>NC_051850.1:154340614-159340614 GCF_905115235.1 Hermetia illucens | reverse complement strand
TAATGTGGAGGAAATGTAGGAGCGATAGGAAATATACGTGCTTCAAGTATTAATATCATAAAATAAATATTTGCTGAGCACTGTGTATTGTGTGAGTGGGGATTATTTATCTGGGGACGATCAATTTTGAGGAAGATGTCTGTGTAGGAGTGATGAATGCCTTTACCTCTACACATTCACATAATGACGAAGGTCGTTTTTAATTGTAATCATCATTTTATAATATTTACTAAATGTTCCTTAGCCATCAGAAAAGTTAAACGGTCATCCAAATAGCCTAGCTTTCATTATTTTAATACAAGCCTACTTCAGTGACTGTGGAAAGTTGTGTCGATATACTATTTTGGAGGCAAAACTGGTTGGAATAGAAAGAAGGCAGTTTTTGATAATAAACATGTCGGAATACCGGAAGCTCGCGCTTCGGGTATAAAAGTTTTGTGTTCATTTTATGCAAGAAACTTCAACGTACACTTTTCTATCCGTATACTACTTTGATCCCGAAGTGATCGCCGTCTGGCGCTCTTAGCACTCGGCTGTCTTTTTACGTGTGTTGTTGCTCAACTGTCACTGATATTGCCGCCAAAGTTTGGCGTTATTTCCTCATCAATTGTGAAAGTTACATCAAGTTGAGTACATGTGTCTCTGAGCGTGTTCACGATTTTCGAGAATTTCATGCAAAAGAAGGATCGTGTGCACATCGCCTAAGACATGATTTTCATGGCTGATTCTAACCTAACATTCATCAAACGCATCATTACTGGAGACGAGATGTGGGTTTATGAGTGCGACACGCAGTCCGCACATCAGGTGAGTGAATGGCGCGCGTCGAATGAGCCGAGACCGAAGAAACCGCGTCGTGTGCAGAAGAAGAAGGTGATGCTCAGGTTTTCATCTATTACCACGATGTGGGGAATAGTTAATTCTTCGAACAAGGTCAGACAAGGACAAGGAATACTATTTGGGTGTTTGGAGATGTTTGCGTGAATCAGTTCGTCAAAAATGTGGAAGAATCATGGAACCAAATGAAAGACACGATCCACAAAGCGGCCTCTGCAACCCTCGGGGTCACCAAGCCGGGTAAGCGGTACATCAACCGAGATACTTGGCTTTGGAATGATGATATTGAAATGAAGGTCCGTGAAAAGAAACGGCTCTACCACAAATTTCTCGACGATAAAACGCCTGCTAATTGGCAAATTTATAAGAATGCCAACCGGGAAGCAAAGAAAGCGGTCGCTGTCACCCGAGCGAACCATTTCAAAAATCTTTACGATAAACTGGACACTCGGGATGGCGAGAGAGACCTGTATTGACTTGCTAAAAGCGGTGATTAATGCACACAGGATATCGAACACTTCTGTTGTGTTAATGACAAGAACGGTACTTTGCTTACCAATCGTCGAGCCGCAACGGATAGATGGCGAGAATACTTCGAGCAGATTTCAACTGAAGAATTTGCTCATCCTCCACTTCCACAATCATTGCCGAAATTTGGAGCAGTTCCACCAGTCAGCGCAACTGAAGTCGAGGAGGCAATAAAACAAATGAAATCGGGGAAAGCAACAGGACCTGACGACATCGCATCTGAGCTCTGGAAAGCGAAGAGCTGGGACCCAACACCGTGGCTCAGTGAATTCTTTAACCGGGTTATTCTGGAAGGAAGAACACCATCTGACTGGCAAGAAAGTACCACTCAGAGTGAAATTATGCGGTGTTTCCAACGGTTAATTAATTTAAGTAATAAAAACTTGTTTGCACTGATGAAGGGAACAAGTGGTTCCCGAAATATTGGTATTTGCAAGAATAAATATCTACACCAACGAAAAAGAAACAACAAGTTTTTATTACTTCAAAGTACCACTGTTCCAATATGGAAAAAGAAAGGTAGCCCAGCAGAATGTTCAAATTACCGTCCGATCCGGTTACTTTCCCATACCATGAAGATTTTTGAACGCATTCTTGACAACCGTATTCGCGAAATCGTTGAAATAACCGTGAATCAAGCCCGATTTGTCAAGAACTGCGGAACTACTGACGCAATACACGCTGCGCTGTTACTCATGGAGAAACACCGTGAGAAGCATCGCCCTCTTTACATTGCCTTTCTGGATCTAGAGAAAGCTTTTGACCGTGTACCACACGAACTCATCTGGTATGCTTTACGACAACACTTAGTGCCAGAAGAACTCGTGCGCTGGGTTCAATTGCTCTACCACGATCCGAAAAGTAAAGTTCGAAGTATGGCGGGTGTATCAAAACCGCTTCGTGTCTCTGTTGGAGTTCATCAAGGAAGTGCCCTCACACCACTCCTCTTTGTTCTTTGTATGGACACCGTCACACGGGATATCCAACGTCCAGCGCCCTACACACTGCTTTATGCAGATGATGTTTTCCTAGCATCTGATAGCAAAAATGATCTCGAGCAACTTGTTCAAAAATGGAATGATCGCCTCATGCAACACGGTCTCAGATTGAATTTAAACAAAACTGAATTTTTGGCGACCAATCCCCATGAAACAGGCACAATCACTGTCAGCGGCAGTGACCTGCCCAGAACTGAGCGATTTAAATACCTCGGGTCAACGCTATCAGCCAATGGAGAACTGCGTTATGAAATTGCTTCACGCATTAACGCAACCTGGATGAAGTGGCGTTCCACAACTGGTGTCCTTTGTGATCGACATATCAACGAACGTCTCAAATCTAAAATTTACCGCAATGTCGTCCGTCCAGTCGCTCTCTATGGTTCTGAGTGTTGGGCGACTATAAAAGACAATGAACGGCGTCTCGCGGTAATGGAGACGAAGATGCTACGTTGGACTAGTGGCGTCACACGTTTAGATCACATCCGAAATGAGGATATCCGCGATCGTTATGGGGTTGCACCATTCGTGGAAAAGTTGCGAGAGAAGCGTCTTCGATGGTATGGTCACGCAATTCGTGCAAACGAGAATTCACTTGCAAAGATTGGTCTTAACATCGAAGTCGATGGTAAACGACCAAAAGGCAGACCTAAGCAACGGTGGCTTGATACGCTGGATGGGGATTTGAAAGCCTCGAGATTGCACCCAGATCAGGCATTCGATCGAGCCAAATGGCGAAGCCGATCACGACGAGTCGACCCCGCTTGTGAACGGGACAAAGGCTGAAGAAAAAGAAAAAGAGTTCGTCAAAAATGCAAGCATTTGTAGGCGAACAACTCTGGTTCTTCCACAACGATAATGTACCGTCCAACAGTGCCATCATTATCTGCGAGTTTTTGGTTAAATAAAACACGAATACCATGCAACAACGACCAATTTCACCTGATTTGGCCCCATGTGATCGAATTAAAAACCGCTGAGAGGAACGCGTTTCAGCAGCCGAGAGGAGATAATAGAAAAATTGAAGATGGTATTAATAATATGGAAAACCAAAAAGGGACTAACGGTTTCGGCCAGGGCAGAGACAACTCTTCAGACGCTGCCGCACCTCTGCTTTCGGAGCAGAGTGAGTGAAAGTCACAACAGGTGGAAAAACGCTCCATTACACAGGGTGCGGCAGCATAACTTCCTTTTTTCAAAACTCAATAAAAGCTATTGTATGCATCGGAAAATATTTATTTATTTTTTATAATGTAGGTACATGTCTAAAGTTTTTATTTACATTGTTTTGAAGATCAAATCTGTTAGGTGACGTCCCCCATTCTCCATACATTGCGTAAACCGATTTCTGGCGTTTGTCATGACTCTTGTTAGCATAGCAGGTGTTAAGTTGGCAATTTCTTCTTGGATGTTGGTCTTCGAATCTTGTAGGGTTCTTGGACGGTTCACATAAACACGGGATTTCAAAAAACCCCATAGAAAAAAATCACAAGGGGACAGATCGGGAGAGCGTGCCGGCCATTCCAAATCGCCTCTAATTGAGGTAAGGCGCTCTGGAAAGTGTTCCCTCAAAACAGCCATCGATGCTCTTGAAGTGTGTGCTGTTGCACCGTCTTGTTGGAGCCAAGTGTCCCCCAAATCCATATTTTCTAGCCGTGGGAAAAAAAAAATTCTGTAGCATGTTTACATACCGGTCCGAATTCACTGTCACTGTAACCTCATTTTCCTGAAAAAACCAGGGACCAATAATTCCAGGTGAGGAAATTGCACACCACACTGTGACTTTGGGTGAATGCAAAGGCTTTTGATGCAATTCTCGAGGGTCAGTAGCGCATGTTTTGTTTTGTTTCCGAAATGCACGCTGTGTTGCAATAGCCGAACATCCGCAAAGACACGCTCCTCACTATTTCAACGCATGATGGCGACTGAACCGTGTCGGGACAAAACTTTACAGTATCCCCTCTAGAACGAGACCATTAGCACTCCGCTATGACATCAACTAACTGAGTGGCGCGCATTTTAAAAAAGGAAGTTATGCTGCCGCACCCTGTATATAGTCATCATCAACGGCCTAACAACCGGTATCCGGTCTATCCGATCGGCTTACTCAATATTTTACCAACCATGATATTGCTTCCGAACTAAAACTTTCACTGACTTTGGGATCTCGTGAATGCAATATTTATACTGGTCGCTCGCACATATAAACGCTTTCCCATCAAGTGATAAAACTCATTGCCACCTCTCAATTCCCTCTTTATTATCTTGAAGGCTCCCCTTTTGATGTTATTGTAGACTTCCAATCAAGTAAATTTCATTTGGCATGAAAATAGATAAGACTTTTACAAATGGAAATTTACCAATAATCGTTATTCTGTTAAAACACTTGCCAATCCGACAAAGGAATTATATTTTGGAATTGTTCTGTTTCTCGGCCCTTGGCCTTTAGAATAGTTTGCCTCCTGCCTTTTTGGTGCAATGAGAGGGTTTTCCAGTTGGATAGGATTCTATGTGCAATATATATTTCGCAGACATGGAGGGTACTTTTTGGGCACGGATCTTAAAGGCAAACGATCCTACCTGTTTCAAATAGAGGGTTCTTGATGGTGGCGAAAAGAGTTCTCAAGAACCATCCGTGACATCGAGCACATTTACAGAATGGTGTACTGTTGGGTGGAAGTGTGAGGGCGTTTAGGGAAGCCGTAAGGAATTTTTTTTTTGCGGGTGGAGGTGGAAATCTTAAAAAGACGCTGCTGCGCCAGGGTGCAGCAGTGTGTGGGACTCTCACCCACTAAAACCACCCCCACTACTGCGTCCATATTCTCGTGGGACCACCGTGAAGTATTGCTTCGGGGAGAGGGCTTTGGTTTACACCAGCGCAACTAAGTTACGTGTGGGTCGCTCTTTCTGAGCTCGTTCCAGTTCCTTCAGCTTCTCCTGTCTCGCAGTTACTGTTCCGCTTATCGCACTCCAGTTTGTTGCGGACTTCAGCATCTTCTCCACGAAATTGTGGCGTCTGATAACTGCGTTGAGGGCATCGTTTAACCTCCTTCTTTCATTCGCGAATCTCGGACAGTAGAACATAACATGCCCCCGAACCTCGGGTGTAGCGGCCCGAAGTACTTCGTGTATCCACCATCTCCCGTAAGGAACTGCGTTAGGTGGCAATTTAATTCTTCTTCTCTGGTTCGCTGTGTTATCCAGTGCGCACGCCTAGACAGGGACCGCGTGTAGTTGGATGGATTTCACCACCCTTATGATAAGCAACCGTCGACTAGATTTTCGTCCTCCAATATTTGACATCATCCTTGCTAGAGATGAACTAACCTTTGCTGCTTTTCGTGAGCATGATTCAGGTGCCCCTCGAAGCATCGATCGTTGCCCCCAAGTATCTAATGATCGATTTTGGAAGACCTCATTATTACCAACCCGGATTTTGACAGTGTTGTTTTTCCTACGATTGGTAATAAGGATCGCCTCCGTCTTGCCTTCCGCCAGATCCAATTTCACCATTTGGAGCCATGCTTTGATAGCATGAGTGGTTTCACTTGCATACAGTTCCACGTCCTGGTGGTCTTCGCAACTATCGCCACTACTAAGTCGTCTCCGAAACCAATCAATGTTGCCTTCCTTGGCACCTGAAAGCCAAGCTAATCGTCCATCCTCATGTAGGGAGCCAACAATTTTTAGGAGGATTCTTCTCCCGAACGCGGCTAAGAGTTCGCAGTTTTTTTGGTAAGAACCCAAGTTTGAGGACTGGGAAGATCATTGTCTTGTACAGTAAGAACTTTGAGCCTATGGTGAGACGTTCCGAGCAGAACATTTTTTGTAAGTTGAAATAAGCTCTGTTGGCTCCCAATAACTGTGCGCGGATTTCATCATTGTCCTGTGACGAGCAGATGATTCATTTCCTTTTATGCGGCATATTTCCTTTTCTCCTACTTAACTCTTTTCAACATTTCCATTACCCTCCTTTCATTTGCCTAGTTCCCGTCCCAATATCCACTTATTTTAAAAATATTTCCTTCAAAATGGTAATTGTTTTTAACTCGATTTACAGAGATCTTTCTCTCTCTCTCTGAACTTGCCCCAAAACCCCCCGAAACGTGATGATTTTTTTGACGAACCCATTCTCACAAACTACCCAACCGAAAAATCTAAAAAAATCTACATACAAATGGGATAGTTTCTTACTTAAATATCATATACTAACAAACGAAACAAACATACTTGAAGTGCCGGGCTTACGGTTTCCGACTTGTTTGTTGTTCCTTGCACATAGATTTAATCATGCTGCATATTACAAAATGTATTGTCAATGCTTGTTTCTGGCTAAAGGAAAATATTGTGCATGTAAATGTTGGTATCTAGCGGAACCGCTGTTGGATGGAGGCTGAAGGAAAGCCGGCTGAATCAGTGCTGGGGATTTCAATGGAAGAAGTTGCGTGTTTAGTGCGAATTGGTTGCACTTCATCCAGTTTGTGAGAAGTTTCGGCCGTAACCAAGCATAAAAAGCAGCATTTTTAGGAAAATTGAATCAATATATTTCCCGTGTGAATTAAAGTGGCAAAAGTGAGTTTAAGTTTATATAGATTTCATTTAGATCTGTGTTCGTGCTAATTTTAGCAGCGGCGGTCAAGGTAGGAAGGCCTTGGCATTGACTTTGGCTAATAGTTTTTTGTTAGTGGAAAAATCAGAATTCCCTATTTTCATTGGATGTACCGTCATGGCAATCTACTTAGTGGTAATCGATTAGTTAACGTTGGAGTATTGGTCCAAAACTGCCAACCAGCATTTAAAAAATGTTAAAATAAATTCGTTAATGAAGGACTGGAGAGGTTACGTTCCGTGTTTTCAGTTTCATCGGACGACTGGAAGTGGCTACCCGGGGGCGTGTGTTCTGCGGTTTATTTTGCTTGAGTGCGTTCTGTTTTTGTTGACAATGAGCCACTTTAATTTTGGAAAGGTGGATAACTTTGTGTACCTAGGAGTAAACATTGAGAAGGGTGGTAATTAAAGGGACGAAGTTCAACGATGAATAATGATGCCCAACAAATTATACTACTTAATCCTGGATAATGAAAAGGCGCAGGAAAATTAAGCTCTGAATCTACAAGATCATAATACGTACGGCTGTGAGGCGTGTACTCTAACGCAGGCGTTAGAGAAGTCCATCGACAAATTTGAACGTAAAGTTCTACGAATTAGATACAACCATGAACCTCTATGACGACCCAGCAGCATCGGTCGGGGTAAACCTACGAAAATTGTACCAGCCGGTCACGTAGAACGGATGAAAGACAAGTGAATACCCAACGAGGTATTCAACTGCACACCCGAAGGAAAACCACGCAAAGGGGAGAGGACTCATTGGACGAGGTCAGTAAAAAGCTACTGAAATTGTCCAACTAGAGGACGTAATCGAAGGATCGAGACGGCAGGAAGTCTATCCTGGAGGCCAAGGGCAATTTGGCCAGTTGCACCATTGAAGAAGAAGAAAAACCTCTTTAAGTTTTGGATAGTTGTGTAGCCTCCGTAATCTAATACGGCCTAACGAACAAAAGGGACTTTATTATTATTATTTGTGAATGAAATGATTAGTCGGTGTAATGTGCAGATACAGACTGTCCCTCTAAACAAAATGAAGTAATCTCGGCCATCAATGCAATTAAGCCGGGCAAAGACATTCGGTTTGGCGAACTGTACTTTGCAGACCCAGCAGTGTTTGCAGAGTTGCTACTTCCATCTCAAATCCAAAATCGACTGCAGTGTCGTTAGCCTTGTTTTCTTCTATAGTTTTGAGTGAAGGCTGCCAATGGCACTGAAAACAATGCCTCGCGTTGATAGAGATGAAGATCTTGCATTGGACTAGCAGTATAACATGATATAATCAAATCTGACATGGCGGCATCTGTGACATAGGTTTCCTCGATTTAGACCAAGCGATCAGTGCGATTTGAACGAGCCGCCCCATAACCCAACGGGAAAAATCCTTACATTCTTCTTCTGTATCAAACACTAGCAGTTGTACTAGTACCTGCATATTTCAGCAATAAAAATAACTTTACACAGGAAAAACCCTTTTTCGCCTTCTATTCATCGGATTCATTTATAACCCATTCATTGCGTTCGCCTTACCTACATAACTCTTCTTCAAGAATGTCTTCATTTTAAAGTCCTTGAAGTATTCCTGCAATTTAAAAGGAATCAACCCACTCAAATGCCAATTACAACCTTGAACACGACCACTTCAAACATTCGCAATTTTTAATCGAAAAAAATGGCTTGGACCGAGTGATTTATTAGGGTCGAAATTTCACTATTAATCCTTGAGAACCTGACTTTCTTTCCTCCGACGCTCAAAGTCCCCGACGAAAGGATATACAATTACGATGAGACACCATTTATCACTCGATTATTAACAGCTAAGTTATATATAGGATAGAAATTGAGGAAGTGATTTCTCTCATTAATCAGAAAAGAGGATGCTTGCCATCTTTGCTGCTGATGCTGATTTTCCGAAGCTTTCTCGCGCTAGTGCTTCTCACGGCCAGTCATGATGGCATTGGATAGTCCACGATTTTTATCTGAATAAATTGGAAAAATGTGATGTTCTGCCATTTATTTACTTTATTGTGTTTTTATTGGAAACGAAAATATGCGTGATTTTGATTTTTCTTGTTATCTTTTTACATTTATTTTGAAATTTTCTACTTGAAGGATATATGTTTGCCAATGATTTTTGTACTTAATTTATTGTTTCATAGAAAAGATGAAGAGATTTTTTTTTAATTTTAATGTTCATAAGTTTAAAGTAAGTTGTTGAAACATGAAGGCCTGTTTCCGGTACACTCCTTTGTGGGGAATAGGGGATCTACAAGGTCCATTCGTTGTTATTGTTATATTTATTCTCCAAAATGTTTATTTCCAATGAGGCTGTGCCTCAGTTCCACTTTCATCACACTTAATGCTGTGCAAGTGATAAGCGGCAGTCAAAGGGTAGTAAAGGTCCCTTGGCGAAACGTGGATTGGTACCCATGATGGAACATAAAACCTGGGAAACGCCTGCTGAACCAACATCAAAAGGTCTACTACACCTGCATGTGTTAATCGTTGCGAGTTCTTTTTTAATGAAAACCAGCTCACCGAGAAGGATGAAAGCGAGTCTTGCGCACCTAAAATAGGGACAAATTATACCAACTGGTTCTCCAGATTGGGGTTTGGGTAGGGCTCAAAGGAGTCTCGGACTGGGCGGATTCTACAACGGCGGAACTGGCAACCACTAACGATTTGCGAATTTTCTCATACAACGTGCGCGTCCCTGTACAGAAAAGGAGCTATCGAACAGCTATCCAATAACCTGTCCCATTATAAGGCTGATATAACAGCGTTGCAAGAGATGCGATGGACTGAGACTGGTTCCTGGGGAGGAGCCACTACACCATATAGTATAGTGGCCGTCCAGTAAACCATGTGCTCAGAGTAGGTTTCCTAGTCAACAGAAAAATGAAACCTGCTGTTATCCGCTTTAAGAGCATAAGCATTCTGCGTTTGCGGCCAGATTTAGAAATGTCAAGCCTCATCATGACCGGATAGCTGAGTGGTTAGAGCACAAGGCTGTCGTACGGAAGGTCGCGGTTCAAATCTAATTTGTATCGCGATTTGATGTCGGATACTAGTCGACTCAGCTGTGAATGAGTACCTGAGTCAAACCAGGGTAATCATCTCGGGCGAGTGCAATGCTGACTACATTGCCTCCTAGTGTACCGTTACGGTCTTGAATGAAGTGCTCTAACACACTTCAAGGCCCTGATCCAATATGGATTGTTGCGCCAACGATTATTATTAAGCCTCATCAACGTTCACGCCCCTCCAGAGGAGACTGCAGAGTCGGGGAAGGATACCTTCTACGAGGCAGTAGAGTGGACCTTCGAAATCAGTCCCAAGAATGATATCAAAATCGTACTTAGAGATTAAAACAGCCAAGTAGGGACGGGGCCCGTATTCAGGCGATACGATGGTCCCCATAGCTTACATAAAAACGCCAATGATAATGAACTGCGGATTATTCAATTACCAGTGTCATACGAAATGGCTGTTGTAAATAGTCAATCAAATTGACCACGTTCTTAATGGACACTGCCACCCCTTAGCTTCGATGGATGTCGGTACATATAGGGGGGCCAATATGGACTCGGATCACTATCTTAATGGCATGCTGTCTCAGGCTCGAATTACAATACCGGCTAGTATCTCATCTGACAATCAGTTGAAAATGAATACTGAAGCCATCCACAAGGTAGCCCTCGTTACATTACGGTAAGAGGGAAATGGATAAAGCGTCGACGAATGATCTTTACAACCATCTGAAGAACATATCAGCTGCAAAAAAATGTCGTAACGGGTGGTTCGACCTTGAGTGTAAGCTAGCAATGGAATGGAAGAATGATGCACACCGGGAATGCTATACTTTCAAAGAGCACGGGGACGCGGAGAGACCTCTCACGAATCCCGCCGAGTAAAGAAGCGACTTCGCAGACGAAAAAATCAAAGCCTGGGAAAACCAACAAGGAACTCGAGAAGTACTTAGAGCAACCGCACCAGGCACCAGTAAGTCATCAGGATGAAGCCGAGACAAAGAGGGAAATCTGATTCCGTCCGTATTGGAGCGACGGGTTGAGTGTTTGATGTACTGCTCAATCAGAATATCGGCGAGTTGATGGCCCCGCAAACTCAAGACGACAGGCAAACGTTGCCACCGCCAAGCTTGGAAGGAATAGTCCATGCAATTTATTGGTCTAAAAATCTTAAATCGCCAGGAGCCGGTGGTATTACATGATGAAATATGGAGGAGACCAACTACAAGCGGTTCATCAACTGTTACTCTAGGTGGGGGATAGCGAATCAAAGTCTGACGACTAGTAACGGTAACGGGAAATTATTTATCGCCCGGCCATTCCCAACCCTACATTTCAATTTTAACTTCCAACTTCAGAATGTAACTTTTGAATTGAGTACTTTTATTCATTTTATAAAAAAGCTAACTACTGGTTCCTTTACTCTAACCCCAAGAATTTATTTACATTTGCGCAGTTCCAAATAGAGCAACGAATAATAATGTACATTCACTTCATTCTTAAATACCTAGAAAATGCGTTGTTGTTGTTTTTGCAACACAACGTTCCGGTATAGCGAAAAGGTCACCGTGTTGTTGGGTGCATGCTCTAGCTATTTTTTCCTTTCCGAGTGAGGCATGGGGTGTTGTTGTTGTCGTTGAGAAGACATGCATTTCTAAGTTTAAGGCCCTGTTTAGTGGAATCAGGATAAACGGGACCAGAACCGGCTGATCGGAGAGACAGCTTATGAGCGGGAGCAGGAAATTGGTCGCGCGGAGTTCTGCGTGACGACTTAGAGGGAGTGAGAAGTTTTGGTAGGTTGGAGATCGGAAATTGTCGAGGCTAGATGGTGTGGGGGGAGAACGAAAAGCTTAGGTTCAAGTGAGTGTAATTATGCGGTGTTTCCAGCGATTGCTTATTTGAAATAATAAAAAACTTGTTTTTTCTTTTTCCTAGACTTGTTAGAAACTGATGAAGCGAACAAGTGGCTCCTGAAATATTGGTATTTGCAAGAATAAATATCTACACCAGCGAAAAATAAAAAAAAAAAAGTTTTTCATTATTTCAACTAGGTTCAGGATTACGTTCCTTGTGACACAAGCTTGAAAATTTCTTGGGCGTAAGATTTAATTTTTGTTGTGCGGTTGCCCCTTAAAAAAACAAAGTGAAAGTAATCAAACATTACTGAAATGAGTGTAATGATCAAAGTGAACAAGTAAAAAATAAGCGGCATCAAAAAGCAAGATTTTAACTTGAAGCTTTTGGCGGAAATGTGCTCGATTACAAAAAAGTGGAGTGCGAGAACCTTGTCCTATTTTTAATTTTTATTTTTTTTCAGTGTTATTTTAATTTTCTTAATTAATTTTTCTATTTTTGTTTTTTTCTTATTTTTATTAGTCTAAGTTATTCTTATTCACATTTTCGTTATTCCTTTATTTTTTTTCTTAATTTACTTTCATAAATGTTTCTTGAAAATTTTATTATTTTTCTTTTTCTTCAATGGTTTGATATAATATAAAAGAAATTGAAATGGACTCGAGGTAGATTCCTTTTAATTTGAGGACCACTCTTTCCCTATTCCTCTCTCCCGCAAAACTCTTATAGAACAAGGGACATCCTCCAATATAATGGCCTGACGATATCAAGACAGGGCGGGAACCTCAGAGGTTGCGCCTCGCAAAACGTCTGTGGCAGGGGAAATATCGATCGAAGATGTGATCTGACGTGGTTCCCCCTTTTGATCACGAGCCGTTTTTTAAGGTGTTGTTTCACAAAAAACCTTATTAGATCGATTCGATGTCGGTCTGTCTGCCTGTCTGTTTGTCTGTCTGCCTGTCGGTCCCACTGGATTTATTCGGAGATGGCTAGATGGACTGACACGACATTTGGTGAGAACATGTGGTGTATGAATCCCTTTACATATTGTAAGTGGCGCCTTTTAGCGTTGAGTTGTGAATGGGGCTCCCCATACATGCAAAAGGGGGCTTGCACATTTTTTTTCACAGAATATGGTCAACACTACTACCATCAAAGGGGCCAGGTACCGTTAAATGGAAAAAAAAATAAAAGCGCGGGAGAAAATCAGACTGGGGCCCATTTTGGTCGAACGCTTCTGCAAATAAATTGAAATTTAAATAAATTTTTTTTTTAACCGCAACCGTTTATTTACCTCGACTAGAGCAACATAAAAAAATATTTTTTTTTTTCAATAAAAAGTTTTAAATTCGTTTTTCTTAAAGCGACGTATCATCTTCTGCAATTCAGTCTCCTGGAGTTGTCAGATGACTGATACTGACACTAATGTGTCAATAGGAAACATTCCTCAGAGCGTCAGTAGCCAAGATCTAGCAAGCATGGAATTGGGAAACGTGGGTTCGGTCCCACGCATTTCACCTTCCTGGAGGGTTGGATCCCCTCTGGTTTAACTAGATAGAAGCCGTGTTCGCCACTCCCAGGATTAAAATCCCTACTGGTTATCGCCGACTACAACAGGTCTCTTACTTAGTAAAAAGTCTTAACCAACACGAGCTCTGAAGGCAACCGGATCAGATGGCTTCAGAAAGACAAATAAATTGCGGCGAAGTCGACTTGAGGCAATTGGCTAGGAGTTCGATCACTCAACGTTAAACCCGCCAGCAAGTGGTCTAATTTTGCCGACAGGCGCCTGATCAACTCACTCTTGAGCTGCGTGTATGATGCCGACTTCACTACGTCCGACACCATAAGAATGGGCTCTTCGTCCAGTCCGACCACCGCGTAGTTGAAGCGGGTCGCGTCCGATGTGATGCCGGACATTTGGAACTGCGCTTCCAAATGCACGAACCACAGCTCCGGGTTCCGCCTCCAAAACGGAGGAACGCGTACGGCGAGGGCGGTCACTTGCGGGTCCGATGGGCCTGCCGAGTCTTTGCTGTCAAACGACATCTTGTTTAACGAAAAGTACGAGTTTGTAATGCAGACGCGGTGAATTTATAACGAAACGCGGTGAATTTTACTCCGACACGGCAGGCCGCACCCACAAATGCACGCACGAACAGAGAAAATTACGACCGAAGCGGACGCTCTCCAGCGCAGACCGAAAACACCACTAAGGAAATGGAGAACCCGCGATGTGAAACACCGAACGCCGTCTCTTGCAGCGATTTTCAATTATTATTATCACAATTTTAACTTTTAATAATATAATTAACAATTAGTGCGAATATTTCAAAACTAATGATAACAATTAAATTTGATGATTGCTTGCCAGTTGCTATCTTATTGGAATGAAGTTGATGGCCGTCTCCTTTCCTGCGAAACTCCTTGCGAGGGAAGCAATTATATATTTTTTATCATATATAACTAGTTGTCCTTGCGTGTGCCACTTTCAAGTCGAGCTGACTGGACCCGTAGACGGACGTAGATTTATGCGCCTTCGACGAAAATTGAAGCGAAGAAAGTTTATTCGAAGTGCCTGCCTGTGCCCGTTGTAGAGTGCTGATGGGTTGCGATGCGGCGTTGTTTACGTCGTCGGCTCGTAGCACTGATGTTTTCGTAGCACTTCGACGGGATTTTGTATGCTTCCGTATTCACAAAATTTTCCAACTTAATAAAACCACGAGGATGACGATGGCGGAATCACCAGACTTGAGGCCGTTGCTGCGGTAGCGATGTCTGTGGCGGTGGCGCTTGTGCGGGCTCTAGTGTCGGGCTTTCTGAATATATCGGGGTCACCACTTTAGTCTTTCTTTTATTTCTAAGCTTTTACGTCAAAATTATGTAAGACTTTAACCTGAATATATATTCCTTCAGCACAATTATACTTAACTTATGAAATCAATTATGTATATAATCTTTTTAGTCTTTATACTCAAAATTCACAAGGTGATGTATCTTTATATATGATGTGATGTTTACGCCGCCGCGGTTGGAAACAGAAGAGACCGGCTTATTTCCATGCGGTCCTTACTGTCCCAACCAACGGCATTTTTCCACCGCTAATTCTCCACTCCCCTGGTGCGTTCCGAAAATGAGCGAGTGGAGAGTTCCGCGCCATCTACCCGTCCGCATCCGCAACATTCGAAATAAATTTCGAATGCTGCAGATCCTGCCGCGCCACAGACTCTTCATGTTCTCCATTCTGCGCAGTACAACCCACGCCGGTCGCGTCAGCTTGGCAGGCGGGAATAGAAAAACTCCGCTAGAAAATCGCCCAAATACAACTACTTGGACGATCGAGAATGCCGCATCGAAACATCGTGATGGGACGCAATAGCAGATGTGATGCTGCGTGTAAGTTAAACTTCAACCGCTGCTGGCTGATAAGCGGACAAACGAAATATACCTCATCGACACGGGGGCAGTTGTCTCAGTCTTGCCCCTAACTAAAAACTCCAAGGCGGCAACAGAGTCGTACACACTCTACGCAGTCAATGGGACCACTATCAAGACTTTCGGCAGAACCAACAAGGTTCTGGACTTCAACCTAAGGCGGCTTCTTCAGTGGGAATTCTTCATCGCACAAATAGAGCGTCCTATCATAGGAACCTACTTTTTGGCTACCCACAGTCTTCTAGTAGATCTTCAGCGTCGACAAATGATTTACAGCACAACTGGCCTCACTACAAAAGGTCTCGACGGTCTTAGAATGCAATCGTTTCCAGCATCTCCTCACCCAGTTTCCTGAGCTGACAAGGCCTGCGCAACCTCAGAAACGACCAGAGCACGCTGTGGAAGACAACATTAAAACTACAGACCAGCCCATGGTCACTAAGGCTAGAAGACCTCCTTCGGCAAAGTATCAAGCGTCAGAATAAGACTTTCAATGGATGATGACCATCCGACAGCCCTTGATCCTCTGTACATTGTGGAAAAGGCAAACGGCAAACGCTCCTGCGGCGACTATCGCTGGTTTAACTCACTCACTGTATCTAACAGGTATGGTGTGCCCAACATCGCGGGCTTCAACGTAAGGCTACACGGCAAATACATTTTCTCTAAGCTCGATCAGAAACGAGCTTACTTCCAGATTCCAACAGCAGCTGCTGATACACAACAATTATAACGCCATTTGGGTTATTTGAATTAATTCAAATGTGTTTTGATCTCCGGAATGCAGCCTAGAACCTCCCACATTCCCAAACCTGGCTAGTACAGAGGCGTGCAAGCATGTGTCAACGGAATGCTTTACGGTCAATTTTGCCATCTTTTTAGCTTTTTGGGATAACTCTACCCTCTTGGTCGTCTCTGGCCATTAAGGATGGTCTTTTGACTATTGACATCCAATTTTGTCATTACAGGTTCTAAGGCCGCGTATCATAGCACGCCCTCAATCTTCACGCTATCAAGAACCAATGATATCTGAATTACTATTATATATGTTATAGACACTTCTCTGCTTTTAAGTTTTGTATCTGTTCCAATTTTAGGTTCGAAGAGCGGTCATCTTGAATGATTTGGATATAAAAGATTCCTTCCACATATTCTATAATTGCTCCTTAATTGAAGAGTGTATCTATTCATCTTGGCAATATGTTTGGATTTCTGGCAGGATTTCTGGAGAAATCGACATTTCTCTTCAACTTATTTGCTATATTGTATTTGATACTAGAAATCCGCGGAAACTACTAAAATTACAGATTCTCGATCGCTCATACCTATGCGATCTTTTCCCTTCAGTTATATATAAACATCGAGAGAGCAACTACTTGCTGACAGGACGTATATGTTTGTAGGTATATGTATATTCCACTCACAGAGCTATGTACAGTCATACTATTGTTGGGGATGTTATCATATAAGGATAAAAAAGATTTATAGAGTTAACAAAGCAAAATAAAGATAAAAGAATCTTGAGATTTTTGAATATTTATTAACCACCAATTTACAAAGGAATATGCAACTGATTAGAGATATGTGTGCAAAAGCTTATCTAAAAGTAATTTACAGACGAAAGTAACTAAAAATAGAACAGGCAATCATAAGCGATAACTATAATCAATAAAACTTGATATTAATTTGCAACTGGGCATTTACTAACGATTAATAAAAATGATAAATGAATAAGCATTATGTGATCTGAACTTGAAATTAGTCCGACCAAGTGCAATGAATCATTGCTAGCGTAACTGGAAGACAAATTGTAAACAAACAAAGCGATGACAACATTGGAACATTGTCTGAATTTCAGGAACATTGTGCGGTCACTACGAAAATGAAACATAAATAGATACCATTTGCTATCTGAACAATCGTTTCCGATGAGGTATGCATACCACTGTCATTGTAAAATCTTGAAACTATTGCCGAAAATTATTAGTCAATTATTTTTTTTATCTTGTTAGCACAACCTTATGCTTGGTTTTATCTACTGAAAGCAGTAAATGCTAAGCAGATAGGCGCAGACAATGGTACTCAATCATCAACTCACAAACCGAAATCTTCAGTAGGAAATATTTTGAGATTTTCTTATAAAAGATATTATGTTATTTAATTATTTGTATGTAATCCTGGCTTCGGGTATAATAAATTTATATGTGGAAGTACGACTTTGCTCTACTGTAATTTTGCTAATAATGATCGGATTCGCACCAAAGTCTCACTTCACTCCCCCATTTTTCAGCGTACGTTAAAGAAAACACCAACTTCCCGTTTCTATTTGAAAGGTAGACCCCTGCTTCACAAGCCTGGTCTGTTTTTGAGCCATCGGTGTAGTATATACTGCCATACGTTATTGTAGTTCGTCCCAGTTGAATAACTCTTCCATTGCTTGTGCCCTTAATGTCCGTTGTTTCTCCACAGAACAGATAGTGAAGAAGAAGTAGAAGTCTATGAGCTGCTCTCATTGCAGTGCAAGGGCCGCAAATTGAATAATGCGTTTAGAGCTGCGCCAGAGGTTAGTTTACAATGAAAACTCCTTTGGTTCATCTTCATCACACTGCCAGGGAATAAGCGAACAGTGGTCTAATGTTTCTAACATATGTCTATATTATTACGATACACAAGCGATTGTGGTCAGCACACAGTGGAGATGCAATCTCATTATTGTCAGTCAGAGGAGGATGGAGATCACGTCAGACGACTCTCGCCGGTTATCCGTACGAACCTCAAGTTTCTCCTTCTTATTAGATGGGTTTTATAGCTAACTACCCGGTGTGGTGATAGCTTCCTTAGTGAGTAATCTGCAAGACTGCGAAGTTCCTGAACTTTCCTCACTTACCCCCTGAGACGCTGAAGGTTTCACAACCGGGCGTTATAATTTATTATTTTGAAATATATTTTTTATGAATTATTTTTTTAGCCTTCTTGGATATGTTCTGTTTTTATACCCTTCAACTTTTTTTCATCTTATTTTCATTATCCTTTGTTATTTTCTTTTTTCAGTTTTATTTTTTTCTTTGTTTGAATATTTATAACATGAATTTCAGATAAATTCCTTTAAGGGGTCTTCAATTCCTTTCCCCCCTTCTATCCCTTTTTAAAAAGGGGTTTCTTCCAATATGCTGGTCTGAGAATGCGAAGGCAGTGAGGGAACCTCGAAGGCTGCACCTCACCATTCATGTGAGGGACATCGAATGAGTACGTGATCCGTCGTGAATCCTCTCTTTCGATCGCGGCACTCGGGTCCGGAGTTTAACGGCTCCACAAGTGCGGTTGACACGCTATTTTTTTATTTGTATTCAAGTTTAGCTCGTGTGATGTTATTTCGGTAGCTTCGCGTAAAACCTCTGTTTGTTTATTTTTCAGGATCCGGCGCGGAACCAAGCATCGGAAAGGATATCTGAATTTTTGTAAAATGACACACGTGAGGGCTCGAAGTGTTCGAAGGCACCAGCCGCCCTATATCATTTGACATTACAACAACTTAGAAGTCATTTGGTTGATTTTCTTATTTTTCGCAATTCTTGGTTCCATCAGGGAAACGTTTTAACGTTTTTGCCTGGGGTAATATAACTCTACAAGTGTGCAATTCAGAGTTTTCAATTAATGTTATATCGCCTAGGGAGCTGCACTTTGTTGGGGCTTTGGCAAGTGGTAAATTAATTTCGCTTATTGCGGCCGACTGAAGTGTATGCTGCGTCTAGTGTGGATGTTATCGGGATTACCAATTTGTCCGCATCTTACGCCGAAAGTTCCGCTTTTTTGCTACCGATTTTACTGTTATTGTTATACTTGGCAATGCTCATGTTCACTGCGCTCTCTTCCGCAATACTTTCGGCTAGCTCTAGGTTCATGGTGTCCAGGCTGTATAGATCCGTTTCTTTATGCCGATATTAGAAAAGGTGCGTCCATATCACTAGCTTCTTTTTCTCAGCCGTTGCTGCTCGAGGCGGAAGATAAGGTTCTGACAGACAACATTTAGCCTATAGTCCTCTCTCCTTTGCGACTGTAGCCTCCTTCAAGGTCCTCCTACTGAACTGGAAAGCATGCCTTCTACAGATTTCTCCGTGGGGGGACAGGAATCTGGTGAGCGCTCCAAAATCCATGCTTCGTCTGTCACCCATTACCCCTTGAAGAGTTCAAATACGTTGCTTCTATCTTCATGTGGGTTGGACACTCTTAGTGTAATATGAACTACTATAGATAACAATGAGCAGTTTATGGATTTCTCTAGCTTTCACCGCCTCTTTATTGAGGTACATTGTTCAAGCATGCAGCTTGCCACAAGGCAGTTGTTTTAACTGACCGATACCGTACGACCAATCAAATTGGCCATTTCACGATCAGCAGTAGATTTAGTTGTCTCCTGGATGTGCGTAAGAAGAGGCGAGCTTGACAGGGATGACCATCTGATGGTCATTCATGTTCGCTTGCGTGTTGCGTTCGTCACTTCTCGCAGGGTTGGTGAGCTGCGACCCAGAAATTTCAACATCGACCGCTTGTATGATGCAGCTTGGGAGAACTATCCTGTTGATTGAATGGCAAATATATTGAGTAACCGGCCTGAGAATATTAATGAACAAGCTCGGAGGGGCGCTATAAGATTTGGTTGACTGTAAGATCTGGTTCAAAGGGATTGAACTCTCTATTGACCGGTGCGAGTGATGGGGTTTTTCATGACGTACTCGAACTCTGCAACCGGCCGAAATTTCGAAAAGTTCAGCTTGGGTGCACCATGCGTCAGGGGTCAGGGTAGAGGAAAAGGCTGCAAAACGGAATAAATTCAGAAGGGTATCCGTTTTGGGTGTGGCAATTGGAGATATATCTGCTCGCTGCTTGTCGTTGCAAATAATAGTTTTTTTTTCTTTTTGGGGTGGGGTAGGTGAATGCATTTACGACAGAGTGGGGAGAGGAGGAGGCGGACGGTCAGTTCAAGGAACCCCCTGTCATCCGGATCCTCCAGCTCCAGACCTGCTGACTAATTTCATCCCACCTTCCACAAGAAAAAAAACTGTGATGGGCGTCGTCCACAACTCCATTGCAAAACACACAATTCGGAGATCGTGCCTTTCCGAACTTATGCAGGTAAGACTAAAAGACTCCATGCCCACTTAAGAACTGGGTAAGGAGATACTCAGTCTCACCATGCTTCCGATTCAGCCACGCACCTGAGTTGACGATGAGCCGCGCAGTCCATCTGCCTCTAGTTTCATTTTGCTAAGAAGTTGCCACTTGTCTAGGGTGCGTTGCCGTTCTTCAAGAGTAACCACCTTCCTTGGCTCTTCTCCCTCCCTCCGCTTGACGCTCCTTTGCAAGAGGGGCAGCCCCCCGCGAGGACCATCACGGCCGGCTCAGAGACAATGTGGTATGCAGACGCCACCCGCAAAGTTTCCCGTCTCTGTACTTGCGCGAGACGCTCACGATATAACTCCTTGTCGAAAGCGTCAACCTATAGTTTTGCACCGTAGAGCAGGACAGACTGTGTCGAACTCATCAAGAGACGTCGCCTGTTAGACGTAGCACCTCTAATATTTACCGTGAGTCTACTCAACGCCGAATTTCCAGCTGCTTCAATTTGCTCAAAAAATATTGTTGAAAATGGCCTTGTAAAATAAGCCAGCAGAAAAGCAAATCAATGAGGTTGGACTCTCAGTTATATTATTAGAGGATTTTCTTCAAATTCATGGATATTTTTAGGATTTGGTATTCAGAGTATTAGTTCATTTGGGGCTTAATCTTTAGACCATTGGAGCTTTTGTATCTTACTGAAACGAGTACCACCTAATTACTTCCTGCTAAACTGGTAACTCCATCCATTAGAGAGTAATATTCATTGAAAAATGCACCCATTAAAGTGTCTAAATATTCAACAAAACTTTCAGGACGCATAAGACCGTTTTGATTTTCCCCAAAAAGCTTTCAGAAGAGTTGCATGGAAGCGTGGTGAATTCCCTTCGAATCGGGTTTCATATTTCAGCTACAAATATTCCTGAGGCTTCCTAGTATCTATCCTATAGAGCGGGCTTCGATGAAAGCTTAGGTGTCGAAATTATAAGAATTTCGTGCGATTAAGTTTCCTATGAATTCGACAGAAAGGTTAAATAAGCAATTTCCGAGGTAGTCCTGCGCACTTCGACTTGACCTTCTAAGGGAGCTTCTGGAAGCTAACCGTTGTACTCATCTCATCGCGTAAACACTGGGGAGTATATTAGTCGGAGGCGGCAGCTACCTAAAGGCAACTCCACTTATCAAAAGAATCAACCAAGAAAATCCCCATAAACTACGCATCGCTCGAGCGTATCTGTGAACTCATTGAAAATAATAGTATTTTATGTGTCCGACGTTTATTACGCGTCTCAAAGAACTTTTCCATTTATCTTCATTACTCCTGGCGTACATGTTGATTTTGCGAGGATTCCACTCAGCCTCGTGGCATTAACGCATCAAGCCGTCCGTCTGTCTGTCTGCTCAGCTGCGAACCGACCCCTGGCCCAGGAGGAGACCGAACGAACACTGGGGAGGATTGGGATGATGGAAGTCTGTAAAAGTATCATTATATTATCTTGTCTTGAACTCATTAACCTGCTTTAGTGGAAAGTTGGAGCGCCGCGTTCAAGTTTTAAAGTACTTTAGCGGTTATATGGTAATTTATAATGTTTTGATGATATCGTGATAAAACTGGTGAATGGGGAATGGGACTTGCAGATGGCTTTTGCCGGTATAAAGTGTATGGACGAGTGGCTGTTTGTCATAGCGTTTCGGAAGGTGGGAAGATGGCTTTATGTTGATGAGAGGGTCATTTACATTTTTAAAGGGATTCAGTGAATATTGCCCCGATTTTCACTTGTCTCGTTAGGTTAGTTTGAGCATCCGCGTAGACCTCTAAAAGCTTTTGTTAGTAAATTTATGCTTCGGGTCCTTTTTTAATAGCCCACCCTCTATTATACTACTATGTCCGGGAAACAGTTTCTCCAAATGCCTCGCTACTGATGACAAAAGTTTTCAAATAAACCATTTATTGCCTTGAACTATTTTAAATTTTGGATAAGGATCAAACCGTCCACTATTGTCGCCGCCGTTATTGCTGACAAAGCCAAATAAGCAATCTGCAATTCAGCGAATATCAACTAAAATGTTATTTTCTAATTAACTTATTTAATGGTTTTGGATTTTCCAAGGATTTATATTACGATCTACATCCAATTTCGATGGTTTGTACTTCATCTAAAATCGGGACATAACTAGGACAGTCATCGATTGGTTTGAGATTTCCGGGAAATATTTTAGTGCCTTTGAATGGAAAATTCAATTTATTTATTTCTGAGTTTGGAAATTCAAACTTTCCCTTTGATTGGAGTTCATTACTGATTCAGAAATAAATCTAAATAGGCAGCTTGTTCACTAAATCGAATTTTATGGTTATTTGTTACTCTGTCGGTTTGCTCCGGGCTGTAATTATTACTATGGAAATCTAGGAATAGACGGCAATTGGATTTTGATGAAAATTCTTTATGGTTCATCATAAGCTGTGGAAATCTGTTAATGACAACATAATTAACATAGGCATATCAGCAGTTATGACTGTTTGAGACTCCTGTGTGTACTCCTGCCAATAACTTAAAGGGGGTTTCCAGTGAATTACTAAAGAGTGGTGATGTAGTACTATTAACTCTGTATTTTTTTTCAGATTAGGTAGAAATCCGCACTTTTGACCCTCTCCTGGGGATGGGGATGCATTTTAAGATCCGCGTGTATGGCATGCTTACGTGTAAGCCGAGTGTGTGGAAGGAAAACATTAACCCCTATTTCTATTTGCGTACATACATACATGGAAACGTACGAGCCTCGCAGACCTCTGAGCTGGAGCGGGTGCGTGTGGAATTTGCATCCACTACAAATCATCTCCGATCTCTTCAGCCACATGCTTGCGGCGCTGTCAATTAGTTGCGGGGTGGATTTGCCTTTAGGCACTCATGCTTTTCGTTCTTTCTCCCCACCTTTTCCCAAGCTCCAGACTCAGGCTGCGCTTATTTCTAATTTCGTGATTCGTGTTCCTCCTCTTCATCGCGTCCTTGAGCAGTGAAACATCACATGCTCTGCATCCTTCGGTGTGCCAATTCGATAAATCATCCAGCCCAAAGCGGTATAAGTACTGCTTACGGCAACCTTCGTGTTTTATGAGGAGCTGGGTAATGCGGAAGATGGTTTCTCATTTTTCCCGCTGAACCTCCACTCTGGTGTTGGGATTGAGTTTGTGTCTCCACCGACCTCTCGAACCCTCGTCCCTTTTGCGTCAACCGAATTCACCAGCTCTCTTCTTTGAGAGTTTGCAAGCGCTTCCGTCTATAAAAACTACACGTTAAACAGAACAGACTGAACCGCTTCGGCTAAAAGCAATTTTCTGCAGTATTTCAACCCGCCATCCTTCGGCACCATTCTTCCATGTGCCGTTTTGGGTATTTCATCATCATCAACGGCGCAACAATCGGTATCCGGGCTAGGCCTGCCTTAATAAGGAACTCCAGACATCCCGGTTTTGCGCCGAGGTCCACCAATTCGATATCCCTACAAGCTGTCTGCCGTCGTGACCTACGCCATCGCTTCGTCTTAGGCAGGGTCGGCATCGTCTTCTTTTTCTACCATAGATATTACCCTTATAGACTTACCGGGTGGGATCATCCTCATCCATACGGATTAAGTGACCCGCCGCCGGATTTTATCCACAACCAGAGGGTCATGGTATCGCGCATAGATTTCGTCATTGTGTAGGCTACGGAATCGTCCATCCTCATGTAGGGGGCCAAACATTCTTCGGAGGATTCTTCTCTCGAACGCGGCCAAGAGTTCGCAATTTTTCTTGCTAACAACCCAAGTTTCCGAGGAATACTCGTACATGAGGACTGGCAAGATCATAGTCTTGTACAGTAAGAGCTTTGACCCTATGGTGAGACGTTTCGAGCGGAACAGTTTTTGTACGCTGAAATAGGCTGGTTTTGGTATTCGCTGTCTTTTAACATGCATACTCTAGGTGCTTTCTAAATCTCGATTTGGTGCCAATTGTCGCTCCTTGGTAATTAATAGCTGCCTTAGAAACGACTGTCTACCCACCTTCACGATGTTTTCCTTTCTATGCTTCCATAGTGAGACCGTTTCTGTCTTCTATTACGCCAGTATGAACACAGCTTTTTCTAGTCAGGTCTTCGCCATTGTTGCCGTCTTCGTTCGTAAAGTTCCCCATCCTTAGGGTGCTTCGCAGCAACAACCAAAGGTCAACGGCAAAGCCGACAATCGCATCTTCTTCTGGGACGGAAAGCACAAGCATTCCATTATATCTGACATTCTACAGCCCTCGACACAGTACCGAACCTGGTGATATTTCCACTATGGAGATGTACCCTATGGGACCCTCGTCCAGCCCGTACCAGAAAAGTCTCTCTGAGAGGCAATTCTCGATCAGACTTGCCAAAACACTTATGCCAGCCAATGTGCCTTTAATCCGTCACCAGTTGGCGGAATTGAATGATGTTTTAACTTCCAGTTCCGAAAAGACACAGCAGCTACCACAATTTACTGTGGCTTTTGCTAGGCTTACCACAGTGCTTATTACGTCGAACGTAGAATAGGCCATTGCCGCCTTCGACGATGGGTAAGCGGATATTTTAGATTACTCTCCTCATCATCTATTGTATCCACCAGGCAGATAATAATGGATCCTGGCTGCCCCTGGATCCCCAGGTGGTTTCCAAATCCAATGGGAAGCAGCACCACCTTTTGCTTTTTCAAAAGGGCAGAGAATATTCCTTCTTTTAGGCTTACCTCGAAGATGTTGGGAGAAATGTCGGGCGTAGTCTTCACTGCCAACTTCAAAGCTCTGTTAGGGCGACCATTCAAACCTATTGCTACCAATCTTACTACATATTTATCGCAGCTCCTCCTGGGTAACTGGAGGTGTCACGTTTTCGTTGAACTGCATCACAGTTCTCGTTGCCATCCTTTAAGCCTGGATAGCTAAGTCAGTGTCTCCTATATGCTATAATCCTGTAGTATACCGTTATGGTCTTGAATGCAGTGCTCTAACAAACTTCAAGGCCCTGATCTAATTGGATGATGATTATTATTATCATTTACGCCTAGCCCAAGGCTTTATGTCGGCATTTTCGCACAACTGTGGTTTTGCGAATTATCTCTTTTAAGTGGTCTCGTCTTCTGTGGAAGCTTGCCACCGGGTTTTCAACTAAGGTTCTGGTAGAGCCTCCTTATCCGGAGACTTGAGGCATGCAAACTTGCCATTTCATTCATTCATCAGCAGTTAGATTGCCTATTGAGGAATAGTCGCTTTTCGGGTATAACTACATCGCATAACTACGAATGTGTCCCACGAGAAAGCTCTCAGTGTCCACTCCCGCAACCCAAGCGGCACTCTATGAGAGTTATTTTTGGAGCTCAATTCGTTCTTAATCTCAGCCTTGTTGTGTCCCCCGATCTCGAGCTGGAAGAGGTGTTCTCCTCGCTCGAGAACACGATACGGGCCTTCGTATGGAGGCTGCACCGGTTTCCGGTGTCGGGTGGGAGGTGTGGATTTAAGGCGGTGGAGGTTGTCTCTCAGCAGACGCAGCAATCCAGAGTCTGTGAGGCTCGATCTCTTGTCGAAGATCGGGTCACTTGGGAGCCTTGGGTTCTCCCCGCCGGATTGGCAGCAAAATTTCTCTCGGCGGGTTGTTCGGGGGCCAAATGGGACGAGACGCAAGACTTGAGTCCTCGTTCCAATCAATCGGGAATTTTATTCCAATTTCTTCAACTTGACTAATTGTAGGAATCAGTTTCGTCCTTAATCGGGGTCACCACTTTGTTAAAACATTTTATTCATATTTTTAATTAATAGTAAAATAGTTCAATTAATTGGAAAAGACCGTGCAATCTGACAGCGGTAACTGCACCACACTACACAAGTGATTGTAGTTGCAGCAGTGACTAGGTCACTAGTTTCCCCGATGACTTCATGTCGAACATGTTCCCTGTTGATAACCGGGACTGTGTCGCGAGGAGTACTGAAGCGGTACTAGTCTGCCATTCGTTGTATAGTCACGCGGGAACCGCTCGACGAATGTCTGGTGCAACAAGGGGCGGTAAGATGTTATACCTGTCCTCGCTGTTAGCTCGCAGTAGGAGCGCATGATAAAGAGGTTCATGTCCTTAGTCTATTTGATTTGCTGCCTACGCGAACTTGCTGTAGTGGTCGTCACAGATTGTTACGAAACAGCTGCAGAAGACGGAGAAATTATCCTGGTCGTCGTGACACCTAGACGTCGAACCGCCTCACAATTTGTGGTTTCGGCGCCGTGCTGTCAATTACGGGAGCCTGATCCAGTCACCAAGTCAGATGATTCCTGCCGGTTATTCGTACCAGATTTCGAATATTTCCTTCTCTTGATTTGCCAGGTGTGGTGATGGTTTCCCTAGTAAGTGACGCTTCTATGACGTAGGAAAGATCCCACCTAGCAAGTGGTTCGGTCCAGACGCAACATTCCTTTTAAGGGCAGGTCTACCTATCGCTCCCTGGGCCTTCTCGTCTCGTCTGATATCGTGAAACATTATCAGTTATAATAGCAACTGGGTGTTCCACTGGGGAATAAATATCATCTGAGCACTGCCGAATTATTCGACGTTATAAAATACTGCGTTATACGAAGGACACATGGAAGCGTAAGCTTAATTATAGATAGCGCAGGAACTCAAACCTTCTGCTGGCTGACAATGGTGGATATGGTAGGACACAGTGTATTGGTCGTTGCAAATGAATAAATTTGAAATTTTCCACACTTGTGTCGCATTGAAAGTAGTGGGGGAGTTTGAAGTGTTTGTTTACGAACCAGGGTGTTTTCTTGGGAGTATGTGTGAAGTCGGCCCTATTTTAGAGGGAGGTCAAATTAGTAGGCAGAATGGTGAAGCTAGAGCTAAAGCTGGTCTTCTGCACCGTCTTGTGCCACCTTTGATGTGTGATTATCTGTGAACACCACTTCCTGTCCAATTTTCAGGGGTGTGTGTAGTTAAGATTGACGATTGGACGATTTAAAGCTCCAACTGATCCCAACTAACAAGATTTCCAGCAGTAACCGGAATTTGGCTACTAAAGGTCTGCATTAATAGAAAATCCTCCTCTTCCCGCGGCAAAATGGACAATCATCAAGGAAGAGGAGCTATTCAACGATGATTCGCATTAACCAAAAGCGTCGGGAAAAAGCGACTACAATGTAATGTTTTGCTCAATACCAAAGTGGGTTAAGTTCTAAAATGTTTTGGGACAATAGCATTTGCACATCCTTTCGTAAAATGTCCGTTGATTAGACCTTGAAATGCTAAAGATGGCTACTCTCTTAGACTCTCTGTGTACATCGTTTGCTATTGCAATGGTCGCCAGTACTGTTCATATTTAAGATGAGAGCTGTCTTGGGGCGAATCGTGAGGCACCTTATGCTTTTGATTCGGCTTGCGTGTTGGCGCTTGTACTCTCAATGTTTCCTTACATTTTGTCGTGATCAGTGAGTTTCTCTGGCTGCCATATCTAACCGCATTTGATATGGAAGGAGATCTCTAGACCGATGAGCTTCTTGTAAATGAATTCACCTCAGAAATGCCTTCAGTGACTGGGCTCAAATTAGGTCCAGGCTGAATCGAAATGGTTTCTTTGACCAAACCCTGATCTGATCTAGGTTGTCAAAATGGCTTTTATTATAAGTTTCTTAGATGGTATGTAGTCGTTGAGATATCTACCAACAAGGCGCTTCAGTCGAGGGATATCGATCACCTGTCTGTTTGTGCACTTCCATATATATTACAATGATTGAAAAGGTTTTACTAAAGGAAAATTGCCCTCGTCGGATGGGTGAAGTTAAGCGTTCTTGCTAGTAGTTAGTACTTTGATGGGACACCAAATAATAATCCAACTTCATTCTTCAGCTTAGTTTAGTTTGTTGTTGAAAAAATGTTATCTATTTTAACTGAAAACTGTAGCCGAAGTTTTCGGATAAGCAGTTACTAAAAACAGGGCACAATTGACTTTTCAGCGACGACCAAAAGAAATACTTGTCCAAGCAGAGTTTCTCATATGAGAAAATCACGAATCTTTCCATATCTGAAGTTTACGATTTGCTATGTATTTTCGGCCTCTCCTTTACTGAAATTCCACTCCGTTCAAAGAAATATATTCAAACCTTCAACCATTCTTATTTAACCACAAACAAATATCACGCTAGAATCTATTTGCCTGTCACATTTCCTTTCTTGCTTCCAACCATATCTCCGTTTTCTCTAAACTATCGCCTTAAATAGATTACAGAAAGGACTAACTATCCATTAGTATATAGGAGAGAAACTTTTTCAATCTAATCCTCAATTCGTTAAGAAGTTCCTGATTTCATGGGAACTTTCCAAGATCCTGTAACTTTGCCTTTTGCAGTTGTTTTTCAGCTTCTTTTTCATTTCTTGTGCTCTTTTCTTATTTTCCACATTTTTTCTAACTTAACGTTTTTCCAGTATGAAACGCTCCCTACGTCCTTCAGTCCTTCCTTCTTTTTTTTAAGATTTCATCAAATATCAAGGAAAACTTTCGTCTCTCCTTCTACTATGTCTGGTTTTGTTAGTGAACTTTTTGGTGATGCCAAATGATGTAAATTAAGATGCCCAGGATTTGGAGAAGTAGAAATTTAATGAACGGAGAAGTTGATGACGAAAAAGTAGTTTGTGAAATGATTTGAAATGGAATTTTGATTTTATATGCTAATTAGTTGTCAGTTTGTTTGAAATGGAGATGGTATGGAGTTTTTTAAAGATGTAATAAACTTCTTTTTCGGTCGTTCAAACTCAGATAAAATTATAACTTGGGATAGATAAAATGTATTATATGGGGAAGTCGGATCTCGGATAGAAAGGGTTAAATATTTGCGGGTTCAAAAGTCATAGCCACGCTCGGAGTTGTTGTGGAGGCCAGGAGTAGAGAACGGTCCGTTTGGTATAGAAAGTGTGATGATAGGAGCCACAATACGAAGGAAAACGAAAGGACTCCAAATGTATGAAGGAAGGGAAGACGGTGCGATTTTTTTTCCAGTGCAAGGTTCAAACCATGAGCAGTCATCCATCCGCTTACCCGTCGCATCAATATGTCGAGTCTGATCTGCGCCTGTTCGACAGTGCGTCCAGCAACAAGAGCAGCGACATCATCTGCATAAACGACCAGGCATGACTGTTCTGGTATGTCGAGTTTAAGTAAATTATCATAGGAAGCGTTTCAGAGGTCCGGCCCTAGAATGGATTCTTTTGCTACCCCGGATGCAACCTCGATCCTCCTCTGACCCTCTAGCGTGTTTTGGAAGAGGGTGCGGTTCCTCAGATAGCCCCCCAATATTCGTAAGAGATAACTCGGCACGTGGAAAGTATTGTCTAGTGTGCTTGGAATATCCTTCCATCTTACGGAATTAAAGGCGTTTCTGACGTCATGCGTTACAGGGAGCCTCACCTGTCGAATTCGGCGGCTATGTGCCTTCCCTCGTCGAACGGCGTCCACGACTTGCATGACAGCATCAACTGTGGATCTCTCTGCTCTAAAACCAAACTGCCATAGAGATAAATCTCTGGCAGTACGTATCACTTCAGCAAGTCTACTTCTGATGAGCTTTTCGAGCATTTTTCCAGCAATGTCAAGCATACATAGGGGGGGGGGGTATGAAGAACCTTTCCCTTTGCTGATCAGCGCGGGCTACGCCACCTTCCAACGAGAAGGAAAAATCTCTCCGCGCCGAGGTCATCTCGCACTGGGTGTGCAAGGAGTAGTGCCCGTACACTACGGTCTATCTGCTCGGCCTTAGTGAACAGGGTTTCCAAAAAGCCCCGATTTTTAGGATTACCAGTTTGTAATCGAGTCCCCACGGGTCTCCATTCATCTCGTCGACCAGATCCGACCACCAGCGAGCTTCGCTCTTGTTTATTGCGCTGCCGAGTCATCTTTTGGATGATTTGTACTCCGTCATTATTTTAAATGTCTTCTTCCGGTCGCTTAGACGATGTGTTGAGCGGCGGGGAATGTGATACTCCTTCCGGAGCTCTGCAATTTCCACCATCCACCAATGCATAGAAGGTTTTCCACGTCTCGATGTCCTTCTGGGTGTGGAGGCTCCGCAGGCCGTCGTTATCAGGTGCCCAATTGAATTTACGAGAGTGTCAGCTGCAGCGTCACCACCCCAGGAGTACCCGCCAGGATGGCCCCACCTGTTCCAAGAGTTTAGACAAACTTCCCGGTGTTCACTTCCGCAACGTTCCATGCATAGAAAGAACGTTGGGGTGGCGTACACCGAGAGTTTGTGTTCACCACTTCGAGAGCAGTGTATTGATGGAGCTTGCCGAGAGTTCTTCCAAATCTTGCCACCCGTCCACCAGCGACACTAATGACTCCGACGCAAAGGTTACTTCCGGAATGCTTCCCTCGCAGCCCGGGTGCCGGAATGTTGGGTGGATCTGGTGTTTGGAACTACTAGTCCTTTTTTCGCCGCCATTTCGAGAATTCGTTTCCCTCTGGAGTATGTGTGAGGTATGCCTTATTGAAGTCCTCTAGCATTGAAGTCACCCCTGACCAGGATCCGCCCATCTGTGCTTAAGATAGCGTCGTCCAAAGCATCAAGCCTGCGTCGAAAGTCTAGTCTCGTCTGAACACTGAATCCAGACAAAGCCGTCCCTTCGGCCTTGGGTAAGCACCATAAGGAGAGTGCCGTCCCGGACTCACATGGCAGCGATACTTGATATGTCAAGGTGCCATGAAACTGAGTCCTTGTTTCGGTACTTCTCACTGATGAGTACTAAATCGGCTTTGGCGAACTGCGCTAGCATTTCGTGAGTGCCTGCACTCCGGTGATCTGTAAAATGAGAATCATGTTGACTACGTCCAGTTCTGCTCTGAAGACTGGATGCCGCCCCGAGCCCGTAGTAGGCGCAACGTTCTCATCAGACGCGCCACGGTCCTCTCATAGGACGTATTTTTCCTTTTCATTGCAGGTGTTTGCGTTATGCCCCGACTGATCGCATTTACGGCACGTTGCCTTTCTGTCAGGTCCCCGGCAGGTTGTAGACGTGTGCACATAATCCAAACATCAGTAACATTTGATTGGGGCGGCCCGGATTCGCATCCTACACACTTACCCGCGTATTACTTGGTAACTTCCACCGCAGCGAATTTTTAGCCTTGGGAGTTCGTAGAGTAATACCAATCCGGACATTGGTTACCTCCGGATATTCGCGTTTGATACCTTCTTCCACCTGGTTCTTTTCTGTGAGGTAGTCAAGGTCTAGGATTTCCAGATAATACGTGGGTTCCAAACTGAAAACAAAAGCTTTCTCTCCCAGAAGCGCTTTGAAGGAGAAGGTTACTGTCCTCGGGGCCATTTCTACTAAGAGTCCACCAACCTTCGTTTTACGAATGGACGACACTTCTGCTCCGCTATCTTCGGGTTTGATCTTATAACGAATTTCACTGATTCAAGTCTTGCCTTCCGTCGGTTTAATAAGCAGAGTTGGCGGGTTAGTTTTCCCTTGTCTCCCTACCTTTTGTTCCGTCCTTCGTGTCCGCCTTAATTTCAAGCAGAAGTTTTGCTGTTGACCCGGCGTGTTGTTGTCTCTTGTTCCTCCTCTTCACCTTCTTATTTTGAGCCCTTGCGTGTACCTGAGTCTCCTTCAGATGGAGCTCTGCAACGGACTGTTTGCGATCCGTTTGGCACTCGTAGAGTTCTCATCGGGGGGGCGCGGTTGTTTCTGCTTCTCGCGCTTACTCTCCATGTCCGCCTATAATATGAAATTCTGTCCAGGAGCTCCTCCAGCTTCATTATTCCGTTTTTCACCGCTTTGCTAACGTTTTTCTGGAGGAACGTTGCAGATCGCATGCGCTTCACAACTGCCGCGCATTTCTTAATAAGCCAAGCCAAAGTAGTTGAGAGCCCTACCACTCGGCTTATATTCAAAACCATTTGGTTAGTTTCAGTAGTTTCCACTGTGCCTGTTGCTGTAACTATAGCACTGCGTGGTACTGTCTAGGTTCCGGTTTCCGTTGCAGGTGCCACACCACTTTGCGAGTCCTCCTCTCAGTCTGGCCATCCCGATTTCTCGTCGGGTATTTCAGCCCTTGTTGCGTCGTTTGCTGGGCGCTGGGGCGAGCGACGCATTTTCATGCAGCGTATAAACGCAGCTAGCTCACTTTCCATTTCCACTATCTCCTCGTTTGTTTTGTTTTTGTTCGCCAGTTAAGTTTTTTACCAGTGCATCGTGTGCAAGGGAGCGGGTCGCAATAGTCAGGAATGGGTATACCGTGTGGGACAAAGCCCATATCCTCCAGTTCCCTGAGGCCTAACCTACGATTTGCTGATCCCGGAACTCACGGACAGATAATCGACCAGGGTCCCGAAGGGGCTGGCTCCTGATACACGCCACAACTACCACTTTGGCAGAGCTAGGCTCACATCACCCCATGGACGTCGACAAGGAGTTGTTGACGGCTCCGGGGACTCCCAGTTTGTCCCGGCTTGTATCGGCTATTAGCAGTTCGCCCTTCACCGAGAAACTTTCTCGAGGCTACTACCTAAGACGCAGGTATTACGCCAGCTAGGGGGTCAGAACTGCTTGCTAGAACACCTCGTGGACGGCACTCCCCGTATCGTAAGCGACCAGTTAAGGATCGTTGGCGACCCCTGATGGGTGAAAAAAAAATTGGACGAGTCCTATCAAATTGCATAGTTGGATATGCATATACCGATATATCCAACGGTGGCTAGACGGCGTTCCCCTTAGTCTTGGAGACTTACAGCAAAAAATAATTAATTTTGTTTTTACCAGACCTAGACAGACAGTGATGAAGGAATGGTGAGAGATATGACAGTCTTTGGGGTATTTTCCTATTTGCAAATTAGATATTTCGAAGTACGTAACTAGGTGTTTCAAGATTTGGCTATCTGCTACCAACCACACTACCATTATTTATGCAAAAGATACTTTGAAAGCATCTGTACGATATTCAGTGAAGAACTTTCCTTACAACGCATTCCTTTGACGTAAACCATTCGATCTAATCCTCCTTTCCCATCAGCTTCACGTCAGCCAATATATTCATTAGTTTCCGAATGTTTTCTGTGATACAGAATATATTATCCGCCCATTGATTTTCCCACCTCCCAAATTAAGATTGGGAAAACACCTCTTAATTGAAAACCAGTGGCAAACGTTATTGGAAAACATTTCGAAGGTGAATTAATGAAAGAAAATGCTACGAATGTAATGCGGCTCCTCGTGGTGCTGTTTGGTTCGGGACCGGAGCCAGGAGACGGGAAGTCTGTGCTGGAAGCAGCAGTTGGGGTTGATGGTTCAAAGTTCGGAGCTGGCACAAGATTGAAATGTCTGTAATTAAGGATGCTGTGGTATTGCTTACTAATCCAATCACAAGCCACCATAACTTAATTACGTGTCTACTTCAATATGAGTAGCTTTTTGCTTCCTGGTTGTGTGTTTTACGGACAGCAAAAAGCCAACCGACTATTCCAAGGCTTTTCATTGGCGTATTACTGCAGTATAAATGTTGCTGTAAGTACGTGCAGGGAATTTTTTCGGGGAGTTATGCATGTAGGCTCCATGTGGGCTCGCTTAGAGGAGACGAGAAGGCCGGAAATGAGAATACTCATCGGATTATTCGAATTGTTTTGTCAGTTAAATTGAATGGATCCTTCTTTCATTATAGGCAAGCCAAAGGATTTATCTTGGCCGTTCTGTTTCGTTTCCACTGCAGGAGCGGCTGTTGGCTTTTTGGGTTAATCCATTCGTGATGTTGCACACAAAACTGTTGTCAGTAACAGCCAAAGTTGGGAAATTTGAGATTTTCCAGAAATCATATTTCGGCTCATTACAGCAAGCAATGTGTAAGCATCCTTGCATTGCGAAAACCACAAAGTGAGGCTTTTATTTGGCAGCTCTGTTTGAGCTCGCTTCTACCAGGTGTACTTATTCATGGCATAATTTTCCCAAAAGTGGTTTCTTGCTGTTTATTTTCCTTGGCATCCTGATAACGATCCAATGTTCAGCTCCCGCCGCACAATCCTGTTTTATAAACTCAATCGACCTCACATCATGAGGAATTCTCTGGAATTATTTCACCTGAAAATGCTGAACGTTCATTTTTAATTTAGTTATCACATCAACCGCAAAGCAATCTGGGTCGGACCATTAAATTTTGGTTTTCTTCCCTCTGATTCACTCTCTGACCTCTGCTCTATGTGCTATGCGTACAGCCTTTATCCGTCTCCTTTTTTCCAGTCCTGCTGAAATTATATATTTCGGTTAGTCTCAGCATAATGAATGTACCGAGGAATTTAACACCTCAATAAACCTGAATGGACTTCATCAAAAAATATTTTCCGTTTACGAGGTGAATTGTTGCAGTTGTTGAGCCTTGACTCGCTCTGCGTCCCTTCCGTTGGGTAAACGGATGGAATGCCGACATTTTTAAGTCGGTACTTTTCAGTAGTTGCACTATTAAATGGTCAATAAAATGTGAACTGGTGGAATCTGTATATATAGAGGTCAAAGTTGAGTTAATTTATGGGAAAAATGATATTGGGAGTAATTAAAATGGAATCGGCTCGAGAAGGTCAGCTTTGTACTTGTTTTGACGTTTCACGAAAGGATTTTTTCAGTCATTTTCGATAATGGAGAGGTTTTTGTATTCAAATCCCGGAGCTTTATGAGCTAAGTAACAACAGCATTAGTGAATTGACTAGTACAGCAAATATTCATGAATTTAGCGACTTCGAAACTAATACTATGATGACCATCATGGACGCGCTCAGGGGTAAAAATGCTGCTGGCAGCTTTTTGAGGATAAGCCATTATCCTGCACGTCCTTTGAGAAAAGGAGAGGGTACAATACATCATTGCCTGTAAAGGAGACTGAAATGGAAGACAGTCTTAAGGAATTCGACCTTGAACTTCAAATCAACGAGGCTTGCAAAACGGGTGAACAAAGGGATGAAGTTAAGAAATTAACCTTTAATACGGAGAAAGCGGGAGGCGGTATGAGCAGAAATTCAAGCTTGTATTATATGGGGGAGTGAAGAAGGGAAAGGTGACCATTCTTAAGTATCCTAGAGAGTGGAATTTTAAATCTCTCAATGAGAATGCTTATTATGAAGGACACAGATAAGTGGCGTAGACTGTCAAAGAAGCGTTGGCTGATGGCTGCTTAAATTACCGAGCAATATTTAGAAATTTTATGAAATATGCCATGTAAAGTTGACACTTCTAATTTAGCTTCTATGTAACAATCCGCTTATTAAGATACTGTACTGAGAACAAGAATCCAGTTCTTCAGTTCCAAAAGGTGTGCTTATTCTAACATGGAATTTCACCTATGATTACGGACAGCGATCCTTTGGCAGCAAATGTCTAGGTTCCTAGATATCACTATTGACGTCATCAAAATAGTTCTTCCCACCAACTGCAACAACCGTGCTGAACAAGAATTCATCTGAGACATGTGAATCTAGGGGCTATCCCATGGTATCAATATATACCAAACCAAAGTGAACACAGCGTTTGTTTGAAGGTAGGGTTGCTACCACGTCTTCTTCACCACTACCTCAGAGCACCTTTTTTAAGGAAGTGGAATTCTTCAAAAGACACTGGCCTGGACACGCTACCGCGTGGGATTTTTACCCACTGAAAACACCCCCGAGTCCCTTTGCCCCGCAGAACCGCAATAAGTTATTACTCACGGTGCGGAGCTAGCTCAATCTAGCTTGGTCTCCTTTTTTCCGTAAACGCGGTTGGTTAACGCACTTTCATCATCTCCTCTGCCTTTCGTAGTTTACTCTGGACAGGGCAAATGAAGGAGTTGATAGCATCCCAATCATCCTCAACTGCTAGCATACTCGACATCAGATTTTCAGGTACTAGCATCTCTCCTGGAATCTCCTCTAGATTCTTCCTTTCTTCCACAAATCTGCACAGTGGAAGAATATGTGCAAAAGTGTCACCATAGGGTCAAAGCCGTATGGTTGAGGATAAAATCCGGCTCAACAGGTTGCGGTGGGTGGGTCACCTAATCCGCTTGTATGAGGCTGATCCAGCCCGGAAAGTTTATAATGCCAATATTTATGGTAGATAAAAAGACGAGGCAGACCCTGCCTGAGATGGAGCGATGGCATAGGCCAGGACACCAGACATCTTTTTGGGATATCACATTGGTGGACTTCGGCGCAAAACCGGGGTGTCCTGAGTTCTTTACTTGTTGTACCGTTGATGATGATGATGATGAGCTTTTTTGTCTACCGACCGTTTTCCGGGAGTTCTCAACGATCTTGCTATCTATTTACAGATCTCTCCCTATCTTCGTTTTTCGTCTGTGATAAAAGAGAAATGGACCTAATGTTATATATGTTCGTCGTCTCATCTGTCGGAATATCAATCCTAATCATTCCCAAGATGATGAATGCATCATTATCTGAGACAGTCCTGAAGACAGAGGACACCCTTAGGGCTGTTCTTCTGTAGTTAGTTAGTTGCTAGTTTGTGAGCGGAAAATGTGACTTACAATCCCTTTCCCTAAAATGGAGCTGCATAGAACAGAATCGATCTCATTACCCTAGCTATAAGCAGCCTGAAAGTATACTATGGCCCTCTCATGTTTAGTATCATCCTCGTCAGGGCCAAACTTGCAGTGCATGCTTTGTCACAAGCATACAGCACGTGTTGCTTATAAGTGAGCTTCGCGTTTATCATCGCTGATGATATGATGACCAATTTGCATATGGGCAAATGTCTTTTATGACGCTCGGAAATGAGGATGCATTAGTTTTTCCTCCCCAAGCTTCATATCAGAACTCTCTAACCAACCCTTAACAGCACTGGCCGCTTTGTAACTACAATCAATGTTTTGTCTTCGGCGTAGCCCACCACCGCAGCTTCCTCCCGAAGGGGAAGATCAAATATATTGTTATACATGATGTTCCACAGCAGTGGACCCAATACGGAACCCAGCAGGACACCCGCGGAAACAACGAACTACTGGAGTCCATTATCAGTATTATACCAGGGCCTCCTTTCTGCTAAATAACTATTGACGGTATTAGGTTTCAATTGGCCGAATTCGATCCATATCTCACGTTTTACTCTTTCCGTGAAGTGCATCGTCGGCTAAGATAGTAATCAATTTGATGATATCAATGGTTGATCTGGTTTTACGGAATCCATATTCTCGAACTCATACTGAGAGGTCTTCTTTGGATCTTAACAACCGGAAGTAATCTATTGTAGATTACTCCTTCTAGTATTTTCGCCACGGTGCCCAAAGGATGAATGGGTTTATAGAAGGCTGGCTCAGCTTGAGGTTTACTAGACTTAGGCAATGGCAGAAGCCACTTTCACGCCGCAGAAAATACCCCCTTGGACATACGCGCTTCGAATAACTTAGTGAACATATTCGGTCTGGACTTCACGGTATGCCATTCCGGCCCGAAATTTTGTTGTTTCCTATTCTACCTCAGATTTTCAAGAGCTCATCCCTGGTGACTGGTGTTATTGGCGTCACATGTAGATGTCGCTGAAAACTTTCAGTGCCCTCCTCTTGCTGATGATTTTTAGCAAGAGGATAGGGTACCTTATTTGCGGAGATAAACGGCCTCTGAATCGTCCCATTGCGATGCTATATGGACTCCCCCATAGGTTCACGTCCACTTCCGAGTACGGGTCTATAAAACATTGGTTTTCACTCAGTTGGATGCCATGGCAAGTTTGATGGTTTTGCGGTTTTATTTATATGCGCACTCTCTTTGTTTCTGATTGATTCTACCTACTGCCCTCCGAGCCACTGTTCTGGCTCGGTGGCAGGCTGATCGTCTGTTGTTTGGTCTACTGAGTGGTAGGGGTAGGGTATGGTCACTTCCTAGACGTGGACACGTCACATGCTCTGGCGATGCATTTGGCCACATGAACAGCTCTTTCCATAGAGGTGACTGCTTTATCAGGTTAGTCGAGCCAAACCTCTATGAAGGCTGCGGTCAGGATGGCTCTCCGCCTAATGGCTTCTCCCATGGCTTATGGAAGATTGCCTGCTGCACGCTGTGGGTGGAGTTCTTGCTGACGTCTCAGGACATACTATGCGCCAGTTTAGGGCTGACGCAGGTTAGGTCTACCATTGAGGCAAACCCCCCTCTCCGACTATATCCAACTGTGTAAAAGTATCTAATAGACTGCGCTTCCTCACATTTGCTTCTATACTACGTCGTTCACTCTCTGCCTATCCCATGTATTTTTTTCAGAATATAGGAGGTTATACATATTGACATGAAATTCGCTAGAAAGGTTGGAAGTGATTTTTTACGCATGCGGTGAATTACATTGCCTTCCCTACACCTAAAAAGGGGATGCAAAATTTTGTCACCGATTATAGGCATGTATCAAATGAAAGGTCTCGAGCAGGAATTAATTTCCATTATTTTCAAAGGGAAGAAATTCGGGGGTCAATTACTTTTCATTTTCAGTTGATGAACCGGTTGCTGTCGCCTCTATATTTAACTAGTTCGGCAGTAATTTTATCGGCTTCAGGCGACTTATGATTTCTAAGCTGGGGATTTGCACGGACAGACGGACACAATTCGTGGTGGCATCATTTGTCGATAGTCTTCAGTTGACCGACCAACCGATATTTTGGTTGTTGAGCAGTACATCAAAGTGCTCAACCCATCACTTCAATATGCCCATTCCGTCGGAAATCAGATTTTCCTGTTTGTCTGTTTCCCTGGTGCCTTGCCAGAATGAGCATCGAGGTGTATAAAGTTTCATCTTGCTGACTTGCTGGTGGAAATTCCTCGTCTGGTACGGTTGCTCTCTGCACTTCTCAGGTTCACAGACCTGGTGGTTCCGCCAGGCTTTGTGTGAAGCCGCTTCTTCACTCTATGGAGTTTTTGGTAAGTTTTGGCATGTGTCAGTGTTTTTCTGAGATTCTAGCATTGCCCAGTATGCAGCATTTTGCCGTTCCGTTGTTAGTTTACAAATATCGCCGTAAAAGCAGTTCCGATTTTTTGCGTCTGGGGTCAAATATGTTTGTGACCATGTCAATGATAACGTTCTTCAGGTGGTTGTGAATATAATTTTTTGATGCTTCATCTCTAGAACCCCCGTTGGCAGTGGCTATTGGGGTATCCATTTCTGCTTTATGACCGTTACGAAGGGCTCCCTCTCTCAGGGCAGAAGTAAAGCAGCGTCTGATGAGATGCTTCTGCCCCGATGGAAACTGTCAGTATACTTTTTTGAAAAATTTTGGTATTTAACCCAAAAAAGAGAGATCTGTGGGTCATAAGACAGGTAGTAAGTTGCTTCCCAAGTGGTCCGGCCCGTTATCAAGTGAAAGCGGCCTCAAAAAAAATAAAACATTAACTTCAGCGTATAAGATCTAGTGCTATTATTGCATCGTCCAACTTGCTTTACCTATTAATGCAGATAGGAAAGCGCAATGACTCGTCACACTGCCAAATTTGGTGGTTTCAATCCAACTTTACTTGTTTTTTGTCCAAATCCAGAGCCATTTGGCCAAGGTCCATGACCTGGTAAAAGAGGAACCAATTAGCGTAGTCGAGGTCAAAAAAGTTGACTAACGGTTTTGTCCAGGGCAGAGGCAACTCATCAGATGCTGCCTCACCTCTATACTGGGAGCAGCGTGACCGAAAATAGCGACAGGTGCTAATCGCTTCATTTATATATAATCGCAAACACGACATGAGTGCGAATTATATTGAAGTGAAATCCATCATAAGTTCAGACCTAAACCAGGCCGAAGTGTATCTTTGGTTGAGGACGCTGGGAGTCCTGAATCCGCATCCACTTGATGGCGGACCGGAGCATTTCAGAAGCAACTTATTTCAATATCTGCGACGAACTTACGACGGATTAGACTTGAATATAATACGTGGAAGTTGCTTCCCAAGTGGTCTGGTCCATCATCAAGTGGATGTGAACTCAGGACTCCCGGCATCCTCTACGAAAAAAAGTAGTCGAGTTGTCTGGGGAAAGATGTCATAATCCATCGATGAGCGTCGCCAGTAACAAGAAGGAGTAATATCGGTCACAAGATGCAATCCTGGCAAACTCAACTTTCGACCTCAAAATCCTCCGAGATTTTACCTTGCTGAAGCACGTGACATTTTGTGCCCGCATATGCCACATTTCTCCGGAATGCCTCTCCTTCGTAGAGCACTCCTGATAAAGCTGTTTCGTAATCGATGAAGAGCAGGTGTAGTGAAGATCTAATTTCCGTGCACTGTACCAAAATGATCCGTAGGGCGTTGATGTGGTCAATGCTGCAGGATCCGGAGCAGAAACCAGTATGTCCCCTATCGATCAAGCTTTTGAGGTGTTCTTTGATGCGGTTCAGGTTCATTTTAGCTATTATCTTTACAAGGAGGACAGGAGCACGCAGCATATCCCCACAATAGTAACATTTAAAACAGGTCCTCTTCTTTGGAATCTTAACGATCATCAGTTTCTCCGTGAAAGTTCTCAGATTCGAAAGATTTCCGCACGAGTGGAAACGATCTGCTGTAACTGCAGGTGCAGCGATAAATAACTCTGCGGGGAGATCGTCAAGCCTAGCGGCTTTACTCCATTTGACTACATTGACGGCCGAAATGATTTCTCTTCTGTTTAGAGGAACATCCGCAAGAAGGGGAACTTCGCCGGGTGTGACACGGTTAAGAACCGTGATGAAGTGTTCTTCTCACCTATTCAGTTGTTCATCATCGAGGATGTGAAGTCGACCGTTGACGTCCTTCAGAGGACCATCGAAAGATTTGCGACCACATGAAGGCTCTTTCGTGATGCGGTATACACTTCTAAAATCATTGCATTCTACAGCATCTTTCGTTTCCCTGATTAGTCCAATAGCAAATTTTCTCTTATCATGGTGCATAATACGCTGCATTTCTAGGGATTTCGTTCGGTACTGGAGCTCGAGCGCGTCACGCCCATCATTACTTGCAGTGGTTAGCTGAACTTTTAACTCCCTCCGTTCATCGATCGCTTGCATGATTCCACAGTCAGCTAAATCTTATGTCGCCCCTTCGGGACGTGGCCGACAACATGTGTAGCACCCGTTTTTGACGGAGACCCAGTGCTCATCGATATTCTCAGGCGGCGTGTTTAGTATATAGGCCGTTCGAACTTCCACTGTCGTGCGACAGCTGGATCATACAAGCGGTCGATGTTGAACTCAAGGGGTTGTAGCCCGCCAACCAAGCAAGAAATGGCGGACGCAAAACGAAAGTGACTGGAAGCGACCATCAGATGGTGATCCCTTTCGAGGCCGATGTCAACGCCTCTTTTGTTACACGCATCCAGGAAACACACCTAAATGTGCTGCTGATAGCAAAGTGGGCGGCTTGATTACTCGTATGGTGTCAGTCAGTGGAAATCCAACTGATCTTATGGCAGGCACTGTACTCGAAAAATATGCCACAAATGACAAGGCGGTAGAAGACGCAAAAATCCACAAACCTCCCGCCATTGTCATTATGGCCGCCAAGACAGTGTTCCCCCTCACATGAACGAGGAACGTGTTGTCACTATGGCATTCAGATTACCCAGCACGATTATAATGTCACCTTGAGAAAGATTCATCTGATCCACGTTTAGCTACTCGTAGAAAGCATACTTCTCTACTATATCGGAAATCTTCGTTGGCGTATTGCTCTGTACAATTATGATGAACCTTGCAAATTTTGCAGCCAGACGTCTGTCAGAAACCGTCTCCCAAGTCAAGAGATCTCTTGCGGTAGTCGTCAGAAGTATCCCGACACCGGATTCGCGTCTGCTACCACTTGGCTTTCCACAGTACAAAAACACATTGGAGTACTCTTCAGAGTCTCTTCCAGACCTTACTTCGTTGAGGCTCAGAATGTTCAGCTTATGTCATTGGAATTTTTATTCAAGGTGGAGAAGCATCCTCGTTACTTTTTGGGGGCGTGAGCACATTCTGAAAATCGTAGTGGGTTTTCGATAGCCAAAGGTGTTCGGCGTGATGTCATTCCCTATTCGTAGTATTGTTGACGTTTTGGTTGGGCAATAAAGTTTCAAAATTTGCAGGTTGCTAGTCCACCAATTTCTCCGATTTTCAGTCGCCTCTTTGGACAAGCAGGTCGCCTACTACTAACTTCTCGCTTTCATCTGTAATAAGTCAAGTTCTGACTCAAGGCGACTATAGAAACTGTCCTTTACCGAGTTGTTGTTGTCTGCCATTGGATCATATTCGTTGTTTGACCACAAACTGAAAAACTTAATTTCCACTCGAGGCGTGTCAATTCTTACATTAATTGGTTTGAAGTCTGTGATGCTGCAGGGGAAATTCTAGTGGACGACAAAAGCTATGTCGCATTTTCGCGTTCAAGACTTCCAAAATAGCCTGTATTTGCGAGTCAATTATCACGGAACGCCAAACAATCTATTTAGTACTTTTCGACGGGTTGGATACAAAGAGCGCCAGTTCTGAACAAGGAACTCATGTTTCGGGTTTCGAATTCGTAGTCCTTTTATCCTTGCTATAGTTCTCGTTATGTTTCTAATGCAATCCAAGGATTAGTTCCGGGTCTTAAGAAAATTGTATACTGTGAACAGGTAAGCCCCCTTCCTGAGGGATCATCCAGCTGACTCCTGTTTTACGGTGCAGAATGATCGTTGTCGGCTGCTTTGCATTGTCCAGAGATTACCAGCAAAAAGGAGAGAGTAGAACTTTAAAGAAGGGCATTAGGTGTTAAACAAGAGTGCGTTATTCAGGTATTTGTTGAGGATTATAGCTCCAAAATTGCGAACTCCCTTGAGGCTACTATCCTATAACTCGTCCTTGGAGAAAGTGTTGTGTTGAAGTAGGCTTTGGAAAGCCCGATTAGGAAACGCTCAGGAGGAGGATTTTTTGCTCACCGTTGAGGTGGTCCGCCACTATTGAAAGGATAATCTAAATGTCATAGATTTTTCTAGCCCATATCATAACCTCCAACCAACAATTTATTATATTTTTCGTCAATGTAAGAGCAACGCAGACAGAACTTTCTTGTCATCATTATCCGTGTTCATTGTGTCGATATTGACGCAAAAAGTGGGATATCCCACAGTCCCGATGCCAACGGCGAAACTGCATTGAAACAATGTTTGTACAAAAGCGTTACTTGCTTGTTTATGGGAATTGAACCACCATTTGCTAATGTTAACAAAACACTTGCTGCTCCCAACATTACTACATTCCCATTCACTTAAATTTTCAAATTAACATGTAAAACTCTCGGTCATAAAGTGTCCTCTAAGTTTCAGCCACCCATTGTGCCATACCTTAAACGTCGATGGAACTAACAAACGCAGGGAGACCACAACATGCTTGCCGTGTTATATATGTTACCAAAGATAGTATCAGACTAGATACATAGTCATAGATACAAGGAAGCATTTTATATGGTAGAGGGCACGTTCGGCAGTGCAGCATAGACTAGCAACCGGATGGAGCTGTTTCGTCCTAATCGTCATCAAATAGAGCTTGCGGTTAATGCATTTTCATGACCGCCTTTCAGTATCACATTGTTGGCATCTGTGAAACACCACACGCCGCATTATCTGCAATGCTTGAATAGCTTGCAACATATTTAACGCTCAGCATTCAGCTACAAAGTATCGCTTGCAGCGTGGCAGTTGTGCGAATATGGGACACTGGCAGGACCTTAAGTAGTTGATATCAATAATGACATGTTCTACGGCGAAGTGTTTTGTGTCGTCTTTAGTAGCAGCCGATGTAGGTACGTTTGAACAAGATGAAAGGAGTCGACATGGCAATCCTAGTTTAGCAGGAGGCTGCTATTTCTAAGGATCTTCCATTTCCCTCTAAAATTCTCTATTTCGCTGCAGATTTCCACTTCAAAAGGATCGATTGCATCTTTTGGCAAGTCACTTGCATTTACACCACATTACTCGAGTCCTTCTCAACCAATTCAAATGAAGAAAATTACATTCCGTCCTGCACCTCTAGGAATCTATTTCTTTTGATCCAAAGATACTTTTCCATTGAGCTCAAAAACATTCTTCCATTTTCCTTCTTTGGGAGCTTCACAATTGCATCCGCATTTGCACGGATTTTTTTTTCTGTTGTGTCCATTTTCCGGAGCAATAAAAATTACATTTCACACTCGAAAAGTCATTTATTATTATATGGAAAGGAAAAATAGATGGTATCGCTTTTGGAGACTGCACACCCCCATACAATAGGGGCGAAGTGTTCGTAACACATTTCTAAGTAATATTTTCCTTGAAAGGGCACATACTGCAATATCATGTGCACATTTCGTGTGCCAATTTCGACTGTAAAAGACTTTTAAGATGCATTTCCTTTGGTATTCTGTGCACGTTCGAAAGTCATGCTTGCGAGAGTGAAGGTGGAAAAACGGGGCGAATTCTATACATGGAAATTTATTGCGCTGGAGGAGCCTTGGTATTGTGCACTGAAAAGAACAATTGCACGATTTTGTTCAGCGGAAAATTTGAACTGGAGTACTCGACTCAAATTTGCTGGAGGAAATGCTTATCTCGATAGGGATGAAGAAGATTAGAACCTTTCCTGTAGTCGAGTTTGACATAGAGGTAAAAGAAGCCGGCTTAGTGGATTTGGGAATGCGGTTGATGTTTGAGTTTCTGGGTTGATGGATGGTTGGTCATATAATTTACTCTAGCAGCTGAAATACGACCATTGTTTCCTTGACTAAATCGTAAATTCGGTTATAATTTTATTTTTATCTGAAGCGACAGGCGCAGTTGCAAGAGCAAATTAACTCGTAGGATTGTTGATAATAGTAGTGATTTCGTAAGCAGAAACCAGAAAAAAGAGGGTGTGGGTTCAGTGACTCCTTTGCGAGTTATTCTACTCTTGTTGGGCCTTGTCGCCTTTCGGTATTTAGCGTCGCTTTCAAGTAGATACATTCTCCTTTTCTCCCACAGGTAGTGTAACTTACCATCATTGCCGCAATGAGACACGCTCCTTCCCCTGAGATTCTCCTGAAGGCGCTCCACACTATTAACTCCACTAAGCGGCATTGTTTCTTCCCAGACTGGTGCTACGTATAACAGGATAGAGGGAACCATTCCGTCCACAGATTGCTATCTCCGAAGTTAGGCATCATTTGTGCTATCGATATGCTGGTATTTGCCACTCTCTCACAGGCTTAGTCTAGGTGCCCTTGAAATCTTCGCGTCAATCATCATCCCCGGATTTGAACTGATGTTGCGACCACCAACATGAATACTAATCGTGTACTTTCCCCATCGCATCTCGAGCTACTTTCAAAACCACCTACCCTACTACCTTTCTTTTCTGCCGAAGTGATCGGATAAGTTGGAGAAAAATACTCATCCATGGACAAAAATGGCTGTGGGAAAAACACCCAGAACAAGAAACCATTATGAGGGAAGAAAGAAGATTGAAATTGGCAGACAGAGGGGCTCAGAACCCCAGTGCGGTGGCTTTTGGGAGTAGACATGTTCCCCGGTCATCGGCATCTCTCGACTGCATTTCTTTCGTGGTGGATTACTTGGCGACCGTTGCACCTAATACTACAAGTAGACGGAGAAAGAGGCGTTTCGAAGGAGTATATCACTTGCGAGAACACCCGTTGCAAAGGCACGGAAGGATATTTCACAGACTGAACACTGGTCAGCTCAAAAAGGGGAGACTGCACCTGGACGAGAGACGACGCAGGAATAAATTCTGGAGTAATTTACGGTCAGCTCTATTATTCTGCGATCTCTCTTGAATCCAATGTCGGTGAATGAAAGTCCTGGGGGGTTTAATGTGAGTACCTGCCGCGAAGGCATAATCCCACGGTCCTCTTCGGACACGGATTGATTTTGGGACCACAATCAGAGCCCCGCCATGCAAGCACAGCGTTCCTGGTTTATACTGAGTGCAGGCTCAGCATTCACACCAGTGGATGCGAGGCCTATCTAACACCTCTGCGGCAACTAAGGAGTATGGCACCCGAGTTGTACAGCGCAACTCCACGCTCGAGCTCCGAGGAGCTCTGCCCGCGATGTATGCATAATCACAACCACCATGAAACTCCCACTAGGGGGCCAACCGCAAATAACCGGGCCGAGAACACATCCTCCAGGAATTCTCCTGGAGCATATGCTCTCGGAGGGTATCCCGGTTCACATGGTACCAGATAACCTCCGGTGAGGCTTCGTGGCAGAGCCACTTCAGATGAGTTCCTTGCAGACTCGGGTTTGATTGCCCTCCTCGAGTACGTGGGGATGGAACTCCCCAATGAATGTCGGTGAATGATGGAAATCAGGGAATCTCTTGGAATTGCACAGTGGGAAAATCAGGCAGAGGAACAGCTTCTGAAAACGGGCGAATCATTGTTCGCCCTGCTCGAAGGGAAAATAATAGACATCCGAGGACATAAAGAACAAATACAATATGCACAAGACCACTGAAAATATGAGCCAATAGCGTTCTGTATAAGAGTGCCAAAGACAAAATAAATGCCTTTAAAAAAAACGACGTCACTCAGGCAACAGTTGACGTCCCTTCAAAAGCCGAAAAGCTCAGGAAGAGGAGTAGAGCAGGAGGGGAACGACTCTTTTGAGCCATCGCAGAACGCTAAAAGGCAAACGAAGCTTTCACCCGGAAAGAAACATTTTGAAATCGGCGGTGCTGGTTTTAATGAACTCAAGGATCCTAAAGCCCCAAAAAGGAACCGGTAAGCTTGGACCAAGGTTGAGGCAATGGCAAAAGTGACACGTAAAAAAAAATGATTACGGCCTGAACTGATGACCTTCTCCCAAAAAGGTGATATGGCATATGCCGATATTCTTAAGAAGGTCTTATTCGGTCTGGAACTTCGGGCCCTTGGAGAAAGTGTCATCGTCAGCCGAATCAGGCGTTCCCGAAAAAGGAGATTTGATGCTGGGGCTGAAGAGGTCTCCGGCAAGATGCCTGAAATTGTTCACGACAAAGAGAAGTCCTCAGGGAGGAGGCACAAATACTGGCCAAAAAATGGGAGATTGTTTTACAAAGTAAAGACACTGATCAAGTCACGGCCGAGAAGGATATCCGGGAGAGGAGGATTCCCTCGATCGTTTTTCACATGCCTGGAATGTGGTCATATAGCGACGATATGCTCGAATGGCTGCTTGTCACACAAGTGCAGAAAATATTGAGGCCAAGATCATATATTCAACGAGTACAAAGCAGGCCCTGTATATATGTTTTGAAAGACAGCAGACGGCGTCCAGTATTTGGAAGAATTTTGAATGCGATGAAGAAATGAGGCTTAAGGGGATGCATTTATAGACATGCTATTAGGAGGTCATGATCCCAATGGTGCGTCATCAGAAAAGGTAACCCAAAAGATGAGACGAGAGCTTACCATGCTGCCATGCCAAGTTGTCAAACTATTGATGGAACAAAGAAATTGTGGAGCTGTCAACAACGTGCAGAAGGGTTTTCCAACTATTTAAAGGAAGACGAGACTTCGGCTAGAAACGCGAAGTATATATGTATGTATATATATGTATAACTTCGATGTAGGTTAAGCAGAGACTGCTTGGAAACGGGGAACAGCGTACAGGGTTTTTTTTATGTATGGTGGGAGGAGTTTTCTCCGCTCGGTGAAAGTGGCCACCACGGTGCGAAGCATCCCAGAAAGGGTCGTTTACAATAGACTTCTCCCTATAAATAGGATATAGGGATGGCCTGAGCCTGTTGGTGGCCACATCATCGCTTCAAAACCGGTTATCAAATGCCTGGGTGATAATAGACGCGAAAGTTAATTTCAAAGGACATTTGGACTATGCTTGTGAGAAAGAGCGAGTCCGAATGGTGTCTTATATTGAAGGCCCAAAAAACAGCCGATGATTACTGGTGGCCGGGGTGGTTTGCTCTAAACTATTATAAGTAGCACCAGTCTGGAAAGAATCGCTAGAGTGTGAGAGTGATAGTGCCGCTAAGGGTATGCAGCGCCTTCAGGAAAGTTTTTGGCGAGACAGTGTATGTCATTGTGAAATTGGAAATTCGGGCAAATGGGCCATGCTGTATCTACGAAAAACGGAGAATGAATCTACCTGAGTAGGATACAGCATATTGAAAGGCGGCAAGGCGGAAGTCGCTGGAATAGTGGCAGCAACGGTGAGATGATACCCAGAGGGTTTGCTGGACTCACCTTCCAATTCAAATTATTAAGGAGTGGGTTCCACGGCGACACGCTGAGATCAGCTATCACTTGACCCAATTCCTGCCAGCCAGTATCTTTCCAATTCAGGTTGGACGATGCTCCGTTGTTACCCTGAATTCGGTTGCATACCTGAGGACTGAGAGTATGTCATGTTCTACTATCCACGATTTCGTGGTCTGGAGGACTCATTGAAAATCAGGATAAGGTTTCAGAATATCGTCGGGGGAAAGCTGAAGTAGGAGACAAACTGGCTCTCTGTGAACTCCTTCATGAAACGGATTCAGGCGAGAAAGTGTGAAAGCCCTTTTTTAGGGTGGTGTAGGTGAATGCATTTACGCACAGAGTATTGGACTCCCGCAACGGTACGTCGTCGGACTACTAACTAAACACCTCCCCATCGTCAGAGAGCTAGCCTGAAACTGTGTATCACATTACTTCGGGCTAGACTCCGAACTCTCCCGCCCTGCGGAAACCTCCAATGAAGGAATTCCATTGAGCATCTCCTCGACAATGTTGTCTCGAGAGAGATCCCCAGCGTTTGAATAGAGCTGCTGACGAATCCCATCCTACCTTCCACAAGAAAAAAAAGTGTGATGGGCGTCGTCCACCACTTCATTGCAAAACACCCAATCGTGCCTTTTTAATCTTGTACAGTTAAGACTGAAAACCACTATGTCCCCTTAAGAATTGGATAAGGAAATAGTCAGTCTCATCATGCTTCATTTTGTCAAGAGAGTTGCCACTCATCTAAGGGGTGTTGCCGTTCTTCACGGACAACCCTTGGCTCTTCTTCCTTGTGCTTGTATATGGCTTGACGCTCCTTAACAATAAGGGTAACGGGGATCACTCTCACGATCATCATCATGGCCGGTTCAGAGACAGTGCGGTATGCAGACGCCACTCGCAAAGCTTCCCGTTTCTGTACTTGCGCGAGACGCTTATGATATACCTCCTTGCCAAGAATGCCAGCCCATACCTCTGGAGTGTAGAGCGGAGCAGACTGTGTTGAACTCATCAGCCGAAACTCTAGCTGCAGCTTTCTTCGCTACTGCTTTGATTTGCTTGAAAAAGCTTATCTTTGGGTCAAGGTTAAGCTCGTTGGTTTTGCTCGGTTATCGACTCGCCGAACGATTTGGGACGCAGGGTCGAAATTCTCTTTTTAGTCAGGATGACTACTTCAGTTTTTTCCAGTGCAAGGTTGTAGTGACAGCTGAGTGGTTAGAACACAAGGCTGTGGTATGGAAGGTCTCGATTCAAATCTCACTGGTGGCAGAGGGGTTTGTATCATGATTTGACGTCTGATACCAGTCGACTCAGCTGTGAATGAGTACCTGATTCAAATCAGGGTAATAATCTCGGGCGAGCGCAATGCTGACCATATTGCCTTCTACGGTCTTGAATAAAGTGCCCTAACACACTTCAAGGCCCTGATCCAATATGGATTGCTGCGCCAACGATTATTATTATTATTAAGTTGAAACCATAAGCAGTAATCCATCCGCTTACCTGTCGCTGACGAGTCTGCTTTGCGCCTGTTCGACACTGCGTCCAGTAACAAGCGCCGCAACATCATCTACACAGTCGATCAGGCGCGACTCTTCTGGCATATCGAGTTTAAGTAGACTATCATAGGTAGCATTCCAATGGTCCGCCCCTAGGATGGATCTCTGCTCCACCAACGTGACCTCCATCCTCCTCTGACCCTCTTGTGTTTCATATAGCAGGGAGTGATTTCTCAATATCCGTAAGAGATAGTTAGGCATATGGTAAGTATTGCCTAGTGTGCTTAGAATGTCTTTGCATCTTGCGGAATTAAAGGCGTTTCTGACGTCAAGCGTTACGAGGAGCACCAACCGACGAACTCGGCGGCTGTGTTCCGCTCGTCGAATGGCATCCACGACTTGCACGACAGCATTAACTGTGGATCTCCCTGCTCTAAAACCGAACTGCCATGGAGACAAGTCCCCGGCAGCGCGTATCGCTTCAGCGAGTCTACTTCTGATGAGTTTTTCGAGTCCTTTTCCAGCAGTGTCAAGCATATAAAGTGGGTGGTATGAAGACGGCATCTCAGGGTCACCTTTCCCTTTGCTGGTCAGGGCAAGCCTGCCACCTTCCAACAAGCAGAGAAATGCATGTTAAATGCGCCGAGCAGTAGATCTAGCCGGTGTTGGAATACCAGTTTGTATACCTCTGCTGGAATACCATCGGTTCCTGGCACCTTTCTGTTTTTCCTAGAGAGGACTGCCTTTTCCAATTCTTTTATAGAAAAAAGTGGACAGTTGCCAGGCTCTCCGCACCGACGTCATCATCCCGTGCGGGGTGCGCCGAGAATAGTGCGCGGACAATGCGGACTGTCTGCTGGGCTTAAAGTTTCCACAAAGCCCCGATTTTTCGGGCTGCCAGTTTTTAAGCGAGTCCCCATTCAACTCGTCGATCAGATCCTGCCAGCAGCGAGCTTTGCCCCTATTTATTTCGCTGCAGAGTCTCCTTTTGGCTGATTTTCGTTCTGTCATTATGGTACGTGCCTCCTCCCGGTAGTTTAGACGTTGTGTCAAGGGGCGCAATTTCCACAGTCCAAAGATACATAAAAGGTTCGCCACGTCTCGATACCCTCCTGGGCATGGAAGCTCCGCAGGCTGTCGTTATCAGGTGCCTAATGCAATTTACGACAATGTCAGCTGCAGCCCCACCACCCCAGGGGTACCCTCCAGCGCGGGCACCCGTCCACCAGCGGGAGCAGTGACTCCGATGTGAAGGTTACGTCTGCAATGCTTCACTTGCAGCCTGGGCGCCGGAACGTTGGGGTGGATCCGGTGTTTAGGACTACCAGTCCTTTTCTCATCACCATTTCGAGAATTTGTTTCCCTCTGGAGTCTGAGCGAGGCATGCCCTACTCAAATGCCCTGACATTAAAGACACCCACGACCAGGATCCGCCCATCCGCGCCCAAGGTAGGGTCCTCCAGAGTCTCAACTCTGTGCCGAAAGTCCGGCCTCGTCTCATTCGGCGTAAAATAGAGATTGAAATGTGTCGTCTGCCCTTGGGAAGAAGTGAAGCGGTCTTCGGCACTAACTGGATGGCTGCGATGGTCGCGCTGATCCTGTAGGTGGGACCCGACGAGCCTAATTGAGCGATCTTCGAATCGATGGGTTCGTTGCGTGAATTCTATGATGCTCTGGTAGGTGCGGAAGCGAGATAGCTATGCTGTGAGGAAAACAGATGTCCTTGGATTCCTCTATATAGTGAAGCCGCGTAGGGACTTCTCGGTTCTCGCGAAGGTCATCTTCGAAGTAGTAGTGTGAATAAATGGGTTTTTTACACTGCCGTATGAAGTAAGACCAGTCAAAGAATCCCCTAATTTTGAACCTCGGTAGAAGGATACGCTGGCAAAGACAGGTTTTGGCGACGGCAAGACAGGTTTCGTTTGGAGCCTCTCCGACTTCTGCCACAGAGATTTAATGTGGGCAAAAAAGCGAAGGGCTTGTCAGTTTAATATTTGCTAATTTGCCAATTTATCAATCACCCCAAACCTTTCAATTCCTACAAGCCAAGTCCTCTGATAATACTCCATTGTAAATCAATTACAACTAATAATTATTATTGTGAAATTTCTTGGCAACTTTTCGAAACTTAAGTCCATCAAGTTAAAGCCTTAATGAGCACTAAATTCAGGATTGTCGTTTATGTAACAAATTGCTTCTTAATTATCCTTTCAAGGCTGATTGAATACTGACATCCAATGGACTGGCTAATGCCCCTAATTAACTTCTCAGTCAAACACAATTTTATATTGCTGTCCTCTTAACAGCGGATGTAATTAACGTCTTTTTTGCTTACGGAAGGAGCAGGATTAGCATGAAGCCAAGAGCGGTCAATTGACGAGGCTAACAGCCTGCCTACATATACATGTGTATAGTAGTTTGCCAGTAAATAACAAGTTGAAGGCATTTCTTAGAGTTCCATCAAAATCAGAGGAAGAATCACTTAATGCGATGCTCAGAATCTATTTCAGTCACTTGGTCCCAGCACGTTAGTATCTGATGTATTATCTGGATCTCTGTCCCATACCAGATTCCGTAAGACAGACAGGATAAACGTCCATGACAAGAATGCATAATTTGAAATAATACTATTAAGCATTCCATTCGGTATGAGGACTTTCCGCAATTTATCTAGACTAAAATCTTCTTTAAATACACAAGTTTCAATTACACATTCTAATCTTCCACGAGGATCTCAGCAGAATTTCCATTTCGAATCGATTATCATATCGTCTGCAATGCAGAAAATTTCCTGAGATTAAATTAAATTTTTTCATCTTCTTACTCTGCTATTTGAGGAAATGTAGAGTATTTTGCTTCTCCATTACAAGTGGGATATTCCAAGATATCATAACTTATGTATATGTTTCAGTAGAGTATCTTTTTTTGTTCTTTTGCCTTAAGTCTTGTATTCCAGATTCTGAGTAGCGAATAAGGTAAAATAGTGTCAAAGCTGATGGTACTCGACATACATATTCAAATGAAAGCATGAAGAAAAACGCGATTTTAGTAGATAGATACGTATCTACATGTATGTCTGTTGCCAACGAGGGTTGTAGATACTTTATGTGTAAGATTTCCAAGGATATGCTCCTTATGTGAGTTCGCTTGGAAGGTAATTCTTTATGAGTTCGGTTTGTTTTGAGTACTCCCCTCAAATGTTTATCCTTGGGTAATCGAATGAAAGCCGGAAAACCTTGTAGGTGTCCCCTCCCCCTCGCACATCGCATGCTCAATTATTATTTTTAATGAATTCCAAGGTATCTACCAATTGAAAAGATCCGAGCCAACGCAATCTCATAGAAAGATAAATTGACAATCACCTCCATTGTGAGTCGAAATTTATCAATCCATCCCGCTGCAAAGTCAATTTTCTATAATTGATTCCTCCTTCTTGGAATTATCAAAACACATCTGCTCCTGCTGCAAGGACGTAGGGACAGATTTCACGATAAGCATCGATCAGATCGCCTAATTCGAATTTATTAGGAAGGGAAATTTGTCTCTTGCTCCGAGCATGATAATTCAATTTATGTACGCCTGGTGTGGTATTAATATTGAAAATATGCTACTCCACTAGCTTCTACCCCCACCACTGCACAAACACCGCCCCCGATATTTGCATAGACGAAATTCTATGGAAAGAAATCAGGAAATCAACCATGCAAATTTAATAAAATCAAAAGCTATAAACGATAAACTTTCTCTGTTGATATTTCGTATGATAAGGGTGAGGGTAATGCTACTAGTTAAGCTCACTTTTGCCGGCGGGGATGAAATCTATTCTGACGAATATTCTTGTAACAATATTTCAATATTTTGGTAAATGAAATCATCTCGAGAACCTGGAGGAGGAGGATAAGTTATAGAAAGTTTTGTCAATTTATGCAATAATGGAGGAGTAGCAAAAATGAAAGTTTTTATTATATAAGTGCGAAATTTCAAGATAATCAGAAATGATCTGGATAAAAGTGGAAGGGAAAAGTGGTTGATGCGACACTGCATCATTCATGCTCGGCTTCATTCATTTAAATTAAGATTGATGGTGTTTCGTCGTCGTCACAGACCTCGAATCCACCCGCGACTCTGAGAAATCAGGTCGTGGCCGGGGCACGGATTTTGGAGGCCTCACCTATTTCATGTTCCCACACGGAGAAATCTGTGGAGGACAGGCTCCCCACTTCAGTGGAAAACCTACACCCGCTGTCTACGGCGCGGTCAGCCAAAACGGATAGTATAGCAACTCCTTTAATGAGAGGAACTGGAAATTTGACCACGGCCGGTCTGTCAGTGACACTCTTACCTAATTTTTCTAAAATACCGGGGAGGAAGGCTTGGCAGCAGGAGACTTTAGCCGCAAAGGAGAAGGGACTAAAAGTTTGCTTGTCAGAACCTTCTCCTCCCCCTGTACCCGGAAAAACGGAAGAAAGGGAAACTGGTAATGTGGACGCAATTGGTCTAACGCCCGGACTTCGTGAACCCGGAAGGTCTTTGGGCCGACGACAACGGAGGGCACTGCGAAAGAGGGTGAAGTTTCTTGGGACATGGACATTGCTACACCACCACGTGTGGCGATATCCAGAAAAATTGGACCCAAGAAAGCGGAACTTTCGGCAGAAGGTGAGATCCACACCGAACGCAGTAGATTTTTCAGTTAACGGTGGTTTTCATATTACTCTGCACTGCACACTACAAAGGTGAGAGTTTGTCAAATCAACCTGCAGCATGACAAAGCTTGTTTCTACCTATTAGCGGCAAGGCTGGTAACGTTTGTGGGACTGTCCTTATATATTTCTGGTTCAAGCGCCACGGGTTCGTTTTAACAGAATCTGCGGTATTGTATCAGTAGAGGGGACTAGGATCTTCTTTGATGAGAGATCCTCCAGACCGAGGGCTTGCGTTCCGATGTCAAAATTGTTAGAGGCAACCATATTGAGGCAATTCTCTTCCCAGGAGTTTGTTGCGGTTAACTTACAATGCCAGGTTAATGGTATGAGGAGAAACATCATAGTTGCCTCTACTTACTTGCCCTATGATTCTTTGTGTCCTCCGCCGACGCAAGAACTAAGGGATCTGGTAGTGTATGCAGAATCAAGTGGGTTTTAACTTTTAATAGGTTGTGATGTGAACGCTCAACATATTTGTTGGGGCAGTAACAAATGCAATCCTAGAGTAGAGAAGCTGTTTGATTTTATCACTTCAGCTGGTCTGATGACCGCGAATGTAGGGTGTACTCCTAAGTTCATGGGACTAAGAAGAAGTGAAGTAATTGACCTAACAATCTGCACTTCAAAGTTGTTAGAGTTGATTCGAAACTGGAGAGTGCTAGATTAAGTCTCACTCTTAGATCACCGTTACTTAGAATTTAGTCTAACTATTGCAGGTGGACAACCTGTAATACAAAGATGGAATCCTAGGAAAACGGATTGCACAAAGTTCAATGAACAAATGGCGACAAAGTTGAGTTCCCTAGGCGACTAAGGACTCCTTTAGTGATAGAAGATCAATTGAAAACTCTCAATCGTAGGCTTCTAGAGTGCTGGTCGTATTTTCCGAGGCCAAAGCGGTAAAATGGTTCCATGATGGAACTGAGAACTGTAGAGGCTCAGGAAATCAACCAGGCGACTTCTAAACCGTGCTTGCAAAAGCAATAAAGATGAAGACTGGCTAAAGTTACGGAACTCACAACGTGAATATAAGAGGCTCGTAAAACATTCGAAACGAGACTCTTTTACAGCATACTGTGAGGAACTGGAAGGTGCAGGTTGTGCAGAGTCCTTAATAAGCATGAGTCTGCCAAGTTGGACTTTCTTAGAAAACCGGATGGAATTTTCACGAGTTGAGTCTATACAGACCGTCTTGGAAGTATATCACCCGGGAGAACAGGTCACAGAAGTGGGAAGAAGAAAATTGGCGGTTTCTGCAAACCCTTCAACATGAAGGTGTTGGAAGGGGAATTGGGACACTGCGAGAGCGGTTGTTACCAATGAAAAGGCGAGAGCTGCTATACTATCACTTGAATACTTTAAAGAACCTGGCATGGATGGCATCTACCCAGAGATGCTAAAGGAGGCTATAGAGCATTTGCAGCAATTTCTAAGAAATATTTTTCGAAGATCTCTTGCTCTGGGCTACTTGCCTTCCTCTTGGCAGAAGGTGAAAGTAGTCTTCATACCAAATCCTGAGAAAGATGACTATTCAAATATAAAGAACTTCAGGCAAATCAGTCTAACATCATTTTCGCTGAAATATCTGGAGAGATTGATTAAGCGTCACATTCGCGAGAAGGCGCTGAGGTCGCACCCCTTAAATGAAAGCCAACATGCTTACTAACGTAGAAAGCCCTGTCAATCTGCTCTTCATTCTTTGGTTTCAAAGATGAAGGATGCAATTCTGAAGATTGAGTACGTGATGGGTGTGTTCGTGGACATTGAAGGGGCTTCTGAGTGTGCGCTCTTCCAAAAGCTCTGAGATGCCGCCAGAGAGCATGGTGTTGACGAAACTCTAATAAAGTGAATCTACGCTATGCTAATGCAGAGATTGTGCTGAAGTGGGTGTTGATCGCTACCTAACAACGGATGCGACGAAAGGCTGCCCTCAAGGAGGTGTGCTATCGCATACTTGTGGAATATGCTGATCAGCTCACAACTATGCGAACTGCAAAATCTGCCAATACACGTTCAAGCTTGTGCGGATGACGTGGCTGTGCTGGCTGTTGGTCGAGATGTCGGAATGGTGTGTAGAAATACACAATGCGCAGTTGATTTGATTGACAGCTGGTGTCTCAGGCATTGACTTTCAGTAAATCCAAATAAAACCACAATGGTATTATTTATAAAAAGGAGATGAGGGCCTTCATTTCCCCGAAGAAGTGAAATATCTGGGAGTTATTCTAGACAAGAGGCTTCTTTGGAACAAACATGTAAAGATAAAGATGAAAGGGGCTCTCACAGCTTATGGGCTATGTAGGCGGGTATCACCGGTGCATGAGCACGTCATCCGGCGCAGGCTTTGTTTATTCAGAGCACTGCAATGAGAGCAGCTCACACACTAGTTTGATTAGATTAGATCTATGGGAAAACAATGGGTTTGGGGGGGCAGTGCATTGGAAGTGTCAAAATATTAGGCGATGACGGCTTTACGGTTTCTTATATATAAAGAAGCACTTAACATTTGCGAGCCGCTTCGGTCACGCTGCTCCCAGATAAGAAATCATCGTCTAATATTTTGAAAGTTTGGGTGCTAAACCCTAAACGGACTTAGGACCCCGAAATTCTCAAAAAAAATTGGAAGAGTCATTGGGAGAACTAAATCTAATTTTCGCAATGCCTTCCGATTCTCTGATCCCCATACATCTGTTTGGTAGAAGATACGATGTTATCTTGAACGGAGAAAAAAACTGGGACGATCTAGAAGAATGCGGGTCAGGATATACTGACGTTTTCTACACCGATGGATCAAAGGCAGAAAATGGTTCTGGAGCAAGAGCCTACCTCTCGAATAAAAACGAAAAGTGGGCTTTTCCTTTGAGAAAATACACAATGGTCTTTCAGGCTGAAGTGTATGCGATCCTAAGGGCGGCAACCTGGATGATTAACGAGCGGTTGAAGGGCAGGCGTATCGCAATCCGCAGCGATAGTCAAGCTGTGTTGAGGGCGTTGAGTGGTATAAAAATCGTTCAGTAATGTAGAAACCGATCGAATTCGGTTTCTAGATTCAATACGGTGAATTTACTTTGGGTCACTGTGGTGTAGAGAGAAATGAAATCTCGTATGCCTTAACATATATAGGCATATATAGGCCACTTCATCCGAAATGGTTCTATAACCATAGCACACTCTCAGGGTAGTCTTTCTATACATCGCGCGTCTTTTGAGCATTGCAGCATGCAATGCAGTTGAGCAAATTGGCGCTGTATAAAGCAGTATATAGCTCACCACTCTAGCTATAAGCAGTGTACGAGTGTATCGCGGGCCTCTGACATTTGGCATTATCCTTGCCAGGGCCATGCTAACATTGGATGCCTTGATGCAAACCTTTTGCAAGTGCTGCCTGAAATTCAGCCCCGCGTCTATCATCACTCCAAGGTATTCCATAGCCGGCTTTGTAGTGATGACATTCTGATACGGGCAATAGTTTCCTTATGCCGCTTCGTAATAAGCACCGCCTCTGTTTTGTCTTCCACGAGTGCGAGACCTACATCTTTCAGCCACTTCTTTATAGCAGTGATTGCTTCGGATGAATATAATCTCATATCCGCTAGATATTTTGCAACAACAATCACCGCTATGTCATCGACGTAACCCACTATTTTGGCCTCGCTAGCAATTGGGACATCGAAGATATCATTACGCATGATGTTTCACAATAGCGGTCTCAGCACAGAGCCCTGTGGAGCCGCGGGTGTATTCTTTGGTTCCATTGTCTGTGTCGTACCAGAGCCTTCTGTTAAGTAGCTGTCGACTGGCGTAGTTAAGTAACTTGGTACAAAAATTGTCGGCAATGACCTCCTTATAAGGTTCCAACAGGCAGTGTTGAATGCGTCGTACGTCAAGGGTAATCACAGCACAATACTTGCTAGTGACACCCGTTCTGTGCATCGCACTTTCAGCTTAACCAGTGACCAGTTTGGTGGCGTCGACCGTTGATCTGGCCGTACGAAAGCTGATAAGCCTCCCAGACTTTCTACAGCCGGGAGCAATCTGTTGTAGATTATTCTCTCCAAAATTTTCCCCATAGTGTCCAATAGACATATAGGCCTGTAGGAAAATGGTTCAGCAGGAGGCTTACCAGGTTCAGGCAGCAACATTAACCTTTATTTTTTCCATGTCTCAGGAAAGATTCCATCCGCCAAGCATGCTTCAAACAATTCTACGAATATGTCTGGCTTCGACTTCACGGCCAGCTTAAGAGGTTTGTTTGGTATGCCGTCGAGGTCTGGCGCTTTGTTGTCTCGCAGACTACCGCAAATCTCCAGTACTTCTTCCTTCGTTATTTAAAGATGTCTGTATACTGTAACCCTCTAGGATAGGGCCACGAAAATGGGGAGCGGGGCCATGAGGAGGTATTGGTAAATTGGTGTATTCAGGAGGGGTTTTCGTTAGGTAAGATGAGTGTTGGATGACTGCAGATTCGGTTCGTGGGTGGGTTTGAAAGGGGTAGAGTGGTGTGATGGGCTGTAAGGAATGCTTTCGTAATTTGGCTTGCATGGTTTTTGGGGGATGTGTTGTGGGGAAGACAGGAGAGAGTTTTTGGTTTGGCGGGGCGGGGACTAGTGCTGCTGAGGCTGTTGCAAATCTGATTATTAATCGAGATGTCACAGTGTTTGACGGTGTGGTGTTCAGCATATACGGATTGGATATGGGTTCGGGTGGGTTGGGTTAGTAAGTTGATACCCTGAAATTGAATTGGTGATTGTTGTGATAGAGTTGGCGGTGGAGTGTGTTTTTTTGCTTGATTAAGTCGAGGATTTGAATGGGGAAGGTAATTATATTGTTGTAGTTTAAGGGGCGAAGAGGGATGGTTTGGTGACACATGTTTTGTGTGATTTTGGTGATTCGGGATATTGTATTATCTAAAGCTCAGGGGAAGGGGACGGTGGGAGGGAAATGTTTGATAAAGCTAACCTGGAGTTTACTAAATTCCAGTTTGTTTTGGAATAGTCGAGAAGTAGTTTAGGTAATATTTTTGGGAGCTCTGTAGCTCTAGAACTGTGGAACTACATCGTCGTGATCACTAAGGCTTGGGATTGTTGGAAGGTGGAAGGGGACTGCTGAGAAGTGGGACTGTGTGAGGAGATTATTACTGATGAAGGAAAGGTCAAGTTAAGAATGGGAATTGAACGTATGGCAAGTTGGTTGGTTGGGGGTAGGAGGGTTAATTGTAGCGGAAGGGAATTTCGGAAATACCAGTTGGCTGATTTGTTGCCATTGATGCTGGTGGTTGAGTTACGCTACAAATTGTGGTTGGCATTCAGGTTGCCGCCAATTCTTCAAGTTTTTCCTCGTCATGGAGAGTTTCTGGGTCGCCAATGCCAAGAAGAGGCATGATCCGGATGTTGTCACTTGGAGTAAGCGACCTTCGTGGTCGGCCAACTTGGAGTCAGTGTCGCTCTCCACCTAATAGAAGCAGCCAGGGCGCTGATCGCTGCCAATGAGGAGTCGTCGCCTTCCTAGAGGGATGAATCCTTTTACAAGGATCCACCTCTACTAGTGTTCAACCATTATTACTACTAAGCAAACTAAACAAAACTACGAATACTACTGTACTACTTATTACTAAAAAATTACTACACTTTGACTTACTGCACGTCTGAACACATTCACGGCGATAGGTGAACTGGAAGCGGTTCGGGGATGTTAAATGTTCGTTTATATTTAACAAAAGACGAGATGACTGCGAATTATATTGAGCGTAAATCCATCTACACTTTGGGTCAAAGTTTGAGCAGAGTTGAAATATTTTTATCAATGATTGACGGATCCTAATGCGACATCTTCTTGCTATCTCGCTGCTCTTAAGGCATCAAGTGGATGTGCACTAACCCTAAATAAAATGGGATTGCTCCATAAGTTCCTTCAACTTTAGTTGTTTTTTCTAGTCAGTGTGAATTCTTCCTCTGGGTATTTCTTCATCTTTTTGGGTATGAACTGTAACCGTCTCCACAAGTCTTTAACTTGTTTGCAAAAGTTATCAGCTCTGCCCATGGTGGATCTTTTCAGATAAAATATAAGGCCTTTATGGGTTCTTTAAATCATGCTGTTATTTCTGCCTAGGTCTTTTAGATCAGGATCAGCTTTGACATTTGTTAGTATCTTGACATATGACAGATTGCCCTTGCTTGAGGTAACAACTGCCTCAGGGTGAATTCGCACCTTCGCGCTTTTCTGCTCTCAATTTTAGTCGATTCACCGTGATTAGTGTTTTTGGGCTCTGATTCGCTTTCTGGTACTAGCACTACGAGCTTTTGTCCTGCTCTTCCAAACCTTTGATTTTGTTTCGCGGAACTGTCAACACGCATTTTGCCTTTTAGATCCTTATTTTACTATTCGCACTTAATACGGTGCAACTAGAATTTGAACCCGAGGTAACTGATACTCAAACAGCTCGGCCATCGGACCTTCAAATACCGTACATTTCTCCCTAAAATCGAGGATAAAACTGACTTCAATACGAACCGTAGGTTCTTGCTATCGCGTTTCCATCTTTCGTCTGTGCTATAATAAAATTGGTACAAAAATAACCCCCATTATTACTCGAAATCTCCGAATTTTTATCTGCTTATTTATAACACGCTGTACCTTGTTAGCATAAGGACAAACACAAGCATCCACAATGACGTAGGCAGGATTCGAACCTGGGGCAAGCCAATTGGGAAGACATTTAAATCTGTTAAAACATTTTATGGTTTTTTTCACCAAGGAAGGAATAGTGACATAACTACAAAATACAACCGCGCTCATTTCTGGTTTCTTGGATGATTGTTTTTCTAAAGGTAAGATATGGAAGCAACGATATATCACAGCTTTCTCTCTCTCGAAATGTTGCACTAGTATCTAAAGATAACGACAATGCTGAAAAGTTCTTCATTAAAACTTGCGTAAGCAATTCAAACATTCTTCAGTATGCACTGGATGCAGCCATTGATATCCACATACGTAGAAACTTCAAAGTACACCCGTCAAACTTAAATTTCAAGAGGTAATTGGAAGGCCCTTTGAAAGTTGCAGATCCTTAAAGTTTTCTGCGAAAGAAAAATAAAACTGTAACAATTAACTGAGCAACAACGAAAAACTTTGCTCAATTTCAGTTGTAGATACTCGCATGTACGTGGGCGCTGAAGACAGCGAGACTATCCTTGGGTCTTGTATCTAACAACGGAAACACTTGTTAGTACATCTCACATTTGCAGCTTCTTCCTCGGTAAGTTTTCAAGATGGAAAGTTGAAAATTCATTTTGAACATTTTCCGGTTTGCTCAATGATCGCGCGAATGCACATGATGAGTACATCGTGGATAAGTGGATGTTGAAGAATAAAAGTTTCCCGTAAGGGTTTTGCTATTTGATGCGTTATGGAGTAGAATCGCTCACTTTCTATCTATAAAATGCTACATTTCCAAGGTGTGAGAAATACAACGTAAGATGCAGGGAGTATGATAGCTGTTAACTGTTTCAAGAAATTAAGATGTAAATACATAAAAGATAACAACAAATGTCTTACAAATGTTAGTTTTTCTGTTTAACATGCATCGTTTTCCCCATTCTCTCTTCTTTAACTCCTCTAAAGCTAGTCCAAGCCCATTTGAGAAAGGAAGAGGGCTGTGTAAGATGCAGGGATGACTGGCCTGTGACTTAGGTGATAGGATTCCCCGCTTATCGTAAAGGGGAATAAAAGGGGTTAGAAATCAGTGGGCTAGCAACCTGCAGATGTTATCCATACTTGGAAGGATCGACCTACCGGTAACAATGTTTGGCTATCGTAAGTGGACATGAGTTTGTTTTTCCAATAAGCGTAAGTTCCTTGGTAGCGGAGGGCGCACCTTCTTTACTTGGAAAGAGGTTTCGGACAGGATGCTGCCTGCGAGATTCTGTTCCATTACAGTCCAGGAGGAAAAGGTGACATTGTGGTCGTAATGAGTACTCTCAATACCAAGGTGGGCTCTTACGAAAACTTGCTCGCCCATAAAATGGGGAGAAGTTTCTGAATTTCTGCACTTACCACCACTTCGTCCTTGGTGGCACATTGTTCGAGCACATAGCTTGCCATAAGAGTTGGTGAGTTGGGTCTGGAATCCCGCCCCTGAAACATATGATGCAGAGTGGGGGAAAGGCAAACATTTTGGGAAGTCCTGGAGGAAGCTGAGGTCTAGTTGACGTGTTATGCCCCATCAAGGGAGTCATCCCGTGGGCCGGAAATTACAATGTGAAACATGTAAAATGTCACATGCCAGGTTTATGTCGATCGCCGTAATAGGCGTGTATGACGTCACTGAAATCATTAGAATTGAAGCCAAGGCTTTACTTGTATTTTTCAAGAAACCTAAGGATCATGGACTAGATATATCAGATTAATGGTCAGTTTAGATTTTATGTTTAAAAATCGCATTCTACTTTTTAAATGCGTTTTTCTCGAAACTGCATGTTGAAAATCTGCTGCCACCATAGCCCAAAATCTATCCAACGAAATCCTTTGGAATTTTCAGTGCTTATTCAGAAACACGTGTTCTGAATCTAGACAACACACAATCAGGAGATTGTGCCTTCCCAATCGTGTGAAATTGAATATCTCCTTGTCCACTTGGAAGTAGATTAGGGAAATAATCAATCTCACCAGGGTTTCAATTCAGCTATAGATCTAAATTGTCGATGAGCCACGCAGTCCATCTGCCTCTTGGCTGATTTTCCCAAGAGAGTTGCCATTCAGTTATTGTGCGTTGCCATTCTTCACGAGGAACCGTATCTCATAAGTCTTCTCTCTTACAGCTACAGATATATCAACGTTTCTTAGCAAGGAGAGCAACAGATATCACTCAAGCGGTCATTACAACAGCGGGCTTGAGACAGTGCGGTAAGTAGATGTCACTGGCAAAGCTCCTCGTCTCTACATAAGAAGACGTCTTCTGGCCGTTAGCTGACTTAAGGCTGGAACTCCAGTTGTTTTCTTGTCCTTTTCTGTTTTGATTTACTCGAACAAGCCCTTCTTCAAGTCGAGCGTTAAAGCAAGGCATGTATTCGTTGATTTTAATTCTATAGTGAACTTGTTGATCGATACGGGATGCAGGGCTAGGATTCTCTTCCTGCTCCTCCGGTTTTCTCCAGCGCAAGGCTGAAACTATGAGCAGTGATTCATTCGCTTAGCCTTCGCATTAATATACCAAGTCAGTTCTGTGCCTGTTCAACAGTGGGCCTGACAAGAAGTACCGCAACATCATCTGCATAACCGACCAAAGGCGATTCTTTTGGCATGCCGAGCCTTAGCAGACTATTGTGGGAAGCGGCTCCACCGGCTAAGATAAATGCCTGCGCAACCCCCGACGTAATCTCCATTCCTTTCGGGCCCTCCGGCGCTCCAAAGAGCAACGAGCGACCTCTTAGATAATCTCTCAATATGCGACATTGACAGCTCGGTATGTGGCATGAATTTTTTAATGTGCCTAGCATATCGGTCTTGCGGAATTGAAGGCATTTCTGACATCAAGTGTTATGAGGATGTTCTACTGAAGAATTCCTCTATCTCTCACTAGAAAAATCTTGCGATTAGTCAAAAAGTATTCTAGCACTATACTAGCACTAAGTGCCAAGCATTTAGGCTTGGACGATCCTACCTATTTAACAACTAAAGGGACGCTGGTCATGGCGGTCGGTGGTAGGTCAATAGAAGAATCCGTCCTGAACTCCCCGCAACATCGAACACGTATGCAAAATGGTGTATTTCTGCATGGTTTGAACCAGACTGTGTGAAAGTCCCAGGACATCCAGGGAAGCTGTGAGGGATTTAGGTATAATACCCGTAGCTGACAATATTATGGGGACTACAACCACCCGTTCGAGACGCCAAATTTCTTTGATTTCCCGAGCCAATGGCTCATAGTTCACCTTTTTCTCTACGTATGTCAGTTCGATGCTGCAATGGCTCATAATTCACCTTTTTCTCTACGTATGTCAGTTCGATGCTGCCATGCTGGGGGATAGTAACATTAATAATATACGCGAAGCGACCTGTCTGGTCAACTAATAGTACGCCAGGCTTGTTATGTAGAGTATGGCGATCAGTCAGAACTTGGCAGTCTCAATACATGCTGTAAGCAGAGCTATCAAGTACTGCTTGCGGTTCATATCGGTAAACCGGGCATGTTCCCGTGATCAGCCCATGCTTGTATGTAAGGTTCTGATGGATAACTTTACATACAGCATTATGCCTGCTAATGTATTGCACCGGTGCCATAAGAGTGCTGCAAGAAATGAGATGGTCCAACGTCTCTAACGCCGACCCACATATTCTGCACTGGTCGTTCTCCACCCGTTATCCATGACGAGCTTTTTATAAGCTTGGGTGGCGACCACGCCGTCCTGAATGGCACACATGAACCCTCCGTCTCAACAAAGAGTTCCCCAGCACACAGCCATCTGTTCGAAAAATGACTGCCAAGGACAATTGACGTGTTGACCGTGCATTGCCTTTGACTTCCATTCATCGATCCGCTCTTGATTCGACTTTACCCCACTCAGAGGATTGAAAGATCGATCCTCCAAGTTAAGTGGATTCAGTCCACAGTCTGCCTTGCAGACAGCCACATGCAAGGGAATCGCCTGCTCTTTGCTGTAAAAATAAGCGCACAGCGAGTCAATTTGGCGCTGATGTTGTGCCGAGGCAGGTTCATCCGCTCCACGGCAGAGTTTGGATGATGCATTTGAAATTTGGACATAGTTATCCGTATCCGCCACTGGACGTTTTCCAGATCGGTCTTCGTCCACGGCAATATTCCGAATGCATATGCTAGTAAAGGGATAGCGAATACCTTCAACGCGCTTATTTTATTCTTCCCCGAGAGATGCGATTTCAGCACCAGCTTTACACGTCGCAGGAATTCGAACAGCAGAGCATCCTTCAGATCACCAACTCGAGCATGCTTCCTTATAGAATTCCTAGGTATTTGTAGAAGTCTTCCTCGGTCACAGCTTGGATGTGGAGGTCACCAACGCTATGTGCGGTATGCGGCTCGTGATGACGTTTGCGGATGGCTTGGATTCGACACTTGTCCAATCCAAACTCCATTCCAATTTCATGAACATGTTTACTATTCGCAACCCACTTCTAAGATGGTCGTCAATACCAACATGCAACTTGATGTCATCAAAGTACATCAAATGTGTTAGTTCGCACTTTGCACGTAGGGCATACTTTATTGCAAAACCATGTCCTCTAGCATTACTCAGTTGCCATGAAAGGGAGTTCAGTGCCATGCAAAACCAAAGGGGACTGAAAGAATCCCCTTGGAAAATATGGATGGGCTCTGAGGTATGTTCCCCCTCAAATGAAGGCATTGATAAGGTGGTGTGCCACCCTTTCATGACTGTCGCCAAAACCTATATTAGTTTCGGATCTATACGATACAAATGTAGGACATCGATTAGCTAGGTATGCGGAACGCTATCGAAAGCCTTGGCATAATCGATATAGCAACTAAAGAGGTTTCTTTGGCCTCTAGTTGCTTGTTCTACAACTACCGAGTTGATAATGAGTTGCACTTTGCAACCACTTGACCCAACTGGGCAGCCCTTCTGCTCCTCGGACAGAATGTTGTTGGTCTCAAGGTGCGTATTGACCCTTCCACTAATGATGGACGTTATGAATTTGTAGAGGGTTGGTAAGCAAGTAATCGGTCTTGTGTCTGCAGGGTCCTGCACCGTGTCCTTCTTAGGGATAAGGTAGGTAATCCCCGCAGTGAGGAAGGGTGAAAATTCCTGCGGCGGACTAATGACCTGATTTATGCTTTGTACCGACTGACTGTGTACGCTGCTAAATTTCTTATACCAGAAGTTCTGAACTTGATCCTGACGTGGGCCCCTCCAGTTCTTTGAACTGTTTGTGGCTCATCGAACTTCCTTCTTGCAAACATCCGCAAAATTCATGCCAGGCGTATTGTCATGGGGGGTGCCCTCGGTGGTGATCCACTTAGCATGCTTAGCATGCTGGGCGGGTAACCTGAAAAGTCCATCCCAGTATTCCTTCGCTTCCGTTATCGAAAACTGTACTGTCTGGACGCTCTGTTGGGATTCGTTGAGAAAAGCTCCGCTGGTCCTTGTGTATATTGCATTTTGGATACACCTGGAGTGACTTTCGCTATACCATCGTAACTGATTGCATATGACAATTTTTGCTTTAGTGTGTCCAGAATTTCAACTACGGGTGTCTCACTGGGGATGGCATACTCTCTGTAAACCCTCTGCACTTTATTTCTCACACGTCTGCTGGTATTGCTAGTGCTGATCTGGATTAGTCTAGCAATGTCCTACCTTAGGGAGTCCCACCGACGATCCAGACGAATTTGCCATGGTAGATCTCTTTGGTCACTCAAACCAATAACGCGAAAGCGAATCTTCTGACAGTGCAATCTGACAGCCGTAACTGCACCTCAATACACAAGTGATTGTAGTTGCAGCAGCGACATATCAGCGCACAGTCGAGATGCAATCTCATCGTTGATTTGAGATAGGGTTCCCGGAGTTGCTGGAGATGCATGGAGCCTGGAAACGCCTGGTCATGCAAAGGATCCATTTCCGCGAATTCTACACACGCTGTTTGGAATCCGTCCCGAACCTCAGCGAAAACCTCAGCTGGACGATGGAGAAGAGTGCTTCGGCGGAATTTCAAGTCGAACACGCTCCCTGATGATGGCCGGAATTGTGTCGCTGAGAGTTATACAGCGGTTCTAGGCTGCGGCTCGCTGCACAGTGCGCGAATTGCGGGATACGCTCGACGAATCTCTTGTGTAACAAGGGGCGGTGAGATATTGTACCCACATTTTATTTATTCTATGGCATTATTTGTTTTAATATTTCTTTTTTCAATTGGTCTTTGAAATTAATTATTTTTTTTCTTAATTCTTATTTTTGTTTCGCGATTTTTCTTTGTTTTTCTTTTGGTTCCAAAGTATTCTATCTTCCATATGAATTCTATTTGAACCTTTTTTTTAAATTTGAGGGCTTCCTCCTTTTCTTCTTCTCCTTGACGTCACAAAACCCTTAATCCTCCTCCAAATAATGGCCTGATGATGTTAGGGATGGGAAGGAACCTCGGGGGCTGCGTCTCAATAACCATCTTAGGCAGGAAAAGCAAGGATTTAGACTATGATCCGTCGTGGATCTTTCCTCTTGATCGCGGGACTCGGGCCTGGAGATTTACGGCTCCACTCGCGCGGTCGAGCGTTTTTTTTTTGGTTTCCAGGTTTAGCTCACGTTCTGGTTTATTTCGTTAAGTTGTTGCGAATTTTTAGATTTAGATTTTTAGATTCGGTGTGGACCCACGCATTGGTAACGACACATTGATTTCGTACAAATGACACGTGAGGGATGAAAGCGCTCCAAGGACCCCCCACATTCCCGAGCCTGTTAAGCACAGAGTCATGCAAGAAAGTGTCAACCGAACACTTTGATGGAGCTTGAGTAATTGCGGGCTGACCTTCGGGGTTACTTAGCCAATCTCCTTTAGGTTTTGGGAGAACTCGTCCCTCTAGGTCGCTTTTGGCCACTCGTTGATGTTATAGATACAACAAGTTGCCGTGTCAATGTCAATGAATCCTTCAGATTCCCATAATGTGCCTTGAAGGTGTTTATTCTTTCCTAAATTAATTGCTGTGAAAAATATCGAAATACAACCCGAGCAGGCAAACTTTTCTTCAATTCACTTTGGAAACTAGAGTGAGAAATACTTGAAGTAATTTACGTCTCGGCGGAAATTCCGCTGAACTTTTCACATTGGTCTCTGAGTAATTTTTGACATCTTCGTGAATGAGGTCGCATAATTCAATTTAGCTTGCGAAGGATTCTAGTCATCATACTGTTGATATATAGTATTTAGTGCGACGAACCATTCACTACACGAAAAGATAAATTGCTCGGAATCGCAATTTTTCCTCTGTAATTTTTGGTCTAGTCGTCGAACGTGTGGCATAAACGTACCCGAAAGGCAAGGAACTTATCTGACTTTCAGCGAGCTTATTTACCCTTTACAATTTGATCTAATCAGGTGTCTAGACGTGAACCTAATTTTCAATTTCCTCTTACATTCAGGGTGTGTCGGAGAGATTATCTTATTTAGGCTTGTAATTTTCCGTTAAATAAGCATTTAATGGACCGAATGACTTTCTCATATGTACATAGTGAGTGTAGGTGTTAGTATTGTTGGTGATTACTTACATTTGGTTCAGATAAATCACATAAAAGTACTGAATTTGTTTGCCTTTTTATATGGATAAGTTCCACACTCTATATTTTTTCATTAATGAGAATTAGACATCTTGGAGTATCTTCCCTCCTTCTGTTGCTTTTATTTAATATTTTATTAATGGAGGTCAATTTCGTGTAGTCAGTGTTTTATTACTGACCACATGAATACTTCCATGTGGGATATTAATAATTCCCTATAAGCTTGAAGCTTTTCTCCTTCAACCCTATTACATATTTCGCTGCTTAGGGTATATCCTTGGCGTTAATGCATATGCTTTCCACAGTTAATACTCACAGTAATTACAGCCATTAGGAAGCCGAGTTGACCCATAATTTTTACATAATACGCCTCTTCACATATGACACATCCGCATAGCTGTCCCATTTTCCATTCTTCCTTCCGGAAAGTTATTAAATTTCAACATAATATCTAATCGACTGTGTCAAACTTTTCTTATTATCCCTCTTGAAATGCCTATTAATGATCGACTAAACATGTTCCTCATTTATGGCATAGAGGAAGCCGGGGTAAATCGGATGCTTCTAAGGGCCCCATAACATACACGTGGCGGTCTATTACACTCTAAGTGACCATAATAAGATACAAAAGGGCCATTATGGAATCTTCTGTTAAGTATCTGAAATATGTATGGCTGGTGCTCGTGATTCCGGTGCTGATATCGTTAAAATTGCATGAATAAACCATAAATGGATTTGTTTTACGGAGAGCATGTGAGTGCTGAGTGGTGGTATCTGAGCAGGCGAAATTTATGGATGCTTGAAAGTAAGTGCTGGTGTTAATTGCACCGCATTTTCGATTTTAATCATTGAGTTTGTTCATCTGCTGTTCATTCCGTATTTATTCCAGGACACGATGTATTTTGTAAATCTGCAAGTATTGAACCTTTAAATTTTGTTGTTTATTTTGAAATATAATGAAATATTTTAACTTTCACCCACTTAAAATTATGATTTATATATTATAATTCTCATGTCTGACGTTATTGTAAGAGTAATCTCACAAGTAAATATTAATGAAGTGATGTTTACTATTTGAAACTTCATATAGTACGTCAGGATGCCTCATCTAAAGCAATCCGTCCTGCATAGTTCAAGTGTTTTCTTATTACCGGAATGGAAGTGATATAAAAATCTAGCTGAATAAATGTCATCCGTCTATTCTGTAATCATTACCTTTGTAGATGTAATGTAATATCACAAATATAATTTTTCATTACCTTAATCAAGCATGTGATGTTACATCAACAACATCACATACTACTTTTGGCAGCCGATATTAACAAATATCACTTATCACTAGATTAATATTTGCTCTGTATTTATCACATTCGTAGCGTGAAATCTGTAGCAGCGCAAACTGTGTAATGGATGAAGAATAAATTTTCTTCCATGCAAGAAAAGAAAAAAAGCAAAATTCTCGTATACTTTGGCAAGATATTTTGACAAGCAAAAACAAAGAATTACGATTCTTGTGTCGAGCAGCCGCATTAACTAATGTAATAGAAGTTATCTACACACAAAACCTGAGGTTCTTCTTCTGGATAACAGGGGCTCATTCAATACTAGCAGATTCGCAAACGATATGGAGATACTCAACAAACACGATCGTCACTTGTATTGGAAGCAATGGAGATGTTTAGTTATGTGATATTACATTCACATGGAAATTACGAAACACAACTTATCACTAGTAATATCATCCTCGCTTCTCTACTGGGGGGTAATGAGACGATGTTGTGGTGTTAAGTGATATTGTCATATTAAGTGATGGTGTACTGTTTGAAGATATTTGCATCGCGCTCGGTGGTTCTAATGGAATATTCAGCTTTGAGCGAAGAAGGCGACTAGTGATTAGATGAGAAGTAGCACCGTGGAAGGTAATAGTTTTTGTCGTCAAAAAAGGAAGACGTCATCAAGTACGAAGTCAGAAAAAGAGTCCCCAGAAAAGACGAGGAACTTTGCGCTGCGTGCCACTCCCTTCTCGAGAAAAAGGGCTGACGAATTCGGTACGGTCAATTTGCTAGTGTGGGGTCATGGTTGAAGAGGTTTATTGTGCAAATGTGACCTATTTCAAAATTTACCTCACAACGAATGAATCCATGTCCGCTTTTCGGAATAAGCTCGGCGGCTTGGAGGACGAGATTTGAAAAACGAAAGGCAGAGTTCAAGTTGGAGGAGACATTAACGTCAGAGCCTTTGAATTTGGGTATAGCTCAACCAGATTTTCGGGATACACAAATATTGAACAGAGCAAGATTTATTGCCCCGAACACTGGCAGCACTTCAAAATTCTGACACCCTGGTTGCCAGGGTACTAATTCTTGCATAACCTATGTTACCGAGTCCTTAGTATTAGCGGTGCAACAATGAAATGCATTGAAAGGTTCCTCGCCAGTGCATACCATACATTTCTTCGAAGTGACAAACGGCTCCTCCCAATGTTCTAACGTCCGGAAAGTACCTACCGGGTGGAACATCGGCAAGATTGATATTTTCAAATTTCTTCAGCTCATAGTAGGCCAAGATGAGGTAACCCTTAGATTGGCAGAATACAAGAGAGCAAAGAAAGAACTTCGTCATGAAATATACATCCAGAAAGCACGCTGCTCACAGGATGTAATCAGTGACGTTAAAAGGGACTTATGGGGCTCGGATATAAGCTGGTTACCAAAAAAGTCGCCCACCTATTACCCAGTTCAATGGAAACAGTGAACAAAGAAGACGTGGTCTTGTCCATGGAAGACAAGAAAGCGCCAAGACCAGATAATATTTTCAGCGAAGTGCTGAAACTTGTATTTTAGTATAAGCCGCACTTTCTATTCAGCGTATATATCCCAGTGGATGTTTATCTCTTCCCCTGGAAGGTTGAGAGACTTGGTTGATAAGCAAAGGCAAGGACAAACCCGAGGCGTCGTTAACTTTCCGTGTTCTCAGTATGTTGGGTACGGCGGGGAAATTGCTTGAGAAATAATCAAGCCAAATCTGACTGACGTAATACGTGTTGCGAGAAAGTTTTCATCAAAGCAGTATAACGAACCACACTTGATGTGATGGGGGAAGTGGTGCATGCGGTGAGACTGGCTGTGGTACATGGTGGCCACTGTTAACCAGTGGTGTTCTTGTGGCGTTAGATGTATGAAACGCTTTTAATTCTGCGAGGTGGCATCACACGCTCCAGGCGCTGGTCTGCAAGATAGGCTATTTCCCCAGGTGAAAAGGTGGTCTATAAGAATCTGGCGAGCAGTTGCCTGTAGGTCTAGGATTACTAGAGTTGGCTGACCGCTGATTGAGTAAATGTTTGCAGAATTCAATGATTAAGCTATGATAATTCAGTGCCTGTGTTTTCAAAATAGCGGTCTGGACATTGGCAATGATAAAGAACCATTGAAGAGGTCGACATTGCTCAAGGTCCAAGGTTGGCAGTTGAATGCTTAAGGTGGTGATGGGCGTGCCGTTGGCTGCTTGCAGGATGAGAAATATGACGGAGGATAATGGAGGGGACGGGACCGGGGTCCACCAGGTACCTAGTTTTTCGAAGGGTGCTGGCCGCCACCAAATAGAACGCGGCAGCCCCAATTTACCATTCATCGAGCGGTCTCGCTGCATGTAGGAATTGTTCCGAGGCTGCTGAAGTGTCTCTCTGCTGATTGTTATGAGCTGCACAATGGCCAGATACAAGGCCATAAGACGGTGCCATTGACCTTGAAGTTGGTCAAGACTAGATAATTAGTGCGCCTCCTCGCGAGCTCGTCTTGAATCTGATCCGTGAGCGCATGTGCTGTGCTGCAATTGTCGTCTTTTTCCAAGCTTGTGCAGCTGTGCACCATGTGAGTCAGTGAAGAAAGTAACCTTCAGGGCCGCATACTTTTTGAACTCCGGACGATGTCGTAGATTTCGGCGATGATATTAAAATCGAATGAAGAGATTTTAATATCATCGCCGGTAGAGTTACTGGCGACCTTGTACATTTGAAATTGTGACTTGGCTTGAAATAACCAGCGTTCGGGGCTGGAGAGCGAGAAAGTTGACAACCTGGATTGCTGACTAGATTCGGGACAGGGCAGAACTCCTGTTGAGGTTCCTGGTAGGAGGCTGATTTCACAACAATTGCGTGGGAAGTGAGGAAGTTCCGTCTCTCTGCTGGTGGGAGCGGCTGACTGTTGGTATACACAGTTGAACATCTTCATGTTTGGTCTACCGTTGGTCATCTATGCGGGTTTAATCGACCTTGTCACGGCTGATCACCATGCTCCCCCGACTGCTGAATAATCTCTGCCCTTCGGCTTTTAAAAAATGTCCTTCCTGGCAGCGCAGATGTGTGTGCAATCTGCGTTGACGGTTCACAACTTCGAAGGCCGTATATGTACTACGCTCCAGCCTGTCCACCTTACGTGCGTGCGTTATGGTGTTATGATGAACACACATCTTTGAAGTTTGAAAGCCCAACTGATCGTGAAGATCGAACTGGGCATCAGCCGCTCCTTTTCAAACAAGTTCGTCAGGGGTACAGTCAGCGAGGATGAAACGTGAATTGGTACCAGCGATGGAGCATAAAATCTGGGAATGCCTGCTGAACCAACACCAAAAGCCTTACTACTCCACCTTCACGTGGTGATCGCTAAGAGTTCTTTCCTAATGAAAAACTACACACGGAGAAGGACGAAGGTGAGGCGGGACAAACTGTTCTAACTGGTCCTCCAGGTTGGGGTTGATTGGGGCTGAAAACCCTACACGGAAAACCTGTGCTCGGAGTAGGTTTCTTAGTTAACCAAAAAATGAAACCTACTGTTATCGGTTTTAAAAATATTAGCGAAAGGCTATGTACTCTGCATTTGTGTCGCAAATTTAGAAATATAAACGTTTACGCCCCTACAGAGGAAACTGCAGAGTCGCAGAAGGATACCTTCTACGAGACAGTTGAGCGGACCCTCGAAGCCTATCCCAAGTATGATATTAAAATCATACTTGAAGATTTCAACAGTCACGTAGGGACGGAATCCGTATTCAGGCAATACGTTGGCTCCCATACCTTACATTGAGATACCAATGATAACGGACTGCGGACTATTCAGTTAGCAGTATCGTACGAAATGGTAGTTGGAAGTACCTGGTTTACGTGGAAAGTGGTTCACAAACCAACGTAGGTCTCTCCAGCCGGAGCACTTTCAACCAAATTGACCACATGCTTATTGAACATCGCTACCTCTCAGCGTTGATGGATGCCAGAAGATATAAGGCGGCCAATATGGACTTGAATTACTATCTTGTTGGCACAGTGCTCCGGGCTCGAATTAAAACACCACCTACAATCCCCTCTAACAATCGGGTACTGAAGCCATTCACAACATAACCCTCCATAACATCTATAAGGGGAAAATGGATGCCGCAATAACCCCAGCTTCACAACCACCTGAAGGCCGTCACTTAATCCGTATGGATAAGGATGATCCAGCCCTAAATATCTATGGTGGAAAAAGTAGATGAGGCAGACTCTGTCTGAGATGGAACGATGGCATAGGCCAGACAGCTTTTAGAGATATCGAATTGGTGGACCTCGACGCAAAACCGGAATGTTTGGAGTTCCTTCTTAAGGTAGGCCTAGACCGGATACCGGTTGTTGCGCTGTTGACGATGATGACAGTAGTTGGACTGTCTTAGGGATAAGGAATCGGATATGGTAGGTATCTTGCCGAGACTGATGCAAATCGGCCTGTAATGAATCATAAATAGTGAACCACTTTCGTTACTTAGTTTAATCTTTTGATACCCTATTCGAGATGCTGCCAGACAATGCAGTTTAGGTTGGAGCTTCATTGGATAAATTCCTCCTGAATTCTTCTTACAATTCGTTGCCGTTAGGCGGTGAACCACGAGGACTAGTTGAATGACAACGTATGCAGCCTCAAATTTAGTTTGTTGGTATTAGAAATTTAAGGAGCAAAGAAGGGTTTTAGGTACGTAGTATGTAGAATGGCGGCGCTGAAAAATATGGTGAAGAAGCTAAAAGCGTGGGAATGTGACATTTTTACGACAGTTTGTAACGTAGGCTCAGAAAATTGGAAGTGGCCAGAACAGACCGCTGACAACATCAGAGCCATTCCGTGATAGGATTAGAAGGAGTAGAAAAGAATGTATAGATTTCCGAGGAACAGTGCTATGGGATGGACAAATTTCTGATACATTTTTCCAACCCCAATGCTCTTCGTTATGAGTCTCTTTGTATCTGTAATTGAACTATTGGGAGATTTACAAACTCTTTCACGGTGTATTTCATGAATCTGTCACTATTCTTAGTATCCCTGCTTGCACTGAAAAGTGTGGTCTTATTTTTTATATACCGGGGCTTGGTTTTGGCCATTCACATTAAAGGATGTTTTTTGAGATTGTGAAGTCCATGTTAGATATGAAAATTTATTCTGTAGGAGTATCATATAGTTGCCAATATTTTGCCTGAATATAATGCTCGCAAATTCCTTGAAGTTTCCCCGCGTTATAAATACTCAAACAAGCTTTTTATCTGTAAGAAAATTTTTCCAAGCGGATTCCATTGAAAATTCCGAACGTTCCTCAAGAACGGTAACGATACACAAAAATACCACGAGACGTCCTGAATGATAGACGGAGTTTTCCCTATTCTGGAAGAAAAATTGTCAACTTTTTCCTTCAGATACAAAACGATGCCGATAGCATATATGTACATGAGTCCCAAAGGGTTTCTGCTTGGACTTTTTCTTACGACTTTATGTGGGTACTGTGTGTGGTTAAAAGAAGGTTGCGAAGTCATGAGACCAGATAATTGGAAGAAAGGGAATTGCTTGGGGTCATTTCCAAAGAAAAAGATGTGCTTCCCTACCGAACATTTTATCGACATTTGTAGACGATTTGCTCTGCCAGGGGTTATACAATTTTCAATGGTGTTGAATATACGAGGTTAAAAGTTGAAATCGTGGGTATTTATGGTGTAGTCCGGCATAGGCGTTTGTGAGTATCCAGATGGGGATTCCTTTCCGGTTGGTTCAATTTCTGGCGTTGGATGTCTTCGAATCATTATATGTTCCTTTGGTTTTTGCCGGAGTTGTTTATTAAGGATTACCATCCCATCATATATCTTCATCCCCATGAATACAACTGCGCACTTTTCCCTTCTGAAAATAGTTGGAATCTCTGTGTCATTATCGCAATCACGAATCAAAATCAAGCTCATCCCATGTAATGCAATTTCGCAAAGAAGGTTGTCCTAATCTCAATCTAAATTCTCATAAAGTCTCAGAAAAATTTATGTAGCGGAATTGATTGCACTCGCTTTTCACTCTCTCCTGCTTTTCCGAAAAGGGATTTCATGTCATAAAGTTTTAGTCGTGAAAATCAAATTCATCCCAAGGATATCCTTATCAAAGTCAAAAACGGAAAGAGGTCGAACACGTCCTGCCATATATCAAAATCGATGTACCCCGTTTAGTCCGAAATTATTAGAAAATGATTGCCAGATGTATGTATTTTTCCGTATCCGAAATCCTTACTGATATAATGTGGGAGTTTAATACTTAATTTGGTTCATGTGTTGGCGATGAAGTCGTTGCAGAAACTGAAGTGCGATCCATTTTATTCGATATAATGTAGGAGGCTCGGAAGAAAGGTGTAGCGTTCGGTGTGAGCAACTGAAAAGGATTCGTGGCACGTTCAGCTGAATTGACAGAGGTTAATGTGGGGTTGGATGAAAATAATTTTCAGCTTAATTCGGATGTTGCGAATGATATTATATTTGAACTTTTTGTAGCCATAGGTTCGCAGGTTTACTCAGCAAACATGTGTGCCTTGTTCCGAAATTTGCTGAGAGAAAATTAATGGACGGCAAATTGATGTCAGGAGGTACAAAATGCGAATCAAGGGTGGGGAATTCTCGTAGTTCTTCGGGAATTTGAAGAAGCACAAGAACTTGTCGCACCCATGACGAACTCATCATCAATCAAGAGAAGTATACTATCATCGGTAAATTAGCAAATTTTAACAGTGCGACTTTTGGCAGATGGATTACGTCGACAATCAGAGCAGTGTGCGATATAAATTGGTCACAATGCCGCTCGTATCACATCTACAATTCCTCGACGAGTATCTGGTTTGTTGTGGTTACGAAGGACAGTAAGGAAGATTCTCTAGGGGAAAAGAGGTGGCACCTTAAATTAAGCGGTAATCGAAGCGCCAGGACTAGGTTTGACTGCCGTGCCGAAGGTAAAAAAGTCACAGATGGCCGTAAACAGTGACCCCTGTTTTCACTAACCTTGTTTGTTTGTCTGAACTTCTGACTTTGTCCACGGGGAACCCTTTGTCCAGAAAACAACCTCTGGCCTAATCGCGTCGGGGCAAACAGCAACTCCCGTCAGGACTGGAGAGAAAAGGAGTGTCCGAGGCATCCGCGGCTAAGGGCAAATCGAAGTGACAGTGGTCCTTTGACTATATCAATTTTTCAACCCAAAGAGTGGCAAAAGACTCGGCTAGCAATAGCCAAACCTTTATTTGCAGCCGAAGTACGAATGAGTAGCTCAGGGAGTATTGTTCCTCCCTGAACGATGTGTAGGAGAATGTGCTACTAGCTCTGAAGAGGGTCTCTGAGTTGCAATCCTTCAATAAGTGCTTACTCTGACTTCCAAAAGAGGAGCCTAATGGTATTGTGGAACAAATCGGTGTCCAGAATAACGTCAACAGCTTCACCTGGCTGTTGCTAGGCAGAAAAGCAGGAGAAAGAGCCGATAGGTTGGATCTCGGACTTGGCAAGACAGAGGAGAACGACAAGAGTGTTGCTAAACCAAGCTTAAAAATCTGACTCAGTTCTTGCTAGAATCGGTGCAAAGAGGCCTACATAGCTCAAAAGAGGAGCATAAGGTCGGCTAAATGATCATCATGGTGATGGGTTATGGAAGAGACTAATTCTCTTAAGGCAACCTCAGTGCTGGAGCGGATCCTTGTCAAAGAACCTAGCAAGCAGCTGAGTTACCTATGTTTACAGAGCTGGAGTTACCCAGAAAGCGATGAAGAAATGGCACACCATTTGCTTGGTATGTTTTTCGTAGGTAGCATTCAAAATTTACCTCATGACCGACAGGTGGACACAATTCGGATCTGAGAGAGTGGACTCTGACATGCAAAATAGTATCATAGAAGCGAGCAGAATGGGTATTTAGCAAAGTCTGCGAGTTTGGATAGAATTATATCTACTTCTACTAATCAAGGAAATGGATAGCCCGGATCTAGATATTCGGAATTTATTTATTCCCAAACCGGGGAAAACCATCTACACGGATGCATAAAGTTTTCGATCGATCAGTCTCACTTTTTTTTCTACCAAACGGACTGAAAAGGCTCATAAAGGATGCTTTCATTCCTGGCCGGCTTTCATTCCTAGCCGGTACTGCGGGAAATATCCCTACCAGAAAAGGAAATCTACGGAGACAGCACTTCATGAATTTACGAAAAAAGTGTGAAAGCGATGTTCAAAAAATAATACGCTCTAGACGTATTCATGGACATTGAAGGTGGCTTCGATTATGCCAGAATGTCTTAGGGGTTCGCTCACATCTGTTATGGATCCTTGTAATGGACGCCTTGCTATGGCTTCTGGAGTACATAAAGGTCTTCACAGAAACATTTACCGGTGATGTAGCCGTAATAATTATCGGAAAGTTTGCGGCTATATTATGTGACCACTTGATGCCAGTTCCAGTGATGAAATCTACGCAAACCGGACACCGCAAAAAGTAAAGATGCTAAGTGGAAAACAGGCGAATGTTCTGCGGAATGTGATGAGACCTTTCATGGATGAGGTCATGAGAAATGCTGTACCCCAAGTTCGGCTTTTCCCAGAGAAATTAAATACGAGGAGATCGAGTCTCTGGTGGTACGGTGTGGGAGAAACCGCGTCACACGCGGACCGCGGCATACGCTTCTAACAGTTTTCCATACATATTAGACTAAGTTTATGTCGAAAATTATAAATATTAGTCAAATTGACCTGCAGTATTCCGAAGCCTCTTCTTATCTGTTGGCAGTGAGACTGACAAAGCTGCAGAACTACCTCTATATTTTTCTGTTGTAAGACCCATGGGTTCGATTTAATAGAATTTGTGACATTGGATCAGTAAAGGGGGCTAGGATCTTCTACGATGAAAGATCCATAAAACCGAGAGCTTGTGTCCTAACGTCAAGACGGTTAGAAACAACCATGTTGAGAGAGTTCTGTTCCGAGGACATAGTTATGGTCATCGTACAATACCAGAATAATGGCGAGAGGAAAAACATCATAGTTGCCTTCAGGGGTGCGCCCCTACGTTTGTGGGACCGAGAAGAAGCTTAGTATTGGACCTAACAATCTGTACTTCAAAAGTGTTAGAGTTGATTACCCACTGGCATGTGCTAGATGAGGACTCCCTGTCAGATCACCGATACCTAGAATTCAATCTGACTAAGATGTATTGAAAATTCTGAATTGCACAGTGCTATGAACAGGCTTGTTCTATATCCCGAGGCCAACACGGTAAAACGGTTCTTTGGTGGAACCGAGAACTGCAAAAACTTAAGAAATCAACCAGGTGACTTCTGAATCGTGCTTGCAAAAGTAATAAGAACGAGTACTGGTTAAACTTCTGGAATATAAGAGATTCGTTCGAAACGAGACCCCTTCAGAGCATACTGTGAAGAACTGGAAGGCGAAAGAAAGACTTCAAGGCTGTGCAGAGTCCTTAAAAGGGATGAGTCAGTCAAGTTGAACTATTTAGGAAAACTCGATGACACTTCTACGAGTTCCAGACGGGAATCAGTACAGACCCTCTTGGAAGTACACCCGGGAGAACTGATGAGAGAAGAGGTAGGGGGAGAGTTGACGGTTCTTGCAACACTGCAACATTGCGAAAGCGGTTGTTACCTATGAAAAGGTGAGAGCTGCCATATAGTCCTTTGAACATTTTAAACCACCTGGCAAGGATGGCATCTATCCAGCAATGCTAAAGGACGGTATGGAGTACTTAGAGCTATTGCTAACAAATATTTTTCTCGCAAGTCTTGCTTTGGGCTATGGTCCTACCTCTTGGCACCTAACCCTGTAATCCAAAGAACTTCAGGTTTGGAGAGACTGGTTGAGTGTCGCATTTGCCGGAACGCACTTAGGTTGCACCCACTAAATGAAAACCAACATACCATACTTACCAGCGTGGAAAGTCTTGTGAGTCTGCTCTTCATTCTTTTGGTATAAAGATAGAGGATGCAACTTAGAAGGGTAAGTACGCGATGGGGGTGTTCGTGGACATTGGTACTTTAATAATGTGGATCTATGCTATGCTAGCGAGAAGAGTGCTGTGTGCTGAAGTGGGTGTTGATTGCTACCTAATAGTAGAAGGCAGAAGGCTTCCCCCAAGGAAGTGCGCGTCGCCAATACACGCTCAAGCTTATGATGATGACGTGGTTATGTTTGCTGTTGATCGGGATCTTGGAACGGTGTGTAGAAATATACAACGTGCCATTGATTTGATAGACAGTTGGTGCCTCAGGCATGGTCTTTCAGTTAATCAAAACAAAACCACAATGGAATTGTGCGCAAAAAGGAGAAAGCTGGATGAACTTTGCGTGCCAGAGATGGGGGTTACAACCCTTCAACTCTTCACAGAAGTGAAATATCTGGGAGTAACTCTAGATAAAACGCCTCTTTCGAACAAACATATAGAGGTAAAATTGAATCGAGCTCTCACAGCTTATGGGTTGTGCAGACGGACCTTTGACTCGACATGGGGACTTAGACCTCATGTTGTAATGTGGATATATATTGCTACCATTAGGTCGATGTGGTGGGTTGAGGTGAGACAAAAAAGTTTTAACTTTAAGCTAGCCACACTGCAAAGGACTGTGTGTTTGGGTATTACCGGTGCCATGAGTACGGCATTCGGTGCAGCTCTGAATGCATTACTCAATTTGCAGCCCCTGGGTATATTCATTCAAAGCACTGCAATGAGAGCAGCTCATAGACGAATTCGACTAGGCTCGGTTGTCTAAGTATTACTCGAGCAATGAGTACTTAGCCGACCGTAGCACTCCAAGTTATGCTTAAGCATAAGCATCATGACTCGGGCGATCAGTTCTATTTCATACGTCTCCCAATCTGTCTTCCGCGGATTCCGAAATGGAGTGGGTGGAGCAACATCAGAGAGTGTTGAAGAAAGTGGGTTCATTACCAAAATTAAGGATCTGCAGATCGGTTCCTACCAGATATTCCAGTACTCTTGATCCTCTTGCATTGAAGTTGGAACTTTCTCAGCGTATGTGGTGAGCGACGATATCATATGCTGCTACTACCCCCATGCCTTTACTTTTGGCATATTATTGAATGGAAACTTTTTCTGCGTCATAGGGGAAATATTCAGAGCACCAAGGTATCTTTTTATCTCCCTGTTGACTTTTTATGGTTAGTTTAACCAATGTGGTGTCGCCATTACATAGGTCCGCAACTAAATTAGCCTGGAAGTTTTTTGAAACTACCATGCAGGAGCGGGGTCGACCACTTTATTAGCGTACAACAGCTACAACAGTATGTTGGAAGTTTTGGCTCTTGACTACTCCACCAACAACACACGGTCCTTGTATGATGTATATAAATGTCTTGCAGCTATTGATCTTACGATTGATAAGTGCCGTCGCCGCTTTACAATGCTGTAAATTTATTTGGGAAATATAGCACTTCATCTATGCTTCAGATGAAGATGCCGAGGTTTGCGCGTCCCCTTCAATGGTTTAACGTGACGGTTCCTTGCCCGTAGTAGAGCTGGAATCCGGTTCGGGAACGCCGATAGTAAGGAAAGTTCCCGGCCTATCGGCTCTCTCTTGTTTTGCAGCATCCAGGTGGAGATGTTGAGTTTATTCTAGATACCAAGTTGTTCCAGAACTTCAACACCAATAGGCTCTTCTTCTGGAAGCCCGAGGAAGCACTTTTTGAACGATGTCAGCTCAGAGACTCTTTCCAGGGTTAGTCACGCACTCTCCCACACATCGTTGAGGGAGGGGCTGTGCTGCATGAGCCACTCGTTCGTGTTTCCTTCGGCAAAGTTTAGCAATAACATTTTACGGTATACACCTACCGACTCAAAGCAAAGCTTAATGCATTCCTTACAGCTAGGAGGAGTTTTCTCCTAAGCTGTTCGTACTGCTTGGTATCGTAACTGGATAGATTAGAGTCATTATACAAGAGTCGTCCATTGGCTTCGATAGGCTTGGCTGCAAATGAAAGTCTAGCCGTTGCCGGCCGAGCCCTGTTCGCTGTCAATTTGGTATTGAGGTCAACTCATTGCCGTCACAATGTCACTTTTAAGTAGGGCTCTCTTGACCTGTGAAGTTGTCAATAGAGTGCATCCTTTCCACCCCAATTATGATACTCCTTAGTCTGGACCGTCATACTCGGCATATCCAACAATTCCTACAGTTAAAGTTGTGGAGAGGATGGGGAGACTCTGAGGCACTTCATTTGCGATTACCAAGCTATAGTTAAAGGCTGCGGGCACAAGATAAATACTACTTTGGAGACCTCAAAAAGGTCTCTAGTTCTAGTGTAGGGGAGCTGCTATCCTAGAATCTAAACTGACTGAACTTTGCTCCCGAATTTCCGATCTTTTCCCATCGGATCGGCTAACCACAAATTATGTTACTTCTCCTTTAATAGTATCGATTGACAACGTTCGAAATTTTCAGTCGGATTTTAAAGCATCTTTTTTCGGTTCCTTTGGAGCGCGATTTTCGCTTTGTTTCCTTGGTATGGCTCAATTTTGATTACATATTTTCCTGAGTGAGAGGTGAAGAAGTGTGGAGGCAAAGCTCTTAACGTATTTTCATTGTAGAGAGGATTTGGAAAAGGTGTCATCTTCGTATCAGAAATATATCTCTGTCTGCCCATTCCAGTTCCAATTGCCGCTGCCATTCTAATATGCTGTCCTAGTTTTTTTCGAGTTTTAAGTTGTTTTTCTTATCCGAGGAACCCACGACCCCGATGAAATGTCAAAAATTAAGGTTTAAAGTTTGAAGACCAAAGTTTGTATCTAACTTAGCCCACAGCTTCTATATTTCGTGAAAGTTCCATCTCATTCCGACGAAGCAGAAAGAGTATCAAAGATTTTAACTTAACACACAGGAAGAAAGTAGACCCAGGAACAAAGATGAAAAACTAATGCATTTCAATTCGGCACGATAAAAGGAAGTCTGGAGCCTCAAAAGGCAATCTTCCACAAGTTCAACCAATTGGAATGCAGGTTATTAGAAGAGAGAACGGAATGATGAAGACCGGTGGGAAAATCCTGAAAGTGTTGGGCAGATTCTGTTGATGGAGACATTTCATAACTATTATACTCGGATTTCAAAATTAAAGGACACGGTTACTGGGGGAAATCCTGACGGCTAAAGCTTGAAATGCGCTGTAGAGACTCGACGTCGGCAATCGTGGCACGTTGATTGATTGCCTGTTTGTTCTTTAAATGACTCCTTACCACAAGATACAGTTTTCGAAGATTGGTCTTAGGAATAAGCGTATTTCGTGTGTTAATTCGTTAAGTCAACAGGTTTATCAATTTGATTTCTTGAGGAATTATATATATTGAAACTTGCTATAAGGAGCGTGCCATTGCCTGCGTTTAGAATCTTTCACTTTGACTGGGTATGTTGGGTCTGGCGATACCACGACCATCTGGTTGTGGATAAAATTTGGCTCAACAGGTTGCCGTGAGCGGGTCACTTGGTCCTAGCCTATAAGGGCCATAACTATGGTAGAAAAAGAAGGCGAGGCAGACCCTGCCTGAGAAGGTGCCATGGCGTACGCCAAGACGCCAGACCGCTTTTAGGTTTTAGAATTGGTGGACCTCGGCGCAAAACCGGTTGTTGCAGCGTTGATGATGATGATGTTGGGTCTAGGTCGAAAAAATAATATCTTGATCGTCACATATTCCGTGAGTGCCATCGTAAACATACTTTCTCCCCAAGTCAATTCCCTCTTAATCTTACCATTTATGACCACTTTCCATCCACCTCCCCGGAATTTTATTGCAATTAAACGAAACCAATCTTCTTGCAATTAAGTTAAAATCCTTTTCCCTCTTCCTTCTTAATCGTAACAAACACTGAGAGTAATTGTTTGTGTATAAAACCCAAAGTACTATTCATTTTACTAAATGACTCGCTTTTTATCACACTTAGTGTGATTCACTGATTCCAATGTTGGTATCCTTACCATAAGCGGATTTATAGAAAGAGAAAGGACAGAGCAGGCAAAATAGGATGAAAAGAAATGAGCATGTGGTTTAGTATGTAAAGAATGGTGGGGGGAGGAGAAAAAGGGCAAACACTGAAAAATCCACAGAGACATTGTTCATTTGGGCCAGCAAATATTTACATGGAAGAGTTTCCCGGTAACTACGTCCCCGTGCAGTTGAGCTTTTGAAAAATTAGGAGCGAAACTGCTTGTAGGGAAATTAATTTAAAACTTAATTACCAACCTGGTTATGCTTTTGTTTGAAAGGCACTTTGGTAAACAGGACTCGTTCGGATAGAGGCATTGAAAGTGGTAGAGGATGGCTGGTACTGCGGGAATCGGGACGAAATTTTGATAAGTATTTTACATTCATGGAGGTTGAGCCGCTTTTTCTGAATGAAAGTTATAAAAGTGAGACCTTGTACCTGGTATGGGTTGATTGCATCGTTGGTGCATTACGTTTAAAGATGCTTTTGGGACAACACACATTTTCATTAATGATTACAGCTTTATAAACTAAAAGTAATTAACTGAACAAGCGATCTCAATAGTTCATTCAAGGAAATTCTGAAAATCCCTAAAAGTGTCGCAGAGAAGGAGAATATAGAATAGCGGGAAGTTTATATTTGAAGGAGGATATCAATTCGTACATATGAGCTGGGATGGTTACTAATTCCAGCTAACATTTCGTTTCTTTCAAGGAGGTGCAAATTATAGCAGGCAACTATTTTTCTACTTTGACCTTCGAATGAACATGTGTGACTATTGAAAAGAGTGATGGTCTGCGGGAACTAGCTATATTCGATTCTCCAGTTATACTCTCGGAGAGTGCTGGAGTGAGTTCAATGCGACTCTCAGATATCAGTTGGTGAAAGGAAGGGTGGATTGTTAGGTGAATTTTTAGGAAAATGATTGATGTAATATATTTAGGACTATATTTATCGTTGTAAGGACATAAAGGATGGTCTCGATAGGTCAGGGGCAGTGTTAACTTGTTAGTATATGGTAAAAGATACCAAATTTAGTACCTTTTGAAGTTCATTAGCACCTTAGTACTTTCTTTCATTTCTCAGTACTTTTTTAGTTCCTTAGATACTTTTCAGTACGTTTCAACAGAACCCGAAATAAAGTTAATATTTGGCAATATGATTTTCTATGAATGACTTAACGACCGAGAAGTTGAGCTAGTAACGTTACACGGCTTATTATCGGTTCAACGTTTTCATTAAATCGTAAAAACAAAGTAACGATTTTTGTGGATGCACTCCATCATGTCATATAAAGTATAAAATCACACAGTAAGTTGAATATACAATGAAACGACTGCTTGTGGAAGATGGTAGCTCGAAAACAACATGATGTCATTCACAAATCAAAGAAAAGTCCGTTCACCCCCAATATATGTCTCGGGATCCAGTAGTAGGGCACTAGTTAACTGCATCAAGAACTTAGTCGGAGACGACAACTTTTGCATAGTAGACCTCAAGAAAGGAAATATAAAAGAAAAAAAAATTCAAGCATCCGAAGAGGTCTACTACACTCAAATGGTAAGTTGGCTAGAATTATTGCGCATCAGCTTAAAACTGCTAAGGGCCTTAGAGTCGTAACAAAAGGGATTAACCATAACGTCGACCCCCAGGAAATAGCCGAGGATTTGAAAAGACAAGATTTCCAAGTTAAATACGAAGGTTCAGTAGACCCCAGGATTTACCAAAGCACCTAAGGATGAAGTTCATCAAATATACAACATATGTTATATTCTCTACCAAAAAATTACAGTAAGATATCAAGCAAACTGATATCATGCTTATCTCAAAAATCCACCCCACCACTAAGAACAATTTCAAAATCAATGATTTTACGTGCTGCAATATCACACACCCGGAAAATAAACCACATGGAGGCACGTTAATTTTTGTGAGAAACCGGATTAAACAATCTCCAATTGTCTGCATTCAGCTGTAAAATATCCATTACATAGCAATTAACATTCAGGTTCGAAATGAAAGGTTGCCTTGGAAAATATTTTTCCTTTTTATTGGCTAAAACAGATTACCTCCTAATTCAAACTATGAACAGGGCAACCAATTCAGATGAGGAGTTCAATAATCTTCTGAAAGCCAGAAAGCAATAGCAACCATCAGCGAGGACATTAGGTTTGTCAAACGGTATATCAAACAGAACGTTACATTTAAAAGTCATGCAATCCATATTTCATCAGCCCTGCCCAAACTCCAAAGTAGGAAGATGGAAAGGATGGCCATAACACAAAGCATTAAGTCACTTTACACGAGGCTAGAACATAACACTCCCAATGCTTATTCCGCGCATGTAAAAATCAGTAAAAATATCCATGGAACAAAAAGAAAGGGCCTACACCTGCGAAAAGGCCAGAAATTGGAACATACTGGAAAATAAATTAAAGGAGCTCACCACAACATAAGCGGGCCAGGGTGCAATAGAGAAACGGAAGGAAAAATTCATACCCAACTATGTGATTAACAGATCCAATGAACACTTTACCCTCGAACAGCTTTCATTTCGCAATAAAGGCTTGAACTTCGCCATAAGAGACACCACTTTCCCCAAAGAGGACATCGTAATTGACATCTAGGTAGGAATCAAATATACATCACAAGAAGAAAAAGCCGGCACCCGGGAAGAAATTAGGCGACTATTGACCCCCACCAAGCGAATGACCACAAAGAAAAGAGCATCGTCCAACCATCACAAAACCATTAAAGAATTAATTACTTACCAGCAGACAAAGGAAATGTGGACAAAGCAGCATACGATAACTTAGTACCCCAAAAATTAAAAGAAGGTAAGTTTCACGTCATCAGAAAGGACCCTCTGCCAGACCCCGTTAAAAAAGTGGAAAAGGCGCCGGCTGAATGCAAGCCCATTATTAAGAAAGCAGCTGAATTGAGAATGCCTAACCCATCTCTGCCCAGAATCAAATGTCTCCCCAAAATACATAAAGAAGGCCAAAATATTGCGAAGTGCTCTTGGAAGAAGTCAAAAGATTAGGCCTAAAAGTCACTGCCAATATCAACATCGATTTCACCATGGAGATCGAAAAGGAAGGGGAGATGCCGTTCCTAGACTTAAAAATAATCCAGAAAAGAGGGTATTTTGAATTCGACATCCACAGGAAACTGATCCAGACACCTCAAACCACAATTACCACCATAAGATGGCGGCATACAACTTTATGATCCACAGGATGGTCACAACATCGCTTAATGAGGAGAGAAGAAATAAAGAAATGAAGTACATCATGGAAACAGCCAAGGAAAACGGATACAGCAGGAACCTTATCGAAAACCGGATCAAAAAAACTACGTCAGGCTTCAAGACAGCAACTTTCAACACTCTTCCAGGATGTGAACACAGAACCTGGGCAATGGATAACATTAATCTACTCCTGTCGGACGTAGAACATCAAAAAGCGGCTACGTAAACGCGGATTCCGGGTACCTCGACTAGCAGATGGTTACAATCAGTCAAGGACAAAGAAGGGTGTACGGAAAAAAGCAGCATTTATAAAATTTCCTGCCCAGACTGCGACAAGATTCAGGTAGGGCAAACAAAACGGCTAGTCCACGCCAAGGTGTTAGAACACTTAAAGGAGACCGAATCCGCTAAAAATAAGAATAAGGCACACATCAGGTCCGCGGCTGTCGGACATATAATAAAGCGGGGACACTATTTGTCGTTAGACAACACCAACATCTTGAAGGAGGTGAACGACGTTAGGAGACTAGATTCTACGAGAGTCTCCACATCTTGAAAATTCCCCTCGAAAAAAATGCTAAACATGGACATGGGCAATAATTTTTCCACCTTGGTGGAACTTTTAGGAAGGTTTAGGAGAAAAATAGAAAAATGTTGAAGGGAATTTTTCAGAAGATAAAACACTGAAGAAGGGGACAGTTGCTACCCGAAATACGTATTTGTATGAATTAGATACTTTTAGCCAATAAAAATGGAAAATATCTTCCAAAAATTGGTACATATTCAGATAGTTAAGCCTTCAGGGTTCACGGAAGAAGCGACTATGTCTGTTAACAAATTGTATGAATGAGGTAAGAGTACCACACTATTCGAATGAGGACTCTTTCTGAGTGCGGGGTTTTCTGAACCCAACTGGAAAATCTGAACAAATTTCGGTAACCCACACATATGGTATCTGTGCTTCAAAGTACCCTTCGTTACGATATCTGCTTAAATAAAGTTATTAATAGCAGTTCATCCTAGATCTATGAAATTATAGTAATATAGATTTTAGTATGAAGCAACGTATCGAAAATTTTGATGAAAATCCTACTATTATTAACAAAGTATATATATGTAAATATAAGGCTGATGTGACAGCGTGACAAGAGATACGCTGGACAGAAACCGGTTCCCTGGAGAAGAGCCACTACGCCATACATCATAGTGGGCATCCGGCAAACAATGTGCTCGGAGTAGGCTTCCCAATCAGGCAAAAAATGGTACCTGCTGTTATCGGCTTTGAAAACATAAGTGAGCGGTTATGCACCCTGCGTTTGCGAGGCAAATTTATAAGCCTTATTAACAAAAATGTCAGGCGATGACGGCTTTACGGTTTCTTACCAGGGCAGAGGCAAATCGTCAGACGCTGCCTCACCTCTGCCCTGGGAGCAGCGTGATCGAGGCGGCACGCAGATGTTGAGTGCTCCTTTATATAATTCACAGAACATGACTACGAATAATATTGAGCGCAAATCCGCCTTATTGACCAGAGCTTGGCCAGAACTGAAAATATTTTTTTTTGAGAATTGCGGAGTCCTAAATTCGCATCAACTTAACGTTCACGCCTCTACAGAGGAGACTGTAAAGTCGAAGAAAGATACCTTCTACGAGGCAGTTGAGCGGACTCTCGAAGACTGTCCCAATTAAGGTATCAAAATCATACTTGGAGATTTTAACAGTCGAGTAGGGACGAAGCCCGTATACCGGGGATACATTGAATCCCATAGCTTATACAAAGCTACCAATCAGGACGGACGGTGGACTATCCACCACCAGACGAGACCACTTTCTACCACATTGACCACGTGTTGAATGAACGCCGCCAACTCTCTGGCTTGACAAGTGTGAGAACAAATAGGGAGGCCAATATCACTACCTCGTTGGCATGTTGCTCCGAGCCCCAATAACAATACTATCTAGAATCCTCTCTGACAATTAGGTGAGTACGAACACTGAAGCTATCCATAACAGAGTCCTCCGTAACACCTATATGGGGGGAGATGGATGGCGCAATAACCGCAGCTAACAGATGGCATGAAGATGGAGCACCAAGGAATGATTTTCACGACCACTTGAAGCACGTTAACATTGGTGTGACCATAAACACATGTTCGAGGGGTTTCACGATCATATTTTTAAGGAAATCCAATTCCGTTTGTTTTCGTTTGTATCTAAAGTTCTTACACCCGTAACGTAATTCATTCCTGTTGCTTTCAATTATTGTAGTAATACACGTCCCAAATCTAATCGTCTAGACACCAGGCAAGCAAATTCTGGTGCTAATTTCCATGTGCAATCGCACCTAACGTGAGAACTTTACCTGAAGATTAATTTGCAGAGTATGCATTTGTCTATATAGAAATTTGTTATAAATTTAGAATTATTAAGAGAATGAAGGGAGTCTGTAAAAGGGTTTCCATTATATCCGACAGCAGTCGAGAAAAAATCAAATAAACCAATATTTGAGATATAAATTGGTCCTTCGAGCCGGATGGTTAGTGCGTAGCCATTGTCCTGAAGCAGTCCTATTCTACACAACAATCAGTAGCCGAGGAAGATGGTTTCCATTGATCCGTCCATTGAACTCGAAGGTAAATGACAGCGGCGTATGTTTGGCTTGATACATCGCAGAATCTAGAGAGAACCAACAAGTCTTTGAAAGTATAGCGGGCAACCGCACCAGGCGCGCAAGTTTTACCAACAAGTCAGCAGGATGAAGCCTTATACAACTCGATGCCTATCCTATCAAGATAAAGAGGGAAATCTGATTTCCGATAGATGTCGGGGCAATGGGTTGAATACCTTGATGAACTTCTCAACAACCAAAATATCGGCGAGTTGGCGGTCTCGCAGACTGAAGACGACGAATAAATGCTGCTACCATCAACCATAGAAGAAACCGTTCGTGCAATCCATCGGATTAAAAATCATAAGTCGCCAGGAGCCGATGAAATTACAGCCAAACTGGTTAAATATAGAGACGACCAATTACACAATTACCAATTACCTGGGCTTGAAAAAAGTGATCCGTGATGCTGAGCTAAATGCATGAGGCTCCATCCTCTTTAAGCTCCCCAACTACCGGCCTACGTTGACGATATTGACATCATGGGAACAACGACCCGAGACGTATAAACTGTCTTCACCCAGATCGATCTGGCGGCGGTTGCCGCGAGATCTTGGACTGAACATCAATGAAGATAAGATGAATTATATGGTGGCAATGGTAGCACCAAAGAGCAAAGAAGCGACAAAATCCGCTCACAGGAACTATTTCGCTCGAAACGTCCTCGGAGAGCTCCTAGATAGAAAAATTGTGAACTCCTGGTCGCGTTCGAGAGGAGAATTTTCCAAGAGAATTTTTGGCCCTTACATGGACTTCTATAACGACATAATCTATGAGCAATACCACCACCGTCAGGTTGTGGACAAAATCCGGCTTAATAGGTTACGGTGGGCGGGTCACTTAATCCGTATGGATGAGGATGATCCAGTCAGAAGGGCAATGTCTATGATAGAAAAAGAAAACTTGGCAGACCGTACCTGAGATGGAGCGATGACGTAGGCCAGGACGTCAGACTGCTTTTAGGGATATCGAATTGGTGGACCTCGGCGAAAAACCGGTATGTTTGGAGTTCCTTATTAAGGCAGGCTTACACCGGATACCGGTCTTTAGGCCGTGGATGATAATGATAATAAAAGAATATAAATTTCTAGCCTAAGCACTAACATCTTGCTAGTGGATAAGTAGCACCACCACATTGCTTCACGCACTACCCTCCTATTATTCGACATCTCCTTGATTGGTGAGTAGGGCGATTTCATTCAAACGATACAAAAGTTAGCTTGGGATTCAGTTTCTATTGTGATCCATCCTCTCTAAAAAGGGATGTAGTTTTTAATAATAATGCCAAGGAATAACAAAAGCTGCTCATCGCTGATATTTTTGCTAGTGGTATTAGACAACGTAATTTTCGATTTCTGAATTATAGTGAAGGCTTTCTGAGATAATAAAAACCAACCCTGGAAACAAGAATAGAATAGTTATTCTGCGGCAGCAAATACTATTGACTCGAAAAGCAGATGTTCACAACCCCGGAAAACTGAAAATGCTTTCTTCAATCCGAATTTTGCTGAGTTTTCAAATGAACGTCAATACCTTTATAGTTGTAATCACTACCAAATCCGCCTCAGAGGATTCAAAAGCTAATACCCTCGGTATTAAGTACATCACAGTTAATGGTTCTGTTTGGATTAGTTTTAATTACACATTTCATGACTTAATTGATTCCGCACACACTCTCTCACATATAGAACTAATCGGAGGCATATTTCCGTCAAGCAGGAAGCAGGTTGAATGTCATTGTTAATTTCGGATTCCTTTGTTCGATCTTATTGTTCACAAGCCTAAGAATTGAACAAGACTCACTGCCACAGTTCCCGGAATAATTTATAACTCTCAGAGCAATGTCATCCAGAGTTCTCCGTGTAGTCAGGAGTTTATCAATGCAATGAGTCGAGTCTATTGTATGTAGTTAAATTCCAGTCGATAGGGGCCAGGAAACAGGAAGACTTGTTTCATGCTACAATGGCGTCTCTCAGTTGGGAATATGTGAAGTTTGTGCTGGAAAAGCGAAAGAGGAGCGTTTTAGTGTTGCTGACTGGTACAGAATCCAAAAGTTAGTTGATACCAGGGAGTCAGGGGCTAATATGTCTGTAGCTCATTTAAATTTCGGTCCCCATTAATTATGTCAAGTGGACTTATCCCTATTATCTCGAAGGCTATCTAAGGTTATTTCCACCTTAATTCTCTCCTAATCTTCTCTTTACCTTGAAACTTTCCCAGCATTTTCAGAATACAGTCTGTCCCTGCTCATATAAAATAATCTACAACACAAGTTTGGAGTTGGTTCTAGTCTCTAGTCTCATGTAGCGAATGACAAAAGTCTATAGTCAAGGATTCAAGGACTAGTACGGAACAGGCGCTTTTCCAGTGCACTGAGCACATTGTTAAATATTAGCACAGGCACTCCGGGTCCTATGAGAACCTATTAGTTGTGTGAACTTTCCCCCGGGGCCATAAGCTCTGGAACCTTTTATTTGTGTGCTGAGTTTTCTTCTCATGTTTTTCACCTTTTTCCCTCGTTCTTTCGACAATGCAGTGATGTTTCGTTCCGCCATTCGCGTTGGCCCTTTATTTTAAGTTTTTGTTACTTTATCCACATGAATTAGCACCTTCTGTTCTTCTATTATGTGTATCCGTATCCAGAGACAGTTTTACAAGGTATGTAAACTTAGCGCTCTATTTGCATTTGCTCATTTAGAAAATCCCTAAGAGAATTTGTAGAATATGCAGGAGCATATTCGGATACTGGGTCACATGGCTTTGATATTGTTAGGCAGTCGTTGCAGTCATATTCCAGCAGGACTTGGAGATTGTGGAGATGTTATTTTGTTATCCATGGAAGTTTTCGGGAGATGGGGAACTATGCCGAGCATTTGCCAGGAAATCCTGTGAGGCCAAGCCTGTTTGCACGTAATTTAAGAAATTGTACATGTTTTATATGAATTGGTCACTTGGGATTTGGGGATACGAATTCAACCGAATTTGGGATGAAATTAATAGTTTTGGGTATTTGGTGAATTATTGAGTTCATTTTAGTTTTGATTAAAAGCAGATTATTTCGTGGTCGGAGATATTCATACATGCTGGGAGTGGACACACCTATGAAGCATTATGAAGGGATTTTGAAGTTTGTGGCATAAAGTAAAATCGATTACATACATAATATTATCCAATAAAATTTCTATTAAAAATTATCTGAGAAACGAACTTCCTGGCTTCTAACCGAAGTGCCGGTTTTGGAACTGATTATGAGCCAATCAAAGTATGGTGAGTTCATTAACTTAGTTCGAGCACGGTCTAGTTGCTCTAATTTTTTTTTCGGGGAGTAGGGTAGGTGAATGCGTGTATGCTCCCGTAACAGTACGCTGTCGGACTATCAACTGAGCACGTTCCTGTCATCAGAGAACTAGCCTGGAACCTTTTGACACATTACTTGGGGCTAGTCTTCTCGCTCTCCCGGCTTTGGGGGCCTTCAAGTCAGGGAATCCCTTTCACCATAGGGAGGGGAGGAAGGGACTTATTAGTTTAGGGAACCCCTTACGATCTGATCATATTTTGCCGGTCGAGTTCAATCTTCTTCGCAATAAGAAGAGCCCGAAAATAATGCGCAACACGATTCCAGCTGCCAGCGCTCTTCAGCATCCCTCTGAAAATGTTGTCTGGAGGGAGCTTCCCTGTGTCTGCATAAAGCTGCTGATGGAAGTCGTCCCACCTCTCGCAAGAGTAAAAGGTGTGTTTAGCGCCGCCCGCCACTCCATTTTAGAACAAGCAATCAAGAAATCGGGCCTTCCCAATCCTGTGCAGGTAAGACTGAAAACCTCTATGCCCGCTTAGAAGTTGGGTAAGGAAGTAATCGATCTTACAGTGCGTTCAGTTCAACTACGGGGCTAAACTGTCGATGAGCCGCGCAGTCCATCTATCCCTTGGCTCATTTTGCCAAGAGAGTTGCCACTCGCTAAGGATGCGTTGACGTTCTTCTCTTTCTCTCTCTCTTAAGTTCTCGCCCTTATGGCGGTAGATAGTTTTGCGCTTCTTGGCAAGGAAGGCAACGTTGAGATCGGCGGCTATGTGCCTCAGCTGTTTTGAACCTAATCTGCCTTGGGGATAAGTCCCCGGCAGCGCGGATCGCTTTTGCGAGTCTACTCTTGATGATGCTTCTCGAGCACTTTCCCGGCCGCGTAAAGCATACACAGCTGTCGGTTTGCAGACGGGAGCTTTGGGTCTGGCCACTTTCCAGCGATGAGGCAAAATGCCATACTTCAAGCAAGCTTTGAACGACTCAAGCAGCATGTTTAAGCGATTTCACCGGATTTTCTCCAGCAGCCGCATCTTTGGAGCTAGCCCCATGAAACCCAGTCTGCCTGCGCATTTAACCTCTTCCGTCGTTACATCACATGCTATGCAAATGGCCTGTTTGGACATCACGAGATTCTTTTCCGCCATTGCATCAGCATGTTACTTACCAAATGGTATATTTGGTCTCGACATGACTTTCTTCCGTGTCAGCAATTCGCAGCGCAACAGCAGGTGTCGATTTGCCGCCAACAACCAAATTTATAATAATAAACAAGTGTTATTGTGTTGTGTACAAGAACACTTTCAAAGCAATGTGTAAACACGGAAGGGTCAAACATAGGTGACTTAAAGAATAGCATTACTTTTAATTTGGAGTAGTCAAAAAGCCTCTGAACAGAGCTAAAGTGTTCTAACCGAGAACACTTTATTTCGCGCGGTAATTACTTTAACTCGCTTATGAAATTAATTAGTAAAAATTGTTAAAAAGAAAAAAAATAGAATATTGTGCTTAGAAATAAAAGGTTTGTTGAAGTGGAGTCGCGAGGGTTTTCTTTAACTTAATCCAAGCCAATCAAGTAAGTATTATTCCTAACCTTTTAGCGTTTTCTGTTTCAGTAGTGTTTGATTACCCCATCGTTCCGAAGTTAAGTTTCGGCAACCCGGAACGAGAGCAACCACGGTCCTCTAATTAAACATCCAGGAGCTAGTGCGCGAGCTTGGCCAACGCCCAAGCAGGGTAGTTCACTGGAAGAGGCCGTTTAGGAGAACGCTGAAACAGCCCGGATCGCTTTTGCGAGTCTACTCTGGATGATGCTTCTCGAGCACTTTCCCGGCCGCGTAAAGCATACACAGCTGTCGGTTTGCAGACGGGAGCTTTGGGTCTGGCCACTTTCCAGCGATGAGGAAAAATGCCATATTTCAAGCAAGCTTTGAACGACTCAAGCAGCAATTCCGGCGGTCGGCGGAACACCAGTTTTAAACTTCCGCCGGGATGCCATCAGGACCTGGCGCCTTCTTGTTTTTTATAGTGAGGTCCGCTTTCTCATTGCGAAAAGGGGAATCCTCGTACAGGATGTCTAGTGAACAATGCCCGTATAATGCGCTCCATCTGGTTGGTACTTAGTATGCAGGGCCTCTGCAGAGTCCCGATTTTCTGGGTGACAAGCTCATAGTCAAGTCGCCACAGGTCCTCACTCACCTCGTTGACAAGGTTCTGCCAGCCGCGAGCTTTGATTTTGTTTATAAGGCTACCGAGTCTGCCTTTGCTGATCTATACTGTGCCTCCTCGTTGGCGCGCCAAACGACGGAATTTATGACATTCCCTCCGTAGGTCGGCAATTTCTGCCGTCCACCAGTACATAGAAGGCTTGTTGTGGCTGGGGTCTCTCCGGGATATGTAAGCCTCTTACACCGTCGTTATCAGGTTCATCACTGAATATACGACGCTATCACCCCGCGGAGCGCCCTCCAAGAGCTTCGATGAACTTCCCGATGTTCACCCCCGTGACATTCCACAGGTAAGGGGAGCGTTGTGTTGGTGCTCGTCGGCAAGTATTGTCAACCAGTTCGAACGCGATGTGCTGGTGGTCCCTTGCCGAGAAGTCCGTTGTCTTCAGGTTTCATCCTGTAGCGGATTTCACTAAGGACTTCCTCAAATGTCTTGTCTTCCGTCGGCTTAATGAGCAGAGCCGACTGTCTAGTCATTCTTCGTTTCCTCGTCTTTTCTGCTCCTGGCTTTTGGTTTGCAGCCTCCTTGTTTTTCGATAGACGTGTCTCTGACGGCGTAGTCAGTTGTTTTCTTTTTTCCTTCTTCACCTTTTTTTTGCGCCCTGGAAACCACTTCGATAAAGTCTCCTTCAGGCACGTCGTCCTCTTCCCCAGTTCGCTTTGAAGTGGGCTATCTGCGGTCCGTTTCACGCAAGCAGCATTCTCAGCGGAGAGTGAGGCTGTTTCTGCTCTCCAATCGTCTTTCGCTGCTCTCCAGTTCGCCTATAGAAGGAGATGCGGTCGAATAGTTCCTGCAGTTCCATTAGCCCGCCTTTTCTGACGTTCCTCTGGAGGAACGTTGTCGAACGCACACACTTCACCACTGCTGCGCATTTATTGATGAGCCAGTCCTCTTCGGCTCTAGCTAGGATGGTTTCTGTCCGAATCCATTTGCTCAGGACTAGCGATTCTCACTGGGCTTCCTTTCGGAACAGGAGCACTACAAAGTATTGAAGTTACCATCGCCGCACGATAAGTCGCGCCATTTGATAAGGCTTCCTCTTTATTTGGGCGCCCCGGTGCCACATCAGATATGTTAGCCCTCGCTGCCTCTTTCGCTGGTCGCTGCCGTGAACGACGCATTTTTATGCTGTGCCCAAACGCAATCAGCACTTCCTCCTTTCCTGTTGTTTCATCAATTTTTTTATTAATTTATGTATATTCCCCATGGAAAACTCACAAGCGTGTGCAAGGGAGCGGGCGGCAATAGTCAGGAACGGGTGTACCCTCGGAGACACAGCCCCTACTCCAGTTGCCTGAGGCCTGACCTACGGTTAGCTGATCCCGAAATTCACGGACGAATCAGCGCTCGCTGGGGGTAGATATCACAGCTCAACGTTCTCATATTCTTCTTAATGTAATAAAGGTGTTTTTTTCCCAGACAAGATCAATCGCCAAGTGTTTTGAACCTAACCCGACAGGTATTTTATATGTTCCTTACCTCCGAGTATTTCAACATGGCATCTGGTATTAAGTATTCTTCTAAGTGCCTCTACCTATATACTTTGCACAAGTGTTGGCCACTGTCCCACAGTATGTATGCAGTTTTCTTCACTCCCCGCACAAAATCTGCAGATAGTGCTTATAGGTATCCCCAGCTTCATCATGGCATTGACCAGTGAGTATCCCCGCTATGATTCGGAGGCTTGGTGAGGTTTAAGCAATCTTTCGAGCGCTTGGGTTTGTCTCCTCCATGAGCAACCTGGGCTTCTCTATTCCTGGTAGGTTCACCTATTATAATTCCTTCACTCGCTCTGCTTCATTTTTCATTCGTTTCCAATTTCATTCTCTACTCCCTTCCTAGCCGGTTCGACCGCTGTGAGGTCTTCCACCACTGTCTTCACTGTCAGTTTCAGTTCGCCCCTCATGTATCACCCTCAACTTCGAATCTGATTATTCTGTGATCCGGGATAGAATGCTTATCCGACACCCTACAGTTCTTGACCAGTCTAGTGCTGGTCACGAATGTTGGAACGTTTCCTATGATGTATATTTCCAGCTTCTTACTTAGAACAATTCACCTCATCGATTAGTGGCGCTGCTTCTCCAGATTTCCTTGTGGGCGTTGGCATCGTAACCGAGGGAGGGAGGTAGCACCTTCTTCTTGCAGAACCTCATCAGTTTAGCGAATATCTCTGGCGGGATCCGCATGTCGTTTCCTGGGAAGTAGCTCGATGCCACAACTGCTTCTCGAGTTCCCGGGCAAAATTTGGACAGCTGGAACGGGTCCAGTCAGAAATATATAGATTTTAAGTTGCATTTAAGAATGATGCAAGCTCTTGATTTTTCGCAAGAGGAGTCCGAGATTACCTGTATACTTCCTTTTTGTAGACCACCTCAGTTCGATAATTTCCTGCTCCGGAAATGTTTTCAGCAGTATGGTCAGTTGACGGCATTACCATAAATGACAGAGGCCTTCTGGCTCTTGCCGTCACCCCTGACCTACCCGGAATTCCTCCCACCCCCTTGGCTTCGGGTGTTTGGAGGGTATCCTCCTTAAATATGCTGATCTGCATCGAACCTCGCTTTCTTGGCTCCGATATTGAAGGTTTAGGTCTATCTTGAGCCTTATTTTTGAGCCACTTCTGGTTTCAGGCCTTCCTTCAGATAGCGAAAACATCATTTAGCACTTGTACCATTAGGGTCTGTCTCATTCCTGACGTATGATATACTGATACTTTTTGAACCGGAGCCTTTATTGGCTGCGGTCTTCGCAATAGGCCAATGTTGTCCTCGGCTTCACTACTTGACTTCCTTTGGGTGTTGTCACCTGCCCTCCAGTTTTGTGGAGATGTGCCGCCTGGTACGCCAGCTTGTGTGCGGTGGGGGGGCCCCCTTTCTTTGTCATTATTTGTTTTTTTTTTGTGTTATTGACTTGTTTACTGATTTGATTCCCTCGAAGTCTTAGGTATCAGCGAGGCTCCGTTCGCTACCTCCGACTGCAAATTATCTATTTTGCACGGTTCATATTACACCCTCAATTTGAGGAGGTGTTTTTCCATTCCACAGTCTAGATTCGTAGCGTTTTTTAATAGTGGGGTTACCTCGAAGAGGACTATCACAGAGAAAGGTAGGCTGGTTCCCAGGGAGCTATACTCAGCGACAGTTCAGTCCAGACTGCAGTTCACTGTTTGTCACTTTGTTGGATCAGGAGTAACTAGTTCATCTGCCTATTTGAGGCTTGTATTTTTGATAAACTGAACGAGCGACAATTTAATTCTAACTATGGTCGTTCTCTGACCGACGCCATAGATGGTTGTGTTAAGGAATATATCATCAGGCACAGTATTCAATGTGAGGGAAAAGGGAACAAACTAACTTGGAAAATATGTAGCATACCGAATATCGGCGAGAGCAGAATCACTGAAAAAGTGGCGAATAAAGTTGGATGATTCTCTCCTTTCGCATTGAATCGATTGCTTAGCCCTAATATACCCCGTAGAGTAACAATTTAGTAAATGCTCTAAAAATTGGCGTACTTGCGATTGGAAATTCATAGGACAAGTGGCATGTAGTGAACAAGCCTCGAAAAGTGGATATCGGAAAAAATGGTAAACATGTTCGACAAAAGCATAAGCTTGAACGTGTATTGGCAAATTTTGCGGTTCGCATAGTATTGAGTTGCTCAGCATACTCCACAGAAGTGGCGATAGCACACCTCCTTGAGGTCAACCTTTCGTCACTTCCGTTATTAGGTAGCGATCAACACAGCGTTAGCATATTAGAGTTTCGTGAGTCAAAAGCCCTTCAATGTCCACGAACACCCACATCGTGTACTCGCCTTTCAGAATTGCGGCCTCTATCTGTAAAAACCTAAGAATGAAGGAATTTCCACGTTGGTAAGTATATTGGTTTTCATTTAGTGAGTGCGACCTTAACGCCTTCTCGCGGACGTCATGAACCAGTCGCTCTAGACATTTCTGCGAAAATGATGTTAAGCTGATTTGTCTGAAGTTCTTTGGATTTTAATAGTCATCTTTCCCAGGCTTTGGTATGAAGACTGTCTTCACCCTCTGCCAAGGGGTAGGCACGTAGTCCAGAGCAAGAAGTCCTCGAAAAATAGTAGTAGAAGTATCTCTAAGGGTTCTATACCCTCCTTTAGCATCGCTGAGTAGATGCCATCCATGACAGGTGCTTTGGAGTGTTCAGATGAGAGTATAGGAGCTTCCGCCTCCCAATTTCCCTTGCAACACCTTCGTGTTGAAGGGTCTCTTCTTCCCCCTTCTGAGACCTGTTATTTCGCAGTGAGTTCCGGAAGTTTAGCCTGTCTTCGTCTTTATTGCTTTTTCAAGCACGATTTAGAGGCCGTCTGGTTGATTTCCTGAGTCTTTGCTATTTTCGGTTCCACCATAGAAACGTTTTACCACGTTGGCCTCAGGAAATAGGACAAGCCTCTTGAAAGCACTCTAAAAGTGTGCAATTGAGAGTTTTCAATTAATTTTCTATCGCCAAAGGAGTCCTTAGTCGCCTAGGGAATTCAACCTTGTCGCCAAGAAGTTCATTGAACTTTGTCCAATCCGTTTTCCTAGCATTCCGTCTTTGAATTACAAGCTGCTCGCCTGCAATAGTCAGACTAAATTCTAAGTAACGGTGATCTGAAAGTGAGACTTCATCTAGCACTCGCCAGTCTCTAATCAACTCTATCAACTTTGAAGTGCAGATTGTTTGGTTAATTATTTCACTTCTTCTTGGCCCCACGAATGTAGGGGCGCAACTTACGTTCGCGGTCATCAAACCAGCTACAACAGCTTCACCCCTCTAGGGTTGCATTTGCTCCAGCACCAACAAACATGCTGAGCGTTCGCATCACAACCAATTAAGAGTTCAAGGCCACTTGATTCCACATACACTACCAGACTCCCAAGTTCTTGCGTCGGCGGAGGACACAAAGATTAATTGGGTAAGTGAGCAGAAGCAACTATGATATTTTTCTTCTTACCATTAGCCGGATATAGTAAGTTGACCGCAACAAGTTCTTGGGAACATAATTATTTCAACATGATTGCCTCTAACAATTTTGACATCAGAACGCAGGCCCTCGGTTTCGAGGATCCTTCATCGAAGCAGATCCTAGTTCCCTTTACTGATTCAATACCACAGATTTTGTTAAAGCGAACCCATGTTTCTTGAGCCAGAAATATATAAGGACAGTCCTGCAACTTTGCTACCCTTGCCGCTAGAACTAACTCTTATGTTTATAGTCATAAGTGTAGTCTGATATGAAAATCGCCGCTAATTGAAAAGCTTTCTGCGTTCAGTGTGGATCGCACCGGGGTTACCAGTTTGTTCTCATCTTCCGCCGAAAATTTCGTTTTCTTGCGTCTGATTTCTCTGGACATAGCCACACTTGGTAGTGTAAGAACGTCCGTGCCCTCATTCCGAAAAAACGTCTGCTTTTTTCGCAATGCCTTCCGTTGTGGTCGGCTGTGAGCCCTCCCAGGTTCACGGAGTCCGGGGTGCATGGATTTGTTTCAACACACCAAAATTAGACCAGTTGTAACCACGTCACCAGCTACCCTTGCATTCGCTTTCCCTGGCAGAGGCGGCGGAGGTTTTGACAAGCAAACCTGTAGTCCCTTCTCTTTTGCAGCTGAATTTTTCATCTGCCGGGTCTTCCTCTCCCGTTTTTGAACGAGTTAGGCAATAGGGTCACCGATAGGCCGGCCGTAGTCAGGTTTCCAGTTCCTCTTATTAAGATAGTTGCTGTACTATTCTTGCTGGCTGATCACGCAAGAGACACCGGCTGTGGGTTTTCCACTGAAGTGGAGAGCCTGTTTTCCACAGATTTCTCCGTGGGGGAACATAAATCTGGTGAGGCCTCCAAAATCCGTGCTTCGGCCACGACCTGATTTCTTAAAGTTCCGGGTGGATTCGAAGTCTGTGTCTTCTTACCACTGGGAGAATTATAACCCTTTGTTTTCCTTTTTGTGTGTTTTTGGACGCCCTTTTAGTTTAGTTTAGTTAACTGGGGGGGGAGCCGCAGCTCCGAGCACTTAGGCTATTGTTAGGCCCATTGTACTATCCCCGTAGGTTGCCTATTCAATGGCTTCCCGCCTACCGTGTTCGCAGCTTCAAGTGCTGCAGTCGGCGTAGTACTCATTGTTCCAGTAATACTTAGGCAACCAAGTCTCTGAATCTGCGTTAGCAGCTTCCTGCTGTGAGCAAAGTTCAATCTTGGCCACCAGACGATGCATGCATACATCAAAATGGGTTTTATTATGGATGTATACATCCAGTACATCCGTTTAGGTGAAAGTCCTCAGGCCTTACCTATCGCTTTCCTACAGCACCAGAGCAATCTGCAGGATTTCTGATATTGTTCCTGGATATGATGCTTCCACGTTAACTTGGAGTCGAAATGTACTCCTAAGTACTTGACTGTTTGTGCCAGCTGGATTTCCGCCCCTGCTAAGGTGGGTAGCGTGTAGCTGCCCCACCTGACGTTCCTAGTGAACATAACTAGTCCTGTCTTCCTAGTGTTCACCGTGAGTCCATTGCGGAGGCACCAGCTGTGGACACCCTTAGTGTAGTAGTAAACTACAACAGGCTCGCCGATCACGACGAAGTGGTGTCCGAAGGGGAGATCATTCAATATACTGTAATATACTGAGAAAAATGAATGCTTCCTTTATCAGCTCATAGACGACTTGTTCCAAATAAGGATTCAAGTTAAGGTGAAGTTTCATTGTTATCGCTCAGAAGTTAATTTGGAAGCAGGGCTTTGATGATTCCGCGATTGTCACGCTGTCCATGACACTGATATTTTCAATGTCTCCCTTAAGGGACTTTCTTAAGGCAAATGTCTTAAAAAAACGGTGTAGGCTAGACTGTTACTGCTAACCCAGACATATATAAAGGAAACGTTCAATGAATTGAAAAGTTCATCGAAGATTTGATGCGGGGACAGCGCTCATTAAAGCAATTCAGTCATGGAGTACTGTCAATATTTGCAACCACAAGACCGTCGGGTAATACTAAAGGTTTCCATAATTCAGGGTTATTCTAAGCAGATCCAAACTTTTTAATTAAATATTTCTAAATGCATTGAATATGGAATTTACATATATTCATCGAAATTTAGACAAAATCCTTGCATACTCCAGCTAAGTTAAGCCACAGAAGATAGCTTTTACTGGCTAATTGACTGTGGCCGATTATCTATGGTTGAACAGTCAATATCAATGGATTGCAGGTAGGAAATCACTTTTAGCACACCTTACGGCGGACCACCCTGGGTACTATTTCCGCCATACAAAAGCTGCACTACATGTTTGCCAACCGCAAACCTAAAATTAATGAATTTCCCAAGGATAGGAAATTACAATGTGTCGCATAGATTATTCCGTTGTTCAGCATTATGTAAATGAAGCGATTAATATCCCCATAACATTTGCACATACTAAATTATGTTTGTGATTACTAAAGTAGGTGTCCTGGTCGGAGCACTCATTCGGCGTCATGAATCCGCCAACCTCTCTCTGACTAAATTGGCCACCGCTCCAATTCCGTCGCCACAAACGATTTCATGGTTTTGTCATGTATTAGGGATGAACTTATTGGAAATGCATCTGATTTACTAAATAGCATCCCTGACTCGTAGATTAGATATTAGTTACAGAGTGAATTACTGTGAAATGGGATATGGTGAAATTCGGTACAAGTGCTAAGCTCAATGCGGAGTATCTCATATGCAAAATGAATAATGAATCAGAATATAAATCAGGAATTTGCATAGAAATATTCTCAGTTGAGGAAACCATGCAAGATTAACCGTATTTCGGCGATTATAGCTTTGTCGAATTTAAATGTCTGAATCCTGGGAAGTGTCGAGTCCCTTAGAAGTCCTCAAAACCAATAGGCGTGAAATTTCTCTATTATATGTATCATCAGACACCCTTGCAGCTTCCGCGCAGGATGTATCCATCCACTTGTGTCTTGCCATCCGAAAGATATTCCTTTTCACCAACTTAATCCGGAGCATTCAAGCTCCACGTACGTGGCTTAACCCAAATAACATTATTCACGCACCTTTCCGGGGCTTATCTTCGCATTTATTGCACGGAATCACATATGTATGTATGCGCTCGTGGAATAGGCACTGAGCATCCAAAGTCGATAAAACTATAAAGATTTGATAGTGGGTGCTCTCAAACAGGTGCGAGATAAAGTGGATGGCATTCACTTATACGTGAATGCCTGCCATAACCGTAAACCTAAATGGAAATCGTTTATGTATGGGGACGAGAAAAAACGAAGCCAACCTATTAGTGAAAGGTTCTCAACTGAAAGAAATGTGCTAAAGGATGTATAAATAGGGTTTTGATCCTTTCCGAAGGAGCGGGAGGCGTCCGAGAAGATGACTGGGTTTAATTTACACGATGGCTCCTTGTGTCTCTGTAGATAAAATTTTCCCATTGGTCGAATTGTTGAAGGAAAATTTGGGGAAATTTTATAGTCCTAGGATACGTAGGTGTTTAATGGGTTTTCTAAGTAGTGCGTTGGCGTTATTTTTGCTTAATGGCTAGCGGTTGATTTGTTAATGTGGTTTGTGGCTAGTACAATTTTGCACGCAATTTGTATTCGCGTCCTGGGAACAATAATATCAAGGTTTGAGGGGGAATAATCGAAGTTAATTAAACGGAAAACGGAGTTAAAATAGATATTGGACATAACGTGAGTTCCCTTGTGCGTGAGAGCATCGCAACGAAATATCAATTAATTTTGCTGTAAAGGAAGCTGTTGTCAATTATCAAGCGTTCATATTTCAAAGCTTATAGTTTTCATCTTAAACAAAAGTTTCTTTCCTGAGATAAGAATCTTTCCAAAGATACTGACAAATATGTAGTCAGAAGGAAAGATAGGAGGTTCTCCAAAAATGAGGTGGATAACATACAACTATAACACTTTCCAATACTCATTTTCCTACAGTGGGAGATAAAATCAGACTAGCACACACCTCAACGTCCGCTAAAGGAAAGACGAAAAATAAGCTGGGAATCGCGAAAGACAGGAACTTTTAAGTTATTGAAGTCACCCGGAACTGACGGTAGTTCCCAAATATTAGGAGGAAGCTCAATTTCATTTTTGGTCTCCTTCTGAGAATGATAATAAAAGCTGCAATGTAGGGATATAAACCATGATGCTCAGATCAGCCGACTCCACTCCTCTGTCGTGCGTAAGCCAGCCAAGGATACGAACCCATACGCACAAAGGATTGCTTAAACCTCACCAAAAAGAACCTCCGAATCATAGTGGGAATTCTCACTGGTCATTGTCGGCTGAACTATCACCTATGGAAGCTAGGGATATCTACGGACACAGTTTTGTGAGGAGGAGGAAGAAACCTCTATACACGTCCTGGGACAGTATCCGGCACTTATGCAAAGTAGGTCGAGGCATCTGGGAGAACACTTAATGCCAGATGCAAAGCTGAAAGATCTGGAAGTTAGCTTATGACCTCAACACTCAGCCCATATTATATCAGTCTTAAATCTTCTTCTTTGTTATGTCCCTTCCTCCTCTAAGTCACTGCGCTCTGTCCCAGTTTGGATTCCCTCTGAAATAAAAAAAGAAACTTTGTTAAAAATTTACTGCTAGAAAAAATTCCTGTCTTCTGGAAATCATCTTGACTTTTTTTACGAAACTCTGTGTTCGTCGCTAAAATTTCTAATGCTTAAATCCAGAAAGAAATATCTGGCTAGTGCTGAAGTCACACTGGAGAGCGGATACCTTAAACTACTTCGATTTCACACACACGCTTCAGCGAGTCTACTTTTGGGGAGATCTCCGCGGACTTTCTCTGCAGTGTCAAGCATACAAAGTGGGCGATATGAAGACGGAAACTCAGTGTCGCTTTTCCCTTTGTTGATTAGCGCAAGTCTCGCCACCTTCCAACAAGAAGGGAAAATTCCCTCTTTTAGACAAACGTTGAATGCTTCGACTAGTAGGTCTGGCCCGTGTTGCCAGTTTTTCATAGTGAGGACTGCCTGTGCCAATTCTTTTATAGAGAAAAGCGGGCAGTCCTCGGCGCTCTCCGTGTCGACGTCATGCGCAGGGAATAGTGCCCGTACAATCCGGTCCACGTGCTCTGCCTTAAGTCAACAGGATTTCTACAGAGCCATGATTTTCTGGGTTGCCAGTTTGTAACCGAGTCCTCACGGTTCGCCATTCATCTCGTGCTTTCCTAGTGTTTATTGCGCTGCGGAGTTTCCTTTTGGTTGATCTGCACTCTGTCATTATGGTGCATGTCTCCTCCCGGTCGTTTAGACGTTGTGTTGAGCGGCGGAGTCTGTGACACTCTTTCTATCGCTCTGCGCCGGACACCAATACATAGAATATTTGCCACGTCTCGATACCCTCCTGGGTATAGAAGCTCCGCAGGCCGTCGTTATTGGGATCATAACTGAACTGACAACAGTGTCAGCTGCAGCGCCATCATCCCCAGGAGTATGCTTGAGTGCGGCCACACCTGCTCCAAGAGTTTCGAAAAACCCCTCGATGTTCACCTTCGCGACGTTCCATGCACAGGAAGAGGACTGGGGTGGCGCCCACCATGAATTTGTGTCAATCACCTCGAAGGCAATGTATTGATGGTCGCTTGCCGAGATGTCTTTCAGAACTCGCCACCAGTCTACTAGTGAAGCTATTGATTCCAAAGCGAAAAAAGTCGACTGACGGTTTCGCCCAGGGCAGGAGCAGAGTTCTCGTCCATCAGACCTGTGTCACCTATGCCGTGGGAGCAGCTTGACCGAAACTAGTGACAGGTAATAATCGCTCTATTGATATATAATCGTAAACCCGATATGAGTGGAAATTATATTGAAGTGGAATCCGTCGTAAGTTCAGACCTAAGCCAGGCCGAAGTCAATTTTTGTTGAGTATGTTGGGGGTCGTGAGTCCACATTCACTTGATGACACAAAGAAATGCTTTCCTCGGAGCCTGGGCGCCATAACGTTCGGGTGGATCCGGTGCTTAAAACTACCAGTTCTTTTTTTCCCGCGATCTTGAGAATTCGTTTTCCTTTGGAGTCTGTGTGAGGCATGCCCCATTCAAGTGGCCTGGCATTGAAGTCACTCCTGATCAAGATCCATCCCCTCTGCGCCCAAGATTGCGTCTTCCAGAGCATCAGGACTGCGTCGAAAGTTCGGTATCGTCTCATTCGGTGAAAAAGTTACCCCTAAACACCGAATGCAGATAAAGCCGCCCCCTGGCCTTGGGCAAGAACCCTAAAGGGGTCCTAAAGCCCAGATAGGACCTAATATGTCTGGATGCAATTAATCTGGGTCCTTGTTTCGGTACTGGTCACTGATGAGCACTAATTCAGCTTTGGTTTCCCCAGCAAACTGCGCTAGCAACTCGTGAGCGGTTGCGGCACCGTCCCGAGGTCGCAGTGCGCCAAGCGTTCTCATCAGACACCTCACAGTCCCTATATAACTCTCCTTTTCTTTGCAGGTGTTTCCTCTATGCCTAACCGCATTTGCGGTACGTTGCCCTTCGCGTTTGATAGCTTCTTCTACCTCGTTCTTTCCTGGGAGGCAGTCAAGGTTTTGGATTTCCAGAGAGCCCGTGGGTTTCAGGCTGGAAAGCAAAGCTTTCTCTAATAGAAGTCCCTTCACTGCCTCACAGAACGTAACTTTATTTGTTGCCTTCGGGTTTAGTTCCACTAGGACTCCACCACCCTTCGTTTTACGAATGGAAGAGACTTCTGCTCCGCTTTCTCCGGGTTGTGTTGTGTGTTCCATCCTTCGTGTTCTCCTTAATTTTAAGCAGAGGTTTTCTGATGACGCGGCGTATTATTGTTTCTTGTTCCTCTTTGCCTTGTTCGTTTGAACTTTGGAGAGAACGCACCGGTGTGATCTGTTTTTCGTTCGCCGGGTTTTTGTCGGGAGGCGTGGATCTTTTTTCTTTCCGTGGTGTTCTTATCGGGGGAGCGGTTGTTTCTGTTGTGAACGCAAAGTTGCTACCGTTCCCGTTAGTTTGGAAATGATAGCCGCGAGGGCTGCCATCGTCTGCTAAAGCTCAGCAATTTGGTCGGTGGCATCCCGCGACACTTCTGACTGACCACGGGGCACGCATAGGTAGACGAGCCACTTACACGGGTGAGTTTGATTTCGTGGTGAATTATATCATTCTGGTGAGGAACTCGGACGAATCCTCGTTAAAAGGCTCGTGCCTCCACAATTCTATTTCATTTTGGTTTGAGGTCCTTTGAGGACCGTTTATGGTGCATGAAGGACAGTCCCCAGTTCGTTCATCCGGTGATTCTACTTATGTCTTAGAGGTTACCAGTAGCTAAGTTGAACCTCGTGAGCGAGGCTCTGCTCTTGACAGCCCTTCGATGAATACAGTCGGTGTTTCGTTGGTGGCTGTCAGGGGTGGAGTCTACTCGCACAACCTGGAAGCCGCGGGCCTTAGATGGCGAAGATTTACGAGCTGTGCCAAGTTAAGGAGAATTTGGCTCGCTTATAATATAGCTCGATCACGAGAGCTCCTGTGCCAGACGCGTGCAAATCCATTCAAGATTACGGCGGTCTGTACGGGGCACTGGGCCATAGAGGACCATGCCACCAGGTTCGGCATACCCTACAATTCGCATTGCCGAAGTTGCGAAGAACGAAGGGAAACTCTCATGCACTTTCTCTGCGATTGCTCAGATGTAGCTAAAGTCAGCCTACGGACCCTGGGCAAACCATTCTTTGGGGACCTCAGAGAGATTTCTGGCTGCAGGGTGGGAGAGCTGCTGTCGTTCATGGATGCTATGGGCGGCTGGACTCTGCCTCTCTGCTCTCATAACAGCAATCACGGTCATAGGAGTTTGTGGCATCAAAACGACGCACCACAGCGCTAATTGGGCTCCTCGGAGCGTACCTACCTACCTACTCTGTAACAAACTCCTAATTACATTTTCTGGTAATCTATAGTAATTCATCAATGCTTCTTCTTTACAACTTGCCAAATTGCCCAAAACTTTCCAGGATCAATACAGGTAGACATCTTGGACTTTCTGTGGATGCTGGCTGCTTGCTTTTCCTTAATAAAGTGATGTTTTTACTGATTAAAGTTATTCTGCAAAGTTCTCATAAACAAAGTTATTCCAAGCTTCCAACAGATGTTGACTATCTACGGTGGACGTCGTATTCGTTAGATTATCCATTTTATTATACACACATGGATTATCCTTTGTTGCTGACATTGCAACTTATGAGCAAAGTTACACGTCTCCCTCCATGAATTTTATATCTGACATTACAGAAGTTCAGCCCTAAAATGTTGTAGATAAATATATGCAGGCAACATGCCATAACTTGCACATTATTAAATTTTCCAAAGTGTACATTTCAAAGTAAACACAATCCAAAGTAATAATGCAAGAAGTTACGTATCCTCTTGATCATGTTTAAAGCAGTCTAAAAGGAGCATGTGTAAGTATTTGGAGATGCCAAGGCCCCTGCTCAAGGCGCTAAATTCAGAATCTGTTCTATTAGTGGAGTGCCTGCTGCACAGGATATTTTCTCTCGTCGAGTACTACTCAAATAATCCGACCAGAGTTCATTACCTTCTATTAACAATTTGTTTGCAATTCACCTCTTAGATCTGAGCAAACTACCACCCACTTACACCTCCAGACGAAGCGGGTAAGTGCCTGCACTTGGACGGCGTTGGGAGCCATCTTAATGATAGAAAGTGCGAGTACAGAACGAATCGAAAGCAAAGGAGTGCATTCTGATTTGAATAGTACCAGGAGGAAATGGGGCCACTTTACTGGAAAAGGGGTCGTAAAAATACACGTTAAGGCTGCAGGATCCAACTCGTAAAATAAAATAAAATTCGGAGCTTCCCTTGACCATGTTGGTCACCTGCACCACCTGCAGTAGAAAGTCACATGCAAATGGGAAGCCATCAAAGACTCCGCATTTTCATTAGCAAGTCCGTCATCGCTGGTTTTTCCCGATGGAAAGCTGCACAACCAAAAAGGATGTAGATCCAGGCAATGCCCCTCACCATGAATAATGCAGAAACATACGGTCGTTGACTCGGTGACTTCGATTCCCACCCCCATGGGTAATAAGTGCACTTTGCCCAGTTCTGGATCGAGTAATTGAAAAGCTTGTTACAAGCAAATGAATCAGGGACATCCAAGGCTATGGCTCGAGACTGGAGCATTCAAGAGTCAAGTGAGCTCGTTAGTTTGATGCCGTCCTGTCCTAATATTTAGTGGATGGTTTGCTCCTACCCTGTCCGGCCCTCCGAGAATTTGAGGTTTTCAAGCTGATGCCATTAATTTTTCAATAATCTCTCAACTGACCGTGGGAATTATTCCGGCGGCTACCAAATGATATATTTTCTGGCTACCTTGCCACAGCTCGGTTAAATATCTACGTAATAAGGGGGATTAAAAATGCTGTCCTATGGCAATTTGTTATGCGCTAAGCTTTAATTTGATGGTTTTCATGCAAATGAGGTGAACTGTTTATCTTTGATGAATGGTCAAATGGGGGCAGAGATGTTAATTACGAATTACGTGCAAACTTTGACTGATTTGGGAGGGTTTTTGCGTGTTGGATAAAATTGAGCCTCGGATTTATTTGATGAATAATAAGGACGGTAAAAATCCCTCGAAATGATTTGTTTGAGTTGCATATTTTATGGAATCCTCCCACATATTGAAAAGCTCTTCATCCCCTTTCTTTGTTAATAATACAAATAACTTTCGGAAGCAGATTCTGTGCTACTTCGGGCTTGGATGTAAATAAGTCAATTTCTTCCGCTAACAATGGCTGAGCAAAGATTTTTATGCCTCCGCGAAAATATGCAAAAATACACATTTATAAACGAGAAGGAATCGAGTAAGTGCTCGTATTCTATTCTCCACTAGAAATATTGTTTACGTGTTTAGAAACAAAAATATGAGTTGGAATCGAGTTAAATTTGAATCCCACGCGAAGTTGACGGACCATTGAAGGATTTGCCAACTTCGACAATTTTGTGGTGGAAAGCAAAGATTGCTTATTGCGTAGGAGACAGAGTATTTATTTCGGGAGATAAGTATGGTACATGCAAAATTTGAAGGGAACGAGTGATAGACAGTTTTAGTTAGGAGCAAGCCGAAGGACCAATTAGTCTTATCTTATTCTATTATTTTAAATTACATTAAAATGAAACATTTTGTTACTGAAAGTCCGATTCTGTTACCGGAATGATAATTTTCTCTATGGTGCTCTATTTAATACTATATTGAATGACCTGACATCAAATTATATACGGTTACTATTTACCCCTCGGTATGGTATAGCGCGTTAACCGCACCTCCGCACTATCGTTATGGGTTACCTAAAATGCCCATCAGTTCCTTACACACCTGCTCTCCTTTTCCACCACTTTGCGTCAAGTGCCCTTGGGAAGACCCACTCGTCGGCCATTTTGGGAGACTCCATTCGGCCACAACTGTCGCCCCTCCTTAATATGTGACCTAGCCACTGCCACTTTCGTCTTCCAATCACAGTACGTACGAGTATCAGGCCTGTGCGCCGAACAAGTTTTTCGTTTGAGATAGTATCACGCTGGCGTACTCCGATGATAGGACGCAGACAGGTGTTGGCGAAGGCTTGGTGCTTGGGCTTAACAGCGGGCTTCACTTTCTATGTGCTACACCCATATAACAACACAGAAAGAGCATTAGCACAGAACAGTCTCAATTTGATCTTGGTCCTGACATAACTCCATTTTTAGATTTTAGACAAAGCAGCGAGAGCGGACCTAGTGCTGCTAATATGTCGGCCAACATCTAGTTCGGTGCCACTATCGGCAGAAACCACCCTTCCTAGTTATACAAATTGATCGACGCCTTCGATGTTCTGGTCATTAATGGAAGTAGGGTGTGTGTGTGTGTGTGTGTATGGTGGGGAGAAGCTACAGCTTCTGAGCACTCAGGCCGTGTTGGCCCATTGTACTCGCGTCCCCCGTCTAACGGAATATTCCGGACTCGTTAACGTATCGCAGGATTTCCGTTAGTGGATGTGATGCTACCCGTCGTAATTGGAGAACATCGGCACCAAAGATTTGATGCCTGATGCGTCCATAGGCGGGGCATTCACATAGGAAATGCTCCGTGGATTCCGCTTCCTCATTACAGGAGGGACACGTATCATCTTCGGTAATTCCTATTCTGAACATATGCCCAGCTAGTGAATTATGGCCTGTCAGAATGCCCATAATACACCTGCAAGTCCTCCTGCTTTTCGACAGGATAAACTTTGCGGTACGTATGTTGGGTTCTGGCAGGAAAAGTTTGGTGTGTCGAGCAGCATTAAGGCTCTGCCACCTGTCATTATGGGAAACTTGTTCCCAGTTTTTGAAAACAGATTTAGCCAATGCTACTGATACCCCAATTGCTGGCTCCGGTCCCGGCATAGGGGAGGTTGACCCCTCTTTCGCTAAAGCGTCCGAGATTTCATTTCCTTCTATGCCACAGTGACCAGGTACCCAGAGTAGTTCCACCGTATTGAATCTAGACATAAAATTCAAACGGTTTCTGCATTCCTGAACGATTTTCGAGGTGATCAAAGGACTGCTCAATGCCCTCAGTGCAGCTTGACTGTCACTGCAGATTGCGATGCGCCTGCCCTTCAACCGCTCGTCAATCACCCAGTATGGAAGTAGGGAGAATGCGATGACTCATCAGATTGGAAACTTGGTTTGGTTGGTGTTTAACTTCAGTCCAACTCTACTTGCCTCTCTTTCCAAATCCAGAGTCATATGGCCAAGGTCCATAACCCGGTGAGAGAGAAAACCGATTTCATCAGCGTAGTTGAGATGCTTGAGGAAAGATGTCACAGTCCATTGAATACCTCTACGTCCTCCGGATAGGGCAGCATCACGAATGTCACCGATAACAAGAGGCAATAATACCGGTGAAAAGATGCAACCCTTGATATGATGATACATCGATGCGTAACATTTACATTTACGCAGTCATTGCGTGATGATGAGTTTTATTTTCTCCGGTATACCCCTCTGGAATGTACTCCAGATACACTCATTGTTCACGCTACCGAAAGCTTTTTCGAGATCGATGAAGGAGATCTAAACTCCGCGTACTATTCCAAAATAATCCAGAGGGTGTTGACGAGGTCAATGCATGAGCATCCCAAGCAGAAACTAGCCTGCTCTCTGTGGATCAAGCTTTGGAGATGTTCTTTGATGCGTTTCAGAATTATTTTAGTCATTACTTTTCCAACGGCAGGGAGCACGCTAACACCCCTCCAATTATCACACTCAAAACGGGTGCTTTTCTTAGGAATTTTAACGATCAATCCCTTTTCGACTCTCTGGGAAAGCTCCCGATTTCTCAGGGTTTCCATACAAGTGGAGTTGGCAGATCTGCAGCAATAAATACCTCTCCAGGGAGAGTGATGCCAGGCACATCAGCGGAGAACGAGCTGCTTGCACCCAGCCAGAACACAGTAGCCGTCGAGAGCAGTACAATCGGTGTCAGCCGTAGCACTGCTTTACTGAAACCAACCGCAGGGACCTCCGGTACGAGGCGGCAGACGGACTGCTGGTTTCTGGCCTGGAATCCACTGCCGTCAAGCTGGGTGTAGCGAGTATAAGACATAGTACTCCTAACCCGAAACCTGCGATATCGGGGGATCCCTCATAAACAAAGATCGACAAGAATCTTGGTCACCGGAAACCGCCTAATGAGCGAAAGTCCACTTGTGTCCTGCTCAAGAGCCAGTACCAGAGGACCATGCATATTCTCAGCAAAATTGCTAAGAATAAGGAGGGCGGTACTGTCGGCGAGCGGAATGAACAAGACCTCGCTAAATACCAAGCGATTGTTGAGGAATACAACAGCAAACGCCTGGCAGACGTGCAGAAGGCGAAGCCCATCGCTCTGAAACGCAATCGATCTCAATACGAGGTCGAACAAGATCAAAGCGGAGCAGAGTGAGCAAGAGCTCCGACGCTATGCAACATCTGAAGAAAACTGCGCAGCAACAGCCAGCCGACGAGTCACGAACTGCGAACCCCTTCAGCGACGTAGCCAGAAGCAGTGATGAGGCCTGGCTCTCGGAGATGGTCATTGAGCATCTCCTGGACACCGAAAGCAAACACGCGGGATCCATTCCTTGCTTTGATTTCTCTCAGCTGCTCCGTGGGATTCACGGTACCGCTTGCGAAGGCCAATTCTGTCGGGACATTCTGGGTTCGTGCGTCAGTAAGATCAGCGATACCAGGGAGGGCGTAAAGCTCAATGTCATCCTTTACGACGAGATTCCCAGGAGACTGCATCTGGTTGCCGAAGATCCACATGAATAAGGACAAGCCCATCCAATCCCTGCGTCTTCAAAACTCCAGGATTCCCATGGACGACTGGGTTGTTATCAAGGAGAAAGAACCCCAAACAAACAGCCAAACTTTTCTACTCCGTATAAAAAGAGAGTGCCTGGCAGCACTGGAAAAGGTAGACTATAAAGTGCGGTAGAGAGGCAGGATCGCAAATGTAAAAGTGTTCCGCTCTCCACAGCCGGACGACGACATAGATCCAATCAACACCGCCAACGAGCTGTTGGACGAGATGAGTCTCTGCCCGACTGTCCGACTGGGACTGATGGACTCCTCACGCAAGCAGATCATGCTGAGGGTAACGGAGATAAATCTGCATTACTCGAAGTGCGCCTCGGCTAATCTGCTTATCTTCCTCCTAGAAAAAGACATGGACATCGCATTAACACATTAGCCTTGGGTCGGAGGCGACTGAACCATTCAAGAGGTCCAAAGCAAATATTTTAATTAATTCCACAGCCCAGGAGACGCTGATCAGGATAGACTTAGAGCACGTATCCTCGCGAGGAAGAGTCTGCACACTTTTCTCTGTACGAACCTGAGTTCCAGCGACCTAGTCGTGGTTACACTGGAGCAGGCGGGGCAGATAACGTATACATTTTCTCGGCTTACATGGCTCACGACCGATCAGCTCCACCAGAAGAACTACAACATTTGACGAACACCATAGAAACAGGTTAACCTGCTGGTTGTTTGCGACGCCAATGCAATGCATACCCTTTGGGGTAGCTCGGAAATCAACGAGAGAGGGGAGTTATTCTTTGCTTTTATTATTACTTCAAACCTATTGGTGTGTAACAGGGGTAGTACTCCAAACTTCCATTTCCCCAGCTCGGAGAACTGTGCCGGTTGAGAGGAGGCTCTTGACATCACCCTTATAACCGACACTGGGATTCTTAGGGTGGAGAACCGGAAAGAATGATTCTTCTCAAATTACAGTTGGATAGTTTTTAGTCTAGACCTCGCTGCAAAACCTTCAGAAACCCCAGGAGGATCAACTTGAGAAAGTTTGGTCAGGTAATTAAGAACAAACTCTCCGGTGCGCAAATTGGTAGGATTGGCACGACAGATGAGGTGGAGTCAAAGCTCGGGGCTCTAGAGAAGGCATTCGATACCGTCTCGTGCCCTACTAAGCACAGCAAGAAGACACTGCCACCGTGATGGAATGGAGATCTGTCCAGCCTCAGGAAGCTTTTCAACATCTGCTACAGGCATAAGCATTGGCAGTCATACAAGGACTGCCTGAAGAAGTACAAGTCGGCCATCAAGACCGCTAAGAGGCGATCTTGGTTGAACTATTGTCAAAACTCGAAAGCATCAGCAAATCCGCGAGGCTCAGCAAGATTCTGTCCAAGGAACATAAGAGCCCAACCTTTCTTAAAAAGTCGGAAGGCTCCTGGACGGAATCTCCTGGTGAAATCTTGTAGCTGCTGGTTCAGAAGCATTTTCCCGCCAGCGAGGATTGTCAGTTAAGGCTTGCCTGGAGGGTTTGTGGCCACCCCAAGCGGTGCGAGACTATCAAATCGGTAGTTACCAAGGATAAGATTGGCTGGGCTATAAATAGTTTCTCCGCATAATACCAGTCATGCTACAGAAGTAGCAGGAAAGGGTTATGCCGTTGAGATTTACCGGAGCTGTATCTCTTTAGGATACGTACCACAGTCCTGGAGACGCGCACGAGTGGTTTTCATACCTGAAGCGAGCAGGCGCGGCCATGAGTCCGCAAAAGACTTTCGACCAATCAGCCTCACCTCTTTCGTGCTGAAGACGCTAGAGCGCGTCCTCGACATTCGCTTAAGGACGATTATGGAGATAACGCCTTTTTCTAAGTCCCAGCATGCTTTTCGGTTACAAAACGATTTTCCTGATGAGATAAAGTAAAACTGAGACAGGTACTATGGAGATTCCACAGTTTTTATTATTTTAAAGTACTGACGCTATGTATCGGATTTGCTCGTAGGAATGAATTTTCCTGCATTCTTGCATTTCGAAGTGAGTGTAGAATTTCGTCAACGTGACTTAACTCGCCAACTTGACTTGTTTGCATCTTTTGTATCTGTATTATTGGAATATCCATAACTAGCTTTTAACAATGTAAGTACCATCAAGGAAGCCTTGACCAGTATTGGAGTGGAAGGGTATCTTACGAATTGGATTATATCCATGCTAAGTACCAGGATAATCTTAACTTTGAAGCGTGTGATCCATAACTGCGGCAGCAGATGCCGAACATATACTCAGTTGATAACGTTTAATGAGGATGAGCAATGCGAGCACGATAACGAGAATCTAGGGTGGTTGAAAGTGAAAATGAAGAGATTTAGATTCGGTTCGAAAGTGAATGTAACGATGTCTGATAATGAAGTAGATATCTGAAGGATAGGAAGAAACTGCGGTGGTGTCCTCAAATAACGATGCAAATTTACACCAGATGCAAATTATTTAGTAAACATTTAATGTCTAAATAAGGACGCATCGCAGACATTAAGTTTGTGCTCCCATTAAAAAGTATTTTAAATTGACCACTTTGAGAAAATTCTTACCTTAATTGTATCTTAACGCATAAAACGCAGTTTTAAGATGCCCTTGGAAAACTTTGGATTAATTTTCAACCTTGAAGGATGTTTTACAACTTTCAGTGTTATAAATGGGTAGTAGTATGACAATTTTTACGCATATTTAAAATTTTGGAGATATTTTTCAAAATAACTTCCACATTGATGCTATTCTATTCATTCAATGATGCATCTCTTCCTAGGGCTTACTGAATTCCATGCATCCTTTGCGGTAAAATACGTTGATGCATTGTATCCTTCTGCACATTTCTCTGGCTCGTTTGCTTGCTTTTCTTTTGCATATCCATTGCTCTTTCAACCAATTCGGATTTAGTGACATCCGGTAGACATTAAGCTGCAAAGGCTCTATGTACTGCAGGACGAGGTTTGCATTCCATTTTCATGGATCTAGCTCCTATCAGATGTTGAGTGTTTCTGAGTGCGTTGCGGAATTTGTGATGTAATCCTTGGGAAGAATATCTCTCCTGGTAGGTGTATACGAGTGTATGAACTTACTATCTGATATTAGTTCCATTGTAGAATTGTGGTTACAAATCTTGGAAACCCTTAGCCATTCTAGGGTATAAGAGAGTCGAAAAGCCTATCTATCCGCCAAAACCTACAAAGCACCTACCCATCCTTTGCCGTAAAAGTCAACGAGAGGGAGTAGAAGTTTCCAAGCCATCTACCTTTAACTTTCAAAATCCGATGGTTAATGAAATTTCAAATGTGACTTTCAGTTAAGGTTCTCTCATCTGAGGTGCGATGGAAGGCATCAGTGCAGACCTCAAATTTTTGGTGGAGGAAATATAAGATGATTGATCCGAAGAGTGCTATTTTTCTTTTCGCAGCAATATAAAGACGCATTCTGATGAGGTTTCGGGAGACTCACTGTGAGTTCAACGTTTGCATTTGGTGCGGACTTAAATCAACTGGCTTTCTGATAAGCTCCCCTACTCCTATTTAAATACAAATCTTCATAAATGGGTCTAGAGGACCTGATATAATTTTCGATGCTGCATTTTCGAAGGAAGGAAGTTCAATATTGCCTTTGACATTTGAGACTTATATTCAAATGTGTCTCTCTGTAACCTCGCAAAATCTTACCAATAGCATTTCTGTCCTGAATTTATTGTTCACATTAAGATAATTCAGGGCATTTCAATTAAAATAAAAGTTGATATTTGTTTCATTTCATTTTTATTTACAATTTACTTGTATACAATATTAAAAAGCAATACGTGAATAGCAGCTGAAAAAGCTGCTAAATTCGCCGATGGAAATATATCTGAAAAGAAAAAAAAACAAAGACATTGTTAGTTTTAGTTTCCTTCTACTATTGACGAGTTAAATGGTGGTCAGAAAAGCTGTGGAAAACATATCAAGGTTATTCTATATCGCAACATTCGTAGTATGGATTGCCGATAACCAAAAAAGATATTTCCCTCAGTGTATGACGGAGGATCTTACAAAATTCACTGATCGATTTGTCCTTCAGACGCTGCCTCACCACTATATTTCTAATCATGGAAGACGCGGAGGCATACGCAGTCCATGACTCCGAAGCTCCTTAATAATGATGAGGATTTCTTTCATAAGAAATCAAGGAAAGGAATCCCCTGGAAATTTTCAACAAACTCTGAGTACTAATGGTCCATTATACTTCGTTCCTTCGTCTAACTGAATATCCCCATTCGTTAAAGCATTTCAGCACAAAAAATCAGATGTATGATGCGTCCATAGGCGGGATATTCACATAGAAAATGTTCCGTGGATTTTGCTTCCTCATTCCAGGAGGGACACGAATTATCTAGTGAATTATGGTCGGTCAAAATGTCAACAATACCTCTGGAAGTCTTTCTGCTTCTCAACCGGATAAACTGTTTAGTATGTTTGTTTGGTTCTGACAGAAAAGTTAGTTGTGCCTAGCAGTATTTAGACTCTGCCACCTATTATTGTAGGAACCTTGGTCCCGGTTTTTGAAGAGAGTCTTAGCCAATGCTACTGATACTCCGATCGCTGGTTCCGGTCCTGCTATGGGGGAGATTGCACCCCCTTTTGCTAAACCATCCAAGATATCATTTCCCGCACGGTAACCAGGTACCCATAGTAGTTACACAGTATTGAACCTGGAGATAGAGTTCAAACGGTTTCTGCCTACCTGAACGACTTTCCAGGTGATCAAAAGACTACTTAACGCCCTCAAGGCAAGCTGCTAACGCTGCAGATTGCGATGCGACTGCCTTTCAACTCCCCATCAATCACCCAGGTTGCCACCTGGAGGATTGCATACACTTCAGCCTGAAAATTTGTTGCATATTGTCCCAAAAAACCCACTTCTCGTTTCTATTCGAAAAGTACACTTCTACTCCAGAATCCTGTTGTGTTTTCGAGCCATCGGTTTAGAAAACATCAGTATATTCTGGCACGCATTTTTCTGCTTCATCACCGTTTAGTCTACGTTTCAACATAACTTCATATCTTCTATCAAACAGATGTATGGGGATTTGAGAATTGGAAGGCATTGCAAGAATTGGATCCAGTTTCCCAATAACTCTTTCACTACTCTGTGCCTCCCATCCCCACTATTTCCCCGTAGGTGACCTGCTTGCATTACAGATTTCTTCGGCTTGTGCCCCTCATTTATGGAAGGCAAACGCCATTCAGTTGCCTTTTTTTTGTAAATAATATCATTGTGGTTTTATTTGGATTTACTGAAAGTCCATGCCTGAGGCACCAACTGTCAATCAAAACAGTGGCGCGTTGTGTATTTCTACACATCGTTCCGAGATCTCGACTAAGAACCAGCACAGCCACATCATCCGAATAAGCTTGAATGACACAGAAGTGGCGATAGCACCCCTTTTTGAGGGCAACCTTTCGTTGCTTCTGTTATTAGGTAGCGATCAACACCCACTTGAGCACACAGCAGTCCTTGCATATCGTAGATCCACTTAATTAGAGTTCACCTACACCATATTCTCTGGCGGTATCACAGAGCTCTTGGAAAGGCACACAGTAAAACGCTCCCCCTACAAAGACCCCCATCGCGTACTTACCGTTCAGAGTTGTGACCTCTATCTTTGAAACCAAAGAGTGAAAAGCAGACTCACAGGACTTTCCACGTTGGTAAGCGTGTTGGTTTTCATTTAGTGAGTGCGACCTTAGCGCTGCCTGACGAATGTGATGCTCAACCAATCTCTCCAGATATTTCAGCGATGTTAATTTTGAATTTGACTAGCCGTCTTTCCCAGGCTTAAGTATGAAGATCATCTTAACCTTCTGCCAAGAGATAGGCACGTAGTCCACAGCAAAACATCCTCAAAAAATATTTCTTAGAAGTTGCTCTAAGTGCTTTATACTCTGCTTTATCATCGCTGGATACATTCCACCCATGCCATGTGCCTCGAAGTATTCAAAGGATAGTGCAGAAGCTCTCGCCTTTTCATTGGTAAAAACTTCTCTCGCAGCGTCCTCCTTTCACTAGCGAAGCTCTTGTGTCGAAAGGATTGCAGAAACCGCCAATTCTCTTTCTTCCACTTTACACTATTACCTGTTATCCTGGGGGGTACACTTCCAAGAGAGTCTGTACAAATTCATCCCTGAAATTTGTTCATCCCATGGATGAACTGGAAGGATTTGCAAAATTGCTTAAATAATTTTGCACATCCTTCCAGTTTCTCACAGTACGGTCTAAAAGAGTCTCGCTTTGAACGTTTTACGCACCTCCTACATGAACGCTGTGAATTCCGAAAGTCTAACCAGTCTTCATTCCTATAACATTCACACGCACGATTCTGGAGTCATCTGGTTGATTTTCAGAGTCTTTACAATTCTCGGTTCCACCATTGAACCGTTTCACCTCTTTGATCTCGGGAAATAGGACAAGTCTCTTCGGAGCACTTTAAAAATGTGCGAACCAGATTTTCCAGTTGGTCTTCAATCGTCAAAGAAATACTTAGTCACTTAGAAAGCCGCACCTGTTGCCCAGAAGTTTATTGAACTTTGTCCAATCCGTGTTCTTAGGATTCCGTCTTTGTATTACAAACGGTTCGCCTGCAATAGTCAGACTAAATTCTAAGTAACGGGGATCTGAGAGTGAGACTTCATATAGCACTCGTCAATGTCTAATCAACTCCAACAACTTTGAAGTACAGATTTTTAAGTCAATTACTACTGGTCATCAGGCCAGCTGAAGTGATGAAATTAAACAGCTTCTCTCCTTTAGGACTGCATTTGCTACAGCCTCAACGCGTTCGGATCACAACCTATTCGCGGACCAAGGCCATTTGATTCTGCGTACATTACCTGATCACTTAGTTCTTACGTCGACAGAAGACAGAAAAAATCAAAGGGTAAGTAAGCAGAGAACGATGATGTTTGTCCTTTTGCCATTAGCCTGCTATTGTAAGTTGACTGCGACTAGGTCCTGAGAACACGATTTTCTCACCACAGTTGCTTCCAACAATTTTGACATCAGGACACAGGTTCCTAGCCTGGAGTAACTCCCATCGGAGAAGACCCTAGTCCCCTTTACTGATTCACTACCACATATTTTGCTAAAAAGGAACGCATGGTTCTTGTATCAGACATATATAAGGACAGTCCTGCAACTTTGCCAGCCTTGCTGCTGGTATATGGGAAGAGAGTTTGGCATGCTGCAGGTTAATTTAACTAACTCTTGTGTTCGTAGACATAAGTGCAGCCTAATATGAAAAACCGCTGCTAATGAACAGTCTGCTTCATTCAGTGTGGATCTCACCGAGGTTACCAGCTTGTTCTCACGTTCGCCGAAAGTTCCGCTTTCTTGCGTTCGATTTCTCTGTATATGATTCTCAAGAAAATTCGCCTCCTTTAGTTTTTCGTTGTCGTCAGCAGGGAGCCTTCCCAGGTTTATAGTGCCCGCTACATGTTTCCACATACATGAATTAGATCAGCAGCATCTACATGACAAGCTCTCCTTTCCTTAGCTATTCTGATAGATGAGGAAGAGCAGGTCCTCGTAGGCAAGCCTGTAGTTCCCTCTCCTTTGCGACTGACGTCTTCTTCTGTCGAGTTTCTTTCTGTCGTTTTCTGGTAGAATTAGGAAACAATATCACCGACATGACGGCCGCAGTTAGGTTTCTAGTTCCCCTTATTAAGGAAGTTGCTGTACTATCCTTTCTTGCTGACCGTGCAATAGACACTAGGTACAGGCATTCCACTGAAGTGGAGAGCATGGCTTTTACAGATTTCTCCGTGGGGGAACATGAATCTGGTGAGGCTTCCAAAACCCTGGAATAATAAAAACTTGTTGTTTCTTTTTCGTTGGTGTGAATATTTATTCTTGCAAATACCGATATTTCGGGAATCACTTGTTCCCTTCATCAGTGCTAACAAGTTTCCAAAACCCGTACCTCGGCCACAACATGATTTCTGAAACTCGCGGGTGAATTCGAAGTCGGTCACTCCCTTCCATTTGGAGTGTTACAATTCATTGCTTCCATTTTCATGTGTTTTGGACATCATTAGTTAATTAGTGCAAGCTGGTAGCCAAGGGAGAGTTTCGAGTTAGGATTGTCTCATTGGAGATAATTTTCAGAATGACATTCGAAGGAACCAGTCTTCAGCAGTTCGGCACTTTGCTACCTATATCGAGTTTTCAATCAGTCGTCTCTCAAGCCTTCAAACTGTCCAAAACCGATGGCGGTAGAATCCAGCTATTGAGGAATATAAGCAAGCAGCATTGTGATTGTTAAGAGCTTGGATAATTTAAGAAACATGTAAAATATTATTGCTGTAATATCCTTGTAGAAAAACCCGACCAGTCAAATGACTAAATCCTTGTTAGTAGTATGGCTGTTTTCAAAGTGATCTTCCAGCGACTCCACTAAGCTGACAGTGGCAATGAGATTCTACTCCAAATTATAGCTCTTGCCAGGAAGAAAAACGTCCTTTTTATTGATGTCCTTTTTATTGATTTAAGACTATCAGCTGACTTGCTTGGTCAGAACTTCGAAATCCGAGTCTAGGCATCTTTTGCCGTCCTCTAATTTAATTTAATTTATATAATCGACCAGTCAGAGCGATCTTTCCAATCACTCCTTTCTCCTGCCTTTCACTGCAGCAGAAAGGATTTCGCTTGGAAAATGGTCTCAGAACCTTAGAATCAATACAACTGCCATCACAACTGTGAAATAGATTTCGCAAAAAGGCCTCACGATGAGCTTCATCTTTAATTATATTTGAATTCATTTTCTGTTCAGATATTTCGACCTGATTGCTCGTCGCTGCGTCGGTTGGTTGTAGCCCAACTGCTCATATGGCAGGCTCTATGCTAAAACAATGTCCCATTAATGACGAAGCGGTGGAAGTTTCAGAAATCTACGAACCTCCCACCATTTTTGTTAGGGTTGCCCAGACCATGCCTGACTATCACATGTCTGAGAAAGGTGTTGTCAGGGCCCACCTTAGCGTTCAGATCACCCATCATTCTCACAACGTCCCTTTTAGGGAGCCTCCCGTGAACTGCTTGTAATTCTTCGCAGACAGTCTGAAGTTTGTCCGAAACCAGGGGAGAGTGCGCCCCAGTAGTAGCCGTCAAAAGCAAGCTGAGAACCTGACAGCCTTCCCTAAATGACCACACCTGATATAACCGAAAATGACTTTGAAAAAGTTGGCAATTGGACGCCGTTAGGTTTGACTTTTAAGAATCAGCTTTAAGTGTTGATCCCTCAATTTTTGTGGTCAAGGTAAAATTCGGACTTTGCATCAAGGATATTTTTGTTGTACTGCCGCTTACGTGATTCTATTAGAAGTGAGGCACATACTCATTGAAAATGAAATGAGAAACAGATAATACTAGCAAAAGAGGAGGTTATGTGAATGCCCTCGCTTTAACAAAGGAGTGAACAGAGGACATATCTATTTTCAAGTATGAATACCTAGAATTTCCGTCAATGAATTCAGTGTTAACCTCAATGCTTCTGAAAGCTCACAAAGGCCTGTAAAATTTAGCTGTCACCTAGAGGAGAACACCGCGGAAATTCTGCATTTAATATGAAGTGACAATATCGTCCGTAATTAGAATATGAAAGGAGTGCTGTGTTCGCATATTAGAACCACATGATTCCAAGGCTGTTGGCTCTGAAAACTTAGCAAGCATTTTCCTATAGTGATCTCACTTCGTTGATATTATTGTATCTGGATACACATAAACACGTATATATCCTGGCATATCCTGACAAATATGGAAAGCAATTCAATGCATATCGGTAATTTCGTCCCGAGCCAAAATGTTAATATTCGTACGTTCATTAACCCATTCCTTTTGCAATTCACCGAGGGATATCGAGTGCATTATTATAACATTTCCATGCATTCCAGCCCATGTTTGTGTTCTTCACCGAAAGCCATACAACAATAACAAAATGTATGGCTGTTGCTCCTAAATGTCCTTTGGATATTCAGTATCGACATTTGCCTAAAATATGACGGGGCTGTGATGGGAAGTCGAGAGAGGAGGGAGGAATGGTGATAAAATATGCTTGGATGAGGGACTTCCTGGTATATATCCGCAAATGAAATGGGAGAGTGCATGTCTATGCACTCTCATTTCGTATCTGTCGGAAGCATATCCATATTCATATTATACTTTGGAAATAGTTTTGTGATTTCACTTCGAATAAGCTTCACCTTAAATAGCGTTCAATTTTGTGAACCTCGTCGTTGGATTGCTGCTGTGGGTCTAATTGAAATTCTCACAAGCGATTTGAATGTATGGTGTATTATGCATTCATCATTGGATGTTGAAATTTGCAGCGAGTAGAGTAACACACATAACACATGATACCTGAAAATTAACACCCATTCAGAAAGTAAGGACTTTCCATTGGTATTTCTTATTACTTCGATGTAAAATCTGTTTAATGTGAGAAAAAAGAACAATAAAATTGGGACTGCAGCCAATCCAATCGGCGGACCTCCTAACGCCCATACTCGTGGGAATCAAATGGAATCAAACTTCAGCCAATAAAACGGGACCCCGAACCGCACACAAACGGGTTAACCAGGCGGAGGCACATCTCCGAAGTACTGAGAGCCAGGTGATAACACCCAAGAAGGGAGAAGTTGGGACGTTAAACAATCAACGAACACCACTGCTCAAAAAGCACGCACTAGCAAAAGTATGTCTGAGATAAATATATCAGCCGTCAAGAAGGAGACAAGTCTCAATGACGCAGGTGGTGAAGAAAGGCCTGGAACCAGAAGAGGTCCTTAAGAAGGCTCAGGATAGATCTAAGCCAACTTTATCGGAGCCAAGAAAGCGGAGAGCGGCAGAAAATAGCCCGCAAGAAGGGAATGCTCCAAAAAAATCCAAACCTGAACCCAAGGGGAAGAAAACCCGGGCAGTTCAGGGTTGAAGGCAGGAATCATGAAGCTCGCCATTATCTCTGCTAGTGCAATCAAAGGCATTCAACTGGCCATACTGACAAAAATGTTTCCTGAGCAAATACTCACTTGTGAGAAGCAGGAAACCATCGAAGATTTTGTCTTCAGGCAAATGTGCAAGGGATGGACCGCGAAACTTGTGTTCGCGGGGATATGCTTTCGCCCAGGTCATATACTGGTGGACTGCGGATGAAAAACACTGCAGAGGGGCTTAGGTCCATAGTTCCTAAATTGTCAGACTGGGAGGAGGAGCAATGTCCACATGTGCTAGGGATGATATAGCAGGAGCATGCATAGTGACAGTTTTTCTCCCACAAGCCGCAATAATAGAGCCGGAATATCTCATGGACCTCATAATCATTCAGAATAAGGATCTCCTTACGTGATTATGGAGAGTCTTCAAAAGCAAAGTATAGGGCAAGGATAAACTCCTCACGATCAGGGTAGATGACCGATCCCCCTGGATTAACTAGGGAAGTAGGCCTGCTGCCTGGTGAAAAGCAGAAGCTGGACGACCTAGACTTAGGACTTCTAGGGCTCAGGGTGAACAGTGACGCGCACAAAAGCGCCATGTCGGAAAAAGAGGGCGATACTCCGACAGTAGAGAAAAGCTCCAAACTATAACGGAGCCAATTGCCAGCACTAAGATAGCCCAGATAAACGTTCACCATGTGAAAGCTGCATTTGCGGTAATAGCAAGAGCAAGTCCGTAGAAGACCATTGGTATAGTGCTGGCCCAGGAGCCCTGGGTTTACCGGGGGCAGATTCGTATTCTGCAAGCACGAAGCATACAGGTAATTTGGGACTCTTCTTGTGAAAAACCAAGAGCTTGCATAATTCATCAACGTAATTTACAATATATATGTCTTTCAGAGTTCTTGACCGGGGACCTCGTGGCTATCCAAGTCTCATTGGAAGCCGGGAGGAGCACTCGAGAGGCAGTCGTGGCACTGGGATACTTCCCAGGAGACGACATCCGGGTTCCACCGGAACAGGTCGCTAAACTGGCGAAATACTGTCAGACGCTGTCTTCTTAAACTCCTCTTACAACTACTTCTCGGCTGCCATGTCAACGTCCATCACGAAGTCTGGGGAAGCAACAGCACCAATCGAATTCTTAGCAATAAGTTAGAAATATATAACTTAGGGAACACTCCAACATTTGTGACTAGCATACAGATATACCTCTAGGAAATACTCTAATGAACAGTCAGGTCAGGAATTGGAGGGTGCCGGGTCACAGAATAATCAGATACGACTTTGCGGGTAACTCCGAAATAAAAAGAATAATAAGGAATTCAGAGAAAATGGATTGGGAATCCTATGCAACGCACCTGAGAAACAACATGACCCACTTTCAAGGAGGCGGGGCCATCACGAGCGAACTGGAACTAGGAACAGTGGTGGAAAACCTCAACACAGTCGTCATTGACGCACATGAGGCTATCTGTCCGGCTAAGACAGTTAAGTCATCAAGGGATGTACGATGGTGCAACAGGAAGCTGCCAATATTAAGAACAGAGGTTCGAAAACTCTTCAAACGGGCAAAATAAACCGGGGACTGGCAGAGGTACCAAAATGCACTGACTGCGTGTAGCAACGCCATCAGGGGAGCAAAATGGAACAGCTTCAGGGAATTCTGTGAAGAGATTGAACAGATCACAGAAGCAACCAGGCTTTACAAGGCTGTAGTCAAAGACGGGGCAATATCCTTTATTTGTTTGAAGAAGGAAGATGGAACATTTACCAAGAATGAGGAGGACAGAGTACACCTGCTTCTCAGAACTCATTTCCCGAGGCCCTGTGGCGCAGCAGGATTAACAACATTCGAAATTTATTTCGAATGTTCTTGATACGAGCGGGTGGACGACGTCACCGCCCTTCGCGGCTTTTCTAGAACTCGCCACGAGAGTGGAAAGCCAGCGGTGAAGTAGTCCGCATCTCTCTTCTGCTCCAACCGCTGGCGCGATCACACGCACTCTCGCGTAGTGAAGTTGAAAACATGTGATATGAAATGAATTTGTGAATGAGTTGCCTCTGCGTGATGAGTCAAAAAACAATTGTATAATTATTCGGTTGGGGAAAAAGAAATGTCGTGTTTGTCAATAGATGGGACAATCGAACATATCTTGTGTTGTACTGTTCGCATAGGGTCATACTATACGGTGATTTGAAGACGAAAATCTGCGCTACAAGTGTCTATTTGACAGTGTTGTGATCGTATGTTTCAGTCTCAAGTTATAGCGCGTCAAAGATGGAGTCCACCAAGCAAGAAATTCGTCATATTTTACGTTTTTACTTCCTGAGATGTAAAAATGCAACGAAGGCGGCCGAAAAATTTGGTGAAGTTTATGGGCCCGATACTGTATCGATTCGCATAGCACAGCGTTGGTTCGATCATATTCGTTCTGGTGTAATGAATGTTGAAGAAACTCCCCGTACTGGTAGGCCAACTGTCCTAAAAACCGATAAAATCGTCGAAATCATCCAAGTAGACCGGCATGTGAGCATTCGCTCGATTGGCCAGGCACTGCGTATATACCATAAAACCATTTGGAACCATTTGCAGAAGATTGGATTCCAAAAAAAGGCGGGATGTTTGGGTGCCACACGAGTTGACGGAAAAAAATCTCTTGGACCGAATCAACGCCTGGGATGCACTGCTGAAACGAAACGAATTCGACCCATTTTTGAGATTGGTGGTGAAAAGTGGATCACGTACGACAGTCTCAAGCGAAAAAGTTCGTGGGCGAAGCGCGGCGAGCCGGCCCAAACCATCGCCAAGCCCGGATTGATGGCCAGGAAGGTTTTGCTGTGTGTTCAGTGGGATTGGAAGGGAATCATCCCTGGCTGTGTGTTCAGTGGGATTGGAAGGGACATCCACTATGAGCTGCTCAACTATGGCCAGACCCTCAATTCGGTCCTCTATTGTGAACAATTCGACCTTTGGAAGCAGACGATTGACCAGAAGCGGCCAGAATAGGAATGGTGTTGTGTTCGACCAGGACAACGATCGGCCTCACACATTTTTGATGGCTCGCCAGAAGCTACGGGGGCTCGGATGGGATGTCCTATCGCACCCACCATATAGTGCGGAGTTGGCACCAAATGATTATCATCTCTTCCGGTCCATGCAAAACGCTCTTGGTGCTACTAAGTTGGCCTCAAAAGAGGCTGGCGAAAACTGACTGATTTTTTTTGTAAATAAGGAGGGGGTTTTTATAAGGGGGGGGGGGGATAATGAAGTTGCCTTCTAAATGGCAACAAGTTTGCGAACAAAACGGAGCATATTTGACTTTAATCGGACAATTCTAAGTATGTTAAATAAAGCGTCAAATTTCGATCACAAATTCGACATTTCTTTTTCCCCAACCCAATATAGTATTTCATCACCCTTCGCATTTGCTGAATATATATTCCAGAAATTATTTTTTCTATATTTAAATTTTCCAGTATTAAGACCTATGGAAACAAACTTCCAATTTCCGAAGAAGTATTCCCAGGAATTTGAAGGCATCTAAAAATAACTCATGCATTCGGAAATTGATCAATTCATTTAAAGGAGTGTGATAACAAATCTTGCAAATGGATACTGCCACGAGATAAAAGGATAAATCCCTTAATCCAAAAAAGTCCTTTTATGTCCAAATAATCCGCTTAATGGCAACATGAGCGAATAAATTGTTTATGTATGTGAATTCAATAGCGTAAAGCGTTTAAGGATTAAATCCTGGTGACCTCGCCAAATCCCTCTTGGAGACTGTCATACAATTAAAGAACATTTATAGGAAAAATCTTCGCTTTCGTCCCTATCCTACCATGTTGACAGGAGGACCGCATCTGACAGCCCCTTTTCTTCCCTGACTATTCCCTGATTAATCGTTTCTTAGTAGAAATCACCACGTAAATAAGTTCACGCCCACTACAGCATTTTTCAAACAGTTCCAGGATTCGTGATGGGATTCCCCTGCAATCAAATATGTAAATTTTCTATAAATCTCAAATGGGACGAACGTACGTATGTATGAGTAATGCCTGCACTGTTTTCCATTTGTCTGTTTGTCGGCTCCTGGCAAAATGGCAAACGTTTATAATAGCGCAGAGCTGATTCTCTAGTTGGAATTCGTTACGTTATGTAGCCGAGACGTGATGGGATTTCTGCATGTGGAATTTTGAAAACAGCTTTTCCTTCCTCTTGTTGTGGATGCTAAATCAAGCAGATAAGTAGAACACCATTGAGAATAGGTCTCGAGCAAACGTGTGCTGGGTTAAAGCAATTTTCCACAATTTAAAGAAACAAATTAAAGAAAGTTGCGGATTGTTGAATTGTTAGGATGGAAGGATTCAAGGAGCTTTGATGGGAGGTATTGTGTTTTCTCTATCGAATTTTATACGTGGAATGCATTCAATGCAGCCGTTCTAGTTGAATTGATCAGTTGTTGATAACAAGTCAATCATTTGTAGTCTCTTTTTTGGGGGTTTGTTCTTTGTAATGAGCTTTTGCTCAAAAATTGTTTTGTTTCAGGTTTCTTTCCAGGTCCACCTTTTATTGGATGATGTGGTAAGCTGCCGAAACATGCGGATACAAACTACTTCTCCTTTCCTCTAAGCAAAAATGGAATTATCTTTTCCATCAACACACTCAAGCGGAGTAAAGCCGCCGACCCTAACCATCTCTCCACAGGATTGTTCATTGCAATCCAAGAAGTTTCTACATTACTACAACCTTTCTTATGTGTTATGATCAACAAGAATCTCTGAAGCGTCAATGCCCATCTGACTAGTCTATTGTGACTGGCTGAGTGGTTTACCAGTCATTTGACCAAAGGATGGTCAGTTACCAATTCGATTACTGCACGTTCTTTGTATGCTCGAAATTTCCGCACTGCCTCCACTCCTGCCAAATATTCTTCCTCCTTTGACATATACGCTATAGCATCCTCAACTTCCCTTTCTGCCTTTTACATCACAACGGATAGCGAAGGGTATAGAGAAATCGGAACTGTATAATGTTGAAGCCGAAGACAAATTAGTTTTTAGAGTGTAGAAGACCAAAACTGCTTCCTCAAATGGTCCTTCTGAAGTGTATCTGTCAATGGTGTGGTCAGCGAAGCGTAGCTCGCTAATAACATCTCCACATTCCAAGAAACCGTCACAATGGTTTGATGGTTTTTAGACCTGAAAATCCGAGATAGAAGATCCCAATGTTCAATGTCAAGGTAGTGCGTTTATACAGGGAGCCAGATCGCTGAAGATAAACGAGTGCTAGTAGGTCTCCGTGATTAACTCTAAATTATCCAACAAAACGAGTGGTTGATGGCACAAGTGAACAGTCGGTGGATACATTGTCGAGCCCAAATGGCATGACCACTAGCTAATAGATTAGTCGCACCGGAACAGTGAAGGTTGTCTTATCCTTTTATACCTCTTCCAGTGGAATTCGCCAGAATGCATCTTTTAGGTCCATAAGGATCGTTGATTGATTGATTTATTACCATTGACATCGACGGCATGAATCGTGGAACATTTTAAGCCCTCCGCCTTGGATGACGAAAAAGAACTTTGCTTGCGGGTGTATCGTCCAATGATATTGTTGAGCAAATTGTGCGAGTTCAGATTCAGTATCTCACGGTGGCTCCAGTATCAATCAGTAGTGAGAGTCTTCCACCTAAAACTGTGATATCTGCGTAAAATCGGATATCATGACTGGGCCAGTTTGTGAGAATAGCAGAGTAGTTGAACTGACAATTACTTGACTTCTTGACTTCTGCTTCCCCAGAGGTTTACTCTTGATATTGTTGTAGTCTCACGGTAACGACCACAGAATTTAAAACGGCGGTTTCCTAGAAACTGTAAGTGGTGTTATGAAAACTTTATTCAACATAGCCAAAATGTCGCTTCAACACGGTAAATTTCGGAGTTACTTTGGAAGACATTGTCATAATGTCCTTGGAGTCACATTCTTCTGAAACAAGAGCGCCGAGATGACTGGGCCTGGGCGGAATGCAACATTTCGGACATTTGTGCTTGTGAGGTGTTTGGAAGCCCCAAACCATAGCAGAAGATTTGGCGGTCACCAAAAAAGCCATTTTAAGTGCATATGTACAATCTGCCAAAAACTCCAGAGTATCAAATCCTGCATGCTCACTTCCCTTTTAAACTCAGTAGAAAAACTGAGAGGTTAGACAGAATGTTTGTTTTTGAGATCCTTCTCTTGGCCTTCATCCTGCGGCACTAACTTGCGCAAATCGAGAATAGCACTGATCGGGGAGGAGAGGAGTTGCCCCTGAATGCTGTGTCTCAGCTCACAACGTAACAATTCTTTCAATCTGTCTTTCCTTAGGAAATTAGCATGCCGATCGGTCAACTGACTCATAGCTTCATAGTAGCTGACAAAATCCTGGGGTGGCCATTGTGTGTAGTCTTCCGTCTGAGTAAAGGTATTGTCGTCATCTAGTGGGTTCTTAAACTGCAAACGAAGGACTTCACGAAAGGAGGTCTACTCGATTACTCCAACAGAACGATGCTAATTTTGGAGTCCACTCTGCTGCTCTACCTCTGAAAAGAGTGTGGGCATAAGTATGCAATAGCCTGAGATCGTCGTGTAGGTTTGGATTGGTAAAAACTGCTATGCGGAATAAGAAGGGTACTGATTGTGGTGCACCATCAAAAACCAACTCTCAGGGCGTCATGATATTGTAGAAACGACCTAACATGGAGTTAAGCAGTCGTGCCTGGAATCTTACTAGCGAATAGTCGTGATCATGTTATCAAGAAGGGACGTGGTATGTCCGCTGCCCCTTCTGTCCGCTAATGCGCCGCGAATGACGAGACAGACTGATGATATATATTTTGAGACAACGACTGTGCGCAGAATTTGGAGTATTCAAAGGGAGCCAATCTTTCATGAATCAGGTTGAACAAGCGATGGAGGCGTCCATGCTGCGTGTAAGAGACATCCCACCGTGCTGAATCCAAAAATGCGCATTTCTTTTTGCAGGTAAACTTGGAGAACAAATGAAGACTCGTGACCAACAGAATTCCCGCTGAGGATATTGTAAGCGCCAAACAGATAGTAGATTGTCCACTGCAGAGCGAACTGTGGAAAAAGTGAAAAGAGGGAGACACATTTGAAGGGGACTTTACCTGGGTAATTTCCAAAGTTCAGAAGAGAGACAAGAGCCTAAAATCAAGGCGGACACTAGCATTCGCGCTTCAAAAGAAAAGGTGGGGACACGAAGGAGAAATAGAACACCAGGATGGAGAGTGATCCCTTTGCGGAAGTCCTCAGCGAGATTCGCTATAAGATTAAACCCAAAGACTGTGGAGCAGAAGTGTTATTCATTCGGAAAAAGATTGTTGCACGGAAAAGACCAAGGTAAAAGAGGCCATCGATCATGAATGTCCGGAGGTAAGCAATGCTTGGATAGGTAAACTCCTGCGACTTCTCGAGGCCAAAATTCATTGTAGTGGAAGTTGCAGAGCAATGCGAGACGTAACTTCTTATCAGCAGGAAAATCAGCATTGGTTGGGTAGTATGTAGGATACTAATTCGGACGGCTCCCACCAAGTATTACAAATGCTTATATTAAAGGGGCACGTTCGGGAATCTGATAGGAGGGCGGCACCTCGCATATGCGGCCAGGTGGGTCACAAAGTTCAAAAGTGAGTTACATTCTCTGCAATGAACGCGGCGTGTCTGGTCAGAATGGAACTGGAAAGAGCTAGTACGCGGTTAACATTATCGGCCAAGTATAGAGTGCAATCGATAATGAGCTGCTAGCGCAGTCCGTTACAGATATAAAAGTTGATCCAGTGCTTATCAGTTAACGGTACCGGAAGAATGACCCCAATTAATGCACGTCCGCTTATCAGCTATGGCTGCCATTTGGTTCAGGACAGCTCCCGTTTTAATGTTTATGCCCAAGATCGGTGTTAAAGGATAATGTTTTTCAGCGTCTATCTAACATCGAATGGGACGATGCCTGAATTTCGATACCGGGGCACTTAAATGGAACATGCTTCACCTAGATTCCAGAGTAAATCGGATTTTCGAAGTGGCAGCGAGAAAAGAGCTCTTTGTTTTATACACCCAGATCCACGCCAGTGTTCACTCTCGCTCTCCTTGTCCTTGGAACGTTGCGACGGTAAACATCGGGAGATTCGTCAAAGCTTTTGAAACAGGCAGAGCCGAGCTGGAGGATACTTCCGGGGTAGTGGCACTCCAACTGACAGTGACTTAAATTCAGTTATGAACCTAGTAACGGCAGTCTGCAGGGCTTTAATGCCTAGGAGGACACCCAGACGTAGTATATCTTCTATATATATGTGGGCGGCGAAAATGATCCAGCTGTGTTAGGAGTGTCGTAGATTCCGCCGTTTGACATAACTTTTAAACAATAATGGGAATTCGTGCAGGGCAATGATACCATACAGCTCAGTCAAAAGGAGATTTAGTAACGCAATAAGCAGAAACAGAGTTTGCTGCTGGCAAAACCTGGTCGACGAGATGAATGAGGATCCATTGGGATTCGGTTATAAACTGGTAACCTGAAAAATCGGGGCTATGCGGAAACACACGGAGAATTATTCGCTGCACATCCTGTACGTCTTGATGACAGCAGCGTGGATACTGCCGAGGATTGCCAAATTTTCCCCGTAAAAGGATTGGAAGAGGAAGCCCCTCTATGAAGAACAAAATGGTGCCAGTACCAGATGGTATCCCGGCAGAAATATACAAATTGGTCTCCCACCATCGCCTACTCGGTGCATTCAACCTTTGCCCGAAAGATGGCATTTTTCCTTCCCGCTTGAAAGCGGCCACGTTCGCGCTGATTATCAAAGGAAAATGAGACCCTGAGCTCTGCAAATCGACCACTTTTTATGCTTGATACTCCCGGGAAAGTGTTCGAAAAGCTCATCAGGAGTAAACTTACTGAAGCAATACGTGCTGCGGTTGATTTACTCCTAAGACTGTTCGGTTTTAAAGCAAGAAGATCCACCGCGGATGCTGTCATCCAAGTCGCAGATGCTATTCATCAAGCTGAAGAATGCGGCCTCGATGGCGCACGTAACACTTGATGTGAGAAATCCCGTAAGATGAAAAGATATGCTTGGCAGACTAGACAGTTCATTCCAGTTGTCGTGCTAAATCTTACGGATATTAAGGGTTATCTGAGAAACCACTCCCTGTTCTATAATACGCCAGAGGGCTAGAGGAGGATTCAGATCACGTCGAGGGTATCAAAAGGATCCATCAAGGGTATGCATCTGTGGATCATTTCTTACGATAGTCTGCAAAGACTCGGCATGCCTAAAGAATCGTGTTTGGTCGGTTATGCAGATGTGTTATGGCACATTTTTCCGCAGGTACTGTTGAGTAGGCGCAAAGTCGGCTTGGTATATTGATGTGACGAATAAGCGGATGGATGACTGTTTATGGTTTTAGCCTTGCGCTTGAAAAATAAATATCTCGGATTGATACTCGATTCGAAGGTGAGCTTCTTCAATGAAAACAAAGTAGTAGCGGACAAGACTGTAGCTAGAGTTTCGGTATCAAGTTGGCTAATGGTAAACAATGGGGATCTTGCATCTGACCGACAACGTCCCCTAATGATTGCAACGCAGTCAGTTCTTCTATACAACGGAGAGGCATGGAGTGGTACTCCTAGCAAGGAGGTAAGTGCTTTCCTCAAGTGAAGAGACGGATAACTTTACAGGTGGCGTCTGTCTATCACTCTGTCTCAGAACTTAATATGGTGGTGATCGTGGGAGTTAAGTTGCCCCTCCCCCCTGTTGCGAATGAGCTTAAAGCCACGTACAGCCACAAGAGAAATGACTCAAAGGAGTCGGTTGCTAATGGAAAATGGCAGCACATACTAAATCAAGAGGAACTTATGGTATGGTAACTTATGTACATGTGGGAAATGAAAGCATGATGATTCCATGCTCAGCTTCTAAGCAGTCTTACGTGGGCAGGATGCAACTTTTTTCCTTGCTGAAGGTGAGGTTTTATTCGTTAACCACTTTACGTGAGAGCCAGGGAGCGTTGGCAGATGGAGCCGTGTAGGGCATTCTTGTTTTTCTTGTTATGAAGAATATGCGGTGCAGGGATTCCTCGAACTAACAGCTCCTTTCATACTCTCCCCTCCAGTGGATGAAAGGTATTCTCTGAGTTGAAGGGTCTCTAAGGTGGGAATGGTAGTATGAGGTAGTGTGATAAATGATTCCAAGCAAGTTTCACCTACTCATTTTTTCCACACGCATTCATCTAGTCATTTTGTTTGTTTGTTAGCTGGTTAGTCAAGGTTTACATTAAATAGCGTTTGAAAAGTTTATTCTTAATAAAAGCCCTTGGTAAATACTACAGTTAATAGGCTTGAATTTCTTCGTTGACATATATAGGTATTGTATTCCTAATTTTCTGACTTCAACATATTTAAACCTAGCTCAAAGGTTCTTCCATCAGAAAGGGCTGAGTAGAGTGGCGAGGTCAATCCGGATCGCGTTCAAAAACGTTATAATAGCTATTGTACTATCTGTCAAATATTTATAAAGTCACATTTACAATACCTGAATCTCCTTGGCAACTTACATTTATAGTGATGATATATGAAATATTTAGAATAAGCACGCATTTTTAATATGAACTCTCCAAGCTATCTTCCTCTCCACCAAACTCTTATCCATAATAAATCTGCCGAAAATGCTCCAAACTCCACCAAAGCTTCAAGAAACCGATAAACATCTCCGCGAACCAAGCAACCACACACGCCTCACTTCAAATATTCACACAGTCACGTACATGCCATGTTCACTGGCCTGTTATAAACTAAATATTGTATAATTCCGCTGGCATCGAGGTCCTGGGAAACAATTCCAAAGCTTGGGTATGCGCAGAAACTCTCCGTTATGAATACTCATGGAAAAGCGATGCATCCCTCTGTGGTGAGTTTTCTGGAGTGGCTAAGCTTCGGTGAAGGTGTCTCGAAGCGAACTCTGGAGAAATTCGAAAACTGCTATTCAGCTGAAGCAACTTAGGGAGGTTAGAAAAACAGCTGAACGTACCTCGAAACAGGCGCAGAAGAGCCTCCGACCTTCGACAAGGAATAAGACTGCATCCAAGGAGCTTAAAGTTCGAGTCCACCTGATGTCCCTATCTAAGCTTGGCGGCGAGTAGGCAAACATCTGCCGGAGACTGCCAAGCGAATCTGCCGTGAACTATCACAAGTCCCCCGACATTACAACTTGATTCTTTCCGCAGGACCAAGATGAAGCAAAGTATATTATTTTGTACATATTTTACGAGTGCGGTAACTTATTACGAGCTCGGTAAACTTTTCTCATTCGTCTTCATTAATCTTCGAGGAAAGTTTCGTTTTAACTAAAGATATCCTTGGATGTATCTTGCTTGTCCGTTCGGGTGCCATCACCTGCTAGACGCTGGATGAGTACGGGTATTACAGGGAGAAGCTTTTAGACAGAATATGGAGATGTAAAAGGAAATGTTGCAGTCGTAACGGGAGTAGTTTCTTGAGGGAATGGTAACTCTTCTCTAAACTCATTACCTGTTTTACGGGGAAATGGCACCAAAAATTTAACGCTACCCATCCCCGTGGCAATTTATTAGGTCTTATTCTTTTTAACTTCTTGATATGCTGTAATTCTCCCCAAAGTGGTTTATGACAAGTATAAAATAATATGAATATCATAAATTTTCCGCGGCATAAAAGACGAGTCAATTAAGTGGATGTTGTGGGCGGGTACGAAGGTTGAGGGTACTAATCTGAGTGGGTGTCGCGAGCACTTGATATGAAATTGATGTTGATTAAATTTGTCATACAGTGGCAGTTGGGCTTTTCGCGTGGTTTCATTTTGTTTTTTTCTTCACTCTGTAAGTGCCTCGTGGAATTTTTGGAGTTGAAAGACGTTTTTAGGTACAATGGTTCGCAAGAGGCTGCTCAATTAAAATTGATGAATTTACATATAAGGATGGATGGTTGAACATCAAAACCGAAGAAATATGTTTTAAAACCAACAAAATGTTATGATTTAAGGGGTATGAAATATTTATGAATATGTTTAAGGTCGAATGTTGTCAACTGGATTCCTACGAAAGTGTCAAACCAAGGAGCATGTAGACTAGTTAGCATTCATGCGGGCCTCTGTAGTAATGACTGGCTGCTTTCTAGCCCTGGTTATCTCATTTATGCACTAAGCGCTTTTGTTGTTGGAGCATCTAACAGTGGACGATCGAAGGAAACCAACCAATACCTCCCCGGAAAAATAACATAGTCTAGGAATCCAGGGTATAGCATTGAATTTAGTTGATCAAGTTGTAATAGCCTTTGTAAAGGAGATACGAACAGAATCGCCAAGAAAGACGAAGTTTATTGGCTACTAGATGAAAGACCAAGATCAGCCACGGAACACCAGTGTCAAGATATACTCTTGCAAAATCTGTAGATGAAAGCAGTGAACTGAAGCTAGTATAAAAACATTACATATATGTCCATTGCACAAAAACAGATAACTGTTGAAAAAACTACCAAGGAATCTCGTCACATCAACTTTTCCCCAACGGTGTGTCGGTCGCAACATACTTTTCAGAATAATGGCCTAACTAAGAATTCCAGCAAAACTGGCACAGGTGGTGAAAGGGACAATGGTACGTCTTAGACCAAGTAGGACTCCAAAACGAACTGTCTAATCAAGTCAGGACTCAAAAAAAGTTGACAAAATTCATACAGTTTGTGGCGTATGCTTTGGTTCAATAGTCCGTGCGAAAGGAAAGCCCAAACACCTCAAACGCCAAAAACTAACCACAATGAGGCTGACCATTATAACGGACGAACACAATTTCGTAAGGGCACATCAGATTACATACCTAAGTCCTCAGACCAATCTTGGCAATTGAGTTTTCAACAGCGCGAATTATATGTCCGCACCATTGACAACGCCTTTGTCGAAATTTTTTCACGACCGGTCCGATCCTATGTGGGTAGCGGATATCTTCATCCTGGGTGTGGTCATGGCGTGTTATACCACTGGCCCAATGCAACATTTTCATACCTATTAGACCAGGCGCCGTTCATTGTCTGTAAAGTCGCCAATAATCAGAACCACAGAGGACGATAGGGCAGTCAACACTGATCTAAATTTTGGATTTAAGGCGTTGATTGATCGATCACGATTGTGAAATGCCACTTTATCAAAGTTGTACTTCGAGGCAAATTTAGAAATATAAACCTCATTAACGTTCACGCTCTTACAGAGGAGACTGCAGAGTCGGAGATGAGAGTGAATACTGAAGCCATCCACAACACAACAATCGCGATACCCATAAAGGGGAAATGGATGCCACAATAACCGCAGTCAACAGAGATCCTGGAGATGAAGCATCAACAAATGATCCTCACAATCGCCTGATGGACGTTATCATTAATACGGCCGCAAACATACTTGGCCCCAGCCGAAAAAGAGTCGGAATGGCTGGTTCGACGATGAATGTTAGCTAGCAGTGAAACGGAAGGATGCTCCATACCGAGAAATGTTGCATTCTCAAAGGACGCACAGAGACTTATCACGAACTCTGTCGAGCGGAGAAGCGACATAGATTGAAAAAAGAAGCTTGGGATAACCAACAGGTCTGTGAACTCGATAAGTGCAGCGAGCAACCGCACGAGAAGCAGAGTTGCTACTGCTCATCCTGGCGAGATAAAGAGGGAAATCTGATTTCCGACAGAATGGGCGTAGTGGACGGGTTGAGTACTTTGATGAACTGCTGAGCAACTAGAACATCGGCGAGTTGGAGGTCCCGTCAACTGATGAGGACGGTCGAATACTGCCCCCACCAAGTATAGAAGAAACAGTCCGTGGAATTCATCGGCTTAAAAATCATAAGTCGCCGGAAGAATTCCATCGGTCACAGCCGAATTGGTTAAACATGGAGGCGACCAATTATACCAAGTGGTTCATCAACTGACGCTCAAGGTGTGGAACAGCGAATCAATGCCTGACGGCTTGCAACGAGGCATTATTTGTCCCATACATAAAAAGAGGGATATCACACACATCTATAACATATTCTTAGCTATCTTGCTAGGTCACCCAGAGCATCATTGGCCCATGCCAAAGAGGCTTCCCTCCAGGCAAACCAACAAGATATCAAATTTTCTCTGTGCTGTGCTGGAATATGGACAACAGTTGCACCATCTTTTCATCGACTTCAAGGCCGCCTATGATAGGATAGCCAGGGTAAAAATGTACACGGCCATGAGAGAATTCGGTATCCCGACGAAATTGATAAGATTGACTAGGCTGACTCTGACCAATGTGCGAGGCCAGATAAAAGCAGCAGGATCACTCCCGAGACCATTTAACATCAACAACGGTCTAAGAAAAATTGATGCCCTATCATGCGTCCTCTTCAACCTGGCCCTGGAGAAAGTGATTCACGATGTCAATGCCAGAGGTAGCATCCTCTCAAAGTCCCCCGAACTACTGGCATTCGCTAACGATATTGACATTATGGGAAGAGACGTACAATCTACCTTCATCCAGATCGAGTAGGTGGCGCGAGATGTTGGGCTTGGCATTAATGAAGGCAAGATGAGGTACATGGTGGCAACGTCAGCTCCAAAGAGCAAAGAACGAACAACATCGAATCGCACTGGTGAAATGAAAACAATAAAGATAGGAGGCTATAACTTAGAGACCGTTTAAAATGTCGCCTATCTAGGGTCGAAAATCACAACTGATAACAGTTATGACCATGAAATCCGCGCATGGTTGTTGGCTGCCAGACAGAGCCTATTTCAGCTAACGAAAACTGTTCAGCTCGAAACGTCTTACCATAGAGTCAAAGCTTTTACTATATAAGACAATGATCTTGCCAGTCCTAATGTATTCCTCGTACACCTGGGTTCTTAACAAGAAAAATTACGAAGAATCCGAAGAATTTTTGACCCTCTTCATGAGGATGGACAATTCTGTAGTCTACATAATAATGAAATCTATGAGTGATACCAGGACCGTCACGTTGTGAATAAAATCCGGCACAACAGGTTGCGGTGGGCGGGCTACCTAATCCATATCGGTAGGATGATCCAGCCCGGAAAGTCTATAAGGCAAAAAAGGCGATGGGGTAGATGAGGACGTCAGACAACTTTTAGGGATATCACATTGTTATACCTTAACGTGAAACCGGGGTGTCCGGAGTTCGCTACTAAGGCAGGCCTAGACCGGATATCGGTTGTTGTGCCATTGATGGTGATGATATGGTATATTTAAATGTCTGAGAGAATTTAACACGTTTTTACTTTCTTGAGAGAGTTTCACTCACAGTCAGGTCTATCGGCTGAAACTTTGCCTGAAAAATAATTATATGTTGACCTAGGGGTCCTGTTGTGAATTCAGCTGACGCCATGTAACCCAGCGCCACCTTCTTTCTTAAATCCATTTGTGTACCACATCAAGGGGTTCCCCTCCTCCTCCATTGATTCCAGTTCTTACAAACTGTTGTGGTTTTGACTTTAATTTTGGACACTGTAAGTTTCCATTTTTATGAGGTCCAAGAGTCAAATTTGGAGGCGGGTCTCCATGGTAAGCGTGTGTGTGCTTTTAATGGTTATCGTAATACAGAGGTAGCCGGATTTTTACAGGGGAATATAGTGTTATGAGCTGGAGCCTACTGCATACATGCACACCATGCTAGTGTCCCAAAGTAGGTACTATCTTCGCGATACTTTACTGTATTGAGTATAACAAGTGTGGTTTCAGTTCTCACGTCCTACGTATGGTTATCTCTTTATAGATGGATGGAAATCCTAAGTTAATATTTAACCAAACCTTTTATTTTCCAATACACTGATATGTCTTCGGGGTCAGTCTTTCAGCCATTCCGTTCTCCCTGTTCACCGGATCCCATTCAAATCCTGCAATGATTTCATTGTGTACCCTTCGGTTAAAGATACTTCCCGCTATGAAGTTCGTTTGAATTGTTATTTAGCCGAGCTTTACATATAGTTTTCCCATTGGAAACTAGGAGAAGTCTATTACTTAAGGTCCACAACGATTCAGCCCAAAGAATTAGAAAGTCATCAACCTCGGAAAGACAATACGCTTCCATCTTACCCTCATATTTCGAAGGCACTAAACGATATCCCATCCTGCAAAATAGGATAGGAAAATTAAGTTCTTTTGCTATAAACAGCTATCAGGCGGACATTCACTTCCCGCTAGGGCAACTCCTCCTTCTAAATAGAAGCACACCGGCTGAAAGTGCCCGAAGACCTTGCTCATTGCTTTGATATTTTACCAAAAACGAAGAACGCTTGAAATACATTTCCTTTCCAATTTCGACCAAAACCTACGGTTGGACGCTGTTCTTGTCTATCATGCCCTCAACTTCCTGGACAATTGTCCGTCTTGTTCCAATCTATTTATTTCAAAAGACATGCAGGTTAAAACAGGTGAAGGCGGCCTTCTCCGTAATTATCTGTTTCCCCAGATCCTCTTATCTCACCGACATCAAAACCAAGGTAGAGAGTATTCTGCTCTGGTAATTAACCCATTTTCCAATTTTCAAAGGAGGTAGCCTTGCACTGATGAAGGGTGTAAGTTGGTCCCGAAATATATATCTACATTGAAAACTCAAAGGAGGAAGCTGCTTGTTTATCAATTTTAAACTAGGCTACAAATAGCAGACAATATCTAATCTCTTGGACGTGTATTGGCAGATTTTGCAGTTCGCATAGTAGTGAGTTGATCAGCATAATCTACAGAAGCGGCGATAGCACACCTCCTTGAGCGACTTCCGTTGTTAGGTGGCGATCAACATTCATTTCAGCACATAGCAATCTCTGCGTTAGGATAGCGTCGATCCACTTTATTAGAGTTTCGTCAACACCATGCCCTCTGGCGGCACACAGAGTTTTTGGAAGGGCACACAATCAAAAGCCCGTTCAATGACCACGAACACCCCCATCGCGTACTCACCCTTCAGAGTAGCATCCTTTATCTTTGAAGAAAGCAGGTTCACAGGACTTTCCACGTTGGTAAGCATGTTGGTTATTATTTAGTGGGTGCGGCCTTAGCGCCTTCTTGAGAATGTGACGCTTAACCAGTCTCTCCAGACATTTCACCGAAGATGATGTTAAGCTGATTTGCCTGAAGTTCTTTGGATTCGAATAACCGTCTTTCTCAGGCTTAGGTATGAGGTACCTTAGGTATCCTAACCTTCTGCCAAGAGATAGGCACGTAGTCCAGCGCAAGACATCCTCGAAAAATATTTGTTAGAAGTTCCTCGAAGTGCTCTATATGCTCCTTTAGCCCCGCTGGGTAGATGCCATCCATGCCAGGTGGCCTTTTCATTAGTAACAACCGCTCTCGGAGTGTCCCAATTCCCCCTTGCTACTGTTTCGTGTTGATAGGTTTGCAGAAACCGCTAATTCTCTTCTTCCCACTTCTGAAATCTGTTCTTCCAACTCTAGAGTTCGTGAAAGTACCATCCGGATTTCTAACAGAGTTCAGCTTGGCTGACTCATCTTTATTAAGGACTCTGCACAGCTTGGAAGTCTCCCCTTCACCTTCCAGTTCCTCACAATATGCTCTAAAAGAGTCTCATTTCGAACGTTTAACGAGCCTCTTATATTCACGCTGTGAGTTCCGGAAGTTTAATCGGTCTTTATTTTTTTGCTTTTGCAAACACGATCTGGAAGTAGTTTGGTTGATTTCCAGAGTCTTTGCAGTTCTCGCTTCCACCATGTAACCGTTTTACCATGTTGACCTTGGGAAATTGGACAAACCTCTTCAAAAGTCACTCTAAAAGTGTACGAGTCAAAGTTTTCAATTGATATTCTAGGAGTCGCTAGTCGCCTAGGGAGCTCAACTTTGTCGTCAAGAAGTTCATTGAACTTCCTCCAATCCGTTTTCCAAGGATTCCGTCTTTGTATTACAGGCTGTTCGCGTCCGATTTTTGTGGATATCGCCACACTTGCAGCAACATCCATGTCCTCATTCTCAATAAACTTCGCCTTCTTTCGCAGTGCCTTCCGTTGTCGTCGGCTAGAAGCCCTCTCAGGTTCACGAAGTCGGGGCTGCATGGATCTATTTTCACATACCGGCGTTAGACCAGTTGCGTCCACATTACTAGCTTCGCTATCTTCCATTTTTCCGGGTGTAGGCAGGTTTTTGAACACTCTTAAGGTAGTAGTAAACTACCACAAGCTCCCCCACCACGACAAGGTGGTGTCCGAGGGGAGTAAATCCTTCTAATGATTGAGGTTTATTTGAATAACCCTCATTTTCTCATTCCAGTGAGCGCCTTCCAAAATTCCGGACGTTTGCCATTTCCGGCATTATGCCAGTTATCCTGCCCCTCTTTTACTTCGCACAGTTGGCATTTGGATCCCTATTCCACTCTCTAGCAATATGGCCTTTCTCCCCACACCTTCTGCATCGATCGATGCATGCCTTCGCGAAGTGCTCAAACATGAGGCACCTAAAGTACCTGTTTAGTGAAGTTTTAAATGCATACTACTAATCCAGTTTTTCCGGCCGCCAACAACTTCTGCGCTGTTGGTACTCGTATCGTGGCCGTTTCAATGCCGCTGTAGGTTTTTCGAAAAAAAACACACAACAGACACACTTGGGTCCCTTGTGACACTGTTGGCACTGCGGGGTTCGGCCTATCTTTAACACTCTTTTTCTTCATGTGCGATCTATTATAAAGGACACTAATAGCCCTCACCATATTCTTTGTGGCTTGGTGCACGCTATGCAATTCGGACAACTCAACTATTTGTGCCCCAAGCTGGATGAAGGGTTATCCTTTCGGATCGGGGCTCTGCTCCATATGAGCCCCGAGAGGGTTACTCTTTTTCTTTATATACTCCTTCACTTTTAGCGTTTATTGACCTTTCCTGTACCTTATCCTTTATCGTCTTTTGAATGGCTTTCTTTCTTAGTTTTGCAGTACCTCTGGCTATCGCGCATTTTAAACACATGCAGTGGGTGCTATCAAGGTTTTTGTCGTCCAACGATCTACCTTCAATTCATTTTTGTTTGGTCTTGTTACCGGGGCGCTCGATAAGGTCGTACTTCCAAATCACTTGTAGCATTATATGCCACGGTGCCAAGTTGTCCACCATCGAGGCACTGCGGTTGAGGGATATCGACAATGGGGAGCCCGATTGCTCATTCCCAAAAGTCGCCGGTACTGGGATTCCCAGCCCCTGAACCGTAAGCTTTCTTCTTCTCTCGTCTTTCACGGTGGTTTTATGTTCTGGGTATCCTTCTCATAGCCATTTTGGTCCGCGCACCACAGAGGGGCAAACACTATCACACCAATGGGTATGCCCCTATTCGCCAACTGGGGTTGTGGCTGATGGGAGATCTGGCAACTCCTCACAAGTCTGTCTGTCTGTCAGACTCGATTTATTCGGAAACGGCTGAACTGATAGCCACGAAAATTGGTGAGAGCGTGTGGTCTGTTGTTCCCTTTACATGCAGCATTTGCGCCATTTTGTGCTAAGTTTGAGGGGAGGCTCCCCATACATGTGAATGGAGGGCGTAATATTTTTTTTGGAGAATTTGGTCATGTGGGGTATCAAATGAAAGGGTTCAATTAGTAATTTTCGAAACTTGCCCCATACTTGATATCGAGTGAAACGTAGGGGAGTGAGGGCTCAAAATATGACCCTCAAAAAATATGACAGGTCTCGTTTTCAGAACTTATTCGAACGAAACATCTGAAAAATATCACAGTGGTGTATCTAAACGGAATCTAGGCTTCAAAATAGAAATTCTCATTCGGCATTTCAGGGAAATTTAATCTTTTCTTTTTGGTTTTTCTTACCACCACACAATCAATGTTCCAACTGATATTCGCGAACTGGACTTTGTACAGTTCGCCCTTATTCTCTAATTTGCTTCCTACCGATTTCCACCTGTTTTCTCAAGGATTAAATTGAAGATAATTATAACGTAATGGCTGCTTTAGAGACGTTTTTCAATGTGCAGGACAATATACAGATACACTTTTAAAATGGTGATACGTCTTTGGAGAAAAAATGGGTCAAATGTAGTTAAATCATATTGAAAAGGTAATTAAATTTATAATTTTATCATTACTTTCGAATCGCCCCTCGTACACCTCTGAAAAACACATTGGTAAACTGAATCTATAAAAATCCTTCATTTTCTGCGTGGGAACTTCTGGTTCTGATGCAGCCATATCATCTTGGCTGGGACGAAGCCACGGTGTTGAACAGGATCATTACAATGCTGTTTTTTCCCATTGTTGAAAGAAAAATTTATGTGCATCGTGCAATTAATTTCAAGTGAACAACTGAAGCCAGCGATAAAAGTTGTAATGAGCGTGAGTAAGGGATGATATTGACTCATTTGAATTTCCACAATGCTTGGATTACATGCTCCATCTGCTGAAAAATAACGTCCTTTCATGGCTGCTTTACATAAAGCCCATCAGCAGGACAAATATCCCAAAGTTAATCTGCAATGCAAACGAATAAGCTTTATATTTCTATAATTCGATTGAATGTTAATTCGAGCATTATTGAAATAAATGGCAAATGGTATGCGCTGAAATGTATGAATAATATTCAATTATCCTTTTATTATGCACGGGGACCAGAAAAATAATAATGAAATAATAGAGCAAAAGTGCACATATCCAGGGCAATTAAGAGGGTTGGCTTTATGGTGTCGACCATGGAGTCTAGATATTTTTGCTTTCGCACAAGGGCCGTGATACATGTGCACGTACAGTTGCATATGGGGTCAATTAATGGGTGGAGAGAGTGACTGATAGTAATTAACTAACCTCAAGCTGCTGGGTTATTATAAAATTATCATTCATTAGCGGTTGCAACTTTAAACTCACTTCGGTGGGGATGGTTTCGCAGTGGATCATGGCACTGTGTGTTTACACATTATAATTTCAAGTTGAAGGTGAAAGTGTAAATTTACGTAATTAACATTGTGCAACAAAGTTCATCAGGTTAGAAGTGAACATTTGTTGACTCGGGTACCTATTCACACATCAAATAATAAACACGGTGCAAAATCGGAGTGCCATGTTCGGGACATGAATCAAATTAAACTTTGGTTCGTTGCAAACAAAACTGTTTTCTTTTTGGGGATGTCCGCAGCTTGTTAACACAACTGTGTTATTGTTATGTGTGAGCCTTTATCTTGTTTAACATAGGTGGGTGAGTTTTGAAAGTTTCTCATTGTTGATTGTTTCGAATTGTTGATTGTTTTTCGCGTCCTTTGTGCCCAACAATTGTCACCAAAATGATTGTTAGTTGGAACCCATCCTGCAAAAACCTTGGCAATTCACGTGAATCCTGATATACACAGCTGTGACTAATGAGATTGGAACCCTGACTTCCCTTTGCAACAATTTAGTGCTCATAGTTTCATACATTGAGAGTCCATTCCACTAAATTCCACGCTTAACCTAAAAAACTACTTTGCATCCATTAGTCCGTTTCTGTCCTCTCTAATTAACCACTAGCCACTCTCTTACGAACTGGGACTTTTGGAAAAGTTGCTCGACAGCATTTTTGCTATTCTCTTCTTTTTTTCAACCTTTGTCTCGTTCACAAGCGGGGTCGGCTGGTTGTGATCGGTTTCGCCATTTGGCTTTATCGCATGCCTGATCTGGGTGCAATCGCGGCTTTTAACTCCCCGTCCAGCGTATGAAGCCACCGTTGTTTTGGTCGTCCACCATCGACCTCGATTTTCAGACCAATCTTGGTAAGTAATTTCTCGTTAACGCGAATTGCGTGACCATACCATCGAAGATGCCTCCCTCGCAATTTTTCGGTGCAACCTCATGACGATCGCGGATATCCTCATTTTGGATGTGATCAAAACGTGTCACGCCATTAATATAACGCAATATCTTGATCTCTATTACCGCAAGACGCCGTTCATTGTCTTTTATAGTCGCCCAACACTCAGAACCATAGATTGTGGTAGGATATTGCGGTAAATTTTAGATTTGAGACATTAGTTGATACGTCGATCACAAAGAACACCAGTTGTGGAACGCCACTTCATCCAGGTTGCATTAATGCGTGAAGCAATTTCCATTAGCTGATAGCGTTGACCCGAGGTATTTAAATCGCTCAGTTCTGGGCATGTCACTGCCGTTGACAGTGATTGTGCCTGTTTCATGTGGATCGGTTGTCAAAAATTTAGTTTTATTTAGATTCAATCTGAGACCGCGTTGTATGAGGCGATCATACCATTTTTGGATAAGTTGCTCGAGATCATTCTTGCTATTAGATGCTAGGAAAAGATCATCTGCAGTGTATAGGGCGCAGGACGTTGGATGTCCCGTGTGATGGTCCTCCGCTTCCTTGTTGAACACCAACAGAGACACGAAGCGGCTTTGATACACCCGCCTTAATTCGAACTTTACTTTTCGGATCGTGGTAGAGCACGAATTCTTTTGGCACTAAGTGTTGTCGTAAAGCATACCAAATGAGTTCGTGTGGCACACGGTTAAACACTTTCTCTAGATCCAGGAATGCTATGTAAAGAGGGCTATTCTTCTCACGGTGTTTCTCCATGAGTAACCGTGCAGCGTGTATTGCAGCACTAGTTTCGCAGTTTTTGACAAATCCGGCTTGATTCACGGTTATTTCAACGATTTTGCGAATACGTTTGTCAAGATTTGGCGAATACGGTTGCCAAAACGTTCATTGTCTAAGCGCAACATTTGAAAATGCTGTCATAACTAGTTAGCGGAGTTGGATCATGAGTCGAAAAATGCATCTGAAAGGCCTAATGGCTGGCCATAGGACATTTTTGCGACGGCTACTCTTAGGTCTGCATATCATTCTGTGCAAATGCCGAATAGCACTACAGGTAATATTTCCGTAAAGCGGCTATTGCAACAGTGAATCGCTGTTTTGAGCTGTCGATGAAAACGCTCTTCCATACCACCAGTTGCAGAATGGTACGCTATAGTTGTAATTCCAGCTTGCTAAGTTCCTGATACAACTTATCTTCCCTGATCTGAAATGATCTAAAGTGGTATGCCCCATATAGAGATTCATACATCAAGGAACGCTCTGACGATTGTGATGGCTTCTTGCTACCTTTGGCTAACGTGAGAAACGGTCCACCATGGTCAGGCAGCAGCAATAAAACCTTAAGATCCAGATGCATTTGCTCGAATCTAGATGATAGTGGCGCAAAGATCTCCTCTGGTCTAGTTAAATGACGAGTCACCTTTGATCGCTGACAATTATTGCAATCAAGTGTTAAATTTTTGCAATCGGATTTGAGAGATGACCAAACATACCTCTGTGTTATTAATTTGATCGTGGCGATTGTTGCGAGTAAAGATCATCATCATCTACGGGCCAACAACCGGTATCCGGTCTAGGCCTGCCTTAATGAGGAACTCCAGACATCCCGGTTTTGCGCAGAGCTCCACCAATTCGATGTCCCTAAAAGCTGTCTGCCTCCTCCTCTTTCTCTACATAGATACTGTTCTTATAGACTTTCCGGGCTGGATCATCCTCATCCATACGGATTAAGTGACCCACCCACCGCAACCAATTGAGCCGGATTTTATCCACAACTTGACGGTCATAGTATTGCTTATAGATTTCGTTGTGATGTAGGCCAAAAATTCTTTGGAGGATTCTTTTCTCAATCATCGTTGCTCTTATCGGTTGTGATTTTCGACCCTACATAGGAGACATTTTCAACGGTCTCAAAGTTGTAGTCTCCTATCTTTATTCTTCCCGTTTGACCAGTGCGGTTTGATGTTGTTGGTTGGTTTTTTTATGGTGCTGATGTTACACCATATATTTTGTCTTGCCTTCATTGAGAGAGGTGGCGGCGTTCAATCAGCACGTGATCAATTTGGTTGAAGGTGGTCCCGTCTGGAGAGGCCCACGTATGTTTGTGGACCGCTTTCCGTGCAAACCAGGTACTTCCAACAACCATTTCGTGCGATACTGCTAACTGAATAATCCGTAGTCCGTTATCATTGGTATTCCTATGTAAGCTATGGGAGCCGACGTAACGCCTGAATACGGGCTCCGTCAATACTTGACTGTTGAAATATCCAAGTATGATTTTGATATCATACTTGGGACAGGCTTCGAGGGTCCGCTCAATTGCCTAGTAGAAGGGATCCTTCTCCGACTCTCCAGTCTCTTCTATAGGGGTGTGAACGTTAATGAGGCTTATATTTCTAGCCTCGAAAGCGTAGAGTGCATAGCCTTTCGCTTATATTTTCAAAGCTGATCACAGCACGTGTCATTTTTTGGTTGGCTAAGAAATCTACTCCGAGGACATAGTTTGCTGGATGACTGCTATAATATATGGTGTAGCGGCACTTCTCCAGGAAACCTGTCCGTGTCCAACACATCTCCTGCAATGCCTTTACACCAGTCTTATATTGGGCCAAGGTATCGGCTAGCTCCTTCTCAGCTCCATCTTTCTGCAGGGATCGCATTTGGGGTTTGTCGTTGTATAGGCTCCTTCTTTGGCTTTGTAATGGTTGCCAGCCCTACCCAATCCCCAACCTGGAGGACCAGTTGGGATAATTTGGCCCGTTTTTAGGCGCCGGAGACTCACCTTCATCCTTCTCCGTCTGCAGCTTTTCGTTAGGAAACAACTCCTAGCGGTAACCACGTGGAGGTGGAGATACGGTTTGATAGTAGAGCTGTTGGTGTTGGTTCAGCAGGCGTTTCCCAGGTTTTATGCTCCATCCACGTTTCGCCCTGGGACCTATACTACCCTTGGACCATCAAGTTTAAGAGCACTTAAAATTTTCAACGGAGAGAGACTGAAATCCAACTTGTCGTAACCAAATTTTGATTATAGGTGCCTGCATCCCTAATCTCTAGAAATCGTGAATCAGCATTTAGTTATTGCTGGTTACTGTGGAAAAAGTGGTATTTCGTTTTTTGTGAACTATATAATGCCAGAAAACAACTGGGGTGTGCTGCCTTATTCTATAGGCCAAATATCATAAACGGAGGCTCGTTAAGGCCAAACGGTGTTGTGATGACAGTTTCCGGTGTGCCTTATTCAGCTGCCGGAATGTGGTTACATCCTTTAACCAGGTTTATTGTTGAAAGGACACTTTTTCTTTAAAGCGCTTTTGCGCAATTTTAAATATACCAAACCGGTTGCGTTTTGACGTAAGTTCGGCTGTCCGCGATAATTTCTGCACGGCCTATTTGATCCTAGTTGGATCGTGGTATTGAATTCCTTTTTGGAATGCAAGTCGGGGGTATTCGCCAAGGTTTTAAAGCAACTGGTGTTCCTGGCATTATGACTATGTTATATGATGCTACAAAGACACGCCATTCTTTCGGTTCCGTCCGGGTGTGTTGTTAACAGAAACTCCTCTGGGATATCATGATGCGGAGTCCTCCAGTAATTGTACTGATGGTCGTGGTAGGTAAAGTGGATTTCGAATCACGAAGATAAACTTGCTGAAAATCTGGAAGGATGCCATAGTGTCCTAAGAAATTTGCTCCTACTACGGCTTTCGAAACATCCGTGGTAATAAATTTCCAAGGGAATTCTGTAGTAGGCCCAAGTTGAGTATGAGGTTGCCGACTCCGGATGCACCAGTTGGTGTCCGGTTGGGTGCCGAAAGCCTCTTTATAGGGGTTTCGAAATTCCGATCGTGGGTAAACGCATGAGGAATCGTACCTCCGTATTTTCGTGAACATAAAGAGGCGGGATGGAGACCATAAAACGGTGTCAGTTATCACCTTTAACGACTTCAAATGGCGTTTTTCGAAGTTGTTTCATACGGTTTAAGGCATTTAATGGCTTCGGCATTAAATCTCCAATGATACTAGTATATACCTCGGGGACAAAGACTTTTAGATCAGGATTATAAACGCGACCGGGAACCAGAGCGATGAAATTTACGCCCGAATAAATTCACGGAAAAGGATTCCCGCTTGATCACGTGAAACTCCGTTCGTAGCTTGGCAAGTTGGGTTGATAATAGTTGGACTTAGCTGTTGTTAAACTTGACGCTGCAGTTTGCAGTGGCTGGTCAGTAATCGTCTGAAGAATAGATGGTAGGCATCTTACTCGTAGACGTTGCATCTGTGGCTCTGGAAGGGCGGTGTCGCTCAGACACTGCCAGTCATCGGAAAAACTGAGAAGTGCTCTCCATGTGTGGTTTCGTTTTCTCCTTCTGATTTACACACAACCCTTTCATTAATTGTCCGCGTCAGCGGTTATGTAAGCTATCTGGCACTGACTCTGTAATTATGTCTAATACTTCGGTGATATATCACGATGGTAGCACTACGTTGACCCCCAAATAATATATTTACTTCACTTCATTTCAATATTACCGCCATTAAGGATATGCTGTGAGGAAAGAAGAGATTAAGGCAACCAACAATACTTTCCAGGGGGGAAGTTGGAAGAAAAGTAAGAGCTGAATGTGTTCAGTGGGTAAAGCGAAAACTTCAAGCGTCTCAGTGATCAACTTTAATTAACTTTAAAACAATAATAATTGAACTATCAATCTATAATCAACCTCAAGGGGTAAAGCAGTTCACTGCAGGATAGACTGACGCGGAATATAGGTCAATGGGGCCAACCTATCTCTCTATGTGAGCGAGCTGTCTCTCCTCTAGGATGATGTGGGGGACAATGCATGGTGAACCTCCTAACCCCCATGCTTGTGGGAATAAAATGAGTAATGCTGCAAAAATAAAGAAAACCACAACCAAACAAGCCCATGCCGCGCGAAAACTGGTTAACCAGGCGGAAGCGCATCTCCGAAATACTGAGAGCCAGGTGATTACACTCAAGAAGGGGGAAGTTAGAACATCAAGCAGTAGATCCAAGGTCAAAATTGGGACCCTGCAAGGATAACAAGCAAGAAAGATCAGTGCTCAAAAAGCAGGGATAAGCAAAAGCACGTCTGACATAAAGATATCAGACTAGCAAAAGAGGTATGCTCAGAAGCTAGGGTAAGGTGTACTACGGAATGCCATAGAAACAAAAGAAAGCATTCGACAAAACATCGCGCCCAGAGATACAAGATGCCCTGAGCCGCAAAGGAGTGGGAAACACCCTGGCTTTCTGGATGGGTAAAATGCTAGAAAGTAGGCAACTAGAAGTACCGACAGGTACAAATTCCATTGTCATGAATACTACTCAAGGCTCTCCACAGGGCGGAGTGCTATCACCGCTTATGTGGAGTATGGTAGTGGACGAGCTCCTGGACGTGCTAACAAATAGTGGAACGCAGGTCTAGGGTTACACGGACGACATAGTTTAAATCATTTGCGGCAAATATGAGAATACTCTTTGTGATAGAATCCAAACTGGATTCTATCTGACGATGGAGTGTTAATAGTGCCTGGTGTAGAAAGGTGGGACTGTGCATCAATCCAGCCAAAACCACCATAGTACCGTTCACTAGGAGGCATAAGCTTGATCACCTGAGAGCCATGAAGTTACATGACATAAAGGTGAAACGAGAAACAAAGGTCAAATATTTGGGAATTACGCTAGACAAAAGTTAGTCAGGAAGACACATGTCGGAAACACTTGTCGGAAAGCTAAAAGGGCTCTGATAACTTGTAGGTTCCTGCTATGGAAAATGGGGTTGCAGTCCGAAGATACTACTTTGGATATACATTGTAATAGTAAGGCCCATGATTACCGATGAGGCGAAATCTGCGTGGAAAGAACTGAACTCATCACACAATCTAGAAAGTTACACAAACTCCATAGAGTGGCTTGCCGTTGTATCAGTGGGGCAATGGGAACATGCTCAATGGCATCCCAGGAGACCCTTCTGAGATTAGCCCATCTCTATCTGCACATACAGATGCAGACAATCTTCGGGATAGCCGGGAAAATCAGTGAGGCCAACAGCTGTCTAAACCGAAGGAAGATTGATATTCTCACAGCGGAGGGAGCGGGTACCGGAGTCATTAATAATAATCGTTGGCGCAACAATCCATGTTGGATCGGGGCCTTGAAGTGTGTTAGAGCACTTCATTCAAGACCGTAACGGTACACTAGGAGGCAATGTGGTCAGCATTGCGCTCGCCCGAGATTATTACCCTGATTGGACTCAGGTACTCATTCACAGCTGAGTCGACTGGTATCCGACGTCAAATCACAATGCAAATTCCACTGCCACCAGTGAGATTTGAACCGCGACCTTCCGTATGGCAGCCTAGTGCTCTAACCACTGAGCTATTCGGACACACCGGAGTCATTGGTTCAAGGAAAATGTACTTGGAGCCAATGGGTAGGTACACAAGCATATTCCAGGCGGGAATATAGTGGTCAAAGTGTAGTATAGGTCCCAGGGCGAAACGTGGATTGGTAGCCACGATGGAGCATAAAACCTGGGAAATGCCTGCTGAACCAACACCAACAGCTCTACTACCAAACACTATCTCCACCTCCACGTGGTGACCGCTGGGAACTCTTTCTTAACGAAAGCTGCAGACGGAGAAGGATGAAGGCGAGTCTCCCGTGCCTAAAAACGGGAAAAATTGTACCAACTGGCCCTCCAGGTTGGGGGTTGGGTAGGGCTGACAACCCTATACGGAAAACAGCTTGTTACGAAGCCACAACAGGAGCCTCGGACAGGACGGACTTTAAAACGACGGACCCGGCAACGACAACGGATCAACGATTTGCGCATTTTCTCATCGAACGTCCGCTCCCTGTACAGAGATGAAGCTGATGAGCAGCTAGCCGATACCCTGTCCGAATATAGGGCTGATATAACAGCGTTGCAAGAGATGCGATGGACAGGGACCGGTTTCCTGGAGAAGAGCTACTACACCATATATTATAGCGGTCATCCAGTAAACCATGTGCTCGGAGTAGGTTTCTTAGTCAGCCAAAAGATGAAACCTGTTGTTATCGGCTTTGAAAACATAAGCGAACGGCTATGCACTCTGCGCTTGCGAGGCAAGTTATATAAGCCTTATAAACGTTCACGCCCCTACAGAGGAGACTGCAGAGTCGGAGAAGGATACCTTCTACGAGGCAGTAGAACGAACCCTCGAAGCCTGTCCCAGATATGATATCAAAATCATACTTGGGGATTTTAACAGCCAAGTCGGGAAGGAGCCCGTATTCAGGCGATACATTGGCCCCCATAGCTTACACGAAAAAACAAATGATAACGGACTGCGGACTATTCAATTAGCAGGGTCACACGAAATGGTTGTTGGAAGTACCTGGTTTGCGCGGAAAGCGGTCCACAAACATACGTGGGCCTCTCCAGACGGGACCACTTTCAACCAAATTGACTACGTGTTGACCGAACGCCGCCACCTCTCAGCCTTGATGAATGTCAGAACATATAGGGGGGCCAATATAGACTCGGATCACTATCTCGTTGGCATGATGCTCTGAGCTTGAATAACAATACCACCTAGAATCCCCTCTGACAATCAGGTGAGAATGCACACTGAAGCCATCCACAACGCAACCCTCCGCGATACCTATAAGAGGGAAATGGATGCCGCAATAACCACAGTCAATAGAGGACCTGGAGATGAAGCATCAACAAATGATCTTCACAATCACCTAAAGAACGTTATCATGGATACGGCCACAAACATACTTGGCCCCAGCCGCAAAAGGAGTCGGAACGGCTGGTTTGACGATGAATGTAAGCTAGCAACGGAACGGAAGAATGCCGCATACCGAGTAATGTTGCATTCTCAAAGAACGCGGGCACGCGCGGAGACTTATCACGAACTCCGTCGAGCGGAGAAGCGACTTCACAGACGGAAAAAGGAAGCCTGGGAGAACCAGGAAGTCTGTGAACTAGAAAAGTACAGGGAGCAACCGCAACAGGCGCGGAAGTTTTACCAACAAGTCAGCAGGATGAAGCCTTATACACCTCGATGCTCATCCTGCCGAGACAAAGAGGGAAATCTGATTTCCGACAGAATGGGCATATTAGAGCGATGGGTTGAGTACTTTGATGAGCTACTGAACAACCAGAACATCGGCGAGTTGGAGGTCCCGCCCACTGAAGACAACGGACAAATACTGCCACCACCAAGTTTAGGAGAAACAGTCCGTGCAATTCATCGGCTAAAAAATCATAAGTCGCCAGGAGCCGAATTAGTTAAATATGGAGGCGACCAGTTACACCAAGTGGTTCATCAACTTGTGCTCAAGGTATGGGACAGCGAATCAATGCCTGACAATTGGCAACGAGGCATTATCTCTCTCATACATGACATGGGAGACCTCACACGGTGCAGCAATTATAGAGGTATCACGTTGCTGAGTACCATCTATAAGATATTCTCCACTATCTTGCTAGGCCGGATAGCCACATACGCTCAGAGCATCATTGGCTCATGCCAAAGAGGCTTCACTCCAGGCAAATCAGCAACAGATCAGATTTTTTCTCTGCGGCAAGCGATGGATAACTGTTTGAATATGAACAACAGTTGCACCATCTGTTCATCGACTTTAAAGCCGCCTATGATAGCATAGCCAGGGTAAAACTGTACACGGCCATGAGAGAATTCGGTATCCCGACGAAGTTAATAAGACTGACTAGGCTGACCCTGACCAATGTGCGAGGCCAGATAAAAGCAGCAGGATCATTCTCAAGACCATTCGACATCAACAACGGTCTACGACAAGGGGATGCGCTATCATGCGTCCTCTTTAACCTGGCCCTCGAGAAAGTGATCCGTAATGCTAAGGTAAATGCAAGAGGTACGATCCTCTTCAAGTCCACCCAACTACTGGCCTATGCTGGCGATATCGGCATCATGGAAAGAACCACCCGAGATGTACAAACTGCCTTCATCCAGATCGAGCAGGCGGCTATCGGGGCGAGATCTTGGGCTGCATATCAATGAAGGGAAGACAAAATATATGGTGGCAACGTCAGCACCGAAGACGAATCAACCAACAACAGCAAACCGCACTGGTCAAACACAAACACGAAGAAGAATAAGGATAGGAGAATACAACTTTGAGACCGTTGACATTTTCTCCTATCTAGGGTCGAAAATCACAACCGATAACAGCTACGATGATGAAATCCGCGCACGGTTGTTGTAAGCCAACAGGGCCTATTTCAGCTTACAAAGACTGTTCCGCTCGAATCGTTTCACCATAGGGTCAAAGCTCTTACTGTACAAGACTATGATCTTGCCAGTCCTCATGTATTTCTCGGAAACTTGGGTTCTTAGCAAGAAAAATTGCGAACTCTTGGCCGCGTTCGAGAGAAGAATCCTCCGAAGAATTTTTGGCCCCCTGCATGAGGATGGACGATTCCGTAGCCTACACAATGACGAAATCTATGAGCGATACCATGACCGTCCGGTTGTGGACAAAATCCGGCTCAATAGGTTACGGTGGGCGGGTCACTTAATCCGTATGGTTGAGGATGATCCCACGTCTATAAGGGCAATATCGATGGTAGAAAAAGAAGACGAGGCAGACCCTGCCTAAGATGGAGCGATGGCGTGGGCCAGGACGCCAGACAGCTTTTAGGGATATCGAATTGGTGGACCTCGGTGCAAAACCGGGATGTTTGGAGTTCCTTATTAAAGCAGGGGTAGACCGGATACCGGTTGTTGCGCCGTTGATGATGATGATGAATATACGCCACAGACAGATGTGCTTCCTTTAATCTCCAAAGGAACTAAAGAGGGCAGAACATTTCTATTCTGACTGACATCCAAGCAGTGATTTAAGCACTTAACAAGGTCTGGATACTCTGGACTTCAAGCCATGTTGGATTGGAAGGCAATGAGGTAGTGGACGAACTAGTCAAGAAGCGATCAGCGACGTCTTTACACGGGCCTGAACCCTTCTGTGGAATCGGAAACAAGTTCATGGCCATAACATTAAAAAATGAAGAAGAACAGTTGTAGGAATTATAGCCGACCAGAAATGGAGCAGTCCAGGGTGCTTATTCGGGAAATATGAACCCCTGCGCACAAAGGGTTGTTTAACCCTCACCAAGAAGAACCTCCTGAGAATAGTGAGGTTTCTCCCTGGTCACTGTCGGCTAAACTATTACCTAGGGAAGCTAGGGATTTCTACGGACACTGCCTGCAGGTTCTGTGCGGAGTATGATGAAATCTCTATACACGTTCTGAGACAGTGTTCGGCATTTGTGAAAAGTAGGTCGAAGGGGAAGGGTATGGGAGAACACTTAATATCAGATGCAAAGTTGAAAGATTTGGAAGTAGGGAATATACTTAATTTCCTAACGGCTATAGCTTACTTGAGATACTATGATTAATAGATATACTATAACCAGTAAAAGGGTACAATAGTTCTTCAAGGACGTGGTGCCGGCTTTCCCTTAACAGAATGATAGTAATCAACCTCAGCACCAAGTGTTAGATTTATGAGCACCATTGAACCCATATGGTGTGAAGTTTCTTTGACATCCAGAAAGTAGTCTCTTTTGGCCTGAGGTATCCTACCCTTAAAAGTTTACGAAAATGTCATATTTCTGGGAAAGATTAATTACTTCTGGTAATGATAGATTAGTGGCTAGCGTTCTTTGAAGTCATTTGCTTCCAAATTTATTTTTATCCCATCCTTAAAGAAATAAAATTTCATGCTTTCAATTCATTTCAGCTAGAACTTATTTGAAGCCATTCCCTTTATTGGATATTTTCTTCAGATTTTCTTTTCAGATTATTGACCCGTACGTTCGACCAGAGCGATTTGTTATTTCCTTGGGAAATGGGACGACCCAGCCAAAGTTTCTTTGAGCTTCTATGTGAACGGCTAATTAGGGGTCTTATTGCTATTGTCACTAATTCTGCTAATGGAAACACTAGTTTAGTAAACTGTTTAACGAGAGAAGGAAAATGAAACTGGGTAACGAATTCAGTTTACTAATTCGCAGTAAAAGGAAAATACACAGTCAACTTACTTTCGATCAATAACGAATCCACTTGTATCAAACAAGACCATCTACACTTTAGCCCTAATTTAATTACCATTGATTACATTTCAGTAGTAGATTAGCAGCCCAAGGAACACTCAGAGGCATTCCGAATGGAATCAAGCAGCACTTCAGCCTAATTCAAGGATTATTCAATCATAACTCCTCAACAGATTGAAGAAACCTCAATTATATGCCCAATCAACTATTGCTTCCATTTTCCTATACAACCACTTGAACATGAAAGTTTTTTTCCATCCTATTCAGGTAACCCCACAACACAATCAATGAATCAAAATCAAATTTATAACCAGCACCTCTCCTCGGCCAATGCAGCCACATCGTTTGAGGACTCTCGGGTGGAAAAGTTCGGTCCCAACGTTCATCATTCGGTCAAGCGGACAGGTAAACTTCGGGGAAAACTTGAATAATGGGGAAAATTACCCGTTCGGTACGGAGCTATTGGCAGGAAGAGGGTCAACGTTAAACTCCTGGAAAAAGGACAAGGTCACCACAACTTGTAAATTCAATTTAAGCTGCGAGCTGGGGCTGACATCCTTCAGACTCCGTAATCGTAATATAATTTACGTGGATTTGCTAAGGCATGGAATCAGTGAACTGGTTAAGGATAATCCAGTTTCGAGGATAGCAAAGTATGAGGTGGCAATGGAAAATTTCAAGTGGATTGAAAGTTTATGCATTTTGCACAATTATCGGGTGATTTTAAGAGCCGACGTTATTTATAACTATAACTTTTGGAATTCTAATAATAGTGTTGCATTAGTTCCTTTTGAACTCCATTTCTAAGTGAGAGAGGAAAGAGGGAAGCAAAGCTAGCAATAATCCTCGAAATATCGAGGACGATATAACGAATGCCATCCATTTTTGTAGGAAGCGAGACTTCTGAAGTGGGGCTACTCCAGACTAAATCATACTCTTAAATTCCTGGAAGTGGTTTATACTTACTGCACCAATTGATTCGCTCTTCAGTCGCATGCTTTCTCAAATTGTCTTTTTGCTTAGGGACAGACACCAATTTCCCACTAAAAGTTAAGACTTCTAGACTGGATTGCATTTTGTAAGATGCTCCTAACGGTTGACTTCTCCTCTTCAAGAACTCTGCCACTGACGTCTGCACAAAAATGCGAGCGAATTAGCCCAGAAATGGCAATTTACTCACATTTCATTCCTTCAGGAGTGGACCACAGTTTCCGAGGACTTTGCTGGGAAGCTTTTCTATATCCGTAAATGTGCTGTAAGTTAGGAAATGGTCTTGGAAGCATCTGATGGAAGTCAGAAGATTTTTAGTTGGAAATTTTGGATAGAAGTTACGAAAAGATAATGAAACTTTTGGAGTTAGACTGATTAGTTATTCGAAAACAGATGCCAGTCAAGCTGCCGGGGTAAGATTATCATGGAATGTTGTTTTTTGAAGATAGTTTTCCGTATTAAGCTTAATGAAATTATTTTTGTTCTATTACACTTGAAGAAGCATTCAGAGTGATTCAAGGTATGATACGGCAAAAAGAAGATTCTTACCCATCATATGCATCTAGGGAGCGCACTTATCAAGTGTTCTCAGGAGCTATTGTCTCCATATCCACTTGTCTGATCAGCTTTGTTTCTGGGATACTGACTTTTGGCTGAATCCTGAAGGTCGTTGAATGTCAAAGAACTCGAAATCTGCCGACGGTCCATCGCTGGCTTGGTTGCCTAATTCTCCCAGGGAACAGGACAGGAATATTTGGCTGAGGAAACTGCAGGTGTAAAGGAGAGGGGACCACAGGCTAACTCTTGCCTGTCAGAATCTTCTCTTCCTCCTATACCAAGAAAAGCAGGAGACAAGTGAGCTGGTGAAGTGAACGCAACTGGTCACTGTACGTGAAAAATTGCACGCAAGAAAGCGGAACTTTCGGCGGAAGGTGAGCACAAGGTGGTAATCTCGATAAAACCCAGACTGAACGCAGAAAACTTTTCAGTAAAGTTCGGGTTTCACATTAGACACTTACGCCAGGTTAATCCAGCTTACATGTAGCATGAAAAAGCTTCTTTCTTTTTCCTGGCAGTAAGCCTACCAAACTTGCTATGGATCCGAGCACGGTTGTTGGCTGCCATCAGAAATTATTTCGGTTTATAAAAACTGTTTTGCTCGAAACGTCTCACAATAGGGACAAGGCTCTTACTGTACAAGATAAGGTTTTGCCAGTCCCTATGAATTCCTCGGAGATGTGGGTTCTTAGCAAGAAGTTTGCGAACTCTTGCCGAGTTCGAGGGAAGAATCAATCCATGAGGATGGACGATCTATGAATCTATGAGCGCTACCATGACGTCTTGTTCTGGATCCGTATGGGTGAGGATGATCTAACCCGGAAAGTCTAAAAGGACAATATCAATGGCAGAAAAAGAAGACGGGGCAGACCCTGCCTGAGATGGAACGATGGCGTAGGTCAGAATGCCAGCCATCTTTAAGGGGCCTCGGTGTAAAACCGGTATGTCTAGAGTTCTTTACCAAAGCACGCCTAGCTCGGATACCGGCTGCTGCGCTGTTAATGATGGTGGCGAGCAGCCATGGGTTCGGTTGAATAAAATCTGTGTCATTGGATGAGTGAAGTGGGCTCGGATCTTCTTTGGTATGAAATCCTCACGACCGGGAGTTTACGTCCTGATATCAAGATGTTTACAGGCAACCATTCTGAGGCAGGATGGCGCAGTCATCATTGAATTAGGCTCGAAGACAACTAGCAAGAGTATGTTCTGCGAGATGGTGAAGAAGCTACTGCGAGAGAAAACTTTGGTTGCTAGTCTAGAGCTTATATGCTCCGTTGGAATCCGAGATCTTGACTTTTTCATAAAAAAAGACCCGAGTGAATGGGGTCATCAACCAATGGCCAGATGTGATGGAAGACGTCGAGCAATACGCGAAGAAATTTCTAAACAGTGGGAAAATCAAAATTGGACAGGTAGTATGTAGGTACGATTACGGATAATTACTCAAATATGTTACAGGTGCTTGGATTTTAGACGCACGTCTACAACTTGCCAGGGACTCGACGGGAGGACATTAATCATACCCGCCACTACCAATACTGTCTCATCTGATCTGGTTCTGCTATTCCTCAAATCCATTAGCCGTTCTGGTTTTTTCACTGTAACAACCATAGCCAGGTCCACCCCAAATCTATCAATCGTAGCCTCTGCTGAGACAGATAAAACAAGCACCCAATTATACATGACATTTTACAACAGCGGACCCAGCATAGCGACGTGTAGTGCCTCTGTTACAACGGCGTACTCTTTGGGGAGTTCATTTGTCGGGTAGAAGATAGTCCTTTCTAAGAGGTAATTCTTGACCAGACTCGCAAAATATCCTGGGACACCTATGTCATCCAATGCCCCACAGCAGTAGCTGGATCTCGCTCCGACAAGTCATTACCGCTTTCGGGGATGTGTAGCAGTCGGTTGCAGGTGACTCTCCTCGTCATTTGCCCCGTTGTATCCAACAGGTAAATTGGCGGTGTTGAATCTCCAGGTGGTTTATTAGTTTGAGAAGTAACCCCAAATCTTCCTTTTTTACTGAACAGGGAATATCCTACCCATTAGGCACATTTCGAAGATGTTATCAAACTCTAACATCCCCGCAGATTCAAAGCTTCTTTAGGGTAGTCATCCAAATCTGGAGCCTGGTAGTTGTCGATCCTGTCACATATTTCCTCCAGTTCCTCCTTGACCACCGTTTGCATTTCACTATTTTGGTGGTGATCTCTTTCAAAAGATGCCCGCAGATCACCCGTGGTGTTCTCCGCAGCCTTTTCGTTACCACCATGTGGGCTCCACCCCAAGGGCTTATATCACAATAGTCGCACAACTATTTGAAGCAATTCTTTTTGCTCCTTCGAATGGCGGCATCTAAGCGGCTCCGCAGTTGCCTGTGCATTTCCATAATGCTCTGGTAAAGCTTTCTTACCCGTAAATATGTGGCTCGCAAAGTTGCGACGCATTAAAATCCACCTGCTCACACTTGGTAAGTTGGGGTTGTGTGAAACTTAGCAGCTATATAGTATCTGGGTTCTTTTCACTTTTACTTCAGTGCTCCATTATTTCTTGATTTCTTTACAACAAGATTTGATCACGAGAACTTTTAAGCCTGACGCGCGTAGATGCATAGAGGATTACGGCAGTTTGGACGAGTCACTGGCCTATATACCATGTCATCAGACTCGATTTTCCTTACCATTCGCATCGCCGAAGTTGTAGAGGATAGGGAGAAACAATTAAGTACTTTCTTTGTGATTGTCCAGGTCTAACAACAACCAAGCTCCTCCCTATGGGGATCTCAAAGCGATATCCGTTTGCAGGATGGGAGATGCTATTCTTTGTAAATGTTACGGGATGGCTCTGAAAATCTGAACCGGCTGGATTCTGCTCCCCTTCCCCTTCCACCAACAGTCACGATCTTCTGGCAACGTGTGACATCAAAATAGCGCAAATCAGTATTAATTGGGTTGTTCGGAACGGCTACTAATACATGTTCCTAGTATGTAGGCCCGGGCTGGGAGTCGGCTTTTGCAACTGGCGAGGATCGGCTTGTCTGCTGGCCTTATGTTTGGGGTAAGTAGATCTGGCGGGGGGATGAGCCAAAGCAGTAGCCCGGGGATCGTCCTCCCTGCACTGGAGAATGTGCTAATAGGACACGAAGCCAAGGTGGAACAGCATAAGCCGAGGGCTGTGTGACCAATGGGCAGCTTGGTCTTTAGTATGCGAACACTGAACACCTTGAGCACCTTCAGTTTCAAATAAGACGGGAGCCGGGCTAGCCATGGTGGACATTCTTTCTCCTAACCTGAAAACCTCGACGTCGGGGGATCCCTCAAAAGTAAAGCCCGACAAGAACGTCGGTCAACGGAAATCGACTAAGAAGCGAAGGTTCACTGGTGTCCTGTTCAAGAGCCAGTACCAGAAGGCCATGCATATTCTCAGCAAGATTACCAAGAATAAGGAGGCCGGTACCGTCGACGAGCGGATGAAAAAGGCCTCGCGATTGTTGAGGAACAGCAAACGCCTGGCAGACGGGCAGAAGGCAAAGCCCATCGCTCTGAAAAGCAATCGATCTCAAGACGAGGTATAGGAAGATCACATGCGGAGCAGAGTGGGTAAGAGATCGGGCACTAAGCAATATTTGAAGAAAAGTGCCCAGTACCCCCCGACAATCAAACAACGAGCCACGAACTACGAAACCCTTCAGCGATCTGGCCAGGAGCCACTTGCTTGTGGCGCTGGCGGATGGTAATTCCGCTAGCGGCCAACTATCGCCGGAGGTGTGGACGGTCTGACGGGAATTGACGTGATCATGGCGAGCGTAATGCAGATAAACCTGTTGCACTCGAAGTGCGTCTCCACTAATCTGCTTGTCTTCCTCCTAGAGGAAGTGCGACATCGCACTAATACAGGAGCCTTGGGTCGGAGGCGACCGAATCATCTGAGGGCTCTAAAGCAAATATTTTAACTTATTCCACAGCCCAGGAGACGATGATCAGGACAAACCCTTCACAGACCCCAGGAGCATCGACTGGAGAAAGTTTGGTCAAATAATTAAGAACAAACTCTCCGGTGCTCAAATTGGCAAGATTGAAGGGAAATCTTCAACATCTGCTGCAGACATAAATATTGGCAATCATACAAGGACTGCCTGGAACAGTACAAGACGGAAATTATCGTCAGAATATCGAAAGCACGAGCGAATCCGCAAGGCTCTGCAAGATTCTGTCCAGGGAACATAAGAACCCATCCTTTCTTAAAAAGTCGGAGGGCTCCTGGACGACCACTTGATCAAAGCTGTAAACAGAGGCACGCCCCAGTCCTCCCAGGTGGCGTCATCTCTCCAGTGCTCTGGTTAATAGTGATGGACGAAATTTTACGAATATTGGACAGCAGCGGGATGAAGGTAGTGGCGAATGCTGACGACTTGGTGATATTAGTGTCAGGGATGCTTTCCGTCCATTATGACTGATATCATAGAAGGAGCGTTACGGCTGAATGAACAAAGATTGGTTTTTTCCTCCAACGAAAAGTATGTGTGTAATCCTGGATCCAAAACTAAATTGGACATTGAACATAGAACTGACGGTTAAGAACGCCTATATAGCCTTCTATGCCTGCAAGAGAACCTATGCCAAGAAATGGAGTCTCTGGCCGAGGATGGTTCTCTAGACATACACCGCTGTGGTGCGTCTAATTCCAACGTACCGCTTTGAGCAAAAAATACAATAGAACGAAGCTTAATAGGATTCAAAGAACCGCGTATGCAGGTGCTACTAGGGCTTTGCAGCCCTGCCTAACAGATGCTCTCAGTGTACTTCAGCATCTCCTCCCCCTAGACCTTCACATTAAATACGTTGCAGCGTGCAGTGCCATCAGACTACGTGAGTTCGGATGCTGGGCAGCGCGGTCCTACGGCGACAGTAACAGCTTAGACTATGCCATCCGCAAGCTTAACTTCACGAGAAGTTTTGCTGTGGATTTTCCAACCAGGGCAAAGTGGAAGACCGGTGGCGGTTTGCAAGGTTAAGACAGTTTCCTTTACCGATGGGAAGATGATCTGTGTAGTCGGCGCGGGGGTTTTCTCGAATACACAGAGTGTATCCAAGTCTTGCAGGTCTCGCGAGCGTATTCGAAATGGAAGTACTGGCGATACTGGAAGTCTGTGGATGGCTGGAGCGTGATCTGAGCCCGAAGAGTAACATAGCCATTCTGACCAACAGACAAGAGGCCATCAAGGCTTTGTACTCAGCGAAGACATGTCCAGGCTGTTGACTCAGTGCAGAGATGCACTGAATAGTCTGGGCGGTACGCTCAAGGTCACTCTGCTCTAGGTTCCCTGGCATAGAAACATAGAGGGGAATGAACGTGTTGACGGATTAGCCAGGCGAGGCTCTGCTCTTGGTAGCCCTTCGGCGGGTACAATCGGTGGCTCGCTGGCGGGTGTCAAGGGCGGAGTTTACTCGCACTTCTTAGCAGCCGCGGCCCTCCGAAAACGATGGCTTACCAGCTGTGTCAAGTCAAGGAGGATTTGCCCGCCTATAACACAGCCCGATTACGAGAGCTCCTGTGTTAGATGCGTGCAAATGCATTCAAGATTATGGTGGTCTGCACGGAGCACTGGCGCATAGGGAACCATAACGCCAGGCTCGACATACCCTACGATTCGTATTGCTGAAACTGCGGAGAAGGGGGAAACCCTGATGCACTTTCTCTGCGATTGCCCAGCTCTAGCTAGAGGCAAGCTTCGGACGCCGGGTAAACCATTCTTTGGGACCTCAGAGAAATTTCTAGCTGCAACATGGGAGAGCTCCTTTCCTTTGTGAATGCTACGGGCTGGCTCTGATAATCCGAGCCGGCTGGACTCTGCCTTCCCGCTCTCATAACAACGCCACGGTCTTTGGAGTTTGTGGCATCAAAACGGCGCAGCACAGCGCTAATTGGGTTCCTCGGAGCGGCCACTGATGCCTACCTACCTACCTCTATCTACCCCTAATGCACATATCTTAAGGTGCGACTTATGTCTATAGCCACCTATTAATTCGACACTATTCGGGCATATTGTGAACGTTTTGAAATTAACTATGGTGATTGACTACTGCGTTAGATGGAAATATTTGCCCCTGTGCCTTGTTTGTTTCTTAATTGTGCTAGAAATACCATCGAACTTAGGAAGGATTTGGCAATATATTAAAGAAATAACTGATGAATTTGGATCTGAGATTTCAGCTTGATACGAAATGTCCATGTAATGCAATCCTCATTTACTGAGCATATAACATTACGCGTACAATCTATTTATATTCCCGATCAACCTCATTTGTCCAGTAATGTTATTGCAAACCAATAATAAACCCATTAGCATGGTACTACCTCCACACAACGCAAACCAACTCCAGTGGAAATTTTCATAGTGTGGCTTCCATGCCAGAGTGGAGATATCCTAATGGACGGGTTCAATTTATTTTAGTCATGGTACCTAGATAAATTGCATAGATTGTAGTCACCGAGACATGCGGTAATTTATTTTAATTATTTTACTCCGAAAAGCTGATAGTTTAGTGGCTTTCTCGACGTCTCCACTACTCTCGAATGATTCAATTACTGAACTCAACCCTTAATTGCACCGATTTCATTGAGGACGGTAATTTTTGATTGTAGCATGCGATTCAATTAGGGAAATTTTAGATTGTTTGATCTTTCGCTTGTTCGAGATATATTTGAACGGTAGATGACATTGTGGAATGTATTGTTGAAAAGTAAATAATTTTAAATGTCCCCCATTATGCCACGTACCCAGTATATTGAGAAAAACTCTTCAAGGCGAATTGAGCCCCGCTATTAAAAGAGCAACAACATAAATTAGGTCTGTCATAACTAGAATCCGTGGGATTATGCCTACACGGCAGGTACTCACGCTAAGCCCCCAGGACCTTCACGTCCTAACTAGAGTAAAACCACTATGCGTCCTTTCAAAATCATTCATCTGAGGTGAGTCTCATTCCAGTATCTCTTGTGCTCGAGATTTATTTTCCGGTCAAAGTCTTCCTTCAACCAACGTAAGAATAACGATAAATTCTTTTGATGAACTTGAAAAACTTGTGTTGGAAATCTCTAAATAAAATCATGGAGCTCATAAACTTGTCGACTATTTACTGGAAAATGTTCTCATATTTTTCTGGGAAATATAGAACAGTTTTTCCCTGGAGATACCATTTACTGCCAGCCCTCGGTCGCCTTTCAATGCACAATAGCTCACCTCCGACATAATTTAAAAGGATATTTTCAGAGAAAAGGAAAACAGAAAAGATGAAAGTTTAGATATTGACCAGTGGACCATAAAAACGGAAAAGTTTCCTTTCTTTTTTACTCGCTCCCTTTACAAACTTGGTCAATGGAAAATTACCGAAGTTGAACAAAATGAGGAAAGTTTCGAAAGGCAACCTGGCCATTGATGCAAGTGAAAGCATAGAACACGAAAGCTGTTTTGAAAGGGTGGATTTCTTTTTAATTACGGAGGGAGAAATATTACGTGTATTGTTGCAAGGTAGGTAAATACAAGACGGGGATTAATAGTGGCGATGACGTGCTTCTCGGAGGTGCATTGTGTTATGCTTTACGATATTATAATTAAACCCGACGGCATGGCGTTTCTATCGGTGAACTAAACAAAGGATAAGCTGCGCCCGTAATGAATAAATGATTAATAAGGAGAAAGGCACCGGTAAGTAATAAGGTATAAAATTGTTTTAATTTTTGCAACATTTTTTTGCAAGCTCTGGATTGTTTCTTGGAAGTAGTTGATGCTGGCAGCATAGTGGTGCGAGTAATATTGCCAGTCAGGCAGAAACTTTGAGGTGATTTTGTTGAGGATTTTGCATTATAGAAATGAAACTAAGTCTGAGGGAAGGGAAATCTACATGGACATTGTCAGACACGACAGAGAGATTGATATTCTAAAGGAACTTCTCTGGGCTTTGGTTGGAGTTTGCACTTTCATCGAAAAGCTAGAAAAATTGACAAAAAGAAGGATTTAATCTTCTGAAAACTTCAAGCTTGGCTACTATGTTATGTCGAATATTGAGTACTGGAAAAAATAGAGATCAGAATTGGCGCGGACATTGCACTAGCTACGTACGACAAGTCTACCTGCCTAATTGTGGTATTGAAACAAACCACCACCAACCTTCTTCGTTTTTAGCCATTGTGTCATTAGCAACGAAATCAACTCATTAGATTTCATTCGCCATTTTTCCTGTTCATGGGCTTATCCTGGGTGGAGCCGAGAGGTTTTTAAATCCCCATCTATCATGCCAACCTGCAAACTGTGCAACAAGTACAGGTGACACGATGCGTCTTTGAGCTAGCTTTATATGTAGACTCCATCTTACACTTTCTCCTCTAAGGTCGAAATACACTTTCATTTTACCTGAACAAAATGTACCATATATTGGGTCTGGATGAATGTAACTTCCATCAGCTCGATGGAAATACACAGACAGGCACGTGACGGCTGTCTTTTTTCGGTGCATGTTGAGTTTGTCCATTCCACTCCAGGTTAAGGAGTATCAAATTGTATGCACCAACGGTAATGACCGATATATGGGGAAAAGGATTCTAGGTTTAGGAGTTGTCGCTAGACACCTTTGCTTGCGTGTTGTGTCTCGCAGGGTTGGAGAGTTACGACAACTCCCTCAAACTGTCTTGTGATTTACTCTACCGCAGCTTTTCTTCACTCTATGTTCCTCCTGCTTCCCTCCCACGAGTGGATGCAACCTGCCCCATTTCTTCTGCCATTCTGCTCCTTATTCCTTTCTTTGTTGAGTATCTCATTAATATCCTTGACGCCAATGTTAGCCCTGCCCCTGACGGTCTGACCTACTTTTGATTAAAACTGGTACACCCAATTCCTTTCTATTTTCCATTATTATCAAAAAGAGCCTCAAAGAGAACCATTTTCTTAGTCTGCGGAAAGAGGTTCTCATCCTCCCCATTCACAAAAGCGGCGATCAAACTCTTGCCGAGGATTAGCGTCCTATTCGGCTCTTCCCCTCCTCAAATTCTTAGAAAAGTTTGGCAGCAACTGATTGTCCGCCTATCTTGGCCACCTCATTGTCAAAGACGTTCTTAAACGTAGGTTCACCGCCTCAAGCTTCTCGACTCGACCAACTTTGTGGCCAAATGTCTAAATTCACTTCACGAAGTGCATACTATCTTGACAGATTTTGTTAAAGCTTTTGACACTGTAAATCACAGGATACTATAGTCCACATTCACCTCTCACAGCGTTCGCTTATAACATGTCTTGCCTCTCAGATTTCGAATCGATACTGCTTTATTGCCACCGCCTCCGACGTCTACCAAGGTTCTATTCTTGGCCCTTTAATATTTTTATTGCTTGCTTTAGGCCGACAACCCTAAGCTGTTTTCTGCTATGACGTTATTTTTGGGCCGTGCCTTCAATGAACCCTAGACACTCTAGCTCTTTGATGCTGTGCTAATGGGTTTGCACTAAAAGTCAACGTTTAAATCCTCATCCACTTCCTTATCCCACTCTCTTGAGGATATTTCTTATCAAATTAGAACTACACTCACACTACAACCAATGCCGTGAAGTCGAAGTACTGCTGCATGGTCTGGTCACCATCCAGCCGCTGTTATTTCTTACCCTTAAAAAGGTGCAAAGTAAAATCCCCCGTTCCCCCTTCTTTAAAAGAGAAACTTTCCGCGTGTGGACTACCACCCCCACCTCAGTTCTCCTGACCCCTCCTTCCTTCAACAACGTAAAACCTATCTCGATTTATTTACACTTTCCAAAGTTTCCACGGTTCTGAGGGACTGCTCCACCTCTAATGACATCGCTTGCATGCCTCCTCTTATAATAGATGCAAAGCAGGCATTTTCAACGTACCCTTCGCATAGCTCCAAATCTATTCCCCGATTCATAGACTCTGTCGGTACTACAGGGCACAACGGTTTGGTCACTTCTTCCTTCAGTGGTTTTAAGCGTAGGTTAAGACTCTTGCTTTCTCCTCCCTTTGAGGACAATAAATAATTGGGGTTTACCCTGTTTACTGCAAGTTAAATAAATAAATGAATAACTGCGGAATTATGGAGGCGAATCGACAAACTGAAAGGGATTGAAGGCTCTATTGACGCTGCGAGTAATAGCGATCACGACGCGCGCACGATATCGTGCGTGGCAGAAAGACTTTGCAGTTCCGTTGGACAGAAAAGCGGATACTTATCATCATCAACGGCGCAACAACCGGTATCCGGTCTAAGCCTGCCTTAATAAGGAATTCCAGATATCCCGGTTTTGCGGCGAGGTCCACCAATTCGATATCCCTAAAAGCTGTCTGGCGTCCTGACCTAGGCATCGCTCCATCTTAGGCAGGGTCTGCCTCGTCTTCTTTTTCTACCATTGATATTGCCCTTATAGATTTTCCGGGCTGGATCATCCTCATCCATACGGATTAAGTGACCCGCACGGATTTTATCCACAACCGGACGGTCATGGTATCGCTCATAGATTTCGCCGCTAACAACCCAAGTTTCCGAGGAATACATGAGGACTGGTAAGATCATTGATACTACCGCAGATAGTAACGGTTTCATAACCTTATAAACTATCACAAAAAAACTTGGATGTTGTCGCAAATCATTCAACGGTCCTGTGAGGGACGTTAGCGATAGACCCTTCAAATACTAATAGGAACAGGTGAAGAGATGGAAGGAAAATTTTACCACGGTGCTTAACCGTATTCCACTCCGCCTCCTCTGGATGAAATGGCTAACCACCGTAATACGTGGATGCGGACTGCCCCTCCAACCAGAACAGAAATCCTTGCCGCCATCAACCCACTCAAATGAACTAAAGCCGCTGGGTTTGACAGTCTGCCCGCAGAGTTAGCTATCACTACACTGCCAGTTCATGCTTGTCTGTTACTTCCGCTTATGCAGAAATCTAGGAATCCCAATACCTTTTTTCAAAAAGTAGAAGAAGGAGATGATAATTTATAATCCATAGAAAGACACCTGTCTTTAGTGCGATTATTGGGGTATTTGATTTTTTCCGTCTCAAAGATAACAGCTAGAAGAATTCCGGATTTCATCAAAGAACATCAAAAGCTTGATGGTTTTCGCTCTGGGTCCTCCAGCATTGACCACTCCAACAACTTACGGGTCATTTTGGAAGAGAGCACGGAGTTCAGATCCTTGCTTCACCTGCTCTTCACCGAAATTAGGATGGTATAGTGGTCGGAGATGTGGGAAAGTAAAAGGTCATGGATGGCGGCTTCAAAAATTTTGGAAAGGGAGTTGAGCAGGGAAATTGGATGGTGGCTGTTGGGATTGGATGAGGGTTCTTGCTTTTTACGGGTGAGGACGATGTGCGCTTGTTTCCAAGGGGTGGGGAAGTGTGCTGTGGAAAAACAGTGCTTAAAAAAATTGAGAAAGGAGAGGTCTTAGGGTTTTAGCGCACTTCTTGAGGACTATGGTAGGGATTTTATTAGGACCTGTGGGTTTTTTATTCTTGCGGGAAAAGATTATGGATTCCACAGATTCTTGGGAAACGGCTGGGATTGGGGCAAAGAAATGAGGAGCGTGGCCTGGAGATGGTATTGGTTGATTGGTGTTAGTAGCGAAGGTCTGAAAGGTGATGAGAAACTGTAGATTCGATAGATGGGTCCGAAAGGTGTAGGGTGGTGTGATAAGCTGTCAGAGAAACTTTCGCTAATTAGTCGGCACGGTCTTTAGGTGAAGTGTTGTGGGGAAGGGCGGTGGGAGTTTTCGATTTGGGGAGGCGGAGGTAGGTGTGACGGAATTGGTTGCAGGTCTGATTGTTGATGAAGATACCTGAGAGCTTGACGGTGTGGTGTTCGGCATACAGGGATTGGATTTCGAATCGGATGGTTTGTACCTATTGCGATGGAGTTGGCGGCGGAGGTAGTTTTATGTTTGACTAGGTCAAGGATATGGGAGGAGAGGGTGATTAAATTGTTATAGCTTAGGGGACAAAGAGGGATGGTTTGGTTGCACACCTTTTGGGTGATTTCGGTGATCCGGAATATTGTACTATCTAATAGTTCAGGGAAAGGAGAGAGTGGGAGTGAAATGGATGAAAGTTTGTCAGCTAATTCGTAATTAACTAGATTCCAGTTGGTTCTAGAATAATCGGGAAGGAATTTAGGTTGGATTTTTGATGGCTGTACCTCCGCCTGGGGGGCTTATGCGATCGGTTCGGAAGAAAGTGATGTTGAGAAAGGAGAGTCCATGGATGAATTAAGCTTTGTTTTTGTGAGGAGGAGGAAGTGGGGATTATGAGTGTTATGGAAGTTAAGCAGTTTATGTCTTTTTTGTCTGCTCACAATAGAATTGATGTTGAGCAATACCACTTTAGTGGACATTACTAAGAGACACTTGACACAGAAAGGAAAGTAGTGCAAGCCTCTTTTCCATAGGAGAGGAAAGGGATTGATATGTAAGAATGAAGGTGTTGACTTTGGAGGCAAGCTGTGGGGCCGGCATATTGAATAGTTAATGAATTTCATTATTCAAATTGAAGGAAGTGATGGGACGAGATGCGTTTCCGGCTACAGAAGCATAGGAGAGTGGTTGATGTTGAAGTGGGATAGAATTGGCGGCTTGAATAGGTTTGTGTTGGGAAGGAGGCCTGGAGTTTGGGAGTGGGTTAGGGTTAGTTGGTTGGGGGGTTAAGTTTTGGCGGGCGCGGGCTTGAACATCGGGTAGTTCCGATAACTCGCCGGATGTGTATTGGAATCCCACCTATATCAGGCTCTGTTGCTGGGTTTTCAAATATTGCCGGGGAGCATGAGAAGTGTTGTATTTAGCACAACGGTATGGCAGATTGCAGTTGAAAGCGGGAAAGTGAAGCTGGACCCGTCCGAACTTGACTAGGCAATGAACATTGCTCTGGCCTTGGACAGTGAGGATTGTTGGAATCCAGGTTTGAATGAGACAGGGATAGACGTAGGGGTTTACTATTGCGTCTCGATGAGCACGTCTCGTAGGTGACATCAAGCCGGTGGAGTTCACCAAGGGGTGTAAGTGAAATCTAATCCACGGGGAACTAAATTCACTAGCTTCTGATGAGAAGGTGTGCAAGTAAAGAAGGGATGATTCCTTTCTTTCAGAAGCACCTTGGTAGTGTCGAACGCAGAAGAGCTGTCCATAGAGGTAGGGAAGGAACTACTCACTGGCGATGAGGGGTCGTCACTTACCCCAGGAGGGTGAATGCTTTTACATGGATCCACCTCTTGGGGGGGATTTGGGATTAGGGATGGGGAGCAATCGGACCAGAAAATAAAACCGAAGATGACGAGTGGGCGGATAAGCTGCTTATAACAAAACCGCTGAACCTTTTTTGGAGTCGGGATATTGTACTTAAGGATAGGATACAGGGACCAGAAGGCACCAGTTGCTCGGCCTAGTGCCTTCGTTATATGAGGTACGTGGGAGAGGCGGGAGTTCATTGTCACCCCGAGGTAGGTGACTACTTTAACAGTGGGAATGGGCTCGTCGTGGATTGTGAGTGACAGTGATCTGGTGTCCCTCCACATCTTCGGCGTCATCCTCATGTCTCCATAGAAGACGATGGTCTCACACTTGTCGGGATTTAGGGAAAGTTTCCAACAGGTGAAATAGTGGTAAAGTTCGTCCAAATAAGCATTCAGACGCGCTTCACCACGGGAGATGTCTTTGGTGGCCGTGTAGATGATTAGGTCATCCGCGTATTGGAGGATCTGGATGGGACACGGGTGTGGAGGTGGTTTGGGGCTGCCTGCGGTGAACAGAGAGAAAAGGGTTGCAGACAGGACTGAACCCTGAGCAATGCCGGCGGGGCAAGTATAGGAAAAGGAAAGGTGCTGCTGGATGTTGACTGAGGATTTCCGCCCATCTAGAAAGCTGAGAATTAGCTTGCAGAGGTGCGGATGGAAATTGAGTATTTCGGAAAGCTTGTACGTGAGTCCGTATTGCCATACAGAGTCGAAAGCTTTCCTTAGGTTAAGGAGACAGGCTATGGTGGGTGTCCTCCGATTGATGCCCAGGAGGATATCAGTCTTGAGGATAAGCAGTGCGTACTCTACCGAGTGTTTAGTTCGGTTGGCGAATTGGAACTCGGGTAGAGTGTTGTTGGAAGTGCAATGCTCGTCTATGAGGAATTTGATAATCCGCTCGAAGATTTTGGTGGAGGAAGAAAGGATGAAGATAGGCCTGTAGCTATCAGGATTTAGTGGGTTGAGGTTCTTTTTTGAGATGGGCACTATGCGAGCATTTTTCCATTCGGTGGGGAAGTGAGCGTTGAGGATGCAGTGGTTGATGGTCGAGGAGAGTGTGGTGTAAATGTTGGGGGCGCACTTTTTTAAAACTATGGAAAGGATTTTGTCAAGACCCACTGATTTTTTGTTCTTGGAGGCTGCAATTGCAGCTTCCACTGAATTTGGGCTGACAAATTGGATGGGAGAAACATCATTATGTTCATCGGGATGGGTAAGGGGTTGAGAGAAAAGGTTTAGGTTGGAATTGGGTAGGTAAAAAGTTGGTGTGGATTGGAGTTTTTCTATTGTTTCGCTCACAACACTTTCGAAGTGTTGATCGCGAATGTGGAGGGTGCAATGGTGCGCTCGGAGGAAGTGGTCGGCTAGGATGTTCACCTATTCGGCAGTTGAGATACTCTGTGGGAGGTGGTGGGAGGAGGTTTGTTGGGAGGACTTGCTAGACGAAGACAAGTTCTTCTGAGTTCGCTGAACGTATCAGGGTTCAGCTCTATATTGGGGAGACGTTTGTGGAGGTGGTTGGTGTAAAGGGTGAAAATTCTATTGCGGATTGACCTGTCAAGAGAAAGGATTTCGTTACGGAGAGGAGAGGATTGCGGAAAGTATCCATTCCTAAATAGCGGTTGCGGTAGTTGAGGGACCGAGAAGGTATCAGTTCGTCACATACTTGCTGAATTGCTTCAGTGTACTGACGAACTGTCCAATTTATAGTGTCGTTGGAAACTGTTTGCTTGGTAGGGAGGAGGAGAGGTTCAAGTCTGGATTTAAGGGTGGTGCACTCGTACAAGCCCTGACGGCAAACTTTTATAGATGCACTATTTAGATAACACTACTAGATTTCGTAAATACATAAAGCGACTGCCTTCTGGGCGGTGGACCCTGAGCTTGTACCCGATAATCGCTCGTTTCTACCCCTATAAAATCTAAACGATCACGAATTTCGCTATGAAATTTCTAAAAAAAAGTCGATTCTGAAAACCTCTTAATGTGCTTTGGCCCCTTAATTCAATAACGTAATTTAATACAAATGGTTTATGTTTTTGCCTCTCAAATGTCTTGTTTATTTTATGCATTTTCCCGGGGTTATTGTCACTTGATTTTGCGCATGCATATCAAACATTTCACGCTTATCTAGCGGCTTCGATTGACACAACCTCAGTGACATGTCTAGGAGAGATAGAGAAGTGTTTTTACTCGATTCAAAAGCAACAGACTCAACCCCTTTTCAATTTTTCAAATGTCTTAATTTCAGAGAAACTTTTCGCTATTGTTTCACTCAACTCTTTCATCTCAATGCGATATCCTTTCTCCCAGACATTTCCTATCTTTCAATCAATCAATCAGGGATCATTCAACTAAAAGAAAATTCCTCTTGATTCCATTTGATTGGTGGCAGCCGTACACATCCCTTCACTCATCGTCCTTTCATTCTTTATGTGCATAACCCACTTCGCTTGGAAAATGTGTCCTCAATGGCTGGTACCGAATGAAAGTTTGTTTTATTCTTTGTTTGTGTTGTTTTTTTCGGTTGACCTGAGATTGACTTGTTCAGAGTAAAACAACTTTATTAGTTGTCTGCCCGAAAGTATTGTATCCGGGCCTCAGTATCGTGGGAGTTGATTTGACATTTTGTAGATATGTGTTGGAGCAGGGATCTCACCGGAAACAAAAAGGATTTAGACTTGACCTTATCGTCGAGTTTTTCTTTGTTTGGAAAAACAATTTTTTTCAGATAATTTTTGGTATTTGTTGTACCAAGTACAGATCGACCAGCAAAGTGTTGGCGAGTAGTAGACGTGGGTACATATAGAGGTATTGAATAAGGATGAATAAAATTTTTACGAAGTTTCGAAGGATGATGGAAAGTTACAGTTGCCTGTTGAGAAATTTTTAAAAGCAGATATTCTACATATATGTCATGTGTGGAGTTACCAAATCTTCCATCTGGCGCGTCCCTTCTTGCGGATAAGGGAACGCTCAACGGATGTGTCATGGGAATGCACATGCACACATCCGGAGATGTGCGTGTATGGGCATGCTTATTCGTAGGCCGGACAGGTGGTATTAAGAACACCCACCCGTGGATAAAAATTGGCTATAGAAAAGATACCTAGAAATAAAACCAATGGAGGAGAAGAGTAGAGAGAAGGTCACGGTGCAGGGAACCCCAGTACCGGCGGTTTTTGGGAGTGGGCAAGCGGGCTTCCGGCCGCCGACATCTAACGACCGCAGTGCCGCAGTAGTGGGAACCTTCGCTACTATCACATCAAATGTTACAAGTGCGATGGATGGAGTAGAACTGGTTCCATTTACAGACCCGTTCAGAAGAAGTTCGATTCTTCGTAGATCCCCACCCTTGTAGGCACACGGCGCGCGAATGAAGATGCTACTCTCAAGAGGGAGAGTATAGCGGAGTATGGAAAGGAGTAAACAATGCCGGATAACTACTTAAGTGACATAAGGTGCAGCGGCAAATCGGGAGGTGCCTTCATCGCACTAGGTAATAAAATCATTTAGCTTTGCGAATTCATCAAGGAACGCCGGAATATCCCTCAAAATATAAGGGCCATGATTTGAGGTACTAGGTTGGCGTACGGCAAGACCCAGGATGAAAGAGGGGTGAAGACATTGGTCGAAAAAGTAAGCTATTGAACACAAGTGACGCCCACAAAAACTCGGGAGAGGAGAACCCGGGGAAGAGGCATCGCGAACGGTTAAACAAGTCAACTGCCCTTAAGAGAAAAATGGGCTTAACTCCCAAAAAAGTGAAGCAAGTAAGGAAGACAGATCACGCTGCACTAGACCATCTCAGAAAGGAGACATTATGCTGTAGCTCAAGAAGTCCAAGGATATAATGGGAAAAAAATTCTTGAGTCAAATCGAAAAGAAGCCGAAATCAGGGCTAGCAGACCGGAGATCTCTATAGTCTGCAAGAGTATAAATTAGGTCACCACGAAGAAGAAAGTTCGTGAGGCTTTGGAAAAAGCGTTCGACCTCATTGACCTTCAAGAGTCAACGGTAAAAACACTACGAAAATCCAACGGTGGGACACAAACCGCCATCATTAGTCTGCCAGTGGAGCCAGCACTCAAACTGTTGGCAGCATTGAGAGTTAAAATAGGCTGTGTTATGTTTCATCCCAGAGAGCAGGTTTCGCTGAAGTGGTGTTTTAGATGCCTTGGCTTTGGTCATATCGCGAAGAAATGTTCCAGTGCCGATGACAGGTCGAAGCGGCGCAGGATTTACTCCCGCAAACCATCCGCGAGAAAAACATCGATGTGGCCATAATTAGTGAGCTATATCGAAACCACGGTAGTAGCATTTAGATCAAAGACCAAACGGGCCAAGTAGCGCTATGGGCTTGTGAAAACAAGCCTTCGAGGAAATAATGGAGCACCCGGAAGAGGGCTTCATCGGAGTCAAGACGAAAGGCTTCCACATTTACAGTTGCTATTCTTCACCTAGCGCTACACTTGCCGAGTATGAGCAGATGCTTGCCGTTTTTGTTTTGGATGTAAGAGGACGTTGGACTGTAATTGCAGGAGATTTTAATGCGTGGGCTCTTGAGTGGGCAACCGGACAACTAATGTAAGGGGACGTGTTATCCTCGAAACATTCGCGCAGCTAGATGTGGTACTGGCGAATGTTGGGGCCTCGTACACTTTTCGGGGAAGGGACCTGGGGTCTGTAGAGGACTTGGCATACGTGAGTGCCACTTTAGCCAGCAGAGTCGCTTGGCATGTCAGTGAGGACTGTAGTCACTGCGACCACCAGGCAATCTGCATAGAAATATAGGGCGGATTGAGCTCAAAAAAGAGTTTTCGCTGAATATCGGGTGGTATGCTTGGCTGGCCAGCGAAAACTTTTGAGGGGGACACGTTTTCCGCGGCGCTCAAACCCAAGATGTCCCTCAATGGTGCGGCTAGAGAGAAAGCCACCCAAATCACCCGATGGCTGATAGAAAAATGCGATGCTGTTGCGAACCCAACTAATGGTGGAACAACGATATCGGAAGTTTGCGAGCCGTATATTTCCGAACAAGAAGGCTTTGCCAGAGACTCAAGGGAAAGCCTGATGGCGGGAGGGGGCACAGAGGCAACTGCGTGGCCTCCTAATGAAGCCATTCGGAGGAGCAAAAACAACTGTTTCAGGTGGCTATGAAACCACGCCGACAGAAATCCTTGGGGCGAGGCCTACAGGGAGGTAGTGAAAAAGCTGCGGAGATCACCCCAGGTGTCCTGTCCGCCCCTCCTGAAGCAGATTGTTATCACTCTGTTTCCTCACCACGAAAATAGGGGAAGGCAAATGGGTGTCCAGCTAAATGAGGGAATAATACCTCCAGTAACTGTGGAGGAGCTGCGGAAAATATATGGTAGGATCGGCGACAACAGGGCCCCGGGTTTGGATGGCATCCCCAACCGAGCTTTGAAACTGTGAAAATTAGGCCTGACCTTTTCGGCAACATCTTCGAGGCGTGTCTAGAAGAAAGAGTATTTCCTATCCAGTGGGAAAAGTAAAACTTGGTGTTGCTTCTGAAACCTGGCAAGCCTCCCCCCCCCCCCCCCCGGCAACATATGATCCTGTCTGCCTGCTGGATACAATGGGGAAGACGATGGAGAGAGTCATCTACAACAGACTCGCACCCATCGTCGAAGCCAGCAATGGTTTGTAGGAACGCCAGTTTGGTTTCCGGCGTGCCCGCTCTACGGTGGTGAACCAGGCAAAAGGCGCAGCGATTTCTGGCGGCTGGTGTGCCTTGTTGCTGCTGGATGTCAAAAAAACATTCAACTCGGCCAACTGGAGCAGAACTAAAGAGGCGTTGGCTGACATAGGTGTCCCAAAGGTCCAAAGAGTACATTGTCAGAGCCGGAATACCGCAGGCATTGGTACTTGGCCCTCTGTTGTGGAATATCATGCTTAATGGGGTGCTTGCTCTTCGCATCCCAGATGGAACCACGAAAGCCGGCTTTGCTGACGACCTAGCTGTAGTTGTTACAGCAAAACACCCAGAAGATGTGAAGATCTACGCGACGGAAACAGTAAAAGCGGTAAAGTTCTAGCTAGAAAGAGCCGGGCTGACCTTGGTGGGCTCGAAAACGGAAGCGGTCTTAATAACGACCCGCAGGTAAAATAATACTGTGAAAGTGGAAGCCGGTGGATCTAAGGTCGTAATAAAGCCGTCTTTCAAATACTTGCGGGTGATAACACGAAATTGAGCTTTAGGGAACACCTAGAATGTGCATGCCAAAAGGCAGTCAGTGTCACCGCGACACTTGCAAAAATGTTACTGAATGTTGGCGGCCGAAATACTGTCGCATGTTACTTCTATCGGGAGTCGTGCGTTCTATTCTATCTTACTCGTCGCCTGTGTCGGCAGAGGCGCTTGCAAATCCTTAGAGGCGGAAGCAGGTGAACTCGGTTTACCGGCTGATGCCTTTAAGGGTTTGCAGTGCGTTTAAAACTACATCAGATGAGGCAATATTGGTGGCGGTAGGGATCACCCCTGTCGACATTCTGGAGAAATAAATGAGTGTTCTATACCATGCAAGACGTATGGAGGGGCATTCAGATCGTAGAAATGGGTTAAGATCAGAGTCGGATGATCTCTGGCAACGCAGATGGGACGAGTCTATGAAAGGTCGGTGGACGTTCAAGCTCATTCCCAACATGAGGGTGCGGCTTAAGCGGAAACATGGGAAGACTAACTACAACATTACCCAGTATCTCACGGGACATGGTGGCTGCTACATGCAGTATCTGCACCGCTTTGGGTTGGATGATTCTCTGAATTGTCCTAGATGCGATGGCATACCGGGGGTTCCAGAGCATGTGATGTTTCCCAGCCCAAGATTTGTAATGGACAGGAGGAGGCTAAACCTAGTGCTGGGCAGCAGCGTGAGGCTGGAGAACTTAGTTGCGGAGATGCTGATGTCAGAGGAGAACTAGCTTACGATTTGCTCTGCAATCGTGAAAATACAATAGAAGTTGCTGAAGAAGCACAGAAAGAGGAAAGCCGAAAGGAGGAGAAGAACGAGTGCCTAAGGGAAAACTTAACCCACAAAGTAAAACCTAAATGGTGGTCCCGCGGGGCTGGGGCTGGCGAGATTTGGATTTGTTTTTAGTGGATGCGAAACCGTGACTATGAAATTATCTGCAGTTTTGGTTTAACTAATTGTATTCGAACGATACCTGGTTCCCTCAACAATCTTCTCTTACCGTGCTACAGGGAACTATGGGGTTGCGGATATCTTACTCACCATACTCCTGGGAATCAAATGAGCAATATTAACAGAAGAAAGAATAAATTTGTCCATCAGTTGGAGGCGAACTTAGTTGGCATAAAAGTATGGAATTGCGGTCAATGGAACACTTAGCGGAGCTTAACGTGGATAGTTCTATTCTCACGGTTGACCATATTCACTGGGGATAGTTATTCTGACCATCTTCAGCATCTACGTTCATAAGAAAGTATTACTAGGTGTTGCAGCGGTGGTCATTGGGTATTGTGGTGAGTGGTGGTGGTGGTGAGTGCGTAGACTTGGATGAAACCAAGTTGAAATCGAAAGTCTATGAAATCTTATAGCTTGAATTAGCTAAAAAACCCTAAGTCTCTACGAAAGGGAAAAGTAGGATTGATAGTTAACCTTACCTTGGTTGACGATATTTTTATCAAGAAACTTCAATGACATCCATAGTGATCATCTTGCTTGGTTTTGATCTGAAAGCTAAAAGGCGTTGATAGTGTAGAAGAAATCGCTCTAAAATAGAAGTGTTCCATGTGTAATACAAAAACGCGAGGAAAGAAAACTGAAAACGGGAGGGAAAACTGCAGAAAACGACAGGAGGTGGCGCTCTATTCCCTTAATCTCGTTTCGATGGGTTCGAATTGTAGCCGTCATGGATGTTTGTGCTCGACTTTGTGGTTATCTCACCGTTGTAAGCTTAACACCTGCGCGACATTAATCGTGATGATGATGATAATCAATTTCAACAAAAAGACCATCCCTATTGTCAAGATAGTGAACAGGAGGCATATACAATAGCCCAGCTTCGCAATGTTAGCAGGCCACACCTGCCACACCTAGATTTTCCAGGGGAGATTTTTCAGTTTTAGAATCTCCCGCGTTTATTTTTCTTCTCTCCATTTTCAGTTAAGTCCTGAACATCCTTTTTGATGGGTCACTGACCCAGAGAAACCATAAATACTTTCATGATTCAAATACATTCCGGAGAAGCCCTTGTCCACAAGGAAGAATTTGCTACTTTCTTCGTACTAGTGAACTTTTCTTTCCTATTTTGATAATGCTGAATATTCGTTGGACACATAAGATCTGGTTTTGTTGTTGAACAGTTTTTGAAAGCATAATCCTATTTCTACCTTCATCTAATTCTAGACGTTTTTTTCTTTCTTCAAAAACATCTAAAATCATTTGTTACCATGCGGAAAATTTTATTTTGTCTTTAGGTTTCAACCGGCTTATGACAAAAAAATAACAAAAGTACAACTTAGGCATCTTGTCATGACAACCGAAAACTTCAAGGAGTTTCTAATCCCTCCCACGCAGTACATTCATATAAGACTTTTCCGGATAAAGAGTTTCCTCAAATTTGTTACATTTTCCCTTTTTAAGCTTTTCAGTTGCTGTGCTAAGCAGATATCGGAAATAACAATTGAGCATCTTCTATCCGTGGTAGATGAGTTCATATGGCACGTGTCCTGCAACAATGATTTGTACATATGTTACCTATCTCACATTTATATGAAAGGCAATAATATTTCCTATGGTAGGGATAGGATTTGTCTAGCAATAGGTAGACACCCTTCTACGAGTGGATATTTATTTTCAATTAGACAAAGTGATTCTACCTATGTAGGTTACCTTTAGAGGTTTTACAGTAAATACTCAGTTCTATTAAAATCAGCTCATGCTTGCCGGTATAACGCTCGCTAGCTAGCTAAAAGGTATAAATACATCTTCATCTACACAAATGCAGAAACAGACTGAGAAGTACTATTCTCTCTGATATCTCGAAACAACGTCTGTGGGGTCGCATTTCTGCTAGATTTAGAATGTTTTTTTAGAGGCGTAGTATATATCCCGTCAGGAATCACTTTATTCACTTATTTCGATATATTAATTCAAAATTGATCATGTCAACTTCTACTTTGACAAATTCGTTAATTTATGACTAATACGTACGTAAATAACGTAGTAGTATTTACAAAACCATTCTCACATTTTGACTTCTCCCAAAACTTTTAAAAAAATTTAAATCCATTTAAATATTAATTTAGAAATTGTCTAACATTTCAAAAATGATCATTAACTTTTATGTTGTTGATGATGTTGCATATTGTAACATATATTTCTAACGCTTATTTTTGGCTAATGCGAAATATTATGCATGTGAATGAAAATCCTGGGATATGGCGAAATTGCTATTGGGTAGATACCAGTTCGATGAAGGAGAGCTCATCTGGTGCTTTAAAGGAGTTGAGTTCGTAGTGGCGGTGCAAAAAAAATCGGGAAAACGTAGCAGCAAATTTAAGGATAATGTGAAGAAACAGGCAGGTAGAATGAAATGTAATGAAATCCAATACAGAGTTGTGTGAAAAATGTGGGAAGAAGAAAAACGCCCTACTCCCTGCATTTCGCGATTGTAGATTTGAATGGATACCGTCTGTCGAGGTAAACGTTGTAAAGAGCGTCAATTTTCGGAGCGAAACCGCAAAAAAAAAAATAACAAATAGGAAATCATGGCATCGTACTTCTTCTTTGCCTGTTTCTGATCTCCGTTTTGTGTGAAACGTCACACGTATTCCGGCACTATTTCAAGTTCTTTATTCAGTCATGTTGATAGGCTCGATTATTCTGATTCTGGCATTTTAGGTTAGTAAGCCACTATAGGCAAGCTCATTGTGTCAGCACATATCAACATTTCTGGGTTTAAAGTGCAAAGTACAATGAAAGGATCAAACTTCCTTTGCGGCAATAAAAGCATTTTCAAAGGATCATATGTCACTTTTGATCCTTTGATTGCCTACCAATTTCATTCCGCTATACTTTTTTCACTCAGTCGTTACTTACTCTCATATCATTTACAGTTACTTTTCTTGGCAATAATTTAAAATTAGTTAATTTTGGAGTACGAATAAGATCCATTTACAGTGTCCATTAAATAGGATACTAAATTTACTCCCTGCATATTTGTTGACGTCCTTTTCGCCAGCTAGTCTATTTTGGTAGGGCATGCTGAAACTCAGACTATTACATTCAGTTTGAAAAATGAACGACTAATTCAGGTGGGATCCGGGTTTATGGGAAGTATACTGATAGCACACCTGCCTCTCGAGTTCTTCCCCTGGCGTCCAGTCAGACCTGAGTAGTCAAGAGGTCTCTAGTTGGAGACTCTCAAAGGCATATGTATCATAAGTTCGGGTAGAAAGGTTCTTGAGCCAGCACTATTCCAAAGTTACCCTTGGCACTTGCCCTATCAATTACTGCAGATGCAGTTTTTGCATGGTGGAGGTATATTTGGGCTATTTTAGTGGGAGCTCTTCTCCAATGTCGGAGGGTTTCTTCTACTTGGCACTTTCCAGAAGAACTCGTGCGCTAGGTTAAACTGCTCAATTACGGCCCCAAAACTAAAGTTTGAAAGGTGATGAGCATACCATAACTCCTTCTTCGTATCTCTGTTAGCACACGCGGTTCTTTGAATCCTATTAAACTTCATCCTATTGTATTTTTTGTTCAAAGCCTGCCACCATACAATAGAGCCCCTGCCTTCACCCCGCTGCTATACAATATTCCTAAAATTTCGTCCATTACTGTTAACCAGAGCACCGGAAAGATGGCGCCACCCTGGGGCGTGCCTCTGTTCACAACTCTGGTCAAGTGGATCGGTCTGGATTATCCTGATACTTAGGATGGATATAATTTAGTGCGTAAGATACCCCTCCAATCCAATATTGGTCAAGGCTTCTTTGATCGCGTTAATACTAACTTTGTTGAATGCTCTCTCTATATCTAAGAAGACAGCTAGGGTATACTGCATGTACTGCAGTGACCGCTCAATCGTGCCAATTACCCCGCGGAGAGCAGTTTCTGTGGATTTTTTGAGGTAGGCATGCTGGGACTTAGAGAAAGGCGTTCTCTGGCCGCTGTATGAAAACCACTCGTGCGCGTCTCGAGGACAGTAGTACGTATCTTAAAGAGATACAGCTCCGATAAATCTCAACATGCCACGGCGCAACCCTTTCCTTTATGCCATCTGGGCCTAGAGACTTATGTAAGGAGAAGCTGTTTATAACCCAGCTGATCTCCTCATCAATGGCGCAACAATCGGTATCCGGTCTAGGCCTGCCTTAATAAGAAACTCCAGATACCCCGGTTTTGCGCGAGGTCCACCAATTCGATATCCCTAAAAGCTATCTGGCGTCCTGACCTACGCCATTGCTCCATCTCAGGCAGGGCCTGTTTCATCTCCTTTTTCTACCATAGACATTGTCCTTATAGATTTTCCGGGCTGGATCATCCTCATCCATACGGATTAAGTGAACCGCCAACCGCACCCTGTTGAGCCAGATTTTATCCACAACCTGTCGATAATGGTATCGCTCATAAATTTCGTCGTTATATAGGCTACGGAACCGTCCATCCTTAAGTAGGAAGTCAAAAATTCTTCAGAGAATTCTTCTCTGGAACGCGGCCAAGAATTCGCAGTTTTTTTGCTTAGAACCCATGTTTCCGAGGGATACATAAGAACTGGCAAGATCTTTGTCTTGTACAGTAAGAGCTTTGATCCTAACCGATCTTATCCTTGGTAATTACCGATTTGATGGTCTCGTACAGCTGGCGTGGCTGCAAAGCCTCCAAGTAAAGCGCATTTGAACAAGCGGGAAAGCGCATTTGAACCAGCAGCTCCAAGGTTTCACCAGAAGATTTTGTACAGGAGCCTTCCGACTTTTTAAGAAAGGATGGGCTCTTATGTTTTTTGGACAGAATCTTACTGAGCCTCGCGGACTCACTGGTGCTTTCGATGTTCTGACAATAGTCCAACCTGGCCGAGTTCTTCTTTTTCAGGCAGCCAACAGGTTGGCTTTCTTTGTTGCTATGGTGTTCGTCAAATGTTGTAGTCGGTCGTGAACCATATAAGCCGAGGAAATATACACGTTCTCTGCTCCCGCCTTCTCCAGTTTCACCACGAGTAGGTAGCTGGAATTCAGGTAGACAGAGAAGCGTGCAGACTCTCAGAAATAAGCTAAAATATTTGCTTTGGAGCTCTTTGATGGTTCAGTAGCCATCAACCTCCTCCTTCTGTATTAGTGCGATGTTGATGTCTTCCTCTAGGAGGAAGACAAGAAGATTAGTCGAGGGGCACCTTCAGTGCTGCGGATTTATCTGGATTACCCTTAGCATCATCTGCTTGCGTGGGAGGTTCGTCAGTCCTAGTCGGACCATCGATCCTGATCTGCTCCGACAACTCGTCGGCGAAGTCGATTGGATCTAGGTCATCATCTGGTTTTGCGGAGCGGAACACTTTTTTTTGGGTTCCTGACTCCGAACCGCACTTTACAGTCGATGTTTTCCAGTGCCCCCAGGCACTCTCCGTTCATACGGAGTAGAAAATGTTGGCTGTTTGTCTGGGGTTCTTCTTCCTTGATAACAACCCAGCCGTCCATGGGAATCCTGGGGTTTCGAAAGAGTAGGGATTAGACAAGCATGTCCATATCTATGCGGATCTTCGGCAACTAGATGCGAGCGACTGAGCTTTACGCCCTCCCATGCGTCGCTGATCTTAGCGACACACGAACCTAGAAAGTCCCTAGAGAATTGGTCCTCGCAAGCTATAACGTGGAACCCACGGACCACCTGAGAGGAATCAAAGCAGGGGATGAATCCCGTGTCTTTGTCTTCGGGGTTCAGGAGGTGTTCAATGACCATCTCCGACAGCCTGACTTCAACACTGGTCCACACCTCCGCTGCTAGTTTGCCGCTAGCGGAATTATCAACCGGCAGCGCCACCAGTAAGTGGCCCTTACTACGTCGCTGAAGAGGTTCCCAGTTCGCGACTCGTTGGGGCACTGTTGCTGGGTACTTTTGTTCAGACGTTGCTGAGCGTCTGGGCTGTTGCCCACTCTACTCCGCTTGTGATCTTGCTCCACCTCGTCTTGAGATCGATTGCATTTCAGAGCGATGGGTTTCGTCTTTTGCTCGTTTGCCAGGCGTTCGCTGTTGTATTCCTCAACAATCGGCTGGTGTTTAGCGAGGTATTTTTCATCCCGCTCGTTGGTAGTACCGGCGTCTTTATTCTTAGCAATCTTGCTGAGAATATACATGGCCTTCTGGTATTGGCTCTTGAGCAGGACACTATTAGGCCTTCGTTTCTTAGTCGGTTTGCGGTGACCAAAGTTCTTGTAGATTTTCACTCTTGAGAGATCCTTCAACGTAGATGGTTTCGGGTTACGAGTAATAAGTTTTGATACTCGTTATATCTAGTTTGACGGCAATTGATTCCAGGCTGGAAACCACTAGTCCGTCTGTCGGGAGGTCTCTCCGGTTGGTTTCAACACAACGATGGCTGGCACCGAGTGTACTACTCCCGGCGGCCACGGTCTCCTGGCTGGATGCCAGCAGCTCGTCCTCACATGACGCACCAGGCATCACCCCCTCTTCTTGTATCGTCGGTTTTTTATTTTTAAAATTAAGTCCATGTCTTTGTATTACGGATAGTCTGGGAAGAATGTCCAAGCTGGCTAGCCCATCCACCAGGGTAAGGGTCTTATTTTAAACTGAACGTAGCCAAGGTATTTAGAATTCGCATACTAAAGACCAAGTTCCTCATTGGCCGAGCAGCTCTTGACGTATGCTGTCCCACCTTGGCGTGGGGTCCTATTAGCACCTTCTCCAGTGCAGGGAGAACGATTCCTGGGCTCTTGCTTTGATCCATCCCCCCGCCAGATATTCTTGCCCCTAATACATGAGCACATGAATCACAGCCAGTTGGATGAGCCTACTCCCAGCCTGGTCTTACACATTCTTGGCGGTTTCCAGCGGCCACCATGAGGAGGTCGTGTGAGGACTAGGCGAATTATTCAACTTTAACCTGATGCATAATCAGACCAGACCGCCGTCATTGGAGTACGCAGGCCTGAGACAAATTCGAACCAAGAACATCGTGGGACCACAGGCCAGTTACTCGTGGATCAGTTGATCAGAAGACGGAAATGGCAATGAATAGATCTCATATTAAGAAGGGGCAACAATTGCATTGCTGTCTGTGAAATCTACTCCAATCTTCCAAGATGGCCGACTAGTAAGCTGCTTCACGAAGGCGTCGAAGTGGACCATGTGCAATGGCGTGTACGTGTGATTGACGTACTATACCCCACTATGTGATTGGCAACCAGCCCACGGCGTTTTTGCGATATTGGAAGAAGTGGAAGGGGATGGAGTAGGATTCTTAGTGAAAAATGCTAATGAAACTATTTCCAGCCTCTATTCCAAGAATCCAACCTTTCAGCCGAAATCGCAGACGGAACAAAAAGGATTAGGTAGTCTTTCCTTTACCACCAAAAAGTGGCACACACTCGTTTGTTATATTTTAGACATGCACACATCCCCGAAAACCACCAAACTAAAATGAAATTGCCTCACAAGAGTCTCCAAGTTCGCCGACACCATAATCTCTCATTAACCCCAAAAACGCTACATTCATGTTAAAATGCTTTACTTGCTCTTCACCCCGAGTGGCCTTCACTTATGGTTTTTTGCACATGGTCCACGTTATAAATTGCACGTACACGTATTTAAATATTTCAAAACTACTTACCCCTAATTTCACAAAGCAATAGAACTTAGCACGAATTTGTTTCGTGTAATTCTGTAGCCCACACAAGCGTGCTAATGAATAATCCAGTCCGCAGGACCCCGAAAGGGTTCTTACAAGTGAAATTAAGCTTAATTTAAAATTACCTCGCATACAGTGCAAATCCCACCTGTGAAATGAAATAGAATTTGTTGAAAACCTCGCCTGCTTCTGCTACAAATTCAACTAAACTTGACTTAGGAAGTTAGTCGGCCCCGGAGAAATCTATTCTCCTTTTTTGTTGGGCATCCATAGAGGCCACATTTGCTTCCTTGAACGGGTCTATAAGGTGAAAGAAAATCTAGTTACAGAGAGCCTCATTAATCTCCAACCAACTTTAGGAGCTCCGCGCGATATATTCGCTGTTGAGAATTGTTTTTTAAAAAAATCGGGACAATAGAACAAGGAAGCTCATTTTCCGAGGGGTTGTAAATAGAAACCAGGGATGGTGTGCACCTAGAATATGAATATGCTAGGAAGATTTACTTTTCGCAGTGGGACACATCTTGGTCGCCCACATGCTTCTAGCTGGCATAGGTTAAGGTCGTTAAGCGTGGACTAATTCGTTGTAAAATCCCCTGAAGTGAAATGTGTCAAGGATACCGGAAAACTCTTAAGCGTATTTGTGTTTTGCAAAATGTTTTCCTTAAGGAGAAATCAAGGAATTTTTAGAGCATGTGTTTTCACATGTATGTAACAGAACAAGTTTGCGTAAATAGAAAAAAGTTTCATTGAAACTTTCGTTTCCCAGGAGTACGTTGAAGTTGCGCTCCACATTTTTCAACCCTTCGTTGCTGGAAGATTGATGTAATTGACGCTAAAATTCATGGCAACTTAACTTTTGCCTACGAACGGGAAGTTGATGTGTAGGTTTGCAAATTTTTATGAGATTTTCATGAAGTTTGCAGAGAAAAAGTTACGTCCTTTATCTTCGATTGAATGACTGGGGACGCTGGAAATTTCTCTTATTTTGTCAAGCAAGGATGCCCCATTTTTCCGGTTTATTAGATGCTGGAAATGAATATTTAAATAAAACTATTCAGGACTTCGCCCATGGAACCGCGGATATTTCCGCTTCCCTAGTTTTAGGAGAACAAAAATTCATTCATAAAATATGGGATGATGGATTGTAAGGAATATGGAGACTGTGTCAGTGCGGTAGTTACCCTGGGTCGCATTTGTATTTTCTTCACGTGAAGGTTTATGGGACGAAGCAGACTTCCTTCAGCTGGTGCTATGTAGGACAGCTTTGGAAATGGCTTTGAAAGAGTGTCCTCTTTTAGTGCAGAATATTGAATTGATGCCGGGTGAAATACAATTACTACCGGGCCCTGCTGTGCTCACTGGAACTTTCACTTAAGTGAATAAAAACCTACAAGTGCACTTCTCTCCATTTTACTCACTTCCGCCAGTCAATTTACCATCTCAATAACATGTTCATTGTCTCCGTAAAATTTCCAACATTTTAATAGCGTTTACTAGCAATATTTAATGTACGTATGCTCCTGATTCCACTGGCGTCGAGCAAAAAGCTATGAAATAGTGCCGAACGTGGCTGACTGGCTTGGTGAAGCCGACCGGGTGAATTGCACAAGGAGCATAGACTATGGAGAACACACTGCGGAGGAGTACATAGACCATTCATCAACCTTTTGTAGCTGTTAACGCTCGAAGGCGCTAGTGCGAGAAATGGGAAAAAATCACACCATGCAAAGTACTTTGTCATTCTGACACAAAAGGAAATAGCACAACTTTCAGCACAAGCCCCATACCCAAGGGCCGTTTAAAGAAAATTTACAGGCTTTTTTTGCTTTTGCCGCTTTTTTCTCCGGAATGCTCACATTTGTTTGTATTTTGTTGGCTACATTCAGTTTTCGCTGTTGCGTTTTCGATTTGCTTACCTGGGAAATTTGAATATTTCAGAGTGCAATCAATGGCTGTAGGCAGGGCACTTTAAGGAGATGATTTAAGATGAAACTCAATGATTTGTCGAGATAGGATGGGCAATTTTCCAGGAAGAATTGCACGAAATAGCAGTAGCTGATTCTTCGTGTGGCGATGTCTGACAACGTTTTTCTTTTAGGTTTCTGTTGCCTATTGAGTCATCAATGATTACTGTCAATCGATATTAATATATGCATATTATTATTATTCTGTTAACAGGAAGCCGCACTGCATCCTTATTATCCTTATTTTTTGGCATATTCCAAATGTTTCAACTTTGCATCTAGTATCTAGTGTTCTCCCAGGCGCCTCGACCTATTTTCCACAAGTACCAGACTCTGCACCAAAACATCTACAGTGGTTTCGACACACTCCATACAGAGTGTCCGTAGATATCCTTAGCTTCCCTAGATGATTGTTAAGTCGGTGAGAATTCTCGCTATGATTGGAGGCACTTCTTGGTGGGATTTAAACAAGCCATTGTGTCTTTGGATTCGTATCCCCCAATAAGAACCCTAGACTGCTCCATTCCTGGTATGCTCGCACCAGTATAGTTCCCTCAGCCGGTCCTCTTCATTTTTTAATGTCATAGCTATTAACCCGTTTTCGATTCCACAGAAGAGTTCTGGCCCATGTAAAGGCGTTCCTGTTCCCTTCTTGACCAGTTCGTTCGCTGGTTCATTGCCTACCAACCCAACATGGCCTGGAACCCAGAGTGTCCAGACCTTATTGTGCACACCGAGCATATTCAGTCTCTCAAGGCTTTCCAATACCAGTTTGAAGTTTACCTGGTTAGACCTAAGTATCTTTGCCGCCGCTTGGCTGGCAATCAAAATAGCAATGTTCTACTCGCTGTAGTTGCTTTGGATAAATTTGCGCCTGTAATACGCTAGTGTGCTTGCTCCAAGTACATTTTTCTTAGACTGATGACCCCGACACCCGCTCCATCTGTTGTGAGGGATCCACAGCAGGCTGGTTTAATCAGTATCTGCAGAGGAGATGGGTAATCCCAGAAGGACCTCGAGGATGCCGTTGGTCGTGTCTTCATTGTCCCACTGATACAAGCCAGTCTTTGAAGATTGTATAAATCCCTGGCTTGTGTGCTGAGTTCAGTTCTTTCTGCCCAGATTGCCACCTCATAAGCAATCATTTGCCTTAATATTGCAGTGTATATCCAAAGTAGTATCTTCCGGGTGCAACCCCATTTTTTTCTTGCTGTGGCCCATCATCGTCATCAGAGCCCTCATAGCTATCCGACAAGTGTTTTCGACATGCGTCTTCCAGAGTAGTTTTTCACCTCTATTTCTCGTTTCACCACCATGTCATGAAAACTCTCAGGTGATCAAGCTTACGTTTACTAGTAAATGGTACTATAGTGGTACAATTCCTGACCAGCTCGTTCATCATTATGTATTTCCTTGAATTATGTCTAGTACCTCTTATCTGGTGCGTGTCACGAATGTTGCGAATGTTTTCCCTACCTTATATATTTCTAGCTTATTGTTAAGAAGGTACTCACCTCTTCGATTGGTGTCGCTGCTCCCTAGACTTCGTGTTGAGCGTTGTCATCGAGGTGAAAGTGGTTGCGCTCTTCTCTGGCAGAACTTCACCAGTCTAGCGACTAGCTCTGGTGGAATCTGGATTTCGAGTGCTCCCCTAACTTGCAGTGAGACTTGGATAGCCGCAAGTTTGCCAGTCAGAAAATCCGAAAGACATATATATTTTAAATTGCGTTTAAGAGTGATGCAAGCTCTTGGTTTTTCGCAAGGGGAATCCCAAATTACCTGCGCGCTTCATCCATACAGACCGCGAATCTGCCTCCGGTGTACCCAGGGTTCCTGAGCCAGCACTACCGCAGATGCAGCTTTTGCATGGTGGAGGTTTATCTGGGCTATCTTAGTGCTGGTCATCGGCTCCGTTATTGTTTGGAGCTCTTCTCTAGTATCGGAGTATTACCCTTCTCCTCCGACATGACACTTTTCTACACATTGATGTCCACACTAAGCCCTAGAAAATCTACCTCTTGGGCGTCCAACTTCTGTACTTCACTGGGTAGCAGGTCTACTTTTCTGACTGATCCACTTCCGCCTGTATGGCTATGGATTTCTCTGGGTGCCATTCCTCGGATTTTCCCTTTGCACATGCACAGGTATGTTTCCAAATCGGTAGTTAATATTGCAAATCCAAGGTTTGATTGCCTCCAGGGATCGGTCATCTACCGCGATCATGAAGAGTCTATCCTTGCTCTCCATCTTGCTTCTGAAAACTCTCCATAATCGGGTATATAGGCTTTCGGAAGTAATACTGTCATCGTGTGTGATCCTGGTATATTATCCCGGGCACATGTCGAGAGTTCTGCTCCTTGCCTGCCTGCCGATTTAGGAACTATGGTCTTAAGCCGCTCTGCAGTCTCCTTCGTCGCGCAGTGCACCAGAATGTCAAAAGCGTTTCCCGGTGGACACAAACTTCGCAGTACATTCTTTGAACATATGCCTGCTCCCAATGAGTAAGCATTTTCTCGGGAAATGCTTTCGGTAGTATGGCCAGTCGAAGGCTCTTAACCGCACTAGCATAGCTAATGGCGGTCTTCCTGGTTTTTCTCCTCTCTTTGGTTCAGGTTTGGTTTTTTTGGGATCATTCCCCTCATGTGGGCTAATCTAGGCCCCACTTTAATGGCTCCGATCAAGATAGCTTAGATCTCTTCTGAGCCCTTCTGGTTTTAGACCTTTCATCAGATAAAAAAAGTACTATTTAGCACCCGCGCCACTAAAGCCTATCTTCTTCGTGACGTCTGATATTGATCTGTTGTCTCTACTTTTGAGCACTGGTGTTTGTTGGTTATTGTCCTTACAGTGTATCAATGTTGACCTTGGATCTACTGCTTCACGTCTCAACTTGGCCAACTGGCACTGAAGCGACCCGGTATCAGTGAGGTTAGTTACCTCCACACCGTGGATTGGGGGAGGTATTTTTCGACTCCCCAGTCTAAATCCACAGCGTTTTGTTAATAGTAAGGTCACCTCGTACAGGGTGTGGCGATCACCACTGACTAACGGTCTTGGTAAACGAAGGCTTGGCGCCTGGAAAGCCACACATCACCCTAGAAGAAAGACAACTTACTCTGAGAAAGAGTTAGGTTGGCCCCAGCGAGCTGTTTTCCGCGTCAGTCTATCCTGTAGTGCAGTTTGACCCGTATATGCGTATTATCTAAGTTTAATTTTCTGACACTCGCTAAGAGTGTCTTCACCAACTACGATGTGAGAGTTTTCTACATTGTTGTGAATGGAAACTATTACAAGTACCCCTTTTAAATCATTGGAAGCGTTGGAAGAGTTATTGGGAGAACTGAATCCAGTTTTTGTAAGACCTCCTGATTTTTGGATCCCCAAACATCTGTTTGGTAGAAGATATGATGTTATCTTGAAACGAAGAGAAAAGTGGGTGAAACTGCAAGAACGCATTTCAGGATATATTGACGTCTTCTGCACCAATGGTTCAACAACAGAAGTGGGTTCTGGAGCAGAAGTCTACCTCTCGAATAAAGATGAGAAATGAGCTTTTCCTTTGGGACAATATACAACGGTCTGTCAGGCTGAAGTGTATGTGATCCTAAGGGCGGTAACCTGGATGATTGACGAGCGTTGAATGGCAGTCACATCGCAATCTGTTACGATAGTCAAGCTGCATTGAGCAATCCTTTGATCACTTCAAAAATCGTTCAGGATTGTAGAAATCGATTGAACTCTGTTTCTACTACTCTGGATACCTCGTCATTGTAGTGTAGTGGGAAATTAGATCTCGGATGCTTTAGCAAACAGCATAATGATAGTTGGCAGAGCCTTAATGCTGCTAAACACACCAAAATTTTCCTGTCAGAACCAAACAAACATACCGCAAAGTTTATCCTATCAAAAAGTAGGGAGACTTGCGGAAGTATTGTAGCATTCCGACTCATTGATTCATAAGCTGGGCATATGTTCAGAATAGGAATTGTCTCAGATGATAAGTGTCCGTCCTATAATGACGAAGCGTGTGAGTGCCTCTCCTATGGACGCATCTGGCATCAGTTTTTTGGTGTTGATGTGCTACAACTGCAGTGGGTAGCATCACATTGACTAAACACCTGCGATACATAAACGAATCCGGGATATTCCGTTAGTCGGGGGAATTGAGTACAATACCCCACTAGGTTTAAGAATGCTTCTGCTGCTAAAGGCGATGGTGTTTGTATGGCTGACGCTGCTTCCGCAATGCATGGTGTCGGAAGAAGTGCGGCGCAGACCATATCAGCTATTTCGGCTGCGGTTTGTAGTGGCTAGTCATCAATCGCCACCATAATCCGTTGAAGAATAGATGGTATGCGTCTTACCCATAGACTACGAATTATCGGCTCTGAAACTGTGACGAGATACGGTGCCCGCGGAGGAATTGGGAAGGTGTCTCGTCACCCATGGAAGTGCTGTCATTGCCATGTTTTTTCCTCTTGGTTGGAACTCAACCGCTGTATTAATTGTTCGCGTAATCAGCTATATAAATAAGATGTCACCGACTCTAAAATTATGTCGCCAACTTCGGTGACATACTGCAATAGTAGCTTTGCTATGACTTCACAATATTGCTGCTGTGGGTCTGTTATGTTACACCTCACAACGTTTGCCTCCATTATTTTGAACTAAATTTCGGGCTCCTGGGAAGTGAAGTGCGGAAACTTGGAACGCAGTTTTCTGCGATTGCAGTCGAAGTCGTGTCTGCAGGGGTGTTGCGTGCTCTCGACATTCTGGTTAACACTGCTTTTCTGTTCACCTTAAATCCGGCAATCCTCCTTTTGAACTCGTGGTTACCAAGTGAAGTTGATGGTTGATAGAAAAAATTGAATGAAAGCCCTGTTTATTTATTTGATTTGTTTATTTAAATCCAAAGTTCAGTGATACCTAGGGGGTTTTATGTGAGTACCTGTCTCGTGGACTTAATCCCATGGTCTTCTTAAGACACGGATTGATTTTGTGACCACAATCAGAGCCCCGCTGTGACAAGCAACAACGGTATCAGTCTATACCGATTGCATGGCTCAGCATTCATACTGGTGGATGCAACACCTACCAAAATCTCAACCGAACTAAGGAGTACGGCACCCGTGTTGAAACGCAACACCACGCTGAGACACGAAAGTCTCTGCTTGCTTGAACGCAACCACAACCCTCATGAAGCTCCTACTAGGAGGCCAACCGCAAACAATCGAGCTGTACTCATATACGACAGGAATTCTCCCGAAGTATATGAGTTCAGGGTCTACCCCGGTTCCCATGGTACCAGTGTACCCCTAGTAAGGTTTCGTGACCAATTTGTCATTTCAGATGAGTCCCCGTGCAGACTTGAGTCTGATCGCTCTAATTAGGCCTTTGGAGCATTTACCTACTGCATCACGGCCGGCAAGCCAATGCGATACAGCGTCTCCCGGTGCCACCACTATGGAGGTTCTCCTCAGCCTCTTGGTTTTGTTTCAGCCGACAGGGTTGCCGTGCCGTCTTCCTCCTCCCTCCAAATTTCATGACAACAGCCTAAGCCGTTTCCGAATAAATCGGGGGTGGCAGACAGACAAAGAGACACACATACTGACAGACGGACAGACAGACATTAAATCAATTTTAGTAAGGTTTCATTTCACACAAAATCATAAAAAGTATGCAAAATTTTGAGGGTTTTATTTGGCTAATATGCATCAGTTAATATTAAATTTTACAAACGAATACAGCACGCGATACCTCTTCAAGCAGGAGGCTCTGTTACCTTTACGAAAAGCAAACTCATTCAACAAATATGAACCTTAGTTCAATTGTTTGCGACAAAATTGCGCTCTGAATAATACGTTTGTGATTTTTATTAAAACTCTTCATATCCGCCTTGGTGGAAAATTGCTAGAAAATGGAATCACTCATTACCCCTTCACATGAATTAACTTTTGCAATACCAACACTAAGCACAATCAATCACAAATTCAACGCACTTAAAACGAAGTCAGTAACTGGCAAACCGTAAATTATAACACGTCCAACCTTCACTTCTCCATATCATCAGACCTCATTAATTTTCCGGAAAAAAAACACCAAATCACAATTGCGTTCACGCGAAATTTTTTTCATGTTTCATAAAAACATTACACACATATTTTTTCATGTAAATTTCATGAATTTGCATATTCATAAAACTGAGAGGAAAGTTTCATGATTTTCCCAGGGAAAAGCTGGTCATTACAGGCGTCATGTTTTATGCAGGTAATTTTACAACTTTGTGAATTGGACCCGCGACGGTGTGACGACGACTTTTTCAGGAATTGTGTATGTAACTGACTGATATGGGGATGAAGATGGATGTTGGCTGCTCTTGGCCTAGCCTTAGATGAAAAACGGCTCTCGGAAATTGACTTGCGGTACAACAGGACACGACAGAGCTACAATGTATCTGCTTAGATTGCCTGGCATGAAAGGAATGTTGAAAATATTCTCAGAGAAGGATTGTTCCGGACTGCTTGTTAGCAGGGTCTTGCAAAAATAACATTGAACTAAGTACTGAGAAGATTTTGAGAAATTCCCTTCACGGGATCCTTTTTAAATGTCAAAATTAGCAAAATTTCAGAGTAGACAACATATGTAAATTCAGATAGAGGTGAAATCTTTAAATTTTGTGGTATAAAGGGTTCGGTGGCTCCCTTCTTTTTCTCCTTCAATTGCCCAATTGCAAAATAATTTCGCTTCTGGTCCTTTCGAAGGATTCGTGTACATTCGTTATAGTCTTCCGGAAATGTCTTCCACTTTGAAAAATTGAGCAGTTCTTGAACGGTCCTGTCAATTTAATTCTTCCATCAGCCTTGTTGCCTTCCTGCTGATCGCTATCCTAATTGTATTCTTCTGTAGAGATATCGTCTGGGAATCCTAGGTTCGTCCATACGTTCCATGTTTCCTTCCCACTGAAACTTCTTTTGGTTTTTGGCCCGTAATTTATAGAATATAGTTCCAGATGATATTTTAAACGCCATTTGTTATTCTGTCTTACGCAGCTCAGTGTTTGCCAGAAGATGTGTATTGAATTTGGTCTCGCCCACAGGACTTGCCACATTAGTGTCTTGCATATCATCATTTTCGTTGTGTGACCCCAGCTAGACAAATTTGTTCAACTGTTTGAAGTCTTTCAGCCCATGTCATTGTTTTCATTTATTCTTATTTATTGTCAGACTGACTGCTCTTCTTGATTCGTATAATTTCATCTGAGCTTCTTTGACGTAGAACTTTTACCGAGACAAAATTTTTCAATCGCTGCATAGAGTGAGATTCCTCTCAGATGAAAGATGAAGTTGAGTAACTCAGCAGCAAATCCTATCGATCGGGTAGCTTTGCACTTTCTCCTGGCTGGCTCATTATCATTTAACAAACTTGAACCAATTTTGAAGGGACTCCAAATTTGAGCATTATTTAAGATAGTGCTGCACAATCAATACCACGAAGGTCTGGTAGATTCAGACTCCCATCTCCAAGATTCGCTTCATTGGGAATATTTGATTAATCGTCCATTTACCTGGCTGGAATCCCCCTTGATATTCACCAATTATGTTGCGCTGTAATATTCTAGCCTCTGAATCTTGACACCTGTTGGTAGCTGGATCCACCAGACCTTCGTGGTATTGATCGTGCAGTACTGCCTACACTTTTATACAATAATGAAATCCATCTACTGCTTTCGTAGCAGCGCTTATAGCATTTCTGTATATGAGATAAATAACATTTTCTCGCCAGTCCAATTGCAATGGAGCATAAAGTCTGAGCAATGTCTCCTGAACCAACATCAGCTGCTCTACTACCAAATCATCTCTCCGCCTCCACATGGTGATCCCTGGGAGTTCTTACTTAATGAAAAAAAATGCAGACTAATCGTACCAACTGATCCTCCAGGTAGGGTAGGGATGACAACCCCACACGGAAAACCAAAATTACAGAGTCACAAAAGGAGCCTCGGAGTGTATTAACTACACAAGGACGAATCCGGCAACGAAGACTACCGCTTTGCACATTTTTCTACAGAACGTGCACTCCATGTACAAAAAAAGCTGTTCGCTAGCCGATCCCCTGTCCAAATATAGGGCTGATGTAACAGCATTACAAAATACGCGCATGGTAGAGACTATATATTATGATGGTCATCCGATAAACCACATTCCCAGACTAGGTTTCCTAGGTTCACGCCTCTTCAGGGGAGGCTGCGGAGTCGGAGAAGGATACCTTCTGGCCTTGGCAAATCCTGGATATAAAGCTTCAACAAACGATCTTTACAACCATCTGAACACCGTTATCATTAGTATGACAACAGACATACTTGGCCCCAGCCGGCAAAAAACCGCAACTACTGGTTCGACGATGAATGTAAGCTACCAACGGAACGGAAGAATGCTACATACTGGGCAATCCTGAATTCATGAAGAAAGTGGGCATGCGCAGAGACTTATCATGAACTTCGTCAACAAGAGAGGCGAATTCGCAGACAGAACCAGGAAGCCTGGGGATCAATACCTCTGCGAACTCGAAGAGAACAGGCAGCAACGCCATCAGGAGCGAAAGTTTTACCAATAAGTTAGTAGGATGAAGCCTTATATACTTCGATGCTCATTCTGCCGAGACCAATGGGGAAATCAGATTTCCGACCGTATGAGCATATTGAGTACTTTGATGAACTGCTCATCAACCAAAACATCGTCGAGTTGGAGGTCCTTCAACTGAGGACGACAGACAGATGCTGCCACCACCAAACATGGAAGGTACAATCCGTGCAATCTATCAGCTTAAAAATGATAAGTCTTCAAGAGCCAATGGAATTCCCGCCGAATGGGTTCAATATGGAGCCGACGAAGTACACCAAGCGGTTAATCGATGGATACTCAAGGTGTGGGACTGCGAATCAATGCCTGGCGACTGGCAGCGAGGCATTATCTGTCCCATACATAAAGAAGGAGATATCACGCAGTGCAGCAATTATAGAGGTATCACGTTGCTGAGTATCATTTACAAGATATTCTCCGTTATCTTGCTGGCGCATACCAATGAGGCTTCATTCTAGGCAAATCAGCAATAGATAACATTTTCTTTGTGTCGCAAGCGATGGAGAAGATTTTGTAATACGGCCATCAGTTCGACCATTTCTTCATCGACTTGAAGGCCACTTATTAAAAAAGTATTTCCAGAGTAAAACTGAACACGGCTACGAGATAATTCGATATGCAAACTAAATAGATGAGACTAACTAGGATAATCCTGACCAATGTGCGAATCCAGATAAAAGTAGCAGGATCACTTTTGAGATAATTTAACATCAATAACGATGTAAGACATTGCACTATAATGAACCTTTGTTAACCTTCCCCTGGAAAAAGGTGCCCTTCATGCTGAGGTAATTGCGAGAGGGGTCGTCCTCTTCAAGTCCAAACAATCACAAGCCTATGTGGACGACATCGGCATCATGGGAAGAATAACCTGAGACGTGCATACTGCCTTCATCCACATCAAGCAGGCGGCGATTGGCCCGATATCTTGAGCTACACAATGTTGACACAAAAACCACAGCAATAACAGCTTCAAATAGCATTGGTCAAATGTGAACAGTAAATAAAGGAGATTAAAACTTTAAGACGGTTGATGATTTCTCCTGTGTAGGGTGAAAAACACACGCGATAACATTTACGACGATGAAATCAGCGTATAGTTGTTGCCAGCCAACAGAGCCTATTTCAGCTTACAAAAAATGTTTTGCGCCAAACGTCTCTCCATAGGGTTAAAGCTCTTACTGTAAAAGACAATCATCTGGGCCGTCCTCATGTACTCCTCAGAGACTTGGGTTTTTAAGATAAATTGCAAACTCCAGGATTTCAAAGATTCCAATAATATAAGCTGTAAGTAAGCGTAGTAAGATGATGGCACTCTAGGGATTCTTCGTCTTTCCTCATCAGTCGCAATGTGCTTTTCTACTCTGAAAAGCCAAAAATCCGATATCGACTGTTTCTGCAAGGCGGGCTTTCTTGATTTGGATGTCAGTTTTTGATAGACTTGAGACTGTAAGATTCCTCAATTATGCAAAGGAGACTTGCGGTGCAGTGGATAAGCATACTTTCAACGAGCAATAGCAGGCAGTTCAGGGGAAACTCAGCTTTACCGTCCGTAATGATAATGGTGGGAGATTTGTGGATCTCTGCAGTTTTCACCCCCATTTTTCAAACATTGAGCTTGCCAGAAGGTCAGTTCGGTTTGAACGACATCTTACGAGCAATCAGATCGACCACTTCACAAGCGCCAGTAAATTTAAGAGTTAGGCGAGCTGCGGCTAGTCAATTTTTCCTCCAAGCAGAAGAGAAATCATTTCGGCCATTAAATCCTTCAAACGGAGTAAAACCGCTGGGTTTAACGCGTATGTCAGACTCTTACCGCCTAAAACCTTCTATATTTTCTCCATACTTTATGTGGTACCACCGTTCTGGTATTGCTTTGCGGGGCTGTTCAGTTGTTAGCTGTTGACTCCAAACGAGCTGCTACTGCATTGCGTGGCGTTAATTGCAATAGCTTCCCTTCTATGTCTCCGCTGTACTTCTACTGCGTTTAGTTGCTGGTGCATCCGTTTCACCATTGCAACTACCGCGTCCCACGCTGTTTTTGATTGCACCATGTACCTTATCAGATTTTCCACCTTTAAACGGGTATTTAGATATGTTTCAAGCTTTCTCCTTGAACTTTTAAATCTGGGGCAGGCGAAGAAAACGTGTTCGGCATTTTCGGCTGCACCTTCACACATAGGACAATCGGGCGATTCACCTAGACCGAACCTATAGAGGTAATTCCTGTATCCACCGTGTCCGGTTAAGAACTGAGTCAGATCGTAACTCGTCTCACCGTGGTTCCGCATAGTCCACATGCTTATGTTTGGGATAAGCCTGTGTGTCCACCGGCCATTCTCCGCCTGGTCCCATGTTGTTTGCCATGCAGCCAGTGACCACAAACGCTCACTTTGCTTGTTTGCAGACGAGTTGCTTTATCGGTTAGAAAATCTACCGGGATCATCTCCGCAAACACGCATTCTGCCTTATAAGGTGTTGATCGGTAGGCGCAACATGTTCGGAGAGCGCTTAATCGATATGCAGCTTGAAGGTGTCTGCGATTTTCTCCACAATGGTGCCGCGCAAAAAAGTACAGAGCTGACGATTCGTAATAAGAGTAATCGTCGACTTCGCGCCGCCTCTATTTAGAAGCATCCTTGCCAGTGCTGAGCTGATAGTCGCCGCTTTCTGCCCAGTAAACTTCACGTGGGGTTTAAAGCTCAGCTTGGAGTCGAATATTACTTCCAGGTATTTCAGTGATGGCTGTGAGCTAACAGCATGCCCCCGATGCAAATTTCAACAGTTTTCTGTTTCGGCCGCCTTGTAAAGAGCAGTGTTCGGCAAGCTCCAGCCCGTGGTCTTTAAGCCAAGACTTGATCGTCCGTATAGTCTCGTTCGTATATATGTGTACTTCGTCGGGGTGATTGGCTGTTATGGACACTTTTACGTCATCTGCGAATCCGACGACAACGGCTTGTTTAGGTACTGGAAGCCGTAAAACGCCATTATACTGTCTATCTGTCAGTCAAACGCAGTTTTCTCGGAGACTGTAGCAGCGTTTGACACAAAATTTGGTGGAAAAGTGAGAACTCACGCATACAGTAAGTTACATCCTGTTATGTCAAATTTAAGGGGGAGGGGGTCCCCATACATGCAAATGGAGAGGTGTATTTTTTTTTCACCAAATATAGTCACACGGGATATCAACAAGTCAGGCCATCAACAGGTGAAAGGTGTCTGTTAGTACTTTCCGAAACTGGTCTTAGTTTTGACATATATTGGAAAAGCGGGGAGTTCGGGCGGTCGAAAGTGATCATTTATTTAACGGGGCCATTCTCAGAAGCCGCTCAACCGAAAAATCTGAAAAAAATCAAGAGGTTGCCACCTGGTTAGACTTCGAAACACCTTCCATACCGATATTCCTTCAAATAAAGTTAATAATAGTATATTACTATAATTTCCAGTAATTGGTTGCAGAACCCCCTTTAATTTCACCCTAGTACCACACAAGCAATGTGGGCTATAATATGGAGCATGATCTTGCCAAATTTGGTGGAAATCGTGCTATTATTAACAAAGTTATAATACGGATACAGTCGACACAGCTGGGAATGAGTACCTGAGTCAAATCAGGGTAATAATCTCGGGCGAGCGCAATGCTGACCACATTGCCTCCTACAGTATACTGTAGTGTACCGTTTCGGTCTGGAAGGAAGTGCTGTAACACACTTCAAGGCCCTGATCCAACATGGATTGTTGCGTCAACGATTATTATTATTATTAATATAACCCGAAAGTGAATATTCTCACATAATATATGCGTATATTACGTGTTAAGTACTAGTGGGACAAATTCACACTTAAATGTGTTTATAAAGGAAAACAGACAAAACTTTTCATATCTGAAGGCTCCAGCTTCCGGTTTCCCGCCTTTCTTTGTTTTCCAAGGCTTTGTGGGTAACAAAACCTTATTAAAGTCGATTCAGTGTCTATCTATTTGTCTGTTTATTTGAGTTTTAATGACGATGTTGTCATTTCTTTTATTTATAGAACATTTTCTTAAAAAGTTTTACACGAAAAAGTGGTTCAGCTGGACGCCATATTCATGCTCTGCATCCTTCTATCAAGTTTTGTATCTGTTAATTTATTTGCAGGCAGTCTTATAAATTTGACGGGATTTAAATAGCACTTCTGTGTTGACCACTAAAGCCCAAGAAATTATGTTCAAACCATCTCAAAGGAAATGCTGTTGGCTGTTTGTTTCCGAATTATCTACCACATTTTACGGTACTTCTTCCAATGCAATCTCCTCATTTTATTTCATTCTAAATATCAGTCTCCGTTCTCAAACTTTAAAAGCGTTCTTTCAACAACATTCCTCAGAAAAGTCAGTTTGTTTTTTCAAAGGATGAAGCTCTAATTCAGTAGAAATATCTAGTGAAACTTCATTGAAAGTTTTTTTCCCGGAAAACTTTCATTGAAGATTTTTTCCTTGGACATACGCTTATTTAAAAGCATATTTTTTATACTTAAATTTTCTCACCAATTTACTCGGGAAGGAAATTCTTAGTGCTGTTTTCTTTTCTACAAAGTTTAATTGCATCCTTGTTAAGTCGTTTAGAGGTGGATTCTTCAAGATCCTTTTTATTTTTTTCTTGTTATTCTTGTACTTTTAGGAAATTGTTTTGATGCAGTCCTAGAAAGTGCAGTTGGTAACTTTTCTCGTCCGTCCGGAAAATGAAATTGCGCTTTGTTTCAGGGAAATGGAATAGATGATGGTAAGGGACTGTCCTAGGGCAAACAAAAAAGAACCTTTAAATTGGAGGAAGCGAAGTCCGAATTATGTTTTCAACTTTAAAAGACGGTAGATCCTAAAAATGAAGGTAGAAATAAAAAAGCGTATCATTCACGACTTCGTGTCTTCTACTGACTTTTTTTAACTTTCGCTCTAGCTTAACTTAGCTTCCACAAAACTTGTCCTTCTGATGATATCGTTAAAGTGAAGAAAATACTCTAAAGTGGACATCGAATTGCGTAAAACAAAATTTCAATTCTATCTAGAAAAATTTGCAAATCACCCATTCATTATGGAGGGTTTCAACACTGAAGGTTCTAAGACCGATTAGATAATGCAAAGGGTGTATGTACTAGGCTGAGCGAAACAGCATCTACGGAAGCTGGATATGGATGAAGGATTCGGTTGGGATTTCTGGTTATTATGGATTTCCATTCACTCCCCGATAATGGGTGGTAGAACTTTGTTCGCCGGGCATCACTTTACGCTCTGTAAGCCGCTTGTGATGATAATGAAGCTGAAGAGCAGATCCAATGAAAATGAAGTATTTAAAAAGAATCTGGCTAAGGTTGTGTCCTTTGCATCATCATTCTGCACATCGCCAATAAGCTGATAATCATCTTTCGGGGAATTATAAATTTTACTTATATTTTTCGTCCATAAAAGCTTCTGCAATATAAAAAAGATTGTGTAAAAGGGACGGCATGCTGCTATATTTGAGGAGCTAATTATTCGAGCTGCAAATATGATAGAAAAGGTTGCAGACATTGGGCATTAAATTTTCATGCCCTTGACAAAGCTCCAGAAATCCTGTAAAGTGGGCAGTATGAAAAAGGGAATGTTTTATTATGACGATCTGATGAGCAGAGAAAGTTGGTAATGGTGATAATTTTGGTTCCGTGGAATATACCATGAAGCAGACGACGGTTGCTGTGAGTGTTTCAATGATCTTATTAAGGATTTTAGTGTTACAAGAGAAGGATGGCTGTTGAACTCCATATGGACTAGACCTAGAATTAGAAATAAAATTTACAACAAGACTACATAAGGCAAACGGGTTGGGGAAGGGTATAAAATTGTCAATTAGGTCAAGCACAGCACCAGCCATGGTAAGTCATGCAAACCTATTATATTTGTGTAATAATTGCAAGACAATTTCCATTCTCTTAGGGCATCAAGCGCTGTCTCACCTCCACATTAGAAGCAACATGATGGAAAATGGTCGCAAGGTACATATATCCACAAGCACTTGGATCCAGAGAGTCCTAAACTCCACCCTTCATCTATCCTGATGACAATTGGACAGATTGGGCCGGAATCGTCTCCCAGTTTCTTTTGAACTCGAAGCCTCTCATTTTGGGTAAAACATCCTTTTTCCAAGAAATAAGACCGTCGGCTTCCTTACCTGGGGGCGATGTGATCAAAACTGGTACGCGCTCTGCGTTTTGCAAGGCAAATTTAGAAATATATGCCCCAAACATAGGAGACTGCAGAGCCGGAGAACGATACTTTCTAAGATACCTGCGAAGCCTATCCCAAGTATGATATCAAAATGATATCAAAATCATACTTGGAGATTTTAATAGTCAAGTAGGGACGGACTTATAACACTGACTAGGCTGACCCTGACCAATGTGCGAGGCCAGATAAAAGTAGCAGGATCCCTGATCTTCACAACCACCTGAAGAACGTTATCATTGACACGACCACAAACATACTTCGCCCCAGTCGCAAGAAAAGTCGGAACGGCTGGTTCGGTGATGAATGTAAGCTAGCTCCGGAAGGGAAGAATGCTGTATACCGAGCAATGTTGCATTCCCAGAGAACTCGGGTACGCGCAGAGACTTATCACGAACTCCACTCGCTGGAGCGATTTCACGGACGGAAAAAGGAAGCCTGGGAAAACCAACATATCTGTGAACTCCAAAAGAAGAGAGAGCAACCGGACCAGGCGCGGAAGTTTTACCAATAAGTCAGCAGGACGAAGCCTTATACACCTCGATGCTCATCCTGCCGAGACAAAGAGGGAAATCTGATTTCTGACAGAATGGGCATATTAGAGCGATAGCTTGAGTATTTTGGTGAACTGCTCAAAAACCAAAATATCGGCGAGTTGGAACTGAAGCCAACTGAAGACCTTGGGCTGCACGTCGATGTAGGTAGGATGAAAGGCTCACTGGCAACGTCAGCACCAAAAACCAACTAACCAACCAGCATGAGGATGAACGATTCCGTAGCCTACATAACGATGAAATTTATGAGCGATACCACGATCGTCTGGTTGTGGATAAAATTCGGCTCAATAGGTTGCGGTGGGTGGGTCACCTAATCCGTATGAGTGAGGATGATCTGGCCCAGAAAGTCTATAATCGAAGCGTACAGCAAGCAATGAAGCACCGCGAACACGATTTTGCAATGGTTAAGATCAATGACCTCTACATATACAGCTATTATGCCGCCACAAGTATGACAATACTAGAGTATTGCAACATGCTAGATAGAGTGGCGAGAGACGCCAAAGTTCGCAACCCCGAAATTTTTGCTGGCGACTTTAACCCTTGGGCAATGGAGCGGGGAAGCCAGAAAACAAATGAAAGGGGAAGAATCCTACTTCAGGAACGTAAACACTTTTAGTCGTGGAGAGCTAGGCTCCGTTGTAGATCTTACTTTTGTAAGTGATTCGCTGGTCAAGCGTCTACACTGGCATTTTAGCGAATAATACACGTATAGCGACCACTAGGCGATATATATTACTATTGATAGGGGACCACCTGAAGAAACCAGAAACAGGTTTGTCATCAAGAGCACATGATAAGGATACATTTCTGGAGGTATTGCGTGGAACACCGAGTTTACTGGAACTGTCATAGAAAAATCATTGTAGCTGTCCCAACAGATATACCGAACATGTAACGCTTCCATGCCAAGACGTGCACACTCTCGGAAGCGTAACCTTAACTACTGGTGGAACCCCGAAATAGCGATGTGTCGTACGGAATGCTTGAAGGCTATAAAGCGGAGTCAGCGCCGAAGAAACACGCCAAAGTTTGAAAAAAGGTATTTCGAATATAAATAGGCACGCAAAAAGTTGCAGTGGGCCACCACGAAAAGTAAAAATTATTGCTTTAAGCAACTTTATAATGAGGAGACTCAGATCCATGGGGAGGAGCATACAAGTCGGCAATAAAATGCAAAAAGTACCCTCCTATTATGTGCTCTAGATTATTGTGCGAGACAGTTTCGACATAGTTTTCCCAACATCCGGAAACAATCTTCCCAATGATACCAACGAGGGCCGAAGACATACCTCCAGTAACCGCAGACGAAGTCTTGGACGCAGTGAAAAGGGTCCGGGATACCTCAGCCCCCGGCATTGATCGAATCCCCATCAAGACACTGAAACTAGCAGTGGGAGTGGTAGCAAGCATGTTCATAAGGATATTTACAGACTGCCTAAAAGAAGGGTCCTTCCCCGCAGAATGGAAAATACAAAAGCTTGTATTGATCCCGAAGACAGGAAAGCCGATAGACCTATAGACGTATCTATCCTCTGAATACAATAGGCAAAGTCCTCGAGCGGGTAATAATAAAAAAATAAAGTTTGCCTTCCGAAATGCTAGTTCAGTGGTTGTTGCCACCAGACTGGTTTTTGGACTAGCCAGAAAAGCCTACGACGAAGGACAATATTGTACACTGCTGACTCTTGACATAAAGAACGCGTTCAATTCTGCCAGATTGAACCTTATCATCGAAGCGTTCATCGCGATACAAACGCCAATATATATATTAAATATAATCTTCGATTACTTCCAACAGCGGAAACTACTTTATGATACGGACGAAGGGTCGAAGATGCATGTAATAACGGCAGGAGTTTCGCAAGGTCTATTCTGGGCCCTCTGCTATGGAACTTAATGAATGATGACGTTTCTCAGCTCCCAGTAGCAAAACAAGCCATTGTCGTCGGATTTGCAGATGGCGTTGGAGTCGGCCTGAAACACAGTCGACGATTACTCTTATCGCGATTCGTCAGCTCTGTACTTTTATACGCGGCACCAGTGTGGGATAAAAATCGGAGGAAATAGCAGACAGCTTCATGCTGCATGTTGGTTAAGTGCTCTCCGAACATGTTGCGTCTATCGAACAGCATCGTATGAGGCGGCATGCGTGATTGCGCAGATGATCCCGGTGGATATTCTAACCGATGAGGCAACTCGTCTGTACGAGATTTAGGAAGCGACCTTAAACAGGCAAAGTGAGTATATGCGGTAAAAGTTCAAGTAGAAAGCTTGAAACAGAGCTAAATATCCGTTTAACGGTGGAAAATCTGATAAAGTACATGGTGCAATCAAATACAGCAAGGGACGCGGTAGTTGCAATGGTGAAACGGATTTACCAGCAGGTAAAACCAACAGAAGCGCAGCGGAGACATAAAAGGGAAGCAGCTCGTTTAGAGTGAACATACCGGTCAAGCCGAAACTCACCATAACCACCCACCCAGTTTGAGTCTAAGAGGGCTCCCAAGATAGTGGTAATAGGCCGCCATAAGTAAATTCCGATGTGGCAACTACATCTTCTCCAGCTCTCAACCAGCGTCTCAGCTGCAACCAGATATCTGATGTCACAGCCACAGCAGCAGCAACCATTGGCAATGTCGACTTCGCCGCAGTTTTCGAGGGTCAGCCAACAGTCCACGGAGAAATCATCCGGATCAAGAATTTTTAGTTAACCAATTAATTAATTTAAAATTATTTACTAATTAAATAAATCTGAAACATGTAAGGCCGCAAGAGCCGGCGCAAGGTTTTCAAGTGCAAAGTAAGGCAGGCTGTGCCCCCAGGCGCTTCTCGTGGTTTACCCTCTTGATATTGACCTGACGCTTTGGAGGTGAATTCCGCTTCAGTCGTGGTGCTGTTGGATTTTTCCGCTCCGATTTGTTTTCGCTCGATGTGGGGCTCGGAAGATACTTCACTGGGCTCGTCGTAAATTAAAACTAAGTTCGCCCAATGTCATACGACACTCATTCGCGATCCGTCGAAGGAAATTGGCGATCCTCAGCATGCAGTGTAGTTTGCTGGTACCACCGCATCTTTGCTGACAAGGCAAAGAAGTATAATAGCCCGAGGACGTTCATTGCACCTAGGCCACTGTGGATTGCTGGTAGATCTGCAGAACAGGTCTCTTATAAACCCCACAACCTCGCTCAGGTCTTCAGGGAAACTTGACACCTGTTCAAGGGTTAGTCTTTCTATTATTTTTGAAGAAGTAGCCGTCCCTTGCATTCGCGTGCTTCTTCAAAAATATACCAACATAACTACCGAAAGTAGTCTATCGCACCCGGCTTAACAAGATGTACAGCACCACATCCGCACCACTGGCTCCCCTATCTCGTCGAAGGTGCGTCCATTACTACCTCAGAAGCTTGCTGTTGTTAAAAAAGAATTTGACATGCTACAAAGGCAAGGTATTTGATAACCACTACACTCCACTACGTATGGTTCCGAAGCCCAACGACAAATGGAGATCATGTGACATCTCATTACTCAGACCATTCCATTCCGCTACCCCATACCACTCATCCACGACTGTGCGAACAACCCCGGTTACTGCCGTGTTTTTACGATATTAGACTTAGCCAAGGCGTATCATCAAATCCATGAAGCTCCAGGAAACATTCCGAAAATGATGGTAAGCACAACCTTCGGACTCTTCGATTTCACATGGATGCCGTTTGGTCTGTGCAATGCGGCACAACCTTTTCAAGGGTTCATCTACTCTGTCCTACAAAACCTTAACTTTTTTCGTGGGCTTGTATGATGTTTTGGTCGCGTGTTGCTCCAAGCTTGAGCATTTGGAACATCTCGAATACATTTTTCAATGTCTCCTTCAGGCTGGTCTTGTACTAAACGTACAAAAATGTTAATTCTTTCAATAGCATGTGGAGTTTTTAGGTCACGCGGTTTCCCCTGAGGGAATCCACCTGGATTCGGACAAATTTGAAGAAATCACGGACGTCTCACAACCAAAGAGGATATGCGAAAATTTTTGGACTTCTATCGTCGTTTCTTGCCCAAAGCCGCACAACATCAAACAATCCTCAACGCTGTCTGGTCCTAAGACCAAAAACACGCACGTAATTGCGTGGTCAAGGGAGCTAGCCAAACGACAGTTGGCGGAAGCTAACCCCTGGCATTGCCTCAATCAGATGCACCGGTAGCCATATTAATCGATGCCCCAGAAATCGCAGAAGATGTTGCCCTTCACCAAAAGGAAAAGTGAAGCAGATCTGGCAGCCATTGAGCTTGTTTTGAAAGAAAATCGAATACAGCTTAACGGAATTATACCACCTACGATCGTGAGCAATTAGCTGATTTTTCGCCAGTCGCCTAGGCATAGAAGGATGACGTAATGTTTCAGAACCTCATGGACAACCCCAAATACAAATTTCGAGAATTTCCCCTTTCTGCTTAACCTCCGAAATACTCTGGTAGACCTCTGAAAAGGGAGCTAGGCCATATATTCCACCCACTTTTTGTATGGCAGTATTCCATGCAGTACACGATCTTGCGCACTCAGGCATTTGGACAACGAATCGGTTGGTCACTAGCAAATATTTCTGGCCCTGTATGAATAAAGATGTTAACTCCTGGGCCAGGAAGTGCACCGCACGCCAGAAGTGTAAAGTCACCCAGCCCGTACACTAAGGCAATACCTCTGGTCAATATTTCAGCACAATTTGGAGCGTGGCCCTTTGTTGGGAATGGATCACATACTTTGGAGTTCCAGCCGAAGTCATTACTGACCAGGGAAGGCAGCTAGGAAAATTCTCAGACTTCAAACGACATCGGACGACTGCGCACCACTCGTAGTCCAAGGAAATGTTGGAAGGCTGGCATGGGACACTGGAAGCCATTATAATAGCACACGATGACTCTTCGTGGCCGCAAGTCCTGCCTTTCGTTCTACTTGGCCTCCGTACAACCCATCGTGAAGAATTTGCCACCAGCTTCGCCCAGCTAGTATACGGGGAGAACTTGAGACTCCCTAGCGACCCTGTGCTCGACACTACGCTTTAGCGCTTGTTTTGGGACACCGTGGCCAAGTTAAAATCACACACGTCTTGGTTCGCGTGGCTGTTTCTCGGAGACCGCTACAACCACCATATGAGGGCCCATATGAAGTGTTAAACAGTGGAGAGCACTCCTTTAAGCTTGATGTCGACGGCAGGCCTAAGGACAACTCCGTGTCCAGGTGCTGAGGTCTCGGAGAAGAGAGGTGCACATCCCGTGGGAATCGATCTGCGTCCCTAGAGCTAGCGAGTCAGGAGTCGTGTAGTGTAGAGACGCTGTAGGGTATTAGCGGCTTAGCGGAAGTTCACCCAAGCTCTCCAAAATCGGTGAGAAAACCCCCAGATAACAGCAAAGTAGTCGACAACGATCAGTTGAAATGCAAGTGCTGCACTACGTAAAGCGCAATTCCATCTTGAAGTATCTTAAAGTCTGCATCCACTAATAACTTCGTTGGCCATATCATGGAAGTCATGCGAACAATTTGAACTTAAATCTAAATTGAATAATTTTTATAGTTGGTTTGAAAGACACGTTTTCTGTTGATATTGTCCAACGTCTACATCTACCTATTTTAGCGCATTTAACATGGCACTGGACAGAATCATGCTATTTCTATTAAAGTGAGTCAAGGATACTTCCGTTGCGCCATCTCAAGAGAATCGCATCATCCGCTACAATAATCGCAAGGTACAACGAAGAAAGAAGGACATACATTCAAGAAAAGACTGAAGTGAAAACAAGAAACTACATTTCTTCAGAAGTCAGCAGCAAAGACACAAAGCCTCTTAGGAGCAAAAATAAATGACTCTCACAAAGGACACAACATCCCTTAGTGGAAATTAGTCTAAGAGGTCTTAGCTCCTTACAATTGGTAAATTATTAATATTCCATTATTTGTTGCGGAATCCATTTCTGTTGGTTAATTTGATTTACTATAGACGTTCGGAATGAAGGCCCTAGAAACCGATACGCTCAAAAGGATAACACCAAATTACTTAATTGAGCAGAGATAAGGTTGCATGCCATTCGTTCGCAATCCGATTCACATTAGATTTCCATTAGTTCTTTTCCTTCGTAATGGTTGATTAATTACATTCCCGGCTTGATTGATAAAAATCGAAGTGTACGAGTATAAGGTTTGTAAGGATAAGGATAATTTGACCTAAATCCTTTGGAATTTCAACGGTTTGCATGGAAGTGGTTTGGATTGTACCGATATGGAATAAAGATAAGGATATGGAAATTAGTGTTACAAATCGAATATATCTGCATTCCTAAAATGGATGTATTATTTTGGACTTTTAATCGAGGTGTTTGTACTAAGAGGGTCAAGGCCGGCAAGCGAAAATCCTTGTGAAGGAGCCTAGGGCCAATAGAGCGGCATTTTTGTTGTCCCTTAAGAAGTGGGACATGAAAACCCTAGTAGGGCTTTTGACGGGACACTGCCCCTTAAACTGCCATATGGAAAAGATTGGGGTAGTGGTTTCGTGTGTGCAGCCAATGTGAGGAGGAATAGGAGACGGCCCTGCACTTTTTATGCAGCTGCCCGGCATCCTCAGATCTCAGACGAAGACACCTTGGCAAGGTTTTCTTCAATGAAGAATCTGCTCACTCTCTGCCTCTGGAGAATGTTCTAAGATTCGCTAAAGCCTGCGAACACCGTAGGCGGGAAGCCATTGAATAGGCCACTTACGGGGATAGTACAATGGGCCTAATAATGGCCTGAGTACTCGGAGCTGCGGCTCCCCCCAGTTAACTAAACTAACTAAGAGGATCAAGATTTTGTCGGTATAATTGTCATTTTCAAAACGGTAGATCTGTCCATGAGAAAATTCTGTACAAATGGGGAAAGCGTGTTCTAAACGTCTAGTAACAAAAATAACTGATTGCTCGGAGTTGGTCAGTTGAAACCCAACTGACTTTATGGCAGGCCCTGTGCTCAACCAATGTGCCACCAAAGACGAGGCGATGGAGGTGGCAGAAATCCATGGGCGTCCCACGATTACCGTTACGGTCGCGAAGACCGTACTTCTCCAACACATATTTTTGCAAGGTGTTGTCAGATCCCATTTTGGCATACAGATTACGATCACACCTCCTGACCTGCATTTAAGGGGGTCATCCAGTGTGAAGGCCGTTTTTTTGCCTTTCTTTGAAAAATTATTTTGGAGGACTGGATAAAGATAGAGTGATATCATTGCTAGTTTTTGGAATACGTGTCAATTTATGCACCCATCTCCAAAAAAGGTGTTTTTCTGCTGCCACGCTGGAGGGCGCTGTGTTCATCCGAGGAAAAAAATCTAAACGGCATTTTAATGTGGACAATATTCCACGGTCCGCAAAGGATAAGTAGAAAATATTAAAAGGTAAATTTTTGGTGGGATTTTAAACTTAATTTTTTGGATTTTGGTGTTTTTTTACGCTTTTTTTATGAATAAAAAAAATGACCAGTCCGATTGCATTTATCCTAGTTTGCGGACCGTAGAAATATATATTAAAGAAGTCGTGAAAATTTCAAAGAATTTGGTTGGATAGATTTTGAGCTATGGTGACAGCCGATTTTCAAGTTGCAGTTTCGAGAAAACCGCATTTGAAAATTTAAATGTGATTATCAACAGTAAAATTTTAACTCACCATTAATATGCTATACCTGGTCCATAGAGACCACCCTCCGTTTCTTCAAAAAAGTCTTGTAAGGTCGATTGTTGCTCTCTGGTTTCAATTCTGGCTCTTTTAGCGAGGTCAGTCGATCGTCGTTCGGACCGCCAAATTCGCGCTTCATTACGGCGGTCGACATAAACCTGACATATGTGACCAACTTAACATCCCATTGTCACTAGGATTTTGAGAATGCCATTGAATCCTTCATTGAAAATAATTACAGCCAGAAAAGTGGCTATTTCTACGACCCTGGCCCCAGAATGAAGGTGGTTAGGAGTGAAAGTCCAGATCAATGCATTTAACGACCCATTGTTATTCTGGGTCTCTGCTCCTAAACATCTGTTCAAGAGATCATCTCGTTACAAATCTTCGTAGATTGGTTTGATGACTGTTTGAACTTTTTCAGTCAAAGATGCCTTCTTGTGGTGGAAACTATCCAGTTCTCCTTTAGCTTTCGCTTTGCGCCATTTGCACCCACTGTCCTCGCTGGCTGGACAATTTTGATGCTGAGGATTTTCGTCTGTAGAACATTTATGGAAGAAAGTTGCCCAAATTTCTTGCTTCATTCCTTCTATCGAATTTGCGTGTCGACGAATAGCTAGCCCAAAAAATGTAGTGAGGTCGTTAATAACCTTATCAGTAAGTTTTCCAGCCCCTTTTCCACCAATGCCTTTGTGATTCTTCTTTACGTATATTTCATTATTTGCAGAAATTTGCAGAAATACCGGAGAAAACTCCAGCAAAATCCAATATACAATATACAAAACTTGTCGCAATTGGAACATCTATGTTCATGCTAAAAGTCTTTCCTGATGTTGATGCGAAATCCTTTTTCTTCTCTGATAAGTATCGATTCCCATGAAATACTCGTTTTCTAGTGCGAGCATGACGTTGACCGTTAAAGAGATCTTCCTTCGTACGATCCATTTAAAAGAATCATTGAACACACAAACAGCAAAATACTTACAACCAAATATAACTGAGTACAGCTTGAAAGCCTTTCAGTGCTCACTCTAGACTGGATTATCCTTTTTATTCCAAACAGCAAATAAGTTTAGACAATTGATTGGTTTTTCATCTTTTTATATTTATACCTGTGTTCGAATTTATAAGACTCAGGTAAAAAACTAACAGGTAAAAAAAGATTCGATGATCTTTCTCATCGAGTACTTTAGCCGTGGCTGCAAACTCCTCACCTGTTTAACACTGTAATTTCTGAACGACTCGGAATATCGGAAAATCCCTTTGCCCACATGTTCTCCACTATATATAGATTCAATTCATGCAAAAAAAATCGATTTCTCCAACCCGACACACGGAATGACCCCCTTAATTGCACTAACCAGACAGCGGATTCGTGTCTACCACGACTTGCCACAAGAGAGAGAGATTTACTCTCTAAATTCCCGCCATCTTGCTTAGGCCCAAAATGTCCAGTTTATATCATTGGAATTCCCGCTCGAATTGGAGAAAGCGAGCATTCTGAAGACCTCCGCTATCGTTGTCGAAGAAGAAGAAGGAGAAGAAACCAAGCAAAGTCCGTTTTCGATGGTCGTTGCCGTCAGTCCGAGGCGTTGTTGACGATTCGGTAGCAACAAAGTTTCAAAATTTGCACGTTGCTAGCCCACAAATTTCTATCCCTTTTATGGTAGTCGCTCCTTACGACAAGCAGGGAAGGCTTTGGGTGTATTCATAAACCCCAACTCACGGGGCGTCGTTAATGTGCAACATGTTAACATAAACTTCTCAAATTTGGCGGCTCAGTTCTAAGTGTGTAGCTAACTCTGCCCTAAAATCGATAAATTCAACACAAAAGTGTCGCAAAATAAGTTCATTTACACATAAACTTTCTCTATTTTATGGACCTATAAATAAAACTTCATATGTTTCGCCAGTGCCTTGTGAAAAATTCGACATGACGTTCATAAGGGAAGTTACATGATTGCGAACCTTAAGTAGTCGCGAAAACAAAGATTCAACTTGGAATTAATTTCCCCCAATTATTCATAAATGTTCAAATATACGAACAAATGTGTAAAGAGAAAAATAAACGAAAAATGTGTGCTTTTTATGCATGCATGCTATGTGGGGAAAATAATCATTCGAAATAAATTGTACAACATAAATATTTGTGTAATTAATTTGATCCTTGATGAAGCTTTATATATATGATACTTCAGATGGAGGAAAACTTTTGCGAAGAAAATAACGCGCAATGCCAGCAATTTGTTTCGAAGTTTCTGAATTTTGCCAAAGTTGAGAAGCAAATTTAAATTTTCACATTGTTGTGTATTTATTTATTTATTTATTACGTTTATATATTTTGCTTTTCATCAAATATTCCCGTTTCCCAAATTTCGCTAAATCTTGATTTCGATTTGGTACTGAATAAAGATGAAAGACTGTTTTTGATTAAGGTCAGACTTTCTTCAGGGTTTTGAAACAATCAGAAATTCATTGTGAATTTGGTTTTGTTTATTTATACTGGAATGACTTATACCTAAATATATCTTTTGACGATCAGCTACTTTGCCATGGCTCCGTAAGGAAGATCCTTTAGGGAATCAGAGGTGAAACCAGAAGCTAAGTTATAATCAAAACCCGAAGCCAAGGCGTGCGTGATCTGGGTGCTGGGGTCTCAATGTTAACAAGAATTAAGATTTAGTCGCGAACAGTGAGCTCCGGGTACCAGGTGACCCCCCTCCGCCACCCAACTAGGCTTGTCTATGCAAAAAGCGGCTCTGCCGAAATCGACCTGATTCCGCCGGTAAAACAAAGGGCACGCCAGCCAAACATGATAAAAACCTCAACGAAAAACTAAAATTAAAATTAAATTTCGGTCGTGATCACCACTAAGCTCATTGGTGGACTCAGATTTTCCATTTATTCTAGTGAAAACTATTCCAACTGGAACTCAGTCCTTAACGGAAGAGCCGAAACAAGCCGCTCTAGTCAGCACTGCTGACCTCGACCCACCTTTGGACAAACCGCCTATGAACAAATCACTTAAAGGCAAACCTCCTCCGGAAAAATCGCTTTTGACCAGACGCTTTCTTCCAAACGCCGCCTTGGTTGAATGGAAAGGGCTGTCCAGAGATTCTGCGGCGAACCGAAGCTGACGATCCCAACTCTCTAACCTAAAGATCAAGAAAGAGGACTTGGCAGGCAGCGTCTTGATTTGCAGCCACGATTATTGACGTTGATGGATGAGTCTCATATGACGAAAGCAATCCATCTGATTATGGTAGTGGCCGGTATTAAGAGCTTAGGAGGAAACTCCTCCTAGCTCTAAGGACTGCATCATAGCAGGGAATCAGTATATGTTACGGTTAAACTTTGCTGATAAGAACATGGACGATTGGCTCTGCTTCTCCCCCAATGGTTTGTGGGAGAGTGTGCGGCTAACCCTAAAGGGCTCTTTCAGCTGCAATCATTCAGTTTCTCTACCTTTCAGTTGAATAGCTTAATTTTTCTGAAGTTCTTTACCAATTTTGTGACAAGAATAACTAATTTAATTCTTTTTTCACCGCTCTCCACATTTCTTACTTCAACGATTACTCCGCCAGCTTCGAGACTTTCAACTTGCTACCCACAGGTAGGCGAGTCACTCAGGCGGTAGAATTTCACTACGTAGTGAATTGCATCATTCTTGTGCGGAGTTCGGACGAATCCTCCCTAATCAGTTTGCGCCTCCACAAGGAATTTCGCAAACAAACGAGCTATCACGCATCGTACTTCACAAGTGTTAGCGCCTAGGTCTAGTGAAAAGCGTATGTTATATGGCTGCTATTTACCCCTTTGGTGGGGTATAACGTGCCAGCCACACTTATGCATCATTGCTGGCGGTCACCTGAAATGCGCTCCAGCTCCCCTTTCAGAGGCACCGCACTTCTCTTTTACTGTTCTTTGCCATGTGTTTTTTGGGAGACCCACTCAAGAGCAATTTAGGAAGAGTGGCAATGACAATGGCGGTCACATTCGATATGTTACTCTTACATAAAAACTCAGAAGGAACACCAGCAGCAGTCTAAACTTGACCTTGGTGTTGAGATACTTGCATATCCAGATATTAGGCAAGGAAATAAAAGTGGATCTAGCTGAAAAAAATTAGTTTGGTGCCACCGTCGGCAGAAACCACGCCGCAACTTCGATGTTCTGCCCGTTCATTCAAGTAGAGATTGAGGTCACTCGTCAGAAAGAGAACTTTGGTTTTGTTGGTGCTTATCTTCTGCCCAACTCTTGCCTCCCTTCCCAAATCCAGGACCACTTGCCAAAGTCTACGACCCGTCAAACAGATGTCATCAGCATAGTTGAGGTATTTGAGGAAAGTCATCATCGTCCATTCAACCCTTCAACGTTCTACGAACAAGGAACCATGAAAAATGTCACTTATAACAAGAAGAAATAGTATCGGTGACAAGATGCAACCCTGGTGGAGTCCGCCTTGGACGTCGACCTCGGTACTACATGTGATATTTCGAGCCATCATATGTCATACGGATAATAGCTATTAGTTTCTCCGGAAACCGCCCATCCTGCGTAGAGCACTCCAGATACACTCCCTATCCACACTATCGAAAGCTTTCTCGAAATGGATGAAGAGCAGGTGCAACGAAGATCTATACTAAAATAATTCGTAGTGTGTTGATGTGGTCAATTCAGGAGGATTCAATGCGGATACCGACCAGCTCTCTGTCGATTAAGCTTTTGAGATGTTGTTTCATGCGTTTCAAGATTACTTTGGCTACTATCTTCGGCCGTGGATTATTCAAGCGGTCGATGTAGAACTTGAGGATCGCTGCTCTCCAACCCCGTGAAAAGTTGCAGACGCAACACGGAAGCAAACATAAGTGACCATCAAATGGTGATTCCTTTCGAATTCCGTGTCCTACTTTTTTGGTCCCGCACATCCAAGAGACAACTTCTAAATATACTGCTGATTGCAAAATTGTGAATCTGATAGCCCGTGTGGTTCCGATCAGTTAAACCCTGATTAACCTTATGGCAGCATATATGACGTGCAATAATTCCCAAATAAATCTATAGCATTGTTAAACTACACCAATCAGCTGTCGATTTAATAACTCCCAAGTCATATATCCGCCATATAAGAACCATAGGTTGTCGGTGAGGAAATCTAGGGAATCACCTATCGACATTCTAACCTTTTGTATGGCAATGGAAAGTTTAGACCCGTTCCTGCATGGTTGTTTCATAGGATCTCCATATTATCTTAGTTTGCCACCAATGTGATGGCTAAGAGTAAAGGCATGTAGGTAACAGCAGAATGCGATGTTAAATTCCAAAATATCTTTTGGGGAAGTTATACCATCAACAAGTAATGATTTGGACAATTAGCATATCTGGTAGAGACCATTCAGATCATTCATTCGGGAAATGAAGGTACTTCTCTAATGGCGCGGAAAGCGTCAGGGATTGCCCGCTTTTCAAAATGAGAGAGCTCCAAGAAGCGGTTCTCATTATGAAAATCAAGAAGGTACTAGGTCCCGATGGTATCCCGGCGGAAGTTTGCGAACTGGTGTTCCGCCAATGGCGAGACTTGCTGTTTGCGACAAGGAAAAAGAAGACCCGCAGCTGCTGTTTGCATATCGACCGCTGTGTATGCTTGTTACGGCCGGGAAAGTGCACGAAAAGCCCATCAGGGGAGAACTCGCTAAAGCGATCCGCGCTGCCTGGGACTCCACAGTGGATGCTGTTATGGAGGTCATAGATTTGATTCATCGAGCCGAGGCACACAGCCGCCGATCTTGACGAATAGCGCTTCTCTTAACGCTTGATGTCTGAAATGCCTTCAATTCCGTAAGATGGACAGATATGCTAGGTAGCTTATTCCATGTGCCAAGCTATCTCTTGTGGATATTGAGACATTATCTGAAAGACCGCTCCCTTCCCTATGAGAGGATAGAGCGCCAGAGAAGGATGGAAACCACGTCGGCGATAGTACAGGGATCCATCCTTTGCTAGTGGCGTCTGTTTATCGCACTGTCTCAGATCCGGCGGTGATAGTGATTGCGGCAGTGATCTCCATTGCCCTCCTTGCCAAAAAGCGTAAAGCTATCTACCGTGGTAAGGGTAAAAAGTTAAGAGGGGTGGTTGCCCGTGAAAAATATCAACGCATACTTATCGACTGGCAACTCTCTTGGAAAAATGAGCCAAGAGGGAGATGGACTGCGCGTCTTATCGACAATTTAAACCAGTGGCTGAAACGAACGCACGGTGAGATTGATTAATTCCTTACTCAACTTCTAAGCGGTCCTGGAGGTTTTCAGTTTTACCTGCTTAAGATTGGGAGGGCATGATTGTGTGTTTGGCAATACAGTGGCGGATGTCGCTGAATCCCCTTTTTTCTCTTGTAAAAATTGGGACGGCTTTCGTCGCTTTATGCAGATACAGGGGAGCTCTTTCCAGGCAACATTGTCAGAAAGATGCTGTGCTGAGTCGTATCGCGCATTATGTTCGGGCTCTTCTTAGTGCGAAGAAGACTGAACTCGACCGGTGGAGGCACCGGATGGCAAGGGTTTCTTTGGGCTAACAATTCCCTTCCTCCCCTCCCTTCCCATTAAAGAGAGCGATTCCCTGACTTGAAGGCTTCCAAAGCTGGGAGAGCGGAGGGCTAGTGCAAAGTAATGTGTCAAATGGTTTCAGGAAAGTTCTCTGATGATAGAGAGGTGTTGAGTTGGCCTACTCCCAAAAAAAAAATCCCTCAATTGTACTTGAAGTCGATTGCTAGAATGTTTACAACTAGTATGCGAGGACTCTGGAAAAAAGCTGTTCACTCACTCACTTCCACCATGGTGGAACATTGACTTGGTAAAATAGAGGAGAATGGCAAGGGCATACCTCAACCGAACTCTGAAGGCATTTATCTCGTAGCATTGATAAGATCTACTGCCCCGGCTCTAGTGATAGAGAGAAACGATGCTCTGGACCTAAATATTCGGAATATATATACACTTACTAAAGCCGGGAAGGTTCTACGTATTGCGTGGATGGAAGTCTACTAAAGCAGAATCTATTAGGGGCTGTCCTCATTTTTTTCCTTTAGTGGCTTTTGGAAATGGACAGTTGGTATGGTTACCAGAGAACGTAGCTTTTACTGATACCTGGCTTTAATAATTTTCGACAAGTTTGCGGTGTGTGGTCACTTGAATGCAACTCTGTTATTTCCCCCAATGCACTAGACTAGGTATTCTCAAAAGGAACGTCAGATGGGGCAGCTACACTATATTCACCTTATCAGGAGTGGAAATCTAGCGGGTAGAAACAGTCAAGTTTTTAGGAGTATATCTCGACTCCAAGCTAAGGTGGAAGCAACATGTCCAGATAGCGAGTTGCTCTGGTACTGTAGAACTGCTTTAAATAAGACATGGATTTTTCAGTACAACGGATTCATTGGGTATAACCTAGACATCCATAACAAAGCTAATTTTAATCATCTATTATTTGGTGGCCGATGCTGAACTTTATTAATAGAAGATCCAAAGACTCGATTTCTTGAGCAGTACGGGGGCGATAGATACTATGCCGACAAAGGCAGTCCAACCTGTAGTAAATCTATTCCACATTCAATCGGGGACCAATTAAACGGTCATGCGATATCGCTTGGAAAACTTCAAGTAGTTCTGACGTCTGCCAATCATATGGTTTCGAAATTTTCCTTTGAGAAGATATACTCTGTCGTACTCATCAAAAGAGAAGAATGGCCTACAAATAGCCATGAGTCTTCTGGGATTAAAGGCTCAATATTCACCGTCGGGTTAATCATGGAAGACAGGACACAGGGGTGTTCTCGGAAAACCCGAATATGGAACTGGCCAGATCTTTTCGAAAAATGACAATCAAATACCAGGCTTAGATATGTGCTATTTTATTGGCAGCAGAATAATGTTTGCGATAAAAAGGAAGTTAGTCTGCGTTGTCTACTGAAAGAAATATTGCAAAGCCTTGGAACCTCGCTCTTAATGAGGAGACTCACAAATTGGCTCGCTAAAGGTCTACCTTGAAAATGGAGAGACCTGATCTAGCATTTGGCGTCAAGTTACACGGGTTCATGCAACGAATGAAGAAATTTGAATTCCTGCTAGCAGGAACGAATGAAGCCTGGACAAATCTGGGGCTTCTAAGCCGAAATTTTTACTGCATCTTATGCGGATCTTGGTAGGGGTTTTTAACGGGACACTCTTCCCTAGACTATAACGCATATAAGTATGTTTCGAATATAAGGAAAGTAGGAAACGCTTGCTTTACCTTAGAGGAAGACACCTAGGTAAGGTTTCCTTCCTATGCTTCTGGAAGATGTACTCCGAAACTCGTCGGTATTGTACAATATACCTAACAAAAGATCGGCTCCTCCCATCAAACTGAACTAAGTAACCTTTATATTTTGACTAAGAGAAAGCGGATCAATGCAAACTCAAGAATATTCCATATTATCCATACAGATAACTATAGAAACTGCATATCATCTTCCACCATGGATTTCATTACCCTTTTCATTCCTTCAATATTTACTTGTGGTTACAAGCGCTACTTTCTCCAATGCAATACAATGCACCATTCTATTTGGGAAACTCCTTCGCTTCCTTTCACAATTTCCTCAAAAACGCTCCAATTGTAAAATATTCTCCGTTTTATATTATTGTAGAAATAAAACGGCGGAGAATTGAAAATGAACCCATTTTATTTATGGCAGCAATGAATAAATTTGTCTTTCATTGCGGAGAGAGAAGGTTCGATTAAGGGAAACATTTTTTGTGGTTTTTTGCACAATTTTTCACAAAGTGCCAAAGGCAATGGTTTTCTGAATATGAATGGGAAAAGGACAGCGGAGTGATTCATGGAAGCGAAGATATTATTTGAGGACATCTGCAATGTGCTGGAAGTTTCGGAAAAATCGGTGAGATATGTTTACTTTGGAGGAGATCCATGACTGCGAAGTAGCGAATGAATATTGCAAATGCAAACTTTCTCTTACATGCAATTTTATAAAGTTGTGTGTTTTGCAATTTTGATGCATAATAATTTCCACTTTTGTTTTATATTTAATTTTTATCTTCATTTTGAAGGTTTTATGTAAAACAAAACATTATTAAAATCGATTTACTGTCTGTTGGTCGGTCTATCGGCCACGTGCACTTTTCTCAGAAATGGTTACTCCTACTCCTAAATATTTCAGGAAGGTATTAACCGTGACCCTCTCCCGAATGTGGCGAGTAACATTGCTCGTCGATGAGTTTCAAGAGGATCCCCCATATACGAAAAAGGGGGGTACAAATTGTTTTCACCGAATATTGTCATGTACGGTGTCAAACGAAAGATATCGATTAGTACTTCCCTAAGCTGACCTCCGTTTCAACATACTTTTTGCCAATTTTCAGGTAGCTTCAAAATTTGTTCCGAGTCATCAAATATGAATGTGACCTGACATTGTCATCAAGGATGACAATTTCTGTCGGCCAATTCAGGTCGCTCGTTCTTGCTTACATTTTCATTTACTCGGTCGAGTTGTACACAGTTGAGGACCAGACTGATCGTTTCGCTACGTTCTAGCAGTGGACGATTCTCTTCTAATCCCACCAGATCATCATCAACGGCGTAACAAATGGCATCCAGTTCAGGCCTGCCTTAATAAGGAACTCCAGGCATCCCGGTTTTGCGCCGAAGTCCACCAATTCGATATCCCTAAAAGCTGTCTGGCGTCCTGACCTACGCCATCGCTTCATCTTAGCCAGGGTCTGCCTCGTCTTCTTTTTCCACTATATTGCCCTTATAGACTTTCCGTGCTGGATCATCCTCATCCATACAGATTAAGTGACCCGCCCACTGTAACCTATTGAGCCGGATTTTATCCACAACCGGACGGTCATGGTATCGCTCATAGGTTTCGCCGTTATATAGACTACGGAATCGTCCATTCTCATGTAGGGGGCCAACAATTCATCGGAGAATCCTTTTCTGGGACGTGGTCATGAGTTTGCAATTTTTCTTGCTAAGAACCCCCCCCCCCCCCCCCTCCCTCTTCTTGCACAGTAAGAGCTTTGACCCTATAGTGAGACGGTGCGCGAATTTCATCGTCGTATCAATTGAACGAATTAAATGCCCATTTTGCAGGCTCCAGTGTTACTATTTTGCATGCCAGATTTCAATCTCTCGGTTGAGAGCTGTATGCACTTGTCGGCCACGAGATGAGATTTTGGATGCTGTCTGGAAAGTTAGTTTGAGGCAAATGGTTTGCTGTTTGCTCGTTGCTTTCTATATACCTTCCGCTTTGTAAACATAGATAACCAAGTTTCTGTCTCGTTCTTTGTCAAAGATCCACTTCAGCGTTGAGGTTGCCCCAAAAGCATCTCAAAGATGATCGTTTAGCTGACCTTGTGCTCTCGTTCACAGATTTCTGATGCTCTTTGCACCGCGAGCTCGGTTAAGGGGCACCCTTGTCCTTCTCTTCTGTTTTTCCAAATTCAAGTTCTCCCATGGGGTTTTACCCTCCTTTGACGTCTTGGGTGGGCAGTTCTCTTAGAAAACTTCTCCCATGCTCCCATGATGTGATCATCTTGAATGTTTTCTGAATTCCATCGGATTTGATGCGTCGCCCAAAGATCGTAACTCGGGCGTTCTATTTTATACATTGCCCAAACAGTCTTCCGCGGATTTCGAAATGGAGTGGTTGGGGGAACCCATGCCCATTACGAAGTCAATGCGGCTGTGGTCAGTTTGCTACTCTCCGACAAGATCACCAATGTCAGTAGATACTACCGTGATGTCTATGGGCTCTCGCCTAACTACATTGAAGAAAGTGGGTCATTATCTAAATTGAGCATCTGCAAATCGATTCCTACCAGATGCTTTAATAGTTTCGATCCGTTGATGTTAGAACTTTCCCAGCATATATGGGGGGCGTTGAGATCACACCGTGTTATTATTAGCATGCCTTTAGTTTTGGCATAATGGATACTTCCACTGCGAATGTTATAGGAAAAATAAGCAGAACACCAAGGAATCTTTTTATCGGCCTTGTGGTGTTGACATTATGTAGCGCATACTTGTCTCGGCCCAAAACGAAAGACTCCCGCGAGATGGCGTGGTCTATTGAGGTCGTTCAAGCGCTTGAAACTGTAAAACAGCAGCTTGTTGATGTTACACTTCCGATATTTCCTCAACCAGATGCACTCTTAGTCGTGTTTGTTAATGCCTCAGACACAACCATTGAGCTTCTTTGCGAAACAACTGAACCCAACTCAATGTAACTACAGTGCCTACGATCGTGAGCTACTTGCCGTATAGCTTATCTTTTAAGTACAGGCTGTTCACCGTGTTCACGGACGACAAGCCCCTTACTTTCGCGCTTAAAAGAGGCCGACACAGTATCTCTTCGCCAACTTCGGCAATTGAGGCTTGTTCCGACATCCAACACGTGTCTGGAAAAGACAATGCCGCTGCGGGTGCTTTGTCACGAATCTCGCAGGTCACAGCTTCAGAGCCTCAGCCACTAAATACAGGTTCAAGGAGTTTCCCACCTCCGGCTCAAACTCCTACTTACTCTGCGAGACCTCAGACAAGGGACCGAGGCCATTCATTGTGGCCGATTTTCGCGAGGAAATATTTCACGCAGTACACGGTGTTGCACACCTAGACATCAGGACGATGAACTGGTTAGTCACCAGATAATACCTCTCGCCGTTCATGAACAAGGACGTAAATTCTTGGGTCAGAAGTGTGAGATCAACCAGCACGTAAAAGAGGAAGTAGAGGAGTTAAACAAGCTCCTGGATTTCAAACGTTACAGGGCCACTGCATACCAACCGCTGTTCAATGGGATGCTGGAATGTTGGCATCGTACACTAAAAGCCGCCTGAATGACTCGCGGCGGTCTGCTGTAATAGCAGTCCCAGTCTTTCGTCCTCCTCGGCCTTCACACAGCCCATCAAAAGGAGTTTTCGGCCAGCCCCGCGAATCTTTCCCCGCAGACCCTGTGCTATATATCAGAGCAGGGTTAAGCGACTCTAGCATGCTGCGTCTGCTTAGGAACGCTGTTTCGAAACTGTGGCCGATTCCACCTTCCCGATATACAACGCCGGAGGCAGACCCCCTCCAGGGAACTCGAGATATGCTCGCAAGTTCTCTTTAGAGTGGACGCCCCTCGGAGGCTGTTACGTCCACGATGTGGGTTCTGGAGCAACGGGCACTCCTTCAAGCTCGATGTTGGGGAGCAGGCCTAAATGGGAGCTCTTGTTGAGGCTGAAGGCCTTCGTCGAACCGTGGGGTGTTCTAAAAAATTGTCCGCGGAGCGTCAGGTTCGCCTGATAACCCCATTGACGGGATCACGGGTTCCTTCGTTAAACCCGCGTGGTTTCAGCTTGAGGAGGACCTGCCGATATTGCTAGCGGCCTGGCACTTCCACTTGCTTCTTGTTCCGAATACCGGCGAGTGCGAACGTATTCTTCTTGGTAGTCTACTATTCGAAGTGCATATAATTGTTCAATATATTTTCCTTTCTTATTCGCAGTAGTGGGCTTCTTTCGTACGTGTGTTTGATTTTGATTTTAATCACTAAAATAAAGAGAAAATTAAATGAGAATCGGTATATATTTTTGTTATTAATTTCGTCACGTCGACCATGTGCACATTTAGCAGCAAAAAAGCTAAAATGACGCAGGCTGCACGTCCTCTTCAATGGTCTAGGGGGCCGATACTTGTAACGTGCCGGTACCAAGCACGTAGTAGAGCCGCAGATCGTTTTTTCCAAACCCTCTTAATATCCACTTCAGGAACATCTATACTAGGGAAAGTTGCCAGCATATCGACTATCACTCTTGCTTTGCTGCCTAGTGGTATCTAGGTCTACGTTTTTAGGTTATTCTAGTCAGCAAATTGTTCCAAGACCTTAGAAACATTAAGCTCCTCTTTTGGAAGATAGAGGAAGCACTTTTTAAATGGCAGTTCAAAGACGCTTTTCAGAGATAGTGTTGTACTCGCCCACACACAGAGGGAGGAGAGTACTGCCTAAGCTACTCGTTCGTATTTTTATCGGAAAAATTAGCCGCAACATTTTACGGTATGCACTTATCGACTCAAAATGATTGACCCTTTGCGAGGAAGTCATCTTTGCAGCTAGGAGGAGTGTCCTCCAAAGCTGTTCGCATTGCTCAATATCGTAACCGGTCGGATTGGTATTTTCATCCAATCCTTCCAAGGGCTTTGATAACCTAGGCTGCAAATGAGATTTGTCCATTGCCGGGCGAAGAATTGAGCTTGCAGAGGACCGCTTCGGTTTGCCTTTAGTCACAGATGCCTGGAATGCTCCTTTCCCTTAAACCGCGGCACAGCTAGTAGTTTATCGCTTGCCCGAAGGCATTGTTTCGCAAAAAGGCTACTCGCTATCTGAACATAGATACTTACCCGCGGGCAAGACTTTAGCCTCAACAGGTCGTGTCGGTTGGAGTCCAGAGTCAGGCGTGCTGACAGAAGGAGCCTGCTTGGGCTCGTCCGTTAAGGACTGGCTTCCAATCGGATTGGCTCCCATTTGAATAAGTAAAGAATCTGAATCTAGACTAAGGTTCTCCATCGATGAGCTCAAGGTTATTCCTCCATTCAAGGTTGGATCGTCACGATTGAAATTTAGTTTTGGATTTTGTTTTCTTTTAGGCTATTTGTTTTGCGGTGGTTCACAACTGCCTGGCATAGTCTTGGTTTTACCGGCGGATAAGGCTGCCCTGGTATCTGAAGTTCCACGTTCACCGCCACATTTAAGTTCCTGTATCCATTCAACCCCCGACACGGTAGTCAAATCTTGGCTTTGGTTTTGATTACAGCTTAACTTCAGGTATCACCTCGGATTTATCTTCGGATTTTCCTTACTGAGCTCTCTCACCACGGAAACGTATGTAACTGGATTGTTTCCGAGAATGCGACTATTAGGAAAATAATTACTTTCGACCTCCCTCACTTCTTGCGTTTCCAGAAAACGTCAAAACTACGGATGCCAAACACAGGTTGCGGAAAGCACTAATCAAGACCTTTCATTTCATTTTCCCCATATGACTATATTTGGTGAAAAAAATTATATACTCTCCACCCCCTAATCTCAACATAAAAAGATGTAAGATGTATCCGCGATCGGGGAGAGGCGTCTTTGATGGTATGGTCACGCAATTCGTGCTAACGAGAATTCACTTTCCAAGATTGGCCAGAACATCGAAGTCTGCTAAACGACCAAAAGGCAGGCCAAAATAAAGGTGGCTTGATACGTTGGATGGGGATTTATAAGCTTCGAGATTGCACCCAGATGAGGCATTCGATAGGCCAAATGGCGAAACCGATCACGACGAGCCGACCCCACTTGTGAACGAGATACAGGCTGAAGAAAAAGAAGAAGAAAAGAAGATGTCGTTGATTTGTATGTACATATGGGAATCATGGGGTTCGGTAAAATGTGCCGGAATATTTTATATTCGTAGCTATGTACGAATGGAAAATCGTGCATAGAGAGTTTCTCACATAAGATGAACACAAAACCTTAATACTCGAAGCGCCTGGCTTTCGGTATTCCTCCTGCTTTGTCCAGAGGGCGTGGAGGAATTCAATGGACCATGACATCTTTTGTCAAACACTTCGATTAAGCTGATGAAATCTGTTTGCTCTCTCACCGAGTTATGGATTTGAAAAGAGAGGCAAGTAGTGTTGAACTGAAGATGATAAGCACCAACAAAATCAAGTTGCTCAGTGTGATGAGTCATTGAACTCTCCCTATCATTAATGGGCAGAGCATCGAAGGCGCCCAACAATTCGTATATCTAGGAAGCGTGGTTTCTGCCAATGGCAGCACCGAACTGGATGTTGCCCGTCGTATTAACAGCGTTAGATCTGCTTTCGCTGCTCTGTCTAAAATCTGGAAATGCAGTTATCTCAATATCAAGAGCAAGTTGAGACATCTCTGTCCTAGTGTTTTTCATGTGTTTTTATATGAGAACAGCACATGGAAAGTGAACTCCACTGTTACCTAAACGCTCTAAGCTTTCGTCAATATTTGTCTTCGCTTTATCATCGGAGTACGCTGGCCTAATACTATCACAAGCGAAGGAACTGGTTGGGACACAGGCCTGACAATCGAGCGCACTGTGATCGAAAGCCGAATGCGGGCTACGCCATGCAGTGGAGTCCACTCTCCCAAGGTGGCCGAAGAGTGGGTCGCCCCAAGAGCACTTGAGGCAGAACAATAGAGGAGCGCAGGGATTTCGTAGGGGAAGCTGAAGTGCATTTCAGGTAACTGCGAACGATGGTGTGTAAGTGTGGTTGACGCAATATACTCCACCAAGAGGTAAATGTCAATATGTTTATATGGAATGGAGTGAGCACCACAACCAGCACCTGGAATCACTATTGATTCTGATTTCGAGGGGCAGACTTCCAAAGTTAGCCACAACAGTTGTTGTTCTAGAAATATTGCTTTAGAATCACAAAATAAAAAAATCCCAAAACTGTGTTCGTTACTAAATATTTTAATGTCTGTAAATATGCACATTTTCGCGACTACTTGCCGCCTTCATCAGTGTTTGAGAGATTATTAAAATATTAGGTTGAAGAAAAAGTAATGGCGTATTTTGTCAATAGATGGCGACACTTAAACATATCTTGTGTTGTACTTATCGCATCGGGTCATACTGTACGGCGATTTGAAGACGACAATCTGGGCTACAGGTGTCTCTTTGACAGTTTTATGATCGTACTTTACAGTCTCAAGTTATAGCGCGTCAAAAATGGAGTCCAGTAGAAGAAACTCGTCATATTTTACATTTTTACTACCTGAAAGTTAAAAAGGCAACGAAGGCGGCCGAAAAAAGTTTATGGGTCCGATACTGTAACGATTCGCACAGCACGGCGTTGGTTCAATCTATTTCGTTCTGGTGTAGTGGATGTCGAAGATACACCCCGTACTGGTAGGCCAATCGTCGTAGAAACTGATAAAATCGTCGAAATCATCCAAGTAGACCGGCATGTGAGCATTCGCTCGATTGGCCAGGAACTCGGTTAGGACCATAAAACCGTTTGAAACCATTTGCAGAAGATTGGATTCCAAAAAGAAACTGGATGTGTGGGTGCCACACGAGTTGACGGAAAAAGATCTGTTGGACCGAATCACCGCCTGCGACGCATTGCTGAAACGGAACGAATTCGACCCATTTTTGAAGCGGATGGTGACTGGTGATGCAAAGTGGATCACGTTCGAAAATCGCAAGCGAAAAAGATCGTGGTCAAAGTGCGGCGAGCCGGCTTAAACCGCCAAGCCCGGATTGACGGCCAGGAAAGTTTTGCTGTGTGTTTGGTGGGATTGGAAGGGAGACATCCACTATGAGCTGCTCAATCATGGCCAGACCCTCAACTCGGTCCTCTACTGTGAGCAACTTGACGATTTGAAGCAGGCGATTGACCAGAAGCGGCCTGGATTGGTCAATAGGAATGGTGTTGTATTCCACCAGGACAACGTTCGGCCTCATCGCCTTTTCACCAAATTTCGTACCAATCGGTGTATCCATTCTGAGAAAGAAGCGTGTTACGGACAGACAGACGGAGAGCCAAACAGCAAGATATTGGACCGAATTTAATGAAAAATAATAAAAAGGATTTGTATACTGCCGAAAATATTCAAAAACAAATGAAAGTTGATTAGCCAATCCACCAGCGACGTCTAGGGCAGTTCACCCAAGTCGTGAATCATTAGAAGATGATACTGAATCGTAATTTTGTTCCAATCAAACAATGGACTTAAATCGATCTGAATATATTTTACAAAGCCCGTTTGAGGCCGATTTGTTAAATTTGTATAATCAAAGCGCCATTTTTGCCTGGTTGTCGCGTCACGAAGTTGTTGTTAGTATGCAAACGCTTGATCCTTTCTGTCGCCTTTTGCAAAAGGCGGATAATACCTCTCATGCATTTCTTCCCCGCTATCCAATGAACGAAAGACTATCTGTCGGTTCCTTTATTAGTATCAACTATTGATTCAAACCAATGATCCTGGGAATAGGACTCTTTCCATATTATCCTCAGCTCCTATCGAAATATTAGAATTGTCCATTCTGATGCCAATCTATGGTCAAGAGTAATGAAAGAAAATTGCACCATATCAACGACAAGCGAAGTATAAATTCGAAACTTAGCGAAACTACTTCCTTAGTATCCTCCTTCCTATAGCCTGCACAATTGGGAACTAGAGGACATAGTGTCTGTCTAGTGGAATTCCACATCTTCGACATCTATAAGCCGCCATATCACTCTGTGGTCGCCACTGAACGACCCTAGAGCTATTATAAGTAAACCAATCAGACATTCTCCTCTGGAACCACGACAAGCTTTTCAATAGCCAATGTACCCGAGGTCATCCATTTTACAGTTCTCCCGGGGAGTATTGAAAACGGTTGCCACGAGGAGAAGATTTCGCTTTTATAACTGCAGATGTCATTTCAATGGGTCCAGAAGAAAGGATAGTGGATGTAGGAATAACTTTGGCTGTAAGACGAGGTACGAAGTGATGGAATGTGTAGACACGATTCCAATTGATAAGTTGAGATCAGACACAGAGAACATGGTGGAATTCTGCTTTCCTTATTCGACATTGTCAGGCCGGATGTTAGCATGGAGGTTAAGGCCATTCCGCTGAATCATATTCAATTTATTGGATACATAAAAGCTGGTTTCGGTTATTGTCCTTCACTTCCTGCTCTATGAGACCAAAATTCCGTCCATATCGTACTGATTGAGTTACATCTCGGATTGAGTATGAATGGAACGTTCAATACCCAGGTCATCCCTGGCTGAGTTAGGGAGCATAGTGGAGAGTGAAACGTGCTAGGTACATGGAAGTGGACAGGGACATTTCTAAACGATTTAATTGCACTTGGGATACTCTTTCCACGTCCAACCATGGTGAGTAAATATCCTATTCACAAAGTTGAAAATTAACTTATTCAATACACAAGTCCAAGAAGTTCCTCCCAACGGACAGCATCCCACACCCCAGAGTCCTCGCCCCGTCGGGCAGCACATAATTTAAATTCTGAGCATAAATCAAACTCGGAATCAGGATTTTTCAATTTACCGTTCTGGTAACAGAGAATTATTTATGTAATGCCTAAATGAAATTAAATTAAACGGAATCCTAAATGAAATTGAAGATTCAAATAAATCTAATGAAATAAGGTCAAAAATATCTCCTTGCAGAGTAAAATACACTTCATCCTTGCATAAGTAAGAAGATACGAAATTATAAATGCAAGAGTCCTCCCTTTTGAGTGGAATGAGATGTTGAATTTTGAAAGTTTCATGGCTAATTAATTTCAAGGGTTTCGTGCTGAGTCGCCGACAAGCTAACAAGGAAATTTTCTTAACTGACTTTCTTGAATTGAATTATAAAATATACAATGGAATTGTAAAAGGATTTATTCGGTTAGGCGGTGATTTCATTATACAATTCCTTGCTCTCTTTGTGAGCCATTGATCCGATGCTTCCGTTGATGGTTGCTTATTAAACATTCAGGTTGATGACTGCGTAAACTATTTAGAATAACAAGTATTCCATGGAGTTACTTCCGGTATCGCTGTTTGCGTAATTGAAATATTTCTGAGATTTTTTTCAATCTTTTTCACGGAAAAGCATACATGGCAATTCAAGAGGAAGGAGTTATGCAAGCAGATTTAAGTTTCTCCTGGAAAATCCATGTCGTACAACCAAGATGCATTTTCATTTAATTTTTCCTAGGAAAACTTTTTGGTTTGGAAAAGTTTTATAATAACAAGATCCAAGTTATCTTGAAGTTTCGAGGGAATTTTAATATAAAAATTTTGTCAGTTATAGATATAAAGTTGTTTGGAAAATAAATTTATTATAATTCAATCATAAACATGCTTCCTATCTCTACTTTCCTTACTGGTATTGACATCAGATTTAGGTATTAGGCGATTATCTCCGACTATGATATTTACTTTCACAACTCCGCTAAAAACAGCTTTATATTATTTAATTCGACTCACGAGGTAATATGTATCCTTGTCGTGGTGAGGACGCTCAGTAAGGAAGGTCGTTTAGGGAACCAGAGGTGATACCCGAAGCTAAGCGCTAATCAAAACCCCAAATCAAAGTGTGACTATCGTGCAGAGTGCTGAATGATAGCCGGGGTTAGATGCGGCCGTGAACGGTGAACTTTTGGTGCAAGGCGACCCCCAGTTTCAACTAGTCATGTTTCGGCAAAAAGGAGCTCTGCCGAGATCGACTTAATTTTCCCAAATAAAACTAAGGTTATGGGAGCCAAATAATGAAAAGCAAAAAAAAACTAAGTCTTATAATAATAATAAAAATAATAATTCATTGATTGTGAACCTAGTCTAGTTTCAGATTCTCCACCTAACCAAGTGGGACCAATTTAATTGGGTCCCAGTCCTTACCGGATAAATCGAGCATTCCCCTTCTGGCAGCACTCCTAAGCCTATTCAGCGTCACTTGCTGAGACTAAAGTCTTGCCTATATGCAAGCAACTGTCTTCGGACAGCAAACCTGCTTCCAACAAGCCGCATGCGGGCAAACTGCTTCGGACAAACTGCCCCAGGTAAACTGCCTTCGGGCAGGTCATCTTCGGGCAAATCGTTTCCGGGCAAACCGCTTCGGCGTAAATCGCAACCCACGACCTGTGACTAAAGGAAAACCAAATCGGCAGCGGTCTGCGGACGTTCCCAACTCTTCAATACAAAAGGCAGTAAAGAGAGCTCGGCCGGCAACGTCTAAACCCCCATTTGCAGCCAAGGCTATCGAAGGCGACATATGGGCTTTGTACGACCGCACCAATCCATCCGGTTACGATACAGAGCAGTGCGAACAGCTTTGGAGAAAACTTTTCCTGGTTGTAAGGACTGCATGGTCGTAAGGTATTAAGTTTCGCTTGGAGTCAGTAAGTGTAAAATGTTACGGCTAAACTTTGCTGACTGAGGCAGTACTGCTCCTCACTCAATGATTTGTGGGTGCGTACGCGACTAGCCCTGAGAAGAGTCTCTAAACTGTCATCGTTCAAAAAATGTCTTCCATGTCTTGCAGAAGAAGAACGCCATGGTACTGGAGCAAAAAATTCTATTCTGCCTATCGCTACCAGTCCCCCCCATCCAGTCCTGGTTCAATATAATGGGAGCTATTTTTGCAAAGAAGAACACCATAAGAGACTGCTGTAGCATCGGGGTAATAGCTACTTTTAGTTTTTAGCATTTAACGAAGGACAAGTGCGTGAAGGTACTAACCTCGATGGCTGACAATTGCTACCCGAATTTCGCTGTCCTGGTTGACAAAGAAGCTGTTAATAGCGCCTTCCTCTCTTAATACATCACGCCTTTTTCGAGTTGTCCCGGGTGGATCGAGATATGGTCACTAGTCTGCTACAACCTGCTACAACGTCTCCAGAAAGGATACTTCAAATCGGTTTTCAGAAAAATTAGGTTAGGTTGGTTTTTTCGGTATCCGCCTTATTTCGTGGGAAACTGCGTGAGATCATAATTCATCTCAGTATACGTGGGGATTAATCTGTAAACATATCGACCCTATTCCACTTGTTTCAACCATCGGTGCCATCTGCATAACGATTTCTCCCTTTCGGCGTTTTTCATGTGTCGATCAGAGGAAGAACTAGATGCACGTCACCTTGTCGATTAAGATGTCGACCACGACTTTATCTGAGATCGATCTAAAGAACATCAAACTATTAAGATGGTCTTTCTAACATATGAACCGCGCTTATCCTTTGAGTATTGTATGGGATATGCACTGCAGTTGCCCAAACTAGCGCTACGTAGAATAGTATAATTCATCATTCTATCTAAAACAGCCTAACATTTGGCATCATCCTTATCAGAGGCATGCTAACATTGGACACCTTAGTGTAAACATTGGCAAGTAGTATTTGCCAATTTCAATTCAATTTCGCATCTATCATCATTCCAAGGTATTTTATTGCTGGTTTTGAAGTGATGATGTTGTTCCTCATTCTTATTCGAGCAGTTGTTTTCCTACGCCACTTGGTGATAAGCGCTGCCTCTGTTTTGTCTACCTCAAGTGCACGACCTGTATTTTTCAGTCCCCACTATTGTGGCCTTGGTAGCAACTGGGATGTTGAGGGTATCATTATACATTCTGTTCTACAATAGTGGTCCTAGAACAGAGCTCTGTGGAAAAGCCGATGAGACGATGTATTATTTAGACCCGTTGGCTGTATCGTACCAGAGGTTTCCACCTGTTAAATAGATGTGGATAATCATAGCTAAGGCCTTGGCAACAATATTTACCTTTGGCGCTTACATATATCAGGAAATATCCCATTCACCAAACATGCTTCATCGGGAAAGATCCCATTCACCAAACATGCTTCAAACAACTGTACAAATATGTCCGTCCTCGTTTTAACAGCCAGTTTCTGAGCTTTAGCGGCATACCAATACTGTCGATTCTCGGTGCTTTGTTGTCCTCAGCCTACTACAACTCTCCAGTACTTCTTTCACTGTTAATGGGAGTTGCATCTAAAAGTCTCTGGCGACTGTTACCGTCCCAAGAGGGCACAAACCCTGAATAATTTTCAATTTTTGATCTCCCTATTACCACCTTGTAGGTATTTCCTTCATGGGTTTACATACGACACTACGCTGAGTTATTTGTAGCAGTCCCTCTCGTTTCGCTGTCTTGCTAGCTTCACAGTATACACTACAGTATACTGCAGGTGGTAATGTGGTCAGCATTGCGCCTTGTGCTCTAACCACCCAGCTAACCAGACACCCGAGATTATTACCCTGATTTAATTCAGGTACTCATTCACAGCTGAATCGACTGGTATCCGACATCCAGTCACCAGCCAGGCCTTCTATTGGGGAAATTATAACGTTTCGATGTCGATGAGATGCATGCCGTCGCGTTGCACTCCGTGATATGGAAGGCTCTCTGCAAGGCTATAGCTAGTATAGTCTCCTAATCTAACCACACACATATAAATGTTTGCTCATTAACTGCTACCCTACGGATGAATGGTGAACTAATTTGCCTTATTCTAAAACCAGTAGGTCTTCAATTGCTAGGCTTGCGCCTCAGGTCAAGGAGGATTGCCTGGTGATCACTGTAGGACTAGTGTTCATTGACGTTCCAGGACATATCGTGAACTAGTGAAGAACTAACAAAATTCAAATCCACAACCGAACCGGACTTCCCTTTCCGGTAAGTGCTAATCTGACCATCTTTAGCTAATATGCCATACCGTGCATGCATTTGCCCAACATGACCTCGAATAAAGTCAACGTCAGGTTTGGAGGAGCATCGTAATTACAGGCCTACGCGCGTCTATTGTTGCTCATACGAACTCACTTGTGAGCTGCCTCGTACATTCCTATATGGCTTGGTCTCCATATGCCTTCAAAGCTACCTCACTTATAGGTTCAGCTATCTCTATATTGTATTAAAAGGCGCACGATGACGGCTTACGGTTTCGTATCAGGGCAGAGGTAATTCATCAGATGCTGCCTCACCTATGCCCTGGGAGCAGCTTGGCAAAAGCGGTTGGCGGGTGTTATACGCCTCTGTCCTGCTACGAAATCATAAGCCGTCTTCGTCCCTCTTTTAACACTTTGAATCTTAAGCCCAAAAGGGGAGTTAATGTGTCAAAAAAGTGGGAGTAAGTTGCTCTCCATTTGGTCGGGTCCGACATCAAGTAGATACGGACTTAGGACTCCTCAATCACCAAACAAGGAAAATAACCATTTCCACCTCCGATCCGCAGGTGGTCTGCGATCTGTAAGGGCAAGTCTTAAGCGACTGCAGTGATTGAGGTTAATTTGGCCAGATGTTCATACAAGGGATACTTGAAGCATCTCTTCAAAGATATTTGCTCTCCAAAGCGACTGACAACTCATCTAATACGGTCCTTCCCGACATCCAGTAGTTTGTGTGCTGCCTCCGCTAGAAGCCAAACGGTTGGGAATGTGAGCCTTTATATGCCCTTCTGAGTCTTAATATGGATGTCTCCTGTAATTCATACAGTTTGAACTACACTCCCTAAGCAGTGCACATTTTTACCTTAGAAATGACCTCACTTTGTATAGCAATGTCATGCTTTATGCACGCACAAAAGCACTTACCCAAGCAGATTTTTGACTTGGTTGCGGAAGCCTTCGGCCTTGCTTTCTTCGGACCTTTTCGATCTAGGCATGATCCCCCCCCCCCCGCCTTCACGCGAGTTGTTTTATAGAACCCTGATGGCTTTCAACATATGCCTGATTGGTTGGTGCACGTTGTAATTGCCTTTGATAAATTCCGACAGTTCAACAGTTTTTGTTCCAAACAAAAGAGAGGGTGATTCTCCCAGGTCGAACTTCTGTTTCACAGTATTTTCTCTAGAATGACCAGGTTTCTTAGCGCGCTGAATATTGGGGACATCTCATAATCGTTGAGCTTTTCCTGAATGGACCAATTATTCGATCCCGAGGAGCCATTCTTCCTTGAACACATCTTTCTTCATTTTCTTTATTGGGTTTTAGGATTTAAACACTTTCTTCAAGCTGTCTACCACCGAGGCACTGCAGTCGAGGGATATTGACGATCGGGGGCCTGCTTGACCATTCACAAAAGTTGCCAGTTCTGGGGATCATTTGCATACAAGTGCATATTCACACGTATCCGCCGAGCATTTCCTTATCCGCACGAAAGGATGCTTTTAATGGAACATCTCGCAACTCCGCGATCTGTCTGTCTGTCACACACATTTTCCTCAGAAACGGTCTCACTTATTGACACGAAATTTGTTGGGAAGGTGGCAACTGTGAACCACCATGCATAGAGTGAGTTATGTTGCGTTTAAGGTGTATGTGGACACCACATGTGAAAAGAGGACGGTCTAATTTTTTTTCATCGAATATGGTCATGTGGGGCATCAAATGAAAAGTTTCGTAGTGCTGGAATATGAACCAAACATTCCCCATTGATATTATATACACTATTATCAGTGTTGGGACGTAATAAAGATGCAGGTGATGAAATAATGCGCCGTAATATTTTACAATCTCAAAAATTAGCTTCCAATGATTCCCGGCACTGGTAGATTTTAGGTATTTTTCACAGAGAAGAGTCCTCCTGACTGTCACTGGCTTCTTCTCAAGTATTTGGTAAACACTTTGACATTCGAGCGAAATTTCCAGTTTAGATACCAATGCTCTTATGAACTTGTTGCCATACTTTTTTTTAGATCATAGGTGCCTGTCCTTGGGACATTCAGACACGTAAAACAAAATTCTTATTAACATCAAAACGATAGTATTATTCAATTTCGCCATTCCCAAAATCCCAAGTATTTCGTGCATATTTGCGAAAGTTTTTGGATTCAAATTTTTTTAGTTTGCATAGAAATCTAAAAAAAAAACATTAACCACACACAATTGACGATGCCGTTTCTTGCCACAGTTAACAATGCATGCAAGGTACGGTTTATTAGGTCGAATGCCTCGAATCCTTTTCTTTATTTCTTAAATTGCAGGCATCAGGAAAACTGCGAACAGCTGTTCGCATGATTGACCACTGCAAAACTTATGGGACGACGGTTGCGCCATTTAAGGACTTGCACAAAAGTGCATTTTCAGAAAACAATTTCACTGAATTATGTGATGTGAGCAATCAGACAATGAAGTCCGTTGTCGGAAAACGTTGCATCTCTTCTACCAACGTCCTGGAATTAGCAAACCAGCGTAAATGGCCTGGAGAAAGTGGAGAAAAGAAGAAATCCCGGAAGGGTCATTGGGAGCGCATTGACCACGACTGTAAAAAAATGCAAGGCGCAATTCTGTCCCAAGCTGCGACTGCTCCGTTGAAACATCCCCGGGGTCCACATGAAATAAAAAAGTGTGTGGGCAGTTCCTTTGCTGGTGGATGTCATGTTCAACCACAGTGTTATTCTTTTCCTACGTCAACTAAAGAACAAATCGGATGTGATGTCGACAAAGTAAGTAAGTAGCTTTAGGCTGGTGACATACGTTATAATATTGTGACTGGTATCACATTCCTCTATTCGAATACCAGTGGTCCCTTTTGGTAAATTCCCTCGTTTATGTTTGGTAGATCAAATCACCAATGAATATTATATGCGTGTCACCAGTAAACTTTGATCCGATGAAGATCCGATACAACTCTATTGTCACTTTTCTAGCCTCGTTCCAAGAAAATGAAGTAAGGATCTTCTCCCCCTCGAAAGCGCTTTTACAGCACAGTCAACCTTCCGAAAATTCTCTTGAGTCGTCTGCGTTGGTGAACTCGATATTCTGCATTATCAATGAAGTTATAATGATAGCTTCTTTTTACATTACTTCCTGTATGTCCTGGCAAGAACTGTCCAAAGAAAATGGTGTTTGCAACAAAGTCGTCCCATTTCTTTTAAACTTTAAGGGAAATAACGAGGACGAAAATCAAAATGAGAATCGAGTGTTAGTGAGATCTTCCAAGCGGCAAGGAACTTCAACATTACTAGCTTCCTCAGCAAAACTAGCAACTACTGGATTCATGAAATACTCAACGACTTCGCATTCATCCGGCTTAGATCAGGCCTCAGGAAGTCAAGGGTCTGAAGAAACTGAGACTAGAAAAAATCATCCGGAACCTCGAAACTCTTCAAGTGTTAAGGGGAAGGACATTACAACTGGAGAGCCAGCTGTTTTGAACCTATTTGAAATGCTTTCGATTTTCGGTCATATTATCACCCCTCCATTGTACAGCCGGAGTGATGATGGAGGAAAGCCAGGGCAAGGTTCAGATAAAAACCCAAATCAGGATCACAAAGGTGGTAAGTCCGGGGAAAATCCAGCAACGTCAATTGATTGTAGTAAATATGTGAATGGCAAAGGTACAGGCGAGAAGGAAGCCATTAAAAGATCGGCGTCATCAGAGCCAATAGATTGTAGTAAATACAAAATTGAAGGGACAGATGACAAGAAAGCTGATGCGCATAAAATGCCGGAGATTGATTGCAGCAAGCATCAAACAGATCAAAGTAAAAATACTGAAAAGGCAGATAGTGGTAGTAAGGTCGAAAAGATTGAAAAGGATGGGGTCAAAGGAAGGTCCCAGGGACCAGCAATGGCAGGAAAGCCAGAATCGAAGTTTGAACCAATAGACTGTAGCAAATACATCGAGAAAAAGGACTTAAAAAGTGCAGGAATTGAATCAGATGCTGGCAAAAAGGCAACTGAAAAATCAAAAGAAGGACAAAGCGTTACAGGACTTTGTGATGGAAAAAAGTCAGGAGAAAGCACCCCAGAAGGAAGACCCGAGTACAAAGCGCCCACCGCAAAAGCATCTTCAAAATCAACGGATCCTTGCAAACCTGGTGAGGATCGAAAAGATATAAAACCAGAAATACGTTCAACCGCTGACAAATCTGGAGAATCTAAAACTGCCGAATCTCATGAACCCTCGTCGAAAACAATAGATTGTAGTAAATACAAACCAGGTCAAAGCCAAAGCGATAAAAAACCGGAAGTTCGTTCAACGACGGACAAAACTGGAGAATCTAATGCCGCTGGGAGTGATAAGTCTTCCACAAAACCAATAGATTGTAGTAAATACAAGGTAGGTCAGGATGGTGGCGTCAAAATGACTGGAAACACTTCAACAGCTGGCAAACCAGATTCAAAGGATCAATCATCAAAATTAGTAGATAATAGTGATTACAAACCAGGAAGCAGTAAAAAAGAAGATCATCCTCCCAAAGCAGACAACCTGGGAGAAGGACGTTCAGCAAAGATGCCTGAAGCTCAAAGTCCTACATCAAAACCAATAGATTGTAGTAAATACAAAGTTGGTCAGGAGGAAAGTGGGAAAAAGACGGAACATAAACCAGGAGATCCAGGACTACGCTCAGGTGGTGACAAATCTGGAGGATCTGTTTCGCCTGGAGTTCATAAACCTGAAGGACGTTCAACAGCTGGTGAACACAAATTAGGCAAGAGCCAAAGTGACAAAAAACCAGAAGCACGCTCAACAGATGGCAAGCCTCAAGGACGAAATACATTCGATACCCAGGAACATTCATCAGCACCAATAGATTGTAGTACATATGAGGTAGCAGGTCAGGATAAACGTGGAAAAACATCAGAGAAATCTCCAGCTTCTCGAAAAGCTGAAACATTTAACGCATCCGATCACCATAAGCCAAAAGAACAGCCAGCCGCTGACAAATCTGATAAACTAAATGGGCCTGAAGCGCATAGACCTTCATCAAAATCAAAGGTTTGTGCTGACCCCAAATCCGATCGGGATCAGCGAAGTAAAAAGATGGAAGGACCTTCAATTAGTAACAAACATGAAAGTGGTAAACCTGAAAACCAGACGTCATCACATAAAGATCCACGCGAATCTGATAAAAAGTCAAAAGAACGTTCACTAGCAATTGGGAAACCTGAGAATAGTATTAACTCCCCGGCATCCGGAGGAGATAAAATTAGTCCTAAAATGCAGTCTTTGAAAGAGGATTGTGGCGATATGGGAGCAAGTGCTGTGAAAGCTTCGGGTAAGTTAATAGATTTAATAGATTTTTTTTGCTCATCTAGTATTCAATCAAAAGCTGTAGCAGCGAAAAAAAGCGAACCACCGATAAATGCTGGTGCGAAAACTTCGGAACCAGGATCACCAACGAATGTCACAGATAAAGGAAAGAAAGGTGAGCCTTGCTTCTCTTCTTTCGGGAAGGGAATAACCCGCCTTAATTTCCTCTCATTTTCTGCGGATTTTCCGGAGGCTATGATGTTTTTAAGCTAGCAAATTTGCAGGACTTATGGAAGGTAGTGCCTACAGGTTTAGTTCTTTCAATCCATCCAGAGTGGAAGAGTGAGAATTGGTTTTTAAGGATGAGGTAAGCCAGTTCGCAAACTGTTGAACGTGTAGCTTCCAGGATAAGTTAGTACATTGACTTTAGAAACACTCTGGAAGCTTGTTGTAATGGTGATCCCCGCAGATCTAGAAGGTCAGCATCACAATCATTCAGTGTTTAGAGGGTCTCCGTATTCTTGTTTTATTTAGTAATAGCGTCATCACCATCAACGGTGAAACAACAAAATACTCAACCCATCTTCCAATATGCCCATTCTGTTGTAAATCAGATGGCTCTCTTTGTCTCGGCAGGTTGAGCATCGAGCTGTGTAAGACTTCATCCTGCTGACTTGTGCGCCTGGTGTGGTTGCTTCATGTACTTTTAGAGTTCACAGACCCAGATGTTCTGAGGTTTCATTTTCTGTCTGAGAAGTCGCTTCTTTGCTCGACGAAGTTCGTGATAAGTCTCCACAGATGCCCGCGTTCTTTGGGAGGGCAACATTATTCGGTACGCAACGTTCTTCTCTCTCTTCTCTCTCTCTTACATTCATCGTCGAACCAGCCGTTCCGGCTTTCTTTGTAATGGGGCCAACTATATTTGTGACCATATCAGTGATAACGTTCTTTTAACGTTTGTCAGTGCTTCATCTGCAGGACTGCGGTTATTCCGCCATCCAGTTCCCGTGATGGTGTTACGGAGGGCTGTGTTGGCTTCAGTTTTCACTCTCACCTGATTATCAGAGGGAATACTAGACGGAGTTATTCGAGCGCGGAGCACCATGCCAAAGAGATAGTGATCCGAGTTTATACTGCCTCTCCCTCCTGACATTCATCAAAGCTAAGAGGTGGCGGCGTTCAATTAAAACGTCGTTAATTTCGTTGAAAGCGGTCCCGTCAGGAGAGGCCCACGAATGTTTATGGACCGCTTTCCGCGCAAAATGAGTACTTCTAACAACCATTTTCTGCGGCGCTGCTAACTAAATAATCTGCAGTCCATTATCATTGGTATTTTCATCTAAGATAAGGGAGCCCAACCTGGAGGACCAGTTGATACAGTTTGTCCCACTTTCAGGCACGAGAGACTCTCCTTTATCGTTCTCCGTCTGCAGCTTTTCGTTAAGAAAGAGCGTTTGGTAGCAGAGCTACTGGTGTTGGTTCAACAAGTGTTTCCGAGATTTCGTAGATTTCATACGCCATCGTGGGTATCAATCCACATTTCGCCCTGGGACCTAACTATCATACCTTTTGACCACCGAGAGCAGACTGGAATCAAATGGGAGTTGAAGTAAGAAGGGGCACAATCACGTTGTATTTCTCCCCTCTCCTGTGGGTTCTGCGGCTGCTAGGATGTTTTTTTATGGCTGTTGATTTATAGGACTTGGAAAATAGCACCAACAAGGGCAAGAATTGCCTACTATGCCGGGAATTAAATGGGTTTTTACTAGCTTGATTGACCAGGGGCTTATTTTTATCGGTTTAGTTCATAAAATCAATTTTGAAGAGTAAGCTGTATGGGAATTTTACCACAATGGTTTTCTAAAACTCTGAAAGACAGCTTGGTGTAGTGATGAGCCTTGAAGATCTGAACGGTCATCATCGCAGTCAGTTAGTAATTGGATCTTCATATTTCCGTTTCATTTACGTAACAAACATAGATAGATCTTAAGTGTCGACGAATTCTAGCTTAGAGAATTGATTTTTTAAATTCTGAATGATCAAACCCATCCATCGCATCCTTCCTTCCTAGGCGAATGCCATTTTACTGAAATCCTGACTAGCGGTTTTGATCACATTCGAGTTTCGAAGAGTGAGTTATTCCATCTTCGAGGACTCGAAGGTATGTTACTTGTTGCATGTTTTTACTTCTAACAGTGCTTTTCTGGAAATATGCAGGCATGGCGAGAATATTACCTGGCACTGTAACCATCTTAGCTTATGGAGAGGACGACGACGACAACCGCAGGTGACTTGTCAGGTGTGTGTGTGTGTGGTTATTTGTTTCTGCTGAAAAATGTTCTTTATCTGTTTTTCAGATCTAGAACTGTTTGCCATAGAATGTGGGTCTTCAAGGAGAAGTACCCTTTGTAGGTGACATCAATGGAAATAATTGTCACCAGAGTAGTAGGCAAGAAATCCAGCTCAAATTCTGGGTTTAAACTTTCTTTACCTGGGAAACTTCCATGGTCAGAAGGGCATCGAGACTCGGCCAGAACCATCTATGTTTTGGTAAACGGCAGAAATTGAAGAGCTCCGGAGAGAGTGTCAGTCTTCGCCGCTCGACCCATCGTCTAAACGACCGGGACGAGGCATGTAGCGTAATGACAGGGTACAGATCAGCCACAAAGAGACTTTGCAGTGCAATAAACAGGAGCGAAGCCCGCTGCTGGCAGAATCTCGTCGGCGAGATGAATTGGGAACCCATGTGAACTCGTTTACAAACTGGTAACTCGAAAAATCGGAGTTCTTCGGTAACCCTGTTCACTTAACGCCGCATCGTAAGGACACCACTCCCTGCGCACCCAGTGTAGAATGATGGCGTCGGCGCGGAGAGTGCCGGGAACTGTTCACTTTCGTGAATAAAAGAGTTGGAACAGGCAGTCCTATCTATGAAAAACCAGAAAGCGCCAGAACCCAATGGTATCCCAACTCAGGTATATACAAACTGCTGTTCGAACATCGGCCAGATCTACCGCTCGTTGCATTCAACGCTTGCCGGAAAGGGGGCTTTTTCTCTTCTCGTTGGAAGGTGGCGAGGTTTGCGCTGATTAGCAAAACAAAACGTGACCCTGAGTTCCCGTCTTCATACCGCCCACTTCGTATGCTTGGCAATGTTGGGAAAGTGGTTGAGCAGCTCATCAGAAGCAGACTCGCTGAAGCGATACGTGCTGCTGGAGATACCCCCACGGCAATTCGGTTTTAGAGCAGGGAGATCCACAGTTGATGTTGTCATGCAAGTCGTGGATGCCGTTCGTCGAGCAGAGACACATAACTACCGAGCTTGACGGGGTGTGCTCCTCGTAAGTATTGATGTCAGAAACGCCTATAATTCCGTAAGATGGAAAGACATTCTAGGCACACTAGGCAATAATTTCGACGTGACGGGGTATCTCTTACGGATATTGAGGGACTAACTGAGGAGTGGCTCCTTGGTCTATAAAACGCTAGAGGGTAATAGGAGAATGGTGGTCACCTCGGGGGTAGCACGGGGATCAATTCTAGGGCTGCACCTCAGAAACGCATCCTACGATAGTCTACTTACACTCGACATACCAAAAGAGCCATCCTGGTCGGTTATGCAGATGATATCGCGATACTTGTTGTTGGACGCATGCGACGGGTAAACGGATGAATGACTACTCATGGTTTCAACTTTGCACTGGAAAAAATTGAAGTAGTTATCCTGACTAAGAAGAGAATTCCGACCCTGCGTCCCATATCGTTCAGCGAGTCGATGATCGAGTCAAAATCAGCGGTAAATTACTTCGGGCTGACTCTTGACTCGAAGATGAGTTTCTTTGAGCAAGTCAAAGCAGCAGCGAACAAGGCTCCAGCTGGAGTTTCTGCGTTAAGTAGGCTAATGGCGAATATTAAGGGTACTACGTCTAGCAGGCGGCGTCTCCTGATTAGTTCAATGCAGTCTGTCCTGCTCTACGGTGCAGAGGTATGGGGTGACGCTCTTGACTAGGGGGTATATCGTAAGCGTCCCGTGCAAGTACAGAGACGGGAGGTTTTGTGGACGGCGTCTGCGTACCGCGTTGTCTTTGAACCGGCCGTGGTGGTGATCGCGAGAGTGATCCCCTTTGCCCTTCTTGTTGAGGAATCTCAAACCACATACAACGGCAACGGAGGAAAGCTTGGGCGGGGGGGAGGGGGCGGCGGGCTGGGAGGATTGGAAGGCTTGGAAGAACGGCAACACACCCTAGATGAGTGGTAATTCTCTTGGCAAAATGAAACTAGAGGCAAACGGACCGTGCGGTTCATCGCCAACTTAGGTGCGTGACTGAATCAAAAGCATGGGAGAGTGGAGGGGAAAGGGAAATCCCAGCTCTTAAATGGGCATGGAGGTTTACAACCTTACCTGCACAAGATTGGAAAGGCACGATCTCTGGATTGTGTGTTTTGCAATGGAGTTGCGGACGATGCCCGACATACCTTTTTAAGGTTTTGTGTGAAACAAAACCTTATTAGAATCGATTCGATGTCTGTCTGTCTGTCTGTGTCTTTTTCTTTTTTGTTGAGGAGGTGGAAATCTTCAAAAAGACACTGGTCTGGACACACCAGCGTGTGGGATTTTTACCCACTAAAACCACCCCCGACTCCCTCCCTGCCCCGCGGAACCACCATAAGGTATTACATCACGGGGCGGAGTCAGCTCACTCTAGCTTTGTCACCTTTCTTCTATACGCGGCGTGTCTGTCTGTCTGTCCGTCTGTCTGTCTGTCTGTCTGTTTGTCACAGTCGATTTATTCGGAAACGGCTGGACCGATTGTCACAAAAATTGGTGTGAGTGTGTGATCTGCCGTTCCCTTTACATGCAGTAAATGGCGCCATTTTGTATTAAGTTTTAGGGGGGGGCTCCCCATACATGTGAAAGGAGGCTGCAAAATTTTTTTTCACAGAATGTAGCCATGTGGGGTATCAGATGAAAGGTCTCAATTAGTACTTTTCGAAACTGGTTTAATATTTGATATTGGGTGAAACGTAGGGGAGTGAGGGCTCAAAATATGACCATCAAAAAGTGTAACAGGCCTCGTTCTCAGAACCTATCCTACCGAAAAATCCGAAAAAAATCGCAGTGGTGCATCTCTGTGAAATCTAGGCCTCAAAATATATCCGATTCCGATATCTGCACAAATAAAGTTAATAATAGTATATTTCCACATTTACAAAATTTAGCATAGATGTAATGAAGAACATGGTGCATAATTCGGTCAAGTTTGAAGAAAATCCAACTATTATTAACAAAGTTATAGGAGGTGAAACTTCACAATTTTTTGTGAATTTTGTGCACCCTACAACCTGCATGACGTCATCATCACATATCAATTCGTCAATACCACGACACAGTAAGTTCGTATGAATTGGGTGGAAAAGGATTATTCCAATTATTGGAACGAGACATGTGGGTATGTAGGTATATAGTATATGCGTGCTAATGAACTTTGCGGATAGTGCCTAATTCCGATAGATTTAAGAAGTAAATCGAAAATATGGGTACGATCAATTTATATACGTGCCTATATGTGTACAGTATTGGGAAATAGGCAGTTTTTTTGTTTAGGGTGAGCGTAATATCTATGTCTGTAATATGTACGTATGTCTCGTAGTTTGGAAAAATATAAAGGAGTATGTTGGATTTGTAGCTATATACGGATAGAAAAATGTGCGTTGAGGTTTCTTACATAAGATGCACACAAAACCTTTATACCCGAAGCGCGAGTTTCCGGTATTCCGACTTGTTTTTGCTTGTGGTAGGGTGGGATTTATCAGCAGCTCTATTTAGACAGAGGATTTCTCTTCAGACAACATTATCGAGGAGAAGCTGAGAAGCGCTGACAGGTGGAGCCGTGTTAATCATTCCGATCGGGTTCTTCTCGTTGGAAAGAAGATAGAGCTCCACTGGAGGAGGAGCCGGATGGCAGAGGATCCCTTGGACTGACAGTTCCCTTCCTCTGCTCCCCTACCGTTGATGAAAGGGACTCTCTGATTTGAACGCTTCACAGGGCGGGAGAATTCGGGAGCTGGCCCGAAGTAATATTACAAGCAGTTCCAGTCTAGCTCTCTGACGATGGAGAGGTGGTTAGTTGGTAGTCCAACGACGTACTATTGCGGGAGTCCAACATTCTGTGCGAAAATGCATTCACCTACTCTACTAATACGTTATTAGTAGTTCGTAACAGTTGTAAATACTTTTTTAATAACTTCTTCAGTTCTAGATTTTCTAAAACGGTATGTTAACCTGGAACTATCTTATTCGCGGCGTGTTCTCCAGCTTTTAATGTGATATAACTCATTTCACTTTCTGATGGCATGAAGGGTCCAAAGTTTGTCACTTCATAGCAGTAGTTCCAAATTTTCATGGACACGGCATTAAGCTGGAAGTGCTATCCTTTAAAAAGTTTAACCGAAAGGCTTTTTATTTTCAATGTCCGCAAACTTTTAAGAATCTGAATCCCCTCCTAAGGACTTAGAATGTAGATTCTTCCCTATAGAATAAGAGGAAGCCAAGGTAGCTACATATGAAATGCAGGGCAGCCTGACTTTCCTCCAAATGGCTACATGTGGCCGAAACCGGGCAGTAAGTTGGCAAGGGTATGCGCGGTCATAATTGAGAAAGGCCATTAGATGGGGATCTGCCAAAAGATTTGTCTGAAGTGGCTCTTGCCATCAAGCATATGTTTCAAGAATATCCTAGCGCTTCCGGCCAGTTCTTTGCTATAGGAGCCGTTATGACTGTGCATTTCCGGAAAGGGAGGGGGGGGGGGGGGGGTTGTTCTGAGTTCAATGCACTTTAAAACGATGGGCTGTAACCCTGGTGTGAATACGATCCGGCACTAAGTACAATTGAGTATCGCTGTGTACCACCTCAAGGTTGCTGCGTTGTTTGGAGGCGTACAAGATCAAAAGTTTGAGGCAGGATGGGCAATCTGTATACTCGTTCTTTGTCGGCCGATTGAGACCCAACTGACCTTATGGAAGGCTCTGCGATCGGACAATAATGCCACCAATGACGAAGCAATGGAAACAAACACAAACCTCCCATAATTATCACTACGTTAGCCTAGTCAGTGTTCTCCCATTACATGTTTGAACAAGGTGTTGTCAAAGCCCACCTTGCGATTCAGATCACTCATAACTATCACAATATCACGTTTAGGAAGCCTCTCCTCAACTGCATGTATTTACTCATTGAAAGTATCGTTTCCTTCTATATAGGAAATCTCAGTTAGTACACCGGTTTTGTACAATTATGATGCTCGCTAACCTGCACCCGCATTTTGCAGTCAATATCCTGTAATGATCCGGCTTCTAGGTTAAGAGGCCGTCAGTAGCAATCCCACATCTGATTCGTATCTGCTATCAATTCGCTTTACAGAGTTTTCCACTTCCAAAGATATGTGTATACCTTAGGTTAATTCAATCTTGTTACACGTTAAGGACAAAGCATTCGCACTAGTATTTTTCGAAACACATTAAGTGCAAACAGTCTGAAAAGCAGTCTGAACTTCAACAACCTAAACCATACACGAATTGATAGTCAACACAAGTCGCTTCCTTATTCAGTTAGTCTGATCATTTCTTCGTCACCGCATTCCATTCTTCGGCACCGCATTCCATAAATACTACTATAGAACCTGATAGATGCCCTTGTTGTCTTCAGGAAGAGTACATACTTGCATTATATAGTTATGAGAAAGTCATAGGTTTGATCCTTTTGTCAGTAGTTGCTGCTGGTGCTCCTTTATTCCATCCAGAGCCATTCAGAGTCCCCTCATTCTTCTATGTTGCATCACAGGCAGAGTGAGCTTTACGGGGCGGGAGTTTTATCTTCAAAGGGGATAGTTACAGAACGGTACATCAGCATAAGCCATTAGCCGAATTTGGTAATATCAAGATACATAAGACGTTTTGCTTTCGCAAAAAATATGTAGCAACCAGAGGAAATTAAAGCAGGGGATGCCGGATTTCCCGAACATATTTGACCCCTAGCATTTTATTGCATTCCAGACCACATGTCTACTTCGGGATCCTCCTCTCCTCGTGACATTATCAAAGACCTCTGTAAGAATCGCGAACGAAAATCAACTGACGCTGCCTCAACCCATAGTACGAAGTCGCAAGATTGTAGGCCTGTGATGTGCACGAAGAAGAAAGCTGCTCCACCACCACCTAAATCTGAACCTGTCAAACGAATAAAAGTTGAAGAGAAACCGAAGTTGTTTAATTGTTGCCTAAAAATCGTTGAACCTCGAAAAGTGGAAATAGAAAATTGTCCAATGCCAGAACTTCCGGATGACCGTAAGTCTATTGATTTCTATTTTTTTTAGAAACTTTTGACAGGCGGGGTTGACCTTTCTTTTCTCTTTCCAGATGTGGTTGTCAAAATGCATTCTCTAGGACTTTGCGGATCTGATGTATTCATGTTCGTTCAGGGTCTACAAAAGACCGAGAAAACTGACATTAGCCTGGGGCACGAAGGAGCTGGAGTTGTCTTAGATGTAACAATCTTCCTATTTTCATAACAATATCAACTTCAATAACTCAATCTTTAGGTTGGTCGTAATGTAGAAAACTTGAAACGAGGGGATGGTGTTGTAATAGAGCCTGGCGTTCCGTGCGGTTGTTGCAAGTTTTGTAAAAAAGGACGTTATAATCTTTGCGATAAAGTCAACTTTACGGGGCTTTTGTCAACATATGTGGGCCACCCGGCAGAGTTTTGCCATAAGGTGCCTCGTGAAACTGATCTAGAACTTGCAGCTTTGGCACATCCTTTAGCATTGGCTTTACATGCATGCCACCGAGGAGCGGTTTCAGTTGGGACAAGAGTTTTGGTTTTGGGTGCTTGTCCTAGAGGATTATCTACAGTCATTGCAGCAAGATCGATGGGTGCTGATAAAATTGCTATTATAGGTGAGTATTTGACAGGTTTTTATGAGTCCTGTAAGGAGGAGATCATTTTATATTCCCAGCCCTTAATTACACGTCATATCTTGCTCTATCGAAAAGCAGCATGCGAAAAAGTGATAGATATAACCTAAGCCATTTTGTTACTTGGTCAAGACGATAGACCAGGACTTTTCGTTAATTGTTCGTCTGATTGATCTCTACTTCTTAGTGAAGGAATGCAATTTAATTGCTCTGGGCTCAATTTAACTTGTTTTTGTTTGGGAGATGAGGGACCTTAATTCTAGGTTACTTGCAGGCAGTTTGTCACTGTGCAATAAACCCCTCTTCGGTGGGTACACCATATTCGATCCTAGGAACCTTGAACTGTTGGTCAGTAGTACCGTATAATTGACAATCTATTTGATTGTTTAGATCGAAAGCAAGAAAGGTGTCGACTGAGGACATTACGAATCCTTATTGCTTATAAAAGAATATGCATCGTGTTGGCACTGGTTCTCCAATCCCTCTTTAGATAGGAAGCGTATCGTCCATTTCAGGAAATAGTTTTGATTTTAAGAAGTTTCTTAAGAGGATTCACTCTATTCTTTTCTATAGAATATCAGCATTGGATCCCCCAATTGAGGCTTCAGTCCATTCCTGACTGCCCATGAGTATAGATTGTCGTCTGTTTGGGGTCTTACAATAAGGATATTTCAGCAGCAATTAGGAACTTTTACTAGGAATGGGATGCTTACCGCATCTTTGTAAATGTCCTCTAGGCTTGTGGCGTTGAAAAGACCTCGGCGGAGAGACACCTAGATGCAATGCTCCTTCTGGATCAGTTTTTACTGATGCATTCTTCCAGTCAAGTAGTTATCAATGGTTTGCAATTTTACTTTGGCTATGCTGTCATAGCCCTATAGGCTCAACATGTGGACTTATGTTGTACAATGGCAGTGTCTCTTGAATGAAAGCTCGGTCACAATTCTCACTTTCTCGAATTTAAGAAAAGTTCCAACAGGACATTTTTAATCTAAGGGAAGCAGAGGTGAGTGACTCTGCAAAGCTGGACCATAATGTGCACCTTTTTAAATCAGTTTCTGACAGGATCTTGACCCCGGAACTTCAGTGTACCTAGGAAAATTTCTGAAAAATCAGGGAAAGATTCTTTCAATGAGTAGCCATGAGTGGCTCAGGAGAGGTTTTCTAAAGGTGACATTGTAATGGCGATGGTTGATCTTAATGCCAAAACGTGCTATGATAATTTTACTTGGGAGGCGTCTCCTTTGTGACTTTCACGACGGTTGAAGGTTAGTAAATTTTTGCAAATTCCATCATCTCGCCATTGGCGGTCCATTGTTGTTGTTAGCCTGTGCTAAGTTCGATTTGGTTTTACCCGTTTGGAAACGGGTTTGTCTTCTAGAGTGTGTGTAACGAAAGGGATACTGTCATTGATTTCGTATGAGACGCATAAGCTGATGGTCCTTTGCTTTTGCTTTCATATCGCAGGTGTCTTCACCAGCTCTGTCCTCGTCTGTGTGATCCGACTGTTGTGCAGTGGTGGGAAACATTTCTTGCTGGCGGTTGAACAATCCGCTTGAGAATATCGATCGGCATAGGGCGTCCTTGTAGTGTTTTTGCAGTTTCTAGAGAGTTTCCACTTACATTTATGTGGAAATTTAAGAGATTTCAGATCTTTCCTGGTGAATGGAAAGAGGAAATGATAGATATATGGATAGAAAGACGGGCGCCAGTCTCAATTAAAATATTCCTTTCCTTGCTATTGCCGCAAAGACGGTAGCTAAAGTAACCTAGAATGGTTTCGTCAACAAGTTGCAAGCTGGGTTCCGCTCTGCATCCTCCTCCCTGACTAATGCTACATCTTGTGACACCCCTTTGGGATGCCACTTTACATATTGAGTCCGAGAAGAGGGTCAAGGTTATCTATCTGTGCAAGTAGATGTGGATGCAATGCACAGCCTAAACGTAAATGACCGTCCCTTTCAAGGCCAATGTTAGTGCCTATGTTCTTGTTTACACCTAGAACACAATTCCGAAGTCTACTACTGATTGCGGCGTGATTGATTTGACTTGGTATGCATAAGTGGCCAACATCCCTTACATAGAGCATTCGACGTTCACTATCCTTAGGCATCATCGTTTCCGATTCGATGAAATGCGCTTTAGCTCTCTGTGTATCGAGCTGTTGGCTTCTATGGAATAGTGAAACCCATTGTACGGAATTTTTAAAATGTGACCTATCCACTGTTATTCGCGCCTTCAATTAACAGACCCCCGTTTCCTGGCGAGATTGCCATGACATGAAGGGGATAGGTGTGAAAGAAGGCTATGAGGCTTTCAGTTACAGTGGAGATCACTTTCAATGTGGTACTCTTATATAACAGTACAGAAAGAGCATCTAAACTTAATATTGGTGTTAAGGTATATGCATTTCTAAATAGTAGAGAAATCAGCAAAGGCGGATTGAGCAGTGTCAGTGGGTCATGCTCGGTATCATCCTCGGCAGAAACACCCAGATAGACAAATTTATGGACTTCTTCAGTACATTATGAACTTTATATATACATTCCCGATCAATCGAAACTCAGCTGACCTTATAGCATGCTCAATGCTCAAAAAATGTTCAACTGATGAAGAGACCATAGGAGTCGCAGAAATTCATGAAACTCCCTCCTCACTATCGGCTCCAATACCGTGTTTCCCATTCCATGTCTGAACAAGATGTTATCAAAACCACTACTATCACCTAGGGAAGCTAGTGATATCTACGGCCTGCAGGCTTTGTGAGGAGTATGACGAAACCTCTATATACGTCCTGGGACAGTGTCCGGCACTTGTGCAAAGTAGGTCGAGGCATCTAGCATCACTTAATACCAGATGTAAAGCTAAAAGAACTGGAAGTAGGGAACATACTAAAGTTGCTGACGGTTATAGGCCTGCTTGAGATACTATGATCAATAGTTCTTTAAGGACGCGATGCGACTTTCCCTAACAGAATAATAATAATATCAAAACCACTTCGGTATTTAGATTACCCATCAGGATCGTAACGTCGTTTTTACTGAACTCCTCTTCTCCCCCCGCATCGAACGTAATTGCTTATAGGAAGCCTCCTTCCTTTCTGTGTCTGAAATCTCCTTTGGAGTACTGAATTATTAAGATATTTCTCATTCTGAATTTGAGTCTTGCGGGCGGCTTCCTGTCTGATGGTTTCCCAAGGTGTGAGGGAATGCCTTGTGGATGCAATTAGCATTGATGCGATATGGGATTTACATTACATTGGAGAAAACGAGCAGTTTGGGCAGCTGATGACCAGTGGTGTTTAGTGATTTCAGAGGCCAACATTGGAATCGATAAACCAGGTAACCGCCGAGGTGTGGTTTTCCACAGCATAAAATAATTTGAGAATGCCACAGATCATTTAAGACAAGTGGCTCAACGTAAATCTCAATCGTTAACGTACATGGCAATAGACTAACCTGGTTCAAATTTACCCCACCTAGTCTTAAGATAGCGTAGATGTTATGCGGCCGTTCAGACTATGTAACTTCCCCATCCTATTTGCATAAGCGAATTTGTAACCATCTATGAGAAAGTTATATCTACTTGCATTGCTGAAATTAGGATTATTACTATGAAAACAACTGAACTGTATCTAGTATTTCTTAATGGTTTCCTTTTGCATTTTGTCAGTAGTAGTAGTTTGGATGCTGTTCTAATTCCCTTTATTCTCAGGTTGAGGTACCTTTAATGCCAACAGTGATGTGCCGTTTATCCTATTTAGAGTTTTTACCATGCCACCTAGTCCAGTTAACCCGTTGGGGAGTTCCGTCCCCACGTACTCGAGAAGGGCGATCAGATCCGAGTCTGCAAGTGCCTCACCAGAGGTTATCTGGTACCATGGGAACCGGGATGGCCCCCTGAGAGCATATGCTCCAGGAGAATTCCTGGAGGATGTGTTATCGGCCCGGTTATTTGCGGTTGGCCCCCTAGTGGAAGTTTCATGGTGGTTGTGGTTATGCCTACATCGCAGGCAGAGCTCCTTGTAGCTCAAGCATGGAGTTGCGTTGTACAACTCGGGTGCCGTACCCCTTAGTTGCGGCAGAGGTGTTAAATAGGCCTCGCATCCACTGGTATGAATGCTGAGCCTGCACTCAGTATAAACCAGGACCGCTATGCTTGCATGGCGGGGCTCTGATTGAGGTCCCAAAATCAATCCGTGTCCGAAGAGGACCGTGGGATTATGCCTACACGGCAGGTACTCACGTTAAATCCTCCCCCAGGATTTTCATGCCACCTAGAAATACGAGATATAATAATGAGAGCTACAACGACTGATAGTGTCATGATTGTGCGGTATTGAGCCTCTTAACACAACCTCCTCGTCTTTCGTGATACAATTTGACATATTCTATTCCCTGGCATTGTATGGGGTTCCACATTTTCGAGTACCTGACCTGTAACGCTCTCTCGAAGAAGCCTTCAACATCTTTAAGTCGGTCTTTTCATTTTTTGTTGAGGATTGCGAGAGTTCTGAATCTGTATCGATTTGATGACGGACCGGACCACTATGGGAGGTAACTTATTTCCTCTCTTGGGGTCCGCGGACTCCTTCTTTTTGGGTTAAACTCCAAAGTTCTTCAAAAAATAATATGGATTTCATTTCAATATAATTTGCACTCATGTTGTGTTTGCGATTATATATAAATGGCGCGAATAGCACCTGTCAACACTTTCGGTCACGCTTGTGAGGCAGCGTTAGCCTGCACAATCTTCCCGCACCTGGAGGGCCAGTCAACTGTTTAGTTTTATGAGAAGAGCTTACATTCTATGATCGGCTGCTTTTCATTGTCTAAGCGTGACCAGCATGAAGATGATGGTACTAATTTTAAATTCGCATTTTTGTTGAGGATTGAAGTGCAAAATCTGCAATCCTATCTCCCTTTTCTGAGACATAGTATTCCCATTATACATACTTTAGCGAATAAGGCTTAAACGTGCTGTAAAGTCTCCGAAGGTTGGCTGTATGCGATTTATTGCGTAATATTTCCCCAATATGACTTTCTTGAGGCAATTCGGATTCGTAACTATCCCTTCGTGCGTGCTTGACCACATTATATTTTTAACCAGCCTGAAAGAGGTCGGCTCTGCTCCTTTGCAGGCAAGTTTTTCTGGCTCAACAAGGTGAACTAAGTCAACTAGGATATCTTTTGAACCCGTTTTGTTGCAACAAAATGATTTGAATTTTGACGAACCCTTGTCTTGCCTATTTCAGATACCCAAGAAAAAAATCTTCGTGTCGCCGCGGAACTTTGCGCTGATATAACAATTCTAGCAAATCATTCCATGTCTTCTGGTGAACTTGCCGAGAAAGCTTTGTCTGAGATGAAGTGTCGTCCAAATGTGGTCATCGATTGTTGTGGATGTACGAAAACTGCTGACTTAGCTGTCCTAGCCTCGGAACAAGGAGGACATTGCGTGCTGTCTGGATGCCAGTCAGAAACTGCGAATCTTCCTATTTTGCCGGCCTTAGCGAAGGAAATCTGCTATGATACCAGTTTCCGATCTGCAAACATGTTTCCTAAAGCTGTCGGTCTCATTTCGACCAATCGGGCAGCGGTCTGTAAAATGATCACTCACCGAATGGAATTCTGTGAGGCCCAAAGAGCATTCGATTGTGCTTCCAAGGAGGCTGAAAGTGGGGCTATAAAGGTAATGGTCAAGTGGCCCCACTCACATGATGAGGGCGAAGCAAGATTCAAGAAATCCAAATCGAAAGCAAAGAAACCCAGGAACTAAGTAAGGACGAGTGGCCAAATTAGGAAGTGCTTGAAGATCTTGTGGCAGAAGACGAACATTGGTGGTTTGTGTCAATCAGCAGCAGTAAAGCAGTGAAAAATTCGTATTAGTTGTGGGTATTTCATAACAAGTATAGGCGTAGTGGCTCAAGAGAGTTAGACGAACAGCTTGGTAGCTGTTCCGTCCTAAGTTGGGATGAACCTTTACGCAATCTAATTATTTCCGGGTGGTTGGGTAATTGTATTATAATTATAATTAAACTAATCATTAAATTTTTTGCAATTTAAAATACCTGAAAAAATATTTAAGGAAATATTGTTACAAGTAATTTATGCTGATTCCATTTTACCGGTTACCTTTCAACTTTGAGAAACATGTAAATTAGTTCGTAGCTGGTAAAGTAGATGTATCAGCTTTTTTTGGAAAAATAAAAGTGAAAGTCAATTAACTGAACATTTCCCATTTATTTTCTTCTACTTATATAAAGTGTTATTCAGCTCCCACTAGGGTAAGCAACCTCTCAGATTGGACGCTTACAGCCATTGTCCTCAGGGGAACTACTATGGTATGCCTACTTATCTGGATCACGTCTGAGCACTTACGAAACTGTCTGAATGGCTGTAGGCTTCCGAAGCGGTTCATTGTGGGTAGCTGAAAAAGATGGAGGAACTTGGTGGTATTGCAATTGCTGTCAACATCTCTGGCAGTAAGGAAAAAAATGCACCATCAAGTTATGAGAAGAAGCAAATTTTTCAAGTCCAGTCAAATAACCAACGGGGGTCATCTGACTCCCATAGCGGACAACATGGCATCAACACCGCTAATCGTGAGGCGGTTCGGTGACTAATAGCCACAATGACGTAAGAGCTTGATTAAGGTTGTTGCGGCTGTTTCGCCGCAATCTATGGGCGATCGCTTCAGCAGGTTGACATGGGCAAGGAATGAGGTGGACTTAAGAAATGCACCTTTTTATCAATCATTTCTACTAAGAACTTAGTGAGCAGATGCAATATCATACCCCGTGTTATACCAAAGCTTTTGGGAGTGTTTTCTGTAATAAGCGCGCGTGACTATTCATTCACAGATGGAAATAGAAAGACTGGAAGAACCAACTGGTCTGTTAACTCGAAAATTACGGGAAACAACCGCACCAGGCTCGCAAGTTTTACCAACAAGTCAGCAGGATGAAGCCTTATAGACCTTGATGACTGCCGAGACAAAGAGGGATGTTTGACTTCCGACAGAATGGACATATTGGAGCAATGGGTTGAGTATTTTGATGAACTGCTCAACAACCAAAATATCGGCGAGTTGGAGGTCCAGCCAACTGAAGACGACGGACAAATGTTGCCACCACCAAGTCTAGAAGAAACAGTCCGTGCAATTCATCGGCTTAAAAACCATGAGTCGCCAGGAGCCGATGGAATTACAGCCGAGATAGTTAAATATGGAAGCGCCCAACTACACCACGTTGTTCATCAACGCGTGAAGGCGTGGAACAGCGAACGCCTGCAATGCCTGAAGACTGGCAAAGAGGCATTACCTGCCTCATACATAAAAAGGGGAGATCACACAGGGCAGAAATTATTGAGATATCACGTTGTTGAATACCATCTATAATATATTCTCCACTATCTTGCTAGGCCGGATAGTCCCATTGACCCGGAATATTATTGGCCCATACCAAAGAGGTTTCACTCCAGCAAATCAGCAACAGATCAGATTTTCTCTCTGCGACAAGCGATGGAAAAACTGTTGGAATATGCTTATATCAGTTGCACCATCTTTTCATCGACTTTAAAGTAAGTAAAGTAATGAGGCATCAAGTGACCGAAAAGTTGACGCAACTGGCCACAACGTTACAAATTCGATGAACTTCTTCCTGAAAGGTGGACCTATCTTCGCAACTGACATCTGGCTCCGTGGGATTCTGAAACAGGACCTACGCGTAATTGACTGTGAATGCTAAGCTCTACCCTGCCGTTCTAGAACAAATAAGGCAAAACAAGGACAGTGCTTCAAACTATCGGTTCCTGCGGAGTAGGCATGGCTGATAATCGGAACGGTAAAGATCCATTGAAATAGAAAGGAATAAAGTTCAGGTCGTGGTGGAGCAGTTCACCAATGGAACGAGTCACCAGAAAATATGGTAAAGAGCTGCTACAATGACAAAAGCAAAATACTGCCACACACCTCGTCTCAGCTATTTCGGTTGGTAAGTCACCGCTCATCCTGGTGACTTGTCTGCTCCGTAAATTTCCTAATGTTGTTCGTGGTGATGTTCAGATGCCATCTACTTCGAGCTCAGTTCACTTCCCCAGTCCTTATGTCTATAAACCGTCCTCTCTGAAAATTCCTGATCCTCTGGTGCTACCTGTTGTTAAAATCACTGCCAACTCCAAAAGCGATCTAGAAAGTACGTATTTCCTATCTAGATTGAGAGACCATAGGATTTACTACTGTGTACGCCTTTTTCTTGCATATATGCACGATGCTTCCGAAAGCACATGCTTCTAGGGGAAAGCAAAGGCCAACCTCAGGATAATGATTCAACAAGAAGGGTTACCCACTGATGTGATATCCTTAAAACTCTTCTCCTCTCGTTATCACATCGAGCTTGGTATACCTCAAAACCAGGTCCAACGTGACCAGGAAGCTTATCGTAGTTTTGTGAATTCGAAGCATATCTCTTGCTTCCAAAAGACGCACGAGGGCCAAAAGAAATATTATTCCTAATGATAAAGTTCCCCCGAGATTCCTTAGAAATACTCCCCATATGACCACTAGGTTCCCATACCACAACTGCAGTGGCATGAGAGGTAAAGTGAACCAACTTTTCCTGGACGCTAAAACTTTGCATTTTAATGTAGTTGTGATTACTGAGCCTTGGTTGAATGACTCATATAAAAACAAAGAAGGTCGATTTAAAGAGCTGACCGTAATTATGTTAATTCTGATATTTCCAGGACAGGTGGGGTTCTCTTGCAATTCACTGTTCCCTTCCTCATGATGTTGCTTCAACTGATATTAATAATTTCCCTTTTGAATGCAAATTTGCAAGAGTCCTCCTAGGCAAACATTATCTTTATATCGGAATTGTCTACGTTCCTCCCCGACCTGACGAAGTTACTTATAATGAAGTAATTGATACAATTTCTTCCGTCGCAGCTTCCATAGAAGAGAATGAGAGAATAATTGTGTTTGGTGATTTCAACCGCCCGAATATTAGGTTCATTTTCGATGAAAATGACAACTGCCTGCTCCTTGTTTACTATCTGGACCCCATTGACTTCACTCTCATCGGTGGATTTTATGGCAATGAGTTACAGCAAGCTATTCCTACTTCAAATCAAAACGGTAAATACTAGATTTAATCTTTACCAATGTTAACGACGAAATGGTGGTTAGTCCAACTAATGACGCTGCGAACATTTCCTCTAACTCTCCCCATTATTCCGCCCTTACAGTTGAACTCACCTTCACGGATCCGCCCCTTATCCATTCGTATAATAACAAAATTGTATATGACTTTTTCTCGGCGGTCAAAGGGTAGGTCCGAGGTCGAAACGCGGATTGGTAACCATGATGGAACATAAAACGTGGGAAACGCCTGCTGAACCAACACCAACATTTCTTCTACCAAATCCTCCACCTCCATGTGGTGCGCGCTGGGAGTCCTTTCTTGATAAAAAACTGTAGACGGAGGAGGATGAAGGCGAGCCTCCCGCGCCTAAAATCGGGACAAATTATACCGACTGGTTCTCCAGGTTAGCGCTTGAGTAGGGTTGACAAACCCACATGGAAAACCGATGTTACGAAACCACGGAATGAGCCTCGGACAGGATGGACTTTAAAACGACGAACCAGGCAACGACAACGGAATAACGATTTGCGCGATTTTCTCATGGAAAGTGAGCTTCCTATACAGACCGAATATTGTTCAGCAGCTAGCCGATACCATGTTCCAATGTAAGGCTATTCTAACAGCGTTGCAAGAGATGCGCTGAACAGAGACCAGTTCCCTGGAGAAGAGCCGCTACACCATATATTATAGTGGCCATCCAGTAAACCATGTACTCAGAGCAGGTTTCTTAGTCAGCCAACAAATGAAGCCCGTTGTCGTCGGCTTTGAAAACATAAGCGAAAGGCTATGAACTGTGCGTTTGCGAGAAAAATTTAGAAATATAAGCCTCATTACCGTTCACGCCCCTACAGAGGAAACTGCAGAGTCGGAGAACGATACCTTCTACGAAGCAGTTGAGCGGACCCTCCAAGCCTGTCCCAAGTACGGTACCAACTTCACAGACGGAAAAAGTAGGCCTGGGAGAACCAACAAGTCTGTGAATTTGAAAAGTACAGGGAGCGACTGCACAAGACGCGGAAGATTTACCAACAAGTCACCATGATGAAGCCTTATACACCTCGATGCTCATCCTACCGAGAAAAAGAGGGAAATCTGATTTCCGGGACAAAGGGGGATATTGGAGCGATGGGTTGAGTATTTTGATGAACTGCTGAACAACCAAAATATCGGCGTGTTGGAGGTCCCGCCAATTGAATACGACGGACAAATACTGCCCACCGGTGGGCTGATCATCTAATCCATGCGGGCAATATCTATGGTAGAAAAAGAAGACGAGGCAGACCCTGAGATGTAGAGGGGTATCGAGTTGATGGACTTCAGGCTTCGGACTTCAATGAATACTCAGACTGCATGCACATAGTCTCAGTTTCAATTTATATACTCTACTAAGGGCTGAAGGAGACACACACGCAATTGAATCAAATATTTCAGTTCGGTATAATTTTTTAACAGCTAAGTGCACGATACTAAGCACGTCGGTTAAATCCCACTATTTAACCTTCTCTTACAAATCCTGTATTATCCTGGTACATTGAAGGTCAGTAGGCCCAAGGCTGAGGATGCTGAAATCCTTGCTGCTGCCCTAATATAGTCAAAATCAAATTGCGTTGAAAATGTTATGATTATTGTGCTATGCATCCTTCCACAGGACATTCTTTCCTATGCAAGCCTCGTGCCTCTTCTCAAAACCATACCCACAAATCAATTTCGAAGAAGCTCCAGGCTCTTTATTACATCCTCAATAAACAATGAGTTAATTGCATATATTTGTCTCTTCAAGATCCTTGCTAAGCTCCCCTTCCTATTGCGCTTCCTTATGAGATTTCCTCCCTTACATCTGGCACATACTTCTGTGCTAATTCAGTAATATTCTAAATCGTTTGGTATTCTCCAAAGAACAATTTTCTTGTTCCAGTTTAAATTACCGTTATGATAATAGAATGAATCCTCTTGTCGTCTCCACGAGGAATGGAATAGAATGGACGCAAATGGAGGAAAGAATACGAGGGCGCACCAAAGAAGTTCATTAGCATTTAATTAAGGAACTTTTGTTTCCAAAATGACGCGATATTTAGGAACTAATGGCAGTCGTAACCGCTCTGCTAACGCCGAGGGATCTTCTGTGCGAATTCGGATGAACGTTGACGAGATTGATTAGATCTAATGAATGGAGCTGGAATTCTGACTGGTGAAATGAAAAAATGATAACGTAAAGAAACTTAGAGAGCACCAGGAAAAGGCCTCGCTAATTCTATGATTCTTTCAAAACAGTGTTAGAAAAATTGGTTTCGAGGAATTACATGTACGAAAGTTGGAAATTTGAATGAAGGCAGTAGGTACGTCTTTTCTTGTTATATCGGCCCAGTCGTTACATTTTCATTTGAAAGGACAGTCAAACCAGCTTGGCTGTCGTTTTTTACACTCGAAATAAAGACAAAAAGCTATTATTTGGACTGCTAGACAGACATAACAGATGTAATCACCTACGTAACTCTGTTCATACCTATAAGGCCTTACTTCAGTTCATGCCGCAGATTGTAATGATAAGAATTGAGATAAGAGATCAAGTCGATCCCCTGAGTGGCCGATAACGACCTAGAGGGCAGAGCTATCCCAAAAAAACTAAACAAATTGGCAAAATTGACCGTGAAGGTCTGCCCACAAAGATTGAAACTCTATCAAAGTGCTCGGTCGACACGTTCTTGCACGCCTCTGTGCTAGCCAGGCTCGGGAATGTGGGGGGGTCCTTTGAGCGCTTTGATCCCTCACGCTTCATTACTTAAAAACAACGTGCCTTTTCCGATGCGTGGATCCGCACCGGATTTTAAATTTGACTTTACCAGGGATTTCGTGACGGCCTATCGAATGAAAACCAGAACGCGAGCTAAATTGGAAAATAAAAAGAAAAACCGGCTCGACCGCGCGCGTGGAGCCGTAAGTCTCCGGACCGAGTGCCGCGATCAAGGACGGGAAGATCCACGACGGATCACCGTCTCGATTGCCGTCTCTTCCGCCTCAGATCTTGTACGAGGCGCGGCCTGTGAGGTTCCCACCCTTCCTCGACATCCTCCGGCCAGTTATTCGATTAGAGGATGTCCCTTATATATGAATTCCGCGGGGAGGGAAAGGAGGATTAGAAAAGGAGGAAGTCCTCAAACTACGATAGTATTATTCAATCTTCATTATTTATCAGAGTTCATTTATCATAACAATAAAAAAAAATAAAATGAAAAAAATATGGTAAAATTCAAAGAGAACTTAACTAATAATAATAAAAAAACAAAAAAAAAGAAAAATAAATAAAAGGAAAATAATAACCAGGACTCACCCAGGTCGTCCCTCCGAGCTCGGCTGGCGGCTGGTGTAACAGGTTCTAAAAAAAATTTTTATAAAAAAACAATTAAGTACAATTAATCATTAATATAAATATATGTGTGTATACGTGTTAATATATATATATGTAACACTTGTCATCCAGCAGGCGCACTGCTCAAACTCCCACCGAAACGATGATTATACCATGCTCGAACTCGCACGTTTCCCAGCCGTTCAAAATCTGTCTTTTTCTATTAATCGAAATCTTTCCGGAATCTATCCCCAACGTTTGAAAATGAACCAATCCCGTTACACAACGCAAAGCACTTTACTTTCTTGCCCTAAATCACTGTGCATTTATCATTTGTTACCGATTGAACGATTTGTCCATGATTTGAAATTATTCACGGAATTTTTCTTTCGCTCGCGAAAACCTTCACATCTTCCGGATCTTCTTCTCTCCTTTCCAAGACTTTAAACAATTCACTTTTTTGTTCCTCTTTTTCTTCTCGTCTCCTTTTTTTTTCATCCAAATTCAATCCCGTTCCTCCGTTGCTCCTCCAATCTTTCCCTCCCCGCGGAATTCATATATAAGGGACATCCTCTAATCGAATAACTGGCCGGAGGATGTCGAGGAAGGGTGGGAACCTCACAGGCCGCGCCTCGTACAAGATCTGAGGCGGAAGAGACGGCAATCGAGACGGTGATCCGTCGTGGATCTTCCCGTCCTTGATCGCGGCACTCGGTCCGGAGACTTACGGCTCCACGCGCGCGGTCGAGTCGGTTTTTTTTTTTATTTTCCAATTTAGCTCGCGTTCTGGTTTTCATTCGATAGGCCGTCACGAAATCCCTGGTAAAGTCAAATTTAAAATCCGGTGCGGATCCACGCATCGGAAAAGGCACGTTGTTTTTAAGTAATGAAGCGTGAGGGATCAAAGCGCTCAAAGGACCCCTCCACATTCCCGAGCCTGGCTAGCACAGAGGCGTGCAAGAACGTGTCGACCGAGCACTTTGATAGAGTTTCAATCTTTGTGGGCAGACCTTCACGGTCAATTTTGCCAATTTGTTTAGTTTTTTTGGGATAGCTCTGCCCTCTACGTCGTTATCGGCCACTCAGGGGATCGACTTGATCTCTTATCTCAATTCTTATCATTACAAGATGCTTGATCTTTTCAAGACATTAATTTGGGGCTAGGCCGTTACTTCAGTTAAAAATATATTCTATATTCAGTGAAGTATCACCGAGGATAAGATCGGCTTCTCCGCATATAAATCTCTGGGCCCAGATAGTATAAAGCCAGCCAGCAGGCAAGGGTTGTGTCGTGGCTTGTTGAGATTTAGCGGAGCTGTATCTCTTTGGGATACCTACCACAGTCTTTGAGACGCGCACGAGTGGTTTTCATACCAAAAGCAGGCAGACGCGGCCATGGGTCCACGAAGGACTTTCGACCAATCAGTCTCACATCTTTCGTGTTAAAAACCCTAGAACGCGTCCTGGACTTCAAATTAAGGACGATTATAGAGACAACGCCTTTCACTAAGTCCCAACATGCCTACCTAAAAGGAAAATCCACAGAAACCGCTTTCCACGAGGTAACTTGCACGGTTGTGCTGCTAGGTTATTTCACTTCTTCTTGGCGAACATATGCGCGTGACTATCTTACCTTTGCAATCATAGCCCAAAAACGTAATTCAATAGCTTTTCTTCTGTAAACTCCGCCATGCTATCGGCATAGTATGCTGTTCCCAAGCCCGGGTAAAGGAGGAGGCTTACACACGATTATCTTCTTCGTTTTCTTCAGCCTTTGTCTCGTTCACAAGCGACCATTACAAATGCGGAAGAATCATGGAACCAAATGAAAGACACGATCCAAAAAACGACCTCTGCAACCCTCGGGGTCACCAAGCCGGGTAAGCGGTACATCAACTGATATACTTGGCTGTCGAATGACGATGTTGAAATGAAGGTCCGTGAAAGCAAACGCCTCCACCACAAATTCTCGACGATAAAACACTCCCCAATTGGGAAATTTATAAGAATACCAGCCGGGAAGCAAAGAAAGCAGTCGCTGTCACCCGAGCGGACCATTATAAAAATCTTTACGATAAACTGGACACTCGAGATGGCGAGAGAGATCTGTATCGAATTGCTAAAAACCGTAACGAACATACACAGGATATCGAACACTTCTGTTCCGGCCAAACCAAAACCACGTAGCTGAGGAGAACCTCCATAGTGGTGGCACCGGGAGATGCTGTGTGTCCTAAGAAGACCGCGGGATTAAGTCTTCCAGAAAGGTGCTCACGTAAAACCCTCGAAGACTTAACTATCAGCGCAACGGAAGCCGAGGAGGCAATAAAACGAATGAAATCGGGGAAAGCCACGGACCTGACGACACCGTACCTAAGCTCTGGCTGCGCGGTTACTCATAGAGAAACACCGTGAGAAGCATCCCTCTCTTTACATTGCATTTCTGGATCTAGAGAAAGCGTTTGATCGTGTGCCACACGGACTCACCTGATATGCTTTACGACAACACTAGGGTGCCAGAAGAACTCGGGCACTGGGTTCAATTGCTCTACTACGATCCGAAAAGTAAAGTTCGAAGTATGGCGGGTGTATCAAAACCGCTTCGTGTCTCTGTTGGTGTTCATTAAGGAAGCGCTCTCACACCACTCCTCTTTGTTCTTTGTATGGACACCGTCACACGGGATATCCAATGTCCAGCGCCCTACACACTGCTTTATGCAGATCATGTTTTGATAGCATCTGATTGAAAAAATGATCTCCAGCAACTTGTCCAAAAATGGAATGATCAGCTCATACAACACGGTCTCAGATTGAATCTAAACAAAACTGAATTTTTGACGATCGATCCCCATGAAACAAGCACAATCACTATCAGCGGCAGTGATCTGCCCAGAATTGAGCGATTTAAATACCTCAGGTTAACGCTATCAGCCAATGGAGACATGCGTTATGAAATTGCTTCACGCATTAACGCAACCTGGATGAAGTGGCATTTCGCAGCTGGTGTTCTTTGTGATCGACGTAGCAATGAACGTCTCAAATCTAAAATTTACCGGAATGTCTTTCGTCCTGTCGCTCTCTATTGTTCTGAGTGTTAGCCGACTATAAAAGACAATGAACGGCGTCTTGCGGTAATGGAGACGAAGATGTTGCGTTGGACTAGTGGGGTGACACGTTTTGATCACATCCGAAATAAGGATATCCGCGATTATTATAGGGTTGCACGGATCGTGAAAAAATTGAGAGAGAAGCGTGTTCGATGGTATGGTCACGCAGTTTGTGCTAAGGTTCACTTGCCAAGAGTGTTCTGAACATCGAAGTCGATTGTAGACGACCAAAAGGACGGTCGAAACAACGGTGGCATGATACGCTGGATGGGGATTAGAAAGCCTCGAGGTTGCACCCAGATGAGGCATTCGATAGAGCTAAATGGCGAAACCGATCACGACGAGCCGACCCCACTTGTGAACGGGACAAAGGCTAAAGAAAAAGAAGAAGAACTGCTTTTCTTCTGGAGGATAGCGTTTGCTACTTTCCCAACAAATACATACATTGACCGTTCATATTAAAACAAAAGTTTAAAAACACTTGCCACCGCATACTCTTCTAGACCGCCTGGTTCTTACATCGACGAAGAACACACAAACTTATATGGTGGATACATTGGAGCAACTATGACGTTTCCCCTCTGGTAATTATTTTTTAATTGTAAGATGACCACTTTTGAGCACAGAATTAGTTTGCCTTCGTTGCTTCTAACAAATTTAATATCAGAACACAGGCTTTCGGTCTTGTGGTTCTTCCATAGTAGAAGCTTCTTTCTTTCTTCACTGATCAAATACCACAGATTAATTTCATTGAAATGGATCCCCAGAAATTGTACCAGAACGATATAAAGGTAGTCCTCAGTTTTGCCAGCTTCCCTACCAGTAGAAAAGATGAGACTCGAGTCCAAAATCTCTAAATTATAATAATATTTTCAAATATGGCGGGGCAACGGCGTACATATCTTCCTTTCAAAAGAATCGCCCTGTCATCGACAGGGAACCTTTCGAGGTTCACGGTGTTCAGTCCTCGTGGGACCCAACACTGTGGCTCAGTGAATTCTTTAACCGGGTTATTCAGGAAGGAAGAACACCATCTGACTGGCAAGAAAGTACCACTGTTCCAATATGGAAAAAGAAAGGTAGCCCAGCAGAATGTTCAAATTACCGTCCGATCCGGTTACTTTCCCATACCATGAAGATTTTTGAACGTATTCTTGACAACCGTATTCGCGAAATCGTTGAAATAACCGTGAATCAAGCCGGATTTGTCAAGAACTGCGGAACTACTGACGCAATACACGCTGCGCGGTTACTCATGGAGAAACACCGTGAGAAGCATCGCCCTCTTTACATTGCCTTTCTGGATCTAGAGAAAGCGTTTGACCGTGTACCACACGAACTCATCTGGTATGCTTTACGACAACACTTGGTGCCAGAAGAACTCGTGCGCTGGGTTCAATTGCTCTACCACGATCCGAAAAGTAAAGTTCGAAGTATGGCGGGTGTATCAAAACCGCTTCGTGTCTCTGTTGGTGTTCATCAAGGAAGTGCCCTCTCACCACTCCTCTTTGTCCTTGTTATGGACACCGTCACACGGGATATCCAACGTCCAGCGCCCTACACACTGCTTTATGCAGATGATGTTTTCCTAGCATCTGATAGCAAAAATGATCTCGAGCAACTTGTTCAAAAATGGAATGATCGCCTCATACAACACGGTCTCAGATTGAATTTAAACAAAACTGAATTTTTGACGACCGATCCCCATGAAACAGGCACAATCACTGTCAGCGGCAGTGATCTGCCCAGAACTGAGCGATTTAAATACCTCGGGTCAACGCTATCAGCCAATGGAGAGCTGCGTTATGAAATTGCTTCACGAATTAACGCAACCTGGATGAAGTGGCGTTCCACAACTGGTGTCCTTTGTGATCGACGTATCAACGAACGTCTCAAATCTAAAATTTACCGCAATGTCGTCCGTCCAGTCGCTTTCTGTGGTTCTGAGTGTTGGCCGACCATAAAAGACAATGAACGACGTCTTGCGGTAATGGAGACGAAGATGCTACGTTGGACTAGTGGTGTCACACGTTTAGATCACGTCCGAAATGAGGATATCCGCGATCGTTATGGGGTTGCACCGATCGTGGAAAAGTTGCGAGAGAGGTGTCTTCGATGGTATGGTCACGCAATTCGTGCAAACGAGAATTCACTTGCAAAGATTGGTCTGAACATCGAAGTCGATGGTAAACGACCAAAAGGCAGACCTAAGCAACGGTGGCTTGATACGCTGGATGGGGATTTGAAAGCCTCGAGATTGCACCCAGATCAGGCATTCGATAGAGCCAAATGGCGAAGCCGATCACGACGAGCCGACCCCGCTTGTGAACGGGACAAAGGCTGAAGAAAAAGAAGAAGAGTCCTCATGGATCTGTTTTCACATACCCGTATTAGACTCGTTGGGTTCAAATTATCTTTCTTTCGGTTTTCCTGGTAGAGGTGGAGGAGAAGGTTCTGATAAGCAAAATTTGTAGTTCCCTCTCATTTGTGGCTCAAGTTTCCTTCTCACATGCCTTCCTCTTCCGTTTTCTGAAAGGTTCCGGTTATAATGCTATTGCCGAATCGACCGATTCAAATGATTATGGGAGTTGCTGTACTCTCTTTCTGCTTGACTGGGACTGTACAGGCTTCCCACCCAACATATCTTCGATAGATTTCTTCGTGGGGGAGCATTCATTTGGTGAGGCCTCCAAAATCCGCTCTTCGCCCCCAAATTGATTGCCCATATTTATGATTAGACCATTCTCAGTGAGATGGTGAATTACTATACGCTACTTCACCATCGCAAAGTTGTATCCGAGGGAAAGGAAATGTGGCACCATAAACCTTGATGGATAGCGAGGAGTTCGTCACGATTTTTGAAGTTTTGGCAACAACTACCCACATATCATAAGGAAAAGACAAGTACACAACAGAATTCCAACCTAAAGCTTAAACCTCCGATTGTTACATAAAATATGCAAATTACTACCCCAAATTAATACAAACGAATATTCCAAAGATATCTCGTATATTTTACACGAATGTTGAAAAGGACAAACACGTTCCAAATTTCCTTTTCTTTGTTTGGTAAATATCATCTCCAGGAAGAGGCTCCGAATTCCTAAATTCTTGATTCATAGATCCACAGATTTATATAATAAGATCCAGCAGAGAGAGCTCTGAATAGGTTCGTAACCTCGTTCTATATGATAAGACAGAACTTCTCCTACGTAGCCTTCTTGAATAAAATTCATCCCCCGTTCATAAAATTTGTTTTTTTTTTTTCGCAATTGTATTCCAATTCCTCATCATCTCCCCAAAATGATATTTTGAACATCAACAAGAATAACATATTTTGCATAAATATCCTTAATAAGAAACATTTGCAAATAACATTGTCATAAAAGTGACTAGACCGCAAAATTTCCTCCTTGATATATTCACAATAAACCACCCAGCGCATAACTACATATCAGACGGAATAAAGGAAATATGCTGACTTTTCACTCAATCGGATATGGCAGTCTCTTTATTGAATTTTCGCATTTCAGAAATATGTCAAAGAGATGCCCTGATAAGCGTGTGTGCCGGAGAAAGGAGCAGCCAAAGGACACGGAATGCCGAAGTACGGCGAAGCCCAGTCACCTACTCCGCACACGGTTGATTGTCTTGACATGTTACCTTTTCAATATTTAAATTCCAATTTCCGGTTTCCAAGACATTTCCAAAATTCTCTCATGAAAAGTTCAGAGGACACGCTCGCATCCTTCCCGATTGACACATAGGAGATTCGAAGGACGAACTCTTCTTCGGTTCGAGGTGCCACCCGCGTATGCATATTCCGTGAACATCGGGTTGTTATGTCAGAAAGGATGTGCGCTCGTTTAATATATTTAGCCACTTTTTGAATCGGGTTATGTGAATGTAAAGGGAAAATGTATTACGATGTACATAATCGAATTCAGGACGCAGCAAGGAGGGGGAGGGGGGGGGAGAAAGCTGATGTCGACGACTTGACATTTTTCGTTGAAGGGTTGAAATATTGCGTCGCGGAAGCAAATACTGAAAACTGAATTGGACTATGGGGCCTGGGGCTGGGGCGCTGTCCTAAAAAACAGGAGTCGGATTTGTTATAAATGATATGCTTCCTCCATTGAATCATATTCGTGCCAAACTTTGCCTGAGCCGTGACTATACGTTTTCACACTTCACAGGAACACCTTGGAGCAGGTATGCATATCCATTACCACCTCGGCAGTAAACTCGAATACTCTTATAAATAAAATATAATCTTTCTAATATTCTTGAGGAAACTCTGCTCCTCGTGTAACTTTCCGCATCAAATTTTCATATCAACTTGGAGAATTTGCTTAAGTTCCGTCGCCTAACTTTCACGGAACGAGAGCAAAGGAAAGTTTTCCTTAAAGTACGGAGGTGGCAAGAAGTGTTCTTTGCAGAGGTTGTTATATAGTTAGGATCATAACTTTGCAAATGACAAACACTTACTGTCCCCGATGTCCGTTGACCCATGAAATATTAATGCAGTCTGTTCGGGCTGGAATTCGGCCCGGCCACGGGCAGGCACCGGATCACTTGGCTTCTGTTCAAACTCCTGGAATAAATTTAAGCATTGCAGCAGGAACTTTGTGCGGTGTGATGGCAGTTACTATGTGCAGATGTTGCAATGTACATCGGTGCATCCTGTACTACTACTGGGACAATCGATTGAATTTATAAATCTATAGTTATTCATACTTACTGGATGTTTTAATACATGAACAATATGAACTTAAGTTGATTAGGGAGAACCTTCCAGGGGGAGAAAAGTTCCAAGAGTCGACAATGTATGTATGTCACAGGTCAGAGTGTGCTCCTAAGGTACATTTATGATCAGTGTACAGGACTCTTACACACTGAAACTATCCTTTGTCTTCATTTTTCCTTAGCGAGGTTACCGTGTAATATCATTCGCTGGGATGATGTAGACATTATTATTTCTTATGTACTTACAAATACCGAAATTTTGCTAAACTCGTCCACTTCACTTCACTTCACACTGAGATTAATGGTGTTGACCCAAAGCTGATCTAGTCCTCATCAGTGAGCCGTACCGAAATAGGAACCCAGCTTTATAGCATTCGACATATCAAGTGCCGCTGCCATCTGGGTTCGGGATGACACCCACCTTAGGGTTCTTGCACAGGATCAGGTGGAGGGCTTTGTCTGGGTTCGGTGTTTGCAAGTAACATTTTTCAGTGTATATCCAACACCGAACGAGACGATGCGACTACTTTCGACGCAGACTTGATGCTCTGGAGAATGATATCTTGGTTACAGAGGGGCGGATTCTGGTGGTGACTTCAATGCCAGTCTACTTGAACGGAGCATGCCTCACCCAAACTCCAAGGGAAAACAAATTCTCGAAATGGCGGTGAGAACAGGACTTGTACTTTTAAACACCGGATCTACCCCAGGCTGCGAGGGAAGCATTCCCGACGTAAGCTTTGCGTCAGAACCACTGGTGTCGCTGGAAGACTTTTCGGCAAGCGACCATCAATATATCGCCTTCGAAGTGTTTGACATAAACTCTTGGTTCAATGTTTTGGTGGGCGGTCGAAATTACAGAGCTCCAAAAGTAGTGTCACAGGGGGGACCGGGTGAAGGCATGTTCCATAATGACGGAGTGCAAATCAGCCAAAAGGAGACGCCACAGCGCAATAAACAGGAGCAAAGCTCGCTGCTGTCGGGACCTGGTCGATGAGGTGAATGGGGATCCATGGGGACTCGGTTGCAAACTACTAACCGAAAAATTCGGGGCTCTTTGGAAACCCTGTTCACTTAAAGCCCAGTAAGTGGACCGCGTTGTACGCTCACTATTCCCTACGCACCCGGTATGGGATGATGGCGGCAGTGCGGAGAACGCCGAGGACTACCCACATTTCAACCTTGCATTAGGAAAAACGGACGTAGTCATCCTGACTAAAAGGAGAATTCCGACCCTGCGTTCCATATCGATCGGCGACTCGATAATCGAGTAAGAACCAACGGTAAAGCACCTCGGACTGACTCTTGACTCAAAGATGCGCTTTTTCGAGCAAATCAAAGCAGTAACGGACAAGGGTTCAGATGGAGTTTGTAATGTGAGTAATGTGAGAAACGGTTCCAGGCTCGCTCACTGACGATATAACACTGTCTGCGTAAATGCATTAACCTAAAAATATAAACACGTCGGGATACCAGAAGCAGGCGCTTTGGGTATATGGGTTTTGTGTACGCACATTTTTCCATTCGTATATGGTTAAAAACTCAAAATACTCCTTTATATCTTTCAACCTACGAGAAATACGCTCATATTATAGACGTATGCTCATATATAAATATATAAATGATTAAAAAAATAAAACGAAATGGTTCCCTGCGACCCATTCACGTGAACGGCCTTTGTCGTATTATAGACGAATTGATATGTTATGATGACGTCATACCGTTTTGGAAGGCACGAAATTCATACAAAATGAAATATTCTACCTTCTATAACCTAATTAATAATAGTTGGATTTCCTTCAAACTTCTCAAAGTTATGACTTATGTTATCCCTGAGGCACGTGCTAAATTTTGTAGATCTAACTTGAACTTAAGGGGGGTTTCCGGCAAAATGTCTAAAATATGGTAATATAATATTATTACCTTTATTTGTGCAGATATCGGAATGGGGTGTATTTTGAGGCTTTTGGGGGTCATATTTTGAGTACTCCTACGTTTCACGCACTATCAAATATGAGACCAGTTTCGAAAAGTAGTTGAGTCCTTTTATTTGATATTCCACATGGCTACATTCTTTACGAAAAAATGTTGCACCCTCCATTCATTGGCCCTAGGCTATTTCACAAAGATTTTCGCTTGCCGGCAAGACTCCAAATTTCTCCACTCGGCTGTTTGAATCCTTGCAATTTCACCTTTCAGAGTAGACTTGACAGTATATGGTTGGATTCCAAGAGCTAGCTCTGGCCCACCATTGTGGATCCAGACCCTCGGTGAGCCAGTCTGTCAGCCTCTTCATTACCAGTGATGTTATAGTGCCCTGGCATCCACATCAGGAATGTTTCGTTGAGTCGCTTGATAGCTTGATATGTCGTCGCTGCGTTAGCAACTTCAGTCTCGACCACCAAACGATCCATGCATACATCAAAATGGGTTTTATTATGGATTGATACATCCAGTATATCCGTTTTGGTAAAAGTTCCCAGGTCTTACCTATCGCATTCCTACAGCGCCAGAGCAATCTGCAGGATTTCTGATATTGTTCCAGAAATGTACTTCTAAATACTTGACTGTTTGTTCCAGCTGGATTCCCAACCCTGCTAAGGTGGGCAGCGTATAGCTGCCCCACCTGACGTTCCTAGTGAACATAACTAGTCCAGTCTTCCTAGCATTCACCGTGAGTCCATTGTGAAGGCACCAATTGTGGATTTCATGCTGAGTTGCATTCAAGCGGTCACATACTGTGTCCGTAAACTTGCCCGTATTTATTACGGCTAGTAAAAATCAAAGAACCAAAAATGACTGACGGTTTCGTCCAGGGTGGAGGCAACTCTTCAGACGCTATCTCACCTCTGCCCTGGGAGCAGCGTGACCGAAAGTGGCAACAGGTAGAAAAACGCTCCTTTATATCATCGCATAAACACGACAAGGTTGCGAATTATATTGAACTGAACAGCCAGTTGTTTTACTCTAAGCTAAACTAAAGCTGGGTAGTTGTTTAGGATAAGCAGGATCGTAAGTCCACATCCACATGCATTTTTCCACATGTTGCCACTTTCGGTCACGCTGCTCCCAGGTCAGCGGCGAGGTAGCCTCTGAAGAGTTGCCTCTGTCCTGGATGAAACCGTCAGTTATTTTCGATTCCTTGGTTTTTAAATGCTTGGGTGCTATGCCACAAACTGGAACAAAAATGGACTAAAAAACGTGGGAGTAAGTTGCTCCCCATTTGGTCCGGTCCACCATCATGTGGATGTGGACTTAGGATCCCGCTTATCCTAAACAACTATTACGGTTAGGTCGTCCGCAAATGCTTGCGCGAAGACAAAAGTCTTCCAGGAGACACAAGAAAGTATCCATTACCAAGAGCCATAACAGAGGAGGGAGAACCCCTCCCTGTTGGCAAGCCCTTAAGTCATTCTGCTTCTACACTTCTGGCCGACCGATATGTGGATTTTTCTCCACTCTAGTATGCGAAGGCTCGAACGATCAGCAGCGGTTCGATTCCATGCTGTCTTGCCGCATCAAAAATTTCCGCAAATTTGGCATGATTTAAGGTACCTTCGATGTCCATGAATGCGCTTAAGGCGTATTTTTTTTCGAATATCGCCTTTCCTGGTAGGTGTGTTATCTATGATGAAGTGGCATTGATTATAAAGTCCAAAAAGGAATATCTGGGCACTGTCGAGGCATGCTGAAATTTTGCTGACTATAACGTCCCCCCCTCGTCTGAGTGCAGTTTGTTCGTTATTTTTAGCAATACCTCCTCATCCCTTCCTTAGCCGAGGATCTCAATGGTAATCTTCACGACAGCATTCGAGCCGGTGCCCCGCCAAAAATTAGCACATATATTTCCATCTGAACACACGGTAATTTTCGTGTTAATTTCGTGCCAAAAGGTGGATACCGATAATACTCTCATTTAATTGATACTGGATAAGAAGATGATGTATCATACTGGCTCCTACAATCTTTGGATTAACTAACTGAATTTGTGGGGACCTATTGTTCAGATCTTTCCAGCCTGATATTAATCAACTAACAATGGCCATATCTGAAACTGAAATGTGCCATTTCTATTGCATTTGTAAAGAATTTCTCACGATATCTGCATAAATTCATAGCCACCTACCTTGTGGTGGAAAACAAGTGCTTGTGGTGTCGGAAATTGCATGAAACAGACTTTGTCTTGCGTTTTGACCTCCTTCAAATCTCTGACATGCATATAAAGCTCCGAAAGCTTTCTTTGATAAAACAATTCAGATCACACCCTTCGCATGCCAGACCACATTCCGGGATCATATTCGACATACCAAACACAAATAATTGAACCATTAGCATTCAAGTGATAAATTCTGATTGCATCAAATCAATCACCCAATTAGCCACAGATTTTCCCTCTAAGCCCCCGATTGATACCTACATTGTCATTTGCCGGTGCTAATACATGCAATTAACAGGTAAATTTCTCTGCATTGCACATACACCGACTGAGGCACTCAACCGCAATGTCAGGACCATAGCAATTTACGGTAGACGCACTGTCGAAAAGTTAATTATTTTCAGATTATCACCTGTCCTTTCTGAAGGCGACAGTAATCGCTATTGGTGGCAGCTAATCAAAGGTTTAATTACTCTCGGCTAATTATTACGGGTAAGAGAGAATAAATTAATCGGATCGGGTTTAGTTATGAACGGAAATTAACTTTAAAGAGTTGAAATTGATTCCAGTGGGTAATTACTGCTCGAAATAGAAACTTTGAGAAGTATCATAACCCAGGAGCAAGGTGAAAAGTGTTTTTCCTGCAGATTAAACGTGCAAGTTAACAGGATGTGGATGTTTCTGTAGGGAAAGATTTACCCTAAATGGGAGAGTAAAGTGTACTCGTACACTTTTTATGTAATTCCATCACAGATTGAGTAGAGAAGCAAAGCTGAAGGACTCAATCTGTTTCCCTGGTTTCGCAACTGTCCAGGCAATCTGCTCCCATTTTGCGCGATTTTATTTACGCACCCGACTTAAAACCCAGACACCGTGCTCTCCCCGATGCTGCTCCTTTGTGGTTGGGTGTTCTGCAACAATATTTTTCGTCACTTTTTGCTCCTTTTGATGGTCTGTATGGCTCAGCACCTTGGGCTTCTTTTAGTGGGTTTTGATCACAATAGTGTTCTGTTGCCATGGTCTTTTCGCGGGAATCGTTAAGGTCTGGGGCGCTTCCTTAATATAACAGTGGATGTTGCACTTCGGTTCGATGAATTTTGTAGGATACTAACCTCATTTTTCTCCTCTTCGGACAGCACCTTGTCGTGATGGGGCACCTTGTGGTAGTTTACTACTAAACTAAGGATGTTCAAAAACACATGAAAATGGAAATTAGAATTATAACTCTCCAAATGGTAAGAAGTTACAGACTCCGAATCGACCCGCGATTTTGAGAAATCAGGTCATTGCCGAGGCACGAATTTCGGAGGCCTCACTTAATTCAGGTTCCCCTTGGAGAAATCTGTGGAGCACAGGCTTTCTACTTCAGTGGAAAACCTACACCCGGTGTCTATGGCGTGGTCAGCCAAAAAGGATAGTATAACAACTCCCTTAATGGGGGAAGTGGCAACCTGACTAAGGCCGGCCTACCGGTGACACTGTTGCCTAACTCTTCCAAAATACGACAGAAGGAAATTTTAGCCGCAAAGGAAAAGGGACTAAACACTTGCCTGCCAAAACCTTCTCCTCCCGCTGTACCCGGAAAAACGGAAGAAAGGAAAGTTTGTAAGGTGGACACAACAGGGCTAACGCCGGTTTGTGAAAACAGATCGATGCAACCCGGACATCGTGAACCTGGGAGGGCACCTAGCCGACGACAATGGAAGGCAATGCGAAAGAAGGCGAAGTTTCTTGGAAATGCGGACATGGACGTTGCGCCCGCAAGTGTGGCGATACCCAGAGAAATCGGACGCAAGAAAGCGGAACTTTCGGCAGAAGGAGGACAAGCTTGGAATCCCGATGAAATCCACACTGAACACAGCAGACTTTTCATTTAGCGGCGGTTTTCATATTAGACTGCACTTATAACTACAAACAAAAGATTAAACGAGGATCATACCTCTTGTATTTACCTCAGCATCACGGATCACTTTCTCCAGGGCCAGGTTAAAACGGACGCATGATAGAGCATCCCCTTGTCGTAGACCGTTGTTGATGTCGAATGGTCTTGAGAGTGATCCTGCTGCTTTTATCTGGCCTCGCACATTGGTCAGGGTCAGCCTAGTCAGTCTTATAAATTTCGTCGGGATACCGAATTGTCCCATGGCCATGTACAATTTTACCCTGGATGGTGCAAGTAGTGTCCATATTCCAACAATTTTTCTATCGCTTGCAGTAGAGAGAAAATCTGATTTGTTGCTGATTTGCCTGGAGTGAAGCCTCTTTGGTATGCGCCAATGATATTCTGAGTGAATTGTGCGGGAGCAGTATATGGAATAAACTTCATCGTATGGGCTAAACACCCGTACATGGGTTGATGAAAGAGGGAACGGACAGTAGCATGCAACAGGATCGGGCCCCAGAATTACGTGGCGCTGCCCAGTGGACTTGACAGCATTTTAGGTAGTAGGGCGGGAGTTGATGGCACACAGATGGCAACCATATACAGAAAACCAGCAGAAGAGTATGTAACCATTAGAAATAAATTTAATATTTAATTATTATATTTAATTTTATTTAATTAATTATTTAATATTTATAAATTTTTAATTATTCTTACAAACTAAAAAAAAATCCATGACTTTTATTTGTCATGATCTCCGGCGGGTAACTGTTCAGATACAAAACAACTAACCTTCGTTGCATTATCAACATAATGCTTACCATCTACGCTGATAAGATGAAACATTACCGTATTATGTTCTCCGGAGAAAAATGGTACAGGGACAAAATCCTTCTTGTCACCGGCGTTCGTTACTGGGAGTTCGAATATGGGTAAGCTATAAGTCGACGTGGAACCACCACTACACCAGGATCCTTCGCTTGGTGGTGTCGATGCTCTAGAGCTTGTCCGAATCTTACTGCTTCTATCTATTTCTGCATCACAGACAATAAGTTGGTTCTGGAAGTCGAGAACACCCTTTCTGAGAGTTTCAATTACTTCATCATATTCAGATTCATAACGGTGAATATCGTCTTCGGAGAGTACTTCGAGGGTTTTCATCAAAACAGCATCTTGTCTGACATAATATCCTGGAATCGAACATTTCACCAAGTTTCGTTGAAATTGCTCCTTCTCTTCCAAACACTTTTCAATTGACCCTTGGATATTTGCAATATTTTTATTGAAAAGATCCTTTAGGAAGTTTAGAGTGGATTCTGGTAGGGAGGATTCCATATTGCTCTTTAAGAAAAAATTAAGTAATATTAATTGGTTAAATTGAGTTGTGCTACTCTCGGTTTCCAGAACCAGGATAATAAAACCATGAAAATGGTTATTGCTTATATAGTTTGGTGATCGAAAAGGTAACAATTATAATATCTTATTAGCAACTTATATTCCCTCCCATATATTTCCCCCAATTAACCAGATCATTATATATCATTAATAAATCTGTTTTTAATTACAGATGATTAAAAATGGTATTATTCCCTAATTAGCTTGGTTCCTGACAACGGCTTTGAAGAATTTCCCGAAGAATTTATAGAACAATCCCCCGAAAAGTAAAAAGTAAAGCTGGTACCGAACCCGAATTTTTAAATTCAGCTGGCCCAAGTAGTTCCATGCCAATGTTCTGGCTGTGTTGCATAAATTGCAGGTTTTCATTCTGACCTCTCCCATCCAGAGAATGGGGAGCCTGGGGGCTTGAAATATAAATTTTAGTGAAAAGGAGGAGACATGAACCCAACCAAAACGGAACTGATGCTATTCAACACCAAGACAAAGGTGCCTGAATTCCACCTACCGCGGCTGAATGAACAAAGATTGCTTCGTCCCTCCAATATAAAGTATCTGGATGTAATCCAGAATCCAAAACGAAATTGGAGAATGAACACGGAACTGAGAATTAAGAAGGCCTATATTGCCTTCTGGAAAACCTTTACGAATAAATGGGGTCACTAACCGATGACGGTTATTTGGATGTACACAGCTGTGGTGCGTCCCATCCTGACGTACGGCTCTAATGTATGGTGGCAGGGTTTGAGCAAAACAAACAATAAAACGAAGCTTAAGAGCATTCAAAGAACTGCGTCCACAGGTGCTACCGGAGCTATGCAGTCCTGTCTGGCAGATGCTCTCAACTTCCCGCCCTAGATTTGCCTCCCTGGAGGAGTTTGTGGTATTAAAACGGCACATCAGAGTGCTTATTGGGCTCCTCGGAGGTTGGTTCGTTTTCGGTGCTGACGTTGCCACCATATGCTTTGTCTTGCCTTCATTGATGCGCAGCCCAAGATCTCGCCCCGCCTACTCGATCGAAGCTAGTTCGTACGTCTCGGGTCGTTCTTCCCATGATGTCGATTTCGTCGGCATAGGCCAATAGTTGGGTGAACTTAAAGAGGATCGTATCTCTTGCATTAACCTCTGCATCACGGATCACTTTCTCTGGTATCCCCTTGTCGTAGACCGTTGTTGATGTCGATTGGTCTTCAATCTGCTCCCATTTTGCGCGATTTTATTTACGCACCCGACTTAAAACCCAGACACCGTGCTCTCCCCGATGCTGCTCCTTTGTGGTTGGGTGTTCTGCAACAATATTTTTCGTCACTTTTTGCTCCTTTTGATGGTCTGTATGGCTCAGCACCTTGGGCTTCTTTTAGTGGGTTTTGATCACAATAGTGTTCTGTTGCCATGGTCTTTTCGCGGGAATCGTTAAGGTCTGGGGCGCTTCCTTAATATAACAGTGGATGTTGCACTTCGGTTCGATGAATTTTGTAGGATACTAACCTCATTTTTCTCCTCTTCGGACAGCACCTTGTCGTGATGGGGCACCTTGTGGTAGTTTACTACTAAACTAAGGATGTTCAAAAACACATGAAAATGGAAATTAGAATTATAACTCTCCAAATGGTAAGAAGTTACAGACTCCGAATCGACCCGCGATTTTGAGAAATCAGGTCATTGCCGAGGCACGAATTTCGGAGGCCTCACTTAATTCAGGTTCCCCTTGGAGAAATCTGTGGAGCACAGGCTTTCTACTTCAGTGGAAAACCTACACCCGGTGTCTATGGCGTGGTCAGCCAAAAAGGATAGTATAACAACTCCCTTAATGGGGGAAGTGGCAACCTGACTAAGGCCGGCCTACCGGTGACACTGTTGCCTAACTCTTCCAAAATACGACAGAAGGAAATTTTAGCCGCAAAGGAAAAGGGACTAAACACTTGCCTGCCAAAACCTTCTCCTCCCGCTGTACCCGGAAAAACGGAAGAAAGGAAAGTTTGTAAGGTGGACACAACAGGGCTAACGCCGGTTTGTGAAAACAGATCGATGCAACCCGGACATCGTGAACCTGGGAGGGCACCTAGCCGACGACAATGGAAGGCAATGCGAAAGAAGGCGAAGTTTCTTGGAAATGCGGACATGGACGTTGCGCCCGCAAGTGTGGCGATACCCAGAGAAATCGGACGCAAGAAAGCGGAACTTTCGGCAGAAGGAGGACAAGCTTGGAATCCCGATGAAATCCACACTGAACACAGCAGACTTTTCATTTAGCGGCGGTTTTCATATTAGACTGCACTTATAACTACAAACAAAAGATTAAACGAGGATCATACCTCTTGTATTTACCTCAGCATCACGGATCACTTTCTCCAGGGCCAGGTTAAAACGGACGCATGATAGAGCATCCCCTTGTCGTAGACCGTTGTTGATGTCGAATGGTCTTGAGAGTGATCCTGCTGCTTTTATCTGGCCTCGCACATTGGTCAGGGTCAGCCTAGTCAGTCTTATAAATTTCGTCGGGATACCGAATTGTCCCATGGCCATGTACAATTTTACCCTGGATGGTGCAAGTAGTGTCCATATTCCAACAATTTTTCTATCGCTTGCAGTAGAGAGAAAATCTGATTTGTTGCTGATTTGCCTGGAGTGAAGCCTCTTTGGTATGCGCCAATGATATTCTGAGTGAATTGTGCGGGAGCAGTATATGGAATAAACTTCATCGTATGGGCTAAACACCCGTACATGGGTTGATGAAAGAGGGAACGGACAGTAGCATGCAACAGGATCGGGCCCCAGAATTACGTGGCGCTGCCCAGTGGACTTGACAGCATTTTAGGTAGTAGGGCGGGAGTTGATGGCACACAGATGGCAACCATATACAGAAAACCAGCAGAAGAGTATGTAACCATTAGAAATAAATTTAATATTTAATTATTATATTTAATTTTATTTAATTAATTATTTAATATTTATAAATTTTTAATTATTCTTACAAACTAAAAAAAAATCCATGACTTTTATTTGTCATGATCTCCGGCGGGTAACTGTTCAGATACAAAACAACTAACCTTCGTTGCATTATCAACATAATGCTTACCATCTACGCTGATAAGATGAAACATTACCGTATTATGTTCTCCGGAGAAAAATGGTACAGGGACAAAATCCTTCTTGTCACCGGCGTTCGTTACTGGGAGTTCGAATATGGGTAAGCTATAAGTCGACGTGGAACCACCACTACACCAGGATCCTTCGCTTGGTGGTGTCGATGCTCTAGAGCTTGTCCGAATCTTACTGCTTCTATCTATTTCTGCATCACAGACAATAAGTTGGTTCTGGAAGTCGAGAACACCCTTTCTGAGAGTTTCAATTACTTCATCATATTCAGATTCATAACGGTGAATATCGTCTTCGGAGAGTACTTCGAGGGTTTTCATCAAAACAGCATCTTGTCTGACATAATATCCTGGAATCGAACATTTCACCAAGTTTCGTTGAAATTGCTCCTTCTCTTCCAAACACTTTTCAATTGACCCTTGGATATTTGCAATATTTTTATTGAAAAGATCCTTTAGGAAGTTTAGAGTGGATTCTGGTAGGGAGGATTCCATATTGCTCTTTAAGAAAAAATTAAGTAATATTAATTGGTTAAATTGAGTTGTGCTACTCTCGGTTTCCAGAACCAGGATAATAAAACCATGAAAATGGTTATTGCTTATATAGTTTGGTGATCGAAAAGGTAACAATTATAATATCTTATTAGCAACTTATATTCCCTCCCATATATTTCCCCCAATTAACCAGATCATTATATATCATTAATAAATCTGTTTTTAATTACAGATGATTAAAAATGGTATTATTCCCTAATTAGCTTGGTTCCTGACAACGGCTTTGAAGAATTTCCCGAAGAATTTATAGAACAATCCCCCGAAAAGTAAAAAGTAAAGCTGGTACCGAACCCGAATTTTTAAATTCAGCTGGCCCAAGTAGTTCCATGCCAATGTTCTGGCTGTGTTGCATAAATTGCAGGTTTTCATTCTGACCTCTCCCATCCAGAGAATGGGGAGCCTGGGGGCTTGAAATATAAATTTTAGTGAAAAGGAGGAGACATGAACCCAACCAAAACGGAACTGATGCTATTCAACACCAAGACAAAGGTGCCTGAATTCCACCTACCGCGGCTGAATGAACAAAGATTGCTTCGTCCCTCCAATATAAAGTATCTGGATGTAATCCAGAATCCAAAACGAAATTGGAGAATGAACACGGAACTGAGAATTAAGAAGGCCTATATTGCCTTCTGGAAAACCTTTACGAATAAATGGGGTCACTAACCGATGACGGTTATTTGGATGTACACAGCTGTGGTGCGTCCCATCCTGACGTACGGCTCTAATGTATGGTGGCAGGGTTTGAGCAAAACAAACAATAAAACGAAGCTTAAGAGCATTCAAAGAACTGCGTCCACAGGTGCTACCGGAGCTATGCAGTCCTGTCTGGCAGATGCTCTCAACTTCCCGCCCTAGATTTGCCTCCCTGGAGGAGTTTGTGGTATTAAAACGGCACATCAGAGTGCTTATTGGGCTCCTCGGAGCGGCCACTGATACCTATCCCTTGAAATGCCCCCTACCAAAAAGCAGACAACCCCGGAAATTAATCTTTCGGAAAGAATTCCCCCAGTTAGCTGGTCATTGACGTCATAGTGTATTGCGTGCTACTTCCACTGAACCGCGGTTCATTCGTTTATGGATTGCAAAAAGGAACTCCAGACATCCCGGTTTTGCGCCGAGGTCCACCAATTCGATATCCCTAAAAGCTGTCTGGCGCCTTGCCCTACGCCATCGTTCCATCTTAGGCAGGGTCTGCGTCGTCTTCTTTTTCTACCATAGATATTGTTGCCCCTGATTCTTTGAGAAGATCTTGAGCTTTCTGAGGAAATTCTTAGTTTTCTATACCGACGCGAACAGATTCCGATCGATCAGCCTATAGCTACATTTTCATTGATTAAGAACACATTTTATTCCATTAAAACATTTTGCTTTTATTACTTTCAATTAACTTAAACTGTAACTACAAAACTAAATTTAAAGAATCACAAGAGTTCTTCATTCCTCAAATTCTGACTCCTCACTTCAAACAACTGACATTCAAATTCAATTCATTTTTTTTCGAAATCCATCATTGCCTGCTCCGCCACGGAGAACACCGATGGTGGCCACAGTCAATCAATTAACAACATTCGAAATTTATTTCGAATGCTGTTAACCCCACTGCTCCACAGACTTCCCGGGCTTAATCCATACGGATAGAGCGACCCGCCCACCTTAACCTATTGAGCCGGATTTTATCCGCAACGCAACGCAACGCAACGCTTCGGAATCGTCCATCCTGATGTAGGCGGCCCAAAATTCTTCGGATGATTCTTCTCTCGAACGCAGCCAAGAGTTCACAATTCTTCTTGCTAAGAACTCAAGTCTCCGAGGAATAAATGAGGTCTGGAAAGATCACTGTCTTGTCCGGTAGGAGCTTTGACCCTATGGGGAGACGTTTCGGGCGGAACAGTTTTTGTAAACTAAAATAGGCTTTGTTGGCTGCCAACAAGCGTGCGCGGATTTCATCATCGTAGCTGTTATCGGTTGTGATTTTTGACCCTAGATAGGAGAAATTATCAACGGTCTCAAAGTTGTAGTCTCCTATTTTTATTCTTCTCGTTTGACCAGTGCGGTTTGATGTTGTTGGTTGGTTCGTTTTCGGTGCTGACGTTGCCACCATATGCTTTGTCTTGCCTTCATTGATGCGCAGCCCAAGATCTCGCCCCGCCTACTCGATCGAAGCTAGTTCGTACGTCTCGGGTCGTTCTTCCCATGATGTCGATTTCGTCGGCATAGGCCAATAGTTGGGTGAACTTAAAGAGGATCGTATCTCTTGCATTAACCTCTGCATCACGGATCACTTTCTCTGGTATCCCCTTGTCGTAGACCGTTGTTGATGTCGATTGGTCTTCAAAGTGATCCTGCTGCTTTTATCTGGCCTCGCACATTGGCCAGTGTCCGCCTAATTAGCATTATCAATTTCGGCGGGATACTGAATTCTCTCACGGCCGAGTACAGTTTTCCTTTGGTTATACTATTATAGGCGGCTTTAAAGACGATGAATAGATGATGCAACTGATGTCCATATTCCAACAGTTTTTCCACCGCTTCCGTACAGAGAAAATCTGATTTGTTGCTGATTTGCCTGGAGTGAAGCCTCTTTGGTATGGGCCAATGATGTTCTGGGCATATGGGGCTATCTGGCCTCAGGAACGTAATACCTCTAAATGCTGCGCTGTGTGATATCTCCCTTTTTATATATGAGACACACAATGCCTCTTTGCTAATCGTCAGGCATTAATTCGTTGTCCCATACCTTGAGCACTAGTTGATGAACCACTTGGTGTAACTGGTCGCCTCCATATTTAACTAATTCGACTGTAATTCTATCGGCTCCTGGCGACTTATGATTTTTAAGCCGATGAATTGCTCGGGCTGTTTCTCCTGTATTTGGTGGTGGCAGTATTTGTCCGTTGTCTTCAGTTGGCGCGACCTCCAACCCGCCGATATTTTTATTGTTGAGCAGTTCATCAAAATACTTAACCCATCGCTCCAATATCCCCAATCTGTCGGAAATCACATTTCCCTCTTTGTCTCAGAAGGATGAGAATCGAGGTGTTTAAGGGTTCATCCTGCTGACTTGTTGGTAAAACTTGCGTGCCTGGTACGATCGCTCCCTGTAAATTTCTAGTTCACAGACTTGTTGGTTCTCCTAGGCTTCCTTTTTCCGTCTGTGAAGTCACTTCTCCGTGTGCGTGCCCGCGTTCTTTGGGAATGCAACATTATACGGTATGCTGCATTCATCGTCAAACCAGCCGTTCCGACTTTTTTGCAGCTGGGGCCAAGTATCTTTGTGGCCGTTGATAATGTTCTTCAGGTGATTGTCAAAATCATTTGTTGATCTCCAGGATCTCTGTTGACTGCGGTTATTGCGGCATCAATTTTCCTTTTCTAGGTGTTGCGGGGGGCTGTGTTGTGAATGGCTTCAGTATTCACTTTCAGCTGATTGTCAGGGGGGATTCTGGGTGGTGTTGTTATTCGAGCTAGGAGCACCATGCCAACGAGATAGTTATCCGAGTCTATATTGGCCCCCCAATATGTTCTGACATTCATCAAGGTTGAGAGGTGACGGCGTTCAATCAGCACATGGTCAATTTGGTTGAAAACGGTCCCGTCTGGAGAGACCCACGTATCTTTGTGGACCGCTTCCCGCGCAAACCAGGTACTTCCAACAACCATTTCGTGCGATATTGCTAACTGAATAATCCTCAGCCCGTTATTAATGGTATCCCTATGTAAGCTATGAAAGCCACCGTATCGCCTGAATACGGGCTCCGTCCCTACTTGAATGTTGAAATCTCCAAGTATGATTTTGATATCATACTTGGGACAGGCTTCGAGGGTCCGCTCAACTTTCTCGTAGAAGATATCCTTCTCCGACTCTGCAGTGTACTCTGTAGGGGCTCTGTAGGGCCAATATTTCTAAATTTGCCTCGCAAACGCAGAAATTCACTTATATTTTCAAAGCCGATAACAACTGGTTTTATTTTTTGGCTGACTAAGAAACCTATTCCGAGCACATAGTTTACTGGGTGGCCGCTGAAATATATGCTGTAGTGGCTCTTCTCCAGGAAACCCGGTACCTATCCATGGCATCTCATGCAACGCTGTTACATCAGGCCTATATTGGGGTATCAGCTAGCTGCTCAGCAGCATTCGGTCTGTACAGTAAGCACACGTTCCATGAGAAAATGCGCAAATCGTTAATCCGTTATCGTTACCGGGTTCGTTGTTGTAAAATCCATCCTGCCCGAGGCTCCTTCCGTGGCGTCGTAACATCGGTTTTCCGTGTAGGGTTGTCAGCCCTACCCAACCAACCTCCAATCTGGAGGGCCAGTTGGTACATTTTGTCCCGTTTTTAGGCGCGGGAGACTCGCCTTTAACCTTCTCCGTCTGCAGTTTTTCATGAAGGAAGAACTCCCAGCGATCACCACGTGGAGGTGGAGATAGGGTTTGGTAGAAGTTTAGCAGGCGTTTCCCGGGTTTTATGCTCCATCGTGGGTACCAATCCACGTTTCGCCCCAGGACTTATACTACCTTTTGACCGCTTATCGCTAATCAGTCTTCTTGTAGTAACCACTTTTCAGTATTCTGTTTGTTTCGCGTCCCCGGAATAGGGGTCCTATCTACACTTTACAAATTCTGCGAGAGTCCTTTTTCGGCTTTAGTGACACTTTGGAAAACAGCTGTTCTATTGCCTGCTATACAGCCGAGCCCACTTCCGCTTCCAGTAGAACAAGTAATTTCCAGTAAAATAACTCTTTAGAAAGTATATCAATGATATAAAACAGAGCGATTCCCACTATCGAAATTTTCAGGACAAATAATTTTTTCCAATAATCCAAAGATTAAGCTCCTTTATTTTTAGAAATAAAAAGGACACCAGAAAAGTTATTCACATTGCGAATTATATTTTTCAAATTATAAACAACTCAATCGGCAAACTTCCAAGAAAACCTTCCAGTGCAATTTTGCACCGTAAATCCGCCGACAAGCAATCCTGAATTCCATGTAACACTCATATGTGTGCATACCATATTCTCGCTAAAAGTCCACCCAGAACACAATTTATTCTATTTATTTCTACAATTTTTCTCATATCTCATAAATAATTCCGAGCATTTAGTTCCGTATGTTTGTCGTCGGAAGAGCAGCCTCATTTAGCGTGTAATGCGATTTACTTAAGCCTTAGCTTCCTCTCAAGGATCCACACATACAGAAACATAACTCTGTTCGCCTCGTTTTCTAATTTAATGAAAAATTTAAACTTGCTCAGAAAATAAATAGTTGCAAGGACTTACCCAGAAAGGACTTGCAACTGCGGCAGTTGGGCTTGGGCACAATGTCCCGGCGCATATGGGGCGATATTTGCGGCTGTGTGTGTGCAGATGCGATGTTTAGCGGTTATAAATTATACGGAAACATGCACTTGTACACTGTCGCCATGCAACCGTATAAAACCTCAGATGCAGCGTGAAAAAGCTAAGGACATAAATTCATTTCACGAACAGTGTGTTCCCCGAGCAAGGAACGTGCATTTGACTGCGAGATGCATCTAATTCATCTGCCCACTATGTCTTAATATGTAACGTTACTGTAATCAGGATGTTTATATGCAGACAGGATGAGAATGCCAGGCTTGATATTGTACTTGCGGCGGGGATTTATGATTTTTGGTACACGACTTTGCCAGAATACCTGTCAGAGGGAGAGATCGGTGGGAGATATCTACTCCCCTGGCTGGGTGCCTCCATCCTATCTTGCTCTTGAAATTTCAATTACCTGCACTGCTCCCATATACGAGTGCAGCCTGCGCAATCTCTTTTAGAACAACACGAGTATATTATATAGAAATTACAAGAGCTCTTCAGAACATAGCACACTCTCCCTTCCTTTCAGAAGGAGCTCCTTTCGACGACATCACGGCACTCAATCGAGGAGTAAGTCAATTAACTGTACATTCGACCGATTTACGTATGTAAAGTCAAGCGTGAAACTGCCTATAAAATTCATATTACCATGAGAGATCCTGGAAATCGATACTCAGCCCATCAAAAGGATCAAGGAAATGGCTTTTCGCTATTGTTTGGAGAATAACGAGAAGGAAATTGAAAGCGTATGTCGGAAGTATTCATTTCAAGCGGTCCAGGGGGTACTAAAAATAAGCGAAAAACTTCAAGTTTATTGATGGGGGTTGCAGTGGGAGGACGTATTTCTTAATACGCACTTTCTGGATAAAAGAAATGGATGATATTGAAAATTCCTTCATAGGAACAAAAAATATCACGGAAAAGGCGGTATCTATCTTTGATTTTCATGTGGTAGTGGATAATAAAGGAAAATTAACTTTACTACAATAACAAAAAGGCATCCTTGAAACTTGTAACATTAGACTTTTTGCGTTTAGCCCTTCATCATCATCATCAACGGCGCAACAACCGGTATCCGGTCTAGGCCTGCCTTAATAAGGAACTCCAGACATCCCGGTTTTGCGCCGAGGTCCACCAATTCGATATCCCTAAAAGCTGTCTGGCGTCCTGACCCACGCCATCGCTCCATCTTAGGCAGGGTCTGCCTCGTCTTCTTTTCCTACCATAGATATTGCCCTTATAGACTTTCCGGGTGGGATCATCTTCATCCATACGGATTAAGTGACCCGCCCACCGTAACCTATTGAGCCGGATTTTATCCACAACCGGACGGTCATGGTATCGCTCATAGATTTCGTCATTGTGTAGGCTACGGAATCGTCCATCCTCATGTAGGGGGCCAAAAATTCTTCGGAGGATTCTTCTCTCGAACGCGGCCAAGAGTTCGCAATTTTTCTTGCTAAGAACCCAAGTTTCCGAGGAATACATGAGGACTGGCAAGATCATAGTCTTGTACAGTAAGAGCTTTGACCCTATGGTGAGACGTTTCGAGCGGAACAGTCTTTGTAAGCTGAAGTAGGCTCTGTTGGCTGACAACAACCGTGCGCGGATTTCATCATCGTAGTTGTTATCGGTTGTGATTTTCGACCCTAGATAGGAGAAATTGTCAACGGTCTCAAAGTTGTATTCCCCTATCCTTATTCTTGTTCGTGTTTGTGTTTGACCAGTGCGGTTTGATGTTGTTGGTTGATTCGTCTTCGGTGCTGACGTTGCCACCATGTATTTTGTCTTGCCTTCATTGATGTGCAGCCCAAGATCTCGCGCCGCCTGCTCGATCTGGATGAAGGCAGTTTGAACGTCTCGGGTGGTTCTTCCCATGATGTCGATATCGTCAGCATAGGCCAGTAGTTGGGTGGACTTGAAGAGGATCGTACCTCTTGCATTCACCTCAGCATCACGGATCACCTTCTCGAGGGCCAGGTTAAAGAGGACGCATGATAGCGCATCCCCTTGTCGTAGACCGTTGTTGATGTCGAATGGTCTTGAGAGTGATCCTGCTGCTTTTATCTGGCCTCGCACATTGGTCAGGGTCAGCCTAGTCAGTCTTATTAATTTCGTCGGGATACCGAATTCCCTCATGGCCGTGTACAGTTTTACCCTGGCTATGCTATCATAGGCGGCTTTAAAGTCGATGAACAGATGGTGCAACTGTTGTCCATATTCCAACAGTTTTTCCATCGCCTGCCGCAGAGAGAAAATCTGATCTGTTGCTGATTTGCCTGGAGTGAAGCCTCTTTGGTATGGGCCAATGATGTTCTGGGCGTATGGGGCTATCCGGCCTAGCAAGATAGTGGAGAATATCTTATAGATGGTACTCAGCAACGTGATACCTCTATAATTGCTGCACTGTGTGATATCTCCCTTTTTATGTATGAGACAGATTATGCCTCGCTGCCAATCGTCAGGCATTGATTCGCTGTCCCATACCTTGAGCACAAGTTGATGAACCACTTGGTGTAACTGGTCGCCTCCATATTTAACCAATTCGGCTGTAATTCCATCGGCTCCTGGCGACTTATGATTTTTTAGCCGATGAATTGCACGGACTGTTTCTCCTAAACTTGGTGGTGGCAGTATTTGTCCGTCGTCTTCAGTTGGCGGGACCTCCAACTCGCCGATGTTCTGGTTGTTCAGTAGCTCATCAAAGTACTCAACCCATCGCTCTAATATGCCCATTCTGTCGGAAATCAGATTTCCCTCTTTGTCTCGGCAGGATGAGCATCGAGGTGTATAAGGCTTCATCCTGCTGACTTGTTGGTAAAACTTCCGCGCCTGGTGCGGTTGCTCCCTGTACTTTTCTAGTTCACAGACTTGTTGGTTCTCCCAGGCTTCCTTTTTCCGTCTGTGAAGTCGCTTCTCCGCTCGACGGAGTTCGTGATAAGTCTCTGCGCGTGCCCGCGTTCTTTGAGAATGCAACATTACTCGGTATGCGGCATTCTTCCGTTCCGTTGCTAGCTTACATTCGTCGTCAAACCAGCCGTTCCGACTCCTTTTGCGGCTGGGGCCAAGTATATTTGTGGCCGTATCCATGATAACGTTCTTCAGGTGGTTGTGAAGATCATTAGTTGATGCTTCATCTCCAGGTCCTCTATTGACTGCGGTTATTGCGGCATCCATTTCCCTCTTATAGGTGTCGCGGAGGGTTGTGTTGTGGATGGCTTCAGTGTTCACTCTCACCTGATTGTCAGAGGGGATTCTAGGTGGTATTGTTATTCGAGCTCGGAGCACCATGCCAACGAGATAGTGATCCGAGTCTATATTGGCCCCCCTATATGTTCTGACATTCATCAAGGCTGAGAGGTGGCGGCGTTCGATCAACACGTGGTCAATTTGGTTGAAAGTGGTCCCGTCTGGAGAGGCCCACGTATGTTTGTGGACCGCTTTCCGCGCAAACCAGGTACTTCCAACAACCATTTCGTGTGACCCTGCTAATTGAATAGTCCGCAGTCCGTTATCATTTGTTTTTTCGTGTAAGCTATGGGAGCCAACGTATCGCCTGAATACGGGCTCCTTCCCTACTTGGCTGTTAAAATCCCCAAGTATGATTTTGATATCATATCTGGGACAGGCTTCGAGGGTTCTTTCTACTGCCTCGTAGAAGGTATCCTTCTCCGACTCTGCAGTCTCCTCTGTAGGGGCGTGAACGTTTATGAGGCTTATATTTCTAAACTTGCCTCGCAAGCGCAGAGTGCATAGCCGTTCGCTTATACTTTCAAAGCCGATAACAGCAGGTTTCATTTTTTGGCTGACTAAGAAACCTACTCCGAGCACATGGTTTACTGGATGGCCGCTATAATATATGGTGTAGTGGCCCTTCTCCAGGAAACCGGTCCCTGTCCATCGCATCTCTTGCAACGCTGTTACATCAGCCCTATATTGGGACAGGGTATCGGCTAGCTGCTTATCAGCTTCATCTCTGTACAGGGAGCGCACGTTCCATGAGAAAATGCGCAAATCGTTGTTCCTTTGTCGTTGCCGGGTCCGTCGTTTTAATATCCGTCCTATCCGAGGCTCCTGTTGTGGCTTCGTAACGGTTGTTTTCCGTGTAGGGTTGTCAGCCCTACCCAACCCCCAACCTGGAGGACCAGTTGGTACAATTTGTCCCGTTTTTAGGCGCGGGAGACTCGCCTTCATCGCCTTTAGCCTTTCCTTGGATTTTATATAGTCCTTGTTTAACATTCGGAAGGTCGTAATCGAATTCCCTGCCTCCTCTTCTCCTTTAAAGGAACCAAGACAAAAATATCGCCAAATCCTCATTTTTTATGGCTTTTTGACCAGTCGCCCCTCACGGGTCGCTTACGATACGGGATGTGACGTCCTTGAGCTGCCCGAGTAAGTAGTTCTGTCCCCTCTAGCTGGCAATATACCTGCGTCCTAGGTAGTAGGCATGAGAAAGTCTCTCGGTGAAGAGCGAACCGCGAATGGCCGGTACACGTCGGGACACACTGGGAGTTCCCGGTGCCGTCGATAGCTTTCTGTCGATGTCGATGGGATAATATGAGCTAGCTCTGCCAAGGTGCAGTTTTGACGTGTATTAGGAGCCAGCCCCTCCGGACTTTGGTTGGGTAATGTGCATTGAACCGGTGTTAGTAGACCGCGTTGACCCGAACGGGCGCTGATTCGTCCGTGAATTCCTGGCGTAGGGACTGTGTCCCTAAGGGTACACCAGTTCCTAACTATTTCAGCCCGTTCCCTTGCATACGATACGCTGCTTTTCCATGAAGAATAAACCTTAACCAACAAAAAAATCGACGAAATAGCAGGGAAGGAGGAAGAGCTGAGTGCGTTTAGGCGCAGCGATCAGTGAAAGATGCAGTGAGGGCTGACATACTCGATGTGACACCGGGACGTCAAAAGAAATAGGAAGCCTTACCAACCACCGCGACTAACGGTGCGGGAACGGCAGCTTCAATAATCTGTAATGTTGCTGCCCCCAAAAAAGCCCAGTCAGAATCACTAGTCTTGAGCAAGTAGATTCGGACACGAACCGAGTGGAAGTGCAGTCGACGGTCCTAGCTAGAGTCGAAGAGGAAAGGCTTATCAGGAAATGTGCAGCATAGGTGAAGCGTATGCGGTCGGCAAAATTCCTCCAGACGAACGTTAGCAAAGGCGTCAAAAACGGGCTAATGGAACTGGAGGAACTATTGGACCGCATCTCCAGTTACAGGCAAACGTGGATACCAGCGGAAGACGATTGAAAAGCAGAAACAGTCGCATTCTCCGCTGAGTACGCTGCTTGCGCCAAACGGATCACAGATAGCCAGTTCAAAGAGAACTGGGGAAAAAGCGGAAAGTTGACTTCATACCCGAAGGACACTTTATTAAAGTAGTATCCAGGACCCAAAAGAAGCAGGCGGCGAAGGATAAAAAGAAACCACTGAAAACGCCGCCGGTGATCGGTCTGTCCAAAGACAAGGAGGCTGCAAACCAAAAACTAGGAGCAGAAAAGACGAGGAAATGAAGGAGGACTTGATCGTCGGCTCTGCTTATTAAAAGGACGGAAAGTAAGACATTTGCGGATGTCCTTGGTAAAATCAGCTTCAGGATGAAACCTGAAGACAGCAGAGCAGAGGCTTCTTCCATACGGAAAACGAAAGGTGGCCGAGTTCTCTTCGAACTGGGCCCGAAGACAACTAGCAAGGGTATGTTCTGCGAGGTGGTCGGGTTATTGCGGGAGAAAGTTCTTGTTTCTAGTCTTGAGCCCATGTGCTCTCGAGAAATCCGAGATCTTGACTGTCTCATTGCAAAAATTGAAGTAGAGGAGGCGATAATGCACGGATGTATAGAGGTAACCAATACCCGGATAGGTATTGTGTCTGTAGATGCTCGAGGTAAAAAAACTGGACGTGGTGGGAGTCCTCGAGCAATATGCGAGGAGACTCCTTAGCAGCGGCAAAATCAATATTGAATGGGTATTGCTGTATGCAGGGTGCGAATGCGGATAGTGCCCACCAAGTACTATAGGTGTCTGAATTATGGAAACACGTTAGCAACTTGCACGGACCGGACAGGAGGACAGCGTATCGGAGATGCAGCCACGTAAGTCACCAAGCGACAACCTAAAATGATAGTGAAAGTTGCGTTCTCTGCAGGGATCATGGTGCATTCGCCGAGAGCGTCGCACACTCTGGGCTCGGGACGGTGAACATTCTTTCGGACGGAACTAGAAAGGGCTAAGGCGTGAAGGGCATGATCCGCATTTTACGAATTAACACGCACCGGAGTGTAACCTATACCACTTGCTAGCGCAGCTCGTTGTGGTGGTAATTACTGATCTAGTACTAATCAGCTAGCAATACCAAAACAGGGACCTGGCCTTATGGCATCTCGACTTATCGGGCACCGCTGCCGTCTGAGTTCGACACGATGTTCGACTTCGTATTCTTGTCGCAAAAAGGAGATCCGGAGCTCCCGTCTGCATACCGATCGCTGTGTATGCTTGACATGGCCAGAAAAAGAACTCGAAAAGCTCATCAGAAGTAGACCCGCTGAAACGACCTGTATTGCTGTGGTCTTATCCCCAAGGCAGTTCGAGTTCAGAACAGGGAGATCCACAGTCGATGCTGTTATTGACGTCGTGGATGCGGTTCATCGAGCCGAGGCATACAACCATCAGTCTCGACGGATAGAGCTCCTCATAAAGCTAGATGTCAGAAATGCCTGCAATTCCGAAGATGGACAGATATGCCAGACACAGTAGAAAACTCATTCCATGTGCCAAGCTATCTCTTCCTCCGCTAGATGGCGAGAGAAGGATGGAAATCACGTCCGGAGTAGCACAGGGATCCACCCTAGGACCAGAAATCTGAAACGCTTCCTACGATAGTTTGCTGAGGCTCGGTATGCCCGAGGGGTCGCTTCTGGTCAGTTATGCATTCGACATTGTGACACTTATTGCTAGGCGCACTGTTGGACAGGCGCAAAGCAGACTTGTCCTATTGATGCGACAGGTAAGCGGATGGATGACTGCTCACGGTGTCAACCTTGCGTTGGAAGAAACCGAAGTAATCATCTTGACTAGAAAGAGAATCCCTACACTGCGTCTCGTATCGATCGGTGAGTTGACTACAGAGTCAAAACCAACTGTTAAATACCTTAGTTTACTATAAGATGAGATTTTTAGAAGAAATCAAAGTAGCAGCGGACAAGGCTGCAGCTGAAATTTTGGCTTTGAGTCGACTAATGCGAATTCAGAGTTGGGTAAATTTCTCGGCTTTAAACGCCACCGGATACTTGAAAAGTGGCACCGGATGTTGAAAACCGCTATAGTGGCCCTAAACGGTCCTTCTTGGCCACAGGGCCTGCCACTCATTCTACTTGGCCTCCGGACAGCCAATCGAGAAGAATTTGCTGCAAATCCAGCGATGCTGGTTTACGGGTAGAACCTGCGACTCTCCAGCGACCCTGTCTTCGCCAACAGGTCGGGATTCAACGCTACCGGTCTGCTGCGTCTACTGAAGGACACACTGCCAAAGCTGAAGCCACAACGAACCACTCGAAAACCATGGCTGACGTGGCCAGGGAGATGGACGCTCCTCTGAAGCTGCTGAAACCACCTTATGAGGACCTCATCGAAATCCTGTAGTGAGGCCGACATCATTCTAGCCTCAACGTCGATGGCGCGATCAAAGAAGTCTCGACTAGAGCCCTTTGTCAAGTAAGAAAGCGCAACCAGGACGAGAGGCGCGCTACGCGTCTGTTTTAACTTGCGGCAGCCGAGTTGAGGAAACCGAACACGCGTTTTGGTTTCAGCTGGGTGGAGGTTTATGGCGGAGCGAGAAATTTTTGACAGCGAAAATTGTTTCTCGGTATCAAGTCAGTTCGAGCAGAGAAAAGAGCCGAAGGGGAGAAGTGACCACTCTCTAATAATCATTAAATTAATAATTACTAATTGGAAATAAATGTTATTAAATCTTATCTAAGTAATAATAAAATAAAAAAAAATATAATTTGGTAATTTATTTATCCCATAACGTTTCTACCCGATTTTTCGTTTTCAATTTGAGTTGTTGAGAGAAGGGCTTCTTTGGACAGAATTTTCAGTGAAAGTGGTCTTAATCTGCCAAATTGAATGAGCAGATTTGGAAATGGAATTGTGGTTATTCTGACCTAATCCTTAAGGACTAGAATATTCGAGTAAAATACTCGTACCTACGTACTTATTTGTGATTATATGGACTTTTGTGATTTTTCAACTGTCCTGATAAGAGCTAAGCGGGTTGCATAATCCTAAAAAAACCTTTCAGCCCTATATTCCCTTAGTCTTATTTGAAAACCGACCATCCATTTTACGCACTAATCTCCCCTAGCATACATATTCCATTAATTTTATCCGAAAACTAGCTGGCTACTGTTCACTTACCCTAGTTCGAACCCCTCCGCTTATTGAGGCTGTATATTGCAGAAATTTACAATTTTCAACAATCCTCCTTTCAAACATTTTAAATTAGTTTACAACAAGATGTGGAACAACAACGCGGAGGATGGCCTTATTCGGCCGATAGCTTCGAGAGTTGTGTGTCGGTCGTGGCTGGTGGAAGAGCGGGTCATACAGATATTCATTATCCCCCGATACTATCGCCATTACTATCACAATAAATTCGTTTGCCAGTTGAGTTTTAACCGAATTCTCTGACCCACATTCAAATCCATTTGTTCCAATGTGCATTTCCTGAACAAACACAGCAAACGTGCAATCATAAAATATTTCCCAAGTTCCTCTTGGTTCGGCCGTCCTGGACTGAGCTGGCCCAGCACATTAACTGACCCCTGTTTTGGGCATGGTTGGTCCTTCCTATTCAGTACTTCTGTAAGTTGTATTTGGAGCGATCCTTTGAAGCTATTGCGGTCAGCGGAGAGGCAGGCACGGTGGATGGGATATTGGACAATTCTGACTGAACGTTCTAATTTTCGAATAGGATTTGCGGTCAACACATTTGCAGGACCGCTTTTCGGTATTACACTGTTGACATTGTAAGTATTTTGGTACAACCGGAGAACTTTATGCGATCGAATCCAGTTAGTATTTCGGAGAATCGGAATAAAGTGTTGAACAATTTAAATTCGTTCTGGGAATCCTGTGTGAATAGCAAGGCGAGCGGAATGCAAGCTGTTTTAATATTGTGAGATTTGTAAGATATGGTTTCGATTTGTACTCATTCAAAATCCGCAGGAGGTTTATTTGATGCTGGGCTAAAGGACTGACTCTCAAATTGGCTTTTATGGTTGGGAGTTCATGTAAAATCTATGGGTTTCGATTTCTGATAATTATATCATATATGCACAGGAGAACCAGGATTTGCTGACATTGATAGCTTTTCGGTTTCCGTTTTGAATCTAGGAGTTATCAGAATCACTTTTTGAAATCGAGGCAGGATGGCATTCATTCATTTGTCCAACCAATGAGCGCAAGGATTCGACACCTAGTTAAAACGACCTTTGTTTGAGTGTTTGATTTGCATTGTTCTCCCTTTATTACCTACGTATAGGTATATAGCTAACCAGCAACTGGTCTACAGGCTTTCGGATACTATATGGTAGTCTGCGTGGTTCTAATTCGTTGCTTGGATGCATTGTGACTAGATAAAGTGAGGCTCCATGGCCCTATACTCCACCCTGTTAACTGATTATATGTCCTACCAAACTTCGTTGAAGTAAACATATTCGTTAGGTCCAATTCGACTACGTACATCTGCTGGAACCATTTTTCAGTGTTTGTAATTTCGCAGGTAGTAAAGGCAAGCAGTCTAGCGCGGCCTGGAAGGACTCTAGTTGTCCCAATTACAAAGTCTGCATATTGGCCCTCTAGCATACTATTAGCTCTGTCAGTATACTCATTTTAATTTTATTCAGTCCCAGTCCTTCAGGCATTTCAATTCACAGTCCACCCTGTTGTAGCGTGCCCTTGAGGTGGCTGTAGGTTCCACTAATACAAACGATTTTGAAATCTCCTTTTAGAAGTGCATACACTTTTTAATTGCCAGCAATACCTTTACGTTCCGATAACTGCTTGAGTTGGGATACTTTAATCAGATTCAGGTGTCCTTTTTGTCAGTACTATCGTTATTAAGTTATCTAAAAGGAAGAAAGATGCTGAATCTTCGTAGGATTAAAACTGGTAAGTTTAGGGAATAGGCAAACAAGGTCCTCGAGTTCGGTGCGCCTCGACTAAGGTGGTGGTGTACCTGGATGGCCCAAGTTGTGGGAGCGCTGGGCTGTCGTTGCGAAAAGTTTTGGTTCAAATATCACTGGTGGCAGAGGGATTTACTATCATGACTGGATGCCGGATACCAGTCAGCTCAGCTGTGAATGAGTACCTGAGTTAAATCAGGGTAATAATTTCGGGCGAGCGCAATTCTGACTCTCCTACAGTGTCCTCTAGTGTATCGTTACGATCTTGAATGAAGTGCTCTAACACACTTCTAGCGTTGATCAAATTGGATTGTTTCGCTAAAGATTGTTGTTATTTAAGATGGTGATATGAAACTCATCATATTCAAAAAAAAAGCTACTCAATTTTGAAATCCCTGCAAATTCTAAACGAAACAAAAGACAAAATTCTGGGTACATCTTTGTAATTATTATTCTGTTAAATAAGTTGCATTACGACCAAGAGGAACTATTCTGCCCCTTTATTGGTTATAGTGTATCTATTAAATGTAGTACGTCAAACAAGCCTATAACCGTCAGGAACTTTAATATATTCCCTTCTTCCAAGGATTTCAATTTGGTATTTGGTATTAGCTATACTGACGGCCAAGGGTAGTATAGGTCGCAGGGAGAAACGTGGATTAGTACCCACGATGGAGCATAAAACCTGGGAAACGCCTGCTAAGCCAACACCAACAGCTCTAGTACCAAACCCTATCTCCACCTTCACGTGGTGACCGCTGGGAGCTCCTTCTTAACGAAAAGCTACAGACGGAGAGGTATGAAGGCGAGTCTCACTCGCCTAAAAACGGGACAAATTGTACCAACTGGTCCCCCAGGTTGGGGGTTGGGTAGGGCTGACAACCCAACACCGAAAACAACTTGTTACGAAACCACAACAGGAGCTTCGGACTGGGCGGATAATACAACGACGAACCCGGTACCGACAAAGGAAAAACGATTTTCGCATTTTTTCATGGAACGTGCGCTCCCTGCACAGAGATGAAGCTGCTGAGCAGCTAACCGATACCCTGTCTCAATATAGGGCTGATGTAACAGCGTTACTGGAGATGCGATGGACATGGACCGGTTTCCTAGAGAAGAGCCACTACACCGTACATTATAGCAGCCATCCAGTAAACCATGTGCTCGGAGTAGGTTTCTTAGTCAGCCAAAAAATGAAACAAGTTGCTATCGGCTTTGAAAACATAAGCGAAAGGCTATGCATTTTGCGTTTGCGAGGCAAGTTTAGAAATATTAGCCATACCGAGCCCCTACAGAGGACACTGCAGAGTCGGAGAAGGATATCTTCTACGAGAAAGTTGAGCGGACCCTCGAAGCCTGTCCCAAGTATGATATCAAAATCATACTTGGAGATTTCAATATTCAAGTAGGGACGGAGCCCGTATTCAGGCGATACGTTGGCTTTCATAGCTTACATAGGGATACCAATAATAACGGGCTGAGGATTATTCAGTTTGCAAATATCGCAAGAAATGGTTGTTGGAAGTACCTGGTTTGCGCGGGAAGCGGTCCACCAGGATACGTGGGTCTCTCCAGACGGGACCATTTTCAACCGAATTGACCACGTGCTGATTGAACGCCGTCACCTGCCAGCCTTGATGAATGTCAGAACATAGAGGGGGGCCAATATAGACTCGGATCACTATTTCGCTGGCATGGTGCTCCTAGCTCGAATAACAACACCACCCAGAATCCCCCCTGACAATCAGGGGAAAGTGAATACCGAAGCCATTCACAACACAGCCCTCCGCAATACCTAGAAAAGGAAAATGGATGCCGTAATAACCAAAGTCAACTGAGATCCTGGAGATCAACAAATGATTTTCACAATCACATGAAGAACATTATCAATGGCCACAAAGATACTTGGCCCCAGCCGCAAAAAAGTCGGAACGGCTGGTTTGACGATGAATATGGAGCTAGCTATGGAGCGGAAGAATGCAGCATACCGAGTAATGTTGCATTCCCAAAGAACGCGGGCACGCACACGGAGAAGTGACTTCACAGACGGAAAAAGGAAGCCTGGGAGAACCAACAAGTCTGTGAACTAGAAATTTACAGCGAGCGATCGCTCTTCTTCAGTTGGTGCGTTGTGGGCTCGGTCGCGCCAACTGAAGACAACGGACAAATACTGCCACCACCAAATACAGTCCGAGCAATTCATCGGCTTAAAAAGAATAAGTCGCCAGGAGCCAATGGAATTATTACCGAATTGGTTAAATATGGAGGCGACCAATTACACCAACTGGTTCAAAAACTGGTGCTCAAAGTATGGGGCGGCGAATCAATGACTGACGACTGGCAACGAGACATTATCTGTCTCATACATAAAAAGGGGGATATCACCTAGTGCAGCAATTATAGAGATATCACGTTGCTGAGTACTATCTATAAGACATTCTCAGCTATCTTGCTAGGCCGAATAGCCGCTTACGCTCAGAACGGGAGGCAAATCAGCAACAGATCTTTCGCTCTGCGGCAAGCGATGGAAAAACAATTGGAATATAGACATCAGTTGCACCATCTATTCCATTTCAGTTTATAAAAACTGTTCCACTCGAAACGTCGAAACGTGTATTTCAAGAGAAGGTATCAGTGGCCGCTCCGAGGAGCCTAATAAGCACTGTGATGTACCGTATTGATACGACAAACTCCTCCAGGGAGGCAGAGTATAGCAGCATTCAGGAAGGAAAGCGGGTCCGCCAACCTGCATGCCCAGTATCGCCACTTCTTCCACTTGGAAGACACTGGCGAAACCCGGTAGACAATACGACTCGGAATGCTGTTTGTTTACGAAAAAAACTTGCACCGATTTCTTTAATCCGTCGGCGTAGAATGCTGTGTTTTACTGTCCATCATCCGGACTCACGTAGTCTGACTGCACTGCACGCTAGAACGTATTTAATGTAGAAATCTAGGGAGAGAAGTTACAGGAGTACATTGAGAGCTGCACATCATTGAAGGGCGGCATGGCGGCAACGTCAGCACCGGGAGCCAACCAACCAATAACATCAAACCGCACTGGTCAAACGGGAAGAATAAAGATAGGAGACTACAACTTTGAGGCCGTTGATAATTTCTCCTATCTTGGGTTGAAAATCAGAACTGATAACAGTTATGACGATGAAATCCGCTGACGGTTGTTTACAGCCCACAGAGCCTACTTGAGCTTATAGAAACTGTTCCGCTCGATGGGGTCAAAGCTGTACAAAATAATGATTTCATGTACTCTTGGCCACGTGCGAGAGAAGAAGCCTCCTACATGAGGATGGACGATTCCGTAACCTACATAAAGACGAAATCTATGAGCGATACCACGACCGCCGGGTTGAGGATAAAATCCGGCTCAACAGACTGTGGTGGTCGGGTCACTTAATCCGTATGGATGAGGATGATCCAGTTCGGAAAGTCTATAAGGGTGGAAGATGATGCAAAACCCCTGCCTCAGCGCAAAACCGGGGTGTCTGGGGTTCCCTGTTAGGACAGGGCAAGACCGAGTACTGGTGGTTGCGCCGTTGATGATGATGGTGACGAAAATTTGTTCCATCATTGTTTTAGCTTTGCGCTACTCCTCGACCATGTTGTATCTGCATATTAAAATGTTGGGAAATGTTATGTTGTGTGTTTTGAAAATTATTTTCTGGGGCGAATGCGTCAGCGGAAAACGGGAGACCGGATGCTTCAAGACTTTGCGTACAAACTCCCATGGAAATTACTACTGTAGCGTGATGAGACGGCTGTGCTCCTTAGCAGGATAAACGACAAATTGGGTAAAATGAATTTCTCGGAAGATAATGTCGATTAGAGATCTATTATCAGCGACAGTGAGATGGAACCCCCTCCTTCTTCCGAATAAAGGATATTAACAAAAGCGAAAGCAGATAAAAGCTGAATTTGCCATTTACCTGAGATACAGCCACTTTACACGCAAGCCGCACGATATTCACATTTCGACTCCTTTTTTACGGCAAACTATTACTTCTGATTTGTATCTGTCTCAAAGTTGACCCTCTCCGTCTTGTTGCTGAGCGGTCTAGGCCCTGCTAATCGTGTTATGGTTGACCGTGACCTTGAACTCCAAATTCAATATGCCTGCGATTATAGACTGCCTCGAATTTTTCCAAACCTGTATGGGGAAAAAAGACTAAATGTTGTTTTCTAAATGCTTTTTGTCTCAAACTCACTGAGGAAAAGATCAACTGGACCTCGTAATACCGGTATATGGGCAAAAAACTCTTTATTCGGCATTTAGAAAACAAAATTTAGTAGTTTTTTCCCACTATAAAATAAGCCGAAAAAACGATATACATAAGCTAGCTTGTATGCTCCCAACAGACATTATTTGCTACATCTCTCTTTAGCCGGAAACAAACGTTGAGATTGCACTTAATAATATGCAACGCGAGTGAGGTTATATGCAAGTAAAATATCAACGACCATTTGTGATATTAGGAAATTTTTGCCATATAACGGAAAATTTTTGCCATGAAATGGGTTTTAAAGTTTTGGGGAAAGGTAGGTTTGTAGGTTTTTGTAAATAAAATAAAATTAAACATTTTTAATGTTAAATTTTAGGGAATCTGGAAATTTTGGAATTGAAAGCTATAAGGTACTTAGATGAGAGAAGAAAAGAATAAATGCTTTATAAAAGCAAATGCACTTCCTGTTCAATTGGTCACTGGACAACGCAAATATTGTTGAATCCACGGACACTACAATAGACAATTAAATCTTGAATTCTAACTATTGCCCGACATCAAACATAAACACAAAACTGTCCACCAATGACTCCTATAATAAGTTTTGTGATTAAAAACCGCTAACCTTTTCTTTCTCATAACAGGTTGCTCTGTACCACCAGGTCATCACCTGACCATGTGAATTAAAGAAAATTGTAGCTTCACAACATTACATAACCTAATACTTCTCCATTACCGGCATTGATTAGCTTGGTAAAATGCATTTAATTGTGCGTTAGTATGGGAATATACATAGCATTCGATGTTGACTATTAGAAGGCAGTCAATCACCATTTCTGGTTTAAAATTCAGAATTTTAGCAAATTTGAAGTTTGGTGAATGTGGTGTGATGAAAATTTCGAACCAATGTTAATTTGATCATTCGGGGAAGAGCTGGGTTACAGGAAATAGAAAACAGGATAATGAATATAATGAAAATTATTATGCAAGGGGAAAAAACGAAGCGTTAAATGCGTTAAATGGATTTCTCCCTCAGTTAGGCACCGGAGAATGAAGAAAGAAAACAATTGGTCAAACCGCAGATACTAATAACAAAAAGTTCACAAAATGATAGCCATGAAATGTTTCTCCTCCACTAAAGGTCAATGAAATTCCCACACTTGTTTCAGACATTAGACATCAAGTTCGTTTTTACTAAGCAATTGACGCTAAGAGTTTGAAAAATAAGAAAAGGCTACCAACAAAGAACTTCGATTAGCTGGCAATTTTAATGCCATACACTTCTAGAGACTGTAAGGATATCGATTTATATTGAACATTTTCATTATCTCCCTCTAAGCCAAGACAATCAAGCTTTCAACTAATGAATACATCCATTCATCCGTTGAATAATAACACGGGTCCTAGCTAAAAGTACACATTGTTATTCCAGGAACCTCTCAATTCAAGCTGTATATTTCCTTGACACCTACAATTCATTATCCGTTCTCTCTTGTCTCTCTCTTTATTCAGGGAAAACTTTTTGAATAACGTCACCTCTCCGATCTCCACTTCATTTTGTCATTTGAAGCCATTGATTTATCGCAAGAAAAATCAACCAACACCCCCCCCCCCCCCCCCCCCCGATATTATTCTCGTCCTTATAAAACAAATCGCACCTTTTGTTTATTCTGTTATTATTGTCTAGGAAGACGGAAGGGGCGGAACCATGACTCCTGCATTCCCGATGATTTATTGTCCGGGAAAGTTTTCATCGTTTAAAATAATACTTGTGACCTTCTAACGAGAAAAGTTTTGCTGATGACAAATAGTAGGAACTTGGTTCGGTGTGTCATCATCAGGGATGCTGTGGTATGGTATCCTTTCAGGACATTTCTGGTAGTATTAAATGTCAACAAAAGTATTTTGGATGAATGTGGGAATCTGATTGGTTTTGTTGCTGAATTCTTTTGGGAAAAGGGAGCGGCAGTCATATGTCTCTGCTGTCGCTCTTTTTGCTACTTTCTCACTAATCGCGGTTTCGGGGTGGGATCAACTACATTAAAACTCCTTCCCGAACTATTTTCTGTAATCTAAACTCAGTTGCAAATTCCTTTGGCATTCTCACGAGATATCTGCGTTTGTGCAGAAGCAAAATTTATTGCAAAGTTTCTTTCCTGTATTGATTATCGACTTCGAGTCCTGGATCCATTGAATTCCGCTTCCAGGAAACCGTTCCAAGTGCTCTGAGTACACAATCAATTTTATACTTGAACGAAGCTGCAAAGATTGCATTTTAGGAAATAATAGAAATGCTTCAATTTGCATTGTTTGTGTTCGACTAGAAAGTTAGTTAAGGACTCGATTTCGATTCGGTGAACTGAGAATTGATGCGGGTTAAATGGTTACTTGATGTGAGAACTGCAGAAGAAGCTCCGTGCAATTGAAAGGGAGAAACAGCAACAATCAGGTATCATATAAGTGCAGGATGGAGTTTGAGGAAGAGACTTGCACCTGAAAGGATCTTCTGCTTTTCTTTGTAATCACTTTAGTTAAGTTCGTAAGTAATTCCTCCACATGCAATGCAATGTATTTGTTGAATTGGAAGCTATGTTTTCGAGTAGAAGGGATGCTACTGAAAACCCTTACTAACCTGCAATGTGGGAAATCTTCAGAAGGGTATCAATACTTTCATTCAATATAAACGAAAGGTAAAGTTGAATATATGGTATTCTGGCAAAATGTGAAATTAATCGAGTAGATGTTCATAACATGAGAAATTAATGTAAGTCTTTGATAGGCAGAGGTGATAGTAGCTCTTCAACAGGAACTACAATGTTAGAATTTCCCTACGTTAGCAACAACAGAGTCCACCCATGTGTAGATATTGATATAGAGGCCTGGTAAAGTCGTATCTAAGTTCCTTCAATAGGAAAACTTGTTGAGTGCTATGTTACAGCAGTTTGTCTTGTAGGAAACTGCACTTGATGGATTTCTCCCCAATTCCTTCAATTTCATCTGTTGTATTCTGTCTAGCATCTGGGGAGCAGTGTTGATGATGGGCGGAGAGTTGTGCACCAATATCAATTAAAACACTTGATGCTATTAGTTCGTAGTTTGATTTATTATATCAAGGAATGTTTCGAGTAATTCATGTTTAAAAGGAGTAGTTTTGTCCTTTTCTTCCTTAAAAGGCTTTGAAGCCAGTCTTCGTCAATAGGAATATCCTGAAATATTCCATGTAGGAGTGGAAAACATATTAACAAACAGCGCTTAGGTTATCCGTTTCTGGAAAGTGTGGTTTTGGTACGAACAAAGTATGGTAGAAGTGATCGCTGAACTGTATTTTTCAAATCCTTAGATCCTTATTGAATTTCCAGAAATTTCTAGAAATCGCCCGTCAAACTGCGCTTGCACCTTTACAGAAGATACAGCAGATTTCAAGAAGGATATATTCCAAACCGGTCCTCTTAGGAGGGAAGACGTGATCGTGTAGTGAAGTGTCGTGTAATTAAGCGACATAAACCATCATTTCCAAACAAACCGACGCCGACTCCTACAAACAATCCACAAGACAAGTAGAATATCTCGCTTGGTCCGGTAATTTTTTCTTACTGAATAATGATGGAGGATTCAGATCCTCCAGACCACCTCCCATCCGATCCTGTTTCCACAGACCATATTTCCCCCGACACCACAATTATCCCACCCTTACCGCAGCTCCTCAATATAATAGAGAACAGCAAGCCTTCTGCTCTCTGACTTGTTTCGAAAAGACAAAATTAAAACAAAAACACAGAAGTAATAGGAATATCCCCTCTGCCCTCAAAGAAGGCTAAACCTGAATCTCCCTATTCCTTAGAGACAAATCGTCTCGAGAATATGCGCCCATTCAATCTCCCCAAAGAGGACGACAGGAAGCAATTCCCCAAACTCCTACAAAAAGCGAATAGAGCTGTACCACAGGCCGACAACGTTTTCTCCCCAATATCTTCCCCCAAAAATTAATCCCCCTGTACAACGTCGCACACTCATACTGGGAGTACGTTGTCATTGCACAAAATAAAAATGACAATTTTCTGCATGATGTACTTAGGGCATAATCGAAGTAAAAAAAACTCGGCAAGGCAAGGGTGAAAATCTGCTTCAAAAACGCACATGGAGCAAATAATTTTATTCTTGGCGCAGAGCTCGAAGCCTTCATTCCCCTAAACAGCACAGCGAAAGTCGGTGTGATACGTGACATTCCCCTCGACTTAAATAGCCCGGAACTGATAGACATGATAGAAACCGACCTCATAATACTGCGAACTGAAACAATCTCTCGGTATAACCCGGAAAACCCAGACAAGAACTGTGAAAATAACTTTTCACCGTACAACACTATTCTCCCAAATCAAACTGGGCTATTGTATAAGGAAAGTTGAATACCACTTTCCAGAAGTTAAACAATGCACAAATTGTGCCAGATTGGGGCACACGAAGAAATGGTGCCTTCAATGTGTTTCCTCCCTAGCCTGCAGTGCAACAGTGTGCTTCCTCTGCGGCAGCAGTGGTCGCACGGCACTCTGCGGCGACTGCCCAAGAAAGGCAACCGAAAAAGACATCATCACAATTATGACACTCACTAACACTTCCAGGAAGCAAGCCACCAAAAAGGTTCAACTGTTAAACAACAGCGTTAAACTTCTTAGCTCGGTTCCGGAGGATGACACCAACTTCCTTGTAATCGACCCAAAAGTCAAAAAACCAAAATTCCACAACGCAACTATCCATGCTAATGAAGTCCTAATAACAAATTTCACATATTCCCAATCCATCAAAACTGTGGTAGCCCCTAAACCAAATCAACCCCAGAAGGCCAAACCAGCCCCCATCCCTATCATTAAATCAATCAACAATGTTCAATGATCAGCCCTCCAAGCCGGCCCATCCTTCTTTTCGCGACAAACTCACATTCAAAATCTCCTCCGGGTTTCAAAAAAATCAACGACACTTATGAAAGCATTCTTAAAAAGCTCTTCAGCATCCTATACACCACAGCGTATGACATTGTCTCTCCCGATGACAAACGATTTAAAGTCCATCTAAAGTCTAAAGACCTCCAACCCCTAACATGAAGATAGTACAGCTCAATGTACAAAGCTTAATCAGGAATTTCGAAAACCTCGTAATTTTCCTACAACAACAAAAAATTGACATAACCCTTTTCCAAGAAACCTTTACACTTAAGACTGACTCATTATCAACTTCCAACTAACACATTATTCTCAAAAATCGAGACGACGGATATGGTGGCCTGGCCACCTTCATTAACAAAAAATACCGCTTCAGAAGGTTCTCTCTCAATACATCCGTTGAATCCCTGGCAGTCGAAATCTTTCTCGACAATCTCTCCATTACCCTAGTTAACATCCACAGTTCTACACTTATCCGAAATCGATGTCGGCTCCTCCTCCGATGAATTGGAATCCGCATTCAATTCGGCTCTTAAAAAAGTCTCGATCAAAGAAACTCCCAACAACTTCAAACCAAAACATTGATGGAATGATTCGCGCTAGCTCTACAAAAAAAATAGACGCCCTTAAACCATACCGACAACTGCGTTCCTATCAAAACTTCCTTCCCCTTCAATCCGCTTGCCTAGAATGAAAAACCCAAGTGCGCTTAGCCAAAAAAAACGCGTGAGAACTAACTGCTGAAAGACTGAAAAAGTCCCCTATTAAAGATTTGTGGGACCTGGCCCACACCATCAGGAAGAAAAGGCAGCGTCCGACCCCGATAGAAAAATGAAGCCCTCAACGCGCGCAAGTTTTCTGAACCCCCTTAAAGCCCAAACAAACGATTCTATCTACACCCCTACCTACCTCTCACCCGCTAGCTCATCATCATCATCAAAGGCGCAACAACCGGGGTCCTGCCTAGGCCTGCCTTAATAAGGAACTCCAGACATCCCGTTTTTTGCGCCGAGGCCGAGGTCCAACAATTCGATATCCCTAAAAGCTGTTTGTCGTCCTGACCTACGCCATCGCTCCATCTCAGTCAGGGTCTGCCTCGTCTTTTTTTATAAAATAGATATTGCCCTTAGGACTTTCCGGCTGGATCATCCTCATCCATCCGGATTAAGTGACCCGTCCACCGTAATCTGTTGAGCCGGATTTTATCCACAACCTGACGGTTAGGGTATCGCTCATAGATTTCGTCGTTATGTAGACCGTGGAATCGTCCATCCTAATCTAGGGAAAGTTTTCCGGAGGATTTTTCTCTCGAACGGGGCGAAAAGTTTGTAAATTTTTGGTGAAGAACCCAGGTTTCCTTGGAATACATAAGGACTCGCAAGATCATAGTCTTGTACAATAAGAGCTTTGACCCTATGGTGGGACGTTTCGAGAGAAATAGTTTTTGTAAGTTGAAATAGGCTGTCTTGGCGCCAACAACCTTGCGCGGATTTCATCGTTGCAGCTGTTATCGGTTGTGATTTTCGACCCTAGATAGAATTATCAACGGTCTCAAAGTTGTATTCTCCTATCCTTATTCTTCCTGTTTGATCAGTGCGGTTTGATGTTGATGGTTGGTTGGTTTTCGATGCTGACGTTGCCACCATATATTTTGTCTCGCCTTCATTGATATGCAGCCCAAGATCTCGCACCGCCTGCTCGATCTGGATGAAGGCAGTTTGTATGTCTCGGGTGGTTTTTCCCATGATGTCGATATCGTCAGCACAGGCCAGTAGTTGGGTGGACTTGAAAACGATCGTACCTCTTGCATTTACCATTGCATCACGGATCATTTTCTCGAGAGCCAAGTTAAAGAGGACGCATGATAGGACATCCCCTTGTCATAGACCGTTGTTGATGTCGAATGGTCTTCATTGTTTTCGTTTGACCAGTGCGATTCGATGTTGTTTGTTCGTTCTTTTGGTTTTGGCTCTGACGTCGCCACCATATACTTCGTCTTGCCTTCATTAATGTGCAGCTCGAGATCTCGCGCCGTCTGCTCGATCTGAATGAAGGAAAACTGTACATCTCGGGTTGTACTTCCCATAATGTCAGTATCGTTAACGTAGGCCAATATTTGGGTGGACTTGAAGAGGATGGTGCCTCTCGCATTTACCTCTGCATCGCGAATCACGTTCTTCAGGGCCAGGTTAAAGAGGACGCATGATAGGGTATCCCCTTGTCTTAGAGCGTTGTTGATGCTGGATCTGGCCTACCACATTGGTGAGGGTCAGCCTAGTCAGGACATCAGGCAACTGATGTCTATATTCCAACAGTTTTTCCATCGCTTGCCGCACAGAGAAAAGCCCAAAGAGTATATTAGAGCAAAATCTATGATAGAAAAAGAAGACATTGCAGACCATGTGTCAGGTGGAGCAACAGCTTAGGAAAAAATTTGCACATGGCGAGAGGTAGTATGGAATTTCCCTTTTGCTTTGTCTGGTTCTTATTTAGAAGGAGATATACTTGTCATGAAACTATTCCAAATTCATTTAATTTCCAAATTCAGAGTTCTTTTCGATCTCATGGTAATTACATAAGTTTTTCTGAAACTCTGGCACGTCGCTAACAAACAGTATGTCCGCATGAAGGAAGTCCTGTCAATACAATAACCACTCCCAATTGAGACCATATCTGTTGCTGGATATAGATATTGTCACCACCACCTAAATATCGAATCCAATTACCAAACCAGCTTTTATATTCGTCCTCCTTTAAAGTTTCCAAATTAAGGGTTCATATGTGCCAATACAATTTTAGAAAAGTTGTCCATACAATGAACAATCCGTCAGTCCCGAAAGCTAACATCCTAACGAGCAACAAGTGAACGGTAGTAATCTAAGCTTTTTTTCCAGTTCAGTAACTCCTGGTGAAAGTTTGTTACTTAATTGGAAAACTTACAGAGCTGAATTGATTATTACTAATTACCATTCGCTACCTAGCGACTCCCAAGAACAATGACTTAGTTCAAAACATATACACGAGTGCATATATCTATGACACCCTCTCCATTCAGTCGGCTCCAACTACGAAACTCACTCGCATCCCCAACACAATAGCAGAAACAAAACTGAAGGGAAATTAATCAAAACGTTAATTAAAGTCTTCTCAGCGTATGTTCATCATTTCAACGATGGCCCCAAAGGTGCGAGAGTTGGTACGTAAAGAATGTGCTTTCGGTGCTGCCACGAACGGCTTTTCACCTGGTAGACAAGTGTCATATGCAACGACGTCCTTCTGAAGGCCGTATACAATTCGAATTAGTCCTTGGAGCCTTTCCCCTTAGTTGTGCAGGGTCGCTCGCCCGGTGGAAACACGCTACACGTCATATAATTTTCTATGTAGAAACATCTAATTAATTACGCCTCTGGTGGCAAGGCATCACGAACAAAAAGGATTCTCGTGTTCTGTAACTCATCCAAGATTAATGGATAACAGCAGTCGAGTGGGATGTGAATATGAAATGGAAATGGAAATCACATCGTAGAGGTTGGCATGTATCGCAGATAAGAAATCCTGAATTGTAGTAATGAGTGCGATTAGCTACTCGAATAGATACGAATGGAAAGTGGACGAGCCACAGGGGCCGAAAAAGTCATGCACATTTGAATGATGATCACAATTGATTGGATAATCCTTCAGCATATTAGCTATGATTTCTTGTGTGCTTTTTGCTTCAGTTTCGGCAAAATTAACGTTAAAATTGTATAAATTATGTATTTGTGGGAAACGGATAATGCTAGGTTAAAAAAAGAACTAGGTATTTTTCACTATTCTGTAAATTTTTTACTTTCTTTAGGATACCTCCTTCATCCATGGCCTATGGCAAGGTCCTGAAGATGATTAAAATCAAGCGACTGGGGATGAAAACATTTCATCTTGCGACATACAGGGAGTATGGCTTCCGTACTGGCAGGACCACCGATGACGCCTTCATGAATGTGAAGAACTTTGCCGTCCTTTGTAACAGGGATCGTTCGCAGGTTCATTTATATGGAACCTGATGGATAAATTGTTGGGTGAGCTTTCTACCGTGGTTAAATATGTTACTTACGCGGATGATCACCTCATTCTTGGTGAGGGGAACAGTCGACTGGAGGTCGAGCAGCGGGGTAGTGAGTATATGCGTGTCGTTAACATCTGGTCTCTTAAAGTCGGTGGCCCGGTCTCAACGGATAAAGCCATCGCGACGCTGTTGAAAGGGTGCCTATCTCGACCGCCCTTGGTTAAATCGAATGGAGTTTGTTTTAAATATCGGCAGAAAGTGATATATTGTACTTATGTGTCACGAGCGCGGAACGTATGTCCTTGGATCCACACCTGCGAGTTAACTAAATTGGTGTATATGTAGAGGCATGTGATGAGGTGTGAGTGGGGTCTAAGCAGGAAAGCTGCTAGATCCATATACGTGAGATTCTTCCTTACATGTTCTACGTACGGATCCCTTATATTGAATGGCTTTGGTGATGACGGCACAGGGCAGGAAACTGTTCTACGCTTATCACCGAGTGGCGTTGTTAGCGTGTCTCCTTGTGTGTCGTACGGTCTCGACCGCCGCCATGCAAGTCTTGTTGGGTGTTTCACCTTTTGAACTGAAGGTAGTCCGGCATGCCACGACCTACAGCATGAGGAGGGACGTATCTTTGCTCCCAACGGATTTAGTAAGTGTGGATCAGTTGGATCGGTTCGTCAAAACAGTGTCTTCCAGAAGAAATTTCGTCGTGGACTTCGGGCTTGAAATGGGCTTCCTCTTGACAGGGTATAATAACTTGAATGAGTTTTTCTTCTCGTGGGACCTTGCCTCCAGTCATGATTGTGTTCTGTGTGGGGCAGACTCAGAGGACTGGTTCCATGTCCTCTATGTCTGTCCAGCGTACTGTGACATCTGTAATCTAGACTCCATGGGCATTCACGTGACGAACGGTGCCTATGATTTTAGCAAGTGCCTTGCTAGCAGTGATACATTTCAATTCGCTAATGAATTGCGTGCTGCCTTCTTACGAAGGAAGGAGTTCCTCAACGTTGCTTCGTCTGCAGTATGATGGGCGAGTGGCGCCAGCCTTATGTCTTAGTGTTGCCTTGTGACGTCTTTATGTTGTATTATACGCAGAGCGGTGGTTGACTGGTGGTTTCGTTGCGGTTCTCCGCTTCGAGCTAATTCCAGTCAACCTGTTGGGGAGTGCGTTCCTACGTACTCGATCGGCGATCAGACCCGAGTCTGCAAAGGACTCGTCTGACGTGGCTCTTGCCACGAAGCCTCACCGGAGGTTATCTGGTAACTTGGGAACCGGGATGGCCCTCTGATAGCATATGATCTGGGAGAATCCTTGGAGGACGTGCCCTCGGCCCGGTTATTTCCAGTTGGCCCTTTTGTGGGAATTTCATGGTGGTTGTGGTTATGTTTACATTCCACGCAGAGCTCCTTGGAGCTCAAGGGTGGAGTTGCGCTGTACAACTCGAATGCCGTACCCCTTAGTTGCGGCACAGGTGTTAGATAGACCTCACATCCACTGGTATGAATGATGAGCCTGCACTCATAATATACCAGTACCGTTGTGCCAGTCATGGTGGGGCTCTCGTAGTGGTCTCCAAATAAAATCTCTGTCCGAAGAGGACCGGGGGAATATGTCTACACGGCAGGTACTCTCGTGAAATTCCCTGGAACCTTCATGTCTTACCTGATGTGTGAATCTGCACCGGCTTCTGAAAAATGATCAAAACGGGGATTCGCGCGAGCCTACTGGATGACCAACACGCGAGTTAAACTTGAAAATGAAATAAGAAAGATAACAGCTCAATCGCGCGCATGAAATTGTAAAACTCCGGACCCGAGGATCCACAATAGATCACATGCCCGATCGATGTTTCTCGCATCTCAAATGTATCAATAGGCGCGACCTTCAAGGTTCCCTCCCTGCCATTATATTGGAGGATGCCATTATGCGCATAAGAAAGGTGTAGGGGAAAAGGATATCCTAAAATTAGGAAAAGGTTAGTTCGAATTCATTTCCGTTTATAATTGAAGGTTTTACTCAACGAAAAAAATCAATACAAAATAACAAGTTGGGAAACCGGAAGCTGGAAGCTTCAGATATAAAAGGTTTTGTGTATTTCTTATATAAAAACATTTCAGGGGGTATTTGTCCCATTAGTATCTAGCACGTAATGTAGATGCATATTATGTCAGAATATCCATTCCCATATGCTACTGACATTCAGTGTCTTCGAAGTAGTAATAGCGCGATTGCTACCAAACTTGGTACACTATATCCTATATTGTTGGAATTAGGAGGGGTTTTGCAGTCACTACAGTGGGCCCACTAACGGAAGTAGATTCTATGGTTCAGTGCGCCGGCAGTTATAATCCGACCAACGACCGACAAAGGAAGACAGTTTGAGTCTACCCTTTTCTCGCCGGCCAACCGCGTACCACTCGCAGTCCAATGGTATGCTTGAAAACTGGCATAGGACGCGGAAGACCGCAGTAAAAGCCCAAGATGACCCTTCTTGACCGGGAGTTCTGTCACTCATTCTACTTTGCCTGCTGACAACCAATCGCAAGGAATTCGTAAGAAAAAAAGCAAGTGAAATGAATTCCATAGCATCCAATAACGGATGGATCGAGGTTACCAACAAAAAAATGAAGAAGAGAACAAAGGTGCGAATTTGGCCAGAGGCGTTACTATTTGTTGCAAGGGCAACCTTTCGTACGCCGTGATACTCAAAAAAGTCAAAGCTGATTGCGATTTAAAAATGGACGAAAGTGTTAGCAGGATCCAAAGAATCCAGAAATCTCATATTCTAGCTGTAAAGTTCCAGTGTGCAAAGAATGGATGATTTTCGTAACTAATTTCGTAATTTTCGTAACAAGAAAAATTTTCTCTAGTCGGAAAGGAGTTCATGGCCAACATGGTAAGGCATAAAGAGCTGTGGGAGCTATACTGGGTGAATTTACTAGGAATGGAACAGTCCAGGTTATTCATGGGGATGGGAACTCAAGTGTCCGTAGGATTATTTAAATCTCACCAAATTGGGCCTGAAGATCATAATAGGAATACTTACAGGTAATTTTAGGCTTAATTATTATCTGGAGATGCTGGGAATCCTTGTGGACACTGGAATGGACGGAATAACAGGCATGTTGCTGCGCAGTGGGAAATAGTGGGAAATAAAATTAGAAATGCCATAAGGCACCTAGGAGCCTGTTTCTGACAGACTTCTGACTGTAAGAATCCTGCCCGGGTTAAGGAGCATTTTAATCGAACATTACTATGCCCCAACGGATACTTCCGATATAGTGGGGAAGGATGCCTTCTATGAACAATTACACGCAGTTCATGGAGGAGGCTTCCTAAAGGTGATATTGTGATGTGTGATTAGATTTGTTTGCACTGATGAAGGGAACAAGTGGTTCCTGAAATATTGGCTTTTGGAAGACCAATAAATAACACTAGCGAATAGGAAAAAAGCAAGTCCTAAATTATTTAAAATTATTCAATCGCTAGAAACACCGCGTAATTAAACTTAGATATTGTGATGGTGATAGGTGATCAGAATGCCACGGTGGACTCTGACAACACCTTGCTCGGACATGTGATAGGGAAGCATGGTTTTGGCGAACGTAACGATAACGGTGGGAGGGTTGTGGATTTATGTAACTTCCTCCGCCTTGTCATTCGTGGCACATTGTTCAAGCACAACGCCTGCAATAAGGTCAGTTGGGTTTCAACTGACCGAAACCGTATGCCCAATCAGGTCGGCCACTTCGCGATCCGCTGTAGATTTAGAAGTTGTCTCCTGGATCGCATAATAAGAAAGGTGCTGACATCATCGCCAAATGTGATCACGATCTGATGTGTGCTTATGTTCGCTTACGTGTTGCATCCGCCCTTAGGGTTGGGAAGCTGATTCAGCTGTTGGCAGTAGGAGAGCTGTCTTGCTGATCAAACGGCAAATATACTAACTGCCATAAAAAATGCTCCTTTCTCGAGTTCAGAGCTATGGGCCATGTCCCGAAAGGGCGTTATAAGATCTGGCCGACTGCTGAATTGGATTGATGAAATTAAGGGGATTAGCTGGAACTTCGATACCGGGCAAAATTTGGAGAAGTTAAGCCGCGACAATAGGAAATTTGCTATTGCACTGGTCATAGAAGCGAAAGATGCCACAGAACACAATGATTTCAAAAGTGTATTTGGAATCATGAAATAAATAAATCTGTCGATGACCCTATGATCGACTTCTCATCCAAAATGACGAGCAATTGAAGCGGTGGAAAAAGCACTTCATCACGGTTCTTAACCATATCACGTCCGGTGGGGTTCCTTCTCTTACGGATGAAATGACTAATCACCGTAACATATGAATGATGACTGTTCCTCCAAGCACAAGAGAAATCATTTTGGCCATCAACGCACTCAAACGGAGTCAGGCCACTAGGCTTGACGGTCACCCCGCGGAGTTATTAATTGCCGCACCCGCAGTTAATGTAGATTTGCTACCTCTACTCATGAAATTCTTGGAAATCCGAGGCGTTTCCGAGAGAATGGAAGGGCCTGTTTTGGGTGTGACTATTGGGGAAGTATCTAGGTTCTCCTTGCCTTCTCAAAAATAATGGCTAAAATAATCCTATAACGCATCAAAGAACAAACAAAGAAAGAAGTTTGATCGATAGAGAGCAGGCTGATTTCCATTCCGGATCCGCCTACATTTACAATATCGACACTATACGGATTATTCTAGAACAGTGCGTGGAGTTTAGATCATCGTGTCACCTGCTCTTCATTGATTTAGAGAGTTTTTGGTAGCGTGAATAGGGAGCGTTCTTCATGATATGCACTCCAGAGAAACTAGTAGCTATTATCAGAGCGACATATGAAGGCGACATAATGGGGGAAAATGTCACGTGCTGCAGCGGGTAAAACCTCATTTTGATGTCCAAAGCGCCAGGGTTGCATCTTGTCAACGATATCATTTCTTCTTTTTACCGGTGACATTCTTATTATTTCTTCTTCGGCCGACGCACCCTTTCTTTTCACCAATTCTATTTCCTTTTAGTGTTCCCTATGACGTATTACCACGTTCTTTGTGGCTTGTCTGATGTATACTCTCCTGCAACCAGCGGAGGAAATTTCGCATACCCCAGACTTGGCTATTTGATTGATTGTATCTATGGTTGATCCCAGAAGGGTTTTGAGTTGTTTGTTGCTGCTGGTAAGGACGACGGCCAAACCATGTCTCCTCGGTTTTCTTTTCAACGAAAGGGAAATTCCAGGTATTTCTCGTCTGGGCTGTTGACGGAAATGCTGGGATAACCTGTTTGCTGTCCATTGATTTTCTGTAGATTTCAAGGTTTACTTTCGTTTGCTTCCTCTTAAACAGCAGAAAGTCTCACGAAAGGTAATTGACCTTCTTTCTCTATGTCCAGTCGAGGAAGTCGAACGTTCTTTCCATATCATTTGATGACAACGCATTCAATCCGCTGCAGTTGACTTTAATTTCAGGTTGGTCATGAATATTCCACTGATGAACGGGGAAAGGCGGTTTGGGGACTCATTTTAGCTGTTTATAATACTCACCCCTGAAAGTTAAGTAGTTTTTTCTTTACATATTTTTACTAGCTCCATATATTGTTTTACCTTACCTCTCCATTGTGGATCCTCATGTTGTTGAAGAAGCCAGTCTTCTATAAAAGTGAAGTGGTCGCTTTCTTAACCGGGATACTTGGAAAAGATCACTGACGTCGAAAGACACTAAGGCTTCGTCTTCATCGATTTCCCCAATCAATTGATGAGCCTTGGAGAGCTCACCTGAATTCTTGACCGATATAGTCTCAAACTGTTTTTCCATATTCTGATTTTTTTTCAATATTCTGGAATTCCTTTACTAATCCCTGAGTAATCTGATGGGTGGGAGGTATTTCTATTGAAAAAATGTTCAGCATCTCCTTGCCTGATTTATGGGTCTTCGGGAGATCGTTGGTCTTAGGAAGTGCCGGGTTTAAGATTTTCAGTCTGTTTGGTTTCCAAGAGTCGTTGGCATCCCTTAACGAGTCTGCTACCTGTTTTATGAGGTTTAAATACCAAAAACAATGGCGGGGTGGGGGTATTTGAGCGAATGAGACTAAGTTATATACCGGTGTTGACATATCTCGCATAAAGCCTTGCTCCCGGTCCGAATGAATGAGATCTTATTTTATGTGCATGTCTTGGGTATTTTCAGGCCATCCACCTAATGAAAGAATGGCTTCTATTCTGTTGGCAAAATTCTTTTTATGATGTCGATTTTTCATATAGACCAGGATTCGAATTAGTTCTTCCAATTTTACGAGTGGGATGCTCTATGATGTTCTCTGATTTAAGTTTGTGTAAACCCATATGACTTGGTGGCAACTTATTCGGAGTTCATTTCAAACCATGAACTCGTTTATTCCTAGGAACCTAAAGAAAATCGAGGCAGGGTTCCACGTGGGTTTAGAAATCAATTCGATATTTCTACTCAAGGACAGACTCGAACGATTCGTGAATATTTTAACTCAAGTGAACACAGCACCTCCCACATCTAAAGAGCTCATTCAATATGAAATATCTGACAATGGCGGCAATTCCGATATATGTATCTATATGCCAATGTTGGGAAATCAAAGAAAATAAAAGTGAATGACTAGCAGAAAAGAATCCAATCCCATCGTCCGGATGCATTGTGCCCCACATACCCTTCTCAATTTCACTGCCTTTTGCAGAAATTTAAACGTGAAAGTATAATATTCACATCATATTATCGCCCATTCGATTTCCCCATTGAGGAAAGCGTTTAGAAAATTTCCTAAGCATTCCATTTACATTTCTACCATAAAATCGGCCAATTTATTTTTCATAACATTTCTTATGAATTATTTATGGCATCCCATCAAAACGTGTCAAATTCAATGACATCATATTCACGTTCCACCGACAATTTTAAGGACATGGCACTGTATCTTTTTGGTCTCTGTGAACATATATATACGGTTGTACAGGTTCAGGGGTTGTCTCCTTGCCAATCCAACCTGCTTAGTGCGAGGAGAGTCAGGAAGGCTCCGCACGTCCTTCTCGCCTTTTTCTTGTCTTTACAGTGTCTTAGAATAATCATAAAATCAACGGAAATTGCTCCATAAAAACACCGGGAAACTATTAAAGTTGCCTAGAAGACGACCGAACGTGCAGAAATATATGCTTGTTTGTGGGGCTGTTCGGGGGTGTGTGTTGCGTGTAAATTAAAGATTTCATATTGGCACGAGGAGATATTGTCAATTGATGTTGTAATTTGTCTTCGTGACAGGTTCGGTGTTGAAAATGGGAACGTGTTCCAAGGGACATGCCCTGGTAGCAGAAAAACTAATATGCTTAATAGAGTGGAAGAAATAGAATATCCTTATTTGGTTTGAGGGTATGAAAATGAATTCAGTGAGGTGTGAATACATTAAACTAATTGGAACTGGAAAATTATTTCGCGCTCATTCACTCATTAATCAATTTTATATTTGAAAGTGGGATTATTTGGCATAACAGATTAAAAGAGGTTGAACTATTTAGCAACTTTCTACGAAAACATGGACCACTCCCTGGAAAAATCCTTGTTTGATTAGCAGAGACGAGTACTTGTTACTCCATTGATTCAAGTGGTCCAGGAGACTTCAAGAGGTTCTTTACAGCTAATTTTCCTTCAAGGGCAGGTATATCATTTTAGCCCAAAAATGTGGTGATGATCTGCCATGTACGTCCAGAAGAATACTTATCAACATATGCGTGAGAATCATCAACGACGGTACAACCTGTATCCGGTCTAGGCCTGCCTTAAAAGGGAACTCCAGAAGAAGAAGCTGTCTGGCGTCCTGGCCTACGACGTCGTTCCATCTCCAGCAGCGTCAGCATCGTCTTCTTTTTCTACCATCGATATTGTCCTTATTGACTTTCCGGGCTGGATCATCCTCTTCCGTACAGATTAAGTGACCCGCCCACCGCAACTTATTGAGCCAGATGGCCATGGTATCGCTAATCGATTTCGTCGTTATAAAGGCTACGGAATCGTCCCTCGTCATGTAGGGTCCCAAAAATTCTTCTTTTCGCGAACGCGGCTAAGAGTTCACAATTTTTCTGTTAAGAACCCATGTCTCCGAGGAATACATGAGGACTGGCAACAGTACTGGTACAGTACGAATTTTGACCCTATGTTGAGACGTTTCGAGCGGAACAGTTTTTGTGGGCTGAAATAGGCTCTGTTGGCTGACAACAACCGGATTTCATCATCGTAGCTCTTATTGGTTGTAATTTTCGACCCTAGATAGGTGAAATTATCAACGGTCTTATAGTTATAGTCTCCTACATTTAATTGTTTTATAGTTGTCGATTATTGCAACCTCTAGTCTTCAAAGAATTAAAACACTTGTTGTTTGTTCGTAGGATGGGTTTAATGACACTATGGCTTTATACGGGATTGACTGATTGATTGAATTTTCTTTTTAGATACGTGCAGCTCCACTTTGCGCGACGTGTTACTGATAGTTACTGCCCTTGTGATATGCCAATTAGGCAAACAGCAGAAAAAGTATACTAGAGGTGGGGGAAACTTGAGGGTACCCTTACTGCTGAATGCTTAAACTTAGATTGGAACAACAAGATAATAACCTGATGTTTTACTTACCAATCTCTGAGCACCGTCCACTATATGCTACTCGGGTTACAATTTAGCCTACTTTCATTTTTTTCATGTAAGATCGCCAGGTCATCTATTGTGTGTACTGTCGTGCTTTTCTGTATTTGCCAATTATCCGGACAGCAGCGGAAATTAGCACACAAAAGGGCTATGCGTCTAAAGAACCCAAACCCGACCCGAAGAGGGGGGAAATCCCAGATAGGTCAGAAGTGAAGGCGGGAGCTAGATGGTTCGCCGTTGGATATGCTAATTCAGTCATGACCATTCGACCTACACTGTCCAAAACACTTCCTGTAGTAATTCTCATTCGTGATAAGGAAGAAATTATAGAATACCTTGTCGTCAGGCAGATGTGCAAGAGATGGAGTGCGAAGCTTGCATTCGGCGGCATACGCTTTCAGCCAAATTATATACTGGTAGACTGCGCGAAGGAGGACACTACAGAATAGCCTATGATCGCAGTCCATAAATTGTCAGGCTGAAAAACTGTAGAAATTTCAACATGTACTTGACTGATTTAGTAGGGGCACTTACAGTGTGCTTACAGTGTGTCATCCCAAAACCGCCGCGGTGGAGACAACATTGGAATAATGCTGGCTCTATAGCCCTGGGTGTACTTACGGAAGATTCGTGGTCTGGGAAAAGGAAGTATGAAGGTAATTTGACACTTCCCTCGCGAAAAACCAATAGCTTCTTAAACGTAATTTAAAATATACATATCTTTCATTGTTCCTGACTGGGGACCCTATCGCTCTCCAAGTTTCACAGTATGCCGGGGTGAGATCTCGTGGTGCCATCGGGCTACTTTGCAGGAGACGGCATCCGAGTCCCATCGGAATTAGCTGCTAGACTCTGAAGTTCTGCGAGAAGAAGGCGCTACTACTTCTCCTCGGCTACGATGGCAATCCCTATCACAAAGTTTGGAGAAACAGTGACATTAATTGAACATTGGAAACATGCAACATCGAAAACACTCCATTATTTGAGATCAGCATTAGAGAAGAGGTACTGGACATAACTCTAAAGAATACCTTGATGAACAGGCTGCAAGTCATCTAAGCAGCCACACGGCTCATCTACAAAGCGATGGTAACATCAGGAGCAAACGGAAACTGGAAACAGTGGTGGAAGACCTCAACAAAGTGGTCACTGACGCATATAAGGGCAGTAATCCGGCTAAGATAATTATCAAGGGATGTACCCTCATGGAACAGTAACAGTTATAACTTGGTTATGAAAACCGTCAGTTTTTCCCACGCTGGATTTTTTCACCTCAAACGTGAAATCCCCTTTCGGGGACCTCCAGATTTTGCTGACATTTCCGCCTAGGTCTTTTAGGTCGGGGTCAGATTTCACCTTTTTCAGTATCTCTGCATACGTTAGATGTCCTTTGCTGGAAATTACAATTGCCTACGGGCGAATCCGCACCTTTGGTTTCTTATTCCTTTTTTTGTTTGCGACCTTAGTCCAACCACCGTACTTATTTTCCTTCAGATTCGCTTCGCTAGCCGGCATTCCTACTTTCGACACTTTGGGCCCTTCTTAACTTTTAGTTCCGTTTGTTGGACTGATCAAGACCCCTTTTTTCCTTTTTGGTGTCTACTGATTCCCCTTCTTTGTCTCGCACTACCTTATATGACCGAAGGTCGATGACCTTGAGCTTTGTTATCACTATTTCCTGCTGCTGGAGTACCTTTTGATCATATCCGATGGGTGTCGAAATGTACAAAAAACAGCTATTTATTTATTTATTTAATTTAACGGACAACAAACAGAGTAAATTCCAATTAAATATTGCCCTCAGGAGGAGGAGAAAACAAAAAACTTATCCTACGTTTAAAACTACTTAAAGTAGGGAAGTTAAAAGGACCAAGCTGTTCTGCATTATAATTTCTCTAAAGCCTAGGAATCGGGGAATGAAAGTAGACTTGGAGCTCTGCGAAGGGCACGATAAAAATGTGTGCACTACGTGTGTTATAAGACGCAGGACGGCAGGTGATCTCGTCAGCGGCGGAGCAGTCCATTAGACTCGAGGAAAGTTTAAAGAATGTGCATAAATCCAGATAGGATCTACGTTGTTGTAGGAAGGGAAGATTCAGAAAGCGGAGGTGGGAGGGGTAGTCCACACAAGGGAAGCTTTTCTTAAAGAAGAGGGAACGGGTGAATTTACGTTGCACATTTTCAAGGGCAAGACAGTCACAGTTACGGGAGGGTGACCAGGTCACGGAGCAATACTCGAGGGTATTCCTCATAAGGGAATTGAAGAGAGCTAATGAGGGTTGGATGGAGTCAAAATCAAAGGAAGAGCAAAGTATAAAGCCTGACAATTTTGCTGCTCGATTGCTGACATCGAAGCAATGGGTGTCAAAGCGGAGCTTTTTGTCGAAAGTAACACCGAGGTTTTGAGTGGAATTTAAACAGGATAACGAATGTCCGTTAAGAGAGTAGAAGAAAGAAGTGGGTGAAGATTTTAGGGAGTAGCACATAGAGTGACGTATGCGACGATATAGTGGAAAACAGCTTAAGGTCGTCTGCATACAGCAAACAGGGACAAGTGAGGAGGGGAGGAAGGAGGTTATAAAAAATAAAAATAAAGGATCCAGAATAGACGTTGGAAAGGTAAGAGGCAAGCCATAAAACAAGTGGTATGGGAACGTTTAGGGACGAGAGTTTGGATAGAAGTATCTTATGATTTACAGTGTCGAAGGCTTTAGCGAAGTCAGTGTAAATGGTATGCACCTCTTGCCGTGAATTTAGACATTTGGCGACAAAGTTGGTAAAGTCAAGCAGGTTGGAGGTAGTGGACCTACGTTTAACGGAGGCATGTTGTTCTTTCGCTATGTGTTGGCCAAAGTGAGCGGACAACCAGTCGCTGACATATCTTTCCAGGAACAGGAGGAGAGGAGCGAAATGGAACGGTAATTCTCGGCAAGCGTAGGATCGCCACTTTTGCGAATGGGGATGATGAGAGCCTCTTTCCACAAGCCGGGAAAAGGCTTTTGTTGAAAATAAGAGATAGAAGAAGGGAGATTGACTTGCCAGTTTTGAGCAAAAAGAGGTTGGGAAGACCATCGTAGCCAGGTCCGACATTGGCATGAAGTTTGCCAATGAGGTATTCGACAAGGATAGGGGTAAGAAGGGGAATGGTAGGCGATGCAGGGCAGGCTACATCCGCTATCGGGAGGGATTCGGAGGAAGGAGGGGGAACATAGACTGACGGAAAGTAGCGGCAGAGTAAATCACAAGAAAGTTGGGGGAGTTAGCTGAGAAGCCAGAGAATGTAATGGACGGAAGGGGCAGGGCAGCGGGAGTTGCGAATGTGGGACCAGAAAGGTTTCAGGTTTCCGCGCTTTAGTAAGTCTTCCACGTTGGATAAATATTCGTTTCTGGACTTACGTATGAAGGATTTGACCGAGGAACGAAGAGATTTGAAAAAAACTAAATCAGCATCGTTTCTAGAAGACATGGACTTCTTTCTCGCAGTCTGTTTTTGACGTAATTTTTTGTGAATTTCAGTAGTGAATCAAACGGGGTAAGACCGTAAGCACTTAGGAGAAGAGGGAAAGTAACAAGGAAGAAGATCAGATAAAATGGTATAGAAAATGTTGAGTGCTGACCCAGTTGATTGACGCCAGGGCTGAATTGAGACCTTCGAAGTTCGCCTTACGAAAGTTGAACTTGGTAGGCTTGCGAGCGACAGGAGAGTGGAGTCGGGATATCTGAACATCGAACTTGAGAGCAGGATGATGGGCGTCAGGTGCAACGTAAGACGGAGCATGAAGGGATTGGGAAAGACAACGCACAGGAAGGTTAGAGAGGACAAGGTCAAGAGTGCATCTAAGTGGTTTCTAGAAAGGTTAAACTGGAGGGCGCCACAGGTGTACATGAAAGTGGATAGAGGAAAGGAAGGGTGGATCGAGTTATTAAGGAGGGAGCGAAGGCCAGAAGTAATGGGCCAGGAGAGCAATAGAAGATTAAAGTCGTCACAGAGGATGGGAGGAGCCCATCATTCTTTCCCATTGCAGTTGGTCTTCTTGCAAAGTTCTACTTCGTTTGAAAACCTTCTTCGCCCAATCTAAAATACTTGTAGCATCCGACGCCAGTGTGGCCAGGTTGTCCATTTACGAGGCACTGCGGTCGAGGGATATCGACGGCCGGGAGCCCGCTTGCTCACTCTCAAAAGCCGCCGGTACTGGGGTTCAGAGTCCCTAGACCGTAACTTTACTCCTTCTCAATTCGTCCATGTTGAGTTTATTTTCTGGGTATCCCATAACCATTTTGGTCCGTTCACCAGAGATGAGCAAACACTAGCCCATTTACAGTCAGAAAAGAAAATGCGTGAACACATATTTACACATCAATAGGTATACCCTTATCCGCCACTGGCAATTCCTCACAAGTCTGTCTGCCTGTCTGCCATACGCACTTTTCACAGAAACGGCTATATCGATTGACACGAAACTTGGTGAGAAGGTGGAACCTGTGAACGCCCAGATATGCAGTGAGTAACATCTTTCTACGTTGGTATTAAGGGAGCGTCCTCATATAAGCAAAAGGGGGTGATACATTTTTTCTCATCTCATGTTGAGTATCAAATGATAGGTCTTAATTAGTACTTTTCGATGCCGATCGTAGTTATGACATTTGTTAGAAACGCGGGAAGTGAGAGGGGTGCCAAATGATGATTTCTTTAACGAACCTATTCTCAGAAACTACCCAGTCGAAAAATCATGAAGTTGCCTCTATATATATCGATATCTACTCGAATTAAGTTAATGATAGTATATCACCATATTTTTGGAAAAAATGAGTAAAAACCTCGTTTCTATTATCGGTACCGGTATTTTGAAAATCAGTTTTTGACAAAAACTCACTTGGGAGGAGGACAACTGGTTCTCGAAATACCGGCTAATGAGCAATAAAAGACTTAATTCGGCTTTTAGAAAAGAAAATTATTCGTTTTTTCTACTATAAAATAAGCTGGAAAAACAACATGAAATAGAGAGAGAGACCTAAATTTGAGATACAGGCATCCCCATGAACTTTTTAAGATTTTTTTGTATGGGCAGTCATTGAAAATGGCTTGATTTAAACGAACATTGTCTATCCTCCTTACCACTTTCATAACTGATGCCAAGGCTGAATCCTGCTTTGGAAAGTGCTAATCAAGCCCTTTCTTTTGTTACCTCACTAAGTACTAGCACTGTTATTTTACTATTCAGAAAATTCCTATTGAATGGTTATCTATGTAAAATCCTTTTTCTATACACGTTCAACTTTTATCACAAACAGATACAACTTTCCCCGTCAAACCTCATTATAAGCAAAACTGAATCAGTTCATTAACTTAATTCAGTAAAATACTGCAAAAACGCTTTGAACTTTGCCGCCATCCAGAATCTTCAATTTCCTTGGCTTTCCCGTATTATCCGCAGCTACACCTCCCAGAGATTCACTTCTGTTTGAAATTCAGTGGAACGGTTATTGCAAGAAATTTCATAGTCAATTAGTCGAAAGGAACGTGTTTGAACTGTAACAATCGATTTGGCCAGAGAAAGTGCTTACAGAAGTACGTGGCCAGCAGGTAAGTTTCATTGCTTCCTAGGATCCTTTGGAGATATAATTAAAGCGCTCGCAATTAGGGCTTCTAAGTCGAGGTATTGGTCATTAATTCAATCAGGTGCAGTTTTAATTTTATAACTTGGTGGATACTTGTGGATTCAGGTTTGAAATGAATGGGAGGAACGTGAGGTAGAGAAGCCAGTACGTCGCCTTTTGGACAAAACAGCTTGTGGTTGATCAAGGATCCGTTTATTCACAATAAACATTCTTCTTGCATTGAACTCGTATTTGCCACCATGGTGGTCACTGTTTAATTGTGGAATTGAAAATCCATTTGTTGGATTATGTCGTAATTCAGGATAATATCTTGAAACATCCAATTAATCTTCCCGACGCTGAACGACAAACTGTGGTCTGCATCAACGTAATGATGAATTTTATAGCAGAATACACGTTATGTGACGATGACTGAGAGAGATTAAATACTCTTCATGTAAAAGCAATTTGAATGACCCATCTACACTATCCACTATCCACTGTGAAATTGTACGGGTTGCTACTGTTGGCGCGATGGCCGAGTTGCTTGAGCGCCAACCGCTCGGTCTAGTTACTCCGGGTTCGAATCCCGACGTATTGTGAATGTTTCTATTCTTCCGCTACTGTAAGCTTATCACTTGTATCGCTTTTAGTGTGGTGATAATGAAACTAAAACACGATCTCATTGAAAATAAAAAAAGAACAAACAAAAACGGTACGAAAAAAGAGACCGCTTGAATGTCCTACAAATCTTCGAACAAGGAATAAATGTACGATAATGTTACAGCTGTTTTTAAAGCCAACAGGGAATGACATAATTAATTAAACTTGCTTTTTCTATTATAATTTTTATGTGAAACAAAACATTAGTAACATCGGTTGGATGTCTATCTGTCGGTCTGTCAATCCGTCTGTCACACGAGATTTACTCCGAAACGGTTAGACCTATCGCCACGAAATTTGGTGTGAAAATGTGGCTTGTGAACCGCGACACTTGAAAAAAATTGAATCGTTTTGTGTTGGCTTGAAAAAAAGGGCCCCAATATATGCGAAAGAAGGTAGCAAAATTGTCTTGTATATAATTCATGTAGGACATCGAACGAAAGGGCTCAATTAGTACTTTTCGAAAATGATCCTATTTCTGACATTAGATGAAACGCAGGGGATTGAGGACTCAAAATGTGTGCCCGAGAATGAGGAACAGGTCTCATTCTCAGAACCTGTCGAACCCAATAATCTGAAAAAATCACAGTGATGCATTTATACCAAATAAACGCCTGAAATTAGATCCCACTCAAACTGGTCAAATAAAGTTAATAGTAGCATATTAATATATTTTGTAAAATTTTCCTGAAAGCCCCCTTAAGTTCATTCTAGAAGAAAGAAAAAAAATTGTCATTTGTATAAATGATAATATAAGACACAATTGTGGAAAGTTTGAATGGAATCGAACTATTGATAACAAGGTTAGAGGAGGTCAAAATTGTGTATTCCACATGAATTCATTGTGCTCGGACATGTGTGACGTCGTCATCATATAAACTGAACTCACATCACACGTCATCTAAAGAATCGCGGGCGCACTAATCTAAGTGGCAACTCGCTCGGCTCTGCTCTTTAGTAGATGACGGACTCAAGACCACTTATTAGCTGAAACCAGTCTAGGTGCAAACCTGGAAATTTCGAACAATAACACAGGTCAGCAAAAAACTTTTCTTTAAAAGCTTCTTTAGTAATTTTAACTGAATGATTTGGTTTTTGATGCGCGGAATCCAAAAGTGAATTCCGTTTTCTCGTTCCTTATGATGTTCCTTTTTTTGACAAATCTCTTTTTTCCAATGCTATTACTCGAAAGAGATATCACACATATAAGTAGTGCTCATAAAAATATGTCAAATCATATTTATTACTTTAAAGATTGATTTTTGAATAAAACGGTCTTGGCAACTTACTAGAAATTGTTATTTCTTCACTATGATGCTTCTCTTGGTACATCATGATAATCCCTCTGCAGCAGGAGTCATCCGTCTTTCCTATTCTCCAATTTCCTTGATATCTTTTTTCAATCTTGTTGACATATTGATAGGAACGTTCTCTTTGTCCTCCACTCACGGCCTGTGAACTCACAGGAAAATATTCCAGGTGATATTACAGAAAATGTACCTTTTTACTCATGAGACAAGTCAAGCCTCCGACCATATTTTTATAATCAAGCTTTGCATTGCAACAAAAAAAATTTTGCCACAATATCCTTAAATACGAACCATCCTTATCTATGGAGATCTGGCATAATGTTGGCAAACTCTTAATTTGCTAGAGGTCTTCAGAGATTTGACTTAACAAATCTACCTTCCTTCAATTACTCCTCTGAAAGACCTGGAAACTTTTTAGCCAAGTTTTGAAACATTTTCCTTCTTTTGGAAGAAACTTTTTTCCGTGGTACCAAGTTTTCTCGCAGAACATTGTTTTGTCCAACCATCATCGCCCTTGGCTCCCAACATGGTGCCACTACAGACCGACGTCAGGCCTTGGTCGTCTGGATCGTTGTCCTCCAATTACATAGGTCACGTGACCGCATCCTGCAAACTTGGAAGCTCAGTAGTTGCTCCGTGTCCGTATATTTTGTGCTCTCCCCCCGTGCCTACGGTCTTCCACGTAGTCTCGCTCCATCGATATGTCATCCGTTCATAACCTTTTCTGGCACGCGATTGTCTCTCACTCGTTGGACATGCCCTACCCATTGAAGGCGTTGTAGTTTAATTAATTTTGAGACTTGTAGCTCATCGTACCATTCATACAACTCATGAATGCGCCATCCATCACGTTCAGGAACTGCTCCGAAAACTCTTCGAAGAACTTTTCTTTCGTATGTATTTAGCAAATGTTCGGAGGTTTGGCTTAGGGTCCAGGTTTCGTACCCATAGCATACCGGTGGTCGTATGATAGTTTTCTGTACGTAAAGCTTCGTGTTTCTGTGCGCATGCTCCGATTTCGTTATGGGAAGGACCGAGAAGAAAGTGTTATTCGCTAGCTGTATCCGCCGCTTAACCTCGTCAATTTCATTGGGGTCAAAAGACCCCCCCAAATATAAAAAGCTGTCTACGAATTCGATGTTGAGGTGTGGTGGACGCGGGATGATCCACGGCGAAAAACAGCTTGTTTTCCGTCGATCAAGCCTGCGGATTGTTCCTTGATGCGTTCATGCAATGCATGCAAATACTCCTTCAATTATCGAATTCAAGATGAGTGCCTTTTAATCGTAACCAATATCCGCTCGCGCGGTTCAAATCTCGCTGGCGGCAGTGGGATTTGTATCGTGATTTGACGTCGGATACCAGTCGACTCAACTGTGAATGAGTACCTGAGTCAAATCAGGGTAATAATGCTGACCACATTGCCTCCTACAGTCTACTGTAGTGTACCGTTACAGTCTTGAATGAAGTGCTCTAACACACTTCAAGGCCCTGATCCAATATGGATTGTTGTGCCAACGATTATTATTATAATATCCGCTCTCTGGGAAAGATTTCGAGTTTGCAGGATTTCCTTATAACCACACGCAGTAGCCTACACAATGACAAAATCTATGAGCGATACCATGACCGTCCGGTTGTGGATAAAATCCGGCTCAATAGGTTACGGTGGGCGGGTCACTTAATCCGTATGGATGAGGATGATCCCACCCAGAAACTCTATAAGGGCAATATCTATGGTAGCAAAAGAAAACGAGGCAGACCCTGCCTAAGATGGAGCGATGGCATAGGTCAGAACGCCAGACAGCTTTTAGGGATATCGAATTGGTGGACCTCGGCGCAAAACCGGGATGTCTGGACTTCGTTATTAAGGCACGCCTAGACCGGATACCGGTTGTTGCGCCGTTGAAGATGATGATATAACGCAGAAGCACGGATGATTAACTCTGCGGGGAAACCGTCAAGCCCTAAGAGAAATCATGCCAGCCATCATTGCCCTCCAAAATGATGCCCGGGATGATTTCTCTCCTATTAGCATATAATTGCTTGTTACGGTAACCAGCTATATCATCGACAAGATATGAAATTCTATTGGATCTCATACGCTTAAAAACAGTAATAAAGTGCGACCACATGCAAGTTCTTTGTGATGTGGTATATGGTTTTGAAATTATTTCCATCTGTAGCAGCTTCTGCTTCTTGACCAACCCAATAACAAATTCCTTTTTGTCATGGCGCACACTACGTTGAACTTCCCGGGATTTTGAACAATTTTGAGGCTCAAGTGCATCATGGTAACCATTAGCGATCAATAGAGCTGGGTTCACAATCAGTTAGGTTTTACGATGACCCTCAGAGCGTATCTGTCAACCTGAATAGCGCCTGAGAAAAAGTATTTGTAATAGTAGACCAATGTCACACTCAAATTTTACCAAGTCGGGAAGCCGGGAGCTGGACGCTTCAGGTACCACTTTCGTGGTACTAGGATGAACTTAAGGGGCGTTTCCAGCCAATTACAAAAAATATAGTAATATACTATTACTATTTACTATTACTATATTCTATTATTATTATTTATTATGATTCAAATAAAGTTGAACAGATATCGTTATGGAAGGTATTTCGGAGCCAAGGCACCATATAGTGGCAGCCCCCCGATTTTTCGGTTAGGTAGTTTCTGAGAATAGCCCCTTAAAGAAATTATCACTTTCAACTCCCCAACTTTCTAACAGATGTCAAAATTAAGATCGACTTTGAAAAGTACTAACTGAGACCTTTAATTTGATTATTAATTTTACACCCCCCTGTTGAATACATAAGTACCCTCCCTTAAATTCCACGTAAAAGGATATAAATCGCTGTATGTGTGAGCGTTCACAGTTCCCATCTTTGTACCAAATTTGGTTTCAATCGCTATAACCGTGTCTGCGAAAGATGCGTGTGACGGACAAACAGGCAGACAGACAGACAGACAGACGGACAGACGGACAGACGGTCCTGTGAGGAGTGGCCAGATCTCCCATCAGGCGCGACCCCAGCTGGCGGATAGGGGCATACCTATTGATGTGTAAATATGTGTTCATTCACTTTTCTTTTTTGATTGTGCATGGGCTAGTGTTTGCTCATCTCTGGTGCGCGGACCAAAATGGCTATGGGAAGGATACCCAGAACATAAAACCACCATGGAAGACGAGAGAAGGAGGAAACTTACGGTGCAGGGGCTCGGAACCCCAGCACCGGCGGCTTTTGGGAGTGAGCAAGCGGGCTCCCGGTCGTCGATATCCCTCGACCGCAGTGCCTCGGTGGTGGACAACTTGGCCACCTTGGCATATAATGCTACAAGTGATTTGGATCTGGAGAAGGAGGTATTCAAGCGAAGTACGACTTTACCGAGAACACCAATAACAAGACCAAACAAAGATGAACTAAAAGCAGCTTTTTGGACAACAAAAACCATGACAACACCCACCGCACATGTTCAAGAGGCTCGACAACAGGAGGTGCTTCAGGAACAAGGAAGAGATCCATTCAAAAGAAGCTCATCAACTTTGAGATCTCCACCAATGCCAAAGACGATGAAGGATAAAGTACAGGCCAAAAGTGAAGGACCATGTAAAAGGAGTAACCCTGCGGGGCTTATAGGGAGCAGAGTCCCGATCCGGAGGAATTACCCTTCACCCAGCTTGGGGCAAAAATATTTGAGCTGTCCGAGTTTATCAAGGACAAGCACAACGTGCACCAAGCCATAAAGAATATGGTGAGGGCTATTAGAGTTCTCTATAATCAGGGGGCTATTAGAGTTCTCTATAATATCACAGATGGAGGAAAAGAATAATAAGAACACGCCGAACCCCGCTGTGCCAACAGTATCACAAGCGACCCAAGTGACGCCTAACCGTACTACCATCGAATCCCAGCGAAATAAGCGAGTACGTGAAAAAGAGGGGGATCCTTTAAGTAATCAGCAGGCGCCTAAGAGAAAAAAAGGCGGACAGGACATCCGGAAAACCAACACCAACAGGGTAGAAGGAGGAAACCGTACAGCGAATCTAGGAAACTCGACCAGCGTTGCGAAGCCTAAGACCAGCGAAAACGATGGATGGACTAAAGTTACCAACAAAAAAGCGGAACGAAAGGCAAAAGTGCGAACTCGTCCAGATGTAATTGTTATCTCCAGTAAGGGCAATCTGTCCTATGCGGAGATACTCAAAAAGGTCAAAGCGGATCCCGACCTAAAAGACCTGAGCGGAAATGTAAACCGAATCCGAAGAACCCAGAAAGGGGATCTCATGTTCAAGCTGAAAAGATCCAGCGTGGGCAAAACTGATGACTTTCGCACTCAAGTGAAAAACTCACTTGGGGAGAATGCCGCAGTGCATGCCCAAAAACATGAGATCTACCTTCAATGTAAGGATCTCGATGAAGTAACACCGAAAGAAGAAATTTGTATTGCTCTGAAGGAGCAATTCAAGTTGAAAGAAATCACCGAGGAGTCTATTGTGGGCTTACGAAAAGCCTATGGTGGTACTCAAACAGCCACAATACGAGTACCAGCGGAGGCAGCACAGATGTTATTGGCTGCCGGAAGGGTTCGGATTGGATGGGTTGTCTGCCGTTTAAGGGAACAAATTTCACTGAAGAGGTGTTTTAACTGCCTCATGTTGGGACACTTCGCGAAGGCATGCACCAGCAGCATTGATCGATCCGATCGATGCAAGAGGTGTGGGGAGAAAAGCCATATTGCCAGAGAGTGCAATAGGGACCCCAAGTGCCTATTGTGCGAAGTAAAGGAGGGACAGGATAACCGGCATATTGCCGGGAGTGGTAAATGTCCAGAATTTAGGAAGGCGCCATTGCAATGAGAAAATGAGGTTCATTCAAATAAACCTGAATCATTGCAGGGTCGCTCAGGATTTACTTGAGCAGGCCACGTTCGAATCTGAGATGGAAATCGCCATCATAAGCGAACCGTATAGACACCGTCACGGTGGCATATGGGTCAAAGATTCGACTGGTGGAGCGGCGATATGGGCTTGCGGTCGACAGACCATACAATGTACTGCAAGTCAGGCAGGCAGTGGCTTCGTGTGGGCGAAAATAAGTGGTGTATATGTATACAGCTGCTACGCCCCACCAAGTTTGACACTGTCTGAATTCGAGCAAATGCTTGATAATCTTGTTCTCGACGCGAAGGGACGAAGTCCAAAGGTGATTGCTGGTGATTTCAATGCTTGGGCCCTAGAGTGGGGTAGTAGGGAATCAAATGCTAGGGGGCGCAGTTTATTAGAAGCTTTTGCGCAGATGGACATAGTTTTGGCTAGATAGGGGGATCAGGCTCGGTTGTAGACCCGACCTTTGTCAGCCCTTCGCTGGCGCGTGGTATGTCCTGGTGCGTCAGCGAACGCTACACCCACAGCGATCACCAGAGAGTTTTCTTTGAGACATGTGTCGAACCTCAGGGCAAAGAGCTACCATGCCCGAAACCGAAAAAGATTTCAGGCTGGTCTGCAAAATCTTTGGATGAGCAGAGCTTCTTAGAGGTGTGGTTGGATCAACCTGATATAGCAGGCGCCTCTACGGAAAGAGCTGCCCATCTGGCTCAATGCATCGCCAAAGCATGTGACGCGTCCATGCCTAGGAGGTGCGCATTCCCCCGTAGAAGACCAAACTACTGGTGGAATGATGAACTGGCCGGCCTTCGATCAGCCTGCCATCGAGCGAGAAGAGCGGCTCAGAGGGCGGTGGGTAGAATCGATCAAGGGCAGAAAGAGTGCGCCTACAAGGCAGCCCGCAAAACCCTCAAGCTCGCCATCCAGCGAAGCAAGAGGAAATGCTTTAGGGAGCTCTGCTCAGAAGCGGACATAAATCCGTGGGGGAGAGCTTATGGAATCGTGATGGGACGATTTAGAGGCCGTTCGTCTCCGCAGATCACGTGCCCCGCCCTCTTGTTGAAAATCATCCAGGGGTTATTCCCTTAGCAAGAGGAGAACACCGACACACTCCAACCACCTCTGAATGTGACGGCAATCCCGTCACCAGAAACGAGCTCCTGGAGATCTGCGGCAGAATAGGAGACAATAAAGCACCGGGTCTGGACGGAGTACCGAATAAGGCCCTTAAGCTTGCCGTGAAATCCAGGCCGGACATGTTTGCTGAGTTGTTCGAAGCGTGCATGTCCGAGGGAATATTTCCAGCGGTATGGAAGTGGCAGAAGTTGGTGCTTCTGCCTAAGCCTGGTAAACCACCAGGTGAACCATCCTCATACCGACTCATATGTCTTTTGGACACGGTGGGGAAAATGCTAGAGCGGGTAATCTATAATAGATTACTCCCAGTAGTTGAGAGCCAAGGCGGCCTTTCAGATCGGCAGTATGGGTTCCGTAAAGCCAGATCAACCATTGATGCCATCAAATTGGTTACTGGCTTGGCCGAAGATGCAATCCACGGAAAGGGTAGTACCAGCAAATATTGCGTGGTAGTAACCCTGGACGTGAAAAATGCATTCAATTCAGCCAATTGGAATCTAATCCGGAAATCCCTAGCGAAGGTTGGTGTTCCCGCCTACCTCGCCGCAATTGTCGATAGTTATTTAACTGAAAGGAGGCTCTGGTACGACACTGATGACGGACCGCAGGAGTACGTCGTTTCCGCGGGTGTCCCGCAGGGCTCCGTATTGGGCCCACTACTGTGGAACATCATGTACAACGATGTACTTAATCTTCCCCTTCCGGAGGAAGCCACAGTGGTGGGTTACGCTGACGACATTGCACTGGTTGCTGTCGCAAAGCATCTCGAAGATGCTGAGTTATACTCAAGCGAGGCAATCAGTGCTGTCAAATGCTGGTTGGAGAGCTCTGGTCTGACGCTTGCGGAGGAAAAAACGGAAGCGGTCCTCATCACGAAGCACCGGAAGAGAAATTACGCCTGTGTTAGAGTCGGGAATCATATCATCACTTCCAAGCCGGCCATCAAATACTTGGGGGTGGTGATAGACAGGAAGCTCAGCTGTAAGCAACACGTACAGTATGTTTGTGATAAATCATCCACTGCCAGTATGGCCCTGGCCAGGATGATGCCGAACGTGGGAGGGCCACGGCATACCTCTAGGTTGCTTATAGCCAGGGTGGTGACCTCAATCATGCTCTATGCGACCCCAGTTTGGAGCGAGGCGTTGCGGATGTCAGTTAACACTAGCAAACTGAATGCAGTCTACAGGAGGACAGCTCTGAGGGTATGCTCTGCCTTCAGGACTGTCTCAGATGATGCAGCATTCGTCATCTCTGGAATGATGCCCATTGACATCTTGGCAGATGAGATGGCGAATATATACCATGCGAAGCCAATCTCTCCCTTATTGCAGACGAAGAAGGCTGAGAGGGAGAGATCCATAAATAGATGGCAAGAGCGGTGGGAACGCTCGGGAAAGGGTCGGTGGACTCACAGGCTCATTCCTGCCATCAAGGAGTGGTTGGAGAGACGACACGGTGAGATTAATTATAATCTCACCCAGTTTCTCACGGGACATGGAAGATATCTCCAATACCTGCACAGGTTTAAATTGGAGACCTCACCCGACTGTCTAAATTGCGATGGAGTCCCAGAGGACCCAGAGCATGTATTCTTCCACTGTCCGAGATTTGTGGAAGAAAGGAGGAACCTAGAGGAGACTCTAGGAGAGGTGCTAGTACCAGAAAATCTGGTGCCGAAAATGCTAGCACATCAAGAGAATTGGGATGCGGTCAACTCCATGATCGCATCAATTCAAGAAAAATTGCGAAAGGCAGAGGAAAGGAGAAAAACGCGGTCACGTGCGCCGCGTATAGAAGAAATGGGATTAAGCTAGAGTGAGCTGACTCCGCCCCGTGATGTAATACCTTATGGTGGTTCCGCGGGGCAGGGAGGGAGTCGGGGGTGGTTTTAGTGGGTAAAAATCCCACACGCTGGTGTGTCCAGACCAGTGTCTTTTGAAGATTTCCACCTCCTCAAAAAAAAAAAAAAAAAAAAAAGACGGACAGACGGACAGACGGACAGACAGGCAGACAGTAAACCGATTTTAAAAAAAGCGAGCATTCTTGGGACTTTCGATACCTTTATATCGATAAATGTATGCACATTCCAGCAAGTGGGGAAACCGGAAGCTGGGCGCTTCAGGTAGGAAAGGTTTTGTTTGTTTCTTATGTAAGCATATTTGAGTGCAGAACTATCTCATTTGTATGTAATTTTAAAATGTGAACACCGTATAGAGGCAGCTTCATCGTGCATCATGCAACATCATGTTTTTCAAATTTTTCGGTGGGTAGTTTCCGAGAATGGATCCGTTAAAGAGATCAACCCTTTTGACCCCCGCAATCTCCGCCTTTTCAAGGAATGTCGATTCTAAGACCGGCACCGAAAGGTACTAATGGAAAGCTTCAATTTGATACCCAGCATGACTATATTCAGAGAAAAAAATTATAAACCTCGCTTTTGCTTGAATAAGCCCCCTCCCCCCTTTTAATCTCAACGTAGAAAGATGTTACTCAGTGTGTGTCTGGGCATTAACATCTCCCACCTTTTCACCAAATTTCACCAAATGCCAATCGGTATAGCCGTTTCTGAAAAAAGTGTATGCGACAGACAGACAGCCAGAAACAAACAGGCAGACAGACAGATACGGGCAATATACTTGAGTTCCTAATGAACTTAGACGTGTCGAAGTACTTGGTGTGTATCGTTGCCGCTTCCCAAATCGATAGGCTTCTGTGAATGAGTCCGTTCTAGGGTCACTCTTGTGGATTATTGTGTATAATATAGTACTGACGCTAGACCTTCCTACTTTTGTGGTCTCCATTGGTTTCGCGGACGATATTGGTGTTGTTGCACGCCTCCCTCAAGAAGAAGAGCTTTTTACAAACGAAGCAGTCTATGACATTAAATCCTGATTAGAGAATGCTGGTCTACAGTTCGCAGAACATAAGAGGCAACTAGTACTTATTACCTAACCTAGAAAGTACACGCCCATGAAGATTAAAGTTGGAACATAAACAATTCGTTCCAAGCCTGCGCTCAAGTACTTAGGCGTAATGATTGACCAGAGGCTAAACTCTAGATTGCATGTAGAAGGTACACCAACCAAGGCATATAACATCGGAGCGCTGATTGCGAGAATGCTACCAAATATAGGTGACCCAAAGCCAAGTCATCGACTCCTTATTTCAAGGATTGTCAGTTCGATCCTACTGTATGCAGCTCCAGTGTGAGCAGATGTATTCAATGAAGCAGCTTGCGTGATAGCAAGAATGATCCCAATTGAGATTGTAGCGAAGAAGGCCGTCGGCGGCAATTCGCACGAACTGAAACCATCACAGAATGACAGGAGTTGTGGGACTCACATAATCATATGGGATATCCGGAAGTGGATCGAACGACCTCATGACAAAATAGGTTTTGACCTAATCCAGTTCTTGAGTGGACACGGAGGGTATCGAGCATATTTGTATCAATTTGGGCATGATGATTCGCCATATTGCTCAAAGTGTCCTAATATTGTAGAGGACCCAGAACATGTTTTATTTCATTCCACGAGATTCGCTGCCCAGAGGGCTTTGCACTTTACACCCCAAAAATATAATGTGGTGAAATCAAAGAGTATATAGACCGAAGTCGAAAAGGTGATTGCAGCCATGGAGAGAAACACGACCATTAACTCGAGCGCAGGATTCTGATCCTGCCCCGCGACAGAATACCATATGGGAGTTCCGCGGGGAGAGCGAAAGGAGAAGGTCTATTCTGCTTTTTCTTATCAAGGAGGTGGTTTTAGTGGGTAAGAGTCCCACATAACCACAGGCAGAGGCCAGCGGGAGCTTTTGAAGCTTTTCACCTTCCATCCGCAAAGAAAAGGCGGACAGACAGACAGACAGGCAGACTGACTAAGGAGGAACTTGCGCAAATTTGCTATAGAGTTGGTGACAACAAAGCCCCCGGTCTGGATGCTGTTCCAAATAGAGCTTTCAAACTCGCTGGTTTATCATCGTATTTGAAACACAGATGGTAAAAGTAGTTTCCCCCTATCGGTAGAAAACACAAAAATTCGTTTTTCTCCCGAAGCCGAATGAGCAGCCAAGAAATCCATCATCATACCGCCCTATTTGCCTTTTCGACACGGTAAGAAAAATGCTCGAAAGGGCTGCCTACAATAGACTGCTTTCTCTCATTGAAGCTATTTTGAAGCTGGGTCGAGACGCGATGTCGTCTAATAAATATTGCGCCGTGGTGACGTTGGACGACAAAAATGCGCCCAATTCTACTAGCTGGAAGTGGATGAAAAGCTCACTGGCTAATACGGGTATCGCTAGTTATTTAACTAAGCTCCTCGAAAGTTAGTCATTGGTATGTCGACCGAGTACTCAGTAACGAGATCGTGGACTTGGTGCACAGTCAATTCGAATATGGCGCCCGTCAAAAGATAATAGCAATGGTGGTGACAACAGATAACAGGTGCTTGCAAAAATAAATGAATGGATCAGATCCGGATAAAAATAAAAATAAGACGCAAAAGATCACATGCATACAGAAAATTATGCCATTGCAAAATGTTAAAAGTGATATTGCTGAAAAACTACGACTTACTTTAAAAATGCTTTTTTGCTGGCTGACGGTGTGAATCATTATGCTTTCTCCCCTCTACTTTTCTAAGCAGCGTTCCCGACAGCGGCTACGAATGTTGTAGGCTCATATATCATATCAAAAACCCGAAATGGGTATGAATTACTTGACGGATTTGCAACCTGACAATTCTGAGAGCACTTGATTGGTATACTGTCACTAACAATCTTCTGCATAGGTCCTGGCCGAATATCAAGGATAGATAAATAGTAGCAGCTTCCTTGGTTGTCTAACTTTATTATCCAAATTCATCAGTATTTAATAATTTGATGGATAGTGCGATAGTTACTTCATTTTCCCTTTCGTTCGTGGTTCGGAATCTTAGCTTATCGGCAATTGTCCCTCTAAGAAGCTTTGATAAGCATTTGGCACTCTGGTAGTTTGACAGGTGTGTTTGCTGTGAACACTGCTATAATTGTTTAGAAGGCAAAGTAATCGAAGAGAAACGTTAACTCCACCGGAAGTAGTGGTTCGAGTTAATACACATCGCGAAGGATTGGAGGTAACATGAGAGGCCGGTTGACGTGTTGTTGCCTCCCTGAAATATTTATAGTAACCACTCTCAAATTACAATAGGTTGTCTTTCATTGTATCCTCATCATTAAAAAGATACCCTGATATAACATTTAGATGTTCCGTTTTGTTATACATTCATTGCTCATGTAATATATATATATTTCCCTAGTTAATGGGGGGTCAATTTCGACAGAAGGTCTATTCTGCATTTTCTTATCAAACTTCCATTATTTTTTCAAGGACTAACCAGGATTTCCACTTCAAATTTTCATTTTTTACCTCATAATGTCAGACACCATTTAATCCAAGCATAATCTCTAATGGCTCCTGATTCAAATCCATACCTTAGAATTACCTCGATATTCACTATAGCGTCCATTGTCTATCCATTGTCAGTCTTTACGACACTTATTTATCAGATAATTTCGCAACAATCCTTCTGATCAGGATGGCGGCCACACCATCAGGCTAGGTACATAATAATGTTAGGCTATAAGGTATGAACCGGGTGACGAAGAAGAGTCGATGGGGCGATAAATGGAGGAAGATATGGAAAGGACCGACGTTAAAGAATTGATGACATAGGCAATCGATGGTAATCCATTGTTGCGAGGACGGTAACCGTAAAATGAATACAATTTTCCAGAATAAACTCATCGTGGAAAACAAGCACTGTGCAAAGGGAAACTTGACTTTAAGTTGTTCTGCTCATGGAAAGGTAATTTCATGGAAAATTTAAGTTGAAGGGCAATTTTGAAATTTTGTAATGGAAATGGTTATGGGGTATCCTAGGATTTCATGGAACATTTGCGTATTCCAAACAGATCAAGGGGTTGACATGTCAAAATGTTGAATTGAGACGCTCGCATTCTTCGTTGCCGTTTGGAAGTAATAACAGGTTTACGAAATCGCTCCAGTTAGTAAAAAATAATCATTTAGATAAGTCTTTAAATTATAAGATGTAATTTGCTGACATGTATCGAGTGCCTTGTAGGAATGTAATCTTTTTTACAAGGAATTGTATAAGTCAAAAACAAACGACGACTTCTGTTTAATTCATTTCAATTTATTACTTCGCATAGCAATCATAAGTCTATGTAGATTTCATTTATTTAACTCAAGTGGCTTGACATGGATGACGGAACTATTGGCACCAGAAAGGGTGTAATTGCTCTGAACTATCCTTTCCTATAAGTCTTCGGCTAGTTGCGTTGAACAAATGTTCTGCAAAAACTTCTCAAAGCTTTCAGTATCTGATAAAAATTACTTGAAAATGTGATAACTTCGTTGGATTTATAATAACTTAGAGTCACATAGGGCTCAAAACGGTGACAAAATAGGAGAAAACGAGAGCATAAAATTCGATGAAGTTACGAGGAAAACTACTATCTCTGCTATCAGTAAAACATTTACTCCAGCCTGTATGAGTTCCCCATATTACCGCATTGAACAAAAAATTGCAACTTTTAAAACAAACTAGATGCCTCTTCTTCGTCGTACCGATACAGTCCCATACAAGTCTTGGCTTCCAATTTCCATTTACCTAAGGTCCAGTTTATCTGTGGTAATCAATATTGTTCTTTGTGATTTGATGGTCAATGTGCGAGGCCAGATAAAAGTAGCAGGATCACTTTCGAGGCCATTCAACAGCAACAACGGTCGAAGATTAGGGGATGCCCAATTGCGAACTCTTGACTGCGTTCGAGAGAAAAATCCTCCGAAGAATTTTTGGCCCCCTACATGAGGATAGACGATTCGGTAGCCTACATAATGGCGAAATCTATGGCGGTTATGGTATCTGCCAGGTTGTGAATAAAATCCGGATCAACGGGTTGCGGTGGGCAGGTGATTTAATCCGTATGGGTGAGGCCGATCCTTCCCGGAAGTCTATAAGGGCAATACCTATGGTAGAAAAAGAAGACGAGGCAGACCCTGTCTGAGGGGGAACGATAGCCTAGGTCAGGACGCCTGAAAGCTTTTAGGGATATCGGATTGGTGGACCTCGGCACAAAACGGAGATGTCTGGAGTTCCTAACTAAGGCAGGCCAAAACCGGTTACCGGTTGTTGTGCTATTGATGATGAAATGGCATCCATTATTACCCAAATGGGGCACCCATGTCAAGTACACCTCGGTCGGTTTGCCGAAATGCGCTTCAACTCTCTTCCTTCTCACTCTATAGGGAGGGCGGTCTTCTCTCTTCCTCCGCTGTACTGTACCATGGATTTCTAGAGAGATTCACTCGTTAGCCACTCTGGGATAGGGGATTCCATTGCATGATATGGCCAAGAAGGAATTCCTGCTCTCTTCTAATTAGCGTATCCATTGGTACTTGACCTGCACAAAGAGGCAACGCTTTACCCTAGATTATGTCGGGTCATGACGGAGATGGGTCTTAACGGAGACTTTGAGCCATATCGTATGAGGGTCCAAAAAACTCCCCCCAAATATCCAAGCTTGCTTAACACACAGATATCTACATCATCAGTAACGATTATTTCGGAAGCATTTAAAGCGTTTAAATCCCAACTTTGAATAGAGATTCAATGCGCTATAAAATGTCTACCTAACTTTTTAAAGTAGTATTTTTTAGATACTTTAGTTATATTGGATTGAATAGGACTTACTAAATTAGAGAAAAATATTTCAGTTTGAGCGACAGATTGATTATTTTCCAAGAATTTCAATCTAGAGAGGAATTAATTTTGATATGTTTTTTCTAAATGTTCCACTCTTGCCGGATAATTGGCATAGACTAACTCGGATGGCTCGAGTTCGTCATGTATCTGGCAAGGATAATCAGAGGCTATTGAGTACGACTCCGTCACAGCACTACATGTGGGGAATGTAGATCCTTGAAAGCTCAAACGATTCTAAACCGGTACCTCATTTCTCTCATCCAAGATTTTGCATATTGCTTAATAAACTGTTACGATTGCTCAACCCTGGATCTCGCCAAGGGATACTATGAGAAACCGTCCAGGCGTTTGAGACTACCAAGCAGCAACTGGTAGACGCTACACTTTTGACGTTTCCTCAGCATGATGATCTCCTTGCCGTGGTCGGAGAGGCGTCAGACATCGTAGTATGCGTACCTCCCATCGGACACCACCTTTCCGTAGTGGGGGAGCTTGTGATGGTTTACTACTACACTAAGGCTGTCCAAAAACACATGAAAATGAAAGCAAAGGATTGTACCTCTCCAGGTGGTAAGACGTCACAGACTTCGAATTCACCCGCGACTTTTAGAAATCAGGTCACGGCCGAGGCACGGATTTTGGCGGCCTCTCCAAATTAATGTTCCCCTACGGAGATATCTGTGGAAGACAGGCGCGGTCAGCCAAAAAGGATAGTACAGCAACTCCCTTAATGAGAGGAACTGAAAATTCGACTACGGCCGGCCTGGCAGTGACACTGTTACCTAACCCTTCGAAAATACGGGAGGGGAAGGCTCGGCAGCAGGAAGCTTTCTCCGCAAAGGAGAAGAGACTACAGGTTTGCCTGCCGGAACCTTCTCCTCCGCCTGTACCGGGAAAACGGAAGAAAGGGAAACTGGTAATGTTGACCCAACAGGTCTAACCCCGGTATGTGAAAGTAGATCCATGCAGCCCTGACATCGTGACCCTGGGAGGGCTCCTAGCCGACTACAACGAAAGGCACTGCGAAAGAAGGTGAGGTTTCTTGGAAATGAGGATGTAGACGATGTTACATCACCAAGTATGGCGATATCCAGAAAAATCAGACGCGAGAAAGGGGAACTTTCGGCGAAGGCGAGAACAAGCTAGCAATCCCGGTGAGATTCACAATAAACGCAGCAGACTTTTCAGTTAGCGTCAGTTTTCACATTAGACTGCAGTTATAGCTGCAAACATAAGATTGTCAAATCAACCTGCAGCATGTCAAAGCTTCTTCCTATCTACTAGTGGCAAACCTGACAAAGTTGCAGGACTGTCCTTATATATTTCTGGTTCAATAGCCATGGGTTCGTTTTATCAGAATCTGTAATATTGGATCAGTCAAGGGGACTAGGATCGTCTTCGACGAAAGATCCTCGAGACCGATGGCCTGCGTTTTGACGTCAACATTCTTAGAGGCAAGTATGCTGAGAAAATTTTGTTCCCAGGACCTTGTTCCAGTCAACTTACAATACCAGGTTAGTGGTAAGGGGAGCAATGTTATAGTTGCCTCTGCCTACTTACCCTATGATTCTTTGTGCCCTCCGCGAATGCAAGAACTAAGGGATGTAGGAGTGCATGCAAAATCAAATGGACTTGAATTTTTAATAGGTTGTGATGCGAACGCTCAGCATATTAGTTGAGGCAAATGCAATCCTACAAGAGAGAAAATATTTGATTTTATCACTTCAGCTGGTCTAATTACCGCGAAGGTAAAGTGCGCCCCTACGTTCGTGGGGCCAAGAAGAAGTGAAGTAATTGACCTAACAATCTGCACTTCAAAGTTCTTAAAGTTGAAACTGGCGAGTACTAGATGAAGTGTCATTCTCAGACCACCGTTACTTAGAATTTAGTCTAACTATTGCAGGCGAACAGCCTGTAATACAAGGACGGAATCCTAGGAAAACGGATTGGATGAAGTTTAATGAACTTCTTGGCGACAAAGTTTAGCTCCCTAGGCGACTAAGAACTCCTTTGGCGGTAGAAAATCAGTTAAAAACTCTGAATCGCACACTTTTAAAGTGCTTTGAAGATGCTTGTCCTATTTTCCGAGAGACTGGTAGAACGGTTGCACGGTAGAACCGAGAACTGCAGAGGAAATCAGACAGACGACTTCTAAATCGCGCTTGCAAAAGCAATAAAGATGAAGACTGGCTAAACTTCCGGAACTCACAACGTGAACATAAGAGGCTTCTAAAACGTTCGAAACGAAACTCTTTTAAAGCATAGTATGAGGAACTGTAAGGTGAAAGGGAGACTTCCAGGTTGTGAGAGTCCTTAATAAGGATGAGTCGGCCATGTTGGACTCTCTTGGAAATCCGGATGGAACTTTCACTAGCTCATGAGTTGAGTCTATAGAGACTCTCTTGGAAGTACACCACCCGGGAGAACATGTCTCAGAAGTGGGAAGAAGTGCATTGGCGGTTTCTGCAAATCCTTCAACACAAAGGTGTTGCAAGGGGAGTTTTGACACTGCGAGAGCGGTCGTTACCAATGAAAATATGAGAGCTGCTATGCTATTATTTGAACAGTACAATGCACCTGGTATGGATGACATCTACGCAGCGATACTAAAGAAGGGTGTAGAGCCCTTCGAGCAACTTCTTAGAAATATTTTTCCAGGATGTCTTGCTGTGGGCTACTTGCCTTCCTCTTGGCAGAAGGTGAAGGTAGTCTTCATACCAAAGCCTTGGAAAGATGGCTATTCTAATCCACAGAATTTCAGGCAAATCAGCATAACATGGATTTGTTTATTAAGAGCACTGCAATGAGAGCAGCTTATAGACTAATTCGATTAGATCTATGGGAAAACAATGGACGTGGGGGGCACAAAGTCATTGGGAGAACTGAATTTAGTTTTCGCAATGACTTCCGATTCTCAGATCCCCATACAGCTGTTTGGTAGAAGATATGATGTTATCTTGAAACGAAGAGAATACTGAGACGAACCAGAACAATGCGTGTCAGGATATACTGACGTCTTCTACACCGATGGCTCAAGAGACAGAAAATGGTTCTGGATCAGGAGTCTGCCTCTCGAATAAAAACGAGAAGCAGGATTTTGCTTTGGGACAATGCATAACGGTCTTTTAGGCTGAAGTGTATGCGATCCTAAGGGCGGCAACCTGGATGGTTGACGAGCGGTTGAAAGGCAGCCGTATCGCAATCTGTGACGATAGTCAAGCTGCATTGAGGGCGTTGAATAGTACTTTGATCACTTCAAAAATCGTTCAGGAATGTGGAGACCGATTGAATTCTGTTTCTAGATTCAATACGGTGGATTTACTCCGGGTACCTGGTCATTGCGGTATAGAGGGAAATGAAATCTCAGATGCCTTAACAAAAGAGACTTCAACTTTTCCCATGCCCGAACCGAAACCAGCAATTGGGGTGTCGGTAGCATTGGCTGATGCTGCTATCAAAAACTGGGAAGAAGCTTCCCATAATGGAAAGGTAGCGAAGCCTTAATGCTGCTAGACAGACTAAACTTTTCCTGTCAGAACCAAACAAACATACAGCAAAGTTTATCCTGTCGAAAAGCAGGAAGACTTGTCAAATAGAACTATTGTAGGCATTCTGGTTTTCACTAACTGGGCATATGCTCGGAATAGGAAGATGATACGTGTCCATCCTGTAATGAGGAAGTGGAATCCACGGAACATTTTCTATGTGAGTTGTGTTGTAGGTGAGAGCTTACGGGCTCATCAGACATCAGATTTTTGGTGCTGAAGTGCTGAAACTGCAACGAATAGCATCACATCCACTAACAGAAATCCTGTGATACATAAGCGAATCCGGGATATTCCGTTAGACGGGGGAATCGAGTTCAATGGACCACTAACATCTGAGGGCTCAGAGGCTTGGCCTCTCCCCCACCTTAAACACACACACACATAGTAACTGATCCTGCCTTGAGACGTAACAATGAATTGGCAGCTCGTGGGGGAAGCGAAGGAGATGCAGGTGGTTTTGATAAGCCAAACTCTCCCATAACCATAAGGGTGGAGAAAAGGGTTGGTTCTGATCCTTTTCACCTTGCAACGCCGAAAAAAGATAGACAGCAAACTGATTTGAATAAGGTTTTGTTAAAAACAATGGAAAGACTTTATGCTGTTTCAATAGAGTCACGAAAATCAATTAAAAATATGATTCAGGTTCGTTCTTTTTTTGCACCCTAGAAAACTAGTTTGAATTCCCTCTACCATTTCGTCCTTGACATTTTCCAATTTATGTCAAATCACTTTCTACTTACATATTCTTTGTATAGAATTCCTAATGGATATTTTCCATATCTACCAAACAACAACGACTCGAATGGATTTGTAATGTCTTCAAATTCTATCTAGACCTACATGTTACTATAGTAAGGGTGATCGTTATGCTGTGGGTGATGTGGAGCGAGCACAACATTCCCTGCCAATCATAATACATATGTATGTATGTATAAACTTTGACCTAATCCTATTCGAGTTTCTGTTCATCGTCTTTGACTCGCAGGATTGGGTCAGTCTCCTGCTAACCATTTTGCTGAAATAGATGTTTACGTAATAGATTTCCCGAACAACAAAATAAATACGTGTATTTTCGGGTCGGAACGTCTAGACACGTAATTGGAAGTAGGATGCAAACAAAAGCTACACAAAGAAGGTATCGAGGTTGTTGTGATTCTGGGGAGTCTGTAGGAGCCCACACATCGATGGTTTTCTCTGAACCCTCTCTCGAGCATTTTCCCCCCCCAAAAGATTTCAATTTAACTTCAGACTAAAGTGCTCGCAAGGATGATTTCTTCTTGAACAGAGGTTAAACGATAAAAGCTGAAGTGTGAACATTCTTTTCCTTTATTCTTCCTATTCAAATTATCCTTGGAATCAAAATTCCTTGCGTTTAGCATGAGAACTTCTAAAGACTGCAGCAAGACAGTCATGGCAGCAGACGTTATCTTATTATCCTCCGCAGAATGCACGGCAGGACGCAATCTTCTTGGTTGAGGAAGAAGAACACAAACCCGAAACACCACGATTGCATCTAATTGTACAATTCTCAAGTGGCAAGCAAGGACTAAATTATTTACAAGAGCGCTTTCGACGTCAGACACACAAGTGGCCCAATTCTGAGAGTAGAATAGAAACTGGAGGCTGCCATGCAGGACTACACATAGTCCAGGAACCAGCAACTGCAAAACCAACGAGGATACAAACATCAACAAAATAGGAGTAGAAATAGAAAACGATAGCAGAACCAACGACAAAAATATATATTTCACCCGCTTTTTGTCGACTTTGCTATAGGGAAAAACAAGGGCGAGTTCACTATATCTAATGCCAACAGACATGTCTAATTAATGTGCAAAGAACTTTTAGCAATACTACAAATACACGCTGGATATCGTACAACTGATATTATCAAGAGCCATTATGAATGGGAAGAGCTATGCAGGGATAGAAGATGATTCCCTATGGACTTGGATGATGAGTACGTTGCTCCTAAATTATCGTACGAGAATCGTGCTCAGATTTTAATCTGCATATGTATTATATGTATAAAAGGCGGGCATGTATCTGGCAAAACAGATATGGATTTTTTCTATGCTGGAGAGCAGAAGTTATTATCCGGGTGAAAATTGGAAAAGGAAGCTTTCGAGCAATTAAAGAATTCAGACCAGCCACTGCTGATTTCGTGTTTTGTTGTTTTCAGAATGTTCAAATATTTGCCACAAACAATCGGGGTCAACAATAGGCAAATTGGTGGTTTCTTTGTAGTCGCAATGCGCAGAAATATTTGATCTCAGTAAAGATATGTTGTTCTGCTTGCATATTTTAGTATACCAAAAACGCAGAAGTGTCAATGCTTACTATGGATGTGGCATGATTTATTGCATTTTTTGTTGTAAAGTTACGAGATATAATTCGACCAGATAGCTATGGACTTTCTAAAGTATTTTCTCCGTAATTTCCCGGCTTTTCCGAGAGCCTGTTCCGACTGCTTTCAAGGGGGACCAAATTCCCAGCCTCCTCAACAGACTATGAACAGCAACACAGTAGCCCAACTCTCCGACATCAATTCCGCAATCAACGATGCACTATGCCCACCACTGCACTCAGTCCAGATATGACGCCTAATTGCAGTTATGGTCCCGGGTTCAAGGTGATTTCCTAACGAAAGCAGGCGAAAATTAACTTATATTGCTAATTCTCAAGTGTTAATCTTACAAAGGACCCTAACCCCGATCGTGTGCTTTGTTCAAAACGATTTATTCTCATTTGACTTAACCGTCAATCCTTCTTTCTAATCATAAAGGGTGGTGGACAAACCATAAAAACGGATCAAACCGCAAGTGAGTTTCAAGGTAGCCAACTTGCCAAATAAACCTATGTAACTAATTACTTTTGGACTGTCCATTATTCTCCCAGAACCAAGCTCTTATTGGTTGCATTGTCAAAAATTGGCTTGGGGAAAAAATATTAAACTCCAAGCTCCTGAAATGGTGCTTAATTTGTCGCTGAGATAGATACCGCGCTGCACCATATAACTCTTTGGTTGTAATGACCTGATTACAATTAAAAATCTAGGCCCAACCCATCTTCTCTTCTCTTGCTCTTCTTATGATTGTGTTACCTAATTTGGCTTCCAGCTATTTCCCTGTGTTTACCTATCCCCGAATTTCTTACTGCCACTCCCTTCCGGCGATCTTCACCTTTCAATGTTCAATTGCCTTTATCATTCTGGCTCAGCAATACATTCCAACAACCCTTCCCATTCATCTTACTACTCTCTTCTTTTATGAATATTTGTTCTGCCCCGCATATTCAACCCACCTAAGAGTAACCTTTCCATATTTTCTTACATATACCGTACGTCGGAAACACACCATTCAACCTTTCAATTTGAAGCTCCAGCGACGCGTAAAAATTCGTTACTTTCAATTTTGCTTTAGCAAATACGATCACATCATTATCATCAACGGCGCAACAACCGGTATCCGGTTTAGGCCTGCCTTCATAAGGAACTCCAGACATCCCGGTTTTGCGCCAAGGTCCACCAATTCGAAATCCCTAATAGCTATCTGGCATCCTGACCTACGCCATCGTTCTATTTCAGGCAGGGTCTGCTTCGTCTTCTTTTCCTACCATAGATATTGCCCTAACAGACTTTCCTGGCTGGATCATCCTCATCCATACGGATTAAGTGACCCGCCCACCGTAACCTATTGAGCCGGATTTTATCCACAACCGGCCGGTCATGGTATCGCTCATAGATTTCGTCATTTTGCAGGCTACGGAATCATCCATCCTCATGTAGGGGGCCAAAAATTCTTCGGAGGATTCTTCTCTCGAACTCGGCCAAGAGTTCGCAATTCTTCTTGCTAAGAACCCAAGTCTCGGAGGAATACATGAGAACTGGCAAGATCATGGCCCTGTATAGTAAGAGCTTTGACCCTATTGTGAGACTTTTCGAGCGGAACAACCGTGCCCGGATTTCATCATTGTAGTTGTTATTGGTTGTGATTTTCGACCCTAGATAGGAGAAATTATCAACGGCCCCAACGTTGTATTCTCCCATCTTTATTCTTCCCGTTTGACCACTGCAGTTTGATATTGTTGGTTGGTTGGTTTTCGGCACTGACGTTGCCACCATATATTTGAATGAAGACAGTTTGTACGTCTCGGGTGGTGCTTCCCATGATGACCATATCGTCAGCATAGGCCAGTAGTTGGGTGGACTTGAGGGTCGTACCTCTTTCATTTTCATCGGCATCACGTATCACTTTCTCGAGGGCTAGGTTAAAGAGGACGGATGATAAGGTGTCCCCTTGTCGTAGACCGTTGTTGATGTCGAATGGTCTTGAGAGTGATCCTGCTGCTTTGATCTGGCGTCGCATATTGGTCAGGGTCAGTCTGGTCAGTCTTATGAACTTCTTCGGAATACCGAATTCTCTCATGGCCGTGTACAGTTTTACCCTGGCTATGTTGTCATAGGCGACTTTAAAGTCGATGAAAAGATGGTGTCTTGTCCATATTCCAACAGTTTTTGCATCGCTTGACGCAGAGAGAAAATCTGATCTGTTGCTGATTTCCCTGGAGTGAAGCCTCTTTGGTATGGGACTATCCGGCTTAGCAAGATAGTGGAGAATATCTTAAAGATGGTACTCAGCAACATGATACCTCTATAATTGCTGCACTGTATGATATCTCCCTTTTTATGTATGAGGTAGATAATGCCTCGTTGCCAATCGTCAGGCATTGATTCGCTGTCCCATATCTTCAGCACAAGTTGACGACCACTTGGTGTAACTAGTCGCCATCATATTTAACCAATTCGGCTGTAATTCTATCGGCTCCTGGCGACTTATTGTTTTTTAGCCGATGAATTGCACGGACTGTTTCTCCTATACTTGGTGGTGGCAGTATTTGTCCGTCGTCTTGAGTTGGCGGACCTCAAACTCGCCGATGTTCTGGATGTTCAGTAGCTCATCAAAGTACTCAACCCATCGCTCCAATATGCCCATTCTCTCGGAAATCAGATTTCCCTCTTTGTCTCGACAGGATGAGCATCGATGTTTATAAGGCTTCATCCTGCTGACTTGTTGGTGAAACTAGCGCACCTGGTGCCATTGCTCCCTGCACTTTTCTAGTTCACAGACTTGTTGGTTCTCCCAGGCTTCCTTTTTCCGTCTCTGAAGTCACTTCTCCGCACGATGGAGTTCGTGATAACATCTTTGAGAATGCAACATTACTCGGTATGCGGAATACTTCTATTCCATTGCTAGCTTACATTTATCGTCAAACCAGCCGTTCCGACTCCTTTTGCGGCTGGGACGAAGTATGTTCGTGGCCGTATCAATGATAACGTTCTTCAGGTGGTTGTGAAGATCATTTGATGATGCTTCATCTCCAGGTCCTCTATTGACTGCGATTATTGCGGCATCCATTTCCCTCTTATAGGTGCCGTGGAGGATTGTGTTGTGGATGGTTTCAGTGTTAACACTCACCTGATTGTTAGAGGGGATTCTGGGTGGTGTTTTTATTCGAGCTCGGTGCACCATGCCAACGAGATAGTGATCCGTGATGATATTGCCCCCCCTATAAGTTCTAACATTCATCAAGACTGAAAGGTGGCGACGTTCGATCAAAACGTGGTCAATTTGGTTGAAAGTTGTTCCATCTAGAGAGACCGACATATGTTTGTGGACCGCTTTCCGCGCAAACCAGGTACTTCCAACAACCATTTAGTGTGACGCTGCTAATTGAATAATCCGCAGTCCGTTAAAATCTGTATTTTGGTGTCCCTACTTGGCTGTTAAAATCCCCAAGTATGGTTTTGATATCATATCTGAGATAGGCTTCGAGGGTCCTCTGCTAGGGCATGAACGTTAATGAGGCTTATATTTCTAAACTTGTTTCGCAAACGCAGAGTGTATAGCCGTTCGCTTATGTTTTCAAAGCCGATAACAGCAGGTTTCATTTTTTGGCTGACTAAGAAACCTACTCCGAGCACATGGTTTACTGGATGACCGCTATAATATATGGTGTAGTGGCTCTTCTCCAGGAAACCGGTCCCTGTCCATCGCATCTCTTGCAACGCTGTTATATCAGCCCTATATTGGGACAGGGTGTCGGCTAGCTGCTCAGCAGCTTCATCTCTGTACAGGGAGCGCACGTCCCATGAGAAAATGCGCAAATCGTTGTTCCTTTGTCGTTGCCGGGTCCGTCGTTTTAAAATTCGTCCTGTCTGAGGCTCCTGTTGTGGCTTCGTAACAAGTTGTTTTTCGTGTAGGGTTATCAGTTCTACCCAACCCCAACCTAGAGGACCAGTTGGTACTATTTTTCCCGTTTTTAGGCACGGGAGATTCACCTTCATCCTTCTCCGTCTGCAGCTAATAGTTAAGAAAGAGCTTCCAGCGGTCACCACGTGCAGGTGGAGATAAGGTTTGGTAGTAGAGCTGTTGGTGTTGGTTCAGCAGGCGTTTGCCAGGTTTTATGCTCCATCGTGGGTACCAATCCACGTTTCGCCCTGAGACTTATACTACCATTTGACCATCATACCTAAACGTCACCCTGGCCAATATCGGAAGCATAAACACTTTTATGCATAGAAAGCTAGGTTCCGTAGTGGATCTTATGATTCGTTGGTCAAATATCGTCACTGGCATGTTGATGAAGAATACACGCATAGACACCAGCGGGCGATATATATTACTATTGATAAGGGACTCAGAACAATAAATCCTTTCCTGATGAAACGAAAAGCAGGTTGGTGATCTAGAGCACTTGATAAGGACACATTTCTGGCGGTATTGCATTGGAACACCGAGTTTCCGGTCATTGAAAAAGTATCGCAGCTGTCCCAACAGATATACCGAGCATGTGACGCTTCCATGCTAAGACGTGTACACTCTCGGAAGCGCAACCCTAACTACTGGTTCAACGCTGAAATAGCAATGTGTCGTAGGGAATGCTTGAAGGCCAGAAGGAGGAGTCAACGCCGAAGAAACACGCCAGATCCATGGGGAGGAGCATACAAGTCCTAGCCTAGAAGAAGGGTCTTTCCCGCATAGTGGAAAATACAGAAGCTTGTATTGATCCCGAAGACAGATAAACTGATAGGTGAGCCGATATCCTATAAACGGTCTGTCTGTCTGTCTTCTGAATACAATAGGCTAGGTCCACGAGTGGGTAGTCTATAATCGGCTATATCCGTTAATTGATAGTGGCGGTTATTTGTCAAATATGACTTACAAAGGGCTCGGTCAGCGGTTGATGCTACTAAACTGGTTTTTGAGCTAGCCAGAAACCCTACGACAAAGGGAAGTACTACCCACTGGTGACTCTTGATAGCAAAAACCCGTTCAATTCTGCCTGATGGAACCACATCATCGAAGCGTTCATCGCAGCTCAATCGCTAAAATATATGTTAAATATAATCTTCGATTACTTCAGACAGCGGAAGCTACTTGATGATACGGACCAAGGGTCGAATATGTATGTATATAACGGCAGAAGTTCCGCAGGGGTCTGTTGTGTCTGTTACGCGCTACATCTTATGAGGCGGCATGCATGATTGCGGAGATGATCCCGGTGGATATTCTAACCGATGAGGCAAGTCGTCTGTACGAGAATCGGGAAGCGACCCTAAACCAGCAAAGTGAGCGTATGTGGTCATTGGCAGCATGCCAAACAGCATGGGAGGCGGAGAATGGCCGCTGGACATACAGGCTTACCTCAGACATAAGTATGTGGACTATACGGAACCATGGTGAGACGAGTTAAGATCTGACTCAGTTCTTAACCGGACACGGTGGATACAGGATTGCCTCTATAGGTTCGGTCTAGATGAATCGCCCGATTTTCCTACGTGTGAAGGTACAGTGAAAATGCAGAACACGTTTTCTTCGCCTGCCTAAGATTTAAAAGCTGAATAAAGAAGCTTGAAGCAGAGCTAAATACCCGTTTAACGGTGGAAAATCTGAAGAGGTACATGGTGCATTGAAAGACAACATGGGACGTGGTAGTTGCAATGGTGAAACGGATCCATCACCAGTTAAAAGCAGCAGAAGCGCTGGGGAGACGTAGAAGGAAAGCTACTGCAATTAACGCCACGCAAAGCGGTAGCAGCTCGTTTAGAGTGAACACCTAAGTACTGAACAACCTCGCGAAACAATACCAGAACGGTGGTCCCGCGGGGAGAGTGTGGAGAAAATATGGGAGGTTTTAGTCGGTAAGAGTCCGGCATGTGTGTGTTAGATTCCAGATGGGTATCCATGATGAATTTCTCCCAGCCGAAAAAAAAACACAGGCAGACAGACAGACAATAAACCGATTTTAATAAGGTTTTGTTTTACACAAACAAAGAAGTGAAAAACAGACATTTATTTCCACAACTTCCTAGAATGGACTATGGAAAATTTCATATATCCTTTCTTCACTTTTTCATTTTACTTAGTAATCACAAGAATGATTACTCGGCAAACTAACATCATCAGCTTTAAATGCTTCTTAACACAGCACACAATAGGCCCCCTCGTCCTAGTCACCTTAAATAAAGGAGCGCCCTAAGGAGTCTGAGGAAAATTCTCCAGAAGATTATTTGAATTTCAGCCCTGGCAACTGATGAGGGATGGAATGCATGAACAATCATTATTGGAATTCTATTCAATTATAATCGGTGTTTTGATTGAATGAAGTGCATAATTGGTCTTCGGACTGAATGCATTAATTGGAATCAGGAAAGTATCTTCCTCTCTTACAGCACCTGCACCTTGGCTTCAGTTTACCTTTGAGATTAATAAATACAAGCCAAATTTCAAAATTGCTTTTGGTTTTCCTACATACATAAATATAGGGTATTCTTGGATCATCTCTGAGTTGTCAGTGGCAACAATCTGTTGCATTCTAAATAGGTCAGGCAAGAAAACACTTCAAGGAGCTACACGCAAAGAAGCTAAGGATAGAATCGTAAAGATGAGCTTTTAATAAATTATTTTTGCCCGCAATTAGAATTTAATAGCGATGAAATTATCTTAAGTTTGCTAGCGCAGATGCTCTTAATTGCCTCTGATGCGGAAATTGAAACAAAAACTCGACCATCTTTCATTAATATTGAAAGTTCTTTCGACGTGAAGGAAACGAAGGAGTAAGGAGAGTTCGCTTGTAGTCCTCTAAGTTATGCAGAGAAAATTTTCAAATATAAATAAGGCTACTCTGGGGTTTTTATGCATATTTTGATTATAAGATATAAATAGCTTGGATATTGATTAGGGCTTTAACTTTATTTAATAAAATCAGGTTTATGTGGAATGCAAGGTTGTTGTAAAATTATCGGCAATGTCTTTAAAAAGTAACTAGAAAAGATGTGAAGTAACACCCAAAAAATATATTCAAGGTGATGTTTTGGCAATTGCTATTGAATCACTTTTATGTCATTAATTTTCGACTATATTTTCCAGTTCTTGACAAATCTGTCTCCACCGTACTATAATTTTTCATTGCAAATTCACTAGTTTATGAACATCTGTCATATGGCCTTGTTCAGAGTCCTGAGTACTGATCATCCGATTTTCTTAAGAGGTGAACAACTTGGAGAGTCTAATCAGTTCGCGTACTCTGGAGATTCTTTGATTGTAGATAAAATCTGACTTAATAGGTTGCTGTGGTCTACTAACTTAATCCATATGTTTGAAGGTGATCCAGCCCGGAAAGTCTGTAAGGGCAATATCTATGGTAGAAAAAGGAGACCATGGCTGAGACGGAGTGATGACGAAGACCTGGGCGTCAGACTGAGATTTAGGCGTAGATAATCTCATGAGGAACTAATTGCGCTTATTGGCATGCTTCTTGATGGACCGATGGAGTTATTAATTTTGAACGTACCAAGGAGCATCTAGTATGGTTCTTGGCAGTTTCTTTGGAAAAGATGAATAACTTTCCGCTTCGTTTCCTTGGTACAACTCCGAGACTGTATTTGGTACTTTCATATGGGCTAAATATATAACTTTATTCGTATGTTGTGCTTATTGTCCGTAGATGCTTTCGCTTTTTTGTCCGTGACGTTAATATAAATCGATTCGGTTTGATTTAGTTTGACTTTTCACTCGCTGGTCTATTCTATTCTACAATGCGGTACATACCTTTTGTAACTTCGTTGCTCTTCGGTATACCCCTCCCGCCTATTTTTTCCAAACCAGAGTATATTTCTTCGTAATTCACTCTAAATTGCCGCTGAGATACATAAGATTTTAGGATCTCAAAACATTCTTCCTGGAGGTTCCTGCAAAACTTGTAGAGCCGCATACTTGCCTATTTTCTCCATTTTTGATGCTCTTAACGAATAAACTTTGAAATAAATTGGTCGTGGTTCGGAGTAGTTATATTAGTTCTCCCTTCCCTGGATTAGCAACCATTATAACTTAGCACTTTCCGTTGTGGGGAAACCTATTTCAGTCTGAATAGCATTTTAGTTAGGCCATTTTAAGGTTTTGTATGAAACGAAACATCATTAAAATCGGTTTACTATCTGTCTGTCTGTCACGCGCATTTTCCTTGGAGACGGTGATAGCGATTGACACTAAATTTGGTGAAAAGGTGGGAACTGTGAACGCTCAAGCATACAGCAAGTTATATCGTTTTACATCGAATTTAAGGGAGGATCCCCATATCTGCAAAAGGTGGGTGTAAATGTTTTTCTCCAAATATAGGTTTCGTTGAAAGGTTTCGATTAGCACTTTCCGAAACCGGCCTTAATTTTGACATTTGCTGGAAAGGTGGGGGTGCGGGGGATCGAAAGTGATTATTTCTTTCACGGAGTCATCCTCAGAAACTACTCAACTGAAAAATCTGAAAAAATCCAGAGACTGGCACTATATGATGCCTAGGCTCCGAAATATTTTCCATACCGATATCTTTTTAAATAAAGGGAACATCCCACTTTACCAACTTCATAAAATCGAGTTTTTATGGTTTTCATAAGTAAACCACTTTAGAAATGTTGTGTGAAAATTTCATAGTGAACCGAGAATCCTCAAGCACGGCGTACTCCTACTCGAGGCAGCAGGTATACGAACACTCAACAGTTCTCCCTTTCTCTTGACCCTCGGCGCTAAAGATTTAAGCAAATGTACCGATTTTCCGCTCCCTTGCTTTTGAGTTTCATTTCCTGAAAATGGATAGGAAACAACCAAAAAGCCAGTGGATACGTCCATCGTCTAGGGCCAAAAAGCGGAAATTTCAAGGAGATAAATTCAGCGATGATGAGAATACAGATTCCAGATCCAGTACATCGGTTGGAAGACTTCGAAGGACGAATGACAAATCTCTTGAGATTGATTGCAATCAGATGGTGAAATATTGCATCTTGAATTTTATGATAGCGTTTTCTACTTTCCATAATTATCAACGTCATCATCAATGGCGCAGCAACCGGTATCCCGTCTAGGCCTGCCTTATTAAGGAACTCCAAACACCCCAGTTTGCGCCGAGATCCACCAATTCGATATCCCTAAAAGCTGCATGGCTTCCTGACCTACACCATTGCTCTTTCTCATGGAGCGTCTGCTTCGTCTTCTTTTTCTACCATAGATATTGCCCTTATACACATTCCGCGGTGCATCATCAACATCGATACGGAGTAAGTAACTCGCCCACCCCAGTCAATTGAGCCGGATTTTATCCACAAGCAGACGGTCGTGGTATCGCTCATAGATTTCGTCAATATGTAGGCTACGGAAACGTTCATCCTCATTTAGGGGACCAACAATTATTCGGAAGATTCTTCTCTCGAACGCGGGCAACAGTTTACAATTTCCGAGGTTTCCTTGGAATACATAAGGACTGGCAAGTTAATTGTATTGCAAGAGCTTTGGCCCTATGGTGAGACGTTTCGAGCGGCTTAAAGTCGATGAAAAATGATGCAACTGATGTCCATATTCCAACAGGTTTTCCATCGCTTGCCGCACAGAGAAAATCTGATCTGTTGCTGATTTGCCAGGATTGAACCCTTTTTGGTATGGGCCAATGATGTTCTGAGCGTATGGGGCTATCCGGCCTAGCAAGATAGCGGAGAATATCTTATAGATAGTACTCAGCAACATAATACATCTATAATTGCCAGACTGCGTGTATGGGACAAATAATGCCTCGTTGGCATTAGTTAAGCATCAGTTGAGCATCAGTTGATGAGCCACTTTGTGTAATTGGTTGCTTCCATATTTAACCAATTCAGCTCGACGGCTGGCGACTTATAGTTTTTAAGCCGATGAATTGCACGGACTGTTTCTTCTATACTTGGTGGTGGCAGCGTTTGTCCGTCGCCTTCAGTTAGCGGAACCTCTAATTCGCCGATATTTTGGCTGTTGAGCAGTTCATCCAAATACTCAACCCATCGCTCCAATATGCCCATTCTGCCGGAAATTAGATTTCGCTCCTTGTCTCGCCAGGATGAGCATCGGGGTGTATGAGGCTTCATCCCGCTGATTTGTTGGTAAAACTTCCGCGCCTGGTACGGTTGCTCCCTGTACTTTTTAAGTTCACAGACTTGTTGGTTCTCCCAGGCTTCCTTTTTCCGTCTGTGAAGTCGCTTCTTCGCTCAACGGAGTTCGTGATAAGTCTCTGCGCGTGCTCGCGTTCTTTGAGAATGCAACATTTCTCGGTATACAGCATCTTCCCCTTTCCGTTGCTAGTTTACATTCATGTGAAACCAGCCGTTCCAACTTTTCTTGCGACTGGGGCCAAGCATGTTTGTGGCTGTGAAGTGTGTATCAATGATAACGTTCTTCAGGTCTTTGTGAAGATCATTTGTTGATGCCTCATCGTTAGCTCCGGTTATTGCAGCTATCATTTTACTCTTATAGGTGTTACGGAAGGCTGTGTTGTGAATAACTTCAGTATTCGCTCTTACCTGATTGTCAGAGGGGATTTTAGGTGAAGTTGTAACTCGAGCTCGGAGCACTATTCAAACGAGATAGTGATCCAAGTTTATATTGGCCCCCCTATATGTTCTGACATTCGTTAAGGCGTTCGTTTAACACGTAGTCAATTTGTTTGAAAGTTTGGAGAGTCCCACGCATGTTTGTGAACCGATTTCCGTGCAAACCAGGTCCTTCCAACAACTATTTTGTGTGACACTTCTAATTGCATAATCCGCAGTCCGTTATCATTTGCATTTTGATCTAAACTATGGGAGTCAATGTATCACCTGACTACGGGCTTCGTCCTTACTTGGCTGTTAAAATCCCCAAGTATGATTTTGATATCACATCTGGGACAGGCTTCGAGGGTTGTTCTACTGCCTCGTAGAAGGTATCCTTCTCCGAGTTTGCAGTCTCCTCTGTAGGGGCGTGAACATTAATGAAGCTTATATTTCCAAATGCTCTAACAGTAGGTTTCAGCAGGTTTTGTCTGACTAAGAAACCTACTCCGAGCACATGGTTTACTGGATGGCTGCTATAATATATGGTGTAGTGACTCTTCTCCAGGAAACGCGTCTCCTATAACGCTGTTACATCAGCCCTATATTGGAACAGGGTATCGGCAAGCTGTTTGGCAGCTCCATTTTGGACAGGGAGCGCAGGTTCCATGAGAAAATGCGCAAATGGTTTTTGCTTTTTCATTGCCGGGTTCGTCGTTATCAGTTCAGTTCGAGGCTCCTGTTGTGGCTTCGTAACAAGTTGTTTTCCATGTAGGGTTGTTAGCCCTTCCCAACCCCCCAACTGTAAGACCAGTTGGTGCAATTTGTCTGGTTTTTAGGCGCGGGAGACTCGGCTTCATCCTTCTCCATTTGCAGCTTCTTGTTAAGAAAGAGCTCCCAGAGGTCGCCAAGTGGAGCTTCACCTCCTAGGGTTTGCTAGTACAGCTGTTGATGTTGGTTCAGTAGGCGTTTCCCAGGTTTTATGCTCCATCGTGAGTACCAATCCATGTTTCGCCCTGACACCTATACTGCCCTTTGACCACCCTGAATAAGGACAAGTATCTCCTTTCAAAAAATTATGATAACCATATACTTGCTTCTATACTATATGCATTTCCTTTTAGAATTTATGAGCAACTTTCATCCTAATCTCTTTTCTGGTTTCTAAAATTAGCTATATAACATGACTACCATTATCATAATCCAGGAAAACGTTTAATTGGTTTGTAATGATTCGAGGTTTAGGAGATGGCCAAAATTAATATATGGATTGAGTATGGTCATCTACAATGTGGCTTTGCGTTGAAAAACTCAGGAAAGTGGCGAAGTTGAAGGCGCTGATCCACCAGCACCTAAGTTCAGCTCGACTAAATAGTCCTCTTTCCACCCCTCTGTACTAGCCAGGCTTGGGAATTTGGGGATCGATTTCAATTACTCCCACTTCACTAACAAAATATCACATATCCACAATTTACGTTTTGGAACCGTATCAAAACCAGAAATACCAAATGGCTAAAGTTTGGGAGATTGCACCAGAAAGGTATGAGATGCTGCAATTAGAAACCAAAAAATAGTTCTATCGGGCGTGAAGAGCCGGAAATCTCGTTACCCGTATGTCCCAATCGGGTGGAGAAGATCCATGATGATCATATCTTCACTTGATCCCTCTTCTTCTTGAAATATCGCAGTAAATTGAGATCCCTTTTTAATCTTGGCATTTTCCGGCAGTGGTATTTGAAAATGCCCGCTTAGGTCGTTTTTGACTCGCGTGTCCTGTATACAATGACATCACAATAATCGCAAATAAAAAACCCACAGGGTTACTTGAATATGTGGGAGGGATTCTTTTGAGGCTGTACGAAAAAATCAAGTACGATTTTTCTAGGGTACTAGGGGACAAATGTAAGTGGCGTCCACGCAAGTTTCTATTCGGCATGAACCTAAATCGCGAAGAAAACAGAAATAATAATTCCCTCATTAAAAGAAAAACAGTTCCAACTGGTCGAATTTCCAAACGATTCTCCTTTCTTTATGTTGTGTTCATATAAAATATTTCTATCTTTTCTTCTTACCAAGAACGAAAGATCCAGAATAATTAGGCGAGACCTATTAGTGATTTTTTTTCGGATAAGCTGGGTTAAGCTCAAAGAGCTATGATCAACACCAACATTGGTAACCAAAATCCCTTGAAGAGGACATAATCCGGAAAAGAAGAGAAAGTGAAAAGAAGATACGAAAAGATAGTCCAATATATTACCGACACAACCATCCAGATCCGATACACGCAGCTGCTATCCAGAGCGTTTCATCTTCCTTTATGATAATCATCCCAATCAAGGAAACTCACTAGCCTTCCAGAACGTAGCAAGACATTACTGATATAAAAGAAACATATGGTAAAAGATGGCTGGTTCGTTACCGTGAAAGGATTTTCAGGGGACCTTAGGTGGTTCAATGTTGTGTTAGGCACAGGTTGTAGATTTTCACTTCAATTCTGAAAACCGAGGAACTTGACTCCTTTCACTCACGTGATGATTTCATCAGCTATTCATAAGCGCAGTTTAATTACGTGTTTATCGTTTCTGACATCTGCCCTAGGAGCAGCATGGCCGAAGTGGTTCGCTATCTACACGATATGAGTACGCATTATGAACAGGTCAAAAGCTGCCTTGTTCAGGCCGCGTCCTTAGGAGGCCGGATCGAGCCAATTGGAGAGTAACTTGCTCCCACTTTTTTGAAGCTTAGCACTTAGGCTTTCTAAAAAAGGAAAAGAGCTTGCGGTTTCGTTCAAGATAAAGGCAGCTCGTCAAACGCTCCCTCAACTTTGCCAAGATAGAGCAATTAAAAACTAGGAACCCTTTTTATTGCTCTTCCCCAAACGCAGAGCCGAGGCAGCGTCTAATTCTCTTTCTATTTTGTAAAATTTAGTTAAACACCTAATGAGGTGTGGTGTCCATTACGAGCTGAATTTTGCGTTGAATAAAGTATTTTAATTTCCAATCCTTTTCTTAGTTCTTGAACTTAAAACTTTTAAAATAAAACTAAAGTAGTTATGTAATTATTATTGTCAATGACTACTCCACTATGCACAAATCTTTAAATTGTGAAAATCAGAATTTGCTGAAACGGTCTCCCCTCCTCCCCCCAAAATATTCGAAGTGTCCGCCCATGCAGATATCCAGATATCACAAAATTTGCTCGAAACCGGCATAAATTCATGAGTCATCCTTCAAATTCACGGATCTAAAGTGTTATGTTATGCATTTCCTTCACGTTCCATTTTGTTAACTAGACGTTTTCCAATACACAGAATCCCTCCTGCATTCATAAGTTATTCCGTTTTGAACGACTGCGTCCATTTGCTCCAGTGCAACAACGGTCCCTTATCGATATGTGCAATTCAGGGGAAAATGTCCCCATTTTCAATATATTGTTGAAGGTGTCGCTCCGTGAAACGTATTTCAATGAACTTCTCTCGTATTCTGTCGTTAAATGCACTTACAATGCAAATTTAGAGGCAATTACCAGATAACAACGTTCGCTCCATGAAACGTTTTCCAGGATAATACCCTGCGAATATGATATTTTAATGGCAGCTGGAATGGATGTCGGATTGAAGTTATGGGTTCAGAAAACAAGGGGACTATGTTTTTGCAAGGGCTCTTCTGTTAGGGGACTTTTTGATACATTCCATACAGGATTGGTAGAATATCCTGAAGTGTAGATACTTACGAGACTAAAGAAAATATCGTCGTTTCCTAAAAGTTAGATTCATTATTTTCTGGGCTGTTTTCTGCTCCAGTAACGCATTATACTGGGATATCGGAATATGACTATCTTTTCCTTTTGATTTGAAATATCTAAGTAATAATGAATGCTCAGACAATTTGTTTATATTTTCTGGGGCACATTCCGATATATTATTTGTTTACGATTGGTAGATTATTGAAAGGAAAGAGAAAGATGAATACGCCAAGAAAATAGAGCTTAACGATGTAAACAAAGCAGAACGTGTGACTGTACCGAGAATAGTATTTAATGGGGATAAAGTGATAGTGGATGTGTCCTTATAAGGCTACAGGACCGTCAATTAAACTAGATAAATCTGAATATGAGGTTATGTGATTCATGGTGTGCCGTACTGAATCCAAGTCTCGGCGGACTCCCAAAAAGGCAACTCAGGGTTAGTTCCTTCATATTGACGCGAATACTTAGTCGATGCTGTGAGTCAAACAAAGGATTTGTCTCGGAGGAAAAGAAGGGTTGAAACAAAGCTGTGTGGATGCCAGTTAACTGTTGGATTGTACTTTTAGTTGTGATGTGAATTCCATCCGTTGGATATCTAAGCTCTTCAAATAACCACAATCCAAAGTGGTATGCCAATTTTGAAGATCCATAACTCGGGAAACCCTTTAACTACTCTGATGGTCTCTTAAACAGAAAGTAGTACTACGTTCATCCAGCTTCAGAAACGGTCTACATAGTTAGCCAGTAGGGCCGTGACTCACATTTGGATGATGGTGAAGAGGAAAATTTGCAGCTTGTGATCTGAAAAATGATGCAGTCGGTCGCTTCAACAATATGTCGAAATTATTTCATTAGAAGATACAACGCCAATAGTTTTCTATGTTACGTTTCTTATTTACGTCCCGACGAACACACTTAATCCAGAAGAAATTCGATGACATTTAGCGGTAGTTAATCCTCTCTTTGAGGACTGCTTTAACCACAAAGTCAAAGACATCACAGAAGAAGGCCAAAGGTGCATTGAGCTTCATATGTGCGGGAGTAGTTTGCTTCACTGCCTTTTTGGAAGTTTCGAAAGTTGCAGAGGGTTTTTCTCGGAAGGATCTCAATGAGTAGCGCCTGTACTCCTGCTGCTCTGGCAATGGATGTGTTCCCTTCTTTAAAACCAATTATTCAAAAAGACTGATCTCTTGCTCTTCACAAATGCATTTGCAGGGATTCATCACCACCTCGTATTATTTCATTTGCAGGAGCAGCGTTCTTGCTTGGTGGGCGTGTTTTTTAATGTCAATGAAGCGACTAATAGGTCATCGATGGGGGCATAGGAGAACCTCTCAAAGTTTCATCAATAAATCGATGGAACTTTTGTTTTGCGTTCCATAGGCCAAATGTCGCAGATGGAAAATCCTACAGGCAGAAAGGCACTGTGATGTCAGTTTTTTTATTCTATATAACTTCTTTAGCTAACTGGCTAGCTGGATTCATACTTCCAGTGTCCGGATAGCTCAGCGGTTAGAGCACTAGGCTATCATACGGAAGGTCGCGGTTCAAATCTCACTGGTGGCAGTGGAATTTGTATCGTGATTTGACGTCGGATACCAGTCGACTCAACTGTGAATGAGTACCTGAGTCAAATCAGAGTAATAATCTCGGGCGAGCGCAATGCTGACCACATTGTCTCCTAGTGTACCGTTACGGTCTTGAATGAAGTGCTCTAACACACTTCAAGGCCCTGATCCAATATGGATTGTTGCACCAACGATTATTATTATCTCCGAGTTATCACAATCTCGGCAGATGCCGGATTTTATCTAATACTAGCACTAAGTGCCAAGCATTTAGGCTCGGACGATCCTACCTACTTAAAAACTAAAGGGGCACTGGTGGTGGTGGCCGGTGGTAGGTCAGTGGGAGAATCCGTCGAGTACTCCCCGCAACATCGAGCACGTATGCAGAATGGTGTACTTCTGCATGGTTTGAACCAGACTGTGCGAAAGTCCCAGGACATCAAGGGAAGCCGTCAGGGATTTAGGTACAATACCTGTAGCTGACAATATTATGGGAACTACAACCACCCGCTCGAGACGTCAAATTTCTTTGATTTCCCGAGCCAATGGCTCATAGTTCACCTTCTTCTCCACGTATTTCCGTTCAATGTTGCTATTATGGGGGATAGCAACATCAATAATATACGCGGAGCGACCCGTCTTGTCAACTAACAGTACGTCAGGCTTATTGTGTGAGGTATGGCGATCAGTCAGAACTTGCCGGTTCCAATACATGCTGCAAGCAGAACTATCAAATACTGCTTGCGGCTCATATCGGTAAACTGGACATGTCCCCGTGATCAGCCCATGCTTGTATGCAAGGTTTGGATGGATAACCTTACATACAGCATTATGCCTGGTAATGTGTTGCACCGGTGCCATAACAGTACAGCCAGAAATGAGATGGTCCAACGTCTATAACGCCGAACCACACATTCTGCACTGGTCGTTCTCCACCCGTTCTTTCATGATGAGCTTTTTATAAGCTCGGGTGGCGACCACGCTATCCTGAATGGCACACATGAACCCCCCGTTTCAGCAAAGAGCTCCCCAGCACATAGCCATCTGTTCGACAGATGCAAATCGACAAATGGTTGCCAAAGACAATTCACGTGTTTACCGTGCATTGCCTTCGACTTCATCGATCCGCTCTTGGTCCGACTTCACCCCACTCAGAGGATTGAAAGATCGATCCTTCAAGTTAAGTGGAGTCAGTCCACAGTCTGCCTTACAGACAGCCGCATGCAAGGGATTCGCCTGCTCTTTGCTGTAAAAATAAGCGCGCAGCGAGTCGACTTGGCGATGATGTTGTGCCGCCACGTCAACCACGCCCCTACCTCCGATGTCACGAGGCCGGTTCATCCGCTCCACGGCAGACTTTAGGTGATGCATTCGGAATTTGGACATAGTTGTCCGTATCCGCCGTTGGACGTTTTCTAGATCGGTCTTCGTCCACGGCAATATTCCGAATGCATAAGCCAGTGAAGGGATAGCGAATACATTCAACGCGCTTATTTTATTCTTCCCCGAGAGATGCGATTTCAGCACCAGCTTTACACGTCGCAGGAATTCGGACAGCAGAGCATCCTTCAGATCACCAACTCGAGCATGGGTTCCTTGCAGAATTCCTAGGTACTTGTAGAAGTCTGTCTCGGTCATAGCTTCGATGTGGAGGTCACCAATGCTATGTCCGGCATGCGGCTCGTGATGACCTTTGCGGATGGCTTGGATTCGACACTTGTCTAACCAAACTCCATCCGAATATCACGGCTGAACATGTCTATTATTCGTAACAGACTTCTAAGATGGTTGTCAGTACCAGCATACAGCTTGATGTCATCTAGGTACATCAAGTGTGTTATTATTATTATTATTCATACTTCTCTTCAGCGCCTGCATCAGATTTCCTCTCCCGATCGATAGTTGCAAGACATGGTTTCGTGCCACATTGTCTGATTTCGATGATTTTTTTACCTTAATATTCTCGATATATCGTGTTCAGGCAAAATGGAAAACGGGCCTCCATCAAAATCTTTCATCGGTAGCGTCCTTTATACTTCGACTTTCCTTGATCTCCATCCAGAATACCTGGTGGTCACTGTGAGTATAGTACTCAATAATATACCAAGTAACTCTACTGGCAAAAGTGGCGCTCACATATGCTTTGAGCTTCATGTTGCAGACCGGAGAGGTGTGAAGGGATAAGCCGGAGACTGTCCCTCTCACACCAAGACTAAAAGGTCGTAGTGGTCACCTCCTTCAAAAAGTTATAGCACTTTAAGTGGGAAGCATTATGATATTAACATGGCAAGCTTTAATTTGTCAGCCCCATTCCCGGGGATGGAGGGAAGAAAGACTAGACGTAGGAGGAAGAAGAAGATCATTCCTTTCTAACGGTGTTGAAGGCCTATAGTTGTCATCTGCCGTTGAAGGGTTGTGGCGCCCCAACAGAGGGCTACTTTCTCATCGTTCATAGGCTTATTGGTAGAGCAAGCATCATTGCTATGTGAAAGGAGGACTACGGAAAGGGGCCGCCTACTTGCTTCAATCCCTACCCTCCACTGCTACCATTTCATGGCGAAGGGCGTCTCAAGATAATCTAGCAGTGTTTCAGAACCTTAGAACTATCATAGGCTTCTCAAAAGTACACTCCCTCAAGCTTAGTTCGTCGTTGATCAGTACCCCAAATATCTGCTAACCGCATTAGAGGCCATCGTATGTCTATCGACTTCCACCTTTACAGTGCTCTTCGTTCAGCCAACACTTTACCATTATCACTCTCTCCGTGGCATAGACCTTCTGTTTTGCTGTTACAACCACAGTAAAGCCATCCTCAAAGTCAAAATTGTAAACTCTTCCGAGAGGAAACACCAATGCACTCCATTATGCATGATATTTCACAGTTGAAGACCCAGTACAGAGCCTTGTGTTGCCTCCGCTCTGACCATGTAATATCTAGAGCCTTCATTCATTTCACGTCAGAGGTAATTTTCGACCAAACTGTCCAAATATCCAAAAGCACCTATATCATCCGATGCGTCTTGTTCAATGCGTCAATGTTTTTTGACATACATGACTTTTTAAGACGTAGTGACTCCTATGAGTTTTTAGTGAGAGCAGAAAAGCTGGACCTATTTCTTCTCCTATATGCCCTTTTTACCTTTTCCTCATTTTCGCCATTAAAAATAGTCCTATTTGAGGCAGCCTGGCATTTTAAGGGATGCTGACTGCTTCAATTCTTTCACGGTATTAGAAAGAGGATACCTATATCTTTCTGGTACATATCTGCCCCAACCTCTTATCTTCACGGGGTGGGGTTGACAATTAAAACTTTACCATGATGTTACCATAAAAAACCCCTGGAGGGGCCACCACTTTTTAAGGAAAGCGATCGATACGAGTTCAGTCTCAGGTCACAGGCATAAATTATGAGTTGGTACCGAAGGTTCTAAACTTCACATGATGTACACATATATATACGTACAAAGAACGGTGAAATGAAGGTTTAACAATTTTGTGGAATAAACATTATTGATATCATAGAAGGGCTTGCCATTAACTTTGCAATTACTCCTTGAATCAAACAAGTGTTTTCAAAGCAAAAAAAGTCCTTGACTTATTTATTCTAAACATCTATTTTGAAGGTATTAGAATCCTTCCCCTTATGAGGTTTCCAAAAAAAAATTCAGCATACCCATCTATGTTCGGAGGGGATGGGCTTTGTTTTCACTTGTACTCACAACGTTTGTCACAAAAGAACCATCTCAAGATAAGCAGCAAAAGATTCCTTGCGCTATTCTGTCGGCAAAGCTACAATTCCTTTGGTATCCGTTTTATCGCGCTAAAAGAGCTCCATTCATGATAAGATTTACCATCGGAACACTCTTTACTCGGACAACTTCAAAATATATTCCCTTCGTCTACTTGTTCGATATTTTCAACGGAAACTTTTCAAATTGTTCAGCAAACTACACAGGAAATCAAGTAACGAGCCATTAATTGTCATGCAAGCATGAACAAAGTTACTAAAGAACTTCAGACGGAAAAGTTACGTTCGCTTGAAAACTTTCTGAAGGTATCTCCTACAAGTTGTTCTCAGAAATAGGTATCCCCCCAGGCCAGTCAGTTTAAAGACAATTAAAAGCGCAGGAAAGTCAGAATTTTCTTTCTTTACCAATTGAATGCTCAGTAAATTTCCTAGAAAAAGTTGAAATTATTCATGGTAGTAAGGAAACTCCGCCGTTTATTACTAAAAATATGCTAACTTCTGGTAGTTCCTGGAATGTATGTATATCCATCATGATAGCTCCAGAAAAGAGGGAGCTAGATTCCGTGATTACAGTAGGAAAAGAAGAAAGTAAATAACTTCGCATGAACGTAATAGGAGACCAATAATTTATTAGACATTAACGCAGGGTTCGAATCAAAAGCTGCTGTAAAAGAGATTGTAGGTTAAGAAAGCTTGGGAGGGTATCACTTTTGGAATGGACAAGAAGGTGAAATATTGGGTAAACGTCACCGGATAGCTTAATGTTTGCCATACTAAGCTATCACAGCGGAAGGTCGAGGCTGAAGTCTCACTCCTCGGCCATTCTGAGATAGTGGTGCAATCGTTATTTCATAAAATGTGACCTATCCACTGTCACTTATGCTTTTAATCAACTCATCCACTGGCACTTGGTATGTACACTGACATAATTCATCATTGGAGTTTGAGCCGGGCCAGAGTACCCCATTGGCAAGATGGAGAGACTTGTTAACGACGAGTTGGAGCCTTAGAGTAACAGTTCCTGCCACTGGTCCATGTTCTTCTACCACAGAACAGCAGCGGAAGAATAATGGTATAAACAACCATAAGTTGATATTGTTTTTGGGGTATTACCTGTATTTCCAATAACGAAAGCGGATCAAGCGCTGTTCATGCAAGAAGCACGTTAGCCACGACAAGAGGGTAAATTTTCGGCGACAGAATACTCGTACATTTCTGGTGGACTCCACTTCGAACTTTAAATTTCTACCCTCCTCTATACAACACGTGACATTTCGGGAAAAATTTCGGATTCCCAGGATTTCCGTATAAGTGGAAGTGGCAACCGTGCGAAGACTAGAGGAATTGCGATCAACAGTTCCGCGTGGCAATCATTGAGCCCAGGTGTTTGAGTGTGTGTAAGACGGGGTTGACTTTTATATGATGGAGCAGCTTATTTTCACAATATATTACGGCTAGTAACCATTTTATTTACGAAAGAAGAACTTTACCGAGTTTTATACGGTTGAGAATCGTGGTGATATGCTCCTTCCACATCTAAAGCTGCTCGTCGTCGTAAATGTGCGGCCTACCCTTAAACTCTTTCACCAGGCCATTGGAAAACCTGTGATCACCTTCAATTACTTTCGTGATGCGGTATCATGTCATTATTATTTTGTCACAGTGCATGCAACACTGAATTTCAGCAGATATGCCAAGTACTAAAATTCAAGCGCATCACTTTCAACCTCACTCGCCTTAAGTTCTCCAATCTTGTCGATCCGCTTTCAATTTTCGTAGTCAACCAGATTTTATGGTACCCATTCGAGGAATATCCGATATCTTCACTTCTTTTCAACCTGGAGAGAACGAACAATAGGAAGAGGGCACAATTGCCATGAATTTTCATCGGTGAGCTGTTCAAGATATCTTGGGCCCGGTTGGAAAGATAATTTTCCCATTGTCTAACAATAGTCAGGTCTTGATAGCGGATCATGATAAGCCCTGGGAATCTAGGTTCCTCATCGTTGCAACTGGATGAGGGCACAATACACAAGCATTCGTTTGTTTTGTACCTCAAAAGACCACTCCTAAATATATTGCTAACCGCGATCTGGTCGATCAAATAAGGAATTTCCTACTGGTCAATTGAAATCCAACCAACTTCATAACTGGTTATGCAGCGTCTGACCATTTGCCCCTGCCCTGGTAAGAAACCGTAAAGACGTCAACGCCTGACATTTTTTTAAAGTTTGGGTGCTAAGCCCTAAACGAGGTGTCCATGGACCAAAAAAAGAGGGAGTAAGTTGCTCCCCATTTGGTTCGGTCCAGCATCAAGTTGATGCGGACTTAGGACCCCACAATTCTCAAAAATATATTTTCAGCGCTGGCCGAGCTCTGGTCAATAAGGCGGATTTGCGCTCAATATGGTTCGTAGTCATGCCGTGTTCTGCGAATAATATAAAGGAGCACTCAGCATCCGCGAGCCGCTTCGGTCACGCTGCTCCCAGGACAGAGGTGAGGCAGCATTTGACGATTTGCCTCTGCCCTGGTAAGAAACCGTAAAGCCGTCATCGCCTGACATTTTTTTTCTCGGAAAGCTTGTTGCTTGCATCTGATTGCCGTTGATCAGTCTGAATAAGTACAAGCTTTTCTAATCCCTACGGCTTCAGAGTCCAGGATCACCATAGACGTGATCATGGAGGAGGAACCCCAAACAAACAGCTAGCCTTCCCTACTCCAAATAGATGGAGATTACTTGAAACCACTGGAAAAAGTGGACCTCTGAATGTGATTTAAAATAAGAAAAGCGACGTAATTTGGAAGCAGTCAACGCAGCCTATGAGCAATTGGAAGGTAGATTCGTTCGCAGTACACGAAGTGCATATTGGCCAACGTTCTGGTTTTACTCCAAGAGGAAGACATCGGCATAACACTAACACAGTACCCTCGTGTCGAGGGAAAATGAATCGCCCCAGCTCCGCCGCACAAACGGGCGTTTGTGCAATTTTCAACCACTAAAACCACCGCCCGTCTCTCCAGCCCCAGCCCAATGGGACCACCATTTAGGTATTACATCGTAGGGTAGGTTTGCCCTTAGACACTCGTCCTACTCCTCCGTTCAGCTTGCCTTCTTCTTCGCTCCCTCAGCAATTCCTCCTATATTTGCACGATTGCGGAGCAAATCGTAAGCAAGTTCTCCTCGGACCTCAGCATCTCCGGGCTCATGCTCCTGCCCAGGACTTGGTTTAGGCTCCTCCTCTATCTACATTACAAATCTTGAGCAGTGAAACATCACATGCAGCATGTACATGCACATGTAGCAACCAACTTGTCCCGTGTGGAACTGGGTAATGTAGTAGTTAGTTCCCCCATGGTTCCGCTCAAGCCACACCCTAATGTTCGAAATGAGCCTACGCGTCCATCGAGTTCACCTGCTTCCGCCTCAGAGAGTTTGCAAGCGCCTTTGCTCACACAGGTGATGAGTAAAGCAGGGTGAAATGCAGCACTCTGGCTATAGGCAACCTCCGACAGTGTTTCGGCCTACCAATATTCGACAATATTTTTGCGTGCCGCGGTGACAGCACCGGCTGTTTTTTGGCATGAATATTCTAAGTGTTCCTTAAAGCTCAATTTGGTGTCAATTATCACCTCCAGATATTTAGTAGCCGGCTTTGATATGACCGTATATCGATCGACTTCCACTTGCAGAGTGTTTCTCTTTCATGCGGTTCGTTATTAAGACCGCTTCTGTTTTCGCGTCCGCCAAGGACAGCCGGCTCTTTGTAGCCAGCACTTTACTGCTCTCACTGTTTCCGTAGCGTAGACCTCCACATCTTCTGGGTGTTTAATGGTAACTACCATAGCTAGGTCATCAGCAAAGCCGACAATCGTAGTCCTCTCTGGGACAGGAAGAACAAGCACCACACATTCTACAACAAGAGACTAAGTACCGATCCCTGTGGTACCCCGGCTGTTTCAATGTACTCTCTAAGGCTCTCATCCATCCCGTACCAGAGAGTCTAATCTTAGAGGTAGTTTTCCACCAAATTTGCATAAATGCTGTTCCAGTTGGCCGGGCTAAATGCATTTTTGACATCCAGCTCCAACACGCACAGCAGTCACTAAACATCAGCGCGCCTTTTGCTAGGTTTACTACCATGCTAACTGAGTCCACCGCAGAGTGGGCACGTCGCAAACCAGACTGGCGTTCCGACAAACCATTGCTGGGTTCGACGATGAGTAGGAATCTGTTGTAAATGACTCTCTCCATCATCTTCCCCATTGTATCCAGTATTTCCAGTATCCAGTGTTTCCAGGTGGCTTGCCAGGTTTCGGAAACAACTCCAACTTTTGCTTTTCCCATTGGACAGGGAACATTCCCTCTTTTAGGCACGCCTCGAAGGTGGAACGACGACATATCTAATCTCAGGACACTGACAATTAAAGTTTTCAACATATACTGCAGTAATAAATACTGGCAACTCTAAAAGGACAGCTAGGGAGTTATAAGTGCGCCATCAGGAGATTTAGAACATCAATTCCGGAGAACAGCAAAATTCCGCGATCATAGGAAGCACTCCTTCTTAAAAATTCGAAGCGATCCTGGATAACATCTTCTCGTGAGACCATGGAGTGGTTGGTCTACCACCGAGGACGACTATTGTTCAAAACCCCACTCGGAAGTTATCTAGCCCCTGTCTTTTGGAAACACCGAACCGCTGGCTACTGCGGATAAAATCAACTCGACTCTGAATTCAAACTCCTTGTAATTTACATTTATAGAATGGAAAGTCATCATAAATCCAACCTAAACGGAACTGAAGCTATTCACCATCAAGCCAAGGATACCGAAATTCCAATTTCTGAGGCTAAATGGGCAAAAATTGGCGATTTCCTCTAAGGTGAAGTGTCATTAGGATATGATTCTGAATTCCGAAGCCAAGTTATAGACCAAACATAGATTTGAAGATTAGGAAGGCCTGGGTAACCTTCTACACCTGCAAAAGACGTTCGCCAGGAAACGAGGTCTCCGGCCGAGGAAGGTACTTTGTATGGTGGCCGACGCTGAGCAGGAGACACAATGGGATCTAACTTAATAGTATCTAAAGAGCCTGGGTCTGTGAGATACTTTTTTTCTGAACTTCCATATTAAATACACTGTATCTTACAGTACTGTCAGGGCCCGTGAGTCTTTATGTACGGCAGACTCAAGCGAAACTTCAAGAGAAGTCTGGGCGGGATATTTGCTGTGGGTGTCAATCCAGTCAAAGCAACATAAAGGGAAATGAGCAGGTCGATAGACTAACCAGGCGAAGTTCCCTCTTGATAGTCCTTGTGTGGGTATAATCTACTTTCCGCCGATCGCAACACTTGGCACCGTTGATTCATAATTGCGACTCCTCAACATTTACGCCAAGTTAATAAAAATTTGTCCCTCTCACAGAGGAACCCAAGCACATGAACATTTGGGCCAGAGGATCGAGTACCGGATTACCGCGATTGGCACTGTGTGCATTTTCTAATTTGCGGAGAGGATAGAGAAGCTCATAAGTATTGCTTTTTTTTGCCCCAGGTCTAAGAGAACTAGAGGGCTATGAGCACTTGCTAAACTTCTTTGTGTATTTCAAAGAAGCTAGATGTTGAATAGAGGAGCTGCAATCCTTTGTAGACGCTATGGGCTGGCTATGAAAATCTGAGTCAAATAAATTCTGCTCGTCTCTATCCCGCAGCAGTCACGGCCTTTGGAGTTTATGGCATCGAAACGGGTTACCACCAAGGCGCTGATAATTAGGCTCCTCAGAGCGGTTGCTTATACCTATCATAAATAAATACCCAACATGAATTGTGATTTTTATCCTCCCTTAGTGTTTACCTCTCTGCTAGAGCGTTAATGATCAGGAATTTGGAAAAGTAGGAAAACAATTCTAATTGCTTCAAGATATCAACATTTCCAGGACAAAATCTCATCTCATTTAATTCAAATAAATGCCAAAACGAGCGGAAAAATTTTAGTACAATCTGATACGATTTAATACAATCTACCGGAATTTATACGTTTCTACCTACGCTGTTTCCACCCATGTCCTTACTTGTCCTCGCGGAATGTAAATTCCTTCGCTACCAATGTCTGAAAGCGTAATCAACTGTGAAAATATGTACACAAAAAAAAATTATTTGATTTGATATTCACGAATAAAAAGCTCCTGGAATCCAGAATGTGGATGTGCGTATATTTTCCTAGCTCATATTTCTGTGGTGAGACCCCGTGAATAATGATAAACATGAAAAAAATGTGAACAATCATAACAAAGAAGGACGACAAATAAAATATGTATGAATGGCGTTGGTGAGGCGCTATCTGTTTTGTTTTCTTCCTATCTCCGTTTGAATGCGCAATGGAAGGACTCAAATAGCATTCTAACGTCAAGCAATAATCGTAAAGCATTAGGCTGAGAGCAGAATGAAGTTAGAAATTTAAGATATTAATGGGCAGGAATCTTATTTCAAGGAGACATAGCATAAATCCATTTAATACGCAAAGCCACTTAATCCTGTGAACGTTTACGGTTGAGAAAATTTATTTTTATTGTGGCGACGATTAATGCATGCCTCCAGGTTTTCCTAGCAGCTTCCGAGCAGAAATCGACCCTTGGAATCGGTGTTTCTAGCAAGGTGACAGTTTCAAGCAGGCTTGAGATTCAATGTCATAAAATGGAATATGAGGAGGTAAGACGATTCTTCTAAATATTGCCGGAAGGAAGCTTGAGCTTTACATTTACATAGGCTAGACTACAAAGATATCTTTGAAAATGAGAGTGGAATGGAGCTGTTCAACAATAAACTGGGAAACGGTGATTTTTAGGCAAGGTTGTATTTTTGACATAGTCGCTTTGATGGGAGCACATAATTCAGATAGTTTATAGAACATGGTTATCACAAAATATGGCTACTTTTCACTTTCCCTTTGTCTCGCTAATTTCATTTTCAACCTTGGAGTCTGAAAACACCAGCAGCTTATAGAACCTGATAATCTGGCCTTATAAAACAGAGCTGGAAACGGGGAGTAGTATTTAGTCCGCGCTCACAGTTTTCTCGAGGACCCGGCGAAAAATTCGAAAGAGCATAGTGATAACAGGCAGATAATTTTCACCACAGGCCCTCCTTACCCACAATTTTCACACGAGCCTAATTGCCAATAACACCGATTGGCTATAACCCCCTTTAGCGACCAGCTATGGTAAAAGTGACTACGGAGATGTCATTTCCATGCATTGTCTAGTCAAAACGTCAGCAATTCGAAAACCCCACGTCCAAGTAGGCACTACTAGGGAGGCCGAGTATGCCGCAGAATTTCAGAACTACAGGAACATGATAAGTGAACCATGATAAACGCGAGTTTTTAAAGTTCGTGAAGTTTTTCAGCAGGAAGAATTTAATTGTCTCATTGACAGGCCTACCGCATCGTAGTAGGCGAAGTAAAACATGGTCCTCCCAGGTGCGAAAATATTTACATGGTTGCCACTTCCCCCTAGTAGAGTATATCGCGTCCGCCACATCTACGCGAGATCATCTTTCACCAAGTCTCCCCGAGATGCCCACACTTCTCCCATACTGTTCTGCATCAAATGCTCTTTGGGGCGCTCCTCTCATCGGCAATCTCGGGAGAGCGGATTCCATTGCATGACGTAGCCAGCAATACAGTTTTTATAATAATAATAATAATCAGGACCTTGAAGTGTGTTAGAGTGTGTTAGAGCACTCCATTCAAGACATCGAGTTTTTACCCCTCCTTAATGTACGACCTATCCACTGCCACTTCTACCTCCCGATACGTCACTTACGGGTGCCGGGCATGTGTGCCGGCCAAAATCTTCGTTTTTAATAGTATCCGGGCCATGAGAGAATTCGGTATCCCGACGAAATTAATAAGACTGACTAGGCTGACCCTGACCAATATGCGAGGCCAGATAAAAGCACCAGGATCATTCTCAAGACCATTCGACATCAAAAACGGTCTACGACAATGGGATGCCCTACCATGCGTCCTCTTTAACCTGGCCCTCGAGAAAGTGATCTGTGATGCTGAGGTAAATGCACGAGGTACGATTCTCTTCAAGTCCACCCAACTACTGGCCTATGTTGACGATATCGACATCATGGGAAGAACCACCCGAGATGTACAAATGCAGGCGGCGATTGGCGGGAGATCTTGGGCTGCACATCAATGAAGGCAAGACAAAATATATGGTGGCAACGTCAGCACCGAAGACGAATCAACCAACAACATCAAACCGCACTGGTCAAACACAAACACGAAGAAGAATAAGGATAGGAAAATACAACTTTGAGACCGTTGACAATTTCTCCTATCTAGGGTCGAAAATCACAACCGATAACAGCTACGATGATGAAATCCACGCACGGTTGTTGTCAGCCAACAGAGCCTATTTCAGCTTACAAAGACTGTTCCGCTCGAAACGTCTCACCATAGGGTCAAAGCTCTTACTGTACAAGACTATGATCTTGCCAGTCCTCATGTATTTCTCGGAAACTTGGGTTCTTAGCAAGAAAAATTGCGAACTCTTGGCCGCGTTCGAGAGAAGAATCCTCCGAAGAATTTTTGGCCCCCTACATGAGGACGGACGATTCCGTAGCCTACACAATGACGAAATCTATGAGCGATACCATGACCGTCCGGTTGTGGACAAAATCCGGCTCAATAGGTTACGGTAGGTGGGTCACTTAATCCGTATGGATGAGGATGATCCCACCCAGAAAGTCTATAAGGGCAATATCTATGGTAGAAAAAGAAGACGAGGCAGACCCTGCCTAAGATGGAGCGATGGCGTGGGTCAGGACGCCAGACAGCTTTTAGGGATATCGAATTGGTGGACCTCGGCGCAAAACCGGGATGTCTGGAGTTCCTAATTAAGGCAAGCCTAGACCGGATACCGGTTGTTGCGCCGTTGATGATGATGATGAAAGGCATGGGGGCATTAGCAGGATGTTATGTTAACGCTCGCTACATATGCTGGTGAAGTTCCAACATCAATACAAGAGGATCGAGACTACTGGAGTATCTTGTGGGAACTGATCTGAAGATCCTTAATTTAGGTAATGAACCCATTTTCTTCAACATGGTCAAGCACGACATCACGGCGGCATCCCCAGACATTACGGCTCTGATCGGAGAGTGGAGAGTATCAAACCATGTCACACTCTCAGATCACACATGCATTGATTTCGTAAAGGGCATCGATTCACCCCCACCTACTCCATTTCGAAATCCGCGGAAAACAGATTGGGGGACGTATAAAATAGAAATGAGCGTCCGAGTCACGATTCCTGGGAGGCGTATCAAATTCATTGCTGGAATTGAGAAGACACCCTAGGTGATCACAACAAGCATGGAGAAAGCCGTCCACTCAAGACACCTAAGAAAGGTAAAACACTATGGTGGAACTTGGATTTCGCAAAACAGAGGAGAACGACAACGATGCTCCTCAATCGTACTCTGAGGTGTTATTCAGCCGCTAACTGGATCGCTATAAAGAGGCATAGAAGGCTTTAAAAAAGAGCATAAGATCGGCTAAACGATAATCATTGAGACACTTGTGTGAGAAGACTAACTCTCTTGAGGCAACCACAAGGCTGAAGCGGAACCTTGCTGAAGAACCTTCACAGAGCGGGAGGTATACAGAAAATAATGAAGAAACGGCAACCATTTGCTTAAAGTGCACTTCCCAGGCAGCATTCAAAATCTCATCTCGGGGCCGACAGATACATACAACCCTCAAGCAAGAGACTGGAATCTGGCATTCAAAGTAGTATCACTGGAGCGAGTTAAATGGACATTTAATTCGTTCCATAGATAACATTCTGCATGCGAGGATGGCACCATTCCTGCGCTAGTATTAGGGGGAATAGATGCCCTGGGTCTACATATTCGGAATATATATCGTGCGTGCCTAGCCACGCTTATATTCCAATTAACTGGCGTGATGTGAAGGTAATATCTATTATCAAACCAGGAAAACCCACCTACACGGACGCAAAAATCATCCGACCGATCAGTCTAACGTCCTTTCTACTAAAAGGATTAGGAGGGCTAGTAGATCGGTTCATAAGAGATATACACATTCCTAAGAGGCCACTTCACCATAGGCAACATGCCTAAGAGAAAGGCAAATCCAAGGAGACAGCACTCCATGAACTCGTGGCAAAAATTGAAAAGGCGATGTCCGAAAAGAATGGACATCGAAGGTGCCTTCAATTATTTCTCATTCCCGGCAATTTGTGATGCGGCAAGGCAGCATGGAATTGAATCGCTGCTAATCAGTTGGATAGTTCACATGCTAGAGTGGAGAAAGTTCCACATATTCGTCGGCCAGAAGTCTATTGAGGCAGGAGGTCTTAGGGCTGCCCACAGGGAAGGGTTCTCTCTCCTCTGTTATAGCTCATGGTAATAAATACCCTTCTATGGGTCCTGGAGGACAAAAAAGTCTTTGCGCAAATTTTTGGACACAGTATGTGACCGCTTAAATGCAAATCCACAATTGATGCCTCCGCAATGGACTCACGGTGAACGCTAGGATAACTGCACTAGTTATGTTCACTAGGAACGTCAGGTGGGGCAACTGTACGCTACCCATCTTAGCAGAGGCAGAAATCCAGCGGGCAGAAGCAGTACATATATATTTAGGAGTACATTTCGCCTCCAAGTTGACGTGGAAGCGTCATATCCAGGACGACTGCGATAAGTAAGACCTGGGGACTTTCACCAAACCGGATAAGTTTGATGTATACATCCGTAATAAAACCCATTTTGATGTACGCATGTGTCCGAATAGCTGAGTGATTAGAGCACAAAGCTCTCGTACGGAAAGTTGCGGTTTAAATCTCACTGGTGATAGTGAATTTGTGTCGTGATTTGACGTTGGATATCAGTCACCTCAGCTGTGAATAGGTACCGCTACGGTATTGAATGAAGTGCTCTAACACAAGTCATCTAAGTACATCAAGTGTGTCAGTTCGCACTTAGTACGTAGGCCATATTTTATTGCAAAACCATGCCTTCTAGTACCATCCAGTAGCCATGCCCCTCCGTATACGAATGGGTTCTGAGGTATTACTATCTTCAAATATACGCACTGATAAGGTGATATGCCACCCTTCTATGACTGTCGCCAAAAATTTTATTAGTTTCGGATCAATGCGATACATATGTAGGACATCGATTAGCAGGTTTTCGGGACGCTATCGAAAGCCTTGGCATAATGGGTATAGCAATTAAAGAGGTTTCTTCGGCCTCTAGTTGCTTGTCCTACAACTACCGAGTCGATAATGAGTTCCTCTTTGCAACCCCTTGATCCAACTCGGCAGCCCTTCTGCTCCTCGGACAGAATGTTGTTAGTCTCGAGGTGGGTGATGGACGTTATGAATTTGTTGAGGGTTGGTTCACCGGGATAAGGGAGGGGATAAGGTAGGTAATCCTGACAGTGACGTCATAAAGCATAGCATGACCTCATTTATCCTGTGTGCTAACCGACTGTGTACGCTGGTAAATTTCTTATACCAGAAATTCTGCACCCGATCCAGACCTGGGCCCCTTCAGTTCTTCGCTCTTCCGCTTCCGTCACCGAAAACTGCATTGTCTGGACGCTCTGTTGGGAGTCGTTAAGAGAAGTGAAGAAACTTTGCTGATTCCTCGCTGGAATGAAATACCGTCGTAACCGACCGCATATAACAGAAAGTTTCTGCTTTAGTGTGTGTGCAGAATTTCAACTACGGTTGTCTTACTGGAGAAGGCATAGTTTCTGTAAATCCTGTAAACATATCAGCACACAGTCGAGATGCAAGCTCATCATTGATGTGGGATAGAATTCACGGAGATACTGGAGATGTACAGAGCCTGGCAATACCTGCTCTATGCAAAGGATCCATTTCCAAGAATTCTATACGCGCTCTTTGGAATTCGTCCAGAACCTCAGCGTAAACTTCAGCTGTATGGCGGAGAACAGTGCTTCGGCAAGTATTGAAACTGTTGCCTGCACTGCAGCGTGGTGTTGTCGATGCGGCCGCCTCTCCCCCATCGACTCTCAGTCACCAGTTTCCCCGATGACCTCAAATCGAACACCCTCCCTGATGATGGCCAGGAATGTGTCGATACGAGTTATAAAGCGGTACTGGTTTGCGAGTCGCTATACAGTCATGTGCGCGAATTGCGGGAAACGCTCGGCGAATCTCTGTTGCAACAAGCCGTGGTAGGATTGTGTACCCGCCCCCGCCGTTATTTTGTATTAGGAGCGGATGATGAAGAGGTTCATTTCTTCTGTCCACTTCATCCGCTGCCTACGCGAACCTGCTGAAGTGGTCGCCACAGATTGTGGCGAAACAGCTGCAGCAGGCGGAGCAATGCTCCTGGTCGTTGTGGCGCTTAGACGTCGAACCGCCTCACAGCTAGCGGTTTCGACGCCGTGCTGTCCATTACGGGAGCCCGACTCAGTCACCAAGTCAGACGACTTCCGCCGGTTATCCGTACCGGACCCCAAATTTCTTCTTCTTCTCATTTTTCTTGGTGCATTTTATCCCTAGTTGCCAGGCAGGGGGTACTTTCCTCAGTGAGTAATCTGCAAGAGTGCAAAGTTCCTGCACTTTCCTCACCTATTCCCCGAGATTCTGCGGTGGCTTACAGCAATTCAGACTAAAGCTATCCATCCCTCCTCCTTTCACAACCGGGCTTGGTACCTGCTAAGGCTATTATTATTATTATTATTGATGTATACATGCATCGTCTGGTGGACGAGACTGAACTTTGCAAACAACGGGAAGCTGCTAACGCAGATTAGGAGGATCGCTTGCCTAAGTATTACTGGAACAATGAGTACTACGCCGACTGCGGCACTTGAAGCTATCCTTAATCAACACCGTATTTTCTGGAAGGTGAAACAGAAAGCAGCCAGCGACGCATATAGACTCGATACCATTTGAGCGTGGAAAGGCGGCTAATCATACGGCTATGCGTCTTCATGGGCGGTTCTTGACAAACATTCGGTAACTCTGATGCCCGTCAATCATATGGTTTCCAGAATCATCTTTGAAAACATATACTGTCGTAAACACTAAAAGAGAAGAATAGTCGATAAATGGTCATGAGTCTTTTCAGATTACAGGCAAAGATAATCTTCACCGACGGGCCATTTGTGGAAGGAGGATCGGGCGCAGGAGTGTCCTCGGGAAATCTGATTATGAAACTGGTCCGACCCCTCGAAAAAATGACGACCATATTGAAAGTGGAGATATATGACATTTCATTGGCAGTAGAAGAATGTCTGCGATAAAAATTGAGGGGGCACACCATTTGAATCTGTTCCGACAGCCAGGCAGCATTATCAGCACTAAACAGCAACGACATATCAAACCTGTTGGTGTGTACTTGTCATCAGGTGCTGCTAAAACTTGGTCGACTGTGCGAAACATTCCTGATGTGGGTGCCGGGGCATCCAAACATCGCTGGTAATGAGGAAGCTAGCAGACTGGCTTGCCGAGGGTCTGCATCCACACAATGGTGAGGCTAGAACCAGCTTTTGGAATGCGGCCATCCAGGATCAAGTCTACTCTGAAGGGTGAAATTGCAAGGGTTCACGCAGCCGAGTGGAGAAATTCGAACTCTTACCGACAGGCGAAAAATCTTGTGAAAGAACCTGGGGTTGCCAGAGCGGCATTTTTGTTGTCCCTTAAAAAGTGGGACATGAAAACCCTACTAGGGCTTTAACGAGACACTGCACTTTATATGCAGCTGCCCGGCCTCCACAGATTTCAGACGACATTTTGGCAAGGTTTTCTTCAATGTAGAATCTGCATACTCTATACCTCTGGAGAATGTTCCCAGATTCGCTAAAGCCTGTGAACGCCGTACGTGGGAAGTCATTGAATGGGCGATTAACCTGGATAGTATCATGGGCCTAACAATGGCCTGAGTGCTCGAAGTTGCGGGTCCTCCCAGTAAACCAAACTAACTAACTAGTGTCAACCAGTGGACCTCACTACCCATGGTTCGCAATCCCGCTCGTCACGGCTGTTTCCTTTGGTCTTTCTCTTTGTCTCGGTGCTGCAGGCTTATCACTTGTATAGTATTGTGTTATGATAATGGAACTGAAGCACAATCTCATCGAAAATAATGTACTCCACTAAGGGGCGAAAAGGATTGCAAATGCATTAAGGTGTTCGGTAAATTGTTTAGTCATGCTTGCCACATTTTTACCATTTTCGGCAGTCCCACACCTTCTTTTGACAGGAGTGCAGCATTTTTGAGGGTCCTCATCGGCTATAATCCATTACGAATTTTTCGATAGTTTACTTTGTAATTCCCTAAAAGTATTTTTCGAAATCGTAGTAACAATGGTGGAATTTAATGTACACATATAAGAGCTTTAAGTGCTTAACAGGGTTTTTCACTTATTTCACAAGTTCCTTTACCAAATAAACTTCACTTCGAATAGCCTCCATCCGAATTCGAAGTTGAAACAAAACAGGCTATTAATTATTGAGAGGCACAAAAAACCATTACATCCATATCTCCAGAACTTTCCAATATTTATCGAATAAAAATGGTTCAATTGAGAATTTTCCCATAAATAAATTCACAAAATATTACAAAAATCCCAGAAAAAAAAATACCGGGAGCCTGCATGGAAAAGAAAATTCTGCTCCAGCTCCATACCTTCGACAGGACATGAATCAATATCCTGGAATAGAGCTACATGGTAGTAGGGACCGGTGTTCGCCGTACCGACACCTACTCCTCAGGATACATTACGAATGCCCGCGTGTGAACATGCTTTATATGAAAGTGCAGAAAAGGACGTGTGGGAAGCTCCATACATGATCACCGCAGTCTAAATCGTTTTTAAGGTGAGTTTGTCGACGTAATTTCCTTTTTCTTTCTGTGCAAAGTTTACGGAGTAATTCTCACTTGGTTGCTATATGGCGTAGTATGTGCAGGTGTATGTCCTTTTCTCCATGCCTTTGAAAATCTTCACAATTTTTTTGCAAAGATGCCACCTTCTGTAAGGCAATAGATAATGTGTTGTCTACTCTAGGAGCTTCGACTGCGAACTTTCAAGTGTAATGTCCACAGTCTGAGGTAATTTTGTCAACTCACATCAATCCTTTCTGAAATGAAATTCTAAGTAGAGCTCCATTTTTGCCTGTATTCAGTGAATTGATCCATTTTAAACTCAATTTCTTTCCTTGGATTATACCTGGGTTTTATAGAGTTGGTTACTTCTATTGCGCTATAACCAAACAAATACACAATTTTTCTATCCTTTTCTCCTTAACAAGTTCCGCAAATCAGCTTCCTTTTGACTCTTTTTCTGCAAACTACCACTGCGTGTCTATCACGTCGGATTACATTACATCCCAAGCTGTAATACTATATGCGACTTCCTCCAGTAAATCCACTATCCTATCCTGCAAAGTCTCTTCCTTACTAGAAAACCCTTTGAATAAATAACTCTCCGCTCACTAAAGACTGTGTAATTTGGTATCCTTTCCTCCTGAGAAATTCGTTTTTGATTTTCTCTGGAAAACTACTTGCAACAACTGGACTATAACCATTTGGCTGGTATTGAAAGAAAAGACGCTCCTACTTTATGGGAGGATGTGTGAGGCAGCCCCGTAGGTACCGGCTGACTTCTCAGATGCTTCAGTGTTCAATGTATATTTATGCTCACCGCAAATTCAGCAGGTCTTAACGAAGCTTAAACCCTTCTTCATTGCTCGGCGGTGGCTTTCTATCGAAAACACTCTAAAGATTCTTTGAAAATTGAGTTTTTAGTTATTTATAAGACGCCTCGTTATTGATTTCCTATCTTTTAAGATTGCAGGAGCACAGGTGAATTGAATTGGGAAGGAGCTCAAATTGATTTTCTATTTTATTATTTTACATGCCGTAGAAATGTGCTCACATCTTTCAACTTATTTATTTATGCAGTCGATTGAATTATTCATTTAATTTCTTGCACCAGATCCCGGTACTTATGTAGGCAGCAGGAGGCTTCGATTGCCGAAATAATAGAGTCAAGTTGGATAGGTCAAGGGTAATTTTCCGATATTAGAACTTACAGCATTATAGAGGTAGGGTAGGTATCACGGATGTGGGATGTTTTGATGGAAGTGAAGCAATGTAGAATTTGTTAGGCGTTAACCCCTTCAGATCTGACTTTTTTAAGGGACGGGGGCGAGGGGAGAAAGTGCAAACTCCATCCGTGGGATTGTTGATCAAGTCTTACATAAAACGGGAGAGGAGGGCAAAGAAGAGGGAGGCGAGTGAGAGTGAACTACAGGCATAATCCTACCTGTCAGCACCTTCTCCCCCACTTCTACTCCCCGGTTACCTGTGAAAAATCGAGAGCTGCTATAGTACAACTTGAGATATTCAAAGCTGCTGATATGGACGGTATTGTGAAGGGGCTGCAATGTGCATCCGCTTTGTGAAGGTTCATCCGAGCTCCACACCAAAGTAACGCAGCATAAATCACCACCACTGAGCAATTCAAAACTCACCTGACCAGCTCGCCTATCTGTCGGTAGCAGTATAACAGCCGTGGGGCCGGCGTAGGAACCACGCTAGTCAGTTTAGAGCCAGCGACAGACCCAAACAAAATGATTATTGGTTTTGCACAACCGAAAATTCTCTATTCGTTTGTAAAGAAAATAAATTGAAAAGGGATTCTAAGAAAGTTAATGACTTCTAGCTGGTGCTATTGAATTTTCCGCTCCAGTCTCCCTTCCGCTCGTTTTGGGGCTCCGAGGATTCTACTCCTCGTAAATTCAGCTTAAGTTCGCAATGTCATACAAGAACAACGCTACAGGTGCTTCCGGTACTTCTGCTGCAGTGGCGATACGGGTGCCACCGTTTTGGCAACGTAATAAGTGACTAAAGCTGAACCACTTACTGCCGGATCTCACCCTAGGCGAGCGTTCCCCGAGACCACTGCTACGCAAGATGAAGTAGTCGGGCGGAGACAAGGTCGGAGTGAAGCTTCTGAAGTTGCTGTAGTTGCAGTGATCCACGAAAAGCCCTCAAACCTCGGGTCTTTGGAGGTGTTTATAAACACCGCTAACAAGACCTACGAACTGCATGCACGTCCGGTGGTTAGTGAAGTCTCACAGGAGGCCATGGGTCAAATTACCGTGCTTCAGCAGACGGTGGCCACCCTCGCGACTACCGTCCCTAAACTAATGGTAACAGTGGGCGCTTTGCGTTCGGGAGGTAGGTTTTGAACTCGTCCGCAGTCCGAAATGGGCGATCGAGTAATCGTGCATCGGAGACCTCACAGAGTCCTGCAGTTTGCTGGTACCACCGCATCTTCGCTGCCAAGACAAATAAGTGTACCAGTCCGTGCACGTTCTCGGCACCCAAAAATAAACTCGTTGTTAACTCCGGCGGCGGCTACCCAGAACCCAGCTCCACGCCGCCTAATCATCTATGATGCTTTGAGCCAGCGCAACTATCTAATCGAGAGCGGGCGCAGATGTCTCAGTCCTTCCGGTATGGCGGCATCGCAAATAGATTTCGCAACGATTCAAACTAGCGGTGGCAAACTCCTCTATCATACACACTTATAGCTACAGGCAAGTGGACGTAACTCCGGGATTTCAAAGTACGTTTTCGTGGCGTTTTCATAAAACGGACATCAGCAGTCCCATATTAGGCGCAGACTTCCTAGGCTACTATGGATTGCTAGGCGATCTGTAGAATAGGCTTCTTATAGACCCCTTAACCTGATTCAGGCTATTAGAAAAACTTGCCACCTGCTTAACCGTCAGACTTTCTATCATTTTTTAAGGAGCTGCCGACCCTCGCATTTGCGCGCTCCTTTAGAAATACAGCAGCATAACTACCGAAAGTAGTCTCTCGCAGCAAGCTAAGCATGATATACAGCACCACATTTGCACTACTGGCTCCCATATTTTCTCAAAGGTGTGTCAATTAGAGAGTTGGATATACCTTTAAAACAGGGTATTTGCAGACTATCAGGCCATTCCAGACCGCTGCTCCATACGAATCATTCACGACTTTGCGCACAACCTGGCTTTGGACTTAGTCAAGCCAAGCTAAACCCTTGTAGTTCCAGAAGACATTCCGAAAACGGCAATATGCATACCCTTCGGACCTTCAAACCTTCCAGAGGTTCATCCACTCAATCCTGCGAAACCTTAACTTTTGTTTCGTGTGGATGGTGTGTCGGTCGCCTCTTCTTCTGAGTCTGAGCATTTGGAAAATTTCGAATGCATTTTTCAAAGTCACCTTGAGCCTGGTATTGTATTTAATGTTGAACAATGCAAATTCTTTCAACAGCAAGTGAAGCTTTTGGGCCACTCGATTGCTCCCGAAGGAATCCCCCCAGATGTGGACAAGGTTCCGGCCATCACTGACTTTCCACAACCAGAAAGGGTCAAGGATTTGCGAAGTTTTTTGGTCATGTTGAACTCATCAAGCGATCGCACAACATCAACCCGTCCTCAACGGCTACTTATCTGGGCTCAAGACCAAAGACTCGCGCAAGATTGCGTGGTCTATAGAGACCGTCCAGGTATTTGAGCTAGCCAAACGACTGCTAGCGGACGCTACACTCCTGGCATTCTCTCAACCAGATGCACCTCTAGTTGTGTTCGTCGATGCCTCAGACATCGCAGTGGGTGCTGCCCTTCACCAAAAGGTGAACCAAATCTGATGGCCGTTGAGCTTCTTTTCTGAACAATTGAATAAGGATTAAAGGAACTGGAACACCTACAATCGTGAGCTATTAGCCGCGTACAATGCAATCAAATACTTCCAATATTCCCTAGAAGGCAGGCCATTTTCACCCCCCAAAGCTTTTTACCATCGCTTTTTACCCACTTCGGACATCTAGCACGTGTCCGGACAATGTAGTTTCAGATGTTTTGTCACGCATTTCAGTGGTTAAGATCCCTACCACAATCTGATGAAGCAGTGCTTCAGAGTTCAGGGACAACTCCAAACACAAATTTTGAGAGTTTCCCCTTTTCGGCTCAACCTCCGAAATACTCTGCGAGACCTCTGAAAAGGGACTTAGGCCATATATTCTAGCTACTTTTCACAAGGAAGTATTCCATGCAATACACGATCTTGCGCATTCAGGCATTCGGACAACGAATCAGTTGGTCACTAGCAAATATTTTTTCCCATCAAGGAATAAGTATGTTAATTCCTGGGCCAGACAGTGCACTGGGAAGTTGGCTCATTCCCTTAGTTTACCAAGCGATTTCACACGTCATCGGCGTCATTGTCCACTTGCGAGACTCGCCTGGCTTCAAGTATTGCCCCACAATCATAGGGTTTACGCGGTGGCCTGAGGCAGTACCTCTGACTGGCATTTCCTCATAATCGTGCACCAAGGCCTGAATGGATCCCACGCTTTGAAGTTCCAGCCGAAGTTCTCGGAGTTAGGCAAACTCCTAGGCTTCAAATGCCATCGGACGACTGCGTATCACCCGCAATCCAAAGGGCCGCCATAACGGCACACGATGACTTTTCGTGGTTGCAAGTCCTGCCTTTCGTGCTACTTGGCCTACGTACAACCCTTTCCACCACTAGGCTTTTGTGCTTGCTTCGGAAACCGTTGCCAAGCTAAAATCGCCTACAGCGATCCCGACATTCCTAGACGAAGGTTAACCCGTCCAAGAACCTGGACTTTTGCACATACGTCTTGGTTCGCGTGGAGGCTTCCCGGAAGCCCGTGCGACCAGCATAATGAACGACCATATGAACTATTACACAGATAGATACAGATAGTTCGATCTGCGTCTCTAGAGCTGGTGGGTTAGTAGTCGGGTTCTGTCGCTGAAGCCCAGTATCAGCTTGGAGTGGGGTAGTGGGTAGGTGCAGCTCAACTCACCACCATTGAACATCTCGAAGCTCACCTGCCTAAGCTACTCGCCTGTCAGTAGCAGATTTCAACACCCATTTTCACATTCTTATTGGCCAGCATAACCTCAATAGGAGTATGATCACTGACATTTCATCCATCCAACAATATCCATGACTGGACAATCACCTTGCTGCAATGCTCATAACATTAATATCACCGACATTACTAGAGGGGGAAGAATCTTTGGCATGTTAAAAATTTATTTAATCAGGTATAAATTAAGTTTTCTATGTGGGGAGAAATCGCTGCCAAAGGGTCTGTTGCATCCAGGGCCGGGGTGCCCAGCTTGTCTCTACCTTCCGCCGCTTCTATCTTTCTGCATGCGGATATGCCGAGCTACTCATTACCAAAGAGTTTCACCTTCTTTCAGAGTGTCTTCATCCACCATCGGCTGTCCGAATTCCTGCCACGTGTAAAGCTGGTACTGAAATCATATCTCTCGGGGAAGAATAAAATAAGCGCTTTGAATGTATTCGTTACACCTTCACTGGCTTATGCATTTGGAATATTGCCGTTGACGAAGGCCGATCTGGAAAACGTCCAGCGGCGGATATGAACTAGTATGTCCAAATTCCGAATGCATCATCCAAACTCTGCTGTGGAGCGGATGAATCAGCCTCGTGACAGGAGGAGGAAGTAGGCGCGTGGTTGACGTTTATTTTTACAGCAGAGAGCAGGAGAGTCCTTGTGTGCGGGTGTTTGTAAGGCAAACAATGGGCTGACTCCACTTAACTTGAAGGCACGATTTTTCAATCCTCTGAGTGGGGTGAAATCGGACCACGAGCGCACCGGCAAAAGGAAGTCAGAGGTAATGCACGGTAAACACGTGAATGGTCTTTGGCAGCCATTTGTCGAACAGATGGCTATGTGCTGGGGAGCTCTTTGCTTAGACGAAGGAATTAATGTGTGCCACTGAGGACGGCGTGGTCGCCACGCAAAAATGTGTGGAGAAGAAGGTAAACTATAAGTCACTTGCTCGGAAAATCAAAGAAATTTGGCGCCTTGAGCCGGTGGTTGTAGTTCCCATAATATTGTCAGCTTTAGATATTATACCATATGAAGATATCCGCGACCGTTATGGGGTTGCACCGATCGTGGAAAAATTACGAGAGAGGCGTCTTCGATGGTATGGTCAAGCAATTCGTGCTAACGGGAATTCACTTGCCAAGATTGGTCTGAACATCGAAGTCGACGGCAAATGACCAAAAGGCAGTTCGAAACAACGGTGGCTTGATGCGCTGGATAGGGATTTAAAAGCCTCGAGATTGCATCCAGATCAGGCATTTGATAGAGCCAAATGGCGAAACCGATCAAGACGAAGTGACCCCGCTTGTGAACGGTAGAAAGCCTGAAGAGAAAGATAGGTATTATACCAAAATCTTTCATGACTTCCCTTGATATCCTGGGACTCTCACACAGTCTGGTTCAGACCATGCAGAAGTTGAGTTGCATTCGTGCTCGATGTTGCTGGTAGTTCTCGACAGATTCTCCTATTGACCTGCCATCACCACCAGTGCCCCTTTATATTTTAAATAGATAAGATCGTCCCAAACTAACTTGAGGCCATGCTGCAGAGCGAAGACACGTGGAACCGAATGGCACATTACACTCAAGGCATTCTTATGGCGAAAAAGAGGGAGATGGATCGGAGAAATGCCTGAGTAGCTGAGGCTCCCTGAATCCATGGGGTTTTGCTTGTATCAAACGACTCCTAGTTAGAATCCTGGACGCTCCGGGGGGTTTTGGCTGGTAACCCGTTTGAGACAGGAGTCCGGCAAGTGTCTCGCCTCAGCGTTCCCGAGCACAGCAATATAGAACGGAACGAGCGGGTTAACGAATTAGCCCGAATAGATTGTTTTCCTGGCTACCATCTGTCGGACTACCGTTGCCAGACTCAGTGCACACACGCTGCCAAAGATCCGTTACGAAGGACGAGCCCTTCCTTTGCAATTCCGCCGACTCTAGTTGAACTCAGGCAACGACCACTAAATTCTTCGGAAGCCCCAAGGAAATCTCTAAATTTAGGATAATAAAGTTGCTATCCATCGTGAACTCTGTGGGCTGGCTAAGATTCAGAACTTGAAAGGTTCTATTCGCTTCCACTTATAGTAGCCCTAGTCTGAGACTTTGGGGCTTCCAGGGATGACTTCGGACTACATATAAGAAGGGCATCGATACAGTTGCTGACTGTCCTATATAGTGAAATCTATGTGCCCAGTAGAAGGCGGAATCGTCTTTTACAAGGGCTAGAAGCGGAATTTGCTGCATAAAGCCAAGAAGAGATAACTCAGATGTGATCGATACAGTATGCTACTCCTGGTGTTTCAAAGTGGCGCCTTCTTTTACATAACATACTACTAAAGGGACCAATTGCAACTGAATGCAAGCAACGCGGCTAAAACCAAGCAAAATATCAAAAGCAATCTTTTCTGTTCAATCTTTAGGTCTAAGAAATTAATTTATTTTAAATATTATCAACTCAGGAAGTTTTCATCACAAGAATTCAATCACTCACTTACACCTCTAATTACACAACTAACTTTCATAATTTATTTCATTAGTTAAATCAACATATCCATTGGAGATGTTTTCATCTTTCACATCAAGATCTGCACCACTATCTGGACCCGCACTTCGAGGCCCGGACGCAACCTCTTCAGTCTGCTGAGATGCTGAGATCAGCTGCGGTGGTTTACTCTGGTGCATTTGTTGGTTCAGTAGTAGCGTGACTATGTCCAGCTGCATCTTACAGGATTGTTGTGGGGGCATTATGCGGAGCAAGGCTGCAATGTATCTTCCGAAACAATCGAAACTGTCCTCCTTTTCGCTTTGAGTGGGAAGATGCGGGGCTGGAAGTCGATCTTCATTGGAATCACTTCCCAGGTTATATGTGTTGTTCGTGCTGTTGATGGACTGTTTTATGCGTTTCGAGTAATGTGGCGGGGGCGAGCTTGTCTCTGGGTACATGCGTTTTTCCGACCTTCCTGATGAATGTTCGTCGTATGATTCCCAGGATGTTAGGAATTGTGGATCTTCGACTCCTGCTGAATGTGGAGTGGCCAGTTCGTGGCCGTTGAAGGGATCCAGGAAATGTGTTGTGCAGACTTCTTGGGTTTGAACTTCGTTGGTGTCGGGGTAGTCAAAGTGCTGGAAAGACGGGAAGAGTAATTTCGATTAAAACGATGGATCTTATTCCAGGGAATTGGTTAGTTTTTGTATATAGTATCGAGTATGGAGGATAGTATGGAGCTCGAGAGTATGGAAATTGTTTCACTAATGCAAATGTTCATATTAACATCCATGCAGAGTCGATATTCGAAGGAAAGAGAGACTGAGGTAAGTTGAATTTAGATTTGTCGGGACGAAGCTAGTTTCCGGGAGAACTTCCCGTGGTTGTGAAGTGGAAATTACATGCATGTATTCATTGCTCTGAAGTTTCACGCTAATAAATTGGATAAAAGTACCCATATTTTGCGAATTACACTTAACTTTTCAGAAAATCATGGAAAAATACTGCTTCCGTGAAATGTATGCATGTACGTGCTTCACATCCCTTGCAATGTCAGTACTTTTCTGTGCCAGTGTAAGCTGAAAAGTGCTTACACTCGAGAAATATAGTTACGTGTGTATGTTGACTTTACTCACCAAGTTCGATTGTGCCGCCCGAGATTGGACGAATGGCCGGAGAAATGCATTCATCTTGTGGAACCAAAAAACTTTCGGTCGGTATATCTCCTCTGCCCCGGAACTGACACTCTCTGCCACTTTCTTCAGCTCCTGGCAATAGGAGCTGCGGAGGTTCTTGAACTTTATAAGGACGTATTCGGCCGTAAATCCTCGAACGTTGAGTGCCTTGGCTACGCGTTCGGCTGCAGCCAAACGGGCTGGCCGGTTTCTGTACATCTCCAGATTTGAATTCCAAAGTATCTCTTCCTTTTGGTAGAGATCCAAGAAGCGGAGCGTTTCCGTTTCCGTCAGTTTGAGGAAGTACGGATTGGGAGCGCTCATGCCGCCGTGCTCCGTTTAATTAGCAAAACGAATCGTTGGGAAATGGTACTAAATCCAATTTAACTCTGGCTAGCACCACACTATCTTTAGATACTTGAACAACGGCCACTACTCAATCCACGACTGACTCTTTCAGGTCATGGAGAATTGCATGAGACCACGACCGTTTCGTGTTCATTTCGTGACGTGATGGGCCGTGGTTCTTCAAACACGTTTCCATGCCAGCAAAAGTGGGTTCGTATGAGCTGAGTTCGGCTGCCTGCACTATGCCAGCTAACATGGCTGCGCCGAGTGAATTCAAACCACGCGAAGCCTCCACATTCAGATACGGCTCCGAGCGTGTACGTGTTCCGCTTTACTACATTGAGTGCGTACTTTTTGCTGTTTTTGCATCGACATCGACATAATTGCGGGACATTGGGTTGTAGCCGTTCGTATCTGATGCTCGCGTGTTCGTGGTCAAAGCCACGGAACCAGCGGAATAGCTACTTTCACACGCTCCTCTGTCCCAACTCCCAACAAATCAGCCCGCCCGATCCAATGTGCCCCCTGTCTATGGGGCCCATCTACATCTCGGCCTACACGCTACACCGCGGTGCCGACGAAGTCGTGATTCCATCACATCACGTTTATCACATATGCCCACGAACACGCTACTCTCACTATGGCTACAGTTGGTGGAGAAAATTATGATACAATGGGTGGAAATCTTGATTTTAATCAACACATTTTAATTTTCCGCACCTGATGCTTTTCCCAAAGGTTACAAGTGCAATTAACCAAGGCTAATATTGACACCGTAAGAAATCGAATCGGAGCTTTACAGTATCTTTAGCAATATAAATAGCAATCCATGGTCATTGATTGTGTGCAAAGTGCGACTTTAATTTCTTCTTTTTACTGAGAAGACGATAATGGAGGATTTCAGTTTAATATATTCATGGCAAATACAGAAGCAAAGTTCACTGGGGGTTTCTATTCGATTTGTCTCGAGACATCCTAGATACTCTCCATACCATATTACGTTAAATAAAACCCGCAGTCTTTCAACTTTAAGCTTAGGGTGTGTTTATTGGCTAATTTTTATATCTACCCAAATCGATAGAAGTCCTCATTTTATTCCAATTTTGATGCTTCTTAATTAGGAAATTAATCAACGCTTTAGATATAAAAGGTTTTGCGTTCTCCTATGTGAGGAACTTTGAATCCGTGACAGTTGTACTTGCACAATAATTTAAAATTCAACTGCGTCAGCGGCTATTTACACAAATAATTTGCTTTGCAAAGCGCTCTTTCGATTATAGCTATTTCCATGCGCTTTACACGAGGAGTTCAACATTAATAGCAAATGTGAAGAAGTTCACCAAAAACGGATACAAACAAGTTGCCTTGTGTGGGCAAAAATACGGGGTACATTCGTGTACAGCTGCTACGGCCTACTGAGCCTCACACTGCCTAAGTCTGAAGACCTATTAGACGATCTTGTTCACGACGCAAGGGGACGAAGTCCAAAGGTGACAGCCGGTGACTTTAAAGCGTGGGCCACAGTTAGATACTAGGCAGCTACCTCACTCCCCCTTGCCCCTCAAGGGGGAAAATCAGTGCGAGTACACACGATTTCAAATTGTTTTGCCCTTGAGCGTCAGCGAGATGCACCGAAAACCCGATCAGCTGTGTTTGACATACCGCCCGGACTTGCCAATGTATTGGTGAGATTGGCAAGTTTTTGCTTATGTATAAGTGAGTACGTGAAACAACTTTTTGCTATATGCGTGAGCACGCCGTAGTACCAGAATAGCAAAAGCTCACCGATCTCTCTCTTACCAATACGATTTGACGAAGATTATGTCTTTTCCTTGTTTAGCGTCTCTGATGTGTACAGATAAGCTTCTGCAAGCACATTTGCAAGTGGGGTCATTTTTGTAAGGGTACTGCCTATAGTAGATCTACTGTGGCGTGGGCCATCGAGTGGGGCAGCAGGGAGACTAACGCAAGAGAGTGGTGTTTATTATGTAGAAGCATTCGCCAAGTTAGATGTAGTTCTGTTCCGAGTTCCAACGAAGGTGATGTAAACACTTATCGGAAAGGGGGATTTGGTTCAATTGTAGATCTGCCTTTTATCTGCCCCGCGCTGGCACGTGATATGTTCTGGCAAGTTAGCGAGGACTTCACTTATAGCGACCAACCGGCAATCACCTTTGAAGTAAGGATGGAGCCATTGGGTAGGAGGCCCGCATCCCTGACGCCAAAATTCAAAAGAATACCAGGATGGTCCGCAAAAGCGATGGATGAACAAGTATTCATGGAGGTGTGGTTAGACTTACCTAGCAAGGCAGTCACCTCCACGGATAGAGCTCTTCATGCCATACAAAGCAACTCTAAAGTATGTGACGCATTGATTCCTAGGAGATGCTCATTCCCCACTAGAAAGCCCAATTATTGATGAAATAGTGAACTTGAGAGCCTTCGATCGGTTTGTCACAGAGTCAGACGAATGGCCCAGAGGGCAATAGGTAAGAACGATCAAGGGCAAAAGGAGCATGCCTATAGGGAAGCCCGAAAGAACCTCAAGCTCGTTATCCAGCGGAGTAAAAGGGAATATTTTAAGGAGATTTATTCTATGAAATCGTGAAAAGTCGATTAAGAGGACACTCATCTCCGCTGATTACGTGCCCTATTCTCTTATTGCAAATAATCTGAAGCGTGCATGACTGAGGGTATCTTTTCTGCACCATAGAAGCGGCAAAAGCTGGTGCTGCTGCCTAAAGCTGCCATCCTCCTATAGACCCATATGTCTTCTAGACACTATGAGGAAAATGTTGGTGGTAATTTATAACAAATTATTCTCGGTCGTCGAGAACCAAGGAGGCCTTACAGATCGGCAGTGTGGATTCCATAAAGCCAGATGCCATCAAATTGGTTACTGGCTTGGCCGAAAAAGTGATTTACGAAAGGGGTTGTACCAGCAAATATTGCGTAGTGATGACTCTAGATGTGAGGAATACATTCAACTCGGCCAATTGGAACCTTATACGAAAGTTTCAGGCGGCGATTGATGTTGCCATCTACCTCGTTGCTATTGTCGGTAGCTACTTGTAAGAGTGGATGTTCTGGTATAATACCGATGATGGTCCCAAGGACTACATTGTTTTTGCCGGTGTCCGGATGCGGTCCTAATCACTAAGCGCCGCAAGAAAAACATTATGCCTACATTATAATTGGGAATCGTATCATCACTTCTAAGCCGGCCATCAAATACTTGGGGGTAATGATTCTAGGAAAACTCAATTTTAAGCAGCACATCTTCTTCTTTTTCTTCAGCCTTTGTCCCGTGCACAAGTGGGGTCGGCTCGTCGTGATCGGCTTCGCCATTTGGCTTTATCGGATGCCTGATCTGGGTGCAATCTCGAGGCTTTTAAATCCCCATCCAGCGTATCAAGCCACCGTTGCTTAGGTCTGCCTTTTGGTCGTTTACCATCGACTTCGATGTTCAGACCAATCTTTGCAAGTGAATTCTCATTTGCACGAATTGCGTGACCATACCATCGAAGACGCCTCTCTCGCAACTTTTCCACGATCGGTGCAACCCCATAACGATCGCGGATATCCTCATTTCGGATGTGATCTAAACGTGTGACGCCACTAGTCCAACGTAGCATCTTCGTCTCCATTACCGCAAGACGCCGTTCATTGTCTTTTATGGTCGGCCAACACTCAGAACCATAGAGAGCGACTGGACGGACGACATTGCGGTAAATTTTAGATTTGAGACGTTCGTTGATACGTCGATCACAAAGGACACCAGTTGTGGAACGCCACTTCATCCTGGTTGCGTTAATGCGTGAAGCAATTTCATAACGCAGCTCTCCATTGGCTGATAGCGTTGACCCGAGGTATTTAAATCGCTCAGTTCTGGGCAGATCACTGCCGCTGACAGTGATTGTGCCTTTTTCATGGGGATCGGTCGTCAAAAATTCAGTTTTGTTTAAATTCAATCTGAGACCGTGTTGCATGAGGCGATCATTCCATTTTTGAACAAGTTGCTCGAGATCATTTTTGCTATCAGATGCTAGGAAAACATCATCTGCATAAAGCAGTGTGTAGGGCGCTGGACGTTGGATATCCCGTGTGACGGTGTCCATAATAAGGACAAAGAGGAGTGGTGAGAGGGCGCTTCCTTGATGAACTCCAACAGAGACACGAAGCGGTTTTGATACACCCGCCATACTTCGAACTTTACTTTTCGGATCGTGGTAGAGCAATTGAACCCAGCGCAGGAGTTCTTCTGGCACGAAGTGTTGTCGTAAAGCATACCAGATGAGTTCGTGTGGTACACGGTCAAACGCTTTCTCTAGATCCAGAAAGGCAATGTAAAGAGGGCGATGCTTCTCACGGTGTTTCTCCATGAGTAACCGTGCAGCGTGTATTGCGTCAGTAGTTCCGCAGTTCTTGGCAAATCCGGCTTGATTCACGGTTATTTCAACGATTTCGCGAATACGGTTGTCAAGAATGCGTTCAAAAATCTTCATGGTATGGGAAAGTAACCGGATCGGACGGTAATTTGAACATCCTGCTGAGCTACCTTTCTTTTTCCATATTGGAACAGTGGTACTTTCTTGCCAGTCAGATGGTGTTCTTCCTTCCAGAATAACTCGGTTAAAGAATTCACTGAGCCACAGTGTTGGGTCCCAGCTCTTCGCTTTCCAGAGCTCAGATGCGATGTCGTCAGGTCCTGTTGCTTTCCCCGATTTCATTTGTTTTATTGCCACCTCGATTTCTGTTGCGCTGACTGGTGGAACTGCTCCAAATGTCGGCAATGATTGTGGAAGTGGAGGATGAGCAAATTCTTCAGTTGAAATCTGCTCGAAGTATTCTCGCCATCTATCCGTTGCGGCTCGACGGTTGGTAAGCAAAGTACCGTTCTTGTCATTAACACAACAGAAGTGTTCGATATCCTGTTTGCGTTCATCACGGCTTTTAGCAAGTCGATACAGATCTCTCTCGCCATCTCGAGTGTCCAGTTTATCGTAAAGATTTTTGAAATGGTTCGCTCGGGTGACAGCGACCGCTTTCTTTGCTTCCCGGTTGGCATCCTTATAAATTTGCCAATTAGCAGGCGTTTTATCGTCGAGAAATTTGTGGTAGAGGCGTTTCTTTTCACGGACCTTCATTTCAACATCATCATTCCAAAGCCAAGTATCTCGGTTGATGTACCGCTTACCCGGCTTGGTGACCCCGAGGGTTGCAGAGGCCGCTTTGTGGATCGTGTCTTTCATTTGGTTCCATGATTCTTCCACATTCGTAATGGTTGGCAATCGTATGAGTGAGACCGCTTCTTCTTTCTTCTCACCAAATCGCCACCATTTAATGCGCGGCGGGCCAGTGCGTTCCTCACGCCGTTTTAAGCAGCACATAGAGCATATAATAATAATAATAACCGTTGGCGCAACAATCCAATTGAATCAAGGCCTTGAAGGGCGTTAGAGCACTGCATTCAAGACCGTAACGGTACACTACAGGATTATAGTACCCAGTAGGAGGCAATGTGGTCAGCATTGCGCTCAGCCGAGATTATTACCCTGATTTGACTCAGGTACTTATTCGCAGCTGAGTTGACTGGTATCCGACGTCAAATCACGATACAAATCCCTCAGCCACCAGTTAGATTTGAATCGCAAACTTCCGTACGATAGCCTTGTGCTCTAGCTACTTCACTATCCGGACACATAGAGCACACTTGTAAAAAAGCATCGAATATGGTTCTGGCAAGGATAATGCCGAACGTAGGAGGACTGCGGCATACTTGCAGGCTGCTCATAGTCACGGTGGTGAATTCTATCTTGTTGTATGCAGTCCAAGTTTGAACAAAACGGTGCATGTTTTGGACAACTGAGTGCGGTCTACAGAAGAACAGAATTTTGGGTGTGTCCTGCCTTTAGGATTGTTTCAGATGATGCAGCGTTCGTCATCTCGGGGATGACGCCGATTGACATCCAGGCAACCGAGATGATGAACATATCTAACACCAGATCCACCTCTCCTTTATCGCAGGTGAAAAAACCCGAATGGGAGAGATCCATAAGCAGATGGCAACAGTGATTAGACCAATCTGAAAAGGGCCCTAGGACTTACAGGTTGATTCTTTCCATCTTGGAGTGGCTGGAGAGAAAGCAGATCAATTATAATCTCACCCAGTTTCTCACTTACCACGGAGGATATCGTTAATACCTGTACAGGTTTAAATTGGACACCTCCTCTAATGTTCAAACTGCGACGGCATCCCAGAGGATCCAACGCACGTATTATTTCAATGTCCTAGGTTCGTGGAAGAAATGAGGTACCTAGAGGAAATTCTAGGTGAAGTGTTATCATCAGGATTTTGCCTGGAGATTAGCAGCTTGCCAGGAGGATTAGGATGTGATCAATTCCATGATCGCAGCAATCAAAGATAAACTGTGAAAAGCAGAGGAAGTGAAGAAGGTGCGGTTACGAATCCCGCGGGTATACGGAAGGAGACCTAGCTAAAGTAAGCTAACTCCGCCCCCCCCCCCCCCCCGTGATGTAATACCTAAAGGTGGTTCCCCGGGGTAGGGAGGAGTTCGGGGAGTCGTGAATATTTCCATCTCCTTGAAAAAAAAGTTGGACAGACGGATAGACAGACAGACGATCAAATGGACAAACGGACAAACGGGCAAACAGACAAATGGACAGACGGACTCAAATTCCTCTGTGATTTGAGCTAATGCAGTACGTGACATTTCTTGTCATCATCTGTTGCTAATAGTTTTTCCGGAATGCTCCTCTCCGTAAGGTACGCCAGATAAACTCTCTGTTCACACTGTTGAAAGATTTCTCGACATCGATGTGTAAAGTGGTCAATATGATTGTCCGTACGGTGGCGGTAATCTGAAATCGAGCTGACATGGTCGAACGAACGGTGGAAACTATAGAAATCCACAAACTTCCCACCATTATCGTTACGAACGGGAAGATCGATCACAAAGTCATCTTTAAGAAGCCTCTCCTGCACTCCTTGTAATTGAAGCATCCTTCTCCATTATATAGGAAATCTCTGTTGATGCATAGCGTTGTACAACTGGGATGCTCCTTGACCTTGACCGAAATCTTGCAATTAGAATCCTGTCAGAAATCCCTACCCAAGGCGTTGTTAATGTTTTTGTGGCAGCAAAGTTTCGAAATTTCTGGGTTGCTTGCCAACAAATTTAGTCGCCTTTTAGGAACTCAATAGAAATTTGCCGGCCCCCATATTATTCTTCCTTTTCGTTGAAATTTCTGCTCCGACATCTGTTGAAACTTCGGGCCGCGAAGAGTCCTCCCATTCCACCCCCTCCCGCCAGGTCGACAAGTACACCATGTACTCATAAACTGATTGCACAAAATGTACTGGTGTGGCTTAGATTCTGGATGTAGCAAGTTATATGAATAGTCTCGATTCTTACGATAAAAGACTGAGGAAGGGGATAGTTGGTCCCCGAAATACGTATTTGTATAAATTAGATACCTTTACCCAATAAACAGGAAAAATATCTTCCAACGCAATCTTTCATTTTAAGGCTTCGACTAACAAACTACCTCCTTGACAGCCGACAAAGACTGTTGCGAATAGTAGACATGTTCAGGTGTGATATTTGGAGGCCAACACAGAGATAGAAACAGACTTCTACAAATAGCTTGGAATTCTGCAAGGAACCCATGTTAGAGTTGGATCTGGAGGAAGCTCTGCTGTCAGAATTCTTGCAACGTGTAAAACCGGTACTGAAATTATATCTCCCAACGATTAATATATTCGATATCCCTTCACTGACATACGCTGTGAACGAACAACGATCAGAAAAGCGTCTAGCGGCGGATACGGAATACTTTGTCTAAATTCCGAATTCAAATTCTGCTGTCGAATCGATGAACTTGCCTCGTGATATCGGAAGCAGGGATGTGTTTGACGATGCAGGACAACATCACCACCAATTTTCCTCGCTATGTGGTTATTTTTACATGGAAAGAGCTCACAAATTCCTTACGTGTGGCTTTTTGTAAAACAGATTGCGGACTGGGTCCACTTAATTTAAAGGGTCGACCTTTCAATCCTCTGGCTCCAAGTCAATGTACAGGAAAGACGCGATTTGCCTCTGGCAGCCATTTGACGATCTTATTTACTGAATAGGTGGTTATGTGCTGGGGAGCTCCTTGCTGAAATGGATGAATATGTGCTATTGAGGACAACGCGGTCCCCACCCGGGCTTATAAAAAGTTCATAATAAAGACTGGAAATCGAACAACCAGTGCACATGTAATTTTATATCTGGTTGCACTGTTATGGCCCCGACGATAGTCGGATAGATAACATGTCCATGGTCCAGGATTACTGATATGAACTACAAGCAGTACTCAATAATACTGTTTACGGCATGCATTAGGACCGGCAAAATTTTAACTGGCCGCCATATACCACACAACAATTCCGACGTACTTTTAGTTGTTAAGACAGTTCGCACCGCGCGTAATATATGAGCATATTGCTATCTCCCATAATATCAATATTGAACGGAAATACATACCTGGAGAAGAAAGTAAAGTGTGAGTTACTGGTTATTGGGAAACCAAGGATATTTCTGGTCCCGTGAGGGTGGTTGTTGAAAGTTGCCATAATATTATTTGCAACGGGTATTGCACCTAACGGTTTCCCCAGACGTTTCGGGAATCTAACCACAGTCTGGTTTGAACTAAGCAAAAATACAACATTTCGCGAAAGTGTTCGGTGTTTTTCCCATTGACCTACCACCGTCCACCATCATCACACATAGAATATTTGAGTAGGTAGGTTCGTCCAAGCTTAAATGCTTGACACTTGTGATAACATTAGGTAAAAACTGACATCTGCCGAAATTGTAGAAACTTGGATTATGCCATTGTTAATTTTGTTCGAATAGAGAACATTATGAGTTGTATTTTGGGACCTAGTTTCAGAGAAAAAAAAAATGCAACCCCTGAACCCTCTCCACTTGAATGGGGTCTCTTTCATAAACTATGCAGAAAATGTATGTGTGGGACTTCAGAGGCTGCATTTGTCAACCAAATTTTATTCCAATAAGTGAAGCCTTTTCCGATGAAGGTGCATGTGAAAGTCAGCCAAATGGATAGACGGCAAATCGATTTCATTATGGTTTCCCTTTTTTACAAAGCATTAAAAACAGTCTTTTGGAGGCAGTCCCCTAAAATTCTTTCTAAGAGATGATTTCTCTGCTTATTACGACAACAGAATGGCGAACAAAAATATATTTGCCTGAATTATATAATAGTTTTATTTGGCTTAATTTGAGTGGTTGCATTGAAAAGCGTCTATGCCCAGTTTAGGTTCTTTTAGTAGTTGGCTTATTCTCAAGGTTTCTTCTTGTACCGAAGAAGTAAATATCTAAAGGACACTGGTACACATTTTCGCAGTGTACTGAAACCACTTCCTCCTCAGTATTACTTTGGCAGATGGACCCATTTCTAGCTACCTCTCCTCTCCTCCTCTCCATCCCTTACTAGCAGTGGTTGCTTCGAATAACTACAACTAAACATCAGGGTGATACCTTTAAATTACAATCACTGGTATTTTGCAGGCGCAACTCACTACCGATGCAGATCAGCAGCCGGGGCGTTAAAGGTATCATTATACATACCCAACAGTGAACACAGTTCAGCGTCCTGCAAAGACATCTCACTTTTTGGGTCCATTGTGCATATCTTATCAAAATCTTTTTCTTATTATACAACTGCAAATAAGTGCCGCCATGGGCACCAATCGGCCTCTGGTACATCTTTATTTAGCTCAAATTAGCCAAGTTGAATGCATTTCGTACAGTCAGAACAATTTCTGCGCAATGCTTACTAGAACTACCATTTCCATCTATTAAATTTCCAGGCAACCTAGTAGAGCAACCTGGGAGAGTGGATTCCACCACATGGGATAGTCCGCAATGCAATTGTTGCCCCTCCTTAATACGTGACCTATCCACTGTCACGTTCATCTTTCCCTCACATCGCATACAAGTGGCAAGCCTGTGTGCCGACCGAGTTGTTTGTTTGAGATAGTATAAGGCCAGCGTACTCCGATGATACAACGCAGACGGATATTGACGAAAACTTGGAGTTTTTGGGTGACAGTGGAGTTCACTTTCCATGTGCTATTCCCATGTAGCAACACAGAAAGAACATTAGCACGGTCCAATCTCAACTTGATCTGCGTAGTTGAGGTGTTTGAGGAGAGATGTCATCGCCCATTGAATTGTTCCACAGACAGGACAGCATGAAGAAGGTCATCCATAAAGAGAAAAAAATGATATCGGTGACAGGGTGCAACTCTGGCGGACACCGCCTTGGACCTGAAAATCTCTCGAGATTTTACCTCGGTGTAGCAACTTTGCGCCATTATATTTCACTCTGATAATAGCTATTAACTTCTCTAGCAAGCCCCTCCTGCGTAGAGCACTTCAGATATACACCTTATTTACGCTATCGAAAGTTTTCTCTAAACCGATGAAGACCAGGTGTAGCAAAGATCTAAATTTCGCACACTGTTCCAAAGTGATTCGTAGGGTGTTGATGTGGTCGATGCACGAGGATCCGGAGCGGAAACCAGCCTGCTCTCGGTCGATCAAGCTTTCGAGACGTTCTCTGATGCGTTCGAGGATTATTGTAGCTACTATATTATCTTTGCGACAGCCGGGAACACGGAAATAACCCTCCAATTAGCACACCCAAAATGGGTGGCCTTATTAGAATCTTAGCGAACATTCCCTTCCTCCAATCTCTGCGAAACGTCTCGGGTTCCCAAGATTTCCAAACGAGTGGAAGTAGCAGATCTGCAGTAACTATAGGTGCAGCGATAAATAACTCTGCAAGGGGACCGTCAACCCCAGGTTTACTTCGCTTGGGTGCATTGATGACCGAATGATTTCTCTTCTGCTTGCAGGAACAGTCTAAATCGTATATCTGCATTTTATAGTCACTAGCCATTTCATCCAGAAGAGGAGGAACCTCACACGGTTAGGAACGCTGGTAAAGTTTTCTTTCCACCTCTTCTGTTGTTCATCACCGTGGATGAGAAGTCGACCGTTAACATCATCCATTGGGCCATCGAAAGATTTGCGACCACATGCAAGCTTTTTCTTGAAGCGGTATACAATTGTGAAATTATTGCAAGCTTCGGCATCTTCTACTTTCTTGACCAATGTAAGAGCAAATTCACTTTCGTTACGGCGTACACTACGCTGAAATTTTCGAGATTTCGCTTGGTATTGGAGTTCGAGAGCGCCATGGCCGCTATTCATTGATCCGCTTCAACGATTTCGCAGTCAACCTGATCTGGCGCCCTTTCGGGCCATGGCCGACAACCCGTGTAGCACCTAATATTCTCAGCAGCGCTACTCAGTAGGGCTGCCGTTCGATTAGCAAGATAGTTCTTCTAATGTTGAACAGCAGCTGGGTCATACAAGTAGTTGATATTGAACTGAACAACCCTGCGAAAAGTTGTGGACGAAACAAGCAAGCGAACGTAAGCAACGATCAGACGGTGATCCCTTTCGAGCGCAAAGTCATGTCTCCCAGGTTGGGCACATCCAGGAGACAACTCCGAAATCTACTGCTGATTGCGAAGTGGTCGATCTGATTACTCGTACTCCTTCACCCCCTCCTTAGAAATCTATCAGAACCGGCTCCCAAGTCAAGAGAACGCGTCAAAAGCAACCTGACACCGGATTCGCGTATGCTACCATTTGGCTTTCTAGAGAACAAATGTATATTGCCGTATGGGGAGGGGAGTCTTCTCTAGATTCCCACAATCTTACTTTGCTTGGGCCCAAAATGTCCAGTTTATATCCCTGGAATTCCCACTCAAGCTGGAGAAAGCGAGCATTCTGAGGACCCTCGCTTCCATTGTTGAGGACCGTAAGCACATTCTAGAAAGGAATCATAGTCCGTCTTCGATAGCCAAAGGTGGTTGCCATGAGGTCAGTCCCTATGCGAGGCGTTGTTGACGTTTCGGTAGCTGTAGAGCTTCGACATTCGCAAGCTGCTAGCCCACAAATTTCTATCCCCTTTTAGTCGCCTCTTACGACAAGCAGGGAAGGGTTTGAGTGTATTCTTAAGCCCTAACTCACAGCCAACCTAATGACAGTATGATGAAGAAAGATTATCAGGTTTAGGCAACAACAATAGCACCTGCTGTTTGGTAAGAAAATGCGATCAAACAAGGGCGACTCGAAGGATTTCGTAAATAGATTCATCAATAATTTAACTGTGAGTTTGAGGGCTTCATTTAGGTATGCCATTAATGCCAAATGCTTTGTTATCTTTCAGGGTACTGCCGATTTCCAGCACTTGTTCCCTTGTTACTGCAGATGTTACTAACATGCCTAGGGATCTCTGGATGCCTCTGTCGAGCCACTTCTAAGAAAATGAACTCATGGCGATTATTAATAGAAGGCTGCGACACGTGATTGTCGAAGAGGTCTGACTTTTAAATGGCAGCAACGCAACTTTGGAGTCATCCCCACGGGGTTTCTGTCTACTATCGCACTTCTTCCGGAAGATAGTAATCTGTCCATCGTTACCAAATATGATATCTGGTGGCGAAGACTTCAAAAATCTGTAAGGCTTCAAGGAGCATTGGAGCTATAGAGATTAGATGTTGCTCAAACGACGCCAGTGCAGGCAGTGCAATAGATTCCTGATTGGCTTCATTGTCGTATGCTCGCGACGCTTTCTCACCTGTCAAATCGGACTATACATTTTTGCTAAGGCCTTTATGAGGTTTGCTTGTTTTAACATATTCCATCTCTGATTCGTAAGTGATTGGGGGAACCAAACTAATTTTTCTACGGCGCTTCAGGCAGTGTGGATCTGGTATGGGATCTGCTATCTAAGGCGATAGATAACCCCATCTAATGGGGCTTCTATAGATGTAGATTTAGATTCTACGTATTTTCCACTAAGATACGTTGCTACTCCTGCTCAGATGCAATTTCGAAGAAAGAGTCTATTGAGTAGTAGTTTAGTATTATCTGCTGTATCAGATGTGTATCAGGAAGTCACCAATAATTTCAAGTGTAAACCAATGTTCAACTTCACTTTTCCACGATGACGATGATAGCCGTTCCTTGGATGGTAGTATAACACTGTTAAAACAATACTCCGTACAACTCAACACTTTACTCTTTATTTTCGTATTACATCCCAACCCTGTGATCATTCGCTGTGCACGATTGAACGAATGGGATGAATCTGTTCAATTAGAGCTTGATTGGAGCGCACGCACGTACCAAAGTAGATACACAGTCTATGGCTTATAGTATTACCAACAATTTAGCGCTGTTGTTACCTTCGGCTCCGTATTTTTATTGGAAAGTGTATGAGTTATCTATTTAAATAAACTCCGCTCTGGTTTTTTTAGAATAGATAATATCTATTGATTTAGAGATCTAAACACAGAGCATCTCAGATAAAATCCCACGAGAATAAAATATCAAGCTAGTACCAAGCGCACATTTCAGTCTCAGTTTTGTACACGCTTGTGGATTTTCCGGAGTCAAAACTTCACCTAAAAGTCAAAGGTTAACTCACGCCAAGGATGATAATTTCACCTGGAAATACCTCAACGCACACAACACATCAAAGCGAAATCAAGTGATTTTCCCTTCAAAGCAGAAATTTTCCGTTAAATGCAAGTAGATATAGGTACGTATAAAAGATCTTTCACATTCGTTCTACAATCTTCAGCAGCAGCCTCTCCTGACTCTTACGATTACATCCTCGCATATACATTTCCAATGCAAAACTTTTGATCTTTCAATCTATCAATCAGTGGATTAATCAATCACGGAGAAAATTCCTTTGTACGTAGTCTCGCGTATCCTTGCATGGATTCCATCTATCTTTTTCTTCTGCCTTGCATAACGCCTCAGCTTACCTACATATCCGAGCTACGACGTCGAATGGAGATGGATTGAATCTGATGTCTTCCTTTTTATTGCAATCATCTAAAGACTTTAGAATGCGCGTACTTGTGCTTCTCCATGAATCGATAAAGATACAACACGATGTTGGCTTGAATAAAGAAAGGGTTTGGCAGGAGGTTTTGAGATTCTTGCCGTCTGTAAACGGGCTGGAAGGAGGAGACGGAAATACTTTAAAGACGATGAACATCGCGAAAGTATGGCATTGATTTTAGCCAACGAGTTGGAGCTTGTAAGCTGTATCTTACGGTAAGTAGTACGTAAAGTTTTTAATATTTCAAACTGTAATATTTCAAAGTCAGCCAGATATTTTGTTCGAATATTTTTCCGGAGTTTTACTGAAGAATGGACTGGGAGAAGAGAATTCTGCCATTTTGCTGTATAGTCTTCATTTTGATAAATTAGAAATAATGTTTGGTTAACGTTAAGGACAAATCAGAAATAGTCCGGCTGATGCCAATGTCTTGCAAAAAGTGCTTCCCAAGAAATTATCCTTTATTGTCTGCTACTGGGAAATATTGTCGTAACATGGAAGTGCTTCACTCCACATGTACGCAGTACTATACATCTACAGGATCTAAAAGATAAAGCTTAACTTGTCACAATGGGGTTGCCTGTACTAGTTCGCAACAACATTGAAAGGGACAAAATGTGAGCGAGTGGATTCGAGGTCTGCGAATTTTAGCTTCCAAGTGGTAAAAGGGGGAAGAAGAGGTTGCCTGTCATTGTCATGGTCCATTCAGCTGCTTATAATATTCGCCCCAAAGGTGACGACATATCAAATCCTCAATCGATGCTTCTCCTGTCTTAGATGTCCATGAACCACGGACCTTGGGGTTGTCACCCTGCCTTGTCATTGGTATCCTCAGGCCATAAACGTAGGGGATGCTAAACCAGGCAGAAGAAGCATCGATTAGGGATGTTATCCATCGTAGATCTCCCCTCTTGATCACGACATTCAGGTTCTCAGTATTTCGGCCCCACGCGCACTCTATAAGTGGAAGTGAAAGCTCTGCAGAAGTAAAAATGAACAGTTCTGTAGGAACTTCTCCAGATGGTTGAGAATCATCGTGTTGATTCTATTTGTTCAGCGGTTCGCTATCATGAATTAGGGGTCGGATGTTAATGGCTTTCAAAAGACTATCGGAGGTTTTACGACCATATGTGAGTTCCCTCGTAATGCGTGCTTTCCCATCAAATGTGCGAGCAACGTGTTGTCTGAATGCTCCTTATCTTTCGATCGCAATGGAGTCGCTCCTGAACTGTTCTCAATTGCTCATAGAAAGATTCCTTCTCCTTTGCATCGAAAGTCTCCATTCGTGTATAATAACGTACTACTGCAATATTTGGACCCGAATTTTGCAGTTAATATCCTGTGCGAAATCGGCTCCCAACTAATGCGGTCGTGGGTTGCGGTTGCTGTACGCATTAATCCAACACCAAATTCACGCTAACTTCCATCAGGCTTCACGTAGTACAATAGAGCAATAGTGTTGTAAGAGGGAGGGGGGTGTTTTCCAGAGTCCTACTATCTAAGCTCATTTAACTTCGGAATTTGAACATCGTAACTCTGTAATTCAAGCTTAAGTTAGTGAAAGCGAGAATTCGGGGGGCCTTCGATACTACATTCTAAAAATTAACTTAGGTTTTGATACAATAGCCGAACGTCGTTATCGGTAGGTCTGCAATTTCCGAAGGAGTAGAAAACGTTCAAACAGCGAGAAAATTGCAAAATTAGTTACACTACCGGTCAGCTTATAGTGACTCGCCCCTCTCTCTTCCTCTCGTGATGAAAATGAAAGGGACAGCTTTGAGCTACTGTAACTTTGTTAATAATAATAGAATTTCCATCAAACTTTTCAGAATCATGACCAAATTTTGGTCAATAGTAAATTTCCGAAATATAAAAATATACTATTTTCCAAATAAATTTAAGATGGTTATCGAGATGGAGAGTACCGCTAACTTTTTCATTGTTCATTGAAGTTGCAGTGGTGGGTGAGGATCCGGTTCTGGAAGCTGGGAAAAAAATAGTAGAACACAAGGCTCGTGACTTGGATATTATTGTTAAATACGCTTGTCGAGGTATTTACTGCATGCCTCAAGAAAGGGTCTTTTCGTACAGAAGCACAGCAAGCTAATTCTCATTCAGAAGCTAAAGAAGTCTTTGTGGGGGTCTTCGTCCAATAGGCCGATATGCCGTCTAAATAATACTTGCAAATTATTTGAACGGATAATCTGCAACAGGTTAACTCTTATTTCCGAAAAGGAAGATGGTCTCTCTGTGTAATAGCAGCGATTTCTTTGCTGCTGATTGATATTCCGATGAGGGAAGGATCAGAAGGTTTTTACTATAGAGAATCGCTGACTGACAGGAGAAGTGGAACAGAAAAAAACCGATGGACCCACAAAATCGTATGGAAAATGTGGAGATGGCTCGAGCGTCCCCAAGAAGGTTTCGACCTAACACACGGTTTCGAGTATACTTCTATCGATTTGGGCATGATGGTTCGCCATAGTGTCCAATGCCAGAGATTTCTAGAATAAAGCGCTGAATTAAAGGTTACAACCGGGGAGCACTTCACGCCAAAATTACATGGAGCATATGTTGAAATTGAAGGGGATACGGAATTAAGTTGAAAAAGTAAACATTACCCCGCATCTGCGGTTGACGTATATATTGGGGGTGGTCGAAATATCATCCGGGTTGACTAGAATCTACCACTCGGAACGAGCTATCTTAAAAACCTGTGAAGCAGTGAAAATCGAAATCGCGGTCCACCGGCTCCTAAATTCAGTTTCGCTGAAACATCCCGCCGACACTTGTCTGCATGCTTCTCTTCGAGTAAGGAGGCTTGGGGCGTTGAGTTGCATCAGGAAGGATTTGAAACTACCAAAAGAAAAGTTGTAGTACAATTTTAATACGACTCCGTAATCTGCGAGTTGAACGCACGAAGGTCCGAACTCTCCCTATATCGGAGCCATCGGTTGCATGACGCATCTCATTCGTCCTCAAACCTTAAGAGGCACAAATTATGAGGCTTCCTCGTAACTTTGACTCGCAAGTCGCAATATGGAAAAGTATTCTTCAAATAATAAAAGGAGTTCCTAGAGAAAGAAAGTTGTCAGTTAAATCTCTTCCGTAATATTCTCACTGGTTGAGGATAGTGTGGCTATTTCAAGAGGAAGCAGTCCTTTCAAGGCGTGAGGAAAGCACATCATCTTGAAGATCGCAATTTAAGGGAACTCTTTGTATCTTTCGGCAGATTACCTTGTGTTTATATCCCAACTGTGACTTAGGTGTAATTCCCAACTTTCATCATCATCAACGGCGCAACTATCAGTATCTGGTCTAGGCCTGCCATAATAACGAACTCCAGACACCCATAGAAGCTGTCTCGCGTCCTGACCTATGCCATCGCTCCATCTCAGGCAAGGTCTGCCTCGTCTTCTTTTGCTACCATGGATATTGCCCTTATAGATTTTCCGTGGTGGATCATCCTCATCCATGCAGATTAAATGACCCGCCCACCGCAGCCTGCTGAGCCGAATATTATCCACAATCAGACGGTCGTGGTATCGTTCACAGATTTCGTCGTCATATAGGCTACGGAATCGTCCATCCTCATGTAGGAGGATTCTTCTCTCAAACCGGCCAGGAATTCGCAGTTTTTTGGCCAAGAACCCAAGTCTGCGAGGACTACATAAGAACTGCAAGATCATTGTCTTGTACAATAAATGCCTTGACCCAATGGTGGGACGTTTCGAGCGAAACAGTTTTTCTAAGTTCAAGTTGGCTCTGTTGGCACCTAACAACTGTCGACGGATTTCATGGTTGTAGCTGTTATCGGTTGTGATTTTCGACCCTAGATAGGAGAAATTTTCAACGCCTTAAAGTTGTAGTCTCCTATCTCCATTGTTTATGTTTGACTAGTGCGGTTCGATTCTGTTTGTTCTTTGTTTTTTGGCGCTGACATGATGTTGCCACCATGTACTTCGTCTTGCCTTCATTAATGTGAAGCCCTGGATCTCGCGCCCTTCATCGCCTGCTCGATCTGGATGAAGATAGACTGTACATCTCGGGTTGTTCTTCTCATAATGTCAATATCGTCAGTGTAGGCCAGTAGCTGACTGGTCTTGAAGAGGATGGTGCCTTTCGCATCTACATCGGCATCGGGAATCACTTTCTCGAGGACCAGGTTGAAGAGGACGTTTTAGACCGTTGTTGACATTGAATGGTCTCGAAAGTGATTCTGCTGCTTTTATCTGGCTTCACACATGGGTCAGGGTCAGTCTAGTCAGTCTTATCAATTTCGCCGAGATATCCAATTCTCTCATGGCCGTTTTACCCTAGCTATGGAATCATAGACGGCTTTAAAGTCGATAAAAAGATGGTGCAACTGGTGTCCATATTCCAACAATTTTTCCATCGCTTGCCGCACAGAGATGAGATCTGATCTGTTACTGATTTACCTGGAGTGAAGCCTCTTTGATATGGGCCGATGATGTTCTGGGCGTATGTGGCTATCCGGGCTAACAAGATAGCGGAGAATGTCTTATAGATGGCACTCAACAATAGCTAGCTGTACTGCGTGATATCCCCCATTTTATGTATGGTACAGATAATGCCCCGTTGTCAGTCATCAGGCATTGATTCGCTGTCCCATACTTTGAGTATCATTTGATGAACCGCTTGGTATAATTGGCCACCTCCATATTTAACCAATTCCATCGGGTCCTGGCGACTTGTGTTTTTTAAGCCGATAAATTGCATGGACTATTTCTTAAATTCTTGATGGTGGCAACATTTTCCGTCGTCTTCAGATGGCGAGACAATCCAACTCGTCGATGTTCTGGTTGTTGAGCAGTTCATCAAAATACTCAACCCATCGCTCCAATATGCCTATTCTGTCGGAGATCAGATTTCCCTCTTTGTTGCGCCAGGATGAGCATCGTGGCGTATAGGGCTTCATCCTGCTGGCTTGTTGGTAAAACTTGCGCGCCTAGTGCGGTTGCTCCCTGTACTTTCCGCATTCACAGACTTTTTCGTTCTCCCAGGCTTCCTTTTCACTTTTGTGAAGTTGCTTTTCCGCTCGACGGTGTTTGTGATAAGTCTCCCCGCGTGTTCGCGTCCTTTGAGAATGCAACGTTACTCGGTATACAGCATTCTTCCATTACGTTGCTAGCTTAGATTCATAGTCAAACCAGCCGTTCCGACTTTTCTTGCAGCTGGGGCCAAGTATATTTGTAGCCGTATCAATGACAACGTTCTACAGGTGGTTGTGGAGATCATTTGTTAATGCTTCATCGCCAGGGTATCTGTTAGCTGCTATTATGGCGGCATTCATTTCCCCATTATAGGTGTTACCGATAGGTGTGTTGTGAATGTTGGTGCTTCAACTCCAGGATCTCCGTTGACTGCGGTTATTGCGGCATCCATTTCAGTACTCATTCTCACTTGATCGTCAGAGAGGATTTTAGGCGGTGTCATAATTCGAGCTCGGAGCAATATGCCAACGAGATAGTGGTCCGAGTCTATTGTCTATTGGCCTCCCTATATATTGTGACATTCATCAAGGCTGGGAGGTGGCGGAGTTCGATCAGTACGTGGTCAATTTGGTTGAAAGTGGTTCCGTCTGGAGAGGCCCACGTTTGTTTGTGGACCGCTTTCCGCGCAAACCAGGTACTTTCAACAACCATTTCGTTCCATAATGCTAATTGAATAATCCGCAGTCCGTTATCATTGGTATCTCTGTGTAAGCTATGGGAGCCAACGTACCGCCTGAATACGAGATCCCTTCCTACTTGACTATTGAAATCTCCAAGTATGATTTCGAAATCAAGCTTGGGACAGACTTCGAGGGTCCGCTCAACTGCCTCGAGGAAGGTATCCTTCTCCGACTGTACAGTCTCCTCTGTAGGGGCGTGAACGTTTATATTTCTAAATTTGCCTCGCAAACGCAGAGTGCTTAGCCTTTCGCTTATATTTTCAATGCCAATAATAGCAAGTTTCATTTTTTGATTGATTAAGGAACTTACTGCGAGCGCATTGTTTACTAGATGATCGCCATAATATATGGTCCAGTGGCTTTCCTCCAGGCAACGGGTCCCTGTTCAACGCATCTCTTGCAAATGCTGTTATATCAGCCTTACATTGGGACATGGTATCGGCTTTCTGCTCAGCACCGTTCGGTCTGTTCAGGGAGCGCACGTTACATGAGGAAATGTGCAAATCGTTATTCCGTTATCGTTACCGGGTTCGCCGTTTTGAAATCCACCTTGTCTGAGGCTCCTTCTGCGGCTTCATAACTTTGGTTTTCCGTGTAGGGTTGTCAGCCCTACCCAACCCTCAACCTGGAGGACCAGTTGGTACATTTTGTCCCGTTTTTAGGCGCGGGACACTCGCCTTAATCCTTCTCCGTCTGCAGTTTTTCATGAAGAAAAACTCCCAGCGTTCACCACGTGGAGGTGGAGACAGTGTTTGGTAGTATAGGATGGCTCTCTGCGAGCATATATTCCTGAAGAATACCAGAGGGATATTTTCTTGGCCCAGTTATTTACGGTTGACCTCCTTACGGGAGTTTGGTGGTGGTTGTGTCCACATCAGGGCAGAGCTCCTTCCGGTCTCAAGTGTGGAGACTGCTGAGCCTGCACTCTGCATACACCGGTACCGCTGTATCAAACAGGACGGGGCACTGATTGTGGTCCCGAATTAATTCATGCCAGAAGATGACTGTGGGATGGTATCTACAGCTATTGTGCAGGTTTCTATCAAAAATAAATACAGACTGGTTTGCGCAGAATATTACAGTCGGCTAAGATTATACTGGTTCCTTCTGGAAGGCATTATCCTCGTGGTTCGTTCTTTCACTTGTAATCTATAACGGCGTTGCTGATTCGAATTAAATACCATACACATTCTTCTTACTATAATTGTTCTATTTCTCCACAATAGTGATGATGTGGTATATATCTTCTTGTGACTCCCCTAAAACTAATCAATTCACAACGAGTTTGTTCAGAATCAATAACATATACAATAATTTAATCGTCATCCTCCGCCAACCCCCTAACCTTTTCATTGGAATGCTGTTCACACTGCAATAATTCTTATTATTTCGAAGCGAACTTGGCAATAGATCAGTGAAAATACAATAAAATTCCTGAAAACGTTCGTATTTCATTTGGCGACAAATTGGTTGGACATGGCTATACCCACAAACGCGTCCAGCTCTCGCCTTCCTGACTTGAAAGCAAGAAACATTCCTTACCTCCATTCCCACGCCACATGTTTCCCTTTCATGAAAACTCCTTTGGAATAGATTTATGGGACGACAATAAAGGAACATCAAGATCTCATAAAATGTGAAGTGCGCAATTTTTTAACTTCCCCAAGGCCGGGTGCAAGGACAAAATGTAATTTTTCATATTGTGTATCTAAAGGGACGTTCCGATAAGATTTACATTACCTTTAAGTCATAATTTCATGAGGTTTATAGTGTTCCCGGGACCTCATAAGCTCTTTGGAGAGCTCATTTACCCGTGAAATCGCTAATATATATCATGCTATCTTCCGGTATCCTTTTTCAGATCTGTTGCCGAGTTAGTTGTATCCTCATTGGCCTGTGTTAAGTTGTGATTATACGAGGGTAGCGCGCTGTGTCAGCAGTGATGTTAGCTCTGGTAGCTGAGAAGGAATCTTGATCTCATAAATTATTGAAAATATGGATTAAGTTCTTCGTTTATGTCAGGATCATTTTTCCAGGTGCCAGGACCATGGGAAATTATTAAAACCTTTTAAAAAATAAACAATGTCAATAAAGCTCTCCTTCCTCTCCATTTTAACGTTTCTGCATTCCATGTAAGGACATGAGACCCATTTTAAATATTTTAACAGCGAAATTTAAAACGTAATCCATCAGAAAACCTCGAAAAATATTTCAGGATACGTCGGTGCATTTTTCAGCCCACTCAAATGCAGACGATGGCGGCCTTCGATTTGCTTGTATTGTACCTGAAGCGAAAAGGAGATTATTACGTTACATCACGTATCGAAATCACTTAATCATGCGAAATTATTATCCTGGATAAACGATTTGTTGAAACTAGTCCATCAAGGGATTTAATGGTTGGCCAGGCACGCTACATGTACCATGCTAAATGGAAAATGGCGGTTTTACTGTCGGAGCCCAAACAATAAGAGGCTTTGGAATCAATTAAGCTGATGGTGTATTTAGCAGTTGCGAACAATCAGAATTAATCACGAACTGTAACGTTGACGTGATTAATTTCAATTGGGGAGGGTGGGAAAAATAATGTCTTCTAAGTAGTGGAATATACAGCACTATCTTTCTAATACTAACGTGGGGGAATAAATTACTGAAAAACAAAGATTTATTTTTTGTGAGGTTCAGTTTAGGGTAGTTAGTGGCTCGTTTATTAGCTTTTTCTAATGTGACGAAAATTTTAGTGGTTTAATCGAGTTGGAGATTTCTGATTTTTTTTATTGAGCAGAGAAAATAATTCACTTGAGAGCCTAAGCGTGATTAATAAAGAATGTAACACTAACCTACGGAAATGTCCGGCATAACCGGTGACCCAACATATAGTAGAAATGTGGTGAACATCATTGTTCACCTGCCAGACAGCACTAAGCAAAAAATGACTTCCTACTGGTTAACGATTTTTAGGCACTGGAGGACGGGATTGACAAAGTGAATTAGAATAAAGCGCGGTCCTTTCTCCTCAGCATTAGCATTTCGAGAAGGAGCTTCCTCAATTTGGATATCTCCAAGGACAAGGGTCATAGGCAGGAAGCAAGGGAGAAAATTGAGGGATTGAGGAAATGTGAATTAAGGAGTTTAGATAGTGAAAGAAGCCTTAATTAAGGGAGAGTTTCATATATACAACTAACTAAGTGTTGCCGAAGGACTTAACGCTGGAACTATTTTAGTCTAGACTAAGCAATGTAGGATGAAATAGTTGATTAACAGTTGCGCCAGGATTGACCGCTGAAGCATTCACCGAGCGTGATTAGCCTCTGTGAATATCTAGAGAGAACCTCTGACAAAAAGGGATAAAGGAGGAAAGAACGCGTGATACTTTTTTTCCTCCGGCTTTGTCCTGTTCACAAGCGGGGTTGGCTCGTCGTGATCGGTTTCGCCATTTGGCTCTATCAAATGTCTGATCTGGATGCAATCTAGAGGCTCTTAAACCTCCATCCAGCGTACCAAGCCACCATTATTTCAGTCGGCCTTTTGGCCGCTTACCATCGACTTCGATGTTCAGACCAATCTTGACGAGTAGCACCATACCATCGAAGATGCCTCTCTCGCAATTTTCAACGATCGGTGCAACCCCATAACGATCGCGGATATCCTCATTTCGGATGTGATCAAAACGTATCACGCCAATAGTTCAATGTAACATCTTCGTCCCCGTTACCGCAAGACGCCGTTCATTGTTTTTTATAGTCGGCCAACACTCAGAATCATAGAGAGCGACTGGACGGACATTGCGGACATTGCGGTGAATTTTAGATTTGAGATGTTCGTTGATACGTCTATCGCAAAGAACACCAGTTGTGGAACACCACTTCATTCAGGTTGTATTAATGCGTGAAGCAATTTCATAACGCAGTACTCCATTGGCTGATAGCGTTGACCCGAGATATTTAAATCACTCAGTTCTGAGCAGAACAGTTTTGTTTAGATTCAATCTGAGACCGTATTGCATGAGGCGATCATTCCATTTTTGGACAAGTTGCTCCAGATCATTTTCGCTATTTGATGCTAGGAAAACATCATCGGCATTAAGTAGTGTACGTTGGATGTCCCATGTGACGGTGTCTATAACAAGTACAAAGAGGAGTAGTGCGAGGGTGCTTCCTTGATGACACCAACAGAGACACGAAGCGGTTTTCATACACCCGCCATACTTTGAACTTTAATTTTCGGATCATGGTAGAGCAATTGAATCCAGCGCACGAATTCTTCAGGTACTCAAAGCATACCAAATGAGTTCGTGTGGCATACCGTCAAACGCTTTCTCTAGATCCAGAAATGCAATGTAAAGAGGGCGATATTTCTCACCGCGAAGTGGGTATTGCGTGAGTAGGGCCGCAGTTTTTGACAAATCCGGTTTAATTCACGGTTATTTTAACGATTTCGCGAATACGGTTGTCAAAAATTTTCATGGTATCGGAAAGTAACCGGATCGTAATTTGAACATTCGACTGGACTACCTTTCTTTTTCCACATAAAAAATGTGGTACTTTCTTGTCAGTCAGATGGTATTCTTCCTTCCTGAATAACTCGATTAAAGAATTCACTGAGCTATAGTGTTGGGTCCCAGCTCTTCGCTTTCCGGAGCTCAGATGCAACGTCGTCAGGTCCTACGGCTTTCCCATTTTATTCATATTATTAACTCCTCGACTTCAGTTGCGCTGTCACGGAGATTTAACCCCACGGCCTTCTTAAACACGGATTGATTTTGTGACCACAATCAGAGCCCCGCTGTGACAAGCCACAATGGTACCAGTCTAAACCAATTGCATGGCTCAGCATTCATACTGGTGGATGCAAGACCTACCTAAATCTCTACCGAACTAAGGAGTACGGCACCCGGGTTGAAATGCAACACCACGCTGAGGACCGAAGATCTCTGTTCGCTTGAACGCAACCACAACCCCTATGAAGTTCCCACTAAGGGGCCAACCGGAAACAACCAAGCTACGCACATACAACAGGAATTCTTCTGAAGTATACGAGTCCAGGGGCTATCCCGGTTCCCATGGTACCAGTATACCTCTGGTAAGGTGTCGTGACCAATTGCCACTTTAAATGAGTCCCCGTGCAGACTCGGGTCTGACCGCCCTGATTAGGCCTTTGGAAGATTCGCCTACTGCATCACGGTCGGCAAGCCAATGCGATACAGCGTCTTCCGGTGCTACTACTATGGAGGTTCTCCTCGGCCACTTGGTTTTGGTTCAGCCGACAGGGTTGCCGCCCCGTCTTTCTCACCTCCACCTCTGAGAACCAGTTGCGCTGACAGGTGAACCGGTCCAAATATCGGCAAAGATTGTAAAAGTGGGGGATGAGCAAATTCTTCAGTTGAAATCTGCTCGAAGTATTCTCTCCATCTATCCGTTGCGGCTCAACGGTTGGTAAGCAAAATAGCGTTCTTGTCATTAACGCAACAGATGTGTTCAATATCTTGTTCACGTTCGTTATCGCTTTTAGCAAGTCGATACAGACAGTCCAGTTTATCGTAAAGGTTTTTGGTAATGGCCCGTTCGGGTGATAGCGACTGCTTTCTTTGCTTCCCGGATGGCATCCTTATAAACCGGTCAATAGATGTTTTATTCTCGAGAAATTTGTGGTAGAGGCGTTTCTTTTCACGGACCTTCATTTGAACATTGTCATTCCAAAGCCAAGTATCCCGATTGATGTACCGCTTACCTTGGCTTGGTGACCCCGAGGGTTGCAGAGGCCGCTTTGTGGGTCGTGTCTTTCATTTGGTTCCACAATTCTTCCACATTCGTTATGGTTGGTAATCGCGTAAGTGAGATCATTTCTTCTTTCGAAATCGCCACCATTTAATACGCTACGAGCCAGTGCGTTCCTCACACTGTTTTATCGGTCGATTTGCATTTGGCTGTTCCCATTATAAACTGTTGCCAGATGGGAAAATCGTTTGATGAACCATGTATGAATAAGTATAAGATCATGGGTGTCCGCAAAATCGATTATACGCTCGCCACCCTTATTACGCGCTCCGAACCCCCGCCGGCAATGATAATATAGTCGTCAGCAGGCAAGTGACAAGTTTTTTCATCCAGAAGTTGCCAAAAGGCTTCATAAGCCGATCATCAAATCGTTCGACCTTTTTAATGGCATCACGGAAGCCCATTGAGATAGCGCTGCCAACACCATGTTGAGTGTGTGGGCTACCAAAATAGCGAAGTTGATAGCCCTTTTTACCGCGTTCGCGTTCAATGTCGCAGCTTTTGGCACCAGACAATCGGGTTTCTTGCAGAGCGCATTTATCAGTACGCCTTTTCCGAAGGGCTCTTGGGAGTTCCTCGGTCTTTCCAGTTAGGGTGCCAACATTTAGCGTGCAGACTCGTATTTGTTTTATTCGGACTATCATATTTCCGTCCTGACGCCGTCCTTGCGTCAAGAACCTTTGCCCATTTCTCGTGTGACAAGATTTTGTATCAGCGGATTAGGGTTGGACAACCACTTTTTCAGTCTGATGTGTGACAGTTTGATTCGGTGTTTTGATTTGGCGGTGCACTTCCTGAAAATCGTTTTTTCGTAGCGTTGGGGGCATGAGATACGTTGACGGATATGTTAGTTCATACTGGAAAACCACAGGTCAAAACGGGTTTAATAGGGTTTCTGTATAAGATCATTTTCGAGCCAATAAGCTTTGGTTATTGACGATCTGACGTATGGGTTGCGTTTACTTTTGCAGCTGTGAGAGATTCTTAGGTATTTAACATTTAATTTTGGTGCGAAAGTATAAATGACAATTCGTAGTAGTAGGTTTTTCCATTCTGGCGTTGTGCGTTTGTGGCACCTCCTACTGGGGTTTTTGAAGCAAATAACCTCAGACTTACTCGAATTAATAGTGAGGAATAACCGTTTGAAATATGGTATCACCATATTGATCATAAATTCGAGAGGGGGCAAGTTAAGGAGGTGTTTTCCACGAAAAGGGAGGAAGATGCTGAAAAATTTAGAATGGAGCCTTGTGGTCCCCGTCAAAGCGCACGTGACAGCTTCTATTGGAGAGGAAATCTGGAAATATTCTAAATAAGGGTAGAGCACAATTCGTCTGTACTCACTTGAAAAGCAAGCCCTCTTTCCAAACTGATTCGAATTCCTCTTCAAGGTCTATGATGCAGGCAACAGTGCACTGTGTGTTCTCTAGATGATTGAGGATGTGGTCTTGCAGATAGGGGAGCCCCTGTTCAGTGGATCTGAAGTTTTTAAAGCTGAATTCAATTCGTAGAATAAGAGAGGGGTAGTACCTGTTGAGGTGGATTAATAAAATGTGTTCATAGATTTTCCTAATATTGGGTAGAAGAGAGATGGGTTTCATATCATTGATGTCGCTAGAAGGTAGGTATCAGGACAGATGGTTTCTAGGTTACAGGGAAGTGATCATTTTGCAGTTTTTTAAGAGAATGGCAAGATGCTCGCTGATAGTTGGTGCACATTTTCATAGAATGAAATGAGGGATACCGTTTGAGCCTGATGATTTTTAGATGCAAGATCGAATAATTGTATAAAGTTCAACTTTTTCTTGGTAGGTATAGAACGCGATTCTAATAACGTCGGGCAGGCAGGTGGGAAAAGACATAGGAAGAACCTTTCCATACCCACCCTTGTTCGTTGACAACAGTAAAGACTTTTGAATACCAAATGGGGTCCGAGGGTGACCTGGCTCTGAAAATGTGGCCAAAAAAACTATGAACCAGTTTATTTTTCCTCAGGGGAATGAAACCGCAGGTTTCCTATCTTTGTGGGGGAGTAATTGACATTGAAAGTGGATTTTTACCTTGCTGACTCAGGACTCGCTTCAAGGAAGTTAAGAAGCTTCTTGTACGAAGCATTCAATTCGAATTTAATAGTGCTATTTTGCTAGGTAGGTTTTTAATGATCCTAGGAAGGAGAGGACAGTCAGCATTACGTCTTTTATTGTCTGAGGAATAATCATTTCCTACGCTACACGAATCTTTTCCTATCGCGGACTAAGAGGAGAGTTTAGGGAGAAAGTCACCCTTATTTATAGTAGGTATATTCGAAAGTATGTTTGCCTATTGTGGGATCGAAGGCAGAGTTGAATTTCCTAATATTAATGGCTAGGTCTTCACTGGTATGGATGCACGTTTTGCCCAGGTGAAGGCCTAACCCATTAGACAATTCTAATCGGAGAGCGTTCCAGTTTATCAGCCTAAACTTTCTGCATTTGTATGGACGGCAGGGAAGGATAGCGGAGAATTTGCTGTAAATATTTTGATACGCTGTGGACATGATTGTCAGAGTGACCTGCCACTGAGAATGTGTTGATCCAAGCTGAGAGGTTAGGCGAGATTATAAAGGATGACCCCCGGGCACAGTTGTAACTCCCGCACTGAAGAATAGGCCTGGATGGAACTAATCCAAGCGAGCTTTGCGTGGTCATTGTTAACTGAACCGGCCCAAGTAATATGCCTGGTGTTGAGGTTGCCTTCGAAACATCAAAACTGGGTGCAATTTCATAGAGCCGGACAGAACGGGGAGAGCCGAAGCTTGTCCCACCCGGGAAGTAGAGAGAGGCGATAAGGACTCGAAGGACGCCACCACTCCTGACAGGGTAATCTAACGACTGTTAACGGGCAGTTTGAAGAGAATCTATTGAGATTATATTTACTCTTACCCACGATTTGATTAGGAAAACTGTGTTTCTGTCCTCGTCACTACGGAATGTAATGCACCTTGGGAAGTGCATTTTGACGATAGGAGCATCCCCAAGTTTGGTTTCATTTAGGAGAACAAGATTGGTATCAGTGTCCTCAAGGAATTTATGACGAGTGAAATGTTTGTCGTTTGAAATCAGTGAGTTAGTTTTGAGTGTGAGCCCCCTCATTTTGATTTTCTAGCAACATGGAGGGGAATTGCGACTTTACTTCGGATTTGATCTTCAAGGGGAAATGAAGGTAGTTGTGATAGAAGCCAGAGATTCTGATCTAGAAGGGTTGTAAAGGGACCTACCTCCCATGAAAAAAACCCCGGGAATACAAGATTGTAGGGGTGAAGGTCGGCCGTGGATTTTGGGTCTTACTCGCCCTTCGGGAACTGTAGCATAAGAAGAGGCCATTATGGGAGAAGTAATCTAATTCACATGGGGCGGAAGGACTGGCGGAGAGCAAAATATGGGACGGGCAAGAGTGGGAAGGAGAGTTGCTTTTAACGCTCTCTTTACATTGAATTGATTCCATCTTATAGGGAAACATCCTGCCGCTGTTGCCTTCACCAGTCGAGTCAGGACATTTGATAGAGGCATGTGGGCTTCAATTTATTTGATTGCAGCCGCATTTTACATGTAAGTGGCCAAGTTGTTGGCAGTTAAAGCGCTGAGTGACGTCCTCTTTATTGGGTTTCTTCCAGCTAATCTGTTGATGTAGAAGGGTTCTTAATTTCAGAGACTGGACTCTGCCTCCTTATTTTTCCCACCGCAGTCATTGTCTTAGTAGTATTTGGCATCAATGAGAGTTCTGCCGAATGGCCCCTGATTCCTACTTACCTATGTTAATGAGGCATTACCACATCAAATTATATTAGAGTGTGGAACTCCCATCCAAATTAACCCACTCTTCTGTACATGGTGACTAGGGACTTCTATGAATTATAACTTCATAAAGGGGACTTTGATTTAAACCACCATATCTAGGTCGCTCGTTTGACCCGAAGATCTTCTTTACAAGGTTGTGATGTTCGATAACTACGTTAGAGACGTCACTCATCCTCCTTTCCTCCTCCATGAACCTCGAACAATAGAACATGATGCGCTCTCAGTCTTTCGGTATAGTGATTTATTCGAGATAGTTAGGGTAGTTTTTCATACACACGGAAGGTTAGTGCCGCAATGAACGTCAACGGTGGTACCACCCTAGTATTTTGGTACCATCAATTTAAGGTGTTTCGGCGGGACGTCAGTGGTAGTTTAAGATTGTTAGGATATTCGATAAATGTCTGGACAAATTTTTGAAATATTTTGGCTTGGTTTTGTGACTGCCTATAGATTCTGAACGCTCTTCCTTAAACTTTTTTATCAATTTAACATTGAATCCACAAAAACCTCACTTGTTTCACTAAACTGAGGGCATTCAATTATTTGCAGTCAGGGCAATAACTGAAAATTCACCATCTCGTAAATTTAAAAGCGATCTGAACAATTGTCCTGAATTGTTATACGGGACTGCATACACAAGCGTTTTTGTTCCATAGAACAAACACCCCCAATTGTTCCGCAGTAAAATTCCTCTGCTGGTGAATTCGTAAGGGAGGGCAAACAAACAAGGGAATGCAAAATAACAATTTGTGCACTACATAATTATTATTTGTTGGTCCAATGAATGCAAGGAAAAATTCGAATGCCATGCAGTCTCACTGATTTCGTTATAGTGGCATAGGTGCAAACATACATATCCATATATGAATATAATAACCGAATTTTTGTCGAATACATTTGGGACGTCCAGCGTAAAATACATACCACAATATGCAATGCTGAAATACAAATTTAACAAAGGGTTCCTTCGTTCCTAGAGTGGCTTTTTGATTTACTTTCTGTGATTTTATGCTGAGCTCAATTATTTGGGTCGGTTCTATTGTGAACCTGGTAAACAATTTAGAGAATGTTTTGCTTTGGTCCCTAACGTCCATTGAGGACATCCTAACTATAGTACTAATGCCGCATTCTTTATAAAAAACTGGTCAACATTAAATAGCTGACATCTTTAAAGCAGCGGAATAACTCAAAAGTCGGAATAAAGGAGTGCATTCACTGGGACCGACACGACACAACAGTTTTGGTAATGTCCTCTGGGGATGACACGACATAGCAGATTGGCTAACGCTCACTGGGAACGACACCAAAGGACAGAATATTGACTAATGTAGTTGCAAGGTAAATATAATATATTGAAAATACTATTATTGACTTATGTTTGGGGTACTCCGTCGACGATTACCTACTTTGACGTGGTGAGGGAGCTCAGTAAGGAGGATCCTCCGGGAAACTAGAGGTGACACCTGAAGCTAAGCCGTAATCAAAACTTCAAGCCAAAGTGTGACTACCGTCCCGAGGGTGGAATGGCCACAGGCGATCCCCAGTTTTAACTAGCCTTGCCTCGGTAAAAAGGGCACTGCCCAGATCGACTTATTTTCCCCGGTAAAACAAAGACCATGAAGGCGAACTATGAAGAAACTAAAAGCTTAAAAACAAAACAATTCAAAGGCACTTTAATAATGACGATCCAACCCTAAGCGAAGCTGCAACCCTGAGCTCTATGATGGAGAGCCTGTGCCTACATTCAGATTCGCTACTTATTCAAGTGGGAACCAACCCTATTGGGACCCAGTTGATCAGCAGCAGAATTCCCCTTCTGTCAACATTCCTGACTCCTACCTGCCTGAATCGATCCTTGGTCAGACTGATTTCAAAACAGAGCTTATTTAACAAGGATGCGGTCTGGGCAATTGGACTCTACTTTATTTGGATCGCATCTCCTCCACTCGGGTTTATTTATCTAGATTCCGGACAGGATTGACATTCTACCATGCAAAGTGTCATGAAAAAGAGGCCAGATGCTTCATTTCTGTATATTTATTGGTGAAAGAACGTACGTGCCGAGACCAAGATTACACCTACAGGTAAGCATCTATCTCGACCAAAAAAAATTGTATTCTGGAACAAACAAACAATCAGGTGAACGGCTTCTGGGCAAACAACCACCTAACAAACCACATCCTCAGGGATGTACTAAACCTCAGGGGAAAGTGCCGCAACGGCAAAGGGTAAATATAAGCAGTCACGGTGCTCCGACATTTCCTGTTCATCAACATAAACGGCAAAAATGAAGGTTTGACAGACAACGGCTAAGTCCTCCTATCATAGTCGACACAGCGAGTTTCCCTCTTAAGATTATATTGTAGGGTGGTCAACCGATCCTGAAGAGGGTCCCCGAGTTTTCATCATTGAGAAAATGACTGGCGTAATGAAATGGAATGATATTGAGATTCTGGAACAACTTTGGATCCCGGATAATCTGAACAGAGAGGCAGCATGCTGATAGATCGTGAAAAATGTCCGGTACTAAGTATTCTCCCAGATACCTCAACTAACTTTGGACCAGTTCCGGACACAGACTCAGAACATGTGGGGAGGTTTCATCACTCTCCTCACAGAATCAATAGATAATGCAAGTAGGCAGCTTGCCCAGGTGTGCAATGGAATTTTCGAGCTCTGACACTGGATACATGCCTGCGCCCATTTGCGTGAGTCAGCTCGAGGTGGTGGTCAGAGTCCAAACCCGCTCGTCTGAAAGCTGGAGTGAACATGCCTATAGTCGAATAGCTTGTGCGAATATATAGCAGTAAATTCAAAAGCCTTTGTGTAGAATGTATACTTTTTCCAGCTGGAGCGAAGTCTCTCGGTCAAAAGCGCAGCTGCAAGTCTGCAGAAGCCTAAACTTTCTTGAAAAGGAGGCTAGCGAGACGAACACTCCGTTAACTTGGATTTGAAGGGCTGTGCCAGCATAGAGATCAGAGGCGTCCCTGAACAATGCAAGTGGTTTTCCAGTCTGAGGATAAGCGAACGTGGTGCCTTGCGTCAGATCGTCTTTTGCCTTCATAAAGCCGTTTGTTGCCGACAAGAATGGCGAAGTTCGGACGGCGGGTGAGCACCTTCAACCAGATGACTAAGAAACAGCACATCAGGTACGCCGAAAACACATTTCGCCACTTTGATGACGAACCGATAACAGCTACGATGATGAAATCTGCGCACGGTTGTTGTCAGCCAACAGAGCCTATTTCAGCTTACAAAAACTGTTTCGCTCGAAACGTCTCACCATAGGGTCAAAGCTCTTACTGTACAAGACTATGATCTTGCCAGTCCCCATGCATTCCTCGGAAACGTGGGTTCTTAACAGGAAAAATTGCGAACTCTTGGCCGCGTTCGAGAGAAGAATCCTCCGAAGAATTTTTGGCCCCCTTCATGAGGATGGACGATTCCGTAGCCTACATAACGACGAAATCTATGAGCGATACCATGTCCCTCCGGTTGTGGATAAAATCTGGCTCAATAGGTTACGGTGGGCGGGTCACTTAATCCGTAAGGATGAGGATGATCCCACCCGGAAAGTCTATAAGGCAATATCTATGGTTGAAAAAGAAGACGAGGCAGACCCTGCCTAAGATGGAGCGATGGTGTAGGTCAGGACGCCAGACAGCTTTTAGGGATATCGAATTGGTGGACCTCGGCGCAAAACCGGGATGTCTGGAGTTCCTAATTAAGGCAGGCCTAGACCGGATACCGGTTGTTGCGCCGTTGATGATGATGATGATTACGATCGTATAGTCGTTGAGGCGTTGAAACTTGGTGTGTCTTCCAAATGTCTCTCTTCGTCTTTAGATGAGACATGGATGCGTCCATATATGGGTGGTAAATATCGAGTGTCCAGATAACCTAGCCGATCCAATCCAAAAGTCATATACGATGACTCGAACAAGCCAAGTGGCGTCGTGGCAGCCGGTTTATCAATGTTCTCCTTGCTCCGAGACGACTTTGGGAATCCTGTTAACACGAAGCGTCTGCGTGAAGCGGGTGATATGTTATATAGGAAAGCAATTGGGAGAAGCGTACACGTTAAGCGTTCTATAATCCCAACACGGTCGACAATCCTATTGTCCTTGGCCACTGTGTGAAGCGGAACTGCTGGACAATGGACGTATCGTGTTAAGTTTCACTATCACTCCGAATGGCATACTTGCAATGATAAAGGGATCATGCCAAAGGCGTCGATGTGTCTCCTGGCATGCTTCTTTCCCGGAAGACGCCCGTCGGACTAGTAATTTTCGGGAATTTGACTAACAGTTGGTTTTACGCTCAGACTACCAAACAAAGAAACTCGTCCATGAGACGACTCTCTATTGATAAAGTGACTATTCTTCAGATCCACCAATAAGTACTAGGCAGTTTACTCCGATGATTGGCCTCGTAATGTCAGCCACAATGAAACGCCAAAAAATGCAACAAATAAGTTCGAGATCGACGCAAAATTCAGCTATGTTATGCATATGTATGACGAAGCCGTTTGCTGAGGCGAATTCGTGGGTGGACTTCTTGTATCATTGATGAGTACTCGTACGTGGAATAGCACACATGACGACACCTGCATTTCTCGCAAACTTACATGCATCACTCTTGTACAACCTTGCCTTAGAGCCATAAAGGTGATTATATAAGCACTTGTTTGCTGGTGGTCCACTACGTGCTCGTGAGTGAGATCGAGGTATGGAACGGTTTCGTTGATAATCATTGCGCTGTTAACATCCGCGCAGACAGTTTATCTCATCGGGAGACCGAAACTTCATTTGCAACTTTAGAGTGTGTCCTTACTTACGAATTTCACCATCATGGCCGCCTTTTGACTAGCACTAATTTTCACCTAGTTAATGATCGCATCAGTTTGCGTCGGAAAGTCCTTTCCTTACTTGCACGGACTTTGCGTAGTCGATGCAAAACCTGAGATGCTCACAGGAATTGATCTCTTTTCTTTCGAGAAGCTCCCGAGTTTTCGCATCCTATGACGAACCGGGGCGCTTAATAAGCTCTTTCATGAGTTTCGTCAAAGTCAACTCGGCGGTGACATTATAATCTCTTTGAAACCTGACCGTATTATGTTAAACACGACCGAATCTTTTGTTGTTTTGAACGATGTAAATGATATGTAATGAAGGAATTCTATGAAAAGGTTGTCATAGAGAGTAACTAAGTAAGTCTTCTTGGACTCGAAATGGTATAGACCCTTATGTGTCGCATTGCGCATCATCGGTGCCTACATACATGCTAGCATTTTTAGTTCCTGACGATGTGGTACACTTTCTGCCATGACTTTCCGAGAAGTTTGCATTCCTTCTCAACAGTTCTTCGCCACGCAGCTCTAGGGCGACCCAATCGCTCATCCTTGAATAGTGAATTCCCTATGGAGTTGTGAGTGTGAAAAAAAGGTGATCGTCAGAACCCCAAAAAATACGCGTCTTAAATGTGGCAATTGGAGAGATGTTTGCGTGTTGTCTGTCATTGCAAAAATAGCAATTAGGATAACACATCCAACTTATTTTATAACAACTTCCTTCTTGGTTCTATCTTTCCCTACCACAAGACATGGTGCATGTTGAGAATTCCCTAGTTACTATGTAAACATATCAGATTTCGCAGAGTTTCCTTCCTGGTAAATGAAATGAGGTGGAAAATCCAGCAACCAATTGAGTAATTATCCTTCCTTGCTTCATAGTTACCATATCATCAACTCACAATATCCTGTATCACTCTCTGTTTGCGCTATTCGCACATATCCAAACAATCTACATTTCTAGCGCTTAATTTCGCTAAATATCCTCCCATTCAAACTTTCTCAGGATCTGTGACTGACTCACAAGACCAGGGGGTGAAATGTTATTTCAGTGGCTGTGACACGATTTGCATTCGAATAAGGTTACATCTCAAAAGTGTATCTCAAAGGGCGGCAGGATTAGTTACAGTTACTACATAGTTACAGCACGGTGCACACTTCCTCGTGGAAACCATCGCCTTCGGAAAATTAAAAGGAAGCGAATCGGTTGTTTGCGAAAGGAAATTGAAACCAATTTAACTTTTGAGTTAAAATGACGTGAGGTGCCTCAGGTGAGATAGCGTTTCAAAGCTCACTGGGTACTTTGTGAGACTGGAAACAATTTTTTTGCGTGGATTTTTTCCAGAGATTGGCTTCGATAACCGTGCAACGGAGGCGATGGAAAAACTTGATATCCTGCACAAGCAAATACAAAGAAAAATATTAATTGACCGTTCTATTTCGTTTGAAAGAATTATTTACTGAGGAAGCTAATGTATCAGTTTTTCCTCCAGTAAATATTTAGAAGCGCTCGTGGGAATGCTATAGTGAAAAGTGAGTAATGGAGAAAGGTAAAATGATCTGAGAAAAGTTTTGAAATTTTATAATATATTTTGATTTTTTCTAAAATCATTTTTAATCGTAGTGAAGTTAAGAATTATAAGGTAATTTAGAGTATATACACTGTTTCTAAAGACTCTAAACAGGTACAGGTTTCTTTCACTGAGGATGAGACCCGTGAAGTGTGTTAGAGTACTTCATTCACGACAGGATAGCAGTACCCTCTAGGAGGCAATGAGATCAGCATTGCGCTCGCTCGTGATTATTACCCTGATATGACTCAGCTACTCTTTCAAATTCCCTTGCAATTAGCGGGAAGGTCGCAGTCTAACCTTCTCTGCGACAGACTAGTGCTGTAAAGACTGAGCTATCCGGACAGAGGTTGAATATTCACTAACAATTCAGGTCTCCAACATGGAACATTGAGTTGTCTTATATTAGGACACCAGAAGAGAAAAATGGCTAACCTTCCTGTGGGCAAAGTCACGCAAGGAACGCAGGTGACAACTCCTCGCAGTAGACTACTCGTTAACCTGGAAAACCGGAAGCTGGACGCTTCAGGTACGAAAGGTTTTATGTATTTCTTAGTACGTAGCACGTAATATATGCATGTATTATGTGAGAATATCCACTTTCGGATGATATTGACATTCATTGTCTTGAATTTGTAAAGAAGCGACAACTTTGACGTATTATAACTTTGTTAGTAATGGTGCGATTTCCACCATACTTGGTGAAATCATGCTCTACATTATACCCTATATTGTTCCGTGGTGTGTTCATGATGCTAGCATGCATCTAAGGGGGGTTTTGCAGGCAATTACTAAAAATCATAGTAATATACTATTATTAACTTTATTTGTACAGATATGAGTATGTAAGGTATTTCGGAGCCTTATCACCATATAGTAGCAGCCTCCTGATTTTTTTTCAGATTTTTGGTTAGGTAGTGAGAATGGCCTCCTTAAAGAATGATCACTTTCCAGCCCCCGCACTCCCCACCTTTCCAACAAATGTGAAAACTAAGACCGGCTTCGAAAAGTACCAACCGAGACCTTTAATTTGATACCCCACATGGCTATATTTGATGAACAAAAACTTTCGCCCCTCCTTTTGCACGTATGGGGACCCCCCCTTAAATTCGTCGTGAAAGGATGTAACCCACTGTATGCGTGAGCGTTCACAGTTCCCAACTTTATACCAAATTTGGTGTCAATCGCTGTAACCGTCTCCGAGAAAAATGCGTGTGACGGACAGACAGACAGGTAGGCAGACAGAGAGTCAATTGGTGAAAGAGAGAGAGAGTTATACTCAAGCGAAGCAATCGCTGCTATTAAAAGTTGGCTAAAGAGCTCTGGTTTGACACTTGCGGAGGAAAAACAGGAGCGGTCCTCATCACGAAGTGCCGGAAGAGAAACTACGCCTGTATAAGAATCGGGAATCAAATCATCACTTCCAAGTCGACCATCAAATACTTGGGGGTGGTGATAGACAGGAAGCTCAGCTATAAGCAACACGTGCAGTATATTTGCGATAAATCATCCATTGCTAATATGGCCCTGGTGAGGATAATGCTGAACGTGGGAAGGCCACGCCATACCTCTAGGCTGCTTATAGCCAGGGTGGTGACCTCGATCGTACTTTATGCAACCCCAGTTTGGAGGAAGGCGTTGCGAATGTCAGGGAACGCCACCAAACTGAGTTCAGTCTACAGGAGGACAACCCTGAGGGTATGTTCTGCCTTCAGGACTGTTTTAGATGATGCAGCATTCGTCATCTCTGGAATGATGCGGATTGACATCTTGGCAGATGAGACAGCAAATATATACAATGCAAGTCAATCTCTTCCTCATCGCGGACGAAGAAGACAGAGAGGGAGAGATCCATAAATAGATGGCAAGAGCGGTGGGAACGCTCGGGAAATGGTCGGCGGACTCACAGGCTCATTCCTGCCATCTAGGAGTGGTTGGAGGGACGGCACGGTGAGATTAATTATAATCTCACCCAGTTTCTCACGAGACATGGAGGATATCTCCAATACCTTCACAGGTTTAAATTGGGGACCTCGCCCGACTGTCCAAATTGCGATGGAGTCCCAGAGGACCCAGAGCATATATTCTTCCACTGTCCGAGATTTGTGGAAGAAAGGACGAATTTAGAGGAGAGTCTAGGAAGGGTGCTGGTACCAGAAAATCTGATGCCGAAAATGCTAGCACATCAAGAGAATTGGAATGCGGTCAACTCCATGATCGCATCTATCCAAAATAAACTGCAAAAGGCAGAGGAGAGGAGAGAAAAGCGCGGTCACGTGCGTCGCGTATAGAAGAAATGGGATTAAGCTAAAGTGAGCTGATTCCGCCCTGTGGTGTAATACCCTACGGTGGTTCCGCGGGGCAGGGAGGGAGCCGGGGGTGGTTTTAATGAGTAAAAATCCCACACGCTGGTATGTCCAGCCCAGTGTCTTTTGAAGATTTCCACTTCAAAAAAAAACTATTCCTATCTGCGGAGTCGATCGAACAATCGAACGAAAATATAATCAACTTCCTTTCCTTTGGTCAAAAACTTTCACTGAGTTCCTTTATGCATTTTGATTCATATTCTTCCACGAAGACTAAATGTGCTACCCGAATTTAGTTCTCAATCAATAGCTACTCCGACGATTTTCTGCGAATCAAACTATAAACTTATGAACAGCAGATATTCGAACTTTCTTATAACTAAGAACAGCGGGGATTAAAATCTGAAGCGTATCGGTAGGAACTGACAGTGATGGCACGAACGTATGAATCACGCACTATGTCTCTGCCCTGAATTTATGGCAAATACATCATTACGAGGCTCCCGGTATTCTTGATCAAAATGACCTTTTAATGTTATTGCGCGTTCATTTCATTGCCTATCGCACATCCACGATTCATTAATACATTTAAAGAGGCATTTTAGGATCCTGGACGATCTCTTTTCTTTCCAAGGAATCAAAACTCTGACACTGCCAGCTTTGAACAGGAAGTAAGACCCTGATGATAACCAGGTTCTATGCGAATCAATTTCTATGAACAGGTTAACTCCCTATTGAGTAGACTTCAAAATGGGTTCGATAAAAGCTAATGGTCTCGTCCAGGGTAGAGGCGACATATCCGACCTCTGCTTTGGAAGCAACGTGGTCGGAAGTGGTTCTAAGATGTCTTCCAAGCCTCTTTTCAACGTGCCGCTCCTACGGATTTTGAGGGACTATCTGAGGAACCGCTCCCTGCTCTATGAAACACTAGACGGTCAAAGGTGGATGGAGGTCACGTCGGGGGTAGCACAGGGATCCATCGTAGGGCCGGACCTCGGGAACGCTACCTATGACAGTCTGCTTAAACTCGACATGCCAGAAGAGTCGCGCCTGGTCGGCTACGCAGATGATGGCGCTTGTTGCTGGACGCACTGTCGAATAGGCGCAAAGCAGACTCGGCATATTGATGCAACGAGTAAGCGGATGGATGACTACTCATGGTTTCAACCTTGCACTGGAAAAAACCGAAGTAGTCATCCTGACTAAAAAGAGAATTCTGACCCTGCGTCCCATATCGTTCGGCGAGTCGATAATCGAGTCAAAAGCAGCGGTAAAGTACCTCGGGTTGACTCTTGACTCAAAGATGAGCTTTTCTGAGCAAATCCAAGCAGCAGCGAACAAGGCTGTGTCTGAAGTTTCGGCGTTAAGTAGGCTAATGGCAAACATTGGAAAACCTACGTGTAGTAGGCGACGTCTCCTGATGAGCTCAACGCAGTCTGCCCTGCTCTACGGCGCAGAGGTATGGGCTGGCGCTCTTAACAAGGAGGTATATCGTAGACGCCTCGCGGAAGTACAGAGACGGGGAGCTTTACGGGTGACGTCTGCGTACCGCACAGTCTCTGAACCGGCCGTGATGGTGATCGCGGGAGTTATCCCCGTCGCCCTTCTTGCTAGGGAGCGTCAGGCCATATACAAGCGCAAGAGAATTGAGCCAAGGGAGGTGGTTGCTCGCGAAGAACGGCAACACATTCTAGAGTGGCAGCTCCCTTGGCAAAATGAAACTAGAAGCAGATGGACTGCAAGGCTCATCGGCAACTTAGGTGCGTGGCTGAATCGGAAGCATGGTGAGACTGACTATTTCCTTACTCAATTTTTAAGTGGGCATGGAGGTTTTCAGTCTTACCTGCACAAGATTGGAAAGGCGCGTTGTCCGGATTGCGTGTTTTACAATGGAGTTGTGGACACACTTTTTTTTCTTGTGGAAGGTGGGATGGGGTTCATCAGCAGCTCTATTTAAACACAGGGGATCTCTCTCCAGACAACATTGTCAAAGAGATGCTGAGGACTGCTGACAGGTGGAACCGAGTTGCCCATTACGTTCGGGCCCTTCTCTTTGCTGAGAAGATAGAACTCGACCGGTGGAGGAGCCGGATGGCAGGGGGTTCCTTGAACTGTCAGTTCCCTTCCTCCTCTCCCCTCCCGTTGGTGAAAGGAATTCCCTGATTTGAAGACTCCGCAAAGCGGGAGAGTTCGGGGACTAGCCCGAAGTAATGTGAGAAACGGTTCCAGGCTAGCTCTCTGACGATGGGGAGGTGTTTAGTTGGTAGTCCGAACCGAATCGGAAGTCCAACACAGTGTGCGTAAATGCATTCACCTACCCTACCCCCCAAAAAAAGGCCCCTTTTATATGTAGACCCATAATCACGACATAGGATAGAATCATATTCCGCACGATAACCGCCTAGTTCCGGCCTATGCAGGCTAAAGCAGAACTTTTGTTTGACGATTGAGTGGTCCTGATTCTGCTTCCTCTTCATGATCGGCAAGATCAACTGGGACGACACAGCCTCCCACTTTTTTAGTTCAAGAATACGTCCTTTGGGAATGGGGGGGGGGAGGGTAAGCCATGTGGGCTTAAGATAATTTCTGTTTACTTTCCAGAGTAGAGAATCCGTCGTTTTCACTTTATAATTTGCTATTTTCTGGCTTTCTTACCGGTCATTGTCATAGGAACAAAAGTAGGATTTGCCCAACCAGTCTATCTTCCAGCTTTTATTGAATCCGCAAATCATTCTGAAATTTTTGTCATCCTTTACCCTTCTATTACGTTTACTCACTTATTCAGCATACTGATTTGAAGCCGGTATCCGGTCAAGGACTGTCTTGTTAAGGAACTCCAGACACCCCTAGAAGCTGTCTAACGTGCTGGCCTACGCCATCGTTCCACCCCGGGCAGGGTTTGCCTCGTCTTTTTTTTCTACCATCGATTCTTGACCCTTATAAACTCCATCCTCATGTAGAGGGCCAAAAATTCTTCTGAAGAGTTCGCAAGTTTTTTTGCTAAGAACCCTGATCTCCGAGGAATACATAAGGACTGGCAAGATCGTGGTCTTGAGACGTTTCGAACAGAATAGTTTTTGTAAGCTGAAATAGGCTCTCTTCGCTGCCAACAACCGTTAAGGGGCTCAAAGTTGTAGTCTCCTGCTCGATCTGGATGAAGTTAGACTGTACATCTCCGGTTGTTCTTTTCATAATGTCAGTATCATCAGCGTAGGTCAATAAATGGGTGGACTTGAAGAGGATGATGCCTCTCACAATTACATCTGCATTGCGAATCAGTTTGCAACTGATGTCCAAATCCCAACACCTTTTCCATCGCTTGCCGCACAGGGAGAATTTGATCTGTTGCTGATTTACCTGGAATGAAGCCTCTTTCGTATGGGCCAATGATGCTCCGGGTATATGGGACTATTGCGTCTAGTAAGATGCCGGAGACTATTTTATAGGTGCTACTCAGCACTGCGTAATATCTCCCTTTTTATGTATGAGACAAATAACGCCTCGTTGCCAATCATCAGACTTTGATTCGCTGTCCCACACCTTAAGCATCAGTTGATGAACCGGTTGGTGTATTTGGTCACCTCCATATTTAACCACTTCGGTCGTAGTTCCTTTGGCTCCTGGCGACTTATGGTTTTTAAGCCGCTGAATTTCACGGACTGTTTCTTTCATGCTTGGTAGTGGCAGCAGTTGTCTGTCGTCTTCACTTGGCGGAACCTCCAATTTGCTGATATTTTGGTTGTTGAACAGTTCATCAAGATATTCAACCCACCGTTTTAATATACTCATTCTGATGGAAATCAGATTTCCCTCTTTTTTTCGATAGGACAAACATCGATGTGTATAAGGCTTCATTTGGCTGACTTGTTGGTAAAACTTCCGCGGCGGGTGTGACTACCAGCTACCCCTCCAGTTCATAGATCTGTTGGTTCTCCTAGACTTCCTTTTTCCATCTTCGCTTCACCGCTCGACGGAGTCAGTGATAAGTATCCGCTCATGCCCGCGTTCTTTGAGAATGCAACATTACTTGGTATGCGGCATTCTTCCATTCCGTTGCAAAGATAATAGCTGCGATGATCATCGAACGCATCAAAGAACATATCAAAAACTTGATCGACGGAGAGCAGACTGGCTTCTGTTTCGGATTCTTCTGCACTGACGACATCAACACCCTACGAATCATTATGGGACAGTGCCACCTGTGATGGCACAAAGTGTTATGTGCTGCACCGAGGTAAAATCTCGAAGGACTTTTAGGTCCAAACCCGAGTCCGGCAGGGTTGCATCCTGCAATTATATATTATGTCAACGTCAACGATACGTTCTGTATGCTGTCTTGTCCGGTGGCCGTGGTGGAGTTCAATGGACGATGATATCTCTCCTCAAACACTTCGACTACGCTGATGACATCTGCTTGCTCTCCTTCCAGGTCGTGGACCTTAGCCAAATGAGTCTGCATTTGGAAATGGCAAGTAGATTTGGACTGAAGATAAACAATTTCTTAGTCTGACGGGTCATCGCATTTTCCCAATCTGCATTGATGGGCTGAGCATCGAATGCGCCCATCAATTTGTGTATCCAGAAAGCGTGGTTTCTGTCGACGGTGCACCGAACTAGATGTTGCCCGACGCATTAACTGCGCCAGATGCATTCTTTTTGCCCTGTCTAAAATCTGGAAATACTGTATCTCAGCACCAAAATCAAGTTGAAACTGTTCTGCGCTGGTGTTCTTTCTGTTTTGGTATAGTGGAATACCACATGGAAATTGACCATCACTGTTGCTAACAAGCACCAAGCTTTCGTCAATACCTGTCCACGTCGTATCCTCATAGTTCGCTAACCTGACACTATCTTAAACGAACAACTTGTTTGGCACCCAGGCTAGGCACTCGTATGTATTGTGATAAGAAGACGGAAGTGGCAGTGGACAGGTCACACATTACGTCTGGGCGGCAATTGCATTACGGGCTATGTCATGCAGTGAAATCAATTCTCCCAAGATGAGCGTTGAGTGGGTCGACCAATGACACGTGGCGCAGAGCAGTAGAGGACGAATGCGAGCGTCTCGGGAAACCGTTGGTGGAGCTGAAGCGCATTTCAGGTAACTGCAAGTGATGGCACGTAGGTGTAGCTGACGTGTTATACTGCACCAAGGAATGAATGGGCAACATATATATAATTTTTACTCCAATTACATCGTTGTAGCTACGTGGCGGAGCTAGTTTCGGTTCTCTTACCCTAATCGTTTTCGTATGTCAGCCATTTGAATTGAATCTTAAACTTGATATTAAGATTTTTCGAGTTAAACATAGCTACAAGTATTAGTATTCCCAGAATCTATATCAGTGAGCACCTGGTTAATGTTGATCCTTTAAAGATCCATTTCTTCTTTTTTCCTTGAGTTCAGTACCTCTTGGGGACTCAGATTTTAAAATTCCCCCTGATGGTCCATTCACATCGCAGACACTGCCGGTCAGGCGAAAATCCATTGACCATATGGGTAGTTCCACATGAGAAAATTATGGTGGCAATGCCAAGGAGCTCACTGGTAAAGTCATCAAGAACATATTTGTTCATTCTGGTATTCCCATACAATGGAGAAAGGTGTGTTTCACATACATTTTCCTGCTTTCCTTCTGCATATATTGGCAAGTTCCATCCAGAATCTTTAACGCTTTTCATAGAACGTCTCGTTCCCTTTAAAAGGAACTCCTGTTGCACCAGGCTTTGTAACACTCTTCAACCTTGAACGAAATCTCAAATTAATGGGAAAGTCCCAAGAGGCTTAGTAATTATTCGACGTAAATACTGAGACTCTTTCCGACTATGAGCTTAGACACCAGTGACCTGGTTGCCATAAATCAAAGCATATTAAACCTCTTCGTCTGCCATTGTGGTGCGTCGCATCCTCCGTCTGCTGCTCTCAATCACCGGAATATATTCCTTCCACAAACATATGGCCTCGAGCTTGCTTTGACTAAGTTCGAAGGGTGTGCATTGATACATGTACATGTATCACTAGAATATGAAGAAATTAAGTCCCTTTTCAGCCATTTACGAAATATCATAAATATTCCGACACATCCCAGCGTTGTTTGCTGTCAAACTCAAGTTTTCATAAATTTCATGTTAGTAACACCTTCGACTCCATTATAGACATAAGCTGGGCGGCTGATAGGGAAGGAAATATGGGACGAGGCATTATCACACCCTGGGGTAATAAAAGTTACACCAGAAGTATATGATGTCTGTCATATGGTGAACGAATGTAGAGTAGATGACAGAGAATTTAACACTTAGATTTCGGTGTTTGGGGAAGTGGGTGTATTCGATGTGCACAGGTATTTGCATTTAAAAATATACTTGCAGGATATGGCACTCAGAGAACATCAAAGTGTAGTCCTGGAATCATGCGATCAACTATTTTCCTCCCAAAAAACTCATATAGCAGTTTCCAATCCAATCAAAATTCGAAATTTCAGAGAAATCTCGAAATAGTAAATTTGATCGGATTCTAATCAATCTTTTGAATTGATGTATCTTTCGTCCTCTCTTCATCTTTCCAAATTCATTGTTTTCTTACTGTTCCACTCGGAATTAAATAGATATGAGCCGTTTACAAGTAGAAGAGAGGTTTGCAGGCTCCTTTGATACTTGAATAAAATTACTCAAGGACTTCGCAAATTAACTTGTATTTTATGGATGTAACTTTAGCCGCAATCTATTGCAACACTTTTGAGTACTTGTACTTGTTGTTAGTCGTTGGAAGGTAATTGCAAGCTTTAATTGGAGTTTCCAGTTTCCTCCTTAAGCGGGAGCTGTAACTTATTGAATTCATTAAACAAGGATTCAAATTTACGCCTTCCATCAGATAATAAAGTCAAGTTTATTTACTCATATAAAATTTGCTTAGCAGCAATCGTAGTAAATTTTGGGGTGTTAATAGTCAACCTCCTACGAAGGATATTTCTAAATATTAATATATATGTACACGTTTATGTGCAAATACTGGTCTGATGGACCTTGAGACTTTTGACGTGTAAGGTAAGCCGAATGTTTGCTGTCTAAGGTAACTGTGAACGAACATTTATTCTTGGCCTACTTGAATCGACAACTTCAATTCATTGGTCAATACATGATGTTTCCATTCCAACCATTGGAACTTTGACCCCTGTTAGAAGATTACGCTCGTAGATGGATGAATGAGAGGTAATTCTGGATTATCTGAACTAAGTATCCAAAGGCAGCCAGTTTAGCCAAGGTGTCTTTAATTCAACTGCATGTGGCTGAATTAAAGGCTTTCCTGACATCAACCATGGTGCACTAACGTTTGTCGCTTTCCAAGCCGGATCTATCTCCATTGCTAGTGCATCGAATATAGCACGGGCTCACGGAAACCCATATTACGGCTCCAATAGCTCACCCACTATCTCGACGAACGCAACAGCTTCTTATCTACCTCTCTCCAACCTCTTCCCCCTCAGTGTCTAAACTAAAGATAAGGCGAAATAAACAGGATGCGATAGGTGGATTTTGGGCCTTTGGTATTGTGATCCTGGGGCAGTTGCACAGCGTCCTTCAAGAACTACTGTGCTCCTTTTACCGTTTATAGTGTACCTATTAACTATAGTATCTCAAGCAAGCGTTGGGAATTTTAGTATTTCCCTACTTCCAAATCTTTCAACTTTGGATCTTGTATTATGTGTTTTCTCAGATGCCTCGACCTATTTTGCACAAGTGCTGGATACTGTTCCAAAACGTGTATAGAGGTTCAACATACTCCGCACATAACCTGCAGGCAGTGTTCGTAGATATTCCTAGCTTCACTAGGTGATGGTTTAGCCGGCAGTCACCGCTGAGAATTCCCACTAAGATTTGCAGGTTCTTCATGGTGAATTTTAAACAGTCTTTTGTACACTTAGGTTCGTATCCCCTAATGAGCACCCTGGACTGCAGTATAAATCCCTGAGCCGTTCCTCTTCATTTTTTAATGGCAAAGCCATGAAACCACTTCCGATCCCAAAGATGGGTTCTGCCCCGTGTAAAGGCATCAATGCTCCCTTCTTGACAAGTTCATCCGCTACCTCATTCCAACCCAACATGGCCTGCAACCCAGAGTATCATCATCATCATCATCATCAATGGAGCAACAACCGGTATCCGGTCTAGGCCTGCATTAATAAGGAACTCCAGATATCCCGGTTTTACGCCGAGTCTGGCGTCTTGACCTACGCCATCGTTCCATCTCAAGTAGGTTCTGTCTCGTTTTCTTTTTCTACCATAGATATTGCCCTTATAGACTTTCCGGGCGGGGTCATTCTTCTCCATACGGATTAAGTCACCCGCCCACCGTAACCTATTGAGCCTGATTTTATCCACAACCTGACGGTCATGGTATCGCTCATAGATTTCGTCGTTATGATGTTATCCATAGGTATCAATAATTCGGGGTATATCTCCAAACTAGTATCTACGTGGTACAACCCTTCTTTTTTCCTGCTATGGACCTGCAAGTTATTAGAGCCCGTGTTTCTGACGTGCGACTTCCAGAGTAATTTTTGACCTAGGGTAATTCCCAAATATTTGACCGCTGTCTCTTGTTTCACCTTCATGTCATGCAACCTTATGGCTCTCAGGTGATCAACCTTACGTTTTCTAGTGAATGGTGCTATGGTAGTTTTGGCTGGATTGCATGTAGTTCCGAATTCTTGTCCGAGGCACCATTAACCCTTAATCCAGTTTGAATTCGGTCACATAGCGTAACCTCATATTTACAATGTCGTCTCCGTAACCCTGGACGGTATTCTAGTATTAATTAGTTCGTTCAGGAGTGCGTTCGCTGCCATACTGCACATAATCGGTTATAGAATCCCGCCCCGTGGACAACTTCGGGTAGTATTCATGATAATAGAATTTATACATGTCAGTACATCCATTTGCTTACTCACTAATATTTTGCCCATCCAGCCAGGGTGTTTCCCACTCCCTTGCGGAACACGACATGTTGTATCTTTATTTACGATGTATTATTGAATCCTCCTTCGATATCCAAAAACGCACACAATACTATTTACTATTTCTTTTGTTTCTGTGGCATCCCGTAGTATCCGCCAGCTGATACAGAGCCGTCCTGCCCGGTAAGCGTGTTGACACCGTTGTAGGGGATTACGTTTATCACCGCTAGTTCTAATATAGTTGCCCATGACCTTCTCCACCATTTTGAATACGAACGATGCAAGGCAAATTAATCTGAAAGATTTAGGTGAAAAGAATCCTTTTTACTTGCTTTCGAAATAAAGACCGCTTTTGCCCGTCGCCATACCCTTGGTATGTATACCAGTGCTATCGTCCCCCTTACCACCCTCAGAAAAGACTCTAAGATAATTCCTGGGCCTCTCTGGATTAGTGCTGGGAAAATGCCATCTACTCCGGGAAATTTCAGTGGTTTAAAAGTTCCCACTGCCCATCTTAGCCCAGCTTCTGAGCATACCTCTTTTGCTAGTTTCCAGTTCTCCTTTCTTCCACTTTTATTTGTTGTTTACTGTGTTAGGCAGAATGTTGTCGCCTTCCGTCTCGGGAAATAAGTTCTGAAAAGTAGGTATACTCCTCCTCATTCTTCAAATAGACAGAAGATATTGCCCCGTCTTTGGATACAGCTTTATAAAGCTTCGTGCCCGGCTAGCTCAGTGGTTAGAGAACAAGGCTGTTGTAAGGAAGGTCGCGGTTCAAATCTCACTCTCCAAATTTCTCTGTATCGAGATTTGACGTTGGATACCAATCGACTCAGCTGTCAATGAGTACCTGAGTAAAACCAGGGTAATAGTCTTGGGTGAGCGCAATGCTGACCACATTGCTTCCTAAAGGGTATTGTAATCTTGTAGTGTATCGTTACGGTCTTAAATGAAGTGCTCTAACACACAACGATTATTATATTATTTGTAAAGCCTGATTGCTTTTGTGGTTTATTCGATCCCCTCACAAAATTCCCTCAAGCTATTTCGTTTTGCTTCTCTGATCGCGTTGCTATACGCAGTCAGTGCGTTTTTGTACCTTGGCCAGTCCCCGGTTTGTTTTGGCCCGTTGAAGAGTTTTCGTACTTCTGCTCTCATTCTGGCTAAGTTCCTATTCTGCCAGGGTACATCCCTTGATGACTTAACTGTCTTAGCCGTACAGCTGGCCTTCTATGTGTCAATGACCACTATGCTGAGGTTGTCCACCATTGTTTCTAATTTCAGTTCCCTGCTAATGTTGCCACCTTCCAGGGGGAAGATGAGCCATGTTGTTGCTCAGGTGCGTTGTATAGGAATCCCAATGTCTCAATTTTATGATCAGATATTGAGGGTTTATCTGACTTCGTTTAATTCCCGATCGACTCGTTCACTCGAGTACACTATCTCTACTTGGAAAAGTGGGCACGCATCCAATGTTGGCTAGTAAAATGTCCAGCTTCGCGAAGGTTTCAAACAGGATTTGGCCGCTGGTATTCGTCATTCGGCTTCCTGAGTTGAAGACTCATGAGTTGAAATTATCGGCAATTATTTTAGGATATTTTTCACTGCGAAAACTGTCCGATGACTTTTGGCCTTATTTATTTAGCTTCCACAACAAGCCGCCATAAATTCGATATCCGCTTTCACTTTCCAAAGGATATCAGTGTAAGATACGGAAATGATAATTATTTCAGGACTGCCAACCCAATGTGCGAGTTTACGAACTGCCGATTCTTCTTCTTTTGCCAATGTTGAGGCCGTAATCGAGAAACTATAAGCTTTTCCCGGAATTTTCGACGTCTCAACTTTTTTTGGTGGGGAGGCTTTTTTATTTTGGGCCTTTGCTAAGCACTAAGAGGCTCACTGATTCCGCCCTTAGTTCGTTTTCCCGCATTCTCCCCTACCTTATGTTGAGAAGGTTTTACCTGTGGCTCTCGCCCTAATATAGGATAACTTAATGCCACGTACCAAAGCTTTGATATTTTGGGGGATATTCGGCCTCTTCTTGATGAACTTACAGAGTTACTTTATGCGTTCACCTTGTGAAAGAAGCGCTGCTCGAGATCGCTGTCGTATGTGTTTCTTTTTTATAACAGGAGCATTATTGCTAATCCGAGAACTATACGCATTCTTATCAGAGTCCAGCAACGAATTTCGACTACAGACAGATTTAAACCACGGGGAGCTCTGTGATCTTTGAAGCTTCGAGCTCTTACGAATAGTATCCGGTGTGGACTACACTTACACCCCTTTATCACCTCTTGTAGCATTCGATGCCAAAATAGCCAAGTTTCCCACTACTCAGGTACTGCGGTTGCTTCATATTGGCTGACACCTGTTTGCTGTTTTTATATTTTCCAGGGCAGCGGCAACTCATCAGACACTGCGCCACCACTGTTCTCAGAACAGCGTGCCCGAAGTGGTTATGGCCCCCTTATATATAACTCATAATATGGGTACGACTTATATTCATGTTGAAAGTCGCCTACTAAGTTCAGGCCTAAGCCGGCCGAGGCTGACCTATTTTTTTATTGTTTTTAGGGATATGTCCAGAAACTGAGTTTTTTTCCCATTGAATCGGCCCGGCTTCAAGTGGATAGCGGAATCAGGATACCGGTATATCCATAAAAAAGAAGTTTAGATCATCCTCGGTCGGCTTAGACAGAGAGAACAACAGAGCAGATGTAGAGGTAACCTCAGATGAGTTGCCTTTGCCCTGGGCGAAACTGCAAATCGTCTATATTTTTCCAATTCTAGTCAATTTATGATGTTACAATCTACCTCTAGATGAGCCATGTATTTGCTTTCGTGCGTTACATAAGCATCCTAGCATATCCACCTGGGATTCCGCGTTATTCTCTTTCAAAATTGCTCTGAATATCAAACGAATTACATTGAGGGTTTATTTCGAACTCTTTAGTTCCTAACTGGTCCCTTCTTATCAGTATTCCCTGGGGTTATATTTAGGAGCTCCAGTCTGTTAACAGTTCCGATTATTTAACGCATTACGAAGGAAAAACATGCATATTTTAGCTAGGATTTGAGGCTGATCCAAGGTTTTACCTTATCGTAAGAAGTGGCCCAAGTCGCGGGCATGCTATTTCTACTTGTAACTTGTAATGTCTGATGTGCCAACCTCAGATCAGCCATTACTGGCCTCTGCCTTTTGATCACTGATCTTTGCTAGATGCAGCCTTCGTGGCAGGCTAATGTTTTGTTTTGTATCGCTGCTTGCCTTCCTTTTCCTTGGATGTGGATGTTTATTAGTTCTACTCGTTGTACATGTTTGATTTCCGCAAGTATGGGAATTCCTACCGCGCCGTAAACTCCAGCAGCTTGGTAAAGACGAAATATAGCTACCAGATATGTTACTACCTAGTGCAAACTGTTCAACTGCCATGGGCTTCCTCTCCAAATTCGCTTCCAAATGGCAAGAATAATTGCTTTATCAATGAGTAGATCAATAATATTAAAATAACTCTTTATTAAGGTGACGTAACTTTTTGAAGGAAGGGTGGCCATCTTAAGATTTCGGTGAGACAGATAGAGGGAACCCCTATCAAAACTCGTCTTTGCCACGAGTTTTCATCAAGGTAACAGGAGAGACCTAACCCTTATACACTGATCCCTTTTCCCATATTGAGAGGCTACTATTTGGTCTTCTACAAAGTCCCACAGCGGACGTGGTAAACTGGCCTATGAAGGCATTCCCTGCGTATAGTATCGTACTATAGTTTACCAAAATGATGTGTTTACGAATGCGGCCCTCGAGCAATGGCAATTGATGTCTATATATACCTACGGCAAGTGATGGGAAAACGGTTGGAATATGGACATCAGTTGCATCATCTCTTCAGCGACCTTAAAGCCGCCCATGACAGTATAGCCAGGGTAAAACTGTACACGACCACGAGAGAATTCAGTATCCCAACAAAATTAATAAGACTGACTAGGCTGATCCTGGCCAATGTGCGAGGCCAGATAAAAGCAGCAGGATCTCTCCCCAAACCATTCAACATCAACACCTGTCTAAGACAAAGGTATGCCCTATCATGCGTCCTTTTTAACCTGGCCCTGGAGGAAGTGAAAGTGAACTCTTGACCGTGTGCGAGAGAAAATCCTCCGAAGAATTTTTGGCCCCCTACATGAGGATGGACGATTCCGTAGTCTACATAACGACGAAGTCAATGGGCGATACCACGACCGTCTGGTTGTGGAGAAAATCCGGTTTAACAGGTTGCGGTGAGCGGGTCACTTAATGCGTATGGATGTGGATGATCCAGCCCGAAAAGTCTATAAGGGCAATATCTATGGTAGAAAAAGAAGACGAGGCAGACCCTGCCTGAGATTGAGTGATGGCGTAGGTCAGGACGCCAGACAGCTTTTATGGATATCGGTTATTGGTGGACTTCGGCGCAAAACTGAGGTTTCTGGAGTTCCTTATTAAGACAGACTTAGACCGGATACCGGTTGTTGCGCCGTTGATGGTGATGATTTTGGCGGCCTTTTTGGTAATGCACGTTTGTATGTAAGGGCATTGGAATAGGTTTTGTGGCGTTTATTTGACAATCTCATCTCATTTATTTGTGTACAGAAAGTATCTACGAATAATCTAGGAATGGTAAAGCGCAGATCAAGCAAGATAATAATTTATTTCTCATGGTCCCCATACCTAAAGAAACAATATTTGCATGAACTGTTGAATAGAAGCAATGAATCTGCTGTTTACTCTCTCCGTTCATTTCAAGTGCAATGACTAGAGACCCTCACCTCCATTTTTTTGTGAAATTGTCATGATAATCCACTGTTCTTATAGCATTTGTTCGGTAAATGAACACCAAGGGTAAGATCACGAGAAAGTCGACCGGATTCTTTAAAGTTAATGTTCCCTCGGTTTCCTAAAGCAAAGCACTCAACACGGACCTAGAAATGCATCAACCAACAAGGACTTTTTGCTCACGATTCCTGTGAAACCAAACATTACCAACGCAACACCTACCGAAAATAGTTAGCAGGGATGAATGGTACATGGCTAATGTAAGTGCACCATTTTTATTAGGGGTGCAAAGTTGGATGGTTAGCTTTTCATCTTTAGATATCGAACTTTTATTAGAGAGCTGCTTAATATTAGGGTAATGGTGACCATCTCTTATATTAGGTACTAATTTATAATATAAGGGTAATCAAAATCCGCAAGATATCGTTGAATAAAGTATTATAATATATTATATATATATATTTTTGGCTAGTTATTCCATTTCATATCTCTCCCTTGCATGAAAATCTTATTTTTCGATAACTCTGAGCTTAGCGGCGATTTTTCTAGCTAGACACAGCACCCTATTCGAGCAATACCAAGCAGATGCAGTCTGTTCATTTGCACAATCTTGGGAACTTAATGAAAAGTGGGGTGGATTTTCGTTTCAAGTGTTGAATTGTTCTGAACTTTAATTTTCCATTGTTAGGTGTCTCATTTGAAAGCACGTGATTACGTCATTTGAAAGCACGTAATTAGAATTGCACCCGAGGGTTTTTTAATGATTTCAAAACTGATGGAACCCAATTTTGCGTCTTGATTAATTCTTAATTCTTAATTCTTAATTCTAGCTGCGATTTATTGTAGCAGCTTGGGACGGTAGATATTGATATGAGAAATAATCCACCACTTTGAATGACTGATTTATATAAGAAAGCATTTGCACGTTCGGATCGAAATCCACCTTCCCAACTAAATGAACAATTGACTCTTTATGGTTCTGAGTGTTGGCCGACTATGAAAGACAATGAACTGCGTCCTGCGGTAATGGAGGCGAAGATGGCGTTGGATTAGTGGTGTGACACTTTTTAATCACATCCGAAATGAGCATATCCGCGATCGATATGGAGTTGCACCGATCGTGGCAAAACTGCGAGATAGGCGTCTTCGCTGGTATGGTCATGAACATGGAAGTCGATCGTTAACAACCAAAAGGCCGGCCGAAACAACCGTGACTTAATAGGCTATATATATTATATATATATGGGGTCAAGCAGTGTACTGCAGGATAGACTGATGCGGAACATAGCTCCCTGAGGCCAACCTATCTTTGTCTAAGGATGAGTTGTCTCTCCTCTGGGACGGTGTGTGCCTTTTCAGGGGCCAAGCCTCTCGTCTACCAAGACCGTTAGTGAGTGGTGATAGCCACACCCTGTACGAGGTGACCCTACTATTAACAAAACGCTACGGATCTAGACTGGGGAGTCGAAAAACACCTCCCCCAATCCAGGGTGTCATGCGAACCGTGCCCATTGGATAGTTTGCAGTCGGGGGTAACTGACTGTATTCGAACGGAGCCTCACTGATACCTGGTCGCCTCAGTGAGTAAGTTAGATCTTACCGTGCTACGGGGGGCTATGGCACGGCGGACCTCTTAACCCCCATACTCGTGGGAATCAAATGAGTACTAAATTGGAAAAAAAAAACAAAAACCAAAAAAGCGGGGCCCCGTACCGCACCAAAACTGGTTAATCAGGTGGAGGCACGTCTCCGAATTACTGAAAGCCAGGTGACTACACCCAAGAAGGGAGAAGTTGGGACGTCAAGCAGTGGATCCAAGGTGAGCATTGGTATACTGCATGGACTACAGCCAACGAACACCACTGCTCAAAGAGCAGGGACCAGCAAAGGCACGTCTGAGATAAACATAACAGACGTCAGGAAGGAGACAGGTCTCAGTGGCGCCGGGGTTAAATAGTACCTGCGCTATCTGAAGGAAGGCCTGAAACCAGAAGAGGCCCTTAAGAAGGCTCAGGACAGACCTAAGCCATCTCTACCGGAGCCGAGAAAGCGGGGAGCAGCAGAGATCAGCCCGCATGAAGGGAATGCCCCCAAAAAACCCAGACCTGAACCCACGGGAGGAGAAAACCCGGGCAGGTCAGGAGTGAAGGCAGGACCCAGGAAGCCCGGCATTAGCTATGCTAGTGCGGTCAAGGGCATTCGGCTGGCCATACTGCCAAAAAGGTTTCCCGAGAAAATACTCACTCGGGAGGAACAGGAAACCATTGAAGAACTGGTCGTCAAGCAGATGATCAAGGGATGGACGTCGAAACTGGTGTTCACCGGGATACGCTTTCGACCAGGCCTTATACTGGTGGACTGCGCGACGGAAGGTACCGCAGAATGGGTCAGAGCCATAATTCCTAGATTGCCAGGCTGGGAAGGGGTGGAACTGTCAACATGTGCTGGAGATGATATACCAGGAGCCCACATGGTGACAGTTTTTCTCCCAAAGGCCGCGGCAATAGTAACAGAAGACCTCATGAGACTCCTAATTGCTCAGAACGAAGATCTCCACACTCGACTATGGAGAGTCTTCAGAAGCAAGGTGGAGGGAAAGGGTAAACTCCTCACGATCGGGGTAGATGACCGATCCCTAGAGGCAATTAAACGTCGGAGTTGTCATATCAACTACCGATTTGGCAACATACCCGTGCATGTGCACAAGGAAAAGCCAAGGAAAGAAACCTCGGAGGAGGCATCGGGTGGAAAACTTACCGAGGTCCCTGAAGAAGTCGCGGAAGCCATAGAGGCGGAAAGAACGGGATCAACCAGGGAAATAGACCTGCTGCCCAGTGAAGAGCAGAAGCTGGACGACCTAGACCTAGGACTGCTAGGGCTCGGGGTGGACAGCGACGCGCAGGAAAGCGCCATGTCGGAGGAGGAGGGTGACACTCCGACAGTGGAGAAGAGCTCCAAACAATAACGGAGCCAATGGCCAGCACTAGGATAGCCCAGATAAACCTCCACCATGCAAGAGCTGCATCTGCAGTGATTGCAAGGGCAAATTCCAAGGAGAACATTGGAATAGTGCTGGCTCAGGAGCCCTGGGTGTACCGGGGGCAGATTCGCGGTCTGCAAGGAGGAGACATGCAGGTAATTTGGGACTCGTCTTGTGAAAAACCAAGAGCTTGCATAATTCTCAAACGTAATCTAAAATACATATGTCTTTCAGAGTTCTTAACCGGGGACCTTGTGGCTATCCAAGTCTCATTTTAAGCCGGGAGGAGCACTCGAAAGGTAGTGGTAGCATCGGGATACTTCCCAGTAGACGAGAGCCGGGCTCCACCGGAACAAGTCGCAAAGCTGACGGAGTATTGCGAGGAGAGGGCGTTACCACTTCTTCTCGGCTGCGATGCCAACGCCCACCACGTAGTGTGGGGAAGCAGTGACACTAATCGTAGAGGTGAGTACCTTCTCGAATTTATTCTTAGTAATAAGTTAGAAATATACAACGTAGGGAACACTCCAACATTTGTGACCAGCACCAGACAAGAGGTACTAGATATAACTCTAGGAAATACCCTAATGAACGGGATGGTCAGGAATTGGAGGGTGTCGGATGAACCCTCAATGTCTGATCACAGGATAATCAGATTCGACATTGAGGGTGACTCCGAAATAAAAAGAATAATAAGGAATCCCAAGAGAACGGATTGGGAGTCCTACACAATGCACCTGAGCAACAACATTGCCCACCTTCAAGGGAGCGGTGACATCAGGAGCGAATTAGAATTAGAAACGGTGGTGGAAGACCTCAACACAATCGTCATCGACGCATATGAGGCCAGCTGTCCGGCCAAGACAGTCAAGTCATCAAGGCATGTACCATGGTGGAACAGAAACTTAGCCAGAATGAGAACGGAGGTACGAAAACTCTTTAACCGGGCAAAACGAACCGGGGACTGGCGGAGGTATAAAAATGCACTGACTGCGTATAGCAACGCCATCAGGGAAGCGAAACGGAACAGCTTTAGGGAATTCTGTGAAGGGATTGAACAGATCACAGAAGCAACTAGGCTGTACAAGGCTGTAGCCAAAGACGGGAGAATATCCTCTGTCTGCTTGAAAAAGGAAGATGGGACATTCACCGAGAATGAGGAGGACAGGGTACACCTGCTTCTCAGAACTCATTTCCCGGGGTCCTACCCCTCGGCGGCAGGCGACAATAATCTGCCTGACACCCCAACAACGAATAAAAGGGGAAGGAAAGAGAGCTGGAAACTAGCAAAAGAGGTATGCTCAGAAGCTAGGCTAAGATGGGCAGTGGGAACCTTTCAACCAATGAAATCTCCCGGAGCAGATGGCATTTTCCCTGCACTTATCCAGAGGGGCCTAGGAATTATCCTAGAGTCTCTTCTGAGGGTGGTAAGGGGGAGCATAGCACTGGGTTACATACCAAGGGTATGGAGACGGGCAAAAGTGGTGTTTATTCCGAAGGCGGGTAAAAAGGATCCTTTTCACCCTAAATCTTTCAGACCAATCTGCCTAACATCGTTCGTACTCAAAACGGTGGAGAAGGTCATAGACAACTATATTAGAACTAACCTTCTAAAGCGTAATCCCTTACATCACTGTCAACACGCTTACCGGGCAGGAAGGTCAACTGAAACTGCTCTGTATCAGCTGACAGAGGTACTACGGGACGCCATTGAAACAAAAGAAATTGCACTGTGCGCGTTTTTGGATATCGAAGGAGCATTCGACAACACATCGCACACAGAGATACAGGATGCCCTGAGCCGCAAAGGAGTGGGAAACACCCTGGCACTCTGGATGGGCAAAATGCTAGAAAGCAGACAAATAGAGGTACAAATTCTATTATCATGAACACCACTCAAGGCTGTCCACAGGGCGGAGTACTATCGCCGCTGATGTGGAGTATGGTAGTGGATCAACTCCTGGACGTGTTAACTAATACTGGATTACAAGTCCAGGGCTACGCGGACGACATTGTTCTAATCTGTAGGGGCAAATATGTGATAGAATCCAAACTGGATTAAGGGTTACTAGTGCCTGGTGCAGGAAGGTGGGACTGCGGATCAACCCAACCAAAACCACCATAGTACCATTCACTAGGAGGCGTAAGCTGGATCACCTGAAAGCCATAACATTACATGATATGGAGGTGAAACGAGAAACAGAGGTCAAATACTTGGGAATCACGCTAGACCAAAAATTACTCTGGAAGACACATGTCGGAAACACTTGTCGGAAAGCCACGAGGGCTCTGATGACTTGCAGATCCATAGCAGGAAAAAAATGGGGTTGTAGCCCGAAGATACTACTTTGGATATATACTGCAATAGTAAGACCAATGATTACCTATGGAGCGGTAATCTGGGCAGAAAGAACCCAACTCAGCACACAAGCCAGGGAATTACATAAGCTCCAAAGGCTGGCTTGCGTGTGTATCAGTGGGGCAATGAGGACATGCCCAACGGCATCCCTGGAGGTCCTTCTGGGATTAACTCCTCTCCATCTGCACATACAGATGCAGGCAAGGAGATCAATATTCAGGATGGCCGGTAGCATGAGTGAGGCGGGGAGCTGCCTAAATCGAAGGAAGATTGATATCCTTTCTAGGCGGTATCCCGAATTACTGATACCGAGGGACAACATGACAACGAGGTTTCACTTCGATAAGAAGTTTGAAACACGTTGGAGTAACAAGACAAACTGGGAAAGCGTGGCTGTGACATACGGCTTAAACCAGCAACTGATTACTTGGTACACTGACGGATCCCTCACAGCAGAGGGAGCGGGTCCCGGTGTCATTGGTCCAACGAAAATGTACTTTGAGCCAATGGGCAGGTACACTAGCATATTCCAGGCGGAAATTTACGCCATAGACAAATGTGCCTCCTTTAATCTGCAAAGGAACTACAGGGGGCAGAACATAGCTATTCTCACCGATAGCCAAGCAGCGATCAAGGCACTTAGGTCCAACCAGGTGAACTCTAAACTGGTATGGGAATGCCTTGAGAGACTGAATACACTCGGCTCGTCCAACAAGGTCTGGATACTTTGGGTTCCAGGCCATGCTGGGCTGGAAGGCAATGAGGCAGCGGATGAACTAGCCAAGAAGGGAGCGGGGATGCCTTTATACGGGCCAGAACCCTTCTGTGGAATCGGAAACGGTTTCATGGCTATGAATCTAAGAAACGAAGAAAAACGGTTGAGGGAACTATATTGGGCGGGCCTACCAGGGATGGAGCAGTCCAGGGTGCTTATTGGGGGATACGAACCCATGCGCACAAAGGATTGCTTAAACCTCACCAAAAAGAACCTCCGAATCATAGTGGGAATTCTCACTGGTCATTGTCGGCTGAACTACCACCTAGGGAAGCTAGGGATATCTACGGACACTGCCTGCAGGTTCTGTGAGGAGGAGGACGAAACCTCTATGCACGTCCTGGGACAGTGTCCAGCACTTGTGCAAAGTAGGTCGATACATCTGGGAGAACACTTAATACCACATGCAAAGCTGAAACTTCTGGAAGTGGGGAACATACTAAAGTTCCTAACGGTTACTGGCCTGCTTGAGATACTATGATCAACAGGTACACTATAACCAGTAAAAGGGGCACAATAGTTCTTCAAGGACGCGGTGCGACTTTCCCTTAACAAAATAATAATAATAGGCTATATGAGGATTTAAAAGCCTCGTGATTGCATCTAGGCATTTGGTTGAACCAAATAGCGAAACCGATCACCACGAGCCGACTCCGCTTGTGAACAATACAGAGGAAAATGAAGAAGACTGTCTTTAAAGATATTGAATAAGGGTTTGAAAAATAATAAGAAAAGCCAAGGAGCACTTCGTGCTAATAGTTGCAATGAAGAGCTGGGTGCTGTCAACGGAGAGCTGTGATAACCTTAGAGCCAGCCCACACAGAGTGCAGTCAGATGTTCTCAGTTTCGCGGTTTTTTTCTTTGCACTTTCTTATGTGACAACACACACTGCCGCCGGTCAATGAGAACTCTTGTGTTCTTGCATTCTCGCCATAATAAGTTCTATGGGTTTCACTGGAATTCCTCCTACACGCAGGCACTAAAAGAGTCTACTGTTGTTTATGTCGTTTTGCCCGATGTGTTTATAATTAAAAAGCCATGTTTTAAGTGTAGTAGACCGGGCCATACCAACAAGTTTTGCAAGGCCCGAACCTCCAGATGTCTTAATTGTGCTGCAGAAAATTGCTCAGTGACCTGTGAGGTTCAAGAATATATCAAAAATGTAGAAATTGTTCCGATAATAAATATTACTGTTACAGAAGATGCTCGTGAGTCAACCAATTATTATAGCCCACTGCAAGATTCGGATAGCTATGATAGCTCCAGTACCAAAAGCACCGATATGGACTCTAATCAGTTTGCCAAAGCTTCAGCCAAATTTAGTAATGTTGTGAAAAAGAAAATCCCGGGCTAGCTCCAGCAGAAGGACGCACCAACAACACTTCCCGTCTATGAGAGAGTGGGAGAGAAATTAACAAAATATTGCTAATGCTCGATGAAACTGTTATAAGATCGTGAAGACAGTTAATCAAACTGACTTGGAATGTGATCACCTAATTTCCCTTGGTAGCATTGGCGAAAATATTTCAGTATAATATTCAAAGTCTAAGGACAAATAAACTAAACATTGAATAGCAACAACTTCGATATTCTTGCCCTGAAGAAACTTATACTTTTAACCATTCTCGTCTCTCAAAGTTTCCCTCCCAGCATCTCTAACAGGGAGTTCAACACCGCCTTTGGTAGGCTTCTCACTTTTTGTGAGAAATTTAACAAAGTACTCATCACTGGGGATCTTAATCCTAGATCCAAATATCTGGGTGACAACCTCAGCAATGAAAAAGGGATGATATTGAGATCTCCAACTGTCCACTTAATTTGAGGAGGCCAAACGTCTGTGGAAGATCGTTGTTGCTGACGCCAACCGCAAGCGTGGCCGTGAAATTTGGTCTGATTTATCTGTGACAACAGATGTCAAGTTCTTCTGGAAAACCATAAAACCAAGAAAGACTTTCGTGTTTACTTCTGCGACAAGTCCCCATGTTGGGATCCTGAAAAAAACCTTGAAAATCTTGATTTTCTGGTTGGAGAGTACAGCCTCCTTCCCCCTCTCTTCCGGTTATCCTGAGCTGACAGTTGCATTGTTAAGGCACAAGCGTGCCTCCGCCTTTAGTACGGATAATATCACTTATCAGCATGTACGCTAGTTGGCGCTGGAAACATTCTCTGCACTGCTACAGGGGCTTAACTTCATCTGGTGCAGGTTGAGTGCTCCGGAGGACTGGTCCATTATTTGGGTGGTACCCATTCCAAAAACACTTAAGGACCCAGAACTTTTGACCAGTTGTCACCCTATTGCTCTCATTTGTATGTTTGTCAAACTGCTTAACTCGATGGTCAAGGTTCGTATTAATAATTTCATTGAAGAATACAAAGACCTGCCTGCTAACTGTTATGTCTGTTCGGCAGACAAATCTACGTCTGCTTGCATCAATGATATCCTTTCACATATTTCAATAAATAATAATAATGGTTGGAGAAACAATCCATATTGGATCAGGGTCTTGAAGTGTTTTGGAGCACTTCGTTCGAGGCTTTCTGATCTGGGCTCGGGGCCTTTCGGGTGGAGGATGCAGATAACATTTTATTTCACCCGAAGGGATACTGAATTTTCGTTTTCCGGACCTCAACCACCCTCGATTCTACAATACATCCCGTTTTTCCCTGAACTTTTTTTTGTATACTAAAACTTATAACGCATCCTGGTTATCATCATCAACTACGAAAAGGACTAGAGAACGCTAGCATGCATCATTGCGTGAATTAATTTTTTCAACTTAAATATTATTAACTCAATAACAATTAAACATTCATAATCCTAAAACATTAATAACCAATGCCTGTTAAGCTTGCAACACGTGTCCAATCTGTGCGGGCAGACTTTGACACTTATGTATTTTTAAGTGTGTCGGCCAATTAAAGGAAGAATCAAACTTAATAAATTTGTGTTTGGCTGTTCTTGGCTATAAACCATAGTCTGTTTCTGGTAACATAGGTGTGCCTGCCATCAGTTCTGTTGGTGTACTTCGTGGGTGGTGTCAGGTCCTGTTTGGACTGTTAGCCTGCCGGGTTCCAGGGGACAAACAAAAAATAACAATAAGACTACTTAGAAGATCGCGGTACTCCTTCTCCGACTATCGATGTTCTGGCTTTCTGGCTTTGGATTCCTTGGTTTCACCAGTAGTTTGGTGCCCTACTGTGGTGGAACTTCCGTTGCGGCATCATATAGTCGCATGCCTCAGCTACCCGCTGACATGGCTCACTTTTCCAGCGCTATTCCCTCCTTCTAAAACCGCTATAAATATCTGTTCTTCGAAAGCTCCAGTGAACCAGCCAGCTGTCCTGGTTTTTCTAATTCTGTTGCTGTCGTCTCCTCCGTTTTTGATGTCGAGAAAAATGGGCTGGAGGTCACACTCGATTCTCGAATGGTTTGTGAGTGTAAGTCTTGAGCTGCCCCGCAATGGACAAGATTGATTTGTATTAACCTCATTTAAGCCTATGATTCAGCTCCCTCCTATATGTCGGACACCTGCCACCACCTGCAACGCGCCGTCCATCTACTCTGTTGTCCTTTTGCACAACATGCATTGCGGATCTCCAGTGCAATTTTTGACTGGATGGCCTTTTTCTCCCCATTTGCTCATCCCTTGAGAGATACTTGTTCCCGAAGTCGGGACACGACCTAGCCTAATAATGTAACCTCGGTTTTAAGTTGTGTGTACCTCCATTCCGCTTCTTCATCCGCTTTATTAATAACAATAATAATCGTTGGCACAACAATCCATATTGGATCAGGGCCTTGAAGTGTGTTAGAGCACTTCATTCAAGACCGTAACGGTACACCACAGTACACTGTGGGAGGCAATGTGGTCAGCATTGTGCTCGCCCGAGATTATTACCCTGATTTGACTCAGGTACTCATTCACAGCTGAGTCGACTGGTGTCCGACATCCAATCACGATAACAAATTCCTCTGCCCCCAGCGAGATTTGAACCGCGACCTTCCGCTACGACAGCCCAGCGCTCTAACCACTTGAGCCATCCGCTTTATTGCATTATAGATATCCGCTCGTGATGTGACCTCATCTAGCACTCGATTGCTATCTCCCGCTTTCGAGCTTCAGCTGTCTTCTCGCTGGGTTTGTTTAGGTCCAACATCAGTTCCCCTTCTGCGTAGTCCTAATACGACTCGCATTGTCGCCTAGGTCTGTCAATTCTGGATTGGTTTCAACCTTTCGAAGGAAATCGGCGTAAGGCTTATCTCCTTTCTTGACAATAATGATTATTTCCGGACGAATCTACTTTTTCTCCTTCTGTGGTTTTTGCTTGTAGATCGGTTGTAGATTCTTCTGTTTTGTCAAAGTTGAGGCCGTAATCGAAGAACCTAATCTTTTACAACAGCAGCATTCATGTCGATCTGGGGACAAAACAAGTTTCTTTCCGAGTCCCGCGATGAATCTTGACTGCCTAGGGATAATATTGCCCTCGATGGTGATCTTCCAAGCTTTGAGCTCTTGCGGAAAGGATCCGGTGTGGATCTCATTTCCACTCGACTAAGACTGCACATTAATCCTATCGGTATCGTGCATTGCTAGCTAACTCTAAAAAGTTTAATGGTGACATGGTAGATAATAAAGGAGATTACTCGAGACCCATTTTTAAGATTTTGTGTAAAACAAAACCTCATTAGAATCGGCTTACTGTCTATCTGTCCGTCTTCCAAAGCTACCCATCAGTCCTACTGCACGGTTATGTGGGACTCTTACCCACCAAAACCACCTCTTTCTCCTTCCACTCTCCCTGCGAGACTACTATATGGTATTACGTGGAGGGGCTGGATCAGAATTTATCTTCCACTCGTGCTAACATTCGTGTTTCTCTCGCGTTCATTCTTCTAACTTCTTCCTGCCTAAGCTTCTTATCGATGGCTGCAATCACATTTTCGACTTCGTTCCATATCTTCTTTACTTTCACCATAAGTTCCATTATATTTTGGGGTGTAAAATGCTCCCCGGTTGTAGGTTCCAATGCAGCGTTCTGGGCTGTGAATCTCAGGCAATAAATAAAACATGTTCTGATCCCCCTACAATATTGGGGCACTTTGGTAATTTGGCGAATCTTCATGCCCAAATTGATGTAAATATGCTCGATAACGTCCGTGTCCGCCCAAGAATTGAGTAAGGTTGAATCCTACTTCGCCGTGGGATCACTTGATCCATTTCCGTATATCCTATATGTCTATCCAGCGACCTTTCTCTGATTCGTCCCACTTCTCCTGCATTATTTGTACTCCAACTTTAATCTTCATGGACGAGCACTTTCTGCGCTTGGTTATAAGTACTACTTCCGTCTTATGTTTTGCGAGCTGTAGACCAACATTCTCTAACCAGGATTTAGAAAGTAGGAAGCTCTAGCGTCAGTACTCCGTTATATATAATAAACCACAAGAGTGGCTCTATGACGGACCCTCCTGGAACTCCGCATGTCATTTTGGTATAATTTCATTCCTTCATCTGATCCGCAGCATAGAAGCCTATTTATTTAGAAGTGGGCAACGATACGCCCCGGGTACTTCGCCACACCTAAGTTGATTAGGGATTCAGGTATCTTATCCCATCTAGCGGAACTGAAGACGTTCTTCACATTGACTATGATGATTGACTATGATGATTGATGAGAACAATGTTCTCGTCAAGTGCTGTCTTAGCTGTGCTAGCCACCAGGAAAACTGCACTCCATTACATCCCTTTCGAAAACCGATTCTCAGAGAGACCGCCGTCCTTGTCGGCAATTGAAAGTAATGTGTTATAAATTATTCGTTCGAGTAGTTTGCCAGAATTATTTTGAAGCCATATCAGCCTGTAACGAAGCTTCACCCAAAGGTTCGTTTGGCTTGGGGACTAGTATTAGTTTCTGCTTCTTCCATTGGGCAATAAATTGGTGGCGAGCGTTTGCCTTTGTCTTCCGATGTTATTGTCTTATGAGCGCCACCCCATGGGTCCGTGTCAGTTTCTTTACACAGCCACTTAAAATGTTCACTCTTACTTTTTATTATGGCCACATGTAATTTCTTCCGAGCGTTTTTGTATTCTTCATCGATCGATTTCTATTTCGCTTCCTGAGCCTTTTGGCTTTTAGGCAGGCCTTGCGGCATTCTCCGATTTCAGAGCTCCACAGAAAGTTTTCAACTCGCTTCTGGGATACAACACGCTTTGGCATGGTATCGTGTTCGCCGTAACTTTTCACCGATCTGAAAAGCTTTATTTTCTGGGTTTCCTTTAAGCGCTGTATTTTGCTGCAAAACTTCTTTGAAAATCTCTACGTCAAATTTATTGGCTGCCCATCTTTCAGCTATTGTCCCGGCCCATTTCATTTGTGTACCATGTATGATTTAAAAACGATGGCCTGGTGGTCGCTATGTGTATATTTTTTACTGACGTATACTGGAGATCATTAGCTAAAACACTCCTAACAAATGTGACATCTATCACGAACCCCATTTCTCTCTTTCGGAAAGTGTTCACGCAACCAGTGTTAGCAACTAAAAGATTCAGACGAGAAAGGGCTTCTAGTAATATTCTCGGCTGCCCCATTCTTCAGTCCATGCGTTGAAATTGGCAAGCGACTATCTTAGGCCAATGGTCGTTTGCATCCATTGCTAGCATCTCCACCAAAGAATGGAACTCCTCTCTCGTAAGGTTTGGTGCCGCATAGCAGCTGTCAACGGATGAACCATCTATTTTTGCTCTTGTGAGAATTTCGAGAATCTTCGTGGCTCCTTCTATGGCTCGATTTCCAAATGTCCAAATCCGATGTTCAAATCACTGCTTTTCCGCTTTTTCCGCGACCTAAACTCCACTATCTAGATTTTTGTACTGCTCGGCGATAATAGCAACATCGATTTTGTTTTCCAATACCGTCTGGGAGAGCAGGTCTTGAACCGCTTGCTAATGGTTTAGGTTCAGCTATAGGAACTACATTTACCCATAGTATCGATGGCCTTCCTAAACACCGGACATCTGCTACTGCTTGTGATGTGGGCGCTATCAGATTTTCCTCCGCAGACTTTGTGTTTGGCCTTTTTTTCCGCATTTACGGCACAGGTCGGATCTATTGTGTACGCTAGTACATTTTTTCGCCACATGGCCAATTCAAAACACTTGAAGCATCTTTGCCGAGTTATCTGCTCTCATAGTCGGCAGACGACTCAACTAATTTGGACTTTACTGGCAGTGATAGCTCTTTTGGCCGCTTCTAGTGTTTTCTGTCTGTCTATCACACGCATTTTTCTCGAAGACGGTTATAGCGATTGACACTAAATTTGATGGAAACGTGGGAACTGAGTTACATCCTTCTACATCGAATTTAAGGGGGCGAGATACATGTAAAAGAGGGAGTAACATTTTTTTTCACCAAATATAGTCATGGTGGGTATCAAATGAAAGGTTTCGGTTAAAACTTTCCAAAGTCGGTCTCAGTTTTGACATTTGTTGGAAAGGCAGGGAGTGCGAGGGTCGGAATTGATCGTTCCTCTACCGAACCCATTCTCAGAAACTACCCAACCGAAAAATCTGAAAAAAAAATCCAGAAGCTGCCACTCCGAAATACCCTTCATACTGATATCTGTTTAAATAAAGTTAATAATAGCATTTTACTATAATTTTTAGTAATTGGCTGCAAAACCTCCCTTAAGTTCACTCTAGCATCAACGTAGAATATAACATAGAGCATGATGATGAGTTTGGTGTAAATCGCGCTATTATCTATAAAGTTTGCACTTCTTTGCAAAGGAAGTGGATATTCTCACGTATATTACATATATTACATGCTAGGTACAAATGGGACAAATGCACCGTCAAATGTCCTAATAAAAGAAATACAAAAAACCTTGCACACGCATCGAGCTTTCGGTTTCCCGACTTGTTTAAGATTAGTGGGTTGCAGCCTTAGAAGATCCGGAAGGAAAGTTAATCTTCAAGAATCATAGTAAAAGTATCTCTTCACATCGAGTCAATAGCTCCAATTTCTGATTGATTTTACTCCCTTATTGGGATTGTAGGAGATATTTGATAGCTTGGTCCTGTACTACTTGTTGCCTATACGTACATAAGGTATGCGTGGATATATTTCCCCGCATCTCTCGTTCCGTCGATTTCATCTGGCGCACTAGTGCCAATATATATCCTACAAACCACTTTCTCGAGTGCTAGTGAAATTTCAAATCGTATAATACTATGTGCCTCCCTCCATCCACTAATCAATACTTACTTTTGCCCTTACCCAATCCCTTACGCAATTCCGTAGCAGGTCGCCTAGATGCCAGAAAAAGTATAAAACCAACTTTACAGTCTGCAGGAACCAACATTTTCTTTCCATCTACTTCTAGCCACTGCCGGGGGAAAACTTCAAAGCATTAGAGGCAAACCCAATATTCTCAGCAAAAGGGTTTACCTTTCAGTTATACGAAAACTTCTCCACCCTCAACACACACACAGTACATAAGGGTTTTACTCAATTACTTTGTGGCAAATGGTTATTGATGCTATTTTTACATAGCTTTCAGGTCAAAGCGCAATCGATATTGGAAACTTGCTCAGGTTTGTGCTCTCAACGCCGCCAGAAATGTCCCCCGGGGTGCAAAATTGGAGGAAGGAAAATTCCTTCCGAAAAGTTATCAAATCATGAATGAGATAAAATCGAAGGAATTTAAAGTGTCTGTGTATTGTGGTTGAGGAATCGGGGCTGGGTAAGTTTGTATCTATAATATTTGCTGTTATCAACGCAACGCAAAGTTAGATTCCGTATTGAATTTGAAAATTGTTTAGAGAGTATTTGATAAGATGTTCCGTTCTACCGGGGGCTCCAAATTAAGGCACTTATTTCAGGTCTTCTTAATGGACAGGTTTACTTTAATGGACAAACAAAACTTCTTTCTTGGTGGAAGGATGGTACTCCTACAATTGCTGCCAAGCACGACATCCAAGAACCTAAGGCTTGAAGATATTGAAAAACTGATTGGGCACTAAGGATAAAAACAGCACAAATGGCCTTGCTCGCCAAATATAAACGCAGCAGATAAAAGTCCTCCTTTTTCCTTTGAAAACCTCCATTTCCAAGAATGGCTTTCTCGCCATCTAATAATAAATAATCGAAATATCCAGAGCATTAGCAATAAATTTTATTAAAAATGTATGATGGGATGGAACAACACATTGCAATAAAATGCTGGATACAGAATGAAGTGGGCGATAACACGAAGGTCGGGCGATTATACATATTTTTTTTGCAGCCATAAAATATACCCACAGAAAGGCTGAAACAAACCCACAAAAGGTTATCACGCTGGGGGTGAACGATTCTTTAATGTAATCGGGAAATGTGCTTATGTACGCCTGCAAAATGTTGCCTGATGACCAAAAGTATGTGATTTATACCCACATGTGTGGGTATGTGCTTTCCTGCCAAATGAATTATAATGTGATGATCTACATAAAAAGAGATGTAAGCATTGAGTTTTAAAAGTGACCTTTGCACTTATCTGGTTTTCTGATAGTAAAAAATCTGGCGAATTTCTGTTTTCCATTCACCAAAGACCTCTTCATTGTTATAGTAGAAATATATTATTACAATCGTTTCTTTTCACCTGGCTAATCCACAAAACATTAAGGATATGATTATGAGTTGCAGGTGTTATAAAATGAGCTCCTACTCGCCAGCTCTTTGCTAGGTGTTCTACTTCTAGAATCTCTTTCTGGAGAGTAGACTATCTCAAATATCAATATTTTCATATCTGCATTTTTGTTCAAGGAGGTTCGATAGCAAACTTCTCCCTCCAAGGCCCCAAACCGTTAGATAGACAGCTGGATGATTACAGGTCAGTCTCCACGCGGCGCTACGTACTATCGCCTTTTGATGTCAGGTGATTAGACTAAAATCCTCGGCGGCATTGAGTTTGGCTAGTATCATTTGATCCACCAACCATCTCCAAGCCAAGTGGAAAATTTACGTCACCGCAATAGCAGTTGGGATTTCCTTAGGAAATTGTACCGGAATGGGCCTGAAATCCATATTACTGACAGATATCGTAGTCACATCGCCACGGCTTTACTTAAAACAGTAACAGTCAGCAAATAATAATCGGCTCGGTAAAACAGGCAATTCACATGACAGACTATATTCTTGTCATATACTCTCCTTATCTCAAATAAAGGGCGGCCTTATGTGGGACATAGTGCATGAACTGCCTCTACATGTCATTGCGGTCTATTCCGGGTAATGTTCTTCAACAGTTTTGAAATTTTGAATAACAACGGATTCACTTGCGAGTAAAGTTTTTTCAAAAGATTCCTTCACTTTCCGGCTATTTTCTCGGTACTTAGATCTCCAACCTATATGCAGGTCTAATTCTCCTCTAAATGACTGGAGCTAAAAGTTTGCACTCTTCCACATTATTCTACTCCGTTGTCGATGTCATAGCCATGACCGCTCACCTAATCCATATATTTGCTGGTAGCTGTCCCGTATGCCGAGGAAGCTTGGAGCTTTCGAGTAACAATCGCGGTCACCTTTTATGTACTCCTTCCGTATAAAAGGCCAATTGCAGCTGACTTTACCTGAGTAACCGCCTTGTCGACCTAACTTCACTTCTTAAGATCAATTCGACCACAATTAAAGCCCAGATTTGATTGGCAGATCAGTGTACTGAGTGCAAGCTCAGCATTCATAACAGTGGAAGCCTCATAGAGCGTTTACTGTAACTAAAGGGGGTTCAGCCGCCTGTTTTGTCAATCGCAATCCCACAACCACCATGAAACGCACAGGCGAGGACCAACCGGGAGTAATCGGGCCGAGAATACCCCCCCCCCCCCCCCCCCCCCCCTTACGGACTCATACTGAGACCTACGCCCTTGAAGAGCTATCCCGGTTCTTATGGTACCAGATAACCTCTGGTGAAGTTTCGTCGTCAAGTCCCATGCAGGTTCGGGTCTTGTTGCTCTACTAGGCCTCAGAGCATTCGCCTACTGCATCATAAACTGCAACTCGATATGTTTACTTGTAGGTTCATTTTTGCCCATTTGGTGTTCACTCAGCTGACAGCGTTGCTCCTTCGCGCCTCTGGGCACCTCGTATAAAGGGATAGAGGGGACATTGGCGCGGAACAGCCTTAACCAGGCGTTGGCGTTGAGAAAGCTACATTTCCCTACTCCCTGTCCATAATCTGGACAAATCAGCGACAGCAGATTTAACGCTGTTCATCCATCTAGGGACATCAAGCTCGGTACTGTCGTCGGTAGAAACAACGCCACCCGCTTTGCCATTAATTTAAATAGGAAGAGTTCGACGACCAGTAGACTGACAATCTTGGTTTTATTGGTGCTTATCCTTATCCCGGCTCTGCTTGTCTCCCTTTTCAGATCCATAGCCATTCGGTCAAGTTCTTTGATGTAGTGAGAGGCAAAAAATATCAACATAAACGAGGTGCTTAAAAGGAGATGTCATAGTTCACTGAAGCCCTCTGGGTCCTGCGGCCAAGGTAGGATTGAAAACGTTGCCTATAATGAGAAGAAGAAGTACTCGTAACGAGACACAACACTGGCGGGCTCCGCTTTCGACTTCAAATCTCGCTGATATTTCGCCTCAATACAGGACGTCACATTTTGTACCTTAATATGTCGCTCTGAAAATAGTTACAACCTTTCCTAGAAAGCTTCTTCTAAATAGAGTGTTGCAGAAACATTCTTTGGTCTGGCTATCGAAAACCTTTTCGAAATCGATGAAGAGTAGGTGAATAGCGGAAACCAATCTGGTTTCTGTCGATACAGCTTTCTGGGTGTTCTTTGTTGCATTCCTGGATGATTTTAGGCGATATCTGGACAGAAAGCAGGTAAATAACCCCCCAGTTTTTACACTCAAGACGGGTGTTCTGCTTTGGAATTTTAACGAATATCCCTTTCTTCCAGTCATCAGAAGAAACCTTAGATTTTGAACAGCTATAAGCAAAGTAGCAATTCTGCAGAGAAAAGTTTCTCGTGGAGACCGTCAAGCCAAGATAATTTCCCTCCGGATTGAAGTGGCAGTCCATTTTTCCACTGCAATGAAACATATCGTTTTATCCTGCTCGCAATCATCCACAGAGTTTTCAGTTGCCTATGATCATCTATCCCCAACACAATACGCTGTCAGTCAGGCACGTGGGTTGTAACGACCTTTTGGGATATGACCGACTGTTTATCGGAAGCAGTGACAAAGGCACTTTTGATGGAGGCCCAATGCTCTTACTCATTATTATCGGGCTAGGTGTTTGGAGTGCAATTGGCACAAACAGAAAATTTTCCATCACTGGGCAACAGTCGTATCACGAAGTTGGTCCGCTTTGAGTTTGGGCAGTTCGACTACCCTGCGAGCAGACTCAGGTGTGCCACGTAAGCGAAGGTGAACGATGATCAAATGATGATCACTTTTGAGACCGATATCACCACCACTTCTGTTACTCATATTCAAAAGCAAACTCATAAGTCTACTGCCAGTCGCGATATGGTTGACCTGATGAGATGTTCACTCTATCAGAGCCTGACTCACTGGTAATAAGAAACACGCCTCATGGCATCCGTTAACGAAATTCTGCAACGGGTTCGCGTCTGCTCCCACTAAGCTTTCCAGAGTAGAAGAACACAATGTGGTAAGAGAGGGAGAAGGATTCTTCAGAGTGCCAATTCAACAGAATATATCGTTGGAAGTATCGGTCAAGTGGAAGAAAGCGAGCTTTACGGAAGCCTTCGTAGCGTTGCCAAGGAGTGTACACACATTTCACAAATCAATCATAGATGGTTTCGATAGCGAGAGGTTTCAAGTTACCATCACTATCCTACCTCTCGCGAATTTTACCTCTCGCGGCTAAATGTCTCTACTTACTTACTCCGCGGTTCGTATCCGACTGGATTGAGTTCTCTATCGTCGAAGCGAGCTACCTGTTGTCATTTTTTACCTTTTTTTTTGCACTCTAGGAGAAACTGCCTGCCGATATTTGGCAGAAATAGTGCTCTCATTGCGGATTACGGCTGCTTCTGTATTTCGCCCATCTTCTGCCTTTTGCCCATATTCGTCTGTGAAAAAAAAACAGTAGCGGTTAACACTTTTCTAGAGAAAGTGTGGAGAAGATTTATTTCCCAACAAGCCTTTTCTCTGCAAAGGCAGTTTACTGGACCCCGCTCGGCTGGTCCAAAACCATCTGCCTAGTATCAACGATCTTCTTTGAGCTTCTGTTAGGAACATGAGTATTAGAAAGTTTCCACCTCCGCATCGGCAGTCAGATCATTTCGCATGACTTTCTACCGCTACCTCCTTCGGTGGGCGCTGCAACAAACGATGCATTTACGTACTACGCCCAAACCAGATCTGCCTCCTTCCCTACTATCTCCTTCTGTCTTTTTCTATTTTTCATGAAATTGATACAAGTCCATCGGCCTGCAATAATCAGGAACCGGTATATCGACGATGGTTTCTAGTGTGAAACTGCCAAAGAATGGCTCCTCCGACCAGGTAATTGCATCCTTCAAAGTGACGCATCCACATGACTTCGATGCTGTCGACCAACACTCCTTTCGGCCGCAAGTAGTATTCTTTAAGCTTTATCAGCGGAATAAATTACGAACAAGCTGTCGTGTTTCAATCGTGCTGCCCTAGATTTCCAACACCATTTCATTTGTATCACTGAAACGTGGTTGGATGATAGGATTTGAAGCTCTGAGCTCCTCGAGGGGCTCTCTGTCTTTCGCTGCAGAGATTGCGTAGCTTCAGGAAAGTCAGCTGGTGGAAGTGTCTTGATCGCAGTTAAGTCCCTCCTGCGAGCCGAATCCATCTTTTCTTCATCTTCTACCCCCTATGATTGTATCACCTCCCTTCCAGCGCCAGTCCTTTTATTACATGTTGCGTATACTTCCCTTGCTTCAGTCCTTCCTATCTATACGATGAACTCTTCGACACTCCTTCAGAAGTCCGTACTGTAACTTTTCCCTCTCTTCATTGTTTGCATTGTTTGTGGTGGCTTTAACCTCCCTCTACTCTCCTGGCCTGACATTCCCGGCAACTTCCAATTCGTTTCTCTTATCCGTATCTTCCTTTAGTCTCTTTCGTGAATACCTGTGCTGTTCTTCAGTTTAACCGCATCACAAATTATCTATAATAAATCGCACGCTCGATCTATTCCTCTCCAACGTGCCTGAACGGCTTCTTTCTCAATCATCTCTTGCTCGTCCCTATGTTGCTCCTGATGCCCATCATCCTGCTCTTGAGTTCGAGATACAATTGCCACGCCGCAACTTCCATACTATGCACAAGCCCTCTAAGATCAACTTTCGTATGGGAAACTTTCAGGGTTTGAACTTAACTCTGGTGTCAAGCAACTGGACTTCCTTTGTCTCACACTCCCTCCTCTCCTTTTATTCCATTATGCCTGACCTCCTTCCAAGTAACCTTCCTTCCATCCTCAAATCCCTGAGCTCGTACCCATTATGATTCCCATTATGACCTCTGAAATCCATAAAAACTTCGTCTGAAGCAAGTTGCGAGGAAGAAGTTTTTATCTACCGGAGTGAGTGCAGACTTTAACCATTTCAGCGCTCTGCGATCTTCAGTTAAGTCGCTAATAGGTAAGTCTAGGACGGATGATCTGGACAGTGTTGAAGCCGAATTGGCCCTTGGTAACTTGAAGCCTTTCTGGCCTCACATCCGTAACGCCCGCAATGCCTTCCAGTCCACTCGCACTTTCATCAAATTTCCTGGCTCCACTGCTACCTCGCGTTAGCTTTCCTGTGATTTACTTTGCAGTTAATTAACCTCGGTGTATAACTCCTCTCCCTCTTCTTCCTCTCTCCCCGTTCTGAGTACAGATTCCCCTGAATCTTCTGCCTTTCCCCTCCTTGCCCTCTCTTTGGTGGAATACCATTAACTACCTTGATGGCTATGTCGGACCGAACCCCGATGATCTCCCCAATCTCCTGATTAAAATTACTAAGTTCATTTCCCTTGCTCTCTGCATTATTTTCAGTAAGAGCCCGAAAGAGTGTCATTTTCCCAGCCTGAGGAAAGAAGTCCTCATTTTTCCCATATGTAAAGACGGTTACCATACTCTTGCTGAGAATGACCGTCCTATTTCGCTTCCCTCATCTCGATTCGATTCTCGAGATGTACCTCAATGACTGGTTGACAACCCACTTCGGTCACCTTGTAGCTAAGGAGCAGCACGGCTTCGATCGGATTGTCGATCCACTGTTACCAATCTTGTGGACCTCACCAACTTTGTGGCCAAATGGCTCAACGCTCGGCAGGAAGTCCATGTTATTTTCACGGACTTTTCTAAGGCCTTCGATTTCATTAACAACCAGATACCAGCTTTTGCCCAAACTCGCCTCTCTCAACATTCCTTCATCACTTATTACATGACTTGCCTCCGACCGCTCCTTCCAAGCCAGTAGCGTTTCCTTTGATGGTGCCCTTCTTTCTTCTTTTGGCCCCTCCTCTAGTGTGCCACAAGGATCCATTCTAGGTCCTCTTTTATTTTTATTCTTTACTAACGAGCTCCCTTCTATTCTCACTTGCCCTTCCTTGTTATACACCGATGACCTCAATCTGCTTTCCTCTGTTTCGTCCACCACGGATTGCGCTTCCTGCAGGTAAATCTGGATACTTTGGCCATTGGTGCGCACTTAATAAGTAGACTCTTAATATTAACAAATGCCACTCGATGTGTTACTTGCTTAAAACCTCTCCCACTCCTTTCTCCTACTCTCTTGGTGGTTGTTCTCTGACCTGGGCGTAACCTCCGACGATAAGCTCCGTTTTGACAGCCACTACTTCGATATCACCAACTGTTTTTCCAAAATTTCAAGTTTCATACTGCGTTCCTGTACTGATTTCACCTCGGTTCAACCCCCTATAATGCTTTTTTACCCCCTCGTCAGAAGTATCCTTGAGTATTGTTGATTTGGTCCCCCTTCCGTATGATTGGCAGGGAAGGGCCTAGGGAAGATATAGCGCTCTTCTTCGAGACGAAGCTCTCCCGTGTTGACTATCCCGCCTGCCTCTGTACCTTTTGTCTCCCTTACCCCAACAAGGTAGAATCTTCCTCGATCTTTGCACCCTCTTCAAACTCTTTACCGGCCTAATGGACTGCTTCGCCGGTTCTGATATCGTTCTTCGTAACGCATCATGCAACACGCGAAACGCTGACATTTGCGGTGTGCCCTTCGCGGAGCTCGAAGTCAATTTCCATTCCCCGATCCCCCTGACTATGTCGGAGTTATAATGGACTACAGCTTTCTTGTGTGTTCTAGTTGGACTATTTCCTTTGGATTATTCAAAGTTTCTTAAATAAATGTAAGGACCTCGACTACTTTTAAATATCCCTCAAATTTCTATTACCTTCTGGTTTAAGTTTTCTGAAATTGGAGTGTTCTTACAATAAATTTTAATTATGTACCAAATCTCGGAATTGATTTTCAACATTTGTTAGTTCCACATGACTCTACTTTCCATCAGTCTAATTACTCCCAAGCGATTTTCCATTACCAATTTTTCCACTTATTCAACTCCAAAATCAATTTAAATTTCTCAATTCAATTTTCTTCATTTTCAAGACTTTTCAAATTAAAGCGAAAATTCAGCGTGAAATCAAATAAAAAATCATTTTCACCGTAAAGGGGAGAAGAATCAAATCTATTGGAAATTATCGCGCGCACTCACGTTCTCTGAGTCCTTGTCATCCCGATTTTGTGAAAGGGAAATAGAAATCACACCTACGAGTACCTTTAAATTGCGAGAATGATATTTTTGCTAGAAATTTTATTCAGTGTTATAGATATCTTAGCAAAGCTCATCATTATCGGCAACCGACTGTCCTTTACAGTCTCAAGCACTTCACTAAGTTCTGGGGGAAGCTGCGGTTTGACTCAGCTCAAAAATGTGCAAGTGGTGAATATCGCCTGCATTTCCTTTTTCATTAGGGCTAAAATGAAGCCGGTTCCAAAAGGACTTCTAAGAAGGTTAACACTTCTATAAACTTCCATAAAAGTCCTTCGGTTCCTTATAAAAATAAAAGAAATTTCATACTTTTACAGACAAGCCGGGAGGTCCATTTCTCCTCTAATTTAGTTTCCTGGTATTACCTGCATACCGCACAGTGTCCTCATAAAATTCGATTGTAAAAAATCGAAGGAAACAATATGTCCTCAGGCCGCCCTAACGTATTTCCAAAACAAATTGCAAGGAGCCATCGTTTATAGGATACGAATAGGCGGAGAAATTGACAAAATTTGAGAATCTCGACTTTACCCTGGAGCGTAATTGTGCTATTTTCACCCCCTATCTGCTTAGTCCCCGGTAGCCTACAAAAAAACAGGTTCCATCCAAGCGGAGTGGATGCTAGAAATATCTTTTTCCTAATCTTCTTGTATCCGAAGCGATAGCACGTTCAATAGATGCATACAAAATTATAAAGGACATAAACAGGAGAGAAAAATAATTGCAAAAATAGCAGATCGCGTATCTCGGGAAAATCTAGGGGATCCGTTATTTACTGGCGAAAATAATTGAATAGAAACTAAAAGGATGACTCTGAAAACCTGTCACCATTTTCGATTACGTAACCTCTTACGGAGGCGGAATTTCTTGCAAAAGGTAAACTCAGGACTAATTCCTTTTTCGAGTCATTAAATTTCATTTCGAATCTGGTGATTTTATGAGTGTGGGTCATGATTCGAATTCGGTCCTTTCGGTGAAGTATAGTACGGGAAAATAAATGAAGTTAAAGGTGAATAAATTTTCATTTCTCCAGAACTGGAATTCAAGCTAAGCTTTCCAGGAATTTGAATTAAGTACATGAAATTATTTCCTGGGAATTTTTTAGATATTTTTAACTACCCTTAGCTTGGGTTTCGGGCAGGTCTATTCTGACTTCTCAAGTAAGTCTGTAAGCTGATGGTGAACAGTATCAATAACGATAATGGAAGCAAAAAGGAAGAGAGGGGATCCTTTGGGCGCATTGCTTGGATGAATAATAAGTGATTCATCGCGCAGGCGATTTGATTGACTTAAAGATGCCGCTGTTAGAAAAAAATAAATTATTCTGTAAAACGCCCATAACCAGGACGCCAAAGAACCCGTCAATTAAGATATCTCCTGCAAATACAATTGGTTGGGCGGGATGGCGGATTTAAGGGAAGAGCTCCATGATTAAAAGCATGATATGATGGGACAAATCTAAGCTGATTCGAAAGCTGCTGTGGCAAACAATAAAACGTAATGATCTTAATGCTCTGGAGGTGCTCAATCAACAGAGATATTTTCATCCGGGTCGGGATAATAACAAAATCAGAGTTCCAATCTGAAGAAATTACTTTTCATCTATCTTGAAGTAAAAATAGCAGGAGAAAGATGAAAACTTAGCAAATCGACCAAACAATTTTAAACGTTAACATCTCCGTGAATCTGATGAAAATGCGTGAAGGTCCTCATCACCGATTTCATAGTAAAAACAATAAGCAGAAAATGTTTTGGGAGTAATGGATCTATTAATGAAGAGAATTTCGAAAATCGAAGAGAAATTGTCATTTTAATGAGAGAAGACCTGCAGAATTATATTTAGGTTAGAAGGGCGAAAAGTTGCGCTGCGGTGACATGCCAAAGAAAAGTAAAATCTCTTCACGTTTTTGTTTGCCAGTTAGGGATTTATTTCACTAGCTGAACGAAGAATTTCTTTAGGAAGATATTGGATTATACTGGCCAGGATCGGATGGGTACATTGGCGAAAACTGCTTCCAATTTCAACATACATGGAATTCCATGTGATGTGGGTTTCTCTCGCTCTTTAGTTATTCTCATTCTCTGGCCTTGCTGAAAAATCGTATTTTTTGGTTCCTCTACTCCCTATTTAAATCTTCAATTATTAAAATTTCCTTTTTTTAAAATTTTAATTTCCTAAATTGTCTGTTTGTATCTTATTTCTTTTGGTGATTGTTCCTATGATATCGCTGGTTTACGGGACAACTTGATGCACTGTGAAAAATCATGAAAACATTTGGTGGAAGTTTTGGCGTGAAAGTAAGTCGCCATATAACACATTTAAAGAGAAACAGGAAGATCGCATGTGGAGGCCATATTACCTTTCAAGCAACAGGTACAAGTGAATTTTTGGAGCATATAAATATAGCTAGACTATGAAGTGCCAAAACATGGGGAATATCCATAGACCGCCCCTTAAAAATATATTGACAATTTTGAAAAACATCAAACAAAGACAAAAACTGAAGGGACTTTTTTCATCCAGATTAATAAGTACGCGTGGTTCACGGAATAGTTTACAGGTTGCTAACGAAAATACTGAGAGTCTGAAAATAGAACGAATAATTACATACTTTAGACTCAATCAAAGAGAACTTAATCTACATCAATGGTGTAACATATATGTGGGTGGAGATGACAACCCTACACAGAGAACCGATTGTTACGAAGCCACAGAAAGAGGCTAAGACAGGATGGGCTTTAAATGGATGAACCTGCCAATGACTAGGGAATAACGCTCCCTGTACAGACCGAATGCTGCTTAGCTACTAGCCTATACCCTGTCCCAAATATAAGGCTGATGTAAGAGCGCTGCAAGAGATGTGCTGGACGGAGACCGGCTTCCTCGAGAAAAGCCATTACATCGCACCAGGCACGGAAGTGTTACCAACAAGTCAGCAGGATGAAGCCTTATAAACCTCGATGCTCATCCTGCCGAGACAAAGAGAGAAATCTGATTTCCCCCAGCATGGTCATATTGGAGCGATAGGTTGAATATTTTGATGAAACGCTCATCAATCAGAATATCGGTGAGTTTGAGGTCCACGGTCCACCACCAAGTACAGAATAAACAGTCCGTGCAATTCATCGGCTTAAAAATCAAAAGTCGCCTAGAGCCAATTGAATTACAACAGAAATGGTAAAATAAAAAGGCGATCAATTACATCGAGCGATTCATCAACTTATGCTCAAAGTATCGGACAGCAAATCAATGACTGGTGACTGACAACGAGGCATTATCTGTCCCATTCTTAAAAACGGAGATATCACGCAGTGCAGCAATTATAGAGGTACCACGTTGCTAAATGCCATCTGTAAGATATTCTCCTCTATCTTACTAGGCTGGATAGTGCCATAAGCCCAGAACATCATCGTTCCATAACAAAGAGGCTTTACTCCGGGCAAATCAATAACAACAACAGATCAGATTGTCTCTTTGTGGCAAGCGATGGAAAACTACTGGAATATGGACATTAGTTGCACCATCTTTTCATCGATTTTAAGGCCGCCTATGATAGCATAGCTAGGCTAAAATTATACACGGCCATGAGAGATTTCGGTATCGAGATGAAATTGATAAAACTGATTAGGCTGACCCTGCCCAATGTGTGAGCAATAAAAGCAGCAGGATTACTCTCGAGACCATTCAACATCAACAATGGAGATGCCTTATCGTGCATCCTCCATTCTTTAACCTGGTTCTGGAGAAAGTGATGCGCCATGCAGATGCTAACGCAAGAAGCACCATCCTCTTCTGGTCCACCCAACTACTGGCCTACGCTGACAATATTGACATTTTGGAAAGTACAACCCGAAAGGTACAGTCTACCGCAGGATCTTGGGCTGCCCATTAATGGAGACATGGCTGCAGCATCAGCGCCAAAAACCAAAGAACGAACAAAATTGAATCGTACTGATAAAGCGAGACCAATAAAGATAGGAGACTACAACTTCGAGTCCGTTGAAAATTTATCCTATCTAGGGTCGAAAATCACAACCGACAGCAGCATCGTGCACGGTTGTTAGCAGTCAACAGAACCTACTTCCACTTACAAAAACTGTTCCGCTCGAAACGTCCCACCATAGGGTCAAAGCTTTTACTGGATAAGACGATGATCGTGCTAGTCCTTATGTATTCCTCGGAGACTCGGTTGTTAGCGCGAACTCTTGGCCGCGTTCGAGAGAAGAATTCTCCGAAAAATTGTCGGCCCTTCACATGAGGATGAACGATTCCGCAGCCTCTGTATCGATGAAATCCGGCTCAATAGGTAATCCGTTCAGCATTGGTTATCCGTTCACTATACTCCGTATAGGTGATGATGATCCAGCTCGGAAAGTCTACAAGGGTAATATCTATGGTAGAAAAAGAAGACGAGGCAGACCTTATCTGAGATGGAGTGATGGCATGGGTCAAGAAGGCTTTTAGGGATATTGAATTGGTGGATTTCGGCTTCAAACCGGAATGTCTGGAATTCCTTACTAGGGCGGGTCTAGACCGGATACCGGCTATTGAGCCTTTGATGGTGATGATGAAAATCCTAATGAGGTATGTCAACGGGGGATTGATCGGAAAATTCGGTGTCCCTATAGCGGAAGGTTAGATAAGGAGAAATACCCAACCCTGACGGAATTAGCTTTAGACAATAAAATTGCTCTGAGGTTGTATATAAATGCGGTATTTTACGCCACCATATATCTGCGTAGAGCACTACGCATGTACTCCCGGAAGAATCGCGAGCGGAAACCTGTTTGCATTCGGTTCATCAAGTAGGATGTTGTTTAGTGCGTTACAAGATTATTATCTTTGCGACGGCAGTAAGCACACAACTGTAACAGTTCGGCAACGAAGAATTTACTCCGTTGAGTGCATTAATGGCCGGGATGACCTCACTTCTCCTAGGAGAAATGAATTTCCGACTACGACTTGCGCCATACCGTTCTGAAATAACTGCTACCTGAGGTAATTTCTGTTTCCATAGCCAGGGCAATAGCAAATACATTTGTGTCACGATTCACACTTCGTTGAATTTCTCATTACATCGTTCGGTATCGAAGCTCGAGTGCTCCATGCTGGACTTCACTCAAAACGTTAAACAGGGCTTTCAATCCCTTACGTTTTTCTATTCGCTTCTATGATTCCTCAGTCAGTTAAAACTTATGACGTGGCAGTGGAAGTTGCAGAAATCCACAAACCCCTTGGAATTATAATTACGCTCACCGAGACCGTGTCTCCCCATTACATGTCCGAACAAAATGGGGGCCATAAAAACACCTGGGTGTTTCACGGCACATAGGTTCTTTATTTTTACTATTTTTCTTCCTTCCATTTTATTTTTAATAAAACGGTGGGGTGGTTTCATCATCATCAAACCAGTGGCAACAAAATTGGGGAGCAGGCACTCAACCAACTTAATCCCCACGCCATCCTTCCTCCCTATGGAGTTCCACAAGGCTCTATACTGGCCCATATTATTTTTACTTTCTATTTAAGATCGTCCTTCTTTCCTTACCAAGTCTTACTTTTTTACGCAGTTGGCCTTTCCTTAAATAACATCGTTCCGTCCTGTTGTCCTCTTTCGGCTTCACTTCAATTCAACCCTACTTAATACTTTTCAGCTCTCCCTTAAGAACATCCTTGAATATTGCTCCATCATTTTCTTTCCCTTCTACAATTATGACTACCTTGCTCTTAACGCAATACAACTCAAACTCACATTATTCCTATTTTTAAAAAGAAATTTCCCTGTATGGACTACTCTTCTAGGTTCCGTGTTCTCAATTTCCCTTACACCAAATCCTGGATCCCAGGAGATATGTACACTTTTAAAACTATATAATTGTCTTCCTTAAATCCTTAAATCGTTATACAGAAGAAGAGAACATAAATTTCCATATAAGTTTCATCGGGAAAGACGAAAAGGATCCCGTCTACTTCTGGCAGGAAAGCGAATACAGGATTATTTAATGTGAGTCGCCCTTTCAACCACTAACAGTTTCGACCATATTGGGCAAAAGAAAAAGCCAGATGCAATGTTCGGCGAGGGAGTCAGTTCATGAAGGCGTTAGCTTCAACACGGCTCCAAACATCAGGTTTTCTCTGTTGCCCTGATTAGAACTTCAGGCGGATGATGTAGTTTTCTGCCATTTTTCAGGACCTTTCCATTGTGGTAGCAACCGTGAGTGGGTATTCTTTTTTTGCACCTTTACTAATTTTACGCTTGAAAGTTTGGACGTGTCGAAATCATTCCTTATGTATATGTTCCGGCAATCTCAGCTTTGATACTTCAATGTTTTTTTATTTATTCTCAAACTAATTCGAAAACCAATTTGTTGACTACAACATCCTCAACAGCTAGAAAAATCGAAAATTAAGTAAAAACTCTTCTTTATCCATACTCACCATTTTCTTCCGATGCAAAAACAGCTCCTCACCAGAGTATTTCTCAATTTTTTCTGCACCAAGCTTTCCTTACCCTTGGATCTACCAAAATCGACTTGCTTTTCCTGGTAACAAGAAACCGGTGGTAGCCAAACAAGGGCATTTACGACAAATCCAAATTGCAATCCTAAAAATAAACTGAGTAGTTACCAGTAGTCCTTCTACCAGTAGTGCTGATAAATAAACTTTAATTAGCACTACCTGCTGATGCCACAGTCTCATCCGCGGGGCAAAACCTAGATTTCGAGTAAACCACTTTGAGGCGAACTAAACCCCTGTGTTGAAGCAAATCTGATGAGGAGGGATGCAAGGGGAAAGGAGAAAAATATCCGCGAATCTGTGGTCAAACCTAGTCTTCAAGGCTTCTCTGAAAACACTAACCTATGTTACGGTAGGGAACAATGCAAATAGTTTAAGAGGGAGTTCCTCCGATCTACACGGACTGTACCATAGCAAGGCACCAGGTTTTACTTCCAGCTCGTAGGATTGCGGCTGAAAGGATCACGGGCTTCTCTGGCTTCTAGATGAGGATCGGACCATTGTTGAAGTTCTCGAGCAAAGCTCTGAAAGTCCTGAAAAAATTTAATACAATGACCGCAGGATTCAGTTCGTCAACAGGCTCGGAGAAAGGCTAATGTGCCTTTGATGCCTATTTGAGAAAACTATTGAAAAAGGAAAGAAAAAAGTTTTCGCCATCAACGAGAATATTTATAGGAAAACCTTGCTGGTAAGCGTTTGACTTCTGTGGAGGAATGGCAAACAATACAACATCTACGACCACTTTACTATAATGTTTTCAGTGCTAGGTATGGGGGTACAAATGGGGAACATCATGTTTCTGAATTGACAGAGTTTTAGGCTAGTCATCAGAGTGCTTACGACAGTCATAAAGGTATCAGTTACGAAGTCATTATTGTAAAATTGTGAATGTTAGGGCAGAATCTCTTTAATAATAAGGAAGACAAGTAATAATATATTGGGAAAAAAGGACTTCATTGGATGATGCATCGTCGCTACAATGGAAAAATGGATTTAAGGAGATTGGTTGAAACGACTTCATTCCACACTGCCCAGTTATTCCATTTGATTACTTGGAAAAAAATCTATTCTTCCATTTTCCCAGAACGGCTGGGCACTTGTTTCCAAAAGTCTCCATTTCTGCATTCAACCAAATACCATATCGAACATCACCATGTCCTCAACACTCCGAACAAAACATTCCATAAAAACATTTTTCCGAATGCCCGGAAAAGAAAGGGAAAAAATGTCTGCATCAACTCCGGACATTGTAAACGTTTTGCAGATAAAATTTTTTACGACCTATTGACATTGTGTTGGCAGGCAACTATCTTCTCGTTTATTGTACGTTTGTACATTTTACTGTACTACAACAATTTTCCTTCGGTTTTCGCTGTGTCCTCCTCGTCCTTTTTTGTGATTTTTTTGGTTATTGATAGTATTTCCGTGATAGGATCCGGAAAAATGCTTGAATTTTTCTGCATTGCGAAAATTGCATCACTGGCTCTCCCTCCATCTGCAAGTTCTAATTCAATCCACCACAAGCTGGCTGATGGTGGAAGTGGTGGGGGGAAGGCTTTGCTCCTTTTCTCGTCTATTGTTGTGTCTCGTAAATAAAAGTACCATTTGTCAGCAGTTGACGTAGTTTTGCAACGTGAGCTATTTGCTAGCCGAAGTGGTATTTGTGGTACTGATAAGAGGTGCAGTAAGGATAGGTCACTGCCATTGGGAAAACATTATTTCTAGAGACGCAAAAAAACGTGTTATAAGGCACATGATACCATGGTGACGACGTGTAGCTATGGTGTGGCCCCGCTATTCCCAAGAACAATCAGGTTCTGAACTCGAGGCCAAGTTCACCGTAAAAGTTTTTGAGTGTTTCCTCTCGCCATAGGATTCTGGGAATTTATTACGAAGCTAATTAGACCGATGCTCCTTTTCATCACATATAAAAATGTTTTTCTATGTAAGAAGCTCTCAAGGCTGAAAACTATTTTTTATTTTTGCAAAATTCATTCATTCATTCAAGTTAAAGGAAGTTTTGAAGTGGGCTCTAACTAGGGTAGGTTCGCTCCGTTGTCCTGCCTGTGGCACTTGCACACTTTTCTGAATTTAAGAATCCAGAGAGTGTGCAGATTCTTCCTTGATGAAAACCTTTCCAAAGTGCCTTCGTCTAAACTTGGAGAAGGCAGGGAAGGTGTGTATGACACGTAGGGTCGCCTGAACCTCTTTCGCACATTAGCTATCAATAAATATTATAGAAATATGTCATTTTTGTTGAGCCCATTCTCCTCTACCAGTAATATGATCGTCATTTTTCCGAGAGTTCAAACCAACTCCATAGTCGGGTACTTCGAAAGCACCCCTCCATGATTGAACGTTGGTGAAAATTATCATGTTTGTAATCCCAAACAACTAGTTGTCACTTGTCAACCGTGTTGTGATAAGAGCAAGGAGTCAGAGTCCAGCTGGTTTAGATTTTCAGAGCCAGCGCGTAGAATTCGCGAAGGAAGGCAGCTCTCCCACCCTATAGCTAGAGGTCCTCAAAGGATGATTTATCTAGTATCCATAACCTGGCTCTAGTTAGCGCTGGGCAATCATAAAGGAAGTGCCTGAGGGTTTCCCTCTTCTTCGCAGCTTCAGCAATGCGAATTGTAAGGGATGCCCTCGTAATCTTATATGTATTTCCACGTGTCTGGCATAATAGTTCTTGCGCACAGACAGTGGTTCCATCGCTATCTAAACACAGACACAGTGGGACACAGACTGTACCCGCCGAGGCAGTGCTAAAGAGCAAAACACCGCCAGGCCAGTCCGTGAGCCCCCTCATTCCCTCTCTATGTTTCTATGCCTGGGAAGTCGGAGGACGGTTACTTTGAGCGTGCCGCCCAGACTATTCAATGCGTTTCTGCACTATGCCACCAGTCTGGAAGATGTCGCCGTTGAGTATAAGGCCTTAATGTTCGCTTGGCTCTTGGTCAGAAAAGCTACATCACGGAACATGCCGCAACCCTCGATAGGCTTCTAGTATCACTAGTACTTCCGCTTGGAATGTACTACCTAAATCGACTCGGATACATTGTGTGTATTCGAGAAAACTCCCGCACCGACTCTACATACCGATCCGTCTGTGAAGAATACTGTGCATAGCCTCGCAACACACACCGGTTTTCCAAAGTTTCGCGCCAAGTTCGGTCTGCGTGTGGGCCAGTCCGTCGAAAATTCCCAGAGTTCTCGAGGTACTTCGTCTAGTATGGTACTATGGTCGTAGGGCTTTGTTATCCTGCATCGAGATTCAAGTAGTCTGACGGGACTGGACATCACAACATATTTATCTGTCGGGCAACACTGCAGAGCCTTGGTAGCACCTACGTACGCGGTTCTTTAAATACTATAACGCTTTATTCTATTGTACCTTTTGCTCAGAGCCTGCCTCAATATAAGACAACCGTACGTTGGAATAGGACGTACCGCAACTGCGTACATTCAGAGAACCATTCTCGGCCAGAGACTCCATTGCTATTGCTGGTTGTTCAGACCTTTTTAACCCGCAGTTCTATGTTCAATCTCCAATTTAGCTTCGCATCCAGGATTACACTCAGATACTTCACATTGGGGAAAAGAACCAATCTTTATCTATTCAGCCGCGGGAGACGGGTTTCGGGTACCCTTGTCTGGATCGTGAATAGAATCAACTCAGGTACAGGTCCTCCTTTCCGAACGCTCCTGTTATGATGTCACTTAAAATAGAGGGAAACATTAATGACACCAATATTACCAAGCAGTCGGCATACGCCACTACGTTCATCCCACTTCTATCCAATATCCGTAAAATTTCATCCATCATCAATTAACCAGAGCACTAGAGAAATGGCGCCACCCTGAGCCGTACTTCTGCTGACAGTTCTGGTTAAGTTGCTGCCTCCCAGATCCGACTGGATTATCCTGGTTCTTTGCAATAATATCCATGTAAATGCGTAAGATACCCATCTAATACAATATTGGTGAAGGCTTGCTTGATGGCGTTGATACTAATGTTGTTGAACCCTATATATCCAGGAAAGCAACCAGAGTGTACTACTTGTACTATAGTAACCGCTCAACTGTACAAATTACCTCGTGGAGAGCGGTTTCTTTGGATTTGCCTTTGAGGTAGACGTGTTTGGACTGGAGAAAGACGCTCTCTCTTAGCGGACTCATAGCCGCGACTGTCCGCTTTAGGTATTAAAACCACTCGTGCGTGTCTCCAAGACAGTTGTACGTTTCCCAAAGACATGCATATCCGGTAAATTCCGACAAGTCAAGGTATAACCCTTTATTGCTATTTCTGTAGCATGACTGGGCCGGCAGTCGTGTCTCGCACGACTGGGGCCGCATATCCTCCGATCAACGCACACGACTCACAGTCATCCTCGCTGGAGAGTTTTACCAGAAGATTCCATTCAGTAGCCTTCCGACTTTTCAAGAAGGGATAGGAAATTCTATTCCATGTACAGAACCTTACTAAGCTTCGCAAATCAACAGGTGCTTTCAATGTTCTGACAATAGTTAAACCAGAACCGCCTCTTAACAGTCTGGCTGGCCTTCTCTTTAGTTCTTCAGTCAGTCCTTGAATGACTGACAATATTTGTGCTTGTAGTAAATGTTGAAGGTCTCTCTGGTAAGCTTCCTGATGCTGGACAGATCTTCATTCCACTAAGGCGGTAAAGTTTTGTTGCTGCTATTAAGAACCCAGACTTTAAAGGCGATTTCGACTACCTTTTCCGGAGTTTTGGCCCCTGACTCCAGTTCGTCTGTCGTGCCAATATTACCAATTTGCGTACCGAAGAATTTGTTCTTGATAATTTGACCAAACTACCTGCAGTCGTTTCTCCGGAGGTCTCTGAAAGGGTTGGAGAGCTCTGCGGCGAAATTTAGACTGATAAGTATCCAACTGTGATCTGAGAAGAGTCTCTGGTCACACACTCTCCAGTTTTCCATCTTAGGAATCCCATTGTCGGTTAGTAAGGTGATATCAAGGACCTCCTATCAACCGTAGTAGGTTTCCTAGCTGGGGAAATGGAAGGTTGTTGTATTGCTCGTGTTATCCACCGATATATACGTGTTAATAATAAAATTGGTTTCCGAGCTGCCCCAAAGTGTATGTCTTACGTTTGCGTCACAGCCTATTAATAGGTTGGCCTTGTTTGCTGCTATAGTGGACGCTAAATGTTGCAGTTCTTTTTTGAGAGCTGATCAGTTATGACTCATATAAGTCGGGAAAATGCGCACGTTCTCCGCCGCCGCCTGATCCAGTTTGGCCAAGACTAGATCGTTGGAGCTTATATTCATCATCATCATCATCATCAACGGCGCAACAACCAGTATGCGGTCTAGGCCTGCCTTAATAAGGAACTCCAGACATCCCGGTTATGCGCCGAGGAGCTTGTATTCGGGCACAGTAAAGCGTGCATGCTCTCCCTCACGAAGATACATGCTTTAGGCCTATTCTGATCAGTGTGTCCGATGGAGTTATAATATCATAGTATTTGTTTTCGAGACTTTCCATGGTTCGGTCGCCTTCAATCCGAGGCTCCTGAATTAGTATGACGGCGATATGTTCCTCTAGAAGGGAGACTAGCAGACTAGCTGAGGCGGACTTCGATTGCTGCAGATTTATTTGCGCTAGCCTCATCATAATTTGCTTGCTTAGAGGGTCTGTCAGTCCCCGTCTGAACGTCGGTCTTTATCTCCTCCTCGTAAGCGGGGTCGACTGGATCTATCTAGTTATCATCACCCCAGGAGTGCCTATTCAACCAGCCTTTAAATCTGTACCAGCAGTGGCTGCAGTTAGCAAAGTTCAGCTTCGCGCCCCAGACGGTGACTGCATACATAAAAAGGGGCTTTATTATTATCCGCAGGTCCGCTGGTTCCCTTACCTATTGTAACCCTACACCACCATCTACGCAAATTTCGATATTGATTCCTAATAAGATGCTTCCACGCTAGTTTTGAATCGAAAGAGACTCCTAATTACTAGATTGGTTATCCAAACTGTCCAGAAACTTCCCTTTGATTACTACGACTAGATTGTTCCCAAATGTTTGCACAAGCGGCTGATGAAGCTCATCTTTATATCAGCTGATCGCAACGCGTACGCACCACAGACAGGTTGACCTGATGCCGAGAATGATACCTTCTGGAAACTTCTCGATGCAAAGACCTGCAACGTGACTGCTGATGACTATATCACCATTGCCAGCGACCTTAATGGTCATCTGCATGAAAAGGTAGACACTAAGAGATGCCATGGGGGGCGGGTTTGGAGCGCGCAATAAGGGTGTGAGCGTATGATTGATTTTGCGGACACCCATGATCTTGTTGTTATGAATACATGGTTCATAAAACGATTGTCTCATCTTCTCAAATTTTATAGTAGGAATAGTGAAATGGATACCGACTATATTCTCATAAGACGCTGACATGTTACAATTGTCGCCGATTGCAAAGACTTCGTGAGAAGAAAAAAATAAGTCGGGAAACCGAAAGCTTGACGCCTCAGGTATATAAGGTTTTGTGTTTCTCTATGTGAGGAGCATAACGCAGTTCTCCTTTGGCTGATAGCATTGACTCGAGATATTTAAATCACTCAGTCCTGTTAGCGGTAGTAATCTGCCCAGAACTGAGCGATTTGAATATCCCGGATCAATGCCACCAGCAAATGGAGAACTGCGTAATGAAATTCATACAACGCAACCTGGGTGAAGTGGAATTCCACAACTGGTGTTCTTCGTGATCGACGTATCAGCGTACGTCTCAAATTTAAAATCTACCGCGATGTCGTCCATCCTGTCGCTCTCTATGGTTCTGAGTGTTGGTCGACTATAAAAGACAGTGAACGGCGTCTTGCGGTAATGCAGACGAAGGTGTTGCATTGGACAAGTGGGGTGACACGTTCTGATCACATCCGAAATGAGGGTATCTGCGATCAATATGGGGTTGAACTGATTGTGAAAAAACTGCGAGATAGGCGTCTTCGATGGTATGGTCACGTAATTCGCGCTAACGAGAAGTCACTTACCAAGATTGATCTGAACATAGAAGTTGAAGGTGGTGGACCAAAAGTTCGACCTAAACAACGGTGGGTTGATACGTTAGATGGGGATTGAATAGCCTCGCGATTGCATTCAGATCAGGTATTTAATTGAACCAAATGGCGAAACCGATCACGATGAGCCGACCCCGCTTGTGAACGGAACAGAGGCTGAAGGAAAAGAAGAAGGCCACGATTTGCAGTGCAAAATGGTCCACACAGAAACATTTAATGAAGTCAAGGTCATTTGGATAAAATATTACTTGGAACATGAAAGGAAGCGAGACAGTTTGGATTGAGACGATGGTATTGATTGATCCTCGAAGAATTCGAGAACGTTGTCGACTAAGAGGAAACGGTTGATGAGCAGTAACTCTTGAAAGGCGTATAAACATTTGGTTACGGTGGTTTTTATAATTTACCAATAGACGCGATCACGGCGTTCATCGCATCTCAGTCGTCCTAACGTGCTAACATTCTTCGATTTTCTGGTACCAGCACCTCTCAAGATCAAGTTAACTACCTTAGCTATAAGTAGCCTGGAAGTATATCGCAGTCTTCCCACATTTAGCATTATCCTGGCCATGGCGATAGGACCATATTTGATGTCTTGCCGCAAGCATATTGCACCTGTTGCTTATAACTGAGCTTCGCGTCTATCATCACTTCCAAGTATTTAAATGACTGGTTTGGAATTGACGATATTATTTCCGCGCTTGGTGATGCGGACCGTTTCCGTTTTTTTCGTCTGAAAGTGTGAGGCCAGAATTCTCTAGTCGATTCTTAACAGCAATCTTCGCTTCGCATGAGGATAACTCAGCATCATCGAGATGTAGTGGGCGCAACCGATTACCGTGACTTCCTCCGGGACCGGAAGATTAAAAACATCATGGGCAGCATTGGGCCCAGTAAACAGCCCTGTGGGACATCCATGAAGACAACGTACTCTTTCAGTCCGTCATCGGTGTCATACCAGAGGTTCCGTTCTTGTAAATAGGTGTTTACCATAGTTACGGGATTTGTGGGAATAACAATGTTTGCCAAAGATTTCCGTATTATATTACAATTGGCCGAATTGAAAGAATTTCTAACCTCCAGGATCACCACCAGGCCTATTTGCCTCTCAACCTACTGTAGATCTTCCCTCTAACAATTCCTCACGGTGTCCAAGAGACATGTAGACTTGTAGGAGGTTGACTCACCCGGAGGCTTAGCAGTCTAAGGCAGTAGTACTAGCTTCTACCGCTGCCATGTGACAGAAAATTTCTTCTCGCAGAAGAGAGAGTTTCGAGAAGTTTTGAACAATTCAGCAAACATCCGTCCGGTCTGGATTTTACAGCACGCCCTATTCGGTATACCATTCAGACCCAGAGCTTTATTGTTTCCTATTCAACCGCAAATCTCCAGCCGCTCTTCCCTGGTGACTGCCGGTATTGCCGTCACGCTAAAGGGTCACTGAAGCTGTCTGTCTATCTCTCAGTCGCTCTGTTTATATGTTAACCAGAAAAAATGCACATGATCACCACTGTCCATTGGATTAAATAGAAGCTAGTTATTCGATTTAGTCCCTTGACCTTCCCAATGAAAAATTATATTTGTCGCGCAAGTTATTGTGACCTTTTCGAATAAGCAATAAATCCTTTTCCACTTTCTGTAACAGAAAAATTCAATTGTCATCCGACATTTTAATATCAGTCCCTAGAGCTGGAGAGATCTAAAAACTTTCTTTAACTACCTGCCCCGAAAAAATTATAAAGTCTCTCCCCCGGGGTTTGTAATTACCTACATAAAAGTTTGCCTATTACCCTCGACATAATTTGCATTAACTTCGTGCTCCTATATCCGCGCGTGAACGTGGGAATGTCCTACCCATGTTCCCCATTCCGGCATATGTTCCTCCATTGCATATACATATTTATGCGTATCCTGTCGGCATGCATGAATGGCAAATCGAAAAATTTTAAGTGCTCCATAACATCCATATAACGATGGGATGTTAAAACCCGAAGTGACCATAAAGAGATTGAAGGAGCCCATTATGAAATTTCAAGTGAGGAGAGGCAACGAGTGGATACATGACCGGAAAAGCCCTTTACGTCATTAAAACTGTATCCTTCAAAATCTCAACATTTCATGGTACTTTAGATCATATGAAATGGATACAAAGATACAAAGTTTGAGGGCTCTATAGATTCCCAAGATGAGTAGATATTTTCAGATGCTAATGGTGGATATCCGATTAGGTTAGAGAGGCAACTTTTGGTTATGAGGATCGGCCATGAACTCAGCAGTTATGTTTGATGATAGCGGTGGTTAAGGAAAACGTTCCTTTGTCTAGAACATTTACATTTTTACTGATCAGAATGATATGCGATAGACCGTTATTTTGCAGCAGATTTATATTAGGCGGACTGAAAGGAAAGCTTTTATTTCCCTTAGTTCTGTGAAACATATCACCAAAAGGAGTGGAAAGCATAATATGGAAATTAATGCCATTTTCAAGCTTCTTTGTTTAAAAGTAATGAGTTCCATAATCCCCTATGCGAGGTATAGCGCGTCACATCTGAGTGTCATCGCTGCCTGTTCCTGGCAATGTGTTCCAGCTGCCCCACGATTTTCCGAGAAGCTTGTGTTCTTCCACTGTTCTATGCTATATGGTTCTAAGGCGACTCACTAGCCAGGCATTCTTGGAAAGTGGGTTCCATTACATACCATGACCCAGAATGAAGTCATTTTTTATCGAGGTATGACGTATCCACTGCCACTTTTGCCTTTTCATCAACAGGCCCACGGATCTATCGATATACATCGGCAACAGGACACAGACATGAATTGAAAACTTGAAACAACAGTGGCGGTCACTTTCTTCGTGCTCCTCCTATAGGACCGAGAGAATATTTGGCGGAATAACCTCCATTTGATGCTAGTGCTGAGATAGTTTAATTTTCAAATTTTGTGTAAAATAGCAAGCAGATTTAGCGCTGTTAATGCGTTGAATTACATTAAATCCATTGTCGTCGTTGACAGAAACAACGCTTCCCATCAATACTAGTCAGAGAGAATCTTCTTCTATTTGTGTTTATCTTGCGTCCAGCTCTGCGTACAAGCAGCAATGACGGGTGGGTCACCAGAGGACTCCCAAGTGCACAGCGGGAGAATACGCTAAAACTTTGACGCGAAAACATCCGAGCGATGTAAGATCTCAATGGGTAATAAAATCATGAGCTCTATGAACTCATCAAGGAATATCATCAGAAAGGGACCATGATAAGCGGCATCAGATTGGTGTACGATAAAGTCCAGGCTGAAAGAGGAGTGAAGGCAACAGGCGAAAAAATGAGCCATGCGGCACAAGTGATAATAATAATAATCGGTGGCGGAACAATCCCATTGAATCAGGGCCTTGAAGAAGGCAGACAAGTTCCGTAACGGAACACTACTGTACACTGTAGGAGGCAATGTGGTCACCATTGCGCTTGCCGGAGATTTATTACCCTGATTTGAGTCAGGTACTCATTCACAGTTTAGTCGACTGGTATCCGACAACTAGTCATGCTAATAGATCCCTCTGCCACCAGTGACATTCAAACTGCGACCTTCCGCTACAACGCTGCCTTAAATCCCAAGAAAGTGGAGCAAGTGAGGAAGATGACTGAAGCTTCCTGCGAATGGATCTCACAACGAGGATATGGAAGATTGGAGAAAGATGGCACCTCAGAAAAGGAGGAATCAGCGGAAGATAGGATTGGAGGCTATCATCATCTCCAAACGTTGTAATGGGTCACACGATCACATTGTGATAAGGGATATACCCTGAACTCATCAATTTTGGAGAAAATGTGAGCCACATTAGACGGTCCCAGAAAGGCCACATTATGTTAGAGTGTGTTTTGCAAAGGAAAGGAGAGTATAGACCATCGCCACATTGCAGGCTGCAGCCGAGGCCAGGAATACAGGAGAACTTTCAAAGCAAATCTTAAATGCGGCTTATGCTAATCAACGTTAACAACTGATAAGCTGTGCAAAACCTACTTTCGCAAACCATGTACGAGACGGATATCGATATGACAGTAATTAGTCAGCCATATCAAAATCACGATAGTGACATTCTCGCCAAAGCGCAAACAGGCTAACCGGCAATATGGGCTTGTAGAGAATAAGCCCTCCAAGTAATAATGGAACACTAAGGGTAGGATTCATCTGAGGAAAAGTGGAAAAATGCAAGTATATATCCGGTATGTTCCACCCAATATATACTTGCTTCATACAAGGCGACCCTGAGAGCCCTGGTTCAGGAGGCGAGAGGATATTGGCCAAAAACAATTCCAGGAGATTATAGCGCGTGGGATTTTGAATTGGGCAGTCCGGCAAGAAATGTGGAAGCTAGACGTGGTACTCGCGAAAGTCTGGACTTCCCGATCGATAATAGACATAGAGAACTGCGCTTAAAAGAAGCCAAGTGCCGGGGCAAAAAGAACTGCTTCAAACAGTTTGCACGATTATAGCGATATAGACCCTTGGGATGGAACCTAACCTCTTTCTGAAAAATCTTCATGCCTCTCTATTTCGTCACCACCAAAACTGCGGAAGGCAGGTGGAATGTGGTTCAACTCAACGAGTACGTACTACCCTCTAACAACTGAAGTGCGTTAAATATGTGACAGAATGGGCGACAACTAGACCTAGTTTTGAAGCTCGCAAAGACGACTAGGCATGACGTTTAAGTTAACACTTTCGAGGTGGGCCTAAAATGAGGAATATTCACTGCTCAGCGGAAAACGAAAGTTGTGTTGCTTCCCAAATCCAATAAGTCACCCGCCTAATCAGTTTGTTGGTTACAGTGGGAAAGATGAGAGAGATGTACAATAAACCGTTATTCGTCGTTGAAAGCATGGCTGGTCAATGGTTCGGCGCAAACAACTTACGGTGGATCTGACAAAAACACACTCAGTTTTGGCGGCTGTTGTGCTATGTTGGCATTGGATGACAAAAATAAATTCAATATAATACTGGATATTTGACGAGTCCATTCAAGAATTGCCTCTCAGAGACGACTCTTTCGTATACGATGGATCAGGGCCTCAAAGAGTACGTCATCACAGCAAGGATACCACAGAACTCGGTACTGGGTCTTCTGCTCTGGAATGACATGTTTAAATGATGGTGATGGTGTTCATCCCGTCCCAGAAGAAGCTACGATTGATCTAGGGAGTACTTCGACCATTCATGGCAAAAGGCACCTAGAGTCGCCGCGGCACTTGCAAAAATGTTGGCAGATACGTGCGGGTCGAAACACTGTCGGAGACTGCTTCAAACCGGAGTGGTGTGATCCATTCTACTTTACGCTTTGTGAATTTGGTTTTCCAGCTGATGGCGTTGAAGACTTGCAAGGGTTTTAGAATCGCATCCGATGAAACAGATTCATTTTCAACATTAAGGTATTGCTTGCGCGGAAAGACGAGGAGACGAACTACCACATTACCCAGTTCTCCACGGGACACGGTACTATCTGCACCGCTTTGGGTTACATGATTCCCCTTGTCATCCTGAATACGGTGGCATATCGGAAAATTCAGAGCACGTGATGTTGTACTGGCCAGAGTTCGCCATAAAAAGAAAGAATTTAAATTAAGCGCTGGGGAAGGGCGTGAACCCGATGAATATAGTTGCGGAGATGCAGAAGTCGAAGAAGAAGTGGCTTACGGTTTCCTCCATAATCTTAATCTCTTCCAACATTTGAAGTAATACATATATGGTGGTGGTACCGCGGCACTAGGGGTGGAGAGTTTGATTTTAGTGGGTACGAATCCACACGCGGTCGTCGCGGTGAAGGCCAAGTCGGCAAAAGAAAATTGGGTGAGTACTGCGTTGATGAGCTCTTTTTGCACGGCATTGAGCTTATAGAAATAAACAACTTTAAATATGATGATCCTGTCTTTTCTATTCAAAAATTAATAATGCATTTCTCTGAACATCAGCAAAAACCTGAGATTTTCTCCAAACAATCTCCTGTTTTTAAGGGTCTGTGTAAAACATAATCTTATTAAAATCGGTTTACTGTCTGTCGGTCTATCTTGGTTTTGTACGTTTTTTTTCTTTGGTTGAAGGAAAGCTACCCACTAAAACCATCCCCGTGTCATTCCACGCTCCCACGGTGCTCGCATATGGTCCTGTACTCATGCTCGCGTTCGTGCTCTTCGCTCGCCTTTTCTTCCGACTGATTTCCTCCCGCTTAATCTTCCTACGGAAACCTTCGGCCACTTTTTCGACTGCAGTCCGGTGAGATACGTTTGATTACAAAGGCGTTGCCCTTCTTTCGCCAGAATATCAATTGGGATCAACCCTGCTAACGCCGCTCCATTGGATATTGTTCCATAGGCGCAGCTCAGTTAAGGGATACGCAGCCCCAACTATTCTTCTATTTACCTTCTCTTTCAGAGGTTATTTTTCAGAGTATACGCCTAAACTGGGACTGCACATAGTAAGATTAAGCGAACCACTCTTGAAACTAGGAGGCAAAGGCTCGACCTCGGGCCACCTATATTCGGTAACATTCTCGCCAGAAGTGTTCCTGTGTTAAATGCCTTAGTTGCTGCATCTTTCATATGTAATTTGAAATTTGGTCTATCATTATGCCTTAATACTTCAGTGCAGGCTGGAAATGTATTATCTGTGTCCCAACTTTGATCTTCATATATGTACTCCTCCTTTGCTCAGTGATAAGTATTACTTACGCCTTAAGCTCTGCGAGCGATGGGCTTACACTCAATTTAATTAGGGTGTCTAGTATTTTCCTCCATCTAGCGGCATTGAAGGCATTCTTCACGTCGATTGTTACATTCGCCACTAGGTTAACCGAATTGGGCCCGGAGCTTTCCTTATTATAGATCTCGAACCGCACGTGTGTAGTTACTGCAGGAGTTGCGCTTTTATTATAGTTCCGTTCTTCGGAACTGCTGGTGTACTTTTCTTCTACTTAGGCGCCTACTAATACCCTAGAAGATCACCGTCTTTCCTCCGGACGGTTTCTTTGTTAGCAGGTCGATAAAACTACGGTTCGGTCTGTCAGGGGGTGTGACACTGTTAGAATGGCAGCTTTAAGCTTTTCCTTGGGATCTCTTTCCTCCTCCTGCGACTTATTATAGAGGGCCCTAATGGTTCTCACCATGTTTTTAATGGCTTGGTTCACGTTTTGCTTGTACTTGATGAAGACGGACAGCTCAATTCTGTTTCCTCCAAACTGCTTGAAAGATAGTTTCTCTGGGCCAGGGATCAGGGATCCCAATACGTGAAAAAGGGGGTGAACAATTTTTAAATATATGTATAGTCGTGTTGGGTATCAAATAAAAGTCTCGGTTAACACTTTCCAAAACCGATATTCGTTCGGACACTGGTTGCAAATGGGAGGAGTCCGGGAGTTGAAAATGGGTCAGTGATATCTGAAGAAAAAAATATGGGGGTCCATTCACATGGTATCTAAGTCTCAAAATATTCTCCATACCGATATCTGCTTATATAGAGTTAATAATGGTATATTAGTATATTCATATTTTTTTGAAATTCACTTGTAGCCTACAGAAAACCTTTCATACCTGAAGCGTTTAGCTTCGGATTTGTTAGAACTACATAGATCAGAGACACACATGAAAAGTATTGTTTTCTGCTTCGATAACGTCCGGTATGAAGACCAAGGTCGATGTGCTGGTTAGATAGATATTTGTGGATGGATTGATGGGAAGACATTGGTGGTAAATGGTAAGGATAAAACAGAGAACGGTGGTAAGTTAGTTACTGTCCCTGGTATGCTGTTTATACATACACTTTATAAGTAAAGCGTTTCTGAAGTTACAAACTTAATTTGATCGAGAAAAGTGTCAACTTCTTGGCAAGTTCGGAAAAGTAACTCTGCCGGAACGGAAAAACCAAACGGATTAAAAATAGTTCTAAAAATCACACATGAACGAACAACAGTGATGAATGCTCAAGTTTTTTGGGGTCTCCGATTAAAACCGAATCTTTTCAAGAATTTCCCCCGGGAAAAAGTGCTGCTTGTTTCCAGCAAAAAGTGTTCAGAATGTTCACTAAATACTACATAATAAATAACGGGTCCTGAATTCAAACCACTATTTCTTGCAACTTTTAGTTTTCACACCGCATAGAAAGCCTACTCTCATGCCGTAGAGCCATAGAATGTTTCTCCTCAATAAGTATTCAAACAAACAAGATGCTGAAACCTTGCCAACAATTTATTGGACCGTCTGCCGTGGAGCGTAGGTTCACCTAGCTCCTGATCCTGTTCCATTTCCGAAATAGTTCCAAACTATACAGTCTACGGTGCAGCTCGTGTGTTTTAATAGGCGGCAGGAGGACTTTGGGGGTTGCAAAATTGAGTCGAGTCTAGAGAGTGACGAGCAAAAACCATTACGGCGTATAAAAAACGTGCAGAGAAATTTAATTTTTGGATACTTGTATTTGATTTCGTTAGGAATGCCATTCTGCATGCAGAAGTTATTTGGGCATGTGAACGAAATTGTTGAGACGGAAAAACGCAAACAGGCCTCAAGGACTTACTCATGTGAGATGTGTTTAAATTTCTAACGAACCAGTTAAAGTTATGAACGTGTTGGGGGTGGTGGCGGACCCACCCTCCAGAGAGACTGAATTTGATTTATTAATGTAATGTGTTTGGACTTAAAAGTTTATGGAAATGTCAAAATAGGGGAGAAAGTTCTCAGATAAATTGAATTTCGACAACTCTAATCAGTTACTTGGAAAAACTTTGAAAGCCACATTTATGAGTTCCTTGGCTTCAAGGAGATCATATCTGGAAGCTCGCATCCCTTACTCTGTGCCCGTTACTTTCTGGGCTTTCCTCTAAATTTCCTTTATTCACACAAATCGAAGTTGGAATAATTCCTCAACCTTGAAAGATTTTCAATTCCAATGAGAAAATCACAAGGATCAACGCAAGACTTTCTGCCGCCATCGCCAGAAATAATTTTTAGACAAAGTTGTTTTTACATTCGTTTTATGTAATTTTGCCATATCACATCTTGTGAAGGAAGCTTACAGAAATAGGACAAGAAGGAAAGGTTTCAGAATTATTTGAGACGATTCTAGAATGCTTCGGTGACCAGCAGTAAAAGTTGCTATAAATAGTCCCAAGTTCCAGGGAACAATTTAAACTTTCACAACATTGTTTATGGCCAGAATCTCATTAAAGGAAAATTGAGAAATGTATCGGAAAATACATTTCGAATTGGGTTTGAGGATACAATATACAAATCCATATATATGTATAATGTGTATATTTGGTTGAAAGAAACGTACATATTTTCCAAAAAGTCGGTTTTACCGTGAATATTTTTGTACCAGTGTCTTGTAATGAATCTAAGGGAAATAGGAGGATCAGACGACCATCTTGAGTGGGCGAAGACGACCTAGAGGGAAGAGCTATCCCAGAAACCTAAAAAGCTAGCCAAATTGACCATGAAGGTCAGGCCGCAAAGACTGAAGGTCATCAAAGTGCACGGTTGACACGTTCTTGCATGCCTCTGTGCTAGTCAGGCTCGGGAATGTGGAGTGTCCTTTGAGCGCTTAAATCCCTCATGTGTCATTAGTGCAACGTATCGGTATAGACACACGCGGGTCCGCACCGAATCTAAAAATAGACATCAAACAAAGGAATTCGCAACGACCTATAGAAAAAAACCAGAACTCGAGCTAAACCTGGAAAAATCGGTTCGGCCGCGCGCGTGGAGCCGTAAGTCCCCGGACCCGAATGCCGCGGTCGAAAGGGAAGATCCACGACAGATCACAGTCCCCATCATTGCGTCCTCTGCCTCAGATAGTTATTGAGGCGGGGCCTCTGAGGTTCCCTCCCATCCTTGACATCCTCAGGCCATTATTTAGAGGATGTCCACAATAAGGTTTTGCGGGGGTCCAGGAGGAAGAGAGAGGGAGGAAACATTTAAATAAAAAAAAAATTAACTTAAATTCATGGGAAATGCAATCAAATAAAAATATAAAAGAACAAGTCGGGAAACCGGAAGTTTGACGCTTCAGGTATAAAAGGTTTTGTGTTTCCCATGGAGAGGAGCATACCGCAGTTCTCCATTGGCTGATAGCATTGACTCGAGATATTTGAATTCCTCAGCGCTGTCAGCTGCAGTAACCTGGCCAGAACTGAGCAGATTAAATATTGACCCGAGATATTTAATTCGCTGTGTATTTCTTTTATAAGGAGATTTGAGTGTGCATTTATCCCGTTAGTATGTAACACGTAATATCACTTGAAAGTGGAAGTTTTCACATAAACTTTGTTAGTAATAGTGATAGCGATACATCAAATTTGGTAGGATCATGCTCTATGCTGTAGCCTACATTGCTGCAAAACTTCATGACTTTAGGGTAAACTTAAGGGGGGTTTTCTTGCCAATTTACTAAAGATTATAGTGATGTACTATTATTGATTATTTAATTTTGTTTTAACAGGTATCGGTATGGAAGTTATTTTGGAGCGTAGCCACCATACAGTAGCAGCTTCTTGATTTTTAGGTTGGGTAGTTTCTGAGAATGGGTCCGCTGAAGAAATGATCACTTTCAACCCCCCGAACTCCCCACTTTTCAACCAAATGTCAAAACTAGGACCGGCTTCAAAACGTAACAGAGAACTTTAATTTGATACCACACAGGACTGTATTTAATGAATGCATTTGCATGTTGGGGATTCCCATAAATTCGACATGAAAAGATGTAACTCACTATATGCGTGAGTTTTCACAGTTCCCACCTTTCTAGCCAATCGCTATAACCGTCTCCGAGAAAAATGCGTGTGACGGACAGACAGACAGTAAACCGAGAAAAATGCGTGCGACGGACAGACAGACAGTAAACCGATTTTCATAAGGTTTTGTGTTGACAGGGAGAAGTAAATTCTTCATGAATGGAATTTTAATATTTCTTTCGAATGCCAATTATTCTCGTTAGTTATGACGTCAGCACCTTATTTGTATGGCTTAGGATGCGGTAAATGCGCACGAAATTGATAAGTTTGAACTGTTCTAGCTTTGACACTAATAGTCAGATTTCCATAAGATGTGTGTATGCACGAGACAGTCCTCTATGTCGGTGCAAAATTTAGTACTCATAGGGTAAACTTAAGGGGGGGGGGGCGGTTTCAGTCAATTTTTAAAAGTTGGTAATATATTATTAGTAAGTTTATTTGAACAGATATCGGAATGGGACATATTTTGAGGCCTGATTTCATTTAAGCGCACCGTCCTGATTTTTTTCGGATTTTTGGGTTGGGTAGTTTCCGAAAATGAGTCCTGTCTCACTTTAATTCCGTACATTTTGGCTCCTTACCCATGCACTTTGCAATTCACGCCAAAACTAATGTCAGTACTAATCGAGACCATCCATTTGATACCCTACACGACTATATCCAGTGATTTGTTTTTAAATTCTCCATTTCTATGTATGGGGACCCCCCCTTTAAACTCCACCTAAATTTATGTCACTCGCTGTATGCGTGGGAGCGTTCATAGTTCTCATCTATCCACCAACTTTCGTCCGGATAGGTTTGCCGTTTTGGAGAAAAGTGTGTGTGACAGACAGACGGACAGACAGTGAATCGATTTTAATAAGGTTTTGTTTAACACAAAACCTTAAAAATGAAATCCAATGAAAGCAAAAACACATACACATTGTTTACACTCCGAGCTCGACGTGTCGTGTATCTGTTTGTTGTTTTGTTTATTTCTGTTTCATACGGAAATTGCTTGTCTCAAAGAAGGAAGAAAAAAAGTATGTATACCGAACTACTGCTGAATTTAATGCAAAAAAAAAATGCCGAAAGACTTTTGGTTTTTTCTTTTCTAAATTTTCTTTCTTGGAGTCCTCCCAGCGATGCACATGCAAAGCAGGAAATGTCTCGCACACTCTTCTGGTTTTTTATCCTGCCGCCCACGCCCATGCACAAATTTACCAAAACTTAACGTCGTTATAATATGCAAAACTTTGCACCGCTATCTCAGCAAACCAATTCCCTGACCTTCCGACTACGCCTCCACGACAATCATTCGTTTTTCTGCTAACTTTCGTTCCGATTCCCAGCATTAACCAATTTTCGTTTCTTATAAATTACCTTTTACAAGGATGAAATCATTCCTCAAGGCAATATATTACTTTTTCGAATTTTGGAAAAGCAAACTTACCTTTCTTCTCGCCCAAAGCTGAAATTAGGGAGACCACTAAATTACCTCTAATTCTACTCTCTACGGCTCCGGCATATACAGTGAAATTTTGAAATCCCACTGACCGTTGATCAGCTGTCCACCCACGAACCGGTCTCCTTGCCGCTACGCTCGCCTTGAACTCGATTGAACTCCTAGAATTCATGTTGCAGCAACATGCGCGTGCGCTTACCGATGCGGCAAATCATTCCCCTATGTGAAGATCAAGTCACCCAAATCCATTCAATAATGTGCAATCTGCGGCGAAAAGTAGGTTAATTGCACATTATGGAATGCATTATTTTAGCAAATTAATTCAGAAAACGAGGAATGAGATTCCGCTTCCGTCGCGAAGCAGCGGTCACAAAAGTCTATACCGCTAAAATATTAAAAAAAATATAGGAAAAACTCTTCTAAAGCGAAATTGTCCCAAATTGGGAACACCAGTCTATACCAAGCATATAAATGACACTGCCAATTTAATAAGAACAAACCTCACCTGGCCTAATATTCTATCTCTTTTCACCCTTCTTTTGCCGTGTGTACCTGTATGAACATCTTTGCTGCTCTTTAGTTCAACATCACCAGAAATCATTTAAACCGTATTCTCCCTAATTTGTCTGTGGATTACTTTCCCCAATATCCATATGCTCCTCCCTACATCGCTCCCGATGTTCATCACTCTTACTCCTGTTCTCTATCAATTCCCAGGCTCTGCAAGTCTTCAAGTCCTTTCGGCGTCATATCAGTAGCACCCCCAGTCACGCTCAACCTCGTCAGCCAGGTACCTTATCCCAAAACTCTAAAACTCATTATATTTAAACAAGTCGGGAAACCGGAAGCTAGACGCTTCAGGTATGAAAGGTTTTGTGTATTTCTTTTATAAAGAGATTTGGGTGTGTATTTGTCCCATTAGCATGTAGCACGCAAAATATGCATATATTATGTGAAAATAGCCACTTTCAAGTGATATTGACATTCATAGTCTCGAATTTGCAGAGAAGCGACAGCTTTGACCTAGTATTACTTTGTTAGTTATAGTGCGATTTTTACCAAATTTGGCAGGATCATGCTCTATGCTGTAGCCTATATTGTTGCAAAATTGTGTGATTCTAGGATGAACCTAAGGGGGGTTTTCCTGTCAATGACTAAAAATTATAGTAATGTACTATTATTAACTTTATTTGAACAGGTATCGGTATGGAGGGTATTTCGGAGCCTAGGCACCATATAGTGACAGCCCCCTGATTTTTTTCAGATTTTTCGGTTGGGTAGTTTCTGAGAATGGGTTCGTTAAAAAAATGACCACTTTCAACCCCCCGCACCCCCCACATTTTCAACAAATGTCAAAACTAAGACTGGCTTCGAAAAGTACTAATCGAGACCTTTAATTTGATACCCCACATGACTATATTTAATGAAAAAAAAATTTACACCCTCCCTTTGCATGTATGGGGACCCCCCCTTAAATTCGTCGTAATGCATGATTTTCGTTAGAACTCCTGGTGCGGTTAGGAGCTTCAAATCTGTATATGCGTTTATATTATGTTTGATTACTTATTACAAAAAAAAAAAAATTAAAATTCGTCGATGTACGGTGTGCCCCAGTGACGAATGTTTTTAAGAACCATTTAGGTTGATCGGAGTTTTTAAGGTTTTGTATGAAACAAAACCTTATTAGAATCGAGTCGATGTCTGTCTGTCCATCAGTCTGTCTGTCTGTCACAGTCAATTTATTTTTTATTGGCTCGGAGTAGAAAAGAAGATTTAGTATTTGGTTAGAGCGCGATAATCTGTGAAGCTTGTGGGTTACCGATGCCATCGATTGTATGCCATCATGACATCTTTCAACCTTTTCGCCTAAAAGCCCAACGAATATAAAACCGGATAAAGCAAGAAAATTAGTTTTGGAAGATGTGTAACTGAGTTTGTTATGTTTTCAAATAATTTTCAGAAAATTGGATAACATTGTTGAATGTGTGCATTGGAATGTATTATTATTAGTATTATTCTGTTAAGGGAAAGTCGCACCGCGTCCTTGAAGAACTGTTGTGCCCCTTTTACTGGGTATAGTGTACTTATTGATCATAGTATCTCAAGCAGGTCTGTAACCGTTAGGAACTTTAGTATGTTCCCTACTTCCAGATGTTTCAGCTTTGCATCTGGTATTAAATGTTCTCCCAGATGTCTCGACCTACTTTGCACAAGTGCCGGACACTGTCCCAGGACGTGTATAGAGGTTTCGTCCTCCTCCTCACAAAACCTGCAGGCAGTGTCCGTAGATATCCCTAGCTTCCCTAGGTGATAGTTCAGCCGACAATGACCAGTGCGAATCCCCACTATGATTCGGAGGTTCTTTTTGGTGAGGTTTAAGCAATCCTTGGTGCGCATGGGTTCGTATCCCCCAATAAGCACCCTGGACTGCTCCATCCCTGGTAGGCCCGCCCAATATAGTTCCCTCAACCGTTTCTCTTCATCTCTTAGATTCATAGCCATGAAACCGTTTCCGATTCCACAGAAGGCTTCTGGTCCGTGTAAAGGCGTCCCTGCTCCCTTCTTGGCTAGTTCATCCGCTGCCTCTTTGCCTTCCAACCCAGCATGGCCTGGAACCCAAAGTATCCAGACCTTGTTGGGCGAGCCGAGTGTATTCAGTCTCTTAAGGCATTCCCATACCAGTTTAGAGTTCACCTAGTTGGACCTGAGTGCCTTGATCGCTGCTTGGCTATCGGTGAGAATATCTATGTTCTGCCCCCTGTAGTTCCTTTGCAGATTAAAGGAGGCACATTTGTTTATGGCGTATATTTCCGCTTGGAATATGCTTGTGTACCTGCCCATTGGCTCAAAGCACATTTTCCTTGGACCAATGACACTGGCACCCGCTCCCTCTGCTGTGAGGGATCCGTCAGTGTACCAAGTAATCAGTTGCTGGTTTAAGCCGTATGTCGCAGCCACGCTCTCTCAGTTTGCCTTGTTACTCCAACGTGTTTCAAACTTCTTATCGAAGTGAAATCTCGTTGTCATGTTGTCCCTCGGTATCAGTAATTCGGGATACCACCTAGAAAGGATATCAAATGAAATGTAATCATTCTTCGCAATATATTGATATAAAATCGGATCTATATTTTTAAAGTTATCTTAAGATACTGGACACAACTCTGAGAGGCGAATACGCGATTAGGGTGCTGGTAAACATTGAAGGGACCTTCGACTGGCCTGAAGTGGATATTGATCGCTACCTGACAATGGAAGTAACAAAACGGCTGCCCCGAGGAAAATGTGGTATCGCCCTTCTGTGGAGTATTTTGATCGACTCACTATTGTATTATATGAACTGAAAAATCTGGCAACGCGCTCTCAAGCTTATGCAGATAACGTGCTAGCTGTTGTGTGGAAGTGGATAAAACTGGAATGAACTCGAAGAATGCATCACTGGATATACTGAGGTCTTCTACAACGACGGTTTGAAAACTGGAGGGAGTTCAGGAGCAGGAGTTTACCTTTCGTATGGAAACGAGAAGATGACTTCCCCCTAGGGACAATAAACAAGAGCTCTTCAGACTGAAGTGTAATTTTCCCCAGGCCGGCACCGGAAGCATCTTATACTGCTTTAAAAAGGTGGGAATAAGCTTCCCGTAATACAGGTAGCGGAGTGTCAAAGATGCTAGATCAGCCTTTTCCCTTCAGAACCAACCAAACATACGACCTTGTCACAATCAGGGAGCTTGTGGTGGTTAACTACCACATTAAGGGTATCCTAAAACACATAGCCGACGAAAACGGAAGGCATTGCAAAAGAAGGCTACGTTTCTTGGGAATGAGGACATTCACATTGCTACATCACCAAGTGTGGCGATATCCAGAGAAATCGGACGGATGAAAGTGGAACTTTCGGCAAAAGGTGCGCGCAGCAGACTTTTAAGTTAGCCGTGGTTTTCATATTAATAATATAATAATAATCATTGGCACAACAATCCATATTGGATCAGGGCCTTGAAGTGTGTTAGAGCACTTCATTCAAGACCGTAACGGTACACTACAGTAGACTGTAGGAGGCAATGTGGTCAGCATTGCGCTCGCTCGAGATTATTACCCTGATTTGACTCAGGTACTCATTCACAGCTGAGTCGACTGGTATCCGACATCAAATCACGATACAAATCCCACTGCCGCCAGCGAGATTTGAACCGCGACCTTCCGTACGACAGCCTTGTGCTCTAACCACTCAGCTATCCGGACACTTTTCATATTAGACTGCATTTATGGCTACAAACATAAGGGTTAGTCAAATCAACCTGCAGCATGCCAAAGCTTCTTCCTATCTACTGGCGGCAAAGTTGGCGAAGTTGCAGGACTATCCTGATCTACTTTTCGTTCAAAAGCCATGGATTTGTTTCAACAAAATCTGGGGTATTGGATCAGTTAAAGGGACTGGGATCTTCTTCGATGAAAGATCTCCATGACCGAGGGCCCATTTTCTAATGCCAAAATTGTTAGAGGTAAGCATGCTGAATCAATTCTGTGCCCAGGACCTTGTTGCGGTCAACTTACAATGCCAAGTTAATGGTAAGAAGAGAAACATCATAGTTGCCTCTGCGTTCTCACCCTATGAGTTTTTGTGCCCTCCGCGACGAAAGAACTAAGGATCTGGTAGTGTATACAGAATCAAGTGGCTTAGATCTGTTAATAGGTTGTAGTGCGAACGCTCAGCATATTTGTTGGGGCAGTGGCGAATGCAATCCTGGAGTAGAGAAGCTGTTTGATTTTATCACTTAAGCTGGTTTGAGGACCGCGAACGTAGGGTGTGCCCCTACGTTCGTGGATCCAAGAAGAACTGAAGTAATGCATGTCAGTATATACTGACGTCTTCTACACCGATGGATCAAAGACAGAAAATGGTTCTGGAGCAGGAGTCTACCTCTTGGATAAAAACGAGAAGTGGGCTTTTCCTTTGGGACAATACACAACGGTCATTCAGGGTGAAGTGTATACGATCCTAAGGGCCGCCACCTGGATGATTGAAGGGCAGGCGCATCGCAATCTGTAGCCTTAGTTAAGCTGCATTGAGGGCATTGAGTAATACTTTGTTCACTTTGAAAGTCGTTCAGGAATGCAAAATCCGATCGAATTCTGTTTCTAGATTCACTACGGTGGATTTACTCTGGACACCTGATCTTGTGGTGTAGAGGGAAAGGAAATCTCGGATGCCTTAGCAAAAGACGCTTGAACGTTCTCTATGACCGTGCCGGAACCAGCAATTGGGGTGTCGGTAGCATTGGCTGATGTTGCTATCAAAAACTGGGAACAAATTTCCCAGAATAACAGGCAGCGAAGCCTTAATTCTGCTGGACAGATCAAACTTTTCCTGTCAGAACCAAACAAACATACTGCAAAGTTCATTCTGTCGAAAAGCTGGAAGACTTGCTGAAGTATTGGGGGCATTCTGACTCGCCATAATTCGCTAGCTGTGCATATGTTCAGAATAGGAATTATCCAAGATGATATGTGTCCATACTGTAATGAGGAAGCGAAATCCACGGAACATTTTCTATGTGAAGGCTTATGGACGCGTCAGACATCAGATTTTTGGGACTGATGTGCTCCAACTGCAGCGGGTAGCATCACAGATACTAATGGAAATTCTGCGATACATAAACGAATTCAGAATATTCTGCTAGACAGGGGAATCGAATATAATGGACAACTAAGGTCTGAGTGATCAGAGGCTTTGTCTTTCCCCCACCTCACAGCCAGTGACTCTAACATATATTCAGCCTGCAATCTACTTACCGAATTCCACATCCTTAACTTACATATAAATATTGATTATATTTCCGCAATGCAATGTTCTGTTCTGATCACCTTAGACCACATAAGGGTCATCTGTGAGAATAAACCTTTAGGAAAACCTCAGTGCGTGTCCGCAAACTGGCGCAACAAACCACAAATCCTACATGCAGCATATGCTTTTGCCGAATCCTTAACCAAATTGAGTTAAATCTTCCTAAAATATCCTGCCCTGTCAACAACTGGTTTGCATCAATCAATCTGCTGATACGAACTATGCCAACCCACTAACTCCTATCGCTCCGCTATTTATCTACTAAGTACTCCCTCTCCATAGGCATGATATCCTGCATGATGTATTTATGTCCTTATACGTGACAAGTACCAATCGAAATTTGATGACTCTTTCGTTGAGGCTGAACCAATTTGCCAGCAGCGAATTAGTAGTGAAGTTGATTATGATGGTGTATCCTCTGCCCACTTTAAAGGCTCCATTAATTGCTCATCGAGATGGCACAGGACTTAATTTATTCAGAGTAGTCGAATTGAATAGTGAGTTCGTCCTCAGCGTTTGATGATTCTGATAAGACTCGAATCCGGACATGCATAGGTGGAAGTGCGGCATTTAATTTTTCAGATAATTCGTCAAGAGGAAATTAGGTTTCGTCTCTCGACGGAGCCTCGTTATAGTCCTGAATAACCATGAAAGAAACATTTATGCAAATGATGTGTTTATAGAGCTCAACACTTAATTGCATGAATTGAAAATGGCGCAAATGAGTGCAAAAAGTTTCTTAATGCATGCTGGCCTACTTTCCTCAAAGAAACCCTTCTGAGAGAAGCAAATTCGAATACGGTTTGATTCATTAAAAAAATACCCGACGTCGTTCATTCGTAGAACCAAATGGATTCATCCTAATTTTAAAAACTAACGAGTTACAGCTAACGATGTGAGAATAGTCTTGTCTATGCAAAAATCCCATTTCGTCTGCATAATTTCAGGTGACGCGACGAATGACGAGTTCACATGCAGCCATTCAGGAGGTCGGTCATCAACACCGTCATCTATGTTTCCCTTCCTTGGCTCCTTTTATCATGCAAAAACTCACAACGAAGAGAATGCAAAGCTGATGCTGAAAAGCCGCTCGTAAAAGGAACTCTGAAGAGTGTTAGGAGGCGTTGACCTACACACAAGCCCCAGCACTTGCTGGCTGTAGGCGCTTATCTCGGGAGAAAACAACTCAACTGTGAGGACATTCGTGGTAATAAGATGATAATCGGACTAAAGGAATACTTCAAAAAGTATTATAAACGGGCCAGTTGGCACTGCTCTGGTCGGGACGAACCGACGGAGTCAATTTCAAAGCTCCTGAAGTCAAAGCGGGCATGAGGCGACAAGCCAAGACGGGAAGGTCAATTTTCAATTTGAACTAAGGATAAATTTAGGAAAAGCCTTTTATTGTCTCGGGATTTCATCCGGATGAAGATTTTATCTGGGTCATTGAGATGGTCACGTGAAGTTTTGCAGCCACCATGGGAAGGTTCGAGGAGGCAGTGTCCGTCACCAGCGCGTCTACCTTACGTATAGTGAGAGACGAAATGAATGCTTCACTCGTCATTCGTGGACACTAGAAACACTCATAGTGCCTCCGTCAGGATTCTTATCGACCAACCGATATTTCCCAGTAGTAGAAAAAACTAATCGATTTTGTTTCATGTATGTAATATGGCGAATTCCGTATAAATTAGGTTACCAGTAAATGTATCGTATGAGAGAGTACACACAGAAACCTCCTATCAATATCCAATTACAAATTCAACAATGACCCAAATTCCGAGCCGATGTAGACACAAAGTTTATATACATGCAAATAGCGGAAGCAATCGAACAGCATCCATCCTTGCATACTGGGTTTTCCGGCAACTGATGGAAAATAAAGTTATGAGGCATAGATGTTTTGATTCGATTATAATCTCGTTGTGGAGTCAATATTGGAGGCAAATAGCGGGTGCATGTCCTCTTTGTACGATACCTGCTAAGTTGCTTTTAGTTGTTCGGTTGCATACCTAATAATATTTCGCCCGGGCGAAATGACGCTGAAATTTCCAGGGATGGCAATATCCTATTTTTGAGACTCCAGTCAGAATGCAATTACAAATGTATTTGGAAATGAAACCTGGAAATATTGAGGAAGTTTTCAAAAACACTCCAAAACGAGGATATACTTTTTATTTTTATTGAAATCGGTTCAATGTCTGTCTGTCTTTTTTTTAAGGAGGTGGAAATCTTCACAAGACTCTGGCCTGGGCACGCCAGAGTCTGGGATTTTATCCACTAAAACCACCCCCGACTCCCCCCCTATCCCGTGGAACCACCTCGCCTAATTGCTCAGAGGACCCAGCGCACGTTTTCTTCCACTGTCCTAGGTTCTTGGAAGAAAGGAGGAAGAAAGGTATTACATCACGGGGCGGAGTTAGCTTACTTTAGTTAGGTCTCCTTCCGTCTATCTGCGGGGTTCGTAACCGCGCCTTCCTCACTTCTTCTGCTTTTCGCAGTTTTTCCTGGATTGCAGCGATCATGGAATTGATCGCATCCCAGTCTTCCTGACAGGCTACCATTCTCCGGACAAAATTTTCCGGTGATAGCACTTCACCTAGAGTTTCCTTTAGGTTCCTCCTTTCTTCCACGAACCTAGGACAGTGGAAGAAAACGTGCGCTGGGTCCTCTGAGCAATTAGGCGAGGTGCCCAATTAAAACCTGCACAGGTATTGGCGGTATCCTCCATGGCGGTGAGGAACTGGGTGAGATTATAATTGATATCCTCCCGCTTTCTCTCCAGCCACTCCCCGATGGAAGGGATCAACCTGTAAGTCCAAGGACCGTTTTCTGACTGGTCTCATCTCTGTTGCCATCTGCTTAAGGATCTCTCCCTTTCGGTTCTTTTTCACCTAGAGAGAGATGGACCTAGTGTTATAAATGTTCATCATTTCGGTTGCCAGGTTGTCAATCGGCATCATTCCCGAGATGACGAACGCTGCATCGTCTGAGACGGTCCTGAAGGCAGAACACACCGTTAGGGATGTTCTTCTGAAAACCACACTCTTTTTATGTGTATTGCCTAAAATCTGCAGTGCTTTTCCACAAACTGGGACTGCATATAGCATGATAGAGCTCACCGCCCTGGCTATGAGCAGCCTGCAAGTATGTCGCGGGCCTCCTAGGTTCAACATCATCCTTGGTGGATGCTCTAGGTATACTTTACCTGCTGCTTAAAATTAAGTTGTCCTTCTATCATCACCCCCAAGTAATAGATGGCCGGCTTGTAAGTGATGATACGATTCCCGCTTAGTGATAAGGACCGCTTCCGCCTTTTCCTCCGCGAGGGCCAGTCCAGCACTCTCTAACCAAGCCTTAACAACACTGATTGCTTCGCTTGAGTACAACTCAGCATCCTCGAGGTGCTTTGCGACCACAACTAGCGTTATATCATGGGCGTAACCCACCACCGTGGCTTCCTCCGAAACCGGAAGGTTGAGTACATCATTATATATGATGTTCCACAGTAGTGGGTCCAGTACAGAGCCCTGTGGGACACCCGCGGAGACAACGTACTCTTTGGGTCCATCAGCGGTATCATACCAGAGTGTCCGCTCTTTCAAGTAGCTATCGATAATAGCGACGAGGTATGTGGGAACACCAGTCATCGCCAGAGACTTTCGTATAAGGTTCCAATTGGCCGAGTTAAATGCATTTCTCACACGCAGCATCACCACCACACAATATTTGCTGGTATAACCACTTCCGTGAATTGCATTTTCGACCAAGCCAGTAACCATATTGATGGCATGAATGGTTGATCTGGCTTTACGGAACCCATACTACCTATCTGAAAGGCCCCCTTGGCTCTCGACCACTGCAAGTAATCTATTATAAATGACCCGGTCCAACATTTTCCCCATAGTGTCTAAAGAGACGTATGGGTCTATAGGAGGCCGGTTCCCCTGGAGGTTTGCCAGCCTTAGGAAACAGCACCAGCTTCTGCCGCTTCCATGGGGCAGGAAAGATACCTTCCGACATACACGTTTCGAACAGCTCCGCGAACATATCCGCAAATATGTCCGTCTGTCTGTCTGTCTATCACATGCACTTTTTTCAGAGACGGCTATAACGATTGACACGAAATTCGGTGAGAAGGTGGAAACTGTGGACGCCCAGACATGCAGTCAGTGATATCCGTCTAGGTTGATATTTAGGGGGGGGGGGGGGGGTCCCGATACATTTTAAAGGTGGGTGTAAACATTTTTTTCACCGAATATAGTCATGTGGGGTATCAAATGAAAGGCCTCGATTAGTACTTTTCGAAGCCGATCTTAGTTTAGAAATTTGTTAGAAAGGCGGGCAGTGGGAGGAGTGTAATAAGATAATTTCGAAAAATCTGAAAAAAATCATGAAGCTGCCTCTATATGGTGCCCAGGCCTCAAAATACTCTTCATATCGATATCTGTTAAAATTAAGTTAATAATAGTATATTACCATATTTTTGGGAAAATTGAGTAAAACACCCCTTAAATTTATCCCAGAGTTATAAAAATCGATAGTAGTATAAAATATAATATGAAGCATATTATTCCCAAGTTTGACCAAATTCATACTATCATTAACAAAGTTACGGTAGCTCAAAATTGACTTTACCGTGTAAATTTACTGTAACTAAATATCGATATCACACTAAAGTAGGTAGTCAGACATGCTAACCGCATACACATAACGGGCTACGTACAAATGTGATAGTTCTACACTCAAATATACTCACAGAAGAAGCAAACAAAACCTTTCATACCCGAAGCGTCCAGCTTCCCGTTTCCTGACTTGTTTGTCTCTAACAACATATCAGATGCAGAAATGGCTCAATGAATGTATTTTGCTTGAAGGGCTTTGTTGGAAGTGTTCATAGACTTCTGCTAATCAAGGTACATCTTTTGAAGGTAGAGAGAGGTCCCCTCCTCTTCATCATATTGGCTAAAAGTAACTGAGTCTGCAATCTTAATTTTATCCGCATGGCAGCGTTAGGTGTCAGGTGGTGGAATACCTCTCTTCTGATGTCAAGGTCCTTCACGAGATTTTTATTTCCTTCCTTCCTTCTGACTTCGCCATTAAGGACAAGGTTAACAGTGCACGCTTCTACGCCAAATGCAGGCTCTGGCCCCACTACTGCTGAACCACACCCAAGGAGTCAATATCCGAGTGCCGGGGAACTTAAGTCAAGAACTATTCTCTTCAGTCAACCGACTCCAAGTCAGTGCAACTAACCCCGAATGATTTGGAAGCAAATTCCAATGGTTTAAACAATTCCGCTATGCTATTTACATAGTATTCTGGTCACAAGCCAGGTAAAGGGGGAGGGTTTGAGGCAACATACTGTGTACAATCCTCAGTAAAAACAAAAATAAAATGCTGAGATCAGAGAGAGATAAATAGAGTATAGTTGGAGTTATTCCACTATGCTAAATTCTACCTGATTTCTTTTGGTGACAGATCCCGCGACAGGCCCGCCAAGAAAATGCATGCAATGTCGTTACAAACAAGATGATCGGATTCTATCACAAGCCTCGGAGATATGCTAGGGCGTTCACCTCAGTGGACATGGCGGGAAGGGGCCCGATTCTGTCGAGAAATGGGCAAGGGTTCTTGACGCATGGGCAGCATCAGCACGTAAATAAGGTGGTCCGATCAAAACGAACAAAAAAAAACGAGCTTGCACGCTAAATGTTGGTATCCTAACTGGAAAGACCGAGGAACTTGCAAGAGCCATTCGGAAAAGGCGCATCGATATCTGCGCTCTGCAAGAAACCCGATGGTCTGGTGCCAAAAGCTGCGACATTGAACGCGAACGCGATAAAAATGGCTATAAATTTCTCTATTTTGGTAGCCCACACACTCAATATGGTGTTGACATTGCCATCTCAGAGGGTTTGGTTTAGCTTACTGGGGGGATTCGCAGCTCCGAACACTCAGGCCATTGTTTTGGCCCATGGTACTATCCCCGTAAACCGCCTATTCAATGTCTTCCCGTCTACGGTGTTCGCAGGCTTTAGCGAATCTGAGAACATTCTCCAGAGGCAGAGAGTGTGCAGTTTCTTCATTAAAGAAAACCTTGTCAAGGTGTCTGCTGCACATAGCCGAAACCACTACCCGAATCTTTTCCACATGGTAGTTTAAGGAGCAGTGTCCCGTTAACAGCCCTACTACGGTTTTCATGTTTCACTTCTTAAGGAACAATGAAAATATAGTGGCCCTAGGCTCTTTCACAAGGATTTTCGCCAGGCGGCAAGAATCCAAATTTCTCCACTCCACTTCAGACTTGACAGAAGATGGTTGGATTCTAAGAGCTGGTTCTGGCCTCACCAATGTGGATCCAGACCCTCGGAAAGCCAGCCTGTCAGCCTCCTTATTACCGGCGATGTTAGAGTACGAAACCCACAACAAGAATGTTTCGTTCAGTCCGCCAAGTTTCAGCAGCACCTGATGACAACTCCACACCAACTGGCTTGATATGTCGTTGCTATTTAGTGTTGATAATACCGCGCGACTGTCGGAACAGATTCGAATGGTGCGACCCTCCATTTTTGTCGCAGGCATTCTTCTGCTGAAAACGGAATGGTATATATCTCCACTTTAAATATGGTCGTCATTTTCCAAAGGGTCGGGCCAGTTCAATAATCGGATACTCCGCGAACACCCCTGCGCCCGATCCACCCTCCTAACCCGTCGGTGAAGATTATTAAATCTGTAATCTGAAAAGACTCATGTCCATTTGTCGACCATTCTTCTCTTTCGGTGATTACGACAGTGTATGGCTTTTCAAAGACGAATCTGGAAACCATATGATCGGTTGGCATCAGGGCTACCGGATGTTTGTAAAGGAATTTCCAGATAGACACATGACCATGTGATTGGCGCCTTTCCACGCCCCAATGGTATTCAGCCTATATCCGTCACTGGCTGCTTTCCGTTTCACCTCCAAGTGAATGGGGGGTAAATTTAGGATAGCTTCAAGTGCCAGAGTCGGCGTAGTACTCATTGCTCCAGTAATACTTAGGCAAGCAAGTCTCTCAATCTGCGTTAGCAGCTTCCTGCTGTTAGCCAAGTTTAGTCTTGGACACCAGGACACCAGGCAGTGTATAGTTGCCCCAGCTGACGTTCCTAGTGAACATAACTAGTCCAGTCTTCCTAGCGTTCCCCGTGGGTCCATTGTGGAAGCACCAACTGTCGATTTCATGCAGCGTTGCATTCAAGCGGTCACATACTGTGTCCGCAAACTCGCCGGTAATTATTACGGCTAGATAGTCCGCAAATGCTTGCGGGAAGACTTTTTCGTCCTCCAGGAACCACAGGAGGGTATCCATTACCAAGATCCATTACAGTGGAGAGAGAACCCCTCCCTGTGGGCAGCCCTTGAGACATCTGCTTCAATAGACTTAGAATAGAATGATGCCATCCGGACCTGCAGACTTGTATCTATGGAACGAGTTAAATGCCCATTTTACTCGCTCCAATGATACTACTTTGCGTGCCAGATTCCAGTCTCTCGGTTGCGGGCCGAGATTAGATTTTGGATGCTGCCTGGGAAGTGCACTTCAAGCAAATGGTTTGCCGTTTCTTCATCGCTTTCTGTGTACCTCCCGTTTGCAAATAGCCCAGTTTCTGGCTACGTTCTTTAATCAGAATTCGCTTCAGCTTTGAGGTTGCTTCAAGAGAGTTAGTTTCTTCGCCAAAGCGTCTCCAAGATGGTCGATTAGCCGATCTTATGCTTCTGTGCCTCTTTATAGCGATTACAGCTAGCGCCTAAATCACATTGAGGAGCATGCTTGTCGTTCTCCTTTGTTTGCCAAATCCGAGTTCCACTATGGTGTTTTACCCTTCTTTGGCATATTGAGTGGACAACTTTCTTTGAAAGCTTCTCTGATGCTAGTTGTGATCATCTGGGTTGTCTCCTCAATTCCAGCATGGATTTGATGCGCTTCCCAGGGACCTATTTTATACATCACCCAATTTGTCTTCCGCGAATTCTGAAATGGAGTAGGTGCAGGTGGATCCATGCCCATTACGAAATCAATGCGTCTGTGATCCAAGAGTGCGATATCGTTTGATACTCTCCACTCTCCGATTAGAGCCGCGATGTCAGGAGATGCCATCGTGATGTCGATGACCTCATTACCCCCCCCCTCCCCATCTGCAAATCGGTTCCTACTAGATACTCAAGTAGTCTCGATCCTCTTGCATTGATGTTCGAACTTTCCCAGCATAGGTGGTGAGGGTTGACACCACATCCTGCTCTTACCCCCTTGCCACTACTTTTGGCATATTGGATAACTCTGACGAATGTTCCACTGGAAACGTATCTTCTGCGTCACAGGGAAAATAAGCAGAGCACCATAGTATCTCTTTATCTTCCTTTTGTCTTTTTATGGTTAGCTTAGCCGATGTGGTGTCGCCATCACATAGGTCGTTAATCAAATTAGCCTGGAAGTCTTTTGAGACTACCATGCAGGAGCGGGGTCGATCGCTTAGGCCCCTGACTTACAACGTGACGGTCCCTAGCCCGTAGTAGAGCCAGTAGCCCGATTTTTTCCGGACCTTCTTAACATCGGGTTCGGGAACGCCGATAGTAAGAAAAGTTCCGGAATATCGGTTCTCTCTCCTGTTTTGCTGCCTAGCAGCACCCAGGTGGAAGTGTTGAAGTTATTCTGCACACCAAGTTGTTGCAGAACCTCAGCACCATTTCGTTCTTCTTCTGGAAGCCAGACGAAGCACGTTTTGAATGATGGAAGCTCAGAGACCCTTTTCAAGGTTAGTCGCACACCCTCCAACACATTGTTGAGGGAGGAGCAGTAATGTCTGAGCCACTCGTTTGTGTCTTCGTCGGCAAAGTTTAGCCGTAACAGTGTATGATGCAGTCTTTAGAGCTAGGAGGAGTTTCCTGTTAAGCTGTTCACACTGCTCATCATCGTAACGGGATGGATTAGAGTCGTCATAGAGGACCCATCCATCGGCTTCGATAGCCTGCTTCGGCTCGTCCGTTAAGGTCTGGGTCCCAATTCGATTATTAGTGAGTAGTGGAGAATCCGAGTCTCGACTTAACAGGTTTATGTTTCTGTTTTTTTTTTTGTTTTCTCACAATTGGCTGACATGGCCTCAATTTTACCGGGGAAAGTATGTCGATCTCGGCAGAGGCCCTTTTTGCCGAGACAAGGCTAGTTGAAACTGGGATCGCCTGGTACCCAGACTTAACCGTTTACTTCCACATCTTAACCCCTGTGAGCATCCAGCCCTAGGCATGGCTTCAGATGTTATCTCCCGTTTCCTGGAGGATCTTCCTTACTGAGCTCCCTCACCACGACAAGGTAGGTAATCGTCGAGGGAGTAAAACTTCATCCTGCTGACTTGTTGGTAAAACTTCCGCGTCTGGTGCGGTTACTCCCTGTACTTTTGGATTTCCCAGACTTGTTGGTTCTTTCGGGCTTCCTTGTTCCGTCTGTAAAGTTGCTTCTCCGCTCGCTGGAATTCGTAATTAGTCTCCCCTCGCATTACTCGGTATGCAGCATTCTTCCGTCCCGCAGCTAGCTTACATTCATCGTCAAACCAGCCGTTCCGACTTTTTTTGCGGATGGGGCCAAGTATGTTTGTGGTCGCATTTATGATAACGTCCTTCAGGCGATTGTGAGGATCATTTGTTGATGCTTCAACTTCAGTATCTCTGCTGACTGCGGTTATTGCGGCATCCATTTCCCTCTTATAGGTGTTACGGAGGACTATGTTGTGGATGGTTTCAGTATTAACTCTAACCTGTTTGATTCTGGGTGGTGTTGTTATTCGTCTGGAGGAGCCCATGTATGTTTGTGGACCGCTTTCTGCGCAAAGCAGGTACTTCCAATAACCATTTCGTGTGACACTGCTAATTGAATAATCCGCATTCCGTTATCATTTGTATTTTGATGTAAGCTATGGGGGCCAACATATCGCCTTAATACGGGTTCCGCCCCTCCTTGGCTGTTGAAATCCCCAAGTATGATTTTTTTATTGATATCATATCTGGGACAAGGATTAGAGGGTTGGTTCTACTGCCTCGTAGAAGGTACCCTTCTCCGACTCGGCAGTCTCCTTTGTAGGGGCGTGATCGTTTATGAGGCTTCTATTTCTAAATTTGCCTCGCAAGCACAGAGTGCATAGCCGTTCGCTTATGTTTTCAAAGCCGATAACAGCAGGTTTCATTTTTTGGTTAACTAAGAAACCTACTCCAGGCACATGGTTTACTGGAAGGCCACTATAATATGTGGTGTAGCGACTTTTCTCCAGGAAACCGGCCCCTGTCCAATGCGTCTCTTGTAACGCTGTTACATCAACTTTATATAGGGACAGGGTATCGGCTAGCTGTTTGGCAGCTCCATCTCTGAAAAGAGAACGCACGTTCCATGAGAAAATGCGCAAACCGTTATTCCCTTGTTGTTACCGGGTTGTTGTTGTGTAGTCAATCCTGTTCAAGGCTCGTTTCAACTTCGTAGCAGATTTTTCTCCGTGTAGGGTCGTCAGCCTTACCGAACCCTAACCTGGAGCACCAGTTGGTACAGTTTGTCCGGTTTTTAGGCGCGGCGTTTTTCTCCGCCTGCAGCTTTCCGTTAAGAAAGAGTTCCCAGTGGCCACCACGTGGAGGAAGATAGGGGAGGGTTTGGCAGTAGAGCTGCTGGTGTTGGTTCAGCAGGCGTTTCCCAGGTTTTATGCTCCATCGTGGGTACCAATCGACGCTTCGTCCTGGGACCTATATTACTATTTGACCACCTGTCTGATAGTATGTTTATAAGAGATAAAATGATGGTTCACATGCCAATCATCGTGCAACCCTTTCGTTTCATCGGCGGACATAAACTTCTCCATTTCGTTGATGCTGATTACAAAATGGTTCAATTATGTCGCCAACTGTTGACTTGAAAGCGTGCTGTTTTCAAATAGAGATTTCCAGAATTCTTGAATTTCTGGAACACATGCCAATAATTTACAAAACATGCCTATTCTCCCCCATAGCAGCACGTTAAGTCCTGTAAACATGCTTGTAACACCTCTTCACCCCCATTAGAATTAACCAAATGGCAAGATATTGCCACAGACCCCTTTCCCGGTGAACTTTCGCCTATTTAAAATTATTTCAAATCTAGCCCGCATGCAAAAACTTCTCATCTAATTAAAGAGCAAAGGATGGAAAACTTCAACCATCTTTCCCCTTTCATCCACTTCAGGCCAACTGAATGGCAAAATCCTTTCCACACAGTTCCCATCTTAGTTTTAATTTTCGCCTTCAATTCAAAACAGGCCTTTCTCCTTATGCGACTCGGAGAGGAAAATTTTAATTTTTTTCACGCCCTTGTTCCGCACGAGGGTGATGCTGGCTGGTGGCAGAGGTTAGTGTGAAGACGCTAAAAATTAATTTTCAAGTTTTCGTTGAGGAAGTTTTGAAACTATGGAAAGTGCTAATAACTAACATTTTATATGGTGGTGGTAAGAAGACAGGGATGAGGGACGAGGGTGGAAAACCACGCGCAATCTTTTAGTTTTTTGTGTTTCGTTTTTGGATGGAAAGTGCTTATTCGTTTCTTTATGTGGTTTGGAAAAACCTCTATCCCCCCTTTGAGGAAAAGGTTGTTGTTCCAGTTTTTACACCATTTAAGGCCAGCATAATGGATGAGGAGCCATATGAGCGGTGGAAAATATGAATTTCAAAAAACGTTACCTTCATTGTTCATGCAAAAGTGAAGGGTTTAGTGGCATGGAAAGCACAAATCCATTCTTAAGTCCTTTAGAACATAGTCATGGCTTTTTACTTCAACTTTCTTATTCAAATTTTAACGACTCAGATCTCGATGCAACTCTCTCAGTCGGCATGAAGTCGTTGATAAAGATATGTTTGGGGGTAGTTCAGTGGCCAATTTTATATTTGATTCAAGGAAAAGCAGAGGCAATCAGTCCGTGTAAATAGCTGGGTCCTTCATTTTCTCTGAAAATCCGAGATTTGAATGTAATTAAATTTTGCCCTTTGTTCGGGGAACAATACATTTCGGTTCCTGTGAAAGTGTCCTACCGGTGAAAGGCTGGAGCAGAAAGTCAGTGGCTTGTTTACTTTCTTCAGGCAATTTCAAATTTACTTCAGCGACTCCTTAAATTTTCCATTTGCTCAGCTAGAAAATTTCACCGCAATAAAATGCTTCGAAATTGCTTTCAGTTGAAATATTTTCCTTTGAAGTGTACTTTTAGTCGTTTGCAGAGTGCGAAAATTCAGTGCAAGCACCCTAACATTCGTTGAGCATTCAGCATTCCTTTAAACTGGATTTAATCTTAAAATTTGACCAGAATCGTTTTTCTATTTATCTATGGGTCTATGTCATCATTAGTCTGGGGAAGTATAGGAATGCTATCTTTATACTCATTTTCTATAAACAGAGTGGTCACATTTTAATGAAGTAAATTGGTTCCTTTGGATCTTACCCCCAACATGCTTCTAATAAAGTACGAAATAGGATCCAAAATAATCAGATTTTTGTTATGCATTTTTTTTTCTAAATTCTTTCAATGTCCATTAGATGCAATACACTTGACAAGTCGTTTTTAAGGGTTTGTGTAAAACAAAACCTTATAATGTCTTTTTTTTGTAGGGCGGTGAAAATTTTTAAAAAAATTCGGCCTGAACACGCCAGAGTGTATGATTTTTACCCACTAAAACCACCCCCGACTTCCCCCTACCTCGTGGAACCACCATTAGGTATTACATCACGGGGAGGAGTTAGCTTACTTTAGCTAAGTCTCCTTCCGTCTACCCTCCGAGTTCGTAATTGCGTCTTCCTCACTTCTTCTGCTTTTCGCAGTTTATTCTGGATTGCTGCGATCACTGGATGGCATCCCAATCCTCCTGCAAGCTACCATTCTCCGGAGACAATTTTGATTGCACTTCACCTAAAGTTCCCCTAGGTCGTTCTTTTCTTTCACGAACCTAGAACATTGGAAGCCAGGCTTTCTGGGACCCCGCCGCAGTTTGGACAATTAAGTGAAGGGTCCAATTTAAACCTGTACCATTATTGACGATAACCTCCATTCCCGGTGAAAAACTGGGTGAGATTATAATTGATCTCCCCATGATATCTCTCCAACCACTCCCCAATGGAAAGGATCAGCCAGTAAGTCTACCGCCCCTATTCTGAGTGGTCCCATCGCTGTTGTCATATGCTTATGGATCTTCGGCTTTTTTCACCTGCGATAAAGGGGAGATGGACCCGGTATAATATATGTTCATAATCTCAGTTGCCATGATGTCAATCGGCATCATTTCCGAGATGACGAATGTTGCATCGTTATGAGACGACCCTGAAGGCAGAAAACACCCCTTTTCTTCTGTAGACCGCACTCATTGCCTAAAACATGCAGCATTTTTCACCAAACTTTACCACCCTGGCCATAAGCAACCTGCAAGAAAGTCCGGGCCCTCTTACCTTCGGCATCATCCTTGCTAGATCCATAGATGCTTTTTCGCAAGTATGCTCTATGTACTGCTTAAATTTGAGTTTTCCGTCGACCATCACTCTCAAGTGTTTGATGGCCGGCTTGGAAGTGATGATACCATTCCTAATTCTAATGGAGGCGTAATTCTCTTCCGGCGCTTAGTGATGAGGACCGCTTCCGTTTTTTTCTTCCGCGAGTGCCAGTCTAGCACTCTTTAATCAAGCCTTAACAGCACTGATTGTTTCGCTTGAGACCAACTCAGTATCTTTGAGATGCTTTGTGACCACAACCAGTGCTATTTCATCGGCGTAACCCACCACGGTGGCCTCCTCAGGAACCGGAAGGTTAAATACTTCATTATACATGACGTTCCACAGTAGTGGGCTCAGTACATAGCCCTGTGGGATACACGCAGAGACAATGTACTCCTTGGTTCCATCGTCAGTATTATACCAGAGCATGCAATTTTGCCAGTAGCTAGCGAGGTAGATGGGACCACGAATGGTCGCCAGAGACTTTTGTATAAGGTTCAGTTGGCCGAGTTAAGTGCATTCCTCCCATTCAGGGTCACCACCACGCAATATTTGCTTGTACAATCCCTTCGGTGAATTGCATTTTTGGCCATGCCAGTAATCATTTTGATGGCATCAATGGTTGATATGGCTTTACGGAACGCATGTTGCCGATCTGAAAAACCTCTTTGTCTCTCGACGACTGTGAGTAATCTATTATAAATTACTCACTCCAACATTTTCCCCATAGTGTCTAGAATACATATGGGTCTATTAGAGGACGGTGCCCCAGGAGGTTTACCAACCTTCTTTGGTATGCCGTCCAGACCAGGGGCTTTGCTGTCGCCTATTGGACCGCAGATCTCCAGCAACTTGACCTTGGTGACTTGTGGAATCGACGTCACATTCAGGGGACACTGGTAGATATCAGAACCCCTCTTACTGGGGAAATAACTCCTGGAATATTTTCAAAAAGAGCATAGGGTACGTGATCTGCGGAGATGATCGGCCTCTGAATCATCCTGCCTGCTACCCCACGGATTTATGTCTGCTTCCGAACAGAGCTCCTTAAAACATTTTCTCTTACTCCACTGGATGGCGAGCTTGGGGTCCTTGGAAGCGTTTCTATGGGCATACTCCTTTTGCCCTTGACCAATTCTATCTATTGTCAACAGGGCAGTTCATCTGGTTCAGTGGCAAATCGATCGAAGACTGGCAAGTTCACTATTCCACCAATGTTTGGGTTTTCTAGTGGGGAATCGACGCGTTACATGATTTAGATATGCTTTGTATGGCATGGAGAGCTCTATCTCGAAGACCGTTGTTGATGTCGAATGGTCTTGAGAGTGATCCTGCTGCTTTTATCTGGCCTCGCACATTTGTCAGGGTCAACCTAGTCAGTCTTATCAATTTCGTCGGGATACCGAATTCTGTCATGGCCGTGTACAGTTTTACCCTGGCTATGGTATCATAGGCGGCTTTAAAGTCGATGAATAGATGTTGCAACTGTTGTCCATATTCCAACAGTTTTTCCATCGCTTGCCGCATAGAGAAAATCTGATCTGTTGCTGATTTGCCTGGAGTGAAGCCTCTCTGGTATGAGCGTATAGGGCTATCCGGCCTAGCAATATAGCGGAGAATATCTTATAGATGGCACTGAGCAACGTGATACCTCTATAATTTCTGCAATATGTGATATTTCTACTTTTACGTATGAGACAGATAATGCCTTTTTGCCAATCGTTTGGCACTGATTCGCTGTCCCATACCTTGAGCACAAGTGGATGAACCACATGGCATTTAACTAATTCGGCTGTAATTTGATCGGCTCCTGGCGACTTATGATTTTTAAGGCGATGAATTGCACGGACTGTTTCTCCTATACTTGGTGGTGCAAGTATTTGTCCATTATTTTCAGTTGACGGGACCTCCAATTCGCCGATGTTCCGGTTGTTCAGTTGCTCATAAAATTACTCAACCCATTGCTCCAATATGCCCATTCTGTCGGAAATCGGATTTCCCTCTTTGTCTCGGCAGGATGAGCATCGAGGTGTATAAGGCTTCATCCTGCTGACTTCTTGGTAAAAGTTGCGCGCCTGGTGCGGTTGCTCCCTGTACTTTTCTAGTTCACAGAGTTGAGAGAGAACCGTTCCGAATCCTTTTGCGTCTGGGGCCAAGTATCTTTCTGGCCGTATCAATGATAACGTTCTTCAGGTGGTTGTGAAGATCATTTGTTGATGCTTCGCCTCCAGGTCCTTTGTTTGCTACCGTTATTGCGGCATCCATTTCCCTCGTATAGGTGTTGCGGATGATTGTGTTGTGGATGGCCTCAGTGTTAACTCTCACCTGATTGTGAGAGGGGATTCTGGGTGGTGTTGTTATTCGAGCTCGGAGCACCATGCCAACGAGATAGTGATCCGCGTCTATATTGGCCCCCCTATATGTTCTGACATTCATCAAGGCTGAGAGGTGGCGGCGTTCGATCAACACGTGGTCAGTTTGGTTGAAAATGTTCCCGTCTGGAGAAGCCCACATATGTTTCTGGACCGCTTTCCACGCAAACAAGTTACTTCCAACAACCATCTCTTGGGACACTGCCAATTGAATAATCCGCAGTCCGTTATCGTTTGTATTTTGGTGTAAGCTGTGGGAGCCAACGTATCGCCTGAATACGGGCTCCTTCCCTACTTGGCTGTTAAAATTTCCAAGTATGATGACGCCACGGGAGTGGAGGATTAGCGGTAAAAAACTGCCGTTGGTTGGGACAGAAAAGACCGCATGGAAATAAGCCAGTCTCTTCTGTCTCCAACCTTGGCTGCGTACAGTTCTTTTCTTTTTTAAACGCTTTGGTTACAATTAGTGAAAAATAAAACTTAGTTCTTTGTTACAATTAGTGCTAAAAAAAGGCCCTGCGTCCAATGAAGAAAGAAAGGTTTTTATTTAGCACTAATTGTAACAAAGAACTAAGTTTTATTTTGCACTAATTGTAACCGAAGCGTTTAAAAAAGAAAAGAACTGTACGCAGCTATAAAACACGATTAATTCCCAGGATAGAATTCAAAGGCTGCGTGCCGTACGCATTTATTGTGCTGCCGTTAGCGTCATATAATGTGAAGCTCTTCTGATGGTAGCCAGAAACAAGGAGCAATATTCAAAGATGTATGTAATGATTGAGTTGAAAATACATTTTTTGAGTAAAAAGGGATTATGAGCATCATTGAGTGACCTTCATGCACCAATTAATGCTTTCTCAGATTATACTCAAAATCTTAACTTACATTCCCCGTCCTGCCAAACAATTAGGGTCCTTTCAAAAGTGTTCAAGCAGCTCAAGGCAATCCTTAAATTAGTTATGTCAATCATAAACTCATGTTCCGTAAATGCCTTTCTTCCAGTTGGCTTCCCTTATTATATCCTTCATGCCAATACCGGTTTTTCCGAGCTCCGTAAGAAAAGCCAAAAACAAAAGGCTTTTCGTCACTGATCGGCCAGCTTTTCATTTTAGGTTCATATATCCGGAAATATGACCTTAAATGTTTGTTGCTTATTATATATATTTCTGAGTCTCCGGGAGAATATTTTTTTTTTAATTGGAAGGATAGTATTTTAAGTAATATTTATAATTGAATGAGATTTTCCAGCTTTTTTCAGCTGCCACTTTCTTAATTATTTAGCTTGTTTCAGCACCAGCAGCAAAGGTGCTACATACGATATTTATTCAGCAATGCAGGTTATTCGCCGGAAGCCATAAATCCATTTTCATAAAGCTAGAATTCTCTTAAATTGCCTTTGGTTTTACGGACTCTGGAAAAATAATTGCTCACTGTTGGTGAAATATAATAGAATTTGTGAAACAAACATGGACGAAAGTTATCCCTTTCAACATTATTATTCATTATTTATCAACCCGTTGAATGCCCCGAGCATGGTGTAAATGCAAACTGTGATCCCAAATTTATCTCGCAGTTTTACGACCGATTTAGTAATATGTTTTCGCTCAAAGGCAGTGCCATATACCTAAAATCATTATCGCCCTAATCCTGCTGCAATATTAATTTCCACGCACTCGCTGAATTTCCAACTACCGATTTTCCGATAACTAAATTAATGCTGTTAGCATCGCGTTGCATCGCTAATGACATTTTACAAATTCAGGAGCAGATATCAGTGCCGTTGGCTATTAAAGATTGATTCGTTTACAGATTTTTGATAAATTCCTCCCGGGAAATTTCGGTGGATTTCCGCTTAGATCCCTGATGTTTTGTTTCAAATTGTAAATTATTGGGATTCTGATAATAACTAATCTGCGTACGTGTATAGGTTTGTTAAATTGTACGTGTATAGGTTTGTTAAATTAGAAAGGGTGAAATATTTGTAGAGAAGGGTGAGAATTATTTCACGTTTGCCAAATTAGTTATAAAACAGTTAAGTACAAATAGATCGATTAATTAATTTCCGCTTACTTCTTGAAAATCATCGTTCTTCTATATCTACATAGTAAAACAAATCAATCGAAAAGTACACCATTAGAAAAGGGAAACATAGAGCTTTCAAATGAAAAAAACAATATTCAAAATGGCTGCCGCTAGCAGCTATACACGCTCGTCTGGGAGGCCAAGCATCAATTCCTTCACGCACGGTATGAAGCAGCATTTCTCGAGCTGCATGGACGATGCTGGCCTTCTAACTCTCCAAATCTGTGTAAGTTCGATCGCAGGCAGTCTCCTCTAACTTAACCCAAAGGCTGTAGTCCAGAAGATTCAAATCTGGGCTGTCCGATGCCCATTCATCCGCGGTTATGACATAAGGAACATTCGTCGTTAACCATTGCTGAATTATCTTGGCTTTGTGAGCAGTCCAGAGCCCAGCCCTGCTGGAAGCACCACGGCTTTCCAGCGAATAGAGATTGGCTCAATGGCTCGACTATACCCTCTAACATCTTTTTTTTTACGCCAGCCTCACGAAATGAATATCAATTACTCCGTGATATGAGACAGAAGTCGGATGGCGGCGACGTTGGACTCGCGGCCCATTTTCTTTGGCTCCTTAACAGAAGAGCACCATAACGAGTTCGGCGTATTTCCTGAATTTTGGCGTTAATATATGGCTAACGCACTGCCGGTGCGCACCAAGACCGAGATCTTCTCGTAAGATACGACTCACACTTCGAGTTGAAACGCTCATTTCCGCCGACATTCGTTTCTGCTTGCGAAGAGAACACGCTAACGCACATTATGCAGGTTAAATATCCGCTTGGGTCGCCAAGGGAGATATCCCATTTACAGTTAATTCCCAAACATTGTAAACATTATTGAGTGCACCTGCATAACGGATGCACAAACTAATAGAATCATAAACATTATTAAGTGCACCTGCATAACGGATGCACAAACCAATAGAATCATAAACATTATTAAGTGCACCTGCATAACGGATGCACAAACGAGCGAGCATCATAGGTATTTAAGGTAGCACTAAGGATTAGAAAAGGGGAGTCGAGTTGCAACTGTGGAAGGATTAAGATCAATAAAATATATTAAATAAATAACTACGAGTCTAGTTGGAACTGTACGAGGGGGAGTCTAGTTGAATCTGTACGATGATTAAGATCAATAAAATATATTAAATTAATAATCATCAAGTGTTATTAATTTTAGTGGCGCAGTCGGTAGGATCCATGCATCGAGCAGGATCCAGTGATACGCGAAGTTACGTGTTTTATCGTTCAAGAACCGGCGCAATTTTTTAGAAACAAAGTTGTTTTAACTAAAAAAATCAAGTGTCGCGATTCGTTGAATAATATAAAAAAAAATATATTAACTAAAAGAAATACAAAGCTAGGAGGCGGAGTAACAAGCATAAATCCGTCTTAAAACACATTCTGAAGCTGGTTTGGAACCCTAGCAATAAAAAAAAAAAATCTAATATAAAAGTGCAGTGAAATAGACTCACCTCAAGACTCAACGTAGAGACAGACTAGCTATTTACCATCGACGCATCCTTCAAGCCGAAATGGATAACGTATTAGCGCAACGATTGATAGCAGCTTTGGAGAATTTAGCTAATTTGCAACGGCCAAATCGAGCAGAAACAATAATAAAACAAATTGCCTACATAAAAGAGTTTTCGGGAGACAGGAAGCAGCTAACGCAGTTTCTAACAACCGTTGGTGGTCATCTTAGTGCTATTGATGAGGAATCACGGGAAGAAGCCTGGCAGGTAATTTATAACATAAAAATTACAGGAGCGGCAAAGGAACTTTTGTTAAATAATCGTCCGGAAAACTGGGAGTCGGCTAGAAATTTACTCAAACAACATTTTCGACCATCTACGAACTACAAGGACCTTTCGAGAAGAATAACGCAACTCAAAGTATGTTCTATCTCCGATCTTAACTCTAAAATTGAATATATTATAGAAGAAATCAATACATTCGCCACTTATGAATCGAATACAGCGGAAACTCGCCAAACTTTCTATACGTTATTAGTGAATAGAATTAAGCAAATAGTTAGTGGTAATTTGTCACGTGATATAAGAAATTTGTTTGATTTACATGAAGTAAAAGAAATTTTATACTCGTATGTGGGCTACGATCAAGATAATTTAGACCGAGAAACACTATATCAGGAAAGAAAGAATTATAACAGTCAGGACTATAGAAAACACCATAACAAACAGGACAATAGACAGAAACAATCCGGTAATCATGGACAATACAATTCAAATTTTGGTAGACCAAATAGGGTAGAATCAAATCAATACAGACGTAGCTCGGGACATTTTTGGCAAGATCGACAAAATTCTCGACTAAATAACTTCCGAGATTCTGGGTTTAGAAGTAATAATAATCCTACTCAACATAGACAACATTCCTGGAATCGTTCTGACCAGGTTAGGCGATCACCACCTAAACCTATGGAGATAGGTACCGTGACCCATAGAAGATCAAACCAAAATAGAAATGACCCATCACCCGGGTCTAATTCAGTAAACGAGGAGGTTCATAATATTGAACCAGAGTTTTTTTATGAATTAGGCTTCGGAAACAAAATCTTTGCTAATCTTACCATTGATAATAAACTGTACAAGTGCTTGATAGATACAGGTTCAACAATGAGCATTGTGAACTCTGCTAGAGTAGATTGTAGCAAGTTTAAAATCTTCGATAAGACTAACATCCGTTTGCAGACTATAAACCATACAACCACGGAAAGCGTTGAACGAGTAATTACAAATATTCCAACAGAATTTAACTTTGATCCAAAAGGTGGAATCAAATGGTATAAGAGGGATTTATTAGGGAAGTCGTATGACTTTTTAATCGGAATGGACATATTATCCAAAATTGTGAAAATCTTCAATTTTGAGAATAAATGTCTCATCCTAAATAATGGTAGTAAAATATCTTTAGATTCTTCAGAAAATGAAGAAAACCTCAAGTGCTTTGAACTTAATGCCGAACAAGGGAAAGTTGACTTAAGTCATTTAAATAAAGAAGAAAAAAGTGAAATGGAAAACTTATTGAAAGAATTTAGTCAACGTAATCAACGGTGGTTACTGAAACTACAAGAGTATCAGTTTGATATAGAGTATATCAAAGGTAAGGAAAACAAGGTTGCAGACTTCTTGAGTCGCATTCCAGAAGCCACTAATCAAAAAGAAAATTCCACTGATAACCAATCGATCAATGATTTGTCAGATAACGCTACAGTTCATTCACAAGATGAACAACAGTTGGATCACATTCCTATTAAAGAGACCATAGTAAATAAATATAAAACGCAGTTAATACTAGCATATGACGTAGATCAGGAAATAGAAATATTGCATAACCGTAGAATAATATATATGGATATGACTAGGGATAGGGACCATTGGGTTGACCTTTTAAGAAGGTATATTCGACCAGGTATAACAGGAATCTACACCGAACTTTCATACCATCAGTTTAATAAAATTCAGCAAGTATTAATTGAACTATTTGGAGACGATAGGAACATAAAGTTTATCAAAGCTACAATGAGGGCTAGAGAAATAAAAACAGCAGAGGAAATCCATAGACAGATATCCTTATATCACACAGTTGAGAGTATGCACAGTGGGATTATAGAAACCTTTAATAGTCTAAAAAATAAATTGTATTACCCGAAGTTAGTCGAGGAGATAATTAAAGTTATTAATAATTGTAAAACGTGTTTGGAAACCAAATACGAACGTAAGCCTTTCAGAGTTAAATACAAAATTAGTGAAACTCCCACTAGTATAAACGAAATTTTGCATATGGATATATACTATTTCATGAAGCAGGCATTTCTAACGCTAATTGATAAGCTGACGAAAAAAGCTTATATTTATCATTTGCAAAATAGAAATTGGAATAGGAAGATCGAAGTGTTGGAAGAACACTTCTCTAAATTTGGTAAACCGCAGAAGATTATTACCGATAATGAGTTCGCCAGTATTAATATCAAGGACTTCTTTAGAGAGCAAGGTATAGCATTACATTTTACGAAACCTAATACCCATACAGGGAATATTGATATCGAAAGGTTTCACTCAACATTACAGGAAAAACTAGTATCTATGAGGAAATTAGATCTAACTTTATTACAGAAAATACATAGGGCAGTAAGTAATTATAACGATAGATATCACTCTTCTATCAAAATGACTCCGAATCAAGCAGTACGGGCTGATCCTGCAATGCTTGAAAAGACTTTGAAGGAGTACAAGAATAAATATATAAATAAGCTTAATAAGAAAAGAGAAGATTATAGGGAGACTAGGAGAATTATTCCAGTTAAGAACTATAAACGTAATTACTATAAGAACGAACCGAGATATAGGATTAAAGAATTAGGTAGAGAACATCCCATTAATATAAAACGTCCTCGTAAATTTGCAGGTGATGACCTCAGTTTGGGTAGTTGCACTGCAACTTCTACTATTAGCAACACCACAGATAGACAGGAAATAGTAGAACATATCCAACTAATAGAAGAGAATTGTGAAAATGCAGTTCAAAACCTTAATAAATAAATTGAACTCAATTCTCATTTTAATAACTCGATTAAATACCTTAAAAATCTGATAGAGTCAGACCGAAACGCAATTAGTAAAACCTTTCAACAACTCACAGAAAACGAAAAATTATTAGTAAAAAAAAAAAAAAAAAAAAAAACTGAAAACAGACCAAATTTTAAAAAAAACTCCGAATTTTGGAAGAGAAGTTAAATCAGATTATTGACAACATAGCAATGATGAAACATGGATTGATTCACTCTAGTATGCTAACAGCAACCGAAATTTTGACGACTAAACTGGACTTTTATAAACTCAAAAACGTACGAACCGGACTACTGAAGTATAAGGAAAACACAATAATTTTGGCCCTTAAAATTCCAAATTCTTACAAAATTGAAGAGTACAAATTAATTACATCGTTACCCACTACGAATACTTTACAAGCAATGTTAGAAGATCAGTATTTTATAGAAATAAATGGAACAAAATATGTTTATGATGAAAAATTGAATTATGAAAGGGAGTTGAAACCCTTGAGTAAGAGTATTACAAGAAATAATTGCGTACTTGTAGAAAATAATGGAACAGAAATTGTGAATGTTGATGATAACACTATAATCTGTAAGAATCTTAAACAAACTAATATTGTTGATTATTGTGACGACAGAAACATACACCTAAATGGTAACTATTTAATCAACATCAATAACTGTACAATCCAGATACTAAATCAAACCTTTGGTAACACAAATGTAAAATTTATTGACAGGTTCTTTTATAATGAAAATACGGATTATAATTTCACCAAAAACATTGATTTCAAAGAGATAGTTTTAGAAAATAAGAGAAACTTGGAACATATCAATATTTTAAAATTTCATAAAAATATAAATTACCTATCTGGTTCAATTGTAAGCGCATTTCTGTTAATACTATTTATCATAATACTTACCCTATATCATGGACACAAAAAAATTGAAAATTGTTGTAAAAAGCTCGCAATCCAGTAAAATTCCGGAGAATTTCAAGTTAAATAGGGGAGAGGTTAAATATCCGCTTGGGTCGCCAAGGGAGATATCCCATTTACAGTTAATTCCCAAACATTGTAAACATTATTGAGTGCACCTGCATAACGGATGCACAAACTAATAGAATCATAAACATTATTAAGTGCACCTGCATAACGGATGCACAAACCAATAGAATCATAAACATTATTAAGTGCACCTGCATAACGGATGCACAAACGAGCGAGCATCATAGGTATTTAAGGTAGCACTAAGGATTAGAAAAGGGGAGTCGAGTTGCAACTGTGGAAGGATTAAGATCAATAAAATATATTAAATAAATAACTACGAGTCTAGTTGGAACTGTACGAGGGGGAGTCTAGTTGAATCTGTACGATGATTAAGATCAATAAAATATATTAAATTAATAATCATCAAGTGTTATTAATTTTAGTTGCACGACATTCGAGCGATGTATGGAGCGCCTGTCAACCACATCAGCTGTTTCTCGGTATCGAGCTAATGTCCTCAAAATGAATCGTTCGTTTACCGGCAGCAATAATCGCGATTACTTTTTCGTAGTTACCAAACTTCATCATGTTGTCGTTTACGCGTTACTGACCTTCGGAATCTAAAAGTCTGACGGAAGTGGGGTATGGTTGGGTACTCTGCGTGCGCAGTGTTACCAATTTCGGTGGCCTAACATTTTTCGCTATACGCATCGACTGACAGAACTTATGGTTATACTATGTACATATATATTTCGATTTTTACTGATCTTCTCCAACTTTTCGACGTCATAGCTTACGTTTCGTTTTGCATCTTATTTTCATCGTTTCTTAGATTTTTTATAATAACTGAAATATTGTAGTTTCTCTTATGGCCTTTGAATTTCGAATCCTTTGTTTTCTAATATTTTCCTAATTACAAAACCTATCGGAATCGGTGTCACGAAATTTTCCACTTTTGTTTGAGCTCTGCGCTATTGAGTTAAATTTTATCATTTTTCCACATTTTGCTAAACTTTTCGGCTCCAGAAGCTGGACTGCTTTGTCCACTTTGGTGTGATCCTTACACACCTCGACATTAGACAGGCGAGGTCATAATTGATCATGCAATAGTAAAATGGTGAATCAACTGACCCAATATCTGTTGCAGCCGCATCTTTTTTAGTCACAGTTATGTTCGCGGAAACACAGCTGCCTTGAATTATTCCCACACAACGTGCCAATGATTTTGTTTCTTTAATGCCTTGATGCGGACTTACATTTACCGTCCCTTAAATACTAAGTATAAAACACTAAATACTATTTAATGAGTATACATTGGACATATATCCGGAAATGGAAGTAATCATTGAGCTTCTCCTTGTAACGGATAAAACAATGCTATGTATCGTTGAATGTTAGCACACCATTAAATGCATTTTGCCTACTAGATCAGTGCCGATCACAGAGAAATCTTATCGTGTGGAAATTCGCTGAGTTGTGAGTATGCCAACAAATACAGTCTGGGACTTTTGTTTTACGCACAAGGTTTGGAATTTTCAACGAGTTATGTCAGGAAAAGAATGAATTTCTGTTCTTTAACTTAAGCGACCCGCAGATCGCAGCAGAATGTTTCTGGAATGATAGCCTTGAGCCCTTTGGATAACAATAAGATTATATTTGTCACCATAGGAGATTCTGACAATTATAGTAATCAATGTCACAATAGTTAGAAAGGATGCTAGGCCTCGTCGTGTCATTCATCGCACATAATTTCGAACCCAAGTGATACACTAGAGATAATTCCTTCGACTTCCTTCCTCCCATTTCGACTTCCTTCCTCCCAAGGAAATGAAACGAATGCCAGCTGCCGAAAATCAGCGAAGAAGTCCGCTGATATCCTTCTCAAGATCAGAAGACTATAGAGAGTTTGAACTACATTACGAAGAATATAAAGGCCGATTCAGTCGACAAGAGGGGTGAAGCCCTTGGTTATCTCATTCGATCTGTTGAGACCTGTTGCTCACATCTGGTTCCGGAAAATTGGCATGGATAAGCGCTTTCAAGAACTGAAGATGCTCCCAGGCGAAATTAAGAACGTTTTTTCAGCGTTTATTTTATTTTATTATTTCTTCAAGGACGCGGTGCGACTTTCCCTTAACAAAATAATAATTGTTAGAGAAGATGACGACCGATGTGCCAACTGATCTGAAAGAGCCTTTCTGTATTCGGACTGGAGTTCCAGCAAACCAACTTTCGTCCACTTCGAGCAGGCGGGACACGCATAACCCCTGGGCTTACCTGGCTAACGACTGATAAAAAAAAATGAAAAATTTCAACATCTGACATCCATTACCGCGTCAACCAAAGCCAACCTGTTGAGAGGCTGCGATGCCAGTGCGAGACACATTCCAAGGCAATTCGGAATTTCACGAAAAATGTGATTCCCTCTTCGACTTCATTGGTGATAGAAACCTGTGGTAGTGAAAGAGGCAGTACACAAACTTTCCAATTCTTTAGTTTGGAGAACTGAGACGGTTGGTGGAGGTCCTTGACATCACCTTACTAAACGATACCGGCACTTAGAAGCTACAGAACTGGAGAGACTATGATCAGAGATTCTTCACGAATCACAGCTAGATACCTTTCAGTTTGACCATCACTGTAGATAGTTCCTACTCTTACGAGAAACATAGAAACTTATCCTTTTTTGAAGCATCGGAGTGCACTTTGGCCACATAAATCTTCCCTCTAGTGGGAAATACCGTGTATCAGAACTATGGCTAGGAAATTATGCAGCTTAGTCACCTAAGAGCATCGAATCGTCACCGATAGTAAATTCAGCTTTTCCGTGTATAAAATTTCAGGTCAAGGAAACAGAATTCCAGTCACCAACAAAGGGTTGTCCTCTGGCTTATAAAGAATTGGTGGGGAGTATTCCGCCCAAAATATATATCGAAACATGCCAGGTGCGGGTTTCATAGTGAATGCGGGCGGGCAGGCAGAATCAGCAAGAAACTTTCGACCAACCAGCTTCAACGATTTCATATTAAAGATAATAGAGCGTATCCTGGACGATTAGGAAGTAATCCCCCATACCAAAGGTGACTACGCCTATCTAAAAAGTAAGTCCGCATAGACTGCTTCCCCAGAGATATTTAAATCTTTTGGGCGGTTGTTGCAATGAACGGCAGTTGACGGTAATGGAAAATGGTGCGATAAACCAGTGGCGTAACATGCCATGATCACATCATCCGTGACCGATGTAGAGATGCATCGACGATCATGGAAAATTTACGAGAGCGCATCTTCGATGGTATGGTCATCTAATTCTTGTCAACGAGAATTCACTTGTCAAGATTGGTCTCAACATCGAAGTCCATGGGAAAAGACCAAAAGGTTGGCCGAAACACCGATAGCTTGTTACGCTGGATGATTTGAAAACCCCGTGACTCCATCCAGATCAGGCTTTGACAGAGGAAAAGGGCGCAACAAAGCCAAACGAACCGAATCCGCTTCTGAACGGGACAAAGGCTAAAAACGAGGAAGCGGCGTTCGTTACACTGCAAACCGCAAACCCTAGCTGCTTTCCTGGATATAGAGGGAGCATTCAACAGCGTTAATACAAAATCCATCAAGAAAGTTTTAACCAAAATCAAACCAAAACGAAGCAGATTCTATCAGTATTTGCCACCAAGGGAAAGACACCAGAATTTCACCTCCCGTGGCTCAACGCAGAATGACTGTCACCTTCCTCCAATATGAAATACCGGGGCATGATCTTAGATGCTGGGTTAAATTGAAGACTAAACCTTGAATTGTGGGTTAGTCAGGCATATAAATCCTTATAAAAAGTCGGGAAACTGGAAGCTAGACGCTTTAGGTACGAAAGGTTTTGTGTATTTCTTTTATAAAGGGACACTCATTTGTTCCATTAGCATGTAGCCCGTAAAATATGGATATATTATGTGAAAATATCCACTTTTAAGTGATGTTGACATTCATAGTCTTGAATTTGCAGAGGAGCGGCAGTTTTAACCTAGTATAACTTTGTTAGTAATAGTGCGATTTTCAGTTTCGCAGGATCATGCTCTATGTTGTAACCTACATTGCTGCTTTGTGATTGAAGGGTGAACTTAAAAAAATGCGTGTGACGGACAGACAGACAGACAGACAGACAGACGGACAGACAGACAATAAACCGATTTTAATAAGGTTTTGTGTTTTGTGGTTCTTTAGATGTACATGGTCAATACTTTTCTGAGTGTAGACACCGAATAGCCATAGTCGCATACTGAATGAAGTATCACGGGAACTCACGGCATTCCGAAGCGAGTGCACCACAAGCAATTTGAGCGGCGGGACTTTCACCTAGTCCAGAATGGAAGATCCACAATATGTTGCGCAGTTTCGATACGATATTTTTTTCCGTCGGATCAAAGATGGTCTATGGATTCGGAGCGGGTATATCTTTTGGCGCGTCTTCCGAGTCGCAAGCGTAACGTAGTTATTCTAATACCTTTGGGCAAAGTTGTACTTCCACTGGCGACTGTGATTGTTGGAATCTAATTCCATAAATTAGCAGCAGCTGAATCCTAATGGCGAAGGAAAATCTCCACCTCTTGTCATAAAACTTCGTCATGAAAGCATTTTGGGCCACGCGCACATAAACGCGTATAGGACAAGACCGGCTTGCATAGGACAGTGTCCTATGCTTATGTCGTAGGACACTGAATACCCTTCAATTGTTCCGGCGAGGAGGTGGAGAGGTGAAATTAAGCAAACTGTTTTTTGGCGACTCTAAAGGGATTTCTGGTTCTAGTGTGGAGGAGCTGCTATAGTTCGTGAAAAGGCTGGCTATGAAGCTCTGTGCAAGATTTTGTTGCCCTTGTTCTTCTCATTGCCGTATGCCTGTTTGAAGCCAATGAAAACTCGATCGACATCAACGTTGTACTCCCAACATTTCCCCAGTAGCTGAGAGAATCTCTAACTTTCCACATTGAAATATTTTCTGAAATTTGGCAACAATATTTTTTGAGGAGGTTTCAAATTTGTATGGTTATTTTTGACATTTTATAACATGGTTTTGTATATTTTTGGGCAATTCACCCCCGCATCTCCTTAATCCCAGCATTACCGGGGTGGGAGTGAGAATAGGATTTGGTAGTAGGACCGCAGTATTAATCAAGTCTTTGTAGAAGATTGCCGCGAGGAATACACAAACCACCTGGGACAAACGACAATAATAATAATCGTTGGCGCAATAATTTAATTAGATCCTGGCTTTGAACTGTGTTAGGGCCCTTCATTCAAGACCGTAACGGTACACAACAGGATTAGAGCACCCTATAGGAGGCAATGTGGTCGGCCCTGCGCTCGCCCGCGATTATTACCGTAATTTGGCTCAGGTACTCACTCACAACAGAGTCGACTGGTATCCGATGTTAAATCACGATACAAATCGCACTGCTACCAGTGACATTTGAACCGCGACCTTCCGTACGACAGCTTTGTGCTCTGACCACTGAGCTTTAATCCTCTCAATATACTGCTGTTTGCAACATGATCGACATGATTAAGTTATTATTGTCGATTTGTCAGATCTCAACTCATCTTTTGTCAATATTACTTCAGGCCAGGCATATTCAGTTTAGGAGCCAAACCATGTAGATTCAGGGAGCCTTAGCTACCCAGGCATCTCTCCTACCACTCTCCCTCGCCTTAATAATTCGTTGAGTGTAACGTGTTCCACATGTCCTCGCTCTAAAGCATGGTCTCAATTATGTTATCCAGGAAAGCAAGACACCCTCCGATCGAAAGATGATGGAGATTTTACAGAAGAAAAAGGTGTGAAAGGCGTCGTCGATCATATCCTTGCAAGAAATGAGATGGGACAACCGTGTTTTCGATTGAAGCACCGCCAAAAGTCTGTTATAAGATGTGCAGTTAATCTACCCCTCGATCCTCTTTCCCAAGATTGCTGCATGCCCATAGAGTTCGGGCTCTCTCTTCAGAAACAACCATTTCCTTCAGAAAGCAATCGGAATCGTCTTTGTAGTTCAGCGGACTGAACCGCGCACTTCAGCAACCAACCTCTGCGGTGTTGCGAATCTGCTCGAAGATGCTTATCTTCCTATCTTCCATGATGATGAGGTATTTCACCGCTGACTTCAACAAGACCAAAATTTCACCAACTTGAATAGGGAGGACTGTGTGAACTCTCTCTTTGATCAGGACAACAACTTCAGTTCTCTCTAAAGCTAGGGGGAATCCATGTTCAGCCAACCATCTACTTATCATACTTTCCGCATCACCATTCTGTGCCCAACATACTGAGCGAACGATACGCTGATATTGCCTGCCCTTGCATATCAGCACAAGTCCCGCAACTTTCCAGCTAGAGAGGAAAACAGCTGCTGTCAAACTTGCATCGAATGCGTCGACTAGAAAGTTCGGTTTGTATTTGAATTCAACCTTCGACACTTCACTGGATATATCTTCCGGTCCTGGGTGCGTTTTTGTCTTTCACCGGTGTTTAAGGCAATAAGTCCAATCCTTTTAGCCACCTCCAGAATCTCTGTGCCTGGAAAATCTAGTTAAGGCATTCGAGGGCTCTGACGTTAAAGTCTCCTCCAACTAGAACTCTCCCTTCCATGTTTCTAAATTCGTATTCCAACGCGCGAGGCTATTCCGAAAAGCTTATATAAATTCGTAAACGCTGGTAAACGTCACTTCTGTTAAACGAACCCAAACGAATGCATCTCCTCGACAAAGGGCCGCACTCACAAGTTAACCGTATCTCTCACCCAGATGGCAGCAGTACCAGATATATCGGCATCCTATCTTGGTACCAAGCCAGATCTTCTTTCTTGCACCATCCGCCCCATCAAGTCGTAAGCAGTTGCCCTCCTATGCATGTTTACTTGCAGGATGCTGATCATGGTGTTTGACTTTTCGCTCTCTGTAGCGTTTTTTCTGCAGACCATGATCCTTGCAAAGGAAACAGCACTTCGCGGGCTCACAGGTCTCAGCTCTACGCGCGGCTTCACCACACTTGTAACACAAAGCGCTTCTGTTTTACTCATTGTAAGCCACCTGCTATATGTTTGTATGTCCAGCTTTTAAAACAGTAGGTTGGATCTACCCTTCGCCTTATTCTGCAAATAATCCACTCGATCTTTATTTAACCGCAATGGCTCGCTAACTTAGGGACAGTGACAATAGTAAATTTTTGTTCTTTGGATTTGATAGGCGTAACCCCCGCCTTAGGTTGCTCATTTCTGGGTAATCCTTTTTCATCGCTTGTTCCACCTATTCCGTTTTAGTGAGACAATCCAGATTCCTTATTTCATGGGTGCACACGTGTTCTGGACTGGAAACTACTGTTTTCATGCTTAGAATGCTCTCGACTGTCTCGCAGAACATACATTTGTTATCGATTTTCAACCCAAGTTCGACAAGTATATCGCCGGTTCGAGTCCGAAGGATGGATTTAACATCTACTGTTATCTGGTTTGGCGTCGTTGCGGACTTTTCGAAGGAATTCCTCGTTTGACTTGATGAGAATGGCATCTGACCGTGGCTTGCTCTTCGCTTTTTCTTTGGAGCTGATGTTGCCGTCGCAGTCGACTTGAACTTTGCTACAGTGGAGTCCCTGCAGTCACTATTCAACTTAGGTTGTTGGTGTTGAGTTTTACTCCTTTTTTTCGACGCTACTTAGTCCGTTTGGTTAACATCTCGTGGAATTCTTCCTGTCACGTCCTCGTCGGAAGATCCACGCTGATTTACCTTCGTCTCCTTTTGTCGATTGTTTGTTCACCCTCTGACAGGCTGTCTTGCAGGAGCTTCGCTGGTATGCAAGAAGGATCAACAATTATTCCAGCTCCATTACGCTACCTTCAATATACATGCAGATGTTTCGCTGGACGATATTAGCAGCCTTCACTTGCCGCAGGATAACCCTGCACTTCTTGAGTAGCCTTTCTTCCTGTACACTTGTCTTTCTGATGAGGTCCATTATCTTCGGGAAGATAATTTGCATTTCCGCTTGGTTGAGAAGGCCGTCAACCATTTTCCCCCACAAAAGGGTATCACGCACGAACCCTAATTCGATAGAGTTTCTTCTTTTTGGCCGACTGGACTCTTAGCCTCTACAGCGTTACTCTCTTTTCCACTTCCAGTCGCTTTCACTGTTGGGACAGTCGGTTTTTCTATTCTGTCTGTTGGTGACCGTTGCAGTTGCGCGCTTTCTGCAAAGGGACTTATAGCTGCCAGAAGCGATGAGTGTGGTGTATTGTTGCTCCTTCTAAAGATTCCGGCTATTGCAGGTTGTGTCGTCCTGTTTGTTGTTGCTGTTGTTTTTGTTGCTGTCATTTTAGTTTGTGTTTCAGCTGCAATTTCCGCCAGAAAATATAGTCGCCTTAAATGATCACCGTGATTGTCTTTGCGAGCAGGGATGTCATGCATAGATTGACATAAATCCTTATAGAAATTTGTGCTCAGAGTCAGAATCAGGCACTAGTTAGGAGTCCATCTGAGCTGAGTCTGCATTGCCAAATTAATGGTGCCATAGCTTTGAGCGTACTTGCAGGCCTTGCCAATGCCATGCCGCGTCGTTTCCCGTTATCGCTGCTCACGTTAGTTCACCATCAGGTTGGTTAGTCATGATCCGGGGCTAACAACTGGGAGGTGTGAGTCGACTTGGCTCGGAGATAACAAGGAGCGATGTCCTCCAGTAACTTGGCCCTGTCTGTCCATGCCCATTTGGCGGAATAGGCGATGGTCGTATGTTTAATCTTATATATTACTAATAAATAAGCGCACAGCTGTATCCTACAATCTCTTGGCATTTCCTTTATTCCAGCTCTCAACAATTGGTAACCCTAACTCTCGAATTCAAGGAACCTAGAAAAATCCTTTCCCCAAAATGTATTTAAAGGGTCTCGGTTTTCACTTCGAATTTATTCATTTCTCAGAACAATTATCCTTTTCAAATTCCATTTAGATTTGGTGAAATTAAATCCCAACATAAGCCAGTGAAATAAGCAACGCATACCTGCATAACACATAAATAAAATTCTATTAATTAGTGCCCACTCGACTCAAATTTTCTCTAAGTATGTGCGAACATGAAAGCTCCCCAGTAAATTTAGTCCTGGCTAGAGTGGCTTCTTTAAAAATATTCCCCAACAGTTTATTACCTCTTGTGCGGACTTCCTACTCAATTCCCGACGCTGCTTAATGGTCGACCTCTCATGTTCAACTCGCACAGGATTTTTTTTTCAGATCCTTCGGTTTCCTCAATTTCACAGCGTAGAGAGTCAAAAGAATTTATGCTGGAATCGTTTTGATGAAGTCCATTGAAATTTTTTGTTCTCAGGAGTAACTTCTGGCTTCCGAATTCAACGCTTTATTTAGGGTCGTGTAAATTACAGGTGAGTAAGGAGGTTGCAGAAACTTTGAAATATGATAATAATTTCGGCGGAAAATGCTCCCATTTTATATAGGAAACATGCAGGGTATGTATCAGAATTTGGGAAGGGGTTTGGTTTTGACACAAAGTTGAATATCTGGCCTTAAAAATGTTGAAACCTGTCCAACTGGTCTTGAAGGAGTTAATCATTTTGGAAACCAAACAGGCGTGAATATTTTCAAGGTAAATTCAAAAGTCCTTCGAAAATCTTTTTGTGGGATCCAGAAACAATGTCGTTCGATTCACCTCCATGCGTCCATAAAAAGCCATTTCAATTCTACTGACATGTCAGCTTCCTTTAGGAACTTTTTTATTTACCACTACGTGCAAAGTTTTCTCATTGGTATCTCACTATCCCTGCAAACTTCACAAAACTTTTAAGATTACTTTGGACCAACTGAGAACTTCTACGTAGATAATAAATTCCTGGAAATGTAAAATTTCGCCCTAAATCGCTATTGTCACTACTGATGAAGCCACAAGGTGCTGTCTGACCGGCGGCAGACCAAAAAAGCAGCATAAACGATTTGTTGACTTTATCTTTGGTAGGTCGCTGAGTTTTTGTGACATATAAGCTGGATAAGCGGAAAGGGAAGCTGCAAGGCTATCATTCACACCGAAGTTGCTTGAAATTTTGAACATTTAGTTGGTTTTATTGGGGTGGCGATGATGATTAATTCGTAAAGTTTTTGAAAAGTATGGTTTTGTCCCAAAGATTATGAGGTAAAGATAGAAGAGATGTGAGAAAACGTAGACAGTGAATTTGGTTTGTGGTCAGATATGTTAACGATGATAAAACGTCATTAAGGTTGAATTCGGGAAAAAATATAACTTCCCTTGTTGGAACCTTAAAGTAGTTTTCATTCCATGTGAGCTTTGAAGGAAGTGAATTCAGAGTATAATTGCGTTCCCATCCTATAAAAATCGCCTGTGCCATAAGATTCTTCTTAAAGTCGAAAGTGGTATGCGTCTCGGGGTTTTGAGATTGAAAACTTCACATGATTTGAAGCACGCCTTGATCTCCCTAGGATAATGCATCAGATAAGGGAGAATAGGGGGCGATGTTCTTCCATGATTACCTGAGAACAGCCTGTCCTGTTCCTTCCTGACAAACTGCCGAATCTAATTTTTCAAATCGAGGTCAATTGAATCTTTCCAGCGCGTAAGTTAAAACAGACGTATTCCCCGCAACCATTCCTGGCTGCGTTTTCTTCCTGAGCGTACCTCCCATGTTGAGGCTAAAATAGTCTGGATGGAATCTCTGGGAATATCGGCCATGCTTTTGGGTGGTAACGACCTCAACTTCCACACTGACTTCTTGAGAAGACACAGCAATCCAGATCCAGACTCGATGGTGAATTCCAGGTTCCCCACGTGTATCAGCTCCACAGGATTTGCAGGAAATTCTTGTCGATCGGCTGTCCGGACGCCAAGAAGAGCGAGTAGGGGGACACTAAGACGGGCCATCTTGTGCCATAATAGCGGTGTTCAGTCTCCTGTGCCATTTTTCAAGCGTCCTATTGAACTGCCATTGTTAGGCGGTCGCTCGGTGGCGTTTGAAGCAGAGGAGCTTGCCCCACTGCGAGAAAAGGGAGAACTCAAACTGCATTCACTGGTTGGTGATTATGAGTGTCGGCACAGTGCAGCGTAGAATCCATTCTCGGAAAAGGGATTCGATACAAGTCTGCACAGAAGTGTCTTTCAAAAGTATCGCATCATTCCACTGCGTCTCGCATTTCTGGCATGAAATGCACTCTCTGACCAAGAATTAATGTCCTTGTTCATGGACGGCCAGAAATACTTTGGAGGCACAAGATCACGATCAGCATGAAATACTTTTCTATGCAAATCGTCCGAAATATATGTCTAGTCCCTTGTCTGGGGTCTCGCAATATAAAGAGATAGGAAACTTCCTAAATGTGTATTTGGAGTTAGACCTAAGGTTGGTTTCACCTGCATGGCGTAGCCGGTAATGCAATTACCGCACCTCCTTTATGTATGGCATATCCTCTGTCACTTCTGCCTTGCAGTTACAGCGCGGACGGGACCAGCCTGCGCGCCGACCAAGTTCTTCGTTTGGAATGATACGATACAGACATGACGAAGGTTTGGAGCTTTCAAGTGACAGTGGGGGTCACTTTCCATGTACTACTACCATATAGTAACACAACTTATTCTTGGTGTTGAGATAACTGCGTTTCCAGATTTTAAACAGGGCAGTGAATGTGGATCTAGCTCTCTTGATGCGTCGAACATTCAGTTCGGTGCACAGTCGCCAGAAACTTCCCTCCCTAGATACATATTTAAATCGATCAGCACCTGTGGTCAATAGAGGAGGATCCCGAGAGAAAACCAGTCTGCTCTCAGTCGATTGAGCTTTCGAAATGTTCTTTGATGCTTTCCAGTATTATTTTAATGATGAAATGATTCCTCTTCTGCTTAAGGGAACAGTCAGTACCCGAAATGTTGCGGTGACTAGCCATTTCATCCACAAGAAGAGAAACCTCACCGGATGTGATACGCTTAATAACTGTGGTGAAGTATTCTGTCCACGTTTTCGGGTGCTTATCACGTGGGTAATGTCCTTCACCGAACCATCGAAAGATTTGCGGCTACATACAAGCTCTTTCGTGATACGATATTCACTTCTAAAATCATTGTGTTTCGGGCATCTTCTGCTTCTTTGGCCAGCGCATTAACAAATTCCCTTTTGCGCACGCTACGATGAACTTCTCGGAAGCTCGCTCCATATGGGAGTTTCAAGTGCGTCACACTCATCATCGCAGCGGCCAATAGAGCCTTCAACCTCTTGCATTTATCGATGCACATCCGCGATTTTGCAATCAGCAACTACGTTATCTTTTCCAAACATGTATTGAATGACGGATCTGACCTGGCTGATAAAACTCAGTGGCCGAAGTTGCGAAGAGGGCACCTTATCGGGGTTCTGTTTCAAAGCAAAACTGAGTAGTTAATGGTTCGTGATTGTTATGACCGGCCGGAACGGAAGTATTTAATTGCGAAGTGGGCGGTCACGAACCTATTTAGTACAGTTCGATTGAGCGGGGTTCAGCTATCCAGAAAAGAGGCTCGACGGCTGTCAGATTTGGTTTACTTTTTGATCAAGAGTAGCACCCACCGCGATGTCTGAGGCAACGACGAATAAGATGTATCATGCTGAGGGAATGCCAGAAGTTCAGCTTCTATCGGGTCTTGTTTGATGGTATCAAACTCGTATACAGCCTCTGGGGACCACATAATCAGGTGGGGTCTTCGATCTTCGGCCCCGACAAGTGACAATTGAGGATCGACTTAGGCAAGAAACGACATGCCCTAGAACCTTCTCAGATCTCAGTGTGAAAATGCTTGTACTCGAACTGGATCCGGTTGGATACTTTCAGGGGTAAGTAGGCAGCCAAGGAATCTCACCTGCAATTGTAGGAATTTACACTTTCAACGCCTCAAAGAGAAAAGAGTAGAAAAGTGCACGCTAGGTGCTAGCTTGCGAGTTGGCAAAATTGTGGATGAGTGGAATGGGGTCTCGTTCTAGAATCGTCTGGTATTCATACGTGTGTAGTCGCCGTTGGGTGTAGGGAGGATGTCAAGTGGCGAAGATCAACGACTGTCTGAAGGTCTATAAATACCCTGCTTAAGAAGTTCTTCGAATACTTTCGAAACCAGCGCGGCGGTAATGGACGCACCTTAAAATAATAATAATAATCGTTAGCGCAAGAATCCGATTGGATCAGGGCCTTGAGGGAAAAGTAAAGTGAAGTGTTTATTCAAGACCGTAACCGTATACTACAGGATTACAGTAGCAATGTGGTCAGCATTGCGCTCGCCCAAGATTATTACCTTGATTTGACTCAGGTACTCACTCACAGTTGAGTCGACTAGTGTCCGACGTCAAATCACGATACAAATTCCACTGCCGCCAGTGAAATTTGAACCGCGACCTTTCGTACAACTCCCGCGTGCTCTAACCACTCAGCTACCCGGACGACGCACCTTAAAAGATCATGCTTAATGGGCTCAGAGAGACTAGGCTCGGTAGTGATATTACCGCATTTTTGAAGCAGTGCGCGAACAAGCGGGTCGACACCGTCTTCAGAAACGATAGAAAGAGTTTTGCGTGTACAGGAAGAAATTTTTTATACGCCTAAGATCGATATGTTGATATCAGTAGTAATAAAGCGTCAAAAAAAACCGTTAAAGTCCTAGACTTATGTATCGCGGATCAACATGGAATTTACTGCCGTGCATTTTAACGGTTGCGGTGTCAAATTTTGAATCAGTTGTCCGGGAAGAATCCAGACTTCAGCACCTTTATCGACTAGATGGTTGCGCCCGCTCAAGGGGTCGTACCCGACCGAACTTATCAGTTTAGAAACGGTGCCTGTTAATGCTTCTATGGTCTGCTGGAGCTGAGCCAATTGACTTGATGTGTTATGCGACACCTCGCCAACCACGGATCGCGGTTGGACCTCACAAATTTTGTCCGCAGTGGCGGCCAACGCGTCTAGAGGCCCCGAACCCGTACTTCGCGGTGTGCTCTCCGGAAATCTCTGCAGCAACAAAGACTATACTGGCTCGATGCCAACTTTGTCACCATCTAATTGCTTCATTTTACGCGGCAGGCTCCGGAGGTAAGTGATTAAGTTTGGCTTCCCCATTTACTGAACGGCACTTTATGAGCTACTCCTGTTGTCTCTTATAGGAGCAGTCCTCAAGTATGTCGGAGACAAGCGCAATTATCTTCTCATCTAACCTAACCAGCGCGTCATTGAAGCGTGCTAAAGCCGGCCAGAGTGTATTTGGCCTCGTGTTGGCCGAATCATTCTGCCGGGTTCCTACGCCAAAATGGTGGCACGCGCACCACCACGGGAGTTGTTGGAGGACTTACTTCCATTCTATTAATGGAAGAAACGTGGGTTGAACGAATGGTGGAAAACGCTCCTGCGTGCCTCTTTTCTTTCTTGTTCACTTGAGCAACAAGAACAAATCTTTTTTAGTATACGGCTGGGTCCTTGTCTTGTGTACTTTAGCCTGTATGTGGATTGGAAATTCCTCCAATTGCATGTCCCCGTTGACTTGCCGCGTGCGCTTGGAGGAGTATTCGCATGTTGGGGTGATTGGCCATTGCATCCATAAGAGGTAAAACTTCACCTGATTTTATATGGTTGAGGGCCGTGGTAAAATGTTTCCCAAGCCTTAAGCGGGTCATTTTCGTAGATTAAGAGTCGAGGATTAATGTAATTCAAAGAACCATTGAGAGAGATGCCACCATCAGCACGTTCGTTACTAATGGGGTATATCTTAATGAAATCGTTGTTATTTCCGGCAGTTTCTGCCTTACTGACCCAGACAAAACCTATTTCCTCATTCTGTCAAGGAGTTCACCTCATTAAATTTCCCAGTATCCACTTCAAACGCCCCACGTTTACTCCAACGCTGTACAAAAGAGAGCCTCCAGTGTCCAGTGTTTTTGCGTTCCTTCGGGACGTGGTCAATATCACTTTCGCTGGTGAGAAAAGCAATTTGATAGTGGCCTAGTGCTCATACTATAACTATTCTTAGCCAAACTGCTCAAGATTTGCGAAAGACAGCTGCTTCCCATTGCTAAACCGCGGATAGCTTTGGCTTTCGAAGCTTCCCAAACTTGCGAAAAGATGCAGACACGATACGCAAGCAAACGAAAGTTACTGTCAAGTTATGATCTCCCTCGGGGTTGTTTAGCCGCCTCTTTTGTTTTGTGCGTCCAGATGACAACTCCTGAATTTTGCTTCACTTCGCCAAATTGTTACATGGTCACTCAGACTGTATCGAGTTTCTTTCCTGGGCTGGAGGCAGTTTTCGGAAAGATTTTTTTTTTTGGCTCGCACTAATTTACTTACTTTGAATCAGCATTGTGTAATGAGGTAATTAGGAACGACTTGAAACTAGCGAGCTCAGTCCTTCCTTTAAGTAAAGAAAAACAAGTGCAAACTCAGTTGAACGTTATAAATTGGCTGATCTAGGCACAATTTTCTCTGTGCATTTATTCTTTGAATAGAAACCAATAATAATACTTTCATAGAGATAGTTCTGTTCATTCACATGCCACAGGTAAGTTAAAGCAACGCTAGGGTCAGAGAAAACCCCCTCTTTTCATGTTAAAAGGTTGAAGAAGCTAGTTGAGGAAGGAGGAAAGGCTGATCCTCAATCCTCTACAACCCAACCAGCAGACTGAAACCACTTTTCACAAGGAAGAGCCAGCTACGGTAATCCTAGTGGGTATTGACGGGGCTCTCGAATATCTTCTTTGAATCTGTGATATCAGCTAGCAAGTATTATGCATATGTAGATCACTCCAATCATTGTTGGAAGGTATCCTTTTGCATGTAGAGAGACCCTTATACGCGTTTTATTGAGCTACTGGTAAAGAGTTCAGGGAATTGGGCTCAAGGACACCCTGATGATATGGTTGGGACGGTCGAAAGAATCAAACGACAAACTCCAATAAATTTAACTTGTTAACCGGTGCCAGGAAGATAACACTGGATGATTTTGAGCTCCCATCTCTTTGTGTAGAACGACCAAAGCATAGTGTCTTAGAGTGATATTGGATACAAAACATAACGATCTGAAAAACCAGATACTATGGTACACAGATGCAAGTGAAACAGAAGATAAGATATGAGCAGGAATACATACATGACGTGAATACGAAACACGACCTTACTGTATTTCAGGCAGATATCTAGGCTAAATTCTCCTTTACGTTCGCCTTCTTTAGCCGAGTTTCGAACTATCTTTTGTGCATTCGCTTCCTTTACCATATTTTCTCAAACTATCCTTAAACGTTGTCGGTTCAAACAAGAAGCCAATAAAATACGCTGGTGGAGGCCATCGAATATTTATCATAGATTGAGTAACAAAATACAGATTGAAAGAAAAATAATCGTTACAACCCCTCTAAAAAGAAGTTCAACCGTTTTCGACGGAATGCATTCATTTAGGGTCATGGGTAGACAGACAGTAAGCCTAATAAGTTCTGTTTGTGCACTAACCCTGAAAAGGTAGACCACTCGAATGGAAAAACATTCATGGATACATCACATGAATTATTATATTTATATTTCCCAAAAGAAAATCATTCCGATTCCATTGTAAAGTGAAAGCTCAGAATTTATTCATCCCGAACGGGTTCGACAAATCCGCATTTCAGCGTCTCGACAGTATCGCCGTTTGGCTTGACGAACTCATAACCTTATTACTTATTACTTGCATTGAACAACTTAATGGAATACGCAGACAACACAACGAAATTTGGAATTCAATTTGAAATTTGAAATATTACACAAAAGCTTTGTAATCTTGGCCTAGGAGGAGTAATGAAATTCCGTCAGAATAATTGTGTTTGGAACCAGGTCGACGAAAAATAATTTAATACATTCGCCTTGTCCTTGTATTTCGTCAATGATAGCCAATTACAATGAATTTATTTAAATTTTTCAAATTTTTACTTGACAAATGAGAAATTCTCAAGAAGGGAGGCATTTTTGATTTTGGTGTAATTTGAGTCCTTATTCGGTATGCAGAGTAATCATAACTTGGAAATACTTCGTTTATGAAGCGTTTAAACTCACGAGGTTGGTTTGTATTTTATTAGCTAAATTTTTTCCTCGTATCTGGGTTTATTTTCACGGATGGAATGATTATGCGTTGAACTGAAGTCAATTAAAGATACTCCCAAGCTCATCCGGAAGAAAAAGAAGATATGGTATGTAATCTGAATGTGGGCGAAACTAGGAGATGGGAGAAATCTTACAAGCCGACAATTGAATTTACTTCAAATTCATGATGGCAGATCTTCCAGATAGGAAGCTCAACGTACCAGGTATGAAAAGCTTCAGTTGCAGTAAATTCACATAAAAGTGACAATTTAGAGGTAATATAACTTCGTGAATAATTGTAGAATTTTTGAACCGGTTTTGATACTAATCGAGACTTTTCATTTGATGCCCTACACGCCTACGCGCAAAAGAGGCTTCCGGCCCAATCCCAAATAAAACAGGGGGAGTTGAAACAACTTACTTTGTACTATCCTCAGTAGTGCAAACATAAATTGCTGAGATCAGTGAAAGAGAACAAACAAAATATAGCCGGGGTTACTCTACTATGCTAAATCCTACCTGATGTCTCTTGGTGACAGCTTCCGCGACTGTCCGACCAAGAAACTACATTGAATGTCGTTGATAACCAAAAATGATCGCGTTGGGTAAACCCTCACCTCACCTCACCTCAATCGACGCGGCAGGATGAACCTCGATGTTGTCAAAAAAATGGGCAAAGGTTGAATCCGAACCAAACAGATACATGGCTGTCCATGGTCGTACAGGATCATATCGCTTCTCCCAGCCTTGGTAAGGTCCTGGAGAGGATTATGGCCCAACGATTGGGAGTGAAAACATCCTATTTGGTGTCTGACAGGTAGTATCGCTTCTGAACTGGGAGGGCCACCAATCTATATGAAGAACTTTGTTGTCCGTCGTCATAGCAAATACATCCTTGGAATCTCAATGAATTTCAAAGGTGCATTTGATTACCCATGTGAGTGAGGCTGCCGAGAATTAGCTCTATGGAAAAGCTACTTCCACAGAAGGACAACATTCATCCAAGGTGTCAACGAGTGTGTGGGTGTGAATGTTTAGAGCGGCTGGCCGTAGGAATCAATCGCAGGTCCATTTATATGGAATCTGATGATGGGTTCAGGATCGGGTGAGCTTAATTTGACTGCGTTGCTTATCCGGATGACTTTCTCATTCTTGCTTAGGGGAACAGCCGACTTGAACTTGAGCAGCGAATTACTGAGTGCATGCGCATCATAAACGTGTAGTCTCTTAAGGTCTGTGTGACGGTCTTAACATAGAAAACCGTCGCCATGTTGCTGAAAGGCAACATACGTCGTCCGCCAATAGTAGATTCAAATCGAGTAAATTTGAGATATCGTCGGAATGTGGCATGCTTAGGGGTCACAATCACGGAACGGGGCCCATATCTGATCAAACTAAGGGCGCGTTTACCCCAATTAGTGTCTATGTTATTGTATGTAATGAGGTGCGAATGGGGTCTTAGCAAGAGAGCTACTAAATCTATTTATGTGGGACGTTTCCCTAGGTGTTCTACATACGGGTCCCCTCTATTGTATGAGTTTACAATGACGGCGCAGGGCGAAAAACTGCTCTACGCTTGTCAGCAAGGGGCATTGGTAGCGTGTCTCCCTGTATGTTGCACAGTTTCGATCGACGCCATACCGTGTACTGCGTAGCTGCAAACCGATTTACTTAATGCGGATCAGGTTGAGGGGTCTGGACAGCTTGCGATCAAAAAGTTGTTAGATGAGAGTGTAACATCTAAATGACGGCTTAATTGAAACGAAAGTGGGAAATTTCGGGCAATCAGATCTGAGTCTGAAAGGGACTCATCTAAAGTGACGCTTTCCACGAAGTTTCACCGGAGGTTATTTCTTACTATGGAAACCGGGATGGCTCTCTGAGAGCATATGTTCCAGGAGAATTCCTGGAGGATATGATCTTGGCCCTCTTCAGGGAGTTTTATGGTGGTTATGGTAGTACCCATATCACGGGCTCAAGCGTGGAGTTGCGCTGTACAACTCGGCGCCATACGCCTTAGTTGCGCAGTTTAGACGGTTAAACAGGCCTCGCATCAGTATAAATCAGTACCGTTGTACCAGTCATGGCGAAGCTCTAATTGTGGTTTCCAAATCAATCAATGTCCAAAGAGGATCGTGTGAATATGCCTAAATGGCAACTACTCACGTTAAACCCCCAAGAAATCAATGTCAGTAATACTGAAGTCGAGAAAACGAATGAAATCAGGGAAAGCAAGAAAACCTGAGGACATTGCATTTGAGCTCTGGAAGCAAAGAGCTGAAACCCAACACTGTCGTTCAGAGAGTTTTTGAATCCGATTATTGAGGAAGTTGGAACAGCATTTGACTGTCAAGGAAGCACAGCGTTCTATGATGATATAGAAAAAGAAAGATATGCTCAAATTATCGTCCGATTCGATAGCGTTCCCATGACATCAAGATTTTTACACGCATTCTTGACAACCGTATTCATGAAATGGTTCAAATAACAATGCATCAAGTCGGGTTGGCCAAGAACTGCAAAACTACTGACGCACTGCGCGGTCGCTCATGGAAAAACACAGTTGGAACCTCGCCCTCCTCACATTTCTTTTCAGAACCTAGAGAAGGCGTTTGACCATGTGCTAGACGAATTCATCTAGTAGGTTCTAAAGCAGCACCTACTACCAGAAAGACTCGTGCGTTGTGTTGAATTATTCTATTACAATCCGAAAGGTAAACTTTGACGTGTTGCAGTCATATCAAAACCGCTTCGTGACTTCTCCGGCGTTCATCAAGGAAATGCCATCTAACTACTACTCTTTGTTTCAGTTAGGGGCACTGTCACACTGGACTTCCAACGTCTAGCACCCTGTACATTATTTTAAGCAGATAATGTTTTTCTGGCGCCTTATAACAAAGTAGACCTCGAGCAACTTGTTCAAAAATAGAATTATCGTCTCATGCAATACGGTATCAAACTGAATCTGAAGAAAGCAGAACTTTTGACGACCGATGCCACTGTCAATTGTAGTTACCTGTCCAGAACTGATCGATTTAAATATCTTCAATAAATGCCATCAGTTAATGGTAAACTCTGCTGTGAAATTGCCTCACACATCAGTGCAAAAGTGCAAGTGGCGTTCCACAACTGGCCTTCTTTGTGATCGTTCGCTCTATCGTCTTCTATAGTTCTGAGTGTTGAGCGACTATAAAAGTCAATGAATGGCACCTCGAGGTAACGGGGATGAAAATGTTGCATTGGAACAATGACGTAACACGATATGACCACCTCAGAAATGAGGGAATCCGCGACTGATAATGGGGTTGCAGCAATCGTAGAGAAATTGTGAGAAGCGCGTCTTCGAGGGTATCGACCTGTAATTTGCACTGATGGAAACTCCCTTAACAAGACAGGTCTAAACATCAAAGTCAATGGAAAATGACCAAAAGGATAATCGAAATAACGATAGTTTCATGCAATAGATTATGATTTGAAAGCTTCTCAACTCCATTCAGATCAGTTACCTGTCCGAATAAAAAGGTGCAAACGACCAAGACAAGCCGACCGTATCTAAACGGGACAAAGGGTGGGGAAAGGGTAAAAGAATGCTGATGCTAAAGAATTATCCTGGAAAGACCGCTGAAAATTCCTTCAACAAGGTAGAGAAGTGTTTAGGGCAGGAGGTTCAAATACGATTCAAAGAACACTAGATTGTCATACCATGTGAAGGGCATTGATAACGTTACAGCGAAGGGGGCAATAGAAAGGAAATTCTAGCCACTTGTAAAAATAACGTGGTCATTTCTCGACTCAAAGAACAGATGTACCTCAAGTCTACCTCAGAAGGCTTGGACATGTATCCACTTTTGGAGGAACAGATTCAAGCTCAATTGTCAATCTAGCTTATGTGCACACCACGTTGACAACGGGAATAATCTGTTTGTTTCCTGCGGAAGGGCACCTGGAAATCCGGACAAGTCCGTGAAAAGTGGTGAAGTGGATGTATTCATAGAGATATTACGTATTGGTAGACTGTGATGCTTGTGGTGCGGCTTTAGAAAAGGTAGCGGACGGAATGAGAGTTAGCGGTGTTACCATGTAACGAATCCTTATCTATTGAATCGGTGAAAGTATTGGTAGAGTGAAGAAATCGCGCGATTTTTGGCTGCATAATTTCGAACAAGAAAGATTTACTCGTGATCCAAACTCCAGACTTCGCGAGAAAAGTGGAGGATTCCTGAACCTTCGAGGTAGACTTAAACAGGCTTACAGATCAGCAAGCGGTAATAATACTTAAAGAACTTTGCCTAGAGATAGACCAGGGTTGTTATGAAAAAGATGAATGGGCGAACACCTTAACTGGCCTGCCCGCATCTTCTTTTCGATACAATGACGGTAGTCTTTTCCTAGCATAATGGGGAGCGCAAAACGGAAAGGCACACTTTCATCATGCAAGAAGTGATTGAGTAAGAACTTGAAGATTTGGTGATAATAAATTTCCCAGTTTTTTGAATGTCGTTGCCAGCATAGATCTTAAACTCGCTGCTGAGATCAGACGCGGCTGGTTTATCAGTCTATTCGAAGTTTACATAGTTAACGAAGTTTTTTATGTTAGGTGGAGGAAGTAAAAACTAGTTTCGCTACCAAAGCCAAATAAGCCATCAGAAGAACTATCATCATACTGCACGGTTTGCATTGAACACACGGTAAGAAAGGTGCTAGAAAGGGTCATCTTCAATAGAATTCCTTCCTGTCATAGAATATGCAGATGGCTTCTCGGAGTGACCGTTTTGTTTTCGTGAAACTCATTCAACGAACAGCGCCATAGACGTGGCTTCGAAGCTGGTTCGAGAAGCGATGCCCTCTTAAAAAGCTGCTAATGGTACAGCGCCTTCAGTACAATTTCAGGGGAGGCATCGTGTATTATTGCGGGAATGATCCATATGGGTGTTCTGGCAATTGAGAATGAATCGACGTGATAAAAATGCAGAATATCGCAGTGTGGCAAGGAGGAAGTCACTGCAAACGTGACAGCAACGGTAGGACTATTAATAGAGGGGCTCAGGTACTGATTTGCAGTATTAAGGAGTTTATTTAGCAATGGAATTAACTACGGTATGGTATGTGGTTGTACACTTGATGAACCAGAGGATGCCATGTTCAACTGTCTACAGTTTTGTTCAGAGGAGAGGAGCGAAGCCTGGAAGACTCTCTGAAAATTAACCTAAATATGTAGAACATCGCCGGGGAAATACTTAAGACGAAGGCAAACTGGAGTGCGGTATACTCCGTAATCCTAAGGATTCAGACGGAACTAGAAACGCGAAAAACGAAAGACTTGATCGATTAAAGCATGGTCCTCCTCGCAAAGTAATGCTTTGCGGCGGTACCGCGAAGAAGAAAAAGGAGAAAGTAGAGGTGGTTTTTGTGGGTCAGAATTCCTACCTTGTGTTGCAACCTAGCTCAACTTTGTCTTTATAAGATTTCCACCTCCAGTTATAAAACAAGTCGGGAAACCGGAAGCTAAACGCTTCAGATATGAAAGGTGTTGTGTATTGCTTATATGAGCATATTTGTGTGGGCATTTGTCCCATTGGTAATGTTTATGCATTTAGTTTTTCGGACCATCAACATTCGAAGTCTTAGAATTCAATGAATTTGCACAAAAGTGTCATTTTTAACCTATTACAACTCTGTTGGTAATAGTGTATTTTTCACAACTTATTAGCATTATGCTCTATAGTATAGCGTTACTGCAAAACTAGAGAGTTTAGGGTTTACTTAAGGGGGGTTCCCTGTCAATTTCTAGAAAATCTACTTATAAGAAATACGGTAACATACTATTATTAATTTTATTTGAACAGGTATCAGTACAGAAGGTATTTTTAGGTCTAGATATCATGTGCATGATCCGCCATTTATTTTTTTTAGATATCTGATATTCTTTTAGATCCTAGTGCAACCTTAGCACAATATAGGGATGTGAGACAGTCTAATGTTGGAAGCTAGAGACCACAGTGCTACAATCAACGCGTGGACCTGGAGTGGGGAAGCCGATCGACGAACACCAGAGGTGAAATTCTGCTGAAGTCTTTTACGGAGTTGGACATCGTGCTGGCCAACGTTGGATGCGTGCCCACCTTTCAAGGTAGAGGGTCGGGTTCGATCGTTGACCTGAAATTTTTTAGGACTTCGCTGATGAGGGCGATGACTTGACAAATGAGTGAGCACTACACCCACAGTGATCACCCAGGCTATCTTCCTCAGCATTAAAAACCGAGGAAGCAATCAACGACGCGGCTGGTCTATCGGAGCTTTCGAGGAGGAGACATTCCTGGCGGCATTCGAAGGAGTCCATGATCCAGATGGAACAGCGGTGGAAAGGGTCACACAGCTGCCTCAGCGTGTAACCAAAGTATGCGACGCTACGATGCCACGACGCCGTTTTCACCACGGCAAGAGGCCAAACTACTGGTGGAACAAAGAGATAGCTGCCTTGAGAGCCAAGGAGAGCTCAGCAGGACGTCTTCTCGATCCCTTGTGTTAACGAAGAGGAACTTCGGGAAATCTGCGGACGTATTGGGGATAGCAAGGCTCCGGGATTGGACGGAATTCCCAACAAAGCTCTGAAGGTGCCGGTCAAGGTCACACCAAGGTGGTTCGGAAGCACATTCGAATCGTGCATGGCGGAAGGAGTATTTCCCGCCACGTGGAAGAGGCAGAAGCTGGTGTTGCTACCGAAGCGCCAAAAACCACCCGGCGTGGCTGCCTCATATCGCCCTATTTGTCTCTTAGACACCATGGGGAAGATATTGGAGAGGGTGATATACACCAGGCTGCTCCCGTTCATCTAGGTTGCGGGTGCTCTTTCAGAGCGGTAATATGGGTTTCGGCGTTCTATGGTCGATGCAGTAGCAAATATTGTGGAATTGGCTCGAAATGCAATGACCATGGGTAAATGCTGTGCTCTGGTGACTCTGGACATCAAAAATTCTTCCAACTAAGCCGGCTGGTGCTGGATTAAAGGCACTTTGGCTAAGATGGGGGTTCCTAGTTACTTGGCTCGGCTCATCGAGAGTTACCTTTCGGACAGACTTCTCTGGTACGAAACGGACAACGGGCGAAGGAGTAAGTTGTGACAGCAGGTGTGCCTCAAGGTTCTGTAATGGGACCACTGCTGTGGAACATAATGTACGATGGGCGGCTTGGCCTACGCGTGCCGGAGGAGGCAACGCTTGGTTTTGTGGACGACCTGGCGGTAGCTGTAATTGCAAAGCATCCCGAGGATGTGGAGCTATATGCAAATGAGGTCATTCATGCCATCAAATCATGGTTACGAATTACCAAGCTAGACCTGGTGGACGAAAAGACGGAAGCGATCCTCATTGCCAACCGCAGGAAGAACAACACGGTTAATATCTGGGTTGATGATCATGAGGTCGTCTCCAAATCAAATGTGCAGCGCGTCGACGGAGGTAGTGTGTGTCATCGCGGGAATGATCCCTATAGATCTTCTAGCAAGCGTGGCACACTGGCTCTATGAAGAACGGAAGGCAAATCCGGCCGAGGTGAATGCGGATTTCCAAAAAACCATCAGGCGAGAGTTGTGTGGCAAGTGGCAACAACGGTAGGATAACTTCGACAAGGGCTGGTGAACCCATACATTGATCCCGTGTATCGAAAAATGGGTCGACCGAAAGCACGGAGAATTGAATTACCACCTGACACAGTTTCTTACGGGAGATGGTGGCTATAGGAAGTACTTGCATCGCTTCGAGTTGGACGAGTCTCCCAACTGTTCTGAGTGCGGTGCTACACCCGAGGACCCGGAGCACGTTTCATAGTCTCAAATTTCTGCAGCAGAAAAGGAGGTTAAACAGCGTCTTGAGGGAGGACAACCTGGTGGATGAGATGCTGAATTCAGAGGAAAGCTGGATGGCGATAAATGAGGCAGTAGTCGTGCTGCAGGCAAAACTCCTGGAGTTGGATCGAGCTCGGAAGGCGGCGCGATGGAGACGCGACATGGACGTGCTGGTGCAGCGAACCAGACCTTCCCCTCGAAGCAATATTTCACGGTGGTCTCGTGGGGAGGGGCAGAAGAGTGGGGTTGGTTTTAGTGGGTGCGAATCCCACACACTGCTGCAACCTGGCGCAGCAGCGTCTTTGTAAGATTTCCACCTCTATCCATAAAAAAAAGATATCTGAGTTGGGCAGTTTCTAAGAACGGGTAGTTGAAGTAGCTGACACTTTTCGGACATTCGCACTCCTATCCATTGAAACCAATGTTAAAACTAACATCGGTTATCGGAAAGTACTAATTGCTACCTTTTAGATGATACCAAGTAAGACTATACATGGTGAAAAAAATGTTGCACTCTCCTTTTGTATGCATGGGGACCCTCTTTAAACTCAACGTGGACCCATATTACTCACTGTATGCAATGGAATTCACAGATACCACCTTTCAACCAAATTTCGTATCAATTTAAGTAACCGTTTCTGTGACAGGTAGACAAGCGAACGGACAGACAGACAGCAAGCCGATTTTGGTAAGGTTTTATTTTACACACCTTAAAAAGATTTAGATAAACAGACAATGAGGTTTTGTGCGGGTGCCAAAGTAAATACTTACATTTTGGGGTAATTTGGCAAGACTAACAAAGCTCTGCTATCTAGAATACAGGCTTCAAAAATTTCAACTTCGTGAATAAAAATTAAAGAAAAACATTGAAATGAATGCACAAATTAAATTAATTTAAAAGAGGCTGCAGGCAGGACTTGAAGACTGATACCAGCATAGCTGCATCATTTTCCCGACTATTGGAGTAGGCGACAGAATTCATTGAAGATAATTCCATCTGCAGCCTAAGCTGTCAGTCGAAACATCCCTTAATATTTTTCATATGATTCGCCACCATGAAATGCAAAATAGATCCTTCGGCCTTCAACTTTTTAACTACATGCATACACAACTATCTACGTGTATCCGACAGCCTTTGACTGCACTCCTCCAGCAGAAAATACTGATAAAAGTTATTTTACAAAACTCTGACTTTCTTCTGTTTCCTTCACAGTTGCTGGGACAGAGGAAATCTGCAGTTTAGGTGAATAAATTGGGAACAGCCGGGTCTCCTCCGCCCATTCTTGTGACCTTTTTGTGCAAGTGACATCCGTCCAAGAAGGAAACACAGGGAAAAGTTTTCCATAAGGATTTTAAGGAAATATTTAATAACTTGGCAGGATTTTATATGTGCATATTATCGCTTTGTGCCCCGCTCCTTTTCCAGTTGAATTAGAGTCTTTTGATAGACGCAATAAGAGTTTCCTGCTTTACAAATTCATTAAACAAGATGTCGTTCGCTGGCAAAGTGGATAAATTTTACAGCAAAGTGAATTCTGGAGTCCTTTTCAAGCAAGAAATTGTAAGTTTACTTAGTTAATTCAAATTCGTGCTACATGTGAAAGGATCTATTTGCTGTACTCTCTTGCGAAAGTTGTGAAAGTTGTTGAACAGTTGAAGATAGGAAGAATTACAAAGGTTTTGCCGCATAGATTGTATGCAGAGTAACATTTGGTGGGTGTGAATGGCGGAGAAATCCCAATGAATTATTTGGAGTAAAATATCCCTTTTAAGAAGTGGGTGAGAACTTGTATTTGTATTCAATACAAGCTGCGAGGGGGCATCATAAGATCTGATTGACTGCGGAATAGTGGAAGCGGATCAATGAACGGAAGGGGTTAAAGGCTCTATTGACTGTTGCGAGTGATGGAGGGCGTGACACGCTCGAACTCCAATACCGGCGAAATCCCGAGAAGTTCAGCGTAGTGCGCGTCGTGACATGAGAGAATTTGCTGATCAGGAAAGCGGAAGATGCCGCAAACGGAAATGATTTAAAAAATATACATCGCATTACGGAAAAGCTTGCATGTGGTCGCAAATCTTTCGATGGTCCTTTGAAGGACATCAACGGTGGACTTGCCATCCACGGTGACGAACAACATCATCGTTTTTACCCGAGTCATATCTGGTACGGTTCCTCCCCTTTTTTTAGGTGAAATAGCTAGTTACCGTAGCATGCGGATACGAGAGTTATTTATTTCTGCACTTGTAGCTACCACACATTGGCTACTTCCACTCGTACGGCAATCTTGGCAATCCAAGACTTTTCCCAGAGAGTGGAAGAAGGGAATGATCATTAACATTCCAAAACAGGGCACCCGTTTTGAGTGTGACAATTGGACGGGTATATGCATGCTCCCTGCCGTCGAAGAAATAATGGCTGAAATGATCCTGGAACGTATCAAAGAACAACAGGATCCTCCTACGTTGACCACTTCAACACCCTACGGAACTCTATTTTGAAACAGTGTGCGGAATTTAGACCTTCGCTACTTCTGCTCTTCACTGATTTGGAGAAAGCTTTCGATGGCGTGAACAGGGAGTGTATCTACTTTGGAGGGGTATTCCGGAGAAGCGAATAGGTATTATCAGAGCTTCATATGATGACGCAAGGCGTCATGTGCTGCATTGCGGGAAAATCTCGGAGGTCCAGAACGGAGTGCAGCAGGATAGCATTCGGTCACCGATTTTATTTCTTTTTGTTATCAGTGACGTTCTTCATGCTGCCTGGAATGTGAAAGAATGTAATGGACGACGACATCTTTCCTCAGACTGAAATGCGGTTATCTCAACACCAAGATCAAGTTGAGACCCTTCTGTGCTAGTGTTCTTTCTATGTTGCTGGAAAGTGAACTCCGCGGTTACGCATCGTCAACACATATTTGCGTCATATCATCGTAGTACGCTGGCCTAACACTATCTCAACTTGTTCAGCATACAGGTCTGGCATTCGTACGCGATGGGTTCGGAAAACAGAAGTGCAGGTGGATAGGTCATGCATTAAGGAGGAGCTATGCCATGCAGTGGAATCTACCTTCCTGAGATGGCCGTCCCAAGGGCACTTGGTGCAGAACAGTAGAGGGCGAATGCGAGCGTCTCGGAAAGTCGTGCCAGGAGCTAAAAGGCATTTCAGGAAATCGCAAGCGATGGTGCCTATGTGTGATTGACGCGTTATACTTCACCTCTCATTGTATCTCAAACTCTTGAGGAAAACACTCCACATAAACTGAGTGAGCTTCCGTATCAAATTTACACTATATTACTTTCATGAATGTCACTTTTATGCTTTCCGTCACGAATACACGAATACAATAATCGAGAAAGTGTGCCTAAGCATTTATTGATTGGCTTTCCCATTGGATTTTCCAGCCTCTAGGTTCAGTTGAACAGTAACGTTTCATAAATCTATTCTATTCAATCTATACCCTCGACTTCCCCTTGAATTTAATGAGATTTTCTAAGGATGCTTAAAAATATCTTCTCGAGGTATCTTCGTCTTATGTTTGGGTATGAAGTGCGCAGCCACTTCCTTTCCTTTCTCACATTAGTTACTGACAGCCCAGATAGGAAGTCGAAGTCTTAAAATGAAAGATTACCTCAGAAGATATTTTTCCTTTTTATTGGCTAAAAGTATTTGGTAATATGTGGAAGTATGTATTTCGGGGATCAACTGTCCCCTTCTTCAGTGTTTTATCTTCTGAAAGTTTCGTTTACAATTTATACCTAGTCATTTAATACAATATCTTAATTCAGTTTCTATTCTTCTGCTGGTCCTTCCTAAAAGTTCCATCAAGGTGGCAAGGTCGTTGACCATGGCTGTGTTAAGCCTTTTCTCCAGGGGAATTTTCTTGATGTGGAGACTCTCCTAGGAGCCTAGTTTCCCAACGTAGTTCACTTCCTTCAAAATATTGGCGTTGTCCAACGACAAATGGTATCCCTGCTCTATTATATGTCTATCACTAATTATCGGCTCAGATTATTGATTGATTGATTCAAATCGTACTTCGCCGAGCTTCTGACTTCCGACTTATTTTATATTGCGTAGATCACTCCAGATACGCTCGCTGTTGACGCTGTTGAAAACTTTCTCGAAATTGATAACAGAACAGGTGAAGCCGAGATTTGTAAATTCCGAGAGCCAGGTAGGCATTGCCGATACGAAATAGCATCTAATAGGTGGCAAGTTTCGCAATTGGTCCTCTGCATTACTGAGACAAGTAGGAGCGGTGAAAGGAAGGGAGTCTCAGAAGGTTTTGTGGTCATAGTAGCACTTGGCCCTTCAAATAGTACAACGATAGCGAAATATTATTATTGGTTCATCGAGTACCTATCAATGTTAAATCGCATATAGTCGAAAATCATCCCCAAAACAAGGATAAGAATGTACGGGGGAGTGATCCTTAAACTAAGAGAAGTCGTCATTTGCACGTGGCTTTAAATTCTCTGGCGAATCCGAATTGATTCCAAGGAGAGTGGGTGAATTCGTGTACGAAGCATACGCTTAAAAATCTTAGCTTTTATAGTTCATACATTCTATCGATCGAATTATTTAATTATCCAGCATTCTTGGCTAGGCATGAGAGGTACTTATGATTGACTGACACCTTCGTTACACATACCTTGCGGATATTGGCAAAGCTCTAACAACATCCAGCTGAAAAATACAACTAAAATATACCAAGTGTACTCCTAATTAGTTTCCGTTTTTTTCGATAGATGGCGTTCTATACTTGGTGTTGCTATTGGTCACACATGCCTGTCATTTTGTTTAGTTGTTGTCGAGTGTCTAAACTTCGTTGACGTTTCCCCAAAAAGTTCCTGCAGCAAGTTTTTATTGCACGTCAAAAATGTCGGCGTTCGTACCGAATTTCGAGCATATGCGCCATGCATTGCTTTTCATGTTCAATCAAGGGAAAAAGTGTCCGAGAGCCACTGTGCACTTATGGAAGTTTATGGCAATCGTGCATTAACACTTCGAACATGTGAAACGTGGTTTCGACAATTCAAAAATGGAGATTTCGACCTGAACTACGCCGCACGCTCCGGCAAGCGAAAATCGTTTGATGACGCCGAATTGCACGCATTATGGCGTGAAGACAACACGCAAACGCACCGACAGCTTGCAGATATGTTGGCAGTTTAACAGCAAGCAATTTCGAAACAACTGCGAGCCATGGGCAAAATTCAGAAGTGTAGAAAGTGGGTGTCACATGAACTGACTGACCGAGAGACAAATGGACAACCGAAAAGTGACGTGTGAAATGCTGCTTCAACGTTAGAAAAGAAAATCTTTTCTCCATCGTATCGTTACGGGCGGCGAAAAGTGAATTGTCTTGGAGAATCCTGAACGCAACAAATCCTGGGTGAGACCAGGTGAAGCATCGACATGGACGGTACGGCCAAATCGTTACGGTCGGAAGGTCATGCTGTGTGTGTGGTGGCACCAGACCGGTGTGATATACTTTAAACTGCTGAAACCTAGTAGAACTGTGAACGCCTTTCGCTACAAACAACAAATGAAAGATTTAAGCCGAGCGATTGCGGAGAACCGACCAGAATAACAAGAAAGACAGAAGAAGGTAATTTTGCTCCACGACAATGCATCATCGCATAAGTCGAAAGTCGTTCGCGACACGCTGGAAAAACTCAAGTGGGATGTGCTTAACCATGCGGCTAACTCACCAGACCTGGCCCCATCGGATTACCACCTCTTTGCCTCGTTGGGCCACGCACTTTCTGAGAAGCGCTTTGAATCCTACGAAAATTTGCGGAAATGGCTCACTGAGTGGTTCACCTCCAAAGACAGTCAATTCTACTGACGTGATATTCACAAATTACCAAAAGGATGGAAAAAATGTGTAGAAAGCGATGGAGAATATTTCGAATAAAATAACTATTACAGTTCCCTTGGAATTAAGTGTTTTATTTACAAAAAAACCGGAAATTAATTGGGAGTATACATGGTAATTCGTTAATTGCTTATTTGACTTCTACTAAGAGAACTGCTTAATGGGGGCTCTCTGGTGTCGTCATATTTAAGGTTTTGTGTAAACACAAAACCTTATTAAAATCGGTTTACTGTCTGTCTGTCTGTCTGTCTGTCTGTCTGTCCGTCGTCTGTCTGTCTGTCTGTCTGTCTGTCTGTCCGTCACACGCACTTTTCTCGGAGACAGTTGCAGCGATTGACACCAAATTTGGTGGAAAGCTGGGAACTGTGAACGCTCACGCATACAGTGAGTTACATCCTTTAATGATGAATTTAAGGGGGGGTCCCCATACATGCAAAAGGGGGGTGTAAATTTTTTTTTCATCAAATATAGTCATGTGTTGTATCAAATTAAAGGTATCGGTTAGTACTTTTCGAAGACGGTCTTAGTTTTGACATTTGTTGAAAAGGTGGGGAGGGCGGGGGGTTGAAATTGACCATTCCTTTACGGGGGCCATTCTCAGAAACTACCCAACCGAAAAATCTGAAAAAAATCAAGAGGCTGCCACTATATGGTGCCTGGGCTCCGAAATACCTTCCACACTGATATCTGCACAAATAAAGTTAATAATAGTATATCACTATAATTTTTAGTAATTCGCTGCAAGACCCCCCTTAAGTTCATGCTAGGACTACGAAACGCAACGATATAGGATATAACATAGAGCATGATCTTACCAAGTTTGGTGGAAATCGCACTATTACTAACAAAGTTATAATACGTCAAAGTTGTCGCTTCTTTGCAAATTTAAGACTATGAATGTCAATATCATCCGAAAGTGGATATTCTCACATAATATATGCATATATTACGTGCTACGTACTAAGAAATACACAAAACCTTTCGTACCTGAAGCGTCCAGCTTCCGGTTTCCCGACTTGTTAAACATACATATGTCGGTAAGACTAGCTCCTGCGGGGCTACATCTATTTTGGAGTAAGACTTACCCTTTCTCTGCGATTTACTTGTTGAGTTGGATATACGATAGGGGGTAGTTGTAATATGCTTTTTGACTCGGTTTTGTTGGTCAGCCTGCTGCAATTGCTCGTCCTGTCTACGTCAGTACTGCTTACCACTGGCCTTGGTCAATGTTATGACTTCACTCAGCGATTCTGTATGTCCTTCACATGAATCAATTCAGTATTTATTATTCACTTGATTTATGTATGATGGCTTGAATACGAATGCAATATCTTTCTTTGCTTCGGTGGACACATTTTTCCTTTCATCAACACATCCTTGCAATGATTTATTCATTCTGCTTCCCCCAATGCAAACATGCTCTCAGCAAGTAATTCAAAATGTAGTTTTAAATATTATATAATCTTCGGACGCACACATCCATGTATTTCATCTAGGTCTGGTTCTACGGGTTTGAACAGCAAAAGCAGCAAAAATAAAAGGAGCGACAAATCCACGAAGCGAACTGTTCTTGCCCCGGGCGCAACTATTTCCGAAAAATATGGAAAATATGAATGCAATGTTGGCTTGCTAGTGTTATATCAATTTTTTTCCTTGTGGATGGATTCCTCGGTTTGGAATGGAACCAATTCGAACGAATTTACGTTCAATCTTTACATGCTCCGTAGTTTATCGTTGAGTTTATTTATGAACAAGTTCAACATTTTCAACCACGAATAGGGAAGAGACAGGGTGCATGGGAAAACGTACATTTCCAAGGATGACATGGATATAGATTCTACACGATGTTCATGATAGACCGCATAATGATACAATAATCAATTTCGGTGACATAGGAGTTGGGATCTTTTGAGGATATAAGACGATGGATATCGCTTTCGAGAGATGTTTGGATGGATGATGGGTGGAACTTCTTTCGGGTTTGGGAAGCACGTTACGAAATAAAACGATTTTTTTTAGATTCTAGAAGGTTTGAAGGCTTCTCGGAAAAGCTCTAAATTTCCTCAAGATGCTTGTCTTTGTCAATCTATACTAAACTTCGAAAGATTCAACATATGCATTCCAAAGTGAAAATGAGAAGGGGAGGTGCCAAAATAAAGTGGGGCTAAGATGCAGGCACGGAAGTTTTACCAACAAGTCAGCAGGATGAAGCCTTATAAACCGCCATGCTCATCCTGCCGAGACAAATAGGTAAATCTGACTTTCGACAGAATGGGCATATTGAAGCGATGAATTGAGTATTTTGATGAACTGCTCAACAACCAGAACATCGGCGAGTTGGAGGTCGCGCACACTGAAGATGACGGAGAAATACCAACGCCACCAAGCATGGAAGAAGCAGTCCGCAATTCATCGGCCTAAAAACTATAAGTCGCCAGGAGCAGATGAAAATACCCACCAAGCGGTTCATTAACTGATGCTCAAGGTGTAGGGCAGCGATCAATGGCGTTACCAGTCATCAGGCATTATCTATTACATGCATAAAAAGGAAGATATCACAAATTGCAATAATTATAGAGGAATAACTTTGCTGAGTAAAATATATAGGATATTTCCGCTATCTTGGTAGGCAGAATAGCCCCTTACGCCCAGAATATCATTGGCCCATACGAAGGAAGTTTTACTCCTGGCAAATAAGCAGCAGATCAGATTTTTTCTCTGCTGCAAGCGATGGAAAAACTGTTGGAATATAGACATCAGTTGCACCATCTTTTCATCGACTTTAAGGCTGCCCTACTATGAGGGAATTCGGTATCCCGAAAAAATTGATAAGGCTGACTAGGCTGACCCTGACCAATGTGCGAGGACAGATAAAAACAGCAAGATCACTCTCGAGACCATTCAACATCAACTCTAAAACAAGGGGCTGCACTTTCATGCGTACTTTTTAACCTGGCCGTGGAGAAACTAATCCATGATATTCGTATTAGGAATGATGGGGTCCTAAGTCCGCATCAACTTAATGCTGGACCGGACCAAATGGGAAGCAACTTACTCCCTCTTTCCTGGTCCTCGGACCCCTCGTTTACGGCTTGCACCCAAACTTCTCAAAAAAGTGAAGCGGTGGCGGCTTTACGGTTTCTTACCAGGGCAGAGGAAAATCATCAGACGCTGCCTGACGCGTAGAATTTATTCCATCAAGTTAAGCAGATGATATTGGGTAAGTAGCCGCCGGCAGAGTTGATGACCATACAAGCCCGCTTTATGGCATTTTGAACCATTTGCCAGAACATCGGCCAACAGGTTTTCGCTTTCCTACCGAATATTCTCCTTAAGGGCTTCAAGAGTCTTAGGCTTGCTGACGTAAATTCACAACTTCGAAAAACCCCATAAAAAGTGCAAATCACCAAAACGGGAGGTTACGCTTCCCGGAAATGCTTCCTTCAGGATGTTGGTTGTAGCTCGACCAGTGTGCGCCATTGCACCATCCTGTTGGAACCACTATTTTCCAGTCCCAATTCATCCAACTCAGAAAAAAAAATCAGTAATCATGGTTCTGTAGGGGGCGTCATCCATAGTCGTCTTCTGTTGGCGGCGTTCTCATAGAAAAATGGCCCGATGACTTCCTTCCTGGGAAACGCCTGCAGAACTAACACCAACAGCCCTACTACCGAACTCCATCTCCACCTTCACGTGGCGATCGCGGAGTTCTTTCTTAATGAAAAACTGCAGATGGAGAAGGATAAAGGCGAATCTCCCGCACCAGAAAAAACGGGCAAGTTGTACCAACTGGTCCTCCTGTTTGGGGGTTGGGTAGGGCTAGCAATCCTACACGGAAAACCGAAGTTACAAAGTCACTGAAGGAGCCTCGGACTGGACTGACAACACAACGACGAATTCAGCAACGACAACGGAATAACGATTTGTGCATTTTCTCATGGAACGTGCGCTCCCTGTACAGACCGAATGCTGTTCAGCAACTCGCCGATGCCCTGTCCCAATATATAGCTGATGTAACAGCACTACAAGAGATGCGTGGGAAGGTGACCGGTTTCCTGGAGAAGAGTCACTACACCATACATTATAGCGGCCATCCAGTAAACTAGTGCTCGTAGCAGATTTCCTAGTCAGCCATAAAATGAAACCTGTTGTTATCGGCTTTGAAAACATAAGCGCTCGGCTGTAAAGTCTGCACTTGTGAGGCTAATTGATATATGATATAGTATAAGCCTCATTAACTTTCACTCCTCTAAAGAGGAGACGACAGAGTCGGAGCCTTCTACGAGATAGTTGAGCGGATCCTCAAAGGCTATCCTAAGTATGATATCAAAATCATACTTGGAGATTTTAACAGTCAAGTAGAAACGGAGCCTGTATTCAGACGATACGTCAGTTAGCAATATCACACGAAATGGTTTTTGGAAGTACCTGGTTTGCACGGAAAGCGGTCCACAAATATACACGGGGTTATCAAGACGGGACCATTTTCAACCAAACGAAACCACGTGTTGATTGAACGCCGCCATAGTGAATGTCTGGACATACAGGGAGGCCAATATAGACTCGGATCACTATCTCGTTGACATAGTGCTCCGGGCTCGATTTACAACGCCGCCTACAACCCCTTCGGACATTCAAGTGAAAGTGAATACTGAAGCAATTCGCAACACAGCAACTCTGTAACACCTACAAGGGGGAAATGGATACCGCAATAACAGTAGCTAACTGATGTCCTAGAGGTGAAGCATCAACAAATGATCTTCACAACCTCCTGAAGAGCTTTATCAGTGATACGGCCACAAACATACTTGGCCTCAGCCGCCTGAATGTCTCTCTGCCCGTCTGTCTATCTGTCACACCAGATTTACTCGGAAACGACTGAAGCTATTATCACCAAATTTTGTGAGAATATGTGGTTCCTTTCTATACAAGGATTGCCATTACTTTGCGCTGGGATTAAAGGAAAAAACTAGGAAGTCGGGAAACCGGAGCTGGACGCTTCAGGTATTTGTATATGTGTTTCTTTTTTAAAGACATTTGGGTGTGCATTTGTCCTGTTAGTACGTAGCACGTAATATATGCATATGTTATGTCAGAATATTCACTTTCGGGTGATATTGACATTCAAAGTCTTGAATTTGTAAAGTGGTGACAATTTTGACCTATTATAACTTTGCTATTTAGATAGCCTACACTGCTACGTGGTGCTAGGATGAACCTAAGGGGGGCTTTGCAAACAATTACCAAAAATTAAAGTGATATACTAATATTAACCTTATTTGAGCAGATATCGGAATGGAGGGTATTTCGGAGCCTAGGCACCATCTAGTGGGAACTTGAATACAGTAAAGAAATGAGATTGTTGAGGCAGCGAAAGACATCCTCTCGCAGACTATCTATGAGAACGGAATCGAAGCTGCCATAATCAGCGAGCCTTATCGCAATAATAACAGCGGTACCTGGACTGCAGATATAACTGGCAAGGCGGCAATTTGAGCGTGTGGAAATCAAACCAGTCAAAAAGTAACGAATTGATGGAGAGATGCCATTGGGAGGCCATAATCTTGGTAGTGTGGCTACAGAAAAGGTAGAACAAATGATGGGACTCATAACGACAGCATGTGACGCTGCTATGACAAGGCGGCGAGTCCTCGCAAAAAAGCGGCCAAACTATTCGTGGAATGAAGAATTCCATGCATTTTTTCGAGTTAAGAGAATTTGCAAACGTTCTAGAGGAGGAACAGACTTCAACGAGAAACGGCAAGTACAGGGTGCGGCAGCATAACTTCCTTTTTTAAAATGCGCGCCACTCAGTTAGTTGATGTCATAGCGGAGCGCTAGTGGTCTCGTTCAAGAGGGGATACTGTAAAGTTTTGTCCCGACATGGTTCAGTCGCCATCATGCGTTGGAATAGTGAGGAGCGTGCCTTTGCCGTTGAGGTTTACTTTTCAAGCGGATGTTCGGTTATTGCAACGCAGCGTGCATGTCGGAATCGCTTTAATTTAGCCCCGTTGGCTCCCGTCCTAGACCGCAAATCAATTGTTAGTTAGTAGTTCAGAACGTGACTTCAATTCTCGGATGGATGCGTGTGAGCTTCTTCTTGATGTCGTTCCCGAGGGTGCTATTGGTTTTTTTAGCGATGAAGCCCATTTTCATTTGTGTGGGTCGGTTAACAAACTAAACATGCGCCACTGGGCTGACACCAACCCTCGAGAATTGCATCAAAAGCCTTTGCATTCACCCAAAGTCACAGTGCGGTGTGCAATTTCCTCAGCTGGAATTATTGGTCCCTGGTTTTCTGAGGAAAATGAGGCTACAGTGACAGTTAATTCGGACCGGTATGTAAACATGCTACAGAATTTTTTTTTCCCACGGCTAGAAAATTTGGATTTGGGGGACACTTGGTTCCAACAAGACGGTGCAACAGCATACACTTCAAGAGCATCGATGGCTGTTTTGAGGGAACACTTTCCAGAGCGCCTTATCTCAATTAGAGGCGATTTGGAATGGCCGGCACGCTCTCCCGATCTGTCCTCTTGTGATTTTTTTCTATGGGGTTTTTTGAAATCCCGTGTTTATGTGAACCGTCCAAGAAGCCTACAAGATTTGAAGACCAACATCCAAGAAGAAATTGCCAACGTAACACCTGCTATGCTAACAAGAGTCATGACAAACGCCAGAAATCGGTTTACGCAATGTATGGAGAATGGGGGACGTCACCTAACAAATTTGATCTTCAAAATAATGTAAATAAAAACTTTAGACATGTGCCTACAGTATAAAAAATAAATAAATATTTTCCGATGCATACAATAGTTTTTATTGAGTTTTGAAAAAAGGAAGTTATGCTGCCGCACCCTGTATATTTGAACCTTCGAGGTAGGTTTTGAACTTTGCGCAGACGCAGGTCAAAGCCCCTGCGGAACAGCGTAAAGGGGGATTATGAAAAAGATGAGAGAGCGAACACTACAACTGACCTGCCCGCATCTTCTGCTCGATGTCGTGATGGCGCTCTTCCCCCGGATAAAGGTGAGCGCAAACAACACAAGCAAGCATTGGACGTCTACAACATACCTACGGTAACTGAGGAGGTAATTGCGCAAATTTTCCAGGAGAATTGGTGATAACAAAGCACCGGTCTGGATGCTGTTCCCAATAGAGCTCTTAAATTCGCTAGTAAGAGCAGTCCCGACTATTTTATCAGCGTATTTGAAACATGCATAGTAGAAGGAGTTTTCCTCGACCGGTGGAAGAGGCGAAAACCAGTTTTCCTCCCGAACCCGAATAAGTACCCAGGATATCCATCATCACTGGCTAAAACGGGTGCCCCTAGCTATTTGACTAGGCTCCTCAAAAGTTACCTCCCGGAGAGGACACTTTGGAACGATACGGATGAGGGATCCGAGCAGTACACCGTCACCACAGGAGTACCACAGGGCTCAGGGTTGGGTCCTCTCATGTGGAACGTGATGTACAATGGAGTCTTTGTCCTTCCCGTGCCAAAAATCGGTTTCGCAGATGATCTAGCTGTGTTTGTCGTCGCGAAAGAACCTGAAGAACTTGAAGTGTACGCTAACGAAACCATTAATAATAATAATAATAATAATCGTTGGCGCAACAATCCATATTGGATCAGGGCCTTGAAGTGTGTTAGAGCACTTCATTCAAGACCGTAACGGTACACTAGGAGGCAATGTGGTCAGCATTGCGCTCGCCCGAGATTATTACCCTGATTTGACTCAGGTACTCATTCACAGCTGAGTCGGCTGGTATCCGACGTCAAATCACGATGCAAATTCCACTGCCACCAGTGACATTTGAACCGCGACCTTCCGTATGACAGCCTACGAAACCATTAGCGTCATAAAAGTCTGGCTGGAGATGGTGCAACTTGATGTGGCGGAACAAAAGGCGGAGGCGGTCTTGGTAGGAAGAGGAATACGGTTGATATTCGGGCTGGTGGCCATATCATCAATTAGAAACCGGTTATAAAATACCTGGGGGTTATGATTGACGCTAAAATCAATTTTGAGGTACAGCGGCAAATATCAGCGTATCATTAGGACGGATGATGCCAATCATTGAAGGCTCAAAACATAGTCACAGACTGCTTGTGACCCCCTCAACGGTGAAATGACTCGCAGAGGGGTCACTGGACCCACACTTTGATTCCCCGTATTGAGGAGTGGATCCAGCGACGATACAGCGAGATTAACTACCATCTGACGCAATTTCTGTCAGGTCATAGGGATTACAGGAAGTATCTGAACCAACTCAGGCTGGGTGATTCTCCCTTTTGTCCTGAATGTCGTTGCACATATGAGGAACCGGAGCATGTTATGTTTCATTGTCCACGATTTTACTCAGAGAGGAGGAGCCTGGGCGACTCCCTAAAAATTAACCTAACCCGCTGAACATCGTCAGGGAAATGCTGAAGCCGGAGGAAAACTGGTGTATGGTGAACTCTACGATCAGAAGGGCGCAGGAGGAACTTGGAAATGTGGAGCGCGCAAAGAGGACGCGAAGAATGGAAGGCTTGGTCCCTTAAAGAACATTCCACCCGGCGAAGTACTGCTTTGCAGCGGTTCCACGGGGAGGGAAGAAGGAGAAAATGGGAGTGGTTTTAATAGGTGAGAATCCCACACGCTTCTGCAACCTGGCGCGGCAGTGTCTTTGTAAGATTTCCACTTGTTTTACACAAAACTTTAAAAATGAAAGAGTTCAATTAATACTTTGGAGGAAAGGCAGGGGAGTGAGGGCTGAAAATGTGTGCCCTGAAAAGTGCAGCAGGTCTCATCTTGAGAGCCTATCCAACATCCCACCACGATATCTTCAGAAGTAAAGTTAATAATAGCATATTAAGGTATTTTATATTCGGAATTTAGCCAAAAGCCTCATTTAAGGACATCCAAGAAGTGTAACATTTGGCGCAAACAACACGCAATTTCGGAAAATATGAACGAAATCAATGTATTATTATAAATATTAAGTTATGGAGAATCGAGGTTTTGCATTTCATGTGAATTTGCACTCTAAAACGTGTCGTGACATCACCACCATATAAACCTATGTTACCACTGCCTCTGTAACTGTTAGACTATTCAGCTGATGCATAAACATAACATTTGTGAAAACCCCCAGCAAAAAGAACCTTTTCAACCCCTGCCTGAAAAAATGCATACACAACTCCGAAGATACAATTTAGTACAGCAGCCATCCAGTACCTTCAAAAGAATTCCATCCGTTCAGGCTCCAGTTACTCAACACCATGATTGAGCTTGAATCCATTCAATACAGCTATAAGTACAACCATACCGCCTACACTCCTAGTGGACTAGGCTAACACCTGATTTACTCGGTCTACGCAAATTTTAAACAAAATCGAAGCTTTCCATTCAAGCTCAGTGGCTGCCTCCACATTTCCTTCAACCCTCTAGGGAAAGGTCAGCACTTGCCTAGGACGCATGCTCCCCCAACGTCAGCTGATTCATTCGGGCTTCGTTAAGTTTCGAAATTTCGTTTGGATTTTGCAATATGCTTACGCTGAATGTGCGCTGAAAGGGCAAGCAAGGACGTAGTATGATATTTCAACCCCTACAAGTTTCGCATAGGAAACTCACCACGCAGTCATGATAGGTACCTGTTCGAAAGTTTTCACCCTCTGAGGCCTACGCTGCGAAATTCCTGAGCTTTCCACACGAGCTCATTCCCAGGACCTCGATTATGAGTGTCATATTTAGTTTGCACAAGGCCGCCAAATATGGTGCATTCGGTATCGTAGAATTCCTTTCGGTTACGGGTGCGCTTTGGAGATGATAGATTTCCTAATGGAAATTCCACAAAATGTATATCCTTTGAATTCAGGAAAAGGATCGCGAGTCAAATCGTTAGATATTTCTCGGAAATCGGAGGATACAATGAAAGTGTAGAAACCGAGGTTTTGTGTGAAGGCTTCAAGCCCGTTAATTTTGACGGCAATTGATAAACCAGTGAGTCCTTGGAAGTAATTCAAGTGCATTAGGTGATTAAGTCAGAGGATGAATAGTGTACATGTGCGCAACCAATGTCAGTTGATGTGACGAGATCATCCAGAAAATCGCTTCTTGAAAGTTACCTCCAAAGATTAGCCCACGGCAAATAGTGTTCTTTTATGTGGTTCGGTAGTGCTATCAGAAAAGGATAAGTTTGGCGTAAACGAAATTTTCCACAAACCCTAGAAAGGATGCCATCTGACAGCAGAGCTTTCATAAATGTGCTTGTGGTTTTATGCATATACATGTAGATATCAAGTAAACGTTCAAAATTTAATACAATCCTTGCGGCAGTAGTTTACGCGATGACGTAAGGAGGAAAAAACTGTCACAAAGCAGTTTCTGGCGAGAAGCAATGTAATTTCCTTTAACTTCCCTATCATGTGGTTCAGTTGTATATGGGATGCTGGGCTCTGGAGCTTTTTTATTTAATTTATTGCGTAAGGATACCTGCAAGAGTGAACGTTTCTATATCGGAATTGAGAGGATGGCAATGTTTTGGGGCTGTGAAGGTTATAAACACGAGGAATCACAACCATATGTCTCAATAAGTCCATCGTATGTGTTTATCTCTAGAAGCGTCAGGACCTTCAATCTTCTTATTTCTTTAGAGCAAATTCTTAATCTAAATAAAAATTCTCTCTTTGGAAAAATCGATGAATTTGTCAAGTTGTCCTAATTTGTTGCTGGCAGGAGCGTAATAACGTGAAGATGGGTTAAAAAATTGCAAGCAAGGTTCAAGGCCTGATTTAATGCTGTTTTTTGTGGTGGGGGTCTGCGGCCTCCATAATCAAGTTGTCAAAAGTGTCAGGTCAACTAATGAATACTTCGGGGGGGATAGGTCACGCAAGGGTCCAATTATCCTTTGTTATTTATGCACATAGTCATGGATATTGCGTTACTGTAACGGTTTGAATAGGAGGAATTTGTGTAAATACCTATTGTATTTCAGCAGGATATGTAGGACGTGAACAGTGCTCATTTGCTCCTGTTAGCGTAGTCGTTGTAAGGAATGAAACAATTTGTTCTTTGCTGACTTACTTGCTAATTGTTGGGAAATATGGTACTGTTTACTACTGGGAGCATGAGTTTCAGGAAATAGTGTCACCCACTTGCCTCACTTTAAAGGACTTATTGTAGTAAAATATGTGTCATATTCTAGTTTAAGTGAAACCAGTTTAAATAAAAAGTTTTATGTCTGTCTTTCGGAATGCAGATGAATTTACATGCATTTTAACGAGAAAGGAGGGTCCTTGTCAGAGGCCGAAACACTATTACTCATTGAAACCACGGCTTTGACCTTCGTGATAAAATTTCAAATTTCGTTACTACCTAAAGATTGCTCCTGATATTCCACACTAATCTCACTGGATTATTATTGGGAGATTTAGAAACTTTTCAAAAGTTAAGCCATCGAGTCGTCTACTTTTGAAAGAGCAGTCCCACGAGTATCGAATTTTTTGGCAAAGAGCCCTCCTCCTCCTTTTTGGCCAAATAAGGGTCTAGAAGATAGTTAAAGGTTCGAATTGAGTTGCTTTGAATCTGGACTTGCCACACCATTTCGATACATAGCTCCATTGTTCTTATACCATTTTCCAAACCACCAAAATATCGACAAAGTTCATTGATTCGATTCTGCAGTTAGACGACAGTTAGCAGTAGCTATGTAGTTTTCTCAAAAGTGGACATAATGAAAGTGATAGCTTCACTCTAGTTAAGGACCTTCAATTTTGACTGTAAGGAATGCCTAGCCAAATGGGGCTGGTTTCAATGACGCCATGCAGTTCCCATCCCTTGGCAGCAGGTTTTTTGAATACATTTTTCTGGGCAAGCCTTCGTGGTGGTTCTAGTAGCAACAATTGTTATACGAAATTATGAAAAGAACTCAGAACTCGTAATGGAGCTTCTAACAAGGTGTTGGTTACATAAAGGTAGCCGTTGTTAAATAGCCTCCCTATTAGTATTATGCACGTGAAATCCCAGATACTGTTTCCTCGATTACACTTTGTTCTCTGTTGGTAAGCACAAAATGCTAAGTAATCTTTTGAGGTGGATTAGCTTCATAATGGTATCTTTCATAATACCCTAAAGGGCCACTGGGTCATGAAGGATATTCCCCCAAAGTAGCAGCAATAATATTTCTAATCTTAGGTAAATTATCTAATCTCATTCCAAAATACCATCAAATTCCAAGAATTTAGTTAGCAGGCAAAGCACAATTATTTATTCGACGTCAATACGATGACTGTGGTCTTTGGTCTGATATCTGATACATATTGACTATTTTACTAAAACTGATAATAGATCGATAGTGCCTCAGGACGTGTTATTTATCGTAGATTATCGTTTCAATCTATGAATGATGTATCTAATTACCTCTGAAGTTGAGAGCACAGAAAGTTCTTGCTTAAGGACATGAAGTGAAAATACAATGTCGAATTTTGAGCTAAAAGCTGGGCGCATTTTTAAGCCCTTGAAGAGATCCCTAATGAAAGCTGGACGCTTAGACTACAAATGGTTCAAGGTCATATTATCCCACCTTCTGATAGGGACAAAGACTAAAGAATAAGAAGAAAATTCAAGGACATATTACACTTTAAGTTCTTTTGTACGAGGATCTACGCTTGATACTGCTGAATGGCAAGACGACACAGAAAAAATTATGTAACATAGTAAATAGTTGGCTTAGTGAAGGTAAACGGTGGTAGTGGTATTAGCCACCAACCCTTATTACAAATTTTTGCTGAGGACTTGTTTTACATGTTCACTGCACTTCGTTCCATGTGGAAATCGGCTTCTCATGAAAGCAATATGAGAGCACCCTTGACTAACTTACGTAATCGTTTTTAGAACAAAGAGAACAATTGGATGAATTTTAGGATGGATGTAGATGTGTACTGTGTTTCGGGAACCAGTTGTTACATATTTCCTTCAATATAAGCTCTTCAGGTTGCTTAAGGAGGACTTCTTCTCTGGGTTTTCAGAAAGGATTTCATCGGATAGGCAATACTATAGTGGAGTTCCATATCGTAGTTTGTAAGCTAGGTCTAAAGCCAAACCTACAGCTTAACCAGTAGCTGTAGACCCAAATTACTTCTAAGTTGGAAACTTTTTTGTCCTTCAGTTTCATTGTATTTTAATTCCGCTAAGCATGATTGGGTGCAGAATCTAAGTACTCTACATTATCATCAACTCAGCGGAAGGAATGAAGACTAACTGCATGCGCTAATAATATATACTGGTATGCACATCGGCAGCATTGTTTCCTTTATGATGCTTTTATTTCAGTGGAATATCAGGAGAGTGACATACAGAGATGCTTTGCAAAAAAGTAGTCACCTCCTCGTGGTATAACCGTGAGTACCTGTCAAGCACAGAAAGTTCTTGCTTAAGGACATGAAGTGAAAATACAATGTCGAATTTTGAGCTAAAAGCTGGGCCCATTCTTAAGCCCTTGAAGAGATCCCTAATGCCATGGTCTTCGTAAGAGACGGATTGATTTTGTGACCACTATCAGAGCCCTGTTGAGTTAAGCACAACAGCACCAGTCTATAGAGAGTGCATTGTTAAGTTTATTCATACTGGTGGACGCAAGACCGCTCTGTCTTACTTTGGAGTACGGCACCTGTGTTAAACCACAATTCCAGGTTTGAGGCCCGAAGGTTTCCTGTCGCTTCAACCTAACCACAATTCCCATGAAACTTCCACAAGGGGGCCAACCCTTACAATCGAGCTCAAAGTACACGAACCAATATTTCTTCTGATTTATGTAATTCAGAGCGCCGTCCCGGTTCCCATGGTACCAGTATACATCTGGTAAGGTTGCGTGACCGAAGACGCTTCAGATGACTCACGCTTGGGTCTAATCACCTGTATAGACCTTCGGGCATTCGCTTAGTGTGATTGCAGCCTTCCTACGTGGAGCCTTCCCTCAGCCACTTGGTTTTGGTTTGGTCGACTGGATTGCGGCCCGTCTTCCTTGCTGGCACCTTAGAACATTTGCAAAAGGTAGTTTACATTTTTGGGAAAACCTCAAAAGTGGAACTGCTGGGTATTTCTCCGAAGTAGAGGGGAAACTTCCTCTCCGTGCGTTAATTCGCTAATGCTTACAATTGTGAAAATGAGCAATGAACCTATTTTCCACTATATCGGGCAACGAAATTTAGATAAAAATCAGATGGACTGCCGTAGGTCACAAACCTTACAACAATTGAGGAAGTTATAGCGTGAGTTATTGGCTGCACAAATAGCCCTCCGGTGTGGCTGGCGTCTTTGTTTTAAAGAAGCATTCACTTCTTCCATAAAATAAAAACCCAAGCCAAACATAAGCTATCACAGACCTTTGGGGGTTTCCAGCTATTTCAAAGTAGTATGTGCTTTGGTTGTAATCAATAATTGTGCCAAGCATCAAGTGAAGATTTGACAATTTTCTGAAAGACATGCCTCCAGCAATTTTTTTTTCAAAAAATCCATTTCGTCAAGAGATAGTTCTGTAGGTTACCAACGACATTTATCTATTTTAAGGTTTTTTTTATAACACAAAGTCTTATTAAAACTGACTTAATCTTAGTTTGCCCGTCTGCTATAGCCAATTAACTCGACAGCGGCTAAACCTATGCATAATCATAGATTTTGGTGAGGATACCAACCAGACCAGTGGTCTGATTTTATATTGGGTCTAAGCTAAATAAGATTGTCAGTCCTTTCGAAGAATATTTGTTTATTAGCATTCGAGACATGAAGAGGAGCTTCTGATTTTGAGTTCTCAACAAAAACTGCCAGTTTGGTGTTAGTCATGCCGGTTAAGATTTTAGCATACACATTGACGAGGGTAGCCAATCGGAAGTCCCTTAGGTCTTTTGGGTCTTTCCTTGTTTTCAAGATGGAAATAACTTATTTCTGTCAATTCATTGGGTGGTTTAACCCGCATTCAGGTTTGGTGTAGGAATTCCATTACCTGAAGATTTGGTCAGTGATTGATGCTATCCAGGTATTGACTGAGGTTCATGTTTTTGTAGGGCAGCATTGAATTCCGCAATTGTGAGAGGAAACTATACTTTTATCTAGGCATTGGTGTAAGATATTCTTGGATGTTTTAGTTACCTCAACCGTCTCCATTGGTGTCCCATTCTTGAAAGGATCAAAAAGGATGCTCAAGCATTTTGGGCACTACAATTTTTGCACAAGAAATTTTAGGAATCTATCCATAGCATCCTTGCAACTCCTTCACATAGTTGTCATGTGGTAGAGCAAAACCTATATAAGCGGGGGTAACAGATCACTCGTTAAATGCATTGTAGGCTGCTCGTTTGGCTCTAAAAATTAGTTTGAGTTCAGCATTATACCGCACTTTTTGGGGAGGATTTTCTGCAATTTACCTTGAAGTTTGAGCAAGAGAGGAAAAATTTTTCAAGTTTGGCGGCGGAGACATGATCTCAATGACTTTGCTTAAAGGGGTTTTTATCCAACTCCGTGCTGCTGGTTTATTTTTTATATTTTTATTTTAGATAAAATGCGGAGAGACCAACTCTCTTGATGTCTCTCTCTCCTTAAAGCTGAAGCGCATCCTTGCCAAAGACTGTAACCAGTGGGGGGTTATTTACGTTCACAGAGCGGGAGTTGCACAGAAAGCGATGAACAAGACGGCCAAACATTTGCTTGAAGTGCACTTTTTAGGCAGCATCCAAAATTTCATCTCCGACAGGTGCATACAGCTCACAACTGAAAGATTGGACTTTGGCATGCAAAGTAGTATCCCTTGAACATTTAACTCGTTCCATATAGCGCGGGTCTGGATGGCATTATTCCTGTTCTAGTAATATAGGAATTGGATACCTTGGATCAACATCCCGTTCTTGTCTAACACACGCTTATATTCCAATTAGCTGGCATGATGAGAAGGTGATATTTATTCCCAAAACAGGCAAACTCACCTTCACAGATGCAAAAAGTTTCTGACCGATCAGTTTGACTCCCTTTCTGTTAAAAGGACTGGAAAGACTAATAGATTGGTTCATAAGGGATGCTTACATCCCTAGATGGCCACTTCACTCTAGGCAACAAGCCCACCCAAATGGTAAATTCGTAAAAATAGCACTACATGAGCTCGCGGTACAAAGAGAAAAGGCGATGTCCGATAAAAAATATGCCTTAAACGCAAGCATGGACATGGAACGTGCCTTTAATTATGCCTCATTCGCAACGAATTGTAGCGCAGCAAGGCAGCACGGAATCGATCCGCTGTTAATCAGTTAGATCATTCACATGATGGAGAAAGATTCATAGAAGTCTATTGAGGCAAATTTCTTTGGGGTTGTCCGCAGGGAGGGGTTCTCTCTCTACTGTTATGGGTCCTATTAATGCAAACCTATGACTCCTGGAGGACACAAAGGTCTTCGCGTAAGCATTTGCAGACTATCGAACCGTAATAATTATCAGCAAGTTTGCGAGTACAGTATGTAACCGCTTGAATGGAACCATAGTTGGTGCAACCGTAATGGAATCACGGTGAACGCTAGGAGTGGACTAGTTATGTCAACTAGGAACGTCAGGTGGGGCAGTTATACGCTACCCAACTTACCAGGGGCGGAAATTTACCCGAAACAAACATTTGGCTGTTAAGGAGTACATTGCCCCTCGATGGTAACGTGGAAACACGATATCGAGGAACACTACCAGAAATTCTGCATGTTGCTCTGGTGCTGCAGAAGAGTAGGTAAACCCTGGGGACTTTCACCAAAGGGGACTGACTCATTGGATGTATACATCGATAATAGAATCAATTTTGATGTAAGCTTGCATCGTCTGGTGGTCGAGGCTGAACTTTCCTAACAGCAGGAAGTTGCTCACGAAGCTCGGTTGCCTAAGTATCACTAAAGCAATGAGTACGACGCCGACTGTGGCACTCGAAGTTGTCTTTAATCTAGCCAAATTCATTCAGGTGGCTCTGATGTCCGCCGGTCATATGGCTTCTAGATTCGTTTTTTATAAGACATACTCCATCGTGATCACCAAAAGTGAAGGATCGTCGATAAATGACCACGAGCCTTTTGTGGTTACAGACTTAATAATCTTCAGCGACGGGTCAGTCATGCAAGACGGATCGAGCGCAGGGATGTTCTCGGAAAATTTGATTATAAAACTGGCCCAACCTTTCTGAAAAATGGCGACTCTAGTCCAGACGGCGATATATGCCACTTCATTGGCAGCAGAAAAATGTTTGCAATAAAAATTAAGACGTTGCACCATTGAATCTGTTCCGACAGTCAGGCAGTATTGTCAACATTGAACAACAAAGACATCTGAAGCCAGTTGATGTTGAGTATTGCTGAAACTCGACTATACGAAGCCAAAGGTTGTGACGGTCTCGGCTTGGAGAAGAAAGGGACGATCCTGCACTTTATATGCAGCTTTCTGGCACTGAATGCCAGTTTCTCGATATTGTTATCCCGGATACACGTCGCTGTTCGCCACGGATGCTTGCATTTATCTTCTTGTGCTGTTCGTTGCTGCGGGGTTGTCAAAATGGAAATGAAGTACGGATGAAAATTGTTTAGAGGAGGAGGGATTCCCTTCTCTGATATCTCAACAATCATCCCCTTCTGTCCTCCCACTGGGAATGATTTCCAGGATTTAAAGATAAACGGAAGTTCTGTCGAGACTGCTGGGGAAGGGCAAACAGAAGACCAGATACCCAAATTTACTGCATTTGAACGCATTAATTGCAAAGACAGTTTCTTTTCTCTTCGAAGAAGCTGATCATATCCAAATGTTTCGGTAGGTTCCATATCATCCGAAGGAATGGAATTTATCTAAATTTTATAGGATTTGGGATCATTTTGAAGTGCTCCTTTCATCTTTTCAGTTGCTCATCATTCTAGATAATCGTAACCGCTTGATAAGCACAAGTAGCAACTTTTCAGAAACTAAACGACAAAGATCAGTTCTTTAACACCTGCTGCAACCATAGGGCTTCCTACAGTTCTACTGTCTTATCTCGCTTAATATCAGAGAGCTTTACCTGTAATCCCTCGTAACATTGAAGCAAGTAGGCATTCTGAAGAACTAAAACATTTTTGTGGAAGAGAATTAGCACATTCTAGATTCGAGTCATAATCCGTTGACAAAAGTAAAAGGTCGGAGGGGTAAAGTTAGTAGAGATTCTTTTCAGTGAGATGTCGATCTCAAGCTTCCAGCTTAACAGCAAAAATTCAAGTGAAGTTTACCTCTCCTAGACGTCACGGCCATACCAGCTATAGACAGCCTTCATTCATCTTCTTTCAAACCGGATCGTGTATGGCGGTCTTACTTTACTAAATTTACGAAAAGTGAACACAATGAAAATAATGTCCTATCACTCCTACATCTTGAACGACTATACGCTGCTACTAATTGCTACGCTAATTGGTATCTACTATCATTTACAGTTTTTTCAATTAATTCTCTTCAAATTTTACATAACGATGAGTCAGGGTTCAAAGTATCCAAAACAGTTCTTATTGTAAACTGGCATACACATTTTGTTCAGTTACGCCCTGGTAATTTAACATGAGTACCTGTCCCGTAGACTTAAGCCCACGCGGGACACGGACTGATTCTGTGACCACAATCAGGGCCCCGCTGAGACAAGCACAGCGAAACCAGTCTACACTGAGTACAAGGCTAGGTTTGTTTATACTGGTTTATGCAAGACCCATCTAAATTTCTACCGAACTTTGGAGTACGACACCCGTGTTGAAATGGAACACCACGTTTGAAGCCCAAAGGTCTGTGTTTCCTTAAATGTAACCGTAGCCTTCATGAAATTCCCACTAGGGGTGCGGAGGCAGGAATTCTCGTAAGTATTGTAAATTCAGGGGCTATCACTTCAGATGAGTCTCGTGCAGACTCCGGTCTGATCGTCCTAATTAAGCTTTCGAAGCATTCGCCTATGGCATCACAACCAGCAAACCATAGTGAATACAGCGTTTCCCGGTGCCACCACATGGAGGTTTTGGTTTTGCCAACTGGGTTGTTGCTCCGCCTTCCTCACCGCCACCTCAGAGCACCACACATTTTGTACATTCACATGTTCACTAGCATTTCTGGAAAGCTGCATTTTGGTCCAAGTAGCAGATTCTGCTACCTCTTGTTAATTATACACTTTCGCCACTTTTTGGTTTGGAATTGGTGGAGCCCGGCGCAAAACCGGGATGTCTGGAGTTCCTTATTGAGGCAGGCCTAGACCGGATACCGGTTGTTGCGCCGCTGATTATGATGATGATAATGACAGCTTAGACGCATTTGTCTTGAATAAACTTTAGATAAACTAACTAAAATTGGTTTTTGCTGGTTATTCACGTAAGTTATTACTGGTATTCATAAATTTGTCCAAATCCTTCGCCATGTCAAGGAAAATCCGTAAATCATTTTGACATATTCGAGCATAATATTTAGAAAAGGACTGAATACGTTTGAACTTTGTGGTTATGGTCATGCTAGAGCCGTTCAAACTTGTGTCCCGAGTTTCAAGCCTCATTGCGTCGTGGTTGTTTGTTTCTATCTCTCTGTTCGGTTGCAGGCTTATCAGTTGTTGTTCCTTAAATGTGTAAAGGTGGATGTCCCATTCTTTGTAAAAAAATGGGCAGGAAACGCGAATTTTCCACCACTCACTAAATTCGGAGGATATCGGAGATCTTAAACCTAATATGACAATCCAAAGAACTGTTTTGAGCACTTGCATTGAAGGTATTTTCCCTTTCTTCTCCAACTATTCAGTCCACGATCTATAAAAGTTTAAAAAAATGATTCGCGTACACCTTGCAGTGAGTACCTTGCAGTATCATTCAGAGATTTCCATATTGATAACTATCAATAGCCTGAGGGTATCATCTGTAGGATCTAGGCTCAGCTGTGGATAAGATGTTACTTTAGACGGGAAAGAGTACAATCCTTCTATCTAATTTCAAACCCGAAGCCAACAGCCAAATTAGTTTATTTATTAGCAGCTATATTATGGAGAAGGAGAGTGGCATAGTATCTAAGATAGAGAGTATGTTATTTGATAAAAGCTTCAAGTAGCACCCAATAACTAACGTGTAGCTTTAAAACAGACGGTTCCTCTTCTGTGGGTTTGGTTATCTGTCTTTTGAAAAACACATTTGTGTGGCTGAATCCAATCTACAGCCCTTGTTCAGTGAAAACCTTCAGTGTTCCATGGGAACGTCTCAGTAAATCCCTGTCAGTGACAACGACTTGCGGGTTCGGTGTTATCAGTCTGTAGTGAATTGCACCATATAATCTATCACAGTGATTTTATCCTTGTTGTTCTGAATGGCATCGTAGACTGACCGCCTGCCATTGCCTCACGGTAATGGAGGTGAGACTGTTGTGCTGGATCACTGGAATAAGACAGTATGTTTACGTTCAATAGGAGGACATTTGCGACATGGAGTTAGGAAAGAGGCGACTTCGATGGCATGGTCATATAATTTCCGCTAATCAGAACTTGCTAGCAATGATGAGCCTAGACATTTAACCCGACAGGAAATGACCCAAAGACCTATCGAAGCAACAATGGTTTGATGGTTTGATATGGATTCAATCAGGATTGCAATCGAGAAAACTGACCAAGTTCGTGGACCTCACCATGTTTGAACACATAAAGGTTCTGAGGGTGAGTAAATACTGCTCTCCTCCAACACAGTCTGATTTGGAAATCATAGTCAGAACCCCGCCGTAACTCGGCGGTACTAAGTTACGTTGATAGCACTCTGCTGCGATATGGGTGTAAATATAACCGCCCCACTCATCATAAGAGACCAACCTTAAAAAACCGTGCCAACAGGAGATCCTACAAGAATTCTCTTGAAACATATGTTCTTAGAGGACCACCCCGGTTCCCATAGTACCAGATAATCCCGAGTGAGGCTTTTTGATAAGAACTACATATTTTAGATGAGTCCTTTGCATGCTTGGATCTACTCACTCTCGAGGACGCAGCGAAGGCACAGCTGGGTTTCAACTGATAAAGTAGTTGTCCTTTAAACCTACGTAAAGAAAGGACGTTGAGACCAGCCTTGGAGGACACATCGTCCCCCTTGTTATTGTTTCTTTATTAGTCGCTGTACTTAATCTTGGTACTAGCGGTGAAGCTAAAAATTTAGGCGGGGTCTTGGCATATACTTTAATACTACTGAAATAGAACCAAGTGCAAGAGTATCCTTTCGTTGGAAAATGTACGCTTTAATGTAATTTTCGTCCGATTTTCTTGAAAATCATCCTTGAAGAAGGAGAAATGATGAACTTTTAGATATGTCATAAAATATCGTCTTAAGTGTAATCACTGTTGTATCATTAACACAATTTGCCCACATGCATTTTCGATTATCTTGGATAAGCAATCGCTTTAGGTTTAATTAAATGTGTATGGCGTGCAGCCATATCACTGCTATTATATCCAACTTAAGGGGGTGATCCCGTGTGAGGGCCGTTTTTTTTCTTTTTGAAAAATTATTTTGGAAGACTGGATAAAGATAGAAACGTGATTTTTTCACCATATATTTATTGACATCTCTAGTATATGGGATAAATTTTTCCGCTTGATATCGTAGCTAGTTTTTGGAATACGTGTCAATGTATGCACCCATCTCCAAAAAAAGGGTGTTTTTCTGCTGCCACACTGGAGGGCGCTGTGTTCATCAGAGGAAAAAAATCTAAACGGCATTTTAATGTGGACAATATTCCACGGTCCGCAAACTAGGATAATTAGAAAATATTAAAAGGTAAATTTTTGGTGGGCTTTTAAACTTAATTTTTTGGATTTTGGTATTTTTTTACGGCTGGTTTTATGAATAAAAAAAAACGACCCGTCCGATTGCAATTGTTCTAGTTTGCGGATCGTAGAAATATGTATCAAAGAAGTCGTGAAAATTTCAAAGAATTTGGTTGGATAGATTTTGAGCTATGGTGGCAGCCGATTTTCAAGATGCATTTTCGAGAAAACCGCATTTGAAAATTTCAATGTGATTATCAACAGTAAAATTTTAACTCACCATTAATCTGCTATACCTGGTCCATAGAGAGCACCCTTCGTTTCTTCAAAAAAGTCTTGTAAGGTCGATTGTTGCTCTGTTTTCAATTCTGGCTCTTTTAGCGAGGTCAGTCGATCGTCTTTCGGACCGCCAAAGTCGCGCTTCATTACGGCGGTCGACATAAACCTGACATATGTGACCAACTTGACATCCCATTGTCACTAGGATTCTGAGAATGCAATTGAATCCTTCAGTGAAAATAATTACAAGTCTACGACCTTGGCCCCAGAATGAGGGTGTTTAGGAGCGAGAGTCCAGATCAGTGCATTTAACGACTCATTGTTATTCTGGGTCTCTGCTCCTAAACATCTGTTCAAGGGATGACTGTTTGAAGTTCTTCAGTCAAAGGTGCCTTCTCGTGGTGGAAAGTATCCAGTTCTCCTTTAGCTTCCGCTTTGCGCCATTTGCACCAACTGTCCTCGCCTGCTGGACAATTTTGATGCTGAGGATTTTTGTCTGTAGAACATTTACGGAAGAAAGTTGCCCAAATTTCTTACTTCATTCCTTCTATCGAATTTGCGTGTCGACGAATAGCTAGTCCAAAAATGTAGTGAGGTCGTTGATAAGTTTTCCAGCCCCTTTTCCACCAATGCCTTTGTGATTCTTCTTTGCGTTTCTAAGCCGCGTTCCTATTCTTTTCTCGACATGTCCTACGCATTCCTTTTTTACTACTACGTATTATTATTTGCAGAAATTTGCAGAAATACCGGAGAAAACTCCAGTCAAAATCCAATATACAATATACAAAACTTGTCGCAATTGGAACATCCATATTCATGCTTACTAAAAGTTTCTTTGCTGATGTTGATGCGAAGTCCTTTTTCTTTTCTGATAAGTATCGATTCCCATGAAATACTCGTTTTTTAGCGCGAGCCCTCGAAGCCTGTCCCAGCTATGATATCAAAATCATACTTGGGGATTCTAACAGCCAAGTAGGGGAGGAGCCCGTATTCAGGCGATACGTTCGCTCCCATAGCTTACACGAAAAAACAAATGATAACGGACTGCGGATTATTCAATTAGCAGGGTCACATGAAATGGTTGTTGGAAGTATCTGGTTTGCACGGAAAGCGGTCCACAAATACTGCCACCACCAAGTTTAGGAGAAACAGTCCGTGCAATTGACCGGCTAAAAAATCATAAGTCGCCAGGAGCCGACGGAATTACAGCCGAATTGGTTAAATATGGAGGCGACCAGCTACACCGAGTGGTTCATCAACTTGTGCTCAAGGTATGGGACAGCGAGTCAATGCCTGACGATTAGCAACGAGGTATTATCTGTCACATACATAAAAAGGGAGATATCACACAGTGCAGCAATTATAGAGTTATCACGTTGCTGAGTACCATCTATAAGATATTCTCCACTATCTTGCTAGGCCGGATAGCCCCATACGTCCAGAACATCATTGGCCCATACCAAAGAGGCTTCACTCCAGGCAAATCAGCAACAGATCAGATTTTCTCTCTGCGACAAGCGATAAAAAAACTGTTGGAATATGGACATCAGTTGCACCATCTGTTCATCGACTTTAAAGCCGCCTATGATTGCATAGCCAGGGTAAAACTGTACACGGTCATGAGAGAATTCGGTATCCCGACGAAATTAATAAGACTGACTAGGCTGACCCTGACCAATGTGCGAGGCCAGATAAAAGCAGCAGGATCACTCTCAAGACCATTCGACATCAACAACGGTCTACGACAAGGGGATGCGCTAACATGCGTCCTCTTTAACCTGGCTCCCGAGAAAGTGATCCGTGATGCCGAGGTAAATGCAAGAGGTACGATCCTCTTCAAGTCCACCCAACTACTGGCCTATGCTGACGATATCGACATCATGGGAAGAACCACCCAAGACGTACAAACTGCCTTCATTCAAATCGAGCAGGCGGCGCGAGATCTTGGGCTGCACATCAATGAAGGCAAGACAAAATATATGGTGGCAACGTCAGCACCGAATACGAATCAACCAACAACATCCAACCGCACTGGTCAAACACGAAGAAGAATAAGGATAGGAGAATACAACTTTCAGACCTTTGACAATTTCTCCTATTTGGGGTCGAAAATCACAACCGATAACAACTACGATGATGAAATCCGCGCACGGTTGTTGTTAGCCAACAGAGCCTATTTCAGCTTACAAAGACTGTTCCGCTCGAAACGTCAAAGCTCTTACTGTACAAGACTATGATCTTGCCAGTCTCATGTATTCCTCGGAAACTTGGGTTCTTAGCAAGAAAAATTGCGAACTCTTGGCCGCGTTCGAGAGAAGAATCCTCCGAAGAATTTTTGGCCCCCTACCTGAGGATGGACGATTCCGTAGCCTACACAATGACGAAATCTATGAGCGATACCATGACCGTCCGGTTGTGGATAAAATCCGGCTCAATAGGTTACGGTGGGCGGGTCACTTAATCCGTATGGATGAGGATGATCCAGCCCGGAAAGTCTATAAGGGCAATATCTATAGTAGAAAAAGAAGACGAGGCAGACCCTGCCTAAGATGGAGCGATGGCGTAGGTCAGCACGCCAGACAGCTTTTAGGGATATCGAATTGGTGGACCTCGGCGCAAAACCGGGATGTCTGGAGTTAGTTATTAAGGCAGGCCTAGACCGGATACCGGTTGTTGCGCCGTTGATGATGATGATAACGTTGACCGTTAAAGCGATCTCGCTTCATATGATCCATTCCAAATCACTGAACACACAAACAGCACAATACTTACACCAAAATATAACTGAGTATAGCTTGCAAATCTCTCAGTGCTCACTCTAGACTGGATTATCCTTTTTATTCCAAACAGAAAATAAGTTTTGACAATTGACTGGTTTTCCATCCTTTTATATTTATACCTGTGTTCCAATTTATAAGGCTCAGGTAAAAAAAGATTCGATGCTCTTTCTCATAGAGTACTCTAGCCGCGGCTGCAAACTCCTCACCCGTTTAACACTGTAATTTCTGAACGACTCGGAATATCGGAAAATCCCTTTGCCCACATATTCTCCACTATATATAGATTCATGCAAAAAAAGTCGATTTCTCCAGCCTGACACACGGGCTGACCCCCTTAATTGTCAATCAGGAGCGCTACTGAAAAGGCTGACCAGATTCGTGAACCTAACAATATTTGACGTGAGAACCTGCAATGTAGAAACAACCTCATGGTCTTCTTCTGACACTGTTTTATTTAGTGACTACAATCAGAACCCCGGCGTAGGTAACTCAGCGGTGCTAATCTATGATAAGTGCGGGCTCGACGCGTTGAGGCTCCAAGGAACATTGCCGCGATATGGGTGTAAATATAACCCCGCACTCATCATAAGAGACGAACCTAAAAATGCCGTACCAACAGGAGATTCTACAAAAATTGTCCTGAAACATATGTTCTCAGAGGACCAGATAATTCCGAGTGAGACTTTCTGATAAAAACTATTTAAGATGAGTCCTTTGCAGGTTCGTTTCTGATAGCCCCCTTTCGAGGACGCAGCGGAGGCACAGCTGGGTTTCAACTGATAAAGTAGTTATCCTTCAAACCTATGTGAAGAAAGGACGTTGAGACTGGCCTTCGAGAATACATCGCCCTCTTGCTGTTGTTTCATTATTGGACGCCTTACTTGAATTTGCTACTATTGGTGAAGCCAAAAATTTAGGCGGGGTCTTGGCATATACTTTAATACTACTGAAGTAGAATGTGTCGTTAGAGAATGTACACTTGAATTTAATTCTTCCGATTTGCTTGAAAGTGATCCTTGAAGAAGAAGAAACGAAGAAGTTTTAGATATGTCATAAAATATCGTCTTAAGTGTAATCGCTGTTGTATCATTAACACAATTTGCTCATATGCAATTTCGATTATCTTGGATAAGCAATCGCTTTAGGTTTAATTAAATGTGCATGGGGTGCAGCCATATCGATGCTATTATATCCAACTTAATGACAATAAATTAATCATAGTTTGTCATTCCGACGGGGCTACCTCCAGAAGATTTGTATTCAGTCAATACAGGATTATCATATTTAGAAGGAAATGGTAATATATCATTGATGCAATGATTACAATTGATGATATTATTGCACGCATGATAGCAGGTGCAAACATAAAGCATATGCATACGTACCCTTGTATGCCTGAGTTCAGTGGCAGGAAGTCCATGTAAGTAAATTACCACATGAACAAAGGGTCGTTGATTTAGTATTTTGAGTAGCGAAGTAAATCCTGCTTCTGAAAGAGCTACCAAAAAATAAACTTACAAAAGAATTTCGCGTAGTATATTTGGCCTGATCTCAAAAAGGGCTAACCAGGCCGCAACGTATACAAAAGAATTTACACATGGAACCAAGACCGAATTCCTCTCAAAATGATGAAAATCCATCCACCGTGACTAACTGGCTGGGATCTGCTCCCAGATGTAGGGCACTAGGCAACAAAGATCACAAAGAATCGTGCAAGTTGTTGAAAGTAAAAGCCAAAAAGTAAGGAACAATTCGAAATGCACTGCCATAATGCATTCTTTAAATGAACTCGTCTAACGAGAGTCTTGAGGGGAAAATGGAAAAAATCGAGAAGCAGAAAGAAAACAGGGAAGCCCTTTAAAACTGCACCCTCCACACACGTAAACTATATAAGTCAGGACACTTTGTGTGGCTGACGCATTCAGCATGCATAGTGGAATTGAGAAATGAGCAAGGACTACAATAGTTCAGCACTCCCAGCCCGCCTGCACTGAACCCAACAAAGTCACTTAGTTTTCCTTCTAAAAATAAAATAGAAAATTCATACACTTTCCGTACTTATGCGATTTTGTTTTGCTTCTATTTCTGTTATAGTTCGGTTCCCTCTCCATTGCCTCCACAAATATGAATATATTTATGCCAGTGGGTTTCCAAAAAGGGAATGCAAGAGGCAGTGAAAAGACACAGGAAGTGAAATATGAGAAGGAGTCTCTTCAATAAGGGCTTAATGGCACAATGTTACCGCTACAGCAGCGCCACTATAAGGCAACAATGAAACTACAGCAGTAGAACAAGTGTAATTGTGTGTGTGTGCAACAAAGGAGTTTAATAACTGGAGCACAGCAGTGAAGAAAGACGACGACAGGAGGCTTACAACGACGACTTAAGGAGGTAAGTGCACGAGCATTATCCTGCTCTCGAAAATATTTAAAGATGTTTTAGTCGATATCTTCCTTGAAAAGATTCTATGGGCCACTTGACAGTCGATTCCTTTTTGAGATTTATGGAACTTCCTTATTTTTCACAGAATATTCCACTTGACAATCGAAACAATACGAAAAGGAATATTCTTCTGAGGATATAGGAATGGAAGCGGAGAATTTTTCTTAGTAACAACATTTCGATTTTTCAACTTTTCACGGGATTAGGCACTCTTGAAATTTGTTGGCGCAATTGGGCTCCATTTTGAAACTCTTGAAAGAGATGTTAATGTTAATATGGGACACAATTTTTGTTGGTTGTTCAAGCAAATTTTGAGAGCCAAGAGACATTACAAATAAGATTACACTTGAGAAGAGATTTTTCCAGGATATTATTGAGAGTCAAAACCTATTGATACATAAATATCTCGGGAAAGAGAATCTCGCTTCCCGAATGCCCTTTCCATTGGAAACTTTTGAATAAAGTCCAATTTCGTATACCTTAATGGGCATGTTTTCAGGTTGGGATATGTCGTACTGAACTCCTGTTCTGAGACGGATTATCGGCTTAACACCCCTTGTTGTTTTAAGGATAGTAACCAGGAACCATTTGACACATTTCATCAAGCATGGCCTTTTCATGGTTGGAGCACACAACCCATGGTTTAGGGAACCTCAGCTATCCTGACGTCTCTCCTATCCACCTCCATACTTTTCATCACCCGTGACCCAGTTTCATATCTCCTCCCTTTGCAACATGCCAGATATACAAGCTATCCAGACTTACTAGTCCCTCTCCGTCAAAGAAGCGTTGGCTATTGCGCTACCAAATTCTACAGAAGAAGGTTCGACAGTCGTCGTCCACCACTCCTTCACAGTAAGTAAAGCTGGGCCATGGTGACTTCCAGATTTTGTGCAGGTATGAGCGACCGTCATCTCCCTAATCAGTATAGAAAGGACCGTGAAAATCTTCTCTTTGGTAAAGATAACCGCTTTTAATTTCCCATGAACTAAGAAGAATTCGCATCCGGCCACCATTCTGCTAACTCACCATTTCTGGAGTACGCTGAACGTTTTCAATAATACGCGGCACGCGGATTGGCTAGTGCTGCAGCATCATTCCATCGCAGCGCCGTAACAGACCACGGCATAAAGCGTTCCAGAAATCTATCTAGGATCACTACACTGCTCGTGATGAGGCCTTAATTCCCCGTTGTCTTTTCCGGGACTCGCAAAATAGAACATGGTCCTTTAGTAGTTCCTCAGTATCTGGGAGCCGGTAGCGTGGGACGTGAAAACGATTTTCCAACATGTGGCCCTCAATTTAACTGACTGCTTGGATCATTCCCCTAATCACATCGAATGTAGATCGCCCCAATCAAAAACGCCGTTTCGGCAACAGGTATTTCGCAGTATGAATCGCGTTAGCCAGTCTTGAATAGGTAAGATCTACGAACAGTTTCATCGCTTTGTCCAAATACTGAGAAGGAGGTACGCTCGCGAGAAATTAGGGCCCCAATTGACTTTGTTTACGGAATGTAAAGCACCAGGTGCCACGCACTGAGCAGCAAATGCACGTTCAAAAATGATAGCTTTAATACTTCGCTGGGGAAACCATTCGAGAACCAACGGTATTATGTCCTTCATGGACAAGACTGCTTCTTCCAGTTCCTCTCACCGACAGGGGAGGTACGTCCACCTCATCCTACGGAGGATTCGAATAAACGGGCAATTGCGGTCTGAGTGCTCAGAGACCATGTGTCCCCTCCATAAATACATAGCACACCCCATTATTTACAACATCGGCTAGAATAGGGTGGAAGAAATGCCTATGATATTTTCTTCATGTTAGCTATTTGCATAGAACAGGGTGAACGACTTATTGGCTGATCGACTTAAATCCCATGATGCTTTTTCCGGCGAAAATCCTCCATTTTCTACAAATTTATAGATTACATACCGGCAATTTAAGTCGTACACCAGCACATAGGCTGCTTTCCGGGACAGGGTCTCCTCTTGGGCACTAAAACACTGGAAGCTGCTGTGGTTCATTTTTGAATCCACTAGTGATTCAGCGACTGGTTTGGGGACGGAAAGCGAAATACTCAGCATAAACCATTTTGCTGCGGTGGAGGGACCAATATGGAATGCGAGTAGCGACCAGCGAGGACAACTAAACTACTTTTCCTCTGAAAAAGACGGTTATTACTGTTATGAGGACCTGTAGACATTTTTTTTTAACGGTAAATATTTCTTCGCCAATATCAATCCAGCCCGAAAAGTCTACAAGGGCAACATCAATGGTAGAAAAAGAAGACAAGGCAGACTCTGCCTGAGATGGAACGATGGCGTAGGCCAGGATGCCAGGCAGCTTTTAGGGCTATCGAATTGGTGAACCTCGGATACCGGTTGTTGCGCCGTTGATGATGATGATGAATATCAATCCTCCAACACTCAGTTACTACGAGGTTCATGTGTGGCAGACACTTTCTAGGAATTTTAGGGCGTATCTGTCGATCATGGCATCGGTTTACTCTGTTTGGCAAGAATTTTAAAGAACCTGGTTGGATATTTAATTCGCACCATCATTATTTAAATACTCCGGTACAATAGCGGAGGATTCGCCCTTTCTCAAGAATTACCCTCTCCATATGTCACGGAGAGGCATCTGTCCTCAAGATAAATAATCATAAAGGACAGGAAGGTAGCTGAGCACATTTTTGAGATAATAGCCGAGATTTTGCCAGGCCTGGTCTATTTCTTCTTTATATTTTGCCTAGGGACCTAGGGTAGGGCTTCTTTTAGCCTTTGTCCCATTCACAACCAGGATAATTTCTTCTTTTTTAGTTAACGTAGGTGAATACTGGATTACCATAACAGTACGCCATCGGACTACCAACTACATACCTCGTTGTCAGAGAAGTAGTGTAGAATCGTTTGCTAAATTACTTCGGCTTGTCATGTCGCTCTAAGGCGGGAGAGCGGGAGCTTCCAATGCAGCGAAAGCTTTTCACCGCCGGAAGAGAAAAGGAAACCGAATCATTAGTTCAAGGAACCCCCCGCCATCCAACCAAGTTGAGCTCGATCCCCTCCGCAGAAAGAAGAACTCAAACCCAATACACAGCACGGCTCCATCTATCACCTCACCCCAGCATCTTTCTGAGAATATTGTCTAGAAGTAGCTGAGAATATTGTCTAGAAACTCAAGCTGCAGCCAAGTTCGCTGTTGCTTTGACATACTCGAAAAAACTCATCTTTGAGCCTAGCGTCAATCTGGGGTACCTAGCCCTTGGCTACAATTCTATTATCAACTCGTCGATCGACATGAGACGCACAGTCGGGACTCTCTTTCTAGTCAGGATTGCTACTTCCATTTTTCCAGCGCAAAACTGAAACTATAGGTAGTCATCCATCTGTCTTTCCATCGCATCAATAAGCTAAGTCTGTTTTGTGCCTGTTCAAGAGTACTTCCGGCGACCGGTACCGCAACATCTTCTGGACAGCCGACCAGGCGCGACTCTTCGGCAATGTCAAGTCTTAGCAGACTATCGCAAGAAGCACTCCAGAAGTCCGGCCCTAGAATGGATACCTGTGCTACCCTCGACATGATCTCCGTCCTCCTCTGGCCCTCTAACGTACCATAGAAGATTGTTCCTCCGGCTAATTCCTCAATGTTGGTAAGAGATAGCCCGGTACGTTTAAAGAATTTTCTAGTGTCCTAAGAATGTCTTTCCATTTTACATACAGAGTTAAAGGAATTTCTGATATCATGCATTGCGAGGAGTACTAACGGTGGAGGTCGCTGACTGTGTGTTTTGGCTTGGTGAACTGCATTCACAATTTACATGACAGCATCTACCGTGGATATCCCTGATATGAAACGGAACTGCTTTGGAGATAAATCCCCGACAACTACGTATCGCCTTTGCAAGTCTATTCCAGATGAGCTTTTCGAGCACTTCCCCGGCTGTACCAAGCATACAGGTATGGTGGTAGTTCAGGGTGTTCATTCTCTTGTTGATCAAGCACAAGAATTAAATGTGCCTAGCGGTAGGTCTGGTCGATGGTGGAATACCAGTTTATATATTTCGGGGTACCGTCAGACTCTGACGAGTTCTTGTTATTTATAGAGAGGATCTTCAAACTTTTTGGGAAAAATGGACTATCCTCGGCGCCTTCAACGGTATTTTCATCAATTCGTACGCAATATTCAGGGAACAAAGCCCATACAACGCGGTCCACCTGCTAGGTATTAAGTTGCTTCACAGAGCCCTGACTTTTCTGATGACCGATTTATAACTGAACCTCACCGGATTCCCATTCACCTCGTCGTTACTAGGTGTTCCCAGCGGTAAGCTTTGCTTTTTTTATCGCGATGCGGAGTCTCCTTTTGAATGGTCTATACTATGTTCCTCTGGTTTATACCTCCTCCAGATCGTTCAAACGTTGTGCCCAACAGCGAAGCTTATGGCTCTCCTTCCGCAGTTTTGCAATTTTACCAACACGTGGAAGGTCTGTTGCATCTGCCCCGCAAGCTACCATTATCAGACCTATAAGTGAATTATTGATGTCAGCTGCAGCTCCACAATCCCGGTAAGTGTCATTCAGTAACGCTTTTTCTGTTCCCAGAACTTCGACGATTTTCCCGATGTCTAAATTTGCAACGTTTCAACGGGGTTGAAGACAGCGAGAGATAGCGTCAATTACTTTCAGTGCGATGTATTGACGACGGTTCTTCCAAAATTGACCACCCTGTTGTCGCCCCTATTTTCAGAATGCATTATCGTTGGAGCCATCCCCCATTCAAGTTTTCAGGCATTGAAGTCACCTCCCAACCAGGATCCGCACCTTTGTTCCTAGTCCAGAGTTGCCCAAGGCATCAAACCTGCTAAGAGAGTTGATTAACACGTTGACTTCCACTCAAATTCTCTGCAGCATTTCCTAGAAGCTTCGCTTGGGTTTAATAAGATCGAGGAGTCCCTTCATTTCTACTATGCTATCTTGAACCTCAATTGAGATATTTCACTGCGTCTTTTGGAACCACTCTTAACTTCTAAAGCAGCCCTATTCCTTCTGCTCTCATCTCCCGAATAACATCCACCAAAGCCTGTGAAATAATTTATGCTGCCAGCTGGTTGTTGACTTCATCAATAGATTTCGCCGATAAAAGGTGTCATGTGGATCAGATACCACGATCACCCAACTTTTTTCTGATCTCAGGCTCGAAGGTATCTCTCTTTTTTGCCCGCTAGAGTTATTACAGTTCCAATACCTATACTATTCATCATCATCCATGGCGTTACAATTGGTATCCGGTCTAGACCTGCCATAATAAGGAACTCCAGACATCTCGGTTTTGCGCAGAGTCCACCAATTCGCTGTCTGGCTCCTGGCCAAGCCATTGCTCCATCTCAGTCAAGGTCTGCCTTGTCTTCTTTTTCTACCACAGATGTTGCCCTTATAGACTTTTCGGGCTGAATTATCCTCATCCATAGGGATTAAGTGACCCGCCCACCGCAGCCTGTTGAGTCGGATTTTATCCACGACCAGACGGTCGTGATATCGCTCATAGATTTCGTCGTTATGTAGGCTACGGAATTGTTCATTTTCATGTAGGGGGGGCAAAAAATTCTTCAGTGGATTCTTCTCTCGAATGCGGCCAAGATTTCGCAATTTTTCTTGCTAAGTACCCAAGTCTCCGAGGAATACATTAGGGCCGTCAAGATCATAGTCTTGTACAGTAAGAGCTTTGCCCTTATGGTGAGACGTTTCGAGCGGAACAAAGGAACAGTTTTTGTAAGCTGAAATAGGCTCTGTTCATTCAAGATCTCGCGCTGAATGTCGCCTGCTCGATCTGGATAAACGTAGAATGTATATCTCGGGTTGTTCTTCCCATAATGTCAATATTGTCAGCGTACGCCAGTAGTTATAATAGGTGGACTTAAAGAGAGGTGGTGCCTCTTGCATTTACGTCGGCATCGCGAATCACTTGTCGTAGACCGTTGTTGATGTGGAATGGTCTCGAGAGTCATTCTGCTGCTTTTATCTGGTCTCGCACATTGGTCAGGGTCAGCCTAGTCAGTTTTACCAATTTCGTTGTGGTACCGAATTCTCTGATGGTCGTGTACAGTTTTACCCTGGCTATGCTGTCATAAGCGGCTTTAAAGTCGATGTAAACATGGTGCAACTGATTGCCATATTTAACAGTTTTTCCATCGCTTGCCGCAAAGAGAAAATCTGATCTGTTGCTGATTTGCTTGGAGTGAAGCCAATGGGATGTATGAGGCTATCCGGGTGATAACGGAGAATATCTTATAGACGGTACTTAGCAACGTGATGCGTCCATAACTGTTGAACTGATATCCCCCTTTTTATGTATGGAACAGATAATGCCTCGTTGCCAGTAGTTAGGCATTGATTCGCTGCCCCATACTTTGAGCATGAGTTGATGAACTGCTTGATGTAATTGGTCGCCTCCCAGAATCGGTTGTCCAGATTGACGCAAAATTTGGTTGGAAGGCGGAGAGAGCTTCGATGGTGTCTGTAAGATCAACGAGTTCCACTATCTTTACTATGCAATTTTTAGCGTCCATGAAGATGTTTTACTGCGCGATGTTAGCAGCCTTCGTTTCCTTTAAGGCCGCTCGATACTTATTATCCAAACTTTTTTCGCTAAGCTCGTCGTCCAGATGCGTTCCATCCTTTCCGGTGTAATAACTTACGCTAATTGACTCAGATACCCCTCTAGTTACTCCTACCCTTTTTTCGACCTTGGGCTCCGAGACGTCTCCCCTTTTTGATTCCTACAGATATTACTATTAGAAGTGCTATTCTTCCTCGGGAGCTCTGCTATTTTCTGTTTCCTTCCCTACTCGAAGAGTGTGCCTCACTACCTTTTCAGAAAAGTCTCGAACTATAACTTTATGTTTCGCATAAAGGAATTTATGGCGAAATCCAGCTACTAGCCGTTGCTTCCACAAGAATATGCAGTCATCTTATATGATACAAGTGGTTATCTATATAAGCGGGAAGGTCACGCTTCACTTTCAGAAGCGGGGTCCCTCCTCTTGATCGGTTCCTTATGAGAGTTTGTATTCGGAGCTAAGATCAGGTGCTAGTCAGGAGTCCGTCTCAGCTAAGCCTGCACAATCAACTTGGTAGTGTCACATTTGTGAACAATTTTTGCAATCCCACCAAGAGCATTTTTGGGGCTCGAGATGTAATATTAGTCTAAGAGTCATTGACACGAGAAGTCACTCTAGTGTACTAAGGTCACAGAATGTCACAACACAAAGGAATACGTGTCCTGTCTTGATCATGATTGTCGCCCATTACGTTAGTTGGTGGACTTTCCTTGGAATTAGAATAAAATAGTTAGGGGTTGTTGACAATGGGCATACTTTCCCTACGTGTTTGACCCCACTTAAATGTTTTTATGATATTGCTAGAGAGATAGATCGGTAAGTTCACCATCAAATATTACCATATCCAGTAAACAAAAATTTTGGGTCCTATTTGATTTTCTGCTGAAGGGCTTAATTCTTCCCGCAAATAACAACAAATTACTAATTCTCAGGATATTTCCACTCTTTTACTCCTTCCTTATGCATCACCAATTTTGTTAAAATTAGTTGAACACAGCTCGCACATTACTACGGAGGAAATCGTTATTTATGCACTCGTCAATCAAGTGGTACGAATACAAGCCGCATCTTCCTTTTTTATGTCCCCTATGAATTGCCTGCGACGTATTTTCTGCTCAAATTACCGGAACGTCAATCCGTTGTGCCTTCATATTTTCGAATGTTGTCTACTTTGAGTCAAGAAAGGACGACTCGTCGTCTTTTCAACTGGCACGTCTTCCCTTCTGAGTCCTATACCTTCTGTAATAATCGTAAAAGCAGACAGATACTACCCCATAAAAAGTACTGAAGAACTATTAAAGTGGCGGAGTAGAAGCAACGTGCCAAAAATATGTGTTTAGTTGTGCGTGCCAAGTGGCAGGGTGGCGTAGGTGTTGATAAGTACAGTTTGCACAATGAGAATATAAGAATGAAAGTGAAAAGTTGATACTTGAGTTGAAAGGACATTCCTAGATTTCGGTTTCAAAGCAAGTTGCTTTCAGTTGGCTTCCAACACAAGATGGGATGGAAATTTAATTGTTTTTCATTTTTGAACCATTTTTCCATTCCTGTCGTGATATTCTTGGCGAAGCTGTCAAATTTCCCCAATATTTAACAACTATGCAGATTGGCAGTAACGAAATCAAAAATTCAGTAGCGAATATCCTCTTTTACTCGAAAATAGTTTCTTGATAGTTCGAAGCTGTTGACTCTTCCGTTCCAGCTATGGCTAAGCAACACTGAAGGAATAGAAAGGAGCAGCCTAGATGTCATCGGCAGACAACCTAATTTGTCTTTATGATAGTCAGGACGAGCGAAACTAAAAGACAAGCGAGCAGAGAAGATTGGATCAACGACTAAACATCTTTGTATTCTGTGTAAAAGTGTCTAAAGGAGAATTTGCGAATATTTTACTAGTGACAGTAACAACCCTCTTATCCCCTCATGAAATTTTTATAGGGTAGTGCTCATGAATGAAACTTCCTTAATGGTTTCCTCCACGTGCTGTATGTCAGCGTCTTGTCGTGGAATGTTCGTCGTGTCAGTACCGTCCCTTCATTGTCGACGTAATCGATATGAAATTAAAATATTCTGCATAGTTTGATATGGGAATTTATCTGACAGTTCGCTGGTATGCTTGGCTTCCTTACTCCCACCTTCTTATGTCACCCATATTGTGCAATCTACTATGCCCAGACTTTTTCATATTCGAAATTGAAGTTTTTCTCGTTGGTGGACCTTCATTTAAAAGCGATTACCCGAAGCCAAAAAATGGAATAATAGCGGATGTCATAATAAAGGAATTGCCCATCCAAAAATCCACAAATGGCGACTTTATTTCTAATTCAGCGCACTCACTCCCGAGTTTAAGGATGATCTGAAAGAAACTTCACTGGAGCGATAATAAAACTAAACTATCGCCTGTTATCGTCACGCAGTGGCCAAGTTCTCTCTCGGATTGGATCCCTTGCAAGGATTCACGCTACGTCCGAATCGTCGTCCCAGCAAGTCAAGTGTAAGGAAAAAAAAAACTTTTATGGGACTTTTCAATTAGTTATTTAAGACTTCTCATAAAGAAAACGGCACGTCTTTTTACAATAAACAAACTCGTAAAGAGAGTCGCCTGTCTATGAACCCCAAAGACGTTATTCTCCTTTTTATATCTATTCTCTCCCAATGCCTTTTTGTATTCGTTTTTCTAAAAGAAAAATAAGTTCGCATATAAACACTTTTCTTGATGAAATTTGAATATTTTTTCTAAGCGGCAACGATTTTATTTGAACCTTTCAAAAGAGGATTTGGAATTCTGAAGGATGAAAGCTAAAAATTTTTCATGAATGATATGAATTTGAAAAAGATTTTGGCTTCACGAAAAGAGTTCCTAGTTTTTAAAAAAGTATAGCATTGTATTGTATTGTATTGTATTGTATGTATTGTATTGAGTGGAAACTTCCCCTTGTTCTCTTAATTAAACTGTATGCCTCTCCGAGATTGACTCGCAGGTAGGTTTCCACTAATGGTGATCTTGGTTTTTTGATCTGTAGTCAGAACTTACCAGGTTCATAGATAGGTCTTTAGCTATCACAAAATACAATCATCGCACACTTCCCACTTACATACATTAATGGGCAGAACATCGAAGGCGCTGAACAATTTGTATATGTAGGAAACGTTGTTTCTGCTGACAGCGGTATCCAATTAATTGCGCTTTCAGTGTCTTGTTCAAAATCTGAAAATGCAACTGTCTCAACACGAATATCAATTCGAGGCTGTTCCATATCAATTTTCTCTCTGTACTACTATATGGAAGAAGTGGACGGAAAGCGACCGTTGCTATTACTCGTAACCTCCAAGTTTTCATCAATTCATATGTGCGTCATGTCATCAAAATCGGCATTTGGGCCAGAAACCCCTGCAAGTATTTATGAAAAGGCGTAAATGGGGGTGGATAGGTCAAACATTGCGAAGGGGTGATAACTCCATTGCGGGTTATGACAGCGGAAGCCACTATTCCGGTATGACCAACATTTTGGCCGTTTTAGAACTACGTGGCCTATAACAATGGAGGACGAATGCAAGCTTCTCAGAAAATCGTAGGGGAATCTGAAGCATATTACCGGAAACTAAGAATAATGACACGTATGTGTGGTTGACGTGCCATGCACGACATAAGGATTTGTAGCAACCCGTACTAAAATTCATCGTGTTGCGGCCAATGCTGAACTTTTCCAACAACATGAAATTGCTGGTACAGGTTCAAAAGCTTGGCTACCTTGGTATTACTGAAGCCATTAGACTTAATCCGCGACACTCGAAGCTATCCTAATTATCAACTCTTTCGTTTGGAGTTCAAACGAAAACAGCTAACTAGGGTATTTGACGTGATATCATTGTCGTGTGGAAAGGGTATCAATCAAGGCATTTTACGTTCAGCTGAACATCACCGGGCGAAGACCAGGCGGCTTTAATACTTGCTGATTATTCAGTTTCCAGATTTATCTTTAAAAAGACGGAAGTCACCAAAAATGGAATAATAATCGAGAAATCATCATACTTTTTTGTGATTACAAACGTAATAATGAAAGTCTGATCAGACTGAGGTGTCTTTTCAGAAAACCCGATAACAGAATTAGTCTCATTTCTTGTCACAATGACTACAATAGTGGCAGGAGAAGAATGTCTGAACAAAAATACCGGATTGGCACCATCAGAAATTTTCCTGAGAGTCTAGCAACCCTTTCAGCATTATGTAGTTGCTAGTTGGTGTGAAGTTGCAACCAGTTTTTAATGTGGAAGCCAGGATGCAGCACCATCCCTGGCAGTGAGAAAACTGACAGACTGACTTACCAAGGGACTGATTCCACAATGACGGGAACAGATAAATACCCTGAGGGATGCAAGATTTAACGCAGAGGAATTGAGAAATTAGAATCCTTGCCGACAAACGAACATTTTTATCAAAAAAACTGAGGCCTCTAGAGTGACGTTTTCAATGCCCCTTGAGAAAGGGTATACAGAAACATTTTGTCGCTGAAAATATCTTGAATATTCCCAAAAGAAAAGCTTCAATCAATTTGGTTTCTCAATCTCTTCAAAATATCAGATGAACGTCTTACGATGGTGGGACGTTCTTCCACTTGGAAGCTGCCCCATATTAGAAGAAAGCAGTAGACCCTACGTCATACGATAGTGGAACGTTCTTCTATTTGGAAGCTGTCACATATTAAAAGAAAACAATGGACCCTACGTGTTATCTTTTGAGCTGCCAGTAGTTTGTATAATTTCCTAACTAGCTCAAAATAAAATGCCTTAAAATCCTCTAGCTACAAAGGAAGGTGGGTAGGTACCAGTGGTTGCTCCTAGGAACTCAATTAGTGCTGTGATGTGGCGTCTTGATGACTCCTAAGGACATGACTGCTGTGGGAAGAATAAGGGGAGCAAATCCCAGCTGGCTCAAATTTTCAGAACCAGTCCACAGCATTTAGGAAGGAAAGCAGATCTTCCACCCGGTAAATAAAGATCTCTTGAGGTCCTTGAAGAACGGTTTATCTACTGCCGGCAGCGTGGCTTAAGCTAGACCTGGGCAGACACGAAGAAAACACGTGGGGGTTTCTCCCTCTTCTCCGTAGCTTCGGCAATAAGAATTGCTGTGTTTGCCGAGTCTGGTAGCGTGGTCCGCTATATAGTATTACCTCTTATCGACCACCGTAATCCTGTATGCATTGCGTCTAATACAAGACCATCGCCTGGCCAGTCCGTCAGACTGCTCATTACCTTCTGTGTTTGTGTGACCGATAACCCGGAGAGAGGTGCTCCATATATGAAATTATTATGGCCGCAGTGCTTCGCTGTTCGACATTCGAACTAACACAGCCTGAAAGCACTTCACGCTATACCGTATTTAATATGATGGTCCAGGGAGATGTGGAGGAATACATTAAAGGTATCTATCGGACGGGACTGCAGAGGCTCAGTAGTACTTGTAGATGCAGTTCTTTGAGTCATATTAAGCTTCACTCTATCGCACTCCTTGCTCGGTGCCAGTCACCAATTAATAGAACCGTCATGAGAGTGGGACGAAGCGCCGCTATGTGCATTCGGAGAACCATCTTCGGCCGACGTTTTGTTCGGAATTATGCCAGGTCCGCATCTAGTGGCCAGCAGGCACACCTTTCCCAACGCTCCATCCATAATACCATTCATAACGGAGGGAAATATCTCTGACATCAAGTTGTTGATATGCACAACCAACTAAACCACCGTATTGTCCAATATCCATAGAATTTCGTTCAACCAGAGCACCAGAAAGATGGCACCATCCTCGCATTTTGTGTGAAAACCACATGCACGTATCTCGTACGTATTCTTAAGAGATGCAGCTCTGGTAATTTCTTGCAAGTTTAAGACTTTCTTGCTATGTAGGATGACTGGCATTTCGCATCTGTTCAAATCCCACTGATGAAAGAGGGATTTTTTAACGTGACAAGATGTCGGATTCCAATCGACTCAGCTGTGAATGAGCACCTGAGTCAAATCTATGTAATAAACTCGAGCGAGCGCAATGCTCACTCCATTGCTCCCTACAGTGTACTATTATATACTCCTGCAGTGTACCGTTGCGATCTTGAATGAAGTGCTCTAACACACTCCAAGGCCCTGATTCAATATGGATTGTCATGCCAACGATTATTATTATTATTGTTACAGATTTAATATCTCACACGACTGGAGCTAAGTACCCTTCAAACAATGCTCTAACTCAAATCCTCCTCGCTGGTTTCACTAGAAGATTCAACAGTCGCAGTTATCAGCGCTGGGAAAATGGAAGGTTGGCTTTCTTTGCTGCTATGGTGGACAACAAATGTTGCGGTTCTTCTGGCGGAGCTGATCGGTTATGGGCCATTTAAGCCGAGAGAAAATACACGTTTTCCACCTCCTTCGTTCCAATTTAAACGCTCTTAGGCCACTGGAACTCAAGTTCGGAGAAAATAAAAATGCAGGCTCTTTCTGGCCAGGATACATACCCTACATCAGTCCCGATCAGTGTCACGTGTGCTATGGAATAAATTATAATATTTACTTTGGAGGTCTTTGCTGGTTCATCCTCCTCCGATGAAGGGCTCCTTGCTCCTTGAAGTAAAATCAACCATATTTCGGTTACTACAGATTTATTTGCTCCCTATCGGACCTTCGATTTTTACCTTCTTGGCGGCGTCAACTGAATCCAAGATGTCATCACATTTTGCAGATTGCATTTCCAGATTTGTAACCCTGACTTTGAACCGTGTTTCTCTTCCTTGATTACCATCCAGTCGATCGATCGGTCTCCTGGCAATCCCATCGTATGCGACGATCTTGAACTTTATGCCCTCCCAGGTGTCGCTGATCTTAGTGACGTACAAACCGAGAAAGTTCCTGGGGAATTGATCTTCACTTATTATCACGCGAATCCATGGACCACGTGGGAGAAATCAAAGCAGGAGCAACCTTCGTCCCCCCTTGACATCCAGTAGATGCTTGTTGACTATCTCAAACGAACTGGTCTCAAAAAAGTTGACACCACCGATGCATTTTACTGCTCCAGGGTTATCAGCTGCCAGCCCCACAAGTATATTCAATTTCGCTGGAATTCATTTCATGCTTCGTCGGGCAGTCGTTGCTGTTTTACTATACACAGAGCTAACTTGGCGTCCAAGTACCCCTTTTGTTTTGTTATGCGACCTCATCTTAAGATTGATTCCACTTGAGGTGGCTAGGTTTCGCCTTCTGCTGGCTTCTCATGGCGTTTGCTTTTGTCTTCCTCTTCGATCGCCTGGTATTTAGCAAGTTCATTTTCATCCTGCTCGTCGGCAGTACCAACTTCATTATTCTTCGCAATCTTGCTCAGAATAGGTACCGCCTCCTGGTACTGGCTTTTCAGCTGGAGTCTAGTGGACCTCTGCTTCTTTGGTGACTTCCAGTGGCCGACATTTTTGTTGGCCCTTGTTTTTTGGGGGACCCACGACGTCGACGGCTTCGGGTTAGGAGTATTATGGCTGGCGCCCGCTACGTCCAGTTCGACGACACTGATTTTCAAACTGGAGACCGTGAGTCCGTCTAGAGACGTGTCAACACAGCGGTGCGACAACTGATACCGCCGACTCCTGACCGGATGCCTGACACCAACGCCTCTTCTTTCTCAACCATCGTGCGTTTTTTGTTTGTTAGTCTGAGTCCACCTGCTGGTACCACGAGTAATCCGGTAAAATGTCCCCTTTGGCCAGCCTAGCCACAGGGATAGGGATCTTGCTTGAAATGAAGGTGCCCAAAGTATTCAAAATCTACACATTAGAGACTTCCCTTCCCATTGGCTTCACAGCCTTCGGCGAATGCTGTTCTGCCTTCACTTGGGCCTTATTAATACCTTCTCTAATGCCTGGAAGATGGTCATGAACCTGTTGCTTCGCCTCATCCTCCGGGAGATGCGCTTGCCCTTAAATATGACCAGCAGGCAAACATATCCTCGTCAGCTGGATGGACCTACTCCCAGCGCGACCTATACACTTTGCCCGACCGAAGATGGAGGTCGTGTGTCCAAATTATGTGACCTTATTGTAAACCATAAACAGACCAGACCGCCCAGGGAGAAAGATATTCATAAGTATGCGTATGTGAAATATGCTGAACAACAGATTCGATGGATCAAAACCCGATATTATTTGGAGAGAAGTTTTTTGTCTTTCTTGAGTAAATATTCTCCACTTGATTACGACTAATTCTGGGCATCATTCTAATTATTCCTTTTCATCGATGACATAGAGTCGGGAAAGGTGAGCAGAAGGAATATTCGAATTGTTTTATATATATTAAAAGCTAGCTCATGAGAGTGGAGTTCTTCGTATTTGTTGATTGCAGTGCATAGGTCTCGCTTTGCGTTTTCATATTCCTCTAACTCAAACATTGTTTGACGAGATTTGCTGGAATCTATCGAAATTCACACGTATACCGGAAACTAGGAAAAACTGACATGCAGCCCCGTTTTACTTTTAAAATCAATCTAATTTTATTGAAATCTCTTTTTTCTGGACCATTAAGAATCCCCGAGGCTGGGTAGAATCACCCGCTTCTTATCACTCTCAACGAGCGTGCCAACCATTTTATGTGTTCGCAGCAGTAGTGTTTTCAAGCCTGGCGCTTCTGGTGATAATTTCGTTGCTTGCGTCCGAGTTTTAAGAAAAACTTTGGCAAACCTGCCCACTTTGACCTTCCCAATATTTTGGAAACAGTGAAAATGTTAGAATGGTTGGCTATGACTATGTAACTGTCACTAAGAACTCTGATGCAATAATCAGGTTAGAAACACGGTGACCATATCATGGAAAATATGCAACGTTATTAAAGTTCAGGGCGTATTTGACTGTCACAACAGTAGCACTGGTACATACCCCGTCTGAGTGTTAATTTTATTAAACATCTTCCGACAGGCGCTTGCACTTCTTTTATCTTTCAGAGAAAGAAGCGTACCCCATATAGTAGAAAAGCAATTTCACCATGCAATTTCATGCTACGGGTATGGTCTTACTTTAACTTAAATCAACTTCGGCAATATATGGCCGACCCTGTTTAGTTGATTGCTACATGTATTTGTTCTTCTGAACCCTTGAGTCCTGATTTATTTGAAGGACGCAGGTGTACTAGAGGTTTGATATCACAATTCATAATTTAATATCACAATTTCGCTTCCAAAGTTCCCATTTGCAGTTCCAGTGAGAGAAACAGGAAAGGGGGTGATTTCCCACGACCCCGTAGCTTTTGCGGGAGTCTGAAATAGATACTCTATCGCAAAAAAAGAATAATATGTTAGCCTAATTTTAACTCTGCACCTTGATTTTCTCTTCACGGCCGTGCTAACCCAAAATTGAAGATGATAGTAAGGATCGTATCATGTGAGTCCAAATGCGAGTCCTAGTGCTGGAATTGAATAGATGCAGCGAAAAGCCAATGGATAATTTTAAGGACAATATGGAGTAGGTGACAGGCTCAAACCTGAAGCTAAAGCAGAAGCTAAGATAACAATGGAATACAAGGACCTAGCCGAAGTGACTTCACGTAATGGTACCCATCTAGTGTCTTATCGACTTAGAACCGTGTCGTGGAAGAGAGTCGTTAAAAGGTCATAAGTCATAGGTCATAGGAAAGTAAGCACACCACTATTGTTAGTTTGCCACCGCAAGCAGTGGTCTAAATTTCTTACCGAGGGTAAGGTAAGAATACGTGGAACCATGTGCAGCCTCATGATTCCCGATAATCGAAAAGATACAGGAAGCACGGGGAAGAGGGAAACCTCATCAAGGATGTCACCGGAGACCCACAGCGCGTATTTTTCAAGAAGAAGGGAGGGGATGGACGAGCGGGATGCAGTAGGTAACAAGTAGGAGGTACGTAAGCCGCCCACGTAAATGGAGTGAACACAGATCAGTCCCAACCAAACCGAGGCAGCTGGACACCGAATCCTCTTCTCAGATGACCAACCTGAAAAAGTAGTATATTCTCCGAATGTTTGTTTGGGGGGGTGGTTTCGCTAAGAGGGACGGCATTATAAAGTTAATTTAAATTTAGCTTTAATGGAAATCGCCTCCATAGTTAATAGACGAATTAGCAGATTTTCCGCTATCCTACACCCCTTCTATTAGCAAGTCAGTGAACCTATTATATGGCTTCCAAATTCAACCGTATTTTTATTCAAATAGAGGGAAAATTTGGATAATGCACAAAATTAAATATCAACGATTTCCCTCGAATCCGCTCGTTAGAGGATCTGACCGCAATTTCCAAGAAATATTTTTCCCCCCAGATTCAGCCAACTATCAGATTTTAATCGCTTTGTCCCACCAAGCGAAAAAACCAATTCCATTTTCCATCCAGCCAATTACCGAGTTTCGCTGAAATTGTACATCGATTCAGGCACATGAAATTTAGTATCTCCCGACAAATCGCTGCTTCCCACCTACTGGCTTTGATCGTCCTGGCATCAAACACGTTATGCAGACATTATGCTCATATATACGTAAATTTGAGCACACACATATGACTGTTACCCTTGCGTTATCCAATAATTGGTTTACTGAAACCCCACTCGCTTGCCCCCAAGCCTAACGGAATAAAAATCGACCACGGATTCACGCACGTGGCATGAAATCAACGCTCCCAACATGAGGTGCAGACAGGATAAAGCAACATTACATTCGCAGCTTATGAAATTGAAAGGGGTTGTGCCAGCATGTCTGATTGATATGTGTGTGGCTGCCTCAACATATCTGATTTATGAAGTGAGGACTTTTTAACCCTGTACACGAGGTTGGGCCTCCTCAACCTTGCTGTTAGACTCTTTGCAGTATTGTCATATCCTTGCTGGATGCTGATATGTATCAGAGCGTCAGCTTGATACTGGATAAGTTTCTCCTGTCCGCCCTTCCAGATTACGTTACATCCGAGGGTTAATATGTCAATATTAGACGCGATTTTCGCAACAAGCGCGTGCTGCATGGAGTGGGAGGTAAATCCTTTAAATTAACTATGAGAATTTCGCGCTATGCTTGAAGCGATGAAATATTAAGAGCCATGTGAAAGGTAACTTTTCCTGTTTGTCATTTGGTGACAGCGAATGGTGTGGGATATTCTATCCAATTTTGATGGCTCGCCGGTGGATTTAGCGTTTTGTAGGCTTCCACATGTTCGATCCCTTCTTTCAGAGAAAGCAAAATATGTACATTTTGGGACAACTATTCTATGTTTATCTACCTACAATAGATAAACCAATAACCCCACATTTCATTATTCCCGGATTTGGTGGATGTAAATACATTTCGGTTTGAAAACATGTTTTTCAATAGAAAATTGTTAACTTTTCCGATAGCACCAGTAATACCAACTTGGACCAAATAGTTGCGGGTTGAATGTGTGGTGGTAGTGAAAGAAAATTTCATCCAGTTGAGATAGTTTAAATTTTTTAATGGAGTCCGTACATTAAACTTTTGGGAAAGGCTTTCTCCACTCGACGACATGGAATGAAGTAGTTGGTTGCAGGTCTACAACTCTAACAATGGCGTCTTGGATAATACAACACACTCATTTCTTTCGCATGAATGTTGACTAGGGTCATGACCGTCACTACTAGCACTACCTCATTTTATACGTTTTTAGACGCTGCAAATCGTCCGAGCCATTAGCCGGTAAACCGAAACCACCTGCTCTCTTCTCAGAGTTTGCAAGCGACTCTGTCATAGGTGAGGCATAAAAGCCGAATGGAAGGTGCCACCCCGGCTAGAAGCAAGCTCAGACAATATTTCGGTCCGCCAATATTCAGCAACATGTTTGCATGTTATGTCGTCGTGGTTGTTTTTTGACATGCATACCTAGGTGCTCCCTAAATTTCAATTTGGCATCAATCAACGCCTCCACGTATCTGATAGCCGGGCCTTACACATTCACAGTGATTTTTTTCTACGGATCGTTATAAAGACTGTTTCCCTTTTCCCTTCCGCCAAGGATAGGCTCACTATTTCTAGCAACGACTTTAGTACTCTCACTGCTTCCATAGCGTAGATCTTCACGTCCCTAAGGTACTTTGAAGTGACAACTACTCCTGAGGCGGAAATAGCAAGCACCCACCACACATGACATTACACAGCCCAGCAATGAGTTATGTGGTACTCCTGATGTAACGACGTACTCTTTGAAGACTTACCCTTCTCATACCAGGGATGACTTTTTGAGGGGTCAGTATCGACCAGACTTGTCGAACATCTAGGAACACCTAGGTCCTTATAATTGGGTTACAATCGCCGGAATTGAATGCAGTTTTGACGCGCAATACTAACGTGGTATAACAGCCGCCAGAACCTAGTGCGTCTTTTGCCAGATTCACGGCCATACTAACTGCATCCACCGTTAAATGATACCGAGGAGATTCAAAAAGGCGCTGCGACAGACCATTGTCACTTTCGACGATTGATAACGATCTGCTTTAAATTATTTTCTATACAATTTTCTTTATTGTATGTATGTTTTTATTATTGTATTGTAATGGGGCATTACGATGCTGAGCCTCCAGGTGGCTTATTGGTGCTGGGAAGTAACACCGATCATTGCTTTATGCACTGGATAGAGAATATTCCCTTTTTAGGGATACTTCGAAGGTGTCAGCGAAAAGATCGAGTCTTGTCTGCACTGCCATATTCATAGCTCTATTAGGGATAGGAATTTATTGTTGACGATTTTACCACATATTTCCCGCAGTTCTTTCTCGATTACTGGAGGTCTTACATATGTTAAAGAAAAAAATAAATGATTAGCGGTTTCGTCCAGGGCCGAGACAGTTCATCAGATGCTGCCTCATTTCTGCCGTGGGATCAGCCTAAGCGAAGTGGTTACTAGGTATTGTTTGCCCGTTACGAAGGAGTAATAACGTGATATAAGTATAAACCATATTCCTGACAAAAGCCATTTAGTAAATTCAGGCCTAGACCGCGAAGTTTTTGTTTAAGAATGTGAGGGAGTTCTGAGACCGCTATCGACTGTCTGATTTACCTGACCAATAGGAAAGAAACTTTCTTCTTCCTCTGTTTCTGGTCCACGGACCCCTCTACTCTGAGCTAACCTACTTTTTATTAATGTTGGTTATTGTTCAGAGGGGGATAGAGGGATCTGCGGACCAGAAATGGGAGACTAAATTTTCTTTTCAATTTGTCCGATCCACCATCAAGTGGATGACGGGTTGCGGACTGCTTCACATCCTTAATCAAAAACTTAGATCTGTCTCGGTACCTACTAACTAATTCAGTCACGCAGGTCCCAATACAAAGGTGAAGCGGTGTCTGAAGACTTGCCTTTGCCCTAGACGAAACCGCAAGTCTCATTAAAGTATAAATTTGGGTTTTAGAGTAGAACAGAGGGTTCATGGGACGGAAGCAGAAATAAGCTTTATTTAGCGTAAAGTGGATTTCAAATTCCTTCACATGTTTAAACTGAACCTTTCTTCAACTGTTTCTGGTGCACGTACCTACGGACTTCTCTGTTCTGGGCTAGCAGCCAGAGTTATATACAAATAGACGACCTAAGACAGAGCAACCCATCAGACACTGCCTAATCTTTTCCCTAGTAGCCGCATAACTCGGATGTGTCGATTAGCTCCGCCATCCACTTGGTGGGATATTCCATCAAATCCTTAAAGAACGTTTATGTATGCAGATTTATTTTAGAGAAACTGATCGTAAGGAAAATCAATCAAGCTGTGACGAATCCATCCTGCGTTCCATTATTTCTTCGAAGGCTTGTTCCCTACAGGCCCATAACACTACTTAACCCATTTGGTCTTCCACTCAAATGCCAATTTATCCGGGGTTAAGTTCTGGGATTTCTTCAGCTCCAACATAATGTCTCTTCTCTGGGAAGCTCTAATATTATCTCCCAAATTGGTGAGTTCAGGTATGCCCTCACTCTCTTGGGGATATCAGGATATCACCGTCCTTCTCGTTTTGGGATGATGATAACCTCCGATCTTATCCTCTTCCGATCCCTCGATAAAGAGACATCGGCAGCAGCAATCAGAACTGCGTTGGAAGGACAATTTAAGTGAAGAAAGCATCCTTTGTGAAGTTGAGAAAAGTCTGTGGTAGTACCAACACGGTCACAATGTAACTACCAGGGGAAATAGCGCAAACATTTTTGCCGGCTGGAATCAGATGAATTGACCGCTTTCTGAGAAAACAGAGATCAATGCATTTACTTGATTCTTCCCCGAGAGATGCGATTTCAGTACCAGCTTAATATGTCACAGGAATTCAGACAGCAGAACATCTTTCAGATCACTAACTCGAACTTCCTTGCAAAATGTCCGGCATGCGACTCGTCATGACCATTGAAGATAGCTCAGTTTCGACACTTGCCTAATCCAAATTCCATCCGAATATTACCGCTGAACATGTCTACTATTTGCAACAGAGTTCTGAGGTGGTCGTCAGCACCATACAACTTGATGTCTTCTAAGTACATCAAGTGTATCAGTTCGCACTTAGCACGTAGGCCATACTTTATTGCAAAACCATGTCCTGTAGTATCATTCAGTAGCAATGAAAAGGGGTTCAGTGCCATGCAAAACCAAAGTGGACTCAGAGAATCCCCCTCGAAGATGCTTCTCTGTACACGAATGGGCTTTGGGGTTTTAGCACCTTCAGATGTACGCACTGATAAGGTGGTATGCCACCCTTCTATGACTGTCGCCAAAAACTTTATTAGTTCAGATCAATGCGATACAGATGAAGGACATAGATTAGCCAGGTATGTGCGACGCTGTGCAAAGCCTAGTGATAATCGATATAGCAACTAAAGAGATATCTTTGGCCTCTAGTTGCTTGTTCTACAACTACCGAGTCGATAATGAGCTGCTCTTCGCAATCCCTTGACCCATCTCGGTAGCCCTTCTGTTTCTCGGACAGAATGCTATTGGTCTCGAGGTGCGCATTTATGAATTTATGAATTTGTAGAATTTATTGGTAAACAAGTAATCGGTCTAGTGTCTACGGGGTCCTGCACTGTGTCCTTTTTAGCGGCAAGATGGGTAATTCCCGCAGTGAAGTTTGGTGGAAATTCCTCCGGCCGACTAATGACCTGATTTATGCTATGTGTCAACCGACTTCTTATACCAGGATATTTCCTGTAAACCCTCTGCACTTTATTTCTCACTAGTCTATAGTTATTCCCAGTCCTGATTTGAATCAGTCTAACAATAAAGAACGAAAAAGCAGACTGACGGTTTCGTCCAGGGCAGAGGCAACTCATCAGACGCTGTCTCACCTCTGCCCTGGGAACGGCGTGACCGAAAGTAACGACAGATGGAAATCGCTCCATCCGGCCCGTCACCAAGTGGGTGCTGACTCAGGACTCCCAACATCCTCAGCAAAAAATTTACTTTGGCATAGTTTAGGCCTCACGCTGCTCCCAGAGTAGAGGAGAAACCGTCAGTCAGCATTTTCGTTCTTTTTTGAAAACTTGGGTTTAACTCTAAAAAGAGGAGTCCGTGGACTTCCAAAGAGGAAGTAAGTTGTGGTCCGGTCCGTCACTAAGTGGGTGCGGACTCAGGACTCCCAGTATCCTCAACAAAAAATAGTCTAACAATGTCCCACCTTAGTGAGTCCCGCCGACGTTCCAGATGAATTTTATACACTATAGAATAGACAAAGGATTGTGATTGCAGCAGTGACATTTCAGTATACAGCCGAGATGCAATCTCATCATGGATTTGAGATAGAATTCTCGGAGTTGCTGTAGATGAATAAGGCCTGGGAATACCTGCTCCTATACACGCTCTTTGGAATTCGTCCCGAACCTCAGCGGAGATCCCAGCTGGGTGGTGGAGGAGGGTGTTGCTGATGCCGCCGCCTCTGCCCCCATCGAGTCTTGGTCACCGGTTTCCTCGATGACCACCAGTTGACCATATTTCCTGATGGTGGCCGAGATTGTGTCACTCCAAGTAATAAGCGGTACTGGTCTGCGACTTGCTGCACAGTTAAGTGCGTAAATTCCGGAAAACGGTCGACGAACCTCTGGTGCATCCAGGAGCGGTAAGATGTTATACCGGCCGCCACCATTATTTCGCAGTAGGAGCGGATGATGAAGAGGTTTACTTTCTCAGTCTACTTCATCCGCTGCATACGCGAACCTGCTGAAGTGGTCGTCAAAGATTGTGGTGAAACAGCCGCAGCAGACGTCGTGGCACCTAGACGGCGAATCGTCCCACGACAAGCGGTTTCGACACCGTGCTGCCCATTACGAGAACCTGACCCAGCCAAGTCAGACGGCCCCCGTCGGTTCTCAGTACCGGATGGATTTACCTAACTCCCTGGTGTGGTGATAGCTTCCTCAGTGAGTAATCTGCACTTGAGCAAAGTTCCTGCACTTTCCTCATCTAACCCCTGAGACGCTGCGGTGGCGTACACACATTCAGACTGGAGCTATCAATCCCTCCTCTTTCACAACCGGGCTTGGGACCGGCTACGGCGGAGTTCTATTTTTTGAGTTAGAGTAAGGAAATTTTGGTAGCGTTTGTCATGTAACCAATTTGAATAAAATGCAATTTAAAACCGCAATGAATTAGTTTCCGTTACAACTCGTACCATTGGTCTCTGAAATCATCTTCTTTCCCCATATTCCACGAAACCACGTATGAATGCCAGACAGGCAAGCATTTGTATGCATAACAATCAGTTCCCAGCCTTCACACAAAGTTGATGACTCTCAGCGTTAACGAGTGATTCTTTATTTTTTGCAACGCCTGCCAGGAAACATATCAAATCCGTTCTAATGTTAATATTGTTGACCAGATTGTTGTCGGTACATATGTTTTGCAGAGATCCGATTCGTAGTGGATTTGTCCAATTTCAAATTCAGATTGAGATCTGGACATTGTTCACGTATCCTTGGATGCCTAGCAGTTTTTGAATTCCACGTAGAACAATATCCCATCACGTCCTCAGATGGCCGGGGCACATCATAAACCTTTGCTGAGCACACAACCGATTCCATGTTACAGAGTCGAAACAGGGTCAAAGCGGAGAATATTTCGGACTGCTGGAGTAGAACCCAGAGCTGGGAGACACATCCATCCTATTTGAGATTCATGGAAAATTTGCATTTTTGATTACAAGCCAGCTCACTCGTCATTCGTCCATACCCTTTCCTCGGTGCCAGATTCGCATTCAGAATACAAGAATCTAAAGTTTTACGATTTCCCGCAATGACGAAGAAAGGACGAAAGGTAATATTTGGATTACACAAAGACTCCTGAATGCTGGAATGTTAGAATGGAATGGATGTGGATTTGGAAAAAGTGACTGGCGGACCATACAATGTAGCAACGTCAAACGCTATGTTGTTTGGAAAAGAACGGAAATTGAAAAGTCAAACTGGTGGGAAACATTGTGAAGTTGCTAAGCAAGCTGTCGATGAAAAAACGTGGGATGTTATTTAATTAATACAGCAGAGCAGTAGACAAGAGTTCCTGAGGCTCAGGGGAAAACCGTGATTGTTTCGGTATTTAACAGTCTCGAATATGCAAAACGAAGTCCATTGGTTCACGGTTCTTCTTTTATTTTTGCTAAATATCGAGGACAGTAAATTGTTCCGCAGTCTCCTATAAATTGTCCACGCAATAATATTCAAGACAAAACCATCTTGGCCCGATGACATTTCTCACCAGCCGGCTCAAGGACCCTCTCAAGAATTACTGAAATGCGCCACATTTTCATTCAACACAACTCAAGTGTTGCAAATGTCCTGGCCTAAAATTAGCTGGTAGTTATTTAATTAACGGCCCGCTTAAGAAAGATGTCCTTAGAATCGAGGTCAATTGCTACATTGACACCGATTTCACGCCTTCCACGCTCCTCTTGGTCGGATTTAACTAAGTCTTCTTTGCACTAGTTCCTCTTGGAAACGTACATGTGTAGTTGTACTCTCAACTATGGCGACACAAGAAAACATGTACCGTGAAAAGATGAACTAGAAAGTGGTAAATAAGAAGGAAATAAGTATTAAAAGGAAAATTTGTCGCGTGGTAAGAGATTTCCTAAATAGGCCAAGTAATCTTGTCTTCATGAAACCATAGAAATTTTGAAGGCTGGGTTGAATATTGGAGAAATTTTAAAATATATTCTCGTAATTGAAGGAAAAATCTTTATTTCAGAGAAGCAGTCCTTCGTACATGAAGTGGGACGGCTTACAATTTTTATTCTCAGAAATTGTTATCCTTCTTTCAAGAGCCAGTCTAATAAATTATTTCCTATGAAGTGGTACTCTCCATAGAACTCAATACAAACGTTAATGACTCAATTTCCGTTTAATTCTGAGATCATCCTTGAAGATATCGAGGACATTTTAACAAAACGAAAAAGTACTGTCGAGGTCAGCATTCATTCTTTTCATTTAGATGCGCATCATTCTTCCTAGAAGTGTCAATATAAGTGATCGTTCACAATATATTTGAAGGAGCAGCGAAAAATTGGTAGAAGGGAGCCTTTAAGCCTTTAAGAAAAAGAAAAGAAAAAGGAAAAAATAAATCTGGTTTCGGCGATTTGACGCACTGCTCGTCTTTCGCCCATTTTCCTGTTGGAGCATTGTATAGCATTTCTTGGCGAAGAAGGTTCGGGCCTACACCACCACAGTTAGATCTTGCGCCTGACGTAGTTTTCGGATTATCTACACTTCCTGGATTCTTTTGGGTCGTAGTACTGCTACATCCAATCCAATTCTAATCTCAACAGCTTCTATACAAGGTTGTGAAAACCGATGTTTCCCTCTCTTTCGCCTCCATAATCTTCGAACAATGAAACATAATTTACACCGGGTCCTCAATGTAAACATTTGCTATAACCTATGCCAAATTCACCCCCCTCCGGCTAACAAAAATGTCTAATGCTCGCAGCCCGACAGTAACCGCGTATCTTTTGGCTTTCCTATATTATAATCAATCCCCGCCAGAGGCAAACTAGCCTCTACTGCCCCTTCATCTAATTCCATGTTCGAGGGTTCTTTTGTTTGTGTAGGATGGGTGAATGCATTTAGGCAAAGTGTTGGACTTCCGCAACGGTAAGTCGGACTACCAACTAAACACCTCCCCATCGTCAGAAAGCTAGCCTGGAACCGTTCGTCATATTACTTCGTGCTAGTTAAATGAACAATACTTGTTCAATTTAAAACAAAAAAAAAATTGTGATAATAATATTTATTATTAAAAAAAAAAAAAATATATCTTAACTCTAATACTGACAGTTACGTAATGAGCAACGATTCAATAGTCGTTCTCATATTTATAGTATGGATAAGTAACCATATGTTAAATGACAAGAGAACGACTTTGCTCTGTTGATTTCTTATCATAGAACACAGTTCGGTCCTTATCCTCTCGTTTTATGATCACGTTACATTTCTTCGTAACCATCAGATAAGATACACATTTGTTTCTTAAGATGTTATTTTCTTATCTTTTGGTTTGTTGAAGAAATGCAATTCCTTATCGATATTGGATTGTGAGTGTTTATACATAACTTGCTAGTCACTGAACTCACCCGCCATACGGCTCCTCCACCGGTCGAGCTCTATCTTCCTTACAACGAGAAGGACCCTATCATTATGGGCAACACGGCTCCACCTGTCAGCATTCCTAAGCCTCCTCGACAATGTTGTCTGGAGAGAGATCCCCTATGTTTAAATAGAATTGCTGAGAAATCCCATCCCACCTTTTGCAAGAAAAAAAAGTTTGATGGGCCTCGCTCACAACTTCATTGCAAAATACACAATCTGGAGATCGTGTCTTTCCAATCTGGCGCAGGTAACACTGAAAACCTCCATGCTCACTTAAGAATTGGGTAAGGGGTAATTAGCCAATCTCACCATGTTTCCGATTCAGCCACCCACCCAGTTGCCGATGAGCTGCGCAGTCCGTCTGCCTCTAGTTTCATTTTGCCAAGAGAGTTGCCACTCGTCTAGGATACGTTGCCGTTCTTTACGAGTAACCACCTCCCTTGGTTCTTCTCTCTTGCGCTTGTATATGGCTTGACGCTCTGTAGCAAGAAAAGCAACAGTAATCACTCCCGCGATAACCATCACGGGCGGTTCAGAGATAGTGCGGCACGTAGACATCACTAGCAAAGCTCCCCGTCTCCGTACTTGCGCGAGACACGATATGTCTCCTTGCCAAGGCCGTCTGCCCATACCTTTGCACCGTAGAACAGGACAGACTACGTTGAACTTATCAGGAGACGTCGCTTGCTAGACGTAGGATCCCCAATATTTACCATTAGCCTACTTAACGCCGAAATTTCAGCTGCAGCCTTGTTCGCTGCTACTTTGATTTGCTCAGAAAGCTACTCTTTGAGTCAAGAGTCAGCCCGAGATACTTTACCCCTGGTTTTGACTTGATTATCGACTCGCCAATGATAAGAGACGCAGGGTCGGAATTCTCTTTTTAGTTAGGGTGACTACTTCGCTTTTATCCAGTGCAAGGTTGAAACCCTTAGTAGTAGTCTATCCGCTTACCCATCGCAACAATATGCCGAGTCGACTTTGCACCTGTTCGACAGTAACAAGTGCCGCGAAATCATCTCCATAACAGACCAGGGTCGACTCTTCTGGCATGTCCTGTTTAAGTAGACTATCATTGGTAACAGCCCAGAGGTCCGGCCCTAGGATGGATCTCCGTGCTACCCCCGCCGTGACCTCCATCCTCCTCTGACACTCTAGCGCTTCATAGAGAACGGAACGGTTCTTCAGATACCATAGTTCCTCAATATCCGTAAGTGATAGTTCGGCACGTGAAAAGTATTGACTAATGTGTCTAGAATGTCTTTCCATTTTACGGAATTAAAGGTGTTTCTGACATCTATGTGCCTCCCCTCTTCGAACGGCATTCACGACTTTCATGACAGCATCAACTGTGGATCTCCCTGCTCTTGAACCGAACTGCCATAGAGGTAACTTTCCGGCATCGCGTATCGCTTCAGCGAGTCCATTTCTGATGAGCTTTTTGAGCACTTTTCCAGCAGTGTTACACATAAAAAGTGGGTGGCATGAAGATGGCAACCCGGGATCGCCTTTTCCTTGGCTGATCAGTGCGGGCATCGCCACCTTCCAACGAGTCGGGAAAATGCGCTCTCGCAGGCAATTGTTGAATGCGACAAACAGTAGATTTGCCCCGTGTTGGAATACCAGTTTGTATTCCTGTACTGGAGTACCATCGGGTCCTGGTGCCTTCTTGCTTTTCTTCGAGAAACCTACCTGTTCCAACTCTTTTATAAAGAAAAGTTGACGTCATCATCCCGTACGGGGTAAGCAAGAAATGGTGCCCGTACAATACGGTCCATCTGCTCGACCTTAAGTGAATAGGGTTTCCGCCAAGCCACGATTTTTCGGGTTACCAGTTTGTAACGGAACCCCATTCACCTCGTCGACCAGATCTTGCCAGCAGCGAGCTTTGCTCCTGTTTATTGCGGAGTCTCCTTTTGGCTGATTTTCACTCGTCCTCCGGAACAAGCTTCCTCCCGGTCGGTTGTGTCAAGTTCACCAATATATAGAAGAGTTGCCGCGTCTCGATGCCTTCCTTGGCATGGAGGCTCCACAGGCCGTCGTTATCAGTTTCATAACTGAATTTACGACAGTGTCGGCTGCAGTGCCACTACCCCCAAAAGTACTCTCCAGTGCGGCCTCACCTGTTCCAAGGGTTTCGACAAGCCTCCCGGTGTTCACCTTCACAACATTCCATGCACAGAAAGTGTGCCACACCGAGAGTTTGTGTCCACCACTTCGAAGGCAATGTATCGATGGTTGCTTGTCGAGAAGTCTTCCAGAACTCGCCACCCATCCACCAGTGACACCAGTGACTCTGACGTGAAGGTTACATCTGAAATGTTTTCTCACAGCCTGGGTGCCGTAACATTAGGTTGGATCCGATGTTTAGAACTACCAGTCCTGCTCTCGCCGCCATTTCGAGAATTCGTTTCACTCTGGAGTCTGTGTGAGGCATGCCCTATTCAAGTGTCCAGACATTAAAGTCACCCCGACCAGGATCCCCCCATCCGTGCCTAAGATAGCGACCTCCAAAGCATTAAGCCTGAGTCGAATTTGCATTGTGTGTGTGTCATTCATGGAAGATTTAGGGATGCGTGGTAGAAGCAGCTCTACAGAGATCGTATGAGCTGCGATTAATGGTTCCGTTGCGCCCAGCGGCCAAGATCAAACGGGGCAAACGCATTGATGACTAAAATGGTTTCCCTTTTGTTTGTTGGAATTGTCTGTATCTATATGTTAGGGAGACTACCCATTACATCTACAATAGGTGGAACTTTACTAGATATTATAGAGTTGAGAACCGGATCAGCCTGTCAGGCGTTACGAGAATGACCAGCCCGATTCGGATGGGTGGTAGCCATTTCGAAGCATAATTAATATCGAAATTTACAGGTTCAGGTCCACATCTCTACTTCTTTTAGACGCCTCCCATGACAAGCAGAGATTACTTTGAGTGAATTCTGTAACTCCATAACCCACAGACGAGTCACTACCTCAGCAGGGCAGTTACTTCCTTGGTGGGTACCTGTCGAATTGGCTTAATCCAGCGGTCTTCTTAAGACATGGATTAATTTTGTGACCACAATTGGAGTCCCGCTAAGACAAGCACAATGGTACCAGTCTATACTTAGTGCATGGCTCACCATTCATATTGGTGTATGCAAGACCTACTCAATCTCTACTGAATAAAGGAATACGACGCCCGTATATAAACGCAACATCACGTTTGAGGCCCGAAGGTTAATGTTCGCTTGGACGTAACCCTCATGAAACCGGGGCCAACCACAATAACCGAGCTTAACACACAAAATCAGGAATTCTCCAGAGATATGTTAATTCAGGGGCTATCCCGGTTCCCATGGTATCGGTATACCTCTGGTAAGGTTTTTAAGGCACATCAGATGAGTCCCCATGCAGACTTGGGTCTGATCGCCCCGATTAACACTTGTAGCAGTCGCCTACTGTATCACGGCCAGCAAACGCGGTGCGACCACATGGAGATTCACTTTAGCCACGCGACTTCTCGTCTTAATAGAAATTGCTATTAATTAGGTCGGGGTTGGCCTTAGCCTACTCCCTGGGACGCTCAGGGACTATACGGTTATGCAGACTATAGCGACTCTTCCCTCCTCCTCCTCTCTCAAACAGGTTTGGGACCGTCTGTTGCGAAGTTTCATGCACTGCCAAAAAACTACATCCGGAACTATCTCTGCTACCTTGGGTTGAGTGGAATGCTTGAGACGTCACATTAGGATTGGCTTGCTAAATTTCTTTGATTTGAGTACTTTTCCTCTGTTGTACATTCACTTCGCACTGTAATTTAACTAGTCTCCAAGCTTTATTTTCGTTTCGAAATGTTTCCGACTGTAGATTTTTTCATTTACTCACAATCTACAACTTTAAAAATTCTGCCGGTATACTCAACGGCCATCTAATAAAGTAAACTGGTCACCGTGGTATTTTGCTTGTGAATGAGCAAAGAGCTTTATCTATCCGAGCGAGGCTGACAAACTGATCGTATGGTTGCAAGGGGTAGCGTTGGTCCTTTTGGTTGGATAATGGATGGTGTCGGATAGAGATTATCTTGATGATTGCGTTTTTATTCGAGGATCGCAGGAGTTTCCAGTTTTCAGGAGAACTGATCCAGAACGGACGTTGAACATTTGATGGGCCTTCGGAGTTAATTTTATTTGGGAGCAAAATGGAGTCATCGTTTCCTTCGGCAAGTGAACGAGTTGACTTCAATGGACCTCACCGTCTCTCCACAAACACCTCGGCTACACAGAAGACATGTAAATACAGTCAGATTGAAGGTAAATGTCATCAAAACTAAGGCTCTTGTTATGACTGGCCTCGCTTCCTGCTTATATTAATGAGCAGAGCAATGAAAGCCTCAATCAATTTGTCAATTTTGGTAGCGTTGTTTCTGCTGACGCTTTCGCTGTTTTGTCTAAAATATGGGAATGCAGATAACTCAACATCAACATAAGTTTGGGTTGCTCTATGCCAATGTACTGAAAGAACATAATAAGAAAAACATATCCAAAGTGACCACCTCCGTCAGTCGAAGATTCCGAACCTTTACTTGCAGTGTTATCGGACTAGTCTGACTCAATGCAATCTGCAATGAAGAACTTTGCCCACGCACGGATCTGGTATAGGTTGAAGCCAGAAGTGGCAGTCTATAGATCACACTTTAAGAAAGGTCGACAACTGCATTGCTAACTATACTATGCAGTGGAATCTACATCCTATCCGGAAAGACATGGTGCAGAATACTAGAACAGTACAGAGTAAGCTTCTCGGGAAGACTTGGAGAAGAGGAAAACTGAGTCGCATTTAATCAAATGGACAGCGGAGATGATAAACTGTGTTTCATGCAGCATGCAATAGGAAACAGCCTATGGTGGGAAGGACCAACGTGGTTATCAAAAGACTGCAATAAATAGCCAAAAACAACCGTGTACACCGACAAAGCTATGGCTTACAAGGAAATCCGTAATGACAAGTCGTACTTGGTGAGTACAAACATTGATCGAGGACTCGATTTCACGGCGAGGTTTTCATCTCTCACCAAACTCGTCAGAGTAATGGTGGATTACAATAGGCGAGAACACGTTTTTAAGTACAGATGAATTGCGGAAAGCTGAAAAGGTATGTGTGCGAGCAGTGCACCGTGACACGCTTCCCGAGGAAATTAAGCTGCGCGAAAACAAGAAACCACTTCCAAAATCCAGCCCGCTGATAAGATTAAACCCATTTGTAGACTGTAGATTCCGAGCATTTGCTCAGGGTCGGGGAAAGGATACAACCGAGTTCGGTTTGCGAGAACCAAAGGCATCCCATTATACTGCCGAGAGGACATTTCGCTAATCTGGTAATTAAACACCATCACCACTTAATGCTTCATGGTAGAGCATAGTTGGTCCTTAGTACAATACGAGAGAAGTATTGGATCATAAACGGCTTGACTGTGGTAAAATCTTTTATAAGGAAATGCTTGATGTGTTTTAAGGTAAATGCGAGACCGACCCAACAATTGATGGGGGAATTGCCTATCGAGCGGGTTCGCCCAGGGAAACCTTTTGCACGAAGCCGTGCTGACTATGCTGATCCTATACACATCAAATGGAACAGTGGAAGGGGAACTAAAAAACAGAAAGGATACATCTTCGTCTATTTGGCTACGAAAGCGCTACATATCGAGTTGGCAAGTGGTTTGACAGCAAATACATGCAAATACAAGCGGCACCTATTCAAAACAATCGGTAGCCACGTACTAAACGTAGAAGAAATGTACACGGTGCTAGCGCAAATTGAAGCTTACATGAATTCAAGACGTTTAACACCGGTTAGCAGCGACCCTAACGATTTCACAGCGTTAATTCCAGGTCATTTCTTAAGCGGACAATGTTTGCTTGAGGTACAGATGAAAACATTGAGGGCCGTCTCACACATAAATGGTAGTTGGTGTCGAAATTAAAGCAACAATTTGGAAACGATGGAATCTGGAATACTTGGCGCAACTGCAGCAGAGTGCAAAATGGTTTACGGCTACAGAAGGACAAACAAGTCACCAATTGGACGCTACAACAAAGTAAAAAATGTCACGTCAATCAGGAACCTTCGACTGCGAAAGAATCGCCAAGAGCGAGGAAACGAAGGACGCAGCCTAGAGGTAGTGTCTCTAAAATATCAAAAGTTATGTTCACGTTGGTAACCATGCTCGCGTCTTTGGTCCCATCAAAAGCCAATTATACCGTTAAATATCCGGTGGGAGGGGTTTATGTTGAACAAGTAGGTATTGTGCGATTGAATCGAGGACATCTTCGAATCCACATCAATTTGTCAGATGATGAAATCGCAACCCTGGATTGTAACCAGAAAACGACGAGGAGTCTTGGGGAGTGTACTGCATGGAATCTTTGGAGCCAACGACAAAGTCTATGCTGATCTCGACAAGTTGGACGAAAACCAGAAGCATCTTATTGAAACCATGCAACACTAAGGTCACTTATTTCTAACTACGACGACGGCGTTAAAAGATACTCAACAAACACTTAACAAAAACCTGAACCACGTAATTGACAAAGTCAATCACCTTTCTCAAGTATTCGACGACATGGTATGGCGCAACGGATTAGAATCGAATTGCAGCTTACCAACTTGCTTCGACTTTCCTGAAGGATCTTTGACAGCGATATGAAGCATTAGATATAATTCAGGCCGGAACGGGTAACACTACTGAGGTGTCCTCAGGAGCAGCATTAATCACGACATTAAACGAATCAAAAACTAAATTAGGAAGATCGTCCCTTATCCAGCCAACGCCTATGGGAAAGACTTACATCAGGAAGTCGGAGTCTGAGATTGTAATCTCCGAAGACTTTCCCATCATCGAGAAAAAAGACTTCAAGGTTATTCGATGCACCGGGATTCCACACAGTTTAGGCAAGGAAAACTAAACAGTGATCGACATTCCCGCGGGTTACCTTGGAATCAATTATGACGATCAAACGTATTTTGAAACCAGCAAAGAGGCGCTGGCCAGGTGCAAAGTTAATTTCCCATTCATGCGTTACTGTGCAATCGATACGCTGCACAGTATCAGCCAGCACCCAAACTGCATCTTAGACGAAACTTATGAACGCATCAACCAAACGACATCATCATCATCAACGGCGCAACAACCGGTATCCGGTCTAGGCCTGCCTTATTAAGGAACTCCAAACATCCCGGTTTTACGCCGAGGTCCACCAGTTCGATATCCCTAAAAGGCGTCTGGAGTCCTGGCCTACGCCATTGCTCCATCTTAGGCAGAGTCTGCCTCGTCTTCTCTTTGCACTATAGATATTGCCCTTATAGACTTCCGGGTGGGATCATCCACATCCATACGGATTAAGTGACCTGCCCATCGTAACCTATTGAGCCGGATTTTATCCATAACCTGACAGTCATGGTATCGCTCATAGATTTCGTCGTTATGTAGGCTACGGAATCGTCCATCCTCATGTAGGGGGCCAAAAATTCTTCGGAGGATTCTTCTCTTGAACGGGGCCAAGAGTTCGCAATTCTTCTTGTTAAGAACCCAAGTCTCCGAGGAATACATGAGGACCGGCAAGAGGCTTTGACCCTATGGTGAGACGTTTCGAGCGGAACAGTTTTTGTAAGCTGAAATATGCTCTGTTGGCTGACAACAACCGTGCCCGGGTTTCCTCCAACGAAGAAGCTCGCTCGGCTCAACACCTGGATGTTCCTGTCCCCTGGCAATAACTCTGTCGCTCTAATATACAACGGTTATCGTGAAGCCATCCATGTTCTCAAACTTGATGAGTCCTTTAGCCGAGTTATAGTTAGCGTCGCCCTCATTTCAGCTATACTGGCCACTAGCGCGGCTATTTCACGCTTCAGCTGGCTAACTTCGTCAAAAGGCTGCTGAATGGCCGCTATTGTTGGACGGGCGTCAACTTCATCGACCGAAGCTGCCAGCGCCTCCAAAGAAACGGAGTCGCACGCAAGGGCCGCCTTGGTGCTCTCCGGGAGTCGTCACAGCCGGAGTGATTTCAACAAGTCGTCGTCGATCTTGCTCCCACACAAGTGCCTCATTTGCAATTGTTGTGGGAGTTCGATCGCCCAATGTCAAACCTATATTTCTTCCAGCTCGAGATCGGTGGACATAATAAGGTTGTCTCATTATCCAGGCTGAAGGCCGTTTGCGCCCCAAATCAACGTCGGGTTCGCTTCGCCGTATGATGGGGAACGCAGTTCCGAGTGCAGTCGCTGAAACCCCTAGGTTTCATCTGGTGGCAGAGTGATGTGGCGCAGAGGGGTTAACAACATTCGATAACGTCGGGGTCACCAGGGGACGGAATGATGTGGCGCAGCGGGTTTAACAACATTCGATATTTATTATTATTTATTATTTATTAACTCCGCTCCGCCATAAACGAGTTGCAATAGAAACGTCAGTTTGATCACACAATCGACTTTTGCCAAGATTAGTCCTAGGGTAAACCAATTCGAAAAAAGGACTCTCTGATGGCGAAATAATTCTGGGCTTTTGCGCTTCAATAATTAGCCAGCTCGCATTTCGATACGCATCTGTAATTTTATGGCCAAAAATAACAATGTAATGATACCGCAGGCTGTGTATTCACCATACATGCCTCTGTTTGACCTTTTTTGTTCTCATAAAAAAAATGTTTAGGGCAATGAATTTGAAGGAGATAACCTTGATGTAAACTGGGAAACGAAATTCTTCCCAGAAAAAAGAAATTGACTTTATTTTTTTAGCAAACCTCGTATCCTACGTTCCCTTCAACATCCAATTATTCGATATAATATTTTCGTTGATCTTATTTCCACCATAAATAAATAAAAACCTATGAAATACTTTCGCATCCTTTCCCACTCCAATAACCAAAAAGGCTGTGCTCATTTTCTCGGAAAACCCATTCCATTTACCTCTTGAATCACGTTTTAAGCACTTATGTTCACGTACTCATGTCTACATACTTGTACATAGCATACACGCATATGTGAATGCTTACATCCTTGTAGGCGTCTCGAATAGTAGAGTATAATGAATAAAATTTTCTTCATATTTTCCTTTCCTTTGTGTTCTTTTTCAGATGATTACATACGCGGAAATTATTTATCCGGCCCTCATAGTGTTATTGCTGGCAATCAAAACAGGAAACGCTTGCAGAATTTCAGAGTTTTCGTGTCGGGGTAGCAGCCTTTGTGTGCCCTTGGACAAGTACTGCGACGGAAGGGATGATTGCGGAGACAGCAGCGACGAACCGAAATTCTGTACTGGTATGTATCCTTTATCTTGCTTTTACGATGGAAATGTATCTAGTGGAAAGTCCTAGACATTGCAGACAGTACAGTGCGTGGCTGAAATATGTTTTTCCCCGGAAACCTTATATAGAATGACACTACTTAGAAAGGGGATTGTAGGGCTCCCAAGAATAAAGTACGATGATCGTTTCTATTAGTATAATTCAACGAGAAGGTTCCATTCATTGCTGGTAGGTTAATGGTTTATTTTAATTATTTGAGAAACTTAAATCTACTCCCCTCGCTCATCATAGCTTTCAAGGGATCCCTTTCTATCTCCATCCTGACGAGATGCTGTGATGATTTATCCTAACCCGTTTGAATCGCCTTCCAAGAGAACCCACTCTATATTGTACGTAATCCATCCCTACGGTGACTGTACATTCACTCAACCTTTGATAGGACCGACCTCTTCAATTGCAAGACAAGTGCGCTTGGATTCATATCCTCTCTTTAAAGCACAGAGCAATATGTCTGTTCTTAAAGGAAAACGTACGTTCACATTTAGTGTTTTATCGCAGCTAGAAATTATGGGAGCTCTATTCCTGGGGGCTTTTTCGCTCCACACCGGTAGAACTGAGTACACTTCAGCAGGGATGTCTTCTCACCCCCATGCATGGCAAGACAGGGGCTACAGTGATTACACGTGTAAGCGGTGTCGTTCTAGAAGCGTAGTAAATTTCCAGGCAAATTATGGACGTAGACAGATTCCGACAAGGAAACTTGTATGTAGCTTAACGAGTAGCATCACAGCTCTGTAGTTCTATCCAGAGATTGGAATTTCAGGGAAACATAAGCTCTGCGTGATTATGACGTTCTTAACGAGGTGTCTATAATTTAGTTTTCCGGCAAGTTGACATAATGAGGCTAAGAGATGTGTCATTCAGATATAACATGAAAGCATGATATTCACTTGACCTCTACATCAAAGAATTGTAGGAAGACATGTACCCATGTATTTTCAAGCAGCAAACAGCAAATCTGTACTTAAGATTCACTGGCTGCAAAGTTAACTCGAACATATCTGGCTATGTCAACACTTTCCGTGGATGGAATATTTTTAAAAGTTACATTATTGGTCACAAAGTCATACTGATGTGGTTGCGCATTTAGATGTTTTGAGGCCTATTAAGAAGGGACCTGCTCTTGCTACTTAATAGCGTCGTTTCTTCCGGTCCACTGTTAACCAAGTCCAAGTTTGGTTGAAAAACTGGTATAGCCGTAGCTTCAAGCACTGGAGCCTCATATTTTAGGCCTATTGTACTATCCTTTGATAATGTCTTCTTCTACGACGTACGCAGGCGTTCGCTCACCTGAGAGTCTGTCGCGGAAAGTTCGTAGATCCTTCGTTGAAAGAAACTTTTCCTTATATCTGAGGTGATCCATTAACTACATATGACATTTAGGATATGGTTTCGACACCACCCCCTCTTAAAGAAAAGCAAAAATGTCACTCTGCCCCTCCAAGGCCCTCCTGTTCTAAAATTTAAATTTTCCTTTTGGAATCTGTGAACTACTGTGACTTCGGTGATTAAAGCATACTTGACTGTTCATCTCTCAGTTTAACAGTCTCTTCATTTCCAGCGATGATCGAGTTTTCTTGCACCAGTATCACAAAAGTTTCATTCTGTAGGCCAAACCTTAACAGCAACTAGTGTCAGCTCCAAATTAACATTGATATGGCGTTACGATTTAGTGCTGATAACGCTCCTTGAATATAGAAACAAATTCGAATGGTGCGATGCTGCCAATTGCATCTAGAATGTAGTTATCGTTTTTGTAATGGACCCGGCCAATTGTAGGATTGGCTTTTCCGGAAAACCCCGATAGGTCTGATATGACCGACTTGTCCGTGATGGCTTTTTCTTCTATCTAGCCACGCAGCCCAATTCGAGCCTTACCTTCTCGAACGCATTGCCTCTAGTCCTCTCATTTCAACAACTGGGTCCGCCAGGTCTTGATACCAAATAATAAAACTCTACCAGAATTCACTGAGTCTTTCCATTGCTTTCCCTGATTCGCAACTGGTCTAGAGCCATTGACTTTCCCTTTGACTATTCTCTCGAACATTTGCTGAAATTGGCGCCAATCGTAACATTCTATCTAGCTATCACCTGTTTCCTAGTTTAGACGAAGATCCTGGCTATTCCTTTTTTTACAGGTAAACCTACTACATTCGCTGTATTGTCAAGTTTCACGGATGTGTACTTGGCACCAAAAAGGAATAAGATACTGACGTCATCAGTGTACGCAACTATTTGCACTCCTTAATCGTTTCTATTACTTTGAAGAGCTAATCTATTGTTGAGCGTGCACCTGTGAAGCCGCCATAGTACTTCCCGATAACTTTTATCCTAGAACTTCAGTCCCTTTTCTAGGACTTCGGCGAATATTTTGTAGACCAAACAAACCAATGAAATCTCCCTATAATTATGGTTTACGAAAGTGTCCTTGTCTCCGGTTACCCTCCTGCTGGGACGTGATCCCACCAATAGGGTTACCTGGCACAGCGAAGGCCTTCAGCCTCGATAAAGAGACCCATTTGGGCTCGCCCCGAACACCGAGATTGAAGGAGAACTCCCGTCGCTCCAGAAATTTAAAGGGGCCCTTATATGATGTGTGGCCGCTGCCGAGGAGCGTCTACCCTAATGACGCCCTGCGAGCATGTCTCACGATCCATGAGGATGTCGACCTCCGGTGCCCTATGTCGAGAAGGTGGAGTCGGCCGCAGCTGGGTTGAGTTGTTTCGAAAAGAAGCTCGTCGGTTGCCAGGTTTAGTTGATCTGTTGGTGAAAGCGGCACCTATCGTGTATCTGAGGGATCGACGAACACGGCTAGGGATGCATTTGGTCGAGGAAATGACAGTAGGGTGGCATCAACAAGCCTCAGTAGACCCGGAGTTTTTCGTTTTGAACCCAGATAAGTAGGCATTGGGGATCGCTTAATGATGAGCGACCTTGGGCAGGAAACGACGACAGAAGTTTAACATGTCCAAGAATCTTCACAGGTTCTTCTCAGTAATTGGCCGGGGAAAGCTTTTGATCGCTTCAACCTTGTCTGGGACTGCTTGAATTCCATCAAAAGTGATTATGTGAAGGAGGAGGAATTTTCACTTTTCAACATTTAGAACCAGCTCAGCTCATCCACGTAGACGAAACAGAAATATAAGTTTGTGGATGAATCGCTGAAATGTCTGCGCAGTGTTGCACAAGTCAAATGTCATCCTGGTGAACAAGAAAAGTCCGAAAGGTGTGCAAATAGCCGTCTTCGGTATATCTTCGGGAGCAACTGGGATTTCGTGATACGCCTTGGCCAGATCCAAGGTAGTGAAAGCACGGCAGTTTGTCTATGAAGGCATAAAGTTATGGATGAGTGGAGTAGGGTATTGGTCGGGAATTGGCTGAATATGAAATCTCCACGAGGCCTCCATTCGCCTTTTGGTTTAGGTACCAAATGGATTGGAGATGCCCAAGAGCTATTGGAAGGTCTGCAAATACCCTGTTTCGGGAAATCATCGAACTCTTTCTTTGCAACAGCTGGCTTCTGGGGTGATAGGGGGAATACCTTTGAAAAGATGGGGAGCCGGTAGTGTTGATGTGTTAGTACACCTCGTGCTTAACCAGCTGGGAGTAACTACTTTCAGTAGTGACGTTGCGATATTTTCGGAGGAGTGCTTGAATGCGAGTGTCCTCGAAAACAATGGAAAGAGTCCCTTTTTCGTGGATGGAATTTCTTCCTGACGACTTTAAAAAGGTTGCGAAAACGTACGCCATAGCACGAGATTCACGTCCACCTGCCTGTAGCCGTAAGTCTTAACGTGGGGTGGAAGGAAAACCGACACCTCAGCGCTCGTGTCGATCAGAAAGCAACACCTGCTCAAAGGGTCGAAAATTGTTAGGGGATGTGGTACTTCGCTTCGGGTAGCCGCCACCGAGGCACCCAGCAAGCCTATTTTTTTGTTGTATTTAAATTGCGTCCGGTAGTACATTTTGCTGCTAGAGTTCTGAATTTACATTGGTACCAGCAAATTGTAAAGGCCAATGAGGATTCCGGCGTGCGACTTCCCGAACACACTTGTCAGGAAATAAATCTCAACCGTGACTGCGACTCAACCCGAACGCAAGGTACCGACAGTCGCCGTAAGCTTGGAAATTGCGTCCTCAAGTGTCGTTACCACTGACTTGAGATCTTCTACCTCCCGATGTGTGTCTCTAGACGCTTGCGCGACAACGGACCGCGCGTACACCGCGTGGGATTTGCCGGCCATGGCGAACAGCAGCCAGAGCCTTTTCTAAAGCTATGAGCCAGCCTTATCCCCACCCAGCTGCTTCATTTCTCGAAGTGGGGTGGTGAGCGTCAGTTTTGACATACGGGGATGTGGAAGGAAATAAAGAGAGGCGCTTGGGGGGGTTGGAAAGGAAGAGGTCGGGAGTGCGCCCGAGGAGTTTTTGGTGGTATTGAAATTCAACCCAGAGCAAGTATTCATAAAGGGAGAAAGTAGAAGGGAAGAATGGGAACGTAGAAGGGAAGAATGGAGCATGAGGGTGCCATATAAAAGAGGCTTCACTTCAGATAAATCAGCAACGGATCAGATTTCCCCTCTGAGATGGAAAATCTGTTGGAATACGGACACCAGTCCAACCAACTGTACAATGCCGTGAGAGAAGTCGGAATTCCGACCAAATTGATCAGAATAACTAGGCTGACCCTGGCCAATGTGCGAGGTCAGATAAAAGCAGGATCATTTTCGAGACCATTCAGCGTCATCCAGGGCTTAAAACATGCGTCCTTTTCAACCTGGCCCTGGAAAAAGTGATCTGTATGCTGGGGTAAGCGCGGGGAGCACCATCCTGTTTATGTCCACCCAACTACTGGCCTATCTAACGATAAGAACGACCCGAGACACACAAACTACCGTCATCCAGAGCGAAAAGGCGGCGCGAGATCTTGGGCTGCACATCAATGAAGGTAAGACGAAATATATGATGGCAACGTCAGCATCAAAACCAACCAACTAACATCAAATGGCACGAGAATAATAAAGATAGGAGAGTGCAACTTTGAGATCGTTGATAATTTCTGTTACCTAAGGTGGAAATCTGCGAACGGTTGTTGGTTGCCAACAGAGCCTATTTCAGCTTACAAAAACTGTTTCACTCGAAATGTCTCACCCATAGGCTCAAAGCTCTTACTGTACAAGACAATGTTTTAATGTTTTTGCGAGATTTGGGTTCTTAGCAAGAAACATCGTGAATTCTTGGCCACGTTTGAGAGAAGAATCCTCTGAAGAATATTTAGCCCTCTAGATGACGATGTACGATTCCGTAGTCTACATAACGACGAAATCTTTGAGCGATACCATGAACATCAGCTTGTGGATCAAATCCGGCTACGATGGGCGGATCACTTAACTCGTATGGATGAGGATGATGCAACCCGAAAAGTCTATAAGAGTAATATGGAAGAAAAAAAGACCAGGCAGACACTGCCCGAGATGGAGCGATGACGTAGACCAGGACGCCAGGCAGCTTTTAGGGATATCGAATAGGTGAAGCTCGGCGCAAAACTGGGATGTCTGGAGTTCCTTATTAAGACAGGCCTAGAAGGGACAACGCTTGTTGGGCGTGAATGATGATGATATCACCAAAATCCTGACAAATAAAAACCGCCGAAATGACAAAATTGCAATCCATCTTTAAGATGCACATGATGATGATGCTGAAAACATGAAGACGTGAACGAGTCTTTTTAATATAGGCGAATTTGTCTGGAAAGTTACATAATAGTATGGATGGAAAATCATTTGAATTTTAGAGGAAGTTTGTTCCTTCGCAAAGTCCGGGCAAATTCCCATCATACCATCACATCATCATATCTCCTGCATTTTAAATATGTATATCCCTTTTACTTTTCATCTGGTATTGAAACCACCCACCAATAACAAAAACTTTTACTGTTTCAAATTTTGTTAGAACCACGCTACTATCTAGACACTGAGTTACTTTTTCAATCTTTAGCCGCTCATATATGTATTTTCCAAATCTTAACCATTGTCTTTTATTCGAAGAAACTACCTAAATTTGTAATGAAAATTCAGATGCTACCACCGTACTGCACCATTTCCAAATTGAAACTGTCTTCTTCAAGAAAAAATCCCGCTTTCCGTGGTTACCTTTTCCCAACCACCCGCATAAAGATCGTTCTAGCTGCACCCAGGATCGATACAGGTACGCACCCAGTCGAATTGCATTTATCCACATTAGATCTGTACGTAATTGATTTGCATTCAGATCGAGATACACCTGATTTGTATTCATATCTGCTAACAACCAAGCTACATGCAGATCCGCACGTACATCAATGACGCCATTGGCGCAATATGGGAATAGTGGCGGTACTTAAGAGGTATGGGAACAAAACAAACACTACACCTTTTATAGATTACCAAATTAAGGAGGGCACCCACAGCTTTATTAACGTAAAAAGGCTGTGCATATTACATTATGATATAAATGACGCCAGCCGCGACTAACAGATCAACCAATTGGCTAGGATATGTAGTATGATTCTTGTTGAAGTAAACTGAATATTTAATTATACTCATAGTCGCTGGTTGAACATGACTCGAAATCAGTAGGTTATAAGGACCGCTACTGGGTTTTTTTTCGCTTCCAAATCCAATTTAAATATTTCAGCTGAAAGACTATTGTTTTAAATGAAAAGTATTATAATTAGCGAGACCAAGTAAGAGCAGCAGGGTCACTCTCGAGACCACTCAACATCAACAGCGGTCTAAGATGAGGGGATTCCCTATCGTGCGTCCTCTTTAACCTGGCCCTCGAGAGCCTCGCGATGCAGATGTCTTAACAAAAATAATTGCGAACTCTTGGCCGCGTTCAAGAGAAGAATCCCGTGAAGGATTTTTGGCCCCCTATTTCAGGACTCCGTAGTCTACATAAGAACGAAATCTATCAGCGATACCATAACCGCTAGACTGTGGATAAAATCCGGCTCAAAACCTAATCCATATAGATGAGGAGGATCCAGGCTGGAAAGTCTATAAGAGCAATATCTATGATAGAAGAAGAAAACGAGGCAGACCCTACCTGAGATGGGGCGCTGATGTAGGTCAGGACGCGAGACAGCTTCTACGGATTTCGAATTTGTGAACCTCGGCGCAAAACGGAGGTGCCTGGAGTTCCTTGCTAAGGCATTCCATTCCGATTTAACCACTTTAGCATCGCTCCAAGTTTCAGAAATTTCTCGAGGAGTTAGGGAGGTCCTTGAAACCCTTTCAAGGTGGTTGACAGCAATTAACTGAGTTCAGGGGCTAATTAGGCCATGACACGTTTATTTATTTTGTTATTATCTTTTATTTTGTTTAAACATTGTAGTTTTAGTTCCGGATGTTTAAATAACAATTAATGACCGCCCTACATATTTTTCTATTGCTCGCCTTCTTGATGAATGTGTTACACCTCCATTTCTAACCCTCGAACTTCCCCTGACCAAGGAACGGAACTGATTCGCTGGAAACTTTCAATTCTGGCTTACTTGACGGAACATACGTCGACTATCTTTCTTGCTCGTTTTAATTTAATAATTTATATCGTTTAATTATTTTTATGTTTCTTTAGCCTTTGCCCTACGCACAAGCGAGGTCGACTTGTCGTGATCGGTCGCGCCATTTTGTTTGATTTGGATCCAGTCGATTTGGATTCAGTCGCTAGGCTTTCAAATCTCCGTCTAGCGTATCAAGCCATCTTTGTTTCGACTGGCCTTTGGTCGCTTCTCATCGACTATGATGGTCAGACCAATCTTGGCAAATGAATTCTCGTTAACGTGAATTACATAACCAAACCATATCTCGCGATTTTTTCACGATCGGTGCAACCCAATATAAATCGCGGATATCCTCATTTCGAATGCAGTCAAGGCCTGTTATACTACTAGTCCAACGCAACATCTTCCTCTCTATTACCGCAAGACACCATTCATTGTCTTCTATAGTTGGTCAACACCCAAAATCATAGGCGCTAGGGCGGATGACATTGCCGTAAATTGAAGATTTGAAACGTTCATTGATACGTCGATCACTTCATGCAGGTTGCGTTAATGCGTGAAGCAATTTCATAAGTCAGTTTTCCGTTGGCTGATAGCGTTGACCCGGAATATTTAAATCGCTCAGTTCTGGGCAGGTCACTGCCACTGACAGCGATAGTGCCTATTTCATGGGGATCGGTCGTCAAAAATTCAGTTTTGTTTAAATTCAATCTGAGACCGTGTTGCATGAGGCGATCATTCCAATTTTTCGACAAGCTTCTCGATATCACTTTTGCTATTAGACGCTAGGTTAACATCAACTGCATATAGTAGTGTATAGGGTGCTGGTCGTTGATCTTGAACTCTGCAAATTGCCTCCCAAGTAGTGATGTTGTCAAAATCTTTGCGCTCGGCGTCTAATGTCTCCACATTCTTTAGCAAATTTCTTTCCCTGATTAGTTCGAACAGGAGTCAAAATTTTCGTGATTCGACCTGTCTGTAGACTACCTTGAACAAATCCCGCTTTGCTGTTGTAACGAATTCGTTGGCGGTTACGTTCCCAAATTTTCCTCACTGCTTCACTTAGATTCTTTGTCTCTCTCTCTTTTCTCTCGATCGGTCATTTTGTCAATTTTTCAGTTGCACACGCTTTCCACGAAAACTGTGAGATCCCAGACACACAGAGAGTGCCATGACTTTGCGTGCACTTCAAAAGAGGTTCCCTCTACATATAGAGAAGGAATGTAATTTTTTTTTTCTTGAAATATGTCCATGTGAGACTTATAATGAAAAGTCATGATTAGTGCTTTGCCAGACAAGTATTGGTTTTTATAAGGCGAACAAGTGCAAATTTGAAGTGAGATAGGACTAATTTTCAGAAAAAAATCGACATTTTCCCAAATGAAGCTAATAATACTACATTGCAAAATTTTGTAAATTGATTGGGAACCCCCATTAAGTTAAGGACCTCGAAATTGTGCACTAGTTCATAGTTGGCTGGCGTCACAAACGAGCACAAAAGAACGTCCCTCACATAAGAAAAGACAAAACCTTTCATCTCTGCATTCATTTTCCATTTTCCCGATTTCCTTTTTTCTTTTTTAGCCTTTGTCCCGTTCACAAGCGGGGTCGGCTCGTCGTGATCGGTTTCGCCATTTGGCTTTATCGAATGCCTGATCTGGGTGCAATCTCGAGGCTTTCAAATCCCCATCCAGCGTATCAAGCCACCGTTGTTTCGGTCTACCTTTTGGTGGTTTACCATCGACTTTGATGGTCAGACCAATCTTGGCAAGTGAATTCTTGTTAGCACGAATTGCGTGACCATACCATCGAATACGCCTCACTCGCAATTTTTCCACGATCGGTGCCATCCCATAACGATCGCGGATATCCTCATTTCGGATGTGATCAACACGTGTCACACCACTAGTCCAACGCAACATCTTCATCTTCATTACCACAAGACGCCGTTCATTGTCTTTTATAGTCGGCCAACACTCAGAACTATAGAGAGCGATAGGACGGACGACATTGCGATAAATTTTAGATTTGAGACGTTCGTTGATACGTCGATCATAAAGAACACCAGTTGTGGAACACCACTCCATCCAGGTTGCGTTAAGGCGTGAAGAAATTTCATAACGCAGTTCTCCATTGGTTGATAGCGCTGACCCGAGATATTTAGATTGCTCAGTTCTGGGCAGATCATTGCCGTTGACAGTGATTGTGCCTGTTTCATGGGGATCGGTCGTCAAAAATTCAGTTTTGTTTAAATTCAATCTGAGACCGTGTTGCATGAGGCGATCATTCCATTTTTGAACAAGTTGCCCAAGATCATTTTTGCTATCAGATGCTAGGAAAACATCATCTGCATAAAGCAGTGTATAGGGCGCTGGACGTTGGATGTCCCGTGTGCCGTAGTCCATGACAAAACAAAGAGGAGTGGTGAGAGGGCGCTACCTTGATGAACACCAACAGAGACACGAAGCGGTTTTGATACAACCACCATACTTCGACCTTTACTTTTCGGATCGTGTTAGAGCAATTGAATCCTGCGCACCTGTTCTTCTGGCACTAAGTGCTGTCGTAAAGCATATCAGATGAGTTCTGTGACACACGGTCGAACTCTCTGGTATGGGAAAGTAACCGGATCGGATGGTAATTTGAACATTCTGCTGCACTACCTTTCGTTCTCCATATTGGAACTGTGGAACTTTCTTGCCAGTCAAATGGTGTTCTTTCTTACTGGATAACCCGATTAAAGAATTCACTGAACCACCTCAGATCCGATGTTGTCAGGGTCTTTTGCTTTCCCAGATTTAATTCGTTTTATTGTCTCCACAACTTCAGTTGGGCTGACTGTTAAGTCCATGAGGGTTTTACGTGAGCACCTGTCTGGAAGACTTAATCCCACGATCCTCTTAGGACACGGATTGATTTTGTGACCACAATCAAAGCCGCGCTGAGACAAGCAACAACAGTACCAGTTTATATCAAGTGCATGGCTTAGCATTCATACTAGTGGATGCAAGACCTACCTAAATCTCCACCGAACTAAGGAATAAGGTGTTCAAAACGCAACACCACGCCAAAGCCCGAAGGTCTCTTCTCGCTTGAGCATAACCACAACCCCCATGAAACTCCCACTAGGGGGCCTACCGCAAATAACCGAGCTGTACTCACATACAAAGGGAGTTCACCCAAAGTATGAGAGTCCAGGGGCTATCCCGGTTCCCATGGTGCCAGTATACCCCTGGTAAGGTTTCGTGGCCAATTACCACTTCAGCCTTTGGAGCATTCGCCTAATGCATCACGGCCGGCAAATCAAAGTGAGTACAGCGTCTCCCGATGCTACCACTATGGAGGTTCTCCTCGGCCACTTGGTTTTGGTTTGGCCGACAGGGTTGCCGCCCCGTCTTCCTCACCGCCACCTCTGAGCACCCAGTTGCGCTGATAGGATCAGACTCCAAATGTCGGCACTGATTTTGGAAGTGAAGAATGAACAAATTCCTGAAGTATTCTCGCCATCTATCCGTTGCGGCTCGACGGTTGGTAAGCAAAGTGTTGTCCTTGTCATTAACGCAACAGAAGTGTTTGATTCCCTGTGTACGTGCGTTACGACTTTTGGCAAGTGGATACAGATCTCTCTCGCCATCCTGAGCTCGAGTGACAGCGACTGCTTCCTTTGCTTCCCGGTTGGCATTCTTATAAATTTGCCAATTGACCAGCGTTTTATCGTCGAGAAATTTGTGGTAGAGGCGTTTCTTTCCACGGACCTTCATTTCAACATCATCATTCCAAAGCCAAGTATCTCGGTTGATTTATTTACCCGAGGGTTGCAGAGGCCGCTTTGTGGATCGTGTTTTTCATTCGGTACCACGATTCTTCCACATTCGTAATGGTCGGTAATCGCGTGACACGTGACAAATCTTTTCATCGAAAAGTTGCCAGAAGGCATCTTTTTCGGCATCAGGTCGAACTGTTTGTGGAGCATTCGCGGTGAAGAAGTGACTAATGCGATCAGCTGATATAATGGTGAGCTTCATCAGCCCATCATCAAACCGTTGTAATTCTTTAATGGCACCACGGAAACCCTTTGAGATGACAATGCCAACGCCGTATTGAGTGGGTGGGCTACCCAAATAGAGAAGTTTATAGCCATTTTTACGGCGTTCTTGTTCAATGTCGCACCTTTTGGCACCAGACCATCGGGTTTCTTGCAATGCGCAGATATCAATGCGCCTTTTCCGAAGGGCTCTTGCGAGTTCCTCGGTCTTTCCAGTTAGGATGCCAGAATTTAGCGTGTAGGCACGTATTTGTTTTGCTCGGACTAACTTACTTACATCCTGACGCCGTCCATACGTTAGGAACCTTTGCCCATTTCTCGACAGGATCGAAACCCTTCCTGTCCCGTCGGCTGAGGTGGACGCCCTAGAATTTTTCCAAGGCTTGCTACTAGATATGATCATGTTGTTTCTAACGACATTGTATGCATTTCCTTGGTCAGCCTGTCGCGGGGCCTGTCAACAAGAGAGATCAGATAGGATTTAGCATAGTGGAATCACTGCAACTATACTTTATTTATATCTTTCCCGGATCTCTGCATTTTATTTTTGTTTTACTGAGTCTGGTTCAAAGCACGTTGCCTCAAACACTCCTCCTTTACCTAGGCTTGGGACCACAATGCTATGTTAATACCATGGCAGAGTTAAAATGAATATTCCCACATAATATATACATATATTACGTGCTAAGTTCTAATGGGACAAATGTCTACTAATAAGGTTTTACAAAAAAAAATATACAAACCCTTTCATACCTGAAGCGTCCAGCTTCGGTTCCCCGACTTGTTTGGCAATAATTTAGGAGAGACCAAATTACCAGGAAATCCGACCAGACTTCCAAAATTATCTGGCAAAGAGGTAAGCACGAGTTGTTGGATGCTTCGTTGACACTATATTTAGGTATTAGTTAGTCTGAAGCGTCAAAATTCAGCACTTTTTGAGTTTGGCTGATAGTTCTGACTTCGTGGTTGACAATAGTCAAGAAGATCCTTTTGACCATCTTCAACTCTGCGAGCCACTAAAGTGTGTATAATAAATACTCTCTACATATAGCACCGCAACCATACAAGATGTGTTCATATGTTTTCATTTGTTCATTCAAATAAGTGGTATACCACATTCTTAGCAATTTATAATAATAACTTATCTTATGGAAATGTTACTTTGCTGGGAAATCCCGGACTTCTTCCGCTTTTAATTTTATAACTCACTTGATATAACTTGAAATTCCCTCGTTTGAAGTCATTGCAGTATTTTTAACTTTGAACCTACTCATTTTCGTATGCCCAAAGTCATATGTATCACGGGTTATTTATGTCCAACCAAAGATTCTTCTTTCTTCGGATTATATACGGAACTCAGAGATCCACGAGATGCTTAAGACCAAGTTTCTACCGGAATAACTTAATTGACAATTAGAAGAGACGTAATGTATATCTTTATATATCTATATACAATATCTTCAGTTTATAATATATTCAATCTTGAATATAAACCCAGATATATCGTACATTGTAAGAGATTCATATAATGAATTAATTTCTAAACAAAAAAGGAAGTGGATTATCAGAAAACGTGTGTGACTTCCTTACTTTACGTAGTAGTTTTATATCTGAACTATTATAAAAAAACATTCTAATAAACAAACCATAATATCAGCAATACACATGCTCAACTAACAACAATGGATCACTTAAAGTTTTTATCGATTCGTGACTATGCGAATATGGGGGTCTATAAAACTGAACTCTCTGGTGCGAGTTAGTAGTCAAGTGCTTCTTGAAAAGATATCATGGCAAAGCCAATAGTATACGGAACTATAGTAAGCCCTCCGGTCCGGTCGGTTCTGTTGACTGCTAGTGCTCTGAATTTAGAGATTGATTTTAAGGAAGTTAGTTTGACCAAAAAACAGCACCTCACTGAAGAATACCTCAAAAAGAACCCTCAACATACCGTGCCAACTCTAGACGATAATGGAAAGATCGCTTGGGACAGTCATGCCATCGCAACCTATCTTATTGGGAAATATGGTAAAAATGACGAACTTTATCCAAAGGATTTGTATTTAAGAGCGAGAATAGACCAACGTCTACATTTCGATACAGGAGTCCTTTTTCCTATACTCCGAGAAATAATTGTGAGTAAAGATAGTACCTTTATCTTTTTACACATTTTCAAAAATAAGCACGTCTCATTTTATAGCATGAGTTGGTATATATGAAACAACCTGAATTGTCTGAAAGAACGAAAGGAAAAATTATTGAAGGATATGACTTTCTGAATACTTTCCTTGCTTCGGAACCGTACTTAGTTGGAAATTCTCTAACGGTGGCTGATCTATGTTGTCTATCTACGGTAACAACACTTAACATCTTCATCCCCATCGATGCAACGAAATTTCCAAAACTTTCTCAATGGGTTGACAAACTGACAAAACTGCCATATTATAATACAGCTAATAAGCCTGGTATAGATGCATTCGCTCGGGCAGTAGGCCAAAAAGCAGCGGAAGGCAAAGCTTAGAAAATGAAGATATAAGTGTATCAGTTAATATTGCGAGATCGTAATTTGGATATTAAAATATTTGGTTATCGTTTGTGGTTTTTTATTGTTCGCTCTAATACTCACCATATTCACTGCTCTCATTATACTCTTATCGGATGTATGCATCAAGATTCGGAAAAATGGAACTGTGAAAAACTACATTAGTACCTGTCATATTTTGGCAACAGTACAATTCCTTATTATAGCCTAGTGTTCAGAATACAATATTCGAAAAGGATAGTGGAAAAATGTATATATATTTGTCCGGAAGAGAAAGTCCTTTTCCAATTTATATTTACTCAGCTCTGGTGGCCGAAGTAAGTTCAGCATCAGGATCACCGAGTTGAGCAGAATCAACGAAATCATCGACATGCTTGGTGAAGGGAGCCGCGGGAAGCTGGAGGTAAAGCTCATAAGTGCCAAAAAGGTGTAATCCACAGATGTGCAGCATTTTAGGTTGGTGTTTAAACTATACCAAAAGATTCTCAGGATACTCTTAAAAGGTCACCTATGATGTTTCATTTTTTTGTGGATTGAAAACTCAAGCGCAACAAGAAACTTTGAGGCGTCGTTTTTTTAAAAACAAGGAAACGCCATGGATGTGACTTAAAATATTATCAGAACAAGTTGTATCATCTTCAATGGAGTGCTCCACAATGAATCTGCAATGGGAAGAAGCATACATTGGCAGAACTCCTGCATGGGGGTTGACACCGGTGGAGGACTCACATATGTTATAACATTCTTCAAAACGTTCAACAGAGAAAGTCGAAGAAAGAAGAGCTGCAGACGTGAACGGAACTCACTTGATGTTAATTGATGAGATCAGATATGTCCAAACTAGGCATCACGATCTGGGGAAGGCTCCCAGCTGAAAATATTGTATAAGATTACTCCACTCTAACCAGGGATGGAGCAGTCCAGGGTGCTTATTGGGGGATACGAACCCATGCGCACAAAGGATTGCTTAAACCTCACCAAAAAGAACCTCCGAATCATAGTGGGAATTCTCACTGGTCATTGTCGGCTGAACTACCACCTAGGGAAGCTAGGGATATCTACGGACACTGCCTGCAGGTTCTGTGAGGAGGAGGACGAAACCTCTATGCACGTCCTGGGACAGTGTCCAGCACTTGTGCAAAGTAGGTCGATACATCTGGGAGAACACTTAATACCAGATGCAAAGCTGAAACTTCTGGAAGTGGGGAACATACTAAAGTTCCTAACGGTTACTGGCCTGCTTGAGATACTATGATCAACAGGTACACTATAACCAGTAAAAGGGGCACAATAGTTCTTCAAGGACGCGGTGCGACTTTCCCTTAACAAAATAATAATAATACTCCACTCTATCATGGAGGTAGATTTGAGGAAACCATGGTAACTTAAGTGGGAAGCACACTGACAGCATATATACTTATCTGGCAGACTCAGTGTCCTGAGCCGATGCCAGGACTAAGTTATCTGATAAAGTATCTAGAATCAGAGATTTTGAACTTTTGATCGGTTGCAATGCAAACACTGCGTTTGTTGTAAAAGAGAGGAAGGGGTCCATTTGAGCGCGTAAGGTATACCCCAGAAAGAAGTGAGGTAATCGATCTAACAATGTCAACTTCAAAAATGTTTAACTTGGTTAATGGCTGGCACAATCTTGATATCATCCTACTATTGAACGGAAAACAAATAGAAAACGAATGAACTCCTTGGCGGATATAGGCAATAAAAGCAAAATTCGAAACTGAATCTGATATTGTGCTTTGAAAAGGGGTGCCTTTTACTTGAGCTTAGTGCTGCAACAGTTCTCAGGTGGAATCAAAAATTGAAAGACTTCAGGAAGTGCAGGAAGTGGGGGCTATGTGCTTACTTCTTGGTAAAAGAAGAGCAACTCTGAAAGGCGTAGAAATTGAGGATGCTATCAGAGAGTATTGCGTTACTTTTGTAAAGTAAATAGACGATATGCTAACACGCCACTGGTGTGCGCTGAAGTAGGTGTAGATAGGTACCTGCCGATAAAAACAATGAAAGGCTGTCCTTAATGGGGATCTGCGGTTGATCCAATGCTCTGTGAACCATAAAAACTGCTCATACATGCCCAGCCATATCCGAATAATGTGGTTATGCTTGCTACTTCCCGAAGCTTTTTAACGATCAGTAGAAATACATAACGTGCCTCTGATTTGGTTACCAGTTGAAATTTTTGACATGCATAAAAAATAGACCAAATTTTTTGCCTTCCAAAAATTAGGGGAATAACTCTTCAACTTTCTGAAGTAGTAAAATATTTTTAATTCTCTCCCAACTGGAAGCTTCTTTGAAACTGACATCGTGACAAAAATTTGAAAGGCGTAGGTACCATTCGACATTCCGAAATCATCGATAACGAAAGCGAAGAAGGATAAGTTGAAAGTAGACCGGTGGCGAAAAACGCGGTCAAGGGAAGCACTCCTGGATCAGCAAATAGATCTATTTGGATCTATAGAAGAGACAGTCAATTCCTGCAGGACGGGAGCATTACAAGATAAACTTTAGGAACGCCTAATGAATGCTACCTCAAAGCAGGACCCAAGTCCTTAGAGCGCTGGGCTGTCGTAGCAGAAGGTCGCGGTTCAAATCTCCCTGGTCGCAGAGAGATTTGTTATCGTGACTGGATGTCAGAGACCAGTCGACTTAGCTGTCATTGGGTACCTGAGTCCAATCAGGGTAATAATATCGGGCGAGCGCATGCTGACCACATTGCGTCCAACAGGATACCATAGGATTATGGTATCCTAGTGTAGTGTAACATTATGAAATGCTCTAACAGCAGAATTCGTCAAGAACTTCACGCAACATCGAGCACGTATGCAAAATGGTGTACTTCTGCATGGTTTGAACCAAACTGTGTGGGGGTCCCAGGATATCAAGCGAAGCCGTGAGGGATTTAGGTACGATGCCTGCAGCGGACAATATTATGGGAACTACAACCAGCCGCACGAGACGTCAAATTTCTTTGATTTCCCGGCTAATGGCTCATAGTTCGCCTTCTTCTCCAGGTAGATCAAAACGTGTCATAAGAGTAACCCTGGACTTGTATTCCAGTGTTTTCTAGCTCTCGTAGGAGTTCATAAGCGGTGATAGTCCCCGCCCTGGTGGACAACCTTGAGTAGTACTCATGACCCCTGACGGTACTTATATTTGCCTAATTCCACCCAGAAGGGCAGGATGTTTCCCACTTGCTTGCAAATCAGCGCATCTTGTATCTCTGTGTCCTATGCGCTCCTTCGATGTCTAAGAATGCACGCAGTGCTATTTCTTTTGTTTCTATGGCGCAATACATCCGTCAGCTGGTACAGAGCAATTTCGGTTCATTGTCCTGTCTGGTAAGCGTGTTGATACTGATGTAGGGGATTTTGCTTTAAAATGATAGTTTTAATACAGCTTCCTATGACCGGATTCGGAATGAAGACCACCTTTGCCCGCCTCCATGCCCTTAGTATATATCCTTAGGCTACCACTTGCCACTTTTAATAGCGATATGATGATTTCTAGGTCTCCCTGGAGTAGCGTTGGGAAAATGCCATCTACACCAGGTGATTGCTAATTTCCAGTTCTTCTTTCTTTCCCTTCTGTTTGTTTTAAAGGTGTCTAGTAGAATGTTGTCACATTAAGCCGAGGGACAGGACCCCGGGAAATGAGTTCTGCGAAGCAGGTGGTGTCCTCCTTATTCTCGGTGAATATCGAATTTTCCTTTTTTAAACAGTTAGGAGGAATTACCCTGTCTCTAGTCTGTCTTTGGCTATAGCTTTGAACAGAGTGGATGTTTCTGTGGTTCCTTCGATCCTTTCACATAATTCCCTGATCACATTTTGCTTCCCTGATTGCTTTCCTACACACCGTCAGTGCATTTTGTACTGCGACCAGCCTCCAGTTTGCCTTGTCCGGTCGAAAAGTTTTCGCACCTCTTTTGTCATTCCTTTTCCAGCAGGGTACACCCTTTAGTACTTTAACTGTCTTAGCCGGATAGCTGGCCTCAAATCCTTTAGGGACGAGTTTATGGAGGTCTTCCACCACTGTTTCCAGTTCCAGTTCATCCCTGAAATCACCGCACCTATGTAGATGAGCCATGTTATTGTCCAGGTGTCTTGCATAAGAGTCCCAATCTGCTCTCCTGGAATTCCTTACTACACAATGGAAGCGGGAGACAATTGAACCGCTTCGTAAGGCTCGTAAACTGCTAGACCTTCATGCCTTTTAAATACTATCAACAATGTGTTGCAGCGAGCAATCTACGACAGATTGGTGTCCATTGTTGAAGAACAAGGACGCCTTGAGGATCGGTGGTATTAATTCCGTAAGCTCAACGATTGATGCCGTTAAATTGATTGCTAACTTGCCGAAAATTTAATTTACGGAAAGGATAATACTACTTGATAGCAACCTCGAAAGTGAGTAACACATTTCATTTGCCAGATCGAAGTCTAAAACGGAAGCACCTGATGATGATTTGTGTTCCGAGATATCTGTTGGTAATGTTGGTAACCTCCCTATTACGGAGTAGCGCACAGTAGTGGCTTACATCGTTGACATAATGTAAGGAAGATCCATAAGTAAACCTGACGATGACAGGAATGGAGAGAAAATGATGGGTCGGCACGAAAGTGATCGCTGCTATTATGAAATGCTTGGAGAAAACATGCCAAACCCATTTACTTATTCACGCAGGTTCTCATGGGATATGAAGGCTGCCGCCACTAACTCTGTGAGCTTAAATTGAGCACTTCACATAATTGTTCAAATAGCAATGGGATCACAGAGCTAACGCAGCACGTACTCTTCTGTTGGCGGATATTTGTGGAGTGCTGAATTGATACTAGCGGAAAATCTAGCGTGGTGATTGTTGGCATTCTAGGAGAATTGAGATTCTGTCAACTCCAAGGTGGGGTCTTTCTAATATAAACTTAGAAAAGCAGAGGAGACTAGAAAAGGAGCCTAGTTCGAGCTAACTCTGTCCGGTGACGTAATACTTTGCGGGTTATAAACCAATCCACAATGAAAAAGATATTAGGTTCCTTTCGAATCCCGGACATCTCTTTAGTAGGAGATATAAAGTTAAGCAAGAGAGCAGAGAAGCGATTGCTGGCCAGGTACATGCAAAAATGCAGCGATAACCAGTGACCCTAAAAGCGTTCAGCAGTCTCTAGCTATCTTCAGTAAGGAATATAGAATTCGTTAGAACTCTATAGTTCTAGAACTTTACTGAGTAGTGAGCACTGAGGTCACTGTGATGCAGAAAGAGCTAGAATCTCGGATCGTTTGCAAAACAGGGATCAGTTTCTCCTATTGCAGGACTGACACAAGCAATTAGAGTGTGAGTAGCTTTTGCAAATTCTGCCATCAATAATTAGGCAAAGACTTCCCTTAAGGACAACTGTCAGAGCCCAAATGCTACTAAACACACCAATTTTTTTTTGAATCGAAACCAAAAGGCATACTGGATAGTTGGTGCTGTTACACACATACCCCCAAGAACCAATTATTTGGAATTAAGTTAGATTTGTTGAACAGAAATGCAGCAGCATGGCTACCACCTCGAATTCCTTACTCTGTTCTGCCTTAGGTCGAAACTGACGTGTGACGTTTATCAAGAAAGGACATACTGAACACCTTTGAAAAAAGAACAGTTCGGTCAGCCTGCTCCTAGGGCAGAGGAGGTTGCTTCTGCCCTAAATAGTCATCTATTTTTGTAAAAATTAAATGTAGTATTTATTACGCTTCCAGCAACATTATTCCATTCTTTCCTGCAAAGATACAGATAATAATAATGATGTTGGTCTAAGTACTGCGGAAAGTGAATTCATATAATTGTCACAACGCAAAGTGCCATTAAAACCCGCATCAAAATACATTTCTGTTTGATATACGAGCATGTAGTCACACTTCGGCTCAACAGTTTCAATTTAAATTTGCTAATAAATCAGCCCACGTAACGAATACAAACCTCCCCCCCCCCGCCCATTAAGCATATTTAACATATTCGAATCGGCAAATATTCACAACTTAAACACTGAAAACAAAATTTCTCCGACGTGAAAAGTTTATCCTTGGCCTTTCATCTGCCAGCTCACTTTGCACTGAACATAACTCAATATTTTCGCCATTACCGCAGGCACATTTACAGCCTTAATTATGAGTTACGTTCCACGATAAATTATTACCCAATGTCAATTCAGCGAAAATGTTTACCCTCCCGGATAGCAAACGCTGGCATTTTCGAATGTGTTTATTCAAAATTTATCGAGAGCTCTCCAAGGAGGGACACGACGTCGCGAAATAGAGGTAATCAGAATAAATGAGTCCTTTAGGGCGAATATTAGGAAATTCGGGAATTGTAAGACTAGCATGGGGCCGAGAGGCAGGTAAACATACTTCATGTTATCACTTTGATATTTCGCACGTATTTCGAGGACTCGTAAAGTTACTTAATCAAAGTTAATTAGTGAAGGTGGTGAACTTGTGATTAATTGAGACGTTTGGAATGTTTTCGTTCACTTTTATATTCGGAGATCCTTCCTGAAATTTAATTTGGTTATTTGAGAGTACGTATCCTAAGAGCAATCTATTTCAATATTTCGTAGAAAAGCATCAAAATAACATCCGTTTGGGTTCCTGCCTGTTAGGTGATGCTGAGAGACTGGAGAGAACCGCAGCTGGAACTAGAATTTAGGCCTCCTATGTTTTGTAGATTTTGAGGTTCCGAATGTACCCGGGGAAAATGGGGAGGGCGAACAGTTTTCGTTAAAAAAGCTTTCCCGGTATCTACATATAAAATATCGGGCTGTCCGCACCTCTTCCTTGTATTGGTTACATATAGGCGAGATGAAAAGTTCGATTTTCTTCAAAAGGTAGCTATCTCCACCTCCACGCCTTGATCGCTGGGAGTTCTTTCTTAACGAAAAACTGGAAACGGATAAGGATGAAGATGAATCTCTTAAACCTAAAAACAGGACAAATTGTATCAACTGGTCTTCTAGGTTGGGGATTAGGTAGAGCTGACAGCCCTACATGGAAAACCGATGATACGAAACCACAGAAGGAGCCTCGGACAGGCTGGACTTTAAAAAGACGAGCTCGGTAACGTAAATAGAATAACGAATTGCGCATTTTCTCATGGAACGTGCGCCCTTTGTACAGACCAAATGCTGTTGGACAGACGATACCCTGCCCCAATATAAGACCGATGTAACAGCTTTGCAGGAGATGTATTGGACAGGAACCGGTTTCTTGGAGAAGAGTCACTACACCATATATTATAGTGGCCATCCAATAAACCATATGCTCGGATTAGGTTTCCTAGTCAGCCAAAAAAATGGAACCTGCTGTCAACGGCTCTGAAAATATAAGCAACCGGCTATGGACGTTTGCGGGGCAAATTTACAAATATAAGCTTCATTAGCGTTCAAGTCCCTGCAGAAGAGACTGCAGAGTCGGTGATGGACATCTTCTGCGAGGCAGTAGAACAAACCCTCAAAGACTGTTCCAGGAACGATATCAAAATCGTAGTTGGGGACGTAGCAGCCAAGTAGGGACGAGCCCTTATTCAGGCGATACGATGACCCCCATAATTTACATAAAAATACAGATGATAACGCACTGCGGATTATTCAGTTAGCAGGGTCACGCGAAATAGTTGTTGGAAATACCTGATCTGCGCGGAAAACGGTCCAGAAACAAATGTGGGCCTCTCCAGACCACCTTTAACAAATTTCACCACGTACTGATCGAACACCACCGCCTTTCAGTCGTGATGAATGTCAGAACATACAGGGGGCCAATATAGACTCGGATCACCATCTCGTAGGCATGGTGCCCCGGGCTCGAATAACAACACCACCCAGAATCCCCTGTGACAATTAGGTGAGAGTTAATACCGAAGCCATCCTCAAAACAATCCTCCGCAACACCTATAAGAGGGAAATGCATGCCGCAATAACCACAGTCAGCAGAGATCCTGGAGATGAAGCATTAACAAATGATCTTCACAACCACCTGAAGACCATTTTCATTGATACGGCCACAAAGATACTTGGCCCCAAGCGCAAGAAAATTCGGAACGGCTGGTTTGACGATGAATGTAAGCTAGCAGCGGAACGGAAGAACGCTGAATACCGAGTAATGTTGCATTCTCCAAGGACGCGGACACGCGCGGACATCTACCTGACTCCGTCGAACGGAGAAGCGACTTCATAAACGGAAAATGGAAGCCTTGGAGAACCAACAATTCTGTGAACGCGAAAAATACACGGAAATTTTACCAACAACAGCTTTGCACACTTCGATGTTTATCCTGCCGAGACAAAAAGGAAAATCTGATTTCCGACAGAATGGGCATACTGGAACGATGGGTTGAACACTTTGATGAATTACTTAACAACCAGAACATCGGCGAGTTGCAGGTCCCACCAACTGAATACGATGGACAAATACCGCCACCCCCAAGTATAGAAGAAACAGTCCGTGCAATTCATTGGCTTGAAAATTATAAGTCGCCAGGAGCTGATGGAATTACAGCCGAATTGGTTAAATATGGAGGCAACCAACTACACCAAGCGGCTCATCAAATGATGCTGAAAGCCTGAGACAGCCAATCAATACCTGACGACTGGCAACGCGGCGTTACATGAAAAGGTAGATATCACAGAGTGCAGCAATTATAGAGGTATCCCGTTGCTGGGTACCATCTGTAAGATATTCTCCGGCATATTGTTAGGTCCAACCGCTCCATACTCCCAGAACATCATTGGCCCATACCAAAGAGTCTTCACTGCAGGCAAATCAGATTTTCTCTGTGCGGCAAGCGATGGAAAAACTGTTGGAGTATGGACATCAGTTGCGCCATCTTTTCATCGACTTTAAAGCCGCCAGAGTAAAATTGCACACGGCCATGAAATAATTCGTTGTCCCTACGAAGTTATTAAGACTGATTAGGCTGACCTTGACCAATTTGTGAGGCCAAATAAAAGCAACTCACGAGACCATTCGACATCCACAAGGGTCTAAAACAAGGGGATGCCCTATCATGCATCCTTTCTAATCTAGCCCTAGAAAAAGTAACCCGTGCTCAGGTAAATGCGGGGGGTATGATCCTCTTTGGGTCCACCCAACTACTGGCCTATACTGACGACATTGACACCATGGGAAGAACGACCCGGGACGTACAAACTGCCTTTATCCAGTTCGAGCAGGCGGCGCGAGATCTTCGCCAGCACATCAATGAAGGCAAGACAAAGTCAGCTTCAAAAACTAACCAACCAAAAACATCAGACCGGTCAGTTCAAATAGAAAGAATAATGATAGGAGGCTGCAACTTTTAGACCGTTGATAATTTCTTCTATCTAGGGTCTAAAATCACAACCGATAACTGCTACGACGAGGAAATCCGAGCACGGTTGTTGGCAGCCAACAGGCCTATTTCAGCTTACAAAAACGGTTCCACTGGAAACGTCTTACCATAGGGTCAAAGCTCTTACTGTACGAGACAATGATTTTGGCAGTCCTCATGTATTCCTCGGAGACTCACGTTCTTAACAAAAAAAAACTCCGAACTCCTGGCCGCGTTCGAGAGAAAAATCCTACGAAGAATGTTTGGTCCCCTACATGAGGATGGACGATTCTTAGTCTACATAACGATGAAATGTATGAGTAATACCATGACCGTCAAGTTGTGGATAAAATCAGCTGAACAGTTTACAGTGGGCGAGTCATTTAGTCCGTATGGATAAGGATGATCCGACCCGAAAAGTCTATAAGGGCAATATCTATGGTAGAAAAAGAACATGAGGCACACCCTGCCTGAGATAGAACGATGTCGTAGGCCAAGATGCGAGACAGCTTTTAAGGATATCGAATAGGTGGACCTTTGCGCAAGTGCGATGAAAGTGGAAATCATGAGTAGTTATCCATGGTTACCCGTCGCATCAAAATGCCAAGTCTGCTTTGCGCCTGTTCGACAGTGCGTCCAGCAACAAGCGCCGCGACGTCACATGCATAACCTGCCAGGCGCGACTCTTCTGGCATGTGGAGTCTAAGCAGACTATGATAAGAAGCGTTCCAGGGGTCCAGGATCTCATAGAGCAGGGTACAGTCTTTCAGATAATAATAATCGATGGCATCGATGCAATGCATATTTGATCAAGGCTTTGAAGAGTGTTATAGTACGATAAACTATAGTACACTGTAGGAGGCAACATGGCCAGCATTGCGCTCGATCGAGATTATTACCCTGATTCGGCTCTGCTACTCATTAACAGCTGAGTCGACTGGTATCCGAAATCCAGTCACGATAACAAATCTCTCAGCGAACGCTCCACTACGACAGCCCAGCGCTCTAACCACTTGAGCCATCCCGTTGTCTTTCAAATTATCCTTCAATATCCTCAGAGGCAGATCGGCACGTGGAAGGTATTGTCTAGTGTGCCTAGTATGTATTTCCATTTTACCCAATTAAAGGCATTTCTGACGTCAAGTGTTATGAGCAGCACCATCCGTCGAGTTCTGTGGCTATGTACCTCTGTTCGATAATGACATGCATGACAGCATCAATTGTGGAGCACCCTGCTCTACAGCGGAACTGCTGTGGGAACGAGTATCTCACAGCACGAATCTCTTCAGCAAATCTACTTCTGATGAGGTTTTCGAGCACTTTCCCGGCAGTGTCAAGCAGACAAAGTGGTCGGTATGAAGAAGGCAACTTAGGATCGCCTTTTCAAATGCTAATCAGCGCAAGCCTCGCAACCTTCCAACGAGAAGGGAAAATGCCCCCTTCAGAAAACTATTGCCAGGATACCACCGAGTCTTGCCTGCTTCTTGTTTTTCATAGAGGCTGGCAGTCCTCAACGCTCTCCACGTTGCTATCATCATCCCCGAGTGCGCAGGGAATAGTGTCCGTACAATGTGGTCCATCTGCTCGGGCTTAAGTGAGCAGGATTTTCGCAGAGCCCCGTCAGACTACCAGTTTTTAACCAAGTCCAAACGAAGATTGCCTCGGGAGTTCATTTATCCGAACCTGGGTGCCGGAACGTTGTTCTCGCCGCCATTTGGAGAACTCGTTTCCCCCTGTCTAGTCTGGAGTCTAAGTGAAATGAAGTATTGAAGTCATTCCCCACCAGGATCCGGATCTCTGTGCCTGACATAGCGCCCTCTAGAGCATCAAGCCTTCGTCGAAAGCCTGACATCCTCTCATTCGGTGTTTTATAGACATTGAAAAACATTACCCCTAAATATCGAATCCAGGCAAAGCCATCCCGTGTCGGCCTTGGCCAAGGACTCTGATGTGAGTGCCGTCTCGAGCGCAGATGGTAGCGGTACCTGATATATCGGAGTGCTATGAAACTAGGTTCTTGTTTCGGTACTGTTCACTGATGAGCACAAGATCCGCTTTGGTCTACGCAGGTGAAGTCTACGGCTAGTTGCAGATGTGTGCCCGTAATCCAAACCTCTGTAATATTTGGTTGGACGGCGCAGATTCGTACCCAGCATATTATTACACCAATTCTGATTTTCCCACTTTTAAGTAGCTTACTCGCATATTGCTCCGCAATTTCGGCTACAGCGAGTTGCCGGCCTCGGAAGCTGGCAGAGATCTTCTCCAAACATTGGTTTGGGACCACATGCGTTCTAGGCCGATAATCAAAGCTTTTTCTCCCCGTAGCCCTTTGACTGCTTGACAGAATGCAACTTTATCTGTTGTCCTCGGACCTAGCTTGACTAAGACTTCACCACCCTTCGTTTTCCGAATGGAAGACTACTCCGCGCCGGTATCTTCGGGCTTGATCCCACATCGGATTTTGCTGAGTACTTCCGCTGATTGGAGAATGGGGTGAGGATTATTGACAGAAAGGACTTACTTCAGCTCTTCAATCAAAAATTGAGTCCCAATCGGATTCGTTTGCAGTTGAATATCTTGTGAATCAGAATTTAGACTTAAGTTTTCCATCGATCAGCGCCTCACTCAAAATTGGATCGTCACGATTGAAGTATCAGACTTGTTTTCATTTTTGTTTTCCTTGCATATTTCCTGATTGGCTGTCATGGCTTTGTTTTATCGAAGAAAGTGGTACTACCTTGACAAAGTCCCTTTCTGCCGAGGCAATGTTAGTTGAAACTGGGAGTTCCCTGGCAGTTTACTGTTCTTTGCCGCATCTACCCTTCGCGGCAGTAGCGTCTGATTACCTCTTATCTTCAGGTTTGTTCTCTAGCCTCTCAGAGGATTCTTTTGAAAGATCCCTCACCGCGACAAGGAAGGTAATAGCGAGTGGCTTTCAAAAATGTTGCCCAGCAATAAATCCATCTGGATTGATGCTGCCTGGATATGCACCATCCTAATTATCTAGAACCGTAATAAACGAGACTCTTACGAACAGGTATTTCCACAAATAATGAACAAATAATGAAAAGGATCCAGTATCTGCCAGATTTTACCATTATATGCTTCAATTGTATAAATACGTTGCTATTGATAAACCATCAAAAAAATATTCAGAAAACCATTTGGGTACAATCAAAACGTGTCCTCGAAAAACTTCTGCGAACTTTCTGTCTAGTCGGGAGGACGCCACATAATGACTTTCAGCCAACTCTCTGTTATAGACAATTTCATAAATAACTGGATAAGTGAAATTCGATATTAAATGGCGAAATTATTTCAGCTCATCCTTTCATCAAGTGAGCCTACAATTATTTCGTCATTTCCCTTTGATTGGTTTGCCATTAAATCCCCAGGAGTCGATGGAACTTTTTAATACGTAATCCTTTTCTCTTTTCCTTACAGTGTGCAACCGAACTTATTACGGTGACATAGGACGCACATACTCGATAAAAGTGCCAACGCCACAATGGAATCGTCTCCCGTTTCTCTGCCACTTAACGTTCACGGCTTCAGGACACGATCAAGGTGACATCGTGCAGGTAAGTTCCTACCACTTCAGCCAATTTATTATATTCATATCCTGTACTCTTAAGGTGTATACACACATTCCATTCTTATTTTTAATGTCACTCTGAGACCGTAGCCTTTCTTCCCTCCCACGCCCCCAAGGCTCTCTGTTCAGTTGCCATTTTGTTTGTTCCCATCATAATTCATAAGGAGCGCAATCTGAACATTGCCTTGCATGGAATCCTTTTGGCCTGAGAGTGTAAATGCGTTGAGGTATAATAAGAAATAAGCTTTTAAGTCTCGAAATAGGAAGATGAAGATGCTGGGGCCATCAATAGGGGAGGATGTTTGAAGAGTGTGCTAGAAGAGTTGATGACACAAGGATTCAAGGTGGTTGGAGGTCGACCAGAATTTATCCGTGCTGGTGCTAGGCGAATGCAAAGGATATTTACAATTCGTTAGCAAAAGAGAGCGTGTTATGAATTGTAGGAAAATATATTTTTTGTCTGATGTATCACGAAATTTTTATGTTGGATGAACACTAACTTTTCAATGGTGTTAGCTGGAGAGATTGTCCAGTGTTAGGATTTAACACATTACTTCAGAGCCTGAAATCTTTTTTCGGATGATTTTTTTCAGTTATGTGCAATTTTTATATATTTCAATCAAAACGGCGAAGAATTCGTGGGAACTACAAGGGGCAAAATTACTTTCAATTATATTGTAGATAGAAATAGAATAGGTGATCAATAGTTCACCATTTAAGAACACCATCATAAACCGTGCAACAACCGGAATACGGCCCGGGCCTATCCTGTTAAGGAAATCCAGGTATCTTTGTTTTGCGCCAAGGTTTACCAATTCGATATCCTTAAAAGCTGTCGGCGTCCTGGTTTTCGCCATCACATCATCTAAGTGACCTGCCCACCGCAACCTATTCAGCCGGATTTTATCCACAACCAGACGCCGTGGCATTGCACAGAGAATCACCATACTTAAATGTTATCACACACAAACCTGACATCATTTTTCTACGCTGAAACCAGGCAAGAGGACAACATTAATATTAACAGATTTTAAAGCAATACTCAACATCGGCTCGGCGATCGAGAGCTGTAAATTATACTAGAAGGAACGGTAATATTTAGTGAGGGTTCGTAAAATGATATCACATTGGCACAGAGATTTCAGACTATTAGTTGACCCTAGGGTAATATTATCATCAATCTGGTGATGCGGTTATGTTGTTACATTAAATGACGTCGCGACGTTTAGTGATGTTTGGATGTCCTTTGGTGATGCCAAGGTGATATTATACTTTGAGGTGATACTACTTTTCTGATATTACATTCATACATAACCTACCCGTCTCTACCATAAAGCAATATTGCGATAATATGGTTTTTCGTCTTATCAGAGATAGAGAAAGGATAAATTGATTTATATTGATCCGCTAACAAAAATTTAGCCATGCTTAATGCAAATGAAATTGACGACCACGTTCCATAACGTTTCATTGTGTGGCGCATCAACGAACTCAAGAGAAGACCGAATTGCTACTGTGGATGAAAGCATGCAATATGTGCATTTGACAACATGCAAATTCCAAGAAGTCAACCTGGTATGTTTAGAAGGTCATTTAAGTCCTGTATATCGCATTGTGATTCAATAATTTTATCAGAAAGAGTCAGTTATAAAGAGAAGCCTCGTATATGGAAGGAGTACTGAACTATCCATTCCAAATTCCGGCATGAAATTCTCTGTCTCCAAAATCATGGGTTGTGTTGCTGCCCCTTTCTGGATATCTACTTCATGCATTATCGGGCAAAATATATTACACCCGCTGAATCCTAACAATTTAGGGTCTTTCCCAAAAAGAAACACTACGAGGACAAAAATGATGGGATTTACAACTACTTCCTCCAATCGGAATGACGAAAGCATGAAGAAAAAACTTTGATGAGCCTTAAGAGCCATTGATTTCTTCCAGGAATTTTCGAAATTCATACACCTGAAATTTTTTTTATTGTCAAAAACAATAACATGTCAACAACAAGTTGAATTTCAGTTTATGTTTAATTGATAATGAAATATGGGAACAGAGCTTTTCACCCCAATTCAATTTAAAGAACTTTGTGTTCATAGGCCAAAAGTTAGATATCTTGGTTAGCTAAAAGAACAGTGGACAGGCCAAATTTACCAAAACAAAAAAAAAAAAACTGCACTTCGATTAGGCCAGGGAAGCCTTATCCGAAACCACAGATATTTAGGAATATTTAATCGATAGCTACAAAGCAGTTTTGTTTGGGGATTGAGGCAATTTTGAGTTCGCATCCACTTGGTGACGGACCGGACCAATTACGGAGAAATTGTTTCCCACTTTTGTAGTCCACGGATCCCTCTTTATTGTGCTTTATTGTATCCAAATTTTTACAAATAATTCCCCATGAAACTCTCATTAGGAGGCCAAAAACAAATAACCCGAACACATGGCTCATGAATTCTCCTGAGACATATGAACTCAGAGGGCTACCTCGGTTTCAACGGTGCCAGTATACCTATGGTAAAGATTCGTAGTCGAAGCCACTTCAGAAAGTTGTAGCTGATCGCCTTAATTAAACTTCGGAATATTCGCTTACTAGATCACGACCAGCAACTCAAAGTATGTATACCGTTTCCCGGTGCCATCACATGGAGGTTCTCCGGGGCTACTTGATTTGGATTTGCTGATCGTTGCTGCCCCGTCTTTCTCCTCGGCACGATGGTCCCCTGTATCGGAAGCCTGTTTTTACTACTTGTCCTTGAGAATACCTTAGCCTTTTGGCCGTACTTCTCCACATATGGCACTTTTCTGGTAAGCTAGATGGAAGATTTCTCGAAGAGCGTGCTCTTACCACACCCTCACTAGGGGTACAACGCCACCGTGGAACACATATTGAAGCATGTTCGACTATTGCTCAACCCCGAGGTATGCGTTCGCTGTAGACCCCCATTAAGCAGGTACAATCGTTCGTTCAATTCTGTTAGATATGTTGTAGGATTTGGTGCGCACTCACAGCCCAACCGCTTATGGTGCCGAATGGTAAACCGATGAACCGTCTTTCAGGCCAAAGACCAAAGTTCGTTCTGGCATGCTTGGATACCACGCATGTATGGGTGGTAACATAATTGGAGTATCCAAGACTTGCTAAACCTTTAGAACACTATTTTTGCGTTGAATGGATGGAACAAGTCATCCAAGGAACAATGTGCGCAGATTACACTTTGAACTACCTCTAACTTAAATCGCCCTCATACTCGAGCATGTTTCAACCATGGTTAGATTTGTGTTCATAGAACTGCATGAACCCAATTGAGCTCAAGAGTATTAACGCCGACAACGTTTTGCCGGGCTGCTGTTAGCTGATGTCTTCACCTCAAGACATCTGCCTACTGCATCCACGACCAGCAAATCTATGTGAATACAGCACTTCCCGGTACTACCCCATGGAGGGGCCCCTTTGGCCATTTTGGTGTTGACTCAACAGAGCGGGTTGATGTCCTCTCTACCTCCTCGCCGCCTCTCAGCACCGGCCACCTGTACACTCAAACCTGACAGGCAAACCGGATCCCACACACGCTTAGGACGCCGGGTTGTCGACGGGATCGTCAATGGCAACCGTTTGGAACACAAAGCTCTTATTGCCGCTGGCAGTGACAGGGAACATGATAACCTTCGGTATCTTCCTTATTCACTGCTTCAATACACATGACACAGCTTGCAGGAGAGTTAATCTACAAAGCCAGCGCTCCATGTGCGCACAGTAAAAGTAAAGGTACTTCAAACAACCATTTCGTGCGATACTGTTAACTGAATAATCCGCAATCCGTTATCATTGGCGTCCCTATGTAAGCTATAGGAGCAAACGTGAATATGGGCTACGTCCCTACTTGACTGTTGAAATCTCCAAGTATGATTTTGATATCATACTTGGGACAGGCTTCGAGGATCCGCTCAACTGCCTCGTAGAAGGTATCCTTCATCGACTCTGCAGTCTCCTCTGTAGGGGTGTGAACGCTTATGAGGCTTATATTTCTAAATTTGCCACGCAAACGCAAAGTGCATAGCCTTTCGCTTATATTTTCAAAGTCGATAACAGCTGGTTTTTGGCTGACTAAGAAACCTATTCCGGGTATATAGTTTACTGGATGGTCGCTATAATATATCGTTTAGCGGCTCTTCTCCACGAAACCGGACCCGAAACCGCCATCGCATCTCTTGCAACGCTGCAACGTCAGATTTATATTGGGACAGAAAATGTCCAAATCATTAATCCGTTGTCATTGCCGGGTTCGTCGTTGTAAGATCCATCCTGTTCGAGGCTCCTTCCGTGGCTTCGTAACATCGGTTTGCCGTGTAGAGTTGTCAGCCTTACCCAACCCCCAGCCGGGAGGACCAATTGATACATTTTGTCCCATTTTTAGGCGCGAAGACTCGCCTTCATCCTTCTCCGTTTGCAGTTTTTCATGAAGAAAGAACTCCCAGCAATCACCATATGGAGGAGGAGATAGGGTTTGGTAGTCGAGCTGTTGGTATTGGTTCAGCAGGCGTTTCTCTGGTTTTATGCTCCATCTTGGGTACCAATCCACGTTTCGCCCTGGGACTTATATTACCCTTTGACCGCCTAAGTGCACCATTGTTCCATTTATACATTGGGCATTGTGTATATATGTACAATTTACCCGATATTCAATTCGAAATGTTACTGACAATTCTTTGTTTGGGATGAGTTGTCCTGAGCCCACCATCTACTTGATGGCGGGCCGCACTTGTTCGAGAAGCAACTTACTCCGTCTGTTAAGTGCGCGGACTACTCTGTTCGTGGGTGAGCGCCCAGTACTTTCAAAAATTATATTTGGCTTTGACGGTTTCGATCACAGGGCAGAGGCGATCTCATCAGACACTGCCTCAGCGCCTCTACCCTGCGGAGCAGCGGGTGGCATTTAGCTCGTTTTTATTGAATTCAAAACCCGACAAGGGTATGAATTATAACGACCGAAATCGCTTGGTTAGAACCTAAACTGGTTTAAGCTAATAAAATGAAAATTTTTTGTTTAGGATGAGTTGTCCTGAGCCCACCATCTACTTGATGGCGTTGTTATCGACATTTTACGATATATCTCAGATATTATATTAGTAATTTGACGGGGAACAAGCAGATTGGCCCCCTATGACTTTGTTAATGACAGTAGAATTTTCACCAAACTTTCCACTATGATTTTACGGATCTGCTAAGAACTTAAGGGGGGCACGCAGTAAATTTTGAAAATATAATTATATACTGTTATTAAATTTATTTGAGCAAACGCCACAACGTAGGGTACTTTGAGGCCTGGATACTATATGGGTGGACTACCATAATTTGGTTTGGTAGTTTCTGACACCGGCTCATTTGAATAATTAACTGCTCTCGAACTCCTGCACTTTGTTTTTTTTGGGGGTAGGGTAGGTGAATGCGTTTACGCACCGGCACGCTGAGAACTCCTTTCACCAACGGGGGGGGGAGGGGAGGAAGGGAGTTCTTGTTAGGTCAGGGAACCCCTTACCGTCCGAACCCTCCGCCGGTCGAGTTCAATCTTCTTCGCAATAAGACCGAACATAATGCGCAATACGATTCCAGCTGCTAGCGCTCTTCAGCATCTCTCTGACAAGGTTGTCTGGAGAGAGCTCCCCTGTGGCTGAATAAAGCTCCTGGCAAAGGCCGTCCCACCTCTCGCAGGTGTGTTCAGCGTCATCCACCACCCCATTGAAGAACACACAATCAGGAGATCGCGCCTTCCCAATCCTATGCAGGTAAGACTGAAAACCTCCATGCCAACTTAGAAGTTGGGTAAGGAAGTAATCAATCTCGCCGTGCGTTCTGTTCAACCATGGGTCTAATTTGTCGATACCCCAAGAAAGTTGCCGCTTGGTAAGGGTGCGTTGACGTTCTTCACGGGCGACCACCACGATACACCTCCTTGTCAAGGGCATCAGCCCATACCTCCGCACCATAGAGAAGAACTGACTGCGTTGCTCCCATCAGGAGCCGTCTCGTAGCTAATATAGGGTCCCCGACATTCACCATTATCCGACTTAAGGCCGCGACTCCAACTGCAGCCCTGTCTGCTGCTGTTTTGATTTGCTCGAAGAAGCTCATCTTCCAGTCGAGCATTAAACCAAGGTATTTAATCGCTGGTTTTGACTCTATAGGCAACTCGATCGATATGGGACGCGGGGTCGGGATTCTCCTTCTGACAGGATGGTTACTTCGGTTTTTTCCAGCGCAAAGTTGAAACCGTGAGCAGTCATCTCTCCGCTTACCCGTCGCATCAATATGCCAAGTCTGCTTTACGCCTGTTCAACAGTGCGTCCGGCAACAAGTGTCGCAACGTCGTCTGCATAACCGACGAGGCGCTACTCATCGGGCATATCGAGTCTCAGCAGACTATCGTAAGAAGCATTCCAGAGGTCCAGCCCTAGTATGGATCCCTGTGCTACTCCCGACGTGATTTCCATTCTCCTTTGGCTCTCTAGCGCCTCATAGAGCACAGAGCGGTCTTTCAGATAATTCCTCAATATCCGCAAGAGATAGCTTGGCACGTGGAATGAGTTCTGTAGTGTGCCTAGCATATCTGTCCATCTTACGAAATTGAAGGCATTTCTGACATCAAGCGTTATGAGGAGCAGTATCCGTCGAGATCGGCGCCTGTGTGCCCCGGCTCGATTAACCGCATCTACGACCTTCATAACAGCATCCACTGTAGATTTTCCTGTTCTAAACCCAAACCACCTTGCGGATAAGTCCCCGGCAGCACGGATCGCTTCAGCGAGTCTACCCCTGATGAGCTTCTCGAGCACTTTTCCGGCCGTATCAAGCATACACAGCGGTCGGTATGCAGACGGGAGCTCTGAGTCTCCTTTTCCCTTGCTGATCAACGCGAATCTGGCCACTTTCCAGCGACAAGGAAAAATGCCGTCCTTCAAGCAGGTGTTGAATGCTTCAAGCAGCATTTCTGGCCGTTGGCGGAACATCAGTTTGTAAACTTCCGCCGGGATGCCATCAGGACCCGGCGCCTTCCTGTTTTTCATAGTGAAAACCGCTTCTTCGAACTCTCTCATTGTACAAAGGGGGCAATCCACGACGCTTTGCGGGGAACAATGCCCGCATAATGCGGTCCATCTGGCCAGTGCTCAGTATGCAGGGCTTCCGCCATGTCCCCAAGGGTCCTCATTCGCCTTGTTAACAAGATTCTGCCAGCCGCCAGCTTTGCTTTTATTTATAGCGCTGCGGAGTCTCCCTTTTGCTGATCTATATTGTGCCTTTATGGCACATGCCTCCTCGTTGGCGTGCAAACGTTGTGCCCAACGGCAGAGCTTATGACACTCCTTCCGTAGGTCGGCAATTTCTGCCGTCCATCAGTACATAGAAGACTTGTCGTGCCTGGGGCCTCTCCGGAGCATGGAAGCCTCACACGCCGTCGTTATAAGGTTCATCACTGAATTTACGACGGCGTCAGCTGCGACGCTACCACCCCCCGGAGTGCCCCCCAGCGCGGCCCTGCCTGCTCTAAGAGCTTCGACGAACTTCCCGATGTTCACCCTCGCGACATTCTTGGTGCTCGCCGGCAAGTAGCGTGGACCACTTTGAAGGCAATGTACTGATGATCACTTGCCGAGAAGTCTTCTAGGACTCGCCACCCGTCCACCGATGATGCCAGAGATTCCGACGCAAAAGTGATGTCAGGAATGCTTCCTTCACAACCTGGGCGCCGAAACGTTGGCGTGGATCTGGTGTTTAAAACTACGAGCTCGGTTCTCGCCGCCATTTCCAGAATCCGTTTTCCTCTAGAGTCTGACTGAGGCATGCCCATTCAAGAGCCCTGGCATTAAAATCACCGCCAACCAGGATTCGTCCCTCCGTGCTCGAAAGTCCGGCATCCTCTCATTAGGCGTCAGGTAAACGCTAAAAAAAACATTATCCCTAAAAATTGGATCCAGACAAACCCGTTCCCCCGGCCTTCGGCAAGAACACGAAGCCGAACGTTGTCCCGAACCCAGATGGCGGGGGTGCCCGATAAGTCGAGATGCCTTGAGGACGGGTCCTTGTTTCGGTATTGCTCGCTAATCAGCACTAGATCAGCATGTACTTGCGCAGCGAACTGTGAAGTTCTGCACTAACCTGTTTTGAACAAAACCTTAAAAAGGTGTGGCTATGATTCTTTAGCTATATTATATCAGTTGAAAATTGTTTTTCGGTTACATTTGGTTCATATATCTGTAATTCGATTCCTTTTGCATTCATACGTGTACTTTTCCTTTGTTTATGATTTATCATTCTCTTTACTTACTGGTTCGTAAAGGTCCTCTTTTCTCCTTGAATTACGCATCAGTTGCGAACAATAGTTAATCCACAGATTCAGAAAACGCCACATTCCAATGGAGTCGAAAGCAATGAGTGAAGTGTACAAGGAAGATAACTATTCCACTTGTGCATGGACAATCTTCAAATGCTAGTGAGAATTCGGTGGTTTTGTCCTAAGTTATTCACGCGACTTACAGATCTTAACATTGAGACAGTAAACAAGAAGAAAGCAATTCAGACAATGGAGGTGCAATTTACAGCTGACTTCGAGCGTGATGTTGCGTGGTGGTATAAATAATGTACGGATTGTCAATATTACATACGCCTTGGAACAGAATTCTAGTCCTTGAACATTTGATCGTTCCTATGACTTGTCTATCATCCCCGTAGTATTAGTGCAAGAACATTTTGAGCTGGAGACGTAGGTTCAACGAGGAAGTGCCGAGGCTCTTTGGTCCTGCCGTATCAAAAACAAAGGTCCACCGTGTGCTTTGGTTACATATTTGTCTTGGCTTCAAGCAAACAACTACTCTCGAATAAATTACTTCGTTTGCTTCAATTTTCGTTCACAGTGTAACTGCACAAAGTAACATCCCCTTCACAATGTCACCGACTTCGACACCACCCAGTAAGTTATCGACAGCAGCACCACCTAGTAAGGAGCCGGGACACACATCGATCCTCTGCCACCTAAGTACCCCCACCTTGCTCTTGGTGGATGGTACAGTGTACCTGAAGAAAACTTGAAGGATTCAGGTCGCATTGTTTCATATCGTCATCCTCTTTTCAATTGTATTATTCCGAAGGATAATGCGGTCGACTCGTGACATAAACTTGAAATATATCACGTACAATCGTTATCCCAGCGTGCCATATACAAAGCAGAATGGGGAATTTCAAGCGTCAATTTTGTGGTCGAGAGAAGAAAGAGGACATGGAACGAACAAAAAATGATAGAGACTCACATCGCATCCCACTCGACAACGAGTCACTACGAGAGGCTCCAGGAATCCTCCCTAGTTTGCAGGCTTGAGACGCCTGTTTTGTATATTCGACGGTTCGCTTGTTTAGTAGCTTCCTTTCGTCCCGTTGTTGCTTTCTCCTTAGTGCCAAAGGAAGCCACAACGTTATCACAAGACTTGTTCAGTTGTTGTTGGGCATTAATGTATCAAATGAAAGTGTTGACTTTGCAAAATGGAGAAGGGGAACAAGACTGGATGGAAAACTTTAATAGGAACTTCGCCGAATGTTTGTCGATGTGTGTTGCAAATTTTAATTTCCTGATGCATCAGAGCGTGTTAAAGTTCCTTATTGAAAGGTAGAACGTATAAGGCATCGCAAACTAATAACGAGTTAACGTGTCTTACCCCCACAAATCAGACTGAAGCAGGATATCTGGATGAATCTGGTAAAGTCTTAAGACAGCTTCAGAGCTTGTAGACATGGCAGCACCGCTTTATTTTTGGCTGAACATCGTCAAGAAATCATTGACTGAATGGAGGATTATTAATTTTCATGCTCGCTTCGTTCTTGCTTGTTTCCTCCAGAAAGCGCTCACTAAATCCCAACTCCTATGAACATTCCGCTGTATTATTTCTTTGAAGTTGTCTTTTCAGGAGCTGCAACTTCCAACTTTTGATTTGGCTACCAACGTTTCCATTTAGCAAATATAATTTGGGCATCGACAAGGGATGTAATGTCTCTGGAGCTTGCCAAAGTTCCCCCAATTTGCATACATTTTCTTTTGCTGTCTTGATTTCGTTCCCACAGGCACTTTTTGTCATAAATGTTATAACTAGGAATTGCGGGAATCATACAAACTTTATCTTGGGGAGTTTGTTAGGAAGATCTAAAGTTAGGTGTTATCTGTCTGCCTACTTGCGTAAGTTGCTTCGTGGTGGTGACTTTGGAAACAATCATATTTTGCCTAGTGAGGGTATCATGCAATGTTGCTACTACATATCCTATGCTTGTGATGTTAAAGATGCTAACGAGGCCAGAAAATCCTTTGAGTCACTTCAATGTGTAACTGTGTTGATGTTTAAGGCTACAGTATTTTGGGAGAAATGAATTCATTTAGCCTCTAGTTCTGGGCAGTAATGGAAATCTTCAGCAAAGGTGTGCAGGGATTTCTTTCTTCTTCTAAAGGAAGTTTAGCTGAATGCCGGCAGCTTCTTGAAAAATAACCAGAGATTCAAGTCAAGGTCGGCCGGTACCATAGCTTGTTGACTGGACAATATCCATGTTCGGACAACATAACGAGTTGCCCAGTCAGTTCAAAGCATGGAAGCGGTAAATCGCACCACAACCCCCATGAAGTTCCCACTAGAGGGCCAACCGCAGACAACCGAGCTGTACTCACATACAACGGGAGTTCACCCGAAGTATGAGAGTCCAGGAGCTATCCCGGTTCCCATGGTACCAGTATACTCCTGGTAAGGTTTCGTGACTAATGGCCACTTCAGATGACTCCCCGATCCATAGGCGGGGCAGTTAGAAAATAGTCCGTGAATCTCACTTCCTCATTACAGGATGGACACGCATCATCTTGAACATATGCCAAGCTAGTGAATTATGGCCAGTCAGAATGCCTATAATACTCCTGCAGTCGTCCTGCTTTGTCGACAGGATAAACTTTGCAGTATGTTTTTTGATTCTCACAGCAAAAGTTTGATGTTTCCAGCAGCGTTAAGGCTACTAGCTGACATTTGAGTTTTTTCCCAGTTTTTGATAGCAGCGTTAACCAATGCTATTGCTACCCCAATTGCTAGTTCCAGTCCAGGCATTGGACAAATTGAATCCTCTGTTGCTAAGGCATCCGACATTTCGTTTCACTCTACACCACAATGACCGGACACCCAGAGTAGTTAAACCGTATTGAATCTAGAAACAGTGTTCAGTTGACTTCTACATTCCAGAGCGATGTTTGAAATGATCAAAGGAATGCTCAACGCCCTCAATGCAGCTTGACTATCGCTACAGTTTGCGATGCGCCTGCCTTTCAACCCCTTGTTAATCATCCAATTTGCCGCCCTTAGGATCGCATACACTTCAGCCTGAAAAACTGTTGTATATTGCTCCAAAGAAAAAGCCTACTTCTCGTTTTTATTCGAGAAGTCGGCTTCTGTTCCAGAACCCTATTCTGTTTGGAGACATCGGCGTCGAAGACGTCAATATATCCTGACACGCATTTTTCTGATTGGTCTCAATTTTCTCTTCGTTCCAAGTTAACTGCATAATCTCTACCAAACAGATGGGGATCCGGGAATCAGAAAGCATTGCGAAGATTGGTTTCAGTTCTCCCAATAACTCCTCCAGTACTCTGTGCCTCCATGGCATATGAGTCTATGTGTTTCCCTTATTGCAGTGCTCTGAATAAACAAATCCATTGCTTGCATATTGAGTAATACATTGAGAGCTGCGCCGTATGTGGTGCTCATGACACTGGCAATATCCAGACACATAATTCCTCGTAGTGTGGCTGACTTGCACGGAAGTCTCTTTGATTTCACATTAACCCACCATACTATTGATGCATAACCGAACCTCGGCCTAACGATAGCAACATATACCCACTTTACTACCTGTCACCTTAGTCTCATGCCCCAATTCCCCCTATACAGCTCATAGGCTGTGAGAGTTCCGTCTATATTTAACTCTACATGTTTGCTCCAAAGTAGCTAGCTAGTCTAGAATAACTCCCAGATATTTCGCTCTTTTGCAGAGTTAAAGGGTTGTACCCCTCATCTCTGCAGGGGAAAACCCATTCAATTTTCTCTTTTCTGCAAATAATAACATTGTGGTTTTATTTCGATTTACTGAAAGTGCATGCCTGAGACACCATCTGTCAATCAAATGAACGGCGCGTTGTGTAGTCCTACACGTCGTTCCGTGATCTCGACCAAAAACCAGCGCAGCTTGAGCGTGTATTGGCAGATTTTTCAGTTCGCACAATAGTGAGTCTTCTTCTTTTTCTTCAGCCTTTGTCCCATTCACAAGCGGGGTTGGCTCGTCGTGATAGGTGTCGCCATTTGGTTTTATCGAACCCCTGATCTGGGTGCAATCTCGAGGCATTTAAATCCTCATCCATCCCCATTCCTTTTGCTAGTTTACAATTGACTTCGATGTTCAGACCAATCTTGGCAAATGAATTCTCGTTAGCGGGAATTTCGTGACTATACCATCGAAGACGCTTCTCTCGCAATTTTTCCACGGGCCAACCCCATAACGATCGCGGATATCCTCATTTCGGATGTGATCAAAACGTGTCACGCCACTAGTCCAAAGCAACATTTTCGCACAATGGTGAGTCGATCAACTTACTCCACAAAAGTGGGGATAGAACACGCCCTTGAGGGAATTCTTTTGACACTTCCGTTGTCAGGTAGCGATCTATACCCACTTCAACACACACCGATCTCTGCGCTAGCATAGTGTAGATCCATTTAATTGAAGTTTCATCAACATCATGCTCTCTGTCGGCATCACAGAACTTTTGAAAGGGGGGCAGTCAAAAGCCCCTTCAATGTCCACGAACTCACTCATCGCGTGCTTGCTTTTCAGGGTTGCGTCCCCTATCTTTAAAACCAAAGAGTAAAGAGCAGGTTCACCGGATTTCCACCTTTGTAAGCATGTTGGTTTTCATTTAGTGGGTGCGACCTTACTGCCTTCTCGCGAATGTTACGCTCAGCCAGTCTCTCCAAACCTTTCAGCCAAAATGACGTTAAGCTGATTTATCTGAAGTTTCTTTGCATTTGAATAATCATCTTTCCCAGGCTTATGTATGAATGCAGAGAGGAACGCACGTAGCTCAGAGCGAGGCATCTATGAGAAATATTTCTTTGCAGTTGCTCTATGCCCTCCTTTAGCAGCGCTGGATATATGCCATGCATGCCAGGCGCTTTGAAGTATTCAAAGGATAGGATAGTAACTGTCACTTTTTCATTGGTAACGGTTTGCAGAAACCGCCAATTGTCTTGCTCCCACTTCTGAGGCCTGTTCTCCTGGGTGGTGTTTCTCCAAAAAAGTCTGTGTAGACTCAACTTTAAAGTTCGTGAAAGTACCATCCACTTTTCTAAGAGAGTCCAACTTGGCCGACGCATTCTTACTGAGGACTCTGTACAGCCTGGAAGTCTCTCTTTCTCTTCACCAGTTCCTGACAGTATGGTCAAAAGGAGTCTCGTTTCGGACGTTTTACTTGTCTCTTATATTCACGCAGGAGTCATCTGATCGATTTCCTGAGTCTTTGGTGTTCTAAAAGTGTGTGATTCAGAGTTTTCAACTGATCTCCTATTGTCAAACGAGGCTTTAGTCGCCTAGAGAGCTCCACTTTGTAGTCAAGAACTCCATGGAACTTTGTCCAATCAATTTTCCCAGGATTCAGCCATTGTTTTACAGACTGTTCCCCTGCAATAGTCAGACTACATTCTAAGCAACGGTGATCTGAGAATGACACTTCATTTCGCACACACCAGTTTCAAATCAACTCTAACAACTTTGCAATATAGATTGTTAGGTCAATTACTCCACTTCTTCTTGGCCCTACGCACGTAGGGACGCACCCTACCTTCGCCGTCATCAGACCAGCTGAAGTGATAAAATGAAACAGCTTCTCTCCTCTAGGATTGCGTTTGCTCCTGCTCCAACAAATATGCTGAGCGTTCGAATTACAACCTATTAAAAGTTCGAGGCCTCTTGATTCTGCATACACTACCCTTAGTTCTTGCGTAGGCAGAGGACACAAAGAATCATAGGATAAATAAACAGAGACAACTATGATGTTTCTCCTCTTACCATTAACCTGGTATTGTAAGTTTACCGCAACAAGGTTATCGGAACAGAATTTTCCCACCATGGTTGCCTCTAATAATTTTGACTTCAGAATGCAGGTCCTCGGTCTCGAGGATCTTTCATGGAAGAAGATCCTAGTCCCCTTTACCGATCCAATACCACAGATTTTGGTAAAACGAACCAATGGCCTAGAAATAAATAGGGACAGTCCTGCAACTTTGCCAGCCTTGGTGCCAGTAAACAGGGGGAGACCGTGACCTGCTGCAGGTTAATTTAACTAACTCTTATGCTTGTAGGCATACGTGATGCAACTACTGAGACTCAGTTAGGTGTCTGTTACATTTTATAAGTTATTCAAATTTAATACGAGATTCCATCTTTCCCTAATAATCTGTCTTTCGATATATCAGATCACGAAAAAAACTAACAAGATATTTTGTGTAAACTTGGTACATTTCAGTACAAGGCACAAAAATCAATATTTGTGATCAAAAAAAATTCTCCGCTTTCCTCCTTCTAAGTCAACCCTAAACAGCTCAAAAAATAGTCCATAAATTCAATTATTTTGATCACCATTTTTATAAAATGTCTGTTTGTCAGTCACACGCATTTTGCTCCGAAACGATTGCCCTCATTCACACAAAATTTGATGTGAAGGTGCGAACTATTTACCCGCCCTTAAACTTAAGGGGGGCATACATATAACAGATGGGCACACATTTTTTTTCAGCGAATGAAGCAATATACAATATCAAATGAAAGATCTCAATTAGTACTTTTCAAGGCAGATATTAGTTTTGACATTGGTTGGAAAGGGGAGAAGTGCCGTGATCCGAAAGAAGCAAATTATTTGAAGGACCCATTCTCAGAAACTACCGGACCGAAAAATGTCATAATAGTTGCGTATAATAGATACTATCCTACTATATGCAACTATGTAAAGTAGGCCGTATTTTATTACGAAACCATGCCCTCTAGCAACATTCAGTAGCCATGAAAGGGGGTTCAGTGCCTTGCAAAACCAAAGGGCACTCAACGAATTCCCCTGGAAAATGTTACTCCGTATACGGATAGGCTCTGATGTGGCACGCTCAGAGGAATGCACTGATAAAGTGGTATGTCATCCTTCCATGGCTGTCGGCTAAAACTTTATTAGTTTGTGATCAAAACGATACAGACGTTGGACATCGATTAACCAGGTATTCCGGACGCAGTCGAAAGCCTCGGCATAATCGATTAAACAATAGCAGGTTTCTTTGGTCTTGCCCGTTTTACAACTACCAGTCGATAATAATCCGTCTTGTGTCTCCGGAGCCCGGCACCGTGCCTCTTTTAGGGGTAGGTAGATAATTGCCGCACTAAGGAAGGGTGAAAATTCCTCCTGCCGACTATTTATGATTTATGCTATGTGCTAACCGACTGTCGGTACTGGTAAATTGTTTATGCTAGAAATTTTGCATCTGATCCAGACCAGAACCCCTCCAGTTCTTTGTGCTGTTTATGGCTCGTCGGGCCTCCTCTTCGGGGTAGTGGGGTAGTGTCATGGTGGGTGATTTCGGCAGTGATCCACTCAGCATGCTGGGCGGATAACCCCAAAGCTAACCCAATAGCATTTCGATTCCGTCATCGAAAACTGTATTGTCTGCACGCTCTGTTGGGATTCTTAGCGAGATCTGGAAAACTACGTTAGTTCCTCGCGTAAGTTGCGTTCCGGACACGTCTGAAGTGACTTTCGCCATACCGTCATAGTCGACTGCATACGACAGAAAGTTTCTGCTTTAGTGTGTCCAGAATTTCTACTACGGGTGTCTCACTGGAGATGGCATAGTTCTGGAAAACTCTCTGTACTTTATTCTTCGACCACCTGCTGGCATTGCTGAGCCGATTTGAGTCAGCCTAATAATGCCTTTCCTTAGTGAATCACGCCGACGTTCTAGGCGAATTTTCCATGCTGAATCTTCGGTCACTCACACCAATAACGCGAAAGCGAAACTTCTGACCGTGCAATCTAACAACCGTAACTGCATCACAATACACAAGTTATTGTAGTTACTGCAGCGACATATCAGCACATAATCGAAATGCAATTTCATCATTGATTTGAGATGTAAGTTCTCTGAGTTGCTTTAAATGCATGTAGTATGGGAATACCTGGTCTATATGCAAAGGATTCATTGCCGAGAATTCTATACACGCTCTTTGGAATACATCCGGAACCTCAGCGGAGACTTCATCCGGACGGTGAAGAATACTGAAACTGTTGCCTGCAGTGTGGCGTGGTGTTGTTGATGCCACCGCCTCTGCCCCCATAGACTCTTGGTTATCAGTTTCCGTGATTACTTCAGTCGAACACGTTCTCTGATGGTGGTCGTGAGTAATAAAGTGGTGCTGGTCCGCGACTCACTGCGCAGTCATGCGCGTATTGCGAGTAATGCTCGATGAATCTCTGGTATAACAGAGGGCGTTGAGATGTTCTACCTGCCCCCGCCATTATTTCATAGTAGGAGCGGGTGATGAAGGGGTTCATTTCCTGAGCCGATTTCATCCGCTGCCTACACGAACCTGCTGAAACAGGTGCAGCAGGCGGAGCAATCCTCCTGGTCATCGTGGCACCTGGACGTAAAACCGCTCCATGATTAGCGATTTCGAAGCCGCGCGGTCGATTACGGAAACCCGACCCAGTCATCAAGTCAGACAGCTCCCGCTGGTTATCCGCACTGGGCCTCAAGTTCCTCTTTCTTCTCATTAGATGAATTTGCATTTTATACCTAACTGCCAGTTAGTAATCTGCAAGTTCCTGCATTTTCCTCACCTACCCTCTGAGACACTGCGGAGGCGTACAGCTGAAGCTTTCCATCCCTCCACCTTTCACAACAGGGGTTGGGACCCGCAACGGCGGAGTTTTATTTTCCCATTAAATGTAAGGTTTCGTGCGAAAACAAAATCCTTTGAAAATCCACTTACTGTCAGTCACGCTTTTCTCGCTTGTATAGAAAATTTAGTGCACATATGCACACTGTCAAATTTAATACGTACAGCAAACTTCATAATTTTTATTGAGCTTAAACTGGTGTCCCCATACCAGAGAATATTCACCCGTTGGTGAAGCATAGTACGTTAACCCCAACAACGCGCCATCGGCTCGCGGTTACCCGGAATCGGCTTCCGCTCCCCCACGACTTCTCGAGACACTCGTACTCCCCTGAACCAAGTGCCTTTGGGGCTACTCACTCGTCGACCGTCTTGGGAGAGTGAATTCCACTGCATGCGGTAGCGAACAATGCAATTGTTGCCCGTCCTTAAAGTTCCGTCTTCCTATAACATAGCATTGGAGTAACGGGCCTGTGCGCCGACCATGTTTTTCGTTTGAGGTAGTGTCAGGTCAGCACACAACGATGACAGGACACAGACAGCTATTGAAACTTTTGGGCAACAGTGGAGTACACTTTCCATGTGCTACTCCCATATGGCAACACAGAAAGAACATTAGCAGCACTAGGTGTTGAGATAACTGCATTTCCAGATTTTAGGCTGTGCAGCAAAAGTTCTCTAACCCTGTTACCGTATCGAGCGACGTCCAGTTCGGTGCCACCGTCCGCAGAAACCACGCTTTCTAGATGTACAAATTGGTAGACGCTTTCGATTCTCTGCCCAATACAAGAGAAGAGGGGACATAAATATTGTTTTTTTAAATATTGTCGTTTGGGATACAAGAGAAAAGGGGGTGTAAATATTTTTTTCGAATATAATCGTGTACGATATCAAACAAAAGGTCTGGATTAATACTTTGCGAAATAGGTCCTGAAGGATAAGAAAACGGGGCTAAAAATTACAAACGTGAAGGGAGAGAACACTCATTCTAGGGAACTGTCCAACCAAAAATCTAAACGGGTTTTGACAGGAAAGAACTTTGCATATATCCTAGCCAAAAAAATGTTATCGGGTCTTAAAACATAATATACGAAGGGAGAGGATTTGCGGCCTTGACGTTTTTAGGGTAGCTTTTTCCTCGTAGTTGATCCTAGTCAACCCTTAAAGCCATTTAGGTTATCACCAAGTTCTGTGTTCATTACAATTTCAAACTCTAATGGTTGGAATGTTTTGCCAATATTGAAATTTCACTTGGTGTTATGAAGCTGCCTGTCAACCTTACACTTTGTGGTCTACTTGACAAGAAACGGCTCCCCGATCAGGCCGAAACGAATCTTTTGAAAATTTGATTCAACTTCAATTGTCCTTACGATTTTACAGTTACTACAGACACACAGTCTTGTACGGAACGCCCCGTTTAAAAGACAGTACCAACCTTACTCTATTTCTTCGTAAGCAGTCCTCTTCCAGCTTTTGAAGAGAAAAATTACGAAGTAAACGCACGCTATTATCTTTGAACAAAAATTAAAAATCAAGTTTTTCCTCAACGGTCTTTCTACTAAATACTTCCGCATAAGCACAGGCTCTTCTGTAAAGTATAGCCATAAGTTCTGTCAGTAGATCGCGAAACGTCTAACCAACAAAAATGAAAAACAAAAAGGAATGGTAACACTGTGAACCTGTAATATAGGTTCCCTCTCTTACTCCCACTTAAGTTTCAGGCTGCCACAGGTAGCTGTTCGTGAGGAGCGTAATGATGAGGTTCCGCAAATATGAGAAACGCGTGGCTATTGTTGCCTTATACGACTGTGGAAAGATGGCCAAAGAGATTCATAAAGCATTTAAACCGCTATCCATCAGTGAACGATTGGTGTACCAAACGTTATAACGGTACAGAGCGACAGATGACATTAAAGATCAGCCGAGAGAAAGGCGTCCGGAGTCTGAACGACAGCCGAATGTAACGTAGGTTGTTCATGCAAGATTTTATCGGGATTCGCTGCGCAAACAGAGACGTTTAGCGAGTAAAATGATCGTCTCCACACGTACAATTTTACGAATTTTACGCGACGATTTTCAGTTAGGGTTCAACAGACGCTGCGGAATCCATTTACTTACGCCTAAATTAGAAGAAGTCCGTCTTCAGCGATGCAAAAACTGATAAAATGTTTCGCAAAAAATGAGGACAGCAAAATCTTTTTTACGAATGAAAAAGTCTTCTGTATCGAAGTAAAATTTAGTCGCAAAAATGAAAAGAGTGGTCATGTTATGAGCCTAAGAATGGAGCACTAGGCTTTCAAAGGGCGCGCCACCCTCTGTCGTTCATGTTGTGGTGAGGAGCTTTCTACAACGGGGTGATGGACATTCCTTTTTATGAAACCGGTGTCAAGACCAATTCAGCCATGCATGGACAGATATTAGAGACCGCAGTGGAGCCTCTGAACAAAAGGATTCTGCGCCAGCCACCAGGTCAAGAAAATTGGTGAATGTGTCAGATTTCGTAGCATCTGACTAGCCTTCCGGAAGTCCAGACTTAAGTCCATGGGATTCTTCTCAGTGAAATAAGCTTGAAGAGGTCGGCTGTCGTCGTCGGTACTCCAATTTCGTAACTTTGAAGGCCAGTATATTGAAAACCGCGCGTGAAATGTCGCTGGAAATAGTTTGTGCAGCCATCGATAAGTGGCGCAAGCGTGTCAAGCTTGTGTGAAGAACCATGGCGATCATTACGAATGACCACTATATGCGCTTGTTTATTAGACTGGCATAATTTCAGCTTGCATCTTTTAGAGTTTTGTTGTAATAAATTTTCGAAGTACTGACAGAACTTATGGGCATTCTGTGTATATTTGCATTTCAATATTCCAATTACGGCCCTCTATGCACAGTTCAAGAAGATCCCTAGCTGTATATGATACTGCTTGAAAGATGAAACCATGAAATTTGGAAAAAGAGCAATATACTGGGGAATAAAAACCTCATACCTTCCCTTTCGAAAAAGTCGATCTCCAACTTAATTTGAAAAGGGTCCTCAATTACTCAGGTGCCAGCACATGCATAAACCTAGAAACACAAACCAATTCAAGTGTGTCATTAACCTGCTTCCTCCAGAAACTTATCACCATCGCAGTCGTTTACGCAAATCTTCTCGCCTCTACTCTCCTTCTAAATTGCATTTTTTCACATTCTTTCAGCACAAGAAATCGATTGGGCTCATAAAAAACTGTCATTTACCCGTACATGAATCTATCGCCCAAGGAACATTTATTCGTTCCTCTCTGCAGGTACAGAAGTACTTCAGGAATTGTTCCAACTCGAAAGCTAAGCTAAAATATTGATACCTGAGTTTTCCCTTGAAACCAACCACTATTCGATGTCCTGGAAAAAAATGGGAATTCGACCTGAAACCTCTCGTAAAAATGGAATAAACGTACCGTTCGGTCGCCATGAAGCTTCGCCGAGCAAAAATAACCTTGTATGTCATACCAAATTGGTCCTGGGTTATCCTTACATGGATGTGAACATATGAACTTTTCGATTGATTCTACAGTAAGTCTCGAGTGCACAGTTTGTGTGCAAACCGTTCGTATAGATGGCGGAGGACGGAAGCGTTAATTTATTATTCATCCAAAACAAGCCTTCAAGGTACCAATTGTTTATTCAGATGCACAGACCAAAATAGTATCTATTGGAAGTGAGTCGTCTCGTCGTTGTCTCTCCTTTGTTTGGAGAGCTATTCCAATAATTATATCCCAGCATCCACCTGCTTGATTGCGACACTATTCCTGACCTATAATCCGAAACTCCTATGCCCAGTGCACCTCATTTTCAGCCTATATGTCCTGTATACCTTTCACTATTGCAAAAACACCTGAAATTGCAAAGCTCTTCACCGCACACCTTTTTATTTATTCTTATCAGATTATATTCGATGGATTTACCGTGGGACGTTTTGACGAAGGCCTCGTTGACTCCGACATAGATGGCATCGAATCCAATTTTAGTCCAAGCGGCGAACTGCCAGGATGTCCTGAAGGATTTATGCAGGTATGTATCACGCCGTGAACCCTTTTACCTTCTATCGTACTATTTTTAATACCGTTGTTAGCCACGTTTTTATGAGTTTTACCTTTTTGCCAAGCCACACTTTGATTCGGTCGCGCATAGCTAACGCACGAGAGTGTGAACTTTATATTTTTTATAACATAATAAAAAGTATTTTTATCCGAAAAAGGTACGATGTTTTCGCATTCAATCAGATTTGTTCTATTTAGGTCACCGAGATTTTTGTGAAAAATATTGCGCAGTATTGCTGCAGAGGTTTTTCTGCCAATTTCGTTTCAACAGAAAAAGGGCGATTGATCGATTTTCCATTGATGACTGGTAAAACCGTTTTTCCATGAACCCAGCGACTGGTTTTCAGAATCTGATAAAATTTAAAATCTGTTTTATATCCCTATTTATTCTACTTGGAGTTCTAATGCATTTCCTGGTGCACTTTCTCTATCTAATCCTCCCGTGAAAGTTTATTCAGAATGCTGAAATAACCAGCAATTTTAGCTTAAACAGAAGCAAAACTTCTACCTCAAAAAGCGGAATCCTTGGAAGTCCTCAGAAAATACAGCCAACAATCATAAATCCATCGCCTTTTAAGTCAGTTAAAATGTATCTCACTTCTCGTTCGTTGAAATCCTTGCCACCCAGCTTTCCTAATTTTTTTCTAGGAAAAGGATAACAAGGAGTTAGATTGTTGGTTGCCGTTTACTATAAAGTTATCTCGTGTGTCTCCCATAATCGAAAATAATGGGATGTCTTTTGCAGGCGTTAGTATCGTCTCTGCCAAAGTAAACGGAAATTGAGAATCTCATTCTTTGGTGCCCAACAACGCAAGGAAATGCCACGACACTTGTCATTATCCTTATTCCAATATTTTATTTTTCGGATTGAAATAACGCTACCACGGCAATAGAGGACAGTAATTGAAATGAACAATCTCCACTAGAGTGCCGGGATTAAAATGCTCCATCGACATTTTGGCATCGTGACAATTTCACAGATAAAGTTTGACTGCAGTGGAAGAAGGTGGAGTCCAGGGATCAATATGGCTAAGTGTTCAAGTTTTCCTTCAATGGGTCCCATGCTGAAAATGATTGCGCCGAATTTTACGTGTGGATTAGGATGTTTCGAAAGCTTCTTCGCGGTTATCGATTTTGTCCCGCTTGTCTGTGACGCAATTCAAATATGGTGATGTATTCACGGTTGACGAATCTTTTATTAATGCAGTAAAACCAGCGCTACAAGATATAGTTTCCTGCTAAAACTGAAATATCAAATGGTGTGTTGAATGTGTAAAGTGATGTACAATAGATGGGACAGTACAGTAATTTCCAGGCTTTGTCCTTGCTTTTGATTCCTCTTCGAGATTCGTCCTGTTTTCCTCATTTAGACCCGCATTCAGTCAAAGTACTTACTCTTGATAATAATTATCAGATTATCAACCCTAAGGAAAAATTTTAAACATATTTACTATCGTGCACTGATTTAGAGAAGGACCTTACATCAAGGTCACCTAGAAACTGGCATTTATGCTTGTTGACAATATCTTCTGTGGAATGTTTATGAACCCTAATATGATGCGCCAAATAATCAGACCATCAATAAATGTTAGCTTCTATGATTTGCTTTCGAAACCACTGTTTCATGCTATATTTTTCTGCATTCACTAATTCATCTACTTTACTGGAAAAGAGACTCATTTTCACAAAATGGGAGGTAACAAAACCATAAAAGGAACCTTTGCCTTCAACAGTTTATCAAATACCACTCTCACCTTTCTTCAAATTGTAACGGTTGCTATAAGTACCTTTGTGAAAACAGCGTGTCATCTACAACGGCGCGCTGTCCCCGGCGGCTTCTGGCAATGTATTTCAACTCTCTTCACGATTATCTGAGAAGCTCGAATTCTTCCTCCTATTTTCTGCTCTACTACCAAACCCTATCTCCACCTCCACGTGGTGACCGCTGGGACCTCTTTCTTAACGAAAAGCTGCAGACGGAGAAGGATGAAGGCGAGTCTCCCGCGCCTAAAAACGGGACAAATTGTACCAACTAGTCCTCTAGGTTGGGGGCTGGGTAGAGCTGACAACCATACACGGAAAATAACTTGTTACGAAGCCACAACAGAAGCCTCGGACAGGACGGAATTTAAATCGACGGACCCGGCAACGACAAAGGAATAACGATTTGCGCGTTTTCTCATGGAACGTGCGCTCCCTGTACAGAGATCAAGCTGATGAGCAGCTAGCAGATACCCTGTCCCAATATAGGCCTGATATAACAGCGTTACAAGAGATGCGATGGACAGGGACCGGTTTCCTGGAGAAGAGCCACTACACCATATATTATAGCAGTCAGCCAGTAAACCATGTGCCCGGAGTAGGTTTCTTAGTCAGCCAAAAAATGAAACCTGCTGTTATCGGCTTTGAAAACATAAGCGAACGGTTATGCACTCTGCGCTTGCGAGGCAAGTTTATAAATATAAGCCTCATCAACGTTCACGCCCCTACAGAGGAGACTGCAGAGTCGGAGAAGGATACCTTCTACGAGGCAGTAGAACGAACCCTCGAAGCTTGTCCCAGATATGATATCAAAATCATACTTGGAAATTTTAACAGCCAAGTAGGGAAGGAGCCCATATTCAGGCGATACGTTGGCTCCCATAGCTTACACGAAAAACAAATGATAACGGACTGCGGATTATTCAATTAGCAGGGTCACACGAAATGGTTGTTGGAAGTACCTGGTTTGCGCGGAAAGCGGTCCACAAACATACGTGGGCCTCTCCAGACGGGACCACTTTCAACCAAATTGACCACGTGTTGATCGAACGCCTCTACCCCTCAGCCTTGATGAATATCAGAACATATAGGGGGGCCAATATAGAATCGGATCACTACCTCGTTGGCATGGTGCTCCGAGCTCGAATAACAATACCACCTAGAATGAAGCCATCCACAGCACAACCCTCCGCGACACCTATAAAAGGGAAATGGATGCCGCAATAACCGCAGTCAACAGAGGACCTGGAGATGAAGCATCAACAAATGATCTTCACAACCACCTGAAGAACGTTACCATTGATACGGCCACAAGCATACTTGGCCCCAGCCGCAAAAGGAGTCGGAACGGCTGGTTTGACGACGAATGTAAGCTAGCAACGGAACGCAAGAATGCCGCATACCGAGTAATGTTGCATTCTCAAAGAACGGGGGCAGGCGCAGAGACTTAGCACGAACTCGGTCGAGCGGAGAAGCGACTTCACAGATGGAAAAAGGAAGCCTGGGAGAACCAACAAGTCTGTGAAATAGAAAAGTACAGGGAGCAACCGCACCAGGCACGGAAGTTTTACCAACAAGTCAGCAGGATGAAGCCTTATACACCTCGATGCTCATCCTGCCGAGACAAAGAGGGAAATCTGATTTCCGACAGAATGGGCATATTGGAGCGATGGGTTGAGTACTTTGATGAGCTACTGAACAACCAGAACATTGGCGAGTTGGAGGTCCCGCGAACTGAAGACGACGGACAAATACTGCCACCACCAAGTTTAGGAGAAACAGTCCGTGCAATTCATCGGCTAAAAAATCATAAGTCGCCAGGAGCCGATGGAATTACAGCCGAATTGGTTAAATATGAACGCGACCAGTTACACCAAGTGGTTCATCAACTTGTGCTCAAGGTATGGAACAGCGAATCAATGCCTGACGATTGGCAGCGAGGCATCATCTGGGGAGATATCACACAGTACAGCAATTATAGAGGTATCACGTTGCTGAGTAACATCTATAAGATATTCTTCACTATCTTGCTAGACCGGATAGCCCGATACGCCCAGAACATCATTGGCCCATACCAAAGAGGTCTCAGTCCAGGCAAATCAGCAACAGATCAGATTTTCTCTCTGCGGCAAGCGATGGAAAAACTGTGGGAATAGGGACAACAGTTGCACCATCTGTTCATCGACTTTAAAGCCGCCTATGATAACATAGCCAGGGTAAAACTGTACACGGGCATGAGAGAATTCGGTATCCCCACGAAATTAATAAGACTGACTAGGCTGACCCTAACCAATGTGCGAGGCCAGAAAAAAACAGCAGGATCACTATCAAGACCATTCGACATCAACAACGGTCTACGACAAGGGGATGCGCTATCATGCGTCCTCTTTAACCTGGCTCTCCAGAAAGTGATCCGTGATGCTGAGGTAAATGCAAGAGGTACGATCCTCTTCAAGTCCACCCAACTACTGGCCTATGCTGACGATATCATCGACATCATGGGAAGAACCACCCGAGACGTATAGACTGTCTTCATCCGGATCGAGCAGGCGGCGATTAGCGCGAGATCTTGGGTTGCACATCAATGAGGGCAAGACAAAATATATGGTGGCAACGTCAGCACCGAAGACGAATCAACCAACAACATCAAACCGCACTGGTCAAACACGAAGAAGAATAAGGATAGGAGAGTACAACTTTGAGACCGTTGACAATTTCTCCTATCTAGGGTCGAAAATCACAACCGATAACAGCTACGATGATGAAATCCGCGCACGGTTGTTGTCAGCCAACAGAGCCTATTTCAGCTTACATAGACTGTTCCGCTCTAAACGTCTCCCCATAGGGTCAAGGCTCTTACTGTACAAGACTATAATCTCGCCAGTCCTCATGTATTCCTCGGAAACTTGGGTTCTTGGCAAGAAAAATTGCGAACTCTTGGCCCCGTTCGAGAGAAGAATCCTCCGAAGAATTTTTGGCCCCCTACATGAGGATGGACGATTCCGTAGCCTACACAATGACGAAATCTATGAGTGATACCATGACCGCCCGGTTGTGGATAAAATGCGGCTGACTAGGTTACGGTGGGCGGGTCACTTAATCCGTATGGATGAGGATGATCCCACCTGGAAAGTCTATAAGGGCAATATCTATGGTAGAAAAGAAGACGAGGCAGACCCTGCCTGAGATGGAGCGATGGCGTAGGTCAAAACGCCAGACAGCATGTAGGTATATCGAATTGGTGGACCTCGGCGCAAAACCGGGATGTCTGGAGTTCCTTATTAAGGCAGGCCTAGACCGGATACCGGTTGTTGCGCCGTTGATGATGATGATTCTTTGCGGAATGTTGTTCTGATTCAAGCTACTCGGTCATCCTAGGTTATTGGATTCCAGACCATGGAATAATCCACGATGTGTAATCCATCTATTGCCACTTTCGCTTTTAATTCGCTGGCCTATACGCCATCGTAGTTCTATTTTTTGCCTTATTTGATGAAAGTATTTGAGAGCTTTTAAATAACAGCACCAGTCTTCTTCCATGTGATGTCCTCATATACATTTGCACGAAATAGCTTCGCATTTCCGAATTTCTGACGAAATAGGCAAAGCAGACTTAGCACTGTTAATGCATTAAACTGCATAAGAATCCTGCCATCGTGAGCAGAAATGACGCTTCCAAGATATACAAAATGTTCGCCGTGTTCCAATAACGCAAATTGGACGAGTGTCATAGCTCACCAAATTAATCTTGGTTTAATTCGTCTCACGGCTTCTTTCCTAAATCGGGAGCCAATTGTCCATAAGGTCCATGACTCGATGTAAGCATATCCATTGAGACCCTCCTAACCTTCGGTCCTAACAGCATGGAGAACTTCCTCAATAAAAAGAGGGAAGAGCAACAGCGACAGAATGCAACCCTGTAGGATATCGCTTTGCGCTACAGAGTTATCTGATAATTTTTGCAATAACGAAGCACGTCACCTTTTGTGTCATTTTTTGTCGCTTTGATAAAAATCGCTGGTTTCCCCTGAAAATCCCTTTGCATAGAGCATTGCAGAAATGCCGCCCATTCAGGCTTCCAAAAGCCTTCTCAAAAACGACGAAGAGCAGGTAGAGCAGGGCACAGACAACACAATATTCCGGAGTGGTTCCCACGGGAGGATCTAAATCCAAGCGTAACTTGTTTGCGATCGATGCAATTTCAAGGTGTTCCTTGATGCATTTCAGGAAGATTTCAACGTGGTAGATGATAGCGAAGTCATCCTTCCACCTCTTCAGTTGCTCATAATCGTGGATGAAAATCTATCCCTAATTTCCCTCCCAGTATCCCCGAATTCATTGGTATTTACCATTTGGGCAGTTCTGTTCCCCTCGCCAACCCAGCGGTGGAAAATTTTTTGTCATGATGCATAATACATTGTTCTCGTTCCTTTTGTTGATAACGGAGCACCTGTTTTCGTAGTCAACTAGGTGTTAGCACGTCCTTTCGTGACGTAGCCGATAATTTTATCTGCACTAAATATAGGGGCACTTTTGACCACAGGCCAGTACCCAGCATTCTTTTTGGACGCGTTGTTTACAGTTAGTGTTGTATGCAGGAAAAATTTAGAGCACGTCGATTTATTCCTCTGCGAGCAGATGTAGTAGCGGCACGCAGGGGAAGATAAGCAACCATCCACGACCATTTCACTACCAACATTCAAAAGACAACTCCTAAAATCTTTTGTTGATAGCGATATAATCAACCTCATTAGATGTTTCTTGCTAGTCGACCATAAGACCGATCCTGTATTCCAACATTGTACCAATAATGTGAATTCGCGCTTAAGAATACACTCAAAGTCTTCCCTACTTGTAAGGGGCGACTAAAAGGGATTGACATTTCTGAGATAGCAACCCGCAAATGTGCAAACTTTATTGCTACGTCAACCACGCCGGAGAGGGACTCACGTACTACACCTTTGGCTACAGAAAATGGACTATTATCACCATTTGAAATATGCCCATGTTCCTCGGCAAAGAAAACGAGGCTCCTCAAAATGCTCACTTTTTCCAACTTGAGCGAGAATTACAACAATATAAGCTGGACATTCTCGGCATAGACGAAGAGAACTCCTCTCCCTCTTATCGCAGTCTGACAATGTGCTTTTGTAGTCTGGAAAGTCAAGTGGTAGCACCGGTGGCGCGTTATTTCTGATGGCTTCCGCAAGGCGCACTCTCCTGACCTAGGAACCGGATTCTAACAGACTTCTGCAAGATTCTCGCCCATGTTAAGAAGCATTATAACTGTACAATGCTTTGCGTCAGCGGAGGCTTCCAATATAGTGGAAAACGATACTTTCTAGGTCAATTACACGCAGCCCAGAAGAGGCTTCCTAAAGGTGGCATTCTAATCATGGTGGGTGATCTGAACGTCAAAGTGGGTTATAACAACACCTCACTCGGATATGTGATGGAAAAGCACGGTCTTGGCGACAGCTATGACAATGGCGGGAGGCTTGTGAATTTCTTCAGCTTCCACCGCCTCGTCCGCCGCATTATCTTAATCCAGAGCCCGCCATAAGGTCAGTTGCGTTTCAGCTGACCGGCATCCTACGAGGAATCAAATCGACCACTTTGCAATCAGGAGTTGATGCAATAGTTGTCCCCTGAATGTGCATAACAAGACCACCATATGATGGTTACTTATGTTTTTTTGCGTGTTACCGTCACTTCCTATTTGAGAATATCTATGAGCATTGGGCCGCCATTTACGTCCTGAAAGGGGTCATAAGTAGAAGCGCACCTATGAATGAGAGGAATTGATGGCTTTATTGACCGCTGCGAGTGATAATGAGGGCAAGGTACTCAAACTCCAATCCCGAACGAAATCAGGCCAATTTTAACAAAGAGATAAAAGGAAATTGGCTATTGCGTTGATCAGAAAAGCGGAAAATATCGTAGGACGCAATGATTTCAGAAGTGTATATGGCATTACGCGAGAGCTTCCATATAGTCGCCAATCTTTCGATGGCCCTGTCAAAGACCTTAACGTTCAGCTTCTCATCCACGATGAAAGGCAACTGAAAAGGTAGAAAGAAGACGTCAACAGGGTTGTTAACCGTATCGCATCTGGTGAGGTTTGTCCTCTTGTTGATGTTATGACAAGTCACTGTAACGTGGGGATATGGACTGTTTCTCCAAATAGGAGGGCATCATAGCACTCAAAGGGAGTAAAGCCACTGGGTTTGATGGTTTCCCTGCAGGGATACTTATTGCTGCACCTACACTGCAGATCTGTTGCTGCCTTTACCAGAGATGGGTAAAAGGGAATGATCGTTAAGATTTCAAAGAAGGGCACCCGTTTTGAGGGTGGCAATCGAAGAGGGATCTGCGTGCTCCCTGCAGCAAAGATAACAGCTTAGATAATCCTGGGACACATCAGGTGGTACGTGTAGTTTGATTTGATCGACAGACGGTGGCAGGTTTCTCCTCCGGGTCGTCATGAATTCACCATGTCAACACCCTACGAAACAGTGTGAGGAATTTAGCACTTTACTTCACCAACTCTTCATTGATTTCAAAAAAGCTTTCGATAATGTAGCAGGTAGTGTGTTTGGCGTGCTTTATCCAGGAGGCGCATCCCAGAAAGACTAAAAGTTATTATCAGAGTGACATATTTTGGCACGAAATGTCACGTGCAGTAGGAAAGTAAAATCTCGGATTATTTTGAAATCTTAAGCATCTTGTTGTCTTGTTTGAAAGCAGTGGGGAAGTTCAATAGACTATGACATCTTTCCTCAAACTACGCTGGTGACATCTGTTTGCTCACTCACCGGCTCATGAAATTTGGTAAAATGGCTCTGTATTTGGAGAGAGAGGCAGTTAGAGTTAGTCTGAAGATAAATACTCTTCCTGAATTAATGGATAAAGCATCTAAGGTATGGATCTGCATTTCTGCCGGCAGATGCACCGAACTAAATGCTGTCTGACGCATTAAAAACGCCAGATCCGTTTTCGCTATTTTGTCTAAAACCTGAAAATTCAGTTATCTCAACACCAAGATCAAGTTGAGATTGTTCTCTGGCAGTGCTCTTTCTATGTAGTAGGAAGAAGCAGCACATGGAAAGTGATATCCACTATCATTGAAAGGTTCGAAACGTTCGTCAACGCCTGTCTGCTGGCGCAGAAGAGCAGTAAAGGAGGGCAGACGTCTCAAGAAGTTGTAGAGGTAGTTGAAGCTTCGATATTTTTTTTAAAACTGGTTTCCAGGACATGAAGTTGTACGTACTAAATATGGAAAGCATCTATCCGACATCGGATTCACACTTCTTACGATAGAGAAAGATGCTTCCCAAAGTTCTACCGCCTTACTTCACTTAATACTAAAGCTCCCAGCCTGTATTACTGAAGTTCTCCCTTCGAGCATTCTGTGCAGCTTGGATATCATCGTCGAGAAAAGTTTGCGTATCCCAAAATCCAATCATAAATCGTTGCCGAAAGCGAAGGCTGAGAGTTAAAAAAATCAGTTTTCGTCGAGGCATGGTGGTTGTTTCCATAAAGGAGATTCAGGAATTGCAGGTGGTTAACTCAAAAATCCCTGTCTCTTGTAGTCGCCTTCTAGCAAAGAGAATATCACCTCTTCAGGGCTTCGACTTCCCGGCTAAACACCTATTCCATGAGACGCTTAGATCTTATAAGACCATTCAAACTATATGAAAGGTCTCTCCTACTCTTCCCGCAAACCTTTCATCGACTTTAAAGTCGCCTATGATAGCATAGCCAAGATAAAATTGTACACGGCCATGCGAGAATTCGGTATCCGGACGAAATTGATAAGACTCACTAAGCTGACCCTGACCAATGTGTGAGGCCAGATAAAAGCAACGGGATCACTCTCAAGACCATTCGACATAAACAACGGTCTACGACAAGGGGATGCCCTATCATGCCTCCTCTTTAACGTGGCCCTCGAGAAAGGCATCCGTGATGCTGAGGTAAATGCAAGAGGTACGATCCTCTTTAAGTCCACCCAACTACTGGCATATGCTGACGATATTGACATCATGGGAAGAACGACCCGAGACGTACAAACTGCCTTCACTCAGATGGAGCAGGCGGCAATCAGCGTGATATCTTGGGCTGCGCATCAATGAAGGCAAGACAGAGACAACATCAAACCCCACTGGAAGAATAAAGATAGTTGCCTACAACTTTGAGACCGTTGACAATTTTTTCTATCTAGGACGATGAAATCCGCGCATGGTTGTTGGCAGTCAACAGAGCCTACTTCAGCTTCCAAAAACTGTTCCGCTCGAAACGCCTCAGGTCAATGCTTTTACTGTGCCATACAATGATCTTGCCAGTCCTCATGTATTCCTCGGAGACTTGGGTTGTTAGCAAGAAAAATTGCGAATTTTTGGCACCCTACATGAGGATAGCCGATTCCGTAGCCTACATAACGATAACATCTATGAGCGATACCATACCGACCGTCAGGTTGGGGATGAAATCTGGCTCAATAGTTTACGGTATGCGTAACCATCATGCATCCGTATGGATGAGGATGTTCCAGTCCGCAAAGTCTATAAGGGCAATATCTATGGTAGAAAAAGAAGACAAGGCAGACCCTGCCTGAGATGGAACGATGGCGAATGTTTGGACGCCACACAGTTTTTAGGGATATTGAATTGGTGGACCTCGGCGCAAAACCGGAATGTCTGGAGTTCCTTATTAGGGCAGGCCTAGACCGGATACTGGTTGTTGTGCCGTTGCTGATGATGATGATAAACCTCTTTTAAGAAAGTTTTCCCGTAAGTCATCAAAATAAAATCTCAACTTCCGCGAGGACCTCTCGTGAAGTCCTGTTTTCATTTTCGGTTTTGTTTGAAAAGGTGTTCCCAAAAAAACTTATGTACGTGCTGCACCAAGGTTTGATTACAAAACAAAACCTTAATATAATCTGTTTACTGAATCTCCGCCTCTCTGACAGTATATCAGATGCACCTTCCTTCGAAACCGCTCCATCTGTGGAGATGAAATTCGGTTGACATATACAACCTACGAGATCCCACCCATACAGTAAAAGGTGCGTTTTTGTGTGAAGTCTAAGGGGAGGGGAGTCTCCATAGGAGCGAAAAGGCGGTGTAACACTTTCTCTCAGGTCTTAGATATGACATTGGTAGGCAAACAGCGACGCGAGAGACAGGTCTCATTGTCAAAAACTATACAACCGGATTACAAAGTTTTGTAAAGAGGGAGGTAAATTTCGGGAAATTGAAAATGCCAGGCGGAATACAATAGGGCTATATTCCAATTATTATTGTTGCTGAAGAAGGTCTGTACGCTGTTTTATTTGGAGAATATGGAGGGGTTCAATAGACTATGTCCTCTCTCCCCGTACATATGACATCGATGCGGTTTCCAAATAAGGCATGGACTTTTCAACTAACGGCTTTGAAAAGAAGCTAAACACAGCAATGCCCGTTGCTATTGTGCATGTCTGAATATATAGGGTTGGAGAAAGGCCCAGCTCGTGAGTACTTAAACCGTAGGGACCCATTATAATGGGTGTTTTTTAAGGACTTAAGAACTTAAAATTAAAATACAAAACAGAAATATTGTTGGAATGAAATTTTCTTTTCCATTATAAACTGTAGATTATTTCATGACATTTATTTTTTAAATATATTTTTTGTTATATGTCAACCAAGGCTACGAGTTACATGGCCCATTCTATCAGTTTAACTTTTGACTACTTTCTCCAATAAATCTGCCGTATAGCGTCAATGGTGGCATCAATATTGACTTCCAATACTTCAACAGTTACTGGTTTTTCGGCATAAAGCAATGACTTAACACAGCCTCATCAAAAGTGAGCGGCGTTAAATCACTCGAAGGGGGGGGGGGGGGCGTCAATTAAAGGACCACCTGTGGGAAAAAAAGTTTTTACCAAATTGATTTTGCAACAAAGATTCGCTGATCATGGCTGGATAGTGAAACTTCTTCATTCCGAAGGAAATAGGAACCGATGCACCAAACCGTCAATTTTAATGGACGTAATGGTGATTCGTCAACGGTTGCGGTGTTTATGGACATAGCCATTTGACCAGAAATGAGCTTCATCACTAAACGAAATTCATTCAGTTTCAAAAGAGCTCAACCAGCAAAAATGCGACGTAAGCAATGGCCAAGCTGAATTTTAAACGCATCTAATCCAAGCTCCTTAGGTAAAATTTTCCACATAGCCGAAGGACAAAGGCCAACACGTTGAGAAAGGCGACGGATTGACATTTCGGGACCTTCTTCAACCCTTTTGCACTACAGCAGTAATATTCCGTTCGGTACGCATATTTACTTTTCTTGTTGATGGTTTTGAATCGGAAAAAGTAAGAAAAGTGGTGCAAAACCGATCAATAACTATATGAATGGCTTGCTCACTAGGTCAATCATGTTGACCGTAAAATGGACGAAGTGGTCTATAAACTCCGTGGTCAGATTTATTTTCCTCGAAGTAAATTTCTATAATTTGGGAGCGTTGAATGATTCATGATGATTCACCAACCTTAACTGAATAGAAATATCAACACAGTTTGACATTCTCGATTATCAAACCATGGTTATTGGCTGCAACTCAAGTATATCGATACCAAAATCTAGGGGCTGATGCACCCATACGCGACGCTCCATATTAACACATGAAGCTTGATTTCCCATCTCTAGAAAAAGGTCCCCCTGCGTAGTTCGTAAGCCGTGAGAGCTCGCTTCATCTCTGCCTCTACATATTAGAAGGATGAAGGGGCACTTGGTTTCCACGAACTGTTTATTTTCTTTGGTATCGCAAAGCTTTTAGAAGAACGTCCAGTCAAAACTCCTTACAATGCTCGTGAACACCCACATTGCGTACTATTGGTTAGTGTATTCCAACTTTGGTTTCATCGGCCGTTTCTCCCTTTTTGTTTGTGTAAACGTTATTAAAAATTCTTCATTATTTTTTTTCGGCCCTGTCCTCTACTAGTTACGGAAATAGAGCCTACTTCTACTGTCTTATTAGATGTACCCAAAATACACATTGGTGACATATTCCATCGTCTCAAATGGATCAAAATTACTTCGCCTAAGTTCCTCCATAATTGCAAAAATGTTGTACATTTTCAAAGCAAATTATTAGCCTAAATATATTTATAGTAACATAATATCATATAAAGAAGTCATTCCACCATCATTAAAACAATTTCTATTTTCAGCTTAGTGAACTTGGACGTCCTTTTACTGGCGGATCGTGGTGCGGCAAAGCGACCGGGCCCCAACTTTATTTTAGTGAAACATCGACCGTCACTGCATCAGTGAAGGTAAGTACCAGGCTTCCCTCATATTTCATCACATCCCCTCACCCACCCACAGATAAGGACTTATCTGTATCTATCCACACATTACTGGATTTCTGGTAAGCTCCTTTTCCCGTGGCCACAGTCATTGGAAGAAGAAACATATTTGAGCATTCCCTTGAATCTCACAAAGTAATTGTATATCTTAACAGAGGAAAATCCTAATGGAAAAACTCATCTGTAAAGTTGGAGCATATGAGAAAGTCTATTTCCGGCTAATTGGATCTGAATTATTCGTATCGATCTGATGGTTTTAGAGCGTATGGGGAGGAAATCACTATTGTAATCATCATCATCAATCATATCGATGACGAATTCAATGGAATGAAGAATAGCTTACTTCCGCTCCTTGCAGATTTCATCAAATAAAGTTGATATGTTGTTATCATTTTATTGGGTAATGGTAATGGGGGCGGAAATTCCTGGTTACGGAATTGTGAGCTTCGAAATTGAAAATATTATGGCTTCTTATGTGAAAGATAAGTTGAGAGTTTCAGGACCATTAGACATGCCATGTCTCCCCTTTTAATACGATACATTTCTTTATAGATGCTGCCACTTGTACTACTCTGTAGATACATATAATTATAGGTGGAATGGAATGCCATATCAACCCTCTTGTACGAGATTATATTGTGTGTCAACAATCCGAGTATCAAAATAATTATCAATAGTTGGAAAAAAGATAAAGTAGAATCCAGAAGAGCCAGTTATTGGTTAAATTTCTTCCTTTTCTTTTTCAATGCGTCCTCTAAGAACCAACTATTCTGAGGAGGAAAGGTAAAGAGGCGAAGAAGAAGACAAAATCTGGAAACGGCGTATGCATAATAAAACAAAATCTTGTCAATAGTGGCAGGTTCCAGCAGGAAACGTATAAATCAAAGTTATCACGCTAATTAACGAATTTCATTGAAATAACACACTTTCATACAACAACAACAAATAGATATAAGTACCGTCAGTTAACAATAAATATGTCCCACCCTACCAACAGGAATTCAGACTGATAGAGAGATCCCAGGTTGCAGATAGTGGACGGTCGGTTAGTAGACTTACTTACGAATATCACGTAGGTGAAGGATTCTGGTTAAAACCTGGCAAAAGATCTAAGAAGCTTCTGTGATGAGCGAGCAGTGACGTCTTATGCAGCGTCATTAAACAGACTGCTTTTGGGCTGGTAGACATGGTATTTCTGTAACCACAGGAGCTGTCAGTGATCGTCTTGAGACAACTCAAAACTCTGGAAAGCCTGCAGACACGTTCTCGACTGCCTCCTATAAATTGGTGGTTCAAACTAGGTTGAGTTAACTCTCGGTTAAATCAATCTCCGAACTTTGACAATGACAGACCTAAAACCAATCCTCTCACTCTTTGCAAAGATGTTCATTTCACATTAAAGGTAACTTATTTTGCAGCTAGTGTCATAAAATCGGCCCACAAAATATGAAAGGATTAGTAAAACCACAAACAAAGAAGGTGATAAGATAAATAAAGCTACGATGACAATAGAGAACGTCAACATGCAGAGCATAAAAGTAATGCCGTCCTCAAGACCATCTGACAATGTCAACAGCTGCAATCAATGAGACAGGTGCTCTAAATCACCCACAATAAGACCTTCCCGACTTAAGGCATGGCACATGGTACGAGTGGATTATGAAATTGGGGGCTGCAGAAGAACAAGAAACAAACATATCCTAAGCACAAAGCGTACGGTTGCATAGATGAAACAAAAAGACAACAATATAGATGAATTCCCTAGAGATTTCTGACATAGTTCAATAAAGTCAGAAATCATGGGAAAGCCTCAAAGCAATACAAAGTCCCTTAGGTACGACCAGTGGATAGTTCGTGAATACCAGCAATAGCAAGAAAGCAGAAGGTTTCTAAAAGAGGAAACTACTAAAAACACCGGTTGAGGTAATAAGGGAAGACAAAGCAAGGGAGAGGAGGGACAGAGAAAGTGAAACAGTAACATAGAAGCGCTTTTTGTTTCCAATCGACGAAAGAGCACAGTTACGTCTAAGCCTTCAGATATAAAAACAGCAAAAATTGGATGGATCGAATTCAAATTTCTAAAACTAATTATACTAAAGATGCTGTGCAAAAAGCGGCTTTTGCTGAAAAGGTAAATCTAGCTGCCACAGTAGAAATGTGAGAATGAGAATCGGAAATTTCCAAAAGCGACCACATAGAGACCCAATCAATTAAAGTTACAAACCCAAATAACAGAAAGCTGGTGTGGGAAATATCACGCAGCAATTAGACGGCCATGAGAGAAGTTGGTATCCCGACGAAATTGATAAGGCTGACTGGGCTGACCCCGACCAATGCGCGAGGCCACATAAAAGCAGCAGAATCACCCCCGAGACCAGTCAACATCAAAAAGAAGACGAGGCAAACATTGCCTGAGATGGACGCTAGGACACTAGATAGGTTATGGCACCGTTGATGATGATAATAAAGCGGGAAACTCAATTAATAAAGTTGGAATACTACCCAGCTTGGGAGTTGGAATACAATTCTTTAAAAACACTCCGTTGCGCACGCTGCAACAGAGCCAGAATGTGTCTTTTCTCGAAAACGAAAAATGCTATCAATGTCTCTAACTAGGTAATCTAGGAGTGGACTGCTAAGTCCCAGAGAGAAGCTAGCTTTGTTATTGCTGTGGCGAATAAAGGCACAAGATTGGTCAGTGCGCCAGACTAGTGAAATTTTATGTGAAGATGAGCTTAGTATGGTGGCAATATAGTGACCCAGTAGTGGCAGAATAGGAACTAAACTAAACTCGAAATCAAGTTTCACGCTAATGAGCTACTATTTGACACCCAGTGATAGGAGTAACGGGCTTCAGGCGGAAATATGACCCTATCGAAAACGAGGCAGTGCATTTGGGAAACCCTTTACTAGTACCATGATATTGTAACTGGAAACCCGCTGAATGAGACATGTTAACAACGAGCTCAGGGGAAAGATGTGTTTTAGCTGCGGCGGACAGATTGGAACAATCATTGCCAACATAGTTCCTACGATCCTATCCAACCACGAACTCCTTTGAGCGGAGAAGCGACTTCACAGACGGAAAAAGGAAGCCAGCCTGGCAGAACTAACAAATCTGTTAACTCGAGAAGTACAGGGAGCAATCGCACTAGGCGCGCAAGTTTTACCAACAAGTCAGCAGGATGATCACGATGGATCACGATGCTTATCCTGCCTAGACAAAGAGGGAAATCTGATTTCCGACAGAATAGACATATTGGAATGATGAACTGCTCAACAACCAGAATATCGATGAACAAATATCGCCACCACCAAGCATATAAGAAACCGTCCGTGCAATTCATCGGCTTAAAAACTATAAGTCGCCAGGAGCCGATATAATTACAGTCAAACTGGTTAAATATGGAGGCAACCAACTACACCAAGCAGTTGATGCTCAAGGTGTGCGACGGCGAATCTATGCCTGACCACTGGAATCGAGGCATTATCTGGCCAATAAATAAGAAGTGAGACATCACGCAGTGCAGCAATTATAGAGGTATGACATCGCTGAGCACCATCTATAAGAGATTGTTCGCTATCTGGCTAGGTCGGATAACCCTGTACGCCCAGAACATCGTCGACCTATACCAAAGAGGCTTCACTTAAGGCAAATGACCAACAGATCAGACTTTCTCTCTGTGCGGCGAGCGATGGAAGTAGGGGCCATCAGGTGCACCACCTTTTCATCGACTCTAGGGGTAAAAATGTACATGGCCATAAGAGAATTCGGTATTCCAACGAAATTGATAAGACTGATTAGGCTGACCAAATAAAAGCAGCAGGATCAATTTCGAGACAATTCAACATTAACAACGATCTACGGCAAAGGGATGCCCTATCATGCGTCCACTTTACCTTGCCCCTCGAAAATGGCGATGGCGTAGGTCAGGACGCCAGATTGCTTTTGGGGATATCGAATTGGTGGACCTCGGGGCAAAACAGGGATTTCTGGAGTTCCTTATAAAGTCAGGCCTAGACCGGATACCGTTTGTTGCACCATGGATGACGATGATAGCTCCTACTATAAGCTTCAGAAACCCATGATGTCTAGCAACCATTCCAAACATCCCGCTAGCGATAGCTTACCTAGATAGGAAAGTTTCAGAAAATTTCATCGGCAGTGATCACCACTACATCATTTAGAATGCCTGCCTGTCAAATGAAGTTTATCAAAGGGATAATGGAATGAATCATCAATGCATTGCAGCATTGATGCCCAGGGTTAGAGCAAATCATAGCTAGCTGTTTATTTACAGGTATGAGCAAAACCGAGACAGACTAACCAGACCCAAGAACCGTGGGAGGGCGATTATAGACGCGGAAAAATTCAAGCAAACCATTAAAAAGGAAAAATTGAATAAACTCCCCATGATTTGTACAGAAAATCTTCGTTGTTAGGATATAAAGTCGTAATGTGAAAACAAATCACTGATCGATACCGAAACAACGGCGTAGATCATTGACTCCCTATTCCCTACGTAGGAAGAGCTAAAATAAGAATCAGAAACGGCATGTCATGCGCATAAGATAAATTGCCCGCAACATTGAAAACTGTGAAAAACCCGAGCAGCACCCGAGACTAATAGGGTGCGTTGGACGATCATAAAGATACGATCATCCGAACCCCCGGGGATGCTGCTGGATATGTATGACACTTTTTATTTTTGTTTTCAGATAGTTTTTCGAGAAATATTGGAAACAGTAATAATTGACTTTGCTCAACAAAGACAATTATTCGCACACCTGTCTGGACGTAGCTGAAAATCTACTTGCTAAATTTGAAACTGACAGAAGATATGGAAAATTCTGAAGGACTTTCTGAGAAGCAGTACGACTTTAGACCTGAAAAAATCGATTGCCGGAGCAATCTAAGATTCAGTAGCTAGCGTGGAACAAAATCAACGTGAGAACCACTGTTCGAGACGTGCAGATATACTTACAAGATTAGACAACCACAACGCATCCAATATTCTCAGGAGGGCAGCTATCGTACAGATACATACTTTTGATCGTGTTTGTCCTTCATGAATTCAAACAACTCTACCATTTTTCCTCCGAGTAGAGGAAACGATGATTCGTCCGTATTCTAACACTGCTCCTCTGTTTGACTTTCCCACTGGGCACTTCTGTATTTATTAGCCTTCCAGGAGGTTCCCTAATTTCAAAAAATGTTAGGTGATGACGGCTTTACAGTTTCTTACTAGGGCCTCACCTTTGCCCTGGGAGTAGCGTGACCGAAGCGGGTCGCAGATGTTAAGTGCTCCTTTATATAATTCGTAGAACACAACGTGACTATGAATTATATTGAAAGCAAATTCGCCAATTCTTTTGACCAAAGCTTGGCCAGAGCTTAAAAAATCTTTTTAAGAATTGTGGGAGCCTAAGTCCGCATCAACGGCATCCGCTCCGGTATCAAGTTGATGCGGACTTAGGACCGCACGATTCTCAAAAAAATATTCCCTGATTTCCTTCCTTCATGAACGTTGATTTCGGACGAGACCGCTGGATCGTCGAGCTTCTCTTAAATGGATTGAACACTAAGCCTGTGACATGTTCACCCTACTATGAGCTAATGAATGACCAGTTAGTGGGTCATCTTTCCGTGTTTTTTGGACAGGCGTTCTCGGGAAAAATATAGTCATGTGGGGTATCAAAGGTCTCAATTAGTACTTTCCGAAGCCGGTTAGTTTAAACATTTGTTGGAAAGGTGGGAAGCGCGGAAGGTCGAAATTGATCATCTCTTTAACGAACTGATTCTCAGAAACTACCCAACCGAAAAATCTGAAAAAATCATAAGTCTACCATTATGTATATGGCGCCTAGGCTCTGAAATACTCCCATACCGATACCTTTTCAAATACAGTTAATAATAGTATATTGCTGTAATTTTTAGTAACTGGCTGCAAAACCCCCTTAAGCTCTTCCTAGTACTACGAAATTTTGCAGTAATGCGGGCTAAGATATAGAGCGTGATCCTACCAAGTTATAATAGCCCAAAGTTGCCGCTCCAGTTGCCGCCCCAACTCCAAATATACACTGTCTTCTTAAGAGAGGTTTAAAATTGCGTTAAACATAAAATGTACAGTCAAACTTTAAAAATACAAATTTTTCTGCTACACAGCAATCTACGTAATCACATTTCACATCCAATCTATTCTAATCATCCATTTACGGACAACACAAAAATATCATCAAGAATCAAATCTTTTATCTCAAAAATCTAATAATCCATAAATAACTTACCTTTCTTTCCCGTGTAAGATTTCGCTGGCTAAGATAAGTAGATTAGAATCCAACGACATGGCAACCGTCGGATTCGCGGTGTAAGAATGAATGGTTTTGTAGCTCCATTATGTAAGCAAATCTGTAGAAAAGCTTTTTATGGGAACATGAGATGTTTGGGAAAAAAAATCAGAAATGATATTTCATATATTCTCCGATCTTTTGCATATCTTTCCAACCCAGCATATTCAATGAGATATCCTCACACCCCTTGCGCCTACGTTTGGTGACTGAAAAAGGAAGCAACGTTTTTTCCAAAGAAGAGACGCTTTCGGAGAAATAAATTCAGTGGAGAATGGCGAGCTAATAATCGACCCGTTTCTATCTAATTTCCTGGTGGTATACATTTTTAGGCCTTTTGAAGATACGGCACACAAAAGCTGCAATCAGGGTGTCTTTGAAACGTATTTTATTCTAAAAGCGGGGAGCAAACACTATGTATGAGTTTAATCGAAATATTTAAAAATTTATGAAAATTAAGCAAAGCGATTCTATTCAAATTGCTGTGGATTCGACAGTACTTATCATAGCGTGTATCTTTCATTTCCACGAACGTGCCTAACTAGATACTTCTTAGCGTTAATTTTGTTTGTAGACGTCTTTTGCATTCTAATTTCACATAGCGAGTGGGCTAAGGGCGTCCCTTTCCCGAATTTGTTGCGAAAGGCCATTTAATTTTGAATATTATTGGCAGTAATATTTACTATCTTCTGGAAATTCAAATAATATCTCAATAATGCTGAGCGTTTCTTTCCCCGTCAACGAGGTGATGATTACCTGTTAACATTAATAAACTAATTTCATTAATCGTGATCAATGGAAATCAATAACTGAAAAGCAATCTTAATTTAAAAAATATGACCTTGTGATTTAAGATAACAGATATGTAGAATTTTGGAAAAATATTTCAATATTATGTTTTTGGCACCTTTTGATAAATTTCAGTCATAAACGATTCAATATTAATTTGAATTAAAATCAGGCGATGAAAATACTGTGACGATTTATGATTGAATATAAATAATCTGTGATTACTTATCTACTTGAATTAATCGTCAACCATGAATTAATTAAGTAGACTAATCGTTAATTGCAATTATCACTTTAATCATATGTAGACCGAATTGTATTTTGCTCTAAGAAAAGTCTGTCCAAGTTTGCGAACACTTGTATTTGATAATGCAACATAATGGAACCTGCACTCTTTTGGCCAGAAACAATAGTATTACATAATTAAAATTAAATTCTGTCGCAAATTTTTTATAAGACTTAAATTGAAATTTATTTAATTATTTATACATATACTTTCTACTGAAGATGTATTAGTCATGTTAATCTTATTATAATTCTTCTTTTTTCCACGACTCACGACAGACTGCACTGCCGGTTCCTACGCCGGCCGACCCCGTGGCGGTCAATCTGCTTACCACCAGGTAGGAGAGCTACTCAGGCGGGTGAGTTTCGAGTCGTGGTGAATTGTGCTACTTTGGTGTGGAGCTCGGGTGAATCCTCACTAAGCGGCTCCACACTGTAATGCCTTCACACTACCCCATCCCCAGCGATAAAACCCGACTCCTGGCCCGCCAATTTTAAGGGTGCAGATCAAAGCTTCCGCGCCGTGCACCTTTTTTCCCCGAGACCTCAGCGCCGGAGACAAAATGGTTTAGTCTGGATACGGAGACTTTCTTGCGCTTGCCGTCGACTTGAAGCCTAAAGAAGCGCTCCGCTCTGTTTCACACTTCATATGGTGCCTCACATGGTGATTGCAGGAGCTTCCGGGAAGCAGCCACGCGAACCCCAAATTGTGTGCAGACATCTAAGTAGAATAAAAGGCAAGAATTGTGACCACGAAGAGTCATCTTGTGTCATTATAACGGCCATCAGCATCCTATGCCAGCATCCCATTGGATTGCGGGTGGTACGGACTTGTCCGATGAAGCTTAGGAGTTTATCTAACTCCGAGAATAGGGTAGACTTGAACTGCATTCCCTCGTCAGTAATGACTTAGGCTGAAACTCCAAAGTATGGAATCCACTCCCGACAAAGGGCCTCGGCGCACGATTGTGCGGAATTGCGGCCAGACGTATTGCTTCAGGCCACCGCGTAAACTTGTCAATGATTGTGAGGCAAAATTAGAGGTCATGGGAATCTCGCAAGGGGCCAATGATGTCGATGTAGATCGTGTGAATACGCTTCTTTCTGTACGTGCTTGGTGACTTTACACTTCTGGCACGTGATGCACCGTCTGGTCCAGGAATTATTCATTAAAGGCCAGAAATATTTGCTTGTGGCCAGCCGATTCGTTGTCGGAATACCTAGGTGCGCAATATCGTGTACTGTATGGAACACTTCCTTGCGAAAAATGGCTGAAATATATCGCCTAGATCCCTTTTCAGAGGTCTCCCAGATTATTTCGGTGGTTGAGGCGAAAAGGGGAAACCTCCGAAATTTATATTTGAATTTGTCCCTGATTACTTGTGCTGGATGTCCTAAGGAAAATAGCTTATGAAGTTCAGGTGCAAGTCAGCAAAAGGAAGTTTTGTCGGGCTTCTGCTTAAAAGTGAAGGTAAGAGACTTGTGGTCCGTGAACACTATGAACGGCCTGCCGTCCAGGCAACATGAAAAGTATTTGATTGCCATGTACGCTCACCCTCAGAAGAAGCTCAACGGCTGCCAGATTTGGTTCAACGTTTGGTGACGGGCAGCGATGTCTGAGGGATCGACGAATACGACTAGGGGTGCACCACGTAGAAAAGTACAGTGCTGACGACTCCCGCTAAGAATAATCGTCGACTCTGCTTCGGGTCGCCAAAATTTGGAAGCATTCTTGCCAGTGTTGAACTGATGGTCGCCGCTTTCTAAGCTATCAACAGTCATCAATGGGCAGTATTTCCCGTCGTCCTAGGCTTTTCTGGCTAGATCAAAAACCGCATCAACGGCTGAACGAGCCTTTCGGAAGCCAAACTACCTAATTGATAAATAACCGCCACTATCAATTAATGGATATAGCTGGTTATAGATTATTCGCTCGAGGACCTTGCCTATTATATTCAAAAGACATGTAGGTCTATAGGATGTTGGTTCACCTAGCGGCTTACCTGTCATCGGGATGAATACAAGTGCTCTTGATGACCAAGCTGTTTCTGGTTTCTTTATGTGAGGAGGAGGAGGTAGTATTAATAGTAACATATATCGCCTGGTGGTCATTTTGCGCGTATTCATGGCTAACATATCACTTACGAAAGGAGGACCTACAACGGAGCCTAGCGCTCCACGCCTAGAAGTGTTTACACTTCCGATGTTAAGCAGGGTGACGTTTGTCCGTCACACGCATTTCCCTCAGAGACGGTTACAGTTTTTGACACCAAATTTGGTTGAAAAGTGGGAACTGTGAACGCTCATGCATACAATGAGTTACATAATTCTATATTGAATTTCAGGTGGGGGTCCTCATACTTGCAAAAGAGGGGTGTAATTTTTTAGTAGTAGTTTCCGAAGTTGGTCTTAGTTTTGACATTTGTTGGAAAGTTGGGGAGTGCGTCGGGTCGAAAGTGATGATTTCTTTAACGGACCCATTCTTAGAAACAATCCAACCCAAAAATCTCAAAAAAAACGAAGAGGCTGCCACTATATGGTGCCTAGGCCTCGAAATAGCCTCCAGAACGATGTCTATTCAAATAAAGACAATAATAATATATTATTATACTTTTAAGTAATTGGCTGCAAAACCCCCAAATTCATTATAGCACCGGGAAATTTCGTAACAATGTAGAGTATAACATAGAGCATGATCCTACCAAGTAGAAATTGCACTGTTACTAACAAAGTTATAATAGGTCAAAGCTGTCGCTTCTTTGCTAATTCAATACCGAGTGAGGAATTTGTCACATAATATATGAATATATTTTGTGCTACGTACTAATGGGGCAAATGCACACTCAAATGTCCTTACAAAAGAAATATAGAAAACCCTTCATACCTGAAGCGTCCAGCTTTCGGTTTCCCGACTTGCTAAGATTTTGTATAAATCAAAACATTATTAAAATCCATTTACTGTCTGTCTGTCTGTCCGTCTATATGCCTTTTGTTCTGGGTAGACGTGGAAATTCTAGAAAGACACTGCCGCGCTAGGTTGTAACAGTGTTTGAGATTCTCACCCACTAAAACTACCCCGACTATCTCCTTCATAGCGGAAGCTCCGGAAAGCATCATCCGTATCGTACGAAAGTGTCCTTTGCGAGAGGTAACTTTCGAAGAGCCTAGTCAAATAACTAGACATCCCCGTTTTACCCAGTAAGCTTTTTATCCACTTCCAGCTGGCTGAATTGAACGCATTTTTGACATCCAACGTCACCACAATACAGCATTTATTAGACAACATCGCGTTTTGAACCAGCTTTGAAACAACGTCTACGGCCTCGATCGTTGAGTGGGCTTTTCGAAAACCAAATTATCGCTCCAATAGCCCATCCTTATGTTCAATGATAGGAAGAAGTATATTGTAGATGGCCATTTCGAGCATTTTCTCACCGGTCCTGGTTGTTTATTGGGCTTTGGAGGCAAAACTAGTTTTTGCCATTTCTACCGAGCAGGGTAGGCTTCTACCATGCATATTTCAAATACGCTGATAAACCAGTCGATTCTGATCTTAAAAGCGAGTTTAAGAGTTTTATTTGGAATGGGATCCAGACGGGAACTGTTATCACCGATTCCCCGATAAATCTGTGCAAGTGCCTCCTCAGGTGGATATGGTGTAGACGTTCAATGCTTGCCTATGTTCTTTGCGCTCCCCTTTATCCAGGTGGAAGAGCGCCATCACGATATCAGGCAGAAGATGCGAGCGGGGCGCTTGTGGTGTTCGCTCTCCCATTTTCTCCATAACTGTCTTGTACCCTTTTCCCCACATACTATAGCCTACTTAAGCCCATTTCGAAGGTTCACATATACTTGCCGTTTCTCGTCGAAGTCTGGTCTTCCTCTAGATCGCTGGCAGATCATTGGTAGATCCTTCTAACTTGAAAACATGCGGCCCGCAACTCTGCGATCTCTTCATTCCCCCAATAATTTCACAGCCTTTTTGCTAGGACTCGCCGCCTCGCTGCTTGCTGACAAACCACACATTCTCCTGGCCAATATGGTGCTCACATATGTCAAATCGACTGAGCCCCCCGACCAACTCTAGCTTGGATACAGAGCTTGATGTTCGTAGTTCGACTGCTCCAATCTACAGCCTACGTATTGAAATCACCTGCTATGACCTTGGGGTTTCGACTTCTTGCACCCGTGACCAGCATACCCTCAAATTCTGCTATCGTCGCGCCTAGTGTGCATAGCAGCAATATATGTAGATGCCAGCTATTTTTGGCCTGACGAATCTAACTTCTGGAAACTTCATTACTTTTTTAATGGCTTCATTTCCACACGCCCATATTACCACCTTGCCAGTTACTTCTGCACCTCAGGTACCACTCCCATTGATGCGATAAGGCTCCGTAATTAGCTGCGTTTCCCTTGTCATAGATGGTCTGTGAGAGTAGGTCTTGCGCTGCCTCGCTGTAATTTCTTAAACGGACCCATTCTCAGAAACTACCCAACCGAAAAATCTGAGAAAAATCAAGAGGCTCCTACTAGGAGCCTACGCTTAGGCTTCGAAATACCGCCATACCGATTTCTGTTCAAATAAAGTTAATAGTATAATTTTTAGTAATTAGCTGCAAAACTCCCCTTAAGTTTATTCTAAAACCACGCTTCCGGTTTCCTGACTTGCTCTCCTTGCAAAATATACATTCCCTCACACTTTTTGCACCTTTTTTGACCTGTCACAGTCACCGGTGCATTTCACCGCTATATGGACAAATTCAAGACACCTAAAGCAATGCTTGAGGGACAAGTGCTCCTTGAGTCGGCAAATGGACTGCAGAATCTTGCTAACCGTGTGGTCCGAACTATTTTTCCAGGGCCTCGTGGATATCCTCATTGGTCGTGATTTCATGAATCTCTTTTTCCCCTAAGGACTTCTCAGGCCTTGCCGAGGAAATTTTCAGCCATTTCGCCCGGAGACTTCTTCAGCACTAGCAACTAATCTCATTTTTGGGAGCGTCTGATTCGGCTGACGCTTTCTCCAAGGTCCATCAGCTCCGGATGGGATTTGACTTTCTTGAGAATATCGACATATCCCATATCACCTTTTTTCGAGATGATAATTAATTCGTGCCGTAATTTTCTTTTATGTGCCGCACTTTTCTTTTCGTCGTCCTTGGTCGATGCTTCGTTGATTCCTTTTTGGGGCTTTAGCTCCCTTGGGTCGATTAGAGCCGGCGCCACAATTTGCTCTTTGTTTGCTTTCCCTTTGTCCGTCAGACCCCTTTTTGCTTTTTCGCGTCCTGAGAGGATCAGAAACAACCGTTCGCGCCCTCTCTACTCATTTTTTCAAGCTCACCGCCTTTTGGATTTTGAGGAGTCGTCCCTTGTGTTGCCTTAGTGACGTTTGCCTTCTTCGAGCCGGGATGCATAAATCGATTAACTCCTTCTATTTTCTGTCAGTCAGACTGAAAACTTCGGTTTTGTTGGTTTTTATTACAAATTTCTTTTGGTTGACCCTGTGGGAGAATCATAGATGCACACCCTGATGACATTGTCGAAAGCCTTCTCGAAATTGGAGCGGCAGCGTAAATTTGAACTTTGCGCACTGTTTTAAAGTAATCCGCAGTGTATTGAAATGGTCAATGTAGGAAACCTGCCCCTTTCGATGACTTAACTATGTTATTAAATAGACCTCCAATTATCGCATTTTAGATAGGTGCCCTTTTCGGAATCTTAAACGTCATCCTCTTTTTCCTTTCTCTGGCGAAAGCCTCAGATTCTCAAGATTTCAGTAAAAGTGTGACGTGTAGATCTGCTGATCCTGCAGGTGGGGTGATGAATAACCCTGCGAGAAGACCGTCAACCCCAACGCTCACTACGCTATTTTCAAGCGGAATATTCAAAGTATCTGCCGTTCGATCAGCAAGATAGCTTTCCCATTTCAAACCATAGCTAGATGATTGGAGCGGCCCCCACCTGAGGGGTGGCTCTTTAGTCCTCCGTGAAATGGAGGAGCGTATTTGAATCATCTTTTATTGAACGACATTGCTTCATGTTGCCGGAAGTGGTAAATGTACGGAATTTAGGAAGGCGCTGATTTCAATGAAAAAAAAAGAGGTTTATTCAAATAAACCTCAATCATTGTAGATTTACTCGAGCAGACCATCTACGAATCCGAGATGGAAATTAGCGAACCCTATAGAAAACGTCGCGGTGGATATGGGTTACAGATTCGACTGGTGGAGCGGCGATATGGGCATGCGGTCGACAAGCCATACAATGTACTGGGGGTCTGACATACAGCGGCTTTGTGTGGGCGAAAATAAACGGGATATATGTGTACAGCTGTCACGCCCCACCAAGTCTGATACTGTCTGAATTCGAGGAAATGCTTGACAGTCTTGTTCTCGACGCAAGGGTTCGTAGTCCAAGGGTGATTGCCTTCAACTTTGCGCTGGAAAAACCGAAGTAGTCATCTTGACCAGAAAGAGTATCCCGACCCTGTGTCTCATATCGATGCGCGAGTTGACTATAGAGTCAAAACCAGCGGTTAAATACTTTGATTTAATGCTCGCCTCGAAGATGAGTTTGTTCGAACAACTCAAAGCAGCAGTGGACAGTGCTACATCTGGAGTCTCGGCGTGGAGTTGGTCAATGGCGAATGTTAGGGGCCCCCTGTCTGCTAGAAGAAGTCTTCTTCTGAAAACAACGCAGTCGGTTCTCCTCTATGGCGCGGAGGTATGGGTCATATTCAAGGTATTTAACCTTGAATATGACCTTTTTTGAGCAAGTCGAAGCAGCAGTGGACCGGACTGCAGTTTGCTTGAGTTGGCTACTGGCGAATGTTGGAGGCCCAATATCAACCAAGATCTGTGTTTTTATGGGAACAAAGCAATCCGTTGTGTTTTATGGCGCGGGGGTATGGGCTGATGCTCTTCGCAAGGAGGTGGATTGCAGGCGCCTTGCCCAATCGCAGAAACGGGGAGAATTTGCGCGTGGCATCTGCTCATCGTACTGTTTCAGAATCGGCCGAGATTGTCGCTCCCGTTGTCCTCGGTGCTAAGAAACGTATAGCTGCAAGTACGAAAATTTAAATTGGCTGCCCGTGAAGAACGTCAACGCACACTTGCTGAGTGACAGCTCTTTTGGAAAAGTGGGCTAGGGCCGGTGGACTCTGCGATTCATCGACAACTCAGATCCGTGGGTGAACAAAAAGCATAGTTATCTTGATTATTTCCTTACTCTTTTTCTAAGTGGGTATGGGCCTTTTCAGTCACATGATTGAGAAGGCATAATCTCCTAATTGTGTGTTTTGCAATGAAGTGGCAGACGACCTCGAACCCAGCTCTTTGCCTTGTGAAAGTTGGGGGAGCGTCCGTCAGCAGCTTTATACAAACTTGGGGGAGCTCTTTCTAGACAATATAGTCAGAGAGGTGTAAAGAGCACTGGCAGATGGAGTCGTGTTGCGCATTACCGAGCTTGGCTGTTGGAGGGACCGGATGGCATGCGGTTTACCAAACTATCAGCTCCCTTTCTCCTCTCTCCACCTGTTGGTGAAAGGAATCTTCTGACTTGAAAGCTCCCTAAGCAGGGAGCTAGTCCGAAGTAAAGTGTGAAACCATTTGAAACTAGTTCTCTGATGGCAGTCTGACGGCGTACCATCGCAGGAATCCAACACTTACATTCATCATATTCGCCTACCTGACACCGACAAAAAAACACAATTTATGCTCTCAATCCCATTTCCTAAGGGGGGTAGCCTAGAAAATTCAAATTTTACCATATTTTGTGGCACCATAACTTTTTGAATGGAGTCGACTCTTACGAGTTTTCGCCCGGGTTGAAGAAATGGACACCATCTTCATCCTCCATAACCTTTCCATCAATCCAATTCGAAATGAACCTAAAATGTAGGAGTGGTGGAAAGCATATCATGGGTTCACCTTTGTTAATCTTGGAGCCATAACTATATTTTCCCGCGGAACGTGGCCAATGGTGAATGCGTTTAGTATCCCTGGACAAGTGATGGCATTCGCAATGTTAGCTACTTTGAGACTGCAGACAAGATATTCGATGACTTCAATGTTTGGGCTTGTGAGTGGGGTAGCAGAGATACAAATGCAAGGGGCTGCAGTCTATTAGACCCTTTCGCACAGTTGGATATCATTCTGGCCAACGAAGGATATGTAAACACCTTTCAGAAAGGGGGTCTGCCTCAATTGTGTACCTAACTTTTGTCAGCCCTGCACTGGCACGTGGTATGTCGTGCAGCAAGGACTACATCCAGAGTGATCACCAGGCAATCTTCTTTGGGCTATAGGTAGAATCATCGGGCAGAAGACCATCATGCCCGCAACCGAGAAAGATATCAGGCTGGTCCGCTAAAGCTCTGGATGAACAGAGCTTCACAGAGGTGTGGTTAGACCAACCTAATAAAGCAGACGCTTCAACGGAAAGAGCTGTGCATGTGGTCCAATGCATCACCAAAACGTCTGACGCGTCCATGCCTACGAGGTGCTCATTCCCAGTAGAAGACCAAACTACTGGTGGAATACTGAATTTGCTAGCTTTCGATCAACCTGTCACCGAGCCAGAAGAGCGGCTCAGAGAGTGGTGGGCAGAATCGACCAACGGCAAAAAGAACGCGCCTATAAGGCTATAAGCTTGCCATCCAACGGAGCAAGAGGGAAAGCTTTAAGGAGCTTTGTTCGGAAGCGGACGTAAACCCGTTGATGAGCGCTTATAGAATCATGATGGGGCGATTCAGAGGCCGATCATCTCCGCAGATCCCGCAGATCTCTTGTTAAAAATTATCCAGGGGTTATCCCCCCGCAAGTGGAGGGCATAGATAGCTTCGAGCGACATCTAAATATGACGGCAATCCGCCAATCACCAGTGATGAGCTGCTGGATATTTGTGCTAGGATAGGAGATAACAAAGCTCCGGGCCTGGATGGCGTGCCGAATAGGGTCCTTAAGCTTACCGTGAAATCTAGAACGGGCATGTCCTAGGGGATATTTGCCGCATCATGGAGTCTGTCACGCAACAAATGGAAAGGCGCGATTGGCGGTTTTGTTTCGGATCGCCTTTAGCGCTGTCTGTCAAAATCGCGTGGCACACGACCTTTCGGTTCTGTTTCGTTTCTGTTTCATTGTGCCCACCCTCCCTTATGCTTTTTCTCGGGTTCTTGGTGAGGGCAATATACGAAAGGTGGCTACACCTGCCATTCATAAAATCGAAAAAAATTTGGGTATTATTTTATCAAAGGATTTATTATAGCATTTTTCCTTTTTAAATGAGCACTGCCTCAATGTACAGGATTTTTATACATAAATCTCCGAGGTTCTCCAGTTAATACCACCTAGAGGTAGTAGTAGCTGCTTTTCAACAAAAATATCTCCCTTGATACAAGTTGGTCGTAATTCATTATAACATGTGTGGAAAATAACACTCTAAATGGAAAACAGTTTTCACCATCAGATAATCGCCAGCGAAGTGGTTTATGACGATAATTCCAAATGTGGACTGTTTTATGACATCTTAATTGCTAGTAGTGCATTGAAAGGAGTTTCACGTTTGCTACTTTTATAACAGTCGTTAAAAGCAATATCTTTATTGCTTCCGTTAAAAACCTTCGGCGCTAAAAATTCATGCAACAGACATTGACCATATTTTCTGGTGCTTTAAGTTCTCATTCGAGTTTGGGGTTTGCAGAAATGTGTCCCCAATGTTAACTAAGCCACTTAGAAATATACCCCTAAACACTTCCGAACTCATTTGCTTTGGAATTCACACACAAGGGACGAAATACCTGTCCTACATAGCTTCCTAGAAGCATGCAATGTTATCCGACCGAGCAGGACAACAGAGTATCTGATCAAATATTAATTCCATACCCGGGGAGGAGTCCATTCTTCAAAAGTGCTATTAACATCACACAACCACTTTTCATCCATTTTATACGTTAGGCTAAAAGTAATAAATTATTAACGACATTCCGAACAAAAACGGAAGAAAAGTGAATTTTTGGATATCCTGTTGAGCCTGTCGGGGGATGTTTTTTGCGTCCGTTTTTTTCCTAGCCTTTTTTCAAGCAACATAAAAAGTTTCACTCTTGGCAGAACGGCAAAAGCAATGGGAAAACCAAGTGAAACATTTCACTTGCAAACTCGAGAACGAGCAGCCTGGACACATCCACAAAGTGAATATGAAATTGCTTTGTAATTTTACATTAGGGAATTGAGGGATAACGACAGCGCTTTGATCTTGGCACATTTCCCTTCCCATACCTGCGGCAAGGAAAGGTGACATGTTTTGCAAGGGCTCAGCATGCCTTTCATCCCTTAGATGCGGGAAATTAGCTTTTTTTTCCGTTAGAAATTAGTAACTGGGTTAGAAGTTACCAAGCCTGGCCGACAAACTTATTTTAGCATGCCCCACTGGTTTCTTTGCGGAGACGATATTCCATATTTTCGAGAGCTCAGCTTGTTGGCCTTTTTTTCAATGGCGAAATCATACTCGTAAGACAATGTTGACTGAATCTTTCCAAATATCCCTAAAAAGGTTGTATTGTCGTTCAGTATAACGGCAACAAACATGGGTCGTAATTGGTGACTTGAAAAGGCACATCCACATCACATCCATTCCTACTGAAAAATCTAAATGGAGTATCCTAGGTGAGCCTGCGGTGTGTTGACTTTTCAATCGATGGCGGCTGATGCTAAGAATAGGAGTAATCGTCGGCAATGAAGAGTGAAATGCTCCATGCGACGTTTTCATTACTGCCTACGTGACTTTTGAGTGAAATCCATTGGGACGAGGGTGCGAGATTCAGAAAATGAAGTCGAGAATCGAATGTGTTCGCCTTCAAGGACTTAACGACACCTACAAACAAACAAATTGAATGGAACGAGAAGAATCGTTTGAATTTCATTTCCTTCTATTTGTGACAAAAAACGTGCTCAATAGACGCATATTAAAAAGCCCACATATAGACGAGTAATTTATTTTAAACAAACCTTACTTCTATTTTTACATAAATGAATAAATAAATATAAAGGTGGGTGCATACGACATGTGTTAATTCACATTCGTAAAAGTTAATAAATCAAGAACTAAGTTAGGTAAAAATAATACAAATCCAGAGTGTCCCCTTGAACTTCATTTTTTGAAAGTTCAAAAAAGTCTTAAACCAAATTCCACTTTAGCTTAAACTGCGGTCAATTGCTTGGGGAGGCATCATCATCATCATCATCATCATCAACGGCGCAACAACTGGTATCCGATCTAGGCCTGCCTTAATAAGGAACTCCAGACATCCAGGTTTTGCGCCGAGGTTCACCAGTTTGATATCCCTAAAAGCTGTCTAGCGTCCTGACCTGCACCATCGTTCCATCTTAGGCAGGGTCTGCCTCGTTTTCTTTTTCTAACATAGATATTGCCCTTTTAGAATTTCCGGGCTCGATCGTCCTCCTCCATACGGATTAAGTGACCCGCCCACCGTAACCTATTGAGCCGGATTTTATCCACAACCGGACGATCATGGTATCGCTCATAGATTTCGTCGTTATGTAGGCTACCGAATCGTCCATCTTCATGTAGGGGGCCAAAAATTCTTCGGAGGATCTCTCTCGAATGCGGTCAAGAGTTCGCAATTCTTCTTGCTAAGAACCGAGGAATACATGAGGACTGGCAAGATCATTGTCTTGTATAGTAAGAACTTTGACTCTTTGGTGAGACATTTCGAGCGGAACAGTCTAGGTAAGCTGAAATAGGCTCTTTTGGCTGACAACAACTGTCGCGGATTTCCTTATCGTCACTGTTATCGGTTGTGATTTTCGAGCCTAGATAGGAGAAATTGGGGAGACATATTATCCGAATATGATTGCCATTTACTGTGTATAGCGCGTCAACAACACCTTCCCGCCATCGTTCGCGGTTACCGAGACTCCGGCACTCCTCCTCTACTGTTCTACGCCAAGTACCTTTGGGGCGGCCTACTTGACAGCCATCTTCGCAGAGTGGATTCCACTGTATGGGGTAGCCTGCAATACAATTGTCGCCCCTCCTTAATGTGTGACCTATCCACTGCAAATTCCGTCTTCCGATCACAGTGCATATGAATGCGTGTACCCCACCAAATTTCTTCGTTTGAGATAGTAGCAGGCCAGTGTACTCCGATAATAAGACGCAGATAGATGTTCACGAAGGATTGAAGCATTTGAGTGGCGTTCACTTTCCATGTGCTACTCCCATTGCAATACAGAAAGAACACTAGCATAGAACAGTTTCAACTTGGTCTTGGTGGTGAGATAATTGCGCTTCAAGATTTTAAACAAAACAACGAAAACGGATCTAGTCCTGTTAATGCATAGGACAACATCTAGTTGGGTGCCACCGTCGGCAAAAAACCACGCTTCCTAGATATAAAAATTGGTCGATGCCTTCAACATCGTTTATCTAAATAGCGACAGTGCGATGATTTTCTTGGTGTTTATCTTCAGTTCAACGTTATTTGCCTCCGGACAAAGCAGCATGAAGAACGTCACCGATAATAAGAAGAAATAATACCGGTGACTGGATGCAGCCCTGGCGGATACCGCTTTGCACCTCAAAATCCTCTAAGATTTTACGGTGCAACATATAATTTTGCGCTACCACACGTCTCTCTGATAGTTTTTAAGGAATACCACTGCTGCTTAGAGCCCTCCAAATACACTCCCAGTTCACGCTATCGAATGCTTTTCCAAAATCAGTGGAAACAAGTGCAGCGAAAATCTAGACCCTGCACACTATTCCAGAGTGATGCGTACGGTGTTGATCTGGTCAATGCAGGAAAATCCGGAGCGAAAATAAGCCCACTCTCTATCAATCAAGCTTTCGACATGTTCTTTGATGCGTTCCAGGATTACTTTAGCTATTATCTTTCCAATCTCACATTGTCACACTCAAAACGGGTGTCCTTCTTTGGAATCTTACGATCAGCCCCCTATTCCACTCTCTGGAAATGATCTCAGACTCTCAAAATTTCCGTAGAAGTGGAAATAACAGAACTGTTGGAGCAGCGATAAATAACTCTGCGGGGAGACCCTCAAGCCCTGCGGTTTTACTACGTTTAAGGACATTGATGGCCGAAATGATTTCTCTTTTGTTTGGAGGAACAGCCCGTATCCGCGTACTACGGTGACATGATTGGATGCGATACGGTTAACAACCGTGATGAAGTGTTCTTTCCACCCTTTCTGCTGCTGGTTATCATGGATAAGAAGTCAACCGCTGACGTACTCTGCAGGACCTTCGAAAGATTTACGACACATGCAACCTTTTTGGTGATGCGGTATACAATTCTGAAATCATAGCGATCTGCGGCATCTTTGGCTTTCCTGACCGACGGTATAGCAAACTGTCTCTTATCACGGCGTACACTACGGCGAACTTCTCAGGATTTTGTTTGGTATCAGAGTTCGAACGCATAACGCATACCAACGCACGCACCGGTCAATAGAGCCTTTAAAGCCCTCAGTTAATCAAATCGCTTCCACGATTCCAGAGTCAGTCAGATTTTCAAGATGTGGTTGACGTTCTCTGGGTGTATACAGCCTTGTTTCATCCCATATGAACGTACAGTTATATCATGTGGTGGCCAGCATTGAACAAGAAATACCCTGAAATCAACCAACTTTAGAGAACAGCGTTTGTAGATGTTATTACGCCCTGCAGCCCTGTCCGCCAGACTCCTCCAATGTATTCTTTCAACCAAAACCTACTGTCCCTGCGCCCCCACATTAAATACGCTGTAGTCTGCAGTACTGACTTCGTGAGTTCTGATGTTGAGCAGCGAAACTCAACGGCCATAGTGTTATCCTAGACGAAGTACCTTGGGAAACCTAGGCATTCCCAACAAATCAAGCTTCAAAAAGAATTTTGCTGTGGGTTCTCCAACGAAGGCAGAGTGGAGCACCAGCAATACGTTGTATGTTTAGGACACAGTATTCTTCAAAGACAGGTTAAAGATGATCTTTTGAGTCGGTGCAGGGATTTTCTCGGGTACACACAGTGTAGCACTGTCGAACCGTCTTCCATGTGTTGACATTTTATTCCAAGCGGAGGTAATGGCCATACTAGAAACCTATCCATGACTGAGGCATGATCGGAGCCCTAAAGGAGCGTAATCATTCTGACAGACGGCCAGACGGACTCAGTGGCGACATCATCCAGGCTGGTGAGGCAGTGCAGGGACCGGTTGAATATGTTACTCTGGGCGGAACGCTCAAATTCCCCCTTTTTTAGACTCAGCGAGCTAACGAACTCCCAAGGCGGGGCTCTTCTCAAGGGGGCAGTCAAATTCTCGAATTTCCAGAGAACACGTGGGTTCCAGGCTGAAAAGCGAAGCTTTTTCTCCGAGAAGCCCCTTGACTGCGTCACAGAACGTAACTTTATTTATTGTCTTCGGGCCTAGTTCGACTAGGACTTTTACGAATGGAAGACACTTCTGCTCCGTTATCTTCGGGTTTAATTTTGTAACGGATTTCACTAAGAACTTCCGCAAAGTCTTGCCTTCAGTCGGCTTAATAAGCAAAGCTGGCAGTCTACTCCTCCCTTGTCTCCCCACCTTTTCTTTTGGTGCTCCGTCCTCCGTGTCCGCCTTAATTTTAGGCAGAGGTTTTTCTGATGGCACGACGTGTTGTTGTCTCTTGTTCCTCTTTGCCTTCTTCTTTTGAGCCCTGGAGAGTATCTGATTGAAGTCTCCTTTAGATGTCCCCTTCCCCTTTCGTTTTTTCCCCAGTTCGCTCTGCAATGGGCTGTCCGAGATCCGTTTGGTACTCGTAGTGTTCTCGCCGAGAAGCGCGGTAGTTTCTGCTTCTTGCGGATTTTCTCCTACTCTCCATGCCCGCCTATGATATGAAATCCTACCCAGGAGTTCCTCCAATTCCATTAGCCGGTTTTTCACCCCCTGTCAGACGTTTTTCTGGAGGAACGTCGCATGTCCTTCACAGCTGCCGCGCATTTCATAATAAGCCTTTCCTCTTCAGCTTGCGCCAGAGTAGTCGACAGCATCCCGGTCGGCTTATATTCGAAACCATTTGGTTAGTTTCGGCAGTTTCCACTGTGACTCTTTCCGCAATTATAGCACTGCGTGGTACTGTCTGGGTTCCTGTCTCCGTTGCAAGTGTCGCATCACTTTGCGAGTCCTTTTCTCCGTCTGTGCGTCCCGATGTCTCGTCGTATTTCAGAAACCCCTTAGTTCCTGCGTCGGTGGAGGACACAAAGAATCATAGGGTAAGAAAGCAGAGGCAACTATGACGTTTCTCCTCTTATCATTAACCTGGTATTGTAAGTTGGCCGCAAGCCTTCGGTCTGGAAGATGTTTATAGAAGAAGATCCTAGTCCCCTTGACTGACCCAAAACCACAGATTTTGTTAAATCGAACCCATGGCTCTTGTACCAGAAATATATAAGGACAGTTCTACAACTGCCAGCCTTGCGCCGGTAGATAGAAAGAAGCTTTGGGGTGCTGCAAGGTTATTTGACTAACACTTATGTTTGTAACCATAAGTATTGTCCAGTATGAAAACCGCCGCGAACTGAAAAGCCTGCTGCGTTCAGTGTGGATCACACCGGGGTTACCAGCTTGTCCTCACCTCCCGCTGAAAGTTCCGCTCTCGTACATCCGATCTGTTTGGATAGCGCCACAATTGGTGGTGTTGTAACCTCCATGTCCTCATTCTTAAGAAACTTCGCAATGCCTTCCGTTGTCATCCACTGGGAGCCCTCCCAGATTCACCGTGTCCGGGCTGCATGGATCTGTTTCATACCAAAATTGGACCAGTTGCGCTCACATCACCAGCTCACCAACTTACTTTTCTTCCGAGAAGGGGAAGCAGGGCGCAATTTGAATTGTGTCTACTTGAATACTACCTTATTCATTCCGGAATTATCAGTCCATCTGCCTTTAATAGCTATTGAATTTATCTTAGTTTCCTCCAAGGTAACACATTTCGTTTCCCTATAAGTACTGCTTGTGTTTTAGATACAATTTGCATTGTACGTCATACATTGTATTCCATCTTATAGAAAGTGGCGCCCAACGTGGGTAGCTCAGTAAATGTCCCACGTTGGGCGCTCTTTTATGGAAGTTAAAGGATAAACCAAAAAAAATATGCAGAAATACGATAAACGAACTTTGTACGTAACTTTAATGTAAAAGCTAAAAACTATCTAAGAAACACTACCTAATTCTTCTACTTTCATCATTGCAGGTCTTTCACGCGCCATCCCATCAGGAAGAGAATCCTTTTGAATTTCGAATCAGATATAAGTTCATAAGTCAAACAGACGCTGTAGTCAGGTAAGCATTCCCTCGCTAGTTTGCAAACAATCGATATCATCCCTACACAATTACGAGCATCGCATCCCTTCACACAACAAAAACCATTTACGAGACAATCAGGCACCCATTCCGCCCCACCCATTTCTTTACATAAAGACCTTTGAAAAAATAATATCACTTCTGTTGCCAATAAAAATTTTCTCAATTGTTTTTCTCTGTTATCTCCTTATTCCATCATTGTCGGTTTCCTTCATGTTTTCGTTCTTGTGTAGCTGTATCTTCTTAAGTCTCCTTATTCTCAGAACATGTTCAATTTCGTTCCGTTTGCTTTTTATACGAGCCCGGGGGGTGAAATGCTATACATACTTATGTTTTGCAGATATGGTGCACACGAGGAACTTTTGGAATTGGGACGTGTTACGCCCGGCACTTATTGCACTCGACAATTCGACGAGTGCTATCGTAAGAAGTGCCGTCTTCAGAGTCCGAATTATCCTGGAATGTATCCAAGGAATGTCACATGCTATTGGACGATACGTCAGAAAACGGTGCCAACATGCAAGCATGCAATGATCTCAGTAAGCCAAGAGAACCAGCATAAAGCCCTGGTCAAAAGGTAACTATTCAATTTATTTAATTTGATGTTTAGGTGGATTTATCCTTGGGTCCATAAAGTTTTTGTTGCGTGGTTGAACCTGGAAGTTCATATACTTTTTAAAGAGCGGTTGCACTTACAAGAGGTGATAACATGTAGTACCGTAAAACAATAATATAAACTTGAAGATAGCGCACGTGAGCATCCACAAATATTGACCTTTTTTGAGTGCTCAATATTCGGATTCGCAGTAATGCTTCCAACTTGTTATTTCTTGGCAATTTTCGATTCCCAAACAAGCGAAACATTGCCAAGTTGTTCAGAAGCCAAACAGCAATTTTGATTTCTTATTGGTCTTACTCTCCCTTCTTATTCGCCCTCCCATGGGCGAATGTGGGGGGGGAGAATATGATATTACTTCCAGGTCCATAGCGAGTCTAAACAAAACATCGCGCTCAATACGTGCCTGGGCTGACTGTACCGGAGAGCGGGACCACTTGATATTCTACGATGGGAGCTCTACTAATGACCCAGTTCTTGCTAAGTATTGCGGTGGTGATTGGCTACCCAGAGTTGTTTCCCGGTAAGTACTTTGTTTTATTGTTCAATTGTTCTTGTTTTACTTTCCTCCTGCTGTTGTCCATGTACTTGGAAACGGTGAAGTTTGTACATTTAAACTTGAATAAGAAAACTCAAAAGAAAGGAAGTTCCCTCTAGTGTAAATTTTTGCTGAAATAGCTTGGTCGGTTAATACGACTGCTATTCCCTCAAGTCGTAATGAGTTTTCAGAAGTTACGTTACACAGTATCGAACCTTGTTAGGAAACTTATCGAGAAAGTCACAATAGATTATTAAGAGATTTGCATGTTGTATGATGCTGAGTTATTTGTATATGCTCACCTCCATTGGGGAAAATGAAAACTTTGGCATGAATTGTCATTTTCTCAGCAAAAAATTTAGAGGTTTCGACGGTGAATTTCTCTGCTTCCAGTAAATTCCAATGTCAATTAATCAAAAACAAAAGTCCCTTGCCTATATGCGGACTAAAGGGGACTAAATTTATCTTCAAAGTAGTCTGTCAATAAACGGACATATCCTTTTGGAAATGGTATTGTAACGTGGTTTCTATTCACTTCAGATACATTTTAATAACTGAAAACTGGGGTAGAATTTTGTGCCACCAAAATATAGTTCTTCCCTCGAATTAGATCCACCAACCACGTCCTCCTCTCGATAAATCAAAACCAGCAGCTTTTCACCGGCCGAGGAAGCATCACCGAGGATATAGAATCAACCCTATCTGGTGATATCTTGGCGATAGAAGACTAGATGAATGTCTTTTGAATTTTCGTGCAAGTGACGCCCCCGCTGTAACAGACCATGTACCATGCTTAAGATGAGCGATCCTAGCATCGTTGCTATGTATAATTGGACCTCATCCGACGATTCATCGCAGCAGTTCATTTGGGCGGAATTTTTTCCTTCAGGTAGGCCATAGCATGTCCTTGGTTATGATGATTTCTGTGGAAAATTAACTGATCCACTAACCTACGCTACCTTCGTAAATTTGGTGCTACCGTAAATGAGCCGCCGTTCAAGTTGCAATTTCAGTGTCATATCTGAGTTTCGCTAAAATTTTCTTGCGAGATAATAGCTACTAGTTTCTCCAGAATATCCCCCAACCCCAACATTGTGTAAGCCACGTCAGATAAGCTTCCCGTTGACATTGCCGAAAACCTTCTTAAAATCGCGAAAGAGCAGGTGAGGCGAAGATCAAAACTCCGTGCACTGTTCCGAAATGATCCCAAGCATGTTGATGTGGATGATACCGAGCGGAAACCAATCTGCTCTCTGCCAGTCAAGCCTTCGGGATATAACTTGATCCGCTCCACGATTATTTTAGCTACTATTGTTGCGAGCGGCGAGCCGGCGGTGAACATGCAATTATCTCTCCAAATGTCACACTCAAGACGGAAGCATTGTTTTTCGAAATCTTAACGATCATTCATTTCTTGCGCTTTTTGGGAAAATTCCAGATTTTCTGGATTTCCGTACAAGTAGAAGTAGCAGCTCTAACATGAGTCTCGCGGAACTTTTTTGGGAAAAGTCTTCTGAATTGCATTTTTGATTTGTTGCCGTAAATATTCAATAGGATGCCACCAGCAAACACAAAATTAAAATCAATAGTAAGTGTATATGTTCCACAGTTAACCCCGGGATATCCTCGGGTGGCACGAGTGTTTGGTTGAAGGTTCGGATTAAATATTATCATCATCATCAACGGCGCAACAACCGGTATCCGGTCTGGGCCTGCCTTAATAAGGAACTCCAGACATCCCGGTCTTGCGCCGAAGTCCACCAATTCGATATCCCTAAAAGCGGTCTGGCATCCTGACCTACGCTATCGCTCCATCTCAGGCAGGGTCTGCCTTGTCTCCTTTTTCTACCATAGATATTTCCCTTATAGACTTTCCGGGCTGCATCATCCTCATCCATACAGATTAAGTGACCCGCCCACCGTAATCTATTCAGCCGGATTTTATCCACAACCAGGTGGTCGTAGTATCGCTCATAGATTTGGTCGTTATGTAGGCTACGGAATCGTCCATCCTCATCTAGGGGGCGAAAAATTCTTCGAACGATTCTGCTCTCGAACTCGCCAAGAGTTCGCAATTTTTTTTTGCGAAGAACCCAAGTCTCAGAGGAATACATGAGGACTGGCAAGATGATAGCCCTGTACAGTAAGAGCTTTGAACCTATAATGAGACGTTTCGAACGGAACAGTTTTTGTAAGCTGAAATAGTCTCTGTTGGCTGACAACAACCGTGCGCGGATTTCGTCGTTGTTGTTTATCAACCGTGTAGACTCCTATCTTTAGTCTTCCCGTATGACCAGTGCGATTTGATGTTGTTGGTTGGTTGGTATTAAGTGCTGACTTTGCACCCCAAGATCTCGCGACAATTGCTGCCTGATCGACCTGGATGAGGGCAGTTTGTACGTCTCGGGTGGTTCCTCCCATGATGTCGATATCGTCAGCATAGGCCAGTAGTTGGGTGGACTTAAAGATGATCGTACCTCTTGCATTTACCTCAGCATCACGGATCACTTTCTCGAAGGCTAGGTTAAAGAGGACGCATGATAGGGCATCCCCTTGTCGTAGACGGTTGTTGATGTCGAATAGTCTTGAGAGTGATCTTGCTGCTTTTATCTGGCCTCGCCATTGGTCAGAGTCAGCCTAGTCAGTCTTATCAATTTCGGCGGGATACCGAATTCTCTCATGGCCGTGTACAGTTTTATCCTGGCTATGCTATCATAGGCGGCTTTAAATTCGATGAATGGATGGTGCAACTGATGTCCATATTACAACAGTTTTTCCATCGCTTGCCGCACAGAGAAAATCTGATCTGTTGCTGAATTGCCTGGAGTGAAGCCTCTTTGGTATGGGCCAATGATGTACTGGGCGTACGGGGCTATCCAGCCTAGCAAGATAGCGGAGAATATCTTATAGATAGTACTCAGCAACGTGATACCTCTATAATTGCTGTACTGTGTGATACCTCCCTTTTTATATATGAGGCAGATAATGCCTCGTTGCCAATCGTCAGGCATTGATCCGCCGTCCCATACCATGAGCACAAGTTGGCGAACTACTTGGTGTAACTGGTCGCCTCCATATTTAAGCGATTCGGCTGTAATTCCATCGGCTCCTGACGACTTATGATTTTTAACCCGATGAATTGCATGAACTGTTTCTTCTACACTTTTTGGTGGCAGTATTTGTCCGTCGTCTTTACTTGGCGGGATTTCCAACTCGCCCATGTTCTGGTTGTTCAGTAGTTCATCAAATTACTCAACCAATCGCTACAATATGCCCATTCTATGGGAAATCAGATATTTCTCTTTGTCTCGGCAGGATGAACATCGAAGTGTAAGGCTTCATCTTGCTGACTTGCTGGTAAAACTTGTGCGCCTGGTGCGGTTGCACCCAGTACTTTTCGAGTTCACAGACTTGTTGGTTATCCCAGGCTTCGTTTTTTCCGTCTGTGAAGTCGCTTCTCCGCTCGACGGAGTTCATGACAAGTCTCCAAGCGTGCCCGCGTTCTTTTAGAATGCAACATTACTCGGAATGCGGCATTCTCCCGTTCCGTTGCTAGCTTACATTCATCGTCAAATCAACCGTTCGGACTCCTTTTGCGGCTGGGGCCAAATATGTTTGTGGCCGTATCCATGATAACGTTCTTCAGGTGATTTTGAAGATCATTTGCTGATGCTTCATCTCCAGGATCTCTGTTGACTGCGATTATGTTATCGCGGCATCTAATTCCTCCTTGTAGGTGTTGTGGAGGACTACGTTGTGGGTGGCTTCAATGTTAACTCTCACCTGATTGTCAGAGGGGATTCTGGGTGGTATTGTTATTCGAGCTCGGAACACCATGCCAACGAGATAGTGATCCGAGTCTATATTCGTCCCTCTATATGTTCTGACATTCATCAAAGCTGAGAGGTGGCGGCGTTCGATCGACTCGTGGTCAGTTTGGTTGAAAGTGGTCCCGTCTGGAGAGGCCGACGTATGTTTATGGACCGCCTTTCGCGCAAACCATCGTAGGGCAAGATATAAAAATGGTTTCCACGGCGCTTGAGATAGTATCAGCCTAACATAATCCCATGATACGACGCAAAGAGGTATTCAGAAAGGCATGCAGCTTTTGAGTAACAGTAGGGCACCATGTGCTACTTCCATTTGGCAACCCAAAAAGGAAACTAGCACAGAACACTCGCAACTTGATTTTGGTGCTGAGATAACTACATTTCCAGATTTTTCACAAGGCAGCGAAAGCGAAAGTTCCAAGATTATTTTAGCCGTTGTCTTTGCAACTTAAAGGAGCACGCAGATGCCCCTTCCATTGTCGCTCTCGAGACGGGTGCCCTTCTTGGCACCTTAGCAATCGTCCAGTTCTTCCACTCTCTAGAAAACTTTTCGGATTTCTAAAATTTGCGTATGAGTGATCACAACTAGTCTGCGGGGAGATCGTTAGATCCACCAGCTTTACTCCTTGAGTGAGTTATTGCCCGAAATGATTGGTTAGTCGAAAAGTTCGTATCCGTATATTGCGGTGACTACGTATTTCATCCGGAAGAAACGGAACTTCACCGGATATGATACGATTGAGAACCGAGATGAAGTATTCTTTCCAGCCCTTCAGTTGTTCGTCATGGTGGATGAGAAATCGACCATTAATGCCCTTCACAAGACCATTGAAAGATTGGTGAGCACATATAACCTCTTTCATGTTGCAGTGCACACTTCTGAAATCATTTTGTTGTGGTCCATCTTTCGCTTGCCTGACTATTCCAATAAAAAATTCTCTCTTGTCAGGGCGCGCACTACGCTGAATTTCCCGGGATTCCGCTTGGTATAGCAGTTCGAGCGCATCACGCCGCCATTACCCGCTGCAGTCAATAGAGTTTTCAACCCCTTTCGTTCATCGATCCGCTTCCTCGATTGCGCAGTCAGCCAGATCTTATGACGCCCCTTCGGGACGTGGCCGACGATCTTTGTAGTAACCGAGGAAGATCATTTGCGATAGCTGCCTGCTCGGTGTCAAAGGAAATTTCTAAGCGGTTTTGTTGCAAAAAATGCAAGTATATGAGATTACAAGAAAGCTGGATGAAAACTCCAGCGACGTTTCCTCTGGGCAGTGTACTGCTCTTATGTAGCACCTCTAGTGAATGAAGCAGACAGACAAATCATGACGTTGGGAGAATCAGATTCGGCTTCATAGAAACTTATTATATCAATGGTTTCCAGATTTGTGACCATGGAGTAGCTGCAATCACCTTGGCTACTATGTATGGGCTCAGTGTAAATCGCCTTAACAACAGAAAACTCCCAATGTCAAGGACGGCTTCAAGGCCACTGTTTCAAAAGTAATGCCTCAAATGGAAAAGTAGAATTTTAAATCATCGCCTGCTGCTTTTTATGGCATAATCGAGCCAATCGGATTATCAGATTATTGTTTCCCCGGGAAAATTATTTTACACCTCATCCAATATTCAAATGCAGCATAGCCTTCAGTGATTGCTCTTATTGTGTAACAGTTTCTTCCGTAGGTCACACTATCCTTGTATAGAACGCTTGCCCCAAATTTCATCTCCGTGATGCTTGCATCCGACCGGTAACGAGCTCCTGTTATAACCCTTCACCCACCCAGCATCTCCAGGATTAATCTCGATATAAAGGTCATGTTTACCGTCTTATCAGGTGCTTACGCTATTATCCGGTTTTCACTAACATGGTATTAGCAGTATTCTTGTGATTCAGTTGAATATCTTGAGGTTGTGTTCTTATGTGTTCTACTTCCATTGTCATAAACTGTGTCAACTCCGTAAGTCATCGTAGGATGTGTAGGAGTATGCCTTTTGTGTGTTCAAGATTGGAGGATGTGGAACTAACCTTCTCAAGGACATCTTTTTCTCAAAATATTGTGTCTCCTTTTCTTGAATTAGAGCGTTGGAACCAGTAATTTTCTCAGTCGCTATTTTAAGATATGGAGCGGATTAGATATGGCCCAATAGACACCTATGCAAATCCATTGAAAGTCTTCAGCCTTCCATTGCACTCATTAGCGAATAGAATATTCCTTCTCTTAGCTATCACGAAAGTAATAAGTAAAAAGACAATTAAGAAAATTCCCCGACGAAAAAACTCTTTGAAGAAGTTGAACGGCTACACCTTTGTGCAGACTTTTTCGCCTGACACAATTTTCCCTCGGTTAATCCTTCACCCCATGCCCTGAGCAATTCGCAAAAAAGTAAAAGGTAATTCCCATAGGACAAGTACAATCCAACCTTCAAAAGTAGCAAACGGCCCCAAAAGGAGAGATTTTAATCGTTGATAATAACGTTCTTTTCCTAATTTTTCCTCATCTAAGTTTCATTCAGGCTTTTCTTTCTTCCCTACCTTTCTTAAACACAAACTTAAATTCCAGTGGAACATTTTTCCTCATTAAGCTTCCACCGTTGATTTGAGTTCGTGTGAAATGCAGACTGGGGCGTATTATCCGGGCGTAGATAAGGACAGCAAAGAAGAGACTCCTCCAAGGAAAAACTGGATGTAATTTTTACAACAGGATAACACGGGGAATGATTATGATAAAGAGGAAAAAGATTTGCTGGAAAGACTTTACTAAATATCTTTCTCTAATTCGGTGAATTGTAAAAAGGCACTTTATCTTTGGGAACGAGCAAAACGAAGGTATGACACGAGAATTAGATGTAATTTGCTGCCAATTTTTCGGGTCTAGCCCCATTCTCAGGAGCAATTAATTTGCAATTATTAAAGGGTTTTCATGAAGTTTTTGGAAAAGGTGAAAGTGTGACTCTTTGGTGATTTCAGTCACTTGAGAGGAGCTAAAATTAAAATTAAATGGCGTTAGTTGAAGTTCTTTCCGAATTATTTGAGTAGGCATTAGTGGTCATTAAATATATTTATAATATCGTACAGACAATATACATATAGGGGTCTAGTATAGAATATATTATGGTGACAGTTTTGTAAAAACAAAAGAAGTGTTTAAATTTCGTGTCGCTTAAGTGGTGACTCCGTTTTGCTAAAGACGCCTGGTTAAAACAAATATTTTCGTGAACGCGTTAAGAGCGGCATCGATAACAGTTCCAGCGGACAATGGATATCTTGCGGAGGGGGGGTTAGATCTCGATCGTAATCACGGTCGACGTCTGAAGAGGGCGTTCGGGTAGTCGTACGCCGAGATCCTCATCCACCTCAACGGATTGTTGGTACCATCGGAAATACGGAACCCAAGCGCCTAAATGTACCACCGGACGCACGTTTAGCGAAGTAAAAAACTAGGCTCGCTCGGTTCCCCAGCGACGGCTACTCGAAGCGCAGTACCACGCCGCCTTACAATCTTCGACCCCCTATGCAGACGTTGCTTCCTGGTCGACACGGGCGCTGAGGTGTCGGTTCTCCCTGTACCCCGTCCGAACACTCTTATTCCGCAGAACCTGCATTTAGTGGCGGCGAACTCATCTCCCATCGGCACCTATGGCTACAGGAAAGTGGACGTGAGTCTCGGACTCCGCCGAACGTTTTCGTGCCGTTTGATTTTAGCGGACATCAGCATACCTATATTAGGAGCAGACTTCCTGTGGAACTATGGGATGCTGGATGACTTGCAGAAAAGGACATTAATAGACCCTGCAACCTCGTTAAAGACGTCAAGGAAGATTTCTGCCTGCCGGGATGACACTCTCTCGATAATTTTCGAGGACGTTGTCGACCATCGCATTCGCGCACTCCTCCGAAAGTTTCGCAACATCACTACGGACAGTAGTTTCTTCAAGCCGGTGAAGCACTATGCGCAGCACCATATCAATATCACCGGCTCTCCAATCTTCTCAAAGGTGCGTCCTCTTTCACCCAAAAAGGTTACTTTTGCAAATAAGGGACCCAGGCCATTCATTCCGGCCGATTTTCGCAGGGAAGCCTTCCACGCGATTCACGATCTTGCGCCGCCAGGCATCAGGATGACGAACCGGTTAGTCACTGAAAAATATTTCTGACCATCCATAAACAAGGATGTAAATTCTTGAGACAGACAGTGCATCGCATGCTAGAAGTGCAAGTTCAACAACCACTTTCGAAAAGCAGTACGTGTGTTCTTTTGGTCAACCACCATCTCGACATCATCGGCCCTTCGCGAAAGTCTCACGGATTCAAGTATTGCCCCGCAATCATCGACAGGTTTACGCGGTGGCCTGAAGCAATTTCTCTGTCTGACATTACATCACAATCGTATGCCGAGGCCCGCTGTCGAGAATGGATTCTGCGCTCTGGTATTCCAGTCGCCATCATCACGGACCAGGAAATGCAATTCGAATATACTTTTTTCGTCGAGTTAGGAAAGCTCATTGGCATAGGACTACTGCATTCCGCTGCAATGACCATACGAGGGCCCCTTTAGAGTTCCTGAACGAGGCGAGCACCCGTTCAAGCTCGACGCGGGCTCCGAGGCGGGCCCAAGTGGGTATTCTTGTCGAGGCTGAAGGCCTTCGACGAGCCGGCAGCTCGTTTGAAAAAGCGCCCGCGAAGGATCAGATTCGCCCCGTGACCCACCTTGGCGGGACCACGCGGACGGTTTGCTTCGTTGAACCCGCGCGGTTTCAGCTGGTGGCGGAGTGGTGTGGCGGCACATCGGAGGGGCGAACCTAAGCGCCAACATTAATTCTGCTGGAAACTGCTGAAGATTTGGTCTTGTTTGCCCAGACTCAAAATATAAAACTTTGCAGAAAAGAGCTGTATGGGGGGGAGGACTATTGGGGGACTATTACTCCACATATACACAGGACAACTCTCTCTTTGACAGCTAGACTATTGTCATTGTAAATGAAAGTTTCAGACAAAATATCAATATAGTCATTTCACCGATATTACAGAGATCTCGAAATTCACAACCGTCTTTTCCATCACTCCAACTATGCATATATTCGATCAGCTTAAAATTTTTGCTTTCTTTTATAACTACAAGACCGTCATAGGAGACCTGTTTCCATCCCTCTTCTTCAATGCTTGATTTCGCATTACGTATTCAATGTATGTCGATATGTGCTATTATATCATTGCGGTGCTCTTTAATTTGGACTAGAATAATAATAACAACCATATAGAAATAAAACTACTACTATAACTACATACGTGCTTTATGTTGCGGAGAGTTCTCGACCGATTCTCCCGTTAACGTACCACCGGCCATCACCTGTAGGCACGATCGCCCGAGGCAGCAGTGAGATTTTAACCGCGACCTTCCATACGACAGGCTACTACTTTAACCACTCAGCTATTTATCCGGACTGCTTGAACCAGAATGTTTCCCTGAAGGAAAGGACTTAAAAAGTACTGCCATGGTGGAGAGGAGTCCTGCCTGGGATTCAAAGATTTCACTTCTCCTAAACTTATAATACTCTGCGTGGGTCCCCCCCGCAGCAAGTTTGGGTGCTAAGCCCTAAACGAGGGGTCCGTGGACTTAAAAAATAGGGAGTAAGTTGCCCCCCATTGAGACCAGTAATGTAATAAAGTGAACTAGCAATTAAGGTCTGGATTTGGGTATTTAAGGACAAGCTAGATCATAAGCACTTCAGACAAAAACTCACTGAAGAAGAGAACAATTGCTTCTCGAAATACTGGTATACGAGGAATAAAAACTCACTATTCGGCATTAAAAAACGAAATTTCTCTTTCTTTTCATTCCAGTGACGTTGAGAACTGTGAGCAGCTATTACGTCTTTCAAGAAAAACTACGGCGAAATAACTTTCCACGTTTGCCCTCTATATCTTTGGTAACCCGCTTTAGACTTATGCCTTTTGGACTTCCCTAACTAAAATAGATTAAGGAGCTAGAAGCTTTTGCAACTTGCTCTTCTAGTTTTGACATACAAGCTGTCAGAAAAAAAAGCAGAAATTGCTTCCTTCCAGTATTTCCTCCTAGTCATCCTGCATTGGATTGCATTGGGACTCAAGATTACTACTTAGTCGGGAAACAGGAAACTTGAGGAGCATAACGCAGTTCTCCATTGGCTGATAACATTGATTCGCGATATTTAAATCTCTCAGTTCTGTTAGCGGCAGTGACCTGCTCAGAACTGAGCGATTTAAATATCACCGGTCAGTGCTATCAGCCAATGGAGAACTATATAATGAAATTGCTTCACGCATTAACGCACTTTGCAATCTACGCCTAAACAAATATCAGTTGCGAAAAGTACTAATCGCGACCTTTTATTTGATATCCTACACAACTATATGCGGTAAAAAAATTGTTGAATCCCCCCTTTGCATGTATGGGCAGCCCCCCTTTAAACTCCACCTAAATTTATGCCGCTTACTGTATGTATCGTTCGGATCGGTTTAGCCGTTTTGGAGAAAAGTCCGTGTGACAGACAGGCAGACCGTGAATCGATTTTAATAAGGATTTGTTTTACACAAAACCTTAAAAAACCTGTCTGGTGTTAAATGAATAATAGGACTTCTGGGTTAAAGTGTGTAAGTAATGTTGTCTGATCCTAGAAGTATTTTTGGTCAAGTCTTTCGAATATTTTATATTTGCCATGAAAAAGCATCATGTGTCTAGACATTGGTCTTTATTTAAACTTGCTATCATCAAGATCGTGAGGTAGCCTTTCTCCTTTCGACGAAATGACCGCCGCCATATTAGGAAAGTAGCCTTTCTAGTTTTAGTTTATTATTATTATTTATTTGGTGAATATTAATTGTAAAGTTTGTGAATATGCGTCAGATTCTCCAGCAAAGAAAAGCTCCCCGGTTTACTTCCCAAAAGTCGAACGACTGTTGTTGAGCTACGTTAATTACTTGAGTACAGCCACAGCTTTCGAAAATCGCATTTCAAATATAAGCAGCCTCAGGGTAAAGCAGCTGGCTCCACCCCAGTTCGGTCACTTAGCGTTTGAAGTAAATGGGAATACCACTTTCCAAAGGCCTGCTAAGGAGGACTTGTCCCAAGTGGGAGATTATTTTACTTAAAAAGCTGGTACTTATGCAGACATATAATTTAGAAATAAAAGAAGCTAAAATAAATAAAATTAAGACTTCGGATGTACTGGAATATCTAAACTGCAGATTCGCATTGCTTTGCCAAGTTGAGAATAACCATAATTCCGTTAATTATTTTGAAAGATAAAATTTTTTTATTCAAACACATACGAGTATAACTAGCAAGTATCTATCTTAGGTCTGAGTTTCGTTTCAAAATTACTTTTCAATCTATTCCAAAGTGTCAGGCCGATGAATTAAATATTTGCTATATCGCATTAACTACAAAACGATTTTTGAAAATGTTCACATCTGCCAAGCTCCACCGCCTCCCTAGACAAAGGATACGCTCTCAATATCAATCGCCTCCTGATAATCACCAATTTCCTGAAATTCCAATTTGATTGAATCACTTTTGGTTATTCGCTGATGCGCCTCGCTCAGATGATTCGGCAACGTAACCTTGATCAAATTCATGCATGACTCCGTTTTCATATTCATTTCTGATTCCAATGTCTCGCAGCCACTCAGATCTAATGTGCGCAGAAATTTGCATTTTTCGAAAATTTCGGAAACGTTCTTCAAATGTAAACAATTTCGTAGTGCCAGATGTACTAAATGGCGGCATTGATATGCAAGCAAAACGCTCAGGCAATCGTCCTGGAAGCGACAACAGCAATCTGAAATGGGAGCGGAGGCGACAACGGAAAGCCGCCAGGACGAATCGAGAGATTAGAAGGGAATATGGAAAGAAGTAATAGAATAAATAAATAAACATAAAAATTAAATTATGCTAAGGCGATGTGGGGGTGTGTGTGGCTTTTGTTCTTGCTCAGGGTGGCTTTATGCAAAAACGATTTGTTGTAATTTGTGTTTCAACGTTAACATAGATGAAATTTAAATCACAAATTTGCTATTTTCTGTGGAAAACAATCATTGACGGTGGCCACGTGCTTATAAGTGCATGGAAAATTTTTCAGCTTTCCAAAAACATTCACTCCGCACTAAATAAAGGTGGCGCACTTTAGTCAACCCAACTTTAAGCTTTAATAAAACCCCTAATAATATCAGAAGACACAATAAGAGGTTCTTGAGAAATTATTCCAAAAAGGACGCTATAGCATCAAAATAAAAAATCTGTGAGATGAAAGGCGAAAGAGTCCTGCAGCATGAATACGAATTTTGGTTCAGGGGTCCAATAGCACACTTCAGTCAAGTATCTCAGCACAAATTCACCGAGATCATTTTGGATAAAAAGTATCGCGGAATTGGCAAGATATTTTGTGAGATATTAATTGACAATGGTCACAAGACCAACATGAGGGCGCGGAGACGACCGAGCGGGAAAAACTATCACAAGGGCCCAAAAAAAGGTCGTCCCGCACTATACCGAAATGTTCCGTCGGTACGAACCTGTTTGGCTCTATGCTAATCAGGCTCGGGATTGTGCGGGTGAGATCCTTTGGATTCTTCAGTTCTTCACTTGTCATTGTATTATATAGAACTGGACATGTCCTTAAGAGGTGAACGCCACTTCATGCGCAAAAAATAGATCATTTTCACGATTTGTTTTTCAAAAAACTACGGAACTTTTTTAAATGGTCATTATGTTATTTTAAAGTACGTACATTGGAAAACCTTCAGCAATTTCTTCAATGAAAATATTTCACCGTTAAATTACAAAAAATGTTTTTTTATTTTTTGTTGTAACCAAAGCTGAAACGGATTGGATCACCCGAACCAAAAAATGTCAATGGAATTTGTTAAATTACAGTAGAAACTAGGGTTTGATCGCAAGATTTAAACAAGTCGGGAAACGGGAAGCATGGCGCTTTACGTATAAAAGGTTTTGTGTTTCTCTATGTGAGAAGCATAACGCAGTTCCCCTTGGCTGATAGCATTGACTGGAGATATTTAAATCACTCAGTTCAGTTAGCGGCAGCGATCTGCCCAGTACTGAGCGATTTAAATATCTGGGGTCAATGCTTGTGTTTCGAAAAGTACTAATTGAGCCCTTTCATTTGATATCCCACAGGACTACATTCTGTGAAAAAAATTGTACCCTCAATTAACATGTATGGGGGCGGCCCCCATTAAACTTAACACAAAATGGCACTACTTGCTGTATGTAAAGGGAACAACAGAACATATGCTCTCACCAATTTTCGTGACAATCGGTCCAGTCGTTTCCGAATAAATCGGGTGTGATAGACAAACAGATAAACAGATAGATAGACAACGACTCGATTCCAATAAGGTTTTGTTTCACACAAGACCTTAAAAAGGGCTGGGGAAAACTAGGTTCTTCATGAATGGAATTTTAATATTTCACTCGAATGTCAATTATTACCGTTAATTATGACACCAGCATCTTATTTGCATGGCTTTGTAAGCAGTAAATTGGCGCGAAATTGCTAAGTTTGCCCTGTTGTATCTTTCGCATTAATGGCCAGATTTCCTTGAAATTTGGTATGTGTATACGAAATATTGTTCCCTGTGCCTTTGTGAAATTTGGTAGTCCTAGATTTTATTTTGGAGGGGGGGTTTAATCAATTTCTAAAAGTTGATAATATACTATTAATAAGTTTATTTGAGCGGATTTCGAAATGGAACATAATTTGAGGCCTAGATTTCACCGAAGCGCACCACTCTGTTTTTTTTTCGGATTTTTAGCTTGGGTGGTTTCTGAAAATGAGTCCTCGCTCACTTTAAGTGTATATATTGTGACTTCTCATTCATGCACTTTGCATTTCACGTCAAAACTAATATCAGATTCGGAAAGTTCCAATTGAGATATTGAAGAAAATGTTTACATCCCCCCTTTACATGTATGGGGAGCCTCCCTTTAAACCGCACGTAAATTTATTCCACTCACTGTATGCATAGAATTTCATAGTTCCCATATGACCACCAAATCTCGTTCGGATCAGTTTAACCGTTTTGGAGAAAAGTGCGTGTGACAGACAGACAGCCCACTTCTGTGGCTCATCATTTACAACGATGTACTTAATCTTCCCCTTCCGGAGGAAGCTTGAGTGGTGGGTTACGCTGATGACATAGCGGTGGTTGTTGTCGCAAAGCATCCCGAAGATGCTGAGTTATACTCAAGCGAGGCAATCAGTGCTGTTAAAAGTTGGCTAGAGAGCTCAGGTCTGACGGAGAAAAAACAGAAGCGGTCCTCATCACTAAGCGCCGGAGGAGAAATTACGTCTGTATTAGACTCGGGAATCATATCATCACTTCCAAACCGACCATCAAATATTTGGGGGTGGTGATAGACGGGAAGCTCAGCTATAAGCAACACGTTACATACAGTATATTTGCGATAAATAATCCACTGCTAGTATGGCCCTGGCGAGGATGATGCCGACCGTGAGAGGGCCATGGCATACCTCTAGGTTGCTTGTAGTCAGGGTGGTGACCTCAATCATGCTCTATGCGACCCTAGTTGAGAGGGAGGCGTTGCGGATGTCAGTTAACACAAACAAACTGAGTGCAGTCTACAGGAGGACAGTCCTCAGAATATGCTCTGCCTTCAGGACTATCTCAGATGATGCAGCATTCGTCATCTCTGGAATGATAGACATCTTGGCAGATGAGATGGTGAATATATACAATGCGAAGCCAATCTCTCCCTTATCGTAGACGAAGAACGCTGAGATGGAGAGATCCATAAATAGATGGCAAGAGCGGTGGGAACACTCAGGAAAGGGTCGGTGGACTCACAGGCTCATTTCTGCCATCAAGGAGTGGTTGGAGAGACGACACGGTGAGGTTAATTATAATCTCACCCAGTTTCTTACGGGTATGGAACATATCGCCAATACCTGCACAGATTTAAAGGGGAGACTTCACCCGACTGCCCAAATTGCGATGGAATCTCAGAGAACCCAGAGCATGTATTCTTCCACTGTCCGAGTAGGGAAGAAAGGAGGAATTTAGAGGAGACTCTAGGAGAGGTGCTGGTACCAGAAAATCTGGTGCCGAAAATGGTAGCACATCAAGCAAATTGGGATGCAGTCACCTAAATGAAGGCATCTATCCAAACCAAACTGCGAAAGGCTGAGGAGAATAGAAAGGCGCGGTCACGTGCGCCGCATATAGAAGAAAGGTGGCTAAACTATAATAGAATGAGCTGACTCCGCTCCGTGATGTAATACCTTATGGTGGTTCCGCGGGGCAGGGAGGGAGTCGGGGGTGGTTTGAGTGGGTAAAAATTCCTCACGCTGGTGTGTCCAGACCAGTGTCTTTTGAAGATTTCTACCTCCTGAAAAAAAAGACAGACAGACAGTGAATCGATTTTAATAAGGTTTTGTTTTACAAAAAAAACTTTAGAAAAATACATTTTCCACCAAATGGAGGACAGTCACCGTTAAAAATTCCTTTTTTTTTTTAACTAAAACCGGTTGCATTCGGCATGAACGGTTAAAAACTACATTTTTATGTATTACCAAGTTTTAAAGAAATCGATTCAGTAATTTTCGAGTAATTTTGATAACCAACTTCAAACATGCCCCTTGCTTCCGAATGGATTCTTCTCTTTCAACGATCATATCTCAAACAGTTTCGTTCGGATCAACTTGAAATGTCAAGGACGTATTCTCAGAAACTACTTGAAAACAAGTCGGGAAACCGGAAGCTGGACCCTTCTGTTATGAAATGTTTTGTGTATTTCTTTTATAAAAAACATTTGAGTGGAAATTTGTCCCATTAGCACCTAGCACTTAATATATGCATATATTATCCGAGAATATCCCTTTTCGCGTGATACTGACATTCAAAGTCTTGAATTTGCACAAAAACGACAAATTTGACCTATTATAACTTTGTTAGGATTAGTGCGATTTTCCCCAAAATTTGCAGGATCATGCCTGCTACCTATATTACTATTTCATGATTCTAAGATGAACTTAATCGGGTTTTCCAGTCAATTACTAAAAATTATAGTGATATATAGTATATTTAACTTAACTTTATTTGAATAGATATCGGTATAGAAGGTGTTTCGAAGCCTAGGCACCATATATTGTCAGCTTCTTGATTTCATATTTTTCGGGTGGGTTGTTTCTGAAAATGGATCCGAAAGAGAAATGATCAAACTAAGACCGGCTTCAGAAAATACTAGCTGAGACCATTCATTTAATATCCCACATATTTGGTGTACTATATTTGGTGTAAAAAATTTCACCCCCTTAAATTCGAAGTAGAATTACTGTATCATTTGCGTTAAAATTAACAGTTTCGCCTTTTCTCTAAACTTGTTCTCAGTCGCTATAACCGTTTCCGAGAAAAATGCATGTGACGGAAAAACAGACAGACAGGCATTCCGAAAATACTAATCGAGACCTCTCATTTGATACCCCTTACGACTATATTCCATGAAACGAATTTTTACATCCCCCGTTTGCATAAATTCATAGTTTCCATATATCCACCAAAGTTCGCTCAGATCGGTTTAGCCGTACACAAAATCTAAACAAGTCAGGAAACCGGAAGCTAGACGCTTCAGGTATGAAAGGTTTTGTTTATTTCTTTTATAAAGAGATTTGGGTGTGAATTTGTGCCATTAGCATGTAGCACGTAAAATATGCATATATTATGCGAAAATATCCACTTTCAAGTGATATTGACATTCATAGTCTCAAATTTGCAGAGAAGCGACAGCTTTGACTTAGTATTACTTTGTTAGTAATAGTGTGATTTTCACCAAATTTGGCAGGATCATGCTCCATGCTACAACCTTCATTGCCGCAAAATTTTGTCATTCTAGAGTGAACTTAAGGGGGGTTTTCCTGCCAATTACTAAAAATTATAGTAATGCACTATTATTAACTTTATTTGAACAGGTATCGATTTGGAGGGTATTTCGGAGCCTAGGCACCATATAGTGACAGCCCCCTGATTTTTTTCAGATTTTTCGGTTGGGTAGTTTCTGAGAATGGGTTCGTTAAAAAAATGACCACTTTCAACCCCCCGCACTCCCCACCTTTTCAACAAATGTCAAAACTAAGCCTGGCTTCGAAAAGTACTAACCGAGACCTTTAATTTGATACCCCACATGACTATATTTGATGAAAAAAAAATTTACACCCTCCCTTTGCATGTATGGGGACCCCCCCTTAAATTCGACGTAAAAGAATGTAACTCACTATATGCGTGAGCGTTCACAGTTCCCACCTTTTTACCAACTTTGGTGCCAATCGCTACAACCGTGTCCAAGAAAAATGCGTGTGACGGACAGACAGACAGACAGACAGACAGACAGACAGACAGACGGACAGACAGACAGACAGTAAACCGATTTTAATAAGGTTTTGTTTTACAAACGCTTTTGTGATTATGACTGTCCATACACTGCTTCTAAAGCAGTTGTATTCGTGTTTTAATAGGACTATAGCGCATAAAGCTTGTGCTCAAGGTATGGGACAGCGAATCAATGCCTGACGATTGGCAACGAGGCATTATCTGTCTCATACATAAAAAGGGAGATATCACACAGTGCAGCAATTATAGAGGTATCACGTTGCTGAGTACTATCTATAAGATATTCTGCGCTATCTTGCGAGGCCGGATAGCCTCATACGCCCACAATATCACTGGCCCATACCAGATAGGCTTCACTACAGGCAAATCAGCAACAGATCAGATTTTCTCTGTGCGGCAAGCGATGGGAAAACTGTTGGAATATGGACACCAGCTGCACCATCTAGTCATCGCCTTTAAAGCCGCCTAGATAGCATAGCCAGGGTAAAACTGTATACTACCATGAGAGAATTCGGTATCCCGACGAAATTTATAAGACTGACTAGGCTGACCCTAACCAATTTGGGAGGTCAGATAAAAGCAACAGAATCACTCTCAAGAACATTCGACATCAATAACGGTCTACGACAAGGGGATGCCCTATCATGTGTCCTCTTTAACGTGGCCCTCGAGAAAATTATCCGTGATGCTGAGGTAAATGCAAGAGGTGCAATCCTCCTTAAGTCCACCCAACTACTGGCATATCCTGACGATATCGACATAATGGGGAGTACGACCCGAGACGTCCAAAATGCCTTCATCCAGATCGATCAGGCGGCAATTGGCGCGAGATTTTGGGCTGCACATCAATGAAGGCAACACAAAGTATATGGTGACAATGCCAGCACTGAAGACCAACCAACCAACGCCATCAAACCGCACTGGTTGAACGGGAAAAATAAAGATAGGAGACTACAACTTTGAGACCGTTGATAATTTCTACTATCTAGGGTCGAAAATCACAACCGATAACAGCTACGATAATGAAATCCGCGCGCAGTTGTTGGCAGCCAACAGAGCCTATTTCAGCTTACAAAAACTGTTCCGCATAAAACGTCTCAAGCTCTTACTGTACAAGACAAAACTCTATTGACTCCGAAAAACCAACAAATATTATTCTCGAAATTATAATGAAAGTGGCGAAAAAATCAAAACTACAATTGAAATTGAAAAGGCTGTTTTGAAAAACAGGGAAATTTATCGAAGTTATCCTTCTAATGATGCACCCTACATGGTCTACCCACTTTACCTCGCTTATACACAAAGTATGTGGCCCAGCATGTTGTTAATGTGAACAGATAGAGGACGCCGCCGGCGCTCGCCGCAGCAGATTCGAACTCGACACGAGGGTGGAGAACCAACGGCGAAAATTCCGTTGGTCCGCAACCGGTCAAGAAAATCGCTCCCTTCTTCCTCGAACCTCGAAGAGGTTACACGTTCTGCATTCTCTTGCAATCTACCTTTCTGCCAGTGAAGTGTAAATTTAAAATCTGTTTGAGTCTTAATTTATTTTATGAAAGCAAAAAACAAAGGAGATCAGCTGCTGATGCCAGATTCCGGGGTAATTGTGCATTTGCGAATAGATCTTGTGAGACAGGAGACAATTTCGAGTGGGATATTTCGCGTCAATTGAAAGAAATTCACAAAAAGTATGCAGCGGGGATTATACGAGGAATTTCGTCATAACTTCTTTATTTCTCTATATTTTTACACCTTCAAAGTATTCGCCTTTGACTACAACGGACTTTTCCAAGCGATTCTACCATTGTTCAAAACATTTTTCAAATTCACTCATCGGAATGTCATTTAAGCCTTCCGGCCATTTTTGTTTCACCTCCTCCACAGTGGCAAAACGCTTTTCTTTCATATTCCTTTTGAGTCGTATCCATAGCACCACTATTCGTCACCAGTAGTCACCTTGGAAAAAAATTCAGGGTCTTCTTCGAGCTGATTTTGAAGCTCAAAACATGCCTGAAGTCGACGCTCCTCTTGCTCATCTGTGAGAAGGCGCGGGGCGAATTTGGCTGCAACCCTTCTCATGTGCAAATCTTCGGATAAAATTCTCTGAATTGAACTCCATGACATTCCCGACATCTCACAGAGTTGATCAATGGTTCGGCAACGATCTTCATAAACGAGGGAATTGATTTTGTCCACATTTTCATCAGTTCTTGACGTTGAGGGGCGTTCTGAACGAAGTTGGTCTTCAATAGACATTTCTCCATTTTTAAAACGTGAAAACCAATCGTAAACTCTGGTTATACTTAAGCCAGCATCCCCATAAGTAGTCTTAAGCATTACAATAGTTTCCGCGGCCGATTTCCCCAACAGGAAACAACGTTTCACAGCCGCGCATTGTTCTCGACAATCTGCCAGTTGTTTTACTAAAAAAAATCTTACAGGCGAACCGATGCACTCACAGCGACGCAACTTCGTACACTGACGCAGGTGGCGTAACACTAACGGACATGTGGTTAAATAATAGCTTCCCCCACTCTCCCTCCCCTCCGCAGCGTAATTCCCGGAACTTATGGGTCCCCCCTCGTATAGAATATAACATAGCACATGTTGGAAAATGTTAGTATCTGCAAGTCCTTGTAATGAAATGTCTCTCTTTTCTAACACCACTGTCTATCCTTTTGCAGAAGTTAATGCGATATTTTCCATTGCACTGATAAATACCCAAGTTATCAAGTTATTATTTCACTAACCGCTATACTTTTTATGGCCTCCTATGGCAATTAGGGCACGTTACGAGTGGCCGTTGAATTTTCTCCTTTCACTAATCAGTAAAGGGCGTATTGGAGTTGAAATTTAAATAGCTCGAAATACTCCTCTATGGAATGCAAATTCTCATATATAAATCCATACATTATCCTGTAACAGGTACAAGTGTATATAAATTCCAACAAATCCTTATCAATTTTCCAATTTAGGCATCCATTCGTCTAAAATATTTTATTGCTGGGAAATTCGTCCGCTAAATTGGCTACAATTTACTATCAATAGCTGCCCTTATCAGGCAACCAATCGAACAAAAAAACTTCACCACCACATTCACATATAGAAATTCGCACTCACCTGTTAATCCGAATTCGTGGAGTTTCAATGCACGATCCTTGAAAAATTCACATAAATTCCCGCAGCTTATCCGACAGGCCCGTTCAATGTTGAACGACCTAAGCGACGAAAGTTTTATCGGAATTTCCATTAAAGTGTCAGCGGAAAATCCTGTGCTATAATTTATGTGCAATTTTTTCAAATTCTTGCAATTGAGAATGTACTGCAAACACGAAATTGGTATTAAAATGTTGAAAGGAGTTCACGTTATTCCATTATCGATACCAAATTCGAATGCAGGAGTGCAGGCATGGTGAGGACTGGATTTCATTTGGTTCGGTGCGCGAGAAAAAACCCTTTTCATGCTGAATGTTTTGTTATATCTAAGCCCACAGGAAAGTATTAACTGATGTGCGGAAAACGCTCTGCACATTCGCATGGAAGCCACTTTCCCAACCAAGGAAAATGCTCAGTTGTGGGAAGCTGAACAACACCGTGCACATGACAAAAGGATTTTCTGTTTGGAATCCATTTTTGAAACTTTTCCATATTTCATTCAGAACTTTGATACTTGTCAGCCAGAAAGTGCAAAGAGCTGACTCCGCCCTGGGAGCAGGGACTTCCTATAGCAACAGTACTGGTGGAGTGGTAATAAATGGAAGTACATCTAAATTCCTTGTTTCGGGGAATACTGTCGCTGCATATATGCAAGCACTGCTGTCTCAGGACTCATCTATAATAAAACATCCAGTTGTTTCGGGTACCTGATATGCATGCCACCAAATGAACATCCAAGGCTCCACCGTGCTGGGGCTTTATCGCAACTCTCAACTTCGATATCAATTATTTCCGATTCAAACTTTTACTAATAATTCAAACTTTGTTTTTAAGCCCTCTGAGAGTTTATCAGATTACCTTATTCATACGTCGACGAAAGGAGTGGCTCTGGTTGGTAGCTTTACCTGATATGCTATTGATGTCAGTTCCGTGACTTGATCCAATGAAAGTTCCTGCAAATTTTCATTTAATCTCTTGTTGCACAAAAGGAATTTCATATCCTGGTCCCGCATGCTATCGATGTGATAGAGCGTTATACTCCGCAGATTTGTGCAGTTCATGATAATTGTGATAACGTCGACTGGTTGCAGCCAAGGATTGTTGCCAATGGCAAGCGCCCTGAATAAGAAAAAAAACAGTGCTGATCTCGGTGAAACCATTTCTATTTGAAATTTGAGTTAATTTGAAACTACGGGAACTGAAAATGAGAAGTAATTTTAATGGAGTGATTTTCATCTGAAGCTACTGGGATCTGGGTGAATATGATGGTGAAATCACAATCAGAATGAATGGTTCCTTGTTAGTCTTTCAGTTTTGTATTTCTGGTGGTAGAAGTTTCACATCACGTTGATGCCAAAGACATTATACATATATTCGAAGAATACGTGAAATGTAAATCAAACGAATAAATAAAATTTCGTTTGAAAATTTTAACGAACCCTAAATCTCAATTACCAACTCTGTGGATGCACGAAAAAGGAGAACAAGTTAAAAACCGAAAGGTCGTCGCGACGGTATGGAAAATTTTGCGGGATTTTTTTTTTGGAATGATATTAGTGTTAATAACGGTGGGATTTTCACCAAAATTAGTGTAAAACTTAATACTTCTAAAATATTCATATTCATTTCATCCCCCTTTTGCACATATGGAAATCAGGAGAGCTGATGAAGTTAACATTGAAGTTTCGCAAGCGTCCTACGGAAGCGTCCCATTGACAAGTGTCTGAACATCTCCGTTCTTTTTTTTTATGGATGGAGGTAGAAATCTGCTGTTGCGCTACCTTGCAGCAGTGTGTGGGACTCTCACCCACTGAAACTGCCCCCACTTCTCCACCCATATATCCGCGAGACCATCGTAAAATAATACTTCGGGAGGAGGGCTCTGGTTTACACCAGCACAACTAAGTGACGCATCCGCTGCGTTTTCCAGGCTTGTTCCAGTTTTTGCAACTTTTCCTGTATCGCAATTACTTTTCCGTTTATCGCACTCCAAACTGCTGCTGAACTCAGCATCTCCTCCACGAAATTATGCGGTCCGATAACTGTGTTGAGGTCATAGTTTAACCTCCCTCCTTAATTTGCGAATCTGAGATAGTGGAACATAACATGCTCCGAGTCTTCGGGTGTAGCGGCGCATCCGGGACAGTCGGAGGACTCATTCAATCCAAAAAGATACAATTCCTTCTTATATAAACCGTGTCCCGTAAGGAACTGCGTTAGGTGGTGATTCAATTCTCCACGTTTGCGCTCGACACATTTCTCAATACACGGAATTAGTGTATGGGTCCAGCGGCCTCTGTCGTAATTATCCCGCCGTTGCTACCATCTCCTTTCTAGTGGCCTCTTGGGAGCCCGCAGCCACGTCAGCTTCACCAGATACCATCCTATATGCACTGCACACTCTCGGCACGGTTGGCCGATATGCCGTACTTACCCATCCCTGGTTCACTGTGTTATCCACTGCGCACGTCTATACCTGATCCGCGTATAGCAGGTTGGATTTCACCACCCCTGGGATAAGCAGCCGGCTAATAGACTTTGGCCCTCCAATATTAGACACCATCGTTGCTAGAGATGGGCTAGCCTTTGCGGCCTTTCGTGCGCATAGGCCAGGTGCCCCTTGAAGAGCAACTTGGCATCGATCATTACCCGCAGATAACTAATGATCGATTTTGAAACGACCTAGTGGTTACCAACCAGGATTATGACAGTATTGTTTTTCCTCCGATTGGTAATAAGGACCGCCTCCGCCTTATCTTCTACCAAGTCCAATTTCACCATTTGGGGCTATGCTTTGATGATATGAATGGTTTCGCTTGCTTATAGTTTCGCGACTACTACCACTGCCAAGTCGTCTGCAAAACCAATAAATGTTACCTCGTTTGGCACGCGAAGGCCGAGCACTCCGTCGTATGTTCCACTGGGGGGACCCCAGTACGGAGCCTCGGAGAACATCTGCTGTCTCAACATATTCCCGTCCCTCCCTCCCCCCGTCGTCCTTCTAGTAACAAAGAATTCTTTCCGAAGGTTAACTCTCTATTATCCAAGCTAAGTAACCAGGGACACCCACCCAGACTGCCCTTAAAAGCAACCCCAGTTGGCCGAGTTAAAGGCATTCCTGACATCTAGCGTCACCACCGCGCAGCACTTCCCAGCGGCCAATGCCTCCCGGGTCAGGTCTACTACCGTTACAATGGCGTCGACTGTGGACCGCGCTCTGCAAAACCCGCACTGCCTCTCCTATAGACCACCCGCTAGCTCGACGAATGGAAGCAGCCTGTTGTATATCACCCTTTCTAAAATCTTTCTCATAGTGTCTAAACGACAGATAGGGCGATATGGAAAGGGTGCCCCAGGTAGTTTTTGGGGCTTCGGGAGCAGCACCAATTTCTGCCTTTTCCGCTGCGCGGGAAACATTCCTTCCACTATCTACCATTCAAAAGTACTTATCAACAACCCAACTTCAGGGCATTGTTCGGAATTCCATTGAATCCCGGAGCCTTATTATTCCTAATTTGTCCACAAATCTCCCGTAGTTCCTCCTCGGTAACCCCTGGGATTGTGCAGACGTGCTGTTGGACTTTCTTCCTCTTGTGAGAAAAGAATTGCGATTATTTTGAATAAGAGTCACGGGCACGTCGTTTGGGGTGGTTTTTGTTCACAAATCTTGTTCATTACAAACTTGTATGCAGCGCCCCACGGGTTCGTATTTGCCTCAAGGCACAACTGCTTGTGTTCCGCCTACTTTCCCGTATAGTCTTCTTAAGGCTACTCCGAAGATCGCCGTATTCTTCTCCGACTGCCGATGCTCTGGCTTTTCTTTAGCTCTTTGGCAAAGCCTCCTCGCTCACAGACACGATGGCCCTGCACAGCGCGATTTCTTCGTTCCACCAGCAGTTTGGTCTTCTGCTTTGGTGAAGCTTCCGTCACAGTATTGTGGAGTCGCATGCCTCAGCGCCGCTCCCATTGGGTGGTAACCGCCATGAATGTGTCTTCTTCGAAAGTTCCAATGGACCATCCTGGCTATCCTGGCTTTTCCATTTCTGTTACTCACTCGACTATCGCCCCTTCCGTTCCTGATATCGAGAAAGGTGGCCTGGTACTGTGGGCGCAGTGTTCACTCACCTGCCAGACCATCCCTCTCGCCAATGAAGTACTGAGATAGGTCAGATAGACGATTCAGCCTCGAAAGGTGGCCACGCATCCAACGTTGGCTAGTACAATGTCCAGCTCCGCGAAGATATTAAACAAGATTTGGCCCCGGTGTTTATTACTGGACTTCCCCAGTCTAAGGTCAACGTGTTGAAATCGCCGGCGATGATTTTGGATCTGTACTCCCTAGCATCCAACACTAAGCTGTCTAGCATAACAGCTGTAGATATAGACGCTCTTGGTTTGCCGTTCACATGCCCCGCGATTACCCTTGATGTGCAAAATGCATTCAACTCCGGCAATTAGGATCGAATAAGGAGGTCTTGGAGACGTACCCAGTTACTAGGTTGCTTTTATAGACAACTATCTAGCAAAAAGAAGGCTTTGATACGTCAAGCCCCCGCTGGTGTTCTACATGCCTCCGCATTGACCACGATCGTGGGATACATCGAAAGATTCTTGCATTAAAGCATCTGAAATTAGCATGCCTCTGACAGGGATAATATCAAATATTGAGGACCCTTGAGGCATCTATAGGTTGATTATGGTTAATGTCAGAAACTCTAGACCCTATGCAGTACCACTTTGAAGAATTAAAATTAATATCACATACAATAATATGGGAATGATTTACAAGACTGCCACCTTAAAAGTGTGTTGTGGCTTCAGAACCATCGCAGACGACGCGGCTTAGGGCTAGTCAGATGATGCCCACCTTAAATTTGGGTGATAAGATGCCGCGCACCTATGATGGTCCCGTTTTCTCCTGCCCCCCTATTGGCTATCGAAATCCGACTCTGATTGGTTTCTGGAATATGCGTGCGCTCTCCGGCAGCGGTATTGAGGATCCCCAGAGTGCTCGCTTCCTCTAACTCGAGAGAGAATTCCAACGATATTAGCTGAATATTCTGGGCTTAAGCGAAATAATATGGTGGGACTGTGAAGAGTTCTACTTCTTGCGGGATTCTTTTGTACCCTTGGAAGCTAGGCAGACGCGAATCTGATGGCGGATTGTTACTGACGGCTACTGCAAGGCGGAGCTCTTTTTACCTGACGAAGGACAAGATTTCGGTCCAGGTTAAGGAATGTCACAAATGTATAGTGCAATGCATCAACGCCGTTCATTGCCTCCGTTTCTAAGGATTGTCGTAATTCTGGCTGATTGCGAAATCGTGGATTCAGATCGATGAGTGGAAGGGATTGAAGGCTTTATTGACCGCTATTAGTAATACCGGCAGCGATGCACTCGAACTCCAGCATGAGCGAAATACTTGAAAGTTCAGCGTAGTGTGCGCCGCGACAAAAGATAATTTCTTTGTAGGACTGGTCAGCAAAGCAGAAGATTCCGCAGTTATTGGTGGTGATTTTAACCCCTGTAATTAAATTGGTCCCTGGTGACTTACGATTTTTAAGCCGATGACATGAATAGACCGCTTCCCCCACCCTTGGTGGTGATAGCATTTGCCCATTGTCTTCAATTGATAGAACCTTCAAACCGCCCATGATCTGATTATTGAGCAGATCATTGATTATCGCTCCAATATATCCACACGATCGGAAATCAGATTTCCTTCTTCATCTTGACAGGATGAGCATTTAGGCTTATAAGGCTTCATCTTGCGTACCGGGCGCAATTGCTCTCTACATTTTTGAATTCATGGCCTATTAATTCACTCAGGCTTCCTTTTTAATTCGTCCAAATTACACCGGACGGAGTTTCTGTCCTCATTCTTTGAGGTTACTGCATTCATCATCGAACTAATGGTTCCTACCTTTTGCAACTGGGTCAAACATGATTGAGGTCGCACCAAAGATAGCGTTTCTTATGTGATTGTGAAGATCATTTGACGTTTGACGACGTTTAATCTCCAGAACAGTTGGTATCTGCGGGTACTGCGGTGTTCTTTCTCCCTTATAAGTGTTGCGGAGGACTTTCTTCTGGATTCTTTCAGTATTCACTCTCACCTGATTGTCAGAGGAGAGTCGAGGTGGTATTGTCATTGAAGCCCGGAGCACCAAATAATTTTTATTGCTGCCAATATGTTCTAACATTCAAGGAGGCTGGGATGTGGCATCGTTCGACTATCACGATTTCAATTTGATTGCAAGTAGTCCAAACTAGAAATACTTACGTTTGTTTGTGGACCACCCTCCACGCAAACCGCCATTCCCTGTGACCCCACAAGTGGAATAATACGTAATCTGCTATATTTGGTGGTTTTATACAAGCGTTGGAATACCAGTTCCGTATCTACTTGGGGCTAAAATCTCAAAGTATAGTTTTGGTTTTATATCTGGGACAAGCTTCGTTCCACTGACTCATAGAAAGTATGTTTCTCTGACTATGCAGTCTTCTCTGTAGGGGTGTAAACGTTAACGAGGCTTATATTTCGGAATTTGCTTCGCAGAATACATTGCCTTTCCCTTATGTTTTAAAAGCTAATAACAGCAAGTTTCATCTTTTAGCTGACTAGGAAACTACTTCAAACACACCGTTTACTGGATGGGCGCTATTCTATGTGGTGTAGTAGCTCTTCTCCAGAAAACGAAACCACATCGGGCGCATCTCGTGCACCGCTATGGCATCAGCCTTATATTGGGTGCGATAGCGTATCAGCAAGTTGCTAAGTAGCATCGATTCATACCGAGAGCACATGTTCTATGAAGAAATGTGCAATTCGTTTGCCATTTTTTGTTGCTGGGTCCATCGTTGAGCATCCCAACGAACCCGAGGCTCCTTTTGTTACATTTTGTTGTTTTCCATAGAGGGTTCTCAACTCTATCCAACCCCCAACCTGGACGATCAGTTCCCACAATTTTCTCCGGAGTGTTGACGCGTCTTCATTTTTATCCATCTGCAGGATGGCGTTGAGGACAAATCTCCCCTCTCCCCCTTAAAAAGTCATGACGCCTCAAAGTGGGGCTTCTCTGATGTCAAAACCTTTGAGTTTAATTTTAAAACCTACACCGGGGGTAAAGGAAAGTATGAAGGAAGGAGCAGGGCCCTCTCTCAAATCTCGTTAAAACATCGTTGCAGTCACCCTTTCTTCACTCTTTCAGTGGGAAGGAGGTATTTTGATATGTTCATAGTAAAAGTTGATTCGTCAGCCCCACTTCGGGGGGAGGAAAAAAAGAGGGTGCATACGATGAAGAAAAGGTATCCTTTTCCTACACCGTTTACGAATTGTGGTGACCATCTCCGGTTGGAAGATTATGGTGCCCCGAAAAGAGAATGTTTTCAAATCATCAATAAACTTATTGGTCGTCATGATGTGAAAAAGCCGAGCGGTTGTTCAGATTTATGACCCTGCTGAACATTGCGTTCACTTTACCAGTGCTTCGCTTCCCAAAGTCTATGTAAATTTTCCGCCCAGTACACTCTCATTTTCAACGTCAATATATTCTTTAAAACCTTTCTAAATTCAAAACTTTCAAATTGAAAATCAAACGCTTTGGAACCGAATGCATAAATATCTAACATCTTTATCTAATTGAATGGAGAAGATTACACTCCTAAACCCACCGAAAACCCACTCCCTTCCCGCACATGCCGATAGCTGATGGTTAAAACAATTCAGTAAATCAATAGAACACATGTCGATACTGTCATGCTCAGGCCAGCTAGCAAGGATGCATTACGAACTGCACAACGTCGACTACAGTCGGCCCCATTTTATTATAGACATAACATGCACCTTTATGGCAGGCCATAAACTTCATCATGGCGAGAACACCAACCAAAAGGATGCGGATATACAACGTGATGTGGAACGGCGTAAACTTCAGCGAACCTCCGACAATGTGGTCAGTTACGGTTGAATATTGAGAAGGTCGACGGACCTGCTCTCCCTCAACGCATAATGCTATATGAACACCGGGAATCAGCGTGGCTTGAAAGTAGCATTTTGTGGTACTGTCGGTCTATACCAGCGCCAGCGGTGCAAGTACATTCCGCGAATAAGCTCAGATTTATATCCACTACTAAAACCGCAATATGGTATTCCAAATCAGCGGAAATCTGAATAGGAGATTTGGACCAATTTATAGATACATACGCTCAGGAGAAGAATCGCACAATTCGCCAAAATTGACAACTCAGCTGAGCTTCCCAGCGGAATACCCACGGCTATTCACAAAATTCATTGATTAGAAACCATAACTGACAGCCCTACCTTAAATTCTCCAGAAAAGGGAATGCATCCAACAAATCATCGACGCGGTATTCCACATTTTTCAGGCTCAACTTCTCCAGATATCTGCATACTTCAATGAAATTCCTCAAACGCCTGCCGGCCACATAAGGATTCTTGTTCGGAACAATTTGACAGGAATCGATATGAATCTGCTTCAGATACTTTTGTTTGCTGGAACGATTGAACAAAGCAAAAGCGAACAAGATGAAATGTGAAGGATAGAAAACAGAACCGCAAACATTATGGAACAATGCCCTCATTTCGGTCAATAGGATGACTTGTAATCTATCCTGGTGGATACTTTGTGTTTCGAGGACGTTGTTCTTCAAGAAAAAAATGGGAGGAAGACATGAGTTCATTTGTGTTATATTTACCGACGTAGCTTTTTAAGGATGACCGCAATACTCCCGAATACGTTGTTCAAACGTATTGACTTAAGGGTGTCCGGGAATCTGCAAATGAATTGAAGTATGGCCCGGGCCTCGCAGTCGTTGAATGAAACGCACTTTTTCATAGCCTCGATGATGGTGCGCCATCGTTCGCAGACCTGAAAATTGGAAAAGAATTGAAATAATGTTGCTGGCGAAATCTATAATAAAAGGTGGGGTGGGGTGGGGTGGTTCGTTGACTTTTGTTGTTTGGAAAACATTCTCTTTTCAGAGAGATAAAATCAGAAGCTATTCATTATATGAAAGGAAATCCTTATAGATCGATATTCCTCTTAATTTTTTGATTGATTTGTCTGGTGCCTCGTGCCAGCAAATTTGTGAGTAAATATATTTACGTATCCGATTTCTGGAAATTTATTGGGGCAATAAGACCTTCACGCTCGGGCTAAATAATTTATGGAGTATCTGGACAATTTTGCTTCGCATATTCTTTCCATTTTTATGCACCTTTCTTGATAGTGATCCTCCCTTACATTCTAATAACAAGAATTACACTTGTTTGCACGAATTTCTTCTATTATGGTTGGAAATGCTGGCATACCCCTTAGTTAGTTTAGTTAACTGGGGGGGAGCCGCAGCTCCGAGCACTCAGGCCATTGTTAGGCCCATTGTACTATCCCCGTAAGTTGCCTATTCAATGGCTTTCCGCCTACGGTGTTCGCAGGCTTTAGAGAATTTTAGAACATTCTCCAGAGGCAGAGAGTGTGCAGATTCTTCATTGAAGAAAACCTTGCCAAGGTGTCTTCATCTGAGATCTGAGGATGCCGGGCAGCTGCATAAAAAGTGCAGAACCGTCTCCTCCTCCTCCTCACATTGGCTGCACACAGCCGAAACCACTTCTCCAATCTTCTCCATATGGTAGTTTAAGGGGCAGTGTCCCGTCAAAAGCCCTACTAGGGTGTTCATGTCCCACTTCTTAAGGGACAACAAAAATGCCGCTCTAGTGGCTCTAGGCTCCTTCACAAGGATTTTCGCTTGCTGGCAAGAGTCCAAATTTCTTCACTCGGTTGCGTGAATCCTAGTAATTTCACCCTTCAAAGTAGACTTGACAGTAGATGGTCGGATTCCCAGAGCTGGTTCTGGCCCCACCATTGTGGCTCCAGACCCTCGGCGAGCCAGTCTGTCAGCCTCCTCATTACCGGCGATGATAGAGTGCCCCGGCACCCACATCAGGAATGTTCCGTTCAGTCGGTCAAGTTTCAGCAGCACCTGATGACAACTCCACACCAACTGGCTTGATATGTTGTTCGCATTCAGTGCTGATAATGCCGCCCGACTGTCGGAACAGATTCGAATGGTGCGACCCCTCCATTTTTGTCGCAGACATTCTTCTGCTACCAATGAAATGGCATATATCTCTGCCTGAAATATGGTCGTCATTTTTCCGAGGGGTCGGGCCAATTCTATAACCGGATTCTCCGAGAACACCCCTGCGCCCGATCCATCCTCCGTGACTGACCCGTCGGTGAAGATTATTAGGTCTGTAATCTGAAAAGACTCATGGCCACTTGTCGACCATTCTTCTCTTTCGGTGATAACGACAGTGTATGTCTTTTCAAAGACGAACCTGGAAACGCCGTTGGCCGCTTTCCATTTCACTTCCAAGTGAATGGGGGGTAAATTTAGGATAGCTTCAAGTGCCGCAGGCTGCGTAGTACTCATTGCTCCAGTAATACTAAGGCAACCAAGTCTCTGAATCTGCGTTAGCAGCTTCCTGCTGGTAGCAAAGTTCAGTATTGGCCACCAGACGACGCATGCATACATCAAAATGGGTTTTATTATGGATGTTTACATCCAGTATATCCGTTTAGGTGAAAGTCCCCAGGTCTTACCTATCGCATTCTTACAGCACCAGAGCAATCTGCAGGATTTCTGATATTGTTCCTGGATATGATGCTTCCAGGTTAACTTGGAGTCGAAATGTACTTCTAAGTACTTGACTGTTTATGCCAGCTGGATTTCCGCTCCTGTTATGGTTGGTAGCGTATAGCTGCCCCACCTGACGTTCCTAGTGATCATAAGTAGTCCAGTCTTCCTAGCGTTCACCGTGAGTCCATTGCACCAGCTGTGGATTACATGCAGAGTTGCATTCAAGCGGTCACATACTGTGTCCGCAAACTTGCCGGTAATTATTACGGCTAGGTCGTCCGCAAGTGCTTGCGCGAAGACTTTTTGTCCTCCAGGAACCACAGCAGGGTATCCATTACCAAGAGCCATAACAGTGGAGAGAGAACCCCTCCCTGTGTGCAGCCCCTGACACATCCTGCTTCAATAGACTTCTGGCCGACCGACATGTGGATTTTTCTCCACTCTAGCATGTGAAGGATCCAACTGATTAGCAGCGGTTCGATTCCATGCTGTCTTGCCGCATCACAAATTGCCGCGAATGAGGCATAATTGAAGGCATTTTCGATGTCCATGAATGCGTCTTAGGCGTATTCTTTTTCGGACATCGCCTTTTCAATTTTTGCCTTAAGTTCATGGAGTGCTGTCTCCGTGGACTTGCCTTTCTGGCAGGCGTGTTACCTATGGTGAAGTGGCCACTTAGGAATGTGTGTATCCCTTACGAACCGATCTGCTAGTCTTCTAGTCCTTTTAGCAGAAAGGACGTTAGGCTGATCGGTCGAAATCCATTCCTTCTATTACAAGCCCAGGGATGATGCCATCCGGACCGAGTGAAATGCCCATTTCACTCGCTCCAGTGATACTACTTTGCATGCCAGATTCCAGTCTCTCGGTTGAGGGCTGTATGCACCTGTTGGCCCCGAGATTAGATTTTGGATGCTGCCTGGCAAGTGCACTTCAAGCAAATGATTTGCCGTTTCTTCGTCGCTTTCTGTGTACCTCTCGTTCTGTAAACGTAAATAGCCCAGTTTCTGGCTATGTTCTTTGACCAGAATCCGCTTCAGCTTTGAGGTTGCCTCAAGAGAGTTAGTCTCCTCGCAAAAGCGTCTCCAACATGATCGTTTAGCCGATCTTATGCTCTTCTTTAGAGCCTTCTAAGCCTCTTTATAGCGATTCCAGCTAGTGCTCGATTCACCCTTCAGAGCACGATTAAGGAGCATCCTTGTCTTTCTCCTCTGTTTTGCCAAATCCGAGTTCCACCATGGTGTTTTACCTTTCTTTGGCATCTTGAGTGGACAGCTTTCTTCGAAAGCTTCTCTCATGCTAGTTGTGATCATCTGGGTTGTCTTCTCAATTCCAGCAATGGATTTGATCGTGACTCGGGCGCTCAATTCTATTTGATACATTGCCCAATCTGTCTTCCGAAATGGAGTGGGTGGAGGTGGATCCATGCCCATAACAAAATCAATGCGTCTGTGATCCGAGAGTGTGATATCGTTTGATACTCTCCACTCTCCGATCAGAGCCGCGATGTCAGGAGATGCCACCGTGATGTCGATGACCTCTCGCCTGACCACGTTGAAGAAAGTGGGTTCATTACCCACATTTAGGATCTGCAAATCGGTTCCTAATAGATACTCCAGTAGTCTCGATCCTTTTGCATTGATGTGCGAACTTCCCCAGCATATGTGGTGAGCGTTGACATTACATCCTGCTATTACCCCCATGCCTCTACTTTTGGCATATTGGACAGCTCTGATGAATGTTCCACTGGGAACGTCTTCTGCGTCGTAGGGGAAATATGCAGAGCACCATAGTATCTCTTTATCTCCCTGTTGACTTTTTATGGTTAGCTTAGCCGATGTGGTGTCGCCATCACATAAGTCGTTAACCAGGTTAGCCCGGAAGTCTTTGGAAACTACCATGGAGGTGCGGTGTCGATCGCTTCCATTGGCATACAATAGGTCAGCATGTTGGAAGTTTAGGCCCCTGACTGCCCCACCAACAACCCACGGTTCTTGTATGAGGTATACCCCTAGTCCGGTAAAACAATAATGACAGTTTATTATTTTTATCTATATCTAAGAGGACAATAAAGGAAGAGAATCCATTTAAATATCATCCCAAGAAGGAGAAGAAGAGAGAGGGTAGGGAGATTAAAAGAATGAAGTTGACTAAGGAAAGAAGTTAAGGCGGCTTTCGCAACTGGGACTAACGTCGGCGTCAAGATTGCTAATGAGTTTCTCGATTAACAAAGAGAAAGGGGGGGAGGCACAGAAGATGCGAAGTATACTAGACTCAGTTTACATGAAAGTTAACACAAAACTGGCGCCGCCGGTCTAATTTTCTCCCGCGCCTTTATATTTCTTCGTCTATCAGCCTCTATCACCTGGCTCTTCCATAGTAGTAGTATTGTCTGGAATATATGGCGTCAGTGAAAACTAGTGACCGTAGCGCCATTTACTCGTATCGGCTAAATGATGAGATCCCGTGTATTCCCTGGCGGGTGTGGGAGCTTTTCCGAGAATTAGTTGTGTTGCCACATGCCTCCCCCAAACGCTTCTACCATACTAGATATACCGCTCTTGGTGGTATAGTCTTCTCGATATGGATGCTCTCGCGGCGGTGATTGTAGTGCTCCAGAGTCTCGTATCAAGTAGGCTGGTTTGAGTGTGCCCGTTGAAATTGTTGCCTCCCTATCGGGTAGCTGAATGATGTAGTACTTCTCCCAACGTTTCAGAACTCTGGAAGGTCCATCACAAGGTGGTTTCAGAGGTCTCTTGACGCCAGCTCGTAAAAAGACGTGTGTACAGGAGGAGGAATTTTGGGTCAGTATACCCGTCCTGGTTGATGATGGTCAAAGTCGGCCGATGTCATCATGTTCACAGTAACCTTCAGTTTTTCTGCTATTGGTTGGATCGTCTGTGTTGATCACTATTCGAGAAAAGAGTTCACCTGGAAGCCAGAAACCGCTGTGCGCGGATCATCGGACTGGGCCATGATAGTGCTTTTCAGGAATCGATGCCAGCGTTTGACGTATCCGTTGGCTTGTGGATGGTAGGACGAGATTGTTGAATAAGTTCGACTCGAATTGAGATCCTTGGTCAGTTGTAATTCGGTGAGGTATACCGTATCTAGCTACCCAGCGGTCGTAGAATGCCCTGGTGATAGTTTTCGCTAAAGTTTCTTCGGTTGAAATAGCTTTTGCCCAATGTGGGCACCTGTCGATCATAATCAGGCAGAACATTTTTCCCTCGGACGTAGGTAAAGGGCCTATGGTGATGAGGGGGACGTGTTTAAAACGACCCGCTGATGGGAAAGCTCCTCTGGGTATGAAGGTGAGCTTGTGGATCTTCGATAGTTGGCAACCTGTGCAAGCCCGCGATAATTCTCCAATCGTGATTGACCAGAAGTAGCATTGAGAAACAAGCTTTTGAGTAGCTCAAATGTCACCGTGGCTGAGACAATGAAGGCTGTTGAAGATACTTCTTCTGAAGTCGGCTGGCAAGTAAGGCCCTGGTTTTGAGGTTGTTTCAGACAGAATAGAGGTTTCTGTACCTGGGATGGCCATTCATTGGAGTCGAAGGTTCGAATTAGACTCTAAGTTCCTCAAAGATGAGTCGTCTCTCTGTGCGCTGGCTAATCTAGTTGTGTTTCTGGGTAGTCTTATTTCTTCCACCCTAGATAGTACAGCACTTGCCCTGAGCCTCGTTGAATAGCTTTGAGTAGAACCAAAGTGGTTGCCAAGTTCCGTTGACTCGCTGCTAAAGAACAGCTCTCATACCGTGATCGGACGAATCACGGTCTAATGATATTTCTGCTTCTGGATCTGAATGACCTAGTAGTGTAGCCCTCTAAAGATCTGCTTTGCGTTTTTTGAACACAGCTACTGCAAAGTTGGTCCAGAGAATCGAGGACTTGTAGTTCTTCTTTGACATGTGTAGAAATGCGTTCAGCGGATTTTGTGTGGTGACTGCATGTGGAAGGCATCTTTGATAGAAGTTCAGAATTCCGAGGAATCTTCGTAGCTGCATTACCGTCTCCGAGTGTACGTAATCCTGGATTGCCTGTACCTTGCTAGGTAGTGGTAACACGCCTTGTGATGTTACCTTGTAGCCTAGAAAGTCGAGTCGAGTCGAGTAAGTTGCTCTCCATTTGATCCGGTCCAACATCAAGTGGATGTGGACCTAGGATCCCTCATATTTCAAACAATAATTTAGCTTTAGTCTAGCTTAGTTTTTGCGATAAGGAGTGCGTTTTCCACCTGGCCGAAACCGTTAGTCCCTCTTATTGACTCCTTGCTCTGGGACCCTTTTAAAGACTATCCTGAGGAACTGCTTGTGCTTCAAATCGTCTTTTGAGGCGATGAGCAAATCGTTCAAGTATGTGAAGACGACGGGTAGGTCCCTGAAAATAGACTCAATGAATCGTTGGAAGGGAAACACATTTGAGTGAACTCGTTCCAGATAGAGCTTAAAGAAAATATGTTTGCCGTGTAGTCCCACGTTGAAATCGGCTATGTTGTGCACACCGTATCTATCAGGTACTGTGTGTATGTTGAGTATTGTTCAGCTTTTCTATAATATGCAAGCGACTCGACCGAGGATTATTGCCCCTTGATAATTTGCTGTGGGAAGTATTCTATCCTTAACGGTCACGGTCTGGCATGAAGTTTTTATGAAGTGCTCCACAGTGTGCTTTAGTCGTTCCTTAGGCTATGCAGGTCTTGTCAGTTCAGGAAACTAGGTGAGGAGATGCTGAAAACGGTTGCCGAAACTGTTGTCGAAACTGTGGGTAGATTGCTTGGCATTACTCTTCCTCTCCTGGTGGGTTTTACTATCAATTAGCTGCCGATGCTGGAGATCTACTAAAAGACCGCGGATAGCCAAAGAAAATATGATCTGATACTATATTTGTGCGATGGCGAATTACCATTGAAGAGGTCGCCTTGGGTTGAAGTCCATAATCCTGTTGATTCGACCGAAAATCTTCAAAGTGGTCCTATCTGTTGCGTAGAGAATGTAAGATTGTGGTGTCGCCTTAAAGTTTTTAGGTAGGGGCAAGACTAAGACAGCTGCCTCCATGTCGTTGAGATCGGTATCTCGTTTGTCTACTAACCGTTGATAAAAAGGCCGAATGGTGGGCCAGCAACGGTTTCTGCAATTAAAGTTGTTGGTTGGAGTTTAATTTACATGCACTGTGGCATCTGCGTGCTTCTGCGCCAAATTTATTATGGTAATAAAAATAGCTATCGTACAATTTGGACTTTGAGTACACCCTCGCGTTGCTTCAATGCCATAACGGTAAAACGGTTCCTTGGTGGAACTGGGAACTGCAAAAACTCAGGAAATCAACCAGGCGACTTCTGAAACATGTTTGCAAAAGTATTCAAAAGACTGATTAAACTTCCGGAGCTCACAGCGTGAATATAAGAGGCTCGTTAAGTTTTCGAAACGAGACTCCTTTAGAGCTCACAATGAGGAACTGGAAGGGGAAAGAGAGACTTCAAGGCTATTCAGAGTCGTTAAAAGGGATCAGATGGACTCTCTTAGAAAACCGGACGGTACTTTCACGAGCTTCAGACTGAAATGGATGGCATCTATCCAGCAATGCTAAAGGAGGGTATGGAGCACAACTTCTAAGAAATATTTCTCGAGGATGTCTTGCGCTGGGCTACGTGCCGTCCTTTTGGCAAAAGGTTAAGTTAGTCTTCATACCGGAACCTGGGAAAGATGACTATTCTGGTGGAAGCTTTGGAGAGACTGGTGGGGCGTCACATTCGTGGAAACGCATTTAGGTCGCACTCATTTAATGAAAACCAACATGCTTACTAACGTGAAAAGTCCTGTGAGTCTGCTCTTTGTTCTTTGATTACAAAGATAGAGGATGCAACTCTAAAGGGTGGGTACGCGATGGGGGTGTTCGTGGACATTGAAGGGGCATTTGACATGCTGTCGCCACTTCTGTGGAGTATGCTGATCCACTCACTACTATGCGAACTGCAAAATTTGCCAATACACCCTTAAGCTTATGAAAATGACGTCACTCTAGATAAGTGTTTTTGGAACAAACATGTAGAGGTTAAGACGAAACGAGCTCTCACAGCTTATAGACTGTACAGAAAGACCTTTGCCTCGACAAGGGAACTCAGGTCTCATGTGATAATGTGGATATACGTTGCCATCATTAGGCTAATTTTCGCGTATACATCCGTATTGCGTTGGATTAAGGTGAGATAAAGAGACTTTCAGCGTAACCTAGCCGCACTGCAAAGAACTGTATTTCTGGGTATCACCGGTGCCATGAGTACGATATCCGGCAGCTCTAAATGCATTACTCATTTTGCAGGATATATTTATTCAAAGCACTGCAACGCGAGCAGCTTATAGACTAATTCGATTAGATCTATGGGGAAACAACGGATGTAGGCGAATAAATCCAGTTCTTACAACGCTATCCGATTCTCGTGTTCCCACACATCAGTTTAATAGAAGATATGAAGTTTTCCTGAACAGTAGAAAGAACTGGGAAGTCCCAGAGGAATGCGTGGCGGCATATACGGAAGTCTTCCACACCGATGGCTCAAAAACAGAACAGGGTTCTGAAGCTGGAGTGTACCTCTCAAATAAAAACAAGAAGTGGGCTTTTCCTATGCAACTGGTTTTCAAGCCGAAGTTTATGCGATCCCAAGGCCGGAAAACTGGTAGATTGACGAGCGGTTGAAGGGCAGGCGCATCGCAATCCGCAGTGATAGCCAGACTGCATTGAAGGCATTGAGTAGTTCTTTGATCACCTCGATAATCGTCTAGGAATGCAGAAACCGTTTGAAGTCTATCTCTAGATGCAATACGGTGAATTACTCTAGGTACCTGGTGACTGTGGCGTTGAGGGAAATTAAATGTCGGATGCTTAAGCGAAAGAGGGGCCAATCTCCCCATTCCAGGACTGGAACCAGCAATTGGAATACCAGTAGCATTGACAAAGTCTGTCTTCAAAAAATGGGTAGAAGCTTCCCACAATGACCGGTTGCAGAGCCTAGATGCTGCTAGATATACCAAACTTTTCCTGCGAGAATCGAACATGCGAACCGCAAGATTTATTCTGTCAAAAATCAGGAGGACTTGCAGAAGTATTGTGGGCATTCTGACAGGCCGTAATTCGCTAGCTGGGCATATGTTCAGAATAGGAATTATTCAAGTTGATACGTGTCCCTCCTGTAATGAGGAAGTGGAATTCATCAATCATTTCCTATGTGAATGCCCCGCCTATGGACTCATCAGGGATCAGATGTTTGGTGTCGATGTTCGCCAGTTGCGACGGGTAGCATCACATCCACTAACAGAGATCCTGCGATACGTTAACGAATCCGGAATATTCCATTAGATGGGGGAGACGAGCACAATGGGCAACACTTCCTGAGTGCTCAGAAGCTGTAGCTTCTCCCCACCAGATTCCAGGTGGATTAAATATCGATTTTTTTTTCGAGTGGGGTTTGGTGATTGGGTTTACACATTTAGTTTTGGAGACAGGCAGGGGTGAGCTATCGAACTGTCAACTAAACCCTTCCTTGTCAACGATGACATGGAATAGTTAGTTACGATCTACGATAATTCCCCACTAGAAACTGAAGATGTTGCGCATACCTTGATCGCTTCGGGCTTGACGAGCGCCAGATTTCCCAATATGCAAGATGAACTGAGAGGATATGGAGAACACTATCCTTAAACGCCCGAAATTGCTCGCATACCGGGTGAACATGGAGACTTTCGGCGAGTTGCAACTGTCACTAGGTTAGCGCGGAGTACATGCTAGCTTCATAAATACCTTGTACTGTGGTTGAAAAATTCATGCGGGCTATTTACGATGTGCTAAAGTAGGAGAAATTTCAAAGAAAGGTCATGAATAACAACGTGGGCTGCAGTTAGTAACCGCCCCTGCCTGCGACGCAATATCTCAGTGACAGTACAGTAAGCGAATGGGAAGGGAGGGGTTTTAGTGAGTAAGAATTTCACATAGGCCGAAGGCAGTGGTAGATTTTGAACTTTCTGCCTTCGGGCAGTGATAGATTTTGAATTTTTACTTTTTCCAACAGTTAAAAGAAAAGTCAGACAGAAAACCAATTTTAATGAGGATTGGTTTCGTCTTTGTATTTTGATCATGTAAATTAGGACGGAATTCTGTGAACTAAGCGAGAAAACTATGCAATTTTGACCGCAATTTTGCAGTTCTAGTACAGCCAAAGTAGATGTTAGTTTTTTGATCATTTTACTGAAGAGACGATGAAAAGATACGTATCTTGGATATGGTGTCGACATAGCATAATTTCATTCTTCCGTAAGAGTCGCTTCTGAATCTCCATTAATTATTATGAAGGGTAAAAGCCAATCGGTTGAACACTATCAAATCACCCACACCACCGTTACTTGCATCTACCCCCTGTCAAAGTCTTAATGACGAATTGAAAAGAAATCAGCGTTCCCTCGTCATCCATTAGTTTGGCTGGCCACAATCAGCCACGAATTAGTTGAAAAGCCATTATTGTTCGTGATGTAATTAATAGCATTTCCAGCTAACCCGTCTGTTAGTTACTGCTCCTACTCCGGTAGCCCCTATTTGCTCAGCTAATTGATTAACTTAACTTATTAAACAAATTGCCGTTGAATAGCTTTGAAAATTCAGATTAGGATTTTCAGACGATGGCTTTTTGCTTGTAATGACCGAAAACACAATTACTGACTGCTAAGCGCACCAGCTAATACCAACTCATTTATTCTAAAGGGTTCACTCCAAATGGGGTCGTTACGCCAAAAACATTAATATTCATGCTTGAAATTTGGATTTTCAAACCAAAGTGGTTCTAATAAGAAGTTACGACACTGGTGGGAGAGAACGCCGAACAACGCCTGGATTTGCAATTAAATGCTAATAAGGAGCAAATGAAATTCCAAATCTTATGGTGGATATTATTAGTGGATCATCTGGAATAATAGTCAAGCTTACAAGGAACGACTGCTGGTTTCCATATTTGACTTCAAATTTGTTTAATCCCTCTGATTTCGACTACGCTAGCTGACAATTACCGACGGCAGGCTACCATGCTGAGATTGTATCTCCTTGGGGCGGATGTACATGCCTAACAACCAGGCGCCAGAGAAAAAATTTTTGTACAATTTTCCCAGTCTCGAGAAACCATCCAAAATACTGGGATCATTTATTGAAAATCCTTGAAACAACTTACCAGGACTAAGTTTTCAATTATCTCGGCTGGTTCGAAGTAACCGAAGATTTTTTCCAGAATTTTATCAGTCAGACGGTCGAATGGCGACTCTCCGTTTTCAAGCTCAGAATTATCTTTTTCGGATTCCGGGCGAGACATCTTGACACTTGTGAAATACTAAGGTTCTCCTACGAGAACTTTCAAAAACTCATGTTGTTCTGACTTATATAATCATAGCCCTCTCAAACCTGTTCTCGAAATTTGAAGGAAAGTGATTTGAATGTATCTTTTAAGGTTTTGTTTGCAAAACAAAACCTGATTAAAATCGGTTCAATGTCTGTCTGTCTGTCCGTCTTTTTGTTTTTTTTCCGGAAGTGAAAATCTTCAACAGACACTGGTCTGGACACACCAGCGTGTGGGATTTTTACCCATTAAAACCACCCCAGACTCCCTCCCTACGCCGCGGACCCACCATAAGATATTACATCACGGGGCGGAGTCAGCTCATTCTAGCTTAGTCATCTTTCTTCTATACGAGGCGCACACGGCCACGCTTTTCCCCTCTCCTCTGCCTTTCGCAGTTTGGTTTGAATAGATGCGATCATGATATGCTAGCATTTTCGGCACCTGATTTTCTGGTACCAGCACTTCTCCTAGAGTGTCCTCTAGTTTCCTCCTTTCTTCCACAAATCTGGGGCAGTGGAAGAATACATGCTCTGGGTCCTCTGGCACTCCATCGCAACTTGGACAGTCGGGTGAGGTCTCCAATTTAAACCTGCGCAGGTATTGGCGATATCCTCCATGCCCCGTGAGAAACTGGGTGAGATTATAATTAATCTTACCGTGTCGTCTCTCCAACCACTCCTTGATGGCAGGAATAAGCCTGTGAGTCCGCTGACCCTTTCCCGAACGTTGCCATCTATTTATGGATCTCTCCCTCTCAGCGTTCTTCGTATGTAATAAAGAAGAGATTGGCTTCGCATTCTATATATTCGCCATCTCATCTGCCAAGATGTCAATCGGCACCATTCTAGAGATGACGAATGCTACATCATCTGGGACAGTCCTGAAGGCAGAGCATACCCTCAGGGCTGTCCTCCTGTATACTGCACTTAGTTTGTTAGTGTTAACTGACATCTGCAATGCCTTCCTCCAAACTAGGGTCGCATAGAGCATGATTGAGGCCACCACCCTGGCTATAAGCAACCTAGAGGTATGCCGTGGTCCTCCCACGTTCGGCATCATTGGCCAAGCCAGTAACCAATTTCATGGCATCAATGGTTGATCTGACTTTGCGGAACCCATACTGCCAATCTGAAATGCCGCCTTGGCTCTAAACAACCGGGAGTAATCTATTATAGATTACTCACTCTAACATTTTCCCCACCGTGTCCAAAAGATATATGGGTCGGTATGAGGATGGCTCACCTGGAGGTTTACCAGGCTTAGGCAGAAGTACCAACTTCTACCGCTTCCAAACCGCGGGAAATATTCCCTCGGACATGCACCTTCGAACAACCCAGCGAACATATACCGCCTGGATTTCACGGCAAGCTTAAGAGCCTTATTCGGTACTCCGTCCAGACCGGGTGGTTTATTGTCCCCTATTCTGCTGCAGATCTCCAGCAGTTCGTCTTTGGTGACTGGAGGAATTGCCGCCACATTCAGAGGTGGTTGGAATATGTCGGTGCTCTCCTCTTGCTGCGGAATCGTCCCATCACGATTCTATAAGCACCCCCCCACGGGTTTATGTCGGCTTCTGAGCACAGCTCCTTAAAGCATTTCCTCTTACTTCGCTGGATGACGAGCTTGAGGGTTTTGCGGGCTGCCTTATAGGTGCACTCTTTTTGCCCCTGATCGACTCTACCTACCGCCCTCTGAGCCGCTCTCCTGGCTCGGTGGCAGGCTGCTCGAAGGCTGGTCAGTTCAGCATTGCACCAGTAGTTTGGTTTTCTACTGGCGAATGAGCACCTCCTAAGCATGGACGCGTCACATGCTTTGGCGATGCATTGAGCCAGATGGACGGCTCTTTCCGTAGATGCACCTGCTTTATCAGGTTGATCTAACCACATCTCTATGAAGGTCTGCTCATCTAACGATTTTGCAGACTAGCCTGAAATCCTTTTCGGTTTCGGGCATGATAGCTCTTTATCATGTGGCTCGACACATGTCTCAAAGAAGATTGCCTGGTGATCGCTGTGGGTGTAGCGTTCGCTGATGCACCAGGACATAGCACGTGCCAGCGCAGTGCTGACAAAGGTCAGGTCTACAACCGAGCCTGACCCCCCTTTCTGAAAGGTGCTTACAGAGCACCTTCGTTAGCCAGATCCATGTCCATCTGCTCAAAAGCTTCTAATAAACTGCGCCCCCTAGCATTTGATTCTCTGCTACCGCACTCTGTAATGATTGAGGTTTATTTGAATAAACCTCATTTTCTCATTGCAGTGAGCGCCATCCTAAATTCCGGACATTTGCCACTTCCGGCAATGTGCCGGTTATCCTGTCCGTCTTTTGTTCGCAGAATAGGCATATGGGGTCCCTATTGCACTTTCTGGAAACATGGCCTTTCACCCCCCACACCTCTTGCATCGATCGGATCAATCAATGCTGCTGGTGCATGCCTTCGCGAAGTGCCCAAACATGAGGCATTTAAAGCACCTCTTTAGTGAAATTTGTTCTTTTAAACGGCACAGAACTCATCCAATCCCGACTTTTCTGGCAGCCAACAACATCTGCGCTGCCTCCGATGGTACTCGTATTGTGGTGGTTTATGTGCCACCATAGGCTTTTCGTAGGCCCACAACAGACTCCTTTGTAAGTTCTTTCAAGTTGAATTGCTCCTTCAGAGCAGTGCAAATTTCGCCTTTCGATGTGACTTCATCGAGATCCTTACATTGTATATAGATCTCATGTTTTTGGACATACACTTCGGCATTCTCCCCAAGTGAGTTTTTCACTTGAGTGCGAAAATCATCAGCTTTGCCCACGCTGGATCTTTTCAGCTCGAACATGAGATCTCCTTTCTGGGTTCTGCGGATTCTGTTCACAATTCCGCTTAGATCTTTTAGGTCGGGATCTGCTTTGACATTTTTGAGTATCTCCGCGTAGGACAGATTACCCTCACTAGAGATAACAATCGCATCTGGACGAGTTCGCACTTTTGCTTTTCGTTTCGTTTTTTTGTCGGTAACTTTAGTCCATTCATCGTTTTCGTTCGTCTTGGGCTTCGCAACACTGGTCGACTTTCCTACATTCGCTGTACGCTTTCCTCCTTCAGAGCTGTTGATGCTGGTTATCAGAATGTCCTGTCCACCTTTTTTTCTCTTAGGCGCCTGCTGATTATTTGAAGGATCCCCATCTTTTTCACGTACTCTTTTATTTCGCTGTGATTCGTTAGGCGTCACTTGGATCGCTTGTGATACTGTTGGCACAGCGAGGTTCGGCGTATCCTTATTATTCTTTTCCTTCATCTTTGATCTATTATAGATGACTCTAATAGCCCTCACCATATTCTTCATGGCTTGGTGCACGTTGTGCTTGTCCTTGATAAACTCGGACAGCTCAACAATTTTTGCCCCAAGCTGGGTGAAGGGTAATTCCTCCGGATCGGGACTCTGCTCCCTAGAAGCTCCGGCAGGGTTACTCCTTTTATACGCTCCTTCATTTTTGGCGTTTATTGACCTTGTCCGTACTTTATCCTTCATCGCCTTTGGCATTGGTAGAGATCTCAAAGTTGATGAGCTTCTTCTGAATGGATCTCTTCCTTGTTCCTGGAGCACCTCCTGCTGTTGCGCATCTTGAACATATGCAGTATGTGTTATTACGGTTTTTGTCATCCAACGATCGGCCTTCAGTTCATTTTTGCTTGGTCTTGTTACTGGTGTTCTCGGTAGGGTCGTACTTCGCTTGAACAATTCCTTCTCCAGATCCAAATCACTTGTAACACTATATGCCAAGGCGGCCAAGTTGTCCACCACCGAGGCACTGCGGTCGAGGGATATCGACTACCGGGAGCCCGCTTGCTCACTCCCAAAAGCCACCGGTACTGGAGTTCCGAGCCTCTGCACCGTAAGTCTCCTCCTTCTCTCGTCTTCCATGGTGGTTTTATGTTCTGGATATCCTTCCCATAGAAATTTTGGTCCACGCACCAGAGATGAGCAAACACTAGCCCATGCAGAGTCAGAAAAGAAAAGTGCACGAACACATATTTACACATCAATAGGTATGCCCCAATCCGGTCAGCTGGGGTCGCGCCTTGATGGGAGATTTGGCCACTCCTCACAGATCCGTCTGTCCATCTGTCTGTCCATCTGTCTGTCTGTCTGTCACAGGCATTTTTCTCAGAAACGGCTTTACCGATTGACACGAAATTTGGTGAGAAGGTGGGATCTATGGACCCCAAGCAGTGAGTAATATCCTTCTACATTGAGGTTTAGGGGGGGTCCCAATACATGTAAAAGGGGGTTGTAAAAGTTTTTTTCACCAAATATAGTCGTGTGGGGTATCAAATGAAAGGTCTCGATTAGTACCTTTCGAAATCAGTCTTAGTTTTGAGATTTATCAGAAAGGCGGGGAGTGGGAGGGGTGGAAACTGATGATTCCTTTAAGGGACCCATACTCAGAAACTACCCAACCGAAAAATCTGAAAAAAATCATGAGGCTGCCTCTATATGATTCCCAGGCCTCAAAATACTCTTCATGTCTATCTCAGAGTTATGAAAGTTGGTAGTAGTGTAAAATATAATATGAAGCATTCGATAGAGCCAAATGGCGAAGCCGATCACGACGAGCCGACCCCGCTTGTGATCGGGACAAAGGCTGAAGAAAAAGAAGAAAAGATGAAGCATATTATCTCCAAGTTTGATCAAAATCATGCTATTAGTAACAAAGTTACAATAGCTCAAAGTTGTCTTTAGTGTGTAAATTTACAACCCAAAGTACTAAATCTGACATGCTAAATGCATATTCTTAACGGGCTACGTACAAATGGGATAGTTCTACACTCAAATATACTCACACAAGAAGCAAACAAAACCTTTCATATCTGAAGCGCCCAGTTTCCGGTTTCCCGACTTGTTTATATATTTGAACTGTAACTTTTGAAAAACCACTTATTTTAAAGCGATTCTGATCCATTTATTTCTGCATGATATCCAATAAACTCATATCTTCGTCGACTCACAAACTCAATCCAATCTTTCTTCTGTTGCGTTTATTTCTAATTATCTTTGACTGACTTTATCGTCCAAGTACGTCCTTGGGTATAACTCACGACGAGTGGAAGGTCGACGAGTTTGATGAAATGAAATACTCCACACAGTAGTGCAGTGATATGAAAAATTCCTGACCTCGTTTACCGATCCCTAATGAAGGATCTCATCCATACGTAGATGCAATAAGCAATCCTCACCATGGAACCTGTATTTTAAACATATTTCTCCCATTCGCGCCAACACATATGTTTTTAACAAAGATTTGATTTTGGATCTGTTTTTCGATTCGTTTTCAGTGGCCCAGAAATGTTGATAGCTTTCCATTCAAGTCCATTCTCCGCCCCCTTGCAATCCGGAATACCAAATCGAGGATTTGAACTTGACGTCGACATACTATTTGCTGACTCCGATTCAAGTGACTTTGCCCAAGGATCAAAGAATTTATGTGAATTTCATATAAATGCATCGAATCCAGGTGAGTGTGTTTTTGAATTTAATTCTTTTGATTTCTTTTAGGTATAACTTTTTGCTTGTTTAAGATGAATTGATGGAATCGATTCCAACTTCTCATGTCAATTTTTTAAACTACTCATATTTGTGGATGCTGAAGGAATTTACTTTCAAGTTGAACTTGAAAACAGACGTTATTCAACAAAGCATTATTTTTTTTAACTCTATTTTGTTTTAGACTCTGCACTCGTGAGTCCTTTCCTATTTGTTGATTAAACGGCCAAAATTCTGATCAAACATGATCTGGCTTATCTGGCTACAATTCTCAACAAAAAGTGGGTAATGTACCCTCTTACCTCTACGTTAGCAATATCTAGTTAATTCAAAGCAGCAAACAAGAGAGCATGAAACGTGGGCCCTCTGCGAAGTAAAAAAGAAACAAAGCAACTGACCGTCCAACAAGCTAACAACCTATTCACAATTGGATCGAAAATTCAACGACGGGGACGGTAAATTATGCAGATATCAGTGACCGTTCCGAGGAGACCGTGACTGCTACGAGAAGGACAAAGGGACCGAAATCTGGCCGATTCAAATCTTCGGAGCCAGCCCATAGTGTTTACGAATGATAACAGCTATTCCCACACTACAATCAGACATCTCTTTCAGGCCACCAAAGTATTTTTCACCTAGTATCTGCAGTCTAACTTTACCTAGAGCTTGGCGATCGCAGAAGAAATGCCTGAGTGCTTCCCCTCTTGTTCCCTTCTATGTTTCTATGACCGGCAATCCATAGGAGGATGATTTTGAACGCATATCTAAGTTGTTCGACGTCCCCTCAGGGGTCGCCAGCCCTTTACTGGGTCGCTTACGATACCAGGAGTGACTTGCCCCAGGGGCCCGGGTATGTAGTTTTGACCCCTTAGCTGGCAGTATGCCTGTGTCGTAGGTAGTAGCCTTGAGGTGAAGAGCGAACCGCGAATGATCTGTACTCGTCCGAACACACTAGGAGTCCCCGGAACTCTTAACAGCTCTCTGCCGACGTCGATGGGGTGATGCGAGCTAGTTCTGCCAAGGTGCAAGTTGTGACGTGTATCTAGAGCCAGCCTCTTCGGGATCCTGGTCGAGTAGTGTGCATTGAACCGATGTTCGTAGACCGCGCCCGTGAGCTCCGGAATCAGCTAAGCGTAGGTCAAGCCCCAAGAAACTGGAGAAAGGACTGTATCTCCGAGGGTTCACCCGTTCCTGAATATTGCGGCCCGCTCCCTTGCACACGATGCGCTGGTGAAATTTCCATGGAAAACCACTATAATACAAAAAAGTCGACGAAATAGCAGGGAAGGAGTTGACTGCGTTTGGGCGCAGCGCAAAAAATGTGTTGCTCATGGCAGCGAGGGCTGAAATACTCGATGTGACATCGGGACGACCAAATAATAAGAAGAAGCATTACCAAGTGCGTACGACTGACGGTACGGACACGGCAACTCCAATACCCTGTAGTGTCCCTGATCGAGAAAAACTCCAATCAGAGTCGCTAGTCCTGAGCAGGCGGATTTCGACACAAATCCACTATAACTGCAGTATAAGGCAGTTGTGAAGCGTATCCGATCGCAAAGTTCCTGCAGAAAAATGTCAGCAAAGGCGTCAAAAACAGGCTGATGGAACTGGAGGAACTATTGGACCGCATTTCCTTTTACAGGCGAACGTGGAGAGCAGCGGAAGACGCCTGGAAAGCAGAAGCAGCCGCACTTCCCACTGAGATCAGTACTATCGCTAGACGGATCGCAGATAGGCCAGTGGAAAGCGAACTGAGCAAAAAGCGGAAAGAGGAAGACATGCTTGAAGGACACTTTATTCCAGTAGTTTCCAGGGCCTAAAAAAACAAGTAGGGAAACCGGAAGTTTGACGCTTCAGGTATAAAAGGTATAAAGACATTTCTAAGTAATAGTGAAATTTCCACGAAACATGCTTTATGTTATGCTCTATATTACAGCATTTCGTGGTGCTAGGATGGGGGAGTTTTGCAGTCAATTACAAAAAATATAGTAATATACTATTATTAACTTTATTTGAAAAAACATCGGTATGAAGGGTATTTCAAAGACTAGGCACCATATAGTAGCAACCTCTTGATTTTTTTCAGATTTTTCGGATGAGTATTTTCTGAGAATGAGTGCATTAAAGAGATGACTACTTTCGACCAGCCGCACTCTCCACCTTTCCAACAAATGTCAAAACTAAGGCCGGCTTCGGAAAGTACTAACCGATACCTTTCATTTGAGACTCCACACAACTATACCTGATGAAAAAAAAACTTTCGCCACTAAATTCGACGTAAAAGTATGTAACTCATTATATCCATGTGCATTCACAGTTCCCACTTTTGCACCAAATTTGGTTGTCAATCGCTATAACCATCTCCATGAAAAATGAGTGCGACGGACAGACAGTCTATTTTAGTAAGGTTTTATTTCACACAAAACCTAAAACGCTTACGATGCCAAAGACTCATCTGTCCAAAGACAAGGCGGCTACAAACCAAAAGTCAGTAACAGAAAAGACGAGGAAACGAAGAAGCACTAGAAAAGAGCATTGTCGAAAGGCTCTTTAAGCCGACGGAAAGCACGACATTTGCGGAGGTTTTCAGTGAAATCCACTACAAGATGAAACCCGATGACTACGGGGTAGAAGTAGCTTCCACGATTAAAACGAGAGGTGGCGGAGTCTTCGTGGAACTTGGCCCGAAGACGGCTAGCAAGAGTACGTTCTGCGAAGCGATCAAGGGGTTACTGGGGGACAAGGCTCTCGTTTCTAGTCTAGAGCCCATGTGCTCTTTAGAAATCCGAGAGCTTCGCTGCCTCATAGAAAAGATTGAAGTGGGGGAGGCCATAAAGCCTGAATGTCCAGAGGTAACCAATGCAAAAATTCGCTGTGGTAGAAGTCCCAAGCAATATGTGAGCAAACTCCTTAGCAGTGGGAAAATCAAAATTGTATTGTGACTTCATTGTCTTGCCCAAGGCCGAGGGAATGGCTTTTTCTGAATTCGGTGTTTAGAGATAACGTTTTTTAGCGTTTACCTGACTTTGAATGAGACGATAATGGATTTTCTGCACCAGCTTGATGTTTTCGAGGAGGCAGTTTCGGGCACGGAGGGGCGAATTCTGCTAGGCGGTGACTTTAATGCTCGAGCCCTTGAATGGAGCATGCCTCAGCCAGACTCCAGAGGGAAACGGATCTTTGAAATGGCGCGGGAACCGGCCTCGCAGTTTTGAAAAGCGGATCCACGTCAACTTTTCGGCGCCCAGGCTACGAAAGAAGCATTCCTGACATCACTTTTAATTTGTAATCTCTGGAAGATTTCTCTGCAAGTGATCCCCAGTATATGGTGTTCGAAGTAGTTGAGGGGGGGGGGAGGTGGTGGTAACGTTGCGACTGACTCTATTCTAAATTCGGTGGTGAACCTGATAATGACCGCGTGTGAGGCTTCCGTGCAACCCCCAACAGCCGTGACAAGCTGTGGACCGCAGAAATTGCCGACCTACGGAGGAAGTGTCATAAGCTCCGCCGTATGCCACAATGTTTACCCACCAATGCGTTCCAAGTGTTCTCACCATGAAAGACAAGAAGGCGCCAGGTCCCGCTGCCAGTCCGGCGGAAGTCTACAAACAGCTGCATCGCCAACAGCCTGATTTAGTGGTCGATGCGCTCAACGCTTGCTTGAAGGAGGACATTTTTCCATGTCGCTGGAAAGTAGCGAGGCTCACGCTGATCAGCAAGGAAAAACGTGACTCGAGCTGCCATCTGGATACCGACTGTGTAAGCTTGACATGGCCGGGAAAGTGCTCGAAAAGCTCATCGATTCCGTAAGATGGACAGATGTGCTAGGCACATTAGAAAACTCATTCCACGTGCCAAGCTATCTCTTGCGATTTTGATAGATTATCAGAAAGGCCGCTCCCTGCTCTATGAGACGCTACAGGGCCAGAGAACGTTGGAAATCACGTCGGGAGTAGCATAGGGATCCTAGCGCTGGACCTCAGGAACGTTTCCTGCGATAGTCTGCTAAGACTCGGCATGCCAGAAGAGTCGCGCGTGGTCGGTATTGGCAAGCCAAACTTACACAAGCCCAAAGCCAATCCGAAAACAATCCAAAATCTGGTGATGTTTCGTGATGCGGTAATGGTAGGTGATGTTGTAATGTTTGGATCGCGCTCGGTGATGGTAATATAATATCATACTTAAAGGTGATATCACTTTTGTAGTATTACATATATCAAATACCCATCAGAAGGGAATATTTTTAATAATTTCGAAGCAGGATCCAAAGGGGAGTCACTATTTCAGCGGGAAATTTGGTACTTCTTTCCGCAACAAATTAGATTTAATGTCTCACCTAATGATGTTCAGGCTATAACGACCATTCTCTTCTCGGAGAGGTAACCGATACTTCAAAATCCAATTCATATATTTGTAAAGCATCCTTGACTGGACTCAAGTAATAGGAACCTCTATTTGATACTCGTATTCCACGGTTTTTGCGTAGAACTACATTTCTTCTCCCTGCTGAAGGGAAGGAATCCAACCTTCAAATTCATGGAACGCCATCTCTGTTGCCGCACTACTTTGTGCTAATGAAATTTCATTGTGAACTCGAATTGCGGTAACAGCATCTACATTTTCCCCATCCTAACTTGTGTACAACTGTTTCTTGGATGCTTAAACACTTCCGATTCCTAACTATTTCCTTCCAAACTGAATCGAACGCTTTGGAGTTGTTTAAACCCAAAATTTCGAACGATGCTATAACTCTGCAATGAATTAGTTTAATTCATTAAGTTAGTTACAATTTAGTTATATTTCGAATCTAATCCGAATTCACCAAGGCCTAAAGAAATTATCCGTTCATTCAGATTCTACTCCAATAACTCCAAAGCCTTTACTGATTTCAACACCAAAAGGAAGCCTCTATCTGACCAAACACACATCTGGCTTATATCCTTTCAAACATCATATCAATGCCGAACAGAAATCCAACTCAACTCGACCAACCCCTAAGGGTTGAATGTACAAGTTTCTTGAGAAATCAAAAACCTTCCTCCTGCATTATTATCAAGAGGAAACTTTATGAGTGTGTACAATACATTTTACGTAGTTAAAATACGACCACGACCAGGACCACCGTGAAAGGGCAAAAGGCTAAAGATTAAATTTTAAACAGTGAAGACAGGGATCATATCCGTCTACCGCAAAAATGAATTTTTGATTAAATCTCCCTGCAGAAGTAATTTAATTGCGATGAAATTATCTTAAGCTTGATGTAAGCGCAGATGGCTGTAATTGCTTCTAATTTGAAAGCTACCACGATTGGATGGATTTATTATGTATGTAAGGACGTAAGTTTGTAGCCGTTGAAGAACGAAATGCAAATATAGTACGGTCTCCAGTAGTTTCAAGTCCTTGCAAATGTACACGAGGATTTGACTTTTCTGTATCTTAAACTGTAATTCGTAGAAGTGGAAGAGATTCCTTCATTCACTAAGGGATGAAAATGACGCAACATCTTGTTTGGTTGATGATGTATCTGCACACTGGAGTTGAGAATGCACCATCCTTAAAAGATGTCCCGATATAATTAAATGAAGACGGAATTGCGAATGTTGTTTTGTTACATTATAAGAGTCTAATGTGCGTATATTGAATTTTGCTAGGTATGCATTTGAGTACTTTCTCTTGCTTGTCTAATATATGTTCCATTTTGCAAGTAAGGGAAAGCTTCGATGGTTTAGGGATTTGGTATTTAAAATATAAGCACAAATTAGAACAAACAAAGCTAAAACAACAAGGAGGACCATTTATCCACATGAAAGTCCTGGGGGTTTAACGTGAGTACCTGCCGGGAAGGCATAATCCCTCGGTCCTCTTCGGAAACGGATTGATTTTGGGACCACAATCAGAGCCCCGCCATGCAAGCACAGTGGTCCTGGTTTATACTGAGTGCAGGCTCAGCATTCATACTAGTGGATGCGAGACCTATCTAACACCTCTGCCGCAACTATGGAGTACTTCGAGGAGCTCTGCCCGCGATGTTGGCATAACCACAACCACCATTAAATTCCCACTAGGGGGCCAATGGCAAATAACCGGGCCAAGAATACAGCCTCCAGGAATTCTCCTGGAGCATATGCTCTCAGAGGGCCATCCCGGTTCCCATGGTACCAGATAAGAGATGAGGCTTCGTGGCAGAGCCACTTCAGCTGAGTCCCTTGCAGACTCGGGTCTGATCGCCCTCCTCGAATACGACCATTTATCCACAGGAGAATATCAACTGAGGGACGACATCTCAGTTCAGTTAGGCTTGCCAGTATACCTGGCAGGATAAATGGATTTGCTTTGTAAAGCATATCCATCAATCACAGTCAAATTCTAGTCCATTTGTCGGCCAGTCCTGATATTACCCTTCTCTCAAAATTTACCGAACCAAAATACCCCGTTGAAACATTGCAAAGTAATCAGTTTTATCCAGAATTTGCCAAAAACAAAAACAGAGCCCATTAGGTCAGACCCTTACTATACAAGCCTCTTCGGGCTATATCATAAGTTGCTGAGGTACTTGCATCTCAATGTACAGTTCAGCCCCTCAATTCAACATCTTCAGCGCTTTATTTAAGTTTTACGAGGCTGATCTCGTCGCTGGAGTCGCTTATAGTTTTTATGTTGGCTTCATATCATCCAGTAAGGGCCATAGTTTTGTAATTTTGTAACATCGATTATGAAGTACGGAAAGGACGTACGTAGAGAAGCCAAACCACATCCAGCCAGCTGTGATGAATCTGTAAATGGTGGCAATGGCGTGGCTACACAGAATAATTTGATACGATAATTCTCCTAGATTTTTTGGGGACCGTACTTATAATGAGGCCAATTTTTCCAAACACAGTTATACTGGCTGTGTATGTGCTGGGTTCCCTCCTCTTTTCTTCACCTGCAACTAGTGTTTCCTGCGAAATCCTTGGTGGCGCATATGCCATCCACACAGTCAGGCTGGGCTTTAGTTTCATTATCATTCACACTTAGCTCTGTGCAAGTGTGCTCTGTGCCACAGCAGCGAGATAAACACAAGACGAACACAGATGTCCACGGTGACGAAATTAGTTATTGAGCAGGCACGAAAAATGGCTCGGTTATAGTTTTCCGTTGGGGTGACGCATTCTCAATTGAAGCAATGATTGCCCCCGCCCCATAAAACGTATGTCATTGGCCAGTGTCATTGTTGAATGATTCGAGAGTGAATTCCAACAAACGGCATAGCTAGCATTAAAATTGTCACCCCTCTTTACTGGGGAACCTACTGCCACTTCCAGGTCTGTAGGTCGACAAAGTTCTTCACTTGAGGTAGCGTCAGGCCAACGTACTCCGAGGAAACGACACAGACGAGTGTTGACGACGGCTTAGAGTCTTCGATTGACAGGTACTCCCCTAAGACTTTCTATGCTTTAGACAAGACAGTGAAACGGATCTAGTGCTGTTAAGCGGATTTTCTAAGTTCACGACCCCATTCACGTACCTACATAGGAGCCTGGAGAGTGGGAGAAGGATACTTTCTACAAACCCTCGAAGTTCGTCCCAAGAATAGTATCAAAATCATGTTGGGGATTTTAATAGCCCAGACGAAGTCTGAATTTTGGCGATACGTTGGCTCCCACAGCTTGCAAAAATCCATCAATGACAACGGACTACGAATTATCCAACTGGCAGTGGCGCACGAGATGGTTGTTGGAAACACCTGGTTTACGCAGAGAGCGGTCAAAAAACATACGAACGCTGCTGCCTCTCAGTCAATTAATATGAAAGCATATACTTGCTCTTATAGACTTTGCGGGTTGGATCATCTTCCTCCATACGGTTTAAGTGACCCGCACACCGTAACCTATTGAGCCGAATTTTATCCACAGGGCAATATCTATGGTAGAAGAAGAAAAAGAAGACGAGGCAGACCCTGCCTAAGATGGAGCGATGGCGTAGGCCAGGACGCCAGACAGCTTTTAGGGATATCGAATTGGTGGACCTCGGCACAAAATCGGGATGTCTGGAGTTGTTGCGCCGTTCATGATGATGATGATATACTTGCGCCAATATAGATTCACATCACTACCTCGTTGGTGTGGTGCTCCGAACTCGAATTACAATATTCCCTTGAATCCCCTCTGATAATATATTATAGAGTTCTCCGTAACCTGTAACCACAGCTGACAAAGGTCCTGGAGATGAAGCTTCAACAAACGATCATCACCAATATCTGAAGAACATTATCATTGCTAAGGCCATAAACATATTTGGCCCCAGTCGCACAAAAGGCCAGAATGACAGGTTTGACAATGAATGTAACCTAGTAACGGATCGGGAGAATGCCATATACCGGGAAATGCTGCAGTCTCAAAGAACGCGAGCACGCACAGAGGCCTGTCAAACACCTCGCCGCGTGGAGAATGCACAGCAGATACAGTAGTTTTATCAACAAGCAAGTTGCACGAAGCCTTATACCATATCTCATCATCATCACAACGGCGCAACAACCGGTATCCAGTCTAGACCTGTCTTAATAAGGAACTCCAGACAAACCGGTTTTGCGCCGAGGTCCACCAATTCGATATCCCTAAAAGCTATCTGGCGTCCAAACCTGCGCCATCGCTACATTTCAGGCAGGGTCTACCATAGATACTGCCCTTTTAGACTTCCCCGGCTGGATCATCCTCATCCACACAGATCAACTGACCAGCCCACCGCACCCTGTTGAGCCGGATTTTATCCACAACCTGACGGTCATGGTATCGCTCATAGATTTCGTCGTTATGTAGGCTACAGAATCGTCCATCCTAATGTAGAGGACCACAAATTCTTCGGAGGATGTTTCTCTAGAGCGCTGCCAAGTGTTCGTAAGATTTCTGGCTGAGAACCCAAGTTTCCGAAGTTTTTGTAAGCTGAAATAGGCTCTGTTGGCTGACAACAACCGTGCGCGGATTTCATCATCATAGCTGTCATCGGTTGTGATTTTCGACCCCAGATAGGAGAAGTTATCAACGGTCTCAAAGTTGCAGTCTCCTATCTTTATTCTTCCCCTTTGACTAGTGCGGTTTGATGTTGTTGGTTGGTTGGTTTTCGCTGCTGACGTTGCCACCATAAATTTTGTCTTGTCTTCATTGATGTGCAGCCCAAGATCTGGCGCCAATCGCCGCCTGCTCGATCTGGATGAAGGCAGTTTGTACGTCTCGGGTGGTCCTTCCCATGATGTCGATATCGTCAGCACAGGCCAGTAGTTGGGTGGACTTGAAGAGGATCGTACATCTTGCATTTACCTCAGCATCACGGATCACTTTCTCGAGGGCCAGGTTAAAGAGGACGCATGATAGGGCATTCCCTTGTCGTAGACCGTTGTTGATGTCGAATGGTCTTGAAAGTGATCCTGCTGTTTTTATCTGGCCTCGCACATTGGTCACGGTAAGCCTAGTCAGTCTTATTAATTTCGTGGGGATACCGAATTCTCTCATGGCCGTGTACAGTTTTACCCTCGCTATGCTATCACAGGCGGCTTTAAAGTCAATGAATAGATGGTGCAACTGTTGTCCATATTCCAACAGTTTTTCCATCGTTTGCCGCACAGAGAAAATCTGATCTGATTTGCCTGGAGTGAAGCCCCTTTGGTATGGGCCAAAGATGTTCTGGGCGTATGGGGCTATCCGGCCTAGCAAAATAGCGGAGAATATCTTATTGATGGTACTCAGCAACGTGATACCTCTATTATTGCTGCACTGTGTGATATCTCCCTTTTTATGTAGGAGATAGATAATGCTTCGTTGCCAATCGTCAGGCATTGATTCGCTGTCCCATACCTTGAGCACAAGTTGACGATTGAGATTGATTGATTGAGATGATCCATATTTAACTAATTCAGCTGTAATTCCATCGGGTCTTGGCGAGTTATGATTTTTAAGCCGATGAATTGCACGGACTGTTTCTCCTAAACTTGGTGGTGGCAGTATTTGTCCGTCGTCTTCAGTTGTCGGGACCTCCAACTCGCCGATGTTCTGGTTGCTCAGTAGCTTATCAAAGTACTCAACCCATCGCTCCAATATGCCCATTCTGTCGAAAATCAGATTCCCCTCTTTGTCTCGGCAGGCTGAAGATCGAGGTGTGTAAGGCTTCATCTTACTAACTAATTGGTAAAACTTGCGCGCCTGGTGCGGTTACTCCCTGTACTTTTCTAGTTGATAGACTTGTTGGTTCTCTCAGGCTTCCTTTTTCCATCTGTGAAGTCGCTTCTCCGCTCGCCAGAGTTCATGATAAGTCTCGGTGCATGCCCTCGTTCTTTGAGAATGTAGCATTACTGGATAGGCAGCATTCTTCCGTTCCGTTGCTGGTTTAAATTCATCGTCAAACCGGCCGTTCCGACTCTTTTTGTAGCTGGGGCCAAGTATGTTTGTGGCCGTATTTATGATAACGTTCTTCAGGATCTCTTTTGACTGCGATTATTGCGGCATCCATTTCCCTCTTATAGGTGTTTCGGAGGGCTGTGTTGTGCGCTTCACTGTTAACTCTCATCTGATTGTCAGAGGGGATTCTGGGTGATGTTGTTATTCGAGCTCGGAGCAGCTCGCCAACGAGATAGTGATCCGAGTCTATATTGACTCTTCTATATGTCCTTACATTCATGAAGGCTGAGAGGTGGCGGCGTTCGATCAACACGTGGTCAATTTTGTTGAAAGTGGTCTCGCCTAGAGAAGCTCACGTTTGTTTTTGGACCGCTTTCCCCGACGCTATAACCCGACCGCTATAATATATGATGTAGTGGCTCTTCTCCAGGAAACTAGTCCCTGTTCAACACATTTCCTGCAACGCTACATCAGCCCTATATTGGGACAGGGTATCAGCTAGCTGCTCATCAGCTTCATCTCTGTACAGGGAGCGCACGTTCCATGAAAAAATGCGCAAATAGTTATTCCGTTGTCGTTGCCAGGTTTGTCGTTGTGTTATCAGTCCAGTTCGAGGCACCTTCCGTGGTTTCGTAGCAGGTTGTTTTGCGTGTAGGGTTGTCAGCCCTACCCAACCCCCAACCTGGAGGACCAGTTGGTACAATTTGTCCCGTTTTTAGGCGCAGGTGACTCGCCTTCATCATGATGAGATAAGAAAATGAGTTTCAGGAATTAAGTGTATCTTCTCGGCAAATGCCCGACCTTCTTTTTTTAGGGAGGCTGACGGAACTACCCTATCCTTGCCTAAAGCTTTGTATTCTGGATATTCCGGCAGTTTATCCAATCCGTTAAATAAATTTTCCGAAAATATTTAGCTTTATTTTTCTGATCACATTGCTAGATGTTGACAGCACGTTTTAGTACCACGACCAACTCCCGTCTTGTTTCGACCGGACGAAAAATTTTGGGACAGCTACCCTCGTCCTTTCATAAGAGTATTTAATAAGATTGTGTTTAGAGTCCTTGTCTATTCGCAGTCACGAATATTGGCATGTTTTCTACATTATATATTTCTAAACTGTTACTTCTTTGTTAATATCCATGATTCCCTAACCAAGAAGATGCCCTAGCGCCTTCTTCCAGCAACCGCTCACCAGTTCTGGAATCTAGGTGTCGTATCCTGGAAAGTCGCCCAACACCACAACTGCTTCAGGAGTTCTCTCGTGAGTTCCCAATGAAACTTAGGTAGCAACAGTTTCGGCAATCAGGAACACGGAAATATATTAGGTTGGGGAAAAAGTAATATGGTATTTTGTCAATAGATGGCGAAATTTAAACATATCTTGTGTTGTACTTATCGTTTCGGGTCATACTATACGACGATTTGAAGACGAGAATCTGAGCTACAAGTGTCTCTTTGACAGTTTTATGATCGTATGTTTCAGTCTCAAGTTATAGCGCGTCAAAGATGGAATCCACCAAGCAAGAAATTCGTCATATTTTAAATTTTTACTACCTGAGAGGTCAAAATGCAACGAAGGCGGCCGAAAAAATTTGTGAAGTTTATGGGTCTGATACTGTAACGATTCGACAGCACAGCGTTGGTTCGATCGATTTCGTTCTGGTGTAGTGGATGCCGAAGATACACCCCGTACTGGTAGGCCAATCGTCGTAGAAACCGATAAAAGCGTCGAAATCATCCAAGTAGAGCGGCATGTGAGCATTCGCTCGATTGGCCAGGAACTGGGTAAGGACCATAAAACCGTTTGGAACCATTTGCAGAAGATTGGATTCCAAAAAAAAACTGGATGTTTGGGTGCCACACGAGTTGACGGAAAAAAATCTCTTGCACCGAACCAACCACCGATGTACTGCTGAAACGGAACGAATTCGACCTATTTTTTAAACCGGATGGTGACTGGTGATGAAAAGTGGATCAGGTACGAAAATCTCAAACGAAAAAGATCGTGGTCGAAGCGTGGCGAGCCGGCCCAAACCATCGCCAAACCCGAATTGACAGCCAGGAAGGTTTTGCTGGTGTTTGGTGGAATTGAAAGGGAGTCATCCACTATGGACTGCTCAACTATGGCCAGACCCTCAATTCGGTCCTCTACTGTGAGCAACTCGACCGTTTGAAGCAGGCGATTGACCAGAAGCGGCCACGATTGGTCAATAGGAATAGTGTTCCACCAGGACAACGCTCGGCCTCGCACATCTTTGATGACCCGCCAGAACCTACGGGAGCTCGGATGGGATGTCCTATCGCACCCACCGGGGCACCCAGCGGACAGGGGCTTTAAATTGTTTGTCAAACGCTAAAGCTATTATTTTATGATATGTTATGAAATCATGAGCCCACATGAACTCAAGGACTAAGGACCATCTAAAAATCATAACTGCAAATCTGTTCTCACAACATGTTTAGCTTGTGAACTCATTTAAAGGAATATTACTCGTAAAATTTGAATAACATAACATGAGTACCTGTGAGTACTAACAAAGACTGATACATCTATTTCGCATAAAAGGTTTTATTTTTCTCTAGCGACTAATGTAGTAAGGATCTTGATAGACTCTGTATGAAAGGAGCAAGGAAAAAACCAAACAAATCAATTTATCTCATCCATAATTGATAATAAACATGAACTACCAATTCGTCTCAGCTGCTGTTCGCATACCCTACAACGGTCCTACTTCATTGAAAGAGAAAACACATATGTTTATTTATGTGCTTGGAAGATATCCTTTTGCTTTATTCGCCATATCGCTCCATTTTTGCACAAGATGAAATATTCACATTCTAAAAACGAGGAAAAGGATCAACATTCTGACGAAATTTATGGAAAATTGTCACAACACCCGCTTCAATCACTCTCGCAAAAACCTTCAATAGCACTTCGTCCCTACTATTTTCCTGATAAGCTGAAGTTACTTATGCAAAACTTAAATGAAAGTAACTTCCCGAAAGTTATCCGAAAAGCATGGAGCGCGGAAGCACATCCCCGGTCTATGCGCTGTCAAATTTCAGTAGTTGAATGTTAAATGTACCGCTTTCGCGCCATTACCATTCTCGACATCTTGTGGCTCCCGAGGTTCGTCAGGACACCAGCTCATCTAAATTCAGACCATTCTTTCAACATGGTTTTATGTATGATAATAATTCTCGGCACGTCACGTAAAAGACAGGTATTTTTCAATCCATATATTGAGGTGCTCTTCAAGTGACGATGCGTCCTTGGCAGCGTATACGAGGCCACACCGACAGGATTACAATGGAGCAAGGGATAGTAACTTTGAGCTCATGGGAGCAGTACTATGAGAAATGTGTCCTTCGGAGCTAGTGTGGCGGAAACATGCTGATAAGTTCCGCAATAGAGAATGTAATTTGGCAATAGAACATGAAATTCTAGATAGGATCAATCGTTGGAGGATTCCTGCGGTTTGCGTCGTTTGAATTGAAATTTTCTGTTGAATCATGACAGAGGGTGAAGTCTGCAATCTGCTCGATTTAGTGGTATAGAACGGATTGTGAAAATGTCATGAAAGAGGTAAATTTCAGGCATTGTTAAATTGAAAGTACTTCCGCAGTTACGTTTGATGTGTACCGCATGCTGATAGTAGAGCTATGCGAACGTCGGGCTATATATACATTCGCACCTTGACCTCGGCTCGAATGGAAACAGACAATTAACTCTCCGCGTGGATGAGAAGATATCCAATAAGCCTTTTCGTTCCTTGAACATGTAAACTTCCATTTTAATCCATCTGACGTTTCTTTAAACTTTAATTAATCCTCTTAGTCTAGCAAACAAGTCCATCCGTCGTTTCGTCTCCCGGCCATTCTGTTTACTGCTCTCTTTATAAAATTTAATTCACTCTCAGTATCCGGCCTTCTTCGAATGGCTACTTTCATTAACTTGAATTACTATCATGTTTACCGACGCGACGGATAATCTTCTTTACCATAAACAAGTGCCGAGCACAGCACGTAGAGGCGTACCCTTTTCGCAGGATACCAATGCACCCGCATAATCCATGGCCGCGTCCATGTACTACAAACCCCAACGATGGATGTTAGTTGGCTTCTTCAATGTCTTCTTCCATCCAGTTACCGTGGGTTACTTGAGGATAGAGAGTCAAATTTTTTAAGTAAGGCGCGATGAGCAGCCGTAAAGTTTGCCGCAAAATAAATTTAATTAACTGGATAATTGTTCGTCCCTTTCCGCAGCAAGTTAAGATGAATGGAGAACTGGAAGATTTATACACAAATTGACTGATGAATATTTTTTATGAGCGAATCACCAGGAAAGGGTCAAGTCAGCATGAAAAGGTGACTTGACCCTTTTCGAAAATTTTGCCGAGAGCCTTTTGGGTTCCTTTAGAAGGTTTCCTTACAAGTCCTTATATTAGTGTAATCATAATTTCTTTTTTGTAGTGATAACAAGCGGATAATTGTGCGGAGGAGTATGGGAGTGAAATAACTTCATAAGAATATATCCCTACGGACTCTCACGGAACTGCGCATTAAAGATGTGTCCAATGTATGATTTATTAGTACAGTTACTGAATAGTCTTGGTAACACATAGCGCGTCAAAAGCTGGTGAATGTGATCAGAATTGGAGAAGGATTTTTTAGACTTTACGTTATTAAAACACTACTTGGGAAACTTTAAACTCGTTTTCTTTCAGAAATGCCCTTTCCGACATTTTTCCTCAGCTGATACCAGGCTATCTGTTATTAATACATCGCGAAGGCGAATCCAGCCTCGAGGGGCGTCTACCAAGACCAGGACCTGGTCACACGTCTCGAGATCGCTAGGGGTGTTGACCTGCAATTTCGCGTGTGCGGACGATGGAGTCGGACGCATCTTTGAGACCGCGTCCCTGAGCGGATGCAGCATTTCTGAGTCGTTTAACCCTATTCTGATGTCCAGTGCAGGGTCGCCGGGAGACATAGATGCTTCCCGTAAACCATCTCCCTTGGGCTGGCCGCGAACTCCTCTCGTTCGGCTGTACAGAGGCCGAGGAGGACGAAAGGCAAGAATCGCGACCGCGACAGATCGTCGCTAGCAATTAAGATTGCCTTCAGTGTCCAGTACAGAGGTATTGCTTCAGGCCACCGCGGAAACCTGCCAATGATTTTGAGGCAATACTTGAATCCGTCGGATCTCGCAAAGGGCGGATAATGTCAAGTTGGTATGAGCGCTTGGTTGACTAAGGGAAAACACCAACTTCGTTTCGAGCGTGTTTTTTGATTTTGAACTTCTGGCCGAAGAATTTACGTCGTTGTCCTTGGACGGCCAGGAATATTTATCAGTGATTAACCGTTCTAATCCCTGGGAACGCAAGGTCAGGAATCGCGTTGAATACTTCCCTGCGAAAATCGGCCGGAATGAATGGCTTGGGTTCCTTATCTGAGTAAATAAATAGGAGTTTGAGCCGAAAATAGTAAACTCCTTGAATATGCATTTGGAGTTTGTCTGCAGGCTCTGAAGCTCTGCGTGGTCTTGTTGTGCGTCGGCGATTGCCATGTAATCGACTGCGGCGGGGACTGTGACCTGTGAGATTCGAGACATAGCGCCAGCAACAACATTGTTTTTTCCACACACGTGTTGTACAACAGAAATTAATTGGCTGATAAAACTCAAGTGCTTAAGTTGGGAGGGGGGGGGGGGGGGGGAGCCTTTGTCGGGCTTCTGTTTAAGCGCGAACGTAAGGGGTTATGGTCCGTGAATACAGTGATCGGCTTACCCTCAAGGGAGAAACGAAAGTATTTTATAGCGAGATACACGGCGAGTAGTTCACGATCGTAGGCGCCGTAGTTGCGTTGAGCTGGATTGAGCTGTTTTGAAAAGAAGATCAACGGTTTCCAGATTTGAGTTACCCATTGGTGAAGAGTGGTGTTAATCGCAGTATCTGAGGCATCGACGAACACAGCTAGGGGTGCATCTGGCTGAGGAAATGCCAAAAGTGTTGCATCAACAAGCTGTTGTTGGCTGTTTCAAACGCAAGGGCGAGGAAGCAAGGATCAATAGACCACGCAACCTCGCGGGAGTTTTTAGTTTCGAGCCCAGACAAACAGGCCTTCAGGATCGATCACTTGGTGATGAGAATCTTTGGGCAACAATCGACGATAGAAGTTTAACATGCGCAAGAACCTTCGGAGATCTTTCACCGTAGTAAGTAGTGGAAAACTCTTAATCGCCTCAACCTTGTCTGGGTCAGGTTGTATACCGTTCGGGGTTACTAAGTGATAGAGAAATTTCACCTGCTTTGGTAGGAATCTGCATTTTTCAACATTTAGGACAAGTCCAGCCGCGAGAAGACGTAGAAAAATGCACTAAGAGCATCTCTAAGTACTCAGATTCCGAAGCGTAAGCAACCAAACAAAAGTTCAAGTTTCCTAAAGCAGAATAGATAAATCTCTGGAAAGTCTGCGCAGCGTTGCACAAGCCGAAAGTTATCCTAGTGAACTCGAAGAGTCTGAAAGTTGTGCAAATAGCCGGAATATCTTCGGGAGCGACGGAAATTTGGTGGTACGCCTTGGCTAAATCCAAGATGATAAAAACACGACAGTTCGTTAGTGAGTGAGTGAAATCATGGATGAGCGGAATGGAATACCGATCTGGAACTGCCTGAACATTCAGACGCCTATAATTTCCGCATAATTGCTATTCGCTATTTGGCCTAGGAACGAAATGCAACGGAGAGGACCAACAACTGTTTGATGGCCTCCAGATACCCTGTTTCATCAAATTTTCCAACTCTTCCTTCGTAAGAGCGAGCATAAAGGTAAAAAAGGACGCACCTTTGAGAAGATTGGAGAGCCATCGTGCTTTATCGGCTTGGAGAAATAACTTTCCGTTGTGATGTTGCGAAACTTTCGAAGAAGTGCGCGAATGCGATGGAGGGGGGGGGGGGGGGTCTATTAACGTCTTGTTTTGCAAGCCAACCAGCAGCCCATAATGGCACAGGAAGTCAGAAGTAATATGCTATGAAAACCTACGGTGGAGTCTAGAAACTCACGTCCACCTACCTGCGTTTCGGGTAGCCGTCGCCGAGGCACCCACCGAATCTAGTTTTTTGTTGAACCAAATGTACATCCTGCGGTACACTAAGACGAATTAGCTCCGTATTTCCGACGGTACCAACAAACCGTCGAGGCCGATGAGGCTTCCGGTGTACAACTACCCGAACGCCCCGCTCAGGAAGCAACTTTGCAACTCAATCAACAATTCAAACAGAATTTAGACCAGGAGCCTTTAACAAAACGGGGTTACCACTGTTTGCTTGAGGAGTTCATCAGCCCCTATTGGAACGTCGATCTTCATATCGGAACTGTACTTTGTAATCCGCCTTTACCACTGCCTCCAGCCTCTCACCATTTCAGCGGAAGTAATCTGTTCGTTTGGGGTTTCTCGTTCTTGATTACTAGCTAGCCATCAATTGGGAATCCTGGGGTTTTGAAGAGGTAGGGATTAAACGAGCTTGCCCTCATCCCCTTCGGTAACTAGATGCAAGCGACCGGTCTCCTGGCGTATACTATAACGTGGAACCCACGACGACCTAAGAGGAACCCAAGCATGTTTCCTTTGCTGTCGATTTTTTTCGATGACCATCTCAGACAACCTGGCCACAACACTGGTCCATAGCTCCGGGTCAAGTTTGCTGCTAGCAGACTTACCCCATCCACCAGTGCCACACATAAGTGACTCCTGACCACGCTGCTAAAGGCTTTCGTAGTTCATGCCCCGTCGGCAGGTTGTTGCTGCTTATCTGCTGCCAAAGGTGCCTTGGCGTCCGAGCCCTTGCACACTCTGGTTCGCTTGTATTGCTGTTTGACCTCACCTTGAGATCGATTGCATTTGAAAAGGGTGGGCTTAGCCTCCTGATTGTTTCCCAAATCTTTGTTGTTATATTCTTCGATAATCGATGGGTATTTAAAGAGGTCCCTTTCGTCCCGCTCGCCGACAGCACCGGTCTTCTTATTCGTCAGAATATGTAGTAGGTCTTGATCAGGCCTCCAGTGTACCCCCGCTTTTTTGCGGCTTTCGATAATCGGCATTCTTGCCAGTGTTGCTTTTGAGGTGACCCCCGACGTCGATTGTTTCAGTTTAGGAGTACTAAAGCTGGTACTCGTTACACCCAACCCGACGACACAGGTTTCCAAGCAGGAAACCACTCATCCGTCTTCCGGCTCGATTCCGGAGGTCCCTGTTGCTGGCTTCAGCGCTGCGGTGCTGCTGCTGGCGCCGAATGTAATGCGCTCGAGGGCTACTCTCTATTTGCTGGATCCTTGCAACTCGCTCTCGGATAATGTGCTTGGCATTACCGTCTCTTCTTCTTCTGTCAACGGTTTTATAGTTTTTGTTAAACTAGAGTCCATATCTTGGTCCCACGAGTAGTCCAGGAAAACTGTCCATCCTGGCTAGTTCGGCCACCAGGGTAATAATCTATTTTTAAATTCAATGGGCGCAAGGCATTCAGAGTCCCCATACTAAAGACACTTTGCCCTTTGGTGACTTAGTTCTAGGCGTATGCTGTTTCACCTCGGTTTGGAGTCATGTTACCAGCTTTTCCAGTGGAGAGAAAACCATTACCGGGCTGTTGCTTCTGTTCATCCCTTTACTCCTAACTCATAACCAACAGGCAAACAGATTCTCCTCAGTTCAATGAACCTACTACCAGGCAGGCCCTATACATTCTTTGCCCGTCTTCAGATAGGCCTCAAAGTTAGACCCGAAATTCAGCAACCCTGTACAAACAATGACGGCAAACAAATGTCAATTTAGGAACTTAGTAACGATAAAAGAAGGAACGAAGGTTTCAAAAGAACGGGAAAAACTATAAAACAGTAGGGCGGAAAGATAGAGAAAATACCAAAATGCAGGATGCAATAAAATGTATTTTCCATCCCATCATCCCAGATTTTACCCAAAATATGTAGGACTGTGATCCTTTCCCATAGTGAAGTTCTGAATTAAGTCCTACAACATTGAGGTATACATCAACCGTTACAATTATATCGATTGGTCAAGTAGTAAATAGGAACTGCATCAGAAAACAAGGGCACTCCTACTGAAGGATATCGACGTGATAAAAGCCACTTTTGATAGCCATTCACCCACCCAACAGTAAATCGCTCGCTGCAAACTGCTTGCAGAGTCCTCTCCGTGTGCCATTAAAATATAATTGACATTCTTGTCGCCCACTACAAAACTTTTAACAATCGTAGAACGGGTAGTGAAGCACTTCAAATTTGTATGCTGTTGTTCCTGAACCACTTTCATCTTAAATTCGTAACCAATCGATAATGTGGCTATGCTACTTTTCGTTTTACGAGTTCGAGGGCTGCAAAATGGTGCCGAACAACATTTTATTGACGCCACCATATAGTCTGTAATGAAAAGGTGCAGCATTGGTCCTGTAATAACCCGAAACTAAAAATTTAGTCCACCCTTGCACAGAGCTATGTACGGGTAGTCTAATCAACCATATATAATCCATTATATTATCATCAAGGATGCCAAGCATTTCCGCTCCACGTTCTTCCATGCCATCAACGCTAATTTCCCCATTCAATCTTGAGCCACTTCACCCTTACGACTCAAATTTATTACTTAATATCACGGTTAAATTAACTTAATCCATTTCGAAATTTTTTTCTAACACAAATCACACATTTTCCTCCACCAACAGATGATGTCCTGCTTTCGCGTCGTGGAAGGATGGGTCGTATAGTGAGTCCCCGCCACACATTGCCCCCCAATACGACGTGCACGTACTACTTTCATGGATATCCGGGTGACCTGATTTGGTTATCATTCACGAGCTTCAATCTGCAGATACTCCAGCAAGCCATTCACGACAACAATACACTCGGAAGGGTAAGTTTCAAAGTTTCGCTAGTGACACAGGATGTCGTCTGCAATATTACATTGTAGTGTCGTGTATAGCGACACGGAGCGTATAGGGGTTGCAAGTGAAGCCAACTCTGATTCTGACACTCGAGAAATGGTCTTTAAAATTGCATTTAGTTGCCCCAGCTTGTATGCGAGTAATGAAACGAAAGTGCTTTCTTAAAAATTAGCGCGACCTACATAAGAGCGTGGAATGGGGTAAACGATGCACTTTAATCGCTACTTTGAATCATGCTCAAATGGATAATGAGATTTAGATAATGGATTATCACAAGAGGATCGTAGATGTTGCCTTTCGCATGAGTGTTTCTGTTTCATTGAACTAATTGTGAAATTGCATTAATTTTTTCTCTTATTGGGACGTTCGCTCGGTTCGACTTTCTGAGAGAGATTTAAATATTAGGTTTACTATTTATGCCGAGGCTAGGGGGTTTCCCGTTGACTTTTAATTAAGAGATTTTATAGAACCTATCAAAGAAATCACATAGCCATCATAAAGTTTACGGTAGATACTTAGGGAATAGGTTTAGCTTATTTTATAATAGTACTGCAGATACGAGGATGCAGCTTTCATCACAGGATAGTACGGTTCATTTCTCCCTTGAAGATGGTGTATTATTGATTAAGTGAAACTCAGGATTCATTGTTTATTGGACCCAATGCTGGAAACCATATCACGGAAAACGCGTCTCTCCCAATTTTGCGGATGTCCTCATTTCGGATGTGATCAGGGCCATGTTACGCCACTGATCCAAAGTAACACCTTTGTATCTCTGCTGTCAATTTTGGAGTAGATGCGTCAATCTCAAAGAACGCCAGCTGCGAAACACCACTTCCTTTAATTTGCATTGATGCGTGAAGCAATTTTATAGCGCTGTTCACCATTGGTTAGCAACATTGGTCCGATATATTAAAATCATTCAATTTTTGGCAGGTTGCTGCCACTGACAGAGGCAATACCTATTTAATTAGAGCCGATCACCAAACATTTTGTTTTGTTTAGTTTTAGTCTTGACTGTGCTGCATGGGCCGATCATTCCACTTTTGAGCAAGTGGTTCGGAGTTAGCTCTGTTGTCAGAAGCTAGGAAACCATCGCTAAACGGTAGATGCTGAGCTCGCTAAACGGTAGATGCTCCGTGGGTCCATGACAGGAGCAAAGAATAGTGGCTAAAAGGTGCTTTCTTGTAGGACACCAGCGACACTGAGCTCCTTTGGCACTAGATATAGCGCAGTTCTTGACAAACCCAGCCTGGTTTATATTAATTTGAATGAAGTCGCGAATGCAATTGCCAAGGATGCACTCCAAAATCTTCATGATAGGACAGCAACCGGATAGGATTGTAATTCCAAAATTCTACTGGACTTTTCGATTTTGGGATGGTTATGCCTTTGTACCAGTCAAATTATGTTTTATCGTCCATGACAAGATGTTTTCAATGTTTAAACGTTGAACCAGAATGCTGGGTCCCAGTTCTTCGCTTTCCAGACCCCAGCCGCGTCGTATTTCGAAGCTTCTTCCTTCAAGGTACCTGTGGCCGTTTGGCTTATCGCCCACATGTCCATTATTCATCACTGGCAATGATACGGAAGGCACGTTATAGGTCTTTGTGTCAACTAGTTACTCCAGGGGTGGGTATGCGGTCGTGAAGAATTTAAAAACATAAGCCTTATTAACGTTCACGCCCCCACAGAGGAGACTGCAGAGTCGGAGAAGGATACCTTCTACGAGGCATAAAACGAACCCTGGAAGCTTGTCCCAGATGTCCCAGATGTAATATCAAAATCATACTTGGGAAATTTAACAGCCAAGTAGGGACGGAGCCCGTATTCAGCTGATACGTTGGCTCCCATATCTTACATCAAAATAAAAATGATAGCGGACTGCGGATTATTCAATTAGCAGTATCACACGAAATTGTTGTTGGAAGTGCCTGGTTTGCGTGGAAAACGGTCCACAAACAAACGTGGACTTTCAACCAAACTGATCACGTGTTGATCGAACGCTGCCACCTCTCAGCCATGATGAATGTCAGAATATATAGGGGACAGTATATACTCGCATCATTATCTCGTTGGTATGATGCTCCGAGCTCGCATAACAACACAACCCAGAATCATCATCATCATCAACAGCGCAACAACCGGTATCCGGTCTAGGCTTACGTTAATAAGGAACTCCAGACATCCTGGTTTTGCGCCAAGGTCCACCAACTTGATGTCCCTAATAGCTGTCTGGCGTCCTGGCCCATGCCATCGCTCCATCTCAGGCAGGTTCTGCCTCGTTTTCTTTTTCTACCATAGATATTGCCCTTATAGACTTTCCGGGTGGGATCATCCTCATCCATACGAATTAAGTGACCCGCCCACCGTAACCTATTGAACCGGATTTTATCCACAACTTGACGGTCATGGTATCGCTCATAGATTTCGTCTTTATGTAGGCTACGGAATCGAACCCTCATGTAGGGGGCCAAAAATTCTTCCGAGGTTTCTTCTCTCGAACGTGGCCAAGAGTTCCCAATTTTTCTTGCTAAGAACCCAAGTCTCCGAGGAATACATAACGACTGGCAAGATCATTGTCTTGTACAGTAAAAGCTTAAACCCCATGATGCAAAGCTTCGAGCGGAACAGTTTTTGTAAGCTGAAATAGGCTCTGTTGGCTGCCAACAACCGTGCGCGGATTTCATCATCGTAGCTGTTATCGGTTGTGATTTTCGACCCTAGATAGGAGAAATTATCAACGGTCTCAAAGTTGTAGTCTCTTATCTTTATGCTCCCCTTTGGCCAGTGCGATGTCGTTGGTTGGTTGGTTTTCGGTGTCGACGTTGCCACATTATACTTTGTCTTGCTTTCATTGATGGGCAGCCCAAGATCTGGCGCCGCCCGATCGATCTGGTTGAAGGCAGTTTGTACGTCTCGGGTCGTTCTTCCCATTATGTCGATATCGTCGGCATAGGCCAGTAGTTGGGTGAACTTAAAGAGGATCATACCCCTCGCATTTACCTCAGCGTCATCGCTTTCTCCAGGGCAAGGTTAAAGAGGACGCATGATAGGGCATTCCCTTGTCGTAGACCGTTGTTGATGTCGAATGGTCTTGAGAGTGATCCTACCGCTTTTATTTGGCCTCGCACATCGATCAGCTTCAGCCTAGTCAGTCTTGCTAATTTCGTCGGGATACCGAATTCTCTCATGGTCGTGTAGAGTTTTACCCTGGCTATGCTGTGATAGGCGGCTTTAAAGTCGATGAAAAGATGGAGCAACTGATGTCCATATTCCAACAGTTTTTCCATCGCTTGCCGCAGGGAGAAAATCTGATCTGTTGCTGGTTTGCCTGAAGTGAAGCCTCTTTGGTATGGACCAACGACGTTCTGGGCGTTTGGGGCTATCCGGCCTAGCAAGATAGAGGGGAATATCTTATAGATGGTACTCAGCAACGTGATACCTCTATAATTGTATGTATGAGATAGATAATGCCTCGTTGCCAATCGCCAGGTATTGATTCGCTGTCCCATACTTTCGCCTCTATATTTAAGCAATTCCGCTGTAATTCAATCGGCTCCTGGCGGCTTATGGTTTTTAAGCCGATGAATTGCACGGACTGGTTCATCTATGGTTGGTGGTGCCGATATTTTGGTTGTTGAGCAATTCATCAAAATACTCAACCCATCGCTGTAATATGCCCACTCTGCCGGAAATCAGATTTCCCTCTTTGTCTCGACAGGATGAGCATCGAGGCATGTAAGGCTTCATCCTGCCGGCTTGTTGGTAAAACTTCCGCGCCTGGTGCGGTTGCTCCCTGTACTTTTCGAGTTCACAGACTTGCTCGTTCTCCCAGGCTTCCCTTTTCTGTCTGTGAAGTCGCTTCTCCGCTCGACGGAGTTCATGATAAGTCTCCAAGCGTGCCCGCGTCCTTTGAGAATGTAACATTACTCGGCATGCAGCATTCTTCCGTTCTTGTGCTAGCTTCGTCGTTCCAACTCTTTTGCATCTGGGGCCAAATATGTTTGAGGCCGTATTTATGATAACGTTCTTCAAGTGATCGTGAAGATCATTTGTTGATGCTTCATCTCCAGGATCTCTGTTGACTGTGGTTATTGCGGCATCCATTTCCCTTCTTATGGCTGTGTTGTGGATGGTTTCAGTGTTGACTTTCACCTGATTATCAGAGCGGATTCTGGGTGGTGTTGTTATTCGAGCTCGGAGCACCATGCCAATGAGATAGTGATCCGACATGCATTAAGTCTGAGAGGTGGCGGCGCTCGATCAACACGTGGTCAATTTGATTGAAAGTGGTCCCGCCTGGAGAGGTCCACGTATGTTGTTGGACTGCTTTCCGCGCAAACCAGGTACTTCCAACAATCATTTCATGTGACACTGCTAATTGAATGATCCGCAGTCCGTTTTATTTTTTGTATTTGTATTTTCATGTAAGCTATGAGAGGCAACCTATCGCCTGAATACAGGCTCCCTCTCTACTTGGCTGTTAAAATCCCCAAGTATGATTGTGATATAATATCTAGACCAGGCTTCGAGGGTTCATTCTACTGCCTCGTAGAAGGTATCTTTCTCCGACTCTGCAGTCTCATCTGTAGGGGCGTGAACGTTAATGGGGCTTATATTTCTAAACTTGCCTCGCAAGCGCAGAGTGCATAGACGTTCGCTTATGTTTTCAAAGCCGATAACAGTAGGTTTCATTTTTTGGCTGACTAAGAAACCTATTCCGAACACATGGTTTACTGAATGGCCACTATAATATATGGTGTAGCGACTCTTCTCGAGGAGACCGGTCCCTGTCCAACGCATCTCCTGTAACACTGTTACATCAGCCCTCTATTGGAACAAGGTATCGGCTAGCTGCTTGACAGCTTCAACTCTGTACAGGGAGCGCACGTTCCATGAGGAAATGCGCAAATCGTTAATCCGTTGTCGTTGCCGGGTTCGTCGTTGTGTTGTCCGTCCAGTCCGAGGCTCCTGTTGTGGCTTCGTAATTTCGGAATTCCGTGTAGGGTTGTCAGCCCTACCCAACCCCCACCCCGGAGGACCAGTTGGTACAATTTGTCCCATTTTTAGGCGCGGGAGACTCGCCTTCATCCTTCTCCGTCTTCAGCTTTTCGTTAAGAAAGAGCAGCGGTCACCAGGTTGAGGTGGAGATAGGGTTTGGTAGTAGAGCTGTTGGTGTTGGTTCAGTAGGCATTTCCCAGGTTTTATGCTCCATCGTGTGTACCAATCCACGTTTCACCCTGGGAGTTATACTAATCTTTGACCAGAATTTATGTACATACGAGTATATGTAATTACCAGCGCGTCAACCGCACCTACGCGCCACCGCGTGCAGTTAACAGAAATACGCTTCAGTCCTTCCTGGATTTTCCGAGACGCCCACACTCTTCGTCTACTATTCTGTGTCAAGTCCTCTTGGGCGACCCGCTCTCGGCCATTGAGGGAGAGTGAATTCCACTGCTTGGCATAGCCAGCAATTCAATTGCCGCCCCTCCTACATGTGTGTATCCAACAGTCTCAACTTGATCGTGGTATTGGGATAAATCCTTTCTCTAGATTTTAGGCAAGGCAGCGAAAGCGGATTTAGCGCTTTTAATGCGTCGGACAATACTCACTTCGTCGCCACTGTCGACAGAAACCACTTTTCCTAGATATACAAATGAATTGACGAAGCACCGCCCATTAATGCATTAATATGTGCTCCCTGCCGTTGCAAATATGACAGCTAAAATAATCCTGGACCTATCAAAGAATATCTCGATAGCTTGATCGACAGAGAGTAGACTGGTTTCCGCTCCGGATCTTCCTGCATTGACCACATCGACACCTTATAGATACTTTTGGAACAGTGCGCGGAATTGACATTTCCGCTGACCAGCTCTTCATCTATTTCGAGAAAGCTTTCGAGTGTATCTGGAGTGTTCCACGTAGGAAGGGGCAGGAGAAACTAATATCTATTGCCAAAGCGGCTTATAATGGTGCAAAATGCCAAAATGCTGCACCGAGACAGAATCTCGCCGAATTTTGAGGTGTGAGGCGTAGTCCGCCAGGGTTGGATCTTGTCACCGATATTATTTCTTCTTATTATCGGTAACGTTCTTGATGCTGCCTTGTCCGAAGGATGTAGAGAAATTCAATGGACTATGACATCTTTCTTCAAATACATTGACTACGATGATGATATCGGTTTGCTCTCTCACCGGGTCATGGACCTAGGTGAAATGGCTCTAGAATTGGAATGAGACGCAAGTAGAATTTGACTGAAGATAAACACGTACAAGGTTCTCAATCTGACGGGGCATCGCACTCTCTCTATCTGCATTAATGGACAGATCATCGAAGGCGTCGACCAATTTGTATATCTAGAAAGTGTCGTTTCTGATGGTGGCACCGAACTATATGTTGCGCAGCGCATTAAAAGCGCCAGATCCATTTTCACTGCACTATCTAAAATCTGGAAATGCAATTATCTCAGCAGTAAGGCCAAGTTAAAACTGTACTGTACTAGTGTTCTTTCTGTGTTGCTATATGGGAATAACACATGGAAAGTGAACTTCACTGTTACGGTAAACCTCCAAGTCGTATCATCGTATCCATCGAAGTACGCTGGTCTGATACTATCTTGATACTATCTCAAATAGAGAACTTCGTCAACGCGCAGGTTTGGTATATGGATACGTCACCCATTATGGAGGAGCGACAATGGCATTGCAGGTTGCGCCATATAGTGGAAACCATTCTCCCCGTAAGGCCGACGACTGGGTCGCCCCAAGGGCACTTGGCGCGAACAGTAAAGAACGAGTGCGAGCGTCTCGGGAAGTCGTGAGGAGAGCGCAAGGGAATTTCAGGTAATCGCAAGCCGTGATGCGTAGATGTTGTTGACATGCTATCCCCTTCCAAGGGTTGAAGAGAAACCAAATAAGAACATCTCTAACTGCTTTTGATCATGCTGCTCCGCAGAAGAGGCACCCTCTCAAGTGTTACTTCTGCCATGATGACGAAGTCATTAGCTTTTAGTAAAGTTTCTGACAAACGGCGAAAGGAAGTTGACTAACAATTGAATATGTAATCGATACCCAGGATGAAGTTCAGAACGGTTTATGAATTTGTTATGACTACCATGCAGTGTGATATCGACTTACCTGGCTTAAGACTGCCTTACCAAAGTCAGGATGTCTAAACATTATGTAACTCCCATAAAACAGAAAAAAACAAATTACACAGTTCAATAAATCTCTTAATACTTACAATTGTTACTCATAGCGAATCCTTGTTATCAAGTTTCCAGTTTCCAGTTTCTGAGGTACATGTTCTCGTTTGATTCTACTGTAGATATGATTCCAGAAGTCACAAATAAATATCACGGAAAGCTTTCCTTTGAAAAGATAATAGTGAATGAAGAAATTGGAAATAGTGTGTTTGGTCCCTAGCCAATTTCTTTACCTTTTACCTGTGTATTTAACTATTATATTTAACTTTCAAATAAAAGTTTGAACACAAAACTCATTGCAACGTAACTCTTTTCTACTCCACAGGCTGACCTGCCTCCATGGATAATACGGCTTCGAATGTGGGATAGCTACGGCACGTACATACCAGTCAAATCAACGACCACCACAGCAATTCCATCCTCAACGAGTGGAATAGGACGAAGTGGTCCAGGCACAGTGCCCGGAGGTGTTATTTCGACCAGCATCAATAATGCCATTAATAATACGGGCAGTTACGGCAACTACTACTACAGCGCCCAGAATCCGAAGTACGGCAAAGCGATTCAGGTTAACATCGATAATGCATGGAATCCCGTAGATACGTATATCTATGGCCCCACACAGCCCAGCATCTACAACCAGGAGAACAAATACGGAGGCTATTTGAGCCAGAAATTCGGGAACGGGATATCTAGTGTCCGGGAAAGCTTCAACTATATCGCGGGCGAACGATACGAAAAAGGCTCAAAAGATTCAGGGACTTCACAGACGCGTGAGGGTGGTGGGGCCGGTGGTCAGAGAAGTGGCGGCGGAAGTGGAATTGTGGGCGCGACTGGCAAACATAAACGGCGTCTTATGCTTGAAATTTACGACTACGAAACACCGAAATTATGTGATCATACGGCTATTACGAGCATGACTGGCCATAAACTTCGACCTTGCAGTCCCCTGGAGAGCTACGTCAGTTCAGGGCGAGATTTGGTGAGTTGGCAGTATCTATAGATTTAACCCGCCTGGAAACAACGGCGTGTTTACTAGCTTTTCCGTTTAAGTTTATGTTTAACTTCCAGGAATTCACTTTCGGTTTCGAATTACGTTCCGCTCATTATAGATGCTAAATAGCTCCTACCTCCAATTTCAACAATATTTTAGGTTCCGGCAAAGTTCAACAGCGAAACAAAAACTTCACGAACAAAACAAACAAGTCAAGGCCCTGCTGCTGTTGCTATAATTTTCCAAAATGATATTCCACTCGTCTGGGCATTTTCAATTCAAATTTTCCCCAGAACCAAACTAAAAATGGGAAAAACACAAAGTTTGGCAAATTTAAAGAGAAAATCACTTCTCGCAAAACTCACAGACGCCAACATGTCCTGTTGTGCCGAATTAGTGAAATATGACTCACTACGGCATATCAGCTCACAATTATTATAATCCCACAATTGTCGGGTTAAAACTTCTCCCTGAGTCCTGGCTAAATTCTCTCGTCTGGGCCCAGATCCCCAAAAATGTTCCATGCTGACGACGTAAGTTCATTGAAATTTTCACCGAGAACCCACAGAACGACACCATCATCCGATTGTCTGGGTCCCATTCAGAATTTTCCCAAGGATGCAATTTGCGTTAGATCTCATGCTCGAATAATTAAGGATTATGATGAATTTTCTATGATTTAGGTCGAGACGTCGATTTTCTCAAAGATTCGAAACATTGCCCTCACCCCGGCGAATCTAGGATAATTAAGATAACAAGTTGGAAAGAGTTTGCAAGTTAGCGCCCGCATGCGAGACAACCAGATATTATAATTTATGCCATCCCATGATCGTCCCATGTTCTGTTAGTTTGATTTAATTAGGACTAAGTAGGAACAAAAGTGGAGTTCAGAAAGTTAGAAGACTAAGCATTGCGGGTTGGGAGTTAACTATGATAATGATTGCGGATGGACGACGTCTGAGCTGAAAGTCCATTCGAGGAGATACGTTTAGTTTCTATAAAGTGGGACAGGGAAATGGTTTCAAAACTTACTCACAAAATAATGTAGATCATTTGGTATCTTCATATGATTTATTATGTTATGGAATAGTTGGAGAAATCTCCCAACGATAGACCTGGATTTATAAGTTTCGGCAGTTTTATTTACGTTTCGATGGGTGGCTACCCAGCTTATACTAACACCCACCAGTTCAGAAGATAACTTTATTTTACCGTATATGGTACATCTACCGCAGGTATTTTTTGCTATTTTTTCCATTTTTACATAATTAAATAATTTCTACCTTAGATCAAAAGGCACCAGACACTTGAATGGAGGACTTCCTAAGATTCTTTTTGTGATAATGAGAAAATTCATCATCATCAACGGCGCAACAACCGGTATCCGGTCTAGGCCTGCCTTAATGAGGAATTCCAGACATCCCGGTTTTGCGCCGAGATCCACCAATTCGATATCCCTAAAAGCTGTCTGGCGTCCTAACCTACGCCACTGCTCCACCTTAGGCAGGGTCTGCCTCGTCTTCTTTTTCTACCATAGATGTTGCCCTTATAGACTTTCCGGGTGGGATCATCCTCATTCATACGGATTAAGTGGCCCGCCCACCATAACAAATTGAACCGGATTTTATCCACAACGGGACGGCCATGGTATCACTCATAGATTTCGTCGTTATGTAGGCTACAGAATCGTCGATCCTCATGTAGGGGCCAAAAATTCTTGTGAGGATTCTTCTCTCGAACGCGGCCAAAAATTCGCAACTTTTCTTGCTAAGACCCCAAGTTTCCGAGGAATACATGAAAACTGGCAAGATCATTGACTTGTACAGTAAGAGCTTTGATCCTATTGTGAGACGTTTCGAGGGAACAGTCTTTATGAGCTGAAATAGGCTCTGTTGGCTGACAATAACCGTGCGCGGATTTCATCATCATCAGTTGTGATTTTCGACCCTAGATAGGAGAAATTGTCAACGGTCTTAAAGTTGTATTCTGCTATCCTTATTCTTCTTCTTGTTTGACCAGTGCAGTTTGATGTTTTTGGTTGATTCGTCTTCGGTGCTGACGCTGCCACCATATATTTTGTCTTGCCTTCATTGATGTGCAGCCCAAGATCTCGCGCCAATTGCCGCCTACTCGATCTGGATGAAGGCAGTTTATACATCTCGGGTGGTTATTCCCATGATGTCGATATCGTCAGCTTAGGCCAGTAGTTGGGTGGACTTGAAGAGGATCGTACCCCTTGCATTTACCTCAGCATCATGGATCACTTTCTCGAGGACCAGGTTAAAGAGAACGCATGATAGGGTATCCCTTTGTCTTAGACCGTTGTTGATGTCAAATGGTCTTGAAAATGATCCTGCTACTTTTATCTGTCCTCGCGCATTGGTCAGGGTCAGCCTAGTCAGTCTTATTAATTTCGTCGGGGTATCGAATTCCCTCATTGCCGTGTACAGTTTTACCCTGGCTATGCTATCAAACGTGGCTTTAAAGTCGATGAATAGATGGTGTAGCTGGTGTCCATATTCCAAAAGTTTTTCCACTGCTTGCCGTGTAGAGAAAATCTGATATGTTGCTGTTTTGGCTGGAGTGAAGTCTCTTTGGTATGGGCCAATGATGTTCTGGGTGTATGGGGCTATCCGGCCTAGCAAGATAGCGGAGATGGTACTCAGCAACGTCATACCGCTATAATTGCTGCACTGTGTGATCTCCCCCTTTATGTATGAGACAGATAATGCCTCGTTTCCAATCGTCAGGCATTGATTCGCTGTCCCATACCTTGAGCATGATGAACCACTTGGTGTAACTGGTCGCCTCCATATTTAACCAATTCGGCTGTAATTCCATCGGCTCCTGGCGACTTACGATTTTTTAGCCGATGAATTGCACGGACTGTTTCTCCTAAACTTGGTGGTGGCAGTATTTGTCCGTCGTCTTCAGTTAGCGAGACCTCCAACTCGCCGATGTTCTGGTTGTTCAGTAGCTCATCAAAATACTCAACCCATCGCTCTAATATGCCCATTCTGTCGGAAATCAGATTTCTCTCTTTGTCTCGGCAGGATGAGCATCGAGGTGTATAAGGCTTCATCCTGCTGACTTGTTAGTAAAACTTGCGCGTCTGATGCGGTTGCTCCCTATACTTTTCTAGTTCACAGACTTGTTGGTTCTCCCAGGCTTCCTTTTTCCGTCTGTGAAGGTGCTTCTCCGCTCGACGGAGTTCGTGATAAGTCTCTGCGCTTGCCCGCGTTCTTTGAGAATGCAACATTACTCGGTATGCGGCATTCCTCCGTTCCGTTGCTAGCTTACATTCATCGTCAAACCAGCCGTTCCGACTCTTTTTGCGACTGGGGCCAAATATGTTTGTGGCCGTATCCATGATAACGTTCTTCAGGTGATTGTGAAGATCATTTGTTAATGCTTCATCTCCAGGTCCTCTGTTGACTGCAGTTGTTGCGGCATCCAGTTCCCTCTTATAGGTGTCGCGGAGGGTTGTGTTGTGGATGGCTTCAGTGTTCACTCTCACCTGATTGTCAGAAAAGATTCTAGGTGGTATTGTTATTCGAGCTCGGAGCACCATGCCAACGGGTTAGTAATCCGAGTCTATATTGGCTCCCCTATATGTTCTGACATTCATCAAGGCTGAGAGGTGGCGGCGTTCGATCAACACGATGGTGAAAGTGGTCCCGTCTGCAGAGGCCCACGTATATTTGTGGACCGCTTTCCGCGCAAACCAGGTACTTCCAACAACCATTTCGTGTGACCCTGCTAATTGAATAATCCGCAGTCCGTTATCATTTGTTTTTTCGTGTAAGCTATGGGAGCCAACGTATCGCCTGAATACGGGCTCCTTCCCTACTTGGCTGTTAAAATCCCCAAGTATGATTTTGATATCATATCTGGGACAGGGTTCGAGGGTTCGTTCTACTGCCTCGTAGAAGGTATCCTTCTCCGACTCTGCAGTCTCCTCTGTAGGGGTGTGAACGTTAATGAGGCTTATATTTCTAAACTTGCCTCGCAAGCGCAGAGTGCGTAGCCGTTCACTTATGTTTTCAAAGCCGATAACAGCAGGTTTCATTTTTTGGCTGACTAAGAAACCTACTCCGAGCACATGGTTTACTGGATGACCGCTATAATATATGGTATAGTGGGTCTTCTCCAGGAAACCGGTCCCTGTCCATCGCATCTCTTGTAACGCTGGTATATCAGCCCTATATAGGGACAGGGTATCGGCTAGCTGCTCATCAGCTTCATCTCTGTACAGGGAGCGCACGTTCCATGAGAAAATGCGCAAATCGTTAATCCGTTGTCGTTGCCGGGTCCGTCGTTTTAAAGTTCATCCTGTCCGAGGCTCCTTTCGTGGCTCCATAACTTCGGTTTTCCGTGTAGGGTTGTCAACCCTACTCAACCCCCAACCTGGAGGACCAGTTGGTACAGTTTGTCCCGTTTTTAGGCGCGGGAGACTCGCCTTCATCCGTCTCCGTCTGCAGCTTTTCGTTACGAAAGAGGTCCCAGCGGTCACCACGTGGAGGTGGAGATAGGGTTCAGTAGTAGAGCTGTTGGTGTTGGTTCAGCAGGCGTTTCCCAGGTTTTATGCTCCATCGTGGGTATCAATCCACGTTTCGCCCTGGGACCTATACTACCATTTGACCACTTTGAAAAAATTATCTGACGAAAATAGACAACTCTATTTTCAGGTGGTAGATGGTATCAGCGGCCGCTCCAAGAAGCCGTACTGATGCTGAACTCCTAAGCCTCTGACTGCTATGAGAAGAGCAAGGAGAAGAAAATCCAATCTGCTCACATCTTTAAAGTCATCCGGTAGCATTCACGAAGAATAGCCGCTATCCCACCATGCAACTAGAAACGAATTCAATATTGCCAAAATATTGCTTTTGTAATGAGCGCAGTCTGATTCTAGCTAGAGGAGGAGGGGGCTGAGTGATTCTCCCCAGATGCGATGGTACGGTAAATCTTTCGACAATTCCCTGTAGACCAGTGCTCCGTGAAAACCGTCGTATTCCTGTACACATTTGAATTCGTCTAGCTAAAAAGTTCTCGCGATTAAGCCTTGGTATAGTAGGGTCAAATCCTCCCCCCGGTGGGCCATCGCCATCTGAAGTCAGCAGCTTTTAATTAGTGCAAGTAGATTCAACCCTTAACAATCACTAGCAGCACGCAGGCCGCGTCACTCCATCGGCCGGCTCATATCCTTCTATTTTCCTATTACCAGTCACCATCTAGAGACGAACTTTGAGCATGTCGCTCAGTTTGTTCAGCGAGTCATTGCACTGGCTGGAAATTGTCGTCAATAAGTACAAATACTTCATTTCAGCTACGCGGCTGATCAGAATCAGTATGATACGGTTGTGACCCGGATTATCTCCCGGTCATCACTAGTATCCAGTATCGCCAGTATTTACACCTGGAATACATTGGTGAATTCCAGACGACCGTCCAACTTGGTTACATTACGTGTGTATGAAAAAATTCGACCCCGATTACGCAGACCATCTTTGATCCGTTGGTGAAGAGTATAACCTTGCAGGACGTCGCCGTTTCTTTTCTCTGATCAGAAAGCTCACAGGAAAATTCCTTTTAAAGCTCGACATGCTTGTGACGTAATCCGTTGGGAGTACCCAAAATTCCCGAGGTACTTCGCTTAACGCACATGCGCACGTGGTTCTATTAATCCTATTAAAATTGGTTCAATTGTCTTTCTTGCTCAGCACCGGCACTACAAAATAGAACCGTACATTAGGATGCGGCAGGCCTTCATATCCATATAAATTCACCGATCACTATAATCAGAACACCGGAGAGATGGCGCTACCCAGGGTCGTCGCTCTGCTGACAAGTGTAGTTAATAGGCTACTTCAAAGATCAGATTGGATTATTCTGGCTCACAGCATGGATACTATCCAACCCTTAAGGCAACCTTCAAAACCGATTGTGGTTAATGCCTCCTAATGCCTTGTTACCGTTACGGTCTTGAACACGCTCCAAGGTGTTGGTTTTGACTAAAAGCCCTTTTCGCTGGCGGGGAAGTATGTATGGACCAACAGCTCCTTTCAAGTTTTTAAAAAAAAGCGTGGGCTCCTGAGCTCCGTGATCAGAACTTAACTGAATTTTGCCGATTCGGTAGTGCTTCCTATGTTCTTACAATAGTCCAGCCAGGGCCACTTCTTGGCGGGCTATAGTAGATGTTAAAGAGCTCGGTGCTCGGCTTCCCGAGATTGGACAGATCTTCACTCCGCCACGGCGACAACATCTTTTTCTTATATAATATTTTGGCTTTTCATCTGTCACGCTAATGTTGCCACTGCCTGAAACCGAGACTTTGTTCTGAATAACTTGGCCAAACTCCTTCCAATGCAGCCTTTAGGGGTCATCGAACAGTTCGAGAACTTCATCAATGAGGTTCCGACCTCTGAGTATTAGTAGCCAACTGTGACCTGAGAGAGATGTCTCCACCCTGAAAGTCTTATTGTAGGTTTGAAATTAAAGATGCTCTCCCAACCATCATAGTTCTTCGAGGTGGGGAAATAGAAGGTTAGTTTACTGCCTCTGATACACACCTATGAAAATAATAAGGAGAAACTTAACTCTTCGCTGGTTTGCCTAACCACAGTTTGGTCTTCCTCACTGCGATGATGCACATCAGATGTTGCAGTCCTTTTAGTGTTGCTAATTGATCGCGCCATGAAAGCCATGGAGATATGTACGTTCTATGCCCCAGTTTGACCAAGGTTAGGTCGTTGGAGCTAGGGAAGGCAGAATCTTTCTGGTGATGGATGTTTCAGGGCTTGGAGATGGAGTTCTCTTGCAGCTAAAGGAAGCGGATGCGCAGGAACTCAATCGTAACTTTGGCATTAGATAATATGCCAACTCGTCTTCTGTTGCCAGTTACCTAATAATGGGGCATAGCACGTTAGCCATGCCGACGAACCATCTTTGGCGGTTTGTTGAAATGTGTTTCCTTCCAGAAGGAACCTGACTCATTAATGAAAATAGTAAGAGTGCAATGAACAGACAAACTATACCTTGTCTTGCATATAGAGGAAAATTTAGCCAAGTTCATTAATCGATTAGAGAGTAAACCGCTGTCATCAACGTAGTTGAAATGTTTCACGAAAGCTGTGATAAGCCACATCTTCCGAACAGAAGAACCACCTCATATACAACTAGTAGAAATGAAACCTGGTCACCTCATCTGCTACTCTATGAAGGAGAACTCCTTATCTGGATGCTATGGTAACTTCCCCTATCCCCCAGAAGGGGTTTATGACAGATTTCTAACTGCAAGATTCCGGTCCAGGTTAATTGCACAAGGCTATGCACCAACAGAGACTTCCGATACAGTGAAAAAATATGTTTCTACGGGCAATTCGGCACAGTTCAGTGAAGGCTTCATAATGGTGGCACTGTAATCATGATGAGCGACTTGAACACAATAGGGACGATCCTAGTGACCGCAACGGTAATGGTAGGTAGTTAGTGGATTTCTACAACTTCTATCGCCTCGTCATTGGTGGCACATTGTTCACGCACAGAGCTTGCCACAAGGTCAGTTAGATTTCAATTGACCACCATTTCGCGATCAGCAGTAGATTTAGGAGTTGTCTTCTGGATGTGCGTAACAAGAGAAGCGCTGATATTGGCCTTGAAAGGGATCACCATCTGATGGTCGCTTACGTCTGCTTGCTTGCTACGTCCGTCACTTCACACAGAATTGGAATGGTGCGACCCCCCAAGCTCAACATCGACCGTTTATTTGATCCAGCTGTCGTTCGACAGTGGATGGGCTACCTTGCTGATCGGATAGCGCATATACTAAGTAGCCTGAGAATATCGATGAGCATTCGGCTGCCATCAAAAATGCCCTCTTCTTGGATACTACACAGGTCATCGACCACGTCCCAGAAAGGGCGTCATAAGATCTGACTGATTAAGGAATCGGAGAAGCGGATCTATTAAAATGAGGGGGTTAAAGGTTCTATTGACCGCTGCGACCAATGGTGGGCGTGACGCGCTCGAACTCCGATACCAAGAGAAGTCCCGAGAAATACAGCATTTCTTTTTGCGCTGGTCAGGAAAGCAGGTTACCACAGCCCGCAATGATTTCAGAAGTGTATACCGCATCACAAAAGAGCTTGCGTATGATCACAAATCTCTGAATGATCCTGTGAAGGACGTTAATGTGCGACTTCTCATCCACGATGATGAATAACTGATGAGGTGGAAAGAACACTTCACCATGGTTCTTAACCGTGTTACATCCGGGTGGAGGAAATGCCTAGTCACCGTTACATGCGGATATGAACCGCTCCGCTAAGCCATCAATGCACTCAAATGGAGTAAAGCCCCAGACTTTGACTGTCTCTGCGCAAAGTTGTATATCGATGCACCAGCAGTTACTGTATATCTGCTGCTTCTACTCGTACAGAAATCTTGACAATCTGAGACCTTTCCCAAGGAGCGAAAGAAGGGGATTATGGTTAAGATTTCAAAGAAAGGTACCCGTTTTGAGTATGACAATTGAAAGGATATCTACGTGCCCCCTGCCGTTCCAAAAATAATAGTTAAAAAAGTCTGGAACATATCAAAAGCATAATTGAGAGGATGCAGGTTGTCTGCCGCTCCGGACCCTCCTGCTTCGACCACAAGAATAACCTACGATTGGATTTGGAACACCGCGGAGTTTAAATTTTCACTTCACTTGGTTTTCTTTGGTTTGTAGATAGTTTTCGACGGTATGAACAAGAAGTGTATGTGGAGTACTCTAGAGGAACATTCCAGAAAAAATAATGGCTATTATAGCGACATATGATGTTACAAGATGTCACCTGATGCACCGATCTAAAATTTCAGAGGATTTTAAGCACCAAAGCGAAGTCCACAAGGATTGCATCCCGCCAACAATATTATTTCGTTTTGTTATCGAGGAAGTTCTTCATGCTGTCTTGCCAGGAGAACGTGGAGGAATTCAATGGACGATGACATCTTTCCTCAAATAAATCGACTGCGCTGATGACATCTGTCTGCTGTCTCCCCTTGGCTAAATGGCTGTGGATTTGGAAAGAGGGGAAGTAGAGTTGGACTGAGAGTTAACAACAATAAATCCAAAGTTCTCAGTATCACAGTTCATCGTACTTTTCCTATCCGCATTAATGGGCAGAGCATCGATCAGTTCGTATATTTAGCAAGCGTGGTTTATGCTTACGGTGGCACCAAGCTAGATGTTGCCCGACACATTAACAGCGCTAGATCCGCTCTCGCTGCCTTCTCTACAATCTGGAGATGCAGCTGTCTCAACCCCAATATCAAGTTGAGACTGTTCTGTGCAAGTGTTTCTCAGTGTTGTTAGATGGGAGTAGCAAATGGAGAGTAACCGCCGCTGTTACTCAAAAGCTCCAAGCCTTCGTCTACCCCTGTCTACGCCGTATCACCGCAGCACGCTAGAATGATGCTATTTCAAACGAAAATCTTGGTCGGCGGACAGACCTAGCATCTATACGTGTTGTGATCGGAAGGTAAAAGTGGCAGTGGATAGGACACACTTTCTGGAGGAGCAACAGTTGTATTCATCATCATCATCAACGACGCAACAACCGGTATCCGGTCTAGCCCTGCCTTAATAAGGAACTCCAGACATCCCGGTTTTGCGCCGAGGTCCACCAATTCGATATCCCTAAAAGCTGTCTGGCGTCTTGACCCACGCCATCGCTCCATCTTAGGCAGGGTCTGTCTCGTCTTCTTTTTCTACCATAGATATTGCCCTTATAGACTTTCCGGGTGGGATCATCCTCATCCATACGGATTAAGTGACCCTCCCACCATAACCTATTGAGCCGGATTTTATCCACAACCGGACGGTCATGGTATCGCTCATAGATTTCATCGCAATGTAGGCTACGGAATCGTCCATCCTCATGTAGGGGGCCAAAAATTCTTCGGAGGATTCTTCTCTCGAACGGGGCCAAGAGTTCGCAATTTTTCTTGCTAAGAACCCAAGACTCCGAGGAATACATGAGGACTGGCAAGATAGTCTTGTACAGTAAGAGCTTTGACCCTATGGTGAGACGTTTCGAGCGGAACAGTCTTTGTAAGCTGAAATAGGCTCTGTTGGCTGACAACAACCGTGCGCGGATTTCATCATCGTAGTTGTTATCGGTTGTGATTTTCGACCCTAGATAGGAGAAATTGTCAACGGTCTCAAAGTTGTATTCTCCTATCCATATTCTTCTTCGTGTTTGTGTTTGACCAGTGCGGTTTGATGTTGTTGGTTCATTCGTCTTCGATACTGACGTTGCCACCATATATTTTGTCTTGCCTTCATTGATTGCGCCGCCTGCTCGATCTGGATGAAGGCAGTTTGTACGTGTCGGGTCGTTCTTCCCATGATGTCGATATCGTCAGCATAGGCCAGTAGTTGGGTGGACTTGAAGAGGATCGTACCTTTTGCATTTACTTCGGCATCACGGATCACTTTCTCGAGGGCCAGTTTAAAGAGGACGCATGATAGCGCATCCCCTTGTCGTAGACCGTTGTTGATGTCGAATGGTCTTGAGAGTGATCCTGCTGCTTTTATCTGGCCTCGCATATTGGTCAGGGTCAGCCTAGTCAGCCTTATTAATTTTGTCGGGATACCGAATTCTCTCATGGCCGTGTACAGTTTTACCCTGGCTATGCTATCATAGACGGCTTTAAAGTCGATGAACAGATGGTGCAACTGTTGTCCATATTCCAACAGTTTTTCCATCGCTTGCTGCAGAGAGAAAATCTGATCTGTTGCTGATTTGCCTGGAGTGAAGGCTCTTTGGTATGGGCCAATGATGTTCTGGGCGTATGGGGCTATCCGGCCTAGCAAGATAGTGGAGAATATCTTATAGATGGTACTCAGCAACGTGATACCTCTATAATTGCTGCACAGTGTGATATCTTCCTTTTTATGTATGAGACAGATAATGTCTCGTGGCTTTGTTGTACACTCTCCCAGGACCTCAATGAGTGTGTCGCCCCAAGGGTACTTGGCGCAGAACAATAGAAAAGGAGTACAATGATTTCAGGAAATGGGTGAACTGAAACTCAGTTTGCATAACCGCGGACGATGGTGCATAGGCCTACCGTAGGCGTATATCGTTACCGATTGGCGAAAGGAGGATTCAATCACATTCTATGAAGTATGACATATTTTCTTAAACACCTCCACTACGCTGATGACATCTGTCAACTTACTCACCAAGCTATGAACTTCGACCAATTGGCTCTAGATTTGAAAGGAGGCAAAGGCGGTCGGACTGAAGATAGATATCAATGAAGCTCCATGTAAGTGGTCATCGCATAATTCTTCCTGCAATGTATGTAGGTTGTCTCTGTCGACAATGGCACTGAACTTGATACTGCCAATACTAATATAAAGTTAAGGTTGTTTCGGGCCAATATTCTCTTTTTGCTGCTATCACCGCTGTTACTCCAAATCTCAAAGACCTTATCAACTCATGTCGACGTCATGTCATTAAGGAACGTTCGCACAAGTCAACAACAGAAGAATTTCGTGGAATCATGAACCAGATACTTACCGGCTGTTGATTAGAAAGCGGTAATTGTTATGGATAGATCACACGCTGAGAAAGGGCGAGGCGTCCTAAGGCTCTAGTCGAATTACAGGCAGCTGTGCTGCGACTCAAATAATAAACGAAAGTATTCCCGATAACTTGCAGCGTGTTATAAGGTTCTATCCATGATCCTTCACTATGGGTAAATATGTACTATGAAGCATTGAGGTTACAATTTTTAAAGCGTGACAGCTTGGTGGATGATATTGAAAGAGGAAACGAAATGCCTGGTTGGAAAGTGCTGGCATACCACTTTGTTGAATGTAAAGGAAAATAAATACTGATCAGCAATAGAGCAAAGGGAACGGCAACGTAAATTAAGGTTAGCAAACAAATGATTTACTCACAATAGACCGAGGTACACACTACACATCGAGCCTAGTGAGACGACTAGACAAGGTTGATATTCACCCAAACGAGCTGATATGGACCTCAATTCCTGGTTGAAAAATTGCGGCGTACCACTTCCCGAATATAAAAGAGAAGTTATTCCGATTAGAGGGAGGGAAGGCAATAGCAGCAAATATTCGTGTAATGGGAGTATTCAGTGCTATAAGGTTTCTATAAGGTACCAAATATAAACCGAAAAGCCGTTTCAAACTTCCCGGCAGTGACCGAAACAGAACCGAATCGAATGGGACTGTTTACGTGTGAAACGATCCTAACGATCTCGAAGATATCAGCAGGCATTGGGAAATCAGGGCATTTATTTTAGGGTAGTCAGTCCCGGGCTATTCTACGTAGCACTGATATGGGCAACTGAGCAACTGGGAATGGTAGATTATATTATCACACGGGACATTCAACGGATCGCGGCCTATGCAGTGTATGTAGATGATGTTTTTCACGGTGTCAGAGTTGGAACTAAATATAACTGAATTTTTAACGACCGATCCCCATGAATCTGGCACAATCACTGTCAGTAGCAGTGACTTGGCCAGAACTGAGCGATTTAAATATCTCGGGTCGATGCCACCTGCTAATAGAGAACAGCGTTATGCAATTGCTTCAGGCGTTAACGCAACTGGTGTTCTTTATGATAGACAGATCAACGAACGTCCCAAATTTAAAATTTACCGCTGCGTCGTCCGCCCTGTCATTCCCTATGGTTCCGAGTGTTGGCCGACTATAAAATACAACGGACGGCGTCCTATGGTAATGGACCAGTCGCGTGACATGTTTTGCTCACATCGGGAATGAGAATATCCGCAATCGTGGAAAATTGCAATTGCAATTCGATGGTACGTCCGCGTAATTCGCGCTAACGACAAATGACTCGCCAAAATTGGTCCGAACATCGAAGTCGATAGTAGGCGACCAAAGGCCAGCCGAAACAACGATAGCTTGAATACGTTGTACAGGAACCAAGTAAAAAGGATGTTGCGAACTAGCCATGAACAGCTAACGAAAGCAAGAAAGATAGAGAAACATAACAGCTCGCAGATATTATTAATCTCGCCTCGCCAAGAAATGTTTTTCAACGATCCCCCGGGTTATCGAAAAGAAAAGAGGATGATTTAGACAGATAATTTCAATTAGGTTTTGTTCATCACGGATCTCTAATATCAGTAATCAGCCAAACACTTTTAAAACACCCTTGGAAATTTAACGAATTACCCTTTATTAAAATTTGGGAACAATACTAGATCTCTATAAATGTAGCAAAAATATATTTAAAAAAAATCCGTGTTGATAATAATGTGAAGCACTTTAAAACCTTCACATATTCATAATTTGAACGGGTGTAACTATGTATGTACTTTCTATCCAAGTCATAAGAGAAGAATAGTAACTTAGTTCCACTTTCTTTCAGAAAATGGAATTTCACACGCATACTGGCACTGCTCTGTATCCAGCTCAATTCTCCTTAAACTACGAATTCGTGGACACAGAATTAGGTGGAGAACCCTGGGCAGGCCGTCGTGGTGAGGACCCTGTTCCACCGCTTTGCTCCAGAATCTTTCGAAAAAGGAAAGGCAATATCCAAGCACCGCGAAACGTCTTCCTTTATGGTCGCGGGGGTGCAAGAAACTTAACCTGTCTCTATCGGTTTGAAGCTGGACTTAATGAACGTGTTCAACTTGTTCTGCACAACGTATCCTTTGGCGATGGATCTGGCTGCTCAACAGACACCGACTTACACACTGGACGTCCGAAATGTTCATATGCTGATCCGGAAAGTCGACTAAGCGAACTGAAAGTCTACGACGTCCCATTTCGAGACGTTAAAATACCGCTGGGTTGCTTCTGTGATAATACAACTGCCCTCTATAATGCTCCTGTTTCATTTCTATCAAATTCAAGGATAATGGAGCTCACATTCTCTGTAACGCGCTTGAATATAACTGAAGATTTTGCAGATGTCTACTTCTACGCTTCGTATGAATTCAAAAGATACGCTGAATGCAGAAAGAAAACTCGTCTCAAAGGAGCTGGTGGCGAAGATGAAATCAAGTATCCTTTCATTTCTGAAGATTCGAGTTGCGAGGGAAATTCATGGTATTTGGAAGCGCAACAACTTGAAAGAAGTCTGTTTGTGCAAACTTGGGGGACGTATCTTCCCATCGAACCAACGTCGGAAGATTCAATGCGATGCGCTACCAAGAATCGTTTAATGATTTATTCTGGACGCCCGTGGAAGGTGATGCGGGTCATTTGTCCTTCACTGCCGGGACCGAGGCCGTCATCTTTGCATATTTTCTCAGAGGATTGGACTAGCGGGCATGGATTGTCAGTATTCAGTAACAAGTAAGTATTATAGTAATAAGTAAGTAGTCCTAAGACAAACAGATCGAACCCTTAGAAGGTCTTTCGAATTAAAGTTTTTAATTTTCGTAAATTTTTAATTCCAAAAATTATCCTTCCTAATTTTGCAGGCCTGTTAGTTTAGTTTTGGAGCCAATTTTTAAAGAGCCAGGAGTTGTGTCCTTCACCTGGCTGGAAATACAGAGGACGAAAGCATCTTTAATACAACAATTAGACATTCAAACGAATTTTACAGCGAATGAAACTCTTGGTGAATTTGGTCTTTACCCAAGGGACGCAGATTGTGAATACAAATGTCCGGAACTGGATGCATGCATCTCTGAACTTTTATGGTGTGATGGTGAGTATTGAAGTGATTTATAGAAACTGATAAATTATACAGTAAATACGCTTCCACTTCTGCAAAGATTTTTTATGAGAATATTGAAACTCACAAAATGCAAATTGAAATTGAGCTGGTCGGAAGGTTTTATTCACCTAAAGAGCCTTCCTGTCGCTCGTATCGATTCTTCTCTATTTGCTAATTGTAGACATATAGGTGAAAATATTTGGTGCTATTAAGATTTGCAATTTCAATGGTTTGTGTAGATTTTGTGCTAAATCAGGACTGTTCAGGACATAGCGTTTCGCATTGGGGGGAATGTATTCTAAAAGATGAAAATTTCTTTCCTGTAATCATAATGGTTATGAAAACACGGCAGACCACATCTGGTGATCTCGGTCGTTACGGCGTTTTCATCACACCCCTGTAAGCTAGCATTCTCGCATACCTATTTTCGAGTGTTTCTTTCACTGCTTCGAATAGCCCCTTTTAGGTTATCTCGCAATTGTGGTATATTTCCTTTTAATCGTCCCTATGGGATCTCGGCCTAAGCATCTAGTAAATGCTCCTTGCTCGAAAGGATGCAGTACGTAAAGCTGCAACTTTATTATTTTTACAGTAGTCAGCTTGTCCGATGTGAAGCAGTCGCCTTTTAAACATAGTATTACAAAACCTTAGTTCCCCGTTGATCTCCTTGCAGGCTGACTGGTGGTCACTGTGGCCTATGAGCTAGTCGAAGTTCATCATGTCACTGCGAGACGACAGCCTCGCTTACGACACAATCTTCAGTTCAGTGGATTGTCAACCCTAAACGGATAAACATTCAGACCGTTACGAAGATCAACAGTAAGGTAAGGCACAATATCCTACGGAACTGATGGAAACGACACTCCAGGAGGAAGTAGCGAGTCCCCTCGCCGCAAAATTGCAGCAAGCTTTGGGAGAAATTGAAGCGTGCTCTTCTACTACAGCAACTGGACAAGGTGAAGAATGGCCAGCACCTATCGCACAAGGCTCTTCTCGGACAGAACCTGCATTCAACAAGAAGATCGCCTTGCAGGCCGCACGCTTAGCGAAATTTCCAACACAGATGTGCAGTTTTGGTTTTCTGAAGTAGAAACCTACTTTAGTATCAATGTAATGAAGCGCGAAAGGACGAATTTTGATTATATCGTCCAGGACGCCGATCTGCGTTTTTACCATTAATAGTGTCAGTTGCAAGGGACCTCCCAATAGGATCTATACACAGCGATCGAAAACCGTATCATTTTCCCCTTTGAGAAATGGGAGGAGACAAGCCTCAGGTGCCTGTTACAGGACCAAAAGTTGGGAAACTCGTCGCAATATTTACAGGAATATGGCCGGATCCAGTGTGAGCGTGACTATGTTAAAAACTCTATTCATGGAGCAGCAGTCAGAGTATGCTTGTTGTGTGCTCACAGTTTTTGATAAGGATATGGATTTGGATAGTTAGCGGAGGCCGCCGACCGAATTGCGGAAATACAGCATCAACCGGTCATCGCAACGGTGCAGTAATCTACCGCAGAGTCATCCCAAAACGACAGCGGTGTGTTATTACAAACTGAACTTTTACGACTGTCAGTGGGTAAACTAAGTGAGATGAGTGAGAGCAGCGTCAACCGATGAAGATTGCAACCGCAAGAAAGCCCCCTCCAGATTTCTTGACTATCGGAACAATGGACGCGTCTGTTTTTATCACTATCGCCGTACTGTCGGAACAGCAACGAGAAACTGAAAAACTGGAGAGGTTGACTCGCATTTAGGTTTACGGGGGCCAGCCGAAGACATAGTGGACTCTAGAGGTTAAATTTTACTTTAAAGGGAACCAAATCGCATATAGGCGATTCAGGGTTAGATCCAGTACCGAAAATTTACTCCTATTTGAGGAGGCCAAACGTCTGTGAAAGATGGTTGTTGCTGACGCAAAGCAGAGGCGTTGGCGTGAAATTTGGTCTGACTTATTTGCGACAAAAGATATCAAGTCCTTCTATAATCCATGAAGGATTTCCGTGGTTACCTTAGCGACAAGTCCCCATGGTAGTATCCAAAGAAAAACCTTTAATATCTTGATTTTTTGGCTAGATTGAATGGTCTCCCTTTCCCCGCTTTCTTCCTGATATCCTTAGATATACCACTGTTTCTTACCCCTACTCTCCACAAGAGCCAAAGAACTTCTTAAATTAAAGGAAAAAATCCCAAAACCTATCAGCTGGTGGTTCAGAACCCGGATGCTTAAAATGGTCTCTCCTCGATCTATAAGTTTTTCCAATGTTATTCCCGCAACCTCTACAAGATGCTGGTTATCAAAATCGCTGCCGAAAAAGACGGCTTCGTTGGAGCAGCTGAAAAGATTCCTAGAGGTAGAAAATTTCTGTAGGTGTTACTTTTCCAGAGCAGCGCATGTACAGATGCCTCTATATCGTCTATTAGTCGGAACCAAATAGAGGGACAAGATCTCAGCTTTTTGGCCTCTACAGCTGGAATAAGTCTTCTCGGAAACGAAATATCAGCTGCTGAGATGCGGTTCTTGTGGTACGCTTTAGGCAGGGCAATGGGTAAGGTACCCAGGAGGAGCAATGCAATGATAACACATGGCAATCACCACATTTTGTCTAGAGGAAATTTATTGAAACGCAGACCTTTAGCAGTACGTATGATCCCGAGCTGCATGCAATTTACAGCAGTTTAAAGTGTTTGCGAGACCAGCCCAGCGAGTAGATGAGTAATTATCGAAGATATACATGAATCTAAGGAACTCTAACTGCAAAAATTCCAGTTAGACAGCAGAATCTTTATGTACTGTGATAAGCAGATCAAAACAAATCGTCAGTATATCCCTGCTGGTTTAGAAAAGCGCGTATTTAATATGACCCACGACATCCCACATCCAAGTGATCGGTCTACGAGGAAGCACATCGAGAAAAGAATGTCTGTCTATCTATGCCAAAGAACATAAACCAGTGGACCTGTTGTTGTTTGGCATGACAGAAAAGGAAAATTGGATAGCGCAAAAAATTGCAGCCCGAACACATTGGGATTCCAGATACCAGATTCCAACAATTACACATTGAAATATTCGATAATAGACAGGTATACCTATTGCCCGAGGCAAAACCAATTAAGGACATAAGAGCTGAGATCGTCGCAGACACGTTTTTCTCCACCTGGGTCGCGCGCTTTGAATCCTCAATGATCAAGAATCGCAATTTCAAGCATCGCGTTCTACTCCTCTCCGAGCAGGATACTTGAGCGATAGCATCGATCGCTCAAAGCAACAATAATATGCCAAAATATAATAGAAGCCACGACGGGGTCAGCATCTTTCAAACGGCACTCTTGGGCCTCCATAGCACCGTCAGGGAGGATCTCAGAGTTAGTTTAAGGTGCCGCACAAATAGCCTTCGGTTACCCGTAAAATTTTTCGTAAAAGAGAAGATACCGTCGGATCCGCAAATATTTCTTGAGTAATTCAGGAAGCGAATGAGACGTCTGCGCCCGACATCGACGGCACTTCACAACCGTGGAGGGATCTTTGCCCACAAGAACCAAACGACTTACTTACATGTGTTCATCAGGGTTCACATTCTACTCTTTTGGAGCCTTCCTCTTCCGTCTTGATGAATTCACGGAGCGAATTTGCTGCTTACCTGCGCGTATCTCCGCTCGTAGCTTTGCGCTGCCTGCCCGAAACTGTTAAAGTGTTCGCCACAGATTGTGGTGAAACAGTTGGAGCAGGCGGAGCAATGCTCTTGGTCATCGTGGTGCCAAGATATCGCTGCCCCATGATTAATAGTTTCGAAGCCGTGCTGACCATTTTATACCTAGCTGTCAGGTGTAGTGATACCTTCCTCACTGAGTAATCTACAAGACTGCAAAGTTCCTGCACTTTCCTCACCTACTCCATGAGATGCTGCGGTGGTGTACAGCCATTCAGACTGAAGCTACCCATCCCTCTTCCTTTCACAACCGGGCTTAGGACGGCCTACGGCGCAGTTATTATTATTTCTGAGTCGTCACAATCTCGGCAGATGCCGGATTTCACCTAATACTAGCACGAAGTGACAAGCATTTAGGCTCGGATGACTTAATCTACTACTACTTAAAAACTAAAGGGGCGCTGGTGGTAGTGGCCGGTGATAGATCAATGGGAGGACTCGTCGAGAACTCCCCGCAACATCGAGCACGTATGCAGAATGGTAAATTTCCGCATGGTTTGAACCAGACTGTGCGAAAGTCCCAAAACATCAATATACCTGTAGCTGACAATATTATGGGAACTACAACCACCCGCTCAAATTTTATTTGATTTCCCGAGCCAGTGGCTCATAGTTCACCTTCTTCGCCACGTATTTCCGTTCAATGTTGCTATTATGGGGGATAGCAACATCAATTATATACGCGGAGCGACCCATCTTGTCAACTAACAGTACGTCAGGCTTGTTATGTAGAGTATGGCGATCAGTCAGAACTTGCCGGTCCCAATGCATGCTGTAAACAGAACTATCAAGTACTGCTTACAGTTTACTCACTTATCGGTAAACCGGACACGTTCCCGCATTCAGGTCATGCTTGTATACAAGGTTTTGATGGATAACTTTGCATACAACATTATGCCTAGTGATGTATTGCACCCGTGCCATAACAGTACAGCCAGAGTTGAGATGGTCCAACGTCTCTAACGGCGAACCACACATTCTGCACTGGTCGTTCTCCACCCGTTCTTTCATGATGAGCTTTTTATAAGCTCGGGTGGCGACCATGCTATCCCGAATGGCACACATGAACCCCTCCGTCTCAGCAAAGAGCTCCCCAGCACACAGCCATCTGTTCGACAGATGCAAATCGACAAATGGCTGCCAAAGACAATTCACGTGTTTACCGTGCATTGCCTTCGACTTCCATTCATCTATCGGCTCTTGGTCCAACTTTATCCCACTCAGAGGATTGAAAGATCGATATTTCAAGTTAAGTGGAGTCAGCCCACAGTCTGCCTGCCGAATGCAAGGGACACGCCTGCCCTTTGCTGTAAAAATAAGAGCGCAGTAACTAAACTTGGTGATGATGTTCTGCTCATACGTTCCACTGTAGAGTTTGGATGATGCATTCGGAATTTGGGCATATTGGCCATATCCCCCGTTGGACGTTTTCCAGATCGGTTTTCGTCCAGGGCAATATTCCGAACGCATAAGCCAGTGAAGGAATAGCGAAAATAGCCAATGCGCTTATTTTACCCTTCCCCGAGAAATAAGATTTCAGTACCAGCTTTGCACGTCGCAGGAATTCGGACAACGGAGCATCCTTTAGATTACCAACTCGAGCATGGGTTCCTTGCAGAATTCCTAGGTATTTGTAGAAGTCTGTCTCGGTCGCAGCTTTGATGGGGAGGCCACTAATGCTTAATCCGGCATGCGGCTCGTGATGACCTTTGCGGATGGCTTGAGTTCGGCACCTGTTTAATCCGAATTCCATCCGAATATAACGGCTGAACATGTTTACTATTCGTAACTGACTTCTAAGATGGTCCAGTACCAGTGCCAGCATACAGCTTAATGTCACCTAAGTACATCAAGTGTGTCAGTTTACACTCAGCTCGTGAGCCATATTTTATTGCAAAACCATGCCCACTACCATCATTCAGTAGCCATGAAAGGCGGTTCAGTGACATGGAAAACCAAAGGGAACTCAACGAATCACCCTGGAAGGAGCCACTCCGTATATGAATGGGCTCTGAGACGTAGGGAGTGATAAGTTGGTATTCCACCCTACCATGACTTTCGTCAAAAACTTTTCTAGTCTTGGATCAATGCGATACAGATGTAGGATACCGAACAGCCAGATATGCGGAGCGGTATCGAAAACCTTGGCATAATCGATATAACAACTAAAGAGGCTTGTCCAACAAATACCGAGTCGATAATGAGTTCCTCTTTGCAACCCCTTGACCCAACTCGGCAGCACTTCTGCTCCTCGGACAGAATGTTGTTGGTCTCGAGGTGCGCAGTGACCCTTCCACTAATAAGGGACGCTATGAATTTGTAAAGGGTTGGTGGGCGAGTCATCGGTCTTTTGTTTGCGGGGTCCTGCACCGTGTCCTTCTTAGGGATAAGTTAGGTAACCCCCGCAGTGAGGATGGGTGAAAATTACTCCCTCGGACTAATGACCCGATTTTTGCTGTGTGGCAACAAAGCATGTATACTGGTGAACTTTTTGTGCCAGTAGTTCTGTACCCGATCCAGACCTGGGCCCCTCTATTTCTTTGAGCTATTTGGACGCTTTGTTAGGATTCGTTGAGAGATCTGAAAAAGCTCCGCTGGTTTTTCACGTATGTTACATTCTAGACACGTCTGAAGTGACTTTCGCTATACCGTCGTAGCCGACTGCATATGACAGGAAGTTTTTGCTTCAGTGTATACAGAATTTCAACTACGGGTGTCTCACTGGGAATTGCATAGTTTAGTTCAGCAGAGCTAGATTGAGTCAGCCTAGCAATGTCACACCGACGTTCCAAACGAATTTTCCATCGTAAATCTGTCGGTCACTCAAACCAATAACGCGAAAGCGAATCTTCTGACCGTGCAGTCAGACAGCAGCACAATATATAAGGGATTGTAGCTGCTGCAGCGACATATCAGCACACAGTCGAGATGCAATCTCATAATTGATTTGAAATAGAATTCTCGGAGTTGCTGGAGATGCATAGACCTAAGCAAAAGGATCCATTTCCGAAAATTCTATGCACGCTCTTGGGAATTCGTCCCGAACTTCACCGGAGACCTCAGCTGGAGGGTGGAGAAGAATGCTTCGGTGAGTACTGAAACTGTTGGCTAAAGTGTGGCGTGGTGTTGTTGATGAGGCCGCCTCTGCTCCATTGACTCTTGGCCACCAATTTCTGTGATGACCTCAAGTCGAACACAGTGGGGTCATTCAGGCTTTCTAGAACTAATTTTAATTAATTTTTTGGTCAATAATCATTAGTCTGTAAATTGGTTAGGATTTATGGTAAATAAGAGGTAAATTATCCTTGAAAATTTAACATTTCTTCTTTTTCCATCCAGGTCATCGAAACTGTCCATCGGGTTTTGACGAATCTGAGGAAGAATGCGGAACGGCACGTAAGCTCTTGGAACTTCCGGGCGGTATCTTTGCAGCCCTGGGATGTATAGCAGCCGCAATCGCTGCCTGTCTGATATTCTGCATATTTGGATTGATGAGAAAACGGAAAAAATCGATGGTTCAGAAAACAGTTTTGAATGGCACGCTCAGCAAAAAAGACATGAAAAAGGATCCTCTGTTTTTGGACCCGGGCTCCTGACACGGGCTTCAGCCGGTCGAGTACATACATGTCGACCGGGAGACCACTGTGTGATATGCTGTAAAATATTTCTTTATTATTATTAAATTAACTAGAAACTAACTATAATGAATTATTATATAAAGTCTATTAGAGTAATGGGGGAAAGTGAAAGGAAATCAAACTACACTCTAAAGTATAAGAGTAGAAATGTAATGATAGATACTTTCCATGCGGCCAGAAGTGACAGCTAGGAAAATGAGGAAAAACTGTTTGTAAAATTTTATTTACGATGAAAATTTATTTTATAACTTCGATATATTGCCCGCTATTAGAGAAAATTATATAAAAAGGATAACTATTTTTAAAAAACATAAAAAGTATAAGGTAACGTTAGCGATAGACTTTTCTATTGTTTTCGAGACTCGTTATTCCCAAAACTGAATTGAAAATGAAAGCAATTTGAGAAATGTGTGAATGTCCTAGTCGCGAGTGATTGACGGTTGCAGCAAGATTGAATCTTTGTAACATATAGTACGCTTAACAGGGAGAGAATGCAAATGTACTTCGACATGTTTTCTGTTACTGAAGTCGTAAATTTTCCAGTTTATTGCTCTAGTCTATGAACCGATTTATTCATAAGAATTGTGTAAAAATGAATATGATATTATTGCCAAGGTACTTTAAGATGATTGAACTGGGAGCCTGCGGACAGGTGTGAGCGAGGAAAGGTGAAATATTTATATGTACACAATCACTGCCTTAAATTTAAAATATGTATGAGAGTTATATCTATTTAACCTGTTCACCCACGAGAAGATTTTATTTTCCAATCAGCCAATTATTTTTTTTTACCGATTTTAAGGAACTTATTGCCGTCACAGGCAGAAGAGGAAGGTGAAGGTGTTTTGAAAAATGTTAATTTGAGTCAGTAGACTACCTGAGCTAGTTATTGCATCGAAATATATCGTAATATTTCGTATAAATCGCCTGGAAGGAGAGCGCCAGTTGCGTATCACAGCTTATCGAATATCCAAGCTAAATTGTCTTTAAATTATGTCCTGAGATAAAAATCCTTCGTTACAAATACTCTCAAACGTGTTGTGATCCAATTTAAAAAAAAAAAATTCATAGGGTTTCGGTGAAATTGCAACAAGGTCCGAGTTTGTGGTCTCATTGTGATGGGTTGGATTCTTACTGAAATCTTGAGTTTGATATCTGGACATCGAGTAAGTGATAAAGAAGTAGCTTCAGTTCGATTGTATGGAATCCATCCCGGCAGCTGGATTTTCCTGGAGATACAAATTCAACCCATAACAATGCAGACCAGATAACTTTTTTAAACAAAAATGCTAAATCTTTCGCTGTATCTTTTTGTTTGTCGGAATTAAAGAAAACTTTCTATTCTATGGAAAATGATACGTTTATAGTGGACAAATCAAAGACTTTAAAAATTATAAATGTATGAATGTATATTCAAAGGAATAATGAAGTAAGATATTTATAAGTAAATAAGCCGAAAATAATTGGAGATCCAAAGGATACTGTTTTATGAGTAAGAAGAAATTCAATAGAAAGTAAAATGCGGGCAGATTGTTAGGGAACCACAAGAATACATACAAAAAATTCCTAAATAGATAACTGATGAGGGCGAGGAAAAGCAGCAAATTCATTCAATGTATATGTGACTATTATGAGCATACACACAAGAAGGAAGCGTTACTTAGAACGAACCCATCACGATTCCAATGGGACTTCATCTCATTACGTAGTGTATATTATGAAAATTTAAGAAAACAATTTATTCGTTTTTAGAAGCACACTTTACAATTTATAAAAAATGGCAGATTGTATAAATGATGAACTATAAAATAAAAATAAATAAAATATTGAAGACGACAACCAGGAAAAAAAATATTAAAAAAAACCCACAAAAATGTACTATTGTCGATACTGAAATTACACGAACACTTTTAATTGAAGTTATCTATATGACATATAGGTGAATTTTGAAATTTTAGTGCCAGTTTTACAAAGTGGATTAAGTCATCATTTTATCAAGACCTGCATACAGTTTTCGTTTTGTTTCAGTTACCCACAATCTTCATTCCATTCAACAGTCAACAGTGGCCGAAAAGTAATACTTGATATTTCATGAAACTACTAATGTCAAAAATCAACTTTCGTCGCCCCGAATTAATAAAGTAAAACAAAACAACAATCAATGGCGCATAGCTGAAATCATTAAATAAATTAAGAAAATCAGTCGAGTACCTATTTCCCTGATAATAAATTTAACAAAAGATGCAAACTATGATCTGTATTTAGTTAACACAAAAAAAGCTGCCAATTCAAATTTTTAAAAAAAGTCAATGATAAGGACACTATAGAAAAAATTGCACAAGATTATTATTAACTCATTTTTATTTAGATACGAATTAAAGAAGATTTAGTCTTATTTAGGTTTGGTTTCAGTATTCCGTTCTCTTCCCCCGAGTGTTTGTTTTTGAATTTTTGATTTTAATATGTACAAAAATGAATATGTAATAAAATGCACTGATATTACTTTTAAATGCTGATTTTCACTTTCTTATTAGCGGACTGTCGAACCGACATATGTCGAACCCACATGTCGATCCTACTTTCGGAAATATAAATACAATTAAGTACATTTTGAACATAAGTAGGGATGGCCAAATAAATTTATTTGAAATCAACTGTTTTTCTCCGTTAAAGATTCATTTTTAACCCCCAGCTCTAAGAATCTTATATCTGATTTGCCCATAGACGGAGCATTCCATTAAGAAGGAACCATCACAATGCATGGAACAACGCCTCTAAGGCCGAATCGCACATTGTGCACTCGTTATTCATTATTTCAATCTTGGGTAGCGCCCACTAGGTCTTAGATTGCGGACATAAATCCACCTGTCTCAGCAAAGAGCTCCCCAAAAGATGGGAACCTGTTTCATAAATGGAGATCAACAAACGGTTGCCAGAGAAAATTAACGTGCATTGCAACTTCAACTAATCGATCTGCTTCTGAACCGACTTCACCCTATTCAATGAATTGAAAGATCTGTAATCCCATAAGCACCTAGCGAGTCGACTTGGTAGTAAAAGTGTGCTGCAATATCAACTACGCTCCTATCTCCGGTGCCATGAAGCAAAATCACCCGCTCCAAGGCAAAAATAGTCCATATACACCGCTGGACGTGTTCCAGATTTGTCTTCGCCCACGGCAATATTCCGTTTCCATATGAATGCATGAAGGCATTAACGTCCACGCCCCTACAGAGTCGGAGAAGGATACGTTCTGCGAGGCAGTTGAAAACTGTCCCAAGAATGATGTCAAAACATACTTGGAGATTTTAACAGTAAATTAGGGACGGAGCCCATTTTCAGGCGGTACGTTGCCTCCTATAGGTTACATAAGGATACCAATGATAAGGAACTGCGAATTATTAAAAAAAAAATACCTGGTTTGTACAAAAAGTGCCACAAACATGCATGGGCCTCTCCAGACGAGACTACTTTCAACTAAATTGACCAGGTATTGATTAGATATTCAGAACATATTGGGGCGGGGAGGCAATATAGACTCGATCACTATCTCGTTGGCATAGTGCTCCGGGCTCGAATAATCACCACCCAGAAAAGTGGAATTTCTGCTGTGATAATCAGGTTGCTGCCAACATCAAGTATAGAAGAAATAATCCGTGCAATCCATCGACTTAAAACCCATATATTGTCAATAAGAAGACAACCAACTACACGAAACAATTCATCAACTGATGCTCAAGGCGTAGGACAGCGAATCAATCCCTAACGACTGGGAACGGGGTATTATCTGTAGCATACATAAAAAGGCAGATATCACGCACGCATCTATAAGATATTATCCGCTATCTTTCTAAGCCGGATAGCCCCTCACGTGCAGAACATGATTAGCCCATACCAAAGAGGCTGCGTTCCTAGCAAATCAACAACAAATCAGATTTTCTCTGTTTGACAAGCGATGAAAAACTGTTGGAATATGGACATAAGTTGCACCATCCATTCATCGACTTTAAAGCCGCCTATGATAGCATAGCCAGGGTAAAACTGTACAAGGTCATGAGAGAATTCGGTATCCCGACGACCCTGACCAATGTGCGAGGTCAGATAAAACCAGCAGGATCACTCTTGAGACCATTCGACATCAACAACGGTCTACGACAAGGGGATGCCCTATCATGCGTCCTCTTTAACCTGGCGCTGGAAGAAGTGATCCGCGATGTAGATATCAATGCGAGAGGGACCATCCTCTTCAAGTCCACTCAAATGCTGGTCAACGCTGACGATATTCACATAATAGAAAGCACAATTCCGAGATGCACAGTCACCCTTCATCCACATCAATGAAAGCAAGACGAAGTACATGGTGGCAACATCAGCGCCAAAATTCAAAGAATCAACAGCGTCGAATCAAACGAAAACAATAAAGATAGGAGACTACAACTTTGAGAGCGTTGAAAAATTCTCCTTACTAGGGTCGAAAATCACAACCGATAACAGCTATGACGATGAAATTCGCGCAGGGTTGTTGGCTGCCAACAGAGCCTATTTCAGTTTCGCTCGAAATGTCTCACTTCCATCGACCAGTCCTCATTTATTTCTTGGAGACCTCGGTTCTTAGCAAGAAAAGTTGCAAACTTTCGGTCGCGTTTGAGAGAAAAATCGTCCGAAGAAATTTTGGGCCTCTACATGAGGATGGACGATTTCGTAGCTTCTATAACAATGAAATTTATGAGCGCTACCACAAGTATCTGGTTGTGGATCAAATCCGGCTTAATAGATTACGATAGGAGGATCACCTAATCCGTTTGGGTAAGGATGATCAAGCTCAAGATGTCTATAAGGGCAATATCTATGGTAGAAAAAGACGACGAAGCAGATTCTAACTTAGATAGAGCGATGGTGTAGGTCAGGATGCCAAATTGCTTTCAGGGATATCGTATTGATGGACTTGGCGGCAAAGCCAGGATATCTGGAGTTACTTACTAAGACAGGCCTAGACCGGACACCGATTGTTGCGCCGTTGATGATGATGATGATATGAGGGGATAGCAGACATTTAGTGTGCTTATTTTGATCTTCACGGAGGCATACAGTTTTAGTACCAACTTAACACATGGCAGTAGTTCGGATGAGCATTATTTAAATCACTAACTCGAGCATGGAATCCTGTACTTGTAGAAGTATCGCCAATGCTATGTCTAGTATACGGCTCGTGATTATTCTACAGATGGCTTGGATTCCATGTTTGTGGAAATGATTTTCTGTCAGAATATCACGCTGAACATGTCAAATATGCATAACATGCTTCTAAAATACTCATCAATAACCGTATACAGTTTGAGGTCGTATAATCTATGGACATCAAGTACGTTAACTCCCACGTAGGATGTATTTGTTTGCGTAGCTATGCCCTCTAGTATCATTCAGGAACCATGAAATTTGGTTGAGTGACACACAAAATCAAAAGGAACTTGAAAAATGCCTCTATGTAAAGAGATGGGCTCTGAAGTACTGATACCATCAGATGAATGTACTGATTACATGTTTTGTCCCCCTTTCATGACTATCCCCAAAACTTTATTAGTTCGGGATCAATGTGATGCAGACGTAAAACATCGATTAACCAGATTTGCGTGACACTACCAAAAGCATCTTAAGAGAATCAGCCAAACTTACTCGTCGGTAACACCTACTGAATTCATGCCCAGAATAGCAGCACATCGGATTAATTGGGCTGTAATCCACTCAGCATGCTGGGCGGCTTCCATCACCGAAAGTTGGATTGTCTCTGATGGGATTGGTTCCGTGGTTTGAAAAAGTTTTGCTGCTCGCCGCATGCATTGCGTTATGAACACATGGCTGGAGTAACTACCACACATTTTTTTTATGTTGTGGGTATTGCCAGTGCTGAATAGAGTCAGCCTAGCAAAGTCATGTCTCACGTCTGTTGTTTTCATCTCACCTAGACCTCAATGAATGCATACATACATATATCGAAGAGCTGGAGATTGAATAGTTCATAATAAAAACCAGTATCCAGACGGCCTGCTCCCTTTTTCAATAGAACTACTAGTTAGTCCTTAGGGTATTTTTAAGGATCCTCAACAAAAAATTCACTTCGGTCTAGTTTAGATCTGAACTTATCAAGGATTTCACTTCAATATCATTCGTACTCATCACGTGTTTGCGATTATATATAAATCGAGTGATTATCATTTGTCGTTACTTTCGGACCGCTGCTCCCAGGGCAGAGGTGAGGCAGCGTCTGATGAGTTGCCTCTGCCTTGGACGAAGCCGTTAGTCAACTATTTCTCAGGTCTTATATACTGCTAAAACCAATTGTTTCTAATTATATGGCTGCTATTTAGCCAAGGTCTATGCCCTAATGACGCAGAGACAGAGCAAACAGGCGTTATCAACTTTGCCGAGGCTTTTACGGAAAGATAACATCTTCCATTGAACTTCTTCCCGTCTTCCGGACAAGGCAGCATTGAAAACTGCACCAATAATAATAATAAATACTATCGGTGACAAGATGCAACCCTGGCGACTCCGCTTTCAAGCCAAAAATCGAAGTTTTATCTCGGTACAGCACATGACGTTTTGTCTCATCAAATGTCGCTCTGATAATACCTATTAGTTTCTCTAGAATGCCCCTCCCGCATAGAGCACTCCAGATAAACTCCTTATTTACGCTATCGAAAGCTTTCTCAAAATCGATGAAGAGCAGGTGTAGCGACGATGTAAATTCCGCACTTTTCTCCAAAATGATTCGTAGGATGCTGATGTGGTGAATGCTCTCTATCGATCAAGCTTTCGATACGCTGCAGGATTATTTTAGTTATCATCTTTACAACGACAGGAAGCACACAGATAACCCTCCAATTGTCACATCCACGCTTCTCTGGAATCTTAACGATCCCCTTTTTCAACTATATGGAAATGGTATCGAATTCCCAAAATGTCCTACGCGCCGAGCCGAGTGCATTTCTGGTTGAGATGATTTCTCTTCGGATTAGAGGAACAGTCCGTATCCCCATCCTAGGATGACTAGCCATTTTATCCACAAAAAGAAAAACTTCTTCGGATGTAATACCGTGAAGAACCGTAGAGAAGTGCTTCTTCAACGTCTACAGCTGCTTGTCATCGCTGAAAAGGAGTTGAACACTAACGTCCTTTAGTGGACCATCGAAACATTTGGGACCACATGCAAGTTCTTTCGTGATGCGGTATACACTTCTGAAATTATTGCTTTCTGCGGCAGTTTCCGCCACCCTAACCCGCAGAATAATAAATTCCCTTTTATAGCAGCGAAGACTACGTTCAACTTTTCGGGATTTTGCTTGGTATTGGAACTCAAGCGCATCACGCCCGCTATCACTCTTGCGGTAAACAGAGCCTTCAATCCCTTCCGCAGTCAGTTAGATGTTATGATGCCCATTTAGTTGTTAATCTGATCACTCGCACGGTGACCTTATGCTTGAGCATCATGCCATCAATGACGAGGTATTGGAAATTGCAGAAATCCACAAACTTTCCACCACCATTGTTTCAGTCTCCAAGGCCGAGCTCCCAGATTCCACCTTGGCATTCAGGTCGCTCATCACGATGACAATGTCAACTTTAGAAAGATTCTCACCTTTGGTAAAGTGAGTGTAGTTCCTCATCGAGAGCATCCTCCTCCACAGATATCGGTTGGGAGGGTATTTCGGAGACTAGGCACGATACAGAATCAGCTTCCTAATTTTTTTCAGATATTTTGATTGGGTAGTTTTTTAAAACGGGTACAGAAAGTACTAACCAAGAACTTTCATTTGATACCCCCACTATATTTGGTGAGAAAATATTACACCTCCGTTTTGCATGTATGGGGACCATCCTAAAATTCGACGTAGAATGAATGGGTAGACGTTTACAATTCCCACCTTTTCACCGCATTTATTGTCAATCGCTATAACCTTTTCCGAGAAAAATCTGTGTGACAGATAAACATACAGTAAGGCGAGTTTAATAAGGTTTTGTTTTATATAAAACCTTAAAAACGACAATATCAAATAACAATGGCCAACTGAAAACCATAAAGATTGGCGAAAATAACTTTGAAACCGTTAATGATTTCTCCTATCTAGAGTCAAAAATCATGACCGATAACAGCTACGACGATGAAATCGAGGCACTGTTGCTCGCAGCCAACCGAGTTTTAACTTAAGACAAGTGTTCCGTTCGAAACATCGAACCTCCTACTGCCCAAGTCAATGATGTGCCAGCTCTTTTTCCCTCTCTCTCTCTCGGAGACTGGGGTTCTTCGCAAGAGAAATTGCAAACTCTTAGTCACGTCCTAGAGAAGAATTTTTGGCCTTCTACATGGAGAAGGATCGAAAATTCTAGGGACTAGTGACGAAACCATCTGATTATTGGTAAAGTCGGGCTTAGGTAGTAGTTAATTGGAAGGGAGCATTTTAATTAATTCAAAGCCGATTTTAGATGAGTCACCCAGGGTTTGTATTCTCAAAACACTTCCGAAATAGCCCTCAAGACTAAGGTTAAACCATACGTGATTCCAAAGTGTAGCTTTGTCTTAGTTACTGCCATTCTCTAATGCCCATGTATGCTTATTACCAGCAAAAACTCAAGAAAACATACTTTATTGTTAGGGTTTCTACAACTAGACGTGTACTGGCCGTCGAAAATGATATAAATACGTACCGCAAGGAGAGTCTGGCTCAATTATTCGACTAACATTCGTTGGCACTGCGCTGGTGCATAACATGAATTAGTTCTTCGATTGGAATTATTTCCACAGTGACCATCAGGTAATTTTTATTTCACCTGGGAAGACAATCTGTAGGAGACCTGGCGGACAGAAAACAGGGTTTAATAGGGTCACCCGAAAGTCATACGAGGGATCATATGTATTAATATCATTAACATTCACGATTTATTGTCTTGGTAAGAGAGGAATCGTGATTGCCATAAAAGACAGAGCAGATAATTGTAATAATTCCAGTAAGAGTTACTAGACATTTCCAGTGGGATTCAAGGAAGCGAATAAAGTTCGGCATGAAAGAGAAACCCTAATAACGTAAAGAGTAGGCGGATACGTTTTCGCACTTGTGCGGAGTATGCATTGCGCAGGAGACGCAGAGAAACTCCTACGTACTCTTACCACTGTTGCGAAAGAAGTTGGACTTCGCATCAATCAGGACAAATCAAGGCAAAATCAGGACCCCAACTCATTCGAGGACGTAGTGGACCCCAACATCGAATTCGTAGACAGTTCTATATATCTGCGTAGCAGCCTGTCAAAAGTCCCCAATGAGACTGACGAGATCAAGTGACGAATAATGAAATCGAAGCACGTGCACAGAAACATGAAGCTGTGCGTATACAAAACCATCATACGACCAGTGCTAGGCTGTAGATGCGACCCTAATCCAAGCTTCCGAAAATTCGTTAAACATATTCGAAAGGAAAGTCCTTCGGCGAATTTTCGGAGCAGTCTGCGACCGTGATGGATATCGCATCCGGTATAACGATGAATTGTATGAATTGTACGATGAACTCATCTCGAAATTCGTTAAATTACAACGCCTTCAGTGGGCAGGGCATTTCCAAAGAATGAACGACGATCGCATGCCTGAAAAGGGTATGAACGGACGACGTATCGACGGAGCGAGATTACGTGGAAGACCGGGAGCACGGTGGAGAGCACAATATATACAGACGCCGAGCAACCACTTCTGAAATTAGAGGACGGGGTCACGTGCCCGAGATAATTGGAGGACAACGATCCAAGTGGCGAGGACCCCACGTCGTGTTCTAGTACCACGATAATGATGATGATCGCTCATCGACCTCTGATATTTTTTGCCACTTCTTTTGAACCTGAAGTTTCCACGTTAGTTTGAAATCGCATACGTAGGTACTTGGCTATCTGTGTTAAGTGAATTTTCACTCCCGATAAAATGGATATCGTGTAGATGACTAACGTTCCTAGTGATTATTCCAGTCTTTCTAAGGTTCACCATGAGTCCGTTTTGTAAGTACCAACTGTTGAGTTCCTCTTATGCGGCCACTTACTATGTCCGGAGACTTAACTTTTACCTTAAGACGTGTATCTTCCGCACATGTTTCTACAAAGAGTTTTACAGGAGCCATAGGAAGGTACCCAATGAAAGGAGGATGCCTGCATAGTAAATATAAAGAAAACCAAGATGTCGATTCGATACTGTCTTATCGCCAAATAAATCGTTACAAACTAGAACTACTTGAAAGCATTTTCGATATCCGTGAATGCGATTTTTGTCGTAAACTCGTGGGTGCTGTGTAAGTGAATTTACTTTTTTGCTACGCGTGATGTCTCATGTGAAGCGACTAACTGGTGATGTTAATTTGCTTTAACAACGCGGGGAATTCTTTTTGCGTCCATGTAGGTGGATTCCCAAGGTTTAGGAATATACATCCACTTCACATCACCCCACTTACTTGGTACATAAGCATGTGCCAAGAAACCAGGGTGTATACTCCGAAGATGTGGGCTCAGGACATCCATTCACTCCATTATTTGAACAGGAATGGTGTCAACTGGGGCCCGCAGATTTCTATCGATGGAGTGAATTAAATGTCCATCCAGCTCACTCTTCTCTATACTAAATTCCAGCCTGGGTTGAAGGTTGCATATGGCTTCATCTGTTTTGCTAAATCCGAGTTTCACCGTGGCGTTTTACCCTTTTTGAGGAACTGAGAAGCTCTTTGTGAAGTTTTTCCCCATGTTAGTAAAAAGCGTCGTCATTTCCGCATCTCAGCAGCAGTGGCAGTGATAAAAATGAAGACGAATATGTCTGTAGGACGTCGAAATGGTACTAGGTAAAGGCATTACATCAGGAGAAAATTCCCTAGAAAATGTGGTTGGAGTACGGAATTGATGATCACGCCCTACTAGTTAAATACCGACATTCTTTAGAATGTGGCATTGATATATATGTAACTCTTGCTTAGTGGGTTAAATTTGAACAGGAGACGTTGTTTTTAACCTTAGAATAAATTTATCCTATCCAAAGATATGGGAAAGATACTTTTGAAACTTAACAGTGAAAAGATGAGATCGCAGAGTTGAAGTTTCTACAACAATTCCTTGTGCCTTTTAGCTCTATATGTAATAAAAGCCGACTTTCTCTTTGTTTCTCCATTAACAACTGAACCAACGAGAGTTCAGTTGCCAAGATTGGTCTGAATATCGAAGTTAATGGTAAGCAACCAAAAGGCCGGCCGAAACAACGGTGGCTTGATACGCTGGGTGGGGATTTAAAAGCCTCGCGATTGCGAAACCGATGATGACAAGCCGGCCCCGCATCTGAACGGGACAAAGGCTGAAGAAAAAGAAGAAGAACATCACTTTAGATTTGTTTAAAAATATTTGTATTAATGGTTCGAAAAATTAAATTATATAAAATACACTTCTTCTAAAACGCTTACTATCTATTGTTAATGGAGCTACTTCTTAACTAAAATAATGCTTCACTTCTTGCTTATCTACACACTTAATCTATCAAGTAAGCGACATGGACCACAGTTTCAGCGTTTCGGGAAAACTTACATATTTTCCTAAATTCTAAAATCTACACATAATATTTCGATAAATAAATTTTTTTAACACTTTTTTTCATGAAAACAAAATAGGACAATATAAAACAATAAAAAAGGACTGGAAATGATAATCAAATAATGACATCAAAGGTTCGCAAACAACCACACAAATAGGGAGGTACTAAAAAATATAAATTTCGTTTTCATTTATGTCCTATTGATGACACGATGCGGCAAATTGACAGCCAAATATTGTTTATGTAGTCGCTGCCTGCAGAATTGGTAGAATTCGATTTCGCGCGTGAAGTTCCTACGAACAATTTCCTTGACTTCCTCACTGACAGGAGGCTTGAAATTGTTGCGGTTGATGTTGTTGAGTTTGTCGGATCCTCCTGAAATAAAGACAGTATTGATCACAAGGAATTTAATTTAGATAGAGGTATCAGTTTCTCCAAAAGCATTCATTTTGTTCAAAAGGTAATAGACTGTAACGACACATTTCAATTCCTTACCGTAGTAAACTTCAGTTGCTCCTTTGAAAAATCTGGGAATATACTTTTCAAGAACTGAGAAGGTTGTGTTTAAATCTTCCAGAACACCAACCACAGAATATTGACTTTCGACGGCATATTTTGCTCTTTCTAATACTCCAACAGTGTTGAATGGTCTGAAAGAATATTCAATGCAGGACAATTAATTATAAGATGATATTTTGGTATAATTTATTTTGGAAAATGTTTGTAAATCGTTTATTTCAGAAAATGATCAATTTAAAACCAATATTTATCCGAACAACTAAACGAAAATCCCCAACTTTTCAATCCCTAATAGTCTAAATGGTTGTGGTCAAAACTATGCTACCGAAAAAATTTGGAATCACACAGAAAAGAACATCCTTAATTTATGCTAGGAGTTTCATTCCGAAAGTTTGAAAAATATTCACAAGACCATAGAGAAAAACCCGCCCCGGAGTGAAAATTATGCGGAAAAACTCGGTGCGGAGTGAAAGTTGCACGGGCCCTCCTTATTTAGATAAGAGAAGCGTAAGATTCCTTCTTATCATGCCTAACTTGTTTCTATTTTTCTATTGTTCCACTTTTAGAATCCTTAATTCCTTTTTTTGCCACTTTCAACCATTGGGTTTCCGTCACTTTTCCGATTCTTAGAAGTATCTTTATAGTTGACGTAGGAAACTCAACAGGAATCTTCAAGCTCTCCATAATTACGCTCTATGCACGTTTTCTTCTATTTCGAACCAATTTACCTATTGGAATGTGATATAGAGAAGAGTTGGCGAATCTCTCCGCTCCGAGGTAAAAAAGTTTTGATGCGAAATACTTTCAATTAGATATTTTTTCTCTAATTTTCTTGTCCATCGTGTCACCAAAAATTGACAAACTTGTTAGCAGTTCAGATACTCCAAAAATTAGCCTTGAAGTGAAAGATATGATGACATATATTATAAAACTCTGTCCTATTTAGCCTTCCACCTCCTACTCAGTTCATCTCAGTCGTGGAAGTCGTGGTTAAACTGCGTTATAACGAAAACGCCATGACTCATCGCGGTGCAGTTTAACAACAAGTGGAAAATGAAATTTCTACTTACAAAACTATCGAATGGGGTTCCGCGGGAGTATAGGTGTACAAAGCTCTATGTCATCATTATCAACGGCGCAACAACCGGTATCCGGTCTAGGCCTGCCTTAATAAGGAACTCCAGACATCCCCGTTTTGCGCCGAGGTCCACCAATTCCATATCCCCAAAAGCTGTCTGGCGTCCTGACCTACGCCATCGCTCCATCTTAGGGCAGACCCTGCCTCGTCTTCTTTTTCTACCATAGATATTGCCCTTATAGACTGTCCTGGCTGGATTATCCTCATCCATGCGGATTAAGTGACCCGCCCACCGTAACCTATTGAACCGAATTTTATCCACAACCGGACGGTCATGGTATCGCTCATAGATTTCGTCGTTATGTAGGCTACGGAATCATCCATCCTCGTATCTATGACTATATTCGATCAAAAAATGTGCATCCCCCTTTTGAATAAACTCAACGTGGGAGCTACGTCACTCACTGCATGCAAGGGGATTCTCACAGGTCCCAACTTCCAGAACACAAGTAACAACTTTCAACAGACAGACAGAAGTGAACTGACTCCGCCCCATGGAGTACTTTATGGTGGTTCCATGGCGCATGGGGAAGTCGGGGTGACTTTAGTGGGTATAAAAACCCACAGGCTGACGTGCCTAGACCAATGTCTTCTGAACATTTCCACCTCCTCGAAGAAAAGACAGACAAACAAACAGACGGACAGTAAACCGATTTTAACAAGGTTTTATTCCACACAAAACCTGAAAAAAAGCTACCATCGGCACCAAATTTAAGATACGTAGATGATAAACACCGGATTCAAGAGTGTTCCCTTGCAAGGTATAAATGACAAAAGTTTAAAGTCGCGAGAGTTTCGTAGAAGCCATTTGTCAACCGTCAATACAATTTAAAAAGAAAAATGTAATATTCTCCCAAAAAACAGGCAATAATATCTTAGTGCTATATTCTACGATGGTGCGATAGTTGAGTAGAAAAAGCCACGGTCCCTCAACCTCGTTGGCCCGGGTTCGAAAACCTGTCAGCATAGATATTTGAGTTCACCTGTGTTCTATCTCGTGCTCAACTGAAGGCTCTCTCAGAATTAAGTGCGATGTAAGTGATAGTGAAAGTGAAACCGCGTGGATGCACTCTGTATGCAAACAGGGGACTTACACGAATGCTTATGCCCTATGTGGTACATAACCCGTCAACCACACGCGCTGTGATTGTCGAATCCTGCCAGTGCCTTTCAACTCACTTCAAGGCTTTTAAGAAGCTTGCTCCCATCCTCCACTGCTCTGCATATAGATCTAGGGCGACCTACTCGTCAGCCATTCCGGGATAGTAGCTTCAATTGCATACATAACCTGAAATGGGGTTGTCGCTTTTTCGCACTGTATGACCTATCTGCCGCCACTTGATATTAACTTAGACCATGATGACATGCTAAAGATATGAGCTGACTAAACATAAAGCTTGGAGTAATGTAGCGGTGATATCCCAAATGCTACCCCTGTTTACGTGTTCAACGATTCCCATATTCTGGCCATCAATGCAAATAGGAACAGCTCAGTGACTTGTCTGGCTGAGAACTTTAGTTTTGTCAGTATTCATGTTCAGTCCCGTGCCCCCTTCTGAAAAATTGCCCTTGTTGAGGGACTTAAAGAGAAATAAAGTCATCCATTGAACCCACTCCCCGTCCTCATATCCACATATCACAAATAAATGCCCTATTATTCACGAGAGGTAAACAGTTCTCCTGCAAGCAGACGTAGTAGTGACACATAAACGAAGGTAAACAACCATCAGATGATGGTCCGTTTCGACGTAGAGGTCAGCAGCTCCTCTTCTAGACACGTTCAAACGACAAATCTTCAATGTGCTGGTCGCTATATGGTCGACCTAAATTGAATTTCCTTCCCGTTCAGTCGAAGCTCGACCAACTTTGAGATAGATGCTGTGCTCGAACACACCGAAGCAAGGTGTTGTCAGAGTCCGTCTTGTCATTCAGGAAGTCTCTCGCGAGCCATATCATAGAAAATAACTACCTTCTCCATATCAGAAATTCTGAGCTTAACCAAAATTTTCCAGTCGAGTTCCTCTCAAAAACAGATTCCGAAGTCATGAAAGCGCAACTTGCTGTATCTGGCACCAAAGGTCTGACACCGAGTTTCGCACTGCCTCCACTTGCTGGAGAAAGTTGAACGGTTATGGATCAGCATAGAATTTTTAGCGGTGTAAATCGTGATGAGTTAACATAGCTCAGAGAATTTCAAATCATCCCAACTTATATGCGCTATTGTTCGGTTAGTATACGATACAACATCAATAAACAATCAAACTGCATACTGGACGAAATCTTCGACCGGATTAACAAAACTGGCTTTGCTCAAGTAACCTTCACACTACAAACAATGCTTTGCAAACAACTAGATGTCTGTTACTCCTACCGTCAAACCAATATCCATTATTTGCAGTGGTCATCGAGAAGACCTTCGATTCACAGAAGTCGGAATTTAGGAAATTGCTCCAAATTGCAGCATCGAAACCGAGACCACGACAATCCAAGCCAGCACCCACCAAACCAATCCAAACACCGCAACTTGGGCATATCAACGCAGAACCCATCTTAAGACAGGATGGCTCTTGAAGCGCAGCTCAAGGGAGCCGAACTACAAAGAGCCTTCATGTCCCCCATTTGGCATCGAGTTAAGGACTTTTCTATCGGAAGATAACAAGACTTTTCTATCAGAGCTAAGGTTGATGGTGAGTCTGCCCCAACACTTTGGTTTGAGAACGATTTTGGCACATTGCCAATATTGTGGGTTAAGTCAATAACCACAATCACACTTCATGGATGCGAATTATTTTTAATTGGTCCGGTAAGCCATCAAGTGGTTAACGGATCCCACAATTCCAAACATAAATTATTTCAACTTTGTTCGGTGGTTTTCCCATGGATATAATTCGTATCTATAACGTGTTTGTGGATTAATAAAAGGGAGCGAACTACATCTGCTTGCAGGCAGAGGCAGCGTCTGGTAAGTTGCCTCTGCCCTGGATGAAACCCTGGTCGTCTATATAAAAAAAATGTATCTTTGCGTGTAAGCCCGGAAAGAGGAACCAGTTGACCAGAAAAGTGCAAGACAGTTTCCCTCCAATTGGTTTCTTCCCCTTCAATTCCTAACAAAAAATTAGTAGAAGAAGCATTCTGCTGCTTCAAGAATCTACGTGTGTGTCAAAAGAATCTACCTTATTACGTATTACCAAGTAGGAAGCTAATATCAATTTTCACTTACGTGCACTCGTAATCATGTCCACAGAAAAATAGCGTTTGCCTCCTATGATCTCCAATTCCTTCATGTGTCACTCCTTGCGTAAACGTACATTCCCGATCTCCAGTTCTCACACATGTCTCGAAATCCTTCTTCAACCAAGCTGGATCTGGTAGGGGCAATTCTGGAAAAGCAGCTTTTCTCTCTACAAAATACCATGGAGCACGAACATAGTAGAACCAACTGATGACACGCTCAATAGGATCCCGGACAACATTAATATAAATCGGGGCAGGTAAACTGAATTTGGTGAAGTTGGTGTAGCAAACGTGCTTGATGAAAACTGAGGGCTCTGGCAAATCTGTAATGACTTCAGCAAGCTCTTGTTGTTGGACTTCTCCCAAGCGGATGGTTTCAACACGCTGGACAGCATCACGGTGGAACTCGAAATCGTTACGGATGGATAGACGTCTTAAAAGTTCCATGAAGGTTTGACTTCCCACTTTTGGGACTCGGTTAAAGAAGACTATTTCCATTCCAGCTTTACGAGTGTTGTTTAGTTCGTGAGAGTTGAGGGTCTGCATCTGTTGTGATGAAAATTTGGATTAGCTTCTTTTCAAATATTTTGAAAAATATATAGCTTAGAAATGTTGAAATATGAAGGGCTGTTTTCTATCTACAACTATGAAATAAATATTTAATTTTTTTTAATAAAGATCTTCTCTGTAAGGTAAGATTTTATTTTTTCTTTGGAAAAATTAAAATAGAATTTATCTAAAAAACAGTCCTACAGAATTCAACAACAAAGTTATAAGATATCATATAAACATAAACAATCGCTCACTCAACACCAATTTTATTTAAAATTTCGATGACTTGAATAATGTTAGCTTCTTGGCAAGCGTTCTGCAAAAAAAATAATCCCAAAAAGCACAAAATGTTTGACATAAAATGCTCAAGCTGCAAAACAACACACAAAAGCTGGGACAAACCAAACACGTAGCAAAATAAAGTCATAATTTATTGATCATTCAGGACACAAAATAATACTTTTCTGTTTCTTGGTAGGATTAAAATAATTGTAAATAGTTAAAATAATATTAAAATTAAGAATATAATAAAATAAAAATAAATTAAATCAAAATAAAATAAAATGTTCATGGTTGAAATTCAATGGCACCAACATAGTAACTATCCGTATCTTAAACCTGAAATGTGTAAGCCCCGCTTGACAGTTGATTTATCTGAAATTTGGATCAATTTTTAGGGCGAGATATTGTTTATACAAACGCTGCTTGCAAAATTGGTAGAACTCAATTTCATTTGTGAAGTTTCGTCTAACGATGTCCTTTACAGTTTCGCTAACAATCGGTTTTGCCTTGTTTTTATTCGTCGATATGAACGTTTCTTTGTTTTCTGTAAGGACATGATTTTTTTAAGACCTCTGCTTCAAACAACGGGAAGAAGACTTACTTTCAAATAAATTTAGGGCTCCCTTGAAAAACCGCGGAATATAGTGTTCAAGGACAGTTAAAGTGATGTTCGTATCTTCCCAAGAACCGACCACTGCATAATCTTTTTCAACGTTTTGTTTGGCAATTTGCATTGCTTTTACCGAATTGAATGGTCTGAAAACATGGATATTAGATTCTATGTTCGCTGCTTGACAAACTCTTTGAAGCCACAGATGCAAATATTTGAATGAAACCGTTCTAGTACCTGCTTGAAGTATTTTCAATTTCTTTTAGGAAAAGATGCAGACAAAGATAGTAAGTTAAACTGGATTGAACTGTTTAGACATCTAATTAATGAAAATCGAAGTTTACTTTTTTCTCCAGAGAATTTACACAATTTGCATCTAAAGCTTCCTGTAACTTACAAACAGTCTTTTCTTGAATGACCGCAGAAGAACAACGTCTGCCTCATATGTCCAGATCCAGTAGAAAGTGTCTCTTGCTCGAAAGTGCATTCTGGGTCTCCACTCAAAACACATGATTCAAAATCCTTCTTGAACCATTGAGGTTTTGGCATTTTAATATCAGGAAATCGTTGCTTCCTCAACACAAGGTACCATGGGCTCCGAATATAATAGTGCCAGCTGATTACTCGCTCGACAGGATCCCGCACCAGATTCATGTAAATAGGCCTTGGTAAATTGAGTTCCGTGAAATTCATATAGCTAAAGTGGCGCATATAGGCCGCTGGCTCCATCAAACCGGCAACAATGCTGGCATAATCCTGTTGATGATGACGATTCAAGAACTGGGGTACTCCCTTTTCCGGACCGTTGGCTCGTACGTCGAATATGTTATGGCGCCCGAGTTCTTTGATCAGGGCCATCATTGATTCACTGCCCACTTTAGGGACACGATTGAAAAATAGTATTTCCATTTCAGCTCTTGGAGTGTTATTCAGAGTTTGGGATGATAAAGTAGAAATCTGCAGGATTGGTGTAGATTGGACTCAGTTGAAGATTTACTAGGATAGGATCCATCTTAATTGCTTTGTAGGAGAAAGCTCGTTTCATCGAAACAGAATAAACGCGAGGAAAGCAGCAGAAATCAAAGCGAAGAAAAAGGAAGTTTAGTTTACCATGAAAGTTATGAGGAGTTTTTCGAAGCAAGCAACCAAATACATGCAACAGTTGCTTTGAAAAATGGTATCATTCATCATAATATTAAAGCCCCTAATTATATATCAAAAGATTTGGACGAATTTTGAAAATGTGTGTACCCTTGTTTTAGAACTATTACGGAGTTAGCCCTTTCGAGCATCCACTGTTTTTCTCTAACGTTTTTAATTTTCATCGGAACAAGGACGCATCATATGCTTCCTTCATAGTTGAAGCAAACTACAATCCTCTTCCTTGCATTTACTTTATTCTGCTTTTACTTCACAATACTGTTCAATTACTGTCACTACAACGCCAATCCTCAATAATTCAAATTCGAATCCAGCCTGAGAGCCAAGTACTGCTTATGCAAACGTTGACGACAGAACTCGTAAAACTCTATCTCTCTGCTGAAGTTAGCTCGAACCCGCGCTTTAATTTCCTCGCTTACATGGGGTTTCAAAGGATTCGTATTCGAGGCTAATCCACCACTTTCCGCTAGATTAAAGGAAGAGAAAGATAAATGGAGTTTCTTTAATGCAAACGAGCACATCTCATTGCAGTCACGGTTAATTACTATGATAAATCTGGTGGGCTCCCTTGAAAAACTTGGGAATATAATGCTCGAGTACCGTCAACGTAACATTCACGTCCGTCCAACTTCCCACGACTGCATATTCTGACTCGACGGTCCTTTTGGCAATTTGCAAGGCACGTTCGGAATTAAATGGCCTGGAAATATTCGCTCGTCAACCATTTTATTTCGGAACTAGAAACGACTGGTCAGTCGTTTGCATTTTGATTTTTGCGCGATTCAAGGGTTACAGAAGGGATGCTCTTAAGGTGATTGTATACAGTATGTATTTGTAAGTTAAGTAAAATTCTCGATGTGCTGAAACTGTCCTTTCAATGACTCTCTTTGAGTTTCAAAATGTAATATTATCAAGAGAAGATTAGATTAAGTTAGGCCTCCTTAATAAGGTACATTATGCTATCCACTGAAAACCTTATATCTCCAGATGGCGTTCACAAAATATCCTAAAGTGCATGAATTTTTCACGAAGGAAGACCTATCTTACGTAACTTCGATTGAAGAAGGGTAACTCCATATAAAATGTACGGTCTTCTTCTTTTTATTCCCAGATTGGTTACATGCAGCTAGTCTCAGTAAGCTGATTTTTTCCATGAGGTAGGGTGAGAAGAACCCTACGAGGTTTCCCGTATCATATAAATATCACTTCATACTGGCATAAGTTCAAATTCCTCGACTTAGTTGACAGTACCCTTGTAACGTTATCTTTCAGAGTAGACTAGTAGAAAACTTCACGCCATAACATGGATCAGATCCCACCGATATGGAGCCGGAACGTTGGCAATCTCTGTTTCATGTGCGTTCAGCTTGATAGTTGCGGTTGACCTCCTAGTGGGAACTTTATGGCGATTCTAGTTACGTTCAAGCCAATGAAAGCCTTTGATGTTGCGTTTCAACATGTATGCCGTACTCCAAAGTTCGGTAGAGATTTAGGTAGGTCTTGCATCCACCAGTATGAATAAACTGAGCACCCAGTATAGACTGGTAGAAAATCAATCCGTGTCTTAACAAGATCATGGGAGTAAGTCCACGAGACAGGTACTCACGTAAAACCACAGCGACGTAACTAGGTTTCGTTGATCCTGTTACCTTAGTGGGCAATACGTTTTCTCCACAAAACTGCGGGAGACTGATTCGTTTCTATCTTTGCATAGTAATAACAGCTGTCCGGATGTTTTGGATCCTTTTTGGAAGTGCATTCGCCATTCCAATACCTTTGAAATTCGCTTTATGTTTGAACGCTATCTCATTTTTTACTGTCAATGCTCTGAACATTTGTCAAATTATCCGTGTTTTCAACCCTACTCTCGCATTCTATTATAGAACTATTTGTATGCTACAGTACACGAGCCCTCAGATGATTATATTTCGAATGATTCCGACCCTCGCTTATTATCTTGGTCTCGACCTCAATTACCACGGTCTCAACCTTAGAATCGAACCACGATTTGAGTGACGTAAAATCACTTTCCATCTCAAGGTTGGATTTGTGAGTTAATAATACTATTTATGGCATAGATGCCTAGACGCCCTTCAATTGTAGCATGTACACTACAAGGACTATATCGCCTTCAACAACGAGGTTCAAGGGTCCCAGTCAGAACAGTATCACGACAACTCCGTAACACAGAAATAGGCAATAGCGAGGAGAGTTAGTTATATACCAAAAATGTTAATTTCACTTTGAGAGTAATCCTCTCAAATATTTTGCCTCATTTGATAGTTGAAGCCATTCACTAAAAAGGATGGGAGTTTGAGTTTATCCAGCTTTGCGGTTTCGTCCAGGCTACAGGCACCTCATCAGATGTTGCTTCCTATCCTGTATCCTCAAAAAAATCCCTTTGTTGTTTATTGTGTTCTCAATCTTTAATTACAGCTGATTAAATGCCAGCACAAGATTTCTCTCGTTGATATACATGCTGCTGTCCATGGAGAATTAAGATATCAAACTCTCCCTCATAACTAGTTTTTCTAATGTTTGAACAAGAAATGGGGTGACTTATAGAAAATGTAAATTTTGAATGAGGCTGGGTAATATAAGCAAATATTCAAGGCACTTTCTGACAATTGTTTTGATGCCTTGTTTTCTGGAGGGACTAAAGCTGTTATTCCACGCATTGAGATGAGACTAGATGCTACAGAACTACGCCATCATCCATTGTTTTAGAAAAAAACTGCTTATAGTTTCGCAACAAGGTGGGTGTTGAGTCCTAAAATTTCTCTAAATCTGCAAATACATTCTTAATAGCTCGTCCATAGACGTGGAGTTGAATTATAGATGTGGAATTGAATTACTCCAAAATTCGGACTACACATGAGGAACCAAGGAAAAATATAGCTTCACCTCCAATATGGGCGGCAGTGCACCAACCATGCCAACATATCATTGTCGTTGGTTCCCAGAAGTATACTTCAGCTTTTTTTGCAAATTTCGGTGAAGCATACGCTCTTCCCCCAATCGAAGATAGTAAATTTCACTATTTTATATACGTACGGTTCCCAAGAGAATAATCGTGCAGACCAACCTGTACCTCATGTTAGTATTGAAAAATTTGCACTTCCGGATTCTCGTCAAACAAAAGGACTCATCTAGCACTATTAGCATGTTGAGTGACATCGAGACTACTATCTGCATAGACAGATAGAACCCTTTCCAGACAAACTACTCCATAGCATTCAAGAGAATTGCTTACGCGCCCTGTCAAAGGATATGTTTTGTAAAAACAATAAAATGTAAAACAGACTTAAAGAGTTAGGCAACTGTGAGGGTCTAATAAATAAGCTTACTTTGGGATACTTTTTCAGCGGGACAATAAAAAAATGAAAATTCTGATAAATGTGCTTAATTTTCTTGAAAGTAATGTATAAAGTAAAATTTGCAGTTTATAGGCCATGATTTCTTTGGCCGACTAGAAAAAGGTAGGCATTTCAAATTTTCGGTGTGATCGCATCGAAATAAGAGAGGTTGGGCCAAGATTCAAAAAGAGGTATTTAGATATTTTCCACACCTTAGTCCTTTGAGTATGTAATTACTTTTCAGCCAAAAAATAAAGGAACCAGTTTTCTGAAATTTCTACAGTAGCCTAGCCCCTTAATTTAAAATAATATGGCTTTATAATGGCATAACCCAGTTGGCTAATAGAGGTTAACCAAGTACATCTTTTAAGCTTGCAATAGTAAGAAACAGGGACAACCTGAATAGTCGTAGGTAGACTCATTAACAAATAAACCAATAATTCATTCGGAAATTAGCAACGAATGTTACTTCCAAAAGTACTCAGGTTTTGCCGCACAATCGCCCTCAATCATGTATTCTGCTTTTACTGCGCCCAGGCTACAGGTTTTTAATTTCGAAAGTCCTAAGACATTAGACATTCGGCAAATATGAAAAACCATGCAGGATCTTCTATCCAGCGAACAGCGGCGAATCCAATACTGAATTCAAAGTCAACTAAGTGGACACCAGCCGTCTTTCTCAAATAGCATAGCACTCTTTTTGCAGCTGTCGATTTCGTCACGCACCTGTCAAAAGATTGCGATGTTGATCAGAATCTCGACCAGCAGAGTGTTTCCTCGTTTCCTAAATTCCTTTTCGGAATGGGAAGGAAGTTTTCTCGACCGATAGTATCTACAATTTATACCCAAAATTGGTTAAATTTGCCTGAAACAAAAGACACCCTGCAGTTTTCAGGAAAATTTTGTCAATTCTCTCTGTTTTTCCATTCAATTCATCGTTCCAAGGTTCACAAGGTTTAAAAGTGATTCCTTTTTTCTGCAGAGAGTCTTCGAATTCTCCACTGAGATATATGCGTCCATTATTTAACCACACATTATGTAGGTTTTTGGTTGAAGTGATTTAGTTGGTTGAAGGTTTGAAAACTTCTGCTTCACACCCATAAACGCTAGCCGGACTCAAAGGTCCTTTTGTTAAATATGTATCTGCATAAGGCAGTTTGCATAAAGATGTGACATAGAGGCACTATCGAATCATCATTTCTGGCAAGAGCCGATTGATTTCTTATTCATCATAAATGCTTTTGCTTATACTAATTGATTCTCTTTCTGTCCTCTTGTGTTGGTGCTCCGCGGTGGCGGCGAGGAAGACGGGACAGCTAGATCAAAACCAAGTGGCCGAAGTGTTTTTGTTGAGGATGCAGGGAGTCTGGAGTCTGCATCGACTTGATGACGGACTGAACTGGACTGGACCACTGGGGTGAAGTTGATGAGTGGAACTGACATTAAACCACCAGGACTTAACTATCTCCTTGTATTGCATCGTCTTATAGCACTCTTGAAGCCTAACTAGCCAATCTCACCACCAGCTTCAAAGTGATAACCTGACCTATTAAAAAAATATTGCGTCTATGATCTGCTCTCGACGAAGTTCCTCCACGTTTCGCACTCTTTTGAAATCTTTCAGTATAAAGCTTCTAGGGCCGGTACGAAAATTTCCAAACTAAGACGTCAAACTGGACAGCAGTATCATAATTAACATTTCTTTAGGCAATTTCAACAAAATGATCTGCGACCGTGCTTTCTAATCATTTTTTGTTGCAAGCGGCAATCATCACCGGATTTCATCAACAAATGAGTCAGAATAGATTCATGGATTGTCCGTCAGAAGAATCGCCTGCATTTCCATGGCCCACGTGTCGCAGTTTGTCCTCTTGAAAGGCCCACGATATAGGATAACAAAAGAAAATCAAAAGTAAGTTCACACAAACCAATTGTTAGAAAACTAATTTATCTGACATGCTCTTGGTTCTCTGAGGTTGATTTTGTTGTACTTGAAACTGTTGCATTCAAAATCGATATGCCATGATGTTATGGAATTTTAAACAATGTATTGGACTTAGTTGTCATCAGTCGTCAGTTGTCAGAACAAAAATTGTCACATGGTCGAGCCGCTTTCGAGAAATTATTTAATTTTCACCACCCTTTTGAAAACTCTTCATTTTGACACCATCCCTTACACAACGTGGAGAGAGTGTGTGAAATCTGCAAAACGATTATCACAGTAATTTTCACATTTTTTTTTTTTTTTGTTCCCATCTTCTGTCAATCTGTCAATCTTCCAAATGTGCTAAATTAGTGCTTGTCAATCATCGAATAACTGCTAGAAACCCCAACAATGATGATGGCATTTCCGAAGGATCTGTCAAGAAAATTTTGAAGGATAGCTAGTTCCAAAACAGCTCAATTTCTTCGAAAAAGATCGTGGAATTAAGAATTGGGAAGGCATGTTTTCTGACAATCAACAGGTCATGAAAGGGATTTTTACTGGAGATGATACTTGGGTTATACACATAACCCGAAAACCACCGACCAGCGAAAATCGAAAAAGGAGGAGCTAAATCGAAAAATCGCATAAAGTCGATCGAAAATCAAGATCATATTCACAGTTTTCTTCAATTATTGTGGTATTGTCCATTTAGAATTCCTCCCATTGGGTCATCAACAAAGATTATTATTTGAGCATTATGCGTCATTTACGTGAAACTACTCGTAAAATGAGGCCTGAATTGTGCGCAGATAATTTTTGGTTTTTGCGTTGCGAAAATGCACATGCATACACTGCACTCGTTCAAAGCAACTTTTTCGACTGCGTTTTTTGATGCGTATTGCTCCACAACCACCGTATTTGCCTGATTGACATCTGATTATTCCCGAAAACGGGCAAATCGCTTTGAGGCTATAGAAGAGATAGAACGTAAATCGCTACGTCCTCCAACAGCCATTCCGAAAAGTGACTTTAATTTTTGTTTCGAGGATTCGAAAATACGTTGGCGGAAGAGTATTGTGTCTGGAGGGGATCATTTTGAAAGCGACGAAATAGAGTCGGAAGAACGAATAAACACATTTTGAAATGTAGGGGGCCAAAAATTTTTTGGAAGATTCTTCTCTCAAACGCGGCCAAGAGTTCGCATTTTTTTACTAAGAACCAAGGTCTACGCAAAATACATAAGAACTGCCAAGATCACACAGTATTACCTTTGACCTTGTGGTGAAACATTTCGAGCAGAACAGTGGAACAGTTTCTGTAAGCTGAAAAAGGTGTTGGCAGCCAACAACTGTGCGCGGATTTGGCGGTCGTAACTGTTTTCGGTTGTGATTTTTGCAACCATATATTTTGTCTTGCCTTCATTAATATGCAGCTGAAGATCTCGCGCCGCCTGCTCGATATCCTGCAGCTTTTATCTAGCCTCCCACATTTATCAAGGTCGGGATACCGAATTCTCTCATGGTCATGCACAGTTTTACTCTAGCCATAGTATCATAGGCCTTAAATTAAATTTTTTCGTCACTTGCCGCACAGAGAAAACCTGATTTGCTGCTGATTTGCCTGGAGCGAAACCTCTTTGGTATGGGTCAATGATGTTCTGTTCGTATGAGGCTATTCGACCTAGCAAGATAGCGGAGAATGTCTTATAGATGGTACTCAGCATAAGGTGATTAAACACTTACAGTCTCCACAAAAGATTTATAATGGCACATACTTTCACAAATTTCATCGATTTGTTCTCGTTCTTTGCTTCTTTTTTTGTCCAATACCCGATTTCTATGCGCTGATGCAGCAAATCTCTGGTCATTCTTGATTATCGCCTTGAAGTTTAGAATATGACATGTCTTCCTTCTCTTATAAAATACATATTGACAAATACTGGGTCCATGATTTCGTCTCGACCAATGGGCTTTCGCGTTTTGCATTTGTGAAACTGCCGGTGTCAGTCCATAGTCTCAATCGTACATAGAAAATTTTCAAATTGAGACGGCGGACTTAACAACAGCGTCTTTATTCAGAATTGGCAACTGATTTAGCTGGATGGATCGATGCATGGTCCACAAGTCATACTTTGTTCGGTTGAGAGGACCAATCTTCATCATAGATGCCGCACTCACTTGTGGTAGTAAAGCTGATTCATTGCGATTCATACTTCACGTTAGAGTTTACAAAGTGGCACTCCACCGCCCATGGTATGTCAGAGAATATTTAGCGCAATTACCAAAAAAAAAATCCTAAGGCCTAAAGTAATATGAATTTACTACAGAGCAATACTCATCACTCAGATAACAAAAGAGAATCAGGAATATATCTAGACTTCCAAATGAAGCAAAAGCGCACTGCGGTCTTGAATGGTATGGATATATAATTTACGCTAACGAGAATTCACTTCCCAAGGTTGATCTGAACATCAAAGTCTATAGGAAATGACCAAAAGTTGGCCGGAAGAACAATCATTTGATAACTTAAATGGTAACTGGAGAACCTTTCGAATCCATCTAGATCAGGACTATGACCGAGCTACATGGCGCAAACGTTCAAGACGAGTCGACCCCGCTTCTGAACGAGACAAAAACCCGCCAAAGAAAAAGAGTTATAAATCCCGTTTTTCTGATACGCTCTTTTGAAAAAGTACAGCAGTTCTTCGGAATTAATGTGGTAGTAACCGAATAATTGTCAAGTGGTTTTATCACACAAACTTTAAATTTTGGGAAGATCCCGTACTCTTATTAGATTAAAAAAATTTAGTTTTGTTTATATTTATCTTCGATTCAGCTCAGTTTGTCCACATCCCCAAATCAAGAGCTATTTAACAAGGGTCCATAATCCGGCACAAAAGCAAGTAGATATCAGGAAAGTAGTTGTAACGAGAAGATATTACACATATCGATGAAAAAATACACCTTTTCTTTGGAAGACTTTGCCCCCGGGTTACAGCCAACATTGTCATCATATACCACTCCGACGATATCTGTTAGTTTCTTTAGAATCTCTCTTGCAAGTAGAGCACCCAGATGCACTCCCGGGTAACGCTGTCAAAATGCCTTTCATAATCGGCGAAGAATATAATAAAGTAGGAATCAAATCTTTCCAGAAATGCTCTTCAAAGATCCAAAGTGTGATGATGATATGTGTGATGCGTGGTCTGTCAAGCAAGGATTTGAATGATTCATCGAAGAAATTCTCTCTCTCTAAAGTTATCACATTCAAAACGGATGCTCTTTTGTTGGTTTCAGCAAGTATCTTCTTCTTCCAAGCTCTAGGTAGGAATTCCGATTCTCTGAGTTTTCGGATAAATGAAAGTTGCAACTCGGCAGAAACTCTAGGAACTGAAGGTCTTCGCAGTAGTATCTGGTTCTTTGACCAACATTTCTGTCCGGGCATACGCCGTGTTACGCTTTCCGGCATCAACCACGGTATTATGCAATCATTACAAGAAAATTTAACCTTTCTTGACTGAAAGTGGTTTATTGGATAAATATTCTATTTCGGGAATCAGTTCTCCTCCTTTCCTGTATTTTCCAGAAGAACAGAGGAGTTGATTTTTTAAATGAAGTGTCTGCTTAATCAAGCAACTATGATGAACCCGGGACAACGGGATTGAAAGCCTTTCAAATGAAAGCACGTTTTTTAACTTCCTGCGCAATCTACTTATCAGTAGGAGTGTGATTATTTGGTTGCACTTCCACGCCAATTGACAGGACAATGGAGTATACATTTTTTTCTCAGGGATAGACCCAAACAAAACGCGAAATAACCAATCTTATAGGAATTGGATGTGGATGTGGAGCCTAATGGTTTCGCAGCTTATACATTTTAAGTTACATATGAATCAAGAGTGAGCGTTGGGAGATCTTCATTTTTTGAAGCACAATCGCAAGGAAGTAAAATAAGGAAACTGGTGACCATTCGGTAAATTTGACATTACGTTGGAAGTCGTATAGGATGTAACAGGCCCCATTGTAAACTATAGTTCGCGTAAAGAAGATGGTGGCTTCTGAATGGAATACTCAAAATTAAATAAATTAGAATAGAACTATAGGTGCATATAGCCTCCTAATATAAAATCCAATTGCTAATATTCCTTCTTTTTATATGTAAGATTTTGTTGTATTCGCAAGTTCAGCTATTTACGAACAATTATAAAACACATTCTGTATAACATCACCTTAAGAATCATTCCCAAACCAGAATACCTACATACAATCCTTCCGGGAATGCCCACAGAAAAATAGAGTCTGCCGTCTATGATCGCTGACGTGCTCCAAGTCTGAATTCTCAATATAATTGCATTCCTTGTCACCGTTTCGAACGCACGATTCAAAATCTTTTTTCAGCCATTGAACCTTCGGTCCGGGTACACTAGGGAAATTTCGTTGACGTTGTGCCTGCACCCAGGGCGCCCGGGCATAGTAAAACCAACTAATCACCCGTTCAACCGGATCACGGACCATGTTGATGTAGATAGGACGTGGCACCTCAAGATGGGTAAAATTTATGAAATTGACATGGTGGACGTAGGCCGCAGGCTGCTCCAAGTCAGCAATGTCCTCGGCCAGTTGAAGCTGCTGAATTGGTCCGAGCGTCACCAAAATCGCTTTGGGCTGTTTTTCACGAAATAATGTGAATCCGTTGATGTCCGACAACTGCTTCATCAGTTCAATGAGAGTTTCACTCCCAACTTTGGGGACACGATTGAAGAAAACAGTATCCATTTCTGCTCGGCGTGTATTGTTTAATTTAAATGAATTTAGTTCGTGAAGCTGCAGAAGGAAGCCGTGTATTATTCCTTTTTCCTTTGTTTTTCGAGGAAGAATATGTTGCACTTCGCTTTGATTTCTTGAGAAGAAAGAAGTTATACGTAGAGCCTGGTCGTATAATTTACAGAGTGAAAAGTTCTACGAGTAACATTCGCAACAAGTCATTTAGTTTGAAGATTGCAAGGACACTAATTCTAATTAGAAGGAATAAACGAGCACAAGAAGAACACTAAAAAGTTTGTTAAATACTGAAAGAAGTCCTACTTTTCTATCTCAAAGCTAAATATTGAATAGCTTGGAGACTTGTTCCACAATTCAGTACCCGACAGCAAAAAGAGTCTATCAAGTAGCAGTAGTTTACTAAAAGTATCTAAATAATAGGCTAATAGACCAACAGACAGACGACACAGAAGTTATGAAAATAAATGAAATCACCCATTTTATCTTTCAAAATTAAGGACACATATTTCCTAATAATACTCAATTTATTTATTCAACAACTAGTTTTATAATTAAATGACAGAACACAAACTTCATTCCAATAAAAACAGGAACTGCGTCAAACCTAATAACACATCAGTTCAGCCTGAGGGCTTTGTACTGTTTGTGCAGCCTTTGCTTGCAGAACTCATAAAATTCAATCTCATTTGTCAAGTTCCGTCGTAGCATCTCGCGTACTTCGTCACTCACAGGTTTCTTTAAGCTGTTTTTGTTGACTTTATCAAATTTCTCCTTTTTGTCTAAAGATAATGCAATTTTGAAGCTGTTAGTAAAAGATACAGACGCTGGAACTTTCTCTTCGACTTACTGTAATACACTTCTGTAATTCCTTTGAAAAACATCGGCACGTAATGCTCCAGGACACTAAGGGTGATATTTGGTTCCTCCCAAGTGCCCACTACTGCATACTCTTCTTCAACAATTGTCTTGGCTTTTTGAAGGACATCGCGGGAATTAAATGGCCTAATAATGGTAGGCGTTTTGCATGTTATAATTCGTCTAGATCTGTAGTAGGTTACTTGAATATCTGAATCAGGTCGCGAAAGACCCAAAGGACCAAATTTCTATTATGAATTGCATAGTTGAAAGCTTAACAAAGACGTTCAATTCAAACCAGGCTCGACAAGATTCAGATATTTAACGACACCACAACCTCTCCATACTTACAAACACTCAGCGCGATTATGGCCACAAAAGAACAAAGTTTGACGTCTGTGGTCAGAGGATCCATCGTTGATAACTCCTTGCTCAAATACGCACAATTTGTTCTTTTGCCTGACACACGTATCAAAATCCAACTCCATCCATTCCTTCTCTGGAATTTTGACATCCTTGAATATACTCTGCAGCTGCTTATAATACCAGGGCGCACGAACGTAGTTATACCAACTAATGATCCTTTCGATAGGATCTCGAACCAAATTGATGTAGATCGGTTTCGGCAGCTCATACCGTGTGAAATTAATGTAGGCCACATGCTTTGAGTAAAACGTGGGTTCCTTCTGTTCAGCGACTTCCTCAGCCACATTAATTTGATGCAATGGTCCCATAATAACCGTTTCATATTTTTGAGCCTTATCACGAGCAGTTTGGATCTTGTTGATCGGCGTTAGCTCCTTCACCAATTGCATAAGAGCCTGACTCCCTGTTTTCGGTACTCGATTGAAAAACACAATATCCATTCGAGCATTTTTGGTATTATTCAGGTCATCCGCTGTTTCCGCAGGAAGGGTCTGAGGGAATTCGACGAAAATTAGGATCTTATTCTTTGAAAGCATCTTTGAAGAAAGAGAGGAAGCATACCAAATCCGCTAGGCGTATGTTAATCGAGATGATAATTTGATGAGTTAAGCAATTATTTTTCGAAGAATTGTCATATAGTACATAAGCTGCATCCGCACATGATAATCAGATGTTCTCTGTCCCACCTGCTTGGAAACCATTTAGCGCCTTATTTGTTATGAGGAATATCAGGCATGCATGTCCTCGAGCGAATTGAACTTAATCTTCTATTGTTGTAGGTTTGCTGAATTGGGCGTTCTGTACACTAGCGATGAATTTACACAGGTTTAATCCTTATATTTGACAAATTTATGGCGTTCCAAGAAACGACTTCTCGAGCAATTATATATATACAGTACATAGAAAGGATAGATACATAACTTTATGTTTGTGGATGTACACAATTCTGACCGGACACGGACATTATAGAATACACGCCAAGTGGCCAGAACACAAGTTTCGAGCCTAGCTACTTCAGGCGTGATGTTTGATGTCTCCGTTTTCTAGAAATGCTGTGAACCTACAACTGCTAAACAAAATTTTCTACTCCTTTACTTGCCCTATTGAAGGGTTTCCAAACATTCTTCATATTGAATCCAGGTATGACCGAAAATAAACGCAGGCATTTTGACAGGCATTTATTTTTTTGAAGATTTTTGAATCGTTAACAAAGGTGGTTATATTCCCGAATACATTCAGAATCTGCTATCTTTGCGGTATATCTCGCCAAAACTGTATGGCCTAAAGAATTGGGAAATTCAACCCATTCGGCCTTTTACCTATCCAAGAATCCATAAGTATTACAAGTATTACAAGTTGCCGAGTGAACAGTTCCTACCTCATGCTTGTTTCTACAATAAGAATACTTTACTTTAGTCAACCCCCTCATAAGTAGCATGTTCACCGTTGAATAGTTAGAGTCACCGAAATTCACAATTCGAGATGGTATCAATCTTCACTTTAGGAGCTTAGAGTTAGAGCCAAAAATTTCTTCAACGAGCCACACGAGCTGGTATCTCTTTCAGTCAGAATGAACTGATTTTCATCAGTTGTGTATGGCAAAATCTTTCCTCACAGACTCACTACTCACCCTTCATATATTACTATTGGGGCAAGGGAACTCCAAATAGGAAATCAATGCTATCGGCGCCCAAGGACCATTGGGGGAATCCTCGTTGCATGGCGGAAATCAGAGGCCAAAAACAAGGTGGTCTACATTTACCATAGCGTTTCCATTACACTCTGAATGGTTTAGGACGCTTCTCAGAAGTAAAATATAGGTAACTGCTTATAGGTAGTGGCCATTCAGGCTGGAACAATGGAAATCCCAAAAATATGCCAGTGCGGTCGATGCGGCTACCCTTGCTAGAAATCTGCTCTGGGATGTGATGATTTTCGATCAATACTGGGCAGTAATCGCGCTAGATGGAAAAAATACGCCTGTGTCAGCCAATTGGAGATCAATTTTAAGCGTATAGGCTAAATTGGGCATTCCAGGTAGCTTAGCTCGGTTAATCAAGCAGTTTCTCCCGGAGGAACACTTATGGCACATGACAGATGCCCGGTTTCAGATTATTCACCTGGTTGTAGCTAAAAGTAGCAAAAATGAAAGCATTTGTATCATTAAATCATAGCTACAAATGGTTAAACTGGACCTGACGGACAGAAAGACAAAAGCGACCCTTATGACCAACAGCAGGAAAGATCAACACCCTCAACATCTGGATTGGTGATTAAGCCGTAGTGTCGAAATCGATGATTAGGTATCTGGAGCTGGTGATCGATACTAGGTTGAATTTGGATAAGAAAAATTCCTCGACCGCCTTGAACCAACCGATCACCTCTGTAAGCAGAGTACTTCCCAGGTCCCATTATCCAAAGTTACTAGGTGAGAGATGCGACCCAACAATTTAATCGACGCGATGCTGAAAGTAGCGGAGAACTAAACAGTGGTAAATACTGCAAGAGTCGTGATATCAAAGCAGCTAGATGCCGGAAAGAAAGGCAAATGGCTAATATAAATGCACTGGTCTAAACTTCATCCCCTTTGGCAAAGCAATACTAGACGGTGGTTCCACAGGCAAGACCTTATGCAAGACCGGAACGCCACAGTACTGTACAGTGTAAAAGCCAATGTAGTCATTCACAGCTGATTCGACTGGTATTCGACGTCCAGTCATGACAACAAATTCCTCTGCCACCACCGAGATTTGAACCGCGACCTTCCGCTACGGCAGCGCAGCGCTCTAACCACTTCAGCCATCCGGGCACGTCTGGCGGTTTGGAGAAGTTTCATGTCATGCTTATTGGTAGATTGCACTTTTCCTATGTGCCAAATTTTATGTACCAAATTTTACGTACCTTACCCTCAGTAACAAGGTTAGAGACCACCAAACTTATAATTCGTTCGTTCGTGGTATCTCACTGGCTGATAAAAAAAATTCAAAAGTAAATAGTCAGTCCGAAGCCTGACTGAGTAAGCCTGACCCTACTTGACTTAGGGGGCACTGGTACTGCGAACATTCTAAACCCCATACCCTTGGGAATTATATAAGTAATAGCATAATAGAAACCAACAAATCAAACAATCAAGTAGACCCCGTATCTCGCAAAACTGACCCATCAGGCGGAGACAAATCTTCACAACACTGAAAACTAGGTGACCACACCCAAGAACAGAGAAGTGCAGCCAAGGTCACAATTAGCCTACTACCGAGAACACAACCAACAAAAGTCCCCACTCGAAAAGCAGGTACGTCTGGCGTCATTATATCAGATGTCATAAAGGAGACAGGCCTCAGTGGCGCCGGTGATAAATGGTATCTACGCTACCTGAAGGAAGGACCAGAAGAGATCCTTAAGAAGGCTCAGGACAGACCGTAGCCTGCAGCATCGGAGCCAAGAAAGCGGGGAACAACGAAAATGTTCCCAAGAAACTTATACTCGAACCCAAGAGAAGGGAATTCTCGGACGGTTAGGCGTGCAGGCAGAAGCCGGGAGACCCGCCATTAGCTATAATAATGCGGTAAAGAGTATTCGACGGGCCATACTACCACAACTATTTCCCGAGCAAATACTCACTCGTGAGGAGCAGGAAGTAATTGAAGATCTCATCATCAAGAAGATGTGTGAGGGATGGGATAAGGACCTCGTGTTTACCGACATACGCTTTCGACCAGACCTTATGCTGTTAGACTACGCGGCGGAGGGCAGAACAGGCTGGCTTGGGACTAAAGTCCCTAAACCGCCAAGATGAAAGTGTCGACATGTGCTTGGGACGGTATACCCAAACCCCCAAACATGGTAACGGTCTACTTTCCAAAAGCCACAGCGTTTGGGATGGAGAAACTTCTACGTCTCCTCATTACTAAAAACACGAGGTTATGGAAAATTTTCAAAAGCACGGAGGAGGGAAAAGGCAAGCTGCTCACGATCAGGGTAGACGACCGACTCCTGGATGCAATACACGCGTTTATGGAGAATTTTCAGAAGCAAAGAGGAGGGCAAAGGCACACTCCTCACGATCAGGGTAGACGACCGATTCCTGGAGGCAACTAAACCTCGTAACTGCCTAATCAATTATAGATTTGATAGCATACCTGTACATGTCCACAAGGAGAAACTAAGTAAGGATACTTCGGAGGACACATCGGGTGGTAAGTCTATCCGAAGGAATGACGGAAGTCATAGAAGTTAAAAGAGCGGGATCAGGAATGAAAGTGGACCTGCTGTCCACAGAAGAAGAAAAGTCAGACTACCTTGATTTTAACCTTCGAAGGCTCAAATCGGACAGTGAAATGGAAGGAAGTGTCATGTCGAGGGAGGAGGGCAATCCTTCGACAAACAAGAACAGTTTCAATTTCTAATGGCGCTGATGGTCAGCACTAAAATAGCCCAGGTCAACTTCCACTATGCAAAAGCTGCAGCACTAAATAAATAAAGATAGGAACAGTAAGGCGCTACCACTTCTTTTCGGCTGCGATGTCGAAGCCAATCATGAAGTCTGGGGAAGCAGCGACATTAATCGAAGAGGCAAGTACCTTCTGGAATTCATCCTCAGTAATAAGATTGAAATACACAATGTAGGGAACACACCAACATTCGTGACCAGCATCAGGCAAGAGGTTCTAAATCCAGAGTCGTCGTTAACACATATGAGGCCAGTTGTCCCGCTAAGACAATCAAGGGACCTACCCTGGTGAAACACGGACCCAGCCACAATGAATATGGAGGTGCGAAAACTCTTCAACTGGTTGAAAATAAACCTGGAACTTGTAGAGTTACAAAAGAGCACTGACAACATGTAGCAAGGAAAGCAAAACGAAAGAGCTTCAGGGAAGTATTCAGACTATATAAAACTATGGCCAAGGACAAGAAACATTTACCGGAAATGAGGATGAGAGAATACATCTGCTTCTCAAAACTCATTTCTCGGGGCCCTACCCTGGGGGAGAAGTTTGGAGCCGTAAAATGCGAATGTAGAGCCTCACGCTGGACCCCATTTGTAACGATTGTTCCAGCTCCAAATTTTGTTTTTGGTTTGCCGGAACAATGTCACTTCCCAGATAGGTATACTTGAGTTCATCTTCTAATTTTATGTTGCACGCTTCTTTTCCTATGAAGCCAGAATTCCTTTGCTTCATTTCCAACTCACCAAGTTGAATTGTTTGCCCCATACTGCGTAGTATATCGCAAGTGCTGGCGTGTTTTGCTGGAGCTTAGGCTCCACGTCAAGTTGCAAATGCAAAATACCCAAATCTTAAGGTTTCTTACATTTCAACTGCCAAATTTTGGAATATACTTTAGGCAGAAAACCCGGTGAAGGAACTTTTACACCGCTGAATACCGCTATTAGAAATAACACTATAATCCACATACCGCCCAAACAATGATATTAGGATCACAAATGGAATACCCGGACCGATGAGATGACAATGAGTTCCTCCTAACACAACGCCTGCTATATACCGTAAGCATTAGTTGATGTCTCCTTTGGGCCTCATTGTAGAAAAACTTTTTGCGGACGTGAACCGTCCACGCTATTCTACACAACAGGAACCCTAGATGGTGAGTGAATTCAAAAGGGGGCCGTATTGGGAGTTAGAGTCATTGGCAAAACCACCTAAGTTAAACTGCTGTGGGAACTGAATAAGGATATTGCAACAGATTGTTGTAACAAGAAAGTTGATTACTGGGTGCGAGCATTCAATTCGATTTTGGAATTATTCCAGATGCAGCTCATTGATTAAATTAAAATAATTTTAAATTATTAAATTGACCTATACTGTACTTTTTTCCTCTCCATTTCCTCCGAAATCTCCATAGGAATGCATCCAAAAATGGCCAAGGTAAGACCCTATAAGTTGTACCTCATTGTCCCATGAAGCCTGAAGAAGAAAGAAGTTGAGAATGCGATCCTTTACAGATATCCCTCTCGCGCTTGAGTCTCGATTTATGAGTAGTTCGCTCTTCGCGGGTTTTTTTCGTTTTTTCGAGGTTCGTTTTTATTTTGTTTCACAATATTCTTCTTAAAATTGTCAGGTTCATTTCGGTACGTGCTGCAAATGCAACTTGTAGACCATATGTACAAAGCACATTTTCCAAAATTTGGCTCATATTAAATATCCAAAAGCAAATATCCTCTTCGATATTTTTAATTATAATAATGAGAGTGTGGCAGGGAGACCCGAACTTGCGCGCCATTATGAATTCGTCTCCACCGCTGCATACAATAGCCGCGGAAAATGGCTGACGGCCTGTCAGTAACAGGAGGAGACAGTTGATCACCTGTCAAGTCTGTTTACCTTACGTGTCAGGAAAAAAAATGGCGAACAACTTCCAGTGTAAAATGTAAAGGAAGTAGTTGCAAGATCATAAACAGTGGTTTGCCGTATTTCATTATGTGTTAAATGAAAAAGTGCCAAAAATAAATAATTACTGAATTTCCAAGCGTTGTGTATTGATGTGAAAGTTTCGGGTTTATTTAGAAATTAATAAGCAAAAGAGTCTAAAGAAGGGACATTTTTCCGTTTCAAATTCAGCTTCTCCCTTATAAAATGCCTCCTCGTTCTGACTACAATTCAATAACAGAAATAATTTGGCCAACATAACAGAAATAATCTCACTCATAACCTCTTCTGCATAAACCACATGCCATTATAAGTGCATACTTTGGAACAATTGTAGTCCTTCGTGGCTATTTCAGAGCAAATTTGCCCTTCTTTGTAAAATTTTATGCGCTATTTACATACTATCATAAAAATGCATACATCATCCCACATCCAATAAAGCAGATACAAAATAATCCAAGATAAAATCAATAATTTATTTAAAAAACATCATTTTATTCGCGCTCTGGTAACTATTTAAAATCACAATATGTCCTTTTCTCCGCTATTAAAGCCACTTGTCATTTTAATGATGCATTTTGTCAATAAACGCTCAATTTAACCTGATTGCCTCGTACTGACGATATAATCGTTGCATACAGAATTGATAAAATTCAATTTCGTTTGTCAAGTTCTTACGCAGAATATTTTTCACCTCCTCACTCACTGGTGGTTTGTACATATTTTTATTGATTTTATTCAAACTTTGTTCAGCCTCTGTGGATAGAATTTTATAGATAATTCCATTAGTTTAACAGAGATTTGATGAAACCGCAGAATGCAATCGATTGATAAAGCGACACTTACGGTAGTACACTACGCTGGCCCGGCGGAAAAATTTCGGAATATACTTCTCTAGGACAGCCAATGTTATGTTGGTTTCCTCCCAGGATCCGACCACAGCGTATTCCTTTTCAACGGTTCGCTTGGCAATTTGCATTGCTTTCGCGGAATTGAATGGTCTAAAAATGAATTTGGAATAATTGCGAGAAACTTCAAAAAAAAAAATTTGGTCAGAGGTCCTTGCAAATCGCGTATATTGAAGATAAACTTACAAATGTCACATTTATTTTTTAGTGGCTTTTATAATAAAAGAAGAAGAGCTTCTTCCAAGCCGCTCCAAAACCAGATAAAAGAGTAAATATTAGCTAAGGTGTTTCATCCTTTCAATTTCGTCACACATTCCTATATACCCAAATTTCCTAAAATAAACTGACAGTTGGCATAACAAAAATTGTACTTAAAAAACCTTTGCAACTTTGGACCTATTATGGCATGCAAGTAGAAACTCAACTTTTTGGTCAAATTTAACTCCATTGAAAAGACATCCTTGCATCACCATCTTTTGCTAATCATCGACAATGACAGATGCACTCGTAATAAAAACTTGGTGGTTTCGAAATGGTAAAATAGTCAATGAAATATTTTTGCATTCTTCAATTTTTATGAAACGCCGATTTTTCTAAAATGATGAAATTCGCCCTCAATAGAATACGGACCAAGGGGTGAAATTAACATAGCAGTTCCGCCAAAAGCACCTCATTAAACGTATTCCACATGAAGAGTCTCTGAGAGAGGTTAAACAGCTGTCCAATAAGCCGTGGCAGTAGTTCGAGATATGTGGTGTTGAAGAGAAAACACGTTAAGAACAATAAGATAACCAAGATTGTGTACCTAGGGATACCTAGGGAAGTCTCCCCTGAAAAATAGAAAATCAGTAAACTTCCTCTGAGGAGACTCAATGGCATGACAATCGCAATAAGGCTAAAAGCACCATACTATTGGAGCATTTTGGAGAAAATTGCATACGAAGGAAACTATTCAGAATGTCTGGTAAATGAATATTATTAAATTAATAATAGCAGCAAACAATGAAGCTAGACATTCTGGAAGTAACGCTTGCTTTCAAATGTAAGACCTACCTTGCGGGAGGACATAATTGATGGAGATTGTCAGATAGCGAAAATAGAGATTTCAGGAAAAAGCAAGGAAACAGGCAAATAGTTCCGAACCATCTGCATCGGAAAGGCAGTAAACAACAAGTCGGGAAACCGGAAGCTGGACGCTTCAGGTACGAAAGGTTTTGTGTATTTCTTAGTACGTAGCAGGTGATATATGCATATATCATGTGAGAATATCCACTTTCGGATGATATTGACATTCATAGTCTTGAATTTGCGAAGAAGCCACAACTTTGACGTATTATAACTTTGTTAGTAATAGTACGATTTCCACCAAACTTGGTAAGATCATGCTCTATATTATACTCTATACTGTTGTGAAATTTCGTCGTGCTAGCATGAACTTAAGGGGGGTTTTGCAGTCAATTACTAAAAATTCTAGTAATATACTATTATTAACTTTATTTGTACAGATATTACTATGGAAGGTATTTCGGAGCCCAGGCACCATATAGTGGCAGCTTCCTGATTTTTTTCAGATTTTTCGGTTGGGTAGTTTCTGAGAATGGCCCCCTTAAAGGAATGATCACTTTCAACCCCTCGCACTCCCCACCTTTCTAACAAATGTCGAAACGAAGGCCAGCTTCGAAAAGTACTAACCGAGACCTTTAATTTGATACCCCACATGATTATATTTGATGAAAAAAAAATTTACACCCCCCTTTTGCATGTATGGGGACCCCCCCCTTAAATTCGTCGTAAAAGGATGTAACTCACTGTATGCGTGAGCGTTCACAGTTCCCACCTCTCCACCAAATTTAGTGTCAATCGCTACAACCATCTCCGAGAAAAATGCGTGTGACGGACAGACAGACAGACAGACAGACAGACAGACAGACAGACGGACAGACAGACAGACAGACAGACAGACAGACAGACAGACAGTAAACCGATTTTAATAAGGTTTTGTGTTTACACAAAACCTTAAAAAAGGAAGGTCATCAACGAAAAACGAGAATAGGAATGGACCAAGCATGGAACCCTTGGGGACTCCAGATCAAGGAAAAACGCAGTTGAGACACAATTGTTGAAAGAGAACTCAATCGCTCTGCTACTTCAATCAGAAGAACACAGTGGAAAACTATACGGGTATGAACAACGGAGTCAAAACTTTTAAGGAAATCTGTGTAAATTTTACGTACTCTTGCCTTTTGTTCAATGACATCAGTTTCCGTATTCCTTAACAACCCGTATTAGGTAATTTGTATTCACTTAATTTGACCCAAACCTGGTTGCATACAACTGAAATACAAAAATATAGCCGAAATTTCTCCTGACCACACATAGACAGGGTTTCGCAGACTTTTGTGTGCTTCTTCTGTGTGTTTTGAACAGATTCCTAATGTAATAAGTCCTGACTTTTATAGCCATCAGCATTTAACAATTAATTAAAAAAGTTAAAAACGTAACCCTCAGTTGATACACTCAACAGCCAGATAAGTACTCTGGGAAACACTGTGTATATGTGCCCGAATCGGCTTCCTCTTGATCGGACAAAATTCAACTACATTTTCCACATCTCCTCGCCAAACTGAATCTGATCAGATTCAAATGATCCAATTAGTTCCACAACAATAACTTCTTTCCAACAAACCTTCAGAGTAACAACCTAAACTACGCGTTTTTCAACAGATTCTTTAAGAAAAATCTAGCCAGCATCAATGAGGACATGTGCTTTTGAAAGCTCTATCTTAAATTACAAATAAAACCAACAAGCCCCAAGATCAGGGTATCCAGGAAAGGAAATGATCGCTGCACTTTCCACCTTTCAATCAGATGTCAAAACTAAGACCGGAATCGGAAAGTACTAATCGAGACGTTTCATTTGGTATCCCACATGACTATATTTGGTGAAAAAAATGTACACCCCCTTTTGCACGTATGGGGACCACCCTTAAATTTGGGCTAGAATAATGTAACTCACTATATGCGTGGGCGTTCGCAGGTGAGCCTTTCCACCAAATTTTGATGCCCATCGTTATAACCGTTCCCGAGAGAAATGCGCGTGACAGACAGACAGTTTCAATAAGGGGGTATCTACCAAACTATGACAAAACTTAATAGAGCTTTTAAATGCGAGAAAACTGGAGAAAACTGAAAAGAGATCTGAGCCAACTAGGTTTTAAGATCATTGTCCCATGCACCCGAGCATGGCAGGGTTAAATTTCTGAAAACTTCGTGGTCTACAAATCTGACTTTCAATTAAAAATAATAAGACACGCACTTCCAACTAAGAGCATTATAGTTCAGTTGGGGGCTCCCATTAGTTGGCGAACAGGGGAGAAAAGAGGAAGCTTTAGGAAGAGGGTAACGAATCTAAAATGAAGCAGTTAAAAAGGAATTAAAAGTCTTCAAGGAATTAAATTCATGATTCCGTAGCCTGCATAACGACGAAATCTATGAGCGATACCATGACCTTGGTAATGGATAAAATCCGGCTCAACCGGTTACGGTGAGTGGGTCACCTAATCCGTCTGGATGTGAATGATCCAACCCAGAAAGTCTATAAGGACAATATCTATGGTAATAAAAGAAGACAAGGCAGACCCTGCCTGAGATGGAACGATGGCAGAGGTAAGCACACCAGACAGTTTCAGGGATATCGAATCCGGGGTGTCTGGGGTTCCTTACTAAGGCACCGCTAGATCGGTTATCGGATATCGGTTGTTGCGCCGTTGATGGTGAAGAAGGAATTAAATAAAAAATTCATATACAACCTCTATATACATACGAATAAGGAGAATTCCGTTATTATTACGGAAAAGAAGGTATACAGTTGGCTGACAGAAGAAAATCATAATTGACAACTTTTTGAAATTCTAAGAAATCTATTACCAGATTTCAATGAGAGGGTTGAGGAGGGTAGTAAGACTAGCATTATAAAATTCAGAGTAAAACAATGAGAACCACGAATTCTTCACAAAAAATATCTGAATATTGATTGGGAAATTGACACACTTTCTGGGAACATGAAACGAACACTCAGTAAGCAATGGGAAAGAAGTGTGCAACATGTTAGAAAACTGTGGGGAACATTTGGTAATGATCTGCTCCCACTGAAGGCTCTCCTCTCCATAGTTAAGTAAAATACACTTTACTATATGATCTTGCGAATGTCAGCAAGTCTTTGTGGATATGGAGAGAAGAGGTAAGGAAATAGATAAAATTGGCAAATGTCTGCATAAATGAAAAGTTCTCCACTTTAAGGGAACATTTTTCACAAACAGGTGACGTGCGCTAATGAGGAAGCAACTCTCCCCTTAATTTGTTTCTAGAGCATCTTGAAATGCGATTTGAGGAGGAAAATTACCCGTCCATGAGATGAACACGAAGACGAACTGAAACGATTAAACTCGGTGTATAAGAGAACAAAGTTCACATGGAGATAGAAAAAGACATGAAGGTTCTGAAGATTTAACGTGAGTACCTGCCGTGTGTGCATAATATCATCGTTCTCTTCGACATGGCTTGACTTGACGGCTACAATCAGAGCCTCGTCGTGACTATCACAGCGATACTGATTTACACTGAGTGCAGTGTAACCCCTTTTCCCCAATTAAAGGATACGATCTTTGGTTGTAAAGTGCAACTCCTCGTATAGAGCCTACTTAATGGTTTGCCCCCAATATGGGCGTAACTACAACCCGCAAATAATTGGACAAGAGGCACATGGTCCTGAAATTTTGCAGGAGGGTCGTCAGACTGCAGAACTTAGTACTCCTAAATCATTAGAACTTAGGACTCCTCAATCCTTAAACAAAATATTTTCAGTTCTAGCCAAGCTTTGGCCCAAAATATGGGCGGATTTAAGCTCAATATAATTCGCTGTCATGTCATAAAGGAGGACTTCGGACTTCTCAATCCTCAAACAAAATAAGAGTTTTTATCCTCCAACGGTTAAATTTAAAACTTCTGCATTGAGTTTATATTGAACCGGAAGAAGAAGCGGATGGAAAGAAAGCCCCTACGACAAGAACGAAATACCGAAACTTAAGGGATGGCTATCGCCCTCTGAATCCCAACCCACGAACTCAAGAGTTTTTGGTAGAACAGGAATGGAATTGGCTTCCAACTGTGACACAAGCCAATTAAAAGCAAGTTAGGCTTAGTAAAGGACAGAAAAGATTTCCGGAAAAACAGTGGATTAGACGAACACGTAAGGGAAGCAAAGCCACCAAAAGAGGGAGGGAAGAAACTCAATTCATGCAGATGTCAACACTTCAGTTTTTGCTGATTCAATATTTTTTCCTATCTGTATCTTTCTCCTTATATACAAGCGGAGTGCTATTACTTTGTGAGTATATCTTAAAAGTTTTGGAGTCAGTTTTTTCAGCATACAAACAGGAATGACCTACATAGGTAATCCAAAGTGGAGGGAGAATTAAATGCTTAAATGCTTTTTATTCAACCAACTTTAAAGCCTAGTTTTTACTTGCATACATATTAGTTAAGCCTCATCTTAGCAACTGTTTTCATAGCAAAAACCTTTTTGTATCATCTATCTATTGACATCTGAATTTTATACAGAGAAGTTATCTTAAAAAACCGGAGTGTCTGACCATTTTTCGTTTCGTTTTTTTTAATTTACCGATAAAGTTATGATTAAACTACATAATGCAGTGAAAAGAAAAAAAGGGATTACACCTCCCACATATTTTACAGTCACTATATTTCATCTACAAACCAGACGATATGCAATTGACCTCCAACCATTCTGCACTACTTACAGACAAATGGATTTATCTTGTCCACAAAAGAAGAGCGTCTGCCGTCTATGATCGCCCACGCCTTCCTTGACTACATTCTGACTAAACTGGCATTCCTTGTCGCCATTCTTAATACAACTTTCAAAATCCTTCCTTAACCAAGCTGGTTTCGGCAATGGTAACTTATCATTAATCATTTTCCTCTCAACAAAATACCACGGGGCTCGAATATAGTAGAACCAACTAATGATCCTTTCAACAGGATCACGCACCAAATTAATATAAATCGGTCTAGGAACATCAAAGTGTGTAAAATTAACAAATGCCACATGTTTTGAGTATGCAGCTGGCTCTTCAATATCTGCTACTTCCTCAGCCAAATCCTGTTGTTCGTCTTCCGTTAGAAGTATGGTTTCCACACTATTGGCTGGATCTCTTCCAACTGAATAACCATTCACTTTTCCGAGATTTTTCATTAGAGCCATCAATTTTTGGCTACCAACTTTTGGTACACGATTAAAAAATATCAAATCCATCTCAGCCCGTTTGGTATTATTTAATTCATCAGGTGAGTAACGTCGTATCTGAAGGGGATGTCGGAATTCCGTTTTGAAAATTTGGAAAGTTAAGTGGATTAAGGTAATTTTGTAAAAAGGATGTTGCACTTTTGCTGCCAAACTTGCAATGCTACTACTACATTTCTATCAAAGTTAGTCTACAATTGAAGGAAAGATAGTAAAGGTGCAAGTTGGATAGCAACCGTTATTATACCGGGTTTGGTTTCTACTAGACACAAATAATAATTGTTAGGGTATATCACCCGTCATAGTTAACAAAATAAAAAAATAAACGGTCCACTAAGGGCTGAAGCGTTGTTAAGGATGATAGATTACACTAAGTATAATAGTGACGTTTTGTGACCCTGGCCTGCTTACTAACAAAAAATTGGGGTTTTACAACGGAGAGGGCCAATTCTGTTCACGGCGAAAAGGGGTTATTTCTAGATAAATCATGACAGTAGCAAAAGAATGACAGATTTTTCCGCGATCCCTTTCAGCTAATTAGTCACTGCTACATACTCGTAGAGATCGTTGTAGCAATTTATTGAATCTCTGATGCTATGGTGGTATATATGCTTTTGAGAGACGGCTCAGCGATTTTGATTTAACAAGCACTATCTACTGAAAGTGGGCAGTAAAAACATCGCATCACGTCTCAGTTCTATAAAATGTTAGGGGACAAATTCATTACGGCGTAAGATTTCAATGCGAAGCTTACTCACCGGGGCTCAAGATTAGCTTTTCCGAAAGTTAACGAAATATGTACATATATTAATCTTAGACAGTAAACTTGACCGCATATCGGCAGACCAACCTAGTTACTAACCACTTGACATCAACGAAAGACCGGATCTAATCGACTTTGGAGTTTCAAAAGGAGTACTATATCATTGTACATTAAGAAACAATCTACGAGCTAGGTGTAATCTGTTGGTGTTTCTAGCGATTAAATTATTTGAAATAATTATAATTATTATATAAATATGACTTGCCTTTTTTATTCGTTAGTAATATTTATAACGTTTACAAATACCGATATTTCGGGAACCACCTTAATAATTTCAAATAGTCTACAAACTTTTCCCACACCATCCTCCTATAACCACCACGGTACAAAATAAGCCACAGTACAACACTCCATAAAAAAGATTAACAGAAAAGTCCATAAATTGGAGAACAACTTGAACTTCCCAAATATCGCATCAACACTAACTGACTAATTTGCAAACATCCTTGAAGGAAGTTAAAAAATCATAAAAAGGTTTCAGGCTATGATTTAGTCACTTCTTTCAAGTTCATTGAGAACCATGATCTCGAATTATATTCCTAGATGTGGTGCAAGCCCTCCGTAAGCTTTGGAACCCGGAGCTTATTAATGCAATCAAACCCCTACCCCCTCATTTGTTACCACAAACTGTTCCAGGTCAAATACAAGAATGTTCTCACTGAATAACATATGATCAGAAGAGGAGTGCTCCAGGGATTCTCCTCATGACTCTCACTCAACTGTAAGTCATTCATCTACAAATCGGTGTTTAAACCCATAGAATATATAGGTTTCAATTTTTGGACTCTGTCAAACTATTCACCGTTAATCTGTTACAGCAGTCACAAACCAAAATTCTGAAATATATCTCCAATGCTCTCTAGTATTTTTGTAATGTTTACTCTTAATATTTGCAATTTAGAGCAATAATCCCTTAGCCAGACTGAAAAGCCACCCCTACCTACTAGCCAAAAGGCTTGGCTGAAAAGGGTTAGCCCCTAGACTTAAAAGAGGTGTCTGTGCAAACCAAAAAAGGACAAACTCTATTTTTCTCTTTAAATAACTAAATTTACATTGATCAAGGCCTACATTTTTTTCCAAATAATAATAAATATTTGAATTTATAATAATAAATATTAGGGCAGTAGATTACGTATGTTATTATAAGTTTTAAGAATTGAAATCCATTTAAAATCTCCTAGGTATAAAGCACATTACTGAAGAAGACAAATCATGATTCTCAACAGTGGAGTAATCTAACACGTAGATAGTCTTAAGTTAGGTTAATAATTTTAGTGAGACAGAAACTATTCTGAAAGGGACCCTACCCTTCAGAGCCTAATCTATTCTTTTCTAAGAGATTTGGCTGAATATATCTTCATCTTCATACTTCTAAACGCCCGCACCTCCTCAAATCAAGCACCGTGCAGCTCATTGTACATTGAATCTTCCCATCTCTTTTGGGGCTTTCCAGGTCGACCACCAATACTTGTAGTTATATACAGGGTCGGCCATTTAATGTAGGCCCACCTGGCAACCCTGTAACTTTTGGCAGGAATGTCAGATTGACTAATGACTTACCGAGTTGAAGCGTCAATCCAAGACAATTTATAGCATGCAGCAGTACGCTCCAAAAGGACGCGCTGAAATAATTCAGCTTTACATTCAAAATAAGCTCTCAATTGTGTTAACTCAACATGCATTTCATAAAAAAATAAAGTGAAAAGTGTTCCATCTAAAAGCACTTTGCAGCGTTTATACGCAAAATTTATTAACCACGGTAGTCCCAGCAATACCACTCATGCATCCAGACAACGCACAAGACGTTCCGATGAAAATATTGAAGCCTTACGAGCCGGTATTGAAGAGACTCTGAAAACATCGAGCTATCGCCGTCGCATAATTCGTATCGATTTAAAAATGCTTCCGTCCAAAATTTAATTGGCACAAAAATTAAACCCAGCTGATTATCCGAAACGCCTTAATTATGCCAAATGGGCCGTCGAAATTGTTCGCAATAACCAGACTTTTGGAGAAAAATCATCATGTCAGACGAGGCCTATTCTCAGTTAAATGGAGGCGTAAATACGCAAAACTGTCGCTTCTACGCTACCAGAAATCCTCAATTAATTGAAGAACAACCTCTCGTCAATCAAAAAGTGGCTGTGTGGTGCGGTGTTTGTGCGGAAAAGGTCATCGGACTGTTCTTTTTCGAAAATGACGAAGGAGCTTCTGTTACATCAATGGCGAGCGTTACCGGGCCATGATTCGTGATTTCATCGAAGAAAATGACATGGAAGGCTTTTGCTTTCAGCAGGACGAAGCAACTTGCCACACTTCATGCATTGTTCCGCGGAAGGTTGATATCAAAAAATGGTGATTTTCCATGGCCACCAGACTTTTTCCTGTGGGGGTATCTCAAATCCAAGGTATACATCAATAATCCAAGGACTCTAACTCAACTAAAAAACAACATTCGACGCGAAATAGCCAGCATATCGGCCGAAACCTTGGCCAAAACTATGGAAAACTCTAAAAAAAGAGCACATTTGGCCATAAAGGCCAAGGGCAAACATTTGAAAGATATCATTTTCAAAAAATAGCTGGAACAAATCTTCTTGAACTAAAATAAATGATTTTTAATATGAACAGCAAAAAAATGTTTTTTTTTAATGTTTTTTTCCAGAAACAAATGGGCCCACATTAAATGGCCTACCCTGTACTACATGGATACTGTAGTTGTATCTTATTCGCCATCCGCCGACGACCTTCAAAGGTCCGAGGATTTTTCTGAGGACGATACATTTGAATTTTTACTTTTTGACCCAGTTCATTGTCCACGTTGTCATACACAATTGAAACCCTAGACAACGGATCATTCTCAACCTATTCAGAAACTCTGAAATGGATGATATTATCAATTTCATGAAAACTGTATACGCTTTGATCGAAAATTGTCAAAAAAATTACACAATTTGGATACCGTGACCTCGATACTTTTGATATCTTATATCTTTGTATTTCATATGTAGGTATATTTTGGTGATTAACATTTATATTTGTATGTACCTTACAGATTACAGTGTGTATGAATTTCAGATATCAAACTGCTATATGAAGCAGTAACTTCACACAAAAAAAAACAATAACCACTAGAAAGATAATAGAATTGAAGGTAGAATTTCTACAAAACTTTATTACTCGGTATTTTTTATTTATTTTGCATTAACTCAAAAGCAAAAAAAAATGAAAATAAAATTCTGCATGTTACCCATCTTCGATCGAATCACTTCCTAGAACGCTTAACCTCAGCAACCATTAATTGAATCTGAACAGAACAGTATTATGTAATATAATACATGTAATTGATAGGTTTTACATTACCCAATAAATAAGAATGAAACTATACTTCTTATGAACTAAAGGATCATAGGCGTCATGCAGTAAATTCGCTTGTAAATGAACTTTGTTAGTTATAGTGGCATTTCCTGCAAACGTTCCAATATCGCGCCGTAGATTATAATTTCCATCGGAATGGAACTTTTAATTTATCTTTTCCAGAAATTTCAGTAGGGTTGTTTCTGAGAATGAGTTCTATCCCAGTAGAAGTTTATAATTTGTAACCCCTTACTCCCCTATTTTGCAACCAATGTCAAATCTGATATTTGTTTCGTGATACACCTTTCCATTAAATACAGTCATACAAAGCCTGGAGGGCTTATTAACACTGATGAAGGGGAACAAGTGGTTCCCGAAATATCGGTATTTGCAAACCGAATAAATTAACACTACCGAATAGGAAAAACAAGTTTTTATTATTTCAAATAATTTAATCCCTAGAAATACCGCGTATTTACACTCAGGTGTAGCTGTTTTTTTGAGAAAATAACAAAAGGATGGATAGACACGAATGTCAACAAAAAAAAAATTACCAAAGCACAAGAGATGAGCAGGGCATTGAATGCATTCATGGAGGACGGGCGAAACTTCCATTTAAAAAATTCCGAAAAGGTTCCGAAAAACGAACGGAAACTGATTCCTGAAATATTAGTTCTTGCGAAATAAAAAACTCTAATAGCGACGAAAGCTGAGTCTACATTGGAAACAGAATTCGCTATGGCAACTTTGTAACAATACATAAACTCGCTGGAAGGGGTCTATAAAATGATAATGGTTAAGCTAAGAGGAGACAGGCCTCCACAGTTCAAATGCCCAGTTTTTTTTTACGCTAAGTTTTGTAGACCCTATTTCTACAACAAGGCCCATGTTCTATTGTTATTGTAAGGAAGAATCCTCTAGAAGATATCCTAGCTGTGACAAAGCGTAGATTGCTCGCGCAGAGCTAGAAATCGGATTGGACCAAATAGCTCACGTATAAGGAACATTTGGAGGAAAGCGTCTCCCAAGGTTAGTGTCTCTATCCTCCTACTGCCCTATTTACTTACTGGTCAGTATGGATAGGCTGTTGGGCCGCATTATGTGTAAAAGATTATTCCAGATTTTAAAACGAGCAGGGAACAAGTCAGAACAACAATATAGATTTCACACTGCCCTATCAAAAGTGGGTGCCATCGACGCAGTATTATGTCTAGCTGAGAAGGCAAGTTGCATGAACAAAATACTTTATCATTTTCACTGTCAACCCGATTTGAAGTCCATCCAACCAAGTTGTCCATGTGTATCCAATAAATCCTCAAAGACCATTTTACATCTAAGAAACTGCTCTTTAGCACTGACGCGAGCCCAATTGAATATTCATCCACCAGTAGATTGCCTCAACTATCAATGTATGACCGGATCAAACTTTCGCAACAAACTACACTGCCTATGCCAATGACATCGTGCGTGTAGCAATAGATGAATATCATAAAAATGTTTTTTGGGCATGGACTTCGGTCAAGTTGAAAACAACAAGTCGGGAAACCGACAGCTTGATGCTGCAGGTATAAAAGGTTTTGTGTTTTTCAATGTGAGGAGCGTAACGCAGTTCTCCATTGGCTGATAGCATTGACTCGAGATATTTAAATCGCTCAGTTCTGTCAATGGCAGTAAGCTGCCCAGAACTGAGCGATTTAAATATCTCGGGTCAATGCTATCAGCCAATGGAGAACTGCGTAATGAAATTGTTTCAGACATTAATGCGACCTGGATGAAGTGGCATTCTGCAACTGGTGTTCTTTGTGATCGACATCAGCGAACGTCTCAAATATAAAATGTCGGCCGTCTGCCGCTCTCTATAGTGCTTAGTGTTGGCCGACTATAAAAGGCAATGAACGGCGTCTTGCAGTAATGGGGACTAAGATGTTGCATTGGACTAGTAGCGTGACACGTTTTGATCACATCCGAAATAAGGATCTCCGCGATCGATATGGGGTTACACCGGTCGTGGAGAATCACGTAATTCGCAGCTAACGAGAATTTACTTAACAATATGAGTCTGAACATCGAAGTCTGAATGGGAATTTAAAAGCCCCGCGATTACGTCCAGATCACGCATTTGATATAATAAAATGGCGAAACTGATCACAACGAGCCGACCCCGCTTGTGAACGGGACAAAGGCTAAAGAAAAAGAAGAAGATGTGAGGAGCGACGAGTGCATGACAGGTTCGTGTCAGATAGCTAAAACTTCCATTGCCCTTTATTTTTTAGAAAGCGATTTAAATAAATCATTTGATGGAAAGCCCTGTATTGATAATAGTCAACCTCATACGCTTCACATTCTGAGTTTAATATTATTAGCAAATGCGAAGATTTTAACCTACATCAGATATAAAAAAGGGGCTGGGACGAAATAGATTCTTCATGAATGGAATTTTAATATTTCACACGAATGTCAATTATTCTCGTTAATTATGACGTCTGCATCTTATTTGTATGGCTTATGATGTTAATGCTGTTAATTCGCACGAAATTGATAATTCAGTGAATTTTTTTTTAAATCCCCTCTTTGCATGTTTGGGGAGCGGTTTAGTCGTTTTGGAGAAAAGTGCGTGTGACAGACAGACAGACAGTGAATCGATTTTAATAAGGTTTTGTTTTACACAAAACCTTAAAAAATTAAACCAGTTGAACACAATTCTGAGGTCATGCTACTAATTAGTGATAAATTGAAAAAATTTTTTGGAGTTTTATGTGGGCTAGCAAATATCGCGGCATCATGCGGAATCATTTACTGACTTTCAAGGAAATAGCAGTTCCAATTGCCATTATGTTCAGCATTGGGAAACCCAGTTTGGATGAAGGCTCTCAATTTTAAGGTATACAGGATGAATTCGACACCACATTATCACATTATCGTAACCATAACGACGTCAAAGAAAATGGCATACGTGGTTCTTGAAATGATACACCATTGACAACCTGCCTAAGCAAGCTTGAGCTATTGTGAAGGGGAGTTTTTCGAATGGGAACGATTTCGCAAATTCTTGAACTCCTATAAGTAAGGAATTTAGTGAATGGCACCAAAAATTGCATTTAGAAAAGTTTTCAAAGAGTAGAATGCATGCAAAGATGCAGCAAGGACAAAATAATTCTCACTGTTCGAACAAGCCAGTAAGGCTTTAACTCATCTATAGATATTTCCAGTTCCTCTTGAGAAGCAGCTCATCCTCCACAATTTTGTTCGGTAAAAGGTCTGATTTGAATGGAGTTGGGAGGATCTTTGATTACCATCGCTGTATTACTCGCCCATTTGATCAATTCCCATCCCTTCGATGGTCAAACCAATCTGCGAATGCGCCTCTTTCGCATTATCCCACCGGTCGAAGGTAAGATCTTCATCTGCATTACCACGAGGAGCCGTCCATTGTGTTTGATAGTCGGGTAGCAAACAAAACCATAGATGGCAATGGATGGACGACACTGCGGTAAATTTTGGATTTGAGACGTTCTATTTTAATAATGTTTTGGTTTTAGAGAATACCCTAAATAAATTTGATGTCTCACAGTAGTAAACTAAAGCTAACAAAGAAGAATTGTATCTGATGTATCAAAATGAACAAAAAGATAAGAAAGTATTTTCTATTCTGTTGGGAACCATCAACTAAAAATTTAGAACCGTGGCTTTAGAGAGTCAAATATGAAGGCATCTGAAATGCATTTCAAGCATACCAGAGGTTTCTGTATCTCCACCAATTTATCATGAACAGTGTTTAATTTTGAAAGCCTCTCTTTAAATTTTATTATCAGTTGTTTGATATTAATACATATGTTCCTTCAACGATAACTGAGCCAATCTAACACCGCATAACTGTTCTGCAATGATTAAACCACTAAAAGTTCTACTTTTCCAAACTTGAATAATGATATATATTGTGATAAACTCGAAGAGATTCTATAAATTATTACATATTATAAGTTTGCAACCTATCAATTACTAAAATGTATCCGATCAATTCGCTGTTCTTAATGCTTCATCTACATATCTAGATGATATCTAACGTAAGATTTCATTTGGGCAAAGCCTAAAAAACATGACCAATTCTTTAATCTCAACTATCTAAAAGTATTAGCAGTTAATGATGATAGATAGGTGTTCAAATCTACACGTCAATTTTGGTTTCTCCTTTCACCACATAAACTATTTATCGTAGAATTGACATCTACATATTTCCATTTGAAGAAATTTAATGGCTTCATCTTAAAACCGTTAAATATCCATTGATAGGTTCTACATGATATCGAATGGCTTCCAAAATCAGTTGGAAATCGCGTTTTTTTGCTTGTCTCACGTAGATTAGAACACAATGAGGGTACATTCATCTGGATAGAATTGCAACATTTAGAGATACAATTAATCAAACTTAAATGGGGTTACGAAGATTATCTTTAATTCAAAGTGCTCGCAAAAAAAAAATATTCTAGTGATAGCGCTCTGCGTGATATTACGATGTATCTGCCACAATTTTGGAAAAGAATAATACAATTGCAAGTAAATGAAATTAACGACATTTCCTTTCCTATAACCTTATCTGGAGCAAACATTCTAACCTAACAACGGATAATTATATATATAGCATATCAAGCATGACTTTGTAATTTCCGGACATCTTTTTTGCTTCCAAATGAAAATCCGTGGATTTTCTTTTCAGATAGTATACGTAAACACGCAAATCGTATATAAAATTTATAAAAAATCACAAGGTTCATAAAGCGGCTTATAAAACTAGAACGGAAAAATTAAGCAAAATCTTGAAAAAAATTATGTATATACATATTTCCCGTTCAGAGTGAGGTTTTCAAAATCTGAATGCTTTTTATAACAAAGCCAAATGAGATTTAATCCAACACTGGAACAAAACTCTCGTAAGAATTGATAAGTTGACAAAAAAGATGCAGGGAAAGATAAAAAGCAAAAGTATTGGACAAAATCGTGCAGAATCTTCTCCTTACAGTCGAAAATTTGCTAGTTCGCATGATCATGTAAACAATTAGAATTGAGATAGAGCCTAAATATGCAAAATGTAGAGAAAGATGCAAAAATATGTTAAAATATGGAAGTTAAAAGTACTCCGCAAGTAGGCTGATCGTAAGACCTAAAAAATTCGAACAGAGAAGTTTCGAATAATTGAAGTTTGTCTGCTTCAGTTATTCGAAACTTCGAACGCTGCCATTTTAAATCAATGTAGCCTCTCGAAAACTATGTGTAACATTCAAACAGTTTTATTGAAAACTATCCTTTGGTAGAATTAGATATACCACATCAATAAAAAAAAATCCCTGGAATTACTATCGTCTGCCAATCGTACCGATCCAATTTGAACCTCATTTTTGTTTTTTTCTGACATCAATCTGTTCCTAAAATTCATCGATATTATCAAGCAGGTTCATTTATAATTTCTAAGTTGTCACAATCTCGTCTGATGTCGGATTTGACCCAATACTAGTACTAAGTGCGGGTGATACGTTAATGGGAGAATCTGTCGAGTACTCCCCATAACATCGAACACGACCGATCCCCATGAAACCGGCACTATCACAGTCAGGGCCAGTGACCTACTCAGAACTGAATTTAAATACGTGTTATGAAATTGGTTCACCCATTAGCACAGCCTGGGTGACGTAACTTTCCACTACAGGTGTTCTTTGTGATCGACGTATGAACAAACGTCGCAAATTGAAAATTTACCGCATTGTCGCTGGCCCTGCAGCTCTCTATGGTTCCGAGTGTTGGCCGACTATCAAAGATAATTAACGGCGCCTCGCGATAACGGAGATAAAAATGTTACGTTGGACCAGTCGCAAAACGCGCCATGATGACATCCAAATGAGGATATCCGCGATCGATATGGGGTTGCACCGATCGTGGAAAAAATGTAAGAGAGGCGTCTTTGATGGTATGGTCATGTAATTGTAATAAGTCGATGGGAAATGACCAAAATGTCGGGCGAAATAGTGATGGCTTGATGCACTGGCTGGTGATTTGACTGTCGTACATGCAAATCAGACCTTTGGCTGAGCAAAATGGCGCAACCGATCATTACAAATCGAATCCTTCTGAGCAGAACAAAAACTAAAGAAGAAGAAGGAAACAAGAAGTGTACTGGCTTTCCGACTGACCAGCAGTGACGGGCAGATGGTTGGATAGTTGGCTTAATCACCACTTTTTCAAAAACTACTAACTGCTAGCATCATATAAGCTTTAAATGCAGTGAGAGGCCTTAAATTGTGAAAAGCAACAAAATCTATCGAAATCACGACTGAACTTTGGAAAGCGAAGAACTGGCATCCAACACCCTGACTCAGTGACTTCTTTGATCATGTTGTTGAGGAAGGTATAGGATCGTTTGACTGGCAAGAAAACACGACTGCTCCAATATGGGAAAACAAAGGCCGTCAAGCCAAATCGATTTGCTTGATATCCCATACTAAGAAAATGTTTGGACGTATTCGCGACATCCTTCAAATCATCAAGAACAAAGCTGGGTATGACAAGAACTATGAAACTATTGATACAATACTATTTACACGACTACACATAGAAAAACACCGTGAGAAGGATCGACGTCTTCACGTATCACAACATCACCTAGTACTAGAGAATCTCGTTAAGTTAAATTGATCTAACCGGATTCGAAAAACTGAGCTCAAAATGTGGTACTTATATCAAAACCGCTTCGTGTCTCTGTCGATGTTCGTCTTACCGTTTTTCTTTATTCTTGTCATGGACATTTCTACACGCGACATCCAACGTCCAACGCCCTTCACATGAGTCTATGACCATAATGTTTTCTTCGCGCATTAGTGCAACTTGGATCAAATAGCGTTCTGTGTGATCAACGCCTCAACGACCATCTCAAATATAAAATTTACCACAGTGTGATCCACTCTGTCACTCTCAATTGTTGGTAGGCTATCAAAGACAGTGAATCGCGCCTAGCGTCAGTGGAGGCAAAGATGTCGTGTGGAAGTAATTAGATATGCAGTCCCAGCGATCGTGGATAAATTATGAGAAAAGGGCCTTCAATAGTGTAGACATGTGATTTGCGCTGACGAAACCTCATATGCTAAGATTGGTCTGACCATCAAAGTCGATAAGGAACCATCAAATGGCCGGCTGAAATAACGAGGGCTTTGTGCATGGGATGCAACTTGAGAACCTCTCACTGCAATCCATTAAGAGAGCAAAGACTTGAGAAGTGGTTCCAGGTTACACTCTGTTATGGACCTTATCTGAAAAGAGTCAACATCATAGTTTTTCCTATCAAGAATCACTTTTGCAGTGTCATTGTCAGCTTTCATACTGGCATTCTGACATTCTAATGAATTTCCGCACCTTTGTTGGGATGCCAAATTTTTTATTCAATAAGTCTTATTCTTTGAAAGGTCCAGAGAATAGTCATGCGATATATAGATACTGACACATGACCCACAATGAATAAAGGTATCAGGAATGTTCCAATGAAAATTAAAAATGTTTGTTTACCTTGACTCACAGAAACGCCGCATCTTGAGAAAGTTAAAAGTTAAATCTGAATGATAATTCGGGTGACTGTGGTCTGATTGCCTGCATTACCTCACGGAGTAGCATTCGAAGAAGTGGCGTAGTTTTCTTATTCTTGGATAAATTTTATGTGTTCAATGGGTGCAGAATTAGAAAATCAACTCATTTTAACCATTTCCATTTTCCAGGCTTCGCTGAATTATTAAGGTTGAGGTTTCAAACCGACGGTGTTGAGTCCACATGAATCATGCCAATGTCGGGTTTTTGAATTTATATATTGGAAGCCAACAACACCTGTAACTGCTTTCGATCACGCTGCCTCGCAGGGCAGACGTAAAGTAGCGTCAAGACGAATTTGCATCTGCCCCCGTGAAAGAAACCGCCAGCAAATGTTTTTTTGAAAAACTAGGTTTTTCCCTGAAGATGAGTGGTCTATGCACTAGAAAGATAGCTCCTCAAAAGTAGTTAAGTGCGGTATCGAGTAAATGACTTTCGATACCTAAACAAATTATTTAAGTTAGTAAATTTGCTAACAAAGCACCAATTGCATAGGGCAGAGCCTACACTACTAAACTATGCTGCTCGCAGAGCAGAAATAGTAAGCCAGTATCTGAATAAACCGTAGTCAGTACCAACATTTTATAACGTGGTTTCATAACTACTTCTAATTTCTAGTTTCGTCGTAAATTCACTCGAACTCTGCTATCACCCAAAGTAGTTATAAAAATCATAAGCAATCGCAGATAGCACATATCCTATAAATCCAGTCCATTTCACTGAACTCACAAAGAAAAGGCAGTCGCCAACAACGGATGAATGATCCCAAGTTAGAAATAGAAAAGGAAAAGTATATTAAAGTATCTTTCTTCAGAATTTTCACCATATAGACACCGCAGAATCGAGCTGAAAAATTTAGAATCGAGGACAGTATTTCAGCGCTGTAAAAAAAGAAAAATAACCCTAAAAGGACCCAGGCGAAGAAATATGCAAAGGACGAAATTTAATCTGATCTTTATTAGGAGTTATACGCAGAAGTCCTTAAAAAATAATAAGCATTCATTGATTAGAGGAAAAATCAAGCCAAGAAAAGCTAGCATTATTCAAGTCACGAAGAAAACTTTTTTTAAGATTAAAGTGAAATAAGTGAGCGAGTGAGCGAGCATTCGTAGATATTTCCTATGTAAATGCTTATCTAGAAAATTGTTATATTTTAAAGGAAGAAATTACAGTTTCAAGAGGAAATAGTTCCATAAATAGCCAGCCAAAAGCCTAAAAAGTATTTATAGTTTCAACGATTTTAGCAAAGTAATTTAGTCAATAGAAGAACGAGCCGAAAGATATTTTTTAAAAGATGTTTTATATAAAGCTAGAGCGGCTACCAGTGCAACATTTCCTCAAAAGTATTTATTTCTTATTTTCGATAAATTTCAATTTAATTTTTGGAAATATATCTTTAACACAAAAAAAGATAGATATTAAAAGTTTTCTACTTACTTGACCGGTACTTTTTAAATACTGATAAGTTCCATGGACGCCCTTCAGATCAGATTCTGAAAAATTGGGAAAAGAATTCAATGAGACAAGCCAAATATTTTTAGAGGTACAATTTTACATTTTTGTACAACTTTAAAAGGAATAAAGAGAATTACCAATATTATGAGAGATATAAACCCATTTCATTTTTTGCTTTGTGCCTTTCATCATTGGAACTTAAACAAAAAGCGATTCCCATTAAAGAGATAAATCGAACTAGATTTAAATCTACAATTCATATTCTTTCCTATATTATTAGCAATTTAAAATAGCTTTGGGATAAATTTTCCTCAATTACAATAACAACTGACCCACCCACCTTGATGAACGCTCTCCATTCACACCTAAAACATAAATTATACCTTTATATCTGTAATGCAAAAGACCTCATAAATAATAGTGTCATGTTATTGTACCAACTCCATATCTGAACTTGGATGAAAGTTACCTGACGGGATATCAGATATCTGTAACATGACGATAACGACCCAGTCGACAAGAGAAAGATTATGAAAAACTGGTACAACGGAAATCACCACTATGCAGTTTTCTACGTACTATGCATCCATATCTGATACACAAATGATGCTGCCGCCAGCCATACGATATTCAGATAGCGCTCAACTATCAGATACAACAATTATAAACGATACTACCTGAATGCTTAACAGTGTCACATGTTGGGAAGAGGAAAATCAGTTGACAACAATTTGTATCCAGGCATGGGGAAAACTATGGGAGAAATGACACATGAGAGGTTATCAAAAGATGATCGGCGGCTTTGGAGGACGCTTATTAGGTGGGTCTCAGTTTAAATTGAATTTTCGCAATCGGTGCAGAATATCAACGTCAGTGCACGTCTGCAGCTGTCACCGCACCTGAGAATTGTGTTCAACATTCCGAGACTCGTGATCGATAAAATTGATGAAATCTTTGGGATGGATGTGAGGCTTCACAGGCATGCGAGATGTTACCTTCCCTGGGCGAAGTTAGATTTCTGATTGATTTTACAAGAAATGCCTCAAATAATATCGGATCACATATCACAATATGGCATTTAATATGATGATCATAAAAAGGCTTACAATTATAAAATTATGAACGATATTAACGTCCATAAAGTTCGTGAAGAGAAAATGTCAAGTAAAGAAGGTTTTCTATGGTACAATCTTTTTATATATTTAGTTTTCGTGGGAAAAGCTCTACAAGCCTTTTATCTTGATGTGTTTTAACCTCGCCTTCTCGTTGATTCGAAATATACCGACGTTAACTGACAAGGTAAAGATGGGCCGTGTCAGATCAACTTTACCTAGTTGGTGAAAATCTACCACTCCCTTGTGCAAGAACCGGGAGTTGGATGAAATTGCAATAGGATAATATGGTACTCGTCTCCCTTCATATGAGCGATGAGCGATATGTGTAACCTAGAATGCGCTAACTATTCTTACATAACATCTCCTTCGTTTCAACTCCAGCTAAATTTTTCACAACAGTCAATGCCTTTTGGTAACTGCTCTGCACCATATCACTTTGAGGGAAAACACGCGTCGGCGCAAACAGAATTAGGACGCAGTGCCAAAAAAAATTTAACTTAGTCTACACCAAGCAAAAAATTGGACTCTTCCAACGTCTAGGTTCTAAGTGAAAAGGGAAAGGATGTGAAGGCTGTGTTCCTATGTTTCTTTCTGACACCCCGGTCTGTGTCGCTTGTTCGCCAATGCGGCTTTAAACGGCTATATCTCCGTTAGCATTGAGAATCTCAAGAATAGGAATGAAATTAGGGATCATTATTTTACGGGAAAAAAAGGTTCTGCCAAATGGCAAGTAGGTTGGAGGGTTTAGGAGCTGAAAAAATGACGGAAAAGTTGAGAAATCTTTTGAAAAACTTCAAACGGCTATATCTCCGGAGAAAAGTATAATTCTTTAAATGAATTCTTCCATGGAACCCAAGTAGGACAAATCCAATATATCACCATCGTTATTGACGAAGAATAATTGGAAGAGGACAATATTTTTCTTCTAACAGGTACACAATTTCAATTTCTAATGCAATTCGTTGATTAACAAAAGTAATTCATAGATTAACAAAGAAAGAAAAAAGATTTTGTGAAATCTAAAACACATATCTTAGAAAATTGTTAAATGTGAAGAGATTCAGAAAAACTTTCCTAAGTTTCCCAAAAAAATCAAGCAATGGAAGGCATTCTATTGACTTAAGGTGTATCGGAGACGCTAACAGAGGCGGATTCTTTCGCTCCTGGTAATAAAGAACCTGTTGCGGCTTTCAGGAAACAAGAAAATCTTTGCGCAGTTATTTTCAGCCAATCTAGTCGTGACAATTATCGACAAATCTGCAAACGCTTTATGCAACTGGATGAGTCCAAGTGTGCAAGTAATCCACAGTTGGCCTTTCGAAATTAGACTCATGACTCATTCTGAATCCGACACCTAGCACCCCCATTCAAGTAGTCCAAATAGACGGCGTTATTGGTGATCCTGACCCCAATATACATCCTCCGACGGCAGAGGAAGTTGATTTCGCCGTGCGATCACTGAAATCACACAAAGCACCGGGCGCAGACGAGATTCCAGCCGAGCTGTTACAATTCGGTGGAACGAGTCTACTAAATGCGATACACCAGTTACTGCTGCGAATCTAGGAGGACGAGGAGATCCCAGACGATTGAAGCAAGAGCATCATCTGTCCCATCCACAAAAAGGTAGATAGATTGCGTTGTGAACACTTCAGAGACATTTCACTTGTCGGTTCGTACTATGAATTATTGACTAAAATTCTGGAGAGAAGAATAAGACCCACACGCCGAGCGAAAAGAATAAGACCAGGTTCCTATATACATACTAGTCAGTAGGGGGAGTTTGCAATGGACCAAAAAGTCTAGGCCATTAAAGAAGTCGAGCGATTTGATAGCCAGCAGATGAAGCTCACCATTATATCAGCAGATGATACGATTCATTTTTCCATCACATACGCACCAAAGACAGGTCGACCTGATGCAAGATGCCTTCTAGAAACTTGTTGATGCAAAGACCTGCCACGTACTTGCTGATAACTATATCATCATTATAAGCACCGTTAATGATCATGTGCGTGCAAAGTGGACGATATCAGGTGCCACGGGGGAAAAGGAGGTAAACGATATTTACACCGGTTTCCCTAAAAGCCTTTGGTACCGTTGATCACATTATTCTCCTTTCCAAACTATCATATTTTGATCCAACTTGCCTCCAGAATCGTTTCTTGGCTTTCCTCCCGCCTATCATGCTACTCAGCCCGTTCATTCACTCCTTCTTCTGGTATTCCCCAAAGCTCAATAGTTGGTTCTACCCATATTTTTCATCAATGACCTCCTCTCTCTCCTCACCAGCCCGTATTTACTTTACCCTGACGACCTTAAATTGTATATTTGCTCTGTTTCGTCTCCACTGGACTGTGCTCTATTCCAATTCAACCTCGATGCTCTGGTCCGTTGGTGCTCGGTTAACAAGCTGATACTGAATGCCATTGAAAATTCTATTCGCTTAAACCCTCCGAAACATCCTTCTCCTACGGTCCTAGTGAACAACCCCTTCCACTACTAATACCTGGGTGTAACCTTCATTAACATACTTCGTATTAATTCCCACTTCGTAGACATCATTGATCGCATTTCCAAAATGTCTGATTTAACCTTACGTTCCTGCTCCGAATTTATCTCAATCTAGACCTCCTTAAAAACTTTTCAATACCCTTGTGAGAAACATTCTTGAATATTACTGGGTGGTGACTGCCATGCTCTTCAAGCTGTACAACGTAAGTTCACTCGGATCTTTTTTTTCAAAAAGAATCTTCGCCGTGTGGACTATACTTTATGGCTCCACTGCGTCAATCTCCCTTCCCTTCATCAATGCCGCAAATTTCCTTATATGTGTACCCTTTTCAAACTCTGTAATTTCCTGATGGGTTGCTCTGCCAACTCCGATATTATTTCTTGCATTACCTCTCGTAGTACACATAGTGCGGACATTTTCAAAGTCCCTTGGCGGAACTCGATATCAGCTTTTACTCCCCGTTCCCGAGACCAGCTTAAGTCTTTTGACTCCATTTTCTTCCTTAATTTGAAGCGCAAGGTAAGCCATTTACTTGCTACTATGCACTACAAATTTACTTACTATATATAAAAATGAAATAAAAAATAAAAAAGGGTTGGAGCACGCAATGAGCATAGCGAACGTAAAGTCAATTTTCTGAAGGTTTACGATCTTGTACTTGTGAATGCATGGTTCATCAAACAACTGTCTCATCTTCCTAACATAAATTTTAAAGTGGAAACAGTAAAACACTAATCCACTATATCCTCTTAAGACGCCGACAGTTTACGAGTATCACCGTCACTGACTGCAAAGCTATTCCCTGGAACTCAACATTGATTCCTGTCTTTAAAATCAAGCTACCGATAAAACAGCGTGAGAAATGCACTGGCATGCCGCGCATTAAATGGTGGAGATTCCGTGAGAAAAAAAGAGGAAAAGATCTGACTTACGCAATTACCAACCATCACTAATATGGAAAAAAATCCAACCACCGGGGTCACCAAGCAGGTAAGCGCTTAATCAACCGCGATACTGGGCAATGGATTGACGATGTCCAAATGAAAATTCTTAAAGACATACCTCTACTATAAATTTCTTAACGATAAAGCGGTGGCCAATTGGCAACTTTGCAAGAATGCCAATCAGGAAACAAAGAAACCGATCGCTATTACCCATTGATCTTTACAATAAACTGGACATTCGGGACGCCGAGAGAGATCTACATCAACTTGTGAAAAGCACGCCCTAACGCACACAGGATAGCGAACACCTCTATATCGTTAATGACAAGAAGTACTTTGCTTACCAATCTACCAGCTCCGGCAGATACATGCCAAAAATATTTCGAGAAAATTTCAACGGAAGAACTTGTTCATCCTTCACTTCCGGCATTTAGAGCAATTCCACCTGTCAGTGCGACTGAAGTCGAGGAAGAAATTAAACGAATCAAATTGAGGAAAGCCACGATATCGCATCTGAGCTCTGTAAAGCAAAGAGCCGGGACCCAATACTACGACACAGTGAGTTTCCCGATCGAGTTACTGAGGAAGGCAGAAGATCAGCTGGCTGACAAGAAAGTATGACCGTTCTAATATGGAACAAGTCGGAATACCGGAAGCTCGCGCTTCGGGTATAAAGGTTTTGTGTTCATCTTATGTAAGAGACGCACATTTTTCTGTCCGTATATAGCTACAAATCCAACATAATCCTTCATATTTTTCCAAACTACGAGACATACGTACATATTAGAGCCATAGATATTACGCTCACCCTAAACAAACAAACTGCCTATTACCTACTGTACACATATATGCACGTATCTAAATTTATCATACCCATATTTCCGATTTACGTCTTATATCTATCTAAATTAGGCACTACCCGCAAAGTTCATTAGCACGCATATATTATATACCTACATACACACATGTCTGGTTGACAAATAACTAAAAAACTAAAACAAAATAATTGTCTGCGACCCAATTCCTAAGAACCCATTTCGTTGTAATATTGACGAATTGATATGTGATGATGACGTCATGCGGGTTGTAGAGTGAACGAAATTCACAAAAAATTGTAAAGTTTCACCCCCTATAACTTTGTTAATAATAGTTGGATTTTCTTCAAACTTGACCAAACTGTGCATTATATTCTTCATTACACGCATGCCAAATTTTGTACTTCTGGGATGAACATAAGGGGGGTGCCGGGTAAATTTCTAAAATGTGGAAATATACTATTATTAACTTTATTTGTGCAGATATCGGAACCGGATATATTTTGAGGCCTAGATTTCGTAGAGATGCACCACTGTGATTTTTTTCAGATTTTTCGGTTGGATAGGTTCTGAGAACGAGACCTGTTACACTTTTTGTGGGTCATATTTTGAACCCTCACTCCCCTATGTTCCATCTAATATCAAATATTGAACCAGATCCGAAAAGTACTAATTGAGACCTTTCATTTGATACCCTACATGGCTACATTCTGTGAAAAAAAAATTTGCACCCTCCATTCACATGTACGGGGAGTCCCCCTTAAACTTAACATAAGATGGCGCCACTGACTGCATGTAAAGGGATCACCAGATTACATACTCTCACCAATTTTCGTGACAATCGGTCCAGCCGTTTCCGAATAAATCGGGTGTGACAGACAGACAGACAGACAGACAGACAGACAGACAGACAGACGGACAGACGGACAGACAGACACCGTCTCGATTCTAATAAGGTTTTGTTTCACACAAAACCTTAAAAAGGAAGGAAGTCGAGCAGAGTATCCAAACCACCGTCCAATCTGGTTGCTATCCCATAACTTAAAGTTTTTGAACGCATTCTTGACAACAGTATTCACGATATCGTTCAAATGACCGCGAATCACGGTGGAATTCTCAAGAACTGCAGAACTGATGTACTACAATCTGCAGGGTTACTTATGGAGAAACACCGTAAGAAATACCACCTTCTTCCTTTTTCTTTTTGTTGTGGACGCTGACATACAATACATGCAACGATGATGATGATATTTACCTAGCGTTTTAAAGCAAAGCTGGCCTTGATTTTAAAAACTTGGATGACCGCCCGATGCAACTCGGTCTGAAATTAAATCTGAATAAAACAGAGCTTTAAACGACCCGCAATGCTGACCATATTGCCTCCTATAGGGTACTGTTGGTCCAACGATTCTTATTATTATTTTAACGACCGATCCTAATAAACCACGCACTATCACTGTCGGTGGCAGTGATCTACTCAGAACTGAGCCATGCAAATATTGTATCTCGGATCAATGCTACCAGCCAATTGCGAGCCGCGTTGTGAAATTGCTTCACGCACTAGTGCAACTAGGATGAAATCGCGTTCTTTGTGATCAATGTATCAATGAACCTCTCAAATTCAAAATTTACCGGTGTGTCGTTCGCGCAGTCGCCCTTTATGATTCTAAATGTTGGCCGACCATAAAAGACAATGAATGGCAGCTCGCGTAAATGAAAACGAAGATACTGTGTTCGACGTAACATAGTTTGATCAAATCCGAAATGAGGATATCCGCAATGGATAGGGAACTGCACCGATCATGGAAAAATTACGAAAGAAGGATCTTCAATGATATCATCACGTAATTCACGCTAAGATGGGGCAGTTCACTTGCCAATATGGGACTGAATATTGAAATCGATGAGGAACAGTCACAAGACCTGCCAAAACAACGTTTGTTTGAATGCCTCGCGACTGCATTCAGATAAGGCCCACGACATAGCAAAATAGTGCAACTGATCAACACCAACTGACCCCGATTCTGAGCGGAATTAAGTCTGAAGAGGAAGAAGCAGAAAAAAGTCTACGCCATGTCAACGCGGGCGTTACTCTAGAATCACATGGTAGACTGGAACAGTGGGGGAACAGTGCAAATTTTTCGGGAAATCTAGGAGTGAGTTGAAAAACAACAGACACGTAGTGCACAAACTACGCCCTCTTTAGCATTCATTGGCAACCATGTGTATTAAAGGGGAAGGTGGATCAAAAAATGTTAATATAAGAAAAATTTAAAAAGAAAACAAAACATATTTTTTTCGTTCTTGCTATTCTAGATGTGTTTTTTATGCATATCTCCTGTCGACTCGTTTGGGGAGTATATGAAACCCATAAATTCTCAGTTTTTAAAGGAACATCACACTTAATGTTGTGCATGTTATAGGTCTATATCTCTGCAGTAGTACAAACGCGAACATAAACAGCCATGGCCGATCGGAATTCAAACCTCAGGTAATGGAAAGAAGATGCGGGGCTCAGCCATATCGACCATCGTACCGTCAACATTCTTCGCCTTCGCTGATTCAGTGCCGAATAAATCTTTCGCTTTTCCTTACTTATCTATTCTCAATAATAAAAAGTTTGTTGAAATTGCTTTGCACTTCTTTTTCACTGCTAATAAAATGTCTATATGATATTACTGGTGATATTGCATTTTTAATCCAGAAATGCAGAAACCTTATTAAAATTCGTTCACTGTCTGTCTGCCCATCTGTCTGTTTGTCTGTCTGTCTGTCCGTCACACGGATTTTTCTCGGAGATTGTAGCATCGATTAACACCAAATTTGGTGGAAAGCTGGGAACTCTGAACGTTCACGCATACAGTAAGTTACATCCTGTTACGTCGAATTTAAGGTTAGGTCCCCCATGCAATAGGTGGGTGTAAATTTTTTTTATCAAATATGGGTATCAAATGAAAGGTCTCGGTTAGTACTCTCCGAAGCTGGTCTCAGTTTTGACATTTGTTGGAAAGGCTTGTAGTTCGGGAGATCGAAAGTGATCATTTATTTAACGGGGCCATTCTTAAAAACTGCCCGACCTGAAAATCTGAAAAAATCAAGAAGCTGCCACTATATGGTGGCTAGGCTCCATACCGATACCCCTTCAAATAAAGTTAACAAAAGTACATTGCTGTAATTTTCAGTAATTGACTGCAGAACCCCCCTTAAGTTCATACTAGCACCACGTAATTTTGCAGCAATATAGGCTATAATATAGAGCTTGATTCTATCAAGTTTGGTGGAAATCGCACTATTACTAACAAAGTTATAATAGGCCAAATTTGTCGCTTCTTTGGAAATTCAAGATTTTGAATGTCAATATCCCCTGAAAGTGAATATTCTCACATAATATATGCACATATTACGTGTTACGTACTAATGGGACAAATTCACACTCAAATGTATGTATAAAGGAAATACATCGTCCAGCTTGCGGTTTCCCGACTTGTTTTTAAAATAAGATAGACTCATCTAAACTTTGTAGATTATATCTATAAATACGACGGTATGGATAAAATGAAACTAGTTGACTGCATAATGCACTCCAGTTATCCATTCAATCGGATCAAAGTAAAATTCACTTTTTCCCAATATTAGTCATAATAAAGTGCTTAGAGATGCAGATATGCAATTTTCACTGAGATAAACCATAAGTAAAATCGATTGCCCACTCAACCGTGTTTCACTATTAATTGAATTTTGTCACATATCATTTCGTTGCTTCGTTAATTACTGAACTAAAGCGGCCTCCAGCACTTCAAAGCAGCAGCATAAAGTGCAAGATTTATTCGATAGCGTATGCAAATCTGTGGCTTTTCGCTTAATTTGAATAGAAGTCCGACAAGGCATTTTCTCTTCAATCTACTCTAGTGAAAACATCCGGTCATTAGATTTTGACTTGATTAGCCTCATCTAGATTGATGGAATAGAGAAAGAAACTCAGATAGACAGTGCGAATGCACAGGTTTATGGGCCGCGGCTTAATACTCGTTGTTATCGCAGAAAGTTAATTTAACGTAATTCAACACTTTAACTGTTATGCACCTTTTTAACCCACGAATGTGGAAAATGCTTTAGTTTTTATGTAATAGAGTGCGTTGCGGAGTATCCTCTGGTCGATTAACTGAATTGTAAACGAGAACTCTTAGCTTGATGATAGTTTTCCATTGAATAACAGAAATGACATAATTTCGCGTTTAATTCAGATTGCATGAGTGACCTTGCAGTCGTTAGCACTTGAATATATTTTAAAATTGTCGAGTATCCACTTTTTAAAATGCTTCCAAAATAATAGATTGTTCAAAGACTACCGTTCCTCTCAATTCACAAGTCTTCCGCAATCTGAATCTGAATTGATCCTTTTTATTTTTTATTTTATTATTTTTTAGAGTTTTTTGGCCCGTCTCTCATCCATCAGTATCGGATGGGTTAAATGAGTAAAAGTGCAACCAAAGTGCCTCTTCAAGGCAAGTGAATAATTTCGAAAGTGAAGCCATTCATTTCACACATTAAGTGTAGAGCAGGGTCCCACCTTTTCCAGTCCATGCAGCCTGATACACTCCAATTATATTAGCCTTGTTATTGTCCAGCCAATTATTCCAGTTTGATTGCAACTCAAGATAGTTGTTTGTTGAGAAATCTGCATCCACAGATGGAACTGCAACTCGCATATTACGGATAGCAGGCGACATATTCAAATTCTTCCGGTTTCATTCAACCCAGTGGCCAAGAGGAAGGCAGATTATCTATACAGAAATATCTTTCACATGATTAGATTTATTCATAGTGCAATGTATGAATGCAATATCCAATTGTCGGGAAGTTTGCGGACGTTTTGGTATGTCTCCTGTCCAGATTATGTGTTGTGAGAAAGATACTTTTGCAACGTGATCTTTGATTTGTGAAACTGAATCCATAATATTAAGATACTAACGAGCCGGGTCGGATTCAGTTCAATGCCTGCTCTGCAAAACCTTTTCTGCCTGGTCACGCATGTCCATTAGTTTCTCTATGCAAGCTAAAGTAAAAGTCAGACAAGTTTTGAGAATTAGCTGATTTAATTCAAATCTGAATGACTTATTCATATTAGCTGCAGCGAAAAGGGAAACTTTCTTATGTTAATTTCAAAGCATCCAACGAGCGCCGTCCGTCCGTCTGTCATAAAAATGCACAAAAATCATTTCAATATTAATTCAAAGGCAGAGAAAACCTCAAAGCCATTCAACCTATTTTCAACTTGAAACCTACAATCATCACCACCAAATTTGCAACTGTCCGTCATTTGCATGAAAGACATCTCTCCATTTGCTAATAATCACAAAGCATCAAAAAAGATAGGAAATGACTTCAGATAGAACTGTCCAGAAAAATTTTAACATATCAAAGTGGAGTTTTCACTGTGGGTCTTATTTGATTTTTTTGACTCTTCTATTTACGTTTACCATTCATTATTCGAGCACTTCCTCCAAATTATCATCATCGCAAGTAAAAGAAATGGAAACCATGGGTGACTGGCGAATTCACAAATTCACTTCAATGGCTGGGAAAACTACTAAGTGTGGACAGCAAACATAATTTTGTTACCCAGCAGGTGGGCCCTGGTAATTTGAAATAATTTGCCAAATTGCGATCACCAGTCGGAAAATATTTTGTGTTTCAGATTTTGTTTTTATTTTCACGATTATGGCGTTAGAAATTCATCTATCAATGAAAATTGCAGTTTTTAGCTCTTTGTACAAATAATAGTTGAATAAGAATGCTTTAACTGCTCTATATTCAGTATTAGATAATAGATTTAGTCAAGTATATACTATAGAATGTAATAATAGATTTACAGTTTTTTAAATAATTTAGGGTATAAAAAAATGAATTTCAGAAAATCTAATGCGGAACGGATACGCTTCAATTCTATCAACATTTTGCAACTTTTGCAGTGGGTCCTTCAAATAACGCTTTTTAAACGTCAATCATGTATGTTTCAAAATAACTTGCATAATTTTATTATTAAATTTGGGGGATTAACACTACAAATTTTTTATCAAACACAGAGTTTGCAATTCATCTGTCATCATAATATGGTCATTTCCTTAGCTTCAGTGGGCTGAAACTGACTACAGATTAGAAAAAGATATTCAAAGTTGTGGACTGGAAGTTAGATATAAATTCAGTTATAACATTTGAAAATTTGATATGTATGTCACATTGATAATATAATCTTCACCATGTTCGTCTAATGTAGGCAGAAACTCAACGACAACTAACCACAGATAATTAATTAAGCCATAATCAATTTGAGAATGGTTTTGTTCCTACTCTCTTTGGAACTATGTTCGCACTTTGGCATGTCTGCCTAACATGTAGCAGGAAAACAGCATATGACAGATACGGATAAGTAGGTCACAAACAAAAACTTGCAAGGAAAAGGAGAGTTGAATAGAAAGCGCATACAGAGGACTTGGAGCTCAGGACAGAATTGAAAATGGCCAGCGAAATTCGCTGCGGAGGTGAAAAACAATCAATCAGCGAACAGAACCAGAACAAAACACAGCTTCATGGTACCTCAATTCAACCCAAAAGCCTTGCCTTGCCTTGATTCGGAGTTTAAGAATAACGTTTTGAACCATCTAGAGTTTAGGGCGAAACAAATTGCAGAGTTGGCTAGTAGTTTTGAGGAGGGAAGGGAGTTCTGGGAACGAGGCTTATTACACTTTTTTGGAGCACACATTTTGAGCCCTTACTACCCTATTTTGCATCCTATATCAAAAATATCATCAGCTTCGAAAAACACTAACGGAGCCCTTTCATTTGATACCCAACATGACCATATTATGTGAAAAAAATTACACCCCCCTTCACATATTTGGGAAGCCCCCTCAATCTCAACACAAAAAAGCGCCACTTGCTATATGTAAACGAATTCACAGACCACATCTTTTCCCCAAATTTTGTGATAACTGATTTAGCCCTTTCCGAGTAACTCGGATGTGACAGACAGATAAGCAGGGCGGCAGTGTAAGCATGGTATGAACTGCGAATGCTACGGAAGCTTATAATAATAATTCAGAGCAATTCATAGTAAATCAGTCGTTACTAAACCAACATTAGTTAAAACTTGTTGAAGTCAATTACTTTACGTATTTTACGAAAACATTTAAATACAAATTTTCCATTTCCTTCGTACTTTCCATTTTGATTCTGTAACGAACTGTAAACCACAAACAGCCGTCTTTTATTAACTATACCGGCATCAACAAAGTAAGAGCTATAATAAATAGCCTAATGACAAAAGCAGAGATCGGCGTTCATTAACATCGCGTCGGCTTGCGAAACGCCCTAACCGATCCTATTTCGCATCAACAGACTAAAAAGATAAAAAAGGGAAGAATCTCCCACGAAACCACTGGCTAGTTTTGGAGCATAAGGAGCCAGAATAGGCTTTTCCTGATCTAAGCACAAGCTAGCTAAATCCAAAAAGGAGTGAAACGAAGCCGAGAAAATAATTCGAAAACGAAACCCCCAAGAAGCCCTGGGCAGGATAAAAGTAGATCCTGCACTTATGGAGCTAAGCGACAACGTGACGTGAATTAGGCGAACACAAAAAGAAGGACTGCTATTCAATTTATCGAAGAAGAACAAAGATCACGATGACCTACAAAAAAACAACGAGGCTTCACTCGGCGAACAAGCCACCGTCCGCGGTATTCGGCCAATGATTATAATAGAGTGCAAAGATCTTGACGAGAACAAGAAGGAAATTTGCGAAGCACTCAGAGACCAATTGAAACTGAAAGACGTACAAGAGATGGATATGAAGAGGCTAAGGTGAGGATACGGCGGAACGTAAACAACGACTCTTACTATGTCTGTTGCGGCAGCTAACAAAGCATTGTCTGCTGGTAGAGTTCGCTTGGGATGATTTGTGTGCAAACTACGCGAGCAAATTCCCCTAAAAAGTGCCCTAAATGCCTCGGATTCGGACACAAGGCGAAAGATAGAACTAGCACCGTCGATAGATCGAAACTGTGTCGAAGATGTAACGGAGAAAATTATCTGGCCATTGACTGCACCAAGGACCTCACCCTCTTCTATGCAGAGAAACTAAAGATCGCGACTCTAACCAAATAGCAGCCTACAGGATTGCCTCACCTAGCTTACATAAATGAGTCATCCAGCTGAATTTAAATCACTGCCAAGGTCCTCAGGACCTGCTGTCGCAAAAAGTGTTTGACAAGTAAATTGATGCGGCTATGGTCTGTGAGCAATACAAAATCGTCCACAAAGGCGTTTGGGAAACGGATGCAAGGGGAAAGGCTGCGGTATGGGCCTGCGGTATTTGAGCTTTGCAACAAGCAATAGAGCACAGCTAACCCAACTTTGTGATGATTAAGATCGACGACCTCTAGATTTACAGTTGCTATGTCGCACCAAGTATGACAACATCAGAATATTGCAATATGCTAGCCAAACTAGTGAGAGACGGCAAAGAGCACAACCCCAAAATTAATACCGATGACTTCAACGCTTAAGCAGAGGAGTGGGATAGTCACGAAACAAATGAAAGGGGAAGAATTCTACTTGAGGTGTCCTCCGGCCTAAACATCACCCTGACTAATGTCGGAAGCATAAACACGTTTAGGCGCGGAGAATTAGGCTCCATCGTGGATTTTACTTTCGTAAGTGACTCGCTGGTCAAGAGTCAGCTAGCAGTATACGCATAGTGACCACCAGGCGATATATATAACCATTAATAAGCGAGCTAGAACAATAAATATTAACCTGAAGAGACGAGAGCCAGGCTAGTCATCAGGATCACTTGATGAAGATACATTTTAGAGGTATTGCGGTGACATACTGAGTTTACTGGGACGGCCGCAGATAGTGTCTCCAACAGACATATCGAGCGTGCGATGCTTCCATATCACGACATATGCCCTCTTAAAAGCGGAATCCCAACTACTGGCGGATCGCTGAAATAGCGAAATGCCGGATGGAATGCTTGAAGGCCAGAAGGCAAAGTCAAAGCCGAAGTAACACGCTGGAATATGTGCAACAGTACCTTGAGTATGAAAGTTGCAATGGATCATCACCAAGAGTAAAAATGAATTCTTCAAGTGACTCTGTACTGAGACAGGTTCTGACCCTTGGGGAGGTGAGTAAAAATTGATTATGTCGGTCTTTTATGTGTCCCAGATTGCTGCGGGAGATCATTTCGACACTGTTTCCCCAACTAAGTGCCGAAGATATCCTTCCAGTAACCGCAAACAAAGTTCAGGACGCAGTAAAAAAGTCCGGGATAATGCAGCCCTGGGATTGATTGAATCGCAAACAAGGCGCTGAAACTGCCAATGAGAATGACACCAAGAATTTTCGCACAATTATTCACAGACTGTCTAAAAAAAACTTGTGCTGTTCCTGAAGCCAGGTGGGCCGATAGGCGAGCCAACATCCAACAGACCTATCTGTAGGCAAGGTTCTCTGGCGAATAATATATAATCGACTATATCAAAATAATTGGTAGTGGCGGTTATTTATCAGATAGGAAGTTTGGCTTCAAGAAGACTAGGTCAGCGGTTGATGCCACCAAAGTGGTTTTTGAACTAGCTAGGAAAGCCTTTAACGAAGGAAAATACTGCGCATTGGTGACTCTCGACATCACTCCCAGCACTCGTTAAATAACCTAGGATCAACTTCGACATAAAACAAGCCGCTTGTACAAGAAGCAAGAAGCGAGCCTTTGCAAGCAAACTGGGCGAATGAATTCATTGGCTGCGTGGCAAACAGCATGGAACCAGGCGAAGAATGGTCGGTGGACATACGGGCTAATCCGGAACATAAGGATCTGAACTACACGAAACTATGGCGAGACGAGTTCCGACTTGACTCAATTCTTACGCGGACATAGTGAAGGTTCAGCAGTAGATGCAGAATAGGTTTTCTTGGTCTGTTCAATATTCGAATGCCCAAGGAGACACCTCGAGAATGAACTGCGGTCCCCGTTAACGACTGCTAAGCAATTTAGCGCTTCCGAGGAAAGGAGTAATTTTTCGTGACGACGGATGGTAAGGCTAACACTGCTCAGCAAGGGCAAAGAAAATTTTGAGCTATCGCTGGCATGCCAACTACTTTGCATTCTTTACGCAGCCGGGAAGATTCTTGAAGGGTTCATCATGAGTAGACTCACTCTCTGACCAAGAAGACGCACACCGCCAGCCGAGACATAAAGCCATCGATCATGATCCTCATGCAGGAAAAGATACATCTTGACTACAAAGGGGATATTAACCCAGTATCCAGCGGTGAGAAAATTACAGAGGCAACACCGATGAAATACCCTAAATTGACGCTTCACTCGAAGATGAGTTTTTTGAGCAAATTGAAATAATGTTGGCCAAGGCTGCAGTAAGAGCTACTAAGATAGCTGATGGCAAATGTTGGGGCCCAACTTTCAGCAGGTCACATCTTCTCTTGAGTGCGATGCTGTTTTATTCCATAGCACGTAATTATAGACAGATGTTTTCAGCAAGGAAATGTATCGTAACCGTCTTACACAGGTGTAGAAGCGCAGAGCATTAAGGATGCCGTCGGCCTACCTTACTATCTCAGAGCTGGTTGTATTGTTGGAGCCACTATAGAGGAATATCTATAAACACACTTAAAAGAACTAATGTCAAATTTTCTCGGATCAAAGATCAACGAGTCGAGAGACAGTAAATCGAAAACCGAAGCATACTTTCCTAGCTCTGAAGCTGGTACAGAGGTTTCAGTTTCACCTGCACGAAATCAATGAGGATCCTTTGTATGTGTGGTTTACAGTAAGATACCTTTTTCTTGCGAAAGTTGAGGTGACAGCGTCAGCAACTCTGTGCCTACACAGGGAAGGTCTCTCCAGAAAATATTATTAGATAGATGCTGAAGGACATTGTCAAATGGAGCCATGTTGTATATTACGATCGGATTCGTCTTCCCATGATGGTTGACCGGCGAAAGGACCGGATGGCATTTTGTTCTTTTAACTAATAATTTTTGGCGCTATTTTTCATACGTATCCAAGGGGTCATATAATAGAGACTAAATACACCTAGATATATTAAACGACGGGAAGAAACCCCAAGTAGATTTGAAAAATATTGTCAGTAGAATTTACCCTGAAATTAGGTAGTGGAACCTGGGGACGAAAGCATGGATTGGCTTTAGTTATGAAGAATGAAACACACGAACAGCAAGAGTTCTTCTTTTGCCTTGATTTCTACCCAGTGATTGCTAGGAATTCATTCCTAACGAAAAACTTCACAGAGAGAAAAATGACGAGAAGTTTCCTAAACCTAAAGATCGGAAAATCTGTGCCTACTGATTCTGCAGGTTGCCAACCCGTACAGGAAAAACTACCTTTTACGAAGCGAAGAAATGAACCTGAATTGGACATAATGAAAAATTTTATTACCGAGTTTGTCAATATAAGCGAACGGTTATGCAATCTGCGCTTGCAGAGTCAAATAAGGACACCTCTTACGAGTCAGTAGAAGGAGCTCTCGAAATCTATGCTCTAACATCAAAATTATACTTGAAGAAGCTTGCATAAGTGTACCAATGACAACGGGTTACTGACTAGGAATGTCAGATGAAATTCAGATTTTTGGAAGTTTCTCGTTTTCGCGGACGGCGGCTCTTTCAAGCGTGTCACTTTCAATTAAATGCTGTCAACTTTGAAGAAAATTACGAAATATAAGGGGTTAATACAGAATCGGATAACTTCAAATTTCTTATGACAAACAAAACCGTGAAAATGATCCAGAACAAATGTTTCGTTAACACTTACAAAGGGAAAATCAACGCCGTAGTATGCAAAATCAGACACCATGGAGGTGAAGGAGTAAACGCTGGCCTTCGTAACCACGTAAAGCAGATGCCATTAATATAACTAAAAACATAATTGGCACGAGTAGCAAAAGAAGTCAAATGACTGATTTGATGATAATTGTACCGTAGTAACTCAGCAGCTGCATACCCAACCAAAAGTCGGAGCACGTATAGAGACTTATTGCGAACTCCCCTGAGTGAAGGAGCAAATGTGGAAGTTTTACCAACAGCTCAGCAGGGTAAAGTCATAATCAATACGAACATTGACTCCAGTGAATGAAGAGCAACTAGGTGAAAGTTTTATTGTCCAATCAGAGAATTCTATGCCCCGTCAAAACTAGTACGGCCGAACCAGACCAAGATGTAAGGCTAAGTGAAAGCAGCGGGATTGCTGTCCACCGTTAATAACCACCTGAGACGGGAGAATTCCCCATCGTGTGCCCTTTTTAACATTGGGCTTAAAAAAGTGATCAGTGACGCTGAGTTCAAAACCTCGAAGGAGTCTCGACCGAGAAACTTGTTTGTACTATGGAAGTGGATCTAAGAAGAAGATGGCTTAAATTTTCGGAAACCGAAAAGGAGTAGATAGCGTATTTGGAAGCAGTAACATTAAAAGAGGGTAGGGATTGATTATGACTGCAGAGCAGTCGAAAATAACGGATGTAAAGGGAACCCATCGGCAGAGATGGCAGCATGAATGACGACAATGCAGGACATGAATGGACGCAGTAGGTCCTAGTGTTACGACTTCACCGACGGCGTCAAGAATCCCTGAAGCGACTTAGTGGCGCAGAGTGTCAGCATGTGAAACGAAGATTAACGACTTTAGAGCAATTGCAAACAAATAAGGTATTATATCAAGTATCCGTCTGCGTCTTATCCATCAAATAACGAAACTTAAAGTTCGAGAAACCGAACACCGAACCGAACCACACACTGTCTGAAAAAGCCGCAATTATACTTGAAAATATCTAAAAAGAATACTGAGATCCTGGGTCTGCATCCATTTGGTCGGTGATTGGGGGGCTGCTAACTCACCTCGACACTGAAAGCAATGTGACGGAAAATTCCTACTAAATGTTGATCGCTCTCCTATCAGTAATCACAACGCGGCAATCAACATCTAGAGGGTCAGGTAGAGCGGCGGAGTTGGCAGGCCCTTTTAGAGTTTTGTGTTATACAAAACCTTATTAAAATCGGTTTACTGTCTATTGGTCTGTTTGTCTATTTATCGTCCCACGCATTGGTTATACCAATTGACACCAAATTCAGTGGGAAGGTGGGAACATACACTGAGTTACATCTTTCTACATGGAATTTAGGGGGGCGGGCGTGCCCATACATGTGAAAGCGTGGTGTACATTTTTTTTAAAAAAATTAAAGTTCTGGCTTAGAACTTTTTAAAACTGGCCTCAGTTTTGACATTTAATTCACAATTAGGCAGGGTGGGGGCTAGAAAAGGGTCATTTCTTTCATTTCATTCTCAGAACCTACCCAACAAAAGAAACTGAAAATAATCAGATGGCTGCCACTTTATGGTGCGTAGGCTCCGAAATACCCTTCATTATCTAATATATGCTCGAATAAAGTCAATAATAGTATATTACTAAAATTTTTAGTAGCTGACTGCAGAACCCCCCGAAGTCCAACCTAGAAACATTGCAGTAATATAGGCTGTGATATAGAGCATGACTCTACCAAATTTGGTGGAAATCGCACAGTTGCAAACGCTAAGACTTTTGAATGTCAGTAGCACGCAAAGGTAGATATTCTGCCATAATATATGCACATACATCACGTGCTAGGTACTGAAGGGACAAATGTTCTTTATAAAAGGAATACACAAAACATTTCATACCTGAAGCGTCCAGCTTCTGGTTTCCCGGATTTGTTTAAAAAGCTAAAAGCATGCGTACAGCTGAAGTAACACACCCTTAACAGCAGTAGGATCAGTATTGGAAAACAATTCTATGTTGGTTGATGACTTCCGTCGGAGGGCAGAAGCTGCTTCGCCCCTCTATCATGACCGAAAAAGGCTACGACAAGGGTATGAATTATATATATCTTAAGCGCTAGGTTTGCAGACTTCACTGGTTTAAGCTCAGATCCCTGGCGTTTTAGTGTTTCCTATTCACTCCTTGGTGAAGAATAGGGCATCCACACAGTCAGATTGTGTTTTAGTTTCACTATCATTACAGCACCGAGTCAAACACAAGACAAACCCGGACACCACTGACGACTGGGATTCGAACCCATAGCAGCGAGATTTTGGAGACTAGGTGACCACGCTTGTGAACAGAACAGAGGCTGAAGAAAAAGAAGCAGCGAGATTTGGAGGCTGACATTCTACCCCCTTAACCATCGAGCCGTCAATTTAAGCCATACTCTTATCGGAATTTTGTATTGATATATACGAACGGTAATATTGAATATTTTTTATTCTATTTAGTTACATGAGGACTACTTAATATCCTATGAATATCCACAATTTGCATAAATCCACTGAAAGATGCATTTTTTTAACCCCTACAATAAATGAGAAGATTTAGTGCTCTAAAATTATGAAATATCTCCTGGAGGTCATGAATTTCCCAATTATCTAACAACCCAAGTACGGAAACCTTAAGCATTCTCGATATATATTTACATCACAGACCCGTATATTGCAAATAAATAAAGCAGCTACCGAATTTTCGTAATCTATTCTCCTCAACTGCAAAGTCGTGACTCCACATTGACTTATAGTGAACCAAATATAACGTACGTGTGCAATTTAACTTCCAATCATAACAACTTCTTGAGAAGAAATTCCCCGAGAAACCATCTTGCGAAAATAGAGCCATGAAATCCAACCTAAAAATACACCCCCCAAAGTACGCATACCTTCTATTGTTGTTATAAATGTTGCACGAAATACCTGGCATGGCTTTTGTTTTACATGAACGAATACGTTAATTTGTTTTATCCAATTTGGGGCAAACTAAGTTTGTGACGGCGTTCATTTCGTTTTGTGCAACGAGTAATTGTAATATATCTGCATCCATTACTGCTAGCGAACAGCGAAGTATCTCACGATTCTGCCAAAAATGACTGGCTGGCCCTTTGCGAAATAAAAGATAGTTGAACTGTATCAAATTGCACTGGGGCTTTGATGACAAAATTAATTGCAAATATTGCATTTTTCGGTACAGCTTGAATACTGTTCAATTATAAATTTCAATTCGCCATATTTGGGGCTGACTTTGAAATGATGGGAACATTGCGGTAGTCAATCGTGATTAAAACCGCATCTGAATCTGGACAAAGGATTTCATCATGATTTGTCAGATTATTTTTATTTTTAAATTTCATGCAACCTTTTACCTCAGAATAATTATACCATTGACTGGCAATTGATATCCAATGAAATAAACGAAATGAATATGCGGTCAACAGTTATCAATCAATAGCAATAAAGCTAATTTGTAATGATCTAGGTTGGTAGTTTTAATGGTGGGAATTATATCAAGTTTTATTTTCTTGTAAAGGGTTTCATTAAAATGAACAAATGAGATGAATCGCGGCCGCTATATGGTTTCTGTAACTGGGGCCTAATCGTATTTAAAGTCTCCAGTATCTTTCACAACCATAGTTTCAATTTTAGAGAATAAGAATGTTTATTTCACTTTTGGGTAAGTGAATTTATATTATTCGTAAATGCTGTATTTCAGGAACCAGCTTTTTCAGTGTATTACCTGTCAAACGCACCTACCTTAATTAAACCTAAAACTATGTCAGCCAAGCAGATCATACCATTATTGATTGAGACTCTTAGCGAAATGGCTATCCGATTCGTCTAATGGACTGAAGGGATTTCGGGCACACTAACCTGTTACTTGCATGAAAGAGAAAGGAGTAAACTTATGTTGCAAGCACTAGGAACTCCAGTATCGGAAAATTTTGAGAGTAGGCAAGCAACTTTTCGAACATCGCTATCGCTCGACTACAGTACCTCGACAAATAGATCGGCGACCGTAACATATAGTGTTACTAAACAAGGCATTCATATACAGTATGTCGCTCTCTAAAAGAAGGTTAAATAGAGAAAACGATAGAAAACACCAACTGCAACCGAGTGAAAGTTAGATCCATTTAAGGAGAACCTCATCAGAGACCTTCTCCAGTGTTTAGGACGGCGTCAAAGCTAGGTCGGAGAGCTTCCCGACCATCCTGACCTGTTAAAAACCGGTGACAAAAGTCCTTCTGCTAAACAAAAAATAACTGAGGAACAGAGTTTTGACCTGGAAATATTTTCCCAAAGCTCAAATTATTCAGTTGTAAACACTACGTGCATTATGCTATATATATTATATATGATCAGGAGAAAAGAATGAAGGAGAGAAGGAGTCGTAAAACTACTGGAACGTTCGATGCAAGTGACACCTAATCGATCCAACCCCACAACTGTGAATGTAGTTTCAAAGAAAAGGATGCGATATAACAAAGTAGAACACAGAACAAAAAAACAGCAACAAACACAAAAATGCGCGTCTCCCACTCTGAAGAAGGGGCTAAAAACCTCGGCAGGTAGAAAATTAACACCAGAGGCGTAAATAACAATAATAATAATTGTTGGCGGAACAATTTAGCTGGTTCTAGGGCGTGAAGCATGTTAGAGTACTGCATTCAAGCCCATAACAGTACACTAGGAGACAATGTGATCAAACATTGCTTCTCGCCCGTGATTATTACCCTGAACTGACTCCAGTAATCATCCACATTGGGAAAGACTAGTGCTCTAATCAAAATACCACCCAGATAGACGTAAGTGCTATCAAACAAATCGAAGTCCAAATGAAAAGAATGTTGAACCAGAGCAGGCTTACTGAAGCAATCATCATCTTAAGCACGGGTGTATGTCCTATGCAGGTATACCTGCAAAGTTGAAATTTAATACCAATCTAAAAATTGTGGGAAGAATTACCAGCAAAGTCCGGATAAAAAAAAGAAGATATCATGCTGAAGCCGAAGAGCTATATCGAGAGCAACGCGGAAGGCTTCCGCAGCACCTAGAAAAATAGCCACGACATCTCAATCCACTACAAGGAGATCGATGAAGATACTTTTAAGATAGGAACATGTACTGCCCTAATTTAGCATGAAGGATGAAAGTCTTACGAAAAGGGTCTAAGGTCAGTCCCATTAAAGCATGTGATGGTACACAGCTTACCCAGTCTATGCAATGGACAACTTCGTATTGGGGAGATTACCGGTCACCATAGAAAGCATATCTCGACAAAGTGATGTTTCAAGCATCAAACATAAGAGCAAGACACTACAATGGCTAGCTAAAATGGAGTTAATATCTATCGACAATTACAGACAGGCGTTGGTGGAGGTTTGGCTAGACCTAGCACACCATCAGAGAGAAACCTCATATAGCGAAATGCATTGGAAGGACATCCGACATTAAGCCACAAAATTTCCACTAAAAAGAATAATGAATTTGCTGGCTTCCCATAGCATGACATGTCACCGTGCTAGACAAGTGATCAAGAGAGCAGTAGATTGAATTGACCAGGACTCCACGATAGCGCAATTACAAAAAAGCTCGTGCGAACTTCAGCACTGCAAATTAAGAAGGATGGCTTCAGCCAATATATTTAGGTGAATATAAACTCATGGGAAGCGCCTTCAGAGCTGTCATGACGAGATTCAAAGGTCACGCCAATCAAACGTCCCGATTTCTTCTTAAAGATTATCCATGGATTGCTCCCTCAGGGAAGCAGACACGAGAAACCCCCCCGAAACCCTCCACGTGACAGTAATTATCATCATCAGCGGCGGAACAATCGGTATCCGGTCTAGGCCTGCCTTAATAAGGAACTCTAGACATTCCGGTTTTGCGCTTAAGTTGTGACCTACGCCATCGGTCCATTTCAGCCAGAGACTCTTCTTTTTCCACCATAAATATTGCTTTTATAGACTTTCTGAGCTGGATCATCCTCATCCATACGGATTAAGTGACCCGGCCACTGCAACCTATTGAGCCAAAAATTCTTCGGAGGATTCTTCGCTTGAACGCGGTTAAGAGTTCGCAATTTTTCTTGCTAAGTGACAGTCATACCGTAATGAAAGATGAACCGATATAGATTTTCAACAGGATAGGAAACAAAAATGCCCCGAGCCTCGACGTCATACACTTAAGTAGCCTGGTAAATGGCGAACGAACATGTTTGTGGATTTCACCGCGACATGCCAAAAGTTAACACTGCTGCTTCAAGGTGAGAAGCCTCCCTAACCATTGTCGTTCAGTCCCACATGCGTTTGGGACCATAACCATCAACGGCGCAACAACCGGTATCCAGTCTAAACCCAAGTCTGCGAAGAATGCACTAGGACTGGCAAGAACATTGTCTTGTACTATAAGAGCTTTGGTTCCATGGTGAAACGTTTCGAACGGAATCGTTTTTCTACATTGAAATGCGTTGGCTGCCAACAACCGTCGGCGGATTTCATCGTTATAGCTGTTATCAGTTGTGAGTTTTAAGCCTAAATAGGCGAAATTATCGACGGTCTCAAATTTTTAGTCTCCCATCTTTATTGTTCTTATTTGACCAGTGCTACCTGATATTGTTAGCTGTTTGCTTTCTGGCACTGACATTGCCGCTTTCATCTTCTCTTCATTAATATGCATCCCAAGGACTCGCACCACCTGCTCGATCTGGATGAAGGCAATTTGTACATTTCGCGTTTTGGATAATAAACGAAAAATGCTGGAGCGAGTGATCTACAACACATTACCCTCCATTCTTCTTCCTGTAGAAGTAGATCAATCATAGATGCAGCGCGTGGAAAAAGTAGCGGCAGCAAGGGTAGCAATTGCTTTGAGTATGCCAATACATTCAATTCGGCTAATTGGGACCTAATACTGAGCTTCCTGGCAGCGATGAAAGCAAAGGTCGTCAAAAAGGTGCAGCTGGAAGAGCGATCGATGAGAAGAGGGTTTTCATAACTAAGTCCGCCTCGGATGTGACACCTCGCAGAAGTTCCAAGTGGAAGGGGCAGACGTCAGAACGGAACTTTAATGGGCAAAAAGCCCACTAGTTGTTTGGTGGGCTAGTATTCCTTGCAGATCTGTTCTTCCGGATAGAAGAAAAGAGAGATACGCAGACGAACAGACAGTGAGCCGATTTTACTAATCTTTTATATTGCTTTAAAAAAAAACTTAAAAAAAAAGGTTGAGTTGATGGTATTGAAAACACTAATCTACACTTCACTGGAGACAGCTCTTTTTACTACCGGGATAAATTTTTTTACCTTTTAACTCCGAACTAGTTTTGATTTAGACTAAATCGTAACACATTTATAGGGATCATAATTGCTACGTGCTTGGTTTGGAATAGTTGCGTAAACTGACCCCTTCCTTTTTGCATTGATTTCGGTTACTGAATCTAGAATCGTGGAAGCTGCAGTTGCCACACACGTTGCACGATTGGGGTTTCTAATAGAGCTTCCGGCAACCATGGCGCATTTCCCACAAGTAATTTGGCATTTGATTTTGGTTGTGATTGTGCTTGTCACAAAATTTAGTAAACATTCATGCCACAAGGGTGAATACAAAGCTGATTCGGGTACGGAGTGAAAATTATCCGGGCCCCTCTATTATCCCTTTATTTTGAGCTATTACGTGAAGATCACTTCCTTCTCCACTTCTCTCCTGAGGTCTGAGTAACCTAAAAGTGTACCACACATTTCTTCCGTTTTTCCTCATTTCCCACCCCCTCACCCCCCGCCACATAAAATTCCGGGCCTCAGGGAAATTAACTCTTTCCGGCCTCCTCTCATCAAGTTTGAGGAACCTAAAAAAATGCCGCATACCTGCTCTGTACGGCATCATCTTCGGCTGGCTCCTACTATCATCATTCCCACATATTAACCAATTTCTAAGTAGATGACGTAATTTCCGATGTTTATAACAATTTCATTTCCCCTGAAATGCTTTGCGATGAGGAGCATTATTTTCGGTTTCTGGTCCGTAAATTTGTTTTTTCCGTGAATATGAACTGGTATTCTCCAATGCTCTCTTTGACTTTATTCAATATCCTGTCTTGTTGAAGATTGGTTTTATCATTATATGTGATTTTCCCAAATAACGGGCGCCCTATCGTGAAGAAAATATACTTCTTGATATAGACGACTTGCGGTTTCGGATATGAGGATATAAGGCCCTGCCTTTACACTGGACGAGACAGTAAGTCCGCCAAAACTTGCATTCATTTCTCAAAAGACTTTTCCTTACTTTACTAAACTGGAGGTTCTTTTAGGCTTTTTTATACCACTATCACTATTTCACCAGAAGTTAAGTGAATAATGAACTGCATAGCTGTCAATATGACAGTCTTCCCCTTTTTCGCAAGTTTTGTAAGGGGGTGTATACACAGCTCGAATAGAAATTAACTTGTGGGGGCTGGAATAACCCGCATTAAAGTGGCAATTCTTGTTACGCACCAGTGCGGTCCCAACGAATTCCACAACTGAACCAAACCCTCCTTTCGATGCTTATTTGCATCCCTTTGGTTTGGCAGTACCATGTCCACCTGCAGAAAGTCTTACAATGGAATGTATTTGTTTGGTTACTAGTAATAACGGGTGGCGAATAGTAGGCTGCCGAAGCTTGTTCTCCAACTATGTAATAACACAAAACTACCTCTTGCAATACAGAAGTGATTTAGGAATGCAAACCCTGAGGGACTTTCCAAAAAGTAATGTCGAAAGAATTAAATTTTTCCATTGCAGTTAACATCTATCCCAGTTGCGGGCCCTTGAATAGAGCCCCTTCCATATTCCCAAAAATTGTGTCTAATTTTTTGTATGTCTCTTTTACGCCTCAGAGCTCGTGTGGGGGATCCCGTTTTTATCCTCCCGTGCCTGTTAGACTTGATTATCGGATTGAACTTCAAAAACTTATTGGCCATACCTGCCGAAGTAACACTCAACTTGTTCTTCAAGCAAATAACATATAAATTCGGCTTTTCGCCGAATCACTGAGCACCCCATCGCGTTCACTCTAGGGTGCTTAAGATCATAGGATATTGCAATAGTGATTTTACCAAAGCCCATTTAGAATTAGACAAAGGATGCAATGGGAAATCTTTGAATTCAAAATAATTATCTCGAAATTCCCCAATATCTCAAAATCAGTTCTCTTCAACTGCAAGGAGTGACGGAAAACTGAGATCTTTTAGAACAATGCCATGGCAATCAAAGGAAATTCGAGAATAGTGCGATTTGGCTTTATTCCATGAATTGTTACTAATTATGCAATTACCGGTGAAAACATCCTTTGTACTTTGGTGTTAGAGTTACATTTGCCCTTGGGATTTTTTGAGCGCAACATTGGATCTCCTTTATTGTTACATGTCAAAATATCACATGCCCATATACATATGTGAAGGGTTGAAATTACAATTTTCACCGGAAGCATTTAATTGTTATAAAGTACAACTCGCTGCATACAAATGTTTGATTGTTGAGCTTTTTGTTTGCTGTCATTCGGTACGTTCATATTCAGTTATAGGCATGGAAACAAATTAATCGGTGGTTGCTCCTAGGCTAATCTTTGGTTATACGTACATCGTATTCGTTCCACACCCTTGTGGGCTTAACTGGGAAATCGATTGCTTCTGACAAAGCAGGAACATATGTGTACATTGTAATGGTACTCATAGTTTGTATCATATTCCGAAGGATCTATCAAGTGATTTGGATATGGTTCTTGCTGCGGCTACGTAGGCACATATATAGTCGGATGCAGATTAGACACAATTCCGGGAGAATATTGTTTGTGGTGCATTACTCAATGCACAAAGCAGGAACGCACCCAGCCGGATTAATGAGCTTTCTTGGTTTCTCGGAAATTTTGTGGGCATTTTCTGATAATACTCTTCCGGTCGGTCTTTCTAGAACGTAAGATAGCTTTTCATATCTATTTGATTTTATCTAAATCTTAGTATCGATAGGCAAGTTAAATTAAGGCAAGAGCTCCAGTTGAATGGCATATTCGCCTATTAAAATTATGGAAGAGTACATGAGCTAGCAACATGGTTAGTATGGAACCAACTTCAGAAATTGGTGTTACAAATAACTATCTTATCTTAGGTGCCCAATTTCTCCCATAAACTTACACTGACATATCTAATTTTTTGGCAAATTGTCTCAAATTAGCAGCAAATTTTCAATCACAACCCCATTACAATCCGTTATTCCACCTTAAAGCATTCTAGAAAAACTAATAACAATTATTACAACTGTTACACGCATTAAAGGTTGCAATGCTCACGGTAACGATTTTAAATCCATTTAAATGAAGTTCAAAGTCAAGACCGACCTCTGAAAAAAGCTCCGTCTGTCGACCTCAATTCCAAGTGCTCGGCAACCATGTGGTTAATTGAGAGTGGAAAGGTTGCTACAAGTACTGCAGTTCCGCCTGTTTGTCACGACTCAGTAAATAAGTGTCAATATTTCACTTGGCTGTTTTTATCTGGAAAAGTTAATTTTAAAACACACGAATAGCTTTTTTCCTCGAAGGGAATGTAGGCGAAGATTTGATTTCACTCCAGTAATTTGAGCAATCAGAGATAATGATACTTTGAAGTTGTTTGATTGACTTCCTTTTTTGGCTTATGGAGTAAAATTTCTTTTGCAAATTGATTCGAAAATTGTTTTTAATGTAAGCTTTGACTGTGGTCTGGAATGACAATTAACATAATAGTGGATATAATAACCGTAATTGATCTTCAGCAAGCAAGCGCTGCTTCAGGTATTGGAGGATTTCCATTTTTGGCGTGGAACTTCAATAATCTTAGGCCTATGCCCTGGAAACTGTAAGTAGTAGAAAGAGTAGAAATCAATGTCGTTGAAAGTAATCCAAATCAAGCCGAGTATTTTTCATTTCTTAATCAATGGATAATTAAGCTGGAGAAGTACCGGATGTTGAATTTTCTATAATTGAGTGTTTTCTTAAACGATGGCGCAAGGCCCCGCAAATCAAACTCCTCAGTGGAAATTCTAATTGAATTTCCAAATAAGAAGAAAGGTATAATAATATCAAGTCTAAGAGCTATTTTCAAAAGATCTGAACAACTTATACAATTACTTTGACTTTCCTTCAACTTTTCAATATAAAAAGTCTCAAAAATAGCGTAAGAAGAGCTGCAGAGCGTAACAAAAAAGCTTGTAACTATGCCCTCACTTGAAAGGGAGAATTTAATGAGAATTGTCACATGATCGTACGTTGTTGAAATGTGTTTTGTTTTTTAAAAAATTAATTTTTTTTGCGCACTTAACAAGGCTCTAGTCTGCATTTCAACTTCTTTCGTTGCAATCCCATGCCTTCCCGAAATATTGTAATATTATAGATTAATAACTTCAATGCCATAAATGCTACTTGAAGGAAAGGTCACCACAAAAGGAACAAAAATAGACTGACATGCATTTCTTCTGAGTCCACACTACAGCTAGGAAACACGCTTCAGCCCTACACACTACACACTCACTATGTCAGGGAACTTTTCCACTGAAACCCTACCCTAATAAAATGATGGTGTACAGTCTCCTTTTACATGTATGGGGACCCCCTAAATTTCAACATAAAAGGATATCACTCACTGCCTCATGTCTGGGCGTTCACAGTTCCTACCTTCTCACCAAATTTCGTGTCAGTCGGTATAGCAGTTTCTGAGAAAATTGAGTGTGACAAACAAACAGACAGACAGCCTACAGGATAGCTTTAAGTACCCTACGTAAATGAGAGTCATCCAGCTGAATCTAAACCACTGCCAAGCCGCCCAGGACCTGCTAGCATAGGAAGTATATGAAGAGGAAATCGATGTTGCTGTCTGCGAGCAATACAAAAGCCTCCATCACGGCGTCTGGGAAACAGACATAGGTGGTGGTGGTGTGGGTTTGCAGCAATCGAGCCTTACAGCAAGCAATGAAGTACCGCGAACACGATTTTGTAAGGGTTAAGATCGATGACTCCTACATATACAGCTGTTATACCCCGCAAGTATGACAATACCTGCCAATTGCAACATGCTAGATAGACTGGCGAGAGACGCCAAAGATCGCAACCCCAAAATTATTGTTGACAACTTCAACGCCTGGGCAATGGAGTGGGGAAGCCAGAAAATAAATGAAGGGGGAAGAATCCAACTCGAGGTTTTCTCCTTCCTTTGGGCGTGGAGAGCTAGGCTCCGTTCTAGATCTTACTTTTGTAAGTGATTCTGGTCAAGCATCTACACTGGCATGTAAGCGAAGAATACACGCATAGCGACCACCAGGCGATATATATTACTATTGGAATGGAACCCAGCACAATAAATTCTCACCTGAAGAAACCAGAAACAGGTTGGCCATCAAGAGCAATTGATGAGGATACATTTCTCGAGATATTGCAATGGAACACCGAGTTTACTGGAACTTCCATAGAAAAAGCATCGCAGCTGTCCCAACAGATATACCGAGCATGTGTCGCTTCCATGCCAAGACGTACACACTCTCAGAAGCGTAACCCTATCTACTGGTGGAACGCTCAAATGGCGAAGTGTTGTGCGAAATTCCTGAAGGCAGAAGACGTAGTCGACGCCGAAGAAACATGGCAGAAATTGGCACGAAAAAAGTTGCAGTGGACCATCGAGGTAAAAATTATTGCTTCAAGCGGCTCTGTGATGAGGCAGACTCATCATGGGGAGGAGCGTACAAGTCTGTTATGTCAACAATAAAAGGCAAAACAAAACGTCCCCACCTATTATGTACCCTAGATAATTGCGGGAGATAGTTTCCACATTGTTCCGCCAACATTCGGAAACAATCTTCCCAATGAGCGCCGAAGACATACCTCCAGTAACCATAAACGAAGTCTTGGACGCAGTGAAAAGGGTCCGGGATGCCGCAGCCCCCGGCATGGATCGAATCCCCAACAAGGCGCTGAACTTGGCAATGAGAATGGCACGAAGCATGTTTGTGTCTGATGTTACAGAATTCTGACCGACGAATGGAATTGTTGAATAATTAACGTATAAGCGCCAACGGAAGACAAGGTCAGCTCAGTAAAAGACGAATTCTATAGTGACCTTGGATCAGTATTTGCCCTCGAATGACGTGAAGAGAGTACTCGGACACTTTAACGCAAAGATAGCTAGTCCACCATGGATCTATGAAATTGAGGGAAGGTCCAAAAAATTAGCTTGTAACAAAAACACGACAGTCTCATCTACTTTATTGATATTGAAAATCTCCAGAACAAAGAAATGACATGGAAGTATGTAGGAGCGTTAGAAGCAAAAACCCTACAAACTCGAAAACTAATTGGATCCATCAGAATTACAGTGTGTCACCTTGACGTTTATGTAAAACTACAAAGTCCACTAACAAGATGTTTGAAAATATTTTAATATAATTCGCAACATGCCAGTGAACCTAAGTGGTGCGCTAATGTAAAAAATCATCCCAAATAACCTGGGATAATCGAAAAGAATTCGAAGCAGGGCCTGGCAAAGCTTTAGAAAGTAATGAAGAACGCTGGCCTTAAAACGCCAACAGAAGACCAAAACCTTGACAAATGCTAAAAGACAAAAGCCGGTAGGAAAAATGCCTTGCGAATTGGTTACAACTTCTAACAAGTTGACAATTTTGTATAATTCGGCGCAACTCTCCAAAAAACAAAATGAACGTCAAAAAATTCTACCTCGTTCACTTAATTATAAAAAATTAAAATATGGATTGATTCGGGAGTTGGTTCTCACTTTTCTTCCGAAATCTGACGGAACGCCATTTCCAATATGTCTAGCATAGCCTTGGAGAAAACAAAATTAGATTATACCTGGTTCCATCGATAAAACCAAAGCAGTTTCCGGAAAAAGCTTATCAAATTCAAAGCCAAAGGCATAACCAGTGGTTCACACAGCAGATGTTTTGCTCTTTTGCCTTAATTAAAAAAAACGTAGGACCCCGTAATCCTTAAAAAAATACGTTCAGCTCTGGCCAGGCTTTGGGGATTTACGCTCAATATAATTCGTAGTCTTGTTACAGGGGCACTTAACATCTGCGAGATACTTCGGTCACGCTGCTCACAGGGCAGAAGTGACGCAGCGTCTGACGATTTGCCTCTGCCCGGGTAAAGCTGTCTTCACCTTATATTTTGAAAGTTTGGGTGCTAAGCCCTAAACGAGGGGTCCGTGGACCAAAAAAATAGGGAATAAGTTGCCCCCCATTTAGTCCGGTAATGAACTAGCAATTAAGGTCTGGATTTATGTATTTAAGGCCATTGGCTGATAGCATTGACTCGAGATATTGAAATCGCTCAGTTCTGCTAGCGGCAGTGACCTGCCCGGAACTGAGCGATTTAAATATCTCGGGTCAATTCTATCAGCCAATGGTGAACTGCGTAATGAAATTGCTTCACGCATTAACGCGATGAAGTGGCGTTCCACAACTGGTGTTCTTCGTGATCGACGTATCAACGAACATCTCAAATCTAAAATTTACCGCAATGTTGTCCGTCCTGTTACTCTCTATGGTTCTGAGTGTTGGCCGACTATAAAAGACAATGACTGGCCGCGTGACACGTTTTGATTACATCTGAAATGAGGATATCCACGATCGATATGGGGTTACACCGACCGTGGAGAAACTCCGAGGAAGGCATCTTCGATGGTATGGTCACGTAATTTGCGTTAACGAGAATTCACTTACCAAGATTGCTCTGAACATGGAAGTCAATGGTAAGCGACCAAAAGGCCGGCCGAAACAACGGTGGCTTGACATGCTGGATGGGCATTTAAAAGCATCAAAATTGCATCTAGATCAGGCATTTGATAAAATAAAATTGCAAAACCGATCACGACGAACCGACCCCGCTTGCGAGCGGGACAAAAGCTGAAGGAAAAGAAGAAGATGTGAGGAGCGACGAGTGCATGATAGCTCCGCGTGACATAGTAAAAAATTCCATTGCCCTCTAGTTTTTAGCAAGCGATTTGAATAAATCATTTGATGAAAAGCCCTGTATTGATAATAGTCAACCGCAGACGCTTCAGACTCTGAGTTTAATATTATTAGCAAATGCCAAAAATCTAATCTACAACAGATACAAAAAGGGCTCAGGGGAAGTAGATTCTTCATGAATGGAATTTTAATATTGCACTCGAATGTCAATTATTCTCCTTAATTATGACGTCAGCATCTTATTTGTATGGTTTAGGATGCGGTAAATTTACAGGAAATTGATAAGTTTGAACTGCTATAACTTTGACACTAATAGTCGGATTTTCATAAAATGTGGCATGTGTATGCATGAACTTAAAGAGTTTTTTTGTCAATTTCTAAAACCTGGTAGTATACTATTAGTAAGTTTATTTGATATAGATATCGGAATATCGGAATGGGACATATTTTAAGACCTAGATTTCATCTAAGTGCACCACTCTGATTTTTAGGTTGGCTAGTTTCCAAAAATAAGTCCTGTCTCACTTTAGGTGCATACATTTTGACTCCTCACTCGCACACTCTGCAATCTACGCCTAAACTAATATCAGTTGCGAAAAGTACTAATCGAGACCTTTCATTTGATACCCTACACAACTATATCCGTTAAAAAACTGTTTGAATGCCCCCTTTGCATGTATGGGCAGCCCCCTTTTAAACTCCACCTAAATTTATGCCGCTTACTGTACGTATCTTTCGGATCGGTTTAGCCGTTTTTGATAAAAATCCGTGTGACAGACAGACAGATAGTGAATCGATTTTAATAAGGATTTGTTTTACACGAAACCTTAAAAAACCTGTCTGGTGTTAAATTAATAATAGGACTTCTGGGTTAAAGTGTGTAAGTAATGTTGTCTGATCCTAGAACTTTTTTTGGTCAAGTGTTTCTAATATTTTATCTTTGCCATGAGAAAGCATCATGTGGCTAAACATTGGTCTTTATTCAAACCTGCTATCACCAAGATCGTGAGGTAGCCTTTCTCTTTTCGACGAAATGACTGCCGCCATATTAGGAAAGTAGCTGAGGTAATGCTCAGGATATACAAATTTTGTCCTGTGTTACGGGAGGGAGGTGCTGACAGTGAAACAAGCCGAAGAGCAATAAACCACTACTACTGCAGTGGGGGTGACCAGGCAACAAGCAGCAGCCCCGCCATTGCCCAAACAATCCTTGGAGAAAAAACCGACTTCACATCTACGATCGATATTCTGGCATACGCTTCCTAGTCGACAGCGGTTCCATCGTATCCATCCTACAGCACTAGGCGCACATCGGCAAAGAACTCCATTCGGATCCTAAATTTGCAGCCGTAAATAGATCACTCAGCCATACAATCAAACGCAAGGTACCGCAGCTGAACCTAGGTCTTCACCGCTCCTTTCCATGGTCGTTTGTCCTCACAGATGTGAAAGTGACAATTTTAGACGCTGATTTTATTTCACACTATAGTCTTCTCCCTGACTTGAAAAGACGACGTCCATTCAATTGCAGCATTACCGCAGATCCAAACAAGCGCAGACGGCCAGCACAAGGAAATTGAAGCCCTCGTCACCGAGTACTACAAGCGCCAACCGCCAAAGTCAAGCACCACATAGTGAGCAATAGCCCGCCGATCTTCTTCAGACTTCGTCAACTGCTTGGCGCTAGCTTAAGGCTTCTTTTTACTATGCCATATGGGCTTTTTGAGTTTGTCAGGATGCCTCTAGGTCCTAAAAATACGACTCAAACGTTTCAGAGGTATATACATGCACAGCATGCTTGGATACCTAAAATTCACAATTATCTACTTAGAGGATCTTCTCATCTTACCATCCGGTATATCCTCCTCCTCTTCAGTATCCTCTTAGCAAACAGACTTCACATCAACTGGGACAAGTGTGTTTTGCGAAAATTGAAATCAATTTCTTGGGGTTGACAGCTAGAGCACATAGATTCAAGCCGCCAAAGGACAAACTCGAAGCCATCCTGTCCTACCCCAGGCCAAAAACTCTGTGGGACCTAAAACGCTACCTCGGAGCTGCCAATTATTTCAGAACACACATCTCACACAAGCTCTGCTCAACGACCAGCCACCAAAATGCAAAGAAACGAGATAAGAGATAGATCGACTGGACTCCGCAGCTCATAGAAACTTTCGAAACATCGAAAAAAGTTCTCGCAAATGACGCAAATGTCGAATTTTCTCCATACGCAAAAATCATTCTCTTTGCCGATGCATCTTTAATGATGACGGTTCATTGGAGCAGTTAGCAGATGGAGAATGCCATCCAGTTGGCTTTTTTTTTTTGAGGAAGCTGTCGCTGACAGAGTAGAAGTATAGTCCATACGATCGTGAGCTCCTGGCAATTTTCGCGACACTCAAGCGTTTTGCACACATTGTCGAAGGTAGGCATTTCGTGATACATACTGACCACAAGCCCTTCGTCAAGGCGTTCCAACAACGTCCTGAGAAAGCTTCTCCACGGCAAATGCAGCAGCTTGATTATATAGGTCAGTTCAGCATCTATATTGTTCAGATTCCATGTGGAGAAAATGAAGTTGCAGACGCTCTATCCCGGGTTTGCACGATTAATACAACCACGCCATGCGAAGACTATTAGACTATTAGCGAAGCTCATGCTGAACCCGATACAGACTTGCCGATTGATGACGCTACATCGCCCAATATCCAGCCGTTGCAGATTGAAGGAGTTCGAGCCCTCTATGACGTCTCTTCTGGGGTAATTTGTCCTGCCATCATCGCTATGGAGAGTAGTTTTTGAAGTCGTGCATGGACCATGGCATCCAGGCGGCTGAGAAACATGAGGCCGTTTCCCAAAGGCAGATAGATACAGAATCTTCAATAAAGGTGAAGATGATGATTCAACATTCTTTGACAATGAGTCTGAAGAAACGAGAAAGCTCCATATGAACCATATGACCGTTTTTTAATTCCAAAAATATTGATGGAGCTACACAAGTTATGTATCTCATCAAAAATTCAAAAAAGAAATTAAAATTCATAAATTTTATTAGCTAAAAGTGCGTGTGTTCAAAACAATTTACTTCTTTGTGTGGGGCTACCAATTTTCCATTACAGCTCGCAGCTAAGACAGATTGTGACATAGTTATCACTAAATTTCCACGCCACTAGCGACTTGATTATTCCACAGATCTCCCATTCGCTTCAATATTCTTCTCAAAGCAAATCTCATTGAAATAAATGCATCAAATTATCATAATAAAGTGATTTACCTTCTTTTCTATCCACAAGAAGACAATATAAAAACTCTGACACAGAATCACTGACCCATCTCTTTCAAAGCTGCTGCGTTTTCCTCCGAACCAGCTGAACGTTTCCAAAAGGGCTCACGTAACGCAGCATCATTACCTCCAGAGCAAAGCTTAGTCGTACGTGAATGGTATGTAAAAGTTAACGACACAACGTGAACATTTGACGAAAAAACGCATCAAAGGTTGCGGTCTAATTGCCAACGAATCACTCAAATCACACAATGAATGAATGAACGTTAGATTGTGTAAATTTCCTTACTTTTTCGACGCTTTTGATGAATGTTAACCGGATGAATGGATGATTTAATGCATGAAATGCACGGCACATATGGTGGCCAAAATACGAAAAGATACAGATGTACGGTTGTATGATGAATGCACGCATGCCGACACAATATAGTCATTAAATTTTAAGACTGCGTTTTTGTATGGCTATTTAACGGTAGCGCCTTATCTGGTGAATTATAGCCACGCGGTTCTTCCTTTTCTAATAGCCGTTGATTTACAATCAGTGCTTCATCACGCGAATGTATCTTATACAATTGGAAGGCGATTTGTAGGAGATAACGTGTTTTAGATCTTGGAAGATATTATCAGTGCGTATACTGTGAGTGTGAAGTCTTCGACTCTTGGACAAGACCACTCTATGACCGCAGAATGTTGACATCCAAATGCATCTCCAGGCCGAACTTTGAGAATAGGGAAAGGATTGAAAGGAGTATACGTGTACCATCAGCACGAATGAAGAACGATACCAACACTAAAAGACTAATCAAAAGTAACGTGCTTAATAAGATATTCTTTAAGAAATCTGAAGGCAATAGCGCAATGATTCAAGGGTTAAGGGCGACGGCCTGCGGAGCCTCCATGCCCAAGAACGCATCGAGGGGCGGCAAACCTTCCATGTATTGGTGGACAGTGGAAATCGCAGAGCTCCGGAAGGAGTGTTACAGGCTCCGCCGCTTAACACAATGTCTAAGCGACCGGGAGGAGGCATGTACCATAATGATGGAGTACAAATCAGCCAAAAGGAGACTCCACAGCGTAATAAACAAGAGCAAAACTCGCTGCTGGCAAGATCTGGTGGACGAGGTGAATTGGGACCCGTGGGGACTCGGTTACAAACTGGTAACCCGAAAAATCTGGGCTTTGCGGAAACCATGTTCACTTAAGGCCGAGCAAATGGGGCGAATAGCTCAGTGGTAAGAGCACTGGGTTGTCATACGGAAGGCCGCAGTTCAAATCTCGCTGTTAGCATACCAGTCGACTAAGCTGTGAATGAGTACCTGAGTCGAATCAGGGTAATCATCTCGGGCGAGCGCAATGCTGACCACATTGCCTCCTACAATGTACTGTAGTGTACCGTTACGGTCTTGAATGAAGTGCTCTAACACACTTCAAGGCCCTGATCCAATATGGATTGTTGCGCCAACGATTATTATTATTAGATGGGCCGCATTGTAAGGGCACTATTCCCTGCGCACCCCGTATGGGATGATGACGTCGACGCGGAGAGCGCAGAGGACTGTCCACTTCTCTCTATAAAAAAGTTGGAACAAGCAAGAAGGCGCCAGGACCCGATGGTATTCCAGCAGAGGTATAAAAACTGGTATTCCAACATCGACCTGACCTAATGCTTGGCGGATTCAACGCTTGCCTGAAAGAGGGCGCTTTCTCTGCTCACTGGAAGGTGGCGAGGCTTGCGCTAATCCATAAAGGGAAAGGCAACCCCGAGTTGCCGTCTTCATACCGCCCACTATGTATGCTTGAAGTAGACTCGCTGAAGCGATGCGCGCTGCCGCAGATTTATCTCCCCGGCAGTTTGGTTTTATAGCAGGGAGATCCTCAGTTGATGCTGTCATGCAAGTCATGGTCGCCGTTCGACGAGCGGAGGCACATAGCCGCCAAACTCAACCGTTGGTGCTGCTCGTAAGGCTTGACGTCAGAAACGCCTTTAATTCCGTAAGATGGAAAGACATTCTAGGCACACTAGACAATACTTTCAACGCGCTCTTACGGATATTGAGGGACTATCGGAGGAACCGCTCCCTGCTCTATGAAACATTAGAGGGTCAAAGGAGGATGGAGGTCACGTCGGAGTTAGCACAAGGATCCATTCTAGAGCCGGACCTTTGGAACGCTACCTATGATAGTCTACTTAAACTCGACATGTCGGAAAAGTCGCGCCTGGTCGGCTGTGCAGATGATGTAGCGGCGCTTGTTGCTAGACGCACTGTCGAACAGGCGCAAAGCAGATTCTTCATATTGATGCAACGGGTAAGCGGATGAATGACTACTCATGGTTTCAACCTTGCAATGGAAAAAACCGAAGCAGTCATCCTGACTAAGAAGAGAATTCCGACCCTGCGTCCCATATCGTTCGGCGAGTCGATAATCGTGTGAAAATCAGCGGTAAACTACCTCGGGTTGACTCTTGTATCAAAGATGAGCTTTTTTGAGCAAATCAAAGCAACAACGAACAAAGCTAGAGTTTCGGCGTTAAGTAAGCTAATGGCAAACAGTGGGGGTCCTACGTCTAGTAGGCGATGGCTCCTCACGAGTTTAACGAAGTCTGTCCTGTTCTACGGCGCAGAGGTATGAACTGACGCTCTTGGCAAGGAGGTATATCGAAAAAGTCTCGCGCATGTACAAAGACGGGAAGCTTTGCGAGTGGCGTCTGCGTACCGCACTGTCTTTGAACAGGCCATGATTGTGATCGCGGGTGTGATCCCCGTTGCCCTACTTGCTAAGGAGCGTGAGGCTACATATACAAGCGCAAGGGAGATGAGCCACGGGAGGTTGTTGCTCCTAAATAAAGGCAACGCACTCCAGACGAGTCGCAGCTCTCTTGGCAAAATGAAACTAGAGCATAGTGAGACTGACTATTTCCTTGCCCAATTTTTAAGTAGGCATGGAGGCTTTCAGCCCTACTTGCACAAGATTCGAAAGGCGCGTTCTCCGAATTGTGTGTTTTGCAATGGAGTTGTGAACGACGCCCACCACACTTTTTTTCTTGAGGAAGGTGGGATGGAGTTCTTCAGCAGCTCTATTTAAACACAGGGGATCTCTCTCCAGACAATATTGTGGAAAAGATGCTGAGGAGTGCTGACTGGTAGAGCCGTGTTGCTCATTACGTTCGGGCCCTTCTCGTTGCTAAGAAGATAGAGCTCAAACGGTGGAGGCGCCGGATGGCAGGGGATTCCTTGAATTGACAGTTCTCTTCCACCTCTCCTCTCCCGTTGATGAAAGGAATTCCCTGATTTGAAGTCTTCGCAAGGCGGGAGAGTTCGGAAACTAGCCCGAAGTAATGTGACAAACGGTTCCAGGCTAGCTCTCTGACAATGGTGAGGTGTTTAGTTGGTAGTCCGACGATGTACCGAACCGGGAGTCCAACACTGTGTGCGTAAATGCATTCACCTACCCTGTTTCTGAAGAAACCTAAGGTTTATGGATTAGGTATAGCAGATGAATGGTCAGTTAAGGTTTTGTGGCTATCGCATTCTACTTTTTGAATGTGTTTTACTCGAAACTGCATGTTGAAAATCGGCTTCCACCATAGCCCAAAATCTATCTAACGCAATTCTTTGGAATTTTCACGGCTTATTCAGAACATCTTTCTACAGTCCGCAAACTAGGATAATTACGATTTATTCAGTAGTTTTTTTTTATTTATTGAAGAAGCCGTGAAAAAACACCAAAATTCATAAAAAAAAGTTTAACACGGCACCAAAAATTTACCTTTTAATATTTTTTAATAATCCTAGTTCGCGGACTGTAGTTAAGTCTGTACGTTAAAATGCCGTTTACTTTTTTCTTTAAGATGATCACAGCGCCCTCTAGCGTGGCAGCAGAAAAACACCTTTTTTTTGGAGATGGGTGTATAAATTGATCTGTATTTCAATAAGGAACTATACAATCGGGGTGAAAAAATTACTGTGCACGCTCAAGATATTAGTAAATCTATGGTGAAAAATTCGTATTTGTATCTTAATCCACTTCTTCACAACAAATTTCTAAAAAAAGCCAAAAAAAAACGGCCTTCATACGGGATGACCCCCTTTACAGTAGCGCCTTATCTGGTGAATTATAGCCACGCGGCTCTTCCATTTCTAATGGCAGTTGATTTACAATAAGTGCTTCTTCACGCGAAAGTATCTTATGTAATTGGAAGACGATTTGTAGGAGATAACGTGTTTTAGATCTTGGAAAAAAGTCTCAGTACATATACTGGCAGTGTCAAGTTTTCGACTCTTGGACTAGACCACTCTCTGCCTGCAGAATGTTGGTCAATGCTGATCCAAATGCATCTCCAGGACGAACTTTGAAAATAGGGAAAGGTGGAAAGGAATTTACTTGTACCATCAGCACAAATGAAGAGGGTTACCAACGCTAAAAGACTAATCAAAAGTAACGTGCTTAGCATGATTATTTGGAGGCTATAGCGCAATGATCCAAGGGTTAAAACCGTGACTTCCGAGAGAGACAACTTACATAATGCATTGTGGCATTAAATCTTAATCCGTGTAATTTAATAAGTCTTGATCCATTGTTACATATCGAAAAGATTTTTCGCGTATCTTTAAAGTGGAAAATCTTCATTTTCCTCCCAAAGGCAAACAACTAAATACTTACTTTGCTCCACCACTGTTAGATTAAAATCCTATACCTAACCAGAAACAGCGAGGACGTTCACAGTTCCACGGAGTCATCAGAGGAAAATCGACTCGATATTCATCCTATGCACCTGTTACAAGCACAAACCTCCATAATTTTGCATTCGCGAAAATCTGTAGCACGCGCACAATTTTATATTTCCTGCCGCAAGATTTGTGTCCATCATTCCTAATTCAATTCGATTCGATTCGCTGGTTACGTGCTCGTCTCACAGCCTCCGAGTGGCATTATTGCAGATGATTCCTATCTCGGATATTAAACTAAACGATAACACGAATAGATAAAGAAAGCTAAAATTGATGGAGAATGCCATTTGCAGGAGGAAGGTAGGTACTATGTAGCAGCATCTGCTAGACGACGGTGTTTCATTCCTGACGTCTTCTGTGCCTTCTTGATGGCTTCGTACGTACCCATATTGTATTCAAGCTGGGTAACCACGAGCTACAAGCCACCTATTAAGGTAGTGACTGATCATGCGGAACATGATTCCGCTCTTCACAGGAGAGCTACGAGCTGAGCCAGCATTTGAATAAGATGTAAGACGAATTGAAGTTGAGCCCACCTTAAAAGACCTGGTCTGAAGTGAATATCTGAAGGAAATTAGATATAACAAATTGCTGGCAGCTGGCTCGAAACATTCACTTCAATGTTGCTCTAGATGAATCGTATCTATTGCGCTGTGAATCAGTGCTGCCTAACTTTTATGAGCTTTTAAGAAAGGCCTTCCTCATGGCATCTGCGTAAAACCATCGACAGGAGCTCCTTACGAAATGATATCGAAATTTTCAGCAATTAAATTGTTCATCTGCATCTGATAATAATACAAATGAACAATTCAATCCGTAATATATCCTGAAGGCTCATTTCCGAATAATAAAATCATTGTTGGATTTCATCAACGCGAAATGCAAACAAAGGAGTATTCGATCGCTATCTTGCTGGACCAACCTTTTTCTGCCCCAGGCTTCAGTGTTCAACATATAACCGAAGTTCCGGTATCTGAAGCTCTGAAACCACTGTAGCAATTTCGTAGTCAGATACATCTGATGAAGTTCATTACCATTCACTTAATTTCTGTTTTGCACTTTTTCCTCTCTCCATGTACCTCACGTGCGGTTATGCTGGAATCGATTTACATGGCTCAATGACGCAAAGCAGACACTTCGTACGCCGCTCGACTTGATGTAATGTGGAAAAGCAAGTAACACCGAAAACCCCTTGGTCTTTTGGCTATTGTTCCAGTTACTAAAGAATAAGGAATGGTTTTCCACAATGAATTATAGTGTTGTGCATCTGTGCCGGGTTTGGATACCTTCCTATTAAGCGGCTAATAACGTATTGTTGCAAGCGAACTTATTTAGGTTGACTTTGAAAGTAGAAAGATCCATTTGGCTTGTGTACGTCAATTGTTTCAAGATAATTCGAAGAAAGTAATTTTGTTGAAGGTGGTCAGTTTAAGGGATAGGATCGCAGGAAATTGTGTAGAACTGTAATTCTTTCCGCATTTGGTCGAAAGTCTGTTGAATGCGAGATAGTTGAGTTGGTTGAGGGTCAGCTCTTCGACCCAATGCCCCGAGTTCAAATCTCAATCGCACCATGGTCATTTCTGGTTGTCCCTCTGCTGAAGGCTTATCAGTTACACAGTATTATGTGTGAAGATGATGTAACTGAAGCAAATTATCCTAAACAATGAAGTAGGTGCCCAATCAGGTATCAGGTATCAGAGGATGGCTATAGTTAATGAACCATTCGTATCTAGGTATTGATCTTTAAATGGAAGAATATGGGATAGAGTCTTCTGCATGAATCTGATCTGGTCCCGTCCGTATTCTCCACATATCTGGCAGGATCCGTTACTCTCACAAAAGTTGCTATGCGAGCTTTGAAAAGTGAATTTTTCAACAGCGTTCCTTGCTCATCTTGAAAGGGCCAAAAAAGGAACCGAACGTTGTCAATTTTTTTCCGATAATGAATTGGCAGCCACTTTTCTGGGCTGGTCCGATTTTAGGTTGAACCTGCTTACATAATAAGAATTGCAATGAGTGCATATTTTTACCGATAGCACCAAGCTACTATAGTACTTTCATCATTTTTTTTGCCAATGTTAATAAAATAGCCTAGCAAGGGGATCAAAAAATAATAAAAAAAACTGCTTATGATAACGGTTGCAGCCAAATTTGTCCCTCCTCATCTTATACACGAGCAAAGGGAGCGTCGATTTCAGCCAGAGAACTGGTGAATCATGGGGATGGATGGATACGACCTCGGCCTCGCTTTCCTCGTCCCAGAAAAGCTCGTAAAGTGAAGTCAACCATCTTTGCTCATTTCTTTTTTCGGTTACTGAAGTGTTGCGTACGCGGAGTTCGTTCCCCTGGCTCAAACAATCAACAGAATTTATACTTGGAGATTTTGAAAAGATTGAGGGAGAGTATCTGGAAAAAAATCTTTGCCGTACAGGCCATCGTTCTGTCATCATGACAGCGCGCTGGTCCACACCGCCCGCCTAGTAACGCAGTTTTAAACCAAAAACGATTGCCCACCCCCTTACTTATACTGCATCTAGCTCCAGTGATTTCTTGTTGTTCCGCAGACTCAAAAGGGACATAAAAGAAAAGCGAAAAGTGAATTGAAAAACTGTTTTGAACTATGGAAAGATCATTTTGAGAAGTGCGTTGTCAATTGAGAATATTTTGATGATGATTAAAATTTGGTGTAAAAATATTAAGAAGCAAAAAAGTTTTGACGAATTTCCCGTTTTTTGGTCCTTATCCATATATAACAACGAAAAGTCCGTATAGCCCAAATTCTAGTTCTAGTTTTGTGACAGCTACAAATAGACAGGCAGGCATCAATTTTGTTAATTTTTAGGGCTATATCTTGTCTTAAAAAATACGATTTGTCACAAAGAAGGCCTCCAGCCATTTAGATTAATTTCAAATCACGTTTTTTAATAAATTCGGGGTGATCCGCTACTGAACGGCCCAAAAGCTAACAATAAAATATTTGTAAACACAGAAGTGTTTCATAGAATGGTTTTTGCATCATACTTAAAGAAAATTAGGTCTATTAAGGTAAAGATAACTGACGGGTATTCTGACAGTAGACTGCTTGTTGAAAGACCTGCCGCCATTGACAAGGCACCAATTGCTGACGTTATTTGATGGTTTGTTATGAACGGGATGCTTGGGCACAAACAATTCCAGGAAACACGAAGGAAAAGGGAAAAGTTTCTCACCTACCTCGACACCTAGCTTTATCAATAAAAGGGCACACATGTGAAACGAAAGTATTTCATATTTCATATTTATTCTCAGTCGTGGCAGCAGTCACGTGCGGGCGTGGCTCTTTGGAAAAAATCATCGATTGAGTCCTCATTACTGAAGCCGACTTTGGTCGACAGTAAGCCGCAACCACCGGTGTACTTCTACCTACCCAACGGAACTAAACTCTATCGGCCGACGTTAGTCGAACGTGTAATTATACATCTATTATTTTTTATTTCTCGCCAGGATGTCGAACTGGGTGACAATGAAGCGGAAGAAGCGACTCCGTGGAAAATAAAGAAGTACCGGCAGCGAACGCTACAGACCGGAACGATCCGGAAGCGAGAATGCAATTCATGATGGCGCACATCCAACGCCAGAACCTCACGATACTGCAGCTACGGAAGCAGCTAGAGCAAATGGAGAATGCACGGATTGCTCCATCTACTCCTCATCCTGACGACAACGCACCGTGCACCTCTAAGTCTATGACAGCGAACACCGCCGCTGCGAGTACCGCCGACAACAACACCACCTCGACCAATCCAGCATCCGCGTCAATCAACAGGAAGGTAAGAATACCGCCCATTATTCTGTGTGAAGATGAAGCAGAACTTTCCGCCATTATCTCAGAGCACCTCGAGTCGCTCCCAGATAAATATACTCTGAAAAAAAGTGGTGCCAAAACCAAAGAACTCGTGAACACAATAAGTGATTTCAATGAGACCAGGGATTATCAGGCGAGAAGAGCCTAAAACCGGTTAACATGGTTATCCGCGGCTTGCGTAGGTTCCATCGAAGAACCGACGTGATGACTGCCATTGCACAGACCGGCTTATCCGAGGCCACAGACATCAGAGAATACGCGACGAGACGCTCTCTCCGAGAAAATCGATCGCTCGACCTCTGGTTAGTCACTTTCCAGGCAGGATTCAACACGGCAAAGCACGCCCGAGTCAAGACAGCCTGTTCCCAACAAGGAGGTGACGCAGTGTAAGAACTGCCAAAGCATCGGCCACGCTGCGATTAATTGTAGCATGCCCTATAGGTGTGTGAAGTGCGTCACTTCACACCCGCCAGGCAAATGCCGTAAGCCACAGGAGGAAAAACCCGCCTGTATTAATTGTAGTTCGTCTGAGCATCCGGCAAACTACCGGAAATGTTCCCCCCTTCTTAGATTTCAAGAAGAGTGCAAGGAACAACCAAACATCAAAAGTAAGCCCTGGCGGTTCCTATGCCCAGGCTACCCACGGCATCCCGCCAAGGAAAAGCCAGCAGACTCCTGCTCGCACAACACCCTCGAACGTATATGAGATAATTAACAAGAAGGCACAGGAGCTCTTTAAGTGCAGCCTGCCGGAACTCAGTCACCAACTGAAAACCTTTCTTCCAGCCCTGTCCAATTCCAAGGACATCTGGGAACAAAGGCTGCAAATGATTGCTTTTGCGGCGTCAATCCGCGAAGATTGAAACCTCATTAGCAGTCTGCTGACGGCTCCTGATAGGGAATTGATTACCTAGCCTTACCCTGGTAAGTCCAGTACTTAGATTTGTGTAGCTGCTTAGTGAACATAACTAGTCCTTCTAGCGTTCACCCTGAGGCACCAACTGCGGATTACATGCAGTATTGCATTCAGGCGGTTATAAACTGTGCCTGAAAACTTGGTGATAATTGTTACGGCTAGATCGCAGCAAATCCTTGTGCGAAGAACTTTGTGTTCTCCAGGAGCTATATCAAGGTGTTCATTACCAGGAGTCATAACAGAGAAGGGAGATTCTGTCCCTGTGGGTAACTCCTAGAACACCTTACCCAATAGACTTCTGTCCTACCAATATGTGGATCTTTTTCCACACACATGTGAAGGATCCAACTGATTAACGGTGGACCGATTCCATGCTTCTTGGCGCGTTACAAATCGCCAAGAATGAGTAATAATTGAAGGCGCCTTCAGCGTATTTTTATCCACAAATCGCTTCTTAGTTTTTGCCGTTAACTCATGGAGCACAGTCTCTGCGGATTTGAAATTCTGGCAGGCATGGTACCTACAGTAAAGTGGCAACTCAGCGATATATGTATCCCTTATGAACCAATCTACTAGTCTCTTTAGTCCTTTTAGCAGAAAGGAAATTATACTGATCGGTCGGAAGCCTTTTGCGTCGGTATAGGGGGTTTCCCAGGTTTGGGAATAAATATTACCTTCACATCACGCCATCTGGTTGAAATATAAACATGTGCTACGCAAGCACGATGTATATTCCGAATGTGTAGACCCAGGGTATCCATTCCCACCGAGTTAAATGCCCATTTCACTTATTGCAGAGAAACTACTTTGCATTCCGGAGTCCAATCTTCCGGTTGAGGGTTGTATGTGTCTGTCGGTCTCGAGATGAGATTTTGGATACTGCCTGGGAAGTACACTTTAAGCAAGTTGTTTGCCATTTCCTCGTCGCTTTCTTTGTACCTACCGCTCTGTAAATGTAGATAACGGAACTGCTGGCAACATTCTTTGACAAGAATCCGCTATAGCTTTGAAGTTGTCTCAAGAGAGTTGGTCTCTTCGCCAAGGGGCTCCCCATGATGATCGTTTTGCCAACCTTATGCACTTCTTCAGAGCTTTTTGAGCATCTTTGTTCAGAATTCAGCACGCGCCTCAATCAGACTTTAGCGCGCCGGTTGAGAAGCACCGTTGTCGTTCTCCTCTATTCCCCTAAATCCGAGTTCCATTATTGTGTTTTACCCTTCTTTGGCATCATGAGTGGATAGCTCCCCTCGAAAACTTCTCTCATGCTAGCTGTAATCATCTTAGTTGTTTTCTCAATTCCAGCAATGGATTTGATGCGTCTCCTAGGGATTCTAATTCCAGCGCTCAGTTCTGCCTCGTACGTCGACAACCTGTCTTATACGGATTCCAAAACGGAGTGGGTGGAGGTGGATGCACTCCCATTGGGAAATCAATGCGCCTGTGATTTGAGAGCGTGGTATCGTTTGATATTCTCCACTCTCCCACAGGAGCCGCAATATCAGGGGATGCCACCGTGATGTCGATGACCTTTTGCCTGACCACGTTGAAGAAAGTGGGATTATTACCCAACTTGAGGATCTGCAATTCGGTTCCTACCAAATACTCCAGTAGTCTCGATCCGTTAACATCACATCCTGCTAGTATTCCCATGCCTTCACGTTTGGCATATTAACTCTGGTTAACTCTGGTGAATGTTTCACTGGAAACTTCGTCTACGTTGTAAGGGAAATAAGCTGAGCACCAGAGAATCTCTATATCTCCCAGTTGGCTCTTTATGGACAATTTGATTGTTGTGGAGGAGATCGTTTGAAGCCACCATGCAAGGGCGGGTCTATCACTTCCATTGGCGTTCAACAAATCAGCATGTCATAAGTCTAAGCCTCTCCCCCTTGCAAGGATGCAGTCGTTACAGCTAGGAAGACTTTCCTTTCCTTTCCTGTGTGGTTTACTAACTGGTTCAAAATGAAATGCCATTCGATCTTCTAGTTAGATAGGAAGAGAGCTGCTGATATGCATGCACTGAACAACGGACCTCCTGGATAAGATCCAATTCGAAACCACAATACACATGAAGTGGAAATTTTTTTGTCCACCATGGATAAATGCTCCTATTTGTTTCTCTTTACCGATAATATCGATCCGCGTGTTAGCGTCTGGATAAGCAAGTTATTAGTTAGTCTTATGGAGTCTTATATAATAATATATTGATAATTAGCTCATGCCAACAGAGTTGTTTGGCCTGAATGAATACAATGTCCCAGGAGGGAACTCTAAATACGGAATAAACATTTTACCTGCATCCGAATCTTAAGAAAAGCTACGACAAATCTCAAATGTCAAGCAGGCAGAAAATCTGGGCTTAAGGTGAAAATTATACGCACCATTTAAATCGGCGCTGTCTGTTTGTCTGTTACAGGAACTTTTCTCCAAAACGACTAAACCGATCCGAACAAAAGTTGGTGGACATACGAGAACTATGAAATCCCACGCACACAGTGAGTGTCATAAATTTACGTGCAGTTTAAGGGGGGCTCCCCATATATACAAAGAAGGAATGCAAACAGTTTTTTCATCTAATATAGTCATGTGGGGTATCAAAATTTCCGGATATTAGCTTTGACGTAGATTTCAAAATGGACGAGTAAAGAATCAAAATATGAACACTTAAAGTAAGACAGGACTCACTTTCGGAAACTGCCCAACATAAAAATTAGGGTGCTGGGTTCCGACAGCTGCTCAAATAAACATGCTAATAGTGTATTACCAACTTTTAGAAATTGACTAGAAACCCCCCTTAAGTTCACCCTAGGAGCACCAGCATAGAAGACAGTATCGCGCATACGCGTGCCAAGTTTCATGGAAATCTGCCTACTAATATCGAAGTTAGGCAGCTCCAACTTGTCAATTTTGTAAGAATTTACTGCATCTTAAGTCATGCAAATAAGATGCTGACGTTATAATTAGCGAGAATAATTATTGGACCTGCATCATCTTCGCCTAGGGGCCCGGATTTTTTCCCCATGGCTGTAGCCAATGTTGCTTCCGTGGAAGATATCTCCGAGTTCAATGTGACTCATCAAAACACAAATCCATCTTCGCAATTTTGCTAAAAAGAATATAAAAAGAAAATATCTTAAAGCAAATAGCACTATGCAAGTGAGTCCAGGATTTCGTTTCTTTGGCTGTTCGTGAGTTGGAAAATTGCCCTCAACAAGTCAAAAACTAAAACGAGGTTATAAGAATATGTTCCCTCTTCTCTTACGACCGGCAAAGTACATGAAACACACGATTCAAGAGGTGAAAGTTGTCCACTCACTACCAGCAAAAATGTAATTAGAACCTCCCTAAGAGTGTACCAAACTATTTTTCGGACATAAAACTAAATCACGACACAAAAATGCTAAAAAAAATGATAAAAGTTATCACCTAATTTCCTGTGAAAGTATGTCCGGTTCCACCATGAAACTGAGTTGGGCGTGCAGCCTCTTACATCTCCAATTAATCCGGAGAACGTGCGGGTGAAATCCAATTTCCGGTGATATCAAAATTTACTATTCAAACACGCTAAATTGTTATGCAATGTTGTTGTTTTTAATTCACTCCCATTGCAGCTTCCTATCATCGCCAGCATAAATATTGCACGAAACTCGTTACGTCTGCAGCTGCATCCGAAACAAAGAGCGTAATAGGAATCAAGCATGAGGTCTATATGTTGCACTCAGACCTCAAATTACTCATCGATATGTAATTTGTCGGCGATAATGATGCATGCCTGTCTACAAGGTAGCCAGCTGGATGGAGGACCCCAGGCAGTTGCTTCGGAAGAAGTGAGAGTGCAACATATGAGTATGTAACTATAATGCAGACATATGTACCTACAAGAGTAATTAACACCTGAATGCAGTCACATAGGAATGCATGGGAAGCATATCTTCGCGTGATGGATTTGCAGATAGAACTTCCATGGGAAAAAGTAGTTTAAAAAAGTATTAAAGAAATGCTATCACGCTGATCTGGAGTAACGCGCTGACTCTTCACAGAAGAAGCCACACTACTGCGGGCGAATGAATGGAGTCATTTCCAATCGCTATCAATAGCTTAAGGTTTCACACAATTGACCTTACAGTTGCTTCCATCGCTATATATGAATGTAACTTGATAAAGAAAGGTAGCACAGAATGGTTGCAAAATACTACTTTCTTTTGCAGTTCATATTGCAAAACTGAAAGTTTAGTTATTGTGCGATTGATTGTTAGAAATAGTATCCCACATAATTTTCTCCCCGACCCGTATAATTTCCACCGAGGGCCTAATTTTGCACACATTTTTTAGAAGGAGACTGCGTGGAGCCAGGCACCAACAATCACCAGAAGCAATATCTGGGCCAAGTACCAAGTAATTCCCCTTAATATACTTGATAAAAAGACTTATCTTCAGTGAATCCCATTCTTATTTTTATATTTACCATTTGCAAGTCAAGTTAACACTCTTACAAATGAAATTAACGCTTCCACAAATGAAATTAACACCTTAGCCATTTTATATCTTGCATTTCTGGAAGCCTATAGGTACAAGTATTTAGAACAATTCCTCCAATCAGCACCATAAAAATTAAAGAAGGTGTCAAGGGGGAGAAACCGGAATATCAATAGGATTCGAAGCAGCCGAACTCTGAAAACCGAACTACTGGAATTCAATATTCGGATTTAGTGAAAACTTCAATTTCAGGGAGGATAAACTAGCATCTGATTAGCAAGACAGTGCAACTTTTCCCATATAAAAGAAAAAGTATAATCTGGGGACAGGTCCAAACTAATGCCCAATTTGGTTATTTATTTATTTATTTAACGAAAAATAAACAAAGTAGACTCCAGATACTTATTGCCCTGAGGAAGAGAAGAAAGCAAGAATCTTATCTTATCACTAAACCTATTAAAGGAAGGGAAGTTTAAAGGACCAAGCGGTTGAACTTTATAACTTCAACAAAGTCTAGAAATTGGGGAATGGAATTAGGCTCCGAACTCCGCAAAGGACATGTTGAAAATGTCTGCATTGAGTGTCTTATGAGACGCAGGACGGCATCGCATTAGACCCGAGGAAACTTTAAAGAATGTGCAAAAATTCAGATATTTTCTACGCTGTGGTAAGAAGAGAAGGTACAAAAAAAGGGGAGCGGTGGTGGGAGGGATAGTCCGAACGAGGGAAGCATTTCCTAAAGATGAAGGAACGACAATCACAGTTCCGGGAAAGTGACCAGATCACAGAACAGTACTCGAGGGTACTCCTCACGAGGAAATGGAAGCGAGATAAGGAGGGTTGGATGAAGTCAAAATGAAAGGAGGACCGAAGTATAAACCCTGACAATTTCACTGCTCGATTGATGACCTCGAGGCAATGGGTGTCGAAGCGGAGCTTATTGCCGAAAGTGACTCTGAAGTCTTAAGTGGAATTTAGGTATGATAAGGAATGTTCATTCAGAGAGTAGGAGAAGAAAGTGGGTGAGGATTTAAGCGAGTATCACATAGAGTGTCACTTTCTGACGTTTAGTGCTAAACCATTAGCAGAGCACCAGCCGGCCAGAGTATCTAGGTTAGATTGAAATGAAACACAGTTCATAATCCACGATATAGCGGAAAACAGCTTAAGGTCGTTTATAAGAAAAAAAATAATGAAGAACCCAGAATCCCTGTGGGATGCCAGAGTAGGAGAAGAAGGACCGGGGTGTACAGTTATCAAAAGAGGCGCGGCGGGATCGGCTGGAAAGTTAAGAAGAAATGGGAACGCTTAGAGACGAGAGTTTGAACAGAAGTACCTTGTGATTTATAGTGTCGAAGGCTTAAGCAAAGTTAGTGTACATAGTATACACTTCCTGCCGTGAATTTATACATTTAGTGACAAAGTTTGTATAGTCGAGCAGGCTAGAGGCAATAGACCTACGCTTGACAAAGGCGTGTTACTCTTTCACTATGTGGTGTGTTTTACTAGTGTTTGTGAATGGGGATGATGAGAGCCTTTTCCACAGGTCAGGAAATTGATTCTCTTTAAAGATTCTGTTGAAAATAAGGGATAGGGTCAAGGAGATGGGCAGACTAGTTTTAGTAAAAAAAATTTTAGGAGACCGTCGTGGCCAGGACCAACATTTACCAATGAGGTACTCGCCAAGGAAAAGTGTTAAAAGGGGAGTGGTAGGCGATGCAGGGTAGGCTACATTCATTAGCGGAAGTAAAAAAGAGGGAGGGGAGGACACATAGACTGGAAAAAAGTGGCGAAGTATATGACAAGATAGTTGGGGAGTTAGCTGAGGCGTCAGAGAATTTAATGGACAGAAGGAATAACTGGGCGGGATAGCGGGAGGTGCAAATGTGGAACCAGAAAGGTTTGGGGTTTCCGCACTTCAATGAGTCTTCAGCACTGGCCAGATACTCCTTTCTGGATACGTATTAAGGATTTAGTCGAAAAACACCGAGTTTTGAGAAAAACCTAAATCAATATAGGTTCCAAAGGTCGGGAACTTCTTCCTCGCTATGTTCTTTTAAAGATGTTTTTTGTAGACTTCAGTGAGAAACCAGACATGGTGGGAATGGAAGCACCTAGGATAGCAGGGGAATAATAGGGAAGAAAATCAGATAAAGTGGCATAGAAGGTGTGGGTGCGGGGAAACCAAGTCGCCAGGGCTAAGTTCAAATCTTCCAAGTTCGCCTTGCGAAAGTTAAAGTTGAGATCCTTCCGCGCAATAGGGAAATGTAGTCGGTATATCTAAGCATCAAACTCGAGAACAAGTTGATGGGCGTCATGGGCAATGTAAGAGGATTGGTAAAGGCAACGCAGAAGAAGGCTAGATACGTTTTTAGAAAGGTTAAATTGGAAGGCGGCACAGGTGGTCATGAAAGTGTATAAAGGATGGAAAGGGCGGGTAGAGTCATTAGGGAGGAATGGAAGGCCGGGAGTAGTGGGCCAGGAAAGCATAGGAAGATTCCAGTTGTTACAGTGAAAGAAAGGAAGGGAGGAATGCAAAACTATAAGCAAATCTGATAATCCTTTCAAGAAATCCTCGTAGAGAGCAATGACTCGTACCGTGACAGAATCGCAGTTGGGAGGGGAGGAGGAAAAGATTATTTCCGCACAGAGAGGGGTCTTAACAGCTATTATGCACTTCCGCAACGCAGTCTTTGTCAAAATGGAGGACAGAAACCTTTGAGGAGCGCGGAATCCAAAATCCAGTCATCCAACCAAATTTCAGAAATACAGATGACATGATATTGGAATACTAAGACAACTTGAATTTCTTTTGTAAAACAGTCTAAAGTTGTGAAAATCATTCAAGTTCGACGAGACAGACGAAGACCCCAAAGAAAGATTGGACGAAGTCGTGGAGATACGTCACTTTAAAGGAAGCTATCACTCGGTCAGGAGGGCGATCCTTCGTCAACTTCACACATGAAAGAGGTGAAAGGGTTGAGTTGGCGTTGCTTCTGATGTGCGCCAGAATTTCGTCGGAAGTAATACAGTACGCTAGTCTCGACACGAACAGTTGTTTCAGACGAGGCAATGTTCAGCAGGAGGCCGCTAAGGCGATATGAGATCGGGAAGACCGCAGGTGCCGGACGTCGATGATGAGCCGGAGGAAGCCTGCGTTGGTGCGAATGCAACGACAGTAGGACGATCATCAGAGCTGCAAAGCGTATCCGATGCTTAGTAGGGAACATGTCCCTCGGATGGAGTGCGATTGTTAATTTGGCCCCCATCGTCGGGCTAGTGCGATTTTTCATATACGCACTGGAAGAGTAGGCCGGGGTTTAGTCGACCTAAGCGACTTAGGTATGGCGCCAGTTTTGTTAACCGCAATCGCCGGCAGGGTCTAAGCAGAACCAGTGACGTTTCAAAGGCCGAGGCTACGCTGGCGATCGATGAAGCAGCAAATTAAGGAAGCAGATTAGAGCAGAATCTACGCTAAAGTTGATTTGTGTTAAATCGCATCAGATAGCTTGGTATCATCAAGATTTTGGGACACATACTCTGCAAGCACATTTGCTACATCTGCAAAATTAAGGTCAGACAGGACAAACTCGTTCAGTAAGAAACTGTGGCACTTTTGACACTATTCATGCTACGTGGTAGTGGGAGGAGCAATAACACCCCCTCGATATTGCTTCCTGGGATCTATAGGAAAAGGTTTTGATCATATGCCTTACAAATTCAATCACTTCGCACAACAAAAACTGTTGATGCCAGATGAACTCGTTCAGTGAGTTAAACTACTTTATAGTAATCCAAAGAGCAGAGTTTGCACTGTGACAGTTCCATCAAAACTGCTACACATCTCTGCCAATACAGGCGAAGAAAGTGCCTTTTCAAAGTTCCTCATTGTTCTTATCACGAGCACTGCGACGTATATGGTTCAATAGCCAACGCCGCTCACAATGCTCTAGGTGGATGATGTTTTCCTGGTAGTTTGTAAAAAGCTAATCACGGGCAGCTCACCCAAACGTGGAATGATCGGTGCATCTAAAGGAAACCAAGTATGTATGGTTAGTACTCTTAGCTAGTGGTGAACATGCCTTGAAATTACCTCACATATCAGTACTACTTGGATGAAATGTCACTCCACAACTAGTTTGTTAGGTAATAGACGCATCTAAGAAAGTCTCAATCTCAATCAAAAACCTATCGCAGAGTCGTTTGCCCTGTCAATCTTTTATATAACGAGCATTCCACAGGGTTGTGAAGACGAAGATATTGGTCAGGTTAAGTGATATAACCCGCTATTAGCATAACTATAATGAGCACTTCTGTACGACAGCTTAGTGCTCGCAATTTATATGCCATGTCAACCGTTCTAATGGTTATATTAGCATATACTGGCTGGCTAATATTAGCCTATACATCCAAATCTAGGGTATCTACCTAAAGGTTTCCTCAAAATAGTGATGACTTGACACGTCAGACACTGATTTGAAAAACACTCTACTCCATCCGCACCAACCTTACCGTACTACCGATAGCAGTGGCAAACCCAACACAGGTAAGTTGTTCACACTCTCAAATAAAGCAAAGGCTTAGGAAACGGAAAACTTTGGTGTATCCGATCCTATCAGATTATTCACTGTATTTAGATATTACCATAGTATGATGTGTTAGCATATGGTAAATCCGGGCAGAAAACAGTTTTTACTTTTTATAAATTGTTAATAACAGCAACATCTACACCAAATTTTCTGGTCTCACGATCTAAGCCAGGACTCCTGCATAATTTAATTCGACCATAAGGAAGTTGGGGGATTCGCTGATAAATTTATGAAAGGTGTTAGTATTCTGAGGCATAGATATCGTATGAAAGATTTCAGATTTTATTCAGATTTTCATTCCGCTATGTTTTAAATGAAAAATACTTTTGAAAAGTATCAATTGCAGCCATTCATTTAACAGCTCTGAATAATTTATTCCGGAAAAAAATAGCAACATCCTTTCGCATATGGCGAAGTCCCTCTTGCTACCGTTGCATGCAAATGTTCCTGTTCACTGCTTTGTGGAGGACAGCGTACCCACAAAGTCTCATTTTCATATTTTTAATTTTTTCCCCTATTACATTTTCAGTTTCATTATGCTATGTAAGTGATAAACCTTCAGCAGCAGGGCAGCATAAAGGTGAACCCAGGTAGCGAATTCGAGAGGCTAACACTCAATCACTTCGACAATCGCGCCGTTAATTACCGGTGATGTATCAGAGGGACTTAGCAGAACAGTATTGGATAAATTCCACGAAGGCGGTTTGGAGCTATTTGACTTTTTCTAAAGAAGCTATCTCAGCTCGTTCGTCATAGCGACACATCTAAAGTAGAGATTTGCTAGGCTAACCCACATGTTCTCAATAAATTTTGTGAAAATAGCTTTCGCTGTTTTCTCGAGAACTGTCTGTCATATAAAGATCATTTTTAATACGAGAATATCATAAAGCTCTTGAGGTACTACCAGTTTTCGGCTTATCAGCAATTTGAAAAGAGACGGCTTGCATTGCTGATAAGCCCGGAACTGTCAAGAAAGATACATAGTAAAGGAAAGTCTTACTCTAGGTTCTAGTAACGCCCAAAAGAAAGATTTGGATTGGTTGAGCTGTTTTCTAAACATCGACCATCTGCTTCTTAGGTACTAGGTATAATTTCCCCGACTGTATGCTGACAAGATGCGGTTAGATACGTTACAGTGGGCATAAATATCAGCAAACCAAACGCTAAGCCTAATCGATTATTGCACAATTCCATGTGTGCAAAGTGTCAAAAAAACTACTAACTTTCAACTCTTCCTTATGACGATTACCTTTAATATATTCCCTTCCAACATAAGCTTGTAAAATTGATAAACCAGTAGCTTCCTCCAAACTACAATTTTTATTTATCGGTGTAGATATATATTTCGGGAGCAACTTATCCCTTTCATCAGTACAAAGCTACTAACTTTGTGCCAAGGATTAAGTTAGCTGTCAACCTCTCAGTACTATGGAGGAGTTTACCAAAACTAAATGAGACAAAACAATAACAATTAATTAGGAAAATGGGCGCATCTTATTGGCAGAATATGTCCCATATATAATGTTTGAGTCAATCACCCTAATCAGGAAGAATTAAGTTTAAACAAGTTTTATTTTTTTTCGACGATCCATCCAGGAAAAATATACCTCGCCCTTCCATACCAAAAAGTGTAGGACGGTAAAATTAATTGTAACAATAACTTCATAGATGGTTTAGGAGATTTGAGATACAATTTAACTTAGCTTTAGTTTACCAGCCCCATCCCATAAAAACCCAAAGCAGCACAGTAATTCAACTCTTTCCCATTTCCCATCCAATTAAATTCGCCTATTGGTTCAATCCACAGTAATTCAGCTGCAATCGCACCTGGGGTTTCCAATAGTAGGTCACTGAGCAACGTCTCTTTAATATTGATTTACCTACATATGTAAGCGGGAATCATTTTCTCTACTCCTTCACCATCTCGTTAAATATCTAATGGGTGAAACTCAAAGGCGAAGTTCAGTTGAAATGTAACTATAATATCATAGCATAGAACGCATTCCCCCAGAATGAGCTCCAATCCTCCTAACATAGAAAGATAGTTTTATTATGACCATAAAATATACATCTCCAATACCGAGTTTAAGAATTTAATTGTAGCAACATATAGAGAATAACGTAGGCAACGGCTTTTGAAAGGCAGATATAGTTATCGAGCTACAGAGTCTCATGGAAGTCAATTCAATGTCCTGTGGTGAGTTACATACAAGCGAAATGACGGGGCTTTGACTATTCGTTAAATATGCTCCTTTCAAACCGGAATTCAAATAATTATTTAATATTTTCCATTTGACTCTTTACTAGGTTGAATTGAGGATGTGAAGTCTGGTTTTCAGAAACGACCAACCACTAACCTGATATAACAAAAGCAGGAACCAACCACTTGAAACCATATAAAGTTTTCTATAGATAAACCTCAAATTTAGCGTGAACCTTGCATAACTTCCTCTTACATGCAGTTACTCCAATTTGAATTTCCCAAAAATGCACTTAAATGCATAACAATGCACAAATTTTATATTGATGTATTTGGAAAGCCCAGTGGAACGTTGCATAACAGCACCTTCACGGTGAGTTGCTTCAACCTTATACAATATTAACTGGTCGTAAATTTGTAATTAATTCAAGGCATTGAACTCTGATACCGAAAAAATAAGGCAATTTTCCTTCGATCGTGAAGTTTTCTGTCAAGATCATGGTCATTGGCGGTACTTAATGGAAAATAAAAACAGTTCGAAAGCTTTGATTTATATCTTCTTTTAGATAATTTCACTTTTCTCATTTTGATTTAATTCATCAATACCGAACTCTGTTGAAAACTTTTCAGATGCTTTTTATTGCATCTTAACTGATTTTGATTTTTTAATGATAAAACATATAATTTTTGCATGCAGAGTAGATATTTGGAAGTTTTATTGCATTTAAGGCAAACTTGCAAGCTTATAAAAATATGTGGAAATTCCTGAAAATTAAATTGTAGGAATTTCCTCAGAATTTCACTTGAAACTTGGCTGAATGGTTAGGATCATAAAAACTTCCCCGAAGAGGATTGCAAAGTTTAGATATTTCGAATAAACTGAATGGTTGAAATAAATCATAACAACATTTTGAAATGATTTATGATTATGGTTAAATCAGTTTTCATCACTTGAAAATTTTTGAGCAATATCAGTATCTGATTACTGTGAGACCGCAGATGAACAATATCTAGCCTTGCACTCATTTACAGACTTTTATTCATAATGAAACCCTTCCCACTGACATGTATATGTAACGAAAGCAAAAGTTACCAATCTGCCGACTCCCAGTTGATAAAAAATATGCAAATTTTACATTATTTATTGCGAAGCTATCCTGTCTTCGAAGTATCTGAAACGACCTTTACTGATTAGCAGTGTTTGTCTCCAGCATTCACTATTTCTGTCAATGAAAATATCATATTAATTCTTTTCATTCGATTGTAAACTCTTTAATCTCTCGAAAGCCAAAAGCTCCGACTGTTTACCACCCGCATCTTCAAGGGTAAATAGTTTTTCTCATGTGTGAAGACATAATTTGATTAATTATTCCAAACCATTAATACTCTTGCTTCCGCTTGAAGCAAATGTAATGACCTATGTTATTATGTAGCTTTATTGCTGCTGTGCATTACATAATTGCATAAGCGGCGTTTCTCGCCCATGCCTAAGCATACATTACACTCGAAAATTCAATTAAATTTGCAAGTCAACCATTAGGAGTCCACTTCAATGCATGTTAGGAAATACTTCCCGAAATCTTATACAGAATGCAATGTATGTTCACCTCAAGGTGATGAGCGAACTCATCTTTAACGACTGGCGCGTATCAATGTAAATAACCGTCAACTTGACATTGGGTTGATGGAGGACTGTCAGAATTTGTTTTACTTTCCCAAATCACATAGAGTATTCAACTAGTAATGAGATGCGAAAAACGGCAAGGTATCACTGAGGAAAAACTCATTGGAAAACGAGAGATGCAAGAGGCTGGATTCAAAGCGTCCAAGGGCTCGAAGCTTCGGAAGTTTTACCTCGAACGCCACTTTATTGCAAATTAAAGCAACCTTTGATAATAACGTCGCACGAGATTAGATTGAGCTTTTCAGCATTCTGAGGAGAGAAGGCTCAAACACCTTCTTCAGAAGCAGGACAAATGAAAAAAAAGACAAGCAATTCTCAAAATATTGTTCATGATACAGCTACCGTAAAGAGTTCGTGTAATCGGATTAGCTCATAGACAAAGTTACCAAAGCCAAGCATACGCTTAGCATCACAATACTAGTTCGGCCAATACCGTAATATGTACTGATACCAAGCTAGATTCCAATCGCAAGGCAAACCTTAAATGGGCCGATATTACTATAAATAGGTCACCAAGATGCTGGTGAAAAACAAGGAATAAGTCATCGACGTAATCGGATCGACAAGCCCGACTCTGTTCTCCTTTATTAATAGCAGAGGTGACGTGTCTGTACTTCCACTAAACCCTTGTGTTACCCCAAAAACCAAACCATTATGAAACCTGTGTGGAGTTTCGAAATTTCCTATCAGGCGCGTCCCTTCGTGCGGATAAGGGAACGCTCGGCGGATGTGTCATGGGCATGCACAGGCATGCATCCAGAGATGTGCGTGCATGGGCATGCTTATTTGCAGGCCGGGTAAATGAGGATAATCCTAAATCTCTATAGTCTGCAAGAATATAGATGGAAGGAGGAGGTTGGTGGGGCTTTGGAAAAAGAGTTCGATCTCATTGGACTTCAAGAGTCAGCGGAAAGACACAACGAAAAGCCCACGGTGGGACACAAACTGTCATCGTCAGTCTATCAGAGGAAACAATGGAGCACCCGGACGAGGGCTTCATCACAGCGAAAGTGAAGGACATCCACATCTATAGCTGCTATTCTCCACCCAACGCTACACTCGCCGAGTATGAGCAGATGCTTGCCGCTCTGGTTTTGGATGCAAGAGGACGTTGGCCGACCATAATTGCAAGCGACTTTAATGCGTGGGCTCTTGAGTGGGGCAGCCGGACAGCTAATGTGAGAGGATGTGTTCTCCTCGAAGCATTCGCGGAGCTAGACGTGGTACTGGCGAATGTTTCGGTCTCGTACAAGCTCCGGGCAAAGGCCTGGGGTCTATAATGGACCTGAAATACTTGAGTGCCACTTTAGCCAGTAGAGTCGCTTGACACGTCAGTAAGGACTATACTCACAGCGACCACCAGGAAATCAGCATGGAAATCAAGGGCGAATCGAGCTCGAAAAAGAGTTCTCGCAGAATGCCGGGTATGGCCAAATAGAAAGCACCCAAATCACCCGATAGGTGACAGAAGCATGCGACGCTATGCCCAGAAGACGATTGCTCCCCACTAGGCAACCCAACTATTGTGAGCCACATGTTTCCGGGCATGGAGGCTTTGCCAAAGGCCCACGGGCAAGCCTGGTGACGACGATCGAGAGGAGGTACAGAGGCAACTACGTGGCCACCTAAAAGAAGCCATTCGGAGGACCAAAAAGAACTGCTTCAAACAGCTGTGTGACCATGCCGACGTAAACCCTTGGGGCGAGGCTTCCAGAGTGCTAATGAAAAGGGTGCAGAGATCGTATCGTCCTATCTGCCTGCTGGATACAATGGGGAAGATGATGGAGAGAGTCATCTACAATAGACTCCTACCCATCATCGAAGTCAGCAATGGTTTGTCGGAACACCACTCTACGGTGGAGGCAATTAGAATGGTAGAAAACCTGGCAAAAGGTGCACTTATTTCTGGCGGCTGCTGTACCGTGTGGGCGCTGGATGTCAAAAACGCATTCAATTCGCCCAACTAGAACAGAATTAAAAGAGCTTTAGCTGACATGGGTATTCCCGAGTATTTAGCAAATTTGGGAGAAAACTGCCTCTCAGAGAGGACCCTCTGGTACGGGACGGATGAGGGCCCCAAAGAGTACATTGTCACAGCCGGGGTACCACAGGGATCGGCACTTGGTGCCTTGTTGCGAAATATCATGTATAATGGGATGCTTGCTCTTCCCGTTCCAGGGTGAACCACGATTACCAGTTTTGCTGATGACCTAGTTGTGTTTGTTACAAAAAAGCACCCAGAAAATATGGAGGTCTACGCGACGGAAATAGTAAGAGTAGCAAAGTCCTGGCTAGAAAGAGCCGGGTTGGCCTTGGCGGATGCGAAAATGGAGGCGGTCTTAAAAACCAAGCGCAGGGAAAATAACACTGTGAAGGTGGAAGTCGGTGGACATATGGTCTTATCAAAAACCGCTATCAAATACCTGGGGGAATCATTAACACCAAATTGAGCTCCTAAATGTACTTTAGAACCACATCAGATGAGGCAATATAGGTGGTGGCAGCCATAATCCCTGTCGACATTCTGGCTAAAGAAATGAGTGTACGATGCAACACGTATACAAGGCCACACAATGCGTAGAAATGCAACAAGTTCAGAGCCGCATAATCTCCGCATAATCGCTCGCTGTAGCTCCGGCGTTTATGCGGCATTGTCAAAACTATATTAAGTGCCAGAAGGTCACTTTCATAAAGGACTGTAATTCTATAATTTATGCTTTCCAACCAAAATTCCACGCTGCTACCAAATATCGTAGATCACCACAGGTTACACCACTTCGGGTTTAGGAGTTCAGGCATTACTACTTAAAGTTCTCTTCTACTTGGGACAATAGGCTAGTCTGTTTGTCGCTAACTACTCATCATTATCAATGCAGATTTTAATATCCCAGGGGTCAGTATTCGTTCTAGCATGCTTTCAACAAAAAAGACACAGTAAAACTAAACCACTAGTGAGACTCTACAAGTCGTACCATTAGTCCTGGATCGTGTTTTTCTCTTTCCATCAATAGAAAGGGAATCAATTTCAATGTTTACGGGCTCAAACCAGCCTACTCTACAGAAGAAAGAGAAGGGAAAATTTGGATACACTATCCATAAGCCAATCAATTTACTTTACTATTTTTGACATAATCGAAAGCGGTCAGACAACTTTCGACAATAGGTCAGGAGTTGCTAGCTCAAGTTCCTCACCACAAGACGTTTCAACTTGGGGTATCTTGAACATCAGAGTACACAGGCCACATTGGCAACTTCACTCCGCTTAGTACTGAGGGCTTATTCTAGCTTCAAACAGAAGAATGAGGCAATTTTTCCATTATAAATTTTCAGCCACTGCTGTTTGCGTAAATTCTTTAAGTGAGGAATTTAGATTTATTCAATTATATAATGATAATAACCATGATTAAGTCAAAATAAAGCCAGATGGAAAGATCGCTTTGGTGGTGTACTGCTTTTCTTCTTTCCTTAGAGTGAAAAAGACGACTTTTGTAACTCAGTAATTCCAAAAAAATTTACTTTCTTCTGAGCCCGGGAGTATGTATCCCCGTAAGGCATCAGAAAGATGTTAAGGATTTTTTCGGTTGGAGCCTTAAGAGGGATGGCTCACCTTGGCCCTCAAAGCGTCAAATGAAAACGTGCATTTTGGATGCAATGTTAGAAAACCTGGAAGTATAGCTGAAGCCCGTAGGTTAGAGGAAGGCAGGAAGGTCTAATGGAAATATTCCAGTTACTACTGTCAACATGGACAGGCTAGACAGCTAGCTCAGCAGTACGTGAAGCTGTAGACTGGCCCAAAAGGGAAAATTATGATTCATTACTGTAGCTTAAAGCTGTTAGCAACAAGAGCACTTCAAGGGGCTTTCCACCAATATGTTAGTTATTATTGCCGACTGCACCTACCAAATTTTATTGTGCAGATCAATGTTGTTAGGTTTCTAGTTTGCTTTTCGGAATTGCCAAACCTGAAATTTGAAATCATTCCTTTTACCGGAGTTCATCAGAAATAGAAAATGAGATACTTGATCTGAATCAGTGGCCTACTCTTAGTATAGGAAGGATCTCATAGTTCTAAATCATTGGTCTGTTTGCAAGGATGTCTTTATCCACTACTCCACAGATGATAACCGCAAAGCATGGAAATATCATTACGTTCAAAACAAGCAAAACTTCTCACTGTAAGCTTTCGTATTCCTGATGCCCCAAATAGTAACCTTTCAGGAAAATATTGATGTACTTTTCAGAACCATAAGCCTCAAGGTAAATCATCCAAATTCTAAGTAGAGCTTATTAAGGAATCATTAGCAAATTAGACACCATGTCATCACCCACGTCCAATTAAAGCCGCTCTCAAGATATGGACCAGATAAGCCACTAGTTTGCCCTAGGTACTGCACCGACGAATCCTTGTTGGCCCGATTTTTTACGGTAAATGCATTCTTCATTGACAGTTTTGTTATATTCATCGGTAGTATTTCATTTCTTTCTCTTATAGAAATCAAGGGTGAGAATGGGTAGTGATCAAAAAATCAATATTTACCGAGGTAGTCTTCGTTTAATAACCAGTTCTACAAAATAAAAGTGTTTGATACCACGCTTCTTTCTAATTTGCATACCATCTTAACATGCAAGGTATTATGCTTGAAGTGCTGCGTTCAAGAGGAATCCTGCCCAAAATACCTTAGTTTCATGTGCATTATGAGCGTATCTGTCTTTGTGGCAAAATTACTATATTTATGTCCCGCGTGAATCGGCAAATATTAGTGTCGTAATTACATTCATTGTCATTGCCAAAAACCCCCTTGGACATACCCTGGTTTAATCTAAATTATTTCCAAAGTGAAGCTTGATAAGCTTCCTCTAATATTCAGCACTATTCATTCGCCAACCATCAAAAAATATTGAATCGAAATACATGAAGGCAACGAAGGAAACTCAAAAGAAATTCGAATAAAAAAAACCGTTCAGCGTATATTCAGGAGAGCCCGTGTTTTCAAGGGTTCTAAAATAGTAGTCACTGGTGAGCTCCATAACTTCAAGACAAAAAAGCTATAACTATAGCGCTAGGGATGAACAAAACTAATTCATGCCTTGCCTAAATTTATAAGAGGCATTTGACATCTCCATCTCGCAGGACGAAATTTGAAATCATATTGACTGGTTGCGCGTGGAGTTCTATTTTCTACTAAATTTTATCCTCCATCATCAAAGGTTACCTCCTTTCATGAACTTCCTGTTTGTCGTTATTTGAAGAAATATGCCTACATCACGACGAAATCTATAAGCGATGCTATGGTTGTGGATAAAATCCGGCTCAACAGGTTGCGGTTGGCGGGACACCTAATCTGTATGGATGAGGATAATACAGCCCGGAAAGTCTATAAGGGCAATATCTATGGTAGAAAAGAAGACACTGACTGAGATGGAGCGATGGCGTAGGTCAGGACGCCAGACAGCTTTTAGGGATAACAAATTGGTGAACCTCGATGCAAAACCGGGGTGTCTGAAATTCCTTACAAAAGCAGGCCTAGTCCCGATACCGGTGGTTGCGCCGTTGATGATGATGGTAATGCCAAATATAAAACAAAAGGCAACGGTCTCTGGTTCTCATTTCGAATCAGTCACGGCGCTTTCGTTTTGCTAATAGAAATTTGGTATACTTCACTGCCAATAGTCTCTAAAGACATGGAAGAAGTCCGTTACAAACAGTTAAACACCCCTAAATGATACTAGATGTGTGTAATGATTGCTTTCAAGTAAGCAAGGTTTACTAGGAAATATGGAAAAACAACAGCTGGTCTTGCTTAGAAGAGGGAATTAACTCCACTCAGGTATCCGCATACATACCCTACATATGTTAAAAGAAGCTGACGAACCATTTTATTGAAAATATTCTTGGCCAAAAAAAACCTCGATGAAGAGCATAACAACTAAGACAACTAAGCCAGGAGGACCTCGAGGAAGATATCAATGAAGGTCTAAGATCCAAGACGCAAGTGAGAGGCGCAGACATGAACTAAAATAGGGGGGTGGAAACCTCGTTCGAAGAAAAAGTCGGTGACTTTGAAGAAAGCTATCTGATAAACTGGGTATCAAAAATGTTGGTACTTGATCTCCTTTACCAACGGAAAAGGCTTCGATCGACTAATTTTCATAGTTGCTTATCAGGAGTGATGATAGTTTTTTTTTAAAGAAGAGCCTTATAACATTTCAAACAAAGAACTTGATCCGCGTGCAGGTATCTCACCAGGGAGCAATATGATCGGAAGGCGGAACTGGCAGTGAATATATCCCCAATTGAGGAGTGGTTGCAATTGCATTAGTAGCCACGCCATGCTGTGGAACCCAGTTTCCCAAGAACACTTGGCAAAAGTAGAAGGAAGTGAGGGTATATCCGTAAGTCTTGAGGAAGTTGAAGTGCGTGAAAGTTGGTGGAGTTGTGGAGAGTGTGGTCGAATGATTTTATATTTTTTTAAGTCAGTTTCAAAATAGAGTGAGTGACCCGCATATGAAGCATGATAGAAGCAGATCTCCAGAAACTTTAAAGGAGTCTGCCGAAGAAATTACGACTTGGTTTCGGAAATGACTAAATTCGTCTCAATTAAAAGAAACAGTAGAAGAACACTATCACTAGCACCAGACTTAAAAGATATTTAAATTGATCATGCAGCATATCATAAAGACTTAAAAGGAAGAAGTACGTATTAACCACTGAAATTTGTCCCTACTTTTAATTCCGTATGTAATAAGGATTGGATGTTCAAGGAAGGAATTAATACGCCTAAATACCTTCTTCACCAAACTATCCTCTTCCAAAGGAGTTATATATAGAATTTATGTATAATACCCCTGAAAATCCTCATATAAACCAAAAGCTTTAATGATCAATTCGTCATTTGCGTACTCTAAATCCAAATAACCCGGCCTATGAAAGCACCATCATCATTACCATTATTTCTTAATCAGATTTTATTTCTAATCCTCAAAATAAAGATACATCAAAATGCCGTTTCTTGTCTAGATGATTTTCCTGCCCGTCAAGATAAATTGTGAGAAAAAAAAAATGTTTAAGTATCTTTTCGTCCATTCACTTTTCAAGCTGATTAGGAAAGTTGTCTCGGCTGCTCTGGAAGCGAAAATTTCGCAATCAGATATGCAAACGCTGGTCAGTAGCAGTCACGTTAATTAGCCATTCATTTGTAGTGATAGAATAGCGAAAAATAGATTTTTAATTAAACAAAAGATTGCAAGCATCTCTATAAAGTCAATGATCAGAATTGTGTGTTTTTTTGTGAATCTGTGATGTCCACCAACGTCTGATCCGCCAAGGTGATAATGAGCGACTCACTAGCGAAATTGAAAAACTTTAATGAGATTATAAAAGTGTGTTGCAAGCAAGAGAGATATGTCTGTATATAGTGCACACTTTTTGGAAGACGCTCTACATTTTCTTGTAAGAAACTGAAAGTTTTTGACGTTTATGTGGCGGGGATTGCACAATCGAATAGATCAAATTTTTTCAGTATGGCCTTGGCTCGGTGTGTGACTTGCGCTCATTAAAATGGTCCCCATAACAGCCGCTCGGATTTAGGGCAAAAAGATAAAAATTGTTTTCATTACTGCACTAGGTATAATACTTTGATTTGATATCACAATCGGCCTTGGAAGGCCCAAGTGTGCCTACAATGCCTAAGCAGCCACTTGTACTTATTGTACTTAGTCCCTAATTTCGAAGAGTGCTCAGATTGATTTCTTCAAAATGTTTATCAATAGTTGAGTCGCTAGGTATGCCTATTCGCTAAGTACTTAACTGAGTCATAGTCACCAAAAGTATGTAAAAGAGAATACTCTTCCCTATATGAAACCACATTTCCCTTCCTAGACCCAACGCTAAGATTTATCGCGATATAATATTCGCGCAACAATAATCTCAATCTGCAGCAATCAATTTTCTATTATCTCCAATCTGCAGACTCAACCAGACAATTTACATGGGAATTACATATTTATTTGCTTCTCAACAGTCTGCATAATACTTACTGCTATCACTTCCACTCTGAATGGCGTTACTAGCACTTAATCCAATTGCCGATAGTTCGGATGGCTGCAGTTTAATTTCCATTTCATGGAGACGTGAATTCAGTGATTTGGTGTGCAAAAACAGAAATAGAGTGCACGAAACAGCGATTAATGCGATGAATTCCGCTGACCTGAAATGAAAGGAAATAGAAAAAAGTTTTAATTCAATGTTTTTTCAAAACACAATACAAAAAGTTAACTGAGAGTCAGAGGAGTCGATAAAAGTCTTGGAATTAAGTAAGAAAAAGAGTTTTCCCTCAAATTGCTTTCAGAAGAGAAAAAAGAAAAGTAATCGGAGAGGAAAGCACAGATGAGATCATTGAAATGCATTAGCTTGAAATTACCGATATTATATGTAAGTGTGGCAGCAATAAATCTTCATTTCCATTTTTGGAGCAGAACTAGTGCATCTTCTGTGACTTGAGACTCATTTTTAAGGTTTTGTGTGAAACAAAACCTTATTAGAATCGAGACGGTGTCTGTCTGTCCGTCTGTCCGTCTGTCTGTCTGTCTGTCTGTCTGTCTGTCTGTCTGTCTGTCTGTCACACCCGATTTATTCGGAAACGGCTGGACCGATTGTCACGAAAATTGGTGAGAGTATGTAATCTGGTGATCCCTTTACATGCAGTAAGTGGCGCCATCTTGTGTTAAGTTTAAGGGGGGGCTCCCCGTACATGTGAATGGAGGGTGCAAATTTTTTTTTCACAGAATGTAGCCATGTAGGGTATCAAATGAAAGGTCTCAATTAGTACTTTTCGAATCTGGTTCAATATTTGATATTAGATGAAACATAGGGGAGTGAGGGTTCAAAATATGACCCACAAAAAGTGTAACAGGTCTCGTTCTCAGAACCTATCCAACCGAAAAATCTGAAAAAAATCATAGTGATGCATCTCTACGAAATCTAGGTCTCAAAATATATCCGGTTCCGATATCTGCACAAATAAAGTTAATAATAATATATTTACACATTTTAGAAATTTACCCGGCACCCCCCTTATGTTCATCCCAGAAGTACAAAATTTGGCATGCGTGTAATGAAGAATATAATGCACAGTTTGGTCAAGTTTGAAGAAAATCCAACCATTATTAACAAAGTTATAGGGGGTGAAACTTTACAATTTTTTGTGAATTTCGTTCACTCTACAACCCGCATGACGTCATCATCACATATCAATTCGTCAATATCACAACGAAATGAGTTCTTACGAATTGGGTCGCAGACAATTATTTTGTTTTAGTTTTTTAGTTATTTGTCAACCAGACATGTGTGTATGTAGGTATATAATATATGCGTGCTAATGAACTTTGCAGGTAGTGCCTAATTCAGTTAGATATAAGACGTAAATCGGAAATATGAGTACGATAAATTTAGATACGTGCATATATGTGTACAGTAGGTAATAGGCAGTTTGTTTGTTTAGGGTGAGCGTGATATCTATGGCTCTAATATGTACGTATGTCTCGTAGTTTGGAAAAATATGAAGGATTATGTTGGATTTGTAGCTATATACGGACAGAAAAATGTGCGTCTCTTACATAAGATGAACACAAAACCTTTATACCCGAAGCGCGAGCTTCCGGTATTCCGACTTGTTATTAATTGTTCGCTCTCATTTCCTTTCTCATCGAGATCAATTGCATATTGACTATTAAATTACGAATGGTTACCTTTACTTGTAGAAAGTGTGTATGCATATTCCCATGCAAGCAGAAAAATAACTTATGGGGTACTTTCTAACCTAACATCCAATATTTTATTGTACAGTAGACAATCTTGTATCAGCAACTCTGCCTTCTGACCATCTAGCTGGCAGTATACCTGCGTCCTAGGTAGTAGCCTCAAGGAAACCTCTCGGTGAAGCGCGAACCGCTAATGACCGGTACACGTTGGGACGCACTGGGAGTCCCTGAAGCCGCTGACAGCTTTCTGTCGACGTCGATGCGGTGATGTGACCTTAGCTCTACCAAGGTGCTAATTGTGACGTGTATCAGGAGCCAGCCCCTTCGGGATCCTAGTCGAGTAGTGTGCATTGAATTGGTGATAGTAGACCGCGCTGCCCCGAGCGAACACTGATCCGTCCGTGAGTTCCGGGATCAGCTAAGTTTAGGTCAGTCCTCAGGGACCTGGGATAGGGACCACCCGCACCCTTACACACCATGCACCGGTGAATTTTCCAAAGAGAATAAAACTGGACAAACGAACAAAATCGACAAAGGAGGAAGAGCTGTTTGCGTTTGGGTACAGCACAAAAATCCGTCGTTCACCGCAGCGATTAACGAAAGAAGCAACGAGGAATAAAATACCCGATGTAGTACCGGGACGCCCACATAAAGAGGAAGCCTTACCAAGTGGCGCGACTGTTCCTCGCTCCAATATCCCGTAGTGCCCCTGCTCCAAAAAAAAGCTTAGTCAGAATCGCTAGTCCTGGGCAAGTGGATTCGGACACGAACCGAGTAGAAGTGCAGTCAACAGTCCTAGCTACACCCGAAGAGCAAAGGCTCATCAGGAAATGCGCAGCAGTGGTGAAGCGTATTCGGTCGGCAATGTTCCAGAAGAACGTTAGCGAAAGCGTCAAAAACGGGCTGTTGGAACTAGAGGAGCTACTGGACCGCATCTCCTTCTATAGGCGAATGTGGAGAGCAGCGGAAGACGTTAGGAAAGCAGAAGCAGCCGCATTTCCCGCTGAGAAAATTGCTAGCGGCCACCGGGGACCCGTCTGTTCAAAGACAAGGAGACTACAAACCAAAAGCCAGTAGCAGAAAAGACGAGGAAACGAAGAGGGACTAGACCGTCGGCTATGCTCGTTAAACCGACTGCAAGACACTTGCGAAAGTTCTTAGTGAAATCCGCTATAGAATGAAACCCGAAGACAACGGAGTACAGGGGAAAACGAAGGGTGGCGCTCTGGGTCCGAAGACGGCAAGTAAGATTACGTTCTGCGAATCTGTCAAGGGGTTTTTGGGAGAAAAAGCTCTTGTTTGTAGCCTAGAGTCTATGTGCTCTCTAGAAATCAGAGATCTTGACTTCGACCAGGTGTTCTTGCCGAAGGCCGAAGGAATGGCTATATCTGAACTCTGCATTTAGTGATAACGTTTTTTAGCATTTACCTGACGCCGAATGAGATGATGCCGGATTTTCGGCGGCGGCTTGATACTCTGGAGGACGCCGGTTCAGGCACGGAGGGGCGAATCTTGATTGGCTAGGGCCCTTGAACGGAGCATGCCTCAGTCAAACTCTAGATGGAAACGAATTCTGGAAATGGCGGTGGGTACCGGGCTTATAGTTCTAAACACCGGATCCACGCCAACGTTTCAGCACCCAGGTTGTTAAGAAAACATTCCTGACATCACTTTTGCGTCGGAATCTCTGACACCATCGGTGGGCGGGTGCCGAGTCCTAGAAGACTTCTCGGCAAGTGATCACCAGTACATTGCGTTTGAAGTGGTTGACGCTACGTGCCGGCGTATACCAACTCGGTGAATATCGGGAAGTTCATCGAAACTTTTAGCACAGGCAGGGCCGGGTCGCTTTGGAGGGTGCATCGGGGGGTAGTAGCGTTGCGGCTGACACTGCCGTAAACCCAGTGATAAATCTGATAACGACAGGGTGTGAGGCTTCCGTACCCCGAGTGTTAGGGACCCTATATCTACTAGGAGACGTCTTCTTATGGGAGCAACGCAGTCGGTTCTGCGTCTGGCGTCTGGTTTTCACACTATACCAGAACCCGCGGTGATGGTGATAGCGGGAGTGATTCCCGGTGCCCTCCTTACCAAGGATCGTAAAGTTATCTACTGCCGTAAGGGCGAAAACTAGTTGACCGTTAAGAACGTCAAGGCACTCTTACCGAGTGTCAGCTCTCTTGGCAAAATGAGCCAAGAAGCAGATGGACTACGCTTCTCATTGATAATTCAAATTAAATTAAATCAGTAGTTGAATTTTGTACAACTCCTGGCAGTGAGATGTAGGTTGTTTGAGCAATGCCTTGCGTTATATGGAGAGCTCTCTCCGTGGAGTTGTTTAATAATTAAATTAGACCATACTACTTAACGTTTGCTTATCCATTGCTTTTTTAGATCAACCTAATATCCTCCACGGTTTCAGATTTGGACATGTGAGTTTCCTACCGGATCCGCCCTTCGATTAAAAGTTTTTGCCTTGAGGTCGCCATAGGTGAAGTTCTTGCTAGCTCACTAGAACATACAGCGCAAAGCTAACTAAAGCTAGCTAGCTAGCATTTGAGCCAGGCTTCGTTTCGGATAGGCCTTTATTAGCTAGAATTATGTCCAACTGCGCACAAACTTCTAATAAATGCACGTTTGGGTTAGTATCTCTACTTCCCCATTCGAAGGCCCACGCATTAAAATCAGTGTGCCTTTTTTTGTTTTAGGTGCCTGTTAATTCCCTAAAATATCTTTCTTCTTTTTTCGGCCGAATGTCGATGTCAGTGCGATTTGGTGTCATCAAGGGCGCCAGTGACACTGTTAGACAGCAGCTTTCGGCTCTTGCTTCATTCTCCTGCGCTCTATTATAAAGAACCTTAGCGCTCACACCATGTTTTTGACTACTTAGCGCACGTTGTACTCGTAATTGATAAGGCCGGATAGCTCAACTATTTTTACTTCAAGCTGCAGGAAAAGTTATTCCTTGTGATCAAAACTCTGTTCATACATGCCTTTACCTTTACTGAATGAGTTTTTTTGAAATTACCTTAAGCCGCCTTTGGCATTGGGAGAAGTCTTGGAATTGACTTGCTTTGCCTAAATGGGTCCATTTCATTGGCTTAGAGCACCTCCTACTGCCGTCTCTCTTCAGCAAATTTGTTCCGTCCCGAAACCACCTCCATTACCCAGCGAACACCTGTCAGTCTATTGTTCTTCGCCTTCGTTCAAGCCCGTCCTGCCACTGAACGGGGCAAAAGCTAAAGCGCAAGAAGTTCTTCATTTTCGGTATTCACGTCTTTGGTAGAATCATGCATCGTTTAAACTACTTCTTCCCCAAATTTAAATCCCTTGTAGTATTGAATGTTTCATTATCATTCATTACCCATCTAATTACCTGTACGTCAGTGTATAGATCATCCTGTTCATCTTTCTTTATGCCTAACCATCAGTCTATCTGCCTGTCATATGCAGTTTACTTGGAAATGCGTGTACTGAGTGGCGTAAAATTTGTTGAGAACACGCATGCAGTAAATGATAGCATTCTATGATGGGTTTAACAGTATAATTCTCCTGAAAATACCCCATGAGTTATGAAGCAGGTTTTAGTTTTGGCGTCGGTTGCGGTTAGGAGAGTGAAATATTGGCCTAAAGACAGTGAGTATTCAAGATTCACTCAAAGTACTTCCTTCATGCCCTGAAAGGTGACTAGAAGAGATAGAGATTTGTAGGCTAGGAATCTGCTACCCTCACTAGCAGACAGGCAAATTTTTCGGCTGCAACTTTCTCTTTCGTTTTTGTGCAAACATTCCTCGATGCCCTTACCGAGGTTCTACAGAGTACTCGATTGCTTTAGTGTGCGCTACTAAAAGCAGGAATTTGTTATCGCTATGGTCAGGAAGAGAACAGCTGAACAATGATTTTTGTACCTTATACCTCCCTTTCCTAAGAGATAGGTGAACGTGAACATTTGGCTTCTCATCCACGACAGCGACCAGCTTAAGAAGCGGAAGGGACGTACAACATCTGGTGTCCTTCATCGATTCCTCGAAAACTTTCGACGGAGGTATATCTAGAATAGTCTAAGCAGGAGGAGCAAAAAACTAATAGCTACTAGCTCAACATGTGCTGGTAGTTTATCGAGATAAAATCTCAGAGGAATTAGAGGTCCAAAGGGTAGTTTTCTAGGATCCCATTTTGCCACCAACACTCTTTCTTCTTTCCACTATACCGCCTCGTCTAGAGGACGTGGAGGGTTCAGTGAACTACCTCAGCTCAAATATCTCAACTAGACTTATGACGTCTGCTTGCTCTCCCACTATGTCGCAGTAGGAGAAACAGCAAGCTTCTTTGGAAAGTCGTGGGAGAAATTAAAGAACATTGTGATTGACATGCGACCATATCAACCCCCTTCCACTTGATGACGATCTGGATCAATTGAAGGAAACTCTCCCCCTTTTTTGATAGATACGTGGTGGCCTTATTGGATTTTTCTTTTAGATGATTATCGCTATACCCAGGACACCAGATGATTTAATGTGTCAGACGTGCTTTTCTCAGTTTATCATGAACGCATGTTAGCCAGATAATTTTCAGGAGTCTTGCAATCGAAGGCTTTAATTTCAAGTAGAGAATTTGACATAAGTGCAATCCTTCTAATACTCTTTTCTGCAGCTATTCGAATGATGATAAATTCCTCCTGAATAGAAGAGACTGCACATCCTATGTATCTGTCAGAAGGATCGAGTGCTGTCGCAAGCGTGGCTTGGCCACTGGATTAACGAGCTTGAGGAATACGTGGAGAAGAGAGATGGGTCCAGGTATGAAGGCAATTTTTACCTCTGACCACTCCGCGGGCGATCGTTGGTTAGGTCAGATATTTTTTAATAAGAAATTACTGGTTGCGAGAAGAGGAAACAAGCGGAAATGCTAATATGTACTAGTATGGATGGTACTTGAATATAGTTCAAAAATTCTCAAGGAATAAGCACTATAAAACCCAGTAGGATATAAAAGGAGGAAAATTAATTTAATTCATATAATCGTTCAACTAGAAATTGCAGCCATACGGATGTTATCAGCGAAATTCTTTGTGTTAAGTAGGAACAGTTTGTGTGGAAGGGAGAATGGAAATGGAAGGAAGGTAGTGGTTGAAAAATTCCAATAGGCCCTCCTCTCTTTACCCTACTATTTGTCAAGGTCCTAAATGTAGAAATATAGTTGAATACATTTCAACTTTTCAATTCAATCGAGGACCTGCTAAAATCTCTCCTTGGACCCAGGAGCCTTTTCAGGAACTTGTGATAAATTTTAAATTTAATTTAAATTTAAATTTTGCTTAAAAATTGAGTCCGCGAACCACTTGATGTCAAACCCTCTCTCATCTTGTAACCACTTCGGCCACACTCCTCCCAGAACAGAGGTAAGGCAGCGTCTGATAAGCCCTGGACAACACCGCACGCTCTTTTCCCTCGTTGTTATTGATACAAATATTTTGAAGATGGCGATGAATCTCTCATTGTCAGCTGGCATGTCCTTCAAAACCTTCATTTGAAGGTCATTTTGAAAACTGAGAACATGCATAAAATCTCTTGACTGATGCTACAGAGGAGTTGAAAATGACTCTTCTTTTGATGCTACTTATCAGTCAATGGCCAACTTTATTTCGTACGGCAAAAGACGGAAGCAGAATTACACTCAAGAAAATCAAATTTGTAGTTTGACTCTCTGCTCAAAAATATGGCAAATTAATTTTAATTAGTTGATAATTGAATGACTACATTGCAAACAAAAAACCATTCCCCGAAGGCCACAAAAGTTCTAACTGTTGTCTGCAACACCACAAGCATACCTGCACGTCCCTTTACTTTTGTGGTCATGTTGCAGAATTACTAAATTAGTTTAGCCGCTATTTGTATTATGGCTTCTCCGTAAACACGTTCATTACGTGCAACCACCGAATGGCATGATTTTGTCCAGGAAATGTCCAACAATAGACTTGGGCGGGGGATGCAGCACCAAAGAGCTGTTTCTGCAGTCAGGCGGACCCTGGGCGTCATTGCAATCAAAGGCTCCGGGCATCATCATTACCATCAACTGTGTATGAGCGTCATACTTACTGCCCTGTTAATTGCTAATTGCCTCAATATAAACATTTGTGGGCTACAAGATAAGCATCCGATAAAAGCAAATTAAATGATAGCTTTGCGGTTAAGTGGATTGCAATGGCATTAAGTAACGAATAAAAGGGAATCGCTGGAACCATCAGATGCACCAGAGGTGGAGGCTTTCACAGATGAATTTAGAAAATTACACTCACGTACATTCGTGCGTTACTCTCAATGGGCACAGAGTAATGTATTCATTGTTTGTTGCAAAGATGAGTGCACATTGGGAAATAAAGGGGATGGAACCATGCATATAACAGAAGCATTCAGATTGCCTATTTGAGGTAGAAACTTTCAATTTTGTGGTTGACCCTTTCACACTTTTGTTGGTCATCCATGCGTACTGAAATTAGCCTCAAGTATTACGTTCGACGCACAAATTTCATTACAGCCCAATTGCTTCACATGAAAATGATATAATCGGAACGCCCTCTCACGATTATTATAGGATGTTAGAATGGCTGCAATTTTTTTCCGATAGAAGTAGAATTGCCGTCATCAAACCCCTGAAACAGAGTAACTTTATACCAATTTCAAAAATCAATTATGTAGGCATAGCGACCTCCAATTATTTACTACAGATAAATCTTACTTGATTCCCCAGAATATCTTATTTCAGCAACAATGCAGACAGAAGTTTCTTGACTTCTTCGAAAAAAATGCTTTTCCTTTTGTTCCGCGCCTCTATTCGGATGCAAAAGGCAGCTCGACATAACTAAATGCAACTCTACATGCATCTTTCTCACAATAGTTGAGCCCATTTCAAAGTTATCTCTATTCAATCTCAGAAAAAAACGGTTTGCTTTTAATACATCTATGATACTTCTGCATCTTTCTTTGTTTTTATCCTCTTGAGTGAACTTGATAACCAGATTCATAACGAATCTCTAGAATACTTCTCCGGTCGTCATTTTCATCACGATGAACAACAAAAGCGAACGAAAAAGTTTTAAACACTCAGCCTTAGATATTCCTTATGGATTTAGATAGTATCTACCTATCTAGTGTCTATCTTTTATCTCGATGCACTTCAACTTGTACTCAAAGCGCAGTGAATATTTTTAACGGTAGAAATGCAGCCAACAAAAAGATAAACTTAAAGATTGGATTGAGTGCCAGCCAAGTGTAACTGCAATTTGGGAAAAAATATTTATCTATGGCTGTTGCTTGTATGTATGTTTGTTCGTTTCACTACGAAAAAGATAATGAAGTGAATGTTTTCACCGTGACAGCACCAGGTGATATTTGAGACACTCGCAAGTGCAGTATACACACTTATGCAGTCTGCGTGGCTTTTTTCGAACAGATGGCAATAATTTGATAAAGTGATTGATATGCACCAGTTGCGTGTGTGATGCGGAGATTTTAGTTTTTTTTAAGGAACAGTGCATCTGACACGCCCGAGGAACTTTTCGAATTAATAATGAGCGTACGTATCTACATGCGTATGTATAGGTATATATCAAGTGTTCATGGCTCAAATTGCTTGTTTTTTAAATTTTCTTTTTCTTCAGCCTTTGTCTCCTTCCCCTGGAGTCGGCTCATCGTGACTGACTTCACCATTTGGTCCTGTCAAACGCCTTATCTGGATGCAATCACGAGGCTTTTAAATCTCCATCCAGCGCATCCATTCATCTTTTGATCGCTTACCATCGACTTCGATGTTCAAACCAATCTTGGCAAGTGAATTCTCGTTAGCGCGAATTATATGACCAGATCATCGAAAACGTCTCTCTCGCAATTTTTCCACGATCGGCGCAACCCCATATCGATCGCAGATATCCTCATTTCGGATGTGATCAAAACATGTCACGTCATAAGTCCAACACAAAATTTTCGTCTCAATTATCGCAAGACGCTGTTCATTATCTTCTATAGTCGGCCAACATCCAGAACCATCGAGAGCAAGAGGACGGACGACTTTCCGGTAAATTTTAGATTTGAGACGCTCGTTAATCCGTCGATCACAAAGAACACCAGTGATGAAATGCCACTTCATCCAAGCTGCGTTAATGCGTGAAGTAATTTCATAACGCAGTTTTCCAGTGGCTGACAGCATTGACCCAAGATATTTAAATTGCTCAGTTCTGCGCAGGTCACTGCCGCTGACAGTGACTGTGCCTGTTTCATGGGGATCGGTTGTCAAAAATTCAGTTTTATTCAGATTCAATCTGAGATCGTGTTGTATGAGGCGAACATTTTTGGACAAGTTGCTTGACACTCGGAAAACATCATCATCATCAACCGCGCAAAAACCAGTATCCGGTCTAGGCCTACCTTAATAAGGAACTCCAGACATCCCGATTTTGCGTTGAGGTCCACCAATTCGATATCCCTAAAAGCTGTCTGGCGTCCTGACCTACACCATCGCTCTATCTTAGGCAGGGTCTGCCTCGTCTTCCTTTTCTTCCATAGATATTGCCCTTATAGACTTCCCGGGCTGGATCATCCTCATCCATATCCTACCGTAACCTATTGAGCCAGATTTTACCCAGAACCTGACGGTCATGGTATCGCTCATAGATTTCATCGTTATGTAGGCTACGGAACCGTCCATCCTCATGTAGCGGGCCAAAAATTCTTTGGGGGATTTTTCTCTCGAACGCGGCCGAGAGTTCGAAATTCTTCTTGCTAAGAACCCAAGTCTCTGAGGAACACATGAGGACTGGCAAGATCATTGTCTTGTACAGTAAGAGCTTTGATCCTATGGTGAGACGTTTCGAGCGGAACAGTTTTTGTAAGCTGAAATAGGCTCTGTTGGCTGGCAACAAGCGTGCGCGGATTTCATCATCGTAGCTGTTATCGGTTGTGATTTCCATCCTAGATAGGAGAAATTATCAACGGTCTCAAAGTTGTAGTCTCCTATCCATATTCTTCCCCCTTTGACCAGTGCGGTTTGATGTTGTCTTGAGAGTGATCCTGCTGCTTTTATCTGGCCTCGCACTTTGGTCAGAGTCAGCCTAGTCAGTCTTATAAATTTCGTTGGGATACCGAATTCTCTCATGGTTGTGTACAGTTTTACCCTAGCGGAAAGCATCACCTACATAAAGAAGTGTATAGAGCGCTGGACTTTGTATGTCCCGTGTGACAATGTCCATAACAAAAAGAAAGAGGAGTGGTGAGAGGGCGCTACCTTGATGAACACTAACAGAGACACAAAACGGCTTTGATACACTCACCACACTTCGAACTTTACTTTGCGGATCGTGGTAGAGCAATTGAACCGCACGAGTTCTTCTGACACCAAGTGTTATCGAAGAGCATACCAGATGAGTTCGTGTGGCACACGGTCAAACGCTTTCTCTAGATCCAGAAATGTAACGTAAAGAGGGCAATATTTCTCACGTTGTTTCTTTGTGAGTATTCGCGCGGCGTGTTTTGCGTCAGTAGTTCCGCAGTTCTTCCGGTTTGAATTCACTGTTATTTCAAGGATTTCGCGAATACGGTTGTCAAGAATAATAAGGTTTTGTTTCACACAAAACCTTAAAAAGGTCAGCATCAGGCACCCCCCTCGTCCTAGTGCCCAAATACAATATCATATAATCGAGTAGCTTTCAAGCCAAATTTCATCCATATCATATTTTTAGCCCCAACGAGGGATTGAACCCTACTAACCTGAAAGGCATTCACGTTCTCAAGAACCATTTAAAATTATTGGTTTGCCTGTAAGTAAAACGATTCATTTATTCAAGATTTGGATTGATAATCCATCCATTGCAGAGACCAAGGCAGTTTCCCTATGAAGCAAAAATTGGGAGTTTGTTGCCACTCAGACAACCTCAAAATAAGGCTCTCAACGCATATGGAGGATGGCATCCTTACAACGTATATAAATGATGTTACCAAAATTCTTTAGACACCAAAATTCCTAAAGACACGGAAATAGACTAGAAACAATGCGATTCAGACATTCAAGGGGTCCAACGGATATTTTTAGTAAACGTATTCTTCCTTCTACTTTACCAGAGGAGCGCAAGAGCCACTTCCGCCGGGATGCTATCAGGGTCTGATGCCTTCTTCTTTTTCATAGTGAGAACCGGTTCTTCAAGCTCCCTCATTGTGGAAAGGGGCAATCCTCGATGCCATTGACATCAACCCGTATAAGATGTCTGGGGAACAATGCCCGTACATTGCGGTCCATCCGGTCGGTACTTATAGTACGAGCTTATAGTCCCCACGGGTCCTCATGCGCCTCGTTGACACGTTGCTTTCGTTCATAGCGCTGCGGAGTCCCCTTTTTGCTAATCTATACTGTGGCTTTATGGCGTATGCCTCCTCGATGGCGTGCAAACGTTGTGCCAAATGGTAGAGTTTATGACCCTCCCTCCCCGTAGGTCGGCAATTTCTGGCGTCCACCAGTACATAGAAGGCTTATCGCGGTTGGAGCCCCCTCCGAGCCCCTCACACGCCGCAAAATTGATGTCAGGAATGCTTCCTTCACAGCCTGGGCGCCGAAACGTTGGCGTGGATCCAATGTTTAAAACTACGAGCCCAGGTCTTGCCGCCATTTCCAGAATCCGTTTCTCTCTGGAGTCTGACTGAGGCATGCCGGATTTAAGGACCCTGGCATTAAAATCACCGCCTACCAGGACTCGTCCCTCCGTGTTCGAAACGGCGTCCTCCAGAGCATCAAGCCGGCGCCGAAAGTCTGGCATCGTGTCTCTGGCGGCGTAGTCAGTTCTTCGCCTTCTTTTTTTGGGCCCTGAAAACTACTTCGATAAAGTCTCCATCAGGCTCGTCGTCCGCTTTCCGCTTTTCCCCCAGTTTGCTTTGCAGTGGGCTATCTGGGGTCCGTTTGACGCAAGCAGCGCTCTCAGTGGGGAGTGCGGCTGTTTCTGCTCTCCAATCGTCTTCCGCTGCTCTCCACGTTGGCCTATAGAAGGAGATGCGGTCCAATGGTTCCTCCAGTTCCATCAGCCTGTTTTTAGCGCCTTTGCTGACGTTCCTCTGGAAGAACGTTGCCGACCGCATACGCCCCACCACCGCTGCGTTTTTCCTGATGAGCCTTTCCTCTTCGGCTCTAGCTAGGTTGGTCGACTTCACTTCTGCTCCGTTCGTGTCCGAATCGACCTGCTCAGGACTAACGATTCCGACTTGGCTTTCTTTCGGAACAGGGGCACAATAAGGTATTGGAGTTGCTATCTCCGTACGGTCAATCGCGCCACCTGATAAGGCTCCAATACTGCGTTCACAAGTGATTACGCATCATCTAAATTCTTTCATGAAGCATGTTCGTCTGTGCTTCCCGGATTATTAAACCAGTAATCTGATGCTCTTGTGGTAACAATATCAGATGCTTATGTTCGTCTGAATAAACTGCAACCCGTAGCCTACCCCAGCCACCAGGAGGTCTTGACGATCAACAAAAGTTTTAAATTTCTGTAATCTTTCTTCAGCAGGCAGTTCTTCACGAGGTCCGGAACCTTGACCTAGTTCCCAGAAGCAAATTTTTATGCCAAATATATAGTTCGTAATCGACTCCTTTCATACTGTTTCAAGCGAACAGATCCTTTTTCTCCAGTCACGAAGCGTGGGATATGTACGGTCTCTCTTAGTAACTTCAGAAAAGATGCAAATCTTTCCGATAGATCGAAGTCAGTAATTAGATTTGCTGGGAAAGGACCAAATGCTTATATGATGTAGCAATTGATTGTCTTTGATTTCTCGCTATATTTCTATACTGGAAAATAGTATTATCTTAATCACGAGTTTAAGAATGTAGAAAAATTGTCGGAGCCTCTAGATCTCTCTGAAATTGCTTGTTCGGTTATTCATTTTTGGCTGAGAGCCTGAACCTAAGGTGGAATCGCATATTATATTCGCACGCCTTCCATGGAATTTCGATCGTAATTCCCCCAAAATTAGGTGTTTACGGTGATTTTCACGGCTCCAAATCGAACAGGTGTGTAGGGTATTATTGCTATTATTTGGGTTTTAGTTGCGAAACCGTACAGTCTCTGTCTGAATGTAGTATTGCTTATGAATCAATCGATTAGCTCATACCTTTCATGTCGGTTAAACTTTTCCTACAAAAAACTTTCGCCACCATCAACACCTTTTTTTTGGGCTCACCACCAAACCATTGAACTTGCATGGTTCCAGGAACCAAATGTGCCTGCTATGCTAATGCATCCGCAAATTGCATAGCTTCGCCATTATTATTCAGCTACCATCCAAAGGCTAATTTGCAATGGCATAAATTAGCACCACTAAAACATGGAGCAGGTGATGTGGGCGTTTGAAAGTGAATTTCTAGGACACCTTCCACTCACACTAGCATATCATAAAAGCATCATAAACATTCTCGCAAATTAGTTTCCACCTATTATAGCCAGACAAACATACATAAATGAATGTATCTTTTCGTTTATCTATAGAACGGTGTGAACATTTTCATGTAATCTTGAATTCTCTCTCATTCAGCCAAAAAATGCAATAAAATTGAATTTAAAGTAGCAAAGTAGGAAACAATGGCCCCCCAGCAGCAGCAATTCTCTTTTATGTCTTTCAGATGCTAATTACAAGCAAATAAACAATCATCTCGGCAATTATCTAAGCGTTTAAGAAGTACTTGGAGCGCATCAATTTCACTTTTACTTCTATTGTGTCGTTGGCCATCCTAAGTCTTACACACACTAAAAAGTTATAATAGCTTTACTTGGACAGCCCAATGGACAGTTTTAGATGATTTATAGTCGGCAAAGTCCACGAATTTGTCCAATTAAGTGGAGTAAAATGGCTAGAAAACGAATTTAAAATAATGTCTAGACTGAGGTGCCGAAATTAACGAACGTCCGCTAATTATCTGCTATTAACCTGATTTTCTTAAAGTAAAATTTCTTGGAGGATGAGTTAAATGTTTCAAGGGCATAAAGTAAGAGTATTCTCTGAAGGTTTATGGTTAACTTGGTTGCTTGGAAAAAATCTCCATCTTGCCTTTGACTTGAATTAAATGCACTAACCTACCAAATCATGAAAATGCTCTCAAGCCCAGCGGAAACTACATACTCTCGGATTATTCCAGCTGCGACTCAGATTTCAGTGTGAAGTTAAGGTTGTAATTGTATCTCACTGAAGGCAACAAAATCTGATCCGTCTCGCAGAAATAACACTTCCTTATACAAAGTGCATTTAAGATACACAGAAAACTATAAATTTTTGTCGGCACAATAAGCTACCAATCTGAATGGATATAACTCCAACTCCAACTCCAAGTATCTTTAAATCTCAGAGAAAGCTAAAATACTGAAAATTCCAACAAGAAAGCAATGATTAGTTGCTACATTTCGAGACGCTATAAATTAAATATCTGCACTCAAAGCATCCCATTAGATAGAGCATCCAAACACGCCCAACTGCATGACTCTTTCGCGTTTTGCCTTTCTAGCTTGTTTTCCAACCTAAACCTGTCTTAAAGCATCACTTAAGGAAGTTGGCTGACCAGGTGAAATGACATCCGCAATTTACGAAGCAGCGTATACTCTCTTGAAGTGGGCCAGTGAAGGGACAACTTCGTAATCACTTTGAGATACAATTCCGAAGATAATTAATAACTGTCTCAAACGGTGGTGGACTTTGGAAACGCATCAGCGCCCAGCCATATCAGCACCAGCCAAGGGATCAGCAGTCATTAAACTATCACCTTTCCCACATGTACACATGGAGTAGGATGTGAAGTACTGACTCCCCTGGGTTAATGGAAGCCGTTTCAATTACAACGTGTACCCAACACTACCGACTTTTACTGAAATTCATTGTCTGCAACTTAGCATTTATCTTCTGGATGGGTAAATAAATCAAAGAGGGGAATGGAAAACGGTCACGCAATCGTCATTCCCATTTGCACTGGCTTTTGGTCAATGCTAATTCTCTCCATCATTACAGTCAAGGTTATTACTCAATTAAGTGTAGTAAAGTGCGGCGGGTAATGATGCTTCATGATATGATAAGACACTTGGAATGTGTTTGATGCGGTGCTTACTGAGGTGTCTTTCCTAAAAAGCCTAATGGCAACGAGGAGTAATGAATGTGAACGTGCTTACAGCATTCCTAAAATTATGAAAAATTAAATTGTTAGGCAGGTAAATTCATCTGTAAATTATTATCTGAAAATATTCGATGCTATCCCAAGGTGTGACATGTACACGCATACGTTATAAAAGCTGCCAAAACTGTTGCATATCTGCACGATACTTCTCCATTATATATAATACCAATAATGCTCTTTGAATTCCTTCTAGTCTTTCATTATTTACAATATCTTAATTAGAAATAGCTCCGACAAAGGTGACTCGAAGCTTCAGGGGTAAAAGTATCAAGTATAAAGGATGCGAAAAAAATTTAATTTCTGGCAAACAAACCTCCACTAGACAGCCCACAGCCAAAATACTGAAAGGAGGTGGCCCATTTTTTAGGGAGGAATTCAAAGCATTCTCGCTAGCTTGGTATTCGTCAGATAATGAAGTCAATGTCTACCACTTTCAAAATGGGGAAACCCGATAAGTACGGCCGTAATAATTTAGATCATTAATATGAAAATAAGTTACGAATACACAAAATGTCATATTGTCAAACGTTATCGCAAATATATCCAACAATTTGAAAATATAGGAGAAAGTTGACATTCTGGTCCACGAACACCTAAGCTTCACTAAAGTATTCACCGACACCCGCTTGCTTAGTAACATCTCTGCTAACTAATAAGAAGGACAAAGGTGAGTAATAAAAGATCCGAGATTTTTGAAGCGTTGACAAGTATCGTGTTCTGCAATTGTCATCAATGCACGCAAGGATATCAGGAGTACTTGGAAGATATATTTGCCGCCACCACCAACATTTACTCGTCTCACCAATTGTTTTGGTTATTATGAACGGCATCCAATGTGGGACATGGTTATGGTTTACAAAGCTAAAACTCTGGAAAATGGCCTGTTCTCATCCCAAGTTTGTAATAACATATTAGATAGAAATGAGATCATTATTTCGGTTGGTTTCCCGGCTAAACTCCATAGATTCATGTCTGTTTCTTTATGGTTAGACGGCTCAAACCTATGAAGCTACTGCTCCCTTGCCTTATTCTTCCGTCTCTCCCTCTAGCAGATTAGTTGTATGTCAGTTACTTCGTTAGCATACTATTATTTCATCAATGGCGTAACACCCGGGATCCGGTCTAGGCCTGTCTTAATAAAGAACTCCAGGCATCCCGGTTTTGCGCCGAGGCTCGCCAATTCGATATCCCTAAAAGCTGTCTGGCGTCCTGGTCTATGCCATCATTGCATCTCAGGCAGGATTTGTCTCGTCTTCTTTTTCTACCATAGATATTGCCCTTATAGACTTTTCGGACTGGATCATCCTCAACCATACGGATTAAGTGACCTATTAAGCCGGATTTTATCCACAACCGGACGGTCATGGTATCGGTCATAGATTTCGTCGTTATGTAGGTCTAGGAATCATCTATCCTCATGTAGGGTGCCAAAAATTCTTCGGAGGATTCTTCTCTCAAACGCTAAGAGTTCGCAATTTTTCTTGCTAAGAATCCAAGTCTCCGAGGAATATATGACGACTGGCAAGATCATTGTCTTGTACAATAAGAGCGTTGGTCCTATAGTGAGACGTTTCGAGCGGAACAGTTTTTGTAAGCTGAAATATGCTCGGTTGGCTACCAACAACCGTGCGCGGATTTCATCATCCTAGGTGTTATCGGTTGAGATTTTCCACCCTAGACAGGAGAAATTATCAACGGTCTCAAAGTTGTAGTCTCCTATCTTTATTCTTCTGGTTTGACCAGTGCGATTGGTTGGTTTTTGATGCTGATGTTGCCACCGACCCACTCATCGTTCACTCTAAAACACTCTAGCATGGAGTCATCAATGGAGCTACAACTTCTCCTTCTAAACAACAGGACAGTCGTATTAGACATCAGAGATGATTGCCTTCCAAAATTCATTGGAAATATGGACTTTTGCCACTAAACCATGATAAAAAATTTCCCGTCCACGTTTCTTAAAAATGTCCTACCTTGCCTTTAGGTTCAACGCAGCCACTTTCCTATGGAGTTACTTGAAATGCAATTTCCTCTCTTCTTTCTCAAGAGGAGGAGGCGAACATGTTTAAATATTTGTTGGAAATGTACCTTTTCAACCAAAGCAAATTTTTGGATATTTGCTTGTCAGAAAACCTTACTTTGCATTTGGTGGGTAGACATAGTTTGTCGAGTTTTGAAGAAAATTAATATTACTACCCAAGTTTTAAGAAGTAATCAATAATAAATTTCTGAAAAAGTTTTGAAGAGGGAAAATCGGCATGATTCACTATGCTGCCGACTAATTCCCAGATTTGCACCAAACGCAACCATTATATTCCAGCACAAGCGCCATAAAAAACAATTTCAGAAAACTTGGGCCAACTTTGAGGTAAAGGTGCCCCTGTAGTCATCTCTAAGAAATGCAGCCCCGAAAAATATGTGAGTGCGCAGGAAGAACGAAACATATTTTGGCTCAGATATCATTTAGAGCTCTAGATATTATAAGCACAGGCAATATGGAAGCAGAAGCCTTTCTTCACAGATTGAGGAGAAGCCACGAGAAAAAATGGAGGCCCTAGAACTGTAGGAGACAAAGTTCAACAATGCAATTCCCATAACTTTTCTATTTGTTGCGGAATTAGTTCTCCATCTAGAAAAATTAATAATAGCAGTTAATAGCGGAAAGAAGAGCTTTAATTAAATTATTCAGAATGATTCAAATACCGAAGTAACCGAAAATTAAGAAAGTCTTTCAGGGATAAGAATGTCGCAAAAATTCTTAAAAAAAAGAACACCAAGCCTTTTTCCAACAAACCCGAAATCGCCTTTATGATAGGAAAACGGCGAATATGTTTGGCAAAATGCACGGCTTATTGGGAGGCAGAACAACTTATAAAAGTCCAAGGAGACCCAATTTCTCCCACTAAAAATCTATAGCCAGCACTACATAAAACACATACAGACCCAGAGAGGGAAGGTAACATCTTGCATAGTAGCAAAGCCAAGAATTTACGGGTTCATAAAACCAACCTCAACCATTGGGAAGTAGTGCAAGACCTATTGAAAAAGATTACATATTTATGAGAGGGTAACCAAAGAGGTCATAATCAGCCAGCCTTATCACAACAACAACAACGATAGGTCCTAGGTCAAAGATGTAACTGGCAAGATAGTAATATGGGCACGTAGAAATCAATCGATCTAAGAAAGGGTGGTGTTCCTGGGATATAGATTCGTTAGGGCGAAAATAGCTGGCAAAGTACATCTACCGCGTTAGCCACGCTAGCACAATACATTCAAATGTTAAGTTTGTCGTTTTTTGATTTTAACAAGTGATGAGTTTGATTTTAACAAGTGACCTTTTACCAATAGAATTACTAACACCTGGGAGTGTATTCCGCTTCAGGTTTCCACAGAACTAGACTTGGTGTTTGCAGGTATCGGAAATGCACCCAGTTTCCGAGATGCAGGTCATATGTGAGTACCACATTAACGAGGAGGATAGTCTCACAGTGCTATCAGAATATTTTTCCTAAAAGTATGGAACATGTGACCCCGGATGGGGAGCTGGAAATAAGGGTTGATGCGTAAAAGCATTTAATGGGAATATGCTCGTGGAAAAGCAAATGAGAGGCCATAATCTCGATGGTGCGACCTCAGAAGCAAATGTGGTTGACTGATGACATCGTTAGCTCGTCGTCGGATGAAATTGACTTCGTCTAACCTTTGCTTTTAGTGAACGAATTTCTAGTTTCTCATCTGAAGGAACTTAAAATGTCGATTTGTGCGCCTATTAACCACATAAATAAATCTAAGGGATTCGTGTAATGATTCCCCCAGCGGAGGAAGGATGAACATCATGTCAGTGATGCACTATGCTCACGCCAGGATCAACAGGTCTACGAAAATCCTTGGGCTTCTCCCTAAAAAGATGATGAGTAGTTTCGTCGACGGGGAGTAATCGTGCCATGCGAAACGGCGCAGTGATCACTTGGAAAATCCAAACATTTGGGCTATTTGCAAGGGAAGACTCCATGGAAAAGCTCCATTACCTTTGAGCAGCTCGCCCACTTCCTTCATCCAAAATATACATTGTTTCCTATCAAATTTGAGTCAAAGCATGCCATCCTGATAATTGAGTGGATAAGTGATTGATTTGTCGGCGTTAAAGAGGAAGATGTACAGAAAAAGTGCAAATAAATTTAATGGTCCAGCGTATTTAAAAAAGAAAATTCATATGGTTGTCCGTCCGATAGACCGCAAATGCATAACAAAGGCATGCTACATTTCATTAAAGTGGCGGCTAATCCTCACCAATACGCTTTTGGTAGAAGGAAAAAATGGCAGCCCAGGGGCTGCATACTTTGGGGTAAGAAGATTCTGGATCCACAAGAAGACCGGACGTCAGAAAGAAGTAGGAAGGTCATGTGGTCCTTTGAAGTAGGTCTAAGGAGGCTATACACTGCAGCATGCCACAATGCCGTAAGGACCTTTGCGCGGAGGCGGACCTAAGCCCCCGAAGGGCAGCGTACAGAGTTGTAATGAAAAAATTGGCGGGTGAACATTTCAACCTACTTGCCCGCATTTTCTCCTCGATATATGTAGGGATGACACTCTTCCCTCTGTATAAAGGCGACCCACGAAATTGCATGCAGAAATGTGAGAAACTTCCGAAGAACCGAGGATAATAAATCTCTCGGTTTGGATACTGTCACCACTGGAACCTTTAAACTCGCTGTTGAAAAAAGACTGATTTTTCAGCGTATTTGGGTATGCAAGGTAGATTTTTTCTTCGCTCGGTGGAAGAGGCAGAAACTAGTTTTACTACTGAGGCCCAGGAAGCAACCGGGAAATACAGCATTATACAGCTCGATTTGTTTTACAAAAATGATAGGAAAAATGCTAGAGAAAGTCATTTACAACAGGCTTTTTGCTATCAGAGAGGCTATTAAAGTGGCATTTTTATTTTGCATCAAGCTCATTCTACGATTGGAGTCACATACAGAGTATTGCATTTGGCTTGCAACGCAATAGCCTCTCATAAATGCTACGCCGCGGTGACGTTGGACGTCGAAAATTGGTGCAATTCAAGTAGTCAAAAAGCTCATTGGCTAAATCGGGTATTCCTACGCCTTAACTAAACTATCATAATCAAAAGTTATTTCTTAGAAAGGACACTTTGGTGCGATACGGACCTAAGCAGTGCACGTTAAGAGTACCACAGTGCTCAGTGCTGCTTAGTCTCCTGTGAAACGTGATGTACAAGGGGTCATTATCCTTCCTCTGCCAAGGGAGGCTACGACAATGGGTTTTCCCGATGATGTGTTTACGATTCTCGTCTCAAAACAACCTAAAGATCTAAAAATAAAAAATCCAAAATCGTTTCCTTTATTAGATATTTTTATTATCTGGACTTATTTCGACGACTACTTATTGCCTTTGACAGTGCTTGGGCTTGAAATGAAATATGCATATTTGCAGACAAAAAAAATATCTAGTAAAGGAATGCGATTTGTATTCTGGTTGGTGGCGACACCATCACGCCCGCTTATTGATTAAATGGAGTGATGATTGGTATACCTGGACTATACCCGTGAGAAACCGGCATAAATCAGCGTGCCAAAGCATAGATGAATTGCATCATACCTACTTCTGGTCGAAGTGACGCTAAGGATGTACGCTGGCTTTAGAACAACCTCAGGCAGCGTCTGTTATTGCAACAATGGTCCCTAAGGATCTTTTGATAAGTGAAACCTATCTGAAAATCATACGGAACACCGAAGACGAGAGCCACTGAAAAGTGGCAGCACAATAGGGAAATTCATGGAGTGGTGGCTGGAGGATTCAGTGGCAACAGGGCGAAATTAGCTACCATCTAACACGATTCCTGACAAAACATGTTAACTGCGAGACGTACTTGCACCGATTGAAGTTGGATGAATCTCTCTTTTCGCGATTCTGCTCAAAGAGAAGCAACAGCCTAAGTCCGGTTTTCTTGGGCAGAAAGGAACAGAAAATAGCAATGGCTATATGCCAAGAATTTCACATAATCCTCCAACCAGGCGCAACAAACTCCCTGAAAATGGCTAAACGAAAATTTACGTTTATTTTGCAGATTAGGCAATTAACTTGACTTTTTCTAAACCTAAACTCCTGAAGTCTTAAGAATAGAAGCTCTCCAAAGTGTGCCCGATAGGTGGACTATAGCACATACAAGGAACCTTTTATCTACTTACTTCCTTGTGTCATTCGAAACACGTAGCTGGAATCAATCCTCCTTGAAGGATAGGAACTGAACTTCGATACCGTGCTAACTGGCAATTGAATTGCCCTGGTTGTCAAGTAACGAGCCGATCTACTTAAAGCATGAAGATGGTTATAAATAACTGGAGAAGAATCTTTGTCGAGGATTAGGGCCACATCGTTAAAGCCAGTTTTCAAGTGCCTAGCTGAAATTATCAAAATTAAAGTAAGTTTTAAGGAATATCTACAGACTGAAGTTTGTGATTAATCATAAGTCACGCTACTTTCTTGACTTTCTACATTCAAAACGCAAAAGTCTAAAGAAGTAAGCAAAATAGTATTACCAACTTTAATTCAGTGTGTTGTCCTCCTTACTGAGTTAGATAAAAGGAGCATTTGGGACAAATAGGAACCACTGAACTTATGAGCTTTCGCAATGTGTGAAAGAACACAATTATCGTTAAGATTCTGAAGAAGGACACTCACCCTCAATATGGTAACTGGAAGGGTTGTTACGTGCTCCTTGTCTTCACAAAGATATTAGCGATAAAAAGGGAATTGATTTAAGCTCAGGATCTTCCAGTAGCCTACATAAGGACAAAATTTATGACCGATAGCACGACCGTCTGGTTGCGGATAAACAATAATCCGTATGGATGAGGATGATCCAGCCCGGAAAGTCTATAAAGGCAATATCTATGGTAGAAAAAGAAGACGAGGTAGACACAGCCTGAGATGGAGCGATGGCGTAGGTCAGGACGCCCAACAGCTTTTAGGGATATCGAATTAGCAAACCACAGTGCAAAACCGGGGTGTCTGGAGTTCCTTATTAAGATAGGCCTTGACCGGATACTGGGTGTTGCACCGTGGAGTGCGTGGAGTTCAAATCACAGATGTGCGTTTCATTGATTTCAACAAGACAATTCTCAGAGCGTCATATGATGGCGCAAAATGTCACGTACTGTATTTAGGTAGAGTCTCAGAGGTGACGTTCTTCATGCCAGGTTGGCTAGACACGTGGAGAGGTTCAATGGACGAAGGTGTGGCTGACATGCTTTACCCTACATGAATTGCACGCATACACAAATAGTGGTACTGGTTTCAAAGAGCAGGTGGCTCGGTCAGCATTCTCCAAGATCATTAGGGTGTCCTCCGAACTAGCTTTTGAATTTGATGGTCATTTTTTTCGGTTATTCATTATTTGGACCATCTTTGTCAATCGACGGATCTTTCAACAAAGCCCGATAGCCTATCATAAATTCAGAAGGAATCCCAAAACCTTGATCCCTGATCATTTGTTCAAACTACAACTGTCAAATTCAAGCACGACAAATGCGAATTAACTACAGGCATTCACTTTTGATATTAACGCGTTTAAAAAGTGATATTAATGTACTGTCTGACTTTGAAAATATCTTTTTACTCGAACTTAAATCAATCCATCATAGCGAAAGGTCGGATAAAAACAACGAGACGATTTTTTACTGCATTTCAAATTTAAGGTATTACACTTCCACTGCATAATAGCGTAAATCTATTTGAAAAAATCATTTAGCCTTGCTCATCAGTAAAAGACAAAGCATTGAATTTAGTTATGCCATCGATGCTTCCTTAATTTATCGGAAAAACAGTCGTGAATCATAAAGGGCATAACAAATGGGAAATTGCATGTGAAATATAAAATTTTGATCATCAGATATCGAACTCTACACCTTTCTAATTAGTTACTTTCAAATTATGTAAAATGTTTTTCATTGCGGGAATACAAATTGCATGATATTAACTGATATGTTACGAATAGGATAGACAGTAGCCGTGTGTGCCTGCTTTTCCCAAGCGCACCAGAAACGGGTTATGTATCTGAATCTTTAATTAATGAAATCGATATTTTATGTTGTTAATTTTCACGAATGCGTTTATTTTGAATCAGGTGGAATTCCAAGAAGTAAATACTATATTACAAATTGAAGCGAAATCATAGTGAACGAAATATGATAAAATGGGAAAAATAATTGAAGGAAGATATTGAATGAAATATCTTTACAGAGGCCACCGTTCATTCAGCAATTCAATAAGAGCTAAGAAGTAAATGTATGACCATCCATCATAGTTCCACTAATTTATTATAATGTGGTATCTCTAATTGTATTCGCCAAATGTATGATCTCAATATAACACAAAGTCACCCCTTCAGCTTAAAGCCTCCGTAACCCTGAGAATACTTGAAAATTAAGCCATGCCGGGATCATTATAATTATTTATGCATTCTTTACAATAATATGCATGAATACACAGCAACTTACAGTACATCTCTAGATTCTCCAGAAGATTTACATCTAATTTTTTGTATGGTCAGTTTTTTTAAAATCAATTTTCGGAGTTCAATGGCTTCCTGGAAAGAGTCAGTGACCGGAGAGTTAATTAAAATCATATTCATTGGCGAAGAGCCCTGAATGCTCGAAGCACTTGACTGGTTATGGATCCTCATTTATTTTGGCGAAATTCTCCTTCAAGAATCAAAACAGCGTGATCGCGCGAAATTTGAAAGAAAATTGGTTGGATCTAGAGAGGTTGGTACACGGGTTTGCTGTTAGAGTTACCGTGGTCAGTGTCATTGATGGTATGTCTATGTAATCTTATTTGGATTAAGACTGGTTAGAATAGATGAACTGAAATAGGAGTCGTATAAAGTGAGGGGCTACAAGAAGCACTGGATTTAAAAGAAATGAAGATAGATTTTTTACCAGAATTTTCTGATCAGCGCAAAAAAGAGTATGACTTTAACAGTATAGTCAAGGTCAGGAAATGAGTCGTTGTCACTCTATATTAACTTCTAGAAAAACTTGCACAAAGGTCACTTTCAGTCAATGTGAGTAATATGGTGTCTTATGAACTCTCCTACGTTCAATGATGGATAGAATGATGAATTAGAATAACCTTCAGAATCTACAAAATCAGAACTGATTCCTGTTTTTTGCAATTTGGAATTTTTGCAATTTTGCCAGCATTCATTTGATTGGTTGATTGGAGATGATTTGAGGAAAATTCGGGTATTCAATTTCATAACAGCTTTAACTTTTACTAAAGAATATAAGAAAATTCGGTGTCCTGACCAAATCGATAAGACTGACTTGGCTGATCCAGATCAATGTGCGAGATCAGATAAAAGTAACAGGATCACCTTCGAGACCATTCAATAACAACAACGGACTTAGAAAATGAGATGTCCTATCATGCATCCTCTTTAACCTGGACTTGGGAAAAGTGACCCATGATGCAGGTATTAATGCATTATTTTCTTCAAGTCCCCCCAACTACTGGCCTATGCTGATGATATGAAAATTATGGGAAGATACGCAAGATACGCAAGATATACATTCTTCCTTCCAGATCGAGCAGGTGGCGAGTGGCGTGAAATCTCGGGCTGCACATTAATGAAAGTAAGACAAACTACATGGTGGCAACGTCCGCACCAAAAACCAAAGAGGCAACAACATCAAATGCCAGTAGTCAAATAAAAGCAATAAAGATAGAAGACGACAACTTTGAAACCGTTGGCAACTTCTGCTGTCAAGAGTCGAACATCACAACCGATAAAAGCTACGAGGCTCGACGATCGAAGCTTCTACTGTACAGGACAATGATCCTGCCGGTCCTTAAGTATTATTCAGAGACAGAGGGTTCTTAGCAAGAGAAATTGCGAAATCTCAATCTTTCTTCTTCCTCTTTCGAGAGAAGCATCCTCCGAAAAATTATTAGCCCCCTAATGAGGATTGATAATTCCGTAGCCTCTATAATGAGGAAATTTATGAGCAATACCGCGACCGTCTGGTTGTGGATAAAATCCGGCTCAATAGGCTGCGGTGGGCGAGGAACTTAATCCGTGTGGATGAGGAGTATCCACTCCAGAAAGTCTATAAGAGCTATATCTATAACAGAAAAGGAAAAAGGAAGCGTGGCAGACCATGCATCAGATAAAGGAATGGCGTAGACCAGGCAGCTATTAGTGATATCGAATTGGTTGTTGAGCCGTTAATGATGACGCAAGAATAAACTCCTTTTCAAAAGCGTATCTGGAAAATTATGGTGTAAAGCTGGGGTCACGCATGAGTGGCAGTTTATTTTCAGGTACAGGTGTCGATTTGAAGCTGCAATCGGCTCCTTTAAAAAAGAAAAGAGGAGAAATTTTACTTGAAAATGAAATAAAGCACAGCATTGCACGGTCGATAACAGCATCAACTAGGGAAAAAAACCATTCTTGAAAATTACTAAATCATGGTCTTGGCCTTCATCATCAACGAAGTGCTTATGTAAAGATATATTTTGGCCCATGCCAAACATTTTTTGTAGCAAACTTAGGTACGTTTCGGTCAAAACAGCGCCGTGTAAAAATTCTTGGATAAAATCAAGGACGTAGATGGTTGCTAAGCAGCCAATACCGACAAAAATAAGGCAATATCAATAAAAATAAAGGTTGTTTTCATTTCTTTTCATCGACTTCAATTATTTAGTGCATTATTATTGCCTGCCATGGGGTAGAACATTATCTGTCGAATTTGTGAAGCAATCTGAAGAAAATACCCATAACTATGGATTTGATGAGATAAAAACAAAATAGCTGGCGGAGTTAACTTCTCCACCAGAAAGCTTGGTAATAACGTTAGGCTGAGTACTTGCAATTCCTTTTAGGAGGATAAGCTTACTTACTTTTCTCAAAAAAAAACAACGGATTTAGAAACCTGAGCTGTATGTTTGAAATGAAACCTCTTTATCTATAAAAATTGTTGTCCTTATGGAATCCAATCTGTAGTAATGTTAAGTTCCCAATAACTTCCTTCGTCCTTTGAGAAAAGATTATAATAAATCAACAAAATTAACTTTCTATTGCACGGTCTTCAGAAGCAACAATGAAATAATCGAGATAAGGGTGCATCATATATATTTGGGAACTCACAGCCATGACAAAATATCCTTTTCTCCTTCCGGCACGCTTGATAGCTGCCCCAGTTGCCGGCAACTCCTACAAAGGAGAGTCTTTAAAGTTCCCAAAGCCTTCTTTGTATAATAGTCGGCGAAGTTGTCTAAATTCGACTTTACGCTTTACCTACGATCAGGCGATCTTTTTGGTTTTAATATCTATTAATCCGACCATGCAAATCAAATCAAGAGATCTGCATGGAAAACAGGGCGCTGGATGTATCTTGCCAACACCGACCGGATGTCACGATAATTATCTCCAAGCAGCTCCTGAACTATTTGGAACAGATTTCGTATGCGCTCAGAGAATCGCTCATGGAACTGTTCCCTAAGGGTGACCGAAGATTCTCGACAAGAGTGATGAAAATCACAGAACCAGTCAGATGCATGGGAACAGTCAGCTGGGAGGGTAATATTTTGTGATCAAAATAACTTGACTAAGCCTAGGAACAAAACAAAGCTTCCCTCTTCATTAAGCTAAATCAGGAAAACAAGCGAACGTCTAACTGGGTGTAATATATGGTAGATGATGTGGACATTTCTTGTACATAAGAAATAGGTGAAGTGAGCAAACAGATACCATTAGGCACAAGGAATATGTATTACTTTTGATTTGACTCCCATGAGTTGTGGTGCTTCCACTGCTTTCGCCCGTTCGTACATTACTTCGCTGGATTTGCTCCCTATTTCTTCCTGTTGTATTTATATCCTTCTTTTCACCCAAATTTTCAATTCCTTTTGAAGATAGACTGCAAAACCTCATTCCTGTATGCAGAGCGCTTTAAACTAAAAAGGAGTACGAAGTGCCTTTCCCAATCATGGAATATCAGATAAAATAGTTCAATAACCAAAAAAGAGGTCGTGAGAAGCCAATCATTAGCATTTTGAATCCGAAAAAGAACGCTTCATCCCGATGAAAAAAAAAGTCTAAAACATTTTTCAAAATGATTGAACCAAAAGGTTGACATTTCACACTCAGATAGGGAAGAGCACTCTTTAGGATCTCGAACGGCAATAACTTCTATCGTAGAACCGCAAATTCAGAAACTTCTGAAAGACAGCCGCGTACAAGGCAAACCCTTAAATAATAAGTTCTGGAGGTGTCCTGTCGAAGGAAAAGAAAGGTAAAATTTACTTTACAAAAAGGAATGAAAGTCTTAGAACCTCATGGAGAAAAGGCAGGTAATCCAAAATTCAGAAGACGAAGTTAAGTAAAGCTTGTATCAAGCTGGCATCAAAGTTAAGAGACTATATAGAGATATATAGAGATATTATCTCTATACAACAAAGGGAAACTAAGTTTGGAACACGAGTAGACTATGTTTTACACGTTCACCGGCGTAGAATTTAACGCCGTTTCGCGCTATTTGTCATGAATATTGATGTCGCTGACTACCGATTATTCGAGTTGACTTTAGTCAACCATGGAGGTAGACCTATTCCAAAAACAGACGGGATACCACAGTGGAACGAGTTGACAGTTTGTCATTCACTTAGCCAACTTCACAGAAATAGCCGTAGACATATGTTTTTTGGTCGTTGAATAACAACGTCTTTATAAAACAATATTGATTTGTTTTAAATGAGTTACCTCTAAAATTTTCAACGTAATAAGCCTGGAAGCCCAAAAAACAACTGAAGCCTTTTTCTGCTGAACCGAAGGAACTCCTCCCGATTGAAGTCAGAGCAAAATCAATGAGGGTTCACACCCCGGATGTTTCTTTTAGCTCCAGATAGTATCCTGACTTGGGCAGCTGCTCTTGTGTTACCTAATATGTTGGAGCCGGATTAGGATTTAGATCCCCAATCTTCCTTCAAACAATTCTTTATAATGCGATAAAGACATCCGTAGCTTAATTTTGTTTAGGAATTAAGGGAGTCCGCTAGAGCAAATACCACCTTGTAGCCACTTCGGTCATGCTGCCCCCAGGGCAGAGGTGAGGCAATGTCTGATGAGTTGCCTCTGCCCTGGGCGAAATCGCAAGTCTAAACGGTAGCTAGTAAGTCTTGACTAGAAATATGACTCGGACATCGCCAAAAATTAATCTTCCGCACTATAACTCCGACATAACTACACTCGAATCCCTTACAGCGTGGGAACTGACCTTAGAAGAAAGCCGTACTTGCATCTTTTGAAAAAATTAAATCGCAGAGACGAAAATATTATAAAGAAAAGCAACCTATTAACTACAAAATAAAAAGTCAAAAGTTATAAAAAAAGTAGCGATGAGGCCCGCAAAAAGATTTGATATCCTTGTGACGTTATAATAAGAAGAAAAAATCTGGCTGGTTCTGAATCTTAGAGCCACCACGTGGAGTCTACGATACTGATCTATTTTTGATTTGATTTGATTTGAAGAATTACTTGAAGTTGCCAAAGAACAGTTTATCTAGTAGCCCCAGTTTATGATAAAACTCACGCATACCTTTCAGTTTTTAAACTTTCCAAAAGATTTTTAATAAATTCAACCACCCAAATTAATTCTAGCTAACTCAAAAGTCATAGGTTCCGCTCCCACGTTGGGCGCTAACTGGAATAAACTTTATAACTCATTAGTTGACTTCTTGGTTAGTCAGTTATATACTAATTATATCACAAACGTTTTGAAAGTCGGTAGTCTTGCCAAATTAATACCGCTTATACGTATATTATATAAATTGCATACACTGCTAGGCTTCTCAAAGTAACCATCATTGGCAAAGTATCACGAAAACGTTTTACCCTGAAAATATTAAAGTTTTTGAATCCCCATTTTTAAGGTTTTGTGAAAACACAAAACGTTACTAAAATCGGTTTACTGTCCGTCTGTCTGTCTGTCTGTCCATCACACGCATTTTTCTCGGAGACGGTTATAGCGATTGACACCAAATTGGGTAGAAAGGTGGGAACTGTAAACGCTCACGCATATAGTGAGTTACATCCTTTTACGACGAATTTAAGGGGGAGTCCCCATACATGCCTAAAGGGGGTGTAAATTTTCTTTTCATCAAATATAGTCATGTGGGGTATCAAATTAAAGGTCTCGGTTAGTACTTTTCAAAGCCGGCCTTAGTTTTGACTTTTTTTGAGAAGGTCGGGGGGGGGGGGCCCGGGGGGTTGAAAGTAGTCAATTTTTTAACGAACCCATTCTCAGAAAGTACCCAACCGAAAAGTCTGAAAAAAATCAGGGGACTACCGCTATATGGTATCTAGGCTCCGAAATACCCTCCATACCGATACCTGTTCAAATAAAGTTAATAATAGTATATTACTATAATTTCTAGTAATTGACACGAAAAGCCCCCTTAAGTTCACCCTAGAATCACAAAATTTTGCAGCAATGTACGCATAGAGCATGATCCTGCCAAATTTGGTGAAAATCGCACTGTTACTTACAAAGTTATACTAGGTCAAAACTGTCGCTCCTCTGCAAATTCAAGACTATGAATGTCAATATCACTTGAAAGTGGCTATTTTCACATAATATATGCATATTTTACGTGCTACATGCTAATGGGACAAATGCACACTCAAATCTCTTTATAAAGGAAATACACAAAACCTTTCATACCATACCGTTTAGCTTCCGGTTTCCCGACTTGTTTAGGAATTAATAAGGCAGAAACACAGAAATCGGTGCGGATTAAAACTGACAAAACAAACAGTGAGCGCAATGCTGACCGCATCGCCTCCTAGTGTACCGTTACGGTCTTGAATGAAGTGCTCTAACAGACTTCAAAGCCCTGATCCAACATGGATTGTTGCGCCAACGATTATTATTATTAAAAAACAAACAGTGAAAAATCAACTTTTGAGAAATGAGAATGATGAGTTATCTGAAGGGAACATAAAAACGGGCATAATGACAAATGATACCTCAACAGATCCTGAAAATAATCAGAAAAGAAGCAAAATTTAGAGCCTTCAGCCATTATCCCGAACTGTTCAGAAAAGTTTCAATTAAGGAATTGGTGTTGGCTGTGTTCCAAAATTTTAATGCAAATAAACAAGTCAACCATCGATCAATGAGCTTTTGTCTTCGCGAAACTAAAAGTTAGTCATGGTGATTTTATTGCTTGTAATCAAAAACCAAACCAAGCCATCCAGTCGGGTTATTAACCAAATTCAAGGTATGATCCATTGTGTAGAATCCCTTTCGGAATGAAGGGTCCTCTAGTTTTTCTGTATCGGCGGATAGTCTAGTAGGGCAATTATCCCTTTTGGTAGTTTTGTTTTTTTCTGGGTACTATTTATGGGAATGGTTACCAGTAGAGCTCTAATACCATGAAAAGTGTAAGACCTATGTAGAAAGGTCAGTAAAATTCCGTAACAACTCGATACATGCTTATTTATTCACTAGTCTTTTGAAGCAGACCCATCTATCAAGTCAAGGAGTTGATTATACAAAATTTGTAAGTAGTGTGGATGATTAGAGTCCCTGTACCTCGATTTCGTCCCTATTCAAATGTACTTGTCAACAATCTTTGAACCTGTGCGGAGATATTTTTTCCTGGAATATCCTATCTAGTTTGCTGAATACGTAATTAAACCAGTTGACGATGAATATGTTCTTTGAAAGTAGAACCCCAATATCACGATAGGAGTAAATATATTCATATATGGCGCAGAATATACAGAATAGCTCAATCTTCGGTGTGTTCTATGAGGATTGAGAAGCATATTGTCAGAAATTTACACATTTTAAGAGCTGTTGAGGCGATATCTGACATAAAAACTGGCGGAAACTTAATTGAGCAATTACTTTATACAAAGTTTGAAACGTTCCAATGCTACCTTAAATTTTCTAATTAACTTGTTGAGATTATTAATCGTAAAAATTGTACTTTGAAATGGAAATAGCGAAAATTTTTCCTTATAAGTAAATCGAACCAAAGTATGGCAACTCTCGCAATCAGAACAAATATTAAAGACTATTCCAATCAAAGATACTCAACACTTGTCCCAAGCCCGGAACATCAAATATGGTTTGAAGACTACATAACACAAGTACTACCCTGGGGCTTTTGCTTTTAATTCCGTTACACGCTTTTCATCTTAGACAGTACTTGTGCCGTGGTGGATTCACATGCTAGTATTATAATTCATCAAACAGCAATGGACGGGCTGAGATCCAACCAAAAAATATGTTTAATGACCTAAACCCGAAATTGTTGTATGTACAATATCAAACTCTCTGGGGGTCATTACCACGGTGAACATTTCTCCCCATGCCAAGTTGCTTTGAACTTCCAAAGATTTTTTTCCGCGGATTTACAATGGAACCTAAGCCGTTTGCATGGCTCTTTGGGAAAATCTAAAGTTTTTTTTTGTAGTTACATAGCATGAAAACAAAGAAAAATAGATCGTTAGGAATAAAAACACTAAATATTGTTTCAGTAGTAAAACTAGATGACCTAGATTTTCTTGAGGCTTTCAGCTGATTTGTTTTAGGTGAAATTAGATACGGGAGCATGTCTGAAACGTGACCCTTGTCAACATCGTGTCTGTTTGATATCGAATGGAATCCGTTAATCCAATCAGAACTGATCAGTTCTTTGATTATCTGATAACTTTTGCAAGCCAGGTTCGCTCAAATTGGATCTAATTCTACAGCGTATCGAATTTCAAGAGCACAGATACTATCACCAACAGTTCAGTTGGCCAGGGAAAAAGTTCGCGCCAAATTATGCATTTCAAATTATAACGAAAAGCGTGAATCTAATCTACATCTACGTCTAAATCTGTGTGGTTTTGAAAATTTTTACAAACGTTTATACATATTTGCATTTACGTTATGTATGTTTCTGGATGCCATGTCAGTCAATTCTATTCGACTCGGTATAGGCCTTACAGAAATAAGGTCCACCCCAGCCCAAGACGACATGTACAGAATGATCCGGACGTGGTTTGCATAATTAATTGCTCGTTAAGTCCTAGAGAAATAAGTTGAATCAAGTTTTGTATAATCTATCAGACTCCAGAGCTTAGCTATAACTTTTTAAATGGACCAAAGGCTGCATATAGATAAAATAAAATTCACATGTTGTTAAAAGGAATTGCATTTAAGTCCAAAAATGCTACTATTTATTTCATAATAAAGCGACGAATCCAGCTCGCAAATAGAGCCTTCTACTCTGTTCTGCCCATTTGAAAAGCCAGCTCAGAGTATTCAAAACAATATTAAGACCTGTACTATGCAATGGATGTGAAACATGGACCCTAGCACAAACTTTCGAAAAACTGGTCAATAACCTCGTGAAGAGGGTCCTGAGGAGAATAATAGGACCTAAACGAAAGGACGACCAATGTCGAATCACACACAACCATAAGTTGCACCAAATATTTGACGAACCTGAAGTCTCCAAATTAATAAAACTTCAGAAGTTGGAATGAGCTAGCCATATTCAGCGTATGAACTACATTCAGATACCTAAAAGGGTATTCGAAAGGAGAGCAGAACAACGAAGACCAGTAAGAAACCCCATAAAGCGCTGGGCAGATTTTGTTGACGAAGACAGCGCATCACTGTCCGGATCCCAAAATTGGAGGCCGCGTACGATGGATCAAGATGGTTGAAGGAAAGATATGTTGGAGCCCTGAAATGGGCTGTAATGCCTCGAAGATGATTCCGTTAAAATGAAAATCGTTGGCGCGACAACTCAATTGGATTAGGGTATTGAAGCATGTTAGAGCACTTCATTCAGGAGCCATTGTGGTCAACATTGCGTTCGCTGTTGATTATTACCCAGATTGGACGCAGGCCTTCATCCATTCACGATACAAATCACTCTACTACCAGTGAGACTAGAACTGCAACCTTCTGCTACGACAATCTAGCGCTCTGACCACTGATCACCCAGACACTTACTTCGTAGGGTTTATCAAATACAGGTTTTCCTAGTGGCTATGAGTTGTCCTACAACATTTAGAACAATAAGGAACTCTCTAAACATGCGGTGAAACAGAAATGAAGACTGGCACTGGCACACACTGGCACAGAAAAGAGTCAGCTGAATTAAAACGGTTGAGGTGTCAAAATTTAATTAAGGCAAACACAAAGGGCACCAAGTAATCACACTTCCTTAGTGAAGCAGTTTAAACAGCAAACTTTGCAGTAGGTATCTTTATCAGCCTCAGAAATGTGAATGGTGCTGATGCTGACCACCCGACTGTCGGCAGAGGTAGCATTTCTGGATGTTAGGAAAACCCGTTTTGAATGGGTGGTCTGCCGCTTTCAAAGAGATACTTCAAACTTTTCTCGTATTACCATATAACAAAAGCATGTACAAATGCCGTTGATCGATCCAACTTATAGAGAAAAGGTGACCTAGTTAGGGAATATGGTAGAAACCTCAAATACATGCTGCGTGATGGAAAGGGGCCTGGATAGCATTCATGCTGCCGAAATCCGCTAGTAACCTGAATTCAAAAAGGCTTTAACTGCGGTGAAAAAATCAACTTAAATCATTGTAGGATCACTTAACTCCTTCCTCGCAGACCACATACAAATAAAAGGTGCAATTAACTATAATAAGCAAACCCCATAGAAGCTTTGGAAGTAATGTACAATATAAGTAGCCGATCTGATAGGTAGAGCGGTTTTGTAAGCATGCGGTCACCAAACAATACAGGAATGTGTGAAAAAGCCAAGCAGCTGACTTTGTATGGGCACAAATAAATGGAATATACGATTATAATTACGAAGCTATTCGAAGTCTTACATAAGCTGAGCTTAAGGACACAATAAACATGCTGGTCTCGCATGCGAAAAGACGAAGATCGAAAGCCATTGTCTGTGGCTTTCATGCCTGGGCCTGTAATGTTAAGAGTGGATATAGGAAGGTCAGGTCGATCACCCTGAGTGGCCGACAATCCACTCTTAACATTACAAATGGCGCCCAACGTGGGACCCAACATTTCCTGGATTCAGGCCTAATTTCTTATTTGCAGATTTTCTGAATCAAGTGGAAGATAGCCTATTCCGGCTCACAGCTTCGTTTGGTGGTGTAGGATAGAGAATCAATAGATTCTTAATATTGTTCCCGGCTAGGCTCCACGTACACTTGCCTTCAGATTTCTAGTTTTAGGTTTCACGCCTTTTTCTCCGGAAGCAAGTGTTCTCAAGCCTCATTTTCCTTTCCCACCTTGTAACGTAGAATTTCCTGTCCTATCCTTGGTAGAATACCATAAGAGCTAGTCGTTTGTCGTGTTTGTCCTGAGATTTAACGTCTCGTGATTGCCTCCCAGAAGCCTCTGCATCTACGGGCCTTTGCGACTATAAGCTCAAAGGTATTGCCGTCCGAGCTTCTGAGGAGTGTCCTTCCCTACCTTCATGTGAAACGGCTATCTCTTCGTTTCAGAATTTGAAGAAAATTAAATATTCTTTCTTCTTCGTAGGGATGAAGTGACGGGTGAGATGAGTCCTTGATGGAATACGGAGGTAGTCGGCTATATGCTGTGTCGTTCCGTCCTCAATGATTCATCTTTACTTTGTTCTCTGACTTCAGACGAGGAAGATTGAATTCTCGCGATACCTTTTTGCTTGTTTTTTTTTCTTTATATTCTGCGACGGGAAGCAACTTGATTGTAGTCTCTTCATGAAAAAAAACACTGTGTGTGGAAGTTTTCTGCACACAGATGAAAAAAATTTATGAGGTTTTTGGCGGGGTTTTTATGGCGTTTTGGTCATCCGAGAGTTTTCGGGAGTTAATTACAGGAGTTGACAATTTAGGGAGAGAGGAGTCCTGGTAATTCATATTTCTTTCTTTGGATGATAATATAATTATGTTTGAATAATTCAATTGTAATTTGAGGACTTCCTCCCTTTCTTATCCTTCTTTCTCCCGCGGAACTTCTAAAAAGAACATCCTCAAAATGATAAACTGGCCTGAGGATGTCGAGGAAGGATGGGAACCTCAGGGGCCGCGCCTCATACAAGATCTGAGGCGGAAGAGGCAATAATTGAGACGGTGATCAGTCGTGGATCTTCCCCTCCATGATCGCGGCACTCGGGTCCGGAGACTTATAGCTCCACGCGCGCGGTCGAGCCGTTTTTTTTCTTTTCTATTTTCCAATTTTAGTTCGCGTTCTGCTTATCATTCGATAGGCCTTCCTTATTAATCCTTATTAATGTCTATTTTAGAATACGATGCGGACCCACGCATCGAAATAGACCCGTTGTTTTGTAGTAGTGAAGCGTGAGGGATCAAAGCGCTCAAAGGACAGAGAGAAAGTTCACTAACAAATGGAAGAGTGTGCGGTCTTTTGAAAGCCTTCATGTAATTAGGCTTCATACAGGAGATAATGTCTAGATTAATACATATCCGAAAGGAATGTCTAGTTCAGTTTTGAACTTGACATTTGTTGTTCCTTCACCAGTTGAGGACGTGTCCTGAAATGTCAGTAAACACTACACCCACAACAATCACTCACCAGGCAATCGTTTTCGATCAAGCCAAGCAGTTATGGAAAGAGTTTTTCATATCACGGATTGCATTTTGATAGCATAAGAGTTACCGTTATTGAGACTCTATACTTTCCACAGTGAAAAACCTAACTGCCAGTGGAGACATGAACTATCTGATCCCTAATGTGCTTGTAATGCATCTAGAAAAATAGTCTAGAGAGCAATGAGTAAGATTGACCAGGTGCTGGAAGAACTTGAGAGAAGTTCCTGTTGTAAAGAGTCTAGGAGGCTTATCGGATCGACAATTCCGTTGCCATATAGTCAGATTTACCATCGAATCCATCAAACTGGTTACTGGTTTGGCAGAAAATGCAATGCACAGAAAGAAGAGTACCAGAAAGTATTACACAAAAGTTATCCTTAATGTACAACTGCATTGAAGATTTGTACCTAATAGGGAGGTCTTTGACGACGATTGGTGCACCCATTTACTTAACTGTTTTTAATGATTGATATCGAACAGGAAGAAGGTTTTGATATGCAGGCTATGGACCCAGGGATAAACTGTTCGCGCGGGTGTTTGACAGAGCCCTGTGCTGGCACGACTATTGTAGAACATCATGCATAATATTGTCTTCAATGTTCCAGTTGCTCCTCCTCTCAGAGCTCCACACGATTGTAGGCAGCGTCAATTTGGGGAAGTACACTACATACCACATACAATGCCCAAAGATGAGTACGGTTTACAGGAGGACCCCATTAAGAATGTGCGTTGGTTTCAGGACTAGCTTAGATGATGCGGCTGACGCGATAGCCAGAATGATGCCAATCGACATTCTAGCGATGATATAACGCGCATTTATGATGGACCCGTTTCTTTAGGAGGCATGTTCAAAATGTCAGCACGGCGGAATCGTTGAGGAGGTAATAAGAATGATAGAAACAGGCGGCAAATGGGCAAATAGTGCGCACTAGGTCTGACGAAAGGGGGTGGAAATGTGGGAGGGGGGGGGACTTCCCAGGGGTACGGAGTTTTCTCGGCAGCCCAACAATATAAATTTTAATTACAAAAGAACTAATAGGCGGGCTGCATCATTTTCAAACCATGCCTCCAAAATTTTCACCTCGGGCCCCACTTGGGGGCCCAGTTGCAAATGCATCTGATGGGCGAAGAAAAAGTAAGCTAACGAGTTATGTTCACCCTGCGACGTAATATTTTGCGGTGATTCGAAGGGAATCAGAGAGGACAGGAGTTAAGGAGTGGAAATTCTACACTGTGGGACATCTGTGCCAGTATCTTAAAAAAAAGACGGTTTCAACAGGAAACGCACAAACAATAAGACAGACAGACAAACACGCATTCAATCAATCTTGATAAAATGTTGTTTAATAAAAAATCTAGAAAAAAAGCCCTGTTCACATACTTTCAACTTGGCACATACGCATCAAAAGGACACTAACGCAGCACTTGCGCACCCTCATTTAAGTTCAACACCAATGGAACAGGGAAGTTCCAGCCGTTCAGGCATGAAAGGATTTGTGTATTTCATGCTTGACGATATTCCATTGAACAAAGATTCAGTGCATACCTACCTAGTAAGTCACTTTGTATACGAGTTTAATATGCCGTCATATTCACTTCAATATGACGCAGGCATTCTGTGCTGACTTGGGATACAGCAAATTTCCATGGAATAGACAAACATTGTTAATAACAATACGATTTCCTTCGAACTTTTCAGTATCATGTTCCATATTATGCTTTATGTTTCTAAAAAATGGTGAAAGCCTTCCAATAAAATTCGAAAATACTGTAAGGGACCATTATTAACTTAATTTAAATAAAGATCGGTTAAGATATACATATTTTGATTCGTAGATTTTATATAAGTTAATTAAAGGTTTTTCAAAATTTTATCTTTTTTAAAATTTTTAATTCCTAAGCCTCACTCCAGCCCCTAATTTGCAACATATAAAATCCAAGACTTGTTTCGTAGGGAACTAATTGAGACCTTTCATTTGATGTCGTGCACATGATTATATTCGGAGAAAAAAGTACATCCTCTTTTTATTTGTAGTCGATTCCCTTCCCCCTTTCAAAAAAACTCCACATCATTATATGCTTAACTCTGCCAGAGACGTTCCCAAGCCTCTTTGAGAGAGGAAAGGGAAAGTCAATACTGTCTGAATAGCCCTGAATGGCACTCCTTTCCCTCTTGTGGCAGTGTACTGATGTATTCTTGTAAGTCCGCCGAAAATAAGCATGAATAGAGGATTGGATTAATGCTCACTGCATCCGCTAGACATGCCATCACGTCCTGGAAACGTGTATCAGACCGAGTACTCCAGAATTAGGAATATCTCAATAGTGCAGTACTAAGAATCAGCGGAAACTTCCGATACAGAAGAGAAAGGGGCTTCCTATGCGCTAGTCAACGCAGTCCAGAGGAGACTTCCTAAAGGTAACTATGATGACATTAATGACATTATATTATACATTATGGGCTCTGATAACATCTCGGTCGAACTTGTGATGGGCAAACACCCTCTGGGAGTGCGTTATGACAATAGTTCGAAAGTTTGAGAACTTCTACAGTTTTCACTAGCTCGACAATCATGACGCATTGTTTGAGCATGTAGAAATTCATTCGGACAGTTGAGTTTCAACTGACTTGCAAGGTACATTTAGTCACATCAACCATATCACGGTCAGCAGTAAACTTAGGAGATGTCTTCTGATTGTACGAAAGAACAGAGGCGCTGGCCTTGAAAAGGATCATCACTTAATGGTCGTTTGCTTTCGTTCGCGTATCGCGTCCACATCTCCTCGCAAGTATGGGGAGTATCGACCCCCGCAGCTCAAAATTCTCTTCCTGAGTAGAGAGCACCATAAAATCTGGCTGACTACTAAGCCTTGGAAGTGGCTCAAAAGGCACAGGGAACTGAATGTTCTTATCGCCGCTGCGAATGAGGGCGAAAGTGAGCTCCAATACTGGAGTAAATCTCGGGAAATAGAGCATAGTGTGCGTCGTGACAGAAGAAAATTTGTTTTTGCATTAGTCAGGAAGACAGAAGCTGCCGTAAATTAATTTATAATAAAGAACTTCAATGTAATCGAATAGCCATGTGAGAGACATTAGTGTTCGACTCTTCATCCAAGACGACGAGAAGCTTAAGAAGTGGACGTAACATTTCACCACAGTTTTCAACCATATATATCTGTTGAGGTTCTACATCTTGTGGCTGGAATGGATGGTCACCATGGAATACGCATACGTATTACTCATTCCAACAAAAGTGAAAACATCTTGGTCATCAATGCGCTCAAGGGAAGCAACGGCGCTGGACTAGCCGGTCTCCTTGCGGAATTGTTCATTGGAGCTCCTGCTGTTTTTGCAGAGATATTTTTTCTACTTATCCGCGAATACTGCAAATCCGAGACCTTTTCTAGTGTGGGAAAAGAAAGGATGATTGTCAAGTTTCGGCGTACCCGTCTTGAGTGCGACGTTAGAAGGAATATTTACGTGCTCCCTGCTCTTACAAACATTGTAATTATACAATTGGGCACAATCAAGAACAGCTCCAAAGTTCGATGGATAGAGAGCAGGCTGGTTTCCTGTCTAGATTCTCTTGTACTAACCACCCCCACAACCTGCAGACGATTTTAGAACAGTGCATGGATAGATGGATTGTCGCTTCACCTGCTGTTCATCAATTTGGAAATATATCTGGAGTGTTCTACATAAGAGAGGCATTCCAAAGAAATTACTAGCCGAAGTTAAATCTCAGATGAATTCGAGGTTCAAAACGGTGTTCGACAAGGTTGTATTCTGTCTGTGACGTTTTGTAGGCCACAACGCATGGTGCAAGGCAATGGAGGAAGAGTGCACGTGCATTCGAGGAAATCTTCAGCGATGACTAGTAGGGATGATTGACGAGAGAAGTAGCATTAACATTTCAAAATATTAGAACAAAAAATATTTTATGCTACTCCAAAAATTAGATCTCAACATCGAAGCCATCCAGAGCTCACCCAAGCTTCTAATAAGTGGGTTAGTCAATATAGCTTATCAAAAAATCTATGTCCCAATTCTGTTAAAAAAATGCAGTGACAACTTTCACCCATTCCCAGAAATGCTGACGTCAATCTTTAATAGTTTCACCAAACATTTCATCATTCATTTATATTCATTCTCATCCAAATAAAATGCATTTTCTTTGCATCTGGAAAAAATTCTTATTGATAAACCGTGTCAAGGTGAAACTTCATATTTAAACCACAAAGAAATAGTTAAAGTCTGATGAAGTGTTAATTGACCTATTCCTGCCTATCCCTAGAGAAAGATATAAACTAAAATTAAATGGAAATCGATGAGAACGATGAATCCAATCAACACGTGATTAATTAATGAGAAAATATACCAACACAAAATATTTACCCCGCAAAAACGCCGTCATAAAAGGTTGATAAATGTGAATTTAAATAAAAAAATTGAAAAAAAAGGCAAAAGTGGAAACATAATTTTTTTTTGCGTTTGTTGACATGTAAATGAAATTTATGGCCGATTAATATTTGTTAGATTCAAAAAGGCAGCTTTTTATTTGCAGAGGAATATTATATCTTTTGAATGTTAATAAAGTGAAATTTACGGAAATTTCAATGATAAACATGAGATTGGTATTTGCTTCATCAAATTTGTATCTGACTCTCTTCCATTGAAGCGTGAGTAATTGATTGCAGGTTATTCCCATTGATTGATTGAAAAATCATCTTTTAGGTAAAACTTTGTATCTGTTTGATAATAAATAATGTTTCAGCAACTTGTGTTATTTCGCGTTATTTAATTATATTAGTTTTTCGCGATGCCCCGGAGCACACGTGTCTTTTAAAAAAGCCAAGAGTGTTTAGGGGAAGAAGACCCTAAGAACGCCGGGAAGAGATACCTCGACCTTTTACCTCAGAGCCAATACCCGGACCTTCCATTACAGGATCTGTACAGGAAGTACATCAAAGGGTGAACACCCCGGAATACTCCCTTTCAGAAAAATCGTTTTCCTCTTCCTACTCTAGCGTGAGTCAACATTTAGAGGAGTACAACAGCTTCGAGGGAAATGAAAATTATAATTTCATAAATGTTGGTAAGTAAAGTAATATTTCCTGCAATTTTTCTGATTACTTTTATTTACTTATCAATGCGTTCATTATGTTTCGAATAGAAATTCTCAATAAATCTTTGGGAAACATGGGTTATTGTATAACTTGTATAACTCGAGGTGTCAATAATTTTTAGAAGTGGTCTTGCTGCGAAACTTTTGCTGTGCAAAATTTGATAATTTTTGGAATTGTTCTAAAATTACTTATGACACGGAAAAGGCAAATATAATGTTATTGTAGAAGTGTTGCTTTTTCTTTGACTTTGTTTTTTATGGTATTTATATATATTTTTAGGTGGTCAAACTGACTTTGACACTTTCAATGTCAGGTTTGCCAATGTCCTCAGGGCAATCGGTAAAGGTCCTAGTGCAGGCAAAATTTTATGCGGCCTTATAAACCTGCTTCCCCCCATCACCAAACATGCTGCATACGTCAACCTCTTGGCTTCCGCTGCCAAAGAGGCGGCTAAGGGATCAATGGCGAATGCAGTAAATGAAGTCGTAAAACAACGACAATTGTATGGACATAAGTGTGGCTCTCGATGGCACAATGCAAAAGAGAGACCGCACTTCTCTGAATAGTGTTTTCAGTGCGACCTCCATTGATACTGATAAGCTAAGGGAATCACAAAACCAGTTATTTGAGCCAACATTTTATACTGTATTTTATTTTAGGTCATTGACGTTGCAGTAATGTCAAAGTTTTGCCATTGCTCTGGCAAACTGAGAAATGACCATGATGCCGACTCCCAGGCAAATTTTATTAGCTCCGGTGAGGCAATGGAAGTTGCTGGGGCCAAACAGATATTTGAAAGGTCACAACAGAACTACGATGCGCGGTATAAGGAGTACCTTGGTGATGGAGACTCGAAAGGCTTTTTTTCTGTTGTTGAGAGTAAACCGTATGGGCCAGATTTCGAAATACGCAAGTTGGAATGCATAGGCCATGTACAAAAAAGAATGGGGACCCATCTTTGCAATTTAAAATCAAAGTTGGGGAAAAAAACTCCAAGATGGAAAACCAATTGGAGGAAAAAACAGGTTGACGGATGCAGCCATTATCAAAATTCAAAATTTTTACGGTAATGTTATCCGTAAACCTGACAATAACACAGTTTCTCAACTGTGTTATTTTAAAAAAGCACTTTAGGCAATATTTTTCCGCATTGTATCATCTAGTGAACACCCCATTCATGGGCTATGCAAACCATCTTGGTGCAAATTTCTGAAATGTCAAAATTAAAATACTGTGTATAATCATTCAAAACATTTTCACCTGAGCAGGGCAGTGATGGATGAAATAAAGCCTGTATTTCGACAACTGGCCCACCCTGGCTTGTTACAACAGTGTGTTCATGACCGAATCCAAAACCCGAACGAAAGTTTCAATAATGTCATTTGGGCTCCCGTTCCAAAGACCACCTTTGTAACAAGGAAAACTCTTGAGTTTGGTGTTTATGGTGCGGAATCTACCCTGAATGACGGAAATATAGCCCGATGTAGAGTACTTCATCATCTAGGTATTGAACCAGGGAAGCTCTGCTGTGACGCTCTTAAGAAATCTGACATCGAGAGAATTCAGAGGGCGGAAAGAAAAAATGTGGAGACGTCACAAAAAGCGAGACAGAGAACGAGAAATGCCAAAAGGAAATTGGAAGAATCATATTTGGAAGAGGAAGGTGGCACTTCCTATAGCAAGGGATAATTCTGATGTATCGAAAGTTGTGAATTAATTAAAAAAAATTTATCTATGAATTTTGGTTTCTTTTTATACCTCTCTTCATATGATGTAATATATCATCATGTATCAAATTGCTGATTTTTTTTTTTCAATTTTTGCTACCCACCCCCCTTAATCTGAATAAGTTGTACCTATCAGTCAGTTTTGGAGCTTGGAATTGTTAGATATGTGAATCGTCTTCCATTTTTCCAGCAAATGATCTAGATATATGTATACCTACCAAGTGAAAGGATAATTACAAACTGAGAGAAGAAAGTGAAGAAATGAGACAATCCCGTAAATTCAAGTCATCTATCGTAATGACCCCTGAATTTCAAGCGCTAATCAGCTATCAAAATCAAATTTGCAATGAGATGAATACGCAGATGAGCATATTATCTCCATTGTGTGTAGCACTTCACCTTAACACCCGTCAGAGTGCGTAATGAAACCATTTCAGATTTGTACATATATTCGAGCGAAAGTAAATCGAGGAGGAGATTGCACCTAATCAAAAAAAATAATTCCAACTCATTGTAGATATGAACCTCGCGAAAAGACTAATCAAGATTGCAGGTTCACTCGGTAATAAATTTCAGGCAGGCATGAAAAAACACAAATTCTTGATGTTAATCCAAAGAAGACGGAAACCTCAGCTCCAAGAGATGAATACTATTAGCCACCAAAGTGATAGTGCAATCATATATTACTTCGGTAACGATGCTACTCGCGATTTTATGACTACCATGAAAAAGTAAGAAGGTCCGCATGGAAGGAAAAAACGCGACACAAATTATTACAAAGTAAAAGTTTGATAAATTGTTAATCAGAAAATTTATGATGGTGTGGAATTTGGTTTGATGCAATGCAATGTATCTTGTAGTGAGCGAAGTTTAATAATTTTCTCGTGGTGATGCTGCTTAGCTTTAAAACAATTACAGCGAAAAATCAAAATGAAAAATATGAATCGACATTAAATGGGAGGCTTTGTTTTGCGCACATATGTAACTCAGTGTAATTAGCGTTTTTACAAACATAGTCTTCACTTACAGCTTTTAGTTAAAAATGTAATCTCTCTGTCAGTTCAACTCACCAGGAAAAAACAAGTAAAATATGAAGTGAATAACTGTTTTAAAATTTAACGCAAATATGAATAGATAGTGAAAGCTGGTACTATAAAAAACTAATCTTTGCATTTATCATAAAGTATTTATAAGACCATAAAATCCTCTTTAAACCTACAGCGTATATGTATCTTTTGTTTCCATTGATTAATAATGTCCTAAGTTTCTAGTCTCTCCAACTGTTTACTGAATACACCTCTCATTTAAAAAAAAAAAAATGCACCAATTTTTCAAAAATTTTCAATAAAAACTTTATCTCAGGTTCACCTCTGCTGCTTTGGTCCGTCATCAACCGAGTACGGATGGCGAAGTCTCTTAATTGGCAAAAACAAATTACTCTGCCTGGGTAAACTTAAGACTGAGGTTTCATTCATTAGAACCACGTAGAAACGACTCGAAGATATTGGTATTGGGCATAGTGATCACCTGGGTTGACCATGGTCTACTGCGAAAGGAGAGATATGCCAAAAACTAACAGAAAAGTACCGAAGTTCACCATGCGAGTCAGTCAGCATCTAAGTGCAACTCCATTGTAGTATCCCATCGGCATAAAGACTGATCAAATCAACCTGCAGCATGTCAAAGCCTCCCCCTATCTGTTGGCAGCGAGGTTGACAAAGCTGTGGGACTTCCCCTACATTTTTTTGGTGCAAGAACCATGGGTTCGATTTAACAGAATCTGCGGCATTGGATCAGTAAAAGGGGCTAGGATCTTCTACGACAAAGGAACCATAAGACCGAGAGCTTGTGTCCTGATGTCAAGACAATGCTGAGACAGTTCTGTTCCCAAGAGTTATCTGATCGTATAATATCAGATAAATGGCATTATAGTTGCCTCCGCTTACTTACACTATGATTCTTTGTATCCTCCGCCGACGCAAGAGCTTAGGGATCTGGTAGCATATGCAGGATCAAGCGGTCTCGAACTCTTAATAAGTTGTGATGCAAATGCGCAACACATTTTTTGGGGCAGTGGCAAATGAAGTCGAAGAAGAGAGAAGCTATTTGATTTCATCACTACAGCTGGTCTCATGAATGCAAACGTAGGATGCGCCCCTAAGTTCGTGCGATCGAGTAAAAGCGAAGTAATTGGCGTAAGAATCAGTACCTCAAAAGTGTTAATTACACACTGGCGGGTGCTAGACGAGGTCTCACTGTCAGATCACCGATACCTAGAATTTAATCTGACTATTGTGGGCGAACAGTCCGCAGTACAAAGACGGAACCTTAGGAAAACGGATTGGACAAAGTTCAATGGACTTCTTCCCCATAGAGTACAGGTCCCTAGGTGACTAAGGCCTGGAAGATGAATCGGAAACTCGCAGCCCCTTCTGCCAGAAGAATTGTAACACTGCAAAAGCGGTTGTTACCCATCAAAATGTGAGAGCTGCCATACTGTCCTTTGAACATTTCAAAGTACCTGGCATGGATGGCGTCTATCCAGCAATGCTAAAGGAGGGTATGGAGCACTTAGAGCAAAGTTAAGGTAGTATTCATTCCAAAACCTGAGAAAGATGACTACTCTAATCCAAAGAACTTCAGACAGATCGGCTTGACTTCATTCTTGCTGAAAGATTCGGAGAGACTGGTGGAGCATCACATTCGTGAAAACGCACTTAGGTTGCACCCACTTATTGAAAATTAACATGTTTACCATAGTGGAAAGTCTGTCGTCTGTCGCTTGTCGCCTGTTGCCTGTCGCCTGTCGCTTGTCGCCTGCCGCCTGTCGTCTGTCGTCTGTCGTCTGTCGTCTGTCGTCTGTCGTCTGTCGTCTGTCGTCTGTCGTCTGTCGTCTGTCGTCTGTCGTCTGTCGTCTGTCGTCTGTCGTCTGTCGTCTGTCGTCTGTCGTCTGTCGTCTGTCGTCTGTCGTCTGTCGTCTGTCGTCTGTCGTCTGTCGTCTGTCGTCTGTCGTCTGTCGTCTGTCGTCTGTCGTCTGTCGTCTGTCGTCTGTCCTCTGTCCTCTGTCCTCTGTCCTCTGTCCTCTGTCCTCTGTCCTCTGTCCTCTGTCCTCTGTCCTCTGTCCTCTGTCCTCTGTCCTCTGTCCGCTGTCCTCTGTCCTCTGTCCTCTGTCCTCTGTCCTCTGTCCTCTGTCCTCTGTCCTCTGTCCTCTGTCCTCTGTCCTCTGTCCTCTGTCCTCTGTCGTCTGTCGTCTGTCGCCTGTCGCCCACCGCCTGTCGTCTGCTTTTCATTTTTGGTCACAAACATAAAGAATGCAACTTTGAATGGTGAGTACCCGATGGGAATGTTCGTGGACATTGAAGGGACGTTTGACTGGGCGCCTTTTCAAAAACTTTGTGATGCCGCCTGAGCGCATGGTGTTGATGATGTTTTAATCAAGTGGATCCATGCTATGCTAACGGAAAGATTGCTGTGCACTGCGATAGGCGTCGATCGCTATTTAAAAGCAGAAGCAACGAAAGGCTGCCCCCAAGGAGGTGTGTACTACCCTTCAACTCTCCAAAGAAGTGAAATATTTGCGAGTCACTTTAGATAAAAAATTTTCTTTGGAACAAACATGTAGAGGTAAAGATGAAACGAGCTCTTACAGCTTATGGGCTGTGCAGACGGACCTTTGCCTCGACATGGGGACTCAAGCCTCATGTGGTAGTGTGGATATATGTTGCTATTGTTTGTCCGATGATCGTTTATGCATCCGTAGTGTGGTGGGTTAAGGTGAAATAAAAAGATTTTCACCGTAAACTAGCCACACTGCAAAGAACTGTGTGTCTGGGTATCACTGGTGCCATGGGCACGACATCCGGCGTAACTCTAAATGCATTACGCAATTTGCAGGATATATTTATTCAAAGCACTGGAATGAGAGCAGCTCATAGACTAATTCGATTAGAACCATGAGGAAACAACGGATGTGGGGGGCACAGAGGGAAGAGTTACTGGGAGTACTGAATCCAGTTCTTACACAATGCCCCCCGATTCTCTTGTCTCCATAGATATGTTTGGTAAAAGATATGAAGTAACCTTGAAGCGTAGAGAGAACTGGAAAGTCCCAGACGAATACATGGCGGAAGTCTTCTACACCGATGGCTCAAAAGCAACACAAGGTTCTGGAGCCAAAGTGTACCTCAGAAGTAAAAACGAGAAGTGGACTTTTCCTTTGGGACAATATGCAACGGTTTTTTAAGCCGAAGTTTATGCGATCCTAAGGGCGCCAAACTGGCTGATTGATGTGCGATTGAAGCGCAGGCACATCGCAATCTTCAGTGATATCCAAACTGCATTGAGGGCGTCGAGTAATCCCTTGATCACCTCGAAAATCGTTGAGAAATGCAGAAACCGTTTGAACTCTATCAATAGATTCAATACGGTGGAGCTACTCTGGGTAGCTGCTTGCTTTAGCAGACTAGGGGTCAATTTCCCTCATCCCAGGACCGGAACCAGGAATTGAAGTATCAGTAGCATTGGGTAAATCTGTCTTCAAAAACTGGAAACAAGCTTCCCACAATGACAGGTGGCAGAGCCAAAATGCTGACCGATACACCAAACTTTTCCTGCCAGAACCGAACATGCATACCACAAAGTGTATCCTGTCGAAAAGCAAGAGGACTTGCAGGACTATTGTGGGCATTCTGACAAGCCGCAATTAGCTAGCTGGGCATATGTTCAGAATAGGAATTACTTAAGATGATACGTGTCCCTCCTGTAATGAGGAATCGGAATCCACGGAGCATTTCCTATGTGAATGCCCCTCTTATGGACGAATCAGGCATCAATACTTTGGCGCCGATGCTCTCCAGTTGCGACGGGTAGCATCATATCCACTAACGGAAATTCCGCGACACGTTTACGAATTGGGCCAACACGCTTCTCCCCCACCACCCGCACACACACATCCCATCGGCAAGCGATTGGACCTCTCTTTGGTAATAAGGTTCGGTGAATATTGGGGAGGTTACTTTAGGAGACGTCAGTAACTCTCATGTTACTTACAAAGTTTTCCAAGCGTCCTTTAAGTTGGAAAATGAACAAAAAATGTCGGCTTGACCGTGCACGTGGAGCTGGAAAAGTTATGACTCGAGTGCCACAATCAAGAAGAAGATCCACGATGGGTCACTTCCTCATCTGATATCTCATTTAAGCCGGTTGTCAATAAGGCATGGCTTTAGTTTCCACCCTATCTTGCGGTCATGGAATTTGAAAATACTCCTTAATTGATTGGCTGAGGTGGATGTGACATTCGCTGGGAGTTTTTACTTAACGAAAAATTGCAAACGGAGAAGGAAGAAGCCGCGTCTCCCGCGCCCAAAAATGGGGCAAACTGTACCCACTGAACCTGAGGATTGAAAACTGGTTGAGGGCTGATGACTCTAACTGGAAAAACACAAAACCATAAAAGGACCAATGGTAAACGATTTGCGCATTTTCTCATGGAACGTGCACTCCCTGTACAAAATAGGAGTTGCACAGCAGTTAACCCAGTTCCAATAGAAGATACTCTGCTTTGCAGCAAAATCGCTGAATGTGAACCGGTTCCTAAAAACAGTGGCAATACCTCATATTAACCGGGAACCCAATAACTCCTGTGTTGGGAGTAGGTTTCGTAGTCAACCGAAAAAATGAAAACTGCTGCCCTGACGCAAAACTATGAGGCAAATTTCGAAACATCAGTCACATTATCGTTCATTCTCATATACAAAGGATTGAAGAGTCGGAGAAAAATACCTTCCAGGAGGCAGTTGAACAATGCAAGTAATGTAGACTCAGATCACCACCTTATTGGCGTGGTGCTCCACGCTTGAAATACAGAGAAGAAGCGCACTTGGTAGTTTTTTTTAATACGAGTACACCTCAATGCACAGAGAATTGGATATCTGAACTAATTTTACAAGACTGGCTACGCTGACGCTGACCAATGTGAGAGGGTGCGAGGCGGCAGGATCATTCTCGATGCCTTTTGCAATCAACAACCGTCTAAGAAAAGAGATGATAAGATGAGATGATGCGCCGTCTATAACCTGTGATCTTCGATGCTAAGGTAAGTAGCACAGGCATTACCCTCTTCAACCCCAACTAAATAATGGCCTATGCTGACGATATCCATATAAAGTTAAAAACAATTCAAAACGTACAATGTCCTTCATTAAATCGAACAGGCGCCGCGAGATCTTGGTCTGCACATTAATGGAGGCAGGACGAAGTACACGTTTGGCTATGTCAGTACCAAACAAATAGTTCAAGTTAACTGAAAACAATAAAGATAGGCGACGATAACTTTGATATTGTTGAAATTTGAAATGAAAATATGCTCGAAAATGATAATCCATAACCATTATGATGACGAAATCCGCGCGCAGTTATTGGTAGCCACAGAGCTTATTTCAACTTAGAGAAACAACCCCATTGGAAACATTTCCCAAAGCTTCTACTGTATGAGACAATGATTTTGTGAGCCTTCATGTATTCGTCGGAGATTTGGGTTCTTAGTAAGAAAAACTACACACTACTATTCCCGTGCTAGAGGAGAATCCTTGAAAGAATTACTGTCCGCCCCCCTCACGCCGCGTACAAGAGGGTAGACAATTCCAAAGAGATTATGAGTCATATTCCGTCCTTGCGTCTGCCTCGCCCCGTTGACTGGGGCCGATGGGTCACCTAATGCATAAGTATATTCCAGTCTGCAATGCCCATAGTTAAAAATAAAAGATATGACAAACGGTGCATTAGATGGAGTAATGGTGGAAGTCAACACGCAATACAGCTAGTAGCAATATCGAAACTCAGTGCAGTAAACTGGCATAAACACACCAGTTGTTGCGTCGTTGATGATTTTACTTTACTTTTATAGGTATTTTTGACCATTCCTTAGGATTATGTGCATATAAGTCTGAACAAATTAAAATAAGTTAATTTAGGGTAATTGAAATTGCTTAACACATATGGACCATAGCAACCCATTTAAATTAGAATACAATTATGTCAAATTATCTGTCGCTTCAGTTCCAAGTTGAATGATTTTAGCCAAAAAACCCACTCTAAAAAGCCTAATTCTAAAAATCAAAACATATCTCACAAATGGACGTACTGTTCCAAAAATAATCAATTATAAATAATATTATAAATATATATTAAATAGATCAGATCTAGTTTAGACTATTTCATAACCTGAATTAATTTCGAATCAACTCTTAATTTGAACCTCATTTTCAAAAACTATTGAGGACGATAAACATTTATTTTTTTTATTTTGGCTGACATATTTAGTGCCTAAAAGATGGCTTTAATTGGCATAGATATTAACTCTTGACATTTCAGCAAAATCTAATAAAAAAAATTCAGGCTATTAACAGCCAATAAAATATTTTTTAAGTATTTTGGACATTCCAGGAGTGGCCACTATTGATTGATTAATTTTGAATAAATTTAGGACAGATGCAGAATGTGGCAGAATGTTCTTAAAATGGTGAATGGAATTGTTCTGAATTTGTAGAATAATAACGGTTAACACCTGCTGAGGCAATTAAAAATTTTGATAATGGATTTAGTGTTTGCTGTTTCTTTGGTAATTTAATAGAATAATTCGTTGATGTATAAAACATGGGATTTTTAAAAAAAAAAAAAAAATCGGTGGAATCGAAATGCCAAGCCTTGATGACGCAAATCAATTTGACAGCTGAACAAATCGAATCCCATTTTTTACTTCCTTTCTCTCATTTCGACGCAGCTAAAAAAATTTTTACAGTCGTTGCTTTTTTGGTCCCGGCAAAAAAAAATTAACTCACGATTTTGTTCTTGAGAAATATTTTCAACAAACATTAACTTACTAACTTGCATTTTTTAAACCAAAACCCGTATTCAATGTGATCTAAATATTTATAAAAAATACCAAATTAAAAAAAATGCACTTAAAAAAATAGTTCAGTCAAAATATAAATATTCAAAAGTGTCCATCAAAATGCGTGTTTTGATAATATGTATATCTACATGTGAAACAAAATCTGAATCTTTTGGCAAGACAGAAAGATCAGATGATTGTATGGAAAAAATCGAAAACCAGTTTCTCAATAACGGTTCCGAATAGATTCAGATAGATACGTAGAAGAGCATTGTCAATGGCCGGGATGCGGTTGAGTTCAATGTTCCAGCGATGACCAGTTAATATTAACGCTTCGTTTTACTTTTATAGTGGAATTGCAACAAAAAACACTCAGAAACAATCTTAGAATTTCCTGAGATATTCCGCGCTAGTGGAATGAATGATGAATGGGTGACCAAGCGTCTCTAGAATAACAATTTTCTTAGATATTTTAATCAGAAAGTAATAAAACAAACAAAAGATAAAACGATTTTGGACATTATGGATCGATCCATATTTTATTTTTTTGCCAAGTTTGGAAGAATTGTAGATAAAACACTGAATCAGACAAACGAATGTATGCATTTTTCCGATTCAGTAATTAATTGTAACGGGCATTCTTGCTAGAATCGAAATCTAGAATAAGAATTTTGGTCAGCCACTTCGACGAAAAAAGCCAAATTTATTCATTCTTTCTGGATATTCCATATGAGGTGGACAAGAATTTATTTTGTATTTATTAATTAGATTTGGTATTGTTCGGGTTTCGATTTTATGGTGCAATAAAATGGTAATGTTGCCGGATAAGAGACCGTTAGAAAGGTAGGTTTATATATACGGTCCTCATGAAATGCTATTTTTTCTAATGAATAAACAATGAAAACCGTTGGATTACACTTCGGCAAATGCTGTCACCATTTATACTCGCTTCTGAACTGATTGCGCTCATCAAGTGATCGTGCTTTATGGAAATTAATTGAAGTTGCCAGACTAACTAATTAAGAATAGTTAACGGAGAAAATGACCTTTTGCTTTTGGATCCAAATTTTCTCAGAAGCTAGAGTAAGATGGGCAGTGAAATCCTTCAAACCACTGAAACCACCTGGGGTGGATGACATCTTCCCAGCATTACTTCAGACCGCGCTCTCGGCAGCATACCGTCTGCAAAAATACGAAATGCCCTAATCCTTAAGGGAGTGAGGAACACCATGACCTTCTGCATGGGGAAAATATTAGAGAACAGGCCAATACAAGCACCAAAAAATATCAAGTCCACTGTCATGAACACAACCCATAATTGGGATGGGGTTGGGGTACTTTCACCGTTAATGTAGAATATAGTAGGTGTAAGTGACGAACTCCTAGGAGCATATGACGGCACACAAACTGCGTCTAGTATTGTACCATATGGTCTAACACTTGAAGCGGCCAAAAGGGCTATCACGGCCAGTAAAGTTCGGATTTGCTGGGTCGTCTGCCGACTACGAAAGCAGATAAATCTGGAAAGATGCTTCAGGTGTTTAGAATTTGGGCACGTGGACAAATAATGTACTAGCGTTCGCAATAGGTCCGACCTGTATCGTAAATGCGGGAAAAAAGGCCACATCGCAAAAGCCTGCGAAGAAAATCCCAATTGTCTCTGCAGGCAAATAAAGGACATTGACAGCGCCCATATCACAGGCAGCAGCACATGTCCGGTGTATAAAGGTGTGTCCGAATAAGAGCGGAAAAGCAGCGATATGGACATGCGGTAATGGGGCCATAGAAGGAACCACGAAGATTCTCGAGAGTGGCTTCACTAGAGAAAAAATAGGCGGAATATCTATTTACAGGCTCCAAGCCTAACGAGAGAGGAGTTCCATTTTTTGGTGGAGAGGCCAGCAATGGATGCTAACAACCATAGCCCTAAAATAGGGGCTGGCGATTTCAACGCATGGGCTGAATAATGGGGCAGCCGAGAAACGAACGCATGAGGACGTATATTACTCGAAGCTCTTTCTCGTCTGAATCTTGTAGTTGCTAACACTGGGTACATAAACACTTTCCGAAAGAGAGAAATGAGAGCCGTGATATATATCACTTTTGTTAGCGATGTTTTAGCTAAGGATCTGCAGTGGTGTGTCAGTGAAGAATATACACATAGCGACCACCAGGCTAACATTTTTTAAATCAGGCATGGTACACGAATGAAGTGGTCCCGGACGAGAGGTGAAAAGTGGGAAGTTCTGCAGCAAAATACAGCGCTCGAAGAAAGCGTAGAAAATAAAGCTTTACAGATCGGCGAAAAGTTGCGGCGAGCATGTGACGCATCCATACCAAGGTATGTTGTATCCCAGAAGCGAGTTCGGAACTTTTGGTGGAATTCGGAAATTGGAGAATGCCGCAAGGCCTGCCTCAAGGCCAGAGGCGCAGTCAGCGAAATAGAAATCGATCTGAATACGAGCAATTACCTGAAGAATACAAAAACGCTCGGAAGAAATTACATGGGAGCATAATGAAAAGTAAAAGCAAACACTTTAAGCGACTGTGCAATGAAGCTGACACAAACCCCTGGGCTGGCGCCTAATTCTTGCCCTACTCTGCTAATGAAATAGTAACGGATCTTTTCCCACAGAATATGAGTACCGCTAACCTTCCCACTGTCGAAATAGACACCGCCGAAGTTCCCATGGTAAGTGAAAAGGAGGTCCTCGAAGCTGCGGATAAAATTAGTGGAAATAAAGCACCTGACTTGGATAGCATCCCCAATAAAGCTCTCTAGGCAGCAGTCAAAATAGCTCCAAATATGTTTGCCGAGGCGTTCACCACATGCCTTAAAGAAGGAGCATTTCTAATACAATTGAAGAAGCTACTAATCCCCAACAAACCTTTGGGTGAAGCTTCGTCCTATAGGCCGATATGCCTTCCGAATAATATGGCAAACTATTCGTACGAACACTTGATTTGAAGAATGCCTTCAATTCCGCTAGATGGAGCAAGATACTTGAGTCCCTAATCAACTTAGGCGTGGCGAAGTACCTGGTGCGTATCGTTGCCGACTTCCTAATCGATAGGATTCTGTGCTGCGAATCAGGTGAAGGAATGAAATCATACCAAACGATATGCGGGGTGCCACAAGGGTCTGTCCTAGGGCCACTCTTGTGGATTATTATGTATAACGGGGTACTGACGTTAAACCTTCCTATTGGTGTGACCTCCATTGGTTTCGCAGTCGATATTTGTGTGACGGTTGTTGCGCGCCTTCTCAAAGAAGTCGAGCTTTATGCAAATGAAGCAGTCTATTAGATTAAATCCTGGTTAGAGAATGCTGATCTACAGCATAGGTGTACTCCGAACATGTTGTGCTTACAGAACCATAACCAATGAAGCAGCTTGCGTGATAGCAAGAATGGTCCGGATTGAGATTCTGGCGAAAGAAATACAACTACTTTACGATCGAGTGTATCTCGCCGGAGAATCTCCTTCCCGTCGGCGACAGTTCGCACGAACTGAAACTGTCGCGGAATGGCAAGAGAAATGGGACGAGTCCGCTGGGATATCCAGAAATGGATCGAGTGACCCCACGGCGAAGTAGGTTTCGACCTAACTCAATTCTGGAGCGGACACGGAGGCTATAGAGTATATCTGTATCGATTTGTGCGTAATGATTCGCTATATTACCCAAAGTGCCCAAATATTGCAGAGAAGGCGGAACACGTCTTTTCACATTGCCCCAGATTCGAAGCCCAAAGGACTACATTGCAGCTACAACCCACCCCAAATATGCTACCCTGGATATACCCCGCAATAGTAATCGTGATGATGATGACTTTTGGGATGGTAATTTGTCTCCCGAGGAGTTAATTTATTAAATCCCCACATTGGCTCCGTTTAAACATATTCTTTCCTGGGTTTCTGTCCATAAAATAGCACGACTTGATAGTTTCTGTTCAACAAAATGATCCTTATTTTGCTTGCAGAGTTGAGCCTAACTATAACTAAATATTTCACTGATCATTTGATATACTATTTTAGTCGGCGTTTGTTGAACATCTCACACAATTCACCATAGCAATGGATACAAGATCGGTCATCTTCCTTTTGCCTTAAACGAATAGGGGGTTACTTCAAAAATAGACTGAAATAAACTATGGAAAATACTGGACTGTACACACTTAAACTCAAATCAACATAATTCCACGACCCTACACGTGTGGACGATGTTGCGCAGATGTTCCACTGCTTTTCTCAATAATCCACCGTCAGCCTTAATCACCAAATTACCTCTGTTTTTCAGTAGGTGAGATTGTTCAAGCCTAACTGCATGCCACGTAGTTCTAGTATAAAATCAACGTAGAAGGATGTAACCCACTACATGTGCGAGGGTTCGCAGTTCTCACCTTAACACCAAATTTCGTGTCAGCACGTAAAGCCTTTTCTGAGAAAAGTGTTTGTCACAGGCTGACTGACCGACATACCTAACTATATTCGGTTCCGGACGAAGCCACAATAGTGGATTACCCCGACGATATAGCGCTAATTTTAGTCGCAAAGCATCTCAAAAATCTCATGCGAAACAATCATCGCTTTTAACGGTTGGTTAGAGAATTCTGATCTAACGCTTGTGGAAGAAAAAAAACGGAGGTGGTCTTCATCGCCAAGGATCGTCAAAGGAATTATGGGCGTATTCAAATTAGGAATCATGCCATCACTTACAATTCTGCCATCAAATTCTTGGGAGTCATGGTAGACGCAAATCTTCCGACAATGGCTCCACGCCTTCGTTCGGCATCATCCGCAAGTATGACCCTGGTAAGAATGATATCGAATTAGGGAGGGCTTCTAGGTGCTTATAGGGTGGTGAGCTCGATCTTGCTTTATGCAGCTCCCTTCTAAGGAAAAACATTGCAGGTTTCATTTAAAGTGAACCAAATGAAAATAGCCCACAGAAGAACAGCCCTAAGTGTGCGCTCGGCATTCAGAACTCTCACATCTCGAAAATGATATCGATAGATATCTTGACAGATGGGATGATGAATATATATACCGTTAGGTCTATCTCTTCTTCATCACGAACGCCGAACCAACTGCAAATAGATGGAAGAGCATTTGAGGTGATCAGTGGCCACATGGGCACAGTGAAATCAATTATAATCTTAACTAGTGTTTCACGGGTCACGGCAGATATTGTACATGTTTAAACTGGACATCTCACCCGATTTTCCAAACTGTAATGGAGTCCCAGAGGACCTACAGCACATATTCTTCCTCTCCTCGGGATTTGTGGAAGAAAGGAGAAACCTAAAAGAAACTCTAGAGGAGTTGCTAATATCAGCAGGAAAGGGATGCAATCTACTCCATGGTCGGATTCATCCAGAGTAACCTACGAAAGGTGGTTGAAGTAGGTAAAAATCCCACCGGCTCCTGTGTCCAGGCCAGTACCAGTGCAAAGAAATCAGGGTTTTTCGAGAGAAATTCCAATTGAGAATGGAGCGCATATTTTAAGGAATGAGCGCTTTCTTTCTTCCTGCGTTGTCAGAACGCGCTGAATAGAAGTCGTGTTTTAATTATATGAGTTTTTGGAGATTTTATGCATATGTTTGATAAAATTCTAATGCCATAGCTTCTGTTTCGTTGGTTTATGAAAGCTGCCATGCAGTACATGGTTTTTTAAGGTTTTGTGTAAAACAAAACATCATTAAAATCGGTTTACGGTCTGTCAGTCTGTCTATATGTACGTTTGTCTGACACACGCATTTTTCTCAGAAACGGTGATACCGATTCACACCAAATTTGATGGAAAGTTGGGAACTGTGAACGCTCATGCATACATCATTCTACGTTGAATTTAGAGGGGGGTCCCATACATGCAGGAGGGGGCTGTAAAATTTTTTTTTCACGAAATATAGTCCTGTGAGATATCAAATGAAATGTCTAGGTTAGAACTTTCTGAAGCCGGTCTTAGTTTTGGCATTGGTTGGAAAAGTGGCGAGTTTGGAGTGTCAAAAGAGATAATTTTTTTCACGGACCCATTCTCAAAAAATGCTCAACCCTGCTCCAATCTGAAAAAAATCAAGGGGCTGCCACTATATGGTGCTAAGGCTCCAAAATAGCCCCCTACCAATATCTGTTCAAATAAAGTTAATAAATTTATATTAATATAATTTTAAGTATTCGACTGCAAAGCGCCCCCTTTATGTTCGTTCTTGAATAATAAAATTTTCCAAATTGCACTATTACTAACAACATTATAATAAGTCAAAGCTGTCGCTGCTGTGCAAATTCAAGACTTTAAATGGCAGTATCACGCGAAAGTGGATATTCTCACCTAATGCTATATATGCATATACATTACCTGCTATATACTAATGGCAGAAATGTCGCCTCAAATGTTTTCATAAAGCGTCCAACGTCTTTCCCTATTTCTACTAACTCATTATGAATTTCATGTGACATGAGCATTTCGAAGTAGGCTAGGATATGGCCATCTATGGATTTGTTCCCTCCACGGTCGCGGTACTCAGGTCACGATTTTACTGCGTCAAGTGGGTGAGTGTTTTTCGAAATCTCTCGCCATTTCTTTGAATTGATGCATATCCTAAATAAGCATGTCTGGGCGGTTGGCTGAATCATTTTTCTTTTAATCACTTGCTGTTTGAACTGTCAAAACTGACAGCTCAAGTGCATTCCATCCAAGTTATGGCCGCCGGGTAAATGCGGATTCTTCAGCCGCAACTGACAGGCCGAACTAAACGTGGATGGCGGGTTTTAGATTAATTGTGAACACTAAGGTGTCATAAAATACCAAATTAGCATTCGCAAGCCTGGCTGGCACAGAAGCAGACGGACATTTTATTAGAGCTGCACTTAGGTGCTGGCGGACATGCATGGTCAACTTGTGACACTTATTTTTCTGTTTCCAGGATAGTTCTTCCATCGTGGTAAACCATAGTCAACCCAATTAGACATTTTGAATGTAGGACTTGAAACTTATTAACATACACGCGGAAACCATGGGCTAAGCGTCAAATAGTCTGAGCTGAAGAGCTTAAAATTGATAGCCCAGTAGCTTACTCCAAACTACAATTTTATCTTATTGTGTATATATTATATATATTTCGGGAGCAACTTACTCCCTACATCAGTACAAAGCTGCTAGCTACTGGTCTATCAATTTCAGACTTAACTACAAATAGAAGACAATATCTAACCTCCCTTAAGAGCTTGAAATGCGGCTTGCACTTGCAACTATGAAGCCGTTTGGAGTGTATAAAAAGGTATATTTAAATTCTAGTGGAGCTAGTTTTTTTTTGACAACCATTATTTGAAAAAAGATCAAATTACACATATACCAAAAAAATTGGATATATGTATTTCCAAATATCACGGAAAAATTCCCGGAATTGTGTGCTGAAAATGCCACTCAACTATAATTTTTCCAATATTATTTTGTTTTTAACTAGTGAAGCCGCCGAATACCATTTCTCGTTTGTCGTGTAGATTTTCAAGTGTGATACATACCAGGTGTACTAGCTTAAATCCGCTATTTGCTCACAGATAACGTCAGTGAGCGTATCAAGCTGCTATGAGCACGCCATATTTTTTTTTTTCTTAGTACGACATTTGTCAACAATTGTCAGTCCATATCATCATCAATTTCATGCCAAACATATTTTTTCTCTACAATAGTCTTCAATAGTTTTGTTCCGGGAAAAAAGCATTTGCGGGAAGCTCCACTTTTTTGCTTCAATTTGAAGAAATCAGCCGCAGAATCGCATCGAATGCTTGTGGAAGCCTACGGCGAGAGTTCTCTATTAAAAACAACGTGCCTAGACTGGTTCCGTCGATTCAGAGGTGGCGATTTAGGTCTGAGCGACAAGGAGCGTGAAAATCGGCCCAGAAAAGTTAGGAACCACGAATTGGAGGCTCTTTTGGACGAAAACGACACTTAAATGCAGAAAATGCTCGCCAAGCAATTAGGTGTTTCTCAACAAGCCGTTTGCGAAAATTAAAATTAAAAAATTAATTATTAAAAATAAATACAGAGAACTATGCGAACTATACGAACATTCCTCAGTTTCATCTTATTTACCTTCGCCCTTCCTTTTCTAGTGGCCTTATATATTTAAAATATTTATGCACATTGGAAAATAAACATGTTTAAATTCATTAGTGTATTTGCTGAATACCTAAATTGACATTCATTTAAGCCTTCAGTCAGCTCAATAAAAGTATTTGTGAGAGATACTCATATATAGGTGTACCTAAGTCAAGTGGGTCCAAGGTAAATAGAAATTACTCGTCAAGTGCTGTCGTACACGCTGTAAAATTTGAATCCTGACTAGTTACCTTTTCATTAACTTGACTTGAAGTTTGGACGCCTTTCGAGTACTCATACCTACCCTTGAAAAGTGATGATGGTCTTAAGAGATGTATAAATATGATGAAATATCTTTTGTAAAGCATCAGTAGACTTAGTTGGAAGATACTTTTAAATGCATGAATTTAAATTGGTTTTTGGTACGGAGTATTTTTTTGCGGTTGAATATCTCCTGCAAACCATGCATACAAATAAAATTCGAATAATGCGGTAACTATTTTTAAGCGATTGAAGTACAATGTGCGAAGTAATCGAGCCATATCTGTCGTAACTAATTGCACTCGGTTTAAAAGTACGTGCATTTCATACAAGTGCCTACTTACTCAGGACGCTAGGTAAGCGAGAATATGCGTAAATACCATTAGAAATCTCTTACCTGGAAAGAAAAATAAGAGAAAATTTTAATTTTAAGCAAAAATGACCTGGTAAAGTAGGAGAAAAACAATTTGTGAAGGCCTCATATGCTAGGAGTACTATTATTCATCGTTACAGCTTAAATGTAAAGTTGAATCCGAAAACTTTCTGTTGCACTGGTCAGGGAAGATGCTGCAGAACGCAATTATTTCAGAACTGTATAGAGCATCACGAAGGAGCTTGCATGTGGACACAAATCTTTCGATGGTCTTGTGAAGATCGTTAACAGCTCACGCACGTTCTAATTCATTTCGGCCATCAAGGGACTCAAAAGGAATACACCCGCTAGGCTTGACGATCTCCCCGAAAGTTATTTATCGCCGCACCTGCAGTTATTGCAGATCTGTTATTTCTACTTCTGCTGAAATTTTTGGAATCCCAAACATTTCCCAGAGAGAGGAAAAGACATTCATACATTCACATACGGACCATTTTGGAATTGTGTGCAGAGTTCAGATTTTCGCTGCATTTGCTCTTGATCGATTGATATACCAAGGTAAAATCACGGAAGATTTTGAGATCCAAAGTGGAGTCCGTCAAAGTTCCATCCTGTCACCGATATTATTTCTTCTTGTTATCGGTGACGTACTACATGTTTCCTTGTCCGGAAGACGTAGAGGAATTCAATGGACGATCACATCTTTCCTCAAGCACCTTAACTACGCTGATGACATCGGTTTGCTCTCTCAGCGACTGGGTCGCCCCAAGGGCAGTTGACGCAGAGCAGTAGGGGATGAGTGCGAGCGTCTTATGGAGTTGTGGAGGAAGGAACGAAGATAATTGTGAAAAATGCTGCGTATGTGTAGTTGACGCACTATACCCACCGTTAGGAGGTGAAGAGCAACCATATTGAGTCTTGTGGGTGGTTGCCTCCTAAAATTCTCTGGATTTACGACCCTTTGTAGCTATATGTTCAAAAGTATTGCCGTTCGAGCTTCTAGGGAATGTTCTTCCTTCTCAACCTGTGTGAAAATCTCGCAAGTTCAACTGTCGTTACTTTGCTCGGCTCAGACCTCGTGATTAATTATTGTACACTATCCGCGGACTTTGTCCTAGAACATCCATTACTGTAGCCCAGTACCGGGCCTGACATTCCGCAGTCGGGCAAATACAATAGTAAGCAAGAAGGAGGAGCGGTGGCACAGGGAAGTCAACTACTCTAGGAGAATACGATGAGCCCGGAAATCAAACAGCAGATCGGGCGGGACCTTCAAGAACTGAAGCGGAGGTGAGCCATCCTATCGGGGCATCAAAAACCAACAGGTTCCAAGGGTGCAGAGGAGCCGTACGTGACGCCTCTGGATCCCGAGATCCTACACAAAATAGATGTAACCTTCAGAGCCCTGCTGAATTACAAAATAATAAAGAAAGAAAAAAATGTTGCATATACTCTTCCTTTAATTTGGGCTAGGATCAGTGACAGTACGGGGTAAAACCCAGATTAGACTGGAGGCTACCCGTACGAGTATACAAGTTAGAGAAGCTAGCAACAAACTTTAAATGTACTGCCGTACTTTGGGAAAGAGGCCCCCAAGGTGCATGGTAGCAGTACATAACATAACTTTTTGGCGCAGCCGGTAGTGCGTTGTACATTACCAATCCGGTGGGATTGAGGAGGCTTGAAAATCCTTAACATGAACCAGTGCCACCTTCCTCACAAGGTAGTTTTGTGCAGAAAAGGGATATTTGTTTAAAAATTTGTTTCGAGAACCAGACATGTCAGAGAAGACATTAATGAAAATCATCGCATTGAGAGGGTGGATGTGTAAAGCCATAACCTCCAAAAACTTGAACTCTTAAAACTCTTAGACCAATATTAAAATAAACACGTACCCGTATGTCAAGCACACCTACCAGTATCAAGGAGGAGCAGTCACCCAGCCTACTACGCAGTGGTACCATCTTAGGAGGAATTAGTAAATAAGCTTCAATCGATCTACAAGAAAGCGAGAGAATTGAATGATTTAACATATTCCGATTGGAAAACGTTAAATAGACATTTTGAACAGAGACAGCTGCAAAGGATACAAAAAGTGACTGAAATTAGAAACGTCACCGAAAAATTTAGAGCAGATTTATTGGCATTTGAGCAATCCTCTCTCTCTCGAGACTAAGTCTAGTTGAAAATAGTTTCAGGGTCAGTAACTGTATGAAAGGTTTCCAAGCCATAACCACGGCTACTAGTCCAGAGCAACAGTCTTTCCAAATTTGTAGTAGAGACAATTTTTTTGAAGTGACTAATTTGGTCAGCCAGTTAATTCTGATATTTCCCGGGGAACAATCCCCAACGTGCCATTATGAATTGAATGCTTTCCTTGGACGCTGCAAAAGGGTGTGAACTTGTTTAACATCGAATTAACAAGCAATATTCAAACAATAATTGTCCACTCGACTTAGGGGTGAGGCCTATCAATGAATTGTGAGTAACAGGCCGAGAAGTTACTGGCTAGAAATTAATTACCGCTCGGAACATATGAGGACCAGTAAATAAACAATGCCTACTTGAACTTGACAAAAGTCCAAGTAGAAGAAGTACAGGCAGAGAACAATCAGTTCAACCGCGGTAGACAAACAGGATCAAAGAAGGCCCTACAAAATATAACATGTGCTTTTTTTTACAAAAAGGGGGATGCACAGGGCGAATGCTTCAAGCGAAAAAACACACCAGATTGAAGCGTACCATATGTAAAAAGTACCATCATAATGTCCAAACTTGCCGTAGGAAAGATAGTGGCTCTAGAAATAATAGAACAGAGAGACCACAACAGGTTAACCAACCTGAGCCAGCAGTAACTAGACCTCCGCCAGAGAAAAGGAGTTGTTATTTCTGGGGACGTTTAGGGCATTTTGTGAAAGATTGCGAATTTAAAGCAAAATGGGAATCCCGACATCAGGGAAACTCCAAAAGGTCTGGTTAAAATCCCCAAATCCGACCAACAAAAGTAGGATAGGAGGGTATACCTGTTCGTCGTGTAAGACAACACCAACAACCAAGTTATGCCGACGAGACTGGAGTCAAACATTGGAGAAAAGCAATCACTTTTCAACTGTGATGGCCAACGTGCCAATTTCTCCCGATATACATTTCTATTTTCATGTGTGAATACATGCAAAGAAATTTGGCATCTCGAGAGGGTGGTTGCAGTTCCCATAATATTATCAGCCGCACGTATTGACTTAAATCCCTCGCGACTTCCCTAGATGTCTTAGAAACTGCAGACAATGTGGTTCAAACCATGCAGAAGTACACCATTCTCACAAGCTGCTGCGAGCCCTTATATAGTTTAAAGTAGGTAGGATCGTCCGAGCCTTATTGCCTGGCAGCTAGTGCTAGTATTAGGTGAAATTCGGCATCTGGTGAGATTATGATCACTCAAAAATAAATGCATCTACCGAAAAGCCTTCTGTTGTGCGTAGCAGTAATATTAAGGATAACGCCGGAAAGAAGATAATCAAGACCACACTTTTTTGTAGATAATATCTCTTCGCTACTGAGTACGTTTGGTAATTGGTGAACCAGCTGCGAGTTTTTATTTTAGCCTAAATTCAATGGAGTTGAATTAATCACCTTTCACTTGGATATATCTCAAACAATGAATAAAATTACATCGACAAGTTTTCTTCTTCACACTCCTTCAGCAGCCCCGTAGAACTCATACTGAATAATAGAGGGAATTCTCTTGAGACTTAGAGATGCTTACCAGGAGGAAACCGCAGAGCCCGCGTCTGCTAAAAATCTGAGCAGAAGAGGCATCGATTTTCTTCTTTTTCTTCAGCCTTTGTTGTTTCCTCTAATGTAAAATATCTGGGTGTAATCGTCGATCCTAAGCTAAATTGGAAGTTGAACATAGAAGTGAAGGTTAAGAAGGCCTGTATAGCCTTCTATGCCTGTAAGAGAACCTTTGCAAAGAAATGGGGTCTCCGGCCGAGGATGGTTCTCTAGATGTACACCGCTGTAGTTCGTCCGATCCTAACTTACGTCTCTAGTGCATGGTGGCAGGCTTTGAAGAAAAAATACAATTGAACGAAGCTTAATAGCATTCAAAGAACCCCGTGTGCAGGTGCTACTGGGGCTCTGCAGTCCTGCCCGGCAGATGCTCTCAATGTACTCCTCCATCTCCTCCCCCTAGACCTCCACATTAAATATGTTACAGCGTACGGTGCCGTTAGACTACGTGAGTCCGGCTGCTGGACAGCAAAGTCCTATTACACAGCAACATCCTAGATGAAATACCTCGGGAAATCTGGGCATCCCTTACGGACTATGTCACATGCAAGCTGGACTTCACGAGAAACTTTGCTGTGGACCTTCCAACCAGAGCAAAGTGGAAGACCGGTGGCGTGTTGCAAGACTATGACACGGTAGTCTTTACGGACGGATCAAAGATGGCCTATGGAGTCGACGCGGGGTTTTTTCGAATACACACGGTGTATCCAAGTGGTATGGTCTCCTAGGTTTCGCCAGTGTATTCCAGGCGGAAGTACTGGCGATATTGGAAGTCTGTCGATGGCTGGAGCGTGATTCGAGCCCCAAGCGTAACATAGCCAAGCGGCATCAAGACCTTGTACTCAACGACGACATCTTCCCGGCTGCTGGGTCAGTGCAGAGACGCGCTCAACCGTCTGGGCGGCACGCTCAAGGTCACTCCCCTCTGGGTTCCCGGACATAGGAACATAGAGGGGAATGAGCGGGCTGACGGATTGGCCAGGCAAGGCTCTGCTGTTGGTCCGTCAGCGAATACAGTCGGTGTTCCGCTGGCGGCTGTCGGGGGCCGAGTCTACTCGCACTACGTAGCAGCCGCGGGCCTGAGATGACCTGAGGTATTTAAATCGTTCAGTTCTGGGCAGGTCATTGCCGCTGACAGTGATTGTGTCAGTTTCATAGGGATCGGTCGTCCAAAACTCAGTTTTAAGCAGAGGCATCAATCGATTATGTGATTTATTGTGGAGCACTAATGTTGCAAGTTCAGCCTTGCGTGTATTTTCCGTTGCATTCCCCCGATATTTACTGGATTCTATTTCAAGTTTTGGAGGGGTCTCACGCATCGGATGAGAGAGAGGCAATGAAACATTCTAGCTCAGAAGCATGCAATTACATTCGATGGAACACTAAAAGCGCTGCAATAAACCAATTTCTTTAGGTTCTGGTATTATGCCAATTCTCCTGATCTACTTCGGTCAACTCAGACAATTTTCTTGCCATTTCGTAATCTACCCAGTTACTTCAATATGAAGCATGGATAGTCACTGAGGTTATCGTCTATATCTACATTCATTGCACGTTATATCTGCTGATGATGGCACTCGATGCATTAATAGTGCTGAATTTTGAAATTCAGATATTCCTTGTTACTATATGAGAAGCAAATGAAAAGTGACTACCACCATTACTCGAAAGCTCGAAGACTTCATTAAGACGATGTACTCAGCCCCGACACAATCTCGATTTAAGAACTACGTCGGCGTACGGACCAGGCGCCGGTAGAGTCGTTGATTAGTCGGAAGTACATGGTATAATCTCGAAGTGGTTGGCGAGTGGGTTGCCCGAACCACAAGGCGTAGAGCAGTGGAGAAGGAGTGTAAGCTTCTCAATAAAACCTGAAATGTCTTTTCGATGAAACGACAGTGATAGCGAGCTATGCCTCGCACATATAAGTTTATGGCAAACATATATGCATAGTAAACCGACTCGGGAAAGGCGATATCAATTACCAGTTCCTACTACTTTGTCGACCAGAAATTTCTAAGCTGACCCCGATATAGTAAAACCCAAGTCATTTTTATTGGTTGGACGATTGAAGAAACTGGATCAATCTAACCAGCAATATTTTCACTGTTCCAAAAAGTGCTTTACATCAATTTCAATCCATCGAAATCAATCCATACACTTGATCTATTTTACGACAAAGAAATCACCTCCAGCTTTCATCGATAACCAAACCGAATCAAAGCAACCGCATCAATCAATTTGCAACTTTATGTTCTCTGGATTCCAAAATATGCTTGCAATCTGTTGGGTATGTATGTAAGCTCCTTGTAGTGCAATGCAATACTTGCACCGGCACTTGTTGATTTCATTTTCTTCAATTTCCATTTATATTGCCAATTTTAGGAGTCCACTCGGTGCCAGAACAAATGGAATCAAAATTCAGGTTGCAGCCCGCATTTGCAAAGACTGTTTAGATGCTAATGTGATTTGGAGACAATATGCAAATGTGCACTAAATAGGGTACCTTTCTTTGCTTTGTGGCGAAGCTTGTTTACCTCAAACGCTTATTGAGAAATTGAAAGCGAAATTCAAACGTGTCCAGTTGGACGACTAAGATGTTTGGAAAGACCACGATCCCCTGTTTGCAATAGTGCATCTTGGGCTAATATATTCAGAAGGAATGTATTTACTCAACAGAATCCTTGTATTTACTTTTTATTGATTATCCAGGGATTTAGTGATGACACTTTAATATCCATTGGCAAACTTGCTAAATCATCTCCAAATTCCTCTCTCTTTGCAGATGGTCCCCAAATTTTAGCCTCAAGCTCTGAAGTGTCGTATTCACTAACAGCTACTTTTTCCAACCTCCGATAAGTGCTTTTCGAGTAAATGATTGCAAAAACCGTGAAATATTTTGCGTCAATCAATGCACAGTAGGAAAGCTCATCCACTTGAAATAAGACCATGTCATGCTAATCTATTACATACATTTCAAGTGGAGATAAAATTTCACTATTCCTTTTCAAACGCAAACACTGATTAATAAAAGGTTTTTTGAAGAAAACAAAACTTATGCGTTGAAGTTTCGGTGCAAGCAAAAACGCACACTTAGAAACGTAGATACTTAGATACTTTGTCAAAAAATACCAGAAGATACTAGAAACCCTGAAAGACGCACGCTTAAAACCACTGAAAACTGAAAAAAGCCCACATAAAAAAAAATAACTTGCAGTTACCCACTTAGTTTAGTCTCCACATTCACTTTTTCCCTGGAAAAATATAAACGAAAAACAGAAGCGGAGAAGAAGAAAATCCAATTAGCCAAATACATAATGACAAAGTACATATTTCGCTTCTATGATTTTTTGCTAATTATTCGGAAGCTAAAATTCGTATCGAAATGGATTCCGGATTAGACCGCATTTGTGCATCTATCCAAAGTCCAACTTTCGGATGAAAAGGTAAAAAATTTATTGAATTAAAGATTTTCCGAAGAATTTTAGATGAATGTTCCTCGAGTAGCACCAGATGGGATGAATCAACAATAAAAAATACATTTTGGTTTCGCTTTTACTTTCATCTAATCTCCCTTTCATGACATTTTTTTTCAGCTTTTTTTATGAAAATTGGAATGTGCTAGACGATGTGGAACGTATTGTCGCATTGAAATTGATACCTGACATGAATAGAGAGTCAATGGCGCTTTGATATACATACATGAAATCTGCAATCTATACAAGAGTGCATTGTTTATTTGAAAATGATATCTGTTGCAAAGAATAATTAAGATGATTTTATTATTTGTTTTTAGCTTTCTTGCACAATAGAAGTGTAACTGGACCATGTAGCATTTAAAAAGACATTGTATCTTAAATGAACAAGCTTGGAGCATTTGAAGTCAACCCTAGACAAACTGAAAGTGGAGTCTATCTTGGAAATAAAATCACTAGGTCAGTAATATTACATAAAAAGGAACCCCTTCAAAAAAGTAGACAAACCCGAGTTTAATTGTTCATGTTCTTTTTCTTCAGCCTTTGCCCAGTTTAAAAGCGGGGTCGGCTAATTGTAATCGGTTGCGCCATTGACTTTTTACAAAAGCCTGATCTGGATGCATTCGCGAGGCTTTCAAATCCCCATCCAGCGTATCAAGCCAACGTTGTGTCAGGACGGCCTTTTGATTGCTTAAAATCGACTTCGATGTTCAGACCAATCTCTTGGGGAATGAATTCTGGTTAACGCACCTCTCGCAATTTTTCCACGGTCGGTATGACCCCATATCTATCGCAGATATCCTCATTTCGGATGTGATCAAAACGTATCACGCCACTAGTACAATGCAACATCTTCGACTCCATTACTGCAAGACGCCGCCCATTGCCTTTTATAGTCGGCATACACTCAGAACCATAGAGTGTTGACAGAGCGGACAACGTTGCGGTAACTTTTAGATTTGATACGTTCGTTGGGATATTAGACGCTAGGAAAACAACACCTGAATACAGCAGTGTATAGGGTGCTGGCTATTGGATGTCCCGTGTGACAGCGCCCATAACAAGAAAAAAGAGTATTGGTGATAGGCCGCTTTGAACTTTAATTGAACCAGCGCACGTGTTTCTCTGGAACTAACTTCTCTTCAACGCGAAACTGGGTATATGTTCTCTGGATGGTGTCAAAAAAATGTTTGGTTTGAGGGATTCCAATCACACAATGCTCCCAGTAGAAGTGGCAAATGTGAAAGTGCCGATTCTACTCGCTGTTTACATCGACTATAAACATCATCTCAAGAGCAGATATCACAACTGAAACGTAAGCCTTCAACGCGGAAGTTGACATATAAGGTTAGCGAATAATACTTCACTAACACATATTCCAAATTCAACTTTGTAACTGGAGAAACATTAGTCCTTTGTTAACCTTCTGTGTTTCCCGTTGTGTATCAGAAGGCAAAGCAGGCTTTCAGCGCAGTTAGGCGATATTTTGAGCTCATCATCTTGTTGTTTATTTCCGTGACCAATGACTCCGCTCAAACCAACGCCGGAAAGCAGTACAGAATATGCTTCACCGGCAATGAGCAGCCTTGTGTTATCGTAGGCTTTGAAATTCAGCTTCGCACAACTTGTCTAAATAGTTAATAATAGTCGCAGTAACGTATTCCTCTTCACGTATTTAATCAAAAAGCTATGGATTCCAACCTTGCTTTACTCGCTATGAGCTGAGCAGGAGGCATCCTTGGCATCATCATGGGCAGGACTTATTACAAAGAAAGCCTCCACGGGTTTGACCAAAAAGCTATGGATTCCAATCCTCCCCGGGTGCCCTTAGTTTACTTACACTGAGCTGAGTAGAAGGCATTTTTGGCATTACCATGGACAGCACTTGCTGCAGAGCTTTGCCCTCGTACTAATCCCATTACCGTATTTGTACTGTAATGGTTATAGATCAAGCCCTAAAAAATTTTCTTTGAGACTCCATCTTCATTTTTGATTATAAAACCTCTACAAGATGTCCCATAGTACCGCATGACACGAAGATGGTTTATCAGGCTTCGATGGCAAGGTCAGCCTCTATTTTTCCGATAACTCGGACAATATTCGTTTGAGCATGCACTTTTCACAAGTTCCACCTACGTTGGGGACTCCGTCTAAGGCCGGTGTCTTGCAGCAACCAACTCTTTCCCATATCTCCTCCATCTCATATTCTGTAACCGCTGTTGTCACGAACTCATCGTAAAATAGAATCCTGGGCCATATTATTTATGGAGAACTTTTGCTCTATTACTTTCTTTATTCCCATCTCATATGCCTTTTCCTAAGGGCATGCTGCTGCATATAATTGCTAGAAGAACTCATCCTGGAGCCACTTACCCTCCTCTTCCAACGCTGACAAAGCAATTTCGCTCAGAAACATTACACTAGTTATCCGGACCTTGCATACTTCAAACACCCGTTTTCCGATCTATATAATTCTCTCTAGATCTAAATCCTCAGTTTTGAAGTCCCTCTCAGTACATCGTCCCCTCACTTCACGTGTTAAAACCGTAAAAGGATTTCGTGGTGGCCACTATGAATGTGTAATTCGCTAAGGCACTAATTCATGTTCTTTCTTTACGTAGCACCAACATGTACTATCTTCTTCAGTTTCTTTAGCTTTTGTCCCGTTCACATGGGGAATCGGTCATCGGTTGTACAATTTTGCCCTTGATGTTCAGACCAATCTTGGCAAGTGAATTCTCTTTAGCATGAATTACGTGATCATACCAGTGAAGACGCCACTCTAGCAATTTTTCTACAATCGATGCAACCCCATATCGATCGCGGATATCCTCATTTCAGATCTGATCAAGGAGTACCACTGATAGAGATAGTGTCTGCTTCATGGGAGTCGTTTATAGTCGATCTTAAAACCTCTTCCCCGAAAAGTAGGTGTTCTTCTGAAATTGGCGGAATAGATCTCGAGTAGAACCAGGAATTTCATATTCCTTAACTTTCTGATACTTTATTTAGGCTTCAGTCTCTCACTGCCTCAGCTTAGTTGGTTACTACATGTTTGAACTGTGTCATCGTCCTAGAAAGAGGAACAACTGTAGTCAAATCTTACTTCTCATACGACATTTCCTCTATATGGTCTCTCTATCGCGTATGATTGGTGCCAGAAATTATTTATTTGGGCAACTTCTGCTTCTGATTCATATATACTTTACAAGGGCAAATGTTCTGCAGCCACAAAATTGTTAAGGTTAATTTATGGTAACCCCTTTTCAATACCAGACATCTGTAGTCGGGATGTCAGCGTTCTACTTCTCCTCGTGAAACATGTAAACCAATTATTGACATACTCTGGGTATGTGGTCTTCTTTTTTGCATTTCCTGATTAGAGGATTGACGCGTACCATCTTGAAGAATCCCTATTCTGACCATATTTCCAGCATGTAAATTATGGCCAGTTGGCAAACCCATAATACTTGTGGAAGTCTTCCTGCTTTTCTACAAGATAAACCTTGCTGTGTCCTTGCTTGTTTCTGACAGGAAAAGTGTCTCTAGGAGCATGAAAGCTCCGCCACCTGTCATTATGGGAGCATTTATGGGAACCTCGTTCTCAGCAACGTTAACCAATGCGGCTCACATTCCAATTGGTGAAACCGATTTTGCTAAGGCATCCGAGATTTCATCTCATCTCTACGCCGCAGTGACCAGCCACTGAACGATTTTTCAAGTAATCAAAGGGCTGCTCAATACGCTGCAGATTTCGATGCTTCTGCCTTTGAACTGCTCGTCGGTCATCAAGGCTGCTGCCCTTAGGATCGCATACACTTTAGCCTGAAAGACCATTACATATTGCCTCAGAAGGGAAACTCCACTTCCCATTTCTATTAGAAAGGTAGACTCCTGCGGCCGAACCTTGTCCATTTTTTGAGTCGAGCGCAATCTCGGCCTCCTGCTTCAGAAATTTATCCGTTTGATTGCAAAAATCGTCTATTGATTTACCTCCTGACTTTTTCAGCTTCCTCAAGATTTCCACATAACTCATATCTTAATTTGTTGAAGTAATAATTACCTTCAGTTGGAATAATCTCTTCTTTATTCCTTCATTTACCTCCACTTTGATTTGGACTTTGGATCCTACTTTCTCAGCTCCCCTTTCTCTCACAACATTAGAGTATCTGGTCCAACAGCTGCTTTATTCTGAACTTCTCGTTTAGCGAAGGGACCCTTTTGCCATTTAGGAGAGGAGATTCCTCTGGCATGCTCAACATCTCTATAACCCTCTATCACATCTTTCAACTTTTCTGTGGCTTGGGTAACGTTAGCTGAGCCAATCGTTTGAGAATTTTTCGTGTCCTCGCCTGGTTTCTGTTGAGTTCTATGGTATGCTAACCTTGCACTGTCATATCTTCAGTTTATTTTGAAGTATATTTCCTATGTCCTTCATAAACTAGCACACTTTACCAATATATCGATGCTTTGCACTGATTACTCCACCTGGTGAATCAGTGATGGCTTCCTTTAGCATTGAATGCTGCAGTACTGTAGACTGTAGTTGCTGGAGCCGTCATGCTCTGAAAAATCAGCATGCTTAACCGTCTGAAGCCCCTCTCTTATCGTGTTACCTTTTATCATCCACATTTTCACGCGCTGCTTTCGGTCCATAGACCACTGTTACAGCAATCGCCAGCTAATGCATCTTGCTACCCTTGAGCTTGAACTGCTCAACTTTAATGAGACTGTCAGAAATAAGTCAGCTTAAAATACTTAGCTATCTGTCTGATTGTCCGCCCCTTTTTTGTTATACATAGTATCTCAGGTGCCTAGTGGTGGGGATTTTGCTTATTTTTTAAGCACGATGCTCCTGCTTTGCTAGAATAAGGGCGAACTTTTCTGGCCACTTCTAGATTGCGTTCAAGCCCAAACCACAATGCTCAGTTCCTCTTGCTTGACCGACAGAGCCAGCGATATGGAATAAGCTTTTCAATTTACGGAACCCTCATTTTGAAACAAGCTCTCTATTTTCAGAAATCGGACAAGATGCAGTTTCATCTAGGGCAGAAGCGATTCAACGGAGGTAACCTGACTTCTATAGAGAGTGACATTGATATGAATCAAAACAACCTAGTTCAGGCCTAATCCGGACGAAGTAGAACCAATTTTTATTTTAGGATTGAGGGGAGTCCTGAACGATAAAATATCTTCCACTTAGAAACCCAGACAGCAGGTAAATTCAAATTTTGTGTTAAGTGGTAAGCAATGTGCAAAAGCTACTCGCGGGACTTTTTCTATTTACGTATGCTATTTTCTTGACATGTAGTTATTTTGTGAATGTATTTTTAATAAGTTCGTACTTACAAGGTAATCCGGCCTACTTACAGGAAGAGATAATTCTACAGAAGATAGTCTTACCTGAAAAAATAAAAAAAAAAATCTTAATTAGGAAATTGTTAAGAAACAGAAAAATGAATAACTTCTGAAAATGTTGCTAAGTACTATTACTATGCGGCTAGTCGAATTCAAACTAACAGCAGTTTAATTCAAAATTATAGATTATCATCATTCAATTCAACTCCTCTTGTGCGACTACAAACAAATTTCGTCCGCCTAAAAAAAAGTCATCAAAAATCGTAGAGGATATAAAATAAAACAAATAAGGACCAACAATAACCGCTCAATAGTGCCGGAAGACGTAAATCTGGAAGCGAACGAAGGATAGAGAATTCCGGACGGATCACAGCCACACCCAAAGCATCCACCTAGCCTTAAACTTCGCTGGGTCACGTCCTTCTTAGGGCGTTAAAACCTTCACATTTGATCTTCAAACATCCTAGTTTTGAATATGACTCCATACCCACTACCAGTAAGGGAACCACAAAGCCAGAATTAAAATTAATAAACCACGAGAAATCACTCAATGTACAAATCTTGTGCAATTGAGACTGCCCAAAATGCCCTTGTCATGATTGGCGATCAACTCCTGGAACCCCAAATACAAATTTCACTAGGACGATTGCGAAGATCTAATTGGTAACCAATTATATTCAAGACTCTCTCTCTTTACTTTCTACTTATGTTCCCGTTTAGAACTGTACTTCAGCTGCAAATCAGCAAGCACAACACACCCGGTGATATTGAACGTTAAGTAACCAATGGCTAGCGACTTTTCATCTTTTTTGACATTCTGTAATATATGCAAATTTTGGCAAAATCTCTATCTCTATCTGGAACTACATACCGGAAATCAAAAAAGAGTTAAATGCTTGAAATCAAAGAAGATCCAATTGTTTGATGAATTGAATGAATAAGTGAAGGAAATTTTTCAAGCTAACCCTCCGGCAACGTATCAAGCATCCCAAAGAGATATTCAACTGAAATTAATGATGCCAATCCTACCAGAAGGCGAATAATATATTGTATAAAGGGATTAAGATCATGCGAACAGTTCATTGCAATTCCCTATAAAACCAGGAAGCGCAATCATAGAGCGAAAACGACTCGAACTGTAGGGCCTAATTAAGATATTAATTTATTGATGCAATCCAACCATCAAAAACCTGGAACCATGGCAATTTTTAAAATCAAATTATTTACCTTCGCCACATACTCAATTAGAATGTATATAATAGTAGCAGAGATAAATTGTTTATACTTGTAAATTTGTTATAGTGAATTAGTAGTATAGTTAACAGCAGTCGATCCCTAACGGCTGCTAGGCGGATCTATAAGGCAATAAATTTACTATTGGAACCTATAAAACAAGACTTTCAATTGTGTGCAGTTTATTATCCTCTCGTTTCAAACCCTAATCGATTAAATTGTGTACATAATTGATTAACCAGTTAATTTATGAGCTGAAAGTTTTTCTTGAAAAAAACACCTCCAAGATACGCAAAAACGTGGCTGTTATATAAAATCAATCCGCATGATGGCTCGTGACATCTTAATTTAATGCAAATTTAATTTTAATTCGAAACAAATGTTCAAATGTTGTAGGCAGAGTAATGACATGCGAAAATGCGAAACCATGATCTAATCAAAAAGTTAGGGAAGGGTTTTTTTCGGAAGAAGCCCGTTAAGGAATTTAGATATGCATCTAAAGGTTGGTGAATGCATTGTCGATGAAACGGTTAATTTCAGCGTAAAATATCTAATGAGTTGGTTTTCCAAGTAAACTGTTGTTGCACATGTTACACAATTTTCACTGCACAACAACATTATCATAACTAAAATAATGAACGTTTTGGGTTTTAAATTTCATTCGTAACAGAATCGAAATATCTGCTCTGCATGTTTAATCAACTTTATTGGGTGTATGCTTATACGGATTGAAAGAGAAAGAAGAAGAAAGTGAATTGTAGTAGCCAGTGTTTGTGTTTTTATCAGTGAAGCACCTAAACGTAGTCAGCTCAAGGTAACAAAATATATCTTCAAACGTGGTATAGATTATTCTTATCTCCTATATCATTTTTGGGATCCTCAACAACCTGAAGCATGGCTTTCTCCCATCTTTATTTATTCTGAGCATATTTAAATTTTCCGTGGATGCATATCGAGGTAGTCACAAAAGGCTGCATAATAGGTTCCCTCCCTTCCTTAAACTTCCTTAGAAGCCTTATATCCTTCTCTGTGACACTATTCACGAAAAATTATGATTGATTCTGCAGAGAGCCAAAATAAATTGGATCAAAATCTACAGGCAAAGTCTCGTAGTTAATCCAGCTCATTTTCGTTACCAAAACATATCATCATCGGCGTTTCCAGTGATTAAATTATTTGAAACATTTAAGACTTGCTTTTTTGTTAGTAATATTCATTTACCCTGCAAATACCGATATTTCGGGAACTACTTGTTCCTTCATCAATACTGAATGGACTTGTTTCCTTCATCAGTGCTGCAAGGACCTATAGCACTGATTAATAGAACAGAACAGGTTAATTAATATTACTACTAATATTAAAATATGAGGCATAGGGTGGAGGATTGTCTGAATATCCCTACCTTCCCTAATGAATGCTGAGAATAAAACCGATCAGCAAGTCACTGACTTCTGCCGACCTCTGCTCTTAGAATTATTTCAAGACCATCTGGGAAGTACCACAAGGCTACGCCTTGGTTTCCTTCATGGTCCAAACGATCTGACATCCTCTATCCCTCATTAGACACAAAAGAACTAATGATTAAATACGAGTTTATGTTAAACCTACTAAAAAGCCTCCAATCAGTTTTCAGATATGATACAAACAAACGGGCTAAGAAATTTTTAGCTCGCCCACCTCTTAGAACAGCGTTTATTTTGTACTCATGCGAGGATGCCAGAAGGATTCCAGTGGGATTCTACCAAACGTGTGCATGGACATCAGGACCGACTGCCACTCAAATTCATTAACAGCCATTTATGACAACGTCAACTAAAATAATATCAACTTACTCTTTGTCAAATGCATTCTTCTGGAGAAAATAACTTTCATAGCGGATATTTTGTTATAACTTCTACAAAGTATGTCTTTCCGGAAGGATTTGGTGGCTGCAATTTATTAGTGTTCCGGGCAAGATTGCTGCATCGTGCTGAACTCCGATAATCCAAATCTGGATTTCTGCACCCCATCACGCTCGCTAGGTATACACATTGATAATAAAGCTGGCTCGAAGTCCTCATGCATCTCCTTGTGACGAAATTGAACTTTGGTAATTGCATGAAGTTGCCAGCACAAATTCACAAGATATTGCTACCACAGTAAATAAAACTATCTTTAAATATATTTTCCCTTCGATTTTTATAGACAGACGTTGATGTGGCGTTTCTATGGTCCCCCAATAAAGGACTTTTGAATACCTAAAGCTGCAAAAGGAACTCTGCTCCTTCAACTATCATCTTTAAAAAAATGGAGCTCAACTATTTATAGTCAATGACAAAAAGACAAAAAAGCTGCACTGCCTTTCAAACAGAACTGTTTGGTTTCTTCACCATTAAAAGAGGGCGCCTTGAAAAAGGCCTCTCCAAAGAATAATCAGATAGATGTTCTTAGATTCGTATAATTCTGTAAAGCGATGCAGGCAAAGTACTGTCCGAAGCCATTTACCTCTATTCTTTTCGATCAAGCAACCGTATCCTGATGGATGAGCTAATGAACCTTGTGTATCATCTGCAACTTTCTGGAAATTGGAGTCATTTACAAGGTGCTAATGTAAAGCTTTGATTATATATGGTTGTCATGACCGTCTAGCGCATAAATGGTCACCTGGTGAATAGCTTCCACTCGTTTATAAGCAACCAACTCGTCAGCTATTCTTAAAAAGGTATAAACCCGCAATGGAGCTGTCGCCTTTCCACAACATGCGTTCATTGTCACTTCTGTCTTCTCATTAACACGCCCACGAGTATTTGGTTATGTACCGATGTTATTATCTCAGGCCAAAGTTGCGTTTCCAAGCTTCTGTTCACTCTTTTGTGAATATAGGAACTCTTCATTGTTACTGTTTTTTTTTCAATCACTGTGCACTATACTTGCCCCAAACAAAGCCGGTCTCTTTGCCTGCATCAGAAAAAGGAAGCTGGATTAATTCGGCTTCTTCTCTTTGTTTGCCGACCGGCTACCAAAAAAAGTTAGGAATCTGAGGTGATGCCGGATGCAATACTCAATTAGTGCGAACAGGTCAATTATTTGGCCAACAAATGTAAGTGGGCACTCTTTGTTACAAGAAGAGCTTTCAGTAGGACATGGACATTAAAGCTAAATATAATATGCCAGATATAGCAAATCGTGATAGGATCCGTTTTTATTTATAAAGCTTAGCAATAGAGCAGAGGAAATATATATATATACGGTTGCCATTCACCCCTACGTGGGGTATAGCGCGTAAACCACACCCACGCGTCATCCCCCGCCGTTACCTGAAATTCCCTTTAGTTCACCTCACGACTTACCGAAACGCTCACACTCCCCTCCTATTGCAGATACCCCTCCCATGGTCGCACCCAGAACGGGTCTTCTTTGGAGCCTCGACGATCATCCCCTACTCTCTGGGAAAGGTCTCGGATTCCCAAGATTTTTGTATCAGTAAAAACAACAGATCAGCCGTAATACCAGGTGTAGTGATAATTAACTCTGCGGGGAGGCCATCAAGCCCAGCGGCTTTACGCCGTTTGAGTGCATTGATGGCCGAAATTTATTTTATGCTTGGGGGAACTATCCGTATCAGCATGTTACGGTGACTAGCCATTTAATCCACATAGGGATGAACTTCACCAGATGTGAAACGGTGAAGAACGGCGGTGGAAGGTTCTTTCCGTGTTTTCAGTTGTTGATCATCATGGATGTAAAGGCGAACATTGTTCGCCTTCACAGGACCATCGAAAAATTCGCGATCACATGCAAGCTCTTTTGTGTTGCGGTATACATTCCTGAAATAATTGTGGTCTGCGGAATCTTCCGCTTCCTTGACCAGCGCAATAGCAAATTCTGTCCTGTCAGGGCGTACACTACGTTGAACTTCTCGGGTTTTCGCTCGGTGTCGGAATTTGAGCGCGTCATACCCGCTATCACTCGTAGCGGTCAAAAGAGCCTTCATTTCCTTCCCTTTGTCTACTCGCTTCAAATTTTCCGCAGTGATTCAGGTCTTATTACGCACCGGCAAGAAATGGCTGACGACCTATGTAGCACCCGAGAAAAGAGCTTTTTTAATAGCAGAGGAAAGCTACAGAACATATACCTGGCTTGTCTCCGCACAACGACCGCCCCCACCTTTGCCTGGAAATGTTGTTGCAACTGCCAGGCAGACTACAAATAAATGGCATATGAGCACCTGCGGCACGAGGATAGAGAAAAGTTAAAAATTAAATTACAAACCCCATTCTGAAAATGGGCAATAATTTCATATTATTAAGGTGCAACTGATGGTGTGAGGATCAGCCAGATTCGAATTTCAGTTCGTCATGTAACAGCCACCAGATCTGACTTGGTATGGAAATGACATCAAAACCATTTGGTCTTAGCCAAAATGGAGTAACATTGAATTGGGAAGTGGGACATGAAGGGATTACCGGCAATGAAAAAGTGGAAGCGCTTGCCAGAGACGGACCTCAATCACCATTTCTAGGAACAGTATTCAAACTTAGAATTAATAAATTCCAAACTTTAAAAGTTATAATGGACTGTGAAATTTAATAACTCCCCCTTCGTAGACTTTTGTTTGAGAATCGAGGGATCAAATGGATGGCGGACTTAGTTGGACCAGTTGGAAAGCAAGATATTGCACGGCTGTTGTCCATCGAACCCTCATTCGTGGCAAGTACCCAAGTTGCAAAAATATATGACTTGCGGTTTCGTCCCAGGCAGAGGGAACTCATCAAATAGAGATGAGACCCTTCCCTGAACGAAACCGCAAGTCATATATTTTCCCTTCATGCTAAAAGGTTCAATAGCAATATCCGAAAAGGGATAATATATCTTTAGCCAAGAAAACAGGGGTATTCACAGTCCAGTAAGCGACAATATTAAGGACACCAAACCCGATCCTATCCATCCACTCATCCATTTTTTCCAATCTATACATCTATCCATCCAATTATATAATAGTTTCATTTCAATTAATTTACCTCTTTTCATGTAAAACGAAGCCTTATTAAAGTCGATTCAATGATTCTCTATCTATCACACCCAATTTATATGGAAACGGTTGAACTTATTGTGCTGAAATTTGGCGAAATTTAGTGTCGTCTGTGAATCCCTTTACATACAATTCTGTGTCAGATCTAACGGGTTCCGCATACATGTGAAAAAGGGTGTCAATTTTTTTTTTTATCAGAATATAATCATGAAAAGTATTAAATTGGAAAGGGGCAATATCTCAGAACTAGGCTAAGTAAATAACTTTTCATACCATCCCACGCTCACAAAAAAAAATAACGGAACGGAACACAGAGAATACAGAGCATACTAATAAAAGGTCTTGTGGATATCCTACTGCATTACTAACGAAGTTATAATAAGACAAAATTTTCTATTTCGTTAGAATTTATCGCCTCCTAAGATGCGTACCAATGTTACAATGAAGTCAACCGCCTAAGATACGAAGAGCCCCTACATCTATATGATGGCAACAAGGAAACATTTTATTTTTAAGTTTTTGGCTTAGTTTTTTACTGAAAATATGTCAAACTTTTTACTTTACAATGAATTTCTGATAAGTTGATTTTTTTACTTTAAGGACGCTTTGCTTTCCCCTTGTTAATTCCGAACAGAATCTTAATCTCAAGTGCTTCCAACGATGAGATACCAAGTAAAGTAAAAGCTACAAAATATATCATTGCCAGTCTAAAGTGTATCGCTGTATCTGGGATCTTTTTTGTGGTCTAGTCGGCGAAATTTTAATTTCGAATTTGATTGAATTTTATGTTTGAAGGCCCAGACCCATACGAGTTTTTTGAAATAACGTGTGAAGACCGAAATGCCATATATCTACATATATTCCGGAACAAACTAGCGCAGTGGGACACAAGTACAAGTCCGTAGGCACTTCGATGAGGCTGTACTTATCGAATGTACCTATGAACGAGGAAGGTCACGTACAAGCAGCTCTGAAAAAGGACATATGTTGTGCCCAAAACTCGTCTGCTTGTCTGCTACGATAGAGTGGTCTGTCTGTTATCTCCAATATAATTGGTAGTTCTACCTTTTTGTAAACAATATCCAACTCGGAACAGTCGCTTGATCGACCCTTAGCGTAAATTTTCACTGTAATATAAAAATAAAAAAGCAAATGATTGGATAGAGATTGTGTTGTTCCCCAAGAATAGAAAATATTAGTAGGAAACCATAAAGACATTAGTAAGAAACCATCAAGTCGTCAAACCCTTCCGGATATATATCATGATTGGTAGTTAAACCAGCGCCATCCTTTCTACTTTCGAAAGATATAATGAATTTTTTTCAGAACTTTATTGGAAAGTCAACAACCTTTTTGTTTGGGGTTAGAGTCAGTTTTGGTCATCTGCTTAAAGGCGAGCCGCACCAATTTTGATGGATAACTTACTGCTTTCTCATAATTTTACTCCCAAACAAAAAGTTGTTCGAAACCAACAAGACCTGTAGCCGCTTTCAGTCACAATGTTCAGCAGGATAGATGCCATCTGATGAGTTTGCCTCTGTTCTGACTAACGAAACCATCAGCGAATTTTTTTATAGGAAAAGTACCATACACAACTCTTCTATTCTCCAGCGCTCAAAGGGAATGAGAAGGCAGAGGGCCATCAAACTTGTTGTTGAGTGAATGTCAATTGGCATGGTGACGGTAGCACCAAAAACTGCTGGTTGTGATTTTAGTAGGTGAATACTCTGAGGCTTTACACATTGACTAACAGCAGCCTGACACAAGGCTGTCGGAACTGGTGTGGTGCAACACGAAAAATGTATTTAGTTTTGGGTTCGTGTGGCTTAATATAATAAATGCAAATATATGTCGTGAGAGAACATACTTGAATATCAGCGGGAGTCAAAAATGGGAGAGCTCAACTAGGTAGTTTCCTCTTACGTACGCATATGGCTCTTTGAAAAGACTTGGCCACTGCATCGAACAGTAAAGCTGGGTTTGAGAGCTTTAGCAAAATTTAGATAAGGCAACTGTGTAACCACACGCACGTCATCGATGCATGCCATGACGACTTGCCTTATATATAGGACGGTTCAGTGACTTTTCGTTGAAGAGCAAAAATGCTCGCATTGTACCCATCCCAAAAAAGAACCTTAATCCACTTAATCCTGATAGCTACAGGTCTATCTCTATCCTATCTTCCTCCACTAAAATTTTCGAGCCGGTCATCAAATCCCTCATAGACGAGCACTGTATTTCCAACAACACTCTACCTGAGTTCCAATTTGCCAACCGAAACATTCGGTTGAGCACGCGCTTCTTGTCCTCAAGACTGATATCATTCTGGGTATCAATCGGAGGATACCCACCATAGCCTGCCTCCTTGACCTAAGGAAAGCTTTCGACTCCGTATGACAATATGGACTCGCGCAATTTCTTTCCGCATCTCTGTAAGTTAATTCTTAGCTTTCTAGATGGGCGGAAATCCTTAGTCAACGTCCAGCAGCACCTTTCCTCGTCCTACACTAGCCCCGCCAGAATTCCTCAGGGTTCAGTCCTTTCTGCAACCCATTTCTCCCTGTTCACATCCCCAAGCCAACTCCTCACACACGTCCTATCCCGATCTTTCAATATGCAGATGACCTAATCCTTTATACCACCAAAGACATCTGCCACGGTGAAGCGCGCCTGAATTCTTATTTAGACGAATTTTATCATTATTTCACCCGCCGGAAACTCTCCTTAAATCCCTCCATGGAAACATGAGAATGACACCGAAAATGTGGAGTGACATTAGATCTTTGGAGGTTTTTTTTCGACTTTTCCTCCAAAATGGCTTTGTAAATATTTCCCAAGATATATTTCTTTAGTCATATTTAGATTAAGCTTCATCATATACCTTAGATTAAGTTGAACTGTTAAGGTAGTCCCTAAGTTAGTTATAAATTTACATTCATTTTTTCTAGTAAAAAAAAAATTTTGGTTTTTTGAAAAAAAAATTGTTTTTTTCGTTGAAGAGCATAAGCAATTGGAGCTTGGGATGCACTTAAGGAATTGAACGGATGACGGCACTGGCTCAAGAGCAACCACATACCTCAGTGTTGGGCATGGTGTAGGCATTCTCTGTAATGATTCGGCGGTGGTACATGACTAGAGAGTTGTGGTGCTACATAGAGTTACACCCAAGGTGAGGGCATCCTAGCAGCGAATCCTTCGAAGAATCTTTTCCCTGATTCGCCAGTAAAATGCTCCGGAGTGGAAAGTGCGGCTAAAACAGCTTGGGTGTTCCTCATGACAATTGAAGTAGACATAGAGGTCCGGCTCTATTTTAGACCCTCTACATAAAATCATAAAGCCCGTAAGACACCTAGATAGCAAGCAGATGTCACGTGGAGGCATTTCCAGGAATTTTACCTGCATACATATGTATGTGCCAACCTAATTTAAATAAGATAATTCTCAGATTATAACTCAATTTTCAAAAAAGAGAATATATATGCGGCAAGAGCAAACGTGTCTCCTCCATTGAATTTTTAATAAAATGTGACAATACCAACTTTGAGGTAGAACACCATTCTTAGAAAGAACAAAATTAATGTAAATTATAAAATTGCAATAAACCTATCCAGGTTACCATATTATCTAAATCGCCACGCTCCCATTATTTCTCCAACATTCTAATTGATCATTTCAGAACAATATCATTCCAGTATCAATATTTGAATAAATGGCCCGTTTAATAAATATCTGTCCCGGATACTTTGGTATAGAGTCCACCAACTGTGAAAACACGTTTCAAGAACCGTACGAAGTTTATGCAAATATTATAAACAATATCAAAGTGGCGAATTCTTACGAAAGTGGGTAAAATGGGTCATGTTTCTGTGATGCATAAACGAGTTTTACCAAAACTTGTTATTTTCCTCGTCGTCTTGATTTCTAAGTGCTTCCGCAGACATCTTGATTGTTTGGTATTTCGCACTTTTGGTTTTTACTGCGTTAATTTTTTTGTACAACGTTAGTAGTAAATGGTTTCGCTGGTCATACGACGCTTTCGTTAAGTGCTAATTAGAAGATGCTATACGTATTTACGCCTTGCTAATGCTTCCCATTTTATTTTTTTGGGTAATAGAAAATTCCGATTCTTCCTTTGTATGTTTTTCACTTCAATGCAATGTTTAAATGCAAAAATTAAGAAAAGAAAGTGGAGATTGTAGCTTGAAGTCGTTTGGAAATGTGCACACATTCGTACACCAGCACTTCAAACTTTACTTATTCTTAGGCAACTACCCAAAAGAATTAATTAATTTACCCGCCAGCCAGTCAGCTTCCTTATAAGATTCATTTGCTTTCACCAAAATAAAAATTTCAGGTAACTGGCGAATTATTAACACAACGAGTCAAGTCCATCATTAAAAGTCTAATTGAGAATAACTCTATTTTGGAGAATGGTACAATCATCTGGAGATTGGAGGGAAGCTGCTGTGGGGCTTCAAGTTACCAATGGTATACCTCCATGGCCAAGGATTAGGTTTGCTCCGCTCTCTTTTACCCACCCCCCATTGTAATCAAGAATAATCAACAATTAGAATGTCTAGACTACGAAAAGGTTAATGAATATTGCAATTAGTCTGTGTACATGGGATTTTACGGAATCATTTCGCAAAAGGGTTAGTCATAATCATAAATGAAGTCTTTTTTGTATTCTTCATTCATTTTTCAGAGATATTCCCAGTTTGAGAAAATTTCGGCAAATTTCAGATGATAATTAATTCTAAAGAAGTTGTGGATAATTAGACACAACGGTCTTTCCAAAATTTTGATTTTTTTAGAGGATTTTTTTTATAAAAAGGGGAAAAAAGGGATTTATGTTACCCTTGCTATCCTTTTTCTGGCAAAAATATCAAAAAATCTAGCGCCCTTACTTTTTAAGGTTTTGTTTCCACGCGACTGCCATTTCGGTATTACATCGCGAGGCAGGATCAGTTATGAAATGCAGCTTCTGTCGTTATTTGTAATTTTCCTCCAAAGCTCCTCCCTTCTCAGCAGATTTTGGATCGCCTTCATTAATTTTTCCACCACCCTCCAAGATGTTTCAGAGGCTAGCATGTGGTCCGCGATATTCTCGGGTGTCAACCGTGCCTCGGCGTCAATTTCCGCCTCCGCTCTGTGTACGGCGAATCGCGGGCAGTTGAAAACAACATGCTCCGCATCTTCGGGAATTATCACGCATGTCAGGCAATACGGGGAGTCGTCACGCCCGAAACGATAAAGGTATGCACGGTACCCTCCGTGTCCGCTTAGGAATTGAATTAGGTATTATAGTAACTAACTTCACCGTGTCTTCGCTTGATCCATTTAGAGACATCTGGAATAATCCTGTGTGTCCAGCGTCCTTTAAGTGAATCATCCCATCTTTTTTGCCATTCCAAAATAGATTCACTTCGTGCCAATTGCCGACGATTGGTATAGGACTCGCCGATTCCATATGATGGGTCATAGAGTCGTCGACCCTCATTCGCCAAAATGTCGATGGGGATCATGCCTGCTATCACACGTACGGCTATCAAGTTGTACGGTAAGGGCATGACGTTGGCAATGCACTCAATCGGTATGGGGCTGCGAGTTTTCCTCTGTTTGCTTCCACCTTCAAAGACGGTGAGCAGACTGGAGATGCATAAAGCAAGATGGAGCTGATAGCACTCGAGATCAGGAGCCGAAGGCTTTGCCTAGGACCACCTATATTTGGTAACATTCTTGCCAACAATGTAGCCACTCCGGAAGCCTTGGTTGCTAAACTTTAATGATGGAACTTGAATTTCAGTCTTTGGTCTACTATGACTCCTAGGTATTTACGCGTTGGCTGCGACTGTATGATGTGTTCACCAATCCTGATCTTTATCAACGTCTGCTTCCTTCGCTTGGTAATCAAGACTACCTCGGTTTTATGCTCAGCGAGTGTCAGAGCAGCTTTCTCTAGCCAAGACCTGATTTCAAAAATTGCCTCGTTTGTGAGTACCTCGAGCTCATCAATGTCTTGTGCCACGATAGTTACTCCGATATCGTCTGCGAAACCAATGATTGTCACTCCTTTGGGCAGTTGCAACTTTAAAATTCCGTCATACATTATTATCCATAGGAGAGGACCGAGGACTGATCCTTGTGGAACCCCGCAAGTTGATGCATACGTCTTAGGTCCGTCGTCCGTATCGTAACGCAATATCCTCTCCCGGAGAAATTCCATGACTACATGCACCAGATGTTTAGGAGCGCCCAATTTGGCTAAAGCCGCAATTATTTGGCTCCATTTTCCCGTATTAAAGGGGCATTCTTCACTTCGAGAGTAATTACCGCGCAAGATTTATTGGCCTCCATTGCTTTTTCCGCAATTTCCGTCACCGTGCTGGTGGCATTGACAGTAGATCTTGCCTTTCGGAATCCGAACTGCCTGTCTAAGAGACCACCCTCCTTGTCTGTGATTGATACAAGCCTATTGAAGATCATCCGTTCGAAACATTTACCGATGCCGTTTAGCAGGCATGTAGGTCTATACGACGAAGGATCACCCAAAGATTTATTTGGCTTCGAGATTAGCACAAGCTTCTGTTTCCTCCACTCTTCCGGGAAAATTTCATCTATGAGGCACGTCGTAAATATTTCAGCAAACCACCTTGGAACTGTTTCGACGGCCACTGTCAATTCCTTATTCGGAATGCCGTTTAAACCTGGGGCTTTATTTTCGGCAATCTTCTTCGCGGCTTCCAGGACTTCTTTCGTGGTTACCTCGGGATCTACCTGGACAGTGGGTAGATTCGACTCACTTGAAACTTATGAGAAGAGAGTGGTAATGATTTCCCGCAGCAAATCAAGGTTGGCGATCGGCAGTGACTGCTTTCCCGTGAATGTTGCCATAACTCTCTGTCTGTTTGTCACACACACTTTTCTCAAAAACGGTTATACCGATTAACACGAAATTTGGTGTGAAGGTGAACGCCCAGACATGCAATGAGTGAACGAGTGACTCAGGAAGTGCTGCTCCTCTCCCAACAATGTGTGGGACGGTGGGCAACTAAACCTGAAAAAGGTTTCTGAGTTGCCATCGTTCGAAAAGTGTCTCCTCTGGCTTCCAGAAGAACATAATGGTGCTGAGGTTTTAGAGCAACTTGAATAACCTCAGCACCTTCACTTGGATGCAGCAAACCAGGAGAGGGAGCCGATAAGTCGGGTACTTTCTTTACTGTCGGCTTTCCTGAACCGAATATTAAAAAGTTTCTGGAAAAAACCGCTCTACTACGGGCTTGGAACCATCACGTTACAAGTGTTGCCTCCTAAAATCATTGAAGGAAAGGCGTAGCTCACGCATTTTCATCTGAAGTGTGGATGAAGTAAATTGCAGCATTGTAAAGCGGTGACTACACTCATCAGTAGACGGATCAATAACTGCAAGGTATTTACCATATATATGTACCTCAGACAATAGCCATGGGTTGTTGGTTAGCAAATCAGGCGCGTAAGCTTCCAATATGCTAACCTGTTGTATGCCAATGAAAGCGAAGGACAGATTAACTTAATTAATGACCTATGTAATGGCGACATCAGAATGATCAACCTTACTACACAAAGTCAACAGGGAGATATGTAAATTCTATGATGGTCTTCATATTTCCCCGTAGAAGTTCCCAGTGGAATATTCATCAAAACTATACAATATGCCAAAAGTAAAAGCATGCGGGTAACAGCAAGACGTGATGTCAACGCCCACCACGCATGCTCTGGAAGTTCCAGCATCAACGCAAGAGGATCGAGACTGTTAGAGTATTTAGCAAGCAGGAATCGATCTGCGATCCACAATCGCGGGACCAGTGCCAGGTTTTGGCACCCGGCCATCTTTTGTCAAATCTACTCTAAAGGGTGAAATTGCAGGGCTTCAAATTCGTAAAGGGCTGCGGATACCACAGGCGGGTGACCACTGAATAGACGATTTGCGGGGATAGTACAATGAGCCTAACAAAGGCCTAAGTGCTTGGGGCGGCTTCCTCCACCATACTAAACTACCAAAGCCGCTTCTCAATTTTTAATACAGATCAATTTAGTATCTAATAAATGCATTTATTTGAACTTTTGCAACTGTTTGCAGTTGCCATTTAATATATGATACGTAGCAACCATAAACTTTTGCTATTCAATAAAAATAAAGATTCTTTCCAATTACCGTAAAATCAGACATGCAGTATATAATCATCCAATTGCATTGTATTTTTGTGAATAAAATTCTAATTCATGCATTTCATGCATCCATGAGATTTTATTCAAAATAGGAGAAAAAGTATGCATTTTATTGCATTTTCCTCCGTACGGATCAATTGTCTGCGTAAAACACTCTTATCTGATGTAATAGTGACCGTAATGACTATGACTTCCACCATAATTTGTAGTGAAAATGCATCCACAATGGATGGTAATTTAATAATGTTGCAAGAATTACTTAAAGATGGCTCTAATTTGTATGCGTTTATGATGAATTGCTTTTTTCTAGCTTCCATATGAACACGAGTCTAATGATATCTATTTAATTATGATGCGAATGAGTGAAATGCCGTTATATGAATGTTTGTTGAATATTTGCAAGTCTTATCAATGCAAATTGATGTATAAATATGTATACCTGCATATAATTGCATGATGAGCTACTGGGTCAAAAGCTCGTGGGCTGAGGTGATCTGCCTGCATGCCAAGGGGTCTTCAGGATCGGCAATATGGACTCTGTGAAGTTAGGTCAACATTGATGCCAGCAATGATCCCAGACGTGAAAAATGGATTGAATTCAATTTGAATCAGTTCAACGCCGATTAGAGCCTTATATAGATGTCCCTTCTGACGATTGGTGTGCCCACCGATCGTGCTGCCATTGTCAATAGCTGCAAAAACGAACGCTATGGTATGACCCTGCTGATGGACCCATCTCTGCGGTTGTCAATTCTGTTAGCAACGGTGGTAGGTGGTAAGTCGACGACACAGCACTGGTTGTAATCGTAAGCCGTCTCGAAGATGGTAAAAAGTATACATGGGAAGCAATCAATGCTATTAAGGCTTGGTTAGAGAAAAGACGGAAGCGGTTGTCATCACCTGACACGAAATGAAACTCATGAAATCATCAATTGCAAGCCGGCCACTAAAGCAAGTCCCTTTGAATATTTCAACCTGGTTAAAGAAAGTCAGACTGACAATGAACGGCTTTGAAAAGGATTCGGATTTACACAAAACCTTAAGTAGAGGAATTCCTTAACATTCTATAGACAAATATTGTAGAAAGAAGTGTAAACTACAAATTATCGATAAAACCCATTGAATTAGGTTGGCCATAGTATGAAACCCTAGCAGCCAGTTGGAGGTATATGTAGAAGTATGGGCGCACACGACAGCTTAATAAGGAACTGTCGGGTGATGGTAGCCGACCTTGTTCAAATGTTAGTTATCCATGAATTTTGAATCCTCCGTTCCCTGCGTGCCGGCCAATCTCTGTCAGTTAAGACATACCCACATTTGCAAGATAAATTCTCCTACTTTGTGATACGTGACCATAGATACCCGCTCTTGAGAGGTGCGCATTCAATCAAAAACGATGAAGAAAAGAAAGTGGACGTTAGGAACTCTCCAAGCCGACGGCAGAGAAAGATATCACCAGAAGGTGAGGATAAACTTTCTTCTGTCAGTAATGCACGCAAGAAGTATAAGAACAACACATCTGTTGTGGGCAACGCTTTATTGTGCTTCATAACAGGGCCTATATCTGCGCGTCTGGCGAGGATTAGGATCGGTGTGCCAGGAGGTGATCAAATCAGCGAGAGATATTGCAACGAAGTTCACCCCCCATAGAAAATGGACACGGAGGTGGGTAAGAAGAGGTCGAATGCTGTGCCCTCATTTTTGACCTCTGTCGTGAAAGTTAGCAAAATGTCAGTGAGACAATTTACCATCCCCCGGAAGGGCCTGTGGAAAAAATGCTAAAGCCTAGAACGAAGCAAATATTCACCAATCAAGGTTTTCGCGATGGAGTACACTGATGAGGCTGTCTAAAAGTAGCTCCAGCAGATAATCCCAGCTTTGAGTCCTGTCGGTCAGCACACTATTATGAACGCGGAATACAGAGCATGTCGGATGTTGCATACCTTACCCTCGAAGGAAGACAGGGGACATCATCAACAGAATCCGGGCACTGACTTCGAAATCTGGAGGTATTGTTCAAAGGAACACCAGGAAAGGCCAATCTACAAGCATCGAGGGTTTCAGCTTGGTATTCGAACTGGACCAAAAGAGTCTGAAGGTATCCACGAACAGTCATCATATGGTGCTCTACTTTTTCCTCGTTAGAATTCAATTATATTAGGAAATCGTTGAGCATCATCTCAATTTTGTGAGTGACGAATAATGATAGTCTTCGGCCATCACAAAATAGAGCAAATTGCAAGATCTGTTGACCTTTCCCAATCGGTCTAAGTTATTGAAAATTCTGTCAGAACTGCTTGTATACAATAAGATTAAACAGGATAAGAAAGACCACGCCTTCACAAAATCAAGTATTTTGCCTGGTGAACATAAATGTTCGACTGCATTGGCTATTGTTAACCACGGGAGTAGAATTGTATTTCACGTTGAAACAATCGACTTAATGCGATTTGACGTTAGCCAAAAGGCCACCCTGATTGGCCGGTGACCACTCAGCTGGTTCAGGTCTCGAATATTTTTGCTTTCCCTAACCCCGACCTTGAACTTCACATTCAATGTCGACGATAGTAGCAAAAATTCCGATTTTCAGCGGCCAAATTATCGCAACAAATCGTCCCCATTCGCCCGAGCCAACAGCAATAACGTCAGGCGTGCAAAATTAGCAGCCAGGGCAAGCTTAACATAAGCAGAAACGTCAACGTTCATTTTGCGATATTAGGAAATTTCGGGATGGGAATTTAGAAATTGGAGAAGGTAAGTGAAAAAAAAAGAAAAGAAAGAAAAAATGCTGCATATTAGGAAATGCACTCTCTCGCCAGATTGTCACTAGACAAGGCATGTCGCTAGACCCCTTATATAGCAGCTCTGTTCCCGAGACCCGTAAGACTTTGGGGTCACCGCTTCGCTTTATGCAGTTCTGCGCCCAGAATCTGACATGACCACAGTTTTTTCAAACCAAATATTACCGATTGGAACAAATGATGCGAAAGTAATACTAATTGGGATTCCTAAACCTTCGGTCAAACTACATCGAGTAGAAAAACAAAGTGGCCGAAAACGCCAACTGAACATTTTTTAGTAAACAACAATAAATATTGCAACGTCGATTAAAAGAAGAAGATGAAGGTATGGAACAGCAGTCTCTCTTTCCTATATTATTTATCCCTGTTTGAGTTTTCAGTATGAACGCACTTCCGTTTCATTATCCTTACACATATCCCATAATGACAAGTATGCTGCAGCGGAACAAACACCAAGCCATCTTTGACGAATTCGGTTGCAAACCAGGGACAAAGGGGTCGAGAGACTGATGGTTACCTAACTCTTCACAGGATTGGGTGAGGAGTTCTGACGAGAGTGGGAGTCCGGAATTGAGAATTTTACAAATTAAGATAGATGCGTTTCCATTATTAGGTCTTGCATAGCTGAAGATAGCATCTGATTCAATTTTGGGTCTGATTTTTATTAGCGCTCCACAGGGATATATAATATGTGTTCGCACTTTCATGGGGACTACCTCCGCAGTGTCTACCAGGCAATTTTATTCCAACGAAGAAAAGAACCTATAGGAAATACGCAAGAGCCGAAGTGGGGGATCATGAAGCTGTTCAGCGAAAGCTATAGACCAAAGACAGGTGTGCCTAGATTAGGCACTCACCTTAACAGAGCCTTCATTAGAACAGACTCAATATTAAGCAGATGTACACTTGGTGCATACATCGAAGCCAATAAGAAAAGCCAAAAGGCCGGCCAAGACAACCGTGGCTTCATACGAGATTTGATTGAGAGTTCCACGGCTCCATGCGACTCAAGACGAGCCGATCCCATTGCAGAACGCAAAAAAAGCTGTAGAAGAAGTGTTCACATGCAAGATGGTATAGCGAATCAGAAAGAGTGATGTGCGTTTTGACTCAGATTTGGGAGTTTCCAAACCCTTGTATGTATTTGTCGTCTTTTTTAAAATTCCTTAACCTCTACCGAATGCATCGAGCACGGCAGAAACTGAGTTAAGTGCCACTTTCATACTGCTGGAAGATTGGCAATTGCAAAAACCGTTCAGTTGGAAAACACTACGGCATAAAATCAATGTGGCATGTACTGAAAACATAGACGTAGAACACGGAGGCCCTCCAATCCATACACGTGAAAATTCGAAAGTTTCCAAGGTCATGAGGCAGCCAGCTCCAATCGACTAACGAATTACTCGTGATGCTTAATGAGTTAGTGGTAATGGCAATAGAAGCCATTTTCGATAGAATGTGCTAGTTATAATAACAGACAACACCTCCTCATGGCAATAACGAAATATCAAAATAATCCATGAAGAATTATGTATGAATTATGTGTATATCACAGGATTTAATCGATACCTGACCACCCCACTCCGGGGTGATTATTTCCATTGTTGGCGATGTTGGGTATGCCAATAACGAGAATTACTTTAGAGGCTGCGACACTCGCATAATTTTGTGCTTTCTTCCAACCAAATATTAGTATTCAAGGACAGCAGAGGCAATAAATGGCCCCCCCTTTTTGGAAGATCTTTCCAAGCTTCCTGTAGGCAATTGGCTACCCTTCAGGAATTTCACTCTGGCTACAATTGATACATTTGACAGTGACCACTCAAATAAATTTCCTCAGATATTTTCAGGTGGGTAAGATGTCAGTTCTGAACACTCAAGGCATAGTGGCCCCTGAACTGCTTAACAAAATGTCCCCGATTCGTTTACAAATCACCGAATTTCCGTTTGTGGATGTGATACCTATTGTAATCCAAATACCAGATATTTTATGTCCGAGGCATTTAACTACGATGCATTTTGTGATTTGCACTTCTTCGTCACAGAAAGGATACGTATCGTTTTGAACTACCCTTCTTCTACGCATATGTCCAGACTGTGAGTCACGAATGAGTTAGATTTAGCCTTGTTGTTTGTCCTTATAATTACTGATAACAATATTTACCAACACTGGCCACACATGGATTGCTAGTTTTGGTCTTGATATAGGAGCAATTTAACTCAGGTCTTCCAAGGTATCCGAGGTAGATATTGATGATCGGATATTTTTGATACCATAGCGTAGAAGCGTAGAATCTCGAAATAGAATTCAAAACGAGTTTCCTGCATTCCTCATTTATCGGCATCAAGGGTACTTGGCAGTCACAGTTGATTACGATCCGTCTTCCCTTCAACCCCTTGTCTTTCATCTAGTTTGTCGTTCTATGGTATCTACGAGTACTTCAGCCTATATTATTCCAATGAAGGAGAGCGTGGGGCTAAATTATCAAATCCCGACTTGAATAATTGACAGCTAGACCCGTTTCGTTCATCATCAACCACAATACCACCTAGAGCTGCCCTTAATTCCGCACTTTAAACTATACACGGGGGGGGGGGGGCGGAGTATTAGCATTTAGGGCATATCTTGTTGTGAATACCAAGGCAGTGGGATTAACATACGTATCTGTCTTCAGATAGCAATATCGAGAGTCTGAAATATCAAAATTTTCACCATGTGTCAATTTCTAACGCGAGTTAAAACTCTGCCTACTGTGGTTGACCAAATTCATCTGCAAAACCACTCAACAAGCAAGACGTTCTTTGAATGATCACGCAATCAGTAAGAATGCCAATTATGCTCAGAGATAGGGGTACTAGATATAACTCTAGCAAATACTCAAATGAATGGAACAGTTAAGAATTGGAGGATAATCAGATTCGACATTGAGGGTAACTCCGAAATAAAAAGAATAATAAGGAATCCCAGGAGAACGAATTGGGAATCCTACGCAAAGCACTTGAGCAACAACATTGCCCACCTTCAAGGGGGCGGTGACATCAGGAGCGAACTGGAACTAGAAACAGTGGTGGAAAACCTCAACACAGTCGTCGTTGACGCATATGAGGCCAGCTCTCCGGCTAAAACAGTTAAGTCATCAGGGGATGTACCATGGTGGAACAGGAACCTGGCTAGAATGAGAACAGTGGCAGAAAAACTCTTCAACCGGACAAAACAAACCGGAGAATGACAGAGGTACAAAAATGTACTGACTGTGTATAGCAGCGCAATCAGGGAAGCGAAACGGAACAGTTTGAGGGTATTCTGTGAAGGGATCGAACAAATCACAGAAGCAACCAGGCTGTACTAGGTTGCAGCCAAAGACGGGGCAATATCCTCTGTCTGTTTGAAGAAGGAAGATGGGACATTTACCGAAAATGAGCAGGACAGAGTACAACTGCTTCTCAGAACTCATTTCCCGGGGTCCTACCCCACGGTGACAGGTGACAGCATTCTGCCTGATACCCAAAACAACGAATAAAAGAAGAAGAAAGGAGAACTGGAAACTAGCAAAAGAGGTATGCTCAGAAGTTAGGGTAAGGATGGCAGTGGGAACTTTTAAACAACTGATATCTTCCGGAGTAGATGGCATTTTCCCAGCACTAATCCAGAGAGGCCTAGCGATTATCTTAGAATCCCTTCTGAGGGTGGTAAGGAGGAGCATAGCACTGGGGTACATACCAAGGGCATGGAGACGGGCAAAAGTGGTCTTTATTCCGAAAGCGGGTACAAACCCTAAATCTTTCAGACCAATTTGTCTAACATTGTTCGTACTCAAAAGGGTGGAGAAGGTCATAGACAACTACATTAGAACTAACGTTCTAAAGCATAATCCCCTACATCACTGTCAACACGCTTACCAGGCAGGACGGTCAACTGTAACTGCTCTGAATCAGCTGACAGAGGTACGGGATGTCATAGAAACAAAAGAAATAGCACTGTGTGCGGTTTTGAATAACGAAGGAGCATTCGACAACACATCGCACACGGAGATACAAGATGCCCTGAGCCGCAAGGGAGTGGGAAACACCTGGGCTTTCTGTATGGGCAAAATGCTAGAGAGTTGCCCACTCACAATAGAAGTACCGACAGGTACAAATTCTATTATCATGAACACTATTGAAAGTTCTCCACAGGGCGGGGTACTATCGCCGCTGATGTGGAATATAGTAGTGGACGAATTCCTGGACGTGCTAACAAATATTGGAATATAAGTCCAGAGTTACGCGGACGACATTGTTTTAATCTGTACGGGCAAATATGAAGATAGCCTATGTGATACAATCCAAACTGAACTAAGGGTTACTAGTCCCTAGTGTAGGAAGGTGGGATTGCGGGTCAACCCAGCCAAAACCACCATAGTACCATTCACTAAAAGGCGTAAGCTTGATCATCTGAGAGCCATAACATTACATGATATGGAGGTGAAACGAGAAACAGAGGTCAAATATTTTCGAATTACGTTAGACCAAAAATTACTCTGGAAGACACATGTCGGAAACACTTGTCGGAGAGTCACGAGGGCTCTGATGTCATCTACAACTCATAGCAGGAAAAAAGGGGTTGCAGCCCGAAGATGCTACTTTGGATATATACTGCAATAGTAAGACCAATGATAAAATATGGAGCGATAATTTGGGCAGAAAGAACCGAACTTAGCATACAAGCTTGGAAATTACGCAAGCTCCAAAGACTAGTTGGCGTGTGTATCAGTGGGGCAATGAGAACACGCACAACGGCATCCCTGAAGGTCCTTCTGGGATTAATCCCTCTCCATCTGCACATACAGATGCAGGCAGGAGGGCAATATTCAGGATGGGCGGGAGTATCAGTGAGGCGGGGAGCTGCCTAAATTGCAAAAAGATTGATATTCTTTCTAAGTGGCATCCCGAATTACTGATACCAAAGGATAACATGACAACGAGGTTTCATTTCGATAAGAAATTTGAAACACGTTGGAATAACAAGGCAAACTGGGAAAGCGTGGCTGCGACATACGGCTTAACGCAGCAACTGGTGCACTGACGGATCCCTCACAGCAGAGGGAGCGGGTGCCGGTGTCATTGGTCCAAGAAAAATGTACTTTGAACCAATGGGCAGGTACACTAGCATATTTCAGGCGGAAATATACGCCATAGACAAATAAGCCTCCTTTAATCTCCAAAGGAACTACAAGGGGCAAAACATAGCTATTCTCACCGATAGCCAAGCAGCGATCAAGGCACTTAGGTCCAACCAGGTGAACTCTAAACTGGCGTGGAAATGCCTTGAGAGACTTTGGGTTCCAGGCCATGCTGGGTTGGAAGGCAACGAGGCAGCATACGAACTAGCAAAGAACGGAGCAGGGACGCCTTTACACGGGCCACAACCCTTCTGTGGAATCGGAAACGGTGTCATGGTTATGATACTAACAAATGAAGAGGAATGGTTGAGGGAACTACACTGGGCGGGCGTACCAGGTATGGATTAGTCCAGGGTGCATATTGGCGTATACGAACCCATGCGCACAAAGGATTGTTTAAACCTCACCAAAAAAAACCTCCGAATCGTAGTAGGAATTATCACTGGTCACTGTAGGCTAAACTATCACCTAGGGAAGCTAGGGATATCTACGGACGCTGCCTGCAGGTTTTGTGAGGAGTATAACGAAACCTCTATACACGTCCTGGGACAGTGTCCGATACTTGTGCAAAGTAGGTCGAGGCATCTGAGAGACCACTTAATACCAGATGCGAAGCTGAAAGATCTGGAAGTAAGGGACATACTAAAGTTTCTAACGGTTATAGGCCTGCTTGAGATATTCTGATAAATAGGTACACTGTAACCAGTAGAAGAGGCGCAATAGTTCTTTAAGGACGCGGTGCGACTTTTCCTTAACAGAATAATAATAGTACTTTTCCGAGCACATATTAGTTTCATGATTCTAGAACGAACCTAAAGGGGGTTTTGCAATCAATTCCTAAAAGTTATACTAATATACTATTTTTAACTTTATTTAAATAGAGGTCAGTATTGGGGGTGTTTCGGAGTCTAGGCACTGTAGAGTGGCAGGTTCATATTTAGATATTTTTTGGTTGGTTTGGCTCTGAGAATGGTTCCCTGAAAAAATTACCACTTTTCAGCCACCGGTCTCCCAATTGTGCATTATACATATGTCAGAGCTGAGACCAGCTTTGAAAAGTACTGATCGATAGTCATGTGGGGTATGAAAGGAAAGGTCTTGATACCCCACATGACTATACTGGGTAAAAAAATTGTACACCACTGTGCGCATGTATGGAGCCCTCCGCGAAGAAAAACTATACTTCGCATATAAATTGGCATAAAGCATCAAACGTTCAGAAGATGTACGCGCATAGGTAAATAAAATGATTACCGAAAATGACCAACTGTTGATATGAAGTAACTCCCTCAGTAATTTGAGGATTTTCTTTTTCCCTCCTCCTCCTTAGCTCCGCCAAAACTCTAATACAATTAGGGACATCCTCCAACTAATGGTCTAAGGATGTCGATGTCGCGGCTTGTTGAACATCTGAGGTAGAGGAAGCAAGGACTGAGGCTGTGATCCGTCGTAGAACTTTCACCTCGATCGCGGCACTCGGGTCCGGAGATTTACCACCCCGCTCGCGTTCTGTTTTTACTCGTTTGGCAGTCGAAAATCCCCTTGTCCGTTTGATTATTTTCAGATCCAGTGCGGACTCACACATTGGAAAAGGCACGTTGATTTTGTAAAAATAGCACGTGATGGATCGAAGCGCTCAAAGGACCCCCCACATTCCCGAGCCTGGCTAGCACAGAGACGTGCAAGAACGTGTCAACCGAGCGCTTTGATTTTGCGGGCAAACCTCCACGGTCACTCACCCAATTTTTTTTAGATTTTGGGATAGGTTATCTTTGGCCACTTAGGATGGCCGTTTGACCATCTAAGTAGTATAATCTCATTACAAAATGATCGAGTCATGAGTTACAACCGTCACTGCAAAATGACACATTTTTGAGACGTCTCGAGAGATTTGCTGCCAACGGCTTAAATTTTAATATTTTCCGCTAAAATTTTCAGCAAATATTCTTAACATTCTTATGTTCTATGTTATATAGATGTATTTTCCGTATCTTATACAAAAGTGTTTGAAAAAGTGTCTTTTTTCCGCGTACAAAATTTTGAATGAATCACACAATTAGCAAGAGTGCCAAATATATTGAGAGTTCTGGACTATCTCAGTACCGATTTAGTTAATAAGAGCTTCTTCAGAATTTGTTTTAGAGACAATCATAATGTGCCCCTTCGATGGCGTCCAATAGAAATCCTTTCTGTAACTAAGGCAAAATCGACCAGGTCCAAATAGTTTTTGTAAGAGGTATTCTTTGTGAGCCCCTCTTCCAGTTATTTCTAGAGGAATTGTTTTATTCTAAAATTGGTCCTCTCTTTAGGCGCTAAAATTTCTTTTTGTGAATTAATTCGATTGAAGTTGATGGTGAAAGGAGGTAATAATAGCTATTTTGGATACTTTGCTAGCAAAAAAAAAATTATCCTTTGTTTTCAAAATAGAACTCGGATTTGAATATTCATTTCCCCCGCAGCGTGTCTGCCATTTTAAATTTTCATTTGCACTCATTTCTATTCAGACAAGAACTTTTTATGGAGGTTCTAATTTGGTAAGAAACTGTATCTAAACGTACAGTTTTAATTTAATGCAGAATATGAGCTTACTTTTGCTAATCTCAAATAATTAATGGAAATCCCTAATTTGCTCTAAGTGATGTACATCATTCCACATATATAATATTATAAAAAAGATTCTATTACGTCAACCAAATTCCTATCTTGTTCTCCGAAATAAAAAAAAGGCGTCATAAAATTGTTAATCGTCATTAACATTAAAATAAACCTTCTAAAATCTACAATTTAAACACAAAAAATAAACATTTAACAACAAAACTCAGAATAAGAAAGTGAAAAATTTGCTAAGCATGTGGACAAAAATAGGTTTGGGTACAAAAACTTGTACAGAAATATTCAACCCGTGAGGGTCCTTAACCTTAAACTAAGAACAAAAACCACCAACTTGATGATGCTATAGTTTTTATTTACCATTTATTTATCCATAGTTTATGAAGTTTTTGTTCACCTCCTTAGGTGATTAAGAAGTTGACTGTGGTCAGCAACGTAGAACTAATTTTCTTTTCTTGGTAGTTACTCGCACTTATGTTGGACTATGTTAGATTCAAATTTATCTTTCTTTCTTTTAGTCTATTATCTTTGTCAAATGTGAACGTAATCTGCCTCACTTCATTATTTTCTTTTGTTCTTGGGTTTTTCCGTTGCTAATTAGAATGTTTCCATGTAACTGAGGTGAATTAAAAATTATGATACATTTTACTTTTTGCAATGATTTAAAAATAAAGAAGCAAGGAATTTGTCAGAATTCAACTTTCTCATTAAATAAGTATAGAAAAAACTTATGGTATTTATGTACATATTTATATATGAGTATATATGAAGAAATATAGATAAATGTGGATCTGGTGACGCTGGACGTCAAAAGTCTTTTAACTCAGCCAACTGGGGATGGATTAAGGGCGGTTTGGCCAAACTGGGTGTTCCTAGTTACTTGGCTCGCCTCATCGAGAGTTACCTTTCAGACAGACTTCTCTGGTACGAGACGGACGACGGGCCGAAGGAGTACATTGTGACAGCAGGTGTGCCTCAAGGTTCTGTATTGGGACCACTGCTGTCGAACATAATGTACAATGGAGTGCTTGGCCTACGCGTGCCGGAGGAGGCAACGCTGATTGGTTTTGCGGACGACCTGGCAATTGTTGCAATTGCAAAGCATCTCAAGGATGTGGAGCTTTATGCAAATGAAGCCATTCATACTATCAAGTCATGGTTACGAATGGTCAAGCTAAACCTGGCGGACGAAAAGACGGAGGCGGTCCTCATTACCAACCGCAGGAAAAACAACACGGTTAATATCCGGGTTAGTAATCGTGAGGTCGTGTCTAAATCAATTGTCAAATACCTGGGGGTGATGATCGTTGCCAAGCTGAGTTTCAAGGGACGCTTGGATTATGCGCGGGAGAAGGCAACAAATGCTAGCTCATCCCTTGCGAGGATGATGCCTAACATGGAGGAGCTGAAGTATAGTTGCAGGCTACTCATCGTTTGAGTGGTGAAGTCGATCCTGCTATACGCGGCTCTGTCTGGGCGGGAGCGTTGAACCACGCTGTAAACCGGAGGAAGATAAGTTCGCCATACCGGCCAATTGCGCTAAGGGTATACAGCGCATTTAGGACGGCGTCGTCGGTGGCAGTGTGTGTCATCGCGGGAATGATCCCTGGCACACTGGCTTTACGAAAAACGGAAGGCAAATCCAGGCGAGGTGAATGCAGATTTCCGAAAAGCCATAAGGAGAGAATTGTGTGGCAAGTGGCAACAACGGTGGGATAACTCCGACAAGGGCCGGTGGACCCATTCTGTTAACAGAGAGTCGCACTGCGTCCTTGTATCGAGAAATGGGTCGACTAAAAGCACGGAAAATTGAATTACCAACTGACATAGTTCTTTACGGGACACCGTGGCTATAGGAAGTACTTGCATCGCTTCAAGTTAGACGAATATCCTAACTGTCCTAAGTGCGGTGCTATACCCGAGGACCCTAAGCACGTTATGTTCCATTGTCCCAGATTTCTGCAACATAAAAGGAGGATGATCAGCAGGGGCGGACATCGAGCCCTCCAATCTGGTGGAAGAGATGCTGAAGTCGGAGGAAAGCTGGATGGCGGTAAATGCGGCAGTAGCCGGTATTGGATTGGAGGGGTATCTCACGAATCGGATTATATCCATGCTGAGTGCCAGGATAATCCAGTCGGATCTGGGAGGCAACCACTTGACCAGAGCTGTGAACAGAGGCACGTCCAAGGTGGCGCCAACTCACCGGTGCTCTGGTTAATAGTTATGGACACGTACATTGGACAGCAGCGGGGTGACGATGGTAGCGTATGCCGACGACTTCGTGATATTAGTGTCAGGGACGGTTCTGTCCATTATGAGCGACATCATGGAAGGAGCGTTGCGAAAGGTGTGCCTGTGGGCCGCAAGATGCGGACTCAGCATAAACCCAATAAAAAACGCAACTGATGCTATTCACCACCAAGGATACCTGAATTCCATCTACCACGGCTGAATGAACAAAGATTGGTTCTTTTCTCTAATGTAAAGTATTTGGGTGTAATCCTGGATCCTAAGCTAAATTGGAGGTTGAACATAGAACTGAGGGTTAAGAAGGCCTGTATAGCCTTCCATGCCTGTAAGAGAACCTTTGCAAAGAAATGGGTTGGTTCTTTGGATGCACACCGCTGTAGTGCGTCCGATCCTGACGTACGGCTCTATTGTATGGTGGCAGGCTTTGAAGAAGAAATACAATAGAACGAAGCTTAATAGGATTCAAAGAGCCGCGTGTGCAGGTGCTACGGGGGCTCTGCTGTCCTGTCCGGCAGATGCTCTCAATGTACTCCTGCATCTCCTCCTCCTAGACCTCCACATCAAATATGTTGCAGCGTGCAGTGCTGTCAGAGTACGTGAGTCCGGATGCTGGACAACGAAGTCCTACGGCCACAGCAACATCCTAGATGAAATACCTCGAGAAATCTGGGCGTCCCCCACGGACTATGTCGCACGCAAGCTGAACTTCACGAGAAACTTTGCTGTGTACCTTCCAACCAGGGCAAAGTGGAAGACCGGCGGTGTGTTGCAAGACTATGACACGGTATTCTTTACGGACGGATCAGAGATGGCCTATGGAGTCGGTGCGGGGGTTTTCTCGAATACACACGGTGAATCCAAGTCGTATGGTCTCCCAGGTTTCGCCAGTGTATTCTAGGCGGAAGTACTGGCGATATTGGAAGTCTGTCGATGGCTGGAGCGTGACTCGAGCCCCAAGCGTAACATAGCCATTCTGACCGACAGCCAAGTGGCCATCAAGGCCTTGTTGACGACATCTTCCCGGCTGGTGGGGCAGTGCAGAGACGCGCTCAACCATCTGGGCGGCACGCTCAAGGTCACTCTCCTCTGGGCATAGGAACATAGAGGGGAATGAGCGGGCTGACGGATTGGCCAGGCAAGGCTCTGCTGTTGGTCCCTCGGCTAATACAGTCGGTATTCCGCTAGCGGCTGTCGGGAGCGAAGTCTACTCGCACTACCTAGCAGCCGCGGGCCTAAAATGGCGAAGGCTTACAAGCTGTGCCAAGTCCAGGAGAATTTGGCCCGCTTATAACATAGCCCGATCACGAGAGCTCCTGTGCCAGACGCGTGCAAATGTATTCTAGATTACGGCGGTCTGCACGGGGTACTGGCCCATAGGGGACCATGCCGCTAGGCTCAGCATACCCTACAACTCGCATTGCCGAAGCTGCGGAGAAGGAAGGGAAACCCTCATGCACTTTCTCTGCGATTTCCCAGCTCTGGCTAGAGTCAGGCTGCGGACATCGGGTAAACCATTCTCTGGGGACCTCAGAGAGATTTCTAGCTGCAGGGTCGGAGAGCTGCTTTCCTTCGTGAGTGCTACGGGCTAGCTCTGAAGATCCGAGCCGGCTGGACTCTACTTGCCTGCTCCCTGTGGCATCAAAACGGCGCACCAAAGCGCTAATTGGGCTCCTCGGAGCGGCCACTGATACCTACCTACCTACCCATGGATCTTACTCGGAAACGTATTAAAATTTCATTTGTTCCTTATAAGATGATACAATTTACGGCCTATATGGTCTGTAGCCAACATTAATTAAAGGCACGTCGTATTAATGTCTGAATATATGGTAAAATCGAACCGAATTGATGCCTGGAGGTATCTTTAATCCAATACCATGTTTCATATCTATGTACATAAACGCACATTAAGTATGTTAAATACTCAGCATAAATATTTGTTTCCTTATTCCATAAATCAATCTAAATCCTCAATAGTTCCATAAAATGTATTATTTTAACAGCATGATATGCCAAAGTATCTTTTTCGAAAATTAGGTTACAGAATGGAAGAAAACCATATCTCTATTCAGAATTGTACTGTTACTTGCGAGTACCATTGAGTATAAAATGATTTATTTAGGCTTTGATATTCAATAATGCATATGCACGATGATTTCTCGGATTATTTCCACGCTTTCCAGCAACTCCACCGTCATGACTGCACTAATTTTTCATACAACTTCAGATTTATCATTACAAAAGCCCGTTCTGCCGAATTAGGTTAAACCCAGTTGAATTTTGAGTTTTATTAATTTGAAATGTAATATAATATGATAATGGGGCCCTAATCGGGAATATACGAAATGATGTTTCTGCAGACATAATCCTCTTATGGATCCTCATCATCCACGCTAGCACGTACTAGTGTTTGTGCCCACATACATGAATAAAGCAATTCGATTTTGGAGCAATGAAGCGAGGATACGGACGAAATTGAAGTGGGTGTACGCATTTATAGTACACATGCTGGCAAGAAGAAATTATAGATTAATATGTCTGCAGGCATCTTGGATAAGCTCCAGGTAACAGTTTCATATAAAGTACGAAGAGAAGCTATTAATAATTCATTGACAGATTTAGAGGCATGAGTCCGATATCACAAGGAGGAACATAGATGATAGCAGGCGTACCTGGCACTATGCTTTGAAAAGGAAATTTCTGAGCTTTACGTGCATCTAATGCATCTAGCTTTGGAAAGATATGAGGCTATTTGATCATGTGAATTAGTAACTACGTTTCAAATTTGTAATATGTCACAGTGAACTGATGTGCAAATACCAAGAGAAGTGGAAGTCCATACTATATATGTCAGCGTTCCTTTAGGAATCAGGCTTCAATTATCTTTTCATATGTCTTTGATTCCGCAGAAAAGGATGTCGAGCAGAGGTAAATTACTGCGATAGTTCATCTTTAAAGGTTATAAAGTTTTAATATTCATTTCGTGATAAATATAGGATGGGGACACAGTTTGAATTTCTAAATTAATTGCATGATTAGGTCACTTTAAATCCATAATAAACCAAGTGTTTAAATTTAGATGTTATCCCGATTTTCGAATTATCCTTGCTGGTATTTAATGAACGACGGATGTGCATTATCAAGCAGCAAAAAATAGCAACTATTATGTATGATATTGAGTGAGTGGCGGAAAAGGTGTGACAAGAGGACAATAAAGATATATTTTTGTTGAATTACCGAGCTCACTAGAGTTACTCTTTCAAACAACGGAAACAGAATTAAATTTGAGGACATAGTCTTTCACAAGAAAGGAAAGAAAAAGTGAGCCTACTTTCAAAAAGGAAATAGAAAACGAACCTGCGATCAAAAAAAAGGAAAAGAAAAGTGTTCAAAGAATAAAAAAGTGAAAAATTAAAAGAAATTAATTTGAAAAGAAGGAAAGAATGAGGAGTATAAATAAAGTGTATCCTGCAGCTCCAGAGAAGGAAATGTGAAGACTCCTCACCTCAACTCACAATAATCCTATGTTTTCAACATAATATGAACTCCCCCCTCTTCAATACGGCACATAAGTAGAAAAAAACTGCTTTTACGCCTTTTCCTTGTTAAACCTTTGTGTAAAATAAAACCTTATTAAAACCGATTCACTGTCTATCTGTCTGCATGTCTGTCACAGACACTTTTCTCCAAAGCTGGCGAAACTGATCCGCACTAAATTTTTTGGACATATGGAAACTATGAAATGCTACGTATGTACTGAGTGACATAAATTTAGGTGAAGTTTTAAGGGGGGCTTCCCATACAAGGGGTATGTACAAATTTTTTTCATTGAATATAGTCATATGGGGTATCAAATGAAAAGCCTCGATTAGTACACTCCAAAATTGGTACTAGTTTTGACATGAATTGTAGAAAGCGCGAGTAAGGAGTCAAAATGTCAATTTCGCACGAATTTACCGCATCTTAAGCCATGCAAATAAGATGCTGATGTCATAACTAACGATATGAATTCGCAATCGAATGAAATATTAAAATGCCATCCATGACGAATATACTTCTCCCATCCCCTTTATTAAAATCGATTCACTATTTGTCTGTCTGTCACAGACACTTTTCTCCAAAACGGCTAAATCGACCCCCAGGCATACAGTCAGAGATATAAATTTACGTGGAATTTAAAGAGGGCTCCTCATATATGCAAAGGAGGGAGTGTAAAGATGTTTCCACCGGGTATAGTCATGCGGGTTATCAAATGAAAGGTCCCCATTAGTACTTACCAAAACTGATGTTAGTTTTGTCGTGAATTGTAAAATGAGATAATAAAGAGTCGAAATGGGAACACTTAAAGTGAGACAAGACTCATTTTCAGAAAGTACACAACCCAAAACTCTGAAAAAAATCAAGGCGGTGCGCTTATATGAAATCTAGACTTCAAAATATGTGCCATTCTGCTCAAATAAACTTGCTAATAGCATAATACTATCTTCTAGAAATTCACGGAAAAGCCCCCTTAAGTTTATTCTAGTTATATGTCGATCCGCCTGTATGCGTGTGTGTGTGTTTGAGATCAGGATTAGGCAAAGCCTCTGAATACTCAGATCCAAGTGGTTCATTGTATTCAATTCCCCCCTCTAACGAAATATCCTGGATTCATTTATGTATCGCAGAACTTCCGTTAGTGGATGTGATACAATCCGTTGCAGTTGTAGCACATCAGCACCAAAAGTCTGATGTCTAATACGTCCATAGGCAGGGCACTCACATAGAAAATAAATATGGATTCCGCTTCCTCATTGCAGGATGGACACCTATCTTCTTGGAGAATTCCTATTCTGAACATATGCCCAGCTAGTAAATGATGACCAGTCAGAATACCCACAACACTTCTGGAAGTCTTCCTGCTTTTCGACAGGATAAGCTTTGCAACCAAACAAACGGTTCTGACAGGAAAAGTTTGGTGTGTTTAGCAGCATTAAAGTTCTGCCACCTGCCTTCATCGCAAACTTGTTCCCAGTTTTAATATAAACAAGCATCTAGTTTAGAACTTCTTCTTCCTCTTCTTTGTAGAGTTAAAGGATTGTACTCCTTATTTCTGAAAGTCAAAAACGTTCAGTTTACTTCTTTTTGTAAACCACGCAAATGTACCCAGATCAGGCATTTGATAGAATGAAATGGCGCCAACGATCACGACGAGCTGACCCCGCTTGTGAACGGAACGAAGGCTAAAAGAAGAAGAAGATTTACTTGATATTATAAGTTGACCGCTACTAGATCCTGCCTCTAACAATTTTGACATAAGGACGTAGGCTCCCACGCTTAGGACCAGAAAATCCGAGCCCCCTTTAATGATCTAATACCACAAGTTTGGTGAATGCGATAAAGAATTAGACAACAATATCACCGCCTTAGTCAGGTTTCCAGTTCCTCTCATTAAGGGAGTACTCGCCTTTCAAGCTGACCTCCCGCCAGACCCTCGATGCAGGCTTTCAGAACATGTCTTCCACAGATTTCTCCATGAAGGAATATGAATCTGGTAATGCTCATGAGTTTTGAACACCATTATTGTGATAGCAAACGTATACAGGCTTCCCCATCATGACTAGGTGGTGGTCGAATGGAAGCTCTCTTTGAGTCCAGTTGGTGTCGATTTCAAATATTTATGCATCGAGTTAAATTTTCAAGCAACGGCAGATCTGTTTAACAGAGTCCGAGATATCTTAAAACTTATTGGACAACAACAGGTCGCATTATGGTAGGCTCATTATTTCATCCTAACGACTGGATTTAGGTTCCCTGAAGGTAGTCCTTGCAATATATGTACTTCCGACGTGTAATGCTTGATTTAGAATCTGACAATAAATTTAACTTGCAAAAATAAAATCGGTTATTAATGGAGAAACACCGTGAGAACCATCGTCCTCCTTACATTCCATTTCCAGATCTAGAGAAAGCATTTAACCGTGTGCCACACGAACTCAGCTGCTCAACGACAATACCTAGTACCAGAGGAACTGTTGCGCTGGGTCAAACTGCTCTACCAAGATCCGAAAAGTAAAGTTTGAAGTGTGGCGGGTGTATCAAAACCGCTTCGCGTTTCTGTTGGTGTTCATCAAGGAAGAACCCTCTCATCACTCCTGCTCTCGTTATCGACACCGTCACAAGGGAAATCCAACGTCCCGCATCTTATACACTGATTTACGCAGATGACATTTTCCTAGTGTCTAATTGCAAAAATTATTTCAAGCAGCTCGTCCAAAAATGAGATGATCGCTTCATGCAACACGGTCTCAGATTGAATCTAAATAAAACTGAACTTTTGATGACCGATCCCCATGAAATGGGTACAATCACTATAAACGGAAGTGGCCTACCCAGAACTGAGCGATTTAAATATCTCGGGTGAATGCTTCCAGCCAATGGAGAACTGCATGGCTTCACGGATGAAGTGGCATTCCACAACTGGTGTTCTTTGTGATCAACGTATCAACGAACGTCTCAAATCTAACATTTACCGCAATATCGTCCCTCCTGCCGCTCTGTACAGTTCTGAGTGTTGGCCGACTATAAAATATAATGAACGACGTCTTGCGGTAATGGAGACGACGATGTTGCGTTGGACTAGTGGCGCAACAAATTTTGATCAGATGCGAAATAAGGATATCTCCGAACGATTTGGGGTTGCACCGATAATGGAAAAACTACGAGAGAGGCATCTTCGATTCGCGATAGCGAGAATTCACTTGCCAAAATTAGTCTGAATGTCGAAGTCGATGGTAAGCGATGGAGATTTAAAAGCCTTGCGATTGCATCCAGATCAGATATTTGATAGAACTAAATGGCGAAACTTGTCACGACGAGCCGAACCCGCTTATGAACGGAACAAAGCTCAAGAAAAAGAAGAAGGAGAGCATAGCAGAAATCCTTTTGCTTTGTATATTATATCGTATGTAATGGAGCCTATGACTAATATCTAGTACCAATATGGACATTAGATCTGTAACGAAGATCAAGTCGTACATAGGATATTATGACGTAGGGATTAAGATCCATGACATATTGGTGGATAAAACATGTTTGAACAACTGAAGCAAGCGAACCTTAGGTTGTTTCCGAAAGCACGCATATAGACGAAATTGACGGATAGCTTCATGTTGTTCCTAACTGTTCTTTAGAAAAACTTCACAATAGACGAAACATATATTCCTCAGCGACCTTAAACCCAGAAGCATTGGAGGAAGCCTTAAAGTAATATTAGGGAACCCAATTTTCTCTTAAGTTTAGCTAGTTAACAATAAAAAATCATTAATCATCAAAGGGCCTGACGAGAAAACCTCGAAAAAAAGCTACGAGGTTCTGACTAATAGGCACCACTAGGAAGTAAGTTTAATGCTGCTCTCACAGCCGTAGTGACTGGAGTTAACATGTTGGAAATGTTGCCGTGGAGCCCGATTCCTTTTTTTTTTCAAAATGAGACCAATTCGAACTCTTGACCTAAGAAAAATGTCAATCCGATTTCACGTCAAGCGCAAAATCCGCGCCGTCATCCCTTTAGGAGTTATTCCTTTCACTGACAAATTGTCTGTCGCTCTTATTCTGAAAGTCTAGTTTCCTTATATATAATATTTTGGTTTGATTTTGTTTAAGAAGTTGTTTATTTCACTGACAAATGGTTTTGTTTTAAGAGTTCTGCCGAAAATGGCCAGCATCGGGAAGTCAGGAAAAGATGAGGAAGGAAACGCGCGCTCCTCTCGTACAAGCTGTGGCGACCGCATTTCAACGCGTCTGGTGGAGGTGATCTCACCGCCGGCAATGTAGTCGATGGTTCTTGCCTCCGATGTGCCGCCACACCTTGCTGTGTAGGGAAAAACTCCAGTTCAGATTTTTAATGAGATTAAAACTGGTTACGTGGGTTACTACATGCCTAAAACCAAAGGATATAATATATAAGGAAATAATGGCGTCAAATATTTTCATCCGACACTAAAAAATTCAAAATCACAATTTCAATAACAAAGGTGTGTTAATAATTGAATATCTGGCTTAGGAAGACCATCAACGAAGCTAGATGCTGTGAGACCCTAAACAAGTTTAAAAGGACGATTCAAAATAAAAGGAGAAGCATAGTAAAGGGAATCTTAGTGCTACATGACAATTCGAGGCCGCAGACGGCCAACACCATAAAAGAACTCCTAGACTCGTTTGGATGTGATGTTGTGAACCACCCCTCGCATTTGCATGACTTGGCCTCTTCAAATTAGCATGACTTGCCCAAAGCTGCATATGGAAAAAATTGAAAAATGGGCAAAGAAATGAAAGGACAAGTGGAGAAGTTGGTGAAAGAGATTTTTTCGAGGAGGTATCAAAAAATTGATCTTAAGCCCGCCTATATCGAAATGGATGACGACTATGTTAAAAAGCAACTGTTTTTTTAAGTCTGCTCAAACTATCTACATGAAGTCTTATGTTCGGCATTGCCCCCCCCCCCCCTTACAGGGATTGACGACCCAGTTAATTTAGGCACCTATAGTAACAATAGTAGGATTTGAAATTATGACCATATTGCAACTGAATATTTCCAAAGAGATAATTGTAGAAAACTGCATAAAGACCGACTATTTCTCAAAGGTTCTTTATCGTTGAGGTGATCGCTTCGCATATTCCATTGCTCCATGTCTAGAACGTTGGCAAGAGAAAATACAGGAATGGGGTTGAGTATGAAATTGAATCATATTTAGTTCATATTTAAGCACTACATAGAATGAAAAAAATTAGTGTCATTTCGTCTTTTTCTACTAAAGGTGCTGTCTATTTCACACCTCACAAGGCTGTCGCTAGTATCCAGCAAAAGCCTGACGTATTAGTACTAAGATATTGCGGATCTTTCAAGTACCTGAATGAAATAGGATAATCATTTCAAGTTTTTGTGGTAATCGAGCGACCAGTCATCGTAAGTCACCAATCGATCCATTTGACCGTTCTGACATGCATAATTTCGTTTTATCTATTCTCTCAACAGGATCACTCTCAAGACCATTCGACATCAACGACGGTCTACGACAGGTTCATGCGTCCTCTTTAACCTGGCCCTGAAGAAAGTGATCCGTGATGCTGAGGTGAATGCAAGAGGTACGATTCTCTTTAAGTCCACCCAACTACTGGCCTATGCTGACGATATCGACATCATGGGAAGAACGACCCGACACGTACAAACTGCCTTCATCCAGATCAAGCACGCGACGCGAGATGTTGGGCTGCACACCAATGAAGGCAGAACAAAATATATGGTAGCAACGTCAGTACCAAACAAGTCGGGAAACCGAAAGCTAGAGGCTTCAGGTATGAAAGGTTTTGTGTATTTCTTTTATAAAGAGGTTTGAGTGTGCATTTGTCCCATTAGCATGTAGCACATAAAATATGCATATATTATGTGAAAATAGCCACTTTCAAGTGATATTGACATTCATAGTCTTGAATTTGCAGAGGAGCGCAGATTTGACCTAGTATAACTTTGTTAGTAATAGTGCGATTTTCGCCAAATTTGGCAGGATCATGATCTATACTGTAGCCTACATTGCTGCAAAATTTTGTGATTTAAGGGTGAACTTAAGGGGGGTTTTCCTGTAAAAAAAAATTATAAAAAATTATAGTAATATACTATTATTAACTTTATTTGAACAGGTATCGATATGGAGGGTATTTCGGAACCTAGGCACCATATAGTGGCAGCCCACTAAAAATGACCACTTTCAACCCCCCGCACTTCCCACCTTTTCAGCAAAAGTCAAAACTAATACCGGCTTCGAAAAGTACTAACCGAGACCTTTAATATGATACCCCACATGACTATATTTGATGAAAAAAAATTTACACCCCCCTTTTGCATGTATGGGGACCCACCCTTAAATTCGTCGTAAGAGGATATAACTCACTATATGTGTGAGCGTTCACAGTTCCCACCTTTTCACCAAATTTGGTGTCAATCGCTATAACCGTCTCCGAGAAAAATGCGTGTGACGGACAGACAGACAGACAGACAGACAGACGGACAGACAGATAGACAGTAAACCGATTTTAATAAGGTTTTGTTTTACAAACAAAACCTTAAAAACAACCAACGAACAGCATCAAACCGCACTGGTCAAACAGGCTGAATAAAGATAGGAGAATACAACTTTGAGACCGTTGATAATTTCTCCTATCTAGGGTCGAAAATCACAACCGATAACAGCTACGATGATGAAATCCGCGCACGGTTGTTGTCAGCCAACAGGGCCTATTTCAGCTTACAACTGTTCCGCTTGAAACGTCTCACCATAGGGTCAAAGCTCTTACTGTACAAGACTATGATCTTACCAGTCCTCATGTATTCCTCGAAGACGGGCTCTTAGCAAGAAAAATTGCGAACTATTGGCCGCGTTCGAGAGAAGAATCCTCCAAAGAATTTTTGGCCCCCTACATGAGTATGGACGATTACGTAGCCTACATAACGACGAAATCTATGAGCGATACCATGACCGTCCGATTGTGGATAAAATCCGGCTCAATAGGTTAGGGTGGGCGGGTCACTTAATCCGTATGGATGAAGGTGCTCCAGCCCGGAAAGTCTATAAGGACAATATCTATGGTAGAAAAAGAAGACCAGGCAGACCCTGCCTGAGATGGAGCGATGGCGTAGGTCAGGACGCCAGACAGCTTTTAGGGATATCGAATTGATGGACCTCGGCGCAAAACCGGGATGTCTGGAGTTCCTTATTAAGGCAGACCAAGACCGGATATCGGTTGTTGCGCCATTGATGCTGATGAAGAACCTTTTCATAATTCTATTCCAGCTACAGGTTTATCTTTATAAATGGATCACGAGATCCATTTTACTATGGTCTGATTTCGTTGTTGGGGCCCGAAAGACTCGTTTTTACCGTGAACTAAAAGTAAGACAAAATTCAATATTTTCTAAAACCATAGATTAGTATACTTAATTTTCTATGATTGCATAAGTTGAAGTATACTCAGTCAAGGAAAGAACGGTAATTCTCTCGAATTAACATACATTCTGATGTGCTTCACCCACGAGAAGCTTCACTTAAAACCTCAACCTAACTCCAATATAGTAGAACCCACACATCAACCTGCTGTTGAAGCATAACATAACACAACTCCAAGACAATAGCTCCCTAATAAGAATAAGAATCTTCTCGGCATGGATCAGAAGAACAATGACTTTAGACATCAGAACCTGCCTCCTCCATTAAGCAACACTACCGAGAAGTACGTAATAGATTTCCAGCTAGCATCTGAGTATCTCCAGTCTACCTACATTCCCACTTCAACTTCGACTTTGCCTTAATTACCATCATTACAAAAACGCACTGCAAGCTTGGCTCCTTGACTATGATCTTAATAAGCGCACATACTTACTGTGGAGATTTCTTAATATTTTTAACGGTCCTAACAAGATTTATATGTGTCGCTGGGGCGGCCTAGCTATAAAATCGAACGCATATGAATCATACAAGCAAACGAGTTGGGAACGCACAAACCTGCATGGCATGGACATGAAAATGTGCAGCAGAAAGAAGTGCCGGTAGTAAAATGTTATTTATTACTATTTTTATATAATATGGTGCATATGACTGTACAGGAGACATGGAGAAGTGAGCTATGGATGTAATATGATTTGTTGTTTAATTTATGTGCGAAAAATGACGCCCTCAGATACGACCGCTAAGACAAATAATTACACAAGAAGATGAAAAGTGCAAGCTTCAGTAATTTCTCTGTTGAAGATTGTCAGCACAGGTAATTGGATAATAACAATCATTTTACCGTTCACGAATAGATAAGAGACGTCCTCACTGCACCGTCAGATAAGTACGCCCCTTTTTGCTAGCATCACCCCGAGCTAGGTCCGCCTCATAAGTCTTCCACCATCAAACTATGCCTATGCCAAGGCAGTCCCAGTTTCCCATTTAGGAGGCTCCATATGACACCACATTGAATCTTATTTGGAATCCTAGTAAGGCGCGCCAAGTCCGACGAGCAAAAACCGCACAGTGAGAAAGTCAACCAACCATAATTTCCCCTCGTCTTTCCTAAACATCCCCAAGCAAACCACATGGTTGAACTAGGCTGTGACCATTTCTATCCGGCCGGCTCGTTTTAGACAGATAATTCCCATACTAGCGTCCGACGAAATAGCATAAAACGCTCCACTTTAGATGCACTCCCCGAAAGAGATCATACGTACGTGCATTCATGTGCAACATGTACATAATTACTGTCGCGGTAGACGCCAACCGTTTGGTCAGCGATTTAGAAACAGGTTTACCCGTATGAATGCCTGAATACGTAATGGACGATTTGACCATTATCGGCGAATGAGGATGTGAAGAATGTTGTTTTGTGCTGAATTATAAAGTCCGAATCGTCCGAAAAATGTAATTTAAACGAAAAGATAGAGTATACCGGTTCTGAATTAGGACACAATTAAATTTGATAGAAGCGGTCGAGTGCAGTATCTTTTCTTTCGTCTGAACCAGATGCATATACGCATGAGCTGCGTACTAACTTTTTCTGTTAGCGCATATGTAATAGAAACGATATTGCGTAACAAGAACAATTTACACTGAATTAATTACAATTTTTGTCCGTTAATGACGGACGGTGGGACGGAATTTTACGGGACGGGATTTATACATTGGTGGCAGAAATACGTAAACCTAGGGATCTAATATGCTGATGTTGTGAGTGGAATCCAATGATCTATTATACTTCGGATGGACGTCAAGTCCATTATGAAGTCGATCCTACAATAAGATCCTCTAAAATCCAGACTTGATCGTCTCCTTTGTAAAGCTCCATCTTAGCAGAAATGCCCTCACTAAGATCTTTCGTGAACTAAATCCCACGGTTTTCTTAAAACACGGATTGATTTTGTGACCACAATCAGAGCCCCGCTGTGACAAGCAACAACGGTACCATTTTATACCGAGTGCATGGCTCAGTATTCATACCTATTCATACCAAATTAAGGAGTACGGCACCCGTGTTGAAACGCAACACCGGGCTGAAACCCGAAGATCTCTGTTCGGTTGAAGGCAACCACAACCCCCATGAAGCTCCCGCACATATGACAGGAATTTTCCTGAAGTATGTGAGCCCAGGGGCTACCTCGGTTCCAATGGTACCAGTATACCCCTGGTAAGGTTTCGTGACTATTGCCACTTCAGATGAGTCCCAGTGCAGACTCGGGTCTGATTGCCCCAATTAGGCCTTTGGAGCATTCGTCTACTGCATGACGGCCGGCAAGCCAATGCCATACAGCGTCTCCCTGTGCCACTACTATGGAGCTTCTCCTGGGCCACTTGGTTTTGGTTCAGCCGGCAGGGTTACCTCCCCATCTTCCTCCCCGCCATCTCTGAGCAACAGTACAGTGAGACGGAAAATCCATGCGTAATGTCAGTTAAAATTAGAAGAACAGTAGTAGCATGATGTCGATCCCCAAGGGAATAGGAAATGAAAATTCGCCATTTAGTGAAAAATTTGCAACATTGTCAACACCGCATGGATTTAAGGCTAAATACCTCAGCTGCTATCTGGTAGAACATATGGTTCCAGACTGTCGGAAAGCTCAATAAAGATCTCGCTTGAGTTAAAAAATAAGGAAAGATAGGTAGACAAAAGCAAAACTAAACCATTGACATGCTAGTTGGAGTCTGGTTGAAAGGATATGAGTTATGAAACAGAGTGTTCCAATTGGCAGGAAACGTAAACAGACTAACACTAGATGAAATATGAAAGAGATAGACAATCACATGAGGCGGTACTAATTACTTCCAGACAATTGTCTGGAATTAGAACTTTTAATTACCTTTCTTTTCTACCAAAGTGATCTGCACCCTAAAAGTATACACCCGGCACTGAAGAAAGGAAGAACTTGTTCCGGGCAGAGACGGTGCTGAATTTTAATTCCCCTAAAAGTTAGCTGAGGTTGCTAGAGGGCTAAGTAAAGCAGTAGCTCCACAGAAGAGACAGTCTTCTCACAGCTCTTACTTTGAGAACACCACAATGAGAAACAGGATCGGTTTCGGATTTAAATAAACAAATCAAATATATAAACACTGTGACCGTTGTAAACTGTATTCCCAAATTCCCGGACTTCAATCCTCAGCTGACCTCAACATCAGACATGCAAACATCATCTCCTTCAGCAGCAAAAATACCCTTAATACAGGTTGTTCAACAATATTAAGTCAGCTTGCAGAGCTTTAAGCGGAGATACGCGCAGTTCATCGCCAAATTCACCCTCAATACCCTCGGTCAAAGTCAAGTACACAGCGCAGTTCCAAAAACCTTCGCCCCTAGGATATATGTTAGTATCACCGGAGGTTCAATTCCGAGGCCACCGATTGCACGGAAAATGCGAATAGTCCCATCTCATCCCTTTCACGACGCCTGCCTATGTCTGTCCAAAGTACAGAGACACGGTTGCTTGGAGGTACGGGCGTCGATATAGGCATTTATCCACGCTCCAGAGACGACATAAAGCAAGTCATTCCAGGACTGCTAGACGAAACCAATAGCATCAGCAACCGCAAACTATGCAACAATCAGTGATGTCAATATTTCAACAACCGTGCTGCTATCTTGAGTATACTAGACAGTGCTCCCGCGGTAATGAACAGTGAATCTATTAGTAACATCATCGAAACGAATCTTCTTACGCGATGGCCAACGACATCGAGAGAAACCCGATCTCGAGTCAATACCAGGTTCCACCAGGAAACCATCGTGGCAATACACGCTCCCGAGAGAGACTACCGAAAACCGGCCAAACTCCCGTTCAGCCAACTGTAGTGGCAAACCCACCGAAATCTAACAGAGGAGTTAGATTTGCTGATTGTTACCAGGCACGACTTCAGTAATTTTGTACACCACCAGCAGGTCAACAAGAGCACCACCAGCAACCCTCGGTTGGCATCACGGTACGGCCAACTGAATTATGGTAATTTCCTTGCACCCAACCCCTGGTAGGAGGGGGCATGCTGTGCTAATTACTTCCAGACACTTTTAATCAATTTGAGGCTCTTTATTGTTGAGGAGAAAGGGCGCACCTAAATACCGTGTCGCATTCTTCGAAATCTTAAGAATCATCCCCTTTCCTTACTGAGTAAAAGCAAATCACAGTATTTGGGACTAAAAGCTCAAGAGACACCTGGGTGATATAGCTTGCCGGTGAGAGTACCACTAGTAGTTGCGTCAGTTCTTAAAAATCGCCTAATATATTTTGCGATGATGTAAATTGTAATGTATTCAATGAAGAAGCAGTTCTTGAGATAGTGCCCGAATGACAATTTCGACTATGAAACATCACAAGGCAGCGAGCCGAATGACTATCTGTGATCTAAAGAAGAAATAATTTCTGCTGGTCTAGAAATGAATCTGAAATCTGGAGGCGCCATTGCTTTCGAGTTCACTTATCGTCACCGATTGGGAAACCTATTATATCGCAACACCGTTGGAAGCTTGGTCCCTGTTATTTATCTCAGAGATGTTCGAGATTTTTGGTCAGTAAACCAAGGAAGAAATCGCTCGAAGCCAGGAAAAAAATCAAGATAATAATTCTTTATTTTCTAAAAAGAAAAACTAACATCGTAGAGTTTTTAACTCTACCATGTTATATTTTATCGGTCTGAAAAAGTAAGCACGCAAAGAATCTGCGGAAACATCAAGTCAGTTACGGAAGGTCGGCGAGGAGCTGACTGCCCGCTCCGAAAAAAAACTCTAAAAATACCAGAATCATGGTCCCAGATAGGATCAAAACAATAGCAACTACCTTGGCAAAAAGAACGGACTCTTCGCCATCAACCGAAACAAATTGTAGTGTGATGGGGCAATGTTTGGTGAGTATAGCGGGTAGGGGAATACCTCCCAGCAAAGAATTCGCAGTGTTTTCTGGTCCGCTTTTGCGGCATACGGCCTTGCCTTATCGTGCTGCAAAATGACCCTGTCGTATTCGTCCTTCAATTATGTCGCTCAGGCGCAAAAGTTGCTGCCGGTAAATGTCTACCATCACCGTTTGACCAAGTTTCAAGACCTCGTGGTGGATCACTCCTTTTTGGTCCCACCAGATGCACATCAATGTTTTTTTACCTTAGATGTTCCTCTTTGGCATGTTTTTTGGCGCTTCTGATTGCCGTGGTAAATCCACTTTTCGTCACGCGTTACAATTTGGGGCAGGAATTGCTTTCATTCTTGCCTTTCAGGAAGCTCTCTCTCTCAATGGCTCTATCAAGCAATTTATGTGGCGTCCATTTCCCTTCCTTCTGAATCTTTCTTGTGATTTTTAGGCGATATGCAATAGATGATCGATCGACTCCCAAAACGTCAGCAAGCTGCTGTTGCGTTTGACAAGAGTCTGCATCCAATACTACTTGTTTGGATAGCTGACATATAAGCCATTCAGATGCAGTATCGTCACATGTAAAGTTCAAACTGTTTACAAAGGTATTGTCATCTATCGGCAATGTAAACAGCCATTTTCACACATCAAATACTTCCCACACCGAGCCATTCGCACACGGAAACGTGCCTCTCCAACCAAATTGATTCTTCTGGAGGCTGCTCTTTATCCAATTAAAAGAGCAGCCTCCAACACATTCGACGTCAAAGCTTTTTGGACGAAATGCGAGGCGGTCTTAAAGAACAGCCCCATGGCGACGCTCAACTCACAACGTACTTTGTCTTCTTGGCGGAGTCAGACATATCAATGAAATAATTGCGAACACGTAGAGAGAACGGAGTAAAGGCAATAGTCGAGAGTATCGCAGGATTTCCCAATTGACGTGACTGGTTTGACGAGGAATGTATTAGCGCTATAGCTAAGAAGAATGATACGTATACCACCTAGGGCGAAGAAAGAAAAGTGTAACTGTGCAGACGAAAACAAAGGAGAGATTCCAGATCCCAGAAACCTCCGGCAAAGTTCATTCACAGCCACCATCATTCAGTGGGGTTGAAGCAGCCTTATATGTATCATGGAAGCTATGGTAAAAAGACAGATCATGATTGACAACTCTCCTGCATAAAGTGTATTGTTATGGGATAAATTTCATGGTATGACTATTGGCATAAAAATAGTACATATAAGCCCGTTAAATATGATATATGTAAGACCTGCTATGACAACGCAAAAGAATTTCACTATTGTGTTCGTCACACACAATACAGAAATCGTTGAAAAAATATTACTGTCGTGTACGACAATGTCAAAGTGGCTTTAGAACTGGGCGATCTAGAATTAACCAACTGTTCCCAGTAGAACAGGTACTTGGGATATACCAGAAATTTAACACCAATGTGGACTACATCTGAGTAGATTTCGAGAGGAGTAGAATATCCCAGATCAAGGCTCAAGCAAGGATACGGTATCGCTCCTACTCTCTTCAATGTTACTCGGGAGCATATCATTCCAGGAATTCTCATCGACATATAGTGGACAGACGGGGCTCTTTCATGCATACTTGGTCCGATACGGGAAGGACCAGACTGGAAAATTACATATAAGACGGAGCTGTAATAAATCTTTGACAATCCATTCTAGTCAAATTTTACAAGCTGCAGAGACAGACCAAGTGAAGCGTATGGGCGACACAAGAATCCCCAAGCACACGGTGAAGGGTGAACCTTGAAACACCCGATCACTGATTGCACAATCGACGACCAACTTCTGGGATTTCGTGACCCCTCCAGAGCAAGAATATCATTGCTTATAAACCGAAGGGCAAACATCATACATTCCAACGTTATGTTAGGAAAGCCGAAATAATCTGAAGAACTTGTATCGTTCCATTACGTCAAGAAATCTATTTAGCAAATGAACAATTCTAAACAAAGGTTCACCTGCGACAACTTGATCCCCCCTGGGCCGGACCACGGTATAATAACAAACGTTCAGTGGATGTAGACTATCTTTCTGTGGAAAAGGCGTTCTTTCTCGTATTTTCTCACCCTTTTTGTACAAAATGAGACCCCATTTGATATTATTCCACTCTGTATAACCGAAACTACCATTATATTATTCGCAATATATGTCTTCAAGTTTCATTTGCTGCGTCGTGCTCTAGACGAATCAGATATAATTTCATAATAATCCCATTAGTGTTTTGGATTACCCGAATGTACATGGGCCCATTTTTTCAGAGGTGAACTTCATGAGAGGTGAAGAAGTGCTACTGGAGCAAGCAAAACAGCGAAATCTTAGAAGGAAGGAGAGCGGGAAATTAGATGCGTTAGCGACTCATTATCGTTACTGAAATGGAAAGATAACTGAGATGTACACCTTCTCAAAGACGAGAACTCTGGAAAATGAGAAGAAGCCAAAATAACGCAATAAAAGGTATTTAGTTGAAAATTTCAGTGTAATGAAGGCAGAGGATGATTATTTTCTATTTGAGAATACAATCTTTATATTCCTGTCCCAGCTAATTATTCAAACTTACTTAGAATAGGCTATAAGGGAAGGTCAGGTACTGGTAGTCATATACTACTAGCATCAGTGGGAGATGATGAAGGTCACTAGCGCTTCAGTTTATTCAGTTGCTTAGGCGCAAGTTCTCCCTAAATTTTATAATTGTTTAGCCCTGGACTAATTCCAGGAGCCGATAACTAGCTAAACGGCTATTGTCAAAAGCTGAATTTGTTAAAATAAGGCAATAAAATTTCACAGACATATCGGCCAGATGCGTAGGTTCGAAGAAAGTACCATCAAAAGATATAATTTGGATTGAAAGCCCCTAACTGCACACTGCAGCGCATATCTTCGTGTAAAATATAGCAATTTTACGAATTTTATAAAAAAATCTATATTTATACATATATATATTACCTGGCGCACCAGGTTGATTCCGACCTGAGTGGCAAACGCAGAGCTGCATGCGACCAGGCGCGTGTCATAAACCTCCTTAACAAATCCGTAACCCGGGGTGAAGGAATCGACGCGCCTATCGGATGAATTGCAGTGACGTTACACTGTATTTCAGCGGCTCCCCTCCAAATACCTTTCCTACTTTTGGAGGTAACCATGGGGCATTGCAACATTGGGGCTCTGTTGCAGGGTTGACTGCCTCCCCAACACTCGTGAGAACAAAATTGGAGATAATATTTCAAATTCTTTTGATGAGACCCCAGGGACACGGAAACATGATTAAGAGCCGCTCAACAACATCAGAGCGCCTATTCGCCCTTGGATGTTTGACGGTTATGCCGTCAACCGCCAGGGAGGAAAGACCCAGGCGTCGTATGCTTTGGACGAACCAACTCAATGAATTTGTCGTCCGCGTCTATTACCGTGTCACGGATTTGGAACGAAGTCCATCAAGGTACAGACACCGACTGCATGACGCGTTCATAATCCGATTTGCGGAACCAAGTCATGTTCCGGAATTCGTCAACCAGTACCAACTAGGCAAAAAATCTTCAAAGAGGTTTCACTTGAGTTCGGTCTGGAGTCATCAAATGACCGGACTAGTCAAAGGAGCAACACAAGTACTCCACCTGTAAGGCATTCCATGAACCCAGTGGTCTGGAGAAGCTTAGTAACTGGCGATGTCGACCCAATTTATAATGAGGCTTTAACCGCATTCCAGGTCGCATTCACAGAATATGCTGAGATTCTCCGAGACGCTAGGCCAAAGATTACAAAACTAAAGTTTACTTTGGCAACTACTAAAATCATTGCTGCCGTTGGTCGTGTCACGCAAGCACTTCTTGGAAATCCATCACCAAAAGTGCACAGATGCGTTGCGAACATCATTGAAAACTACCATCTCTTCAATGAAGTCCCAATCGAAGAAATCCTCGAGGTACTGACGTAGAAACTTGCGGTATGCTCCAATGGCATCCGTAGGTATAACAAGAGCTTTCAGCGAAGGACAGACAACACCTTGTTCTTCCAGAACCAACGGGGATTCTACAAAAATCTCACCAACTGAGGTAGGGAACGTGACCTCGATCTGGATGAGGAAGAAGACTTCTGGAAAAGTGTTTGGAACGACCCTAGCCGTTGCAATTTAAAAGCACCTTATACGTTCATGCGTGGCTCTCCCCGAAATGACCATGCCTGATATTACTGAAGCTGACGTAGAAGTAGCCCTTGAAAAAGTAGGTAATTGGAAAGCGCCAGGAATTGATAAGATTCAGAACTTCCGACTGAAACGGTTCAAGAGCGCTCACAGAGTATTGGCAAATCATTTTAATCAGATGATTGTTGATCCGAAATTAGTTCCACAATTTTTCACCAGGGGGATAACTTGTCTCATCGCCAAGGAACAGGGTGCCCTTTGCCCTTCAAAATGTCGACCAATTACTTGTCTTCCTACCATCTACAAGGTCTTCACCTCAGTTCTTTGCACGAACATCTCAAAACATCTTGATGTTTATAAATTGCTAGCTGAGGAGCAAAAACGATGGCTCCCGAGGCTGTAAAGAACAGTTTGTAATCGATACGGTCGCTGTAAAGCAGACTGTCCACCAAAAATGGAATATCTCGACAGCCTACATCGATTATAAATCAGCCTTTGACTCCATATCACATTCGTGGTTACTAAAAGTGTTACGCTTGTACAAAATCAACCCGAATGTAGTTCTTCTCCTGAGAACAGTGATGAAGAATTGGAGCACGAAGCTATCGGTATCCTCACAAACATCAGGAGAGATTCCAATCGGGCGTGGCATTTTCCAAGGCGACTCTCTAAGCCCACTGTGGTTTTGTTTGGCTTTGAATCCGCTATCCCACCTTCTGCATGAAAGCAAATATGAGTTCCAAGTCAAACATGGCATATTGTCAAAATGTACAATAAGCCATTTAATGTATATTGACTTCGCTCCTTGCTGGACATAACCATTCAGTTCAATAGGGATATCGGCATGCAGTTGGGTTTGGAGAAATGTCGCATAAAAAACAAGTGTTCGGAGAAAACACACCGATAACGAAGGATACAGCCACAATAATAACCAAATCGAGGGTATGGATTCGGAGGACGTCCACAAATACCTCGGCATATTGCAAGCAACAATACGTGCTGTGGCAATAACGAAATCTAAGTTGCTGGGGGAATTTCAACGGCATCTGGATCTTGTCCTTAAAACTAAGCTGTTCGGGAAAAATAAAATCATGGCGATCAACACCTTCGCCATTCCTGTCCTTCTTTATACTTTCGGTGTGATACAGTGGAGTAACACGGATTTAGAATCTGTCAATAGACGGGTAAAGGTAGTTCTTGCAAACAACAACATGCACAATAGAGCTGCCGAGAAATTGAGAATCACTATCCCACGTTATCAGGGAGGAAGGGGGGTACTTGATTTGAAAGCATTGCACTACAATCAAGTGCATTCTTCTTCGAGAATCAATCCTCAACATTAGGCCACCATTAGGACATTATTAAAAAACACTGACATTGCACCATCAGACTACGACTTATTTGGGTCACTATAAAACTCTCTACAGTTTTTACTAGTGAGGAGGGAATTATCGCCCTGACTATCAAATAACGACAAGACTGTTTCATGACAAGAAAGGCTTCAGCAATGACGGAATTTAAGTCGATTGAAGCTGATCAATTCTCCCATATTCGAGCACGTTAAGAAGGAGAAAATTTGGCAAATCCTAGATTTCGCTTTTAATTTAGAAGACGCAGAAAATAAAGAAATGGAACGGAGACCAATTCGCGGAAGAAGTGAAGTTGGTGAAGGTGGTTCATTGGCAGATACAACAAGAAGATAATTTGACGCCAAACTGTCTGCCCAAAGTCGCGAGAGGCTTTTTCCCTGAAGTGTCAGCTGAAAATATTTGAAAAAGTTTGGTTTATACATCGATTGCCCCCTCGGTGTTTGAATGTGGTTACCAGAGGAATCCTTTGACCGCTCCGAAATATGAAGCGCAATCAATAGCTCTATTCCGCTGACGACGCAGAAACTGCAAGGAAAAGCGTAACCTCTAACATATATTATTAGCAAACACGTGAAACTTAACGCCTTGTCCCGCTCGCTTTTAAAAAAAAGCCTTCCGAAAACCTGCCTGAAGAATCGACGCAATGGCAAACAGGGTATATTAACTGAAAAGCTCCCTATAAAATGGAGAATTAAGATGTGCCCCCATGCAAAGTCTTTCAAGGGCTTTCATATCAACGCCAAATAAATTGGCGGTACCATGACTATTCTTGTTAATGATTTAACCGAAATAAGAGTTGAAAACATTGACGAGGAAGCGCACACGATAAGGAGTAGCTTTGCGGGATGTAACTCAACTTTTGTTGAAACACACTTAGCTGGAGACGCCCAGAAGTTGAAGATTTAAAAAAGGAGTCCCCAAAGCTTCAAACTAATAACTCATTTGAGTTTTTTTTTCAACTTTTGGCCTTAGTTCTTAATTAAAATCCTTTCCTTTCAGTCCAGAAAGGGTCACACCTGCTGACACAAAATTTGGTGGAAATGTTGAAACTGCAAACCCCAATGCTTGTACTGAATTTTTTCTTTTAATTAGGGCATGTAAGGTACTAAATAAAAGTCCACGATTAGTAGTTTATGAAGGATTAGTTATTTGAAATAATTATGACTTAGTTTTTTCGCTAGTGTTATTTATTGGTCAATTTTGTTAGCATTGATGAAGGGAACAAGTGGTTTCCGAAATATCGGAATTTGCAAGACCAATAAATAACACTAGCCAATAAAAAAAGCAAGTCTTAATTATTTCAAATAATTTAATCTCGTGTAATTACACTTAAAAGGTTAAGTTTTGACATTGGATCTAAAAAGGTTGAAAAGGCGCACTTAAATTAATGACTCTCTCCTCAAACATTGGAGTTCATGATAATGGCTAGATATGACATGAAGACTTCAAAATACTCTTGATCCGGATATCCCTAAAACAAAGTTAATATTAGTATATTAGCTTTTTTTTGTAAAATTTACTGGCAACCACCCTTAAATTCATCCTAGAAGTACAAAAATGTGCGGTGAGATAAGCCAGAATATGGACGTTCGAGCACGATCTTGGAGAGTTTGATGGGAAACCTACCATTGTTAACGAAGTTATTAACGCGAAAAGTCTTTCATGCCTGAAGTGTCGAATTACTTCTTCTTATTCCATTTATTATCAAACCACATTCATAGAGACCCTTTGTTTCTTATCGAAAGTCCATAATGCTGCTTGCACAGTAAGCATAACAATGGATGGAGGGATATGTCCTGAAGAGGCTAAGGAAAAACTGGGTTTCAGAGCCCATTCTCTTGGTACGGTTCCATAGTCACAGAACAGACACGCGGATTTTTGGTAGAATGAGAAGGAGAAGTCAAAATTTTAATAAATCACTCATAGTTCCGAAGTAGCTGCAATACCAGCATGCCTGCACCGGTCGAAAGAGATGTCACTGAATCTACGTGGACACTACTCGTCATACTTTATAATGACTACAGAGAGGAGGTATTTCACTTTTGGCAAAAAAAATATTTGAATTTCTGACAGAATATTCGAAATTGATTTTACTTATAATCTGTGAACTGACGTTACTCAGTAGGCGCAGTGACCTATTGACTATTCCAAGAAAGGTATCGACTCAGTACATCCAAGAAAAATCCTCTCCGGCTTCAGTGAATCAAAAATGTCCTCTGGAGCAGGATTTTAACTTTTGCCGGTGCCACGCTGGTTGATTGATGCAGGGGAGTGAAGATTGGTTAGTCGAACAGAGCTGATGGCATTATTCAATTGAACGTGGCTCATCCCAAAAATATTTTGAGAACACAAGATATTCCACTTGTCTTCAATATGAAAACAGATGGCAAGAATGAAACCCTAGAACATGGCTGTGCGCTTCAAGAAGAGAAGAAAATGAATATATATACAATAAGCTCTATAACATCATATTAGCACAGTTCAATTTTGGGGTAGCTTCTCCTAGTCCTAGAGAAAGAGAGATTTATGGCATGAACCTAACCCTTTCCCATCAGAAGGAGTTATTTGAATTGCCTGTTAATTTATACATATTAGATGCTAACTAAGAGTAATATTGATTGAACACCAAGAGGCTTTCACATTAATAACCCCACCAAATGGGACCTAGCTATGCAATACCCGATGCAGACACTGCTGAGTTTAAAATCCATAAATGATTGGTGTTTATAAAAAATCTGCACGAATGCACGGATATTGTAAAAAAAATCTGGAAATACCGGTGAGCTTTCTTTTGGAAAAACTCCAGATTTTACTATTCCCATGACCCATACGTAGCCATGCATATCAATGTAAATCAAACTCTTTTTAACACAAAAAAATCTACTATAATTTCTCATTCTGTTCAACTTAACTAAGAAAAAATATCACTTACCGTTTGGGGTATGGCATCCTGCGATATTTGAAGAAATTTTCCACGTCTCTAAGATTCATGCTGAATGGCTTCTTTTTGGTCGATGACATTCCACGCAACACGATCGAAAATATCGATCTTTTTTAAAGAAATCAAAATTCCAATTCAAATCGCACTATTCGTACACTATCTTCACTATCGGTCAAATCGCGAATATTCTCAAATAAGAACCGCTAAATGCCGTTAAATGTATCTCAACTCTGCCACTTATAATCGAGAATGGATCTACCGTTCTGGTGAAAATATATTATTGAATAATCACAATAAATTTTTAAGAATATAATCCAAAATGTGTAACAGCGGACAACGACTTGGAGCAGCCAGAAGTCAGAAGAGCAGCTCTGAACTCGGTAGTCTGCCTGTACAGGTAGGAAGAGAGTCGATGGTAACGTCTTAAATGGTTGACTATCGCGGATCAACTGAAAACTCTAGTTTAGATTTGACCGCGTTTTAGTCTCGCCTCGTCCAAGACTTTGACTCTGCAATTCAGATCGACAGCACCAGTACCGGCAGCAGCAGAAACCGCGAGCAGTGGCTTCACTTCGCCAACATCACCATTACCATCATCATCATCGCCAACATCATCATCAGCACCAACTCTTTACCCAAGAGACTTGGCTGCACTCCAACTTACCTGAGTATCTTTTCTTCTTTCTACACGGTAAGATACGAAGGTAGACACGCGGCTCGAAGAAGTTTGGTGGCTGACTTCTTGGAGTACGCCTAAACGCACTGATCCGATCGCTAGTGGTACATTGATCTTGCGTGCTACGATACCAACGATTTGGAAGTCTTACCCCAGCTAGACTTGAGGTTGGAATTGGAGGAATGCTTCGATTTAGATAAATCTGGGTAAGATACCATAGACAAATGTTATTACGCAAATCAAGAGTGGATTGAACTATGCGCTGCATACCAACAGTTCTCATCTTGCTCCAGATCATTGTCGCTAAATAGTAATACAAGGTTAAGTTTACGACCATGAGATATAAAAATTATTTACTTCTTTATTGGATTTCTAGCAAATGTGGACGTGGGAAACGTTTACAGTATAAAATTGTAATACTTTATATCGAAAATATCATTGTTAGAAAATTGACCTACTGACGGTATATGCAGACGAGCTACGGACCTAGACGATATGTGCCTTAATAAATTAATCAATCAAGGATAAAAACTGATGCTAACAGGGACAACAAAGTTCGGAAAATGCATCGCAAAATGTATCCGAAACACCTCTACACTTTCGGATACGTGCCACACTCTTGGAGACAAGACAACCCTAGAACACATCCTGGATATCTGCTTATTATCATGGTGGGGAGAACGCCTTTCTCCGAGTCTCAGCTCACCTACTTCAGAGGCAAATTTACGGACATCGCTTAACACGAGGTAATTAGCATGATTGACAGGTCGTTACACTACAAGAAATTTGCCCTACCTGTCTTCCCGTATATATATATATATATATATATATATGGAACATTCAACAAAGTTAGTGCCGAAGTCGAAAAGGAAGCTCTAACCAGATTAGGACTAAGGGAGCATCTTATGTATTGGATAGTATCCATGCTAAGAACCAGTTTCAAAGGCAATTACGCAGTGAAAGACGGGGAAGAGCTCATTGAACGGATCCGAGAAAGCCTGAAGGAAAAAGCAAACGACGCTGTGTTTTCAAGCACTCCTGTAAAGGAGATTGCAGACGACTTCCTGAAGAGAGAAGATCAGGTGAACCTGATGGTGGAGGAAGCAGGGTCGCCATTATATAAAACTGGCCTCCATATGTATGATCGAAACCTATTTCCCCTTCAAGGGTAGATTCTACAAAACCACCCCAGGAATTGCAAGGGGTAACCCCATTTCTCAAATACTAAGCGAAATCTTCTTAAAAAAAATGTTGGGTAAGATGTATGCATGATGTTGTTACCCTGGTCAACAGACAAGACGCAACTTTCTTGTTGGCACATCTCAGCACCATCAACAAGAAGATTATTTTCTCAATGGAGATGGAAGCGAACAAAAGCGTGCCATTTTTGGCTGTCAAAAAAATAACCAACGATTGAAAGGTGGAGTTTGATATCCAGACAAAAACTATTCACACCCGACGAATCCCAGTAACCTCAAACCATTCATGGAGTCAAAAATGGCCCTTTTTCAACTCCATGATCCATCGCATCTACACTGTCCCGCTAAGTGAAGAATACTTCGAGAAAGAGAAAAAATACATCCTCAGCTCCGCTAAGATGAACGGCCACAAGGATAAAACCGTGAAGCATCTAATGAGACGAACGGAGCGGCTACTAAAGAGGAGAGAACTAATGTACCTAAGCGTACAGCAAAAAGAAAATCAGAGGATAAAAGTAGATTCCTCTGCATTAAATCAAGGACAACGCATAACATTGAAAAATTAAGGGAAAACAAACCTGGTGGCAATGACCACAAGTAGGGAACATCAGCAAAGATAGAAAACATAGAGGGGGAAGAAAAATGCTGGCTAAGACTTTTTTAGTTTAAATTATAAGCGCTGAGGAAGGGAGCAACTGGCTACCGAAATATGGGTATTTGTGAAAAAATAGGGTTGTCCCTAATCAAAAACAATCTTTTTATTTCCTTCAAACACAGAAGACAGCCAAAAAGTTCAACGCCAATACAGGATAATACAATCTGGCCTGGGAGGTAGCCACTTGACCAGAGCTGTGAACGGAGGTACGCCCCAGGGTAGAGCCAGCTCTCCGTGCTCTGGCGGATAGTGATGGACGAAATTCAACTGTCCCTCGATGGGCACAGTCTGTGTCGCGCTGATGATTATCAGAAGTGGGGTCTACTCGCACTATTTAGAAGCCACTGACTCCAGTTGCGCCAAGCCAATAACAATATCCGATTGCCAGAGTTTTTAAGCCAGATGCGTGCAAATGCTTACAAGATTACGTAGTGCGGGGTACTACTTCTTAGGGGAAAAATTCACATTGCACAAGATACTAAGAGAAAAGAAAGATATTCAGGTACTTCCTATTTGATTGTCCAGGCTGCAAACACTTGTAATGACAAAAGCAAGATTGGGAGATGTTCGGACGATCATCAAGTGTGACCTAGAGGGAGGAGTTATCCCAAAAACCTAAAAAACAAGAAAAAGTTGCATGTTAGATATCGCCTTCTGTTTGTAGTTAAGTCCAAAATTAATAGACCATTAGCTTAATCCCAACTACAATTTTATTTTATTATGTATATATATATTTCGGGAGCAACTTACTCCCTTCATCAGTACAAAGCTAATTAGCTTTACACATACATAATAAAATAAAATTGTAATTGGGATTAAGCCAATGGTCTATTAATTTAAGAAAAAGTTGGCGAAATTGACCGTGTAGGTCCGCCGGCAAATACTGAAGTTCCATCGAAGTGTTTCTTCCACACGTGAATGTGGATTTGATGAATCCTTGATGGAATACGGAGGTAGTCGCTGTGCCTCAACGATTCGTCCTCTCGTTATTTTTTGAAGCGAAACGAAGGAGACTGAATTCTAGTGATCCCTTTTGTTTGGATACTCTGCCACGGGGAGCAACTGGATTGTTGTTTCTCCGTACTTAAGCACTGTGAGAGAAAGTTACTCTGCACACGTATTGCAACAAATTTTGAGGTTAGGATGGCATTTTGACCATCCGAGAGTTTTGATTCCATAGATTACATAACGACGAAATCTATGAGCGATGAGCGTTGTGGATAAAAACCGGTTCAATAGGTTGCGGTGGGCGGGTCACTTAATCTGTATGGATGAGGATGATCCTACCGGAAAAGTATATAAGGGAAATATCTATGGTAAAAAAAGAAGACGAGGCAGACCCTGCCCAAGATGGGACGATGGCGTAGGCCAGGACGCCAAACAGCTTTTAGGGATATCGAATTAGTGGACCTCGGCGCAAAACCGGGATGTCTGGAGTTCCTTATTAAAGCAGACCTAGACCGCATACCGGTTGTTGCGCCGTTGATGATGATGATGATGGAGTCCAAGATGTCATGAACTTTGAGTCCACACGTCAGTTTATGCAACCAAGTCGTAACCAAGGCGCAAATTTTGAAAGAGAAAGAAAGTACCGTAACTTCCACAATGAGGAAAACTGGTAACCTAACTACCGTCAGTCTGTTAGTGGCGTTTTGGCTTAAATCTTGTAGGAAACTGATGAGGAAGACACAGCAACGGAAAGACTTCAGCGGTAAATAAGGGGGACTGCTGATTAAGTTCTGCCCATCTTCCCCTTGTCTTCTGCCCCTTCCAGGAGAAGCCGAAAAAGGAGAAACTATAATGCGGTCGCAACTAGTCTAATACTGGTTTATGAAAACGGATCCTTGTGGAATGGAGACCATGAGCTAGGAAGACTCCTGTCGGTGGCAGAGAGAGGAATGGTAGACGTAGGCAAATCTCGTTAAACGCAGAGAAAATCTCCAGAAAAATCGGACACGTAGAAGCAGAATTCTTAGCGGAGGCAGGGAGGCCTGGTGAAACTCAAAGTCGACGCAGCAGGCTCTTCGTCCAGCGACGACTTTTCATCACATATAAGATAACAATCAGTCTCAAATAACTATATATAGCAAGCCAAAGTTGTAGGACTACTCTTCTATCTTTCCGGTACAAGAACCATGAGTTCGGTTTAATCAAATCTATGACATTGCGTCGATAAAAGGGGCTAGGGGCTTCTATGATGCCAGAAAACCGAAAGCCTTTGCCCTGATACAAATTTGTTAGAAGCAGCCAAGTCGGACAATTTTATGCCCAGAATTTAGCTACGGTCTACACAAGGTTTATGGTAAGACGTGAAATATTCGAGTTAATTCGAGACTTAATAATCGTTGGCGCAAGAATTCATTTGGATCAGGGCCTTGTAGTGTGTTATCGCGCTTTATTCAAGACCGTAACGATACACCGCAGTAAACTGTAGAAGGTAATGTAGTCAGCATTGCGCTCATACGAGATGATTACCCTGATTTGATTCAGTAACTCATTCACAACTGAGTTGACTGGTATCCCACATCCAGCTACGATAAAGAATCCCTCTGCCATCAGTGAGATTTGAACACTTGAGCCATCCAGGCACACTTACTTAGGGTTCGTTTTGACATTACAGACATACAGATGGCAGATGGAGTCCTAGGAAACCGAATTGAGTAAAATGCAATGAACTTGTTGGTAATAAAATGCAGTTTTTGTGAAAGACGACTAAAACGGATAGAAATTTGTAAGGTGAAATTTATGCTACCGAAACGTGAACATCGACGCGGACAGAGACTGACCTCACAGGCATGACCTTTGCCTTTCGAAAACATACTATGATTGGTGTCTGAAATATGCGCACCCTTCGCGACAACCATATCGCAGGTCCCCAGATTACAAACCTTTCTTCAACGCAAGCGAGAATTCCGTCCATATAAACTGCACCTTTTCGATCTAAACTAAGATATTTGGACTCTGGACTCTAACAGGAATATGACTGCAAGATTCTGGTCTAGGTTAAGGAGCAACAGAATTATACAGTGTTACACAGTAACAGAGACTTCCAATATAATGGAGAAGGATGCTTTTTAAGAGCAATTACGCGCAGTTCAGGGGAAGTTTGATGAATTAACACCAAGGTGGTTTGGTGTAGCAGACTTGTTGGCACTGATGAAGGGAATAAGTGGCTCCCGAAATATCGGTATTTACAAGACCAATAAATAACACTAGCGAATAGAAAAAGCAAGTTTTAATTACTTTAAATAATTTAATCGCTGGAAATACCGCGTACATTCAGACCAAGGTGGTCTCTGACAACAGTTTGCTTGAACATGTGATGGGAAACACGGTCTTTGCAACTGTAACGATAATGATGGGAGATTTATCGATTTCTGCGCCTTCCACTGTCTTTGGTGGCACATTGTTGAGTACAGAGTCATAAGGTAAATTGGGTTTCCATTGACTCATACCGTATGAGCAAACTGATTGACCACTTTCCAATTAGAAGTAGATTTAAGAGTTGTCTTTTAGATATACGTAGCAAGAGAGGTACTAACATCGGCCTCAAAAGGGATCACCATCTGATGGTCGCTAACGTTCGATTGTCTGTTGCGCTCATCATTTCTCATAGGGTAGAAGAGATGCGACCCCCAAAATTCGACTGCTCATATGATCCAGCCGTTGATCGATCATGGGGAGATATCTTGCAGATTGAACACCAGATTCCCTTGGTAACTTATTTAAGAATATCGATAAGCATCGGGCCGCCACTAATAATTTTTTAGAGTGCTACTCAGATCGTAACCACGCCCCAAGGGCATCATGAAAACGCTCCATTGACCGCCGCGAGCTTAGGCGGTCGTGACGCGCTTGAGATCCGATTGGTAGCGAAATCCCGAGAAGCCCAACGTCGTGTGCCCCTTTATAAAAGAGAATTTGGTATTAGGCGGAATAGAGCCACTGGGCTTGACGGTCGCTCCGTTTAGTTATTCATACTTCATACTTCTACCTATACCAAAAACTTGGGAATCCGAGTTCTTTCTCAGAGAGTGAAAGAATGGAATGACCGTTAAATTCCAAATAAAATCACCCATCTTAAGTATAGCGATTGGAGAGGTATCCTGAAAGGTAATTTACAGCTTAATTAATAAGTGTACGGTTTTCACCATATTTTTCTTCACCATGTCACAAATAAGTTACATTGTTGGTTGCCCCGGGGGTAAGCTCTAGCAAGGATAAGCTAAAAAACAGGACTTGATATAGGTAGTTTCTCACGAAGAGATGAACATAAATTCCCAGGAAACTTTCAGACAACATTTCAACCGTTTTCGGGTACATTGAGTTGGCTACAGGCTACTAATTGTCGTAAAGGGAGACTTATAGGGATAAAGATCAATGAACTAGTAACCTGCAGATTTTTATTCTTACTACACCTTGAATACCGCTACCATGCCTCGTTTAAGAATTGACTTCGTGGCTACGATATTGTGCTTCAAATAGTGGTTTATGATTGGACGTTATATATCATATAATATCAGACGGAATATTCGCTGCGAGGTTCCGGCTCAGAATGAGGAAAATCCCAATAGTGCAGCTTTACACACCGATAGAAAGAGGCTTTCTATGGGCATCGATAAAATCCAGGAGAAACTTACTGAAGGTGACGTTGTGATGATGGTAAATGATCTGAAATTGTAGTATTAGTTACGCCACAATATACGGCATCAGGAAAGAACTTTTAATACAATTGATTGTAAGTCTTCTGATAAATCGGACGCTCTCCTACTGCCTTTTCCGGAAGATAACACTGTTCATACTGTCTTTTCAGGAGAATGTGGGGGATTTTAATGGAGTATGAAATCTTTCTTCAAACACCTCGACTACGCTGATGCCATCTGTTAATTCTCTTACCAAGTTATAGATCCTAACCTCTGGAATTATAAAAGGAGCTAAACAGTACTGTGAAGGAAAACTCCAACAAAACCGAGGTATTCAGCCCGGCTGATCATTGCACTCCATTGATTTGCATTATTAGGTACAATTTCAAAGGCGTTGATCAATTTGTATATTTAGATAGCATTACTTCTGTTAACGATACCTAAACGCCAAAATGAAGTTGACGTTGTTCATCACCAGTGTTCTCTCTTTGGTTTTATGTGGGAGCAGCATATGGAAAGTGTCCCGCCTCCTGGTACTCAAAGGCTCCAAACCTTCGTTAACACATGCCTTCGCTGTGTCTGGCCCGGCACAATCCCGAACGAAGGGCTGCGCCGGGTACGGGTGATAGCAGATAATTCACACTTGAAGGAAGTATTCTATTACGAGAGTGACCGGCGAAGCGATCGCGCTAGGAAAGTATAGCGCAGAATAATAGAAGAGAAGTGTAGTCTTTCCGGGAAAGCGTAGAAAGAACTGAAACACATTTCGGAAAACCGGCACCGACAGCGCATAGATAAGCTATATATATGTACAAGAAAACCATATATATAAGAAATGAACGGTAAAAGCTTCTTTTTCTCGCTTAAAGTTGTACAAAGTAACGCCCAATTATTTATTCGAAATGCAAACAATATTCCATAAAAGGACCGGTAATGAAGGGCACGCTTTTAAGTCAAACACTTCTAGAGTTTTTTTCAACTTGCCAATCTATGATGATATCTAATTCACTTTGACACTTTTCACAAAAAAAATTTTCTGGTAATTCAAAATTTTTGGAAAAGGATTGAAAGTTTTTTTTGCTAATTTACGGTCGTGTACTTTCTCTACTCTTAGCGGTTCGTTATTAAATATAATATCTTTGACAATTTTCCATTTCAATTCGGTAATAATCCATTTAAACATTTTTGCAATTGTTTGAACATCTTGAGCAATTTATACATCTGCTGATATATTTGATCCAGATAAATAATTATATTCTGGCAATAAACTCAGGTAGGAATGAAGGTAAAGAATTAGAAATTTGATACGTAGACATCCGGTAATTTGAAGAAGGTGGGAGTGTCTATAAATAAAGTTTATATATGCTCAACACACCATTTTTGCGAAACTTCAATATATAGAAGATCACTTGCGTTATCTACGTGGAACTCAACTGAATGTTAATTGAGCAACTGGATGTAAATAACCTGAATTTGATGAAAAAATTCAAATCAATAAAGCTGTCATCACAGAAAAATCATTTATCTAATTTTTACATATAATACAAACATACTTCAAACCCTCTTATAAGGGTATCTAAATCGCTGTGAGCCGCTCTTCAGGAGAATTGACCGTTAAATCTTTATACGATTCAACGGATACTCTCTGACTTACGATTAGCCTATAAAACGTAGTCCAGCATAAGCCACTTTTCACGGTCCCTAATAAATTCTCTTTCTTTTCCGATAGGAAGTCGAATTGCTTTAGCTATGTATTAAAGATGAAGATGAAATAAGATGAAAAGTGACGACATAAAAAAGGAAACTATATGGATGCCCTACTGAACAAAGGTGTAAACAGAAGTCAATAATAGTTAGGAGAAAAGAAAAAGGAAATCATTTGTAAAAGGACGTCGCTCTGGTCCACATTCTTTGTATCGGAGTCAACAATTCTATATAAAATGTTCTAAAACAATTGTCCCAAAGTTAATCCATTCTGCTCTATGGCGCGGAGGTATGGGCTGACGCCTTTGACGAGGAAGTGGATCGTTAGCGCCTTGCCCAACTGCAGAGACGGGGAACTTTGTGAGTGAAGTCTGCTTTTCGTATTATCTCAGAACAAGGAAGTGATCCCCGTTGCCCTCCTTGCTAAGGAACGTAAAGCCATCTACAATAGCAAGGGTGAAGATTTAAGAAAGGTGTTTGTCCATAAAAGACGAAAACGCCCACTTACGGAGTCGCAACTCTCTTGGCAAAATTATGGAAGAGACAGATGGAATGCACGGCTAATTGACAATTTAGATCCCGCTGAGCTAAACGCATCATGAGAATGATTACTTCCTTATCATCATCATCAACGGCGCAACAACCGGTATCCGGTCTAGGCCTGCCTTAATAAGGAACTCCAGATATCCCGGTTTTGCGCCGAGGTCCACCAATTCGATATCCCTAAAAGCTGTCTGGCGTCCTGACTTACACCATCGCTCCATCTTAGGCGGGGTCTGCCTCGTCTTCTTTTTCTACCATAGATATTGCTCTTATAGACTTTTCGGCTGGGATCATCCTCATTCATACGGATTAAGTGACCCGCCCACCGTAACGTATTCAGCCGGATTTTATCCACAACCGGACGGTCATGTGTAGCTACGGAATCGTCCATCGTCATTTAGGGGGCCAAAAATTCTTTGGAGGATTCTTCTCTCGAACGCGGCCAAAAATTCGCAACTCTTCTTGCTAAGAACCCAAGTTTCCGAGGAATACATGAGGACTGGCAAGATCATTGTCTTGTACAGTAAGAGCTTTGAGCCTATGGTGAGACGTTTCGAGCGGAACAGTCTTTGTAAGTTGAAATAGGTTCTGTTGGCTGACAACAACCGTGCGCGGATTTCATTATCGTAGCTGTTATCGGTTGTGATTTTCGACCCTAGATAGGAGAAATTGTCAACGGTCTCAAAGTTGTATTCTCTTATCCTTATTCTTCTTCGTGTTTGACCAGTGCGATTTGATGTTGTTGGTTGATTCGTCCTCGGTGCTGACGTTGCCACCATATATTTTGTCCTGCCTTCATTGATGTGCAGCCCAAGATCTCGCGCCAATTGCCGCCTGCTCGACCTGGATGAAGGCAGTTTGTACGTCTCGAGTAGTTCTTCCCAGGATATCGATATCGTCAGCATAGGCCAGTAGTTGGGTGGATTTGAAGAGGATCGTACCTCTTGCATTTACCTCAGCATCACGGATCACTTTCTCGAGGACCAGGTTAAAGAGGACGCATGATAGGGCATCCCCTTGTCGTAGACCGTTGTTGATGTCGAATGGTCTTGAGAGTGATCCTGCTGGTTTTATCTGGCCTCGCACATTAGTTAGGGTCAGCCTAGTCAGTCTTATTAATTTCGTCGGGATACCGAATTCTCTCATGGCCGTGTACAGTTTTACCTTGGCTATGCTATCATAGGCGGCTTTAAAGGCGATGAACAGATGGTGCAACTGTTGTCCATATTCCAACAGTTTTTCAATCGCTTGCCGCGGAGAGAAAATCTGATCTGTGGCTGATTTGCCTGGAGTGAAGCCTCTTTGGTATGGGTCACTATTCACAGCCCTTATTTTCTCAGCAACTTCCCCATTTTTCCAGGTTTTGTGTGAAACAAAACCTTAAGAAAGCCCGTCCCATGCATTTTCTCAGAAACGTTATTCATACTGAAAAGAAATTCGGTGGAAAAGTGGGAACTCTGCACCCCCTCGAATGCAGTAAACAGTGTTTTACGTTGAGTTTAAGGGAAAACAAGTCGGAAAACCGGAAGCTGGACGCTTCAAATATGAAAGGTTTCTTTTGTAAAGACATTTGAGTGTGCATTTGTCCCATGTACGTAGCACGTGGTATATGCATATATTATGTGAGAATATCCACATTCAATTTGAATTTGTAAAGAAGCGACAGCCTTGAGTCATGATAACTTTGTTAGTAATACTGCGATTTCCACCAAACTTGGTAGGAATGGGGAATGTAAGCAGGATCCGGAGGGACCAAAAGGGAAATCTCATGCTGGAACTGAGAAGAGAACAAAGCCGAAGGCTTTCGTACTTGGGAAAAGTGCTGCCGTGCGTGGGGGTGGATGGACCCACAAATTGATTCCCACCATCAAGGTGTGGGCCGAGGGAACGCATGGTGAGATAAACTATGATCTCACCCAGTTTCTCACGGGATATGGCGGTTATCGTAAATACATCTACAGGTTTAAACGGGACAGCCGCCCAACAGCTTTTACAGCGTCGGTATTACGAAGGACCCGGAACATGTTTTCTTTCAGTGTCCTACATTCGCTTTGGAAAGGAAGAGTCTAGAGAACACATTGGGAGCAATGCAGCGAACAACATAATAGGGCGGACTCATTGCAGATTAAGTGAGACAGAGGGGTCGTGAAAGGCGTGGTTGCGAATGCAATCGAAGAGAGAGGCTAGAGTCATGTCCGGGGAAGAGGACAGGTGTTAAGGGGTGGTTTTAGTGGGTAAAAATCCCACACGCTGGAACATGTGTACCAGACAGACATCGACTCAATTCTAATAAGGTTTTATTTCACTCAAAACCTTAAAAAACAGCCATAGAGTTGGATACATTGGTGAAAGGTTGAATGTAGATTATTGCCTACCCCATAGAACTCATACCTGGAGATAGTACCCCATATTGCTCTTACACTATGCTTAAAACTAGGAGGAAGAGGCAGAGGCAAAGGAAGCAAGCCTTATGACGTTGGAGGAGCAGCATATTCGCGGGGCTGGGGTCTCCGCAAAGGGAACTTCAAAAATATCCGCACTATATGCGTTACGAGAAACAATGAGGATGATAATATCCCCACACACATTTTAGAAAACATTCACATTGTTGCAGGTACAGGAGATCGGATTTTGGAGCTGAAAAGGATAATTCACATGCAGAAAGTCCTTTTTAAAGAAGAGGGATTGATGAATTCGCTTTGTACAGCTTTAAGAGCGAGGTAGTCATTATTGCGAAAGAGGGACCAAATTACGGAGCAACATTGAAGGATGTCTCTAAAGCTATGTCGCAGAGACTAACAATCTAAGTTCCTCTGCGTATAAGTACACAGCAAAATAAGGAGGTCATTTAAAAATAGAAATAAGCTGAGATCAAGTAGAGAGCCCTGGGAATCTTCGCAGCAAAATGATAAGAAAGGGGAGATGTAGCAATTAAAAGAAATTATGCAGGATTGGTAAGAAAGGTAGGGGGCGATCCATATGATAATTAATGGGGAAACATTTAGGGGAGAGGGTTCAGAGAGAAGAATAAAGTGACCCACGAAATCAAAGGCTTTACTGAAATTAGTATAGATTTTTGCCTATTGTCTAGAACTAGAATATTCAGCAACAAGATTGATAAAGTTGAGTAGGCTGGAAGCAACACCACATTAAGTTTTACAAATCCATGTTGCTCTTTCACTATGAGACAATTAGAGCAGGGTCGCCTTTTTTGAGAATAGTGATGGTAAGTCCTCTTCCAAAAAGTTGAGGAAAATAGCGCTCTAGGAGATTTCGTTAGTTGGCCCAGTACCAGGTCGAATATTGGTGGCAAGTAGGAGTAAATGGAGGAACAGACAAGGACTCAGATCAGTTTGCACCTGGAAAACGTGCAGTGGAGGCAAGGAGCGTGGAGAGGAACACAAAAGTGTGAGCAAAATTGATAACTGTGAGGAAGGATGAGGAACAATTAGATCAGATAATTGCAAATATACGACCAGAGCGGGCTCGATCAGCATCAAATATGACTTATGTGCCATTTTGATCATTCATGGTACAGAGGGACGATAATATTTTTGGAAGGCAGAACTTTCTCCCATATCGCATATTCCCAGTGAATACTTTTATTCACCTCCGTTTTGAAGTAAATTAGAAAACAACGCGGGGAATCTTCCAAGTAGTTTTTGGAGATGTCGAAAAAGGTGGCAGAACAAGCATTTTTGGAAGAAGAGAATAGCAAAAACAAATAGAAAATATTGGGTAGCCAGGATGATTAGGCTATTTGAGCAGAGATTAAAATCACCGTAGAAGAATAAGATTTCGTTGTGTTTATTTAGCGAAGAGAGCAGCTGCTCCAAATACTCAGGCTTTTAGTTAAACCCATTGTATTAGGTTGTTGCACATGAAATGGCCGCTTTGGTATTAAAATTTGAAACGACTGAAAAGCTTACAAAAATTTATTTAATTAATTAAAATAGGTGCCAGTCGAAGGCAATTTTGATGACCTCTTCATTCCTCAATTGTTATTTCGCCAAAAAATGATCCAAATGATTAAAAAGTGGTGGATGAAGCAGTCTCATACTGCAATTCATTCAACTTTTGAACCGTTGTTCTGGATTCATGAGGTCGTGCATTGTCGTGAAGGAATATCACATCATCTTTTTTGGCTAATCTCGACCGTTGAATATGCAATTTTTGGTGCATTTCCTCAAGTTTGGAGCAGTCTATCTGCGCATTTATCGTTTCTCCAGGTGCCCAGAAAGAATAGTGGATAACTCCAGTTGTAGACCACCAAACAGTCACCATTACCTTCTTCAGATGGAGGCTCGGTTTGACATATGCTTCGGTGGCTCATCAGCACAATCGGCGACGATTGTCGTATAATATCCATTTTTGATCACATTCTGTGCAAAAAGGGATCGCTCTGTTGAGGAAGAGTAAAGAACTTCAAATGTCCATTCGAAGCGCCATGTTTTGCTCCGTAAGGGCTTGCGGAATCCTATTGTCGAGCTTTTTCAACTTTGCAAGTTGTTGCAAGTGCCAGGAAACTATCGAATAGTGTACGCCTAGTTTCTCTGCAAAGTTTCTCACAGACTGACGTGTGTCGGATTCGTCTAGAAAACGCAGCTTGTCGTTATCAATCGATGGTCCTGGATGTTCATGTGGCTCACTTTGAAGGTTTACGTCGCCTGACCGGAATTTTTCGAACCACCGCCGTATGGTTCGTTCGTCGTATCAGTTCCAAATGCACTGTTAATGTTCCTGGTCACCTCCGCTGCCTTATGCCCGAGTTTGAACTCATACAGAAGAAGTATACGTTCTTGGTACTTTTCCATCCTTTTTTCCTTTATATTCACTGTTATCACAACAATAGTCAAAACTGAAATGACTCCTTGATTAAATGTAGGAGTATTTATACTTCATTATACGACACTAACAACACCAACTGGTGGTGGTTTGATACAGCAACTAACTTCAATTGATTGCCAAATCGGCCATTTCATATGCAACAATCTAATATTATCCCTTAAAATCGGCTATTCAGTGGTATCCCTACTGTGAAATTCGCAACATTTTGCGAATCTATCATCTTCCTGATGTCTAGAGTGCGCATTGTTCATTGACCAAAATCTTTCCAAAATATCTTCGTCTAAAGTTTAAGAAGGACGAGCACCGGATTTGAAATAAGGGACTGTCTCCTCCCGTTTCCCAGATTGCCTACATATAGCCAAGATCACACCCCGATTTTTCCTTGTGATAGTAATGTCCTGCTAAAAGCCCTTTTTCCTTGTGATAGTAATGTCCTGCTAAAAGCCCTATCGTGTCCGGATAGCTCAGTGGTTAGAGCACTAGGCTGTCATACGGAAGGTCGCGGTTCAAATCTCACTGGTGGCAGTGGAATTTGCATCGTGATTTGACGTCGGATACCAGTCGACTCAGCTGTGAATGAGTACCTGAGTCAAATCAGGGTAATAATCTCGGGCGAGCGCAATGCTGACCACATTGCCTCCTAGTGTACCGTTACGGTCTTGAATGAAGTGCTCTAACACACTTCAAGGCCCTGATCCAATATGGATTGTTGCGCCAACGATTATTATTATTAAAAGCCCTATCAGGGTTTTCGTGTCCGCATTCGAAAGAAACCACCTGCTTTGATAAAAATTTGCGACTGCCCACAGAATTTCAAATTTTTTCATTGGGCTGAATAAGCCTTTACTGCTTCACCTTCCATAATAGACTTGACAATCAGAGACCTAACCCAAAATTCTTGAAGAGCTAGTCTGTCAGCCCCCAGTGCCAGCGATGTTTATATGCCTTGGCACCTACACTTAGGAAGAGGTTTCGTTCTGTCGGACAATTCAGCAGTAATTGGTGCCAGCTCCAGCTTTGCTGATAATGCTGCCCGACCGTCGGAACAGATTTGAATGATAACACCTTCCTTTTTTTGCAGCAAAAAAACTTCTTCTGTCAATAAAATGACATACATGTATCTTGGTCTTTCCGAGAGGTATTCCGAGAATGCCGCTGAGCCTGATCCATCTGTGTAATCTCAAAAGATGCATTGCCTATATAAATAGACATAATATGAAAAACTAGTAAATTTTCCTCCTCTATTGCAAATTTTCCATTTTCATTTCCAAATAACGACAAAATTCTGGATAATTTGAGCCAAGTTTCTTAGTGACTAGCGCTCATTGCCATAAATCTTGTTGAGCTACAAACGTCCTAAATTAGAGGAAGGAGAGCATGAATTCCATGAACGTAAACCTACAAAAGATAATTACAAAGAATAATAAGAAATTAATAGTCTTAATTGAAATGATTTATTAGGAATTTGGTTCTGAATATTCATGTTTGCTTGGAATACAAATGCTCATTTATTATTTAAGATTAGCATATATTGTACTTTACAAACATTCATAAGAATACTCAAGAGCTGAGGGAATTTTCAAATGTACATCTTAGATGTATGTATCTCACCCATGCAAGCAGATACGCACTTTACAGAATTCCGCAATTCTGATGTACATAAATACCAGATAGCCGCAGCCTCTTTGTTTCCGAGGGTCTCAATAAGATCTTTTACTGTCACGATTATATCATCAGCATGAAAGGCACTCGTTACTTTAAGCAACAAAAAAGCCATCCAATTAGAGGCTTGCACGCACTGTCCGTGCTACAGTCCGGTGGGCAGCACCAGCTGCTACCTCACCTGTGGGAAGTAAAAGTTTTGATAATAACAGTGGGTTGGAAAGCATTGTCACTGGACCCGAGTCATGTGCTTCTACGCTGGAGAAATAATTTCACCGTTTGTGCTTTTGGTTAAGATACAAACAACTTTTTTTGAGTAAACGCAGAAATGCTGGGGGCATGTTGGTTCGATTTGCTTAAACTCATGGACGAGTATGTAACAAAGCTTAACAGACAATCGAATGACATTCAATATGTATTTTATTCGGTGGACTGGATATTATGCAGGTGGATACTAGTGAAGCGTATCCAGAAAGAAATTGCAACTCTGCATACTCCAGTATTTTATTGGAGCCAAAGAGTTTGAAATGGAAAGAGAATGTTAGGATGGGCATTGAATACATATGTAAAAGGTGAGAGTCTTCCGTTTTTCTTCACAGACAGGTGTTATCTAGCCAAAAGATTTTCATCCCGACCTAATAGGGAATTTCACTCAGCATTCTTTTCGAGGTGGTATGATACAATGTAAACGGTTGAAATGCCTTCCAGTCTTGGGAGGTAATTTCGTGTGATCCGCACATTGAAGGTATCTATTGTAATCGACCAAGAGCTAGCCAAGATAACTTGTCACAAATTTAGATAGTCAAATGACGGTAAAAACTTTTATTTGATACCAGAGCCTTTGATTCCTTCTTAGCAAGGGAAGTAGTTCGAAAGGAGGAGCCAGAGTGCCATAATTCGTAATCAGAGAACGACAATTGTGAAACGTCACTTCATCCAAAGTGCGATGACAATTTCATAGTGCTGCTCACCGTAGCTGGTATCATTGATCAGAGCTTTGTAAATATGTACATACTGAAAGTTGACTGACGGTTTCGTCCAGGCCAGAGGAAACTCATCAGACGCTGCCTCACCTCTGTCCTGGGAGCAGCGTGACGGAAAGTAGTGACAGGTGATAATCGCTGGATTTGTATAGAATGACCCTCATGTCGTATTTGCGATTATATATAAATTGAGCGGTTACCACCTGTCACTAGTTTCGGCCACGGTGCGCCCAGGGCAGAGGTGAGGCAGCGTCTGATGAGTGGCTTCTGCCCTGGACAAAACCGTTAGTCAATTTTTCTAATTAACTTGGGTCTCTAACCCGAAAATTAGGAGTCCGTGGACCACAAAAGAGGAAGTAAGTTGCTTCTCAAGTGGTCCGGTCCGTCATCCTCAACAATTAAATTGCCCACTTTTCGGGGAGGAAGACGATAATAACCGGATCAAGCAATAATTTGAACATTCTGCGGGATGTCCTTTCTTTTTCCATATTGGAACAATCTGGCTTTCTTACCAATCACACGCTGTTTTCGCGCTTTCCCACCTCTGCGCAAATATACGATTGAAGAAATCACTGAGCCAGAGTTTTGAGCCCTCGCAGTTCGCTATCCAGAATTCTGTTGCAATGTTGTCAGTTTTTGCTGCATTGCTTGGTTTCATTCGTTTGAATGCTTTTTCTACCTGTGTGGTGCTGACAGCTGAGATTTTGAAAATTACCTCCATTTTTCAAGCGCGATGCATCGGCTGGTAAGCCCCAAATATCAAATACTCAAATACTCCTTTTTTTAGTCACGTCTTGTAGCTGTTGGTGAATCGATTGTTCCTAGTCATCATTGCCAGCTTTTAACCTTCGTGGGTTACACTATCTCAACCTAGTTTCTTATTATAGCCTATCCCCGATAAATTTTCCGCAGTTCCTTTTTGGTAACAAGAGGAATGGCACACTCGTTACATTGGACCCTTTCACGGTTTTTGTGGTGACGGTACAGAGTAGGAGAAATTCTTTGAAAAGGCATCGATAGATCACTTGCGAAGATCTTTATTCTCGTAGCTCCATCCCCAAAGACCTATGTCGGTATCTTCGCAATAACTATCCAAAGCATTTCCTATTGCTTCGTCAAATGTCCTCTTTCAGGTTGCCTTGCAATTATCTTTATACTTTCAATCGATCGTCACTACCAGGTTTCCCTCTGATCTTCTAGTAAAGTCTCCTTGCGTAAAATATGAAGCTGGCAATGTTACGACCCATTGTTTTACCTGGAGTTGGGTTGCTTACTGGTGAACCTTCGAGACGTAGTAACCTTGAGTGTTTCCATGACACATTCAGTAACAGGCGTGACCTGTTTTACGATGATACCATCATGGATATATCGCTTTGAAGCACTCGGAAAAACGTGTTCTTCTCAAAATGGTTGGCCATCGATCAGAGAAGAAGACGTGGTATTCTTTCAGAACTTGTTTTGAGGCCCTTTGGAATGATTATTCTCGCATATGCTCACATGCATCACTACAGGTTCCTGGCCTCTTCCTCGGAAAGTGTATGAAGTCTCGACATTTGCGATTGGTAAGTACTGCTACGTTTGGTTTGCTGACATTCATTATTCGACGGCACTAGTCAAGCACCCTCACACTAAAATGCTCGGTTTTCAGACCATGCAGTCTCGGGCCAAAGACCAGAACGCTCAGCATATGATTATATTGGACAAGTGTAGTGCCAGAAAGAGCATAGCAGCAAGTCTCCCCAAGCCAACAACGTTGCTCAGCGTAGCTCATTGCAGCCCAAATAGCATTATCGTGATTGCAGTTCCGAATGGAAGTTCTGCTCTGCCTATCAGTAGATAGAAGCATTTTGAGGATTTGATTTGTATATTTCTAAGCAATTCTACAGCAAGTTAGTGTAAACACTAGGATCTCCTGGGGAACGTGAGGCAAACAGATACTACAACATATCAAAAATACTTTTAGAGTCTCCCATTGGCAGAAGAGAAGGGAATAGTTAAAACGCTAATATTGGGGAGACTATCAATCGTCGGTAAGGGGGTCTGAAGCGTTATGAACCAGTTATTTAATACGTAAAATCAAATCGTTTTTTACTTGGGCACTCGAATTGACAACCGCGGCTAGGAATAAAAGTGGGCGAATCACAAGTGACATCCTCTTTCGAGGACGATGTTAGTCAGTACCTTAATAATAATATAGAGGTCGAGCAGAGCACTCCAGGATACACTGATGTGGAAATTAGCTCTCTGGGACTCAACTTATTGCAAGCTTTTGATATGTGGCTATGTAGAAACCAAATTTTCCGTCTACGATGTGCGTTAGTGCTTGGAAACACCCACATCCTGTTCGAGGTTACTCCACAAACAATGATTTGAGGATCCATAGGGAGGAATGGGATACACCCCGGAAATACTGCGCTACATAATAAGGCCAATGGTTACCTAAAAGGTGGAACTCTAGGTGGATAAAAGCAAAAGAGTCAGAGAGTTAGAAAAATTTGAGAGGATTTTTCGCATGTATAACTCGTGCGATGTGAATATATCCAAACGGCACCCCTCAGGTTCCTTCTGAGATTGATTCCTTATCCCCTTAACATACAAATGTAGGCAAGGAGGATAATCTTAAAAATATCTGAATCGACAGAAAATCTACATTCTTTCCAGGTGACGAAGCAACAGGGCAAAATGGGAGAGTGGCGGACATGCAGATCATTGTTGCAATGAAAATTTACTTCGGACCAAGGAGTAAGCATTCCAGTTCACACAAGGCGGGAAAATACGCCATAGATAAATGCATCTCCTTTAATCCCTAAAAGGAACTGTAGCGGAGAACACTGCAGTTCTGACAAGCCACTAGCTAGCTATCAGCTCCCACCAGTTGCACTCTAGATTAATATGCGAAGGCTTCAGTAGGGTAACCTGGAAAGGAATAGAAATACCCTTTTAAGGATCAGAGTCTTTGTGTAGAATCGGGCCGGGGATCATGACCATGATGATAAAGCAGACTCAGCTGCAGATTCTATAGTGAAAGCGATAAAACCTTCATATATATTTTAGGTAAATGTTCGGCACTTGTGCCAAGTAAATGAATGCACCTAGGAAAATACCGAACATAAACTTCCAAAGCAATCAAACTTCGGCAATTGGAATGGATTGGCCACGTTCAACGTCTACATGACACTTGAATACTTAAAAGGGGACCAGTGGGAACCCAGCAAAAGTGCTATTAATGAAAACAGCGCATCAGTGCTCACATTCTGAATTGGAGGGCACGATCGATGAATCGAAATTCCAAGGACCAAAATAAGCTGTACAACCTCGACGATGACGAGACTAACATCAATCTAGAAGTAAGAAAAATTCTAAAATGGTGGTCGGATATAAGGTTGAACAACATGCTATAAGTAGTAGGTGTACTATAGCCAAAATAGTTCTTTAAGAGTGTAAGTTCCCTTGAGGCTATTATTAATCAATACCTTACAGGAAAGTTCGCATTTCACTTGAAGACTGTATCAACAACGACAGGAAAAGTTCTAGAAACCAAGCCCTGTATGGCAACCAGCCTTCTGGAGCGACTTCAATCTAATCTTGTAAACGGTTGTGGAAAATCTTAGAAAGGCGCGTCGGCTCCAGCTCCATCGCGCAAACGCTGGAGATAGAGCGGGCGCCTGTGGGATTTGCTCCCACTAAAAACCAAACCCGGTCTCTAAAGCCCCAAATCCGCGAGGCCACCACTTAAGTATTACTTTGCGGGGTGGCTCTCTTTTAGACATTAGTCCTTTTGCTCCTTTCGCCTCCCCTCCTTCAGCAACTTATTCTGAAAGCAAACCGTAAGCCGGTTTTCCTCCGACCTCAGCGTCTCTGCAACTAAGTTCTCCGGGTTTGTACTCCTGCGCACGGTTTAGATTCCTCCTCTCCGTTGCAAAACTTAGGCAGCGAAACATCACATGCTCTGAATTCTCCATCTAGGACAACTTAATGAATCATTCAAACGAAAGTGCTGCAAATTCTGCCTGCAGGAACCACTGCGTGATACTGGATAATGCGGTAGTTGGTCTCCCCGTGGTTCCGTTCAAGGTACACCCTAATGTTGCGAATGAGCCTGTGTCTCCACCATTCTTCCGGAGACTCACTGATTCGACCCTGACCTTGCCGCGTTCCTACTTTCTGTACACCATGCGCGTGTATGGTACAACACACTCATTTCTTTCCCCATAATCACGATAGGGATTATATCCACTACCACCAGTACTGCCTCATCTGATGAGGTGCTAAAAATACTCGAAAACCCTCAAAACCATCAGCCGTTAAAGCGAATTCATCCAATTCCGCCTTTGAGAATTTGCAAACCACCTCTGCCCACACAAGTGGCAAATAAAGCTGGATGAATTGCACCAATCCGGTTGGAATCAAACTCCTACAGTGTCTCAGCCCGAAAATGTTCGGCAACAATTTTACAAGTCCCGCAATGGTATCCATACCATCACTTATCACCCAAGTAGTTGATAGCCGACTTAAAGACGACCAGACAGATTTTCCACCTTCTCAGTGTTCTTTTTTCTACGGTTTTTTATTAAGACCGCTTTCGATTTCGGGTCCACCAAGGTCATCTCTCATACTGTTTCCGTCGCGTAGACCTTCACATCCTCTAGGTGCTTTGCTGTAATAATCCCAGCTAATTCATCTGCAAAGCCAACAAACGTAGTGCCCTCTTTGACGGAAAGAGCAACCTTTTAATATGAACAGTAGCAACCCCATTATATGTACCAGAGAGTCCTCTAAAAGTTTATTTCGGCATAGTCACACAGCTGTTATAAAACAGTTCTTTTTACTTCTCCGAATGGCTTCTTTTAAGCGACCGGGCAGTTGCCTGTGTGTCTCTTCTTGAACATCTCTACCGGGATTTTCCCTGAGCCTGTGGTAAAGCATCCTTGCCCAGAAACGTGCGGCTTGCGAACTTGTGGTTTCATTGGTCCACCAGTAGTTGGGTTGCCTAGTGGGGATCAGTCGCATTCTGGACATAGTAGCATCTCATGCTTTCATCACCAATCGAGTTATTTGCGTGGCTTTTCCTCTGGTCTCACCATCTAAAGATGTGTCGGGTTTGTGGGTGGTGGTAAATGTGTCCCCCTCAAAAGCTATCGCCGTTCAACCGAGCAAATTACCCGGCATTCTACGAGAGCGCTTTTTCGAGCTCTATTTCTTCATTTCTATACAGATTGCTTAGTGGTCGCAGTGAGTGCAGTCCTCACTGACTTCTCAAGCCATTCTACTGACGTAAGTCAGGTTCATTATAGACCCGATGCCCCTTTCCTGAAAGTCTATGAGACATTCGCACGCATTCAAAACCAGAGTGCTCAGTATCCGCTTATACTCGACAACTGCAACGCTGAATGAGGCATAGCCGCTGAAGTTGTGAAGTCCTTTCACCTTCGCTCTGATGGAGCCTTCCTCCAGGTGCTCCATTATTTCATGGAAGGCTTGTTCTCTGCAAGATTATATGCTTGGCCCGTTTGGTCTTTGACCCAAATGCCACCACCGTGGATTCGATATGACCCATTAATTTGGCTACATCGATGTTTTTCTCGCTTATGATTTATTCTAGTATATATTATTATCTAATATCCTCCTCTTCTTATCTTATTTTCATCTTGGTGCGTTGAGTTTGCTGTTATGTACTGATCATTTCTGTTTTAGTAGTCACCTATTCTTTAAAAGACATCTTTGGTTTTCGCCTATTTAAAATTTTGTTAAGATTTTTCCCTCTTTGGCTTGAAACTATGTATCTTTAGTAATTAGGATATAACTCTATTTTTTTTCTCGGGAGTAGAGTGGGTGAATGCGTTTAAGCAGAGAGTCTTGGACTTCCGCAACAGCACGCTGTTGGACTACCAACTAAACACCTTCCTCTCATCAGAGAACTAACCGGGAATCGTTTCACACATTACTTCGGGCTAGCTCTCCCGCTCTCCCGGCTTTGGGAGCCTTCAAGTCAGGGAATCGCTTTCACCAACGGGAGGGAAGGGGAGGGGAGGAAGAGAGTTGTTAGTTCAGGGAACCCCTTACCGTCCGATACCTCCGCCGGTCGAGTCCAATCTTCTTCGCAATAAGAAGAGCCCGAACATAATGGGCAATACGATCCCAGCTGCCAGCGCTCTTCAGCATCTCTTTGTCAATGTTGTCTGTAGTTGGGTTCCACCTCTCGCAAGAGAAAAAAGTGTATTCAACGTTGTTCGCCACACCATTGCAGAACACATAAGCAAGAGATCACGCCTTCCCGATCCTGTGCAGGTAAGACTGTAAACCTCCATGCCCACTTAGAAGTTGGGTAAGGAAGTAATCAATCTCACCGTGCATTCGGTTCAACCACGGGTCTAATTGTTGTCGATGAGTGGCCCAGTCCATCTGCCCCTTGGCTAATTTTGACAAGAAAGTTGCCACTCGGTAAGGGTGTGTTGATGTTTTTCACGGGCAACCACCTCTCTTAAGTTCTCGCCCTTACGGCGGTAGATAGCCTTGCGCTCCTTGGCAAGGAGGGCAAAGGGGATCACTCCCGCCATCACCATTACAGCCGGCTCTGAGACGGTGCGATAAACAGATGGCACTCGCAAAGCTCGCCGCCTCTGCACTTGAGCAAGGCGTTTGCAATGCACCTCCTTGTCGAGGGCATCAGGCCATACCTCCGCACCATAGAGTAGAACCGACTGCGTTACTCCCATAAGGAGACGTCTCCTAGTTGATATGGGGCCCTCTACATTAGCCATTAGCCGACTCAAGACTGCGACTCCAGCTGCAGTCCTGTTCGTTGCTGCTTTGATTTACTCGAAGAAGCTCATCTCGAGTCAAGCATTAAACCAAGGTATTTAACGGCTGGTTTTGTATCTACAGTCAACTCGCCGATCGACATGGGACACAGGTTCGGGATTCTCCTTCTGGTCAAGATGACTATTTCGGTTTTGCATAACCGACCACGCGCCACTCTTCGGGCATATCGAGTCTCAGCAGACTATCATAAGAAGCGTTCCAGAGGTCCGGCCCTAGGATGGATCCTTGTGCTACTCCCGAGTACATTACTAAACCCACTAAATTCCTTTATCAACTGAAAGGTGTAAAAGAAATCGAAATTCGTTTGATTTCAGGGTTTCAGATGAACACTAGTTTCCCCCCTTTCAAATTATTTTTAAATTGAGGTGATTAGCTTTGTCGGTATCAAAAGGAAAAATTCATTGTTCGAAAATTGATTTTTTTTAAAAAAATAAGGTTTTTATACATAGAGTAAACGTACTATCATGAAAATATGATACAAATCAGCTTGAATGGGAAGAAAATCATTTTAACTTTTTTATTTACAATGAGTCTTCAATAATTTTCTCTGCAAAACAAAAAACTTATAAATGAGAATTGAACTTTCCTTTCATGACGAAGTCGATTATTTTCTATCTTTCAGTATTCATTGAATTCACTAATCAATGGAACTCGTTCAAAGCTGAGCTAAATTTCGGACAATAAGATACTAACTCGGTCGGTAAAATGAGTACTCAAGATGCACATATAAATTTATTACCGAGCAAAAAACGTAAACTAAATATCCAATCTTTTTTCAAGGAAATAGCTTGAAGCTGTTCCCGCATACCTCGACATCGGAATGAATTTACGATTCGCCTGAGTGAATCTATCACTTTTTAAGATTTAAGCCTCAATAACCTGTCCACGCATCTGACCATTTAAGCCCCGAGATAATCACGGCTGACAAAAAAACCGTTCCATATCTAAATACTCCACAGACGCAACAGATATTTTTTTTAAATTCAACCGTTTAACTCTTCACAGTATGCCTAATTGACCGAAAAGTAAAAGTTCAGTGGTATATCCGCGAAAACCATATAAAACTTAACGACATTCGTTTTTACGTGGAGATCATTTCCTTTCTAATTCTGCTTTGTCTTTTTGCACTATTGCCAAAAAATTCGGTGGTGAAGATCGCTACGCATCGTGGTTTGCATTTTTCCAAATTTTAATGCAAAAATTCGACGATCTTAGTAGGAGATAGTTGAACTCTTAAAAAGGTCTCTTACCGTTGAGTGCACAGAGGCTTTCTGTGGGCATGAGGTTACGTAAATCCATCTATCCTAAATCGTCTGAAAGATACGCTTCCGATCCGCAATGTTAACCAGATTCACCCAGACATGGTGCAAACTCCGAGTATGTAGATCTTCGATCACTTTTTAAATTAATCTTGTCTAGTTCACAACGTCAAATTCACAATATTCGCCTATTGTATGGAGCTATAATTCATCTGGTCCAGCGCTGAGGCCATTGGACTCTATCGGCTGCAAGATTTGGTTATTCCAAGAGGTTGGCTTTGAGGAGCCGAAAAAAAAGTGACAAAAAAATTGGATGGTGTAAGGTTGCTTGGCTAATGAAGGAAATCTTATTTAATTGATGCCTTTGCTGGGTATGTTAGAAATTTAGGTTTTTTACAACAGAAAGACCAGTGGTCCTCTCAGCAACCAGACATGTTACAGTAAATTTCCCAGACTAATTAACAGACCATCCGAATGGATGTCTCAGAAAACATTGCTGACATTTTTTAATTTTAAAAGAGTATCAAATGTCATTTATGTTGTATGTAGGCAAACATAGGCATTTCTTTTGGAGTTAAATTCTTAGCCCCATCTTTCACAGGTTCTTGAAAACTAGTTTCCAACTCTTAACTGCCACTTTCGTACTAGTGCCAATCTATTTGTTACTCCCCAGAATAGGTGCTGAAAAAAGTATTCGCGATACCGGTTACGCTAGAATGATTGATGCTTCGAATTTAGTGGGCATTGTTCTCGAGTACCCTTTTTTGCCTTTCATTTTCGACGTCCCCGTCTCTTCCCCTTAGCTCTTTATCACGACGTGTAAGTAACGTTATGGGTGTTTCTTCAGCTTAATTGCAAAGTATCCTACATGGGAACGAGAAACCAGCGAGTCACTTCAGACCTGACCATTCCCTTTGTTCGGAGCGTGGACCAGGTTTGCGTTGGAGCGAACAACGACTTGGATTTAGGAAGAAGAATGTTCCAGCGTAGATGTTAGGTATGTTTCTGCAATTTGGGGCCTGAGCTAAATATACATCTAATTTTGCAAAATAATTTAATTTCTTTGCTTATTCGCTTTCACTACGGTGTTAACGTACTTTTATCCACCTACAGGGAAAATGAAGTAGACTTGGTCAAAAGTTAAACCTTTTTGGAGAAATATAGTTCAAAAATAATTCAAAGAAAACAATAAGTGCATATGTCCTACTTAATTTGCAAATCTGCTGAATTAAGTCATTTTGGAAGCTAGGTCTTGAATAACAACTTTCAAAAAGAGTATCCTAAACTGCAATTCAGATGAAGAACCCCTATTTTAACTTCTTTATATGATAAGATCGTTTTTTTATCTTTTTGTTTGAAAATGCTATGAATTCTAATGAAATTAAAACGCTGGGAATTTTTGGTAGTAATATATCATCAAGAAGAAAGGAAATGACGTCAATCAGAGAACCTTAATTCTGCCTGAAGTATTGTCAAAATTGTACACCGTAAATACCAGCATAAATGATGACTGTTTTTGCATATCCATATGTGCTCTCAAAAGATGCTAGAACATTTCTTTTCCATTGGTTCTTAAGTTCCAGTAACAGTTTGTTTTTCCAAAAGAATTGGTCTCCCAAATTCTGTTATTGATTGCTTTCATTTTGTTTGAGAACATTCTTGGTTGACTGAGATGAAGTGAAGGCTACCCAGTTGTTCAGCAACACCATACTCCAAAAATGGGTCAGGTTGATTGGGATTAATTTTAATTTTTGAATGAATTGCATTTCAATAAATTTTTAAAAAATTAGGGACCAAAAAGTAGGGACGGGAAGCACCCACTAGTGCTCTTTTCCTATATCATTGTAATGCCTCCGTGTGCCGAGGTTCTAAGCCTTGACAATTCGACAATTTGACAATTTTCTAGGGAAAATGATTTTCTAACCATTGCAGCTACCCTTCTTTCCATTTCTAAAATGGGTGAACCAATTGGAACTTTAGTTGTCTCCTTCACCTTTGTTCTTAAGGTATTGTGTTCTAAGAACAACGCAAAAACCATAAGACCAACACAGTTGTGGTTGGCAATGCTTTGATGTCTTCCTCTAGAGCCAACTTTCACGGTTTACTGCGGGCCCAGGACCGATGTGTTGAGAGGGAACCAATTAAACTGAATCCCAACCCGCATTTATGTGACACTAGCAGCCTCGCGCCAGACCGCTATCCTGAGAGTTACCTCACGGATGGGGATATATCAAAAGAACAATTGATCATCCTGCAGAGATGGCTGCGGAAAGAAATATTGATGCCTGGACCGAATTCCTCTCGATGGGCTGTGCAAAGGCTGTGCCGTAATATCAATCACAGGTAATGCCTCAGGCCACCGTGTAAACCTGTCGATGATTATAAGGCAGCACTTATAACCGTGTGAGTCTCACAAGGGATCAGCGATGCCGAACTGGATCATGTGGAAGCGCTTGGTCGACCGAGGAAATACGCCTACTTCTTTTTTACGTACTTGTCGATCTTGAACTTCTAGCACGCGGCCCAAGATTTTATATCTTTGTTCATGGACGCCCAGAAGTATTTTCCGGTGACTAACCGAATCAACAAGCTGGTGACTAACCGATTTGTCGTCCTGATGCTTGAATGGGCAAGATCGTATACTGTGTGGAATACTTCCTTGCGAAAATTCGCCGGAATAAATGGAGCCCAAGTGCCTTTTCTGAGGTCTCGAAGAGTAAATATCAGTTTGAGCCGAAGATAGGAAACTCCTTGAACTTGTATTTGGAGTTTGTCCTCAGACTCTGAAGCTCTGCGTCGTCCTTCTGCGCCTCCGCGATTGTCGTATAATTGACCGCGGCAGGGACTGTAACCTGAGAGATTCATGTCAAAGCGTCTGCAACGACGCTACCTTTTTCATACCCGGGTTGAATGTCGGAAATAAACTAGCTAATAAAGCTCAGTTGCTGACGTTGGCAAAAGACACTTTGTCGGGCTTTTATTTAAGCGCAAATGTAATGGGCCTGGGGTACATGAACACAGTGAACAGCCTGTTCTCAAGAAGAACAAGTCGGGAAACCGGAAGCTAGACGCTTCAGGTATGAAAGGTGTTGTGTATTTCTTTTATAAAGAGATTTGAGTGTGCATTTGTCCCATTAGTATGTAGCACTTAATATATGCATATATTATGTGAGAATATCCACTTTGAGTGATATTGATATTTAAAGTCTTGAATTTGCACAGAAGCGACAGCTTTGACCTATTATAACTTTGTTAGCAATAGTGCGATTTTTACCAAATTTGGCAGAATCATGCTCTATACCGTAGCCTACATTGCAGCAATTTTGTGATTCTAGGGTGCACTAAAGGGGGTTTTCCTGTCAATTACTAAAAATTATAGTAATATACTATTATTAACTTTATTTGAATAGGTATCGGTATGGAGGGTATTTCGGAACCTAGGCACCACATAGTAGCAGCCCCCTGATTTTTTTCAGATTTTTCGATTTAGTAGTTCCTGAGAATGGGTTCGTTAAAAAAATGAGCACTTTCAACCCCCCGTACTCCCCACCTTTTCAACAAATGTCAAAACTAAAACCGGCTTCGAAAAGTACTAACCGAGACCTTTAATTTGATACCCCACATGACTATATTTGATTAAAAAAAAAAATTTACACCCCCCTTTTGCATGTATGGGGACCCCCCCTTAAATTCGTCGGTAAAGGATGTAACTCACGATATGCGTGAGCGTTCAAAGTTCCCACCTTTCTACCAAATTTGGTGTCAATCGCTATAACCGTTTCCGAGAAAATTGCGTGTGACGGACAGACAAACAGACAGTAAACCGATTTTAATAAGGTTTTGTATTTACACAAGTAAGTTTTGTGTTTACACAAAACCTTAAAAACCGAAGTATTTAATGGAAAAGTACTCGACTAGTAGCTCACGATCATAGGGTGTTACGAATACGATGAGCTGGGTTAAGTTGTTTAGGGAAGAAGCCCAATGGTTTACGGTTTTGGTTCACCCGTTGGTGGAGAACGGCACCTACTGCTGTGTCTGAGGCATCGACGAACACGGATAGGGGTGCATCTGACGAGGAAATGACAAAAGTGTTGAATCAACAAGCTGTTGTTTCACGATTTGCAACGCCTGGAGGGCCTCACTAGAGAACCCAACCTTGCAACCAACCTTAGGTCTAGACAAGTAAGCGTTAAGGTTCGCTTGTTGATGAGTGACCTTGGCCGGGAAATGACGATAGAAGTTCAACATGCCCAAGAGCCTTCACAGATCCTTCACGGTGATTGGCAGACCCTCGAAACCTGCCCCAATTTTTATATCAAAATCATACTTGGAGATTACAACAGTCAAGTAGGGACGAAGTTCATATTCAGGCGGTACGTGGGCTTCCATAGCTTGATAGATACCAATGATAACAAACTGCGGATTATTTAGTTAGCAGTGTCACTCGAAATGGTTATTGGAGGTACCTGGTTCGCGCGGAAAGCGATCCACAAACATACGTGCGCCTCTCCAGACGGAACCACTTTCAACCAAATTGTCCACGTGCTGATTGAGCGCTGCCACCTCTCCGCCTTGATGAATCTCAGAACATATAGGGGGGCCAATATAGACTCGGATCATTATCTCGTTGGCTAGTGCTCCGAACTCGAATTACAACACCACCTACAACCCCCTCTGACAATCTGGTGAGAGTGAATACTGAAGCCATTCACAGCACAGCCCTCCGTAGCACCTATAAGAAGGAAATGGATGCCGCAATAACCATAGCTTACAAATGTCCTGGAGATGAAGCATCAACAAATGATCTCCGCAAACACTTGAAGAACGTTACCATTGATACGGCCACAAATATTCTTTGCCCCTCTCCGCAAGAAAAGTTAGAACAGCTGGTATCGTCAAATCAACCGCTCCAACTTTGTAAGTAGCTAGCAACGGAACGGAAGAACGCTACATTCCGAGTGATGTAGCATTCTCAAAGAACGCAGGCACACGCAGAGACTTATCGCGAACTCCGTCGAGCAGAAAAACGACTTCTTCTTCTTTTCATTCAGCCTTTGTCCCGTTTACAACCAGGGTCGGCTCATCGTGATCAGTTTCACCATACAGGCTTGTAAATCCCCATCCAGAGTCAAGCCACCGTTGTTTCGGCCTTTTGGTCTTTTACCATCGACTTTGATGTTCAGATCAATCTTGGCAAGTGAATTCCCCCATCCCCAGTGACCATGCCATCGAAGACGCCTCTCATCTTGTTTCTAACGACACTGGATGCATTTTCTTGGGGGCCTGTCGCGGGACCTGTCACCAAAGGAGATCAGGTAGGATTTAGTATAGTGGAATAACCCCAACTATACTTTATTTATTTCTTTTCCTGGGAGAACTAACAGATCTGTGAATTCGATGGGTTATGTATTTTGATGAACCGCTCAACAACCAAAATATCGGCGAGTTGGAGGTCCCGCCAACTCAAGACAAAGAACAAACACTGCCATCACCAAGCATAGAAGAAACAGTCCGTGCAATACACCAGCCTAAAAACCAGAAGTCGCCAGAAACCGACGGAATTACATCCGAATTGGTTAAATATGAAGGCGACCAACTTCACCACGTGGTTCAAGAACTGATACTGAAGGTGTGGAACAGCGAATCAACACCTGGCGACTAGCAACGAGGCATTATCTAACCCATGCATAAAAAAGGAGATCAGGCAGTGCAGAAATTATAGAGATATATCGTTACTGAGTACCATCTATAAGATATTCTTCGCTATCTTGCTAGGTCGATTAGCTTCATACGCCCAGAACATCATTGGCCCACACCAAAGAGGCTTCACTCCAGGCAAATCAGCGACAGATCAGATTTTCCCTCTGCTGCAAGCGATGAAAAAATTGCTTGTTGTACCATCTTTTCATCGACATTAAGGCCGCCTATGATAGAACAGCCAGAGTAAAACTGTACACGGCCATGGGAGAATTCAGTATCTAAACGAAGTTAATAACACTGACTAGACTGACCATAACCAATGTGCGAGGCCAGATAAAATCAAAACTCTCAAGACCATTCGACATCAACAACGGACTAAGATAAGGGGATGCTCTACCATGCGTCCTCTTTAACATGATCTCAGAAAAGGTGATCCGTGATGCTGATGTAAATGCAAGGGTACGATCCTCTTTAAGTCCACTCAACTACTGGCCTATGCTGACGATATCGGCCCCACGGGAAGAACAACCCGAGACGCACAAACTGCCTTCAGTCATATCGAGCAGGCGGCGCGAGATATTGGGATGCACATCAATCAAGGCAAGACTAAATATACGAGTATGGTGGCATAAAATCCGGCTCAACAGGTTGCAATGGGCGAGTCACTTAACCCGTACGGATAAGAATAATCCAGCCCAAAAAGTCTGTAACGATGGCGTAGATCAGGATGTCAAACAGATTTTAGGGATATCAAATTGATGGACTTCGAGATTTCTGGAGTTCCTTATAAAGGCCGGCCTAGACCGGATACCGGTTGTCGGCCGGTTAATGATGATAAGTCAAACTAATAAAACTACTTCTAGATAGTTAAACTTGAACACTGCAATGGTGTACCAGATTTTATTGATAAACGGTGCATATTTTTTTTGTTGAGGCTGATAAGTTTTTAGTCAATTCTCATATTTGACTGCTAGTTGGAGGAAGAAGGAGAGCGACACTTTTGTATTAGGATAGCTTTGCTCAATGTAGATCAGGAACATCGTCATATTCTCTAAGACATTATTTCGATCATACTACTTTCCTCTTTTGATGCCAATCAATAGAGGACTTTTCGCTCCTACTTGCAAGGCCTGATCCTCTAATTTTGATATCTTCTCAATAATAGCTACTGTCCTGCTTGTATTATTATAGCGGATCTATTAACTGTTTTCAAGTCGATCAATCCTATAACCGACAAGAATTACGGAATGATTTCTATTTCTAAGTGCTTTGTTGAAGTGTCTTTGCACAAGTTCCGGACATTGTCCCCGAATATATGTACAAATTTCATCACTATCCCCACAAAATCCACAAGCAGTGTACACGGATAACAACAGCTTTTCTTGAGACTCAGAGTGTCCGAACTATGATCCTAAGATTCTCCTAGGTGAGATTTAAACAATCCTACTAGTGGGGTGTTTCCTATCTCCCCATAAGTAGCTGTGACTGTTCTATTCCTTGTAAGTCCCCCTAGTATAGTTCCGTCAACCATACCAATTCCTTACTTATTGCCACGCTCATGTTTCCCTTCCCGATTTCACAAAAAAAGTGTAGTGTTATGCTTAGCCATTGGTCCAAAGTATATTTTCCATGAACCAATAACCTCCGCGTACAATCCCTCAGCTGCGAAGGGACCTACAGCTTACCAGGTAATCAGTGGCTGGTTTAAGTAGCCGGTGTTATTCTGTCTTAGACCGCTCTACTGTTCTATCAATATTCAAGTTTCTTATCGAAATGAAATTTCATTGTCATGGTATCCCTCGGTATCAGTATTTGGGAGTATCATCTAAAAAGACTGTGACTCTTCTTTGGGTTGGGCTGCCTCAACTTGATACTTCCGGAGCATCTGAAGAGTTCCCTCAGATTGTCCCTGTCTACATACCATATGTCTCAATGTATATGGGAAGACGAAGACGAGCTAGTCGTAGAAAAACCTCCCCCCATAAAACTATTATGTGTATGTATTACCCTGACAAAGCCAACGCCTTAATACAACTGTTGAAACCGCTGCGTGTGGCACTGGTCTTAAGCTCCCATGATGACATTCGGTTTTCCACTCCAACAATTCATACCATGTTGAATTTATAATGTGGGGCCCAAAAATGAAAACATCTAACCACATCGGCTGCCTCTAATAAAAAACCCATTCAGAGCTTCACTTGAAGTTCACCCAGAACTGATTCCTTCCAATTTAGTCATCTTGGCCGCTAGTATCTGCAGACTGATTTCCATCAGAACATTCTAATTTTTTCCGTTACATGCAACAAATCGATTCTAAATAAATTAGAACGGTTTCTGGTCTGGCCTGCCAAAAAAGGGGAACACATGCATAATTTATCGCGGATTCCACTCACTTCGCGCTCTTGAAACAGCTGAACCGGTTTGCTTTTCGGCAACCGCACAGAAATCTTGAACTGACCGGGATCAAAGCCCAATCTGTAATTTTCTATCTATTTTCTTTTCTTTTGGTCTGAAGATTTGTTTACCAAATTTCCATGTGATATGTACGAATCAACTTTTTCTTTTGCAGGCCCTCATCTTTTATATTCTTTGTATAGGCCCCGGGGGCCTCTTTCAGCGCATTCGGACTGAGTCATTTCAGGTAGAGGAAGTAACCACTTACTTCAGTGTAAAATTTCTGTGGATTCGCTCACTTTCTTTGTCTTTCTGTATCACGACAAAAACTTAATATGCTTAAAATTGTTGAAAAGATACGTCCCCGACTGTGCCTCATATTTTAGATAAAATGAAAGTGAAATGATTGTTAAAATATGGAAATTGAATGTTTGAGAACCAAATTCAATGTTACATGGTTACATCTTTAGTTTGAACCTTCCTTTACAATTTATTACCTTGTTTCACCTCTTGCGCAACAATTATCTATTGATTTGATTTTCATATCTTTTTTAGCGAGAAAGGCGCATGGAAGTCCTATCCTGTTCAAAATTAGATAACTCTTCCAAGTGTATAGAAGTGAATGCATCAGCTCTGAATGTACCTACCAAATTTTTAATGGCATTTGGAGATTAGTTAAGCTTCCAGGTTATTCCAGATAGTTGGCTTCTTCAAGATCTGGGTCAGATCAAGCTAAGAAAGTGATGTGAGCCACGGGTCCGGGAACAATCAGTGATGACCCAAGAACATTTCTGAAGTCAAAGTGAATTATGTTCATGTATGTAGTATATTTCGCTGAAGAACGAGCCATGATCACCAATCAAATTTGTCTAGTGTTTGACGTCACGTCTGGTTTTTGACATTAACATAAAACTAATTAATTATATTACGGGAGCTCGTAAGGAAGTAGATATGATTTATATTGAAGATTGAAAGAGCCAGAAGTCAGGTAGAAAAGAAAAATTCTTGACAACAGTTAGCATCTCATTTTTAGGAATTTGATTGCTTGGAAGCTACATATACGCGATGTGCTCTGCAGTGCCAGATACTGAGAAAGAAATATTCAAAATATTCATCAGTTGTCTTTTGCTTAGATTCTGAGAATTAGTAGTGTCAGGCACTCAGGCTTTATATATATACATACAAGGCTTATTGCACTACTCGCTGGAATATCTGATAGCTCAATACTTGCGACACCACCGAGCTTTTGCGAATCTACGGAATCTACTGAAGACAGCCAGCATTTAGATTCTTCATTAATGAATATCTTTCCAAGGGACCGCAGCAATCCTAGGATATTTCCGAAACCGAACCCTCTTGGCTCGTCAATAAAAAATATTACGTAGGCAATCCTTAGGTATCCGAGGTTCTTTGGCAAACATTCCCAAAAACGAATTCGGAAATTATCCATTTTTCAAACGAACTCATGGCTATGTGATTCCAAGTGTCAATGACACCCAGAGACATGCGTCATTAGCTACTTTCTGAATCACTTCCAAGTGATTAGATATAAAGTAGCTCAAAGCGGCGTAGACCGCATGGTTTTCACCGCATTTATATTTCCTCTGTTGCCAGAGCTCGAATGGATCACCTGGATCCAATTTGCATCTTTGGAACGAATTAAATGACCATTAAACCGCTCCGAGTGACACTATTCCGGTTACCAAAGACTGTTCTTGGGATACATTACCTTGTCAGACTGATTATTTCAGTTGTGTTCATATAAAGACGGTCTTATCTGAATGTATATACATATATATTTTTCCAAGCCTACAATAGTAATTGGAACACGACTCACGCGGCGGTTTATGGAAGCTATCTTTGGTCAGTCGGTTGTTTTAAACCCTCAGTCAGTACTTTAAAACTAGGTTGTGCCAGGCATTGATGAATGGATAATTACAAAAAAACTTAAAAGCTATCAGGAATGCTGATCGCTATGAGTTTCTAGTACTATAGTTGGCGCTCACTTACCCCCATATCTTATGCTCATTTGTCATTCAGATTTAAAAACCCACAGAAAGTAGTATATAATCCAAGGAGAATGAAACTTATAATAACTTTTTTATTGGGGATGCTGGGAGTCCTGAGTCCGCACCCACTTGATGATGGACCGGACCACGTGGGAAGCAACTTACTTCCTCTCACGCTGCTCTCAGGACAGAGCTGAGGCAGCGTCTGATGAGTTGAATCTACCCTGGACGAAACCGTCAGTCAAATTTTTGGAAAACTTGTGTGTTTGACCCAAAAAAGAGGAGTCCGTGGACTGCAAGAGAGGAAGTAAGTTGCTTCGCATGTGGACTAGTCCATCATCAAGTGGTTGCAGACTAAGAAATACCAGCATCGTCAATAAAAAATTCATTTCGGCCTGGTTTAGGTCTGAACTTACGACAGATTTCACTTCAATATAATTCGCACTGATATTGTGTTTGCGATTAAATATAAATGGGGCGATTACCACCAGTCGCTACTTTCGGTCACGCTGCTTCCAGGACAGAGGTGAGGCAGCATCTGATCTGCTGTTTCTGCTCTGGACGAAACCGCCAGTCAACTTTTCTGTAATAACTCTTAATTGGGGGAGTAAACACAGGCGCACTGAAAACTTCAACACTATAACACAATCACACCCTAAACATCCAAGATATTTTCATACATCACAGTCTAGACCCATGATCTCCAAATGTAACCGCACAAAAAATTAAAACATATTTCCTGCTAGTTTCGTCTTTACGTCCGAAAATCAAATGACTTATGTTCCTGATTAACAAAAGAGTAAGGGAAAAACAATTTATGACCGAATTGCACAAACAAAATTGAAGTTCACAAAGAAAACCAAGCTCGATTCAAATATCAAACAGCCAAAGGCCCTCATGTGGTGGTGAAAGGGTACTATGGATCGCAGGCCGAAACGTGGATTGGTACCCATGACGGAGCATAAAACTCCACCTCTCCGCGGTGATCGCTGGGAACCCTTTCTTAACGAAAAACTGCAGACAGAAAAGTATGAAGGCGAGGCTCCCCCGCCTAAAAATCGGACAAATTGTACCAACTGGTCCTCCAGGTTGGGGGTTGGGTATGGTTGACAACCTTACATGGAAACCGAAGTTACGAAGCCACGAAAGGAGCCTCGGACTGGATTGACTACACATCGGCGAACCCGGCAACGAAAACGGAATAACGATTTGTGCATTTTCTCAAAAAAGTTGCGCTCCCTGTAGAGACCGAATGAATTGAGCCTGTCCCAAGTATGATGGTGCACAGAGGTGGCGGTGAGGAAGCCCCGTCGGCCCTATCGCCCAAACCAAATCAAGTGGCCGAGGAGAACCTCCATAATGGTGGCACCGGGAGACGCTGTACTCACTTTGGTTTGCGGGCCGTGACGCAGTAGGCGAATGCTCCAAAGGCCTAATTAGGGCGATCAGACCCGAGTCTGCACGGGGACTCATCTGAAGTGGCAAATTGGTCACGAAACCTTACCAAGGGTATACTGGTACCATGGGAACCGGGATAGCCCCTGGACTCTCATACTTCGGGTGAACTCCCGTTGTATGTGAGGACAGCTCGGTTATTTGCGGTAGGCCCCCTAGTAGGAGTTTCATGGGGTTGTAGTTATGCTCAAGCGAGAAGAGACCTTCGGGCCTCGGCGTGGTGTTGCGTTTCAACACGGGTGCCGTACTCCTTAGTTCGGTAGAGATTTAGGTAATTCTTGCATCCATCAGTATGAATGCTAAGCCATGCACTTGGTATAGACTGGTACCGTTGTTGCTTGTCTCAGCGGGGCTCTGATTGGGGTCACAAAATCAATCTGTGTCTGAAGAGTAGGATTAAGTCTCTACGACAGGTACCTATGTCAAACACCAAAGGGCTTAACTGTCCCAAGTATGATATCATACCTGGAGATTCTAACAGCCAAGTAGGCAGGGAGCCCGTATTCAGGCGGTACGTTGGCTCCCATAGCTCACAAGGATACCATTGATAATGGACTGCGGATTATTCAGTTAACAGTATTAGATGAAATGGTTGTTGGAAGGATCTAATTTACGTGGAAAACAATCGACAAACATACATGCGCCTCTCCTCCGTGTTAATTGGACGCTGCCGCCTGTTAGCCTTAATGAATGCCAGAGCATATAGGGGGGGGGAGGGCAATATAGACTCGGATCACTATCTCGATGGCAAAGTTCTCCGGGCTCGAGTTACCACACCGCCTACAATCCCCTCTGACAATCAGGTGAGAGTGAATACTGAAGCTATCCCCAACACAGCTCCGTAAGACATATAAGGGGGAAATGGATCCGGCAACAACCGCAGCTAACAGATCTGCAGGAAATGAAGCATCAACAAATGATCTCCACAACCACCTGATTGATACTATCACAAACATACTTGGCGCCAACCGCAAGAAAATTCGGAACGGCTGGTTCGACGATGTATGTAAGCTAGCAACGGAACGGAAAAATGCAGCATACTGGGGAATGCTGCACTCCCAAAGAACGTAGGAGTGCGCAGAGGCTTATCATGAACTCCGTCGAGTGGAGAAGAAGAGAGTGACTTCACAGACGAAAGAAGGAAGCCTGGGAGAACCAACTGGTCTGCTAACTCGACAAGTACAGAAAACAACCGCACCAAGCGCGCAAATTTTACCAATAAGTCAACAGGATGAAATCTTACACACCTCGATGCTCACCCTGCCGAGCAAAGGAGGGAAATCTGATTTCCGACAGAATGGGCATATTGGAGCGATGGGTTGAGTATTTAGATGAACTGCTGAACAACCAGAACATCGGCGGGACAAGAGTTCGCAATTTTTCTTGCTAAGAACCCAAGTCTCCGATGAATACGTGAGGACTGGCAAGATCATTGTCTTGTACAGTAAGAGCTTTGACCGGAACAGTTTTTGTAAGCTGAAATAGGCTCTGTTGGCTGTCAACAACCGTCCGCGGATTTCATCGTCGTGGCTGTTATCGGTTGTGATTTTCGACCCTAGATAGGAGAAATTATCAATGTAGTCTCCTATCTTTATTCTTCCCGTTTGACCTGTGCGGTATGATGTTGTTGGTTGGTTGGTTTTTCGTGCAATTTGCAACCCTTGGATATATGTATGTATTCAGAGCCCCAAAATGAGGGTTACTCATAAGTCAATTGGTGCAGAGAAAACTTGCGCGAACCAGAGGAGTGCGTGGCGAAATTGGAGGTTTTCCACGACAATGACGAAAAACCTAATACTATTCTGCACCAAGAGTCTATTTTTCGGATAAAAATGTGAAATGAGCTTTTAATTCAGGACAAAATATAGACAAGGCAAAGCCTGACTCAGAAGAGCAATCTGAGTGATGATCGGTAGACGCACTGCAATCTGCTAAAATTGGATTGCGGGTTTTGGGAAGCCCAGAAGAATCGCGCCTGGTCACTTGTGCTGATGATGTTGCGGCATTTGTTGCGGGACGCACAGTTGAACAGGCTCAAAGCAGACTGAGCGGATGGATGAGCGCTCATGGTTTCATCTTTGCGTCAATCGACTAGTCGACAATCGAGTGAAAAATTAACAATTAAGTACCTTGGACTGACGGTCGACTTAAAGATGGGATTTTTCAAGCCAATCAAAGCAATTGAAATAATAAAAACTTGTTGTTTTTGGAAAAACTTGTTGGCACTGATGAAGGCAACAAGTGATTCCCGAAATATCGGTATTTGCAAGAATAAATATCGACACCAACGAAAAAGAAACAACAAGTTTTTATTATTTCAATTAATTAATCGTTGGAAACACCGCATAATTTCACTCAGAAATCAACAGTTGCGGACAAGGCTGCAGCTGGAGTTTCGGCCTTAAGTCGGCTAACGGCAGATACTGGGGGTCGTACGTCTAGCATGCTCATTGTCAAATGCGTGACTGAATCGGAAGCGTGTTGGGACTATTTCCGTATCCAGCTCCTGGGCATGGAGGCTTTCAGTCTTACCTTATCCTTACCTTTTAAGTCTTACCAGATTGGGAAGGTGTTATCTCCTATCTGTGTGTTTTGCAGTAGCATTGCGGATGACGCCATTCACACCTTTTTTTCTTGTAGAAGGTGGGAAGGGATTCGTCAATATCTTTATTTAAACTCAGGGGAGCCCTCTTCAGAAAACATACGTTGATGGGTGGAGCCGTTTTACGCATTACGTTTGAGTTCTTATTTTTGCATAGAAAGTAGAACGATGGAGGGATTGGATAGGAGGAGGTTAACTGAACTAAGATAGAATGGTGGAGGGGTTAAATAGCAGGAGGTTAACTGAATTATAGTTCCTTTCCTCCTGTTGAGGCAAGGAATTCTCCATTAATTTTCTAACGTTACATGTTGCCCTTGAGTAGATGCAGGAGAATCTATTTCTGTCCATTGAGTTGTTGTACTCCTCAGTTGCCGCTCCTTTCGTCTCATTAGATGCTTCCCTGTTTTTCTCTTGTAGCCGTTCACCTTAGCAGTGGCGAGGATGTATTCTTTCTCTTTCTCGAAGTGTTCCTCACGGGAACTTACCTCCACCAATCACTTCTTCGAAAATTTCGGAGAAACTTAGACAGTGAAAACCAGTTGGAAGGCTATTCATTTTTATCTGATTCCTCACAGTTCTCATTGAATTCGCTAATTCGTAGAAGTTAACATGTTATATGTGTTGCCCTCACTTATTTATAAAGTGCAGGGAATCCGAACAACCTCTTTTCGCTCCTATTTTCTCATTTTCAATGAACCTATGCTTCAGTTTCATTATAATTGTTCATGTAATGTTCTACAAACAACAAACCTTCAGCAGTGGGGCAAGCACCAAGCCAAAGACAAACACTAAGGTCAATAATATCGAGAAGCTAAGGCTTCACAAACTCGACCACCATATTTTCCAAAAGAGACACTTGCCTCTAATTTCTTGGTGGATGCCCTCCTTTTTTGGAACCGCGACAATACGAAATAATAACGCCGAAAATTTGTCAGTCTAGAATTATGAAGCCAAAAAAAAGAAGTTAATACGAAGCAACGCGTGCCTCCCCCGGTATTCTTTAGTAAATGGGACAATATCTTAAAAACATTCAATTTCCTGAATTTGCATATTCATCAAATTCTGGTTTGGTTATGCGACCCAGTTTGAAAAATTCAAATCACTGAATATGGTCATAATTAGGTAGGATGCGGTTATTGAGAATTTCTTGATAATCTCATAATTTCCACTTAAATTTTTATGACTAAAAAAGAACATTGGAATAATTTGCCCGGAATTTTTGAAATTTTTCACAATTCGGAAAATTAGTCACCGAAAAGTAAAATAACTGAAAAGAGGAGGTCATAGTTCTAATCCATGTTCTATGGCTGTTGATCCGATTTTTGGAACATGTAGTTTCAAGATCTCTAATCAGAATCTTAAAAATCAAAAATTATTCAGTCAGGGGTCATACAAATTCATATCGAAACAGATTCGAGAAAGACACTGACGAGAAAATAAATGTCTGTAACAAATCCAATTTCTCTAGATAAATTTATGGTTGGAATAAGATAACCAGAAAAGAGTTGATGTTTTTGAGGCAATGAAGACCAAGACCAGTAACCGAAGCTAATTTTCTTATTGAGACATTGTTCGGAGTTGCATCATCATTTAACAAGGGACCAGTTTATTTAGGCGTTTATGCAATGGGCGGTTGATTGAAGTGCGGTGGTTGTTAATTGTATCTAAGCCTTAAATTGGAGGTCTACGCATCCATTTCTCCAACGAAACAATGATGTAAGTGTAAATTACATAGTTCAGGTAAAAGTGATATATTTGTATCATTAATTCTACGGGTCAAGTTGGACTTGAAGCTACTTGGATGATACAATTAATGACTGAGCAACTGTCGGATGTAAGAGCAGTTTAGTCAACTGTATCGAATTTCCAAACAGTGCACAAAGCTATATTTTCAGAGACATGTAATTCATGTTTCACAAGCTACCATCGGCTTCATTGTATCCCACTTCAAACAATTTATTTTTTGTTGATTGAGAGGCCACTGAGTCCATAGGGCATCAAGTTACAATTATATAAATAGGAAAACTCAGATATTTCCCTGTATGAAATAATAACTACTAATACTGTCACCCCCTCCATTTCTGTGGAATAATAATAATTTTAATTCACATTTATTAACTTTCATCACGGATTTCTACCCCTCGGCGTGAGCAGTAGAATACCTGAAATAGAATGTATCGCAAAGTGTGCTAGAAAATTAAGTCCTCTTGTAAGTGTACACTCAAATATCATCGTGTTTGACCTCGCCTATATCGTCTATTAGCTGAAAACAAGAAGATGATTAACTAGATATCCTTACACCCTCCTCTTAAATTTGTTTAAAATAATTTGGTAGATCACTCAGTCACTGACACTTCTTTTTCTTCAGCCTTTGTCCCGTTCACAAGCGGGGTCGGCTCGTCGTGATCGGCTCATCATTTGATTCTATCGAATGCCTGATCTGGGTGCAATCTCGAGGCTTTCAAATCCCCGTCCAGCGTATCAAGCCGCCGTTGTTTAGGTCTGCCTTTTGGTCGTTTACCATCGACTTCGATGTTCAGGCCAATCTTGGCAAGTGAATTCTCGTTGGCACGAATTGCGTAACCATACCATCGAAGTCGCCTCTCTCGCAACTTTTCCACGATCGCTACAACCCCATAATGATCGCGGATATCCTCATTTCGGATGTGATCTAAACGTGTGACGCCACTAGTCCAATGTAGCATCTTCGTCTCCATTACCGCAAGATGCCGTTCATTGTCTTTTATAGTCGGCCAACACTCAGAACCATAGAGAGCGACTGGACGGACAACATTGGGATAAATTTTAGATTGGAGACGTTCGTTGATACGTTAATGACAAAGAACACCAGTTGTGGAACGCCACTTTATCCAGGTTGCGTTAATGCGTGAAGCAATTTCATAACGCAGTTCTCCATTGGCTGATAGCGTTAACGCGAGGTATTTAAATCGCTCAGTTCTGGGTAGATCACTGCCACTGACAGTGATTGTGCCTGTTTCAATTCAATTCAATCTGAGACCGTGTTGCATAAGGCGATCATTTCATTTTTGAACAAGTTGCTCGAGATCATTTTTGCTATTCGATGCTAGGAAAACATTATCTGCATAAAGCAGTGTGTAGGGCGCTGGACGTTGGAGATCCCGTGTGACGGTGTCCTTACCAAGGACAAAAAGGAGTGGTGAGAGGGCGCTTCCTTGATGAACACCAACAGAGACACGAAGCAGTTTTGATGCACCCGTCATACTTCGAACTTTACTTTTCGGATCCTGGTAGAGTAATTGAACGCAGCGCACAAGTTCTACTGCCACAAAGTGTTGTCGTAAAGAATACCAGATTCGTGTGATACAGGGTCAAACGCTTTCTCTAGATCCAGAAAGGCAATGTAAAGAGGGCCATGCTTCTCACGGTGTTTCTCCATGAGTAACCGCGCAGCGTGTATTGCGTCAGTAGTTCCGCAGTTCTTGACAAATCCGGCTTGATTCACGGTTATTTCAACGATTTCGCGAATACGAATACGAATACGTCAAGAATGCGTTCAAAAATCTTCATGGTATGGGAAAGTAACCGGATCGGACGGTAATTTGAACATTCTGCTGGGCTACCTTTCTTTTTCCATATTGGAACAGTGGTACTTCCTTGCAGTCAGATGGTGTTCTTCCTTCCTGAATAACCCGGTTAAAGAATTCACTGAGCTACAGTGTTGGGTTCCAGCTCTTCGCTTTCCAGAGCTCAGATGCAATGTCGTCAGGTCCAGTTGCTTTCCCCGACTTCTTTTGTTTTATTACCTCCTCGACTTAGTTGCGCTGACTGGTAGAACTGGTCCAAATGTCGGCAATGATTGTGGAAATGGAGGATGAGCAAATTCTTCATACTCAGTCACTGACACTTATGAGTTACAAATTCGCGTTCCATATTCCTTGTTATCGACTTCGCACAAATGAATGACAATTTATCAAAAGTGTCTCTGAGGCCAATAAAACAGAATATATCTTTCTTTCCCCCCTTCTTTTTTATCGTTTCTTGGCTAGAAGATAATATTCCCTCTGAAGGAATCAGGGCAAAGTATTATCCTATAAGGGTCAAACATGGGACCCCAAATGTATGAAAAGTAGGTTCCTTCCTAAACTTTAAATATTCGAAAATTAGCTTTATTTCTGAAAGTTCATCTCGACCCCAACTTAAATGCATCAGTCAATTGGTTTAAGTACAAATAATACCGGTTGGCGGTCAAAGTAGTATTGGTCCCAGAGCGAAAACGATAGGTACTCCCGATGGAATACAAAACCTGCCGAATTCTGAACCAACGCCAACAGTTGTACTACCAAATCCTGTGTCCATCTTCAAGGAAACAAGTCGGAAATCGAAAGCTAGGCGCTTCAGGTATGAAAGGTTTTGTTGATTCTTTATGTGAAAATGGTTTATGATTGATCAGATATCGTAACGGACAGTATTTTGATGTCTGGATACTGTATGCTCGGACAATCCTATTTTTTTTTCAGATTTTCCCGGTAGGTAGTTTCTGAGAATGGGTCCTTAAAGTAATTGCACTTTTTGACTCCCGCACTCCTCCCTTTGCAGCTAATATCAAAACCAACAACTGATTGAAAAAGTACTAATTGAGATCTTTCATATGATACCCCACATGACTATATTCGGTGAAGAACAATGCTGCACCCTGCACTGGGGAACCCCCCCCCTCCCTTAAGCTTCATATGTAGCCATGTAATTCACATGGGAGTTCACAGTTTCCACTTTTCCATCAAATTTCCTGTTGATTGGTGCAGTTGTTTCTGAGAAAAGTGCATGAGCAGACAGCCAGACGAACAAACAGACAGAAAGCCAGACGGACGATGGATTGAAGATGAATGATATAATGACAGGAGTTCCGCAGGGATCTGCTATGGACCTTAATGTATAATGACGTTTTGCGGCTCCCAGTAGCTAAGCAAATTGTTGTCGTCGGATTCGCAGATTACGTTGGAGTGATCATAACATCCAACCACCCCGAAGAAGTAGAGATATATGCGAAAAAGACTATACAGACGATCAAGTCTTGGCCTAGAGATCACGGACTGGAGCTTGCTGAACACAAGACGGAGATGGTGCTTTTTACAAAGCGGCGGAAAACTGTTGAAATTTGCATCGGAGTGCATGTTCTTAACCCTAAGTCATCACTGAACTCCAAGCTAAGTTTTAAACACCACTTAAAACTTACTGGGCAGAAAACGTCCACTAGCAGTTCAACACTGACAAGTATGCTTCCGAATATAGACAGCCCGAGACCCAGCTGATGAATACTTTTACCGCGAGTTGTCAGCTCTGTCCTTTTATACGCGTCACCAGTGTGGGCGTCGGCGATAAAAATCGGAGAAAATCGCAGACAACTTCAAGCTGCACATGGGTTAAGCGCTCTCCAAATACATTGCGCCTACTGAAAAGCATTTTATGAGACAGCATGCGTGATTGCGGGGATGATTCCGGTGAATATTCTAGCCGATGAGGCAAGCCGTTTGTACGAGAATCAGTTAGCGAGCCAAAACAAGCAAAGTAAGCGTATGAGGTCAATGGCGGCAAAAAGCATGGGGCTAGGCGGAGAATGGCCGGTGGACACACAGGCTTATCCCAGACATAAGTATGTGGACTATGCGGAACTACTTTAACCGGGTTCAGGTAGTACTTTGTACGGCTTTGTACGGGCAAAAGCCAACGGCGTCCATGTCTACAGCTGTTATGCTCCTCCTAGTGCAACATTAGCGCAATATGAGGAATTGCTAGACAGTTTGGTGTTGGACGCTAGGAACCACAGCCCCAAAATCATTGCCGGTAGTTTCTACTAGTAGAACTAGGAAATCACGCTATTGAGAGCATCATGTCTGCGAGCGAGAAGATTTTGCCGAAGGACCAGAGGGAAGCCAGAAGATCAGCAGTCGGAGAAGGAATACCACGATCTTCGAAGTAGTCGTGGGGCGCTGCTTACAAGGTTGTAATAAACAAGATTCGTTGACAAAAATCACCCCAAGTGACGTGCCCACGACTCTTGTTCAAAATATTCGCAATTCTTTTTCCACAACCAGAAGAAACTGGATCTCAACCAACGGTGCAACAGGGCGTCTTCATAATCGCAGGGGCTACTGAAGAGGAACTAAGGGAGATCTGTGAACGAACTGGGGATAATAAGCCTCTGGGATTGGAAGGGATTCCGAACAAAGTCCTGAAATTGGCAGCTGAAATTAGGCCCGCATGGTTCATAAGTACGTTTGAATCATGCATGGTGAAAGGAGTGTTTCCCACGCAGTGGAAAAGGCAGAAGTTGGTTCTGCTACCGAAGCCCCAAAAACCATCTGGTGCACCCTCTTGATATTGCCCTATCTGTCTTTTAGAAACTATGGGGAAGATATTGGAGAGAGTGATATACAACAGGCTACTTCCGTTCGTCGAGCTAGTAGGTGGTCTATCCAAGCAGTAATTCAGGCAGTACGGGTTTCGTAGAGCCCGGTCCACAGTCGATGCCATTGCAACGGTCGTGAACCTGACCTGGGGGGCATCGCCGGGAAGCTCTGCGCGGTGGTGACGCTAGATGTCAGGAATGCCTTTAACTCGGCCAGCTGGGGTTGGATTAAGGGCACCCTGGCTAAATTAGGTGTAACTGGTTACTTAGCTCGAATAATCGAGAGTTACATTTCGGTGAGATTTCTTTGGTACGAAACAAACGACGGGCCGAATATGTTGTAGCAGCAGGTGTTCCCCAAAGTTCTGTACTGTGGCCCCTGCTGTGGAACATAATGTACGACGGAGTGCTTGGCTTTCGCGTGCCGAAAGTGGCAGCATTGATTGGTTTTGCAGACGACCTGGCAGTGGTAGTAGTTACGAAAAACGAACAGGACATGAAACTTTATGCAAATGAAACCACTCATGATAATCAAAGCATGGCTCCAAATGGTGAAACTGGACTTGGGGGAAGATAAGACGGAGGCGGTCCTTATTACCAATGGCAGGAAAAACAGCACTGTCAAAATCCGCGTTGGTAATCACGAGATCGTTTCAAAATCGATCATTAGATACTTGGGGGTAATGATCGATGCCAAGTTGAGCTTCAAGGGGCACCTGGACTATGCTCGCGAAAGAGCAGCAAAGGCTAACTCATCTCTAGCAAAGATGATGCCAAATATTGGAGGGCTAAAATCTAGTCGCCGGCTACTTATCGCAGGGGTGATGGAATCCATCCATGCTATACGCGGCTGCTGTCTGGGCGGGCGCACTGGATAAGACAACGAACCAGAGAATGGCATACCGCGCAATCGCGCTAAAGGTGTGCAGTGCATATAGAACGGTATCAGGTGAGGTAGTGTGTGCCATCGCGGGAATGATTCCCTTAGATCTTCTGGCGAATGAGGCACACTGTCTCTACCGGAAAAGGTGGTTGAATCCGGCCGAAGTGACTGCGGGCTTCCTGAAAGCCACTAGGGAGGAACAGGAGATGGCAGCAATGGTGGGATAATTCCAAAAAAGAGCCCCAGTTCCTTACAGGACATGGTAGATTGAGGAAGTACTTGCAATGCTTCGGATTGGATGTGTCCCCAGACTCTCCCGAATGCGCCACTACACTGGAAGACCCGAATCATGTTATGTTCCATTGTCCGAGATTCGCGGGTGAAAGAGGGAGGTTAAACGAGGCCCTACCAAGGATGATGCCAAACCTGAGAGGACCACGGTATACCTCCGCTTATAGCCGGGGTAGCGAGCTCAACCATGTTCTATACGACCCCAGTTTGGAAAGAGGCGTTGTGGATATCAGTTAACGCTAATAAACTGAGTGCATTCTACAGTAGAAGAATAGCCTTCAGAACTGTCTCAGATGATGCAGCCTTTGTCATCTCGGGATTGATGCCGAATCACAGTTTGGTAGAAGAGATAGTTCAATGCAAAGAGAATCTCTTCCTTATTGCAGAAGAGGAACGCTGAGAGGGAGAGATCTGTAAATAAATGGCAAGAGCGGCGGGAACGGTTCCGAAAGGGTGGGTGGACCCTACCATCAAGGAGAAATTAATTATAATCTTATCCAGTTTCTGGTGGGGTATGAAGAATATCCCCAGTACTTGCACAGGTTTAAATTGGGCAATTCCCCCGGTTGTGCAAATTGTGACAGGGTCCCAGATGATCGAGAGATGCATTCTTCCACTGTCCAAGATTTGTGGAAGAAAAGAGGAATTTAGAGGAGAAAATCTGGTGGCGAGAATGGTACCACGTCAAGAGGGTTGGAATGCGGATGTGGTTTTAGTGGGTAAAAATCCCACACGCTGACGTGTCCAGGCCGGTGCCTTGGCAAGATTTCCACCTCCGCAAAAAAAATGACAGACTTCGGGATAGACAGACATTGAACCGATTTTGGTAAGATTTTCTTTTTCACAAAACTGTAAACCGATTTTACTAAGGTTTTGTTTTACAAACAGAAGAACGACTGATGAACGTACTTACTAGTATGTAATAAAACGGTTTGAATGGCATTTTCGAAGATTTTTTTCAGCAGCAAAAACAATTAGAACAATAGACTCGCAAAAAGATTCTGATCCATGAAAATTTTTCGACGCCTATTATTCAACCCTTCCAGGAAGTGTTGATGCTACAAAGATTACCTGACCTCATGAATTCAAAGGCGTAACGATTGTCAGCTACTACTACTTAGATCGATACGATACTGGCCTACGGAAAACATTTGAATTCTTATGAACAAAAGAAAAGTTGCCTTCATGGGTAGATCACTTAAAGACAAAAAAGTCTCTCAGCGGGGGATCTGAAATCCCTTTCAAAGTTGAATGAAGGTCGTATCCCACGACGAACAACATACTATCAGTAAACAATTTGCTCATTTAATAAGCAATTCAATGTATTCCAATTGTCAAAAAATCCGAAAGAAAAACTTATGGACATAATACCTTATGTAGGAAACACAGAACATTTAGAGATTCATTATTATAAAAAAGTCAGCGGCCGACTGAATTTTATTTGTTAAGAAAGATTGCTCTCTAAGAATAGGTTGCTTGAATTTAAGTTTTTTAAAAACCTCACCAATTGATATGAATTCGGGATCTAAGCTTGATTTGAAAACATATTGCCATTGGGTTAAAAAGAACGCCTTCAAATTGACCCATGATCAATTTGACCTTAGATAATTAGTTTTCATCCCAGAGAATTTAAGACCCAAATTACAGAAAGCTAATTAGAAATTTGCACGTGATGGTAAGCAAATTCGTACCAAAACTAGGAAAATTGTGAAACGCATGAATTTCTATAAATTGCATAAAGCATGCATCACTTCGAATATTACTTTCATTAGCAATTACTGTTCCAAGCGATTAACACCATTTTCCATACTCCAAACATAATTTCGCTTTAAAAAATGTCAGTCATATTACATAAACCGGACACATCTCACTTTTACCGGTCTAGGGTTTTTCAACGAACCGCTAATTTCTGCATCCATTGAAGTAAGTGATATCTTATTCGAAAGCACTTCCAGACAAAACCAAAAGTAATAATAATAATAAAACTGCATTCACTCTCTTCGAACCCTCTTCAAGCCTCGCTCAAGAGACTTTTCATGACATTCCAGCCAACATGCAAAATAAGATTTTGTAATTTCTACAACAAAAGCAAAATCTAAAAGTTTTATTGGCATTGTCGCAAGTTTAATGCAAAATTACTTGAAATCTTTTTGCGCAAAATCTGCAATGGCGCTCGGTACGATGTTGAGTAGGGAAGTGTGACAATCAATTAGTACTTGACTATCTTCGGATTTGGGGTTTTTGGCTTGAGAATACTTGAAAGATATAATCACCTTTCTCCAGGTCGATTTGGATGGCGCTAATAAGACATTACTTTAGCTATAACAATCCTATCCTGAGCAATACCAGATACATGATTTTGTAGTTTGCCGGTCTTCACTAAAACTTCACTAAAACATCTTTTTCCGGCCGTCCGAATATACAGAACCAGCTATTATAAAATCAACGTTTGCACTATTTCTAGTAAAAAAAAGTCCGGAAACCGGAAGCTCGGCACTTCAGGTATGAATGGTTTTGTTTGTTTCTTGTATGAGTATATTCGAGTGCAGAACTATCCCATTTGGTATAACATGCTTCATATTATAATCTAGATTGCTGCAAATTTTTATAAATCTAGGATAAACATAAGGGGGGTTTCTAACCAATTTTCATAAAAATATAGTAATATACTATTATTAACTTAACTTGAGCAGATACCGATATGGAGAGTATTGGGAGATCTGAACACTATGTAGATGCAGCTTCATGATTTTTTTCAGATTTTTCGATTTCCGAGAATGGCTCCGTTAAAGAAATCATCGCTTTCGACCCTCCGCACTCTCCGGCTTTCCAAGGAATGTTAGAACTAAAATCGGCATCGAAAAGTACTAATCTAAACCTTTCATTTAATACACAACATGACTATATTTATTGAAAAAAAAATTTTACTCCTCCCCGGAAAAGTGTGTGTGACAGACAGACAGACTGGGGAGTCCGTGATAGATACCACTTTTTTAGCACTGTTTTAACTAAGGATCTCCAGTGGTATGTCAGTGAAGAAAATACACTTAGTGCCCACCAGACCATCATTTTTGAAATCATGCATGTTACACGAATCAAGTGGTTCCGGATGAGAGCTGAAAAGTGGGCAGCTAACAAGTTTGACAAGGAGATTTTCAAAGAAGTTCTGCAACAAAATACAGCTCTTGGAGAAAGCGCAGAAGATAAAGCTTAACAGATCGGTTAAAAGTTATGGCGAGTATGTGACGCCTCCATGCCAAGATGTGTTGTATCCCAGAAGCGAGCTCCGAATTTTTGGTGGAACTATGAAACAGGAGAATGCCGCAAGGCATGCCTCAAGGTTTGGGGTGTAGCCTATAAGACAATAATATCGAAAGTCGAAGGCAAACGCTCCCCACCAATTTTTTGCCCTACTCTGCTTAATGGAATAGTAACGGATCTTTTCCCACATAATGTGAGTACTGCTAACCTTCCCACTGTCGAGATAGACACCGCCGAAGTTCCCATGGTAAGTGAAAAGGAGGACTTCGAAGCCGCGGAAAAAATTGTTGGAAATAAAGCACCTGACTTGGATAGCATCCCCAATAAAGTTCTCATGGCATTCTCATGGGTTCTCATTGGTTTCGCGAACGATATTGGTGTGAGGGTTATTGCACGCCTCCTTGAAGAAGTCAAGCTTTATGCAACTGAAGCAGTATATGAGATTAAATCCTGGTTAGAGAATGCTGGTATACAGCTCGCAGAACATAAGAAGGAAGTAGTACTTATTACCAAGTGGAGAAAGTGCACGTCCATGAAGATCAAAGTTGGAACACAAGCAATTAGTTCCAAGCCTGCGCTTAAGTACTTAGGCGTAATGATTGACCAGAGACTTAACTTCAGACTGCATGTGGAGGGTGCAGCAACCAACAATGGAGTGCTGATTGTGAGAATCCTACGAAATATTTCGAAGGTGGTCAGTTCGATACTACTGTATGCAGCCCCAGGATGGGCAGATACACTGAAAAATACAGCAAATAAGAGAAAGATTGGAGCTGCTTATCGCATAAATATACTCCGACTTACAGAACAATATCCAATGAAAATGTTTACGTGATAGCAGAAATGGTCCCGATTGAGATTCTGGCGAAAGAAAGACAATGACTTTACGATCGAGCGTATCTCACCGGAGAATCTCCTGCCCGTCGGCGACAGTTCGCACGAACTGAAACTGTCCCGGAATGGCAGGAGAAGTGGGGCAAGTCAGGAAAAGACCCCTGGACTCACAGAATCATATGCGATATCCAGAAATGGATCTATCGACCCCACGTTGAGGTAGGCTTCGTCATAACTAAATTCTTGAGCGGACACGAAGGCTATCAACCATACCTGTATCGATTTGGGCGTGATAATTCGCCATATTGCCCAAAGTGCCCGAATATTGCAGAGGGCGCAGAATACGTCTTTTTTTCATTGCCGAGATTCGCAGTCCAAAGGGCTGCATTGGAAGCTAGACCCGGGAAGCACTTTACACCCGAAAATATAATGGAACATATGGTGAAAGTAAAGGGGATATGGACCGAAGTCAAAAAGGTGATTACTGCCATCGGTAAGAAGCTTAGGCAGGAAGAAGTCAGTGGTGCTCATTCAAGGTCACTTTTACTACCTCAAGGTTTAAGTCATATTTTGATACAGCAAGATAGTTGAGCTCCGTCGGAGACAACGTTGTCATAGTGAGGGAGCCTGTAGTAATTTACTACTACACTAAGGGTGTCCAAACATGAATATCTAAACTAGGGATTTGAACTCTCCAATTGGTAAGAAGTCACAGACTTCCAATCCACTCGCGATCATAAGCAATCATGTCTCGATCGAGGCGTGGATTCTGAAGGATCACCACATGCATGCCCCCCCTATGGGGAAAACTGTAGAAGGTGTTTTCGGACTCAATGGAAAGCTTGCATTTAGTGCCTACGGCGAAGCCAGCCAGAAAGGGAAGTACGGAAACTCGCAATTTAGGCGAAACTGGAAATCCGACAACCGCCGGCCCGGCTGCGTTACTACAAGTAAATCTATCCGCAAATCAAACAGGAAGGCTCGGCAAAAGGGAGCTTCAGCCACTAAGGAGGGGGAACTGCAGGCTTAATCATGCCTGTCAGAACCTTTTCCTTCACCCTTACCGGGAGCGGAAGAAAAGGAAGCTGATGACGTGGTTGCTACTGGTTTAACGCCGGTTTGTGTAAATGGACCCAGGTGGTTCGGACACCGTGAACCTGGGAGAGCCCCTAGCCGGTGGCTGAAAAAAAGCACTACGAAAGAAGATGAACCACCTTGGAAATGAGAACATGGATGTCTCTCTACCAATGGGGCGAAAGGAAGCGGTATCTTCGGCGGAAGATGGGTCGTTTGTTCCCGATACAAACGTTTTGATAGCCAAAAAGGACGCCGAGTCAAGAATTCAAGTACGGGACGCAACCGGGCAATTTATCTTTCTCAGAGCATTGATTGATTCCGGGTCCCACTGAAGCTTTATCACTCAGGCAGCTGCGCAGTTGCTTAACGTCAAACGGCATAGCGCTAAAGTCAGCATATTTGGTTTGGGTGCTAAATCGTTAATACAAACGGGAGATTGAGTTTCCTTGTGCATCAAAGTAAGGAAGGGTTATCTGAACCTCAATATATCCACCCTCATCATACCGAGCATGAGAGTAGTGTTCAACGCATCACAAACGACCCCCACCGGCAAATGCTCAACGATATCTTGCTGGTTGAACCCACGTTGCAGAAGAACATTATCCACGTTCTAATGAAACGGCGACAAATCGGTATCCACGAAAAGGATCAAGATTTTTAATGCATTTTATGGAGAAATCATCCGCCCGAAACACTGAAATATTACAAACTGGCGACTGTCACTTATGGAACAGCCAGTGCCCCCTATCTGGTTATTTATAATTATTAATGGGTCTTTATTAATCTAGTTAGTTTGCCGTAAATAGTTAACTAGTAGATTCACATGTCACCAGTTGCGCAGAGAGTTATATTGAAATATAATATCATATACATATATAGGCAATAGTAAGTCAGCACATCCTTCGTTGGATAAGCGTATATTTTTTGCGCAATACGAGATGAGAGTCTCTAAGGGTCACCAACAATTTGAGCTTTCATAGCGAGGGGTTCGTTTTGTATCTAAATACACACTTTCTCAACTGTAGAAATAACCGTCATCTCGCAAACTCTTATAACTACTGTGCAGGAGTTTCGGCCAAAGAGAAACTCAAAGAAAGAATTCCCATCACTCTTCCTAGTTGACAGAACATAATCCCAGACGATTTACATGTTTCTCAGTTTTTCTTCTTCCATTTTTTGGAGTAGTTCTTATCAATTTGAAAACAAACTATGATTTCTAATTGTTGCATGCATCTGTCTCCCGTCTATTCCTCAATAACCGAACAATGATTAATCTGAACAAACCTATCCTGCAATGTCTGCCAAAGTCCAGGAAAATAGGCGGGTTTTACAGGACTTGATTTTGCTCATACATAGCGAACTCATGGTTAAGATCCAAACAACGGTTGAGGAGAGATGAGAAGTCGTGGGAACACCTATGAACTAGTTCAAAAGGCAAAATCTTATTCGGAAGGGGATAGTATGGGCAAATATGTGATCCGGACTGGCTTTAAAAAAACTTTTCTGTAGTAACAAAGTTTGTACAGTCTAGTTGGCGACAGTAGATCACTGGTTTCTAACTTTTTCTTGAGATTAGAAATTTTTACCATCGAACTATTTGTTTATAACTAGATGTGCAAAACAGTCGAAAAGAGAGTAGCAAACTCCTCTGTTGACAGACTATTTTGAGGATGGAAAACTCTTCACTAGCACATGGTTTGCATCTATTTTCTATAAATAAAGGCAAGATCGCAGTCAGGTATCTAAGCTATGGAAGATATTTGACTTTATCACGACGACATAGTGGATAATTTAAACTTGCAAGTCCGTCAATAATGAAGAGAATTTTGATCTGGAGTTCGCCGAATGAAGTTTTTGAGGTTACATATGTTTTTGAATGCAGGTAAAGATTTAATTGCAACAGGGAGGAGGATGAGGAAAAGAGAACCGTGGATCTAAAAAGCAAAAATGTAAAGCCAACTTCTTATCGAAACTTCCTCGGTTAGAGAATGTCTTCCACGATTATTAACAGGTTAAAGCACGAACGAAAGAATCATCACACTCCAATTGACGCCCCTTCTTCCTTCTCAAAGGATCAAGCGGAGCCAGATCATAAAACCTGAAAGGATAATCTACTTAGAGTATGGTGCTACTGAAGATAATGATGGAGATAATGTGGATAGTACCTGTGGTAGCTGATGGCTGAAAAGCCGATCACTTATGGTGCTTCTATATAAACTACCGATTAGTGTATCCCTGATGGTAACACAAGTATGATTGGCATTTATATTATAAAATTATTTGATCCCAATTATGAACTAGATGTCATCCAGAACATGCGCCCATGACTTACGTTGACCCAGTCCAATTTCCGATGAAAATCACTGCAGCTATCTGACTGCAAAAAAGTTAATTTCCCATACTCCACTGGTTTCACTCACTTTAATCCACTTCTCCTTCAACTAGAAGCATCCAAGGCAAAAGACATCGAAATTCAAGTTCAAGACGCACTGCCACTAACCACATCTATTGCAAAAAGTAAATAATCCAACGGAAATCTTTTTATTGAGACGCGACGCGGTTAAGTTACAAAACGTGGTAAAGTGAACAATGTTCCACTTTTGCCGGTCATCATCATGCCGCCGCTACCGGTAAAACCGTGAAAAGTTGTTGCTGAAGACGCGTCTGCAAGAAGTCTCCAAAGGTGCTACTACTGAAGACATTCCCAATGGTCGGCGGTGACCAGTGGTCATCGTTTCAACTGGCATGCGTGCATTATTTGCTGACCTTGTTGAAAAGTGTACACTTCTAAGGTCGACTTAGTATTTCGCGGCGATAGCTTTTGAAAGTATTGTACACCAGCAGACGACGCAATTCGTGTTGTGGCTATTGGGTTACCCAGTCACGTGGCATGGCTGCTTCTTGAGATGAGGAATCTTTGCCATGAAAAGGTATTTGTTGAGGGCTTCACTTCTCAATAAATAAAGACTTTAGCTGACCTCAAAATGATGGAAAATATGATTTAGTAATCTTTAATGAATATTTTAATAAAGTATTGTAAAAAAAGAAACACAATTAGGTATGGGTACCTTCCTATTGTTAAATAGTCTAATAACTATAATATAATACAATGGATGACAGTCAACACAAGAGTGCATTCACTAAACTTCAAATACATTTCTGAACGTTGATAACTGACTATTCCCTGATTAGAGAAAAAAAAATTCAAATGATCTTGTCAATTGACGAATTCTACCTGAGCCATTGACCAAAATGTCCCCTTACTTCGCTCAATTCACTTCTAAATTTGCATGTACAGATCCTTCAAGTACTCGCCCTTGCTACTCTTCCTCGTTACTTACAAACCCATTAGCTCTCTACTAAAATTTCCCATGTCATTTGAACAGCGTCATTGCCATGCCATTCTTGGATTAGTTACATCTCGGTTCTTCAAGCCTTTTCTGTACTGGTAGCGCATCGAGAAGTATGAATCTTACCACTATAACCATGAATAGAGATGTTAATTGTCTTCAGTTAAAAGCATGCTTTTAACTCAGCCAACTAGGGCTGGATTAAGGGCGGTTTGGCCAAACTGGATGTTCCTAGCTACTTGGCTCGGCTCATCGAGAGTTACTTTTCGGACAGACTTCTCTGATACGAGACGGACGACGGGCCGAAGGAGTACATTGTGACAGCAGGTGTGCCTCAAGATTCTGTATTGGGACAGCTGCTGTGGAACATAATGTACGACGGAGTGCTTGGCCTTCGCGTGCCGGAGGAGACAACGCTGATTGGTTTTGCGGACGACTTGGCGGTAGTTGCAATTGCAAAGCATCCCGAGGACTTGGAGCTTTATGCAAATGAAGCCATTCATACCATCAAGTCATGGTTACGAATGGCCAAGCTGGACCTGGCGGACGAAAAGACGGAGGCGGTCCTCATTACCAACCGTAGGAAGAACAACACGGTTACCATCCAGGTTGGTAATCGTGACGTCGTCTCAAAATCAGTTGTCAAATACCTAGGGGTAATGATCGATGCCAAGCTGAGTTTCAAGGGACACTTGGATTATGCGCGAGAGAAGGCAGCAAATGCCAGCTCATCCCTTGCAAGGATGATGCGTAACGTGGGAGGGCCGAAGTATAGTCGCAGGCTACTCATCGCGGGAGTGGTGAGGTCGATCCTGCCATACGCGGCCCCTGTCTGGGCGAGAGCGTTGAGCCACGCTGTCAACCGGAGGAAGATATGTTCGGCATACCGGCCAATTGCGCTAAGGGTGTACAGCGCATTTAGGACGGCGTCGACGGAGGCAGTGTGTGTTATCGCAGGAATGATCCCTATAGATCTTCTAGCGAGCGAGGCACACTGGCTCTACAAAAAACGGAAGGCAAATCCAGCCGAGGTGAATGCGGATTTCCGAAAAGCCATCAGGAGAGAGTTGTGTGGCAAGTGGCAACAACGATGGGATAACTCCGACAAGGGCAGGGGGGACCCATACTTTGATTCCGTGTATCGAGAAATGGGTCAACCGAAAGCACGGAGAATTGAATTACTACCTGACACAGTTCCTTACGGGACACGGTGGAAGTATAGGAAGTACTTGCATCGCTTCGAGTTGGACGAGTCTCCCAACTGTCCTGAATGCGGTGCTACACTCGAGGACCCGGAGCAAGTTATGTTCCATTATCCCAGATTTCTGCAGCAGAAAAGGAGGTTGAACAGCATCTTAGGGGCGGACATCGAGCCCTCCAACCTGGTGGAAGAGATGTTGAATCCGGAGGAAAACTAAATGGCGGTAAATGAGGCAGTAGCCGTGATGCAGACAAAACTCCTGGAGTTGGATCGAGCTCGGAAGGCGGCGCGACGGAGACGTGACATGGACGAGCTGGTATAGCGAACCAGAGCCTTACCCGCGAAGCAATACTTCACGGTGGTCCCGCGGGGAGGGGCGGAAGAGTGGGGGTGGTTTTAGTGGGTGTGAATCCCACACACTGCTGCAACCTGGCGCAGCAGCGTCTTTCTAAGATTTCCACCTCCATCCATAAAAAAAAAACAAAAAAAAAAAACTGTCTTCAGTACGCCAATATTCATCATCATCAACGGCGCAACAACCAGTATCCGGTGTAGGCCTGCCTTAATAAGAAACTCCAGAAATCCCGGCTTTGCACCGAGATCCATCAATTCGATATACCTAAAAGCTGTCTGGCGTCCTGGCCTACCCCACCGCTCCATCTTAGGCAGGGTCTGCCTCGTTTTCTTTTTCTACCATAGATATTGCCCTGATAGATTTTCCGGGTGGGATCATCCTCATCCATACGGATTAAGTGACCCGCCCACCGTAACCTATTGAGCCGGATTTTATCCACAACCAGACGGTCATGGTATCGCTCATAGATTTCACCATTGTGTAGGCTATGAAATCGTCCATCCTCATGTAGGGGACCAAAAATTCTTCGGAGGATTCTTCTCTCGAACGCGGCCAAGAGTTCGCAATTTTTCTTGCTAAGAACCCAAGTTTCCGAGGAATACATGAGGACTGGCAAGATCATAGTCTTGTGCAGTAAGACCTTTGACCCTATAATGAGACGTTTCGAGCGAAAGAGTTTTTGTAAGCTGAAATAGGCTCTGTTGGCTGCCAACAACCGTGCGCGGATTTCATCATCGTAGCTGTTATCGGTTGTGGCGCCAATATTAGACAACATTATTATTTCGAATGCCATAGTAACATTGACCGCCTTTTGGCAGGCATACTCTAGATACCCTTTGAAGCTCAACTTAGCGTCAATCATCAGCTTTTTACTAGTTGGTTTCGAGATCCCGCATATCGATCAAATTCCACCTTGACTATGTTCCGCTACTCCGGTATGTGACGCTACCTTGATAGTATGTATTCCTTCCGTAGTATATACTACTAGGGACCGCTTCCGTCTTTTTCTCTGCCAGGCTCACCTATATATTCCTGTGTTCTCCGTTGATAAACATGACCAACTCATCCGTGAAGTCGCCAATCATGGCTTTTTCTGAAGCGGAGAACACGATAACATCACAGTTCCTAGTTCTCTTCTGTGATATCCAGTACCGAGACTTGTCATACTCTGGCATACGCTCAGGTCATCACATCAGGCGGACTAGGAAATTCATGGCGAACGATGCCAGCCACCCAAGAACACCTGTTTTAATCAACACCCCTTTAATCGATTTTCAGTTTGCGTAATTGGAAGCATTTGTCAGATAAAACGTAAATACTGCATGACACTCCCCAGAATTGGATACGCGCCTTACCAAGTCCACAACAACGTGGTCAGGCAAGAGTTCATCGACATCACGATGGCATCCCTCATTGCGGCTCTTGTCAGAGGGTGGAAAGTGTCAAATGATATCACGCTCTAGGATCACAGGTACCTTTGCGTAATGGACATAGGTACACCTCCTCCCACTCCATTTCGGAAACCAAGGAATGCAGGGTGGGTGACGTACATAAAACACAACTGAGCGCCCGAGTTACGATTCCTGCGCGACGCATCAAATCAATTTCTGGAATTGAGAAAAGAACCCAGATGATCGCAAGTGACATGAGAGAAACTTTCGAAGAGAGGTGTCCACTCATGATGCAAAATAAGGGTAAAATACCATGGGGGAACTCAAATTTGGCTAAACAGAGGAAAACCACAAGGGTGCTGTTCAACCGACCTCTAAAGTCTGATTCAGCCGCTAGCTGGATTTGGTACAAAGAGACTCAAAAACCTCTAAAGAAGAGCATAAGGTCGCCAAACGATAATCTTGGGGACGCTTTTGCGAAGAGACCAACTCTCTTGAGGCAACCTCAAATCTAAACCGAATCCGTGTCAAAGAACGCAGCCGGCAGTTGAATTATCCACGTTTACAGAGTGGCAAGTACACAAAAAGCGAAGAAGAAACAGCCATTTGCTTTAAGCGCACTTCCCAGGCAACATCCAAAATCTCATTTCGGGGCCGACAAATACATACAGTCCTTAACCGAAAAATTGGACTCTAGCATGCAAAGTAGTTTCACTGGAACAAGTGAAATGGGCATTTAACTTGTTCCATAAATGCAAGTTTGCGGGTCCGGATGGCACTATTCCTGGTCTTGTAATAGAGGGAGTGGATGCCTTAGGTCTACATATTCGGAATATGTACTGTGCTTGCTTAGCGCACGCATATATTCCAACCAACTGGCGTGATGTGATGGCAATATTTATTCATATACAGATTCAAAAAGCTTTCGACCGATCAGTCTTACATCCTTTCCGCTGAAAAGACTGGAAAGACTAGAAGATGAGTTCATAAGGGATATATATCCCTAGGTGGCCACTTCACTGTAGGGAACATGCCTACCAGAAAGGCAAATCCACGGAGACGGGCAAAAGTTGAGACGAGGATGTCCGATAAAGAATACGCCATAGGTGCATTCATGGACATCATGGCGATTTGTAACGCGGGGGGTTCTGGTCGGTCATGGGTGTTCTCGGGATATACGATTATGGAACTAGCTCAACCTCTCGGAAAAATGATGACCATATTCCAGGCGAAAATATATGCCATTTCATTGGTAACAGAAGAATGTTTACAACAAAAATGTACGGATCGCATCATTCCAATCTGTTCCCACAGTCGGGCAGCATTATCTGCATTAAACAGCAACGACATATCAAGCCAGTTGGTGTGGAGTTGCCATCAGGTACTGCTGAAATTTGGCCGACTGAACGAAACATTTCTGATGTGGTTGCCAGAGAATTCAAACATCCGGTTTGTGGGTCCACAATGGTGGGGCCAGAACCAGCTTTTGCATCCGGCCGTCCACTATCAAGTCTACTCTGAAGGGAGAAATTGCAACGATTCACGCAGCCGAATGGATAAATTTGAACTCCTGCCCGCAGGCGAAAATCTTTGTAAAGGAACCCGGAGCCACTAGAACGGCATTTTTGTTGTCCGTTAACAAGTAGGACATGGAAACCCCAGTAGGGTAACTACCACATGGAAAAAATTAGAGTGGTGGTCTCGGCCATATGGAGCCAATATGAGGTGGTGGAAGAGATGCCCGGCCTCCTATGACCTTAAATAAAGATAACTTGGTAAGGATGTTTTCTCTGTCTCTGGAGAACGTTCTCAGATTTGTGAAGGCCGTAGGCGAGAGCCCGTGGAATAGGCAGGGATAGTTCAATGGACTAACAAAAATTCACTGCACTGAAGAGTTGCAATTTTTAACAACGAATAGAAACGCTTTCCATTATCTTTCCCCTCCTGATGCCTTGAAGGCTTCTTATTTCATTAATATTCAATGCAAATTAGAAATATGAACTCAATTGAGGCGTCTGTTATCCGGTGGAAGCCGTGAAGAATGTGCTCCTGAGAGAGAAAAAATATTCTAATTATACACTTAATTGTCATTAATTTTAGCTTCTTGATTTTGATCTCCTTCTGAGGCATCAAAAAATCCTGGCTCGGTGTCACCTTCTGAAACTTTGAGGAGGTTGAAATGGTTGATAGTCTCATTTTATATGCTATCGAATTTGAGCTGAATTTTGACTTCTCCTGAGGTATAGTCATCATGATATGACTCCGGCAGGTGCCTAAGTAGGCTTCTTTACCAGCACTAGATTTCCGCCATAAAACAGTGAAGTGATGGTAAATGGCATCCTCCATATGTGTATTCCTTCAGGTAATTAATAAGATTGCGTGCTCAAAGTGAAATATCATTTTCCGAATCGGCATGAGCTCGTGTGCAGGCAGGATGCCGAAGCCATACGACTAATAAAGTGCGCTGTAGTATCATTGAAAGAATTTTAGTGTCCAGTGTCTGGTCAATGTTTCGCTTCGCGCTTTTGAATCTAGTCTTCAGTAAGTCCTTGAATCGATCGGCTTGGGCAGATCTCATGATGGGATATTACTCCTCAAAGGACTCAAGTGCCTTCGATATTGTAGTGTTTGCCATCTTGCACACTTCAGACCACAGGATGAAAGGGTCACTTCGGACCACAGGTCTCAGAACTGTGTGATGGGTCCAGCGAAATCAAATTGAATGCATTTACAGGAACCATTTCTCGTAGTACTTTATGAAGCTGCCGATATTACGGGCGATACCATGCCAGAGGAGTCGACTGTGTTTGAGAAGCTGTAAAGCTGTTATACCCAGGTAGTCACCATGATGCTCCTACAGCACTGTTGAGCGAGACTGCTAAATGTCGTATCCAGAGAAGAGTACGCACTTTGAATTCGTGCCTCAAAATGACGCCAATTCCGAGGCTCGAAAAGCTCTCTGCGACTGCGGCTCTTCTTTCGGGACTGTAACGTTGAAGGACCAGAAACGACTAGAACGCTACGTCCTCTTCCGAAAATAAATTTACATCTTTCTTGAGTAGCTAATGAAGAGGACCATGTTGAGTGGATGTCGGTTGGTTGTATTAAATTCTTGATTACCTTGATGTAATGTAGATCCGGGAAAATTCCTTTTACACCGCTGATATACCTTCATAATGGGATCAAAGTACGCGCGAATGGTAACTTCTCAATGCAAAGCTTAAGGCCGTGCTCTTGAAAGAGGCGAACTGCTTCGTGGAATCGCTTGTCGTGGTTCTTCGAGTCGACTCCACCAGCCACTGCTTCGTCGCTGTAATTTTGTCCAGAAAGTACGGTGTCCATAAATAGTTGAAAGCTCCCTGGGACTGTCTTCACTTCCAGCTACAAACGATTGATGGTGAAGAGGCTACAATGTTTGTCAAGCTCAAGCTGGAGGAAGGTATCTGAATGGTCGGTCCCCTTGAAGAATTTCCAGTCGGTCAGAGTAGCAAAGATCGATTGTGGAGTCGGAAGAGAATATATATTTAGGTCCAGAATGCCATTAAGGCTCGTTGAGTAATCATTGTTAGCCTTGCCGTTATACTTACTCATGGCAATGATTGATGCCACAGGTTAAGAGAAATCTACATAGCTTGTTAAACATAAATGCTAGAAACGCATTTAGTTTAGCGCAGTCGCTAGTGCTACAGTAAATCGTACTGGTCAAACTTTGCGTCCTGTATTTGAAGATAAGAAAAATTTGCTTTTCGATACACTTGCTAAGCCCTTCAGCAATCAGTTGCGGAAACGTTGGAGCTAATGCTGCTACAAGGCGTTCGGAAGGCACCATATTCCAAGCGGTCAAAAGAAAATTATGCTCGATACGTATCCCCAGGTATTGGCAATACCCAAGGTTTAATGATGGTTCTCCAACGACGCCTTTAGGTTTTTAAAGCAAATAAGATGCTCGACTTTGTTGACGAGACAGATCTAGATCAAGTTTAACAATTGGTGATGGTTCCTCTGCAGGTGAGGCTTTGATCTTCACGTATTAGTTGTCCATTTTTATGAGGAGTTTCGCAATTACGAGGAAATCTTGACTGCCTTTGAGGCCGCTGATGAACAGCAATACCTAAATCCGTCAGCCGTGCAGATCCCAACATCCAACTATTCCACATGTTTCTTAATTTGCAAGGCAAAAGTTGTGGAGTTCTCAAAGTTAATTGTTGATTGACTGAGAAATTTTTCTTGAAAAAAGAAATGCGTTTTTGTGAATCCGAACATAAGCATGATAATAATAATCGTTGGCGCAACAGTCCAATTGGATCAGGGCCTTGAATTGTGTGAGAGCACTTCATTCAAGACCGTAACCGTACACTACAGGATTACAGTACCCTATAGGATGTAATGTGGAAAACATTGCGCTCGCCCGAGATTGTTACCCTGATTTGACTCGGATGCTCATTTACCGCTGAGTCGACTGATAATCGACGTCAAATCACGACACAAAGTCCACTACTACCACTGAGATTTGAACCGTGACCTTTCGTAATTTACCTTCTTTTGACGTTAAATCGGCAAAACACTGGGACTCAGACGACCGTGTCTGCCTGAAAGCTGGTGGAGAGGCCATTGGTTGTCAACTATAAAAGTGTGCGAAAAAGTGACAATATGAGCAAGGGTAGTGCAGTATTGGAACAGAAATCATTTGCTGTCATTGCGTCCGTCTTAATTGTTGACAGAGCCGACTTGTACGGAAGCATACGGCTGGAATGCCGCAAAGTCGACTTCCCTTTGTAATTAAGCAGCATTCTTTTCCTAGGGGTAGTTACACCGACTACTTTAGTCGCGATTGCTTCATGAAAAGTGGCCTAGTAGGGTAAGGTCCTACTAGGCAGCCAATTCGTCACTCAATGAGCCTCGCCTTTCAACCTGTGATCCATCTTCGAACCTCAAGCTGATTACTTTGTGCTTGCTAGCGTGTAAAATGACTTTCCCCGCCAATGCAGCACTCGAGTGCTTCAGAGCTATAAAACCAAGGCCACTTCCCAGAAAAGCGCTTATATTCCAAACATTCCCCAGACCCATTTCCAAATATGCTAATGCTTCAGGCAGGGCCTGGCATTCATCATTTAGTAACCCCATTTAAGAGTTTTCCCATTAAACTTTCTATGATCACCATGAATATTAGATATAGTAATTGTAGATATGGGTTCTTCCAGCTTTCGCTTTTGCACACCCAGTTTCAGAGGTATTAGTCTCTAGCCCAGAAACTGCATGGTTGTTTAGACAGGTCAAAGCAAAGCTATCTACAGAATTGCTGTAGAGTTGGTGGAAAAGTGGGAACTGTGAACGCTCACACACACAGTGAATTACATCCTTTTACGTCGAATTTTAGGGGAGGGGGATCCCCATACATGCAAAAGGGGGTGTACACTTTTTTCACGAAATATAGTCACGCGGGGTATCAAATGAAATGTAGTACTTTCCGAAGCCGATCTTAGTTTTGGCATTTGTTGGAAAGGTGAGGAGTACATTCTCTGAAACTACCCAACCGCAAAATCTAAAAGAAAATCAATAGACTGTCACTATATGGTGCCCAGGCTCCAAAATACCCTCCATACCGATATCTGTTCAAATAAAGTTAATAATAGTACATTACTATAATTTTCAGTAATTGGCTGCAGTTGGCCTTAAGTTCACTTAACACCATGTAATGTAGGCTATAATATACAGCATGATTCTACCAAGTTTAGGCGATATGGCACTATTACTAAGAAAGTTATAATAGGTCAAAGTTATCCCCTCTTTGCAAATCCAAGACTATGAATGTTAATATCACCCGAAAGCTGCGTACTAATGGGGCAAATGCACACTCAAATGTCTTTATATAAGAAATACACAAAACCTTTCAAACCTGAAGCGTCCAGCTTCCGTTTTCCCGACATGTTTTAAGGTTTTATTTGTAAAGGTAAATTCGTAAAATAAAACCTTTTTGGAATCAGTTAAATCTCTGTCTGTCTGTCCGTCTATCTGTCACGCGCACTTTCCTTAGAAATGACCATACCGATTGACACAAAATTTGGTAAAATGGGTATTGCAATTACCCTTTCGGAAAATTACGGGGTGAATTTTTCCCTGACTTCGAATTTTTGGTGACTTAGGCGAAGATTGTTTTTCTTCGCTAGATTACGTTGTCCTTGCTTAGTTAGATACAATCGGAGTTGGCAGACACTCTAGTGTACCTTTGACAAATTTCAAGGTGTCATCACATGAAGTGATAAAAAAAAGCCCCACGACAAATGATTGTCCGCTGAGACTGTCTGCTCCCTTTTAAAAATTTGCTTGAAAACATTCCCTTAACTTCCCCCTATCAGCTATATGAGGTCAAAGTTCTGTGTTTAGTATGAATTTACTGCACCCTACGAGGTTATAAAATACAATATAATACCATATCAAAGTTGAAAGTTTGATATCACACAGGTATATACACTACGTTTGGTAAAGGGATCATTAAAATGAATACAAAGTCAAAAGCTTTGCACTCAACATTTTTAACGCAAGAAAACGACAAAACCTTTCCTCGCCTGAAACGCCCAGCTTCCAGTTTCCGATCTCTTACATTGCCGGAAGTACCCTTTTTTGCTAAGACCACAATGGCTGCAAACTTGGGCTCACATTAAAAAACAGCCAGTTGTGTTGGACACATTATACCTGGAGTTATATAACTATTGTTTACTAATGGAATAAAGTACTGACTCTAATTTCATATTTGTAAATTAAAGGGTCATCTAGTAATAACCGTGCATGTAGTTTGAATTAAGCATCACTCCCGTTGAGAGAGCGAGTATTAACACCCTCGCGCCCAAAAACAACCCATCAAAGTCAAATCAAATTATGATCAAAACGTATAATACAAATAATGAACCTAACTTCATCAGCGGTCAGGCTTGACCCTTAAAACCATCGATGAAAACCCTTAGTTCTACGCACTTCATTCAGTATACCAATTTTCACACCTCATGTTATCCTCACATAATGAATTTAGGAAATACTATAATTGTGATTGGTACTCTAATTAATTATTTTATAAAATGCATTGAACCATTGTGCCCTCGCGATGATAGGTGACCAGGATTAATTCCAGACTATTAAATTTATCATCCAGTCACGGTCCTAATGACCAGTTCATATTATTCAATCAAAAGTGGATGCCATGCGGAGGTAACAAAAAGTAAAGGCTCACAAATCTCATTAATTAGCCACGAAATATTTAAAATGTAATTTGGGTTGGAGGGTTGGATGCAACTGAACTTTTGTTTTATCTGATGCAAGTAACCTACTTTTTGGTAGACAAAGTTTCTATTGATTTTCCCCAGTTTTTCCATCGAATTACGGGTACATTTGTATAGTCAGCTTTTTAAAGGACTATTTTATTTGGATTAACTTTCACAAAATGAAATTAGGTTGTCAAGGACTTTATCATGAAAATTACACAGTTGAAAAGTTGGTAATTTTCAAAATAATCTCGGATAATTAAATAGTGACAATTACGTGGAATTTTGATGTAATACGCAAATCACCTATGCAAATGATACTTCGGGACTTGAAATAATGTATTCAGGATGAAAATAAGTCCCCCCCTATTTGCAAATATAATTTTTGAGGCGTTTGGAATTTCGTCGAGTTTCAAGCGCTTAGTATTAATTAGGGCTTATGGTGCCACTAACTCTCGGGATTCGAGCATTTGTAGATAGATGGTCTCCACTTGTAAGGGTCTTGTCAAGAGAAGTTGAAGCTGTTCCTACTCATTTGCAAATCTCGAATATACGATGAGTATATGCTCCGGATTCTCGTATTCGTTTATACACTCAGGACAGAAGGGAGAATCGTCATGTCCAGAAGCATGTAAATATCTACGGTATCCACCATGCTCAGTTAGAAACTGGTTTAAGTAATAGTGGACATCTCCATGGCTGCAAATAATCCAAAGCTGGATATTTGTAATCAGCCTGTGCGTCACCTCCCTTTGTGAGAATTACCACAGCGTTCCTGCCACACCCTGATTGTGGGTACTCTCTCTTTTCGTCGTTGATCTTCAGCATTATGGTCACTACGTGCTTTCCATTTATATAGTGTTCGCATCACCTCAGCTAAAATATCAATTGGCACCATTACCGCGACTACGAAAGCTGCTTCGTTTGACGTTGTTCGGAATGCTCTATCGACTCTCAACGCACTCAGACGACATACTTTGGATAATTTCTCCTATACGCCTGAACATTAAAGGCTTTTGTCCAAACCGGTGCTGCATACAGAATAATGGATGGACGCATTCTAGGTAGCAACAGCCGCCTCGCTGGTGCTGATCTCCCAATATTGGACATCATGCCAGTTGACGCAGCTACCACTTTCGTTCCTTTCACGCCCGGGTAGGTCAAGTGTTCCTTGAAGGTCGATAGATGATCCAGCATAACGCCGAAGTATTTGATGAAAGGCCTACACGAAACCGTTGAATTTCTTTCAGTTTACGGCTGCTGGCAATACAGCCTCAATTTTGTGTTCCGCCGCCCAACAATGGGGCCCAGTACTGATCCTTGAGGCATTCCACCCGTTTGCGTCGGTGTCATAGAGGAGCTTTCTATTCACGAAACAATTCCTGATGATTAGCTGAATATACTTGGGCACATTCAGCTGGCTTAATGATTTTATCATATGCTGCCATTGCGCTGACTTGAAATCATTCTTCACGTCGAGTGTGATGATGGCACAATATTTTTTGATACCGCCCTGCCACCTTAGACATGCAATTATTTCCTCTGCCAGATTGACCACTGCCTTGATAGCATCCACCGTTGATCAGCCGGCTCGAAAACCGTATTGTTATATAGACATCCCCCTTGCTTCCTCTACAATTGGGAGCAGCCTGTTTTATATAATGCACCCAGCAAACAAATGGGACGATACAACGACGGCTCTCCTAGTGGTTTACCGCTCTTTGGTAGCAGCATCAGCATTTGCCTTTTCCACTGAGTCGGGAAGGTGTCTTCTTCCAAGCAGGTGTTAAAAGTGGAAATCAATCCCTCCGGTCTTACTTATATCATCATCATCATCATCAACGGCGCAACAACCGGTATCCGGTCTACGCCTACTTATATCGCCGCCTTTAAAGCCACATTAGGTATTCCGTCCAGCCGGAGAGCTTTTTTCGTCCCTACCATTTCGCAGGCAATGGTAAGGTCATCCTCTGTTATACTTGGTATATCTGTTTTGGGATGTTCTCTTTCGACCGCAATAGTGCATTTGCTTTGCTGTAGAAATAGAGTGGTCACTATTCTTCGCAATAAGACTGGCCACTTTATCTGCGGAGCTCTGCTTCCTTCGGCTAATCTACGTTATCGCTCTATAGGCTCCTCCCCACGGGGTAATGTCGGCCTCTTCGCAGAGTTCTTTAAAGGAATTACGTTTACTTTCACGGATCACCTTTCGCAGCTCTCTTCGACTAGTTTTATACCCCGCCTTTCTCCGCACAATTTCCTGCTCATCATTTGCATGTTGGTCATTTCTTCTTGCTTGCAAGCATGTAGCATGGAGCCGTCTGATTTCGTCATTCCACCACCGTTTTGGTAATCTGTAAGCGTTATTTCCGCGCCTTGGCATAGAGGAATCACAGTCTGCGACTATGTTTCTGACAATCTGTTCAGATTTTTCACTCTTTGTACCTCTTGGTGTGGAACTATTCTTAAATATTTCCGCGTCAAACATTTTTGAACTATACTGCTTCGTCGGGCATGACTTTATGTCTTTCGGATGATCCATTCTCCTGTTCTCTATTACATTAAACAGTATAACTTGATGGTCACTATGCGAGTTGTGTTCACTAACTCATCCGTCTGTTTGTCTGCCTGTCTGTCTGTCACACACGACTGAACCGATCGTCACGGAATATGTAGTCTATGTGTCCTTTTACATGCAATGAGTGGCATCATTTTGTGTTGGGATCAAGGGGGAGGCTCCCCATATTTACGAATGAGAGGTGTAAGTTTTATTCTCTCTATATATAATCATGACGGGTATCAGACGAAAGAGTTCAATTAGTACTTTTCGAAAATGATATAAATTCTTCACTTGAAAAGCTTTGTTAATAATAGTTGAATTGCCTTCTTACTTCCCACCATTGCGCACTATATTATTATACATAATGGTGCCAAACTTTGTACTTCTAGAAACTGAAGGGGGGATTCGTGTAAATTTCAAAAATATGGTATTCAGTTATTATAAACTTTAGTTGAACTTTAGCCGTACCTGCATTGTAAATTTTTTTCGGATTTTTCGGTTGGATTGGTTTTCAGAATGAGACTTGTTACACTTTTTGGGGCATACATTTCGAGCCCTCAGTCCTCTATGTTTCACCCAATATTTCTAATATTAACCAGGTCCAAAAAATACTCATTGAACCCTCTTGTTTGAACCCCACTTATTCCGTAAGAAAATTACAACCCCCTTATATGCATGCATGTATGGCAAGCCCCTTCTTAAGCTCAGTAAAGGGATTCGCAGACCACACGTTAGCAACAAATTTCGTGACAACAGCCTCAGCCATTTCAGAATAAACCGACTGTGACAGATTAAGGAGCAGACAGACATTCAATCAATTCTAAAGAAGGTTATGCTGGAAAAGAGAGAAGATAGGGCCAACAGAAAACATATTGAACTACACTTTTATCAATGTCCCTTTCACCCATTGAACAACCAGACGAACGACCAAGTTGATGTTTCTCAGACAGCACATAGAACATATATTACATCATATTCTCACAAAGCATATCCTAGTCCCAATTTCCTTAAAGAAACTTGTTGGTATGCTAGTAAAAGGCTCCTGCCAATAAATAGTGCAAAATTCCACAGTTTAGATTCATAAAAATTAAAGCATATTCGGAACTGCTGAAGTAAAGGCGCACAGTGACGGGATATCCTTAGCGTCAATTGTTGGTTCTATTGGAATGGAATGATGAAGGATCATCATCCCCACGCCCGCCCACGTACAATGACACAATTCGCCGAAATGCACATCAACTTCCTCCAAGACTCTAACTTCAGTATTCCGCGGCCACCAACCCATCGCCCGTCTTAAGTGTGGTTATGGCGTAGCCAGCAATGGAATTGTTGCCCCTTCATAATGTGTAGTCTATCCATTACCACTGTGGCCTTTTGATCCTCATCTACAGAAAGAACATCTCAGCTTGATTTTGGAGCTTTCGCTGTTCTGTCCGTTAATGGGAATAGGAAAAGTGTGATGACCCGTCACCATAACTCTATTTGCCTCTTTCTCTAAATCCAGAGCCAAGCACCACGACTCGGTGAAAAAGCAAACAGATGTCAACAGCCTAGTCGGGGTATTTCAGGAAAGACACCATAGCCCATTGGACTCCTCCACGCCCTTCGGGTAATACAGCACGAAGGACGTTACCGGTAATAAGAAGAAATAATATGGATGACGAGACACAACCCTGGCGGAACCCACGCTAGCCGTCAAACCTCAAGATAGCTCTCCCACTATCCAACGATATCTGAATCATATAGACGGTCTATTTTGGGTCTGGGGGATCGCAGCTCTCTAACGCTAGCGAATCTGAGCGACCATCAGATGATCCATTTTAAGACCAAATGGTCAATCTATTATTCATATGATGTCGGTTAGTTGAAATCAATCTGACCTTATAATGAATCCTATACTCGAACTAAGTGCCACCAATGACGAGGCGGTGGAAGCTGCAGAAATCCAAAGACCTCTCACCATTATCATCATAGTTACCAAGACTCAGCTTCCCAATTAAATGTCCGTCAAGATACAATCAGAGCCCAACTTGGCATTCAGATCACCCATTACAATCACAATCGTACAAACCTTCTCCAATATATCGGAAATCTCTGTTGATACAACGCACTGTGCAATTACTAACACTTGCCTTTCGGGAATACAAAAGGATATTGCGATTAGTGTGGCATGAAGAAAGGAGGTCTCCCCAGAAAGTTCAGGTTATATCGTTAGAATTCTCCCTCGAGTTGGAAAAAGCCGGTATGCTGAGAACCGTCAATACCGTTATTGGAGAGCATGTACACATTACAGAAATCAATCATAGTCCATTTTTAATCTTCGGCGTAAGGTCAGTACCTATCAAGACACCTCTTGATGGATTTTGACTGGAGCGTATTCTTGTGTCATCCTACGGATGGCTGAGGAACAGAGCATCCCACCAGAGGAACATGTCGATCCAACCTAAATGATCGCCTCCCATCAGGCATAGGCTACCGTAAATGCCAGGAACACCACTGAAGCCGTAGATTGCCCTGGTCCACAACCCAGAAGAAATGAGCCAAGGTAGAGTTGGGAAACCACCGCACTCCATTTATATCACTGGCAGGAAAAACATTGATTGAGGATGCGATCAGTCGTGCCCAACACTTAATTTTGCATGGTAAAATAGTCGAAGTGATACGAGGTGATACAACACATCCAAAGGTCAAACAGCATTTGAGTCTTTTGTCAGTAAATACTTAAAAATTTAGGAGCAAAGTAAGTTTACTTTCAGATTACTTCCCTTTCCTATAGGTTTGTATGCATCAAATCGAAGCCTCACTTATCAAATTTGGTCAAACCTAAATACGTAACATTTCTTTTAAAAAAAAACTTAAATTCGTTTTTTAATGTTGTCATACACTTGTTGGCAACAAGTGATATAACAAGTATCACATTTCACCTGGAATATAAACCACTACGTAAACCAAATAAATCGATTCGTACAATGACACGGTTCACCAGAACAATTTGCAAAATAAGCTTCAACACATGTAGTACCTGATACCTTACAAGAATTTACAATTGCTGATCGGTCAATAAAAGGAGTCGACGCCACCGATCAAAAATGCATCACCCTTTTATGAGTAATCAGCAAGTTCCCCAACGACTCCATAAAAAAAATGTTAAAACCTCACATATCGTATTGAGTTACATTTTTATTAGTAAGCAGAAATTGACGACAAACCTACAACATTCCATCATAATAACAATAATAGAAAACATTAACCTTTACATGACTTTTAAAATGCGGAATATGTTTTGGAGGAAGGGTTGAAATTGTTCCACTTCTCCTTGAACGCTGTAAACGACTATACGACTCGTAATTATAGATATGTCCTTTTTAGGAGCTGGAGCACTAATGTTATCACTCATCAATCGTTCGATAAGCGAATGCCAAACATATTCAGAATTGCGAAACCAATGGAAGCGATAATCAAGAGTCCTATTATGAATGTCCTTACGATTTGCAACGCGTACATTTTTAAGGGTCTAAGAAGGACAACTGCAATAATTAAGAAGTATGTTCAGAGGCATTTAGGAAATAGGAAAGATGACTTACTTTCGCCGACACACTTGAAGGACAAATGATTATTGGTCCGGATCCTCTGTGAAGCGGATCTTGAAGATGTTAAGTAAACAGAAGCAGATACACGCAACGACCAGAACAACTATTATTACAGTCCTTACCACCTGTAAGGCGTACATTTCCTTTCTTCGTGAGAAATAAAAGTTATTAGATGAAATCTAACAGGTATTATTACGTTTACTCGATACTGAATGAGGACTTTTCTTCAAAATCATTCTTATGACATTTAGATTTTTAGATTTTCGTATATTAGACGGAATATAGGTTGCTAATTGAATAATATAGAGATGTTAACCAAGTGTTTATGTTAATGTCTGTCACTTGTCTTGTCGCTAGTCGAAAAGGGAAGATAAATGATGGAGTCACATTAAGGCTGGTGGTGATGTCATCAAGGTCCGACCAATAAGCTTATTCTATCAAAAGGATATTTTCCAGGTCGAATATTTATCTTCTTTATAAGATTTTTTTTGATGAGGTAGAAATCTTAAGAAGACACCGACCTAGACACACCAGTGTATGGACTTTTATCCACTAAAACCACACCCGACTCCTCTCCTGTTCCACGGAACCACCATAATAAGGTATTACATCAAGGGGCGGAGTCAGCTCAATTTAGCTTTTTCACCTTTCTTCCCCACACGCTTTTCTCCTCCCCTGTACCTTTGGCAGTTTGTTCTGGATAAATGCAATCATGGAATTCATCCCAATCCTCTTGACGTGCTACAATTCTTGGCACCAGATTTTCTGGTACCAGCACCTCTCCTAAAGTCTCCTCTAGATTCCTCCTTTCTGTCACAAATCTTGGAAGAATAAATGCTCTGAGTCCTCTGGGACTCCATGTTAATTTGGATAGTCGGATGAAGTGTCCAGGTATCCTCCGTCCCCGTGAGAAACTGGGTGAAATTACAATTAATCTCCAACTCCAAAACTCCAAAGTCTTGATGGCAGAGATGAGTCTGTGAGTTCACCGACCTTTTCCTGAGCGTTCCCGCCACTCTTTCCATCTATTTATGGATCTCTCCCTCTCAGCGTTTATAATCTGCAATCAGGGAGAGATTGACTTTTATTGTACATGTTCGTCATCTCATCTGCCAAGATGTCAATCGTTATCATTCCCGAAATGACGAACACTGAGACACATCTGAGACAGTTCTGAAGGCAAAGCATAACCTCAGGGTGGTCCTACTGTATTAGCGTCCTATTAGCGTTAACTGATATCCGCAACGCCTCCCTCCAAACTGGGGACGAATAGAGTTTGATTGAGGTTACCACCCTGGCTATAAGCAACATAGAAGTATAATTTGGCCCACCCACGTTTGGTGTCATCCTTACTTATTTTGCCCGGATTGCTCAAATGCTTAGTGCTTAGAGCGCTTGTTTGTCGTAGCGGAAGGTCAGAGTTCTAAATCTCACTGGTGGCACTCAACTCAGCTGGGAATGATTACCTGAGTCAAATCAGTTGTTGTGTATCGTTCCGACCTTGAATGAAGCGCTCTAACACACTTCAAAGTTCCAATATGGATTGTCGTCCCACCGTTATTGTACGTGTTGCCTATAACTAAGCTTCATGTCTATCACCACTCCCAAGTCTTCGATAGTCGGCTTGGAAGTGATGTTATGATTCCCGATTCGAATAATGGTGTAATTTCTCTTCCGGCGCTTGGTTTCCGCAAGTGTCAGACTAGAGTTCTCTAGCCAATAGCACGGACCAGGACTATGTCGCCAGCGTAACCCATCACCGTCGCTTCCTTCCGAAGGGGGGGATTAAGTACATCATTGTACATTATGTTCCACAGTAGTAGGCCCAATACGGAACCCTGTTGAACATTCGCGGAAACAACATACTCCTCCTCCTTTCAACTAAATAACTATCCATGATAGCAGCGAAATAGAAATACCAACCTTCACTAGGGATTTTCGTATTAGATTCCAATTGGTCGAATTAAATGCATTTTTCTCCTTCAGGGTTACTACCACGCAATACTTGCTGGTGCTACCCTCTCCGTGAATTCGATCAAGCCAGTAACCAATTTGATGGCATCAATGGGTGATCTAGCTTTGCGGAGCCCATACTGCTTGCCTCTCACCAGGGGGGGGGGGGGAATAATTTATTATAGATTACCTGCTCTATAATTTCCCCGCAGTGGCGGGAAGACATATGGGTCCCACGTGGAGGTTTATCAAACTTAGGCAGAAGTACCAACTCCTGCCGCTTCCATGTCGCTGAAAATATCCCGTCGGACACGCACGTTTCGAACAACTCAGCCTAAATTTCACGGCAAGCTTAAGGGCCTTCTTCGGTACTCCGTCCAGATCCGGCGCTTTGTTGTTTCCTATTCTACCGTGGATCTCCAGCAGGTCATCTCTGGTGATTGGCGGAACATTCAGAGGTCGGTAGAATGTGTCGGTACCTTTCACTTCCTGGTGGGATAACCCCAGCATGATTTTTAGCAAGAGTGTAGAACATACGATCTGCGAAGATGAACGCCTTTGAATCGTCCTATCACGATTCTATAAGCGCTCCCCCATGGGTTCACGTCTGCTTCTGAGCAGAGCTCCTTAAAGCATTTCCTCTTGCTTCGCTGGATGGCGATCTTGAAGATTTTGCGGGCTGCCTTATAGGCGTACTTTTTTGTCCTTGATCAATTCTGGCTACCGCTCTCTAAGCCGCTCTTCTGGTTTGGCAGCAGGCTGATCGAAGTCTGGGCAGTTCACCATTCCGCCAGTAGTTTGGCCTTCTGCTGGGAAATGAGCACCTTCTAGGCATAGACGCATCGCATGCTTTAAGGATGCATTGGGCAACATGGACAGCTTTTCATGGGACATGGCACCTGGTTTATCAGGTTGGTCTAATTACACTTCCTTGAAGGTCTCCTCATTCAAAGCTTTTGCAGACCAGCTCGAAATCCTTCTCGTTTTCGGGCATCACGGTTCTTTGCCCTGTGGCACCGCACATACCTCAAAGAATATTGCCTGGTGATTGCTGTGGGTGTAGCGTTCGCTGACGAACCAGGACATACCATGCGCCAGTGCGGGACTGACAAAGGTCAGGTCTACAACTAAGCCAAGGGGTCTGACTGAAAGATGTTTACAGCACCTTCATTAGCCAAAACCATGTATACCGATCTGCGCAAAAGTTTCTAATAAACTTTGCCCTCATGTATTTGATTCTCTGCTACCCCACTCAAGGGCGAAAGCGTTGAACTCTCCAGCAATCGCCTTTGGACTTCGTTTCATTGCGTCGAGAACGGGATTATCAATTTTTTGCTCGAATTCAGATAGTGTCAAACTTGGTGGGGCGTAGCAATTGTTTATACACACCACTTATTTTTGCCCACACATAGCCACTAGCTGCCTGAATTGCACTACATTGTATAGTCTGTCAACCGCAACCCCATACCGCCGCTCCTCCAGTCGGACTATTGGTGCTGGTTTTCAGAATCGCCTGTCCGTCTTTTTTCTCGTACTCGTTTATTACGCCGTGATTCGATGGCGGTACGGTTCAGTGTCGCTTGGACTTGGGACTGTAGGGACGTCTGTCCATCTCTCCGTCTGTCAATCCGTCCGTCTGCCCGTCTGTTTTTCTATTTGTCTGTCTATCACACCCGATTTACTGGGAAATGGCTGAACGGATTATCATAAAATTTGATGCGAACGTGTAACCTGTTTGTTCCTTTACATGCAGCGACTGGTGCTACTTTGTGTTGAATTTAAAGGGGGCTACCGTACGGAATATAGCCATGTGGGATACCAAATGAAAAGGTTCGAATAGTACTTTTCCAAACTGATCTCTGATTTCTGATATGGGGTGAAACAGCCCTCACTCCAGGGCTCAAAAAGTGTGCCCAAAAACCTGAAAAATCTGAAGAAAAAAAATCAGAGAGATTCATCTGCATGAAATCAAGGCCCCAAAATACATTGATTGTGGTCTCGTCTGAAGAAGCCCTCGATTGTTTATGGGCCACTTTTCGCGCAAACCAGGTACTTCCGACAACCATTTCGTGCGATATTGCTAACTGAATTATCCGCAGTTCGTTGTCATTGGTATCCCTATGTATAATAAGTTGTGGGAGCCAACGTATCGCCTTGACTGTTGAAATCTGCAAGGATCATGCATTCTTCAAGGATCCGCTCAACTGCCTTGTAGCAGATATCCTTATCCGACTCTGCAGTCTCCTCTGTAGGGGTGTGAACATTTATGAGGCTTGTATTTTTAAATTTGCCTCGCAAGCGCAGAGTCCATAGTCTTTCACTTAAGTCGATAACTTAACACTTTATAAACAAAGCAATGTTAATAATGGATATAAAGATAAAACACCTTTTTGTACTTCTAAATAACTTGGTTTGAATTAAAACTTCCAAAACTGCAACTTCAATTTTAATTGAATAATTAGTGTCCCCCAATGGGTAGTTCACCTTTAAATAATACTCAAATTACCATTAGTCCACATCAACTTCACCAAAAATATTAAAAATGTGTTTATGCCACTGCAAGCGATAAATTATTTCATTTCCATCAATTTATTTCTGCCACATTTGCGCTAGCCATGATCTAGGTGATAAGTATCGCATTTCAGGACATTTCAGGATGACATTTTAAATTGCCATTCTCGTACATTTCAATAAAAATTGTGGTTTACTCCTGTGGGAAGTACATTTAAATTGAAATTGTATTAATGAAATATGTCAGGGACGTTGGCATTTGTCAACATAAAATTCATGTTTTAAAAATCATGTTTATACATCACACTAGGAAGCGACTTTTATAATGATAAATGACAATCGAAATGACACTATGATGAGCGAGTTGTAAGATAAACGTGGAAACCTTTTCCAGAGAATATTTGAATAACCCACTCCCTGCATTAATTCCCTATGGGTTTAATTCAGTGTACTCAATTTAGGACTTATCAAAATCATATTCAGTTGCATATTTACGGTTTCTTTTTTTTAAAGCAAGCAGAACAAAAATGTATTCGTTAACCCTTATTAAAATCGATTCAATGTCTATCTGTCCGTCTGTCAAAGCCGGTTTACTCAGAAACTGCTGAACGAATTCTAGTGAAAATGTCTGTCTTGTTCCTTCAGATGCAACGAGTGGCGCTATTTTGTTTAGAATTTGAAGGGTGCTCTCCGTACATGCGAGAGGATGGCATAAACTTTTTTTTAACAGAATATAATCATGTGAGGTATCAAATGAAAGAGCCCGATTGTGTAAACACAAAACCTTATTAAAATCGGTTTACTGTCTATCTGTCTGTCTGTCCGTCACACGCATTTTTCTCGGAGACGGTTATAGCGATTGACACCAAATTTAGGTGGGAACTGTGAACGCTCACGCATACAGTGAATTTTTTTTCATCAAATATAGTCATGTGTATTAAATTAAAGATCTCGATTAGTACTTTTCAAAGCCGATCTTAGTTTTGACATTCATTGAAAGGGTGAGGAGCGCGGGGGGTTGAAAGTGATCACATCTTTAAGAGGGCCATTCTCAGAAACCACTAAACCGAAAAATCTGAAAAAAATCAGGAGACTGCCACTATATGGTGCCTGGGCTCCGAAATACCTTCGATGCCGATATCTGCTTAAATAAAGTTAATAATAGTATATTACTACAATTTTTTGTAATTGGTTAGAAACCCCCTTTAAGTTCATTCTAGTATCATGAAATTTTGCAGTGATATAGGCTATAATATAGAGCATGATCGTACCAAGTTTGGTGGAAATTGCACTATTACTAACAAAGTTATAATACCTCAAATTTGTTCTTCCTTTAAAAAAAGTCAAGCGACGACGGCTTTACGGTTTCTTGCCAGGGCAGAGGCAAATCGTCAGACGCTGCCTCACCTCTGCCCTGGGAGCAGCGTGACCGTAGCGGCTCGCAGATGTTGAATGCTCCTTTATATAATTCGTAGAACACGACATGCCTACGAATTATATTGAGCGCAAATCCGCCTTATTGACCAGAGCTTGGCCAGAGCTGAAACGAATATCTTCCTTTTCTTTAGCGTTTGTCCCGTTCACAAGCGGGGTCGGCTCGTCGTGATCGGCTTCGCCATTTGGCTCTATCGAATGCCTGATCTGGGTGCTGAAAATTGAAGACTATGAATGTCAATATCACCCGAAAGTGGATACTCTCACATAATATATGGATATATTACGTGCTACGTACTAAGAAATACACAAAACCTTTCGTACCTGACCCTTTCCCGACTTGTTTTTAAACTGTTCTTATTTCTCACAGTGATGAAAAGATTGCCTTGAAACATATTTTTCCTTTTTATTGGCTAAAATTATTTGGTAATCTATACAAATACGTATTTCGGGGACCAACTGTCCCCTTCTTCAGCGTTTTATCTTCTGACAATTTCCTTCACAATTCGGGTTGTATATAGCTATTCCTGTGATTACAATATCTTAATTAAGCTTCTATTCTTCTCCTAGTCCTACCATAAAGTTCCACCAAGGTGGAAAAATCCAACAAAAGCTAAATTTAACGATCTGAGTTGAGTCGAAGGCGCGGCTGTAATGAATTTTATCACAACCTAATTTGAGGACGGCAGACCGCACCCCCAAATGCCCGTATGAACGAGAAAAGAGAAACCACCGACGCACCCCGGAGCGGACGCCTTAAAGCAAACCAAAATAAATAAAAACTCGCCAAGAGAGTGGAACTCCAACGATGAATTTTTAAAAAAGAATATCGTCGCCGTCTCCTGCGGCGGTTCTATAATGATTATTAATGTTAACAAAAATTACAAAAAGAATAATGACTTAACCTATTTAATATTATAAGTTGTTGTTGATGAGGCGCTTGTTGATTATGTTGCTGCTAGTGGTGTTGTTTGATGATACCTCGTTGGGGGCTTATTTGAGTCTTCCCTGCGGCAGCTTGCACTAATAGGCTTTTTTTAAAGGTTGGGGCTCCTGAGCTTGCGAATGATTCTTGGCGGCGGCTCCGGCTCCCTGCGGCGACGTTGTCGAAGTCAACTTCCGCTTCTTAGAGGCTGGCGGTTAAACAGTCTGGTTAATGATTTCAGCACAAGACATCGGGGGCACACAAAAACCAACCGAATTTTTCGCGTTTCTCCCAGCGAAATAAACGGCACGAACCTTCCAGTCGGCGCTGATACGGGGCGTCCTCAGCAGAATCCAACTACGGGGTGGTCACTTCCCCGAAATTAGCGCTATGCGTGGTTCTTTCTGGGGCACGGTTTTAGCAACCATACGCCGTCTTCGCAACGAGCGGCACACAAAAACAGCCCGAAACTGGCTCTCAAGTCCTGGCTGTACCACCTCGCTCTGCCTGAACAAAATCTGCGCAATTGCAAATTTCCGCACAAACCTGCCTTTTCCCCGTTCCAATCAATCGGGTGAGTTCTTCGGAGTCACCAATTTAAATGTCTTCAGTACTTTGAATCCCAGCATCCTCAACAGAAAATATTATTTCTGACTAATAGTCGCTACTAATACACGAAATTAGTTTGGTTTCAAGGATTTTCAGATCTGCAAGAATTTACCTCTAATAATGACAAATGAAATTTCTTTCCAATATTTCGGATTATATTCCTGTTTTCTCAAAATGATAAGGTGGGTTATAATTCAACTGTAAAAATGACTATCCAATTCTTAATCTAAATTGGTTGGCCACGCCTATTATGCCACGGAGAACACCCGTGCGGTTGTACTGATCGTGGAAAAACTACGCTGGTATGCTCACGTAATTCGCGCTAACAAGAATTCACTTGTCGAGATTGGTCCGAACATAGGCGATAATGTCGTACTAACCGGAATTCATTTGTCAAGATAGGTCTGAACATAGAAGTCGATCAAAGCGACCACAGGCGCTTGTGAACGGGGCAAAGAAAAATAAAAAGATAAGAAAATTAATAGATGCGGACTCTAAATTCTTAGACTTATTTATGCGTACACAGTTTTTCACAATTAAATTTTCTTTTTCGTGAAAAATTTCCCTGAAAACCTATTGATGAACTCAAGAAGAAGGTGGAGGACCGCTATTTTGGACCGCCTATAAGCAGGCAATATTTTTAGCGTCACATTTGGTTATTCCATGCATAGATTGTATTCATCTACGATATTTCTGTTTTCTGGAGTAGGAATCTTTATATTCTAGATGACCATCAATCAATACTACTCCAAATTAGGTAACAATTAGTTGATGCGAAATACTTATAATCGTAAAGTGCCGATTTTAAATTAAACAAAGAAAAAAATGCTGAAATATATTGAACTCCTCCTATGTGGGATCATGAATGACACATATTTAGTTTGGACACTTACTAAGCTTATGTTAATTTTGCAGAGTATCATCCAAATCAGTAGATACTCGAGTGAATTTCAATTCCAAAATTTTGTCAACATAAATTTTTCTTCTCATTACGAGAAGAGCTTTCATGGTGCATTGGTTCGAGGACGTGCAGGGGTTTAATGGACGATGTCATCATTCCTCAAATATCTCGACTACACTAATTATATCAGCTTGTTCTCTCGGGGCGTGGTTCAAGCCAAATGGCTCTGGGCTTGTAGAAAGAGGTACGCAATTTCATTTCCCCGAGTACGTATTTCGGCAGCCAGTTGTAGCCTTCTTGAGGGGAATAATCCCGGCAATATCCTTAATTTAAATACTACTATACTAACTATTTTAATCTAATTATCTTCATGACAAAGCCTTATTTATATCTTAATTCTTAACTAACATATCCTCTTTGTGGTACCAGTGAATACAGGTATTCTACCGATGCTCCTGAGGCTCTTTTCCAATGAAAAAACTCTCGTAAGGGTCCAATTTGTTGCGATTGACATATTTCGGCACCGTTACCCTCTCCATTCTATGGTTGTGTTTTTCTGGCCCGTTTTATTAGCTCAGCTTCTTTTAAATATTTCTTGACGCGAGTGTTGACTAGCCATTTGGTTTGTCTTACGTATATACAAAAACAATGTTCACAAGCCATCTTGTAGATGTGGCTTTTTTCTCTCCCTTCTTCGAGTCTTTTCCTTCACCTAATTGCGTTTTGAGCGTGTGAATCTTGCTTGATCCTACTGCTTGGATGCCTTCTTTGGCCAAGATTCGTCGCAAAGCTGGGAACATTTCCGTAGAGTACGTTATGTTGGTTCGTTGTGTGTCCAACTTCATCCTCTCTTGTTCGAAAAAAGTTGGTAGGCGATTTCGTTCCTTCGCATCTTGCATCTTCCTAATTAAGCTCTGGATTAGGCTTGGCTAAAATTCACTTTTTTGTGGGTATATCCGGAATGTATGCCTTTTCTCTTTCAAACCTTTCTGTACTAAGGATGGATCGGTGGGCGGCCACTTTATGCTGATGTAAGTGGTTAGACGTCCTGACAATGATACGTTGTATACTCGCTGGCTTCCTATATATATCGCATTCGAGAAGGGTTCGAAAAAGAAAAGCCATACTCTAAGTTTTCATGAATATATGTCTGCGTCGTGTCCACGGGAAATCCAGGCCTGTGATAATAGCAAATAAAGAACGGCGGAATGGCGCCGGATATCCGAACAGGTGTTGATGAGAAGGCGAAAATAGCGGTAAATACGATATACGTTTAGGAAAAGCAACAAATCGATTGGAGGATCCGCCATTCAATAAAACTTAGGTTCCTCACGTGTCATTGTTCAAAAATTCACGTTTCCTTTAACCCTATGCGAGGATCCGCATCGAATCCCGAAAAGTAAATAAACACGGAATCTCATCATATGTCCTCCAAATTTCATTTTAATAGATTTGGCTGTATGAGACAAAAGCGCGTGTGACTGACAAGTGAGACCAGAGAACAACAACAACACAATGCGAACATAAAAAAAAAACACTGTCGTGAAATACTTTCAATTTGCTGTTAATGTTGTGATAACTTCCATTTCAGATTTCAGACAAAGCACTAAAGATGGTGATCAAACGGTAGTATAGGTCCCAGGGCGAAACGTGGATTGGTATCCACGATGTAGCATAAAACCTGGGAAACGCCTGCTGAACCAACACCAACAGCTCTACTACCAAACCCTATCTCCACCTCCACGTGGTGACTGCTGGGAACTCTCTCTTAACGAAAAGCTGCAGATGGAGAAGGCTGAAGGCGAGTCTCCCGTGCCTAAAAACCGGACAAATTGTACCAACTGGTCCTCCAGGTTGGGGGTTGGGTAGGGCTGACAACCTAACACAGAAAACAACTTGTTACGAAGCCACAACAGGAGCCTCGGACTGGACGGATTACACAACGACGAATCCGGCAACGACAACGGATTAACGATTTGCGCATTTTCTCATGGAACATGCGCTCCCTGTACAGAGATGGAGCTGCTGAGCAGCTAGCCGACACCCTGTCCCAATATAGGGCTGATGTAAAAAGCGTTGCAGGAGATGCGTTGGGCAAGGATCGGTTTCCTGGAGAAGAGTCACTACCCCATATATTATAGTGACCATCCAGTAAACAATGTGCTCGGAGTAGGTTTCTTAGACAGCCAAAAAATGAAACCTGCTGTTATCTTTGAAAACATAAGCGAACGGCTACGCACTCTGCGCTTGCGAGGCAAGTTTAGAAATATAAGCCTCATTAACGGTCACGCCCCTACAGAGGAGAATGCAGATTCGGAGAAGGATACCTTCTACGAGGCAGTAGAACGAACCTTCGAAACCTGTCCCAGATATGATATCAAAATCATACTTGGGGAGCCAAATAGGGAAGGAGCCCGTATTCTGGCGATACGTTGGCTCCCATAGCTTACATCCAAATACAAACGATAACCGATGCGGATTATTTAATTAGCAGTGTCACACGAAATGGATGTTGGAAGTACCTGTTTTGCGCGAAAAGCGGTCCACAAACAAACGTGGGCCTCTCCAGACAGGACCACTTGCAACCAAATTGACCACGTGTTGTTCGAACGCCGCCACCTCTCAGCCTTGATGAATGTCAGAACATATAGAGGGGCAATATAGACTCAGATCACTATCTCGTTAGCATGGTGCTCCGAGCTCGAATAACAACACCGCCCAGAATCCCCTCTGACAATCAGGTGAGTGTTACCACTGAAGCTGTTCACAACACGGCCCTTCGTAACATCGATAAGAGGGAAATAAATGCTGCAATAACCGTAGTCATCAGAGACCCTGGAGATGAAGCATCAATAAAAGATCTTCACAATCACCTGAAGAACGTAATCATAAATACGGCCACAAATATACTTGGCCCCAGCTGCAAAGGAGTTGGAACGGCTGGCACGAAGATGAATGTAATCTCTCGGCTCCCTCGACGATTACCTACCTTGACGTGGTGAGGGAGCTCAGTAAGGAAGATCCTCCAGGAAACGGGAGGTGACACCTGAAGCCAAGCGGTAATCAAAACCCCAAGCCAAGGTGTGACTACCGTGCCGAGGGCTGAATGGTCACAGGGGTTAAGATGTGGCCGTAAACGGTGAACTCTGGGTACCAGGCGACCCCCAGTTTCAACTAGCCTTGTCTCGGCAAAAAGGGGCTCTGCCGAGATCGACTTACTTTCCCCGGAAAAATTGAGGCCATGGCAGCCAATTATGAAAAAATAAAAAAACAAAAACACAAATCTACTAAGCAAACACAAATAAACTTCGGTCGTGACGATCCAACCCCGAGTGAAGGGGCAACCCTGAGCTCATCGATGGAGAACCTAAGTCTAGACTCAGATTCCCCACTTATTCAAGTGGGAACCAATTCAATTGGGACCCAGTCCTTAACGGATGAGCCGATGCAGGCCCCTTCTGTCAGTACTCCTGACCCCAGGCTCCAATCGGCGCCACCTGCTGAGGCTAAAGTCTTGCCCATGGGTAAGCACCTGTCCACGGACAGCAAACTGCCTTCGGGCAAACCGCCTTCGGGCAAACCGCCTTCGGGCAAACAGCCTCCGGGCAAACCGCCTTCGGGCAAACTGCCTCCGGGCAAACCGCCTTCGGGTAAACCGCCTCCGGGCAAACCGCCTTCGGGCAAACCGCCTTCGGGCAAACCGCCTCCGGGCAACGCACAACCAAAGAGCTGTGCCAAGGTTGAGGGGAAAGGAGCGTTCGGGGCACCTGCAGCTAAGGGGAAACCGAAGCGGCAGCGGTCCTAACTCTTCGACACAAAAGGCGGCAAAGAGGGCTCGGCCGGCAACGGCTAGGCCTTCATTTGCAGCCAAGGCTATCGAAGCCGACGGATGGGTCCTGTATGACGACTCTAATCCATCCGGCTACGATGCTGAGCAGTGCGAACAGCTTAGAAGGAAACTCCTCCTAGCTGTAAGGACTGCGTCCGCGCAAGGCATTAAGCTTTGCTTTGAGTCGGTAGGTGTATACCGTAAAATGTTACGGCTGAACTTTGCCGACGAAGACACGAGCGAGTGGCTCAGGCAGTACTGCTCCTCCCTTAACGATGTGTGGGAGGGTGCGCGACTAACCTTGAAAAGGGTCTCTGAGCTGCCATCGATCAAAAAGTGCTTTCTCTGGCTTCCAGAAGAAGAGCGAAATGGTGTCGGGGTTCTGGAACAACTTGGTGTACAGAACAACCTTAACACTTCCACCTGGTTGCTGCTAAGCAGCAAAACAGGAGAGAGAACCGATAGGCCGGGAACTTTTCTCACTATCGGCGTTCCCGAACCTGATGTTAAGATAGTTCGGGAAAAATCGGGTTGCCGGCTCTACTATGGGCTGGGGACCGTCACGTCACAAGTGTCGGCTCCTAAAACCATTGAAGGGGACATGCAGCCCCCGGCATCTACATCTGAAACATAGATGAGGTGCCACATCTCCCAATTAAATTTGCAGCATTGTAAAGCAGCGACTGCACTTATCAGTCGTCGGATCAATAGCTGCAAGACATTTATATACCTCATACAAGAACCGTGGGTTGTTGGTGGGGCAGTCAGGGGCCTAAACTTCCAACATGCTGACCTATTGTATGCCAATGGAAGCGATCGACCCCGCACCTGCATGGTAGTCTCCAAAGACTTCCAGGCTAACCTGGTTAACGATCTATGTGATGGCGACACCACATCGGCTAAGCTAACCATAAAAAGTCAACAGGGAGAAAAAGAGATACTATGGTGCTCTGCATACTTCCCCTACGACGCAGAAGACGTTCCCAGTGGAACATTCATCAGAGCTATCCAATATGCCAAAAGTAGAGGCATGGGGGTAATAGCAGGATGTGATGTCAACGCTCACCACATATGCTGGGGAAGTTCGAACATCAATGCAAGAGGATCGAGACTACTGGAGTATCTAGTAGGAACCGATTTGCAGATCCTAAATGTGGGTAATGAACCCACTTTCTTCAACGTGGTCAGGCGAGAGGTCATCGACATCACGGTGGCATCTCCTGACATCGCGGCTCTGATCGGAGAATGGAGAGTATCAAACGATGTCACACTCTCGGATCACAGACGCATTGATTTCGTTATGGGCATGGATTTACCTCCACCCACTCCATTTCGGAATCCGAGGAAGACAGATAGGGTAATGTATCAAACAGAATTGAACGCCCGAGTCACGATCCCTGGGAGGCGCATCAAATCCATTGCTGGAATTGAGAAGACAACCCAGATGATCACAACTAGCATGAGAGAAGCTTTCGAAGAAAGCTGTCCACTCAGGATGCCAAAGAAGGGTAAAACACCATGGTGGAACTCGGATTTGGCAAAACAGAGGAGAACGACAAGGATGCTCCTTAATCGTGCTCTGAAGGGCGAATCAAGCACTAGCTGGAATCGCTATAAAGAGGCACAGAAGGCTCTAAAGAAGAGCATAAGATCGGCCAAACGGTCATCTTGGAGACGCTTTTGCGAAGAGACTAACTCTCTTGAGGCAACCTCAAAGCTGAAGCGGATTCTGGTCAAAGAACGTAGCCAGAAACTGGGTTACTTACGTTTACAGAATGGGAAGTACACAGAAAGCGACGAAGAAACGGCAAATCATTTGCTTGAAGTACACTTCCCAGGCAGCATCCAAAATCTAATCTCGGGGCCAACAGGTGCATACAGCCCTCAGCCGAGAGACTGGAATCTGGCATGCAAAGTAGTATCACTGGAGCGAGTGAAATGGGCATTTAACTCGTTCCACAGATATAAGTCTGCAGGTCCGGATGGCATCATAATAGAAGGAATGGATGCCCTGGGTCGACACATTCGGAATATAGATCGGGCATGCCTAGCACACGCTTATATTCCAATTAGATGGCGGGATGTGAAGGTGTTGTTCATTCCCAAACCAGGAAAACCCACCTACACAGACGCAAAAAGCTTTCGACCGATCAGCCTAACGTCCTTTCTGCTAAAAGGACTAGAAAGATTAGTAGATCGGTTCATAAGGGATACACACATTCCTAAATGGCCACTTCACCATAGGCAACACGCCTACCAGAAAGGCAAATCCACGGAGACAGCACTCCATGAACTTACGGCAAAAATTGAAAAGGCGATGTCCGATAAAGAATACGCTTTAGGCGCATTCATGGACATCGAAGGTGCCTTCAATTATGCCTCATTTGCGGCAATTTGTGATGCGGTAAGACAGCATGGAATCGAACCGCTGCTAATCAGTTGGATCCTTCACATGCTAGAGTGGAGAAAAATCCACATATCGGTCGGCCAGAAGTCTATTGAAGCAGGATGTCTCAGGGGCTGCCCACAGGGAGGGGTTCTCTCTCCACTGTTATGGCTCTTGGTGATGGATACCCTGCTGTGGCTCCTGGAGGACAAAAAAGTCTTCGCACAAGCATTTGCGGACGACCTAGCCGTAATAATTAACGGCAAGTTTGCGGACACAGTATGTGACCGCTTGAGTGCAACTCTGCATGTAATCCACAGCTGGTGCCTCCGCAATGGACTCACGGTGAACGCTAGAAACACTGGACTAGTTATGTTCACTAAGAATGTCAGGTGGGGCAGCTATACGCTACCCACCTTAGCAGGGGCGGAAATCCAGCTGGCACAAACAGTCAAGTACTTAGGAGTACATTTCGACTCCAAGTTAACGTGGAAGCATCATATCCAGGAACAATACCAGAAATCCTGCAGATTGCTCTGGTGCTGTAGGAATGCGATAGGTAAGACCTGGGGACTTTCACCTAAACGGATATATTGGATGTATACATCCATAATAAAACCCATTTTGATGTATGCATGCATCGTCTGGTGGCCAAGACTGAACTTTGCTAACAGCAGGAAGCTGCTATCGCAGATTCAGAGACTTGGTTGCCTAAGTATTACTGGAGCAATGAGTACTACGCCGACTGCGGCACTTGAAGCCATCCTAAATTTACCCCCATCCACTTGGAGGTGAAACGGAAAGCAGCAAACGACGCATATAGGCTCGATACCATTGGGGCGTGGAAAGGCGGCCAATCCAACGGGCATGCGTCTATATGGAAATTCCTTGAAAAACATCCGGTAGCCCTGATGCCGACCGATCATATGGTTTCCAGATTCGTCTTTGAAAAGACATACACTGTCGTAATCACCGAAAGAGAAGAATGGTCGACAAGTGGCCATGAGTCTTTTCAGATTACAGACCTAATAATCTTCACCGACAGGTCAGTCACGGAGGATGGATCGGGTGCAGGCGTGTTCTCGGAGAATCCGATTATAGAACTGGCCCGACCCCTCGGAAAAATGACGACCATATTCCAGGCGGAGATATATGCCATTTCATTGGCAGCAGAAGAATGTCTGCGACAAAAATGGAGGGGTCGCACCATTCGAATCTGTTCCGACAGTCGGGCGGCATTATCAGTACTAGATGGCAACAACATATCAAGCCAGTTGGTGTGGAGTTGTCGTCAGGTGCTGCTGAAACTTGGCCGACTGAACGAAACATTCCTAATGTGGGTGCCGGGGCACTCTAACATCGCCGGTAATAAGGGGGCTGATAGACTGGCTCGCCGAGGGTCTGGATCCACAATGGTGGGCCCAGAACCAGCTCTTGGAATCCGACCATCTACTGTCAGGTCTACTCTGAAAGGTGAAATTCCAAGGATTCACGCAACCGAGTGGAGAAATTTGGACTCTTGCCGGCAAGCGAAAATCCTTGTAAAGGAACCTAGGGCCACTAGAGCGGCATTTTTGTTGTCCCTTAAGAAGTGGGACATGAAAACCCTAGTAGGCCTTTTGACGGGACACTGCCCCTTAAACTACCATATGGAAAAGATTGGGGTAGTGGTTTCGGCTGTGTGCAGCCAATGTGAGAAGGAGGAGGAAACTGCCCTGCACTTTTTATGCAGCTGCCCGGCATCCTCAGATCTCAGACGAAGACACCTTGGCAAGGTTTTCTTCAATGAAGAATCTGCACACTCTCTGCCTCTTGAGAATGTTCTCAGATTCACTAAAGCCTGCGAACACCGTAGGCAGGAAGCCATTGAATAGGCAACTTACGGGGATAGTACAATGGGCCTAATAATGGCCTGAGTGCTCGGAGCTGCGGCTCCCCCCATTTAACTAAACTAACTAACTAAATCTCGTAATATAATAATAATAATCGTTGGCGTAACAATCCATATTGGATCAGGGCCTTGAAGTGTGTTAGGGCACTTCATTCAAGACCGTAACGGTACACTAAAAGGTAATGTGGTCAGCATTGCGTTCGCCCGAGTTTATTACCCTGATTTGACTCAGGTACTCATTCACAGCTGAGTCGATTGGTATCCGACGTCAAATCACAATACAAATCCCACTACCATCAGTGAGACTTGAACCGCGACCTTCCGTACGATAGCCTTGTGCTCTAACCACTCAGCTATCCGGACACCGAAGCTGGTAATGGAAGGGATTAATGTTGCATTCTCAAAGAACGCAGGCACGCGCCGACGGAAAAAAGAAGTCTGGGAGAGTCAACAGGTCTGTGAACTGGAAAAGTACAGGGAGCAACCGCACTAGGCGCGCAAGTTTTACCAACAAATCAGCAGGATGAAGCCTTAAACACCTTGATGCTCTTCCCGCCGAGAAAAAGAGGGAAATCTGATTTCCGGCATAATGGGCATATTGGAGCGATGGGTTGAGCATTTTGATGAACTGCTTAACAACCAGAATATCAGCGAGTTGGAGGTCCCACCAAATGAAGACGACGGACAAATGTTGCCACCACCAAACATAGAAGAAATAGTCCGTGCAATCCATCGGCTTAAAAACCGTAAGTCGCCAGGAGCTGATGGAATTTCAGCCGAATTGGTTAAATATGGAGGCACAACTTATGGTCAAGTTGCGGGATAGCAAATCAATGCCTGACGACTGGCAAAGAGACATTATCCGCCTCATACATCAAAAGGGAGATATCACACAGTGCAGCAATTATAGATGTATCACGTTGCTGAGTACCGTCTATAAGATATTCTCCGCTATCTTACTAAGCCGGATAGCTCCATACGCCCAGAACATCATTGACCCATACCAAAGACATTCCACACCAAGACATTCCAGGCAAATCAGCAACAGATCAGATTTTCTCTATGCGGCAAGCGATGGAATATGGATGTCAGTTGCACCATCATTTCGTCGACTTTAAAGGCGCCTATGATAGCACAACCAACAGCCAAAACTGTACACGGCCATTCAGTATCCCGACAATATTGATAGGACTGACTAGGCTGACCCTGATCAATGCGCGAAGCAGCAGGAAGGCTCTCAAGACCAGTCAACATCAACAACGGTCTACGACAAGGGGATGCCCTATCATGTGTCCTCTTTAACCTGGCCCTCGAGAAAGTGATTCGTGATGCTGAGGATCCTCTTGAAATCCACCCAACTACTGGCCTATGCTGACGATATCGACATCATGGGAAGAACGATCCGAGACGTACAAACTGCCTTCATCCAGATCGAGCAGCCGGCTATAAGTGCGAGATCTTGGGCTGCACATTAATGAAGGCAAGACGAAGTACATGGTGGCAACGTCAGCGCCAAAACCGAAAGAACGAACAACATCGAATCGCACTGGTCAAACGAAAACAATGAAGACAGGAAACTATAACTTTGAGACTGTTATTAATTTCTCCTATCTAGGGTCGAAAATCATAGCCGAAAGCAGCTATGACGATGAAATCAGCGCACGGTTGTGTCAGCCAACAGAGCCTATTTCAGTCTACAAAGACTGTTCCGCTCGAAACGTCTCACCATAGGGTCAAAGCTCTTACTGTACAAGACTATGATCTTGCCAGTCGTCATGTATTCCTCGGAGGCTTGGGTTCTTAGCAAGAAAAATTGTGAACTCTTGGTCGCGTTCGAGAGAGGAATACTCCGAAGAATTGTGCCCTACATGAGGATGGACGATTCCGTAACCTACATAACGACGAAATCTATAAGCAATACCATGACTGGTTGCGGATAAAATCCAGCTCAACAGGTTGAGGTGGGCGGGTTACTTAATCTGTATGACGAGGCAGGCCCTGCCTTAGATAGAGCGATGGTGTAGGTCAAGACGCCAGACAGCTTTTAGGATTATCGAATTGGTGGACCCCTGGAGTTCTGGATGTCTGGAGTTGCTGCTAAGGCAGGCCTAGACTGGATACCGGTTGTTGCGCCGTTAATAATGATGAAAGTAATGAAAAGAGCGACTAATTCGGAGCCGCTTTTACCAACTTCCGTGCAAAAAGACAGTTAAAACAATAGAAAGTATTTAATCAACACAATTATCCTTTTTTCAACATTCAAATAACAAAGTTAATTTTTAAAGATTTCCTTGGTATCTTGAACAGAACAATTCAAAACTCAATAGAAAGTGGATAATATTTATGATTTGCAGAAGACTCGAATTTACAGATCCTTTGTCCTGTGTTCAAAGAATCCAATACACTCATATCATCTGCGGATAATTCAAAGTCGAATAAATCTATATTTTCCGCAATTCTCGTATTGGTTACTGATTTGGGGATTGGTACTGTGCCAATTTGTATCTGAAAAGAAATTGTATCATTAAATCAATAATGAAGCATTGAGAAACAAAATTGAACTCACCAAATATCTCAACGCAATTTGGGTTGGAGTTTTGTTGTATTTTTTGGAAATTGCGATAAGCTTGTCACTGAAAAGAAATGCCGGTTTTTTCTCTGCAGGCTTTGGACGAGCTAAAGGACAGTAGGCGGTGATGACTATATCATGTTTTTTGCTGAACTCTATGAGCTTCTTTTGGTTCAGTTCGATATGGCATTCCACCTAAAATGAAATATGATAATAGATAGTCTATTTGGCTCATAAATGGACTACTAATTAACTTTTTATTAAATAGATCCTTTATAATTCACCGAAAATAATGTTTTGTGATTAATTTTGGCAAATTTTAGATTTTAAGGTGAACATTTCAGGACCACAAATCATGAAGATCTAACGTAACGTTTGAAATACTACTTACTTGATTTGTAACTGGTTTAATTTTACAAATATCCAAAATTCGCTTCGTTTGCTCGCTATTGAAGTTTGAAAGTCCAATGCTCTTCACTAGACCCTTTTCAACCAATTTCTCCATTGCCCTCCACGTGTCCACATAGTCTACATCGCTAAAATGTTAAAAAAGTAATTAAGACAAAAAATTAATGAAATAGTTAGGATTGTAAAATTGCGAAGAGCGCGTTTCACTGAAACCACTTTACACCTACTTATATTTCACATTGCCCTTTTCGTCTACTGCATGCGTCTTACGATCAGGGGAATCAACACCAACTGGGAAATGGATCAGATATAGATCAATGTAATCTAGTCCCAAACTCTCCAAGGATGTCCGACATCCATACTCAACGACTGACGGTTCGTGATGAATCGATGCCAACTAAAATTCATTATCATTAATTTTTCACAAAATTCATTTCATTTCACTCGTAAGTGAATACCTTCGTAACCAAGTAGATATCTTCCCGTTTCACCAAACCTTGGTCAATTTTCTCTCTAATCGCTTTTCCAACCTCAACCTCATTGTCGTAATAATACGCAGTATCGATGTGACGATATCCTATTTCAATAGCGTATTTCACCGCATTGTAAACTTCATCAGATTTGCCCTGAAATAATTTCCAAAATTTAATCAAATAAGTGTCCCTTTCAAAATTATTGATGAAATCAGTGAAAATTTTAAGCAGTTTTAGTAGGGATAGGGTGACTGGTAACAACTAATGACACAATTCGAGACACGTCTGAAGGAGACTCATCCGACACGCATATCAATCTGTCAATTTTTGTCAAAGATGCACCCTTTCCTACTCCTCTTTGCTCTCTCCATAGATACTGTCGCCCTGGACATCCACGATATTTTGGAAGAACCTCATACCAAGGGCAATTCCGAACGATTAGTCAAAATCGTCTGCAAATCGTACAACCTAGACGAAGTGGTGTTCCACAACGAGTATTCTCTGTGATCGACACATCAACGAACGTCTCAGATCCGACATCTATCATAATGTCATTTGTTGTGTCGGTCTCTATGGTCTTGAATGCTGGCCGACTGCCCGAGACAATGAACTCCGCTTCGCGGTTATGGAGACAAAAATGCTGTGTTCGATCCGTGGCGTATTGCGCTACGATTACTTCCGAAATGAAAACATTCGCAATCAATATGGGACTGCACTGACCATAGAAAAATTGTAAAGAGGCATTTTTGACGATATAGTGATGAAATTCATGCTAACGAGAATTTACTAGTACAGTCCGGAATAGAGAAAGAGATTGTGGCGTAAGGAACCTCAGAAGTTTCTCGGCATCTCCTGGAGAAAATACGAGGGGGTGGCGCTTGCTAATTCACAAAAGATTTCCGAAGTGGCACAGACACTATATATAACAAATTATGTGGCTAATTTGAAAAACACTGAATCGGATAGTGACATAAATTCAAATTGCTCTTCCCAAAAGGGGTTTGCTCTGCGTTGTCGTATCAATGAATACAGCAATACCTTTATCGGAATACTGATATTGATTCGTCGGCAATCAATAGACATTGCGCATAGAGTCGCAGATTACTTTTTTCATAGACCACTTTAGACACTATCACATTAGTAACTCAAACATTGGGTTAATACAACCGAACTGTTTTTTAAGGTTTTGTTTAAAACCACCCCCTTCCCCCTTTTCTCCTCCGCGAAGCATTATTTCGCGAGGGAGACTGCGCTTTAAGCAAACAAGCGCTCCGTTCTTCACATTTTTCTAGCGCGCTCCGCCTTTCTAAATTTCTAAATTTTCTAAATATCCATCGGGATTATTCCCGCAATAAAACACGCTGAAATTTTTCTGAAGGTGCACACCCTTAGCGCCACTAAACGGTAAGTCATGTTTACTCTCCTCCAATTACTCTCACACGCTACTGTTTCCTCCCAAACTGGTGCCGCGTATAATTCTGTAGAGCGAACCGCTCCCACTACAAATAACTAGCGACTGTATCTTTAGTCTCCAATGTTAGACAACATCCCCGCCAATGGTACGCTGATATTTGCCGCTTTCTCACAAGCATAGTCCTGGTATCCCCTCCAGGTATTTGATAACAGGCTACGAAGTGATGAGATGGCGAGGAACATGAATACTAATCGTATTCTTATTCCTCCGGTGCGTAATCAATACCGCCTCCGTCGCTTGTTCCACAAGGTCAAGCTAAACGGAAAAGGTTTCGTTAGTGTACACTTCAACGTCTTTATGTTATTTTGCGAAGACAACTACGGCTTGATCATCTGCGAAACCGGTTATCGTGGCCTCCTTTGGCACGGGAAGGAATTAAACCTCAGTGTTGGGTTCTTTTCTGTAAAACGTGATATTTATGTATCCCAACACTGAGGTTTAATTTTCAAGCTTTTTATTCACTCCCAGCTGACTGAATTGAAGGCATTTTTGACAACTAACGTGACCACTGCACTACCTTTTTTTTTGAAGACATCGAGCTAGATTCAGAACCACATCAACGGCATAGATCGTTGAGTGGGCTTGTCGAAATTCAAATTGTCCCTCCGATAGTCTATCCTTTATTCTGTGACAGGGAAAAGTCTATTGTAAGTGGCCCTTTCGAGCACCTTTCCTACCGTGTCGATAAGTCAAATCAGGCGGTATGATGATGGATGTCACGGTTACTTATTGAGCTTAGGAAGCGAAACTAATTTTTGCCTCTTCCACCGAGCGAAGAAATTTCTTTCTACCATGCAGCATGTTTCAAATACGCTGATAAACTAGTCGGGTCTGATCTTAATAGCGAGTTTAAGAGCTCTGTTGGGAAGAGCATCCAACCCGTGAACTTTATTATCACCGATTTTCAGCAAACATCCTCAAGTTCCTCCTCAGTTATCGCAGGTATGGTCTAGACGTCCAATGCTTGTTTAGGTTTTCTGCGCTCCCCATTCTCTCTTCATCCTTGGCAGATCCTTCTAGCTCGAAAGCATGCAGTCCCAATCTCCGCGATTTCTTCATTCCACCAATAATTTGACCGAGTACTCTTATTGACACGAAAGGTGGGATCTGTGAATCCTCCCATTGCATGCAGTGAATAACAAAGTTCCCGATGGAGTTTAAGGGGGGGGGACTCCTATATATACAAAAGGGGGGTGTCAAATTTTTTTCACCGAATATAGTCGTGTGGGAAGTCACATAAAAGTCTGCATTAGTGCTTTCCGAAACAGATATTAGTTTTGACACTGGTCGCAAAGGCGAGGAGTCCGGGGGTCGGAAAGCGTCAGTTTCTTCAAGGACTCGTTCTCAGAAACTACTCAACCCAAATATCTGAAGAGAAATATAGACATGGTATCTAGGTCTCAAATATTCTCCATACCGACACCTGTTTAAATAAAGTTAATAATAGTATGTCACCATATTTATAATAAGTATTTTTCCTAGAAATTGACTGGGAAGACTATGTTTATCCTAGAATCATCAACTTTTGGATTAATATAGGATATAATATCGGGCATAATACTACTAAGTTTGTTGGAAATCACACTATTACTAACAGAGTTAGGTCAAAGTTTTCACTTTTGTGAATTTCTTGAATTCAAAGACTTTGAATATCAGTACCATACAAAAGTAACCGGTTTGATAAACTATGTATAAATGTAACGAGCTAAGTACACGATTGTTGGCTACGAACAAAGCCTATTTCAGCTTACAAAAACTGTTTCATTTGAAATGTCTCCCCATAGGATCAAGGCTCTTACTGTACAAGACTATGATCTTGCCAGTCCTCATGTATCCCTTGTAGACTTGTGTTCTGGCAAGAGTGGGGTGTACAATTTTTTTCACCGAATGTAGTCATGTGCGATAATAAATCATTTAAGGTCTCAATTAGTACTTGTAGAGGATGAAAAATGATTCTTTCTTTCATGGGCCCAAAAAGCCAGCCGAAAAATCTCAAAATAGGTAACGAAGTTGCCACTATAAATACCCACCATACCGATTTCAGCTCAAATAACGTTAATAATAGTATGTTTTCTACATTTTTAAAATTGACCAGTCGTTTTCGACTTGTTTTTAATCTTACATTGAAAATTAATATCGCTGAAACATCATACAGTTAGAATACTTTGTATAAGCCGGCTATATTGTCATCATATGACCTTTTGTCAATCAATATTTTAAGACAGTGATTCACCTTCTAACTTTGTTAATAATAGTTGGATTTCCTTCAAATTATTTGAAATAAAAACAAGCCTGCTCAGACTTGTTAGCACTGATGAAGGGAACAAGTAGTTCCCGAAATATCGGTATTTGCAAAATATAAATCAACACTAGCGAATAGGAAAAACAGGTCTTTATTATTTCAAATAATTTAATCGCTGGAAATGCCGCGTAATTACACTCAGATTTCCTTCAAACTTCTCAAAGTTATGCCTTATATTGTCCATTATATCACTTGGTACTTGTAGCATGAACTTAAGGGGGTTTCTGGCAAAATTTCAAACCAACTTTCGTCACAATCGGTCTAGCCGCTTCCGAATAAATCGGGTGTGACAGACAGACAGCTGAACAGGCAGACATCGACTCGATTCTAATAATGTTTTGTTCCAATTAGAAAGGTGTCCCCCATTTAAATACTGATCGTGGCCAACACCGCTTAACTTTGATCATGAAACGTAACCCGTTTTGCTTCAACTTCATTTTGCCTACTGAGCTGAGCGTGTTTCTAGATTGATTTTCTAGCAGTTTGCATATAGCGAAAAATAACTCGAAATGTGCAGGTATATAAGCATTTCAGACAATTCATGTTAAAGCGATATCAATATTCTAAGACGCAATATATTTGTAGAAAAAGACACAACCTTGTTAATAATAGTACGATTTGCATCAAACTTTTCAATATCATGCCATATATTATGGCTTATATTGCTTTAGTAAAAATTTACAAAAGAAACTAATACAATGTAGATAGATGTATGTTTAAAACTACTCTAATATTACTTTCGCAAGTACAAATTCTTAAAACTATAAATTCGAAATTGAATCAATATTTATTGTTTCCGGAAAAAATATACATTTCGACGAATACTTGTCGTCTTACATTAATGTTGTAAAAATCTGGCTTCAAATTAAGATGGACCATATTTACTTTTCTCTGATATAGAATTTCACAAGCGTTTGAAATTTACGTTGAAAATGGACTTTTTTTATACAAAATCTTGCAGTCCAAACTCATCAATGTTATGAAAATTGTTCGTCATTCGATTCAATATATACATATCTAGACGATACGGTCTACCAAAGATTATCTCATTGATAAACATAATCGAGAATGCATTCAAACATTTCAACATCAAAAACATTGTCAACCATAACGATTTAACTCATTCACAAAATTACAATTGATTAACTCACCCGATAAGTTCCAAGCCCCAAAACCGGCATTTGGGTCCCATTATTGAGTGTTATTTTCGGAATCACTACCATTTTGCCTGACACTCTTCTACACTATGACCGTCTTCAAGTTATACTGAGCTAAGAGAGGCAGAAACCCTCTATTTATACGTAGGTGAAAAGTTACTTTATCTAATCTTATTTGACCAGTATATGTAGCATTGCATTAGGCATGAAGAAACTTTGAAAACCACGAAAGCTTTCGTGGATTTCAGCAGCTACTACTGCTTTTCAATTAGCAGCACAGATTCAGATTTCAGAGTTTTTTATTGAGCAAAGAAAAAGAAATATATGTGGGATACAAAATATATACATAATTCACTTGAGAGCCCAAGCATGATTAAAAAATATGTATGTAACGCTAACATAGAGAAGCATCCCTCGTAACCGGTGACATGACATTTAGTAGAAATATGGTGAATGTCATTGCTCACCTGACATATCATAACCTAAGAATAATTTAGAACTTCAACTGTCAGCTAAACAATGAGACAACATAACCAAATAACAGTACTCCGTGCTGGTCCCGCTTACTGAGGAAAACTTCGGGAAGCAGAAAGAATATATCCTCAGCACCACGAAGATGAACAGCTACAAGGAATAATCAGTAGAACATTTAGTGAGACGAAAAGAGACGGGCTGAACTTACACACATAAGCATGCTGATGATGATATTTTGAGCCCTCACTCCCATATGTTTCACACAATATTAAATATGGAACCAGTTTCGAAAAGTACTAATTGTCGAGAGCCAAGGCGACCTTTCAGATCGGCAGTATGGGTTCCGTATACCAGATCAACCATTGATGTCATCAAATTGGTTACTGGCTTGGTCGAATTTGCAATTCACGGAAAGGGTAGTACTAGCAAATATTGCGTGGTAGTAACCCTGGACGCGAAAAATGCATTCTGTTCGACCAATTGGGATCTAATACGAAAAGCCCTAGGGAAGTCTGCTATTCCCGCCTATCTCGCGGCTATCATCGATAGTTATTTAAATGAAAGGAGGCTCTGGCATACTCTGATGACGGACCCTAGGAGTACGTTGTTTACGATGGTGTCCCGCAAGGCTCCGTATTGGGCCCACTACTGTGGAACATCATGTAAAACGATATACTCAATCTTCCCCTACCGAGGGAAGCTAGAGTGGTGGATTACACTGACGACATAGCGCTGGTTGTTGTCGCAAAGCTTCTGGAAAATGCTGAGTTATACTCAAGCGAGGCAATCAGTGCTGTTAAAAGTTGGCTAGAGAGCTCTGGTCTAACACTTCACGGAGGAAAAAACAGAAGTGGTCCTCATCGAACTTGGCTTGGGGTCTTGTTAGCCCCTGTTAGGAAAATCGCCGGCTTGTTGCCTCGGCTCATTCCCAACCAGATCCGCTTGCCCCTAACACATGATCAACAAGCAAACAGATTCTCATTAGTTGGATGAGCCTACTCTTAACCCGGTCCTATGCACTCTTGGTCAGAAAATGGTTTCCAGTAGCCACCGCCTCCTTGTGAAAACTTACCAATCATACAACCTTAACTTGAATCATAATCAAATCAGACCACGAAGGGGAGGAGACGATTAGTATATAATTAAATATCGAGACTCTAGCCGCGCGGTTCGTGAGGCGAAAACCATGGACAAGACATTCAGAAATGATTTTCCTCATTCCAATTTTAGTACAGAAAAAGACAACAAATAATTGTAGAAAAATGAGTGTTTCCAAAAAAATTTCTGATTTTAATTTAATATTCCAAAACGTTACCTGAACGCTTACTACAAATTTTGTTAAATAGAAAATAAGAGACCTTTGCCGAAAATCTACCCACTTCCGATCAATAGTAACCTTTTTTGAAATGTAGATAAGATACTAGACTTGTAGGTTGCTAGTCCGTAAGTCGCATCAATTTCCCGAATTAACAGCAGATATTAGTCCACGCGAAATATACGCGACTTACACCCTCTATACCGCCATTTAGATTATTGTGACTCCACCTCTCTCAAACGTCTTACGATCATCTATGGCGAAGGTAGCCATTCTGATTGGCTTTCTTCTAGTTCCCTTTATAACATTCATTTTGTTCTCATTTACCTTTCATCATCATGAATGGCGCAGCTACCGGTATCCGCTTTAAGTCTGCCTTATAAGGCACTCCAAGGACCCCGGTTTTGTGTCGAGGTTCACCAATTCAATATCCCCAAAAGCTGTCTGTCATCCTGGCCTACTTCCGAGGCAGGGTCTGCCACGTCATTTTTTTTTACCATTGACATTGCCAAGTCCACAGGACTTTCCAAGTTAATTATCATCCCCCATCAAAATTTGGTAACTAGCCAACCTTAGCCTATCCAGCCAGATTTTATAAATGAACAGACGGTCTGGGTATTAATCGTAGATTTCATTATATACACTGCGGAGTCATCCATTTTCCTGTAGAAGGCTCAAAAAACTTCGAAAGATTCTTCTTTCAAACCCGGTCTTGTTGAGCCCCCAAGTCTCCGGGGAATACATAAGGACTGGCCACATCATTACCTTATACCGTAAGAGCTTTGAACCCACGGTGTAACGTTTCGAGAAAACCGGCTTTTATAAACTGAAATTGCCTTATCGGTTGTGATTGTCGACGGCAGGTCAAATTTTGCATTCAAATAAACATATAAAGCTAATATACAAAGCTTTTATTGAATTTCTATTGCCAGCCATCAACATCACCTTGTAATTCCCACATTATTAATGATTTCAAAATTGTTTTCTCCTAAATTTAGTGTTTTGAGTTGATCAGTGGTATTTCATGCTATTGTTGCTTTCAACGTTTATTTGTAGCTATTTTTCCCAGCTTCATCGAATGTTAGACGATTGTATGGTGGTCAAAAGGACATCAATGTTGATCGAAGTTAACCACGAGGGTATAGTTAGCCCAAAAAAATAAAGAACTTTACCATGAAGGTCCATAATAAGGTGTATTCATGGTTTGGTTCGCAAGTGAACTCTTCGAGCAACATCTCCAGATGATCGCTTCCTCCACTTCTTTGGTAGACCGCAATGCGGACATTGCAACACTAGGGATGCCATCATTGTAATAGAAGCAGCGTCGTACCCCTAGAGAATCCTAGAAAGGCGTCCCATTTCGCGCAATTACAGTAGGCACGAGAATGGATGGCTTCCACTTGGGATTCAAAGGTACCAAAAAAAGCCCCCCCCTCCCTTGCTTGCCTATGCTTCAAAAGGGTTGCTCACATGAACAATCGTTGCTACAGCCCGAATAACAGTTAGAGCCTGAATATAAGTTAGCGAAAGATTAATTTTCACTTTGTGTCCGACTTTTTGAAGTTAATATCTAGTAACCAGTAGCGAATTTGATATCAAAGAGTATCCCACAAGTTCAGAAAACCAATTTCGATGTTTTGTTTGGAGGTCTTGCCCTTTCTTCGTATCCTCCAGCGGATGCCCCTGAGTCTCAACTCGCCTCCTGAAAATCTGAGATCTGAGATAGAAAAAACATCGTACGTTTTCATTCACGACAATGTCAAATTTGTCAATGTCAATGTTTGTGCGCGGTCAAGCTGGTATTGTTGCGGTCCCACACACTGACTAAAAGATTCGTGATAAATTTGGTTGGTGGGGATTGTAGTGTCGAAAACGACCCACCCCAAATCCCTAATTTGTTTTGAAGTGCCTGGAATGCATAACATACTGTTCCTGGGGTGACCAATTTTATAATTATTGTTTTTCTAACACCATTCCACCATAATAGATAACTCACACTTTTTCTCTTTTTTTTTCAACATTTGAAAACCACTAAACATTTATTAAATATCTTATTCATTCATTCAAAACTCAATAGAAAATGGATAATATTGATGGTTTGCCCACAATTCGAACTTGCAGATCCTATCTCCTGTGTTGAAAGTATCCAATATACTCATATCATCTTTAGGCAATTCAAAATCGAACAAATCTATATTTTCTGCAATTCGCGTGTTAGTTGTTGATTTGGGGATTGGTACCGCACCAATTTGTATCTGGAAAGAAATCATATGTATATAATTAAGGAAGAAGCTAAGAAGAAAATATCGTCAGCTTACCAAATATTTCAATGCAATTTGTGCTGGAGTTTTCTTGTATTTTTGGGAAATGGCGATAAACCTATCGTCGTAAAGGAATGCAGGCTTTTTCTCAGCGGGATTTGGACGTCCCAATGGGCAGTAGGCAGTTATGACTATATCACGTTGTTTGCTGAACTCTATAAGCTTCTTTTGGTTCAGTTCGACATGGCATTCCACCTAAAATGAAACATGATAGTAGATACTTCATTTGGCTCATAGTTGGACTATTGGTTGCTATTATTTCATATATCCCTTGCACTTCGCAGAAAATAATGTTTTGTGTTTGGCTCAAGGAAAGATGAATGTATATCTGATAGGCCACTTTTTCTACTAAAAATCTTCGAATTCAACCACAAAATATCAAACACTACTTACTTGATTTACAACTGGTTTAATTTTACAGATATCCAGAATTCGTTGCGTCTGCTCACTATTAAAATTTGAAATTCCAATACTCTTCACTAAACCTTTTTTAACCAATTTCTCCATTTCTCTCCATGTGTCCACATAGTCTGCATCGCTGTGAAAGGATTTGTTATATGTATATAGCAGAAAAACTGTTAGGATTGTCAATTTGCTGAGGGCAGGTTTCACCGACATCATTCTAAACTTACTTGAATCTCACATTGGCCTTCTCGTTTAGTGGTCCCTGTACTTTATCATCATAATAATCGAGACCAGCGGGGAAATGGATCAGGTATAAATCAATGTAATCTAGTCCTAAATTCTCCAAGGACTTCTGGCATGCATACTCAACTTTTGATGGTTCGTTATGAATTGGTGACAACTAAAGTTTTTTCAATTATTTATTTTTTACTAAAACATCTAATTTCGTTTCCCGAGGAAGCGAATACCTTTGTAACCAAGAAGATATCTTCTCGTTTCACCAAGCCTTGATCAATTTTCTCTCTAATGGCTCTACCTACGTCGGCTTCATTTTGATAATAAAAAGCAGTATCAATGTGACGATATCCTATTTCTATAGCGTATTTCACCGCATTGTAAATATCCTCCGATTTACCCTGAAAAATAGAAAGGCATTAGACAAAATTCGAAGTCATGTCGTTAATGTAAATGTATCTTTAGTTAAAAATTTCGACCACAGATGGTTTCCAGGTGTACAGTTTTAGAATCAAGAATGTGAGAATATTTTAAAATACGCCTAAGAATTTCGATTCTCGAAATTTCGGGGATTTACATAACTGGAAATCTATAAATCTCCAGTCTTTTGTTATAAGCCCCGTACGACGATCAAATTCGTTGCGTCATTTGATGAATACGTGGTCCAATTATGATCTCCTCATATGACCTGACACGGTGGCTGCAAGAAACTGTCTTCGGTCGAGCCAACCACGAAGATCTATTTGCTTGCTAATCATCTTTTAAGGGCAATCGTATCTAGCGGAGGATGAACCCAAGCCCACAGAACTGTAAGCCAAGAGGAAACAGCGCATACGGAGGGCTGCGTGGCTAAGGGAAGCCTTGGGCATTTTTAATTTCCATTAAGACTGGGCTGGGGTAGGTAACGTGGACTTTTTCGCCAAGTTACAGGTGTACAAATATATGGGCATGAATTTTGTAATATAGAGGACAGCAAAGGAAAAGGTACTGATGCCAGGTACATCATTAGAGGACGAGTTGCGGCCATTTAGTCGGAAGATTGCGACAGTACAGGCAGTACACCAGGTGCCATCCGTGGCACCTTTTTTCTGGAACCAATAGCGGAGACCTCCGGCGTCAAACGGAAATCGCTGGATGCAGTACCAGCCATAGCACTTCTTCCACAAAACCGTCTACATCAAGGGTCACTCGGGGAATGAAAGGCGGCAAGAATGCCAGCTACTTAAAGCCGACGAAGAAGCGGAAATCTGCTGTAGTCCTGTTCAATAGTCAGCATCTGAAGGTCGCCCATATTCTAAATAGGATTGCAAAGAATAAAAGGTCGAAATTGTCGACGAGCGGGTTGAAAAGGATTTTGTTAAACACCAGACGATTTTTAAGAAGATAATAGTAAATGTTTCAAAAATCAGCAGAGAGACAAATCTTCCCACTCCACTGCGGTTGAGCAAGATAGCAGAAGGAGCAGAGGGCAGCTTGGCCAACTCCTACTGCCAGCGAAGCAGGCTGGCCGAAAAAACACCCACTCCGAAGCCTTTCTGCTATGTGATTGGCAGTAATTTACGGTTGCGGCTAGTGGATGAAAATTCCGCTAGCAGCAAACTGATACCGATGGTATGAACCACTGCTGTCGGAGTTAGCCATCGAGCATCTTTTAGAAGGTAAAAGAGAGCAGGGCTAATGTATCCGCGCTTTGATTTCTCCAAGGTGGTCCGTGGATGTCACATAATGACATGTGAACACCAAGTCTCCAAGGACTTCCTCAATTCAATTCGCACGGAGACCTGGGAGGGGGTGAGGTGAGGAACACGATTATCCCATATGCTGAGATTCCTATAAGACCTGTTGCTTGCAAGCTCCTCCAATCTCTGCTCCTTAAAAACTATAGGGTTGCAACAGACGACCAACTACTTATCAAGAGGAAACACCAGACGAAGAGCCAGCCTTGCCTATTCTCCATAAAAAGAGAGGCCTTAGAGATACCGAAAAAGTAGACTACAGAGTGCAGTTCGGATTTAAGTATAAAGTGGTGTTCTGCTGCTCAAAACCGGATATCGACATGAACCCAGTCAACACCGCGAATGTGCCCTTGGAGAAGAGGGATATCTACGGTCCGACAGAAACAGTTGATCTTCCATCCTGAAGGAAATGCGGCTAAATCTGCAGCACTCGAAGTACTCCTCGATTCCGTGAAGAAAACATCGATATTGCACTAATATAGGAACCCTTCATTGGAAGAAACCCTGATCGGACCAACATAAGGCACGTACCCTGGCATGATGAACCTGTACAACTTCCTGTGTGCGGAAATGAAATTGAGCCACCTAACTGTGGTCAAACTCGGCCAGGCAGGAAAGGAGTACATGTATCTCTCTTTGGTTCACCAAGTTCATGATCGATCAACACTACGGAAAAAATTATAACATCTGACGACTTTTCAGTATAAATCTTGCTATAAAAGTTTCCTACCCTTTTACAGAACACAGGAAGGCTGACTGGAGGAAGTTTGTTCTCAAAGCCAAGTTTGCCGGTGCTCCGAATGGTAACATCTGCACAAAAGAGTCAAAGGTTGGGACTCTACGAAAGGAATTATAAATTACGTTTAGAGTCTCGCATCTGCCGAAATACAGCAAAAGGCATTGCCACAGTCACCGCCACCACTAAACAATGCGACTGCTTTTTCGTTGGTGTGGATATTTATTCTTGCAAATTCCGATATTTCGGGAACCACTTGTTCCCTTCAGCAGTGCTAACAAGTTTTTCGAAAAAGTGGTTCCCGAAATATCGGTATTTGCAAGAATAAATATCCACACCAACGAAAAAGAAACAACAAGTTTTTATTACTTCAATTAATTAATCGTTGGAAACACCGCATAATTTCACTCTGAATGCGACTGCATCACATAATAAACCAAAGATTGTTAACTATACTAAAGGCTAAAAAGGAACTGAGGACGTCACAAATGCCATGTAGGTCCAGTTCTATACTTTCCTCTTGCTGAAAACCAACCGTCTCATCATTGCCAAATGTTGCATGAGCTAACAGACCAAAGCGTATCGAGGGTCCTTGATAATCAATACAAACACGGATACCACAGCGCTACATGAGCTGCTTTTTCACTTTGGATTTAACTATCTGAAATCATTTAGATAACTATGGACTTTCATTGGATAAGAAATCATCCTTTCCTCCACTATAACACATACTCGGCTGTTATAGTTTCTACTGCATTTAATGATGTGTTAATGGGTCATTATTGACGCATATGAGGCCAGCTGTCCGGCCAAGACAGTCAAGTCATCAAGGGATGTACCATGGTGGAACAGAAACTTAGCCAGAATGAGAACGGAGGTACGAAAACTCTTTAACCGGGCAAAACGAACCGGGGACTGGCGGAGGTATAAAAATGCACTGACTGCGTATAGCAACGCCATCAGGGAAGCGAAACGGAACAGCTTTAGGGAATTCTGTGAAGGGATTGAAAAGATCACAGAAGCAACTAGGCTGTACAAGGCTGTAGCCAAAGACGGGAGAATATCCTCTGTCTGCTTGAAAAAGGAAGATGGGACATTCACCGAGAATGAGGAGGACAGGGTACACCTGCTTCTCAGAACTCATTTCCCGGGGTCCTACCCCTCGGCGGCAGGCGACAATAATCTGCCTGACACCCCAACAACGAATAAAAGGGGAAGGAAAGAGAGCTGGAAACTAGCAAAAAAGGTATGCTCAGAAGCTAGGCTAAGATGGGCAGTGGGAACCTTTCAACCAATGAAATCTCCCGGAGCAGATGGCATTTTCCCTGCACTTATCCAGAGGGGCCTAGGAATTATCCTAGAGTCTCTTCTGAGGGTGGTAAGGGGGAGCATAGCACTGGGTTACATACCAAGGGCATGGAGACGGGCAAAAGTGGTCTTTATTCCGAAGGCGGGTAAAAAGGATCCTTTTCACCATAAATCTTTCAGACCAATCTGCCTAACATCGTTCGTACTCAAAACGGTGGAGAAGGTCATAGACAACTATATTAGAACTAACGTTCTAAAGCGTAATCCCTTACATCACTGTCAACACGCTTACCGGGCAGGAAGGTCAACTGAAACTGCCCTGTATCAGCTGACAGAGGTACTACGGGACGCCATTGAAACAAAAGAAATTGCACTGTGCGCGTTTTTGGATATCGAAGGAGCATTCGACAACACATCGCACACAGAGATACAGGATGCCCTGAGCCGCAAAGGAGTGGGAAACACCCTGGCACTCTGGATGGGCAAAATGCTAGAAAGCAGACAAATAGAGGTACAAACAGGTACAAATTCTATTATCATGAACACCACTCAAGGCTGTCCACAGGGCGGAGTACTATCGCCGCTGATGTGGAGTATGGTAGTGGATGAACTCCTGGACGTGTTAACTAATACTGGAATACAAGTCCAGGGCTACGCGGACGACATTGTTCTAATCTGTAGGGGCAAATATGAAGATACCCTATGTGATAGAATCCAAACTGGATTAAGGGTTACTAGTGCCTGGTGCAGGAAGGTGGGACTGCGGATCAACCCAACCAAAACCACCATAGTACCATTCACTAGGAGGCGTAAACTGGATCACCTGAAAGCCATAACATTACATGATATGGAGGTGAAACGAGAAACAGAGGTCAAATACTTGGGAATCACGCTAGACCAAAAATTACTCTGGAAGACACATGTCGGAAACACTTGTCGGAAAGCCACGAGGGCTCTGATGACTTGCAGATCCATAGCAGGAAAAAAATGGGGTTGTAGCCCGAAGATACTACTTTGGATATATACTGCAATAGTAAGACCAATGATTATCTATGGAGCGGTAATCTGGGCAGAAAGAACCCAACTCAGCACACAAGCCAGGGAATTACATAAGCTCCAAAGGCTGGCTTGCGTGTGTATCAGTGGGGCAATGAGGACATGCCCAACGGCATCCCTGGAGGTCCTTCTGGGATTAACCCCTCTCCATCTGCACATACAGATGCAGGCAAGGAGATCAATATTCAGGATGGCCGGTAGCATGAGTGAGGCGGGGAGCTGCCTAAATCGAAGGAAGATTGATATCCTTTCTAGGCGGTATCCCGAATTACTGATACCAAGGGACAACATGACAACGAGGTTTCACTTCGATAAGAAGTTTGAAACACGTTGGAGTAACAAGACAAACTGGGAAAGCGTGGCTGTGACATACGGCTTAAACCAGCAACTGATTACTTGGTACACTGACGGATCCCTCACAGCAGAGGGAGCGGGTGCCGGTGTCATTGGTCCAAGGAAAATGTACTTTGAGCCAATGGGTAGGTACACTAGCATATTCCAGGCGGAAATTTACGCCATAGACAAATGTGCCTCCTTTAATCTACAAAGGAACTACAGGGGGCAGAACATAGCTATTCTCACCGATAGCCAAGCAGCGATCAAGGCACTTAGGTCCAACCAGGTGAACTCTAAACTGGTATGGGAATGCCTTGAGAGACTGAATACACTCGGCTCGTCCAACAAGGTCTGGATACTTTGGGTTCCAGGCCATGCTGGGCTGGAAGGCAATGAGGCAGCGGATGAACTAGCCAAGAAGGGAGCAGGGATGCCTTTATACGGGCCAGAACCCTTCTGTGGAATCGGAAACGGTTTCATGGCTATGAATCTAAGAAACGAAGAAAAACGGTTGAGGGAACTATATTGGGCGGGCCTACCAGGGATGGAGCAGTCCAGGGTGCTTATTGGGGGATACGAACCCATGCACACAAAGGATTGCTTAAACCTCACCAAAAAGAACCTCCGAATCATAGTGGGAATTCTCACTGGTCATTGTCGGCTGAACTACCACCTAGGGAAGCTAGGGATATCTACGGACACTGCCTGCAGGTTCTGTGAGGAGGAGGACGAAACCTCTATGCACGTCCTGGGACAGTGTCCAGCACTTGTGCAAAGTAGGTCGATACATCTGGGAGAACACTTAATACCAGATGCAAAGCTGAAACTTCTGGAAGTGGGGAACATACTAAAGTTCCTAACGGTTACTGGCCTGCTTGAGATACTATGATCAACAGGTACACTATAACCAGTAAAAGGGGCACAATAGTTCTTCAAGGACGCGGTGCGACTTTCCCTTAACAAAAATAATAATAATGGGTCATTATTCATGTAATCAGTTCTCATTTCCTGAAAATTTATAACTGTGCCTATCTTTTCGTTGAAGATGATTTGGTCAGTACATTGCTTATTTGAGAGTGGCACTAGTTAAGGTCGATTACATTTTTGGTTGGGATGTATGTGATCAATTTTCATGATTTCCACTTTCTGGAGTAAAATTCGGTCCCTCTACTGTTAGTTGACTGGCAACGAATTTAAGGAAAACGGGTTAAAACAAACCGTTTTCTCCATTTTGTCCAAAAACCGCCGGTTACTACAATATTATCTAAGCCATAAACCTCAATGAGGCGAATAGCGTGTCAAATAAACGGCATCACTGTTCATACCGGCAATGAGCTTCAGTTCCCCGGTGGCTTTCCGAGAAAATTGCACTGTTCCTCCACAATTCGGCATTATGTACCCCTAGAAGACCCATTCACTAGAGATTCGGATTCGGATTGACTATGGCCAATCATAAAGACAGAGCTGTCTCAAGAAAAGAAATAGTGGGGGAAGTTGGCGGTGCAGGTCCGCCAGTGTCTCAGAGGAGCTCCACTGAAAAGTCTTCTTCACTAGGCAAGCGGTATGTATGGGATAGGGGGTCCTTTTGGACATTTCAATCCCTTTCACGTTATAAACCGGAAAATTCAAGTAACCTTAATCTGGTCCCTCCACAGTAGAACCTGAAATGTTAATCGAGGTAACATTTCAAGAAGTTTTGAAAATGAACCCAAAGCTTAAAAGAAAAATAATATCGGCTCGAGAGGGCGCGTGGAGTTACATAACTCATGACCCCAATGCCACGATTGTGCAAGTAAAATAAATTATGGATCATATCCTCATCTGATGTCTCCAATGTAAGTGAGGCGGGGCCTGGATACCCCCTTTGCCTTGATATCTTTCGGGAGTTTTTGAAATGGCGCTTCAGCAAGTTGCATGAGCTTCATGGGGAAAGTGGATAGAGTTAAAATTGACTTTTACTTTTCTTCTTCTCGACTTCCCTTTGTCAAGTGTCAAGTTTCGCTTGCGGACTCGATTTTTTAAAAAAAATATATAAACATGACTGTGCGCGATCAGTTTCCACGAAACCAACGTCTCTTTCCTGTGATTTATCCGCCAAGTCAGTCAAGCTCTGCTGAACTTGACTCTTCCACATACCGTACTGATTGGTGGTGGTAAGAAGCCACGAGGGAAGATCCTGTGGATTGAGATGGTCCCTTTACGCAAGATGCAGGGGTGAAGAATTCTCTGACCGCTTCACGAGTCAAATCTTTAACTTCGAACGATGGATTTAGGCTTGGTGTGTAACCATTCATACATCCTTTTCATTGTTAAAGCCGCAGATTGATACTAAGGATACCAGCTTATCGGACGAATCGAGTGGATCTCTTTTCGTGAAGCTTTTCGCGAGCAGTTTAAAGACCCATTAGATGACTGAAATATTCTTGATTTGATGTGAGGCCGCACCGGATCGCCTTGACATGCGACATGCGTACGAAAACTATTTAGGTGACCGTCTTTTGTTATAGCCGCTGGTTACCGAGAACTTACAAATTCCAATATCTAACGTTTGGCATTCCAAAATTCAGTCCCCGGATGCACGGCAAATGTGATTCTACAACCGACGGCTAGAGGAAGAAGCGTCAATGCATAAACCAGACGCGGCGACTAATTCGCAACCGTCGTCCCTACTACTCCACAGAGCCATGATATTCGACCGTATGTTGATGTAGTAATTTTAGGTGAGCAATTGTCAAGACTAATTGGCGCACTAACCTCTTGACAGTAGGTAAAATGTCGGCTGATCCCGGTTTCGTTATCGGATAGAATCCATGTCATTCCTCCTCATCTCGCCATTAACGCAGAATTTGCATCTTAATCCTGATTCTGTGTGAAATTTTGAACTCGTGCAGGACTTATTTGCACATTCTGTAAGTCCAAATCAAAATATCGGGAACGCCAATCAACACCAAATTAAGAACGTACCCGCCAGCAAGACTCGATGTTTGGCAGTTCTCCCGCCATCGAGGTGGAGTGCTTAAGACGAGCAAGTCTTATATGTATACATCATCGGTGCCACTAATAGTAACCATTACGGAAAAACACTTTGCAGTCCTTCATACTATCAAGAAGGTCCTCTACGCCAAGGTCGAGTCATCGAGAAGACACAAAGCGGCTGGATTTCGTCCGCCATACTTTTACTGACGCTGCTTTGATGTGCATAAGGGGAACAATGTCGCGGAAAAGGACGTTTAACCTTTACCTATAATCAAGGAGGATTTTCAGTGGTCTCTTGAAGGCTACCTTTATCACGAGTCTAGACCTGAAGGACGTTTCCTATCAAATGTCTCCGCCAGGTCACCTCCACAATTTCAGAGCGACCGCCCTCCACAGAAAATTTTGAAAGGTATTCATTTTTAGTAATACATTCTCAGTGACTAAATTAGGATCCTTGGAACTTAAGAAAGCAGCTGCAAGGCCATTGTTGTGATGCGGAAAAATATCGAATGTGGCAACAGTAAACAGGCTTATACAAGAACCCTGACATTATAATAGGTGAAAAAGCTCGATTTAACTTTAAGTCTAAAATATCTGCCGTAGCCGCTACAATTTTTGTAAGATATATCCAGAAGAAAAATTGGGAAATGGAACGCTGACCTAATTGCAACATCAGTTGAAACTTTCAACAAATCGGAAACTAACTGGAATTACACCTGAATCTATTTTTCAATATTTCTTTCAATCAAATGTAATAAACAAATTTTACAAACCAAGAAACTAAAAGTAAGACTGTTAATGTAAGCGGTATTCGCACGAAACTTCTCAGTATCGTCCCTGATATTATGGCTTGAATTATTGTAAAATTGTGCGGTTTAACGATTAATTATTCTGCACTTTATTTGAGAAAGTATTGAGCAGAGATGTTTTTGGAGGCCTGGATTTCATATAGAGTGTAATTGTTGTCTTTAAGTCTACTTTTTAACGCTGCATTCCTTCACAAAAAAAATCTTTAAAAAAGAACATTGATAAGGATAATTTTTATTTACGAAAAGATCTAAATATTAATGTTGTAAAAATCAGGCTTTGAGTGGAAGTCAAGGCTATTTATTTCTATCTAATACAGAATTTCACAACGTTTGAAATCAATTTGGTGAAAAAAATAATTTTTAAAATAAAAAATCGACGAAGCGTGAAAACTGCTCACTATACAATACAATATAAACAAAATCTGGACTATCTGATTAACGAAAGATTACCTCAATTATAAACGTCATTGGCGAAAAATTAAAACATTAAAAACGCAAAGCAATGTCCACAATAATGTTTTTACTCATTCATAAGTTTATAATTGATTGACTCACCAGATACGTTCCAAGGCCCAAAACCGGCATTTGGGTTCCATTATTCAGTGTTATCTTCGGAATCACTACCATTTTGCCGCACTCTTCTATGTACACTATGAGCGTTTTCAAATGATACTAAACTAGAAGAGGAATAGTATCTCCATTTATAGGCAAAAACCTCCTTTATCTAATCTCATTTTCCCAGGATTTACGTAGTAATGTAACATTCTCTTAGCTTTCTGTAGCCCCGTGGCTGGTTCGTGCCAACCATGCGGTTATCTTTGCAGCAAGTTGCGAAAGAGTCGCAATCAAATATACTTGCAAGTGACTATCTGCCACATTGTCTTTATCCATAAATATGCTTAGTAGATACAAATATCTAAGTACTGTCAAACCTGGATTTATAGGTTTTTCATTAGCTCCGTTTCAATTCCTGCAAGGTATGATTGACTGCAATTAAATTGAGAAGGCTGACTGGGTTCCAGAAGCCTTTCTTACGGTGTCACACAGGTTAAAACACGGTCTACCTTTTGCAGTAATGTCAAGCGCGCTTCGTGGATTGTTAATAGACAAAACCGTCATTCATATAATCTCAGATGCATGCTTTATTCATAATCTCAGATGCGTCCTTTATTTTAACTGTTTCTTCAAAGGATTATGATCTACTATCTAATAAAATGGCAAAGAATAATAGGTTTCACAAATATGCAATTTAAAATTAAGTTCTAGTGACATCCTTCAGCAAAAACAGATATGATATTGCAACATCGTGTGGAGGGTTACTTCCATGCTCTCTGGCATGCTACCAGTATTATTAAGTCAAACTTAATACTTTTCTCCTTTTAAGACCGAGAGGAATATCTTCTCCTCGAAAATCCCAACAATCGCGGCGTTTTTACCGCCAATGCTGAGAAAGATTGAGGTCGCTTTGGATATAATGTTCACTCAACTGCTAGTCTATCCTTATCACCAACGAGGTACTGAGGTGTCTCAGATCGCGGATCGAGCCTAAACCTCAACTTCGGATGGTTAGCACATATCCAATGTTGGCTACTACGATGTCCAGCTCCACAAAGATTTCGACTCAAATTTGGCCCTCGGTATGCGTCATTCTGCTTTTCCATTCTAAGACCCATGTGTTAAAATTGTCGATAATTTTAGGGTTGTGATCGCTAGAGTCCTACAATGAGCTGTTTAGCATTTCCTTATATTCCGCTGTCACTCCACGGCTTTGATTTTTGCCATTAATTAACTTAGGCTTGCTTACAGGCTGAGGCTGTCAAAGCAGAAAACTGCAAGCGTTTCGTCAGTGAGCATAGCTGGTGGTGGAAAGTCTACCAGATATATGAAGGGAAACGTAGTCACGTCGTTGTCAGAAGCCCATGTTGTCATGGTAAGGTAATTTTTCTGCTTTACTAAGTGAGTTGTTTCCTAGATCCTAGTCATCGGTGTCTCCTGTGACTCTGAAGGAAGGAAGAAATTCCTCCTCTAAAGTGCGTGAGATCGAGGAGAGCATGGCGTGTTCTTGGAAGTCACTTAGCTGGGATGGGATGAGAGGCAAGCTGTTCGACACCGTCTGAAGGGTCATTCCATCTCATGGTCAGTGTTTGCATAGGTGTTATGTACTGAGGGGGGGGGGGGGGGGGGATGCGCTCAGCGATCTATTGCAGGTCCATGTATATAGAACTTGATGAACAGCCGACGGGGGCTCGAGTAGTGGGGTACTAAGTACACGTGGTCTCTTAAAGCCGGTACCGTAATTTCAACGGAAAACACCGTGGCGATGTTGTTGAAAGGCAACTTACGTCGTCCGTCACTTGTCACGGAGCGAATTTAAAATACCGGAAAAAAGTGACATATTTTGCAGCCGCAAAGAGGATATATGTACTTGTACCCACACTTGATCGAGGGCAGAAAACGTTTAACTAAATTACCTTGTATGTCGAAGCTATACATTGCGGTATAACCAGTAGAATTGCTAAATTCATATATATCTATTCCTGTGTGTTCAAATGGCGTTGTTAATGTATCTTCCTGTATACGCACAGTTTGGACCGACACCACCCAGGTATCATTGTTTTTTCCACTTCTCGACCTAGTGATCGTCCGCCGTGCCGTGGCCTACAGGATCAGAGGGTACGTATTTTTCCTGCAAACGGATCTCGTAACTAGTTATCGGGTAGAGGGGTGAGCACCACTCGTCGCGAAAACGTTGTTAGATAAGAGTGTTATCTAAGTGGCAGATTAGATGGAACGAAACTTCGGGTCACATATGAATACGTGAAATAGGTGTCTGCCAGAGAGAGCTCTACCGTGGAGTTTGGGCTGGGCTGGATTTTCTCCATTATAGCTTGAATGAGTTTCTCCTCTCACAAAACATTACCTCCGGTCAACAGCAGACAGAGAAGGCTGGTTACATGTTTGCAATCTATATGGAATATTGGTTCATATAGCGAAAGGTATCTTTGATGATACTCTAATACGTTTTAGCGCGCTAATGCATACACGCGTACTGCCTCCCGACGACAAAATCGATCGATGATATCTGGTACCATGGGAATCAAGAAGGGCTCTCTAAGAGCATAATCTTCAGGAGTATGACTGGGGAAGGAGCGTGACGTTAAGCTGTACAACATGCGGTAGAGGTATTAGACAGGACTCACATCCACTGGTGTGAATGCTATCCCTGCACTTAATATAAACCAGTACCGCGGAAATCTGGCTTGATGTTCAAAACGGTCTGAAACTGAATCAGAATAAAACTGAGTTTTTGACGACCGACAATAATTAAACAGCCACTATCACTGGAAGTAGCAACGATCAGCCGAGAAATAAACGATTTCATGCATCAATGTTATTAATCAATGGTAAACTACGTTATGAGATTGTTTCACGCGTCAGCGCCACTTGAATGAAGTGGCATACCACAACTAGCTATCTTTGTAATCGATACATTGACAAACGCCCCGAATTCAAAATTTACCACAGTGTCATCCGCCCTGTCACTCTGTATGGTTCTAAGTGTTGGCAAGCTATCAAGGACAATGCACTGTTGCATTGGACCAGTGACGTAGCATGCCTTCATCACATTAGAATTGAGGGCATCCGCGGTCGATATGGGGTTGCATCGAACGTCGAAAGATCGTAGTCGACGGAAATGACCAAAAGACTGCCGAAATAACGATGGCTTGATATGCTAGATTCTGATTCGAGAGCCTCTAACAGCCATTCAGATCAAACAAAATTGCTCAGTCGATCAGGACGAGGCAAACCCGCCTCTGAACGGGATAAAGGCTGAAAAAAGAGGAGAAGAAGATCAATCATCCTTCTGTATTGGTCTGATATGCCTCATACTCGCACCCACGTTTGTCAATCCCTTCATCCTTTTTGAAAGAGATTAGTATTGCCGGTTGACTTTTCTCGTATTTTCATCACACTCACCACCCGTATATATCGTTCGACCCGCCGAGTATTGGATTTTTTCCACTATTGTAGGTGCTAAGAACATACTTGGAAAACCCACTTTTGCGGATTTTTTCGCCTGCGTTTTCTGCGTAACTTCGCCATGACGATTGGCGAGTTTTCTCCGCCAGCGATCTAATTTATGAAAACTAAATACCCTTTATCAGAGCTTGGAAGTTCTGGTAAATATTTCGTCTCTCCTTGATGATATGCATTTCTTGATGATATCCGCTCCCTAAGTGTAAAAAAACGTAATTCCAGTTTCCTCCCTCTTACAGTCGCATTTTCCTCAAAAAAATGTTTGTTTCAGTCTGAGGGCTATGAATGTCTCTTTCCAAGTCCCGCGATGAATCTCGACTGCCAAGCTTTGTGTTCTTACTATAAGGGTTCAGTGTCGATTTAATTTCCGCTTCACTATTATTTCTCGTGGCGTTAGATGCAACAGTTGTCAAGTTTCCCACTACTGATATCAACTTGCCAGCTGGCCAATTCAACCCTGTGAGTTGAAGTTGATGAGTCTTCTTTTTGTTTAGTCTTTGTCCCGTTCACAAGCAGGGTCGACTCGTCGTGATCGGTTGCACTACTTTACTCTATCAAAAGCCTGATTTGGGTGAAATCGCGAGGCTTTCGAATCCCCATCAAGCCGGCGTTTTGGTCGCTTACCATCAACCTCGCTGCTCAGACCAATTTTGGTGAGTGAAATCGTTAGCGCGAATTGGGCGACCATACCATCGAAGGCGCCTTTTTCGCAATTTTTCCACGATCGGTGTCGATCGTGGATATCCTCATTTTGGATGTGATCAAAGCGTTTCACGCCGCTGGTCAAACGCAACATAATCGTCTCCATTACGCGCCTGGCAAAGGTATCGAGGGATCACAGATTGTTCGTTTTCTCCACCTCGGCGATAATTACAGCGATATTAACTGGATATCCTATTGGGACTTTAAAGAGTATCCCTTTCCATCTTGTGGTATTATCTTTTTGTACTCTGGAAAGTCCAGTCGTAGCAGACGCGAATTTGGTATTGAAATGTTGTTGACGAATAGAGGAAGCCATGGTCTTGATTACCGCAACAACAATGGAAGATTTGTAAACTTCTGCAACCTCCATTGGCTCGTCATCGCCAGCAGACTGTTCAAACATATCGCCTGCTATAAGTTGAGTTGGATTTCGACTACGACAGACCATATCGCGGTCAACAATAGATTTGGGGATTGTTTTCAGAATGTGAGTAATAAACGAGGTGATGACTTCAACCACGAAAGGAACCATCATTTAATGGTACCTTATCTTTGCCTGCGTATCACTATGCCATGATCCGGATGTGGTCAAGCAGTGGAAAACAACCTGCCCAAGACTATTCAAAGGCACTGACTCACTATCAAAAGTGCCTTTATCCCTAGTACGGATGAAATTATCGGCCACGTTCGAAAAGGACGCCTCAAACCCGGCATAGTGCGAAAAAGGTTGAAACGTATTGATGAGTGTAGAGAACTGAGCGCTTATTTGATGACTGCGAGTCGGAGTAAGAGCGAAGGGTAAAAATTTGAAAATTGCAACGGAGTGTACAGCGTGCCGAAAAATATCCCCCAGCATCCCGAAACATGTTACAGACGGTGGTAAGTATTTGGATGGAATGATGACGATCAGTCGATGAAACGAGTCGAACATTTTCCCACGATCCTGAATAATAACCAATTTTACCGCTTCTGGATAGTATAGCAAGCTATCGTTATATACAGATTCGGTCTGCTCCTCCAAATAGAAACGTAATTATCTTTGCCGTGAACGTACTTAAACGGAACAAAAGCCGCCAGCTTCAACGATCTCCCAGCAGGACTTTTTCATATATCTCCTGCAGCCTCTACAGAATTACGATTACGAGAGAGGAAAAAGGAGATGATCCTTCATCATCATCAACGGCGCAACAAACGGTATCCAGTCTAGGCCTGCCTTAATAAGGAACTCCAGACATCCCGGTTTTGCGCCGAGGTCCACCAATTCGATATCCCTAAAAGCTGTCTGGCGTCCTGACCTACGGCATCGTTCAATCTCAGATAGGGTTTGCCTCGTCCTCTTTTCCACCATAGATATTGCCCTTATAGACTTTCCAAGTGGGATCATCCTCATCCATACGGATTTAGTGACCCGCCCGCCGTAACCTATTGAGCCGGATTTTATCCACAACCGGACGGTCATGGTATCGCTCATAGATCGTCATTGTGTAGGCCACGGAATTGTCCATCCTCATGTAGGGGGCCAAGAATTCTTCGGAGGATTCTTCTCTCGAACGCGGCCAAGAGTTCGAAATTTTTCTTGTTAAGAACCCAAGTTTCCGAGGAATACATGAGGACTGGCAAGATCATAGTCTTGTACAGTAAGAGCTTTGACCCTATGGTGAGACGTTTCGAGCGGAACAGTCTTTGTAAGCTGAAATACGCTCTGTTGGCTGACAACAACCGTGCGCGGATTTCATCATCGTAGCTGTTATCGGTTGTGATTTTCGACCCTAGATAGGAGAAATTGTCAACGGTCTCAAAGTTGTATTCTCCTATCTTTATTCTTCTTCGTGTTTGACCAGTGCGGTTTGATGTTGTTGGTTGATTCGCCTTCGGTGGTGACGTTGCCACCATATATTTTGTCTTGCCTTCATTGATGTGCAGCCCAAGATCTCGCGTCAATTGCAGCCTGCTCGATCCGGATGAAGGCAGTTTGCACATCTCGGGTGGATGATATCGATATCGTCAGCATAGGCCAGTAGTTGGGTGGACTTGAAGAGGATCGTACCTCTTGCATTTACATCAGCATCACGGATCACTTTCTCGAGGGCCAGGTTAAAGGGGACGCATGATAGCGCATCCCCTTGTCGTAGACCATTGTTGATGTCGAATGGTCTTGAGAGTGATTCTCTTGCTTTTATCTGGCCTCGCACATTGGTCAGGGTCAGCCTAGTCAGTCTTATTAATTTCGTCGGAATACCGAATTCTCCCATGGCCGTGTACAGTTTTATCCTGGCTATGCTATCATAGAGACAGCCTGGGAGAGAGAGAGAGAGAACGGAGAGACTAGGCTGGTTTTAGCTCAGTATCCTCCTGTACGGGTCACATCAGCACCCTTCAGATCATTATGGTCTAGTCCACGGCGTTTCTCTTTCCGCTTCACCTTCATTGATTTCTAACAAAAATTTAACAGTTTGACCAGGGAATGTATCTGAAATGATACATGCAGAGGATGGCGACATAGATAGTTGTCATTGATCCTGAAAGGGGGCATTCTGCGCTATATGGCGCGCAAAATATCAAATTCCTCACATCAGAAAAACACAACAGCGTTCCACTTCCAATTTCTCGAATTGTTAATTTTATTATTGCGCATATGTACCATATGTATGTATATTTAAGACAGATTTTATCACAATTTCAGATAACTCACTTAAAAGGATAATATTTGTGGTTTGGATCAATGAATGACCATTTAGCGACGCGATTGCCTGAATCTAGTCCTTCCAAAGTTTTCATTTCATCCGGCGTAAGTTCGAAATCGAAAACCTTGATATTTTCTTCAATCCTGGAGTTTGTGACTGATTTCGGAATGGGGACAGTTCCAATTTGGATCTGAAATTTAAAATCAATCAATATTGATAAGTACGTGAAATACTATCACAGCATATACCAAGTATCTTATAGCGACTTGAGCTGGCGTCTTATTATATTTATCCGCGATGGCCTTGGTGCGATCGTCATACAGGAATGCTGGTTTCTTTTCCGCGGCATTATGCTGTCCAAGAGGACAATATGCAGTTATAAAAATTCCGTGAGCTTTGCTAAATTCACGAAGTTCCTTTTGACTCAATTCTATGTGGCATTCCACCTGGAGATTTTACAAAAATTATACGTTATAGTGGCAATATTACCCCTATCTCTTCTGGAACATTAGATAGTTCACCTGGTTTGTAACCGGCTTGATTTCACAATTTTTCAATAGGCGGTCCGTTTGCTCTACATTAAAATTCGAAACACCAATGCTTCGAACCAGCCCTTTCTTCACAAGTTGCTCCATAGCTTTCCAAGTGTCTAAATAGTCCACGTCACTAAAAAAGTTACAATTTTACAGGTCTTATCCTTACAGATAATCGATGTAAACTGCCAGGCCTACAGTAGTTTTCTTACCTAGTTGCAACAAAGCCCGATCCTTCCTTCATAGTGAAGAATGTGGAGTCGTCTTTATAGACGAATCCAACAGGATTGTGCATCAAATATAAATCAATATAATCCAGACCCAGATTTTTTAAAGACAATCGACAAGCGTATTCAACTTTTGAAGGCTCATGATGGGTACACCATAGCTGGAATGTAGATAATTCAAGTAAACCTTGTAAATTAGTCCTGAATAATGCCCTATCCATTTATTACCTTAGTCACTAGGTAAATATCTTCTCGCTTCACAATTCCTTCCGCAATTTTCTGTTTGATAGCTTCCCCCACCTCTTGCTCATTGACATAGAAAAATGCTGTGTCAATATGACGGTAACCATGATCGATTGCATGTCTCACAGCATTTGCAACTTCATTTGGTTTGGACTGGAAAGACATAAAAAGAATAATAAATCTTAGTTATAAGATCCCGGACCTGAAAAAAGGATTAACATTTTATTTTGTTCCGCATTAAATATCACAAATTTTTCCTCGTACTCGTCATTCCCTCCAAAAAGGCATTTCGCCAATAAATATTCTTAAGGACGCTCATCAAAATACCGCAGGGTTACGTAAGCCGGAAATATTCTCTTCAACAATAAAGAAAAATGAGAAATCTAGCTCTCTTTTTGAGTCGAAAATTGAAATTTTAAATTTCAATTAAAGCTTTCCTCTCAGGGGTTGTCTGCGATCTTCAATGGGTGACTCACGATACGAGGAGAAGTATGTAGTCCTGACCCCCTAACTGACAGTATACTTCCTCCTAGGTATTAGTATTGAGAAAGTTTCACTAAGACCGGTCAATGACGCGAAACACTTAGACTCCTCGGAACCGTCGACAGCGCACTATCAACATTGATGAAGTGATGGGAGGGTAGCTCCGCCAAGGCGATCGTTGTACCGTATATCAGCAGCCAGACCCTTCAAGACCCTGATCGGGTAGTGGTATTAGTAGACCACGCCGCTAGGAGCAAGCAGTGATCGGTCGGTACATTCCAGGATCAGCTAAGCGTAGGTCAGATCTTAGGGAACTAGGGTATATGCTTTTCCCCCAAGGTACACCCGTTCCTGAACACGATCGATTGGCACGATTCATATGGGATACAAAAATAATAAAATTGATGGAATAGTAGGCAAGGAGGAAGAGTTGACTGCGCTTGCGCGTCATTCATCCTATCCCTCAACGAAGTAGACAGCAAGGATTGATGCATTCAACAAGACGCAGAGGTACGCACTGCCAAATAAAGACGAAGTCTCGCAAAATGATGCCGCCGCCGGTACGTGGACGGTAACTCCAGTACTCTGCAGTGCTCCTGTTCTGAAGAAAAGCAAAGCGAAAATCGCTGAACCTGATCAGGTAGATTCATTCATTCATAAGCCGAGTGGTAATGAAGTCGGCCGAAGACAAATGGCTTATCAGGAAATGCGGAGCAGTTACGAATCAACGATCCTCTAGAAAAACATAACCAAAGGCGTGGAATTGAAAGAACTCCTGGGCTGCATACAGGTGGACATGAACAACAGATGCACGAAGAGGAGAGCGCTGAGCGCCAAACGTACCGCAGATAGTCCTTTAGAAGGAACTGCCGGAAAACCGGGAAGAGGGAGACGCGTCTGAAGGAGACTTCATAGAAATAGTCTCCAGCCTTAAAGAAAGGCAAAGAAAGGCAAAGGCAAAGAAAACCGTCAAGGTGCTTCAGAACGATGGACCACCAAAAGAAAAGGCGATAAAATGAAGGGGGACTAGACCGTGGGCTCTGTTTATTAAGCTGACGGAAGTCAAGATATTTGTGGAAGTTCTCAGCGAGATCCTCTATAAGATAGTGGAATAAAAGTTTCTTTCATACGGAAAACTGAACTCGTTAAATTGAGCCCGAAGACAACTAATAAAACTAAATTCGGCAAGACGGTTAAAGGGGGTATGAGAAAGCTTTCGTTTCTGCCTTTTTAAAATCCAAGACTTTGATCGCCTCATAGAAAAGGTCAAACCGGAGAGGGTTATCAAACGGATCTGTAGATTCTCGAGGTCAAAAACTCGCTATGATGGAAATTGCCGAGCAATATGCCAGGAAACGCCTTAACAGCGGGAAAATCAAAATTGGTTGCAAGTGCGCGGATTATGAGCACACGCTTATAACGTGCCGAGCATCTGCCAGGAGGGTGGCATGCTACATATGCGGCAGCTAAGTCTCAAAGTGAAGACCTGCAGGGACCTTGGTGCGTCTGATGAGAGCGTTGCACAAACTACGGGTTCAGGCCGGTGTCAATTATCCAGGGAAGAACTGGCAAAGGCATTATGATCTACATCCTACAAATTAACGTACACCGAAGTGGCACCCCTCATGAGTTGCAAGCCCAGTTTGCTTCGGAAATTTAAGCTGATCTAATGCTAATCAAGGAATAGTACCGAAGCAAGGACCCTGCTTTATGACATCTAGACTTGTCGGGTACCATCTAGGTTCGAGACGGCACGCGACTTCAAGTTTTTCCCAAAATCGAGAGGGTGTCTAGATTCGCTATTTGGGGAAACCGTTTCTTAGCATTTTTATAACACCGAATGAGACAATGCCGGGCTCTTAATGTAGGAATGATGCTCTGGAGAAAGTCTTTTGGGCTCTTTTGGGTAACTGCAACGCCGGGTCGATTAAATGGAACATGCCTCACCTAATCAGAGGGAAACGGATCATGAAAATAGCACCGAGAGCCGAGGTTGTGGTTTTAAACACGGAATCCACACCAAAGTTCCGCGCCCAGGCTGCGAGGAGGCGGCCAGGAAAATGTTCGAAAAGCTCCTCAGAAGTAGACTCGTTGAAGCGATATGTGCTGCCGGGGACTTATCCCTTAAATAGTTCAGTTTGAGGGCAAGGACATCCACGGTTCGGTTGTGATTTTTGAGGGACTATTTGAGAGACTCCAGCTCTATGAGGCGCTAGAGGGCCAGATGAGGATGTAGATAACGTCGGGAGTAGCACAGAGATCCATTCTAAGGGCCAGACCTATGGTCCGCTTGCTACGGTAGTCCACTAAGGCTCGATATGTCAGAAAAGTCGCGACTGGCCTGTTAATCGAATGATGCAATGTTGAACAAGCGCAATGCAGACTTGACATTTTGATGCGACGGGTAAGCGAATGAACAACTGCTGAAACCCTGTATCCCACTCCGATCAGTGAGATAATTATAGAATCAAAACCAATGGTTGGTAACACAGCTTTTAAGCAGACATGAACGATTGAAATCGAAAGGGTTACGCAGGAAGAAGTTATACGAAAGAAGGAAAGAGTGAGGAACACAAACGTGACGCGACTGCAAGATGCAATTTGATCTAGCCCCCCGACGTAATAACAAAGTGGATTCGCGCTGAGAGGGTGACAGTCGAAGAAGGTGGATGAAAAGAAAATAAGAACCATCTGGCAAGAGACAACGTAGACAGAATCAGAAGTGAACATATAAAATCGTTGCAGTACTTCTTATTGGAAATCATCCAAAGATTACTCCCCAGCAAGAGAGGAGCACTAATAACTTCCAGCGACCATGCAATGTAACAGCAATTCCAACAGCCACCAAAGACGAACTGCCGGCGATCTGGGATAACACTGGCGACAGTAAAGCCCTGGGTCTAGACGGCATATCGAATAAGGAACTTAAGCTCACCGTAAACGCAGACCATACATGTCTGGGGAGTTGCTCGAACAGATCAACCATCGATTTGTTGGTTGCTGACTTGGCTGAAAATGTAATTCACGGGAAGGGTAATATCACCATATGTTGCATAGCAGTACCCTTGAGCGTAAATAAATCGTTCAATATGGCCAATTGGAGCCTTATACCGGAGTGTCTGACGACGACTGGAGTTCCCATCTAACTCGCTGCTCTTGTCGATAGCTACTTGCAAGAACGAAAGCTCTGGAATGACAACGATGATGGATCCTAGGAGCTCCTCGTCTCCGCGGATATCCCACAGGGTTCTCTAGCGGGCACACTATTGTGAAACACCATGTACAATGATTATGTTACTTACTCTTCCGGCTCCGAAGGAAGCCAAGTTGGTGGGTTACCCAAACTTCTTGTAATCACAAAGCATCTCAATGCTAATTTGTTCGAGCGTGCGAAACAAGCAACTGTTAAGAATTGGGTAGAGAGCGCTGGGTTGGTACTTGCAGAGAAAAGGAAGCAATCCCCATTACCAAATGCCGTAAAAGCAATTAGAATCTCAGCGGCCATGGAGGATACCGCCAGTACCTCTACAGGTTATAAATTAGATGCCTCACCTGATTGTCCAGACTGTAATTGGGTCAAAGGACCCAGCGCAGGTATTTTTCTAATACGTAAGATTCACAGAAATAAGAAGGAAAATGTAGGTAAAATTAGAAATGCGGAAAAGCGCAGTTATAAACCGGGTGCTTAGAAGATAGCAAAACTGGCTAAAGTAAGCTAACTCCACCCCGTGATGTAATACCTCATAACGTTCGAAAAAATCAAAAATTTGACTGACGGTTTCGTCCAGGGCAGAGGCAACTCATCAGACGCTCAGAACCTCTGCCCTGGGAGAAGCGTGACCGAAAGTGCCAACAGGTGGAAAGACGCTCCCTTCTATCATCGCAAAAACACGACAAGGTTGCGAGTTATGTTGGACTTAAAACGCCAGTCGTTGTAGTCTAAGCTAGACTAAAGCTAGGTTGTTGTTTAGGATCTGCGGGATCCTAAGCCCCCATCCACTTTCGGTCACGCTGCTCCCAGGGCAGAGGTGAGGCAGCGTCTGATGAGTTGCCTCTGCCCTGGACGAAACCGTCCGTCAAATTTTTGATTTTTTCGATTCTTAATGCTTGTGGTGCTACGCTCCAAACTAGGGATCCATGGACTAAAAAACGAGGGAGTATGTTGCTCCTCATTTAGTCCGGTCCACCATCAAGTGGATGGGGACTTAGGATCCCGCAGATCCTAAACAACAACCTCATAACGTTTCCGCGGGACTGGGAAAAAGGACGTTAATGGTTTTAGTCGGTAAAAATCCCACACATTGGGAACCTCGACTCCTTTAAAAAACGGATAGATACACAAGCAGACAACGAACTAATTTTGATAATGTTTCAGTTTACACAAAAGGCCGAAGTAGTGGAGAGGGAAGACATACATATATATGACCTATAAATTTTATACCAACAACTGGAACAGTTTCTAAATAAAAGATACGTGATATACTGACAGACAGTTCGGAAGACAACGGACTGTAAGGAGGCACTACCATCGGGCGCGTCTGGAAGTGCCAGATAAATTGAGGACTTTGAGAACACAAAAGCCAAAATAGAAAACGAGAGGGGGGGGGGGGGGGGGGCAGGGGGAACTTAAGAGCAGCCACTCAGAAACCTTTTAAAGAGAAGTCTTTGGGAATGAGTAAACGGGCTCACGCAATCAATATAGATCGACCACACTGGACCGACGGCATCTAAGGGATTAAGTAATCTAAAGAAGAAGATTCACAAATGAAACGCCTTACCATGATGGCCAGTAACAAAAGCGCAGATATATAAATTAAAAATGTCCAATGAAAGTGTTAAGAACATATACCACATTTACACAAAACGTTCATTGAATGGACCCGTGCAGCATTATAGAGGAGTGTCCGGATGGATTAGTGGTTGAAGCACTAGGTTCTCGTAACGGAAATTCCCAATTCAAATCTCTCAGAGGGATTTGGTGACTGAGCTACCGAGTCAGTCAGGGTAATAATCACGAGGATATATCATTGTCTTGGAGGAATTACAAAGAAGCAGATACCCTTGCAAGCTAGTAAGTGCCTAAAAAGCACAGTACCATGTTAACACCTCCCGGAAGTAGGTCGAAGGCCACTGCCCCAAACCTATTTTCAGCAAACGATACGAAATCATCATAAAACGATCATGATGAATGGATGCAGTTAAAATAAAATGGTACAGAAAATGGACGCAAAGATGTGAATTTTAATGGGAACAATTGTGAACCTTAACAAGGACAATTTACAGTATCAGAAAAAAGCTGATCCCGACCTAAAATGACTAAATTCAGGCATCTGTAGAATACGAATAATTCAAAAAGGGACCATATATTCGACTTACATAACGAAGTTATGAAATCGCCATAGATAGGGGAGGGATTACAGCCTTAGAAGTTATTAGCTGCCGCACTTTGAAGAAAGTTACTAAGTAGCATAAATGCAGTCCTTAGATAACCAACCTCTGCTATCAGGATTGCTTCAGATGATGCTCCACTCATTGGCAATACTAGCTGACCTCTATCACGAAATAGTAGTTGCATGTACGGGTTCAAATTTGAGCCATCAGGTTATGGTATAAGTAGTAGAGTAGTTCTGGAGAACGTGGGACCCTTACGTACTATCCAAGAGTTACATAGGTCAAAAGAAAGCGCCTTGGGTAACCATCAGAGCAACCCGACAATTATTTATGGGTGTTCAGGAAGTGTGGCAGAAATTTAGGTATTGTCTATATTCGGCTCTATAGGCTTTAATGCATCGGTTAACCCAGAAAGGAAAAAGAAAGTCATTAGACTTTCCGTTGCTTGTCGCAAAAAGTTGTAGGTTCCTTGATGACAATTTCAAGCCGGTTGATAAACAATGGTACAGTGAAATTTACTAAGGGAATTTCCGAGTCAAAGAATAAGGGTTTCTTTATGACAATTAATCCTTTTTCTGAATTTTTCAGTTCAATAAAAGGTGTTGAGATTTCCAGATCTAAATAATTTTTCAATTTATATTACATTAATACGAATATATCGAGCTGGAACAAAAAAAATGGTTATTTTCCAACATTTAGCTGGTTCGGGTCGATATCATTTGGAAATCTTGATTGAAATTGCCTGAAGGATCTGAATCAAAGATCAAGACAACATTAAAGTTAAAGTAATAACAGAATTTAATAAACTAAAAAATGAAATCTCCTGGACGAATCAGAAATGCTGCGGCAATGGTCCAAAGATTGCGGTAGCGGTGATAACAATAGTTAAAGTATGCGGAAGTTCCTAGTGATGGATGATCTATCTTTGTGCGAACCTTAGTCTGTGGGGCGAAATATTTTCATGGGTTCAGCTCTGCTATTGCAATGCCGATCTAATCTTTAGACTTTGAATAGTCCGCATCACTTCGCCTGACTGGAAAATTTGATTTTTTTTTAAACCTGATGATAACGTCTTCACTTTCAGATTTTTTGAACTACACACAGTTTACTCACCGAAATTCATATTGACAACAAACTTACATTACCGAACGACACAATCTAAACTACAAATTTTTCAATACAATAAGTAACGAGATGAGCGTGCTTCAAACTAATTTCGAAGAACTAAACGAGAACTACATTATTATCAACTTGTTGACCGTGATATGAAGATTCAAAATATCTTAAAATTAGAGGCAATGACTTGCAACTCGAAAAAGAATCATCCGCACTCGATCTTTTTTAATTGACAATGTTTAATCGAGGTCCCGGTTATCTAGTATTCGCTTACATAAGATTTTTTTTCCAAATTATAACAAATTGGTTATTTCGTAATATTGTGTACAAAGAATGCAACTAAACCAAAATATAAACAACACTATCAAACTCACTTGGTATGTCCCCAAGCCAAATGCCGGCATTTCAAGGCCATTATTGAGTTTTATATTTGGAACACGCACCATAGCTAAACTTCTAGTATCTACAAAACCGCTTGCTTACAAGAGCCCACTGAACAGAACTCTTTGGATTCTGAACTTTTATACTAAGAGCGGACTATCTCGTTAAGTCGAGTAAACAAGAATCAAATGGTTGATAATATGGAGTGGATTCCTCTCAAAAGATAACCAACACCCATGAACCAAGGAGAGTAGATTCCAGCAAGGTGAAACGCTGTGGAAGTCAGTAGGAGTATTTCCACAAATAATATACTATATACTATCTTTGCACACTGCGATTTTTAATTGATTCAAAATGTTTTTATTATAGTTGGAAATTGTCACTGGGATTATCTTTGAAGCGTTTTACACCAAACTGATCAAATTCTTCTAACCGTCTTAAGGACACCAAAGCCTTACTGAGGGTAATTGGAATGGGGACTCCTACCTGTCAGCCGGATAACATTGGGGAAAAGGAATTATTAACGGTTTACTTGCTCCCATAGCGTATGCGTGATGAGTACATTAAAAGAATACGTGATCATGCAGCACGCACATGATACCCACTAAATCTATTAAGGCAGCTTTTGATTTGAGTCGGCAGTTCTTGCGGACCTATAAGCTCAGAAACTGCTTTTGATATAGGCAAACATTTTATCAGAACTCACAATCGTACGTATATTAGAGATCTAAAGATACTCTGCAAATTTGCTCCCTCTTGGAAGCTTTTTAAGTTAAGTCAAAATATTGTTCTATCTTGGTACGCTTGATTACTTTTTTCTTGGTCCACAGAGTCAAGCAGCGTCCATTTGAGTTTACAATGATGTACTTCTAATCTAATTGGGTGCGAGTAGGGGGGAAGGAACGGATAGAATAGCTTTATAAATTCCTAGGTATTGAATAATTTGTATAAAACTACAATCTCAAAGTCTGGAGACTTTGTTTTTCCATTTTTAAACACTTTTCCAGATATGAGGCCAATCAAATTTTAGCAGGAATCCTCCCTTCTGTTTAGCTGGAATACGCCTTTCTCAGCTTAAAAAGTTTAATGTTCAAAACCCTCAAAGGTTTTAGCCACCATATTAAAAGGTATTCACGAAGCCAACCCCTCTTTGAATTTCTTGTAGCTTAGATCCACCGAGAAACAATTTTGTCAACGGTGAAAAGGCAATCTAATCCGAGGAAACCCTTACTATACAAAGAGAGAGAGAGAGAGAGATCAAAATAACAAGCAGATACTCTTAACACTTTCATCGTTTGCGGAACCTTCTGAAAATCAGAACACGTAAAGCAAATTGAGCCGCCGAGTGTTAGGTTTATAATACGGCTAGTTTATGAATTTGCAAATTTGTAATATCCCTTTACCATCACCGTGGGCGATCCGAACATTACAACATCACCGCATTACCTAACATCACTGCATTACCAAACATCAGCACATTACAAAAGAGATGATAAGATTGTTTCCGTGATAGGTAATGTTTGTCATGTGATATCACATTACATTACCGCTCTTGACGGCGGCAGCTATTGAGGCTGGCTCCGGTCTGGCGTTGGTCCGATTTTGGGCTACAAAATTATTTCGAGTGCATGTGAACACGGGGATGCAAGTTCTTTGTTCTAAGTAATTAATTTGTAATGTTACGGCTTGGAAAGAATGTCGGCTGCTAGTTGATGTTTGTTGGTATACATAATATTTCTTGGTATAAGCGCCCGACGCGATTGTCGAGTGCTGGTACCGACTATCGGTTGCGAATCTGTTTTCTCGGTTAGCTTTGATGTGAAAAGTTATTTGCGTTATAAACAAACTTTTAACTATGCCAAGCAAAGATAACTTCTAAGTGAAATAATGCTTGTTCCCCAAAATCACGATTCTCTGTTCTTCGTAGACTTTTGCTTGTCTTGCATGAAAGGTTCATCAATTCTGCATGGATACTTATTTGGCGCAGTCATATACTTTATGCCATGAATGTAATAAATGCGGGGGAAACTATTCTAGTGATAAGCAATATTTGGTATTATCACCTGCCGGATGTTGATGATATAACATCATATGTACGGTTAGAGTAATGACAGGTAATATTTGTGATAATATTTTATAACATTATAACATATGATATGATATCACATTCTTCTTCTAGTCAAAAGTCACGACCAGTTATACAGAAACCGATCTATAGACGAGCAACGAGAAATTGTGTAAGGAAAAAAAAATTAATTCGTTCGGTTGACGCATTTGTGTTAAAAATTAAAGATAAAATCTTGCAATAATTTCTTGCTTGAAACCGCTGGACTAAATAGCGATAAATCATTTCCCACAATAAGTTACTGCTGTAGCCCTCCCCTGGCCAAATAGATCCCGTAGAAGTTCCTACAAGCAAAACAAACCGTTGGGTGAAGCTACAAATCATATTCGTTCTGAATAAGACTGTGAAATAGTTCGAATGAATAATCCATAATAAATTACCCCAGGTTGCCGAAACGGAAGATGTTCTATCTGAAAATTAATTCGGATCTACGACCAATGCAATTAACCTGGCGACTAACGTAGGTAAAAACTTGTTCGAAGAAGATGAATACATACTACGTCCTGATAACATATGATGTGAAGAATGGCTCCAAGTAGGCAAGATGGAATAAAATACCTTCGACACGTAAAGCGGGTGAACTACTTGGTCCATATCACTTCCGATTTCCTACTCGAGAGGCTTCTGTGCTGCGATTCAGATTCCGATTTCATCCTAACAGGCACTATATCTCTCTACTAGCGTAGCCCTCGTTAGTTTCCCATACGATATTGAATTGACAAATACGCGTCTACACGCTAATTATTGGCATTCTAACTGGAAAGATCAAGGAACTGGCAAGAGCCTTCGGAAAAAGCACATTGATATCTGCGCGCTGCACGAAACTTGATGGTGTGGTGCCAAAAGCTCTATTTCGGTAGCCTCGCGATTGCACCCAGATCAGGCATTTGGTATATTGAATTGGTGTTCCTCGGCACAAAATTTCTTACTAAAGCAGACCTAGACCGTAAACTAGTTGTTGCACCATCACCATTGGCGAATCATTCAACCGTCAGCGCCAGTTCCCATTGAGTAAAGTTATCGCAAAGTGGCAAAAGAACTGGAGTCATCATCAACAACGACGCAACAATCGGTATCCGGTCTAGGCCTGTCTTAATAAGGAACTCCAGACATCCCGGTTTTGCGCCGAGGTCCACCAATTCGATATCCCTAAAAGCTATATGGCGCCTCAAGCAGGGTCTACCTCGTCTTGTATTTCTATCCTTATAGATTTTACGGGCTGGATCATCCTCACCCATACGGATTAGGTGACCCACCCAGCGCAACCTATTAAGCCGGATTTTATCCCCAAATAGACGATCATGGTATTGCTCATAGATTTCATCATTATAGAGGCAGCGTCCGTCCTCATGTAGGGATCAAGATGCTACTCCAAAGTAAGCTACAATCAAAAACAGCTTGTGAGCGGACGCATAGGTTGTCAAGTATAACTCTACCAATTTAAAAATGGCAATTCACAGTATTCCCCAAAGAAGCCGAACGTTACAGAGAATACATTTCAACGACTGAGGTTATTATTCAAGAGGACAAATTGTAATCCACAATTGAGACGCTGAGTGCGTCATTTAAAAACATACTAAAGACGGATCAAAATCGAAAAGGCGAGGATATCAATTCAAAAAAACCGCCATTCACGTTCAGTTTGGCCTCTCAGTTACGCCGGAAGAACTCACAGTGCACTTGGCCGCCAGTTGAACTGGAAACACCACCTACCTGCAAGTCAAGCTGCATCATTAGTGCAAGTTTGGACGTGGAAAGTGTTAGGATGCAAAGAGATGCCTTTGTGTGTGAGCATTGATAAAACATGTTTACCAGCGATAAAGATGCCCATATAATTCTCGCTCACAGCCTAAACAAATATGAAATGCTCGCCCACATCCTCAACAAACATGCCTGGTCGATTAGACCAATCACTTTTCATTCGATCACCGGCCGCCTGAAGAGCCCAAACTGACAGGCCAGCCGCATGTTATCCACGTTCCAGCCGGTTAACTGCGGACTCTTCAGCCGCAATTAACGAGCCGAACTAAACGTGTATGGCGGCCTTAAGAAACGTGAAAAGAACGGATCAGCCAAAAAAAGGGGGAATACAAAAATATCTGGCCAGAAAATGTTAGTCTGCCCCCGCGACGCATTTGACATAAATGTCACCCTCCTGGGGAATGTGGAAGAAGGAAATTGTTTTAGTGGGTGGGAGTCCAACATAACCATCTAGAAGGAGTACCTTTTAAAGTTCCCTTTTTGCCTAAAAAAGGCGCTGGAAGCAGGATGCTCCGTGCTTAAGATACGAAAAGTTGTAAAAATCATGCCGGGTTGAGTACGTCTTTCTGTAGAATTTGACTCATTTCTTCCTGGTCAATCGAGTCGAGAAAGCCACAATAAAAAATGTGTCTCAGCAGCCACAAATGCATTGCAGTCAATGGGTACTACTTCAAAGGAAATAATATCGATTTTGATGAATAATCTGGCATTTAAAATGTTGTCAAGAATTCCGGTAGGATTTTATTTAAGAGCGTCATGGTATTTTATTTTATATTTTTTGGGTGGATATTTTTTGAAAATGAGTCCTGTCACTTCAATTCTTGCAATCAAAGTGAAAACTAAGACATATTTCAGCAAGAGCTAATCAAAACCTTTCGTTTAATGGTCCACACAATTATATTTGTGTTTTCGTCGACGTAGATACCAGATAGCCGTTAACATGTTATTATATTGAGAAAAGAGCAACAATTCCGTTGCGTGCTATGCAATGGTACTCACTATATCAAGATAGTCCTCGAGTAGGTCGCTCTAGAGCTAAGTGATTCAGAACAGTGCAGTTTTCTGAGAAAGTCGTGACAGAGAACATTACCAAAAATCAACTACGATTTCGGTCTGGCTCAAGCACAATGCTTCTCATAAATGGTTGTGGTAACAGTATTTGTGCATATACGGAGAACCTAACTATAAATCTCGAACCGGCCGTGATGGTGATCGCGGGAGTGGTCCCCGTTGCCCTTCTTGCTAGGGAGCGTCAGGCCATATACAAGCGCAAGGGAGATGAGCCAAGGGAAGTGGTTGCTCGCGAAGAACGGCAACACACTCTAGATGAGTGGCAGCTCTTTTGGCAAAATGAAACTAGAGGCAGATGGACTGCGCGGCTCATCGGCAACTTAGGTGCGTGGCTGAATCGGAACATGGTGAGACTGACTATTTCCTTACCCAATTTTTAAGCGGGCACGGAAGTTTTTAGTTTTACCTGCACAAGATTGGAAAGGCGCGTTCTCCGGATTGTGTGTTTTGCAATGGAGTTGTGGACGACGCCCAAAACACTTTTTTTCTTGTGGAAGGTGGGATGGGGTTCGCCAGCAGCTCTATTTAAACAGAGGGAATGTCTCTCCAGACAACATTGTCGAAGAGATGCTGAGGACTGCTGACAGGTGGAACCATGCTGCCCATTACGTTCGGGCCCTTCTCGTTGCTAAGAAGATAGAACTCGACCGGCGGAGTAGCCGGATGGCAGGGAACTGACAGTTCCCTTCCTCCTCTCCCCTCCCGTTGGTGAAAGGAATTCCCTTATTTGAAGGCTCCCCAAGGCGGGAGAGTTCGAGGACTAGCCCGAAGTAATGTGACAAACGGTTCCAGGCTAGCTCTCTGACGATGGGGAGATGTTTAGTTGGTAGTCCGACGACGTACCGAATCGGGAGTCCAACACTGTGTGCGTAAATGCATTCACCTACCCTACCCCCAAAAAAAACTATATATCTCAAAAACTTTAACATTTTATGCAGTTCAATCTATTAGAGGAACAATATTTCCACATTTCAAATACATATAATGAAAGACTTCTTCAACAACTGGTGCATGTAAAATTTATTTCCACGTTTTTATGCAGAAAGGGATCTTCGGATATGCACCAAGTGAATTTAGAACTTTTTTAAAATTCTGCATTAAAAGGATAATACTTCTCAGTTGGATTAATAAAAGGCCATCTAGCTATGCGGTTGCCACAATCTTGTTGTTCCAAGATCTTGATTTCATCCGAGTTAAGTTCGAAATCGAAAACATTGATGTTTTCTTCAATCCTTGATTTTGTTACTGACTTCGGAATCGGAATGGTGCCAATTTGTAACTGCAACAAAACAAGTGGGTTAATGAATACAATTCTGAATCCTTTTTGGACCTTAAAGCTCACCAAGTATCTTATTGCCACTTGTGCTGGAGTTTTATTGTATTTCTTGGCAATTGCAATAGTACGGTCATCGTACAGGAAGGCTGGTTTCTTCTCAACTGGGTTGTGCTGGGCCAGGGGACAGTATGCTGTAAGAATAATTCCGTATTGTTTGCTGAGCTCACGGAGCTTCTTTTGATTTAATTCTATGTGGCATTCGACCTAAAAGTGAATGTTAGTTTTATTATTGGTTGAATTCTATTCGTGTTTTTATTAGATATAAAATGACCTTATGTGCCTTCAGAAAAAAATGACCTCACCTGATTTGTAACCGGTTTGACTTCAGCATTTTTCAATAACCGCTCAGTTTGTTCAGCATTAAAGTTTGAAAGTCCAATGCTTCGGACAAGTCCTTTTTTCACGAGTTGCTCCATAGCTTTCCAAGTGTCTAAATAGTCGATATCACTGTGAAAATCGGGAATTTTTCGTAAATTATACTTATTGGTGAGACCACTTATTAGCAATCTTCAGAAATTTGTGTTAGTTATTGATTCCGATATCGGTGACGTCAATTTAATAAACTATTGATAGTCAAATGTTATGCAAACGATGATTCATAACCTTTTAAATGAACATACCTTGCTATAACAAATTCATCACTTTCCTGCTTTTTAGGAAGAATAGTTGAATCGTCAACATAGACAAACCCTACAGGATTATGCATCAGGTATAAATCTATGTAATCTAGTCCCAGATTTTCTAAGGATTTCCGACAAGCGTGTTCAACCTTGGAAGGGTCATGGTGGATGCACCAGAGCTGGAACACAAAAAAATTCATTGAAAGTTTCCAAATCAAAATAGATAATATCCTTACCTTGGTTACGAGATAAATATCTTCACGTTTTACAACGCCCTCAGCAATTTTCTCCTTTATTGCCGCACCTACTTCTTTCTCATTTCCATAGGAAAAGGCAGTGTCGATGTGGCGGTACCCATGATCAATGGCGTGTTTTACTGCTTCGGCAACCTCATTTGGCTTGGACTGAAAACAAGGTATTATTAATAGTAGCTTCTATCAGAGTAGCATTTTAATAATTTCTTGATTTGATTTTGAATGTCGAATTAAAGATACATTTTCTATTTTATTTTCATTTCTATTTCAAGTCGTCCCCACATTCCGTCTTTAAAGGGAAAACCAAGATGTCAAAACGGAGAGTATGTACCTCAGCAAAAAGATTGACATCACCGCTGGAGTTGAAATACATCAAAGATTTAAATTATCTCTGGCCCCTAAGTATATTCAAGGAAAAATAGTATCTTTCACGTTTTGAAAACCGTTTGAATATGTCTAGGTAAATTTACCTTAGAGGTGAGTTTCATATCAGGAGAGCAGCCAGAACATTGAATTACATAAAAAGAAAAGGACTCCATTTCCTACTAAAATATTATACTAACATTCGCTAAATGAGGAACCCCCATCTAAAGTATGGTTTTCGTAAAGTATCTTTTATTACAATTATCATTTCCTTCATTATTAATGGAATTAGCACGAACAGAATGAGAAAAATTGAAGATTGAGCAGAGGAGTTAATCTTCAAATGCGGAAAGTACTGAGCCGGGAAAAAGGAACTCCGTTGCATAATCAAGAAAAAAGAAGCACGTTGTTCGCAGGAGCCGGTCAGCAGCATGTACCAGTTGGTTACCCAAAATTCTCAAGTACTTTTTCCTATCCTACCCGACAGTTTTTGATCAATTTTACAGCATAAACTCTTATTAACTTAATTTGAGTAGTTCAGTAAGTGGGGTATTTCGAAGTGTGGACATCGTATAGAGGCAGCTTCATGATTTTTTTGTAGATTAACTAAAAAGATGACTCGCACTCTCAGCACATGACAGCCATCCTGAGAGAAGCGATCACGAGATAGATGGATCTTACAGCTCATCAGCTCATGGAGATAGATACGAGAGGCGGTTAAGGGAGGAGGAGGAGTAGTTAAAGCTGTCTAAACCATGAACTGTATGCTTAACTCAACCTCACGTATGTCACTGAATATAGACATACGGGGTATTTGAAAGGTCGTCGATAGTATAGTTAGTACTTTTTCCTTCTTTGAAACAGTCCTGAGTTCTACCTGAAAAGTAGGAGGATAAAAGGATAAAAACACAAAGTGAAATCTGACTCTTTCTCAAAAATTAAATTAATAACCCATCAAACTAGGGCTTAAATATACAATCAGAGTATTCCCTGCTTGCTGCAAAACGCATACTGAATATTTCTTGATACCGAAACATTGGCAACCTCTTTAATACGGCCTCTAGCTATCGACAACGATTTCTGTTTGGTTTCTGGAATGCACACACTTTCCTCGATCGAAGCTCCAAGAATGCTAACTTTCATCAGCGCCGGTATGACATCTAAGTAGATCGACTACATCGTGATTAACAGGATTTCAGCATCAGCTGGTGGGCAGTGATTCCCATTAGATTACTCTACAAGGAAGGGTATTCCAGAGAAACTAACAGATAACAGATGATAACAGATATACAGCGTAAAATGTCACGTGCCGCATCTAAGTAAGATGTCAGAGGAACTTCAAGCCGAAAGTGGAGTCAGCTAATGTCGCATTTTGTCACCTGAGTCTACCAAGGCTATGATAGACAAATACAAGGTGAAACCACATCAGATGCGGTAGCTTAACCAAACCGAAGTTAGGTAGCAAGAGCAGAAAATGTGGCAGTACATGCCACGTCCCGTCGCTTGTTTTAATAAAAATAGGAATAGGATTCGAACCCGGACTCAACTAGCCCAACCGCCACTATGTCTATTACAAATAGAAAAGCTCAATTTCAAAGAAGTCAAATCATCCTACCTGGGATAAAAAATCTCAGTCGATAGCAACATAACTAAAAACTGGGGTATATCCAAATCTTGCCACTTAAAATGTCTTTCCCTAGGGTCAAACACCTTACTGTGCAAGGCGGTGATTTTGCTACTTTTCATATATTCTTCAGAAACTTGCTTGGATCTCAAGACTTACATGGACCACTTTTCTTGAATTCACTTGACATTCCAAGGAGATATGATGGTAGTCAAAGGGTAGTATAAGTCCCAGGGCTAAGTGTGGTTAGGTACCCACGGTGGAGAATAAAACCTGGGGAATGCCCGCTGAACCAACACCAACAGCTCTATTACCAAACCCCAGCTCCATCTCCACATGGTGATCGCTGAGATTTCTTTTTTAACGAAAAGCTGCAGAAGGAGAGAGAAGAAGGCAAGTCTCCCGCGAGTAAAAACAGGACAAATTGTACCAACTTGTGCTCCATGTTGGGAATATAGACTCGGATCACTATCTCGATGGCATGATGCTCCGGGCAACAAATAACAACACCGCCTACAATCCCCTCTGACAATCAAGTGAGAAGTAATACTGAAGCCATCCGCAATATAGCCCTCCGTAACACCTATTAGAGGGTGATGGATGCCGCAATAACTGCAGCGGTGTTCACGACTGGCAAAGAGGCATTATCTATTGGAACAATGGGTTAAGTATTTTGACGAACTGCTCACCAAACAGGAGAGCGACGAGTCGTAAGTCCCGCAACTGAAGACAACAGACAAATACTGCCATTACCGAGTATAGAAGAAACAGTCCGTGCAATTCATCGGCTTAAAAATCATAAGTCGCCAGGAGCCGTTAAAATTACAGCCGAATTGGTTAAACATGGAGGCAAGCAATTACACCAAGCGGTTCATCTATTTATCCTCAAAGTGCGAGACAGCGAATCAATGACTGACGACTGGCAAAGAGGTATTATTTGTCCCACACATCAAAGGGAGATATCACGCAGAGCAGCAATTACAGAGGTATCAACATTGTTGAGTGCCATCTGTAAGATATTCCCCGATATCTTCCAAGGCCGAATAGCCCTATATGCCCAGAATACCACAGGCCCATATCAAAAGGAGCTTCACTCCAAGCAAACCAGCAACAGATCAGATTTTCTCTCTGCGCCAAGCCATGAAAAAACTGTTGGAATATTGACATCAGTTGTACAATATTTTCATCGACTTTTAGAGGGCCTACGATAGCATAACCAAGGTGAAACTGTACACTGTGCCGTGTGGGCATGATAGAATTCGCAGCAGAAAGATCACTCTCAAGACCATTCGACATTAACAACGGTCTAAAACGAGGGGATGCGCTATCATGCGTCCTCTTTAACCTGGCCCTTTAAAAGGTCATCAATGATGCTGAAGTAAATGCAAGAGGCACGGTCCTCTTTAAGTCCACCCAAATACCACCCAAATACTGGCCTATGCTGATGATATCGACATCATAGGAAGAGCGACCCGAGACCTACAAACTGCCTTCATCCAGATCGAACAGCCCCGCTGAAGAAATACCCATAATATATTACGCTGGTTTATTAGATCGCTACAGTGGTCTAACCCCTTAAGAGCACAGTACTCACAGTGGATTTGGTGCAAACAAGAGACAGTATTTCTAGAAGGTCCTTCCCCAAGAAAAAAAATTATTTAGCTTAGATTACAGGGAAAAGTTAAACCAGCAAAATTAGATGTGGTCCTGTATCAAACGCACCATAGCTCATAGCGTGCGGTCTCCACTGACACGCCGAACCAAAGGGATCCTTCTTCCAGTGACCGTTGGTTATATTTAGTTAATTATCATAACGAGTAGTGTCTCTATCATTTTGTAGTAAAGCTAGATTTTAAATTGAAGCACTTTGCACTTGTCGTTGGGACACAACACTCAGTTTATCTATCAAAATTCTGATTATCTGTTCGTCAGGCACACATTATCTTCTCATTTGTCCAAAATCACAGATAATTATTTCACAATAACATCAAATTAAATCCAAAAACAAAATATTCAATAAAAAATATAATCACTGAATTACCTGATACGTCCCCAAGCCCAATACCGGCATTTCAAGGCCATTATTAAGTTTTATATTTGGAACACGCACCATACTGTATCTCAATCTATTAAAACTACAGAACTAGCTCACGTCCAGATACTTACTGAGGAAAAAAAACTCTTTAGATGCTTCGCTTTTAATTTGAAGTGAACTACTCGTATTCTAAAAATAACGTCAATTGAATATAAGGAGAGAAAGTTGCTCACTAGGGTTAGATAGAGGAAAATCATTGCACAGATAACTATATAAAGCAAGATAAAGCAAGGCTTCATACAATAGATATTTGAATATAGAAAAATTCAACTCTTCAAATTTGATAGAAGATTAGATTGTTGACTCCATTTGACTGAAGATGATGCTTTCCTTTCACTATTCCGTACAAAAATAATCATGAGTTCTTCAGCAAACTAATGGAGGCAGAGGAGAACCAACAGAAAGATGTTCTGGAAATGCGTTCTGTGTAGTCAATACAGATTGCCCAATTCTACAACGTGTACTTGCAATAGATATCAGCCTGCCACGGAGCCGTACTTGTATGTATGTTTTGGGTTTCAGTCGAGAAAGCCTTATTTTCACTGATTATCGGAATTACTTCTATGGCGCAATCTAGCAAAACTCTCAAAGACCGTTTTTAAAAAAAAAAAAAACTGTTTGAAATTATCAGCATTTTATATTTCAACCAAATTCAAACAGAAAGCCCGCGCCATGTTGTGTGACGTCACAACTCGAGCCAAGAAACTTCGGTAGCCCGGCAATTACCCATAAAAATATAAAACTGTCAAAATTAATTTCCCGCATGAAATGCCAAGGAGAGCGATGAAAGCTTTTTTGGCTGTTCTCAAAGGAGATTTTCGAAGAAGTGAATCGTAATCGTCCCACGGAATTTAGTTTTTTTTGGAGTCAGGTTTAAATTGTGAGGATTATTTCAATGTGAGTTAATATTTCTTAAACTTTAACCCCAATTTTAATTGCATTAGAATTTTGTGTTACTATTATTCAAATTCAAATCAAGTCACAAGAGACGAGATAAGAGTAACTCGAAGGATTGTTCATTCGTGCATCAATTTCCAATTTTGCTGGTAACAACTGATTGATTACTTGAAAATCAACCAGTAACACACATTATACCGGATGCTTTCACGTAGATAAGATTCAAATTGTTCGCTCGATGATGTCACCGCGTTTTCTTTTCCGCCTTGTAAGAAATCAATTTTTAAATCATAATAATTAACAAATGAGCGTTCCGAATTGGGTTTTTTAACGCATATGTTAATTTGGCAGGTGAGACTACTATTTCGGTATAAAAAAGCATGTAGTCATTTTCACACGGGAGGGCCTATTGACAGAAGAAAACTTTCTGCGTCACAGGTAAACTATTTCTAGGATGAGTGATCTGGTATACCTGTCAATTAAAACTTTTAAGATGGTTCGCATCAACGAATTTTTGTCTCCTTTCTGAGTTTGCAGAAACTAATCTGATATACCCACCTGAATATATACTTTACAGGCGAATATGTATCTCACTTTCCTCCAGGGGAAGTAAATCGCTCCTGGAAGTTTAACAGGAGAAATCTGTGCGTCTACCGGAAGAATCGCACCGAAATCATACTTCCATTCTGCAGGTGATTTTGCGATGCAATGGGACTGACTCGAATCACAAGCGAATTTCGCAACTAATCGTGTGAAATGCAACGCGTTTGATGAATGCCTAAGAGCTCAGTAATCAGATAAAGTTTGTTAGTTGTACATACTAATCTTACTTATGGTAAGTGGTAGTGTCAGCGCAAGATGCTTGCGCTTGACAAAATCTATAACTACTTCTTGAAACCCCCGTTTAACAAACCCGGTTGCTGCATTCGGTCAGTACCCGTCTAGAAGTTTCAAATTAGATATAAATCTCTTTTCCAAACTTATTAAGATTTGAAGCAAAAATGCCACTTCATTGTCAAACAGTTTAGGATTCCGATGAGCGAAACCTCAATACCACCTCAAATTCTCCAACAGGTGAACTTTTATCTGACGTAAAATCCTTACGTTACCTTACTGGTTTGCTATAGTGACGGCAATGGGCAGTGGTATAACTTTCTATAATAACGGCATCCGCGGCTGACGTACCTACCTCTCCACTAAGTTGTCTCGTTATACAACAACAGTTCTTTCTTTAGTTCTTTAAATTTCGATATCACCGGCCTGCCCCTAAAAAAATGTGGCCATCACTCAAATTTCAAATCGGTAGAGCAACTGTATCAGAGGTCGGGTTGCTCCCCCAAATAGAAGTCAAATCTTCTCAGTCTTAAGCAGAGTAAAGCTGCCGGGCTTGTTGGTCCCCCTCCGGAATCGTTCATCGCATCCATTACAAGTTCTGCCGAGCTACAATTTCTCACTACTGGGAAACCCTGTGAATAGAGGCGGTGACATCGATCTCGGGCATAATCGCCATTTGATAGTTACTTGCCTTTCGCTTGCAAGTTACCTCTGTATTAACCCAGAGAGTTGGAGAACTTCGACCGCTCAAGTTAAATAGGGTGGGTTCTGGTAACCTAGTTTTCGTTCGGTAGTGAGAGAACTACTTTACCGAATGGACTGCAGACATCTTAAAAAGCTCCATAGTGAATTTTGATGAACACTAGGTCACTAAGTCCCGTTGACAGCCATGCCCCGAATAGGCACCAAGGGATCCGGCTGGCTGCTGAAACTTGGTAAGGCACCAACGAGAGTAAGAAACTAAAGGCTGTAATTGCCGCTGGGGACAACCGTAATACGTTTGAGCTCCACTGCCAATACAAACCTCGGAAAATGCAGTGTAATGTGCGCCCATACAAGAGGCGATTTGTTTTTGCCTTGATCAAGGGGGTGGGGGAGGCAGAAGCTGATGCAAATAATAATAATTTGAGCAGCATACACGGCATCACGAAAGAGCTTACAGGGTCGCATGTCTTTTGACTGTTCGATCAAAAATATGAGCAGTAAGCTCTTTATTGACGATGACGAGTAGCTTAGGAAGCACTTCACCATGGTCCTTAACCATATAAGTTACACTTCGTGAATAAAATAACAGCAAATATAGACTACTACTCCAAAAAGAAGTGAAATACTAAATAAATTCATCCTGGAACGTCTCTCGGAGCAATTGAAAGTCGAAAGTAAAGTCGGCCAGAGCCACATCCTGCCTCTGATATTATGTCTTCTTCTCTTTGGCAGGGGGCACGGAGTTTATCAATGAACTGTAGCACATTTTCTCAAACATTTCAACTATGGTATTTACATTTGTTCGTTGTCGTACCCTCCCATAGACTTTTGGTAAATGATTCTGGATTTGAAGAACGTAAGCAGAGTCATACTGAAAACACACACCGACAAAACCAAAGTTCTCAATCTCACCGGTCATCATACTCTTCCTATTTTCATTAATGGGCAAAACGTTTAAGAGCTCAATTAATTTGTATATCTAGGACAATGAACTTTATGTCGCTCGATGCATTAACAGCACAAGATTCAACAACAACTGCAAGTTGCAATCAAGCGCTTGATCCCCTGAGAGCCATAAGATTATATGTCATGGAGGTGGGGCAAGGCTGACATGCCCAACCGCCACCCTGGAGGTCCTACAGGGATTAATCTCTCTCCATCTGTACATACAGATGCAGGCAAGGAGGGTAATATTCAGGATGGCCGGGAGTATCAGTGAAGCGGGGAGCTGCCTAAACCGAAGGAAAATTGATATTCTTTCTAGGCCGTATCCCGAATTACTGATACCAAGGGAAAACATGACAACGAGGTTTCACTTTGATAAGAAGTCTAAAACACGTTGGAGTAACAAGGCAAACTGGGAGAGCGTGGCTGCGACATACGGCTTAAACCAGCAACTGATTAGTTGGACACTGACGGATCCCTCACGCGGGTGCCGGGGTCATTGAAAAATGTACTTGGAGCCAATGGTTAGGTACACTAGCATATTCCAGGCGGAAATATACGCCATAGACAAATGTGCCTCCTTTAATCTCCAAAGGAACTACAGAGGGCAGAACATTGTTATTCTCACCGACAGCCAAGAAGCGGTTAAGGCACTTAGGTCTAACTACTAACCCATGCGTACAAAGGATTGCTTAAACCTCACCAAAAAGAACCTCCGAATCATAGTAGGAGTTCTCACTGGTCATTGTCGGCTGAACAATCACCTAAGAAAGGGCGACAGCTCCATTGCTGGCTAAGCTATCCAATGGTATACCATTCCAGAACATCCGATGAGCGAGTCGCCCGTCGCCCTAGAAACATATAGCGAAGAGCAGTGAAGAGGGAGTATCAACTCTTCGGGAAGTGCTGAGGTGAGCTGAAGCAGGAAAGTGTGATTAACATGTTACGCGCCATTGTGGAGTCAATGGCAACAACACATAAAAAGCTAGAAAGGGGGGGGGGTGCACTGTGACTAGCATATGATTGGCCTGTATGAAGAGTTTGTTGGTGGGAATTAGCTCTTACCTTCCCTTGTCCAAAGATAAATATCAGATTCAGATGACCAATTGCTAATCAATTTGGAGCGAGTTTGAACTAGAAGAAATGGGAGAATAGAATAGAATTGACTTTTCAATCCTCCCATTTTTAAAAGCTATAACCCGGTTTTTCCTTGCTTTGGCAGCATTATCCTTCCAGTTGTAATCATTCAAATATGGTTCAATTATTATCAGCTCAATCGCAAATGGAGAGAATATTGTCGGAGTCTGGTTTGAGTCTCATACCCAAGTAGATGAATCTTTAAAGCTTTCCGAAAAATATTTCTCCTTCAAGGGACTACCAAAGTCGTCCGCCAAGATCAAAGTAAATCTGAAGGATCAAATCGATGCTTTATAATGATATACAGAAAAGACGAGGCCGGAGATGCGGCCAGATAGGTCACTAAGTGAAGACCTGCAATGAAAGCAAAACTTGCGTTCTCTGCAGGGATCGTGACTCGTTTGGTGAAAGCACCGAACAAACTGCGTGGTTGGGATGATGTCTGCTCATTGCGAGTGGAACTGGAAAGGGCTAGGGTGTGACTGGCATGATCCGAATTTTACAAATTAACATGCACCGGAGTGCAGTTGCTAGCGCAGTTGGCTGCGAAGGTAAATGCTGATCTAGTGCTAATCGATCAGCGAGTTGGCTGTAGAGTCAAATCCGGTCAAATACTTCGGTTTAATGCTCGACTCGAAGATGAGCTTCTTCGAGCAAATCAAAGCAGCAGCGGATAGGGCTGCAGCTGGAGTCTCGACCTTGAATTTGCTAATGGCGAATGTTGGGTGCCCTATATCTACTAGGAGATCTCTCCTTATGGGACTTTGCTCCGGCTCTATGGCGCGGAGGTATGGGCTGATGCCCTTGACTACGAGATGCACCGTAAGCGCCTTGCTCAAGTGCAGAGACGGGGAGCTTTGCGAGTGGCGTCTGCTTATCGCGCTGTCTCAGAACTGAACGTGCTGGTGATCGCGGGAGTCATCCCCGTTGCCCCCTTTACCAAGGAGCGTAAAGCTACCTACTGCCGTAAGGGAGAAAGACGATCGGAAGACGCTCCCTGAACCAGAAAATCCCTTCCTCTCCTCTCCTCCCATCGGTGAAAGGGATTCCCTGACTTGAAGCCTCCCAAAGCCGGGAGAGCAGGAGGGTTAACCTGCAGTAATGTGTCAAACAGTTCCAGGCTAGTTCTTTGATGACAGGGACGTGTTTAGCTGGTAGTCCGATGACGTATTCTTGCGGGAGTCCGACACTTTGTGCGTAAACGCGTTCACCTACCCTACTCCCGAAAAACAAACAAAAATTATGATGGACTTAATTTTGAACATAGAGTATAGCAGATGGAAGCGTGACTCAGTAGTAGCCCGGTTGATGATTTCAAAACCAAAACCAAGGTTGATTTTCATCAGCCTCTACTATTTCCTATTCGAAAATCGAAAATAAATTCAAATGTGTATCTTTGGAGTTGTGCAAAACAAACTTTCACTTATTTTTATTGAATATATCTGAACATTTTCAAATTTTCAAAATTCTGCATTAAACGGAAAATACTTGTGACTTGGATTAATGAAGGACCATTTGGCAATTCGGTTCCCGCAATCGAATCCGTCCAGCACTTTCATATCTTCCGGTGATAGCTCAAAATCAAATATGTTGATATTTTCATCGATTCTTGAGTTGGTTACTGATTTTGGAATAGGGATGGTGCCAATCTGGAACTGAAATTAGATATAAATGAATGAGTCCCTGGTCAATAGCAACTTTAGCGAATCCTTACCAGATATCTTATTGCAACCTGTGCTGGTGTTTTATTGTATTTCTTGCCGATCGCCGCGGTGCGATCATCATACATAAATGCTGGTTTCTTTTCAGCTGCATTATGTTGAGCGAGGGGACAATATGCTGTTATCACAATTCCATATTTAGCACTAAACTCACGCAACTTCTTTTGATTGAGTTCAAGGTGGCACTCGACCTGAAAGAGGAACAAATAGTGTTTATTGGGTGTTTAGCCCCTATCCAAATAAGACGTTTTCTTACCTGGTTTGTAACTGGTTTAACCTCACAGTTTTCGACAACTCGTTTTGTTTGTTCGGAGTTGAAATTTGATAATCCAATGCAGCGAACAAGTCCTTTTTTTACAAGCTGTTCCATGGCTTTCCAAGTATCTACATAATCAACATCACTGCAAACAAAAAGTTAATTTGAAAACCCTGAACTTCAAGAGGGAATGAAATCATTATTATTTATACTGCTGCTCACAAGTCTGTCCGTATATTAGACTTGAACAAGTTAACACCCTATAAACACGGCACTAAGAAAACTTGAAATTAGACGCTGATGAGAACCCCATCCAAGGCTGCCGAGTTAATACGAGTAGTAACGTCAATTACTTCCCTCCTAGATTTGCCTGGTGCTATCTATGATGATTCACATAATAAAGACAAACACACAAAGCTGAACTAACGAACGAAAAATCTGGATTCACTAAAGATTAAAAAGGCAAGACATTAGGCACGAAAATGATAGATAGAACTACAATTTTCCCTAAGCAATCTACTAGGGAAAAAGCAAGAACGACAACTAACAGATATCAGAGAAAAAGACTCTTAGATATATCGAAAAAAGTATACACATATTTAGAAGTCTAAGCCATTTATCTAAAGAAATGGGAGGGTGATTGTAGTTCCCATAATATTATTAACTACAGGTATTGTGCCTACATGCTTTTTGATTTCTTGAGATCTCCTGTTGCTCACACATTGACTGGTGAAACCATGTTCGATATTGTGATAAGTTCTTAACGAATCTTCTGGATAATTTATGTTTACTAGATAGGATCGCCGGAGTCTAACTATTTGGTACACAGTGTGGGTAATAGATAAAAAAAACGATTTACGTCAAAATTCCGCTACCTCAAATCATAAAAAAAATGATAGAAAGGAAAGACCCAAATAGGTATACAGTCCAGTGTCACCAGTGAAAAAATCATTTAGAGGAAATGGAAGCTCAAACGTGCTAATAAAGTATGAATGGAAATACGAGCGTATACATATTTGCAGTAGGAAAAGATTTCAATGCAAACCAGAGACAATTTGGATTCTAAAATTTCTTAAGAATCTAATTCGAAAATTAAAGATACTATAAGATTTCGAAACTACCATTATTCTGGAATAAGAAAAAATAAGCTCATATTTTTTTCTGTGCCTGAATGTGGTAAATACGATCATTCGTTTTCAAATGCATTCTGAAGTGGAAGCGATACCGAACGCCAATTCCTTTATTCAAGAGACGTCTGAACTTTACAGTAGCCGCGGTTGAAAGATTAGGGTCAGACAATAGTCTTAACGAAGTCGTTTGCCTCCTCCAGAAAAGACATTTATCCGACCACTCAGGCCATTGTTAGGGCCATTGTACTATTCCCGTAAATCGTCTATTCAATGGCTTCTCGCTTACAATGTTCGCATGCTTTAGCGGATCTGAGAAAATTTTCCGGAAGCAGAGAATGTGCAGATTCTTCATTGAAGAAAACCTTGCCAAGGTGTCTTCGTCTGAGATCTGAGGAGGCCGGGCAGATGCATAAAAAGTGCAGGGCTGTCTCCTCCTCCTCCTCTCATTGGCTGCACATAGCCGAAACTACTACCCCAATCTTTTCCATATGGTAGTTTAAGGAGCAGTGTCCCGTTAAAAGCGCCACTAGGGTTTTCATGTCCCACTTCTTAAGGGACAAGAAAAATGCCGTTCTAGTGGAACTAGGCTCTCTTTGAGTTGCATGTAAGTGTGAATGGACGCGCACAATCAAATTTTGCCATTCCTTCCGGCTTTCACGACTAGGTCCTAAGCAAAATGACTTTGTGTATAAAGCGAGCTAGTTATATGTTAATAGCGCAGACGATGAACCAAGCTTATTATTTTGGTACGAGACATTCCCGTATCTCACGCACAAACGACTATGGCGATTTTCTGGTATCTGTCGATGTTAGCAGCGATTTACCTAGCTACACTTCGCTTCTTCGTCACGGACACACATGCTGCAAAGAAAGCGTAAGTTTTACTGGTGTATGGGCGCTATCTTAATCTTCAACAAAAGTAAGCCTCCCTTCAGCTCCGACCTTATTATTATTCTGTTAAGGGAAATTCGCACCGCGTCCTTAAAGAACTATTGTGCCCCGACCTTACACAAGCATCACTTCTCCAAATCTTTCGCCATCCATTATGACGCAAATCAGCAGAGCATATGAAGAGTAATAACTGATGGATATCGCAGAGAAAAGGAATGAAGTTCCCATTGCATACATATATAGTATGTATATCAAGAATGCTTACTCTGACGTAGCGAAACTACACCATTACCGAGCAATATCTGGCCAATTTCGAGCGTACATTGAACGTATTACTTCCGAGACGCTACGCCTAAATAGCTAATAAACCAGGTTGAAGTTTCAGGAAACTATGCCTCACTAACAGATTTGCTAGTATGACTCCCTATGGATGGTTTTCTATTTGTACATAGCTAAAAATGCAAAATACTCCATCCGTTCCTTCCATTGGTACGATGACCAAGGTTGCTGAGGCAGCAGTGGAGGCCAATAAACCTTGCGCGATAGTTACTCTCGACGTGAAGAATGCCTTCAGGTTTAGTCAAACTGGACGCTTCCAAATACCTGGTGCGCATAGTCATAGAATTCCTCCAGAAGAGGCTATTCTGTTACGATTCGGAGGATGGACCTAAAAAAACATAGAACAACTTGCGGGGTTCCACAAGGATTAGTCCTCGTTCCTCTCCTTTGGGTAATAATGTACGACGGAATTTCAAAGCTGCAACTGCCCAAAGAAGTGCCAATCATATATGAAATCGGTGAGTCTTGCACCTATGGTCGGCAATTAGCACGAAGTAACGCTATTTGGGAGTGGCCAAAAGGATGGGATGATTCAACTAAAAGACGCTGCACTCATAAGAATATTCCAGACGCCTCAAAATGGATCACACAAAGGCACGGTGAAATTAGTTACGACCTAACTAAATTCCTAAGCGGACACGGAGGGTACGGTGCATACCTTTATCGCTTCGGGCGTGACGGCTGCCCATGTTGCCCGGCATGCCAAATGATTTCAGAGGATGCGGAGCATGTTGTTTTTAACCCTCGATCTCCTATTGGGGAAAGAACTCATACTCGTTAGAATACTAGGAGAAAAGAATTTTTTACGTTTGGAATTGAAATTTCTGAGTAGATACCATCTGCCAACAGGATAGATGGATGTTTCTACTTTATTCACATAAAAATGTATATACTCACTTTGTAATAACATTCGTTGACCCCTCCTCCTTTGGTTGTGGTGTAGAATCATCGACATACTTGAATCCAACCGGATTGTGCATTAAATACAAATCAATATAATCCAATCCTAGGTTTTCCAAGGATTTTCTGCAAGCATATTCCACTTTAGATGGTTCGTGATGAATGCACCATAACTGAAAAATACTCGTATATAATTTCCGCTAATATATTAAAGAGTGTAAAAGCAAGGCTTTGGTTACCTTCGTTACCAGGAAAATATCTTCACGTTTTACAACGCCTCCTGCGATTTTCTTCTTTATTGCTTGCCCCACTTCTTTTTCATTTCCATAAACAAATGCCGTGTCGATATGTCGATATCCAACATCAATTGCATGTTCTACTGCTGCAGCAACTTCATTTGGCTTGGACTGAAAGGGGAGACGGGATTTGTTTCATTTTTATTTATTTCATTTTATTCAATTAATGATAACAACGACTTAAAAGACGACCGTATTAGAATTTATCAACTCGTGAAGAGCCCATTATTCTAGGTTCGCCAGTGAGTGAGTCGCCCTAGAAATACGTGGCGCAAAACAAGAGAATTGTAAACTAACACGTTTTAACCTCATCAGCCTTCGCTTCGTTTAAAACGCTGTTAGTGTTTGTCTCCGTCTTTAAGGAATAATTAAAGACTCAAACAACCTGGGATTCTTTCATAAAGATTTTCGCCTACTGACAGAAATTCAAATTCCTCCACTCAACTGTGTAAACCCCTACAACTTGTTCCGGCAGAGATACTTAACAGAGGTTGTCTAAGCGCCAAATTTTGGCTCTGATCCCACCAATAAGGAACCATTCATCCAATCTGACGGCCTCCTCATTACTAATACCCCCCATATCACCCACATGACATCGATGAAGAGTATTGTCCCAATTACCTTCTTCTTACCTCCCGCTCTGCAACTGTGAGTGCCCAATTACTGACTATGCTCTTTTAGAAGGATCCTCTTTAAATTCGAGGTCGACTCGAGCACGATAGTCCCTTCACAAAAGCATCTTCGTCATGATTCGCTTCCAGCCCAGATCTGGATGAAACTGTACAGCGGTTCGCTCTCACTTCTGTTGTGCCACATTGAGTTCCAATGTAGTGTTTTACCGTTTTTTGGCGTACTGAGTGGAAGGATCTTTTCAAAAACTTTTCTTCTTCTTCTTAGTTATTTGTTCAATTTGACAATGTGTTTGATGTGTCTTCCAGAATGATCATAACTTGTTCAATATAAATTTATACGTCGTCTAATCTATCTTCCGCAGAAATGAAGCAATTAGAGATGCTTCAATGTCCATTACAAAATCAATGCGTGATGTTATTCGATATCACTGTCCGACAAGAATCAGCATGTATAGAGCCACAATGATATCGATGGGTTCTTGTTAGGCCATCTGAAATCTCCTGAAGTTGATGTTATAATTTCCGCATGTCTTTAATCTTAATGGTCTATGGTAGAAAAAGAAGACGAAGGGGACCCTGCCTGAGATGAAGCGATGGCGTAGGTCAGGACGCTAGACAGCTTTGAGGGATATCGAATTGGTGGACCTCGGCGCAAAACCGGAGTGTCTGGAGTTCCTTATTAATGCAGCCTACTTCGTTCCGTTAAGAACAATTGAATATATGGTGAATCTAAATTATAACATTGTCACGATCCGAGTTTAGTTGTTGTTTTATTATACTTATTAAAATCGGTTTACTGTCGGTCTGTCCGCCTGTCAGTCTGTCTGTCACACCTATACCTAGTGATACGAAATTTGATAGAAATGTGGGATCTATGAATCTCACTGCATGCAGTGAGTAACATAGTTACTCATTCAATTCAAAGGGGGGCCCTGATGCATCAAAAAGGGGGATTTAAAAATGGTTTTCACCAAGTATTGTCATGTGGGGTATCATATGAAAGGTCTCGATTAGTACTTTCCGAAAGTTTTAACATTGTTTGCAAAGGAACGGAGTGCGGGAGTCCGAAAAGGGTCAGTTACTTCAAGTACCCGTTCTCAGAAACTACCCAGTCCATGCACATAGTATCTAGGCCTCAAAATACTCTCCATACCGATACCTGTTTAAATAAAGTTAATAATAGTGTATTACCATATTTGCTACAAGTATATCTTCCAGAAATTGAATGGAAACCCCCCAACGTTTGCAGTAATATAGGCTATGCCATAGAGCAAACACTACCAAGTTTGGTGGAAATCGTACTATTAATAACAGAGTTTTGTACAAATTTCTTGCATTCTAAGACTTTGAATGCCAGTCTCATACTAAGGTGAATGGTCTGACAAACTAAACGCATAAATCTTACGAGCTAGGTACAAATAGGACATAGACACGCCTATATAAATAATACACAAAACCTTCCATACCTGAGGCGTTTAGCTTCCGGTTTCCCGACTTCTAACATTTTATTTCGTGTTTCAAAATTGGCTGCGAGAACGCGGGCACGCACAGAGACTTACCATGATCAGTATAGGGAACAACTACACCAGGCGCGGAAGTTTTACCAATAAGTCAGCAGGAGGGCGCCTTATACACCTCGATGCTCATCCTGCCGAAACAAAGAGCAAAATTTCTGACCGAATGGGCGAGTATTTTGATGAACTACTGAACAACCAAAATATCGGCGAGCTGGAAAGACGACGGACAAATGCTGCCACCACCGACCATGGAAGAAATAGTCGGTGCAATTCATCGGCTTAAAAATCACAAGTCGCCAGGAGCCGAGGGAATTGCAACGAAATTGGTTAAATGTAGAGGCGATCAACTGCACCAAGTGGTTCATTAACTTATGCTCAAGGTATGGGACAACGAATCAATGCCGGACGACTGGCAAAGAGGGATTATCTGCCCATACATTAAAATTATAGAGGCATCACGTTGCTGAGTATCATCTATAAAATATTCTCCGCTATCTTGCTAGGCCGGATAGCCCTATACGCTCAGAACATCATTCGCTCATACCAAAGAGGCTTCACTCCAAGCAAATCAGCAACAGATCAGATTTTCTCTCTGCGGCAAGCGATGAAATGTGCGATGTTGCTGAAATGTGAACATCAGTTGCACCATTTTTCATCGACTTTAAAGCCACCTGTGATAGCATAGACAGTTGAAAACTGTACGCGGCCATCAAAAAATTCGGTATCCCGACGAAATTGATAAGACGGACTGAACTGACCCTGACCAATGTGCGAAGCCAGATAAAAGTAGCAGGATCACTTTCGAGATCAATCGACATCAACAATGATCTAAGACGAAGTGATGCCCTATCATGCGTCCTCTTTAACCTGGCCCTGGAGAAAGTGATTCGTGATGTAGATGTCAATGCACGAGGCACCATCCTTTTCAAGTCTACCCAACTATTGGCCTACGCTGACGACATTGACATTATGGGAAGAACAATCCGAGATGTACAGTCTACCTTCATCCAGATCGACCAGGCGGCACAAGATCTTGGGTCGCACATTAATGAAGGCAAGACGAAGTATATGGTGGTAACGTCAACGTCAAAAACCAACTTTTGGCCGTGTTCGAGAGAAGAATCCTCCGAAGAAATCTTGATCCACTACATCAGGATGGACGATTCCGTAGCCTCTATGACGTGGAAAATTGTGAGCGATACCACGACCTAATCCGCATAGGTGAAGATGATGAAAGGAGGAAAGTCTATAAAGGCAATATCTAATGTAGGAAAAGAAAACGTGGCAGACCCTGCCTGAGATGTCAATAAACCGTTTCTTAAATAATAAATGTAAAGCCTTGGCTTCAATTTTTGCTCTTATAGCACCACCACTTTGCCCAAATATTGTACACAATACCTAGATGCAATTGATGCCAAAAAACGATTCCTCGGATCTAACACAAGGGATGACCCCCGCCTCCTTAAGAAAAATATTTAAATCCACTTTCTTCCAATGTTTCACCGAATTACCTAATAAAACTATGTGAAGTTAATGAAGATGCAGATACTTCACTAATAGAAGGTTATTTAGAGTCCCTTTGCAATGGAATCGAGCTTGCAATTAGTAATGATATAGATCATCCATTTATTCAGTATGTTATGGCCGTGTCGTAATCCAAGGCTAGCTAAAAATGGATGCTGCCTGGTACCGAGAGCTTATCTTTCGCAACCACATCCCATTGATTACTACTTTGTACTTTGTCAAAAAGCAATAACAGCTACACGATTTGGGTTATTCTTTCTTATTCCCTTCGAAACAATATTCATTCAAAAGCTTTAATGTTTACATCAGGTTACTACTTGGCCGTTAACCCGGGATTATCGGGACGGTTTTTATTTGATCGCCAAGGACAAATGCATTTCTAGCCATCTAATGTTGGACGTCCTCTCCTCAGAGACTTAAACATTAAAAATTGTTGGTCACCCATCTGTGAGGGTTGCTTTTATCCCTTTGCCTCGCTGATTCGGCTACGCAGATCATTTTTAGAAACGTTCGTTGGTAACTTGTCATTAGACAGCCCATCTTTGAGTTCGTTTCTCTTGTTCGCGTTAATGCGATAACCTCAGCCCTTCAGCATATTACTCTAAACACTTTTTACTTCGCCTTTATGTTTGCCCCTCCTTGTTTCGTTTTTGACGAGCCTGTCATCATTGCTCTTCTTACAACCGGTGGTTTGGACTTTATAATTGTTTTTCTTCGTCTACATATCCGTGGGCTTTGTCATCCCTAGGACCGTTCTTTAAATCGCCGAATCCATTTTTCCTTTGGTGACACCATTATTTCATTGGCTTCCCGTCCCCCAATTGCTCCTGATGAATGACTTATTGACTTAATGGTTCACATGACTTTTTGGTGGACACGATTGTCCGTGTGGAAAACGCTTTGAACACAAACTTTTCCAATGACATGATTTGTTGAAGAATGCCACGCTTAGCGTGCGTGCTTTCCCACTCTCTCGATTTTTTGACGATGGCGACCTTTCACCCCACATTGTTTTTCGATTACTGCATAGCTTGAACTGATACAATTGTTCAATAATTGCGATGTCTCAACTGACGCAAATTTTTGCAAATAAGTTAATGGCGGCCATTCTAGGATTTTTTCTACAATTTTCGATATCTATCTAATTTTAGCCTTCAGATTATGGTTCAAGCTAGATTTATGAGATAAAAGAGTGGGTTTAAGGCAACGTAATGAAAACACGTGAATTATTCTTAAATGATGTAAAATATATAGTGACGTTGATACAACCTCCCTTGTATGATATTCATGACACAATTCACTTTCCCGGTCCTTCTCCCCTTCTTTAGCTTCTTAGAGACACACCAAACATATTCAGGTCCCTGACAGGCTACTTCCAAGTCCTTCATTCGATTTTGATGAAATCTGGGTAAGCGATGGAAGTTATTTTTTCAACATCGGTTAAAAATGCATCCAGACTTTTAATAAAACCCAAATAGAGCGTTTGGATAAAATGGTGATTGTTAAAATGAAAACTCCCCCCCCCCCTTTCTCTTACTTTATTAAACAATTCTATTACTTGCAGATATGCATATTTCGGCCAATACTTGTCACCTTCCTCAGTGCTAGAATTCAGTATCCGCTTTAATTTTTTTAGTCCCTCGTCGAATCTTGGGACAGAACTGATAATTGTCAGTTCAAAAACAGATGCCGCCCAAAATCAATTGTAATGAGAATTAACTCCCTGAAAATCTATTATAGATGGGCTAATCGTTAACGAATGTGTTTTCATTTAAACAGGATTCCAAATGTCTCAACATCTACTCATTTTATAGCTTGGAAATGTGCCCTCATGGTTGCTCGTTTTGAAGCTATAGTAGGGTTAGTTAATTTAGAATTTTACTTAAATCCTTTTCAGCTCCCACTAGATTCTGTGCAATTTAAACAACTGCTTCACCGGCAAATAAGCTTAATTACTGAATTAACAAAAAAACAAAAGATAAGGCGGGAACACCGGCTAGCATAAGCTACTCGTAAGAATATTATCTCGACAGCATTATTGATAAAGTACAGCTTTAGATTTCTTACCAGTCACGATGCAATTACTTATTGCCTCTCAAGGACTTACAAAAACAACAGAAATCGCTGCTATTTATAACTGAATCAATATTCAGCAATTTCACAATATTATTCAAGACAAATAAGTGGATTCATTGACGATATCAACTCACCTGGAACGTTCCCAAACCCAACGCCGGCATTTCAAGCCCATTATTGAGTTTTATATTTGGAACCTGCACCATGACTGCGTCACCTCAAACCAGAACTATCACAAGCAGAGAGTACACTGGTTGGGTCTCCTCAAATGGGGAGCTTTTTATACTCAAGTGTGCTCCCCTTCAGAAATAACTTTCCATTACACGCAGTCAACGCACAGTCGGACTTGAAAATAGAATACACCACAATGGGAGTCAGTGAGATTGCTCGCAACAAGATAGTGGGATCTGCACAGTGGAGAATGTATAGTTCAACATTTAAATTACTGAAAAAATGTTGATTATTCCCACAGATTCCACAGATGACAGATGAGAAATAAATTGACACCCTCTTCCATTATCTTGGAAATTTTCAAAGGTGACTATGTTCCAATATCAAAGCCCCAAAGTTGTTCACAAAGGTTTCCGCTCGAGATCCTCCTGCATTGACCACATTAACAGACTGCTCTACGCAGGAGGGGCATTCCAGAGAAACTAACAGCTGTAATCAGACCGACATATTATGGCGGAAAATGCCACGTGGTGCATGGAGGTAAAATTTCGGAGGATTTTGAGGTCTAAAGCGGAATCCACCATGGTTGCATCCTATCACCGGTTTTATTTCTTCTTGTAATCGGTGACGTTCTTCATGGTGCCTTGTTCGGAGGACGTGAAGGAGTTCAATGGATACTGACATCTTTCCTCAAACACCTCGACTACGCTGATTACATCTGCTTGCTTTCTCAACGGATCATGGACCTCGGCCAAATGGCTCTGGATTTGGAAAAAGATACAAGTACTGAAGATAAACACCAGCAAAACCAAGGTTCTTAGTCGGACGAGTTAACACACTCTCCTTATCTGCGTTAATGGGCCGAGCACCGAAAGCGTAGATTGTATATCTAGGAAGCGTGGTTTCTGCGGACTGTGGCACCAAACTGGATGTTGCCCAACACATTAACAGCGCTAGATTCGCTTTCGCTGCCCTGTCTAAAATCTGGAAATGTAGTTATCTTAACACCAGCCAAATTCACACTTTTCTGTGCTAGTGTTTGTAATAGCATAAATGGGATTAAGATGGTCAAATGATCATGAGTGGTCGGAGACGACCTAGAGGAAAGAGCTATACCAAAACCTAAAAGAAATTGGCTAAATTGACTGTGAAAGGCTGCCGGCAATTATTGAAGCTACATCGACGCCTCTGTGCTAGTCAGGCTCGGGAATGTGGGGGAGTCCTTTGAACGCTTCGATCCCTCACGTGTTAAATCAAAATTCATATGTCTCTGCCCCCACCGGACTTTAAAAAAACGTAAATAGACGTGGATATCTCCGTACACCTAACAATATGACCACACGAGCTAAATTTGGAAGTAAAGAAAAACAAGTCGCGAAACCGGAAGCTGGACGCTTCAGGTGTAAAAGGTTTTGTGTATTTCTTTTATAAAGACATTTGAGTGTGCATTTGTCCCATTAGTACCTAGTACGTAATATATGCATATATTATATGACAATATCCACATTCAGTCTTGAAAGCAACAACTTTGACCTATTATAACCTCATTAGTAATTGTGCGATTTCCACCAAACTTAGGTAGGATCATGGTCTATGCTATACCCTAAATTATTTAGCGGTGCTAGAATGAAGTTAAGGGGATTTTTCAGCCAATTACTAAAAATTATAATAATATAATAATAATATTATTAACTTTATTTAAACGGATATCGGTATGGAGGGTACTTTCGAGCCTAGGCACCATACAGTGGCAGCCATTTGATTTTTTTTTCAGATTTTTCGGTTGGGTAGTTCCTGAAAATGGGTCCGTTAAGGAAATGATTACTTTCGACCCCCCGTACTCCCCACCTTTCCAACAAATATCAAAACAAACACCGGCTTCGGAAAGTTCTGCTCGAGACCGTTCATTTGATACCCAACATGACTATATTTGGAGAAAAAAATGTACCCCCCCCCCCTTGCGTGTATAGGGACCCCCCTTAAATTTGACGTTGAATGATGTAACTGGCTTTGTTTTACACAAAACCTTAAAAACGACTCGACCGCGCGAGTAATGGAACTTGTTCCATAGACATAAAAAAAAATAAATGATTTTATTTTTAGACGTTTATTCACATCAATGCGAATGCAATACAATACAATAACTGCCTTTACGTTAATTGAGTGCACCATTTATAATATTACAATAATGCTTACTCAGGTGCATGTGCGTGGAGTGCGTTAACATATTATATTTAGAAAAAAGTAGAGTGCATGGCATGTGTGGCAATCTGATGAGTTAGCATGGCATGTGTTGGTATCGAAGTTCGCATTGGGGTCGTTGACGTGGATCATGTATTGGCATCGGGTGGTTATGATGGGGTCGTTGACGTAACTCGCGCGTGGTGTCGAAAGTCTCCGGACCCGAGTGCCGCGATCGAGAGGAAGAATCCACGACGAATCACAATCTCGATCCTTGTTCCTCCTGTCTCAAATGTTCAGAGAGGCGCGACAACTCATCAATCAATCTTGAAATTTAAAGTGAGAGTTTGAAGAAAAATTCTTTTGCTATGCACTTCGAACAATTCGAAAGTGCGAAGGATCATCATCATCAACGGCGCAACAACCGGTATCCGGTCTAGGCCTGTCTTAATAAGGAACTCCAGACATCCCGGTTTTGCGCCGAGGCCCACCAATTCGATATCCCTAAAAGCTGTCTGATCGTCCTGACCTACGCCATCGTTCCATCTCAGACAGGGTCTGCCTCGTCTTCTTTTCTACCATAGATATTGCCCTTATAGACTTTCCGGGCTGAATCATCCCCATCCATATTGATTTAGTGACCCGCCCACCGTAAACTATTGAGCCACATATTATCCACATCCAGACGGTCGTGGTATCGCTCATAGATTTCGTCGTTATGTAGGCTACAGAATCGTCCATCCTCATGTAGGAGACCGAAAATTCTTCGGAGGATTCTTCTCTCGCAATTTTTCTTGCTAAGAATCCAAGTCTCCGAAGAGTACATGAGGACTGGCAAGATCATAGTCTTGTACAGTAAGAGCTTTGACCCCGTGGTGAGACGTTTCGAGCGGAACAGTTTTTGTAAGCTGAAATAGGCTCCGTTGGCAGCCAACAATCGTGCCCGGATTTCCTCGTCGTAGCTGTTATCGGGTGTGATTTTCGACCCTAGATAGGATAAATTATCAACGGTCTCAAAGTTGTATTCTCCTATCCTTATTCTTCCCGTTTGACCAGTGCGGTTTGGTGTTGTTGGTTGGTTGATTTTTGGTGCTGACGTTGCCACCATATATTTTGTCTTGCCTCCGTTGATCTGCAGCCCAAGATCTCGCGCCGCCTGCTCGATCTGGATAAAGGCAGTTTGTATGTCTCGGGTCGTTCTTCTCATGATGCCGATATCGTCAGTATGGGCCAGTAGCTGGGTAAACTTAAAGAGGATCGTACCTCTTGCATTTACCTCAGGATCACGGATCACTTTCTCCAAAGCCAAGTTAAAGAAGACGCATGATAGGGCTTCCCCTTGTCGTAGACCGTTGTTGATGTCGAATGGTCTTGACAGTGATTCTGCTGCTTTTATCTGGTCTCGCACATTGGTCAGGGTCAGCCTAGTCGGTCTGTCCTATCAATTTCGTCGGGAAACCGAATGCTCTCCTGGCCGTGTACAATTTTACCCTGGCTATGCTATCATAGGCGGCTTTAAAGTCGATGTAAAGATAGTGTAACTGATGTCCATATTCCAACAGTTTTTCCATCGCTTGCCGCAGAGAGAAAATCTGATCTGTTGCTGATTTGCCTGGAGTGAAGCCTCTTTGGTATGGGCCAATGATAATCTGGGCGTAAGGCGCTATCCGGCCTAACAAGATATGGGAGAATATCGTATAGATGGGACTCAGTAAGGTGATACCTCAATAATTGCTGCACTGTGCGATATCTCCCTTTTTATGTATGAGACAGATAATGCTTCTTTGCCAGTCGTCAGGCATTGATTCGCTGTCCCACACCTTGAGTACAAGTTGATGAACCACGAGGTGTAATTGGTCGCCTCCATATTTAACCAATTCGGCTGTAATTCCATCGGCTCCTGGCGACTTATGATTTTTAAACCGGTGAACTGTACGGACTTTTTCCCATCGCTGCCGGAAATCAGATTTCCCTCTTTGTCTCGGCAGGATGAACATCGAGGTGTGCAAGGCTTCATCCTGCTGACTTGTTGGTAAAACTTCCGCACCTGGTGCGGTTGCTCCCTGTACTTTTCTAGTTCGCAAACCGTAGTCCGTGGCTGAGAGGTGGCAGCGTTAAATCAACAAGTGGTCAATTTGGTTGAAAGTGGTCCCGTCTGAAGGGACCCAAGTTTGTTTGTGGACCGCTTTCCGCGCAAACCAGTTACTTCCAACAACCACTTCGTGTGACACTGCTAATTGAATTATCCGCAGTCCGTTATCATGGGTATCCTAATGTAAGCTATGGGAGCTATCGTATCACCTGAATAAGGGGTCCGTCCCTATTTGGCTGTTAAAATCCCCAAAGATGATTTTGATATCATACTTGGGACAGGTTTCAAGGGTTCGGTCTACTGCCTCATAGAAAGTATCCTTCTCCGACTCTGCGGTCTCCTCTGTAGGGGCGTGAACGTTAATAAGGCTTATATTTCCAAACGTTCGCTAATGTTTTCAAAGCCGATAGCAGCAGGTTTCATTTTTTGGCTGACTAAGAAACCTATCCCGAGCACATGATTTACTAAATGAACACTATAATATATGGTTTAGTGGCTCTTCTCCATGAAACCGATCCTTGCCCAACGCATCTCCTGCAACGTTGTTACGTGAGTTCTATATTGAGACAGGGTATCGGCTAGCTGCTTGGTAGCTCCTTCTCTGTACAGTGAATGCAGAAAATACGTTAATTCGTTATTCTGTTTATCTTGCCAAGTTCGCCGTTGTGCTGTCAGTCCCGCACAAGGCTCCTTTTGTGGCTTCGTAGCAAGTTGTTTTCCATGTACGGTTGTCAGCCATATCCAACCCTGGAGGACAATTTGGTACAATTTGTCTGTTTTTTAAGCGCGGGAGAGATATTGTTTGGTAGTAGAGCTGTTGGTATTGGTTCAGCAGGCGTTTCGCAGGTTTAATTCTCCATCGTGGGTACCAATCGACGTTTCGTCCTAGGACCTATACTACCCTTTGACCACTTTGACCTCTATAGCAGAAGCTTAATTTGTTGTAATGTATTCACTAGTCCTACCTTTCGATTCCGTCTTATATTACCATTGTGATTGACAGGCTTCTTTCTTGCATTTCATCAATCCATATTTATTGTGTCAAGTTGGATGGAAATTCTCTTTGATATCAACACAAGTTTCTAGCTTTCTCCACTTTATTTTCAAATTTAAGTTACCACATCTACAACACAATGGGAGGATCTGTGCACTGAACACCTTAAGGAACCAATCAATGGACTCATAATCGGTTAGGTTAAATTGAAGAACCTCTTATATGTTGTACCTTATCTAATATTCACACCGCGTTATTTAGACGGTTTCATACCTGCGATGCTTACAGGCTTTTGCAAATGTAAGGACATTTTTTAGAGGCAGGAAGCATTAGATTCTTCATCTTAGCAAGATGGGTAGCTGCGGATAAGGTACAAGCGCTACCTGACTTCTTCCTCTCTTTAGTCGCAAATAGTCGAGCCATCCCACCTCCCTTTTTAAAATCAATAAAAATACCCCTTTTGCGACTGCAGGTTCTTTTACAAAGATTCTCTTCTATACCAGCATCAGTTCCTCCATTCGGTCATGTAATTTTCTCTGACTTCGCCCTTCAGAATAAACTTAGCAAAAACGGGCTCTGGTCCCACCATTATGGAACTGGACCCTTGGCCAACTAGCCTATTAGATTCCTTAAGAGAGCTTCGAGTTTAGTGATCGGCACTTGATACTACTAAATTTGTGCAGATTTGGGTTCCTTATTTATGCAGATCTCATTCCTAAAAAAATCCCTGTCTCTTAGAAACTTAGGAAGGAATAGAGTTCCTTTTCAAAAAATAGTAATCGAAAATAAAACAAATTTATTCATTTCCTCTCTGCACCAACTCAACTTTTCTCGCTTTATTTTACATCCCCTCCACCACAATAATTCCTTCACTCTTTGATCGTTGTGACAAATTCAAAATTCAGTTTTGAATGGATAATGTTTATGACTTTTGTCGACCATACTGAAATTACAAACGCGGACACCAGTATTGAGTTCTTCCAAAATCTTCATATCATCTGGAGATAGTTCAAAGTCAAACACCTGGAAATTTTCTTCGATTCGTGATTTTGTCACTGACTTCGGAATGGGGATAGTTCCTAGTTCGAGCTGCAAATCAAAAGAGATATTGGCCATCAAATACTGACCTTCAATTTTCTTTATTATTTCTAATAATTACTTACACAATAGCGGATAGCAACCTGGGCTGGGGTTTTACTATATTTTTTCGCAATTGCTTTAGTTCGCTCGTCATAAAGAAAAGCTGGTTTCTTAGCTGCGGAGTTATGTCGACCCAAAGGACAATATGAGATTACTACAATGTCTCGCTTCCTACAGAACTCACGAAGTTTCTTCTGATTTAGTTCAATATGACACTCGAACTGCAAATGGTCGAAAGAAAGATACAAGGATCAGATTTGAACCAGAGAAGCCAAAGATGGAAAACTTATGCTTCTCTACTACTTAGAAAACCTCTTCTCTTACCTGATTTACAACTGGCTTAATTTCACAGTTTCCTAAAATTCTTTCAGTTTGGTCAGCATTGAAGTTTGAAATTCCGATACTTCGGACCAGCCCCTTTTTCACAAGTTGTTCCATTGGCTTCCAGATGTCCACACAATCATAGTCACTAGAAGGCAAATATTCTAATTAATACACTTTCCTTTGAGCTTCTAATATTGTAAGTTTGCATTCATACTTTGTCGTTACGAAAGTTGCCCGTTCTGCTTTGGGTATAGGCGTGGCATCATCAACGTAAGCGAATCCCATAGGGAAATGAATCAAATATAGGTCAATATAGTCTAGCCCTAGATTTTCCAATGACTTCCTACAAGCGTACTCAACTCTGGAAGGATCGTAATGAATACACCAAAGCTAAAAATAAGGATAAATTTTGTCTCGGTTTAGGTATTCCAGTGAACTTGGTGCAAATATCTCACTTTTGTTGTTAGAAAAATATCTTCACGTTTAACGTCTCCGCTTGATATTTTTTCGTTTATGGCCAAGCCCACTTCGTGTTCATTCCCATAGAAGAAAGCTGTGTCGATGTAACGATAACCAGTGTCAATGGCATATTTTACTGCTTCAGCTACTTCATTGGGTTTGGACTGAAAATAAAAGTAAGCAAAAACACAAACAGGACTAGGGATCAGTATGTCTAGACAGGTTCCACACTAAACGAGAAATTTGACGAGAAAGGGTGAAAATTTCCGCTTTTGTGGGTTCATATAAGAAAGCAAATAACACTTGGGAACTAATACGTGTGGTTTTCCAGGTTTTGTTTGTAAAACAAACAATATTGGTGCATTATCTGTCTGTCTGTCTCTCACACGCACTTTTCTCACAAACCGCTGAACCGATTGACATGTAATTTGGTGGCAATTCAGAATCTATGAACGCCCAAACATGCGTTCCCATCTTTCTAGGTTGAATTTAAGGAGGGGTCCTTATACATGCAAAAGCAGGGTGTAAATTTTTTTAACCGAATATACTCATGTGGGGTATCGTTTAGTAGGTTTCGATTAGTACTTTTCGAAGCCAGTTTTATAATAGTTTTGTGATTTGCTGGAAACTCGGGTAGTGCTGGAGTCGATGATTACGATCATTTCTTAACGGACCCATTCTCAGAAACGACCCAACCGAAAAATCTGAACAAAATCATGGAACTGCTCCTATACGTTGTCCAAGTCTCAAAATATTTTCCATCTATGCATATCTACTCAATTAATAATAGTCTATTGCTATGTTTTTGGAAACTTGACTAGAGACTCCCCTTAAATTTATTCTAGAGTTATAAAATTAATGTAGATTATAGTATGATGTATGATATTCCCAAGTTTGATCAAAATCTCACCATTGCTGACTAAGTTACAGTAGCTCAAAGTTGTCTTTTTCGTGTGCATTCACTACACCTCACAATAATACATATCAATATCACACTAAAGTGAGTAGTTTGACATGATAAATATACATATGCATTACGGGCTACGTGCAAATGGGATTGTTCTGCACTCCAATATAATTTACAAACAAAACCTTTCTTACCTGATGCGTCTACCTTCCGGTTTCCGGCCCCCACCAAGTGCTACAGGTGTCTGGACTATGGACACACGTCAGCAACTTGCAGAGAACCGGGCAGGAGAACAGCATGCCGGAGATCCGACCAGGTAGATTACCAAGCGTAGACCTGCAATGAGAGCGATACCTGCATTCTCTGCAGGGATTGTGGCGCGACTGGTGAGAATGTCGCACACACTGCGGGCTCGGGACGGGGTTCAATATTTAAGGCGGAACTGGAAAGGGTTATAGCGCGAATGGCACGATCTGCATTTTACAAATTAACATGCACCGGAGTGCAACCGCTCACCAGTTGCTAGCGCAGTTCACTGCGCAGGAAAATACTGATCTAGTGTTAATCAGCGATCAATACCAAAATAGGGACCCGGCTTCATAGCATCTCGACTTATCGGGCAAGGCCGCCACCTGGGTTCGGGACGACGGGACGGAGGGGCAAATCCTGATAGGCGGTAATTTTAATGCTAGGGCCCTAGAATCGGGCATACCTCAGCCGGACTCCAGAGGGAAACGGCTTTTAGAAATGGTAGCGAAAACCGGGCTTGTAGTTTTAAATGCCGGATCCACGCCAACGTTTAGTCGCCCAGGCTGTGAAGGACGCATTCCTGATATCACTTTTACGTCGGAATCTCTGGTATCATCGGTGGACGGGTGGCGAGTCTTGGAAGACTTCTCGGCAAGTGACCACCAAAGCATCGCGTTCGAAGTGGCTGACGTTACTTGTCGGCGGGCGCCAACGCAACGCTCCCCCTGCCTATGAAACATCGGGAAGTTCGTCGAACTTCTAGGAGCAGGCAGACCCACGCTGAACGACGCTCCGGAGGGTGATAGCATCCTAGCTGACACCGTCGTAAATTCAGTGCTGAACCTGATAACGACGGCGTATGAGTATTCCATGCCCCAGACCGGCCTCAACCCTTACAAATCTTCTATGTACTGGTGGACGACAGAAATTGCCGACTTACGGAGGAAATGTCATAAGCTCCACCGTTTAGCACACGCCAACGAGGTGGCATGTGCCATAAAGGCACGGTATAGATCAACAGAAACGAGACTTCATAGAGTGATAAATAAAAGCAAAGCTCGCGGCTGGTAGACCTTGGTCAACAAGGTAAATGAGGGCCCTTGGGGACTTGGCTATAACCTTGTTACTCGGAAAATCGGGGCTCTGCGGAAACCCTGCGTACTAAGTACCGACCAGATGGACCTCATTGTACGGGCATACGTCCTGCACGGATTGATGTCAATAAGGCGGAAAGCGTCGGGGATTGCCCTCTTTTAGCAATGAGAGAACTCGAAAAAGCGGTTCTTACTATGAAAAACAAGAAGGCGCCTGGTCCTGATGGCATCGCGAAATTTCCAAACTGGTGTTCCGCTAACGGCCAGACTTTCTGCTTGGGGTGTTCAACGCTTGTTTGAAGGAGGGCATTTTTCCTTGTCCCTGGAAGGTAGCCAGACTGGCTCAGATCAGCAAGGGTAAAAGAGAGCTGGAATTCCCGTCTGCATATCGACCGTTATGTATGCTTCACACGGCTAGGAAAGTGCTCGAGAAGCTCATCAGAAGTAGCCTCACTAAAGCGATCCGCCCTGCCGGGGACTTATCCCCAAAGCATTTCGGATTCAGGAGCAGAGAGATCCACAGTGGATGCTATTATGGAGGTCGTAAATGCGGTTCATTGAGCCGAGGCACACAGTCACCGATCTCGGCGGATAGTGCTCCTCATAACGCTTGATGACAGAAATACCTTCAATTCCGTAAGATGAACAGGTATGACAGATATGTTAAAAACTCATTTTACGTGCCAAGCTATCTCTTGCGAATATTGAGGGATTATCTGAAAAACCGCTCTCTGCTCTATGAGACGCTAGAGAGCCAGAGGAGGGTGGAAATCACGTCGCGAGTAGCACAGGGATCCATCCTAGAACCGGACCTCTGGTACGCTTCCTACGATAGTTTGGTGAGACTCGATATTCCCGAAGAGTCGCGTCTTGTCGGTTATGCAGCTGACATTGCGGCACTTGTCGCCGAACGCACTGTTAAACAAGCGCAAAGCAGACTTGGCATTTTGTTGCTACGGGTAACTACTGGATGACTGCTCATGGTTTCAGCCTTGCGCTGAAAAAAACCGAAGTAGTCATCTTACCAGAAAGAGAATCCCGACCCTGCATCCCATATCGATTGGTGAGTGACTATAGAGTCAAAACCAGCGGTTAAATACCTTGGATTAATGCTCGACTCGAAGATGACCTTCTTCGAGCAAATCAAAGCAGCAGCGGACAGGACTTCAGTTGAAGTCTCGACCTTGAGTCGGCGAATGGCGAATGTTGGGGGTTCTATATCTCCTTATGGGAGCAACGCAGTCGGTTCTGCTCTATGGCGCGGAGGTATAGGCGTATGCCTTTGACAAGGAGGTGCATCGTAAGCGCATTGCTGAAGTGCAGAAACGGGGAGCTTTGTGAGTGGCGATGCTTGTCGCACTGTCTCAGAACCGGCGGTGATGGTGATCGCGAGAGTGATCCCCATTGGCCTTCTTGGCAAGGAGCCTAAAGCTATCTACCGCCGTAAGGATGAAAACTTAAGAGAGGTGGTTGCCCGTGAAGAACGTCAACGCACTCTTATCGTGTGGCAACTCCCTTGGCAAAATGAGCCAAGGGACAGATGGACTGCGCGACTCATCGATAATTTTGAGCCATAGCTGAACCGAACGCACGGTGAGATTGATTACTTCCTTACCCAACTTCTAAACGGGTATGGAGGTTTTCAGTCTTACCTGCATAGGATTGGGAGCACATGATCTCCTGATTGTATGTTCTGCAATGGAGTGGCAGGCGACGCTGAACGCACCTTTTTCTTTCGCGAAAGGTGGGATGGCTTTCGTTAGCAGCTTTATGCAGGCACAGGGCAGCTCTCTCCAGACAACATTGTCATAGAGATGCTGAAGAGCGCTGGCAGCTGAAGTCGTGTTGCGCATTATGTTCGAACTTTTCTTATTGCGTAGAAGATTGAACTCAACCGGCGCAGGGACCGGATGGCAAGGGGTTCCCTAAACTAACAACTCCCTTCCCCTCTCGTTGGTGAAAGGGATTCCCTGACTTGAAGGCTCCCGAAGCCGAGAGAGCGGGGAGGGCTAGCCCGAATTAATGTGTCCAACGGTTCCAGGTTAGTTCTCTGATGGCAGGTAGGTGTTTAGTTGGTAGTGCGACAGCGTACATTTGAAGGAGTCCAACGCATTCACCTACCCTACTTCCAAAAAAACTCCCGGATCCCGAGCATATGTCGGCACTATAATGTATTCCAGCTTGGTCTGTTAGACTCTCCCCCTACTATAGTTTGAAGCTTAAACTAAGCTCTCTACTTTCTCTTCCATGGGGGGCAGTATTCAAGTGGATTCTCTCCGTTTATTAGCCTCGTTTATAAATAAATAAACAAATAAAACTAGCAGAGTTGTTCCCGATAACGTCATCAAGCCGTAGGTCACCGAGAATAAAGCTAGTCTGTCACATGCATTTTATTCATTTATATCAACTAAAGGTTAACTTCTGGAAGCGGTTACGATATAGGCATCGAAGTAAGGCAGGACGCCAGAAACTACCCTACCTGTTTTACACAAAATCTTAAAAACTATTCAAATGTGATCAAAAGATATTAATATTAATGAAAGCATAAGTGTTGCAGATTATACAAATACATAAAAAAAAACCACAAATAGCGCGAAAGTTGCTTGTTTAAATATAGACCAAGCACATGACAATTGTAAAATGCAACTTTTTTAGCATTTATATACAAACAAAGCTCTAAAACACAAAAAATAGGTAGTAAATACCTCGTCTACATAAGACACTATTGTCGGCACTGTTTTCCACGAAAACCTATAATATATAAATATGGAGATCATAAAATGTTTAAGTGGTCACTTAGCACTTAGCACTTAAAACAATATGACTTAAGATGTCCACAAAATTTTCTTAAAGATACAATTGAGTGCCAATGTCATCCCATTTGATTAATCAACAGCAAAAGGGACCAGAGCAAGTTTGGCACCTTTGCGAAGCTACTAGTCAAAGTTGCATCTGCAGTCACCTTTCGATGAAGAGTACCCCTCTCGTCCGTCGTCAATGCCTCGTTGGAGACAGGGTTAGTTTGACAGGTAGGTGAACACTACACATACAGTGACCATTAAACGTCATCCATAGTCGTATTGAAAGTATAACAACTGGAGAAATTGGCTACATCTTTAAAGATTTTGGTTGCTAGCTCAAGAGGAACTTCAAGATTCTAAGGGATCAGCAATGGCAAAGGTAAGTCAGCTGTATCCGCATCCAATTAAGACAGGTGACCCTATAATGTCGTGCCAGCGTCTGCACGAGAGTAGGAGAACAAACTACTGGTGGAACTAGCAAATCTGGTTCGTCTTGTCTGCGAGCGAGAAAAGTTTGCCAAACAGCAAGGAGAAAACCGAAATACCAGGGACTGAAGGAAGAACGCTGAAATCAATGAAGTAGTTTTAAAAAAACTTTACGAGAAAGCAAACGGAATTGCTGCAACCAGCTATACCTTGAGTCCATTATAAACCCGGAAAGCGCTACCTTCAAAGTTGTTGTTGTTGTTGTACGTGAGTGAAATACCCCAAGTCAACTGTATGTGGCTCTTCTTGAAAATAACGACAATCTTCGCTCCGCAGCGCGCATCTCCTCGATCCCCTGGGTTACCGAGGAGAAACTCCGGGAATACTGTGCAAGCCAGACTAAACCCGACTGGTTCATTAGCGCATATAAATCTTGCCTGGTAGAAACCACACGTTGTTGAACAGATAGAAATTGATTCTACTGCCAAAGTTCAATTCACGTTACCCTATCTATCTATCTATCACTATGTGCAAGATTGATTGATTATATACAACTTTATAAAAGGCTGCTCCTTTTCATCGACTTGAGGAATGGTTTATTGCAACGATAGCAAAGATTTCGGCGAGGCCATTCTAAGATTGATGCAATAGCAGTGGCAATGTATCGCAAGAATTGAAATGTATCTTATCTCTGGGCGGAAACATTGCACAATGCTATGAGTCGCAGAAGTTTCAGGCATAGGCCAATTCCGTTGATGGTATAGTGGGGGCCATCGCGGGAATGATGTCTTCAGATCTTTTAGGGAATGAAGTCACGAGCTATTGAGCTACCATCTGATGCAGTTCCTTACCTACCTACCTCCTAGCATTATGAATAAAAGAAATGCCTACAGCCCTCCGAAATGAACGAGTTTTGTTACTGTTTTTCAAGCGCCATTACATTCAACGACCCAGAAGATATTATGTGCGGTTGTCCGAACCTCACGGATGAAGGAAGAAAATTGAGCGACTGTTTCAACACAGGTAAATCGAAGTCAAAGCCCTTCCCATAAATCAATACTTGACGGTGAACTCGCAGTGATATAAACGAAAAAGTGGGGATATCACACTGCTGTAACCTATTATAATGCTGTCTATAAAAAAGAAAAAAAAAAGAATATTCTGGGAAGGAAACTGTCCCACTGTCTGTCTGGAAGCGAAAAGGCAATCGAGCAATCCAAGATATAACCAATAACAATTGGCTTAATTAACAAATCTGTTTACCACTTCACTCAGAAGAGGAAGGAAAGACGAAATCGTAATGGACATCAGAAATTCCACCAAACAAAAAAGAGTCGGAAAAATTGAATCTACTAACCATCACTTCTTAGCGGACAAGGGGAAAAATTGGTTGCTATAGAAGAAGGTAGGTTTCATCTGGTAAAGAAAGATTCTGATCCTTGACTACATCAGAAAAGTGAGTAAAGCCCCACCGCCCTGAATAATAATAATAACGCAGTCTTGCAGATTACTCACTGAACAGGCTATCACCATACAAGCAGTTAGGAATAAAATGGAAATCAATCTATAAGAAGAAGGAGGAACTTGAGGTCCGGTACGGATAACCGGTGGAGTCGTCTAACTTATTGATTAGGTTGGGCTCCTGTAATGCACTGCACGGCGTCAAAACCGCTAATAGTGGGGCGATTCGACGTTTAGGCGCCACGATGACGCGGAGCATTGCTCCGCCTACACCACAATCTGTGGCAACCACTTCAGTAGGTTCGCATAGGCAGCGGATGAAGTGAACTGAGAAAATAAATCTCTTAATCATCCGCTCCTACTAAGAAATAACTGCGGGGGAGGATACAACATCTTACCGCCCCTTGTTGCACCAGGGATTCGTCGAGCGTTGCCCGCAATTCGTGCACTTGACTGTGTAGCGAGTCGCAGAACAGTACCGCTCATTACTCGCAGCGACACAATCCCGGCCGCTATTAGAGAACGTGTTCGAGGTCATCGTGGAAACTGGTGACCGAGAGTCGACGGGGAAAGAGGCACCAACAACACCATACCGCACTGCAGGCAACAGTTTTAGTACTCGCCGAAGCGCTCTTCTCCACCGTCCAGCTGAGGTTTCCGCTGACTTTCGGGACAAATTCCAATGAGCATATATAGAATTCTGGGAAATGGATCCTTTCCTCGCGACTAGAAATTCCCAAGCTCTATACATCTCAAGCAACTCCGAGAATTCTATCTCAAATCAATAATAAGATTGAATCTCGGCTGTGTTCTAATATGTCGCAGCTGCAATTACAATCACTTGTGTATTGTGGTGAAGTTGCGGCTGTCAGACTACACGAACAGAAGATTCTCTTTCGTGTTATTGGTTTGAGTGACCGAAGAGCCTCACCATGGAAAATTCGTCTGGAACGTCGGCGGGACTCACTTAGGCAGGACATTGCTAGACTACTTCATTTCAGCACTGGCAATGCCAGCAGACGGGTGTGGAATAAAGTGCAAAGGGTTTACAGGAACTATGCTATCCCTAGTGAAACACCCGTTTTCGATGACGGAAGCGAAACAATATTGGGGTGGACTTTGGGGGTTACCCGCCTAGCAGTGGATCACCCGGTATGAATTTTGCGGATGTTACCGAAGAGGAGGTTCGACGAACCATCAACAGCTCGAAGAACTGGAGGTGCTGGTATAACCAAATTTACCAGTATACACAGTCGTTTGACACATTAGTCGGCCGGAGGAATTTCCACCCTGCGGGAATTACCTTCCTTATCCCTAAAAAGGACACAGTGCAGGACTCCGCAGACACAAGACCGATTACATGCTTACCAACCCGTTACAAATTCATAACGCCTATCATTAGTGGAAGGGTCAATGCGCACCTCGAGACCAACAACATTTTGTCTGAAGAGCAGAAGGACTACCGAGTCGGTTCAAGGGGTTGCAAGGAGCAACTCATTATCGACTCGGTTATTGTAGGACAAGCAACTAGAGGCCTAAGAAACCTATTTAGTTGCCATATAGATTATGCCAAAGCTTTCGACAGAGTGCCGCATACCTGGCAAATCGATGTCCTACGTCTATATCGCATTGATCCCAAAATAATAAAGTTGTTGGCGACAGTCATGGAAGGGTGGCATACCACCTTATCAGTGCATTCATCTGAGGGTGTCAACACCTCAGAACCTATCTGTATACGGAGAGGCATCTTCCAGGGGAATTCGTTGAGTCCCCTTTGGTTTTGTATGGCAAAGAACCCTATTTCATGGCTACTGAATGATGCTAGAGCGCATGGTTTTGCAATCAAATATGGTCTACGTGCTAAGTATGAACTGATACACTTAATGTACTTAGATGACATCATGCTGTATGCTGGTACTTATGACCAAGAGATTTGATATTGTCTGCTATTTGTAGTCTAGCCTAAAATTGATAGACCAGTAGCTTCCTCCAAATTACAGTTTTTATTTTTCAATATAAATATATATTTCGGGAGCAACTAACCCCCTAAGTAGCTTTGTACTGATGAAGGGGGTAAGTTGCTCCAGAAAAATATACATCTATATTGAAAAATAAAAAGCGTAGTTTGGAGGAAGCTACTGATGACCACCCTAGAAGTCTGTTGCGAATAATAGACATATTCAGCTGTGATATTCGGATGGAATTTGGATTAGACAAATGTCGAATTCAAGCCATCCGCAAAAGTCATCACGAGTCGAATGCCTGACTTAGCATTGGTAACCTCCACATCCAAGCTATGGCCGAGACAGACTTCTACAAGTACTTGGGAATTCTGCAAGGAACCCATGCTCAAGTTGGTGATTTGCAGGATGCTCTGCTGTCCAAATTCCTGCGACGTGTAAAGCTAGTACTGAAATCGCATCTCTCGGGGAAGAATAAGATAAGCACATTGAATGTATTCGCTATCCCTTCACTGGCCTATGGATTCAGAATATTGACGTGGATGAAGACCGATTGGAGAAACGTCCAATGACGGATACGGACTGCTATGTCCAAATTCCGAATACAAACTCTGCCGTGGAGCGGATGAACCTGCCTCGTGATATCGGAGGGAAGGGCGTGGTTGACATGACGGCACAACATCATCGCAAAGTCTACTCGCTACGCGCCTATTTTTATAGCAAAGAGCAGGGAAGTCCCCTGCATGCGACTGTCTGTAAGGTAAACTCTGGACTGACTCCACTTTACTTGAAGGATCGATCTTTCAATCCTCTGAGTGGGGTGACGCCGGACCAAGAGCGGATCGGTGAATGGAAGTCGAAAGCAAGATTCATCAAAACCTTGCATACAAACATGGGCTGATCATGGAAACATGTCCGGTTTACCGATATGAGCTGCAAGTACGCAAGTTCTAACTGATCGTCACATATCACACAACAAGCTTGACGTACTGTTAGTTGACAATACGGGTCACCCTGCCTATATTATTGATGTTGCTATCCCCCATAATAGAAGCATCGAACGAAAATACGTGAAGAGGAAGGTGAACAATGAGCCACTGGCTCGAGAAATCAAAGAAGTTTGGCGTCTCGAGTTCTCTTAAAATTTTCTATGGTTCTTTTTTTCCCAATCGCTTGGTGAATTCCTCAATCAGCTTCTTATAACACTGATTATTTGGTATAAATACAGCTCGACATTGTTAAAATATTTAACGAGAAAAACAAAGGCTATACCGTACTTTTTTTCAGTGTTATTCAATAAAAGCCCAGAACGGACTTCCTTAGAGCAGTCGCAAATAGCATACTCCTCGAATCCATCGTCAGTGTCATATCAGGCCACTTATTCCGACTAGGCATCTATCAAAAGGCAACAAGATAACTGGAGACATGGTTCGGTGTTGCAGACCCCCTAATTAGTCACATCAAGACCAAATACCGCCCCATATTTTAGCTTCACCCTTTGTGTTTTTCTTGAAATCATTCTACTATGCCCCTATTTGGAGTGCTGTAAGTCCTTTCTGAAACAGGTTTGCCTTTCGAAAAAATAAACGTAATAAAATTATCATACTGCATATACCGAAACTTGAAGGAGTACTGCCAAGCCGAAAACCAGAAGCTGGGCGCTTCGAGTATGAAAGGTTTTGCTTATATCCTATGTAAGTTGAAATAATCACTTTGGTATGATACTGACATTCTGTCTTAGATTGCAGTAAATTGCACAAAAGACAACTTGGACCTATAATAACTTTGTTAACATCAATACGATTTCCACCAAACTTGATGATATCATGCTCTGCATTAAGATGTACACACAAAACAACAATATAATCTGCAAGCAAAGCGGAACGACCACTTTTTTTTTTAATTTAATTACTTGGATACATAAGACCAACAATGATCTGATTCGAACAATTTGGGTTTCTCTACCTTGGTGAGATGATAAAATTAACGCGCATATTTGGAATAAAAACTTCTGAGAAAATAAATAATTTTCATTTAAAAACTTACAAGGAATGTTCCCAGTCCAAAACCCGGCATTTCAAGTCCATTATTGAGTTTTACACTTGGCACTTTCACCATTTTTAATGCACTGGAAAAAAACTCCGAAATTTGAAAATATAAACCACTTAATCGGCGTACAAGCAAATAAAATAAGGTCCTTTCTGTGAGGGAGGCTTAACGAATACTGTCCATAAGCCCAGAGAAGCAACGAATGAAGGTGATAGTGGATCAGTCCAGACCACCACTATTTCTACTTAGCAATTCTAGCTTCGTTAGAACAAAGCTTTTTCTTTTATAAGTCTTACTTTCTAGAAGTTTTCTTGACAATTAATGCCTTATACTGAGGGCAGTTATGTCTAGACCCAGAATTTCTCAAATTCCTACAGCCCACAAACAGCAAGTACTTTGTAAACATAAATTGAAAGTGGAAAATTACTTGGAAAGTCGTGATGAAAATATTAACAAACCAATATGTAGTAAGAAAAGCATTGGGGGCAATAAAGTAAACGTTTTAAAAGTAGAAACAATTATATATTCTACTTAGGTATGTACTTGTACAACATAATAGGGGAAGGAGGAGCTATCCCTCAACTGGGGACAAAAGTTAAGGGCACTGTTACCAACGCGTCAATTTGAGTTACTAATGCTAACTATCGTCTCCTTTGTAAAAATATTACATTGAGCACGCCTACCCACTCTCCTTGTCGTAGCAATGTACGTCAATTTCTTGGAAGACTGCTTAAGGACCCACTTGCTGAGATTAGATTTCACTACAATGTCATAGTCAGCCAGAGAATCATTGCCCTTTCCTAATGTTTAGGTCACACATTAGGAAAGGGCAGAGGTACTATGCCCGTTTTCTTCGGGAGCTGCACAACCAGATAGTAACATCGATAAAACTCCCAACTAAGTACGCTACTTCCTCACCAGGATGGGGACAAGGACTTCGAACGAAGAGCAGACTCAACGGAAAGAATGAAGGTTGTATATTAAGGCTTTACTGACTCAGCAGCTATGCGCGCATAATCCTACACTTTCGCAATTTAAACAAACGTCCTCTTCTAGTCCTAGATCGTAACAAGGAAGTAAGACTGTCCAACTCATCGTGTGTAGATCGATTGAAATCTAACCATCATTGTCGTGAGCGTTGCCGTGATCCAGAACATGGACGGAACTTTACTCGAAATCGCAAGACGACGAGGGCTTTGCTTTCACCTCAAATATTTCATGCTCCAGATGATGGAAAGGTTATGGCTGATGCCTGACAGCTCTGAATTCCCACCCTGGCATGATACGTCCATTGACACCATTTGACTTTCTTTTCTTCAAAAAAAAAGAGTTTTCGAAATAACCTTTTGACATGCCCTTTCCCATTCGAGTGAACGAACCATGAGAAAGATGATCCAAAGCAATGCACGCTTGGCAGGGGGAAGGGGAGTATTGACTGTCAACATGTTGCGGACAACATCAGATGACCTTCTTTTAGGAAAGTTTAAATTATAATAAACAAAAGAACTTTATATAAATCAACTTTAACCATTACTTTTTTGCAACGACACCAGCGGAGTTTAGAAGAAGAATCTAACTACCAAAGTGGCATGAGAAGGAACCTGTGTAAATCTGCAGAATTGGGAATAATAAAGCTCCCGCCACAGATGGTACTCTCAGCAGCTCTCTTAAGCCCTTGTCAAAACTGGTCTACCAGCTCGCTGAGGCAGCGTAACGAGAGCAACAAAAACTGGAGTTCTGTTCCTGAAACTAGTCTGGAAGAAGAATAAAGCAAACAGTCTGAAGAAAATTACAGTGGGCTGCCACTTAAGGCTATGCTGACAATTTGGGGCAATCTCCTAGTTTGGAAGACATGCGGCCTTTTCGAAAAGTAGGAAATGAATCAACCTAAAAGAGGACAGCAGGAACAATGCTAGCATTAGGATATTTCGCAAAACGGTCGATAAACCCTGATTCCTGGTATTGAGGTGTGACCTGACACAATTTTACAAGGGACATGATGACTGGGTAAAGTATCTGCACGGATTCAGATTTGTAATTACATTCATAAAAACCCGAAGCATATGTCCAAAGATGATTGCAGGTAATTTTGAAACTTTGGCTCTTGAAGAAGAAAAAGAAGGACAAGCACAAGAGGTCGAAGACTATTAGAAACTTTTGCTAGCCATCGAAGGTAAGCCCTTTCGGAAAGACGGTCTGGTTCAATTGTAGACCCGATGTTGATCAGTCCTGCACTGGTGCGCGGTATGTCTTGGCATGTTAGCGAGGAGTTCACCAAAGCCGAGCAAGACATCAGGCTGGTCTATAAAAGCTTCGTATGAGCAAACCTTCATAGACGCTTGGTTAGATGAACTCACTAAAGAAAAGCGCCTTTACGGAAAGAGCCAATGTTTATGGCGGGTCCACGTCCAGTAGATGTACATTCTCCGACAAAAGCCACAAATGCTGGTGGAATGGTGACCTTACCAGCTTTTGATAAACTTGCCACCGAAGTACACAGGAACGATCAGCTGCAATATGAGCACGCATTTAAGGAAGCCCACAAAAACGTTACGCTTCCTATCCAGCGTATTTTTGGAGGCCTTTCACGCAGTAACCAGAACAAGGCTGGCGGAGATCTGAAACACATTTGGCGACAATAAATCCCGGGGTCAGGACGGAGTACCGAGCACGGCACTTAATTACGTCATGAAGTCTACATCGGACATCTTTGATAAGTTGTTTGAAGTGTGTATGCCCAAGAGGATATTTTCACCATCATGGAAGTAGCAAAAACTCAAATTAGCTATTGGATTGGCCGAGAACCCGATTCACGGAAAGTGTAGTGCTACCTAAAATTTGATTAATTGAAATCAACGGAAATCCTAGCAATCCTAGCAATTGGTGTTCTCACCTACCTCGCCGTTATTGTCAGCAGCCGAACGGGTTCGGACAGACAGGGCAAAGTTGTTCCTTATTATTTTCAAACCAAGTCGACTCACACCTCCCAGTTGGCAGTCCCGGATAAGAACTAGTCAGCCTTGTGGTGAACTAACGTGAGCAGCGACAACTGTGACGATCCGGCATGACATTGGTTTACGATTTGGCAAATGATTCAGAATAAGTTGCACATGGGCTAACAGCTATGACAGTCTGTTACCTTGATATACGATCCTGGCTCTGAACACAAACTATCGTAAGGATTTGAGTCAACCCACAGGTGGCCTTCCTGCTTACATGGGCAATCACAAGGTTAATTTAAAGCGACTGCACTTTTTAGAGATAGCGGATTACAACTGTGAACCAAATTAAAATGACAACACCAGCAACAACAACGACAGCAACAAACACAACGACATAACCACCAATAGTCAAGAAATTATGGAAGGAGCAAAAATGCAACAGGCTCACTTCTGGCAGATAAAATGAGAGATTCCTTTATAAATCCCTTTGCAAGAGGCATGAACTTACAACGGTCACCTGCTGAAAAAATAGGAAGGTAACTATAAGGTAAGGTAACTATAAGTAAAAGAGGGACTAATATCGTAGAAGCGAAGCAATCCTGCGGCCAAAAAGGAGAGATGCAATCGAATTCGAGTTCGTTAAAGAGATAACGAGAACTGATGGGAAACTCCGAGCTGCGTGACACACCTTTAGAACGCCTCATACGATAGTCTTCTACGGCTCGAGATGTCTGATGAATTGCATTGCATTTGAGCGGATACCCGGATGATGGTTGAGCAGGGACAGCGCACACTGGGAATGGTCATACCAGATGATTGGCTGAACATGGAATCTCCCTAGCTCTGGAGAAAACTGAAGTTGCTGTCCTGACGACAGATAAGGTCCCCACAGTCTTCCCAATTCAGGCTGGTGAAATTATGGACTTATCGAAGACTACGGTGAAATACCTCGGCATCATGACACGAAGGTGAACTTCTTCGAACAGACAAGGCTGCGGCTAGAATGCTTGCGGTTTGTGGCTTGCTGATGAGCGCGGTTTAGTCCGTCCTCCTTTACGGTTCCGGAGCATGAGATAACTCCCTCAGAAGGAGGTGTAGCGCTAGCGAATAGCGCAAGTACAAAGACGAGAAGCTCTGCGAGATATATCCGCTTATCGTACCGTCTTGAGGCCAGCAGTAATGGTGACTGCGGAAGTTATTCCGATCGCTCTCCATGCTACCGAACGGAGGCTTATGCACCTCCGACGATCGAAATAAGGAACCCTTCGCTTGTGAAGAGGGAGCCCGCACTCTCTGCGTTACGCAGCGATCTTGGAAAAGCGAATCGAGAGGTAGATGGAGCATTTCATAAAAGACGTACAGCCGTAGGTTTACTATTATCTAACTAAGCTGCTCAACGAACATGGATGTTTTCAAACTTACCTGCACACAATAAGGAAATCCCGGTGGCTCGACTGTATTTATTGCAAGGATATGATGGATGATGCCGGCCACACCTTTTTCTTCCGCAGAACGTTGGAGCGCCATCGCCATCACCTTTTGATGGAAGGGTGTTTTGCGTCCCCGAATACCATAATTGAGGCCATTTTGCAGAGCGAGCACACATGGTGCCGAGTGGCACGTTACAGTCAAGGCATTCTTAAGGCGAAAAAGAGGGAGATGGATAGGGGAAATGCCAGGGTAACTCAGGCTTCCTGAATCCACGGGGTTTTAATCCTATATTGAATAGGCATGGCCTCGGGTAATGTGTCAAACAGTTCCGGGTCAGAATTGTAATCGTTCCAGGGGGTATTTCAGCCAACATGTCTATCTGAGTCAAAAGTCTGTATTCCCCCCTGGCAGATAGGATGACGAGGATGTACAGTGTGAAGTCCATCTCTCCTTTAATGCTGATGAAGGACACTGAAAGAGAGAAATGTGTAAATAGATGGCAGGAGCATTGGGATCTTTCAGGAAAGGATCGGTAGACATACAGGTTAATCTCTATAATCAGGGACTTTCTTGTTGATACAGCGAGAGCATATTTATTATAATCTCGTTCAGTTCCTCACAAAGCACAGAGAATATCGCCGGTACTTCTATAAGTTTAATATGGACAATTTACCTAAAACATTTGCCCAAAACTGGGCTAGAAAACGAATCTGGTTGAAACTTTTTGTAAAGCGCTGATATCGAAAAATATAATGCGGTGGTTACTAGCATGCCAGATGGATTGAGATACGATCAATTCGGAGATCGCATCGATCCAGGATAATCTGCGAAAAGCGAAAGAAGCCAAGGAATTGCGGTCGCGAACCCTGCTTATAACAAAAAAGGGTCTAAGCTGCAGTAAGTTAACTCCGCCCTATGATACAATACCTAATAATGGTTCCACGGGGCAAAGGTGCGGTAGCTAAAATTTAATTGTCACGACAACGATTAGTATTGTTATTAAGGTATATACGAAGTTGTAATGGGAACGTTCAAAGGCTAAAGAACTCCACGAACTACCTGTCCCGATCTGGTCCTAATAATTGTCCAGGTTTTATTTCCTAGAGGAGAAAAGTGTCAAAACAGCCTCTAGAGACGCTTAGAGGTTATCCATGCAGTAAGGAGAGAAAAAGTGCTACAGGTTTGAAGCAGACTGGGAGATAGGAAAGTACCTGACCTTAACGACATACCAAATAAAGCCCTTGAGCCAGCTGTAAAGTTGAAGTCAGTTACATTAAGGAAACAGTTTACGGCATGATTGTTCAATCGGAGGCTTTTTACGTGTTAAAAACGTCAGAGGGTAGTGTTCTTACCTAAAGCTGGTAAACCTCCTTGTAAACTGTTTTCATAGAGACTTACAATTTATAAATTATTGCTCCCTGCTAAAGAGGGTCTGGGAGGTTTATCAGAACCACAATTTGGCTTCCGTATAGCTAAATTACTGGTTGCGATTGTTAGCAAGAAGCGTCGTAAGGAATCAACCACCCGTGTCCTTATCAAGGAAGACGCCAAATATTGGGGTTCACAAGTCACCCGTAGGGCCAGTTCAGCGAACTGCATTGGATTCGGCATTGAACATCCAGAACATGAATGGGGTTTACGAAAAACCGGGTTCAAAGTGTTCTGTGGCTGTTTAGAAGATGCGATAGCTGAAATGATGCCGATCGACTTCTTTATATGTTTCAAACTTAACTATCTCAGCTGTGACAGGATCACAGACGGCCCGGAAATGTCTTTCGTTACCCTGGATTTAGGGGAGAAAGTAAAAGTTTTGAGAATATTGCGTACGACAGTAGCACTGGAAAGCTTAATCGGGGAAATGCTTGTTTACCAGGGAAATGTGTTGCGTGAATGTGCACCTTTCCGTAAACAGACTTGTTAACGCTATGTGAAAATCTGAGGTCATGATTGCGGTCAGTCGAAAATTGAAGTAATAAAAAATAGCAAAGATGCACTATTCTGTCAGAATAGTACGAATATTTAGTAATGGTACTTAATTACAAATGGCACGATATGAGCAAGAAATTCTGAAGTCAGAGAAGTTTTTAACAAAGTATTCGCGAAGTTCTTCCCCAGAGTTAGTATAGTCTGAGAAATGAAGCAGGACACGTCAGGTTATAAAACCAATTCGCAAATAAATGTCAATTAAGTGTTCCCAAGAACGTTCCAGTGAGACGAATCCACAGCAATAAGGTATGCTATTCGTAACAAAGAAGTCAGATTTTTATTCGAGTTCCAGTAGATTGGGTTCATGCGGTATTCAATTCTACCCACTTTGTCGTAGGTCTATTTTCTGGAAGGCTACTCAAACAGGAAGAATGTATGTTGCCAAAAATAAATCAAATTTGTTTATTTATTAGTTTCTTGTTCTTATTTCCTATTCAACGAGATTTCCACTTTCATATTTTCTTTCACTCGATGATCATCAGGACATCTTCAAAATTCAGCTTTAAATGGATAATATTTGTGGCTTTTATCAATCATACTGAAGTAACAGACACGTATGCCAGCATTAAGATCTTCCAGAACCTTCATATCCTCTGGAGTTAATTGAAAGTCAAACACCTGGAAATTTTCTTCGATTCGTGAATTTGTAACGGACTTTGGAATAGGGATGGTGCCTAGATCGAGCTAGAAATTAAAAGAGGTATCATCAGGTTATCACGTTTGAACCGTTATGACTTTTTTCCCGATAAATACTTACACAAAAGCGGATAGCGACTTGGGCTGGAGTTTTATTATATTTCTTAGCAATCGCTTTAGTGCGTTCGTCGTAAAGAAAGGCTGGTTTTTTCGCTTCCGCATTATGTCGACCCAACGGACAATAAGCGATTATGACAATATCTCGTTCCTTGCAAAACTCACGGAGTTTCTTTTGGTTTAGTTCAACATGACACTCGACCTGCGAATAGGCACAGACATGATCATGGGCTTATGAAACTTAAGGCATGCAAGATTAAACTCTCCCGTTTCTTCATCACCAATAGAAACGACTCTCTTACCTGATTCACCACTGGCTTAATTTCACAATTCTTTAAAACTCTCTCAACTTGCTCAGCATTGAAATTCGAAATTCCGATGCTTCGAACCAACCCCTTTTTCACAAGTTGCTCCATAGCTTTCCAGATGTCCACACAGTCGTAATCACTAAAAGTAGGCGAGGGTTTCCATTAATCTACCTGCAACTATGCTTCTGCAAAATAGACAGATAGATCTGAGTACATACTTAGTCGTAACAAATTGTGCTCCTTCTTCTTTAGGGATGAAAGTAGAATCATCAACATAGGCGAATCCAACAGGGAAATGAATCAAGTATAAATCAATGTAATCTAGTCCTAGATTCTCCAAGGACTTTCGGCAACCATACTCAACTCTGGAAGGATCATAGTGAATGCACCAAAGCTAGAAAGGGGTGGACAAATAATTCGGTTCAGATCATCAAAAGTTATTCTTTGAAATAATGAAACTTACTTTAGTTGTAACGAAAATGTCTTCACGCTTAACAACGCCACTAGCAATTTTTTCCTTTATTGCTAACCCCACCTCATGCTCATTTGCGTAAAAGAAGGCTGTATCGATGTATCGGTAGCCAATATCAATGGCATGCTTTACTGCTTCCGCCACCTCATTGGGCTTAGACTGAAAAACAAAAAAAAAGGAATTTGATAAGTCTACTTTCAGTGAATTCTTGAAATATCCTTCAAAGAGAGAGGGGCTTAATATTTAATCAGCAAGGCAAGTTTCCGTTCTAAATCTAGATGCTTTTGTCTTTATAACACATACTCCATATACTATAACCTACATGTATTTACCATATTCCATCCGTCCCCACTAACTCCTTCCAACCTTTTTTATGCACCTCCATGAATACCTGTGCTGCTCTTCAGATCGACCTTACCAAAAATCACTTAGAGCGCACTTTTGATCTTACACTTTTCAACTTGCCTTGACGTTTCTTCTGCTCTTGAAATCGATGGCCAAATCGCTCACCTAAACTCCCACTTGGACGCAAGCCTGCTAATTTCAACTTCGAGAGGGTACTTTCGAAGGTCTGAATTCAATTTGGCGGCTATCAGTTGCGATGTCCGGCGAGGGTTTGTTAAGTACCTTTCTCCCCTGCGCTCTTACTTACTGAAATCCATTAGAAGCTCAGCCTGAAAGCAAGAAGATAGGTCTTCACTCATAGATCCCTGCGGGAAACTAGACGAAGGAGCGGGATGTGCAGCCACCAAAAGAGACGCGGTAGGATCGGTTGGAAAGGTAACAGGCAAGCCATAAAGCAAGTGGTATAGGGATGCTTAGAAACGAGAGCTTGGATAGAAGTATCTTGTGATTTACAGTGTCCAAGACTTTAGCGAAGTCCGTATAAATAACGTACATACTGCCATGAATTTAGACATTTAGCAACAAAGTTGGTAAAGTCGACCAAGTTGGAGACAGTGGGCCTACGCTTAACAAGTCCGTGGGCGGACAAGCAGTCGCTGACATATTTTCCCAGGATTTTTGAGCAGGAGGACAGGAAAGAAATGGGACGGTAATTCTCGTCAAACGTACGATCAACACTTTTGTAAACGCGGATGATGAGAGCCTCTTTCCAAAGCCGGGAAAATGATTCTCTGCGAGGCTTTTGTTCAAAATAAGTAGCAGGGGAAGGGAGATGGATTGACCAGTGTTACACAAAAAGTGGTTTGGAAGACCATCGTAGTCAGCGCCGACATTGACATCAAGTTTACCAATGAGGCATACGGCAAGGAGAGGGGTATGAAGGAGAATAGTAGGCGATGTGGGACAGGCTACATCCATTATCGGAAGGGAATAGGAGCAAGGAGGGGAAACAAAAACTGAGGGAAAGTAGCGGCAGAGTAAGTCACAAGATAATTGGGGGGAGTAAACTGTGAAGCCAGAGAATTTAATGGAAGGGATAGCTGAGCAGGGTAGCGGAGTTACGGATATGGGACCAGAAAGGTTTGAGGTTTCCGCGCTTTAGGGAGTCTTCAGCACTGGTAAAATATTCGTTTCTAGACTATATATGGATATATATGGATATTAAGGATTTAACCGAGGAACGCAGAGTTTTGAAAAAAAATCTAGTCAGTATAGGCTCGAGAAGGCAAAAACTTCTTCCTTGCAGTGTGCTTTAACGACTATTTTGTTGTAAACCAGACAGGGTAAGAGCGTAAGCATTTAGGAAGGGAGGAGATGTAACAGAGAAGAAGATCAGATACAGTTGTATAGAAAGGAAGGGAGGAGACGTATCAGAAAAGAAGATCACATAAAATGGTGTAGAAGGCGTTGATTGCTTGGCCGTGCATTAATGTGGAGAGGAGGGGAACCCAGTTGATTGCCGCCAGGACTGAGTTCAGACCTTCAAAGCTCGTCTTACGAAAATTGAACTTAATAGGCTTGCGCGCGCCGGCAGAGTGGAGTTGGCATATATGAGCATCGAACTCGAGAGCAGGATAATTTGCGCCAGGGGCAACATAAGAGGGAGAATCAGGTCATTGGGAAAGGCAACGCGCAGGAAGGTTTGAGAGGACAAGGTAAAGTGTGCGATCTAAGTAGCTTCTAGAAAGGTTCAACTGGAAGGTAGTACTGGTCCACATGAATGGAAGGGTGGGTGGGGTTATTAGGGAGGGAGAGAAGGCCAGGAGTAATGGGACAGGAGAACATACAAAGACTAAAGTTACCGCAGAAGATGAGGGGAGCAAAACGATTAGGACTTCTGTCGAAGAAATCCTCGTACAGAGAAGGGGGATGAGGCAGGGAAAATATACACACGATATGATAAAGGGGCATACGTTTGGCAGAATGACTCGTATGGTGACAGAATTGTAGGTCGAAGAGGAGGAGGAAAAGATGATTTTGGCACGGAGAGGGGTGTTAACTACTATTAGGGCACCTCTGTCAATTGTCTTGTCAAGCGCAGCGCAGTCTGTCACAACGAAAGAAAGAGTAACTTACAAGAAGCTCGGAATCTAAAATCCTGCCATCCAGCCAGGTTTCAGGAATGTAGATGTCATGATGTTGGAATGCTAAGACAGACAGACAGTTTGAAATCCAACAACTTGTTCCTTAGAGCCCTTCCATTTTGATAAAACAGCGTTAAGTTGCCAAAATCATCTAAGTTCCGCGAGGCAGGCGAGCGGGCCGGACATGTTCACAAAGCTTAGTCTTCTAATAAGGCTTGAAGAAGAACCCCTGTGGCCAAAAGGAAGATTGGACGGTAGTTTCGAAGCCGTGGGGATACGTCATTTTGAAGGAAAGGAGAGCCATCCTACGTCAGCTTCACACATGAGAGACGTGACAAAGTTGAGTTGGCTTTGCATCTGATAAAGACCGGAATTTTATCGAAAGCGGTGGAGTACGCTAGCCTCGACACGAACAATTGTTTCGGCGGCAAGGCGACGTTCAGCTAGGGACCGCTCGGGCGACAAGAGATCGGAAAGGCCTGCGGTTCAGCAGTGGCGGTGATTGTCTAGGTTTTCAAAATTGCAACATAATCTGTCTACCTGCAAACTTAAAGCTCTGAATCTTGACGGAGCCTAAATCTTCAATCAAATGACTTTCGGCCAATTTTTCACAAACTTACAAAACCATTTGCAGGCGTCTAATCTATCGTCCGCAATCTATCTACAATATGGACTAAACCGGAGCAAATAGAACGAATCACGTCCGCAGAAATAGGCAATAGCGTTGACTATTCAAATTCACACCGTATTTCTTATCCAGTACATCTTCTAAAATGCCGAAAGTACAAACGAAAGTGAATGGATTTTTTATGTTTTTGAAATTTTCGTAAAACTAGGCTTCATCGACAAAGCCGGTACTTTGAATTCTGGATAATCATCAATCTCCAATTTGGCTACGAACCCATCCCACAGTTTTCTCGTTGCAACCCCACTGTTCATATAAACTTCATGCCCTCTATAGCACTTTTCTTGGAATGTAGCGCAGAATAATAGAGGAGGAGTGCGGGCGTCTCATCAAGTCCTGGGGGAGCTGAAGCGCCTTCCAGGAAGCCGCGAGCGGTGGTGCGAAGATGTGGTTGACGTGCTATACTCCACCAAGAGAAAAATGTCGACCATATATATATATATCAACATGGTCTTTAGCCGTAACATATTCAAACCCTACATTCGATTTAGAGGAATCAAACACTTTGGACGAAATTGATTCCTCGACTATATCACTAGCAGAGAATGAAATGGAAACTACCAATGACGGTAAAATCGTCAATCGATAACTTTGTTAAGAATGATAGGATCTCCACCAAATTTTCCAGCATGATGCTCTATATTGTGATTCTTTTACACCCGGTGTGAACTTAAGTGGGATTTTCAATTTATATTCAAATTATGGCAAAATGCTTTTGTTAGTCTTATTTTTAACGGATATCAGTGCCGGCATATTTCGAAGTCTCAATGGCATTGAGAGGCACTACCATGATGTTTTTCAGGTTTTTTTGATTTATAGCTTCTGAAGATGAAACCGCTACTCCTCACTTCGAACCTAATACTCCACATTGCGGTGGAAGTTTAATGGAAAGTTATGCACCCTAATTTTGCATACCTTCTTAACTTGGACCTAGAACGATATCATCTACCGTATACATGCTGGTTCACAGTAACAGCTACTGTAAACTATTTTGATTGGGAATATAAATCTTTTTATCTTTTAGTTAAAGTTCTCTTCCCTTTCTAAAGTTCAGACCATTCAATTTACTATGCTATGTCTTTCATCCAACTTCGTATCATCTGATGTGCATATTTGCAGTAAGATAACACCACTCTGTCGACGAGAATTTTTACTGAATTTGATACATTTACAACAATTTGTATTTATTTTGATGAAACACCGCCACTTTGAAGCTTATTTCAAATTCAAAAGTGTCTCACTACAAACAGATTCATTTTAGGCACAATGCGAATACCAACCATTATTATAGATTAGGCAGATGAGAGGATTAGATAGTTTAAATATTAATAACTGAGTTAAGATAGTATAACTTGCATAAGTATGACGTTAACTCTAATCAATTTCAGACCGACACTGAAAAAAATGCTTCCAAGACTGAATCTGTAATTTCAACGATCACAAAGATTACACTAAAGATCTTTATTTAAAAAGACTTACAAGGAATGTCCCGAAACCCAAACCGGGCATTTCAACTCCATTATTGAGTTTCACACTTGGCACTTTCACCATTTTGCAGGCACTCTAAATAACGCGGTTTCTAAGGGAATCACTTCCGAAATAAACTTGCAACCAAGCGAAATGAATTTCTTCTTACGCTAGAATCTTGCTTGAGTACTTTACATAAGTACAGCTGATTGACGATTGGCGGTGAAATTATGTGGCCCCTCAGAGAGCAGAACCGCACGGTACTACCCCCTCAATCTTGCAGTTCTCGATGATTTCTCGGAGTCAACTCAGCGAGCACAAAGCTCTTTTCCTCTATTAGTTACGAAAATGAATTATTGTGGGGAGCAAAGCATCTAAACTTCGATCACAAGTTCTAAGCGTGGAGCGAAAAACTACTCAAATTGAAAAATGGCTCGAAATCTCTGACGATAATGGACAACGATAGAAACAATTATATTTTCTATGGATGCACTTGAACTTAAACTATGAAGTTCAAAGAGTTATCTCTTATCTGACTGTATTAGGTGAGAGACCTATAACCTAGAAAACCAGTATCTTTGGTTGTACATATATGTATGCATCTCTAATAATAAAGATAAATGGCAGAAAATGCAGCATTTCAGAAAGTAAATGTAATCAACCAGGCGACTTCTAAATCGTGCTTGCAAAAGTAACAAGAACGAAGACTGGTTAAATTTCAGGAACTCACAACGTGAATATAAGAAGCTCGTGAGGTGCTCGAAACGAGACTCCTTTAAAGCGTACTGTGAGGAACTGGAAGGCGAAAGGGAGACTTCAAGGCTGTGCAGAGTCCTCAAAAGGGATGAGTCGGCCAAGTTGGATTCTCTTAAAAAACCCGACGGTACTTTCACGAACTCCAGACTGGACTCAGTACAGACCCTCCTGGAAGTACACCACCCGGGGGAACGGGTGAGAGAAGTGGTAGGGAGAGAGTTGACGGTGCTTGCAACCCCTTCAACACGCAAGTGTTGCAAGAGGAACTGGAGCACTGCGAAAGCGGTTGTTACCCATGAAAAGGTGAGAGCTACCATACTGTCCTTTGAACATTTCAAAGCACCTGGCATGGATGGCATCTATCCGGCAATGCTAAAGGAGGGTATGGAGCATTTAGAGCGACCTCTAAGACATATTTTTCGAGGATGTCTTGCTCTGGGCTACGTGCCTTCTTCTTGGCAACAGGTTAAGGTAGTTTTCATACCGAAACCTGGAAAAGATGACTATTCTAATCCAAAGAACTTCAAACAGATCAGCTTGACTTCATTCTTGCTGAAAGGTTTGGAGAGACTGGTGGAGCGTCACATTCGTGGAGAAGCACTTAGGTTACACCCACTTAGTGAAAACCAACATGTTTACCAACGTGGAAAGTCCTGTGAGTCTGCTCTTCATTCTTTGGTCACAAAGATAGAGGACGCAACTTTGAATGGTGAGTACGCGATGGGGGTGTTCGTGGACATTGAAGGGGCTTTTGACTCTGCGCCTTTTCAAAAACTTTGTGATGCCGCCAGAGCGCATGGTGTTGATGATGCTTTAATTAAGTGGATCCATGCTATGCTAACGCAAAGATTGCTGCGCGCTGAGGTAGGGGTCGATCGCTACCTGACTACGGAGGCAACGAAGGGCTGCCCCCAAGGAGGTGCGCTTTCGCCGCTTCTGTGGAGTATGCTGATCGACTCACTGCTATGCGAACTGCAAAATTTGCCAATACACGCTCAAGCTTATGCTGATGACGTGGCTGTACTTGCTGTTGATCGGGATCTTGGGACGGTGTGTAAGAATATACAGCGTGCCGTTGATTTGATAGACAGCTGGTGCCTTAGACATGGTTTGTCAGTTAATCCAAATAAAACCACAATGGTTTTATTCACAAAAAGGAGAAAACTGGATGGACTTTGCCTCCCTGAGATCAGGGGTACTACCCTTCAACTCTCCGAAGAAATGAAATATCTGGGGGTCACCCTAGATAAAAAACTTCTTTGGAACAAACATGTAGAGGTAAAGATGAAACGAGCTCTCACAGCTTATGGGCTGTGCAGACGGACCTTTGCCTCGACATGGGGACTCAGGCCTCATGTGGTAATGTGGATATACGTTGCCATCATTAGGCCGATGTTCGTATATGCATCCGTAGTGTGTTGGGTTAAGGTGAGACAAAAAGGTTTTCACCGTAAACTAGACGCACTGCAAAGAACTGTTTGTCTGGGTATCACTGGTGCCATGAGCACGACATCCCGCGCAGCTCTGAATGCACTACTCAATTTGCAGCCCCTGGATATATTTATTCAAAGCACTGCAATGAGAGCAGCTCATATGCTAATTCGATTAGATCTATGGGAAAACAACGGATGTGGGGGGCACAGAGCATTGGAAGAGTTACTGGGAGGACTGAATCCAGTTCTAACAATGCCTTCCGATTCTCGTGTCCCCATACATCTGTTTGGTAGAAGATATGTAGTTACCCTGAAGCGTAGAGAGGACTGGGAAGACCCAGAGGAATGCGTGGCGGGATATACGGAAGTCTTCTACACCGATGGCTCAAAAACAGAAGAGGATTCTGGAGCCGGAGTCTACCTCTCGAATAAAAACGAGAAGTGGGCTTTTCCTTTGGGACAATATGCAACGGTTTTTCAAGCCGAAGTTTATGCGATCCTAAGGGTGGCAAACTGGGTGATTGACGAGCGGTTGAAGGGCAGGCGCATCGCAATCTGCAGTGACAGTCAAGCTGCACTGAAGGCATTGAGCAGTCCTTTGATCACCTCGAGAATCGTTCAGGAATGCAGAAACCGTTTGAACTCTATGTCTAGATTCAATACGGTGGAACTACTCTGGGTACCTGGTCACTGTGGCATAGAGGGAAATGAAATCTCGGACACTTTGGCGAAAGAGGGGTCAATCTCTCCTATGCTGGGACCGGAGCCAGCAATTGGGATATCAGTGGCATTGGCTAAATCTGTTTTCAAAAACTGGGAACAAGTTTCCCATAATGACAGGTGGCAGAGCCTAAATGCTGCTCGACACACCAAACCTTTCCTGCCAGAACCCAACATATGTACCGCAAAGTTTATCCTGTCGAAAAGCAGGAGGACTTGCAGGTGTATTGTGGGCATTCTGACAGGCCTTAATTCACTAGCTGGGCATATGTTCAGAATAACAATTACCGAAGATGATACGTGTCCCTCCTGTAATGAGGAAGCGGAATCCACGGAGCATTTCCTATGTGAATGCCCCGCCTATGGACGCATCTGGCATCAGATCTTTGGTGCCGATGTTCTCCAATTGCGACGGGTAGCATCACATCCACTAACGGAAATCCTGCGATACGTGAACGAATCCGGAATATTCCGTTAGACGAGGGACGCGAGTACAATGGGCCAACACGGCCTGAGTGCTCAGAAGCTGTAGCTTCTCCCCACCATACACACACACACACAAATGAAGTAAACTCAATAACTTCAATGTCTCCCAGAATACTCGCTGAGGAGTTTGGCTTTCAAATCGCGTGAGCTACAAAAATGTAAGGATCGAATGGACCTGCTCCTAAGGTCTCATAAATCATGGAAACTTGATCTCTCGGTGAGGATCTTTTGACACAAAAGAAAGCAATGACTCCACTCAGTTTGATGCGAATGCATAAGTACTCAAAATCTCACTGCCCTAGATACGGCAAGGGAAGAAAAACTTATGGCTAACAATCGACAAGGGTGCGAAATATTTGGAAGATATAGTTCCAATACTGCTTCGCTGGCAGGTAGACGTCTTTAAGTTAAAGGAAATTTTGGAAGGACATATGTAAATGAAGCTTTTGAAATCGAGTAACTGTTTATATCAGGGGATATCAGGGTATATACATTTTCAGAAACACCGAGGATCTGCGTTAAGAATGCAGGTTGATTTAACATTGTTGCTTTTGACAAATTGACAGAAGGGACTCAACATCTAAGAACATCCTCGCAAAACTACAAACAGGACGTCACGTACCCCACCTACTAAATAAAATTCTCGAGAAATCAGCCAAATATTTTCAAATCACTGAACGAGTCTCGAAAAGAAGACAAAAGGACTACATTCACTTTCCCCTTGCACTTTGGCCTTGCTGTGTCGAACGCACCATTTTCACCTTGTATATACTTTCAGGATGTTATGAATAAGGAAGGGGCAACTCATCAGGTACTGACTCATCTCTGACCTGGGAGTGAAGTGACCAAAAAATAGGGATAATTTCTTCTCGATTGGTCAGGTCCATCATCAAGTAAATACGGATTCAGCACCCCTTCAATAAAAAAAAAAAAAAATTATGGACAGTAAGTTGCAAGACAATATAAACAACTAAAGGAACTCTGTTTGGTTGATACACAAAAAAAAATCCGTTATGAAACCTATGCTTTCTTTAAATAGCTATGAGTATTATAAGGCCTCGACAAATTCAACGCTCCTCAGGATGTTTTCTAACCCATTTCAAGCTTTTATCTCATTTTGGTAACCCATTCCAGCTTCCCCCCCCCCCCCCCCCCCCCATCAGCCTCTTGCAGAATCAGCTCCAGACGTCACTCGCATTGCGGACACAAGGCTCCCGTTTCAACCCAACTTACGTCGTCAAGCCAACCACTAAAAGAACTTATTCGAAACCGTGATGATAATAAAAGAAAAAAAAAACTAAAATTTGGTAAAGAGAGATATTTTCAAAAACCAAAGGATACAGAAGGAAGAAGGCATAAGTCGGAAATCGAAATTTCAGCGCTTTAGGTATGCAAGGTTGGCTACACGATAGTTCTACTTGGATTGTTGCGTCAACGATTATTATTATAGTTCCACTTATATGTAGCTCGTAGTGTATATATGTACGTTGGATATACCCGATATTCAGTTCGATGTAACGCAGACATTTTATCTTGTGGGGAGTAGTAATTTAACGCAAAAGATGCAATTGGTGCCTACTATAACTTTGTGAATAATTATAGCATTTCCTCCCCTGCCTCCCCCCCCCCCCTTTACTACCAATGTCAAAACTAATATCTGCTTTGAAAAGCACTAATCGAGATCTTTAATTTGATACCCCAAATGGATATTCTCGGTCAAAAAAAATTTTCCCCCCAACATTTTTCATGTATGGGGACCACCCCCCAAACACTTACAGATGGAGTGACGAATTGGTGGAGTTCGGTCTGGAATTCCTAGCTAAGGCCTAGACCCGATACTGGTTGTTTCGCCATTGATGATGATGATTATAAAAAGAAAAAGTCACCAATATCCCAAGATGCAATCCTGGCAGGCCGATTAGATACTTTAAATTTCACTGAAATTTTTCCCACATCTTGCACGTATGTATTCTTGCCATTTACCCCTTAATAGCGTATAGCGCGTGAACCACACCTACGCGTCATTGCTCGCGGTTACCTGAAATGTGCTTCAGTTCCCTCCCTAATTTCCTGAAACGCTAACTAACCCGTCGGCCATCTTAGGAGAATGCATTCCACTGCATAGCGTAGCCAGCAATGTAATTGTGTGTGACCTATCCACTGCCACTTTCGTCTCCCGATCCGAACGAGTGCCAGGCCTTGCCGCCGACCAGGTTCTCCGTTTGAGATAGAATCACGTCAATGTACTCCGATGATACGTCGCAGACAGTTGTTCACGAATACTTGGAGCTTTTGAGTAATAGTGGAATTCATGTTCCATGTGCTACTCCCTATAGCAACACAGAAAGAACATTAGCACAAAACAGCCTCTGCTTCCAAATCTAGAGTTATTTGGTTAAGGTCTACGACCCCGGTGAGAGAGCAAACAGATATCGGCAGCGTAGTCGAGATGTTTGAGGAGAGACTTTCATCATCATCAAGAACGCAACAACCGGTATCCGGTCTGGGCCTGCCTCAATAAGGAAGTCTAGACGCAGCGCAAAACCGGGGTGGTTTTGCGCCAAGGTCCAGTATTTCGATATCCCTAAAAGCTGTCTGGCATCCTAACCCACGCCATCCCTCCATCTAAGGCAGGGTCTCCCTCGTCTTCTTTTTCTAGCATAGATATTGCCCTTATATACTTTCCGGGCTGGATCATCCCCATCCATACGGATTAAGTAACCCGCGCACCACAACCTGTTGAGCCAATGAGATTTCGTCATTATGTAGGCTACAGAATCGTCCAACCTCATGTAGAGAGCCAAAATTCTTCGGAAGATTCTTCTCTCAAACTCGGCCAAGAGTTCGCAATTTTTTTTGCTAAGAACCCAGGTCTCCGAGGAATACATAACGACTGGCAAGATCATAGTCTTATACAGTAAAAGATTTGACCTTATTGTGAAACGTTTTGAGCGAAACAGTCTTTGTAAGCTGAAATAGGCTCTGTCGACAACCAACAATCGTGCGTGGATTTCATCGTCATAGCTGTTATCGGTTGTGATTTTCAACCCTAGATAGGAGAAATTATCAACGATCCCAAAGTTGTAGCCTTCTATCTCCATTGTTTTCATTTGGCCAGTGCGATTCCATGTTGTTCGTTCTTTGTTTTTTAGCGCTGTACTTCTTCTTCCTTGATTAATGTGCACCCCAAAATCTCGCGCCGCCTGCTCGATCTGAATGAAGACAGACTGTACATCTCAGGTTGTTCTTCCCATGATGTCAATATCGTCAGCATAGGCCAGTAGTTTGTGGACTTGAAGAGGATGGCGGCCCTTTATGTAGAGACTTTATGATAACATATGCTAAATTTTGCCCTCTTTCGGGCCCGACAGCATTTCATCCTTCAACCTATAGTTGACATTTACTGTGAACGAGGCGGACAGAGTACACCTGCTTCTCAGAATTCATTTCGCCGGGCCCTACCCCAAGGCGGAAGCCGACAATATTCTGTCTGGCACCCAAACAAGGAGAACTGAAAACTAGCAAAAGAATTACTTGAAAACTTTTAAGCCACTGGTATCTTCCTAGCACTACTCGAGGAAAGCCTAGGTTTCATCTAAGAGTTTCTTCAAAAGGTAGTAAGGGGCAGCACAACTTGGGATAGATACCAAGGACACCATGGCAGGAAAAACTGATCTTTATTCCGAAAGCGGTAAAAAAGTCGTTTTCACCCTGAATCTTTCAAAGCAATTCGCCTAATATCGTTCGTACTTAAAATGGTGGAGAACGCCATAGACAGCTATATTAGAACTAAAGTTCTAAAGCGCAATCTTCTACATCAGTTTCAACACGCTTGCCGGGCAGGACGGTCAACCGAAACTTTTCTGTATCAGATGACGGATGTATTACGGAGTTCAATAGAAATGAGCACACAGTACGTGTGCGTTTTTGGATATCGAAGAAGTATTCGATAACACATCACACACATAAAATATAAGATGCCCTGATCCGCAAGAGACTGGGAAAAACCCTGACTTTCTGGATAGGCAGGCAGAACGTGAGAGAGTAGGCAAATATAAGTACTACTCGAAGTTGTCCACAGGGCGGGGTACTATCACCGGTTAAGTGGAGTAATGCGGATGAATTCCTGGATGAGCTAACAAATGCTGGTCATTCTTATGAAATTGTTTTAATCTGTAGAGGCAAATATCAGTATACCCTATTTGATAGAGTACAAACTGCGTTAACGGTCGCTAGTGCCCGGTGCAGGAAGGTGTATGAATTCAGTCAGAACCACCATAGTGTCATTCACTAGGAAGCGTAGGCTTGATCACCTGAGAGCCATAAGGGTACATGGTATGGAGGTAAACAAGAAGCAGAAGTAAAATATTTGGGAATTACGCTAGACCAAAAATTACTCTTGAAGACGCATTTCAGAAACATTTGCCAGAAAGCTATGAGAGTTCTGATGGCTTGTAGGTCCATAGCAGCAAAAAAATGCGGTTGCAGCCCGAAAATCCTACTTTAGATATAGACCGCAATATTAAGGCCAATAATTACCTATAGGGCGGTAATCTGGGCAGAAAGAACTGTACCCAGCAGAGTAGCCACGGAATTACACAAACTTCACAGGTTAACTTGCATGTGTGCCAATGGTCCAATGAGGACATGCACAACGGCGTCCCTGGAGATCCTTCTGATATTAACCTCTCCCCATCTGCACCTACAGATGCAGGCAAGGAAGGCAATCTTCAGGATGACCGGGAGTATTAGTGAGGCGCTGAGCTACCTAAATCGAAAGAATATTGATATTCTTTCTAGGCGGTACCCCGAATTATTGATAACAACGGATAACATGACAATGAATTTTCACTTCGATGTGAAATTTAAATCACGTGGAAGTAACAGGGCAATATATGTAGAAGAGAGTGACTGTGACATACGGCTTAAACCATCAACTGATTACTTGGTACACTGATGGATCTCTCAGAGCAGAGCGGGGCGGGTACTAGGGTTATTGGTCCAAGGAAAATGTGAGTAAACACACTAGCATATTCTAGAAATATGCGCAATAGACAGATGTGCCTCATGCAACCTCCAAAGGAACTGCAGGGAACAAAAGATTGCTACTCTGGCTAAGAGCCAAGCGTCAATCAAGGTACTTAGGTCCAACTAGGTGAATTCTAAGCCGGTATGGAAATGCCTTGAGAGACTGAATACAGTCGGGTCGCACAATAAGGTCTGGATACTGTGGGTTCAAGGCCTGGGTTGGAAGACAATGAAGCGGCGGACGAACTGGCCAAAACGGGAGCAGGGACGCCTCTATACGGGCCAGAACCCATCTGTAGAATCGGAAACGGACACTATAGCATTAAAAAATGAAGAGGAACGGCTGAGACAACCTACCCGGAATGAATGCTTATTGTGGGATACAAACACAAGCGCGCAAAGTACTGCTTCAACCTCAGTAAGAAGAACCTCCGGATTATAGTGAGGAAAGCTAGGAATATCTATTGCCACTGCCTGCAGGTTCTGTATGGAATGTGTTGAAATATCCAGACACGTTCTGGGGCAGTGTCCGGCACTTATGCAAAGTAGATCGAGGGACCTAGGAGAATACTTAATTCCAGATGCAAAATTGAAAGATTTTGAAGTAGGGAATATACTAAGATTCCTAACTGTCATAGGCTTGCTTGAGATACTATAGTTAATAGGTACACTATACCCAATAAAAGAGGCAAAACAGCTCTTTAAGGGCGCAGTGCAAGTTCCCTTAACAAAATAATAGTAATAATAACCTATATTTTCTATAATGAGGTATAGCTTTGCCGCAGTAATTAATAACATAATCCTGTGTCGAAATCAGCAATTAAATAGAATAATAATGACAAAAAAAACCTTATCTAACTAACTGCGCTACAAATTTATTACTGCACAGTATTAGATTGTTTTGAAGGAAAAACAACAAAAACCACGAATATACATGTATATGTATATTACCAAATACCAATGTATACTACCAAAATTGGGGAATGTTTGAAGTTGTAAGTAGCTAGTTGGTGAACCACTTAGAGGCGCTCACGCACCTGTTAAATAAAATGAGTTTTGAAGAAAACAAAGGCTCTCGTCCGATGGCTTATTTATGTTAAGCGTTGTTGGAAATAATTAGTACTTAGATGGGGCGCCACTTATCTCATCTACTTTCTAAGTCACATATCTAGTCTACTTTCTAGGTGTTTATAATTTATTGAAAAATAGGGAAAAATACTCGAAGTAAAATGTAAATTATTATAGATATTAGCTAAATGTAATATATGTAGATTAGACTAATAATTGAGAGATTTTTATTTCTTTTTTATGCTTAAATGCACAATTCTGAAGGATACTAACCGCGGGGGGTTTTAGATTAGATATTTTCTATTTTGTTGGTACGTTTCCACTTCAGCCGCCAATCTACTAAGGCAAAAAACGCAAAAATTTTCATGTCACATATTTATTATGAAAAAAAACAACCTTTTCAAAATTCAGCATTGAAAGGATAATACTTATGATTCTTATCAACAAATTCAAATTCGCAAATCCTTTTGCCCGTATTAAGGCTATCCAAATATTTCATTTCATCTGCCGTTAATTTGAAGTCGAAGATATCGATATTCTCGTCAATCATGGGTTTCTCTAGTGCTCCTGGAACGGGGACAGTTCCACGCTGAACCTGATAAATAGATTATGAAATAATCACTTTTTATCTTTACAACTGTCTTGCTAAAAAAGATATTTACCAAATATTTCAAAGCAATTTGAACTGGGGTTTTCTTGTATTTATCAGCAATAGCTTGAGTTCGGTCGTTATATAAGCATGCAGGTGTTTTTTTGGCTGGATTAGCACGAACGACGGGACAGTAATCCATAAGGATTATGTCGCGATCCTTGCAGAACTTCAAGAGTTTGCTTTGGTTGATCTCAACGTTGCATTCGACCTACAATTACATTAATTATTTTCTAGATCCGTTCAAGAGGGTTTCAAAAATCTATTGGGGTTCATCAGGGAATAGAAAATAATATAATAACTAGAAGTCGATAAAAAAGGACTTACTTCATTCACAACAGGTCTAATTTTACAAATTTTCAATACTCGCTCCGTTTGTTCAGCATTGAAATTGGACAATCCAATGCTACGTACCAAACCCTTTTCCACAAGCTTTTCCATTGCCTTCCATGTATCTACATAATCAACGTCACTGAAATATTAAAAATATTTTGATTTTAATTCAAAAATTAAAAATAAGCCAGAACTCATTTTGTTATTTCTGATTGTACATACTTCGTTGTAACAACATCTGATCCTGGTTTCTTGGGTTGGTAGGTCTCATCATCAACAAGGATGAATCCAACAGGGAAATGCATCAAATACAAATCAATGTATTCTAATCCCAAGTTCTTCAAAGCCAATCGGCAGCCATATTCAACCTTATCTGGTTCATGATGGATACACCAAAGCTATAATAGGAAATGATAAAGGAGACCACCATAGTTGATAAATCTTCATTGGGCATTACCTTTGTTGTAATGAACATATCTTCCCGCTTAATAACTCCTTCAGCAATCTTCTCCTTCAGAGCAACTCCTATATCTTTCTCACTACCGTAAGGTAGTCCTGTGTCGATGTGGCGATAGCCTCGATCTATAGCATATTTCACAGCTTCCAAAAAACTTGTAGGGTTCAACTAAGGGATTGGAAAGTAGGATATAATAAGTACTGTTTTTGGGTTAGTACATTGAGGCGAGTAGCCGTGCCAGCCCAAAGTTCAGGTAATTGAAATTCATGAAAAATAGATATTATTTCAATGGAGGGTTATAAGATTTATTATCAAGACTATTGTGTTTCATATCACCAAGTAGGATTACGATAATCTTTTTCCTTATTAATTTCTTTTATTTTTTTCTGTCTTCCTGTGTCATTTTCACGTATTACAAAAGTTGTGAAATACGCTTATCATATCTTAAAGTACATCTGATTGAAAAACCTGAAGGCAGTGAAATAATAGAATTCCTTCGGTTCGATAAAGAAACGGACCTAATTTTCATATTGACCCTGCTTATATCCTTAAAACTATTAGATAAACTTTCAACAAATCAACACTAAAACCTCCCTTAAAGCGTAATACAAACTTACCGAAAAAGTCCCCAAACCAAGAACCGGCATCTCAAAACCACTATTCAATTTTACAGTCGGAGCACGCGCCATCTTTCTAAGTAAACTTCTGAATAATTGACGTAGGAGTCTGTGAATAAACGATACCAATGGCTAGATCACTAGCCCACTGAAACTCGCAATATTTCAATGAAAAAATTGATGGCGCCTAGCTTTTATACTTGCGCTCTTATCTCAATAAACAAACAAACGATAGAGCGCAACGCTATCTCTCGCTCTACCCATAGTAAAAAGCTTTAGAAATAATAAAAAACTTGTTTTTCCTTTTTGCGCTGGTGTAGATATTTTTATTCTTGCAAATACCGATATTTCGGGAACCACTGGTTCCCTTCATCATGAATCTGTAAGGACCTATACAATGCCCTAATTGTCAAGAATCTGGACACAACATATCAAACTGTGTACTGCGTCATATACGGCTACCTCCATTTCACAGCTAAATGTCCATTAGGCAAGGAAGATCATGCGAAACCCACTGATAATCCAAACCCTTGTCGACTAAAATCTGCCACTGTAATGTGAATGGTATTAGTTGTTACGTACACAACAACTGTGGCCCTAAGTTAGGCGTCAATCCTGTTACGATGAGAGTACGGCGTTGCATTACCTTGGCACAAACATGGTCAACACGGCTGTCAACCAACCAAACCCCCTGACAGGTGTGCCAGTCGTGAACACCGACTACGCGAGATAGTATGAGGAACCGGACGGAGCTCGACATAAAACTGGAAAGGGAGCCAGAGCAGTCTTCACAGTGCCTTTAGCGGATCTGCCACCTAGCGCTGACTTAAAAATGCCTCTGATCCCCTCTCAACAAATAAATACTGGACGTAACTTATAGACAGAACGATCCTCTGCGCTTGTCCAGCAGATTCAACGACTACGGGAGGAGATCCGGAAACTTAGGTTCCCACCGTCGCACTGCACGGATCGCTGTTCCGCGACCGTATCAAATAAGAACTCGCCCGAGTTGGAGCATTTGCCATCTGCGAGTTCGAGTCGGAGACCAACATATTCCTCCCCGGCTGACCGCGTATCCGGATGGGGTCTGAAGTTGAGACTTGGAGCTGCTAATTCAAACGCACTTTCCCTCCAGCGAGGAGGAGGGTGAGTCAGAACCTTTTTTTTTGGGAGTAGGGTAGGTGAATGCGTTTACGCACAGAGTGTTGGACTCCCGCAACAGCGCAACAACGCTGGCGGACTACCAACTGAACACCTCCCTGTCGTCAGAGAACTAGCCTGGAACCGTTTGACACATTACTTCGGGCTAGCCCTCCCGCTCTCCCGGCATTGGGAGCCTTCAAGTCAGGAAATTCCTTTCACCAACGGGAGGGGAGGGAGGAAGGGAGTTGTTGTTAGCTCAGGGAACCCCTTACCGTCCGATCTCTCCGCCGGTCGAGTTCAATTTTCTTCATAATAAGAAGAGCCCGAACATAATGTGCAATACGATTCCAGCTGCCAGCGCTCTTCAGCATCTCTCTGACAATGTTGTCTCGAGAGAACTCCCCTGCGTCTGCATAAAGCTGCTGGCGAAAGCCGCCCACCTCTTGCAAGAGGAAAACGTGTGTTCAGCGTCATCCGCCACTCCATTGCAGAACACACAATCAAGAGATCGCGCCTTCCCAATCTTGTGCAGGTAAGACTCAAAATCTCCATGCCCACTTAGAAGTTGGGTAAGGAAGTAATCAATCTCACCGTCCGTTCTGTTTAACCATGGGTCTAATTTGTCGATGAGCCGCGCAGCCCACTTGCCCCTTGGCTCATTTTGCCAAGAAAGTTGCCACTCGCTAAGGGTGCGTTGACGTTCTTCACGGGCAACCACTTCTCTTAAGTTTTCGCCCTTAAGGCGATAGATAGCTTTGCGCTCCTTGGCAAGGAGGGCAACGGGGATCACTCCCGCAATCACCATTACAGCCGGCTCGGAGACGGTGTGATAAGCAGACGCCACTCGCAAAGCTCGCCGCCTCTGCACTTAAGCAAGGCTTTGACAATGCACCTCCTTGTCAAGGGCATCAGCCCATACCTCCGCACCATAGAGAAGAACGGATTGCGTTGCTCCCATGAGGAGACGTCTCCTAGTTGATATAGGGCCCCCGGCATTCGCCATTAGCCGACTCAAGGCCGCGACTCCAGTTGCCGCCCTGTCCGCTGCTGCTTTGATTTGCTCGAAGAAGCTTATCTTCGAGTCGAGCATTAAACCAAAGTATTTAATCGCTGGTTTTGACTCTATAGTCAACTCGCTGATCGATATGGTACGCAGGGTCGGGATTCTCCTTCTGGTCAGGATGACTACTTCGGTTTTTTTTCAGCGCAAGGTTGAAACCGTGAGCAGTCATCCATCCGCTTACCCGTCGCATCAATATGCCAAGTCCGCTTTGTGGCTGTTCAACAGTGCGTCCGGCAACAAGTGCCGCAACGTCGACTGCATAACCGACCAGGCGCGACTCTTCGAGTCAGAACCTTGTAATGAGAGTTTGCGGCAACCCCAGCTTTGCGAGACTATCAGATCAGTAATTACCGAGGATAGGATCGGCTAGGCTATAAACAGCTTCTCCGCATACAAGTCTTCAGGCCCAGATGGCATAATGCCAATCATGCTACAGAAGCAGCAGGAAAGGGTTGTGCCGTGGCTTGTTGAGATTTACCGGAGCTGCATCTCTTTAAGATACGTACCGCAGTCCTGGAGGCGTGCACGAGTGGTTTTCATACCGAAAGCGGGCAGCTGCGGTCATGAGTCCGCGAAGGACTATCGACCAAGCAGCCTCGCCTCTCTCGTGCTGAAGACCCTAGAACGCGTCCTGGACATTCACTTAAGGACGAGGTCCCAGCATACCTAGCTCAAAGGAAAATCCACACGTTCTCCACGAGGTAATTAGCACGGTTGAGCGGTCGCTGCAGTACAAGCAGTACACCCTTGCTGCCTTCTTGGGTATAGTGGAAACTTTTAACAACCTTAGTAGCAACGCCATCAAGGAAGCCTTGACTGGTATTGGATTGGAGGGGTATCTCACGCATTAAATTATCTCCATGCTGAGTACTTGACCAGTGAACAGAGGCACGCCCAAGGTGGCGCCATCTCACCGGTGCTCTGGTTAATAGTAATGGACAAAATTTTACGTACATTGGACAGCAGCGGGGTGAAGGTGGTGGTTTATGCCAACGACTTGGTGATATTAGTATCAGGGATGTTTCTGTCCATTATGAGCGACATCATGGGAGGAACGTTGCGAAAGGTGTGCCTGTGGGCCGCAAGACTCAGCATAAACCCAACCAAAACGCAACTAATGCTATTCACCACCAAGGATACCTCAATTCCATCTACCACGGCTAAATGAACAAAGATTGGTTCTTTCGTCTAATGTAAAGTAATTGGGCATAATCCTGGATCCAAAGCTGGAGGTTAAACATAGGACTGAGGGTTAAGAAGACTTGTATAGCATTCTATGACTGCAAGAGAACCTTTGCAAAGAAATGGGGTCTCCGACCGAGGATGGTTCTCTGGATGTGCACCGCTGTAGTGCGTCGGATCCTAACGTACGGCTCTATTGTATAGTGGCATTCTTTGAAGAAAAAATACAATAGAACGAAGCTTAATATGATTCAAAGAACCGCGTGTGCAGGTGCTACGGGGGCTCTGCAGTCCTGCTCGGCAGATGCTCTCAATGTACTCCTGCATCTCCTCCCCCTTGACCTCCACATCAAATATGTTGCAGCGTGCAGTGCCGTCAGACTACGTGAGTACGGATGCTGTGCAGCAAAGTCCTATGGCCACAGCAACATCCTAGATGAAATAGCTCGGGAAATCTGGGCATCCCCGCGGACTATGTCACACGCAAGCTGTACTTCACGAGACACTTTGCTGTGGACCTTCCAACCAGGGCAAAGTGGAAGACCGGCGGCGTATTGCAAGACTATGACACAGTATTCTTTACGGACGGATCAAAGATGGCCTATAGAGTCGACGAGCGGGTTTTCTCGAATACACACGGTGTATCCAAGTCGTATTGTCTCCCAGGTTTCGCCAGTGTGTTCCAGGCGGAAGTACTGGCGATATTGGAAGTCTGTTGATAGCTGGAGCGTGATTCGAGCCCCAAGCGTAACATAGCCATTCTGACCGACAGCCAAGTGGCCATCAAGGCCTTGTACTCAACGCTGACATCTTCCCGGCTGGTGGGGCAGTGCAGAGACGCGCTTAACCGTCTGAGCCGCACGCTGACGGTGACTCTCCTCTGGGTTCCCGGGCATAGGAACATAGAGGGGAATGAGCGGGTTGACGGATTGGCCAGGCAAGGTTCTGCTCATGGTAGTCCCTCGGCTAATACAGTCGGTATTCCGCTGGTGGCTGTCGCGGGTGGAGTCTACGCGCACTACCTAGCAGCCGCGGGCCTGAGATGGCGAAGGCTTACAAGCTGTGCCAAATCAAGGAGAATTTGGCCCGCTTATAACATAGCCCGATCACGAGAGCTCCTGTGCCAGACGCGTGCAAATGCATTCAAGATTACGGCGGTCTGCACTGGGCACTGGCCCATAGGGGACCATGCCGCTAGGCACGGCATGCCCTACAACTCGCATTACTGAAGCTGCGGAGAAGGAAGAGAAATCCTAATGCACTTTCTCTGCGATTGGAGTTTGAAGAGCTGCTTTCCTTCGTGAATGCTACGGGCTGGTTCTGAAGATCCGAGCCGGCTAGACTCTGCCTCCCTGCTCCCATAACAACAGTCACGGTCTTAGGAGTTTGTGGCATCAAAACGGCGCACCAAAGCGCTAATTGGGCTCCCCGGAGCGGCCACTGAGACCTACCTACCTACCCTACGCCAACGTGATCAACACGTCACGGAGAGCTTGGTTTGCTAATCGCTGATAATGCGTCTGAGGAATTGGGTGAGTGCAATTGTTAATGACTTCCTCCAGGTTTCATTTGTCACAATTGACGCGAGCAATGGAACCTACAAGTCTTTATCAATCATAATTCCAATAGCCACTGTGTCAAATTTTGATCCCACCGACGAGCATTTAAGCGTCGAATAGTAGACGGTGTCCTGGAGCCAAAACCCATTTCGACTTTCACAAAACTTCTGCGAGATAGCGGCGAAAAAACTTTCCCGTACCGGATCCACTTCCATAAATTCAGCTATCATCGGGAGCGGTTGTATCAGCAAATACAGATATCTGTCTATGATTCTCGGTGCCTCCGCCTTGTATTCCGAGAGACGACGCAATGACGCCAAACTGATCCGAATACCTACCACAGAAATCGTTTTCTAGGTAAACTTGCCGTCCTTTAAATTGACTGCTATCAATTAATCAAATTCCTTTTCGAGTAACTTTAAATATTGCTAAATAATTCTTCAACTTCGTATAAAAGAAAAAAAAACAATTCATAAGTAAATTATAAAATGCACTCGATGTTTGTTTGCTATTCTCGGTTATAGTAATTCCAATTTATAAACTACAGGAGAATATTATATGTAATCGCTTTCTAAAAAAAAAGGGCAATCGAATTTTTAACTGTATGTCCTCACCATCGACTTCGATGTTCAGACCAATCTTGGCAAGTGAATTCTCTTTAGCACGTTACCATACCATCGAAGACGCCTCTCGCAATTCTTCCACGATCGGTGCAACCCCATATCGATCGCTGATATCCTCATTTCGGATGTGATCTAAACGTGTCAGGCCACTAGTCCAACGCAACATTTTCGTCTCTATTGTGGCAAGACGCCATTCATTGCCTGTTATAGTCAGGCAACACTCGGAACTATAGAGAGCGGAATACGAACGACATTGCGGTAAATTTTAGAATTGAGAAGTTCGTTGATACGTCGATCACAAAGAAAACCAATTGTGGAACGCCACTTCATCCAGGTTGCTTTAATGTGTGAAACAATTTCATTACACAGTTCTCCGTTGGCTGATAACATTGACCCGAAATATTTAAATCGTTCAGTTCTGAGCAGGTCACTGCCGTTAACAGAACTAAGCGATTTAAATTTCTCGAGTCAAGGTTATCAGCCAATGGAGAACTGCGTTATGCTCCTCACATAGGGAAACACAAAACATTTTATACCTGGAAAGTCAAGCTTCCAGTTTCCCGACTTGTTTTCTATTGTTCAGGAAAATTTCTTCAAAATTTCCTTTGAAATATTTGAAAGGAATAATAACCAACACCAGTTGTCCTCTTCCTCAGTGACTTTCTGTCTGAACGGCTTATGGTCCGGCTTATCCTTAAATAAATAAATCAAGACCTTAATTTGCTAGTTAATTTAATTACTTACCTAATTAACCCAAAAAGCCAACTGTTGACGTTTCCTAAATCACTGTTAATTCTTTTTTCCTCCCGTATCTTGTGGAAGATGAAACTTTCTAACGCGTTCAATTAGCGAAGGCCATGAACCTCCTTCATAACCCTTAGGTTATCCTCCGTTATTGCATGTTTCTCTTCAATAATGTGTCTGGCTTCCAAAAGTTTGCTTCCCTTACATGTTCGTTGAACCTCGTAGTTATTAACCTCCTAATTTGCTGTATATATGATTTTTCTCAATCAGTTCAGGTTACCTGATAGATTCCGCTTTTCTCGCTGTCATGCTTGGGGTCCTTGACGCTTCCTAATCGTGTCTTCAGTTGATGTGTTCTGCTGGTAGATATCACTTCGATGTCGCGCTTCTTTAGGGCATTTTTCACCTGGTAGCTAATTTGGGAATGGATGATGGAGACTCGACGTTTTTTAGATGGTCCCACTTGTGTAAAAAATGTCGTCAGGTTATTTTTTTCCATTTTCGTCACTTTTTTACTGATAATTCCTTCTATCGACTTCCTGGAGAACCCTTTTTTTTGCCGGAGTTTCAATAATGTGGCATAGCAACACATTATTGAAACTGGACACTCGGGATGCCGAGAAAAATCTGTATCGACTTGCCAAAAGCCGTAACGAACGCACACAGGATATCGAACACTTCTGTTGCGTGAATGACAAGAACGGTACTTTGCTTACCGGCCGTCAAGCCACAACGGATAGATGGCGAGAATATTTCGAGCAGATTTCAACTGAAGAATTTACTCATTCTCCACTTCCACAATCATTCCTGAGATTTGGACCAGTTCCAGCTGTCAGCGTAGAGGTGGCGGTGAGGAAGACGGGGCGGCAACCCTGTCGGCCAAACCAAAACCAAGTGGCCGAGAAGACCCTCCATAGTGGTGGCACCGGGAGACGCTCTACTCACTTTGGTTTGCGGGCCGTGATGCAGTAGGCGAATGCTCCAAAGGCCTAATTAAGGCGATCAGACCCGTGTCTGCACGAGGACTCATCTGAAGTGGCAAACTGGTCACGAAACCTTTCCAGGGGTATACTGGTACCATGGCAACCGGGATAGCCCCTGGACTCTCATACTTCGGGTGAACTCCTGTTGTATGTGAGTACAGCTCCGTTGTTTGCGGTTGGCCCCCCTAGTGGGAATTTCATGGTGGTTGTGGTAGTGCTCAAGGGAGAAGAGACCTTCGGGCCTCGGCGTGGTGTTTCGTCTCAACACGAGTGCCGTACTCCTTAGTTCGGTAGAGATTTAGGTAATTCTTGCATCCACCAGTATCAATTCTAAGCCATGCACTTGGTATAGACTGGTACCGTTGTTGCTTGTCCCAACAGGGCTCTGATTGTGGTCACAAAATCAATCCGTGTCTGAAGAGAACCGTAGGATTAAGTTTCACGACAGGTACCTACGTTAAATGAATTCTTGAATCGGATTATTCAGGAAGGAAGAACACCATCTAACTGGCAAGAAAGTACCACTGTTCCAATATGCGAAAAGAAAGGTAGTGCAGCAGAATGTTCAAATTATTGTCCGATCCGGTTTTCCGGCTTTCCCATACCATGAAGATTTTTGAACGTATTCTGGACAACTGTATTCGCGAAATCGTTAAAATAACCGTGTATCAAGCCGGATTTGTCAAAAATTGCGGAACTACTGACGCCATACACGCTGCGCGGTTACTCATGGAGAAACACCGTGAGAAACATCGCCCTCTTTACATTGCCTTTCTGGATCTAGAGAAAGCGTTTGACCGTGTGCCTCACTAACTCATCTGGTAAGCTTTACGACACCACTCAGTGCCAGAAGAACTCGTGCGCTGGGTTCAATTGCTCTACCACGATCCGAAAACTAAAGTTCGAAGTATGGCGGCTGTCTCTGTTGGTGTTCATCAAGGATGCCACCCTCTCCACACCCCTCTTTCTTCTTGTTATGGACACCGTTACACGGGACATCCAACGTCCAGCATTTATGCAGATGTTTTCCCAGCATCTAATAGCAAAAATGATCTTGAGCAACTTATCCAAAAATGGAATGATCGCCTCATGCCTCATGGTCTCAGATTGCATCTAAACAAAACTGAATTTTTGACGACCGATCCCCATGAAACAGGCACAATCACTGTCAGCGGCAGTGATTTGCCCAGAACTAAACAATTTAACTATCTCGGGTCAACGCTATCAGCCAATGGAGAACTGCGTTATGAAATTGCCTCACGCATTAACGCAACCTGGATGATGTGGCATTCCACAACTGGTGTTCTTTGTGATCGACGTATCAACGAATGTCTGAAATCGAAAATTTACCGCAATGTGATCCGTCCTGTTTTCCTCTATTTTTCTGAGTGTTAGCCGACTATAAAAGGCAATGAGCGGCGTCTTGCGGTAATGGAGACGAAGATGTTGCGTTGGACTAGTGGCGTCACACGTTTTGATCACATCCGAAATGAGAATATCAGCGATCGATATGGGGTTGCACTGATCGTAGAAAAACTGCGCGAGAGGCGTGTTCGATGGTATGGTCACACAATTCGCACTAACGAGAATTTACTTGCCAAGATTGGTCTGAACATCGAAGTCGATGGTAAGCGACCAAAAGGCAGGCCGAAACAACGAGCCTCGACATTGCATCCAGATCAGGCATTTGATAGAGCCAAATGACGAAACCGAACACGACGAGCCGACCCCGCTTGTGAACGAGGCAAAGACTGACAAAAAAGAAAAGTTTCAATAATGTGATGTTCATTGTTCAAACGTTCCTCTGATAAAGGCATGGTTAGTATGCAATGGAGCATCGCGTTGTACGGTGGCATTTTTTGTGAAAAGGAGTATGCTGTTGCTGCGATGATTCTCTGCGTGGATGTTGATTTTCGGTAAGTGTCGAATTCAATTTTTGCTCTGTTGTTGATGATGCGTAGGTCCAAGTAGTTGGTGATTGTATTCGGCTTCCGGCTTGTTGAGTGTGGTTTCAAACTGGTTTCGTTTCCAAATTGCAAAAATGTCGCCAGCATATCTGGCCCAGCATCTTGATAAAATTCCAAGCTGCCTCCCTCTATTCGCTCCATAAAGATGTCGCTGATAAGTGGTAATAATGTATTACCTATATTGACCCCCCCTATGGTTTTGAAGTATCGATTCCTGAACATGAAGTATAATAGCTTTCACTCATGCATAGGGTAGTTAACTTCATATATTGTCGAACCCTCTTTCTCCACTCCCACGATGATTCGTCGATATTAATCAGTTTTTCCTCTAAGTATGCCAGTGCTTCCTTTACTAGAATATTAGGGAAGAGGGTCTTAATGTCAAATGAAACCATATCTTCTTCATTCGAAAGTGTTTCAGAGTTTCGAAGTTCTTTCCCGTTGATGCCCCTAATTCGCTGAATCTTTGCAACAGCCATCTTATAATCTTCTGTGTTGAAGAATTTACCGCCACTATTATTTCACGCATTACCTAATTTGTGTACTGTTGGCAAACATCTGATCCCAGAGAGAGGTCGATTTGTTGTCCTAAGTGCTGCTGGGTTCTCTATTACGTTTGAACATTCTTTTAGCATTTTTCCAATTCGCTCTATGGAGTTCGGTTAGTTTTTAATTCATGGAAGTTTTTTTCAGTTTTTCCATTGCCGCTTTGTCGTAATCATTTCTGCTTATAATCACTATGCTCTTTCCTTTATCGGCTTCCAGGTTCTTGGCTGCAAAAAGAGCATATTTTAGTTTACAAAAACTGTTCCGCTCGAAACATCTCACCATAGGGTCAAAGCTCTTACTGTACAAGACTATGATTTTCTTCTTCTTAGCAAACAAATGCGAACTATTGGCCGCGTTCGAGAGAAGAATCTCCCGAAGAATTTTTGTCGCCCTACATGAGAATGGACGATTCCGTAGCCTACATAACGACGAAATCTTGTGGATAAAATCCAGTTCAATAGATTGCGGTGGGCGGGTCACTTAATTCGTATGGATGAGGATGATCCAGCCCAAAAAGTCTATAAGGGCAATATTTATGGTGTAAAAAGAAGATGAGGCAGACCCTGCCCGAGATAGAACAATGGCGTAGGTCAGGTCGTCAGACAGTTTCTAGTGATACCGAATTTGTGGACCTCGGGGCAAAACTACAATGTTTGAAGTTGCTTTTTAAGGCAGGACTAAATCGGATACCGGTTATTGCGCCGTTGATGATGATGATGACATGTCACAACAACGCAAACAGTACAAAATATAGGTCTGCTCTCATGATGGGTAATTTGACATGAATATTTTATCTTCTTTGAGCCTTCATATTCATCGATTATATTAAAAATGAATTGAAAAATTATTGCAGTTAGATGGAAAAGCCAGATAAGGCCCACTAAATTATTATTACTGACTTGACAAATCGAATTTTAAAGAAAAACCCCGATCCTCGTCCCATCTTCTGTTAAGCGTATTTAGAAGGCATCAGGCAGATGGGGCACCTGTTAATAACATACACCTACTTTTATAGGTTCATTTTTAAGGTTTTGTATAAAACAAAAACTTTTTAAAATCGATTCAATGTCTGTCTGTCTGTCTGTCTGTCACACGCAGTTTTCTCCAAAACGGCTAAACCGATCCGAACGAAATTTGGTGGACAGATGCGAACTAGGAAATCCCACGTATACAGTGAGTGGCATAAATTTAGGTGGAGTTTAAAGGGGGGCTCCCCATACATGCAAAGGGGGGATTCAAAAAATTTTTTCACCGGATATAGTTGTGTAGGGTATCAAATGAAAGGTCTCGATTTGTACTTTCCGAAACTGACATTAGTTTTGGCATAAATTGCAAAGTGCGTGAGTAAGGAGTCAAAATGTACGCATTTGAAGTGAGACAGGACTCATTTTCGGAAACTACCCAACCCAAAAATCCGAAAAAAATCAGGGTTGTGCGCCTAGATGAAATCTAGGCCTCAAAATATGTCCCATTCCGATATCTCCTCAAATAAACTTACTAATAGTATATTACTACTTTTTAGAAATTTACTGAAAAACCCCCCTTAAATTCATCCTAGGACTTCCGGATTCTGTACCAGCATAGAGGACAATATTTCGTGTATATGCACTAAATTTCATAGAAATCAGGCAATTAACGCCAAAGTCATAGCAGTTCAAACTTAGCAATTTCGCGCGAGTTTACTGCTTCCAAGCCATGCAAATCGGCTGTTGACGTCATAATTACCCGGAATAATCGACATTCGCGTGGAATATTAAAGTCACATTTATGACTATTTATCTGCAGCCCTTTTTAAGGTTTTGTGTAAAACACTTATATGAAATCTAATCTTCGAGAGATGTCCCATTCCGGTATCTGCTCAAAAAATTTACTAATAGTATATTATCAACTTTTAGAAATAGACTAAAAAACTCCCTTAAGTTCATCCTAAGTGTACTAAATTTTGCACCGACATAAAGGACAGCCTCGTGCATACACATGCCAGGTTTCATGGAAAACCAACTATTAGTGGGAAAGTTATAGCAGTTCAAACTTATCAACTTCGTGCTAATTAACAGCATCCTAAGCCATACAAATGAGATGCTGACGTTATAATTAACGAGAATAATTGAAATTCCAGTGAAATATTAAAATTCCATTCAAGAAGAATCTAATTCTCCCTAGCCCTTTTTAAGGTTTTGTGTAAACACAAAACCTTATTAAAATCGGTTTACCGTCTGTCTGTCTGTCTTTTTTTTTTTTTTTTGAGGAGGTGGAAATCTTCAAAAAGACACTGGTCTGGACACACCAGCGTGTGGGATTTTTACCCACTAAAACCACCCCCGACTCCCTCCCAGCCCCGCGGAACCACCATAAGGTATTACATCACGGGGCGGAGTCAGCTCACTCTAGCTTTGTCACCTTTCTTCTATACGCGGCGCACGTGACCGCGTTTTTCTCCTCTCCTCTGCTTTTCGCAGTTTATTTTGGATAGATGCGATCATGGAGTTTACCGCATCCCAATTCTCTTGATGTGCTAGCATTTTCGGCACCAGATTTTCTGGTACCAGCACCTCCCCTAGAATCTCCTCTAGATTCCTCCTTTCTTCCACAAATCTCGGACAGTGGAAGAATACATGCTCTGGGTCCTCTGGGACTCCATTGCAATTTGGACAATCGGGTGAGGTCTCCAATTTAAACCTGTGAAGGTATTGGAGATATCCTCCGTGTCCCGTGAGAAACTGGGTGAGATTATAATTAATCTCACCGTGTCGTCTCTCCAACCACTCCTTGATGGCAGGAATGAGCCTGTGCGTCCACCGGCCCTTTCCCGAGCGTTCCCACCGCTCTTGCCATCTATTTATGGATCTCTCCCTTTCCGTCTTCCTCGTCCGCGATGAGGAAGAGGTTGGCTTTGCATTGTATATGTTCGCCATCTCATCTGCCAAGATGTCAATCGGCATCATTCCGGAGATGACGAATGCTGCATCATCTGAGACAGTCCTGAAGACAGAGCATACCCTCAGGGCTGTCCTCCTGTAGACTGAACTCAGTTTGGTAGCGTTCCCTGACATCCACAACGCCTGCCTCCAAACTGGGGTTGCATAGAGCATGATCGAGGTCACCACCCTGGCTATAAGTAACCTAGAGGTATGCCGTGGCCCTCCAATGTTCGGCATCATCCTTGCCAGGGCCATACTTGCAGTGGATGATTTATCGCAAACATACCGCACATGTTGCTTATAGCTAAGCTTCCTGTCTATCACCACTCCCAAGTATTTGATGGTCGGCTTGGAAGTGACGATATGATTCCCGATTCTAATACAGGCGTAATTTCTCTTCCGGCGCTTAGTGATGAGGACCGCTTCCGTTTTTTCCTCCGCAAGTGTCAGACCAGAGCTCTTTAGCCAACTTTTAACAGCACCGATTGCCTCACTTGAGTATAACTCAGCATCTTCGAGATGCTTTGCGACAACAACCAACGCTATGTCGTCAGCGTAACCCACCACTGTGGCTTCCCCCGGAAGGGGAAGATTAAATACATCGTTGTACATGATGTTCCACAGTAGTGGGCCCAATACGGAGCCCTGCGGGACACCCGCGGAAACAACGTACTCCTGCGGTCCGTCATCGGTGTCATACCAGAGCCTCCTTTCAGTTAAATAACTATCGACGATAGCAGCGAGATAGGCGGGAATACCAACCTTCGCTAAAGATTTCCGTATTAGATTCCAATTGGCCGAATTAAATGCATTTTTCACATCCAAGGTTACTACCACGCAATATTTGCTGGTACTACCCTTTCCGTGAATTGCATCTTCGACCAAGCCAGTAACCAATTTGATGGCATCAATGGTTGATCTGGCTTTACGGAACCCATACTGCCGATCCGAAAGGCCGCCTTGGCTCTCAACAACCGGGAGTAATCTATTATAGATTACCCGCTCTAGCATTTTCCCCACCGTGTCCAGGAGACATATGGGTCGATATGAGGATGGTTCACCTGGAGGTTTACCTGGTTTAGGCAGAAGCACCAACTTTTGCCGTTTCCATGCCACTGGAAATATCCCCTCGGACATGCACGCTTCGAACAACTCAGCGAACATGTCCGGTCTGGATTTCACGGCAAGCTTAAGGGCCTTATTCGGTACTCCGTCCAGGCCCGGCGCTTTGTTGTCTCCTATTCTACCGCAGATATCCAACAGCTCGTCTCTGGTGACTGGCGGAATTGCCGCCACATTCAGAGGTGGTTGGAATGTGTCGGTGCTCTCCTCTTGCTGGGGGAATAACCCCTGGATGATTTTTAGCAAGAGGGTGGGGCACGTGATCTGCGGAGATGAACGGCCTCTGAATCGTCCCATCACGATTCTGTAGGCACTCCCCCACGGGTTTATGTTCGCTTCTGAGCAGAGCTCCTTAAAGCACTCCCTCTTGCTTCGCTGGATGGCGAGCTTGAGGTTTTTGCGGGCTGCCTTATAGGCGAGCTCTTTTTGTCCCTGTTCGACTCTACCTATCGCCCTTTGAGCCACTCTTCTGGCTCGGTGGCAGGCTGATCGAAGGCCGGTCAGTTCATCATTCCACCAGTAGTTTGGTCTTCTACTGGGGAATGAACACCTTCTAGGCATGGACGCGTCACACGCTTTGGCAATGCGGTGAGCCAGATGGACGGCTCTTTCCGTAGAGGTGCCTGCTTTATCAGGCTGATCTAACCATACCTCTATGAAGGTCTCCTCATCCAAAGATTTTGCAGACCAGCCTGAAATCTTTCTCGGTTTCGGGCATGATGGCTCTTTGGCCTGTGGCTCGACACATGTCTCAAAGAAGATTGCCTGGTGATCGCTGTGGGTGTAGCGTTCACTGACGCACCAGGACATACCACGCGCCAGCGAAGGGCTGACAAAGGTCAGGTCTACAACCGAGCCTAACCCCCCTTTCTGGAAGGTGTTTACAGCACCTTCGTTGGCCAAAACCATGTCCATCTGCGCAAAAGCTTCTAATAAACTGCGCCCCCTAGCATTTGATTCCCTACTACCCCACTCTAGGGCCCAAGCATTGAAATCACCAGCAATCACCTTTGGACTACGTCCCCTCGCGTCGAGAACAAGATTATCAAGCATTTGCTCGAATTCAGGCAGTGTCAAACTTGGCGGGGCGTAGCAGCTGTATACATATACACCACTTATTTTCGCCCACACGAAGCCACTGCCTACTTGACTTGCAGTACATTGTATGGCCTGTCGACCGCAAGCCCATATCGCCGCTCCACCAGTCGAATCTTTGACCCATATGCCACCGTGACGGTGTCTATACGGTTCGCTTATGATGGCAATTTCCATCTCAGATTCGAACGTGGCCTGCTCAAGTAAATCCTGAGCGACCCTGCAATGATTGAGGTTTATTTGGATAAACCTCATTTTCTCATTGCAGTGAGCGCCTTCCTAAATTCCGGACATTTACCACTTCCGGCAATATGCCGGTTATCCTGTCCGTCTTTTACTTCGCACAATAGGCATTTGGGGTCCCTATTGCACTCTCTGGCAATATGACCTTTCTCCCCACACCTTCTGCATCGATCGGATCAATCAATGCTGCTGGTGCATGCCTTCGCGAAGTGCCCAAACATAAGGCATTTAAAGCACCTCTTCAGTGAAATTTGTTCCCTTAAACGGCAGACAACCCATCCAATCCGAACCCTTCCGGCAGCCAACAACATCTGTGCTGCCTCCGCTGGTACTCGTATTGTGGCTGTTTGAGTACCACCATAGGCTTTTCGCAGGCCCACAACTGACTCCTCGGTGAGTTCTTTCAACTTAAATTGCTCCTTCAGAGCAGTACAAATTTCTTCTTTCGATGTTACTTCATCGAGATCCTTACATTGAAGGTAGATCTCATGTTTTTGGGCACGCACTGCGGCATTCTCCCCAAGTGAGTTTTTCACTTGAGTGCGAAAGTCATCAGTTTTGCCCACGCTGGATCTTTTCAGCTCGAACATGAGATCCCCTTTCTGGGTTCTTCGGATTCGGTTTACATTTCCGCTCAGATCTTTTAGGTCGGGATCCGCTTTGACCTTTTTGAGTATCTCCGCGTAGGACAGATTGCCCTTACTGGAGATAACAATTACATCTGGACGAGTTCGCACTTTTGCTTTTCGTTCCGCTTTTTTGTTGGTAACTTTAGTCCATCCATCGTTTTCGCTGGTCTTGGGCTTCGCAACGCTGGTCGAGTTTCCTAGATTTGCTGTACGGTTTCCTCCTTCTGGCCTGTTGGTGTTAGTTTTTAGGATGTCCTGTCCGCCTTTTTTTCTCTTAGGCGCTTGCTGATTATTTACAGGATCCCCTTCTTTTTCACGTACTCGCTTATTTCGCTGTAATTCGATGGTAGTACGGTTAGGCGTCACTTGGGTCGCTTGTGATACTGTTGGCACAGCGGGGTTCGGCGTGTCCTTATTATTCTTTTCCTCCTGTGATCTATTGTAGAGCACTCTAATAGCCCTCACCATATTCTTTATGGCTTGGTGCACGTTGTGCTTGTCCTTGATAAACTCGGACAGCTCAACTATTTTTGCCCCAAGCTGGGTGAAGGGCAATTCCTCCAGATCGGGACTCTGTTCTCTATAAGTCCCGGCAGGGTTACCCCTTTTGTACGGTCCTTCACTTTTGGCGATTATTGACCTTGCCTGTACCTTGTCTTTCATCGTCTTTGGCATTGGTGGAGATCTCAAAGTTGATGAGCTTCTTTTGAATGGGTCTCTTCCTTGTTCCTGGAGCACCTCCTGCTGTCGAGCATCTTGAACATATGCGGTGGGTGTTGTCACGGTTTTTATCGTCCAAGGATCTGCCTTCAGTTCATCTTTGTTTGGTCTTGTTATTGGTGTTCTCGGTAAGGTCGTACTTCGCTTGAATACTTCCTTCTCCAGATCCAAATCACTTGTAGCATTATATGCCACGGTGGCCAAGTTGTCCACCACCGAGGCACTGCGGTCGAGGGATATCGACGACCGGGAGCCCGCTTGCTCACTCCCAAAAGCCGCCGGTACTGGGGTTCCGAGCCCCTGCACCGTAAGTTTCCTCCTTCTCTCGTCTTCCATGGTGGTTTTATGTTCTGGGTATCCTTCCCATAGCCATTTTGGTCCGCGCACCAGAGATGAGCAAACACTAGCCCATGCACAGTCAGAAAAGAAAAGTGCATGAACACATATTTACACATCAATAGGTATGCCCCTATCCGCCAGCTGGGGTCGCGCCTGATGGGAGATCTGGCCACTCCTCACAGGTCTGTCTGTCTGTCTGTCTGTCTGTCCGTCTGTCTGTCTGTCTGTCTGTCTGTCTGTCCGTCACACGCATTTTTCTCCGAAACGGCTGCAGCGATTGACACCAAATTTGGTAGAAATGTGGGAACTGTGAACGCTCATGCATACAATGAGTTACATCCTCTTACGTCGAATTTAAGGGGGGGTCCCCATATATGCAAAAGGGGGGTGTAATTTTTTTTTCATCAAATATAGTCATGTGGGGTATCAAATTAAAGGTCTTGGTCAGTACTTTTCGAAAACGGGCTTAGTTTTGACATTTGTTGGAAAGGTGGGGAGTGCGGGGGGTTGAAAGTGACCATTCCTTTACGGGGGCCATTCTCAGAAACTACCCAACCGAAAAATCTGAAAAAAATCAAGAGGCTGCCACTATATGGTGCCTGGGCTCCGAAATACCTTCCACACTGATATCTGCACAAATAAAGTTAATAATAGTATATTACTATAATTTTTAGTAATTCGCTGTAAAACCCCCCTTAAGTTCATGCTAGGACGACGAAATTTCGCAACAGTATAGGGTGTAATATAGAGCATGATGCTACCAAGCTTGGTGGAAATCGCACTATTGCTAACAAAGTTATAATACGTCAAAGTTGTCGCTTCTGTGCAAATTCAAGGCTATAAATGTCAATATCATTCGAAAATGGATATTCTCACATAATATTGTATATGCATATATTACGTGCTACGTACTAAGAAATGCACAAAACCTTTCGTAACTGAAGCGTCAAGCTTCCGGTATTCCGACTTGTTTATATTTGATGCCGGTTAAATTGTTTTCATTCGCTAATAATATTAAACTCAGAGCGTGAAACGTATGAGGGTGACCATTATCAACACAGGGCTTTCCATCAAATGATTTATTTAAATCGCTTTCTAGAAAATAGAGGACAATGGAATTTTTAGCTATTACACGGAGCTGTCGTGCACTCGTCGCTCCTCACATCTTTTTCTTTTTCTTCAGCCTTCAGTTCACAAGCGGGGTCGGCTCGTGATGATCGGTTTCGTCATTTTATTTTATTAAATGCCTCATCAGGATGTAATCGCGAGACCTTTAAATCCCCATCCATCGTATCAAGCCACCATTGTTTTGGCGGATTTTGGTTACTTGCCATTGCTTTCGATGTTCTGACCAATACCGGTTGTTGAATTGAAGCGTGAATTACGTGACCACACCATCGAAAACGCCTCTCTTGCAGTTTTTCCACGATCGATGCAAACCCATATCGATCGCGGATATTCTCATTTCAGACGTAATCAAAACGTGTCACGCCACCAGTGCAATGCAACATCTTCGTCCCCATTACCGCAAGACGCCGTTCATTGTCCTTTATAGTCGGCCAACACTCAGAACTATAGAGAGTGGCAGACGGACGACATTGCAGTAAATTTTAGATTTGATCACAAAGAACACCAGTTGGAGAATGCCACTTCATCCAGGTTGCATTAATGCGTGAAACAATTTCATTACGCAGTTCTCCATTGGCTGATAGCGTTGACGCGACATATTTAAATCGCTGAGTTCTGGCAATGGCAGTAACCTGCCCTTCGAGATACTTAAATCGCTGAGTTCTGGCAATGGCAGTAACCTGCCCAGAACTGAACGATTTCAATATCTCGGGTCAATGCTATAAAACCTTTTATACCTGAAGCATCAAGCTTCCGGTTTCCCGACTTGTTTGAATTCTTATAGATATCAGCTAAATCTACATAGCTTCTAGAAAAAAATAAAAGAATTTCTTCTTTTTATCTATGCATTTATCTCAATTATCATCATGAATACAGACTAGGAGTTCATCATTTTCATTTTTCACTACAAATTTCCTAACAATTCTATTAAGCTATTTAGCTTCAAATCCTTCATATTATATATTTATTATGCAAAAAAAAATCAACATATTCAAAATTCAGCATTGAAAGGATAATACTTATGGTTCTTATCAACAAATTCAAATTCGCAAATCCTTTTGCCCGTATTAAGGCTATCTAAATATTTCATTTCATCTGCTGTTAATTTGAAGTCGAAGATATCGATATTCTCGTCAATCATGGGTTTCTCTAGTGCTCCTGGAACTGGGACAGTTCCACGCTGAACCTGATAAATAGATTATGAAATAATCACTTTTTATCTTTATAATTGTCTTTCTAAAAAAGATATTTACCAAATATTTCAAAGCAATTTGAACTGGGGTTTTCTTATATTTGTCAGCAATAGCTTGAGTTCGGTCGTTATATAAACATGCAGGTGTTTTTTTGGCTGGATTAGCACGAACGACGGGACAATAATCCATAAGGATTATGTCGCGATCCTTGCAGAACTTCAAGAGTTTGCTTTGGTTGATCTCAACGTTGCATTCAACCTACAATTATATTAATTATTTTCTCGATCCGTTCAAGAGGGTTTCAAAAATCTATTGGGGTTCATCAGGGAATAGAAAATAATATCAAAACTAAAAAGCGATAAAAAAAGGACTTACTTCATTCACAACAGGTCTAATTTTACAAATTTTCAATACTCGCTCCGTTTGTTCAGCATTGAAATTGGACAACCCAATGCTACGTACCAAACCCTTTTCCACAAGCTTTTCCATAGCCTTCCATGTATCTACATAATCAACGTCACTGAAATATTGAAAATATTTTGATTTTAATTCAAAAATTAAAAATAAGCCAGAACTCATTTGGTTACTTCCGATTGTACATACTTCGTTGTAACAACATCTGATCCTGGTTTCTTCGGTTGGTAGGTCTCATCATCAACAAGGATGAATCCAACAGGAAAATGCATCAAATACAAATCAATGTATTCTAATCCCAAGTTTTTCAAAGCCAATCGGCAACCATGCTCAACCTTATCTGGTTCATGATGGATACACCAAAGCTATAATAGGAAATGATAAAGGAGACCACCATAGTTGATATTCATTGGGCATTACCTTTGTCGTAATGAACATGTCTTCACGCTTAATAACTCCTTCGGCAATCTTCTCCTTCAGAGCAACTCCTATATCTTTCTCACTACCATAAGTTAGTCCTGTGTCGATGTGACGATAGCCTCGATCTATAGCATACTTCACAGGCTCCAGGAAACTTGTAGGGTTCAACTAAAGGATTGAAAAGTTAGAGATAGTATATAAGTATCATTTTGTACTTAACATTGCGACGAGTAGCTATGCTAGCACAAAGTTCAAGGAAATAAAATTCAGGAAAACCAAACATTATTACGTTGGAGGGTTATAAGCCTTATTATCAAAGATATTGTGTTGAGTATCACTCAGTAGGATCAAGATAATCTTTTTTCCTTCTTGAGTTCTTTTAGTGGTTTTTTATCTTTCCTGTTCGATCTTTTTGCACATATTACAAACGTTGTGAAATACACTTATCATATCTTAATATATATCTATGATAATTGAAAAACTTAAAATCAGTGAAATAGGAGAACTATTCGTTCGAAAGGAAACGGACCTAATTTTCATATTGAACCACTTTATATCCTTAAAACTATTAGACAAACTTTCAACAAATCAACACTATAAGCTTCCTTTGAAGCATGATTTAAACTCACCGAAAATGTCCCCAAACCAAGAACCGGCATCTCAAAACCACTATTTAATTTTACAGTCGGAGCACGCGCCATCTTTCTAAGTAGACTTCTGAAGAATTGACGTAGGAGTCTGCGAATAAACGATACCAATGCCTAGATCACTAGCCCACGGAAGCTCGAAATATTTCAATGAAATAATTGATTGCGCGTAGCTTTTATACTTGCGCTCTTATCTCAAAAAACAAACAAACGATAGAGCGCAATGCTATCTCTCTAACTTGAGAAGTGTACCGATAATAAAAAAATGCATTCAAGTGCATTCATTTTAGGGTTTTGTAGGGGACTGAATTTTATTCATTGACCATTAGTCTTTCATTTGATTGCCATTTGAAGAAGTTGGAAATGCATTCTTTCTTGAAGCGTATATGGCTAGCTTTTTCAAATAGGTTAACCACGGTTCGGGTCAACCACTGTTCGGTGTTGTGCATCATTACTTCCTTCATTCGTTAAATCTTAAAAATTAACACTTTAAAGAGAATAAGGCATTACAAATTGTGTGGCTACCTCGGACATTTTATACGTAAAATCTCGACTACATAAAGTGACAAAATCTCCACTATATAAAATGATAGTAGCCGGTCCCAAGCCCGGTTGTAAAAGGAGGACGGGCGGAAGGCTTCAGTCTGAAAGTGCTGCACGCCATCGCAGCATCTCAGGGGGTAGGTGCAAAAAGTGCAGAAACTTTGCAGTCTTGCACTGAGGAAGCTATCCCCACACCTGGCAGTTAGGTATAGAATGCAAATCGATATATGAGAAAAAGAAGAAATTTAAGGTCTGGTACGGATAACCGGAAGGAGTGGTCTGACTTGGTAACTAGGTCGGACTCCCGTAATAGACAGCACGGCGTCAAAACCGCTAGTCGTGCGACGGTTCGATGTCTACGCGTCACGACGACCAGGAGCATAGCTCTGCCTGCTGCAGCTGTTCCGCCACAATCTATGGCGACAACTCCAGCACATTCGCGTAAGCAGCGGATGAAAAAGACTGAAGAAATGAACCTCTTCACCATCCGCTCCTATTATGAAGTAACGGCGGGGGCAGGTACAACACCACGCCGCACTGCAGGCAACAGCTTCAGTACTCGCCAAGCGCCCTTCTCCACCATCCAGCTGAGGTTTCCGCTGAGGTTCGGGACGAATTCCAAAGAGCGTGTATAGAATTCTCGGATATGGATCCTTTGCATAGACCAGGTATTGCCAGGTTCTATGCATCTCCAACAACTCCGCGAATTCTATCTCAAATCAATGATGAGATTACATCTCCACTATGTGCTGATATGTCACTGCTGCAATAACAATCACTTGTGTATTGGGGTGCAGTTGCGGCTGTCAGATTGCACGGTCAGAAGATTCGCTTCCGTGTTATTGGTTTGAGTGACTGAAAAGATCCACCATGGAAAATTCGTCTGGAACGTCGGCGGGACTCACTAAAATAGGACATTGCTACACTGATTCAGATCAGCACTGGCAATGCCAGCAGACTGGTGAGAAATAAAGTGCAGAGGGTTTACCGGAACTATGCCATCCCCAGTGAGACACCCGTAGTTGAAATTCTGGATACACTAAAACAGAAACTTTCTGTCATATGCAGTCGGTTACGACGGTATGGTGAAAGTCATTCCAGACGTGTCCAGAATGCAACATAAGCGAGGAACTAACGGAGCTTTCTCAGACTTCTCAACGAATCCCAACATTGTGTCCAGATAGTACAGTTTTCGGTGACGGAAACGAAGGAGTATTGGAGTGGACTTTGGGGGTTACCCGCCCAGCATGCTGGGTTGATCAGCGCCGGAGGCACCCGCCATGCCAATACGCCTGGCATGAATTTTGCGGATGTTATCGATGAAGAAGTTCGACGAGCCATATACAGCTCGAAGAACAGGAGGGGCCCAGGTCTGAAGGTCTGGAATAAGAAATTTACCAGCGTGCACAGTCTGTTGGCACACAGTCGGTTGATTATGAGTCGACTGGAGCAACTTCTACCCTTCCTCACTGCGGGGATTACCTACCTTATCCCTAAGAAGGACACGGTGCAGCACCCCGCAGACACAAGACCGATTACTTGCTTACCAAACCCTCTACAAATTCATAGACCAACAACATTCTGTCCGAGGAGCAGAAGGGCTATCGAGTTGGGTCCAGGGGTTGAAAAAAGCAATTCATTATCGACTGGGTAGTTGTAGGACAAACAACTAGAACCCAAAGAAACCTCTTTCGTTGCTATCTCGATTATGCCAACGCTTTTGACAGCGTCCCACATACCTGGCTAATCGATATCCTGCATCTGTATCGCATTGATCACAAACTAATAAAGTTTTTGGCGACAGTTATGGAAGGGTGGCATACCACCTTATCGGTGCGTACATCAGGCGTTTTCCAGGGGGATTCGTTGAGCCCCCTTTGGTTTTGTATGGCACTGAATCCCCTTTCATGGCTACTGAGTGAAGCTTGAGGGCCTGGTTTTGCAATAAAGTATGGCCTACGTGGTAAGTGCGAACTGACACACTTGAGGTACTTAGATGACAGCAAGCTGTATGCTGGTATTGACGATCATCTTAGGAGTCTGTTGCGAATAATAGACATGTTCAGCCGTGATATTCGGGATGGAGTTTGTATTAGACAAGTGTCGAACCCAAGCCATCTGCAAAGGTAATCACGAGCGGCATGCCGGAGATAGCTTTGGTAACCCCCACATCGAAGCTATGACCGAGACGGACTTCTACAAGTATCTAGGAATTCTGCAAGGAACCTACACCCGAGTTGGTGATCTGAAGGATGCTTTGCTGTCCGAATTCCTGCGACGTGTAAAGCTGGTGCTGAAATCGCATCTCTCGGGGAAAAATAAAATAAGCACTTTGAATGTATTCGCTATCCCTTCACTGGCTTATGCATTTGAAATATTGCGGTGGATGAAAACCGATTTGGAAGACTTCTAGCGGCGGATAGGGACTACTATATCCAAATTCCGAATGCATCATGTAAACTGTGTAGTGGAGCCGATGAACTCGCTTCGTTGCATCGGAGGTAGGAGCCAGATTGCGGGCGGACTCGACTTAACTTGAAGGAAGCATTTTTGGCCCTCTACGTGAGGATGGACGATTTCATAGCCTACATAACGACGAAATCTATGAGTGATACCATGACCGTTTCATGTTGTCTTTACTAGTAGAATGTCATCTCAACTATATTATGACATATGCTTGTTTTCACAGTGAGCCAAATGGCTCTGAGAAGAAGGCAGGCATATTTGGCTGAAAAAAATACCAACCCGGAGTCTCCAGACTTTCGTCAGCAGTAGCATTTGTCCCATTTCATTTGTCAAACTTTTCAGTTTACTGTGATGCTGACATTCAAAATCATGGACTCCAATAAATATGCACAAAATAGACAACTTTAACATATTATAATTTTGTTATTAGTTGGACGATTTCCACCGAACCACCGAACTTATAGTAGAGGTGCACGAAATGTCGCCTTAGTAGGTAGAGGTAGTGTGATATTATATCACTTTTTGAAAAAGGTAACATTACAAAGAAGTACCAGTTCTAACAGATAGTTTGCATCGGCACTAGACATTCGCCTCGGTCACTTGTAACAGAAAATATTAAACAGCATTTGTTGAGAAACGATAATATTACAAATCGCTTACTTAAAACCAAGAATATGCATCCTAAAATTCGTAACTACCGGAAATCATTTTTTCTAGCACGAAGCCAATCCAAAGCCAGCTCAAAGCCACCCAAAAGAACAAGCAATCCTTGCTACAGTGGACTCACACGCTGTCAAGATCGGCTCGATACTCGACAACCGCCGCCCCCACTTGTGCTACGAAAAGCGGTGATATTTAGTTATGTGATATTACATTATAAAACATTACCTATCACAGAAGTAATGCGATAATGATATGTAAAGGTGATGTTAGGTGATGCTAGGTAATGTTAGGGGATGTTGTAATGTTCGGTAATGTTTGGATCGCGCCCGATGATGGTAGTGTGTAGGGTGCTATCACTTTTGTGATATTACATATATCACCTAGCCATCTCAACTATATAGGATAATCCATATTATTATACTACAACTTAATAATTCTGGGTTAAACTCAAGGAGGATTTCCAGCGAATTAGCAGAAAATATATGTGGCAGACAGACTGTGAGTCAACTGATTTTTATAAGGTTTAGTTTCACACAAAATTTTGAAAAGGCCTAGAATAAACGGGGGCCAAAATAATTTTGACATCCCTTTTATTCATATGAAGAAAAGTGGGAAAGGTGTCTAAATAAGCAGTTAGTATCAATATCCACCCACAAAACAAAGCATATCCAACAAACCCAATATAGAAGAAAAGGACCCGAAATCAAAAATAAAAAGAAACTAAAACAAATGGAATAACATGGCTTGAGTACCAGAGCAGAACAAAGGCAAACACAAACCACCATCCATGATGAATTTGGGTTCAAAACTGGAGTAAAAAGATTGTGCCAACCACCTCGACCTCCCCACTGCCAGTTGCATGAACACTACCAAGTTAATATCGTCTGTGATTGCTCGTAGCTAAAGCGGTACAATGCATGCTGTTATATTATATTGTATATACAATATTATATCCCAAGTCTATGTTTGGGTATATTCTCCATACCTCCTTTGCATTCAGCGCGAACCATTCCATTTTTTTTTCAAATATATCCCAAACACGCAAAACCAATATTTTTTCCCAGAAACATTTTTAAACCGAAGAACGACAAAACCCTTCCTACAAACGATCCTACAGCCGGCTTATTTCTTAGTTTATCTCTACAATATACAGAGGAGTTAAATTCACGTTGCGATAAAGGTGCAAGCTCAACGTTTGAAATCGTTGCAAGGAATGATAAAGATATCAACATAATTATATTGGGTTGAACCGCATTTAAAAACTTTAGACGCCTCTCGAAAACCACCTTATATTTGTAGTACCCATGCTCATCTTGGAAAGTAGAGTACTTTCTAGGAGTGAAAGTCCAACTTCCGTGTTTTAACAAACAAGTAAATTTATTTATATTTTATTATCACAACCAGTTTTATTGCCTGCTCTCAAAAATCAGGTATTTCATATTATACAAGTAGTGAATCATCCCTTGGCTGGTCGTTTTCTGCAAGTCATCATCTTACTTTCCTGGTTCCGTTTTGCAAGAAGGTTCTAGTGTCGTTCAAGATGAAACCAGATCCCTTAGTTCTTATGTTGGCGGAGGATACAAGGAATCGTAGGGTAAGTAAACAGAATCAACTACGACGCTTCTGCTCTTGCTTTAACCTGTTATTGTAAGTTGGCCGCAACTAGGTCCTGAGAAGAGAATTATTTCAGAATAATAATTTTGGCATCGAGGATCTCTCATCGAAGAAAATCCTAGCTCCCTTTACAGATCCAATACCACAGATTTCATTAAAATGAACCCATGGCCCTTGCACCAAAAATATACAAGGACAGTCCAACAACTTTGCCACCGTTGCTGCCAGCAGATAGAAAGAGGCCTTGGCATGCTGTTGGAAGCCTTCCCAGGTTCACGGTGAAGCTGCATGGATCTGTTTCCACATATAGGTATCAGACCAGTTGCGTCCACCAGCTTCCCTTTCTTCTGTTTTTTCTAGTAGAGGCAGAAAAGAGGGTTCTGGCAGACAAGGTTTAGCATGCAGTCCCATCTCTTTTGCGGCTGAAGTTTCCTTCTGCCGAGCCTTCTTCTTCCGTTTTCTGGAAAAATTAGGCAACGGTGTTTCCGACAGACTTATCGAATTAAGGTTTCCAGTTCCTCAGCTTCCAAAAAGATCTGCTAACAAATATGTAGGTATACACTATTATTTTTTAACAAGGAAAGAATGGAGGGCCGGATTGCCTGGATCGGCTTGGCACTTCGATTTCGAATGCGATCATAATAAGGTATGCCACTAATCAAGCATAACATTTTCGTGTCTGGAGTATCACGAGTACACGTACGCTATCATTGAAGAAGAAAAGACCTATCCTTTTAACCCCGAAAAGAACTCTAAAAAGGCCCATAAGATAAGAGGTTTGTAACTCCAAAGCACTTCCATGTCAGCTGGCCTTTCCATCTCTAAATTTTTTTGTAATGAATAAAAATTGTAAAATTGCACTTATACTGCAAGAAAGTCCTTTGTAAATTCAGCTTCAACGGTTTTTTTTTCCAAAACTCAAAACTTTTACCTTTCATGGGCTTTATTGCTTTTAAGACCAGAAAAAAGTCCGCTGATGTGGTGAGTAGGGAGAGTCTTAGGTATTAGGTACTAGCACTGTGGAAGGAGGCACGTGGTCTTCGAAACAATTGTATCCGGGGAAAAAAAATAAAAATATTTACAGGATAAGGAGAAACATCTAGTTCTTTTCTTAACTTATATATCAACTGTGAAAAAAAAACATGGACATCAATTTCAATTTAGGAAGAGTCTGTCATCGCATTTTTTGTGCAAAGAGTCGTAAATGAGGAACGAAGAATGCAAAGGGGTTTTGAGTTTGTGCAACATCCACTTTCCCCCATCTTTTTCCTAATAACTTCACACAAATATCTGAAGACTTCGACCTAATGGAAATGATCAACTGCCTCACTTTTAGGAAGAAATTCCATCTCATTACCATTATCATCAAGGGCGCAGTAAAGAACTCCAGATATCCCGGTTACGCTCCGAAAACCCACCACTCCATTCATACGCCTACGCCATTCTTCCATCTAAGGCAGGGTCTAACATGTCCTCTTTTTCTTCCAGAGATATTCATCATCATCAACCGGTATCCGGTCAAGGCCTACCTTAGTTTAGTTTAGTTAAATGGGGGGAGCCGCAGCTCCGAGCACTCAGGCCATTATTAGGCCCATTGTACTATCCCCGTAAGTTGCCTATTCAATGGTTTCCCGCCTACGGTGTTCGCAGGCTTTAGCGAATCTGAGAACATTCTCAAGAGGCAGATTGTGTGCAGAGTCTTCATTGAAGAAAACCTTGCCAAGGTGTCTTCGTCTGAGATCTGAGGATGCCGGGCAGCTTCATAAAAAGTGCAGGGCAGTTTCCTCCTCCTCCTCACATTGGCTGCACACAGCCGAAACCACTACCCCAATCTTTTCCATATGGTAGTTTAAGGGCCAGTGTCCCGTCAAAAGCCCTACTAGGGTTTTCATGTCCCACTTCTTAAGAGACAACAAAAATGCCGCTCTAGTGGCCTTAGGCTCCTTCACAAGGATTTTCGCTTGCCGCCAAGAGTCCAAATTTCTCCACTCGGTTGCGTGAATCCTTGCAATTTCATCCTTCAGAGTAGACTTGACAGTAGATGGTCGGATTCCAAGAGCTGGTTCTGGGCCCACCATTGTGGATCCAGACCCTCGGCGAGCCAGTCTATCAGCCCCCTCATTACCGGCGATGTTAGAGTGCCCCGGCACCCACATCAGGAATGTTTCGTTCAGTCGGCCAAGTTTCACCAGCACCTGATGACAACTCCACACCAACTGGCTTGATATGTTGTTGCCACCTAGTGCTGATAATGCCGCCCGACTGTCGGAACAGATTCGAATGGTGCGACCCCTCCATTTTTGTCGCAGACATTCTTCTGCTGCCAATGAAATGGCATATATCTCCGCCTGGAATATGGTCGTCATTCTTCCGAGGGGTCGGGCCAGTTCTATAATCGGATTCTCCGAGAACACGCCTGCACCCGATCCATCCTCCGTGACTGACCCGTCGGTGAAGATTATTAGGTCTGTAATCTGAAAAGACTCATGGCCACTTGTCGACAATTCTTCTCTTTCGGTGATTACGACAGTGTATGTCTTTTCAAAGACGAATCTGGAAACCATATGATCGGTCGGCATCAGGGCTACCGGATGTTTTTCAAGGAATTTCCATATAGACGCATGCCCGTTGGATTGGCCGCCTTTCCACGCCCCAATGGTATCGAGCCTATATGCGTCGTTGGCTGGTTTCCGTTTCACCTCCAAGTGGATAGGAGGTAAATTTAGGATGGCTTCAAGTGCCGCAGTCGGCGTAGTACTCATTGCTCCAGTAATACTTAGGCAACCAAGTCTCTGAATCTGCGTTAGCAGCTTCTTGCTGTTAGCAAAGTTCGGTCTTGGCCACCAGACGATGCATGCATACATCAAAATGGGTTTTATTATGGATGTATACATCCAATATATCCGTTTAAGTGAAAGTCCCCAGGTCTTACCTATCGCATTCCTACAGCACCAGAGCAATCTGCAGGGTTTCTGGTATTGTTCCTGGATATGATGCTTCCACGTTAACTTGGAGTCGAAATGTACTCCTAAGTACTTGACTGTTTGTGCCAGCTGGATTTCCGCCCCTGCTAAGGTGGGTAGCGTATAGCTGCCCCACCTGACGTTCCTAGTGAACATAACTAGTCCAGTCTTTCTAGCGTTCACCGTGAGTCCATTGCGGAGGCATCAGCTGTGGATTACATGCAGAGTTGCATTCAAGCGGTCACATACTGTGTCCGCAAACTTGCCGGTAATTATTACGGCTAGGTCGTCCGCAAATGCTTGCGCGAAGACTTTTTTGTCCTCCAGGAGCCACAGCAGGGTATCCATCACTAAGAGCCATAACAGTGGAGAGAGAACCCCTCCCTGTGGGCAGCCTCTGAGACATCCTGCTTCAATAGACTTCTGGCCGACCGATATGTGGATTTTTCTCCACTCTAGCATGTGAAGGATCCAACTGATTAGCAGCGGTTCGATTCCATGCTGTCTTGCCGCATCACAAATTCCCGCAAATGAGGCATAATTGAAGGCACCTTCGATGTCCATGAATGTGCCTAAAGCGTATTCTTTATCGGACATCGCCTTTTCAATTTTTGCCGTAAGTTCATGGAGTGCTGTCTCCGTGGATTTGCCTTTCTGGTAGGCGTGTTGCCTATGGTGAAGTGGCCATTTAGGAATGTGTGTATTCCTTATGAACCGATCTACTAATCTTTCTAGTCCTTTTAGCAGAAAGGACGCTAGGCTGATCGGTCGAAAGCTTTTTGCGTCTATGTAGGTGGGTTTTCCTGGTTTGGAAATGAACAACACCTTCACATCCCGCCATATAATTGGAATATAAGCGTGTGCTAGGCATGCCCGATATATATTCCGAATGTGTAGACCCAGGGCATCCATTCCTTCTATTACTAGCGCAGGAATGATGCCATCCGGACCTGCAGACTTACATCTGTGGAACGAGTTAAATGCTCATTTCACTCGCTCCAGTGATACTACTTATCATGCCAGATTCCAATCTCTCGGTTGAGGGCTGTATGCACCTGTTGGCCCCGAGATTAGATTTTGGATGCTGCATGGGAAGTGTACTTCAAGCAAATGATTTGCCGTTTCTTCATCGCTTTCTGTGTACTTCCCATTCTGTAAACGTAAGTAACCCAGTTTCTGGCTACGTTCTTTGACCAGAATCCGCTTCAGCTTTGAGGTTGCCTCAAGAGAGTTAGTCTCTTCGCAAAAGCGTCTCCAAGATGATCGTTTAGCCGATCTTATGCTCTTCTTTAGAGCCTTCTGTGCCTCTTTATAGCGATTCCAGCTAGTGCTTGATTCGCCCTTCAGAGCACGATTAAGGAGCATCCTTGTCGTTCTCCTCTGTTTTGCCAAATCCGAGTTCCACCATGGTGTTTTACCCTTCTTTGGCATCTTGAGTGGACCTTGAGTGGCCTACCTTAATAACGAACTCCAGACACCCCGGTTGTGCGCCGATATCGGTAAAGTTGCCTGGCATCCTGACCTACGCCATCGCTCCATCTTAGGCAGGGTCTGCCTCGTTTTTTTTTCTATCATAGATATTGCCCTTATAGGCTTTCCGAGCTGGATCATCCCCATCCATACGGATTAAGTAACCCGCCCACAGCAACCTGTTGAGCTGGATTTTATCTACAACCTAACGGTCGTGGTATCGCTTAAAAATTTCGTCGTTATGTAGGTTACGGGATAGTCCTTCCTAATGTAGGGAGCCAAAAATTGCACGGACTGTTTCTTCTATACTTGGTGGTGGCAGTATTTGTCCATCGTCTTCAGTTAGCGGGACCTCCAACTAGCTGATATTTTGGTTATTGAGCAGCTCATCAAAGTACTCAACCCTTCGCTCCAATATGCCCATTCTGCCAGAAATCAGATTTCCCTCTTTTTCTAGGCAGGATGAGCATCGAGGTGTGTATGGCTTCATCCTGTCGACTTGTTGGTAAAACTTTCGCGCCTGGTGCGGTTGCTCCCTGTACTTTTCCAGTTGACAGACCTCTTCGTTCTCCCAGACTTCCCTTTTCCGCCTGTGAAGTTACTTCTGAACTCGACGGAGTTCGTGATAAGTCTCTGCGCGTGCCCGCGTTCTATGAAAATGCAACATTACTCGGTATGCGGCATTCTTCCGTTTCGTTGCTAGCTTATATTCATCGTCAAGCCAGCCGTTCCGACTTTTCTTACGGTTGGAGCCAAGTATGTTTGTGGCCGTATCAATGATAACGTTCTTCAGATGGTTGAGATATATAGGTGTTGCGGAGGGCTGTGTTGCGAATGGTTTCAATATTCACTCTCACTTGATTGTCAGAGGGGATTCTAGGTGGTGTCGTAATTCGCGCTCGGAGCATTATGGCACCGAGATAGTGGCCCGAGTCTATATTGGCCCCCCTATATACTCTGACATTCATCAAGGCTGAGAGGTGGCGGCGTTCAATCGGCACGTGGTCAATTTGGTTGAAAGTGGTCCCGTCTGGAGAGGCCCATGTATGTCTATGGACCGCTTTCCGCGCAAACCAGGTACTTCCAACAACCATTTCCTACGATACTGCTAACTGAATAATCCGCAGTCCGTTGCCATTGATATCCCTATGTAAGCTTTGGAAACCGACGTGTCGCCTGAATATGGGTTCTGTCCCTCCTTGACTGTTGAAATCTCCAAGCATGATTTTGATATCATACTTTGGACAGGCTTCGAGGGTGCGCTCAACTGCCTCGTAGAAGGTATCCTTCTCCGACTCTGTAGCCTCCCCTGTAGGGGCGTAAACGTTTGTGAGGCTTATATTTCTAAACTTGCCTCGCAAACGCAGAGTGCATTGCCTTTCGATTATATTTTCAAAGCCGATAACCGCAGGTTTCATTTTTTGGCTGACTAAGGAACCTACTCCGAGCACACGGTTTACTGGATGGCCGCTATAATATATGGTGTAGCGACTCTTCTCCAGGAAACTTCCCATAGATATTGCCCTTATAAACTTTCCGGCCTTGATCATCCTCACCCATACGGATTAGATGACCCGGCCACCGCAAGCTATTGAACCAGATTTTATCCACAACATGACGGCCGTGGTATCGCCTCTGCACCACGGATCACTTTTCCCGGGGCATGTTAAAGAGGACACATAATAGGGCATTGCCTTGTCTTGCATAGACCGTTGTTAATGTTCAATGGTCTGGAGAGTATTCCAGCTGCTTTTATCTAGAATTGTAAATTGGTCAGCGTCAGTCTAGTTAGTCTTAAGCAAAAAAATTTGTTTTTTCTTAGGAAGACAGGAGAATTTTCCAAGTAGTAGATACTATGACTTGAAGTTAAACATTTATTTGCGTAGAGCCCATATTTAAAAAAACTTCAAACAAAACAAATTCATATAACGCCGAACTTAAAATTCAGCTTTGAATGGATAGTAGGGGTGGTCATTATCAATCATCTTCAAAATAGCCCCAACACGTTCTCCAGTATGTAATGCATCCAATAATTTCATCTCATCTGAAGAAAGTTCAAAATCGAAAATCTCAATATTTTCATCAATCCTTGCCTTGGTCACAGATTTCGGGATTGGCACTGTGCCAAGTTGAAGCTGAAATGTAATTATTTGATGAGACCAAAAATGACTATTATTTTCTAAAGATAATCCTTTAATTACCACATAACGCAGAGCAATTTGTGCTGGAGTTTTCTTATGTTTCTCAGCAATAGCCTTCGTAGGATTCTCGTAGAAAAAAGACGGTTTCCTTTCACTGGGATTAGGTCGGCCTAGTGGGCTATAGGCAGTGATGATTATATCACGTTTTCTACTAAACTCGATTAGCTTCTTTTGATTTTGTTCAATGCTACATTGGACCTGCAATCAAAAAGGTAGCAAAGATAATTATCTTCAAATGGCGACATGTTCAGATTTTAGACTATACCACCCACCTGATTAGTGACTGGTTTTATTTCGCAATTTTTCAACACTCGCTCCGTTTGGGCGGCATTGAAATTCGACAATCCAATACTTCGTACCAACCCAGCTTTGACAAGCGACTCCATGGCTTTCCACGTGTCCAGATAGTCAACATCACTGGAATTTTATCTTTTAAAGACATAGTTTACCAAAAACTAAACACAACGTTATACTTTGTCAAAATGGAGGAGGTTCCTTCTTTGCAAGGGATCAGCGTCTTCTCATCAATATAAACGAACCCAACAGGGAAATGTATCAAATATAAATCGACATAATCTAGTCCTAGATTTTCTAATGACTTTCGACAGGCAGCTTCGACTCTAGAGGGTTCATGATGGATGCACCAGAGCTACGGGAGAAAATGATAATGATGACAGGTTTGTTTTCCTCCTAGTTCAATGTGAATTTTACCTTTGTTGTTACAAAAATGTCCTCACGCTTAACAACTCCTTCTGAAATTTTCTCCCTTATTGCCCTGCCCACTTCACTTTCATTTTCATAAGCGAATGCAGTGTCAAAATGACGGTAGCCTCTGTCGATAGCATATTTAACTGCTTCTGCAACTTCATTCGGTTTGGACTAAAAGAAAGAAGCGATTAGTTAGGCGAATTCATTTTTTTTATTTTCCTTTCACTTCAAAAGAAAACAACACAAAATAAATTATAGAAAAGAACTTTGGGGCTAATAAAATTAAAAAAAAAAAAGTAATAACACGTGCTCAATTTGGTGATTTTAAGGCTCATTTCATACATATCCAATCACACTCGATTCGGCTCATTTTCGGTCGCAACCCCTGGTAAAAAACTGTAGCCGTCTTCATCCCTCTTTTTATTTTTGAAGTTTGGGTGCTGACCCAAAAAGAGGAGTCAGCGGACCATCAAGAATGAGAGCAAGTTGCTCTCCGTTTGGTTCAGTGCGACATTAAATGGATGCGGACTTAGGACTTCTCAATCCCTAAAAAGAAATTCATAGCAAAGATTCTCTTTTAGCTTGCATGTGGCATAGTCCATGGGAAATACCCAGATTTCCCAAAGTACTTTGTTTAGGATATTATTATGGCCGTAGGGATGCGCTGTCCAGCATCCGGACTCACGTAGTCTGACGGCAATGCACGCTTCAACGTATTTAATGTGGAAGTCTAGGGGGAGGAGATGCAGGAGTACATTGAGACAATCTGCCGAATATGACTGTAGAGCCCCAGTAGCACCTGCACAAGCAGTTTTTTGAATCCTATTAAGTTTCGTTCTATTGTACTTTTTGCTCTAAGCCTTCCACCATACAAGAGAGCCATACGTTGGGATGGGACGCAACACAGCTGTGTCAATCCAGAGCCGACCGGAGACCCCATTTCTTTACAAAGATTCTCCTTTAGACATAGAAGGCTATACCGTCCTTCTTATCCCTCAGTTCTATGCTCGATCTCCAATTTAGCTTCAAATCTAGTATTACACCCAGCTACTTTACATAGGAGGAAAAAACCAATCTTTGTTCATTTAGCCGCGGTAGGTGGAATTCGAGTACCCTTTGCTTGGTGGTGAATGGCATTTGTTTCGTACCAAGTTCGAATCTTGCGGGCCACACATCTTTCCCAAAACTCCTTTCATGATGTTATTCATAAAGTAAGGAAATATCCCTGACACTAATATCTCCAAGCCGTCGGCGTACGCCACCTCGCTGATGTCCAATATTCGTAAAATATCGTCCATACTATTAACCAAAGCACCTCCGTTCTATTGTACTTTTTGCACAAAACCTGCCGTCATACAGTAGAGCAGTACGTTAGGATGAGACGTACCACAGCTATTTACATTCAGAGAACCATCCTCCGCCGGAGACTCCATTTCTTGCAAAGGTTCTCTTGCAGGCATAGAAGGCTATACAAGCCTTCTTAGCCCGTAGTTCTATCTCGCATATGCCACTTTGAGTCAGGCATGATGATACTTAGAAAAAGGCAATCTCTCCAGAATTATCCTTAAGTGAATGTGCAGGACGCGCTGTAGGGTCTTCAACACGAAAAAGATAAAGCTAATTGGTCGAAAGTCCTTCATGGACTCATGACCGCGTCTGCCCGTTTTCGATACGAGAACCATTCGTGCGCGTCTCCAAGACTGTGGTACGTATCCCAAAGACATATAGCTCTGGTAAACCTCGACAAACCACGGCACAACCCTTCCCTCCAAGCAAGGCTCACCGTCCTCCTCGCTGGCAGGAAAGTGAGTCTGAATCAGTAACTCTAAAGTTTCACTAGAAGATTCCGTCCAGGAGCCTTCCGACTTTTTAAGAAAGGAGGTTCCGACGTTCCTTGGACAGAATCTTACTGAGCCTTAGTGCTTTCAATATTCTGACAAATTTGATGGCCAACTTGTACTTCTTCAAACAGTCTTTGTATGACTGCCAATATTTATGCCTATAGCGAATATTGAAGATCTTCCTGGTCAGCTTCCTGAACAAATCTTCAATCCACCAAGGTGACCTTGTTTTCTTACTGTATTTAACAGGGTACGAGACTTTTAAGGCGGTATCGAATGCATTTTCCAGAGCCTTTAACTCCAGTTCGTCTTTCGTGCCAATCCTTCTAATTTCCGCACCAGAAGTTTTGTTCTTGATAACCTGATCAAACTTTCTCCAGGCGATCCTCCTGGGGTCTCTGAAAGGCTGAGAGACCCCTGCGGTGAAATCTTTACTAACAAAATATCCAACCATGATCTGAAAAGGATCTCTGGTCAGACACTCTCCAGTTCTGCACCCTAAGAATCCCATTGTCGGTCAGTAGGGTGATATAAGGACCTCCTCCCAACCGTTACAGTTTTCCGAGCTGGGGAAGTGGAAGGTGGCTGTTCTGTCCCTGTTACACATCGATTGATTTGTATTAATAATAAAATCAAAGAATGACCCACCTCTTTCGTTTATTTCCGAGCGGCACCAAAGCGTACGCCTTCCATTGGCGTCGCAGCCTATCAACAGGTTGTCGTTCCTTGTAGTTCTTCTGGCGGAGCTGATAGGTCGTGAACTATGTAAGCCGAGGAAATATACACGTTCTCTGCCCCCGACTGCTCCGATTTGACCACCCCTAGATCTCTCGAAATCAAGCCGGGACACGGAAAAGCGTGCAAACTCTTCCTCATGAAGATACATGATCTAGGTATATTCGGAACAGCATTTCCTGTGCTGTGGAATAAATTACAACGTTTGCTTTGGAGCACTTTGATGGTCCGGTCGCCAATTTTCATATGGATCGGATAATCTTGCATTATTCCACAAATTCCAAATATACCGCCTCTATTATAAAAATGGAAAAAGGACTAGCGGGGCCAAGTCTGGCTTATAGGGAGGCTTGCCGCATTGTCCTGGGCAAGATACTCCACTACACGGTACGTTGCAAGGCTCGGCGATCCATGTCCATGTCGATTAAGTAAATGAGCATAGACTTTTACTTAGATTTACTCATTCGTGCTTGATATGAGGAAACAGGGGTGTGCCATTCTGGGCTCTGCCACATGCTCTCCGAGTCGTACTCAGACACTCATTACCGGTCACTACACGGTCCAAATATCAGCGTCCTCATTCACAAGATGAAGAAGTTCCTAACAGATCGCTTTTCGATTGACGTCTTGCACCTCTGACAACACTGGTAGCCACTACTTTTTTTTGTTTTTTCTGTTACTATCTCAAAAAATGGGGTTTGACGGATTCATCACCAATCATTCTGATACTCATCCTACTGTTCATCTTCATCCAATTGTTAACTAGTAACACATTTTTGCTGGTCTAAGGACGTCGGTTGCGATCGTCATCTTCGACTCATTCTCTACCCTCTCGGAGCAGTTTGCGCTCCATACCATCACTGTCTGCCTCCTTAATCAGGTCGTGAGTCTCTTTGTTCGCTTTATCAGGCTTTACATAAAATTTGATCGCGTACCACTGCTCCAATATTCGGTTCTCCAAGGTGGCGAGGAGACAGACGGGGCAGTAACCCTATCGGCTGGGTCAACACCAAAATGTCCAAAGGTAAACCTCCACGAGGTCGCACCGGGAAACACTGTACTCACTTTGGTTTGCTGGCCGTAATGCAGTAGGCAGATGTCCTGGGACCTGGCATGTCAACTAACAGCAGCCCGGCACAAGGTAGTTGGTAGAATCGTCAAGTGCTAGATTAATGTACTATTACATTTAATCTCCCTGGTACGAACATGCTGGACCAATAGCGCGATTAAACTGAGGGATATATAAGGATTCGAGGGAGAAAAATGAGTTTTGACAAGTTTCGGGTATCGTAGTGTGCAACCTACAACACATGCCACAATGACCTCCAATTTATTGGAGGACGGTTCATCGGCATAAGCTTTTAGAGCTTGAAGTACGTTCCGAATCCAGCAGATCCCTAAAGGAATTGAACGGACATTTGCATCGACTTAGGAGGAGTCTTTTGCAAACGCATGCTCGGGGTTGAGCAATGGTCCAGGCATGCTTCATATATGCTCAACGGAGGAGTTCAATTTCAGGTGACTGCGTGGTTAAACATGTCAGCTTGTAGAGTCTCGTAAGGGCGCACCGTTTGCGAAATCTTCTATCTCCCCTGCCAGAAAAATGCCGTCTCTTCGGAGGGGAAGTACAGCCGAAAGGCTTAGGCAAGCAATCTCCATTCGAGGAATTTCAGATGGCATTTATTAGCTTAGAAGATACGTCAACTGACTGCGACGACACTTTTCCGAAAATAGAGTCTTTCGTTTGTAGCATGTACGGTTTCGAGAATTGTTATATAATCGATGAGATTGGGTACCAAATGTTCCTACAAAACTATAAAGTGAGGAAGATGGACCTAACTTTTCTGAAAAAATATTCAATTTCCATGCTTCCTGCGACACACTTCAACAAAAAGAATGTCAACTCTGCGTTAAATCAAATTCCAAATTATCATTTAAAGAAATAGAAAATTGTCAAAACAACACATAGTTTTACGTTGTGACCAGAATACCATAACGGAATCGGAGCAAGCGGGAACAAAAAAAAGAAAAGCTCCTTGCAATCATAGTTAATAAAAAAAGACTCTGGTAGTGTTACGGATAGCACGGTGAGTAATCAACTACTTCTGGGCTTATTCACATAAAAATTTCTCTATTACCTGTACGAAGCCGCTAGGCAAAATTCACACAACGGCATGCAGCTAAGAAAAAATAATAGTAAGTTGTAATTTATGTAATGGAATAGTTACTAAATTGGGTTTTACGCTTGTCAGGATAGAAGAATTGCATGAGTTTTCGCTAAAAATTTCAAAAGGGAATTGATTATATTTATGTGGAGTTGGAAAGTGCAAATTGGCAAAGTCACTTTCGTCTTACCGTTACTCCCTCCTTTTTTATTATCGGTAAGCCAGTACTTCAGTCTGATTATCATCATAGTTAACGCCGTGCAAGTGATAAGCCCACAGTAGCGAATCAATCACAAAGATAAATACAACCATCTATGATTTCCGGGTTTCGGACCCGGTATTGTCAATAAAATGATATTTTCGAATGAGTCATGGTAACGATAACAGGTGAATGTTGTTTAATATCGCTGAAACTATACAGTTGCAATTTTCGAAAGGTTAACAAAAGCAGATTGATTGGAGTTTCTCTAAGTGGGACTAAAGTTACTCAGACAAATTTCAGAAAGCTAAAACTATTTTGTAAAAAGTTTGCACATTTTATAACCTCAGATGCGAAGACAGACCACACCACATAGTGGAACGATAAATAGGTGAACGCCCACACCGTAGAGAGAAAATTTCACAATATGATGCAATGACGTTAGATATTGTCTCCTGTGTCATCTTTTGTGGAATATAGGCATCTACACTGGCAACGAGCGATTTACAAAGGTGAACATAACCTTTTGCGAATTCCGGGATTCGAACTCGGGGCAACGAAAGCAAAATGGTGATGCTCAGTCAACTCGATCAAAGCCCATGGTATTTGCTCTATCTTTACTATTTTGCGCTACTATTTTTGTATTATGCCAAGAAAATGATATTATCTAATAACTTATATTAACGATAACAGGAGTATATAAAATCGCTAAAAACATGCAGTAAATTCACATCCACAAATAAATAGATTAAACTGGGTTTACTGGAACTGATGCAAAGATTGAATTATTTGCTTTCACTATTATTGCTTCAATTCCACTTCACACACAGAACTCCTTTCGCCATCTCCATTCCATTAAAAGACTAAAATCAAAAGGAATACTCACCATGAACGTTCCCAAACCGAAAGCTGGCATCTCCAGTCCATTATTCAACTTCACTTTTGGAACCTTTGCCATAATTCACAAATCTTTATCTATTCAACAACTCGAAATACACTAAAGTTAAAGTATCTGAAGGTGGACGCTTTTATACTGAGCCTCTTGCTTGAATAGATTTCAAATTGCGTTATCATCAGAAGAAAGTATCAACCATATGAAGAGTGATCATTGTTGTGTCAGGTTTTATCAGTGGCGAATTGCTTTTTTTCCAAGAGAAAAATATGCAGTCGGCAAAGAATTATTTGTACATCTGTATTTTTTGGAAAACGTATAGCGTAGTGAACATGAATTCACGATTCCATCTCCGGAGGAGGTGAGCAGTTTATGGGGAGAGAAAAACGTACCCTCCTCCATCCTCAAAACTCGTGGCGATTCCCTTTTAAAAAATTATCGCGCATGGCATAACCTCTAACCCCCTTGAAGAATTTTGGCAGCCATATTTTCTCAAAAAATAATGGCGCTATTTTAAAGTCATAAAAGTGGGCTGTAACTTTGAACCCCATAGGGTAAGAAAGATATTGAAGAAGATGGAGGAGGCCCTTTCTATCCTATTTCATTAAAAACTTACCATGAGCACCCCATTAGAAAGTTATAAAACTTCAAGGGGGATGGGGGTTTAATATCACCACTCTACGAGTGAGAAAGAGTGGGAGAAGTATGCAGCAATTAGAGGAAAATGCCCCTTTCTCAAAAAAACAGACTACCTACGGTGTCGTCTAAAGCAAAAAGAGCATTTGATGTGGTTGCTTATGTAGTAGGACCAAAAACACTAGGGGGAAGTTTACTCTCATTTGGTTCCGTGGATTACATACCCTAAAAAGAGTACATACGTCAAGAAAAATTCGACGTTGTTACAGATAAAGGCAATAGGCGGTGCGAAGCCGAAAATGAGAGTCCATACGGAAAAAGTTCTCTTTAATGAAAGGATCGGGTGAATTCGCATTGGGTACTTTTTTTTGCCTTTGTGGAAGGACTGGATGGCAAAAGGCTCATCGAACTTCCCTCCACTCCCGTTGGTGAAAAGAATTTCCTGACTTAAATGCCCGTTAAGTGAGAGGGCTAGCCGGAAGTAATTTGTCAAACCGCTCCAGGCTAGTTCTCTAGTGACAGGGAGGCGTTTAGGCGATGGTCCGACCGCGAACCGTTGCAGGAGTCCCACACTATGTACGAAAATGTATTCACCTATTCTATTTCCAAAAAAATCATGACTACCGAAAGGGAACGAAATCACAAATATATTCAAGAATGTTTTTAAAGAGGAGTGGCGGCACAACGGAGACGTGAACCACGCATTACATTGCCGGAAGTGCGTTGCATCGAAGGCATCCTCTGATGACGCACTGAAGTACCGACTGACACGACTACCACACGGCCACTGTTAATAATAGGGCTAAAAGGAGGTAAAAAGGAGTATAGGTCCTAGGGCGAAAAGTGGATTGATATCCACGATGGAGCATAAGGCCAGGGAAACGCCTACTGAATCAACACCAACGGCTATACTGCCAAACCCTATCTCCACTTCCTTTTAACCAAAAGCTGCAGCCGGAGCAGGACGAAGGCAAGTCTCCCGCGCCTAAAAATGAGACAAATTGTCTCAACTGGTCCTCCACGTTGGGGGCCGGCTAGGGTTGACAACCCTATACGGAAAACAACTTGTTACAAAGCCACAAACGGAGTCTCGGACAGGACTGATAACACAACGACAAACCTAGCAATGTAAACCAAATAGCGATGTTCTCGTGGAGAGTGCGCTCCCTGTCATCGTTGGCACTACTAACAATACCTAAAATCCCCTCTGACAATCAGGTGAAAATGAATACTGAAACCACAGCACAGCCCTTCGTAAAACCTATAAGAGGGAAATGGATGCCGGCATAACCACTACCAACAGAGATCTTTAAAATCAAGTATTAACAAATAATCTTCACAGCCATCTGAAAAGCATTATCATTGATGCGGCCACAAATATACTTAGCCTCAATCGCAAAAGAAATCGGAACGGTTCGTTCGACAATAAACATAAGCTACCAACGGAAGCATGCTGCATACCGAGTAATATTGCATTCTTAAAGGACGCGGGCACGCACAGAGACTTACCGCAAACTCTGGCCAGTGGAAAAGTGAGTTCACAGACGGAAAAAGAAAGCCTGGGAGAACCAACAGGTCTATGAACTCGAAAAGTACAGGGAGAGAGGCTTTACCAAGAAGTCAGCAGGATAATGCCCAATAGACCTCAATGCTCATCCTGCCGAGAAAAAGAGGGAAATCTGATTTCCGACAGAATGGACATATTAGAGCGATGAGTTGAATACTTTAATGAACTGCTGTCTCACACATAAAAAGGGAAATATCACGCTGTGCAACAATTATAGAGGTACCACATTGTTCAGTACAGTCTATAAGATATTCTTCGCTATTTTGCTAGGTCCGATAATCCCATACGCCCAGAACATCATTGGCCCATACCAAGGGAGCGATGGAAAAACTGTTGGAATATGGACATCAGTTGCACCACCTTTTCATCGACTTTAAGGCCGCCTATGATAGCATAGCAGGGCAAAACTGTACACGGCCATGAGAGAATTCGGTATCCCGACGAAATTAATAAGACTGACTAGGCTGACCCTGACCAATGTGTAAGGCCAGATAAAAGCAGCAGGATCACTCTCAAGACCATTCGACATCAACAACGGTCTACGACAAGGAGATGTCCTATCATGCGTCCTCTTTAACCTGGCCCTCGAGAAAATGGTCCGTGATGCTGAGGTAAATGCAAGGGGTATTATCCTCTTTAAGTCCACCCAAGTAGTGACCTATGCTAACGATATCGACATCATGGGAAGAACGACCCGAGATGAACAGTCTACCTGCATCCAGGTCGAGCAGGCGGCGCGAAATCTTGGGCTGCACTGCAAAGAAGGCAAGACAAAATATCTGGTGGCAATGTCAGCACCAAGCAACCAAAAACATCAAATCGCACTGGTCAAAAGGAAAGAATAAAGATAGGAGCCTACAATTTTGAGACCGTTGAAAATTTCTCGTATCTAGGATTGAAAATCACAACCGATAACAACTGTAACGATGAAATCCGCACACGATTGTTGGGTGCCAAAAAAGCCTATTTCAGCTTACAAAAACTGTTCCGCTCGAAACGTCTCACCATAAGGTCAAAGCTCTTACTGTACAAGACAATGATCTTGCCAATCCTCATGTATTCTCCGGAGACCTGGGTTCTTAACAAGAAAAATTGCGAGCTCATGGCCGCGTTCGAAAGAAGAATCCTCCAAAGAATTTTTACCCCCTACATGAGGATGGATGATTCCGTAGCTTATATAACGACGAAATCTATCAGCGACAGACGGACAGAGGGACAGACGAACAGACGGACAGACGCACAAATGAACAGTCGGACAAACGGACAGACGGATATATTGGATAATATATATGCTAAGAACCAGGATAATCCAGTCGGATCTGGAAGGCAGCCACTTGACCGAAGCTGTGAACAGAGGCACGCCCTAGGATGGTGCCATCTCTCTAGTGCTCTAGTTAATAGTGATGAAAGAAATTTTGCGAATATTGGACAGTAGCGTAGTGAAGGTGGTGGCGTATGCCGAAGATTCGGTGATGTTAATATTAGGGATGTTTCCTTACATTTTGAGTGACATTATGGAAGGAGTGTTGGGAGAGGTGTGCTTGTGGGTCAAAAGATGCGAACTCGGCATAGACCCAACCAAGACGGAACTGATGCTATTCACTACCAAGACAAGAGTACCTGAATTCCACCTACCATGGCTGAATGAACAGAGATTGTTTTTTTCCTCCATTGGTTGCAAAACTAAATTTGAGATTGAACATAAAACTGAAAGTTATGAAGGCATGTATAGCCTTTCATGCCTGCAAGAGAACTTTCGTGAGGGAATGGGGTCTCCGGCCGAGGATGGTTCTCTGGATGTTCACCACTGCTTGCGCCCAATCCTGACGTACGGCTTTATTGTATGGTGGCAGGCTTTCAGAACGAAGCTTAATAGGATTCAAAGAACCACGTGTGCAAATACTACTGGCGCTCTGCAGTCCTGCCCGGCAGATGCTCACAATTTACTCCTGCATCTCCTCCCTCTAGAGCTCCACATTAAATACGTTGTAGGGTGAAGCGCCATCAGACTACGTGAGTTCGGATGCTGGACAGCGAAGCCCTACGGCCATAGTAACATCCTAGACGAAGTACCTCGGGAAATCTGAGCATTCCCCACAGACTATGCTATACGCAAGCTGAACTTTACTATAAACTTTGCTGTGGACTTTGTACGTGTTGCAAGTTTATGACATAGTATTCTTTACCGGTGGATCAAAAATGGTCTGTGGAGTCGGTGCAGGAGTTTTCTCGAATACACATAGTGTATCCGAGTCGTATGATCTCCCAGATTCGCCAGTGACGATACTGGAAATCTATCGATGGCTGGAGCATGATCCGTGCCCCAAGCGTAGCATAACCATTCTGATCGATAGCTAAGCGGCCATTAAGGCCTTGTACTCAGCGACGACGTCCTTCAGGCTGTTGGAGCAGTGCAGAAACGCGCGGAATAGTCTGAGCGGCAGGCTCAAGGTCACCATCCTCTGGGTTCCCGGGCATAGGAACATAGATGAAAGTGAGCGGGCTGACGGATTGGCCAGGCAAGGCTCTACTCTTGGCAGTGTTTCGGCTGGTACAGTCGGAGTCTGGCTGGCGACTGTCAAAGGCGGAGTCTTCTCGAACTACTTAGCAACCGTGGCCTTAGATGGCGAGGGCTTACCACCTGTGTCAAATAGAGGCGGATTTGGCCCGCTTAAAACATTGCCCGGTCACGAGAGCTCCTGTGCCAGACACATGCAAATGCATACAAGATTACGGCGGTCTGCACGGGGCATTGGCCTAAAAGGGACCATGCTGCCAGGCTCGACATACCTTGCAATTCGCATTACCGAAACTGTGGAGAAAGGGAGAGCGGGAAAACCCTTAGGCACTTCCCCTGCGATTGTCCAGCTCTAGCTAGAGTCAGGCTAATCAGACACTGGTTAAACCATACTTTGGGGACCTCAGTGAGATTTCTAGCTGCACGGTGGGAGAGCCGCTTTCCATCCTAAATGTTACGTGGTATATATCCCATATCATGAATTCTAATTAAATTCTTTTAACTTGAGGACTTCCTTCTTCTCTCCCCCTCCTTACCACACAAACTTCCATATAAGGTCCCCCTGCAGAAAAATGGCCTGAGGGTGTCAAGGAAGGGAGGAAACCTCGGAGACCACGCCTCAATAAATATCTGAGGCAGAAGAAATAGGGGTCGAGACTGTGATCCGTCGTGGATCTTCCCCTTCGATCGGAGCACTTGGGTCCGGAGATTTACGGCTCCACATGAGAGTTACGCCATCATCCGCCTAACACTTACATACTATAGGACGCATATACATGCACGGCATATTCAATTTCATCCTCGAATTTCCATTTTTCTGTCAATCTAAATTTTCTTATTACTTGTATAATAATTTGCTTAATTCCTACACATGCCGGATGCGATTCAGTTAAAATATGCACTTTTCAACAAGAAATTAAGAATTAGATGTAGAATGAGCTGAATTGTAATTTGAATTCTTAAGCAAAAACTCTGCCACTACATTTGTTTTTTTTTTTATAAAGTAAGGTTCCTTCGTTCTTTGTTTATTTTCACTTTTCAGATTTTTCTTAAACTCGTTAGGCATACGCGAATCCCTATGTTTGTGCGGTTATTTTCCAGACCCGGTGCGGACCCACGCATCGGTATAGATACGTGAAATTTGTGTAATGACATGTGGGCCATGTGGACCCCCCCAACATTCCCAAGACTGGGTAGCACAGAAGCGTGCGAGTACATGTCGAAAAAACGCTCCGATGGGGCTATTTGCCGAGGAACCTTCACGGTCCATTTCGCCAACTTTTTAGATTTTTGGGATAGCTCCTCCCTCTAGATTCTCTTTGGCCACTCAGGATGGTTGTGCGATCATCTTTACCGCATCCAGCTCGCTGACTGTGACAAAGAATCAAACCTAAAGGTCATACAACCGTTCCAAAATAAAGTGCTTAGAAGCGTAGTAGATGCTCCCTAATTCATTCATAATGAGGATCTGCATAGAGGCCTGAAAGTACAATTGGTTAGCAAAGTCATCAAAGATCAAGCTATTAAACATAGCCACCGACTACGATCACGTAAGAATAACGAAGTCTAAAAATTGGCGGATATCGCTGATATAATAAGACGAATGAAAAGAGTAAAGCGAAACGACTTGCTAACATAAAGGACCCCTAAAGATATAAGCTACTTTGGAACAGCTAGGTCCTCGGGGATGCCAACCAAAGTGCTGGGGTGAACCACAGAGTCATGTGCCAATAAAAACGGAAGCTAAATATGCAAAGAAAACTGCTGGATGGAGAAATCTCAGTCGTAGCTTGGCGAGAGGTGGTTTTAGTGAGTAAAAATCCCACACTCTCAGGAATCGTGAACCCTGAGGTTAGCCTTTTGAAGATTTCCACTTCTTATAAAGAAAATCAGAATCAGAGTAACAAACCACGCCAGGCACATATGATTTAAACGATCGCCTAGACTAGATAAACAACATGGCTTTAAATTTGACATTTATTTGCTCATTTACTTCAATACAATGGTGATTTTTTTGTTTTTAATTTTACACAATGATAAATATCAAAAAATAATATAATGACAACATTAAAACTCAGCTTTAAATGGAAAATAGGGATGATCACTATCAACAATTTTGACAAAGGTTCCAGCGCGGTTTCCAGTGTGCAGTTTATCCAATACTTTCATCTCGTCGGAAGAAAGTTCAAAATCGAAAATGTCAATGTTCTCATCAATTCTTGACTTGGTCACAGATTTCGGGATTGGCACTGTGCCAAGTTGAAACTGAAACGTTAATAATATGTTAACACAAGATACCAATATTTTCTGGAGATAATCGAATTACCACATAACGTAAAGCAATTTGTGCTGGAGTTTTCTTATGTTTCTCAGCAATAGCCTTCGTTGGATTCTCAAATAAGAAAGATGGTTTCCTTTCGCTGGGATTTGGCCGTCCTAGTGGACAATAGGAAGTGATGACTATGTCACGTTGTCTACAAAATTCAATTAACTTCTTTTGATTTAGTTCGATGCTGCACTCGACCTGCAATCAAAAATCCAACAAAGATGTTGTCCTCAAATGCAAAAATATTCAGTATCTAGAGTTGATGAGTTAAGTGCTTCTACAAATTTTAAGCACCACTTTATGGGACCCACTTGATTTGTTACTGGCTTTATCTCACAATTCTTCAGCACTCGTTCTATTTGTTCGGCATTAAAATTCGACAACCCAACACTCCGCACCAATCCTTTTTTCACAAGTGACTCCATCGCTTTCCACGTATCCAGATAGTCAACATCACTATAATTCAGCCTTATAAATAATTTATTTATAAATACCATAAGTGCAGCGTCATACTTGGTTAAGATAGAAGAAGTGCCTTCTCTATAAGGAATCAGCGTCTTGTCATCAACATAAACGAATCCAATGGGAAAATGAATTAAATATAAATCGATGTAATCTAGTCCTAGGTTTTCTAAGGACTTACGGCAGGCATCTTCGACCCTGGAGGGTTCATGATAGGTACACCATAACTGCAAAGTGAAAAATTATGATTATCTATTTGATTCTGGTCTAGTTTGAAGTGAATTTATACTTTCGTTGTTACAAAAATGTCCTCACGCTTAACAACTCCTTCCGAAATTTTCTCCTTTATGGCGGTACCAACGTCGTTTTCATTTCCATAAGCGTATGCTGTATCAAAATGGCGATAGCCTTTGTCAATTGCATATTTAACTGCTTCTACACCTTCATTTGACTTGCACTGAAAAAAAGTTTGCAGTTAGTGTTGATTATTTAACGTTCATTAGACTAAAAGTCATCAGTTGTATTATTGAATCGAACGATAAGTATTCATGTACGTAAATTTTTAGGGTTTGGAGAAATGTCGCATAAAAAAATAATTGTTCGGAGAAAGCACACCGGCAATGAAGGATACAGCCGCATGCGGTCTGAACTCAGCTTTAGTGTCTTTCAACTGGATAAATATATTAAGCAACTCAACGTGTGATCAAGCTACAATATTCTGTCAGATCTCCTCTCCTGTTTTGTCCCTTCTTCCCCTGCTTGCCTGCGCTCGTACTCAACTTGGTTCACAACGGAGATTCTTAATAACATTCGCCTGAAACATGTAGTGCGGAAGAAATGATGCCGAACTTGCTCACTTTAAGGTCATGCACGTCATTGTGAAGTCAATGATTAAAAAAGCGCATAAAAGGTACTTATTGAGCGTCAAAGCCACCCTTGCCCGCGGTAACTTTAAACCCTTTTGATCTCACACCCGCAATTCTCGGAATCCCCACTCAATCTCTCCCTTCTCCTATCAGTTTGGTTGACTCCAATGCTAACTCTCCACAATAATCGTGAGACCTTCTCTGCACCTACTTTTCTTCTGAATTTTCTTCCTCGACCCCTCCACTCTCCACTCCTCTTCTAACTGCAGACTGCTCCGAATCTCTGACCATTCCTCTCCTTACGGCTTCCTTGGTTGAGTTTCTCATTGGTAACCTCGACCCCAATGTCGAACCTGGCCCCGATGGGCTTCCTAACCTCTTCCTTCTTAACTGTAGAAAGCACATTTCCCTCCCCCCGTGAATAATCTACAACAAACTCTTACTGTGAACTGCCGCCCCTTCTCTCTTCCCTCCTCTTGCTCCAAAATTCTCGAAACATACGCTAACGACTGGTTGACCGCGCACTTCAGTCACACCATTGTCAAAGAGCAGCATGGTTTTGTGGAACATAGATCTACGGCTTCAAATGTTCTGGTCTTTGCCAACTTCGTTGCTTTGACTCCTCCAAAGCCTTTGATACCGTTGACCATAATATTTTCCTCTCTAAACTCTCTCTACTAAACTTCCCTCCCTCAATCGTTTCCTGGCTTCCCTCCTATCTCCCATACCGTTCCAACAGAGTTTCTTTTCATGGTTACTCATCTCGTTCCTTCTCTCCTTCCCCTGGCGTTCCCCAAGGGTCTATACTTGCTCCCTACTCTTCCTTTTATCAATATCCTCGCCTCCATCCTCACCTGCCCGTGTTTGCTTTACGCAGACGACCTTAAATTATTTGCCTCTGTTTCATCTCCGTTGGACTGTGCTCTCTTGCAGTCCAACCTTGATAATTTGGCCCGTTGGTGTTCAGTCAACAAGCTAACACTGAATGTCAGCAAATACTACTGGATGTGCTACTCGCTTAAACCCTTCCCAACATCCTTTTCCTATTCTCTTAGTGGACAACGCCTTGCACTACTGACCTCCTTCCAAGATCCGATGACAAACTTCATTTCAATTCTCATTTCGTTGACATCAACCATCAAGCTTCCAAGATGTCTAGTTTTATCCTACGTCCCTCCTCCGACTTTACCTCAATTTAGCTCTTCTTAAACATCAAGAACAAGAAACATCCTTGAATATTGCTGTGTAGTCTGGTCCCCCTTCCGCATCCGTGGCTGTCGCGCTCTTGAAGTTGTACAGCGCAAATTCCCCTGGACCCTCTTTTACAAAAAGAACCTTCCACGAGTTGACAATCCGTCACGACTTCGCACTCTCAATCTCCCCTCCCTGCAGCAACGCCGTATCTTCCTTGATATGCGTACTTTTTTCAAACTCTACAATTGTCTGATGGACTGCCCTGTCAACTTGGATATTACTTTCCGCACCGCCTCTCATAATACACGTAGTGCGGACATTTTTGAAGAACCCTGCGGGGAACTCGAGATTTACTTTCACTCGCTTCCAAGGCTATGCCAGTCCTAAAACGCCCTCCAGCTTGAGTCCTTTGACTCTATCTCCTTCATTAGTTTTAAGCGTAAGGTAAGCCATTTACTTACTCCTAAGTCTGAGGACAGAGTGTAATAAGCAATTTATTTCATTAAATCAATAAATAAATACAGCCACATTTGGCCTGGGATGACCTATACAAATACCTGTACGATAGTAGATGGACCAAGGAGGTACTATTCTCGATTTGCGTGTCTTCCATTTACCATTTATAAATCTCTTAACCACTTTCCGCCCATCTTTAGGTTCGTCGCCCCTCGGTCCGGTTGGACGGGAAGAGGTTTTGTGGGCTTTTTTATATGGTATCCATTTACTCCGTAGTGGAGCATAACGGGCAAAACAAGCCTAGGTCCATCGTACATGGTCCACTGAAATTCGCCTCAACCCCTGATAGGACTCCCCAAGAACCCGACAATCCTTCACTATTGTCCTGCGCTAAGTGCTTTTGGAACAACCCACTAGCCGGCCATCTCGGGACAGTGTCCTGAAATAACTGGCCTATGGACCGACAAAATTCTTTGTTCCAAATCGCATCAGGCCAGCATACCTTGATGACACGTCACCGACAAGCTTTAACTAAGACTTAGAGGCTTAACAATGGTGTCACTTTCCATGTATTATTGCCATATGGCAACACAGAAGGAACATTAGCACAGAGCAGTCTCAACTTGATCATAGTGTCGAGATAACCGTATTTTCAGATTACTAACGTCTCGAATGAACTCCAGTTCGGTGGTAGAGTCGACCGAAACCACACTTTCGAGATACCAATGCCTTCGATTAATGCAGATAGGCCGATTGCGATGACCCGTCAAACTAAGAACCTTGATGTTCATCTTCAGTCCAACTCCTCTTACTTCTCTTTCCAAATCCAGAGCGATTCAATCAAAATATATTACACGATGATAGAGCAAACAGATGTCATCAATCTAGTTGATGTGTTTGAGGAAATATATGACGGCCTGTTGAACTCCTCCACTTTCACTGAGACAGCATAAAGAACGTGGCCGGTCACCGAGGAAAAATATTATCGGCGAAAAGACGCATCCTTGACGAATCCAGAGTGGAAACCAGCCTGCTTTCTGCCGATCAACTTGTCGATATATTCCTTGACACGTTTCAGGATTACTTTAACTATTATCTTTGCAACAGCTGGGAGCACGCGGATAGACCTCCAATTATCATACTCAAAATGAGTGCCTTTTTTGGAATTTTAACAATCAGTGTCACTTCTTTCGTGATACGGTATAAACTTCTGAAATCATCGCAATCTGAGCAACTTCCGCTTCCCTGACCAGATCAATAACAAATTCGATCTGAAACAACATGTAATAGGTTTGGATTTTCCGGCGTTCCGCACGGTATCGAATGTCTAGAGCGTCACGCCCAGCCATCAATAAAGTTTTCAATCACTTCCATTCATCAATCCGCGGCCATGGTACCGCAGTCAGCCAGATTTTGTGCCAACAACCTACGTAGCTCCCGAAAAATGAGCATTTTTGATAGCAATCTCTGGCGGAATGTTAAAAGTATCTGCTCTATCGAGCGACAGCTGGTTCATATAAGCGGTCGATTTTGAACTCAGGCGATCGCAAATTTCCAACCCTGCGAGAAGCAATGGAAGCAAAACAAAAGCGAAAGTGAGCGACGATCAGATGGTAATCCCATTCGCAACCGATATCAGCGCCTGTCTTGTTACGGACATTCAGAAGATAACTCCTAAATCTACTGCTTACTACAAAATGGTCAGTTAGATTCCTTCCTATCTGTCTGTCCTCGCACAATGTGCCACCAAAAGCGAAGCTGGGAAAATCTACGAACCCCCACCATTATCATCAGGGTCCCCAAGACCGTGTTTCCCCATTACAACAAAGTATTGTCTGAGCCTATCTTGGCATTAAGCTTACCCACCATGATCAGAATGTCACCTTTGGGAAGCCTCTCCTAAATTGTATCTAAGTGCTCATAGAATGCTTACTACATTACTTTGGCAAGAGTACTATGTAGAGTCCCACCTCCTAACTCTGCTTAGCGCCAGAAGCTTATAGTGTTGGAATTCTTGCTAGAGTTAAAGAAAGTGGACATTCTAGGGACCATCGATACCATTTACGAGCGCCCCTTCTAGAAACCAATCATAATCGGTTTTCGATTGCCAATGATCGAAACCAACGCGTTGTTGACGTTTCGACAACAGCAAGTTTCCAAATTAGCAACAAACAACTCAGCCCCAACTCACAGTTCTACATATTCCCCTTTTTTAGCTTCATTAAAATTATTAATCAGTTTTATTAATGAACAACAAATCTTAGCATCCTGCCCACAATATACGGAGATACCTCTAAATAATAGGAGTCCCTAGGAAAGTCTGGTGAACTTAGTAGGAAAGAGGAAAACTTAGTTGTATCCTAGTGCAACCCAATGCAACATGCCTTCACATACGGGACTTTGGCACATAACAAGACGGAAATGCCCAAAAAAAACCCTGTCATATTCCCGAACTTGACTATTTCAGAGATACAAACACTTAGAAGACAATTAAAGAAAGACCCTACTGGAAGCAGCAGCACAATTTTGAAATTTCGCGCCATAGATCGATCTTTTTTTGGCCCTAGATGACTTTATGTTTGTCTCTCCACTGTGGCAAAAAAAAATGTAATTCGTACGTAATTCCTCACGCTTATAGAATATCCATAAAGATCGCATGGCAAATAAAATTCAAAATTTACATATTTGTTAGTAAGACTCAGTTTCCGACGTTTTCGTCTATGATTTCACTGATGACATGTTTCCTTGTTTCCAAGTCGGCGGCGTTACCTTCACCCCGTTCCTCTTCAATATGCGCAGAATCTCGTCCATACAAACTATGAACCAAAGCACAGGAGGGATTGCGTCAGCCTTGGTCACCCAACTCGTTACTCTGATCAAGTGGTTACCTCCCAGATCAGATTGGATTATGGTCAAAAGACCATTCCAAGTACTAGAATCTATCAAAACAGAATAGCTATCCCAAGAACCTGAAAAGATGGCGAAGTTGACCTTCAAGGTTCGCTCGATAATATTGGAACTCCACTGAAATGTCCCATCTTCTCACGCTTGCGATAACCAAGCTCGGGAATGTAGAATGTCCCTTCGGACCCTTCAGTTCCTCACATTTAATAATAATAATAATCGTTGGCGCAACAATCCATGTTGGATCAGGGTCTTGAAGTGTGTTAGAGCACTTCATTCAAGACCGTAACGGTACACTAGGAGGCAATGTGGTCAGCATTGCATCATGTAGCAGAACGATGATCGTGATGGATAATCCAATTTGTCCGTTTTTGTGAAATATTGCTTATTAACATTTAGTAGTTTTTTTGCAGAATCTTACTCCTCGTCATTACAGCTTACTAACTTTTTCTAGACACGCACTGCTTGAAAAAATCCGTACATTTTCTTTTGCAGAACTTTTTAATTTAAACCACAAACGCAACGACTACCAACTCTTCTCCAATTCCACTTCTTCAGTCCTCGACCTTTAACAACACAATCCTCAATCGATCCGAAACCGTGCTCTCATTCTATCCAATACCGCACTCCTCCACGAGAGCAAAAAACAGCTGTACTTTCCGGGAGCCAGCTTGAGCGCACCCCCAACAAAAATCCCCGCAATACCAGCTGTTAAATGCATACAAACCGTTTCGCATAAACCTGAGACAGAGGCTAAAAATTCACTTGCCAATACATAGCATCGCATATGCAAAAACAACAAGAAAAGGAAAGGGTTAATGATTAACATACCTTTGTCAATTTTATTTGAGCAGATTTCAATACCGGTATGGCGGGGTGATACCAGGCACCCGAAGAGAGCAGAGCAAGCGACGAGACCAGTTAAAAATACACGGCCTACTTGACTGTGAAGTAGCCCTGGTTTTTTTGAACCGGCCACGAGTCAGGCACTCTCCGGGTGCCTGGTATCGCTCCGCCACAGCACTCCACCCCCAGCTAAAAGGGGTTGCGGCGAGCGCTTCCTTCCAGTGCCGTCTGCTTCTAGGAAGAAAGGCTTCAGCCTATTCAAGGAGATCGTGCTCTCCACGCTCGAAGACCTTATAGCGGCCCTAGTATGGTCGCTGCAGCGGCTCCCAGTTGACATCAGTCCCCACCAGAACGTGGGTGCAAACTTCGAGATCCGTAGCAGTGCGCACCGTCGGCTGTGTGTGACGAGATGGCAGAGGGGGGTTTAATCTGGCAACGGCCTCTTGTAGTAGACGCAATAATGAAGTCTCTCCAAGGCCGTTTCTTTTGTCGAGGACCAGGTCGCCGGAGAATCGAAGGTTCTCCCCGTACACCAGCTCAGCAGCACTGACCGCACCCTCTTCGCGGACGGCCAAACAGAATGAAAGGCAAGACCTGCGACCAGGACAACTAATCACGCCCCACAATGGCTGCCTTTACCGTCCGATGCCAACTCTCTAACATCTCATTAGACTGTGAGTAGTATGCAGTTGCTCACTGATGTTTGAACCCCAAGAGTTTTTCAAGCTCCGAGAAGAAACTAAATTCAAATTGCATTTCCTGGTCTGTAATAATTACGGCAGGAACATCGAAGTGTGGAATCCACTCTCGGCAGAGGGTCGCAGCACATACATATGGTGTTATATCTTTCACAGGTATTGCCTCAGGCGTAAACCGAATAATGATCTTGAGGCAATACTTGTAGCTGAACCAGTCTCACAAAGGGCTTATAATGTCGTGGTGTATAGTGTGGAAGTGCTATGTCAACTTAGGGAATATACCTACTTCCTTCCAAGTGAAGTAGGTCATGCTTTTTTCACCGCGGCGCTCTCTGGGTGCGTAACATTGCTCCGCTACATAGGGGTATTTTGGGGCCTAGGGGTCACATACAGTCATCATCATTTTTGGGATGGGTAGTTTCTGAAAAGGAATCCTTGATTTAGGTGTGCGCTTTTTGACCCACTCACCTAAGGCCCGTTTTGAAAAATACTAATTAAAGCCTTTAATCCAATAACCCAAACAACCATATGGTAAAAAATCAACTCTCCCTTAAACTCAAAGTAGAATAATAACAGAACGATAACAAGTCTATTTGAAATCGCTGGAAAGTGAATTTGGAAAACATTCAGAAAATTCAAATACACAGATAACAAAATAAATTGAACTGCGCCTAGTAAAACTGAGACATTGCCCGAGCTAATATCGCTTTAATCATAATCCACTTGTTTCACAGAACTGTTACTTCGAATCAAAGATGGAACTATAAAGTAACTATGCTCACCATTAACGTTCCCAAACCAAAAGCTGGCATTTCCAATCCATTATTCAGCTTCACTTTTGGAGCACTTGCCATATTTCACAAAACTGTATCTTTTCAATAACTGAAATAAATTATCTGAAAGTGGAGGCTTTTATACTAAGCCAATTGGCTTGAATAGATTTCAAAATGCATTATCATCCACAAAAGTAACAAAAATAGATAAAGTCCACTTCGGATTGATAATTGTAATCTGTTTATGTTACTGTAACAGTAGAGTTGGTTTTTTTCGGAAAGAAAGGCCCATGTACAGTGCTGGTAGATGTGATAAGACACTCCCCGCTTTTCAAGAAATCATAAAATAATAAAAAGATCCCCAGAAGCTGTGTGTATCTGAGATAATCGCACCCTATTACATTTTCCTGAGATTTTCCGGGATAACACATAGAGTAATTCAAGAAAGTTGAATTTCCTTTCGCTAAAAACGATTTTCATTTACGGACTAAAATTGATTTATAGAAATAGTACACGCTCTTGGGTCACAGCTAGCATTTTCCAGTTCTCGGGGTACACCCACTGGTGAAAGACGCAAATTCGTATCGAGTAACGCTGACGAAACCCACAACAAAACCTATTACAAAAGAAGACTAGCCACACGATTCCAATCTAAACTAAATACCATTATAATACTTCCGGGGTCAGGTCACTGCAATCAAGGGAAAGTTCCTTAAATGTGAAAGGTTTTGGAAAAACGATTGCTTATGATGTCGCCTGGTTCAATAATGACATAAGAAAGCGATAGTAGCACAAACATTGCTAGGAAAAACGAAGCATAGCGAAGCATGCGCGTCAGCCTCATGTATGCACCATCGCTATCGATTTCTGGCAATGTGCTTTAGCTCCTCCCTAGGTTTTCCAAGAAACTATCGAAATCCGCCCGCATCATCGGAACAAGTAAGCAGGTTGTAGATAACGATGTTTTCCAAAACATAGCCTTCCCTGGCTGACACCTGTGTTCAATTCATTCCGGAAAGTGTTATATCTAGCATAGTTGACATTATATCAAAGCTGGCCAAATATCATGTTTGCTGGTTCTGTCTAAAGTGTTTGTAGGTAAGGTAAGTGAATCTGTTTAGGCAAAGAGTGTTGATTCCAATGGCGGTATGCCTAGTCCCTGTCATTAAAGTTTGCCATGAAAATCTTACCAGCTCATCGTGTGCAAGGGTGCAGGGCCACAATTGTCAGGAGCGTATGTACCCCAGTGCTGTCCTGATACTGAAGGATATACTTCACTTTGGCAATTTTGCTAAGCTATTTAAAACAACAATCCGAAACCTTCGCCTACTAAGTTTTTTCGTTCTTTGCATATTTCGATTAGCACTTGTCAGACTCCTCAGTGATAGGGTTCGAATCCTAGTAATGAGGAAGGCCACAAGTTGTCACTGAAATATGCTTATCTGTGAAGAATAAATAAGTGTTTATAAAGCAAAAGGGAAAAGTTCCGGATTCCTTATTAAAATCAGATTAAAATCTTTTCAATGTCTATCTGTCTGCCTTTTGGAAGGTGAAAAGCTTCAAAAGCTATCGTAGTCTCTTGCCACATTAAAACGACTTTCTTCTCCTTCCACTCTCCCCGCGGGACTCCTGTATGGTATTAAGTTGCGGGGCTAGATCAGAATTTATCCTGTACTCATATTCGCGCTCGTGCTCCTCGCTCGTTCCTTCGTCCGGCTAACTTCCTCCTGTGTAAACAAATCGCTAGAGGTATGCTCGATAACCTCCGTGTCCGCTCAAAACTTGCATTAGATCAAAACCTACTTCGCCGTGGGGACGGTCGATCCACCTCCGAATATCTCATATGAATGTGTATGTCCATCGGCCTTTCTCTGACTCATTCCACCTCTGCTGTCACTCAGTGATAGCTTCATTCCACAGGGACTACTGCCACCGGGTGGGAGGTTTTCCGGTGATTTTTCGCTCGATGGCAAAGGCGTTATCTTTTACTTTCCTTTCCAGGGCGTCAACCCACACTAGGGCTCCATACAGTAAGATCGAGATGACCACTCTGGAAACAAAGAGGTGACAGCTTAGCCATGGCCCACCTATATTCGGTCACATTCTCGCCAGCAGTGTTCCGGTGTTATCTGCCCTAGTTGCTGCACTTTCACACGAGCAATTTGACATTTAACCTCTGATCGGTCATTACGCCTAAATGCTTGAGCGCAGGCTGGCAATGTATTATCTGCGTCCTTCGATCTTCATAGACTGTCTAGCGAAGATCCCCTTCAACGCCGATGTCGTCACCTCCCTTTAAAAAGCAACTCCTAAATCTACTTCTCATCACGAAGTGGTCAATTTGATTGCTTGTACGGTGTCTGTTAGTCGAAACCTAAAAGATTTTGTGGCAAGCTCTGTGCTTAAACAATATACCACCAAGCACGTGGCGGTGAAAACTGCAGAAATCCACAAACCTGCTACCGTTGTTGTTATCCTCGGCGGGACGCTATTTCCCCACGGCATGTCCATGTCCATGTCTTTGGCATTCAGATTTCCCATAACGAAAATTGCTCGTAGAAAGCAGCCTTCTTCACTATATCGTAAGTCTCTTTAGTACATAACACTATACAATTGTAATGCTCCTGGGACGGGATCTTACAGTCAGAAATCTACCAGAAACGGACTCCCAGGTGAAGATAACAGGACTTGCGGTAGCCCTCAGAGACAACCCGACACTGGATTCGTGTCTACTACCCCTCAACTTTCCAGAGAGCCAAAGCACATTGACGCAAGAGCAAGAGGAATACTCTCTAGAGTCCTTCTATCTTATTTCGCTTAGGCTCAGAATGTCCAGCTTAATTCATTAGAAACCTCGCTCGAGTTGAAGAAAGCTAGCATTCTGGAGGCCCTAGATACCGTTATCGAGGAGCGGGCTTATATTGCAGAAATCAATCATAGTCCGTTTTTGACAGGGAACGATCGTAACTGGAGTCGATCCCTATCCGAGGTGGTTTACGTTTCGGTAACAATAACCCCATTTTTTGCTCCTATAATTCCTGTAGCGTTATTCTTTTTTCTCGTTACTCTGATCGCATAAATCCAGAGGGAGAATTATCAGGCAAGTCCTTACTGATTCCTGGTGGCCTTTCCTTCATAGTGACAAAGGCTCCTGCGAAAGCATCTAGATTTAGATCGGGTTCGATTTGGGGCCTGATTTCGAGATTGTAGCCTATAGCGACTTTCGACTTTGCAATTCGGTCTCAGTTCTACCTAGTTATGTTATAAAATATGCTCAAATATGCCCGTGCAGTTGGGCAGGTATGACAAGTAATGAGGGGGCCTTTCATTTTGCGTGTTATACCCCTGGAAAAGACGCCTCACAACACAGTTCATAAAAATTAAGCGATATGCACTTGATTTATCAATATTGTTTCAACTGATAATATTATTTGACGATTTTGGAATTATCATTGCTATTCATGATTAAATAAATTCTGAATACTAAAGAAAGCTGCATTACACGCACCGTTTGGTTTTCTAAATAACAATGTGAGGATACTATGCAATATTTGAATGAACTCTCTCCACACTTACAGATTTCAAAAGGAAAAAATCTGAATAAATACTTACCATGTACGTTCCTAAGCCGAAACCCGGCATTTCCAATCCATTATTTAATTTCACTTTTGGAATGCCTTCCATTTTACACAAATCCGCGGTAACCACTCAGTATCCCTAAACTCACTCAGATCACGGTATCTGGAATTTAACACTTTTATAACAAATCACTGGCACTTAAAAAGCACTATCATGCCCAAGAAATATCAACGAGACCATCTTTAAATATGTTGATTAGTATTTATACTTATATTATTTGGCATTATCAATTAATGGAACAGTGATGAACATATAAAGTGACTAAATTTTTCGATAGAAATTAATTTACTCTCTCTCATCTGCACTTGCAATCTCATCCTCTTAATTTTTTCTTATATATGTTTATCACATGTTTCAAGTTTTATTCAAATGTAGATATGTATGTATCAAGCGGAATGTAAACACATTTTCGACACTTCTTACTTTTCACCTTGAACTGATGACAAAAAGCATCCGCTAAATCCCCTTACATCTTCAAGGATCATCCGGCCATAGGTACCAATTTTTGTAGAATATCGTCACGGGAGACGAGGAGTGGATCTTCTAAGATCGGATGATAAAGCTGGATCTACAAAAGACAAAGATTGCGAAAATTGAAATGCTGTCGAAGGACAAAATCGTGGAAAAAAAATACTTTCACAAGACCCAATCACAGCGACTAAATAAGACTGCAACGGAAAAAAAACCGAATCGTACAGGCCAAATTCTCCTTTTCAATGAAGAACTTAGTCGGTGTGCGTTCCAAATAGATTAATTGGAAAATCGAAATAGTAGTGAATAGGTCACACATAAAGAAAGGACGAAAACTCCATTGCTGGCTTGGCCATGCAATACTGTCCCAGCATAATTGACAAGTGAGACGCCGTAGCAACGCAAGGCACAGAACAGTGGAGGAGGGTGTAAACTCCTCTAGGAGTCCTAGGAGGAGTTGAAACACATCTAATTTAATCTTGAGCGTGCATAGTAAATTTTCCATCCCGATCGCATAGTTTGTCATTGAAATACAGAGCAATTTTTATACCCATCTCCAGAAAAAGGTGTTTCTCTGCTGCCACGCTAGGGGGCACTTTAACGTACAGACTTGACTACAGTCCGCAAAACTAGGATTATTAAAAAATATTAAAAACTAAATTTTTGGTGCCTTGTTATACCTTTTTTATGAATTTTGGCGTTTCTTCACGGCTTCTTCAATGAATAAAAAAAAAACTTCTGAATGAATCGCAATTATCCTAGTTTGCGGACCGTAGAAATATGTTCTAAATTAGTCGTGAAAATTTCAAAGAATTTCCTTGGATAGATTTTGGGTGGTCAAAGGGTAGTATATGTCCCAGGACGAAACGTGGATTGGTACCCACAATGAAGCATAAAACCTGGGAAATGCCTGCTGAACCAACACCAATAGCTCTATTAGCAAACCTTATCTCCACCTCCACGTGGTGACCGCTGGGAGCTCTTTCATAACGAAAAGCTGCAGATGGAGAAGGATGAAGGCGCCTAAAAACGGGACAGCCTGCACCAACTGGTCCTCCAGGTTGGGGGTTGGGTAGGGCTGACCACCATACACGGAAAACCGATGTTACGAAGCCACGAAAGAAGCCTCGGACAGGATGGACTTTACAACGACGAACCCGGCAACGAGAACGGATTAACGATTTGCGAATTTTCTCATGGAACGTGCGCTCCCTATACAGAGATAAAGCTGATGAGCAGCTAGCCGGTACCCTATCCCAATATAGGGCTGATATAACAGCGTTACAAGAGATGCGATGGAGAGGGACCGGTTACTTGGAGAAGAGCCGCTACACCATATGCTATAGCGGTCATCCAGTAAACCATGTGCTCGGAGTGGGTTTCTTAGTCAGCCAAAAAATTAAACCTGCTGTTATCGGCTTTGAAAACATAAGCGAACGGCTATGCACTCTGCGCTTGCGAGGCAAGTTTAGAAATATAAGCCTCATTAACGTTCACGCCCCTACAAAGGAGACTACACAGTCGGAGAAGGATACCTTCTACGAGGCAGTAGAACAAACCCTCGTCCACAAACATACGTGGGCCTCTCCAGACGGGACCACTTTCAGCCAAATTGACCACGTGTTGATCGAAAGCCGCCACCTCTCAGCCTTGATGAATGTCAGAACATATAGGGGGGCCAATATAGACTTGGATCACTATCTCGTTGGCATGGTGCTCCGAGCTCGAATAACAATACCAGCTAGAATCCCCTCAGACAATCAGGTGAGAGTGAATACTGAAGCCATCCACAACGCAGCCCTATAAGAGGGAAATGGATGCCGCAATAACCGCAGTCAACAGAGGACCTGGAGATGAAGCATCAACAAATGATCTTCACAATCACCTGAAAAACGTTATCATTGATACGGCCACAAACATACTTGGCCTCAGCCGCAAAAAAAAGTCGGAACGGCTGGTTTGACGATGAATGTAAGCTAGCAACGGAACGGGAGAATGCTGCATACCGAGTAATGTTGCGGGCACGCGCAGAGACTTATCATGAACTCCGTCGAGCGGAGAAGCGAATTCACAGACGGAAAAAGGAAGCTTGGGAGAACAAACAAGTCTGTGAACTAGAAAAGTACGGAGAGCAACCGCACCAGGCACAGAATTTTTACCAACAAGTCAGCAGGATGAAGCCTTATACACCTCGATGCTCATCCTACCGAGACAAAGAGGGAAATCTGATTTCCGACAGAATGAGCATATTGGAGCGATGGGTTGAGTACTTTGATGAACTACTGAACAATCAGAACATCGGCGAGTTGGAGGTCCCGCTAACTGAAGACGACGGACAAATACTGCCACCACCAAGTTTAGGAGAAACAGTCCGTGCAATTCATCGGCTAAAAAATCATAAGTCGCCAGGAGCCGATGGAATTACAGCCGAATTGGTTAAATATGGAGGCGACCAGTTACACCAAGTGGTTCATCAACTTGTGCTCAAGGTATGGGACAACGAATCAATGCCTGACGATTGGCGACGAGGCATTATCTGTCTCATACATAAAAAGGGAGATATCACACAGTGCAGCAATTATAGAGGTATCATGTTGCTGAGTAGGCCGGATAGCCCCATACGCCCAGAACATCATTGGCCCGTACCAAAGAGGCTTCACTCCAGGCAAACCAGCAATAGATCAGATTTTCTCTCTGCGGTAAGCGATGGAAAAACTTTTGGAATATGGACAACAGTTGCACCATCTTTTCATCGACTTTAAAGCCGCCTATGATAGCATAGCCAGAGTAAAACTGTACACGGCCATGAGAGAAATCGGTATCCCGACGAAATTATTAAGACTGACTAGGCTGACTCTGACCAATGTGCGAGGCCAGATAAAAGCAGCAGGATCGCTCTCAAAACCATTCGACATCAACAACGGTCTACGACAAGGGGATGCCCTATCATGCGTTCTCTTTAACTTGGCGGTTGAGAAAGTGATCCGTGATGCTGAGGTAAATGCAAGAGGTACGATCCTCTTCAAGTCCACCTAACTACTAGCCTATGCTGACGATATCGACATCATGGGAAGAACCACCCGAGACGTACAAACTGCCTTCATCCATTGAAGACGTAAAGACTTGTGGAAGTGAAATCACGCATGCTATTGAAGAATGGTTACGAATAGTCAAAGCCGGCAGATGAAAAGATATAGATGGTACTTATTACTAATCGCAGGAACAACAATACTGTCAAAATCCGGGTTGATGACCACGAAATCGCTTCAAAACAGACCATACAATACCTGGGAGTAGTAATCGATGCCAAGTTAAACTTCAATTTGAACTATGGCAGTTATAGCAGAAATGATGCATAACATGAGAGGACCAAAAAGTCCCCAGCTAATTATTGCAGCGCTAGTGAAATCCATCCTGTTATACGAGGCTGCCTGGGGAGAACAGTAGACGACACGGTGAACCGGGCAGTAGTGAGTTCGACATACCGCCCAATCACACTGATTGTGTGCAGTACATATAGGACAGTATCACGTCAGACAGTGAATGTCATCGCGGTAACGATTCCCTTGGATCTTGTAGCGAATGAGGCGCATTGCTTCTACCAGAGAAGGAAGGCGAATCCGCCCAAGGTGACTGGTAGCTTCAGAAAAGGCACTGAGAAAGGGCTATGCAGGAGATGATAGCAACTTTGTTCTAAGTCACATCCCTTAATATCGACATATATATTTTAGGAAAAAAATACTAAGATCGTATAAATGTAACCATGCATTTTAAACATTTGAACATTTTAAAAAAACAACTTTGAACAATCAAAGTTTATTTCCTACATAAAGGGGTTGAGTAATAAAATTTAAAATTCAGCTTTGAACGGGAAGTAGGGGTGGTCATTATCAACGATTTTCGAAAATGCTGCAATGCGATTTCCAGTTTCTAGTGAATCCAAGACCTTCATTTCCTCGGGAGAGAGTTCAAAATCGAAAATTTCAATATTCTCATCAATCCTTGATTTCGTTATAGATTTCGGAATTGGTACCGTACCAAGTTGTAACTGAAATGCCCATTCAAAAAAAAATTAAAAACGGTTGGTATTTGTTATTATAAATGTAATTGAATTACCACATATCGTAAGGCAACTTGTGCTGGGGTTTTGTTATGCTTCTCAGCGATAGCCTTTGTAGGGTTTTCATATAGGAAAGATGGTTTCCTTTCTTTGGGGTTGGGGCGTGCTAACGGGCAGAAAGATGTGATCACTACATCACGTTGTTTACTGAATTCTATTAACTTTTTCTGATTTAATTCGATGTTGCACTCAACCTTTGAATAAAATAAAATCAAAAACGATGATAAAAGTTCGATAAATTAAAAAATAATAAAGTTACTGATGGAAACTTACCTGATTTGTTACTGGTTTAATTTCACAATTTTTCAGGACTCGTTCTGTTTGTTCGGCATTGAAATTCGACAAACCAATACTTCGTACCAGACCTTTTTTCACTAAGGCTTCCATTGCTTTCCAAGTGTCTAAATAGTCAACATCACTGGAGAAAATTATAATGAATGATTTATAAAGAAGAAATCAATTTTATGAAAATCCTACTTTGTTATGACATTATACGTGCCTTCTTTGAAAGGTACCAAAGTATTTTCATCGACGTAAGAAAATCCAACAGGAAAATGCATCAAATATAAGTCGATATAATCTAGGCCTAGATTTTCCAGTGATTTCCGACAGGCATATTCCACCCTTGAGGGTTCGTGGTGGATGCACCATAACTGTAGTAAGACAATCATTATCATATATTTGTTTTGATGAAGCACTGGATAAGAATTATACTTTTGTAGTTAAAAAGATATCCTCTCGCTTCACAATTCCTTCCGAGATTTTTTCCTTTATTGCGCCACCAACATCCCTTTCGTTTTGATAGAAGTAAGCTGTATCGAAGTGACGATAACCTCTGTCAATGGCATACTTAACTGCTTCAGCAATTTCATTTGATGTGGACTGAAAAGAAATATTCTGTGGTAAGTAAGGTAAATTTGATTTGTTTCAGGACATTTTATTGTTTGTTATTGGTCCCAAGGGTGCAGCTATACCAGAGTCCAGAAAAGTGACGTATGCAAGCGAAACAAAACCTAAGTATAGTTCCAATGAAGTTTCCCATCGACACCAATCTGCATGTGTTTATACTAATCAGGCTAGGAAACAGAGAAGGGTCGCATTGAACCTTTCAGTCTTCTGCACGTCATGGTGCATTGGGATGGCACCGGAATGCACCGAAATCCATAAACGTTTAAGCCAAACACAAACAGTTAAAGAACCGAATGAGAAGTCAAAGTGGGTCTTGACTACTCCCGATACTCTTCAACCTATAGGATTTCTACTGTCTACTCTCCCAATTAAAAAGTATAGAAATGCTCCTTTGTGAAATAGGAAGAATGGGCTGTCAACTATTTATTAATAAACAAATTTCAAGTATAATATGTTAATATCCTTGCGCAAGGCCCGCAACGAGAACAAATACATTCTTTTCGAAATTTTTATATTTTAAACATAACATTATTATTCATCCAAACCAATTGCTTTAGGAGACATAAGATATCTGTAAATATGAGTGTACCATTTTCTATGGGTCTAATTGAACAACCTCAACTGCTAACTATTTGCTTTACTGGCCACTCTTTTCGAAATAAAACAAGTCGGAATACTGGTCTTGGCCTGCCTTAATAAGGAATTCCAGACTTACGGGTCCACCAATTCGATATCCCTAAAAGCTGCCTCCCCTCCTGACCTACACCACCAACCCATCTCATGCATGGTCTGGCTCGTCTTTTTTTCTAGCATAGGTATTTCGGACTGGATGATCCTCATCCATACGGATTAAGTGACCCGCTCACCGTAACCTATTGAGCCGGAGTTTACCCGCAACCTGACGGTCACGGTATCACTCATAGATTTCGTCGGTATATAGGTTACGGAATCGTCCATCCTCATGTAGGGGGCCAAAAATTCTTCGGAGGATTCTTCTCTCGAACGCGGCCAAGAGTTCGCAATTCTTCTTACTAAGAACCCAAGTCTCCGAAGAGTACATGAGGACTGGCAAGATCATGGTCTTGTACAGTAAGAGTTTTGACCCTACGGTGAGACGTTTCGAACGGAACAGTTTTTGTAAGCTGAATTAGGCTCTGTTGGCTGACAACAACCGTGCACTGATTTCATCGTCATAACTGTTATCGGCTGTAATTTTCGACCCTAGATAGGAGAAATTAACAACAGTCTCAAAGCTGTAGTCTCCATTTTCATTGCTTTCGTTTGACCAGTCCGATTCGGTGTTGTTCGTTCTTTTGGTTTTGCGCTGACGTTGCCACCATATACTTTGTCTTGCTTTCATTAATGTGCAGCCCAAGGTCTCGCGCCGCCTGCTCGGTCTGGATGAAGGTAGACTGTACGTCTCGGGTGGTTCTTCCCATGATGTCGATATCGTCAGAATAGGCCAGTAGTTGAGAGAACTTGAAGAGGATGGTGCCTCTCGCATTTGCATCGACACCGAGAATCCCTTTCTCCAGGGCCAGGTTGAAGAGAACGCGTGATAGGGCATGTTGAATAATCTTGAGAGTGATTCTACTGCTGTTATCTGGCCTCGCACATTGGTCAGGGTCAGCCTAGTCAGTCTTATTAATTTCGTCGGGATACAGTTTTACCCTGGCTATGCTATAATATACGGCTTTAAAGTCGATGAAAAGATGGTGCAACTGATGTCCATATTCCAACAGTTTTTCCATCGCTTGCCGCAGAGAAAAAATCTGATCGGTTGCTGATTTGCCTGGAGTGAAGCCTCTTTGGTATGGGCCAATGATGTTCTGGGCGTATGGGGCTATCCGGCCTAGCAAGATAGAGGAGAATATCTTATAGATGGTACTCAGCAACGTGATACCTCTATAATTGCAGCACTGTGTGATATCCCCCTTTTTAAGGTTTTGTGTAAACATAAAAGCTTATTAAAATGGGTTTACTGTCTGTCTGTCTGTCTGTCACATGCATTTTCCTCGGAGACGGTTGTAGCGATTGACACCAAATTTGGTGGAAAGGTGGGAACTGTGAACGTTCACGCATATAGTGAGTCACATCCTTTTACGTCGAATTTAAGGGGGGGGGGGGGTAATTGACAGGAAAACCCCCTTAAGTTCATCCTGGAATCACGGAATTTTGCAGCAATGTAAGCTATAGCATAGAACATGTTCTTGCCAAATTTGGTGAAAATCGCACTATTACTAACAAAATTTTACTAGGTCAGAGCTGTCGCTTCTATGCAATTTCAAGACTGTCAATATCACTTGAAAATGAATATTTTCACATAATATATGCATATATTACGTGCTTCATACTCATGGGACAAATGCACACTCAAATCTCTTTATAAAAGAAACATACAAAACCTTTCATACCTGAAGCGTCATACCAGTCGTTAGGCATTGATTCACCGTCGCATACTTTGATGAACCACTTGGTGTAATTGGTCCCCTCCACATTTGACAAATTCGGCTGTAATTCCATCGGCTCCTGGCGACTTATGGTTTTTAAGCCGATGAATTGCACGGACTGTTTCTTCTATGCTTGATGGCGGCAATATTTGTCCGTCGTCTTCAGTTGAGGAGATCTCCAACTCGCCGATATTTTGGTTGTTGAGCAGTTCATCAAAATACTCAACCCACCGCTCCAACGGCAGGTTTCATTTTTTGGCTGACTAAGGAACCTACTCCGAGCACATGGTTTACTGGATGGCTCCTATAATATATGGTGCAGCTGCTCTTCTCCAGGAAACCGGTCCCTACCCATCGCGTCTCTTGCAACGCTGTTACATCAACCCTATATTAAGACCGGGTGTCGGCCAACCAGCATTGGCAGCATTCGATCTGTACAGGGAGCGCACGTTCCATGAGAAAATGCGCAAATCGTTAATCCGTTCTCGTTGCCGGGTTCGTCGTTGTAAAATTCATCCTATCCAAGGCTCCTTCCGTGGCTTCGTAACATCGGTTTTCCGTTTAGGATTGTGAGCCCTACCCAACCTGGGGACCAGATGGTACATTTTGTTCCGTTTTTAGGCGCGGGAGACTCGCCTTCATCCTTCTCGGTCTGTAGTTTTTCATGAAGAAAGAACTCCCAGCGATCACCACGTGGAGGTTGGTGTTGGTTCAACAGGCGTTTCCCAGGGTTTATGCTTCATAGTGGGTACCAATCCACCTTTCGCCCTGGGACCTATACTACCCTTTGGACAATACTCGAATAACTAAAAGGACGTTCTAGGGAAAACTCGACAAAGACCAGGGGTGAAACCAAGGAAATACTGAATGAATTGAATTGGAGAAGATAGCGTATCGCTGTTCCGATTCAAAAATTGGAAGGCCCCATTGAAAAATCAAGAGTTTTGACGACAGCGCATCTAATGCTACAGTTTGGAAACCATGTATGGAGCTTCAAATTAATTGCCTAAATTGACAAAGTACTCCAATATGCTTTTTATATATTTTTTTTTGAATTTCCCACAAATTTAATTCAATCATTTCACAACATAGTTCAATGATATTAAACGATATGCACTTGCTTTATCAATATTATTTTGACTGATAATGTTGTTTGGTGATTTTCGATAACGTTAGATTACTGACACTGATTGAAGGAATATAATTAAGAAATATGTACTGCACGCACCATTTTCTTTACTACGTAACAACCGATATCCGGTCTAGGCTTAGGCCAAATAGAATATTACTACATAAAATGACAATGAAGTCCTTCCTGACCTAAGTCAATCGAAATTAAAAAATCTCACCAAGTACGTTCCTAATCCAAAACCCGGCATTTCTAATCCATTATTTAGTTTTACTTTTGGAACGTTTGCCATTTTGTACAAAACCACGGTAACCACTCAATAACTCGAAACTCACTAAACCTAGAATTTAAGGCTTTTATACTAAATCACTTGCGCTAAAACTTAAAAAGCATTATTATCTTCAAAAAGTATGAATTACACTATCTATGAATGTATATACATATGCTATATAATCGTACATATGTTATCAATGAAATAAACAGTGAAGAATGTATAAAGTGACTGAATTTTTAAATATAGGAATACTAATGATCAATCCATTTACCTTTAATTACATGAAAAAAGTAGCAGAGTCTTGATAAGATATAAGATAAGACCTATGAGAAGTAGGACAATATGTAATGTATTTTTGCCTATCCACTCCTGTACTAGGACCTTTTACATAAAGTAGGAAATTTAACTTAGGCGCCTATAGTTCATTTTCGTGTAATCTGTTATAGATTACTACTCTCTCCTGAATACACCCCATAGTGACTATGTGAAATTAGTTCGTTGAGTTTATCGGCTTTATGCACCAGATCTTATGCTCGAAACATGACTTATACTTAGCCAAGTTAAAGGCGTGGAGACCTAGTACCTTCTGCGCCAAAACTCTAATGGTTCTCCCGTTGTTAGTGTGTGGATACCATAAACCCCTAAGGGTGTCATGAGGTGTTAAGCCCTGTCGCTCACTGGAAATGTGCTCAGCTCCCTACTCTGACCGGCGTTGCACCTTGCCAAGCGTCTATTTCTTCATTGTTTTGATTCAAGCCGCCTGGCGAATCCATTGAAGTTTATACAATATTTTCTCTTCCCTCCTATAACATTTAACATTTTTTTTTCACTTTCATTATCCCAAGTCCAATTTCCTGTATCCAATCTCGACCTTTCTTGATCCGTCCAAGCTTCTTAGTTTTCTTCTTGAAAACTAAAATAATCATCGGTTTTCTGTTTTTCTCCTAATTGCATGCCATCGAATACGTTTTGCCTGACTGTTCGACACAGGCAATGGGCAAATTTCAGCTTATGCATGTTGTCAAACTGATTATGAACTACTTTTTGTTGTTGCCACACCGCAATATATGCAAATGACAAAAGGCAGACTAAGGAGGTTGTTATTATGCGGAATAAACTTGTAATTCATTGTTGCGGATAACAGATTAACATATGAGGGTTTGCTAAGGCCAAAAGGAAGAGAGTTTTTTCGTAGCATAAAATTTAAACCGTAGATTAGAGACTTGAAGTTAGAAAAGGTTAACGCTGGGTATATCTCTTCACCATGAACGCTATATGCAGGAGATGCCCCTTCCGGTGTATTGCTGAAATTTCTATGATGGAAGAATAGCATTGCACATATTCGAAGTTTTTCCATCACTTGCGCGTGAAGAGTACTGCCCATCGCTTTGATGGTATTGCTATTGGGTATGTGATGCCTAGGATGAGAAAACATAAAGAAGAAAACCATCTAGGCATCACCTACACACGCTGCATAGACGTCATCACACAGGAACTCGAAAGTTCATCAAGAATGCTGTATTGCTCATTACCCAATAGACGTTCCCGCCGACTCCAAAACAAGGAAGAACATCATTACTCTAGCGTATCGATGGGACATTTCACTTACGTGCTAGCGTAACCGCACGTTCAATTTAGCCATTTTCTTCAGGTTTTGACACTGGTCATGTCGCTAGTCATTACTGGCTGCTTATCCCATTCTTCCACTGTTCTCAACTAGGTAGTTCTAGGGTGACCCACTCATCGGTCATCCTACGGTAATGGGTTTGATTGCATCACATCACACACAATCCAATTGTATCTAGGCACCAAGCATTCTGGAACATTTCGTGCAAGACCTTCACGGTACACTATGAGGCTCAGATTTGAACCGCTATCGCCAAATTTGCGAGAAAGAAAGCCGTTTAATTCTATAATAAGAAAAATTTGCCTGCCTTCAATTCAGATTGAAAATAATAACTCAACATTAAAGCTTCCAAACAAAAATTCGGAATTTTCCGACCATTATTCAGCTCTTCTGTCGGCGCACTTACTAATTTGCACTAAACTTACCTGCATACCTCACGGTATCCATACAAAAATCTGAAAATCACTGGACCAGAATCATTAAGCAAAAGCTTCATACAATTGTACACAGTGGTATCAATATTTCTCCGGAAGCACAGCGGAAAATATATAAATCAGCCCAAACACTAGGCAATGAATTCGATCCCGTGCTAGTTAGAGAACCATTCATTAGATCCAATTCAAAATCTCATTTATCACATATCAAAGACCACAGAAGAAATCCCCAGGTCTTTTACGAAACAGAGAAAGCTCCAATTTCTAAGACTTCTTACACAAACAGGTTATAGCGACTTGTTTCAGTCATCGCAAAACATTTGGAAGTTAAAGTGTAGTGCGTGGAAGCAATATGGTGATAGCTCCAAAAATTCAACTCAATAATGGTATTCATATGCCAGTGATAGGATTGGGGACGCTATTTGTAAGTATTGGATGAAAGATACTTTAATTTGTGGTTCTTAACATTCTTCCTCATTCGCAATGTTTAATATTTCCCTGGCGTCATTTTGGAGATAATTAACACAACATGGAAAACTTGAGCATGCTCCCAGCTTTGACCGTGAACGTGACTCATACCATATATGAATGAGCTCTGGGAAACCCATAATAACATTGGAGTCGAACTAAAGCCAACAAAGTTTAACTTTGGAATTTATTCTTTACATTAATGTGAAGTACAAGGAGCTTTCTAATCCTGTGGACACAAAAGCCTCAAACTAACCAACTCCATTCGCAATCAATAATAACACGAATGTATTTTCTATGACTGAAAAAGGTATTGATGAAATCTTTTATTTTTTAAGACAGGGGAGTCCTAAATTCATATTCTGTTGATGAAAGATCCCGCATTTTTTGGTGCATAGACTTCCTTTTTTGTTCAGAATGCCAAATTCAACTACGATTTCGCTCAGAGCAGTAACTACCCATTAACACTGCTTAATCTCTGCCTTGGGAGCAGCGTAATCATAGGCGGTAGCCAGATGTTGATTGCTCCCATTTATTAATTAGGGCACCAAAAACTTGGGAAACATTTTCTTATCCAATTGTGTTTTGTTATTAGCTGAATGTGGACTCAAAACACCTCCATCTCTATGAATGACATGAGTGATTCTTCTTGGGGCAGTTTAGCCCATAATTAAGCGATTTCGTTCTCGTTATAATTCACAAGGCTCCGCATGTTTGCTGCTCGCCGCAAATTTCAAACCTGGACAAACATTTCGCAGATCAAGCATTGCCATCCGCACGTTTGCAAACGCGTGTTGGTGTTTTTTGAGCAGGCAAGCAAATTGCCTTTGATTTGCCAAAAAATCGACACTCGATCGAATCGCTGGCAAGCACTTGCAAACCTACACATGCCAACTCTATGCAAACATTTACGTTTGCCAGAGTCTGTTAAAATTTAACAAACATGTGGATGAGGCATTATTTTTCCCAATTAAGAAAAGCCAATAACAAAAACCTGACTATAACCTATAGTCACGCTATATCCAGGGTAAAGATCAGGCAGCAAATGTCGAAAATGTTGTATTTATAAAGTTCGCAGTAGTTCTCCGATGATATGCAAAAGAAGTAAGTCCCATTTAGCACTAAACGTATTGGACACAAAAAAAATCTTCTATATATACATATATTTACTTTGAGAGTATTCATACAATCCGGTAGAAGATGTTCTGTATCCGCACAGACGATACGACATTGCACAGTATAAGTCAGAATCAGGATTGGCTTTTGAAATTCATCACTACCTCAGTACTTTTTCTAATTTTTTAGTACTTTTTTTACTTAAATAGGAACTTTTCAGTACTTTTCAACAGAAATTAATGTTTGGATGCATCACATTTTGCTCAATGACAATGTTAAGGCCACCTATGATAGCATAGCCAGGGTAGAACTGTACACGGCCATGAGAGAATTAGGTATACCAATGATATTGGTAAGACTGGCTAGGCTGACCCTGACCAATGTCTGAGGCCAGGTAAAAGCAGCAGGATCACTCTCGAGATCATTCAACATCAACGACGGTCGAAGAAGGGATGCCCTACCATGCGTCCTCTTTAACCTGGCCCTGGAAAAAGTGATCCGTGATGCTGAGGTAAATGCGAGGGGCACAATCCTCTATAACTCCACCAACTACTGGCTTATGCTGACGATATCGACATCATGGAGAGAATGACCTGAGACATGCAAACTACCTTCACCCAGATCGAGCAAACCGCGCGATATCTGGAGCTGCACATCAGTGAAGGCAAGACAAAATATGTGGTGGTAACGTCAGCACCAAAAACCACCAACCACCACAAACAACATCAAACCGCACTGGTCAATAAGATAGAAGACTAAAACTTAGAGACCGTTGACAATTTCTCCTATCTAGGGTCCAAAAACACAACACATATCAGCTACGATGATGAAATCCGCGCACAGTTGTTGTCAGCCAACAGAGCCTATTTCAGCTTACAAAAAATGTCTCACCATAGGGTTGAAGCTCTTACTGTACAAGACTATGATCTTGCCAGTCCTCATATACATATTCCCCGGAGAAATGAGTTCTTAGCGAGAAAAATTGCGAACCCTTGACCGCGTAGGAGAGAAGAATTCTCCGAAGACTTTTTGGCCCCCTGCATGAGGATGAACGATTCCGTAACTTATATAACGACGAAATCTATAAGCGAAACCATGACCGTCAAGTTGTGGATAAAATCGTGCTCAACAGGTTGCAGTGTTCGGGTCACTTAATCCGTATGGATAAGGATGATCCAACCTGGAAAGACCAGACCATGCCTGAGATAAAACGATGGCGTACGACAGGACGGCAGACAGCTTTTAGGGATATCGAATTGGTGGACCTCGGCGCCAAAACATGATGACTGGAATTCCTTATTAAGGCAGGCCTAGGCCGGATACTGGTTGTTGCGCCGCTGATAATGATGAGTTGGACATGAAGCGGAACAGCCCACTGCAATAACTGCCAGTTCGAAAGCAACATAAAAATAGATGCAAAAGCGCCACGACATTGGACACGGGCGGACCGGTTCACTTCTAAAGCATATGCAGAATGTTGTGGGTCGCGAAGCTTCATAATCGCGCGACCACGTGCATCTCTGAAAATAACCATGAAAACAGCCTGCCTTTGTGAATGATTCTTCTTTTTCGACGGCGCTATACCACAAGTCTAGCCTTGGCCTCCCGGATGCATCGCCTCCAAATATTTCGATCGAAAAACCGCGTCCTCCAGTTAGAAAATCTTAGAATTGATCTGCAATCTGCATGTGCCCTCCTAAGGTTTCCTTGACTTTTGGTCGGCTACCACCGGCTCTGTCTTTCAGTAGTTGTTTTGGAATCCTTCCCTCGTACATTCCTTCGATGTGGCCATCACATTGCAATTTCCAGATTTTGATTAGTGTCGATGCTAGTGGGTCATACAATTCATGATTGTATTTGATTCATCAAGTATCTCCTTCCTTTACGGCTCTGAAAATCTTTCGGGGGACTTTTCTCTCGAAGATATCGATCTGTTTTTCCGTTGCGTCTAGCATCCATACAGGAGCACAGGCTGAATTAATATCTTGTATATTTGTAGTTCATTGAGTCTATGTACTTTCCTCATTATCTCATTATGAGGAGGAAGCCGTTAAACGCTTTATGAGCGGTAGTAATTCGCCTTTGGATTTCGTATTTTTCGGTTTTCCTTCGATAGTAGGGCTCCTAAGAAGTTATGCTCGCCCATTGCAATGTTCTGCATACTAGCAGCCGCCTTTAGGGTTTGGATCATGTATTTGATTTGCCTTTCAAGATATTTTCCTTTTTATTGGCTAAAAGTATTTTATAATGCATACAAATGCGTATTTCGGTGACCAACTGCTGTCTCCTTCTTCAGTGTTATCTTCTGAAATTTTACAACTTACAATTTGGGCTTTTTTATAAAAATTCCTGTAATTGTGATATCTTAATTATGCTTCAATTCTTTTCCTAGTCCTTCCTAAAAGTTCCACCAATGTAGCAAAATGGTTGCCAATGTCTATGTTTAGCCATTTCTGTTCTAACACCTTGGCGTGGCTTTGCCGTTTTTTCGCCTTACATAAATCTTGTTGCAGTCTGGGCAGGAAATCTTATACATGCCACTTTTTTCAGTAAACTGTTTTTTGTCTTTAACTGATTGTAACGGGGTCCTAAGTAGGTAGAGATGGGTTAGGCATTCTTTTAGCTAATATAAAGGCAAATATTTCATGCATTTCGTTTTGGATTCATTAACCCTGAGCCCCACTTGACTCGAACTGCTCGAACACTTCCTTGGTACGAAGCATCGATCGAGCAAAAATATCCACGTCCTCTGCCTAAACCACCAGCTGCACGAATTGTCGCAGTAACGTACCTCTCGTATCAGCTAAGCCCACCTTCCTGATGACGTATTCGAGCACCAAGTCAAAGAGGGTGGAGGTGACACCATCCCCTTACTTAAGTCCCGACACTATTGGAAAGCTTTGTGTCAGTTTATTTTGAATTGTTACCTGGCCCTCGATGTTAATCATTGTGGCTTTCACTAGCCAGACTAGCTCCGGTGGGATTTTTATTTTTATCATTATTACAGGGCATTACGATTTACACTATCGTACGCCTAATATAAGTCAATGAACAGCACTTTCGAAGAAACCTGCTTAACTGCGGATATTTGGTCCGTTGTCGATCGTCCGGATCTGAAGCTACATTGGTAACCTCCGATAATTTTTTCTATATACACTCTTAGCCGTCGTTCGATTATATTCGTCAGCACCTTGTAGTACGTGCATAATAATGAGATCCCTTTGTACACTGGAAAAATTATAAATACTTTTCCTCCAGTCGTGCTGATTAGTTTGTAGTTTCGACTAGTGAACTCTGTTCCCCCTTCTTTTAAAAGCTCGGCTGGGATACTATCGATCCCGGGAGCTACATGTGATTTTAATTTAAATAAAACTGCCTCTACCCCCTACAAATTCGGGGGCGTGGCACTTGTTTTCCGTTTGGGTCATCCGGAATGACAAACAGTTGGAGACATCGTTGGATTCAAGAGGTCGTAAAAATACTGAACCCATCTTGGTTTTATTTGAGTCGCGTCGCTGATGATATTGCCATTTTAATCTCTACAGAGGCTGGCTCGGGGTTTGAAATATATCCTCATCTGTTTCACTGTGCTAAATGCGACTAACCGCTCGTTCTTCTTCAAGCTGTCGTCAAGTCTTAAAATTCTGTTGATATTCAACTTTCGTTGTTGTTTTAGTTCGTAATACTTGTCTTCTCTGACTCGGATTCGCCTTTCGAATAATAGCCAGTAAGTTTCGTTTTCCTTCTTAATCACTTCTAGGCAGGCATCATTGAACAATTCATTACGGTTCCTCCGTTCAACATGCCAAAGAGTGCTTTTAGCTGCACTCTGGATGCCATCCCTAATTTTTCGCCACATTTCGTCACTGCTTTCTTCAGGATCAGTATGAGGTGGTGCCTCGAAATATGCCTTGATTGTGGACAGCCACTTCGGCCGTGTCGCCTTTCAACTTTTCCGCATTGATTTGAGGAGTCCACTTCCTTTAGCTGTGGCGGTTTCTAGCTATACGGCAGCGGTATTTCCCACTAACCAGGAAATAGTCAGAATAATAGTTAGCACCTCTCTGCTCAGAGTTCTGCCTCTATAGAACAGTTCGCTGCCAATTTTAGTGCTGAAGTCTCCCAATAATACCTTGATGTCTTTGGAGGACAAAATGCCAAAAATGTTGTCCAGTCGTGTATAGAATTTGTCTTTAATGACATTATCTTTGTCCTCCATCGATGCATAGCAGTTGATGTAACATACATTGAAGAAACTTACGGTAATCTTGAAGCGGATTGAGCAAATTCTTTCATTAATCGGTTTAAAATCAATTTCCGCCTGAGTTAATGTGTGGTTTATGACAAGTGCGACACCCAACTCTCTTTTTCTTCGCTCTTTACCGCTGTGTATTGTGTAACGTCTGCAATCATTTACTTTGCTCTCGAGCCATTTCCTTAAGGAATCCTTCCTGGAGGAGAGTGGGTGGTACATTCCGAAACCCAACAGAGTAGTTCCCCTTACCAGGAGGACCAGAGTAAATAGTTTTTTCCGTTTTAACACGAAGAAAGCTCGCCTTTACTCTCCTCCGTCTAATGTTTTTATGGTAAAACATCCAGTAGAAGTAAGATTCGATAGTAGAGTAATCACTGTTAAAATACAGGAAACGTTTCACAGGATTTGTGCTAGCCGTGTAACAGATCATGTTGTTGCCCTGTAGCCCCTTGTGAAAGATCGTGCTATCAAAATCTTTGGCTTTTGGTGTTCAGTTCACTGGCCCGGGTAACATAAAATCAGGGTTTTTTAGGTAACCTAATACGGAGCTTAAACTTACAACATACACGCAACCCTGTAGCATGGTAGCGGAATTGAGGCTACAAAGCGACCAGGGCGAATAGATAAGCATTTATTGACTAAAACAGAAAAAGGAGTACACTATAATGTACTGTACTTTAATTTGTTACAAAACGCCACCGTAGGCGTAGGACAACAACCCCAAGTACACTTCCTTCTCAGTATGAGAATGAGTATTATATAAAGGGAAATTGTACAGTAACCCGTTGGGTAAACCTCAACTTGATTGAGCATCTGTAACATTTGCTCGCACTTCAGGCCCATATACGGTACATCTCCAAAAATTAATTCAAAAAGGTATTCTAAGAAATTACGAATGGAATTTCAGCCCATGTGCTTCAATATCTTTCCGATTCGATGCATTGTTTTCTTATAGTTGTAAGTACATAACATTCAAATTGAAACTCGAATTTAGTTGGTTTTTGATTTGAATCCATTTATTTTTCTTGCTTGTCAATACTTTTGTTGCACTGGATTATGTTCACTTTATGTCCCTTCCTTGTGTTATCTGTATTACGTAGGAACAAATGCTTTGTTCTTTTCATAGAATCGTCTTTTACCTCTTTTCTCCTAAAACAATGTACCAACAATATTGGTAGTCATATTATCCATGGGTATGGCACAAAATATGCCAAGAGGAGAGAAGAAAATCTTTTCTTTTTCCTTGAAATTAAGTACGCTCATATAAAAATACCATTTAGTATCTTTCTGCCACATTTTTCAATACCATAATTTTACCCCTTCCAACAACACTGGTCCAAATATGTTCCCTTTTCAGCTGTGAATTTATTATCATCATCATCAAATGATTAGAATGTCATACAGAAAGAACGTTGTTGCATTTGCCGATACTAATTAGACATGGATTCAATTTTCATTAGTTTGTGTTGCGTTGATGGTAACATTGATGCAAAACTGAAATACTTGCGCAAAGTCCCACTGAGATGCGCGGGATAGCGTGGATGCGCAATAATTTTCTTTCACCATACAAACTCAAGCATTTTTGGTGTACATGCACACGATGCAGAGATCTCAGGCCTGTTAATATGAAACATCGGTTTTAAATATATCATATCTTCCAAAATTTTACAATAAAGAAAGATGTGAAGAACACCTTCAAATATTTCGGATTCATTAAATTTTAGGGAAATATTTCAACGTTCTAACAAAAAAAGAGTAAAACTTATCAATTTGAAATACAATTTCCACTAATTTAACTCTTTGGTGAATCATTTACAGTCTCAATCCCGGGAAATTGAAGAGGCTGTTAAAAATGCAATAGATTGCGGATATCGTCACATTGATACTGCATTCTGCTACGGAAACGAAAAAGACGTTGGTCGAGCCATAAAAGCTAAAATTGAGGAAGGTGTAATCCGACGTGAAGATATATTCGTAGTGACAAAAGTAAGTCCTCAAACTTTTTATAAAATGTTGCAATTACGACAACTATTTATTTTCAGTTATGGTCTACCCACCATGAGCCTTCTGCTGTAGTACCTGCCTGCCAACAATCACTCCAAAATCTTGGTCTTTCATATGTTGATTTATACTTAATGCACTTTCCAGTGGGATTTTCACAATATGGTGGAATAAAGTGAGAAAATCATTAAAATCCGAAAATTTTTATGTCGCAAATAAAAATTCTCTTTTCAGTGACATTGATTATGTACATACTTGGAAAGCAATGGAACCACTGATTGACAAAGGATTAGCTCGGAGTATCGGGTTATCGAATTTTAATAGCGAGCAAATTGAACGGGTTCTGCAAGTCTGTAAAGTCAAGCCAGTAGTTAATCAGGTAATTGATTAAATGATTTGGATACCTTCTAAATACTCATACTTGATACTATTTGACATCACTTTCATCTGGAAAGTTCCTACGTTTTAAATGCAATACTATTGTCTATTCTGAAAAATAGCAAACTTAATGATGACCTTTTCTTTCTTTCCAGGTTGAATGCAACATTGGTTTTAATCAGAAAAAACTAATTGAATTCTGCAAACAGCGAGATATTCAAATAACTGCTTATTGTCCGCTTGGTCAACCAAATCCGTGCAAAAAAGATCCACCATTTCTCTTTGATGATCGCATAAAAGCAATGGGTGCTAAGTATAACAAGAGTGCCGCCCAAGTTGCTCTACGATACCTAGTAAGATGCATTAAATTTCTTTTATATCATATGAGCATATAATATTCATTTATTTTCATTTTAGATCCAAATAGGCACGATCCCTATACCTAAATCGGTTACGAAGCACAGAATCGCCGAAAATATCAACATTTTCGATTTTGAGTTGAGTGGGGATGACATGAGGGTGCTAGAAACTTACCACACTGGAAAGCGTAAAATATTGTTCCATTTTGCAGATAGTAAACATAAATACTATCCTTTCAATATTGAATTTTGAAAGCATAAACATATTTTCAAATTTATTTGGAGAAGTTCCGTCGAATGTACAAACTTAAACAAAACTGCCAAGTGAAACAATTACAATTTTATTGTATCTTTATATGAATTCTCTAAAGAGTACAGTATTGATTTTTTATTAAAACCGCCCTATTTAAATTGAATAACATACACATGTACGTGATGATAAAATAAATATAATATATCATTTCTCATGTGTTCGGTGTACAGAAACCACAAGAATGGATCATGGTGCATCAAATGTTAGAACTAAGGTTAGTTTTGAAAATTACTAATCGAAACCTTTCATTTGATACCGCACATGATATATTATATATATTCGCTGAAAAAAAATGTACACCCCTTTTTTGCATGTATTCCTCCACATACCCCCCCCCTCCCTTATACTTAATGTAGAACGATGTTACTTAATCCCATCTTCCCACCAAATTTTGTACAAACCTTTTCTAGAAAAAGTACGTGTGACAGAGACACAGACAGAGGGGGGACGCGAAAATCGAAAAGTTTGGTGGCAGCGAAGCCCTCCGAAGTAATACTTTGCGGAAAGGAAGAAGAAGAAAGTGGGATGGTTTTAATGGATGAGGGTCACCCGCACACTGCTTCAACTTGGCGTGGCAATGTCTTTCTAAGATTTCCACCTCCAGCCATGAACAAGTCAGGAAACCGGAAGCTGGACGCTTTAAGTATGAAAGGTTTTGTTTATTTCTTTTATAAAAACATATGAGTGGACATTTGTCTCATTATTACGCAGCACGTAATATATGTATATATTATGCGAGAATATCCATTTTCGCGTGATACTGACATTCAAAGTCTTGAACCTGCAAAGAAGCGACAACTTTCACCCATTATAACTTTTTTAGCAATGCTGCGATTTCCACCAAACTTTATAGGATCATTCTCCATGTTAGAGTCCACATTACTGAAAAAACTTTGTGGTGCTAGGTTTAACTTAAAGGGGGGTTTGGCAACCAATTACATAAAATTATAGTACTATACTATTATTAAGTTTATTTGAACAGATGTCGGTATGTAGGGTATTTCGGAGCCTAGGAGGCACCATATAGTGGCAGGATCTTGTTTTTTTTTCAGACTTTTCGGTTGAGTAGTTTCTGAAAATGGGTCCGTTAAGGAAATGATCACTTTCAAGCCCCCGCACTCCCCACCTTTCCAACAAATGTCAAAACTAAGACCGGCTTCAGTAGTAGTAGTACCAACCGAGACCTTTCATTTGATACCCCAGATGACTATAGTTGATGGCACCCAGATGAAAAATTAAATAGACAGAAAAGCATCTTATAGAGATATTGACTCCCTCCATTGGCATTCAAGTTGAACTTATTGACTATTTTTGGGATAAGGATTTGAACATACCTTTAGATTAGTTTCTGATTAGCAGATTCACTTCCAAATCAAGCCAGCAAACAATGAATTAAATAGTGACGATTTCGCGAGAAAATAGAAGAAATGATCTCACTTACGCAATTGCTCTGATATCAAGGAAGAGAATTAATTCTCTGCTACACGTACTTTTATACAACTTATTTGCTTATGCATAAATTATAATATATCGCTATGGTATTAATTTACAATGAGAAAAATTGCCTGACTTGTGGTTGCATTTGAAATTCGCTTGCATGCCAGAATTGGATGTCACTATACAGATGAATTTACAAACAAAATGAAGGGCTCAGGTTTCATTGACAGAACGTAATACCTATGAAGTTCGAATGCAAACCATGTGTGTTGTTATTATATTTAAGTGTACAGATACAAAAAACGTTTACATTTCAGATTGCCATTTTAAATTCATGATGAATTTGAATTCTGAACATTCTGCCCGCCAACAATCATTGGTTCTTCAGAGGTGCAGTTGATGAAAACCTGATACCATTGTGTGGTCGCTGCAAGTGATTGAGCTGCTGACGATGCTGGGTTGATTCCTCCATACAAACCTTGCCAAGATGAGCACAAATCCACCCTCTACGCTGGAGCTCAGAACGGTGGTGTGCTCCTTAACTCGATGCCAAACGGGGGATATGAAGGCTCTTTGTAGTTCGGCTTCCTTGAGCTGCGCCCCCTGGACAAATGAGTCATCCTCTCTTAAGATGAGTTCTGCGTTGATATGCACAAGTTGCGGTGTTCGGATTGGTTTAATTTCAAGAGGGTTGATGATCTTCATGAAAGTAGCTCGAATTTGTAGGTTTTGGTCGTGGTGGGTGCTGGCATGGATTGTTGGGGTCTCGGTTTCGATGTTGCAATTTGGAGCAATTTTAAAAATTCCCCACTTGGTTGATTTGAAAATCTTCTCGATGACCACTGCAAATAATGGATACTGGTTTGACGTTGTTGGATTAGACTCGCCGTGCTAAATATTTCGTGTTGAAATTGTTCCATTAACTCATTACGTTAAAATTTAGTATGAAAATTTCATCCTGCGGAGCACATCCATGATATGTCAGATCTGTAGATATTTCATCAGCGCTTAGTTCGAAGTTGACCTTTAATTGCCCTCATGAGTGTTGAACCTCTCCCAAACGTTCCACGTAGATTCCTCCGCTAAGTGGTTTCACAGAGTATGTAGACGTTGTGACATCAATGCACATAAGGACTGTTAACATAGTAACCAAGGCCTTTGCATACGTTTTAGCAGCTTGCTTTCTTCCAGATTGTGGGGCTTGTTAATGCGGCAGTGAGACTTTGCATGGTTCGTCCTTTGGTAGTGGACATATCCAGGTAAGTGGTCGATCAAGGGATCCGGTCGCTGTTTTTAATGTTACCATTCTGGCCAGGTTATCCTTTCCAAGATGGAGTGCCGTTATCCTGCCCATTGGCCAGTTGAGCGATGCCTGGTTCTCGTGTTTGATTAGCACTAAATCTCCTACGTTTACTCAACGATTTTCACTGAACCATTTACTTTTCTGTTGCAATTGTGTCAAATATTCGAGGCTCCATCTTTGCCAGAACGCTCGTTTCATGCATTGAACCATTTGCCACTTATTTGGCAGCTTATCTTCAGTATGACCAAGTTCGAAAAGATTCTGACCGGTCAAGAAATGCCCTGGTGTCAAAACTGCGAGGTCGTTGTGATCACTACTTATAGGTGCTAAGGGTCGCAAGTTCATACACGCCTCGATTTGCGCGAGCAGCGTGTACATTTCTTCAACATTGAGTAGCGTGTTGCCGATGACTTTCAGTAGATGGCGCTTCAGGGACTTGACGGCGGATTACCAAATTCCGGCAAAATGAGGGCTGCCAGGCGGGATAAACTTCCAATTGATTTTGTTGATTGCTAATGTCTCTTGGGCTTCTGAGACCATCTTTACTACTTTACGTCTCAATATTTTGTCTGTGCTGACAAAATTTGTTCCATTGTCGCTCATCAAGGTGAGACACATGCCTCGTCTTGCGATAAATCGTCGCTGGCTAGTTCTAGGTGCATGCCTTGGTCGATAGGCAGACGACTACGGCTATATATGGTACGCTTTGGTCGTTGCATAATCCACGCCACTTTGTGCGAAGGGTTTGCCCGGAATGACGCGTTCACTAGGAAGTTGACCTATCAGTTGTTGTTCCGGCTTAGCGGTTATCTTGAAGCACCTCACACATTTTTTGGTTACTTGCTTGACTGCCGTTCAGCCGTTCACGATCCAATATTTTTCTCAAATTGCGGCGAGTACTAGCGGAGCTCCCCCGTGTAACATTAAATGATGGAAATATTTTATGAGCAAATTGGCGACATGACCTCGGGGCAATATGAGTGGGTGCCTTTTATCTGGCGTGCTTGAACTGTGTTGAATTCTTCCAGTCATCGTTAGTAGTTGCGTTACCATCGACGAATGCCCGTTGGTTAGTGCCTTTACGTCGTTCGGAAAGGCTTGTCTCTGAACTAATCCTACACATATTAGTTCGGCATTGCTTAGCTCTTCAGCGCTCAGAAAGGTAGTGCTTGGGCGGTTCTTCCATCTCCTGCAATGTGCTATGACTCTTACTAGTTTCGATAGGGTAGGAATCCTATCAATTAGGTCGTTCTTCCCGGATACCTTTGAGATCGTGAAACACGCAAAAGTATTAGATCGTTCTAGATCAACTGCAGCTTTGCTTTCGTAGCCTTTATTTCTAGACCATTTGGAGGAGTCTTCTCGCAGCCATGTTGGACCTTCCCATCAAAGTTTATTTCCCAGCAAATCTTAGGAGAGGCTTCGTCGGGACGCAATATCAGTTAGGTTTGACTTACTTGGCACACGTTCCCATTGCTTGATGCCGAGCCAGCTTGTATTTGGCTTACACGGTTGTCCACAAAGGTTTTCCATTTGATAGTTTGATTTTAAATCCATTGCAGTACAATTGTGGAGTCGGTCCAATAATACCGTTTACCATGCGGCCATCGATGTGCTTCCAACGTTACCTTCATTAGCCGTGTTAATAGAACTGCTCCACAGATTTCCAGGCGTGGAATGGACGATATCTTCAAAGGTGCCACATTCGATTTTGATGTTAATAGTCGTATTGTTGTGGTGCCACCCGGGTATTGTATACGAGCGTACCTGACGGCGGCATATGCTGATTCTGATGCGTCCCAGAAACCGTGCACTTCAATGAGATTGGTTTTTGCTACAATATAACCACCATGGTATCGTAAGGTTCTGTAACAATTCTGTTTTCCTTAACCATAATTATTACATGATGATTTTCCCTATTATCAGGCATGGTTGGACCCAGCCAATTGGATCAAATAATTGAGACGTCTCTGATAGCGATTGCCTCTCTGTAAGACGGGTATCCTTGGTCGCTTGCAAACACACTCTAAATGTAAATGCGTCCTTTGCAGGATTCCAATGTAGCCCTAATGTCTTGATGTTGTCGGTTAATGAAGAATTGAATGATAGATGAGTTTCTCTCTCTGGTGACGAGATCGCTTCTAGTAGAGACTCGTGATTTGCATTCCATTTTCTTAGATGAAATCCACCTTTGTTCAGCACACTTATTAGGCCTTGTTGCAATTGGTTAACTTCTTAGCTTAGCTTAGTAACTGTGTGGTGCATAAATTTCCTTTGGGCTCATTTCTGTCATGTGGCCTAAGTCGATGTATTCTTGCATGAATGCGACATATTGGGTTCTTACTTCTGTGTTTCCTAGTAGTCTTCTTTCAAGTTGTAAAAATTGTATATATGCCGCCTTTTGAGAGTCTCGTAGCATTCTCTCTGGTTCCTCATTCTCCTTGAAGGTAAGTCTAATCACGTATTTACCGGATTTCTCTTTTCGAGTTCTTATTTGGTACCAGTTTACTATTGCTTCTTCCTTGTTTGTCACGTGACCGGCTACAGGAACTTCTTCCATTTCCCAAAACTTCCGTAATAGTGCGTTTTTTGGACCCTCTGTGGAGATCATGGTGATGACGTCAGGATTCGGCGATCTTGCACAAGTGGGTCCAAGTAGCACCCACCCCAACTTTTGTTTTGAGGGCGCACAGTGTGCCTGGTTTGAGTTCAGACATCACAAACAAGCCAGCATTTTGTCGTGTCCAATGCTTCCTGCGCTCGGAAACGACCGTTTAAAAAATCAATGAATGCTCTTTGCTTTGGTATCTCAGCAGCGCATCTCAGCTTGGCTGGCAGCTATTTCTTGATACCAAAGTCTGACAAAACTTTTCTATCGGAGCTAAGGTTGGTGGTGAGTCTGCTCCAACAATTTGGTTTGAGAGCGATTTTGGCACGTTGCCAGTACTGTGGGTTAAGTCAATAACCACAATTATTTTTGGTCCGTCGAGCTGGATTAACCAAGAGGTAAAATCTGGTTCTGATACAGCTAATTTATCAACTCTCCACCAAGTGAATTATCCACATTGCAATTCGGTGCGGAAGATAGGTAAACTCTATCTTAAAAGCACTGTTGGAAAGTAACTAACTTGGCTACTCCTGAACGAACAGCAGATGCGCAAGCGATGACGACTGTCGTACAGCAGGACGCCTTCCGAGCGCTGGAAGCATTGGGCGCGACAAAAAAATGAGCAAAGTGGACGCGCTCATAACAAGTGAAGCAATCGCATGGAGTTTTTGCCAAAAGGATCATTTTAGTACTCAATGTAGCGAGTTTAAAGCAGTATTTCTCAACGAAGGGACCTAATTTGAGAACAAAGGGGCTGCTACAACTGCATGAAAAAAGGTCACAATGTCAAGGACTGTCCATCGAAAAAATCCAAGGAAGTCGCAAAGTAGCCAGCCTCTGCAACGACAGCACTCATGGCGAACCAACCCGAAACTACCCAGACTGCGGCCACAGCGAGAATCAAGGTGAGAGATAGTGTAGGACAACTAACTACCTTAAGAGCCCTCCTCCTCAGCGAAAAGACAGTCCAATCATTGGGGATAAAGCACCAGCATGCAAGTTTCAACATCAGGGGGCTTGGGTCAACGTCTCCCATAAAAACAAAGGGCGAAGTAGAGCAACGGGTACGACCAAGTATGGAGAAGACATCAAGTTATCATCTCTAATCGTCTAAAAAATTATCAGTATTTACCCAGCACTCGAGACAAACGTCAAATTACCAGCGCATTGCAACCTGCGAGATTTAGCTGATCCTGATTACGGAGCTTCAGGTCACATCGCCGTTCTACTTGAAGCAAATACATGATGAACTTGATACTTGAAATAATAACGCTTAAATTTTCGGATTGCTGTCATGAACATGATGCATGAACTTGAATTCTGAACACGATCCAAAAAGGAACATAATGTAACCCTCGGGATCACCAAACATGGTAAGCAGAGATGTTTAACTTTAGAAATCCCACCGTTGATAATATTTTGGCAAGTTCTAGACGAACCAACCAACATCAAACCGCACTGGTCAAACAGAAAGAATAAGGATAGGAGAATACAACTTTGAGACCGTTGACAATTTCTACGATAACAGCTACGATGATGAAATCCGCGCACGGTTGTTATCAGCCAACAGAGCCTATTTCAGCTTACAAAAACTGTCTCACCATAGGATCAAAGCTCTTACTATACAAGACTATGATCTTGCCAGTCCTCATGTATTCCTCGGAAACTTGGGTTCTTAGGAAGAAAAATTGCAAACTCTTGGCCGCGGTCGAGAGAAGAATCCTCCGAAGAATTTTTGGCTCCCTACATGAGGATGGAGGATTCCGTAGCCTACACAGTGACGAAATCTATGAGCGATACCATGACCGTCTGGTTGTGGATAAAATCGGTGGGCGGGTCACTTAATGGATGAAGATGAAAGTCTATAAGGGCAATATCTATGGTAGAAAAAGAAGACGAGGCAGACCCCGCCTAAGATGGAGCGATGGCGTAGGCTAGGACGCCAGACAGCTTTTAGGGATATCTAATTGGTGGACCTCGGCGCAAAACCGGGATGTCTGGAGTTCCTTATTAAGGCAGGCCTAGACCGGATACCGGTTGTTACGCCGTTGATGATGATGATGAAGTTCTAAGTACTCTAACAAATCGCGTCAAAGGATTAATTAAGGAACCTTAAAGTTTACTTTAAAGCCTGCACAAAACTGCATAATTAGAAGGAAAGTAAAACAGTTGACATATTTTCAATAATAACCAACGCTGGCAGTCTCTTGTAAGAATAGTCGATCTCCGCTGAATACGTAGTAATTCGAAGGACACAACAATACAAAATAAGAAACCAAAAACAGATAATTATTGAATAGTAAAATCATTCTGTTCAAAAATGTTATTGTATGTATATAATTAACAGCATCTTACACAATTGCAACAAATTCACTTTAAAATTCCAAAGCAAAAGGAAAATATTTATGATTCTGTGCCTTGACAAGGTTAAATGGATTGATCCGTTCCCCGGTGTGGAAGGAGTCGACCACTTTGATTTCATCCTCAGTCAGCTTGAAATCAAAAATGTTGATATTCTCTTCCAAGCGCTTCTTGTTCGCTGACTTCGGGATAGGAACAGTTCCGATGTCAATCTGAAAATCATGAATAGATAAAATCACACTCTGGAAATTAGATCCTAAAGGACCTTCTTACCAAATATCTAAGAGCGATTTGTGATGGTGTCTTTTTATATTTCTCAGCAATAGCAAGCATTTTCTCGTCGAACAAGAAGGCTGGTTTCTTTTCAGCAGGATTTGGACGAGCCAACGGTGAGTAGGCGGTAATAACAATGTCACGTTGCTTGCTAAATTCTATAAGTTTTTTCTGATTGAAACCTGGATGGCATTCCACCTAAGAATGAAATAATTAATTTTAAAAAGATTGCCATTAGAAAGACAAAAATCCAAATCGTACCTGGTTCGTTACTGGCTTGATCTCACAATTTTGCAAAACTCGATCGGTTTGCTCGCTATTGAAGTTTGATATTCCAATACTTTTGACCCAGCCTTTCTTAACTAATTTCTCCATAGCTTTGTATGTATCTAAGTAATCGTAGTCACTGAAAAAGATTTTTCAGTAGAAAAACAATCTTCCAAATTTGAAACACTCAATAAAAGGAGAATTTATTTTGATATAACTTAAAAAGTCCAAATCTTACCTCAATTGTAAGGTTCCTGCCTCATCCTTTGGTAATAAATGATTATCGTCTATAAACTTATATCCGACGGGGAAGTGCATCAAGTACAAGTCAATATAATCCAAGCCCAGATTATCTAAGGACTTCTTGCACGCCTCTTCGACTTTCGCGGGATCGTGGTAAATGTTCCATAGCTGTATAATGTAGAAGTTGGTTTATGACAATCATAAAATTGGGTTAAACCAATATATCACCTTAGTCACTATGTAGAGGTCCTCCCTTTTCACAACTCCTGCGGCAATCTTCTCTTTTATTACTTGTCCAACTTCCTTTTCGTTTTGATAGAAGAAGGCAGTGTCAATATGACGGTACCCGATATCAATGGCGTGACGTAGAGCCTCAACTCCTTCATTTTCTTTGGACTGAAATCGAAATTATAAATGATATTATAACAATGTAGATATTTGTTGGTAAATAAAGAGATTAGGATCCTAAATTAATCATAAAAAATGCCCAACCCACGAACTAACATTCTACGTCCGAGTACTATGTCATTAAATGTAACAAGCACACCGGAACTACCTTTCTCGCAATGAATAACAAACTAATCGAGCTCTGTTGATTTATCTAAGAACGCCGGAATCATCAGAATATAAGGGTTATGATAAGAAGTATCAAGTTGGCATACGGGAAGGCTCAAGATGAAAGAGGACTAAAGGTATCGAGTGAAAAAGTAATCCAGGCCCATACAAAGTACAACAAAGAGGCTGCGCGAACGATGAAACCAATCAACAATGCAGTAAACTCCCAAGATAAAAAGGGGCTCAACTCCCAAGAAAGTGGTGCAGGTGAAAAGGACGGCTAATATCGAAACTCATGTAACCGCAATTCAGGAGAAAGGGAGTAGCCCCACAAGGAGAATGTGGAAATCTCCAGAAAAGTAACACCTTAAAAAAGGAGAAGTCGTTATTATCATCTACAAACGAAGAGAAAGGTCATACGCTGAAGGTAGATGCAGTTGAGAGATAATGTTAGCCATATCAGACGGTCCCAAAAAGGAGGCTGTATGTTGAAACCTAAAAAATTCAAGGATGTAATCACGGACAAGTTATTGAGCCAAAGTTCTTAACACAGGAAGCCGACATAAGATCTAACAGGCCGAATATCTTTAAACACACAAAGGAGGAAATTCGCAAATTCAAGATTCAGCAGTGAAAACCCTACGATGGGATACAAACCACCACCATCAGTCTACCAGTGGGGGCAACACTCAAACTGTTTGTATCGGGGAGAGTAAGAATAGACTTGATTATGTGTCACTTTAGGGAGCAGGTGGTGCAAAAATTGTGCTTTGGATGCTCTCGCTTCGGACGCATCACCAGGGCATGTACCAGAGTGGATGACAGGTTGAAGCGATACAGTAGATGCGAAGCACCATGAAACTGACCAAAATTGTAGAATACAATGGACAAGGAGAAGCAAGGTGTGACACATGGGCACATTCTCGCCACCTATTCGCGAGAAACGTATCAACATAACCATAATTAGTGAGCCATATCGAAATTGCGGTGGTGGCATTTGACTCAAAGATTAAACGGGGCAGGGAGCATTATAGACCTACGGGAAACAAGCCGTCTAGCGGAGAAATTCTTCAAAGCGAAAGTGAAAAGCATCCATATATATAGCTGCTATGCTCTACCCAGCACTACACTTCAGTTCTGCACGCGAGAGGACGTCCGCCAAAAATTACAGGTGATTTTAACATGTGGGCCCTTGATTGGAGCAGCCGCACAATGAATATGAAAGGATCGTTCTGTTCGGAGCATTCGTGGAGCTAAACATTGAAAGGGTCTGTGTTCTGTGGCGGAGCTGACATATACAGCTGCTTGCACAGTGAGCACCAGGCAATCAGCATGGTTATCAAAGGAGAATTCGCAGAGTGTCCGGGTTGCCCGGATAGTCGACGAAAGCGTGAAATAAGCCGACAGTGCCTGACAGGACCATCGTAATATTTGCGGTAGCAAAATATCTGCTAGTTACGGTTGCTTCTGCTTTAATAACCAACACAATAATAAATTTCATTTTTCATGATATCGATGCTAGGGGGTCGAGCCTCCCCAACTTGCGAAAAGTGTCTCATAAACAGGTGAACGACCATTAGATGATGATTCTTTTCGAGGCCTCTCTTGTTACTCACATCTAGCAAATAGCTTCTTCAGATATTAGACAATGCGGCAAAGCAGATCTACCGTCGTTAATGCGTCGGGCAACATCCCGTTCAGGATCAACGTCGGCAGAAACCACGTTTCCTAGATAAACAAATTTATCGACGCTTTCGGCGCTCTGCCTGTTAATGCACATAGGGCGAGTGCGATGACCAGTCAGCCTGGGAACCTTGCTTTTGTTGGTGTTTATCTTCAGTCCAATTCTACCAAACGATAGCAATTTGGCCAATATCCATGACCTGGGGAGAGAGCAGAGTTTATCCAGAATGCCCTCCTGCATAGAACACACCACATACACTTCATGTTCACGCTGTCAAAAGCTTTCTCGAAATCGATGAGGAGTAGCTGAAGTATTATAAATATCCAAACTCTACGTAATGCCTCAAAATTATCCGTAGGGTGTTGATGCAGTCAATACAGGAGAATCCGGAGTGGAAACCATCTTGCTCTCTTACAATCAAGCTTTCAAGATGTTCTTTGATACGTTCCAAGATTATTTTTGCCATTATCTTGGCAACGGCAGTGAGCACGCAAATTTCCCTACAATTGCCTCCCTCAAATGGGTACATTTCTTTGGGATCTTAACGATCAACCACTTCTTCCACACTCTGCAAAAGGTATCGGATTCCAACATTTTCCTACGAGTGGAAATGACTGCAGGTGCAGTGATAAATAACTCTGCTGGAAGGCCATTCAGCCAAGTCGCCGTAGTCCATTTGAGTGCATTGATGAGCGAAATGATTTCTTTTCTGTTTGGAAGAACAGTTCCGCATATTACGGTGACTAGCCATTTCATCCACCAGAGATGGAACTTCACCGGATGTAATATTGTTAAGAATCGTGGTGAACTGTTCTTTCCACCTTTTCAGCTGTAATTTTTTGTTGTATTTCACGAGACCACCGAAAATATCCACAACAACATGCAAGTTCTCAGGTGATGCGGTATACAATTCTGACATCATTGCGTTCTTTGGCATCTTCCACTTCTCTGACCAGCGCAATAACAAATTCCTTTTTGCCACGGCGTACAGTACGTTGAAATTCCCAGGATTTCGCTCGGTATCGGAGTTAAAGCGCGTCACGCCCGCCATCACTCGGAGCAGTCAATAGAGCTTTCAGCCCTTTCCATTCACCGATCCGTTTACATTATTAGACCGTCAACCAGATCCTATGACGCCTCTTCGTCGTCGTCGTTAAACTCCTTGTGTAGCACTCGAGAAAAGAGAATTTTTGATAGCAGCCCAATGCTCATCCATATTCTCTGATGGGTTACTCAGTCTATTTGCCTTCCGATCAGCCAGATAGCTCACTATTCCACTGTCGAGCGACAGCTGGATCATACAAGCGGTCGATGTTGAACTTGGGGGGGTCGCAGCTCTCCAGCCCTGTGAGAAGACGCGGGCGCAGCTCGCAAACGAACGTCCCAGATTAAGAGTGCGTGCCTTACGGCAGCCGTCAGAAACAATCCGACATAAAATTCACGACCGCTACCATTCGGCGTTCCACAATTCAATAACGCATTTCCTAAATGTGGTAACAGCGGCGCAGAATGTTCAGCTATATCGTCGAGAATTTTTGGGATCCTCAATACCGTTGTCGAGGAACGTGCAAACATTCAAGAATCCAATCATAATCCCTTTTGGATGGCCAAAGGACGTAGTCGTGAGGTTAATCCCTATCCGAGGCGTTGTTGACGCTTCGGTAGCAGCAAAGTTTCGAAATTTTCAGGTTGCTAGCCTACAAATTTCTATCCCTTTTAGTCGCTTTTCATGGCAAACAGGCCAGGCTTTAAATGTATTCTTAAGCCTGCCCTGATAGGGAAAGCAATTTCATAAGTTACTTAAATCGCTCACTTTTGAGCAGATTTTTACATCCAGGACCGTCGGAGTCGCGCGAGAAAATTATTACGATTTACAGAAAAACCGCCCAAAGGGTACGTTATTCCTTTGAAATTGTCTCTCAACGATAAGTTGATGAGGATTCAGGATGAAAATCGAAAATGAAAACCGACACATATAACTAAAGAAATAAAAATCCCAGTTCCTATGATCGACCCACTGGAAAGGACTAGTCGCTAAGTAGGTAAAGACTGCAATAGAAACGATCAGAAAAGGGTTGTTGGATCTAGATATATGGGGAAAAAATCTCCCAACCTCAAAAGTTAGACATGCAACTAACTTTAATCTCATCCGATTTTTTCACAAGGCATTGAGGGTACCGCAGATAACTGCAGAAGTTCTCCTAATGGCGCAGCTGCAATCGATGTTCCGAAAGACCTGAAACATATCTTTTTTCGTTTTTTATTAATTATCAAAGAGAGAATTCACAAGAGGCATTAGATAAAACATATCAACACCGCAATAAATAATAAATGCTGTGCTGTTGTCCAAATGCTATAAATGTATCATAGTTATCTCAACACCTTGAGGTTCGACGTTATTGTATATGCTGGTACTTAGGAATTCCGCTATCCCAGGAAGAGGGAGGAATAGAGGAGCTGAGCACATTGCCATAAGCAAAGAAATTCAAAAATAACTCTTGAAAAGCAATAGCCTTGCTTCATGATTTGACAAGAAAAAAACGTTCGACACTGTATGCAGTACGGACTCACTAACAAAGGATCAAATATCCCCACACCACTGCTTCTGCATCCGAAGTGAAAATTCAACAACTATACACTCTCCACACTCCTGTCTACAACGCCGTTACAACTCCTTACAGTGGACATCCCTTTCAAGGTAGGAGAGGATATATGTAGGGAAAAGAGAGGGATCCGCAATTCCAATTACTTTGATAAATCTAAGATTTGCGGTAACTGTTCAGTAGATCTGTTCTGAAATGATTTGGAGGAAATCAGATCACCCTTCTCCACATTCCTAAGCACGTGGAAACGAGATACTTGAATGCAGCTGTACTTAGATGCTGATGGATCCACACGGTAACTTCTACAAATTTCCTGGTTTATGATAGACTTAACCTCGTAATTAACCATTCCGGATAGCGAGCCTAGTCATTCCCAATATTTACATTCATTACAAATTGGTTCATCTAAAACTGTAACAGGGCAACTTCTATGGATGTCGAGCGGCTTCACAACATTCATATTCGGGAGTCATATATTTTTCACTTTTTAGAATCTTTAATTTTAATCAGAATACATAAAAACGCCGAAAACCAATATACAGTTCCATAAACGAACTCAAAAACGTTTTTGATTATTCCCAAGTATCAAATTCCGCTTTATCTTCATCTTTACGAAGAACGCCCAATTATTCCTGCTCCATATCCGCCAACGGTTTCATACAACAGTTAACAGGGATAAAAATATGATATTTTCGTAAAGTACTAATCAAGACCTTTCATTTGATATGCGCATGAAATTCATAGTCCTCCAGTTTCTCCAAGTTTTATAACCAAACGTCACATTTTCCAGTAAACTTCTTGTGTACATTTCCCCATGAACTACGCTGCCTCCCCAACAGCAACTGAGCAGCCAGCGAACTTTTGTGAGCTTTAGTAGGAAACATATGGTTCGTGCCGTGTGGAACAAAGCGAGTTGGCATTGAACGTACTAATTACCAGCTGTCATCTACATAAGCTTCCCAGCCGGCTTTCGGTATTCTCCCGACACTTTTTCACTGCACTTAATCTTTTTAATAACTAAGGGCCAATATATGAAGCATCAGAATTATATCCTTCTACTCACCAAATATGTCCCCAATCCAAACACCGGCATTTCACTGCCATCATTCAACTTAACACTTGGTACCACAACCATTTTTCCGCGTCTTCTATGCTCCGTAGCCGTAGAGAAACTACTCGAACAAACGCTTCCAAAGCTCAGAGGAACTGACCAAGATTCACTTCTTCCCGCAGAACTGGTTCGCGAAATGTGCCTAATTTTAGACGACGTCAACGCGGAACACCCTAATGTCGAGGCTTTCACAGTGTCAGCTGAAACGCCTGTGTAACCACGATCAAATGAAGGGTAAAATCGATGACAAGAATCGCCAAATTGACGACCAAGAACGCGAGAATTTCCATGCAATCGTTGAATAATTCGCACGCCCCCAACTGTCACATCGCGAAAGCAAGCGCTGCTGGAGCTCATGGAGCCGATGATTAGCTGGGGTAACGCTATTACCATGTTTAAACAAAAATCGAGAGACTACGCCTCAGTTTGGCTTAAAGATACCGCACAGATTCTTCCGAGAGCGAATCAATCTATTACCGTGAAAAACATTGACGGATTGAACTTCATTTGTTCCGTGTTGTTCGTATCTGCGAGGGGTTGAGATAGCCACTTGACAGCGCTCTTAAAATAGTTTTGGGACTGATAATGAGCGCGTTGAGTCCAGTGGAAAAGGTGGCTCTCTGTATAAGATTAATAAATTTTCCATAAAAGGGATGCAAAAATGTTGAAAGCCGAAATAGGTTTGCATCATTTCAAAATTCAAGGCAAGTCATTGCGATAAATAGCAAAGTTCGCGAGATATATGACTTTAAAATTGATAGAATAAAACTAAGAAGCTAGAGCGCCAGATTGGCAAGAAGTCTTAAATGATTTTCAGTCAACTTCTAAAAGTACATCAGACGTCATAATATTTCTTGTCATTCCGTGAAGACCAATTATTAAGTTTTAGTCTTATGTTGGCTGGAATCACTCGGGAGCGGATATCTTGCCTGCACTTGTCTAAAAGGGCCAAGAAGCCATTCCTTGATGGTGGGGGTAAGGGGCATTGTAACCTTGGATCATATACCAAAAGTGGAATTGATTTTCATTCCCAAAACAGACGAAGAGGACCTTTTCACGCTAAATCTTTCAAACCAGTTTGCCTTACATCGTTCGTATTGAAAACAGTGCAGAGAGTTCTGGACGACTATATTAGAATTGACGCCACAACACATAACCCTTTATATCCCTGTATCACTTGATTGATGCACTGCACGACGCAATAGATACCTAAGGAAATAAAACCATAGGCGTTTTTAGACCTCAAAGGTCCTTCTACAACATATATATCACTTGCTAAATACAACGTGACATTATTTACAAGGAAGTCAGGAACATTCTGCTCTTCTGGATAAGCAAAATGCTGGGGAACAGACTAATGGAGGATGAGTGCATATGATGTAAAATTAATCAGTGTGGATAACTAGGAAGATACTCCGTGAAGTAGGATTCAATTTTTTTACATATTATTAACAACTTCAAAAAGTTCCTTATCATACTCGAATAATCAATCCAAATTCGTTAATTTCAACCGAGAAGAATCTTCCTCATTGCAAAAAAGCCCAACTCCCCCCCCCCTCCCAACCCAGATATCTCATCATTAGATAACGCGAAAAGGATTATCCAAAAAATATAATTTCTCCTTTTAAACTGTCATTCCATACCTATCTGTGTGGTTGACCTTAATTTTGAACTTCCTTATTTAACGTTTGGCTCCTTTCTTTCAATATCATCACACCTTCAAGCAAATCTCTGCTTCCTATATGAACCACTCCCTACGAGTACTTTCTCTTAGTTCTTAATCCCCCCATCTTAGTCCCAAACGCCAGATATCACTCCGTACTTCTTTCGCTAACAACGGATTCCTCATTTCAAAGTGTAAAAGCCGTGAGATGCTAGGGGAGGGCCAGAAGTTCCCAGACCGCTTTAATCAATAGCTAAACGACAGAATCCAACGAGAATGCTGGAAAGTCAAAGTTTGTCGAGATGTTTGGCTCATTCAATTCAATATTACAAATGGCGCCCAATGTGGGTTTGACCTAAGCGAAAGTCTAGATAACAGCGTATTAGCACTTTATATTTCGTATTTTTTTTTGTCTCCCAACTTTGTTGCCAGCTAGGCTCCAAGAATTTTTTTTTGCAGTTTTTGTTCCATCATCTTTATGAAGCAAGCATTACTTTATCACATTCCTGCCCTGCCATGTAAAGGCAATTCCCTTCCCTTTCCTTCGATAATTTGTCACAAGTTTTGTCATTTTGTATATTTACGTTTTGTACAACATTTATCTACAGATTACTTTTCAGAGATATCTAGAGCTAAGAGACTCGGTTCCTTGGAAATATTTTCTCCTGACCTTGGAAATATCCACTTTGAATCACATCATCAATAGATGCTCCTCCTCCCTCAGACCTCCATAAGTGTTAAAAGAACACTTTAATGAAGCTTCAATATTTGCAGACGGACCTTCACGGTCAATTTAGGCAACTTCTTACGTTTCCGAGGGAAGTTCTCCCCTTTTGGTTGACTCCAGCGCACCATTAAGTCGTAGCAGTACCATTGCAAACTATTGGGTGCGGTGTAATGTACATAACACTAGAAAAAATGAAACTTTCTAATCGGTGGAATGAGTCTTGTTCAGAATAATATGCACTCCACATTTCGCCTCAACTGGGAGAAACTTTCATAATTTAATCCGATGAATGTTTTCGAATTTCTCGCCTTTAGAGAGCTCGAAATAGGCTACATATAACAGGGAGGGCTGCATTCCCAGAAACTCGATTTAATGTTAAGACTTCCCATCGCGGATCGACTACATCTGCGGTTCAGATGTCTATGGTGTTGCCATCATCAATGGTGCAACAACCGGTATCCGGTGTAGGCCTGCCTTAATAATGAACTCCAGACATCCCGGTTTTGCGCCAAGGTCCAGTATCCCTAAAGGCTATCTGGCGTCCTGACCTACGTCATCGCTCCATGTCAGGTAGGGTTTCGGCAGACTTCGTCTTCTTTTTCTACCATAGATATTGTCCTTATAGACTTTTTAGGCTGGATCATCCTCATCCATATGGATTAAGTGACGCGCCCACCGGAAACTATTGAACCGGATTTAATCCACAACCTGATGGTCGTGGTATCGCTCATAAATTTCGTCTTATGTAGGCTACGGAATCGTCCATCCTCATGTAGGGCCACGCGGCTAAGTGTTCGCAATTTTTCTTGCGAAGAGCCGAAGTCTCTGAGGAATACATAAAGACTGGCAAGATTATTGTCTTGCACAGTAAGAGCCTTGACCCTATCGTGGATGCTTCGAGCGAAAAAGTTTTTGTAAGCTGAAATAGGTTCCGCTGGTTGCCAACAAACCTGTGCGAATTTCATGGTCATAGCTCTTATCGAATGCGATTTTCAACCCTAGATAGGAGAAATTATCAACGGTGTCAAAGTTGTATTCTCCTATCCTTATTCTTCTCGTTTGACCAGTGCGATTTGATTTTATTGATTAGCTGACTTTTGGTGCTGACGTTGCCACCATATATTTTGTGATGTGCAGCCCAAGAGCTCGCGCCCCCTGCTCGATCTGGATGAAGGCAGTTTACACGTCTCGGGTCGTTCTTCCTAAGATGTCGATATCGTCAGCGTAGGCCAGTATTTGAATGAACTTACCGAGGATCGTGCCCCTCGCATTTACCTTAGCATCACGGACCACCTTTTCCAGGGTCAAATTAAAGAAGACACATGATAGGGCCCTGTCTTAGACCGTTCATGTTGAATGGTTTCAAGAGATATCCTGCTGCTTTTATTTGACCTCGCACATTGGTCAGGGTCAGTCTAGTCAGTCCTATCAATTTCGCCGGGTTATCGTATACTCTCATGGCCGTGTACAGTTTTACTCTGGCTATGCTATCATAAGCGGCCTTGAAGTCGATGAAAAGGTAGCAGTTGATTCGCTGTCCCACATGAGCATAAGTTGATGAGCCGCTTGGTGTAACCAATTCGGCTCCTAGCGACTTATAATTTTGAAGCCGATGGAGTCTTCAGTTGGCAGGACCTCCAACTCGCCGATGTCCAGGTTGTTGAGCAGTTCATCAAAATACTCAACCCATCCAATATTCCCATTCTGTCGGAAATCAGATTTTTCTCTTTGGCTCGGCACTGACTAGTTGGTAAAACTCCAAGTACACAGACTTGTTGGCGCTACTAGGCTCAGTTCAGGCTCCTCCTCAGCGGGGATTCTAGGTGGTGTGGTAGTTCGAGTCCAGAGCACCATGCCAACGAAATTGTGATTCGATTCTATATTGGCCCCCCAATATGTTCCGACATTTATCAAGGCTGAGAGGTGGCGGTATTCAACCAACAAATCCTTATTCCGTTTACGTTACCGGGTTCGTCGTTGTGCTATCAGTTCAATCCGAGGCTCCTTTTGGGGCTTCGTAGCAAGTTGTTTTCCATGTAGGGTCGTCAGCCATATTCAACCCTCAACCTGGAGGACTAGTTGGTACAACTTGTCCCGTTTTTAGGCGCGGGAAACTCGTCTTCATCCTTCTCCGTCTGCAAAGGTCAACACTTGGAGGTGTCGATAGCGTTTGGTAGTAGAACTATTGGTGTTGGTTCAACAGGCGTTTCCCAGGTTTTATGCATTTTGCATCGTGGGTACCAGTCCACGTTTCGCCCTGGGACCTATGCTATTGTTTGACCACCACCATCATCAATACTTGTTTGGTTTAGCCCGACGACAGAATTCGATATCGTTTTTCGCTCACCTCGAGCCTCACCCAAAAGCAATCGCTACATGAACGACCTTCCGTCGTTCTCGTCTGTCAAATTGAAGCGGATCTGAAATCAAGTTGTTTCTGATCATTTCTTGATCATAGAACCACTAGTACCATTCCTATAATCTATGCACTAGAGGGAATATAACAATACCTTTAAGGAACGTCGACATTTCATTCAGTCCCTCGACCATGATTCCTAGATGTGCTGGCAATTTAGTCGCAGTTGTAATTCCAATAGTAATCAAGTATGGTTTCATCCAACCAACGAGCCTGTTACCATTCACACCTAACAGCCAACTTAACGATACCTGCTGTCCTCTTTTGAGATTCGGCACCACGCACCAGCAGGTGTTTCATCATACTTCAATACACCAGGTACTACCTTTTGAAAGATAAATCCTTTCGCGACGGTGTTAATACGGAACAAAGTTACTTTGATCGGCAAAAGGGGGTGGTGAAAATGTTACTACCCTCCTGAGAGTCCACTGCACAATTTTGAAAGCCAGTATTCTCCTAGAATTGACAACTATTTCGCGAATAACACACTCTTGTACTAGTTTGTGTGGCATACAGGTCAACCCTCCTCCTGATTTTTTGTAATCCTCCTTTTTCAAGTTAGATGCGTCTTCGCAGTGATCTTTGATCTATATATTCCATACTCTTCATTCAACCCTATAGGTATGTTATTTATTCGATAGGCTTACTATATATTATCAGTAAGGATTTTGGGGGCAGCTCCTTTCCAAGGGTAGTTTCATTCTTTTAGTTGTCACTCGCAGAGTCACAGTTGGTCCTCGAAACAGTTGAACGTTAATCAATCAGTCTATACTGCGGGCAAAATCACTAAAGCAGCGACCAAAGCAATGACATATATGTACATACATAGGGCGATTTCATCCCCAATGCACATAGTTAGAAACCGATTTGAGGGCTAATTACATTACTTAAATGGTCGTTGATAGAACTAGCGATGCTAGTTGAGCCCCCGCTTTGAAAGATTGGGTAACTGAACGTCGCGATTATCAACGTGAAGATCGAAATAAGGTTTGGTAGTAGGTATGGTCATATGCTATTAGCGTGCTTCTCGACGACCTTGAGACACTTACCATGACAATTTTTATTCACGTGAACAATAATTGCGAAATCATTAGAGAGAAAAAAATTTGGCTTTAGGCAGTAATAACTAGTTATGCTGAGAGATTACACAAAATAGTATTCTCCATATAAAATAAAATTGAAATTGAATGAACTATAACCAAAGAATAAATGATTACATATCAAACACCACTCGTGGTACGTAAGATATGACGGAACTGAGATAATTAAGCAATCGTAATATCACTTTTTGACCGGTAAAATAGCGACTATTCTATCAATCTGTACTACAACTAATTTCATGCTCGATAAATAATGGTTCTGGTAAATGGTAAATGGCAGATAGTTATGTGGCAAATTTAGTAACGTCCCATCATCTCTGTTGAAAAATGGTACATTTTTGAGGACAAGCAGATGGACCTTATAAGATCTTGTTTTAAAGCATCTAAAACTAAAATTGTTTATTTTAAAGAAGATTGCCTAAACCGATAACATAGTAAACCGGTAACCGATAGTAGCAAAACTATGTAAACTCTGATAAACTGCAGTACGTGGTCTTGTATTACCATACAGCACTATTAACTATTTCTCTGGATTTAGCAAAGGGATCATTCGAAACTCCCTTACAACCATATTCTCATAGAAAGGTTTCCAAGCATAGAACTGCTTCTGAAAGACCTCTGAACCGAGTGCCTAACCATTCCCTGATCTTTTTATATTATCATAAAGAATCTGGCCATCAATTTTGATGGTGCTCCCTTTGGATCCAAAATAGGACTTTGTAAGGATTCACAGGCGAGTTTCACAATGCTGGGACGGATCGAACAACTTGCATGTCCCACGCGCGCAAGTGCGAATCGAATTAGCCACGACAGTCGTAGTTCGAACGTAAAGAAAGCAGAAGGAGGGAGGTCACTCCTCTCAATATAATTAAAATAATTTCAATTAATAAAATAATCAATTTAAATTACAAAAGGAAACTGTTTAAGTTAAATAAATAAAAATAAAATTAATCAATTAAACTAAACAAAGTAATTTTAATTACAATTGGAGACCCAGGACGGCAAAATCAATCCAACAATACAGATTCCAGATAATGCAAATCTGGTCCTCAGTCCTTCAGAAGAGACCACAGTTCCTGAAATTAATGCCATTCCAATCATTGCTGAATCTACACTGAACCAAAAAAAAGCAAAAAAATAATACCCGCAACGTTCAACAATTCGGACAGAGTAGCGGTCCCTTAATTTCACAATCTGCACAAAAAATTCAAACGTTCTAACCTTACCAACCTATATGATTTGAAAGTACCATGCCCAATTTCTTCAGGACATCATCTGTGAACATTTCGCCAGACCAGAGCTACGAATTGAAATTTAATAGGACGCCAGACGGAAAGGAGTTTATATCTTCAACATCAAGTCCCTTGCCCTCAAGCACGCCTGCTTCTGCGGCACCTAGTCCAGCGAGTTCCACTACTTCAAGTTCAGGCAATTTTGTCCAAACAAATAACAATAACCAGTTCAAAGTTCAGACTCTACCACAAATCCCAGCAAATATGCTTACACCATTGTTCCAACAGATTCCAAAGTCCAGTCCAAATTCAAGAAAATCCCGAGTTATAATATAAGAAGAAACGTAACTGCGTTTCCGGGATTCCAGCTCTCCCCTGTTCAGGTACGAGCTCAGGATCAACAGCAGCAGCAGCCTCCAAAAATTCGACAAAAAGGACAATAAACAGCATCAGGTGCTCAGCAGCCAGTGGCTTCCCAACGGAACCATCAACATTACAACGTCGCACGTGTACTAGCTCTGCGGAGCTGGCGGCAAATTCTTCACGATGGTCTGTACGTAGTCCAAGTAAAACGAAAAGTAGGTAGACTTAAGTTTAAGATTTCGACGAACATTTTCTTGGCGCTTCTTTATTACGAACATCAGCATTCTGATCATACGCGCGAATTTCCTGTGCCACTATGGTTTGCTAGTGGCTATATATTATAGATCCCTCATTGACCCCACAACCCCCCTTAAGTCATCAGGAAAAATTTCATCCTTCTCAGCCAATACTCTTTCAATTGTTTTTGAAGCCGTTGCCGACGCAGGTATTCGTTAACTTCTTCAAAAATACCGCAACATCACCACCGAGCGTAGTCTTCCTGATCCGGTTAAGTATGATGTTCAGCACCACATCAACACTACTGGCCCACCGATCTTTTCTAAGGTGCGCCCATTACCACTCCAGAAGCTCGCAGTTGCACGGAAAGAATTCGAAGATCTTCTTAAGCAGGATATTTGCCGACCAGTCTTCCGCACTTCACATGGTCCCTAAATGGAATAGCGAATCGAGACATTGTGATGATTACAGACACTCATCCACGATTTTACGCACTCTATCACAAACTGCTGTATTTTCTTGACCTTGGGGTTAGTCAAGGCATACCATCAGATCACAATCGCTCCCGAAGGCATTCCGAAAACGACAATATGCACACCTTTCAGACTCTACGAGTTCACTGGGATGACTTTTGGACTGTGCGCAAACCTTCCCGTCTAATTGTCTTGTTTCCAGAGGCTGTTCAGGCGTCTGAGACCACGAAATAACAGCAGGCTGGCCAGGCATTCGGACAGTGAGTCCTTGAGGTGTTTAACGTGAGCACCTGTCTGGACGACTTAATCCCATGGCCTTCTTAAGACACGAATTGATTTTGTGACCACAATCAAAGCCCCGCTGAGACAAGCAACAACGGTACCAGTCTATACCAAGTGCATGGCTTAGCATTCATACTGGTGGATGCAAGACCTACCTAAATCTCTACCGAACTAAGGAGTACGGCACCCGTGTTGAAACGCAACACCACGCCGAGGCTCGAAGGTCTCTTCTCGCTTGAGTATAATCAACAACCCCCATGAAGCTCCCACTAGGGGCCAACCGCAAATAACCGAGCTGTACTCACATACAACGGGAGTTCACCCGAAGTATGAGAGTCCAGGGACTATCTCCGTTCCCATGGTACCAGTATACCACTGGTAAGGTTTCGCGACCAATTCTGATCGGCCTGATTAGGCGAATCGGTTAGTCTCCGGAAAATATTTCTTCCAGCTTGAATCCTCCCCTTTTCTCGGAGCTGGGCAAACTCCTCAGCTTTAAACGCCACCGGACCACTGCTTACCACCCGCAGTCCAATGGGATGCTTGAAAGCTGGCACAAGACGCTGAAGGCCACTATAATGGCCCAAAACGACCCTTCTTGGTCACAGGTCCTGCCACTCGTAGTTCTTGGCCTCCGAACAGCCAATCGGTACAAATTTGCTTGAGGTCCCGCAGAGCTGGAATACGGGGAGAATCTAAGACTCCCCAGCGACATCAGATCGGGACTCAACGCTAGCGGTCTGTTGCGTCTGCTCAAGGACGCAATGCCAAAACTGAAGCCGCCACCACCCGCGAACCACGCGAAAACCGCGACTGACGTGCCCAGGGATCTCAAATCCTGTACGCACGTCCTAATTAGGACGGATGCTCCTCGGAAGCCTCTGCAACCACCTTATGAGGGACCCTTTGAAGTCCTCGAGCGAGGCGGACATTATTATAGCCCCAACGTCGGGGGCACCAAACGGGTCTCCTTGGCTCGACTAAAACCCTTCGTGCAGCAAGAAAACGCGACCAGGGCGAGAGGCGTGCAACGTATCCGCTTTGACTTGCGGCAGCTGAATGGAGGGAGCTGCGCTGGAACCTCCTTTGATTTCAGCTGGGGGTGGAGTGTTGTACCGGAGCGAACAACTTGTTTGTCGCACGCACGCAAGCGCGAATCGAGTTGGTCACCACATCGAAACATAATTTTTGACAACGTAAATAGTTTTTCGATGTCGGTCGAAGTCCGAGACGACACGAGGAGGAAAAGGACTCCTCCCTAATAAATTTTAATAATTTAAATTGATAAAAATAAAAAAAAAATTAACTTACAATTAAAGTATTTAACTTTCAATACCATTTCCCCCCTTTATGACCGAGTATTACCCCCATCCTCCTTCGGTGAATTCAGAAGCACAACAATCCTAGCAGTTTCATAAAATGCTGGAAATTGCCCCTAAACAATACTCATATAAACGCTGGACTTGAAATGCGATGGTCCGCTAGACGGCTAGACCTCTTTTCGTTTACTAGGAAAAGCAATTGTCCACCACGTAGCATCCCTCGCGGTTCTCCTTTCGGATTGCCCCAGCATATTATCATCCATGATGGTCATCCACTCATCCAAGAGCTCCACTTTTCAACCAGCTGACAAAAGTATAAATCAGGGAGGGAAGAGCGGTCGGTTACAACTCCATTCAAGCAAAATGCCAAAATGCGAATTGATTCGCGCCTAATCCATCGAGTCGGTGTCCTTTTTACTGAACAGCATTACCTCAATAGCCGGGCATTCAACAATTTCATGACTGGGCAAACGCCTTTGCTGCAACGTTCACACATGTAACGTCAATATCATTGATGCCTCTGGAGTCTTTAAACATAAATTTAGAAATTTCAGACAATACCTCTGGAAAACCAGGGGTTTTCTCTTCCATTATGCAATTGTCTACTTAATTCCCCATGGCAAACCTATTGAAGATAAGACCTATTGAAGATAGTAGCCGATGTTCAAAGAACCGGACAGTCTAGAAATTATTAGTACGTACAGATGATTTCTGGGCTGGAATACCTTCGAGTCTAACTACATAGCTTGTGCTTTTCAAAACCCTCCAACACGTGGAAAAATCTATCTTTAGGGGAAGTATAGATACTTCAAGCGTTTATAATTTTTCATTAAAAAATTAGCTCTCTTCTAGATTCACTTACGTCCCATGTTCCCAGACCAATTAAAGGCATTTGGGATCCATCACCAAGTTTCACCGAAGGTACTTTAACCATTTTTCCACCTTTACAATCGTACACTCTCCACTTTCACAATAATTCACACAATCGTAATCACCGCCGGCCGGTTGCTGACTGATTAGTTATCTATCTTCAACGGAGTTCACGCACAAATCAACTTAACGAAATAATGTTATCTGGAATCCATGTACGACGACAGCCAGATGCAGAACCATATCTACGAGTACGCTAACTACAGTGATCACAAAGAATATTGAATATACTGCCATATGGAAACAATCTTTACTAGTAAGAGGTCCTCTAATTCATTTTACTGAACCTATATGAGTTTTAGCGAATTATTTCACTTTGGGGTTAGTTTTATCTCATCCGAACTGAAATATAGTGCAACTTGTACTCAACTAATTGCATTGCACAAAGTGAATAATCTGAGGTGTACGAACTTGTTTTCCATGAGTCATTTAATAAGAAAGATATCAATAAGTAACAAATGCATGCGACCGGAAGTTACATTGTCACTTGAGCGATATAGATAGACTCAGCAGTTTTCCCATATATAACTCAGCTCTTGCAGCACATGTAGAGACATATACGTAAGTCGTTTCCAAGTTCAATAATCGGAACATGATTCCCTAATGGTTTATAGTAAGAAGGAAAATTCCCTGGAAAATTATTTCAATTTATGAACGTAAGCATTGAAAGAAATAAAACTCTACGATTCGTCCGATCCGTTTTGAAAGGAACAGTCGTGTCCTGAGCGCAATTTGTGACTAATGACAGTGGATGAAAAAAGCGGGAAATAGGGAAAAATTAAACAAATCAGAACTCGGAAGTAAGGTGCTTCAAGTGTGAAAGTGTTGAGATTTTCCCGCCTGCCTCGCCGAACTTAAATGATTCCGACAACTTTATACTCTTTTACCAAGATGTAAGGGGTCTAAGGACCAAGCTGTCGGATTTCAAACTGTCTGCCTTAACACTCCAACACCACGTCATTTGCATTTCTGAAACCTGACTGACTGGTTGACAGGATTTTAGATTCTGAGCTGCTCCAAGGTTACTCTGTCTTTCGTTGAGACAGGGGCTGTGCTGCCCTTGACAAGACAACTAATAGCTGTTAAGTCCCCTCTCCGTGCCGAAATGATCTTTTCCTCCACCTACGATTCTGTCACCAATCGTATTATCATATCGTGTATATATTTTCCCTGCCTCAGCCCTAATCGTTTTGTTTCCCTCACTTCCTTTCATCTTCTGTGGGAACTTCAACCTTCCTATATTCTCCTGGCCTTCTCTCCCTACCTAAAAACTCCACTTTCATGTACACCTGTGAGGCGTTCTAGTTTAACCTTTCTAGAAACCACTTAGATCGCACTTTTGATCTTGTCCTTTCTAACCTTCTTGTGCGTTGCTCCAATGACCTCAAGCCCCCTCTTACGTTGCCTTTGAGGTCCATCATCCTGCTCTCGAGTTCGATGCTAAAATATCCCGACTACACTCTCCCGTCGCATCCTAAGTGCTTACGCTCTTACCCTGTCTGGTTCACCACTGAAGTCAACAAAAACTACGTCAAAAACACACTGCGAGGAAGAAATTCCTGTCTTCTAGAACCTATGCTTACTTAGTTTTTTTCGAATTTCTGAAGACTCACTAAAGCGCGGAGACCTCAAACCTTTCTGATCCCACATTCGCAAATCCCGCTGTCCTGCCCAGCTATTCCTTCCGTCCATTAAATTCTCTGGATCCTCAGCTAACTCCAACCAACTATCTTGTGATTTACTCTGCCACTACTTTTGCTCAGCCCATGTTCACCCTCCTTCCTCCGAATCCCTCCCAATAGTGGATGTAGCCTGCCCGCATCGCCTACCATTCCCCTTCTTACCCCTCTTCTTGTCGAATACCTGATTGGCAAACTTGATGATAATATGGAACCTGGCTACGATGGTCTTCTAAACCTTTTTTGCTCAAAACTAAGCCCATCTCCCTCCCCCTATCTCTTATTATCAACAAAAGCCTCGAAGAGAATGATTTTCCCGCCTTATGGAAAGAGGCTCCTATCATCGCTATTCACAAAATTGGCGATCGTTCGCTTGCCGAGAATTACCATCCCATTTCCCTCCTCTCCTCCTGTTCCAAAATCTTGGAAAGATATGTCAGCGATTGGTTGTCTATCCCCTTTGACCAGCACATAGTGAAAGAGCAACACGGCTTTGTTAAGCGTAAGTCCACTGCCTCCAACCTGCTTGACTTCACCAACTTTGTCACCAAATATTTAAATTCACAACGAGAAGCACATACCATTTACACTGATGTTGTTAAAGCCTTCGACACTGTAAATCATAAGATACTTCTATCCAAACTCTCGTCTCAAAGCGTTCCTATACCACTTGTTTTATGGCTTGCCTCTTACCTTTCCAACCGATCCTGCCGCGTCTCTTTTGACAACTGCACTTCCCACTCCTTCCCCCTCCTCTGGCGTCCCACGGGGATCTATTCTGGGCCCTTTGTTATTTTTATTTTTTATCAACGACCTCTTCTCTGCCCCCCCCCCCCCCCTCCTTACTTGTCCCTGTTTGCTTTATGCCCACGACCTTAAGCTGTTTTTCGCTCTATCGTCGCCTATAGACTGTATTTCCCTTCAATTTAACCTAGACACTCTGGTTCGGTGGTGCTCGACTAATGGTTTAGCGCTAAACGTCAGAAAGTATCACTTTATTTGCTACTCCCTCACCCACTTCTTACTCCTACTCTCTTAACAGACATTCCTTGCCATCCTTAAATTCCAAGACCTCGGAGTCACTTTCGACAATAAGCTCCGCTTTGACACCCACTGCCCCGAAGTCACCAATAGAGCAGCAAAATTGTCAGGCTTTATACCTCACCCCTCCTCTGATTTTGACTCTAACAATCAATTCCCTCGTGAAGAATACCCTCGAGTACTGCTCCGTGATCTGGTCGTAATTGTGATTGTCTTGCCCTTGAAAATGTGCAACGTAAATTCACTCGTTCCCTCTTTTTTAAGAAAAGCTTCCCTCGTGTGGACTACTTCTCCCGCCTCCGTTTTCTAAACCCCCCTTCCTACATCATCATAGATCCTATCTGGATTTATGCACATTTTTTAAACTTTCCTTATGTTTAATGAACCTGTCATCCTGCGTCTTATATTACACCTAACGCAGACATTTTGAACGAGCCCTTCGCAAAGCAGAGTTGCAACATCTATCCTATTCGACAGATTTAGCTCTCTCTGACTTTTGGATTTTCCGACACCTCAAAAAATCTTACGTGGATATCAATTTTCATCAAATAAAAAGGTTGTAGCCGCTATAAACGGGTATGCAGATCTTCTGAAAAATCACTAGAGGGGTGGGATCCTTAAATTAGAGAATCATTCGAATAAGAGTATAAAAGTTAAGTCAGATTACACAGAAAAATAAAGTAATTTTTACAACTAGAAATCCGCATTTTCATTTCCTTCCGCGAACTTTTTGATATAGCTAGTATTTGGTATCCAGACCAATATTTTGTTGACTTTGGGTATCTCTCTAGCCTCACTACCCACCAGAATAGCTCCTTCTCATGTATAACAACCTGTATCGTGACCTTGAGTCTTCTTTATGAAGGCTATTAACAAGATTCCTTTGTCCAAATAGCTACCCACGAATTGAAACCTAGTACAGGTTTCACACTTTGGACAGGATAGCACTTTGCATCGTCCTGCTTTTTTCAGGGGTCAGCTTTCCTTCTGGGTAGTTTTCCAATACCACAACCATCTTCAGATGAGTTTACACTTTCCTGTCGGTTTTCCCCAGATTATATTAACCCACTGGGTCTTACTTTTGGAGAGATTTCTGCTTCTCGGTCTTTTGAAAGGTTTCACTTAACTCGGAGTTTAAATAATTTTTTCCACTCGGTCTACATTCGTCTTTCGCCTTCAGGTATCAGACCGCCTCTTTCCATCCATCCACCCATTAACATGGATTCATAACACTTTTTGTTGGGATTTGTCGATTACCACTTGACTATTAGGTACCTCGTGGTTCCCCAGGAGATAGATCCTACTAAGCACCCCTACCATGACAAAGTAAGTACTCAGAAAGGGTTCTTTTCTTTTGATATTTTGGACAGGTAACTCTATAGATTCTCGATTTTGATTTCGTGCTCGGTCCTCATATCCATGCACATTTATTTTTTTAGAGAAGGGATCAATTTTGTGGCTATGTTCGAATATATAACAGTCATTTTTTACTGTCCTCTACCTCCACTCTATGTGAAAATCCCGTAGTTACTTGATTGATTTTAAATTGTATTGTATCCACATTATTAGTTTTCCGCTGCATTGTCCAAAATCTGAAAATGCAGATACCTCAACACTAACATCAAATTGAAGTTGTTCCGCACCAGGAACACATACCGCATAGCCGTAGAAGTTAGTATTTCCTGTTCACTCCTTGGTGGAGATTGGGCACTCCTTTCAGTCAGATTCTGCTTCAGTTTTACTATTATTGCACTTAACACTGCAAAGGTAAACTCACCCCAGCGAGACGAACACAGACACCCATGACGACTGGAATTCGAACCCAGAGCAGCGAGATTGCGAGACTGACGCTTTATCCCCTCAACCATCCCGCCGTCATAGAAGTAGTGAATATATAATAAAAATTACCTCAACAGAAGTGGCACAGCATCCTAAAAGAACTCTTTTGTCTTTGATGGTTATAATCTACATACCCATTCATTATAACATGTTGATCAAACCTATAATAGACTAGAATTTTAATAAGTTCCTTTCCAGGTATCTTAGCCTGACATCTGGTATTAAGTATTCTCTCAGGTGTCTGAACTTATTTTGCACAAGTGACAGACACTCTCTCAAGGCATGGTTTCGTTTCGTTAGTCACTTCACAGAATCTGCAGACAGTATCCGTAACAGCATAAGGCTCTCCTTGGTGTTCCTCGAGCGCTTGGGTTCGTATCCCCCGGGACTGTTCCACTCCTGGAAACTTCACCCAGCATCATAGTTTATCTTTTTTCCTATTGCACAGAAAGGTTCTGATTTGTACAGCGAAGTCCCTGCTCCCTTCCTGGTCCAGAATATCCAGATGTTAATGCGCAAGCCGAGCGTATTCAGTCTATAAAAGCATACCCATGCCAGTTTGAAGTTCCTCGGGTTGCACCTAAATGCCATAATAGCCGTTTGGCTGCCGGTCAGAATAACAACTTTCTGCTCTCTATAGTTCTTTTGAAGGATGAAGGAAGACAGCTTTCTGTAGTATATATTTCCACCTGAAATATACTAGTATGTCTACTTATTGGTTCCTTGGACCAATCATTCCGGTGCCCGGTACCTCAGCTGTGGGGGGTCCATCAGCGTATCAAATAATCAGTTTAAGTTTTTATGCCGCCTCAACTTGCCCGACTACTTTATAGTTAAAAGAGGAAAGAAGACGGCTACGGTTCCTTACCAGGGTAGAGGCAACTCTTCAGACGCTGCCTCACCTCTGCCCTGGAAACATCCGGCATCAAGTTGATGCGGACATAGGACTCCCCAATCTCTAAAAAAGTACTTTATCGTATTTCATATTTCTTGTCGAAATGAAATCTCACTGTCATGCTATTCTTTCGTAACGGTAATTCAGGATACCGCCTAGAACAAATGTCAATTTTTCTTAAATTTAGACAACTCTCTGCTTCGATGATACCCCCGGACATTCTACCCTTCTTGCCTGCATCTGTATGTGAAGGTGAAGGGGAGTCAACCATAGAACGACCTCTAAGGATGCCGTTAGGCATGTCCTCTTTGCCCCAACGATACATGCATAACCCAATCACTGAAGTTTATGCAACTTCCTGGCCGTTTTGGCGAGTTCGGTTCAATGCGTCTTCCAGAGTAGTTTATTGGTGTAGGGTAATTTTCAAATATTTGAAATCTGTTTCTGGTTGAACTCTCAGGTGATATGCTTGAGCTTGTTAGTGAATGAAAGTGTATGGTAGTTTTGGCAACATTGATAATAGCTCCACCCTCCTGTACCAAGAGCGAGTATGCAATTCAGTTTGATTGAAATGCAAGGGGGAATAGTAACGTAAACTTCCGTAGTACCTTTCTCATAAACTTTTCCAATAACTGCTATACTTCACTTGCCTTTCAATAAACTTGATAAACTTTATTTGGAAATTAAACGCGTAATTCATATAACAAACAAAAACTTAATACTCTTAGAATTCTTCATGAAACGGATAATGTGGACTATTCTTAGCATGGGTCATGGGAATGATGCGATGTCCTGTGTTAAATCCATCCAAAACTTGACGATCCTCAGCGCTCAATTGAAAGTCAAATATATCGATATTGGCTTGAATACGGCTCTTTGTAACGGATTTTGGAATGGGGACAACTCCGCTGTCGACCTAGATGAAAACAGCAATAAGTCCTTTTGTGCGTACAATATATAGCGATCCAAGGAATACTCACCAGCCATCGTAGAATTACTTGTGCGGAACTCTTGTTATATTTCTTGCCGATTTCAATAATTTTCTTGTCGTTTAGGAAGTCACCTCGATTTCCTTCAGGACGACCAAGAGGACAATAACCCGTAACAACAATGTTGAGGTTTTTACAAAATTCAATGAGTTTCTTTTGACTGAGACCAGGATGAGCTTCGATCTGAAAAGGAAAATCAAATATCAATATCCTTAAACATTTGCAAGCCGTTGATTTTGTTGACCTAGCATAACGAGATCTGGGATGGCGCTCAACCATCTCGTAGAAATGAATGACTAAACTGCGTTTAATAATGCTAAAGATAATTATCTATTGGCATACCTGGTTGTGAACTGGCTTGATGGTTGCGGCTGACAACAACCTGGTAAGCTGCTTTGAATTGAAGTTGGAGACACCAATGCTTTTTGTCAATCCAAGACCAACCAGCTTTTCCATTGCCTTCCATGTATCAACATAATCCACATCACTGAAATGAATCGAATAACGCCCGTAAGATCCTACTTTGGAAACAAAAAACAATCTTCAAATGCAATACCTGAGTTTCACCTCTCCTGATGGATCGGTTGGAAACATTACGCGGTCTCCTTCATAGACATAAGCGTAAGGCCAATGCATCAAATACATATCAATGTAATCCAGACCGAAATTTTTCAATGACAATCGGCAGGCCTTTTCCACCCTCTCCGGATCATGGAAATGACACCATAGCTGCAAAAATAGATAGATAAATTTGGAGTAGATGTTGACATTAGTGAATATTTAGACCATTGACTTCGGTTTACCTTTGTCACTATGTAGACATCCTCACGTTTTATAGCTCCTTCGGCGATCTTTTCACGGATTGCTTCACCAACCTCTGCTTCATTTTCATAAAAGTAAGCTGTATCAAAGTGGCGATAGCCGGCGTCAATGGCATCTTTCACCGCTCGTTTACAATCTCCACCTGTGGACTTATGGTATTTTTGTTAGTTTTAAAAATCAAACTTTCTCAATGAAAATAGCTAGGCTAGATATTTTCGCATTCAAAATAAGGCGGTGTCTAAGAAGACTATTCTAACTTAGGATATCAAGGATCTCTACCCCGGCAGCAAGAAATAGACTTTGTAACAAGTGATGTTGGCAGTTTGTATGAAGAATCAAATACTTTCAACTTAATCCTGATTGAAGATGCAAGTGGTTTCTAAATAGAATGAACCAAGGTAAAGTACCTTCTTTCAACGCAGAAAAATTGATTGATTTGCACTGAAGTAAAATACTGAATCTACATACAGAAACAGATAGGTCGCAATCCGAAAATTCGTTATCCATTATATAATGAAGAATATTTGATCCTTCATTCCTTTCCTAAATGTGAGTTGGGGCTTAAGAATGCGAGTGGTAGTAGAGGCGCATCCGACGTCGGATTGTTACTGACGGCTATCGTAAGGCACGCTCTCTTGACTTAGGAGACGGCTCTTTAGAGGATTCTGACTACAAGATTCCGGTCCAGGTTAGGGAGCAACACAATTGTGTAGTGCTATGCACCAACAGAGATTTCCAACATAATGGAGAAGGATACTTTCTATAAGCAGGTAAACGCAGTTCAGGAGAGGCTTCCGAAAAGTGACATTATGATCGTGATGGTTGATCTGAATGCCAAAATGGGCTCTGTCAACACCTTGCTCAGACATGTAATGGGGAAGCACGGTCTTAGCGACTATAACGATAATGATTGGTGGTTTGTGGATTGCAGCAGCTTCCCCCGGCTCATCATTGCTGGCGCATTGATCGAGCATACGAGGTTAGACAATTAAGTAATGAGACTGATTTTATTGCCGCGCATGCGGTAAACGTGCAACCTTCAAATTCCCGTCCCTTTCCCCGACATCCTTCCCTTCTCCATTGATATATTCACCATCGCTCTAGCTTGTTTAGTTCGCCTGATGTGTCGGGTTGACTAGACGTGTGTTGGTAGTGCTCGTCACGAAAATGGAGAAACGAAATCTAGAGCAACACGGCGAAAGAGCGGATTACACAACGACGAACCCAGCAGCGACAAAGGAATAACGATTTCCGCATTTTCTCATGGAACGTGCACACCCTGTACAGACCGCTGAGCAGCTAGCCGATACCCTGTCCCAATATAGGGCTGATGTAACAGCGTTACAGAGGATGCGTTGGACAGGGACCGGTTTCCTAGAGAAGAGTCGCTACACCATATATTATAGTGGCTATCCAGTAAACCATGAGTCGGAGAAGGATACCTTCTACGAGGCAGTAGAACGAACCCTCGAAGCCTCTCCCAAGTACGATATCAAAATCATACTTGGGGATTTTAACAGCCAAGTAGGGAAGGAGCCCGTATTCAGCCGCTGCGTTAGCTCCCATAGTTTACTTCAAAATACAAATGATAACGGACTGCGGATTATTCAATTAGCAGGGTCACACGAAATGTTTGTTGGAAGTACCTGGTTTGCGCGGAAAGTGGTCCACAAACATAAGTGGGCCTCTCCAGATGGGACCAGTTTCAACCTAATTGACCACGTGTTGATCGAACGCCACCACCCCTCAGCCTTGATGAATGTCAGAACATATAAGGGGGCCAATATAGACTTGGACCACTATCTCGTTGGCATGGTGCTCCGAGCTCGGAAAACAACACCACCCAGAATCCCCTGTGACAGTCAGGTGAGAGTAAACACTGAAGCCATCCACAAGACAACCCTCCGCAACACCTATAAGAGGGAAATGGATGCCGCAATAACCGCAGTCAACAGAGATCCTGGAGATGACGCGTGAACAAATGATCTTCATAATCACCTGAAGAACGTTATCATAAATACAACCACAAACATCAGAACGGCTGGTTTGACGATGAATGTAAGCTAGCAACGGAACGGAAGAATGATGCATTCTCAAAGAACGCGGGCATGCGCGGAGGCTTATCACGAACTCCGGCGAGCGGAGAAGCAACTTAACAGACGGAAAAAGGAAGCCTGGGAGAACCAACAGGTCTGTGAACTCGTAAAGTACAGGGAGCAACCGCACCAGGCGCGCAAGTTTTACCAACAAGTCAGCAGGATGAAGCCTTACACACCTCGATGTGAATCTGATTTCCGACAGAATGGGCATATTAGTGCGATGGGTTGAGTACTTTGATGAACTACTGAACAACCAGAACATCGGCGAGTTGGAGGTCCCGCCAACTAAAAACGACGGACAAGTACTGCCACCACCAAGTACAGAGAAACAGTCCGTGAAATTTCTCGGCTTAAAAATCATAAGTCGTCAGTAGCCAATGGAATTACAGCCGAATTGGTTAAATATGGAGGCGACCAATTACACCAAGTGGTTCATCAACTTGTGCCTGACGACTGTCACAAGAGGCATTATCTGCCTCATATATAAAAAGGTAGATATCACACAGTGCGGCAATTATAGCGGTATCTCGTTGCTGAGTACCATCTATAATATATTCTCCTCTATTTTGCTAAGTCGGATAGCCCCATACACCCAGAACATCATTGGCTCATACCAAAGAGGCTTCACTCCAGGCAAATCAGCAACAAATCGGATTTTCTCTCTGCGGCATGCGATGGAAAAACTGTTGAAATATGGACATTAGTCGCACCGACTTTAAAGCCGCCTATGATAGCATAGCCAGGATAAAACTGTACACGGCCATGAGAGAATTCGGTATGCCAACGAAATTGATAAGACTGACTTGGCTGACCCTGACCAATGTGCGAGGCCAGATAAAAGCAGCAGCATCACTCTCGAGACGTTTCAACATCAACAACGAGCTAAGACAAGGGGATGCCCTATCATGCGTCCTCTTTAACCTAGTCCTGGAGAAAGTAATTCGCGATGCAGATGTAAATGTGAGAGGCACCATCCTTTTCAAGTGCACCCAACTACTGCCATTATGGGAAGAATGATCCGAGATGTACAATATACCTTCATCTAGATCGAGCAGACGTTTTTTAAACATCACCAATTCGCAATTCATTCGCAGGAGAATAGCACAGGATGTTATCAAAAACAAGTCGGGATACTGGAACCTGGGCGCTTCGGGTATAAAGGTTTTGTGTTCATCTTATTTAAGAAACTTTCTATGCACGATTTTCCATTCATACAGAGCTAAGAATACATAGAAAATATTCCGTCATATTTTGCCAAACTCCAAGATACATATGTCCATACATATGAATGACATAAATACTGTGTTAATTCTAACTAAATAAACAAACGCATCTTCACACATTAACACTTCACTCCGTGGACAAAAAATACATATACGTATACGTTATGTACGTAAATTAAAAACCCCTGGAAACGACATCCACACATGTCTATTATATTAGTGACTACCCGGAAGTTTTATTAGCAAATAACTAAAAAAGCCTTTGTGGAAATAAATTTACTTGAAATACCAAATTTTGACCTTCTATAACTTTCTTAATAATAGTTGGATTGAGTTCAAACTTTCCAAAATTATGTCCTATATTATCTAGCCTGTGCTGATGTCAAATTTTGTAATTCTGGAATGAACTCAAGGAGGGTTTCAGGTAAATTTCTAAAATATGGTAATATATTATTATTAACTTTATTTGTGCATATATCGGAACGGTATGTATTTTGAGGCCTAGATTTCATATAGATACCTCGCTGTGATTTTTTTTCAGATTTTTCGGTTGGTTAGGTTCTGAGAACGAAACCTGTTTCACTTTCTGGGGCGCGCAGTTTAAACCATACCTCCCCTATGTTTCATCTAATATCAGAGCTATATCAGTCTCGAAAAGTACTAATTAAGCCCTTTCATTTGATACCCCACATGACCATATTCTGTGAAAAAAATGTACACCCCGCTTTCACATGTACGGGGAGCCCCCCGTCAAACTCAACATCAACTGGCGCCACTAAAGGGACATATAATCGGTTCAGCCGTTTCCAAGTAAATCAGGTGTTACAAACAGACAGACAGACATTGAGTCGATTTTAATAAGGTTTTGTTTCACACAAAATCTTAAAGCCTTGACTTGTAAACCACGACTTTTTAAAAACGTTTCTATATGAAATCCATAGCAACTTTAGCAGTTTTATTTCACAAAATATTTTACTTTTGATACAAAAAAATATTGCCGTCATCCATCGATTTTTCGACCTTCTATAAGTCAGCGGAAGTGCCTTCACCAATGACAAAATTTAATAGACCTATATCTTTATTTCTATTTAAGAATGGTTTTATAAATAGATGTACCAATTCTTTGTTTGCAAATAGACTTTCATCAGTAATTTCAAATCACGTAATTCTCATCCTTTTTAAACTTATTAAGCCAACGATCACCCACATTAAGGGGATCATCCCGTGTGAAAGCCGTTTTTTTTGGCTTTTTTCGACATTTTTTGTGAAAAACTGGATGAAGATACAATTACGAATTTTTCACCATAGATTTATTAATATCTTGAGCGTGCATAGTAATTTTTCTAGCCCGATGGCATAGTTGGTTATTGAAATAGAGAGCAATTTAAACACCCATCTCCAAAAAAAGGTGTTATTCTGCTGCCACGCTAGAGGGTGCTGCGATCATCTTAATGAAAAAAAGTAAACGGCATTTTAATGTACAGACTTAACTACAGTCCGCAAACTAAGATTATTAAAAAATATTAAAAGCTAAATTTTTGGTGCCCTGTTAAACTTTTTTTTGTGAATTTTGGTGTTTTTTAAGGCTTCTTTAATGAATAAAAAAAAACTACTGAATGGATCGCAATTCCTAGTTTGGGGACCGTAGAAATATGTTCTGAATAAGTCGTGAAAATTTCAAAGAATTTCGTTGGATAGATTTTGGGCTATGGTGGCAGCCGATTTTCAACATGCAGTTTCGAGAAAAATGCATTTAAAAAGTAGAATACGATTTTTAGCCATAAAACCTTAACTGACCATTAATTTGCTATAATTAGTTAATAAAACTTAGATTTCTTCAAAAACCACATGTACAGCCTTAGCTTCAATTCTTGTCCTTTTAGCAAAGTCTTTCGAACGTCATTCGGACTGATAAATACCCGGTTTTTCACAGCGATCGACATAAATCTGGCATGTGACTTATCACGTGTTTAAAACTATAATTTCCGAACGACCCGGAAAACCAAAAAATTACTTTGCCCATATGTTCTACACTATATCTAGATACAATTGATGCCAAAAAAAAATTCGATTCCGCCGATCCGGCACACGGGATGACCCCCTTAAATTCATCAGAAATTTATTTGAAACGAGAATTTATTTCTTTTGCTTAGGTTTTTATCCTACCTCCACTTATTTCTAATTACCAACCCGACCATTATTTTTATGTTACATTATTCATATTTTGGCTGTGTCGCATATGAATTATAAAGGAAGCAATAGACTCCCCGCCCGCACTAATGATGGAAATCACTTCTATCGTACAATCTAACAAAACTCTCAAAGACAGTTTTTGAAATTATGAGCATCTTAAATTTCAGCCAAAATCAAACAGACTGAAAAGTCCGCACCATGTTGTGTGACGCCACAACTCGAGCTAAGAAACTTCAGTAGCCCGCAAACTGGCAGTTACTCATGAAAATATAATACTGTCAATATTAATTTCCCGTGTGAAATGCTAAGGACGACGATGAAATATTGTTTCGTGCCTTGCTGCACAAATAACTCCACAAAAACCCTGCTATTCTGAGAGGAAATTTTTGGAAGAAGAGGAAACATAAAGTAACTTGAAACATTCCGAATTGGTTTTTTCAACGGATATGGTAATTTGGCAGGTGGAACTACTATTTCGGCGTAAAAACCTGTAGAGTCATTTCCTAACGCTGGGTGTCTACTGTCCAGTCCTCATTCGACAACCCCGCGCCCATAGTTCATCAAATAACTCTATTAGATATACTGTGTCCGTACCGATTGAATGCTCTTGAAATACTGCTAAGAGAACAACCGGTAACTAATGGAATCTCCCAGAGCTTCCAAGAAGCTTTCTATAGCGTCATGGTAAACATAACCTCCCTCATCCATCTCTAATACTGACATTTGAAAGTCAATGTCAAGGCGATTGGGATTGCCGAATTGTTGCCTTAATATTAAAGTGATTAGCATGACACTTATTAATCAGAACCAAAAACCAGAAGCTGAGCACTCGCCTGATGCGTGATATGGTCTCGGAGTTTCACTTTGCTATGTACTTACTGTGTAGGTGCCCAATCCAATAATAGGCATCACGGTATTATCATTTTGCTTGATTGTTGGTATTTTCACCATTTTCACGCACTTTTCTTAATTATTCTCAACCTTACAAGATCCTGATTAAAGACTATGCTGGAACCGAGAGTTACAGTTGAATCTAGCACCACTGAAGGCAAAACAGAACTGAACTGAGCGTAGTACACTGGAAAGTTCTCAGTATCTTTTATAGACATCTGTTTTAAAGCTTCATGTTTATGTTTTTGATAACAGATACTTAACCCTTGTCTGTTAGATACCGAATATTTGTAGACAAAGATGAAATTGAAAATATTGAGAATCTGCTCAGAAATATTATAATTCAGGAAATTATTTACATGAACCATTGCACATCGAAAAATGACAACTATTCTGATTTTAACTCCATTTGCAAAATAATATAACGTATTATTTACATTCAATATAAAATCAACTGCTAATTTTCTCCGTAAATACATATTTCCATTAACAAGCCATCATAAAACTAAGGGTTAAATACTTGTGCATGTACATGTGATTAAAACATGTTAATTTCCATGTTGTCGTTAAAATAAAAAGATTAACAAATAATTCCTAAGCCAATAAGTGATTTATTGTTTTATATTCAATTTCAGTTGTGAATTCACAATAATTTAAACAAAATGGAAAGCAATAAAAAAAGGTCATATCGTTCAAGCAATAGATGGTTTTCATTAAATATTACAGATTATATTTTATTGGAGGCTTTTTTCGATACTAATATTCATCACGATATATGGGGGACATTCAGCTGTATTCTCCTCTGCAATGAACTTTAAGTTTTTACCATATTTATGCATTGTGCAGTTGGAAACAAAAAAAAGGATTTATACATTTATTTGTGTTATATCCTTATGTACATATTGTTGCTAAAACGTCTACCGACTGTCCACACTTCCTGAGCACACGGCAATAATCTCCTGGATCCATTTCCAAAAGCTGGATAATCTTCTATAATATTTTATTTACAATTTGGCTTTATTAATATATGCAGTAATACGAATTTCCACCTAGTTTGAGAAATTATAAGGCTTAAGTATGAACATTTACTTTCAGATTTGATTAACCTTTACCTCTAATGGGCAATGGCATGGCGTTATTGAAAATAGGGGAACCAGTGCTTCTTTAGTTGATTAAAAAAAATTTAATGGGACAAAAATAACAAAAAGGACTAAAAGAAAAAAAACGTAACGCAGCTCAAAATGCCGCTCTTTATCAGCAGTTTGACAGAACAGAAAGAACCAGTGTACACAGACTAGACAAGGTAATACCAATACGAAACGTCCAATTGATGATGACGTCACTTGGACCGATATAATCTATAGTGAAATTTAATGAACATTTTGTATCTCCGGAATTAAGGTAACATCTCTATCTAAAAATAAAGTCCATACCTATGAAAATCGGTAGAAAAGTCTCAGAGATATTCGATTTCGAAATTCCAATTTGATAAGATGATCAAAGATTTGTTAATACTGCAACCAAAAATGAAGTTATTATTTATTTATTGTTAGTAAATGGAATGTTGCAATCAATTACGAACAACAGAACACCTCACTTTCAGAAATTCAAAGAAAAATTCATAATAAAATCAATGAATCAGGTTTATGTTCAATAAAGCACATAAACGTAACATGAAGACATAACATTAATAAAAAGTCTTAATGATTTGTCTTCTTTTAGTGACCGATTGCGGAAGCAAATAATTTAGGTACCTAATTCGGGAATAGAGACGGCATTTAAAAAATGACTTTTTAACATTAGTAGCCAACGGAATATCTTTAGCGCAGGAAAGGTGTGTTTTTAAGTAACTTTTGTCACTAAAAATGTTATCCCCATTTCGCCGTTTGATCATTTCCTCTAATTTGAAGATGTATTGAAGAATGTGTTGGTTTGGTTTCTTGCGGCCACCTTCAAATCGTTCGTCGACCCAGGTTTATGTATAGGAATGTGCACCCATTCGCATTGTTCCTCATTCCATTCGGCACTTTTTAATAATAAACCCCGCCAAATTTTTGAACGCATCTGCTGTCATCTCGTCGAAGGGTACATATTATTTATATTATTTCTCCTTCCAGACTGCTTACAGTTTTTTTCAGTGGATTCGCTCCACTGTCGTCAGCAGTTTTCGCTGAATTTTTCTTCCGCGGGTTCTACGTTGCTGTACCCACTAACCTGATCGTTGATGATGAATGAATATGAATAAGTAGAACTCACCTTATAAGGAAGACCCACATTTTTTAATTGATTTCGCATTATTGACGTTGTCCAACTACAACTTATTACTTAAGATGGTTGACCTGACCCCTACTTCAAAAAGGATTAAGATGTTTTGTTATAAGCAACTTATCCGCCCAGTCCTCATTTTGGGCTTCATTTTCTGGTCTGATTGCTTCCCATTCCAAATGGAACGACTCCGCCTCAAGGAGCGCAGCGCCAACATTTTTAAAAACGAAGACCGCTCCAAGTACATTTCCAACCAGATCCTCTACGAGTCCTGCCAAACCCTACGTATCGATGCCTTCCTTGCCCGTCATGCCCTCAACTTCCTGGTCAAGTGTCAATCCCATCCTAATCCTCTTGTCTCCAAACCCATGCTGATCAAATCGTTGAAGATAACCTTCATTGGACTCATCTGTTTCCCCAGATCCTCTTATCCCTCCATTCACAGAACCGTCTTTTCGATCCCCAAGGTAGAGTAGTCTTCTACACAGGCAAATTCTCCGACTCCCAATTTTTTAAACCTATCCATCTGCGCCCCTCCTAGCTTTTAATTCCCATGTTGTTTTTGTTGTTGTTTATCGAAAAATTGTTGTTTTTCGGAAATTGTTGTTTTTGGTTGACCTTAGTCAGTACTTAAACTCCAATCCTGCGGGATGATCATGAAGGCCGGATGCCGGATTTTAGCTAATACTAGCACTAACTGCCAAGCATTTAGGCTCGGAAGATCCTACTTACTTAAAAACTAAAGGGGCGCTGGTGGTGGTTGGTGGTAGGTCAATGGGCGAATCCGTCGAGAACTCCCCGCAGCATTAAGCACGTAACAGAATGTTGTACTTCTGCCTGGTTTGAACCTGACTGTGCGAAAGTCCCAGGGCATCAAGGAAACCCATGAGGGATTTACGTACAATACTACCGTTCTCTCATGATGAACTTTTTATATGCTCAGATGGGGACATCGCCATCCTGAATGGCACACATGAACCCCTCCGTCTCAGCAAAGAGCTCCCCAGCACACAACCATCTGTTCGACAAATGCAAATCGACAAATGGCTGCCAGAGACAATTCATCTATTTACCGTGCATTGCCTTCGACTTCCAGTCATCGATCCGCTCTTGGTCCGACTTCACCCCACTCAGAGGATCGAAAGATCAATCCTTCAAGTTAAGTGGAGTCAGTCCACAGTCTGCTTACAGCCAGCCGCATGCAAGGGACTCGCCTGCTTTTTGCTGTAAAAATAAGCGCGCAGCGAGTCAACTTGGCGATGATGTTGTGCCACCATGTCAACTACGCCCCTACCTCCGACGTCATGAGGCAAGTTCATCTGCTCCACGGCAGAGTTTGGATGATGCATTCGGAATTTGGACATAGTTGTTCGTATCCGCCGCTGTATGTTTTCCAGATCAGTCCTCGTCCACAGCAATATTCCGAATGCATAAGCCAGTGAAGGGATAGCGAATACATTCAACGCGCTTATTTTACTCTTCCCCGAGAGATGCGATTTCAGCACCAGCTTCACACGTCGCAGGAATTCGGACAGCAGAACATCCTTCAGATCATCAACTCGAGCATGGGTTCCTTGCAGTATTCCTAGTATTGTAGTATTGTAGAAGTCTGTCTCGGTCATAGCTTCGATGTGGTCATGCGGCTCGTGATGACCTTTGCGGAAAAGTTGGATTCGACACTTATCTAATCCAAACTCCATCCGAATATCACGGCTGAACATGTCTATTATTCGCAACAGACTTCTAAGATAGTCGTCAGTACCAGCATACAGCTTGATATCATCTAAGTACACTGATAAGGTGGTATGCCACCCTTCCATAACTGTCGCCAAAAACTTTATTAGTTTCGGATCAATACGATACAGATGTAGGACATCGATCAGCCAGGTATGCGGGACGCTATCAAATACCTTGGTAAAATCGATATAGCAACTAAAGAGGTTTCTTTAGCCTGGAGTTGCTTGTCCTACAATTACCGAGTCGATAATGAGTTGCTCTTTGTAACCCCTTGACCCAATTCGGCAGCCCTTCTGCTCCTCGGATTGAATGTTGTTGGTCTCGAGATGCGCATTGACCCTTCCACTACTAATACATCATGTCCTTCTTAGGGATAAGGTAGATAATCTCCGCAGTGAGGAAGGGTGGAAATTCCTCCGGCCGACTTATGACCTCATTTATGCTGTGTACCAACCGACTGTGCACGCTAGTAAATACCAGAAATTCGGCACCCGATCCAGGCCTGGCCCCTCCAATTCTTCGAGTTGTTTATGGCTCGTCGAACTTCATCCTCCGCAACATCCGCAAAATTTATGCCAGGCGTGTTGGAATGCGGGCGGTGATCCAGAGGTAGAATTCCCGGAGTTGCTGGAGATGCATATAGTCTGGGAATATCTGGTCTATGCAAAGGATACATTTCCGAGAATTCTATACACGCTCTTTGGAATTCATCCCGAACCTCAGCGGAAACCTCAGCTGAATAGTAGAGAAGAGTGCTTCAGCGAGTACTGAAACTGTTGCCAGCAGTGTATCGTGGTGTTGTTGATGCGGCCGCCTCTGCCCCCATCGACTCTCGGTCACCAGTTTCCGCGGTGACCTCAAGTCGGACACGCTCCCTGATGATGAGCGGGACTGTGTCGCTGCGAGTTATGAAGCTGATCTGCGACTTCCTGCACTGTCACGTGCGCGAATTGTGGGAAACGAATCTCTGGTGCAACAAGGGGCGGTAAGATGTTGTACTCGCCCCGCCGTTATTTTGTAATAGGAGCGGATGATGAAGAGATTCATTTCTTCCACTTCACCCACTGCCTACGCAAACGTGCTGAAGTGGTCGCCACAAGTTGTGGCGAAACAGCTGCAGCAGGCGGAGCAATGTTCCTGGTCGTCGTGACACCTAGACGTCGAAGCGCGACTAGCGGTTTCGACGCCGTACTGTCCATTACGGGAGCCCGACCCAGCCACCAAGTCAGACCACTCCCGCCGATTATTCGTAACGGACTTCAAATTTCTCCATCTCCTTATTAGATGGATTTTCATTTTATATTTATTTGGGATAGCTTCCTCAGTGAGTAATGTGCAAGACGTCAAAATTCCTGAACTTTCCTCACCTACCCCCTGAGACGCTGCGATGGCAGCCGTTCAGAGTGAAGCTACCCATCCCTCCTCCTTTCACAACAGGGCTTGGCCTTTCTCCCTTTTTTAAAGTTTTGTGTAAAACGAAACCTTATTAAAATCGGTTGACTGTCTGTCTGTCTGTCCGTCTGTTCGTCTGTCTGTCCGTCACACGCAGAGACGGTTATAGCGATTGACATCAAAATTTGGAGGAAAGGTGGGAACTGTAAATACTCACGCATACAGTGAGTTACATAATTCTACATCGGGTGCTCATTTTTTTCATCAAATATAGTCATGTGGGGTATCAAATGGAAGGTCTCGAATAGTACTTTCCGAAGCTGGGCTTAGCTTTCAACTTTGTTGCAAAGGTGGGGAGGGTAGGGGGTCGAAATTGATCATTTCTTTAATGGACCCATTCTCAAAAACTGCTCAACCAAAAGACCTGAAAAAATCAAAAGGCTGCCACTATATGGTGCCAAGGCTCCGAAATAACCTCCATACCGATATCTATTCAAATAAAGTTGATAATGTTATATTATTATATTTTAGTAAAAAGCGGTCTTCATCACTAAACGCCGCAAGAGAAATTAGGCCTGCATTAGAATCGGAAATCGTATCATCACTTCCAACCCATATATCGATCTGGTCGACGAGGTGAATGGGGATCCGTGGGGACTCGGTTACAAACTGGTAACCCGGAAAATCGGGGCTCTGCGGAAACCCTGTTCACTTAAGGCCGAGCAGATGGACCGCATTGTAAGGGCACTCTTCCCTGCGCACCCCTTATTGGATGGTGACGTCGGCACGGAGAGCGCAGAGGACTGTCCACTTTTCTCTATAAAAGAGTTGGAACAGGCAGTCCTCTCTATGAAAAACAAGAAGGCGCCAGGACCCGATTGTATTCCAGCAGAGGTATACAAACTGGTATTCCAACACCGGCCAGACCTACTGCTCGGCGCATTCAACGCTTGCCTGACAGAGGGCATTTTCCCTGCTCGTTGGAAAGTTGCGAGGCTTGCGCTGATCCCTAAAGGCAAAGGCGACCCCGAATTGCCGTCTTTATACTGTCCACTATGTATGCTTGACACTGCTGGGAAAGTGCTCGAAAAGCTCATCAGAAGTAGACTCGCTGAAGCGATACGCGCTGCCGAAGATTTATCTCCCCGGCAGTTTGGTTTTAGGGCAGGGAGATCGACAATTGATGCTGTCATGCAAGTCGTGGACGCCGTTCGACGAGCAGAGGCACATAGCCGCCGAACTCGACGGGTGGTGCTCCTGGTAACGCTTGACATCAGAAACGCCTTTAATTCCGTAAGATGGAAAGACATTCTAGGCACACTAGACAATACCTTCAACGTGCCGAACTATCTCTTACGGATTTTGAGGGACTATCTGAGGAACCGCTCCCTGCTCTATGAAACACTAGAGGGTCAAAGGTGGATGGAGGTCACGTCGGGGGTAGCACAGGGATCCATCCTAGGGCCGGACCTCTGGAACGCTACCTATGACAGTCTGCTTACACTCGACATGCCAGAGGAGTCGCGCCTGGTCGGCTATGCAGATGATGTCGCAGCGCTTGTTGCTGGACGCACTGTCGAACAGGCGCAAAGCAGACTCGGAATATTGATGCGACGGGTAAGCGGATGGATGACTACTCATGCTTTCAACCTTGCACTGGAAAAAACCGAAGTAGTCATCTTGATTAAAAAGAGAATTCCGACCCTACGTCCCATATCGTTCGCGGTAAAGTACCTCGAGTTGACTCTTGACTCAAAGATAAGCTTTTCTGAGCAAATCAAAGCAGCAGCCAACAAGGCTGCGGCTGAAGTTTCGGCGTTAAGTATGCTAATGGCAAACATTGGGGGTCCTATGTCTCGCAGGCGACGTCTCCTGATGAGTTCAACGCAGTCTGACCTGCTCTACGGCGCAGAGGTATGGGCTGGCACTCTTAACAAGGAGGTATATCGTAAACGCCCCGCGCAAGTACAGAGACTGGGAGTTTTGCGGATGGCGTCTGCGTACCGCACTGTCTCTGAACCGGCCGTGGTGGTGATCGCGGGAGTGATCCCCGTTGCCCTTCTTGCCAAGGAGCGTCAGGCCATATACAAGCGCAAGGGAGATGAGCCAAGGGAGGTGGTTGCTCGCGAAGAATGGCAGCTCTCGTGGAAAAATGAAACTAGAGGTAGATGGACTGCGCGGTTCATCGACAACTTAGGTGCGTGGCTGAATCGGAAGCATAGTGAGACTGACTATTTCCTTGCCCAATTGTTAAGTGGGCATGGAAGTGTTCAGTCTTACCTGCACAAGATTGGAAAGGCGCGTTCTCCGGATTGTATGTTTTGCAATGGAGTTGTGGACGACGCCCACCACACTTTTTTTCTTGTGGAAGGTGGGATGGGATTCGTCAGCAACTCTATTTAAACACAGGGGATCTCTCTCCAGACAACATTGTCGAAGAGATGCTGAGGACTGCTGACAGGTGGAACCGTGTTGCCCATTACGTTCGGGCCCTTCTCATTGCTTAGAAGATAGAACTCGACCGGTGGAGGAGCCGGATGGCAGGGGGTTCCTTGAACTGACAGTTCCCTTCCTCCTCTCCCCTCCCATTGGTGAAAGGAATTCCCTGATTTGAAGGATCCGCAAAGCGGGAGAGTTCGGGGACTAGCCCAAAGTAATGTGACAAACGGTTCCAGGCTAGCTCTCTGACGATGGGGAGGTGTTTAGTTGGTAGTCCGACGACGTACCGAATTGGGCGTCCAACACTGTGTGCGTAAATGCATTCACCTACCCTACCCGAAAATAAAAAAAAACCATATATCAAATACTTGGGAAAAACCCAATTTTAAGCAGCACATAGAGCATACTTGCGAAGAAGCATCCACTACGAGTACGGTTTTGTCAAGGATGATGTCGAATGTAGGATGGCCGCGGCATACTTGCAGGCTGTTCATAGCCAGGGTGGTGAGTTCTATTTTGCTATATGCAGTCCCAGTTTGGGCAAAAGCGTTGTATGTTTTAGGCAATGCTCATAAACTGAGTGCGGTCTAGAGAAGAATAGCCTTAAGGGTGTGTTCTAGCTTTAGGACCGTCTCAGATGATGCAGCATTCGTCATCTGAGGAATGATGTCAATTGACATCCTGGCAACTGAGATGATGAACGTACATAACACTAGATCCATCTCTCCTTTACTGCTGGTGAAAAAAGCGTGGGGAGATCAATTATAATCTCACCCAGTTTCTCATCGGCCATTGAGGATGCCGTCAATACCTGTACAGGTTTAAATTGGACACCTCACTCTAAACGGCAAAACTGCGACGGTTCTTCCAATATCCTACATTCGTGGAAGAATTGAGGAACCTAGAGGAAACTCTGGGTGAATGCTGGATCAATTCCATGATCGCAGCAACCCAAGATAAACTGCGAAAAGCAGAAGAAGTGTGTAAGGCGCTGTTAGAAACCCCGCCAGTAGACGGAAGGAGACCTAGCTAAAGTAAGCTAACACCGCCCCGTGATGTAATGATGTAATGGGGGTGGTTTTTTGGGTAAATATCCCGCACTCTATCGCGCCCAGGCCAAGGCCTTTTGAAGATTTACACCTCCTTAAAAAAAGATAGACAGACAGATAGCAAACCGATTTTAATAAGGATTTGTGCTACACAAAACCTTAAACACTACGTCTCCTATATGATTTCTTCACTTTCTTCTCCAGAAGCATCCTGGTAAAATATTATGCGATGACGGCTTTACGGTTTCTTACCAGGGCGGAGGAAAATCGTCAGATGCTGCAATACCTCTGCCCTGGGAGCAGGGTGACCCAAGCGGCTCGCAGATGTTAAATGCTCCTTTATATTATATAATTCGCAGAACATAACATAACTATGAATTATATTGAGCGTAAATCCGCCCTATTGACCAGAGCTGTAAAAATATTTTTTTTGAGAATTTGGTCCGGTGCGGCATCAAGTTGATGCGGACTTAGGACCCCGCAATTCTCAGGGCAGAGGTGAGAAACCGTGAAGCCGTTATCGCCTAATATTTTGAAATTTTGGTGCTAAGCCCTAAACGAGGGGTTCGTGGACCAAAAAAAGAGGGAGTAAGTTACTCTCCATTTGGTCCGGTCTGGTATCAAGTTAATGCGGACTTAGGACCCCGCAATTCTCAAAAAAATATCGTGGTTGAAACCAACTTTCTAGGATACCTGACCTAATTTTCGAGGAACTTTCGCACTCGCGATTTGTGAATTCTATCTTATCGAAAGTGTGGTATCTTTTCTTCCGCCGATAGAATTTCAAATTAATAGATTCGTGACCAAAAGCATTTCTGCATATGTCGACAGCTTTCCCGATAAGTACTATTCCTTCAGAATTCTTAATTTGTAAGGGGAGTCGCTACCTTCATGGTTTAATGAAATTGAATTATCTAAGACGCTGGGAGATTTCACATTGGATGTTATACTATCGCGACTCATTCGATTTTCAGTCCGACACAAACCCATGGTTATTTTTGCATAAGCTTCAATTTCTTATTTCGTAAATTCGGGGTGTATTCGCGATGGTGTTCGCAATGGAAAACAACTTTATACTTTATTTAAATTGAATGGTGATAAAAATTACGTGTTATATGCTAGGCATATCAGATCCATATTAATGACTACATACCTGAGATGCCCATATGCATACATACCACAAATAAAGGCAAACACGTTCAGAGCTCATCTAGAATATTTATTACTTGCTTACAGTCAATATCTAATGATATCAAATTCAAATAAATGCATACGAAATATTTATTTATAAACTTTTAAAATTAACAATAAATTTAAGTCTACAATTTGCAGCTTTCCTGACATGAATCGGCTAACCAAATATCAGAAGTACAGTCTCCACCAGGGTAGCGCATCTCATGAGGCAGGGTTGGTCCATATGGTTCTTTTCCAAAATCAACCAGGAAGTTTTCATTTAATTTCATGCCTCCATTGACATTATCACAATCAATTAGTGCAATTATACCTCCCGCTTTGACGAGCTTGGGATAAAACTAAGTGAAAGAGTAAATATTTGTTTGAGATTAAGACGTGACTACTAAAATGATAAACATGCACATAATATACCTGCTTGTCCCACACAGAAGTCAACGATGAGGAAACATATAAACGCTTTCCGTCCAAGGACAATTGCATCATTTGCGGACCTCCTTCGATCTTCCGCCCTTGGATAAATCGCGCTTCTGGCTGCTCATCAAGCTCTTCATCTTGCAGAACCTTTACCCCACTTTGTTTATGAACTGAGCCACCAATAAACACCTGACCAGTCAGTTTTGGATTGGCTGGATCAGAAACATCATATTGCCGAATATCCCCATGTAAGTAATTCGAGAAATATAAGAATTTGTCGTCCAAGGATAGGAGGATATCGGTCATCAAACCACCCATTTCAGTGCCTCCCAGCCATCCTTCTACCTTTTTTGTGGGAACGTCGATCACCTTTTTCACCTCAAATCGTTCTGAGTTGGGCTTTCGGTAGAACCAATAGACTTTGGAGTAAAGAGCGGTTCCGACGAATCCTTGGCACTGAAGTGGGTCATGCAGAAATCGGACTTCCAAAGGAGCAATACCTTCCTCACCAAGGTCGATTGATTGGAAAAGGGTCCGTTCTTGCCATTTATAGAAGTTCAGGCATCGTCCGTATTTTGTGGGGTCATCAGCGTCGGAACGAACGAATCCTCTTAAAGAAAAACAAATCAAAGTAAATCCAACATTCAGTATCAAAAGGAGGTAATGTATACTTTTTGAATAACTTGGGTGCACCCCATTCAGATGCCACCATCACATTGAAATATGGTTGATACCAAAAATCGTAACCGCAGACCGCTTTCTTTTCGCTTTTGACCCATGTCCCGACTGGATTGAATTCTGAATCCAGAAGGAAGAAATCGCCTTTGGAGTTACCATCGCGGTCTCCCAGAGTTGATATCATTACATTGCCATCAGCTAGACAATGGGACGTATGTGGCGCTGTAAGATTAAATGATTTCAAAACGTCACCCTCGATTACTTTAACAATTTCTGGTTTCCTTTCGTTTGAAGCCACATCAACGATGTAAATATTGTCGGAATGCAAACATGGTAGAACCAATCTATTCCGTTTTGGTATTTTATCACATTTTTCATCGACTAGGTAGCAACTAGAACATGCATTCCAGCCAGAGTGATGCAATTCATTTCCGGTGCGGTTTGTGAAAGTCCTGTGGATTACCTAGAAAAAAGAGAGTTGGTAAATAAAGCAGACAAGGGTAATGGAGGTATAATAAAAACAATTTTCTACTACCGTAAGCACAGCCTCATTTATTTTTTCTCAAAATTCGCAAAAACATAAAACATCTTCGTTTGCATTTATATCATTATGAACAATGACACAGCAACCGGTGTCTGCTAGGCCTACCTTAGTAAGAAACCTCAGACATCCTGGGTCAAGGCCTACCCATTCGATATCCTCTACGTCATCGCTCCATTCGAAACAGGGTCTACAAGATTCTATCATCATGTCTCTATAGGGGTTAAGGGTCGGATTGCTCCCACCCATATCCGCCAATTTCAGCCTATTGACCTAAACATTATCTAAAAACATACGGCTGTGATATCACCCATAAATTTCTTTAATTCATACGCTACATGATCGTCCATCCTCTTAATTGGGACCAAAAATTCTTCGAAGGATAGGAGAACTCTCGAACGCAGCTTAGAGTTCGCAATTGCCAGGGTTCCAAGGAATACATGAAAGCTATATTTTGTTCAGAAGTCGCATTACACCTCCCGAATCTCCAGTATCTTCCCTTGGAAGACGCTAGCATACTCTGGAAGATTGTATGATTCAGACATGTTGTCTGTATCCGTGAAAAGTCCTACTCCACCTCTACTTAAGAACGTCGAGTTCATTGAGAGCATATGTTGGCCAACACCATAACTCCAGCAGTACCAATACTTACAGTTTTTTAAGTCCTGCTAAGCCTGGTTAATATGTACTATCTGCCTAACAACGCCAAGAACAACGCAATAGCACCATAGGTGATAGATGATCGGACGAACTACGACTGCATCCATAATCCATAAAGTTACTTTTGGATGAATCTTTCATTTTTTTCAAAAAGGACCATTTGCAAGCGTCCCTAGCCCACAACTCTTCAATATAATTTCGCATCCAGGATTACACCAACACACTTTACATTAGAAGCAAGTGGCGGCATTTATCCGTTCAGTTGCGGGGGGGGGGGGGGTGGTGAATTGCATCAGGACAGTTTAGGTTGGATTTCAGCTTTGTCCACACTCTGCGGCCTACAGGTTCATCCCCACATCCTCGACAGGGACTACCACCTCCAATCCGCCCGGGCTGGAGTTTTCTCTGACTTTCATCTATGCTATTAACCATTGGATTGCAGCGATAGCACTGTCCTCGGGCGTTCCTCTGCTCACGGTCATGCTTAAGTGGTTACTTCGTAGATCTGATTGGATTACCCTGATTCTTAGCGTAGATGTTATCCATCGCATAAAACACCCCTCCGGTTCCAATCTGGTTAAAGCCTCTCGGATGGCGGTGGTGTAAATCTTATTGTATGGAGCAGATGTTAGAACACGCTCTAGTTTTCGCAACATAAAGGAGGTAAGACTAATTAGCACAAAGCCCTTCACGAACGTATCTGTAGATTTGTGGTACATCCCTGAGTGTGAATTTGAAGCTATCTTTCTGCGAGCAACTTATGTAATCTAGTCCACTATGGCGAACAAAATAGAAAAGTGCATACTGGATTCCTTGCTCCGACAGGTTAAACTTCAGCAATGGAAATTTAGTACCGAAACTTTCCTCAACAAAATGGAGCTATCAAAGTTCGACTTAAGGAAGGAAGAGTCACTACAGTCTGAATAGCCGTGAAGCGTCTTAGCATTTCAGGGTGCAAGCCCTAAGCCTATTTGATCCGGTCCAGCATTAAGTTGATGCGGACTTAGGACCCCATCACTCTCAAAAAAATATTTTCAGCTCTGGCCAAGCTCTGGTCAATAAGGCGGATATAATTCGTAGTCATGACGTGTTTTACGAATTATATAAAGGAGCACCCAACATCTGCGAGCCGCTACGGTCACGCTGCTCCCAGGGCAGAGGTGAGGCAGCGTCTGACGATTTGCCTCTGCCCGGGTAAGAAACCGTAAAGCCGTCATCGCTTGACATGCTGGCAGTAGATTTCTGGCCATTCCATTCAATGGAATTCTCTTTCCCAGAATGCCAACAAGTGGGTCTCCCTAGAAGCACATGGCGCAGGACAGTAAAGGACAGTCTACGATTTTCAGGCTTCAAGATTTGCTATTTTACAGGTAGTATACTTCTATCACAAAGGCGAACAGTAATCCAATATAATATAAGAGCGGCCTCTCCACCTCATTGGGTCTTCAGTATAGAGCCTCACAGTGTGCAAATGCCTCTACAAAGTAGGAGACACCGGTTATTAGACCTATTTACGGCCTAGTTTTGATATTAATTAGTTGCAGAATTTCGCCCATTTTGATTCGCTGTCTATCCTGTAGCTTACTATTCCCTAAGCCCTCAGCTGCTTCCTATCGATGTACTTCTTTTTTAAGGTTTTATTTATAAAACAAAACATTGTTAATGTCGGTGCAATGTCTGTCTGCCACATGCACTTTTCTTAGACACGGCTACATCGATTGACACAAAATTTAGTGAGAAGGTGGGAACTGTGGAAAAGATATACAGTGAGTAACATCCGTCCATGTTGATATTAAGGGAGGCTCCTCAGGCATCCAAAAAGGGATGAGTCCTAGGGAATTTTACGTGGGTACCTGTCTCGTGGACTTAATCCCACGGTCTTCTTAACACACGAATTGGTTTTGTGATTGCAATCAGAGCCCCGGTGTGACAAGCAACAACGGTACCAGTCTATATCAAGTGCATGGCTCAGCATTCATACTGGTGTATACAAGACCTACCTAAATCTCTACCGAACTAAGGAGTACGGCGCCCGTGTTGAAACGCAACACCACGTTGAGACCCAAAGGTCTCTGTTCGCTTGAACGCAACCACAACCCCTATGAAGCTCCCACTAAGGGAGCTGAACGCACATACAACAGAAATTCTCCTGAAGTATGTGAGTCCAGGGGCTATCCCGGTTCCCAAGGTACCAGTATATCTCTGGTAAGGTTTCGTGCTATTGCCACTTCAAATGAGAGCCAATGCGATACAGCGTCTCCCGCGTAGTGCCACCACTATGGAAGTTCTCCTCGGCCACTTGGTTTTGCTTCAGCCGACAGGGTTACCGTCTTCCTCCCCGCCACCTCTGAGCACCATCCAAACAGGAGTATAAATTTTCACCGAATATAGTCATCTTGGATATCAAACGAAAGGTCTTGATCAGTACGTTTCAAAACGAAATTTGTTGGAAAGGCGGGGAGTGGGAGGGGTCGAAAACGATGATTTTTGAATGGAATCATTCTCAGAAACTACCCAACCGAAAAATCCGAAAAAAAATCATGAAGCTACCTCTTTACGGTGTCCAGGTCTCAAAATACTCGCCGTTTCTATATATACTCAAATTAAGTTAATAATATTATATATTACTATATTTTTGGGCAAATAGAGTAATAAAAGCCCTTAAGTTTATCCTAGCGATGTAACCATTTGTAATAATATAGATTAGTATGAAGCATGTTATCCCCAAGTTTGATCAAAATCGTATTATTACTAACAAAGATACAGTAGCTTAAAGTTGACTTTACCGTCTGAATTTACTGCAACTAAATATCAATACCACACTAAAGTGGGTAGTCTAATATGCTAAATACATTTACATAACGGGCTTCGTACAAATGGTATAGTTCTGCACTCAAATATTCTCACAGAAGAAATAAACAAAACCTTTCATAACTGAAGCGCCAAGCTGCCGGTTTTCCGACTTGTTGTTAAGGTTAAACAAAACAAAACAAAACCTTATTAAAATCGGTTGACTGGCTGTCTGTCTGCCTGTCCTTCTGCCTGTATATCTGTCTGTCACACGCATTTTTCTCGGAGACTGCAGAAGCGATTGACACCAAATTTGGTGAAAACGTGGGAACTGTGAACCCTTACGCAAACTGTGAACCCTTAACCAAATATAGTCATGTGGGGTATCAAATAAAAGGTCTCGTTAGTACTTTCCGAAGCTGGTCTTAGTTTTGACATTTGTTGGAAAGGCGGGGAGTTCGGGGGGTCGAAAGTGATCATTTACTTAACGGGGCCATTCTCAGAAACTACCCAACCGAAAAATCTGAAAAAAAATCAAGAGGCTGCCACTATATTATGGCTAGACTCCGAAATAGCTTCCATACCGATATCCTTTCAAATAAAGTTAATAATAATATATTACTATAATTTTTAGTAATTGACTGCAAAACCCCTCTTAAGTTCTTAGTACCACGAACCAATGTAATGTAGGCTATAACATGGAGCATGTTCTTACTAAGTTTGGTGGAAATCGGACTATTACTAACAAAGTTATAATAGGTCAAAGTTGTCGCTTCTTTGTAAATTCAAGACTTTGAATGTCAATATCACCTGAAAGTGGATATTTTCACATAATATATCCGTATATTACGTGTTACGAGCTAATAGGACAAATTCAAACCATTCACACCTGTCCAGCTTCTGGTTTTCCGACTTGTTTCTTTTTCTTTACTCTTTATCCCGTCCATAAGCTCGGCTGTTCAGTTCGGTTGTTCTATCAAAAGCCTGATCTGGCTGTAGTCCCGAGATTTTCAAAACCTCATCCAGTGTATCAAGCCACCGTTGTTTCGGCCGAATTTTTGTTTGCCTACCATCGACTTCGATGTTCAGACGTTAGCTTGAATTACGTCACCATACCATCGAAGACGCCTGTCTCGAAATTTTTACACGATCGATATAACCTCATATCGACAGTACTATTCTATGAGATAGTCGTTTGATGAACCATTTATTCATTATTATATGGTCATCGGTGTCCTCAAAATCGGCTATACGCTCGCCAGTCTCATTGCAGGCTCAAAACCTTTTTCTCCCATGGCACCTGCTGCCGTCTCCGCTTTTTCACTCCCATGACGTTACAAATCCTTGCATCGAGAAGTTGCCAGATGGCATCTTTCTCGGTATCAGTTGACCTGTCTGTGGTGCGTATGCGATGAAGAAGTGAATAGTGCGATCAGCTGATATAATAGTGAACTTCATCAAACGGCCATCAAATCATTCGATTTCTTTAATGGCATTACAAAAACCCACAGAGATAGCAATGGCAACAACAGAAAGTGATGTCGGAGAAATACAGTAAGTTGAATGCCGATCAATTCACGATGCTGTCGAAGACATGGACTTTATCTTCAAATTATTTGTAATAAGATACCTCAGCAAATGCATCATATCATACATTCAAATTAGTTTAAATAAATTGCTTCAAATTTGACACCAGTAATTTCAGAAACGGCTGCCTCATGCGCTACGATTAATCCTCGCTCATTTTGACTCTGATCTCCCTCCTCCAGTAGTGGCATATAGGCAAGCGAGTTTTCTGTACAAATCGTATTTGAGATGCGTAAATTTTTTTAACGATATAAAGTGAACAAGGCGCTAAGGATGCGCTCCATCTTGCCAAACTGGGCCCAGAGAGAAAATTATATGGATCTGGGGTGAAAACTGGGCAAATCGCCACATTATCCCTTTCTCTCATGAAATCCACTGGGCCCCCGGAATCCCTCTTTTCCACACCCTTCACTTCAGGCCTGGTAGCAAAAGATAGTTATCATTTTCATTCACTTTTTCCTGTTATCAAATTCTCCGAAATGTTTTCCAATTTTGAACAACCCAAGATACTGATAATCAAGAAAATCTACAATCTTTAAATAAATACATTTGGTATTGCGCTCTTAGAAACTGCCAATAACATTTTTGCAATTATTTATTTTGTATATACTATATATTATATCTTATCGAGTGGCTTCTCATTGAAATTATCAAAAATCTCTAATTGATGAGGCAGATACAGAATTTACTCCGAATTTTGGCACAACGCTTCAAGGCAAATTGATAATCAAAGTCCGAGATATACGTAGAATATCGTGCCTAATCAGAGACACTTTCTTAGAATTTGGTTTAGTGCCTTCTATTCATTGCTATATCTGGACAGGAAAGCTACTGTGTTGCTTACTCCATTGGACTAGGTCATTATTGATGTGGTCATACCCTATATTTTATAACTTTCATCCTAAAACCCTTATGATTTTCGCATGGTTTTCACTTCGGGCTCGGATTTTCTCCCCACGGCACTGAGGTCAAGGCAAACACATCCAAAGATACACATAAATACCAATGACTGGGACGTAGCCCTTGCTGTACATCCCCCAATGGATTTAGGATCTGATCTTTTTGATTTTGGCAGGCACTGCCCTTCAGAAAAATTTATTTGATCAATGTTACCATAAATTCAATTTCAAGCGTGGCAACGCACTTGTAAGAACAGGTACTGGAACACTCATTATGATTTTGGTTTTTCAATTGGATCGATGGATCACAATTTGTCCACTTCACTTTTAACTTCACTATTAAAAGGCAGAGGTTTATATAATTTAAAATTTGAACTATTTTCGGTGAAGAAAACCTACTACCTCGCGGCATCACAATCACATTCGTTTACCTGACAATATGTGGGGCTTTCTGGATCAACGTCTACAGTCGAGAGATAGTCTCCATGGGGTTCCTCAAGATTCGGTTGTACTGTGATAGTATACAATATCTTCTCACGTGATCCTTTGTGGAAAGCATCTAAGGGAGTTGCATATCCCGGTCCCAAAGGACATTCTATTAAGGCACAGAACACAAGAACACATATTAAAGATAGAAACTGGCAAGCACACACGCGAACTTACTTTTCTTCGCCGGTGCCATATTTTACAAATGATTTATTGAGCTCCACCAACGATACTGGTTACTAAGTGACTGGCAAAAAGAAAATACGCGTTTAGCTTCCACTAACTCGAATAGTTAACAACTAGATTTTGGGCGGCAATTCAATCAAGATACTTCAAGAGACAGAGAGTTGATTACTGCTAAATCCAAGAGGGGTCTTTTTATATTGATTTCTTGAAGTGCTTCGTCTCATGCATGATGTGAGAGATAACATCGCTTACGACGCTAAGATAGAAGGCTCGACCTGTTAGCAACTTGGTTAGATAATGTTGAAATTGTATAATGAACGTAATATTCGTATTTAAACGGAAACCGAATTCTTAGATTAGATCCGAGCTCAGCGGGAAAATTTGTTGATGCATATATGAAATGGTTGTATCTCTAGTGCATATCTACATACTATATGTGCCCCCACAAACAATAATAAACTTGGAGTTAACAAATAAAACAAATACACTGCTGGTAATATATTATTAACCGTACTGTTTACAAGACGTAAAATAAGTGTACAAGTTTTGGTTTCATGCAAGGAATTCAAAGATTTTTTATCTATTTAAAAGATTCATAAACCAATCAATTGCCAGAAGCTTAAAAAAAAATAGCTTTTTTAGGCTTCATATTTTGATCTCGATTTTCATCATCATCAACGGCGCAACAACCGATATCCGGTCTAGGCCTGCTTTAGTAAGGAACTCCAGACAACCCGGTTTTGCGCCGAGATCCACCATTCGATATCCCTTAAAGCTGTCTGACGTCCTGACCTACACCATCGTTCCATCTCAGGCAGGGTCTGCTTCGTCTGCTTTTTCTACCATAGATATTGCCCTTATAGACTTTCCGGGCTGGATTATCCTCATCCATACGGTTTAAGTGGCCCGCCCGCCAGAACCCTATTGAGCCGGATTTTATCCACAACCGGACGGCCGTGGTATCGTTCATTGATTTCGTCGTTATGTAGGCTACGAAATCGTCCATCCTCATGAAGGGTGCCAACAATTCTTCGGAGGATTCTTCCCTCAAATGCGGCCAACAGTTCGCAGTTTTTTTGCTAAGAATCCAAGTATCCGAGGAATACATAAGGACTGGCAAGATCATTGTCTTGTACAGTAAGAGCTTTGACCCTATGGTGAGACGAAACAGTTTTTGCAGCCAACAACCGTGCACGGATTTCATCGTCATAGCTGTTATCGGTTGTGATTTTCGACCCTAGATAGGAGAAATTTTCAACGGTCTCAAAGTTGTAGTCTCCTATCTTCACTGTTTTCCTTTGACCAGTGCGATTCGATCTTGTTCGCTCTTTTGGTTTGCCTTCATTAATGTGCAGTCTCTCGCGCCAATCACCGGCTGCTCGATCTGGATGAAGGTAAGCTGTACATCTCGGGCCGTTCTTCCCCTGATGTCGATATCGTCAGCATAGGCCAGTAATTAAGTGGACTTGAAGAGGATGGTGCCTCTCGCATTTACATCTGTACCATGAATCACTTTCTCTAGGGCGAGGTTGAAAAGGACGCATGATAGGGCATCCCCTTGTCATAGACCATTGTTCATGTTGAATGGTCTCGAGAGTGATCCTGCTGCTTTTATCTACCCTCGCACATTGGTCAGGGTCAGCCTAGTCAGTCTTATCAATTTTGTTGGGATACCGAATTCTCTCATGGTCGTGTATAGTTTTACCCTGGCTATGCTGGCTGGCTAGCAAGATAGAGGAGAATATCTTATGGATAGTACTCAGCAACGTAATACCTCTATAATTGCTCCACTGTATGGTATCCCGCTTTTTATGTATGAGATCGATAATACCTCTTTGCCAGTCGTCAGGCATTGATTCGCTGTCCCATACTTTGAGTATCAGCTGATGAACCACTTGTTGTAATTGGTCGCCAATTTGGCTATAATTCCATCGGCTCCTGGCGACTTATGGTCTTTAAGCACGGACTGTTTCTTCTATACTTGGTGGTGGCAGTATTTGTCCGTCGTCTTCAGTTGGCGGGACCTCCAATTTGCTGATATTTTGGTTGTTGAGCTGTTCATCAAAATACTCAACCCATCGCTCTAATATGTCCATTCTGTCGGAAATCAGATTTCCCTGTTTGTCTCGGCAGGATGAGCATCGAGGTGTATAAGGCTTCATCCTGCTGATATGTTGGTAAAACTTCCGCGCCTGGTGCGATTGCTCCCTGCACTTTTCTAGTTCACAGACTTGTTGGTTCTCCCAGGCTTCCTTTTTCCGTCTGTGAAGTCGTTTCTCCGCTCGACGGAGTTCTCTGCGCGTCCCCACGTTCTTTAAGAATGTAACATTACTCGGTATGCAGCATTCTTCCGTTCTGTAGCTAGCTAACATTCATCGTCGAAGCAGCTGTTCCGAGTTTTCTTGCGGCTGGGGCCAAGTATCTTTTTGGCCGTATCAATGATAACGTTCTTCAGGTGATGGTGAAGATCATTTGTTGATGCTTCATCTCCAGGATCTCTGTTGACTGCGGTTATCGCGGCATTCATTTCGCTCTTATAGGTGTTGCGGAGGACTGTGTTGTGAATGGCTTCAGTATTCACTCCCACCTGATTATCATTGGTATCCCTATGTAAACTATGGGAGCCGACGTATCGCGTGAATACGGGCTCCGTTCCAACCTGACCTCCAAGTATGATTTTGATATCATACTTGGGACAGGCTTCGAGGGTTCGCTCAACTGTCTCGTAGAAGGTATTCTTCTCTGTAGGGGCGTAAACGTTTATGAGGCTTATATCTCTAAACTTGCCTCGCAAACGCAGAGTGCATAGCCGTTCGCTTATATTTGCAAAGCCGATAATAGCAGGTTTCATTTTTGGGCTGACTAAGAAACCTACTCCGAGCACATGATTTACTGGTTGGCCGCTATAATATATGGTGTAACGGCTCTTCTCCAGGAAACCGGTCCCTGTCCATCGCAACTCTTGCAACGCTGTTACATCAGCCCTATATTGGGACAAGGTATAGGCTAGCTGCAACAGCATTCGGTCTATACAAGGAGAGCACGTACCATGAGGAAATGCGCAAATCGTTAATCCGTTTTCGTTGTCGGGTTTGTCGTTGTAAAATCCATCCTGTCCGAGGCTCCTTCCGTGGCTTCGTAACATCGGTTTTCCGTGAAGGGTTGTCAGCCTTACCCAACCCCCAACCTGGAGGATCAGTTGGTTCATTTTGTCTCTTTTTAGGTGCGGGAGACTCGCCTTCATCCTTCTCCGTCTGCAGCTTTTCGATAAGAAAGAGCTCCCAGCGGTCACCACGTGGAGGTGGAGATAGGGTTTGGTAGTAGAGCTGTTTTTGTTGGTTCAGCAGGCATTTCCCAGGTTTCATGCTCCACCGTGGGTACCAATCCACGTTTCGCCCTGGAACCTATTCTACCCTTTGACCGCCGACTCCGATTTTACTTATATTTTATGTGTAATCGGCAAAAAAATTTATTTGAGTTTTTTTTCATCGAGACTAGCTTTTCAAGACACAAATACGGACAACGTTCCTCCGTTTTCAGCGTTCATTCTGCAGCAGGCACACTATACGCTGTGGGTTTCCAAAATATCGTCCACCCCTACGCCGAACGCAGCGGTATGATAGTTGGAGTCGTAGAGCCGTAGTCTCTCAATAGTGTTGCCTACGGTTCGAATCTCGGTCATCGTGGATGGTTGTGTACTTTGTGTTTGTCTTGCTGCTTTAAGCTTATCACTTGCATAACATTAAATGCGGTTATAACGAAGCTGACAATAAAAGTTCCGAAAAAAGCAAGCAAAGCAAGCAAGAACTGCCCTATACTCCAGAAAGGAGTTAACAGGATCAAAGCCTTAATAAAAAACTGTTGTCAAAATTGGACTTCCTTATTTATTTAAGCTTAATAGTATCCCAAATGAAAACTTCAGGCTCTTTTCATTAGTTATACGAAAGCTAACTAAAGTACCAAAGGCCATGGTTATTGACTCACGGTCATGTAATTATTTCCTTTAAGATAAGTTGTTTCCACGAATTGGATATTACCAATCATTTTTTTTTTTTGGACACCAGGTGTTTTTGCGAAATTCCATCAGCATAACAAATACCGTAAAACATCATTCTAAAAATTATTTTGTCTCGCCTGTACTTTTATCCTCTTTCATGAATACTTCAGTTCCTGGTAAGAGCTATTCAGATTCCACTATCGACTTTGTACTTTCCAATCCATCTTTGGATTTCAATGCGAGCTTCATCAGTTCAACACTCACACTGGGCGTAGGTCAGACAAGCGTAATTTTCTAAAAGTTAATTTCGATTATCTCAGTTACGCTTATCCTTACCAATAGTGGACTCAAGTCGCCCCCTAGCGAACTCAACGTATGACTAAGTCCTTTCCTCTCCCAAACGCCAGTGCTTTTATCCAATTTAGTTCAACACAAAAATCCAGGGGGCATTCGCCTGAAATATGCAGGTAAGAAAAAGTAACTATTTTAAATCTAGCCAACCCTAAAGATTTTAAAGCTCTGCCACCTCCATGAAGTCCTTGATAAGTAATTGCTATGAGCGATACCTGAAAGCATAGAGATCATTTTGGAATGGGTAATTTTCAAACAATTCTAGTCTCATATTCGTAAGTCCTAGTATTCTGCGTAGTCCTTCCCCGACGATATGAAATTCTTTACCTTCGTTGCCATTTCTCCGCAACTACCTTGTGACTTACTTTGCACTTGCCTCTCATCGATTTATAACTTTTCAGCCCTCCACGTTAATAATTGAAAGGTTCACTACTCCCCTGCTTACCTCTCCTTGATTGAATCGGCAATATTGGTACCATTTAATCCTGATGGGCTCCCCAACTCCTTCTTCTCACACAACCGCAATCGTATTTCAGATAACAAAATCGTATCTGAGATTATTCTGATATCTTTGACAACATGTTATGCTTTTATTTTTTTTTCTCTAAGAGGAACATGCACATTCCTAATCTTTTCTCTTTGCAACGAAAAAAAATACTTTATATCTGTACCAAGAAGACTATACACAGGAGATTCAACTGCCAGCAGTCAGTGTTGCACACGTTCGACCACAACGGGAGTTACCAACCAAATTCCACGCATAAGGGTTGATGTTGGTGCCGGGTATGTGATGCAGTGAATTGGTGTGCGCCCACGTTGTTGTAAGCACATGGCAGCATTTATTATAAGAATAAACATTGCACAGTTGTTTATGGCTTCCCACATTCCAGCCGGCACCAGAGGCAGAAATTCCTTAAAGATTATTTAGTATTAATGGTAATGGATCTTAATGGAATCACTGAGCGAATGATGCTTCAAAATTCCTCTATATTAAACTTGATGGAAGCAAAGACGGACATCATTCTCGGCAATAGACCCATGTTTGTTCTCCTAGGAAGTGAGAAGGAAATAAGTAAAATTGATGCATCCAAGATCAATCTTTCGTATGGATCCATTTCGTTCTGGTATAGGATGGGGAAACTCATATAAGAAAACCATCTAGTCGACATCGCCACAATGACACACCAATACCGCTTACTAACCGCACACCAACCCGAAGGGTGCACAATGAGATTCCATGCGCTTTGCCACTGAAGTTGCTCCCTCTGTGTATACTCTTCTTGATCTGTACTCTGTTCAAGTCTTTTAAGTCTTAGTTGGTGTTGATGAAAGAGTAGCATCATGAGTGAATGATGCCGTGAGCGAAGCAAATATGGTACAAAGCACCCCACCATAGTAACAGGCCTTGCGTGTCTATCGGGGTTACTGGGCATTCTGTTACTGTGCTAAACCCTAAACGAAGGGTCCGTGGTCCAAAAAATAGGGACTAAGTTGCTCCCAATTTGGTCCGGTCCGGTGTTAAGTTGATGCGGACTTAGGACCGCACAATTCTCAAAAAAATATTCGGTTAAGTAGTTTCTGAGAATGGGTCCGTTAAAAAAATGATTACTTTCAACCCCCGTACCAGCCACTCAAAACTAAGACCGGCTTCGAAAAGTGCTAACAAAGGCCTTTAATTTGATACCCCACATAACTATATTTGATGAAAAAAGAATTTACACCCCCCCCCCCCTTTTGCATGTATCAGGACCTCCCCCCCCTTAAATTCAACGTAAAAGGATATAACTCACTATGTGCGTGAGCGTTCACAGTTCCCACCTTTCTACCAAATTTGGTGTCAATTGCTACAACCGTCTCCAAGAACAATGCGTGTGACGGACAGACAGACAGGCAGGCAGTAAATCGATTCTAATTCGTGTTTACATAAAACCTTAAAAAGAGAACATCCTCACACATCTCATTGGACTGCCTCGCGCACTCGTAGTGGAAACGTACCACTTGGGAAATACTAAACCCTGAAAAAGTGTTCCACCACGTGCAACTAGCAGCTTATCCCGTAGCCTGACGACTTGATCGAGACTTTTTATGTTAATGACCTCAAAAAACCTCTGACAACCTCAAAGCACCACCACCCATCCTTCCATCCAAGGGTTGACTTCCTGGTGTTAAATTTCAATATTAAGAAGTTGTTGACAGATAGATTGACTGTTTTGGTTTTAAATTTAAAATCGTGACGAGTCACATATTTGAACGCATTTTGAAATTACATAAAAAAAAAAACAAAACACCTACAGCGTGTACATCAACAGATTACTAACGAGTTACTTATATTCAAATAAATTCTGTTATTATCTTTCATTCAAATTAAAATCAACTTTTTTGCACGCATTCAACGACTTAGGTAAATATGAAGCTGACGAGCGCATTGCTAAGCTTATCACCCTGAGTGAAACCAGTAAAAAATAAAAGAATGAAAGAATTATGGTAGTAGTTACAAAGGCGTAGATAGAATCTGAAATATGATTCAAACAAAAAGACGAAAATTGTGATAAAGCAGATGTAGTACGGTCAGATCTGACGAGACGGGGCTGGAAATGGAGGGATTCCCCTTCCGGAGACAATTAAACCCATATAGTCCTAACTGAAGTAATACAATTTCAATACCAGCCCCTCAAGGTTAAAAATACACCACTGGGCAAGGTCTCTACGATTACTAGAAACAGCTATCATCTGTGGGCTCCTCCACGCTGCAGCCATGGACGGAAAGACAGTTGAGATTGAACTACAGATAGTGGTGCCTATGATGGCCCAAATTGGGCCTATTGGGAATAATTAGTTGCCTAGTGAAGTAAGAACTATGACTTTCGAAAATTGTTCACAAATATGGCTCATAGACATATGTACATAAGAAATTGTGAAATATCCGCTATCTACGTGACTCCAATAACAAATCAAACTGTATACATTGCGGACCCCTAAATGTTCAACGAGTCCGCTTGATCTCGACACTATACATTTTTCAAAATTTTCCTCTAGAGGTCATGTCAACTGAGCTTAGGCGTTATCAATGTTGGCCCTGGGTTAAGTGCGCTAGGGGTTCCGTCTTTTGCCGGAGCTCGATGACACGATAAATAACTGAACGGATATCAATTAAGTTGTTTTAGCGTATATATCAGATCAACAGTTAAGTATACTCCGAGTGACTCTGTAGAAAGTCACTGACCATGAGAAGAAAATACATTAGCGCAGAACACTTGTTTACTACTTTACAGAAACGGTACCTTGGTGAAACCAGGAGTAAAAGGGTGCTTCTTTCACCAAATATCACAAGAGGATGTAGCATTGAAGAAGTCGAACAATTTGATGACCAGCTGATGAAACACACCATCATATCAGTTGATGGCACTATTCACTTCTTTACCGCATATGCACCACAGACAGGTCAACCTGGTGCCGAAAAAGATGCCTTCTGGCAACTTCTGGACGCAAAGATCTGTAACGTCATGTTGGTGAAGAGAGACGGTAATAGGTGCCATGGTGGAAAAAGCCTTGAACACGCAATGAGGGTGGCGAGTGTATAGTCGATTTTGCGGACAGCCATGACCTTGCACTTATTATTACATGATTCACCAAACGATTGATTGACATTTTACCACTGTCACTGATTACAAGGCCGTTCCCTATGAGACCATCGCACCTCAACATCGGCCATTAATTGCCGTCTTGTGAATCAAGCCAACGATAAAAAAGCGTGAGAAACGCATTGGCCCACCGAGCATTAAATGGTGGCGATTTCATGAGAAGAAAGAAGAAATGATCTCACTTACGCGATTACCAACCATTACGGATGTGGGAAAAATCATGGAACCAAATTAAAGACACCATCCACAAAGCGGGCTCTTCAACCCTCGAGGTCACCAAGCAAGATAAGTGGTTCATCAACCAAGATACTTGACTTTGGAATGACCATATTGGAATGAAGGACTGTAAAAAGAAACGTCTCTACCAATTTATAAAAATGCCAACCGGGAAACAAAGAAAGCGATGGCTGCCAGCCGAGCGGTCCATTACACAGGTCTTTATGATATCCTGTGAGGAGTGGCCAGATCTCCCATCAGGCGCGACCCCAGCTGGGGGATTGGGGCATACCTATTGATGTGTAAATATGCGTTCATGCACTTTTCTTTTCTGACTGTGCATGGGCTAGTGTTTGTTCATCTCTGGTGCGCAGACCAAAATGGCTATGGGAAGGATACCCGGAACATAGAGCCACCATGGAAGACGAGAGAAGGAGGCCACCATGGAAGACGAGGAAGGATCTGGAGAAGGAGGTATTCAAGCGAAGTACGACTTTACCGAGAACACCAATAACAAGACCAAACAAAGATGACCTAAAAGCAACTTTTTGGACAACAAAAACCGTGACAACACCCACCGCACATGTTCAAGATGCTCGACAGCAGGATATGCTCCAGGAACAAGGAAGAGATCCATTCAAAAGAAGCTCATCAACTTTGAGATCTCCACCAATGCCAAAGACGATGAAGTATAAAGTACAGGCCAAAAGTGAAGGACCATGTAAAGGAGTAACCCTGCCGGGACTTATAGGGAGCAGAGTCCCGATCCGGAGGAATTACCATTCACCCAGCTGGGGGCAAAAATAGTTGAGCTGTCCGAGTTTATCAAGGACAAGCACAACGTGCACCAAGCCATAAAGAATATGGTGAGGGCTATTAGAGTCCTCTATAATAGATCACAGATGGAGGAAAAGAATAATAAGAACACGCTGAACCCCGCTGTGCCAACAGTATCACAAGCGACCTAAGTGACGCCTAACCGTACTACCATCGAATCCCAGCGAAATAAGCGGGTACGTGAAAAAGAGGGGGATCCTTTAAATAATCAGCAGGCCCCTTAGAGAAAAAAAGGCGGACAGGACATCCCGAAAACCAACACCAACAGCTCAGAAGGAGGAAAGCATACAGCGAATCTAGGAAACCCGACCAACGTTGCGAAGCCCAAGACGAACGAAAACGATGGATGGACTAAAGTTACCAACAAAAAAGCGAAACGAAAAGCAAAAGTGCGAACTCGTCCAGATGCTATTGTTATCTCCAGTAAGAGCAATCTGTCCTACGCGGAGATACTCAAAAAGGTCAAAGCAGATCCCGACCTAAAAGATCTGAGCGGAAATGTGAACAGAATCCGAAGAACCCAGAAAGGGGATCTCATGTTCGAGCTGAAAAGATCCAGCGGTGGCAAAACTGATGACTTTCGCACTCAAGTGAAAAACTCACTTGGGGAGAATGCCGCAGTGGGTGCCGAAAAACATGAGATCTATATACAATGTAAGGATCTCGATGAAGTTACATCGAAAGGAGAAATTTGTAATGCTCTGAAGGAGCAATTCAAGTTGACAGAACTTACAAAGGAGTCTGTTGTCGGTCTACGGAAAGCCTATGGTGGCACTCAAACGGCCACCATACGACTGCCAGCGGAGGCAGCGCAGATGTTGTTAGCTGCCGGAAGGGTTCGGATTGGATGGGTTGTCTGCCGTTTAAGGGAGCAAACTTCACTAAAGAGGTGCTTTAAATGCCTCATGTTTGGGCATTTCGTGAAGGCATGCACCAGCAGCATTGATCGATCCGATCGATGCAGAAGGTGTGGGGAGAAAGGCCATATTGCCAGAGAGTGCAATAGGGACCCCAAATGCCTATTGTGCGAAGCAAAAGAGGGACAGGATAACCGGTACATTGCCGGAAGTGGCAAATATCCGGAGTTTAGGAAGGCGCTCACTGCAATGAGAAAATGAGGTTTATTCAAATAAACCTCAATCATTGCATGGTCGCTCAGGATTTACTTGAGCAGACCACGTTCGAATCTAAGATGGAAGTTGCCATCATAAGTGACCTTTGTCAGCCCTGCGCTGGCGCGTGGTATGTCCTGGTGCGTCAGCGAACGCTACACCCACAGCGATCACCAGGCAATCTTCTTTGAGACATGTGTCGAGCCACAAGGCAAAGAGCTATCATGCCCGAAACCAAAAAAGGTTTCAGGCTGGTCTGCAAAATCTTTGGATGAGCAGACCTTCATACAGGTGTGGTTAGGTCAACCTGATAAAGCAGGCGCCTCTACGGAAAGAGCCGTCCATCTGGCTCAATGCATCGCCAAAGTATGTGGCGCGTCTATGCCTAGCAGGTGCTCATTCCCCAGTAGAAGACCAAACTACTGGTGGAATGATGAACTGACCGGTCTTCGATCAGCCTGCCACCGAGCCAGAAGAGCGGCTCAGAGGGCGGTAGGTAGAGTCGATCAGGGGCAAAAAGAGTGCCTATAAGGCAGCCTGCAAAACCCTCAAGCTCGGCATCCAGCGAAGCAATGCTTTAAGGAGCTCTGCTCAGAAGCAGACATAAACACGTGGGGGAGTGCTTATAGAATAGTGATGGAACGATTCAGAGGCCGCTCCTCTCCGCAGATCACGTGTCCCACCCTCTTGCTGAAAGTCATCCAGGGGTTATTTCCCCAGCAAGAGGAGAGCACCGACATATTCCAACCACCTCTGAATGTGACGGCAATTCCTCCAATCACCAGAGACGAACTGCTGGAGATCTGCGGCAGAATAGGAGACAATAAAGCGCCGGGCCTGGACGGAGTACCGAATAAGGCCCTTAAGCTTGCCGTGAAATCCAGGCCGAACATGTTCGCTGAGTTGTTCGAAGCGTGCATGTCTGAAGGATTATTTCCGGCGGCATGGAAGCGACAGAAGTTGGTACTTCTGCCTAAGCCTGGTAAACCTCCAGGTGAACCATCGTCATACCGACCCATATGTCTTTTGGTTCGGTTCGGTTCGGCTTTATTCATGATCTTAACCTTCTATACAATAGCAGAACTTATGGCTGTAGATACCAGACTCATCTTTACTCTACAAAATTAAAATTTGCATCGCAAATAAATAAATTCGTTCTATGGTATGAATTACCCAAGGAAAAGTGCAAAAAACCTTGTTCAAAATTACTAAATCTACTTAACCTACTTAACTTAACTTGAACTACCTTAACCTAGAATTTATGACGAGCATTGGATATTTATTAGAGGGTTGCCAACAGTTCTGACGGAGTTCGATAGGCATAAATCTTCAACATATTTGACTTTTGCCTCATTGTGCAGTTTTTCAGTTGAAAAGTCAAACGAAAGAACAAAACCGATCCTAACTGGTCTGACGCAAAATGGGCTTTTTGGAACTGATTTGCTAGAAGTTCCGCTTTAGACTCATCATCGTAAATGATATCACCGGCGTTCCGCATGGGCGGAATAATTTTCTTCTTCTTTAATAATTTATTTAATTTCCATAATTTATCACCGTTTTTAGGAATTTCTTGAAGCATTCTACCCCATCGCTTGTTTTTAGCACCGAAGATTCGACTTTGAATGGCTTTAGTAAGCTTATTAACCACGGTTTTTGTGCTTCTGATTCGAGTTTTCTGCCATTGACGCCGTAGGTAGTTTCTTGAAGAAATTAGGAATTTGGTTCCCTCATCAATGACTTGGTTTGGAAATAAATCGGCTTGCTCAGGATAGGATGCGAATTTTATGGCACTATTAATATGGCAATAAAAGGTACTAATTAGGGAGTCAATTTGGTCGGTAGAGCTGATCTTTGCTAAATTTAAATTTTTAAGCTGTATAATATCATTCAAGTATTTCTTAAATTTCAACCAGTTTATTCTAATTCTATCCACTGATTCGTCTGAATTTGATAGTGAAGTCTCAGAAGTTAGTTGGAAAGCTACTGGTAAATGAGGCGAAGATAGTTTGTCCCCTGTTACAGGTTGGTCGATGCTGATTCGGCCGTTTGAAATTACAAGATCTAATGTAGAGTCGTATCCCCTAGGGTTCAAAAAGGTGGGTCTTGTGGGAGTGTGAATAAAAAGATTTCTTTCACAAACAAGATCAAAAAGTATTTTGCCAACCTTATTCGCTTTTACACAGTTCCAATGACGGTGTCGTGCATTTAAATCACCACAAAGGAGTCATTTTTCATTTTTACTAATCAGTAATTTAAGGTCGTTTTCAAACGCTTTTAGTTTAGCTTCGTGCCTGGAAAGTAAGCAACGACAATATTCAAATCCAACTCCTCTAGTCTTAAAGTAATAGTCTCAAGAATTTCAGTTTTGAACGCGGGTAGTATTTTATGCTTGATGTTATTTCTTAAACTTATGGCAACCCCCCCCCCCGCCTACTACATCTTGCCTATCATTCCTATAAGTCTTAAAACTAGGATGAAAGAACTTATCTTTACTCTTAAGCCAAGTTTCTGTTAATAACAAAATATAAATATGATCACTTATTGCAAAGTCAAAAAGCTCATCGGACTTATTTTTAATGCTTTGTGCGTTCCATAGAACTACTTTAAGTTTATGGACCGTAGAGGAACTTAACAGCTAAGTTTACAATGACATTAAATTGGTCTGTTCTAGACTTGCAGTCTGAAAGATTTGTGATAAGCTCGGCTGACAGTTCTACCATTTGCTCTGGAGAAAACAGGTTACTCGCATTATTAATTGAATTTCTACTATTGGTCGTAGGCAGTCCGTTCCTGACTGCATGACTAAACGATATTCGTGAGGGTTCAAAGTTCAACTTCGAAGCACTCTGCTGCAAATTCGAATTACCATGTAACTTTAAAGGAGGAAAGCTTTCATTGTTAAAATGATTGACGGCTGCGGTTTTGGTCGGCTGACGGTAACTTGAATGATTTCGTCTTGATGCGGCTCCCCTGACAGCATTTAAATACTCTTGACGCTTTGGGCAAGTAGGATCACTTGCTAAATGCTGAAGATTACAGTTAGCACACTTTAGAAATGATCTAATTAGATCAGGTTGGAGTTTTGCATACTGGCAATCAGTTGTTTTGTGCGAAATGCTGCAAATTTGGCATTTAGTAGGCAGATTACACTTAGAGCTACCGTGGCCGTACAGCTGGCAGTTGTGACATTGAGTGGGGCCTCTTCGTGCATTACTATAATAACTCCAAGTGATAATTGTACGCTGAATTGATTTTATTCGACGGAGATCCGCTAGCTTGATCGCACCTTTTTCAAAATATAAAATGTAAAACGTTTGCTCGGTGTAGCGGGATTTCGATGGTTCGAACTTTTTCACATCTAGACAGGTAATGCCATGTTCGGTTTTAAACAGCTCAGCCAGTTTGTTATTATCCATGCTATGCAGGCCCGATAATAAAATTTTGATCGGCCTTTTATCTGGTCGACGATAAGTAAAGAATTCAGTCTTATTTACTTTGAAGTGGTTAATAACTCGGTCAAAGTCTTCGATAGTGTCAGTGAAAAGTTTCCGTCCGATGCCTGAATACTTGACATAGTATACAGTAACATTGAGTTTTTCCATCGCCTCGTCAATTTCAGCTTTCTGTAGTTTCGGAAAGACAATAGGTGGAATTTTTACCTTCTTTTGAGTGGCGGTGACCACATTAACTGTATCGCTATCCACTGCCATTTCATTTTCATCTACTTGTAAAATGCTAAACCGGTTGGATGCGCCCGCCATTTCAGATGGTAATGGTGGTGGTCTTCGCAGAACTCTCAGTTTACTTCGAAGATTTTCATCCGGGGATTCATTCCCCCTTGTTCGCTTTCTGCCACTTTCAGACAACTTTACTATTTGAGCACAAAACTAATTAGGTATATTAGCAAAACCAATACTAGTTATAAAGTTTATAAAGTTAAAAAATTCGTCTAAAACCTTGAAAACTTTAAACACTTCAGGATACGTCTGTACTGCTTGCACATATGTCTTTTGGACACGGTGGGGAAAATGTTAGAGCGGGTAATATATAATAGATTACTCCCGGTTGTTGAGAGCCAAGACGGCCTTTCAGATCGGCAGTATGGGTTCCGAAAAGCCAGATCAACCATTGACGCCATCAAATTGGTTACTGGCTTGGCCGAAGATGCAATTCACGGAAAGGGTAGTACCAGCAAATATTGCGTGGTACTAGCCCTGGACGTGAAAAATGCATTCAATTCGGCCAATTGGAATCTAATACGGAAATCCCTAGCGAAGGTTGGTATTCCCACCTATCTCGCTGCTATCGTCGATAGTTACTTAACTGAAAGCAGGCTCTGGTATGACACTGATGACGGACCGCAGGAGTACGTTGTTTCCGCGGGTGTCCCACAGGGCTCCGTATTGGGCCCACTACTGTGGAACATCATGTACAACGATGTACTTAATCTTCCCCTTCCGGAGGAAGCCACAGTGGTGGGTTACGCTGACGACATAGCACTGGTTGTTGTCGCAAAGCATCTTGAAGATGCTGAGTTATACTCAAGCGAGGCAATCAGTGCTGTCAAATGCTGGTTGGAGAGCTCTGGTTTGACGCTTGCGGAGGAAAAAACAGAAGCGGTCCTCATCACAAAGCGCCGGAAGAGAAATTACGCCTGTGTTAGAATCGGGAATCATATCATCACGTCCAAGCCGACCATCAAATACTTGGGGGTGGTGATAGACAGGAAGCTCAGCTATAAGCAACAAGTACAGTATGTTTGTGATAAATCATGCACTGCCAGTATGGCCCTGGCGAGGATGATGCCGAACGTGGGAGGGCCACGGCATACCTCTAGGTTGCTTATAGCCAGAGTGGTGACCTCAATCATGCTCTATGCGACCCCAGTTTGGAGCGAGGCATTGCGGATGTCAATTAACACTAGCAAACTGAATGCAGTCTTCAGGAGGACAGCTCTGAGGGTATGCTCTGCCTTCAGGACTGTCTCAGATGACGCAGCATTCGTCATCTCTGGAATGATGCCGATTGACATCTTGGCAGATGAGATGGCAAATATATACCATGCGAAACCAATCTCTCCCTTATCGCAGGCGAAGAACGCTGAGAGGGAGAGATCCATAAATAGATGGGTGGACTCACAGGCTCATTCCTGCCATCAAGGGGTGGTTGGAGAGACGACACGGTGAGATTAATTATAATCTCACCCAGTTTCTCACGGGACATGGAGGATATCTCCAATACCTTCACAGGTTTAAATTCGAGACCTCACCCGACTGTCCAAATTGTGAGCATGTTTTCTTTCACTGTCCGAGATTTGTGGAAGAAAGGAGGAATCTAGAGGAGACTCTAGGAGAGGTGCTGGTACCGGAAAATCTGGTGCCGAAAATGCTAGCACATCAAGAGAATTGGGATGCGGTCAACTCCATGATCGCATCTATTCAAGATAAATTGCGAAAGGCAGAGGAAAGGAGAAAAGCGCGGTTACGTGCGCCGCGTATAGAAGAAAGGTGACTAAGCTAGAGTGAGCTGACTCCGCCCCGTGATGTAATACCTTATGATGGTTCCGCGGGGCAGGGAGGGAGTCGGGGTTGGTTTTAGTGGGTAAAAATCCCACACGCTGGTGTGTCCAGACCAGTGTCTTTTGAAGATTTCCACCCCCTCCAGAAAAAAAAGGGGTTTAAAATATGATGTCACAGGTCTTTGTGTTATGATATGACACTCACGATAACGGGAGAGATCTGCATCGACTTGCCAAAAGCCGACACGAACGCATACAGGATATCGAACTCTTCTGTTGCGTAAATGAGAAGAACGGTACGAGCAGTAAGTCCGTCGAGCCACGATCGATAGATGGCGAGAATACTTCAAATTTGGTCATCCTCCACTTCCACAACCATTACCGATATTTGGGGCAATTGCACCTGTTAGCGCAACTGAAGTCGAGGAAGCAATAAAACGATTGAAACCAATAAAAGCCACAGAACCTGACGACATCACATCTGATCTCTAGAAAGCAAAGCGCGAAGAAGTTAGAACAGATTGGTAAGAAAGTACCACAGTTATATAATACGCAAAAGGAAGAGTAGCTCAACAAAATAATCAAATTACCGTCCGATCCGATTGCTGTCCATGAAGATTTTTGATACGCATTCTTGGCAACCGTATTCCTGAAGTTTTATAAAAGTACTTCCTTTGCTTCCTATAGTCTTTTTAAATAAAACTATTAAAGGAAAAAGTTTTCAGTTTAACTATAGATTTTATTGAAGGATTGCAGACACGTGTTCGAAATCTGTCAAATAACCGTGAATCAAGTAGGGTTTGTCAAGAACTGCGAAACTACTGACGCAATACACACTGCGCGGCTAGTCGTGGAGAAAAACCAGGAGAAAAATCACTCTCTTTACATTGCATTTCGGGATCTGGAGACAGCATTTAACCGTGTGCTACACGAACTCATCTGGTATGGTCTACGACAACACTTCGTCACTTTCATTCATAAAAATTGAATTTAAGTCGGAGGTATGCGAAGCATCTCTTAGAAGCATTAATTATATGAACTTCATAACATAAAATACAGGAAGATACATAAACTAATTGCATAAACTTGAAGATTATGTGCAAGCAAGCGATTTTGTGCGCGGGTAATCGAATTACGTGTATATTTTATGTTATGAAAATCGTACAATTAATGCCTCTAGTTTAGTTTAGTTTAGTTAACTGGGGGGAGCCGCAGCTCCGAGCACTCAGGCCGTTATTAGGCCCATTGTACTATCCCCATAAGTTGCCTATTCAATGGCTTCCCGCCTACGGTATTCGCAGGCTTTAGCGAATCTGAGAACATTCTCAAAAGGCAGAGAGTGTGCAGATTCTTCATTGAAGACAACCTTGCCAAGATGTCTTCGTCTGAGATCTGAGGATACCGGGCAGCTGCATAAAAAGTGCAGGGCCGTCCCCTCCGCCTCCTCACATTGGCTGCACATAGCCGAAACCACTACCCCAATCTTTTCCATATGGTAGTTTAAGGAGCAGTGTCCCGTCAAAAGCCCTACTAGGGTTTTCATGTTCCACTTCTTAAGGGACAACAAAAATGCCGTTCTAGTGGCCCTAGGCTCCTTCACAAGGATTTTCGCTTGCCGGAAAGAGTCCAAATTTCTCCACTCGGTTGCGTGAATCCTTGCAATTTCACCCTTCAGAGTAGACTTGGCAGTAGATCGTCGGATTCCAAGAGCTGGTTCTGGCCCCACCATTGTGGATCCAGACCCTCGGCGAGCCAGTCTGTCAGCCTCCCCATTACCGGCGATGTTGCCCCGGCACCCACATTAGGAATGTTTCGTTCAGTCGGCTAAGTTTCAGCAGCACCTGATGACAACTCCACACCAACTGGCTTGATATGTTGTTGCCATTTAGTGCTGATAATGCCGCCCGTTTGTCGGAACAGATTCGAATGGTGCGACCCCTCCATTTTTGTCGCAGACATTCTTCTGCTGCCAATGAAATGGCATACATCTCCGCCTGGAATATGGTCGTAATTTTTCTGAGGGGTCGGACCAGTTCTATAATCGGATTCTAAGAGAACACCCTTGCACCCGATCCATCCTCCATGACTGGCCCGTCGGTGAAGATTATTAGGTCTGTAATCTGAAAAGATTCATGACCACTTGTCGACGATTCTTCTCTTTCGGTGATTACGACAGTGTATGTCTTTTCAAAGACGAATCTGGAAACCATATGATCGGTCGGCATCAGGGCTACCGGATGTTTTTCAAGGAATTTCCAGATAGACGCATGCCCGTTGGATTGGCCGCCTTTCCACGCCCCAATGGTATCGAGCCTATATGCGTCGTTGGCTGCTTTCCGTTTCACCTTCAAGTGAATGGGGGGTAAATTTAGGATAGCTTCAAGTGCCGCAGTCGGCGTAGTACTCATTGCTCCAGTAATACTTAGGCAACCAAGCTTCCTGCTGTTAGCAAAGTTCAGTCTTGGCCACCAGACGATGCATGCATACATCGAAATAGGTTTTATAATGGATGTATACATCCAGTATATCCATTTGGGTGAAAGTCCCCAGGTCTTACCTATCGCATTCCTACAGCACCAGAGCAATCTGCAGGATTTCTGATATTGTTCCTGGATATGACGCTTCCACGTTAACTTGGAGTCGAAATGTACTCCTAAGTACTTGACTGTTTGTGCCAGCTGGATTTCCGCCCCTGACATTCCTAGTGAACATAACTAGTCCAGTCTTCCTAGCGTTCACCGTGAGTCCATTGCAGAGGCACCAGCTGTGGATTACATGCAGAGTTGCATTCAAGCGGTCACATACTGTGTCCGCAAACTTGCCTGTAATTACGCTAGGTCGTCCGCAAATGCTTGCGCGAAGACTTTTTTGTCCTCCAGGAGGGTATCCATCACCAAAAGCCATAACAGTGGAGAGAGAACCCCTCCCTGTGGGCAGCCCCTGAGACATCCTGCTTCAATAGACTTCTGGCCGACCGATATGTGGATTTTAATGCCTCTAAGAGTGCACATACCTCCGACTTAAATTTAATTTTTATGAATAGAAGCTACGGAGCTAATGCAAGTGACATTAAAAATTAGCACTTGCAACACAAATATTGCCTTCTACAGCTGTCCAAAAGAATTCAATCAAACTATTTACATTCAAAAGTAACAGCCACGAATGAAATGCGCCGCCATATTGCAAATGGGGTAATATCTGTCATCAGAAAGAACCATGCCGACGTGGAGCGAAGTTTGTCGACCGGAAATCTTCATTATACATTGAAGCTGCGTGCGGTCCGCAGCTTCTCTAATCCCCCCCCCCTCCTGTTTCACGCTTTAGTCTGAATATGGCATTCGATAGTAAGCGATCAAAAGGCCCGCCGAAACAACGGTGGCTTGATACATCAGAAAGGGATTTGAAAGCCACGCAATTGCATCCAGATCAGAATTTTGATAAAACAAAATGGCGCTACCGATCACACCGAGCCAACCCCGTTTGTAAACGGGACCGTCTACAAATAAATACCTATAGCTCTGAAACAAAATCCTATATACAGCCTCCATTGATCCCTGGGAGCTTTCACGAACTGCAAATGAATAAGGGCGAAAAGTCTTAGAACCTAAAATCTAATTTTTAGGAGAGAGGGAGTTTGCAGACGCCTTCATAGTGAATAAGGAATTCTAGCCAATAAAAGAATGAATCCGTGTGATTTGCATCGAAGCCAAAAACGGCTCATAACGATAACGTTTCAAGAACACGATGTCCAATAAAAGATTAACATAGAAGCGAATACGGTAAGATCAGCGATTTTAATCCACTTTATTGAAGGGGGACGTCTTAGACAAAACATATTAGACGTCTGGGAGAGCTTGGAAATATTACGGAACGACTCGGAAAATGATCGCCTATAGAACCATAATATTAAATGATCACTGACTGAAAGCACATCAAGGGGGATACTGTGTATAAACCCTTGTTTCCTTGCCAATAATACTTAAGTGAATTCTGAAGCCCAAAGGTTATCTTGAATTTTCCTTCAGAATCAATCAATTTCAGAGATAGCAGATACTTAACACCATTTTCCATCCCAAAACCATTTCCATCCCATGAGTACATATAATCGGGAAGAATCCTTCCCTTAAAGTGCGACAAAAATTTAACCATTAAACCCCTCTGTAAGTAATCATACACTATTCCGAATCTGTTGTATTAGCCTGCGGGCAGTGTCCGTAGATATCCCTAGCTTCCCGAGGTGGTAGTTCAGCCGACAATGACCAGTGAGAATTCCCACTATGATTCGGAGGTTCTTTTTGGTGAGGTTTAAGCAATCCTTTGTACGCATGGGTTCGTATCCCCCAATAAGCACCCTGGACTGCTCCTTCCCTGGTAGGCCCGCCCAATATAGTTCCCTCAACCGTTTCTCCTCGTTTCTTAGATTCATAGCCATGAAACCGTTTCCGATTCCACAGAAGGGTTCTGGCCCGTGTAAAGGCATCCCTGCTCCCTTCTTGGCTAGTTCATCCGCTGCCTCGTTGCCTTCCAACCCAGCATGGCATGGAACCCAAAGTATCCAGACCTTGTTGGACGAGCCGAGTGTATTCAGTCTCTCAAAGCATTCCCATACCAGTTTAGAGTTTACCTGGCTGGATCTAAGTGCCTTGATCGCTGCTTGGCTATCGGTGAGAATAGCTATGTTCTGCCCCCTGTAGTTCCTTTGCAGATTAAAGGAGGCACATTTGTCTAAGGCGTAAATTTCCGCCTGGAATATGCTAGTGTACCTGCCCATTGGCTCGAAGTATATTTTCCTTGGACCAATGACACCGGCACCCGCTCCCTCTGCTGTGAGGGATCCGTCAGTGTACCAAGTAATCAGTTGCTGGTTTAAGCCGTATGTCGCAGCCACGCTCTCCCAGTTTGCCTTGTTACTCCAACGTGTTTCAAACTTCTTATCGAAATGAAACCTCGTTGTCATGTTGTCCCTCGGTATCAGTAATTCGGGATAACGCAACGAAAGTTTCATATATAGTAAATTATATTTTGTTACGATGGCCGAAATAACGTAGTTTCCTCGTCAGGGGTTGAAAGTTTACTGAGCGTGCATACGTGATCGCAACCACGCCTTTTTGCATCTTTTAGCCGTTTTGGTAATAGACAGAAAACAAGTCAAATTATAATCACGTTTTGATTTACATAGTCTCTGAATACATACAGTGGAGTCAAAACTGTACGGAAAATCTGCTTCGGTTTAAATATCAATTTTCTTCTTTCAAGGGAGACAGATACGAGTGATACCAGCATTCTACACATATGATCAAAAATTCATAGTGATATGGTGTTTTTTAAATAAATAAATAAATAAATACACTTTTCGTAGGTGCGATATATACACATCAGAACCCCCTGATGTTTGAATCGTGCACTGAATGTATTAGTGGAACTTTTCCTATCAGAATTTTTATTCATACTCTCACCTCAAACCAAAGACCAAAAATACATTCGTACTCAAATCGCAACAACTTTCATATTTAGTGATTATTTTCTATGCTTAGTTGTTTCCATCTCTCAGGCTCCAGGTGGTTGTCCTGAATTGGAAATTATAAGAAGTTTAGAATCTATTTCATCCTTTTGTCCCAAAAAAGGGGAAATGAATTTTGGTTTAAAAGTTTTCCGAAGAGTGGACTACGTGTTTTCGAAATTTTACCACCCAATTTGAACCCAGACTAAATCCACACATTGCATAATTATGCTATTTTCCTACTTTCCCTGTCCAGAGCCCGGCTCATGTGTCCTTGATTATTTTTTGAGCTTCCAATCACTGCTGCTTTTATTTCCCACCCAAGTTTGCACATATATTTTCGTAGTTGAATAGGTTAATGTCTTCGATTTTGGATTAAGTTTCAAGTGAAGTTGGATACAAGAAGCAATAAAGTTCGAAACTTTCCTGAAAAAACAAAAAGCTACTAAATTGTTGGAATTTTTGAACATAGTAACCATTTAAGAAACGTTCATTTGCAAGGATTTAGTGCATTATAAGTAACATACGTTCTGAGAATAACCTACTGAGTGGAGTTGAAAAACACAACCATGTACTATAATTCACTTTTGTTGCAGGGCACGCCTAACTATGGCAAGTAGCTTTCTCCATTATCTTTTCATGCTTATTATACTCATTACACAGTAGTCGTAATTCTGTAGATAAGAAAGGTTATCTGAGAAATTCTGCTATCAATGGTAGGTCTCGAGTGATGCACAGAACAGGGTTGTTAAGCACGGAGTTTGGAAAGTGGTAGTGTACGTATTGAAGATCAGAAAATGATATCATGCTCAAAATAAGGAATTTCAATTTGACCATGAGTCCATGAAATACCTTCTCACGTTCACTTTTTCTAAGATATAAGGCAACCATAAAACATTTCTTATTCTTATTGTTATTTTCCCCCCATTTTTAAGGTTTTATGTAAAAAAAACTTAATAGAATCGATTCGATGCCTGTTTGTCTGTCTGTCACGCTCGATTTACTCGGAAACAGCTAAACCAATTGTCACGACATTTGGGCGACAAAAGACGCAATTAGTACTTTTTGAAACTGATGATATTTTCGATACTGAATGAGTGAGGGTGTACCCCAAAAACTATAAGAGCCTCGTTGTCAGAACCTATCCAATCGGAAATCTAAAAAAATCCAAAAAATACATAGGCCTCAAAATACATCCCATTCCTAAATCTGCTTAAATATATTAATGCCGTCACCTTTCAGTCTTGATGAATGTCAGAATATTTAGGGGGCCAATATAAAGTCCGATCATTATCTAGTTGGCTTCGTCCCCCAAACTTGAATACCAACACCACCCAAAATCCCCTCTGATAATCAAGTGAGAGTTAACACTGAAGCCATCCACAGCACTCCGTAACACCTATAAGGGGGAAATGGATGCCACAATAGCCGCAGTCAACACAGGTCCTGGAGATGAAGCATTGATAAATGATCTTCACAAATACCTGAGGAACGTAATCATTAATACCTTCATAAACACGCACGCACGCGCGGAGACTTATCACGAACTCCGTCGAGCGGAGAAGCAACTTCACAGACGGAAAAAGGAAGCCTGGGAGAACCAACAAGTCTGTGAACTAGAAAAGTACAGGGAGCAACCACACCAGGCGCGGAAGTTTTACCAACAAGTCAGCAGGATGAAGCCTTATACACCTCGATGCTCATCCTGCCGAGACAAAAAGGGAAATCTGATTTCCGACAGAATGGGCATATTAGAGCGATGGGTTGAGTACTTTGATGAGCTACTGAACAACCAGAACATCGTCCCGCCAACTGAAGACGACGGGATACTACCACCACCAAGTTTAGGAGAAACAGTCCGTGCAATTCAGCGGCTAAAAAATCATAAGTCGCCAGGAGCCGATGGAATTACGGCCGAATTGGTTAAATATGGAGGCGACCAGCTACACCAAGTGGTTTTCAACTTGTGCTCAAGGTATGGGACAGCGAATCAATGCCTGACGATTGGCAACGAGGCATTATCTGTCTCATACATAAAAAGGGAGATATCACACAGTGCAGCAATTATAGAGGTATCACGTTGCTGAGTACCATCTATAAGATATTCTCCGCTATCTTGCTAGGCCGGATAGCCCCATACGCCCAGAACATCATTGGCCCATACCAAAGAGACTTCACTCCAAGCAATTCAGCAACAGATCGGATTTTCTGCCTGCGACAAGCGATGGAAAAACTGTTGGAATATGGACATCAGTTGCACCATCTGTCCATTGACTTTAAAGCCGCCTATGATAGCATAGCCAGGGTAAAACTGTACACGGCTATAAGAGAATTCGGTATCCCGGCGAAATTGATAAAACTGACTAGGTTGACCCTGACCAATGTGCGAGGCCAGATAAAAGCAGCAGGATCACTATCAAGACCATTCAACATCAACAACGATATGTACAAACTGTCCTCACCCACATTGAGCAGACGGCATGTCAATGAAGGCTAGACGAAATAAATGGTGGCAACGTCACCTCCAAAAACCAACCAACCAACAACATCAAATCGCGCTGGTCAAACGAGAATAACAAAGATAGGAGACTACAACTTTGAGACTGCTGATAATTTCTATTTCTCCGATCTAGGGTCGAAAGTCACAACCGATAACTGCTACTCTGCGTACGGTTGTTGGTAGCCAATAGAGCCTATTTCCACTTACAAAAACTGTTCCGCTCGAAATGTCTCACCATAGGAGGAGATGTCTGGAGTTCTTTTTTAAAGCAAGCCTGGACCGGTTACGGAAATTCTTCGAAATTTTCGCGATGTTTATGGAAGCACAGCCTCTGAGATTCCCTCCCAACTTCCTTTTGTTAAAGCCTTGTGAGGACAGGGAGGAACAGAGAAGAAGGGAGGGAACCGTCTGAAAAAAAACATTTGAGGCAAGAGAAAAAATGATTCAGGATGTGATCCGTCATGCATCCTCCCTCTCGATCGCGGCACTCGGTTCCGGAGATAAATCCACGCGCGCAGCCCAGCCGTTTTTTTTTTATTTTTGTTTTCAGGTTTGGCTCGCATGTTATTTATTTCTTTAGGCTCACGCGAGTCCCCATGTTTGTGTATTTATTTTCAGGATCCGATGTGGACCCACGCACTAGTATAGACACGTGAATTTTGTGAAATAACCCGTGAGGGATCGTTCGTTTTGTTGTGTTGGTTAGAGAAAAATTAGTTTCTCAACAGTACATTTTCCTTCGCCTTTCTAGTATTAGGTTTCACACCTTTTCTACAGAAGCAAGTGTTCCTAAGCGTTAATTTCCTTTTCCATCTTGTAGAGTTGATTTTCCTGATCTATCCTTGGTATAATACCTCAAGAACTAGTTTTTTTTGCTGTGTTGCTGTTTGTCATTACAAACCTCCGGTGTCTTTTCCATCCAAACCTTGTGTATATTTCTCCCGAGTGATTCCTGATGAAGTTCACAGTTAAGATAATTTCTGCCCATTGGCAAGATAAGCCCAACCGAAAAATCTGAAAAAAATCAAGAGGTTGCCACTGCATGGTGCCTGGGCTCCGAAATATCTTTCATACCGATATCTATTCAAATAAAGTTAATAATATTAAGTTTATCCTAGTATCACGAAATTTTGCAATAATATAGAATATAACATGGAGCATGATCCAACCAAATCTGGTGGAAATCGCAATATTACTAACAAAGTTATAATAGGTCAAGTAAAGTGGCGAACGGGGACACTCGCGGCGGATGGCGGAAATTGCAGTTTGAGCACTGAAGGTCTGTTTTTTCTAAATCATTAGAACACCAATGTTTACTCTCCTTACTTTTTCCTGATTAGTTTTCTTCTTATAGGTGTTTATTGTGTCGGCAGCCGATGTTATTTGCTGCCAGATATTTGGTAGATTATGAGTCTGAACATCTTCTTCTGGTCTTGAATTGTCCTCAGTTATCCGTTCGTTATCAGGAGGAATTATGAATATAGATAAATTATTAACGCTTTCAATGACATGAGAAGAATCATCACTACTTTCAGAATTTTGGCTTAAAGGTTGTTCGAGTTCTTCTAAAATATCAGTAAGAGTTTTCGGTCTGTAATAGAATGCGTATATTCTTTTCTAATTACAAAATGTATTCATTCAAAATTTTACATATACATCTAAATTTATATAAAAATAAAATAAGAAAAACAAGTCGGGAAACCGGAAGCTTGACGCTTCAGGTATAAAAGGTTTTGTGTTTCCCTATGTGAGGAGCATAACGTAGTACTCCATTGGCTTATAGCATTGACCCGAGATATTAAAATCGTTCAGTTCTGGGCAGGTTACTGCCATTGCCAGAACTCAGCGATTTAAAAATCTCGAGTCAACGCTATCAGCCAATGGAGAACTGCGTAATGAAATTGTTTCACGCATTAATGCAACCTGGATGAAGTGGCGTTCCCCAACTGGTGTTCTTTGTGATCGACGTATCAGCGCACGTCCGAAATCTAAAATTTACTGCAATGTCGTCCGTCTGCCACTCTCTATAGTTAGTGTTGGCCGACTATAAAGGGTAATGAACGGCGTCTTGCGGTAATGGGGCGGTGGCGTGACACGTTTTGATTACGTCTAAAATGAGAATATCCGCGATCGATATGGGTTTGCATCGATCGTGGCAAAACTGCAAGAGAGGCGTTTTCGATGCTGCAGTCACGTAATTCACGCTAACGAGAATTCAACAACCAGTATTGATCAGAACATCAAAAGCAATGGTAAGCAACCAAAAAGCCGGCCAAAACAATGGTGGCTTGATACGCTGGATGGGGATTTAAAGGTCTCGCGATTACATCCTGATGAGGCATTTGATAAAATAAAATGACGAAACCGATTATCACGAGCTGACCCCGCTTGTGAACTGAAGGCTGAAGAAAAAGAAAAAGATGTGAGGAGCGACGAGTGCACGACAGCTCCGTGTAATATAGCTAAAAATTCCATTGCCCTCTATTTTCTTAAAAGGGATTTAAATAAATCATTTGATGGAAAGCCCTATGTTGATAATGGTCAACCTCACACGCTTCACGCTCTCAGTTTAATATTATTAGCGAATGAAAACTATTTAACCAACATCAAATATAAAAAAGGGCTAGGGAGAATTAGATTCTTCTTGAATGGAATTTTAATATTTCACTCGAATTTCAATTATTCTCGTTAATTATGACGTCAGCATCTTATTTGTATGGCTTAGAATGCTGTTAATTAGCACGAAATTGATAAGTTTGAACTGCTATAACTTTCCCACTAATAGTTGGATTTTCATGAAACCTGGCATGTGTATGCACAAGGCTGTCCTCTATGTCGGTGCAAAATTTAGTACACTTAGGATGAACTTAAGGGGAGTTTTTTAGTCTATTCCTAAAAGTTGATAATATACTATTAGTAAATTTTTTGAGCAGATACCGGAATGGGACATCTCTCGAAGATTAGATTTCACATAAGTGTTTTACACAAAACCTTAAAAAGGGCTGCAGATAAATAGATTCTTCATAAATGTGACTTTAATATTCCACGCGAATGTCAATTATTCCGGGTAATTATGACGTCAGCATCTGATTTGCATGGCTTTGGAAGCAGTAAACTCGCTCGAAATTGCTAAGTTTGAACTGTATAACTTTGCCGTTAATTGGCTGATTTCCATGAAATTTAGCACGTATATATGAAATATTGTCCCCTATGCTGGTACAAAATTCGGAAGTCCTAGGATGAATTTAAGGGGGGTTTTTCAGTAAATTTCTGAAAGGTAGTAATATACTATTAGTAAGTTTATTGGAGCAGATATCGGAATGGGACATATTTTGAGGCCTAGATTTCATCTAGGTGCACCACCCTGATTTTTTTCGGATTTTTAGGTTGGGTAGTTTCCGAAAATGAGTCCTGTCTCACTTCAAGTGCGTACATTTTGACTCCTTACTCACGCACTTTGCAATTTATGCCGAAACTAATGTCAAATCGAGACCTTTCATTTGATACCCTACACAACTATATCCGGTGAAAAAAAATTTTGAATCCTCCCTTTGTATGTATGGGGAGCCCCCCTTTAAACTCCACCTAAATTTATGCCACTCGCTGTATGCGTGGGATTTCATAGTTCCCATCTGTCCACCAAATTTCGTTCGGATCGGTTTAGCCGTTTTGGAGAAAACTGCGTGTGACAGACAGACAGACAGACAGACAGACATTGAATCGATTTTAATAAGGTTTTGTTTTACACAAAACCTTAAAAATGGAAATATGTAAAAAAACTTCAAATTCTTTTCATCTGAATATTCAAGCGAAATAAACAGTTATTGCGCAAACGCAACAATGCATCCATAGTGCGAGCCCAATGTTAGGTTTGCGCAACATACTAGCTACATCACTGTTATCATGCACACCTCAGTCACATCAGTCACATCAGTCTGAAATATTATGAAGAAAATCACTTTAGAAAATTATGTGTGACGTCAATATAAATCGTAGTAATGGCAGTTAGCCTGGACACCCAAATTGTATAACCAGTAGGGCAAATATTTAGTTAGGATAATTGTTAATATATGACTTTGACGCCAGTAAGGAGACTTGCCAAAAACGCAAGGTAGTTTTCCAGTAAAGTATTTGCATGTCTTTCCAGAATGTTCCGCGGGGTATAAAAAGGCCGGAAGTCCGCCCGTAAAGTCAGTCGTTTTTCACAATTAAACAACAACATCCTCACCACCGCTTGCCTCCTCGATATCCAGAAAGCCTTCGACGCTATCTGGCTCGAATGCCTCACCTACAAACTGGACTAAAAACGCTATGGCCTATCCTCAAGAAAGACTCCACCATCCTCCCCAAGGCCAAACTCTTCTGCTATAAGCAGCTTATCGGTCCTCTAATTACATATGGATTCGTCGCATGGTGCAACGTATCCTCAGCCCAAATGGAGCGTCTACGGGTGCGTGAAAAGAGGTTCTTCCGCCTGACCCTTTCACAGTCCAATCTCCACTCCAACCAAGCCGTCTGTGACGAGATAAATTGTTCCCGCCTAGACTAGATCCTCCTTACCTCACTAACCAAATTCCTCATTAAATGCCAATCCCACTGTAATGATTTCATCCAGTTTTAGTATCACATACGCAGCTACAACATGAGCCCCTCATACCATCACCATTACCTCTCTACAGATCTCCTAACCCTTTCCACTCAGAATGGCAGCTATCGCGACGGTAAGATGATTATATTCAACCCCCCATACAATTGACACCGCCCTGGCCTCGATTAACATCTACTTTTCGGAACAGCAACAAGTAACTTTTGCACATTTATCACAATTGCTAATGAAAGTAAAACGAAACGTTATTAAAACCAGCAACACTTATCAGAACGTAGTTCATCTACCCTCTGCAACCTTAACTCTGTTTATATTTAAAACCTGATTGACTGAGTCGTCGAGTTAGTAGCTGTAGCCCACTCGTTGATACAGTCGTCCAGTGGTCATCATCAGAATCAAGTTATCTCCAGACATGTCGTCTAGCAAGAAAAGTAAAGTTTTAGTGATAAACTTAATTCCAGTCGTTGCAGCTGTTCCTCTCTGAACTTTTCAGGATGTGCATTAGGACCTGGTTATGCCTCACCACTGGAGGCCATGCAAAAGGGACCTCGGGAGAAAATCCTGTACACTATCACCGTCCAACCAAATTTAGATGAACCGCACGGTGACTACTTATCTACAGTTGATGTGGACCCGGAGAGCCCGACTTATTGTCAAGTGAGTACTACTGTGCCAACACAATATGAACCGGCTTAATTTATAACTTTGAGCATTGTTGATAGCATGTCTACATATTTGTTTTGCATGAACAATCTCCCAGACTATGTGAGATACGATTGGCATACTAATCGGCGTAGCTATAACAAACGATCTGTAATCTTGTAACGTATCTACATAGCTACGACAGTAAGTTCACAATAAAGTGAATATCATAAAGTACCATCTAGAAATAATGCATTGAATTCTAGTTCTATCCAATCTTATCCTAACCAATTTAGCCCCTGGCAATTATCAATACGGCCTAAAATAACCTCCTAACAATCTTCAATCTTCCCGAAGGTAATCCATCGGACCTTCACCAACTGCAAGAAGGATGAGTTGCACCACTTCGGCTGGAATGCCTGCTCCAGTTGTCATTTGGTAGACAAAGAATGTTCAAAAGTTCCTAAGCGGAACAGGCTCGTTGTGCCCAGCTTGAATTCAGATAACATTTACATCATGGATGTCGGCACAGATGAACGAAAGCCGAAAATAATAAAAACAATTAGCGGCGATGTCATGAAATCATTTGACCTTACTGCGCCACATACCACCCACTGTTTGGCTGATGGAAACATAATGATTTCAACGATGGGCGACCGAAATGGTAATGCAAAAGGAGACTTCTTCCTTTTAGATCCGGAGTTCAACGCAATCGGAACATGGACTAGAGGCGAGAAGGCACTATGCGGTTACGATTTCTGGTATCAACCATACTTCAATGTTATGGTTGCTTCGGAGTGGGGTGCACCAAATTTGTTCCGAAGGTATGTGGAATGTTTCTTGAAAATAACTGACTTTATCCTTCTCGAAATAGTTGTAAGAAAAGGAACCGTGAAATATTAAATTCCAATTCTCAAAATACATTTTCAGCGGATTTAATCCTTCTGACGCGGACGATCCAACTCAATACGGTCGACGTCTCAATTTCTATAAATGGAATGAGAGAACCCTTTTCCAAACAATCGACCTTGGCGACGAAGGTACGACTCCCTTGGAAGTACGTTTCCTTCACGATCCACTCAAATGCCAAGGATTCGTCGGAACCGCTCTGTACTCCAAAGTGTTCTGGTTTTTCCGCAAACCAGGATCGGAGTTATTTGAGGTGAAAAAAATAATTGATGTACCTTCGAAAAAAGTCGAGGGTTGGGCTGGCGGTTCTGAAATCGGAGGACTTATGAGTGATATTATCTTATCACTCGATGACCGATTTTTATACTTTTCAAACTGGCTGCATGGAGATGTTAGGCAATATGATATTAGCGATCCTGCGAACCCAAAGTTCACAGGGCAGGTATTCATTGGTGGTTCGGTGCATAAGGAGACCGGCATCAAAGTTCTGAAGGATGAGGAACTAAGTGAACAACCTGAAACTAGATACATCAAGGGGCGAAAAATTGAAGGAGGTCCGCAGATGCTTCAGTTGTCGCTCGATGGTAAACGTTTATATGTTTCCACTTCACTTTTCTCGCCATGGGACAAACAGGTAAGTTCTACCAAAACTTACTTCTATCTGGTCTATACAATCTAAACTTATCCTTCCGATTTACTTTTGCAAGTAGAAATGAAACCTATTTAAATTTCTTCCAATTACAGTTCTACCCCAAGATGGTTGCTGCAGGCGGAGTAATTGCCCAAATTGATTGCGACACAGTTAACGGAGGTATGAAACTAAACGAGGATTTCTTGGTGGACTTCGGTAAAGAACCATACGGTCCAACCTTACCCCATGAAATGCGATATCCTGGTGGTGATTGTACCTCCGATATCTGGCTAGCTGACCCTGAAAGCTAAAAATGAATGATTTGATGAGAAAGCTGTAAAAAAATATTTACATATTCGCATATAAGATTACGTTTTATTATTAGCGAATTCTGATAAGAATCGTTTTTTGTAAAAATAATTTTGAAAATTTTAGTCTGATCAATAATGAGAACCTGAAAAATTGTTCGTATCTAATGGAATATATTAAAACTGTACTTGCTAGTATATGAGCCAAATTCGTTGGATGTTTTTTTTTTCGGTGAACAAATAAGGGGCAGTCAAATCTCAGGGCGAAAGTGCAGGTTAATGCCAACGATACAGCACAACACTTGTACGGCGCCTTCTAAACTAACACCAATAGCTCCGCTGCTAAATCCTATCTCCATTTCCATGTGGGAGTTCTTTTTCAACGTCTAAGTCTATAATTTAGTCATGAAAGGAACTTCGGACTAGACTGGAAGTGTAGACCTACCCTACACGGTCAATTTGGTGTCAGCGAGAATAACCCGATTATGGCAAACTTCTTCTTTTTCTTCAGCCTTTGTCCCGTTCACAAGCGGGGTCGGCTCGTCGTGATCGTCTTCGCCATTTGGCTCTATCGAATGCCTGATCTGGGTGCAATCTCGAGGCTTTCAAATCCCCATCCAGCGTTTCAAGCCACCGTTGCTGAGGTCGGCCTTTTGGTCGTTTACCATCGACTTCGATGTTCAGACCAATCTTTGCAAGTAAATTGTCGTTTGCACGAATTGCGTGACCATACCATCGAAGACGCCTCTCTCGCAACTTTTCCACGATCGGTGCAACCCCATAACGATCGCGGATATCCTCATTTCGGAAGTGATCTAAACGTGTGACGCCACTAGTCCAACGTAGCATCTTCGTCTCCATTACCGCAAGACGCCGTTCATTGTCTTTTATGGTCGGCCAACACTCAGAACCATAGAGAGCGACTGGACGGACGACATTGCGGTAAATTTTAGAATTGAGACGTTCGTTGATACGTCGATTACAAAGGACACCAGTTGTGGAACGCCACTTCATCCAGGTTGCGTTAATGCGTGAAGCAATTTCATAACGCAGCTCTCCATTGGCTGATAGCGTTGACCCGAGATATTTAAATCGCTCAGTTCTGGGCAGATCACTGCCGCTGACAGTGATTGTGCCTGTTTAATGGGGATCGGTCGTCAAAAATTCAGTTTTGTTTAAATTCAACCTGAGACCATGTTGCATGAGGCGATCATTCCATTTTTGAACAAGTTGCTCGAGATCATTTTTGCTATCAGATGCTAGGAAAACATCATCTGCATAAAGCAGTGTGTAGGGCGCCGGACGTTGGATATCCCGTGTGACGGTGTCCATAACAAGAACAAAGAGGAGTGGTGAGAGGGCACTTCCTTGATGAACTCCAACAGAGACACGAAGCGGTTTTGATACACCCGCCATACTTCGAACTTTACTTTTCGGATCGTGGTAGAGCAATTGAACCCAGCGCACGAGTTCTTCTGGCACGAAGTGTTGTCGTAAAGCATACCAGATGAGTTCGTGTGGTACACGGTCAAACGCTTTCTCTAGATCCAGAAAGGCAATGTAAAGAGGGCGATGCTTCTCACGATGTTTCTCCATGAGTAACCGCGCAGCGTATATTGCATCAGTAGTTCCGCAGTTCTTGACAAATCCGGCTTGTTTCACGGTTATTTCAACGATTTCGCGAATACGGTTGTCAAGAGTGCGTTCAAAAATCTTCATGGTATGGGAAAGTAACCGGATCGGACGGTAATTTGAACATTCTGCTGGGCTACCTTTCTTTTTCCATATTGGAACAGGGGTACTTTCTTGCCAGTCAGATGGTGTTCTTCCTTCCTGAATAACCCGGTTAAAGAATTCACTAAGCCACAGTGTTGGGTCCCAGCTCTTCGCTTTCCAGAGCTCAGATGCGATGTCGTCAGGTCCTGTTGCTTTCCCCGATTTCATTTGTTTTATTGCCTCCTCGACTTCAGTTGCGCTGACTGGTGGAACTGCTCCAAATGTCGGCAATGATTGTGGAAGTGAAGGATGAGCAAATTCTTCAGTTGAAATCTGCTCGAAGTATTCTCGCCATCTATCCGTTGCGGCTCGACGGTTGGTAAGCAAAGTACCGTTCTTGTCATTAACACAACAGAAGTGTTCGATATCCTGTGTGCGTTCATTACGGCTTTTAGCAAGTCGATACAGATCTCTCTCGCCATCCCGAGTGTCCAGTTTATCGTAAAAAATTTTGAAATGGTTCGCTCGGGTGACAGCGACCGCTTTCTTTGCTTCCCGGTTGGCATTCTTATAAATTTGCCAATTAGCAGGCGTTTTATCGTCGAGAAATTTGTGGTAGAGGCGTTTCTTTTCACGAACCTTCACTTCAACATCATCATTCTAAAGCCAAGTATCTCGGTTGATGTACCGCTTACCCGGCTTGGTGACCCCGAGGGTTGCAGAGGCCGCTTTGTGGATCGTGTCTTTCATTTGGTTCCATGATTCTTCCACATTCGTAATGGTTGGCAATCGTATGAGTGAGACCGTTTCTTCTTTCTTCTCACCAAGTCGCCACCATTTAATGCGCGGCGGGCCAGTGCGTTCCTCACGCCGTTTTATCGGTGGCTTAATTCGCAGGACAGCAATCAACGGCCGATGCTGAGGTGCGATGGTCTCATAGGGAACGACTTTGCAATCAGTGACAGTGGTAAAATGTTGACGTCTTATGAGAATATAGTCGATTTGCGTTTTATTGTTCCCACTATAAAATGTGGGAAGATGAGACAATGGTTTGATGAACCATGTATTCATAAGTACAAGGTCATGGGTGTCCGCAAAATCGATTATACGCTCGCCACCTTCATTGCGCGCTCCGAACCCCTTTCCCCTATGGCACCTGTTACCGTCTGCCTTTTCACCCACATGACCGGCAATGATTATGTAATCGTCAGCAGGCATGTGACAAGTCTTTTCATCGAGAAGTTGCCAGAAGGCATCTTTCTCGGCATCAGGTCGGCCTGTCTGTGGTGCATACGCGGTGAAGAAGTGAATAGTGCGATCAGCTGATATAATGGTAAGCTTCATCAGCCGATCATCAAATCGTTCGACTTCTTTAATGGCATCACGGAAACCCTCTGAGATGGCAATGCCAACACCATATTGAGTGTGTGGGTTACCAAAATAGACAAGTTTGTAACCATTTTTACCGCGTTCGCGTTCAATGTCGCAGCTTTTGGAACCAGACCATCGGGTTTCTTGCAGAGCGCAGATGTCAATGCACCTTTTCCGAAGGGCTCTTGCGAGTTCCTCGGTCTTTCCAGTTAGGGTACCAACATTTAGCGTGCAGACACGTATTTGTTTTATTCGTTGTGTGCGGACTAACTTGCTTACGTCCTGACATGCGTCAAGAACCCTTGCCCATTTCTCGACAGGACCGGGGACCGTCTTGCCGCGTCGACTGAGGTGGACGCCCTAGCATTTCTCCGAGGCCTGTGACTTAATCCGATCATCATGTTTGTAACGACATTCTATGCATTTTCTTGGTCGACCTGTCGCGGGGCCAGTCACCAAGAGAGATCAGGTAGGATTTAGCATAGTAGAATAACTCCAACTATACTCTATTTATCTCTTTCCCTGATCTCAGCATTTTATTTTTGTTTTACTGAGGATAGTACAGAGTACGTTGCCTCAAACCCTCCTCCTTTACCTGGGCTTGGGACCAGCATATTATCTTAACAGCATGACGGAGTTCCGATTATGCAAACTGATCGTTTAATTTCTCCTATCTAGGGTCGAAAATCACAACCGATAACAGCTACGATGAGGAAATCCGCCCACGGTTGTTATCAGCCAACAAAGCCTATTTCAGGTTACAAAAACTATTTCGCTCGAAACGTCTCACCATAGGGTCAAAACTCTTACTGTACATGACAATGATCTTGCCAGTCCTCATGTATTCCTCAGAGACTTAGGTTCTTAGCAAGAAGAATTGCGAACTCTTGGCCGTGATCGAGAGAAAAATCCTCCGAAGAATTTTTGGCTCCCTACATGAGGATGGACGATTCCGTAGCCTACACAATGACGAAATCTATGAGCGATACCATGACCGTCAAGTTGTGGATAAAATCCGGCTCAATAGGTTACGGTGGGCGAGTCACTTAATCCGAATGGATGAAGATGATTCAGCCCGGAAAGTTTATAAGGGCAATATCTATGGTAGAAAAAGAAGACGAGGCAGACCCTGCCCAAGATGGAGCGATGGCGTAGGCCAGGACGCCATACAGCTTTTAAGGATATCGAATTGGTGGACCTCGGCACAAAACCGGGATGTCTGGAGTTCCTTAGTAAGGCAGGCCTAGACCGGATACCGGTTGTTGCGCCTTTGATGATGATCGTTTATGGTAATGACTAAGATGACTGAACAATATTTAAATTGTTAAATATCTGTTTGAACATATGACAGGCTGAATTTAGTGCAGTTATCACTGCGTTGTTAGTTGAAACATGCCGGATGGTTCGGATGTTTAAATGAATGCGACAGATGTTTTTTATTTTGTTTTATTTATATTAAACACGTCTGTAATGGCCGGCTCCCTGAAGAAGAGCGACTATACCGCATATTATATGTAGCTGCAATCAGAGTGGCCTGCTGAGTTGGCACAGGATACCTTTTACGAGACAGTGGAAGAATTCAATCAAAACATCAGCGAAATGAAGGTCAGATAGTCTCACACACCTCGGCCCATTATAAAGAGGCTTCACCCCAGAAAAATCAGCAACTAAAAAGATTTTCTCTCTGTTCATGGGAAAAGTGTAAAATGTGCCATTTTGTTCATCGTCTTTAAGTCTGTCTATGATACCATAGCCAAGGTAAAACTGTACACGAATATGAGAGAATCCGATATTCCAGCAAAATTAATCAAAAAAGGGAGAAGCAGCAATATCACTTTTAAGACCTTTTAAAATGCATTCATTTGAACCTGGCCCAATAAAAAGTGATTCGCAGGGATGTGACGCTTCCCAGAAACACTATCCTCTTCAAGTCCGTCTAACGGCTGGTCTACGCCGATGATATCGACAAACTGGGAAGAATATCACGGAACAGATACGGTTTCCATCCAGATCGAGTAGGTGGCGTAAAATCTCGGACTGCACATTAATAGAGGGAACGTTAGCACCGAACGCAAAAACAGTAACATCTACTATCATTAGTTAACTGTAAGCAATGAAGATCGGAAGGTAAAACTGATGACGTAATGCGCGCACAATTGTTGACAGCCAACGGAATCTATTTGGACTGACAAAAATGGGTTCCCTCATATAATAATAATCGTTGGCGCAACAATCCATATTGGATCAGGGCCTTGAAGTGTGTTAGAACACTTCATTCAAGACCGTAACGGTACACTACAGAACACTGTAAGGGGCAATGTGGTCAGCACTGTGCTCGCCCGAGATTATTACCTTGATTTGACTCAGGTACTCCTTCACAGCTGAGTCGACTGATATCCGACATCAAGTCACGATACAAATCCCACTGCCATCAGCGAGATTTGAACCGCGACCTTCCGTATGGCAACCCAGTGCTCTAACCACTGAGCTATCCGGACACCCTCATATATTCTCCCAAAGGTCGGAGGGCGAACAAAGTTACGAGTTCGTGCATCCGAGAGGAGAATGCTGTGTAGAATGTTTGACCCCTAGAGAAGGATGGCCGACTCGGTAGCCTATAAAACTTAATAGGAAGATATTTATGAAGGATATAATGATCAATAAATTCCGGATCAATAGGCCGGGCCGGGAACGATGATCCACACGAATAACTGATAATGCACGGGTTACATGAAATGCAACGGGGCCCCATTATGGATTGAATTTACGATCACACTCATAGCCCGTCATGAATATCATACCAGAGCCGGTCTATCTTGGGCTCAGTATCCATACCACTGGATACAAGGCCTATCCAACACCATCTAAAGAGCTCTGCTCATGAAATAGTGGTAGCCAAGCCCATCGTGACACTCCTAAAAATGATTCAGTTGGAAATAACTAGGCTCTCAGATGTCAATCCCGTTGCCATAGTTCCTAGAATGCAAGATAACCTCCGATGAGGTTTCGCGATAAGAGCCACTTTAGATGAATCCTTTGCAAACTCGAGTCCGCTAATAGTTGGGTCATCTACTAAATAACGTTCAGCTTCTGGGGATGGTGACATCATCTATTTCCATGACTTTCCGGATGATTTAAAGGACTCTGTCCTTGCCAACTTCGTCAGTTGCTTCGGCAATCCCATTCAAGTATCCACGCATCACCGACTATGATTTTTGAATTGTATGCCCTCCCATTCATCAGTAGTAAACTTCTCCACATATTCACCACCACCATTCTCCACATAGCCGAGTAGTGTGGTATAAGGAACACGACAACACAAATTCCCGAATTCCTTTACTTTCAGTTGATATGTATCAATTTCATCTCCGAAATTGCATAACATACATTTTGAATCGCTTCCGCAATCCTTAAACCTATTGTTCGAACCTCCATATCCAGCCACTGTATAATCTCTGTAGCATCGGTTAAGTTCAACCTGCTCTTAAGTCGACATACAACAACAGACAATCCAGCCGATTTGAAATTTTTCCGCTACCATCAATTTTAGAGCCGCCTTCCCCGCTAGGCTGATGGTTGTAATATGGGTCCCGGCGTAGGCTTTTCGTGGAACTGTTATTCCCAGCTCCTGCAATCTGATAAGCGCGAATTAACTTTCCTTGGATTCGAAAATTTCTTCGTAATAATGTCACCGATGTTCTTTCATTTGATGATCACCTCTTGTCTTTTAGTCCTTATGCCCACCTCCCAAGAAACTAACTTAAGACCGAAAAACTCTTCTGCAGATTCATCATCAACGGCGCAACAACCGGTATCCGGTCTAGGCCTGCCTTAATAAGGAACTCCAGACATCCCGGTTTTGCGCCGAGGTCCACCAATTCGATATCCCTAAAAGCTGTCTGGCGTCCTGGCCTACGCCATCGCTCCATCTAAGGCAGGGTCTGCCTCGTCTTCTTTTTCTACCATAGATATTGCCCTTATAGACTCTCCGGGTGGGATCATCTTCATCCATACGGATTAAGTGACCCGCCCACCGTAACCTATTGAGCCGGATTTTATCCACAACCGGACGGTCATGGTATCGCTCATAGATTTCGTCATTGTAAAATCCACCCTATCCGAGGCTCCTGTTGTGCTTCGTAACAAGTTGTTTTCCGTGTAGGGTTGTCAGCCCTACCCAACCCCCAACCTGGAGGACCAGTTGGTACAATTTGTCCCGTTTTTAGGCGCGGGAGACTCGTCTTCATCCTTCTCCGTCTGCAGCTTTTCGTCAAGAAAGAGCTCCCAGCGGTCACCACGTGGAGGTGGAGATAGGGTTTGGTAGTAGAGCTGTTGGTGTTGGTTCAGCAGGCATTTCCCAGGTTTTATGCTCCATCGTGAGTACCAATCCACGTTTCGCCCCGGGACCTATACTACCCTTTGACCTTGCCTTGCCTTAGTTAAATTTCAGCGTAAGATTTCCTTTCTAACATGTCTTAATACGACTGACATTTTCTCCCAAGTTGACAAACTCCGGGTCTGCCTAACCTTTCGAAGCAGGGAAGCGAAACGGAACAGCTTTAGGGAATTCTGTGAAGGGATTGAGCAGATCACAGAAGCAACCAGGCTGTACAAGGCTGTAGCCAAAGACGGGGGAATATCCTCTGTCTGCTTGAAAAAGGAAGATGGGACATTCACCGAGAATGAGGAGGACAGGGTACACCTGCTTCTCAGAACTCATTTCCCGGGGTCCTACCCCTCGGCGGCAGGCGACAGCAATCTGCTTGACACCCCAACAACGAATAAAAGGGGAAGGAAAGAGAGCTGGGAACTAGCAAAAGAGGTATGCTCAGAAGCTAGGCTAAGATGGGCAGTGGGAACTTTTCAACCAATGAAATCTCCCGGAGTAGATGGCATTTTCCCAGCACTTATCCAGAGAGGCCTAGGAATTATCTTAGAGTCTCTTCTGAGGGTGGTAAGGGGGAGCATAGCACTGGGTTACATACCAAGGGCATGGAGACGGGCAAAAGTGGTCTTTATTCCGAAAGTTCCGAAAGCGGGTAAAAAGGATCCTTTTCACCCTAAATCTTTCAGACCAATCTGCCTAACATCGTGCGTACTCAAAACGGTGGAGAAGGTCATAACTATCTTAGAACTAACGTTCTAAAGCATAATCCCCTACATCAGTGCCAACACGCTTACTGGGCAAGACGGTCAACCGACACTGCTCTGTGTAAGCTAACGGATGTACTACGGGATGCCATAGAAACAAAAGAAGTAGCAATGTAGAGAGTAGGCAAATCGAAGAACCGAAAGGTACAAATTGTAGTGTCATGAATACTACTCAAGGTCGTCCACAGGATGGGGTACTATCGCCGCTTATGTGGAGTAAGGGTTACTAGTGCCTGGTGCAGGAAGGTGGGACTGCGGATCAACCCAACCAAAACCATCATAGTACCATTCACTAGGAGGCGTAAGCTGGATCACCTGAAAGCCATAACATTACATGATATGGAGGTGAAACGAGAAACAGAGGTCAAATATTTGGGAATGACGCTAGACCAAAAATTACTCTGGAAGACACATGTCGGAAACACTTGTCGAAAAGCCACGAGGGCTCTGATGACTTGCAGATCCATAGCAGGAAAAAAATGGGGTTGCAGCCCGAAGATACTACTTTGGATATATTCTGCAATAGTAAGGCCAATGATTACCTATGGGCGGTAATCTGGGTAGAAAGAACCCAACTCAGCACACAAGCCAGGGAATTACATAAGCTCCAAAGGCTGGCTTGCGTGTGTATCAGTGGGGCAATGAGGACATGCCCAACGGCATCCCTGGAGTTCCTTCTGGGATTAACCCCTCTCCATCTGCACATACAGACGCAGGCAAGGAAATCAATATTCAGGATGGCCGGGAATATGAGTGAGGCGGGGAGCTGCCTAAATCGAAGGAAGGTTGATATCCTTTCTAGGCGGTATCCCGAATTACTGATACCGAGGAACAACATGACAACGAGGTTTCACTTCGATAAGAAGTTTGAACCACGTTGGAGTAACAAGGCAAACTGGGAGAGCGTGGCTGCAGCATACGGCTTAAACCAGCAATTGATTACTTGGTACACTGACGGATCCCTCACAGCAGAGGGAGCGGGTGCCGGTGTCATTGGTCCAAGGAAAATGTACTTTGAGCCAATGAGCAGGTACACTAGCATATTCCAGGCGGAAATTTACGCCATAGACAAATGTGCCTCCTTTAATTTGCAAAGGAACTACATGGGGCAGAACATAGCTATTCTCACCGATAGCCAAGCAGCGATCAAGGCACTTAGGTCCAACCAGGTGAACTCTAAACTGGTATGGGAATGCCTTGAGAGACTGAATACACTCGGCTCGTCCAACAAGGTCTGGATACTTTGGGTTCCAGGCCATGCTGGTTTGGAAGGCAATGAGGCAGCGTATGAACTAGCTAAGAAGGGAGCAGCGATGCCTTTACACGGGCCAGAACCCTTCTGTGGAATCGGAAACGGTTTCATGGCTATGAATCTAAGAAACGAAGAGAAACGGTTGAGGGAACTATATTGGGCGGGCCTACCAGGGATGGAGCAGTCCAGGGTGCTTATTGGGGGATACGAACCCATGCGTACAAAGGATTGCTTAAACCTCACCAAAAAGAACCTCCGAATCATAGTGGGAATTCTCACTGGTCATTGTCGGCTGAACTATCACCTAGGGAAGCTAGGGATATCTACGGACACTGCCTGCAGGTTCTGTGAGGAGGAGGACGAAACCTCTATGCACGTCCTGGGACAGTGTCCGGCACTTGTGCAAAGTAGGTCGATACATCTGGGAGAACACTTAATACCAGATGCAAAGCTGAAACTTCTGGAAGTGGGGAACATACTAAAGTTCCTAACGGTTACAGGCCTGCTTGAGATACTATGATCAACAGGTCTTCTATACCCGTAAAAGGGGCACAATAGTTCTTGAAGGACGCGGTGTGACTTTCCCTTAACAGAATAATAATAACCTTTCGAAGAATGCAAATGTTCCTCTTTTCCTTTTTGGAAACTTCTTGCCCGATTAATTGGTGCAATCGTTCCCATAGTCTCTTCCCAAGTTTACATTCTGAGTTATGGGGAAGCGCCACTTAGTCCATTTTCCTACTCAAATCTGTTATGCTTCTTTCATCCTAAGCTTTGCCATATTCCACTGTGATCCTTTTTAACTTTACCCGTAGATTCTGACACTAGCTGTTCTTCTTCTACTCATAGGATTCCATTATTTTATCACCAAGTGAAATGAAAGCTACACTAGCTTAGTCTTTTCGCCTTATTTGCGATTAAAAATGATGTCTTTTCGGCATCTTTCTACTACCATTTCCTATCGAAACTTTCAGGGTTGTTTTAACTAGCAGCGGTTGCTGCTCGTAAATGTGAAATGGATCCGTTTAACTTCCCCCTGAAGCACTTCAACGGCGAGGTATCGATGGCTGGGCATAGCGTTTCCGAACCCATTCTCCTTCTCCATAGCTGCTTCATTTTCTAGGTACCCTTCCGCTTTCTCCACGAATGGGTATTTTGATCCTACCCAGTCGGCTTGCATAAAAGCAGATTCGTACATGCCAACTATGTTCCGCAAGGATGCTGATGATAATAATAGTCTTCTACTTCAATAATGGACTCCCAAGTTGACGTGAATCTTTTACCCTCGATCCATTTCTTTAGGTGCGGGAATAACAAGTGAAAGAATATGATGAAATTTTTAAAATACTGCAAATGAAGAACCAACTAATAACTCAATCCGTGAAATGTTGCCATCACCGCATTTATAGTATCCACCACCACATGTGGGTACACCCAAATGCATATTATCACGTGGTTTTGCCATTGCTCGTGGTTACCTGAAATACGCTTCAGCTCCTCCCACGATTTCCTGATACGCTCGTACTTCTCCTCTGCTGTCCTGTGCCAAGTGCCCTTGGGGTGATCCTCTCGTCGACCACCTTGCGAAAGTGGATTCCACTGCATGGCATAGCCCACAATGCAATTGTCGCCCCTCCTTAAGATGTGACCTATCCACTGCCACTTCTGTCTTCCGATTACATCACGTACGAGTACCAAGCCTGTGCGCCGACCAATTTGTTCGTTTGAGATAGTATCAGGTCAGCGTACTCCAATGATACGACAGGTAAGTGTGGTTGACGCGCTACACCTCACCAACGGGTGAAAGTCAACCATATTTACCATTGCACCCGCAAATTTGTACGCTTTGGAACGGTGTAAAAAGCCCTTTTTATCTTGGCTGGTTAACGTCGCTAAAAACGGTCACATATCCATCGGAGAAAGAAGGAGGAACAAATCATTATAGTCTAAATGGTCGTGTAACGTCTAGGTGCCTCAGGTGGGTGGGACCCTAATAGTATTACTAATATTTTGCGTCTATAGCTCACTCATATAGTGACACTCCTTTGAGTTGGGGATTGAGAATTCACTCAAAGTACTCCCTGCTTCATGTAAAAGGCGACCAAAAGGAATATAATTTTGTGGGCTAACCACCTACGACAACCTTTAGCTTTTATACTAAAATCCGAGTTGGGTTTTCGTATTTGCGTAGGCTCTCGTGCCCTTAGAATGCTCGTTTCTCCAACTCCAGCGAGAATTATAGAAGCTGAACATTTGTGCTCAAGTGAGGTTAAATGGTGGGACTTTGGAGAGCACTCCGCAGAGCGCTGGGTTGTTTGGGTTTTAGATGCGAGATTCTAGTGTAAAAAAAGACAATTTCAATAGTACAGTACTACGCACCAACAGAGACTTGCCATATAGAGGAGAGGAGCTTTTCTATGAGTAATTGAATGCAGTCCCGGAGAGACTTTCTAAAGGTGATATTATGATCGTTATGGATGATCTGAATACCAAGGTGGACCATAATAAGATTTTGCTCAGACATATGATGGGGAAACACGGGCTTAGTGACCGCAATGGTAATAGCGAAAGGTTTGTGGAATTCTCCAGCTCCCATCGTCTCATTATGCGTGGTACCTTGTTCGAGCACACAATCTATCAGAAGGTCAATTAGGTTTGGTCAACTGTGGAAACAGTTCGATGAACACAAGGGATTGAGAGCTCTATTGATTGCTGCGAATGACAGCGCACATGAAGCACTCCACCTCCTTACAAATTGTCGGTAAGTTTAAAGTATTATTGTGGTGATGAGGGAAACAGAAGCTGTCAGAAATGACCACGATTCCGCTTCACAAAAGGACTTTCTAGTCGATAACCCGGTCAGGGGGATTAACGGTCGATGAGCAAATGAAGACGTGAAAAGAGCACTTCACCACGGTTCTTAATTGCATAACATCTGATGAAGTTCTACCTCTTGTGGATGAAATTGCTAGCCACTATAGCATGTGGATACGGACTACTCCTGCAAATAGAAATCATATCGACCATAAATACACTCGAACGAAGTAAAAGAATTGTTCATCGCACCCCCTACAGTTGTTGTAGGGGGACGACTTTCACTTATGGAGTGGCAGGATTCGCAGCATTCGAAATTTATTTCGAATGTTGCGAATGCGAACAAATAGATGGCTGCGGCAACGATGGTGGCTGCGGCAGCGATGGTGGCGAAGTCTTCGGCTTCTGCCTGACCAGCGGTGGCTGTTGAGATGAAGTCAATTGTGGCCTTATTTGAGTTTAAGACCGCGGTTGCCAAATAATCGTTCGTTTTCTAGGTTGCTGCTGCCAATGTTGAAAAGTGGTCGCGCTCGTTGAACTTCTGATGCGTCGGCTCTCCGAGTGGTTCTGGATACGTGGCAAATGATGGGTTCGCTGCTGCGAGTCAGAATTGCAACAACGGTGGCGGAGTATTCTGACAGTGTGAATAGCCGACACTTTCAATTTTCACATTCGCCACTTGTTGAGCGGCCTCAGTCGCTGCAAACGAATTGCTCTCAGTTACACAAGTAATGGGATATGAGAATTTTGTTTTCCTTCATGGACAAATTCCCGACACTCGTCCACACCTGCCTGTTCGCCCAAGGAACTGGACACGTGCACGCACGTTCTAGTCAGGACGGATGCCGTCCGGAAGCCGCTGCAGCCTCCATATGAGGGCCCGTACCGCGTTATCGAGCGGGGAGAACATTTCTTCCAGCTCGAGATCGGTGGACACAAAAAGGCGGTCTCTCTGTCCAGGGTGAAACCCGTGTCCGCCCCGAAGCAGCGTCGTGTCCGCTTTGTGGATTGACGGTGAACGAAGTTCCGGGATCAGTCGCCGAAACCCCTAGGTTTCATCTGGGGGCGGAGTGATGTGGCGCGGCAGGATTCGCAGCATTCGAAATTTATTTCGAATGTTGCGAATGCGAACAAATAGATGGCGCGGAACTATCCACTTTGTAGAGCTCGCCACGGGAGTGGAAGACTAGCGAGGAAAGTGTGCCATGAGTTAGGGGCAGAAAGAAACACATGAAGCGAGATGATTCTCTTCTGCCCCTAACGTGTAAATAGTCGTTTGCTCTTACTGATTCATTAAAATTAATTCTGATTGTTAAATCTATCGAGTATTGATTGTAAAAACCTAGTCTATGTTCCGGTGTACCTAAAAATTGTGGTTTGCAAAGAAATGGACTATTTAAGTTAAACACTCATTCGTAAACCCTGAAAAGTCAAGATCTTTCCCAGAGAATGGAGAAAAGGGGTGCTCATCAAGATCCCAAGAAGACCACCCGCCTTGATTTCGTGTTTCCTTGCTTGCAGTATCTGGTCCCCATCCTCCTGTACTGAACACATTCACGCTCTACGTATCATTTTGGAACAGCGTACGATGGTTAGATCCTCGCTTCACCTGGCCTTTGCCGGTTTCGAGAGCGTAAACAGCGAGTGTATCTGCTCGTAATAAACTGTACATCTCGTGAGTGAGTATATCTCGAAGGACGAAATTTTTTAGAGAACAGTTATCTTCTGTGACGAGTCCAAATTCAATTTATTCAGTAACGGCAGGAAACTAAAAGTCTGCCGAAAATCAGACACTGAATTTAATGAAGAAAATGCGAACGTTAAACAAAGTGGCGGAAATATCATGGTTTGGAATTGTTTTGCGGCGTTGGAGGTAGGCTCACTACAGTTTATGGAAGGAACGATGACCCTCAATGATTATATCAACATTTTCAAAAAAAAATCTGCCCCAACGTGTTGAAAAACTTGGCATATTAGACTCGTTCCAGCTTTACCAGAATAACGATCCAAAACATAAAGCACATGCAACCGGGGAATGCTTTCTTTATAACTGTCCTAAAGTATTAGCCACGCTTCTTAAATATCGGGGTGTCAATCCCCTTCGAAACCTATGGGACCAATTGCACCGAGATATTCGTCATCGCCCACCCGTCTTTAATGGAGCTTCTATACACGAAGTATTAAATACTATTTTGATCCTGTTTTTTGGGCGCATAAGATCTCATTATACAGGGTGTGGCAGCATAACTTCCTTTTTTAAAATGCGCGCCACTCAGTTAGTTGATGTCATAGCGGAGCGCTAGTGGTCTCGTTCAAGAGGGGATACTGTAAAGTTTTGTCCCGACACGGTTCAGTCGCCATCATGCGTTAGAATAGTGAGGAGCGTGCCTTTGCCGTTGAGGTTTACTTTTCAAGCGGGTGTTCGGTTATTGCAACACAGCGTGCATTTCGGAGTCGCTTTAATTTAGCCCCGTTGGCTCCCGTCCCAGACCGCAAATCAATTGTCACATGGGTCACTACATTCAGACAAACTGCAAGTGCGACAAAAGGAAGAACTGGAGTCCCTCGGCCCGTTAAATCACCTGAGAATATTGAAGCAGTGAGAGCGTCAATGATGCGATCGCCACGGCGTTCTGCGCGCAAACCCGCATCTGCCCTTGGACTATCCGATCGTTCTGTGAAAAGAATTCTTCGTGATAATCTTTATTTTCATCCCTATAAGATGGCGATAGTGCAGGAACTTTCAGAACGTGACTTCAATTCTCGGATGAACGCGTGTGAACTTCTTCTTGATGTCGTTCCCGAGGGTGCTATTGTTTTTTTAGCGATGAAGCCCATTTTCATTTGTGTGGGTCGGTTAACAAGCAAAACATGCGCTACTGGGCTAACACCAACCCTCGAGAATTGCATCAAAAGCCTTTGCATTCACCCAAAGTCACAGTGTGGTGTGCAATTTCCTCAGCTGGAATTATTGGTCCCTGGTTTTTTGAGGAAAATGAGGTTACAGTGACAGTGAATTCGGACCGGTATGTAAACATGCTACAGAATTTTTTTTTCCCACGGCTAGAAAATTTGGATTTGGGGGACACTTGGTTCCAACAAGACGGTGCAACAGCACACACTTCAAGAGCATCGATGGCTGTTTTGAGGGAACACTTTCCAGAGCGCCTTATCTTAATCAGAGGCGACTTGGAATGGCCGGCACGCTCTCCCCTTGTGATTTTTTTCTATGGGGTTTTTTGAAATCCCGTTTTTCGTTACTTCACTTCATTTTTTCTATGCGTATTGAATAATGTTTCTTTTGTATGTTGCAAACCATTCTAGCATAACAAACGAATTGTTTTCCGACATTTCCTCTCGTATTCATCTTATTGGGCGTTGTTTACAAACTTTTTTCACCACTGTATGTCATGTCATTCGCGCCGGCGAAAATTTATTTCCTAAGGTTGATCTGAGCATCAAAATCAACAGGAAACACTATGGCTAATGCCTTGATGGTGATTTCAGCACCTTCCAATTCCACCCAGACGGAATGAAATTCTATTTGAAGACAATTCTCTAAATAACAAATAAACGTGGTAACCTAATTCTAGAAATAATTTATATCGTTTTTAAGGTTTTGTGTAAACACAAAACCTTATTAAAATCGGTTTACTGTCTGTCTTTTTTTTTTTTCATCGTTGGAAGGTGGAAAGGTTCAAAACCTACTGCTGGCTCCTGCCATACAATTATGTGAGATTTCTACTCACTAAAACCACCTCCTTCATCTTCCACTCTCCCCACGGGACTGCTATAAGCATTGCATCGTGGGGCTGGATCAGTTCTTAACTGCGACGCATTCTTGTTCGCTCCCTTTCTTGCTTTCTTCGCAGTTCTTCATGCCTTAGCTGTTGATGAATCATTTTCAGCTCAAATACCACTTGATACCAAGCCTCCGTTGATTCCAACATAAACTCCGCTATATTTCCAGGTGTCAAGCACCTGTCTGCGATCGCCTCCAGCCTAGTTCAGTGTGCTGTAAACCTTGAGCACTCAAATACAACATGCTCCGCATTCTCAGTCACATTACCACATCTTGGGCACCATGGTGACTCGCCGTGTCCAAATCGATAAAGATAAGCCCGATAACCTCCATGTCCACTTAAAAACTGTGTTAGTTCGTAGCTTAGTTCCCCGTGATTCCTTTCCATCCATCTTCGAATGTGTGGAATAATAAGGTAGGTCCAACGGCCAGTTAGTGCCTCGTTCCATCTCTTTTGCCAGTTTGCGATGGATTCCCGCCGGGCTAGTTGCCGCCGAAGTACAATAGACTCCCTGATTGCGTACATTTTGTCGTAGAGACGCCGACCTTCATCCGCCAAGATGTCTATGGGGATTGTCCCTGCCAGTACATATGCTGTTTCTCTTGATGTCGTTCGATAAGCACTGCATACCCGGAGTGCACTTAGTCGATACGCCATTCCTAGTTTTCCGCAGTTTGATTTGTTTTCCAGAACGGTTGCCCAAACTGTAGCTGCGTAGAGTAGCACGGAACTAACTACCCTTGTAATAAGACGACGTATGTCTGTCTGTCTGTCCGTCACACCCATTTTTTTCGGAGGCGGTTATAGCGATTGACACCAAATTTGGTAGAAAGGTGGGAACTGTGAACGCTCACGCATACAGTGAATTACATTCTTTTACGTTGAATTTAAGGGGGGGTCCCCATACATGCAAAAGGGGGGTGTACAATTTTTTTTCATCAAATATAGTCATGTGGGGTTTCAACTTAAAAGTCCCGATTAGTACTTTTCAAAGCCGATCTTAGTTTTGACATTTGTTGGAAAGGTGGGGACTGCGGGGGGTTGAAAGTGATCACTTCTTTAAGGGGGTCATTCTCAGAAACTACCAAACCGAAAAATCTGAAAAAAATCAGGAGGCTGCCACTAGATGGTGCCTGGGCTCCGAAATACCTTCCATACCGATATATGTTTAAACAAAGTTAATAATAGTATATTACTATAATTTTTTGTAATTGGCTGCAAACCCTCCTTAAGTTCATCCTAGCATCATGAAATTCTACAGTGATGTAGGCTATAATGTAGAGCATGATCTTACCAAGTTTGGTCGAAATTGCACTATTACTAACAAAGTTACACTAGGCAGAAAAAGTGTGCGTACACTCAGTAGTATGATACTTTTCCTTAGTAAAACAAAAAAATTAAGCTAATTTTTGTGGCGAATTTATTATCCAAACATTACAAATAGTTCCGTAGTTTTAGTGTATTTAATTCACTAAGTTATAAGTCTTACAAAAACCAGGTTATAAAGCCAAAAATTAAAAGAATCGCAATAATTCAGTAGAAAAAGTCTGCGTACAGTAAACAAATATTTAAAAAAAAAATTATATTTGAGTAAATATGAAAAGCAAATCAGTAGCTTGTAGGATACCCTTTTCTTTTTATGACCTCTTTTAATCTTTTCGGCATAGAAGATACAAGTTTAGATGTTTCTTCAACACTTATTTTATTCCATTCTTCTTGTAATACATTTTTCAGCATATCCTTTGAAGTTATATCGTATTGGCGAATTCTGCGTTCTAATAAATCCCACAGATGTTCTATGGGATTTAAATCTGGCGATTGTGGGGGTGTATGTAACTGTTTGGGAACATTATATAATAGCCACAGCTTATTAACCTCAGCCGTATGCTTAGGGTCGTTGTCATGCATAAAATAAAATTCGTCACCCAGGCGTAAATTTTCAGCGCTTTGTTTTAAATTACGTTTTAAAATATTTAGGTAGTCATATTTGTCCATGGTAGACTCTATAAATTGCAGATTTCCTACGCCACCACTTGCCATACACCCCCAAATCATTATTCCGCCACCACCATGCTTTACCGTTGGCATCAAATTTTCTTTATTCAATGCTGTACATGCTTTTCTCCATACTATTTGTCTTCCTTTTATTCCAAAAATGCAGTATTTACTTTCATCTGAGAAAAGCACATTTTCCCAGAATTCATTTGATTGGTTTACGTACTTATTCGCAAATTTTATTCGTTTTCGCCTATTAGTTAATGAAATAAATGGTTTCTTACGTGCAACTCGCCCATGGTAACCAGCTCTCTTGAGTATTTTCCGTGCAGTATCAGCACAAATTTTTTTGTTGAACTTAAGTTCAATATCTTTCGCGATTTGTGGTGCAGTTATTCGTGGATTCTTTTTCACCGAACCTATAATACTTCGCCTTTCCCTAATCGACAACTTCGATGGGCGACCAGATCGTGGCTTCGATGTTATTATTCCCGTCGATTTAAAGTTGTTAACTACCCTTTGAACAGATGAATGTCGCCTTCCTACTATCCTGGCTATTTCGCGGAAACTTTTTCCTTCTTCCCATAATTTTATTATAACTTTTCTTTCACTTACACAAATCTCTTTTCGCTTCAATTCTATAATAACAATTATACACACAAAATAACGAAAAAACGTCCTTATTTTTCACACTTCAAACACAGCCATAAACCAATAACTCACAATCAATTTACTCCAAATGGCAAGGATTTATATTTCGGGGAATCACCTATGTAATTATGTGGCTATACGCAGACTTTTTCTACTGAACATTTGTGACTTTTCTTATTTCCCTTTTTTTATTTCAGTTTCCTTGAATTCTAATTTCGTAAAAGTGGCCTTATCAAAACAACAAGACCACAAGCAATATGCAAACAATAAAATGTTTTTAAAAAACTAATTTATTCGTGTGTTTTACTAACGAATAACCAGGAACTGCTTAGTGTACGCACATTTTTTCTAGCAAGTGTATAACGCCTCAAAGTTGTTGCTTCTTGATTGATGACTATGAATGTCAATATCACCCGAAAGTGGATACTCTCACATAATATATGGATATATTACGTGCTACGTAATACACAATTACACAAAACCTTTCGTACCTGAAGCGCCCAGCTTCCGGTTTTCCGACTTGTTTAACATTACAATTTGACTGAAGCAAGCAAACTTATGTACGTATACTTTTACTCCTAAGTGTATCTATCTCACAACATGAGAAGGGTTTAATTGGAACCAAGTGAAACCACCCAATGCAAATAGACCACGCATTTTTTTAGTTTATTCATTAATGAAATTAAGACAAGCACCTACTTTTCGGGAATATCGAAATAAACCGTCATTCCGTGAAACCCGGGATTTCCCCCTCAATCCAAATTTTCTCTTTTCTGAATTGACTACGAGATGCCATTGTAGTAGACACAGATAAATTCTCAATTGTGAACTAACTTGTCAACGTCAAACTCTGCCTTTCTGACAGCCATGTGTTGTTTTGCATGAACCGTGCAAAGAGTTTTCTACGTTTTCCCTGATAAAATTAAGCTCACTACTTGTCTAGAGACGAAAACAATATGGGAAAACTCAACGTAACAATCTTACGCTACCTCACACGTGAAGATTTCCGCGTATTAACTGCGGTAAGTTCTTTTATTAGCGAAGTTTAGAAATGATGCCGCACGAAAACAGTAAATATTCCTAATTTCAGGTTGAAATGGGAATGAAAAATCATGAACTTGTTCCAGGAGCTTTGGCAGCAGCTATTGCCAATTTAAAGGCAGGTGGTGTACACAAATTGCTGCGAGAACTTTGCAAGCATAAATTATTAACGTACGAGCGTGGGAAGAAATGTAAGTTTTTTAAGTCATCACGATTTTCTGAACAGAGGATAGTCCTCAAAAACTTGTAGAATAAGTTTGCCATGGAATCTGCTGCTTTTCCAAGATCCGTCACTAAATTTGCTAATTAAATTCCTTACAGATGATGGTTACCGCCTCACGAACATGGGCTACGATTATTTGGCACTGAAATCCTTATCACTCCGCGGATCGGTTGCTTCTTTCGGAAATCAAATCGGAATTGGTAAAGAGTCTAACATCTACATCGTAGCAGATGAGGAGGAGAACCCACTTTGCTTGAAGCTGCATCGACTGGGCCGAACCTGCTTCCGAAACATCAAATCAAAACGGGATTATCACGGCAAGCGGCACAAGGCTTCCTGGTTATACTTGTCACGTATTTCAGCAACGCGCGAATTCGCATATATGACCGCCTTGCACGACAGAGGCTTCCCAGTACCCAAACCGATCGATTTCAATAGGCATTGTGTTATCATGGAGCTCGTCAACGGGTATCCACTGTAAGAAATCCACTCATCCCATTTGAAACGTTTTTTGAACTAGTATTTGTCTCATACAGGACCCAAGTAAGTGAAGTTGATGACCCCGAGGCCCTTTATGACGAGCTTATGGACCTCATTGTACGGTTAGGTAACTCTGGGGTCATACATGGAGATTTCAACGAATTCAATTTGATGATCACAGAAGAAGGAAAGCCCATTCTCATTGATTTCCCGCAAATGATGTCTACATCTCACCCCAATGCAGAATAGTAGGTTCTTAAATCGGCAGAATATTTTAGAAAATCATAAACTCATTTTTCTTACAGTTTCTTTGATCGAGATGTTAATTGTGTCCGTGAACTTTGCCGCCGTAAATTCGGCTATGAGAGCAGCACCTATCCAACCTTCAAGGATTTAGTTCGCGAGGACGACCTGGATGCTGAGGTCCATTGCACTGGTTACGCATTCACAAAGGAAATGGAAAAGGATCTGCTGCAGGTAAGAATGTCATAATATGCATAATTGTCTGTTACCCTGAAATTTCTGACCGATTTCGTTTGTGTTCTAGGAATATGGCATGGTAGATCCAGACTCTGAATCGGATTCTGAAAACGATGCACATAAAGAGCCAGATGTACGGCAGGACACCAAGGAAGACTTAATTCAGTATCGACAACAAATGGAAAGTGAAATGAAATTTGCCGAGGAAAAAGCGAAAACAGCTAAGGAAAAATCTGATTATTCAATCAGGAAATATATTGAATCGTGCTCGCAGTATCTAGGAACAGTTTCCTTAGCTGAAAATGCCGAAAATGAATCCACCCCCGAGCAAGCCAACATCGAAATCACTCAGGATAAAGTTGAACTTCCACCTGAAACAAATACAACCCTAAATAATACGCAGCTAACTCAAAATGAGGATGACAACCAGTCTGAGCACACAGTCAGCTCTAACGACCTAGAAACTGACGCTTGTCCGGAACTGGTTAACGTAGATCCGAATTCGCGTCTTTACCGTTTTAAGATGGTCGAGAAGATTCTTTCCGATGCTCGCAGTATGCGTTCATTTTCTACGAATGCAAGCACAATCGCTCCAAGTGTGATAAAGGATCGTGTTAAGAAAAACATGGATTTACGGGAGAAGCAGGACATGAGGAAAAAATGCGTTGCGAAAGGCGAAGCGAATGCTACTACACGGCATCGCCGTGAGAATAAGGATGTGGTGAAAGAATATGCCGGTTGGGAATTTTAGGTTTCTGTGTATACAAGTTTTTAGATGACATTGAATAAAATAACATTTTCATTGAGCAATTCTTGTGTCCATTTCAATGGTATAGAGCTGGCATTTTGACATTACGTACTCGGTTGTGAATAGAATAGGCGAATGGATAGTTGCGACGAAGAACTTATGCTCCTTATCCTGTCTGTCCTGTTTAACAATTTTTCCCTAAACATAGTCCAAAACACATTGTCTACGAAAATTGTTAAAACAGTCTTTTGAGTCAAACTACGAAATTGTCTTGCTAATGAAGTGTTATTCGCGTTTTGAATAAGGACGGACGTAGTCCTATGAGTTGGAGCTTCAAAGTACACTCGAAACCTTCCCTGCTTGTCATAACAGGCGACTAAAAGGAAATTTGTGGGCTAGCAACTTTCAATTTTCAAAACTTTACTGCCACCGAGATGTCAAAAACGCCCTCGGATAAGGACTGACCGCACGCTGAAGACCTTCGACTATCGAAAAAGAACTATGATTGGTTTCCGAAATGTGAACACGCTCCTCAACAACGGTATCGGGGGTCCCGGGAATGCTCACTTTCTAGAAATCGAGCGATAGTTCCAGCGATATAATAATCGTTGGCGCATCAATCCACTTGGATTGAAGTGTGTTAGAGCCCTTCATTCAATACCGTCACGGTACACTACAGTACACTGTAGGAAACATTGTGAACAGTGTTGCGCTCGCCCGAGAATATTACCCTGATTTGACTCAGGTACTCGTTCACAGCTCAGTCGACTGATATCCGAGATCAAATCACGATAAAAATTCCACTGCCTCCAGTGAGGTTTGAACCGCGACCTTCCGTACGACAGCCAGTGGTATAAACTGGGCATTATAGTCAAAGGGAAACGTCTGCTAAACCAACACCAACAGCTCTACTACCAAACCCTATCTCCACATGCCCGTGGTGACCGCTGGGAGCTCCTTTTTAACGAAAAGCTGCAGACGGAGAAGAGTGAAGGTGAGTCTCCCCCGCCTAAAAACGGGACAAATTGTACCAACTGGTCCTCCAGGGTTGCAATCCTACACGGAATGTTTACAAAACCACAAAAGCAACCTCAGACTGGACTGACTACACAACGACGAACCCGGCAATGAAGACGGAATAACGATTTGCGTATTTTCTCATGGAACGTGTGCTCTCTGTATAGAGATGGAGCTACCAACCAGCTAGCCGATACCCTATCCCAATATAGGGTTGATGTAATAGCGTTGCAGGGGATGCGTTGGACAGGGACCACTTTCCTGGAGAAGAGTCACTACACCATATATAATGTTATAGTGACCATTCAATAATCCATGTGCGGAGTAGGTTTCTTAGTCAGCCAAAAAATGAAACCTGCTGTTATCGGCTTTGAAAAAATAAGCGAACGGCTATAGACTCTGCTCTTGTGAATTCAAATTTAGAAAAATTAACCTCATAAATGTTCACGCTCCTACAGAGGAGAGGCAGTAGAACAAACCCTCGAAGCCTGTGGGGATTTTGACCGTCAAGTAGGAACGGAGGTTCCCATAGCTTACATCAAAATACAAATGATAACGGACTGCGGATTATTCAATTAGCAGTGTCACACGAAATGGTTGTCGAAAGTACCTGGTTTGTGCAGAAAGCGCACCACAAACGTGGACCTCTCCAGACGAGACAACTTTCAGCCAAATTGACCACGTGTTGATCGAACATCGCCATTTCTCAGCCTTGATGAATTTCAGAACATATAGGGAGGCCAATATGGACTCGGATCACTATCTCGTTGGCATGGTCTCATGGAGCTCGAATTATAACACCATCAGGTGACAGTTAACACTAAAGCCATTCACAACACAGCCCTCACCAACACATATAAAAGAGGGATGGATGCCGCAATAATCGCAGTCAACAGAGATCCTGGAAGTGAAGCATCAACAAATGATCTTCACAATCACTTGAAGAACGTTATTATAAATACGGCCACACGATCCAAGTATGTACCCAGCCGCAAAAAGAATCGGAACCACTGGTTCGACAATGAATGTAAACTAGCAACGGAACGGATGAATGCTGCATGCCGAGTAATGTTGCATTCTCAAAGGACGCGGGCACGCGCAGAGACTTATCACGAACTCCGGCGAGCGAAGAAGTGACTTTACAGACGGAAAACAGAAACCTGAGAGAACCAACAAGCCTGTGAACTCGAAAAGTACAGGGTGTGACCGTACCAGCCGCGAAAGTTTTACCAACAGGTCAGCAGGATGAAGCCTTACACACCTCGATGCTCATCCTGCCTACACTGGCAAAGATGCATTATCTGTCTCATACATAAAAAGGGAGAAATCACACAGTGCAGCAGCTATAGAGGTATCACGTTGCTGAGTACCATCTATAAGATATTGTCCGCCATCTTGCTAGGCCGGAAAGCATCATACGTCCAGAACATCATTGGCCCGTACCAAAGAGGAAGCCTCTTTGGCCTCTCCAGGCAAATCAGTAAGATATCAAATTTTCTCTGTACGGCAAGCAATGGAAAAACTGTTGGAATATGGACATCAGTTGCACCATCTTTTCAACGACTTTAACGCCGCCTATGATAGCATAGCCAGGGTAAAACCGTACACGGCCATGAGAGAATTCAGTATCCCGACAAAACTGATAAGACTGACTAGGCTGACCTTGACTAATGTGCGAGACCAGATAAAAAAGCAAGATCGCTTTCGAATCGGCGGACTTCGTCGCGAAACCGGGATGTCTGGAGTTTCTTATTAAGGCAGGCCTTCACCGGATACCGGTTATTGCGACGTTAATGATGATGATTTATTTTATTCCTATATAAAAATGAGAAACCCTCAAAAAGGGGCTTGACCAAGTGCACCTAGTCGAATATTGGCTAGAACCAGCGCATAGAGTGGAACTGTTCACTCAAGCGACCCTTTGTAAAACATACAATAAACCATCAGACTGCAATATAATGCCCCAGACTTCATCCTACACAAGCAACCGAAACATCCTTCCATCCAGGGTAAAATAGGAAGTTTCGACCTGCTATTGAGAATCGGGGGTGTGTAGATTGCCCAAACATATGGTGTTCATATGATCTGATTGATATGATGCCATGTGCCAGACAGTCCGCAAGCATAACTAATGAAAAAGGGTCAGCGGCTTTATCCGTTGCGATAAGTATTCGCTATCGATACGGCGTCAAGAAGTTGCCGGAGAAGCGCCTTGGAAGGAACAATCATGGCATCTGCTATGATGATATTCCGCTAGCTATTGTTGGCCTGAATATTAAAGTAGATAGGAAACGACGCAAAGGCTGAGCAAAACAGCGAGCGCATGATAGACCTGGCGGTGATTTAAGAACCAATAAGGATATCAAGCCTTATACACCTCGATGCTCATCCTGCCGAGACAAAGAGGGAAATCTGATTTCCGACAGAATGGGCATATTAGAGCGATGGGTTGAGCACTTTGATGAGCTACTGAACAACCAGAACATCGGCGAGTTGGAGGTCCCGCCAACTGAAGACGACGGACAAATACTGCCACCACCAAGTTTAGGAGAAACAGTCCGTGCAATTCATCGGCTAAAAAATCATAAGTCGCCAGGAGCCGATGGAATTACAGCCGAATTGGTTAAATATGGAGGCGACCAGTTACACCAAGTAGTTCATCAACTTGTGCTCAAGGTATGGGACAGCGAATCAATGCCTGACGATTGGCAACGAGGCATAATCTGTCTCATACATAAAAAGGGAGATATCACACAGTGCAGCAATTATAGAGGTATCACGTTGCTGAGTACCATCTATAAGATATTCTCCACTATCTTGTTAGGCCGGATAGCCCCATACGCCCAGAACATCATTGGCCCATACCAAAGAGGCTTCACTCCAGGCAAATCAGCAACAGATCAGATTTTCTCTCTGCGGCAGGCGATGGAAAAACTGTTGGAATATGGACAACAGTTGCACCACCTGTTCATCGACTTTGAAGCCGCGTATCATAGCATAGCCAGGGTAAAACTGTACAGGGCCATGAGAGAATTCGGTATCCCGACGAAATTAATAAGACTGACTAGGCTGACCCTGACCAATGTGCGAGGCCAGATAAAAGCAGCAGCATCACTATCAAGACCATTCGACATCAACAACGGTCTACGACAAGGGGATGCGCTATCATGCGTCCTCTTTAACCTGGCCCTCGAGAAAGTGATCCGTGATGCTGAGGTGAATGCAAGAGGTACGATCCTCTTCAAGTCCACCCAACTACTGGCCTATGCTGACGATATCGACATCATGGGAAGAACTACCCGAGACGTACAAACTGCCTTCATCCAGATCGAGCGGGCGGCGCGAGATCTTGGGCTGCACATCAATGAAGGCAAGACAAAATATATGGTGGCAACGTCAGCACCGAAGACGAATCAACCAACAACATCAAACCGCACTGGTCAAACACAAACACGAACAAGAATAAGGATAGGGGAATACAACTTTGAGACCGTTGACAATTTCTCCTATCTAGGGTCGAAAATCACAAGCGATAACAACTACGATGATGAAATCCGCGCACGGTTGTTGTCAGCCAACAGAGCCTATTTCAGCTTACAAAGACTGTTCCGCTCAAAACGTCTCACCATAGGGTCAAAGCTCTTACTGTACAAGACCTCCAGTCCTCATGTATTCCTCGGAAACTTGGGTTCTTAGCAAGAAAAATTGCGAACTCTTGGCCGCGTTCGAGAGAAGAATCCTCCAGAAGAATTTTTTTTACATGAGGATGGACGATTCCGTAGCCTACACAATGACGAAATCTATGAGCGATACCATGACCGTCCGGTTGTGGATAAAATCCGGCTCAATAGGTTACGGTGGGCGGGTCACTTAATCCGTATGGATGAAGATGATCCCACCCGGAAAGTCTATAAGGGCAATATCTATGGTAGGAAAAGAAGACGAGGCAGACCCTGCCTAAGATGGAGCGATGGCGTGGGCCAGGACGCCAGACAGCTTTTAGGGATATCGAATTGGTGGACCTCGGCGCAAAACCGGGATGTCTGGAGTTCCTTATTAAAGCAGGCCTAGACCGGATACCGGTTGTTGCGCCGTTGATGATGATGATGATAGTTGCGAACTTATGCACCTTATCCTGTCTGTTCTGTTTAACAATTTTTCCCTAACCATAGCCCAAAACACATTGTCTACGAAAGTTGTTAAAACAGTCTTTTGAGTCAAACTACGAAATTGTCTTGCTAATGAAGTGTTATTCGCGTTTTGGACAAGGACGGACGTAGTCCTATGAGTTGGCGCTTCAAAGTACACTCGAAACTTTCCCTGCTTGTCATAACAGGCGACTAAAAGGAAATTTGTGGGCTAGTAGCTTTCAATTTTCAAAACTTTACTGCCACCGAGATGTCAAAAACGCCCTCGGATAGGGACTGACCGCACGCTCAAGACCTTCCACTATCGAAAAGGGACTATGATTGGTTTCCGAAATGTGCACACGCTCCTCAACAACGGTATCGGGGGTCCCGGGAATGCTCACTTTCTAGAAATCGAGCGGTAGTTCCAGCGATATAATAATCGTTGGCGCATCAATCCACTTGGATTGAAGTGTGTTAGAGCCCTTCATTCAATACCGTCACGGTACACTACAGTCCACTGTAGGAGGCATTGTGAACAGTGTTGCGCTCGCCCGAGAATATTACCCTGATTTGACTCAGGTACTCATTCACAGCCGAGTCGACTGGTATCCGAGATCAAATCACGATACAAATTCCACTGCCTCCAGTCAGGTTTGAACCGCGACCTTCCGTACGATAGCCAGTGATATAAACTGGGCATTATAGTCAAAGGGTAATATAGGTCCCCGGGAGAAACGTGGATTGGTAGCTACAATGGAGCATAAAATCCGGGAAACGTCTGCTAAACAAACACCAACAGCTCTACTACCAAACCCTATCTCCACATGCACGTGGTGACCGCTGGGAGCTCCTTTTTAACGAAAAGCTGAAGACGGAGAAGAGTGAAGGTGAGTCTCCCCCGCCTAAAAACGGGACAAATTGTACCAACTGGTCCTCCAGTTTGGGGTTGGGTAGGGCTGCAACCCTACACGGAATGTTTACAAAACCACAAAAGCAACCTCAGACTGGACTGACTACACAACGACGAACTCGGCAATGAAGACGGAATAACGATTTGCGTATTTTCTCATGGAACGTGTGCTCCCTGTATAGAGATGGAGCTACCAAGCAGCTAGCCGATACCCTGTCCCAATATAGAGCTGATGTAATAGTGTTGCAGGAGATGCGTTGGACAGGGACCAGTTTCCTGGAGAAGAGTCACTACACCATATATAATATTATAGTGAACATTCAGTAATCCATGTGCGGATTAGGTTTCTTAGTCAGCCAAAAAATGAAACCTGCTGTTATCGGCTTTGAAAACATAAGCGAACGACTATAGACACACACACAATTCAAATTTAGAAAAAATAGCCTCATAAATGTTCACGCTCCTACAGAGGAGAGGCAGTAGAATGAACCCTTGGAAGCCTGTGGGGATTTTGACCGTCAAGTAGGAACGGATGTTCCCATAGCTTACATCAAAATACAAATGATAACGGACTGCGGATTATTCAATTAGCAGTGTCACACGAAATGGTTGTCGAAAGTACCTGGTTTGCCCAGAAAGCGCACCACAAACTTGGGCCTCTCCAGATGAGACCACTTTCAACCAAATTGACCACGTGTCGATCGAACATCGCCATTTCTCAGCTTTGATGAATGTCAGAACATATAGGGAAGCCAATATGGACTCGGATCACTATCTCGTTGGCACGGTGCTCCGAACTCGAATAACAACACCATCAGGTGACAGTTAACACTGAAGCCATTCACAACACAGTCCTCACCAACACATATAACAGAGGAATGGATGCCGCAATAATCGCAGTCAACAGAGATCCTGGAAGTGAAGCATCAACAAATGATCTTCACAATCAGTTGAAGAACGTTATTATAAATACGGCCACACGGTTCAAGTACGTACCCAGCCGCAAAAAGAATCGGAACCGCTGGTTCGACAATGAATGTAAACTAGTAACGGAACGGAAAAATGATGCATACCGAGTAATGCTGCATTCTCAATGGACGCGGGCACGCGCAGAGACTTATCACGAACTCCGGCGAGCGGAGAAACGACTTTACAGATGGAAAAAAGAAACCTGAGAGAACCAACAAGTCTGGGTAAAACTGTATACGGCCATGAGAGAATTCAGTATTCCGACAAAACTGATAAGACTGATTAGGCTGACCTTGACCAATGTGCGAGACCAGATAAAAAAGCAGGATCGCTTTCGAATTGGCGGACTTCGTTGCGAAACCGGGATGTCTGGAGTTCCTTATTAAGGCAGGCCTTCACCGGATACCGGTTATTGCGACGTTAATGATGATAATTTATTTTATTCCTATATAGAAATGAGAAACCCTCAAAAAGGGGCTTGACCAAGTGCACCTAGTCGAATATTGGCTAGAACCAGCGCATAGAGTGGAACTGTTCTCTCAAGCGACCCTTTATAAAACATACAATAAACCATCAGACTGCAATATAATGCCCCAGACTTGATCCTACACAAGCAACCGAAACATCCTTCTATCCAGGGTAAAATAGGAAGTTTCGACCTGCTATTGAGAATCGGGGGCATGTAGATTGCCCAAACACATGGTGTTCATATGATCTAACTGGTATGATCCCATGTGCCAGACAGGACCTAATGTTCTACTCAACGTTGCCTTAGAGATGCCTAAGCCTTGCGGCCGAAACCTCCCCCCCCCCCTGAGGGGATAGCATGGTTTAACGTAGGATTAATCCTACGCTCTTCTTAAGACGCGCATTGATTTTGTGACCACAATCAGAGCCCCGTTAGACAAGCAGAACGGTACCAGTCTATGTCAAGTGCATGGCTTGGCATTCATACTGGTGGATGCGAGCATCACCTAAATCTCTACCGAACTATGGAGTACGGTACCCGTGTTGGTACGCAACACCACGTCGAGGCCCGAAGGTCTCTTCTCGCTTGAGCATCACCACAACCCCCATGAAACTCCCACTAGGGGGCCAACCGCAACTAACCGAGCTGTACTCAGATACGACAGGAATTTTCCTGAAGTATAGGAGTCCAGGGGCTCCCATGTGCCAGACAGTCCGCAAGCATAACTAATAAAAAAGGGTCAGCGGCTTTATCCGCTGCGATAAGTATTCGCAATCGATACGGCGTCAAGAAATTGCCGGAGAAGCGCCTTAGAAAGAACAATCATGGTATCTGCTATGATAATGTTCCGCTAGCTATTGTTGGCCTGAATATTAAAGTAGATAGGAAACGACGCAAAGGCTGACCAAAACAGCGACCGCGTGATAGACCTGGCGGTGATTTAAGAACCAATAAGGATATCAACCTGACAAGGAAAAGATAGTGAACCTGACCCAGCTGGGCCGATTCCGCTATCAAACGGAATAAAGACTAATGAAGAAAAGTCTGCTCGGGATGCAGTCTAGGATTTTATAAGCCTGATTGCTTCTTATGTAAGTTTATACAGATCGTTCAATAACTTGAAAACTATTTACCATTATTAAGTCGTGAGCATTTCGAATCGGTTCACTGTGAAGTTTCATACTAGACAGCTGAAAAACCCAAGCATGCCCACTTACTTCTATTCACATTTCAAAACAAAATTTTTGGAGGAACAGACAACCTCGGAGTATATTTCAAAAATACCACATTAAAACTTAACCATTCCAAAATTTCAAGTTTGAGGCGGATTTTTTTACATGGTAGATTTTGGATGTTAAATTCTTTTTTGTAATTTGCGTAGAATCACAGGATATTTTTCGACTCTGTGATCATGCCAATTTTAAACAAAATTCATTATGTGTACAAAGTAAGTTGCAGCTTGCTTTGAGGTAGAGTTCGAAGTTCCTAATTTGATAAGTTTCTAACTTATTTGCAGAACACGCGAAAATTACGACCAGCCATGCGAATCTTCGAACGTTACAAATCATCACGACCGGCGGTACGACTTGCCAGTCCACGTAAAACTTCGCCTGGGGGTGATGCTCTGGAAAAAGGACATCAGGAAGAATTCAAGGCCAATTCACGAGTGTATTCAAAAATGCGTATTGAGGAGCCTAGTACCGGTCTAGTTTTAGATGTGAATTTGAAATATTCTTTTCGGGAGATACCAGAGATTTCACCTCCATCCGTTAGTGGAATGGAAAGCTACCACAGGACTAAAGATGCACAAAGCCGACTTAGAGATATAGTGGGATTTAATGCTCGTCATTTAGACCCATTAGTATCTGGTCCAAGTGTTGGAGAGTTATCAAATGAAAAGAATAAGGCTTCACCACTTTTTACTTTTGAGGATCCAGAAAAGAATCATGAAAATAGTATTGATTTGACAGACTCAGCAAAGCCAGGTGCATTGAGATACAACGCAAAAGTATCTGGGAGGGTAGGCTTGAATGTCAACCAGCTAAGCCCAACGCAGATCAATGACACAATACAAGCGATTGCAACAAGTGCAATAGCCAATTCATTCAGGACTATAGTGCAGAAAGTCCAGAAACAAAAATCGTCTGGTGGATTGTTGACTATGATAAACAAGTCAAATTCAATGCCCTTCGGATTATCGAAACGTGGCATGAAATTCAAGGCTACCCCTGACCGACGTTATAGACGACATAGAAATATTTCTGAAAGTCTTCGACAAGGGGCACAAATGGTTCGCAATGAGAGAGAAAAGAGGACATTGGAGAAGACGTTGGATGTTTTTTCGGAACATACTAGAGACATCCCGACTTTTCGACGTGATATAAGAAGACGCACTCTGAGCAGCAGTGCGAAGGTCTCCAAGGAAAAAAGGGATCATTTGGCTTCTGCTACCAAACTTAGTGAAAAAGAAGGTCCTTTCTCTGTGAAAGTAGAGGAATGTTCGATTCAAGTTACCAACAAAAGTGCAGCGAAAACAAAATCGTTTTTCAGCGACCCAAGTCAAAATGCTTTTACGCCAAATTACAAATTTCTCAAGCAGTTCGCTGAGAGTACATTTGGATTAGCAAATCAACATATCAATCTAAGTTTGCCCCGTCAATATTCAAAAAAGGGTGCCGTCGTTATTGGAAAAGATATTCCACCCTTTTATCATATCTTGACCAAGATAAAGGAACGGGAAAGTATTAGTGAGAAAGATGCTGGCAAAGCGGAGGAGGGTAATAAAGTTTCTGGTCTGAAGGAGTCAGAAAACAAGGAACTGATCCATTCCATTCCGAAAAAGTTCGAGAACTCTGATCCCATTGAACCTGAAGGTAACAAGGAAAGTGAAACTGGTCTACCATTGGGTAGCCGTGAGGGGGAAAATGAGCTTACAGACCCTATAGCATATAACCAGAAACCTAAAATAACCTCCCCCATAAGAACAAAGTCAAAACAAATTCCGGTCGAAACACCAAATCCAGAGAAACTACGACAACTTTCTAAAGGCGCATCCGCTTGGCAAATCGCTCTCTCCAACTTCCTTTCTCCTTCGAAAGACTCTAGTGATCAAGACAATAAGAATTCTCCGACAGTTGAAAAGAATTCCAAATATGCAGAGTGTAAATCTAATGCTCCAACCTTCCCTCGGTGCGAAGGCCGCCCGGGTATTACAGGTACTACTAAGTCCGAGGAAAATAAAGAGTCCTCGAAGGGAATGCAATCCAAATCTGAAATCAGTGCGGGGACCGACGACTTAGGTGTCAGTTGGAATGCCACCAAGGCAAACCTTTCCATTGGAAATAAACTGAGTGGAGCAGAGGAAATGGGACAGAGAAAATTACAGAGCTCTCCACGCAAGAAGCTCCAATCTGCTGTTGAACTTTGCATAAAAAGGATGAGAGAAGATAAACTTAAAAGAAGAAGTTCGAAGAAAAATATCAAATCAGCAAATATTGAGAACAAACTTTTGAAATCCGATATCAAAAGTAAAGCTTCGAAAGGAGGAAAACTGGGGTCCGATTCTAGTGACGACAAAACTTCTGGAAAAGTAGCACCTCAGGCTGAGAAATGCACTACACCTGACATAGGCAAATCCTCGCACACAGACGGGAAAGGACCTAGCAAATTAAGTACCATTGATTGTAGCAAGTACAAAACCGAAGAAAGCAAAGGATCTAAAGAGGAATTTCAAAAGGGAAAACAGCACTCTGAATCATTCAGACCTCAAGCAAATTCAACCAAGCCTGACTCCACTAAAAGTAAACCTTTAGGAAAGAGAAGTTCGACAAGAGTCAAATCAGATGAGGAACACACAGAAATAGATTGTCAAGAAATTTTCGCTAGATTACAGAAAGAGTCTGCAAAATCAAGGTTGAAAACTCGTAAAACAATAAATTGCAAAAAACTAGCCGAAATACTGCATAGTTCAAAGAAGGCGAAGTCAGACAAGAAAGCAGCTTATTCGGGTGATGACACTAGAACGCCAGATACGATGGGCTCAACACAAGGTTACAGTAACAAACATGCTCTAAAAGCCGACCAGAACATTGATGTCAGCAAATGTAGGCCTCTAGATAGCAAAGGTTCAGAGAAAACTCCCTCCTCTCGAATAGGAAGTTCTACGAAGATAGATTATGGCAAGCCAACCATATCTGATAAGCTAGAGTCTGCCAATGAAGCTGATACAAAAATTAATTGTAGCAAATATCGTATTTTAGGAATTGATGATTCGAAAAAGGCTACTTCACAAGAGAAGCCCATTGCAGCAAGCTGTGGTAAGCTTAGTTCTGCACATCAATTGGGATCGGCAACATCCAGCGATAAAAAATCGAAAGCTAACAGTGAAGGAGTGAGTGGCATTGATTGTAGTAAATACAATATTTCAGAAAAGAGAACTAGCACTGAAGGTGCCAGGAATACCGCAATAGACCGTGGAAAACCTGAATTAGCTCAACAATCAGAAATTTCTAAGCCCATTGATTGCAGTAAATATAGAAGCAAAGAAAGTAAAGATAGTCCTCCTGTTGACTTTAAATCCCAAAGCTCTGTCGATTCAAAAGCTGCCAGGGAAATACTGGAGGCGATTAACGAAACTGATTTCAAAACAGTTTGCAAAAAGCGAACATCCGGAAAGGAGACCAAACCAAAGGACGAGCCTGAACCAAAGGTAAATATTAAAGATTCAGGGAAGTCTACCTCCCAGGAAACCCGATTTGCAGAAAGAGATTGCATAAAATCCGATCTAGTAAGTAAAGGATCTGATAACCCAAAAGAGGTTGATAAATGCCAGATGCAAGGATCGAGAGCTGGGTTCAGTGATTGCAGTATGGTCAAATCTACGGGGAGCCAAGTAAGTAGAACGGGTTCCGTATGTGCTAAACCCGAAAGAGGGGACCTGAAAGCTAGAGACACACCGAAATCAGAGGCACCGACTGCTTCTCCGAACCAAAAGCAGCCTTCATTAGCTTGTAAAAAGGCGGAAAAGAAGGGAACATTTGCTAAAGGTAAAACAGAAGCGCCAGATAAGGCAAGAAGCTGCAGCCCGACTAAATTTGAAACTCTCCAAAAGGATCTCAGGAATAAGCCTATAATTTCGTGTAGCACATTTATGACTCCAATTATCGATTCGCAAAAGGAGAAATCAGAGGCCCTATCGCAATTTGATAGAACATCAACGAAGTTTGGAAAGGGTTTTGAAAAGCCTATACCCTTGGGTAATGAATTCATGACGGCCGTGAATGTTCTTCATGAAGAAAACCTCTGCAAAGTTCCGGAAGCGCGAGTGTCAAAAAAGGATAGTTTTCAGAAAGACAAGTCTACCTCGATGGGATATTCACGGTGCGGAATTAATAAGCCTAAATCCGCTGACAACAAGTACCAGACTCCCGAAACTAAGAATCGAATTAATGCCACTCATAAAAAACTTACTCCTACCGAGGGATCAGGGAGGGAAAGTTCGAAGCCTGAAACAGGTATTGATTGTAGTAAATACAAGATTTCATATAATAAAGATACGAATAAGCCAGACCTTCAGCAAGGATCATCGTCGGCAATCAACTACAATAAGCTGGCACAGGTAGAACAAAATACATCGACGAGTCCTAATTGTGTTTCAAAAACACCCGGCGGAACTGATTACTGCAAACATAAGGTCTCAGAGGTCAAAAATTTCGCTAAGGCTACCCATGCAGTGGGGCCGGGAGTTCAAACTTCAAGACCTAAAATGGAAGAAATCAAGAACATTGATTGCAGTAAATACACACTAGGAAGCAAGGACAAAAATAAATCTTTGCCTGAAGAAAGTAGTAAACCGGGATCTGTACACCAAACTGGACCCGATAAGTTCAAACCTATGGCAAATATCATAGATTGTAGCAAATATAAAGTTAAAGAACTTAAAGATTCAAGCAATGCCAACCCAGAGAGAAAATCTGAAACAAGATCAGTTAAAGGTATTGATTGCAATAAATACCCAACGTTCAATACGTCCCAAGAAGGAAAAGACGCAAACAAAGCCACCTTACAGAAAAGGCCGGCGTCCATAAATCGCTGTGCTAGACCAGTATCTGCAAAAAAAAGCTGAGTCAGGCAGTCCGAAATCTAGAACAGAAGCAATAAAGGGTAGCAACGCTGAAGCCTTAGAAACCAAATCTTCTAAAAATTTTGATTGCAGCAAATATTTGACTCTACCAAACAAGGATACCAAGAATTCCACCCTCCAGGAATGTGGTAAACCAACATCCACTCAAAAAATTGGATCCGATGAAATGAAGACTAGAACGGAAACCCTAAAGTCAATTGATTGCAGTAAATATAACAATGCACAAATAAAGGATTCGACCAAGGCTACCACACAAACGGAACCATCTGATAAATTTAGTGATGGTAAACTTCCTTCGCTTTCTCAAAAATCAAAAGTTGGATCACAAAAGTCTGAAACAGGATCATTGAAAGGAATTGATTGCAGTAAATATCTAATGTTGAACTCATCTCAAGGAGAAAAGGACACAAGAAAGGCTGCCTTGCAGAAACCCGCGACAACCACAAATGATTGTGTTAGACCAATATCTGCAGCTGAGTCGGCCAGGTCGGAATCTAAAACAGAAGCGACGAAGAATGGTAATATTGACTGCAGCAAATACTTGAGTTCACAAAGCAAGGATACGAAGAATGCTACCCCTCAAGAATGTGGTAGGCCAGCATCCACCGTGCCAATTGGGTCTGGTGAGGTGAAATCTAAACCAGAAACGGTGAAGACAATTGACTGCAGCAAATATAAAAGCTCAGAAGCGAAGGATCCAACTAAAGCCCCTCCACAAAAAGGACTATCTAATAAAATGAATGACAGTAAAGTTACGCTTGCCGGAAAATCAGAACTTGGACCTCAGAAATCTGAAACGAGGTCAGTGAAAGGTATTGATTGCAGCAAATACACAGCCACGGAAAGCAAGGCCGTGAAGCTTATACCTACCCAACAAACTCAACCCAATAAGCCTAGACCTGAAACAGAAAACCCCAATAAAATTGACTGCAACAAATATAAAACGGCGGAAACTAAGGGCTCGCCTAAGACTACCCTTCCAGAAGAAATATCTACGGCGAAAGGTGGCAATAAGATTAACCCTCCTGAAAGGTCGCCAAATGAAAGTTCGAAATCTCAAACTCCAAAAATTAAAGATTTCACATCAGCAAATACAGGCATAAGAAAATCGGCAGTCCAGGAAAGCTGCAAACCAGCAACAATTCAACAGACTGGGCCCGACAAACTGAAGCCTGGAACAGAAACTCCTAAATCAGTGCACAATATGCATGGGCCTTCTGAAACCAAGGACCCGACCAGCCCTGTTTTTCAAAATACGAGATCTTGTGGGGTAGCAGTGAAAGAAGTTGATTGTAGTAAATACAAAACCTCTAAGAGTAGTGGTTCGACAGGAAGCACCTCCCAGAAAGATCAACCTACAAAAGTTAACCATGGTAAACTGGAGAAACGATCATCAAGCGTCGCTCATTGTAATAAAACTGGAATCATATCAACACAGGCCAGCGGTACAACTACAAATTCTGTGATGATTGCTCCTCAAGCATTCGATTGTACCAAGTTTGTACAAAAGATGGATGAAGCAACCAACGATGCGAAAAAATTAGGAAAAGGAACAGCGAACTTGCCTGTCAAGACTCCTGCTGTGCAGACTAAGAAATCAGTTCCGACTGATAGCAAACAATCTAAAATTCCAGAGCAAGCTGTGAAGTTTGGAATAGTTGCTGGCTCCCATCCTTCAACTACATCAAAAGTAGAAAGGGAATCCCCGATAGACTGTGGCGCAACCCTAAGCCGAAAAGACAACAATGCTCAATCTGAAAAAATCATAGATTGCAGCAAGACGAATTCCTCAATTCGCCCTGATAGCCAGTCATCCTTAGGTAAATCGACTACAGTCAATACTATCAAAGGAGGCGGCACACCGACTGAACCTCGGAAAACGTATCAACCAAACCGTAACCAAAATACTTCAGCAAAAAACGCATCATTATGTAAAGGTCAGGAATCCTTTTTATTTCAACAATCTCAGGTGCAATAAATCTTCTTTGCAGAGACCGAGTCTATTTCATCAGGGCCAGAAAAGTTCAGCGTAAAGTCCCAAAGGCCGAAACAGTGTGATGAACCGAGAGAGTGTAGAAGACCACAGCCTTTTGAAGAAATTGTTAGGCGACCTGCGAAACGTATTGTTGCAGAACAGAAGCCGGTTCCTTTCAATTGTTGTTTGAAAATTGCTGAAGCACGTAAAGTAGTCATCGATGAGTGTAACATGCCTCAGGCTTGTGATGATTGTAAGTAGAAGTTGTTCGTTTTGCCAAACTACTTTCTTCTATATGTATATGAAGGAAGACGCGAGGATCATATTAACGGTCATGACACCACCAGAAAAAAAATGTAAGCTTCTCAGAAAATGCTGCTGGAAGAAGATCGGTTTACGAACGGAAGAATTTTCTTCAGAGAAAGTGATGCTGCTTGTCACAAATGATAGACATCGATATTAGAAATCTGGCGTTTCATGGGTTCATAAGTGAAGGAACTATTCCATAAATTCAGTTTCTTCGATACATGATGGACATATATCATCTTGGAATACTCCTATTCTGAACATATAGTATGTCCAGGTAGTGAGGCATGGGCGGTCAAAGTGCCCACATACCTTTGCACCTCTTTCTTCTTTTTGACAGGACAAACTTGGCAATATATTTGCTTGGTTCTAACAGGAAAAAAAATTTCAGCTCTGAAACTTGTCCTTATAGTAAACCTGTCCTCATTTTTAATATTAGTATTTGCCAATGCCACTAACACACCAATTATTGGTTTCGGTCTCGGCGGCATGGATGAAAGTGAACATCTTCTTGCTAAGACATCCTAGATTTGATTTCTATCTGATCAGGTGTCCCAGACTGTATTGAATCTGGATATAAATTACAAACGAGTTCTTCCATTCCTGGAGAATTTTTAAAGTGATCAGAGAACTGCTCAACGCTCTCAAAGCTGTTTGCCGCAGATTGAAATACGCCCATTCTTCAATCGCTCGTCAATCATTCAACCTTTCGCTCTTATGGTCGCATATACCTTAGAAAGCTGGCTATATATTGCCCCAAAAAAGCCCACTTCTTTCTATCTATGGGGTCGGGTATATCCTGCTACCCGTTCTTCCCGCTTGTTCCAATTTTCTTCAGTTGAAGAACTAGTCCTCTCATCTCTTTTTGTAAATTATGTAAACACATCGTAGAAAAAGAAGACGAGGCAGACCCTACTTGAGATGAAGCGATGGCGTAGGTCAGTACGCCAGACAGCTTTTAGGGATATCGAATTGGTGGACCTCGGCTCAACACCGGGATGTCTGCAGTTCCTTATTAAGGGAGGCCTAAACCGAATACCGTTTGTTGCGCACATCTCTCAGGATTTCTTCCGAACAATATGCTCGTGTCCGTCGGGACGGTGCCCTCCAATGGCAAGAATGAAACCAGTTCCGTGCGGAGAAGTGCATCGAAGCCTTTCAACAAGCTACCACTCTGCGTACAATACAACGCATAACACGTCACAGGACAACACAAACAAAAAATACACGGATGACTGTCCCTCACGGCTCCTATGGCGACTGGGCCATAACACTGCAGATAAAGCAGCGGCGAGGAACTCCCTCCGTCTTCAGAAGGCACCACGCGTGTATACATTAGCGCATCAAAGCTTATCACTGCTAGCAAGGCATTGGCTGAGATCATAGATACTGTTCCCTAACTGAACACCCAGTCGTCTAGATTGTATTATAGACGCCTTTGAGAAGCATCGCGATTCTCTGGTGACTTTAGGAACACAACATCCCTGGTATTCTTCCAGAAAGCAGGGAAATAGCCCTCCCGCAGACAGCACTCGTACAGTCACTGGACATGAGATGGGACGGCCCGCCAGATGACTTTTCACGTCTTGCCAGTCATCCCATCCCAGCATCAGTCTTACCATGCTCTCCTCTATGTCGCAACACTGCAGAGGGAAATTTTTTTTCTTTTCCTTTAGCGCGATCGCCAAGAGACCAAAAAGGTTCATATCTCGCAGATCCCCTCAAGGGTCATTGGTATGTTTACCAACGAATCGCCTCCAATCTTCTTCTTTCCACTCGCTCAACAGATCCTAGTAAAACTATACACCTCGCCTGAAGGTGGGCCTAACCCGTCGATGTCAACTGGGGGATTAACTTCCCAACGAGGATACGCCCGTTGGAATCCCTTCCTCAGGCGAGAGACTACGGGGACCATTCCGCCTTCCGTTCGGACTTCTTTAACATTCACGGAACATATCTACTCATTCAATCACTATAAATAATGCATGGGACTTTGTTTGGATAAACGATTGTCGATGCCTGAGGCACAAACTGTCAAGTCGATGACACATTATATATTATTACATGCCGTTGCGAGATTTCGATCATGTAGTATAACGTGTACGTGGTTGTGTATTGGCAGCATGCTCCACAGAATAGCGCTACTCCTTGAAGCAGCCAGCCACTGTCATCAGGCAACTATCTATGTATATCTACTTCACCACACAGCAGATTCGGCATTAGTATAGCGTAGATCCTCTCAATTAAAGTATCTACGAGACAATTTTTTCTGGCATCGTCACAAAGTTTTTGGATGTGAATACTTAAAGGACCTCCTTAATATCTATCACCATCCCCATCGCGTGCTCACCTTTCAGAGTTGTCCCTTGTATCTTGGAGCCCAAGGAATAGACAGAAGCCTGACAGGGGTGTCCACGCTGGTAAGCATGTTGGATTTCACTCAATCGATACTATCTTCGCAATTTCTCTTAAATGTGTGATGCCTAATCAGTTTCCCTAGACATTTCCGTGAGCTTAATATAAAGCCGATTTGTCTAAATTTTTTGGGTTTGAATAGTCGTTCTTCTCAGGTTTTCGTGTAAGGACAACCTTAACCTTAGCGTAAAACAGAGCCTTAACCTTAACGTAGTTTAAAACAAGATTTGCCAGAAAGATATTTCATTGAAGTCGCACAAGGTGCTCTGGACCCTTCTTTAGAATTGCTGAATAAATGCCATTCATGTTAAGTGTCATCCATGCTCAAAGGGTAGTATAGTAGCTCTCGCTTTTTGATCGATAACTATTTCCCATGCAATGTTCCAGTTTCCCTTATAACATTTTTGTGTCGAAAGGTTTGCTGAAACCGCACATTCTCTCTCTTCCAATTTCCAAATGACTGCTTTAAAAAGAATCTATACTGGTTCAACTCTATGGTTTTTCTGAAAGTACAACCATGTTTTAAGACTCCAGCTTGACTAAATAGCCCCGTTTAATAGTCCTGCACAGTTTTGAAGTCCCTCTCATGCCCTCCAGTTCTTCACTGTATGTTCCCAAAAGGGTCTCTCTCCGAACTTCTTACAAGTCTCTTATATTCACGCTAGAAGTTCCTGAATTAATAACTGTGTGTGGGTGTGTGTGTGTATGGTGGGGGAGAAGCTACAGCTTCTGAGCACTCAGGCCGCGTTGGCCCATTGTACTCGCCTCCCCCGTCTAACGGAATATTCCATTTAAGCTCTGCCACCTGTCGTTATGGGAAACTTGTTCCCAGTTTTTGAAAACAGATTTAGCCAATGCTACTGATACCCCAATTGCTGGCTCCGGTCCCGGCATTGGGGAGATTGACCCCTCTTTCGCTAAAGCGTCCGAGATTTCATTTCCTTCTATGCCACAGTGACCAGGTACCCAGAGTAGTTTCACCGTATTGAATCTAGACATAGAGTTCAAACGGTTTCTGCATTCCTGAACGATTTTCGAGGTGATCAAAGGATTGCTCAATGCCCTCAGTGCAGCTTGACTGTCACTGCAGATTGCGATGCGCCTGCCCTTCAACCGCTCGTCAATCACTCAGTTTGCCACCCTTAGGATCACATAAACTTTGGCTTGAAAAACCGTTGCATATTGTCCCAAAGGAAAAGCCCACATCTCGTTTTTATTCGAGAGGTAGACTCCGGCTCCAGACCCCTCTTCTGTTTTTGAGCCATCGGTGTAGAAGACTTCCGCATATCCCGCCACGCATTCCTCTGGGTTTTCCCAGTCCTCTCTACGCTTCAGGGTAACTTCATATCTTCTACCAAACAGATGTATGGGGACACGAGAATCGGAAGGCATTGTTAGAACTGGATTCAGTCCTCCCAGTAACTCTTCCAATGCTCTGTGCCCCCCACATCCGTTGTTTTCCCATAGATCTAATCGAATTAGCATATGAGCTGCTCTCATTGCAGTGCTTTGAATAAATATATCCAGGGGCTGCAAATTGAGTAGTGCATTCAGAGCTGCGCGGGATGTCGTGCTCATGGCACCAGTGATACCCAGACAAACAGTTCTTTGCAGTGCGTCTAGTTTACGGTGAAAACCTTTTTGTCTCACCTTAACCCAACACACTACGGATGCATATACGAACATCGGCCTAATGATGGCAACGTATATCCACATTACCACATGAGGCCTGAGTCCCCATGTCGAGGCAAAGGTCCGTCTGCACAGCCCATAAGCTGTGAGAGCTCGTTTCATCTTTACCTCTACATGTTTGTTCCAAAGAAGTTTTTTATCTAGAGTGACTCCCAGATATTTCACTTCTTCGGAGAGTTGAAGGGTAGTACCCCTCATCTCAGGGAGACAAAGTCCATCCAGTTTTCTCCTTCGTGTGAATAAAACCATTGTGGTTTTATTTGGATTAACTGACAAACCATGTCTAAGGCACCAGCTGTCTATCAAATCAACGGCACGCTGTATGTTCCTACACACCGTTCCAAGATCCCGATCAACAGCAAGTACAGCCACGTCATCAGCATAAGCTTGAGCGTGTATTGGCAAATTTTGCAGTTCGCAAAGCAGTGAGTCGATCAGCATACTCCACAGAAGTGGCGAAAGCACACCTCCTTGGGGGCAGCCCTTCGTCGCTTCTGTAGTCAGGTAGCGATCGACCCCTACCTCAGCGCACAACAACCTTTGCGTTAGCATAGCATGGATCCACTTAATTAAAGCATCATCAACACCATGCGCTCTGGCGGCATCACAAAGTTTTTGAAAAGGCGCACAGTCAAAAGCCCCTTCAATGTCCACGAACACCCCCATCGCGTACTCACCATTCAAAGTTGCATCCTCTATCTTTGTTACCAAAGAATGAAGAGCAGACTCACAGGACTTTCCACGTTGGTAAGCATGTTGGTTTTCACTAAGTGGGTGTGACCTAAGTGCGTTTCCACGAATATGACACTCCACCAGTCTCTCCAAACCTTTCAGCAAGAATGAAGTCAAGCTGATCTGTCTGAAGTTCTTTGGATTAGAATAGTCATCTTTCCCAGGTTTCGGTATGAAAACTACCTTAACCTGTTGCCAAGAAGAAGGCACGTAGCCCAGAGCAAGACATCCTCGAAAAATATTTCTTAGAGGCCGCTCTAAATGCTCCATACCCTCCTTTAGCATTGCCGGATAGATGCCATCCATGCCAGGTGCTTTGAAATGTTCAAAGGACAGTATAGCAGCTCTCACCTTTTCATGGGTAACAACCGCTTTCGCAGTGTTCCAGTTCCCCTTGCAACGCTTGCGTGTTGAAGGGGTTGCAAGAACCGTCAACTCTCCCCCTACCACTTCTCTCACCCGTTCTCCCGGGTGGTGTACTTCCAGGAGGGTCTGTACTGAGTCCAGTCTGGAGCTCGTGAAAGTACCGTCGGGTTTTCTAAGAGAATCCAACTTGGCCGACTCATTCCTTTTGAGGACTCTGCACAGCCTTGAAGTCTCCCTTTCGCCTTCCAGTTCCTCACAGTACGCTCTAAAGGAGTCTCGTTTCGAGCACCTCAGGAGCCTCTTATATTCACGTTGTGAGTTCCTGAAATTAAACCAGTCTTCGTCCTTGTTACTTTTGCAAGCACGATTTAGAAGTCGTCTGGTTGATTTCCTGAGTTTTTGCAGTTCTCGGTTCCACCAAGGAACCGTTTTACCGCTTTGGCCTCGGGAAATAGGACAAGCCTCTTCATAGCACTCTAAAAGTGTGCCGTTCAGAGCTTTCAATTCATCTTCCAGCACCAAAGGAGTCTTTAGTCGCCTAGGGAACTGTACTTTATTGCCAAGAAGTTCATTGAACTTTGCCCAATCCGTTTTCCTAGGGTTCCGTCTTTGTATTGCAGACTGTTCGCCCGCAATAGTCAGATTGAATTCTAGATATCGGTGATCTGACAGTGAGACCTCGTCTAACACTCGCCAGTGTGTAATCAACTCTAACAATTTTGGGGTACAGATTGTTAGGTCAATTACTTCGCTTCTTCTCGGTCCCACGAACGTAAGGGCGCACCCTACGTTTGCAATCATAAGACCAGCTGAAGTGATGAAATCAAATAGCTTCTCTCCTCTTGGATTGCATTTGCTACTGCCCCAACAAATATGTTGAGCATTCGCATCGCAAACTATTAAGAGTTCGAGACTACTTGATTCTGCATACGCCACCAGATCCCTAAGTTCTTGCGTCGGTGGAAGATACAAAGAATCATAGGGTAAATAAGCGGAGGCAACTATGATGTTTTTCCTCTCGCCATTTATTTGGTATTGTATGATGACCGTAGCTAAGTCCTGGGAACAATATAGTCTCAGCATAGTTGCCTCTAACCGTCTTGACATCAGGACGCAAGCTCTGGGTCTTATGGATCTTTCGTCATAGAAGATCCTAGCCCCCTTTACTGATCCAATGCCACAGATTCTGTTAAATCGAACCCACGGTTCTTGCACCAGAAAGATATAGGGGAAATCCTGCAGCTTTGTCATTCTCGCTGCCAACAGGTAGGAGGGAGCTTTGGCATGCTGCAGGTTGATTTGACCAATTTTTATGTTTTTCGACATAAACTTAGTCTATTGTCGCTGACAGAAGAGTCTGGTGCGTCCAGTGTGGATCTTACCGGGGTTTCCAGTTTATCCCCACCTTCCGTCGGAGATTCCGCTTCCTTGTGTCCGATTTCTCTGGGCGCTACCGCGCCTAGTGGTACAGCCACGTCCATGTCCTCATTCCCAAGGTGCTTCATCTTCCTTCGCCGTGCTCTCTTCTGCCGTCGGCTTCGGGCCTTTCCAGGTTCATTTCCACACACCGGCGTTAAACCAGTAGCGTCCACGTCACCAGCTTCCCGTTCTTCCGCTCTTCCTGGTAAGGATGAAGGAGAAGGTTCTGACAGGCAGAATTCAGCCGTAGTCGGATTTCTAGTTTCTCCCATTTTGAAAGTTTCCGTACTTTCCTTTCTGGCTAACTTCGCCGTAGGCACCAAGTGCAAACTTTCCACTGAGTCGGAAAGCATGCCTTCTACAGATTGATCTGTAGGCGAATATGAATGTGGTGAGGCCTCCAAAATCCGCGCCTCGGCCGCGACATGATTGCTCATGGTCGCGGGTGGATTCGAAGTCTGTGACTTCTTACCACTTGGAGAGTTTAAATCCATCGTTTCCATATTCATATTTTTGGACACCCTTAGTGTAGTAGTAAACTACTACAGGCTCCCCCACCACGACAAGGTGGTGTCCGAGGGGGAGGAATTAATAACTAATAACTGCAAAAGTCGCCTGGCTGATTTTTAGAGTTTTGTCAGTTCTCTATTCTACCAAGAAACTTACTACCTTTAACTCGGGTATTAGGGTAAGCCTAAAAATGTGCTAGTCAGAGTTTCTAGTTGGGCTCACAAAATTTTACGGCCAAGAAGTTAACTGAACTTTATCTACTCGTTTTCTTTGGATTCCGTCTTTGAATTACAGTACATTCGCAATAATAGTCAAGCTGAACGCAGTGACAGTGACGCCAGTTTCTAAAAAATTCTGCCATCTTTAAAGCGCAAACCACATTGCCTGAATTCGACGGGTGTAGAAAACATACTGAAATGTTGTGATAAAATCAAGTTGCTTCTCTCCTCCAGGATTTCTCAATTTATGACCTCTACCTACTGTCATTTCCACTTCTTGATCAACACGGTAACGCTGACCCGTCCACCAATTAAGTCCTCCATATGATATCGTTTCAGGCCGCCTACTGCTGACTTATTGGTAAACTTTCCGCGCCTGATTCGGTTGCCCTTGTACTTCTCAAGCGGCAGACTTATTCAGTTTTTCCAGGCTTTCTTCTTTTGTCTGTGAAATCGCTTAATCGCTAGGACGAGTTTGTAATAAGTTGCCTGGAATGTAGCCCCCAGTCGTAGAAGTACGAATGGTTAAGTTCTTCAAGTGGTTGTGAAGACCATTTGTCGATGCTTCACCTCCAGTATATCTGGTCGCTGTCGGCTAATACGGCTCCTTTTGTTATGGATAGCTTCAGTTTAATTTGTTTGGATGTGGTGGACCTCTGTCCGTGTAAACCAGGTACTTCGGCCGTTTCTGTGTGACACTATTAGTTGAATAATCCGCAGTCGTTGCCATTAATATTTCAAAATTTTGCCTCACAAGGACGGAGTTGGCTCATTTTCTTAGCTGGCATGGAAACCTCATGTTGTACTGGATGGCTACAATAATATATGGCTCTTCTCCAGGAAACCGGTCCCTGTCCAGGGTATATTTTGTTACGCTGTGACATCAGCCTTATATTGGGACAAGGTATTAGCTAGCTGCGAGCAGCTTTCGGTCTGTATAGGGAGCGCACGTTCCTCGAGAAATAGCGCATATTGTTTGTCTTTTATCTTGGCCGGGTCCGTCAGTCAGTCCTACCCGACCCACAAAGTAGAGGACCACTTAGTAAAGCTTGACCCGTTCTTCTGCGTGGGAGACTCACTTTCATCTTTCGCTGTTTGCAGTTTTTCGTCAAGAAAGAACTCCCAACGATCACCATGTGGAGGTGGAGGGTTGATACCAAAGCTGTTATATTTATCTTGGTTTAGCAAGTAGCAGGCAGTTCGTCCGTGTTAGTCAATCCAATTACAAAGTAACGATCGTGTAATAATGAGACTTCGTCTCAATCTCTAATCAACTCTCACATCTTTGAAGTACAAATTATTTGGTCAATTACTTTACTTCTCTTTGGCTCAACAAACGTTGAGGCATACGCTAAGTTGCCCGACGTGAGACTTCTAGACACCGTGAGCCTTTTCCCTTTAGGAATCCAGTTGTAATTTGGAACGTTCGCATCACAGCCTATTAAAAATTTAGGACCACTTGATTCTGAATACGGAAATATCAGATTCCCCAGTTGTTTTGCTAGCGAAAGACAGAGATCATAGGGTAGGTAGTCAGATTTGAGTTTACCGCTTAGCATTAACCTGGTATTGTAAGGTGCCGCAGCTAGATCCTGGGTGGAGAATGGTTTCAGCATGTTGACATCAAGGTACATGCTCGCTCTACGTGCCGAACTATCTCTTACGGATTTTGGGGGACTATCTGAGGAACAGCTCCCTGCTCTATGAATCACTAGAGGGTCACGTTGGGGGTAGCACAGGGATCCATCCTAGGGCCGGACCTCTGGAACGCTACCTATGACAGTCTGCTTAAACTCGACATGCCAGAGGAGTCGCGCCTGGTCGGCTATGCAGATGATGTCGCAGCGCTTGTTGCTGGACGCACCGTCGAACAGGCGCAAAGCAGACTCGGTATATTGATGCGACGGGTAAGCGGATGGTTGACTACTCATGGTTTCAACCTTGCACTGGAAAAAACCGAAGTAGTCATCCTGACTAAAAAGAGAATTCCGACCCTGCGTCCCATATCGTTCGGCGAGTCGATCATCGAGTCAAAATCAGCGGTAATGTACCTCGGGTTGACTCTTGACTCAAAGATGAGCTTTTCTGAGCAAATCCAAGCAGCAGCGAACAAGGCTGCGGCTGGAGTTTCGGCGTTAAGTAGGCTAATGGCAAACATTGGGGGTCCTACGTCTAGTAGGCGACGTCTCCTGATGAGCTCAACGCAGTCTGTCCTGCTCTACGGCGCAGAGGTATGGGCTGGCGTTCTTAAAAACGAGGTATGTCGTAAACGCCTCGCGCAAGTACAGAGACGGGGAGCTTTACGGGTGGCGTCTGCGTACCGCACTGTCTCTGAACCGGCCGTGATGGTTATCGCGGGAGTTATCCCCGTTGCCCTTCTTGCTAGGAAGCGTCAGGCCATATACAAGCGCAAGGAAGATGAGCCAAGGGAGGTGATTGCTCGCGAAGAACGGCAACACACTCTAGACGAGTGGCAGCTCTCTTGGCAAAATGAAACTAGAGGCAGATGGACTGCGCGGCTCATCGGCAACTTAGGTGCGTGGCTGAATCGGAAGCATGGTGAGACTGACTATTTCCTTACCCAAATTTTAAGTGGGCATGGAGGTTTTCAGTCTTACCTGCACAAGATTGGAAAGGCGTGTTCTCCGGATTGTGTGTTTTGCAATGGAGTTGTGGACGACGCCCACCACACTTTTTTTTCTTGTGGAAGGTGGGATGGGGTTCCTCAGCAGCTCTATTTAAACACAGGGGATCTCTCTCCAGACAAGATTGTCGAAGAGATGCTGAGGACTGCTGACAGGTGGAACCGTGTTGCCCATTGCGTTGGGGCCCTTCTCGTTGCTAAGAAGATAGAACTCGACCGGTGGAGGAGCCGGATGGCAGGGGGTTCCTTGAACTGACAGTTCCCTTCCTCCTCTCCCTTCCCGTTGGTGAAAGGAATTCCCTGATTTGAAGGCTCCGCAAAGCGGGAGAGTTCGGGGACTACCCCGAAGTAATGTGACAAACGGTTCCAGGCTAGCTCTCTGACGATGGGGAGGTGTTTAGTTGGTAGTCCGACGACGTACCGAATCGGAAGTCCAACACTGTGTGCGTAAATGCATACCCCAAAAAAAAAAAGGTACATGCTCTTTATCTCGTAAATTTTTCACAGTAGAAGCTTTATGATTCTTTTACCAGAAAACAGCAAGTTCATATGACCCACCTTTTTTACTTAAACGTAGTCTTAAATGCTATAGAAAGCAGCAAGAAGAGTATGCAGTCAGTTTGAATTCCATCAGTGTCACCAGGTTTCCCTCATATTTTACCGTCAAAGACTCGGTGTCCTTACAATCAATTTCTCTGGAAATTGCCGCAGTGAAGTACTCATTCAAAAAGGATCTCATTTTTTTCACGGAAATCATTTTTTTTTTCGATTTAGCCCCTTTTCTAGTTTACGGTGTCCGGTTAGACAGATCTGATTCCACGAATGGATACGGAGCCACACCAAACTCCCTTTTCCTTTGCTTCTTCCGTTGAAGTTATATGACGTAGGATTTAGCCTGTGGTTTCTTCACCAATGCCAACCTCCATACAAGGTTCTAGTAATTCTCTATTCTCCGCACACAGATCCGCTGTGGGGAAGCGAACTAAAAATTTTGCATTCTGCTCTATTTTCTTTGAGTCAAAGACAATTATCGTCCTTTACTCTCTAAATAAAAATGACACTCTACATTTCCCTGGTATTTGAATTCAGTTCTTAACAAGAAAAGGACAAGCTCCTTCAGACTATTTTGCCCCTGAGCGCCTTCAGCTAGACCACCAAGGTGAAACCCTTTACATGTGTTCATTTATCCTTCTTGGCATTCGTGTACTTTAGCCTTTAGTATCGGAGATGGATACAGTGGTTCGGTTCGTCAAACATGAGAATGATGTCCTCTACCTTTCTACGAGGGCCGAATACCCAAGGTCCACCATGGTGTATTCCATTTAGCTCAGTGTTCACGATGATTATTGATTGATGATTAGCTACTTTAAGGTAGTCTCATCAGTGCAACCCAAATGAAGCAGCCTTGAAGCTCTAGACTCCGTTGACCACCACAGACGTGTTAATTTTACGATCTTTAGGCACATTACCGCAGAGGAAGAATTTGCTACTTCCAGTGTAGGTCCTTCCGCCGAAAGTTTCGCATATGATTTCCTTGGACATTGCATTGGTATTAGAGCAGTTGCGTTCACCAGCATCCAGAGCAGAGGTGGTGCAGAAGATTCTTACAGACAAGATTTGGTCTGTAATTTTACTTTTCTTTTATGACTGGAGCTTCCTTCTGTCGATTTGGAAGATTTAGGCAACAATGCTATGGATAAACCACCCGTTGTAGGGTTTCCATACTCTTCTAATATGGGAGTTGTTTCACAAAAAAAACTGGCGAGCAAACTCATTCTAAAAATGTCTAATTTGAAGGGAAGAAGCGATTCTCCCTCCCCTCACCCCAGCACTCGTTTAAAAAATTACTTTGTAGTAAAAAAACGAAGAACTTTCTTTCATTTTAACAGACAATATATTTTCATATGATTAATCTTAATCTTTCCAGATGTCATCGTCAAAATGAGAGCAGTTGGTCTTTGTGGTTCTGATGTTTATATGTTCGACAATGGTATCAAAGAGCTAGATTCAAACGATGTTAGCCTTGGGCACGAAGGAGCTGGAGAAGTGGTTGAAGTACGCTCACTTTGCATATAAGTTGGATAAATGCTTCAATTCATATCCTTTCTATAGGTTGGCCCCCGAGTCAAGCACCTTAGGAGAGATGACCGTGTTTGTATTGAACCTGGAATAACATGTGGCTTTTGCAAGTTCTGTAAAGTTGGACGCTATAATTTATGCCCAAATATGAAGTTCAAAGGACTATTAAGTAATTACTGTAGCCATCCAGAAGGTCTATGCCACAAAATACCCAAGACTATGGAATTCGAGAAAGCCGCCTTGGCACACCCTCTGTCATTGGGATTACATGCTTGTCATCGAGGTCGTGTTACTCTTGGGTCGCGAGTCCTTATCTTAGGTGCTTCTCCTCTTGGTCTTTCGTGCGTCATGGCAGCCAAAGCAATGGGGGCGGGAAGGGTAGCTATAATTGGTAAATTTCGAATACTATTGAGAATTTATCTGATTGTAATCATTTCTGATAAAGATGACCTGGAGAAAAATCTCAAAGTGGCCTGTGACCTATGCGCCGATGCTGCAATCTTGGTAAATGACACCTCCTCACCGGCTGAAGTGGCATTGGCTCTTTTACGTGAAATGAAATATCGTCCGAACGTCGTGATTGATTGCTGTGGATGTTCGAAAACAATTAATATTTCAGTGACGACCATCGAAGAGGGAGGCGATTTTGTCCTGGCCGGATGTCAAGCAAAACGTGCAAATATTCCGATTTTAGCGATATTGGCCAAAGAACTGCGCCTTCATACAAGCTTCCGTTCGTTAAACATGTAAGTAAACCACTCTCTCTTTTTCGTTATCCTTTCATTTTTCAATCCTATTTTAATAGGTTTCCCACAGCTTTAAACATGATCGACACTGGTAGGGCTCCGGTTGAGAAAATGATAACGCATCGTCAGAACTTTTGCGAAGCTCGAAAGGCATTCGACATAGCGCTCAATGAAACTAAAAACGGTGCAATCAAGGTCATGGTGGTTTGGCCTGAACCACAATCAAAAAATAAAGGATAACGCTCCATCCCCAAGGAAACGGCGAAGATTCAAATAGCAAAAAAAAATCCTTCAATATTGAAAAACTGTTACCAGGTTTTCGATATTTTTTTGTGATTGAATTTAGATTCTAATTTTTAGTTTATAAGGCTCCAAATTTGTTTACGTGGCGGTTATGATGATGGTTCAAAATTTATGTCAAATTGTACCGGGAGTGTTAAGGATCCAAATGTGTAATGAACTGGAACTGGTGACTCACTTTTGAACTTGACCGAGACTGCTACGTAATGTAGATAATGTGAAATTTCAAGGAGCAATTTTTGAACGGTTTTATTTATTTCTATGTAAAATGTAGAAAAATGTATACATTTTGTTGGGTAGCAGCAAATTTATAAAACCGAAATGTCTTATTTTAAGCAGTATATCGGCTATAAAGAAGAACTTGAAAAGATCCCAGAGAACAACTCACTCTTCGGCCACATCCTTTTAAAAAAAAAGCCTTTTCAGTTCTAACCAATCTTTACTCTGAAGGTCTTGGGGGTGACGGGTGTACCTGCCGTGTAGATATAATCAAATGGTCCAAGGAGACCACAATCAGAGCCCCGCCATGATTGTCACAGTGGTACTGGTTTATACTCAGCATTCGTACCAGTGGATGAGATCTAACACCTCTGCCACAACAAAGGGGTGCGGTGCTCGATTTGTATAGCCGAGTCTAGGAGGAACTCCTGGCCCCATGGTACCAGATAATGCGGTGAGGCTTGATGGTCCTTGCAGATTCCAATTTAATCACCCTTCTCGAGTACGTGGGGTATCACTCCCCTATGGGTTGACTGCAATCAGCTCGGTGGGGAGAATCGCAACGAGAACTTTCCACTTGTTAACTACCGCTCTGCGTTCAACACAACATATAGGACATCACAGGATAACACTAACAGGAAACATACTATAGCCATTCCCCTCTCATAATGCAAATGAAGCATCGTCGAGGACCTCCCTCCGTCGTGGGAAGGCAGCACGCGCGTATACATAAGCACATCGAAGCGTATTACTGCTAGCAAGGCACTGAACAAAACCGTAGATACCGTTCACTACGTGGATGCCCGTGTCATCCAAATTATGGATATTACAGCACGCTGGATAGATACAGAGGACATGAAATCAGCCCCCTGAATCTGTTCCACAAAGAATACCACCCCGACTGGAGGCAAAGTTCTTCGAGAAGAAAAACTCATTCACTCAGGAAACCTAATCAGGCCCAAAGTCCACAATGAAGCTCCCTCTGGTAGACTGACATTTTACGTACTCCTCCCCTATACCCTCTGCATCACTGTATCTTCACAAAATCCGGTTGCAACTAAGGTACACCCCTCATGACCGCCTACACCGTGGCACGCCAGGCTACCTCAAAATCAAGAGCAGGAACATCCTGCAAAAGCTACATTGCGGCGATCGAAACTGTGCGACACACAAGAGGACAGGTTAACAATGCCACCCGCAGACAAGCGGAGAGCAGTTTCTTGCCCTGCACTGTCAACGCAAAGTCATACAACACAGGGGACACACAGGTAAAACTCGCAGCAAAGAGTCCTACATATTAGCATCACGATGGTTTTATCCGTTGAAATGTCGACAGAAATGAAGAAATCATCCGCGTATGCAACGCACCCAACCACCCACGTAACCTCTCCATCAGGTTCCGTGTAAATAGACCAGCGATAAAGCCTGGCTCCACATACACCCAACCACACTCGTTCACACTTTGGACGATAGGAAAAAACTCTTGCACAGAGTTAATTAGTGGCAGCCACAATTACGAAGTTTCGACAATACAGATGATCAAGATTCAAATGATATATTCGCTATCACAATGATCAACAAAGTTTTTCATATCCATTAAGGTGTTAATGGTAGACCTACCTGTATGGAAGGCATACTACCTGTCAGATACAAAATAGAATGTTTCCGCCCCCCAATCATTGGATCATAATCACCTCCACGCCACTGGTCTAATGCAAAATCTTCATCTCCATTACCGCAAGACGTCGTTCATTGTCTTTTATGGTCGGCCAACGTCCATCACATAGCACCAGTTGTGGAACGCCAGCTTTCATTAATGCGTGAAGCAATTTCATAACGCAGTTCTCAATTGACTGATTGCATTGACCCGAGATATTTAAATCGTTTAATTCTGAGCAGGTCACTGCCGCTGACAGTGATTGTGCCCGTTTCATAGGGATCGGTCGTCAAAAAGTTTTATTCAGATTCAATCTGAGACCGTGTTTCATGAGGCGATCATTCCATTTTTGGACAAGTTGCCCGAAATCATTTTTGCTATTAGGCGCTAGGAAAAATCATCGCATGAAGCAGTGTATAGGGCGCTGGACAGTGGATGTCCTGTGTGACAATGTCTATAAGAAGAACAAAGAGGAGTGGTGAGAGGGCGCTTCCTTGATGAACACGAACTGAGAAACGAAGCGGTCCTGATACACACCCCCGCCACATTTCGAACTTTACTGAACTTAATGACAACCTCACCGACAATACATGAACCCTAATCTCAGTCCCACATTTAACCATTATAAAGGGCACAAACAAAGGACAGTTGTGAGACAGCAAAAGCCACAAAATAAAATCCTAATTGCCGCTTCTTATTTAATCCAAAGAACTGTCTTTTTTGACGCGAAGTTAAAATAAACGTACAGAACATAACAATCGTCACTCAAATTGACTAAATCAATGCCTCCTGGCAGAAGTACCGAAACCCACTTTTCGTACAAACAATAACTCCTGGAAACCAAAAGGTTGGTGGAATCTACCTTGACCCCAGTTTTTGTTGAAAAGCGGCGTTTCTACAAAACTTCTTGTACCATCTCAACAACCACCGCTTTGGATTATATAAAGCAACTCTGATATCATCAATAATTCCATGAAAACAAGGACTAGCACTGGAGTTGCAAAATTGAGGATATGCACGGTTCTTCCAATTTCTTCAACTACTGGACTTCCATAAATCCAAATCGAAACTCTTCGCAGGAAACTCAGCCAAGATTCTCCTGGAATGATGAGTATAACGTTCGATTCCTTGATATTCTCGAGCCTAAATACCTCCAATACCTCTCTTGTCGAGCCCAACTCCAAACCAATTACCCTAGGTTTGATGACAACACCTACGACCTGGTACAATGCCTCAGCAAGAGCTCAATGGTAAAAACCCCTATTTGTGCGGAAGCTGGCGACGCCAGGATGAAGGACCATTCATATAGTACCGGTCTCCAAAAGGAATGATAATCACTCTCTGCTTAACATATCGGCCAAAACCCTTAAGATAATACTCAAAGACTGCCTTCACCATTTCCTAGCGGATTCTGGATGTTTTCCAAAATAAAGCTATGCTTAGAGGAAGTACATTTATGTTTCCAAGAAATATTAAAAGTTTCATGTAGCAGCCATTTGCCTCTCGCCCAGCCTATCCTATGAATAGGTTACTTGAACTATCTAAAAGGCTACTTGGATTTGCATAAACTTCCCACAGATTGCTACACTACAATTAACAGATAACAACAAAAACTATTCAACTTGTAGGTTTGTGTAATAAATCCAACACTATAAGATTCAAATACGAGAAGTGGAGACCTAAAATTATGGATGCAGCTCTCCTGGTCCTTTACAGCACTCATATCCAATTCCTCAAGAGAACTACAGTCAGCTCATGGCTACATTCCGATGACATTTTAATAAATGTTTCAATAGTCTCCATTCCAATAAAAGTATACGCGAGGAAGTTTCCTAACAGCGGGAAAATCAGCATTGATTAGTAGTATGTAGGATACGAATTCGGACCGTCCCCACCTAGTATTAGATATGCTTAGATTATGGGTAAACGTCTGCAACCTGCCGGGGAACCTGACAGGAGGGAAACATGTCGCAGGTGTGGCAGGCAAACACCTGCAACGAAAAGGAGAGTTGCGTTCTATGTAGGGATCGTGGCGCGTCTGAGGAAAGCGGTACATATATTGGGGGCTCTAGACATTGCCCACTCTTGAAAGCAGAATTGGAAAGATCTACGACGCGGCTAACAAGATCTGCATCCTACGGATCAACGGATATTGGTTAGAGGAGACTTCAATGACCAGACACCCAGACTTCAGAGGAGGACGGATCCAAACCTACGTTTGACTACTTTCATTGCTTTGTTATTAGTTCTAAGGCTTCTTTTCTCTCCCTCAGGAAGGAACCCAGAGCCGCTTTTAGGCCCCATTGGAGTGTTGCTTGCAAGGTATCCTCCGCTCCGGATAATTCTAATGGTTCAAAAGTCCCCTGTGCACTTTATACTTTCCTATGTCGATAGTTAAACAAAGCACAGTGCCCTCCACTGTGGAATGTGATTTCGGGAAATGAATTTGAGAAATAGGTACATCCTGTTTCCCTCGTCCTCTTCATTTTTTAAACAGAAATATGCCACATATTTCTCTATACTCAACTAAAATATTGGTATAGCTTGGATTCTTTTGTGATTTGTTCGAATCCTTCCCAAAGTCTGCCAAAGTTAATTCGCTTTGCTTTTCTGATTCCATTGCCTTACATTGTCAATGAGTTTTCGTATTTTAGCCAGTTCCCGATTTGCTGTGCCCCGTTGTAGATTTTTCGGACTGTTGTTCTCACTCTGGCTCATTTCCTCTGTTGAAGTCTTCCATTACTGTTTCCAATTCCATTTCCCCCCACCTTTAAATGAGCAGTATCATTGCTCTAGTGTCTTACATAGGCACCCCAAACTGTTCTCCTGGAATTCTTTTTTATTCGATCCAGTTAAGAATTTGTTTCTCATACCAAATCTGATTATGCTGTGATCTGGCGTAGACGGTTCTTCCAAACTATCCAGGTTTAACTAGCTGAATCATAGGAGTATTTCCTAGGGTCACGTTTAGGACCCTTTACTTGGTGCTAGTGATAAATGTTGACGTAGTTCTCGATTATGTAATTGTGTAGAAAAAAGAAGCTATTCACCTTTTCGATGGGAGTCTTCGCTTCCTCAAATCCCCCCCCCCCCCCCTCCTCACATCCCAGAAGCATAATTTGGCAATCTAACGACCTGTTCCAGTGAATTTCGAGGATCGTCTGCTGTGAAGTAACCTCAACCCGATTGCCTTACGAGTTAAATAGTCACGAGATTTCAAGTAGAGAGGGAACTTTTAAAAGTATGACGCGATGATTGAGACGGCAGAGTGTGAGCCTTTCGATCTCGTTGCTACAGGTTCGGATCCCAGTCATTATGGATGTGTTGTATTTGTCTTTGTGTTTGGCTTCGTTTCTGTAATAATCACTTACATAGCATTAAGTGTGATGATAATGAAACTGAAGCACAGTCTCATTGAGAATAAAATGTGGAAAAAATAACAAAAAAAACAACGAATAGACTGCTGGGCGCCAGCATCCTCATACAAAAAAGTGAACTGAAAACAAGTATAGAAACTGTTGGTTTTCCACAAGAAGCGCCCCGAATACCCTGCATATCTCTTTCTTGCGAGTCATGGATCTGCTCCCAGTACACCCAGGGTTCTTAAACAAATTCTATTCTAATGTCATTCATGCAAATTGTTGTCGTAATTATTGTAGATGCAGCTTTTGCATGGTAGAGGTTTACCTAGACCATCTGAGTACTATCCATTCACTCCATTAACAATTGGAGCTGTTTCCACTGTCAGAGAGTGCTTCTCCTCCTGGGTCTTAGCAAATCCAAGGCGAGATCGTCCAGCCTCTCCTCGTCAACAGGCAGCAAATCTACCTACCCTTTCGACTTCCATTATCTTCACGATTACTTGAAGAATCTAAGTAGATTCTTCGGTTTGTCCATTTACACTTGCAACGGCATATTGCCGAATCTGTAATTGATACAGCATTTGTTGGTCTTGATTGCTTCCAGAAATTGGTCATCCATCCCGGTCATATGCAATTTCCCTCCGAACTGCCTCCGTTCATAGAAGCCCTCATTTTGAGCGTTTAGAGATTGGAATGTTGTAGTTTCGGTAAGGTGGACTGTCAATATGTATGCCCTTGGGGTACCATTCCCAACAGGTGTGAATAGATCTGCTTCTTTCCTGTTTAGCAATTCATTGACTATGGTCTCGCGACATTCCGTCGTGTCATCTACTGAGGATCTCTGCTGGTTTCAACCTTCTGATCATTGATCTTTGTTGATTGCGATCTTCGCAGCAAGGCAATGTTGGCGGTGACTCCGCTGGCTGATTTCATAACTTCTCCTTTTTTAATGCTGGCATCCGATTATAATATTCTGGAAAAGCACATAATAGCCCCACATGTTGCATCAAGGTTGATGTACCTCTTATTTGTCGTTGTTATTTCTGTCGTTGTTTGTGGTATTCGCTTAAATTCCACGACAGCGAGAGTCAAAGAGTCTGCCGTAGCATAGCGGACCAGATATCATGGAAGCCTCATTCGGGAGATATTTTTCGAGTCCCGAGTCCTGGTTGTTTTACAAATTAAGAAAAAAAACCCGTAAAGGGTATAATTCAAAATGTCAGAAACGCTGAAGTGTGAAACTTGTCAATTTCAGTATACCATCTTCTTAATTAAATATTTTGATAATTTCATGATTATAACGCCAATAAATAAACGCAAAAAGGAGAGAATTGATTAAAGAAATTCAATTTCAATATAAACACCCACTAGTTATTCCTATAAACTTCATTGTTCACTCAGTTTTCATAAAATCATGTATTATACTTTCCTCATCAGAGAAGACTTTGTATAGTGGGGAAAGTGTTGAAAGTGTTTATGCAACGATTCCGCTAAAATTTGCATATTTTCCATATAATATAAACTTTATACAATTTTCACTCCAACAGAGGTGAAAACTTCGGTATAATTTATTAAAATTCAGAAAAAGTAGAGGTAATTGAAAAAGAGAAAGTTTTCAGGGTAAACAATGGAAACCAGACAAAGTTTGCTTTAACATCAACACTATGTATAGCGTTTTCTACTGAAAATGAGGTGAATTTTATTTAAAACCTCTATATCCTGACGTTTATCTTTTATTATGAACTCTACCAGAAATGATTCCAAGCTGCATTGAATCGTTGAGGAGGATCTAAGCATCTTAGCTCTTTATAATAAGTAGATACTATCAGCTTTAATGAATCATCTATTATCTTAATATCGCGACTCCTTTGTAAGCTTTAGAGGAGTAGCGGTTGTCAAAGATTGTTTCGTAAAAGAGAAGAAGAAAGTCTAAATAGTTTGAGATAATTATGTCTTATTCCTTCATTTCTGGTGCAGAAAATTCGGTGTATTTGTATAATTACTAATAGAATTCAAATTTAACTTCATCATATCCTTGAATAGTCTGATCTACTTCAGCTTTCTAGTAAATTTGGAAAATACTTACAATATAATATCTTGATTGAAATATTACCGGCGAGTGTTACTAAAAATCTCTCGAAATTTAAGCGTCATTTTTGGAGGATTGAGAGAGTCCTGGACTTGATGACGCACCGGACTGATTGGGGAGTAACTTACTTCCACGGTTGTAGTCAACAGACCTCTCTTTTTGAGTTAAGCGCCCACTTTATTCAAACAAGTCGGGAAACCCATTTTTACGTAGCCCGTTAAGAATATGCATTTAGTATGTCAGATTTAGTACTTCGGATTGTAAATTTACACGGTAAAGACTACTTTGAGCTACTGTAAATTTGTTACTAATAGTATGATTTCGATCAAACTTGGAGATAATATGCTTCATATTATATTTTATACTACTACCAACTTTTATAACTCTGACATAAACTTAAGGGGGGTTTTACTCAATTTTCCCAAAAATATGGTAATATACTATTATTAACTTAATATGAACAGATATCGATATGGAGAGTATTTTGAGGCCTGGGCACCATATAAAGGCAGCTTCATGATTTTTTTTTCAGATTTTTCGGTTAGATAGTTTCTGAGAATGGGTCCGTTAAAGAAATCATCACTTTCCACCCCTCCCACTCCCCGCCTTTTTAACAAATCTCAAAACTAAGACCGGCTTCGAAAAGTACTAATTAAGATCTTTCATTTGATACCCCACAAGTAACTGATCGGTGTTAAAGCTGCATTTTGAGATTCTTGATTAATAATTATTCCACCAAATGGTTGCGTCCCACTTAGGTGGCTTCAAGCAGCAACGCGTTGACGCTACCACTGGCGGCGGCCGACAAACCAACCAAACTCGACAAAAGCAAGTAGCTAAGCGACGAGAAATACCATGATATTGACTGGGGCGCTGTGTACGCAGTCTCCAAGGGCCGCGAACCGCGACTTCAACTCGCCAGCAGCCTTCACCATTTCTGGCAAAAGGTAAAGCCGACTTGGCAGAAGTGGTGTTGGATTCCCAAATTGGAATACTCAAACTTCGGAAGCGGCCAGAAAAAATATGTCGGCGTAACAGCCGGCCTACCCACGGATTTGACTTTCGATGAGTACATACCTTTTACGATGATGCGACCGTTTGCGGCTTATTGTCTGATACCGACATATTGGCCGGCGCTAAAGAAAATGAGGAAGACGATGTTGAGGATACTGGGCCCATACCATTTCTAACATCAAGCGATGCTAGGAAATGATTGGAATATCTTCGATATTTGTTTTTGAAAAATGACGTAGGCGATAATGTGTTCACGTTAAGTTACAAAATTCTTTTGATCGCACACAGCAAACTTCTTTGAAGTTATAATAGGTCAAAGTTGGCACTTCTGTGCAAAGTTGAAACTTTAACTGTCATTATCACGCGAAAGTGGATATTCTCATATAATATATTCATATATTACGTGCTAGGTACTAATGGGGCAAATGTCCCCACAAATATTTTTATAAAAGAAATACACAAAACTTTCCATATTTGAAGCGTCTGGTCTCTGCAGACATGCTTGTTCATATATTTCCAAATAGAGGCACGATCGCACGATTGGTCTCTTTTCAAAACAATGGTACCCAATCTCTATGCACCACCAGTTGCTTCCCATTGACCTCTAAATAAATTTTTAGTTCGGTATAATTACCGTTTAATTAACTCCTTTCTCTGCCCTTGTCGCAGCATTGCAATTTTAGGAGACAAAAATAGTCCAAGAGTCCAGTAACTAACTTTTACCGGCAAGTTTGTTATTAAAAAACAGTCAAGCGTAGTGGACGCATGAAATTATCAAGAATCTGGGCATAACTCGATCTGTATAGTACAGCAACCTATGTAAAAGAAATAGGGTTCTAGTGATAAAGTTACAGTAAGCACTGCTGATGACACTCTATCCACTCCACCTCAACAATGTACCAAACTAGAAAGTAATCCGGCAATCTACATACATATGTTAACCATAATGCCAAGTGGTAGGTAGATGTTTGCTATTACATTTTAATACCTCTAATAATAGCTATATCCAGTGGATACGGCTCAGGACCATGTTGAGTTTAAAAATCTATATAAAGGAGCGATCTACATTTGGAGACCACGTCCTTGACGGTGCTCCAAGGACAGAAGTGACACAGCGCCTGATGAGTTGCCTCTGATCTGCATAAGACCTCAAGTTGCCTTCACTTTATTTGGAAAACCTGGGTATTTATCCTAAAAAGAACGATCTGTCGACCACGAACTTGGGAATAAATTGCTCTCCAATTAGTCCGGTTCGAGACATCCGCTGGAGTCGGACTTAGAACTCCTTAATCGCTAAATATACAACGCCAATAACATTGGAGAACCAATAAACCTACTTAGAACCTTTAAATGAATTTATTAGAAATAAATAAATAAAAATAAAGTTGCAATAATGGAATATGCTCAGTATATGCTCTAAAATATTCTAGATTCACATAATACATTCATCTACGAGTGCACCACGTTTCAGCACATAAATTCACTGTATTTCTCAATATATACCCGTACTTTCACTTTCATTCTTAATCACATGTTTTAGATAACAAGGCCGTGATTTTAAATAAAACTTTAGTACAATTTGACATAATCAATACCGCGCAAGAACTATTGGATGATATCCAAAAATCTCTTTAGAACAATAACAAAGATAAAAGCTCAATTAATTGCTTTAGTTTTATTCGCAATTTGAATTGATAAGTACGAAATATGGTTCTAGCCGTAGTTCCAAAAGTTAAACTCAACGATGGATCCGAGATGCCAGTCTTGGGACTAGGAACATACTTGGTAAGTACTCAGCTTCCAGTTCAGGACTATTCAAATACAGAAATGTAAATTCATCAAAGGTTTCTTATTCAAATTTAATGATTTAATTCGTTACACAATCATCTATCTGAAGATATGTAGTTGAAATAGTAAAAATGCCTTTTATTTTATTGTAGGCAAAGGACGATGAGGTTCAGAAAGCTGTAAGCCATGCTATTGATGTTGGGTATCGTCATATAGACACCGCATTGTATTATCGGAATGAAGCCGATATCGGCGAGGTTATTAGAGAGAAGATAAAACAGGGGGTTGTAAAGCGGGAGGATCTTTTCATTGTGACGAAAGTAAGTGAAGGCTTTCTCTTATTTTTAAAATGAGGGCTTGAAAAGCGGTATACAGATAACTCTTGAGTAAGTTCTAGTGCAGCACTAAAATTGATGTTAAAGTTATGTATATTAATTGTAAAAAGTCGTACCTGTTGTGAGGGTGTTTAAAAACAAAATGTGATGGAAGAAACTGGAAAGTTGTTGCTAGATAGCATCTTCCGAATGTGATCGTGATAATGCACCTGACCTTCCCTGTATTTGCCACCTAAGCTATGTAACCCAGCTTCCAGCTAAGTTTGACTTAGAACACGATAAAAATTATTATATTCTTGGGATATGCTTAACTTTTGTCTAAAAAATAACAGGAGTGTTTCTTTCTTATAGCAAGCTATGTCATTCTAATGGAAGACGGATACCTCAATCCCTATGCAACTGATTCGGACTGTACTAATAAAAGTAATATTTGCAAAACAAATTCCTAATAATTAATTTTGGAAAGATTCAAAATACTGATTATTGTTTCTTCCAAAAGAACATATCATATGTTGCCTTTCATTCGCTTATTAATAGAAAGAAATTGAGTGTGTTTAGGCCCCGAAGCAGGGAATTCATTCAAAGAAATTCCGAAGAGTGATGCTTGTGAGTTGATAATAAAGGAGCCACTAGCACGTGGCTACCACTTACAGTTACGCTGTTCCCAAGGAAGAGGTAACCCGGCGCCTGGCTAGTTACTTATGTCTTGAAAGAAACTAAACTCACACCCATTCCGTGCTGGAAATCACAGTTTGTTATAGAGACAATTGGCCAGGCGAAAACAACTTGTTCTGCATCTTCGGCTGCCCCTTCACATGTAGAACAATCAGGCGATCCAAATATTTCTTGTGCCTACCGTGTCCGGTTAAGAACTGAGTCAGATCGTACCTAATTTCACCGTGGTTTGGCATAATCCACATACTTATGTTTGAGATAAGCCTGTGTGCCAACCGGCCGTTCTTCGTCTGGTTCCATGCTGTTTGTCATAAAGGCAATGACCTCATACGCTTACTTTGCTTGTTTAGACTCGATTCCTGATTCTCGTACAGACAACTTGCCTCATCGGTTAGAATATCTACCGGGATCATGCCCGCAATCACGCATGCCGCCTCATAAGATGTTGTTCGGTAGGCGCAACATGTTCGGAGAGCGCTTAATCGGCTACACTATCCACTGGGATCATCTCCGCAATCACGCATGCTGCCTAATGAGATGTTCTTCGATAGGCGCAACATGTTCGGTGAACTCTTAGCCCATATGTAGGTTGAAGCAATTTTCCCTCCAACATGCGCCCCGATGCAAATTTCAACAGTCTTCTGTTTCCGCCGCTTTGTAAAGAGCACCAACTCCGTCTTGTATTCGGCAAGCTCCAGCCCGTAGCCTTTAAGCCAGGACTTGATCGTCCGTATAGTTTCGTTCGCATATATCTCTACTTCGTCGGGGTAATTGGATCTTATGACCACTCCAACATCATCTGCGAATCCGACGACAAAGGCTTGCTTAACTACTGGGGGCCGTAAAACGCCACCATACATTAAGCTGCATAGCAGAGAACCCAGAACAGACCGTCCGTCTGTCCGTTACACGTATTTTTCTCGGAAACAGTTATGGTGATTGACATCAAATTTGGTTTAAAGGTGGGAACTGTGAACCCTCATGCATACAGTGAATTATATCATTCTATGTCGAATTTAAGGGGGAGGAGGTCCCCATACAAGCAAAAAATCTCGGTTAGTCGTTCCGAAGCCAGTCTTAGTTTTAACATTTAGTGAAAAGGTGGGGAGTGCGAGAGGTCGAAAGTGATCATTTTTTAAGGGACCCCCGGAACCTCTACAGTGCTGGCATCGGGAAACGTTGCATTCACTTTGGTTTGTGAATGCTCCAAAGACTTAAAAGGGCGATCAGACTAGAGTCTGCACTGGGAACCATCTGAAATAACAGTAGGTCAAAAAAGCTTACCAGGGTTATACTGGAACCATGGGAACCGGGATATCTCCTGAATTCACATGTTTCAGGAAATTTCTGTCTCATGTGCGTTCAGCTCAATTGGCCCCCTAGTAAGAGTTTCATGAGGGTTGTGGTTACTTACAAGACCTCCAAAACTCAAATGTGGTATTGCGTTTCAACGCGGCTGCAGTACTCCAAAGTTCGTTGGAGATTTAGGTAGGACTTGCATCCACCAATATAAATAAACTGAGCCGGGCTCTGATTGCGGTCACAAAATCAAGCCGCGTCTTAAGAAGACCGTGGGATTAAGTCTTCGAGGCAGGTACTTATGTTAAACCATAAAGAAGTAACACCGATGGCCCAAAAGCAGAACAGGTTTCTGAAATAGAAATCAAATTCTCTGGTAAAAACGAGAAGTACGTCTTTCCAGTGAGACAATATGCAATGTTATTTCAAGCTGCAGTGTATGCGATCCTAAGGGCAGCAACCTGGGTGCAGCGATACTCAGGCTGCACTGAGAGCATTAAATAATCCTTTAATCTTTTAATTGAACTCTATTGCTATATTGAGTACGGTGAAACTACTCTAGATACCTGGTCACCGTGGTATAGAAAAGGACATGAAATCTCGGATGCCTTAGCAAAAGAGGGTCCGATTTCCCCCACATCCAACCCGGAACCAACGATTGGAATGTTGCTCGTACTAGCACTAGTTAATTGTGCTATCAAAAACTAGGAAAAGTTGTTCCCATAAAAGTAGGTGGCAAAGTCCTGATGATGTTAAATACACTAAAGGTTTCCTGTCAGAACCTAACAAACATACTTTAAAGTTTTTGGTGTCGAAAAGCAAAAAGACTTGTAGAATTTCTGTTTGCATTCGATGGACTATCTTTTATTAGCTCTACATATGTTCAAAATAAGGATTCTCCAATATGATACGTGTCCATCCTGTAATGAGCAAGCGGGACTTACGGAACATTTCCTTTGCGAATGGCTCGCCTATAAGCGCACCAGATATCATATTTTTGGTGCTGATGCGCTCCAGTTGCACTAGCGGAAATCATGCAATATAGATATTCGTATCTGGAATATTTCGTTAGACGGGGAAGTCGAGTACAATGGTTGACTACCGGATTAGATATTATCTGCTATTTGTAGTCTAACCTAAAATTGATAGACCAGTACCTTCCTCCAAACTACAATTTTTATTTTTGAATGTAGATATATATTTCGGGAGCAACTTACCCCCTTCATCAGTACAAAACTATCGTAGTTTGGAGGAAGCTCCTGGTCTATCAATTTCGGGTTGACTACGGTTTGAATGTTCGGAGACTATGTCCCTCCACCACCCCAAAGACACACACTCTGTTTCGGTCCTCCGAGAAAACTCCTACCCCGGGAGGAATTAGTCTTTCCTTCTCCTCTTTAAAAATTTTAATTTGTACGCCGCTGAGCCCATCTCTTTTCATTTCAGCTTTGGAACAGTTACCATGACCCAGAAAGGGTTGAATACGCATGCCGTAAGTCATTAGAAAATTTAGGACTTGATTACATAGATTTGTACCTTATGCATCATCCAGTTGGATATATTTATGTAGACGATAACAACTTACGACCCACGTACAGTGATGAGAAACTCATGCTAAAGTAAGTTGATTGGATAAGCTCTTGTTGCAACTTCCAACTTTACTATGGTTATCAAATACAATCTAGCGATGTGGACTATTTAGACACATACAAAGCCATGGAGAAACTCGTCAAAAAGGGTTTAACCAAAAGTATTGGCGTTTCGAATTTCAATAAGGAACAGCTCGAAAGGATTATACAGTTTTGCAAAATACGACCAGTAACAAATCAGGTATAGACTTCATTATAGATTTTTTTAAAAATTGTTCGTCAATCTTTTTTCAGGTAGAATGCAATCCTGGAATAAACCAAAAGAAATTAATCAAATACTGCAGAGATCACGGAATAACTGTGACTGCCTATGCACCTTTGGGACGACCTATTGCTAAAGAAAAAATTCCAACATTTCTATTTGACGACATAATCCTTTCAATTGCAAACAAACATAAGAAAACACCGGCTCAAGTCATTCTGCGATATCTGGTATGTAGGCGTGTGTGACAATACATTTTACATTACGGTAGGGTAGCATGCAAAAAAATGTACCAAAAACGAGCGAATGTAAGAAGGTTTGAGGACCTATTTTGAATAAGATAAGGTTCCTGAAATCATATAATTTTTGGTAGTAGTTGGAGGTCCTTTCTTCCCACGATATTTGAGTTTTTTTTCCTCGAAATTCTTACCAATTGTCATGTGATTGACGTCGAATTATACAACCAACCACGGCCAGTTTTGTTTGGCAAGCTTGGCGGTGATGATGGCTAAAGGTTCCTCAATGATAAGTTGTAGCCTTAATTCCGTTTTGCACGCCCAAAATTTGAGGTATTTTTACAAAAGTAAAAAAATTGTAAAATTTGGTTCAGGATGTATTTTTTCAGAATTTCTATATTCTTCTTTGGTGCAATTGCTTGCACGTTATTGCTTGCCTTAAATTGAATGCGGTAATAAACCGAAGTCTCATTCATAATGATGACGACACATAACATTTGCTTGGAATTAAGGGAACCTCCTCTTTTTGGGCTAACACCCAAAGTTCAAAAAAAAATTGATAGATGACTACATTTTCGTCTAAGGTAGAGCCATCCTCAGACGCTGTCTCTGCCTCTGCCCTGGGAACAGCGTCACCGAAGTGGTTATCAGATGTTGTTCGCTTCGTTTTAATAATCCAGAAACACGTCATGGTTGCGATCCATAGGAGAAAACGCCTAAGCTAGCTGAAGCTGAAATAGGTTTTTTTTTAATTGAGGTAGCTTCCCACATTTGTGGTCCACGGGGCCCTGTTTTTGGAGCTAAATACTCACAACACTGTTCCCAGGGCAGAGGCAGCGTTTGGAAAGACCTTCAGTCACTGTTTTTGAAAATTTGGATAATTAGCTCAAAAAAGAGGGGTACGTGGACCACAAAGTAGAAGAGAAAGAAAGTTTCTCCCCAATTGGTCCGGTCCGACATCAATTGAATGCGGACTTAGGACTCCTTCAAGCTTCAAACAAAATAATCTCTCACAACCTTACAAAACTATATCCTGCATTTTTACTATGATTGCTGGTGTTAATGCACTTTCTGGATGTCCTTCATGTAGATCAACCTTTGACACTCATACAACTACGCTCAGAAACCCATTTTACCACTGTTCTAAATAAAGGTACATAAATAAACTTTTGACAATCGTCCATGAATTTGTTTTGGTGCTACACTTTCCAAAAATAAAAATTGTATTATTGCGCCATATTCAATTTATATGACCCTTCAACCTTGAGCAGCTGTTAATTATATATACATATAATAACTATTTTGTAATAATTTCATATATTAATTTGTATTTTAGATTGACATAAACACGATTCCAATACCCAAATCCACCAACCCGGAAAGGATAGAAGAAAATATTAAGCTTTTTGATTTCAAGTTGAACAATGACGAAATCGAACTTATAGACAGCCTAAATACGGGGAACAGATTATATCAATTCCCGCTGATGCAGGATCACAAGTATTACCCTTTCAAGGCAGAATATTAAAAACAAAATCTTCTTTGCGATGGTCTTGCTCGAATGCATATTTCGAATTCAATATTGCTATTTTTTTATTGAAATAAAAATGTGTTTATATATATATATATGTACATATGTGACATAATTTATTTTTTTTTCATTTCATTCACGAAGGAGTCCTTACCATATGTCCCCTTGACATATCGGAGGTTTTGGGGATAAAGGGGCTATGTAACGAAGGCAACAAGCGTAACATCGATTTGCTGCAATGCGTGCCTTGTACTTGTTTATGCATCATTTATTAAACTGTTATCACGTCTTCTTCCACCTTATGACGGTAACCCAAGGGGACTATATACAGAAAAAACAAATCGAGTTTTCAGGCGGCACAGAGTAGTTAGAAATACTCTGTAAACTGGGTTGTGTGCATGTTTTTGATGTATTGGTCAATAGCGTCTAGATGATTTTTTCCTGTATTGAAGAACGTCGTACATGTGCGATACTTTTCTTTCACCATACAAATTCAAGCAATGCGCCGAGAGAAGAATTTTCTGTCTGCAATCTTCTGGCGATAACTCAAGGACGCGTTTCTGTTATATTCTCATCGGATGCCGGTAAATTCTCATCACCATCGACAACACCATTTATTACTGCCCTGCCCACCAAACTACGGATGAAAACGCTGCTTCTACAGATTCTTCGAAGAACGCACCCTAAATTGTTGTAGTTCAACTCTAGAAAGTAAAGAGCTAAAATCCAACACCCCGGCTTAGTTTTGCCGTCACAATACTGTGATAGCGCAAGCATTTCAATGTTCGTGAAGAAGCAACACCATGGCATCTATATCTCTGAAAGCTAGCCGGACGATGCCATATTAAACTCCAAGTTCCCCGATGGATACTCCACTTTCTGCTGTGATAGCGACCGGGATGCATCTCGAAAGTCCATCGGCGCCAACATCTTCTCCTCCTTAAGCTTTCCTTTTGAATTGTATTGTTCTTCGTGTCCCCCGCCCAACTTCCTCCCATTAGGGAACCTAGACCTAATTTTGATGTAAAGATCTGGTTAAATCTGGTCTTGTCGATACTTCTAGAACTCCTGAAAAGCTTTGAAACCTCCGTTATGTAATTCATGCCACGTGTTATAAGAGTAGCGTATAGGAAATCCTCCAAGCGATTGCATCTGTCATCATTATCATCAACAGTGCAACAACCGGTAACCCGTCTAGGCCTGCCTTAATTAGGAACTCCCAACATCCCGATTTTGCGCCGAGGTTCACCAATTCGATATCTCCACCAGCTGTCTGGTGTCCTAGCCTACGCCATCGCTCCATCTTACCCAGGGTCTGCCTCGTCTTCATGTTCTACCATAGATATTGCACTTTTAAACTTTCCCGGCTGGATCATCCTCATCCATACGGATTTTATCCACAACCAGACGGTCATGGTATTGCTCATAGATTTCGTCGTTATTTAGGCTACGGAATCATCCATCCTTTTGTAGTGCGCCGAAAATTCATCGGAGGATTCTTCTCTCGAACGCGGCCAAGAGTTCGCAATTTTTCTTGAAAAGAACCCAAGTCTCCGAGGAGGAATTGAGTTACTCAAACTCATCTTCCCCTCCTCAAGCTTTCCTTTACGTAACATTACTCAGTAGCAGCATTCTTTCGTTCCATTGCTAGCTTACACTCATCGTCGAACCAGTCGTTCCGACTTTTTTTGCGACTGGGACCAAGTAGGTTTGCGGCCGTATCAACGATAACGTTCTTCAGGTGGTTGTGAAGATCATTTGTCGATTTTTCATCTTTGACTGCGGTTGTTGCGGGACCCATTTCCCCTTATAGATGTTGCAGAAGGTTGTCTTGTAGATGACTTCAGTGTTAACTCTCGCCTGATTGTGGGAGGGGATTTTGGGTGGTGTTGTTATTCGAGCCCGACGCACCATATCAACGAGATATTGATTCGAGCCTATATTGTCCCCTCAATATGTTTGGACCAAGAAAACTATACACAGAAGGTGAAATTGCCTAGGCATTTGCGCAGAACGCATTTTTTCTTCCGTTTTTTTTTGACAAGTTGCACCCCCTGTGTATATTCTTCTTGGTTTGGACATTCATCAAGGCTGAAAGGTGACGGCGTACAATCAACACGTGCTCAATTTGGTTGAAAGTAGTTCCATCTGGAGAGGCCGACGTATGTTTGTGAACAGCTTTTCACGCAAACCAGGTACTTCCAACAAACATTTCATGCGGCACAGCTAATTGCATTAGTATCTTTATGTAAGCTATGGAAGCCAACGAATGACTTGAATATGAGTTCCGTTCCTACTTGATTGTTAAAATCTCCAAGTATGATTTTGATATCCTATCTCGGGCAGGCTTTGAGGGTTCGTTCTACTACCTCGTAGAAGATATCCTTCTCCGACTCTGCTGTCTCCTCTGTGAGGCCGTGAACGTTAATGAGATTTATATTTCTAAATTTGCCTCGCAAGCGCAGAGTGTATAACCTTTCGCTTATATTTTCAAAACCGCTAACAGCAGGTTTCATTTTTGGCTGACTAAGAAACTCTACTCCTGTACTACCCCGGACGCATGGTTTACTGGATGACCACTGTAATATATGGTGTAGTGGCTCTTCTTCTTGAAAACGGAGCCTGCCAAACGCATCTCTTGTAACACAGTTACATCAGCCTTATATTGGAACAGGGTATCGGCTAGTTGCTGGGCAGCGTTCGTCCGTTTTCGTTACCGAGTTCATCGTTGTGTGTCATCTAGTCCAAGGCTCCTTTTATGGCTTCGTATCAAGTTGTTCGCGTGTCAAGTTTTCAGTCCTACTCAACTTGCAACCTGGAATACTAGTTGGTACAATTCGTCCCGCTTTTAGGCGCGGGAGACTCGCCTTCATCGTTCTCCGTCTACAGCTTTCCATTAAGAAAGAACTCCCAGCGCTTACCACGCGGAGGTAGAGATAGGGTAGTTGGTATTGATTCAGCAGACAGTTCCAGGGTTTTAAGCTCCATCGTGAGTACCAATCCACGTTTCGCTCTGGGACCTATACTACCCTCTGACCACGATTACATCAGTCTAAACTTATACCGGGAAGCAGAAGTTTCAGGCATGAAAGGTTTTGTGTATTTCTTATATAAATATATTTGAATGGACATTTGCCCCATTAGAACCTAGCACGTAATATATACACATATTATGTGAAAATACCTACTGATACTGACATTCAAAGCCAAATTTGCACAGAAGCGACCACTTTGGCTATTATAACTTTGTTAATAATAGTGCGATTTCCACCAAACTTCCAAACAGTTACAAAATTTGGAGATGCTAGGCTTTGAAAAATACTAATCGAGACCTTTTATTTGATACCCCGCATGACCATATCTGATAAAAAAAAAGTTTGCACCCCCTTGTACATATATGGAGACCCCCTTTAATTTCGACCTAGAACTATGTATTATAATTCACTGTATGCGTAGGCGTTCACAGTTCCCACCGTTCCGAATTGTTACAACCGTTTCCGAGAAAAATACGTGTGACAGACAGACAGACAGTAAACTGATTTTAATAAGGTTTTGTTATACACAAAACCTTAATAAATGAAAGGCAGAACCCCAGCCGGTTCAACAGAATGGAAAATTACCAATAATAATTAGATTTAAAAGAGATTCACCTCGTTCATTATATTTGAAACTCGACCGTAACGTACCCCTTGCACTGAACAACTAGAAAGTTGGCCCTCCTTCTGCAGGTAGAGGACAAGTCACCAGACTTTCCAAGAATCGGATTCTAGCTTGATAGCATCGGGGTTTGGTCGTCAACAGTGAAACGATCAAATTACGGAAATAAACTTTAAGTGCTCCCTCGCTAGAATGCATGTCCTTCCTACCTGTGTTATACCGATGAATGCATAAATTAAATTTAAAATGAAACCTTTGAATGCTTGAGCTGTTGTTTCTGCAGGAAGGGCTAACCTTCTCGTCGGAACGTCTTCCCTTATCGACATCTCTTCCAAAAAGTCAATCACGTCATCGGCGGAGTTTTATAGTCAGAATATCTTGACTTTAGCATGCCTAATGACGAACCTTGGTTTACTGGTATAATTCGCCTTTTCCCAAAGATCATAGGTACTCCCCTCCAATGCAAATGAGGGAAGTTACATTATTTACTCGGAGCTTCTCTTCTTGACGACTGTCTAATCTCCCGAGAAAATAAGAAGACATTGAATGAACTTAGTTCTCTGAACATTGACGCCCGGTAGCCAAATTTTGGCCAAAGGTCTTGTGGGAATCCCGTCGGACTTCCATTCCGAGTGTTCATCATCTATCATTACCGTAACTAAAATATTGAAAGAATCGGAGACATACTGCTTTTGCTTTATCTTCCAAAAGAAATATTCCAATAATTATTAAGAAACTTTAAATAGTCTGTTATTTCCTATTATTGGAATGTATCTAATGCAGAGTAGTTCATTCCATCCACTATCAACAAGTGTGTGTTTCCCATTTCTCATTATTTTGAAATATATGTATGTTATCATTGTCACGAGCTACATGGTAGGTGGGCATAACAGGAATACATATATATGTATGTCTACTCGTTAAAAGAACAAATTTATTTCAACACATTTCTGAACTGTCTTGTTGAAAGCACTGCACCTACTGTAGGGTTTATAATAATGATAACATAAATTCAGGGAATTTTCTAGTTTATAATATAATGCTCTACACATGTAACATGCACTTACATAGTTTTCCTCCATCAAAGTAACATCCTACAAACTAGACCGAAAAGAGGCATGCATTGCCGACATACCACTGTGCACAGTCCTAGGATAACGCTGGGGAAAAGGCTAAATCATGGGGCTTTCCCGACACTGGTAAAATATGTTCTTGTTTTACAAGGATATTTATATCCCCAGCATTTGCAGTACAGAATCAGTGAAAAAAAGTATCCTTGCTCATACGAATAATGCATAACATATAAACAAACCTACAATTTTTTAGCCAAAAATGGCCGATATAAAATTGAGATACTCAAAAATGTTTAAACTCGTTTGTCCTCCAGAACTTTTCGCTTCACGCTCATTTTAGAAGAATTTCCGCTGGTTCCAAATCTATCAATTTGAATGACAAAAGAGTTAAATAACCGCAAGCCTACTCGGTACATGGCGAAATTAACAATCAACCTTTGAAAGCATTCTTGAAACACACAACGTAAATTCATGTAGCATTTCTATCGAACCAAGGTGCATTCCATGAACACTGCAATAGCTCGCGAGGAAGGAAACTAGCTACTTCCTATTACTCCTGAAAGAGACTACATACAGCCTCTATCCTTTGCGAGGTTGGTTATTCGTAAAGTTTATGCCTTGCAGGTTTTGTGCGGCACAATTACGAACGCTTTTTGGTATTGCAACACTCCAAGCACGTTGAAATACAGGAAAATTCTAACCAAAAAAGATACATCTGGAGAAAACCACCAAAAATTACGACTATTTTCCTGGGGCATGGAAGAATACTCGTCCTCAAATTGTTTTTGTTTTTCGTCTCACTCTTTGGAATTCATTAGCACAAATTTAAAAGGATAATGTTGTCTGTTTGGCGAGGAATATCTTTTATAGTCTTGAAATGTTTAAGGTGGGAAATAATTGAAAAAGTTCAACAATTACGAGTGAGACGAGCAACTCAGACGTGATTGTTTTCATTCTGCTGGAAATTGGTTGTGAATTAATTTTATGCTTGCGCTCGTATATCATCATCATCATCATCAACGGCGCAACAACGGGTATCGGTTTTGCCCCGAGGTCCACCAATTCGATATCCCTAAAAGCTGTCTGGCGTCCTGGCCTACGCCATCGCTCCATCTTAGGCAGGGTCTGCCTCGTCTTCTTTTTCTATCATAGATATTGCCCTTATAGACTTTCCGGGCTGGATCATCCTCATCCATACGGATTAAGTGACCCGTCCACCGTAAACTATTGAGCCGGATTTCATCCACAATCTGACGGTCATGGTATCGCTCATAGATTTCGTCGTTATGTAGGCTACGGAATTGTCCATCCTCATGTAGGGGGCCAAAAATTCTTCCGAGGATTCTTCTCTCGAACGCGGCCAAGAGTTCGCAATTTTTCTTGATAAGAAGTTTCCGAGGAATGCATGAGACTGGCAGAATCATAGTCTTGTACAGTAAGAGCTTTGACCCTATGGTGAGACGTTTCGAGCGGAATAGGTTTTGGAAGCTGAAATAGGCTCTGTTGGCTGCCAACAACCGTGTGCGGATTTCCTCATCGTAGTTGTTATCGGTTGTGATTTTCAACCCTAGATAGGAGAAATTATCAACGGTCTCAAAGTTGTATTCTCCTATCCTTATTCTTCCCATTTGACCAGTGCGGTTTGATGTTGTTGATTGGTTCGTTTTCGGTGCTGACGTTGCCACTATATATTTTGTTTTGCCTTCATTGATGTGCCGCCCGAGATCTCGCGCCGCCTGCTCGATCTGGATGAAGGCAGTTTGCAAGTCTCGGGTGGTTCTTCCCATGATGTCGATATCGTCAGCATAGTCCAGTAGTTGGGTGGACTTAAAGAGGATGGTACCTCTGGCTTTTACCTCAACATCACGGATTACTTTCTCGAGGGCCAGGGTAAAGAGGACGCATGATAGAGCATCCCCTTGTCGTAGACCGTTGTTGATGTCGAATGGTCTTGAGAGTGATGCTGCTGCTTTTATCTGGTCTCGCACATTGGTCAGGGTCAGCCTAGTCAGTCTTATTAATTTAGTCGGGATACCGAATTCTCTCATGGCCGTGTACAGTTTTACCCTGGCTGTGCTATCATAGGCGGCTTTAAAGTCGATGAAGAGATGGTGCAACTGATGGCCATATTCCAACAGTTTTTCCATCGCTTGCCGCAGAGAGAAAATCTGATCTATTGCTGATTTGCCTGGAGTGAAGCCTCTTTGGTATGGGCCAATGATGTTCTGGGCGTATGGGGCTATCCGGTCTAGCAAGATAGCGGAGAATATCTTATAGATGGTACTCAGTAACGCTCGTATATACTAAAATGAAATTAAGGGAGACTAATAGCCTGTTCCGAATATTATAGGTGAAAGGAGATCATATCCCCCTGACCGGCTATTCTAATTAATTCTATAAGAATGGTTTAATCTTCAGGGACTCAGAAATAATTTTGCTGATTTCTAAAAAGAATATAATTTCCAAAGTAATATTTTCGATTGAAACTTTATCTTATAATTTTCACCCTTCAAAATAAATTTCTTTCCAATTTTCTTTTACGTGGATAGAGCAATCATCTTTTCCAGCAATATTACCAGATCCATCATCTGTTAAACGACACCATTTTAAACAGCACTTCTTCTCCCACAGCTGAAACCATTTTTCTTATATAATAGTACAAAAGTAGTCCTTCCGGATTCAATATACCGCGCTACGAGTATAATATGTGCTGCTAATAAATAACAGCGAAAGGAGATGAATCTTAAGCAAGATTACATGACCAAGGGGCATCTCACCCTATGCAATTTTATTGCTGAGCTTCTATTAAATTGAGCAAAGGATGCACTTTGAAAAAAAGGGAACTATACAACCGCTGTCCTGTTTAGTTTTCTTCCATTTTCTCTATGTATGCCTTTCAGTCCGCAATTTCTCGTGCGAAGGAGCAATTTTCTGAATGGTCACTTTCCAGGGAATCCATAAAGAATGTCTTGGAAAATCATGGACCAATATTCGAGTCCATGATTTTCTAAAAGACCGTTTTAAAAATTAAAAAGATGGTTTTCATTTCGTTATAATATATCTTCCGGACTGAGAGAAAATAACACTAAAGTCGTTAAGAGGAAAAACGAATTGGAAGGAAGACAGTTAAGTTATTTCGGAACCGTGGTGGTGAATGGTAATGGCAATATTAAATTTAAAAAGATGTTTGCTTGAGTAGTCAGCAAGCAATCTTTGCCCCTTCTATATTACGACTGCCAATTCGTAAATTTCGGGTTTGTTTAACTGCTATAAACTAGGTTGCATTCAAATTCGATCCCTTTTTTATAAAAAAAAACTGTCTGGATAACGCTAACGATAATACATTTGTTGACAGTACACGTCATTTACAATATGGCGGCGCTTTTCGTTTTCGGCTGTTACTTTTGAATGTAATTAATTTGAATGAATTCGTTTTGAGAACTTGGGAAGGCACTATTTGCGTTGCAAGTGCTAATTATTAATGTCACTTGCATTAGTCCCGTCACTTCCATTCATAAAAATTGAATATAAGCCGAAGGTATGCATTCTTAGTGACATTTGGATTTGGATTTGGATGTCCCATGTGACAGTGTCCATAATAAAAACAAAAAGGAGTGGTAAGAGGGCGCTTCCTGGATGAACACCATCAAAGGCAGGAAGCGGTTTTGTTACACTCGCCACATTTCGAATTTTACTTTTCGGATCGAGGTAGAGCAATTGAGCTGCTCAAAATATTCTTGCCATCTATTCGACGTGATTCGAACAAAGTACTCAATATCCTGTATGCGTGTGTCCAGTTTATCGTAAAGTTCTTCACAATGAATCGCTCGGATAATAACGATTGCTTTCTTTGCTTCACGATTGGCATTCTTAAAATTTGCCAATTAGCCATTGTTTTATCCTCGAGAAACTTATGGTAGAGGCGTTTCTTTTCACGGACCTTCACTTGTTGTCCAAAAGCCAAGTATATATAATTCGCACCCTTATCGTGTTTTGCGAATTATAAAAGCGAGCGTGTAACATCTGTGAACCGCTTCGGTCACGCTGCCCCTACGGCGGAGATGAGGCCTTTGCCCTGGTAAGAAACCGTAGCCATCTTCATCCCTTTTTTAATTTTTGAACTTTGAGTATTAAACCCAAAAAGAAGAGTCCATAGAGCATAAAGAGTGGGAGCAAGTTGCTCTCCATTTGGTCCGGTCCAACATAAAAAAAAATGAAAAAAATCAAGTGTATCGGTTGATGAATTGCTTACCTGGTTTGGTGATCCCGAGGGTTGCAGAGGACACTTTACGAATCGGGTTTTCACCTTGGTTCTCCCAGTTTCAACATTCGTAATGGTGGGTAATCGCGTAAGTCAGATCATTTCTCCTTTTTTTTCACAGAATCACCACTATTTAATAGGCGTGCCAGTTGCTGTTTTATCGGTGTTCGTAAGACAGCAATTAGGACCAATGTTGAGGGAAAGTCTTTGCAGTCAGTGACGGTAATAAAATGTCGGCGTCTTATGAGAATATAGTCAATTTGCGTTTTACTATTCTCACTAAGGAAGATGAGACAATCGTTTGATGAATCATACACTCATAAGTACAAGGTCATGAGCTCAGAGACGGCAATGCCCACACCATATTTAATACCCGGGCTACCACTACCACAATAAAGAAGTTTGTAGTCATTTTTACCGCTTTTGCGTTCTACGTCGCAGTTTTTGGCACCACACCATCCAGCGCAAATATTAATGTGCTTTTTCCGAAAGACTCTTACGTGTTCCTCTGTCTTTCCGGTAAGGGTACCAATATTTAGCGTGCAGAAAGGTATTTATTTAGCTCAGACTATTTTACTTACGTCTTGACGCCGTCCATGCGTCAAGAACTCTTTTCCATTTTTCGACATCCCCGGGGCCCATCCAATCGCGTCGAGTGAGGTGGTTCACTCACCTCACTCTAGGATTTTTTCCGAGGCTTTTTAATCAAAGCGATCATTTTTGGTTTTTAATTACTTTAGTGAGGTCAGATAGGATTCAGCGTAGTGGAGGAGCTCCAATTATACTTTATTTATTACTTTCCCTTCAGCATTTTAGTTTTGTTTTACTGAGGATAGTATGAAGTATGTTGCCCCAAACCCTCTTCCTTTATCTGGGTTTGTTTTCAGCATGATACGAAAGTAGTCGCTTTGAAAAGTCTGTCAAGGAGGTAAGACCTACTGAAGTAGTTTTATATGGGAGAACATTCTTTTTTGAACCTGTCTTTAAGATGACGGTGGTCGATGGCATGGTGCAAAACGAATGTAATCTTGATGTATGCAATTTATTTTTAAGTTTAGATCCGCTTTGGAGTAACATGAAGCAAAGAGAGAAAAGGATCAATCAATGTTACTTCCAGCTGACCCAAATAACAAATCCGATATTTCAGACATAGATCAGAGACTACGGACCTACCACAAACATGGATCGGGAGGTGGCTAAACCACACGGGAGCAATTCAGAAATTTCTGCGACTAATCTCGGAATATATCATTAACATTCTAGTATGGCAACCCAAGAAATGAAACGGTTTTAAAGTTACGGGGGATCGCATATTTTTTCACCAGCCAAAAAAACACTGGAAGTAAGGAATTTGAAGTTGCCTTCATTGTGAGCAACATACATATGTAAGTAGATTTTCTTATGGTGAACTGCCCGGAAATGATATAAAATCGTTCTAGAAGGCGTCGACATGAAATTCGGATAAGAGGAGACTCACTGAGGAATTACAGGCTGGCAGAATCACCCTAAAAGAAATAGTGCCAACTACTAACAATATGCTTTTGACATCGAGATCTTATTTTACCCCAAAACGCCAGTCCATTTGTTTTTTTTTCGTCAAAAATGTTAGCTGTAATTTTCTCTTCTCGTTTGTTTAATTCTAGTGGTGACTTAAATGAACTTATGTTCACCTGACTCTCCACCCCTTCCTCAGGCCTTTCTCGTACGTTATGCACATTCATGAAAACCTATTTCGCTCTCCAATTTAACATCTTCAGAAATCACTTGGATTGCACTCTTGATTTTTTTTCCTCACTAAACTGTTCAATGCTTTGCCCAATCTGAAGATGCTATTCCTTAGGACCTGCGGCCTATCATCTTGAATTCGATGCGCAATTGGCTCGTGGAAGCATGGTAAGTTCAGCTCCCGAAAAGTCAATTTCGTTATTGGGGCTGAAATCAACTGAGATCTCATCCTCACTCTCTTAACATGTAACCAAGCCATCGACCACACACCGGAAGCGCAAAAACTTGAACTTCATCTAAGGCCCGAAGGACGCAAGCTCTTTCGCAAAATCAACACATCACTGCAACTACACTCTGTTTATTATATGAAATCCTGGAAGAAACGTTTAACCAAAAAAAAGACAGACTTAGATATCGACAGAAGATTCAAGTGGTAACAGGCAGAAACAGCCTTTCTCATAAAATCCAATTTGCTTGGCATAATTATTATAGAACAAGTCACGCTTCAGGTACGAAAGGTTTTGTGTATTTCTTAGTACGTAGCACGTAATATATCCATACATTATGTGAGAGTATCCACTTTCGAGTGATATTGACACTCATAGTCTTCAATTTTCAACGAAGCAACAAATTTGATGTATTATAACTTTGTTAGTAATAGTGCGATTTTCACCAAACTTGGTAAGATCATGCTCTATATTATAGCCTATATCACTGCATTTCATGGTACTAGGATGAACTTAAGGGGGGTTTCTAACCAATTACAAAAAATTGTAGTAATATACTATTATTAACTTTATTTAAATAGATATCGGCATGAAAGGTATTTCGGAGCCCAGGCACCATATAGTGGCAGCCTCCTGATTTTTTTCAGATTTTTCGGTTTGGTAGTTTCTGAGAATGGCCCCCTTAAAAAAGCAATCATTTTCAACCCCCCGCGTTCCCCACCCTTCCAACCAATGTCAAAACTAAAAAAAACTTTGAAAAGTACTAATCGAGACCTTCAGTTTGATACCCCACATGACTATATTTGACGAAAAAGATTTTACACTTTTTTTTGTGTTTACACAAAACCTTAAAAATTGAATTTAAACCGGAGGTATGTGCATTCTTAGTGGCATTTAATTGTGTGAATTTCATAACATGTGAATAAAATATGATTTTGTATTCTAACTTTAATGCACGAGCAAGACTTGACTAGTTTTGAGGAAAAACCTGAATATCTGGAAAATCATTTGCTGTTCTGTTACGATAATACCCCAAATAATTCAAGCAGTTTGAAACAACGATTTATTCTCTAAAAGAAAAATAGGCTAGAACCCATAGAAAAAAAAACAGGGAATACTGTTAATAAAGTAATGCAGTCTGGTTAGAAGGAAAGTCAACTTTCCAATTCCAGTGAGAGGGCCAAAGAAGAAAAACAAGAGAAATCTGTTCTTTACTGGGTGACGAATTAATCGTGCATACACCGCAAACAACACTGCCGGCTCAAAATAAAAAGGATGCTCACGAAATATAAGAAGAAAATCTTCAACTCTCGTAGAGAGATACAGAAAAAAACCACAGAAAAATCTGTTCTAGAACAGATCTTCTTTTCTTCTACACCGTTGCAAGCATGGCAATATGTAATTATTAGGAGTACTAGTAAATCCTTTTACCCTGCAGCGAACTATCGTTAAATGAAAAAAGAATGATATCCTCCTCTCCAAATATTGTGTGAAGGGGACAACCACCTGCGCACAAAACAGTCTACAAAGTTTAAAAGACACTAGAATTAGAAATCCTTCATTCTCTAAAGACAAAGAAAGAAATTCTTGGAAAATTATCTGCAAAAGGGGGCGGTGGCAGACCCTAGCAAGCCAAATATAAACAAAAATTTGACAATGGGACTGCCTCTGATACACTCATATTTCTGACCTCGTTTGTACCACTTGGAGTACATTGTGGTGAAGATGATAAGAAAGTGATTTAGCAAAACCCAACACCCTCAACACCTAGATATTGCAGACCAATCTTCTTCTCCTTTTTCAGCCTTTGTTCCTTTCAGAAGTCGAGTTGGTTCGTCTTGATCGGTTGCTTCATTTTACTCTGTCATTTCCCTGATCTAAAGTCATGAGGCTTTCAAATCACCATCCACCGTTGCTTCGACTGACCAGCCGTCGCTTACCATCGACTTTGATGTTCAAATGAATCTTGCTAAGTGAATTCTCATTACCGCGAATTACTTGACCATATCATCGAAGATGCCTCTCTCATTTTTTTCCCGATCGGTGCAATCCCATATCGATCGCGGATATCCTCAATTCGGATGTGATCATGACATGTCACGTCACTGGTTCAACGCAACATTTTCGTTTCTATTATTGGAAGGCGCCGTCCATTCACTTTTAAAGTCGGCCAAAACTCAGAACCAAAGAGGTCGACTGGGCGAATGAAATTGCGGTAAATTTTAGATTTGAGACGCTCGTTAATATGTCAAAACCACCAGTTGTGATCAGTTTTGCTTTGAGCCGCTAGGAAATCATTATCTACATAAAGCAGTGGACGTTGGATGTTCCGTGTAACAGTGTCCATAAGAAGAACAAAGAGGAGTGCTGAGAGGGCGCTTCCTTATTGAACACCAACAGAGACACGAAGCAGTTTAGGTTCACCCACCACACTTCGAGTTTTACTTTTCAGATCGTGGTAGAACAATTGAACCCATCGTACGAGTTCTTCTGGCACTAAGTGTTGTCGTAGAAATTACCAGATAAGTTCGTATGGCACACGGTCAAACGCTTTCTTCAAATCCAAAAATGTAATATGCAGTGGGCAATGCTTCTCACAGTGTTTCTCCATAAGTAACCACGCAGATTGTATTGCGTCAGTAGGTTCACAGTTCTTGACAAACCCGGCTTGATTAACGTTATTTCAACAATGTTGCGAATACGGTTGTCAAGAATGCGTTCAAAAATGTTCACGGTGTGGATCAGCAACCAAATCAAACGGTAAGTGGGTACCGATCTCTCTCGCTGTTCCGAGTGTCCAGTTTATCGTAAAGATCTTCTTAATGAACCGCTCGGGTAACAACAATCGCGTTCTTTGCTTCAGAATTAGCATTCTTATAAATTTGTCAATTGGCCAGCGTTTTATCCTCGAGAAATTTATGATAGAGGGGTTTCTTTTGGCGAACCTTCATTTGTCATTCCAAAGCCAAGGGTATGGATTGATGAACTGCTTACCTGGTTTGGTGACCCCGAGGGTATATGAATCGAATTTTCACCTTCGTTCCCCGATTTTCGACATTCGTAATGGTTAGTAATCGCGTAAGTGAGAATATTTCTCCTTTTTCCCACGAAATGACCAAAATGTAATACGCGGCGTGCCAGTGCCTGTTTTATCGATGGCTTGATTCGCGAGACCGCAATTCAGGCCGATATTGAAGGAAAGTCGTTGCAGTCAATGACGGTGATAAAATGTCGGCATCTTATGAGAATATGACCTATGTTCACCTGACTCTCCACCCCTTCCTCTTGCCTTTCTCGTACGTTATGCATCTTCATGAAAACCTTTTTCGCTCTTCAATTTAACATCACCAGAAATCACTTGGATTGCACTCTTGATTTTTTTTTCCTCACTAGCCTGTTCAATGCTTTTTCCAATCTCCAGATGCTTTTCCTTACGACCTGCGGCCTGTCATCTTGAATTCGATGTGCAATTGGCTCGTGGAAGCATGGTAAGTTCAGCTCCCGAAAAAGCCAATTTCGTCATTGGGGCTGAAATCAACTGAGATCTCATCCTCACTCTCTTAACATGTAACCAAGCCATCGACCACACACCGGGAGGGCAAAAACTTGAACTTCATCTAAGGCCCGAAGGACGCGAGCTCTTTCCGCAAAATCAACACATCACTGCAACTACACTCTGTTTATTATATGGAATCCTGGAAGAAACGTTTGACCAAAAAAAGACATACTTAGATATCAACAGAAGATTCAAATGGTAACTGGCAAAACCAACCTTTTCATAAAATCCAATTTAATTGGCATAATTATTATAGAAAAACCAACAACTAGGTCACAATCGTACAAACTAACTGAATAGCAAAATGCAAATGTCGCTAAAAGCTCAATATTGCCCTTAATTTAGACCAGATAATGTCATGTTCCCACAGGATTTAGGAATACTGAGTACTACTACTGCTATACGCTATTCTATGTTATGATGTAACCTTTTCTGCTCCGTATACAGCCTTACACAATTTGAACACAAAGTTCCCTATTACTATCGGCTTATATACGAGTATATTCTAAACAGGGCAAGGATTAAAGTAACGAACTCTGTACGGAATTCATTCTATTTTGTTGGAAAAATATGAAATGCTGGAAAATATGCAAAGGAACTTTGACATATATTCACACATGCATATGTTCGTTATCGTGGAAAGTTTGCATACAATGTGAACACGAGGAATCCCAAATATGAAAGGCAAACTGCTCGACACTCAGCTAGAACATGTATACTTAGTGGGCTCCCAAATCTGCATAGAATTCAAGCATTCCTACCAGTTCAGACTTTCATAGGATTGTCAGCCTTTATTATACTTGTATGCTTATCTTGCATTTTACACTGAACTTCCATTTGTAGTGATTTGATTGCAGGAAACATAATGAATAAAACAAACTTGCAGGATTCCTCAGAACTTTAGACACCTCCACATGCAGTTAATTAAAATCGTAGAATTAATTAAAAAATTTAACTTTGCTTCTAACTTTTTTGAATGTTTCAAGTGTGAAGTGTACAATGATTAAAACAAATTTAGCAGCAAGTCCTATAGTAAAGGACTACTACTTCCTACCTACGAAAACTTACTTATTATAAAAGGACTCATCAATACGATTTAAGGGTATTAATATTGATTGACACTATACAGAAGCTAGACGGAAGCGGCCATCCTAGGATAGTGGCCTTGATTGCATGAAACTATCACCCTTCCTCAATGAGCAACCTACCACTACCGCTTTCTCATCAACACGCCTACGGGAAATCTAACCCTTACACCAGGATACCACGATGGTACGACGCAGACATGAATTGATAAAAGCTTGGCAATAATTTTCCGTGATGTTGGTGCTGTTGATGTTAAAGCTTGCGTTTCCAGATTCTAGAATTGAAAAGAACAGTGCCGCAAGAAGGAGAGGAGTACTCTTCAGAGTGATCTCACTTCGCTTAAACCCAGAATATTCAGCTTATATCAATGAAATCCTCGCTCGAGTTGGACGGAGCAAACACTCTGGGGACCCTCGATACCATCGTTGGAGATTGTTCACAGATTTCAGAAAGCAATCATAGACGGTTTTCGATAATCAAAAGTCATAGCCGGGAGATTAGTACCAATCCGAGGCGATGTTGATGTTTCGCTAGTAACGAAGTTTCGAAATTGTCAGGTAGCTAACCAACAAATTTATAGCGTGGATATTGCAAAAACGATGCAATGCCCACTTCATCAAGGGTGTTTTTCTTTTTGTGACCAACACCATTTGACCAGAATTCACACTTGCGCTTCCCTTGTTCCATTTGGATCGGACCTGCAGGTGATGTAATTGCTCCTGAGACCACCTTTCCCAAAATGTTTAGTGAATCACTTTACGAGCGATTGGCTTGGGGGATTAGTCAACCGGCCGCTAAATTAGGACGCGGGTAGCAGGTAAAGCTTCAACATTCTCTGGATTATTGGAGAGTGGAACTAGAGGCCTAAAATTTAAGCGCGCTTCAATCTGACAGAGCATTTGATTAGACTGTTTGAAAGTTGACACGATTTTCGTCTCATTGAAAAAACTATCACTTTGCTGTTTTCACGACTACTTTCCAAAGGAAACCAAAATTCAGTGTAGCGACCGGAATAAATTTTCGTTTTCTTGCTGTTACTACTATGATTTTCTCCAATGCATTACTGCACCCCGCATTTTTTGGCTACTTGGTTTTGGAAATCGACAAAATTACTCTCATGATCACTATGTGTCTATCTCAGAACACAAGCCTCGTCTAGCATCAAAAAACTTGAAGGCGTCTAAAAATTCTTCGACTGATTCTACTAATACTAGGTGTACTGCCTTCTTAACCATGCATACGAAAATGTACACACACTCTTTCAGAGTGTTTGTAGATCATCTATTAAATATCCTTGTCTTAAAGAAGCCAGCATAGTCCACGACGCATGGTAGAAATGGTTGATTTCCAGAAATTCAGACAACAGCTAAATCATCCATTAACTGTTGATTCCCATAGATATTGTATCATATAATACTTCACACAGGTGAGATGCATCCATAACTCATTGCATATCACGTTTTGATCGATGAAAACCCAATAACACATCCTTGAATAGTTCCGGACTGTTGCATTGCGGCACTTGCTTCGATGCACTTCCCAAAAAATAAGATCTCTTGGTAAAAAGATTGGTTATTTGCGATCTTTGGAAATATCTGCATTCCTGCCTCCAACCCTAAGTAGACCTTCCTGGTCAGTGAATTGGTTTAGGTTTGGTAACCATTTTCGTGATCGCACAGTGCTTTCTAAAATCCTCAATTTTCCTGAAGTAAACGTAAAAACCGTTCATATTCGGCCGCATTTATTACTTCCTTCAACCGAGTAGAAAAACGTGACAAGTAGGCCACGCTTCTTATCAGCTTTGAAAGTGTCGGGCATCGTTCGTCGTGCCCTGCCCGACAATGGCTATGAAACAAGCTACTCCATCGAAGTGTCGTTCTTCCAAAGGCAAAGACGGACCTTGCCATCATAGCCAGTGGATGTGACGCCACTCAAAGCGCAGTCGACAATATTCTCTTTTGACCCGATGTGACATCCATGCTTTCGAATTTTCTCAACTCGGTTTGCGGCGTAACCATCCAGTTATGGTAGCTCCTTTTATCCGAACCAGCAGTGCACAGCGGCCTGTTTAGTTATATCGTTGTATGAGCTCTGCCAGCAATAAGGCACCATTTAACTCTACCTTCCGCAGTCGCCTTAGTTTTCAATGATTTTTCTCTATTTTAGGTGCGGCGAGTGTCTGCACAATCCTACTGTATACTACTGCCCCGGAGGCATCACAGAATCTATGCAGTTCACAATGATGTCGTTTGCCATAATGGACCCATTGAGGAATTAGGATTACTTGCATGATTGATATGTATCACGAAACGTTTTCAATGTGCCAGAATTTCGTCCCAGGTGATTTCATCCCAACCAATATCTGACTACCAAATTTTATGCATTAGAATTATCGCTGTAATTGACATCAGCACCAACCATTGAAGGGGTTTGTAGATGCACCCCTTTCTCGCAATTTTTCCACGATCGGCGCAACTCCAATATAATTAGACAACAAGTCGGATTACCGGAAGCTGCCGCTTCGGGCATAAACGTTTTGTGTTCTTATATGGCTAAAAACCCAAAATATGCCTTCATACTTTTTTCAAACCACAAGAAATACATACATATTACAGATGTAGATATTACGCTCACCCTAAATAAATAAACATTGCTTATTACCGGATACTGTATTCTATATCATCATCATCATCAACGGCGCAACAACCGGTATCCGGTCTAGGCCTGCCTTAATAAGGAACTCCAGACATCCCGGTTTTGCGCCGAGGTTCACCAATTCGATATCCCTAAAAGCTGTCTGGCGTCCTGACCCACGCCATCGCTCTATCTTAGGCAGGGTCTGCCTCGTCTTCTTTTTCTACCATAGATATTGCCCTTATAGACTTTCCGGGCGGGATCATCCTCATCCATACGGATTAAGTGGCCCGCCCACCGTAACCTATTGAGCCGGATTTTATCCACAATCTGACGGTCATGGTATCGCTCATAGATTTCGTCATTGTGTAGGCTACGGAATCGTCCATCCTCATGTAGGGGGCCAAAAATTCTTCGGAGGATTCTTCTCTCGAACGCGGCCAAGAGTTCGCAATTTTTCTTGCTAAGAACCCAAGTTTCCGAGGAATACATGAGGACTGGCAAGATCATAGTCTTGTACAGTAAGAGCTTTGACCCTATGGTGAGACGTTTCGAGCGGAACAGTCTTTGTAAGCTGAAATAGGCTCTGTTGGCTGACAACAACCGTGTGCGGATTTCATCATCGTAGTTGTTATCGGTTATGATTTTTGACCCTAGATAGGAGAAATTGTCAACGGTCTCAAAGTTGTATTCTCCTATCCTTATTCTTGTTCGTGTTTGTGTTTGACCAGTGCGGTTTGATGTTGTTGGTTGATTCGTCTTCGGTGCTGACGTTGCCACCATATATTTTGTCTTGCCTTCATTGATGTGCAGCCCAAGATCTCGCGCCGCCTGCTCGATCTGGATGAAGGCAGTTTGTACATCTCGGGTCGTTCTTCCCATGATGTCGATATCGTCAGCATAGGCCAGTAGTTGGGTGGACTTGAAGAGGATCGTACCTCTTGCATTTACCTCGGCATCACAGATCACTTTCTCGAGGGCCAGGTTAAAGAGAACGCATGATAGAGCATCCCCTTGTCGTAGTCCGTTGTTGATGTCGAATGGTCTTGAGAGTGATCCTGCTGCTTTTATCTGGCCTCGCACATTGGTCAGGGTCAGCCTAGTCAGTCTTATTAATTTCGTCGGGATACCGAATTCTCTCATGGCCGTGTACAGTTTTACCCTGGCTATGCTATCATAGGCGGCTTTAAAGTCGATGAACAGATGGTGCAACTGTTGTCCATATTTCAGCAGTTTTTCCATCGCTTGCCGCAGAGAGAAAATCTGATCTGTTGCTGATTTGCCTGGAGCGAAGCCTGTTTGGTATGAGCCAATAATGTTCTGGGCGTATGGGGCTATCCGGCCTAGTAAGATAGTGGAGAATATCTTATAGATGGTACTAAGCAACGTGATACCTCTATAATTGCTGCACTGTGTGATATCTCCCTTTTTATGTATGAAACAGATAATGCCTCGTTGCCAATCGTCAGGCATTGATTCGCTGTCCCATACCTTGAGCACAAGTTGATGAACCACTTGGTATAACTGGTCGCCTCCATATTTAACCAATTCGGCTGTAATTCCATCGGCTCCTGGCGACTTATGATTTTTTAGCCGATGAATTGCACGGACTGTTTCTCCTAAACTTGGTGGTGGCAGTATTTGTCTGTCGTCTTCAGTTGGCGGGACCTCCAACTCGCCGATGTTCTAGTTGTTCAGTAGCTCATCAAAGTACTCAACCCATCGCTCTAATATGCCCATTCTGTCGGAAATCAGATTTCCCTCTTTGTCTCGGCAGGATGAGCATCGAGGTGTATAAGGGTTCATCCTGCTGACTTGTTGGTAAAACTTCCGCGCCTGGTGCGGTTGCTCCCTGTACTTTTCTAGTTCATAGATTTGTTGGTTCTCCCAGGCTTCCTTTTTCCGTCTGTGAAGTCGCTTCTCCACTCGTCGGAGTTCGTGATAAGTCTCTGCGCGTGCCCGCGTTCTTTGAGAATGCAACATTACTCGGTATGCGGCATTCTTCCGTTCCGTTGCTAGCTTACATTCATCGTCAAACCAGCCGTTCCGACTCCTTTTGCGGCTGGGGCCAAGTATGTTTGTGGCCGTATCCATGATAACGTTCTTCAGGTGATTGTGAAGATCATTTGTTGATGCTTCATCTCCAGGTCCTCTGTTGACTGCGGTTATTGCGGCATCCATTTCCCTCTTATAGGTGTCGCGGAGGGTTGTGTTGTGGATGGCTTCAGTGTTCACTCTCACCTGACTGTCAGAGGGGATTCTAGGTGGTATTGTTATTCGAGCTCGGAGCACCATGCCAACGAGATAGTGATCCGAGTCTATATTGGCCCCCCTATATGTTCTGACATTCATCAAAGCTGAGAGGTGGCGGCGTTCGATCAACACTTGGTCGATTTGGTTGAAAGTGGTCCCGTCTGGAGAGGCCCACGTATGTTTGTGGACCGCTTTCCGCGCAAACCAGGTACTTCCAACAACCATTTCGTGTGACCCTGCTAATTGAATAGTCCGCAGTCCGTTATCATTTGTTTTTTCGTGTAAGCTATGGGAGCCAACGTATCGCCTGAATACGGGTTCCTGCCCTACTTGGCTGTTAAAACCCCCAAGTATGATTTTGATATCATATCTGGGACAGGCTTCGAGGGTTCGTTCTACTGCCTCGTAGAAGGTATCCTTCTCCGACTCTGCAGTCTCCTCTGTAGGGGCGTGAACGTTTATGAGGCTTATATTTCTAAACTTGCCTCGCAAGCGCAGAGTGCATAGCCGTTCGCTTCTATATGCATATATATAAATTGATCGTACATCTATTGATGATAATTCGAGCATAATCTGGTAGTTACCAGTCTTTTCGTTTGTCCGATATACACCTTTGGATTCAGGGAACATACGAAGGAGGCAGATTTGGCTGTCAAGTACTCCGGAAAACCTACAAAATCTATGGTGGCGAAACATATGGTGGAATGCGGCCACAAAATAAGCGTCCATGATTTGAAAGTGCTAAAACAGGTAAGGAAAATTAACCAGCTGGACGCTTACGAAAGCTTGTTCATTAGCAAACAGCCGGTAGACACTAGGTTGAATTCAGATCTAAGCAACTCCTATTCCCCATTAGTTAAACAACTTTTTAAAAAAACTAATTAAATAAACCTCTTCTTCTTTCAGGATAGATAAATAAGTCATTAAAATGTAATTAAATATTTAGTCATTTACAGGATCTAGATATAAGTCTTTCAAAAATCTAATTTAGCCATAATTGTATAGTATATAATATAGATTTAGATTAATATGAATACAACTAATAAACCTACTGAGGAGCAGACTTGTTGGCACTGATGAAGGGAGCAAGTGGTTCCCGAAATATCGGTGTTTGTCTTTAGAAGATTTCCACCTCCGTGTGGGTAAACGGACTTATATATAAATTCATTGACAATGAATTCCCAGTCCCGATAATTAGAATTACGTTACATTTCTTTGAAGATAAGTAATTTTTTGTCAGCGTGGGGAATGAATTCTCTGATCTCTTACCGGTAACGTCGGGAGTAGTTCATTTCTGGGCTAACTTTTAACAATATCTTCACGGCTGATGTTCCGACCCCCGATGATAGCGTTAATCTAATCCAATTCGCCGATGACAGGCTTATCTTCGCATCGAACCTCCACCCCAACAGAGCAGCAAAAGCGGTTGAGAACTACATTGTAGATCTCTGCAGGTACTACCGTAGTTGGGAAATCAAGATAAAAGGTCTCCAAAAACGCCGAAGTGTATAGGCGAGTCAAAGTGAAACCACTTCGAGAATACGTTCTCACCCTACTGGAAAAGTTCTTCGAAAGAACGGAGGACCACCCCAACCCATTAATTCGACATCTCTACCAACAGGGTAAAACCACCCCAAATCGTGAGTTCAACCCTCAAAATCCTTAACCTTTTGGACACTGCTTGCCTGGTAGGGGTGGATAGAGGCTAAGCACAGGAAAATGTCATGTGCTTATTGTAGATATTTGTTAAGTATTTATTTATGTTAGGTTAAGCTAGGTTAAGTTATATTTAACTAGGTTAAGTTAGTAAATTTCGACCTTCTCGCGCCTTTAGTGCGGGCGCAGTTTTTGAAAAAGTTAAGATTATTGTACAAGTTGTCAATATCGATTTATATAGAGAATAATATACAGAGTAAAGTAGAATACAGAGAAGGTCGAGTTGGCCAAACTATGTAATAGTCACCCATTTGACAGAGTTAAGTTCAACTAACTATTATTTAAGCTAGTCGTAAGCGATCATCGCCTAGTTATCACTATGGAAAATAAATTGAAATTGAAAATTGAAAAGTAACTCTTTTTGATTATATTGGTACTTAACCCTCTTTCATGAATATTGATTGATTCCCGGGGACACGATTTCTCCATTCAATTTTTTTCTGTGCCAATGGAAATATTTTGGAAGAAATTCTGCAAAATACACATGCTATAATGTTAAATTCCTGATACGTTTGCAGCAGTTCTTTAGAAACATTCTCGGTTGTTTTAGCAATTTTTCAAACTGCTTGATTAATAATCTGATTTGTTTACCGCACAACTGACTTTCTATTTACTTTCACTTTACTTTCCAAAGAGATAATGTTCTGATTCGTATAAGGCATGCAGCTAATCACTATCTTGTTGTTCCACAAATCGGTGCTTTGCCACGTACGTTTGTTTGTCGACCATAAATCTGTTGGAAAACTTTCAGTGAATAATCCTTTGTTATATTTACAATAACAATACATAGTACCATCTCAGCGGTGGCCTAAAAGTTTAAATTACAATGAAAGATTAAACCAGCCAGATTAGAGATAGTTCTGAGTTCTAAAACGTACCATATATCTTTACCGCATTTTCATGGAAAAATTCAAACTGGAACTTGACTGCTCAAAAATTGAAGAAAAAGTCCAACAGGACAGGACTTACTAAAATTCTTAAAAATGCAAGTGCTCTATGTATTTGACCTGGAACAACTACAAAAGAATTGCATCGAAACTTCTGATACCCAGAAATCAATGTCAACACAATGCAAATGCACAATATCTAAAAAACATTCATCTTTATTCAAACTCTCCCTACCATCTACTTTTCTCCGTCGTCTTTTACGCTATTCATTTTTCTCTGAATTTAAAAAGTTGTTATTCGTATTTAAATTGAAAATTGCCAAGTTGGCTTAAAGTTTGCTCTGAGTTCTACATGCTATTGTTGTGCTGGAGCAATATGCACGCAATATACTATAGCATGGACAGGGAAGTTTTTCAATCGTGGAGCATTATTATGCAATAAATCATTCTGATCCTATTTCTCCTTACTGCTTACCCTTGTATACGGAAACGTTCATTCAAACATAATATTGAGAAGGGAATTCGAAAATTTTGTACAAAATCTATTAATTTATTCTCAGAAGATACATTAAAATTATATATAAATCGACTGCGCCCTAAATCCCCTAAAAAGCGGGATAAGCCTCCCACTTTTAAATGAATGATCCAGAAAGTGATACCAAAACTTCTTATATAAAAAGTATCAAACTTTCCATACTTCCAGGACCCAGTTTCAGTTTCCAACTTGCATTCGTGCAATAAAAGTTCGCCATGAATTCTACTGAAATCAAAGTTGCATTAAACTCAAATATCCTATTCAGCCCGACTACTACCAGCTACGCATAACTAAGTGGCTGATTCAAGCTCTTAAAGTTTATCCATTGCAATAATAATAACATTCTAAGAACTCAAGCGTATATGTATGCACAATTCACACCTGGATTTCTGCAGAATTTCATGGTTTTCTTTTTGCATTCAAATTCAATTTCAAATTGTGTTAAATTTCCTCGGAAAATGTGCAAGACAAACGGGAAACTTCTTTAACATCATAAATTCCTCCAACACCTCGCTCATAAGCTGTGAAAGTGACAATTTGTTGAGGGTATGGTAATCTTTTATGAATGAAATTGCGAAAGTTGGATGGTGTAAGGTAACATGAGCAGGAGCAAATCCTTCCTTGCATGCGGAGGAGTGTGAATTTACATAGTACCAAGGAAGCATTTTAATAAAGTATTTAGAATTATGTGGAAAATGGGATAAAGTAACTCAATTGAAAACTTTAAAGGGTTTAAAAGGTTGGTTGACCTTGTTTTAGGATAGTATGGAGATTTTAAGGTCTATTATATGGCGTTTAATGCCTTTGTAATTATATGATGTGAAAGTTCCATCGGATATACAAGAGGTGGACAAATGCATTAGTTAGTTTAGTTTACTGGGGGGAGCCGCAGCTCCGAGCACTCAGGCCATTGTTAAGCCCATTGTACTATCCCCGTAAATCGTCTATTCAATGGCTTCCCGCCTACGGCGTTCGCAAGCTTTAGCAAATCTGAGCACATTCTCCAAAGGCAGAGAGTGTACAGATTCTTCATTGAAGAAAACGTTGCCAAGGTGTCTGAGTTCTGAGGGAGCCGGGCAACTGCCTAAAAAGTGCAGGGTCGTCTCCTCCTCCTCCTCATATTGGCTGCATATAGGCGAAACCACTACCAAAATCCATATTCCATGGTAGTTTAAGGAGCAGTGTCCCGTTAAAAGCCCTACTAGGGTTTTCATGTCCCACCTCTTAAGGGACAACAAAAATGCCGCTCTATTGACCCTACGCTCTTTCGCAACGATTTTCGCCTGCCGGCAAGACTTGACAGTAGATGGTTGAATTCCAAGAGCAGGTTCTGGCTCCACCATTGTGGATCCAGACCCTCGGCGAACCAGTCTGTCAGCCTCCTCATTACCAACGATGTTAGAGTGCCCCGGCACTCACATCAGGAATGTTTCGTTCAGTCGACCAAGTTTCAGCAGCACCTGATGACAACTCCACACCAACTGGCTTGATATGTCGTTGCTGTTTAGTGCTGATAATGCCGCCCGACTGTCGGAACAGATTGGAATGGTGCGACCCCTCCACCTTTGTCGCAGACATTCTTCTGGTGCCAATGAAATGTCATATATCTCCGCCTGAAATAAGGTCGTCATTTTTCCGAGGGGTCGGGCCAGTTTTATAATCGGATTACCCGGGAACACACCTGCGCGCGATCCACCCTACATGACTGACCCGCCGGTGAAGATTATTAAGTCTGTAATCTGAAAAGACTCATGCCCATTTGTCAACCATTCTTCTCTTTCGGTGATTACGACAGTATATGTCTTTTCAAAGACGAATTTGGAAACCTTATGATCGGTCGGCATCAGGGCTACCGGATGTTTGTCAAGGAATTTCCAGATAGACGCATGACCGTGCGATTGGTCACCTTTCCACACCCCAAAGGTATCGAGTCTATATGCGTCATTGGCTGCTTTCCGTGTCACCTCCAAGTGAATGGAGGGTAAATTTAGAATAGCTTCAAGTGCCGCAGTCGGCGTAGTACTCATTGCTCCAGTAATACTTAGGCAACCAAATCTCTGAATCTGCGTTAGCAGCTTTCCGCTATTAGGAAAGTTCAGTCTTGGCCACCAGACGATGCACGTATACATCAAAATGGTTATTGAGGACGTATACATCCAGTATATATATTTGGTGAAAGTCCCCAGGTCTTACCTATCGCATTCCTACAGCACCAGATCAATCTGTTATCAATCAATCAATCAATTGTTTCGGAGACCACGTGCCTCCTTCCTCAGTGCTAGTACCTAATTAGTTAACCTATCTTAAACTACCCCTATTTATATCGTAGCTTTTTAGCTCTACTAATTACGTTATAATTAATTTTCGGATCCTACCCATATTCTCCCCTACTTTTTATTTTCTATTACCTGCTGCATACCTTTTTTACCAGGGTCGCTGCACAGTTTCCTTCATCGGTGACTTAAGGTTACCTGGCTCCCTTCTTTGATTATATATATGCTTTCTGCTGCATCTAAAAGGTGGGGTTTCCGCACCCACTTTATAACATCCCCATTGTCCATCCTTAGGGTATGTCCCTCTTAGAGAGAACAAAAAACATGGACATTCATTAACTTTCTGATTGGATATGGTGCTTCCACGTTAACTTGGAGTCGAAATGTACTCCTAAATACTTGACTGTTTATGCCAGCTGGATTTCCGCCCCTGCTTAGGTGGGTAGCGTATAGCTGCCCCACCTGACGTTCCTAGTGAACATAACTAGTCCAGTCTTCCTAGCGTTCACCGTGAGTCCATTGCGGGGGCACCAACTGTGGATTTCATGCAGAGTTGCATTCAAGCGACCATATACTGTGCTCGCAAACTTGGCGGTAATTATTACGGCTAGGTGGTCCGCAAATGCTTGCGCGAAGACTTTGTTTGTCCTCCAGAAGCCACAGCAGGGTATCCATTACCAAGAGCCATAACAGTGGAGAGAGAAACCCTCCCTGTGGGCAGCCTCTAAGACATCCTGCTTCAATAGACTTCTGACCGACCGACATGTCGATTTTTTTCCACTCTAGCATGTGCAGAACCCAACTGATCAGCAGCGGTTCGATTCCATGCTGTCTGCCGCATCACAAATTGCCGCGAATGAGGCGTAATTGGAGGCACCTTCGATGTCCATGAATGCGCCTAAGGCGTATTTTTTTTCGAACATCGCCTTTTCAATTTTTGCCATAAGTTCATGGAGTGCTGTCTCCGTGGATTTGCCTTTCTGGTAGGTGTGTCGCCTATGGTGAAGTGGCCACTTAGGAATGTGTGTATCCCTTATAAACCGATCTACTAGCCTTTCTAGTCCTTTTAGTAGAAAGGACGTGAGACTGATCGGTCGGAAGCTTTTTGCGTCTGTGTAGGTGGGCTTCCATGGCTTGGGAATGAATAACACCTTTACATCACGTCATTTAATTGAAATGAAGCATGCGCAATATATATTCCAAATATATAGACCCAGGGCATTCATTCCCTCCATTGCCAGCGCAGGAGTGATGCCATCCGAACCTGCAGACTTGCATCTAAGGAACGTGTTAAATGCCCATTTTACTCGCTACAGTGACACTACTTTTTCATGCCAGATTCCAGCCTCTCGACTGAGGGCTGTATGGACCTGTTGGCCCCGACATTAGATTTTGGATGCTACCTGCGAAATGTACTTCAAGCAAATGGTTTGCCGTTTCTTCATCGCTTTCTGTGCACCTCCCATTCTGTAAACGTAAATAATCCACTTTCCCGCTACATTCTTTAACCAGAATCCGCTTCAGTTTTGAGGTTGCCTCAAGAGAGTTAGTCTCTTCGCAAAAGCGTCTCCATAATGATCATTTAGCCGATCTTATGCTCTTCTTTAGAGCCTTCTGTGCTTCTTTATAGCGATTCCAGCTAACGTCTGAATCACACTTCAGAGCACAATTGAGGAGCATCCTTGTCGTTCTCCTCTGTTTTGCCAAATCCGAGTTCCACCATAGTGTTTTACCCTTCTTTGGTATTTTGAGTGCACAGCTTTCTTCGAAAGCTTCTCTCATGCTAGTTGTGATCATCTGGGTTGTCTTCTCAATTTCAGCAATGGATTTGATGCGCTTCCCAGGGATCGTGACTCGGGCGTTCAATTCTATTTTATACGTCACCCAATCTGTCTTCCGCGGATTCCGAAATGGAGTGGGTGGAGATAGATCCATGCCCATTACGAAATCAATGCGTCTGTGATCCGAGAGTGTGATATCGTTTGATACTCCCCACTCTCCGATCAGAGCCACGATGTCAGGAGATGCCACCGTGATGTCGATGACCTCTCGCCTGACCACGATGAAGAAAGTGAGTTCATTCCCCAAATTAAAGATCTGCAAATCGATTCCTACTAGATACTCCAGTAGTTTCGATCCTCTTACATTGATGTTGGAACTGCCCCAGCATATGTGGTGAGCGTTGACATCACATCCTGCTATTACCTCCATGCCTCTACTTTTGGCATATTGGATAGCTTTGATGAATGTTCCACTGGGAGCGACTTCTTCGTCATTGGGGAAATATGCAGAGCACCATAGCATCTCTTTATCTCCCTGTTGACTTTTTATGGTTAATTTAGCCGATGTAGTGTCGCCATCACATAGACCGTTAACCAAATTAGCCTGGAAGTCTTTTGAGACTACCATGCAGGAGCGGGGTCGATCTCTTCCATTGGCATACAACAGGTCAGTATGTTGGAATTTTAGGCCCCTGACTACCCCACCAACAACCCGCGGTTCTTTTATGAGGTATATAAATGTCTTGCAGCTATTGATCCGACGGCTGATAAGTGCAGTCGCCGCTTTACAATGCTGGAAATTTATTTGAGAAGTGTGGCACCTCATCTAGTTTTCAGATGAAGATGCCGAGGGCTGCACGTCCCCTTCAATCTATTTAGGAGCCGACACTTGTAACTTGACGGTCCCTAGCCCGTAGTAGAGCCGGCAGCCCGATTTTTCCGGAACCTTCTTAACATCGGGTTCGGGAACGCCGATAGTGAGAAAAGTTCTCTTTCCTGTTTTGCTGTCTATCAGCATCCAGGTGAAAGTGTTGAGGTTATTCTGCACGCCAAGTTGTTGCAGAACCCCAGTACCATTCCGCTCTTCTTCTGGAAGCCAAAGGAAGCACTTTTTTAACGATGGTAGCTCAGAGACCTTTTTCAAGGTTTGCCGCGCACCCTCCCACACATCATTGAGGGCGGAACAGTACTGCCTGAACCACTCGTTCGTGTCTTCATTATAGCTTAACGCCGTGCTAATTGCAATATTTTCCCTTCTACGCTTCCGTTCAGTTTCTGCTCCTTTTAGCTGTTGTACAATTTCAAGACATTCTGGCTACGCAGCTAGCAACTAACCATCTCACAATCAACTACCATCAGCTGTAGCAAAGTCGTCAACAACACACACAACGATGCAGTAAGTCCTGAAAAATGTCCGCCCCTTATTATCCACTCTGGCCCACCAAATCTAAAAATGTTACAACCAAACTAGCCTCAGCCATCCCATCCAACTTTTCCCTCCAGAAAAAGAGTTTCCACTCAACTCACGGGATCGCCTGGATACTCGCGGACCATGCGAATGCACAAAAATAAGAGGAAGACCACAAATGTCTTCAAACTTCATCAAAATAATCAACCCTTCCATGCACCATCCACTTAAACCACCTTACCCAGAAGCGCCGCAAGCCTCCAGGAAGCATTTATCTTCGACAATGAAATACAATCTCTGTTTAATATGCCAAAGTCACACTTAGTAGCAATTCCCAAGTGTCGCTGAGCAATGTCTGCTAAGATAGTATTGCTTAATGTCAACTCAGTCATAAGTACACGCATATGCTACTTCCTTAGTACTCACTACCCAACATTTTCCCACTCTATGAAACCAAACTGAATCCTAGGCACACATTCCCCATCCCAAACTATACCACATTCCGCATAAACCGCGTGGGCGCACAAGGTGGAGGAACCGCTGTCTTAGTAGAGAATCCTCTGGACGCCTATCCAAAATATCATCCTCTAAAAATATACTAAAGCCATAAGCCACTTCCTATCTTAACTGTTTCACCAATCTCGTTTCTCCTATGGAAAAACTCACACCCTTGTCCTTATCCTCACATCCTCAGTCTTTTTTTTTTTGGGGGTAGGGTAGGTGAATGCATTTACACACAGAGTGTCGGACTCCCGGTTGGGTACGTCGTCGAACTACCAATTAAACACCTTCCCATCGTCAGAGAGCTAGCCTGGAACCGTTTGTCACATTACTTCGGGTTAGTCCCTGAACTCTTCCCCCTCGCGGAGCCTTCAAATCAGAGAATACCTTTCACCAACGGAATGGGAGAGGAGAAAAGGAACTGTCAGTTCAAGGAACCCCCTGCCATCCGGCTCCTCCACCGGTCGAGCTCTATCTTCTTAACAACGAAGAGGACCCGAACGTAATGGGCAACACGGTTTGACCTGTCAGCACTCCTCAGCATCTTCTCGACAATGTTGTCTGGAGAGAGATCCCCTGTGTTTAAATAGAGCTGCTGATGAATTCCATCCCACCTTCCACAAGAAAAGAAAGTGTGATGAGTATCGTCCACAACTCCATTACAAAAAACACAATCCGAAGATCGTTCCTTTCCAATCTTGTGCAGGTAAGACTGAAAACCCCCATGCCCACTTAAAAATTGGGTAAGGAAATAGTCAGTCTCACCATGCTTCCGATTCAGCCACGGACCTAAGCTGCCGATGAGCCGCGCCGCCCATCTGCCTCTAGTTTCATTTTGCCAAGAGAGTTGCCACTCGTCTAGGGTGCGTTGCCGTTCTTCACGAGCGCCTGTATATGGCTTGACGCTCCTTAGCAAGAAGGGCAACGAGGATCACTCCCACAATCACGGTCACGGCCGGTTCAGAGACATTGCGGTACGTCACCTGCTAGACGTAGGACCCCAAATGTTTGTCATTAGCCTACTTAACTCGAAACTCCAGCTGTAACCTTGTTCGCTGCTAGGGGGATTAGAAGCTAGGGGGTCAGAACTACTTGCTAGGGCACATCCTTAGCCTTGGTGAACACCTGTCTGCGACGTATCATCGGAGTGTGCTGGCTTGATACAATTTCGAACAAAGAACTAGGTCGATGCTCAGGCCTGTCACCCGTGGTCGATGGAATCGCAAGGCAGAAGTGGCAGTGAATAGGTCGCACATTAAGAAGAGACAACAAAGCATTGTTGGCAGTGGAACCCAGTCTTTCAAGAAGACCGACAAGTGGGTCGGGGAGAAGTGCGGCCTTCTTGGGAAATCTTGGGGGGAGCCCTTGCGCATTTCAGCGAACCATGAACGATGGTGCGTTGATGCAGCAGTTGAATTGCATCACATAGCGTGGTACCGCAGCAGGCGTTACAACGATAGGTAACGTTCTGCGAAAAATTTTGCGCGAATATCTATGAATGCAGAGAGAATCCCGAAACATTTGGCGTGGAAGGTGGCACCACAATACCCATCGCAGTCTAAAAATTTGGAGCGAATAGATTCCGGCTCCTCACAAATAGCACACAGAGTACCATAAATCGGGGAGTAAGGGGATAATAAATTTCTTCGGAGACTTGCATTCTAAGCAAAAAAAAAAATGCGAATTCTTATCCGCGTTCGAAAGAAGAATCTTCCGACGAATTTTTGGCTTTCTACAGAAGAATGTCCGGGTAGCTGAGTGGTTAGAGCACTAGGCTACCGAACGGAAGGTCGCGGTTCAAATCTCACTGGTGACAGTGGAATTTGTATCGTGATTTGACGTCGGATACCAGTCGACTCAGCTGTGAATGAGTACCTGAGTCAAATCAGGGTAATAATATCGGGCGAGCGCAATGCTGACCACATTGCCTCCTACAGTCTACTGTAGTTTACCGTTACGGTCTTGAATGAAGTGCTCTAACACACTTCAAGGCCTAGATCCAATATGGATTGTTGCGCCAACGATTATTATTATTATTATTATGAACGATGGTGCGTAGATATGGCTGATGCACTTTACCTTACCAAGTGGCGAATAGAAATCATATATACATTGTACGCCTATTTTCACTGTTGTCATTCATTCAATTAGAGAAAATTACTCATGACAAAACTGAAACTGTTTTCTCCTCGATTTTCCAACTTCTGGAGGATTTTTCTTGTTTTACCCACATGTAAACTAACAAACAGTGGTGAACAAAGGCCTGTGAAGGATTGCAAAATGTGTATAAACAAAAAAAACATTCTTTTACCCAAGAAAAAGTTTGAAATATCCTCCTGAAAAACTGCATATCCCTGAAATATTATTTTGCATTAATGTGCACAGTGGAACGTAACAAAGGAAAATTGTGGTTGGTTAGTCTTTTAGCCTTTGGTCAGATTTCTGTAGTTAAGTCGTGGGAAAAACTTTCAAGCAAACAACAAAAAAGTTTAAATGTCTAAGTTTTCATCAGCTTTTGGCTGCTATATTACTTTTATACAATAAAAGTTTGGAAAACTGATTTGATCGTAAAAATTTGTAAAAGGATTGACTGAAATGGCTGCTTATCTACTTGACTCGAATTTCGACCAGGTATGCCGATCATAATTGCCTTTGTATAGTGTGGGATACGTACGTAGATGCTATTTATTTGGTATTTAGGAAATAGAATTTAATGCATCCTATTTTTAATTGGCATTCATTTTCACTTTGGTAAAATATACTACATGATATATAGTTGGCTGCTGCCCTGAAGTCTATACTAAACTATAACTGAAGCACAGTCTCATTGAAAACTGAAACTGTTTGGATGACTTGTACTCTACAAAGAAATGAACAGGAGCCATACAGTCAACTCCACACTGATTCCTGACAATGAGTTTCATTTCACTCCAGAACTTTCCAAGAAATTTGCACTCACTCTCTAGTGTTCTGCAGGACATGTTAGCTCTAGAGTGACCCACTCATCGGATCTATAATAATAATGCAATGCCATGTCACTGAAGGGTATACTTAGTAAGTAATATTTAGAAAATGATGTGATTTACTTCCGTTTTCGTTGGTTACTTTAAAGACACTGTAGTCTCATGATAAACTAACTCTATGATTTGAGCGTGCCAAAAATTTAAACATTTTCACTGAAAACACAAATATTCTTCCGGCACAGGAGTCCCAATACAAAACCTTGAGGAATATCTGCTGTCGTAATCTATCTAGTACCAGAAAAGCTTCTCCAGTAAGTTATTCTGGATTTACTACAACTGCGAAGCTTTATTTGGAATTGTATCCAGTCCTGGATACTCTAATATAAACGGAGATCTCCCTTAGTCCCTTCTGTTGAACCATTAGCTGAGTCAGTACGAGGGTCGAGCTTAGTCCTTCATCTTAGAAAGCCGGCACGTATCCAACGTTGACGAGTACGATGTATAGCACCGCAGAAGTTTCAAATAGGATTCAGCCCCAGGTGTTCGTCACTCAACATCGCCAAAGCAAAGCAGGCACCTTGGAATTGCCAACAATTATTTTAAGGTTGTGGTTTATGCCATCTCCCCATATTATGCTATTGTCCCATTTAGGGATAATACTTGTAGATGTGAACGTCGTTGATTTTTGCCTGTAATATCTGTAAATGTGGACGTCGTTGACTTTAGCCCTTTCAATGCCACTGTTTCCTCTACGGCTTGTCTTTCGCATACCAGCGCGGTGGCATTTCCAAATGTATCCTTCATCCAAGTAGTGCAACCAATGTTTGAGTACGATTCTTCTGTTACCATTACTTTCACATTCCATTGAAATGGTAAAGATTGATTTGTTTCAACCTCATTTAGCCGTACGGATCAAGTTCCCTCCTATATGTGAGTACCTACCAAACGTGGCGTTCGTCCACACTCTCTCCTTGCACAACATGCATTGTAGATCCCCAATGAAATGCTTGATGAGATGGTCCTTTTTTGCGCACTTCCTGCAACCTTTTTACCTATCATATTGACTAGTGCATGCTGCTGCAAAATGGCCTAAATCGAGATATTTGAAGTATCTCTCTCTACACAAAAACCAAACTATTTTTGCTTTACCTATTGTAATCAATAGCGTCCTCCGGTAAGCCAATATCCATTCCCCCTTCTTTTCTGACACTCTGCTCTATACAGTTAAGATTGTTTCTTTTAACGCGTCATAGATATCTCTCCGCGAAGTAGGCATGGATTGTTGTTGGATTATTGTTTCTAGAATTGTATTATTGTTTCTAGCTTTCAGGCGTCTTGCCTACATTGAAGTTAATGCCCCTGATTCTGGTCGGGATCTATTGGTGAATATTCCTCGTCTCCTTGATAAATTCACACATTTCATTTAAGCGTTCCGCAGGTGGAAGCAACGCTATTTCGTTTTGTTAGATCCGAGAAGTATCCATGCTTCTTTCCAAATCCTGTGACAAACCTAGACTGCAGAAGGCAAAGCCATCCTCGGTTCTGACCTCCGAAGCTTGGAACTCTTCTGAAAAACTCCGTGTGGATTTCATTTCCACTCCACTATTATCTTTTGTAGCATTGGATGACACCCTAACTGAATTCCCCTCTACGTTTAAGAGGGGCTCATCTTTGTCCTCGGAAATGATGTGTGCTCATTAAACATTACCCAGCGAAATCCTGAGAAGTTCAGTGTTCTGGAGGCGGGAAAAGCCAGAAGTGTATACCGCATCACGAAAGAGCTTGCAAATTTTTCGATGGTACTGTGAAGAACGTTAGCCATCGACTTCTCATCCACGATGACGGGTAACTGAAGAGATGAAAGAACAGTTCACCACGGTCCTTAACCGTATCACATCCGGTGAGGCTCCTCCTCTTGTGAATAGAAGATGGAATGGAAGAAGGGGATGATCGTTAAGATTCTAAAGAACAGTACCCGTTCTAAATACGACAATTGGAAGGGTATTTGCGTGCTCCCTACCGTCGCAAAGATAATGGCTAAAATAATCCTCGAACGCATCAAAAAACATTTCAAAACCTTGATCGACAGTGCAGACTGGTTTCCGCTCTGGATCCTATTGCATTGACCAACTCAACACCCTATGGATCAAAACTTTCAATAGTGTGAACAGGGATCGTAACTGACGTGACGATGACATCTGTCCTCAAACACATTGAATATGTTGATGGCATATGTTTGCTCTCCGACCGGGTCATGGACCTTGGTCAAATGGCTTTCGATTTGGAGAAGCGAGTGAAGATGGGCTGAAGATAAACACCAAGAAAAAACCAAGGCTCTCAGTCTGATGGGTCATCGTATTCTCCCTATCTGCATTAATGGGCAGAGCATCGAACACGTCTATTAATTTATATATCTAGGAAACGTGATTTCTGCTGACGGTGGCACCGAACTGGATGTTGCCCGACCCATTAGCAGCGGTAAATCCGCTCTCGCTACTTTGTCTAAAATCTGGAAACCCAGTTATCTCACCACCAAGATCAAGTTAAGACTGTTCTGTGGATATGTTCTTTCTTTGTTGCTATATGGGAGTAGCATATGGAAAGTGAATCTTACTGTTACCTGTCTGCGTCGTATCATTGGAGTACGCTGGGGTAATAGGAAGGAGGAAGTGCCAGTGGGTCACACATTAAGGAGGGGCGACAATCACATTGCTGTCTATGCCACGCAGTGGAATCCATTGTGCCAAGATAGCCGGTGGATGGGTCGCCACAAAGGCAATTGTCGCAGAACAGTAGAGAAAGAGGCATCTCAGGAAATCGTGGGGGGAGGTGAAGAGCGCGTAGGTTTGGTTGACCTGCTATACCCCAGCAAGGGGTGAATGGCAACCATTAACCATTATTAAGAAAATAGGCCATCCGTCTTAAGGTTCCAACCACTTATTGAGCATAAAGCCCCAGAAAATTCGATTGCACTCTCAAGCTTGTAAGATTCAGTTTCAAATATTCAGCAAGTTCATATCAAGATCTAGAATTGATAGAAACCAGACAAACTTTGTTCATCTAAATATTGCCTACAATCTTAATAGAAACCATCCAAATACTAAAATAGTCAAACTCGTTATTATCCTAAAAGAGAATACTCAATGTTAAGGAACTTTTCTCAAACAACTTTTACGATTTCTCTTTATCTCTCACAAAGAGTACTTGCTATAATGTTGCCGCAACATATTTACAATCTCGAAAAAGAGAACGACATACAGGATAAGAGCATCTTATCCCGATTGAAAGCTGCACACAGGATTGTATTTCTCAATCTTTCCAACGTAGATAGGCGAATATAAATAATGACGAATTTGATATTACATATTTAAAAATTAATCTATTTTTCAATCACTCATTAAGTTCAGATAGGTCTGCCCCGGTTATTTCGAAAAGAAACTCTAGCAATATCCGGTCCAGGAGAAGGCAAATAATAAAGTTCTCACTTAAGTTAAACCGTCTTCAGTAAGGTTTATTTTCTGATGTAGGTATTACCTCGCTTTCAACCATTGAACAAGCATAGTCTCATGGGCCCATAATAAGGACTTTGTCGAAACAAAAGGATAATTTGTTATCTTTACCATAATTTCCATCCTGAGCTTAGATTTTCTATGAATTGACTTGATTTTGGAGAGGAGGAAGAAGTCCTGATACAACGATTATTTTCTACTCCTTTCTCTTTACTTTTCACCGTCCGCCTCGTCTAGATCAGGTTCACTATTTTCCTCGTTTGTTTAGCTATTGAGTTCTCGTCAGCACAAATTATATGAAATATTTTCTATACAATGGTTTTCCATTGATTCTTGAAATATGGATACGCTCCTCGACAACTTTATCGCGGGCTCTCTGAATGCTCTTTCTCCAACTTTAGCGGGAATTCCAATGATGACGGGTGAACATTACGGGCCTAAGCGAAGTGAAACGTTTGGACTCTGGAAAGTATTACTCTCGCTCTTACGACATTGTGCTTTTGTACTCTAGAAAGACTAGTTGGTGATAGACGTTATCATGATCTGGGAACCAGTTTCGGACGGGATCTTCCTTCAGTAGATCATCACAATTGTGCGATGCTATGCACCAACAAGGATTTCCGATATAGTTGAGAAGGATGAGACTCTTAAAGATGCCGTTGTGATTGTGATGGGTGACCTGAACGCGACGGTGGTCCCTGATAACACCTTGCTCAGGCATGTAATGGTGAGACATGCAGTAACAACGATGTAAGTCTTGTTGATTTCATCATCATCATCAACGGCGCAACAATCGGTATCCGGTCTAGGCCTGCCTTAATAAGAAACTCCGGACATCCCGGTTTTGCGCCGAGGTCCACCAATTCGATATCCCTAAAAGCTGTCTGGCGTCCTGACCTAAGCCATCGCTCCATCTTAGGCAGAATCTGCCTCGTCTTCTTTTTCTACCTTAGATATTGTCCTTATAGACTTTCCGGGCTAGATCATCATCATCCATACGGATTAAGTGACCCGTCCACCGTAACCTATTGAGCCGAATTTTATCCCCAACCTGACGGTCATGGTATCGCTCATAGATTACGTCGTTATGTAGGCTACGGAATCGTCCATTCTCATGTAAGCCAAAAATTATTCGGAGGATTCTCTCGAACGCAGCAGTTCGCAATTCTTCTTGCTAAGAGCCGAAGTCTCCGAGGAATACATGAGGACTGGCAAGATCATTGTCTCGTACAGTAAGAGCTTTGACCCTATGGTGAGACCTTTCGAGCGGAACAGTTTTTGTAAGCTGAAATAGGCTATGTTGGCTGCCAACAGCAGTGCGCGGATTTCATCGTCATAGCTGTTATCAGTTGTGATTTTCGACCCTAGATAGGAGAAATTATCAACGGTCTCAAAGTTGCAGTCTTCTATCTTTATTCTTTCCGTTTGACCAGTGCTGTTTGATGTTGATGGTTGGTTGGTTTTCGGTGCTGACGTTGCCACCATATATTTTGTCTTGGCTTCATTGATGTGCAGCCAAAGATCTCGCTCCTATCGTAGCCTGCTCGATCTGAATGAAGGCAGTTTGTACGTCTCGGATCGTTCTTCCCATGATGTCGATATCGTCAGCATAGGCCAATGTGGGTGGACTTAAAGAGAATCGTACCTCTTGCATTTGCCTCAGCATCACGGATCACTTTCTCGAGGGCCAGGTTAATCCCCTTGTCGTAGACCATTGTTGATGTTGAATTGTCTTGAGAGTGATCCTGCTGCTATTATCTGGCCTCACACATTGGTCAGCGTCAGCCTAGTCAGTCTTATCAAATTTCGTCAGGATACCGAATTCTCTCATGGCCGTGTACAGTTTTACCCTGGCGGCTTTAAAGTCGATGAATAGATGGTGGAACTGGTGTCCATATTCCAACAGTTTTTCCATCGCTTGCCGCAGAAAAGAATCTGATCTGTTGCTGATTTGCCTGGAGTGAAGCCTCTTTGGTATGGGTCAATGATGTTCTGGAGGTTTGGGGCTATCCGGCCTAGCAAGATAGCGGAGAATATCTTATAGATGGTATTCAGCAACGTGATACCTTTATAATTGCTGCACTGTGTGATATCTCCCTTTTTATGTACGAGACAGATAATGCCTCTTTGCCAATTGATTCGCTGCCCCATACCTTGAGCACAAGTTATGGACCACTTGGTGTAACTGGTCGCCTCCGACGATGTTCCCTGATAACACCTTGCTCAGGCATGTAATGGTGAGGCATGCAGTAACAACGATGTAAGTCTTGTTGATTTCGGCAACTTTAATCGCCTCGTCGTCGGTTGCACGGTGTTCGAAAACCGGGCCCCCCACGAAGTTAAATATTCTCGAAAGTATTAAACATTCTGTTTGGTGGGGGAGGATCTTCATGGGAGGATTTTCAAGTCTTCAAGTTATTTATTATAACCCACTCTTCATCCCATCAAGGTCCTCACAAGTAAGGATCCTGCCTGATTGGGGAAACTCACATGGTGGTAACTTGTTAACCAATGAGGTCGCCAGATCGGTCTAATTGTCTCTGTGACCTCCATGCAGTACCTAACCAAAGTAAGGGAAGGCAGATTTGTCTCAACAACGAAAGGCAGATCCTTTACAGCCTCTTAAAAAAACATCAACATTATTTTTTACAAAACGCCGGGATTCTCATAGCTGTCTAAAAAAGTATAGTAAATGGTGATAGCGATCCTGAAGCAAAAAATGGGCGAACACAAAAAACCCAAAAAAAAGGTTTTATTTAAGAAAGTAGTGGCTATCGTGTGAATCAAAATTATCGTGTTTTATACAATAATAACAAAATGTCGGATAGTTGGATATAAATATTCGAAGTTCGAGTTTTTTTTGCGATTTTTAAACTTACAAAAAAAAAACTCCCGTGGTGCTGTACGTGTGTAAATGGTCAAAATTTTAAAAGGATTGGCTCAGTAGTTTCAGAGAAATTACTGTCATGGTTTAAAAAAAAATGGTTTTGTAAAAAAACGCGTTTAAATCTTCTCCTCCTCCCTATAATTAGGGTTGTTGCAGGGCGGGAATCTCGAAGGCCGCGCCTTCTGAACATTTGAGGCAGGAGAATCATCGAGTGAGGATACGATCCGTCGTGGATCTTCCATCTCGATCGCGATACTCATGTCCGGGGTTTTACCGCTTCCCATGCGCGGTGGAGTCATTATTTTTGTGCTTCCTTTCCAGCTTGTTTATTTCCGTTAGGTACGCACGCCGCCCAGATGTTTTCCGTTTTTCAGGTTCCGATGCCAGCCTGGGTAGCAAAGAGGCAAGCAAGGGCGTGTCAACAGAACACTGTTGAAGCTTCGTTATTTCCGGCCGGACCTTCAGGATCCGGTCGGACCTTTACGATCGATTTCGTTGATTTTTTTAGGTTTTTGGGATAGCTATCCCCCCTCGCTCGACTTCGCCCGCACATATTTTGTCATTACGAAGTCCAATCGGAGGAACGAACCCTTGTAAAGTCGCGCGTCATATATATACGCAGTGCACATTGATCGAACGTAACCATAATAATAATAATGCCTGAATCGTCTCTTTGAAATTTACAAACCCTAAAACTCCCTCAACAGGTTAGTGACTAACTTTTCTTCAAATTATACTTGGCCAAAATCGAAGCTAGACCAACGATTCTTTTCTTTTGATTCCTTGGTCGACCTTTTCGCTAGGGAGGACCTGGGGCTCTGCGAGCGGGTTCTTACGAGAAAGTTAGGCCAGCCACGACTCACTTCCTTTTTAAGGTTTTGTGTGAAACAAAACCTTATTAGAATCGAGATGGTGTCTGTCTGTCCGTCTGTCTGTCTTTTTTTTTTTTTCATCGTTGGAAGGTGGAAAGGTTCAAAACCTACTGCTGGCTCCTGCCATACAGTTATGTGAGATTTCTACTCACTAAAACCACCTCCTTCTTCTTCCACTCTCCCCACGGGACTGCTATATGCATTGCATCGTGGGACTGGATCAGTTCTTAACTGCGGCGCATTATTGTTCGCTCCCTTTCTTGCTTTCTTCGCAGTTCTTCATGCCTTAGCTGTTCATGAATCATTTTCAGCTCAATTACCACTTGATTACAAGCCTCCGTTGATTCCAACATAAACTCCGCTATATTTCCAGGTGTCAAGCACCTGTCTGCGATCGCCTCCAGCCTAGTTCAGTGTGCTGTAAACCTTGAGCACTCAAATACAACATGCTCCGCATTCTCAGCCACATTACCACATCTTGGGCACCATGGTGACTCGTCGTGTCCAAATCGATAAAGATAAGCCCGATAACCTCCATGTCCACTTAAAAACTGTGTTAGTTCGTAGCTTAGTTCCCCGTGATTCCTTTCCATCCATCTTCGAATGTGTGGAATGATACGGTAGGTCCAACGGCCAGTTTGTGCCTCGTTGCATTTCTTTTGCCAGTTTGCGATGGATTCCCGCCGTGCTAGTTGCCGCCGAAGTACAATAAACTCCCCGATTGAGTACATTTTGTCGTAGAGACGCCGACCTTCATCCGCCAAGATGTCTACGGGGATTGTCCCTGCCAGTACATATGCTGCTTCTCCTGATGTCGTTCGATAAGCACTGCATACCCGGAGTGTACTTAGTCGATACGCCATTCCTAGTTTTCCGCAGTTTGATTTGTTTTCCAGAACGGTTGCCCAAACTGGAGCTGCGTAGAGTAGCACGGAACTAACTACCCTTGAAATAAGACCTTGGTCCACCAATGTTCGGTAGTATCCTCGAGATTGTTACACCGATGGAAGATGCTTTAGTTGCAGAGCACCCAATGTGTTTTTTAAAATTGAGTCTTTTGTCAATCATTACTCCCAAATATTTAAGCGACTCTTGGGAGTAAATTGTTTTTCCACCAACTTTAATTTTCACGGTCGTGTCTTTCCTTCTTTTGCTGATTAGCGCTAGTTCCGTTTTATGTTCAGCAAGTGATAGACCGGACTTTTTTAACCAGGAATTGATCTCCCATATCGCTTCATTTGCATAGATTTCGATCTCATCTAAGCGTTTTGCCACTATTGTTGCCCCGATATCGTCCGCAAAGCCAATAGTTGTCACGCCGTTAGGAAGGCGTAGCGTCAGCACTCCATTGTACATAATTAACCACAGCAAGGGACCTAAGACAGACCCCTGTGGTACGCCGCACGTCATTGGGAATAATTTCTCTCCATCGTTCGAGTCGCAATATAATCTTCTTCCAAGAAGAAATGCAACAACGATGCGTACAATGTACTTTGGAGCCTGTAGTTTGGTTAGAGCCTCTACGATTTTCGTCCACTTTGCAGTGTTGAATGCATTTTTTACATCGAGTGTCACCACACCGTCCTCTGGGAAGAGAGTGTCCACTATGTTTTGTAGTAATTTTGGACAGGTAATCAGTGGGGAACGCTTGCCTTTCGGTGATGACATTACAGACCTGTAGGCGCCACCCCCTGTCTGTCTGTGTGTCACACCCGATTTATTCGAAAACTGCTGGACCGATTGCCACGAAAATTGGTGAGAGTATGTAATCTGGTGTTCCCTTTACATGTAGTAAGTGGCGCAACCTTGTGTTAAGTTTAGGGGGGCGGGGGGTCCCCATACATGTGAATGGAGGGTGCACATTTTTTTTTCACAGAATGTAGCCATGTGGGGTATCAAATGAAAGGTCTCAATTAGTACTTTTCGAAACTGGTTCAATTTTTGATATTGGGTGAAACATAGGGGAGTGAGGGCCCAAAATATGACCCCCAAAAAGTGCAACAGGTCTCGTTCTCAGAACCTATCCAACCGAAAAATCTGAAAAAAATCACAGTGGTGCACCTCTACGAAATCTAGGCCTCAAAATATATCCGGTTCCGATATCTGCACAAATAAAGTTAATAATAGTATATTTCCACATTTTAGAAATTTACCCGGCACCCCCCTTATGTTCACCCCAGAAGTATAAAATTTGGCACGCGTGTAATGAAGAACATAATGCACAGTTTGATCAAGTTTGAAGAAAAGCCAACTATTATTAACAAAGTTATAGGGGGTGAAACTTTACAACTTTTTGTGAATTTCGAGCACTCTACAACCTGCATGACGTCATCATCACACATCAATTCGTCAATACCACAATGACTTCTTATTAATTGGGTCGCAGAGAATTATTTTGTTTTAGTTGTTTAGTTATTTGTCAACCAGACATGTGTGTATGTAGGTATATAATATATGCGTGCTAATGAACTTTGCGGGTAGTGCCTAATTGAAATAGATATAAGAAGAAAATGGGAAATATGGGTACGATCAATTTATATACGTGCATATATGTGTACAGTATTCGGAAATAGGCAGTTTGTTCGTTTAGGGTGAGCGTAATATCTATGGCTGTGATATGTACGTATGTCTCGTAGTTTGGAAAAATATGAAGGATTATGTTGGATCTTACATAAGATGAACACAAAACCTTTATACCCAAAGCGCGAGCTTCCGGTATTCCGACTTGTTTTTTTCTTGCTGGCTGCGTCTGTGCCAACCTGCCGCTTCCCGTTTTTCTCTTTTTTCCCTACTCACACACAACACTAAAAAAAGTAATTCACAAGACCAGAACCCAACGTGAACCCAAAACACATTGAAGAAGTAAACATAACGAGCGCTAAAACCAGTTTTCCGATAGCGATAGCGTCTTAGACTGCAGCCTGCCGTTACATCCGCCGACCCTCGAGCATACATTTCAGTGGATGTTAAAGCTAAAGTAAAAAACAACATTTCTTTTTTGCTAATGCTTTATTTTTTGCTTAGATTTTTGTTTCGCAATTTCGTTCTTTTTAAGATCAGGCTCTATTTTGTTCCTCCGTTTTACGAAGTTATCCATCAACAAAATCTCCAATATTGTTTACAATTTTTCTATGTTATGTTTTCTAGTTATCCATTTAAAAAAAAAAAACGTCATAAAGCGAAAGTTCAACGTTTTTAGCTTTTTTTATGTTTCATTATCTAATATTCCAAAATAACTGAAAATTTGTATCTGGGATATGTTACTACAAAAGAAAAGTAGAAAATGATTAAAACAAATTCAGAAAAGTGTGAGTTGTCGAACATTAAAACAATACACCGATAAAAGGTTGTCCCTGACATAAATTAATTTCCCTTATGATTTATGCCGGTCGAGAACAATAACATTTTCTTGTTTTTCTTGTTCTTCTTACCGCCAGCATTTGCCGCTGAACCAGCATTAGTTTTTATTGGGTCCGTTTGCTTTTGCTGCAGTGCTTCAATAATTACGTCTCCCAAGCTGTGCTGAAGAGTACTTACGTCCAATTCTTCAAGGCTATCAGTTTCCAGGATGCGATTGATTTGTCGGCTCGAAGCCGACGCTTTAATGGCAGATGAAGATGCTGCTGGTTTTCCCCAAGCACCAGCCGTTGAAATTTGATCTCCTCCCCCTGAAGGACCTAGAGATGGCCAAAGTTCTCGCTTTGGGGACGAAAGCATTTCGGCAAATGATGTCGAATTTCCCGATCTCCTGACTGACAGCGGAGAAGTTGACAAATCGCTACCCAAAGATTGAGGGAAATCACCGATGGAAATGCCTGTTGGAGAGTCATCGAATCCACACTATACAAAAAAATAAAGGAAGAATTAGAACTACCAATAGTTTAAATTATCAAAAGTTATTCGTACCGACGGAAATTGTTGAGACGAGTTAATGTCAATGTTTGCCGAACGCGATATTATCTTCCCCATCTGGCGTTCATTGATTTCATTTATTTGACGTTCCCGCCTACGTTCTTCTTGAGCCCGTCGTTTCCTTGTCCTCCGACGAAGATCAATTTCATCTAAAGAGAATGAAAACGCTTAAACATAAAAACTATAATTAATGGATTAATGACTGTACCTTTAAAGCGTTCGAGAACCTCAGGTGATACTGTCGGCGGTTCGAATTGCAATTCAACAACTTCAAATTGACAAGTAAGTGGAAGATGTTGGAGATAACGCAACTTTTTCCTGAATTCTTGATCCATTGAATGCGAATGTTTTTCCAATATTTTTCCCTCAATTATGGTCGGGCACTTGTCGAAAGACCCATACATAGCTTGCAAAATCCGCACATTCATAGCATGTAAGTAAATATTCTGGCCATCGCTTGACTGGTAGAAGTAGTGGTATTTTGAGTCCCCATTCGTAGAATTCTTTACTGAGACGTCTCCAAGGTCTGAGCTGTCGGTAGACCGCTGTTCCATTAAAGACATTTCGGTTAGTTGTTCACCTACTTCGATTACTTCTTCATCCACCATTTCTGAAGCAACAGGTTGCGATTTTGTACTTTCTCGCAATCCCTCATTTGTTACAACAATCTTGCCTTTTCTCTCCTCCAACAAATCTAAAGCCTGTTGAACAAAAACAGATTCTGGCGTGTCAACATCATGAGCCAACAACAACTCTTGTTTCTCGCGTTCTATGATTGATTGTATTTCATCAGAATCTGCCAATAGGAATTTCGCAAACTTTCTCATTGCATAGTTGTCGCGTAAGTGTGGAATACTTTCGCAGCACACTTCAACGCCATCCACTTGCTCAATAAACATTGAAGCCTTGGGTCTCCGCATCAATTGCATTGAAATGGTGTCACCAACTTTCCAATTTTGCAATTGCACGATGGATGTGCTCTTTAGGTCCCCAATGTGAACAGCATCATAACAGATGGGACATTTGCGCCAGGTTTTATCGGACAAAGCTAAATAGTGCAGAATACAAGGCCAACAGTAGGCATGGCCACATCGGGTCAATTTTGCAGCGATTGGTGGATATAAGCAAATGGGACATTGCGGTTCTTCGGTGGTTTGAATGTTGATCTGTTCGATTAAATTCCAATCGACTAGTGTATCGGGAGAAGCGATGTTTTGTTGAATGTTTTCCTCAGATTTTAGAACGAATTGAAAACTGAAATGTTAAAAGGAAACTTTAAACAACTTACCACAATATACAGGAAGTGAAATAGAAGTATTTGAACAATTTTCTACACTCTTAAAAGCATAAATGTCAGACTATCGATAATATTCACAACAATTTTAAGGAAGCTCAGCAATACTGGATATTTCAAGGCAATGAGGGAAGCTTTGACGCCAGTGAGGTCTCGGGACCATACTAATCAAATCAAAAGTTTGTTCGTTAAAACAAGCACCTTTCGTCAATTTTCCTTCATCGTTTTTCAGTCAGAACTACTGGAATCTGAAAAGCGAGAAATGGGCTAAGAGGACAGAGTTCAAGGAGTGCAAAAATAATTGTCACACAATTAAAAATCCCGATCTGTATCAAATGAATGGTTTTTTCTTATGTCTTCATTACAGCCAACCCCAGGGGGGCAAGCGCTGACTGCATAGTGCTTATTGAATACGAACGACTCAATGCATTTATCACGTGAGAATATATGCTGAATGCTGAACTATTTTGGAGAGAAAACCTTGTACATTTCATTTGTAAATTTCTGGCTCTAATAATTGGCCATGGACGTGGGCAGAGCAAAATCTCAGAATTTTTCACTTATTTGAACGCAGAGTCAGGAAAGTGTTTGCTGTAGGTTTCACTGTACACAAAAGTCTCGTCTATTTTTACAGAGCAGCCGCTTGAACCAGCCAAAGAGTTATCATATCTTCCAACATTTGATAGCAGCAACAGTAAGAGGTAGCTCAGCAGTGACCTACGAAACCATCGCACTTAAAAATTGAGCGGTACGAAGCGAATGCTGTTGCCTGGGCAGCTCGTTGCTAAGAACTTGCGAAATCTGTATGCGGCAATCAGCAGCCTATACCAGCGCTCCCCAGATATCAAACACTTGCTTTGTGATAAGATCAAAAACAATAATGTGATTATTGATCATCGAATCGCGGACAGACGGCGGATTTCGTGTGGATATCAACAGAGGAATTTGCCTTTGCCAACATCGTTGAACCATTATCGACGAGCATATACTTGCATTCCAAAAACCAGTCGTATCCTCCATTAATAACAATCAACGTCGTTTCTTTGGCAAAATAAGTTTTGGGGAAATGTAAATTGTTAACCCGCATAATCTTTCAATTGCCTTTTTCGCCCAATTAGAGTTACCAAAATTCCCCGTAAATCGAAAGCAAGATTCCGGTGGAAGTATAGATAGCATTTAGTACCTGCAGTAATATTCAGATACCTTCATATTTTCTCACTATTTGAGGTTCATAAGGAGGAGAGAAATTTTATGCAGCCATCTGTTTATTTAGATTACATGACTTTTCCAGCATAAGCGGTATCGGAAAATAAAGCACTACATGTTCTACACGATATAGTTATGGTCAGTGTTGAGCATATTTACATTCGTGAATACGAATATAAATAAGTTCGTGCGGGGATTTTCTGTGCGGACGAATCCATTCGAATTCGAAAAAGTGAATATCTCGGTATTTGGAATACGAATACGGCTGCATTCCACGTCCGAAAGTGAATACAAATTCGTATTCGTATTTACGAGGACAGATGCGAATTCTATTGGGTTAATATTTCTAAGTGTAAAAACGATTTTTTTGCTTTGAAATGTTAGTATTCGCCTGGATAGCGAATACTTGCGCCTTAGCTATAAGTAAATGTATGGGCCTGTATCAAACAGACATATGTCTGCCTCAGATAAATTACTATTTCTGATAAATGTCCGTCTCAGGCAATGTCGGGGCCAGGCTGCCTCAGACAAATGTCCTAGTCTGTCTCAGACACCTGACAGTCTGTATAAGACAACAGGCAGACAGATGTTTGTATCTGAAGCAAACAGGTCGTTGGGCCATTGACTCACACAGTACGTGCATATAAATAATGGCCACTTACGAAATGCGCATATATAAATATTTAAGTTTCTAAATAGTGAATAGTCCAGCTCACAGTGGACACGTATATTTATGTGCATCTCCATTCGCAATTTCGGCTTGAAGCCAACACGCTTGTAGATATGTATTAAAATGTGTACGAATTGCGAAACGCAACACAAACAAGCAAACTGACACAGCCATTTATCTGGCTGTATGTTTGCATTTACATACTTTTTGTTCTACACCTTCACTTACTATACATACAGGGCGGTAAAAATGATAAGAAACCCCATTTTTTTCAAGAAATCTGAAAATAATAAAACAATTCCAAGAAGCTTTGCATGCATGTCAGATAACTGGACGTAATTGCATTCTCTTGAGTAATTACCTGGGGTTTCCGCGAATAACACATCCAGTAATTAAAGAAAGTCAGATTTCAGGTAGGTAAAACAGATAAGACAGCTTATATTTAGGCATTTTAGAATGAAATTCAAGTAATAAAACCCAGTTTTTATATTTTAATATTTTACTGAGCCTCTTTTCTTTTTTATAATTTCTACCATTCTTTTAGGTAAACTATTAAATATTTTTCTTATACAGGGTGCGGCAGCATAACTTCCTTTTTTTAAAATGCGCGCGACTCAGTTAGTTGATGATGAGGGGATACTGTAAAGTTTTGTTCCGACACGGTTCAGTCGCCATCATGCGTTGGAATAGTGAAGAGCGTGCCTTTGCCGTTGAGGTTTACTTTTCAAGCGGATGTTCGGTTATTGGAACACAGCGTGTATTTCGGAATCGCTTTAATTTAGCCCCGTTGGCTCCCGTCCCAGACCACAAACCAATTGTTACATGGGTGACTACATTCAGACAAACTGCAAGTGCGACAAAAGGAAGAACTGGAGTCCCTTGGGCCGTTAGATCACCTGAGAACATTGAAGCAGTGAGAGCGTCAATGTTGCGATCGCCACGGCGTTCTGCGCGCAAACACGCATCTGCCCTTGGACTATCCGATCGTTCTGTGAGAAGAATTCTTCGTGATAATCTTCATTTTCATCCCTATAAGATGGCGATAGTGCAGGAACTTTCAGAACGTGAGTTCAATTCTCGAATGAACGCGTGTGAGCTTCTTCTTGATGTCGTTCCCGATGGTGCTATTGTTTTTTTTTAGCGATGAAACCCATTTTCATTTGGGTGGGTCGGTTAACAAACAAAACATGCGCTACTGGGCTCACACCAACCCTCGAGAATTGCATCAAAAGCCTTTGCATTCACCCAAAGTCACAGTGTGGTGTGCAATTTCCTCAGCTGGAATTATTGGTCCCTGGTTTTTTGAGGAAAATGAGGTTACAGTGACAGTGAATTCGGACCGGTATGTAAACATGCTACAGAATTTTTTTTCCCACGGCTAGAAAATTTGGATTTGGGGGACACTTGGTTCCAACAAGACGGTGCAACAGCACACACTTCAAGAGCATCGATGGCTGTTTTGAGGGAACACTTTCCAGAGCGCGTTATCTCAATTAGAGGCGGTTTGGAATGGCCGACACGCTCTCCCGATCTGTCCCCTTGTGATTTTTTTCTATGGGATTTTTTGAAATCCCGTGTTTATGTGAACCGTCCAAGAACCCTACAAGATTTGAAGACCAACATCCAAGAAGAAATTGCCAACATAACACCTGCTATGCTAACAAGAGTCATGACAAACGCCAGAAATCGGTTTACGCAATGTATGGAGAACCTAACATGGTATGGTCACCTAACAGATTTGATCTTCAAAACAATGTAAATAAAAACTTTAGACATGTACCTACATTATAAAAAATAAATAAATATTTTCCGATGCATACAATAGTTTTTATTGAGTTTTGAAAAAAGGAAGTTATGCTGTCGCACCCTTTATATTTCCGCGAAATAATAGCGTTTTTTAATTCGTTTACGTCTTCAAATTGCTTTGATTCAGCATAAACGATTCGGGTCAGCTGCCCCCAACAAGTCTCGATTATATTTAAGTCAGGAGACCTCACTGGAAAATCGAGAACACCAGTGTGTTACTTCTGAAAATACTGCTTAACGACCTTTGCACTTGAATCGCAGCATTATTTTGCTGGAAAATGAACCTCTGATCCGCGATTGCTTCCAAAATATAATAAATAAATTCCTTACGTGGCCTTTGCACATACCGGGAGCTGTCTATTTTGCCACTTGAAAATCAAATAGTTGACCGCCCATTTTATCCAATAGCATCCCAAACCATTACACTTCCGCCACCGAACTGCCTTTTGCTTAAGGGGGTCATCCCGTGTGAAGGCCGTTTTTTTTCACTTTTTTCAGAAATTTTTTGTGAAGAGTTGCATAAATATACAAATACGAATTTTTCACCATAGATTTATTAATGAGCGTGCATAGTAATTTTTCCAGCCCGATCGCATAGTTCTTTATTGAAATACAGAGCAATTTATACACCCATCTCCAAAAAAAGTGTTTTTCTGCTGCCACGCTACGATCATCTTAAAGAAAAAAATTAAACGGCATTTTAACGTCAAGACTTAATTACAATCCGCAAACCAGGATTATTAAAAAATATTAAGAGCTAAATTTTTGGCGCCGTGTTAAACTTTTTTTTGTGAATTTTGGTTTTTTAAGGTTTCTTCATTGAATGAAAAAAAAAACTACTGAATGAATCGCAATTATCCTAGTTTGCGGACCGTAGAAATATGTTGTGAATAAGTCGTGAAAATTTCAAAGACTTTCGTCGGATAGATTTTGGGCTACGGTGGCAGCAGATTTTCAATATGCAGTTTCGAGAAAAACGCATTTAAAAAGTAGAATGCGATTTTTAGCCATAAAATCTTAACTAATCATTAATCTGCTATACCTAGTCCATAAACCTTAGGTTTCTTGAAGAGACACATGTGCAGCCTTGACTTTAATTCTTCTCATTTTAGTGAAGTGATTCGAACTTCATTCGGACCGATAAATACGCGTTTTATTACGACGATCGACATAAATCTGGCATGTGATTTATTACGTGTTTAACACTATAATTTCCGAATGACTTCGAATATCAAAAAATCACTTTGCCTACATATTCTACACTATATATAGATACAATTGATGCTAAAAAAATTCGATTCCGCTAATCCGACACACGGGATGACCCCCTTAACATACTCTCTTCCTTCCTTAAGTCATGGAAATAATAGCTGTCAAGGTTGAATTTTTTCTCGTCTGTAAAAGTTACACGACACCATTTTTTCTCCCATCGCAAGTGATTTTCTGCAAAATCCGAGCAATTTCCGCTATGGGCTTACCTTCGTCATGTAATATTTGTATAATCTTTGATTCCGCCGTATTCAACCGCTTTCCTCTACCCATTATCACGTATTTACTAAACAAAATTTACTAAAAATCACCTTCAAATGTTAAAAGCCAATTCTATTAATACCTTACGTCTTCTTTACTGGTCCAATGTTCACACTCGAATGACCAGAGGATGATTTTTCCTTGGTGTCGATCTTTTTTACCTAATTGAAATTCGAATTTCTTCAACCACTCGATATGTTTTCGGGGAATCCCCAGATATTAATCAGGAGAATGTAATTCGGCACCGTTATCTCGGATGTATACACACCTTCTTGGAATCGTTTTATGATTTTAAGATTTCATGAAAAACATGGGGTGTCTTATCATTTTTACCGGTACTGTATGTACAACATGATTAGATCAGTAATATTCGCTAATATTTCAACACAAAAAAATCGTATTTGCACTTATAAATATAAATCCAGCAGAATTTGTATTCGTAATCGTAAGTAAATACCATGACCGTCCGGTTGTGGATAAAATCCGGCTCAATAGGTTACGGTGGGCGGGTCGATGAGGATGATCCAGCCCGGAAAGTCTATAAGGACAATATCTATGGTAGAAAAAGAAGACGAGGCAGACCCTGCCTAAGATGGAGCGATAGCGTAGGTCAGGACGCCAAACAGCTTTTGGGGATATCGAATCGGTGGACCCCGGCGCAAAATCGGGATGTCTGGAGTTCCTTATTAAGGCAGGATTAAACCGGATACCGGTTGTTGCGCCGTTGATGATGATGATGAATCGTAAATACGAATGTGTTTGTATTTACTTTTAGACGTGAGAATACATCCGCATTCGTATTCATTTGTGTAAATACTGAGATATTCATTCTTTCGAATACGAATGCATTCGTATTCATAGGAAATCATCCTACGAATTTATTCGTATTCGTATTTACGAATACAAATATGTCCAATACTTTGGTCCAGTCCAGCATTAAGTTGATGCGGACTTAGGACCCCATCATTCACAAAACGAATATTTTCAGCTCTGGCCAAGCTCTGGTCAATAAGGCGGATTCGCGCTCAATATAATTCGTAGGCATGCCGTGTTCTACGGATTATATAAAGGAGCACTCGATATCTGCGAGCCGCTACGGTCACGCTGCTCCCAGGGCAGAGGTGAAGCAGCGTCTGATGATTTGCCTCTGCCCTGGTAAGAAACCGTAAAGCCGTCATCGCTTGACTTTTATGTCCAATACTTGTTACGGTCCGCGAAGAAACAATTTCCTTCCGATAGAACCTTTCAGTTCCTTCCGCTTTTTCTGAATAGCCTCTAAATCGATAACGTCAAACTAAAAATAAGTCCTTACCAATAAAACTCGATGCTTATAAATACCATTAATTCAAACACTACATAAAATTATCTGTTACTTGGGCAGTCTGATTTGTACCAACAAAAGGGACAATGTGTCGCAGCTTTATAGGACAACAATTCAAATTAAACACGTTTATAAATCCAGAAAGATATTCTCTCCCTCTCTATTCACTCCTTTGCTGGACTTGCTATTTATAAACATTTAAAAAAACATCAGTCCCTGACAAGTAAAAATACCCAACCAAAACAAACTTGACCCTGTACCCAAGGTCATGGTTGTTGTCTAGTCGCCCGTACGTGACAAACATTCAAATAGCGAAATACTTACTTAGCCTGCAAAAACTGCTCCTTATTGTACTTGTGACGTCTCGTAACGCCTCCACGATTATTGGTGCGATTACCGTTGAAAACATTGAATTTCCCTCCGGACGCATTGTCACAGTCGCGGGAGACGTAGTGGAAATTGAGCAGATGATTCAGATTCTGCTTTTTGCTTCCCGGCAAATAAATCGAATTCAATTCAGCTTCGAGTAGATCATCACCTAATGTAGCGCCGCCGTCCTCGGTGGACGCGGCTCCTTCCAATGCTAGTCCGGGGCTGCTAGCAGACAGTCTAAGTGACGTGGACGAATCATTGGAGGAGTTCCCGAAGCCCCGAGGCTTCGGACGTTTGTCCACATTCGGGCGATTCTTGGCCGGTTGACCTTTTCCACTGCGAGCTGGATCTTGTTTTGAATTTGACTGATTAGGATTTTCTCGACGTCGAGCATTACGAGGCCACTGCTTGCTACTACAAAGATCTGGAACGCAAACGTTTTCATGAAATTCTAATGACAGCTGGTTATGAAATATCCAGACTTGACCCACCTGAAGACTTGCGCGATACCTCAGACGACTGCTGGGTCTTGTTCGACCCTTGACGTGAATAGTGATTCGATTTCTTGTCCATAACTTAAACTAATGATAGAGGCTGAAGAAAGGTCAGAAAGATTGCTGAACTTAGGTACGACGTTAGATAAAACTGCGGCGCCTTGACGTTGGTGGATTTTTCCTCCACATGGAGTTTTCGCTAACGATACTTTGAATTGAGACATCTTTTAATTGGCCATGATTTCTATTCACACACACGAAGATAAAATCTTTCAATTTTATCGTTTCAATCGACGAGGATTTGAGAGAGGTTAGTGACGAGAAAAAAGTTTTTGAGGGAAGTTTCTGGCGAGTGCAGCGCTTGTTGAGGTTTTTCTAGCGGCAAACCGCTGCCTGAGAGTGTAACACAAGCCCAGCAAAACAAAAAATGGAAAAATTTTGCGTTTTAGGAGTTTTTAAAGCGTTTTACGTCGCTGCCTCGAAAATGGCGACGAATACACGACACACGGAATAGAAAACCTGGCAGACAAAAGACTACAGCGTTCGCCAAACTGTCATCGATCAAGTGTGACGGCAGAATGTTGTCAGCAATTGTTTTGGAATTTCACAAAATTTAGCTTATTATTACTCAATAAAATGAACTTTGCCAATTCCAGATTTACTTTTCTTGTATCGATTGCTGCTCACAAAACTCTGCGAAAGAATCAGAAGGGTGACAACAACTCCCGCTTTGATTCGAACGGAACCTGCATTTTTTTTCGCCGGATGAATCTAGTACATCCTTCGCCTCTTAAATGCAACGCCAAACAGCTGATAAGTCTGGGACCAGAAGGAATTTTTCTAGCAACAAAATGGACTTTGACATTTCGGAATGCTAACAAGTAGTTTGTTGATCTGTTTGGGTTCTTCCTGCACATTCCTCTATAGGATATATCTGAAATTATGAGCCTCTTCCATGGAAGGGCTCGTCAGCCCGAAATTATAAGAACAGTGCAAAAAGATTTACGGTTTTCGGACGAGTTGGGAAGTGATTTCTCTGATATACTTCGCCTCGCCGGAAGTAGAAATTGGATTCGATACAATCACCTTTGCAAATTGTTAGCCGAAATCGCGTACCACGGGTTTGCTTCGCTAAATCATTTACAAACATTAGGTGAAGAGTACACAGGCATAATTCAGGTTGATTCTAAATTCATCTCATTGCCATCGAAACTGGTGAGTATTATTACATGCATTCTTCGTACAGTGCCTAGCAAAAATATTAGCACTCCCCCCGTTCGCCTAACTCAGCTAAAATCGGATTGTCGAAATTGTAGTCTCTCCTCAATCAGATTTTTTGAATATTTTTAAAGACTTCTGCCTGCAGTTTCATAAAAAAAAACAAACGGAAACCAAAAATCCCACCAAATCTTTCCCGTTCTTCTTTTATTTGTTTTTATGATATACAGTGGCTCAAAATGAATCTCGGACACTAAGGTATTTTTAGAAAATAAATAAATCTATTCTTTCAAAACCTGATTAATGTTAATATTAAATCCTTGGAAACAAAGCAAAATATAATAATAATAAGGACCCCGCAGATACAAGACCGATTACTTGCTTACCAACCCTCTACAAATTCATCACGTCCATTATTAGTGGAAGGATCAATGCGCACCTCGAGACCAACAACATTCTATCCGTGGAGCAGAAGGACTGCTGAGTTGGGTCAAGGGGTTGCAAAGAGCAACTCATCATCGACTCGGTAGTTGTAGGACAAGCAACTAGAGGCCAAAGGAACCTCTTCAGTTGCTATATCGATTATGCCAAGGCTTTCGACAGCGTTCCGCATACCTGGCTAATCGATATCCTACATCTGTATCGCATTGATCCGAAACTAATAAATTTTTTGGCGACAGTCATGGAAGGGTGGCATACCACCTTATCAGTCCGCACATCTGAGGGTGCTAATACCTCAGAGCCCATCCGTATACGGAGGGGCATCTTCCAGGAGGATTCATTGAGTCCCCTTTGGTTTTGTATGGCACTGAACCCCCCTTCCATGGCTACTGAATGAAGCTAGAGGGCATGGTTTTGCAATAAAGTATGACCTACGTGCTAAGTGCGAACTGACACACTTGATGTACTTAGATGACATCAAGCTGTATGCTGGTACTGATGACCATCTTAGAAGTCTGTTGCGAATAATAGAAATGTTCAGCCGTGATATTCGGATGGATTTTGGATTAGACAAGTGTCGATTCCAAGCCATCCGTAAAGATTATCACGAGCTATGACCGAAACAGACTTCTATAAGTACCTAGGAATTGGTGATCTGAAGGATGCTCTGCTGTCCGAATTTCTGCGACGTGTAAAGCTGATGCTGAAATCGCATCTCTCGAGGAAGAATAAAATAAGCCCATTCACTGGCTTATGCGTTCGGAATATTCCCGTGGACGAATACCGATCTGGAAAACGTCCAGCGGCGGATACGGACAACTATGTCCAAATTGCGAATGCATCATCCAACCTCTGCCGTGCAGCGGATGAACCTGCCTCGTGACATCGAAGGTAGGGGCGTGGTTAACGTGGCGGCACAACATCATCTCCAAGTGGACTCGCTGCGCCCTTATTTTTACAGCAAAGAGTAGGTGAGTCCTTTGCATGCGGCTGTCTGTGAGGCAAACTGTGGGCTGACTCCACTTAACTTGAAGGATCGATATTTCAATCATCTAAGTGGGGTGAGGTCGGACCAAGAGCGGAAAGATGAATGGAAGTCGAAGGCAATGTACGGTAAACACGTGAAACAACATATAGGGTTTGTGACAATTTGGGGGTCTACGTCAGGCGCTGAGCCGGGAAATTTGCAGCATAAGTATCTACAAATTCTGAAGCAAAATATTGCCAATAGTGTACCCAGTCAGTTCTCAATATCATCGAACATTTACGGGCATATCTGGAGGATTTCTCTCACGAAAGACTTAAAGAACCCGCTCAAATACGAATGAGAATGGATTGACCCCTCTTATTGCAAAAATGAGTTTTCATAGGGGGTTTCGTTCCGGAAGGAGACCCTCCCTTCCCTCTTCCCTTCCGAGGATGGAATGAAAATTATTTTAAGTCGTTTATTATTTTAATATTCACGTATTATTTGATAAGATGAAACCAAGATAAACCATTTCCAATTGGATGGCAAGTCATGGTAGGGAGGAAGACCCACTCAAGACGCGCATCCACTAGCAGCAGCACTAGCAAAACGATGAAGTATGATGACGGCTCTTTGATGGTGTAGGGATACATGACCTCTAGGATTAGTGCCAAAGGTCGAAAAGAAATTTGGCTGCAATTTTAGAATAAAGCTTGCCTACTGTATTTTAGAATCGACACCAAAAAAGCGTTTTTTTAGGATGTTTTTTCCAATCTGAATATGGTTTCTTGGTTATGTTTTACTACTATGACAGTCATAAGTGCAGAAAAATTGCTCAAAAATGGTGTTTGATTGGAAAAAACAATTTGAGTAATTTGAGTCAACACCCCAGAGATTATAAGTTCTCTGTATACTCGCTTCACAGAATTTTAACAAGTCGTGCTGCAAGTTGTAATGACGAAAGAGAGATTGGGTGTTCAAAAAACCATCATGAGTAGACGGAGACGACCAAGGAGAGAGCTATCAGATAGACCTAAAAAAAATGGCGAAATTGACTGAAAAATGACAAAAAAGGCATTCGTGCGTGCCTATTAAATGACCAACAGCTAAATCTGAAAATGAAAATAAAAAGACAGATCGCATCCTCGATCAATGTTACTCCTGCCTCAGATGTATGATGAGACGTGGCGTTGGAGATTCCCACTCTGCCTTGGCATCTTTACCCCATTCTATTGGAGGATGCCCATTTTCACGACGAAAACGAAAACTCCCCTTGCCCTCAACTAAAGACGGGAATGATCTTCCTATTTAGTTTGATTTTTTTATTTCCTTTTTAGAAATTGCCGATCGGTATTTTATTAAATTCAAAGTAACAAAAGTTCCTTTAGCACTATCTTGTAACACAATTTCTTAAGATCCTTAGAGGGTTTCGCAAGTTTCCGCAAAAAAAACGCCCGACTCTCTCCAAGACACTCAATGAATTCCGTTATTCAGCTAATCAGCTATTTATCCATCAACCGGTCTGGAATGTAGGGATGGGAATTGGCAAAATGAAAGGAGTAAATTGGGGAAGCTAGAGAATATTAGGATGGGAGAAAACGAAGGAATATTTCATATTATTAAATGCATCAAAGTATCAAACGCAAGTTTGTAGAAAATACATATATTGAAGATAGAAACTTTGGTAAAAAGCGATAATTTTTATCAAATCAAGATAAAAACTGTGAGTATGGTGAATATTTAAAGCATAAAACTTCTAGTCCTGCTAACTGCTCTGCCTTATTATTTCCTAGAAAAGCACTTTGCATCGGCAATAAAATATGAATATAGGCATTATATGATATGAAATTGCTAATTCCAAGTACTCAACACACTCATCCTTGTTTTTGTTTTCCTTTCAGCTACAATTAACGTCAATCATCCTTGAATTTGGCGGTGACTTACTATATTTAAAAATTCTTAACCAATTCGAAAATAATATTTCACAAAATGAAGAAATTCTACCTGAAGCCAAAGAAAAGCTCTTAAAATTCATCTCATTCATGAGAGCCGCTGCTCCGTATATCAAAGGATTACATAAATCACTCTTCTACTTGGGTTCAACAAAGTACCAGCTATCAAAGCGACTAACAGGCATCAACTATGTGCTAATAAGACACTGGATCCAACCAGGCTACTCACTTTATGGGTACAAAGTTCTTGGGATCGTTACGGTCCTTCAACTCTTCGTTTCGTCTACGTTTAATATTTATGAAGCAGTTACCAAAGCAAAGGCGAAGCAAGAGATGATTCAAAAGAAAACTTTCAGTAGAGATCGTGATACTACTTCGGAAAGTAGTAACGCTTCACCGTGCTCGTTGTGTTTGGAACCGCGGCAGGACACTAGTCTCACAACGTGTGGTCATTTGTTCTGCTGGGATTGTATAATTGATTGGCTCGATGAGAGGGAAGAATGCCCCATTTGTCGGGAGAAATTAAAGAAATCAAATGTTGTGCAATTGCAAAACTATATATGATGTAATTTTAAGCTTAAGAGGTCTGTACTGTGATGAATTTGAATAAATTTGTTATTGTTGTTATATTACTTATAGAGTTTCATTAATTTCGGAAATAGAAATAATTTCTCGAATAATTAACAATTTCAATAAGTAGAGATTTAATTAATTTGTTCTATGCATATTTCCCTGTTCGTGAAGTGATTTCGCTTTATATTTTGGGGGTTTCAAAACGTAAAAAAAAGTTGAAGTAATTATTCTTTAGGTTCCAAAATGGGCGAAATACAATTCTGATATACACAGTCGATGCATGATTTTATCGATTGGCAGGAATACAGTTGAAACTCCGTCATATTTTGTATGGTAGGTCGGATTGGTGGACTGAGACTGCTTTATCTTTCTATTTAGAACATTTATCATTTTTAGAACTTAAAACCGTTATGAAAAATGACCTTACAAGAAAACAAAACTATAATAATAGGCTAAACGTTTGAACCATAGTACTGAGGAAAGAGACAAGTATAAGGTCTACAAAAAAGTTCTGTCGGTTTTCACAATAGATGGCGTAGCTTGTTTGTTATTCCATTGATCCACATTTCCAAACATTCATCGGAAAGCTACTGTCAATAGGCACAAACGTCAGTATAAATTATTTAATTGAAGTGTAAACAACAATACTTTTTTCATCAACGAAAATGGCCAATTTTGTACCAAATAATGTGTTTTTGCGGGGAGTTCTACTTCATTATTTCAATGCGAAGAAAAAAGCAACCGAAAATCATCGCATTTTGGTGGAAGTTTATGGTGACCATGGTCTATCTGAACGAACGTGTCAGAGGTGGTTTTGACGGTTTAAAAGTGGCAATTTTGACTTGGAAGACGAAGAGCGCGCCGGACGGCCAACAATTTTTGAAGATGAAGAATTAGAAGCATTGCTCGACCAAGATCCATCGCAAACGGAAGAAGAACTTGGAAAAACACTTGGAGTCACTCAGCAAGCCATTTCCAACCGTTTAAAAGCAACGGGAATGATCAGAAAGGTCGGAAATTGGGTTCCGTATGAACTGAAGCCAAGAGACGTCGAACGCCGTTTTTTCACGTGCGAACATCTGCTCCAACGACAAGAAAGTAAGGGTTTTCTGCATCGAATAGTTACTGGCGATGAAAAGGGGATCCATTACGATAATCCCAAGCGTCGGGCAACGTGGGGATACCCCGGCCATGCCTCATCATCGACGGCCAAGCGTGGTGAGAAGATCATGCTCTGTATATGGTGGGACCAGCTGGGTGTGGTATACTATGAGCTGCTAAAACCGAACGAAACGGTCACGGGCAAACTCTACCGACGTCAAATGATGCGTTTGAGCCGCGAACTCAAGAAAAAAACGGCCGCAATACCAGCAAAGGCATGATAAAGTTATTTTGCAACATGACAATGCTCGTCCACATGTTGCACAGCCCGTTAAAACATATCTAGAAACGTTGAAATGGGAAGTCCTACCCCACCCGCTGTACTCTCCAGACATTGCTCCTTCTGATTACCATTGAACTATGAATTGTCTGAAAGATGGAAGAAAATTGTGGCTAGCGATGGGCAATACTTTGAACAATGAATGTATAACCGATTTTTCACAATAAAGCTTCAAATTTAAAGAAAAAACCGACAGAACTTATTTGTAGGCCTTATAGTAGTTTTAGTAAAGCAAAAGGAAAGGGTTTCGGGTTTTTATTTAAACTATGATCGCTCATCATTTCATTGATTTTCCTTTTTTTCAATTATTTACGCAATGAGAGCATAAAGACACTAAATAATAAGAACTTATTTTATTAAAATAATATAATAATATACAACAACAAAAAATAACGAGAAACAAACAAGCCAAAATAAATTAACATACATTTCTAAATAAAAGGGGATTAATTTAAAAGTTTTTATTAAAATAGTAGGTTATTCTGCTTCTTACATTGAATTTAGTATATTCAATGTAGTATAGTGTAGTATATTCTCAATTTTTCTCCACTTTCCATCAATGGCAATTGTCAGCTCCAAAAGAGTTTCGTACTTATGCCCTCCAGCATAAATGCGGTTAAACAAATATGCGGAAAGGAACGGGTTCAGCAGGAAGACCATAGAAGGAATAATCAGTAAAAAATGACGAAAATGGAAAGGAATAACCTGTCGACACGACTTTTTACACAAGCGGGACTATCTAAAAAATATCGAGTTCCTATCATCCATTCCCAAATTAGCTACCACGTGAAAAACATCCTAAGGAACCGCGACATCGAAGTGACACCTACCAGCAGCCACATCTACTGACGACACAATTAGAGACCGTCAAGGACCCGAAGGCAGACAGCCAGAAAAGCGGAATCTATCAGATAACCTGCACCGATTGTGAATTCTATATAGAGCAAACTAGAAGATTAATAACAACGAGGTTCAATGAACATATAAGGGAAGCAAATCTGGCGAAAGTAAAAACCAGATCAACATATGCCCTCAAATCATTGGTAGCTAGACACATCATTAAGGAGAAACATGCAATAACGGAGAATAAGCTAAGGGTTATTAAGGAGATTAATGACTTCCGCAAATTGGACGCATAAGAGAGTTTCATTATCCACACGATACGGGAGGAAAAAAGAATTAACAGTGATTTAGGAAAGGTCAACAGTTGGGTTTTTGAATTAATTAGGTAATAAAATTAACTAGCAATTAAGGTCTGTATTTAGATATATAAGGACAAGCTTGACCATAAGCAGTTCAGACAAAAACTCACTGAGGAAGAGGACAACTGGTTCTCGAAATACCGGCAGATGAGGAATGAAAAACTCACAATTCGGCATTTAAAAAATAAAATTTATCTTTTTTTTTTTCATTACAAAATAAGCAAAAAAACGACACACATAACCGAAGAAATAACCTTCCGGTAATTTTCAAAATTTTCATGATACTAATAACCCTATTAGGCCATCATTAAAAGTACACACAGCAATACCGAAAATTGTATCTAAAACCAATTTACCGCCCGAAGCGATCAGAAGAAAGCTTAAAAAATCTCAATATTGATTGGCTTATAATGATATGAATCGAGAGCGTTCGTAGCTACTGCAAAGTTTCAGGTACGCCGCATTGGGTAGGCATTTATCTTGATATGGTTGCTCGCCGTATATGATCCTAAACTCTCTTCACATTGCCAATCCTTAATAAATATTTAATTCATCAATCAATTTTTCTGGGGCGCCAAGTCTTTTCAATTTTTTTTCCAAATTTCGGATTCGAGTCTCACAATGAATAATCGGCCACTTGACACCCCGATAATATTACAAACCAATAATTTACTTAAAACCAAGCAATTCAAAGTCAGCCAAAAGAACAGGGAATCGTAATAAGCGATACTCCGCATCAACTCCGCCCCCAGGAACTGCCTCTATTGCTACGAAGAATGGTGCTAATTGGCGATGTTTCGTAATGCCATATCACAACGATTTTGATAAATAATACTGAATTTAAACTTTCTGAATATCGGCACGAACATTACAAAACATTACTTACGTAAAATCATGATCACTTTGGTCTCGCGATGACGTTACATACTATAATGTTCGGTCATATTTGAATTGCGGTGGGTGATGTTAATGTGATATTACACTTTAAGGTGATATTACATACACTACTTACCCATCTCTAATCGATGCACTCTTTTTTAATTATCATCACACCTAATGCTGTGCAAGTGATAAGCCTTAAGCATGCACGATTACAAACACAAAAATCCAAGGCGACCGAGACTCGAACCCAGAGAAACGATATCAAGAGGCTGGCGCTCAACCATTTCGACCACCGTACCCACACCAGCTTGCAATGACCGTTGCTTTAACTGCGCTTATAACATAGCAGGCAAGGGTAATACATTGTGGGGTAGATGATGGCCACAAAACTAGAATCATTGATAAAGCAAGCTGCTGTGAAATCGAACCGAAGTCTTTCTCATCATGTGAACAGGTACTAAATAATGCTTGTGGGTTTGAGGTAGGGAAGAAGGAAAGCTTCTGAGTACTCAAACCATAGTGGCCTATTTTACTCAACTCCCCGGTCTCACGAAATATCCCAGATACATTTATGCATCGCGTCGCAACGCCCCAAAGATCTGATGTCTGACGCGTCCACAGGCGGAGCATTCACATGGAAAATGTTCCATAGATCCGTTTCCTCATTACAGGAGAGACATATATCATCTTGTAGAATTCCTATTGCGAACATATGCCTGGCTAGTGAATTATGGCCAGTTAGAATGCCCCAAAATACTGCTTACCCCACAATACGTCTTCCTGCTTTTTCACAGGATAAGTTTGACAGTATGCGTCACCTTTCATTATGGGAAGCTTGTTCCCAGTTTTTGAAGGCAGCTTTAGTCAATGCTACTGACGCTCGAATTTTTGATTTCTGTCCCGATGTAGAAGAAAATTCAACCCTATTTTTACTAATGCGCTGGGTGCTACTGAGGATCACAGATCCTTTCTACTGCTACGTCGATCATTCAAGGCATGATGAATGTATCCAGAATGTCAATGTCCCTTTCGGCGTTAATTCTAACACTTCTATTGAAGAAATGAGGCCGCCAACATACTTTTCGCTACTTACGACCTCGAAGGCGGTGGCTAAAGCAAATAATTTAGTATAGTCGCTCAGAAAAACCTCAACTTGCTGGAAATCTCGTAGACCTATGGTTTTTTTGTATCTAAATAACTCAATAATCCACTTTAGCGGCTTTTCGGTCCTGTTCTCAGCTCGTTTTCGTAGGTGGAATCATATTTACATCAAAATAACATTCAGCGATATAATTTAAAAGCAGAATAGGCTAACTGCGACCAGCACGGAAATGTAACCAGAGGAAGCTTAATGAGCATATTCCGAGTCTACCTCCGCTTCTCTGCAAATTACGATCGATTAACTTAGTTCTTAGATTTCGGATATTCTAACAGAATAATTTTAATTGAACAAAAAATTTAGAGGCATAGATAAGCACATAAGGTCAAAAGCCACATTAGCCGATTTTTTTCAAATCTGTTCTTCTACGACGCATTCCTTTTCAGAGTGTACATTTCAAAAAGACTCTTATTAAATACAATAGGATTCAGAACGAAACTTTCAGCTTTGTTATTAACGTTTAAAACATTACATTACAAACCGCGCCGAATATGAAGACATTCATTCAATTATTAATTACTCTCTTTTACCTGGTACAGAAGAGTTTCCAGTCTCATCCTATTCATTACAGCTTCAAAGCTATAACACTTCCCATATCTGTATTGCCCACAAAAATATGTACCGTATAATTTCCTCATTGTAAGTATCATCCGAAAAGTAAAGTTCGAAGTATGGCGGGTGTATCAAAACCGCTTCGTGTCTCTGTTGGAGTTCATCAAGGAAGTGCCCTCTCACCACTCCTCTTTGTCCTTGTTATGGACACCGTCACACGGGATATCCAACGTCCAGCGCCCTACACACTTCTTTATGCAGATGATGTTTTCCTAGCATCTGATAGCAAAAATGATCTCGAGCAACTTGTTGAAAAATGGAATGATCGCCTCATGCAACACGGTCTCAGATTGAATTTAAACAAAACTGAATTTTTGACGACCGATCCCCATGAAACAGGCACAATCACTATCAGCGGCAGTGATCTGCCCAGAACTGAGCGATTTAAATACCTCGGATCAACGCTATCAGCCAATGGAGAGCTGCGTTATGAAATTGCTTCACGCATTAACGCAACCTGGATGAAGTGGCGTTCCACAACTGGTGTCCTTTGTGATCGACATATCAACGAACGTCTCAAATCTAAAATTTACCGCAATGTCGTCCGTCCAGTCGCTCTCTATGGTTCTGAGTGTTGGCCGACCATAAAAGACAATGAACGGCGTCTTGCGGTAATGGAGACGAAGATGCTACGTTGGACTAGTGGCGTCACACGTTTAGATCACTTCCGAAATGAGGATATCCGCGATCGTTATGGGGTTGCACCGATCGTGGAAAAGTTGCGAGAGAGGCGTCTTCGATGGTATGGTCACGCAATTCGTGCAAACGAGAATTCACTTGCAAAGATTGGTCTGAACATCGAAGTCGATGGTAAACGACCAAAAGGCAGACCTAAGCAACGGTGGCTTGATACGCTGGATGGGGATTTGAAAGCCTCGAGATTGCACCCAGATCAGGCATTCGATAGAGCCAAATGGCGAAACCGATCACGACGAGCCGACCTCGCTTGTGAACGGGACAAAGGCTGAAGAAAAAGAAGAAGTATCATCCCAAGTCTTCTTGCCGAAATGAAAATCGCAAACTTCTTTTAAAGAAAATTATTGTTCCCAGCCTGCGTCAATCAAGAAACTAAGACGAACATTTACCAAGTCAAGAGCAAACAAAATTGTCTTTAGTTTTAAAATAATTTTTATTTTTCTGTTCATCTTTCTAAATTCTACATCTTATCAACTGTAAAATAATCCAGTATTAAAATAACCTTAGCATTCATTCCATCACACAATGCAAGTGCAGAAATATACAAAAACTTAAACTAATGTGAATCTTATGCATATTATCAACAAATGTAAGTGAATAATGTACACACGTATGCAGGATGAACAGTTTAAATTGGCAAAACAATATTTAGTTTTTTACTGACAGATTCGGCTCCTTCAAATCCGTGAAATTCAATACAAATTCAACTTTGCCTGATATAAATTTGGACTTAATTCTCCATGGGATTGCAAGAGAACGTTACTCATAATAGATAGTAGTTCTTGCATGAATATTCGAATAAATTAAAAGTTAATTCATATAAAGATATATAAAGTAAAGCTATAATTTAGAAGGGTAGGAGCTCTGTTCCTGCCTCTGTTGTCGGAGCTGGTTTATCAAACCAATTCATTTGGTTTCCAATATATCATATCTCTTATTATCAAATTGTAATCCTAATTAACAATATTTCAAAAAGTGGAATAACAAATCCTTGATATAAATAAGGAATTTTCAAATGTGAACATTCAACTTTGTCTGGCATATCGCCGACATTTTATTTGAAATATGCATTATATAATATCTTAGGATTACTTATGTACAAGGGGTTTCCTTACTTCGCACTTCGGCCCACGAAGTTTTTTAAATGGACCTCATTCAGATCCTTCCTTTGGTGCTTGACTCAAACCACAGCTCCACCAATCGATTGCATTTTATATCAAATAAAATGTTATCTCCATTACCTAGACAAACACTCGAAATAATTCGAATATCATATTTCGACGCAAAAGTCCCCTTTCTCCTTCATTAATAACAACAGATCTAAACTTGATATTGGTGAAGCTGTGAATGAAACTCATTTTTTATACTATTACTATACTCATATGCAACCGATGCCCAGCGATTACACACATCCAACTTAAACTATTGCAAGGTAAATAGTTCTATTTAAAATCTTCTGATGCCGTTTACTTTCCAGAGCTGTTCGTGCTTGCATCGGTGAATTGAAGGCAACGCGCGCATCACCAGTGGGTGTGCCGTCGTCATTGTATCGTCTTATGACGTTGTGCGGTTGGATATTGAATTGCTTGAAAAAGTCCATAATATCCTCAATTGTCGCCTTGTATGGCACATTTTCCATTCCAATGACGCACCCAGGCTGGCCAAATTGATCGACTGAAGTATCGCCCAATACTTGTGGCATGGGTGGACTATTCATGTTTCCACCCATATTACCCATGCCACCACCACCCATATTACCCATGCCGCCTCCCATATTTCCCATGTTGCCGCCCATATTCATATTGTTCATGTCATTTGGAATAGGTCCTTTGTCATCATAATCTGAAAACCTTGACTGTCGTGGACCTCGACCACTGCGACTGCTTCTTCCGCTAAAACGTTCATTGCTAGGAGCGGAGCCCATGTTACCTCCTTGTGCCATGTTATTACCATTAGTCCTGAAAGGATTAGTTGGGGCTGGTGGGAAGTTGAAGTTATCGTTGAAATTACCTCCTCCATTATTATTACCACCAAAATTGTTATTGTTGTTATTATTACTATTAGATCTGAAATTCATCATGTTGGGATTGAAATTTGAGTTCATCCCCATTCCCGGATTGTTCATCATCATATTCGGATTCATTCCATTCATATTGCCCATATTATTCATGCCCATGTTACCCATGTTGTTCATGCCCCCCATGGGGTTCATGTTTCCCATAGGATTCATATTTCCCATATTGTTCATGTTGTCCATATTATTCATGTTTGCTGCAATCATTTCCATGTCAACGTTGTCGATGTTGGGGCCTTCGTCTAAGAAGCCATCACCTAATCGTTTAGCAACCTCCTGCGGTGTAATCAATTCAATCCGCACACATCGATTTCCTAAATAGTAATCACTTTGGAATAATGCTCGTTCGGCCTCTCCGCTAGTTTTGAACTGACAGATACATTCGCCTGATGGTTGGTTCCTGGAATTCATCAAGATTTCAATTCGGACTGGCGGGATTCCTGCGTTTGAGAAAAACTGCATAAAATCACGTTTCGATGATTTGTAGTCGCAATTTTTTATAAGGGCATAAGTTGTATTGTTCTGATTATCTTCGGGACGACTGAATCTTGTACCCTGTCGTCCACTCCGTTTTCTAGGATCCGTGGGTCCTTCTGTGGCAGGTGGGCATGTATTTAAACTGAATAGACTTGGAATGTCTCCATTGGAATTAGTATCATTCGAATTAAGATCTTTTTTGATAGAATCTGTGTCTGAACCTGGATGTCTATCGTCAATCGTCATTATGTCTCTATCGTGTGATTGCTTACTATCGTCATTAGACTCATCATTATGAACATGTAAGCCTTTGGTTAAATAGTCATCCTCTATGATTTCTAATGACTTATCTTTTATATCACTATCGTTATCATCCCGATCAATATCTTCTGGCTCCTCTTCAACATCTTGCATAGTGTACTTCTCCTTGGCTTTATCGAACCTCTCATCACTGCACGGTGAAACAAATACCTTTTTGTGTCCAATTACATGAGTGCCACTCTCCTCCAGTGCCTTTTTTGCATCTTCAGCTCTGTGAAACTTTACATAACAAAGAAGCTGCTTCCTGTTATCCTCATCGGTAGTCAAGATGATATCTGTGAGCGTATACGAAGAGAACATTTTCATTATATCCTGCTCCTTAGCGAAGGCTGGAACATCCTCTAAAAGAAGATTATTGAATGAGGGTCTGTCGTATTCTTTCGAGTCATCATTTCGCCGATGAGTTGGTGAATCCTCGCGATTTCTACTACTCGAGAAAGAGTCTTTCTTTTCATCATCGAATCGGCTTCCGAAACGTCGAGTCGGCTTGAATGAATCAACGACTTTTTCGAACTCTTCCTCAGTAACACTTTCAATAACAATGTGTCTAGTCTTCAGTAACGCCCCATTCCGAGCAAAAGCCTTTGGTTTGCTTTCACGCTTAACGAAACGTACATAGGCCACTCCGATCCGTAACCCGTGTTTATCATTAATCATTTTAATTCCGTTGTTTGCAATGTAGAGTCCGGAGAAGAACCTTCTCAACTCACTGTACGTTGTGCTACAGCACATATTGCTAATTTTTATACAATTTCCAACAAGTTCATCGTAGTTAATTTCTGTTGTTTGCTTAGAATCACTTTGAGATTCGCGATTTCCAGGACTTGCGCTACCTTCCGATTTGATAGCGCCTTCATTTGTATTCGATCCATCCTTGTTCGAATCGCCTGATTTACTGAACAAACCTGAGAAGCTGCTGCCACCGCTCTTACCGGCAGACGAATTGGCAGCTGTGTACGGGTTTTGGAAGGCGATCGATTTAGAACCACCACTTATATTGTCTCCTGTGGTTAGCACACTGGAATTAGACTGATTGTAGTTGGTTTTGAAGAAACTTTGAAAATTGTAAATTGGCTTGTCTTGATTGGTACCATCTTGAGCTTTGGATGCTGACATTTGCATATTGCTCGAGAAAATCGGTTGCTGCTGTCGTTGTTGTTGGATACGAAATTGATCCTGATTTGGTTGCTGCTGCGCTTTTTGAGGTGGATTGTAAAGACTTTGATTTGTTTGGAAAGCGGCAGCTGATACACTTTGATTAGTGCTTACAGTGCTATACCCTTTAGTTAGATTTGTTTGAAAAGCCGGTTGGCTTGCAGATACACCCCACATGCCGGCATTCCCCAAAGCGCCAATAGTGCCCATTACCCCTGCAGTTCCCGTAGATCCTACATCACTGGGTTCGGCTTTCAAGGTAGCACTATTATTGGGTGAACCAGTAGTCGCACGGGCTGAACTCCGATCCCGATTGCTTCGGCTACCATTCCGATTATCACTCCGATCATAATCCCGATCGTCGCTTACTGATCTCCTGTCGCGTCGACGATCTCGTCGGTCTCTACTCCGACTGCGGCTGTGATCACGTCTCCTTCTGCTGCTGCGCTCTCGTGATCTTGAGCGACGGCGTTCACGCGATTTGGATCGTGACCTAGGTGATCGGCCAAATCTATCACGACTCCGTCGACTACTTCCACGATCCCGATCACTGCTTTTATCTTTGCTATCACGCGAGTCCATGGAATTATCATTTATCGTGTATGACTGATAAGATTGCATCGAGTTCTCATTGATTGGCTGGGGTTGCTGATGGAGAATCTTGTTCAGTGACGTCGGTGTGATAACCGGTGGCTGCGGAATTATTTGCAGTTTACTAATAATTGGCTGTTGCTGTTGCTGCTGAAGCTGTTGTTGCTGTTGCTGTTGCAATTGCTGCTGTTGGACTGCTGCTTGCATCATTGTTAACGATTGTTGGCGTGCCGTTTCAATTACTTTCTGCATTTCAGCTCGAGATGAAAGTAGCAAACGAATTTGCACTTCTTTCAGTTTACCGCGATCAAGCATCATTGCTTGTCGAGCGTCTTCGTCCGTGCTGTTGGGAAAAAAACCATAGAAACAAAAATAAATATAAAATAAGGCAAAACCGGAAAAAAACACGATCTCACGATAAGTATCGGCTAATTAAAGATGTTCCATTAAAGAAATGTTGAGATTGACGGGTTTATCTTATTAAAAATAATTGGCATCATTGCAGCTATCAAAGAGCGGTTTTCTACTTGAGATCGAATTGTAGGAAAATGATAATGAAATCAAAAGTATGACTTGAACTGGTTCCATGCAACAGCTCATTAGAGAATTAATTCCACTCTATCTGGCCATAAAACGAATAAGTAACACATACGCGACAAATGCAACAGATTCCAAGAGTGTATTTACATTATGTTGGGATTTTTTTCATTTTGTAGGCAAGAGGCACAAAAAATTAAACATTCCTGAGGTAGTTATAAATTTTTGTTACCAAATGGTTGCATGAAAAATTTGCCTGAATAATTCAGGTCAATGCGAGTAGAATGTTGGGTAAATATTTCCTTCTACTTTTGTATCTCTGTATCTTCTATCGTTCACCCTTAGTCTCATTGTGGGACGGCAAATTAAAAGTAGATAAGAAAAACAAGTTGCATTCCATAAAGATAAACGAATTTTGGGCTCGTATAAAACTTACTGATCTCACCGGGTCTCCAAGTTGGAGATTGTTAACCAAAAGAGGAACTGCTGATTAAATCTTAAAAATCGATTGCTTTCGGCAACAGAAAATGGAATATCTATTTTAAACTTCCAGTTGTTGCTAATGGTACAGAACAGGAACACTACGAGCAATATCTCTCATTCCCCCGACCTAAATATTTTGATATAATACAAAGGTCGTCGTTTGGCAAAAAGCTTAAGGAGGTTCAGGTAGTTTTGTTGGGTTGTGTTAAACCCACAAACCCATTTAGCCTTCGGGCACAACGATGTGGTGACTTCAAATCTATCAGAAACACTTTCTTGTTTCCGACCTTCAGACGCATTTGGTAGCGTTCTAGTAAGTTCTAAGATCGTGTTACCTTAGACGTCCATAAATGTTTAGCCTAGGATTCGTTGCCTGATCCTGATTCAAAAGCTAGACATTCGCGGACGAAATGCTGGATGATTTTCCCTCTTCTCTACAACTGCGATAATGTTCAATGTTGTTATGACATGGATCCATTTTAGGAGGGGTTGTCGCTTATGGGCCAAAGGATTGGGCACTCTTGCGTGGTAAGTGTAATAAATTTTTCGTTGAGTATTGTGATGGCCCTATCCTTCACGATATGATAAAGATAGACAGCTGGTATTGGCTACAATTAGGAAATGGGAGGAAATTCCATCCCTTCCGGCATTCAGCATCACTCCGACCTGCTCAATAGACATAGATTACGCCCCTGAGGCGGGGAACGCAGATAACGATGAAACTCAACAGTTCACTTAAACTGTTCATTTCAGTGTGATGCCATGATGATAACTCAGATGATAAAGTGCCTCCTGATCAGATGATAAAGTAGTGGACTCTAAGGGCCTTTATATTCATTTGGCTGTCTCTACAAATTGGCATATTTCATTCAGAGCTCCATGCTGTTTTAGCAATTAACACGATCCCCAAGTTGTTATTAGCTCTGTCTGAAAAAAACACTGGCAGAATGGGGATATTAAATGACTTCTGGAATCTATGTGACCTCGAATAGGTTTTGCAAGTCTGATTCAGAATTTTTCAAACCAATTCAGAATGTTCTAAACTAATTTCAGAAATTTCCAAACTAACTTTAGGTTTTTCCAAATCAATTTCCGAATTTTCCATTTCAAATTCGGATTTTTCCATTTCAGAATTTTTGCAATATTCTATCATCTATTATCAATATCAAGTTCTATATCAACTTTCTGCTCGGGTTCTTTCAAAAAAAATCTGGGCAGCTCATCCATTTGCTATCAGTCAGTCTATCAAAGTCGTTATAGAGCTTTGTAGTAAAATATTGAAAAATGTCTGAATTGGAAATGGAAAAGTCTGAATTTGAAGTAGAAAATTCTGAAACTTACTTGGAAAAGTTTGAAGGTAGTTTGGAAATTTCTAAAATTAGTTTGAAAAATTCCGAATTTGACTTGCAAGGCTCATAGACCTCCACTCTGATGCCGTAGTTCACTTTGGATGCCCTCCCCCCCCCCCCCCTTTGATTTGAATCGTATGTAATTTCTTATTTTTTATTATTTTATTTTATTTCTCGGTTTTTGAGATAAGACATCCAAAATTCGACACAGAGGCAATGGAACAATGAACCAAAATCATAGAACTTGATTTTGAAATTCAAAGATCATAAATGTCGCTGCTATTTTTTAAGGCGCAGATTAGATCCTCAGTGAAAACAATGAGCAACACCATTGTAAATCATAGGCAATAAGGGAAAATTAAAAACCTTGGTACTGGAAGACAACGTTCATCTTCCGTCGGATGAATGTATAAGTCCAAAAATTTCAACAAGGAGACTTTCGATTTTAATTGGATTATCACGAGAGAATTTTACATGGATTAAGCATAATATTTCCATACAAAATCCAGCTTGTACATACATGACTCAAATATATCATTCGTTTTCGGTAAAACGCAAGAGAAAATCCTAATTCCTTTCACAATTTGATAATCAGCAATGATGCACATTCCCAATTAAAGCCCATGTTTCCTAGAGAATGAAGACAGTGACGCAGCTTCCATTACTAGTCTTCAATGTCGGGCAAAGTTGTAAAATTTTTTATGTATGTAAAATGCCAGCTGTGGAAAGCTATCCAAACCTGCGGTTACAGCAGGGCATACTTCAAGGGAGATATCTCTGTTAACATACTTTCTTAAGGATCCCATTTCTTTTCATTGAGTCTATTTCGATTGGTCTTCGCATTCATTCACCAAATTGAATCGATGCTGGAAAGATTATGTGTATGAAAACAAATCACTTCGTAACCTACAATCATTGTCATTCTGGTAACGAATATCATCATATCGTTCGCGTAAACTTTCCTTTCAAGCCGATTTTATCCAGTTTTGACTTCTCCTTGGGCATTCCTCTGCTGAATTTTTAATGAGTTGGGTCTTCCCTAACCACAATATTTTTCGTTTTTAGCAGCCCTCCAAATCAATATTTATTACAACCTGTCGTTACTAATCATTATCATAGTCAACGACGCAACAACCGGTATCCGGTGTAGGCCTGCCTTAATAAGGAACTCCAGACCTGCGCCAAGGTCAACCATTTCGATATCGCTAAAAGCTGCCTGGCGTGCTGGCCTACGTCATCATTCCATCTCAGGCAGGGTCTGCCTCGTCTTCTTTCTCTACCATAGATATTGCCCTTATAGACTTTTCGAGCTGAATCATCCTCATCGATACGGATTAAGAGGCCCGCCCACCGTAACTTATTGGGCCGGATTTTATCCACAACCGAACGGTCATGGTGTTACTCATAGATTTCGTCGTTATGTAGGATACGGCATCGTCCATCTTCATGTAGGGGGCCAAAAATTCTTCGGAGGATTCTTCTGTCGAACGCGGCCAAGAGTTCGCAATTCTTCTTGCTAAGAACCCAAGTCTCCGAGGAATATATGAGGACTGGCAAGATCATTGTCTTGTACAGTAAGAGCTTTGACCCTATGGTGAGACGTTTCGAGCGGAACAGTTTCTGTAAACTGAAATAGGCTCTGTTGGCTGCCAAAAACCGTGCGCGGATCTCATCGTCGTAGCTGTTATTGGTTGTGATTTTCGACCGTAGATAGGAGAAATTATATACTGTTAAAAACTCGTTATATGCCGCAGAAGATCGCAAGTATATATTGTTTATAGTGAATTGTTCTCTCAATCATGATCCCCACATTGCGGAGGGCTGCCATCGTGGATCTTCCTTTCTGCTTAACAGCAATCCATCTAGGTTCGTTCTAAGAGTTTTCTAAGGGTAGTAGATCTGAAGCCCTTGCAGACTTGTAGCTTCACCTACTCGCATTACGGATCAAGACACTGCGTATTTGGCTCCAAAATTGTAGCACACAATTGGGCTCCCAAAGATAGTCATATGGATAGACTTAAATAATGCTAGGGGCATATTTTCGATGAAGTTGCAGGCAAAATGGCCAGTGACAAATGGATTGCGCAACCAACAAGAGGGTCGTACTTCCTATATTGCCGATTCTGAGATTCTATGCGGATGCCTTGAGAGCCAGTCGAATAAAACTTCCAGATCAAACATTTTCAGTGGCATTTGCTACAGAAACCATTGGGTATGGTGTCCATATATTATCTATTTTTAATAAAGCTATGCTTCAGATTTATTGTTATCATACTTAATGCTGCTGGAAAGTACAAAGGAAAAGGCAAATATCGCATGATCGAAACTTGTTTTCGAGCTGAGGCCATACAAGCGTCTAGATTTCATAGATTTGCTCAGATTATCCAGTTAATTAATATCAACCTTCAGATGTTGTAAATGATCCATAAGTATAGAAATCTTTCGCCCTTATTATTGCGTGCACCTGGGCCTTAATTTATCAAATTTTCAAGAAAGACCATGATAAAGCTACTATTATAATCCAAGTCTCACTACCGTCAAAATATTATCATCATCAACCATGTCACAAACTTTGTCTGATCAAGGTTTACATCAGTCGAAGATTCCAGAAGCTCTGTCCTTACGCCAAGGTCTACCAGTTTGGTACTTCAAACAAATACTGAGTATCCTGGTGTATGACATCCCTTCAATCAAGGAAGGGTCAATATTGGCATCTCTTCCTATAGATATCAGCCTTGCAAACTTTCCAGACAGGACCTTTGATTTTCATTTGGATCCTGCTACCCACTCACCACAGCCTTTTGAACCTAACTTTATTGATAGCTAGACAGCCAAGATATAACGCATAGATTAGCATCTCATACATGAATCGGAATCGTCCATCCTGTTTGGAGAGAGATTTTTCGAAGGATCCTCCTCTCGAATACAGCTTCAAGTAATGAATTTTACTGCTTATGACCGAACCAAATCTTGACCCGATGGGGAAATATGTTGAGCGAAAAGATTTTGAAAGGCTACCACAACTGTGCTCAAATTTCTTCGTTCATGTTTTATCAACTATGGCCTCTTACTCCAGAAAGGAAAATTATTTAATTTCTTCGAACTAATTTTCCTATCTGCATTCGTCGGTGTTCTTGATGCTGATGACATCAACATTCATCCCTCCATTGATCTCATTTCCATTCCCAGATGTGCCATCTGCGCAATCTGACCGAAAGCTTCCTTCACGACACTTTCGTTCCTACATATAATATCAATATCATCATAGGCCGGTAATTGAATGAACTTAATGAGGATGAGCCGATGTTGAGTTTCGAATCACTTTTTCCAACAAGATGGGGTCCATGATAATACATTCTTGTTAATATTGTTGATTGCTGCCGACAGTAATCGGGTTTGATCTGCCCTCTTACACATTTAGTCTAATCAATTTTATAAGGATAGCTCTCATGGCCGTGAAGTCGATTAGAATTTGTACAATTTCTGATCGTATTCTCTGGAATACGTATTTGTATAACGTCGTACCTCCGTAATAGCCTTTGAAATCCATCAAAATCTCGAAGTGAAGACACAAAACACATTTTAGTGAAAAAAAATGGTAGTAACCGTACACAAAATTCTTGCTTAATCTAGAAAAATTGTTAGAAAACAAGTGATCTTGACTATTGGCAATTACCCTTTATCCTTGCTAAGATTTGTTCACTCTTCCTTTTCAATGGCACCCAGTTATCCAGTACTCTCCAAATAACTTATCACATGGAAGATAAAGTCACTTTTTGCCGGGTTTATTACCATTCTGTAACCCTGTCGCTTGAGTCAACACCATTTGGCCAAGGAGAACCCAAATTGTAACACCGTGAAACGCTATTGACTTACTGGTCGTGATCGGCGAATGCTCCAAGGCCTAGCTAGGGCGATTAGATTCGAGTCTGACCAGGACTCATCTGAAGAGGCCCCGACCAAAAACCCAGAGGTTATCTGGTACCATAGGAACCGATATAGCTCTTCGAGCTCATATGTATCAGGGGAATTCTTGGGGGATGCGTTCTCAGCTCGGTTATTTGTGGTTAGCCCCTTGTGGGGGTTGTCCGAACACCCCCGGCAGAGCTCATTGTGGGTTCAAACATGGAACGGTGTTATACAATTCGGATGCGTACGCCTTAGTTGGGGTAAAGGCTTCAGGTAAATCTTGCATCCACTAATACGGATGCTAAGCCTGCACTCAATATAAACTGCTACCGTTGTGCTAATCACACCGGGGCCCCAGATCAGCCCATTGCCGAAAATGACCGTGAGATTAGACCGACACGACAGGCACTCACGTGATACCACTAGGACTTAACGGGTCCCTCCTTTATGTAGTATAGGGCATCTACACAGTCTATTTCTTATTTTTTGAATGAATGAATGCCGCGCAAGTGATAGGCCTACAGCTACGATAACGATCCAGTTCTTTTTAAAAATTTCCAGTCAGTAACTATTCTAGGCCATATGATCCTCTAGCGACCCTCTGGCCAGATCATCGGGTTTTATATTAGTTAAAAATGAAAAATCTCTGCTCACGCCATTGGTTATTGTCCATTCAATGCCTACTTCATCCCTTAGACTCATTCAAACTTCTCCATTCATTCAAAAACTCGCTTTCGATATTGATTGATATGAGGTAAAATAGTTTTTGTCTGAAGATTTCTTTCTTTGCGGTGACAGATACTTTTGAAAGTGAAACAGAGTCGTCTATCTGGTTGATGCTAAAAACATCTGCAAAGTGTGAATTGACGATCTGGGAGCCGTTCCATTGGCGGCCCTAACTGCAAGACTTTGAATGTATGACGGCACGTAGGAGGACATTTGCTGTGAGAATCTCAATGCACTATAAAAGAGGATTTTTATACCACCAGCGCTTTCGGCTATTCTAAACTAAAGCGGTGGATAGGTGGATATAGCCAAGAACAGTAAGCAATTCCAAGATCCTGAAAAATTGGTTGATCTATAAAACGCTTCGTAATTAGACGAGCGGCAACATAAATAGAGGAGAAATGCCCGATCAGGTTTTGAAGAAAGGGGAATGAACCTGACCTTTCTCTGAAGACCAGGGTATAAAAATAAGTTACGCAGAATAACTATCGTGTGAATCGTTTCCCTAGAAGCATAAGTCTAACATAAAAATATAAAAAAGAAATTGTTATTATGGATTAAATTATCTACTCCTGGTATAAAAATCCCTGCGTGACTTATGACCGAAGCGGATTTGTATCATTTATTCTAAGCATATATGGCGTTTTATACTCTTGACCAAAACTAGAAATAACAACTCCAAACTATTTTCAAGCTGAAATTTATTTTATTTTCCTGACTACACACTAACCTGAGTGCTATGAGATCTTTCATGGCATCTTCATCATTTTCAGTGTTATCTGTGAGTACCTGAATGAGCGTTTTAGTTATTTTCCGAGTTATCGGTGAATATTAGCTTTCATTCTAAAGACTGCTCAGTCATTTTGGAATTTATTTATTATCCTTTAACTCCCATAATTGAAATCCAGAGTTGTATAGCATTTAATAAATACATAATTTTATAACGCTCTGTACATTCTGTCATCCCTGAAATCTTTAAATAAACAGAGTTATGTCCACCAAGAGACGAACCCCACTCGAAGCCTTTGGAAAGCTGGTATTGACCTACATTTTGAAAGTTTTCCTCTTCCAAGAAAGAAGAATAGGTTTTCTGGTCGACTTAACGCCAGTACCTCCTCGTTGAGATGGATAATCTGATGAGTGAACACAGGCTACCTCCCTCAACATTGGATACTGGGAATCCACCAAACCCAGGAGGAATTTCAGGAGAGAAGGTGAGACATTGATCTCAACGTATAACCAAGACGTGCGATATTACCATGTCGAACGAGAAGACTTTGCCAGAGAGCACCACCTCTGCTGAGGCAGGATCTGTTCATGTCTTTTTTTCTACCATAGATATAGACTTTCTATGCTGGATCATCCTCACCTCCTCTCTTCATATCATCCTATCTATCTTTAAGACAACATGGAAAGGATGCTCAAGAGGGTTGATATGAAATATTCTACTCCCGTCGAAACGCAGTAATTGAAATATAGATTTCGGTGAGCCCGTTCTAAAGACTATGAGATAGTAACGGTTGCAGATCTAATTCGGGAAGAAATTATGTTCGGCAGGTAGTACACATTCTTGTTTTTCAATGGCACAATAGGCCACATTGATCCTTGACGGCCATGGTATCCATCAAAATACCTCGATCTTGTAAATACGGAGCAGTATTAGAGTTCAGATCTTCATTCCATCGATGAAAAGCGATTTTGAGAAGACGATTCCGATAATATCAGCAAAGAGTATTCTAGAATGCGCTACACAGGATGTGCATTCCGAAAAAAAGGAATAGCTATTTTCAGTGTGATATATGACGCCACAAAATCCATTAGAGGAATTTGCGTCTTATCACCGGTTTCTTATTATTGTCTTGGCTGGTGCACATGGTGGTGTTCAATGATGGACAATATCATCCTCCTCCAGACACTTTGGCTGGGCTAATGACATCCGATTTCTCTCGCACAGAGCCATGAACCATGAAATTTGAAGAAGAGGACAAGCAGAGACTGAGTGAAGATAAAAACCAGTAAGGCCAAAGTCCTCAGTTTGAAAAATCAATGCATTGCGCAGAATATTGAGGACGTAGAAACATCATTTCTGCCGACGACGACATTCAACTTTATGTCGCCCGATATATCAACAGTGCGTCCGCCTTTGCTACTTTGCTCAAAATTTGGAAATGCCACTATCTCAAGGTCAACATCTAGTTGAGGCTGTTCCACGCCAGTGTTCTCGTTGTGCTGCTATATGTGGGAGTAACACATGCAGAGTGACCGCGACTGTTATTCGAAAGCTTCAGGCTTCATCAACTCAACTTTGCGTCATGTTTTCGGCATACTCTACCCTGAGACAATAACAAGTGATGAACTATCCTGTGAACGCAACCACATCATACGGCAACCATATATAACACTGTTTTAGGTATCCGCTCGTTGGCCACTCGTTCGCCGGTACACAGTAATTTTCGTAGTTTTGCAATAATCTATGCTGCTGGATCAGCAAGAATGGTTACCATTCACCCCTTGGTAGGGTGTAGCGCGCCAACCATACTTACTCGCTATCGTTCGCGATTCGCTAGATGCGCTTCAGCTTCCCCCCAAGACTTCCCGAGACATCCACACTCATCCTCTGTTGTTCTGCGTGCTCTTGAGGCGAATCACCTATCGACCATCTTGGGACAGTGGGATATACTGCACGGCGTAGCCAGCAATGGAATATTGTCGACAAACCTTAATGTGTGACCTTACCCATTGCCACTTCCGCTTTCCTATCACATCGCCTGTGCAACGACCAAGCTCTTTGTTTCAAATAGAATCAGGCCAGCACACTTCGATGATACGTCGCAGAGAGATGTTCACGAATGAAAACATCAGAATCAACGCCTTACAGGTATTAATACTTTTTTGTAAATTTCCAATTTGCTTTTCATTGCCTCTACGACCGAGCAGTGGAATTTGTTGTTATTCACTCTTGAATTTCAATCTTCTCATCATTATCCTTTGCTATTTTTACTCCTAGGTAAACGATGTAGCCTACCTTTTCTTACTAAAGACCTCGATTATCAAGTGTGGTCGTGTTTAGGCCCGCCTTCTCCTTTGTATCATGAGTTTCGTTTTCTTATCATTTATTGTTAGGTCAACTTCTTGTGCTGCTTTATTTAACAATCTTCCGGGTAAACCCAACTCGTACATGGTGTGTTTTAGTACACTAGGTGATGGCGAGGAAGACGGAGCAGCAACTCCTCCGAGGAGGAACTCCATGTGATGCCATCGGGAAACGCTGTACTCACTATGGTTCGCTAGCCGTGATGTAGTAGGCGAACGCTCTCAAGAATTTAGATGACGAATTCTTAGCAGGGGTATACTGGTACCATGAGAACCGGGATAGCCCACGAATTCGCATGTCTCAGAACAATTCCTGTCTCATGTACATTCAATTCGGTTATAGTGGTTGGCCATCCAGTGGGAGTTTCATGGGGGTTGTGGTCAGGTCCAAGCGATCAGAGACCTTCGGGCCTGAAACGTGGTGTTGCGTTTCAAAACGGATGCCGTGCTCCAAAGTTCGGTAGAGGTTTATGTAGGTCTTGCAACCAGCAGTATGAATAAACTGAGCCAAGCACTCAGGATAAACTGGTACCGTTTTTGTCGTCTCAGTGGGGCTCTGATTGTGATCACAAAATCAATCAAGAAGACCGTGGGTTTAAGTCAACTCGATAGGTAGCCGGGGGTTCACATTGAGTTCTTATATGGAATGTAATGTGCGATAAAGAACTTGACTTTCATGTTTGAGGCAGGCAAAAGCGGTCGGTTTTGTAGAGAACTTGCCGGGGGTTGTAGTCATGAACGATACCGAAAATGAATTGATATTATAATATCAAAGGATGAAAATGATGGCATAGAAAACGATATGGACAGTTATAACCAATCGCAAGGAAACACTATTGTCAATATCCGGGTTAGAGACCGCAAGATCGTCTCGAAATCGATGGGTAACTAACTCGCGACGATGATCGACGTCAGGTGAGTTTCAGAGGGCATTTAGAATTTGCCAAGCAGGAGGCGGCAACAGGTGGCTCATGTTTAACAAAAATTATGGCTAACATCAGCATTTTCTATGACCGCGAATCAAAGGAGGGAAGCAATGTACATCATCCCGGGGATGATTCCAGAAAACTTTCTAGCGATTGAGGTCCACTATCCTTACGAGAATAAGAGAACAAATCCATAGGATATTGGTAGCAATAATGTATATGCATAATTCCGTCTAATTGGACGGTCCTAGGTCATAGTGGACGGAATTTTATAAAATATTAACTAAAACATAATTCTATCCACTAGGACGGAATTATACACCATTCAATAGTAGCAATGAATCACTCTGAAAAAGAAATCCAAACTGCCAATCGCGATAGGTTGGATGATTCACCCGTTAGTCCTCAATGCACAGCTACATCTGAGCGTTTCCCGATGGCATACATCTGAGGACTCGAAGCACGTGATATCCTATTATTTGGGGCTGCTTGACACCACGAATTTAAACATGAGGTGCTGAAATCAAACATCTGGATCGTGCTAAACGCCACAATAATGGTGGTACAAAAAATGATTGAGGAGCTAGAGCCCGGGTGGAAAGCGACCGACAAATATGGCCACTCCACCGTCGACCTTTGAAAAAAAGCTCTATCATATAAACGATAATAATCAAAACCTTTCGCCAAGTCTATTGCTATCGATATCGCCATACGAAACTTTATTATTCAGCCTGCTTCACATGTATCCGTCCCAATTTTAATTTGCTTCAAGACTAGAAGGACTATTAATCCTTATTTGTTCGTTTCAGACCCGTTCAAAATGGGGTTATCTTCGGAAACTTCGGAACGGCGTAAATAATTGAGACATCTTAAGTCTAAAACGGTTCTTTATCTCCAATCGTTATCCTAGGCTAAGAAAACCTTGCACATATTGGAAAAAGGCATATAATTTTTGACTTATAAAGGGGTCGTGCTCCCCTAAGAGGAAACATTCCACTCGACGATATTCCCTCGTATGTAAGATACCTGATGCTTGATATTTTCTTTAATAATAAAAACACGAAGCTCTTTGCCCACCAGCCTTTTTAATATTTTCGGAATGCAGAAGACCAAAGGTACACGTATCCATTTTTGGTGCATATCAATCATCAGCGCTTTCTAATATTTGTGGAAGATCGCCCTCAGATAGGAGTGAAATGACTACATATGGGAGACTAACTCAAGCCACCAATCAATTCATCGAAATAGTTTTACATAGCACGCCTAAAGGTTTTGTAAGTAATATTCAAACGTGCCGAAAAAAAAAGAGGAAAATAGCGTACTGGTAAAAGGAAGAGTATACACTTTAAATTATGGTCACCATGCCTAGGAGAATCGTATTGAGATAGCCAGCCCGGCTACATTGTTCTGGTATTCCGTTAACGAAGATCCACCGAAGTCCACCCTGTATCAACGAACGATTGGTGTTTCGTGCGTTATCAAGATGCAAAGAAACGTCTCTGATCGGTCGAGATCGGGGTGGCCTTGTGGCGCCTGAACGAAGAAGTGGTACGCGCTGTGGGTGAAAAAAAATTATGCAAATCGCGCCGAGAATGATGACCGTATTTTACTGATGATTCAGGATTCTCAGCGTACAAGCGTTACAGGCATTCAATAAACAAAACGATCGCATATACGTTCGATCATCTGTAGGTGTCAAGGAGAAAGTGGTGTGTCCAACGCAGACACCATCCTGCGAATATAATGGTCGGGGGCTCGGAATCAATTGGCGGCACGGTCTAACCGGCGTTCATTTTCGTGAGAAAGGAGTAAAAACATCCGCCATGATATATCAAAAAATGTTGAGAGAAAATTGTTAAAACGATGAAAATTTTCAAAGAGAAGAACTGGATCTTCCAGAAAAACTCCGCTCCAGCACATAAGACCCCACCAACTCAGGCCTGGCTGGAAATCTGCCGCGTTTTATATCTGTGGAGAAGCGGTAGTTCAGGAATGAATCCACTCGATTATTCTTTGTGGGCACAAATTGAGTCGACAGTCTGCACAAAATCGCACAAAACTGTCGCCGAGCGTAAGAAAACGGTCAAAAGTTTCCTCTAAACGCTATTCATAAATCAACCGACGACTACCCGGAGTGCCTTTTTGTAATTTTTAATGGTTAAATCTCATTGGTGACAAGTTTCTCTTATGACTGGAAATCGGATATCAGTCGGCTCAGCTGTGAATGCATACCAGAGTCAAATCAGGGTAATAATCACAGGCGGACGCAATGCGGGTAAAACGGGTTCTAATAATAATTTTGAGGAGCCTTCCCAAAAGCAAGAAAAAAATTAAGTAACTCTGGAATATGTGATCGTCTACAAAATTACTAAGGCCGTCATGGCTGCCACATACTGATTAGATAGGATTGCGCGCATAGAGTTAGTTAACTGAACTCAAGAGATACTTACCAAAAAGCCCAAATAAGCTTTTTACAAAAAATGATGAATAACAGTCCGGGGTAAACCTATATTTACTGCGATCATCCAAGAAGCAAGAAGTCCTACGATCGACACTGAAATTTGATTTCGAAGCCTACATTCAATTCATGTCGATCAGTATTAAGGAGCTATAAAATTCTGACAAACAATTATTCAGCCCTCGCTATCGCAACATTAGGGCAGGAAGTAAATGCTAATACTACTTTGAAGTCGCAACCTAAAACGGTTGATTTCACCTGAGGAACCTACACATTTGTTCATCATATCCAGTAGGAATGATACTTACCAACATAATTTAAGGAAATTGTAAGTTTCATGGAGGTCGCTTGTTTGCATATGCGACCTAATCACTCATTCGAAGCTTAGGGCTACATTGAGATTGATATAAATATTCAGTATATCTCCGAAATATGAAATCATTATTTCCCCAAGTGGACCTTTTGAACAAAAATGAAAAAAAATATTCCATGATATAGTTCCCTAAGTGAGCAAAGCAAGTATATTAAATATGGCGTTGGAATTTAATCATACTGATCTAGAAAAATATGTGTAGTAACATGTATAAATCAACATAACCTACCTAACGTAAAGAAGGCAATTTCAATACATAATACAGCACATTTTCTGAATAAGAGGAACGTTTTTAGAAAAGCTAATTGAGTTACTTGCGATCTCTGCTTGTGCCCCGTATTTTTGATCATATTCCAAAGCATTCTTTGAATTTAATCTATTTATAATATTGCATTGTACAGATATTCCTGCATTATTTTCACCACGTCATCTCATAGTCATTCTCACTCTTAACATTATACATACACTATGGTATTTAATTTGACTCTTCTATGCATTTTGTCAAATGCTGTCTATATTTGTGTCAAAACTTTGAAATCAAATTCAAATATTTCTAATTGTCTCCATTTGTCTTCCATTTACCTACGAAGTTTAAAACGTAGATTCACATAAGTGGTCGCAGTTTTTATGGTTGAATTAGCACCCAAGATTGGATTTCAACTGATCCAATTCTAAAAACTATTAGAAATATGACTGCAAACACCATTCTTTACAATGGTTAAAACAATTAATTATTGTGTTCATATTAGTTCTTCAGATCCCTCAAAGAAAAAAGGATATAAACTCCACAGCCCCATCCTTACTTACACAGCCGATTTCCCAATCGATTTGCAAGATCATTTACACCGACCAAGTCCCATAAATTATAAACGAATACAATTATTAATCTAAGCATCGCACTCATATCTCTGGTGATTTTCTGAAAGCATTAAGAACGGCAAACTCAAAACAAAGATGACTTATCAGCGGTTGAACCACAAACTGTACGAATCCTTGTTTTTTTTCCCATTCTTCTGTTGAAGGTACCGCAATTCTCACTTTAGAGCTTGAAGCAATTTACCAAATGTAGTCTGTGGCACACCATCCGAGTGTTCTAAGAGGCTTCCAATGAGGAGCTTTTCTGCTTCCGTGGATTACTTGAAACCGAAATTTACAATGGAGGGACAGCATATTGGGAAAGACAACGCTTTATTCATGGCTATGCTTTGTATCAGGGTTCATCTTCAGTGCAATGCCAAACTTCATAGCGGAGATCGTTGAGAAAGAGTGTAAACTTCTCTAAAAGGGCTGATCAAGGAAACTATGATGTAGAGGGGCGTTTACTGTGCTAAGCCTTTCGCAGGTGTTACAGTAACCACATAAGCACTACCATTTGAAAATGTTTAGCATAATCGTCTAGAGCAATCAAAAATTTGGAAATCGTGCCCTACTTTCATTACTCAGCACGAATTTCATTAGAATTTTATCTAAAATCGCTCATTTCAGTTTGTATGTTGACATTTCAAATATTTTCTAGGAGGTAAATATGATCTGCACACTTTGTATTTGTCCCAAGTATACCACTTAGATTTCCGGATGAAGTTTGCCCTTATCTAATCGTATCAACCGCAATTTAGTTTCACGGAGACCACCGCCACTGTCATCTAGTTATCGTCGCTCAAAAGGGTATGTTTGAGATATATTTAGGAACAATATTTGAAAACCAAGAAACAGCACTTTCTGAAATTGAAGAATAGCTAACGGTTCCGTTACATAACAGATAACTGTGGAGCAGGCGGGCTGAAAGCGACTACGCCTGATATGTTCTCCAAATATATTGATTCATAAACAATGTGAATATAAATTATATCGAACGACACCGATAAGTTTTATCCTTGGCTGGCTTAAGCCTAGACAAATAATTTGTTTGAAGGTGTAAATTGATCCTGAGTTCTGATCTACTTGATGATGGATAGCGCTAATCGTGAGGGTGACCGAAGAGCACATTTTAGCCCAGGTGGTTAATTGCCCGAAATGGGTGGTCGGTGCTCTAAAAATATCGGGAGTAAACTGGGGTTCAAGAATAACTAGTGTAGGGGTTCCCTAGGAGAATTTTCCATTCCCATTATAATCCGACTGAGGGGTCGTCGGCGAGGCAAAAAAAGAACATATCACCGAAACGAGCGCCACAGGCAATGTTCACATTAAAGATGGAAGAAAGCGAAGATAGTGCGTTCTCCGACATTGTATGGATATTGATAGTGAAATTAGAATGTATCACTAGAGCTGTTACTGACTCGATTTATTCAAATATTTTTACATTCATGAAATTTCTATTCGGTCTCTCTCTCGATTATCCTAAATGACTGCCAAATTGTCAAAAAACAAATTGGAGCGGAAAGTTAAAGAGCAAAAATATATTCAGGCTCTGCATCGACCTCGGGATCACAATGATTAGGAATAATACTCTTTACATATGCAAGTATAAAATTGTTCCATCCGTTAACATATTCAGTGTCCGCATGATAGCAAGTGATTTTGGTACCATAAAAAAAATAAATGTAAGCATGAAAACACACAAAGCATACGAGAACTGTTCAAAATGTAATGATAAAAATACTGAATTCAACATGTCCTTTTTCAAAGTAAACCCCCCCAATTGATATACACTTTCATCATTTTTCCTGCCACTTTTGAAATGCAAAATTTTAAACCGTCTTCTGCAACCTCCTTACATTGCGCCTTCACAGTCTTTACCGCCTCCTTGATGTTACAGTTTTTTCTTTAAATCACGCAACATGGGAATCGAAGATGATTATCATCTTTACCTTATCGGCACTTCGACCATCATCCATTTCAACTCCTGGAGGAGAATACTCAACATGTACTACGAAAACTGCCACCGATGACCAATTTCCATGCCGATCATCTTGAAACTGCAGGTAAAGATAACTAAAAGAACGCTGAACATTATGGCATTCAACCCAACCCAATTTCCCTCCCTGCGACCATTATCATTGCTTTTTGAACAGCCCTCGTAAAACTGCGTCAGGGCCCTTTCCCCCTTTCCATAATCAGTTAAATCTATAAAAATATCAATGTAAATTCGAGTAATATCGAGAAAGAGATTACATCTACAATTTAATGTCAGGTCTAATCACAGAAATATATTTCATTACGACCGTACCAGCTCCAGCATAACTCCTCGAAACAAATCACTGCGCCACGCAATTGCAGCGTGGATACTGAACTTTCTAAAGCGGATTGAAAGAAAGCACGTAGACTTCTTTTAAGGGAGGTAATCAACAGAGACAATTCAGATTAAATTTGATGGTTACCATAAAACCCATACTTGCCATCACTTTCGATTTCTGACAAAGTGTTTCAGCTACCTCAGGAATTTCCGAGAAGCTTGCACTGCTCCTCCACTGTTCTACGCAACCTAGTGTAGCTTGTCGTAATAGGCGAATGCAAGCGATAAAAATTCGAGGGGCTAGCAAACCGCAAATCCCGAAATTCTATTGCTAGCGAAACGTCAGTTTATCTTTAGCTTTATTAAATTTCAACTTAAAAAAACTAAAAATGATTTAAAATATTACCCCTCCTTAACATTTACACACCCCTTAGTCACTTAATCCCTTTAGGCCCTGAGGAGGTTGTTGGCAGGTCTTCAAAGCCTCTATGACCACCTGCAATGTCCCGTTTTGCTCTCGGAAGCAAAACCAAATCCAGTGCAGTGGTTTCACATTTGAGACACAAGCACGTTGTAAATCAGACTTTTGTGCGAAAAAAGGCAGTGAGCATTACAATTACCATGGATTTGCTCATACGCGCTTTTTGACACAAAAAAAAAGCCTTCGTGCATCATTCGGTGCGTTGTTGTTTCACGATCTTATTCAAAAATCCCTGTTCTATTAACAAATTTTCTCTGTCTGAAAAAAGGAGAGGCAATTTTCAGTGTGTTTCAGCAACTCATGACAGTTCAACGAACAATTTTCTGGCATAATTTCTGTCGAAATACGATCAACTACATTCCTCGGGACATAACATTCTTCTGCTGCCATTCTAACACTCAAACGTCTATTGACACTTAAAAGTTTTTCCATTCTGCCCACATTTTCTTCATTTCTACATTTGTGGACATCCGAAGCGCATTCCGTTGTAGACGTCCTCCCGGCCGTCTTGGTCTGCTTGTACCAATCGTAAAATCATGCTTTAATCATGGCGTTATCCCCCTAAGTTTTTCTAATTATAAACATCCTGCCAACAGCCGAGTTTTAACACCACACTTGATCACTTATCGCTATCCCCAGGCGAATATATTCGTTAGCCAAAACCTGGTTTGCCTTGATACTTCTGGAGCAGCAGATCCTGTACTGCTTCAGTTAGAGAAATAATAAAAATATCCATAACGGGGGCACGATCATCATCACCTTCATTGAAGTCATTGCTCTCTTTTTAAGACCTATCCTATGTCAACATAGTGAAAGCTACGAGTTTCACTTTAATGTGCCTTCTGTGTGGAGTACTTGAAATGCATTCTCTGTTCACGGTTTCACTTGGTGATGTCATCGATAGATAACTGATGAAGCAGCAAAACTTAGCTTATTACTCATGATTGATCTAACTTTCAAGATCAAGGAGCAATTTTCTTTTATCTACCAGGAGCACTGAAAGGCGATTGCCCATTTCCGGAATATTGGCACCCATCTCTTTTTTTATTCAGCGGCTAAATCTATCGACTTTACCAGCTTCTTCCAACTCCTTAAGCCGGTATCTTGCCGTGAATAAGACCATCTAAAAATCACGACCATTTAGTATATAATTGCATAATGCATTCCTATTTGACGATTTATCGTCTTGTATGACAGCGTCAAAATTCAAGACCACTTATCAAATTCTTTCATAATGCATTCCTATTTTTAGCAAATTCTTTCAAAATGCACTCCCTATTTCCTCTTTATTTCTAGGTCGTTGTCGCGGTATCGTAGGTCCTAGCGAATCACGTTCGGTCATTTGAAACAAGTCCTACATTTCGTCCACAACTTGATTTGCTCTAGAGAAAAATACACTTTTTATAACGGCTCTATGCTTCTAGAAATCGTATGGCATGATCATTTCCTATTAAACAACTGAATCGCCAAATCATGTCTTGAGAGGCATAGTCCCCTTCCTGCAAGTTAACACGGATGCAACCTGCAAACGAAGGTGAGCAATAAAAGAATAAAAGGCAGTTCTTCAATCTATCTTCAACATAGCTTGATGTAAAATTTCATCCAACTAACTTCGTTACTTTCTCCTTGAATAAGGTACTATAATTGAAGTTGCACAAATCACATACCTATCACCACTATTGGTATTGAAATTGTCTCTACGACCAACTACCAAAGAGATAAAAAGCGCATTACTTCTGGAGGAAGGAAAGAACTCTTTTCGAAGCACACATTGCCTATCCGTAGAACTTCATTGGCATCGCGACATACTCGCTCTAAGTGCAGAAAGCAGGAGTTTTGGAGACTCTTAATACCGTAATTTATCTATTTTACCTTTGTGTCTCCTCTTCACTCCGTTGTTGCGAGGAAAGCACTAATATAGTCCATTCTTTCTTAGTATTATTTCTTCCTATTTCACGTTTAATGAGACTATGTTTCAATTTTGTTAATATCACATCTAAGCGCCCCACCGCTGATGAATGTACATTCCAAATGAATAGTTCTGTAAAACCTCTACCGCATTTCTCCATGTTTTCTAAGAAAATTGATACATTATTATCAACTACTGTTGAACGCCTTTATCAATTTACTTTGTGATGTCTAAAATTTGATACTAACAAACATATTTACCCTAAACTGAAAATCTGACACAAAAAAGTATTGGTTTGGGATGTTTTCCTTCCAAACAGAAGTTTCCATTAGTAACGGATAGAAAAAAATCCGGAATTGTCGGGAGTTTTTCACGAAATCTGCCAAACTATTCCCCCCACCTCCATAAGCCATCAACGAGGAAATGTGATAACGTCAAATTAAGAATAGAGATTTGTAAATATTCAAGAACGATGTGATTCATATTCAATTGAAAAAAAGAAACTAAAAGGAAACGTCAGTATATCAAAACTGAGAACAAAATTGTAAAATACAAACTTTCGTTTTTACCATTTTCAACTCTGTAACACCAAGCTAGAAAGCATCAAATCTCTAGTGAACGAAAAATTTGTTAAAATCGCAAAATTTTAATGTAGTATATGCCAACAAAATATATGTGTATTAAATTCGACATTTACGTCCATTTCATTATTTTCTACTCATATATAAACGAGCACCACAGAACAGTTGATTTAATAAACGCTTTCAGAAAGTAGTGAAGTCACGGATCTTAGTGCGGAATAATGTTTGATTTCTGTATACTACAACCCTGTTAACATGTGATAAGAGATAAGCACCGGCTGCACTGGACGACTATGTCCACCAAGATTCAGAAAATTCATCAAAAAATGTGATCCTAATTGATAAGAACTTCACGTTCACACCCTTCTAAAAGGCATTACTTCGAGTGGCTAGTTTAACTTAAGAAACATAAGTCTCCCATGAAATACTGCTTCAAGAGGTGAATATCATTGACATATGCGTTTGATGATGATGCTAAATATTTGGAGACATAATTTGATACAACCCTAGTAAATATATGTTCGAACATCTAAATGCGGATTCATGAATAAACTCAAATTTCTTCAAATAAGACCTACTATTTTCAGCCACGACAGCAAACCAAATGAAGTAATAAACGATTGACTCTTATTGTGAATTCAGTCGATCATCCTCTTTCCAGATTCCTAACACCGCACCTTTGGTTGTTTTATATACATTAATGTTAAAATTAGAAATCTAAATAAAATATTCTTTGCAAGGCACATTTGAAAAATCATGGCATATCAGTGCAATCCTTGAGAACCTAAAAAACTTTCGTTTCAATACATTTTGATATCATCGTTTTTTTTTCTATCGCAAATCAGTCAATAAAATTTGTGTGACTGAAAATTAATAAAATTATGTTTAACAAATTACAAGCCGATCATCATGATGTGCTTTAAAATCATTTGGAAAACGGGGTTGTTTTCGTAGTACAATATCTCCACATCAATAAAAACAGAAATCACATTCTTTTTCTTCTTTTATTAAATCTCTAACTTTCTTTCATGAAACATCTTTAACGTCGTTTCTCCGATGAAAGAAACATGAGATCAAAATATTTAAACTACTAACCTAAAATCAAATAATAAAAGGAAAAAATAAAGAAAACTATTTATACCTGAAAGCGATGAAAGCATCGCCCATTTCTCCTCCTACAATATGAACGCCGCCATCAGGAATCGAAAGTCCTTGAAAAAATTGCCGGATATCCAAAGCATTTGCTGACCATGGTAGGTTCTGTAGCCGTATTATGACACTCATCTTGATGTGATTATCTGTCGATGAACCCTAAGAAAAACTTATTGCTCGCTGAGCCTCAGGCACAGACACATTCGTGCGCAAGATTCTGGCTGGGAATCTGAAACTGAATAGAGAAAAAAAACTTATTAAGACCATGAGGGTTACGGCTATTATTACTTAAAAGGTGGACAATCTCGTATGTGCATAGGAAATCAATCAATCACTAGCCATTTAGCATTCAACCTGAAAAGCAAAATTGGCAGATGATCAAATAGTAACTTAATTTTACTTTTATTGCAATAGTAATGACCGACATCGAAGATATTTTCCGGCACGTTTAGTCCAATTGTTTGTTATAAATCTACTATAAATTATTCAAGAAATAACAAGTGAAAGTGATCTGACGTGGTCAATTTCCATCAATATCGAAAGTTGATTTATTTGTTGAGGAAATAGGGAAGTGAAACTCATTCATTTGCTTTCGAAAGTATATCATGTAAATGTCATAATTCACTTTACCCTTCATGCCTTTCGTGTATGTATTACAATGAACCCTTAATTGCTAAAAATACGAAAGAGTATCAAAATAATACCAATTTTTTAAAAATAATGGAATTGCAATATTATTCTTCTGAATTTCTTACACTGGTTGAGTTGTTTCGAGAAAATTCAGCAAAAAGTATGAAATTTTGTCCTCTTATTTTGATCATCCAAGAGCTCTGTTGAGATATTTCCACTTAGACAAACATCCTCAAAAGGATAAGTCAAAAACAGGGTTCCTACGATTCAGAAAAAATGACATCTTACGTGTGGGCACAGGGTAAATCGAATTCACACATGCGCTAGGAAAAAACGAAGTCAGCTCTTTTACTCTAGGAAACTAACTTTTAGCGACCATTACCAGACCCCGTCAGTCGATATAGCGTCCCATGGAGAAATATATTTGAAAACCACCCTCATCCTCATTAATAACTTAAAATGTGTATGACTGTGTTGGGTAAATCGAAACCCTTATTAAAATCGGCTCATTGTCTGCCTATCACACCCACTTTTCTCAGAAACGGTTATACTTATTTACACGAAATTTGGTCGGAAGGTTAGAACTGCGAACGCCCACGCATGCAGTAAGTAACATCGTCCTACGTTGAGTTTTGGGGATGTATAATTTTTTCAACCAAATATAGTTATGTGTCATCATATAGTCATCAACTAGTACTTTCTGAAGCCTATATTAGTTTTAATATTAATTGTGGTAGTAGTTAGTGGAAACTCAGAAACTACTCAATCCAAAAAACTGAAAAAAAGCTGCCCCAACATTATGTCCAGGGCTCTATACCGCTATCTGCTTAAATAAAATTAATAATAGGATATTACTATATTTTTTGGAAATGGCGTTGATACCGCCCTTAAATTTATCCTGTAGTAGTCTGACCTGCTAACAGCATATACATTGTATGCTGCATCAATTTTGCATTACGTAATGTTAAACCGACCTACTCGTTCTGGGGTAGTAAATTCCATTATATGTAGAGCCTACAATGTGTGACCCCATCTACTGCGACTTCTTTCTAATCAACACGTGTTCGAGTAGTTAGCTTATATGTTATTATAGTTCTTCATTCGATATTGCCTTAGGTCAACGTATCCCGATAAAACCACGTATACATGACAGCTCAGAGTTTTCCAGTGATAGTGCGGTAAGGTGCCACAATATATGATAGTAGCACAGAGAGCATATTGCGCCATCATCTAAATGTTGATGTAGAGATAACTGCATTTTCAGGCTTTAGACAAAACAGTGAAAGCAGATTTAACGCTGCTAACGCCTTGGGGACATCAACTTCGTTGTCGGCGTTAGCAAATACATCAGTTTGTAAGCATACAATACGTTCGATGTCCGACCCATTATTGCATATAGAAAAGAACAATGTTTTTCTGGTTTGATAATAATTAGTTAGGTATTTTTATAATGCCTTAAACGTTCTGCTATTTTAGAACTGAGAAAACGTCAATATGAAGTTGGCTCCGTGTTCCCAAACCGAAGGTTTTGGATGCAGTTTGGCGATACAAGATAATTTAGCACGATGGTAACCATAACGGATTGAGGAACAAACGCATTCTCAATATATTAAGCAACTTTAAAATACGGTTTCATCGAATTATCTGAGACTTTGAGGTAAATTACTACAGATACCAGCCACTGAACAGCCAAAAACAAGAACTTAACTTCGAGTCCTTTCAATTACAAAATGTTCGATCCTTACAAATAGAAACAAGCGTGCGTATATTAGAAAATGTCGCGGGTGCGAGCAGTGTGCAGTATGTCAGATTTTAAAGCACTTTTTGTATAAACAAAGAGCTTTCCACCTTAGAGCACGCGTGTAAAAGCCAAATAGCGCCGGTGTTACTCTACATGGATAATGAATAGTTAATAGGAAAGTCCTAGTTACTTCAGCTTTCGAATCTCTTACTCGCTATATATTTTTTCGAATTGTTGGTGGTGTGAGATCTGACTAAATGGGCTATGGGCGCTACATTCACCTCTGGGCATTTCCTACAGAGAATATGTGACTAGCAATCCAACAATTCGATACCCCTAACAGCTGTCTGGCGTCCTGGCATACGCCATCGCTCCATCTGAGGCAGACTCTGTCAGAGGCTGAGAGTTTCCAACTTTTCTTGCTAAGAAACCAGGTCTCCGAAGAATACATAAGGACTGTAAGATCATGGTCTTGTACAGTAAGAGGTTTGGCCTTATGGTGAGAAGTTTTGAGCGGAACAGTTTTTATAAGCTGAAATAGGCTCTGTTGGCAGCCAAAAACCGTGCACGGATTTCATCATCATAGCTGTTGTTGGTTATGATTTTCGGCCCTAGATAGGAGAAATCACCAACGGTCTCGTTTGCCCAGTTCCATGTGATATTGTTGGTTCTTTGGTTTTAGGTGCTGACGCTGCTAACATATATTCCATCTTGCCTTCAATAATGCGCACCCCAAGATCTCGTGTCGCCTGCTTGATCTGGATGAAGGTAGACTGTACATCTCGGGTTGTTTTTCCCATAATGTCAATATCGTCAGCATAGGCCAGTAGTCGGGTGTACTTGAAGAGGATGATACCTCTCGCATTAACATCTGCATCGCAGATCACTTTTTCCAAAGCCAGATTAAAGAGGATGCATTAAAAGGCATCCCCTTATCTTAGACCGTTGTTGATGTGGAAAGGTCTCGAGAGTGATCCTGCTGCTTTTATATGACCTCTCACTTTGGTCAAGGTTGGTCGGTGTACAATTTTACCCTGGCCATGCTATCGCGGACGGCCCTGAAATAGATGAAAACATGGCGCAACTGATAACCATATTTCACTAGTTTCTCCATCGCTTGGACAATCGTGGAACCAAATGAAAGACACGATCCTTGCTATTTGGCAAATTTATAAGAATGAGCTCCGAAAAGCGAAGAGCTGACTGTGGCTCAGTGAATTCTTTAATCGAGTTATTCAGGAAGGAAGAACACCATCTGACTGGCAAGAAAGTACCACTGTTCCAATATGGAAAAAGAAAGGTAGTCCAGCAGAATGTTTAAATTACGGTCCGATCCAGTTATTTTCCCATACCATGAAGATTTTTGAAAGCACGATTGACGACCGTATTCGAGAAATCGTTGACAGACCCGTGAATCAAGCCGGATTTGTCAAAAACTGCGGAACTACTGACGCAATACACGCTGCGCGGTTACTCATGGAGAAACACCATGAGAAGCATCACCCTCATTGCATTGCATTTCTGGATCTAGAGAAAGCGTTTGACGGTGTGCCACACGAATCCATCTGGTATGCTTTACGGTAACACTTAGTGCCAGAAGAACTCGTGTGCTGGGTTCAATTGCTCTACCACGCTCCGAAAAGTAAAATTCGAAGTGTGGCGGGTGTATCAAAATCGCTTCGTGTTTCTGCTGGTGTTCATCAAGGAAGCGCCCTCTCACCACTCCTCTTTGTTCTTGTTATGGACACCGTCACACGGGATATCCGACGTCCAGGGCCCTGCGTACTGCTTTATTCAGATGATGTTTTCCTAGAATCTGATAGCAAAAATGATCTCGAGCAACTGGTCCAAAAATGGAATGATCGCCTCACGCAACCCGATCTCAGATTGAATCTAAACAAAACTGAATTTTTGACGACCGATCTCCATGCAACAAGCACAATCACGGGTCAACGCTATCAGCCAATGGAGAACTGCGTTATGAAATTGCTTCACGCATTAACGCAACCTCGATCAAGTGACATCCCACAACTGGTCTTCTTTGTGATCGACGTATCAACGAACGTCTCAAATCGAAAATTTACCGCAATGTCGTCCGTCCTATCGCCCTCTATAGTTTTGAGTGTTGGCCGACTATAAAAGACGATGAACGGCGTCTTGCGGTAGTGGAGACAAAAATGTTACGTTGGACTAGTGGCGTGACACGTATTGATCACATCCGAAATGAGGATATCCGCGATAGATATGGCGTTAGACCGATCATGGAAAAGTTGCGAGAGAGGCGCGTTCGATGGTATGGTCACGTAATTCGTGCTAACAAGAATTCACTTGCCAAGATTGGTCTGAACATCGAGGTCTGTTTACCATCGACCGCAGACCGAAACAACGATGGCTTGATACGCTGGATGGGGATTTAAAAGCCTCGAGATTGCACCTAGATCAGGCATTTGATAAAGTCAAATGGCGAAACCGATCACGGCGAGCCGACCCCGCTTGTGAACCGGACAAAGGCTCAAGAAAAAGAAGATTTTGAGTCTTCATCCCCTGCCTTTCATCCAATATCAGAAATAAGATAATTTTCGAAAAATACTAATTAAGTCCTTTCATTTGATACCCCACATGACCATATTCTGTAAAAAAAAATTCTTCCGCCTTTTCGCATATCCATACTCCCTCCCCCCTAAACCCAACACAAAATGATACAACTAGTTGCCTGTTTAGCCGTTCACAGACCACATGTTCTCACTCACGTAAATTTCGTGACGATAGCTCCAGCCGTTTCGGAGTAAATCTCATGTGACAGACGAACTTACAGACATTGAAGCGATGTTAATTTACCTTTTGTTCCTCACCAAACCTTAAAAAAGGTAATTTGTAATTACATATCTCAATTTCGTTTCTCAGCAGGAAGTTATCTATAAACTCCGGAAAAATGTGCATTTATATCTGTAGTTAAAAACTCTGAAGCTGTACGTCATCGTCTAGCAAATGGGATTATCGAAAAAATTTCAGCCGCATTCAACAATAACTAACACTTTGTCACTATATTTCTCGTACGAAGTGACTACTCAATCCCTCGCCAAATTGTGTTCATCAATTTGCATCGCTCTGTACATTATCGCTTGGATCTCTATGCACTGCCTAGTTTGGCAACTTGTAGGATGAATGACCACCGCATGATGATCTCTTATTAGACCAGTACCAACGCCCTTTGCAATAAACGAAATGTTCAGACCACACCAATCGAACTCTCACTAAAATTGGTAAAAACGAGAAATTAGAAAGCCCTCAATATTCTGAAGTGCGTGTAAAAAAACAAAAACGAATGTCTATCCTTTGTGGAATGGCGAAGAATCAAGAGTAGAGCATCCAAGATAAAGTTTAGAAGAATTAAATTAGATAATTAGAAGGAGAGCTCAACACTTCTATCACGTAAAAGTTTTAAAGGAAAGATCCCTTCCTGATTACTTAGATGTATCGCATGCCTTTAAGCAAGCACCTACATCTCTTAGAAGCTTCCGAAATTATGTAAATTAATATACTTTGTTTCGGATCAGTAAAACATCTGATTCTACCTAGGTATCTATAAAGTATTTCAATTTCCATATTCACTTTTACTTAATCAAACTACACTTACGAATTCTAACACATTACGCATATTTTCACAAATTATTTTCTGCACTAACAAGTGAAGAATATAAAAAAGATATGTCCAGAATTGAATGCACTTTTCAAACAAATCTTGCTAAATAGGTGTCCAGTTTAGTCAACCAGTATGCGTACACTTTCTTTCAATCAAAGTCAAACAAACTATTCATAATAACCAATCGCATCAGATGCCAACTATTAGCTTGGCAGCTGCATTTTATGTTCATTATGGCTGAAAAACAACGCCACAAATGAAAACTCGGAACTCTCATTTGTAAATTACAAAGATCGTCGTCTGTTTCTAAATTATCTTGTATGTCTAGCTAAGTCGATACCAACTTTACTTGGTTCGACACGTTTGGCAAAAATACCCATCTAGGAAGAAAGTGTAAGTTTTGTATGAAACCTGAACATCGTATTTGATATAGATTTACTGATGGTAGGGTTCAAGATGATGCTTCCATATAAAAGTCGTTTGATTTTTTTAAAAATCGTTAAAGTATCTTTCACCACAATCCGTTAAACAACTCGATACGCGAGGACGTGTTTTAAGTGAATATATTGGAACTATGAATTTGCTAGTAAGTTGATAATAATGTGAAATTAAATCGAGATCTGCAGTGCCGTGACAATCAATATCACTGGATTACTTCTTTTTTCGATAATTCCCTTGGATTATGTGTTTAAAGTTTATATAAATAAGTGGATTTATTGTGCAAGTTGACTAGGGACCTATTTATTAATACCCGAAACCAAAATATTAAAAGTATAATTCCAAAAAAAAACTTATTTTTTACGATAAAAGAAAATGATAAAGTCATCTAAATGGGATTTCTGCCGTCAGAATTAAAAATCTACGAAAACTTTTTCCCGTAAATGAGAATGAATTGCAGCACAATTAATTGATATATTTAATATCCATAAAAATAATATTGAATAGTTCGGCACATTATGAAATACCAGAAAATGCTTCCAAAAAAAGTAATCACTCATGATCATTGATTTAATTTATATTCCACATTTCTTTTCAGATCCTCATTTCTCTTACCACACTATTCACATGCTCTCAAGTGACATCAAATGAAATTAAACCCCTCAATGCAAATCTAAGCAAACGACATTTGGAGGAACTTAGTTATAGTTTTGCAGCAACAGATATCGGATCTAAAACTGGAACGCGAATAAAAACTATTACAGTAATTAAAAACTTAGCCAGCAAGAAACACAAAACCCTTAAAATCGATCCAGAATTACACAAGCATGATGATTGGGGTTCCGCATTCCGAGATAATTTTGATAAATTTGGCAAAATACCAGACATACCTGATGTGTTCAAGAAGGAACAAAGCGGAGAATCTGAAATGAACACTTCTGCGGAAGATGAAGTAATGCAAGAGGAACCGAAAGTAGAAGTTGTAGAGGTCGCCCAACCTAAGGAAATCCCCATTTACGAAGAACCAGAACCAGAGCTAGAAGCGGTAACAGAACCAGAATTAGAATCAGAACCAGAATCCACTGTCCCTGCTGAGGAGGAGAAAGAAGAGGAAGCAGTAGAAAGTTCGAGTGAAGAACCAGAAGTAAGAAGTCGTGTTATTCAGAAGCTTCCTGCCGATATTGAGTTGATTGATATCGGTCCGATTAGCTTAAAGCAAGCTGAACAAAGCGCCAAATCGCAGGCATTAAGATTTAAAAGCTATCACCCCGAAAAGGAAGGTCTAAAAGAGTATAGATCTTATCCATCTACAAGTGAGAATCCAGGTCAAAACTACAACAGATTCTACAATGGTGATGGTTCAAAAGCTCAATCAATTTATACGTCCTATCCGAATATCAAATATACACACATTCCATATACTCCGACCACAACTGCCGCAAATCCTTATATTGCTCCCAATAAGGCACCACCTCCATATTCATCATCTCAAAATGTCCCTCCAAATCCTTATGTAGCTCCAAATAAAAAACAATCGCGGTATAAATTTGAAAATAAGGCCATTCAAAAAGTCGCTACCACGCCAGAACCTTACCTGGCGCCATCAATAAGGAAGATGTACTCAACAATAAGGCCTGTGACCTTGGCAGAAGATCCAAGACCCACAGCCGCAACCCTCAATAATAATCAATATCAAGGTCAACGATTCAGAGGGGTGCGATACTAGTGTTTAAAGCCATACTATTATAAAGCAAATATGTACGCAATATTAATATAATTAATTTTAAGACAGTATATGTTTGAAATGTTATATATTAAAGATTATTTTATTAACTTGCGGGCATTTTATAATATTCTCAATGAGAATTACCTTCGAATATTTCCCTAGACTTACCTTTGCAGTCTTTTTTACATCACTACAAACCATTAAACTTATTATGACGACTTCGTTTAAGTTCATTGACGATCCGTCATATAACTTTTAACATACCCGTCAACTTCAAGCAATTTTCCCAACGTTTAATAAATGTCTAAAAAGTTTCTGATCTCTAGGTAATCCCTTTACTCTAATAAAGTCGTACCTGCAATTTGGTAGCGAATAAAAACGCACGCAACTGGCTTGGGAACCTTTGATTCAATTGACATGAAATTTTAAGATGAAAGCAAGCCACACATGTGATGATTAACAGAATGTTACTTCTTGCTTCCGATAATGTACATACCCAGTAAGTTGTCTCCAAGAAGTTTGGAATAGAGAATTAAAATAACTTTTAATAAAGTCGAATTTAGACTTTTGAATAAGTATTGGAATATATACGCATAATGAACCATGAAAATTAAGATATTGAATCTAATTAAATCCCCCAACGTTGTTGTAATTATCTTGGACCTTCCAAAAATTTATCATGATCATTTTTACGAAAGTGAAAGCTCAATGAAAGTGAAAACAGGAATCACTGAGAAAACTACCTGTTTGCAAAATTTAAATCCTTAATTTTCTCAGCGACTCATAATACATCACTGATCTTTCCAAGAAGAAAACCGGAAGCCCGACGCTTCTTATACGAAAGGTTTTTTTTTATTTCTTATAAAAGTATATTTTAGTGCAGAACTATTCCATTTGGACGTAGTCCGTAATGTATATGCACTTAGCATGTCCGACTACTCACTTTAATGTAATATTGACATTTAATATTTTGGGTGGTAGTGCATTTTCACGGAAGAAATAGATTTAAGCTAATGCAAATTTGTCAATAATAGTGCCACTTTGGCCAAATTGGGGGATATCATGCTTCATACTTGCACTTTAGTCTATATTGTTGTATCTAATCTAAATCCGCGCACGGTTGTTGTCAGCCAACAGAGCCTATTTCAGCTTACAAAAATTGCCAGTCCTCATGTATTCCTCGGAGACTTGGGCTCTTAGCAAGAAGAATTGCGAACTCTTTGCCGCGTTCGAGAGAAGAATCCTCCGGAGAATTTTTAGCCCCCTACATGAGGATGGACGATGATGATGTTGTATCTAAGATAAACTTAAAGGTTGACGAAATCGTCAGTCAACTTTTTTGAAAAACTTGTGTGTTTAACCCAAAAAGAGGAGTAAGTGGACCACAAAAAACGAAGGAAGTTGCTTCAGAAGTGGTCCGGTCCGTCATCAAGTGGGTGCAGACTCAGAACTCCGAGCATCCTCAACAAAAAAAATCACCTTGGCCTGGTTTAGGTCTGAACTTACGTCGGATTCCACTTCAATATAATTCGCACTCATGTCGTGCTTGCGATTATATATAAATGGAGCGATTACCACCTGTCGTTACTTTCGGTCACGCTGCTCCCAGGGCAGAGATGAGACGTCTGAGATTTGCCTTTGGCCTGGACGAACCGGTCAGTTAATTTTTTTAAAGGGGATTTCTAGTCAAGTTTCCGAAAATTTAGTAATATACTATTATTAAATTAATTTGGAGATATATCGGTATGGAGAGTATTTTGACGTCTGGACATCACATAGACGCTTCGTGCATAGAGTCTGAGAATGGGCTCGTGAAAAAATGATCACTTTCCAACCCCCGCACTCCCCCCATCTTTCCAACAAATGTCAAAGCTAAGATTTCGGAAAATACTAACCGAGACCTTTCGATTGATACCCAACGTGACCATATTCGGTAAAAAAATGTACACTCCGCTTGTACATGTATGAGGACCACCTCTTAAAATCAACATAGTCAGATGTAACTCACTGCACGTGTGGGTTTCACTTTCCACCTGCCCACCAATCGATATACGTTTCTGAGAAATTGCGTGTGACAAACAGACGGATAGACAGACGTTAAACCGATTTTAATAAGGTTTTGTTTTACAAACAAAATCTTAAAAGACCCCATCGAGCCACCTATAAATCACTAAAGGCGATACTAAAGCCCAAATCAAAATTTGAACGTAACTGAAAATGATTGCCATTTATTATAGACTGAGTCCGCTTGAACGTTTCCAGGAAAATACCGCAGATTTTTTTTATTAAAAATGTATTCTTGTGTGATGGACCTTTTCCTAGTGGTGGGGGAGAAGCTATAGTTTCTGAGCTCTCAGACCGTGATAGCCCATTGTACTCGACTCCCCCAACTAACGGAAGATTCCAGATTCGTTAACGTATCCCAGGATTTCCATTAGTGGATGTGATGCTACCCGTTGCAACTGGAGAACATCGGCACCCAAGATCTGATATCTGACGCGTCCATAAGCGGGACATTCATGAGGGACACGTAGCTCTTGAATAATTCCTATTCTGAATATGGGTCCAGCTAGTGAATTATGTGCCGTCAGAATGCCTACAACACTCCTGCATGTCCTAATGCTTTTCGACAGGATAAACTTTGTGGTATGCACGTTTATAACACGAAAAGTTTGGTGTGTGCAGCAACATTTAGGCTCTGCCACCCGTCATTGTGGGAAGGTTGTTCCCAGTTTTTGCAGACAGCCTTAGCCAATGTTACTGATACTCCAATTGTTGGTTCCGGTCCTGGCATGGGAGAGATTAAACCCTCTTTTGCAAAAGCATCTGAGATTTCATTTCCCTGACTATCACTGCAGGTAGCGATGCGCCTGCCTTTCAACAGCTAGTCAATCCCCCAGTTTGCCACTCTTGGGAGCGCATGTACTTCGGCTTAAAAAACCGTTGGATATTATCCCGAAGGAAAAGCTCACTTGTGTGTCCAGATGGCTGAGTGGTTAGAGCACAAGGCAGTGGGATTTGTATCGTGATTTGACGTCGAATACTAGTCGACTCAGCTATGGATGAATACCCGAGTTAAATCAGCGTAATAATCTCGGGCAAGCGCAATACTGAAAACGTTGCCTCTTACAGTGCACTGTAGCGTACCGTCACGGTCTTGAATGAAGCGCTCTAACACACTTCAAGGCCCTGATCCAATTGGACTATTGTGCCAATGATTATTGTATTAAAAGCCCGCTTCTCGTTTTTATTCGAGAGGTAGACTCCGGCTCCAGAGCTCTATTCTGTGTTTGAGGAACCGATGTAGAAGACTTCCGTAGATCCTGCCCTGTATTCCTCTAAAACTTCTCAGTTCTCTCTACGTTTCAGGGTAACTTCATATCTTCCACCAAACAGATGTATGGGAAACCAAAAATTAGAAGGCATTTTAAGAACTGTACTCCCAATAATTCTTTAAATACATAGTCCCCTCGTCCGTTGTTTCCCCATAGATCTAATCGACTTAGTCTGTGAGCTGTTCTCATTACAGTGCTTTGAATAAATATATCCAAGGATGCGCCGGATGTCGTGCTCATGGCACGTCTCATGTCTCACCTTAACCCACCCGAGTGGTAATTTCAGTATTTAATTGTAAGAAATTTAAACAAGTTCATTTTGAAGATAAAAGAATGTTAAAATAAACTTTTCACTCTGACCAATTAGTGCCCTATGCCGAGGTATTCCTGGTTGTAAATGTAATGCAATGATTCACTCAGGCTATCATTGGCCCCTGTTACCAAATTCCTGTTGAAATCTGCCATCTCCAAGGAAATCTGGAGCCTGAAGAGCAAATTATACGTATATCACTAAAGCTAGGTTTCTATATAAGTCTACTCTACTCTGCTGAAATCTCCCTGGCTTGCTTATGAGCAAGCAGAATCACAACGAGGAAATCTGGAACCCGTGGGGCAAATTATACGGGCCCCTACCTCCCTTTTATAGCATTAAAGCCAAGTCTCTACTCCAGACCCCGGAGGTAAACAGCCTCTTCCCTCACCAAACGTGGCAGGGAGGGTTCAGTTTAGAGTCGTTCTTCCTTGTTCCACACCTCGTCCTAGTGGATTGTTTTCTGTTAGTATACTAAACAACCTTCTTTGAATACACACGACAAGAACATTTTGATACCTAGTCTGAAGAGAAGACACCTATAAAATCGAATTAATCAATATGTAAAACTTTTCACGAAAATTCCATCCTTTTCCAGTCCATGCGAATCCAAAATCAATTTGAGAGAATCATTGAGCTCTGTATTTCTGAACAATAAATCAATAAATCAGCAGATACCAAAATTTTGATTTCAGTGATTCAAAGCAACACCACAAATTGGCATAAGGAAAAACCACCTTTTATTTTTCTATAGTATAAAAATTCACTCTAAGTGCGGAATTACTTTAGTTTCCGAGCTTGACTCATCAGTGCCATATTCACGATAAACATTTCCAAACATACGTAAATATTTTTGGCAAGATAACCAGATTCTGCTCACTTTATTTTTTGCTGTGAATTTATTCGATGTAAATTATAAACAGATATGGTTTGTAGTTTTTTATATATTTTATTGGCATAAACCGATATTTCAGATGCACCCTTCTTCAGTGCATATCCAGATAATACTACCAATCCTTCAATACAAGACATTTGTAGGCTAAAATTTATCCATGAGTTATCGACATATCACTGACACTCGACCTTGAGGCTTATCTTATCGTAGATCAAAATTCTTCAATCAAAAAATTCTACCTTTTTAAATAATGAAAATTTTATACTTGTCACATTCCTCATCTTTGAAAGGCAAGAGCCTCCAATCTTACTTTTATATACACTACCGAGATTCAGTCCAATAGCTAATTCAAAAGTCACATAGATGAGTGCTTGAAATATTTGCCCATAAAAAACTACGAATAAATGTCATAACAGAAACTCCGCCTAGTCTTAAACGAATAGAAAATCAGGAGCTGGGCGCTTTAAGTATGAAACATTTCTTCCATTTTCACCTAGCTCGTAATGTATATGGATATATTATGCCAAATTTTTACTTTAGCGTAATACTGACATTCAAAGGCTTAGATTACAGTAAATTTACCCAAAAACAACAAATTCGACCTATTATAACTTTATTAGTAATAATGTGATCTCCATCAAATTTTGTAGTATCATGCTGCATTATAGCCTCAACAAGCCATCGCAAACTTGTGGATAAGGTGTTTGATTTGGTTTGTGTAGGCTTGCAAGCACTTGCAGCGAACTGTTCGAATGTCGGTTTTTTGAAGAGGGAATTTATTTGCCTGCTCAGAAAACACTAACGCACTTTCGCAAGGGTGAAGAGCGATGGTCCGCCAAACATTTGTGGAAGTTTGGAGCTTGCGGCAAGTGCCAACTGTGGAACCGGCATTATGATTCTAGCGTGAACTGGGTAGTTTTAATCAATAGAAATTATAGCAATATACTATAATTAACCTTATTTAAGCAGATATGATGTGAATATTTCGACGCCTAGACACCATATAGTGGCAGCTTTGTGATGTTTTTTTTTTTCAGATTTTCGGTTGAGTAATTTCTGAAGATGGGCCCTTGGAAGAAATGATCCGCTTCCTAATTCGTACTTCCCCATTTTGCAACCAAAGTCAAAACTGAAGCCAACTTTAGAAAGTGCTAATCGAGACCTTTCATTTGATACATTCCACATCACAACATTCGGGGAAAAAAATTCACAGCTTCTCAGAACGTTGCCAGCACTTTTTGCGACGTCCTGTACCGAAAATTTTCCGATAATGATTTTTAGTATCTGGCTTTCTTTTCTTAAGATCAACATAACGAAGGTGCGCAGCTTAATTCGTTTTCTGGCATTCGATATAATAATCGTTGGCGCAACAATTCAATTGGATCAGGACCTTGAAGTGTGTGAGAGCACTTCATTCAAGACCGTAACGGCACATTACAGAATCATAGTACCGTACAGGAGGCAATGTGGTCAGCATTGCGCTTGCCCGAGATTATTACCCTGATTTAGACTCAGATACTCATTCACACCTAAGTCGACCGGTATCCGATGTCAAATTACGATGCAAATCCCACTGCCACCAGTGAGATTTGAACCACAACCTTCCTTATGAACATCCTTATGCTCTAACCACTCAGCTATCCGGAGAGACCCAAAAGTTAGGGTTAGTTAAATAATAAAAATAAAATAAATAAAATTTTAAATTTATTTTTCTACATAATCTTCGAACAGGTCGATGGGTTTAGTCCATCTTCTTCTTAAAGTCTTAACACCAATTAAGAAGTGCATTATCTTATGCATGAAAAATTGTCTCTACAGTAGCAATTAACCAGCTTTTATCTCCAAATTCTTTTCTCGATTCGACTTCTTGAGTCGAATAAAGAGAAATTGCTGGAGCCCAAAAGTGGAGAACAAGTCGTAGCTTTTGTGTGCGTTGTCCTGAGGAAAGAGGACTTCAACTCGCAGTTTTCCTTGCCTTGATCTTGGACGGTTGGTGTTACCTAATCTGTGGTGCTTTGAAGGAGCCCGTTTCAGTGGCTCAATTTCCAATCTAATTATCATTCACTGTGCATTCCACAAAACAGATTCCGTAATCGTCACGTAAACGGTCGGAGTCTTCAATTTTTTCATGTTGTTGATCATGGTCACTTCCCGACCTTTGCTTGATCTCTGGATCAAAATGACAAATCCAAATCCGGTCCATGGTCACGAGCCGAGATAAAGGCAGTTCTGATCACTCTGGAGCATCTCAAGATCTGTCCTTGAAATGTGCATGCAAACAACGTGCAAATATGTGAAATTTGTTGGTAATTCTTTGAAAGTTACCGCACAAAAGACCTGTTCTCTCCATGACACGTGGAGCCTAATAATCTCGAAGTTACATCTAGTTGACCCATGCAAAACCGTCACGTATCTTAGTAATACTCCCTGCAATCTTCTTTCCTAAATGCCAGCTGCCAAGGGCCGGCCAATTAAAGCGTATTTTTTGCTCTCACTAATTCATTATCCTAAACTCGTTGCTTGCGGCCGCAAAATCGCATAACTCGCACCAGGTACCGCAATAGAACTAATTTTTAAATAGAATCCTGAGTTAAATATTCACATTAGACACGAGTTTTCTCTCGAATTTCCTTGTATCTTAATATGAATTTATGTTTAATGCAATAAGAACAGACAGCAAAATCCGGACATATTTTTGTTTCAGATCAAATAAGATCGAAAAGAAACGTGCCGAGTCAAGAAGCGAATACACGTTAATAAAAAAATTACCTGAAAATATAAGTCCAAGTCATCTGCACACAATCTTTCGGACGATTTCCAATCCAAGTCCCATCTCACCCAAATAAAATCCAAAAACTTTTGACAATTCATAATTCAAATCCACTCACTATGAGGTCAAAACCTAAACTGAACCGCGCTAGTGTGAAAGCCTTGATTGCTTTTTGTTCCCTGCACACGAATTCGAACCGTGTTCAGACCTGATAAAACCTATCCCTGTCGTGGGGGGCATTCGGTGTGAATTAGGTGCCGAATAGATGCCAAATTGAAACCTAAACACTGTTTCACACTTGTTAGCAGAGACCAAAACCTAAAGTGAACTAAACCGAATGGGACCATATGTGCGAAATGAGTCTTACGAAAGCGAACTACATCAACAGAAAATTGGGGTGAACCGTCTGACATGATCTGCGGCTCGTTTTTTTTCTTCAGAGCTTCGTTAATTTAGGCGGAAGATTATGATGGAGATGTACTGCCAACAAATCGGCAAGATACCTAGGAAACTGCAGCGTATATGACAATGCTTGGCAAAAAAGAACTGATACTACAGCCAACCAAAGTTGAAGGATTTTAGGCAGTTCTCGCCCACGGATTATCACTTTTCAAGCATCTTGGAAACTGCCTACTCCAAAAATCCTCCAGAGACCACGGTGATGTCATAAATACCGTCAACATATTTATCGCCACCAAAATTGCAAACATCATCTAACTGGAAAAAACTAATGAGTTAGCAAAAGTGTGTGTAATGATTGTATTGGTTTCACACAAACTAATAAAAAATGCAACTTCCTTAACAACTTAAAATTATCAATTATTTTTCTTCTCACTTTTTTCTCAATTAAAAAACTAAATACATAGCATCTAGAGCCTGTCCTGGACATTTTAGCGCTGGGGTTTAGGAACAAACTCTTAGCACCATACCATGAAATGCGTTCTTAGGGGATGTGTTAACCCTTCAATGCTTACAGCAACCAATCAGATTGTTTTCCCATCTTCAAAATCAACGTGGCTCCATCTACTGTCTTTAGTATACCACGCCATTGCTAAGCGGAATTAATCATCTAATGTAAAGAAGTATCAATTAAAATCATTGACTCCATTATGTAGTGGTGATTTTAAGTGCATTCAATTCTATTATAAAGTATTATAACCTTATAATTCCCTGATTGGTAAGAGATATGGAAGTGTAGAGAAAACTGAAACGGACCAGAGGCATGCATGGCAGTAGTTGTAGTAGTAGTTGTACATAAAGTTCATAAACATTTCATGTAAAAAATCATTCAAAATGACCAAATCCGCGTTCATATAAGCTTGAAGTGTCTGGGACCTAGCGCCGGACAGCACAGGGAGGCATTTCTCGCGCAGCCTTCATTACACTCGCTTCCAAACCACTTAAAGTCGCATGTTGATGTGCGTAAGCAACCTCAACACTCAATAGTCTAGAAAATCGGGACTTCCATCTATCTATCTATCATCTATTCATTTGCGGAGATGAAATCGGGAACATGCTCTGTCAGCCATTGTTGGATTCACTTGGCTTTTTCCGCCAGCGGTGAATCTTACTGAAAGCACCAATTTCACCCGGCGAATGGGGTATCGTTTAGTGGATCAACAACCTCTTCCAACATGGTTTGGTATACGCTGGAATTGGTTTTTTCGCCAGCTTTACAGAAGTAAATATAGGTAACCCCATGACAAGAAACTCTCCACCAGACCATTATGCTAGTGTCGTGGTGACCACGCTGGATTCGCGGCAATTTCTCTTTCGCTTTGTAATAACTTCGGGCGTTTGTTTATTAATATTTTCTTCGATTATGAATATTTCCTCGATGGTAAACAGAATATCACGATGTTTTCCCCGCAAAAACGTGTGAGGAGTGCAGTACACCGAGTTAATATCGGATGTGGGCGACAAGTTGAAAAAAAATACGACTTATATTGCGCGTAGACATGCTAGCTGTTAGTTGCTTCTAATTATTTAGAAGATTGCAACGAATGCATCCACGTACAGCGTGCACAACACGGCCGTCGAACACACCGCGGATGCCTTCCATGTCGGCTGTTCCCTGTACCTTAACAATGTACAAAACATGAATCGTTCGGTCACCGGTCATTTCTTTAAAAACTTACTGACTTCTTTGAGGCGAGTGCGACGTAATAATCGCTATTCTTTTCTCTCAATTTTGGAACTTCATCGTGACGGCTGGAACTACTGACTCGCGGAACCTGAAACTCGTCTAAGAGTAGATGTGTAGGTACTCTCGTTTCGCAGTGTTATCATTTTGTGCAACCCACAATTTCTCTCCTTACAACTATCGTAATATCAGTATTATTGGCAAATGCTACTATAAAAAATAGAGAGCAGGTTTCCCACTACTAAATGCTGCTAAACACACAAAATTTGTTCTGTCAGAATCATACCTTTTTGAAAAACAGTAAAATATGCAGGAATATCCATACTCCAACTGCGTCGAGTACAATATATCACTACAGACTGAGCGATTAGGGACAAAGTCTCTCCATCATGATATACATACAAACACACGGTAATTTTGACGAAAATATCAAAATTCGCAAAAATATGAAAGCAATACAGTAGAATAGCTTAATGCTCAAAGAAGATTCTGTTGAGAATTTGTGGTGTACCGTTCTTTTCTAAGGACACCGTATCCAGACTTGCTCATTATTTGCTTCAAAAATACATTAATTACTTCCCTGCTTGTCACAAAAAGCAACTAAAAGAAATAGAAATCTACGGACCAGCAGCCTGCAAATTCTGAAAATGTTCAACTACTGTTCAACAACGAGAACTCCGATAATATTACCTGCATATTATGTGCCTAAGGGAAATGAGATGCAGATGACGAAGTTCTTCATGCTACCTTGGCTGGGGGACGTGAAATACCTTCCTTCCTTAACCAACTTTACTAAGCCGATGACTTCTTCTTGCTATCTCACCGAGCTATGGACCTTGACCAAATGGTTGTAGACCGAAAATAAACATTAACAAAACTAAGGTTCTCACACTGACTGGTCATCGCACTTTTCCTATTTGTATTAACGTCCACAAAATCGAAGGCGTGGAAAAAATCCGTATTTCTTGGAAGCGTTGTGACCAAACCAAAATCAGTTGAAGCTCTTTGACACCAATCCCGCCCGTGCGCTGCTATATGAGAGTAGCACATAAAAAATTACCACCACTGCCGCTCGAAAATTCCAGTATTTCCTCAACTAATATCTGCGTTGTGTCTTTCAGGTATTCTGGCCTAAGAAAATAACAAATGAAGAACTTCACCTTCATCCATGTAAAATGCCAATGAGATGATGGAACTCTATAATACTCTCCTTGAAGCATTGTGCTTTTGTACTGTGGTCAGTGTAGCGATGGTTGACACCAATCCGGTATTGTCCACACAATGTCCGAGCGAAATTGTGCAATGAATATCTAATCAGATCGACCACATCGCGATCACAGTAGATTCAAAAGTTATCTTCCGAATAAGCGTAGCCAAAGTAGGACTGACGTTAGTTTCGAAGAAAATCACCATCTGATGGGTGCTTACATTAGGTTGCATCTCGCTACTATAGCAGACACTACAGAACTCAAAAGGAGGCGAAGTCTGAAAAGACTTTTGCAAGATCTGGCAAACTACGGAATTGTAGGGGCAGATCGATAAGCGTTATCGCGACAAAGTATAAGAAGTGCGGTGTAGCGTGCACCGTAACAAAAGGAATTCCACCATTGTTCGTGATGCCGAAGAAAAGAGACCACCTCGAGTGTGACAATTAAATTGTACATCACAAAACGAAATCAGCCTGCTGCCCGTCGCCTCCTATCAACGGTATTTTTTCCCCGTTATTGGTAATGTCTTTCATGCCGCTTTGGCTGGAGAAGTGGAGTGGCTTAATGGACCATGACATCTCCGCTCAAATTGCTCGACTACACTGCTGATATCTGCTTACTCTTTCAGCGAGACCTTTGTTATACGGTTCTAGATTCAGAAGTAGCGGACAAAGTCGAACCGAAAATAAATACCAACAAAAGCCAAAACTCTCTCTCGGAACGCTCATTGCACTCATCCTTTTTTTTGCATTAACGCGCAGAATATCGAAGGCGTTGAACAATTTTTATATCCAGGCACTGTTGCCTTTACCGACAAATTTGATGGCACTCAACGTATGATCAGCGCTAAATCAGACTTCGGGCAAATCATCAGAAGCTGCCTAACGGACAGCGTTAGCTTAAATGGTAAAAACTACTGGTTACACCCTTTTGTTTGGATGACTTAGTGGATAGAGCACTGTCATACGAGAAGCCGCGGGTCAAATCTCTCTGGTCTGGTTTGTACCGTTACTGAATATCGAATACCAGTCGACTCAGATGTGAATGTGTCCAATCAGGGTAATAATCACGGGCGAGAGCCATGCTGACCACATCGCCTCCTTACATTGTATTCCTGCAGTGTATCGTTACGGTCTTTATTGAAGTGTTCTAACACCCTTCCAAGGCCCATTATTATTATTTTTTTCAAGGACACCGGGCACATTGAGCTGGATCTCAAGAAAATACTCAGTATCCTCTCCTCGTCGTAAAAGCCGACTGAAAAGGATAAAAATCTGCAAATTTGAAAATATTTTGCTTCTGAAACGTCAAATACGTCTCGGATAGACACTAACCTAACGGCGATAATCTTAATTATCAAAAAACTTTGATGAGTATCTCGAATGTGCATCCATACCGAATACCTCAACTACAATAATGACACATCTGCTTGCTCCTTGGCTCAGTCAGAAATCTTAGTCGAATGATTCTGGAACTGAGGAAAGAGACGAACAGAGTCTGAAGATACTAAAGATAAAAACCAACAAAACCCAATGTTTTTCTCTCACTGATAACCGAACTCTTCCTAGGGGCAGAACATCGAAGTCGTTGAACAGTTCGCATATGGTGGTAACTTTGTCATACCGACAATGACCCAGAACTTGATATCAGAACGCTAAATCCACTTCCGCTATTTGATCCAAAATCTGAAAATGTAATTATCTCAACACCATCAAGTTGAGGCTATCCTGAGGCAACGTTTAACTGTGCTGCTATATGGAAGTATTAAATGGAAAGTGATCACTATTATCGCTAAAAAGTTTCAATCTTTCAACAATCATGTTTGCGTTTTGTCATCCGGATATTCTGGCTCGAAGCAATAATAAATAAGAAATTTCTCACGTATAGACCAAATAATTATAATACATCAAGCTGTATGCTAGTACTGACGACCATCTTAAAAGTCTGTTGCGTATAGTAGAAATGTTCAGCTGTGATATTCGGATCGAGTTTGGATTAGACAAGTGTCGCTCTTTGCTGAGATGGAGGGGTTCATGTGTGCCATTCAGAACGGCGTAGTCGCCACACGAGCTTATAAAAAATTCATCATGAAAGAACGGGTGGAAAACGGCCAGTGCAGAATGTGTGGTTCGGCGTTAGAAACGTTGGACCATCTCATTTCTGGCTGTACTGTTATGGCACCGGTGTTATACATCACCAGGCATAATGCTGTATGTAGGGTTATCCATCAAAACCTTGCATACAAGCATGATCACGGAAACATGTCCAGTTTACCGATATGAGCCGCAAGCAGTACTTGATAGTTCAGATTACAGCATGTATTGGGGCCGGCAAGTTCTGACTGATCGCCATGCTCCACACAACAAGTCTGAAGAACTGTTAGTTGAAAAGATGGGTCGCTCCGCGTATATTATTGATGTTGGTATCCCCCATAATAGCAACATCAAACGGAAATACATAGAGAAGAAGGTGAACTATGAGCCACTGACTCGATAAATCAAAGAAATTTGGCGTCTCGAGCCGGTGGTTGTTGTACCTAAATCCCTCACGGCTTCCCTTGATGTCCTGGGAGTTCCGCAGTCTGGTTCAAACTATGCAGAAGTACACCATTCTGCATACGTGGTCGATGTTGCGGGGATTTCTCGAGGGATTCTCTCATTAACCTACCAACAGCCACCACCAACAGCGCTCCTTTAGTTTTTAAGTCCGAGCCCAAATATTTGCCACTTAGTACTAGTATTAGGTAAAATCCGGCATCTGCCGGGATTGTGATAACTCGGAAATAATAATAATCGTTGGCGCAACAATCCATATTGGATCAGGGCCTTGAAGTGTGTGAGAGCAATTCATTCAAGACCGTAACTGTCCATTACAGGATTACAGAACCCTGTAGGAGGCAATGTGGTCAGCATTGCGCTTATTACCCTGATTTGACTCAGGTACTCATTCACAACTGAGTCGACTGGTATCCGACGTCAAATCACGATACAACTGAGGTTTGAATCGCGACCTTCCGTTCGACAGCCTTGTGCTCTAAACACTGAGCTATCCGGACACCTGGTAGACTCAATACCCATAGATATTTTGATTCGAAGCCGGAAACAGCAGTCGATATCGCACAAGTTGAGAAACTTCTTTGTCAGTTATGTCGGGCAGCTGATTCCACTACCCCAGTATGGCCGGCGGGTAATTCGCGAAGGAAAAATGCGAGGTTCTTATGAAATCGTATAGTGAACTGAAGCTGACTGCTCTTGTGGCATTGTGGTTTTGCACCTATTGGACCTGGCGGAAGTAGGCCTCAATCCGATACCTCCATTGTTCGAATACAGAACCTACCATAAGGGCAATTGGAATTGGACTGACCTGCGATGGACATCTAATCAGATCAACTACATCCCATCAACAGTAGATTTAAGAATTGACGCCCAAGAATATTGATGAACACTAGCCCACCATTAAGAGTGGTTTATCTATATTGGGGATGCACGACGCTGTTGCAAATCTGGAAATCTAGAGGAGATTAATAAACGCAAAAATTGAAAACGTTGTTAATTATGCACAGCGGTGGGCGGAGCGTAATAAAGCTATCCCGACAAAGAATCAGAAGTATAGGGTAGCGCGCGCCGTAACGAGAGAGATTCTACCATTGAACATTGTCCCGAAGAAAGACAACCGCCTTGAATGCGACAATTAAATCATATAACAATGCGGAGTCCGCCCACAGTCCGTTGCTTCCTGCCACCGGTACTTTCCTTTTCAGTTATTGATGGTGTCTTTTATGCTGCCCTGCGCTGGAAAGGGGAGCGCCTCAATGGACCACGATATGGCTGATGACATCCGCTTGCATCTCACGAATTGTAGACCATGACCTAGTTCTGAATTTGGACATGTCGAGCTGAAAACTGAAACCAACATAGCCAAGAATCTCAATAGAACGTTCGTGGCGTTCACCCTATTTATCTTAATGAGCAAAATATCGGGGACGTTAATCAAGATGGGGGTAACAACTGATTTCGCTCAATGAATTAACAATGCTTGATTTGTATTCGAGCAAATCATTAGACGCTGCCCCACTGGATCTACACTTAGGAACTTAACGAAAACAATTTTCCTTTTTTATTAATTGGGCGCCTTGGAACCTAATACTCTCACTCTGCATGCAATCTACACAAACTTTGACCCAATACCTGCTTTAAGTCAAGTACAATATATGGCCATATGAATGAATCCGAAATTGGTCGGTTTAGACCTTCCATAAATGCCATTATCGCCAGTTTACTAAACTATTAGTGAAAGTAATGATCCCAGCTGTAGTCTCACTCATGTTTCACCAGCTTCGTCAGCAAATCGTTATGCTGACTCTTGCCTTTTTCACCCAACTTGTTTGCCCTTGCAACTTTTCAAACAAAACCGCAAATAATCATACATCACAACCTCGTACCAATGAAATGTGTAAAAGTGGAATTTTTGTACACAGAGAGAGTTTGCAAGTGCACCCCTCAATATTTCTATTGTGCGTACTCATAATTTGGTTCAAAACAAGTGTAATGCAATCACCAAATTTGCGGGAAACGATTCACATAAAGCGAAACACCCGCTTTCAAAGCAACTCTAGTCGATTGCCTTCGCACTGATAAAACTCTTCATTTTCAAGCAGAAAAGATATTCTGCCCAGTAATTGCTCCAATTCAATCGCGAATAACTCTATGAAAACATTTCAACACGACGTGCTCACAACAACCCATTGAATCGCCACTTCCACCGAATTTCCTTTATTCAAATCATCCACTTGTCAACCATTTTGTGAAAAATTCGCAGAGAACGCAATCACGGAACCAAACAGCCAACTTACCCCACAAACAAAAACTCCTAAAATCAACCAAATTCTTATCTTCACTTTTTCAATATATTCACAAAAATCTTCTGTTTTTATTTATAATTGCTTTGCAGATTGAAATAACATTGAAACATCAACTATTTTATTAGAAAAATCCTTTTTTCTAATCCCACGTCGCGAAAACAAACGCCAGCCCCGTAATCAATTCCAAGAGAGAATGCCGCGGAATAGAACACAATTGAAAGTAAAACGTACTCGACTGCATATGGGTCATGCAGTTCGTTAAGTGTCACTTGTCATTTAGAAGCTGTGTTCGGTAGAAATGAGCCGCTGTATTATTTTTTATCTTTCAAATGTAAAGATGATTGCTTCGTGTGTGGAGGGACGGTATATTGGAGGGAAATCGAACGAGTTTCAATTGAAATAAATTTTTCAGAGTTGTACGTCAGTGGAGCGACGCTTTCGGGATATGTGGTAACGGGCCGAGTCCTTCAAATTTGTAGAGGGTGAACTATTGTGACAAGGACAAATTGAAGTTATTTACCTGCGAATTAGTCCAGTAAGTCTGCCACCTTCGCTTAAGTTTAGATTTTAATGAAGACTTCCTTTTGTAGGCAACCAATCATATGTCAGCTCTCACAGATAAAAATGACAATGCCACTGAAATCCCTCTCATCGACTTCGAAGCGAAGATTGATTCGCACACGCTTAAAATTGATTCACCTAAACATCAAAAAAAGTCCAAAACCTTCGAGGTACCTCATAAGAAAACTACACCTTTCGTTCATATCGAAGAGTGTGTACCCCTTCTCATTGAAGACATTCCTAACATTGCATTTCCGCTGGGTTCCAAAACCAATAAGTCAGTGTTCGGGGTACCATTTCGAAGGATAATGATCTACGGCCATTTGATTCCGCTCAAATTTAAATGCAACAACAACGAACGAATCTATTCAATTGACGACGGGACAGGATCGATAACCGTTCACCATCAATATACTAAGGAACGCACAGAATTGGCCAGGAAAATAGATGGTTTGAACTCGCAAGTGATGCATGTTAAAAAGAATGGTTACCTACAATTGGGCCAGGAATATGCTGATCCTAAGGGTAAGGAGTGTCAGGAGATAGTAGACTGCATGGAAATACTTTTACGTAGAATTAAAAAGCAAATATACTTGCCAAATGAGTATTATCGACGCGGCAGTAAGGTCTCAGTGGTTGGGAACCCATATCGCGCTAGAAACGGCGACATTGAAATTTGGGCGTATGAAATCACTGAGGACATTGACCAAGATAGAAGTAAGGAAATTTGTTTCAAGAGAAACTTGGCTAGAATGTATCAAAATGTTTACAAGACAAATGAAGCGACGAGTCGTGATAAGTAATATAAAGTAAATAATACATGTGATCTTTTTGTATTTAAGTTACAGCCAATGACGTTATCTAATTTAATAAACCAGAAAAAAAATCTTATCATTCTGTTCATTACGTTTTTAGGAAAGCAGAAAAGGTTCTACCAGAGAATGGTAACCTTAAGCATTCCAGACTACAACTTCATTACTATCGTCGCTGTATTATTCCGGAACTAACAAAAAAATATTGCGAACATTGAGGTAGTCTTTAAACTGCTTCCAACTTTCCGATTGATCCCTCTTGTCACTGGTGAAAACAGCAATCCGCGCCATTGCTTCCTTGAGAACCCCGGAAAATCTTCTGATTATTTGGAGGCACATTGCGTGAAATAATTTAATAATCATTACTTGAGTTAATTAATGTTGCTATATTGATTGCCTTCATCCAGATCGAGCAGGCGGCGCGAGATCTTGGGCTGCACATCAATGAAGGAAAGACAAAAAATATGGTGGCAACGTCAGCACCGAAAACCAATCAACCAACAACATCAAACCGTACTGGTCAAACGGGAATAATAAAGATAGGAGACTACAACTTTGAGACCGTTGATAATTTCTCCTATTTAGGGTCGAAAATCACAACCGATAACAGCTACGATGATGACATCCGCGCACGGTTGTTGTCAGCCAACAGAGCCTATTTCAGCTTACAAAAACTATTCCACTCGAAACGTCTCACTATAGGGTCAAAGCTCTTACTGTACAAGACTATGATCTTGCCAGTCCTCATGTATTCCTCGGAAACTTGGGTTCTTAGCAGGAAGAATTGCGAACTCTTGGGCGCGTTCAAGAAAAGAATCCTCCGAAGAATGTTTGGGCCCCTACATGAGGATGCACGATTCCGTATCCTACACAATGACGAAATCTATGAACGATATCATGACCGTCAGGTTGTGGATAAAATCCGGCTCAATAGGTTGCGGTGGGTGGGTCACTTAATTCGTATGGATGAGGATGATCCAGCCCGGAAAGTCTATAAGGGCAATATCTATGGTAGAAAAAGAAGACAAGGCAGACCCTGCCTGAGATGGGGCGATGGCGTAGGTCAGGACACCAGACAGTTTTTAGGAATATCGAATTGGTGGAACTCGGCTAAAAACCGGGAAGTCTGGAGTCCCTTATTAAGGCAGGCCTAGGTCGGGTACCGGTTGTTGAACCGTTGATGATGATATTGAAGATTGCTCACTTGCTGGTAGAACTTCCCCGCTCGACCGAGTTCGTGATAAGTCTCCCTGCGTGTCCGCGTTCTTTGAGAATGCAACATTATTCGGTATGAGGCATTCTTCCGTTCCGTTGCTAGCTTCCAGTCATCGTCGAACCAGCCGTTCCGACTTTTTTGCGACTGAGGCCAAGTATCTTTGTGATCGTATCAATGATAACGTTCTTCAGGTGATTGTGAAGATCATTTGTTGATGCTTCATCTCCAGGATCTATGTTGGCTACGGTTATTGCGGCATTCATTTCCCCCTTATAGGGGGTGGTGTTACGGAGGGCTGGGCTGTGGATGGCTTCAGTATTAACTCTCACCTGATTGTCAGAGGGGATTCTAGGTGGTATTGTTATCCGAGCTCGGAGCAGGCGGTGACGGCGTTCAACCAACACGTGGTCAATTTGGTAGAAAGTGGTCCCGTCTGGAAAGCCCTCGTTTGTTTGTGGACCGCTTTCCGCGCAAACCAGATACTTCCAGCAACCATTCCGTACGACACTGCTAATTGAATAATCCGCAATCCGTTATCATTTGTATTTTGGTGTAAGCTATGGGAACCAAGGTATCGCCTGAATAAGGGCTCCGTCCCTACTTGACTGTTAAAATCCTCAAGTATGATTTTGATATCATATCTGGGACAAGCTTCGAGGATTCGTTCTACTGCCTCATAGAAAGTATCCTTCTCCGACTCTGCATTCTCCTCTGTAGGGGCGTGAGCGTTAATGGGGCTTTTATTTCTAAATTTGCCTTGCAAGCGCAGAGTGCGTAGCCGTTTGCTTATGTTTTCCCGCAGCAGGTTTCATTTCTTGGCTAACTAAGAAACCTACTCCGAGCACATGGTTTACTAGATGACCACTATAATATATGATGAAGGGGCTCTTCTCCAACGCGTCTCCTGCAACGCTGTTACATCAACCCTATCGGGGTTATCGACTAGCTACTTGGCAGCTCCTTCTTTGTACGTTGCCCGGTTCGTCGTTGTGTTATCAATCCAGTCCGCGCGGGAGACTCGTCTTTATCCTTCTACAGCTTTTCGTTAGGAAGGAGCTCCCAGCGATCACCAAGTGGAGGTGGAGAAGCACAATAAGACAGGACCAACGTCAAGAAGCCCTACAAAACTGACTGCTATCGCAAATCAAAGAATGTCCTCCGCATACAAAACCGTTCTTTTTCGTGCAAATTGGAGCTTCTTATCACACAGCCTGGTCTGTAAAGGAAATGTCCTTTTGTTGGATCGGGAGGTAGAAGTATCGACATGAACTCAATCGAAAGCATTTGGGAGCTGATTAAGAGGAAAACGGCTGAAAATGGTATCAAAATCGCTTTTGAAAAAAAAATCATCCAAACGTGAAATCATTATCCGCGAAAAAAATCTCCAGGACAGCAGGCCACCCCGAATTGAGGCTCTTTTAATAAAAGGTGACCCAACGAAATATTAAAAATTTATATCAATCTATTATGACTTGTTTTATGGCAATATAAGTAAATATTTCTTAAAGGAGTCTAATTTACTATGTATTTATGATAAAACCTTCATAATGAATTAGATTCTACATTCTGATTGTATTTATTATGATTAAATATTCAGAAAGTCAATTTTGATAGCAATTACAAGGTTCCAAAAGTGTGCTTTGCGATATTCAGTTAGGTCCCTTTATATTCCAGTTTTAAATACAGTTCAACTTTTGTTTCACATAAACCGAACGCCTGCTATCGTGGCAGCTGAAGAATCTTTTTGGGTCGCTGGGTACTTTACCGCGAGAACTAGAAAGCTGTTATTCACTCTGTGGTCACATGTGTCGAAAGTAAGATCTAACGTCGAAGAGGAGTTTAATGAAATTAAAACGGGGAATCAGTACCAACAAAAAATAAGGTCGCCCATGGCGCTAAGAACATCGTTACAATTTTTTGCGATTGTGAGGGAATACTTTTAATAGATTTCAAGGGACATAATCCAATTGCAAACGGGGTTTATTAGAGCAATTTCCTACGACTGTCGCGTGCGAGTATTGTAGAAAAAAAAGACGAGGAGGTATTCGAAAGGGGGCTATTACCTCATGACCCTGCATACTAAGTACCGACCAGATGGACTCCATTATGCGGGCATTGCTCTCCAAACACCCTGTACGGGTTGATGTAAATAGCGCGGAAAGCGTCAAGGATTGCCCAATTTTCACAATAAGAGAGCTCGAAGAAGCGGTTCTCACTATGAAAAACAAGAAGGCGCCAGGCCCTAATGGCATCCCGGCGGAAGCTTACAAACTGGTGTTCCGCCAACGGCCAGAATTGCTGCTTGAAGCGTTCAACGCTTGCTTGAAGGAGGGCATTTTTCCTTGTCGATGGAAAGTGGCCAGACTCACGTTGATCAGTAAGGGTAAAGGAGACCCGGAGCTCCCGTCTGCATACCGACCGCTGTGTATGCTTGACACTGCCGGAAAAGTGCTCGAGAAGCTCGTCAGGAGTAGATTCGCTTAAGCGATCCGTGCTGCTGGGGGCTTATCCGCAAGGCAGTTCGGGTTGAGAACAGGGAGATCCACAGTATATGCTGTTATGGAGATTGTAGATGCGGTTCATCGAGCCGAGGCACACAGCCGCCGATCTCGATGGATAATGCTCCTCATAACGCTTTATGTCAGAAATGTCTTCAATTTCGGAAAATGGACAGATATGCTAGGCACCCTAGAAAACTCATTTCACGTGCCAAGCCATCTCTAGCGGATGTTGAGGGATTATCTGAAAGATCGCTCGATGGAAAACACGTCGGGAGTAGCACAGGAATCCATCCTAGGGCCGCCTGAGTCGCGCCTGGTCGGTTACGCAGACGACGTTGCGGCACTTGTTGCCGGACGCACTGTTGAACAGGCGCAAAGCACCCTTGGCATATTGATGCGACGGGTAAGGGGATGGACGACTGCTCACGGTTTTAGCCTTGCGCTGGAAATACCCAACCCCGACCGTGTCCCATATCGATCGGCGAGTTCACTATAAAGTCAAAACCAGCTCGACTAGAAGATTAGCTTCTTCGAGCAAATTAAAACAGCGGCAGGCAGGACTGCAGTTGGAGTCGCGGCCTTGAGTCGGCTAATGGCGAATGTAGGGGGCCCCATATCAACTAGGAGACATCTCCTTATGGGAGCAACGTTGTCGATTCTACTCTATGGAGCGGAGGCATGGGCTGATGTCCTTGACAAGGAGGTGCATCGTAAACGCCTTGCTCAAGTGCAGAGGCGGTGAACTTTGCGAGTGGCGTCTGCTTATCGCACTGTCTCCGAACCGACTGTGATGGTGAGTCGCGGGAGTGATCCCCGTTGCACTCCGTACCAAGGAGCACAACTTCTAAGTGGGTATGGAGGTTTCCAGTTTTACCAGCACAGGATTAGGAAGGCGCGATTGTGTGTTCTGCAATGGAGTGACGGACGACGCTGAATAAACCATTTTCTCTTGCGAGAGATGGGACGGCTTTCGTCAGCAGCTTTATGCAGACACAGGCGAGTACTCTCCAGACAACATTGTCAGAGAGATGCCGAAGAGCACTGGCAGCTGGAATCGTATTGCGCATTATGTTAGGACTCTCCTTATTACGAAGAAGATTGAACTCGACCGACAGAGGGATCGGACGGTAAGGGGTTCCCCAACTGAAAACGCCCTTCCTCCTCTCCCCTCCCGTTGGTGAAAGGAATTCCCTGACTTGAAGACTCCCAAACCCGGGGAGCTTGAGAACTAACCTGTGTCAAACGGTTCCAGGCTAGTTCACTGATGACAGAGAGGTGTCTAGTTAGTAGTCCGACAGCGTGCCGTTGGAGGAGTCCAACCCTCTGTGCGTAAACGCATTCATCTACCCTACTCCAAAAAAAATTACCTCATGACAATGCTTCAAAACACAAGACCACTTTGTGAGTCTACAGTTAAGGCTAAGGATGGCTTCACAGAAGATAATCACCCTCGTCTCCTGACCGTAACGGTTTACGGCTCGCAGTAGACTGGTATCCGACATCCAGTCACGATAACAAATTGCACCGCCAACAGTGAGGTCAGCCCAGCGCTCTAACCACTTGAGCTATCCGGACATCGTACATACGGTCCGAATAACGAAATCCAAACATACATTTTTTTAACTTTATGAATTTTTATTAACCAAATCGATTACTGTAGTGTTAATTGAAAAATCGCGTATTCGGAGTTTCAGTTTGTTTTGTTCGCTTCTCTATTTCATTCAACAGTTTAGTATTTTGCTAAGTGGAAAATGTCTCTTTCCTTAATTCTTACATAAATAAATCCGACTTCACACAAATTCTTACTAAATCCATTTAAATAACTCAAAGTTGAACAACATTTCACGGTGTTGATATCAGCAAATTAGAACAGACAAGTAAAAACAATGGAGTGGAGCATTTCTTGAATAAAATCGGCTATATTAAGTTGTAATCATACCATATAAAAAAGAATCACGATGAAACTAATAATTTGAAATATATCTTCGAAATCATCCCCTCCTGTACAGAAACTTAGGCGGTTTTCGCACGTATTGCAGCACGCTTGCTCGTGACAGCCTGGAAACCAGATTTGATGCTAGCTACCGAACACCGTGAACCGCACGATTCACACTGTAAGAAGAATAAGCGGGTGTCTTTCTGCAGGATAGTTTCGGGCGACCGGCACGTGTGACACGTGACGTACTCCTTGATGTAACGTCGCAGCACGTTCTCAATTTGCTTGGGCTGGAAGCGACCCTTGATAATCAGCTGCTGGTTACCGTCCATGGAGCCACTCGTACCCAATTCAGCAAGCAGGAAATCGAGTAAATGCTTCGGCTGTCTGTGCAGCGTTTTGCAGATATCTGTGAAGTTCGCGAATGATGTCTTTTTCGTGCCGACACGGAGCACTTGTGGTGGTCTCATCACGAATTTCGGTTTTCGACCAGCCGCCATGTCTGGGTTTTTATCAAGAATAATTTCAAATACACGACTAAGGAGCTCTTCGTAGGTGTAGTCACGGTCGGAGCCGGCCCAACTGGAACTGTTTTCGTCCACTGAAAGTCAAAGGAAAATGTTAACAATTTCTAGTCAAGAAAGCGCATGAAATAAGGTGGTGATCGTTACCAAAGTCGCAAATACTCGCGTCCACATCGGTAAGGCATGTAAGTGAATGAATTTTTGTGAGTTTTTAAAGCAAAAGTTGGGGTTTATGAATAACTAATTCATTTTCATAGGTTTAAAGAAAAAAACAAAAGGAACAATGTTTGATAAGATTACATAAAATTAACAGCCACTTGGGCCTTTTACTTAAGTCAAATAAAATCGGTCCAAGTAACCTTCGTCCTTGACAGAACCTCCCAAAAATCAGAATAACAAAACCCCTCAAGTTTGTCAAGGAGAATGGAATGATCCTGACATTAAACATACTTCAGTACCCCCACTGTTATATGCAGGAATGGAAGCAAGAAACAGAAGCGCTAAACGCCCAATGACTACCTACCATTCTCTTTATCCTCGGACTTGTCATCCTCCACTGCAGCCGCTACCAACTCATCCAAATCCTTCTTCTTCTTTTTCTTTTTCTTCGTTTTCGAGAAGTCCATATCCAAGTCAAAGTCCTCATCGGCATTTGCTTCGTCGCCGGCTCCATCTCCGATTCCCGAGTCGTCCACGGCAGGTTCTTTCGACGGCAATGCATTGTCCAGATCGTCCAAGTTGAATGGCTTCTTCTTTTTCTTCTTCTTTTTACCGAAATTCTCCAAGTCTAAGTCGTCGTCCAGGTCTTTGACTTCATTGTCGGCATTTTCGTCGTTGTCTTGCTGGTTTTTTAGGGTGTTGTCTTCATCGCCACCAAGAGCAGCATCCAAATCGAAGGTAGTCTTCTTCTTTTTCTTCTTCTTCGTCAAGGTTGGGTCAAAAGTCTAGAAAAAGGAAGTCAAAATTCATGACTACTTTCTAGAAATTTTTGCCAGGTCACATATTCAGACACTGACGTCCACGTCCAGCCCGCATCACTTAACCTCAATTTGTTCGGATCGAGAAGCATGGACACGATTTCACCAGCACTTTTCGAAATATACACAGAAACTAGGTTTAATACTTACAGCATCATCTTCTGCCATGATTTTTATATATTTTAAACCGCTCTCAACAATATTTTCACAGGATTTTCTGGCAAAATCCACCTGGTAACTATTGCATCAGAAATTTAATGCACGAAGCCACGGAAAATGACAGATCCAAACGTCACTGTCTCCCTGAATGAGGCCCTGGACACTTGCTTGCAAGTGAAAGTTGTTTACACTGCAAAAATGTGCAGAATATTCAAACTTTTGCAACTTGTCACAATTCTTTGAATCAAACGAAATGATGCATATACAGAGGGTGGACAAATTATTATGATATGTTTTTTTATATTAAGTATGTATTATTTAGTTGCTGTTATTATTTTGAAAGATATGTGTTTCTAATATACTTTGTTATACTTTTTTTCAATGTTCTGGAGACAATGCATTTTTTAACGTAGTTAATAGTAAGCCTTTCCATTTTAGGATATAATAGTCTTTTCGATGTGTACGTGTTCTACATTGATTTTCAGATAATTTAGGTTGATTTTAATTAAATTTTGTAATTTTCACGCCGTGTTAAGTACCTATTTATTCGTTAGTCAATTATTTTTTGGATGGTATCGCGTGTTGCGTCCGGCATATTTACATTGACCGAATTCACGTCCGAACAAACAAACTGATTCCACTTTCCTTTTCATCAACGAATTTAAGGCAGCAAGTGGCTGCCGAAGTAAAGCAAATTAAATTCATCGACAAAAAGGAAAGTAAAATTAGTTTATTTTTTGAATTAATTTATGTATGACGCAGTTATTTATATTCTAAATTTTATAGGTTTTTATTATGAAGGAAAATTAAGATCTCTTCAGCAAAAAAATTCTGAGATAAAAACGTTGATTTTTTGGTAAAAAAGTTGATAACTAGTAATGATAACTCAACTACAATGATATCAAACGTTTCCCGGTCGCAGTATGGACAGAATCAAACAGAAAGTTGGTGCAAAATTACAATTAACACCAAATCCGACGGCAAGTGGGGCCGTAAAAGGTTAACATCGCCTAGAGATAAGCGAAAAATAAGAGATGTTTCCAATTTGGAAAAGCTCCTTCAATGCCCATAATGGGACAGATTCGGGGTGCCATCATTTCAGTAACAGTAAGGTCAGCTCGCTGTCGCGTAAAAGAATTAGGTTTTTGATTGATAGACCAGTAGCTTACTCCAAACTACAATTTTATTTTATTATGTATATATATATTTCGGGAGCAACTTACTCCCTTCATCAGTACAAAGCTACTAAAGTAGCATAAAGTACATAATAAAATAAAATGGTTGTTTGGAGTAAGCTACTGGTCTATCAATTTTAGACTTAACTACAAATAGAAGACAATATCTAACCTCTTAAGTTTTTCATGTCGACGTCCATTAAAGAAACCAATTCTTATCCCTGCAACGATGATAAAGTGAATTAAAAAAATGCAAATGGCATTTGATTTTGATTGTTGACATTTAGAAAAAGGTGACTAGACTTCCTTTTAATAAAAATATATGAGTCTACACCGGTGAACTGAAGAAGGGAACAAGTTGTTCCCGATATATGTTGAATAAAATAATCACTACTGGCGACGGAGACGGTGTTACGTTTTAATTCCTTAAACCTTTTCACTAGAAACACTGCGAACGCGCATTGATTAAAAATATTCAGCCATTTAGCTTTCATATAGGCTCAGATATGCAAAATCCAAACTCATTAATTTTTTTCAAGTTTACTTTCCTGATGAATCCTCTGTATAAGCATCGACTGATAAATCAGGTTTTGTGAGAAGAAGGCCTGGTAAAAAGTTTAAAAATGATTGCATGTGCAAACTTGTTAGCACTGATGAAGGGAACAAGTAATAATAATAATCGTTGGCGCAACAATCCATATTGGATCAGGGCCTTGAAGCATGTTAGAGCACTTCATTCAAGACCGTGACGATACACTACCAGTACACTGTAGGAGGCAATGTGGTCAGCATTGCGCTCGCCCGAGATTATTACCCTGATGTGACTCAGGTACTCAATCACAGCTGATTCGACTGGTATCAGACGGCAAATCACGATACAAATCCCACTGTCACCGCGAACTTCCGTACGATAGCCTTGCGCTCTAACCACTCAGCTATCCGGACACTACAACAAGTGAATAAATATCTACACCAACGAAAAAAGAAACAACAAGTTTTTTATTACTTCAAATAATTAATCGTTGAAAACACCGCATATATACACTCAAATGATTGCATCCTAAAAAGGGTCAAACATCCATTCAGTAGCCTAGTCAGTGATTGCAACAAAAGTACAGGCCGCCCATAAATTCTCCAAAAGACAATGAGGCAGGGCAAATATAGGAGGTCTTGGAAACCAGAATGATATTCAAAGTACACGAATTGTTATCAAAATGGCAACTTTATATTTGTCTACGATTCTGTTTCATGCAAAAACAGATCCAAACGTCACTGTCTCCCTGAATGAGGCCCTGGACACTTGCTTGCAAGTGAAAGTTGTTTACACTGCAAAAATGTGCAGAATATTCAAACTTTTGCAACTTGTCACAATTCTTTGAATCAAACGAAATGATGCATATACAGAGGGTGGACAAATTATTATGATATGTTTTTTTATATTAAGTATGTATTATTTAGTTGCTGTTATTATTTTGAAAGATATGTGTTTCTAATATACTTTGTTATACTTTTTTTCAATGTTCTGGAGACAATGCATTTTTTAACGTAGTTAATAGTAAGCCTTTCCATTTTAGGATATAATAGTCTTTTCGATGTGTACGTGTTCTACATTGATTTTCAGATAATTTAGGTTGATTTTAATTAAATTTTGTAATTTTCACGCCGTGTTAAGTACCTATTTATTCGTTAGTCAATTATTTTTTGGATGGTATCGCGTGTTGCGTCCGGCATATTTACATTGACCGAATTCACGTCCGAACAAACAAACTGATTCCACTTTCCTTTTCATCAACGAATTTAAGGCAGCAAGTGGCTGCCGAAGTAAAGCAAATTAAATTCATCGACAAAAAGGAAAGTAAAATTAGTTTATTTTTTGAATTAATTTATGTATGACGCAGTTATTTATATTCTAAATTTTATAGGTTTTTATTATGAAGGAAAATTAAGATCTCTTCAGCAAAAAAATTCTGAGATAAAAACGTTGATTTTTTGGTAAAAAAGTTGATAACTAGTAATGATAACTCAACTACAATGATATCAAACGTTTCCCGGTCGCAGTATGGACAGAATCAAACAGAAAGTTGGTGCAAAATTACAATTAACACCAAATCCGACGGCAAGTGGGGCCGTAAAAGGTTAACATCGCCTAGAGATAAGCGAAAAATAAGAGATGTTTCCAATTTGGAAAAGCTCCTTCAATGCCCATAATGGGACAGATTCGGGGTGCCATCATTTCAGTAACAGTAAGGTCAGCTCGCTGTCGCGTAAAAGAATTAGGTTTTTGATTGATAGACCAGTAGCTTACTCCAAACTACAATTTTATTTTATTATGTATATATATATTTCGGGAGCAACTTACTCCCTTCATCAGTACAAAGCTACTAAAGTAGCATAAAGTACATAATAAAATAAAATGGTTGTTTGGAGTAAGCTACTGGTCTATCAATTTTAGACTTAACTACAAATAGAAGACAATATCTAACCTCTTAAGTTTTTCATGTCGACGTCCATTAAAGAAACCAATTCTTATCCCTGCAACGATGATAAAGTGAATTAAAAAAATGCAAATGGCATTTGATTTTGATTGTTGACATTTAGAAAAAGGTGACTAGACTTCCTTTTAATAAAAATATATGAGTCTACACCGGTGAACTGAAGAAGGGAACAAGTTGTTCCCGATATATGTTGAATAAAATAATCACTACTGGCGACGGAGACGGTGTTACGTTTTAATTCCTTAAACCTTTTCACTAGAAACACTGCGAACGCGCATTGATTAAAAATATTCAGCCATTTAGCTTTCATATAGGCTCAGATATGCAAAATCCAAACTCATTAATTTTTTTCAAGTTTACTTTCCTGATGAATCCTCTGTATAAGCATCGACTGATAAATCAGGTTTTGTGAGAAGAAGGCCTGGTAAAAAGTTTAAAAATGATTGCATGTGCAAACTTGTTAGCACTGATGAAGGGAACAAGTAATAATAATAATCGTTGGCGCAACAATCCATATTGGATCAGGGCCTTGAAGCATGTTAGAGCACTTCATTCAAGACCGTGACGATACACTACCAGTACACTGTAGGAGGCAATGTGGTCAGCATTGCGCTCGCCCGAGATTATTACCCTGATGTGACTCAGGTACTCAATCACAGCTGATTCGACTGGTATCAGACGGCAAATCACGATACAAATCCCACTGTCACCGCGAACTTCCGTACGATAGCCTTGCGCTCTAACCACTCAGCTATCCGGACACTACAACAAGTGAATAAATATCTACACCAACGAAAAAAGAAACAACAAGTTTTTTATTACTTCAAATAATTAATCGTTGAAAACACCGCATATATACACTCAAATGATTGCATCCTAAAAAGGGTCAAACATCCATTCAGTAGCCTAGTCAGTGATTGCAACAAAAGTACAGGCCGCCCATAAATTCTCCAAAAGACAATGAGGCAGGGCAAATATAGGAGGTCTTGGAAACCAGAATGATATTCAAAGTACACGAATTGTTATCAAAATGGCAACTTTATATTTGTCTACGATTCTGTTTCATGCAAAAACAAAATATTTTTTTTAGAAAAAAGTCAAACAAGAGCTTTTGATCGAAATGGTAATTCACGAGAACTTAACCCCATCAGTGAAAAACACAGAATTTCCAAGAAAAATATACTGAATAAGATACAACTGACAGAAGCAGAAAAATAAAGTGCATTAAATGTATTCAAAGTATGCCATGAAGAGTAAGAGTTATGATTCCAGCAAAAGGCGGCTTGACTAAATATTAAATTTGTATTTTATTTTTAGAGTTATGGGATTTTTCTGAGTGTAATTACGCAGTATTTCCAGTGATTAATTATTTGAAATATTAAAAAATTGTTTTTCTTATTCGCTAGTGTTGATTTATATTTTGCAAATACCTATATTTCGGGAACCACTTGTTCCCTTCATCAAGTCTTGGACTTGTTAGCACTTAGAAAATCGATCATTGTTGAAAGGTGTCAAAATCTTTTAGAACGTTCAACCAATTATCCAACTAAGAAAAGTCATACCGCACTAGTTATTTTTACACACCCAAAACAATTATTTTGTGGAATTTGTATCGAAACCAAGGTTTTAATTTGTCCTATATATAATAGCTCTTCTCTCAATCTGAACACGCTACTTTGTATGTTCCACTGGATTCGTATTTTAATTTGCGGTATTCGGGTATCCTAGTTTCGATTTGGTGCATCCTTCCATGTTGATATTCAACCCTTTCGTCATTCTTTTAAGCTTCGGCGAAGCGACAGAGTGTGCGACACCTATTCTTCTATTCACTTCTGTTAGCAAGGGATGTCAGCGCCTTTTTTTTTTCACTGATTATGTATTTCTTCTCCTTTATAAATTTTTCGGCACTGAGGGAAACGGGGAACAATCTATGGATTATTGCATGGACAGGAACTATTTTATGTTTATGGGAATCGTCCGTACTGCTTCCTATAAATGTGAAAGGAAATTCCCTTTTCTCTTCTAATAATTCTTGTCTAGAAATGGAAGTTTCCTATGGTCTTCAATTTCCTTTGTAAACCGAAAATTCCGATGCACTTTGTTCTGAACTTCCAGATCTCATTTTCCCTCCTCATAATTCCTGTCCCCATCGTCTCTGATTTCCATTGTAAACCGTAAATTGCGATGCACCTAGGTCAGAACCTCCAGCATCCAATTTGTTTTCATAAACAATAGTAAAAATGTATTCTACACACCTTTTCCAGATTTTATTGCACTGACTTTTCTCATTCGTTAACAGGTCACTAAGGTGGTTCACCATTTTCCACTCTTTTCTCACTTTAATGTCAAGGATGTGGGATCTTTTCTTCGTAACCACTCCACTTCCTTCACCGGGATGCTTTACAACAAGGCCGGCACGTCGAATGATACTACTAGCTGATCAACCGGCGTTGTAAACTCCATATCCCTTAGTTTCCTGTTGAGGTCTTCCTTATCCCTGATGGTTTTTAAAGCGTGTAGTCTTTCACTTCTTTAAACCTACCCCGCAGCCAATTGGCGATATTTTGTGTGGGTGCCTTCTCGAAGCCGAAGCAGAGTAGGTGAAGCAGCGATCTGAATTTCACACACTACGTCACAAGGTGTTGAGGTGGTCAGTGCAGGAGAGACCAGAGAGGGAACCAGCCTGCACTCTGCCCATGAAGCCTTCAAGATGTTCTCTGATACAGTCCAGCATAATTTAAACTATTACCTTTGCAACCACAGAGCAAGGAAGTATTTCTCTAATTATAGCACTGGGATTCTACATCAGCATAGATGAAATTATAGTTGTATATATGCATTGGCTCAAAGTAGATTTTCCTTGGACCAATGATCCTGGCGCCTCCTCCCTTTGCCGTAAAGGGTCCGATATCGTACTAGGTAATCAGTTGCTGGTTTAAGCTGTATGTCAACGTCATGTTCTCCCGATTTGCCCTATTGCCTCAACGTGTTTTCAATTTCTTATCGGAGTGATCTCGTTGTCATGCTATCACTTGGTATCCGTAATTCAGGTGGTCGTCTCGAAAGAATGTCAATCTTCCGCCTCACTGTTACTCCCGGACATTCTGAAGACTGCCCTCCTTGCATTAGTATGTACAGATGGAGAGCAGTCAATCCTAGAAGGACATCTAAGGATGCCGTTGAGCATCTTCTCATTGCCCCAGTGATACACAGCCAAGCTAGTCTTTCAACTTCTTGTAACTAACTGGCTGTTGCGCTAAGTTCAGTTCTGTCTGCCCAGATTACCACCACAAAGGTAATCGTTGGCGTTACTATTGCAGTGCAAATCTAGCCAGGATTTTCGGGGTGCATGCCCATTTTTTTTCTGTTATGGATTTGCAAGTTATCAGAACCCTTGCAGCTTCCTGATATATGCTTCCAACATCTGCCTTGCAGAGTAGCTTTTGGTCTAGTCTGATCTCCAAGTATTTGACCTCTGTTATTCAGGCCCTCAGGTGATCAACCTTGCGCTTCGTAGTGAATGGTACTATATCGGCCTTGGCTGGATTGATGAACATTCCCATCTTCTTGCACCAGTTAGTTATGATTCGTAGTCCAGTTTGGATTCTGTCACATAGGGTACCCTCATACTTGCCCCTACAGATTAAAACGATGACATCACCGTAACCCAAAGCCTGTATTCCAGTGAGGTTCTCCACAGTAACGGTGATAATAGCCCACCTTTTGAACAACCTTGAGTGTTCATGACAATAGGATTTGTACCTGTCTGAATTTCTATTTGTTTACTCTCTAACATTCTGCTCATTCAGAAGGCCGGGGTGTTTCCCACTCCCTTGTGGAGCAGGGCATCTCGTATTTCTGTGTGCGATGCGGTACCGAACACTTCTTTGATGTCCAAAAACGCACACGATACTATTTTTTTTCGTAGTAATACGAAGAAGCTTTGTGAGTGGCAAGGGTGGCTGACGCTGCTCTTAGGGCAGAAGTGAGGCAGCGTCTGATGAGTTGCCTCTGCCCTAGACGAAACCGTCAGTCAACTTCGAAAAACTTATTTATTTAATCCAAAAAGAGAGGTCCGTGGAGAAGAAGTACGATGTTTCCCAAGCGGTCCATCATCAAGTGCGGACTTAGAGCTTCCTGCATCCCAAGCAAAAAAGTATCTCAAATAGTTTTTAAATTACAGCCTTCTAAGAGTAGGTACCCGCTGGCCATAAATGTGTGCTACCTGAGCGGTCGTCCCTCGGGCTATGCGGGCAATGTAAATAATCAAAATAGTATTAGGGATTATGCTTATATTACTTTGTATATTATATTTATCGACAATGGAATCAATACTTTTATCTTTAATCGCGTTTTTCCTAAAACCATATTTTTCAAATTTGCTGCAGTTCTAACTCTATAATATATCGCCCGATCAACTTGTTTTTTTAGCGCCTTTGGTATATCTTTTAAACCTCGTCCTGTATGGAGACGACGAGGTTTAAAAGATGAAAAATCAGAATATCTGATAACACGGTAGCGGCTCAATTAATGGACTTAATATTACAAACTCGAATAATCCTGTAAAATAGCTGCTTTACATCAAGAACTCTTATGTTGAAGTGATGAACAATAAATACATACACGCATTTACCGTTAGTAAAGAATGCAAACTTATCTTACCTTATCTCCTCAGTGAAGTATCAGTAGTCTAAAAACGATATTTTGCCTATTCCTGTAACACATTCCACCCGAAAAAAGGAGGGAGTTCCAAATATTTAAATAATTAATATTCTAGTAGTTCTGTTGTTATAAATTTATTTTTGTTGCTGTCCATCATTGTTTTCCACATTTCCCATGGAAACATATCATAAATACAAATCCATTTCTGGTTACACTTTAAAACGATCACTCTCCGTCTGCTAATTACAAAAATGTCTTCTCTAAATTTTCCATTTTGCAAAAATTCTACACTTGGCAGTGGAATGCAAATTCAACAATCATTAAATAGCAGTTCTCTAATAGATTGATATAAAATTCAATATTCAATAATCAATAAGTTATTGGGTTTGGCTAATCTCATTTTATTAAGTATAAACATAGTTAAGTAGAAAATAGAAAAAAAAAAAGTGTCGAAATTTCATATTTTAAATTCTCCTTGGTTTTGATAATAAAATCTAATTTTAATTGGTAATGAAATTCATGCGTAGATAGTTTTTAAACACGTAGTGAAGCCACTTTTTACTTTGTTCCTAATAATGATTTGATTAAGTCAAGTACAACATCTCTCTGTTTACAGTTGAATTAAATATGAGCAATAATTTTTTTCTCGGGTTGCACTGGTTCCGGACCTACTCCGCCTGCCATCTTATGAACTAAGACTCCTACTTCATAGGCCAGTCGGTCCGCCTCCTATGAAAAATTGTACAAATTTATTAAAAAAATATTAAAGGAAGTTCTCTGAGGTTCACTTACATCTTTGGTTGCAGCTTCAGCATACACTCGCACAACATCCTCCGTTCCAGATGGTCGCACAAAAGATCTTCCCTTCTTATAGTTCGCTACCACCTTATTGATTTCATCCTGTAAACCATTTGGGGTGACACAGACCCTCTCCGCATCGGTTGTCGTTATAACATTTCTATCTTGCACTTTAACCTTAAGTTGTAGATTTGGAAGATCCGTGTATGTTGCAAGCCATTGTTTCAGGTCCCAGCCCTTGGCCTGTAAAATAGTTTCGACTAGAAGCATATCTGATATGGCATCTCCAACTGTTTCGTTAATTAAATCAATAATTTTGAGAAATCGTGATGCGCTTGCTTTATGTTGATTGTTTTCACTGTTTTCTGCTACATCTTTGATTTCTTGCTTGGCCTTTTCACTAAAGACAATTGTTCCGTGACCATTTGCTTCAAAGTAGACACCGATATCGTAATCGAGCGCCTTGTGATGCAAATGCTTGACACCGGTGGGTACACATGAGACGGGTATTTGTAATTCATTCACAATATAGTTTGTCGAGGCGCCGTTGGCATATGCGGTTTGCACAAGCCCTAGATTCAATTCAATTCCGCACTCTTTAACCATATCCATAAGATAGCCGGCAATGAGTGTTGCTATTCGATCTCCGTCTAATAGATGAAACACGCCGTTCTCATCCGTGAAAAAGTACATAACACGGTCCGCATCACCATCCACAGATACGCAGCGGGTATTTGGTTCTGCTATTGGCATTCCAGATGGTGCACATTGCTGAACTTTTACATAATCTGCGCCGCATTCATGATTGATTTTCCCTTGTCCGCTGTTGAACACATTAACATTTAGTGAGTTTTTCATTCTTTTAAGAAATTGCAACATTTTCCGTGCTCCCACTCCATTGGCACCATCAAACAGAAGCAGGTTCTTATAGTTTCCATTATCAAGAGTGTCGCCTCGTAAGTCCTCAAAAGCTGTTATCAATTTCTTGTAGTATCCTTCTTCTGTAGGCATACCGTAGGCACATCTTGTATTTGCACAAACTACTAAATAGTGTAGCATAGGCGTAGTAAGGATTCCGAACTCTTTAACACATCCTTTCAAGGCGATAACGCCATCTGCCACAGCTTTCAGTAACCGTGGACTGTGATATCTATTATCCATGCCGACAAATACGTGCGAAGATTGCGTTATTGAAATGTTTTCATCCGCTATGAGTTTGGTCACATGTGCTTCCAATTCAGAGTCACTAACGTTGACCAGATCAGTTGCAAGTTTTTCCCAGCGAGGTTCAAGCATTTCACCCTTCGGATCAATTAGTTTTACTCCGTTATCAGGTTCGGGATTGTGTGAAGCAGTGATCATGACACCAATCACTTGGCCATTCGTTTGACGTGATCTTAGGGTGGCCAATAAACCCATCCGATACATCACATAGTCTAGGTCTTCTGCTCTGAAAAGAAAGTTAAAACCAGTGAATATTTTTGGTATGAAATTATAAAGTTAAACTGTTTACAATTGTGTAATCAGTATAATTTACAGAAAACGCTTTTTCAATTTTATTTCAGGTGATCTTTTCATTCCAGTAGGGAGTTTGTTTCAGGAGCATCTATATTTCCTTCAATACTTTGTCCTCGATTCATTACTCTAAAGAACATAGGGCATTCACACAATTTGGGTTTCATTCATTACGTTGAATACTGTTTAAGTGACAATATGACTTGAGAGACCTTCTCCAGTAGAGGTACTTGTTTCCTGCTTCGTTGAAGTTAATTAAAATATGTTTAAAGACTTGATTTCGATAAGTATGTCTTCCAGCTTTGATCGCAAGGATTGATTGGCTACCAAAGCCACTAACTTGTCCCGGAATTCGTTTGCAATTGTACCGGTTCTTTTAGTTCAAAACTGATATGATGCATCAAATTGCTTTTTTGTCTCCACTCAATGTTTGTTTGCATCGATTAAACGATCATTGAACATCGTCTCAAACGCAGAATCTACGGTAACGTCTTTCACCCTGGCACCCTCTATGATTCCGAGTGTTGGCCGGCTACCAAAGACAATGAACGCCGCCTCGCGGTAGTAGAGATGGAGATGTTGTGTCAGATTAGTGGTAGAAAAGGCCGTGATCACCCCCGAACTGAGGACGTCCGCAATTGATACCTACCATGGAGAAATTGCGGAAGAGACGTCATCTAAGATGAGTCTGAATATGAAAGTAGATAAAAACAACCCTAGTTTCGAATATAGTAGCAATAACTTGACATGATAGATGGTTTAAGAGTGACTAAATCTACGACCAAGACAAGCGATGTATTCGATCTAGATGAATCAACCTCACTACAAAGAACAAAGGCTGAAAAAGAAGAAGTCGGGTTGTAATGAGTTAAAATGAACGGGCTTGACAAAATGTGAGAAATTTTGGCAGCGCTAGTTCTTTCGCTTTGAGCCTATGAAATTGTTTGTTTCAAAGCAAACTGCTTTAATTTTCTAATCTCCGAAGTCCTGTGATTTCTGTGATTGTACAAATTCTGATTGATTTAAATTTGATACCATTGGCATCGATGATGAAATTAAGATAACGAACGGACTGCATATGAAATTTTTACCGGAAGACCAGCTACTGTCCGAGCCTTGACACATTGAAATTTAGTTTGAGCTGCTTTAACTCCGAACGAGAGTCAATTGAACATAGCGATGTGAAAACCTTTTCCAAGTTCGGCAACGGATATTCGTTTGACACCGGCGCTGTTTTAACTCCTATCCAATAGACTGCGCCCAAACGACTACCTACAGTTTCTTTTTTTACAGCCATGATCAAAAAGGCTACATGCAGGAGATTCGTCTCCCGGAGAATTGCATGAATTTCTTTAATAGAAAAGCATTGCAAATGATCAACGTTCTTCAATCACTTGCGCGTGAAAAGTTGTGCGCATCGTTTTGATGTTGTTGGTGTCGTATATGTGATGCATAAGATGGGGAAACATACACAAAAAAAATATCCACGTGTCATCGACACACGCGCTATTCGTAGTTTACGTTAGCGGTGGCGATGGCAATACCGTCATTCTACGGCAAATTTAAACGTTCCGACCTGGTTTTCCTAAAGAACAAATGATTTTTCACCGCTGAGATTGCCAAATGCAGATTTTCGATTCGTACCGCTCTAATATATGGTGGGACAACAGACCCTTCTGGTGTGCCCAATAACAATTTTCTATTTTTTAACAACCTTCGAGTGGGAACAACGCCTACTTTGTTCAAATATTAAATTTTTGAGTCACAACATTGAGGAATTAGGGATGGGTCTTACTGCTAGTGCACAGTTGCTTGCAGAAATATTAACATAGGGAAATACATTTTAGTGATATTAAGCGGCATTCTAAATGCCATTTGTAGCATATTTAATGTGTCATTTGGGGCTTTGTCAATACTGTTTTCTGATGGTTTCATTATGACGTATAACATGCTACCTTGTTTGCAGGATGTGGAGGAGTTTAATAGACAGTGGAATTGTTCCTCAAACAATAATTTAGATGACACATGATGAATTGATTCGATTTCAACCCAGAGGAGAAATGGAGCATGTCTCCATATTCTTAAACCTGGAGATAAGATAAGAGCTATTCATTGTGCAATTTACGCAGTCCAGTCATTATGATGTTAGGGATGATCTACAGAAATAAAAACGAGTGTACAATTTAATAATACACCTGTTGCTGCTATATGGAAAACGTGGACGTTAACAAAGGCGTTGGACAAACCGATCGCCACTTTTGAGCGAAAATATAAGGATCAATCAGCATGGTCAACTCAATACAACTGTATATATATATATAATAATAATAATAATCGTTGGCGCAACAATCCATGTTGGATCAGGGCCTTGAGGTGTGTTAGAGCACTTCATTTAAGACCGTAACGGTACACTAGGAGGCAATGTGGTCAGCATTGCGGTCGCCGGATATTATTACCCTGATTTGACTCAGGTACTCACAGCTGAGTCGACTGGTATGCGACGTCAAATTACGATACAAATTCCATTGTCACCAGTGAGATTTGAACCGCGACCTTCCGTACGACAGCCTTGCGCTCTAACCACCAGCAATCCGAACAATGAATATATATATGAATACCTTAAATCCCTATATGGGATATAGTGCGTCAACCAAACATACACCTTTCTTCCTCTACCAAAAAAAAGTTCAGGTCTCCCCAAAAAAGTACAATTTCAAGATTTTAATGATTGGGATCCTCTAGTCGAAAGCAATGAATCATAATTTCACATAAATGGCCTGTCCTTCTTAGTGATAAATAAAATTGTCAGATCTGGAACGATTTCACATGTTTGAGGTGTCCTTTTTCCGAGCCGCGTCATCAGGCTGCAAAACGTGTCAGCAACGAGAGGTCCTAGCAGATAAAAACTAATTTCTTTTTGACTAAGAAAACTGTAGTGGTAGTGGGCTTGCTATTTGTGTGTTTGAAGAGAAAAGTCCCAAACAATGTCAATGATATTCGTTTTGAGAATGATGGGGTCCTAAGTCCGCATCAACTTAATGCTGGACCGGACCAAATGGTCCGTGGACCAGGAAAGAGGGAGTAAGTTGCCCCCCATTTGGTCCGGTCCAGCATTAAGTTGATGCGGACTTAGGACCCCATCATTCTCAAAACGAATATTTTCAGCTCTGGTCAATAAGGCGAATTTGCGCTCAATATAATTCGTAGGCATGTCGTGTTCCATGAATTATATAAAGGAGCACTCAACATCTGCGAACCGCTACGGTCACGCTGCTCCCAAGGCAGAGGTGAGGCAGCGTCTGACGATTTGCCTCTGTCCTGGTAAGAAACCGTAAAGCCGTCATCGCTTGACTTTTTTGTAATGTCAATGATGTCTGGAATAAACGGCAATCTTATCTCGACTATGGGATGTCGAGATCAGATTGCCGTTTATTCCAGAAGAAAAACTAGCATTACAGAAAAAAGGCTAAAACAACTGAAAAGAAAGGCCATGTATTACCACGCTTTTCATGAAGTAGTCATCGTTGTAGTTGTAGAGAGGTAAAACTGAGCGTAAGACTTTATTTGAACTATACAAAAATTAGATGTTTTGCGACACTCTTTTTCAAAATATGCAAATTTGGAATGAAAGGGCCAACACAAAATTAATCCGTGAGCGTGTCCAATGGAATCTATAACATTCACATTATCTTAAAGCTTCAAATAGAACAAATCCTAAAGACAAAAGACCATCATAACACACACCAGGCATATTCCTTTCTTCTTCGGAAAAGTTTACATAAGGAAAATCCGTAGACGCAATGGGTTAAAAAAGAGGATAAAATGCATCGTATCTAAACTTCGACCCAGACATTCAGTCTCTGATCTGCCCTGATTATATGAGCTGATGAGAGAAGAACACGTCGGTATCCCAACCGTATGGAATTCGAAAAACCTTCAAAATGATTAATACCTACCGTAAAATTGCAACAGAAGCCCCATTTTGCCATCTTGTTTATTCTGTTTTTGTGTGCCAACTTCGTTTTTAGGTGCAAACGGTCTACATAATTCCTCAGTTATCGTAAAGAAACATTTTGAATGAAAATGAATCAGAGTAAAATTCCAGTATGAGAAAATGCGATAAACAATCTAACTTGGAAGCCAAAGTTTTGTTCGATCAAAAGCCCAAACCAAACCAACCACAGAAACTCATAAAATCTTTCACAAGGAAAACATTTTGAATGATTTAACTGTTGATTAATAAATCGAATTATAGCAGATAAATAAGTAATCTTATCTAAAATAAATATCCATATCTTACGGTTAATGCGAATAAATATTTAACGAAACCACTAAAATATAAAAAATATTATCTCCTCTTTCCTATGGTCTAGTATCTATAAATTGCAGATATTAAAGCGCAATACGTTCGGAATCATCATTTTCGTTATTGCGTTTGTTCAATTGGAATGTAAACAGACACTTTAGACAATAGCGAAGAAAAAATAACTGTGGAGAAGGAGAAAATTAGGAGCTTTTGATTGTTGATAGTCAGTGGCAATTTAAATTTTTAGCTCAGCAAATCTGAAAAGTAAGGAGCCATAGATGTGAAATGAAGAATCTGCTTCACATAATTCATTTGATGGGACTTCTGATGAAAATTTAAATTTGATCTATTATGGTGCGTTTCCACTGAAAAAATTGCCAACGAGTTCGCAACCGATTACAGATCTCCAAAAAGTCGCCAATTTTTGTTGACATCTTCAAAAGAGTAGACCAATCCCCCCCCCCCCCCCCCCCCCGCCCCCTGCGCGTTTCTTCGTGTATACTGCCTAAAATGAAAACACGATTCTAGACATTTATTTACAATTTTTCTTGAGAACTTTAGAACAGGAACGTTTGTCATCAACATGTGTTGACAACACAAAAGTTGACCATTTTCATTCATTAAGCAAGTGGGAGTACCGGAAGCTGGCGCTTCGGGTATAAAGGTTTTGTGTTAATCTTATGTGAGAAGTTTTCTACACACATTTTTCCATACGTATATTGCTAAAACCCAAATTATCCCTTCATATTTTTTTTCAATCCGACGTCAAATCACGATACAAATTCCACTGCCACGAGTAAAACGCGACCTTCAGTACTATACCACTCAGTTATCCGGACACAAGTATACATATGTATATTATAAAGTACGTCTATTGAATACCGCTTGTTCAATGCACAAATATATCTATCTGAATTAGGCACTACCCCAAAGCATCATTTAAAAATACATATAAATACATACATAAAAAACTAAAACGAAATGTTTCCCTGCGACCTCCATTTGCATGAGTTCACTTTGTTGTGATATTGACGAATTGGTATGTTATGATGACGTCATAGACATTTTAGAATGCACGAAATTCACTCAAAATATAAAAGTTTCACCTTCTATAACTTTGTTAATGTCAAAACTCAAACTCAGAAAGTTATACCTTATGCTATCCCTTATACTTGTGCCAAATTTTGTACTTCTAGCATGGACTTAAGGGGAGCTTTCGTCTAAATTTCTAAAATATGGAAATATACTATTATTAACTTTATTTGTGCAGATATCGGAGCGGGATGTATTTTGAGGCCTAGATTTCATTTAGATACACCCCTGGCATTTTTTTTAAATTTTTCGGTTGAATAGGTTTTGAGGACGAGACCTGTTACACTTTTTGAGGGTCATATTTTGAGCCCCCACTCCTACATTTCACACGAGATCAAATATGGACCAGTTTCAAAAAGTACTAATTGAGCCCTTTCATTTGATACCCCACCTGATCACATTCTTCTTCTAATAAGTTTTTGTTTCAATAAAAGAACAAATATTTGAGATATTGAAATTTTTATTCTGGGTTAAAGTACATTGATTGCATCTTAAAATGCATAATTAAGATAGCCGCTTCTGGAGATAAAGCGATCTCCAAATTTCGACTTAAATAAGTCGATTGTTTGTATAGCAAATTTCATCATTTTGTTAAAATCAAATATAGTCCACATTATCTTCCTGTAATTTCGGCTGGAAATATGTCATGTTTTGCGTATTTCTTTTATAAAAACATTTCAGTGTGCATTTGTCCCGTTAGTATGTAGCACTAATATATGCATATATTATGTGAGAATTTAAAAAGAAGTGACAATTTTGACTTATTATAACTTTGTTAGTAATGGCGCGATTTTCACCAAACTTAGTAGGATTATACTCTATAATATAGCCTACATTGCTGCATCATGGTGCTAAAATGAACTTAAGGGGGTTCTAAAGCCGATTGCTGAAAATTATAGCAATATAATATTATTAACTTTATTTGAACAGATATCGGTATATAGGGTATTTCGGAGCTTAGGCACCATATAGTGGCAGCCTCTTGATTTTTTCAGATTTCTCAGTTGAGTAGTTTCTGAGAATGGCCCCGTTAAAGAAATTTTCACTTTCAACCCCCCTCACTCCCCACCTTTCCGAAAAATGTCAAAATTAAGACCGACTTCGGAAAGTACTGATCGAGACCTTTCATTTGATACCCCACATGGCTATATATGGGGACTCCCCTTAAATTTGACCTAGAATGATGTAACTCATGGTATGCGTGACCGTTCACAGTTCCGACTTTTCCACCGAATTTGGTATCAATCGTTACAACGATCTCCGAGAAAAATGCGTGTGACAGACAGATCGTAAACCGATTTCTTTTACACAAAATCGTAAAAAGACGCCACCAGCTTGAAATCCGCACCGAACCGTTAATTTTTGTAAATAAAAAAACATTTCATGGATTGCTTCATGATGCTCACTTGACAAAAACCGATAATTCTGTTTATTGACGAATCCATTTGACCAGCTTTGTCGCTCGCTTTTACGATGAAAATCAGAACCACAAACAAACATGTTTAGTCGCCAATCACAGAAGTTTCGTCACTGTTGATAGTCTCGCTGGCTTGAGTTCTTATATCAAAGCAAACTTATGGGCACGTAAATGTAAGTCCTTAAGCATTATACGGCACAAAGTCGTTTGAGAAATGCCTTATTCCTGAGAACGAGTTGGAATTGACAAATTTTGGTCTTGTCTCACTTTCTGCAATGATCGATGATTTTGAATTTCAGTGGTAATTGGGGGCTTGAAGCTCATCGGATACATGCAACACTATATTGCATAAGAAACTTCCTGCTGAAATCACTTCTTAGCAGATGGAATTCTATTTTGATTATTTGATGTTTCAAATTTCAATTTGCCCACTTGATCGAAATTATTATGATCTGATGCCAAGCTTTCTCTGACTAATCTTTGCTTCTAGATCATCATTTTCATTCATTTGAAGTCTGATGCCTTTCATCAAGCTTAACGATGCCGTTGTTATTATCGATATAGTTGCTTCTGAGACTTGCCGAATCATCGTCTCAGCGATTTGAAACATTCTCATTTACCAGATTTTTAAAATAGAATTGAATCATTGTATGCAGTCAAAAATAGGCGAAATCAACAACCAAGCCTGCGAATTCATTGTGAACAGCGACAGCTACTCTCAAATTTTAGATCGCAGATAGCGTCCTACTTTCAAAAATCGTGAGGAAAATTACTTAGTCCAAAATTGTTTTCGAGCAAAGTCAAGACAGATTGTTATGTTTCCACAACGATTTGCTTTGAGCAGGCAAAGAAGTCTTCGAGGATGTCAGTGAAGATTTGAGAAAATGAATTGTGGGCGAAGGAGTGAGACCCTGGAGTTCATGAAGTCCATTTCTTCTGTATAGCGTTCTGTATCTTATTCTCTTCCTTAGTCTCAGTATAATGAACATATATGCTAGTTTTCCATACGTCAGTTTTGACGTGCATTTCAGTCGGTCTGACGCCAATGATTTTCACTTTTTCATTTTTATATGAATTCTTTCGTGGGTGTTCGATCGGATTCCGTCGAACTTTATTATTTATGCCAAATGATAAAATTTGCGAGTATTTATGCAGTTTGAGAGTCCGGTTCTGCTTGTATAGGTTTTTCTATTTCGCAATAGGCAAGTTCATTGAGACTACTGTAATGCGGTGCAGTTTTTTTCGGCCAAACAAAGAAGATACAATACTTTGATTAGACGAAATTTTTGCAATTTGACTTCCCCTTAACGGAATTGATAGTGGCTTATATATAAACAGTTAACATTCGTGAGAAGAAAGTGAAGGAGTTAGCGTCCGCACTCCACTTCCTCCTTACAGCTAATGTCAAACGAAGCAAGGAAACAGAGGGCTTTCAAAAGCATTAATGTTACCGGGATACTTACATCTTGCAAAAACAAAAGAATTCCCTAGGAAGGATCTATTCCTCAACTTCAATTTTTGTTTGAAGGAATGAATATTGCAGAGAAATGTACGCAAAACGGTTTGAAACTAGGTTCTTGTGTTTACAACCTAAGGGACCAAAAACGTCCATTTCTGCCGAAGCGCCATATTTAAAAAAGTCGAATCAGTTCGTTTGCAAGTGGATTAATCGATATAACAAGACGAAAATGGTCGAGATTCAAGACAATTAACTACCGAAACCGAGGTCACGGTAATCGTCCGAATATTAGAGCAGAATCCTACGGTAACGTTGCGTCGAGCTTAATCCTTGCTAGAGGGAAAAGGAATCTCCGGTCGGATTACTATAAAACGAAGACCGATTGCCTCTGGTTAAGGATATCGCAGTACAGCGATGAAAACTTAGCGACAGCCAGGCGAAGCATGGAGTACCAACAAGCGAGCGTGGTGGGAAACCAAACATCCACTGTTAAGCATCCTGTAAGCGTCCATATTTGAGAATGTTTTAGTAAGCAGGGGTTCGGAACGCTTTACCTGTTTACCAGCACTCTGAGCGCGGAAAGGATGTAGGAAATTTATCAGATGTGTTTCCTGAAGTCTACCCGTATGGTATGCCAGAGATCCGAGCGCAAGGATTCTTCAAGAGGATAACGACCCGAAACACTGTAGCCGTCATGCACGGAACGGAAGCACAAAATGGCATCACAATGTTAGGATGGCACGCACAGTCACCAGATATGAATCCGATTGAAAAAGTGTGGGCTGCCATGAAGCTTAAGCTTCGTCAGAAGTGTGTAAGAAGAATTAAGCAGCTGTAATATCATATTCGTACTATTTGCAAAATCCTGCCAGCAACATTGGTCAAAAATTTAATTATTAGTATGTCAAAACGGTTTCTAACCTTCCAGGAAAACGGTGGTGACTGGACTATTAGTATAACGCGCATTGGCCCTACTGTTATAAGTTAATAAAGTAAAAATCCATTTGTCATAGTAGTTCGTTTTTCTTTTCCAGCGCAGACGATCTTGAGGTAAATAGTGTATTAAGGGTGTTATTTTTTGGTTATGTGGAGCATATTTGCTGAAACTTTACAGAAAGGAACGAAATAGATCCACCAAGAAGAAACACAGGAAGCAAAAAAAAAAAAGAATTTCCACCATTTTTTGAAGTTTATAAGTTGATTTTACCTTGAGGTGTAAATGTAAATGTAAAAAATATAATCTGAACTCTAAAGAAAGAGAAACGAAGGTCAGGCTCTTTAGGTAAAGTTCGCCAATGAAAATAGTATATGTTGGTACGTGCCAAATGCCTTGACTTTAGAAGCGATAAAGAATGATTGTACGAGGGCGAGTGACAAATTTTCAGCTTGATAAAGAAAAACATTGTTTTGTGTGAGTTATTTTCATTTTGTTTTTCAAAGTGATCTCCATGAAAATTTATACATTTTTCATAACGGACTCATATTCAGTGATACCATTTTTATAGTGTGAATCATCAAGTTCGTCAAAAATGCAGTTACAGCACTGATAACTTCCTCGTTGTTCCCAATTTTTTTTACCTCCTTCCAATTTTTGGAGGTTAAGAAGCCAGTGATAATTGCTGGGGATTAAATTTAGTGAATATGCTGGATGGCAGAACAGTTCAAAATTAAGCTCGTTTATTTTAGCCATTGCAACGATCAGCGTATGGACGAGTGCGTCATGGAGAAACCAAAATTTTTCTTCGGCAAATGTGGTCGTTTGCTTTGTATTCCATCTTTCAAACGCTACAAACACCTTGCATAGTATTTACCGGTAGTGATGGTTTTATTCTTCTGAGGGTAATCAATCAAGATTTTAGCTTCTTTGACGTTGGTTCACTTGTCTAATCCATTATTTGTTATTGTTTTGTTCGAGAAATGTAATGGTAAGCCCAACCTTCATCCACGATTATAAATCTACGCCATGATTTCGCTTGAAGAGTGCCGAATTCGCGATCAAAAAAGTTTTCCGATTCAACTTCTGACCGAGCGTTAACAAGCGTGGCATGCAGCTAGCAGAGAGCTCCTTCATGCAGAAATGTTTATACAAAATATTAAGCGCCCGTTCTCTTGATATTCCAGTTGTCTCGGCTATCTTACTTACTTCCAATCTGCATCTACCATGATTTTATGGAATTTTCAATTTCAATTATTTTAACAATTGTGACCTTAACCAGGAGTCCTGAATTTGATGCGTCATTTGTAGTCGAGTGACCCTTTTTAAATTCGGAAATCCACTCTTTGACTATTTTCCATTTTTTCTGTAATTTGAAGTAGTGTTTGGCTTTCAAATAGAAATATTTGATGATATCACATTTTTTTGATGCAAGCTAGTCAGTACAGTAAAAAAAATCAAATCCTAATCTGGCAAAAGGTGTATTTAAAACAGCCTCCCAAATAGCTTTGTTTGGTGCCAATCTGGTGTCCACGATCAAAAATACAGCTAATCTTCTTGGCACGCTGGTTTGGGCAAAATCATGCCGAAAAAATAAACTGCGACCTACCTTCTGCCAGAAGGCGGAATAAAGGAATTATGAATAATATCTGAATTTGTCACAATGGTTGAGTTGATGGCATGTTAGGACATTTGCGTTCATCTTTGGGCTTGCCTTGCTGCTGTAAGCTTATCACTTTCACACCATTAAATACGATGACACCCTCATTGAGGGAAAATGTGGACACCTTTCACCCTCCAGAATGTAGTGCACCACCAGATATAAACATATGTATACCACTTAGAAAAGAAAGAACAATTTGTTGTAAAAAGCTCGTGATTCCATATACCCCGTGAAGAAAAGAAATCTTTCGATGGTCCTATGAGAATGTTAGGGAAGAAACACCAACATCCGGTCATAAGCATTTTTCAAAGGAAAAAAGGAAGTACTCCGTCACGATTTTAATTTGTATTATAACCAGTGATGTTTCATCTCTTGGGGATGGTGAGGCTAGTTACCTTTTCATGAAAGTAAAATCAAAAGTCCATTAATGTTTTGAAGCGGAATAGTCCCACCAGATTTTCCATCTCAGCGCAGAATTATTTCGATTCTAAAACATTCCTCTAGGAGTACTAGGAAAGGTTTACAAGTGGTGTGTCACGTATGATTTCACGTTAGTAATATTAAGGCCAGAACGCTAAAAACTGCGTTCATAAGAAAATGGGCCGGACCAAATGGGGAAGAAACCATAAAGCCGTCATCGCCTGACATTTTTGTAAAGTTTGGATGCTAAGCCCTAAACGAGGGGTCCGTGGACCAAAAAAAGAGGGAGTAAGTTGCTTCCCGTTTGGTCCGATTCAGCATTAAGTTGATGTGGAGTTAGGACCCCACAATTCTCAAAAAAAAATATTTTCAGCTCTGGCCAAACTCTGGTCAATAAGGCGGATTTGCGCTCAATACAATTCGTAGTCATGTCGCGTTCTGCGAATTATATAAAGGAGCACTCAACATCTGCGAGCCGCTTCGGTCACGCTGCTCCCAGTGCAGAGGTGAGGAAGCGTCTGACGATTTGCCTCTGCCCTGGTAAGAAACCGTAAAGCCGTCATCGCCTGACACTTTTGTACTTGATGTTGAATTGCTTTTTCTAAGATTTGTTCTAACTTGGATGATCACTGCGTTTTATCATGGACAAAGAAGCATACGACGACTGGTACATAAAAAGTTAGAAGAATGTAAGTTTCACATCAGCAGGAAGTATTCTCTGCCAGACTCCGTTAAAAGAGTGGAAAATTCTCTGGCGGGATGCAAACCCATCATTAAGAAAGCAGCTGAACTGAGAATGCCTAACCTCTCTGCCTAAAATCAAATGCCTCCCCATAACTCATAAAGAACGCAACGATGTCAGAAAAATAATAGAAGAAGAAACAACGAATTCACCAGCCCAAAATATTGCGAAGTGGCCCCTGGAAGAAGTCAAAAGGTCCGGCCTTAAAATAGAAAAGCGGGCAGTGGGAAAACTCATTGCCTGACTCAACGGGACTGGGGAATACAAAGTGATCAAATGTTAGTATCCTTCGACGTAAAAGCGCTGTTCCCAAGCGTACCGACGAAGCAGCCCTATATTTCTTCGAAGAATGGATCACGACACAGGAATCTAAATGGAGGAAGAAGTCCAAATTGTATAGGAAAGTGGCCTTTACATGCATAGGTGAGTCCTAGACCATTAAGAGGAGGTCACAAGAGAAGGTGCAAAAATGGCAGGAGCCCATGCGAGAAGGCACGAAACAGAGGGAAAAATCTGGTAAGACAGTGTAAAGCCGGAGGAGATGAGTATTCAAGCCGGCAGAAGAACCAGAAAAACATGAAATCTTTCAAATGAGAGGTAGCAGCAGTTGAATGTCGGAGGGCGAGGAATCTAGCAAAGCGTGCTTTGCTTTGTGACTTAAAAGCAATAATTTGCCAGATTATAAAATTGGTGAGCATAAAACCTATGCGCATTTTTAGAAGCGGCTATTATAATTAAAATAGAGGAAGGGACGTAACACGGAATTATAAGAAGCGTCTTCAGAAGTGGAATGTATGAAGAGAGATGGATAAATGGAGACGGAAGAGAGTTTTGGAATAATTACTGAGAAGAAAGCGAAGTGATAGGTAAAAGGATCGGGTTATCAGTTGAGTGGCACAGCGGAGAAAGCTGGCTTTGAAGCAAGTACGGTAAGACTATGGTAATGACGTAAAAGTAGAAAAGAAAATTAACGTACAGGAGCAGAACGAAAGACGAATTCGGTACAAAAGAGCGATCAAAGGTTGAGTACATAAGACTTATGGTACAGAACGGCGGAATCTTCAGCAAGTAAATAGATACATGTTCAAAGTTTCAGAAAATGAAATTCGTAAGTTCGTAAAAATGTTGATTGTTGAGCATAATAGAGTATTCAAAAACAAGGACTAACGGTTTCGTCCAGGGCAGAGGCATCACTTTAGAAGAATTATATCCGAGTTAAACCGGAGTGTTTTCCACCTGTTGCCACTTTCGGTCACTCTGTTCCCAGGGCAGAGGTAAGGCAGCGGATGAAGAGTTACCTCTGTCCTGGACGAAACCGTTAGTCCTTGTTTTTGAATGCTTGGGTGATATGTCCCCAAACGTGGGAGCAACTGGCTCTTCATTTGGTCCGGTCCAACATCATGTGTGTGTGGACTTAGGATCTCCCATATTCCAAACAATAATGATAATGAAGTGGTAATCATTTGGATGTCACCAAAACTTTCTCGAAGGGTCAATTCTATGGGAGTAGATGTTTAGGATCAGATTGCGTAAGATTATCTGAATAACATGATTTTGCAAGGGGACCGAAGAAACGGAGAACATTCGAAAGCAATTTTATGGCTGAGACTAACTAAAAGACTAACTAAACCGTCATCAGTCAGCGGTAAATAGAAATTGCATCCTCCAAGTAATAGGAGACAATCAATATAAGAACCAGTTCTCTTGGCTCTTTCGAGGATTAACAAGTATTGATTCAGAGTTGACACCACAAGAAGGGAAAAACACTAAAGTCGCAAGTGCATAGAACTGGAAGACCTTGTTGGGAAATTAAGGAAATTCATGATGTCGTTTACTAATTTAAACAAAGTGACAAAGCCGAACGATAGTGAAATTAGAACACCTGAAGAGATTAACACAATTTAGGACACCAGACAAACAGCGGCGAATCTTGTTCGGAACGAACTAGTTGAGACGGTGGGCAGTGCGATGAAAATCGCTTTGGGATGGTTTTATGTAAACCAGTCCGAGTACGGAAGTCTCGGTATCCAAGTGGACATTTGCATTAACGTTGTTTTGTTTCTTGTGAACATCCAAACAGTGACAATCAGGACAAGAACAAATTGAAGAATTTCATGCGGTGGCCGAAACCTAGTTAACTTTCCCGAGTGTCAACGTTTTTGAGTCTGTACTGTATTAATAGGAAGATCCATACGCGTATCATGGAAGTCTGCACCCTTTCCGTGGGACTGCATATTAAACGAATTATTGCAAAAATTCTGGCTATCAAAAAGGTTTTCAAAATAGGATAAACAGAAAACACTAATACCCAGAAAGAAGGAACGACCCTTCCTTATTAACTTCGGAAATCTGATTTTCTCGAAATCTTGTAATGACGAAGGGAGTGGTTCTACAATCCCGCTTAGATATACTATTCTATCTTGTGCCTGCTATGAATAAGAAAAACGAACATAAATTTCCCTCTAGTTCCCTTGACAACTAATTCGAACTTTATGGTTGTTTGCTGCATCATTGAATAGAACATTGAAGTCCCCAATATGCTCCCCCTACTGCATCAAACACTTTTCCTCGAAAACGTTCCAATAAAGAACAAAGCACACTTTACCCGCACGGCTATTCCAGCAAACATCAAGATTGCCTATTAAGTGAAGTCAAGTGCTTCGTCACATGTAATTGTCACTTGATAAGCCCCATTGAATTGCATTCTAGTATCAGCTGAAGCCGCTTCCTTTCGAACGATAAAAACTTTCCACACACTTTTTGTGTTTATGATTCTTTTTAAAGCCGCATTTTGCCGCAACTTGTTTTCATGTAAACTTAACAGGCTGAAAAAATTAATGCAATAATGTATAATAATGCAATCATTCAATCACACCATTCCCCACATCTTTCTATTTTGTATGATTTGATCGCCTTCTCGCTTGCACTTTTCAGTCGACCCAATGCCCTTAAAACATCTAAATTGAATGGCGGGGCCTCACTCAATAAACGCACTATGGTTGAGCCGCTGTAATACGAGCAACACACATCCACATACACCGAGAACTTGACTCATGATTCTGGAATGGAAGGAACGTGCCTTTCTTAAAAGGAGCGAGGCGAGCCGCGAAAGCACATGCACTTCAAGACGAAAAGAGAAAGGGCGAAAACACGGAGGGGTGTGATGACGTTTCCACTTCCGCATTAGACCATAGGGCATCTCAGCGAAACGTCAAATTTGGAAGCAAAAAATTTCTGCAATGCAATTTACACAACTTATTCTAATCAATGAAATGCTCACTTTCCACGGAAGCCGGCCGTTCCGTACTGGATATCTTTGTTGACCCGTTTCGGATACATTTCTCGAGCAAACGCATAGACTGTCCGCAAATTGACTGACATGATTGCGACAGGTGCACTGGCCTTTTATAACTTTTCACTATCGGAACCTGTGGAAATGCACTTCACACGCGACGGGCACGTTTTGTAACAAAGTTTCACCAAAAAAGTTGATTTGCCCCAGCAACGGTCGAGCCCGAATAAAAAACCAGTCTTTGCGCGAGCAACCGCAACTCTGCTGGAAGGCCGAGATGAAACGAAGACCAACGACCGCTCAGTGCCCACCAGTACCGCGAAAATACTCAAACCGCCAGACAGAACACACCCGCCCCAACGATTCCAATAAGACTGAAGACTAGGTTCCTATGAGAACTCTGACGTTTCGGTTTGTCAGAAAGTCGATCCAGTGAGTAACGCATTGTGAAAGAATACGATGGAGTGCGTTGCTGGCGGCTACCTAGGCGTTTCCTCTCGCTCTGATTTAACCGGTGCGGGTGGCATGGGAGAGAGACGCCGTGTTTGCCGCGATGGTCGTACTCAAAAGTGAAAGTCCACTATTTTTAAATTATCCAAAGCACAGGTACAAAGGAGCTTGATATTGAATTGGATAATAGTGGTCTTGCTGTGGCCGCGATACGAGTTTTTCATCTGGTTGCATAAGGCAGAGCGAAGGGAGACAAATGAATTGCCAAGTTTGCGGCTGGACTCGACGCGACGTTATTTAACCGTTATGTGAGACACCAAGCGTATTGTTCTATCAGCGAACGATTTGCTTCGTAGCCATGGTAACTGCGATAATTTCACTCGATTAGAAAGCATTTCGACGTTTTTGTGTTGGTTTGATTTGATAACGATTTTGTATGGGGTCAGCAGTTTGCGGGAATTTATCAAATACTCCTAAATAACTGAAATGTCTTCCGCTTTGCTGAAAGTTGGAAGCAACCTTTTCGACTTGCGATAATTGGGGGGACAGTTTACATTTCGGGTGTTTATCAGGTAATTTGTGGCGACAGGGAGTATCCACTATGATTAGCTTTTATCAGCTTGAGTCAATGAACCGTAGCCAAAAGAAAATTGTGTAAAACTGGAAGTTGAATGTTTTACTTGGGGTTATTTTCAACGTAGAATTGGATGAGTATGTCAAACGGAAACGTACAATGTGTTTAGGAGAACATAGAACACCACGAGATAAAGCATTTCTCTAACTAAATTACATTAATTCCAACTGTCGGATTCAGTTGAACATGGGCTCAACACAATCTTCCGAAAAACTTATCAATTACCTTTGAGAGGAATTTGGAAGTCAGGGGCCTAAACTTCCAACATGTTCACCTGTTGTATGCCAATGGAAATGATCGACCTCGCTCCTGCATGGTAGTCTCACAAGATTTCCAGGCTAATTTGGTTAACGACTTATGTGAAGGCGACACAACATCGGCTAAACTAAAAAGTCAACAGAGAGATAAAGAGATACTATGGTGCTCGGCATATTTCCCCTATGACGCCGAAGACGCTTCTAGTGGAACATTCATCAGAGCTATCCAATATGCCGAAAGTAAAGGCACGGGGGGTAATAGCAGGATGTGATGTCAACGCTCACCACATATGCTGAGGAAGTTCCAACATCAATGCAAGAGGATCGGTGCTACTTGAATATCTAGTAGGAACCGATTTGCAGATCCTTAATTTGGATAATGAACCCACTTTCTTCAACGTGGTCAGGTGAGAGGTCATCGACATCACGGTGGCATCCCCTGACATCGCGGCTCTGGTCAGAGAGTGAAGAGTATCAAACGTTATCACACTCGGATCACAGACGCATTGATTTCGTAATGGGCATGGATCCACCTCCAACCACTACATTTCGGAATCCGCGGAAAACAGATTGGGTGACGTATAAAATAGAATTGAGCGCCCGAGTCACGATCCTTGGGAAGCTCATCAAATCAATTGCTAGAATTGAGAAGACAACTCAGGTGATCACATCTAGCATGAGAGAAGCTTCCGAAGAAAGCTGTCCACTCAAGACCCCAAAGAAAGTCAAAACACCATGGTGGAACTCGGATTGGGCAAAACAGAGAAGAACGACAAGGAAGCTCCTCAGTCGTGCCCTGAAGTGTGATTCCGGCGCTAGCTGGAATCGCTATACAGAGACACAAAAGGCTCTAAAGAAGAGCATAAGATCGGTTAAACGATCATCCTGGAGACGCTTTTGCGAAGAGACTAACTCTCTTGAGGCAACCTCAAAGCTGAATCGGATTCTGGTCAAGGAACGTAGCCAGAAACTGGGTTATTTACGTTTACAGAACGGGAGGTGCACTGAAAGCGATGAAGAAACGGCAAACCATTTGCTTGAAGTGCACTTCCCAGGCAGCATCCAAAATTTAATCTCGGGGCTAACAGGTGCATACAGCCCTCAACCGAGATACTGGAATCTGGCATGCAAAGTAGTATCACTGGAGCGAGTAAAATGGGCATTTAACTTGTTCCATAGATATAAGTCTGCTGGTCCGGATGTCATCATTCCTGCGCTAGTAATAGGAGGAATGGATGCCCTGGGCTACATATTCGGAATATATATTGCACATGGCTAGTACATGCTTATATTCCAATTAACTGGCGTGATATGAAGGTGTTATTCATTCCCAAACCAGGGAAACCCACCTACACAGACGCAAAAAGCTTCCGATCGATCAGTCTAACGTATTTTCTACTAAAAGTACTAGATAGACTAGTAGATCGGTTCATAACACATGCTAAGTGGCCACTTCACCATATGAAACACGCCTACCAGAAAGGCAAATCCACAGAGACAGCACTCCATGAACTTACGGGAAAAATTGAAAAGGCGATGTTCGAAAAAGAATACGCCTTAGGCGCATTCATGGAGATCGAAGGTGTCTTCAATTATGCCTCATTCGCGGCAATTTGTGATGCGACAAGACAGCATGGAATCGAACCGCTGCTGATCAGTTGAATCCTGCACATGCTAGAGTGGAGAAAAATCCACATATTGGTCGGCCAGAAGTCTATTGAAGCAGGATGTCTTAGGGGCTGCCCACAGGGAGGGATTCTATTTTCACTGTTATGGCTCTTGGTAATGGATATCCTGCTGTTGGCGCCTCCGCAGTGGACTCACGGTGAACGCTAGGAAGACTAGACTAGATATGTTCACTAGGAACGTCAGGTGGGGCCATCCACTGTCAAATCTACTCTGAAGGGTGAAATTGCAAGATTCACGCAGCCGAGTGGAGAAATTTGGACTCTTGCCGGCAGGCGAAAATCCTTGTGAAAGAGCCGAGGGTCACGAGAGCGGCATTTTTGTTGTCCCTTAAGAAGTGGGACATGAAAACCTTAGTAGGGCTTTTAACAGGATACTGCTTCAACAAGTACATCCTTTTACCCAGCAATGATGAATTTGTATGTGTTGCCTCGCTTCTCCAGTCATTTGTAGCGGATTCCCGATTGAATTCCCTTTTGAGTGTTCTCGACTCAAGTATTTTCTATTTGCAGCCGGCCTATTGAAGTCTAAGTGTGATGAAATTGCATCTCATTACCTCACGCATTAAAGGGTTTCTCCTTATTGTAACATTTTTGCTTTGTAAAAAATAGTTATCGTTCCTATACTTGTAGTCCTTCTAAATAGGTAGCTTAAAAGGAAAAAAGCAAGTAGCTCTCGAAATACGTATTTACTAATTATTGAAATATATTGTAGTAGGAGAAAGCTACATAGTTTTAAATTTATTTTTGCTTTGTGTTTTTTGTATGGCCAATTACTTGTCTTTCCTTTCAATTGTTGAACTTTACAAATATTCATCATCATCAACAACGGAGCAACCGGTATTCGGTATAGGCCTGCCTTAATAAGGAACTCCAGACATTTCGGATTTGCGCCGAGGTCCACCAGTTCGGTATCCCTAAAAACTGTCTGGCGTCCTGACCTACGTCACCGTTCCATCTCAGGCAGGGTCTGCCTCGTCTTCTTTTTCTACCATAGATATTGCCCTTATAGACTTTCCGCCACCATATATTTTGTCTTGCCTTCATTGATGTGCAGCCCAAGATCACGCCCCAATTGCCGCCTGCTCGATCTGCAGTTTATACGTCTCGGATGGTTCTTCTCATGAGTCGATATCGTCAGCATAGGCCAATAGTTGGGTGGACTTAAAGAGGATCGTACTTCTTGCATTTACCTCAGCATCACGGATCACTTTCTCGGGGGCCAGGTTAAAGAGGACGCATGATAGGGCATCCCCTTGTCGTAAACCGTTGTTGATGTCGAATGGTCTTGAGAGTGATCCTGCTGCTTTTATCTGGCCTTGCGAATTGGTCAGGGTCAGCCTAGTCAGTCTTATTAATTTCGTCGGGATACCGAATTCTCTCATGGCTGTATCCAGTTTTACCCTGGCTATGCTATCATAGGCGGCTTTAAAGTCGATGAACAGATGATGCAACTGTTGTCCATATTCCAACAGTTTTTCCATCGCTTGCCGCAGAGAGCAAATCTGATCTGTTGCTGATTTGACTGGAGTGAAGCCTCTTTGGTATGGGCCAATGATGTTCTGGGCGTATGGGGCTATCCGACCTAGCAAGATAGTGGAGAATATCTTATAGATGGTACTCAAAAACGTGATACCTCTATAATTGCTGCACTGTGTGATATCTCCTTTTTATGTATCGTCAGGCATTAATTCGCTGTCCAATACCTTGAGCACAAGTTGATGAACAACTTGGTGTAACTGGTCGCCTCCATATTTAACCAATTCGGCTGTAATTCCATCGGCTCCTGGCGACTTATGATTTGTTAGCCGATGAATTGCACGGACTGTTTCTCCTATACTTCCCTTCATCAGTACTACAATATGCTATCATTAATTTTATTTGAGCAGATATCGGAATGGAATATATTTTCATGTCTAGATTCTATACTCCCTTTATGATTTTTTTAGATTTTTCGGTTGCATAAGTTCTGAGAGCGAGATCTGTTACACTTTTTGGGGCACACATTTTGAGCCTTCACTCCCCACTGGTTCATTTAGTACTAATCGAGCCCTTTCATTTGATACCCCACATAAACATATTTTGAGAAAAAATGTATACCCCCCTCAGCATTTATGGGAAGCCCCTCCCTTAAGTTCAGTGCGAAAGGTGGCTACTCGTTGCATATAAAGGGACTCACAGACCACATTTTTCCATCAAATTTTGTGACTATATTATAGTTTCAGTCGTTTACGAGTAAATCGAGTGTGATAGATAGACAGACTGACAGACAGACATTGAATCGATTTTAATAATGTATTGTTTTACACCAAAACTTTGAACGACTTTAAGCTGCTTATGCTATCATAGTTAGGGTAAAAATGTGCAGAGGAGAAGGCTCTCTATGAGCAACTGAATTCCGTACAGGATGGACTTCTTGAAGATGACACTGTGTTCGTGATTGGTAATCCAAGAGCTCCAAGGCGGGCTCTGACAACCAATCATCGGGAAACACCGTCTTGATGACGTTACTGCCGAAAGGTTTGGAAAGGCACGGAGCTTGCGATAAGGTCGGGTGGGTTTCAACTGATCGGTAGGATACGAGTAATCAGATTGATCACATTGTGATTAACAGTAGATTCAGGCGGTGAATTCTGGACGTGCATAATAAGAAGGGCACTGATACCAGCCTTAAAAAGGATCACCATTTGGTAGTCGCTTGACTGTTGCGTCCGCTGTTTCTCGCAGGGTTAGAGAGCTTCGACCCCTTAAGGGGGTCATCCCGTGTGTCGGGTTGGAGAAGTCGATTTTTTTTTGCATAAATTGGGCAAAGGGATTTTCCGATATTCCGAGTCGTTCAGAAATTACAGTGTTAAATAGGTAAGGAGTTTGCAGCCGCGGCTAGAGTACTCGATGAGAACGAGCATCGAATCTTTTTTTACCTGTTAGTTTTCTACCTGAGCCTTATAAATTCGAACAAAGGTATAAATATAAAAAGTTGGAAAACCAATCAATTGTCTAAACTTATTTGCTGTTTGGAATTAAAAGGATAATCCAGTCTAGAGTGAGCATTGAAAGGCTTTCAAGCTATACTCAGTTATATTTTGTTGTAATTATTGTGCTGTTTGTGTGTTCAGTGATTTTTTTAAATGGATTGTACGAAAGCAGATCGCTTTAACGTTCAACGTCATGATCGCACTAAAAAACGAGTATTTCATGGGAATCGATACTTATCAGAGAAGAAAAAAGGACTTCGCATCAACATCAGCAAAGAAACTTTTAGCAAGCATGAACTTGGATGTTCCAATTGCGACAAGTTTTGTATATTGTATATTCCATTTTGCTGGAGTTTTCTCCGGTATTTCTGCAAATTTCTGCAAATAATAAAATATACGTAGTAGTAAAAAAGGAATGCGTAGGACATGTCGAGCAAAGAATGGGAACGCGGCTTAGAAATGCAAAGAAGAATCACAAAGGCATTGGTGGAAAAGGAGCTGGAAAACTTACTGATAAGTTTATTAACGACCTCGCGACATTTTTTGGGTTAGCTATTCGTCGACACGCAAATTTGATAGAAGGAATGAAGCAAGAAATTTGGGCAACTTTCTTCCATAAATGTTCTGCAGACGAAAATCCTCTGCATCAAAATTGTCCAGCAGGCGAGGACAGTTGGTGCAAATGGTGCAAATCGGAAGCTAAAGGAGAACTGGATAATTTCCACCACGAGAAGGCACCTTTGACTGAAGAAGTTCAAACAGTCATCAAACCAATCTACGAAAATTTGCCACGAGATGATCTCTTGAACAGATGTTTAGGAGCAGAGACCCAGAATAACAATGAGTCGTTAAATGCATTGATCTGGACTTTCGCTCCTAAACACCTTCATTCTGGGGCCAAGGTCGCAGAAATAACCACTTTTCTAGCTGTAATTATTTTCAATGAAGGATTCAATAGTGTTCTCAAAATCCTAGTGACAATGGGATGTCATGTTGGTCACATATGTCAGGTTTATGTCGACCGCCATAATGAACGCCGAACGACGATCGACTGACCCCGCTAAAAGAGCCAGAATTGAAACCAGATAGCAACAATCGGTCTTACAAGACTTATTTGAAGAAACCGAAGGTGCTCTCTATGGACCAGGTATAGCAGATTAATGGTGAGTTAAAATTTTACTGTTGATAATCACATTTAAATTTTCAAATGCGTTTTTCTCGAAACTGCATCTTGAAAATCGGCTGCCACCATAGCTCAAAATCTATTCAACCAAATTCTTTGAAATTTTCACGACTTCTTAAATACATATTTCTACGGTCCACAAACTAGGATAATTGCAATCGGACGGGTCGTTTTTTTTTATTCATAAAAAAAGCCGTAAAAAACCACCAAAATCCAAAAAATTAAGTTTAAAAGCCCACCAAAAATTTACCTTTTAATATTTTCTAATTATCCTAGTTAGTGTGTCCGGGTAGCTGAGTGGTTAGAGCACTAGGCTCCCGTACGGAAGGTTGCGGTTCAAATCTCACTGGTGACAGTGGAATTTGTATCGTGATTTGACGTCGGATACCAGTTGACTCAGCTGTGAATGAGTACCTGAGTCAAATCAGGGTAATAATCTCGGGCGAGCGCAATGCTGACCACATTGCCTCCTACAGTCTACTGTATTGTACCGTTACGGTCTTGAATGAAGTGCTCTAACACACTTCAAGGCCTAGATCCAATATGGATTGTTGCGCCAACGATTATTATTATTATTATCAATTATCCTAGTTTGTGGACCGTGGAATATTGTCCACATTGAAATGCGGTTTAGTTTTTTTTGCTCAGGTGAACACAGCGCCCTCCAGCGTGGCAGCAGGAAAACACCTTTTTTTTGAGATGAGTGCAGAAATTGACACGTATTCCAAAAACTAACTACGATATCAAGCTGAAGCTGACATATACTAGAGATATCAATAAACATATGGTGAAAAAATCACGTTTCTATCTTTATCCAGTCCTCCAAAATAATTTTTCAAAAAAGGCAGAAAAACGACCTTCACACCAACCGCTATCGTTCAACGCTGATTGGATATTCCGCCTGAGAATATTAATGAGCATTGAGTCGCCATTGAAAATACTGTTTTCTCGGGCGTTACTCAGTTCGTTCGATACCACCCAAAAAAGGATCACAAGATCTGTCTGAGTGCCAAATCATAGATTGATAAACGTAAAGAATGAAGCTTCTATTGATCACTACGGGTGGTGACAGGCATGAAGCGCTCGAGCTCCAGTACTATGAGAAATCTCGGGAATTTCGGCATAATATGCACTGAGATAAACAAAATTTATTATTAAACTAAAATTATCCTGGAACGCATAATAGAAAACATCGCAAGCTTGATTTACAGAGAGCGGATTGGTTTAAGCTCTGAATCCCCCTGCACTGACCACATCAACACTCAGCGGATCATGTTGGAGCAGTGTCAGGAGTTTAGATCTCCCCTTCACCATTTAAAACTATACAATTTTCTTTGAATCCTGGAAAATTACCATTTTGAAACCTTTTCATTGATAATACCATTAGAGAGTAATTTAGAGTGCGATTTGTCGGCTGCGTTTTTTTAAGCATTAAATTTTGTTGGCACATTGAGAGCCGAATTGGCTGACTTTTGATTGATTGCTACATTTCCTCACTACAAATTCTTCAATTTTGTTTTAAACAGCATTTTTAGTGGCAAATAGGCTCAATGTAAAATTTCAATTTCACTTAAGCACTTACTATCTAGCAGCGAACATATTAATCTTAAATATCATTTCAGCTAATTGCTCGCTGACTACAAGTGTAACTACTCAACATGCTTAATTGATCTTGAAATATTTTCCCAAGGAAAACAACTCAATACATTTTTCTCCATAGCAGCGACTTTATCAATAAACAAATCCATTTGGCCACATTAAAGCGGAACTTACTACATCCACGTTGCTCGCGTTTCTATATTTAAAATCGCATTTCCCAATACTCTAAAGAAAATTGCTCGCATTCCTCGGAAAAATGTACAACCGCCCTCAACCGAATTCTCAGTAAAATCTTCCAGAATTGGATAATTATAAATAATATCTGTACGCAAAGTACAGGAAAGATAACAAGCATTGTAGGATTACAGATTGATGAGTGTGAATTCCACACGGAATACATACATACATCACCCATCATTTACCAACCCCATCGGCGCATAACAAATTATTGTCTGCACTTGTGGAAAATGTGAAATATGGAAATCTATTTCTGGAAAAGCTAATTGAAAACCATCGTTTCGTCGCTTTTCGTGAATGATGCGCTACAAACTGACAATCGAAACGTGTACTGAGTGCTAGTAAGGTGGATTCTGCAGGCAATAAATGGAAGAAGGCAGTACTAAGTTGGGGATAGTCTGCTGCGAACTGAGTGCGGTGCCGAAGATCTCCATACTTCTGGCACTCGGGGCTACCGGCAACTAGAATGTGTTTTTGATTTTTTCAAAAATAAATTTCTTTTCGCCGGGAGTTATTTTCAGGCGATGATATATGCCCGTTCGCTCATCGGGCGACGATGACCGCTTATTTTGGCGGGGTTAATGTCTTTTAAGATTTTGTTGGTCGCGCTGCAGAAACAAACAGCGAGAATGTTATGGGATCTAGTGGATCACCACATCGTATTTGGTTCCATATTGCAAGTATAAGCTGTTCCTCAGCAATGGGAGTACACCTGTTACAGACGATAAATGAAAGTTCATGTCTTCCACATGTTCACAAGATCGAGAAAGTATCCCCGGCTGCAGGCATTGTGATTCAAGCAATGCCAGACAACGTGTCATACAAGCGGCATGGATTCGAGGTGGCAAATATTGCAAGCATTCAAATGGAATTTTTTGAACTAAGGCAAGCGTTATTCGAATATATTTAGAATGTTTATTTGAATTTTTATATCGGTCAACTTTAATCGCCTTTTATTAAAATTTTTTTTTTGGCTTGGCGGTTTCGACCAGTATTTTGACTGCAACTTATCAGGCGTTGCAACCCACCCCCTTTGGCACTGGCAAAGCATAATCTTAGGCAGCTAATGATAAACGACTGATGATATATGACTATGATTTGGAAATCATAGTTATAAGTTTCATGGTAAAGAAAATGAGTACGCTCAATGGAATAAACAACAGTGAATATTGAAGCAGGCATAAGATGGCCCAGAAATGACTCCAAAGCTATGCCAGCTTAATGAAAAGCTCGTTTGATACTTGAAGGCTAACGAAGGTGACAATGTTGTGTTCATGGATAAATTATCAAATGGAAATTTTCTTAAGATACAAATGGATCCCTTTTCGAATTCAATCAAACAAGTGGAAAGAACCCAGAAAGAAGCAGCTCTTATCTTGGAGATTCAATCCAAGATCCACAAAGAGGGTTACGATCCTTGGTCATACGACTGATCTCGAACCGAGGGGTTCACCATATAGAATCTGAAACCATTTTTGCTTCGGTTGGCTTTCTGGTCGTTTTCCATCGATGCGGATTCGCAGACCAATTTTAACTAGCGAGTCGATCGAACACATCTTTCTCGCAATTTTCCATAATTGATAAACCCTATATTGATCGTGGATGTCCCCATTTCGTGAGTATTGCATGTTACGCCATTGGTCCGGCGCCCGTACCTTTATCTACATTGCCGCGAGGCACAGCTCATTGTTTTTGAAAGTCGGCCAGCACTCAGAATCATAGATGAAGACAGGATGGACGACACTGCAGTAAATTGTGGATGCGAGAAGTTTATTAATTTGTCGATCACAAAAGCACCAGCTGTGAACTGCACCAAGCGATATACAAACAGGTGGTCTAGTTCAACAAACTGGAAAGCATCCCGCACTGGAAAAAGTACAAGTTTTTACATTCGGCGGGGAATACTGCAAGATTAAACTACCCCCGCTGCTTTCGGAACTATTTATGGCAGAGATCGAAATAGTCGTTAAGGAAAAACGGACAATCTCGACGGTATGGTATGTAGTTGATATGTTCGTGGTGATAAAAAATAAGATGGTAGAATAAATTTCAGCCATTAACAATATTGTTCACCCTTACATAACATTCACCGTCTAAAGAGAATCTAACGGAAGCACTCTGTTTCTAGATTTCAAAATACTGAAGGCGAACGGGAAGTTTAAACTCGATATATAAGGGATGTCCCGTCTATGATGGTGCAAATTTTATTTGAGGAAAATTGGTCCATGGAATGATTACTCTATCTTTTGTTGTTACAGAGTTTTATTGTTTTTCGTGAATAGTCAAAAAGCTTGACCTTCCCAGAAAAATAAAAAATCTCCCACTTCTTGATTCATTTAATCTCAGCCTTATAAATCGATATTTTTTCAATTATGAAATGACGCCACTTGCCATACGTAAAGGGGTTCACAGACCATACCTTCTCACCATATTTCGTGACCATTGGTTTAGCCGTTTCCGAGTAAATCGGGGCAGACAGACAGACAGACAGACATTGAACCGATTTTAATAAGGTATTTCACACAAAATCTTAAAAATGATATGCTTAATTATGGAAAATTTAGGAAAATTACGCTGAAAATGGAAGAAAACGTCTTGATATGGAGCAAATTCATTCAAATATATCTAATATTTTGACGCATTAAAACTACCAGATTTAAGTGAATTTGTCCCATATCAGGACCACGTTTTCTCCTGTTTAATGCGTAATATTCTCAAATTTTCCATAATTAAGCCCATCTTTACATGTCATGTGAAAGCTAACATAATGAGGCAACTTTTATCAGCTTTGCAGGTTTGTAAACATCGTTATGATATTGCATTTTGAAATTTCTTTAAAGTTTGACCGGTTATGTTTTCGAAGTGATGATGAACTCTGCAATTTGACAAATATTCATTTTTAAGAAATTTTATGTAGTTTCCGAAAATGGTATCAAATATGGGATTAAATGATTGAGGGAGTGGGAAATGATTTTTTGGGAAGGTCAAGTTTTTTGACACTATTCACGAAAAACGCTATAACTCTGTAAAGACAAAAGATAGAGTGCCAATTCTCCTCAAACAAGTGGTACTATCCACCATTGAAATTTGTCCAATCATAAACGGGACACTCTGTATAGAAGCTAACCTGAACGCAAACAACCATTCCAGCGGCATCTAACCATACCTACGAATACAAAAAAAAAAAATAGCAGCCTATAATTGCACGGTTCGTAGAATAATCAGGTATCCATTGAGGGCCCAAGGATTCTAAAATGAAAAATTATACATAACCAAGACTGGAGTCCAAAATGGACGATAAGTTTAAGAAATTGAACGATTGATTAAAAAGGAAGATCTGCAGGTCTAATAGAAACGAGCACTCTAAATTGTTCGATCGAACGATCAAGGCGGATGGCGGAGAAGTTTGCAATATACCACAGTTTTTACCAACATAAATCACACTGTTTAATATTCAAGGGAAGCAGTCGGAATTAAACCGAAATCCAACGAGCGAAAAAGGTGTGCTGACAACAGCTGAGTCGAGCAGTGTCTACCGAATCAAGTGTACTGTTTGCGAAAAAATCTATGTCGGACAGAGGAAGCGGCTTCTCATTACAAGGTGAAAGCAGCACATAAAAACGAGGGACGGGGGGTGTATGACAAAGCCGCCACTTAAATTAAGGATCCATTCTTACAAATAATCCACCAGAAAAAATTTCAAAAAAACATGATGATGGTTTAGATTTGAAGATATCCTAAATAACGGTATCTTCTTGAAATAAATCGAAGGTCTTTCAACGGTTAAACGTTTAAGGTAAATTGCGGTTCCACTAACACTATTTCAAGTACGAATTTATTAAATCATAGTTTACAGTCATGAATACATCCAGCATTATACAGAGTGCAGCAGCATAATTTACAATGATAATAATCGTTGGCGCGATAATCCAATTGGATCAGAACCTTGAAGTAGAGAGCACTTCATTCATGGCTTTAACAGTACACTGCAAGGTTATAGTACCCTGTAGGAGGTGATGTGGCCAGCATTATTACCCTGATTTTATTCAGGTACTCATTCACAGCTGAGTCGACTGGTACCCGACATTAAGTCATGGTACAAATCTCACTGCCGCTAGTGAGATTTGAACCGAAATCTTCCGTACGGGAGCCTAGTACTCTAACCGCTGCGCTACTTTTCGAGTGGATGTTCTGTGATGACAACTCAGCGCCGCTTTCGGAATCGCTTTAATTTAGTCCCGTTGGTCCCTCTCTTGGACCCAAAATCAATTGTTACCTGGGTGGCTACGCTCAGGCAAACTGTAAGCGTTATAAGGCGAAGAACTGAAGTTTCCCGGCGCATTAGATTACTTAAAAGCATTGAGGCAGTGAGAGCTTCAATGTTGCAGTCTGCCCTTGGACTTTCCGATCTTTCTGTGAGGAGAATTCTTTATGATCATCTTCATTTCCATCCTTACAAGATAACGATTTTGTAAGAACTTTCTGAGCGTGACTTCAATTCTCGGATGAACGCGTATGAGGTTTTTAGTGGTGAAGTCCACTTCGTTTGTGTGGATCCTGGTCGTCTCCGGCTATTCAGGATAGTCTTTTGGCCATCGCAATCCTATTTTGTCAACAAACAAAACATGCGCTGACATCAATCCCCGAAAATTACATCAAAGGCGTTTTCGTTCATCTAAATTCACAGTGTGGTGTACAATTTCCTTAGCTAAAATTATTGGTCGCTGATTCTTTCAGGAAAATGAACTCGCAGTGACAGTGAATTAGAAATTTTTCATGAAAAAAAGCCATGAGGGATTTAGGTACAATACCTGTATCTGATAATATTATAGGAACTGAAACCACCCGCTCGAGACGCCAAATTTCTTTGATTTCCCGAGTCAGTGGTTCATAGTTCACCTTTTTCTCCGCGTATTTTCTATTGTGGGATATATCAACATCAATAATATACGAGAAACAACCCATTATGTCAACTTACAGCACGTCAGGCTTGTTGTGCGATATGTGGCGATCAGTTAGAACTTGCCGGTCCCAATACATACTGTAAGTATCAAGTACTGTTTGCGGCTCATATCGGTATACCGAACATGTTCTCGTGATCAACCCATGTTAATATGCAAGGTTTCGATGGATCACCTTACATACAGCATTATGCCTGTTCGTGTATTGCACCGGTGCCATAACAGTGTAGCACGAAATAAGATGATCCAACGTCGGGAACCCCGAACCACACATTCTGCACTGGTCGATCTCCACCCGCTCTTTCATTATGAACTTTTTATAAGCTCGGGTGACGACCACGCCGTCCTGAATGTCATACATGAATCCCTCCGTCTCAAAAAAAAGCTCTTCAGCACATAGCCATCTGTTCGACAAATGACTGTCAAAGACAATTCACGTGTTTACCGTGCATTGCCTTCGACTTCCACTCTTGGTCTCACTTCACCCCAATCAGTGGATTGAAAGATCGATCCTTCAAGTTAAGTGGAGTCAATCCACAATCTGCCTTACAAATATGCATGCAAAGGACTCGTTCTATGTTGTAAAAATAATCGCGTAGCTAGTCGACTTGGCGGTGATGTTGTGCCGTCACGCCAACCACGCCCATACCCCCGATGTCACGAGGCAGGTGCATCCGCTCCACGGCAGAGTTTTGATGATGCATTCGGAATTTGAACATAAAAGTCCGTATCCGTCGCTGGATGTTTTCTGCATCGATCTTCATCCACGGCAATATTCCGAGTGCATACGCCAGTTGAGGGAATTTTAAATACGAGTGTTTCACTGGGGATGGCATAGTTTCTGTAAACCCTTTGCACTTTATTTCTCACCTATCAGCTGGCATTGCTGATTTGAATCACCCTAGCAATGTTCTGCCTTAATGGATTTCGGCTCGAACCTCAGCGGAGGCTTCAGTTGGACGCTCGACGAATCTCTGGTGCAACAAGGGGCGGTAAGATGTTTTACCCGCCCCCGCCTTTATTTCGTAGCAGGAGCGGATGATGAAGAGGTCTATTTCTTCAGTCCACTTCATCCGCTGCCTATGCGAACCTGCAGAAGTGGTCATCCCAGATTGTGGCGAAACAGCTACAGCAGGCCGAGCAGCACTCCTGGCCTTCGTGGCGCTTAGATGTCGAGCCGCCCCACGATTAGCGGTTTCGACGCCGAGCTGTCCATTATGAGAGCCTGACCCAGTCACCAAGTCACACGACTCCCACCGGTTATCCGTACCGGACCTTAAAATTCTCCTTCTCCTCATTTTTGGTAGTGCATTTTATACTTAACTACTAGATGTGCTGATAGCTTCCTCAGTAAGTAATCTGCAAGACTGGAAGACTGCAAGACTTCTTATCTTATTTTTCACAGCCACAAGATTCAGTTTCGTTATCAGAACAGTCCATGATGTGCAAGATGCAAGCAGGGTTCGAAGTGTGGAGTGCGATATCGAGAGGATAATACTCAAATGAAGAATGCAAGATGAAGGTAATACTGAATGAAAAAACACATGTTGGTGAAGCACATGTGGATAGAAAGCATAGCTGTTCGTTTTATGTTCCTGACTGTGCTATGCAATGAATCCCATTTTCCAAGCTTGGTTTGTGTCGAAAATGCATAAAGCTATATATTTAAATGGAAGTGAAGAGGTCAAGCACCTTGTTCTTGTTCTGAAGTAGAAGAAGTAATCACTGGCGAAAATATAATTCACACATTTTACGTGAGTGGAAAGTACAGTATACTATTCTAGCTAGAATATTTTCAGAAATCATAGCGTGACCAAATGATGGTTAAAAATAAAATTCGAAAAATATATTAAGCATTGAGGCCGGCCGAATACGTACATATGTGACGACAGTCTGACATACTTCTTCGGAGAAGATAAGATAGCAAATATGAGAATGAACTCAATTAAACTTTTATTCAATCGATTAACGATATTGCACCACTTTATGATATGTTGCCAATGGGTCTTTTTTGTCAATCGAACTCAGAATCGCTGTCTGAATCTGATTGCGTGCTGAAAATAATTAGTTTGATTGTTGGGTTGAATGGAGCGAAATCAACCTTCACAGGGATAAAATGGAGGACAGTGAATCATTTTTGAACGCAATATAAACAAGGGTCTAGAAATAGCTTGAAGTGAATGGGAAAGGCTACTCAATTTTAAGGGTGCATCAGCGGATAAGAATTGCTCACCAGATGAAACTATTAGCCCTCCTTGTTGCATTGTAATTCTAGATACTTTAAGGTCGTCAGGCTTTTGTGCTACTTTATTAATATTTGTTAAATTTTGCCTTCAACTGGTTTCGTTAATATTGAAAGTAGAAATGACTATTTCCTAGGAATTTGAAAATGCACCATATTTTCTGTTCCAATTTGCTTTTACCCTGCCCCCCCATTCAAAGGAGATATCTGTGGACTGGAGAGTAAGCCGCTTTGCAATCCTTTAAATGAAAGTTTGAAGGAAGTCCCTTCCTTATTTTAATATTTTGTTTAGAAACCGGACATTATATAATTCATAGTCATGCCGTGTTCTGGTTACTTATTGTGTTGTTAGTAGTGCCGTTGGTATTGGTATAAGAACTTATATTCGAGGCTACACAAAATCTTCAAAGGAAAAGCATCGTCTTGGAATTATCATGGGGCATGCTTATCTTTGACTTTAACTCACAGATTGTTATAAGAGTTGATTAGAAGGAGACCCCGTTATAAGTTGGCTGCTTCCAAATATTATAATTATCAAATGAAAGGGCTCCATTAGTGCCTTTCAAAACTGGTTCCAAATTCGATATCGGGAGAAACATAGGGAAGTGAAGGCTCAAAATATGACCCCCAAAAAGTATAACCGGTCTCGTTCTCAGAACCTATCCAACCGAAAAATCTGAAAAAATCACAGTGGTGCATCTCTATGAAATCTAGGCGTTGAAACATATTCGGTTCCGATATCTGCACAAATAAAGTTAACAGTATATTTCCACATTTTAGAAATTTACCCGGCAACCCCCCTTACGTCCATCCCAGAAGTACAAAATTTGGCGTGTAAGAGATAACATTATGTATAATTTGGTCAAGTTTGAAGAAAATCCAACTATTATTAACAAAGTTATAGGGGGTGAAACTTTGCCATTTTTTGTGAATTTCATGCATTCTACAACGTGTATGACGTCATCATCACATATCAATTCGTCAGTCAGTCGAAGTGAGTTCATATGAATGAGGTCGCAAAGAATTATTTTGTTTTAGTTTTTTAGTCATTTGTATATGAATATCAATTACTCCAAACAAACATGTGTGTATGTAGGCATACAGTATATGCGTGCTAATGAAGTTTGCGGGTAGTGTCTAATTCAGATAGATATATTTGTACATTAAACCAGCCTCATTTTATATACGTACTATATATGTACATATGTATGCTTTTGCGCACGAAGTAAATCGGAAATATGGGTATGATCAATTTATATACGTCCATATATTATACTATATATGTACAGTATTCGAAAATAGGCAGTTTGTTTGTTTAGGTTGAGGATAATATCTATGGTTGTAATATGTATGTATTGTAGTTTGGAAACATACGAAGAAGTATGTTGGATTTGTAGCTTTATAGGAATAGAAAAATGTGCGTTGAAATTTCTTACATAAGATGACCACAAAACCTTTATACCCTAAGCGCGAGCTCCCGGTATTCCGACTTGTTTAGTCATTGTTCGAACACGAGCTAAATTTTAAAACATTATTTACGCCCTAGTTATAAGCTCATCAGGAAATTGAAAGACCTGTTTTGTATTGTCCTCAGTAAAATAAAAATAAAACGCTGAGATCAGGGAAAGAGGTAAATAAAGTTATGGTTGGAGTCACTCCACTATGCTATCCTGATATCTCTTGGTGGTCCCGCGACAGGCCGACCAAGAAATCGCATTCAATGACGTTAAAAAAATTATCGCATTAAATGAAAAAACTCGAAGAAATGTGTTCGCCTCAGTACCTGAGGTAGGTCGTGTTCCGGTCCTGTTCAGAAATGAGCAAGGATTTTTGACGCAAGGTCGTAGATCGTAAGTAAATTATACCGAACCAAATATGTTCGTGTCTGCACGTCATAGAACTCGCTATAAGACACTTAATGGAGCGGGGCCAAATGCTGCGACATACAACGCAAACGCGGAAAAATAGCTATAAACTTCTCTATTTTTGTAGCCCAATATTGTGTCGGTATTGCCATCTCTGCGGGTTTTCGAGACGATGCTAAAGAAGTCGAGTGATTTAATGATTAACTGACGAAGCTATTATATCAGCTCGTACGATTAACTTCTTCCCCGTATACACACCATAGACCCGTTGACCCAATGCCGAGAAAGAAACCTTCCGGTAACTAGGATTTTGCGAACACTCATGACCTTGTATTTGTCATTAAATTGTTTATTTAACGATTGTTTCATTTTTATCATCCTGTAGTGGAAATAGTATAACGCAAATCGATTATACTCTCATAAGACACCGTCATTTTATCATCGTTATTGACTGCAAAGCCGTTCCATATCAGACCATTGCTCCTTAAATTCGCCCTTTGATTGCTCTCCTGCGAATCAAACCACCAGTTAAACAACGTAAGGAACGCGAACTGAATGGTGGCGATTTCGTTAGAAAAGAGAAGTGACCTCATTTACGTAGCTGCCAATTATTATGAATATCGCAGACTCGCGGAGGAGCATTCAACGTAAAAGCATAATCCCCCAAGCGGCCTATGCAACCTTTGGCGCAAGAAGACTGTATACAGGAGATTCAATTCCCAGCGCATCTTCAATCTCGACAGTAATTGTGGGAGAAAAATTCCGCGCGTAAGGTCTGGTGTTGATGCCTATATGATGCAGTGCATTATTGTGTGCCCAGGTGGTTGCATGTGCCATTGCACAGCTGTTTACGGCTTTTCACTTCACACGAAAAAACCATTTAAGTGCTATAGGCACACTCACACGTTAACCAAATGGGTCAAGGATTAGTTAGTTACCTCGTCCCTACCCCAAAGGTACACAATGACATTCCGTGCCCTTTGCCGCTGGATTTGCTTTTCCTGTATACAATCTATTTGCTTTGGGGTCACTAAACCTGATAGACGGCTCATCAACCATGATACTTGGCTTTGAAATGGCGATGTTGTGAAAAAGCGACTCTTTCATAAGTTACTTCGTCAATAAAATACTGACCAATTGGCAAATTTATAAAAATGTGAACCGGGGAGCAAGGAAAACGATCACTGGCATCCGAGCGGTCCATTACTACTTTCCGATAAACTGGACACTGTATCGCCTTGTCCAAAGGAAATACCAATATATACAGGATATCGAATACTTCTGTTGCGTTAATGACAAGCATGATACGAGCCGCGACGTACAGATTTCGGAAACATTATGAAAAGAAGACAACAAACATTTTTTCTCATCTTCTGCTTCCACCAACACTGCCGATTTTTGGATCGATTCTACCTGTCAGTCCCATTGAAGTCGAGGAAGCATTCAAACGAATGGTATGGAATAAATCGACAGAACCTGCTCTGGAAAGCGAAGAGCTAGGATCTAACACTGTGGCTCGCTGAGCTCTTTAATCGGGTTATTGAAGAGGGTTGAACACCATCGGACTGGTAAGAAAGCACACCGTTCCAATACGGAAAAAGAAAGGTAGTCTAGCAGGATGTTCATATTACGGTCCGATCCGGTTGCTGTCTTACACCATGAAGATTTTCGAGTCTATTCTAGTCACGCGTATTCGGGATATTGTTTAAATAACCGTAAACCAGGCCGGGATTTTCAATAACTGTGAAGGTTTTGACGGAATACAAGCTATACAGTTACTTACGTAGAAAACCGTGGAAACTATATGCGTCTCTGCATTTCTGGATCTAGAGTAGAGAGTTCTATCCCAAATCAGGCCTATGATGGAGCAAAAACCTAACTAGAATTGTAGTTCAATAAAATGAAAGAACTTCTTTTGATAAACAATCTTAAGTTGAAGTATTTTTCGTTTTCGTATGACTCATGACTTACCAATTTCTAGTTCAATTCACATTAGAAATCAACATAACCGAAATTAAATGAAACCAATTTTAAAACTCACCGATGAGATCTTTTCAAAGCACCACAAAAACTTCATTCCTTTGGTCTCTAACAATCGTCCGCTTTCAGATCTTGAATTTTCTTCGTTCATCGATCGATCGGCCGTTCTTTTTCCGATCAGCCGATACGTGGGATCATATCAGAACCTGAAATACAAAATGTCGCACGACATTTTATAAACATCTTAATTGCATAGCTGAAAATGGAGAAATAAAAAAACTGGTTCGCCCGCGGATGGAGCCATAAGACTTGTGACCCCAATGCCGCGATCAAGAGAGAAGACACATGACGGATCTGATCCTCGATCGATGTTTCTGTTGTCTCTGTCTACTATGGCTGACGGGAGGAGCACCGAAATGTCCAGAAAGGATCCCAATTCTAGATTCCTGAGGTCGACTAGGGCAGATGCATGTAACGCGTGCCGGCGGGAGATTTCAGTAGAGGTATACTTCGGTGCTGGCGTATGTCTACCGTAATCCTGTAGCTTACCGTTACAGGTCTTTAATGGAGCGCTTTAGTCCTCTTCAAAGCTCGGTCAAATTTTATTGTCGCGCTAACGATTGTTATCATTAATAAAAAATATTTCTCAACTAATCTAAAGTCTTTATTTCACTTTAAATTGAATTCCGTACAAAATTTTATATATGTAAGTGCTAGTACTAAGTGTCAACGCAATAGATTTCATATCGAGTCAGTGCCAAATCGATAAAAAACAACAACTACGTACAAAATGGACGGATATCTCGAAAAATTAATTCCTTCGAGGGTAATTTGCTAACTAGAATACACAGCTCTATTATAATACACTTTCGTCTTGACAAGGAATCAAGACTGCGTGGACGGATTGCTTTAAGATTAATTTTTCAACAATATATTACAATAGATCTGCTTTAAAATATTCTCAATGAGTAGTTTCTTCAATGGACGGAATCGTGACTTTGTCTGAGATTGCAATTAGCATTCAGAGGTTCTAATATCTTTGTACTTACGGCTACGGTGAGACAAGGAATGCTGATCAATATGTTAAAATACAATAACGTAACTAATTAAAATTATGCTAATACTAATTAAAATATTTTTGGAAAGATTCAATGAATTGGCGCCTGCATGGCAATCGGTTATACGACGAGCGCGCATGAAGTTGCTTCCAAGATATAAGTCATAGCGACGCTTTTCTGGTTTGATAACTTGCAGCTGGCGGGTCGCGTCTTGGAAGATTAGATCATAGTACGGAGGAGGTGAGTAGAACATGCTGAAGCTGCAAAAAAAAATCAACACCATCGAATATTCAAGTCAGTTTTAAACACCTGTTATTAATTTTACCTGAATGCGTCGACTTCTTTTCGACCATACAATTGTTGAGCGTATGAGAATAAATTAATGTAGGCATTTATCTGGGTTTCGTTGTACGCTTCACCACCTCGAGTCACGATTGCATTAGCCTTAACCTTACCAAGATTGCAGCGGTGGTACTCGTATAGCTCGGCACGCGTTCCTGGTGAATGATGTGAATTTTAATTAGTAATTTTGTTATGCCCAGTTTGTAATATGAGTCATCATATAACGCCATGAGAACCGACAATTCATTTCTGAACAATAAACCATATTTAGTTGCGAGTGTGTTAATTGTTAGAAAATATTTTCGGTCGTTACACTCCACACTTGAATTAGCTGCAAATATCGAAATGACTAACCCACATCATGTCAAAAGGCGCCGTTGTTTAGATTTTCATATTATACTAAATTGTCAGTATACATAGTATATTTTTGAGCCATTATAGTCTCGGCTTGTGCCGGATTTTATCCATTATGGACATTGGTTGCTGTGTGTGATTAGGATCGGATTGGTAGCTTGGTAGCTCACGGTAGCGCTATGAAGAAGTTCGCCAGGGGTCCCCACAAGAATGTTGCATTTCTTAATCGTTTGAATCAATACCTTATGAGAGTTGCAGGATATTTAGGGAAGTCGGAAGGGTTTGCCCAAATATCTGTTGTTGACTTAATTATTACTACCAGTCTTTCCAAAAGTAGTTTATCTCCAATGATTTAGTTATTTTTTCAAAATGTCGAATCGACTACAACGACAATTGAAGTGTTTACTGTACACTGTCTTTGATTTTCAGCAGACCGCTCGAGTTTACCCTATACAAAGGATTGAGGTCAACCTTTCAAATTGAAACCTTAATTGGCAGTTTCGACCAGCAACACGGGTGCTGTAAGTAGCAAGGTTCGCAGTAAGCTGTCAGGCAACTTACACTCAACTTTTTTAATCATGAAACACGACATATCTATGAAATATATTTTTTCCTTCAGCTAGGATGAACTGACTATCATAATTGTGGATGATTTGTGTAGTGGAACCAAGAAAATCTGTATAAAACCTTCAGACATGTGAATTCCATTACATCCATAGACAGCCTTTTTTCTGTAAAAATAAGCCCAAATTGAGTGAATTTGGCCATTAGTGCCCCTTCCTCAAATAACGCGAGATAAATTTACTAGCTCCACAACTTTCGTTTCATTATGTTTACAATCCGTACTACTTTTCATTGCTAAGTACGTACATGATAGTTTGGGAGGATAATACATCAAGTACCAAGTTCACTGCATTTAAAGTATTGGTTGTCCTCAGTATGCACCTTTTCAAAATTAACTCCTTACATGTGCAGGAACAAGTGATCAGTTCATTCCATGGAGCCAGTTGCTACGCCAATGCTGATTAACATTCACTGAGTTATAACTTTATCGTTGTTTTAGATTTTTTCGTGAGACCGCCAATCTATATTTTGTGGAAATTGACGTTGTATGCCAGTGTACGAAAAATTCTACCCCTGCAAGTTTTTGGTCAAGAATTCGATCGAAAGACCCTCGCTTTTCGTAAAAGGCAATTAAACGAGATATAAATTTCTGGGCTAGCATGATGGATAAAGACGAATTTATCTCTTACGACTTCAGTTATTGTATAAGGCTTTATTTTCTATATGTGCGCACGTTCCTCAACAACGATATCTGGGGCCTTCAGAATATTCGCTTTCTTAAATGAGTATCCCGACACAGCAAACGCGGTCTCTCGCGTTCTGGAAGTAAGTGTGAATGCATGATTGAAATAGTGCCAGAGGCCTCCGAAAGGCTGATCATTATGGCCTGAAACGATGGCTGGGAGACTTTGGTCCAGAATGAGGAGCATCTTAAATGTACAGTGTACGAATCAAAGGAGATTTCTGCTACAAAAAGAAAAAGGGTTTCAATATGAAATTTAATATAATTCTGGAGAGCATTGCGAACAGGGTTATTGGGATGGTGATCTGAATGCGGAAATCATCATCATCAACGGCGCAACAACCGGTATCCGGTCTAGGCCTGCCTTAATAAGGAACTCCAGACATCCCGGTTTTGCGCCGAGGTCCACCAATTCGATATCCCTAAAAGCTGTCTGGCGTCCTGGCCCACGCCATCGCTCCATCTTAGGCAGGGTCTGCCTCGTCTTCTTTTCCTACCATAGATATTGCCCTTATAGACTTTCCGGACTGGATCATCCTCATCCATACGGAATAAGTGACCCGCTCACCGTAACCTATTGAGCCGGATTTTATCCACAACCTGACGGTCATGGTATCGCTCATAGATTTGGCCGTTATGTAGGCTACGGAATCGTCCATCCTCATGTAGGGGGCTAAAAATACTTTGGAGGATTCTTCTCTCGAACGCGGCCAAGAGTTCGCAATTTTTCTTGCTAAGAACCCAAGTTTCCGAAGAATACATGAGGACTGGCAAGATCATTGTCTTGTACAGTAAGAGCTTTGACCCTATGGTGAGAAGTTTCGAGCGGAACAGTTTTTGTAAGCTGAAATAGGCTCTGTTGGCTGCCAACAACCGTGCGCCGATTTCATCATCGTAGCTGTTATCGGTTGTGATTTTCGACCCTAGATAGGAGAAATTATCAACAGTCTCAAAGTTGTAGTCTTCTATCTTTATTCTTTCCGTTTGACCAGTGCGGTTTGATGTTGTTGGTTGGTTAGTTTTTGGTGCTGACGTTGCCACCATATATTTTGTCTTGCCTTTATTAATGTGCAGCCCAAGATTTCGCGCCGCCTGCTCGATCTGGATGAAGGCAGTTTGTACGTCTCGGGTGGTTCTTCCCATGATGTCGATATCGTCAGTATAGGCCAGTAGTTGGGTGGACTTAAAGAGGATCGTACTCCTTGGATTTACCTCAGCATCACGGCTCACTTTCTCGAGGGCCAGGTTAAAGAGGACGCGTGATAGGTCATCCCCTTGTCGTAGACCGTTGTTGATGTTGAATGGTCTTGAGAGTGATCCTGCTGCTTTTATCTGGCCTTGCACGTTGGTCAGGGTCAGCCTAGTCAGTCTTATCAATTTCGTCGGGATACCGAATTCTCTCATGGCCCTGTACAATTTTATCCTGGCTATGCTATCATAGGCGGTTTTAAAGTCGATGAATAGATGGTGCAACTGGTGTCCATATTCCAACAGTTTTTCCATCGCTTGCCGCAGAAAGAAAATCTGATCTGGCAAAAGATATGATCCGAGATAATGAACAAAAAAAGATGAATGATCGGCGCGGCCACGGGTCGTTTGCAATTATGGTCATAATAATCTTCTCCGACGGGTCAGTTAGAGTTGTTTTTGTGAAGTCCAATTTGGGAACTGGTTTAGCAGCTCGAAAAAGTGACGGCGATATTATGCCTGCGACTCAGCTGACTTGGACGCATCATTTGAATTTGTCAGTACTTAATTGTAAGATCATATCAAGTCAGTAGGTGTGAAGTTAGGTTATTAAACGAAACATTCATGATTAGGGTGCAAGGACAGTCGAATTGACAGTAAGGAAAGTGACAGATCTGCTGGTCAAGAATCTGACTCCATTATAGTAATAATAATTATTGGCGCAACAATCAATGTTGGATCAGGGCCTTGAAATGTGTTAGAGCACTTCATTCAAGACCATAATGGTACACTGCAGTACCCTGTAGAAGACAATGTGGTCAGCATTGCGCTCGCCCAAGATGCCCAACTCAATACAACTGTGTATATATATATATATATAATAATAATAATCGTTGGCGCAACAATTCATTTTGGATCAGGGCCTTGAAGTGTGTTAGAGCACTGGTCAGCATTGCGCTCGCACGAGATTATTACCCTGATTTGACTCAGGTACGTCAGGACGTCAAATCACGATGCAAATCCCACTGTTACCAGTGAGATTTGAATCGCGACCTTCCGTACGACAGCCTTGTGTTCTAACCATTCAACTATCCGGACACCTGACTCCACTATAGTATGACTAAAATCGACTTTTGGTGTGAGGGGTTTACATATTCGAATAGAAGAATTTAAACTTATGTTGGCAAGGTGAAACCTTTGCGAAAGAACCCGAGGCAAATATATATATCGGCAACTTTATTATCTTCTATGGAGGGAAATATGCCAGATTGCCAGATTGAGAAAATCAGGGTGGTGGTCCCAATTACCCGCAGGTAATATGAGGAAGACGAAAAACCAGCCTTGCATTTCATATGAAGTTGCTCAGCCTCCACGGACGGTTTTCTTTCACGAGAAGTGGTGATGTTCTCAGATTCGCAAAATACTGTGAGCATTGTAGGCAGGAAGTGATTTCAACTCCACCGACTTCAACGCAGCCCATTTGTATGATCCAACTGACCCGGTGAGACAATTATGTTGCTGTTCCTATGACAGTAGTCGAGATGACAAACACGTTCCGAATAGGAGCCGTTGACAACGGAAACGTGGCAGTAAACGCGATGGCGGAGTAAACTTGACGTATTCTCCGCAGAACTGTTCCCTGCACATGTTGCAATTTTTTTAGACCTGCTACTTCCCCTTCCTGGGAATCTAAGGGGATTCCCATGAAGTAGAAGAAGGTGATCATCCTTAAGATCCCGAAGAGGGACTCCTGTTTTGAGTACAGCAATTGGAAGGATATTTGCGTGGACCCTGTTAAAATTATTCTGAAGCGCATTAAAGAACATCATAAAAGTTTGATCAACAGAGAGCAGGTTGACTTCCTTTCTAAATTCTTTTGTTGTAATCACATTAATGCCCTTCAGATCATCGTGGAGTAACGTGTGGATTTAGAACCCCACTACACCTACTCTTCATCGAATTTAAAAATGCTTTTGATAGCGTTAAAAGGCAATGCATCTAGAATATTCTTCGCAGAAGAGGCATTCAGAGAAAGTAATAGTTATCATTAGAGCGACATTGTAGGCCAGCCTTCTGTACATGGTGGCCAAGGTTGGTGGCAAGTGGAGCACTACGGGTAACTACCGACAATTAAATTCGATTATTCGCTCGAATCGGTACCCCCTGCCCATAATAGAGGTCTGCTCCAGGAGACTAGCGGCTCGGTATTCTCGGTCATCGACAACGAGCCTGCTACCAGATTCCGATCGCGAACGATCCAAGGACGCCTGCAAAACAGCCGACAAATACCAAATCGGCCAGTCTGAGATCATATTCGCTGGCTACCACATCAGTAAGCGCGGTTTCTGTTCATCAAAGCCCAAAATCCAAGCCATCACGGATTTCCCGATGTTTATAACCTCCTCGCAGCTAAGACGTGGTGTCATTAAATATTATCACCGCTGCGTCCCGCGTGCAACTGAGCTCTAGGGCCCATTAACTGAGCTACCCAAGGCCAGTATGAATAAAATGTCCAAAATCAGTTGGACAATCGAGGCTGACACTGCGTTTGAGCTTTGCACACCGACGCTTTCAACATGACTATCAGCAGATGGCACATTGGCTCCATTAGATTTTTTTTCTAGAAGCCGTCGGAGGCTGAGCCGCATTTTTCCACTTATGACCCCGAGCATCTCGCTGTTTTGGTTGGCGCCAAGTATTTTTAACAGATCCTGAAGGCACGCCAGTTCGTAATGTACATTGTCCACCGTGCGCTCATAATGTGTCACCACATCAGGTCAGGGAGCTCGACTTCATCGACCAGTATGAAACCCGCGCCTTCGTCGCCAGTCTTTTGAGACCGTTCACCAAGTGGCAAACTGCAGCGGCCGGGTCACAAACAAACGTGGAGCGCTTAGGTTCTCTTGGCCGAGTCTGCGCAAGGACATCTTGCACTGGGCCAGGCAATGAGTGCCATGTCAGCTCTCAAAGGTACACCGTTACAACAGAGCAGAGGTTAGTAATTTCAAAACGCCTGACGCTTGCTTCAATCACATCCATGTCGATCTCATCAAGCTTCCTCTTTGCGAAGGCTACGGGAGTCCATTATATACCAATATACACGGGGGCTACAACCAATTCCAGTCCTGGATACGACCGCCCCCACCATTGTATGGGCCATATTCGACCACTATATCTCCTTTTTTGATACGACTGTGTATATCGTCGTTGATCGTTATTCTCCTCGTTCAGCTCAACCACCTCGTGAGAGCGTCCATATCACCCCCAGCCCAACGGAATTATGGAACAGATGCACTGCACTATGAAAGCCGCCTTAAAGTGAATGGCTCCGAGTGCTTCCAGCAATTTTCCTTGGACTACGTACCACTTTATAAGAAATAGCTTTCAGCTCATGGCTCCACATTCCATGCGAGTTCATTGCTCCCCAGAATAAACCAGCCACCAGCCCCAAAGACCTGTTTGGCCTCTTTAGAGCTATTCGACCGATGCCAGCGTGTAAAAACCAAGACCACCATCCTTCGGTCTTCAAGGATTTAGCTACCTGCGAATGCGTTTTCCGTTGAATCGATGCCAGCAAGAAGCAATCATATACCGCAGCCTTCGGATCTACAGCTGGTTCCATTGTGCCTTCGGTTACACGGCGTTCCCCAAGAGGAAAATCATATTTTTACTTCCTTCTCCGGCCATTGGGGAGGGAATAGTTGTGGCACTACCAAAGCTCCCGCCACCAGCTCAGCGCTCTCGGTGCAAGAAAACGTTGGTCCCGCGCGAGATTTTTGCTTGGAATTCAGTTCTAGCGGTCCTAGGAGTTTGTAGCGTATTCTTTTGCTTTGTTTTTACCACCCATCTCCAATATTTTTCGTTTTCGCGAAATTATGTTTTTCTGCTTGCCAGTAAATAAACAAAAAGATTAATTGCTGTTTCATTGTGAACTTAAGCTAAAGGTATACAGCATAACCAACCAGCAACCAAGGTAGACGCTCCCCAAATGGTTTCATATATTTTTTTAAGTTTTGAGAATCATTACTTACCATCAGGACACAACAGTTCAAAGTCATCATTCAAAGTATTTCTAGCCCAAAATTCCTTCCTTTTTCCGCCGGTATTTTCGCTCACAGTCGTATGTTTAACAAAAGCAACATGTCCTCCACCTTCTACCAAACATCTAAACGCGCCCGTATGACCATAGTAGTCTTCAGATGCATCTCGTCGGCAATATTTCGAGCTTTGTCCGTGGCATAAATCACACATGGTATCATAAGGCACACCGGTGTTGTATTCCGAGCTAATGGCACCCGGAACGCATGATTTCGTGAAATATTCTGCAGCTGCTCGTACACTATCGCAACCGTATGGTCGGATCCAGCCGTTCGAAATCAGATATGCCATTGGATATGTCCAACCTGCAGCCGTGTTTATTCCTGTGTGGCATGTGTATTTTCCTTTTAGGTAGGTTAATTCAGTGTCGGGATCTTCTTCTTTCCCAACTGCAACCACATAGTATTCTGGTTCGCCCAAATTATAGATCTCCGACATGATTGGGATCAGGTCGTGTTTCAGTCCACCTGTGTAAACATCGCCAGCATCAAAGACAGCAACATCTGCTTGACCTGAGGCGATTGCTTGCATGCAGTTGATATGAGAATGGGCTTTGTAGCATGATAGGTCGGGTTTGATGATTTGAGCTTTTAGAGCAGTCTGAAATGGTCCGATTTGATTATTTGGTTTTGCAACTTAATTCAGTTAATCAATTACCCTCATTTTTATGCATTTCTCCATTTCTGGATCAGATGTAATGCATAATGCCATTTTTCCGACTGGACACTGGCGAATTCCATAAATGAAGTCAAGGGCATGTTCCAAGTATGTGGTGTGCGACTGGTCGTCAATTTCGATTGGTGTAAGATATCGAGCGCTATCCTGAATGTGGAATATAATGCAAAGAGATTGGAGTTAATATTTAGCATATGGAAAGTATTGAGAGTACAATAAACGAATCTACCTGAAATAAGGCGTTCAATTTTCCGTATCTATTCGACTCGAACAATTCGAATTTTTCATAGAGCGTTCCGTTGACATCTCCTTCAAGTGGGTTTCCAGTTGAAGTGGTAAAGGAGTTATCCAGCCTGCCAAATCGATTGTCGTTGTAAGGATTGTTTTGGTTGTATTGATCTTGATTGTAATAATTCGGGTCATTGTTGGTGTTATACAGATTCCGATTAGGATCGTATTCATTATTAAAGCGATTGTTATAGTTGTTGTCCCCACCACCGCCGAAATTATTATAGTTTTGATCCCCGAATCGGTTTTGCCCAGTTGAGTTGTGATTCCTAGGTTTGTGCGAGTAAAGCTCCACAGCCCTCTCGAAGAACTTTTGGTATTTTTTCCTCTCTTCGTAATGCCTTCCGGATGATGTAACAATGGCATCTGAAGGAACCTTTCCCCAATTACACGAACGATATTCAGAGAGAGGACGTTTTGTTCCGTCTTTACATAGTAATTCGAATCGTTCTGCTGAAATGCTTTCTGAAAGTAACAATAAAGTCATAATGGTCCTTTGACATGAAACGAATCACGACGTACTAAATTCGTCTCCTTGCACCATTTCGAGAACTGTTGAATGTTTTAAGAACGCTACGTCACCAGCTTCAAGCAAACATCTGAAGGCACCGTCGTAGCCATAGTAGGGATCCGAGGGAGTACATTTTCCACCGGGTACTACTCCAGTACACAAAGCGCAAAGTCTGTGGACAATTTCATTTGTAATAATTTGATACTTGTTCTGGGGTAATATGTTCCGAAAGAAGGACCTACCTATCGGAATTGTCTCCGATGGGATTATATTTATCAATCAAAGAATTCACAGCACAAGAACTATTGAAGAAAGCAGTTGCAGTTTTTACATGATTGTTGCAGTCAACAATTTCCATTCCTCCTTCCTTTTGCAGCTGTTTTTGTATAAAGAAACACTTCGTCAAATTTCTTAGATCGCCGTTTCAATAACCATTTTACCGTATAAATTGGAATTATCCAGCCAGCCAAGCTTCCGACCCATGGAAAGCAAGCTTTCTTCATTCGTAGATCTCGCAAACTGAAGACATCACTCATTGTTCCGGCTTTTACTACAGCTACAGCATAGTAATATGCGAAACCACCATCAAAGTGCTCTCGCATGATGGGGATCAGTGAATTAAAGCGACCAGCGGTGAATATATCGCCAGCATCTAATGTTGTGATGTGAGCTTCTTCCCGATCGATGTGATGTATGCATTCGTCTGCATTGTAGGCCCGTAAACATTTTACTTCCAAAAAGTCGTCGTCAAAGAGCCCTTTGTCGCGTTCAATGTTCTGTGTGAAATTCCCGCACTTATAGAACTCTGGTAGGTTTTTTGTACACCATGTCATAGTCGTTGGTTTGTAGTCGGTGAAATGATGTTGTGCTAAGGATTTTTTTTTTTAAATAAAATAAATGTGTTAATGGTGGAAATAAATTTGAATATGTCCTGAACCTGTAGAAAGGCAGTAGATATTTTAGCGATAACCTTTGGATAGCTGGCTCTTTATTATTATATTAAAACAGTATAGATGCTGAGTTAATTTAATTTTTTGCAGGACAATTATTGAGGAAAACTTGGGAGGTTTCGAGTACCAAGGCAACTTTCAAATAGCAACACAGAGAGAACATTGACAGGAAACTAACTCAACTTGATGCTGATGTTGAAGTACCTGCATTTAACAACGCTGCCCAGATATTCGTTTTGAAAATGCACACACATTTGTACAAGGTCCATGGCGCTGATAACAACAAAAAAGTATTGGTAAAAGAATGCAACTCGGGTGTACTCCCATTTGAACTTCTAATTCCTTCGAAACCTTGCCTTCGGGTAGCAAATGATATTTTTCGTCGCCACATGCTGCTCTGATGGGTATGCTTCAATGTTCCCTCCGAGGAGTTCAATTAGCGCCTTAATGCGCCGTTTTGATGTCTCAAACTCCTATGGCCAAGGGTTCTGAGGGAAGTGCAAGGGGGCAGAATTTAGCCAATTCAGATCGTCATCTCTTTGAGGTCCCCAAAAATGTGTTAACCTAGTGTTCGCAGCCTGGCCTTAGCTATAGCAGGGCACTCGCAAAGGAAGTGCCTGATGGTTTTTCTCTCCTCATCGCAACCTCAAAATGCGCTGACGAATTATAAAGAGCAGACTTCTGTCTGGCCAGTTCATTACCGCCGCCAAGACGACCCTGCAAGGCTCCACCAGCTGTCGACCAAAATGACTATGTTACGCTTGGGGTTTCGACTATAACCTCAGCAATCCACAGGCTTCCAGTATCGCCAGTGTCTTCGCTTGGAATACACTGAAGAATCCCCCCATAGTCCGTACCACTGCACGGTGTGCACCCGAGAATAACACAACACCGACTCCACAGACCATTTTTGATCCTTAGGTAAAAAGAATACTTTGCCATAACCTCGCAAGATATCGGCGGTCTTCTATTCTGCCCTGGTTGAGAAATTCGCATAGTTCCTCTTGAAGTTCAGCTTGGGTGTGGCGTAGTCCGTAAGGAATGCTCAGAGTTTCTGACATACTGCGGGTAAGGTTGTAGAGCCCAATATCAAGCTTGGTTTCGTTATATTTTTTTGCTTAGTGCGGACCATCAAACAATCGATCCATACGTTAGGATGGGGGAGCCACGGCTGTGTACATCGAAAGAACTATCCTCGATCCGGGATTTTGTTTCCCTACGAGGTTCCTCTTGTAGGCCTACTTTACTCTCAGCTCCATATTTAGCTTTCAACTTAGCTTAGGATCCTGGATCACATTCAGATACTTTAAAAGAAAAGTGCCAATTTTTTTTCCATTTAGTCACTCTATTAATAGCTATTAGTTTCTCAGAGATGCACCACCTCTATGACTCATCAAAACGAAACTAATCACTCTTTAACAGTATTTAGGAAACCCTCGGAAATAAAAACTAAACTACATCTAAGAAAATATATGTGCGTGCACGGTGAGAGAGCTATCAAATGAAGTTCATTACACGGACTTGTATGAAGCACAGTTTGTACACATCACACGTCGCAATTTGGTGGTGCTTTTCGTTTTCGGCAGTTACTTTTGAATGTAATTCATTTGCCTGAATTCATTTTGAGAAATGCGGGAGATACTGTTTGAGTTGTAAGTGCTAATTATTGATGTCAGTTCCTCCGTTATCTTTCATAAAAACTGAATTTAAGCCGGAGGTATGTGCATTTTTAGTGGCATTTAATTGTATGATTTTCATAACATTACATTCAAAAGTAACTGCTGAAAACGAAAAGCCCCGTCAAATTGCCAATGCCGTAAGCTATTATCAGAATAAACCTTGCCTATGTGGAGAGAAATTTGCCGACTTGAAATTTTCAGTCTATATGTGAGTCAGAGTTTGTCTGGTGCGTACCGCACACCTAATTGTTTTCTTAGCTTGATACTTGGCCTTTTGTTCCTGTGATGCTTTTTCAATTGGGATGCGTTGGTTGGGGTTACCTAGGGTGAAAATTGAAAATTTACCCTCCAACGGAAGAAGCCCTGGCGCCTTCTCTTCCTTAAAGAGCTCTCAAGGTAATTGGATGCGGAAAGTAGAGAAGCTCCATTGATGAGCAATGCACATCGAAGTAAAAATTATTCAGGTGATATCAGAAAGGGCTAATGGTATATAAGATTTGCGGTTTTGTCCAGTCCAGAGGCAACTCATCAGACTCTGCCTCTGCCCTGGGAGCAGCGTAACTGAAGTGCTTACTGGGTGTTATTTGACCCCTTTTACATTAATTCATAACAAGTCATGGGTATGGAATGTATTGATGTTGAAAACCGCTTGGTAACTTCAGGCCTGAGTCGGTCGAGGCTTCGTCCATGGCAACCCGCGACCTTAAGGAAGCCGGTCCCTCTCCAACGTATCTCCTGCAACGCTGTTACATCGGTACTATATTGGGACAGGGTATCGGCTTGGTGCTTGGCAGCTCCATTTCTGCACAGAGAGCGCACGTTGCGTGAGAACATGCACAACTCGTTGTTCCTGATGAGGGCATAAGAGGAGGGGTTGAACATTTTGTCATTGAGAATCTCTTTCAATGCTAGTCAAAATCTGCTGTAAGAGGAAGGAGGCACGCTTGCTAGCGTAGAGATAACATGCAAGCCAAGACAACGCCTCAGAGAAACCGCCGTAAGAGAATTGATTTTCTTCTCAAGGTATTTGGGAGCGAATACTGAAGGGGCATAGTCAAGGATTGGTTTAAGAATCCCTCTAAATAACTTGATAGCTTCCCTAGGGTGAAGCACCCAGCTGGCCTCGGTGGCAAAATTTATAACTCTGATCACCTTCTGGCCTTATCCGAGATGTATTTAATGTGCTCCTTGACTGTGAGAGAGGCAGAGATGATTCTTCCCAGGAAGGTGATTAACTTTTTATGCTCAAGATAGACATTGTTGATGTTGAGCTTGAAAACATCGAGCCGAGAATGATTGAAAGCAATCGTGCATTACTTTCCTAGGTTGACGGGAAGTTTTAGGAAGTTACATTGATTTATGAAGAGATCTGCCTATAACGAAGAATGCTTTCTGCATCCTCCCGGGAATCCCATGAGGCTATAATTATGGAGCCATCATCGTATTTGAACATTTCCACTTTGCCGAAGCATTTCTTGTGAAGAGAGATCGTATAAACGTTGAAGATTGCTGGACTAAGGACACATCCTTGGGGAATGCTGTCGTTTATGAGAACATGATGATCATGCATGGTTAACTTTCTATTATGCATGATGTTCCATATCCATAGGATGATGCTAGGTGGAACATAACTCCGCCATGCTATTAACATAGGATGCTGGCCCCAAGCCAAGGTAAAGGGGGAGGGTTTGAGGCAATGTACTTTGTGCTATCCTCAGTAAAACAAAAATAAAGTGCTGAGATCAGGTAAAGAGATAAATAGAGTATAGTTGGAGTTATTCCATTATGTTAAATCCTACCTGATCTCTCTTGGTGACTGGTCCCGTGACAGGCCGACCAGGAAAATGCATACAATGTCGTTAGAAACAAGCCTCGGAAAAATGCTAGGGCGTCCACCACAATTGACGCGGCAGGACGGGCCCCAGTCCTGTCGAGAACTGGGCAAGGGTTCTTGACGCATGGACGGCGTCAAGGCGTAAGCAAGTAAGTCCGAACAAAATAAATACGTGTCTGCACGCTAAATGTTGGCGCCCTAACTGGAAAACCGAGGAACTCGCAAGAGCCCTGCGGAAAAGACGCGTTGATATCGGCGCTCGGCAAGAAACCTGATGGTCTGGTGCCAAAAGTTGCGAGATTGAACGCGAACGCCAACACACTCAACATGGTGTTGGCATTGCTATCTCAGAGAGTTTCCGTGATGCCGTTAAAGAAGTCGAATGATTTGATGATCGGCTGATGAAGCCCACCACTATATCAGCTGATCGCGCTATTCACTTCTTCACCGCGTACGCACCACAGACAGGTCGACCTGACGCCGAGAAAGATGCCTTCTGGCAACTTCTCGATGAAAAGACTTGTCACATGCCTGTTGACGACTACATCATCATTGCCGGCGACCTAAACGGTCATGTGGGCGAAAAGGCAGACGGTAATAGGTGCCTTGGCGGAAAGGGGTTCGGAGCGCGCAATGAGGGTGGCAATTGTCTCATTTTCCTACATTTTATAGTGGGAACAGTAAAACGCAAATCGACTATATTCTCATAAGACGCCGACATTTTACCACTGTCACTGATTGCAAAGCCGTTCCCCATGAGACCATCGCACCTCAACATCGGGCATTGTTTGCTGTCCTGCAAATTAAACCATCGATAAAACAGCGTGAGGAACGCACTAGCCCGCGGCGCATTAAATGGTATCGATTTCGTGAGAAGAAAGAGGAAATGACCCCACTTACCCAATTACCAACCATTACGAATGTGGAAGAATCGTGGAACCAAATGAAAGACACGATCCATAAAGCGGCCTCTGCAACCCTCGGGGTAACCAAGCCGGGTAAACGATACATCAACCGAGATGCTTGACTTTGGAATGACGATGTTTAAATAAAGGTCCGTGAAAAGAAACGCCTCTACCACAAATTTCTCGACGATTAAACACTGGCCAATTGACAAATTTATAAGAATGCCAACCGGTAAGCAAAGAAAGCGGTCGCTGTCATCCACCTGTCAGCGGAACTGGTGCTCAGACATGGCGGTGAGGAAGACGGGGCGGCAACCCTGTCGGCCAAACCAAAACCAAGTCGCCGAGGAGAATCTCTATAGTGGTGGCACCGGGAGACGCTGTACTCACTTTGGTTTGCCGGCCGTGATGCAGTAGGCGAATGCTCCAAAAGCCTAATTAGGGTGATAAGACCCGAGTCTGCACGGGGACTCATCTGAAGTGGCAAATTGGTCACGAAACCTTACCAGGGGTACACTGGTACCATGGGAACCGGGATAGTCCCTGGACTCTCATACTTCGGGTGAACTCACGTTGTATGTGAGTACAGCTCGGTTTGCGGTTGGCCCCCCTAGTTGCAGTTTCATGGTGGTTGTGCTCAAGCGAGAAGAGACCTTCGGGCCTCGGCGTGGTGTTGCGTTTCAACACGGGTGCCGTAATCCATAGTTCGGTAGAGATTTAGGTAATTCTTGCATCCACCAGTGTGAATGCTTAGCCATGCAATTGTTATAGACTGGTACCGTTGTTGCTTGTCTCAGCGGGGTTTTGATTGTGGTCACAAAATCAATCCGTGCCTGAAGAGGACCGTAGGATTAAGTCTCCACGACAGGTACCTACGTTAAACACCATGGGCTTAACTGTCAGCGCAACTGAAGTCGAGGAGGCAATAAAACGAATGAAATTTGGGGGCCTGACGACATCGTACCTGAGTTCTGGAAAGCGAAGAGCTGGGACACAACACTGTGGCTCAGGAAGGAAGAACACTATCTGACTGGTAAGAAAGTACAACTGTTCCAACATGGAAAACGAAAGGTAGTCCAGCAAAATGTTCAAATTACGGTCCGATCCAGTTACTTATCCATACCATGAAAATTTTTGAATGCATTCTTGACAACCGTATTCGCGAAATCGTTGAAATAACCATGAATCAAGCCGGCTTTGTTAAAAACTGCGGAATTACTGGTGCAATACATGCTGCCCGGTTACTCATGGAGAAACACTATGAGAAGCATCGCCCTCTTTACATTGCATTTCTGGATTTAGAGAAAGCGTTTGACCGTGTGCCAGAGGAACTCGTGCGCTGGGTTCAATTGTTCTACCACGATCCGAAAAGTAAAGTTCGAAGTGTCGCGGGTATATCAAAACCGCTTCGTTCTTTGTTGGTGTTCATCAAGGAAGCGCCCTCTCACCACTCCTCTTTGTTCTTTTTATGGACACCGTCACACGGGACATCCAACGTCCAGCGCTCTATACACTGCTTTATGCAGATGAACTTTTCCTAGCATCTAATAGCAAAAATGATCTCGAGCAATTTGTCCAAAAAATGGAATGATCGCCTCATGCAACACGGTCTCAGATTGAATCTGAATAAAACTGAATTTTTGACGACCGATGCCCATGAAACAGACACAACCACTGTCATCAGCAGTGACATGCCCAGAAGTGAGCGATTTAAATGCCTCAGGTCAACGCTATCAGCCAATGGAGAACTGCGTTAAGAAATTGCTTCACGCATTAACGCAACCTGGACGAAGTGGCGTTCCACAACTGATGTTCTTTGTGATCGGCGTATCAACGGACGTGTCAAATCTAAAATTTACCGCAATGTCGTCTGTCCTGTCGCCCTCTACGGTTCTGAGTGTTGGCCGACTATAAAAGACAATGAACCGTGTGACACGTTTTGATCACATCTGAAATGAGGATATCCGCGATCGTTATGAGGTTGCACCGATCATGGAAAAATTGCGAGAGAGGCGTCTTCGATGGTGTGGTCACGCAAATCGCGCTAACTAGAATTCACTTGCCAAGATTGGTCTGAACATCGAAGTCGATGGTAAACGACCAAAATGCAGGCCGAAACAACGGTGGCTTGATACGCTGGATGGGGATCTAATAGCCTCGAGATTGCATCCAGATCAGGCATTTGATAGAGTCAAATGGCGAAACCGATCACGACGAGCCGACTCCGCTTGTGAACGAGACAAAGGCTGAAGAGAACAAAGATGTCAGGTGGAACATGCCTGTCAGCCATGATTGCTATGAGGAGCGACAGGTCCACCCTTTCGTAGGCTTTGCTGATGCCCAGGGATAGGCCAAGGCCATGTTTTTGTTTCTCTTTTCAATGGCGATGTGAAGTAGCAAAATAATTTAGACACGAGGAGGTAAACCTGTATTCCCTGTAAGCAAAACATTTCTCTGGCAGCAGGCGGGATCCTCCAGAGCTATGACAAGTCTGGATTTGACCATGGCATTTGTTAACTTGAAGAAAATGTTGAGAGGGGAAATCGACCTAAAGTTGTTGAGATCATTTTGAGATTTACCCCTTTTGGCGACGGGACTAGTTTGATCTCCGTTGTCTCGTGCATCCTGAGAGATTGTTCCAGACACTGGACATATGTGTAGCTAATCCCATCCGTACCTCGCGTAGAGCGCTTTTGGTGTTTGTCGAGATCTAGCCTTTTGCATTGAATTGACATGAGTTTTTTTCACTAATTATATTCCATAGTTATGTACTTTCAGCACTGATTCCACGTGCCACTTCAGTTGATGCTGACATTATGAGAATATGTACAACTACTGTTTCTTTTCACTGTAACAATTTTGTGATTTTAGTCACCTTTCAGCGTCCATATCTTCTGAGCAACTAAACAATATTTCTAAGTATTGCACGTAGGAAGATTCCAACAATGTTGCTTTAATAGTTTATCATTGATTAAGTTGGAGATAAATCTGTCGGCACAATTTCGCGGTTGTTTACAAAACAAAGCATCGCCGCAAAACCGATGACACATATCCAATTCCAAATAATGTTTCTTGTGTTGGTAAGATTGACACCTGTTGACTCCCTTCGAAGACATCTGTCAAACAAATTGTTTTCGGAGTTTTTATTGAAATAGGAGTAATTGGGTCGTCCTGACTTAAAATAAGTTAATATCGCAGCTCAGGATAAACTTTGTAATCCAAGTTTTCATCGCTAGAACATCGCAAACGCAAGAAACTGAACACCTAATTGCCGAGACTGGTCCAACACCCAAAATACATTTCATTCAAAATAATCTAAGAAATCACACACTAACCATGAACATTTTGTATTGCACAGATAACTATAAACACAAGGCACAGTTTGAACATGTTATCAGATTTTGATAACATTGTTTTCAGATAATATTTCGCGAAAAAGATAAGAATTCAACGTTAACAAGACATGACACACTACACCTAAGACACGCCCATGAACATGGCAACGGGTTTGTTTGAATTGGACTAGAATGGGAGCGTCGTGGTGACAGCTGACTCAAGTTTGAGGAGTTGTGGGCCAATGGGTTTGAGTCCACGGAAATACTTCGCCTCGCAGAACAGATCAACTTTTATTTGGATTTATTATAAAAACGGACTTATTTACGAGAGTATACAGCAACAAACATCGTCTAATCAGTATCCATTTCGGAATCCGAGCTATCATCGCTACTATCACTATTTTCACTTCCAGAACTGTCGCTTCCCTCACTGCCGGAATCAATCCATTCATGGGAGCGTGAAGTGTCGGAAATCAGAGCTTTCCATTCGTCCAGCTTGTGTAGATCCAATGCATAGAAATCGCCAAGCGTGCTCTGTTTCTTGTCCTCCTCGTAAATGCCACCGTACAGGTATAAGGTTCCCTTGCAAATGGTCATTCCAGCGTTCATTCGTGGATGAGGACCTGGTTTCGGTTTCAGTTTATCAAACAAGGACGCGATTTTACCTTTGTTGCTGGCGTTACTCGAACTTCCGCCGACTGTGACGGTGAAAATTCCGTCAGTAGTTACAGTCGTAGAAGCAGCTACTGGCGCGTCTTCTGCCATTTCAACTTCCTGGGATCCGTCGCCAGCCTTAGATGACTTCCCAGCTTTCTTCACAACCTCGACGAGGCGGAAAGTGGTCGAACTCAAATCTAAGTAGTACAAATCGTTGCCAAATTGCCCAGAAATGTTCTCCTCGTCTTCGTCGATGTCCATGACGCCACCGAAGCAATAGGTTTTGCCATTTGGTGCTGTTGTGAAGGCAATACCACTTCGCGGATGGGGTCGGTAGCCGCCTGGTTTAACGCTTACCCATTTGAATTTTGTGGCGGGATTTGATTCTAAAAAGGCAAGAAGGCATGAGAAAACAAAGCAGTTGGTTGCGAGAGAAGAATTTCACTTACTGTCCGGTGTAAGTGCGAACATATCAGCGTGTGTTATCCCCCGATCGACTTCCTTGTTCACTTTGGACTTTGTGTACCCGCTCCAGATCAAAATCCGACCATCGGGAGCCGCCGCTATGCACGAACCGGAACGAGGTGCGGGTGGGATTGCTCCCGCAATTTCGATTTTTAGCCATTCGTAGCTCTCCAGGGAGAAGACGTGGACGTCGTTGAAGTACTGATACGAAGTGTTGTTGTCGTGGAATCCTCCAAAGATGAAAAGCTTCTTTTTGGCAGCCACCATACGATGGCCACTCCTCGCTGAAGGCCCGTTGGGAGCATTTACCTTCTCCCATTTCTTCGTGTTCAACCGGAAGACCCACAGATCTTTGAAATGGTAGAATTGTGCTTGTGAGGGGCTTGCGTATTCGCCGCCGAAAAGCTGAAAGATTAAATATTCACGTCAAAGATCAGAGCTATTGGTTGAGTCACAGTTTCACCAAAATTTCTATCCAAAACTCACCCAAAGCTGTCCACCATCAGCAGCAACCGTAACCATTTGATGGCCACTTCGCGGAGCCGGACCGCTAGGCGACTTGACTAGCTTCCATTCATTTTTCGGGATGTTATAAAAGTAAAGATCGTTGTAAACACAAACTTTCTGTCCATTGAAGAATTCTCCTCCAAACAGGATCAGTTCTTCCTTTTCGGGATGAGCGCAAAAGGAAAAGCTCGACCGCGCCGACGGGGGAGGACATACTGTTTCGGTCACTTCTTTTAGCCTTTGCTCCTCAGCTTCTAATTTCGCTACAACTTCTTGGATATCTGCCTGAAACGATTTAGATATTGAAATTAACGTTTGTTTTCACGGTTTAAGGTAAACACACTTCTCCAAGTTTTGCCAGTAATTTTTTCTGCTTTGCTGCTAGCTTTTTGTCGGTTTTCATTTGAGTCTTCTCTGCGCCTTTGCCTTTCTTCTTATTTTTGTCTTTCTTGCCCATTTTTAATAATTTGCGAAGTTATAATTCGAAAAATGAGGACAGTGGGAACTCACTCCAGTTGACAGTCGGCTATTTTGACATTTCGCCTCAGCTTTTGTGTACATTCGAGCACGTGGTACTAATGTACTAGAAGCAAGTGCTAAAAGTTGTCGAAATACTAGATACTCGATTTTATAGCAAAAACGCGGGAACAGGTTGAATGGAAAGTGATTGAAAATTTTCTAAAATAGAAAAAGGAAATTGGGCTTGGGTATAGGAATTTGATGTTACGTGTTACAAGTTACAGAAGTAAGGAGCATTGTGCCGATGTTGGTTTATGCATCCGTAGTGTGGTGGGTTAAGGGGAGACTAAAAGGTAAACTAGCCGCACTGCAAAAAACTGTGTTTCTTGGTATTACTGGTGCCATGAACGCGACATCCGGCGCAGCTCTAAATGCATTACTCAATTTGCGGCCCCTGGATATATTTATTTAAAGCACTGCAATGGGAGCAGCGCGTAGACTGTGTGTGTGTGTGTATGGTGGGGGAGAAGCTACACCTTCTGAGCACTCAGGCCGTGTTGGCCCATTGTACTCGCCTGTCAGAATGCCCACTTTTAAAACAATTGGTTGAATTCAATTATTTTATTTAAAACTAAGAATAGAATATAAGCGAAAATGAAATATTATGGGTTATCGATATATGCGGTTCGGGAGTTTAGCTCAGACTAACTTATAGAAAAATGCAAGCAAAAATTTTGATTACAATTACATAGACTTCAAGTTATATGTGTAAAGAAAAGAGAAAATATTACAATAGGCAAGTATCAAAAAGAATTCAACACCCACAATAGACCTGCAAGTCCTCCTGCTTTTCGACAGGATAAATTTTGCGGTACGTATGTTGGGTTCTGGCAGGAAAAGTTTGGTGTGTCGAGCAGCATTTAAGCTCTGCCACCTGTCGTTATGGGAAACTTGTTCACAGTTTTTGAAAACAGATTTAGCCAATGCTACTGATACCCCAATTGCTGGCTCCGGTCCCGGCATAGGGGAGATTGACCCCTCTTTCGCTAAAGCGTCAGAGATTTCATTTCCCTCTATGCCACAGTGACCAGGTACCCAGAGTAGTTTCACCGTATTGAATCTAGACATAGAGTTCAAACGGTTTCTGCATTCCTGAACGATTTTCGAGGTGATCAAAGGACTGCTCAATGCCCTCAGTGCAGCTTGACTGTCACTACAGATTGCGATGCGCCTGCCCTTCAACCGCTCGTCAATCACCCAGTTTGCCACCCTTAGGATCGCATAAACTTCGGTTGAAAAACGGTTGCATATGGTCCCAAAGGAAAAGCCCATTTCTCGTTTTTATTCGAGAGGTAGACTCCGGCTCCAGAACCCTCTTCTGTTTTTGAGCCATCCGTGTAGAAGACTTCCGTATATCCCTCCACGCATTCCTCTGGGTCTTCCCAGTCCTCTCTACGCTTCAGGGTAACTACATATCTTCTACCAAACAGATGTATGGGGACACGAGAATCGGAAGGCATTGTAAGAACTGGATTCAGTCCTCCCAGTAACTCTTCCAATGCTCTGTGCACCCACATCCGTTGTTTTCCCATAGATCTAATCGAATTAGCCTATGAGCTGCTCTCATTGCAGTGCTTTGAATAAATATATCCAGGGGCTGCAAATTGAGTAGTGCATTCAGAGCTGCGCCGGATGTCGTGCTCATGGCGCCAGTGATACCCAGGCAAACAGTTCTTTGCAGTGCGTCTAGTTTACGGTGAAAACCTTTTTGTCTCACCTTAACCCACCACACTACGGATGCATATACGAACATCGGCCTAATGATGGTAACGTATATCCACGTTACCACATGAGGCCTGAGTCCCCATGTCGAGGCAAAGGTCCGTCTGCACAGCCCATAAGCTGTGAGAGCTCGTTTCATCTTTACCTCTACATGTTTGTTCCAAAGAAGTTTTTTATATAGAGTGACCCCCAGATATTTCACTTCTTCGGAGAGTTGAAGGGTAGTACCCATCTCAGGGAGACAAAGTCCATCCAGTTTTCTCCTTTTTGTGAATAAAACCATTGTGGTTTTATTTGGATTAACTGACAAACCATGTCTAAGGCACCAGCTGTCTATCAAATCAACGGCACGCTGTATATTCCTACACACCGTTCCAAGATCCCGATCAACAGCAAGTACAGCCACGTCATCAGCATAAGCTTGAGCGTGTATTGGCAAACTTTGCAGTTCGCATAGCAGTGAGTCGATCAGCATACTCCACAGAAGCGGCGAAAGCACACCTCCTTGGGGGCAGTCCTTCGTCGCTTCTGTAGTCAGGTAGCGATCGACCCCTACCTCAGCGCACAACAATCTTTGCGTTAGCATAGCATGGATCCACTTAATTAAAGCATCATCAACACCATGCGCTCTGGCGACATCACAAAGTTTTTGAAAAGGCGCACAGTCAAAAGCCCCTTCAATGTCCACGAACAACCCCATCGCGTACTCACCATTCAAAGTTGCATCCTCTATCTCTGTGACCAAAGAATCAAGAGCGGACTCACAGGACTTCCCACGTTGGTAAGCATGTTGGTTTTCACTAAGTGGGTGTGACCTAAGTGCGTTTCCACGAATGTGATGCTCCACCGGTCTCTCCAAACCTTTCAGCAAGAATGAAGTCAAGCTGATCTGTCTGAAGTTGTTTGGATTAGAATAGTCGTCTTTCCCAGGTTTCGGTATGAAAACTACCTTAACCTGTTGCCAAGAAGAAGGCACGTAACCCAGAGCAAGACATCCTCGAAAAATATTTCTTAGAGGTCGTTCTAAATGCTCCATACCCTCCTTTAGCATTGCCGGATAGATGCCATCCATGCCAGGTGCTTTGAAATGTTCAAAGGACAGTATGGCAGCTCTAACCTTTTCATGGGTATAGCGCATAGACTACTTCCATTAGATCTATGGGGAAACAACAGATGAGGGGAGGGGCACAGAGTATTTTAAGAATTACTGGGAGTACTGAATCCAGCTCTTACAATGCTTTCCGATTCTCGGGTCCCCATACATCTGTTTGGTAGAAGCTATGAAGAACTGGGAAGTCCCAGAGGAACGCGTGGCGGGATATACGGACGTCTTCTACACCGATGGCTCAAAAACAGAACAAGGCCCTGGAGTCTTCCTCTCGAATAAAAATGAGAAGTAGGCTTTTCCTTTGGGACAATATTCAACGATCCTAACGGCGGCAAACTGGGTGATCGACAATCGGTTGAAGGGCAGGCGTATCGCAACCTGAAGTGATAGCCAGGCTGCGTTGAGGGCGTTGAGTAGTTTGATCACTTCGGAAAACTCTATCTCCAGATTCAATACCGTGGAACTACTCTGGATACCTGGTCACTGTGGCGTAGAGGGAAATGAAATGCTTTTGCAAAAGAGGGTTTAATCTTCCCCATGCTAGGACCGGAAGTAGCAATTGGCTAAGGCTGTCTTCAAAAACTGGGAACAAGCTTTCCATAATGACAGGTGGAAGAGCCTAAATGCTGCTAGACACACCAAACTTTTCCTGTCAGAACCGAACATACGTATCACAAAGTTTATCTTGCCGAAAAGCAAGAGGATTTCCAGAAGTTTTGCAGGCAGTCTGACAGGCCATAATTCACTAGCTGGACATATGTTTAGAATAGAAATTATTCAAGATGATACGTGCCCCTCCTGTAATGAAATCCACGGTAATCCACGGAGCATTTCCTATGTGAATGCCCCTGCTATGGACACATCAGATATAAGATTTTCGATGCCAATGCTCTCCAATTGCGACGGGTAGCATCACATCCACTAACGGAAATCCTGGGATACGTTAACGAATGTGAGTGCTCAGAAGCTTCTCCCCCACCACACACACACACACACAGGTGTACTGGAGTGTTTACAACCTCCCCCAGACACCACCTTGATGTGGTGGGGTAACATGGAGTAGTTCGCTATTATGTTCACCCTTTTGGCGAAACTGTACGACAAAGATTAAATATTTAAAGGAAAATTCTCTGGTTAAAAAAGAGTGCAGGTCCTAGGGCGAAAACTTAGGTTAGTACCCACGATGCAGCACAAAACCTGGGAGAGACTTGGTGGCCTAACGCCGACTATCTTGACCTCCACGTGGTTATCTCTAGGAGTCTTTTCTTAAGGAAAAAATTCAAAAGAAGAAAGATGGAGATGAGTCTTCCTCGACTTCAAATTGTACCAACTGGGCCTCCAGGTTGGAGACTGCATTGGGAAGAGATTAAGCTTGCAAATCACCCAGGAGGGGTAGGGAGTTTATGGACCCTCTTCCCGGCTATAAAAGGTTTTTTATATTATCATAGTAAAATTTGAATACCCCGTGAGGGTATGCAGGAGAAAGGGAAAGGTCTCCGCTCCCGAACCCCTTAAAGAATTATAGCGCCTCAAATCGTGTCATAACAGTAGCGTTTGACTTTAAATCTCATCTTTGAGGGGATATGAAGGGTATAAAAAGAATTTCGCGGGAGGTCCTCACACTCAAAGCTCGTTGAAAAATCGAGGTCGTCGCCTACTCTTAAAAAGTTATGGCGGTTCAAATGGGGGGTATTTTGATATCATCAGGATGAAGTTCTATTCGCTAGTCCCAGAGAAGGAGGGGACAAAGGAGGTATGTGAGAGGAAGAAGATGATCCTCTCTTTTTAACACCGTTGAATAGTTGTGGCGATTGTCCCTCGTTGAAAAGTTATGGCGCCCCACAAAAGGACTATTTTCGTTTCGTTACTTTTTGAGCCAATCATCGTCACGCTGTGAAAGGAGTTGCTTCACTCTCTGTCGAACCCGTGCGTTTCTTGTATAGAATAGGAGCTGCTAAGTAGCCTTTAGTCTATCCCTATATGAGGTTGATGGTGTATCATCACAAGAGATTCGCTGGATAGCCATTTAGTAAGCCATGTCCTCGAAGTAGGTTTCCAAGTCTGTCAAAAAATGAAATCTGCTGTTATTGGTTTTCAAAAGTTGTCAAGTGGTCAAGTTTGGAAATATAAGCCTCATTAACGTTCATGTCCTTATGGAGGGGATTGCAGAGTTGGGGAAGGATATCTTTTATGACGCGTAGAACGAACTTTCGAAGCCTGCACCAGATATGATATCAAAATTATATTTGGAGATTTCACCAGTCAAGCAGGAAAGCAGCCCGTATTCAGACTATACGTCGGCTCCTATAGCTTGCATAAGTTTACGAAAGACAATGGAATGTGTGTATCAGGGTAGCTGAGTGGCTAGAGCACGAGGCTATCGTACTTAAGGTCGCGGTTCAAATCACACCGGTGGCAATGGGACTTGTATCGAGATTTGACGTACCTATCATCTCAGTTGGGAATGAGCATCTGAATCAAATCAGGGTAATAATCTCGGACGAACGCAATGCTGACCACATTGCTTTCTATAGGTTAACACAATCCTGTAGTGTACCGTTACGGTCTTGATTGAAGTTCTCTAACACACTTCAAGGTCCCAATTCAATTGGATTGTTGCGCTAATGGTTATTATTATTATTAACGGGGAGCAGTGTCGTACGAAATGGTTGTTGAAAGTACCTGGTCTGCACGAAAAGAGATCCATAAATAAATGTGAATCTTTCCAGATGGGAATACTTTAACCAAATTGACCACGTGCTAACTGAATGCCGCCACTTCTCAGGGGGCAGTATAGGCTCAAATTACTATCTCGTGTCATTGTGACCCATGGCTCGAATAACAATAGCATTTTGCATTTCTTCGGATAATCAATTGAGAGTGAACAATGAAGTCGTCCATAACAAAGTCCTTTATAACATCTATAAGGGAAAATGGAGGCCGCAGTAACTGCAGCTATCAGAGGACTTGGAGATGAAACATCAATAAATGATCTTCGAAACTATCAGAAGAACGTGTAGTGTCCACGGCTTTGCGGCACGTGCAATATTTCATTCGACTTTCCAGGGACAATGTTAAAAATGAATGCATTTAATAATATGTAATATTTCCCTTTTTTCTTTCCTGAATGTCACCCCCAAAGGATGTTAACCTTGGTTGTCCCAATATGCTCCTGTCAATTTCCTAATTCTCATCTCGACATTGGTTTATATGCAATATTTAACATTTGAGGGGAATTTGATTTTCGACCGAATTAGAGCGATGGTTTGAGTATTTTGATGAACTGCTTAATAACCAGAATATCGGTGAGTTGAAGGTCCCGCCAACTGAAGATGACGGAAAAATGCTGTCACCATCAACCATGAAAAAAACAGCCCGTGCAATTAATCGGCTTAAAAATCATGAGCCAATACCCTGCCCTGTAACTTGGAGCTTAAGAATACACTTAAAGCATCCCCTGCTTGTCGTAAGAGGCGACTAAAAGGGACAGAAACTTGTGGGCTAGTAACCTGCAAATTCTAAAAAACTCTATTGCTATCGAAACGTCAACAACGCCTCCGATAATGACTGATCTCACGGCAACGAACTTGGACTATCGAAAACGGACTATGATTGGCTTCTGGAATGTGTACACGCTTCTCGACTACGGTAGCGAGGATCCTCAAAAGGCTCACTTTCTGCAACTTGAGCGGGAATTTCAGCGATATAAACTAGACATTTTTGGCCTAAACGAACTAAGACGGTGGGATTCTGGAGAGTACTCATCTTCCTCTTGCAGCGATATGCTTTTGTACTCTGGAAAGCTAAATGATAGCAGGCGAGAATCCGATGTCGGGGTACTTTTGACGGCTACCGCAAGGCGCGCTCTCTTAACCTAGGAGTCGGTTTCTGACAGACTTCTAATTTCGGTCCAGGTTAAAGAGCATCACAATTGTGCCATAGTGAAAAAGGGTGCTTTCTACGAGTAATTAAACGCGGTTGACAACACCTTGCTCGGACATGTGATGAAGAAGCACGGTCTTGGCAGCGGTAACGGTAATGGTGGGAGGTTCGTGGATTTCTGCAATCTTCCACTGCCGAAAGGGATCACTATATGATGGTTGCTTACGTTCGCTGGGATGTTGCGTCCGCCACTTCTTATAGGGTTGGGTCGCCCCAAGGGCTCTTGGCGCAGAAGAGTAGAACACGAGTGCAAGCGACTCGGGAAGCCGTGGGGGACTTGAAGGGCATTTCACATAACCCCAAGCAATGACGCGTAGGTGCGGTTGATGCGCTGTACCCCACTTAGGAGTGAAGGGCAAACCCATATATAAAAGGGAAATATTAAACAGTGCTACAATTATACAGGTGTCACGTTGCTGAGCACTGTTTATCTCCCTAGGTCAGATAGTCTCATACGACTAGAAGATCATCGGCCATAGAAAACAGGCTTCATTCTAGGGAAAACAGTAACGGGTCAGATCTTTTCTAGGCATTTGGGGCTATTTCTGTGGTTTTTGTGAGGACTAGGACCGGTGTGTTTAGAGATGATCAATCAGTGAGTTTGGAAGTGAGCAAATCAGTGAGCAACATTTCCATGATGCTGGTCCGTCCCATAGGGATACTAACAATCTCCATTCCGATTGCCGTGAAAATAAATGTTGGAGCTTAGACCTGAGCTAGGGTTTAATAATCAAGGTTTTCGTGATATGCTTCTTTATTTAGGGTGCACTGATGAGGCTACCTTAATGTGGTATTTCTGGCGGCCGGTCTAAGTTCGTACACAGCCAGCAGAGCAGAGCATGTCGGTTGTTGGATATCCTGCCTTTGAAGGAAGTCATGGAATATCATCCATATGCTTGGTAAACAGAACTCGGCATGGATTTAGGACACTGAAGGATAGATTCATGAATGCTAAACAGGGAAAGCTTAAGGAAGCGCAGCGGTTTTAGTTTGGTGTTCGAACTCGAAGAAAAAAGAATCTTAAGGTGTCCGGGAACAGTCATCACATGATCCTTCAAGTTTCCCTGCGAAGGTTGAAATTCAACTATATGAGGAAACTGCAGAGCGCCATTTTTATTTTAAGAGCGAAAAAGATGGTCTTTGATTCATACAAATGTGAGAAAATGCCAAATATCGCAATTTTCAGAAGAATCGATCATAGGCGGGTCGAAGCTTTAACGGTAGAGAGTGAGCAAAACCCGATGACACCAGTGGGGCCCAAATTGATCATGGAAAAAGCCCTTAAAGGTCTTCTATTAAATATGAGGGTGCGCCTATGTAAAAAACAAAAGGTTTTGTCAAATCCTTTATATCCTTTTGGTGCAAGAGCCATGTATTTGATCTAACAAAATCTACGATATTGGTACAGTTAAGGAGCGCAGGATCTCCTACAATGAAAAACTCACAAGACCGATATCCTGCGTATAGCTGCCAAAATTATTAGTGACAATCAAATCGAGATTGTTCTGTACCGAGGACTTAGCTGCGGTCATCGTACAATACCAGATTAATGGCAAGAGGAGAGATCTGACAATTGCCCCTGTGTACTTTTCAATAGGTTGTGATGTGAACATCTTTGTCGGGGTAGTAGCAAATGCAATCCTAGCCAAGGGAAGTTATTTGATTTCATTACTGGTCTCTTAAGTCTTTTCTTCCAAATTGTTGGTCGATTGATGAAACTTTAACGAACTCGAGTGTTGAGTCCGTGTGGACTTTCTTCAGTGGACACCATTCGGGAAAACAGGTGACACAAGTGAGAGGGCGACAGTTGTGGATTTCAGCAAAATGTTATTGGCTACGAGTCAAAAGTAAAAGCTGCTATACTATCCTCGGGATACCAGAGGCTGGACGAATCGAGCATACATTTTGAGCCGTCACTCCTCTATGTTTCACCCGATATCAGATAAGGTAACTTTCGAAGAGAACTAATTGAGCCTTTTCATTCAAAACCTTATATGACCATATTCTGTGGAAAAAATTTTCGATTGAGGTAGGAAAAGCATTGATAGTGGTACTTGGGTCCGGACTTGCACGAGTTCACGCGCGATCGAGACTTTTTTTTTTATTTTAAGCTTTAGCTCTCGTGTTATGTTGTGGTAGGTTCGTGCGATAGTAAGTATTCAAAGGACCTCTACCACATTCCTGAGCCTAGCTAGCAGGCATGCAAGCGCGTGTCGACGAGGCTACAATATTTGTGGGCGGACCTTCACGGTAATTTTCGTCAACTTTTTAGGTTCTTAGGGTAGCTGTCCAGATTAGGTCGACTCCGGCTAGTCCTCATGGCCTGTTGACCATCGACCAGTCTACATTTAGTTATTACACGACAAGGATAATTCTTAATTAAAATTACGTTCGGCTATAAATTTTGTGACCAAGAGGGAAATTGAGAGTCTTTCGCTCTTCATAAAGTTCCGATGGAATTTGTTCACCGCTACTTTTCAAATTTCTTAAGAGCTGAATAATATTTTCGGAATGATATATTTTATCAGAATATCGTTCTTGCCAAGTACGGCGTTTTAACTGTCAGAACTAAGCGCATAATATTCGTTTACACACAGGTGTGTTAAGTGTAAAAAAGGTCCTTCCTGAGGAATGTTCAAGATCTACAGCCGAAACATAACACTCGCGAAAGAGGTCATCCCGACAGCTATTGCTGGCCATAAGGGAATGTAGCAAAGCGAAAAAATAAGCGATAAGACACGTGTCTGACAAACAGGGATACAGATGTCTCAAAGTTTAGTCAAACCAAATGTTTCTTACATTCAAATCGCCTGGGAATCTCTTTCTGAAATTACGGTCCATTCTATTCTCACCCCTTTCTCTAGTGCTTTTGATAAATTAGTTTAAAGTATCGCGCGTGTCCGGATAGCTGAGTGGTTAGAGCACAAGGCTATCGCACGGAAGGTCGCGGTTCAAATCTCACTGGCGGCAGTGGGATTTGTATCGCGATTTGACGTCGGATACCAGTCGACTCAGCTGTGAATGAGTACCTGAGTCAAATCAGGGTAATAATCTCGGGCGAGCGCAATGCTGACCACATTGCCTCCTACAGTATACTGTAGTGTACTGTTACGGTCTTGAATGAAGTGCTCTACCACACTTCACGGCCCTGATCTCATATGGAACCAAAGCGCCGCTGCTCAAGTTCTGTTTGATTCTTTAAAAGTAAACTTGTACTCCGTTCTGGCGACTCATTTAAAGAGCAGGCTTAATGTCAACTTCAGTTGATGTAGTTGGGATGTCGCTCCTATCCCTACTATCAAAAGCCTTTTCGAAATCGAGGAGAAATAAGTGGACCGGAGATCTAAACTCCGCGCACTGCTCAATAATGATCCGAAGAGTATTACTGGAATCGGCTTGGGAGGATCCACAGCGGAAATCGGCTTTCTGTAGATCAACTTTCATTTTAGTTAATGTCTTTGCGACATCAGAAAGTACGCGAATACTCCTTCAGTTATCGCACTCAAAGTAGGTGACCTTCTTCGGAATTTTAACGATAATTCTATTGAGTGATGCACTAAAGAAGTTCTCAAATCTTCAGGGTTTATGAATGAGTGAAAGTACCAACTTTGCGGAGACTGCAGGGTCTGCAGTGAACAGTTTCCCAGGGAGACCATAAAAATCGGCGATTTTACTTTGTTTGAATGCGTTGACGTCAAAGATGATTTAACGAATACTGGCCGCTCCTGCAAACGCGTATATTACCGTGGCTTGGTATATCATCCAAAAGAGGTGGAACTTCACCCGATATTCATAATAAACTCCTGCTTACCTGATGAATTCCTTCATCGCATAGTGCTGAAACCATCACACTCCCTGCGATCAACAGAGCTCCTTGCTTTTGCGTAATCAGTCAGGTTTCATAAGTCCTTTTTGGACGTGGTTGACAACTTCACTCGTGTCACAAATAAAGGCGTTGTTGATTGTGGCTCAATGCTCATCAGTATTCTCAGGAGGAAGGCTTGATATATGAAAGGATCAGCCAGTTTGGGAGAATTTTGAAGTAAAAAAACGTAATCCTTTTTTCACATTGAAAGTATATTTTTAAAAGACAGTTAAATATTTGAAAAACAGCGCAAAGCACTGTCAAATTTGAACAAAATTTAAAACAAGAGATTCTACAAATATTCGAGTCAAAATAATTTCAATTAAAAGCAGTTTAAAATGTGTGATGCTTTAAATAAATGCAAATCCCGCGAGTTTACTATTAGATGTAAGTAGGAGGTTTCTGCAAGACAATACCGGTAGGGGTAGTACCAGCTCGATTCACCGACCAGTTTGAATCGAATCCGCATGCTGAGTCGGAATCAGAGTCACTTGGCTGCTCCGAAAGGCTTCCAATGGGTGAACGTAGTTGATTTGGGGTAGCTGGCATGCTGCTGTAACCAGCCAAGATTTGTTCGTTATCTGCATTCCGCTTCGAACGTCGCTTCTTCATTGATCCATCCTTGGGCGGTGGCATCATGTCCTTGTCCTTATTCGGAATGTTGTCAGCAGAACCCCAACTTTTATGGATTTTAGTCGGATCGAAGAGGCTCCCCGTCGGCGGAGCACTTGCTCTCACATGGGCTGGGAGGTGGTGGTGTCCTGGACCCCTCATTTTCGCCTGTCCCGTCGCTGTCGTCATCATACCACTTTGTGGATGGGTTGGGTGATGGTGATTGGTCGTGATCCCAGTCGATGTCGTATTGCCACTCCCCACTCCCAAGAAGTTGCTGAATGCTTCGGTTGTTTTCTTCACTCTCACATTCAAAGAACCAATCCGTAGGAATCCCAAATCTTTTTCTGTGTAAAATTTTGGATGAGATGGTTTTAAGTAAATGAGGTGCAGGGAGCAATATGGTGGTTAGTTGGCATTTCATTTCACAGTCAGAAAGAGAAGCAAAATAAAAATTAATTATAAATAGTTTGACTTGATCCTGGAACTATTTCGCATGGATAGTGAAGGGAGGTCTTAGACTCATACGTTGCTAATTCGAGTTCACCTCAATAGAACTATTGATCCTAATAAGCTGATAATAACCCCTCGTACCCATGGGAGTAGTCCTCCTATTTTAGGTGTAAATTTTGGAAAATTTGAATATGAAGTTTAGAAAGATAGATTTATGTTGAACGACCCTCAATCGGTAAACGAAGGAAATGCACATAGCTGTTCAAAGTCCTGGAAATGGGGAAAAATATTTTCTGCAAAAAAGTATTTAGAATGGAAGACCGATTAGCTACTCCAAGTTGGAAGATATGTTTCGTGGGATAGCTCAGGATTTCTATTAGATCAGATCTCAGAACGATATTTAAGTATCTTTGTAACGGAGCGGTTGGATCAAATGACGTGGATTTGCATCGTGTTGATTTGGAAAAAGAAGCAAAGAACCTTCAAATATTTTAAATGTTCGGTTAGTAGTAATGGAAGTATTGCCTACCAAGGTTAAGGTGGTTTCCCAGATTTTCAATCGAATCAAGGAAACAATCTACTCTAAAGCGAAAGAGAAGACCTAAACGATAAGTTCATCGATTCGAAAAGGGCGCAATTAATAAAGGCCACCAGAGACGGGAGGCATTTGATGACCTTTAGGGTCGACTTATTTACAGAGGCGAAATAGGTTTAGCTAATCAGTGTAGAGCAAGCAGGAGTAGGCAAGGAAACAGGGAAGATCCTTGACTAAAAATAGGAACAGTAAGGAGCAATATCCTCCGTGGAATCATCAAAAGAGATTACATAAGTAGGGTCATGCGACAAATAAAGGTGGTCGATGAAGTCCTATTTCCAAAGGATTATTAAGTAATACTTTTCAGGATTCTTATTAAAGACTACGTTTAGAGAGGAGAGATGTGCTATTTAGTATTTAGTAGGTAAAGATAAGCAACCCATTGGGACCAGATCTGATATTGATATCAAGTTTGCTCACGAGGAACTCCACTAAGGCAGGGATAAGGGGGTAATAGATGAGGAACCAGATGAGGAGTTACACACCAATGAAGAAATTGTAGGGTAATTGGAGGAAATGATGTAAATTGGAAAGGGCTGAGTAGGATAGCGGAAGTTGCAATTGTAATGCCAATGCAGCATGAAATCTGGTCCCGACGATTATCAAGTGCAGAGTCTGTTCTGAAAGTAGTAGGACCGCCTTTTTCCTGGGTGATCGGGTGGACGAGAGGCGGTCTCCGTGCGCAGTATCGCTGGAGGGGGAAATTAGGAAAAATCGACAGTCGGCTCTTGCCCGTTGAAGAGAGCGAGCCGATTGTACTGTGAACCCTTGTCGAAACGCCCCGCTATGGAGAATCGTGGAGAGTTTACTGGAGCAGTGATACACGATCAAATTTTGTGTAAACCTTGGTAAAACGAATAAAGAGACTCATGACAAGATTAAGGCGGTCTACAGTGATGCTGTCGTAGATAGATAGGGTGCTTTTGAGTGGTACAAGCTGTTCCGAGAATAGCAGGGAAAGAGTGGAAGGCGGAGACCACTCCGGACGCCTGGACCAGCAAAACCGACGAAAATGTCTCGCGAATGGAAAATTTACTGAACAGTTATTATAGGATGAGTATCAGAATGATTGCTGATGTTTTGAGTATTCCTCAATTTCAAGTTTTTGAGATCATGACAGGAAATTTAGCCGTTAGGAAAGAATGCGAGAAGTTGGTCCGCAAATGTTGGCAGAGGAACAAAGGCCCAATCGAAAAGTGATCTGCCAGGATCTTCTTCATTATATGAGTGAGGATCTCGACTTTTTGTGCTTGGCCCCGTCAGACTTTTTTCTGTTCCCGACAATTAAATCGATGCTCAACATGAAGCCTCTGGCTCGGTAGAAGCAGTTCAACAGGCCATGACAAAGAGCATTCCGGTCCAGGCGTTCCTGGCAGCAGTGTGTAAATGCGGAGGGGTGTCACTTTGAAAGATTCTAATCGTTTTTAATGTTCTCAGGAATAATCTTTTTTTTAAATGAGTTCTACTGCTTTCAGAGCAGACCACGTATTGTTTATGTCCTTTGTTTATCACAGGTTTCACGGAACTGAACAAAGCGAATTAGATTACCGGAAGACAGAAATTTCTTTCTCACTGTTTCAGGGAAATGGTTTTTCTCGATTTCTGTGGTGAGCCAAAATGGATAGGAGTACCATGCACCTGAGGGAAAAAGAGGTGTGTTTGGGAAGCAGATGAGATAAGACGACGTAGAAAGTTCTCAGAGGTTTAGCGCATGTTTTGCTCCATAGGATGCGATCCCATTTGAAAGAAGTTTGATCGATAGTATTGCGAAAGGAATTCAAGAACTGGCTGGTAATTCTTGTTTTGACATACGGGGATGTACAAGGCAATAGGAAGAGGTAACGCTCATGAAACTTGGAGAGAAATGAAATCGAGAGAGCGGATGAGGTCCCTGATAAGGTTGAATTTAAGAGTAGAACAAGTGCTCATGAAAGAAAGGAGTGGTAAACTAGGTTAAAATCACCGTAGAGGAAAAAGGGAAGGGAGATGAATGTTGCATTTAGGTGTTTATACAAACTATACGACAGGTACTCACGCACCTGAACGAACTTCGGTTCAGATACGAGTGAGATGAAAATCCTTGGCTTTAACGTGGGTACCTGCCGTATAGGCATACTCCCAGGGGATCCTTCTGACACGAATTGATTTGAAGACCACATCCAGAACTCCGCCGTGACTGGCAGTGCGTTGCTGGTTTATACTCAGCATTGACATCAGTGGGTGCGGCGCCTATCTAACACCTCTACCGCAACTAAGGTGTACGGCGCCTGAGTTGTGAAGCGCAATTCTACGATTGACCCCGCAAAGAGCTCTACCCGCGATATGGGCACAACCACCATGAAACTTCCACAAGGAGGCCGAGAACACATACCCTAAGAATTCGCTTAGAGCATATGCTCTTAGAGGGCCACCTCGGTTCCTATTGTACCAGATCACCTCCAACTCCTCCAGTACGTGGAGACGGCGCAGATGGGAGGGACAAGTACATGGGAAATATACATAGGAAACCATAAACGGTGTATGCTATACGGGATGACGTATAAGGTAACATGGTTATAAGGGCCGGCAGAGGGGGAAACGTGGTTTCGTCGGGAAAGGGAAGATGATGGTCTTATACAGGTGACACGATACTGTGGAGGAGACGCAGATAAATTAAATCCAGTTTATGTCGGAGGGGCAGGCGTGCTGCTTTGAAACGTGCTCGCGATTTATTATCAATAACGCCGCAACAACCGGTATACGGTCTAGGCCTGCCTTAGTAAGGAGCTCCAGATATTCCGGTTTTGCGCTGAGGTCTAGCAGTTCGATGTACCTGAAAGTTGCCTGGTGTCCAGGCCTACGCCATCTGAGGTAGGGTCTGCCACGTCTTCCTTTTTTACTATAGTGTGTGATTCGGAGATACAAGAGTGCGGAAAAGACTAGAAAGAGAAGTTGCACGCTATCGCAGTGACATCAAGAATATGTGGACACTTCGTAACTACAGCGTCCCGAACCACTGTGCTTTCGTTGTCAACGATTTCCTGGGTCCTGAGTTGACTCTAGCAGACTTTTTGGTTGCCTTGCTTGAAGGGATCTGCGGAGAGAAACTTTGGGACATGATTGAAAAAATTTAGGCCCACGTTACATGGGTTCTAAAAGGATTGCCTGCAGAAAAATTCCAAGTGTAGTGACGCAATTTCTAATAAAAAGATGAAAAATGAGATGCAGAATTCATAACTTCGATATCTTCGTAAATACCTGAAATTCACTTAAAAGGAGCAAAATTCGTGATCACTCTTTTTGGTGGGAAAAGAATGTACATGTGAAGTTCAGGAAAAAGGGGGCAAAATCAGGCATCATTGGTTCTGGGGGAAACAGAATAGAAGTAACGCAAAATAACGAAAAGCAGAAAATCAAATGGAAAATTCTAGATGAAAAATCTTCGTAAATACACAGATCTTGGCAGAAATAAGCGAAATTCGTGCTCATCGCTTTCGAAGTGAACTAGCGAAGAAGCGGAGAAAGGGACGATACAAATACGCAGAATTCCGCGAAAAGAAGCGGAATTCATAGTCACTGGTTTTTAAGGGAAAAAGGGCTATAGAATATTGATTGTAGGATTGCATGGCGAAAAGGGGGGGAATCAGGGAACTTGATATTTTCATAATGAAAAGCAGAATTCAAGGAAAAGAAGTGAAATTCATGACCACTGTTTTCCTGGAGGGTAAGAGCTTTAGAGTCCGAAAAGACGCGAAAAAGTTGAAAATTATGGAACTCAGCTGGAAAATAGATTAATGACATATTCGTAAACGTTTTATTAAAAAGGAAAGAAATTCATGATCATTCGAATGAAACGAAAAGATTGTTTTTTGATTAGGGACAGCCATATGGTATTTATTGGCAGATATTGATATTTCGGGAACCAGGTGCTCCCTTCCTCAGCGCTTACAGTCTACCTTCCTCAGTACTTACAATCAGATTGTAAGCACTGAGGAAGGAAGAAAGTCAGTTGTTAGCCAGGTGATAGTCGACAGCGGGCTTCGAAAGATGCTGAAAGGGCTGACTCAACTTCCACAGAAAGCTTCGAATCGACACGGGAGTTGCAGCTCAATCAGTAGAAATGTTTTTGCAGATTTGACACGGTAATGCACCTACAGTCCTACTGCCAAGTACAGCTCTCGCTTTCAGACTGGTATCCTTGCATAATGCAAAGCAGTAGACGAGAGTGGTCAAAGGGTAGTATAGGTCCCAGGGTGAACAGGTGGATTGGTATACGCGATGGAGCATAAAACCTGGGAAACATCTGCTGAACCAACACCAACAGCTCTACTACCAAACCCTATCTCCACCTCCACGTGGTGACTGCTGGGAACTCTTTCTTAACAAACATCTGCAGACGGGGAAGGATAAAGGCGAGTCTTCCGCACCTAAAAACAGGACAAACTGTATCAACTGGTTGAGGGTTGGGTAGGGCTGACAACCCTATATGGAAAACAAACTGTTACGAAGCCACACGGTTTCCTGAAAAAGAGTCACTACACCATATATTATAGTGGCCATCCAGTACACCATGTGCTCGGAGTAGGTTTCTTAATCATGGTCCCCTACATGAGGATGGACGATTCCGTAGTCTACATTACGACGAAATCTATGAGCGATACCACGACGGTCTGGTTGTGGATAAAATCCGGCTCAACAGGTTGCGGTGGGCGGGTCACTTAATCCATATGGATGAGGATGATCCCACCCGAAAAGTCTATAAGGGCAATATCTGTGGTAGAAAAAGAAGACGAGGCAGACCCTGCCTGCGATGGAGCGATGGTGTAGGTCAGGACGCCAGACAGCTTTTAGGGATATCAAATTGGTGGAACTCGGCGCAAAACCGGGGTATCTGCAGTTCCTTATTAAGGTAGGCCTCGGTTGGATACCGGTTGTTGCGCCCTTGATGATGATGATGTTGTAGGTTGTCTTCTTCACATTTGTGAATAATATTCAACTCCTAGTGTGAAGCGTATGAGGTTGACTGCTATGAATACAGTGCTTTATAGGTCAGATTGTTTGTGTGGGAGAGGGCAATTGAGTTTTTAACTATGTACACACGGAACTGTCATGTTCTCATCATTTCCCATATAGGGAAACACAAAACCTCTTATACCTGAAGCGTCTAGCTTCCGGTTTCCCGACTTGTTTATAATTTTGGAAAAAGAAAGAGGCAGTGCCGACTCTTGCGATCTGACGTGTTTCACTTTAACACTACCTTAAATCTTTTAAATTTACACAAGTCAATAATATTTACATTTAAAAGAAAAATGTAGCCTGTTGCTAGATGACTTTTTGATGCTGATATTACTGTTGTTGTGCTGAAGGTGGCTGGTATTGCTCTTGTGGTGGTGGTGGATTTTGATGTTGATAGCTACAAAGAAATCACCGAAAAACAATTTTCGCTGTCAAAAATTGTTCTTCGATGTCATGGCCACCACGATTCACAATTGTTGGCCGACACGCAAGTTGCTCGTTCCGCCACAACCTTTGCAATTGAAAAAATTCATCAAACCTGGGATTAAAAGTTTGAGGGAGTGGAAAATTGTGATTTTGTTGAGAAGGTAAAGCTTTTTGACACTATTCACGAAAAACGTTATAACTCTGTAAAGGTAAAAGATTGAGTACGCATTCCATGGATCAATTTTACTCAAACAAGTAGTATTATCCACCAATCAAATATTTACCATCGTGAACGGGACACCCTGTATAGTTTGCACTTCAGTAATTTTATGTTTTTTTTTTATTTAAAATTATCATCATCATCAATGGCGCAACAACTGGTATCCGGTCTAGGCCTGCCTTTGGAGCCGTTGGCAGTTGCGGCCGATAAGGTGCATGAGATGCACGCGCGTCCAACTATAGCGGCCGTTGAGCAGCCTTCTGACGAAGTTGGCGAGTTGAAGCGCGAGATGGCCGCGCTTGTGGCCAGTATGGCTGAGATGAGGGCGACGCTGGACGCTCAGCGTTCGGGTGCCAGGTCGCGAGTTCGCTGGCGGTCTTCTGCTCCAAAAGGACGATTGGGTAGCAGGTCGTCAGGACAACCTACGGGCCGAAGCATTTGTTGGTACCATCGTAGATTCGGTGAAAAAGCCACCAGATGTGTAAATTCGCGCCTACCTTAACAAACTAGGTCTGCGGGGGGTCCTGGGGACGGCCACCCAGAACCCAATTAACAATTTATGACCCTCTCAGCAGGCGCAGTTATCTTATAATACTGCTGCGGAGGTTTCGGTTCTTCCCGTACCCCGGCACCATCGGCTATTCCCTCAACCTTTGAAACTTGCGGCGGCAAATTCTTCCCGTATTAACACCTACGGGTACAGGCAAGTGGACGTGAGTCTTGGCTTGAGTAGGACGTTCCCGTGGTGATTCATCTTGCCGAATGTCAGCTTACCCATTTTAGGCGCAGACTTCTTGTGTTACTATGGGTTGCTGGTGGACCTGTAGAACAGGCCTTTTATAGACTCCACAACCAACCTTAATTCGTCAGGCCAAATCTCATCTCTTCCTAACAACAATGTAGTCTCTCTAAACCAGTGAAGCACAATGTGCAACACCACATTAACACTACTGGCTCCCCTATCTTCTCGAAGGTGCGTCCCCTACAACCCCAGAACAACTTATGCAACAGGGTATCTGCAGACCTTCGGACAGCTGTTGGTCTTCCTCACTCCATATGGTCCCTAAGCCAAACAGCGAATGGCGCCCCTGTGGGGATTACAGAAGGCTAAAGACACAGACTGTTCCACACCGACATCCTATTCCACTCATCCACGACTCGCATCATCTCGCAAACTGCCGCATCTTTTCGACAAGACCTATCACCAAATCCCCGTAGCTCCAGAAGACATTCGGCAACAGACGGCAATATGCACACCCTTTGGACTCTTCGAGTTCACACGGATGACTTTCGGGTTGTGCAATGCGGCGCAAACCTTTCAAAGGTTCATTCACTCGGTCCTGCGAAACCTCGACTTCTGTTTCGTATATTTGGATGATGTTTTGGTCGCTTCTTCTTCAAAGTCTGAGCACTTAGCCCATCTCGAGTGCATTTTTCAACGTCTCCTTGAGGCCGGTTTAGTCCTAAACGTTGAGAAATGCAAGTTCCTCCAGACACAGGTGAGATTCTTCGGCCACTTCATTTCCCCTGACGGAATACAGCCCAACCCAGACAAGGTGCAAGCGATCTCAATCTTCCCGCGTGCAAAAACCGTGAAGGATTTGCGGAGGTTCTTGGGCATGCTAAACTTTTATGATCGTTTCCTGCCCAACACCAGTCCTTTCTGAATGCGTACTTGTCTGGCCCCAAAACAAAGGATACACGAGAGATTGTGTGGTCTGAAGAGGCTCTCTGCGCGTTTGATAAATCCCGACAACAACTGGCTAATTCTACACTCTTGGCATTTCCTCGACAAGATGCACCCCTAGCCGTTTTTGTTGATGCCTCTGACATCGCAGTAGGTGCTGCTCTTCACCAAAAGGTAAATCAAGTCTGGTAGCCGTTGAGCTTCTTCTCCAGACAGTTAAACCTCGCTTAACGGAACTACAGCACCTACGATCGAGAACTGCTCGCCGCGTATTTGAGCATTAAGTACTTCCACTTCGCTCTAGAAGGCAGGCCGTTCACAGTGTGGACCATAAGCCTCTCACATATGCTTTGAAACAGAAGCCCGACATAGCGTCCCCTCGTCAGCTTCGACACCTGAGCTTTATAAGCCAGTTTACGGCAGACATCCAGCACGTGTCCGGCAAGGACAACATAGTTGCTGACGCTTTGTCTCGTGTCCCCGAGGTTAACATCCCCGCCTCACTCGACTTCTCGGCTATCGCCAAGGCGCAGGAGGATGACGCAGTACATCAGAGTCTCAAATCCAACCCCAAATATAAATTTCGGGAGTTGCCCATCTTCGGCTCGAACCTCTTTCTCTGCTGCGAAGGCTCGGAAAAGGGACCCCGGCTACCTTTCGCACGCAACTGTTCCACGCGGCTCACAACGTAGCGCATCCAGGCATCAGGACAACAAATCGGTTAGCCACCGCGAAATACTTCTGGCCCTCCATGAATAAGGACATCAACTCCTGCGCCAGAGAGTGCATCGCATGCCAGAAGTGTAAGGTCACCAGGCATGTGAGAAAAGAAGTGGGCTCATTTCCCCGCACCACCAAGCGGTTCCACACCATACACCTCGAGATCGTAGGTCCTTTGCGAGACTCGCACGGTTTCAAATATTGCAAGTATTGCATCATCGACAGGTTTACGCGGTGGCCTGAGGCAATACCTCTGAAGGACATTACGGCGCAATCTTGTGCCGAAGCCCTCTGTCGAGAGTGGATCCCTCGCTTTGGTGCCTCTGCAGTGATCATCACTGACCACGGAATGCAATTTGAGTCCACCCTTTTCTCGGAGTAAGGTAAGCTCCTGGGTTTCAAATGCCAGCGGACTACGGCATACCACCCGCAATCCAATGGGATGCTAGAACATTGGCACCGGACGCTGAAAGCCGCGATTAGGGCCCGCGACGATCCGTTCTGGACTCAAGTCTTGACTCTTGTCCTACGAACAACCCGCCGAGAGGAATTTGCTGCCAGCCCCGCGGAGCTGGTATACGGGGAGAGCCCAAGGCACCCAAGTGATCCGGTCTTCGACAAGAGATCGGGTCTCACAGACTCGGGATTGCTGAGCCTGCTGAGGGACAATCTTCGCCGCATTAAAGCCACACCTCCTACTCGACACTCGTCCGTACCTGCCTCCGCGCCCAAGGAGCTGGCCACGTGCACGCACGTCCTGGTTAGGACGGATGCTGTCCGGAAGCCGCTGTAGCCTCCCGTACCGTGTTCTCGAGCGGGGAGAGCATTTCTCCCAGCTCGAGATCGGGGAACATAAAAGGGCTGTCTCCTTGTTTAGGCTGAAGCCCGTTTGCGCCCCAAACCGACATCGCGTTCGCTTCGCCGAATGATGGGGAACGCAGTTTCGGGTTTAGTCGCTGAAACCCCTAGGTTTCATCTGGGGGCGGAGTGATGTGGCGCAGCGGGGTTAACAACATTCGAAATTTATTTCGATTGACAGTTGCCACCACCGGTGTTCTCCGTGGCGGAGTAGGCCTTGACGGTTTGGAAAAGATAATGGAAAGTAAAAAGTGATTTTGACATTTTAGATTTTCAATGAAGGCGAACTTGAGATAGTCCATAAAGAATTTTTCAGTCTCATATTTTCAATTTCGTTTTTGAATAGTTTATTGTGTTCCGTTTTAGATAATAAAGTTGGAAATTGATTACAACATTGCATTTGATTCGGGGCAACTTTCTTCCTCGAATGAGTGAACAGGAGACATACAACTTAAATAAAATTCGAGAAAGAGTACTTGGGTGAGAATTTACATCGAAAGAGGACTTTTATTTTCAATCGCATCCATCGTGAAAATGTTATTCCTTATCATCGGAGGCGTTGAACAATAATTATAAAATTTATATTAATTACGAAATTCAATAAATGTTAAAATTTAGTCTTGATATGACTATCACTAGCACTTGCTTTCGATTTGAAGCATAACCTATGTTTTGATATTAGAATTTGCTTGCGTTTAAACTATAGACTTTTCACTTTAAATATATCTTAGGGAAATCAGGGGTAGATATTAAGGAATAATATTTTCACGATGGATGCGATTGAAAATAAAAGTCCTCTTTCGATGTAAATTCTCACCCAAGCACTCTCTCTCGAATTTTATTTAAGTTGTATGTCTCCTGTTCACTCCTTCGAGGAAGAAAGTTGCCCCGAATTAAATAGAATGTTGTAATCAATTTCCAACTTTATTATCTAAAACGGAACACAATAAACTATTCAAAAACGAAATTGAAAATATGAAACTGAAAAGTTCTTTATGGACTATCTCAAGTTCGCCTTCATTGAAAATCTAAAATGTCAAAATCACTTTTTAATATCCATTATTTTTTTCGACCCATCAAGGCCTACTCCGCCACGTAGAACACCGGTGGTGGCAACTGTCAATCGAATTAACAACATTCGAAATAAATTTCGAATGTTGTTAACCCCGCTGCGCCACACCTTAATAAGGAACTCCAGACATCCCGGTTTTTCGCCGAGGTTCACCAATTCGATATCCCTAAAAGCTGCCGGGCGTCCTGGCCTATGCCATCGATCCATCTCAGGCAGGGTCTGCCTCGTCTTGGTATCGCTCATAGATTTCGTCGTTATGTAGGTTACGGAATCGGTTACGTCTCCGAGGAATACATGAGGATTGGCAAGATTATTGATCTACAGTAAGAGCTTTGGTGAGACGTTTCGAGTGAAACAGTTTTTGTAAGCTGAAATAGGCTATGTTGGCAGCCAACAATCGTGCGCGGATTTTGTCGTCATAGCTGTTATTGGTTGTGATTTTCGACCCTAGATAAGAGAAATTTTCAATGGTCTCAAAGTTGAAGTCTCCTATCTTCATTGCTTTCGTTTGACCAGTGCGATTCGATGTTGTTCGTTCTTTTGGTTTTGGCGCTGGCGTTGCTACCATGTACTTCGTCTTGCCTTTATTAATGTGCAGTCCAAGATCTCGCGCCGCCTGTTTGATCCTGATGAATTTACATCGCGGGTTGTTCTTACCATGCTGTCAATATCATCAGCGTAGGCCAGTAGTTGGGTGGACTTGAATAGGATGATGCCAGGTTAAAGAGAACGCATAATAGGGCATCCCCTTATCCTAGACCGTTGTTGATGTTGAATGGCCTCGAAAGTGATCCTGCTGCTTTTATCTGGCCTCGCACATTGGTCAGGGTCAGCCTAATCAGTCTTATCAATTTCGCCGGGATACCGAATTCCCTCATGGCCGTTTACAGTTTTACCCTGGCTATGCTATCATAGGCCGCTTTAAAGTCGATGAAAAGATAGCGCAACTGATGTCCATATTCCAGCACTTTTTTCCATCGCTTGCGTAGCGAGAATCTAATCTGTTGCTGATTTGCCTGGAGTGAAGCCTCTTTGGTATGGGCCAATGATGTTCTGGGCGTATGGGGCTATCCGGCCAAGCAAGATAGCTGAGAATATTTCCCTTTTTATGTATGGGACAGATAATGCCTGTTTGCCAGTCGTCAGGCATACTTTGAGCATCAGTTGATGAACCACTTGCTGTAATTGGTCGCCTCCATATTTAATCAATTCGGCTGTATTAAATCGGCTCCTGGTGACTTATGATTTTTAAGAGGATGAATTGCACGGATTGTTTCTTCTATACTTGGTGGTGGCAGTCATTGTCCGTCGTCTCCAGTTGGCGGGACCTCCAACTCGCCGATGTTCTGGTTGTTCAGTAGTTCATTTAAAATTATCCTTCTCCATAATGGGAATAAAACTGACGCTGATTCAAATGCTATAAGTATTTATAATTTTCTAACTGAAAATACGGGTTTTTGTAGGTTGCAGACTTGCATATCCTTAATGGGGCAGCAAAATGGGTTCTATATAATACTTAAGTCATCATTTCTTTTTATTGATTGAATGAATCCTTAACCGGCATTCAGTTGATGCTGTATCGGATTAATTTAGCAAAGACAGACACTTGTTTGTGAGGTAGCTTTTGGCGAGTCTGTTTGGTCCTGGACGAAATTGTAACCCAAATATACGGAAAAGCGAATGAGTTGGGGTGTTAACTTTTTTTTAAAGGAAATTGTCGTGAATCTGGGACGTTCACCACAAAAGGACTAAATTTGAATTAAGTGGAGGAAGCATGCGATTCAGGGCTGGTAAAAATACGCAATGTTATTTTGTAGGAGGTAAATCTTTCGGGAATGATGTCTGAGGGAAACTTTCCCGACGTTTGCGTTTAAGGTGAGGCAAGAGTGATTTTAGGTAAATGTGGTCCATTGATTAACTGCAGAAATAAGGGGAGGGATCATGGGATATTGTACTCAGTCTGTTGCCACTGTTCGTTCCACGTTTTCTAAAAGCATCGGAATAACAAGCTGCAACATATTGTGTACAATTTGATTGACAGACTTTGTTGCAATACTTTTTATTGAATAATTGCCAATTAGAAGTTTAATATATGCGAAGTAGTTCCACGTCAAGGATCTTGGTTTCTAATATTTATGACTTCACCAGAAAGAGAAACTAAAATTGCAATTGGTGCATTTGCAATTCTGTATTCCATTCGATATAATCATAAATCATTAGCCTAATTGAAATTGTACGGTCATAAATCTGCTTTACATGTGGGTTACGTGCAAATCACAAATTCTATTAAAATTTGTTAATATGATTGTGTGCATTTGCAAAATTTTGACTTACCTGATTGCTTTCGACGTGCTTTGATTTCTGCAAAAACGCATATGGTTATAAGTTTTCAATGGTATTTGGTCATATTTGTTACTGTGATATTTCATGTAAAGGAAGCGCAACTACTATGACTAATTGAAAAAAGTTGATAGAATGCATACATACTAATTAATTGGAATGCAGATAGTTGGAATGGGAGTAAGGAAGAAGCAGCATTAAGAAAGGTGTATTAATTCCAGTTACTTTTACGGGAAACTATGAGAACTTGTAAATTGCATGCGGGCGTGCTCGTGCAAAAAGGCATGAAGTGTTATGTTTTTTTTCGTAATATTATATTCCTAATGAACTTTCATTTTCTTTGTTTGATCTGTGGATTAGCTAATTCTAGATACATTAAAAACATGTTACTTTACAGCTGCACTGTGTTAATAATAAATCAATTAAAATGGAAAGTTGGAAGCAAGTTCATACTTCGTTGGCTAGAAAAATGCTTGTAACTCGTAATTAGATCTGGCGTCTAGAGAACAAGGAACCAATCTAAAGTAGCTTTAACGAGGGAACAACAGAAATAATAATGGTGTAAGTCTTGATGGTTGGGTTTTTCTTTTAAAGAATCTTTTTGCTACATATCTGGTATCTGTAAGTATGAAGTCAGAACTTTTATTGAAAACCAAATGGTAATTTGTTGTTGACAGTGTTCAGTACTGAATGTTTCGCTCACTTACAGAAATTCATAGTAAACGTCACCCTTTTGATGCCAAATTCCGTAGTTCATTGCTTTCCTTTCGTAACTATTTTACTTTACGCGGGGTGAAAAGTTGCGGCTTTGAATCACGGACCCATTCTCAAACTTACCCAACCGAAAAATCTTGAAAATTTTGGAAGCCACCCTTATAGGTATGTCTTGGCGTCAAAATACCCTGCATGTCAATATCTGTTCAAATGACGTTAAAAATAGTATATTCCTATATTTTTTTGCAAATTCCCCCTTAGCATGATACTGAGCAACCTTTGTTTTGCTGAACAAGCAAAACAAAACCTAAAGGCATATAGCATCCATTTAAAATTGGCCAAAGAAGCAACATCAATTGGAGCCCCGCTGGATCAAATGTTGGTAGATCCAGAGAGCATTCGAATGTGAGGTAGCTAAGAAGCGGAAAGCGCATAAAATTAAATGGACTCGGTTGACACAAAACAGAATACGAAGGAAAGTCCCTTGCCTATATTAGCAAACTACGTGGTTAATAAATCATCGATAGAATTTACCCCCAGAGAACTGACAGTTTTGAACAATGGACTAGGGTACGCGTTATCAGCCACAACTAGATTAGATGAAACCATCGTCAACATCGAAGCAGGAATAAAATGGCTTAGCAGCGAGGCTAAAGAAGAGATTCGAAGTGGGATATCAAAAATTAGTTTAAAGACAGAGGAGAAAAAACTAAACGAGCATCAGGAAGACAAAAGCCAGTATATTACCTGAAAGCGGACAAAGGCAACAATGTCGCTATAATGGAGAAAACCGACTACGACGACGCGGTATCATTGAAACTCAGAAATGGAAACTTTTTTGAACTGCGTAAGGACCCGATGCCCGAGTTCATCAAACGCGTAGATCGAGCCCTCAAAGAAGCCAGTACGATATTTAAAGATATAACTAAATTAAGAATCCCAAATCCATCATTACCACGCATCAGATGCCAGCCCAAGATACATAAGGAAGGACACGAAATGCGTGAGATAATCGCCGACTCCGATTCACCAACTTTCAAAATTGCAAAATGGTTAGTCCATGAATTTTCAGCCCTGGGAAACACATTGAGCAAACATGCAATAAGGAACACGAGTGAACTCATCAGCAATCTACAAGAAGTAGGGCACATAAACACAAACGAAATGATGGTATCATTCGATGTTAAATCCTTGTTCCCAAACACACCGATCAAACCAGCTATTCACCAACTAGAAGTTTGGCTGAATAAATTGAACAACACAATAGATTGGAGGGCCAAAGTGAGACAATAAACTAAATTGGCATCACTATGTATGGCTGAAAATTATTTCACATTTCGTGAAAAATTCTATAAAACCACAGCAGGAGTCTCCATGGGCAACCCAATGTCACCATTGGTGACGGAAATGTTTATGGGATACGTGGAATCAATCATCGAAAAAAAAGGGATAATGCCGAGGATTTGGTTCAGATATGTCGATGATATATTTGCCATAGTTGAAAAGGACAGGGTCGACAACACGTTAACAGAAATCAATAGGATACACCCGAAGATCCAATTCACAATAAAAAAGGAAGAACATGGATCTCTACCATTTTTGGACCTAAGAGTAACAAACAATAGCGGAAAACTCGAATTCGAGATATAACCAACGGCAACCCAAAGAACGATACCAGGAACTTCGGCTCATACCGCAACACAAAAAATGGCTGCCTATAATTCAATGGTACACCGTCTCTGCACATACTCCCTAAACAAGGATGGCTTCCATAAAGAAAGAATGTTCATACTTGATACAGCAATCAAGAATGGTTACACGGTCGAAATAATCGAAAAACTGATTAGGAGAAAGCAAGACCAGATATGGAAGAACCAACATTCAACATTGTTCGAGCAAGAAAGCACTCTAGCTGATACAAGATGGGTGAGCATACCATTATCCAAAGACTTTTATAGAATAAAATCCTTCCTAGGAAAATACAATATAAAAGTGGTCGGATCAAGCAGAGACGCAATCCTTAAAAGACAATAAGGGAGCGAAAAGGACCCATTAACGGAAGAGGAAAAAAGTGGGATTTACAAGATCAGCTGCAATGATTGCGAGATGGTCTACATTGGCCAGACAAAACGCCTCATCACGACTAGGTTCCAAGAACACCTAAAGGAAGTAGAGAAGCACACGTGCGTTCTTCGGTTGCGATTCACGTCACCGAGGAGGGTCATTCTGTGACGAGGCCAAATCTGGAGCTGGTACGACAAGTGAATAAGCCACACACCTTGGACGCATGGGGGAGCTTGGAAATATTACGAAAGGATGCGGCAAAATTAATGAACACAGATGGAGGGAATTGTGCATCGAGGTTAATTAAAATACTCGCTGACAAACATAGGGACCGTACCACCCACTAACTATTGATAATTGATGGCCATCAACCCAAAAGTTATAAGATTATATAATGGACGAAATTTTACGTACATTGGACAGCAACGGGGTGCAGGTCGATTTTAGTATCAGGGATGTTTCTGTCCATTATGAGCGACATCATGGAAGGAGTGTTGCGAAAGGTGTGCCTGTGGGCCGCAAGATGCGGACTCAGCATAAACCCAACAAAAACGCAACTGATGCTATTCACCACCAAGAAAAGGATACCTGAATTCCGCCTACCACGGCTGAATGAACAAGGATTGATCCTTTCCTCTAATGTAAAGTTTCTGTAATTCTGAATCCAAAGCTAAATTGGAGATTGAACATAGTTCTGAGGGTTAAGAAGGCCTGTATAGTCTTCTATGCCTACAAGAGAACCTTTGCAAAGAAATGGGGTCTCCGGCCGAGGATGGTTCTCTGGATGTACACAGCTGTAGTGCGTCCGATTCTAACTTACGGCTTATTGTATGGTGGCAGGCATTCAGAAAAAAATACAATAGGATGAAGCTTAATAGGATTCATAGGAAAGTGTGCCGCTGCTACTGGGGCTCTGCAGTCCTGCCCGGCAGATGCTTTCAATGTACTCCTGCACCTCATCCATCTAGACCTCCACATTAAATACGTTGCAGCGTGCAGTTCCGTCAGACTACGTTAGTTCGGATGCTTGGCAGCGAAGTTCTACGGCCACAGCAACATCCTAGACGAAGTACCTCGGGAAATCTGGGCATTCCCCACGGACTATGCCACACGCAAGTTGAACTTCACGAGAAACTTTGCTGTGGACTTTCCAACCAGGGCAAAGTGGAAGACCGACAGCGTGCTGCAAGGTTATGATTCAGTAAGTACTGACGATATTGGAAGTCTGTCGATGGCTGGAACTAGATTCGAGCCCCAAGCGTAACGTAGCCATTCTGACCGACAGCCAAGCGGCCATCAAGACCTTGTACTCAGCGATGAAGATATCAGGCCGCCGCCGTCTGGGCGGGACGCTCAAGGTCACCCTCTTCTGGGTTCCCGGGCATAGGAACACAGAGGGGAATGAGCGGGCTGACGGGTTGGTCAGACGAGGCTCTGCTCTTGCCAGCCCTTCGGTGAATACAGTCGGTGTTCCGCTGGCGGCTGTCGGGGGTCGAGCCTACTCGCACTACCTAGCAGCCGGGGGCCTTAGATGGCGAAGGCTTACGAGTTGTGCCAAGTCAAGGAGAATCTGGTCCGCTTATAACATAGCCCAATCACGAGAGTTCCCGTGCCAGACGTGTGCAAATGCATTCCAGATTACGGCGGTCTGCACGGGGCAGTGGCCCATAGGGGACCATGCCGCCAGGCTCGGCATATCCTACAATTCGCATTACCGAAGCTGCGGGGAAGGAAGGCAAACCCTCATGCACTTTCTCTGCGATTGCCCAGCTCTAGCTAGAGTTAGGCTGCGGAGAATGGGTAAACCATTATTTGGGGACCTCAGCGATTTCTAGCTGCAGGGTGGAAGAGCTGCTTTCCTTCGTGAATGCTACGGGCTGGCTCTGAAGATCCGAGCCGGCTAGACTCTGTTTCTCTGCTCCTATAACAGAAGTCACGGTCTTAGGAGTTTGTGGCATCAAAACGGCACACCACAGAGCTAATGGGGCTCCTCGGAGCGGCCACTGATACCTACCTACCCCCTATTTGTCACATTTTTTCTAAGCCGGGGACTTAAATGGGATGTTCACACGATAATTACAAGTCTCCTGAGTACTGAGAATTTTGGTTTTTGTGTTTCAGACCGATGCGGAGGACTGCAATCGTGTCCGTTAATGGACGCCGTTTTTTTCACACTCCAAAACGGTTTTGTGACGTAGAGAGGGTTAGGAAGGTCCTTTTTTAAATTGAAGCCAAAGATGTAGCTAATAATTCTATTTAAACATTAAATACCAAATTCGTCAATTTTAGGCTTTATTTACTTTCGAAAATAGACCTCATTTAGACCCTTCTATACTGTACTCCCCTTCTTCGATAAAAATATGGAGTTTCTATGAAAATGGGTTGAGTACGAGTAGGAGTATTAATAGGAAACAATTCAGCGTTTAAATTAAGGATTTAAACAAGCCTCTTTTCAGTTAAAATACCTTGGCGGCAACGCTAATGGCACCGCACACCATTAAATGCGCATATTTAGCACCCACTGATATTCTTATTCCTTTATGGAAATGAGTGGATTTTATAGTGGCGATAATAATGTTAGCAAAATTCAAAAATATTTGAAATGTTTACGACAACAGTAACGCAACTATCCACCGTATCTGCAGAAATGTGGGAGAAGTAATTGTTCGCTGGTCTCGAGATGTTTCGTAGTAATTCTTTGTTGAAATTACCGACATACTTGTCAAGGATATTTACATCAAATTAACAACCAAATGCCTGATATTTTCAGGAAATGTTTGAGATAACTGGTTTGTATTAACTTTTCCATGTTCTTGATATGTGTACTTGTGCTTTCAAATTTATCTACATAAGGTGATAATGGAGTGACGATGGGAACTAAAGAAAATTTACATAAAAAGCTTTTATAGATATTTTTATCGAAGTAAATGAAAACAAGATTTTTTGAAAATGCGAGTTTCTACATGGGTATGTATGTTATGTATGAATATGTTGCTTGTTTGTGTGTAGCAAGGATATATTAAGAGCAGATATTAGGACCGGAGATACTTTTGCATTTTCCAGGAGTATTTGCGTTAATTAGTCAGTTTTTCTATCAATGGAGGAATGATAATTGAAAATACTGATGTCAGCGGATGATGAGCTAGTGGCGTTAATATATCATGATGTAGTTAGAGAAATTTGATATTTTGTCATTTAAGATAAAAATCGAACACCATGTCCTGTATGTAGGAGTATTCTTGAACTAGGTGCAACCATGTAGTTGGTTGTCTTCCCAGAACGTCCACAGTCTTCACTAGTAATTTCAATTTTATTAGAGGAGAGAAGTTTTCCCCAACTTAAATTGAATATTTTTGTTGCTAGTATCTCAATCATTCAGTTTAGCTACAATGAAATATGATGATTTTCAACTTTTCTTACCTTAATAAGTTGCTTTCTCTGCTTTAGATTAAAATTGTAAGTAAAAAAATATTGCTTAGCTTAGTAGACATCCAAACTGTTAAACAACTTTGGAAAGGAAACAAAACCTAGCTAGGAAATAAATCAGGATAAAATGGAAAATCAATCATTATCGCAAAGCAAAGTCACAAATTTATTTCGCAAAAACTACTCCGAAATTATATGACACACTCAATTCTACCACTTGCCTCCATGATGAGGATCCATTTATAACTTGCAATCGCATAGCTTGGATCTCTTTTTAACCAAATCCGAAGTTTCCATTTTTTATTGGAATGCACAAAAGATATATAGATATAGATTCATTTTTTTTTAAATATTTGAATATGCAAGTCAAAAAATAAAAGTTTTGAGCTTTGATACGTATGAAAGAAATTAAATTAATAAAGATGTTGCAGGAATTGTTGATTAGTAAAAAAAAATCAACGCAAATACGCAAAGAAGTTATTTTTTTTTTAAGATTAAGTATAAAAGGAGTGTTAAGTACATTTATGGCATTTGTTTAAATAAATAAATAATACATTAAGATTGTAACAATTTGTCTATTCTTTTGCTACTTTTTTGAAAAATGGGGATCTGGTCTCTCATATTATCTGACGTTTTACATTTGGAAATATATAGGTTTTACCGGTATGTGATAGTTTTCTGGTAGGTATCAGTAGCGAGAAAATTCTGGGCCCGAGGTTAAATTGATGGATGGTCCCCCTTGCAATTGCAAAATCAATCTATGTGACCTTATTAAAGCCTCCATTATGGATTGCCTTTGCCCCGTTCAGACGGGGTCGGATGTGCCATTTTGCTCGGTCAAAGGCTTGATCTGGATAGAGTCGGGACGCTCTCAAATCATTGTCTAGCTTATGAAGCCATTGTTATTTCGGTCGTTTCCCATCGATTTGGATGTTCAGACCGTCTTGGCAAGTGAGTTCTCCTCAGCGCGAATTATATGTTGATACCATCCAAGCGGTCTCTCTCGTAATTTTTCCACGATGTGTGCATGTTTTACCGCTGGTCCAACGAAACACTTTCGTCTGCACTACCGCCGCACTACCCTTTACTGCCCCCGCTCCATTCGAGCCGTTCTACTTTGCAAATATATTAGTGCAGACCATTTATAACCCATGTTACTATTTATTGAAAAAGGTCTCCCACTTCCACCAGGGATGTACTCTGGTGGAACGGGAATCTAGTCAGAATGAGAACAAAGGTCCGAAATCTAGGACTGGCCGTGGTATAAAAACATATTGACGTGTACGACAAAGCTATCAGAGAAGTAAAGTAAAATAACTTCAAAAAATTCTGTTAAGGGATTGAACAAACCACTGTAAATATCCAGGTTATATAAGGTTGCTACCTAGGATAGAATCTATCTGTCTGAAACAGGAAAAATTCCTCGGGGTCCTATCCAATGGCGGAGAACAGTCAAATTCTGTCTGACACTCCAAAAATAGACAGAGGGAGAAAAAAGGAAAATAGCAAAAGAGGGAGCCGGAAGTTAGAAGATGAGCATTGAAAACTTCTAAGCCAGTGAAATCACCCGGAGTGGATGGTATCTTCCCAGCAGTGAAGGCTTGAGGTTCATACTGAGGGCATGGAAGTGGGAAAAGTGTTCTTCATCACGAAAGGGCGTAAGAAAGATCCTCTTCACCCTAAATTTTTCAGATCAATTTGCTTGACATCATTTGTACTGAAGATCTTGGGCAACTACAACTACATGCCAACGTGACTACTGGGAAGGACGATCCACGGAAAATGCTGTCGAATGTAATACGCAGTCCAATAGATACCACGCAAATAGCTCTATGTGCTGTGTGGATATCGCAATGCAGAATCCTGGCCTTCTGAATGGGCGAAATGGTAGATGACAGTAATTCTACGCTCAGCGACACAGCAAAGGGTTGTTTTTTGATTGGGTACTGCCATCGCTAATGTGGAGCATAGTATACGACGTACTCCGGGAAGAGCTAACAAATACTGAAATAAAGATCCAGGACTACGCTGAAGATATTGAATTATTCTATAGGAATAAGAGTAAGGACACCTTATGTGAAGATTAAGAATTTCTTGTAACTGGCGCACTATTCACTGGAAAGCACAAGCTTGATTACTTGAGAACTACATATTAGGCAGCACAGAAACAGAGGTGATGTATGGGTGAATTACACATGTCACGAACGTACGTAGGAAAGCTACAAGGGATTTTATGATTTGCAGGTCCATAGCAGGGAATGAGGGTGCATCTCGAAAATACCACGCTGGATATATATATAATAGAAAGGACAATGATTAGTTATGGAACGGTGATCTGGGTAGACAAAACACAAATTCAGCACAATAGTCAGGTAGTTGTGCAAACTTCAAAGATCGGTTTATGAACCGCATAATTGGAGGTACTCTTGAAATTTCTTCTTCTTCATTTTTACAGACAAGAAGGGTGATCTTCAGAATGGGCGGAGATAGAGGCGAAGAGTTGCTTAAATTTAAAAAAGATTGACATCCTTTCTACGGTACCGTATCCCAAGTTATCATTAGTAACAAATTTTACTACGAGGGCGATTGATCACAAGGTGATTGACCAGCCTCCCTTCCAGATAAATTAGAGTATCCTAGTTTTTCTCAATTTATAGTTGTCACTCTTTTAAATCTAAATTCCCTTCATTTTCAAAGTGAAAGAAAGAAGCGTAAGAACCAAATAGGCCGATAATTAAATGAGAACAAAGGGTTTCAGGCATCACCTATTGCCGTTTATCTGTGAAGTACAAATGTTGCCAAATGCCTTCTGCAAGTAATATGACAACTACTAAACTAAAAGGGCGACTGACAGTTTTATAAAAACAAGAATGTTCAACTTAAAGGGGGGGACTACAAAAGGGGGAAAGGTTTCTCCTCAATTGGTGTCCGCCATAAAATGGACGCGGACTCAGGACTCTTTCAATCCCTAAATAAAAGTCAGTCCTACTGTTGAGTCTTATTTTTATCTCCTCGGAGATGTTGGTATTGGGTGATCCCGGGAGGGAAAGTTACAGAGTGGGAGGCGTATAGGCGAATGAACACATAAACCAGGAGAGGCGCTGACAATGCCAGACACCTTTATAATATAAGGGGTATGCATTTTTTTATTTCCATTTTCAGGCGTTGTTTGCATCGGATCGATTTGACACGAAATGGGAGAATGGTCTGGATGGTGAGGTTCCTCCGTTACAAGTTCAAATGCACGGGGTTTAGGGGACATTGTTTCTGCTAGTGTCCTGAGACGGATTGAAGTGCTACATTTTTAAACTGGCTAGCAAAGCGTCACTTCAGAGGAACTATAATAAGGCGTACTGGACAGCTTTCCTTGATAAGATGGCAACGATGAAGTGGTGGAAAGAATACTTCCTCCTGATATTAGACGAAAGTGTTTTTCCACATAATATGTTGGTCAGAACTGGCGGGTCAAAACTTTCATGTACAAACCTTCCACGGGAAAATAGGATTAATTGTGAGATGGTGTATTATATTAAGCCAAGATTAATATTGAAACAGATAAATGCTCTCTTTCTAGCTAGTATGAGTACCTAGGTAGGTATAACATTAGACACAGAGAGTATATGGTCCTTCAGAAATGAGATATCAGGCGTGTAGGTAAAATTTTTCAGTGTTAAGTCATAACCCTATTATATGAGGAGTAAATATAGGATGCCATGGGCAACTAAGTATTGAGAGCCTGACTACTAAGGTTCGACACGTCTGAACACAATTTTTTTGGCATTTTTTGGTAACTCGGCTCTCCGCATTGGCAAGAGTTAACTCGGGTATTTATTTGGAACATCTCCACCAACCATACCTACGTGCCATGATTGCCGGTACCTAGCAATGTGCCTAAACAGTTCCCAGGTTATTGTTTGGGATATGGGGGATCCTAAGTCCACATCCGCATGATGTTGAACCGGTCCAAATGGAGAGCAACTTACTGACACGATTTTTGGTCCACTGGCCCCCCGTTTGGGACATAACACCCAAGCATTCAAAAACATCATCAGCACGCCTCTCTGCCCTGGACGAAATCGTTAGTCCTTGTTTTTGAATGTTTGCATGCTATGCCCCAAACGAAGGATCCGTGGACCAAAAAAACGTGGGAGTAAGTTGTTTTCCATTTGGTCCGGTCCAATATCATGTGGATGTGGGCTTAGGATCCCCCATATCCCAAACAATAATCTAGTTTTAGCCTAGTTTAGGATCAAGCTATTGGCGGTTTAGTTTGGATATAATTCGGATCTTTGTCGTGTTTTTGCGATTATATAAAGGAGCGTTTAACACCGGTTGTCACTTTCGGTCACGCTGCTCCCAGGGCAGAGGTGAGGCAGCGTCTGATGAGTTGTCTCAGCAATGGACGAAACCGTTAGTCTTTGTTTTTTAATTCTAGATCTTTTTAAGTTTTGCACAATATATGGTTCTTGGGCGGCCCTTTACCCGACTATTCTTCGAGACCAGCACAGAGAGGATATTTGTGCAGAGCAATTCAATTTGATGTAGGTGTTAAGATAACTGCATTGCTAGATATTGAACAAAATGGCTAAAGTAGGTTTAGCGCTGTTACAAAAACAACAACTCCTAGATATACAAGTTATTCGACGCCTTTGATATTCTGGTCATTAATGCAAATAGGAAGAGTGCGATAACCCGTCAGAATGAGAAGCCTTCAATCGGGGTTTGCATGGTTCCACCTCCAAATGCACAGTCACCTGGTCAAGTTCCATGACTCAGTGAGAGAACAAGCAGGTGTCATCAGTGTAGTCAAGCTGTCTGAGGATAGATAACATGGCTCATTGAACTCCTAGGAGCTTCAGCTAAGGCAGCATGAAGGACGCCACCGATAACGAGAACACAGAATATTGGTGGCAAAAATCAGACTCCACTCTCAACTTGCGGTTTCTCCCCACATGCATTTTTCTTGATGCGTTCCAGGATTATTTAAGCTAGTATCTTTGCTACTTCAGGAAGCAAATGCCGCTCCAATTGTTGCACTCAAGATGAGAGCCCTTCTTAGTAGTCTTAACGATTATCTCCTTCTTCCACACACTGAAAAGGATGTTGCATTCCGAAGATTTATGAATGACTGAGAGTAACAACTCTGCAAAGACTAAAGGATGGATGGTCGGATGCGAGGATAATGTTGCGGTATTGGTCGCTGCATGCACGATTGAACAAGTTCAGCGCACACTGGGAACGGTGATGTGGCGAACCAGAAGATAGAGATGGATTCTCTTTAGCTCTGTTGAAAATTGAAATGGTCGCCCCAGTCAAGGAGAGAGAGTTTTCACAGTCTTCCCTATTCAGCTTGATGAAGCCATGGTCTTGTCGAAACCGGTGGAGAAATAGCTCGACATCATGATAGAAACGAAGATGAATTGAGTAAAATTTTCCAGCTGAAGCCCAATAACGGAGGTCCATTGTCCAGTAGGCGTCGTGAAGGCGGTTCAGTTCGCCCTTCTATACGATTCCGAAGTATGGTCTCGCACACTCAGTAAGGTTATGTATTGCAAGCCCCTAGCGCAAGTACAACAGTGAGGGGTTTAGCGAGTTGCGTCCGCCTATGGTGATAATAGATATACTAATCGTTGGCGCAGCAATCCATACTGGATGGAAGTGTGTTAGAGCACTTAATTTTAGACCGTAACGGTACACTACAGTACACTGTAGGAGGCAATGTGGTTAGCATTGCGCTCGCCCGAAAATATTAAGCCCCCCCTCAATAGGTAACGGTGATAGAAAGAGTTATTCTCTCCATGCTGCTGAGCGGAGAAGAAAAGGCGAGGGAAAATAGGAAGCCGTCGCTTGTGAATAGAGAGTCTGCAATCTCAGCGTGGGAAAGAGAATCGAGGAGTAGATGGGCCGCACATCTCATTAAAGACGTGCGGCCGTGGTTCTATCGAAAATATGGAGCGATTGACAGTTACTTCAGCAGATAGGGATATTTTCAGTTCTACCTGCACACAATCCGGAAATCATTATCGCCCGATTGGATTTACAGGAAGGATGTGGGGTGGATGATGCTTGCCACACGTTATTCTCCAGGAGGCAGTGGGATACCATAACTGAGGCTATGATACAAAGCAAGGACACGTCGAGCTGACTGTCACATTATACTCAAGGCATTCTAAAGGCAAAAAAGAGGCAGACGAATAGGAGAGTTATCGGGATAGCTGAGGTTCCCTGGACCTGTGTGCTCCTGCATTTAACAGGCCTGGCGTGAGGTAATGTGTCAAACGGTTCCATCTAGGACACCAGACGTAATAAGGGCGTATTTTAACCTCCCCGGCACTTTGTGCGTAAATGCATTTTACTTCTCTACCCAAAAAAATTTATTGGCAACAGAATAACCTCTGCGACAAAAATAGGAATCAGCTTCCATAGCGAAGTAATGTTATTGGCACTCAATAGCAACATCATTTCACCAATTAGTGTGGAGTTGCTGCTGGAACTGGATCAACTGGCCGAAACATTCTTCAGATGGTTGAAAATACACTTAGAACATTGTCGATAATGAAGAGGCTAACACATTGGCTTGCCGAGGCACTCGCTCCAAAATATTGGGACCAGAGCGAGCATTTGGCATCAGCTTATTGAAGCCACGTTGAAGAGGGAAGTTGCAAGGATTTAAGCAGTCGAATAGGAAAATCTGGCTGACGAAACCTTTTGTAAAAAAACGCGAGGGTTTCAGAGCATCATCTTCATTGTCTCTTAAGAAAGAGAATATAAAATCTGGAAGGCCTTTTAACGGAACAATGCTCTATAACATAACATGTGGAAAAGACCGTAGTGGAGATCTCAGCTATATCTAGCCAATGTGAGGAAGAGGAGCAGACGGCCATGAATTTACTGTGCCCGGTCTTCCTACGAAGATACATCGGAAAGGTTTTCCTTAATGAAGAATTTTTGCCCGCTCTGCGTCTGGAAGATGTTCTCAGATTCGCAAAAGTGTGCAAATGCAGCATATAGGAGACTCTTGCCTTAATGGCCTTAATGAAAGGTCTGAGTGTTTGAAGCCGCAGCTCTCGCCAATCTCTCAACCTAATCTAACTTAAGTGACATCCGACCCACTTAATTTATCGGGACTGAAAATCTAACTAGCACGAACTGTTAAATATCTTGGAGTGCAACATCAAATTCATGAATAATATAAGAAACCTTATTAATTGTTCTGATGTAGTAAGCCTGTGACAAATAAGACCTGAAGGATTGATCAAAACGGATTCGCTAAATGTACAGATCTCTGACAAAGCCCATTCTCATGTATACATATATTGTCATGTGGTGCATCGAAAAATGGCTGCATATGGGCAAGATTAATTAGAAGGCGGATGTGGCGGTGCATACGTCACACTTTAACAAGGGGAGACGACTCCATTGCTGCCATCGCCATGTAATGGAATTCAGAATCTTAGAGTAACTGCGGGTGGACGCGCTTGGCCCCATTTAGGGGATAATGGCAGTTATATAATCTAATCTAAAGGCTTCGCTGTTTACTGGAGCAGTCAAAGGTACGATGCTGGCGGTACTTCCAGCTAATCTACAGAAATCGCACTTCCCTTGGAGGTGTATCATAAAGCAGTGAATAACGTATGACGGTTTGGTACCATTAGCGCTTGGAAAAGCTACCATCTTTCAGCGATGCGCCGATTTTTGAACCCCAGAACACAAGGGTAAAAATCAAATGGCTCTGTTGTCATCATTTAATTTGTAGATTTAGCTTTGCCTTATATTCTGTTATTAATCATCAGAAAGCAATGGATTCTAGGTAGTCACAGCTGCAATAATATTCACCGGTAGTTCAATCATTGAAGGTAGATCGGGCTTAGCCGTGTTCTAGAAAAGTCATTTGTGGAAATGACCCATTGCCTTGCATCTAAATCTCGTTCTAGCCGAAAATATGAAAAATCATTTTACCGGTTAGCAGTAAGCTGGAGAAAATTAGCGTACCGACATCATTTGGCAAACATCATTTGGTATAGAGTTCCTGTGCTTCACCTCGGTCGATTGAATGAAACGTCTTTGTGGATGGCACATCTGGCAGATTAGCACAGTTGAAGTCGCGAGGATTCATATAGCGGAGTAGAGGATTTTGAACTCATCGGCGATAGGAGAGCTTAAATTATCACTTGGAGAAAACCGGCTAGTAAGATTTATTATTTGGAACAAGGACACCTTACATAAGCTTCTTCAACGGTTTAGATTCGCAGAACATCATCTGAATAGAGGTATTAGAGGATAGCTTCGGTGACTTTGGTAAAGGAAAAGAAAAGGGCTCTTTAGGCCTTCCTGGTGCAGGGAATATTTGGAGATGAAGTAAAATATTAAGCGAATCATAAATCCAGAAATCGAGCGCAATGTTGACCACATTGCCTCCTAGTGTACCGTTACGGTCTTGAATGAAGTGCTCTAACACACTTCAAGGCCCTGATCCAATATGGATTGTTGCGCCAACGATTATTATTATTATTATAAATCCAGAATTCATCAATGCTCTGTTCAAATTTCAATACTATTAAATTAGTCTCAAACGAATTTTAAGCACAGAATTTGCCTAGGCTGTACTCTGTTTGCGATATGACCAAACCTCATGCAAGCGAAGTCGGGAACAAAGTTTGAAGGCAATGGCACCAGATGGCAAATGAATTTCCCCAATAACCCTGTATTCAGTTAGTTTATTGTACGTTTAACCTTAGTATAATTATTATCGAATGAATTGGGAAACTAAGCCCAAACGATCCTGAAAAAATTGTTACCCCCTCCAGCATAATTTTATCTTGAAAGCTCCTGAGCTTTTCGCAGTCTTTGTTGAAATATGACCCAGTCATCTTTAATGGATACAAAAGATAAATGAATTCACATCTGGTAAATTTAATTCAAATAATATTATGCGAAGACGGCTTTACGGTTTCTCACCAGGGCAGAGGTAAATCGATAAATGCTGCCTCACCGAAGCTTCCCGCAGATGTTAAATGCTCCTTCAGATAATTCGTAGAACACGACGTCACTTGAATCATATTGAGCGTAAATCTGCCCATACTTTGGGCCAAAGGGACTGAGTTGCTCCTCATTTGGTCCGATTCGACATCAAGTGGATACGGACTTAGGATCTCTCAATCCTTAAACAAAATGTGTTTAGCTCTGGCCAAGTTTCGGCTCAAAATATAGGCGGATTTACGCTCAATATAAGTCACAGTCATGTCGTGTTTTGCGAATTATATAAAGGAGCTTTTAACATCTGTGAGGAGCTTCGTAACGCTGCTCCCAGCGCAGAGGTGGGGCAGCGACTGACGATTTGTCTCTGCCCTGGTAAGAAACCGTAAAGCCGTCTTCGCCTAATATGTTTTGAATTTTGGATGCTAAGCCCTAAACGAAGGGTTCGTGGACAAAAAAAGAGGGAGTAAGTTACTCCCTATTTGGTCCGGTCCGATATCAAGTGGATGTGGACTTACGACGACCTCTCAGTCCTTAAACAAAATACTCAATTCAAATGATTACTCTAAGCAAGGACTGCATGAGTTTCGTCCCCACCTTTTAATTAAGTTAAATAGTTTTCAGACAGGATTTTCCCGTGATTAAAGTTAAATTCAAAAAGCTTTTAGAAAAAACTAACGAACAAATGAAAGTTATTGAAACTAGGAAACGAAAGGCGCAACCAAGAACAAAAACGGAATCATTTTGAAACAGTTTAATGTAATAATAATAAAAAAACATGCAAAAATACAAAATATGTTCACAGAATTAAAGAAAAAAATTAAACGATTACCATGCACAAACGGAAATTCTATGTAATTATTTTATGCACAAATGTGTTGCTTTCAGCTGGCACTTTTTATTAATTTTAATTGGGAATTGGAGTAATAAGCGAATAATACTTCAGGCAAACTAAATTTAGTTCTAAACAATTTTAGAAAGCTTAAGGCGGAAAGCATAAACTAAGGAACTGAGTTTAGATGTTAAATCAAAAATATTTTAAAACTACCAGCTTCCAGATTTATGTAGTTCCCAACTTTTTTACAGCTGAAAACAAGCACTTTGCAAATAAGAAAAAAAAAACAATTCTAAGATATTTAAACAAATATACATCAATTGATTGTTAGTGGATTAGTTATTCTGTTTTTCTCCGATTATGATCAAATTTTGTTAATAGCTGGCGTGGTTAATATTTAACAATGGCTTTCCTCGGTCGAGTTCTTTCTACTGGCGGACGTTTTCAACTTCTTCTTAGCTAGGAAGCTCTCATTACGCTTCGAGCGTGGAGTCGTAGTGAATCTACTAGCTGGTATGAACTGTTCACTACTTCCGATTCCAGTATCACTGGAGATGCTACCAGTTCCAGTTGTATTAGTGGACAAACTGTTTTCGGCAGAAGGTGGATGTTGACCACGCTCGCTGGCCAAAAACATTTCGCACTTCTCCTGTGGTGACATCATATCACCCGTGAACAGCATTGACTGCACCCTGAGTGTGTTATCGAGGGTTGTTGTAATGAGGTTGTTGTTAACACCGAAGACTGTTTTGCGATTTTCGCGCTTTCGACGCGGTAATGAAAGACTGCCGCCAGCAGCTACAGAGGAACGGTATTGACCGCTAATGTGCTCTAAATTCTGATAGGTCTTCGGTCTGAGAGGTTCATACTCACTGCTATATGTTGATGCTGATACACTTGTTCTTTGACGACTGTAATCCAATGGTTTGTTGCCGCTCCAGTCAGTTATGTCACGATTGGCTTCTGTAAAGTTATAGAAAAAAATGGATTATTATACAAATTATTAATAATTTCGGCATATATATATGTATAATGCATGCGAGATATCTATTTAAGGATATTTTGGCTCATATTTGAACTTTGTCGTAGTATCCGCGGCTGGTAGTATGGGAGGTAAGTCCAGAGAAATCCGTGGACCAAAAAGAGTGGGAGAGTAAGTTGCTCCCCACACCAAATGGATGTAGACTTAGGACTCCTCAATCTATAAAAAAAATTTGTTGTTGTTATTCTCACATAGACCCGACTATGCTGCATATTATCAAATGCATTTCTAACGTTTGTTTCTGGCTAAGATTCGAGTGAATGATGGGAAGAAATCAGAAAACGGAGAAGCTTAGCAGAGAAAAACGCTAAAAACTCGAACGCCCGTGTGGGATAGGAATGTGGATGAGAACCATATTTCGGCCGGTGGCGGGTAGATGATTAGACAATAAATCTGAAATGATAACTAATTTTGCGGTGGTTGTGTGAAAATCGCGGAAAGTAGAAAAAGGGTCAACTGCGCGCATTTCGCGAGTGCAGTGTCCGACGAATGTAGATTTTAGTGGACATCGTCTGCCGAGGAAAGCATCATGCGAATTTCCCGAGCAGAAGCGCAAAATTTGAATAAAAAATCATGGCATCGTCACTCGAACTCATCATCCTTCTGTGTCTGCTATTCATCCCCGTCCTGCACGAAACGCCTCACGCATTCCGCTACTATTTCATTTTCTTTGTTTACTGCTCCGTATTGTTGATATGCTCCTTTATCTTGATTTGAAGAAGGATTGTGCATGCAATATTGTTTCAAATCATTAATGGTTATTAGATATTTTAGAGATGTTTGACATTTGGATAGGTGTACCGGAGTCGCCAAACAAGAACTGTTCTATGTATGGTGTGGTTGCTTGGAATATGGCTTAATTTTCATTGATCAAAAGATGCTCGAATCGGTATGTGGCGATCAGTTAGAACTTGCCGGTCCCAATACATGCTGTAAGCAGAACTAATGCAGAAGTAATGCTTGCGGCTCATAACGGTAAACCGGACATGTTTCCGTGATCAGCCCATGCTTGTATGCGAGAGATGGTCCAACGTCTCTAACGTCTACCGTATACTACCTTGTTGGCATGGTGCTCCGAGCTCGAATAACAACACCACCTCGAATTCCCTCTGACAATCGAATGAGAGTTAACGCTGAAGCCATCCACAAAACAGCCCTCCGTAGCACTTACAAGGGGGAAATGAATGTTGCAATAACCGCAGCTTACAGAGGTCCTGGAGATGAAGCATCAACAAATGATCTTCACAACCACCTTAAGAAAATTATCATTGGTACCTCCACAAATATGCTTGGCCAAAATCGTAAAAAACTAGCTACGGAAAGGAAGAAAGCTGTATACCAAGCAAAGCTGCACTCTTAAAGAATCTGATCAAGCGCACAGACCTATCACGAAATTTGCGGAGCAGAGAAGCAACTTCACAGACAGAAAAAGGAACAGCAATGCAGATATAAATGTGAGAGGCATCATCTCTTCAACTGCACCCTCACCTCCTCACAGAAATCCGCGAATTGGACAAGTCCATTCGCGAACGAATCCTCACCCTATACACCCAATATCTCCACAACCGCCTCTCCAACACTGAGCTAAACCCTGGCACATACAGGGAACTCAGAAAAACCTGCCCGCGTTTGGGCAAATCTGTCCAACAAAACGCGATCCTTCCCCAAAACATCCCGCCCACAGAAAAAGTCAAAGTCCTCGCTGACCACTTCCTGCAAGCCCACCACTGTACCCTCCACTTCCGTGAACCAAGTTTCGAAAACGAGGTAAACGGAAAGATCTCCCAACTCCTAACCAACCCTTCCTACCTCATTCCCCAACCCACACAAAACCCCTTCGACCATGCTCTCGCCGACCCAAGTCAGCGAGAGAATATCCTCCCTATCCACTTTGTCAGTCCAGACTCGGTCAAGGCGGCCATCGCCGCCTCCAAAAACAAGAAATCAGTCGGGCTTGACAAAATACCCTCCATCGTCCTTAAGAAATGCGCCCCAAGCATCGTCCCCATTATGTCCTCCATCATCAACCACTGCCTTATCAACGCCCACTTCCCAACAGATTGGAAGAGTGCTCGAATTGTTCCTATCCCCAAGAAAAACCAAAATCCACTAAATCCCGATAGCTACAGGCCTATCTCAATCCTCTCTTCCTCCGCCAAGATTTTCGAGCGGATCATCAAAGTCTCCATCGACGAGCACTGCGACTCCAATCATTCCATCCCACAATTCCAATTTGCAAACCGTCCCAAACATTCAGTCGAGCATGCGCTGCTCGTGCTCAAATCGGACGTCCTCCTCGGTCTCAACCGGAACGCTCCGACCATAGCCTGTCTCCTCGACATAAAGAAAGCTTTCGACTCCGTATGGCAATACGGACTCGCATACAAGCTTTCTGAAGTCCTCCAGTTCCATCCGCACCTCTGTAAGCTAATTCTTAGCTTTCTTGATGGGCGGAAATCCCAAGTCCAACTCCGAGAACACCTCTCCTCCCCATATTCTAGCCCGGCTGGCATCCCTCAGGGGTCAGTCCTCTCCGCTACCCTCTTTTCCCTGTTTACCGCAGACCTTCCCAAACCAACTCCACACCCAAATCCAATCCGAATCCTTCAATACGCGGATGATCTCATCCTCTACACCTTCACCAGAAACATCCCTGCCGGTGAAGCCCGCCTGAATTCCTATTTGGACGAGCTCTACCGGTACTTCACCCGCTGGAAACTGTCCCTGAACCCACAAAAATGCGAAACCATCGTATTCCATGGTACCGCTAAGATGACGCCGAAAATGAGGAACGACATTTCAACCCTATCCCTGAAAATCCACAACGACACCATCCCAACCGTCAAGGAAGTCACCTACCTTGGGGTGACAATTAACTCCCGCCTATCCCACGTCCAACACATCACGAAGGCACTGAACCGTGCAACAGGTGCCTTCAAATCCCTCTACCCAATCCTAAAATACACCAGTCCAACTCCTCAGAAAGTCAAGCTGTTTTGCTACAAACAGCTTATCCGTCCCCTCCTCGTTTTCGGCTTTATCTTCTGGTCCGACACTTCCCCTCACCAAATGGAACGAATCCGCCTCAAAGAGCGCAGAATCCTCCGCCACTGTACCAACATCTACAAGAACGAAGACCGCTCCAAATACATCTCCAACCAGATCCTCTACGAGTCCTCTCAAACGCCCCGCATCGACGCAGTCCTAGCCCGTCATGCCCTCAAATTCCTGGAAAAATCCAGATCCCACCCAAATCCACTCATCTCCCAGGCCATGCAGATCGAGATCGTCGAAGAGAATCTTCTACGAACTCATCTGTTCCCACAAATCCTCGTATCTCTCCAAGCCCGTAACCTTCTTTTCGACCCCGGCGGTAGAGTAATCTTCTACAACGGTAATTACTCCTCATCCCAGTTTATAAAACCTACCCATCCTTAGCGCCACTCCTAGCTCCCTTTCCTAAACCCCTCCCGCATGCCCCCCCATCCCAACCCACATCCTAATTCCTTCCCCGCCCGCCCGCTTTTATAAAAAAGTCAACTAATGGAGGTTTTTTTCGACTTTTCCTCCAGATATCATAACATGTATTTTTTCCATTTATTCCTTAGCGATAAGTTAGTTTAAGCCATAGATTATACCTTAGATTAAGCTAGGCTGTTAAGGTAGTACTTAAGTTAGGTTAATTTAGCACTGTATTTTTATAGGATAGAATAAAAATGTTTGTTTTCGGAAAAAAAAAAATGTTTGTTTTCTTCAACTGCACCCAACTACTGGCCTATGCTGACGATATCGACATCATGGGAAGAACAACCCGAGATGTACAATCTATCTTGGATCGCTTAATCTTAATTTACTAAGCATAGAGACAGGGTATAGCGTTATGATCATTATGGATGTAGGGCTCACTAAATTGTCAGGCTATGTTTCTCATCAGCCTAATACTTAGCAGAGTGATATCTACCATGGAGCTGGTCCTTATTTTGCGGCAGGTATAGGTAGTTTCGATATTATCAGGACCGATCTACAGCGACGAAAGGGCTTCCAGTAATGTCAATTCCCTGTTGGTTGGAACTTCACCACTCGGTAGAACATGCATTGAAGTATTTCGCGATGACAAAGGTGGATCATGTTGACTCTTACAAATTCATTGCCAGGTGCTGTGGTTATTCCGTCAAATGTGTATCTGCCAGTGATGTATATACGTTTTTTTTTGCTCATCAAAATCTCCACTTTTGTACCTTTCAGTGGTTGGCTGACGGTCAGAACAACAATACTATTCCCTCTATATTTCCTTTTAGGATGAAGAAGGAATATCTATTTATGGCGTATATTTATACTACTGTGATTACTCATCGGTTCCAAGTACGTTTTCATGAGTCAATGACTCTGACGTCCACGTCGGTATACCAGGGAATCAGTTGCTGGTTTAGGCCATGCTTTCCCAATTTGACCTGTTACACCATGATGTCATTCTACCTGCCTTTGGGTATGTCTTCATCGTCCCATCGTAAACATAAGAGAAAGTCTTTCAAGGTTGGGTAACTACCTGATTGTTGTGCTGAGTTTAGCTCCGCCTGTGCAGACTACCGCCCTAAATGGACTTTACTATTGCAGTGCATATCCAGTGCAGCATTTTCGGGGTGTTTCCCATTTTTTTCCCTGCTATTGACTTGTAATTCAACAAAGCCCTTGCAGCTTTCCGACATATGTTTTCAACATCCGCCTTCCAGAGTAATTTTTGATCTAGTGTGATTCCCAAATATTTCACCTCTGTTATTCGTTTAACCTACATGTCATGTAATCTAATAGCTCTCAGGTAATCAGGCTTGTGTTTTTTTAGTGAATTGATGCGCAGCTCCACCTTCCTACGTCAGGTACAGTGATTCGTATTCCGGATAGAATTCGGTGTACTCTATAGGGGTAAATATGAAAGCACCATCCATATTTGCCCAATCCAAATTGAAACAATCTCATTAGTGTAACCCTGGACCTGTGTTTCAGTGTTTCTTAGCTCTCCTAGGATTTCGTCAACTACCATACTCTACCCTAGTGGTGATAGTACCCCGCCCTGTAGGCAACTTTGAGTAGTATTCATGGCAATAGAATTTTTCGTTGGCGGCATTTCTATTTGCCTATCTAAAAGGCCCCATTCCCTTGCATCAGGACATCTCGTATTACCATGTGTGATGTGTTGTCGATCGCTCCCTCGATGTCCTACCCCCTCAAATGTTTTGAGTACAAATGGGTCTAAAAGATTTAGAGTGAAAAGGATCCTTTCTACTCGCTTTCGGAATAAAGACCACGATCGTTAGTTTAGTTTAGTGGAAGGAGTCGCAGCTCCAAGCACTCATATCTCTGTTAGGTCCAATTACATTTACAGCTCATAACGAATTAGCGATAGATCGATAATAATATTGCATAAAATAGATTACAATAAATTCATCATTATATGCTCTGATAACAAAATAACACTGCACAAAATTCAAATACATTAACACTTAGAATTTTTGTTTATTCTTTGAAAGCCTGCGGTCACGATATTGAGACCGAATCCAAATAGTCAATATTCCGCATTCACAACTCCTACCACCAGCCTCCTTCGCTATTGTCACCAGACAATCTTAAACACACCATCAAGATACCATAAGTGAAGAATCAATACAAATTGATCGGCGATTTCTTATGTTAACGCGATACCCTTCAAAATAGGGGTCTCTATTCCTTTGAGCCGAAAGCCGCTTTATTTGTGCAGTGATATCACCTGTCAATCAATCAGAAGAGGCTAATGGTAGGCACCGAGAGGCATTAAGGGATCAAGGTGCGCCGAGCGATGAATGCCGTCAATGCAATCGATGAGCCCGCGTGGCTATCTTCAGAGGATACTGCGATGCCGGTTGGCGATTAATCCGGAGGGGACGAAAATTATAATTGACTGTTTGAATTGGCTCTTTGATTTTTTTCGGGAAATGTAAATAGTATTAAAGTAATAAACTGCACTAATACTTACTGTAAACATTGACGAGAAGGTCGAAGATATTTTCTTTTCCGAACTGCATAGCCAGGTGCAACGGTGTGTAGCCCTAGGATAAAAGGGAAGTCAATTAGTATGATTATGGTGATTACGAGGTTTAAATGAGTTTTCTGTAGATATTTAAAGATACAGTTCGTCCATTTCTGATAATTGTATTTAGTGGCTCGTTGATTAGATTATACTATTAATTATGTGAATAAGTGAAAATATAGTGAACTTGCATATTGTCTAATTTATTTTTAATTTGCTTTTTTTCAGAGTGGTTAAAATAGAACTTGAGTCTCCCCAAAAATGTGCGAAATTGGCTTCTAATATTTGTTAATTAATATCTGATGCGCGCAAGAAAATCTCAACAATCCGAGAAGTGAAACAACTGGGGCTATCCATAAATATGAAATTGCACATAGTTTTCTTCTTCTTTTTCTCACTCTCCCCTCTGAGCACAGCTTTTTCTGAATCTCCTGCCAGTCCCCTCCTTACTCCTTCCTTGGTGGAATATCACATTGACAACCTTGATACCAATGTCGGACCCGACCCCGATGGTCTTCCTAACCTCTTTCCGATTATAACCTCTAAGTTCATCTCCCTTCCTCTCTGCATTATTTTCAATAAGAGCCTGGAAGAGTGCCATTTTCCCAGCCTGTGGAGAGAAGCCCTTATTTTTCCCATACACAAAGGCGGTGACCATAATCTTGCTGAGAATTACCGTCCCATTTCGCTTCTCTCATCCTGCTCCAAGATCCTCGGGAGATACATCAATGACCACCCATTTCGGCCACATTATAGCTAAGGAGTAGCACGGCTCCATAAAACATCGATCTACAGCTACCAATCTTTTGGATTTCACCAGCTTTGTGGCCAAATGCCTCAACTCTCGGCAGTCCACGTCATTTACATGGACTTTTCTAAGGCCTTTGATTCCGTTAACCACCAGATACTATTGTCCAAACTCGCCTCTCTCAACATTCCTCCATCACTTATTACTTGGCTTGCCTTTTACCTCTCCTTCCGATCCTCAAGCATTTCCTTTAATGGTTGCACTTCTTGTCCTCCCTCCCCCCCCTTCACTGGTGTGCCACAAGGATCCAGTGTACGATCTTTTTTATTTTTATTCTTTATTAAAGACCTCCCATCTGTCCTCAATTGTCCTTGCTTGTTATACGCCGAAGACCTCAGGCTGTTTTTGTTTCGTTCTCAATGGATTGTGCTTCAGTTAATAAGTTGGTTCTTCTTGCTTCAAATCTCTCCCACCCCTTTCTCCTACTCTCTTGGTGGTTGCTCTCTGCCCTATCTGAACTCTATCCTCGACCTGGGTGTAACCTTCGACGACAAACTCTGTTTTGACAGCCACTTTTTCGATATCACCACTGTTTCACGTGCCTGTCACTGTTGGTAGGATAGGTGAATGTATTTACGTATAGAATGTTGGATTTTCGCAACGGTATACCGTCGGGCCAACTAAACCTAACCTCCCTATCATCAGAGGAATAACCTGGAACCGTTTGACACATTACTGCGGGGTAGCCCTCCCGTTCTCCCGATTTAGTCTGCCTTTAAGCCAGGGAATTCCTTTCACCAACAAAAGTGGAGAAGGGGAAGGAAGTAGTTAGTTCAGAAAACCCCTTGCCATCCGGTCGCTGCACCGGTCTAGGTCAATCTTTTCCACAATAAGAAGAACTCAAACGTAATGGGCAATATAGCTCCATCTGCAGCGCTCCTTAGCATCTATCTGACAACGATGTCTGGAGAGAGCTTCTCTGTGTCTGCATAAAGCTGCTGGCGAAAGTCACAAGAAAAAAAGTTGTGTTTGGCGTCGTCTGCCACTTCATTGCAGAACATACAATCAGGAGATTCTGCCTTCCCAATCTTGCGCAGATAAGATTGAAAACAGGATCCAAATTGTCGATGAGCCGCGCAGTTCATCTACCCCTTTGTTCATTTTGCCAAGAGAGTTGCTACTCGAAAAGTGTGCGTTGACCTCCATCATCTCTCTTAAATCTTCACCTTGTGCGGCTGTAGATGGCTATATGTTCCTTAGCAAGGAGAGCAACAGGAATTCCATAAGAAGATGTCTCCTGGTAGATATAGAGCCTCCGATATCCGCCATTAGCCGACTTAAGGCCTAAACTTTTTTGATTTGCTCGAAAAAAGTGATCTTCGAGTCGAGCATTAAACCAAGGTATTTAACCGCTGACTTTGACTTTATAGTAAATTTGCCGATTGATATGGGACGCAGGGTCGGGATTCTTTATCTGGTTGAGATGACTAGTTCGGTTTTTTTTCATCGGAAGGCAAAACCATGACAAGTCATCCATTGCCCGTCGCATTAATATGCCAAGTCTGCTTTGCGCCTGTACAACAATGCGTCTGGCCACAAGTGCGACAACGTCATTTGCATAACCCACCAGGGGCGACTTTTCTGGCATATCGAGTCTTAGCAGACTATCGTAGGAAGCGTTCCAGAGATCCCACTCTAGTATGGATCTCTGTACTACTTTTATTGTGATCTTCATCCTGCTCTAGTCGTCTAACATCTCATAGAGCAGGGAGCGATGTTTGAGATAATACCTCAATATCCGCAAGAGGTATCTCGGTACGCGGAATTAATGTATCAAGCATTTTGGTTCATCTTACGGAATTGAAGGCAGTTCTGGCATCAAGCGCTATGAGGACCACTACCCGTCGAAACAGGCGGTGTGCCTCGGTTCGATGAACCGCATCTATGACCTTTATAAAAGCTTTCACCGTGGATCTCCCTGCTCTGAACCCGAATTGCCTTGGGAATAAATCCCCGGCAGCACGAATCGCTTCAGGGAGTCTGTTCTTTATGAACTTTTCGAGCACCTCCGTGCCGTGTCAAGTATATGCCGCAGTCGGCATGCAGACAGCACCTTTCTTTTGCTGATTAACGCAAGCTTCGCCACCTTCCAACGATAAGGAAAAATGCCCTCTTCCAAGCAAGCGTTGAATGTTCCGCGCATCAAGTCTGGCCGTTGGCGGAGTGAAAGTTTGCAAACTTTGGTCGGGATATCACCGGGAACTGGCGCCTTCTTATTTTCATGATGAAAACTGCTTCTTCGAGTTCTTTCATTGTGAAAAGGGGACAGTCCTCGACGCATTCCGCGCAGTTGACATCAACCCGTTGGTGATGTCTGGGGAATATTACCTGTACAATACGGTCCATCTGTTCAGTACTTAATATGCAGGGTTTTCACATAGTCTCGATTTTTCGTGTCATAAATTTGTAGGCAAGTCCTTACAAATCCTTATTTACCTCGTTGACTAAGTTCTGTCAGCCACGAGCTTGGCTTTTAGTTGTTGCCCTTCAGAATCTCCATTTTGCTAATCTATACTCTGTCTTTATGGTGCATGTCTTCTCGCTGGCATGTAAACCTTGTGCCAAACGGCGGAGCTTATGAAATTCCTTTCGTAGGTCGGCAATTTCTGTTGTCCACTAGTGTATAGAAGGCTTGTCACGGCTAGTGCCCTTCTGGGGTATGTAAGCTTCCTAGGCTGTTGTTATTAGGTTTACCACTGCATTTACGAGGGTGTCAGCTGGAACACTACCAGCTTCTGAAACCCTCTCTAGCGTTACTCTTCCTGTTTGAAGAGCTGAGTGAGCGCCGGGCTGGTGCAGGCAGGGAACTTTTGTAAACCATTTCGAACGCGATACGCGATGCTGTCCAGAAGTTTTCTAGAATTTGCCAAGTCGAGCGCCGTCCCGAACCCAGATGGCAGCGGTACCCGATAAATCGAGATACCATGAAACCGGGTCCTTGTTCCGGTATTGCTTGTTGATTAGCACTAGGTCAGCTTTTACCTCCTCAGCGAATGTGTTAGTAACTCGTGGCTGATTGCACTCCAGTGCATGTTGATTTGTAAGATGCGGATCATACTAATCGCGTTCTAGTGTGTTCTCTCGGGGACACCTCCCAGACGGGCCACGAACCTTGCAGAGAACGCAATTTCGTTTCTTTTCGTTGCAGATCTTTGCTTGATGTCTGCCTGACCGTATCTGCACCACGCATTCCTCCTGTCTGGTCACTTGCAAGTTGCTGATGTGTGTCCATAGTGCAGACACTTGTAGCACTTGGTCGGGTTATCCGCATTCGTACCCTGTATACTATTTATCCAATTTTGATTTTACCGCTGGTAAGGAGTTTCCTCACATATTGCTTGACAACTTCCACCATAGCCAGTTTTTTAGCCTCGAGCATTCGCTACTTCTGGGCATTCACACTTTATGGCCTCCTCTGCTACGACCTTTTCCATGCGGTAGTTAAGATCTCAGATTTCTAGAGAGCACATAGGCTCTAGGTTAGATACTAGAGCCTTCTCCCCCAGTAGCCCTTTGAGCGCTGCGCAGAACGTACTCTTGCCAGTCGTCTTCGTACCTTATTCAACAAAGAAACCGCTACCCGTCGTTTTCCGTATGGAAGACACTTCTACTCGATTGTCTTCGGGTTTCATCTTGTAGTGGATTTCACTGAGAACTTCCGCAAATGTCTTGCCTTCCGTCAGTTTAATGGCTAGCGCCGACAGTTTTTTCTGTTACTGGTTTTCTATTTGTAGCCTCCTTGTCTTTTGGACAGACGGGTCTCTGATGACGTAGCGTGTTTCTTCCTTTTGTCCTTGTTTGTCCTTCTTTTTTTGGGCCCTGGAAATTACTTGGATAAAGTGTCCTTCAGGCGCGTTTTCCTCTTTCCGCTTTTTCGCCGGTTCGTTTTGCAGTGAGCTGTCTGCAATCCACTTGGCGTTTATAGTGTTCTCTGCGGGAGGTGTGGTTGTTTCTGCTTTTAGCGCGGCTCCCGCTGCTGTCCATGTTCACCTATAGAAGGAGATGCAGTCCAGTAGTTCCTCTAGTCCCTTCAGCGGGTTTTTGACGCATTTGCTGACGTTCCAATGACGATGATGGAAATGGCGGCTGTAAGATGTCCTGCTCGCAGCACTCAAATGCTTCTTAGAACAATCCTTGATGTCTGGAGTACGTCGTCGCGCGGAATGCCACAATGATAATAGTTGAGCATTTCAAGGAAAAGTCTTACCTGTGAAGAGTTCAAGGGTCTGGGGAACTCTAAGAAAGCTTGTGATTTTGGCACCTCTCTCGGTGTGATCGCTGGTGAAGATTACTTTTCGTTGGACAACTTGACATTCACCAAGATTCACTGGAGTTTTGATTCATGGAGTACCTCGAGGAGACGCTGGAGATATTGTAAATGGTGTTCGTGTTTTCTCAATAATAAGAGAATACCATCTTGGTAAAGGACCACGAACGGAAGCTTCCTGAGAGGTTGGTTCAGAGTGCATTGCATTGTTTAGGCTGGATTACTGAGTCCGAGCGGCATGGCGCGGTGACTGCATTCTTGCGTATGTCTTTCAAGACGTTGGGCATTTGATAAAATGCCATCAATGACGGAAAACACTGGGTTATTTGGTGTTTTGGAGTACATCTTCAATTATTTGGAGCACTTAGCAGTCGGGGCGACCCGGTGTTATGTTACCCTTCGGTGAAGCTCAAGAGCATCAAATAATTTTGATAAGGTACAAATGCGAAAATCACCATGATATTTAAGGATATCAACGAAAAAGTATGTACATATCACACCATCAATCTCCCTCACTCTGTTGATCTGAGGATTCAATTAGTGATTTTAACTAAACAGCCAAACAAGTCTGTTCCACCCTTGACTTTGACATTGGGGGATAGATGATATATGTACATGGCCTCTTTTTAAGTGTCCCAATCTTCTACCTTCTCTCTTGTTACTGCGGAGTTCTTAGTGTAGCAAATCCCTTTGCCAAGCTTTGAGGTGGCTCCTATTTCTATTTTCTAAAAATCATAATTAGTGTCTTAAAGTCAGGTGACCAATATAGCTGAATTACTTATTTTAGGTTTCCAGACTTTGCATATGCGCGTTTGCTGTACTACAACCGTTCCTTCCTTTCTCATTGCATATCCTATTCTCTTTTATGTATTCCAATATGTGCGTACCACCCAAATGTCGGCAACCACTTTTGGTCCTTCTAAATTCCAAAACTCTTTTGTTTCAAATCTGATGGGTATGACTTTTTTCAGGATAGTGACAATCTGCAAGTTCAAGGGTGCGAGGAAAAATATCTCAATATTAGAAAAATTACTTCATGTCACAGTACATATGTTTCTTCATGCGAAAACCTTTATTATATGAAATATTTCATATTTTCTAATATTCTCGCGATTGAAAATCCTGTTTTTCCGGCTGTCTCCCAACCCAATGTGCACGAAGCAAGGTACAAGTCGAATATCCTTGATATTTTTTCACTTTCCCAAGAAAAACATCGAAGCATATGTTCTTACTCATATGAGAAAACCCTTTATGATAAACGGCCTTGTGATACTTATGCGAGAACACATCACAAAGAAAATTTGTGGCAACTGAAAATTGCGACGGATTTCAAATCAAATCCTTCATAAATGCAATAAACGTTCACACACTACGCAATGTACGGGCGTACAAGGAGCGCAATGTTGTTTCCAACCTCGAAAAGATGTTTTTTATTGCTCGTAATATTTCAAAATTTGAGAATTTTATTAAAGTTATTTTTGAGGCAATTTAAAATTAAAATGGGTTTAGGAAGCGAACTCAACCCTTCTTACGTGTTGTAAGGGTGTGAAATTTAAATGGATGTTATTAAAGGGTTCTAAAATCAATTGGATGCACTTGCAACGTTCCTGGAAATATTGTTGCCTATAGGCGGGAGTTTGTTGCAAGGACGTCGTTCTTTTAAAAGCGGGACTATCTGAAATCTCAAAGCAGAAAGTGGAAATAGTTTCAAATATGCTTTGATTGAAATTGGAGTTACACACTCTCTGGGAAATTTATTTAAATCCACACTCGGTTGCGTGTTTTTCGAAATAGTTGAGAATATCTTTTTAGAAAATTTATTATCTCTCGAATTGGGTTACAAAAAAAAATCGAGGCACCACGAATAAACTACTTTAAATACAATCTATCAACTGAATTCCAAAATCTTTGTAAGAATCTTCCAAAAACTACGACGATGTTAGTGAATTCCCACAAACGTCCTGAATTGTAACAAAACAAGCATCTAAAGTGCATTCTAAAACCATGCACCACATATGCAAATTACGACAGGTCCAAGGATGCAATTGATTGCTCTCGCTCACTTTGCCATTTCCACCTAATATTATGAATCCTTAGAAGCCTTGACCATCTGGCGATTAGGTGAATGCGAAAGGGAATTGGTTAGTATAAATTTGTGCATCTGCAAAGGGGTGGGGGAAGAAGTGCAGTGCCAACGCTGATGCATTCATTTTGTGATGCATTCATGCATTGTTTCGTGGAGAAGTTTGATTGAAATTTCTGCAAGGTGGTTTCAATTAAACAACCGCTATCCCATTAGGATTTCATACAACACATGACTGTTAATTGATAACTGGTGTCGGTATCTTGGATAAATGATATGAGGACGGATATTCGATTGACAGTTCGAATAATTTATACCCAAAGAGAGGTGAATAGATAACAATTCAAACTGCAATTTATCTCCAGCGTTTTGTTTGTGAGAAAATCGATATTAAAGTATTGATAAGCTCTTTTTGCTGAATTTTTTTGAACAGATAAGCAAATATTGATTTGAATCTGAAGATTGAACGAGCAGCCCATCATTTGGTGCAATACTGTTATACGCAAATCTTTTTTTTCTTCTTCCGCCCGGTGATCTAGATGGAGTCAAAAGGCTCATCATCACCTAGCATATGAAGCAAACTTTGTTTCAACACTAGAGAACCACCGTTTCCCACATACTTCTTTAATCAATTGTTCATCATCCTCTTTCCTTTTTTATTGCACCACTTCTTTTCGGCTCATCTGAGACGAAGAATCACCCATTGTTTTTCTCGGATACTCAATCGTGTATCGGGATTCCTGCACGCAACTATGGAAATTACCAGGCTGCACTTCCCTGCATGTGAACACGTCTAACAGTTTCATAAGATTACATAGATAAATATTTCTATATTGGCAGAGCTGGCCCGCCTAGGCAAAATCCATTTAATTGTGCGCTAACATAGAAATACACATAGCAATGTAATGCTAAAATGTTAATTTCTGGTGTACGGTTCTGGAAAATAATCCGGAAAAAAAATTTAAGAATTAGAGGATGTTAAGAAGACATACATACAGTAAATTGGACATAGGATGATGGAAATGCCATGTAGTAGGAAAATTTAATTTTCCACCAGACAAACACAAGAAAATGAAAAAACATATGTAGATGATTCGAATGTCGTCAAATGGGATTCGCGGGAACTCGTGACAGCCATTGATTTCAAAATATAGTTCCTTCTGTAGAAGTTAGAGAGTTACATTACCTAAACACAGGGTTGCAATGTAAAATAGTGTTAAATCTGCCGGGACTGAGGCTGTTGACCATTTGAAACAAGTCAGGAAACCGGAAGCTGGACGCTTCAGGTATAAAAGGTTTTGTGTTTCCCTACGTGAGGAACCTTGAGTGCGTGGCAATTGCACTTGCATAATAATTTAAAATTCAACTGGGCTAGCAGCTATTTGCACAAATAATTTGCTCAGATCAATCCATTATAGCTAAATTCACAATAGGAGTTCAACATTATTAGCAAACATAGCACGTAATATATGCATATATTATGTGAGAATATCCACTTACGCGTGATATTGACATTTGAGACCTTGAAATTGCACAGAAGCGACAACTTTGACCTATTATAACTTTGATAGTGATGGTGCGATTTCCACCAAACTTTGTAGGATCATGCTCTATGTTATTGCTGCGATTCATGATTCTAGTATGAACTTTAAGTGGGTTTAGCAGTCAATTACTAAAAATTAAAGTAACATACCATTATTAACTTTATTTGAATAAATATCGATATTTCGGAGTCTAGGCACCATATAATGGCAGGTTGTTGATTTTTTCAGATTTTTCGGTTGAGTAGTTTCTGAGAATGGTTTCTCCACTTCTCCAACAAAAGACAAAACTTCGCAAAGTACTAACCGAGACCTTTCATTTGATAGCCCACATGACTATATCTGGTAAAAAATCTACATCCCTTTCTTCCATATATGGGGAGCCTCCTTTAAATTTGACATATGATGATGTAACTCACTGTATGCGTGAACGTTCACAGTTCCCACTTTCCACTAAATTTGGTGTCAATCGCTATAACCGTTTCCGATTTGAATAAGGTTTTGCTTTACACAAAACCTTAAAAAGGGTTCACCTAGTAGCAGGAAAGGGTAGAAGGGGTTGGGGAAAAGCAATTTCTTCATATATGGGACTTGAATATTCTACTCGAATAGCAATCATTCTCGTTGATTATGACGTCAGCATCTTATTTGCATGGCTTCAGATGCAGTAAGTTCGTATGAATTGTTAAGTTCGAACTGCTATAACTTTGGCACTAATGGCTGGATCTCCATTAAATTTGGCGTGTGTATGCGAGATATTGTTCTGTATGTTGGTCCTGGCACTCTTAGGATAAACTTAAGAGGGCTTTGCTAGTCAATTTATAAAAATTGGCAATATACTTTAGAAAATATATTTGAGCAGATATCGATATGGGACATTTTTCGACGCCTAGAATTCATATAAGTGCACCATCCTAATTTTTCGGATCTCTATGTTGGGTAGTTTCAAGAAAGGAGTCATGTCTCACTTTAAGTGTTATATTTTGACTTCCGTGTGTCCGGATAGCTGAGTGGTTAGAGCGCAAGGCTGTCGTACGAAAGGTCGCGGTTCAAATCTCACTGGTGGCAGTGGAATTTGTATCGTGATTTGACATCGGATACCAGTCGACTCAGCTGTGAATGAGTACCTGAGTCAAATCAGGGTAATAATCTCGGGCGAGCGCAATGCCGACCACATTGCCTCCTACAATGTTCTGTAGTGTACCGTTACGGTCTTAAATGAAACGCTCTAACACGCTTCAAGCCCCTGATCCAATATGGATTGTTGCGCCAACGATTATTATTATTTGACTTCTTACTCGCGCACTTCACAATTCATGCCAAAACTAAAATCAGAAATTACCAATCGAGGCCTTTCTTTTGATATCCCACATGATTCGATGAAAAAAGCTTTGACATCCTCGCTTTGCATGTATGGGAAACCCCCTTTAAACTCCACGTGCAATTATGTCCCTAACTGTATGCGTGGGATTTCATAGTTCCCATCTGTCCACCAAGTTTTGTTTGGATCGGTTTATCCGTTTTGGAGAAAATTGCCTGTGACAGACAGATAGACAGACAGTGAATTGAATTTAATAAGGTGTTGTTTTACAGAAAACCTTAAAATGGTAGATAAGAACCTCGCAGATAATCAGACCGTACGGGAGGATCAAATAACGTTAGAGCAGGACTCTGTTAGTTCGATGCTCAGGACTTCCGTTACTGATTTTGATTTCGTAAATTGTTTCATGGAAAACTTGTCCAAGTCTTTCGATGGTATGGTCAAACAAGTTGTGAGTCACCGTCCATTTAGGATTTTCGACGAATTGTAGGCAAAACGTAACCCACTTGTAACAAAATTCTGAAAAACCAAAACTTTTTCCAAATAGGGAAAAAGTTGATGGTTCCTAACATCCCTAAAAAACAAACACACCGGAGCAACAGGTGGAATATATTGAGGAATAACTTAATGGTCAACTTGTCGAGGTGGAGATCGCCCCAACAGAAGACTAGGAAGTTCTAACACCGTCGCTAACCATCGCTCTTGCGTACCGCGAAATGACCATGTTTCAGCACAGGCCGGGTGGATAAAAATTGGCTGTGGGAAGAATAGGATTAGAAATAAACGAAGTATGAAGAAGAAGTGGAGAACAAAAGTTAAGGTCCAGGGATTGGGAAACCTAGTATCGGCGGCCGTGAATATACAACGACCGCAATACCTCAGTAGTGGGAATCTTCGCTACTGCGGCATCTAATGTTACAAGCGCACACTCCATCGACGGACCGGTTCAGAAGAAGCCCAAATGGGCACTAGCCCTCGCGATCGCAAGCGTTGCCAGCCAGGTTAAAAAAACTAGAGGAGGAAACGCGGGAAGAAGCTGCCCGAACGGTACAACGAATCTACAGGGTAGCAAACACCGAGGAACAAAAAAGGCTCAACTCCCGAAAAAATGGTGCAGGAGAAAATGACGGCTGAAGATATCGACGAGGCTTACATTACCGCAGATCTAGAGAAAGGAAGTGGATCTTACAATGATGATATTGTCCCCTGAAGGAAAGTGGCACTTCGGAAAAAGAGAGATAGAAGGAAGATAAGATCGAAGTTTATCATCATCTTCAAACGTGGTGAAGTATCATACGCTGACATTCTCCAGAGAGTAAAAACCTACTCAGAACTTGTGGAAATAATCTTAGTTCTATTACACGGTCCCAGAAAGGAGACCTTACGTTGGTGCTCAAGAAATCGAAGAATGTAACTGCGAACAAATTCTTGAGTCAAATAAAAAATTCCTTAGTACAGGAAGCGGACATGAGCTCACCTCGACGAAGGAGATTCGTGGGGCCTTGGAAGAGCAATTCAAGCTTATAAGCTGCAGAAATCAGGGGAAAACCCCTAAAGAAAGTCTATGGAGGAACAGAAACCGCAATTGTCATCTTATCAGTGAAAGCAGCACTCAAACTGTTCGCAGCAGGGAGAGTAAAAACAGGCTGGGCTATGTGTTGGCTTTAGGAAATAGGTGGCATTCAAGCAATTTTTAAATGCCTTTCACCAGTTTAAATTTCAGATCAGGTTTCCGGAGAACAGTGTCAGCAAAGACAGTGAAGCTCACCGAAATTACTTACTGTGCAAAGAGACAAATGAAGTTGGTACAGATCAACCTTAACCACTTCCAGGCAGCGCAGGACCTACTCTTGCAAACCATCCGTGAGAAGGATATCGATGTAGCGACAATTAGCGAGCCATATCGAAAACACGGTAGTGACATGTGGACCAAAGGACAAACGGGGCAAGAAGCGTTATGGGGTTGAGGAGAACGAGGCTTCCAGGAAATAATTGAGCATCCGGAAAATGGATTCACCACAGCAAAAGTGAAAAGATGTTGAACACTCTGGTTCTGGACCCGACAGAACGTCGACTAAAAATCATAGAGGGAATTTTAACATATGGGCTCTTGAATGGAGTAGCCGGATAACGAATATGAGAGGACATGTTCTGCTTGAAGCATTCGTGGAGCTAGATGCGGTACTCGTGAATGTCTGAAACTGATATCCTTTCAGAGGAAGGGGTCTAGGGTATATAGTTACTAGAGTTGCTTGGCAAGTCAGTGAGAACTATGCTCACAGTGATCACTCTGCACGGAAACCAAAGGCGAATTGCGTTTGAAAAAGAGCTCTCGCAGAATGCTGGGTCCTCAAGCGGGACAAATCTTTGGATGGTGCGGTCGGAGAAAAAATCACTGAAATCACCCGAAAGGCAATGGAAGCATGCGATGCTACTATGCCTACAAGGCGACTGCTTCCTAGAAGAGAACTTAACTTCTGGAACAATGAAATAGTTATAAAAACTTTGCGAGACACGGGCAAGGAGACTCAAACAGAGTTTCGGTTAAAAGCTCGATAGGGGCGATCGATAGGAGAGGCACAGACAACTGCGGAATCGCTTCAATGGGGCCATTCGGAGGAGTAGAAAGCACTATTTCAAACAGATTTGCGAGCATGCCGGCCCCACCCCAAAGGTTGAAGCCTGCAGGATGGTAATGAAAAGGCTGCGAAGATCATCCAAGGTAATCTGTTTACACATTCTGAAAAAAATTGATCTCTGTTTTCTTACTAGTATAACAACAGAAGGCAAATGGTGGTACAGAATAACCATGGATGCATTAAGAATGGTGGTGAATTTGGCAAAACACGTTACGGTGCTGTATTGGCATTGGATATAAAAAATGCATTCAACTCCACCAATTGGAACCGAATTAAAGGGGCGTTGGGAGACATACATAGGTGATCCCGGATATTTAATGAACCTGTTCGAAAATTATCTCTCAGAAACGACTCCCTGTTACGGGGCGGATGAGGGGCTGAGAGGATGCGTCGTCACAGCGAAGGTACTATAGAGCTCGGTATTGGGTTCTCTGATGTGGAATATTATGTATAATGAGGTACTTACTCTTTCCGTCTCAGAAAATGCTGTGTTTATCGGCTTTGTGAATGACTTGGTTGTGGCTATTATAGCAAAGCACCCAGAGGATGTGGAAGCCTTCGCGACGGAGCCAGTAAAAGCGGTAAAGTCCTGGCATTACCCATGGAGGGTACATAGAACGTAGGAATCCGGTAAGGTGAGAGTCGTATTATCTCTGGCAACATAAATGGGAGAGTTTACGAAGGGTCGCAGGACGAACACATTCATAACATTACGGTGTAGCTTGAGCGGAAACACGGGCAGACCTTCACGGGACACTGTGCTTCAGGCAGTATCTGCATCCATTTGGGTTGGATGATTCGTCAAACTGTCCTGGATCCGGAGGTATTGTGAAGGATGCAGAACATATGATGTTTCGCTGTCCAAATTTTGCGATGGAGAGAAGGAACTTCAACGAAGTGCCGGGATGGAACGTGAGCTCGGAGAATATAGTTTCAGCGATGCAGAGGTCAAGGGAGAACTGACTTACGGTTTTCTTAGCAATAGTAAAAGTACAGAACGAGCCACTAATGGAAGCACAAAGGAGGAGGGCAGAAAGGAGTAGAAGCACAAGTGCCTAAAGATAAGCTTACTCTGCGAAGTAATACCTAAATGACTCAAAAGACTGACTATTTTTGCACCTCCGTTTACGAACAGAAAAAAAATTTTTCGAATACATATACCTTCTTGATTGATCAAATGGTGATTCTGACTATTTCTACGCTAGCCGTAGCCTTCGTCACATATCTTGACAATTTGCTGATTATAGGGATGTAAAAAGGAATGAACGTACCTTAAAGGAACATACAAGACACAACATCTCAAGTATATGGTAGTGGGATCAGCATCAAGAAAAACTAGGAGGGGTACTGATTGATTGAAGTTAAGTAAATGGTAAATTTGGTGTTAGAAGTCATATTCGATACCGAGGAATAAATGGGGGAAGAAACCGTGCATGGCTTTTGGCCGCCAATGGAGGCTAATTCAGTTGATCAAAATCCTTCAGCTAACACTACCTTTCTATAGAATATGATCTTGCAACTTCTAATGTATTTCACGGGAAGTTGGTTCAAGCAACCAACATCAAGAATTGTTACCATGCGAGCGGCAGATCCTTCGCAGAGTCTGTGGACCCCTAAAGCAAGATGGATAATGCTAACGACTACATAACGAGCGTTATTGACCAGTCATCGACAAAAAGGAAGTTCAACAGGTAGGAATGGATGAGAGAGAATCTGCCTGGAAAGTCTATAAGCGAACGATGAAGTAGGTCCTGCCTCAGGTGGAACGCGACTCTTGCAAAGGAAGGTCCTGATAAAGTGCATTCCAGTTCGTCATATAATCGTCAAACCGTTAAAGACGAGTAAATAACGTGGTGTATTATAGGAATGGTCCTGATTGAGGCTTCTTATAGACCAGGCAATCGAAGGCAAGTTGAATTAAAAAGGAATAAGTACGAATTTGTCCTTGTAAAGGACTGATTTGGTAGACCGAAGTGAATATTCTCAGAAACTGTTTAATCTCGTCTATTTTGTGTTAGATTTGATGGTGCTCCTTAAAGTCAATATCCTGAAAAAGTAAGAGAGAGAGAAGGAAAAACCAGAAGTGCAGAAAAGTGTGATCTCATAGTGGAGCGTAATGATTTTCCACCAGTAATACAGGAAAATCATTCGAATAAGCAAGATGTACAATCAAATATTAATGGAAAATCTATTTGAAACAATTTGTTCCAGTTTAAATTCCACACTCAAATCCTTTCCATCCCCTTCCATTAGTTCCAAAACCAAAAAACCCTTTCACAGGAATTTGTCAAGAATTACAAACCACAACTTCTTCAAAGACCGCGACAAATTGAATTTCCCAACGGAATGGAAGTCGTTCACTATATTTCAGGGATATCAACATGATTGACAGATTGCATCAACAAAAGAACATTTTATTAGCTTCTAAGTGAAATCTGAATACAATGCTTCAGGCTTTTCATATATCCAGAATTCAATCCTTCCGCTGCGAAGCGAATTGAACATGTTACAATTTTAAAATTTAAAATGGTAATTTTTATTTAAACGTCCGACACGGATCCAGCGAAAGAGAGCGGACGACACGCCGGAACAGCATGAAATCCACGTGTTTTGTTACAAGTGAGATGTCACACAAAGGCTCAGATGTGATGGACGTCCTTTTGTAGAGAAAGAATGTCGAAAATAATTTTTGAGAAGAAAAAAAAATGGAGACTAGAGAAAGGGGTTGCTGGATTCTAGTCGGTTGTAGCAGGGTTGTTTTTCCACTGCTAAAGTGAATAAGAGCGTTTTGATAACTGTCGCTGGTATCACTCTACTTCCATTGTTTTCGTCTTCTCCTTCAATAAAAATATTCTTCATGAAAGTTTACTTTATTTTCGTGGAATATTCATGAGAATAATCAGTGGCAGATCTGAAAAAACAGATCATCTTGAAGAGCAGAGTAGAATATTGAATAATAATTAATTAGGATATTATGGAATATGCACCAATTCCTGGAAAGAACTGTGTAGGTGATATTGGATGAAATATTTGGTGCATACCACATGCTGTCAGTGAAGAATACCGTTTACCTTTCCATATTGTTCCAACCAGGTATGGCTGTGCACATATAAATATCAGAAAATTAGCGTAGTCAAGGGTATCAAATTAAAGCAAATTTAAAGCCAGAAAATTCATCTATAGATACAACAGCCACCCAGTAGCTAGCTTAGAATTTAAGATAACTTGATAATATAATAGTTTATAGAATGTTCACACGAGTGTGAAAAGCAGTGTTCATTCAACAGCAAATCGAACAGTTTTGAAGTAGTAAGACAGAAGCAGCGGATAATTTTTATAAATTAAATAGGCAGGTTTGCATTTGCATTGTTTCTCTCTCTTACTCGGGGGTTCTACAAAATTCTCAAGACATGATCTTATAGGGTCCGAAGGGTGTAAAATTTCGTGTTATGTTTTTCAGTTTTTTATTTAGTCTTAGAAGCTTCGGTAAAGGTTGAATTTTCAATCCTAAACACAGAGGGTAGGGAAGAATGCAGAGAAGGAGAGGAGGCTCCTTTCTAGCCCCGTTGAAAATTAGTGACTATCACCCCTCTTTAAAAAGATATGGCCACTTGAGGTGGGGCTTTCTGATACCATAATGGTAAGTTCTTAATTTTCAATCCAGATATGTTATGTAAGAGGAAAATGAAAGATCACCTTTCTAAACATCTTCAAGAATTATGGTGGTCGCCGTTCTTCCTAAATTGGGGCTATTTTCATATTTGTTCTGAATTTTCTTCGATTTCAACCAGCTTTCTCAGCAGTGGATTCTCCGCAATATTCTGCGCTGGGCCGCTTCCGATTCAAACGAGGTATCGCTTACAGAAATCCGACGATTTTGCATTTTTGTCAATTTTTACGATCCGTGGGTCGTGGAAATTTTGAATTTTCTTCAATTTGGGCCAGCGCTCCCAGCTGGGGATTCTCTGCGATATCTTGCGTTTGCGGCATCGTAGAGTAAAAATTCTTGCATTTCCTGAATCTGAGCAGCCTCCCCATTCAAACCAGGTATCGTCGACAATTACCCGACGAGACGTACAAACTGCCTTCATCTAGATTGAGCAGGGGGCGCGAGATCATGGGCTGCACATCAATGAAGGCAAGACAAAGTATATGGTGGCAACGTCAGCACCAAAAACCAACCAACCAACAACATCAAACCATACTCGTCAAACGGGAAGAATAAAAATAGGAGACTACAACTTTGAGACCGTTGATAATTTCTCCTATCTAGGGTCGAAAATCACAACCAATGGCAGCTACGACGATGAAATCCGCGCACGGTTGTTGGCAGCCAACAGAGCCTATTTCATGCTCCAGCCCGGAAAATCTATAAGGCCAATATCTATGGTAGAATAGGAAGACGAGGCAGACCCTGGGTGCGATGAAGCGACGGCGTAGGTCAGGACGCCAGATAACTTTAGGGTTATCGAATTGGTGGGGCTCGGCACAAAACCGAGATGTCTGCAGTTTCTTACTAAGGCAGGCTTAAACCGGATACCGGTTTTTGCGCCGTTGATGATGATAATCACAATTTGACAGGGTACGATAAATATGGCCAATGGTGGTATACTACCACATTGCCGAATTAATGGATGTGGGTGGTCTTCCGTTTTTTCGAAAAGCCTTTACATCAAAGTGAGAACATATCCTCGAAGTGGTTTCACTCTTGCTCGTCGATATATATATATAGTAATAAGAAAGGCCGGTGCACTATTTTAATTTTCGGCTTTCAAACGCTCCGCATTCATTGCAGGGTTGTAGCAGGTTATCCACATTGGTGTTCCATATCAGACGATGGGTCTCATCAGGGTCTTGTAGAGAATAAGTTTGCCCTTGACACTGAGAAGAAGATGGTAAATCTTACTAACTGCGCCGCGTTCTTTACTCATAGCGAGCTCCAGGTGCTGATCGTCTGGGAATTGCTTACTGTTATATTTGCGATTTTAATTTGCAAGCGTTTAGCATTTTTATGGACACTTCTAGAATCTGAGTATCTAGATTGTCCCTTGAATTATTTTTCTATTGTTTTGCTGGCCTCGCTGGAGCGGAGGTTTGATGCGAAAATAAGGGTTCATCGGCATATTGGATAATGTCTTGCTTGGTACTCTGGCAAGAAATCGAAAAATTCCTTTCCCACGTTAACATAGAATAGCCTACCTTCGAAAAGGTTGGTGGCAATTCTGATAATCGGAATGAGAAAGTTGTTTTCGTTGTTTAGTTTAAGCGCCAAATTTTAAAGAGTCTCATTTTCTCTAAACAATTTTCATTCTAGTTTAAGGAAAAAACTAATTTTAAGTTAAAATTGTTTGGTAATCCTAAAATCGTGGTACAAACTTTAAAAGAAGAGTATAAGAACCCTTTTCATCTCCAGACTTCATATTCAAAATATTTCATTTGCGTACCCGGGAATGGCTCAACCGGAGCCGGGACCAGAGCTGACCCAGAGGTCGATAACTGTTCAACAGCCGTCATATATCTGTGTTCGGAAGAAGGTAATTTACGTGCGGACTATTCGTCGGGGTCACCACTTTAGTTTAAATTAAAAACATTTTATTTTTATTCACATCAATATTTACAACTCTTTCTTCAAATCCCAAATTCTCATTATTAATTTTTTGCTTTCAATTATTTTGCTTGAAAAATCACGGCCTACTCCGCCGCGGAGAATACCGGTGGTCGCAACTGCTGCGCTACATGTCAATACGGGGTCAAAGGCCTTTTCTAGATCCAATGCACAGACTACGGTTGGTTTATTGTTGGCCTTAAGTCTAGAAACGTCTAGCTTAGTGCATGTTGCGTTCCGTGTTTATGATGGAAACCGAACTGGTGACTGGGAATGATATTTTTGAGATTACAATGTTGTCCAGGCTCTCTGAAAAAGGTTTCTTAGGTTGGAAAGGAGGGAAATGGGTCTGAAATTGTTTGGTTTGAAGGAGATTCCCTTCTTTCTATTTTAGGCCCGGGTTTTATGTTTGCTAATTTCTGGGTTAATTCATTATTACCGAAATTCGCCACCATTTACCGAATCTTTGTACTCAGGCAATTAATCCAGGAGAGCAATGCTTTGTATTCAGTCTTGACTTTATTTCCATATTTGTGAAAAATACGCTGGAGGTTCCTGCACTATATTTGTCTGACTTTCATGTGTAATATGATATCATGGGGTAAAGAATTAGATTCGAACTCATAGACTTTTATTAGTTTGGTATGGTTGGACATACCTGGCGATGTTTCATCGGATTTCACCTGAAAAGTTTGTTTGGTTTCGTCAGACAGCAGGAGTAGTCAGTCTATCCTCGACTATTGGATTGTCTGACTACTCGGTCTTGTCGGTGTATCTGGCAAAACCATTTCAATATTAATAAGCGAAAAAGGGACGTGAATCCATTTTAGCAGGGTTTCACAATTCATATTGACTGCCTTGTCGCCCCACGAGGGTGTGCCTCGAATTGAAATCGCGAGAAGAAGGTGTTTTGACTTTAACTGGAGATTGCCCAAGACTTGCAAGTCATGGCCCAGTTTTCAGTTCTAGCATTATATGTTGAAGGATGTTGAAGGAGACTACCAGGATCCGTCTACCATCGGTAGTGTTAACTATTGCCGCCGCAGTACAAGAAGTTGGCACGTTCTCGGTGGCGACTTCCGCAAAAACAGTCTTTTCGAACTAGGAGGGCAATGCCTGAATTATTATCGTTCCGAATAATGTTATATCCGGTGAAGTCTACGTTATGCCTGCTTTTAAAGTGAGTCTCCAAAATGCAGTAGAAGTCTGTCTTCAGAGTGTCAGTTAACGATTGGGCGGCGGCACGTGGGACGTGTGAGATCCGGGACGCGGAGTTGAATGTGACAATACTTAATTATATAAGTTAAAGATAAGTTTAAACCGAGCGAATTGATGCTGCTCGTTGCTGGGCATAGAAGCGAGAGCTTCAACCAATTCTCAGAATGCTGTTTGGTTGCTTGACGTTTGCTTCATTCGCTGCTTTCGGAAGAGATCAAATTCTGGGAAAGTTGAGTCACTGTTTGCTTGACTGAAAATTTCGCAGTTACTCTCCGGGTTTTGGCAGTTTCCCGTCTGGCTACCACCTCTTTATAAACTGGACACCCACGATAGCTTGTAGGATGCCCAGTTTGGCCGTAGTTGCAGAAACTTTGAACTCCCGTTGTGGGTCTTGAGCATTCCCCATGCGGATGACGCATCTAACGCATTTGTGCACTATCGAGTCATTTTGGACGATATACCCGAATTTTTGGCGGTTGTAGCACTGCACTTCCTCCACTGGTTTAACTTTTTCGAAGGTAATCTTTTGCTGAAGGATGTACTTCACCTTGAAAACTACACTTAGGTCAAAGGGGGTATAAAAAGACCATATTGAGATTTAATAATGAGCGACGAATTTTCCCTGTGGAGGGCCTTATCTTGTTTGGTCACAAAATTTGCAACCGAGCAAACTTTCTGAAGTGGGTACCCTGAAATGAGTTCGGTCATAATTTCTTCAGGGTCAGTTTCTCTGTGAAGACCGCGGATAATTATGGACTGAGTTCTAAGGAATGGAGGGCTTCTTGTTTTAGTGTTAAGGGGGTCATCCCGTGTGTCGGATTCGCGGAATCGATTTTTTTTGGCATCAATTATATCTAGATATAAAGTAGAATATATGGACAAAGTGATTTTTTGATATTCGATGTCGTTTGGAAATTATAGTGTTAAACACGTGATAAGTAACATGCCAGATTTATGTCGATCGCCCTAATAAAGCTCGTATTTATCGATCCGAATGACGTTCGAATGACTTCGCTAAAACGACAAAAATTGAAGCTAAGGCTGTTGATGTGTTTCTTCAAGTAACCTAAGGTTTATGGATAAGGTATAGCAGATTAAGGGTCAGTTAAGGTTTTATGGCCAAAAATCGCCTTCGCGTTTTTCTCGAAACTGCATGTTGAAAATCGGCTGCCACCACAACCTAAAATCTATCCAACGGAATTCTTTGAAATTTTGTGGACTTGTTCAGAACATATTTCTACGGTCCGCAAACTAGGATAATTGCGATTCGTTCAGTAGTTTTTTTTATTCATTGAAGAAACCATGAAAAAACACCAAAATTCACAAAAAAAGTTTAACACGGCACCAAAAATTTACCTTTTAATATTTTTGAATAATCCTAGTTTGCGGACTGTAGTTAAGTCTGTACGTTAAAATGCCGTTTACTTTTTTTTTCTTTAAGATGATCACAGCGCCCTCTAGCGTGGCAGCAGAAAAACACACTTTTTTGGAGATGGGTGTATAAATTGCCCTGTATTTCAATAACCGACTATGCGATCGGGATGGAAAAATTACTGTGCACACTCAAGATATTAATAAATCTATGGTGAAAAATTCGTATTTGTATCTTTATCCAGTTTTTCGCAAAAAATTTCTAAAAAAAGCCAAAACAAAACGGCCTTTACACGAGATGACCCCCTTAAGCCCTTGCCCTTTAATGAGTGAAAAATTTTTGCCATGGGTCCCTGTGAACACCATTCTATCACCCATCGTGTTGTTTAGGCTCGCCTTTAGGCCTTTGCTCTTTAGTTATTTAAGTAGCTGCGCGACATTAATATTATATGCCGGAGGAATTTTCTCCTTTTTGAGATTTAAGGCACTAGCAGAGAAGGACTGACACTTGGTACTTGAGGAACACTTCCACTTTTCGCACTCATTTGTTGCTTTTTGGGCTTTTTCCGCAGACGGAGCTGAAAGGGACTTCTTGTTGCTCCTCGTCGACGACCTCAAGCCACATTTTTTTGCTTCGGGTCCTTACCTTGGCTCACTTGCGGACTCCTCCCGCGTTGGACGGATTGACGAAGTCTCTGTTTAACGTGGCTCGCGCTGTGGAGGGTAGTCAGCTGGTACTTCTATTGGCTTGGTTAGAGTAAGCAGCCTGCTATCCCACGTCCATAGCAGGAAAACTGTAGTCAACATAGATCCCTAAGTTCGCTGAACCTTTTTAGTGAGCAGCTTGATTTGAGAATGTTAATTCTCAGTCTTCTGCAGGACATCATCATTCTTAGCTCGCATTTCGTCGAGCTCGCTGGCCTCCGTAAGCATTTGTTGACGTTTTTCGAAGTCATTGTCATCAGATGGCATGGGTAACTATGACCTCACGTCATCGTCGGAAACGTCGTTACTACGCTGGGAAAGAAAAGGAAACTTAATTTTGAAAATTGGTCCGCATAGAGTGCCTAGAATTTTGTTGTCGTGTTACAACGTCCGGCGACAGTCTGGCGGCAATACAAATCTCTATTTCTAAAAGCTGGCAGTTGATAGCGATGGTGAGAATTTTCCCTGGGGTAGACACGGGTGCAGATTGGCGGCAGTCCACTTTCTGTGAGCCTGAAAGAAAAGCATCTGCTGTCAACGGCAGTCAGATGCAGAGTGACCGGCATCCAACCACGGGTTACTAGCGCCTGGTGCAGGAAGGTGGGACTGCGAATCAACCCAACCAAAACCACCATAGTACCATTCACTAGGAGGCGAAAGCTGGATCACCTGAGACCCATAACATTACATGATATGGAGGTGAAACGAGAAACAGAGGTCAAACATTTGGGAATTACGCTAGACCAAAAATTACTCTGGAAGACATATGTCGGAAACACTTGTCGGAAAGCCACGAGGGCTCTGATGACTTGCAGATCCATAGCAGGAAAAAAATGGAGTTGCAGCCCGAAGATACCACTTTGGATATATACTGCAATAGTAAGGCCAATGATTACCTATGGAGCGGTAATTTGGGCAGAAAGAACCCAACTCAGTACACAATCCAGGGAATTACATGAGTTCCAAAGGCTGGCTTGCGTGTGTATCAGTGGGGCAATGAGGCATCCCTGGAGGTCCTTCCAGGATTAACTCTTCCCCATCTGCACATCCAGATGCAAGCAAGGAGATCAATATTCAGGATGGCCGGTAGTATGAGTGAGGTGGGGAGCTGCTTAAATCGAAGGAGGATTGATATCCTTTCTAGGCGGTATCCCGAATTACGGATACCGAGGGACAACATGACAACGAAGTTTCACTTCGATAAGAAGTTTGAAACACGTTGGCGTAACAAGGCAAACTGGGAGAGCGTGGCTGCGACATACGGCTTAAACCAGCAACTGATGACTTGGTACACTGACGGATCCCTCACCGCAGAGGGAGCGGATGCCAGTGTCATTGGTCCAAGGAAAATGTACTTTGAGCCAATGGCCAGGCACACGCACATATTCCAGGCGGAAATATACGCGATAGACAAATGTGCCTCCTTTAATCTGCAAAGAAACTACAGGGGGCAGAACGTAGCTATTCTCCCCGATAGCCAAGCAGCGATCAAGGCTCTTAGGTCCAACCAGGTGAACTCTAAACTGGTATGGGAATGGCTGAGAGACTGAATACACCCGGCTCGTCCAACAAGGTCTGGATACTTTGGGTTCCAGGCCATGCTGGATTGGAAAGCAACGAGGCAGCGGACGAACTAGCCAAGAAGGGAGCAGGAACGCCTTTACCCGGGCCAGAACCCTTCTGTGGAATCGGAAACGGTTTCATGGCTATGAATCTAAGAAATGAAGAGAAACGGTTGAGGGAACTATATTGGGCGGGCCTACCAGGGATGGAGCAGTCCAGGGTGCTTATTGGGGGATACGAACCCATGCGTACAAACGATTGCTTAAACCTCACCAAACAGAACCTCCGAATCATAGTGGGAACTCTCGCTGGTCATTGTCGGCTGAACTATCACCTAGGGAAGCTAGGGATATCTACGGTCACTGCCTGCAGGTTTTTTGAGGAGGATGACGAAACCTCTATACACGTCGAGACATCTGGGAGAACACTTAATACCAGATGCGAAGTTGAAACATCTGGAAGTGGGAAACATACTAAAGTTCCTAACGGTTATAGGCCTGCTTGAGATACTATGATCAATAGGTACACTATAACCAATAAAAGGGGCACAATAGTTCCTCAAGGACGCGGTGCGACTTTCCGTTAACAGAATAATAACAATCCAACCACGATACAAATCCCTTAGCCACCAGTGAGATTCGAACTGCGACCTTTCGTTGCGGTAGCCTTGGGCTCTAGCCACTAAGCCATCCCAGTGTAGGTTATACACAAAAGGGCACTTCCATATTCAATACTTGGAAAATGGTAAGGTCATCTATATCCGAGGCAAGAGAGATATTAGATGAGAATGTGATCCGTCATGAAATTCGAGTTTTCAGCCTCCTTGCGTGCGATCAAGCCGATATTCTTTCCTGTCCCCCCAGCTAACTACGCTTCGCGTACGTTCTAGTGATTTCTCCAATTATTCTTTCAAATTCTGATGCGATTCCCATGCATTATGTTGAAGGTTCGTACATGACGTGAAAGGGCTGAAATGTCCAAAGGCTGATTCTGGAACTACTTACGCCAGCATCACAATACTTTTATAGTTCGACCCCCAAATTCCATTTTCTGAACTAACTTTAAGCTTAAGCCTTTCTTCTGAGGACAATATAGATATTTCGAATTTTCCTTTTTTTGCTTTCCTATAAAAAAAGGCTAGTGGAGCTTTCCTGGGAATAGTGGTCCCCTATTGAATCCATTCCAGTGCTCCGTTAGCCAACAATAGTACATTAAATTTGCCATTTTTCTCTCTATTGAAAACGGAATGTCCTATAACGTTCCATGTTTCATCTTCTGCAAATATAGCCATTTTTACAGTACCAACTGGGAACAGCAAATATAATTTTTAATTTATTACTCTAATTAGCTTAATTACCATTATGTTCCTTAATATACGAATTGTTTCCTAAATATGCCGAAACTCTTTGCGCTAAGACGCAGGTAACACTTGTGGGTATAATAATTTTCCTACCCAAAATAGAAACATGGCCTGGAAACCTGCGTTTTCGGTGGGGTCGTCGTAGCTCTACGCGCTTAGAACGGACCAACCACCACCACCGGTTCATACTTCAAACACGGCTCATCTCGGAATTATAATAATATGTAAATTTCCAAGATTCATTTCCATGAGATAAGACTTGTTGAGTTAACAACGTTTTGTTGTCTTTAGTTGGAATATACTTTTATAATTACATTCAAACCTACCGAAAAAGATACTTTTCACATTCGCTGGTTTTTTTCGTTCCGCTGCTCCTCGCGCCGTCTCCAAGGAGGAAAGTAAGAACATATAGTATCTTAGTATCTCTGCCGCGGGATGAATAAACTTCTGCGTATCGTCGGGGTGAAAATTAGGACCATTACTTGTATTACATGTGTTTTGAGAGACGAATATGAATAGATGGCGGGGTCTTTACGCATCATAAAAGCTAATTAGAGTAAATGCTGCAGACATGACCGCGAGTCTATTAAGAAATCTATGTACGGCGTGTGTGCGGAGAACATGTTAGTTAGAACATTGTAACACTTTTCATCTATTTTTTTCCTCTTACTTTCGCATTTTTTCCGCATAATGGCTTCCTATAAAATTCCCATCAGTTTCGTGCGCTCGCATGTTGCTGACGAGCATTCGCATAGACGGCCACCGAACAATTTTCCCTACACATCATACAATCGTGCATAATGAATGTTATGTGATTTATATCTTAATTAGATTATGAAAAATGCAAATTATTTTGTAGATTGCTTAATAGACAGGGTATTAGCTCCTGAACTACTGGAGATAAGAAGACATGAACGCGTTTTCATTTGTATGCAATACGAAACGAGTGCAGAAAGAATTCGGTTCCGGTTATAAAACTTCTGTTTAAATTACTGATTTAAGTGATTCAGGAATATATCAATTAGTAACACAAATTATGCCCGGGATCACTCAAGAAGTGGACTATAACTCATGACGAAATCGGTCAGCATCTCCTTGAAATTTGTAATGCTAATGACCAAAGATTGGGAGATAAAAATACGTTGATGATGTTTGGTTTATTTTTATAAACATTAAAAAGAATTCCAAGAAATAAGAGCGATTTTCTGAAATAGGAAAATTATATGCAGGAGGTGGTTGAATAGTAGACGACGTGCAGCCAACACCAAAGCCCTCTCCAAATTTCGCCGACCATTTTGCTAATAATTATGCACAAATTTTGGTGCATACATTGCGGTTGAGGTATGAAAGGTTTTGTTGATTTTTTATGTAAAAATATTTGGCTACACGATGGTTCCACGTATAGCGAAAAATCTTAGGCCGCCGAAACTGGTAACACTGCGCACGGAGAGTACCTAACCATATCCCACTTCCGTCAGATTTTCAGGTTCCGAAGATCAGTAGCTCGTGAATGACAACACGATGATGTTCAGTAATTACGAAAAAAGAATTGCGATTATCGCGTTGCACCAATGTGAGAATACACCGAAAAACATTCATAGTTTGTTAAAAACTGCTGCCGGTAAATGAACGATTGATTTTTAGGACATTAGCTCGATATCGCGAAACAGCTGATGTGGTTGACAGGCAGCGGGAGGGGCGCCCGCGCTCTGTACGTCGCCCGAATGTCGTGCATGCTGTGCGAGAGCGTGTCTGTTACAATCCTCTCCGCAAGCATAAACGAATGGTCGGCGGAAATGGGCGTTTCAACTCGAAGTATGATTCGTATTTTACCAGAAGATCTCGGTCTCGGTGCGTTAGCCATATGTTAACGCCAAAACTGAAGGAAATACCGCGAACCCGATGTGCTTCTCTTCTGCAACGATTTCCCGTAAAAAATATCGCAAAATTCTATTTTCTGATGAAAAAATTACCATCGAGGTAAAATTAAACCGACAAAATGATCGTGTATATGCTCACAATTGTTATGAAGCCAAAAAAATGCTCCGGGAGTTCAACGCCGTCATCATTCGACTTCTGTCATGGTATGGTGAGACGTGTCATATCACTGATATTCATTTCTGTGAGGGCGGCGTCAAAACTAATGCGAGTGTATACGAAAAGGTGTTAGAGGATGTAGTCGAGCCATTGAGTGAATCTCTATGCGCTGGAAAGCCGTAGTTCTTCCAGCAGGACTCAACCCCCGCTCACAAAGCCAAGATAATTTAGCAGTGTTTAGTGCCGCATGTTCCTGACTTCATAACCGCGGATGAATGGGCCTCAGGCAGCCCAGATTTGAATCCTCTGGACTATAGCTTTTGGCTTAACTTAGAGGAGACTGCCTGTGATCGAACTTACACCGATTTGGAGAGTTTGGAGGCCAGCATCGTGAGTGCAGCTCGAGAAATGCCGCTTCATAACGTGCGTGCAGCGATCGATGCATGGCCTCACAAACTTCGGGCCTGTAAAGCTGCTAGCGACGACCATTTTGAACAGTATTTTTTTCGTGTGAAAGCTCTATGTTTCCCTTTTCTAATGGTGTACTTTTCGATTGGTTTGGTTTATTACTTCGTGAGAAATAAAGATTTGATTTGACAGAACTTATGGCTATACTATCTATAACTCGTTGTGTAAATACGCTGAATATACCCAATATTCAATTATACGTGGTACTGCCATTTTATCTCTTAGCAAGTAGTTATTTGACGCGAATGGAACAACTTTGACCTACTATAATTTTGTTAATAAAAGTACGATTTCCACCAAATTTTCCAGTATGATGATTCCTATCAAAACCTATCTACGGATCTGGGATGAACCTTAGGGTTCTCAGTAAATTTTCAAAATACAAAAATATACCTTATCAACTTTATTTAAGCAGGTATCGTTACGGAGAGCATTTTGAGGCATAGATACTTTATGCTCGGACTACCATATTTTTTTCAGATTTTTCGGTTGGGTAGTTTCTGAAAATGGGTCCTTGAAGTGATCCTCCCTTTCTGGACTCGCGCACTCCTGCTCTTTGCAACCAATGTCAAAACTAATATTGGATTCGAAAAGTACTAATTGAGACCTTTTATTTGATATCCCACATGACTATATTCGGTGAAAAAAATTGCAACTCTCTTAAGTATAGGGGACACCACTTACGTTCCATTTGCAGCAATGTAATTCGGTGCGTGCATGAGGGTTCACAGTTTCCACCTTCCTATCAAATTTCATGTTAATCAGTTCAGTCGTTTCTGAGAAACGTGCGTTTGACAGACGGACAGACAAACAGCCTAAACGTCACCCTGGGTAAGATCGGAAGCGTAAACACTTTAAGGTGTGGAGAGCTGGGCTCCGTTGTAGATCTTACTTTCATAAGTGATTTGCTAGTCAAGGTGATATATATTACTATTTATAAATAAATAAATCATAAACCATCACCTGAAGAAACCACAAATAGATTGATCATGAAGAGCACATGATGAGGATATATTTCAGCAGGTATTGCAGTGGAACACCGAGTTTACTGGAACGGCCATAGAAAAAACATCGCAGCTGTCCTAACAGATATACCGAGCATGTGACGCTTCCATGCCAAGACATACACACTCTCGGAAGCGCAATCCTAAGTACTGATGGAACGCTGAAATAGTGAAGTGTCGTATGGAATGCTTGAAGGCTAGAAGGTGGAATCAACGCCGAAGAAACACGGCAGGATATGAGCAAAGGTACCTCGAATATAAACAGGCACGCAAAAAGTTGCAACAGGCCATCACGGAAAGTAAAAATTATTGCTTCAAGCGACTCTGTGATGAGGCAGACTCCGATCCATGGGGAGGAGCGTACAAGTCGGCAATAAAAAGCAAAAGCTCCACTCCTATTAAGTGCTCTAGATTATTGTGGAAGATAATTTCCACATTGTTCCCCTAATATCCGGAAACAATTTTCCCAATAATACCAATGAGAGTCGAAAACATACCTTCAGTAACCAAAGACGAAGTCTTGGACGCAGTGAAAAGGGTCCGGAGTATCGCAGCCCCCGGCATCAATCGAATCACCCACAAGGCGCTGAAACTGGTAATGAGAATGACACCAAGAATATTCGCACGGGTATTTACAGACTGCCTAAAAGAAGGGTGGAAAATACAAAAGCTTATATTGATCCCGAAGACAGTTAAGTGGATAATAATAATAATCGTTGGCGCAATAATCCATATTGAATCAGGGCCTTGAAGTGTGTTAGAGCACTTTATTCAAGACCGTAACGGTACACTACAGTACACTGTAGGAGGCAATGTAGTCAGCATTGCGCTCGCCCGAGATTATTACCCTGATTTGACTCTGGCACTCATTCACAGCTGAGTCGACTGGTATCCGACGTCAAATCACGATACAAATCCCACTGCCACCAGTGAGATTTGAACCGCGACCTTCCGTATGATAAGCCTTGTGCTCTAACCACTTAGCTATCCGGACACCAAGTGGATAGGTGTACCAATATCCTATCGACCTATCTGCCTTCTGAATACAATAGGCAAGGTCCTCGAGCGGGTAATCTACGACAGGCTAGATCCATTAATTGATAGTGGCGGTTATTTATCAAATAGGCACTTTGGCTTCCGGAAGGCTCGGTTAGCGGTTGATGCTACCAAACTGGTTTTTAAACTAGTCAGAAAAGCCTACGACGAAGGGAAATACTGCGCACTGGTGACTCTTGATATCAAGAACGTGTCCAATTCTGCCAGATGGAACAATATCAACGAAGCGCTCATCGCGGCACAAACGTCAAAATATATATTAAATATAATCTTCGATTAATTCTGACAGTGGCAGCTATTTTATGATTCGGACGAAGGGTCGAAGATGTATGTAATAACGACAGGAGTTCCGCAGGGGTCTGCTCAGAGCCATCTGCTATGGGATTTAATATATAATGGCGTTTTACGGCTTCCAGTAGTTAAACAAGCCGTTGTCGTCGGATTCGCCGATGACGTTGGAGTGGTCATAACATCCAACCACCCCGATGAAATACAGATATATGCGAACGAGACTATACGGACGATCAAGTCTTGGCTTGACCGAAGACAAGACGAAGTTGGTGCTTTTAGCGCCTTCCCGTTGGTGTGAAACTCATCCAGCCTCTACAGAAATTTCAGTAAAAATGATGTTAAGCCTGTCTGAAGTTCCTTGAATTTGAATAGTCACCTTTTCTAGGCTTTGATATCAAGACTACCTCAACTTTCTGAAAAGAGGTAGACACGGCCAACTTACAATACCAACTGAACGCGACTAGGTCCTGGGAACGAAATTGTCGCAGCGTGGTTGCCTCCTAACAATTTTGACATCAGGACGCAGACTCAGACAGATACTAGCCCTTTTTACTGATCCAATACCACAGATTTTGTTAAATCAAATCCATGTCTCCTGTACCAGAAGTATACAAGGACAGCTCTGCAACTTTGCCAACCTTGCTGCCAGTAGATAGGAAGAGGCTTTTCATGTTGCAGATTAATTTCACTAACTGGTACGGTTGTAGACGTAAGTATTGTCTAATGTGGATTACGTTCACATCACCAACTTGGCTTTTTTTTTGTTTTTCCTGTTAGGAGCAGAAGAGAAGGTTCTAGTTGGCAAGATTTAACCTGTAGTCTCCTCTCCTTTGCGGCTGTAGTTTCGCTATGCTGAATTTCTCTTACCCTTTTCTGGAAAAATTAGGCAACAGTGCCGAAGACGTTAAGTGCAGATCTATTGCTTCCATCTTCATGTGGCTTGGACACTTTCAGTCTACTACATGCTATCCCACCATGACTCGGTTCGGACTCGATTCGGGCACCGACTCCTTAGAACATTTTAGTTCTAAGTCACAAATTTGTGCAGTGTGAATCCTTATTCAATGTTCATGTTTTAGTACGTTTACAGCAACTATTTTTTTTTAAAGCTAAATCACTAGAAAGGATACTATGATAAAACCACCAAGATTATTAGTGAATTAAATGTATGAAAGCCGGCTTAGCGCGAATTTCGCTATACGTGAATTATTCAGAAACGCATTAATCGCGTTACGTCCATATGTAATCCCTAAACGGTCAGGTTTGACGTCGAGGAAGATGATACCTTGTGTTAGATGGAAAACTATACCCATCTACAGGAGAGGCTCCGATATGAAGGCGAGGGAAAAAGGGAAATATTGCCAAGAATTGTCGGGAGAAACTCAATTGGGCACCCTGCATGCAAATCAAGGCATGGTTCTGAGTGTTGGCCGACTATGAAAGACAATGAACGGAGACTCGTGGTAATGAAGACGATGTTGCGTTGGCCTATTCAGTGGCGTAACATGTTTTAATCACATTCGAAAAGAGGATATTCATGATCGATATGGGGTTGCGCCGCTCGTGAAATAATGCGAGAAAAGCGTCTTCGATGGTATGGTCACGTAATTCGCGTTAACGAGAATTCACTTGCCAAGATTGCTCTGAACATCGAAGTCAATGGTAAATGACCAAAAGGCCGGGCGATAAAATGACGGCTTGAGCCTCGTGAGTCTCGCGACTCCATCCAGATCAGGCAAATGATAGAACAGAGTGGCGCAACCAATCACGATAAGCCGACCCTGCTTGTGAACCGGACAAAGGCTAAAGAAAAAGAAGAAGAAGAGAAACGGCCACAGGGAATCGTGTTTTATTTGGAATTTTTCACATCTGAATACTGATCACGTAAGTGTTGGTGTGCCAACCTTTATCGCAGGTGGAACATGGGGTAATAGATCTTATGTCTATAAGCGATACATTAGCTAAGAACCACCAATTGTATGCCAGTGAATAATACAGGCATTGTCAATTCACAGTTATAATTTTTGGAATTAAACGCTGTATAAGAACAGATCGACCCAAGAAACAATTATGAGATGTGCTATGAAATAGATACTAAAAGCAATCGCTAATAATTAAGCATCGCAGATCATCTAGGTAAAAATTACGGCACTTGCTCGAAGAGAAGAGGATCGAACATATAGGGGGGCTAATATAGACTCGGATCACTATCTCGTTGGCATAGTGCTCCGATCTCGAATTACGACACCACCTACAATCCCCTCTAACAATCAGGTGAGAGTGAATACCGAAGCCATTCGCAACACAGCCCTCCGTAACAACTATAAGGGGAAAATGGACGCCACAACAACCGCAGCTAACGGATGTCCTGGAGATGAAGCATCAACAAATGATCTTCACAACCACCTGAAGAGCGTTATCATTGATACAGCCACAAACATACTTGGTGCCAGCCGAAAAAAGAGTCGGAACGGCTGGTTTTGTGATGAATGTAAGCTAACTACGGAACGGAAAAATGCCGCATACCGAGTAACGTTGCATTCTCAAAGAACGCAGGCACGCGCAGAGACTTATCATAAACTCCGCCGAGCGGGGAAGCGACTTCACAGATGGAAAAAGGAAGCTTGGGAGAAACAACAAGTCTGTCAACTAGAAAAGTACAGGGAGCAACCGCACCAGGCGCGGAAGTTTTACCAACAAGTCAGCAGGATGAAGCCTTATACACCTCAATGCTCATTCTGCCGAGACAAAGAAGGAAATCTGATTTCCGACAGAATGGGCATATTGGAGCAATGGGTTGAGCACTTTGATGAGCTACTGAACAACCAGAACATCGGCGAATTGGAGGTCCCGCCAACTGAAGATGACGGGCAAATACTGCCACCATCAAGTTTAGGAGAAACAGTCCGTGCAATTCATCGACTAAGAAACCATAAGTCGGCAGGAGCCGATGGAATTACAGCCAAATTGGTTAAATATGGAGGCGACCAGTTACACCAAGTGGTTCATCAACTTGTGCTCCAGGTGCGGGATAGCGAATCAATGCCTGACGACTGGCAACGAGGTATTATCTGTCTCATACATAAAAAGGGAGATATTACACAGTGCAGCAATTATAGAGGTATCACGTTGCTGAGTACCATCTATAAGATATTCTCCGCTATCTTGCTAGGCCGGATAGCTCCATACACCCAGAATATCATTGGCCCATACCAGGCTTCACTCCAGGCAAATCTCTCTGCGGTAAGCGATGGGAAAACGTTGGAATATGGACACCAGTTGCATCATCTATTCATCGACTTTAAAGCCGCTTATGATAGCATAGCCAGGGTAAAACTGTACACGTCCATATGAGAATTCGGTATCCCGACGAAATTAATAAGACTGGCTTGGCTGACCCTGACCAATGTGCGAGCTCAGATAAAAACAGCAAGATTACTCTCAAGACCATTCGACATCAACAACGGTCTACGATAAGGGGATGTCCCTATCAAGCGTCCTCTTCAACCTGGCCTTGGAGAAAGTGGTCCATGATGCTGAGGTGAATGCAAGAGGTACGATCCTCTTTAAGTCCACCCAACTACTGACCTATGCTAACGATATTGACATCATGGGAAGAAAGACCCGAGACGTACAAACTGCCTTTATCCAGATCGAGCAGGCGGCGATTGGCGCGAGATCTTGGGCTGCACATCAATGAAGGGAAGACAAAATATATGGTGGCAATGTCAGCACCGAAAACCAACCAATTAACAACATCAAACCGCACTGGTCAAACAGGAAGAATAAAGATAGGAGAATACAACTTTGACACCGTTGACAATTTCTCCTATCTAGGATCGAAAATTACAACCGATAACGGATACGATGATGAAATCCGTATACGGTTGTTGAAATGCAGACGAGGCAGACCCTGCCTGAGATGGAGCGATGGCGTAGGTCAGGACGCCAGACAGCTTTTAGGGGTATCGAATTGGTGGACCTCGGCGCAAAATCGGGATGTCTGAAGTTCCCTATTAAGGCAGGCCTAGACCGGATACCGGTTGTTGCACCGTTGATGATGATGATGATAGCCTATGCAAGGGGAGGCACAAAGGGAAACAGAATGACTTTGACTGGAACTGAGATTCTGACTCCGGAAAAGACCTCAGAAAATAATGGTCCTTGAAGGTTGAATACAGCTAAAAGATACATAAAATCTTCCAATGATAACCACAAAAGCGATTTTTCATTTCTGGTGTGGATGCACATATTTTACCCAATTTTTACCTCTTTTATAATTCAAGTTGCTTGGAATCTAATTTGATTTAGCAAATCGTTCATTTTCTGTTACCACGCATGTTTATTGTTAGAAATATTTCTTCACAGATTACAGGTCATGTCACGGATACAACACCAGTTCGTAATTGCCGTGAGAACTTGGACTTCAAAAAGAAATTCGGTCATTGTGATGTTCTCACAAGTTTGGAAATTTACGCATAGTTGCAGAGAAATTTGCTAATGGACGAGTTTAAAACGTAAGGAAAGATGTTGATTTAATTAAGAATGTACGAATTATTCGCTAACTGAATCGTGAAGTAAGGGGGCTATTGAGTCCGAGGACAGACTCATTGCTCAACCACTCATTTCGTTGTGTTGAGTAATGTTACGATTAAATAATGTTAATCATTCGGGGTTTTTTTTCTAAGGCTTTTTATTTGTTTAATGGTCCCAAGTTGGGTATGACTTACCGAGTTGGAAGTACTTTTCGTTAATTCTACGAGAAATTTCGGAGCTTCCACGTTCGAAGATCAGAAAACCCCCTAAGCCTGGATGTTGCAATATCATATCGATGGCAGCAACGACATCATATGGAAGCAAGGCATATTGCAATAAAACATTAAAACTAAGTCATTGTTGCAGATTGCATTGCACATTCAGCCTTCCGCTGTTATTGTCATGGTTGCAGCCAACCTACTGAGGAAACGGCCATCTAACTGAAGCGCATAGTAGACCACTCACGAGACAACTCATGAGCCACCGTAACATGGAAAAACACGACTTAATGCCATTTTGTCAGGTAAATCGCGAAGATAAACCACTTCTTGACGACGACCTACCTCAGCGTCTGTGGTCAAAGGTTTCCCTTGCAAGGCTTATTGGGGTTTGGGTTAAGTGGAGCACAACTCGGTGCAGTCATGAAGTGCAGAGCGTGGTTCATGAAGTCATTGAAGTTTGCTGGCAATAGAGCATAAGTTTGTCGGTCGGTCTGTTGGTTTGTTCGTTTGTTTGTCTGTCTGGCGGTTGCAATGTGTGGCGTCTGGGAAGCAGGGAAGAAAGATGCAAACGTCTTCCGATTATTATCGAAACTATCATCTCAGCGCCAATATAAGTAACACGAGAGTGGCATGGGCAGGGGTACAATTCGAGTTGTAACTTGTAATCGTTGCTTCCATTCAAAAGAATTCGCATGAGAGCTACCTCAATTTTGAATGATGAGAACTGGGTCGAAGTTGGATTCTTATATGGGGATGCTGGTTGCGACATTTCAAAACGATATTGGCGAAAGTTGATTTAATTATGACATTTTTTTAGCACCAGGGTTTGTTTTAATGCAAACAATTTCAAGAAATACTAGTAAAGGAAGAGGTGTACCCCGAAGAGGACGTGATGTGTTCATATGAATATTATGGCGAATTTTGCCAACATACATGTGGGGCCAAGGGTTGATGAGATTAACACCAATGAAGTGAAGAACAACTCTGATGAGAGGACAGCACCACATGAAGTTAGACGACCGCTGTGGCAAAGGAATATGAATTCAATTATTCGTGTTTGGTATGGAGACAAAGAATGCAGCAGGATTACAACAATTGGACAATTTACTGCAAAATACTGCAAAACCGCGGATACTGGTTTTGTGGTATCCAGATTTATTTGCTTGTATGCAGTATTGGCGATCAAAGGGTAGTATAGGTCCCAGGGCGAAACGTGGATTGGTACCCACGATGCAGTATTAAACCTGGGAAACGCCTGCTAAATCAACGCCAACAGCTCTGCTACCAAACCCTATCCCCACCTCCACCTCCACGTGGTGATCTCTGGGAGTTCTTTCTTTATGAAAACTGCAATTCATCGGCTTAAAAATCATAAGTTGCCAGGAGCCGATGGAATTACAGCCGAGCTAGTTAAATATGGAGGTGACCAGTTACACCAAGTGGTTCATCAACTTGAGCTCCAGGTGCGGGACAGCGAATCAATGCTTGACGACTGGCAACGAGGTATTATCTGTCTCATACATAAAAAGGGAGATATCACACAGTCCAGCCATTATAGAGGTATCACGTTGCTGAGTACCATCTATAAAATATTCTCCGCTTTCTTGCTAGGGCGGATAGCCCCATACGCCCAGAAAATCATTGGTCCATACCAGGTTCACTCCAGGCAAATCAGCAACAGATCAGATTTTCTCTCTGCGGCAAGCGATGGAAAAACTGTTGGAATATGGACAACAGTTGCACTATCTATTCATCGACTTTAAAGCCGCCTACGATAGCATAGCCAGGGTAAAGCTGTACACCACCATGAGAGAATTCGGTATCCCCACGAAATTGATAAGACTGACTAGGTTGACCCTGATCAATGTGCGAGGCCAGATAAAAGTAGCATGATCACTATCAAGACCATTCGACATCAACAACGGTTTACGACAAGGGGATGCCCTATCATGCGTCCTCTTTAACTTGGCTCTGGAGAGAGTGATCCGTGATGCTGATGCAAATGCAAGAGATACGATCCTTTTTAAGTCCACCCAATTACTGCCCTATGCTGACGATGTCGACATCATGAGAAGAACCACCCGAGACGTACAATCTGCCCTCATCTAGATCGAGCAGGCGGCGCGAGATCTTGGGCTGTACATCAATGAAGGCAAGACAAAATAGATGGTGGTAACGTCAGCACCAAAAACCAACCAACCAACAACATCAAACCAGACTGGTCAAACAGGAAGAATAAAGATAGGAGACTATAACTTTGAGACCGTTGAAAATTTCTCCTATCTAAGGTCGAAAATCACAACCGATAACAGCTGACAGATGAAATCCGCGCATGGTTGTTGGCAGCCAATAGAGCCTGTTTTAGCTTACAAAAACTGTTCCGCTCGAAACGTCTCACCATAGGGTCAAAGCTCTTACTGTACAAGACAATGATCTTGCCAGTCCTCATCTATTTCTCGGAGACTTGGGTAGCAAGAAAAATTGGGAGCTCCGGCCACGTTCGAGAAAAGAATCCTCCGAAGAATTTTTTGCCCCCTGCTAGAGGATGGACGATTCCGTTGCCTACATAACGACGAAATCTATGAGCGATACCATGACCGTCAGGTTGTGGATAAAATCCGGCTGAATAGGTTACGGTGGGCGGGTCACTTAATCCGTATAGATGAGGATGATCCAGCCCGGAAAGTCTGTAAAGGCAATATCTATGGTAAAAAAAGAAGACGAGGCAGACCCTGCCTAAGATGGAGCGATGACGTAGGTTAGGACGCTAGACAGCTTTAAGGGATTGGAATTGGTTTACCTCGGCGAAAACCGGGATGTCTGCAGTTCCTTATTAAGGCAGGCCTAGACCAGATATCGGTTGTTGCGCCGTTGATGATAATGCTGAAGAAAGAAACATCAGAGTTAAGTCAATCGACGAAAATATTTCAGTTCCATTTAAACCACTCATCTCCCGTGGGTAGGCTGTCGACCTCAGAGTCTATCTTTTCGTTTGGGAATCCTGAGTTCATCTTCTACTTGATGTGGGACTGGAGCAATTGAGAAGAAACTTTATCATAATTTTGTTATAGGAAACTTACATTTTAGATCTAGTTTTCATTGGAAAACTCTAATCAGTATTAAAATTATAATATTTTTCTTACAGAAAATATTTCGCCAATCATGTCAAAGCGCCTTAGTTGAGGATTCTTGGCGAGGTGTTTCAGCTTCCCTAAGATTTGCTGAGAAGCCAGCTCTCTTCCACCTGTAGTTATCTAGGTATGCCCAGAAGTTACTAGCGTAGTCGAGGTTTTTACGAAAGATATCATGGTCTTTTCAACCCTTTCATCGTCTTTACATTCTATGTTTCTTACTGAACCCAAATTGGTGAGATGGTGTAATTTTCCCCATACCTCTGTTGAAGCCTTACAAGTAAATGCTTTTTGAAAATTTCGGAAAAATGGGTAATAGACTTATAGGTTTGTACCAAGTCACATAAGGTGTATTTTTACTAATTTTTAGGGCTATTGTTATTTAAGGTTACTCTGATTTCCGGGAAGCATTTTAATTGGTAGTTTGGTAATGAGTATGTGGTGAATGATAGTAGACCGGTTGATCATTAAAGCTTCAATGGACTCTGGATTTAGCGTGGCCAAATGAAACAGAGAAACTTAGAGAATTTAGGGTCCGTTTCAGGTGCCTTCTCAAGTTTCCATTAACAAGATCAAGATGCGTCTCTGTATCTTTGTTAATTTCACCTCGACAGGACTAACTAGAAGTCGTATTATATTTTGAATCGGAATTCACTCCGATATTGGCTCTGAGAATATAATTAACTACTGAAATTCACTTTCGTGTTTACTAGGACCTCTGCATCCACCGTGTATTTTATTCACAATTGGTACCTTTTGTGGTTGATTTGGTTAAGGAAAGCACTATTATATCAAATTTGTCGGTCAGAACAATCCAGATCATATGAGGTCTGCGGTTTGATAGATCTATCAGTTTGGTAAACTATCCGATCTTGGCCTGGACTTTTGAAAATGGTTAGTGAAAAATTAGGCATTAGAAAAGAAGAGGTGGGGGTTAATTGTGAGAATTTGCGATGTAGGCATAACAGAACACTACCCTGACTGGAGGCAAGCTTTCGCTGGAACAGAAACTCATGCCCCGTCAGGATGAAGCCATTTCAAGCCCGAAGTCCAGGATAGAACTTCCTCTGGCAGACACACATCCGGCCCGACCTTTCCACTTTCGTTCCAGTTTCGGTTACTTAGATGCAAGACTCTCACTTGATCTTCACATACTAAATCCGTTTGCAGTAAAGGTACGCCCCTTTCGATTCTGTAGGCTGTGGCACCTGGACTACTTCTATATCAAGAGTAGCAACACCTAATAATACAGAAAACACGCTAATAATGCCACTCGCTGACAAGCAGCTTCCTGTTTTGAACCGTCATGGCAAAATCATACAGCAATGGGGTTCCTAGGTAAAACTTGCAGGAAGGAGTCCAAGATATATGGATCTAGCAGCTATCCTGCTTAGACCGCATTCACACTTTTTGATACGCGTCAAAGTACCCACCAATTTAGTGAAACGTGTTCTGAAATCGACCAGGTGTTTAGCAAGCACATAGGATTCACGATTGTGACTCCTAAGTATGTCACTGTCTCCTGTTATTCTACATTTGTTCTGTTTAATTTGACGAGTGGTAGATGATGTAAGTTGCTGTTCAGCAACGTCGCGCCCATTTTTTCTGCGACACCGACGTTAAGTATTAATGGTGCGCATGTACTCAGCATTAAAATCGGACAGGGGAATCTCTGACTATCAAGAAGTCTAATTTTCTTTAATAGACCGTTGGTGTGGAAGTAATGCTTCTTAAGATTGCGGACTTAAACGCTACGTCCACCTTAATTAATCCTGCTTGGGGTCAAGCAATCGAATAGACTGATTCAGAATATAGCTCCCTGGGGGCCAATTTATCGCTCTTCTTCAGGAGGCAAGCTTCTCCTCTAGTAAGACCATTTGTGCGAGGTTATAGCCACATCGTGTGCGAGGTGGTACAGGGCGTTACGCAAAGAGTGCCCATAGTTGATAGTTTGCAGTTGGGGGTAACTCACAGTATTCGAGAAAAAAGCCTAACATCTAGTCGCCTCAGTAAGTAAACCTGACATTACCATTCTTTGGCGGACCTCTTATCATGGGAATCATCTGAGTGGAAATAAAAAAGAAACAACAACAAACGATTGGAACACTATACCGTACGTAAATTTATAACCACATGGTGTGGCCCAACAAGAGAGAAGTTAGACTGCGGAGAAAAGCTCAACGTTAGCTTGCCGCAAATACCGCAACCAACAAAGATCCATGGCAGGTGACTAACGGTTTCGACAAGGATAGAGGCAACTTATCAGACGCTGCCTCACTCATCTGAAAAGGAGCGATATCCATCTGTTGCTACTCTTGGTCACGTTGGTCCCATGGTAGAGGTGACTCAGCGTTTGATAAGTAGCCTATGCGTTGGATGAAATCGTCAGTTGTTTATTTTGAAAACTTAGGTGCTAAGCCCAAAACGAGGGGTCCGTGGACCAAAAAAATAAGAGTAAGTTGCGCTCCATTTGGACCGGTCCGACATCAAGTAGATGTGGATTTTGGTTCCCTCATATCACAAACCATAAAAGATCCATCCAGATTTTGTCGGATGTAGAGGGATTTCTTCACGGTCTTCACAATAATCAGCAGCCCTAATTATTCAGTAGAAAAATTTGAGCATCTATTAGGCTGTAAATCTAAACTTGAAAAAATCTCCTTCTCCCGGTTAAAACTTTTTTCGGCAAATCTTAAAAAGAAGATGAAGATTCAGTGGTATAATGATACTCACCTCTGGTAGCAACTCGAGTGCCAGTCGAGGAGAAATGAATGGAGAGAGGGGGAAGAGTGGTTCGACGAAGGTGAAGAAGAACAATCCTTGTTGTTTGCCTGTTAGAAAGGATTTCGTTGAAAAGCAGTGCTTCGAAGGAGATAATTGGGAAGTTATGTGAAGATACTTTTGGAGTACAGCAATTGGTGGGTGGGGAGTTTTGCAGAACCCAAACTCCTCGTGGATTGAAGGTCACAGCCCAGAAGTTGAGACCCCGTGCTATCGTATATGATGTGCACTTTTGTATGAACTGATACAGCAGATCCATGAGAATCACTTGAGAGATTAGATGGGCATCGAGCGATTTAAGAAAGTGGCGAAGATGGTAAGTCGTCCAATATGGTTGGGTCCTGAGGCAGTCACAACGCTGTCATTGAGGGCACACTCGCACCGAAAGGGTGGACGCCAAATAGTTTAGCTAAAAAATCAAGTCGCGATCGTTGCTCGCAAAGTGGCTATATGGCCTCCTCCTTCAGTAATGAAGTACACTGCCGGAACTGTACATTCCGGGGGACTAGGCTAGGGTTAATGCCCGCTACTAAGCGCCATGACGCTCGCACTGCTGCACTTGAAGTGCACTAGAGTAACTCCCGTAATGCATGATCTCGGCTAGGACTTGCGCGAGCATAGCTTAGCGTCACCATACTGTATCAGGGACCTGCCTGCAGATATGCTGGTGTTCATTGCTAAGGGGCATTTAGATTGCATCTGTGTTGAGAATCTTACTAATAAATGGGGTGTATATGTTTCAATCATGGGGCCTTTAGGACGATGGTTTTGTACAAACATGTACTGTCCATCCACAGGTAATGAGGTGATTCCGCGTCTTTACAGAACACCATTCATATTGGGCGTGGACGTGAATACGGTCTCCCCTATGTGGCATAGTAAGATTGCCGAGAGCACATCTTGCCATCGGAGAGAGAAGTATTGTCTAAAACGTTTGTTAAGCATGATGTGTTTTGCCTGAATGCTCTGTCATATGTTTATATGTTCGAGAGCTCAAGAGATGTCAGTGATACTAACGTTTCGTGTATGAAAAGGCGTTTGTCCTGAGTGACCATATTCCTACTGAGGTCGTGTTGGTCAATAGAGGTGTGAATGGGAGTGTTGATTTTCCACTTGTGTCGACTCGTTGAAATATGCGTGGGTGTAACTGAGTAGAATATGTTGCTCGGATGAATGTACCTCGCTGGGTGAATAATTTTGGAAATCCGAGATTTCGGTGTCTTCTGATGGAAGGCGGGGAAGAAATTTCTTCCCTAAAGTGTTATGAGATCGAGGCGAACGTGGCGAGGTTCAAATCTTACCTGGGATGGGATGACTGGCGAGATGTGCAAAGCAATCTGGCAGGCCATCTCATCTAATGTCCCGTGTCTGTTTGAGTGTTGTTTACGCGTGGGTTATTTTCAGGCATTCTGGAAGACTGCCAAGGGAGTTGTATTCCTGAAATCGCCAGAGAAGGATAAAGGTTATCCTTGGTCGTACAGTGCTACGTCTCTTTTCCCGGCCCTTGGCAAGGTCCTAGAGAGGATTATGGTCCAGCGACTGGGGGTGAAAACATTCGATCTCCTATCGAACAGGCAGTATGGACTCTTAAATAGCAGGTCCACCGGTGACGCCTTAATGCATGTGAAAACTTTGCTGTTCGTTATGTTAGTAAATACGTGCTTTGAACCTTCATAGATCATAACGATTGTCTAAACAAATTATCATCAGATTGTCAGCTTTTCATATAAGTCAAACAATTTCGAAATACGCAAAGTACCGAGTTTTGAATTTCTTTCTTGATTTCTTGATTTTGTTTTTGCGCATTAACTATAAAGTGATTGCAGTAAATTCGGCTTTGCCAGAGAGTTGAAAATAAATATCAGCCACTCAGAATAGTCTGTGAGAACAATTCATCGTTCCTGGCGACCTCTGCCTCCACTCAGAAACTTCTCTTTCAAAATATCAAAATCAAGCGCAGCCACCGACTCGGGACTCATTCCGAAAATTAATTACAGAAAAAAAGACAATTTGTACAGTGCACGCCTTGGGAATATTAATGGATACCGTTTTGACCGTGTCTTAACATTCTCAGACCTACCTGTTTGATTGCTACTGCGTGGTCCATTGATCGCACAGCATCCCTGCATGCCAGCTCAATTCCTGTAATTCACTAGAAAACCAGTAGCCAGTCTTCGGCCACGACGGTTAATATTCGAGATGAGAAATGACAGCTCATAATGCTTAAGCTGAAATATCGCTCGGTAAATCATTAGCTTGATCCGAGCCGTGTATGGCTGTGCTCAGGCATCATTCATGGTCTGAATCAAAAGAATCACAGAAATCAAGAGTCAAAATCAGGAGTGGCCATCAACATCATCATATCACAGGCGAGACTTCTTTGGAGCGCGGCGTTCAGTCGAAATGGGGCTCGAAAATGATGGACCTCATTCAGTTTAGGTGGTGGCCATTAATAATCAGGCAGGTTGGTCTATTTTGATCTCTGGGTAGCCTGGGGGCGCGATTATTTTTTCTACAAGGGGCAGTTGAGGTGAAATAGTGATTTTGGTTCCTGGTGTTACCGCGATTAAGTGAGTGTCGAGTATGATACTGAACTCTGATTTGACCATAATTGTTGGGCTTTATAATGGGAGCGATTGCGATGAAATCTTCACTATCATTACTTAAGCATAAGATGGAAATTGAATATTTAACAAGATGTGACCTATCCAAGAAGCCAAAGCTAAGTAAAAGTGTTAGGGTCTCGAAAATCTCCTGTTCGAATGAACGGTAACTCCAGCTGAAATGCTCCAACTGAAAAAATAAGTATCTCCAAGGCTCGGCTACCACTGAGAGAAGTTTAATCTTTTCTTTAAAGATGAAAGTTATCTAAGATCTTGAGATCAGATTAGCGAGATGAATGGTTCAGTGAGTCCGGGGTTTCGGTCTCAGGGTGAAAAATTTCTCGAGGATGCTATACCTCGGCGGGTCAAGCACGGTAGCTGCGATACCGCAATCTATAGCGAGCCCAAACAAAAATCTCGAAAAAGACAGTCACAGTCACAGGTTCCATGGTAAAAAATACCTCAACTTAAATTCCATGCTTTTTATCGTCCCTGGGATTTTTATTCGTTGCCGTGTGCAGGTCACGGTGACACTTTCCAGTAAAAAATTCTTTTTCAAGTATTTTACGATGTGGCACGTCGAGGAGAAATTCAAAGAACTTCACAATCATCTTGAGATTATATGGCGAAGAGAAAATATTTAGGCAATTTCACATTTGGTAGAGATGCTACTGTTATAGCCCCCGGGGTTCCTTTTGATCTGTGGTGCCAGATAAGCAGATTATTCGGTATCCAGTTACAGAAATATTTAAAGTTAGTTTTGGAGGATCAGATGATGCTTTTTAGGAAGAGAAATGATCATTTTTATAGCAGTACTTCCAGCTATGTTTCATTTTCCATATGGAAAGTCGCTAGTCGTTTCGTTTGGCGTAGATAATCTAGTGGAGCTAGGAATTAGCAATCCGTTGAGTATCTGGGATCGGAGAAATTTTTCTCCGTTGACCTTGAAACTTATAATAACAAGAATAAACCTAGCCCCTCCTAGCCTCTCTGCAAAGAAAATTTGCGAGGAATATTGGAATACACAAAAAGAGTCATGTCATATGAGGATTGAAGCGTAAATGAAATAGTTCTGATTTTGCTTATAAATACAAACTTAGCTACAGAAAATTAAAAAACTGTCTTACCCCATTCTGAAGTTGATATGAATCAGACACGACCCATTCCATGCAATTCCGGAGATGCAATAAAGATACCGTCGGCAAAGTCAAATAACCGAACCATGAAAAAGAATAAAATAAATAAATTTAAGATCTAGGTAGTAAAAAATTTGAAAATATTCCAGATAGCTCCAAGACAGGGTGCATTTTTTCAGGGGTTTGCCAGAATTTATCACTTACCGTTCGAGCATGGATGTCGGCTTTGTATGTGCCGGCAATTAGCTTTACGACATCTTCGTTACCGTGTTTTGCGGCCCAATGTAGAGCGGTCTGAAAACACAAAAAAAAATGATTTAATTTAATTTTGAGGTTAACAGGTTAAGTTTGTCATAATGGAGTTTTGTATCCAAAGTGGCAATTAGATACTCATTAGCTCTAGTAGAACTTCAAACTATAATTGTTACTATTGGTCACAAAAGAAGTTAAAATTGAAATTTGCAGGTTGTCTCTGATGAAGATTTCCTGTTGAATATGTCTTCTGACCACTCCTGTGAGGAGCATAGGACACCGGCACAGTCTATTATTTCCATTATCGTTACACTGCGCAAGTGACAGGCCTAGAACAGTAGAGCGACCACAAAGAAGAACACAAGCAACCATGACGAAGCTGGATACGAACCTTGGACAGGATTAATGATTGAGTCTTAAACTCGTGGGCGGGAATGAATTGTTCATCTCTTTTATGGGACCTTGGTTAGCCCTTTTTGAGTCTACTTTTGAAGTTTGTGCAGAATAACAAGAGGGGAGATAGAAGCTCAAGGGTTCCAGCTAATCAACACTGACAAGAATAATTTTGAAGCTTCAATGAGTTTATTGTAAATTTCATTATTTTGTGTTGAATGTTCTAAACAAACAGTAATTGCCACCTCTTCCTCTCGGATACCATCTTATCGTGGTGGAGAAGCCTGTGGTAGTTTCCGAAAACGCATGAAGATGGAAATAAAGGATTGTAACTCTACAAGTGGTAAGAAGTCACCGAGTTCGAATCCACCTGCCGCTTTGAGAAATCAGGTCATGGCCGAGGCATGGATTTTTTTAGGTCTCACCAAATTCATGGTTCTCCACTTCAGTGTGAAATCTACAGAAGTACAGCAATTCTCTTAATGAGAGGAACTGGAAATTTGACTCCGACCGGCCTGTCGGTGACACTGTTGCCTCTCTTCCTAAATTTTCCCGTATTTAGGTTCAAAAGAAGAAAATTGTAGTCGCAAAGGAGAAAGAACTACAAGCTTGCCGGTCTGAACCTTCTCCTCCGCCTGTACCAGGAAAAAACGAAAGAAATGGAAGCTGCTAATATGGACGCAACTGTTCTAACGCCGGTATGCGGAAACAGATCCATGCGGCGCGGACACTATAAAATTGGGAGGGCTCCCAGCCGACGACAACGGAAGGAACTGTGAAAGAAGTTGAAGTTTCTCGGGAATGAGGACATAGACGTTGTGCTACACCACCAAGTGCGACGATATCCAGAGAAATTGGACGCAAGAAAGCGGAACTTTCGGCGGAAGGTGAGGACAAGCTGGTAATCCCCGTGAGATCCACACTGACCGCAGCAGACTTTTCAGTTAGCGGCGGTTTTGATATTACACCGCACTTATGGCTATAAACATAAGAATTAGTCAAATCAATCTGCAGTATGTCAAAGCTTCTTCCTATCCACTGGCGGCAAAGTTGGCAAAGTTGCAGGACTGTCCTTAAATATTTCTGGTTCAAGAGCCATGGGTTCTTTTTAACAGAATCTCTGGTATTGGATCAGTGAAGGGAACTAGCATCTTCTTCGATGAAAGATCCTTGAGACCGAGGGCCCTGCGTTCTGATGTCAAAATTGTTAGAGGCAACATGCTGAGACAATTCTATTCCCAGGACCTTGTTGCGGTCAACTTACAATACCTTGGCAGATCAAGTGGCGTTGAACTTTTAATGGGAACGATCAGCATATTTGTTGGGGTAGTCGCAAATACAATCCTAGAGGAGAGAAACTCTTTGATTTTATCGCTTCACCTGGTCCTTATGGCCGCGAACGTAGGTTGCGCTCTTACGTTCCAAGATGAAGTGAAGTAATTGACCTAACAATCTGCACTTCACAGTTGTTAGAGTTGATTAGAAACTGGCGAGTGCTAGATGAAGTCTCACTCTCAGATCACCGTTACTTAAAATTTAGTTTGACTATTGCAGGTGTCCGGATAGCTCAGTGGTTAGAGCACTGGGTTGTCATACGGAAGGTCGTGGTTCAGATCTCGCTGGCGGCAGTGAGATTTGTATCGTGATTTGACGTCGGATACCAGTCGACTCAGCTGTGAATGAGTACCTGAGTCAAAATCAGGGTAATAATCTCGGGCGAACGCAATGCTGACCACATTGCCTCCTACTGTACTGTAGTGTACCGTTACGGTCTTGAATTAAGTGCTCTAACACACTTCAAGGCCCTGATCCAATATGGATTGTTGCGCCAACGATTATTATTATTATTGCAGGTGAACAGACTATAATACAAAGACGATATCCTAGGAAAACGGATTGGATAAAATTCAATGAACTTCTTGGCGACAAACTTGAGCTCCTTAGGTTATTAAGGACTCCTTTGATTAATTCTGAATCGCACACTTTTAGTGTGTTTTGAAAAGAAGTGGTCTTATTTCGCTAGGTTAACATGGTAAAACAGTTCCATGGTGGAACCTACAACTGCAAAGACTCAGGAAATCTACCAGACGACTTCTAAATTGTGCTTGCAAAAGCAATAAAAATGAAGACTGGCTAAATTTCCGGAACTCACAGCGTAAATATAAAAAGATCGTAAAACGTTCGAAATGAGACTCTTATAGAGCATACTGTGAGGAACTGCAAGGTGAAGGAGAGACTTGCAGGCTGTGCAGAGTCCTTAATAAGGATGAATCGGCCAAGTTGAACTCTCTTAGAAAACCGGATAGTACTCTCACGATCTCCAGAGTCGAGTCTATATAGACTCTCTTGGAAGTACACCACTCGGGAAAACAGGTCTCAGAAGTGGGAAGAAGGGAGTTGGCGGTTTCTGCAAACTCTTCAACACGAGCGGTTGTTACCAATGAAAAAGCGAGAGCTGCTATACTATCATTTGAACACTTCAAAGCACCTGGTATGAATGGCATCTACCCAGCGATGCTAAACGAGGGTAAAGAACAGTTAGAGCAACTTCTAAGAAACATTTTTCGAGGGTGTCTTGCTCTGGACTACATGCCTTCCTTTTGGCAGAAGGTGAAGGTAGCCTTCATACTAAAGTCTGGGAAAGATGACTATTCAAATCCAAAGGACTTCAGGGAAATCAGTCTAGCATCATTTTCGCTGAAATGTCTGGAGAGACTGGTTGAGCGTCACATTTGCGAGAAGGCGCTGAGGTCGCACCCACTAAATGAAAACCAACATGCTTACCAACGTGGAAAGTCCTTTGAGTCTGCTCTTCACTCCTTGGTTTCAAAGATAGGGGATGCAATTCTGACGAGTGAGTATGCGATGGGGGTGTTCGTGGACATTGAAGGGCTTTGGGCTGTGCGCCCTTCCAAAAGCTATGTGATGCCGCGAGAGAGCATGGGGTTGACGAAATTCTAATAAAGTGGATCTACGCTATGCTAACGCAGAGATTTTTGTTTGCTGAAGTGGGTGTTGATCGCTATCTAACAACGGAAGCGACAGAAGGCTGTCCACAAGGAGGTGCGCTATCGCCACTTCTATGGAGTATGCTGATCAACTCACTACTATGCAAACTGAAAAATCTGCCAATACAAGTTTGACACGTTTGACAGTTGGTGTCTCAGGCATGGACTTTCAGTAAATCCAAATAAAACCACAATAGTATTATTTACAAAATGGAGGAAACTGAATGAAAGTTTTCGCTGTAAACTAGCCACACTGCAAAGAACTGTGTGTCTGGGTATCACCGGCGCCATGAGCACCAAATCCGGCGCGGGGCTGAATGCAGCCCTTGGACTTGCTTATTTCGAGCACTGCAATGGGAACAGTTCATATACTAATTCGATTAGATCTATGGGAAAACAATGGACCTGGGGGCACAGAGCATTAGAAGAGTAATTTGGAGAACTGAATCTAGGTTTCGCAATGCCTTCCGATTCTCAGATCCCCATACATCTATTTGGTAGATGTTATCTTGAAACGAAGGGAAAACTGGGACGAACCAGAAGAATGCGGGTCAGGATATACTGACGTCTTCTAAACCGATGGCTCATAGACAGAAAATGGTTGTGGAGTAAGAGTCTACCTCTCGAATAAAAACGAGAATTGGGCTTTTCTTTTGGGACAATACACAGCGGTCTTTCAGGCTGAATGGGATCCTAAGGGCGACAACCTGGATGATTGACGAGCGGTTAAAGGGCAGGCACATCGCAGTCCGTAACGATAGTTTGCGATAGGCTGCGTTGAGGGCGTTGAGCAGTGCTTTGACCATTTAAAAAATCTTGCGGGAATATAGAAACCGATTGAATTCTGTTTTTCGATTCAATACGGTGAAACTACTCTGGGTACCTGGTCATTGTGATGTAGAGAGAGATGAAATCTCGGATCCCCTATCACAGGATGATCCTAAGGATAGTCACCGGTGTGGGAGGAAAATATATACCAGGTATTAGGGGACAGTAGATTTCGGTAGGTTCTACCGATTAACAACATTCAAAGCAAGGATGAGTAAATATAGTCAAAAGAAGTGCTTGTTTAAGCGATTTCCCACAATCAATCGATCTTGTAAGTTAACATCAACAGCGTCAGCAATCATCGGTATTGATTGCTGCAAGGTCAGCGTACGTTGCTGACTGATTCCATATCATAATAAACAACAGCAACCTTGCCCATGTGCTAACATACAACATGCACATGTGCTAATGTGCAAAATGCAAGCGATTCCGTGTTCCGGCTTGCTACTGGGCGATGTCGTCACCAGCACCATAACATATGGAAAATATTCTGACGACCTCGGCCAACGGTTGACTGTTGTGTGTGCAGTTTTTGTTTGATTGGACTTTTTCCAACAAACTTAAGTTCCGGGTTGCTACTAATGGACTTTCCATATAAAAAACTGCAGCAACGCGGAAACGTTTTTAGAAGTCAGCTGTGTTGGAGTGGAGCCGTGGTTGGAGTCATACGTTGAGAAGTCAGGTGTGTTGGAGTGGAGCCGTGGTTGGAGTCATACGCGTTGGAGTCGGGTCGGGTCGGAAGTTCTGTTTGGAGATTTTTCGGTTATTTAAGTTTAAGGTAGAAAGTTAGTGATAAAGTAAATAAAATATTCAAGAAACCCGAAAAGAGTGTTTGTGTCTTTGTTTCGCTGGAACTTGAGAAACAATTTGGTAAGACCCTAATTTAGTTCTCTCCACAGCCTCACTTGACAGCGAGGGATAAAAGAAGCAGGATTCCATCGCGCCCAAGGGATAAGCGCGCCAAGTTGGATACTTGGCTGGACTTGGGTGCGAACCACACTCTAATAGGAGACTTCTCGAACAATTGGTCCGTCGAGCCGGATTCTGGATCCTTCAAGTAAGTATTTGTAAATTAAAATTTATAAAACAGTGAATTTTTATAAAGTTTCTTGTGCAAATTGTTGTTAATAAGTGCGTAGTTTACAAACGTGTTAGTGTTCCGCCGCGACAATACTGAACGGTTCATATAGTACATCGGTAAAGTTATCGGTGCTTTGTTTGTGCTGGAACAACATAGGAACGTTCAGACCAAAGGAAAGATCCTTGTAGTGTTGCGTCTCCTACGTTTTCAGTGCACTATTTTGTTGTTACGTGGGCGCGTTCAGACCAAAGGATAGATCCTTACAGTGTTGCGCTTCCCACGTATTCAGTGCCCCGTTCAGAGTATTGCCATTGCGGAGTGGAAATCACTAATTATTGTTGTTGCGGCGCCTAAATTTTAGGGCGCAAAGTTGTTGTTGTTGCGGCGCCTAAATTAAGGGCGCAAAGTTGTTGTTGCGGCGCTCAAATTTAGAGCGCAAAATTATTGTTGTTGCGGCGCTCAAATTAAGAGCGCAAAATTATTGTTGCTGCGGCGCTCAAATTAGGAGCGCAAAATTATTGTCGTTGCGGCGCCTAAATTTTAGGGCGCAAAATTATTGTTGTTGCGGCGCCTAAATTAAGAGCGCAAAATTATTGTTGTTGCGGCGCTCAAATTAAGAGCGCAAAATTATTGTTGCTGCGGCGCTCAAATTAGGAGCGCAAAATTATTGTTGTTGCGGCGCCTAAATTAAGGGCGCAAAATTATTGTTGTTGCGGCGCCTAAATTAAGGGCGCAAAATTATTGTTGCTGCGGCGCTCAAATTAGGAGCGCAAAATTATTGTTGTTGCGGCGCCTAAATTTTAGGGCGCAAAGTTGTTGTTGTTGCGGCGCCTAAATTAAGGGCGCAAAGTTGTTGTTGCGGCGCCTAAATTAAGGGCGCAAAGTTGTTGTTGCGGCGCTCAAATTTAGAGCGCAAAATTATTGTTGTTGCGGCGCCTAAATTAAGGGCGCAAAATTATTGTTGTTGCGGCACTCAAATTAAGAGTGCAAAATTATTATCGTTGCGGCGCTCAAACTTAAGAGCGCAAAATTATCGATTCGGTGCTCAAATTTAGAGCGCAAAATTATTATTGTTGCGGCGCCTAAATCTTAGGGCGCAAAATTATTGTCGTTGCGGCGCCCAGATTAAAGGCGCAAAGTTACTATCGCCGCGGAGCTTGGTATTATCGCGATATTTAAATTTAGCCAGAATGGAGATTCAGGCAATTATTGATGCCCAGCAAGAAAGGGTCGCAAAACTTGAGAGTGTGCGGGAGTCCCTAGTCAAACTCCGGCAAGAAAAAAGGACGCGAGAGCGTTTTGCTGCGGCATGGGAAGAAGTGCAACAGCTTTATTGGGATTTCCTCGCCGGCCACAGCCAACTTCTTCGCCAAAACGCTTCTAAGGACATAGTCTATTTCCGAGAAAATAAACTATCCGTTATGATCGGTATTTACAATGCTACTAAGGAGCTGATTGGGCGTGTTCATCGCGATCTCATTCCCGAAGGCTCTCCCGTCGATATAGAAATCACAGGTGGAAGGGTAACATCAAGTCCACGCCCCGGACCTTCAGTCGAGCTTAATGAAGCTCAAGGGGAGTCGGAGGACGCGACAAAACAACCGGAAAACTTGTTCTCTAGAGAATGGTTTCCCAGGGTTCGCGATGACTTGAACATACCTTTTGGTGACATACCGTTGCCGTCAAGAGGCTTCGGGCTAAGAAGCTCCGAGACCGAAGGCATTCCTTATTGGAATCGCGGTCATAGACCTCGTCCTTGTCCACCAGTCCCTGATATTCCTTCGTTTGATGGGGATCTTCGTCACTTTGAGTCTTTCCGTAGTATTTTTCAATCAGTCTATGAAGGATCTGATATTGGGCGAGCTGAAAGGCTAATGATGCTGCAGAGCAAATTAAAAGGTGATGCGAGGAGAGTCGTAGAGCACTTAGGAGTGCATGGGGAAAACTACGCTAAGGCCTGGGAACTTCTGGAACGACGCTACAGTAATCCTCGGGCGCTGGTTGAAAAGGAGATCCAGGCCCTCATAGATCTTCCCCAGATAGTATTACAAGACCCCAGTACCATTGGAAGGGCACTTGATACAATGCGCTCAGTGGTTCAAAACCTGAGGAAGGCTGGGTTCAATTGTGATCAAGGTGTACCTTTCATACCTTTTATCCTTACCCGTAAAATGGATGTCTCCACCCGACGGGAATTTGACTCATTGCTAAAACAGCCAAAACTTCCCGTAACAATTGATGATATTGATCTATTCCTGGAAAATAGATACATAGTTATGTCTCCCAATTGGGAGGGGTTGGGCGGACTCGCGAAGGTTCAAGCAGAAGAACATTCCGTTGCTAAGAAGGCAGAGACCTTAGGTGGTCGAAAAAAACCGCATAGGGAAATTTCCCTTGCCGCAAAAGCACAAGGGGGAAAAATAAAGCGGTTTCCATGCTACATTTGTATGGAAGATCATCTGGTATTAAAATGTCCACGGTTAATAAACAGCAAGGACAAAGGGGATCTTCTCCGGCATTATGGTATCTGTGTCTTCTGTGCCTCCCATAAGTACAAAAATGGTACGGAATGTCAAAGGCGTAAGTTTTTGAAATGTGAGCTTTGTCATGGGCAGCATGAAACAGTATTGCATCCCGGCAAAGATCGATCGAGCGGGTCATACATGCAAGGGAGTATTTCTCATCACGCAGAAAACTCTACAAAACTTGCCCATTCCGAAACTATATTGCCCACAGCTGTAATAAAGATAAAGGCAAAGGATGGAAGTGTAATTTCAGTTCGGTGCTTGGTCGACCAGGGTAGCCAGAGCAGTTATATCACTGAGGAGTTAGTTCAAAGGCTGCGACTAACTAAGAAGAGAACCAATGTGGAAGTATCCGGAGTGGGAGGAGTATCCGCAGGAAGAGTGTCTTCAATTGTCGGGTTGACTCTTAGTTTAGAGGATGGCTCAAACGTGGAAACGAAGGCGCTGGTAGTCAAGCGAGTTACCAAAGGGGGTCTTCCTCGTCCACCTAGGGGAATAAATTCATTGTTCCCAGGCAAGAGGCTGGCAGATCCAGTTACAGATCACGCTTCGCATGTTCCGGTTCTTCTAGGTTCCAATGTCCTTCCTCAATTATTTTTGGAAGGAGTGGAAGTTGTGGAAGGATTTTTAGCTCAAAATACTCGATTTGGGTGGGTAGTATCTGGTTCTGCAGCATTGCCTGCTTCTAAAGTTACGGCCTCATATGTTTCCTTGGAGGAACTTGAGCAAAACCTAAGGTCTTTTTGGGACATGCCCATTGACAAAAATGATAGGGTTGAATTGGATGAAGAGCGATGTGAACATTTATTCCAATCACAGCACTATCGAACTGAAGACGGTCGGTATGTTGTACCAACCCCGTGGCGTCAGGAGGATATTCAGTTGGGAAACTCATTTAACAAGGCAGTTCAGTATTTTCTCGGCCAGGAGAAACGGTGGTTAAAGAACGCCGAACTCAAAACGAAATCGGACGAGTTCATGTCAGAATATCGGGACTTGGGTCATATGGAAGAGGTCCCTACTGAACTCCGAGGTGATACTAGTGGAGACGTTTATTACATACCATACCTGAGTGTGATTCGCAAGGATGCTACCACATCGAAGCTCAGGAATGTTTTTAACGCCTCCAGTCCAACGTCGAATGGCGTTAGTCTTAATCAAGCAATTCTTCCTGGGCCAAAGTTACAAACCCACATCTTTGATATTGTTACCCGTAGTCGGAAATTTGAGTTTGTCTTCTCCAGTGATATTACTAAAATGTATCGCCAGATTTTGCTGAAACCAGAGGACCAGTTAAGACTGAGAATCTTATGGAGATCTAACCCGAAGGAACCTATTCAGGAGTATTTTCTGAAAACAGTGACCTATGGGATTGATTGCGCTCCTTGGCAGGCGATTAGGACACTTCATCAGGTAGCCGAGGACAACGCACCCGATGAGGAGACAAAATGGGTAGTAAAAAACGCCTTCTACATGGATGACTTGTTGTATGGGGCAACAAGCATTGGTGCTGCCAAGGAAATTATTAAAAAAATTTCGGTAACATTGGAGAAGGGGAAGATGTCTCTAACGAAGTGGTCCAGTAACCATAGCGAAGTTTTGGAAAACATAGATAGATCGCGACAAATTGATTCCTTTGTAGAATTGCAAAAGGCTGAGAGTGACTTAAAGATCCTGGGGTTGCACTACAATCCTCAAAAGGATTGCTTTCAGTATAGTATCAAGATAAGAAAAATTACTATGTTCACTAAAAGAAACATCCTGAGTGTGAGTGCATCTCTGTTTGATCCCATTGGCTGGCTATTGCCCGTTATTATGAAGCTACGAATCGAAATTCAGAAGTTGTGGCAAGAAGGTTATGGCTGGGATGAAGAGATTTCAGGAGTTGCCCAAGAACAAATAGAAAAAGTGTTTGCTTCATTAGGAGATTTGAATCAGGTCCAAATCCCTAGATGGATTGGGTACGGTAATGAGAGCCACGTAACTGAGTTAGTTGGTTTCAGTGATGCTTCGGGGGATGGATACGCTGCCGTTATTTATAGCAGAGTCAAGACACATCGGGGGTACGTTGTCCGTCTTATTGCATCAAGAGGGCGAGTTACGCCTCTGAAGGCCCGGGTTGGTCAAGCCGAAGGGCTTTGTACCATTCCCAAGCTCGAACTGGAAAGCGTGGTATTATTAGTCGAATTATTAAGGGATGTCAAAAAAAGCTTAGGGGCAATTCCACTAAAGTGCTTAGCCTACACTGATTCTGAGGTAGCCCTCGCTTGGATCCGAAGTCAGAAGGAAATTGAAAATAAGGCTGTAAAGCGTAGGGTCGCATCAATTAGAAAGGTTCTCGCTCCTTCCGAAATTCATTATGTACAGTCAAAGTTAAACCCGGCTGATTGTGCATCAAGAGGAATGCTCCCCCGGAAATTTGTAAACCATAAGCTATGGTTTGAAGGTCCTCCTTTTTTGCAAGGGGATCTACCTGTCACTCCCTTTGTGATAAAAAATTCAATAATAAGTTGCGTCTCTTTAGATTATGGGGAATCGAAGGGCTTTATCAATTTTAGCACCCGGTTCTCGTCGTTGACTAAACTGATCAACACCGTTGCGTGGAGCTATTTGGAAAGCAAATTGCGAGGTTGACACACGGGCTACCCGTGGAAAGACATCATTGGCTAAGTACGCTCGACCCCTTCTTGGAGGAAGGAAGTGGTCTTCTCAGGGTGGGAGGACGGTTGAGCAACGCTCCATTACCATTTGAGCAGCGGCACCCCATCATTTTAGGAAAATGTCATTTGGTGGATCTCCTCATTAGACAGGTTCATGAGGGCAATGATCATTGTGGGGTTGGAGTCACCATGACTATAATTCGAGAAATCTATTATATACCTGCTCTACAGCAAAGGGTTAAAAAATGGATAAGGACGTGTACCAAATGCATCCGTATGAGAGGTCTGACAGTTACCCCCAGGATGGCAGATCTCCCAGTAGAACGGACAGCAGCTGAATTTGTGTTTGAAAACGTTGGGACTGATCTCTGTGGCCCATTTCAAATCAAAAGTGGTCCGTTGCGAAATTCAAAAACAATCAAAGTATACGTGGTTGTGTTTGTGTGTATGGCAACCAAGGCTCTCCATCTTGAGATTTGTTCCGATCTCAGCACCAATGCCTACCTTGCCTCCTTCCGTAGATTTGTGAGTCGAAGGGGACAGCCGAGGTCGGTTCGGTCAGATAATGGCACGAACTTGGTCGGCGCAGCTAAAGTATTGACCAATGCCTGGCAGCAGGTATCTGCCGAAGTCGGGAAAACTTTAGCACAAAAACGGATAGTTTGGCACCACAATCCGCCAAGGGCAAGTCATTTCGGAGGGTTGTTTGAAGCTGCAGTGGGAAGCTTCAAGCGTTTTGTGAGAAGGATGCCAGCGGTTGTTAATCTATCATATGAGGATTTCCATACTGCTGTATGTACTTGGGAAGCCATCCTTAACAGTAGACCATTATATCCGTTATCAGATAATAGTCACGATTTGCAGGTGCTGACACCCGCACATTTTTTAATCCAGCGGGGATTATTAAATCCTCCGATGGGGAAAGGTCTCAGGGAAGATCTTCCTGCAACAAGGCGGTGGCTGCAGGTCCAGGAATTGCAGCATCAGTTTTGGGTAAAATTTGAACAAGATTATTTGGGCCATTTACAGAAACGATACAAATGGAAAAATCCAGGGCGCCAGCTAGAACAGGGGGATTTGGTTCTAATAAAGGAAAAGGATCATAGTCCCCTGAATTGGAAGGCGGCACGGGTGGTTGAGACGTTTCCGGATCCCAACGGTGTGGTGAGGCAAGTAAGATTAAAAACAACTGAACGGGATAACGTGAACCGTGCAGTGCATCAGCTTGTCCCATTACTACCGGAGGATGGTAAGCTGCAACCGGATTTATCGGCAGATAGCAGGCCTAATCCGGGAGACAAAGCAGCAATCGATGGTCCTGCGTCTAGAACCCGTGGAGCCGTAAAGGTTAAAGGAGGTTTTCTGGCTCGAGCTGCCTTGATTTTGTGTTTGTTCTTTCTACCCGGCAGTTTGGCCTCCTCATCGGTGGAGCCGGTGTTAGAATCAAAGAGTATTCACTTAGGCGATGTTCAAGTTAAGGTGTTCGAGTTAAAGTACATGGTAGCAACCTCAGTAAATTTAACCACCGATCTAGAAGTCATAGCAGATCAAATGGAAAAATTTAAAAAAATATGCGCCAGACAAGTCAAACAGGACATCCAGGAACATTGCGGGACTCTGTTAATCGCTAACGAGCAACAGGCTAAGGACGTAAACCAGAACCTTATTGCCGCTTATAAACCCAATCGAGCTAAGCGGGCCCCAAGCGTGGTTCCGTTTATGGTAAAGGAGGCTGTGAAACTAGGGGTTAAGTACTTGCCAGCTGTGTTCGGCACGGGGGCAATGGTATACATGGGCTATCGAGATGTCATGATCGGTAATGAGATACAGAGCTTGCAGAATCAGCAAGCTAAAATCGCATCCTTGATGCTTAATATCACGGATCTCGAGTATCATCAGGTTGAGGGGCAGATTAATGCTGTTGTGGAGCGACAGGAAGTAGCAATGCTCCAACAGGAAATATCAGAATACTCAATGGAACTACAATCCCTAATAGCAGGGATATGGGCCAAGCATCAACAGTTGAGTAAACTGAGACCAATAGGAGAGCTTACAGAATATATAAAGCGAATAAATAAGGATGTTCCAGGGATGACCTTACCAATTTTGGAGCATCCGGAGAGCATCTTTGACATTCATCCTCCTTCTGCATGGGTAAAAGACGATTTAATTACTATCGAATTTTTAATCCCTCTGGCTTACAAAGAACGGTTTGCCCACGTAGCAGTAATTACTACCCCCGATCATCAAAGCCTTACGTGGGATTTGGGGACGGCTGTCCCGTTTCGGGGTTTATTCATGGGGCCTGGGAAAAATGACAAATTTTTCTTTGAGGAAGATGCAGTGGAGATCCTACCCGGATTCTTTGAAACTAAGCTTGTTCGATCAGGACCGTCCTGCGCGCGTGAAATTGCAAAAGGAACAAAAAATCCGCGAGAGTGGTGTTCTCTTAGGAGGTGGAGTAATGGCACTTTTGTGGCACGTTTAAAACCACAACTTGGGGCAGTGTTTAAGGGTCAGGTGAAGGAAATTCCAATAATCTGTAGTGAAACTTCTTACGAGCTTCGGTTTCCAGTGTCCTTGATAGACTTGGCTCACTGCACACTTGATATGGCCATGTTCAATATCACAGGGACTCCTCATACCGTAGTATTGAATTGGACAGCAAAATTTGAGACAGTGACTCCGCGATTTCACCAATTAGATAAGTTGACAGTGGCCGCAAACATTTCTGTAGACAGGGATATTAGTATTTTGCGGCAGGAATTAGAAGCAACACTTGGACTGGAATCAGAATTTCGGCAATACATCCCGCACGGATTAATTGGGGGAGGTTTGTCGTTAATCGCAATCATTATCGGTGGCTTAATTTGGGTAATTAAAAAACGAGGTAGAAAACCGGAAGAAGAACCTAGCTTTGTGAGTCACCTATCCTTGGAAGATAGAAGGCCAGGGAGTTGGCGAGAGTCAGGGGAACACACCAGGGGTGAAGGAATCACCACTTCAATTGTATAAGAAAATTGACCAAGAAGGTGGACTGTATATATGTATTGGATTTGTAAATATAGTAGTTGAAGTGAGTATCTAGTTTTTTTTTACGGCAATGTAAATATATTCCATGTTACGAATTAAGGTTCATGAATTAGCTTTCACGGCAATGTAAATAAAACCCATGCCGCGTCCTAAGATTCATGATCCTTACTGTGTTTAATTTAATGCATGCATGATTTTAGTATTGTTATTGGGTGATTAACAAAAAATACAGTAGTAATAGTTTACTAAACTAACATTGTCAAGTATGAAAGTCTCTTTTCAATACAAACGTATAACTTCTTTCTATATGTAGATGTTTACATCAAGAAAAATTACGAAAAAAAAAAAATGTAAAGTAACTTCCATTTTAAAAAAAAAAAGAAATATTTGTAAGGAAGTTACTAGTAAGTTCAATTAAATTAACATTTTGTAAAGTTACTTCCATCTAAATCTTGTAAGGAAGTTACTAATCAAGTTAAATAGAAACTGTTGTTACGCTGTAAAGTAGCTTCCATTAAAAAAAAAAAAAAACTGTAAGGAAGCTATTAATGAACAAAAAATTTTTAAAGCAATCATTACCGTAACTAATAAGCATCATGTAAAGATTTTTTTTGTAAACTAGATAAAACTATATTCCGTAAGAAATAACTTTGTAACATTAGAAAATAAGTGCAAAATGTACACATCTTGTAATTCGTAATGTAATTCGTAAGAAGAAAATCTTTTGTAATAATAGGTAATAAGTTCAACGACCACAGATTACTCATCTGGCACAAGCAGATCATCAGGACCAACCGAAGTTATTATGACCGTCAACAAAATGCTCCGCCTCAGCAGGAAGTTTTCTCGGGTGGGAGAATGTTTAAGCGATTTCCCACAATCAATCGATCTTGTAAGTTAACATCAACAGCGTCAGCAATCATCGGTATTGATTGCTGCAAGGTCAGCGTACGTTGCTGACTGATTCCATATCATAATAAACAACAGCAACCTTGCCCATGTGCTAACATACAACATGCACATGTGCTAATGTGCAAAATGCAAGCGATTCCGTGTTCCGGCTTGCTACTGGGCGATGTCGTCACCAGCACCATAACATATGGAAAATATTCTGACGACCTCGGCCAACGGTTGACTGTTGTGTGTGCAGTTTTTGTTTGATTGGACTTTTTCCAACAAACTTAAGTTCCGGGTTGCTACTAATGGACTTTCCATATAAAAAACTGCAGCAACGCGGAAACGTTTTTAGAAGTCAGCTGTGTTGGAGTGGAGCCGTGGTTGGAGTCATACGTTGAGAAGTCAGGTGTGTTGGAGTGGAGCCGTGGTTGGAGTCATACGCGTTGGAGTCGGGTCGGGTCGGAAGTTCTGTTTGGAGATTTTTCGGTTATTTAAGTTTAAGGTAGAAAGTTAGTGATAAAGTAAATAAAATATTCAAGAAACCCGAAAAGAGTGTTTGTGTCTTTGTTTCGCTGGAACTTGAGAAACAATTTGGTAAGACCCTAATTTAGTTCTCTCCACAGCCTCACTTGACAGCGAGGGATAAAAGAAGCAGGATTCCATCGCGCCCAAGGGATAAGCGCGCCAAGTTGGATACTTGGCTGGACTTGGGTGCGAACCACACTCTAATAGGAGACTTCTCGAACAGTGCTCAAGGACAAAGAAGACACTATCTAACTGGATAAGAAATGAATACATTAGTGAAATGATGAAGAGACTCCTATGAAACAAACAATCACCATTGTTCAGCCGTGGAAGCCTTAGATAGCAAAGTTGGCTCGTCTGAAGCGGCTTTTCTAGTTCTACTGTAAACTGAAGTGGTAAAGTTTTCAAATCATTGTCTATCGTATCGTGATACACTATCGCCATTTCAGTAGGCAATTGGGTTCTTTTCCGTCTACTTTGGTGTTCAGGCCAGTTTTATGTTACTTATTATGATCATTCCATAGCCTCTATAATGATGAAATTTATGAGCGATACCGGTCATGGGACCGTCTCATTGTGGATAAAATCCGGCTAAATAGGTTGCGTGTGTCCGGATGGCTCAATGGTTAGAGCGCAGGGCTGTCGTAGCGGAAGGCCGCGGTTCAAATTTCACTGATGGCAGGGGTTTGTTATTTGACTGCATGTCGAATATCAGTCGACTCAGCTGTGAATGAGTGCCTCAGTCAATTCAGGGTAATAATCTCGGGCGCGAGAATGCTGACCACATGGCCTCCTACAGTGTACTGTAGTGTACCGTTACGGCCTTGAATGAAGTGTGCTAACACACTTCAAGGCCCTGATTCAATATGGATTGTTGCGGCAACGATTATTATTATTCGAAAAAACAGAGTTGGAGTGGAAATTATACAGATCTGGAGTGAACATTATTTGCGCTCTCCTTTATTATCCCTTTTTTCATTAGAATTTCTATCCCGGGCTCCTGATGAAACTCCGGGCCCAGGAGGGATTCCCCCTATCCATTCACTTCTCGTCAGGTCTGCACGTACCTGCACGGAGAAGGGTTCAATGGACCAAGTTACCTTTCCTCGCTATATCTACTACGCAGATGACATCTGCTTGCTCTCTCACTGAACCCCGGACTTTGGCCAAATGGCTCCGGACTTGGAAAAGGACGCAAGCAGAGTCGAAGTGAAGATAAATACTAATAGGACCCATGGCCTTGGATTAGGAAAAGGAAGCGGAAGCTCCGAACTTGGAAAAGGAGGCAAGCAGAGTCGGACTGAAGATAAACACTAATAGGACCAAAGTCTTCAGTCTAAGTCAGTAATGACTTCGGCTGCAAATCCAAATCGTTGGATTGATTTCCGACAAAGGGTCCCGAGGCACGGTTGTGTAGAAATGTCGGCCAGAAGTATTACTTCAGGTCACCGCGTGAACCTATTGATGATTGTGGGGCAATACTTGAAGTCATACGAATCTCATAAGGGACCAATGATGCCGATGTGGATCGTGTGAAAACGCTTTGTAGGCGGAGGGAATGAGCCTACATCTTTCTGTACATGCTTGATGATTTTACACTTCTGGTAGGCGATGCACTGTCTGGCCCAGGAGTTAAAATCCTTATTCATTGAGCGTCATATTTGCTTGTGACCAGCCGATTCGTTGTCTGAATGCCTGGTTGTGCACGATCGTGTGCTGCATGGAATACTTTCTTCCAAAAAGTGACCCGAAAATATGGCCTAGAACCCTTTTCAGGGGTATCACAGAGTATTTCGGAGGTTAAGCCGAAGCGGGGATATTTCCGAAATTTGTATTTGGAGTTGTCCCTGAGGCTCCGAAGCACTGCGCCATCCTTCTGTGCCTCCGCGATTTTCGAAAAATTAACGGTGGCACCTCTGAAATGCGAGACAAAGTGTCTGCAACTACATTGTCCTTGTCGGACAAACTGGCTTATGAAGTTTAAGTGCCGAAGGTTATTTATTTATTTTTTTTTATTTTTTTGCCATGTACGCGGCTAATAGCTCATGATCGTAGGTGTTGTAGTTGTATTGAACTGTATTCAATTTCTTTTGGTGAAGGGCAGCATTTACTGCGATGTTTGAGGCATCGACGAATACGGCGAGGGGTACATCTGATGCAGGGAATGCTAGGAGTGTAGCGTCCGTAAGCTGCCGTTTGGTTAGCTCCAATGCATGGACGGCGTCTTTGAACCACGCAATCACGGGTGGTTTGGATGAACATCTGAAAAGTTTGTACCACATTGCATAGACCAAAAGATATCCGTATGAACTTGAAGAGTCCGAAAGGGTGCATATTGCTGTTTTCGGAATATCTTCTGGAGCTACAGGACTTGCACTTAACCAAAGCGTACCATAAAGATAGCGGGATCGCCGCGATGATTGTCACCGTCTGTTAAAGCTCGGAAATTTAGACCGTAGACTCCCATAGGGCGTGCATGGTCCTCGTGGATTTTGTCCACAGTCTGTTTTGTGTGTGTTTTGTAGCAATGTAACATCTCTAACGATCCGGAGTCCTCACAGGCCAAGACGGCCTGGGGATTTCAGAAGTTCAATCCCAACCTTATCCCCGTCCAACTGCTTCCTCTCACGTAGCAGTTGGCTCGAGGACCGGTCACCTAAGGTGAGCTCCGTCAGCAAGTAATTCACCAGCATTATTATGTTTATTCTTTTTATTTTTTGGTTGTGCTACTTTGGTGTGGAGCTCGGACAAATCTCTGCTTAGCGGCTCCACACTGCATCGAATTCATTGTCAATTCCTCAGCAGATGAGCATTTAGAAGGTCAGAAGGTCTATCGAGGATTATTGGGAATTTCCCATTTTTATGTTCCCTGCATTATTAGAAGTTTTGAAAGTATAGTCCGGCATTTAAAAAAATCATCAATGCAGTGCTTTTGCACATATCCTTTTTGTCTTCCGGAAGAGAATGGTCGAATTGCGGGCAGCGCTATTTTAGACATGAAATGTATAAGCATTCGACGGGGGAATAAACAAAATATGTCACCCGAAGGTACATTATCAATCATTTACCGATCCAAATCCTTCATATCAGTTATAACATGCGGGCAAACTATCAAAATGAATTGCGATAAAATCAAAGCAAAATCACACACGCTATTCTAACCGAAATTTCGGCAATTAGACCTTTACTCAGATAAGACAATACAGGAATATTTAATTACCTTCACGGATATCCTTCAAACACACCCCAGTAACAGGAGGGTGGCCAATGCTTAATGCATAATTCAAGCGGATATCCGTATCACAATGATTCCTTGCCAGCAGGGGATATCCTTTTCGAATATCAATACACCTCGCCGAAGGCTCGTCAAAAACTAATAAATATCTAATCACGTCTTGTTGGGCGACAGTAAAAACCACGTGTCTGATGTCACACGTTGACAACCGAAATTGTTCAGTCCACGAGGATAATTTGTATTCGAAAACAGAAATTCTACTTTCGATTGATTTCTCCGCCGATTGTAATGATATCCACGTAAATAGAGGAGAACAATTGACTTTCGGCGGCAGATACAAGGGCTTTTGTGTGTTAATAGGATCGTAATGAGTGGCACGAGTTCACGCTTTTCAAGGTAGTTCAAATGCGGTTTAAGGGAGGTTTATTTGAGAAGGTCCTTGCCTGTGGTTTGCTATTTGATTTTAAATATGCTTACCTAGGGGTTGTTTGGAATAGAGAAGTAACTAAGACTTCCTGCCTATCTCCAATTTTTATTGACTTCGCAAAATCGTCCTTGAAATTAGGGAAACAAATTCGGACCCCTCTGCAATTCTTAAATAGGCGCAAGAGAAAACATGGGGGTGGTTGAGAGACATTTTCTTTTGACTTTCTTTTGAATTACTTAAGAAACAATAAAAGACGTCAGCGCATGATCCCGAACTCAATTGATCGATCACTTCTCCTGAATATCTAATGACATTGTACTGTTCTTCAAGCTCTTGCCGCCACACATACTCGAAGAAGGCGATAGGAATCAGAAGATAGTTATGCCATTTTTAAGGGGCGATTCTTGATTCAGATGGGAAATTGATGCTGACTAAGTACTAAGGACTGACTAAGGATATTGACGACCCCTACGGTAAGACCGAGGTAAATACGCAACGCTGTTGATGCCCATTCGCAATTGAGGTACGCACAATAATTGGGATATTTTAAGCCCAACAAACGAATTCGAAATTTCAACCCTTAATCATCGATATCTACTAGACTATGTAAAATTGAATTTTCTAATGAAGACTATTCAAATTTCAATAAAGAGAAGTATACTCGGCTCTGTTTTCTCAAAAAAGTATCAGAAACTATCTATTGATTCCCACCAGACTGATCGCTGACCACCCTTACAAGAAAGAAGTGTATCCACTTCAAATCGCCTGACATGATGCCTATCGTTATTGTCGTTGCTATCACTGCTGTCGTCATCATCAGCCTCATCCGCGTCATTGTCATCATCGATGCCGATCACCAGATCACCACAACGCGGGGCAGACAATTACTCGTCCGCTGTCCCTTACATCTCCGTTGGCGGATCTTTTAATTTTTGTCAATAAATTAATGAGGAGAACGTAGGTGATCGAGCGTGATCCTTTCCCGTGTTGTTATTCAAACGATCCACCGAAGACGTTCGCAGGTTCTTATGACGTTAGCCAGTTCCGACCATGGGATTATGGTTGCCTTTCTCACTTATGTATGTAGCTCAGCTTCAAGAAGTTCTTTCGTATAAAATTGGGATCGAGGCCCTGGCGACATGTTTCCCCCATTCGAGCCGTACAATGTGAGGTCTTTACATGAAACTCGTGCCGACTGTTTTTCTTTATGGTCGGCTAGTGAAGCAAGGATCGAAGGAGAATAACATTTTCGGTTGGTTCAAGAGTTGCATTTTAAAGTAGTTGGGATTTGTTTTAACGACGGTAATGCATGCGATCCAGCAATCAATGGGGTGATTGCATTGCAGGCTATCGAGCAATTATTGGTGGTACTAGGATATGTGTGACTGAAATTTTGATCAGGCTCTAATGAATCACAAGTTCTAATAGGGTTTGATTGATCCATAATTTCTAATTTTACGATCTTCGAATATCGTGTAGAGGATGGATGCAGTATGGACTTTTTACTATAGAAGGAGAGTCCCCGTTTTTTCGTCCTTCCTGGCTTAAAAATCGCATTTCACAAAGGGACGAATTGCATTGACATGAAGTAGATCATCCCTACATCAATGTGCCTGATTGAAACCTGAAATCAGTAGATACAAATAAAGTAAATCACCTTAATCCTTCGGAAACTTATAAAGGATTGAATTGTGATGCATTCTCCTTTTCCATGCGTTATATTACGGGCTGCTGCCATTACCAATCAGTGAACGTTGAAGTGGGCTTGTCATGTCATGTCCCACAAAAACTTTTTTTTTTTGTGAAATGCGGAGAATGTGCAAATTCTTGGGAGTATCTTTTTTTCAAATTTCGGGAAGCCGAGTAAAGGATCTTCACTAGCCAGTATGAGTTCAATTTTCTGCGTTTGGATGCGCGGATGATTGTGATCTCGCCGTTTAGAATATACGTAGGCGTAACTTGAGAAATCAGTTTTTGTCTCACTATTGTAGACTCAGGTCATCGCCCGCTAGTTTACTAGCATCACCCTCACAACGGTGTTCAAGTATTCTAGCGCCCACATAAGAAACTTTTTGTTTCACTGACCAAGTTTAAGCACAAACCGGTGGCACCTCGGCACTAACTGGCTTGACATGGTTTTTCAATGTAGACCAGATGACGCCGATAATTGGAGTTGATTCGAATGGCGTGAGTTTAATCACCTCCGTGACTGGCGGAGCAAACTTATTATATCCGTTATCCTAAAGCAGACAGAGTATGTCCAAACGATGTCTCATCTGGAAACTATATGATCTGAAGGTATCAGAACCACTGAACTTTTATAATAAATCTACTTTTCACCCACAAACGTTACGGAATCTGCATATATTGGTGTTTCGGTCTAATTATGCTTCAGGTTATGGTTGCTTAATTCGGAAAACCAAAGCATATACCATTGAAGGCCTGATTGCGAGCAAATATGGGTAACCCAAGGCCAAGGACTCTTCATTTCGAGGGTGGTCAGTTGGATCCCATTGCTATTTTTGCAGTTGCGTATCGCGGTAGTGCACTCCGAACATGTTGCGCTTACAGAACAATATTGGATTGCGCAGCCTGCATGATAGCAGAAATGATCCGCATTCAGATTACGGCGAGAGAAAGAAAACAACTTTACGATCGAGCGCATTTCATCGGAAAATGTCCGGCCCGTCGGTGGCAGTTCACACGAAGTGAATCTATCGCAGAATGGCAGGAGAAATGGGACGAGTCAGAAAAAGGCCACTGGACTCACAGAATCATATGGGATATTTGGAAATGGAACGAGTGACGGCGAGGTAGGTTTCAACCTAACTCGATTCTTGAGGGGACATGGAGGTCATCGAGCATATTTCGATCAATTTAGGCATGATGATTTGCCATATTGCCTAAAGTGGCCGAATATTGCAAAGGTCGCAGAACACGTTTCATTTCATTGCCGGAGATTCGCAGTTCAAAGGGCTGCATTGGAAGCTACAACCGGGGAGCACCTTACACCCGAAAATATAGTGGAGCATATGTTGAAATCAAAGGGAATATGGACCGAACTCGAAAGGGTGATGGCAGCTATCAATAAGAAGCTTAGGCAGAAAAATTAACCAGAGAAATACGAATATTAACATGAGTGCAGCATAAACTCTGATCCAGGCCAATCGATGTCAAGACAAGGTTGAACAAAAATACAAGCGGAGTAGGGTGTGCAAGGGCTCGGACCCCAAGCGATTTCTGCAAATAGGTGCAGGCGCGTGGCAATTCCGTTAGCAGCAAACTAGCACCGGATTTGTGTACCAGTGTTGAGGTCAACCTGTTGGAGATGGTCATCGAGCGCCTTGGATTCGGCGAACACACGGGATTCATCCCCTGCTTTGATTCCTCCCAGGTGGTCCATTGGCCCACGTTATAGCATGCGAGGACCAATTCTTCAGAGACTTTCTCGTTCCGTGCTAAGATCAGGAGACCGGTCGCTCGTATCTGGTTACCGAAGGTTCGTATAGATAAGGACAAGCTATTGCATCCCTACGCCTTCAAAATCCTGAGGGTAGCGCAAATAAATCTCAGCACTCGAAGTGCGCCTCGGATTATTTGGCTGTCTCTCTCCCTGAGAAAGACAACAACGACGCACTAGCATTGGCGCCCTGAACAGAAGGCGGCCGAACCATCAATGGGCTACAAAGCAAACATTATAATTTATTCGACAGCACAAAAGACGCTGATCGGGGCAGACTTAGACCATGTATTCTTGTGAGGAAGAATCCGCGCGCTTTTCTGTGTCCAGCCTCGAGTTTCAACGACGTAGTCGTGGACTGGGGCTAGCTGGTCAGACAGGAGTGGTTTACATGGCTCATTTACCGACCAGCTGCACTAGGAGTGTTGCAACATTTGGCGTCCAAAGAAAGCCAACCTGTTGACAGATGCGACGCCAATAGAAGCCAGCTCGAAAACGGCGGGTATAACGGGGATAGTACGCCAGTTTTCCATTTTCCCAGCTCGGAGAACTGTGACGATTGGGAAAAGGTCCTTGGTATCACCCTACTAACACTGACAATGAGAATCTCTTTTCAGATCAGCGTTGGATACTTTTCAGTCCAGATCGCGCAACGGAAGTCACTAAATCTTCCACAGACCCCAGGAGGAAGTTTGGTCAAGTTATCAAGAACAAATTTTCCGGTGCCGAAATTGGTAAGATTAGAGGACGAACGGGAGTCAAAAGTCGAGGCTCTGGAGAAGGCATTGGGAACCGGCTTTAAAGTCTCGTCCCCTGGTAAATACAGCAAGAAGACACTGTCATCGTGGTGGAATGAAAATCTGTCCAACCTCAGAGAGCTGACCAGGGAGATCTTTAATATTTGCTACAGGCAAAAATATTTGCAGCCATACAAGGATTGCTTGAAGAAGTACAAGTTGGCCATCAAGACTCTCAAGAGGCAGTCCTGGTTAGACTATTTTCAGAACATTGAAAGCAGATCTGCGAGGCTCAGGAAGTTGGAAAGCTCCTGGACGGAATCTTCAGTTGAAACCCTGGAGCTACTGGTAGGTGTATCTTACGCATTGGATAATATCCAGAACCAGGATAATCCAGTCTGATCTTGGAGGTAGCCCCTTGACTAGAACTGTCAGCACAGGCACGCCCCAGTGATGGACGAAGTTTTATGGATATTGGACAGGAGCGGGATGAAGGTGGTGGCGTATTCTGGCGACTTGGCGATTTTACTGTCAGGAGTGTTGTCCTCCATTATGACTGACATCATGAAAGGAACATTGGGAAACCAAAAAGGAATTGATGTTATTCACCACCAAGGCAGGGACACCTGAATTCCCCCTCCCGCGGCCGTATGAACAAAGATTGGTTCTTTCCTCCAATGTAAAGTATCTGAGTGTAATCCTGGAGGAGCTTTGTGAATTTCTGCAACTTCTACCGTTTCGCCATTGGTGGCATATTGTCCGAATACCGAGCTTGCCATAAAATCACTTCACCTGACCGACACGGTACGAGAAATCAGATAAATCACTTCGCGATCGACAGTATATTTAGGAGTTGTTTTCTGGATGTGCGCAATAAGAGGTGTTGACATCGGCCTCGAAAGAGATCCCAGTCTGATGGTCGCTTACGAATTGCATCCTCTACTTCCGACTAAGTTGCAGAGATGCCACTCCCCAAGTTGTTGTTTGTGTGGAAGGAATATTTTGCTGATTGGACGGCAAATACCATGAGTAATCTAGCTTAGAATACCGTTGGGCTCTGTTCCCGGCTGCTACGGCTCGACAGTTTCTCCGCAGAATTATTTATCGTACGGAAATCTTGGGTATCCGAGATCATTCTCGAAGAGTGGAAGAAGGGGGTGATCGTTAAGATTCTAAAGAAGGACAGCTGTTTTGAGTGTGACAAATGGATGGGTATCTACGTGCTCCCTGCTTTCGAAAAGATAATAGCTAAAATAATCATGCAACGCATCAAGGAATATTACGAAAGCTGGATCGACAGAGAGCAGACTGGTTTCCGCTCCGGATCCACCTACTTTGACCAATCAATGCCCTACGAATGATTTTGGAACATTGCGAGAAGCTTCGATCTTCGCTGCATCTGCTTTTCATCGATTTCGAGGAAGTTTCCGAAGCGTGAACAGGGAGATTATCTGGCGTGCTCTACGAGGAAGGCGCATGCAGGAGAAACCAATAGCTATTATCAGAATGACATATGACGGCGCAAAATGTGACATGCTGCACCGAGGTAAAATCTCAGAGAATTTTGAAGTCCAAAGCAGAGTCCGCCAAGGTCGCATTTTGTCAATGTCGATATTATTTCTTGTTGTTATCGGTGACGGGATTCGGTTGCGTTGTCCGGAGGATCTGTAAGAATTTAATGGACTATGACATCTTTCCACAGAAACCTCGACTACGCTGATGACATTTGTATGCTCTCTCACAAGGCTATGGACTTTGGCAGGTGGAATTGAATTGAAGATAAACACCAACAAAACTAAGGTTTTGAGTTTGGATAGTCATCATATTCACCTTATTCGCGCTAACGGGCTGAGCATCGAGGGCGTCGATTAATTTGTATATCTAGGAAGCGTGGTTTCCTGCCACAGTGGCGCCCTACTGGACGTTATCCGACGCATTAACAGTGCTAGATTTGCTATGTTCAGGTTGTTCCGTGCTAGTGTTCTTTCTGTGTTAGCACATGAAAAATGACTGCAACTGTCATTCGAAGGCGCCAAGCCTAGAATCCACTCTCCCAAGATGGCCGACGAGCGGGTCGGTCCAAGGGTTAGCACAGAACAGTAGGGAAGGAGGGCGGGCGTCTCTTCAAGTCATGGGGTGAGCTGAAGCGTATTTCAGGTAACCGCGAGCAATGGTGCTGACGTGTGGTTCTCATACTATACCTCACCAAGGGATAAATGGCAACCATATATCTCAGGTTCCTTATTTGTCCACAATCGAGCTTCAACTTATTCTTATGCATACGTAGAATGTACAATTTAGAAGAGCTAAATAGTTCCCTTAACCCAAAGATTAATAGTGATTCAGATTTGTCAGTATGAAAATAACCTTGGAGGAGGAAAGTATTTTATTACTTTTTTGAAACCGATTATTATTTAATCACTAAATGTAAATAATCTTTGCAGTTTCTCAAGCTCCGAGTAGGCACTCCACATATAAATCAATTCCAGGATCTTCCCTAATAAATACGTCACCAACATCCGTAACGACCTCCAAAGAAGATGAACTGCTCCCGTTCCATCTAATGAGGTCGAAAAAAGAACACTTCCAAGATGCATCAAACTAGCAATTTCCAATGGCAGTTTGTGACACGAATGGGTCTTAAAGAAATTATATTAAATCACATCTGTCGGTGGCACAACGCGACTCCATGTATGACGCGATGCACCCGCGGAATACGCAGAAGAGGATCATGCATTTTGCTCGCATGGCGCCAAACGCACACTTGCCATATTTTCTAACCATATATTTGCCCGGTAATTAATATCTTAATTAAAAGTGTGCAAAGAAAGCGAAGGGAGCATTATGCCACTGTTTCAAAGACATATGAGTCCCCATACGCGCTTTCGTATATTCATATATTACGCGACAGTGACTGCATATTGTCGGAGGGTCGAAAAGTCTTTCTTAATCCTGGAGCGCTGCCGTGTTTTCATTGAAAGGTCTTTGGTATGGAGTAGGCGAATAATACGTACTTCAATTCATGTTTGGAAAGGATCAGTTTCTAATTTCGTAGCAATCATTCTGTATCTGAGAGAATAACTTTAACAGGTTGACTGCTGACTGTTCCGATTAGTGTACATCGGCTGCCTTATCCGCTTACTTAAAACACAGATCGCCAGTCAACCTATTAAAGGAAATATACTGACTTACAAAGTACTTAATTCGAAAATGCTCACCAGCCGCTAGCAAGACCGCACGCTACCAACCCCGTCTTAAAGCATCTTTCCGCTGGCTTCATCCCAACTCGAGATACTACTTCGCGAAGCATCTTTAACGCTTCTTAATGAACTTAGCACTCATCGTTGTTTGGGAAGGAGAGCTCCTAATAAGCATAATCGTTTGCGCTTGCTGAAAAGTTATTATGACTTACTTCTTTCACGGCCATTATTATCCAAATGAGGAACAAAAAGGTAACGAAGCATCAGCCATGCCGCGGCGACGAGTGTTTCCCTCAGCTTCGGTGTGTCTGCAAACGGCTTTCGGGGTGAAAATATGCGGAAAACTGGGGTGTGAAATTCAAACAAATTGCAAAACAGCGAAAATACACTAAGAAGTCATTTGCCATGTTATAGTGTTCCTGGTTTTGGTTGTATCTTGCGACGGGCTAATGCGAATCCTTAGAACTACGCTAAGAACAAATTTTAGATATCTTCCGTGGGTGGAAGAGACATAGGAGGATGAATTTTATTGTTCGAATATCTTTCGGGATAGAATCGTACTATCATCTCCTAGCTTGAAATCCACGGGCTCCAGGTGTTCTCCAGTTAACGACACTCCACGCCCGATGGACTTCTCCCCCATTAACACATAAACCTTGCCAAGGGAAAAACTGTTTTACCAAATAGCCTCGCATGTTAAGCTACAACTTTGCCAACTACGAGATCGAAAACAAATTGAAATCTAAAATTAGGCACAAAATAACGCGGCAGCACTACAATTTGCATTAAATGAATGGTCAGTTTATGTTGCGTGATAATTTGATAGGCATGCACGCAGCACTATGCCATCGAACTCTCAATATGGACAACCACTCTTTTGCTGCTGCACTTTTATGCAAGTGGTGCAAGTGCATACTACACAGGCTGACTTGGAAACGCTTCGCAGGCATTACTACATCCATTGCGACGGTTTCCCGTTGGAAAAAAAATCATTGCATGATAATTGCAGAGTTAGTCACAGCCTGCTAATGGATGCTCCCCCATCTGATATGGACGGGCAAGTAGAGTTCGCTACTTGGGCTTGTATTGCTTAACTCGACACGAAGTTACTCAATTGTCGCCGGAATCGATTATCGATAAATACAAACTTAATGACGGGGATTAGTAATTGGGTTGTAATGGCGGTTCGTGTAATAGCGCGCTCTTATCTTGACGACAAAATCGGGTAATGCAATAATTATTGGAAACATGAGATCTCAGCTGCTACGCTTCGTTGTAAGTGGCCTTAGGTGTATTGACAAATGGGTGACTAATAGCAGGAGTGAACCTCCAAAATGTGGATATGACGAAATTTTTATTTGCATTAAAACTAAAAGGTGGCACCTCCCTCCCTGCAATTAACATATTTCGCTTAGTTCTGTATGCCAATTGGATGGGTACCAAATGCTCCAATTACTACGAAATGAAAAACAGACCGTGGGGTTCAAGCAGTGCACTGCAGGATAGACTGACGCGGAATACAGCTGCCTATCTCTCTTTGAGAGTGAGTTGTCTCTCCTCTAGGGTGATGTGTGGCTTTCCAGGGGCCAATCCTCTCGTCTACCAAGACCGTTAGTGAGTGATGATTCCCACACCTTGTACGAGGTAACCCTAATATTAACAACATGCTACGGATCTAGACTGGGGAGTCGAAAAACACCTGCCCAAATCCCTGGATTGGAGTTTTGTTGTCATGCAAACCGTGCCCGTTGGATAGTTTGCAGTGGGGGAACTGATTGTATACGAACGAAGCCTCACTAATGAGTAAGCTTGACCTTAGCGTGTCACGGGGGCTATGGCACGGCGGACCTTCTAACCCTCATACTAATGGGAATCAAATGAGTAACACCGCACCACACACAAACTGGTTAACCAGGCGGAGGCTGGGACGTCAACCAGTAGATCCAAAGTCAACATTGGTATACTGCGAGGACAACAAGCAAAACAAACAAACAAATATATGAGACGTTAGGAAGGAGACTGGTCTCATTGGCGCAGGTGCTAAATGGTACAAGCGTTATCTGAAGGAAGGCATGAAACTGGAAGAGATCCTTAAGAAAACTCAGGACCGACCTAAGCCATCTTTATCGGAGCCAAGAAAGCGGGGAGCAGCGAGAACTAGTCCGCATGGGAGAATGCTCCCAAAAAATTAAACCCTGAATTCAAGAGGGGAAAAGACCTGGGTAGGTCAGGGATGAAGGTAGGAATCAGGAATTCCGTCATTAGCTATGCTAGTGCGATCAAGGGCATTCGACTGGCCATACTACCAAAAATGTTTCCGGAGCAAATACTCACTCGTGAGGAGCAGGAAACTATCGAAGACCTTGTCGTCAGGCAGATGTGCAGGGGATGGACTACGAAACTTGTGTTCACCGGGGTACGCTTTCGAACTGGTAATATACGGATGAACACGCTTCAGAGTGGCTTAGGACCATAGTTCCTAAATTGCCTTGCTTGGAAGGAGTAGAACTGTCAACATGTGCTGGGGATGATATACCAGGAGCACTCATGGTGACAGTGTTTTTCACGAAAGCCGAAACAATAGAGACGGAAGATCTCATGGTTTTCCTAATCGCTCAGAATGGGATCTCCATACGCGATTATGGAGAGTCTTCAGAAGTTAGGTGGAGAGTAAGGGTAGACTCCTCACGATCGCGGTAGATGATAATTAAACGACGAAGTTACCATATCAACTATTGATTTGGCAACATAGCACGTGCACAAGGAAAAGCCGATAAAAGACATCGGGTGGAAAGCATACGAAGATCCCCGAAAGAACCTCGTAAGCCATAGAGATGGAAAAGAGTGGATTAGTCAAGGAAATATACCTGCTGCCCAGCGAATAGCAGAAGCTGGACGACCTAGATCTAAATCTGCTAGGACTTAGGGTGGACAGTGACGCGCAGGAAAGCGCTGTGTCGGAGGAGGAGGGCAATACTCTGAGCTTCAAACAATAACGAAACCAATGGGCAGCACTAAGATAGCCCAGATAAACCTCCACCATGCGAAAGCTGCGTCTGCGGTATTTGCAAGGGCAAGTTCCAAGGAGAACATAATGCTGGTTCAGGAGCCCTGGGTGTACTGGACCCAGATTTGCGGCCTGCAAGGTAATTTGGGGCTCTTCCTGCGAAAAACCAAGAGCTTCCATAATTCTTAAATGTAATTTAAAATGTATATGTCTTTCCGAGTTCCTCATGGAGGACCTTGTGGTTATCCAAGCCTCACTGCAAGCCAGGGAGAGTACTCGAGAGGCAGTCGTGGCATCGGGTGACTTCTCATGAGACGACATTCGGGATCCACCGGAGGTAGTGGCTAAATTGGTGAAGTGCTGTGAGAAAAGGGCGCTGCGATGAAACGCCCATCACGAAGTCTGGGGAAACAGCGACATCAATCGAAAAGGTAAGTACTTTCTCGAATTTATTCTTACCAATAAGTTTGAAATATATAATATGGGGAACACTCCAGCATTCGTGACCAACACGAGACAAGAGCTACTAGAAATAACTCTAATGACTCTTAATGACCGGGTTGGTCAGAAATTGGAGTTTCAGATGAGCCCTTTATGTTTGATCGCAGAATAATCAGATTTGACATTAAGCGCAACTCCAAAATAAAAGGAATAATAAGGAATTCCAGGAAAACGGATTGGAATTCCTTTGCAATGCACCTGAACAACAACATGGGTCACCTTCAAGGGGACGGCAACATCAGGAGCGAAGTGGAACTAGAATGGTGGCAAACATCAAAAAAGTCGTCATTGACGTATATGAGGCCAGCTGTCCGGCTAAAACAGTTGAGTCATCAAGGGATGTATCCTGGTGGAATAGGAACCTAACCGGAATGAGAACGGAGGTACGAAAACTCTTCAACCGCGCAAAACAAACCGGGGATTGGCCGAGGTACAAAAATGCATTGACTGTATATAGCAACGCGATCAGAGAAGGAGCACGAAATAGTTTCAGGGAATTCTGTGAAGGGATCGGGGTACTATCATCGCTTATGTCGAGTATAGTAGTAGAAGAACTTCTGGACGAGCTTAAAAACACTGGAATAAAGGTCCAGGGTTACGCGGACGACATTGTTTTAATCGTAGGGCAAATGTGAGGATACCTTATGTGATAGAATCCAAACTGGATCAAAGGTCACTAGTGTCTGATGCAGGAAGACCGGACTGCATATCGATCCAATCAAAGCCACCATAGTACCATTGCAGGTTGCATGTCATCGAGGTGAAACCAGAAACAGAGGTCAAATATTTGGGATTTACGCTAGATCAAACATTACTCTTAAAGACGCATGTCTGAAACACTCGTTCAAAGCTTTTCTTCAAAAAAATGTTGACGAAGGTACTGTACTGCCTGAATCAATCGCAAATACTTTCCTGCGCAAAGTTTAGACTTAATTGGCTACTGAACAAACAGTAGTATAGGTCCCAGGGCGAAACGTGGATTGGTACCTACGATGGAGCATAAAACCTGGGAAACGCCTGCTGAACCAACACCAACAGCTTTACTACCAAACCCTATCTCCACCTCTACGTGGTGACCACTGGGAGCTCTTTCTTAACGAAAAGCTGCAGACGGAGAAGGATGAGGGCGAGTCTCCGCGTCCAAAAACGGGACAAATTGTACAAAATGGTCATCCAGGTTGGGGGTTGGGTAGGGCTTACAACCCTTCACGGATTTTACAAGGACAAACCCGGCAACGAAAACGGAATAACGATTTGCGCATTTTCTCATGGAACGTGCGCTACCTGTACAGAGATGGGGCTGCCAAGCAGCTAGTCTATAGTCTGTTCCAATATAAGGCTGATGTAATAGCGCTGCAAGAGATGCGCTGGACAGGAATCGGTCTCCAGGAGAAAAGCCACTACACCATATATTATAGCGGTCATCCAGTAAACCATGTGCTCGGAATAGGTTTCTTAGTCAGCCAAAAATGAAATCTGCTGCTACTGGTTTCGAAAACATAAACGAAAGGCTATGCACTCTGCGCTTGCGAGGCGAATTTAGAAATATAAGCCTCATTAACGTTCACGCCCCTGCAGAGGAGACTGCAGAATCGGAGAAGGATACCTTCTATGAGGCACTAGAACGAACCTTCGCAGTCTGTCCCAGATATGATATCAAAATCATACTTGGGGACTTTAACAGCCAAGTAGGGACGGAGCTCGTATTCAGGCGATACCTTAGCTCACATAGCTTACATCAAATCACAAATCATAACGGACTGCGGATTATTCAATTAGCAGTGCCACCCGAAATGGTTGTTGGAAGTACCTGGTTTGCGTGGAAAGCGGTCCACAAACAAACGTGGGCCTCTCCAGACGGGACTATTTTAAACAAACGCGAGCACGCGCAGAGACTTATCACGAACTCCGGCGAGCGGAGAAGCGACTTCACAGACGGAAAAACGAAGCCTGGGAGAACCAGCAGGTCTGTGAATTCGAAAAGTACAGGGAGAAACCGCACTAGGCGCGGAAGTTTTACCAACAAGTCAGCAGGATGAAGCCTTACACACATCGATGCTCATCCTGTCGAGACAAAGGGGGAAATCTGATTTGCGACAGAATGGGAGCAATGGGTGGAGATGAGCTACTGTACAACCAGAACATCGGCGAGTTGGAGGTCCGCCAACTGAAGCCGACCAACAAATAAATACTGCCACCACCAAGTATAGAAGAAACAGTCCGTGCAATTCATCGGCTTAAAAATAAGTCGCCAGGAGCCGATGGAATTACAGACGATTTGATTAAATATGGAGGCCACTAGTTACACCAAGTGGTTCTTCAACATGTGCTCAAAGTGTGGGACAGCGAATCAATGCCTGACAACTGGCAAAGAGGCATCATTTGTTGTAGAAAAACTGTTGGAATATGGACAGTTGCACCATTTTTTAGCGACTTTAAAGCCACCTATGATAGCACAGCCAGCGTAAAACTGTACACGGTCATGAGAAAATTCTGTATCCCGAAGAAATTTTTAAGACTGACTAGGCTAACCCTGAACAATGTGCGAGGCCAGATAAAAGTAGCAGGATCACTCTGCAGACCATTCGACAGCAACAACGGTCTACGACAAGGGGATGCCCTATCCTAAAGTGATCCATGATGCTGGGGTAAATGCGAGGGGTACGATCCTCTTTAAGTCCACCACTACTGGGCTATGCTGACGATATCAGCCTCGTGGGAAGGATAACCCGAGACGTACAAACTGCCTTCATCCAGATCAAGCAGGCGCTGATTGGTGCGAGATTTTGGGCTGCACATCAATGAAGGCAAGACAAAGTATATGGTCGCAGTGTGAGCACCGAAAACCCACCAACCAACAACATCAAACCGCACTGGTCAAATGGAAAGAATAAAGACAGGAGACTACAACTTTGAGATCTCTCCTGTCTAGGGTCGAAAATCACAACCAATAACAGCCACGATGATGAAATCCGCGCACGGTTGTTGGCAACCAACAGAGCCTATTTCAGCGTACAAAGACTGTTCCGCTCGAAACGTCTAAGATGGAACGATGGCATAGGTCAGGAGGCCAGACAGCTTTTAGGGATATCGAATTGGTGGACCTCGGCGCAAAACCGGGATATCTGAAGTTCCTTATTAAGGAGAGGCCTAGACCGAATACCGGTTGTTGTGCCGTTGATGATGATGATGTCTCCTGAGCGATTCGTACTTTTCATTAGCGGATGGATTGGTTTCGTCATATGAGATCCATACGCTGGCTTCGATAGCCTCGGTTGCATTTGAAGACTGAATCTTTGTCCGAATAGGCAAACTGATTCTACTTTCCTCATGGTGATTTAAGTTTATTTCCCTTACGTATTTCGGCAGCCAGTTGCTGACTTCTTCCCCGATCGAGCTTTCGTTGCTGTCATTCTGCTTTATAAGTTGAGTTCATTAGACAATCGCTGCAGCTTCAGATTGTTTTTATCAATAGATGCTCACACGATCTTTGCCCTTTGACCGTGGTACTAGGCATTCTGGTTTGCCCGAAAGCAGTCCGCTTGAACACGGTTTGCTCGGAGGTAGTTTTCTACCTACAGATATCTGTGGGTAAGACTTTTGGCCCCAGCATGTGCCGTCGACTGAAGCCCAGATCAGAAGTGCTAACAGATGGGACCCGATCCGGATTGGACTATTGAATTAGTGGAAGGAGGAGGTTTTTCAACGCTGAGTTCACGGTTGTACCTTCACTTACAGTTGGATCGTCATGGTCGAAGTTTAATTTTAATTTTTGCTTTTATTTTTCGTTGCCATGGCCTTTGTTTTACTAAGGAAAATAGGTCCATTTCCGCAGCCCCTTTTGGCGAAACAAGGTTTGTTAAAACGAGGCGTCGCGTAGTGTCCAGTTCTGCGTTCGTGGCTCTTGTGATCACCCAAGTACATGACCCTGGTTTGGGATTTGATCACTGTGTATTGATTTCATCTTTAACTTTCGGGACATCAGCTGGTTACTCAGACGTAGGAGCCGACCCGCTGCTTCATTTCTATCCCATCTTATAAAATTTTCTTTCCCATCCCTACTCTTCGTAGTATCCCATCAAAATTTATTATTGCTATGCTTATCTCGGAAGTTTGAAGGCGATGAGATACTAACAAAGATTGCTAGCTCCAAAGGCCGTTTTTCCTTTTTATCTGAGAGTGAGGGAGTATCGAACGAGGATATAACTTACTTTGTTCGGTTATTCCGGTTAGGTAAGTGTACGGCTACGTACGCGTGATGCAGACATTTATTTTTATTCCTATTCTCGGTTTCGAGTTGGGCGGTATAAGTCCATCTCAACGGAAGGTCAAAATGAGTTAGGACCTAGGTAACAAAGATTCTGCTCATCTTCTCGAAATGGTCGACAAAATTAGGCACAAACACAAGCCATAGATACGGACTTAGGTTGCCATATATGCTGGCAATGAGTTAATCACTGTCAAATTGACAAACAAATGAAGACAATTTCTGGTGGAGATCTTTGGCAAAATCCAGGATATAAGGGACCTAAAGTGGGTTCACATAAGATGCATGCAATCTTTGTTTGTAAGTTTGTATAGAGTAGAATTCGCTATTTCAAACATGCGATTTTAATGCTTCTCACCTCCAGTGATAGATGTAGATTTACAATAGAATTAAGAGACACAATAGACATCCTTGTTCGGAATCTTTTTAGCTTACTCTTCTGCGAATATTTTCTTATTCAGAGCTTCGTTGTGTATAATTCAGCCTATAACAGACATAAATTGATTCAGGGACCGGATTGTATTATATTAGGTAAATAAGCATGATGTCCTTTTTATATCATCCCCTTCGTAAGTATGCAGGTAAATAATGTAAATAGATACACGCATTTTAGTGTTCACAAAAATCACACAGTGAACCTCACAATAGACACAATTATTCTCTGTTCATGTTTCTGGAGATTAAAACGTCTTCATCTAATCCACATCCTTACGAACAGCAAGCACTAGATTTTAGTGGGGTTAGAGCCCCTACAACACGGACGTGCACGTGTAGTAATAGTTTGCAGCGCTTTAAAATTCCTGACTGTCCCCTAGGACACAGAAACTAATCGCATCACATATCAACGGATTTGTAGCTTGGTTTAGATCACAACAAGGATTTATGGGAGCTTGGATAGTCTTGTTCGTTGTTTTGCGGTTACAGTTGGACTAGTTGTTGTCCTTCAGGATGCTGTTACAGCAAGATATTCACGTATATCCTTTGAAATGAATTTCCATTGTAAACTAAGCTGGGGGTCATTTTTTCGTTTGATTTATTAATTTTGTGCCCATTTTGAGCTGGTTCTCCACTGTCTACTTGTAAAGGTTGAATTAGCACTTAAATGAGGTGAGTAAAAATTTTTCGCCCGTGAAGGGATGATATCCAAGGTCGATTTAATATCATCCATTTTAGCGCTCGACTTCTCCAACAAAATATAGACAAATAAATTTCCCACACCTACGATTCAAGCAGGAGTGAGTATTCGATATTTATTGTCCCATGTTCGATATAGCAAGGTGTTGTGAAAAATTCGCCTCTGCGACATCGTAAGAAGACAAACAAAAACGCGACATTGTAAATGTGACAAGGGACCAAATAGCACATTGATTTAGTGGCTCGAAGATGTCTACTATATGGAAACACGCGTCCATATGAGGAGAAACATGTGTAGTTTGGTTGTTCCTCGATGGTCAGACTCCATATAACAACAACGGTGGCGGCAGCAGCGACGACGACGACAATGAGACAACATTTCGTTGAAAGAACTACTCTTTTGCATTGTTATCTCACCATTGTTGCTGGCAAGGATGGTTGCCGTTCTATACATAGTTTATTGCTTAGTGGATATGGATAATTTTTAGTGCGAAAATAGCTATTTGCAGAATCTTTAGTTCAATGGGCTCAATAGAAATTCTTTGTCCGATTTGGAATTCTTGGCCAGCCTCTCAGCCTTTTATTCCCGTGAGTCCAGGGAAAGGCAAGGTGGTGGATTTGGATGGTATCAGAAACTATTAGTATCCTCCTGAAGCATAATTTCTGGCACTGCTAATCCATTCTAATGCTGACTTCTGTCGTGGAGTTGGGAGCATTGGAAGCTCGTTGACTGCAGTTTTCAGCCCTCTAAATACTCGATATACCTCGCTGCTTCAGGAGCGTTTTTCGACGAGCGCTCATAGGAGCAACGTTAAGCTTAACGTTCATAAGTTTAGATACTTTGAATCTATAGAAAGGGAGAATATTACCACTGAAGTATATATCCAAAGTCGGTTCAAGGAAGCATACCTGGTCGTCCTTTCCAGAATGCATGATAGAAATCACTCATGTCTCCCGTTCGGTCCTTCTACCCTAAACTTCGCTGGTTGTAAATATAGTCCTCATGCAGACAGGCAAACAGACAAACACACAATATCCATTGCTACTCCTGTTCCATTCCAATCGAAGCGTCCATTACGTCAACACAGAGTTGAACGTTTTTGTCGCATCGAATAAAAGTCTTTCTTTTCGCTTACTTGCTCGCCTGCGCCCGCCTGCTTGTTTGCCTGCCATCGTCACCACCATTAATATGGCAACACGTCCTTTAGGAGTTCCGCCACCTCCCTTTAGATCGTTTTGTTGTTACATGGCGTATTGGATCGAAAACAAATAGGATATCTGTTCGATGGACATTTCTATAGCATCATAAATATATGTTTCGACATTCGCTCGTTTTCCATTTGTATCCGACATTCAATGTTTTGCAAACTGTTTGGCGATACGATGTCAGGCGATTGTTTGTTTTTAGTTAAGAATTTCATTTTGATTCAGTCACTAGATGAATTTTACGTGGAAAAAGTCAACGGAAGGTGAAAAAATGTGAAAGGATCGATAGTGGTATATTAGGCTAGTGTTTGAAATGAAAGGATCCATAAAGCTGTGGAGTGGCTCTCCTAACTCGGACCCTTTAAGAGCTGGAATGGAATAGGAAGCCCATACGGCTTCGGATTCACCGGAAATTAATCCATTGACATTTTCAGATACCGAAATGTTACACATTCTCAGATGTTTCATCAAGTCCGATATATGGAGTACATTTGCTAGAAGCCTATATTCGAAATTTGACAGCGAATCACAGAACATATTCCCATTTTCAACCCTTGGTCTTCCTTCTGAAAGTCTCGTCCTGGAGAAGAGAATAACTGCTTCCCGAAATATGTGCAGATAAAATAAAACTTTTAAGTGACACCAATTAATTCTCCAAATACGTAAAAGGAACAAAAGGGACAAAAGGCTTTCTAAAATGCCCTTGAAGTAGTTCGGTGATTTGACGAAGCTTTTAGAAGAGAGAGTCGCGCTAGGCTACACTTTGGGGGGAGGAGGGACTGGAGCTGACATTGTCATGAATCCAGTTATGAACCAGGTGACGTCAGTCTGTGGTACTCTCATGCCCCGGAAAGTACCCGGCCGCTCCAAGCCTGCTATATTTCAAGGGCGGAAATTACCGAACTGTGGAAAGAGTGTCATAAGCTCCACAATTTGCCATTAGGTTCAAGTGACCAGAAAGAGCACAACAATGACAGAGAGCAGAGTAGTTAGAAGGAGTCTCTGCAGCGTGATAAATAAAAGCAAAGCTCACTGCTTCAGGAGCTAGTCGACGAGGTGGATAGGGATTCAATGTGATTTCCTTATAAAGTAGTCGTCCTTCAAGGGTAGTCAATGATCCTTAACAGGCCGGTTATCATTTGGGGGGAATCATCTAGGTGCCCGATCAAGTAATTCTAAACCTCTAGTTGCCATTATAACTACGTTCTAGGTAGCAGTCTTGAGAAAGTTTCTCGGTGAACAGCGATTCGCTAGTGATTCATAAACGTCGAGGCAAACTGGGAGTCCCCGGAGCCGCCGAAAACTCTTTGTCAACGTCGATGGGGTGATGTAGGCCTAGCTCTGCCAAGCGGTAGTCGTTGCGTGTATCAGGAACCAGGACTTTCGGGTCCCTAGTTGGTAGATCGTGTAACTTGAGCGAACGATGATCTGTCTGTAAGTTCAGGGATCATCTAAGCGTAAGTCAGGCCTCGGGGAACTGGCGTCAGGGCTTTGTCCTTGAGAGTAGACTTGTTTCTGACTATTGCAGCCCGCTACCTTGTACAATTTGCGCTGCTATAATTTTTATGGAGCAATAGAAATTATGAAACTGATGAGATAGTAGGGACGCAGCTCCAGCATTGCTTATTAAACTGCGGAAGTCATCAGCAAGATTCGCTATAAGATCAAGCCGGAAGCGAGTAGGACCGTAGTTTCTTCTTTTCGGAAAAGGAAGGGGGGAGGTGTCCCTGTGAAATTAGGTCGGAAACAATAAAGGAAGGTATGTTCTGTGAGGCGGTCAAGGAACCACTTTTTGGTCTAGAACCCAACTATTCGCTAGAAATTCAAGACCTTGACCGTTTCACAGAAAAGATAGAAGGGCGAACGTCCAGAGGTCCGGCCAGGTATAACATCTGTCAATTCTCGAGGCCAAAAACTCGCGTTGGTCGAAGTTGCTGCCCATTACGCGAAGAAACTTTTTAATGGAGGGAAAGTCAGACCTGGTTGGATAGTAGGTAGGATACAAATTCGGGTAGTCCTCACCAACTGTTATAAATGCTTAGATTATAGGCACAAGTCTGCAATCAGCCGGTGACCTGACAGGAGGGCAGCATGCCGTAGATGCGACAAAGTAAGCGACAAAGCGAATACCTGAAAACAAAATGATAGTTACGTTATCTACAGGGTTCGTGACGTGTCGGGTGAGAGCATTACAAATACTGCGAACTCGGGGCGATGCCCAGTCTTCAGAGCGGAATTGGGAAGAGCTGGGCCTTAACATGATCTGCATCCTACAAATCAACATGCATCGAAGTGCATCCGCTCATGAATTGCAATTGAAGTTCATTGCGGAGGTAAAAGTTGATCCAATGCTCATCAGTGAACAGCACCGGAACAAGAATCCAGCATGAAAGCATCTCGACTTATTGGTACCGCTGCCATCTGGGTTCGAAACGGCACCCGCTTTAGTGTTCTTGGTCAAGTTCGAATGGATTACTTTGTTTGGGTTCGGTGTTTAGAGAGAACAATTTTTAACTTCTATCTAACACCAAATGAGGTGACGCAGGATTGATGCTCTGGAAGACGCTGCTTTGGATACGGAGAAGCGGGTCCTGCTTGCAAGTAACTTCAGTGCCAATGCAGGTGAATTGAGCATGCTTCATCCATAGGGAAACCAATTTTCGAAATGACATTAAAAAGAAGGCTCGTAATTCCAAACATCGGATCTGTGCTAACTGTTCCACACAGCGTAGGTACCATTCCCGATGTCACCTTCAGGATGGAATCACTGGTTTCGCCGGTGGTCGAATTCTGGAGGACTTCTCCACAAGTGGCTATAAATATATCGCGTTCGAAGTGGTTGACTCTACCACTCGGTGGGTGACCTGGTCTGATTATGCTTCAGGTTAAAAATGGGGAAGTCCTCACACGACCTTCTCATGGTGGTCGCTTGAAACCATCTTCGGATGGGCCATGAGTGTCCGGCTGGGAGGAGGTTCATCCAACAGATGGGGATCTGTTTAACTTGTTTGCCTACCGGTCATGTGTTAGAGGCAAGTGGACCTGGCGGAGCGGTGAGCCGAAGAGCCCAAGGATAGTCCTCCCTGCAGTGAAGAAGGTCCCAAGCAAATGGAACAACATACGTCGAAGGCTGCGTAGCCAATGGGATGCTTGGTTTTACCTTGGGCACCTTCAGTTTCAAATAAGAACTTTACTCTGGTGAGCCAGGGTGGACATTCTTCCCGGACTACTCGTGGGACCAAGGTATGGACTTAATCATCAAAAAACAAATAGCCTTGTTTCGTCAAATTCGAATTCCACCATGTGGTTTTACCTTTCTTTGGGATCATGAGTGGACAGCTCTCTTTGAAATTAATATAATCATATTAATTGTGATTATCTCGGTTGATTTATCAATTCCAGCAATGGATTTGATTGGTTTCCCGGGGATCGTAACTCGGGCGCTCAGTTTTGTTTTGTACGTTGTCCAATCTGCCTTACGTGGATTCCGAAATGGAGTAGGTGGAGGTGCATCCATGCCCATTACGAAATCAATGCGCCCGTGATCCGAGATCGTGATATCGTTTGATGACAGGAACGGCAATGCCAGGGGATGCCACCGTAATGTCAATGACCTCCTGCCTGACCACGTTGAAGAAAGTAGGTTCATTATCCAATTTGAGGATCTGCAATTCGTTTCATACCAAATACTCCAGTAGTCTCGATCCTCTCGCGTTGAAGTTGGAACTAACCCAGGATATATGGTGGGCGTTGGCATCATATTCAGCTTTTATTCTCATGCATTTACTTTTGGTATATTGGTTAGCTCCGGTGAATGTTCCATTGGGAACTTCTTCTATGTCATAAGGCAAATAAGCAGAGCACCATAGAATCTCCTTATCTCCCTGTTGGCTTTTTATGGTCATTTGTGTTGTGGTGTCACTACCAGATAGGTAGTTAACTAAGACAGCTAGGAGGTGTTTTGAAACCATTATGCAGGAGCGGGATCTACAATTTCCATTGGCATACAACAAGCCAGATGTCGAATGTTCAAGCCTCTAATATCCTTATCAACAACCCATGGTTCTTGCATGAGGTATATACACGTCTTGCAGCTATTGATCCGATGACTGATAAGTGCAGCCGCTACTTTACAATGCAGCAGATTTATCTGAGAGATGACACAAAATCTACGGTTCAGATGAAGATGCCGTGGGCTGCACGTCCCCTTCGATGGTTTTAGTATCCGACACTTGTAATGTGACGGTCCCAAACCCGTAGTAGAACCGGTAACTCGTTTGTTCCCGAACCATCTTAATATCCGGTTCAGGAGCGTCGATAGTGAGGAAAGTTCCCGGCCTATCGGTTTTTCCTCCTGCTTTGCTGATTAATAGCATCCAGGTGGAGGTGTCGAGATTATTTTGGACGCCAAGTTGTTCGAGGAATTCAGGACTTTAGTAATACGATGTGATCTGAACACACAACCACTTTGCGAAGCGACGTTGATTTTGAGGCGCACATGGGCTTCAGCCTGGATAAGGAGACAGCTTTTTTGTGTCTTCCGATCTCGAGCTGGAGGAAATGCTTTCGTCGCTCGAGAATACGGTACGGGCCTTCGTATGAAGGGTGCAGCGGCTTCCGGACAGCATCCGTCCTGACCAGGACGTACGTGCACGCGTCCAGTTCCTTGGGCGGGCAGGTACGGATGTGTGTCGGGTGGGAGGTGTGATTTTCATGCGGTAAAGGTTGTCTTTCAGCAGGCCCAGCAATCCCGAATGTGTGAGACCCGATCTCTTGTCGAAGACCGGATCACTTGGGAGCCTTGGCTTCTCCCCGTATATCAGGTCCGCGGGGCTGACAGCAAATTCCTCTAGGTGGGTTGTTCGGAGGCCAAGTAGGACGAGAGGAAAGACCTGAGCCCAGGACGGATCATCACGGGCCATAATGGTGGCTTTCAGCGTTCGGTGCCAATGATCTAGCATCCCATTGGATTCTGGGTGGTATGTTGTAGTCCGCTGGCGTTTGAATCTAAGAAGTTTGCCTAACTCCGAGAAAAGGGTGGACTCAAATTGCATTCCCTGGTCAGTGACGATCATTGCAGGGACACCAAAGCGAGGGATCCACTCTCGACAATGGGCTTCGGCACAAGATTGCGCCGTAATATCCTTCAGAGGTGTTGCTTCAGGCCACCGCGTAAACCTGTCGATGATTGTGAGGCAATACTTGAAACTGTGCGGGTCTCGCAAAGGGCCTACGATGTCGAGATGTAAGGTGTGGAACTGCTTGGTAGGGGGGGGGGGGCGGGATAAGCCCACTTCTCTCCTTACATGCCTGGTGACTTCACACTTTTGGCATGCGATGCACTCTCTTGCCCAGGAGTTGATGTCCTTATTCATGGAGGGCCAGAAGTATTTCTCGGTGACTAACCGATTTGTTGTCCTGATGCCTGGATGTGCTAAGTCGTGAATTGCGTGGAACACTTCCTTGCGCAAGGTGGCCAGAATGTATGGCCAGGGTCCCTTTTCCGAGTATTCGCAGCAGAGAAAGAGGTTCAAGGCGAAATTTGTATTTGAGGTTGGATTTGAGGCTCTGAAGTACTACGTCATCCTCCTGCGCCTTGGCGATAGCCGAGAAGTCGATTGTGGCGGGGATGTTAACCTCGGAGACACGTTACAAAGCGCCAGCAACCTTGTCGGACACGTGCTGTATGTCGGACGTGAACTGGCTTATAAAGCTCAGTTGTCGAAGCTGACGCTTTGTCGGGCTTTTGTTTCAAAGCATACGCTAGAGGCTTATGGTCCGTAAACACTGTGAACGGCCTGCTTTCTAGGGAGAAGCGGAATTACTTAATGCTCAATTACGCGGCAGTTTTCGATCGTAGGTGCTGTAGTTCCGTTGAGCGGGGTTTAGCTGTCTAGAGAAGAAGCTCAACGGCTGCCAGACTTGATTTATCTTTTGGTGAAGAGCAGCACCTACTGCGATGTTAGAGGCATCAACAAAAGTGGCTAGAGGTGCATCTTGTCGAGGAAATGCCAAGAGTGTAGCATCAGCCAGTTGTTGTCGGGATTTATCAAACGCGCGGACAGCCTCTTCAGACCACACAATCTCTCGTGTGTCTTTTGCTTTGACGCCAGACAAGTACGCGCTCAAAACGGACTGGTGTTGGGCGGCCTTGGGCAGGAAACGACGATAGATGTTTAGCATGTTCAAGAACCTCCGCAAATCCTTCATGGTTTTCGGACGCGGGAAGCTTGGGATCGCTTGCACCTTGTCTGGGCCCGGCTGTATTCCGTCAGGGAAAATGAAGTGGCCGAGGAATCTCATCTGTGTTTGGAGGCACTTGCATTTCCCAACGTTTAAGACTGAATCGGCCTCAAGGAGACGTTGAAAAATGTACTCAAGATGGATTAAGTGCTCAGACTCTGAGGAAGAAGGAACCAAAACATCATCCAAGTACACGAAACAGAAGTCGAGGTTTTGCAGGACCGAGTGAATGAACCTTTGAAAGGTTTGCGCCACATTGCACAACCCGCAAGTCATCCGAAGAGTCCAAAAGGTGTGATATTGCCGCCTTTGGAATGTTTTCTGGAGCTACAGGGATTTGGTGATATCCTAGTAGTGAGTAGTAGTGAGTACCGTCGAAAAGATGCAGCAGTTTCCGAGATGGTACGCAAAGTCGTGGATGAGTGGAATGGGATATCGGTCCGGAACAGTCTGTGCCTTTAGCCTTCCATAATCTCCACAGGGGCGCCATTCGCCGTTTGACTTAGGGACCATATGGAGTGGGGAAGACCAACAGCTGTCTGAAGGTCTGCAGATAACCTGTTGGATAAGTTGTTCGAATTCTTTCCGTGCAATAGCCAGCTTCCGGGGTGGTAGGTGACGTACCTTTGAGAAGATCGGGGAACCAGTGGTGTTAATGTGGTGATGCACATTGTATTTCACTGGTTTTGAGAGACTACATTTGCTAGTAATGTGATTGAACTTTTGGAAGAGTGCCCGAACAGGAGAGTCAGTAATGTCCTCCAAAAGTACGGAAAGATTGTTGTTGGGGTGAGATGAGATTCGGCCTGACGAATTAAGTTTAGTCTTGGGGTCTATAAGGGACCTGTTCTGCAAGTTCACCAGCAACCCATAGTGATACAAGAAGTCTGCGCCTAGTATCACGTCCACTGGCCTGTAACTGTAGGTGTTAATACGCGAGGAATTTTCAAAGAAGTTTTAAAGATTGACGGAATAGCCGATGGTGTCGGGATACGGGAAGAATCGAAACCTCCGCACCAGTACCAGCAAGATAACTGCGCCTGCTGAGAGGGTTATAAATTGTTACGCGACGTGGCGCTGTGTTCTGGGTGGCCGTTGCCAGGACCCTCCGTGGACCTAGTTTTTTTTTTAGGTAGGCGCGAATTTACACGGGAACATACATCTGGTAGCTGTTTCGCCGAATTTGCGATAGTACCAACAAATGTTTCGGTCCGTAGGTTGTCCTGATGACCTGTTACCCGGTGGTGGCATCTGTCAGTCGAAATAACAACTCTGCTGCGCCCCAGCACCATTACACTCCTCTTCTGGAAGCCAGAGAGCATTTTTTAAACGATGGTAGCTCGAAGACCCTCTTCAGGGTCAGACGCGCACCCTCTCACAAATCGTTGAAGGAGGAGCAGCACTGTCTAAGCCACTCGTTCGTGCGTTCGTGGCCCAATATGTTGAGTTGCGAATCCAAAAAGGGTTGAGCGTTCAGGTTTACCCGGCAGATACTTACTTAGGATCACTGCATTTTCGTAAACTTTTTTGCATTTTGCAGTTCTTGAAAGGAGAATTTATTGGATATGAAGATACCACAAGAATTATTCTCGCAAGCAGAGAAGCCGAAATAGTTATCAATATAAATTATAGGAAGCTCACGGATGAAATGAAGAGGGACATCAGCACTGAACCCTGGCTGTGACAATTAAATGGGAATATAACTTATGCATGTGTTCAATACAATGCAGCCCTCTGAAATCCAATACCATTTCTTCGACTTAACAATTGATTCATTGCCCTGCCTCCATTCATTCATTGAAACTAATTTCCCATCACTTAACCATAACAATTTCATTTGAAGTCCCGCCTCGCGAGTGCTTCCTTGTTTGTTCCGTCCACTTAGAGACATTGTAATAAATATAATAAGATACTTGGCATCTCTTTTGCATCTAGACAATAATTCGATTCATCTGTTTGACCGGCCGGCATACGTACAGGTATACCGCATTCAATGATATATAGATTTTGGCCGATTAACCCGAGCACGTTACGGAGCGGAGTTCACTTCTTCTGTGATACGATCAGTTCGCCTTAATCTTATCCCATTGTCCTTCAATCTAAGGCAAACAATACGTTTTGGTCGCAAGATGGAGGAACTGAACGCAACAGTGGATGGGGAGACGACTTTGCCGAAGCATCTAAATCTATCAGTGTGTGATCACAAAGCATAAATAGCTCTTAATCCCATTATTACCGCCTTTTTACGGGCTACTTATTCTTTTGTAAGAATTGAACGATCTTATAAAGGCGCGTTTATTTATTGCGACAGGCTCTCTCCAGTGGAATAATCTTGAGGAGATCTCCGGGAACGGGCCCAATTCGGAGATGAGTCCCGGGAACGAAGGTGGTGTGGTCTGGAAACGTTTTTATTAACTGGCAGAAAGTTATTAATTTAAGGGATTATCATAATTTTTGTTATCGACTCTGTTGTGTCATTTATTCGAATGTATCGCTTGGCCTGGCGTCCCGCAGGGCTCCGAGCTTTGTGGTGCGCTATTTGTTAGGGGCATCATTGTACCAAGCATTTCTCTTTTGTGCTCAATTGTATCTGAAATTTTACAGATAATAAATGTCCAGTTTATTAGCTTTATATGGGAGCAGGTAATTTATGGGATTTTTTGATAAATGGTCCGGTTGTGATTTATCCAGGACATAACTTGAGATCCATGTGTCTGTTGAATCATCAAGTTTAGTAGGAGTAGAGGCTCATCAGTGGGGGCCAGGTGAGCGAAGATGCAATTCCTGCCTGAGTTCAGGGATTTTGCAGGAACATGAAAAGCCAATTCATGGAATGGTATCCAATTACATGCAGGTTTCTTCCTTCAAACTCTTCTGCCTTCAATAATTGCGCGATGCATGGTCCCTAACTAATCACAATTTAGTTTCATTTATTCCATTTGCGCTTCTGCATTCGTGCCGGGAATTGGCGTTTCATTAAATTATCAGGTGTACGTATGCACGCAGCATTGTTACCACCGCACTTGTTCACATTAAAAAATCGCAAACATATGTAGGTGCACAATCTAAATCGACCAAGGAGTATAATGGAAATGTGCAAAGAAAACAAGGGGGCACTGCAGCTAATAACAGAGTCATTTATTAGCCTTCTGCAGTCTGCACAATTGTTGCAATTGAAATGCATTATTTTATCTTTTTTTATGTCTTTATGATTTGCTTGGATACGTAGAGTGCGTAGGCTTGCATTACCCCACAAACGTACAAATTACAGTAGTTGCTAAGACGGTAATTATAATCTCATGTTAACACGTTTGCACTTATGCACGCTTGCTGGAAAAAGTGAAAAATGGATGTGAGCTGAAATGGGAGCGAATCTGAGTGATATGGGAAACGGTATCTTAGGATGAGTTAGATCCCCATAAAAGATGGAAATCCAAAGAAACTCGTGTTGCTCGGGCACCGTGCTGGGAAATGAGGAAGATACTGGGCAGTGCAGATGCCGGAAATAGACTTCACCACTCCAAGGATGGAGCGTGATGCAAATAGATGATTTGTAGTGGTTTCGTGCAGGAACCCATCTAGCGATGAATCCATTATAATTATGGAACTGACTTGTTCAAGGAAAGCTTATGCAAATAGTGAAAACAATAAAATACATCCTTGACATTTATTGCGGTTAAGAGGCTGTAATTCTTTTGAAGGGGGCGTGAAAAACATGTGCTGTTAAGCAAGACGATGCTTTTAGTGAATAAGCAGCGCACGAAAGGTTTCCAGAACCTACACAGGATAGTTCCAGCGTTAATGGTCAACCAGACAAATGGAAGAAACGTGAGTGCTGTTGGAGAGGTGACACCGTTACTGAATTTCTTTGCATTAGAACACCCACTGAGGCAGCTATTCCTTCCTTAGTGGGGCATTTAGGTTGCTTGTTTGCCGGAAAAGGTAATCAGGTGGGTCAGAAATTTAGTGATAACCTTCGAAGATCATTTAAACAATAGTGAGTGATTATTGATCATGGACGGACGACCGAGCAGAAATATAAGATGTTAGAACATCAAAGTAAATCACATTAGAGGCGGAATTTTCCGGGCTTTTTCACCCACAACGCAGGGCAAGCTGCACAAAAGTAAACGGCGTACTAAGTGAATAATTTGAGTGGTTTCTGTTTGAGTGGAATTATCAAGTGCGAAAGTGGGTATTCAGTTTCAGGGAAAGGGGAAAGCATATGTGCAGGGAAGTATTCGAATGATAATATCAGCTACTTCGCCAACTGAAGAAATTTAGTTTCCAGGTTTTTTTTTGGGAAAGACTGGGTGGTATCGAGTGAATTTGAAGAGGTGATAAACTGTACGTCCTTCCGCAGGTTAGCATCCTGGATATGCCTTCTAGTGGAAAAGGATAGAGGAAAATTATTAGTGATAAAAGAATGTGGTTATTCAGGAATGATCAATTAGCCCAAGCGGAAAATTCTAAAAAGTCGATAACAGAGCGCTACAAGTCTTGGATCTTTTGATTTTCAAGATCGGTTTTCTAGGGTTGTGATTCTTTGGTGATCGATTGATGCCCTATTGAAGTTGCCAGTCTGTGCTGATCTATGGTAATTTGGACAATGAGAATAGCATGGATCACGACCATTTTTTATAGTTGGCTGTATTTCTATAGACTTCTCAAAATCTTTCAAAATGCTTGAGTTTCATGTCTCTAATATCCTCTGATAGTTCTCCCTCAGAGGGAAATCTAGAGCATTGTCTTAAAATTCTCCTCCAAGCTGGAGTCCTCCTATTTGAAAGGTGGAGCTATCTGACCAATATATGAAGTCGAATATGGGGAAGGGACTAGTAAGCTGCTTGTAACAAAATAGCTTAATTTTGAGAGAAATTGGGACGAAAGATACTTAACTTCGAAATAAAAATGTCAAAAGCTGAACCTGAATAAAACAAAGTTTACATGCTCGACCCCAGTGAAACATGCAATTTTATTATCAGTGGCAGTGACTTGCCCAGAATTGACCGATTTAAATATCTTGGATCAAAGCTATTAGCCAACGGTAAACTGCGTTACGAAATTGCTTCACGTAGCAGCGCAACTGAATGAAGTGGAATTCCATAACTGTCATTCCGTGTGATCCTCGCATTAACGATTGTCGATCAAAAAATTGTGTCGATCAAAAAATTTCCGCAGTGTTGCCTTCTATGATTCTGAGTTTTGGTTGACTATGAAGGACAATGAATGGCGCCTTGCGGTAATGAAGACGAAAATTTTGGACCAATGGCGTGACACGTCATGATGATATCCGAAACGCGATCGGAAGCGGTTGATCGTGGAAAAATTGCGAGAGAGGCGTCATTGAGTTGCCAAGATTGGTCAAAATATCGAATTATAGTGATTTAAAATCATCGCGACTTCATCCAGATTAGGGGTTGACCGAGCACAATCGCGCAACTGATCAAGATGAGCCGACCCCGCTTCTAAACGCGAGAATGGCTGAAGAAGAAGAAGAAGATGCTCAAACTTCCGTGAGAAGAAGGATTTCTAATATAAATTTCGCGTCTATGAAATACTAGCCAAATAGCAAATTTTTAAGATTCATCACAAGTGGTGCAAAAGAAAATGATTGCTGTTACCTGGGCAGTATTTTAGGACTAGATACAGCGATTTGAAAGCACCCATTTCGGGGTGTGAATCCTTTGAAATATAAGGTACATGCGGAGGCAGAAGTTCATCGCTACCCCAATGCGGGAGTGTTCGAATCGGATCTGGATTTTGAATGATGGGGTTTGTGATGTGGTTTCTTATTTCCAGTGTCAATATCATGTTTTCGTAGAATATGATTGCCTAACATTTATGAGAATTTAAGGAAAATTCCCAACGCACATCCAGATAAAAATTCATACGAATCGGGAAATGTGTTTAGTGCAAATGTGCAAACGGGCACCGCGTATTGCAGGATTTGGATGAGAAGTTAGTTTCGGTATGACCACAGTGAACAGGGTGGCTGAAGATGCTGAGGAATGTTCGAGAGCAGTTTTTAAGGTTTTGTGTAAAACAAAACCTTATTAAAATCAGTTTACTGTCTGTCTGTCTGTTTGTCCGTCACACCAATTTTTCTCTGAGACGGTTATAGCGATTGACACCAAGTTTGGTAGAAAGGTGGGAACTGTGAACGCTCACGCATACAGTGAGTTACATACTTTTATGTTGAATTTAAAGGGGGTCCCCATACATACAAAAGGAGGGTGTAAATTTTGTTTTCATCAAATATGGTCATGTGGGGGTATCAAATTAAAGGTCTCAGTTAGTACTTTTCGAAGGCGGTCTTAGTTTTGACATTTGTTGGAAAGATGGGGAGTGAGGAGCGTTGAAAGTGATTATTTCTTTAAGGGGCCATTCTCAGAACTACTTAACGGAAAAATCTGCGAGGCTTCCACTATATGGTGCCTGGGCTCCGAAATACCTTCCACACCGATATCTATTCAAAAAACGTTAATAATAGTATATTAATATAATTTTTAGTGATTGGCTGCAAAACCCCCTTAAGTTCAACCTATCACCACGAAATTTCGTAGTGATATAAGCTATAACATAGAACATGATCTTACCAAGTTGGTCGCACTTTTATTAACAAAGTTATAATCCGTCAAAGTTGTCGCTTCTTTGCAAATTCAAGACTATGAATGTCAATATCACCCGAAAGTGGATACTCTCACATAATATATGCATATATTACGTGCTACGTCCTAAGAAACACAAAACACACAAAACTTTTCGTACCTGAAGCGTCTAGCTTCCGGTTTCCCGACTTGTTTCGAACTACGGATGGGATTTCATTGAGCCTAACCGATTTCTTATGTCTAAGGACCGCGATCGGTGTCACGATAATATTTGGACTAACAAAGTGGATGGGGTTTGGTCGTTTAGTCATTGGTTTGGATGAGCCAGAGGCTTAGCTGGAGGGTTGCAGGTTGATGTGGGGATGAGAGCTGGTAAAAAGCCGATTGAGGTTTTCTTAATTCTTGTTCGCCTGAGCCAAGACCTATAATAATTACCTGAACTTTTCGTGTGCTTCTGCTGGTGGAGGCTCACAAAAAAAAAACGATTTGAGGAAGGCCGTGAACATCGAGGGATTGGCTGGGACACCCTTGGTAGTGATCAAAACTGAGAATGATTGGATTTGAAGGAAGTGAGGGTAAATATAACTGATATCAAACAATTAATGGGTGGGCCAGTTGATTATAGGGTGATGAATGAGTTTCTAGATCTTTTGTTTGAGACAAGTTGATTTTTATAATTTTGCTATAAAGAACATGAATTGGGTTACATAATTTGGAAATAAGTGTGATTTTCTCAATTTTTTTATTGAGCTTAAAATTTGCTGTCTGAACCGTTCACACGAAAATTTCAGATCCTTTGTCGAGATTGTGTCTCACTCGTGCTAATTCCTGCAATCAACTCTTGCCTATTTTTGGGCTTGGACTCTGAGGCTCGAAAGATTATAAATTTTCTATAGGGAGTTGGGACATTTGCCAGGCCCATCTGTTCAAATAATCGCGAGGGATTCATAAATCGTTTCATAAGTTGTTAAAGTTCAACTTTGCGTTCGAGCTCCATCCTGCATAAAATTTGTCTCCTCTCTGTTCATAAATTGGTGGAGATTATTGAAATATTGTGGAGACACTGAGAGCGTACAAAATTCTTTATAAACGGGCGAATCTTTTTCGACAAAGTAAAGTGCAATTTTTCTGCCGCTGCTCACTCTGCCAGATACCATGAAAATTTCGAGCGTTGCATGATAGAAATAGCCACACAATCGTTCGTTAGTTTGTCCAGCCAAGTATCGGATACACTTATATCCATCACTCTTTCTTAAGCAGGATGCTTGCATGCCGCTCTCTACTACGGCCGTTAGCATCAGGGAAGTCAAAATTTCGGAGCCTCTGAGATAATTAAAGCGAATCGGCACATGTTTACCGATCCTTGGGGATTCATTCAACTACTTCGTCATTGGCATTTTCATCATCAACGGCGCAATAACCGGTATCTGGTCTAGGCCTCCCTTAATAAGGAACTCCAGATATCCCGGTTTTGCGCCGAGGTCCACCAATTCGATATCCCTAAAAGCTGTCTGGCGTCCTGACTTACGCCATCGTTTCATCTCAGGCAGGGTCTGCCTCGTCTTCTTTTTCTACCATAGATATTGCCCTTATAAACTTTCCGGGCTGGATCATCCTCATCCACACGGATTAAGCGACCCGCCCACCGTAATCTATTGAGTCGGATTTTATCCGCAACCTGACGGTCATGATATCGCTCATAGATTTCGTCATTGTGTAGGCTACGGAATCGTCCATCCTCATGTAGGGAGCCAACAATTTTTCGGAGGATTATTCTCTCGAACGCGGCCAAGAGTTCGCAATTTTTCTTGCTAAGAATCCAAGTCTGCGAGGAATATATGAGGACTGGCAAGATCATTGTCTTGTACAGCAAGAGCTTCGACCCTATGATGAGACGTTTCGAGCGAAACAATTTTTGTAGACTCTGTTGGCTGCAAGCAACCGTGGGCGGATTTCATCATTGTAGCTGTTATTGGTTGTGATTTTCGACCCTAGATAGGAGAAATTATCAACGGTCTCAACGCTGTAGTCTCCTATCTTTATACTTCCTGTTTGACCAATGCGGTTTGATGTTGTTGGTTGGTTGGTTTTCGGTGCTGACGTTGCCACCATATATTTTGTCTTGCCTTTATTGATGTGCAGCCCGAGATCTCACGCCGCCTGCTCGATCTGGATGAAGGCAGTTTGTACGTCTCGGGTCGTTCTTCCCATGATGTCGATATCGTTAGCATAGGTTAGTAGTTGGGTGGACTTAAAGAGGATCGTACCTCTTGCATTTACCTCAGCATCACGGATCACTTTCTTAAGGCCCAAGACGTATGATAGGGCATCCCTTGTCGTAGATCGTTGTTGATGTCGAATGGTCTTAAAAGTGATCCTGCTGCTTTTATCTGGTCTCGCACGTTGATCCACCCCTTTAGGGCTCCTGCGGTGAGGCAGCGTCTGACGATTTGCCTCTGCCCTGGTCAGAAACCGTAAGTACGTTATCGCCTAATATTTTGGAAGTTTGGGTGCTAAGCCCTAAACGAGGGTTCCATGGACCAAAAAAAGAGGGAGTAAGTTGCTCTCTATTTGATCCGGTCCGGCAATAATTTGATGCGGATTTAGGACCCCACTATTCTCAAAAAAAATATTTACGCCTTCTTTTGCATGTATAGAAAGCTTCCTTTAAACTTAGTATCACTCTTGCATCCAAAGGACTTCATAGACTACAAATACATCCTTTCACTGAATTTTGTGCTAGTAGCTTCCGCCATCCTTGAGACAGACAGACAGACATCGAGCTCATTTTAATAAGGTTTTCCACGAGAAGACAACCATAGCGCGTGGGTGTATCTGCACGTATTTCCTTCTCCTTGTTTATGCATATCAATGAGGAGACCAATCTTTGATTCGAAATCAATGAAGACTTTTCCATTCCAATACTTCTAATTTAGACTAATGTCACGTATAATTCTTCTCCTCTTCCCCACTTTGAATTCCTTCTTTCATTACGGATTCTGGAACAATACTAGTTGCGCTTCATGCAGGGTCAACCCAGTCAGGTTATACCCTCACATGATCTCCCTCCTGGTGTCCGTTAGAAACTGTGTTCTGACAAAACGGTGTCTTGCTTCGGCCCTGAGAATACCATGATTGGAAGTAGCAGCTAGGTGCTGCCAAAAGGAGAGACCGTGCACGAAAAATGTGGGAGATACTTCCTCCAAAATGAGCGATTAGTTATCAGCGCGGATCAGGGGTACACAGGATGGTTTAAAGTGGGTGTAAATTTGGTGACATCGTTAATCTGTTATGGCCCGAAAATACTTCTGCATTACTATAGTTTTAGTTTATTATGTTGGTTTAAAATGGCACTTAGTTTTGAATGTAAATAAACAAAGTTTATAGCAAAAGATGGTTGATGGTTGATAATAAAAGAAATACTCACATACTGTTCCCATAATTCAAAGCCATCGTATCCAAATCGAACATGAAAAAAGAAAAAAAGAACGGTTTAATAAAAAGAATAGATAGATATATAAATTACATAAATAGCAAAGATTAAGTATTATAGTTCAAAATTGCTGCTGTCAAGGTCGACGACCCGAGAAGAACCTTGGTTTTGTTGGTGTCTATCTTCAGTCCAACTTTACTTGCCTCTTTCCAAAAGCTAAGCCACTTCGCCCAAGGTCCATGACCCGATGAAAAAGCAAGCAGATGCCATCAGCGTAGTCGGGGTGCTTGAGGAAAGATGTCAGCATGAATCGATAAAATGAAGTAATAACTCGGTGAAAACATGCAACTCAGGCAAACTCTGCTTTGGACCTCAAAATCCTTCAAGATTTTATCTCGGCGCAGCACGTTAACTTCCGCGCTATCATATGTCGCTCTGATAATAGTCCGTCCTCAGTCGGATCTTATGACGCCAATGACCTACGTAGCACCTGAGAAGAGAGTATTTTTATGGCGGCCCAATGATTATCGATAATCTCAGTTGGGTTATTCAATATACCTGTCCTTTTAGCAAGATAGCATTCCCAGTGTCGAGCGACAGCTGGATCATATAAGCGATCGATGTTGAACTTGGGAGGTCGCAGCTTTCCAACCGTGCGGGAAGTGGCGAACGAAATACGCAAGCGAACGTAAGCGACGATCAGATGGTGATGCCTTTCGGAGCCAACTTCAACACTTTTGTTGTTACGGACATATAGGAGTCAACTCTTAAACCTACTACTGATTGCAAAGCGGTCGATCTGATCGCTCGTGCGGTGTAGGTCAGTTGAAACCCAACTGACCTTATGACAGGTTCTGTGCTCGAACAATATGCCACCAATGACGAGGCGGTGGAAGCTGCAGAAATCCATGAACTTCCCACCATTGTCGTTACAGTTGCGAGAACCGTGTCTCCTCATCACATGTCCGAACAAGGCGTTGTCAGAGCCCACCTTGACATTCAAATCACCCATCACGATCACAATGTCATCTTTAGGAAGCCTTCCCTGAACTGCGATCAATTGCTCGTAGAAAGCATCCTTCTCCACCAAATCGGAAGTCTCCGTTGATGCGTAGCATTGTACAATTGTGATGCTTCTTAATCTGGACCGGAACCTTGCAGTTAGAAGTCTGTCAAAAACCAGTTCCTAGGTCAAACGAGTGTATCTTGCGTTGCCGTAAGAAGCATTCCAGAATACAAAAGCACATTGCCGCAAAAGGGAAAGGAATACTCTCCAGAGTGCCACCATCTTACTTCGCTTAGGTCCTGAATGTGCAACCTATATCGCTGGAATTCCTGCTCAAGTTGGAGAAAGCGAGCATCGGTATCGAGGAGCGATATTCTAGAAAACAATTATAGTCCGTTTCCGATAGCCAAAAGACGAAGTCGTGAGTTCAGTCCCTTCCCGAGGCTTTGTTGGCGTTTCGGTACCATTAAAGTTTCAAAATTTGAAGGTGCTGCCCCACAATTTTCCATCCCTTTTATTTGTTTGTTACGACAAGCAGCAAACATTTTGAGCATATTCTTAGGTTCCAGCTCACAGGGCAACAGTGTCTGATAGGTAGGCATTTTTTAATAACGCTGTCCACCTGTTTTACGAGTTGCAGTAGAGGATCAGTCCTGGGTCTTCAATACGGTTCATTTTCCAACTTATCCGTCATCCGGCTTATGTAGTCCTCTTTGTCCAATATGATTAGTATATTTCTTTTATCTGCTTTGATGTAGCAAACCGACTACCTTCTGAGGTCCTTGATTATCTTCTTTGCTTTATGAGTGTTCCAGGTCTCATTAATGTTATTTTTCTTGACAGCATCTACTGTTGCTGTCCTGATGCATTCTCTTTGTTCCGGAATGACTGCTGATTCCGGGGAACAGGCATTGATTGCAGTCTCTATGTCGGTGATGGGAAGTGGAATATTGTTCGACCTTGGACGGCAAAATTTAGTCTGTTGTTCAGAAGTTTCAACTGGTGCTCCGTGAGGGACTGCGAAATTATCGATTTAGTGGGCACGAGGTTCGGGCAATCTCCTCGGGTTTTGCTCCCTCTCTAGAGTTCTAACTCTCTTTTCGAGGAGTTTCTTTTTGCTTTGAATTTCGCATCTTTTCACTTTGGTGTTTGTTGAGAAATAAGGGAAAAGCTTCTTGTTGTTCAGCTTTGATCTAAGGCATGTGATATTGTGGGATAAGATTCCGTTCTCTATATTTCTTACTTTAATGCAATCGAACGACGTTCTTAATTTGATGTGATGACTCTTGGGAGTGACCCTTGAAGGTTGGCATCTCCATTCGAACTCAAGCACTGAAGAAGGCGACAATTAGTAGACTATCAGCACAGTAAATCGGCGCCTGTGGGATTCGCACCCACTAAAAAAAACCCCCGGTCCCTCCAGCCTCAGCCCCGCGGGACCACCATTTAGGTGTTACTTCGCGGGGTAGGTTTGCCCTGCGTCAGCAACTCCTCCTGTATTTGCACGATTGCGGAAAAAACCGTAAGCCAACTCTACTTGCACCTCAGCATCTCCGCAACTAAGTTCTCCAGGCTCACGCTCCTGTCCAACACTTTAAGCTCATCCTCTCCATTGCAAACCTTGACGGGAAGAGCACGCACCCCATTATACATGATACTCCACAACAGGGGACCAAGTACGGATCTCTGTGGTACCCCGGCTGCGACAATGTACTCCTTGGGGTCCTCATCCTTCCCGTGCCAGGTAGTTTTCCACCAAATTCGCTAAATACCCGGGAGCACCTATGTCAGCCAGCGCCCCTTTAATTCTGTTCCAGTTGGCCGAGTTGAATCCTTTTTTGACATCTACCGCCACCACGGCACAGCAGCCGTCAGAAATTAGTGCATCTTTTGGCAGGTTTACTACCTTTTAAACGTCGGAAACCAAACTGGCGTTCCGACAAGCCATTGCTGGCTTCGACGATGGGTAGGAGTCTGTTGTAGATGACTCTGTTCACTTTCTCCCCTATTGTATCGAGCAGGCAGATAGGACGATACGATACTGATTTTCCAGGAGGCTTGCCAGGTTTCGGAAGCAACACCAACTTTTGCTTTTTTCATTAGACAGGGAATAATCCTTCTTTTAGGCACGCCTCGAAGATGTTGGCTAAAAGGTCGAGTCTAGTCTTCACAGTCGTTTCAAAGCTCAGCAGGGGATGCCATCCAAACCTGGGGCTTCATTGTCATCGATCCTACCACATATTTCCCGCAGCTCCTCCACAGTTACTGGAGGTATTATGCCCTCATTTAGTTGGAAAGCCATTTGCCTTCCCCTATTTTTGTGGTGCGGGAAGAGAGTGGTAACAATCTGTTTCAGGAGGTGGGGCAGGTCACCTTGAGTGATTTCCGCAGCCTTTTCATTACCACTCTGTAGGTCTTGCCCCAAAGGTTTATGTCGGCATGGCCAACTGTTTGAAGCAGTTCTTTTTGCTCCTCCTCTGTACCTCGTCTCGACCGCTTTCTCGCGAAGCCTCCTTGCCCGGAAACATGCGATTCGCAAACTTGCGATTTCTTTGTTTCATCAGTATTCGGGTTGCCTACTGAGGATGGGGAGCAATCCCCTTCTGGGCATAGTAGCGTCGCATACTTCCGTCACCCATCGGATGATTTTCGTGGCTTTTTCTCTAACCGTATCATTCAGGAATATGTCGGATTTGAGTGACGCGGAAAATGTGTCGCCCCTAAAAGATTTCAGCGTCCAACCAGGCATTCTGCTAGCACTCTTTTTCGAGCTCGATCCGCCCTTGATTTCCGTACAGATTGCCTAGTGGTCGTTGTGAGTCCTCACTGACATGCCAAGCGACTATACTGGCTAAAGTGGTACTCACGTATGTCAAGTTCACTATATACCCCAGGTCCCTTCCGAAGCGTACGAGCCCCTACATTCGCCAGTACCACGTGTAACTCCGCGAATACTTCGAGCAGCAGGGGATGTGGACGCTTTTCACATTCGCTCTGATGAAGCCGATAGCGCTGCTTGACCAGTTTGGTCTGTCAGGTCACTAATTATGGCCACATCGACATTTTTCTCGCGGATTGTTTGCGAGAGTAGATCCTGCGCCACCTTGCAGTGGTTGAAGTTGATTTGCATTTGCGACTTACGTTGAGGGCTCTTCTGTATTCCGGACATCTGCTGCTCCCCGCAATGTGCCGATGGTCCACCCCCTCCTTCCCCTTGCATAGTAGGCAATTTGGGATTGCTCCACAGTCTTTGGTGATGTGACCTTCCGCTCCGCATTTCCGGCATAGCTTCGTCCTCTCAGCGGCCCTGGAACATGCCTTCGCGATATAACCAAAGAAAAGGCATCTAAAGCACCGCTTCAGCGATACTTGCTTGCGACACATAACCCAGCCTATTTTAACTCTCCAGCTGCCAATAATTTGAGTGCTACCTTCACTGGTAGATTGATGCGGTTTGTGTCCCACCGTAGGCTTTCCGTAGCGTTTTTACAGCTGACTTTTGAAGTCCAATGAGGTCGAACTCTTTTTCCAAAGTCTTAAGAACCCCCTCTTCCTTGGTGACCTCCTTGCAGACTATAGAGATCTTTGGTTTGCTAGCCCTGATTTCGGCTTCCTGTCCCAAGGACTTTTCAATTTGAATCAAGAATTTATTCGCCGTTATATCCTTGGACTCTTTTCTTAGAACTCCAGCATAAGGTGTCTGAGACCGTCTAATGCGGCTAACATTATCTCCTAAAGTGGTAAGTTCGGAGTCTGTCTTCATTCTCTTGAGAATATCAGCGCATGACGTTTTCCCACGCTTGGAGATGATGATAACCTCCGGTCGTATCCTCCTCTTATCTCTCTTTTTCTGAGGAGCCACCTTTCTCCAGGCTTCCGCATCTTCTTTAGGGGTATCGCAGCCTCTCCCCGAAGTTGCGGTTATATGAGATTCCCCAGAAGCTTGAGTAGTCCTCCTTACTTACCACTTTTTTTTAGAGTTGAGCCCTTTTTTGTCTTAGAGGATTGCTGAAAAGTTGTCTCGTTCAACCGTTCGTGATGCCGGTTTCTCCTCTCCCGAGTTTTTTTTTTATGTTTGCCTGGCTCACTTTTTCAACCGATGCCTTCACTACTCTTTCATCCTGGGCTTTGCTGTACGCTAACCTGACTCCTCGAGTAATGGCCCTTATACTTTGATGGCTACTCCGGTATTCCTTGATGAATTCTCAAACCTCTAGGATTTTATTACCTAGTGCAATGAGGACAGCTCCTGATTTGTTGTTGCAACTTATGTCGCTCAAGCAATTATCCGGCATTGTTTCCCGCTTCCCGTACCTCGCTACACCCTCCCCCTTGGGAGTAGCATTTTCATCCGTGGGGGTTTGTGCCTGTAAGGGTGGGGATCTACGAAGAATCGAGCTTCTTCTGAACGGGTCCGCCAATAGAATTAGTTCTCCATTCTCCATTCATCGCGCTTGTGACATTTGATGCCACAGTAGCTAAGGTTTCCACTACTGTGGCACTGCGGCCGGGAGCCCGTCTAGATATAGAGATACCGTCTTAGATGATGGTCTATCACCAAGGGTCAAAGTAGGTTGATCCATGAGAACCACGATAAAATAATTTACTAAATTTTAAACGAAGAATAACTGTTCCAAGTTATTATAAACTACCTAAACATTGCCCCTTATGAATTAATGTCTTCGCCCGAACAAAGTTCACTCTATGCAGTCTATATTTTCGTCCAAATAAGTACTGAAATCCGCCTCTATTCAAGAAGAAAAATTGCTTTTTAATAACTACTATCTATATTGTATCTGAAAAATCCGAAAGCTATTAACGTTGGCGTCTCAGTTTATTCGAAAACGACCAATTTAGGTTAATATATTCACCTGCTTTTCTAAATCATCTCGGACTCTATAATTTTTCTCAAAAATTACTATTTTCAAAACAAAATTATCAAAGCCCTGATCATTAATTACCACAACAGGGTGTTTCCAGTCTCATCTAGCAAACTCCCAAACTCCACATCAAAAAATTAATGTTTTAATTTAAATAGTTGCCAGTCTAATCAGTGCGAAGGTGCTATTTCCCTCGTACACCACAATCTGAATAAAAGGGGTCAATTAGTTGCGACTGAACCATCATAAATTCCACAAACGCACCAGTCCCCGGTTCGAATCCCATGAATGGCTAAACATATTATTATCATAATATTCCTTTCAACACCTAATCGCAGCGATATCGAATCCTGTCTAGTTATGTAAATAAATCGGCAAAATTAATATGACTTATGCGCGGTCATAATCATTGCGGGGGTCCAAAGACCGTGGGGTGCATTTTAAGCCCCAAGACGTCTTCCACAATGTGTACATACGCGTGATGGCTTTTTACGTTGTTTTTCGTCAGTCGTAGTTGAAAATGTTGAGTTGTGCAATACGAGAATGAAAATGGAAATCACAAATGACTGACGAGGTAAGGATGGGTTTTAAGGATATGGAGAGTTACAATATGTTAAAAATTTCGCATTTTTGAAACTCGTTTTGAAGTTCAGTAAAAGTACTTTTGATTGGGTTGGAAGCTATATCAAGTACGTAGATTCGATTAACGTTCTGGAGTCACACGTCTAATTAGGCACCCAAAGAGCTGAAATTTTAGAATAAGGGCGAGAGGGGCTTAAATGAGGCTTTTGAGAGCTTCCTAATAACTAAACTCCCTTCAGAAACTATGAAGCCCACTAACATACGCGGTCAACTAAAACAGTTATTATAAAAGAGTCAGGTTCCGTAGAACTCAACCTAGCATTTATCTCCCCAGGCGTAGCCTACTCCCTAAAAAATTGAGTGGCACACGACTTCTTCTCATCTCTGCATTGCAGGACTCCTTGGCGAGATGTCGGTATACGACAAGAACACAAAGAAAAGCCAACAAATCCAGAAACTTTAACAAATGACAAGTCCATTTGATTTAAATTTTTAATTATAGCGAACAGTTTTATACGCCCACTATCATTAGGATTTATAGATGTGAGAGATCTTAAGACAAGCAGAAGATGCCCCGGGACCTGGACGCTGGTGAAGATCTTCGTGCGTAGGTTTCGTGTTTAGATCCCAAGTCGACCATCCATCCACAACATTATGGTCCACGAAAAAGAGTAAGGTGGCTTAGGTACCCATTGGGTTATACCGTGGTTGAAAATATTGAGGAGTTTTGAATTGAAATTCCTAATTGGGTCGTTTGCATCTCTCCCGAGAAGTTTAATCATTGCTTCATCTACAGCTGAATGTGCATAATTTGCATCCCTCTTTAGAGCCTTATGAGCCATAACTTTCTATTATTAGATGCAGCCAATATTAGAACTGAAGATGTCCCGAAATATCTGGACCCTATTAACTTTTCACCATTCAGAGTATTCGCTCTAACTCCCGAGGGTCAACTTTGCTGCGGTTCAATTTTTCCTGCTTATGAACCTCAGTGCCTGGTTGGGGTCTCCTTTGATGCCTTGTTTGATTATGCGATTATTAATGATTTTCCATCTTCATGAGACTTTATAATGACCGAGGCAGCAGCATTTCGCAGCCATACTTGGTCATGATGCGACGAGAATTTATGGCCTGGATGATTGAAAACGAAACTCGAGTAGACAGATTTCGCGGCTAATGGATTCGTTCCGCAAATACTACGTAGTCGTACGCATTCAAAGAGGTCCCGGATGATATGCGTGGAAGCCACTAAATGATCCCAAAGAATAGTGTTGATGTACTCCTCGGCTACCATTTAATTGCTCTTGCCGCGGCGTTGAATAATTACGCCACTGTGGAATTTGATCACCAGGAAGTTGATTGCCATGATTGATTACAGAACCGCTTTTAATGAAGACACGCCGATCATGTGTCTGTATCACTTTGTGTTTTTTCAAGATGTCCAAAATATGCCATCACTTTCGCTTTCTGCTTCCGCAGTTATTATACAACAAAATCAATTAATTTGATAAAGAACCACTGTAATGGACTTTAGGTGTTCAGCGGCACTTAAAGAAGCACTGAAGAAGCAAATGTATTCTGGTTAAGTAGAAATTTGTTACATTAACATTTTTTAGATAATTCGTCATTGGACAAGTTAGTGCAACCTTTTTCGGAATTCCCATGCAATTTCCTTTTAAATTACGTTGGAGTTCTCCGTAGGCTCTCCATAGGTTTTTGTCATTTGAACCTTTATCTGGCTTCTTCATAAATTTTAACTTTACACTCTCTATCATTGCTAATGTGCCCTTTTAGTTACAATACCGGAATGGAAATTAAAAAAAGGCAAAATACTATTAAAGTCTTTTCAGTTCAAATTAAAAAGCCAAGGTCCAAAAAATAGAATTCATATTCGAGAGGGTGAACTAGTAGGAATCTAGCAGCTCCAATATATGTCTAAAAACAATTCGGGAAACCGGAAGCTCGCCGCTTCAGGTATGAAAGGTTTTGTTTGCTTCTTCTGTGAGTATATTTGAGTGCAGAACTATCCCATTTGTACGTAGCTCGTTATGTATATGCTACTGGTTGTCCGTCCACTTTGGCCAACACATAGTGAAACAGCAACATGGCTTCGTTAAACGTAGGCCAACTACCTCCAACCTGCTTGACTTCACCAACTTTGTCGCCAAATGTCTAAATTCACGGCACATACCATTTACACTGATTTCATTAAAGCCTTCGACACTCAAAATCACAAGATACTTCTCCCTTCCTTACTTGTCCCTGTATGTTCTATGCAGACGACCTTAAGCTGTTTTCCGCTATATCGTCGCCTATGGATTGTGTTTCACTTCAATCTGACCTGGACACTCTGGTTCGTTGGTGCTCGACTAATAATTTAGCGCTAAACGTCAAAAAGTGTCACTCTTTGTGTTACTCCCTAAAATCCTCACCTATTCCTTTCTCCTACTCTTTTAATGGGCATTCCTTACCCTGCTTGAATTTTACTCAAGACCTCGGAGTCACTTTCGAAAATAAGCTCCGCTTTGACACCCATTGCTTCGATGTCATCAACCGAGCTGCAAAATTGTCAGGCTTTGTACTTCGCTCCTCCTCTGAGTTTGACTCCATCCAACCCTCCCCAGCTCTCTTCAATTCCCTCGTGAGGAATACCCTCCAGTATTGCTCCGGTCCGGATCTGGTCTCCCTCCTGTAACGGTGATTGTCTTGCCCTTGAAAATGGCCAATATAAATTCATCCGTTCCGTCTTCTTTAAGAAAAGTTTCCCCCGTGTGGACTACCCCTCTCGCCATTGCTTTCTGAACCTTCCCTTCCTACAACAGCGTAGATCCTATCTCGATCTGTGTGCATTTTTAAGGTTTTGTGTAAACACAAAACGTTATTAAAATCGGTTTACTGTCTGTCTGTCTGTCCGTCTGTCTGTCTGTCTGTCCGTCACACGCATTTTTCTCGGAGACGGTTATAGCGATTGACACCAAATTTGGTAGAAAGGTGGGAACTGTGAACGCTCACGCATATAGTGAGTTATATCCTTCTACGACGAATTTAAGGCGGGTTCCCACACATGCAAAAGGGGGGTGAACATTTTTTTTTCATCAAATATAGTCATGTGGGGTATCAAATTAAAGGTCTCGGTTAGTACTTTTCGAAGCCGGTCTTAGTTTTGAGTTTTGCTAAAAAGGTGGGGAGTGCGGGGGGTTGAAAGTGGTCATTTTTTTTAACGGACCCATTCTCAGAAACTGCTAAACCGAAAAATCTGAAAAAAACTCAGGGAGCTGCCACTATATGGTGCCTAGGCTCCGAAATACCCTCCATACCGATACCTGTTCAAATAAAGTTAATAATAGTACATTACTATAATTTTTAGTAATTGACAGGAAAAAAATGGGACAAATGTACACTCAAATCTCTTTATAAAAGAAATACACAAAACCTTTCATACCTGAAGCGTCTAGCTTCCGGTTTCCTGACTTGTTTAAACTTTCCTCGGGTATGATGGACTGCTCCGTCGCTGACGAGATCACCTGCGGTCTTGCGTCTTATAACGCAGACATTTTCAACGTGCCCTTCGCAGAGTTCGAAGTCTACTTTCACTCCCCCATTCCTAGGCTTTGCCGAAATTACAACGCAGAGGAGCTTGGTCCTTTGAACTTCTCTACTTTAAGTAGTTTTAAACATAGGATAAGTTTTTTGCTTTCTCCTCCTCCTGAGGACAATAATTAATTGGAGTTTTATCTGTTTATTGTTCGTTAAATTAAATTAAATAAATAATTAAATATGCATGCCAGACTACTCACTTGAGTGTGATATTGATATTTAGGTGCAGTAAATTTACATGGTAAAGTCAATTTTGAGCTACTGTAACTTTCTTATTTTGTACTAACACCAACTTTTATAGCTCTGGGATAAACTTAAGGGGGGTTTTTACTCGATTTCCCCAAAAATACAGCAATATACTATTATTAACATAATTTGAGCAGATGTCGATATGGAGAGTATTTCGAGGCGTGGACATCATATAGAGGCTGTTTTATGATTTTTTTTTTCAAATTTTTCGGTTGGGTAGTTTCCGAGAATGGGTCCGTTAAAGAAATCATCACTTTCCACCATTCCCACTCCCCGTGTTTCTAAAAAATTTTGAAACTAACACCGGCTTCGAAAAATACTCATCGAGACTTTTCATTTGATACCCAACATGACTATATTTGGTAAAAAAAAAATTGCATCCCCCTATTGCATGTATGGGGCCCCCCATAAATCTCAACGTAGAAGGATACCAGTCACTGCATATCTGGGCGTTCACAGTTCCCACCTTCTCAGCAAATTTCGTGTCAATCGGTATAGCCGTTTCTGAGAAAAGTGCGTGTGGCAGACGGACAGACAGACTTGTGAGGAGTGGCCAGATCTCCCATCAGGCGCAACCCCAGCTGGCGGATTGAGGCGTACCTAGCGATGTGTAAATATTTGTTCATGCATTTTTCTTTTCTGACTGTGCATGGGCTAGTGTTTGCTCATCTCTGGTGCGTGGACCGAAATGGCTATGGGAAGGATACCCAGAAGATAAAACCACTAGGGAAGACGTCAGAAGGAGGAAACTTACGGTGCATGGGCTCGGAACCCCAGTACTGGCGGCTTTTGGGAGTGAGCAAGCGGACTCCCGGTCGTCGATATCCCTCGACCGCAGTGTTTCGGTGGTGGACAATCACCTTGGCATATAATGTTACAAGAGATTTAGATCTGGAGAAGGAGGTGTTCAAGCGAATTACGACGTTACCCAGAACACCAGTAACAAGATAAAGCAAATATGAACTAAAGGTAGATTTTTGGACGATAAAAACCATGACAACACCCACCGCACATGCTCAGGATGCGCGACAGCAGGAGGTGTTCCAGGAACAAGGAAGGGATCCATTCAAAAGAAGCTAGTCAACTTTGAGATCTCCACCAATGCAAAAGACGATGAAGGATAAAGTACAGGCAAGGTCAATAAACGCCAAAAGTGAAGGAACGTATAAAAGGAGTAACCCTACCGGGGCTTATAGGGAGTAGAGTCCCGATCCGGAGAAATTAATCTTCACCCAGCTTGGGGCAAAAATGGTTGAGCTGCCCGAGTTTATCAAGGACAAGCGCAACGTGCACCAAGCCATAAAGAATATGGTTAGGGCTATTAGAGTCCTCTATAATAGATCGCAGATGGAGGAAAAGAATAATAGGGATATGCCGAACCCCGCTGCGCTAACAGTGTTATAAGCGACCCAAGTGACCATCGAATCACGGCGAAATAAACGAGTACGTGAAAAAGAGGGAAATCTTCTAAATAATCAGCAGGCGCTTAAGAGGAACAAGCCGGGAAACGGGAAGCTGGACGCTACGGCTTTGTGTATTCCTTTTATAAAGACATTTGAGTGTGATTTTGTCCCATTAGTACCTAACACGTAATATATGCAGATATTATGTGAGAATATCCATTTTCGGCGGATATTGACATTCAAAATCTTGAATTTCCAAAGAAGTGACAACTTTAACCTATTATAACTTTGTTACTAATAGTGCGATTTCCACCAAACTTAGTAGGATATATTATAGCCTATATTTCTGAATTTCTATATTATAGACTACATTTCTGTAAAATTTCGTGGTGCTAGGATGAATTTAAGGTGGGTCCTGCAGCCAATTACTGACAATTTTAGTAACATACTATTATTAACTTTATTTGAACTGGTATCGGTACTGAGGGTATTTCAGAGCCTAGGCACTATATAGTGGCAGCCCCCCCGATTTTTCTCAGGTTTTTCGGTTGGGTAGTTTTTGCGAATGGGTTCGTTAAAGAAATGATGATTTTCAACCCCCCGCACTCCCCACGTTTCCAAGAAATGTGAAAACTAACATCGGGTTCGAAAAGTACCTACCAAGACCTTTAATTTGATACCCCACATGACTATATTGGATGAAAAAAAAATTACAACCCTTAATTTCCTTAATTTGAGTGACCTTTTTTTGGTCTACCAACTCCCTTTCCCCTATTTGCAAGGGATGCCAACATTAAAAGCCTGCCTCTAATCAAGACCATTCATTTGATATCTCACATGGCGAAATTTGGCGAAAATAAATTTCACTTCCCTTCCATATATGAAGACTTTCCTTCACAGTTCCACGATTTTCGTATTCACTTCGTATTAAAAGGATTCTGACCGACAAGCCAGAGTTGTTATGAAGAAGCTGAGGGACGTGTATGTGTTTGAGGTGGAGGAGAGGCAAAGTCTCTGAGCACTCAGACCTTAGTGGTCCATTGTACTCGATTCCTTCGTCTATTGTATTGAATCTTGAAACAGAATTCAATCGGTTTCTACATTCCTGAACGATTTTTGAAGTGATCAAAGTACTACTCAACGCCCTCAATGCAGCTTGACTATCGCTACAGATTGCGATGCGCCTGCACTTCAAACGCTCGTCAATCATCCAGGTTGCCGCCCTTAGGACCACATACACTTCAGCCTGAAAGACCGTTGTGGATTATCCCAAAGAAAAACCCACTTCTCGTTTTTATTCGAGAGGTAGACTCTTCTGGTTCGTCCCAGTTTTCTTTCCGTTTCAAGATAACATCATATCTCCTACCAAACAGATGTATGGGGATCGGAGAATCGGAAGGCATTGCGAAAACTAGATTCAGTTCTCCCAATGACTCTTCCAATGCTTTGTGCCCCCCACATCCGTTGTTTTCCCATAGATCTAATCGAATTAGTCCATGAGCTGCTCTCATTGCAGTGCTTTGAATAAATATATCCAGGGGCTGCAAATTGAGTAGTGCATTCAGAGCTGCGCCGGATGTCGTGCTCATGGCACCAGTGATACCCAGACACACAGTACGTTGCATTGTGACAAGTTTTCAGCGGAAACTCTTTTGTTTCACCTTAACCCACCCCACTACGGATGCATAAGCGAACATCGGCGTAGTGATAGCAACACATATCCACGGAACAAAGACTGAAGAAAAAGAAGAAGATATATCCACATTACTACCTGAGGCCTAAGTCCCCATGTCGAGGCAAAGGTGCGCCTACACAGCCCATAAGCAGTGAGAGCTCGTTTCATCTTTACCTCTACATATTTGTTCCAAAGAATCTTCTTGTCTAGGATAATTCCCAGATATTTCATTCCTTCGGGGAGTTGAAGAGTTGTATTCCTCATCTCTGGAAGGCAAAGACTATTCAGTTCCCTCCTTTCTGTAAATAATACCATTTTCGTTTTATTTGGATTTACTGAAAGTTCATGCCTGAGGCACCAACTGTCATTCAAATCAACGGCGCGTTGTGTATTTCTACACACCATTCCGAGATTTCGACCGATAGCCAGCACAGCCACGTCATCCGCATAATCTTCAACGTCTATTGGCAGATTTTGCAGTTCGCACAGTAGTTGATTAGCATACTCCAAAGAAATGGCGGTAGCACACCTCCTTGAGGGGAGCCTTCCGTCGCTTCCGTTGTTAAGTAGCGATCAACACCCACTTCAGCACACAACAATCTCTGCGTTAGCATAGCGTAGACTCACTTTATTTAAGTTTCGTCAACACCATGCTCTCTGGTGGCATCACAGAGCTTTCGGAAGGGCGCACAGTCAAAAGCCCCTTCAATATCCACGAACACCCCCGTCGCACATTCACCCTTCATAGTTGCATACTCTATCTTTGCAACCAAAGAATGAAGAAAAGACTCACAGGACTTTCCATGTTGGTAAGCATGTTGGTTTTCATTTAGTGGGTGCGAAGGCGCCAACTTCTCGCGAATGTGACGCTTACCCAGTCTCTTCAGATATTTCAACAAAAATGATGTTAGGCTGATTTGCCTGAAGTTCTTTGGATTAGAATAGTCATCTTTCACAGGCTTTGGTATGAAGACTACCTACATCTTCTGCCAAGAGGAAGGCACGTAGCCCAGAGCAAGATATCATCGAAAAATATTTCTTAGAAGTTACTCTAAGTGCTCTCAAATGATAGTATAGCAGCTCTCGCTTTTTCAGTCAGAACAGCCGCTGTTGCAATGTCCCAATTCTCCTTGCAATAGCTTCGTGCTGAAGGGTTTGCAGAAACTGCCAATTCTTTTCTTCCTACTTCTGAGACCTGTTTTCCCGGGTGGTATACTTCCAAGAGAGTCTGTATAGACTCAACTCTGGAGTTCGTGAAAGTACCATCCGGTTTTCAAACAGAGTCGAACTTGGTCGACTCATGCTTATTAAGGACTCTGCATAGCCTGGAAGTCTCCCTCACAGTATGCTCTAAAAGAGTCTCGTTTCGAACGTTTTGCAAGTCTCTTATATTCACCATGTGAGTTCTGGAAGTTTAGCCAGTCTTCATCTTTATTGCTTTTGCAAGCATGATTTAGAAGTCGTCTGATTCTTTTCCTGAGTCTCTGCAGTTCTCGGTTTTCGGCTCACCATAGAACCGTTTTACCACGTTGGTCTCGGGAAACAGGACAAACCTCTTCAAAGCACAGTGTTCAAAGCTGAGGGGTAAACACAATAGTTCGCATGTTCTTTTCGACATAATGACGGCGATCACCCCTCCTTCCCCTCCCGCCCTCATTTAAAGGACCACAAAAAGTGTAAACCAGCGTTACCTGTTTTCGTCCTATCTGTGGTAACCGGTGAGGAACTTCTCGGACAATTGTGGATAATAAAACTCGCGATCGGGATGCTGTTCCCAATATACCCCTTAACCTCGCCGTTAAGACCATGCATAATGAAAGAAGTTTCTTCTGCCCGAAACAGGCGTAGACTAGTTTTGCTGCCGAAGTCCAATAATTGAGCGATGAACATCCGTTTTTTTGAGAGGGAAGTTCTCCCTAGTATAAAATATAGGGTAGCCTCTATTGAAGCTACCGTAACATGGTGCTGAAGTGTTAAATGTCGAAAATGTGTATAACCCATCCAGCTGAGAGTGCATAAAGGGCTCATTGCCCAGAACAGATGTCTGCAGTTATTTGGGCTAGGCTCATTAAAAGTTCTTTGGTTAGATATGAATGAGGAATCTAAAAAGCAAACCATCATGATAAGAGTCCCGTAGAGTTCCGCGCTTGGTCCCCTCTTGTGAAATGTGGTTTACAATGGAGTTCCCGTCCTGCCTGTGCGTGTCTGCTGGAGTACAGTTAGTATTCGATTGGTGGCCACACTATCACTTCAAAGCCGGGTATGAAGCATTTATTGCTGATAATTTTCCGAAGATCAATTCCAAGGGGCATCTGGACTACCCCTTTGAGGAATCGGCAAATACTAGCGTACCGCCAGCATTGCTTGTGACACCAGTCTGGGAGGAACTACTGGCATGTTAGAACAACCAAATCAGGGTAAACATGACTTACCATTTAGTGATGCCAAAGGTAAAAATGCCCTACAGGACCAACTCAGGCCAGATAGCGGGTGTGATTGCAGGAATGCCCCCGGTAGATCTTCTAGGAAGGCGGGTAGGCTGCCTCTACGAGATTCATTGCACTTAAAAAGAATACAGCATACCGGAGATCATTAAGGCAAAAATCAGTCAAAAAGTGGCAATTCCAATACCTCCTGATTCCAGGGCATGGTAACTACCGGGAATATATAATTTGATTCAGGTTGATTCAGGGGTTTCTCCTTCTTGTTCTAAATACGGTTGCACACTTAAATATTCATAGCATGTTATGTTCGCGACTTTGGTCAGGGCGGAAGATTCTTTAAGAAACCATATAAATAGAAAACATTATCGGAGAAAGGTGAAGTCAGAAGAAAACTGCATGAATATAAGAGTAAGGACAATTCAGACGGAATTTTCTAAGGCGGAATTCGCAAGAAAAGTCTGTAAAGCGGAAGGCATAAAAGCTTGAATCGTAGTCCTTTGCGTGAAGGAAGATGAGAGTGGGCGTGGGGATGGAGGATCTCAATATTCCAACAACCGGGCAGTTACTATCTTTTTAAGATATCAACCCCCAGTTACAAGCAAGTCGAGAACCGGAAGTTTGACGTTTCGGGTATGAAAGGATTGGCGTATATCATGTCTAAGTATATTTGAACTCCGCCATGTTATTAACATAACATTTCTTCTGAAACATGGAATTCGGAGGCTATCCCGGTTCCCATGGTACCAATATATCCCTGGTAAGGTTTCGTGACCGAAGCCACTCAAGATGAGTCCCCGTGCAGATTGGGGTCTGATCGCCTTATAGGCCGTGGAGCGTTCGCCTACTGCATTATGGCAAGGAAACTAAAGAGAATACACCATTTTCCGGTGCCACCACCAGGTTCTCCACGGCCACCTGGTTTTTGATTGGCCGGTAGGGTTGTTGCCTCGCATCACTCTCATCTTAAACACCACACCATGCAAACAGGAGGAAGCCAGATCTCGTCACCTAACTTGAAGCCGGCTCGTTAATTGTAAGAGTAACAATAATGAAAACGATGTCCGTTTTTTGGACCGAATGAGGTTGCCTCCCGGCCCCTCTGCTATCGAAAATGACGAATAAATATATTGATCACGATGATAAGTACCAACCCAACAACGCTCGGATACTAGTATCTAGGAAACTATCGTTCAACCCGTCTGATATCTCTAGCTATTGGGAGAACTAAAAGGCTAAATGTTATTTCTTTCCTCCTAGAAGATTGAATACGAATTTCTAGGTCTACTCGAAAATAGTTTTAGCATTGGAACAGGTAACTATTATAATTATGATGAATGACAAAGACTCTTCACCAACATCTGGGAACCAGGGTTTTATCCCAACTTGGGCTCCTCCACATATAACACAACTGGCTTCACTCGATTTACTGATCCTCGATTCAGATAGGTCAAATATCTTTAGCTCTCATTTGTTTCAAATAAGGTCAGAAATAAATTGGATCGATAATCGTCGTTTGGTCGCCGTCGTTCAGGTTAAGGTTGCCATAATGAATTGTTCATGGGCTGACTGTGGGGCTTGGACTCGAGCACGGAACACTCTTTAGGGCCAACTATCAGCAATCTGAAGTTTGTGGCCGATGCTGATGCAGACATCTTCCTCGGTAGACTATTCAGCATTGGTGACTTAACCAGGAACCTGACCTACCTGCCAGATTTTTCGAGGATCCATTGTTCCAAGTGGCCACATAGGGGACAATTGATGCCTTATTGAGTTGTGTAATAGGAGAGGTGATGCTAAGGAGATAATTTTCAAATGTTTTTATGGTTCTCAGTTTTTTCGATCATAGTTCTTACGACTCTTTTTTGTTAATGCCAATAACTTTAGGGGTATTCAGGTGATTTGGAATTATTCCATTTTGCAGGCATAAGAGGCCCCGAGATATTCAACCGTACATGGCATGGAAATCGAAAATTTAGCCCAACGTCTCCTATCCGAGCTCATGAGGAGCTCTTGGGAATACTCGTATGTGGAGCATTCAATTTCTTATCTGAACGAAAATTAAGACATAGTAGCAGACACTGCATGGAATACAGATGGAATCTCTTTAGTTACAGATTGAGGCCTAGTGGATTTTTAAGAAGTCCTCGCTTCTATAGTTCGTCCAAGAACAAGGCAAGAATTGCATGAGCGTTGTGTCGTCGTAAGTCTCCTTCGTGCTAGGAGAAAATAGTCTTATTTTTCTAAAGTGGGTCGTATATTCAAGTTGATGGTGGTGGTGCCAAAACAACTATAGCATATCTTTCCCGGTGCTGCAAAGCGTTGCATTAAGAGTGAATGGAGGACGCAATGGAGGATGACACTGCTTTGATGCGGCCTTTTTATGTCGAGATAATGCAAAAGATGGAAATTTATTAGTGCACGTTTCATCTCTCTTACGGTGGGCCACGACGAGGATGAGACTCGAATTGTGCGGGTGGAGGTTGTTGGGAATGTGAAAAGTTTGATGCTGATATTGCGGTGAGGAAGGTGCATTATGTTCGAGGAAATTGTATAAGTTTGTAAAGAGGTGCTCCATTTTATTTGAAAAGAATGGAGATAAAAACTTAATTATCTTCAAATTAACAATGAATTAGTCTAAATTTAAAGGCCATCCATGTCCAGTTCAACCTTCTGATCATATAGCTCCCAACATTTTTTACTAAATCACTCCCAATCTCGTACTGGAAAACCCCCTTGAAGGAGACAGTTTTCTTCATGGCTTACTGTTGTAGTACAGGAAGCACGAAGCCCAGAAAGACACTGGACGCCCAAACGAATATAATCCCAACTAGCGACGTGATTTATGTGATAGTATCAGCAGAAAATTTTTGTTTATGGTCATCGAAAAGCCTTTGTATCAGGAGAATAGGCGAATAGGCTGGGCACAATGTATAATGGGAGTAGTTGATGTCAATGTCGCTAATAATAAGAAGTTTTATGGTAAACAAAGAAGGCAGTGAAGCTAATTGGATGTCGTTTTGAATGAATGAATGCTTGGTAGTTGCATGCGAGCAGGGAACCTGAAGAGATTGGTGGGCTCAGTACTTGACTTTTTCCTAACTGAAGAAATAAAGTATTGATCACTTAGTTTTGGAAGAAAGTCCGTAATGAGGCAGAGAAATTTAAGCATATATTTCATACTATTGCAACGTGGACCTTACTTTGAATATAATTCGGTATAACCCTATCGGATGTATGCTGTTATTCGACTATTCTTCAGGTTAAGTTTGCATAGTTAGGCATGGCCTCACACGACTCCCCTATGGGAATCGCCGGAACCGGTCTTCGGATGGGTGTGCAGGGTTGAGCTGAGAATAGGTTCATCTAACCGAAAGAGATTTCTTTTGCCGTTTAGGGACAGGCTGCTCTGATGGAAGGGGAACCGTAGTAACTACTCGGACTGTTTTCCAAGGACTGCAAAAAGTGCTAATATGACTCTAAGCTAAGGTGAGCCGAGAGCTGCGTGGCCAAAGAAGAGGTTGGTCTACAGTATGTAGACCTTGGCACCTTCCCTTTCAATTAAGACAAGTCAAGGCACACTTTTCCTGGATTATTCGCGGCATGGACTTGGACTTGAATTTTAAAGTATAGACGGCTTAGAAGAAGGAGACTTACTGATGCTGGCGCAGGATCTCGAGTTGCGGACACTTAGCCAGGAGATAATGGACGTCTACGACAGTACAGCGGGTATAAACAGTAGTGCCCCACCGAATATCAGCCACATTACTTTTGTTCCGGAGACTGTGTTCAGGCTAGAGAACGAGGACCGACAAGAATGCCAGCAATTGGGAGCCAACAAAGCGGAAGTTAATCCTACTGAAAAGCCAAAATCAAGCTAAGATTGCGAAGACTAAGGAGGTCAATACTGTTTCCAAGCGGGATGTAGGAAACCACACTAAATACCAGGCGAATGCATATAATAAGAAGCGCTTGGAAAACTAGTAGAAGGAGAAGCCACCCACTTTCAAATCCAATCGGTGTCTACAGATAGAGAAGCAACAGCAACCGACTGACGGAGCACGCGCCGCGATGCCCTTCAACAAAGTGATTAGGAATGACTTCTGAGTGGCGAAGGCGGATGGCAATGACGCTAACGGCGAACGTGGTTTAAAGATATGGACCTGCGATGAGACCAGGCTGTCGAAGCTGATCATCGAGCATTTACTGGACACCAGGTGGTTCGTGGCTGAAAGTTATACCACTTGTTTCATTGAGGTTGGCCACGAAAAAATCTTTTTCATTCGAATTCAGTCTCAGATCATGCTGCGTACGGCGACCATTCCAATTGGGTAAATGGCTCGAGAACTGCGTTTTTTTAGGCGCTCATCTGCAGAGAGCAGTATGTTTGTCTGCCGAGCGTAAGAGTGTCCACGACAACAACAAAGAGGAATGGCGAGAGGGTGCTTTCTTAAGTGACAACGACAGAGACACAGAGTGATTTTCGAATTTTATCGAATCGTGGTAGAGCAATTTAACCCAACGCACGAGTTCGGTAGGTACTAGCTGTTGCCGCAAAGCATACAAGTTGAGTTTGTCTGGCAAACGTCAAACGCCTTCCGTAGATCCAGGAATACAATGTAGAGAAGATCATGCTTCTATATGAGTAACAACGCGATCTACACTGCATCTTAGAGCTTGATGAATCCGGTTTGAGCAGTTTATATGATGAACGCTCCGCACTCCACCCTTGATGGAACTAAAAGCGGCTGAAACGGATCGTGCCTTTGACATCGAGACTAACACGGTGTAGGTTTCGCTCGAGGACCTATGAGGGGCTCTCCTATCGTGGTTGCAGCGGTCTTGGGAGGCGTCCGTCCTAATGTCGTTGTGGAGAGGTCGAAATTTCTGGACACGTCGGTCATGTCTTTTGCATGGTTGGCGGGTGGTAGAGGTTTCAGCTTTCAGCTTATGTCCATGCTCAGACACAACAATCTCGAGGAGTTAAGCCGGTCGAGTAATGTCGAGTTTATGGTCCCTGGAGTCTCAGGTTCTCCCTGTTTACCACCTCCACGAGACTTCCAGCAAATTCTTTGCGATTGGCTTCCCGGAGGCCAAGTAGACTTGCCACCAAGAAGAGACATCCTGAGCCATTATATTGGTGTTCAGCCCCTTGTGCAATCTCTCATATATTTCATTGAACTCCGGTTGGTGTGCGGTTATCCGGTGGCGTTTGAAGCCGAGAAAAGGGAGAACTCGATCGGTGACGATAACTGCCGGCACACCGAAGCGTGGAATCCACTCTTGACAGAGGGCTACAGCATAAGATTATGCAGAAATGTCTTTCAGAGGTACCTTAGGCCACCGCGTGAACTTAATCGATGATAGTGTGGCAGTACCTGAAATTATGCGCGTTTCGCAAACGATAAATTAAATCGAGGTGGATTGTATGGAAGCACTTGATGCGTCGAAGGAAAACACTTACATCTTTTCTAACATATTTTGTAGTTTTGCATTTGCGGCATGTTAATGGCTTGGTTTATGGGCGACAAGGAAGACTTTGCAGAGATTATCCGATTCGTTCTCCGGATGCCTGGGTGCGTTGGATCATGAACGGCGTGAAATAATTATTAACGGAAATTGGCAGGAAAATACATATCCATGGTCCCTTGATTGAGATTTCACTGAATCGAAGATAGGAAACTTCCTAAAGGTGTATTTGAAGTTGGTCTTGAGGCTCTGAAGAACTGTATCATCCTTCTTCACCTGCGCGATCGCCGGAAAATCAACGGTGGCGAGGATCTTGACCTAAACAACATGTGACAAAGCGTCGGCAACTACGATATCCTTTCCAGACATGTGTTGAATGTCTGACGTGAACTACTGATAAAGCTAAGGTGCCGCTTTGTTGGGTTTTTCGTTTTAGAGGCTATGCTTCGCGCTTAAGGTTCGCGAACCCAGTGAACAGCCTTCCTTCAAAGGAATATCGGAAATATTATATTTAATTGCAAGGTACATGGCTGATAACTCACAATTGCAAATGCTGCAGTTTCGCGGGCCTCAGCTGCTTGGAACAGAAACTTAACAGTTGCAAGATTTGGTTCACCTTTTGGGCTCATCGATAAATACGGCTAGGGGTGCATCTTGTTCAGCCGATGCAAGAGGCGTAGCTTTCAACAGCTGTTTCTTGGTATTTTCAAACATCTGGACAGTCTCTGGACCACGCAATCAGGCAGTAGGACTTAAGGATCGACCGATGGTGGGCGGCCCTGGACAAGAAACAACCGCATAAGTTTTACATGTCTAACATTTTCGGTGGAAAGCTCGAAATCGCTTGCATTTAGATTGGGTCTGGTTAGATGTTAAGTGTGCGAATACGCAGATCGGTAACGTCTTCAAAAATGATGGAAAGAGCGTCGGGTGTGCTGGTTCGGATTCTTCCTGTTGACATAAAGGAGATTGTGTGTCAATGAGGGATCTGTTGTGCAGATCAAAGTGTTCCATAGTGGCACAGGAAATCTGAGCCTAAAATATCCGCATAATGAAACCTCAAAATAACGCCCGTCGTAGTCCTAGACACATGTCTACTTGCCATAAGTGCGGATTGCGATGTCAACTTATGATTCTGGATTGCAGGAAGAACCGAAACTTCAGCGCGTTCATCGACAAACTAATGGCGTCGGGGTGAACGTGCCGTAAATTGCTAGGGCTACGTGGTCTTAAATTTCTGGCAACCATCGCCAAACCCTCCGGCAAGTCTGCTTTTCTGCCGAGAACCGGTAGGGGTTGGTACATTTTGTGGCTTTCCTGGCAAACCTGGTGGTACCAGCATGCCCCGATATTTGCCGAGGGTGGCGATCGCCTTTTGAGCCAGATTGAGCCCGTGACCTAGTCTACTTCCCGAAAGTAAAGCATCGACTGTATCGCGCATGGTCCTCGTAACGGCTAACCTATCTAGAGACCCCGAATCCGCGCATGCCAGGATGCCTGTGTTCTCTTCGGAAATCTCTGCCGCCATAAAGACTGTGACAGGTCGGTTCCGACCTTATCACTATCCAACTCTCTCCTTTCGTACAACAGTTGACTTGGTGCACGATCTCTCTAAATGTCGGCAGTGCTTGTGGAAATGGTGAGCGAGCAGTTTCTTTCGTTGAAGTCTGCTCGAAGTATTCTCGGCATCTATCCATCGCGGCTGATTGATCAGTAAGCAATGTACCGGTCATGCCATTAGCTCGACAGAAATGCTCGATATCTAGTGTACATTCGTAATTATTCGCATTCGCATTATTTGAATGGATTTCATCGTTTTAAATTCAGCATACTGGGGTATGCTGCGCTATCATCATCATCAATGGCGCAACAACCGATAGATAGAACAATAGATACCTATTGTAGGTTCCATAGAATAGTCGGCTTTGCTGATGTAATGAGAATTTCTGCTTTAGATGGAACCTCGTCGAGATCCTGGCATTGCATGGAGGTACCAGGTAAATTTAAAATTTAGCAACGTTACCAGAAGAAAGGGACGACCGTCAAGATACTGAAGAAAGGAACCCGTCTTGAATGCGACAATTGGAGGGTTTTTGTGTGTTCCCGACCATCACACAGATTGCATTACATTAAAGTACATCTCGAATGCTTGATCGACAGAGATCAATTTAATTTTCACCCGGGATTTTGCATATCAAAACTCCTCGGAACATTTTGAAGCATTTTGCGGAGTGCAAACCTCCGTTTCATCCCAATTTTATCGATTTTGAGAAGGCTCTTAACACCGTCAACAGTTAGTGTATTTGATACGATGACTAGCGCTTACTTCTCAATTGTTACCAGTGTCTTAGGAAGTGACTTCTTTCCCGAGTAGTCAAGCTACATCGAAGGGGTGTGCGATAACAACCCACAAGGACATAGGGAACATCCTGTTCTTTTGGATGGGCAGGATGTTAGAAAGTACGTTAATAGAAGTACTGACAGGTACAAAATCGATTGCCGTGAAGACTATTCAAGGTTGCCTACAAGGGGGATACTATCATCGCTAATGTAGAGTAGGAAGTAGAAGTAGTGGAAGTAGAAGAACAAATTCTGTAGGGGCAAATATGAGGATATTCTAGGTGACAGAATTCAAACTAGACTACGAATCACTAGTAACTGGTGCATTATAATACCGCTCACTAGGAAGCATAAGCTTGATTACCTAATAGCCATTAAATTACATGGTATTTAGGTGAAACGAGTAACCGAGTTCAAATATTTCAAAAATCAAACTGGACTGTAGCTACTATGGAAGGCATATATTGAAAACATATGTCAGAAAGCTACAAGGGCTTTGATGACTTGAAGATCCATAGCAGCGAAACTGAGAATGCACCCTGAAAATGCTGTACACACTGCAATAATATAATAATCGTTGCCGCAACAATCCATATTGGATCAGGGCCTTGAAGCGTGTTAGAGCACTTCATTCAAGACCGTAATGGTACACTACAATAGACTTTAGGAAGCAATGTGGTCAGCATTGCGCTCGCCCGAGATTATTACCCTGATTTGACTCAGGTACTCATTCACAGCTGAGTGGGCTAGTATCCGACGTCAAATCACGATACAAATACGATGAACCGCGATCTTCCGTACGACAGCCTTGTGCTCTAACCACTCAGCTATCCGGACACTGCAATAGTAAGGCCAATAATAGCCTATCATCATCATCATCAACGACGCAACAACCGGTATCCGATCTAAGCCAATGATCTGGGCAGTCAGAACTAAACTCAGTACAACAGCCAGGAAATTACACAAACTTCAAAGACAGTCATGTGTGTGAATCAGTGAGGCAATGAGACATTTCCCACGGCGTCCCTAGAGGTCATTCTGCGACTGGCTTCTCTACATTTGCACATACAGATGCAGGTTGCTTCCCTGCTACCTTCAAAATATCCAGAAGTAACAACGAGGCAGAAAATCGCCAAAATCGAAGGAAGGTTGATATTCTCGTCAGGCGATATCCCGAATTAAAGATACCAAGGGAGGTTTCATTTCGACAAGAAGTTTGAAACACGTTGGAACACCAAGGCAAGCGTGGAGAGCGTGGCAGTAATTTACGGTTAAAAAAACTAACTGATTATCTGGAACACTGGCGGATCCTTCACGGCAAAGGGGGCCGGCGCTGGGGTAATTGACTCAAGAAAAATATGCTTTGAACCAATGGGTAAGAATGTTAACTTGACCCCGAAAGGAGCAGAATATTGTGATTCTAACCGACAGCCGCTATTAAGGCACTTAGGTCCAGTCAGTTGAATTTTAAACTGGTATAGGAATCCCTCAATAAGGTCTCTGATACTCTGAGCTCCAGGCCACATTGAGTTAAAAGACAATGAGACAACGAACGAGCTGGCCAGGAAAGAAGTAGGGACCTCCTTACACGGACCAGAGCCCTTCTGTGGAGTCGGAAATGGGTTCATGAATATGACACTTAAAATCGATGACAATCGAAACGGCTGAGCGAACTGTGCTATGCTAACTTACTAGGAATGGATTAGTCCAGGGTGCTCATGGGGGTACCAAAACAGGCGCTCGAAAGACGCGAGAATACCTAATTCCAGATACCAGGTTGAAGTATAGAACATAGGTTATAGACTTGAAGGACATACTATAATTAATAGGTGTATAACCAGTAAAAGGGCACAACAGTTCTGCTAAGGGACAGTGCGACTTCCTTCACAATATTATTATTATGTTTTTGTCAGAGGGACGCTTCTAATAGGAGACCCGGTAAATCTTTAACGCATATAGAAAAGAATGAAAGCGATAGTGTGTACTCATAGTTGCCATAGGCTCCCCCGTAGAGAATGTTTTTACCCCATCCACGTACGTTAAATTAAGTTAGATAAAATTACTGTCAACCAAGTATGCTGAATGTACGAGATAAATGTCACGAGAGTGTCAAACGCCTTTTTTAATACCCATGGCTTAGCAGTAAGAACGGCTTTTAATGTTGATTAATTTTACCAATAAAATTATTTATATTCAATCTAAATGTGACTAGCACTGACGCAAGATATATGCTTTTGACCCTCCTACTATAGATATACAAGTATCTTAAGACGTCAATTTACAGAAAATAAGTGCTACCTTAAAATACTTTATATTAATTTTGTCATTATCACTCGTTGTCTATCTATGTAACCGATCATGATCTTGATCTTCAAACTGGAAGAGTCTATCAGTCGCCGAGCGCACCTGCCTGGCATCTGATCACTTGCAGAAAGCAACTAAGGAGCGTGTCTGAAATTAATGCCTGTCTTCAGATAAAATATGTCCCTTCGCCGATCTTGTTTAAAATGTGGAAATTCTGAAAGTCACCTCAACAGTTTCCGTTGGCATAAATAAATAAGCTGCATGGAGCCATCGTGGAGGTATCAATAAAGGTTGGCCAGGCATAATATTTGCTACGTGCTAATTAGTAGAAATTAATTTTCGAAACAGCAAGCCCTCCTGCTTGTTGCAGGAAGTAGGACCTGGATGAAATTGGAAAAATGATCCGATCAGAAATGAGACACATCGAAAGTAATGCAAGGGTGGTGATCGTGACCATTTTCAAACCGAAAGTTTCAGATGATAAACAATTGCTCATGAATGACTCTCAGACCTACCCCCGGGATGTCTCCAAGGCACCAAATGTTCCAGATTGCGATTTTTGTCGCAAAGCGGCTAACTCCGTCCCTTCTGGTGCAGATGTTTCGGCAGCCCCATTTAAGAAAGGTGGTGCGAAAAACTGAAATTCTTATCGATGAATATCAAATTTCAATCGCTCAGAATCAGAATGTCGGTCATATGATGTGTAATCGAGTACGGCAGCCATCGATCCTTACTTGCTTGATATCGGCGCATATATGCCTCGCGGGGCTCATTCCAGTTGTCCATAATTCAAAACGTATCATTAAAGGAGCATTCCTTGGACAATAAAATGATTAATATGCGAACGGTCGAACGGAATGGAGAAGGTGGTCAAGATGGAAAAGATGCTGATCGGCAAATGATCGAAGGTTGATCGACAGGTACGCTTATTGCCAAATCACCTGTCGATCGATATCTTAAGGGTGTCCGTTTCATTTTCTGCACATACGAGTAGAAAAAGGAAATGTATCAAGTAAGGGAGTGGAATTGGAGGAAAGGATCGTGAGTGTTATCGTTGAGAAAAAGACTAATTTCGAACACGATTTTCATTTCAGGGAATGTTGAGGCATTTTTGACTCCCAAAAAAAGTCTTCATCCCTCGCAAAAGTTAATGACCATAAATTTGTGTATTTCTGCTTTCTTGAAGTGAACCTTTCTGTTATCATAGGCAAGCTATTCTTTCACTATCTACCTTAAATGGCGACTACCGAAAACATGGCACCCCTATCTCAGAGGAATGGTATAATTCTCAATTTGGTGTGACGACTTTTTCTTGACTGTTTGTTTTTTGATTATTGCATGTCCGTCCAAATGTAACGAATCCTCAAGATAAGGTGAACGGATCCTTTAGCTCTTTAGTAGCTGCGAAGACACGTATAATCATCAAGTTCTCTCCCTTCACGATCAATCGGAAAATCGAATATTATGAAGGGTAGCAACCATCATATGTACATAAATGGAAAAATGTGGACACGAACTCCACAGGTATCAGAATGGCAGTACAAAGTGTCTTGAGTTCTCCCCTCATTCAGAAGATTGGCAGATTCTGGGCATTTTTCAGCAGGTGATAGCGAATATTATCGCTCAATTACAGACTCCATAAAATTGAGAAATTTTGTTTTGCTTCCACTTGGGATGATTGACAACAGTCTCGACTGTTTTTCTGGCTTTGTTTCGATGGGTTTTCTGGCGGGTATTTAGCTGATGCTTTATGTCGGTCTGCAAGGATGGGTTCAATTAACTAATAGGACATAACTATGGAGCATTTTAATGTTTATTTAATAAGCTATTGATGATTCATTTCGCAATACATTAAATAAATGGGTTGGGAATGGGCAATACAATTTGGCCCTCATTCCCGCATTAAAAGCTGAGAATTCAGGAGTTAATCGAAGTTTCCTTTCCAATCCAGTATTTTTTAAGGGGTAAGGAGACCCTCTTGGGTTTTCCCTGATTGTCTACTCCGAACGAGTGCTTTCCGCGCTGGAAGACCTTATAAGGGATCTTGTATAGTGGCTGCAGAACATGGGTGCAGACAGTAGAGGCGGGATCGATATGGCAATGATCTTGCGTAGCAGGTGCAACAATCCAGCCTCTCCACTACTGTCTCTCTTGTTGAGGACCAGGTCTGCAGGAAGTCGTGGGTTCTTCCCGTATACCATATCAGCAGGGCTTGCACCAACTTTTCGCAAGCGGTTGTACGAAGGCCAAGCAAAACAAAAGGCAAGACCTGGGACCAGATCAAATCGCCGTGTGCCATTGGGCTGCAGGTCGTGTCCAGTTGTCCAATTATCTTTGGAAACGAGAAGCTTTCCCAGCTCCGTCAGAAGAGCAGATTTGAACTGCCCCTGGTCTGCGACTATTACAGCTAGAGAACACTTGTTAGCGACTAACTAGTTCGTTCTCGGAATGCCGGGGTGCACAAGATTGTGCCGTGAGCGAAATACTTCTATACAGAAAGCGTCTGGAGTATATGGCTTAAGGCTTTTTTCGAATATGTTGCAGTAGATAGAGGAAGATAAATTGAAGGTAGGAAATTCCTTCAACTTGTGGTCTCAAACGCCTGGACGTTTGTACTTTGTTTGGTTCAGATTGTCGCTGTGAAGGATGATTGAATGGCCTAGGAATTTGTAACGAACTCATAGGAAATAGGATGGTCAAACAATCATCCTAAGTGGTCGAAAACGACCTAGAGGGAGGAGCTATCCTAGAAACCTAAAAAGTTGGCGAAATTGACCGTGAAGGTTCTCCCGCAAAGACTGAAGCTCCATCAAAGTGCTCGGTTGACACGTTCTTGCACGCCTCTGTGGTAGCCAGGCTCGGGGCTATCATTGGCAGTTTTCCGTCTTTCGAGTCGGATGACTTAGGACGTACAAGTCTAACGGCACACGTCATCGATGTCGGGAATAATAACTCGATTAAACAGTCTCCCCGCTATCGAAAAGCTCCTCTACGAAGAGATTGATCGGATGCTGGCTTTGGGAGTCATTGAAGTCTTCACCAGTCACCCTTGTGGTGACACCTGGAAAAGTGCGACTTTGCCTTGATGCGCATAAAGTGAACAGTGTAACCGTGAAGGACGCTTATTCTTTACCTCTCATCGAGCGGATTTTCAGTCGTCTCCTGAAGGCTAGATTCATCACGAGTCTCGGTCTGAAGGACGGCCTCTAGCAAATTCCTCTGGATAAGACGTCCAAGGATAAGACTGCCCTCACCATTTCGTATGAGACGCGCTGGCTTGACGTTGAATATCCGGAAGATCAAGTTTATCATGAAGGAGCTTGGATACTTGGGGCACATCATCGGTAACGGGACGATTTGTATTGATCTCAACAAGGTGCACACCATCAAAGATTTTCCGCAGCCAAAAACCGTCAAACAACTACGGTGGTTTCTTGGGATGTGTGGGTGGTATCAGCAATTTGTGCCAAATTACGCTTCGCTGACTGCACCGTCGACAGACATGCTTGTCAGTTCTGCTGATCTTAGCAAGCCATCTCGGTTTTCGACGCTCTGAAAACGAGTCTTTCTTCAGCTCCAGTCCTGCATAGTCCCGACTTCTCCAAGCCTTTCGCCATATATTGTGATGCAAGTCAACATGGCATAGGAGCGGTGCTGATGAAGAAGACAGAGGAGGGAGATGAAGTTCCTATAGCGACATATATGTCGGGGGTTCGATAACCGGCATATTTCCGGAAGTGTAATTGCCCGGAATTCAGGAAAAAAATAGGTTTTTTCAAATCAATCAGGGCAAAGGAAACAGGATACCTCTTAAGTAGAGGCATCAAGCTGGTCAGCAAAAGCATTGGATGAGGGAAGCTTCTTGGAAGTGTGGCTAGGCCAATCTACTAAGGCTGGCGGTCCCACAGAGAGAGCCCTCCATGTCACACAATGCATCGCCAAGACATATGACGCGTCCATGCCTAGGAGGTGTGACTTGGTCACCCTTCGATCAGCATGTCACCGAGCCAGACGAACAGCTCAGAGGGCGGTAGGTAGAAGTGATCAGGGAAAAAGGAGCATGTTTAGAGGGAATGCTTAAAGGAGCTCTACCTATAGAATTGTGATGGGACGGTTGAGAGGCCGTCAATCTCCAGATCACGTGCTCTATTCTCTTGTTGAAAATCATCCAGGGCACTGACACATTTCAGAGAACTCTGAATGTGACGACAATTCCTGCAGAAACCACGGACGAGGTATTGGAGCTCTGCAGCAGAATAGGTGATACGAGTGGACGACATACCGAACAGAGTCCTTAAGTTCACAGTAAAATCCAGACCGGAACGCGGAACTATTCGAAGCGTGCATGTTCGCGGGAATATTTACTCGAGCATGGAAGCGGCAGAAGCTGCTACTGCTGCCTGAGGCTGGTCAACCTCCAGGTGGACCATCATCTTATAGATCCATATGTCATTTAGACACTATGTGGAAAATGTTGGAGAGGGTAATTTACAACAAACTACACCCGATCGTCGAGAGCCAAGGAGACCTTTCAGATGGGCAGTATGGGTTTCATAAAGTCAGATCTACCATTGATGCCATTCAAATGGTTGCATCAACAAATATTGCGTAGTGGTGATCCTGGACGTGAGGAATGCATTTAACTCGCCAATTGGAACCTTATACGAAGTGCTGGGCTACGATTGGTATTCCCACCTATTATCGATAGCTACCTGCGAGAAGAGACACTCTGGTATGATACCGATAATGGACCCAAGGAGTACTTTGTCTCCGCGAGTGTCCCACAGGGCTTCGTACTGGTTCCACTACTGTGGAAAATCAACCACAATGATGTACTTAACCTTCCGGTTCCAGAGGAGGCCACTGTGATGGATTATGCCGATGTTGTAGTTGTAAAGCATCTAGAGGATGCTCAGTTATATTCCTACGAAGCAATCAGTGCTGTTAAGGCCTGTCTAGAGAGCGCCGGACTCGCACTTGCGGAGGAAAAACGGAAGCGGTCTTAATCACAAAGTGCTGCAAGTCCAATTACGCCCGAAATAGAATCGGCAATCATATCATCATTTCTAAGTCGAGCATCAAATACTTGGGAGTGATGATCGATACAAAGTTAAGTTTTAAACAACACGTGCAATATGCTTGTGACAAGGGATCCACGGTGAGTATGGCCATAGTAGGGTTTCCGAGCTACCATCATTTCTAAAGTGCTTTCTCTGGCTTCCAGAAGAGAAACGTAATGCTGCTAAGTTCCTTGAACAACTTGGAACTCAGAATAACCTAAACACCTCCATCTGGATGCTAATAGGTAGCAAAGAAGGGGGAGGTGCCGATAGGTCGGGAACTTTCCTCACTATCGGCTTTCCTGGACCGGATATTAAAGAGAGTTTGGGAACAAACGGGATACCAGCTCTACTAAGGGCTTGCGACCGACTCCTAAACCATCGAAGGGGATGTGCAGTCCACGGCATCTTCAACTGCCATATCTCTCAGGTAAATTTGCAGCACAGTAAAGCGGCGAATGCACTTATTAATCAGCGGATCAATAGCTGCAAGACATGTATCTACCTTATACACGAACCATGGGTTGTTGGTGGGGAAATTAGGGTCTTAAACTTCCGACATGCTGACTAGTTCTATGCCAATGGAAGTGATAGACCCCGCTCATGCATGATGCATTCTAGAGGCAACCTCAAAGCTAAAGCAGATCCTCGTCAAAGAACGTAGCCAGCAGTTGGGTTATCTATGTTTACAGAGTGGGAGGTACACAGAAGGCGATGAGAAAACGGCAAACCATTTACTTCAAGTGCACTTCCCAGGCAGCTTCCATAATCTCATCGCGGGGTCGACAGACACATGCAACCCTCAACCGGAAGATTGGACTCTGGGGTGCAAACTAGTTTCACTGGAAAAAGTGGAAAAGTGAAATGAGCATTTAACTCCTTCCATAGATAAAAGTCTGCGGGTCCGGATGGCATTATTCTTGCTCCAGTAATAGAGGGAATGGATGCCTGCACATTCGGAATATATACTGTGCTAGTCTAGCACACGCTTATATTGCAACCAGCTGGCATGATGTGAAGGTAATATCTATTCCTAAACCAGGGAACCCGACCTACACAGAGGCAAAAAGCTTCCGACCGCTCAGTCTAACTTTTTTTCTGTTGAAAGGACTGGAAAGACTATTAGATCGGTCCATAAGGGATACATATATCCCTAAGTGGACACTTCACTGTAGGTAACATGTCTACCAGAAAGACAAATCCACGTAGACAGCACTCCATGAACTAATGGCACTGTCCGATAAAGGATATGCTTTAAGCGCACTCATGGACATTGAAGGCGCGTAATGGATGCCTTGCTATGGCTCCTGAAGAACACAAAGGTCTTCGTACAAGCATTTGCCGACGATCTAGCCGTAATAATTATCAGCAAGTTTATGGGCATAGTATGTGAATGAATGCAATACTGCATGTAATCCAGTTGGTTTTTTTTTTTTTTGGGGTAGGGTAGGTGAATGAAAGTAGTTCTGACCCCCTAGCTGGCATAATACTTGCGTCCTAGTTAGTAGCCTCGAGAAAGTTTCTCGGTGAAGAGCGAACTGCTAATGACCGATACACGCCGGGACGCACTGGGAGTCCCCGGAGCCGTCGACAACTCCCTGTCGACGTCGATGGGATCATGTGAGCCTAGCTCTGCCAAGATGGTAGTTGTGGCATGTATCAGTAGCCAGCCTCTTCGGGACCCTGGTCGGGTAGTGTGCATTGAACCGGTGTTAGTAGACCACGTTGCCCCGAGCGAACGTTGATCCGGCCGTGAATTCCGGGATCAGCAAGCGTAGGTCAAGCCTCAGGAAACTGGGGTAGGGCCTGTGTTCCCGAGGGTATACCTGTTCCTGACTATTGCGGCCCGCTCCCTTGCATACGATGCGCTGGTAAACAACTCAAATGGAGAATAAAAACGAACGAAACGAGGAGATAGTGGAAATGGAGAGTGAGCTGGCTGCGTTTATTCGCAGCACGAAAATCCGCCGTTCACCCCAGCGCCCAGCGAAGGACGCAACAAGGGCTGAAATACCCGACGAGACATCGGGACGCGCAGACGGAGAGAAAGACTCGCAAAGTGAGGCGGCACCTGCAACGCAGATAGGAACCCAAACCAATCCACAGTTGGTGCCTCCATAATGGACGCACGTTGAACGGTAGGAAGACTGGACTAGTTATGTTCAGTAGGAATGCCAGGTGGGGCGGATACACACTACCCACGTTAGCAGGGTGATACAAATAGTCAAAAATTTAGGAGTACATATCGACTTCAAGTTAACTTGGAGGCGCCATATCCAGATCATAAGACCTGGAACTAGAGCCAACCTTGGACACCCGGCCATCTACTGTGAAGTCTACTCTGAAAAGGGAAATGGGATTCACGCAGCCGAATGGAGAAATTTAAACTCTTACCGGTAGGCGAAAATCTTTGTGAAGGGACCCGGTGCCGGCATTTTTGTTGTCCCTTAAGTAGTGGGCCATGAAACTCGGAGTGGTGGTCTCAGCCACATGCAGCCAATGCGAAGAGGCAGAAGAGACGGCAGTGCCCGGCCTCCTCAGACCTCAGACGAAAATACCTTGGTAAGGGTTTTCTTCAACGAAAAGTCTACGCATTCTCTGCCTCTGGAGAATGTTGTCAGATTCGCGAAAACCTGCGAGCGCCATCGATGAGAGGCCGATGAATTGGCGATCTCCGGGGATAGTACAATGGATCTAGCAAAGGTTTGAGTGCTTGGAGCTGCGGCTCCCCCCACTAAACTAAACTAAAAAATGGCCCTGGCAAGGATAATGCCGAACATGAGAAGGTACGGTATATTTGTAGGCTACTAATTGCGAGGGTGGTGAGCTCGATCTTGCTTTATGGCACCCCTGTTTGGGGAAAGGCATTTCATATGTTATGTAACATAAACTGAGTGCGGTCTATAGGAAGACAGCCCTAAAGGTATGTTCTGCCTTCAGAACCGTTTCAGATGAGGCTGCATTCGACATCTCCGGAATGATGCCAATCGACATCTTGGCAGATGAGATGTACTCGTATACAATCCGAAGTCAATCTCTTCTTTGCCGCAGATGAAGAACGTCGAAAGAGAGAGATATGCAAATAGATGGCAGGAGCTTTGGGTCCGTTTGGGAAATTTCCGGTAGACACACAGGTTGATCCCTACCATTAAGGAATAACTGGGGAGACAACATGTTGAGATTAATTATAATCTCAGCTAGTTTCTGACGGGGCATGGGGGATATCGCCAGCACTTCTACAGGTTCAAATTGGACCATCCACCTAATTATCCAAACTGCGAGGGAGTCCCCAAGGACCCAGAGCACATATTCTTCCACTGTCCGAGATTCAGAGATGAGGGGAGAAACCTAGAGGAAACCGAAGCATTGATACTGAAAAATGTGGTGAGGAGAATGCTAACATCGCAAGAGGATTGGGATACGATCTGTTTCAATGAATTGATTTACGTATAATTTACTAACAGACAGATGATTACTAAGATGTCTGCCGGACCTTATTGCCTCATTCTATTATTATTATGACTGCATACGCGGAAGTCTTTCTTCACCAGATTAAACCATAATTTCAATCAACTCTCTTCAATTATCTCCTATCAAAATCCAATTAGCTACCCTAATAATACGCAAGCTCCTAACAAGCAGTTAGAGAGTGGCAATCAGCCTATTCCAGAGAATCGTCACATCCTCACTTAGGACTGCAAATAAAGGGAATGACTTTCAAATTAACACAATTAAATTTATGTGCAGCCTTCTCCTGTTCCGTTGGCAGACGGTGAGCCTTCTTCCTTTTGTTGAGACGAGTAAATGGTGGATGATAATCAGCGATAGCAAACCACATTATTACCACTGTCTATGGTATCTCGCAGCCGATCTCAGGTGACAACAGTCTGGTTCGTCCCAGGACTTAAGCGACTGAATGAAATCACCTTTTAACCGCTACACTCATGTCTTTGTCATCAATCATAACCACGTCTTTTGGCTTTCGTGCAGGTAGTTTTGAAGAGTGACTAACGCTCCTTCACGGACATACATTGGGTAGAAAAAATATTCAGAAATAATACAAACGTGTCAGAATTATAATTAGACAATGGCGGCTCGAAACAGACTAAACCTTTTCTGCTTTTAAATAAGAATGTTCGCAGATATATTATTGACAGATTTAGATAACTTTGATTGACTTCGATATCTACATATCTTAAGTATTCTCGATGAATTTGTAATATTCTCCCATTGTAGACAAGTTGCAACTTAGGACTCAGGCAATACATACACGTGTCAGAGGAACTAGGATCTACTAAGGACAGGATCTAAATTTACATCCTACACTGTACTATCAACAATCTTCAAAAAATAGTTTACTTACGCCCTTTTTAATGAATTCCATAGTTATCACGATCGCACCGACCCCACGTCCGAAGATGGTTAATTTCCAAATTGTAGAGGCATCGAGGTTCAGCCAAACCGATCAGGACGATGATAGTTGAAAAGTGTCCATTTATCATTGGTCAGTTGATACGTTTTCAATTGTTGTAGCATCACAGGCGGAAGGGCGATCCCAGAAAGGCAAATGATAGTCGGTGATGATGGTCACAACGCGATAACGATAACGACGATGATGGTCACAATGGCGATGGTGATGATACCAAACATGTGGTTGATTGTGCGTTTGTTTGTTAATCAGCCAAGTGCATCGAAGAAAGAGTCAATTTGCATTCGGTGAACACAAGTCCAGGCCAAGTGACAGGAACAGTAGCATCAGCAACGAAATGCAAAAACATCACCAGGGAAAATTGCAAGAATTTTCACAAAGTTGTCGAGGAATGAATTATCGCATGTTTGGACATCAGTTATTTCCGGAATTTTTAAGCAAAACGTGTAATCAAATTGTTGAGTGATGTTTTTTCCCGTTGTAATAATGTTGCATAAGTTGTTGTGAAGCATTTTGTATTGGTGAAGGAGATAGACATGAAAAGAAAAAAAAAAAAACATTTTTGAATACATTTATAAATAAAGATACTTTTAAAAGATACATTGTGGTAAATACGATATAGAGAGAGAACATCCAAAATGAGAGTCAGTTTCGGTCATCCTGATCCATGTGTCAAATACTTTTATGCCGCGATCTATATTGGTCAAAGGGTAGTATAGGTCCCAGGGCGAAACGTGGATTGGTACCCACGATGGAGCATAAAACCTGGGAAATGCCTGCTGAACCAACACCAACAGCTCTACTACCAAACCCTATCTCCACCTCCACGTGGTGACCGCTGGGAGCGAAAAGCTGCAGACGGAGAAGGATGAAGGCGAGTCTCCCGCGCCTAAAAACGGCACAAATTGTACCAACTGGTCCTCCAGGTTGGGGGTTGGGTAGGGCTGACAACCCTACACGGAAAACAACTTGTTACGAAGCCACAACAGGAGCCTCGAACTGGACGGATTATACAACGACGAACCCGGCAACGACAACGAAATAACGATTTGCGCATTTTCTCATAGAACGTGCGCTCCCTGTACAGAGATCAAGCTGATAAGCAGCTAGCCAATACCCTGTCCCAATATAGAGCTGATGTAACAGCGTTACAGGAGATGCGTTGGACAGGGACCGGTTTCCTGGAGAAGAGCCACTACACCATATATTATAGTGGCCATCCAGTAAACCATGTGCTCGGAGTAGGTTTCTTAGTCAGCCAAAAAATGAAACCTGCTGTTATCGGCTTTGAAAACATAAGCGAACGGCTATGCACTCTGAGCTTGCGAGGCGAAATATAGAAATATAGAAATATAAGCCTCATAAACGTTCACGCCCCTACAGAGGAGACTACAGAGTCGGAGAAGGATACCTTCTACGAGGCAGTAGAACGAACCATCCAAGCCTGTCCCAGATATGATATTAAAATCATACTTGGGGATTTTAACAGCCAAGTAGGGAAGGAGCCCGTATTCAAGCGATACGTTGGCTCCCATAGCTTACACGAAAAAACAAATGATAACGGATGCGGATTATTCAATTAGCAGGGTCACACGAAATGGTTGTTGGAAGTACCTGGTTTGCGCGAAAAGCGGTCCACAAACATACGTGGGCCTCTCCAGACGGGACCACTTTCAACCAAATTGACCACGTGTTATTCGAACGCCGCCACCTCTCAGTCTTGTTGGATGTCAGAACATATAGGGGGGCCATTATAGACTCGGATCACTACCTCGCTGGCATGGTGCTCCGAGCTCGAATAACAATACCACCTAGAATCCCCTTTGACAACCAGGTGAGAGTGAATACTGAAGCCATCCACAACACAACCCTCCGCGACACCTATAAAAGGGAAATGGATGCCGCAATAACCGCAGTTAACAGAGGACCTGGAGATGAAGCATCAACAAATGATCTTCACAATCACCTGAAGAACGTTATCATGGATACGGACACAAACATATTTGGCCCCAGCCGCAAAAGGGGTCGGAACGGCTGGTTTGACGATGAATGTAAGCTAGCAACGGAACGGAAGAATGCCGCATACCGAGTAATGTTGCACTCTTAAAGAGCGCGGGCACGCGTAGAGACTTATCACGAACTCCGTCGAGCGGAGACGCGACTTTATAGACTGAAAAAGGAAGTCTGGGAGAACCAAAAAGTCTGTGAACTAGAAAAGTACAGGGAGCAACCGCACCAGGCGCGCAAGTTTTACCAACTAGTCCGCAGGATGAAGCCTTATACACCTCGATGCTCATCCTGCCGAGACAAAAAGGGAAATCTGATTTTCGACAGAATGGGCATATTGGAGCGATAGGTTGAGTACTTTGATGAGCTACTGAACAACCAGAGCATCGGCGAGTTGGAGGTCCCGCCAACTGAAGACGACGGACAAATACTGCCACCACCAAGTTTAGGAGAAATAGTCCGTGCAATTCATCGACTAAAAAACTAACGACTTAACTGCAGCCGGTTGGTTAAATATGGAGGCGACCAGTTACACCTAGTGGTTCATCAACTTGTGCTGCCCTATCATGCGTCCTCTTTAACCTGGCCCTCGAGAAAGTGATCCGTGATACTGATATTAATGCAAGAGGTACGATCCGCTTTAAGTCCACCCAACTACTGACGATATCGACATTATGGGAACAACCACCCAAGACGTACAAACTGTCTTCATCCAGATCGAGCAGGCGGCGATTGGGGCGAGATCTTGGGCAAAATATATGGTGGCAACGTCAGCACCGAAGACGAACCAACCAACAACATCAAACCGCACTGGTCAAACATGAAGAATAAGGATAGGAGAATACAACTTTGAGACCGTTGACAATTTCTCCTATCTAGGGTCGAAAATCACAACCGATAACAGCTACGATGATAAATCCGCGCACGGTTGTTGTCAGCCAACAGAGCCTATTTCAGCTTACAAAAACTGTTCCGCTCGAAATGTCTCACCATAGGGTCAAAGCTCTTACTGTACAAGACTATGATCGTGCCAGTCCTCATGTATGATATTTCTCGGAAACTTGGGTTCTTAGCAAGAAAAATTGCGAACTCTTGGCCACGTTCGAGAGAAGAATCCTCCGAAGAATTTTTGGCCCCCTACATGAGGATGGACGATTACGTAGCCTACACAATGACGAAATCTATGAGCGATACCATGATCGTCCGGATGTGGATAAAATCTGGCTCAATAGGTTACGGTGGGCGGGTCACTTAATCCGTATGGATGAGGATGATCCCACCCGGAAAGTCTACAAGGGCAATATCTATGGTAGAAAAAGAAGACGAGGCAGACCCTGCCTAAGATGGAGCGATGGCGTATGCCAGGACGCCAGACAGCTTTTAGGGATATCGAATTGGTGGACCTCGGCGCAAAACCGGGATATCTGGAGTTCCTTATTAAGGCAGGCCTAGGCCGGATACCGGTTGATGATGATGATGATCTATATTGGAAAGGATAATATCGCTATGCCATTTACATAATATGCTGGCCACCAGCTCAGATAAAGAAGGAATCTACCCAGAACTAGCGTTAATAAAGTAAAACACAATTGCTGAGATCATGGAAAAAGATAAGTGAAGTATATCTTGAAAGAAAGCCTCGGCATAAAATTTTAAGGGTGTTCTGCGGAATCGTTCTTTTTGTTATTATATTGGAGCAGCATATGGAAAATGGCGGTGATAGTTACTTGAAAGCCCCAACATTTTATTAACTTCTTTCGACGTTACTTCAACTCTGGCCTGAAACTATATCCAAAGAAGAATTAGGTCGACCGCAGGTCAAGTTGATTAGAAGCCGACAATGACAGTGTGTAGGTCACATCTTGAGATTGGACGAAGATTCCATTGTAGGCTACGCTATCCAACGAAATTCATGACCCCAGCGTGACCGTCGACCGGTTGCTCCGGGGCAGCGCATTGGAACAATGAAAATGTATCAGATCTTGGGAGGAATTGAAACACGTTGAGAAGGACCGTTACCATGGCAGGCCTACCTGGAAAAACATTTAATATCGATAACCTAAGAAACTTTTAATAGCTTCAAATTGAATGTGAAGACGGCAAGAACGATTACAGATGATTCTACTTTGGTAGGCTATGCACTCAATATAGTGTCGGGATTGACATCTGCGAGAGTTTCCGCAACGACATCAAGGAAGTCGAGCGGTTTGATGACCGATAAGCATTACTATCATTGATCTGACCGCACGTCCTATTCTTTCATTGTCTCTGTCCCATGGGTAGATAAATCCAATGCCAGGAAGGTAGTTTTTTGGTAACTGTTCCACATATAAGACGGATGACTTCATTAGTGGTGGGGAAGAAGAAGCGGATATTATAGGGCTAGAGGCTTTGACAACCTATGTGAAAGTAATTGTGCTGAGAGAGATTTAGTACTTGTCATGGCATGTTTTATAATAAGATATTTTTTGTTGATAGATATGGGTTTGCCATTCAAAAGATACTCAACAAAGCAAAGACTTAAACAACTAATTTAATCTTAATCTGTTTCAACTATTTTTCAATTTATTGATGAAGGGGTACGTGGAGATAGAATGTTGTCGATTTTTTTGCTACTTAAAACAAGGATGAGGAAGGGATAGAGTTCCTCAGAGTGAAATTATGCGGTGTTTCCAACGATTAATTAATTGAAGTAATAAAAACTTGTTGTTTCTTTTTCGTTGGTGTGGGTATTTATTCTTGCAAATACCGATATTTCGGGAACCACCAAGGGATAGAGTTGTTAGGAAAAGGATAGTGGAGATACTGGAGAAGGTGGTCTAGGAACAGCGTGGCAAGTTTTCTTTGGGTACATGGACATATTGGGCATGGGAGCAAAGAAATACTCTTATTATAGGAAACATGGACTTCGGAAAAGTGGAGGCGGGAAGTTTTCCTCGGATATCTCAATCTTTGGAAACTAAGTAATTAAGGAATCAAGATGCGCCTGATACTTTTCAACGAATTTTGCCGGTATCGTTGCATGATGTCCTAGAGCTTTCGAAGAGGATCTGATTCGATATTGAAGTGCTCCACATGTTTTGATAGAAAACTTCTTCATTTGATCAAGAGAGATGTTGATAAAAAAGCCGAAACGAAAGCAATTAGGAATCGGATTAACTGCTTATAGCAGAAAATCTGAGGTAGAGGAATATGAAGAACGCGAAATGGTTTTGATGCCCTGGGTTTGAATCGAGATTGGTCATGTATGTTTGTGTTTGTCCTTGTGTCGTCCCGGTCCTGTACTTTGCAGCTTACACAACATTAAGTGTGAAGGCAATGAATCTAAAGTACAGTCTGTTGGTTAGATTTAAGTTTATAGTAACCTAAAGATGCAATGAATGACTTGGTTTACTATGTGGATGGGATTCTTTAGGAAAGGTTTCTGATGTTGGAAACCACGTTCAGTGCCATAATCATATTTCCTGTTCCGACAATTGTTGGAAATTTCTGCGGGTTGAAGGCTAGTTTCAATTTGTTATTCATTGTGGTGAGGTAAACGGATCACCGTCATATTGTAGGAGCCTGACTGATTTGGTTGTGAGAATACCCTTTCCCAGTGTAAAAAGTAAGAAAAGTGTAGCGGAGAAAATGGCGCACTGTGGGAGTCTGACTGTTTTGGTATAAGGGAGCTGTCTGTTTATAACCTTTATGGAAGATCAAAATAGTCGAGGATTAGCTTGATGAGATGCGATTGAAAGTAAAGGATGGTGCTCGAATCTTTATTGCCAGAAGGAGTTGAAAACTATCCTTATGTGTCAAGGACACATGTTATCATAAATATCATTTTGTTAATGCGAAGTAGGACGGTGGTTTTAAGATTAGGAGGGTAGGCTTAATCGAGTGACCTGATCGATTGGTGAACTGAAAGTCTGGGTTAGTGCTGTTTCCTTCGCAGCGCTCATCGATACAGTACTTTTAGCGTAAGTTGAAAGGATTGAGATACACCTATAACTATCAGGAAAATACTCCCTTTTCTTTTTAAGATTTTGTGTCAAACAATACCTTATTAAAATCGATTGGGTTATACCCGATTTACTCGGAAACCGCTACACCAATTCTCACTAAATTGAGTGAGAACATTTTTCGGAAGTAGGGTAGGTGAATGCGTTTGTGTGAGTGTGTGAGTGAGGTACGCTGTCTAAGAGTGATCGTACGCTGTCGGACTACCAATTAGACATCTCCCTGTCATCAGAGAACTAGCCTGAAACTGTTTGATACATTATTTCGGACTAGTTATCCCGGCTTTTAAGTGTTCGCCCTTATGGCTGTAGATAGCTTTACGCTCCTTGGCAAGGCGGGCAACGGGAATCAGTCCCGCGATCACAATTACGGCCAGTTCTGAGGCAGTGCGACAAACGCACGCCACTCGTAAAGTTCCCTGTCTCTGCACTTCAGCAAGGCGCTTATTATGCACCCCTTTGTCGAGGGCATCAGCCCATACTTCCGGACCGTAGAGCAGAACGGACTACATTCCTCCCATAACAAGGCGTCTCCTACTAGATGAATTCGACATTAGCCGACTCAATGCGGAGACTCCAGCTGCAGCCCTGTCCGTGGCTGTTTTCATTTGCTCGAAGAAGCTCATCTTCGAGTCGAGCGTTAAACCAAGATATTTAACAGCCGGTTTTGACTCTAAAGTCACCTCGCCGATCGATATGGGGCGCAGGGTCGGGATTCTCTTTCTGGTGACGATGACTACTCGGTTTTTCCGGCGCAAGGTTGAAACCATGAGGAGTCCATCCGCTTACCCGTCGCATCAATATGCCAATTCTGCTTTGCACTTGTTCAACAGTGCGTCCGATAACGATTGCGGCCGCATCGTCTGCATAACCGATCAGATTCGACCCTTCGAGGCGTCCACAACCCTCGGGGTCACCAAGCCGGGTAAGCGGTACATTAACCGAGATACTTGGCTTTGCAATGATGATGTTAAATGAAGGTCCGTGAAAAGAAACGCCTCTACCACAAATTTCTCGATGAAAAAACACTCACCAATTAGCAAATTTATAAGAATGCCAACCGGGAAGCAAAGAAAGCGGTCGCTGTCACCCGAGCGGATCATTACAAAAATCTTTACGATAAACTGGACACTCGGGATGGCGAGGGCCATCTGCATCGACTTGCTAAAAGCCATAACGAACGTACACAGGATATCGAACACTTCTGTTGCGTTAATGACAAGAATGATACTTTGCTTACCAACCGTCGAGCCACAACGAATAGATGGCAGGAATACTTCGAGCAGATTTCAACTGAAGAATTTGCTCATCCTCCAATTCCAAAATTATTGCCGACATTTGGAGCAGTTTCACCTGTCAGCGCAGCTGAAGTCGAGGTGGCAATAAAACGAATGTAAGCGGCGAAAGCCACAGAACTGGGACCCAACACTGTGGCTCAGTGAATTTTTTAATCGGGTTATTCAGGAAACAAGAACACCATTTGACTGGCAAGACCAATGGCACCAATGCTCCAATATGGAAAAAGAAAGGTAGTTCAGCAGAATGTCCAAATTACCATCCGATCCGATTACTTTCCCATACCATGAAGATTTTTGAACGCATTCTTGACAATCGTATTCGCGAAATCGTTGAAATAACCGTGAATTAAGCCGAATTCGTCAAAAACTGAGGAATTAGTGACGCAAAACGTGCTGCGCGATTACTCATGGAGAAATACCGTGTCAAGCGTCGCTCTCTTTACATTGCATTTCTGGTTCTGGAGAAAGCGTTTGGCCGTGTGACACAACACTTAGCGCCAGGAGAACTCGTGCGCTGGGTTCAATTGCTCTACCACAATCCGAAAAGTAAAGTTCGAAGTATGGCGGGTGTATCAAAACCGCTTCGTGTCTCTGTTGGTCTTCATCAAGCAAGCGCCCTCTCATCACCCCTCTTTGTTCTTGTTTCTGGACACCGTCACACGGGACATCTAACGTCCAGCGCCCTCTACACTGTTTTATGCAGGTGATGTTTTCCTATCATCTAATAGCAAAAATGATCTCGAGCAACTTGTCGAAAAATGGAATGATCGCCTGATGCAACACAGTCTCAGATTGAATCGAAACAAAAATGAATTTTTGATGACCAATCCCCATGAAACAGGCACAACTACTGTCAGCGGCAGTGATTTGCCCAGAACTGAGGGATTTAAATAACTCGGGTCAACGCTATCAGCCAATGGGAAACTGCGTTATGAAATTGCTTCACACATTATCGCAACCTGGATGAAGTGGCGTTCCACAACTGATGTTTCTTGTGATCGACGTATCAAGGAACGTCTCAAATCCAAAATTTACGGCGATGTCGTCCGTCCTGTCGCTCTCTATGGTTCTGAGTGTTGGCGGCTATAAAAGACAATGAAATCGTGCAAAAAACGCGAGAGAGGCGTCTTCGATGGTATGGTCACACAATTCGTGCTCACGAGAATTCACTTCCCGAAATTGGTCTGAACATCGAAGTCGATGGTAAATGACCTACAGGCCGAAAAACGGCTGGATGCCTCTGTGCCAGCCAGGTTCGGGACTGTGGGGGGTCCTTTGAGCAGTTCGATCCCTCCCGTGTCATTGTACAAAATTTCACGTGCCATAGTCGTTTCAGGTAGAGGAAGGGATGGACACTCCACTGAAGCTCGGACAGCAATACTTTTCAGCATATGGTCGTAATTTGAAATTTGTATTAATAATAAAATCCCGATATCTGCGTGGTTAGAGCAAAAGGCTGTCGTATGGAAGGTCGTGGTTTGAATCTCACTGGTGGCAGTGAGATTTGAATTGTAATTTGACGTCGGATACCAGTCGACTCAGCTGTGAATGAGTACCTGAGTCAAATCAGGGTGATAATCTCGGGCGAGCGCAATGGTGACCACATTGCCTCTTACAATGTACTGTAGTGTACCGTTATTGTCTTGAATGAAGTGCTTTAACACACTTCAAGGCCCTGATCCAATATGGATTGTTGCGCTAACGATTATTGTTATTATATGGCCGTAGATCCAGAGACTTTTGAAAAGCAATCACCTACGAGACGCTAAGTCTCAATGGCGATTACACAAACAACTAGCTTTTGCGGTATACTACCAAGGACAGGCCAGGAAACTTTCGGCTTGCTGATGAAGTTAAGTGTGCGTGGAGCCCCCCTGGTCAGGAGACCATCCCGAGTGTCCGGAGACAACTAACAGGGAAAATCTACCCTAAAAATTTTAAAAAAATGGTGAAACTGATCGTGAAGGTGCGCCCGCTAATTTCGAAGCTTCATCAAAGTGCTCCGTCGACATATGCTAGCACGCCTCTGTGCTAGTAAGCCTCGGAAATTTGAAGCGTCTTTTGAGCACTTCGATCCCTCATTCACGTGCCCTTTCCGAGGCGTGGGTTTGCACCAGATCCTGAAAAATACTTAACATGGGGATTCGCGTGCGCCTAACGAAATGAACACACGCGAGCAAAGCCCGGAAATAAAAATAAAAAGACGACGGCTCGCCCGCGCGCATGGAGCCATAAAGCTCTGAACCCGAGCTCCTTCTTTTCCCTGCAAAACTCTGACAGTTAGGGTCATCCTCCAAAATAATGGCCTGAGGGTGTCAACGAAGGATTGCAAATTCAGAGACCGCGCTTCACTAAACATCTGAGGCAGGACGAACAATGATAGAATATGTGATCCTCTCTTTAGATTGCGGAACTCGGGTCCGGAGTATTACGTCTCCACGCGCACGGTCGAGCCATCTTTTTTTAAGGTTTTGTGTAAAACAAATTGACTGGTTGTCTGTCGATCTGTTACACCTGATTCGCTCGGAAACGGCTAAACCAATCGTCATGAAATTTGTTGAGAAGATGTGGTCTGTGAATTCTTTTACATATAGTAGGTGGCGCCATTTTGTGTTGAGTTAGAGAGGGGACTCCCCATACGTTCGAAAGAGAGATATAACATTTTTTTTCACCGAATATCATCATGTGGAGTATCAAATGAAAGGGCATAGTTAGTACTTTTCGAAACTGATAATATTTTTGATACTCGGTGAACCATATGGAAGTGAGGGCTCAAAATTTGTGCCCCAAAAAGTTTAACAGGTCTCGTTCTCAGAACGCATCCAACGCAGTTTTTTTTATTTCGATATTCGATCCATAGCGGAATAACCGTGAATGATAGTGAAACGATGCATACAATCATTGCAGGATCCAGCACTGACTCAGATTTCGCTTCTTGCTAAACAAGACCACGCAGACTTACATTGGCGAAAGTCAACCGCAGTAGGTCATTACGCATTCTCATTATATTTGCTTGTTAGGGAAGTAAGGGCTTTCTTCCCCAAGCCAAGGTGTGACTACCGTGCCGAGGGCTGAATGGTCACAGGGGTTAAGATGTGGCCGTAAACGGTGAACTCTGGGTACCAGGCGACCCCCAGTTTCAACTAGCCTTGTCTCGGCAAAAAGGGGCTCTGCCGAGATCGACTTACTTTCCCCGGAAAAATTGAGGCCATGGCAGCCAACTATGAAAAAACAAAAAACAAAAACACAAACCTACTAAGCAAACACAATTAAACTTCGATCGTGACGATCCAACCCCGAGTGAAGGGGCAACCCTGAGCTCATCGATGGAGAACCTGAGTCTAGACTCAGATTCCCCACTTATTCAAGTGGGAACCAATTCAATTGGGACCCAGTCCTTAACGGATGAGCCGAAGCAGGCCCCTTCTGTCAGTACTCCTGACCCCAGGCTCCAATTGGCGCCACCTGCTGAGGCTAAAGTCTTGCCCATGGGTAAGCACCTGTCCACGGACAGCAAACAGCCTCCGGGCAAACCGCCTCCGGGCCAACCGCTTCCGGGCAAACCGCCTTCGGGCAAACCGCCTCCGGGCAACGCACAACCAAAGAGCTGTGCCAAAGTTGAGGGGAAAGGAGCGTTCGGGGCACCTGCGGCTAAGGGGAAACCGAAGCGGCAGCGGTCCTCGGACGATCCTAACTCTTCGACACAAAGGCGGCAAAGAGGGCTCGGCCGGCAACGACTAGGCCTTCATTTGCAGTCAAGGCTATCGAAGCCGATGGATGGGTCCTGTATGACGACTCTAATCCATCCGGCTACGATACTGAGCAGTGCGAACAGCTTAGGAGGAAACTCCTCCTAGCTGTAAGGACTGCGTCCGCGCAAGGCATTAAGCTTTGCTTTGAGTCGGTAGGTGTATACCGTAAAATGTTACGGCTGAACTTTGCCGACGAAGATACGAACGAGTAGCTCAGGCAGTACTGCTCCTCCCTTAACGATGTGTGGGAGGGTGCGCGACTAACCTTGAAAAGGGTCTCTGAGCTGCCATCGATCAAAAAGTGCTTTCTCTGGCTTCCAGAAGAAGAGCGAAATGGTGTCGGGGTTCTGGGGGCTGCTAGGCAGCAAAACAGGAGAGAGAACCGATAGGCCGGGAACTTTTCTCACTATCGGCGTCCCCGAACCTGAGGTTAAGAAAGTTCGGGAAAAATTGGGTTGCCGGCTCTGCTATGGGCTGGGGACCGTCACGTTACAGGTGTCGGCTCCTAAAACCATTGAAGGGGACATGCAGCCCCCGGCATCTACATCTGAAACGTAAATGAGGTGCCACATTTCCCAAGTAAATATGCAGCATTGTAAAGCGGCGACTGCACTTATCAGTCGTCGGATCAATAGCTGCAAGACATTTATATACCTCATACAAGAACCGTGGGTTGTTGGTGGGGCAGTCAGGGGCCTAAACTTCCAACATGCTGACCTATTGTATGCCAATGGAAGCGATCGACCCCGCACCTGCATGGTAGTCTCCAAAGACTTCCAGGCTAACCTGGTTAACGATCTATGTGATGGCGACACCACATCGGCTAAGCTAACCATAAAAAGTCAACAGGGAGATAAAGAGATACTATGGTGCTCTGCATACTTCCCCTACGACGCAGAAGACGTTCCCAGTGGAACATTCATCAGAGCTATCCAATATACCAAAAGTAGAGGCATGGCGGTAATAGCAGGATGTGATGTCAACGCTCACCACATATGCTGGGAAAGTTCGAACATCAATGCAAGAGGATCGAGACTACTGGAGTATCTAGTAGGAACCGATTTGCAGATCCTAAATGTGGGTAATGAACCCACTTTCTTCAAGGTGGTCAGGCGAGAGGTCATCGACATCACGGTGGCATCTCCTGACATCGCGGCTCTGATCGGAGAGTGGAGAGTATCAAACGATATCACACTCTCGGATCATAGACGTATTGATTTCGTTATGGGCATGGATCTACCTCCATCCACTCCATTTCGGAATCCGAGGAAGACAGATTGGGTAATGTATCAAACAGAATTGAACGTCCGAGTCACGATCCCTGGGAGGCGCATCAAATCCATTGCTGGAATTGAGAAGACAACCCAGATGATCACAACTAGCATGAGAGAAGCTTTCGAAGAAAGCTGTCCACTCAAGATGCCAAAGAAGGGTAAAACACCATGGTGGAATTCGGATTTGGCAAAACAGAGGAGAACGACAAGGATGCTCCTTAATCGTGCTCTGAAGGGCGAATCAAGCACTAGCTGGAATCGCTATAAAGAGGCACAGAAGGCTCTAAAGAAGAGCATAAGATCGGCTAAACGATCATCTTGGAGACGCTTTTGCGAAGAGACTAACTCTCTTGAGGCAACCTCAAAGCTGAAGCGGATTCTGGTCAAAGAACGTAGCCAGAAACTGGGTTACTTACGTTTACAGAATGGGAAGTACACAGAAAGCGATGAAGAAACGGCAAATCATTTGCTTGAAGTACACTTTCCAGGCAGCATTCAAAATCTAATCTCGGGGTCAACAGGTGCATACAGCCCTCAACCGAGAGATTGGAATCTGGCATGCAAAGTAATATCACTGGAGCGAATGAAATGAGCATTTAACTCGTTCCACAGATATAAGTCTGCAGGTCCGGATGGCATCATTCCTGCGCTAGTAATAGAAGGAATGGATGCCCTGGGTCGACACATTCGGAATATATATCGGGCATGCCTAGCACACGCTTATATTCCAATTATATGGCGGGATGTGAAGGTGTTGTTCATTTCCAAACCAGGAAAACCCACCTACACAGACACAAAAAGCTTTCGACCGATCAGCCTAACGTCCTTTCTGCTAAAAGGACTAGAAAGATTAGTAGATCGGTTCATAAGGGATACACACATTCCTAAATGGCCACTTCACCATAGGCAACACGCCTACCAGAAAGGCAAATCCACGGAGACAGCACTCCATGAACTTACGGTAAAAATTGAAAAGGCGATGTCCGATAAAGAATACGCTTTAGGCGCATTCATGGACATCGAAGGTGCCTTCAATTATGCCTCATTTGCGGCAATTTGTGATGCGGCAAGACAGCATGGAATCGAACCGCTGCTAATCAGTTGGATCCTTCACATGCTAGAGTGGAGAAAAATCCACATATCGGTCGGCCAGAAGTCTGTTGAAGCAGGATGTCTCAGGGGCTGCCCACAGGGAGGGGTTCTGTCTCCACTGTTATGGCTCTTGGTGATGGATACCCTGTTGTGGCTCCTGGAGGACAAAAATGTCTTCGCGCAAGCATTTGCGGACGACCTAGCCGTGATAATTACCGGCAAGTTTGCGGACACAGTATGTATGCGTGGAAAGGCGGCCAATCCAACGGGCATGCGTCTATATGGAAATTCCTTGAAAAACATCCGGTAGCCCGGATGCCGACCGATCATATGGTTTCCAGATTCGTCTTTGAAAAGACATACACTGTCGTAATCACCGAAAGAGAAGAATGGTCGACAAGTGGCCATGAGTCTTTTCAGATTACAGACCTAATAATCTTCACCGACGGGTCAGTCACGGAGGATGGATCGGGTGCAGGCGTGTTCTCGGAGAATCCGATTATAGAACTGGCCCGACCCCTCGGAAAAATGACGACCATATTCCAGGCGGAGATATATGCCATTTCATTGGCAGCAGAAGAATGTCTGCGACAAAAATGGAGGGGTCGCACCATTCGAATCTGTTACGACAGTCGGGCGGCATTATCAGCGCTAGATGGCAACAACATATCAAGCCAGTTGGTGTGGAGTTGTCATCAGATGCTGCTGAAACTTGGCCGACTGAACGAAACATTCCTGATGTGGGTCAAGTCTACTCTGAATTGTGAAATTGCAAGGATTCACGCAACCGAGTGGAGAAATTTGGACTCTTGCCGGCAAGCGAAAATCCTTGTGAAGGAGCCTAGGGCCACTAGAGCGGCATTTTTGTTGTCCCTTAAGAAGTGGGACATGAAAACCCTAGTAGGGCTTTTGACGGGACACTTCCCCTTAAACTACCATATGGAAAAGATTGGGGTAGTGGTTTCGGCTGTGTGCAGCCAATGTGAGGAGGAGGAGGAGACTGCCCTGCACTTTTTATGCAGCTGCCCGGCATCCTCAGATCTCAGACGAAGACACCTTGGCAAGGTTTTCTTCAATGAAGGAGCTGCACACTCTCTGCCTCTTGAGAATGTTCTCAGATTCGCTAAAGCCTGCGAACACCGTAGGCGGGAAGCCATTGAATAGGCAACTTACGGGGATAGTACAATGGGCCTAATAATGGCCTGAGTGCTCGGAGCTGCGGCTCCCCCCATTTAACTAAACTAACTAAAAAACTAAGGGCTTCCAATGTAATGAGAAACAGGAATAATTATCCTACCCTTTCGAAATTATCAAATGCGAATTTATTTGAATTTTTCAAAAACTTCCAAATGTTTAAGATGGGTCCCCACAGAAAATTAAAGCCAATCCATTTCAACCTTAATGGCACGAAATTTATATCCTGAATAACCCTAGATCTAGATTATTCTTACCTCATGTTTATGTCATTAAGATAGTTTACTTTTGATAAGCTAAATCGCTTTTCTTCCTGCTCTCAAGCAAATTCAAGACGATGTTTGATTATTATCCGTCATTCATAATCGTTTGATTTGATCTGGCGAATATGCATGTCAGCGAAAATTGCTCATTTTTTACGGCGGACGAACGTAGTGGGTGACACTGTGAGATCCTTAATGAAGTGACTAAGGAAAGAAGGAGTCGGAATTTCCGCCGACTTTACGTAGTGTAGTCAATTTGATTTGAAGTTTGTGAGGTTTCAAGAAACCAAAGGTATCCTTTTTTGAGGGACCCAAATTCGATTATTAGTCTTGTCGATACTTTATAAGCAAATCAGTGCCAATATATGCAGATTCACCAATCATCGCATTGTCGAAAAGACGCTGGCATAATATCTCGCTAACTCCATTAATCACCGTCAAAACGTAACATCTCGCGGAGCTCGCGGACGAGTCCTGCAGCTATGTTTGCTCAATCGACCGACTCTTTCGTTCATTCGTCACAGAAAGAGGTCAGACGAAAACGAATCGTAACAATGGCAGCGTTTCACTATGACTTGAAATACATTTCCATATCAAATCGCCATGAAATTTATCAACATCAAAAGCCAAAGTTTCTACGGGGCCCATTGCCCGGGAGCTTTGGTAACAGCCTAACAAACCAAACAAACCTTACAACAAAGGCCAATGAGCCATGTCAACAGAAACAATGTTATTAAAATTAACAAGTTGTAATAAAAAAGGCCGCGCGCAAATGTACTTGGGAGTAGTTGCAGAGAATGTGGTTAAATGTTTGGCATGTTCGTTTTTTGCCGGGACTTTATGTTCATTCCTTTTTTATTGCCCGCTACCGGTTATAATTTGCCGAAATAATGTGTTAACTGACGAAAAATTGCAATTAAACGACTTATTACACGGCTACTTGAATCAGAAAGTATTTATTCATGTGACGGCCATTAGACAGAAAGGCACGCTACCGCAGGCCGGTAAGGGCAAGGTGGCATATGGGGCTGTTGGGCTGCTACACTGATTCGACGGCTGGTACAGTGCAGTGAGGAAGACAGGTGGACCAAGTTTTTGGAGTTTACCATCGAAAGAAAGTACACAGGACCAGCATCAGGCGCCTATAGCTTCGAGGCTTACGTTAATTCTGAACCACCCAAACAGTTATTGCCTCGCCATCATACCCTTCGAGGGACGATATAAGGAGATAAAATGAGATACCGATAAAGGAAAAATTAGATTGAATTCTAGGATTATCTAAACACTTTAGAGCCAAGAAAGACTGTTTGGATATCGTATCCTATTTTCTGCCGCATTCAAACTCAAACATCTCCAGAAACCTGACCGTCTTTATTACGAAACACACTACCCCCGAACTACTGTCCGACCCTCGTAATAAAACTAACATTAATTATCCGTGCTAATGTCGTATTTTCATCATGCATAAAAGTTGTTGATATTCCTACGAATCAAATGAGCCCCGAAATAAAAAAAAGGAAAGAAATTAATAAACAAAACGGCAACAAGATTTGATTATTGCTACTCGGGCCAGAAAATTACCGTGGTCAGCAATTACCCTTGTAAAGTCTAATAGGAACTACTACGAACTTTTGCATTTTTTTATGGGAACTACATAAAGCCAGCGAGCTAAGTGCGGTATAAAATCTTGTGTAACGAATTAGTTCATGTCATGTAAAATGTCCCCACATTTTGAGGAAAATATTTCAGATTTTACGGGGAGGACAAATGAATTATGTGGTTTATTGTGAAATGTGATGTCCAATGGTGGGTAGACTTGAGAAGGGCCTTGGAATTCGTTATTCGTTCAATAGCTCGAAAATAATGGTTAAGACAAAGAAATGAAATGTCCAAGTGCATTTTTAATTCAGCTTCTAAAATATGACTTCAGCTAAAGACGATAACGAGAGCAGAACTATTCGGTTAATAGAAAGTGCGGAAATTGACTATGCAAGTCCCCCAGCCATTAAGTGCATGCCTCTGTGCTAGTCGAAGTTGGGGATATAGGAGAGTCCTTCGGACAATTCAGTCACGCTCACGGCAAGTTCAGAACTTCATCGCCGAGGCATTACAGCCCATTTCGGACCTTGGCCTTCAGGCTATCCTTCCTCCAACCACCTCGATTCATCGATCGCGTCCTCTAATTTGGAAATTCGACCAGTGCGCTGTCTTTGTCAACAGAATCTGATCAGCGATTTCGGGGTTTTCCTATCGGTCTTCGTTTTTTTTGCCCTCCCTTCGAATATCCTTCTAGGTATCCCCGTGTTGCCCATGCACTAAACGTGGCCAACGCATTGCAGCTTCCGAAACTTTATTAATTTGGAGACTCCAGGGTCGCCAAATATTTGGTAAAACTCAAGGTTGTATCTGATCCGTTAGTCTTCTTTTCATTTAGCTCCTATTGTTCTCCTTAGGGGGTCCCAGGCTAGTATCGGTCCCAGGGTGGAACGTGGATTGGTACCCACGATGGAGCATAATACCTGGGAAACGCCTGCTGAACCAACATCAAAAGCTCTACCACCAGGTCCAGGTGATGACCGCTCGGAGCTCTTTCTTAACGAAGAGGGAGAAAAATGAAAATGAGTCTCCCGCCCCTAAAAACGGGATAAATTGTACCAAATGGTCCTTCAGGTTGGGGTTTGGGTAGGGATGACAACCCTTCATGAAAAACAACTTGTGACGAAGCCACGGAAGGAGCCTCGGACTGAACAACACAACGACGAATCCGCCAATGACAACGGAATAACGATTTGCGCATTTTCTCATGGAACGTGCGATCTCTGTACAGAGATGGAGCTGCCAAGCAGCTAGCCAATACGCTGTGTCAATATAGGGCTGATATAACAGCGTGGCAGGAGATGCATTGGACAGAGACCAGTTTCCTGGAAAAGAGCTACTGCACCATATATTATAGTGGCCATCCAGTAAACCGCTTGCCCGGAGTAGGTTTCTTCGTCAGCCAGAAAATGAAACTGGCTGTTATCGGTTATGAAAAGATAAGCGAACGGCTATAGACTGCGCTTTCGAAGCAAATTTAGAAATATAAGCCTCATTAACGTTCACGCCCCTACAGAGATAGTAGAACGAACTGTCGAAGCCGGTCCCAGGTAAGATAAGGTGAGAGTTAACACTGAAGCCATCTACAACACAGCCCTTCTTAACACCTATAAGGAGGAAATGAATGCCGCAATAACCGCAGCTAACAGGTGTCCTGGAGATGAACCATCAACGAATGATCTTTAGCATATGAAGAACATTATTATTGGTACGGCCACAAACATACTTGGCCCCAGCCGCAAAAAGAGTCGGAACGGCTGGTTCGACGATGAATGTAAACTCGCAACGAAACGTAAGAATGCTACATACCGAATAATGTACATTCTTAAAGGACGCGGGCAAGCGGAGAATCGATTTCACAGACAGAAAAAGGAAGCCTGGGAGAACCACCAGGTCTGTGAACTCGAAAAATACAGATACCAACCGCACCAAGCGCGGAAGCTTTACCAACAGATCAGCAGGATGAAGCCTTATACACCTCAATGCACATCCTGCCTGGACAAAGAGGGGAATCTGATTTCCGATAGACTGAGCAGATTGGAGTGAGTACTTTGATGAACTGCTCACCAACCAGAACATCGGCGAGTTGGAGGTCCCGGCAACTGAAGACGACGGACAAATACTGTCACCACCAAGTATAGAAGAAGCAGTCCGTGCAATTCATCGGCTTTAAAATCATAAGTCGCCAGGAGCCAGTGGAATTACAGTCGAATTGGACAAATTAGGAGGATTGCACCAAGCGATTCATCAACTTCTGCTCAAGTTGTGGGACAGCGAATCAATGCCTGACGACTGGCAACGAGGCATTAACTGTCTCATACATAAAAAGGGGGATATCACAGAGTGCAGCAATTATAGAGGTATCACATTGCTGAATACTATCTATAAGATATTCTCCCTTATCTTGCTAGGTCGGATAGTTCCACACGCCCACAACATCATTGGCCCATACAAAAGAGGCTTCACTCCAGGCTAATCAACAACAGATCAATTTTTCTCTCTGCGGCAAGCGATGGGAAAACTGTTGGAATATGAACATCAGTTGCACCATCTTTTCATCGATTTTAAAGCCGCCTATGACAGCATAGCCAGGGTGTACACAGCCCTAAGAGAAGTCGGCTGACCCTGACCAATGTGCGCGGCCAGATAAAAGTAGCAGGATCACTCTTGAGACCATTCAACATCAGCAACGGTCTAAAACAGGGGGATGCCCCTCTTTAACCTGGCCCCTGCCAACAGAGCATATTACAGTTTACAAAAATTGTTCCGTTCGAAAAGTCTCACCATAGGGTCAAACCTCTTACTGTACAAGACTATGATCTTGCCAGTCCTCATGTATTCCTCGGAGGGGGTTCTTAGCAAGAAAAATTGCGAACTCTTGGCCGCATTCGAGAGAAGAATCCTCCGAAGGATTTCGGTTCCCTACATGAGGATGGAAGATTCCGTAGTCTACATAATGACGAAATCTATGAGCGATCTCACGACCGTCTCAGTGTGGATAAAATCCGGCTAAACATTTTACGGTGGATGGGTCACTTAATCCGTATGAATGAGGATGATCCCACCCGGAAAGTCTATGAGGGCAATATCTATGGTAGAAAAAGAAGATGAGGCAGACCCTGCCTAAGATGGAGCGATGGCGTATGTCAGGACGCTAGACAGCTTTTAGGGATATCGAGTCGGTGGACCTCGACGCAAAACCGGGTGTCTGCAGTTCCTTATTAAGGGAGGCCTAGACCGGATACTGGTTGTTGCGCCGTTGATAATGATGATTTGAAGGAGAAGAGAAATGACCGCTTCTTCAGCTGATAATACAGCAACTCCAACTGATAGTTCGAATCTGAATCTCATTTGAGCGCTCCTTATGTTTTTCCAAAATTAGAAAATCAAACACTTGAAATGCAATTTCGAACGATACTGCTTAATAGTCTGGGACTTCGGGTATTGATTTTGTGAAAAAAAATGACTCCGCTAGTCAGATCGTGTTCCAAAATGCCTCACTTTCTGACGCGTCTTCTTTTAGAGGATTTCCTGGCGGGGGTTGAAAGACCTCCTGGAGTCGCGGACGACGCAATTTTCTTGACAAGTTAATTTACAGCCAGAACGTTCCAAGCCAAATACTGAAGAGCCACAAATCAAGGATGAGAGAGTTGAACACAAAAGACGTGTATCGACGGATTTTACGTACTTAACTCCAAATCACACGAAAGATATGGAGTTGCACCGATCATGGAAAAATGACGTCTTCGATGGTATAGTCACGTAATTCGCGCTAACGAGAATTTACTTGCAAAAATTGATCTGAACATTGAAGTCGATGATAAGGGACCAAAAGAACGATGGGCTGAACCTCGCGACTGCATCGACATCGGGCCTTTGACAGAACAAAATGGCACAACCGATCACGACGGGCCGACCCCGCTTCTGGCTGGGAAAAAGAAGAAGAAAGTCGCAAGTTATCAAAAAGAAACCCCGTTCAGACGCAATCCTAATTCCTACAAAACGAGCCTTGGACTTTTCTTATTGGAATGAGGAAGATACAGAAGAGAGACTTACTATTCCAACATAAAGAAACTGCAGCACAGCGAACATTAGGCGTGCGTCCCAAAACTTGCATCTGCACAGGCCGCTACTAAACGTAACCTACATAGAGAACTGTTGCATCAGATTATTCTGAAGAAGCTGAAGGATTGCTATAAAATGTATTAGAAAGGCATAGGACGGAGCACAGTACAATAGCTTTGCGTTCGGGAGGTAGATCTCGATCGCAATCACGGCGTTCGGGTAGTCGCTCATCGGCACCCTCATTGGCTTCGACGGTTTGTTGGTAACATAGGAAATATGGAGCTAATGCGACTAAATATACCACAGGTTGTACGCTTGGCTCAACAAAAAAGCTAGATCTGCTGGCGCCTTCTCCTCCCCGGCGACGGCTACCCGAAGCGCAGTACCATGTTGCCTTACAATCTTCAACCCCCTAAGCAGACGTTGCTTCCTGGTCGACACGGACATTGAGGTGTCGGTTCTCCCTGTACCCCGCCCGAACATCCTTATTCGAAAAACTTGTGTTTGGCGGCCGCGAACTCATCTCTCATCAGCACTTATGGCTATAGGCAGGAGGACGTGAGTCTCGGACTCCTCCGAACGTTTTCGTGGCGTTTCATTTTAGCGGACATCAGCATCCCCACATTAGGCGGAGACTTCCTGTGTCGCAATGGGCTGCTGGTTGACATGCAGAGTAGGACCTTGATAGAGACCCAGCAACCTCGTTTTAGACGTCAGGGAAAATTTCTATCTGCAGAGATGGCACTCTATCAATAATTGTCGAGGACGTTTCCGAACATCGCATTCGTGCACTCCTAAGAAAGTTTCGCTACATCGCTACGGAAAGTAGTTTCTCTAAGCCAGTGATGCACGATGTGCAGCACCATATCACTACGGTTGTGTGGTTTGTTGCGTCCATGCGTTTGAAACGGTCCAACACTAGTTTGTTGTCTGACTGATATAAACTAATGAACCCATAGGGGAAGAATCTGTAAAAATTCCATTCATTCTTCTGGGCATTTCTACTATGATAGACTGGTTTTCAACTGGAATGGTTTAGGTACCGTCCTAGTTACTACCATACTTCTTCGAGCAAAGTACTTCAGAAAGTTTTATATTCGAAGAAACTAACATTGTTTAGGAGAAAAACTTACTTTTTCACAATTTCAATGAGTGCACTATAATCGCAAGAGGTCTCAGCAACTAGAAATCTTAAGATGCAACAAACTATGGAAAGTGGGATGCGATGCGCTAATAAGGGTTAGATATTGTCGCTTTAGACCATTCGCACTGTGGGTACGTCACTACCATCTCTTTGATGTGACCTTTACATAATTAAGACACACGATTGCTGTCAGGCATCCGAAATGTTACTAGATTTTATGGAACTTACCCCTATAGCGCGAAAAGGGCAATATGTCTTGAAATAAGAGATCCGCACTTCATACTGAACTCGACTTTTCATAGAGATTAGAAGGCATCTAATCGTCGTGACGATTCTCCAACCTCTTTCAACAAAGAATATCTTCAATCCTTGAAAGTGATTTAGAAAATCTTCTCTAATAACGAGCTGTCTACTATTAGATCGTAACTAGATATTCACCTTTCTCTTAGACAATGTATGTAGATGCTTACTAAATGTAAACACCCGTCGGCTATCCTGGTATAGAATGCGGCTACTTCCAAAATGCAATTAAAGAAACTCGTCTCGTGTTCTAATACATTTTTTACAAATTTCGTTTAAATAAAGAAACATATCTTTTTCGGAAAATTTAGAGCGCACAAATTTTCTTTGACAAAAATTTGATATTCATGTGCATATGAACAATTAACCCCTAGAACCTGAAACACAAATCTTTTTGCTGTTCTCCTCCTTAAATAGATCTAAACCTTACTTACGGTTGTTGGGTCCTGAAACAAAAAGAGAAAAAATTAAATTAAAATTTATTAAATGAAGAATGATTAAATTAGTTTTCATAAATTATAACTAGAGTTCTGTACTTAGCCTATCTTTTGTATCTAACTATTGCTCCTATTGCCAAAACAATCTACTTCTTTTTTTGGACACATTCACTCTTAGTAAACTCAAACAATTTCCTTAACCGAATTGTCTGTTAACACATTGTACAATTAGACATGCAAATTGTATTTATCGATACATATTTTGACAATGTTTTCATGTCCATGAAACAAAATCCTCAGCATGTACCAGCAAATTGCCGGAACAATCGTTGTTCAAGTGAACATCTTGGTGTATTCGTACAAGAAGAGGAGCCAGCTTGCGTTGGGCTATCCATGCTTGAAGGAACAACGGTCCAACCCTCTTGAGTCAAAAATTAAGATAAATTACTAGTCATTTATCTTTTTCCTTTTTTCGGGAGTTGGCTCCGTGTCGAGTGCGCTATCTTTCGGAAGAATTTTAGGCGTTTATTGGAATGTATGCTGGAGGAACTATTTACACGGAATTGTTGAAAATTAACTCATTGAAGTGGTAAGTGGCAGGATTGAGATATAGTAAGAAGACGGACAAAATATTCCCCTAAAAGCTGAAACTAGCAAATGGGACAATGATAAATGAATAAGGTGACAGAATAAAACTTGGGCTGCAGCTTCAATCATAAAGCCTGCATTGATATTTCATGTTTCATGAATGCATAATTTAGATCCAAACTCCACCTATAAATAGGGACGACATTGTTGCTTCCAAGCGATAAAAGTCCCAAGAATTTCATGTATCTAAATAATATATCAAATATCTTTTGTAGTTATACTCTAGTCGTTAATTTTGCCTAGAAGGAGAGGTTTAAATTCCATCAAGATCAAATATTGCGAGTGCAACGATTGACGGGGAATATAACTAAGTTGGATCCCTTCAAAGTAATCCGCATTCGATGCATTGAACTTAAGGCTTTGTGTAAAACAAAACTCTTAAGACACCGTTCACCCCTTGGTGGAGTACAAAGCATCGACAGAGTTTCTTTTCCGATTTCATGTTCAATGGGACTGTGCTTCAGAGTTTCATCATCATCACACTTAATGTGAGTGATAAGCCTACAGCAGCGGGAGAGCACCAAGACCAGTACAAATATCCATACTCAAGCAGGATTTGGACCCGAGGTAACGAGATCGAGAGGCTGACGCTCAAACAACTCGGCCGCCACACCGCCAGGTACAATTTTATTAAAATCTGTTTATTATCACTCTTTTGTCTGCCAACAGCACTTTCCTGTAAAACGTATTTATTGGTTGAAACTAAATCTGGTTTACACACGGGAGCTGTTAAATATCATGCATATAGTGCTTTCTCAGACAGATATTAGTTGCAAATTAGGGGAGTAAGGGCTCAAAGAGTACAAAGTTGTAATCGGCGGAGAGCACTTTTCACTCGTCCACTCATCGTGGAAAGCAAATATAATGAGTTCCGCATGGAAACGAAAGTAAGCAGTTTGAAGCAATCGACTTTTCACTATTGATCAGGGAAAGAAATAAATAAAGTGTAGTTGGAGTTACTTGAGTAAATGTTAAATCCTACTTGACCCCTATTGGTGACAGGCCGTGGCAGGAACAATGCTAGGGCGTTATCCTTAGTCAACGTGGCAGGACAGGCCCCATTCTTGTCGAGAAGTAGGTAAGGGTTCTTCGCATAAGTAAATTAGTCCAAGCAAAGCACGTATGTGTCTACACGTTAGATGTTGGTACCCTCACTGGAAAGACTAAGGAACCCGCAGGAGCACTTCGAAAAAGGCACATTGATATTTGCATTCTACAAGAAACTTAATGGTGTGGTGCCACAAGCTGCGACATAAAAGGGGAACGCCGTAAAAATGGCTACAAACTTCTCTCTTCTGGTAACTCATAAACTCAAGAACGTGTTGGCATTCCCATATCAGATGGTTTCCGTGATACTATTAAAGATTGATACTATTAAACGTGTCTGCTGATGATCGTTAGTTAACATTTACACTCACTCTTTTTACTTCGAAACATCTAACGACATCAGCATATTTCAATATGCAGATTATTTCTTTATAACTGCATCTGACCACACGGAACTGGAGGCTTTTTCGCTCCTCAGAAGACAATCACTCATTTCATTAGAGAGTGTGCTAGACTAAAACTACCCCTCAACCCAGACAAATCTAAAACCATTTCCTTTAAAAAATCTCGTATCAAGCCTCGAAATCTCAGGGTCAATAACACCGCTGTTGAGCACGTTGACTCCATCAAATTCTTAGGCAGGATCATCAGCAGTTTGCTTGCCCTCAAGGATCACATGGATCACGCGTCTTGCAAGGTCAAAAAAAGTCGCTGGTGCCCTCAGATTTGTCTTCGAGGTTAGTAAGCACTGATGCTCTCCATGCCTGTGTCGTTCTTGCCTCCAAAATCTGGGTTCACTTCTTGGTCCAAAATATTCGCCAAGCTTTACGGAGCACAAACTTTGAGCAAGTAAGCCTTGTGTGGTGCCCTGCGCACTGCGGGGGCACCCTTAATGAAATTGCTTATCGACTTGTTACCAATCCAAATGTGTAAAACACCATGCTTAATGTTCCTTATGGGCCTACAAACCTGCTAGTCGTCGCCAAGAAAGCTATGTTGGAAAACTGGAACAGTCACCTTCAGATAACCTCCCGGTCCAAGGGTAGATTCTTTGCTGGCCTATTTCCTATTTTTAATTGTGAACCCTCCAACTCCCCATCGGAAGCTGAGGAAAAACTCTACATCGGCTTAGGTCTGGTCACACGTAAAGCAAACCTTTTCTAAGGCTCATGAAAATGATAAGAGTCGGACCTCTGCGATGCATGCAGGGTTGCTGAATCCAGTGGGCATTTAATCTTTCGTTGCCCCAAATATTCCCAGACCAGGGCTACTTAACGCAATTCCTTTTCATCCTTTCACATGCTCCTGAAAAACGGGGACCAATAGCAGCACAAGGAGTTAATCAATTTTCTGACGGAAGCAAAGATAAATCCTAACACTTACTATTTAATTTATTTTCTTCTTCATTGGCTTCAACTTTTTTTGGAAGTCTTAGTAATGTTTTCTTTCCGCACATACTGAGACCCTCTCAGTCCTGGGTGTCAACCAGTAACTAATACACTCTACGCATCGCAAGGAGTCATCCTTCATCACTGACAATATAAGCTCGGTCCTAGTCATTAGTCCACTTGACCTGGAGGACAACCCAAAATCACGCACACACAATGGTCATGTGGATGGAAATGCAGACGGCAAAAGGTGCCATGGGGAAAAAAGGGTTTGGAACACGCAATGAGGGTGGCAAGCGTATAGTCTATCTTGCGAACACTCATGACCTTGTACTTGCAAATATTTGGTTGGTTAGTGCACGTGGCACAGTATATAAATTTCCCTGAGTCAATATAGGCGAGGTTGAAATTTTGGTACTTGGTGTGAAGTTTCTAAAGAGGAAGCCAACCTATATCTGAATTCGACTTAGACCTTAAAATACTCACTATGTCTCACTGTGAACCTTTTAAACGACATGGCAAGGAGTCACTTACGTGTGGTGCTGGTGGATCGTCACTCTCCCAGTGGTAAATTGGCACCGGAGGTGTGCATTAGTGTTGAAGCCAGGCTTTCGGAGATGGTCGTCGAGCACCTCCCTGATGTTTAGATGGATTCCGTGCCATAGCATGCCAAGACCAATTCTACAGGGGACTTTTTCGGTTCGTGCATTGCATTGCCTGGGATGGCGTAAAGTTCACAGCCGTTTTATACGGTAAGATTCTCAGAAGATCGGTCGCTAGTTGCTGGAAGTCAGCATGGAGCTCATCCAATTCTTGAGTTTTCAGAATCCCAGGATCTCAATGAACGACTGGGTGGCGATTAAGGAGAAGGAACGCCAGCCAACGTTTTCTATTCTGCATAAATGGAAAGTGCTTGGAGGTACTCAATAAAAGGCGGACTATAGAGTGCGGTTCGGAGTCAGGAACGCAAAAGTCTAAATTTTCCGCTACTCAAAGCCAGGCGACCACCTTGATCCAATCGGCATCACTAACGAAGAGGAGGAGAATATAAAGATCGACGGTCCTAAGGAGTGGTAAACCTGCAGCACTTGAAGTCCGCCTCAGCTAATCTGCTGGTCTTCTTCCTGAAGGAAGACATTGATGCCGCATTTATATAGGAACGCTGGGTTCGAGGTGGCCAAACCATCAAAGAGATACGAGTCTGGACAGACCTGGAGAATGTATCTTCATCAGGAAGATTCTATATTCTTTTCTGTGTGCGAACTTGATATCCAGCGACCTAACGGTAGTCAAATTGGAAAAGCGGAAACAGAGAGCGTCTTTTTCTCCTTTTCTTACATGGCTTACGACTTATCAGCCCTACGGGAAGTAGTACAACGTCTACCATCGTAGCAAAGAACTACCATCGTCTACCATTGTAGCAACCCCCCAGAACCAAATAAAGCTGCGACATCACTGCATGGAATATGCTTTGTGGCAGGACGGAAATCAATGAAAGAGGTGAGTCTTTCTTTGACTACACGCTATCCGTGTGTAAGGGGGACAGTAACCAGCCTTTCATTTCACCAGCTTGAAAACTGTGTGAACTTTGTGTAACCCTATTAACCGACAAAGGGACTTTGATTGTGGAGAACTGGAGTGTCTCTGAGCAGAGATCCTTCATAGATCACAGTTCGATACTTTTCAGTCTAAATCACACTGTATGGGTCTACCTTTTTAGACATGAAGAGCATCGACTGAGCGAAGTTTGGCCAGGTTGTCAAAAACAAACTATCCGTTGTGCGAATTAACAACATTGGCATGACAGACGAACTAGAGTCAAAGATCGGGGATTCGTCTTAAAAATCTGGTGCCCATCAAAATACAGCAAGACGTGTCTACCTTGGTAAAATGAATATCTGTCAAATACAGGAAGCTGACCAGTGTTCAACATCTGCTACAGGTAACCACACAAATGGCCAGGAAGCGGTATTAGCTGGACAATTTTCAAAACATTGAACGCACCAGCGAATTTGCGAGGCTCAGTAATATTCTGATGATGATGATGAAGGAAACATAGGAGTCTAGCGTTTCAAAAAAATGGAGCTGTTAGTCCATATGCACTTCTCCACTAGTGAGGAGGATTGCGGACCAAAGGCTTGCTTAGAGGGTATGCGGCCCGAATCGTGTGAGATTATCAAATCAGTAATTACCGAGGATAAAATTAGCTAGACTATAAGCAGCTTCTCTGCATATAAATCTCCGGGCCAAAATGGTGCAATACCAGTCACACTATAGAAGCAACAAGAAAAGATTATGCCGTAGACTGTAGAGATTTACCGTCGATTTTCATTACCAAAAATAGGTAAGCGATCAAGCCTCACGTCCTTCATATTGAAGACCTCAGAACGCGCCCTGGAAACCGCCTTAATGGTAATTATGGCGAGAAATCTCCAAAGAAGTAATTAGTACTAGCTGCCTATCTGCTTAGAAAGGGACTACTCAATAATATCAGTACCAAAGCCATCAAAGGATATCTAACCAGAATAGGACAGGAGGGGTATCTTACGATACAATCCGCTTTCGCAAGGCAGATTTAGTCTTGTATACTTTTGCATATGGAATGAGGACTGTACTGGAACCGGATATAAACAACTTATATTTTTCGCACTTGAAAGATTTTACTTGAGGAGATTGTGATAATTCAGATGGCATATCTCGAGTTGTAAATGGTATCAGTAAGTGCAAAAGTATTTCTTTCTACACTTGATATCTTAGCAACCAAGCCGGAAGGAACGACAGACAGACTATCTCATTTTTCAAGTAAGTGTCTCCATTTTTTCACACTGATGACGCCATCGTCCTCATGCACCCAATATTTCAGCAGTTGCTGACTCTGTCGTCTAGCCTTCTACCGTTTTCTGCGGGCTGCCAATTCGACACATTCTCGCCTGGTTTACCATCTAAGCCGGGACTAGGTCATTTGGAAGGCGGTTATAGGCACAATCACGCTTGACGATAACGCACACACTTGGCTACTTGCTACTTGTTTGCTCATAGCTCGCAGTTACTAGATATGTAAATAAGTTCGTTCGTGACAACAGTATCAAACAGACAAACCTTTTACTTGAGGTTAATGGACTCTTGCTCTTTCCATATCAACACAGTTAAGTTACGCCTCCAGTCGCCCCTCATCATCATCAACGGCGCAACAACCGGTATCCGGTCTAGGCCTGCCTTAATAAGGAACTCCAGACATCCCGGTTTTGCGCCGAGGTCCACCAATTCGATATCCCTAAAGACTGTCTGGTGTCCTGACCTACGCCATCGCTCCATCTTAGGCAGGGTCTGCCTCGTCTTCTTTTCCTACCATAGATATTGCCCTTATAGCCTTTCCGGGTAGGATCATCCTCATCCATACGGATTGAGTGACACGCCCACCGTAATCTATTGAGCCGGATTTTATCCACAACCTGACGGCCATGGTATCGCTCATAGATTTCGTCATTGTGTAGGCTACGGAATCGTCCATCCTCATGTAGGGGGCCAAAAATTCTTCGGAGGATTCTTCTCTCGAACGCGGCCAAGAGTTCGCAATTTTTCTTGCTAAGAGCCCAAGTTTCCGAGGAATACATGAGGACTGGCAAGATCATAGTCTTGTACAGTAAGAGCTTTGACCCTATGGTGAGACGTTTCGAGCGGAACAGTCTTTGTAAGTTGAAATAGGCTCTGTTGGCTGACAACAACCGTGCGCGGATTTCATTTTACTTGAGGCTAATGGACCCTTGCTCTTTCCATATCAACACAGTTAAACTGCGCCTCCAGTCCCTATTCTTGAAAATCACCACTGTTGCCCTAAGGGTCAAAACCTTTATCGTCTGAGTGGTGTCACTGGGATACTTTGGCTTGAGGCAAGAACAAATGCATAACTTTGCTGACATCCGGACTAGATACCCGCAGAGGTGGTGATTGGAAGGGGAAATTGTCAGTAGGTAGGTCACACAATGAGAAAAGGTGCTAAATTCATTGCGGGTTATGCCACACAATTGAATTCACTGTTCTAGGATGGCCGGCGAGTCGTTTGTCCTAGAACTTCCTGCCGTAGAATAGTGGAGCAAGAGTGCAAGCTTCGCACAAGTTGTGAAAAGCTACAGCACGTTGCCAGAAACCGACGACGTTTTGTGAGAATCTCTCCATAAAATTTCACTCCTCCAAGCATTTCGATATAGGATTTCTATGTTAGAATATGAAGAACTGTCCAGCTTGTTTAGTCGGAACCAGCTCGTCTCTTGATATCCCACATGATTGGATTTGAAGAAAAGATAACCTTGTCCTTCTCTTTTCTTGCATTTATTGGGAATCCCCCTTTAAAGTCGAGAAGAAGACGTTGCCTGCTAAATAAATGACCAAATTTATTTCAAATATTTTCGCTTCACCCTCCAAATATCCAACAAAACTGTCCAATTTTCAAATTGCCACTAAATACTCAACTGTCTTCCTCATTCTACCCCCAAACATCTTTAAAACACTCATTTGCATGCACCAAATGATTAATTTCCTTCGAATGTTGCAGACAACTATCTTCAAAGGCCAGGACGATTGCATTCTGCCTTTTCCACAAAGAACTGTGCCTGACTATTCGGATGACAAAATGTGAGCTCCTTGGGCGGATTGTTGTGCGTTGACAACCGAAAATAATTGACGATGTCGAAATTTTTGGTGTTCCTTTAACGTGAATTTTCAAAGAAAAATTATCTGCAAGTGCAGCTCGGGAGAGCGACAGAAGGAGAGTCAGCCAGGAGTGCATTTCCGTGCATTTTGTCAGTCCTCCGCAATTAATGCACCTCCCTGTGTGCACTTTTACTTACAGTGATCTGCGTCATCAATCGTACGGGCCACGTATGAAATGTGTTTTAAAAAGTGTCAGCGCGTCTGTTTGATCGCACTCGGGAAACTTAAGAAGTGTCAGCACCATCGCAACAAATTTGATAAATTAAGTTCTACAAATTTTTTTGACAAGAAAAATTGTGCCTCGAGTTGTGCATGAATGTGAAGTTGGACTGGGGAATGGATGATGAACACTCGTAGGACTAATGATGAACAATGTTTTTGGCAATGTGAAACTAAATAGATAGCGAGTGGTGCTTTGTCGTTAGAAGTTAATTTTAGAAGGAATTTCGGATTGTTTTTAGGTTTAGTTCCAATAGAATGAAAATCTGAGCCCAGTCTTCATGAGCATAATGACCTTTTGCGGGAGCGCACTACACTTTCTCGGATTTTTCATTATTTGAAGCAGATGAAGTATCTTCGGAATATTTTCATCTTAACCAAGGTGTCTAAGGCTTATTGGCATCTAGTCCTTCCTTAAAGAAGTTCCAAGTTCTGGGGAAGAGCGGTCGTTTGCTTTTTCATTATAAAAATTACCATCACTACAGGATGAGGACCTCTCTAAGCCGAGCTTTCCTCGGTTCGGTTGCCAGGATTGTGAAACCTAAGGCTTCTTATTTGTGGCCTTCCTCCTGACAGCAGGAGGCAAGGTCGGTTCTGTCTAATGAAGCTCCCCGTCCGTATCACATCCGTATAACAGTGTTTTCTATGATAGTATGGAATTTATTGAAAACTGCAGTCAATACGTTAAAGGCGACATAATTGCCTCTGATGAGAGAGTAGAGAGGAGGGTTGAAGGCATAGACATTCAGAATTTCTTACGCCGCTAATGAGATTCTTTTGGAGTAGGGCGGTTTGCTATCTAGAGCAAAAACGATATGAGTTGGTATGGGTGAAGTGAGTCCAAGAGATCGAATCAAGTTGGCGGCCGTGAGGGATTCTATATTATTCTCAAAATATTTGGGCGTAAAGATAGTTGAGGAGGCATAGTTCAGGACGCGTCTTACGTTTGAGGGCTTCTTTTGGATGGAGACCTCAGCTGGACCCGGGTATAGCTTATTTTTAACCTTTTTAGTGATGGAGTCAACATGGTCCTTTATTGCAAGTGAAATCGAGATCGTTCTCCCCAAGAAGATAATGTTTTTTTTTTGTGTTCAAGCAGCACAATGTCGATGTTTTGTCTAAATTCATCTGTGCGCACCCTTTATTTCCGATGGAAGTAGGCTATGTAGATGTTAAAGAGCACCAGATTCAGAACCCAAGCCATTGTTTACCGAAGCCTGTTGAGCGCACATCAATAATTTCCTGTCGTGGTCCTCCAAGTCCATAGAACAATGTCAGGGGGAAGATTCATCTCTGACATCACGTTTATCAAGAGGGACCCATCCACCTTCTTAAAAGCCATACTAATGTAAATCGATAAACCGAGGACATGCTTTTCTGGCTCTTCTCGATGGAGCTATTTAAGGCAGGAGGTGGTAGACTTGCATCTCCTGTAGGCGAAGCAATTGTTGGAGAGAGTGTTGTAATCCTTGAGGCACTGATTAAGTCGGGATCGATCTGAAGTAGTTTATATCGTTCTGAGTCTTTGTAGTGACCGGGCTTTACGACAGGAGCGGAATTTCATTCGCGTTTTTCGGGATTAATTTGCTCAAATAATGCATTCTACAGTGTGCAATTACCTTCAAATTCGCCGCATGTTGTACATTATTGAATGCATTCGGGCGAATTGATTGTGACAGAGGGGAATGATGTGCTGCATCCGCCAACGCTACTGCGCAGATTGCTGTCAACATCAACTCGAGAAGTTCAAACCCAGGTTTAGCGGGACCGGCTGATTGAGAGGAGGCTGATGGGAAGGAGGGAACAAAGAAGCAAGGAGAACCGAGTTTTTTGACAACGGTATCAAATCAAACGGAAGGAGAATTCACCGAAAGACACTGTAGCTCTTCGGATTTTCCGTAGTTCATTGTTTCCGTGCGGTTTTCTCTGAATTGTGTAGATTGGATAGTCGGAAAACTTGCAAAGTTAGCCACCGAGCGTGAGGAAAGTACAAGATTTCGTCTGGGTCGAGTAGAAAATTTGGAATCGGAAAAGGCCCACTTAAAGCGTTGAATTCTTTTCTGCGTCAACTTCGCTTGAAAATATTTTGTTAGGCAACGAGTTGAGAGTCAGAAAAAGGGAGATTTGCTGTCAGGTCGATTATTGGGAGTGCGAAAAAAGGAAGTTTGTCGGTGATCACCAGGGAGTTCAATTGTCAGGGAGAATTGAGGCCTTACGCTAGCCTGGTGTCGAGGTGTTTGGTATTTCTTGCCATAAGAAGTCGTGAGCATATATACGGGAAAGGAGTAGGAAGGTTTAAAGAACAGCATTAAGGAAGTAGTGATTGTTCAGGGTTTCGCGCAGGTGGCCTGGAGGACGCCGCAACTCGGCGAGGGAAATCTAAGTCCATTTCAGAGCCCAATTTGGATTCTATTCAGTCAATGCAACGCTGCATCGGGCTAAACCGTGGCTCAAGTGCACTTTGCAATTTTTGAAAATAATTCGAAATTATAGCTAAGTGAAAACCTTCAGAGAGAGCTACGGAAGTAATCAGAGACATAGATAAAATGTTGGAATTCAAAGGACCCCCCAAATTCCTGAGCTGGCTTGCACAAAGGCGTGCAAGCACAAATCGACCGAACCCTCCGATGTAGCTTCAGTATTTGCGGGCGGACCTTCACGATCAATTTCGCCAACTTTTTAGGTTTTTGGGTTAGCTCTTTCCTCTAGGCCATCTTCGGCCATTCAGGATGGTCATTTGACCATCGCAATCCCATAATTTTCATTACATCTCTCCTATCTTAAAAATCGGGACCAGTTTGACCTCAGACCAGTCCTTTGGAGGGGTCTGGTTGTGTCAAGTCTCATTGAATGCCCCAATAGTTCAGCCGGTAGACGCAGGTGAATATGATTCCATCTGTGCCAGGGGCAGACCGCTTTTTGTATTTAAAATGGACATAATAAAACTCATCGGTGAAGAAAAGTTCACGAGATGCAGGAAATCGAGACACTGGGTCACATCTAGGTGCTCCTTATGATCCTGAAACGATTTTTGTCGGTTAATCTGTCCTCAAAAATCATCGGAGAAATTACCTTCGGAAATGTTCATCCTTGTATTGTATCACGAAGTCGTCTTGGCCTCTCTCACTGCGTGGATCGAGTTGTTTCTTGTCTCGAAGAAGGCTAGGAAGTTGTCCCGGTTGAGAAATCCTTTTGAACTTCGTAAAAGCCAAATGTTTTACTCGAAAGAGAGGTTTTATGTTCGGCCTCCGCCAGGGTTTCTGGATCGGATTTGTTTGATTTGATTTCTTATTGTTTCAGATATGATTTCAATACCAGTGGGAAGGGTGTTTGTGGAATGGCTGTGATGGAGGTGAGAGTGAGTGATTCTAGACTTTTTGATTTGGGTGACCTTGTTGTTTCGGATGAGAATTCGCCGATGGAGGTTATTTGAAATCTCGGCTTTAGCGCGTCCTAGAGCCAGTTGGTTGAAACTGAATTTAACAAGTTTGGGTCAGAGATAGAGCCGGCAGGGATCGGTCCAGCTAGGGATTTGAAGAAGATAGGTTTATTATTATTTAAAAGGCGGGAATTAGAGCTGCCAACAGTTTCCACATGGGAGCGACCCTTAGGGGAGTTGATGGAGCCCCTGGAGAATTTAGCGCGGGCATTCAGATCCTCCGCCGGATATCCACGAAATCCATTAGTCCACGGAGTTTGGAGGTGAAAACATGGTGTGGTGGTGTCATGGTGTGGAAGGTAATAGGATGCAACTGTTGTCAGGATGGGATTTAGATATGCTGTTTGTCCATACCCGTCGGAAATTTGATTTTGCGGGAACGGATTTCCCTGTTGTAAGTAATGCTGATTCCATCATAACTCTCCATTCTGGACTTGTCTATTATGTTGCATCCTGAAACCTGGTTATGGGAGGAGTTTAAGTTTAGATTGAAAGTTTCTTGTAGGGCTATAACGTTAATATTATTAGAGTGAGTTGACATGGAATTCCAGCGACGATTTATTTATTATTTAAAACCGGTTGGTTGGAAGTGCAAGTCGCTGTTGATGTTTAGATTTTTCACAGTACCGTTGAAGTTATAATAGGCGCCCAGAATATCTTGGCTTTGTGAGCTGTTTGCCTGCTTTTTCAGGGTGTTAAGGATTTGCGATACCATTCTTTGATATTCGAAAGCAATAAAGTAAGAAGAGCTGTTTAAAACAGGAGTAGAGGCTGTGGCTGGGGAAGTGCTGTCGGGCCTACCTACCTTCAGTTTTTAGACTTGGTTGGCATCAGCTTGAGATTTCTTTAGATGTTTCTGGACCGGAAGATGGGGAAGTTGGAGTTCAGGGATTCGTCCGGGTTAAGGTCCTTGGAAGAGTTGGAGAAAGTTTGCTGGTTTGAATGGCCGCTAGCTGAAATAATCTCATATGTTTTTGCAACTTCGGATATGCGCGATCCCTAGCGTTGTGTTCAGACCTCTTGCACAAGAGGCACGACTTCCTTTAGCAGACTTAAACATTTTTGTGGTGTGACTTGGATTTTGGAATGAAGTATTCCACGGGGAACTGAATGTATTCGAAAACTATGTGTTCCGAGGCCTCGGTTTCGGAAAAGGTAAGTTTCACAGTGGAAGGTCTGTATTCTAGTGGGTTCTCAGGCTATCCCCTGTTTAGGCGTGAAACGCTGGCAAGCTTGACGTCTGAGCGAACATCCCTGAGGATCTGCTCCTTCGTGAAGATGAGGGAGAGTCTCTTTGATAATTCCGAATTGATAGACAAGGTTTTGTGGTGTGAGCCATTTTAGAGGGAGCGTTTTAACTTTAGAGTTTTGGACAAAACTGTTTGCGATCTCGCCACTGTCAAACCTTTTGACGTCCAAAGTGTCTTTTATAAACTATAATAATTCGAAGAATTTGAACCCACCCAAGCTCATTCTCATGCCATCCTCGAATGCTACTATGTCTACCAGCATAGCATAGCTTGTTCTTGGCATCTCGTCTGGTTGGTGGTTTTCCGTCCATTTCGGAAAGTCTCCTCAGGATTGGGTCTTCTTTTTTTTCCCCACATTGGTTGAAAAAGAAGAAATTGACACGAGAAGTCGGTAGAATGGAGATATAGAGAACTGATTACCACCTGAAACATTTCCTTGCGTAACAGAGTAACTATAGAAAATATTAGCATGGGCTTCTGGTCGATGTATCCTGACCGAAGAAAATTGAATATTGTTATGAATGCGAACATACGAGTGCCACTTCCCAATTTGATGGAAGAGGTGCTGTAATCAAAAGAGGAAGACGCTGAGACCCGAGGAAGACTAAAGAAAAACGCCACAAGAACTAGAGTGCTTCCAGAAAGCAAGGGGAATTGCTAATGTGCAGGCATGTATTATAGTTTGCGTAAGTTAGGTCATTATTATTTTGCCATTATGGCTTTTTGTGCGTATTTCTCTCCAGTCCTGGATAATAAGTTTTTCAAGACTGGAAGCAAACAGTTTGCGTTTTCTAATTTACCTAATATTATCACTTTTTTCCGGTTTCTATTTGATTGGTGATTGGCTATGAGCACCCCCAAAGATGACAACCTCTACAAACGGAAAATGGTAGACTATTTGTTTTCTTCTTCTCTTTTTCTTGTACTTTGTCTCGTCAGGCAGAGGGGTCAGTTCCTTCGGATCGAGTTCACCACTTCTCTCAACATGATTTACATTATCAGGATGCCTCTATGACAATTTTTCCACAATGTGTGCAACCCCGTATCGATTGTGGATGTTTCCACTTCGAGCGTAATCACAGCACAATACACCAGTGATCTAACTCAACATCTTTGTCCCCATTACCGCGAGGCGATGTTCATTGTGTTTGGTGGACAATCAATACATCCATAGAACGCAGAGCACTCGTCACTGAAAATTCGGTTTGGATACGTCCTAGAAGACTCCGAGTGTTCATTTTTTGTATTTTAATCTGTCTCCATACCTTCATTTCGGATGACAGATGAATTATGTTGCATAAAATGGTTAGAGTATTTTCAGACTGACAGTGTCACTTCAAATTGGAAGTGATGATATTACCAAGGTCGTGCAAATACGCACAAATTATTACCTACGTACATAAAGATCTAAGTTAGTTTATGGTTTATAGGCTTAGCTGCGCATCTACTAGGCAGTTCTTTAATCTTTAATATATCTTTCATAATACACTGATTCCTATTCCTTTCTCTAATAAAATATTGCACAATTAGAGAAAAACCATTCACCATTGAACCAAAAGGAGTCCGATGAGAACGGAATGTGGTTCAAATTCGTTTCCTTCGTGGTCCTCAATTGTGGGCGTGGGTTTGTCAGAAAAAAACTGTGGAACTCGCATGAATCTTTACGAAATTGAATAGCGGAAATGCTATGGCACCAACATTTAACACTGAACCTTTCAACTGCAATCCTATTAACGACTATCCATAACCAAAAGCAAACGATTATTCCCATGCTAGGCAGCTTAACACTCAACTCCCCAAGCATCGAGCTGTATCTGGATATTCCTCTTTATGAATATTTACAACCCCATCATATATTAGTTATCATTTGCAATGAGACGCCTTCGGGAACTGTTAAGTTCATTTTTATTAGGGTTTCGTTCACAATAAGGAAATAATCCAGAGTGGACGTTCCAGGTTGGGATCTTGGTTTCGGAGACTGGGTCCCAACGATTTTGAATATGCACGTTTGTTTGTCCATTTGCAAATGTTTATGCTAATTGTTGTTGCACGACGTATGCAATGATGATGGTATCATTGCATGGCTGCGTCCGTTGTTTGTCGATTTTTCCAAGTTGACTAATTGGAATTCATTTTATTGCCAATGCGGCTTGTTGTGGGTTTTTGGTTGTTCTGCGGAGTTGAGGCGCCTGATTAGTCACAGCGGAAAGGATCTTTGGCATTAGACGTTCGGGGAGAGTTCAATGAAGCCAGAAATTAGGAAATTTTTAACAACGTCTAATATTAAGCACGACTATCATGAAAACAATCAAAATATTTTTAAAGGACACAAAGGATAGTATTTCTGCCATGTTTTAACCGCGGATTTCATGGCCTTGAACTTAACAAATGGAAGAATGTAAGATGAATTGACTTTTTCTTTTAGCCGGAAGGGGGTACATAGCAACACCTCTCAGAAGAGAGAGAGATTAAATGGTTCCCGAAATATGGTACACATACAACAGAAAATTCTCATTTGAAACATTAATTAGCAACAATCATACTGCCGGATTTCATGGAAAAAATTGGACAAGAAGGTAGGATAATCTGAAAGTGACCGTAACACGGAGCAACGCATACCCGAGGCAGACTAGAAGTCGTTGTTCGAAGAAACATGTCCAAGGCATTATGCGAGGATGTCAACATGGATATTTCGGGTGTGGTTTACAAACTAGTAATGAAAAAGCTTTGAAGAAAGGAACGTCCCGTGGCCCCCTACCCTATAGCATACTGTTTTTGCTATTTTGGGTCTACCACCATTCGCATATCCTGGTGAGTGGTCTAAAGGCGGTGATATGATTCCCAATTCTAATGGGAGAGTCATTTTTTTTAAGATAGTGGATGAGGACCGCTTTCGTTTTTCCCGCATCAAGTGTTTTCTAACCAAACTTTTATAGTATTGATTGCTTTGCGATCATCATCAAAATGCAACTAGTACTATTTCATAGACGTAATGCACCGCCAGTCTCTCCCGGGATCAGAAAATGAAGCTCTGTGCAGAGCCATGTGGGACATCCACGGAGATAATATATTTCTTGGATTTGTCATCGGCATCACACCAGAGGATTTTTTTGTCGATAATAGCAGGGAATATCAATCGTCACTAGTGAGGAACTACTCAATACTCAACTACTCAATATATTCGGTATGGACTACACCACGAGGTAAATGGCTTTATAAGATACGCCATTGTCTTTTTATCTTCTGCGGATTTCAAGCAGTCCTCCTCTTGCTGAGGGAATAATTCCCAGATAGTTTTCAGCAATAAAGTAACGTCTGTGATGTGCGGGGATTAATGGCCTCCGTGCCCTTCCATAGCAATCCTATAAGCGCTCCCCCCGTTCGCCTCTGTGCAAGCCATGCTTTTTGCTTCGTTGGACAGCGAGTTTGATGTTTCAGCTTGTTTGTAGGCAGGATATTTTCCTCCTGATCGGTTCTACTTACTGCCTTCGGAGCCACTCCTTTGCCAAGATGGTAACCTGATCGAAGGTTAGCCAGCCCGGTCTTCCTGAGATGACAGGATGGCAGGTAGATAGCATACGCAAAGACCTCATAGTGGAAAATGAGACGATCAAAACGACATATAGTAAGTTGGGGGTCTAGGAGCTGGGAAAAAAGCATAAAAGTGACGGAATCTTTTGGAAAATTTCAAACGCCGATATCTCCGTTAATATTGAGAATTACGAGAACAGACGTTAAATTTGTGAACGCTAGTTTAGAGGAGGATGAGATGAGCGTATATGTTGGGGGATCTGGGAGCTAGGAAACTTATATCTTCGTTAATATTGAAAATTTCGAAAAAAGAAGCGAAATTCGTGATGTTGGTGCATGGGCTCCTCTTTTTAGGTTTACACGCCAAATTAAAACAAGTCGGTAAGCCGGCAGCTGAACGCTTCAGGTATGAAAGGTTTTGTGTATCTTTCCTATAAAATATTTGAGTGGACACTTGACATTTGAGCCCGAAAAGTCTGTAAGGACAATATCTATGGTAGGAGCAGAAGACAACAGAGACACTGCCTAAGATGGAACGATGGCGTAGGACGTCAGACAGCTTTTAGGGATATCGAATTGGTGGATTTCGGGGCAAAACCGAGGTGTCTGGAGTTCCTTATTAAGGCGGGCCTAGACCGGATACCGGTTGTTGGGCCGTTGATGATGAATTATAGTGGGATTTCTTCCAAACTGGGTAGAATCATGCTCTATTATATAGTTTACATTGTTGCAAAATTTCATGATTCTAGGATAAACGTAAGGGGTTTTTACAGTCAATTACTAAAAAATATAGTAATATATTATTACTAACCTAATTTGAACCAAATTTGATGTCAATCGCTATAACCGTTTCTGAGAAAAATGCGTGTGACAGACCGACACAGACACACAACTTTAAAAAGAATTTACGAACGACTACGCTTTCACCGAGGGCAGAGGCAACTCCTCAAGCGCTATCTCTCCCTCTGCCCTGAGAGTAGTGAGACCGAAGTGGTTAAAAGATGTATTCGTTCCTTTGTTAACCACGTCGGTCACGCTGCTTCCAGAGCAGAGGCAGTATCTGATAAGTTGCCTTTGACCTGGACGGAACCGTAGTTGTTTGTAGAATTTTTTTTAACTTTGTGTAAGTCCAAAAGGAGGTGCCCATGCACCAGAAAAGTGACAGGCGGTTTCTCTCCAATTGGATTACGAATTCAGGGCTTAATCAACAAAAATTATTTTGATTTTTATGAGGTAAACGACTATCTAACGCAATCTGAACAACAATCCGAACGTAGATGTTTTCTCGAGCATCGCTATCGCATGGCTTACCCCAACAGACAAGTTGTACTTTAGGTGATGCAAAAGAAGATGATGCTGAATGTATACTTTTTTTCACTATGAAAAAAGGCAAAATGGGAGAATAGCACTCGAGCTATGTAATGTAAATGACAAGTTTGCTAAACATGTTTAATATATGACAACCCGGAGGTCTATTATACAATAAAATCATGAAAACGAACAAGCGACCTGAGAATTCCCAAAAGGGTATTCTAGGGAAAAATCGAGACGAACAGACCAGCCAGCAAGCTAAAAAAAAGACGGGAAAACTCAGCCGATGCTGTGAAATGTCTATAGATGATAATCCTGCATAATATGTGAATAGGATACTGGGCCCAAGCCCAGCTAGAGGAGGACGGTTTGAGGCAATGTAGTTAGTACTATCCTCAGTAAAACGCGCGATCGGGGAAAATGAGAAAATAAGTAGGATGCCCAGCTTAGTTGGGACAACTCCAAAATTCAGCACCCTACTTGATCACACCTCCTCTTCAAGGAATGTCTAAAGGAATTGACTAGGTCCTCTAGGTTTTGAATGCGGAGCGATGGGCTTACAACCTGTCATCCATCCAAAGATAGGATGAGCAGCCGCGGACAATACCACGGAAACGACCGCTGAAGCGAATAGATGACTATGCTCTTGGAACCTGGAATGTTAGATCACTAAACCAATTTGGTGCTTTCAAAGATCTACTCTAACAGATCAACGCAGCTCAGGGTTCTAACGATCACAGTCTTCACAATGTACCAAATGACAACGGCCAACGTCCTTTTGACTGTGCAAATAGCAGGAATTCAATTCTTTCTGCGCTTTCCACGTAAATTCATTTACACAAGGATGCACAGATGGCATTACCTTCAAAAGATAGACCACGTTCTCATTACCAAAACACCGTCATCAAGCATCCTTCCCATGAGATCATACTGAAGAGCAAACTGCGACTTCGACCACTACATGGTAAAAAGTGCTTAGAGATAAAAGCCAACCCGTTCGGAAAATTTGAGGTTGGAAAACTAAACAAATGATTCAAAAGCAGAAGAGTATGTACAAGGCAAGACTAGAACGATTAGGTCATATTCATGAGGAAGCCCATAGATGACACCTGGTATGGCGTCTTATTTCAAGCAACTCATCAACCCCTTGGATAAAACTCAATCAGCAAAGTCTACAGGAATTATAGCCAAACATATTGGGAGCATTGCACAGTCAACATTGGGAGAAATAAAGTCAGCCATCGAATGCCAAAAAATGAATAAGGCGTTGTGCATAGATGATATCCTTAAATCAGGCGGTTCATGGACCATGATAGCTATCCATAATTTGATTATCTCCATATAGAACCAAGAACAGGATTCGCAAGAGAGGCCAAAAAGTATGATAAGACCACTCCTTGGGGACAAACTAACATACGAAAATTACAGAGGCATATCCCAACTTTGTACGTCCTATAAAATCTAGACGAAAATACTATGTAAAAAAAGAATTAAATAAATACGATAATATTGACCAAAATGTACTGTACAAAGTATGATTGACTTGAGAATTTCAGCAAAACTGGTAAGCTTTATCAGAATGACAATATCTTAACAGCGCAACTGAGATTCAATAATAGCTTGGCAGCTGCGTTTGAGACAAACGTCGGGTTAAAGCAAGTACCTCGACTGTTCAATCTGGCACTGGGGCAGCTTATACGAAAGTTGTCTGTGGACACAAAGACACGCTGTTCCATAAGTTCTGCCAAATCGTTGCATATGCGCACGATATAAACCTCATGGCGCAATCTATCATATTAGCAAAGGAGATTTTTATGAACCTCGATAAAACAGCAAACGGGAGACTTCTACTAGGTCCTGAAGATTTTGAAAGTCAACTGCATACACAGGAAAGCAAAGCCTCCAGTATATAAAACGATAATAAGGCTTGTGCTATACAATACTACGAACTTCCGGAAAACTAGATAATACTTTCGAGACGGGGGTCCTGAGCAGGATAATAGGAACTAAACGAAAGGACGATCAGTGGAGAATCAGATACAACCATGAATTGTATCAAATATTTGGCGAGCCTGAAATCTCCAAAATAATCAAACTTTGGAATGAGCTGGGCTGGTTTATCGTATAGACGACACTCAGATATCCGAAAGGGTATTCGAAGCGAGAACGGAAGGACGAAAACGAGTGGGAAGACACAGAAAGCCGATCAGATTCTGTTAACGAAGGTTGCACATCACTGTTATGATATTTTGAAATTCAAAGACGCAATCGATGGACTGAGATGATTGGAGGAAGGACATCCCAAAAACCAAGGTCTAATGTGGGCTGTGGAGCCTCGATGATGTCATTTTGAAGAGCCAAGGCTGGAAATGGGAGGTGGCTTTATGGAGGAGAGAAATGTTAGTGACATAGCCCAAAAAAATTATCTGTAGAAAAGATCACTGGCACATGTTATGAAAATTTATTCGACCGAAAACAAAAATGAAAACCAGATCTTAGGTGACTTTATCGAAACCCTAAAGGAATAAGGCGGGTTTTTTAGGCGAAGTTGAACAATGAATATTGCTAAGAACGTGGTCATCGAGGTCCTTTCTTCTAATGTCGTTACCGGTCTCTCTATGGGGCTTTTACTTGAGGATAAATTGGTCAGTCTGTTGACAGTTGTTTTTGTATCACTTATTGTGATCTTAGCCTTGATTTTGGCAAAAAACTACATCGAAGTGTGGTCTCTGTAAGGACCTTTACTAGCGTTCGGAGCAGTAATCCTATTTGGCCCTTCCTTCCTTAGTTTTTTATGTCGGCTTATTTTCAACAGGAAGATATAATTTGCTAAGAAGGAGGATCTCTCTCCCCCTAAATTGAAGTGCATTCACCGACACTTTCTTCAGTGTAACAAAAAAGTCCTGGAATGCCGAATGTATGCATAAACTCATCACAAATGTGATATTTGATGGATGCAATGAACTGATCCATAAAATCCAAATTGAAATGAACATTTTTTTTTTTATTTCCGAGAGACATGACTTGACCCGGAGGAAGCAGTGTTCAGGTGCTGATGACGTATGAGGGGAACGTTCGGTCAGGTTGCATGTCTCCCTGTTATTACTTCATTTTAATAGCGGCGCTTATTTCAATGAATCCAATTCGAATTGTTGTTAAAAATCGAATAAACAAAGATAGAACTTTTTTCCATTTTCAACCCAAGATGCCGCGAGGAACCAGCGGCAACGGGTTGAGTATTATGAGCTCTCTAAGACACAACATATTAAGATTAATTTGAGCTTGTTTCCTTTTATTATATGATTTCTTGTCCAGTTTATTGATTTATTGTTCAGGTTTTCCTCTCGAATTGTTAAGACCATTTGTTTATTTACGATCGGCCTTTGTATCTTAAAAACAAGATAGAGAATTTTATTTAATGTCGACGCATGGCGAGAAGTGCATAGTCGATGTAATGAAAGGCTTCGTCGCATTTGAATTTGGGAGGTATATTGTCATTGTGTCATCGTGAATCAAAAATTTTTAGGTAAAAGATGAAAAACTACTTCTTTATTTGGCCTGTCTTTTTCAGGTTGCCACGCAGACGAGAAGGCATGGTCGTGTAGATATCGATAAATTAATTATCTTGCCTTAATTTATAGTCAAATTTGTTTTACAGATGTTTTAAACTGGGCAATTAAGATAAGTATTTCTTCAAAATTATCTTGATTTCCTTTTATCCGTTGTCTAATTTGAAAGAAGGTTTCAAATCATCATGTTGATGTTTATAACTTAAGTTGTAAATAATTCTCCATGTCAGAGCTCGGTAATTAACTGTAGTTGCGGAGTTTAATTTGGTTTTTTGTCAATATGGTTACATAAAACCTTTCTAAACTAAACTGAGTTCAGTTTACTGGGGGGAGAAGCACCTCCGAGCACTCAGTCCATTGTTAGGCCCATTGTACTATCCCTGTAAATCGCCTATTCAATGGTTTCCCGCCTACGGTGTTCGCAGGCTTTAGCGAATCTGAGAACATTCTCCAGAGGCAGGGAGTGGGCAGATTTTTCATTAAAGAAAACCTTGCCAAGGTGTCCTCGTCTGAGATCTGAGGATGCCGGGCAGCTGCATAAAAAGTGCAGGGCCCTCTCCTCCTCCTCCTCACATTGGCTGCACATAGCCGAAACCATTACCCCAATCTTTTCCATATGGTAGTTTAAGGAGCAGTGTCCCCCTCTAGGGTTTTCATGTCCCACTTGTTAAGGGACAACAAAAATGCCGCTCTAGTGGCCCTAGGATCTTACACAGGATTTTCGCCTGCCGGCAAGCGTCCAAATTTCTCCAATCGGCTGCGTGAATCCTTGCTATTTCACACTTCAGAGTAGACTTGACAGTAGATGGTCGGATTCCAAGAGCTGGTTCTGGCCCCACTATTGTGGATGTCTGTCTGTCAGCCTCCTCATTACCAGCAATGTTAGAGTGTACTGGAACCCACAGCAGGAATGTTTCGCTCAGCCGGCCAAGTTTCAGCAGCACCTGATGACAACTCCACACCAGATGGCTTGATATGTCGTTGCCATTTAGTGCTGATAACGCCGCCCGACTGATTCGAATGGTGCGATCCCTCCACTTTTGTCGCAGACATTCTTCTGCTGCCAATGAAATGGCATATATCTCCGCCAGGAATATGGTCATCATTTCATCAGTTCTATAATCGGATTCTCCGAAAACACCCCTACGACCGATCCACCTTCTATGACTGACCCGTCGGTGAAGATTGTTAAGTCTGTAATCTGAAAAGACTCATAGCCATTTGTCGACCATTCTTCTCTTTCGGTGATTACGAGAGTATATGTCTTTTCAAAGACGAATCTGGAAACCATATGATCGGTCGGCATCAGGGTTACCGGATGTTTTTAAAGGAATTTCCAGATAGACGCATGACCGTGTAATTGGCCGCCTTTCCACGCTCCAATGGTATCGAGCCTATGTGCGTCGTTGGCTGCTTTCCGTTTCACCTCTAAGTGAATGGGGGGTAAATTTAGGATATCTTCAAGTGACGCAGTCAGCGTATTACTCATTGCTCCAATAATACTTAGGCAACCAAGTCTCTGAATCTGCGTTAGCAGCTTCCTGCTGTTAGCAAAGTTCAGTCTTGGCCCCCAGACGATGCATGTATACCTCAAAATGGGTTTTATTATGGATGTATACATCCAGTATATCCATTTGGGTGAAAGTCCCTAGGTCTTACCTATCACATTCCTACAACACCAGAGCAATCTGCAGGATTTCTGGTATTGTTCCTGGATATGGTGTTTCCACGTTAACTTGGAGTCGAAATGTACTCTTAAATACTTGACTGTTTGTGTCAGCTGGATTTCCGCCCCTGCTAAGGTGGATAGCGTATAGTTGTCCCACCTGACGTTCCAAGTGAACATAACTAGTCCAGTCTTCCTAGCGTTCACCGTGAGTCCATTGCGGAGGCACCAGCTGTGGATTTCATGCAGAGTTGCATTCAAACTGTCACACACTGTGTCCGCAAACTTGCCGGTTGGTATTAGGACTGGGTCATCCGCAAATGCTTGCGTGAAGACTTTTTTGTCCTCCAGGAGCCACAGCAGGGTATCCATTACTAATAGCCATAACAGTGGAGAGAGAACCCCTCCCTGTGGGCAGCCCCTGAGACATCCTCCTTCAATAGACTAATGGCCGACCGATATGTGGATTTTTCTCCACTCTAGCATGTGAAGGATCCTACTGATTAGCTGCGGTTCGATTCCAAGCTGACTTGCCGCATCATAAGGCACCTTCGATGTCCATGAATGCGCCTAAGGCGTACTCCTTTTCGAACATCGCCTTTTCAATTTTTGCTGCAAGTTCATGGAGTGCTGTCTCCATAGATTTGCCTTTCTGGTAGGCGTGTTGCCTATGGTGAAGTGGCCACTTAGGAACCCTTATGAACCGATCTACTAGTCTTTCTAATCTTTTTAGCAGAAAGGACGTTAGACTGATCGGCCGGAAGCTTTTTGCGTCTGTGTAGGTGGGTTTTTCTGGTTTGGAAATGAATAACATCACGTCATTTAATTGGAATATAAGCGTGTGCTAGGTATTCGCGATATATTAGGTTGGGGAAAAAGTAATGTCGTATTTTGTCAATAGATGGTGACACTTAAACATATCTTGTGTTGTACTTATCGCATCGGGTCATACTATATGGCGATTTGAAGACGATAATCTGGGCTACCTGGCTATCTGGCTTTTGACAGTTTTATGATCGTCCACCAAGGAAGAAATTCGTCATTTTTAATACCTGAGAGGTAAAAATGCAACGAAGGCGGCCAAAAAAATTTGTAAAGTTTGTGGGTCCGATTCTGTAACGATTCGCACAGCACAGCGTTGATTCGATCGATTTCGTTCTGGTGTAGTGGATGTCGAAGATACACCCCGTACTGGTAGGCCAATCGTCGTTGAAACCGATAAAATCGTCGAAATCATCCAAGTAGACCGGCATGTGAGCATTCGCTCGATTGGTCAGGAACTGGCTAAGGACCATAAAACCGTTTGGAACCATTTGCAGAAGATTGGATTCCAAAAAAAGCTGGATGTTTGGGTGCCACACGAGTTGACGGAAAAAAATCTCTTGGACCGAATCAACGCCTGCGATGCACTGCTGAAACGGAACGAATTCGACCCATTTTTGAAACGGATGGTGACTGGTGATGAAAAGTGGATCACGTACGAAAATCTTCAGCGAAAAAGATCGTGGTTGACGTGTGGCGAGCCGGCCCAAACCATCGCCAAGCCTGGATTGACGGCCAGGAAGGTTTTGCTGTGTGTTTGGTGGGTTTGGAAGGGAGTCATCCACTATTAGCTGCTAAAATATGGCCAGACCCTCAATTCGGTCCTCTACTGTGAGCAACTCGATCGTTTGAAGCAGCCGATTGACCAGAAGCGGCTAGGATTGGTCAATAGGAATGGTGTTCTGTTCCACCAGGACAACACTTCGCCTCAAACATCTTTGATGGCCCGCCAGAAGGTACGGGAGCTCGGATGGGATGTCCTATTGCACCCACCGTATAGTCCGGACCAGACATCAAAAGAGGCTTGCGAAAACTGGCTGTCTGAGTTTTTTGCAAATAAGGAGGCGGGGTTTTACAAGAGGGGGATAATGGAGTTGCCTTCTAAATGGCAACAAGTTTGCGAACAAAACGGTATGTTAAATAAAGCGTTAAAATTCGATCACAGATACGACATTACTTTTTCCCCCAACCCAATATATTCCGAATATGTAGACCCATCCATTCCCTGTATTACTAGCGCAGGAATGATGCCATCCGGACCTGCAAACTTGCATCTATGGAACGAGTTAAATGCCCATTTTAGTCGCCCCAGTGATACTACTTTGCATGCCAGATTCCAGTCTCTCCGTTGAGGACTGTATGCACCTGTTGGCCCCGAGATTAGATTTTGGATGCTGCCTGGGAAGTGCACTTCAAGCAAATGCTTTGCCGTTTTTTCATCGCTTTCTGTGCACCTCCCGTTCCGTAAACGTAAATAACCCAGTTTTTGGCTACGTTCCTTGACCAGAATCCGATTCAGCTTTGAGGTTGCCTCAAGAGAGTTAGTCTCTTCGCAAAAGCGTCTCCAGGATGATCGTTTAGCCGATCTTATGCTCTTCTTTAGAGCCATTTGTGTCTCTTTATAGCGATTCCAGCTAGCGCCGGAATCACACTTCAGGGCACGATTGAGGAGCTTCCTTGTCGTTCTCCTCTGTTTTGCCCAATCCGAGTTCCACCATGGTGTTTTGCCTTTCTTTGGGGTCTTGAGTGGACAGCTTTCTTCGAAAGCTTCTCTCATGCCAGTTGTAATCAACTGCCATCTGGGTCATCTTCTCAATTCCAGTAATGGATTTGATGCGCTTCCCAGGGATCGTGACGCGGGCGCTAAATTCTATTTTATAGGTCACCCAATCCTTTCTTCGAAACATCCCTTCTAGTTTAAAACGGTTGCTTGATTTAAACTTGTTGTGCCTAAATTTTCATTTCATCATATCTGCCAAAAAAGCAGTGGATTGCCTTTCTCGAAGAACTAGATACATTTATCTTTTATTTTCCGGAGTTAATAGTTTGCTCTGTGGTGGAAAAGTTCTTTTACGAAATCTTTTTGTAAGTTGTGGACCTCAAGTCAGATAATTTACAATAAATTTAAGATGCCTGCTTCATCCCTTACTACTAATACTCCTGACAAATGACTAGACGATATGCAATTGAGCAAATGAGAACTAGGCGGCCACCACTAATGCAACGAACACTTTCCGTGCTAATTGAAACCAATTTTAATTTCGGTCTTGCGAAATATGCCGAGTGTAGAGAAGTGGAAAGTAATTGCAAACAATTCAATAAGATGGGGTGTGGGCTGCTGTAAATCACGTGGCTGTCATGTTCTGAGGATTCCCGTGTCAGCCGAAATGCCTTCTCCCACTAAGATGGGCGAGACATTGTCTCCAGCCCTACATGCGATAGTACGTTGAGGGACCCTCCAACTGGTTAGCTTGGTACATTCTCTAAATCTTCCTCTATGTTCCCAAATACTATACTTACAAAGTGCTACTATTATCAACTATTCCAAGGATATACGCGCATCTGAACTGGCACGGAGCTATAATTTCGAGAGACGGAGGCTTTCACTGTATATTCGTCCCAAGAAGGATGTATCCTTAAGTGAGTAATTTATATTAGAAGACATCCATCCGCTGGAGGAGAGGAAGCGACAGAAACAAGTATTTGAACATCACTGCAAATTGCGACTCAATCCGCCACAATTGGAGCAAGGATTCTGTTGGCGGAGGTGGAAATAGTGCTTGTGGAATAGAAGCATTGTGTTATTGTTGGAACTTACCAATTAACCCTTGCGTTTTTCAAATTCGCCACGGGGTATAACTTAGCCTAAAATAATTAAATGATAACAAGCGAATAGGGATCTATCTATTATTTAACGTGTTCAGATTGAATAATTGAGTTCCGATTAGCTTTGAATTTCAATAGGTTTCTAAATTTCCAGGAAGCTAGTACGCAGGTAGTTGCTCTTCTGAGGCGGAAGTATAGTTCAATAAGGCAACGATAAAATACTTCTCTGAACTTATAGGATTATCTACCAAACTGAACAGCAGAATTCGATTTCTAAGGATCTAAAACTAGACGGTAGGTGGGTTTCAGGAAATTGTAAAGCCAACAGAACAGAGCAACGGAGTTTCTGAAGTCAAAAATTAGAAAAATTTTTCCATGGCATTTGTAGGAAATACAGGGTATTCTCCTTGTCGTGGTGGGGGAGCCTGTAATAGTCTACTACTACACTAAGGGTGTCCAAAAAATGAATATGGAAACAAAGGATTTAAACTCTCCAAGTGGTAAGAAGTCACAGACTTCGAATCCACCCGTGACCATGCTGAGACATGATTGTCTCAGCTGAGGGCCGGACTTTGGAGGCCACCACATTCACAATCCCTTATAGATAAATCTGTAGAAGGCATCTTTTCCGACTCAGTGGAAAGTTTACATTTAATGCCTACTGCGAAGCTAGCCAGAAAGGAAAGTACGACAACTCTCAATTTGAGAGAAACCGGCAATTCGGCTACGATCGGCCCGTCTGCGGTATTACAGCCCAAATCCACCCACAAACGGAAGAGGAAGGCTCGGCAGAAGGGAACTTCGGCCACTAAGGAGAGGGGACTACAGGCGGAATCCTGCCTGTCAGAACCTTCTCCTTCATCCTTACTGGGAAGAGCGGAAGAAAAGGAAGCTGGTAACGTGGACGCTACTGGTTTAACGCTGGTATGTGGAAATCGATCCATGTGGCCTGGACACCGTGAACCTGGAAAGACCCCAAGTCGGCCGCAGAAGAGGGCACTGTGAAGGAAGATGAAGCACCTTGGGAATGAACCAACGCTTTATTATGCTCCGCACTAGGGCTTACATCCACGGGTCCCGCGGGGATTAGGACCGATGTGCCGGGAGGTGATCAAATCAGCGAGAGAGATCTTAATGAAGCTGGTCCGCCCCAAAGGAATACGGACACGAAGTCGGAAAGGAAGAGGACATATGCGCAAGCTGCAGCCTCTGTTCCGACTGATTCCGTGGGAATTTTCTCCAAGGATGGCAAAGTATCAGAGGGGCAATTTACCATTCTCCGGAAATGCCTGTGGAAAAAAATGCCGGAGACTGGATCGAAGCCACGATTTAACAATCAAGGTTTTCACGATGGGCTTCTCCATTTGGAGTGAACTAACGAGGCTGCCTGAAAGTGGCTCCAGCAGACAATCCCGGCTTTAAGTTCTGGCGGGCGTCCTAATTTCACTATTGTGAACACTAAGCTGCGCAGGACAGAACATGTCGAATGTTGGTTACCAGGCTCTCGAAGGAAGGCAGATGACATCATCCGCATGCTGGGTGAACAGAACCCGGGCATGGACTGTTCACACTGCAGGGGAAAGTTCATGAATGCCAGGAAGGACAAATCTACAAATATGGAGGGTTTCAACTTGGCATTCGAACTGGACCAAAAAAGTCTGAATGTGCTCAGAGAAAGTCTCCACTTTTCCCTAGAAACACTGAAATTCAGTCGTATCAGGAAACTGTAAAGCATCATCTTCATTTCGAGAGCGAAGAACAATGATAGTCTTCGACTGACACAATATGTAGCAAATTGCATCATCTTCGGTGCGCTCTCCCGGAATGGAAGTTGCGCGCGGAGGATAGCGCATACTATGGTGGCTGATGAAGGAACTACTGAGTGAATCCTACCTGCTAGTAATTTCTTCTACACCTTTCAAAGAACAGGCGAAAAAGCCTTGATACCAGATCGAGTGATCGAATCTATGCAAACGGGAGATCGCAAACCAGTCAAGGTGTTGAGAGGCAAACATACGAATGCTCTGCGGGATGAGGTGAGATTTTTCATGCTATCCCTCCAAGCGCAGCTTTTCTCAGAGAAGTCAAATACGAGGGGATTGAGTTTCCGGCGGTACGGTGTGGGAGGGGCGGGGGGCATCTTACAAAAGAACCCGATCACGGCAGCGTTTGAGCCAGACGCGCACAAATGCATGCAGGATTACCACGGTTTGCATGGAACACTCGTCTATAAGGGATCAGGCGCCAAACTCCGACTACCTTAAAGAGCGCATTGTCGAAGTTACAGGGAGGGGGAGGGACAGAATCTGTTCTTGAACACTACGGGCTAGCAGTGAAAATCTTTTCACCAACGGGAGGGGAGAGGAGGGAGGAAGCAGTTCAAGGAACCCCCTTAGCAACGAGAAGGACCTGAACGTAGTGAGCAACACGACTGCACCTGTCAGCACTTCTCAGCATCTCTTTGACAATGTTGTCTGGAGAGAGATCCAATATGTTTAAATAGAGCTTCTGAGGAACCCCATCCCACCTCCTACAAGAAAAAAACGTGTGATGGGCGTCGTCCACAACTCCATTGCAAAACACACAATTCGGAGATTGCGTCTTTCCAATCTTGTGCAGGTAAGACTGAAAACCTCCATGCCCACTTAAAAATTGGATAAGGAAATAGTCAGTCTCACTATGCTTGCGACTCAGCCACGCACCTAAGTTACGCAGTCCATCTGCCTCTAGTTTCATTTTACCAAGAGAGCTGCCACTCCTCTAGAGTGTGTTGCCGTTCTTCACGAGCAACAACCTCCCTTGGCTCATTTCGCTTGCGTTTATATATGGCTTGACGCCCCTTAACAAGAAGGGCAACGGGGATCACCCCCGCGATCATCATCACGGCCGGTTCAGAGATAGTGTGGTACGCAGACACCACCCGCAAAGTTCCCCGTTTCTGTATCTGCGCGAGACGTTTACGATATACGTCCTTGCCAAGAGCGTCAGCCCATACCTCTGCACCGTAGAGCAGAACAGACTGCGTTGAACTCGTCAGAAGACGTTCACTGCTAGACGTAGGACTGCCAATGTTTGCCATTAGCCTATTTAACGCCAAAACTCCAGATGCAGCCTTGTTCGCTTCTGCTTTGATTTGCTCAAAAAAGCTTATGTTTGAGTCAAGAGTCAACCCGAGATACTTTACCGATGGTTTTGATTCGATTAATGACCCGCCGAACCGGGTCGGAATTCTCTTTTCAGTCAGGATGACTACTTCGGTTTTTCTCAGTGCGAGGTTGAAACCATGGGTAGTCATCCATCCGCTTACTCGTCGCATCAATATGCCGAGTCTGCTTTGCCCCTGTTCAATAGTGCGTCCAACAACAAACGCCGCGACCACATCCGCATAACCGACTAGGCGCGCCTCTTCTGGCATGTCGAGTTTAAGTAGACTATCATAGGTAGCGTTTCAGACGTCCGGGCTTAGGATGGATTCCTGTGCTACCCCGACGTCACCTCCATCCTCCTCTGACACTCTAGTGTTTCGTAGAGCAGGGAGCGGTTCCTCAGATAGTCCCTCAATATCCGTAAGAGATAGTTCGGCACGTGGAAAGTATTATCTAGTCTGCCTAGAATGTCTTTCCATCTTACGGAATTAAAGGCGTTTCTGATGTCAAGCGTTACGAGAAGCACGACCCGACGAAGCACCTCGTCGAACGGCATCCACGACTTTAATGACAGCATCAACTGTGGACCTCCCTGCTCTAAAACCAAACTGTCGGGGAGATAAATCTGTGGTAGCGCGTATCGCTTCAGCGAGTCTACTTCTGATGAACTTTTCGAGCACTTTTCCAGCAGTGTTAAGCATATATAGTGGGCGGTATGAAGACGGCAGCTCGAGGTCGCCTTTCCCTTTGTGGATCAGCGGAAAACTGGCCACCTTCCAACGAGCAAGGAAAGTGCCCTCGTTCAGGCAAGCGTTGAGTGCGCCGAGCAGAAGGTCTGCCTGGTGTTGGAATACCAGTTTGTATACTTCTGCTGGAATACCATTGGGTCCTGGCGCCTTCTCGCTTGTCATAGAGAGGACTGCCTGTTCCAACTCTTTTATAGAGAAAAGGGGACAGTCCTCTACGTTCTCCGCGTCGACGTCAGCATCCCAAACGGTATGCGTAGGGAATAGTGCCCTTACAATGCGGTCTATCTGCTCGGCCTTAAGTGAACAGCGTTTCCGCAGAGCCCCGATTTTTCGGGTTACCAGTTTGTAACCGAGTCCCCACGGGCCTCACTTCACCTCGTCAACCAGATTCTGCCAGCAGCGAGCTTTGCTCTTGTTTATTGCGCTTCGGAGTCTCCTTTTGGCTGATTTCTACTCCGTCACTATGGTATATGCCTCCTCCCGGTCGCTTAGACGTTGTGTTAAGCGGCGGAGCCTGTGACACTCCTTCCGGAGCTCTGCCATTTCCACTGTCCACCAATAGTGTTCCAAGAGTTTCGACAAACCTCGCGGTGTTCACTTTCGCGACGTTCCATGAACAGAAAGAGCGTCGGGGTGGCGCACACCGAGAGTTTGGGCCCACCACTTCGAAAGCACTGTAAGTCTTCCAGAATTGGCCCCCCGTTCACTAGCGACATCAGTGGTTCCGACGCGAAGGTTACGTCTGGAATACTTCCCTCGCAACCCGGGCGCCGGAACGTTGGGGTGGACCCGATGTTTAAAACTACCGGTCCTGTCCTCGCCGCCATTTCCAGAATTCGTTTCCCTCTGAATTCTGTGTGAGGTATGCCCCATTCAAGTGCCCTAGCATTGAAATCACCCCTGACCAGGATCCGCCCATCTGTACCTAAGATAGCGTCCTCCAAAGCATCAAGCAAGCATCCCTTGCCATAGTACGAATGAACTACATGTGTTCATTTTCGTAGTGCTGTGAATAGAGCATTTAGAAGACATGGCGACGCAAGGATCCCCAAGCGCACACAAAAAGCTGGATGCACACCACCATAAGGAAAACTACGGGAAAGGTATATGACTATATTAGAATTTGGCAATTGAATCACGAAAGAAAAAAATCACCCAATAATTCTTCAAAGAACAACGTAAGGGTTAAAATCATAAATAAATCGGCAAGAAGGAAATTGTCAACTGCAATTTTCGCAGATTCCCACACTGGAATTTATTATACCTTCTGCAAAGGCTCTATATAGAGACTAGACAAACGACTAGGCGCAGAAAGGAATCAGGAAATTAGTTAATTAAAACGGAAGGAGTAATTAGAGAAGTACTTTGCTCAGTGAGACAAAGAAAGATTCCTTGGGGTTACTTTTTAATTTCCTTTTTGAGCAAAATAGGGAATCTTTGAGAGAATCTTTGATTCAATAGTTTCCAAGGGGGGAGAGATGAAGTGAGTTCAAGACTGGGACAATTGAAGAGTTTGCATGTTTATGAAAAACTCCTTTTATGCAAGGCATTACGGACTCTGTTTTTTAGCTTCAAATACGCTAGCTAGAAACTAATGAGCTATAACGGTTCTGTAGTGGATTTGTCAATTAAATCATCTTTTTGTTCATCTCTCTGTAAATCAAAACAACATTTCCTATTACATCCTTCAGATATACAGATTTATTTAAAGTAATTCACTAACAGGAGTTGAGTCAAAAGCATAGCATGGCACATAGTCCTCCTTAGACAGGCAATCTCCTCTTGACCGTTTTGTGTTGTATCACCCTTAAAGACATGCTGTGAGAAAGGTCCACGTTACAAGTAAATGCACTCAAGAAAAACTCTTCTACGTTTGTACGTTGATCGTTTATTTTTATTGGTCCAAAAGGCCATTTTTTTCCTTCTACCAAGCCAAGGAGCATTCCGGCGACGAGAGGTATAGTACTGAACGTCGTCCATTCATCGAACTGAATCTTTGACTTCGACTTTTCTGCTTATTTTACTTATTTTCCTGGCCGTTGTTGTTTATGTCACACTTTATATATCTTAGATAGTATAGGCAATATACATGAACAGTTTAAGATTTAGTGATTTAAGGGGATGCTGTCGATTTGAGACTGAGGTTGCGGGAGAGAGGAGCTTTCCCAGGATAGTTCAAAGCATACTGGTGTGGTGTTTCCAGTAATTCAAGGGAAATATTAGCAAATTTCCACAAGTTAACTTGCATCTTTCGGAAAAATGAAATCAGGAATTCTTTCAATATTCTAGTCTCATTGATTATTCCGCCACTGAATAAATATATTTCATCGAAATGCTAAGAAAAAGGCTTAAATTTAAATGATGGCTTCCTGAACTTGTCCAAACCCATAAAATGACCGTAAACCTTCCGCTCAATATCTATAAACAAAATGCTATGCCGATCTTAATTGGCGAAAATCAAGCTCGATTAGCATAACCCCCATTAAATCCCGTCCGCACTATGGTCATCCGATTGCAAAACAACAAAGGACATAAAAACCAAAATCAGAAAAAAGAAAGGAAGAGTAAAAAATCAAAATCGCTTTGCGAAAGCCATAAAATACTAACATCAAGGATTTACACGAAAAATGTGCCGGGACTAAATCATTAGCATGTTCTTGCATTAACGGTAGGGATCATCTTAGGAATCTGTTTATTGGCTGGCTAGCGTCCGGGGAGCGGTGCCTGCTCGTATGGGGGATACTTCGAAGGCTTTTCTTAGCCATCGCATGAGTGCGGAGTACAACAGTATTAGGGCCGGTCAGTTGTGGTCAGTAGGATACTGCGACATATGAAGTTTGTCGCATAAATCCTTTTTATAGGAAAAATTACAGACAATTTACGATGGCTACTAGCATAGTTGTCGCGTTTATGGCAATCGGGGAAAATTCATATGAACCCGTCTAGTGTGAAATATTCTGTTAAGTATGAGTGGTGGTTGCGAGCGATTACTTTTTCAAAATAAGGTTTGAGCGTGATAATATTTAGATTAATTTCATGGAGAATTTATGAAATGGGATTTACGGTTAGTTATGTAAATGGAGATATTGGCTTGGAATGTTGGAATAGTTGAAACCTAAACATTTTTAATATCCCAGAGATATCCTATCCATGCAAATGAGTGGTCAATTTGTTTCCCTTGGAAATAAAGTGTTCCGTCAAGGAAATTCTTTAAAGGGACGAGCAAATATTGTATAAACCATGAAAAAACTAAAAACCTAAAAAACAAAAGAATTCATCATGACGATCTAACCCTGAACGAAGGGGCAACCCTGACCTCCTCGATGGAGAAACTGAGCCTAGACTCAGATCCGCCACTTGTTTAAGTGGGAATCAACTCTATTATGACCCAGTCCTTAAAGGACAAACCGAAGCAGTCCCTTTCTGTTAGCATTTTTGACCCCGAGCTCCAATCGGTGCCACCTGTTGAGGCTAAAGTCTTACCTAAGGGTAAGCATCTGCCTTCGGACAGCAAACAGCCTCCGCGAAAACAGCCTTTGGGCATAAACAATACCTCCGGGCAAAACACAACCCCTAAATCAAAGCGGCAGCGGTCTTCTGATGATTCTAAATCTTCCGCTGAAATGACTGCAAAGAAGGCTCGGCCAGCTACGGCTAAGTCTTTACTTGCAGCCAAGACTATCGAAGTCGATGAATGGGTCTTGTATGATGACATCAATTGTTCTGGTTACGATATAGAGCAGTGTGGGCGGCTTAGGAGGAAACTACTCCAAGCTGTAATGATTGCATCCTTGCAAGGGATTACACTACGCTTTGAATCGTTGGGTTTATACCGTAAAGTGTTACGGATAAACTTCGCTGAGGAAACCACGAACGAGTGGCTCAGACAGTATTGCTCTTCTTTCAATGATGTAAGGGAGGGTGCGCGACTGACCTTGAAGAGGATTTCCGAGCTACCATCGTTCAGAAAGTGCTTTTGCTGGGTTCCAAAAGAGGAGCAAAATGATGCTGAGACCCTGGAACAACTTGGAGTCAAGAATAACCTCAACATCTCCACCTGGATGCTATTAGCCTACGGTATCTTCATTTGAACTGTAGATGAAGTGTCATATCTCTCAGGTAAATTTGTAGCATTGTAAAGCAACGATTGCACTCCGTCGTCGAATCAATAGCTGCAAGACATGTCTATACCTCATATACATACCATGAGTTATTGGTGGGGAAATTTGGGGCTTCAACTTCCGACATGCTGACTTGTTGTAAACTAATGGAAGTGATAGAACCCGCGGGTAAAGGATCGATACTACTGAAGGTAGGAGCTGTATTGCGGATCATCAATTTGGGTAATGAACCTACTTTCTTCAACGTGGTCAGGCAGGAGGTAATCGATATCACGGTGGCATCCCCTGACATTGGGGCTCTTATCGGAGAGTGGACAGTATCGAACTCTCGGATCACAGGCGCATTGATTTCTTAACGAGCATGGATTCACCTCCACACCCACTCTATTTTGGAATCTACGTAAGACAGATTGGGCGACGTACAAAACAAAACTGCCTTAGTTATAATCCATGGCAGACGCATCAACTCCACTACTGGATTTGGGAAAATAACCCAGATGCTCACAACTAGCATGAGAGGAGCTTTCGAAGAGAACTGTCTACTCAAAGCGCCAAAGAAGGGTAAAACACCATGGTTGAGCTCGGATTTTGCAAAACAGAGAAGAACGACAGGGGTGCTCCTCAACCAAACTCTAAAGTCTGATTCAGCCGCTGGCTGGAATCGTCATAGGCAAGTTAAAAAAAAAACCCGAAAGAAGAGCGTAAGGCCGGCCAAACGATCATCATGGGGACGCCTTTGCGAAGAGACCAATGCTCTTGCGGCATCTTCAAAGGTAACGCGGATCCTTGTCAAAGAACGTAGCCAGCAATTGGGTTATCTACATTTACAGAGCAGGAGGTACATAGAAAGCGGTGAGGAAACGCCAAACCATTTGTTTGAATTGCACTTCCCATACATCTCATCTCGGGGTTGACCGACGCATACAGCCTTCAATCGGAAGATTGGACTCTAGCATGGAAAGTACTTTCACGGGTACGAGTGAAATGAGCATTTAACTATTTAACTCGTTCCATAGTCTGCAGGTCCGAATGGTATTATTCCTGCCCTAGTAATAGAGGAAATGGATGCCCTGGACCTACACATTCGGAATATATACCGCGCTTGCTTAGCACACGCTTATATTGCAACCTGCTGGCGTGATGTGAAGGTAATATTTATTTCCAAACCAGGGAAACCCCCATACACCATGGAGGGGTTCTCTCTTCTTTGCTATGGCTCTTGATAATGTGGTGGCTCCTGGAGGACAAAAGTATTCGCAGGGGTGGAAATCCAGCTTGTACAAACGTCAAATATTAAGGAGTACATCTCGATTCCGAGTTAACTTGGAAGCACCATATCCAGGAACAATACCAGAAATCCTGCATATTGCTCTGGTGCTGTAGGACTGCGTTAGGTTAAATCTGGGGACTTTCACCAAAGTGCATTTACTGGATGTATACAACCATAATAAAATCATTTTGATGTATGCTTGCACCGTCTGTTGGCCGAGAGTGAACCTTGTTAACAGCCGGAAGCTGCTGACCCAGGTTTAGGGGCTCGGTTGCCTAAGTATTACTAGAGTAATGAGTAGTTCGTCGACCGTGGAACTCGAAGCTATTCTATAGTTACCCCCAATCCATTTGGGGATGAAACAGAAAGCAGAAAACAACGCATATAGGCTTCTTATTATTGGAGCATGGAAAGGCGGCCAATCATACGGTCATGCGTCTATCTAGAAATTCCTTTGCGAACATACTGGTAGTTCTGATGCCGGCCAATCATATGCTTTCCAGATTCGTCTTTGAAAAGACATACAATGTCGTACTCACCAAAGTAGAAATATGGTGGATAAATGGCCATGACTCTTTTCAGATTACAGACTTAATAATCTTCACCGATGGGTAAGCCATGGAAAGCCGATTGGGTCGGGTGTCTTCAGGGAATCCAATTATGGAACTGGCCCGACCCCCCGGAAAAATGACGATCATATTCCAGGCGGAGATATATGCCATTTTATTGGCAGCAAAAGAATATTTGTTCTGATAGTTGGGCAGCATTATCAGTATTAAACAGCAACGATATATGGAGCCAGTTGGTGTGGAGTTGTCATCAGGTGCTGCTGAAACTTGACTGACTGAACGAAACATTCGTAATGTGGGTGCCAGGGCACTCAAATATCATTGCTAACGAGGAAGCTAACAGACTAGTTCGTCAAGGTTCTGAATCCACAATGGTGGGACCAGAACCATCTTTTGACATCCAGTCAACTACTGTCAAGTATCCTCTAAAGGGGGAATGGATTCACGCAGGCGAAAATCTTGGCGGACCTCGGCGTAAAACCCGGATGTGTGGAGTTCCTTATTAAGGCAGACCTAGACCGGATACCGGTTGTTCATGATGATGATGATGATAATCTCTGCGGAGGAACCCGGGGCCATGGAAAAAATCGGAGTGGTGGTATCGGCCATATGTAGCCAATGCGGGGAGGAAGGAAGGAAGTCAAGGTCTGAGTGCTTGGTGCTGCGGCTCCCTCCCTAAACCAAACTAACTAACTTGTATCTATTTCAGGAAGGGCGTTGATTGAAAACAGAAATGAGTTACTGCATTTTATCTTATGAAGGTGCATCCTATGATTGTGGTTCGTCCTACAAGAATTCAAAATTTAAAATTATCTAATAAAAGTGGCATTTTTTGATGAAAAAACAGATGGAATTCTGAATGTTTTAAAAGAAGACAATCCGAAACCACAAGTTGTACCACCTCGATACCATGTCGTTCCAAAGGCCCCCTACTGAACGTTGCCTCGCCACTGAAACAATTATTCCCGTCGACCTGTAGTACTACAACACTTCCAACGATATTCTGGCATACATCAGAAGCAAGGTCAATCCAACTCTGCCACTTCTCTTATGAATAAATCTGATGAAGGATGGTGCTCCAGATCGAGTGATAGATTCCTTCGAAGTGACATATCCCCAAGATTTAGACGCTATCATCCAATCTTCATGCAGCTTTATCAGAGGACTAAATTTTGGGAAAATTGTCGGCCCGCTCGCCTGCCTCACCGAACTTGAATGAATTTCATAATTTATCAAAATGTTAGGGGTTGAAGGACTAAGTTTTCAGCTTTGAAGATATCTATCTTAGTCACGTCATCTGCATTACTGAAACCTGGTTGTATGACAGGATTTTAGATTCCGAGCTACTCGAATGCTAGGGCTTCGTTGTTAAATCTCCTTTCCGTGGCGAAACCATCTTTTCCTTCTCCTCTTCCACCCATGATTCTGCCACCGTACGAGTCTTCCCGCCAAACGTATGCCCCTTTATTATAACCTGTCTATATTTTCCCTGATTCTGTGGCGACTTAAACCTTCCTATGCTCTCTTCGCCTACTACTCCTGGCCTCCCTCCCCTTTTCAATTACTCCACCCACCTTCCGTTTTTTTATCCACTTTCATCTTGTTCTCTCTAACCTCCCCGGGCATTACCTTTCCCATGCCCATCATACTGCTCTGGAGTTTGCTCAGATGCCTTGACTCCACTTCCTTGTCGTGCGCAAGTCTGACAAGTTTACTTCCGTAAGGCAAACTTCGAAGGTCTCAGCCCTGGCGACAGTCCTCTCTGCGATAACATTTGACTAAGCCCTGGGTTCGTCGTGTTCCCTTTTTGTCAGATTATCTTCTCCGTTACTTCTCCTTCTTTTCTAAGTTCCTGCGCCCTGTCTGGTTCACTACTAAAGTCCTTGAAAAACTTCGTCAAAAATACTCTGCGAGAAAGAAGTTCCTATCCTCTGGATTTTACGCTGACTTCATTATTTGCGAAACTCTACGTTCCTCGGTTAAATCCTTAATATTCAAGTCTAGACAGTGTTGAAGACTCACTGGAGTGCGGGAACCACAAAACTTTCTCGTCGTACATTCGCAACCGCCGGGGTCCCCTCCTGCTATCTCCTGCTTTCATTAAGTTCTCTGGCTCATCTGCCTCCCTTCGCCTATCTTATGATTTACTCCGCTGCTACTTTTCTTCAGTCTATGCTCCCTCTCTTCCCTCCTATTTCCTCCTACTCAGCTAGTGGATGTATAATAGTGTGCCCCACATCTTCTTCCATTCCCTTTCTTATCCCCCTCCTTGTCAAATACATCATTGGCACCCTTAATGTCAATATTGGCCCCAATATTTTCAACAAAATTCTTGCAAAGAACCATTTTCCTGGGCGATGGAAAGAGGCTCTCATTATCCATATTCACAAAAGTGGCGATTGTGCTCTTGCTGAGAATTACCGTCGAATTTCGCTCCTTTTGTTTCAAAATTTTGCCAAGGTTTGTCATCGACTGGCTGTGCACCAAATTCGGCCACTTCATAGTGAAAGACCCACACGGCTTTGTTACGGAAGATCCACTGCCTACAACCTGCTCGACTTCATTGACTTTGTCGTCGAATGCCTGAATTCACGGCAGAAAGTGCATACTATCTGCACTGACTTTGCTAAAGCCTTCGGTACAGTGTGCATGGTTGCTCTATGGCGACGATGGTAAGCTGTTTTTCGCTATATCGTCGTGTTCAATCAAACCTAGACACTCTGGCGCCGCCAAAGACTAAGCGTTAAATGTCAGAAAGTGTCACTCTATATGCTACTCGCTTAAATCCTCACCCACTTCCTTTACTTATTCTCTTAACGGACATTCCTTATCAGAACTCAACTCAAGACCTTGGACGCTTTGACATCCACCAAATCGCCAATCGAGCAACAAAATTATCGAAATTTATACTTCGTCGTCGGCGTGGGCCAATAGTTGCATGGACTTGAATAGGAGGGTGCCTCTTGGATTGACATCTGCATCGCGAATCACTTTCTCCAAGGCCAGGTTAAAGAGGACGCACGATAAGGCATCCCCTGGTCTTAAACCGTTGTTGATCGTGAATGACCTCGATAGTGATTCTGTTGCCTGGACTCGCACATTGGTCAGGGTCAGTCTAGTCAGTCTTATCAATTTCGTCTTGATACTGAAATTGGCTATTGTCCTAACAAATATGCTGAGCGTTTACATCACAACATATTAAGCATTCAAGGCTCTTTGATTTTGCATACATCACCAGATCCTTTAGTTTTTAACCTGGTATTGTCCCAGCATAGTTGAGCCATCATCGGGACATCAAAAAGCAGGCTCTCAGCTTCGCGGATCTCCCATTGGAGAAGTGATCCAATACTACACAATTTGTTAAAAGGAACCCATGGCTCTTGCACCAGAAATACATATAAAAGGACAGTTCTGTAACTTCGTTAGCATTGCTAGGGAGAGGCTTTGGCATGCTACAGGTTAATTTGATTAACCTGTATGTTTGTAGACATAGGGGTAGATAGGTATCAGTGGCTGCTCCGAGGAGACCAATTAGCGCTTTGGTGCGCCGTTTTGATGCCACACACTCCTAAGACCGTGGCTGTTGTTATGGGAGCAGGGAGGCAGAGTCCAGCCGGCTCGGATCTTCAGAGCCAGCCCGTAGCATTCACGAAGGAAAGCAGCTCTCCCACCCTGAAGCTAGACATAAGTGTAGTTTAATGTGGAAACTGACACTAGCTGAAGAGTCTGCTGCATCCAGCAGAGGTCACCAGGTTGTTCCCAGCTTAAGCTGAAAGTTCGACTTCGTTGCGTCCGATTTCTGTGAATGTTGTCACATTTGGTGGTGTAGGAACGCTTAAGTCCTCGTTTCACTTTTTTTCGCAATACTTTCCGCTGTCGTCGGTTGGGAGAGACTGACAAGGGGTGGTATGAACATTAGGAAGGTTAAGCGCAAAGGATCGGATCACGGTGTAACCTTCGCCGACAGAGAACATCTGATAGGCAAACAAATGTATAAGTTTTCTGATGATTTAAAGCATTTTATACGATGTTCCTATTAATGACCCCACTATCGAAATAAAGTAGCTTGAATATGTTTTTAGGCGTCTGAATAATTAAGCTGAAATTCAATAACTATCTCTGCAATCCGAAGCCAAATTATTATGTAATCTTGCCATTCGATCGGAGAGGAAAAGAACGTTTAAAGACGTATCACGTTCCTCATACACAAGTATCTACTGATCTAAATATTTCTTAGAAAATGCGTGACCAGAAATTAATTAGGAAACAAAATACCAGGAAAGACAGTAAGCAACTCGCTTGTATCTAGCCAATCTAAAAGCCGTTAGAACCTCACATCTTGCATGTCAAAACAAATCAAGTGAAAATTAATAATGTTCTGGGGATCATTACAGATATTTCGTTGACCCCAAAAACTGACTCTACTCTAAACTACCAGGAAAGCTCGGAATTGACCTAATACTGCTGCCTCGCCTCGAACTTCTGATTAGAATCTCCTTCTAGCCGAGAAATGTAAATGCGCGCTCCAGTACCTTGTCAAATAGTCCTCAATTGTGGCTTCAATTCGAAATTTTTCTCATCGCCTCCGTATCAAAATTTTATACATATAAGACTATCTGTCGGAGAAAAAATCGGATATATCTCATCCAGAAGATCTTATTAAGCCCCACGGTCAGAAATCATTAATCAATCGATTGCATGAAAGTCTAGTGAAAAGAAAGCAACAAGGCAAGGCGTAAGCTAGTTCTCTCCTCAGAAAAGTCGAGTCTTATTAAAAATATCAACCCGAATACATGTGGCTGCCCAAAAAGGTGATCAATGAATAACGTCCTATTAAAAACATGTCACAAAACGTATCATCGCATTGATCATTCTCGCATGGTTTTATTGATGATTCTGAATGGTCTCGATTCTAATGATGACCCCGGTCCATTCTGAAACCACTGGTGGATCTGTGAGATACAGTCCGGGGCGAGACTGGATGGTTCCCGAAATATTTGTTTTAAAAAATTATTCATCTAATTAGTTCTAACATATCGTAAATGGCGATCAGTAACTTCATTGAGGTGACCAAACATCGTTATAAATTCGATTGTCAGAAGCGAACAAATATCACAGCAAATAACCCAGAGGACCGCACTCGATATGGGCATCCTGTTCGCTGTGTGTGTTCAATTAGTTGAAGATGGAGTTGCCACTTAGGTTTGGGATAGTGAAAGATTGGCTAATTTGGTTTTAGATTTCCAAAGTTTTCCACCGGAGCCTCGCGAGGGTCTTTGCAACGTGGTTTCACTGAGAACTTTTTTTTGACAATCCTGTCACTTTACACTTCAGCAAAGTTCAGTTGTCACAGCCTGGAAGACGCTCCAGTGCTAAACTTGAACTACGAGAAGTAGGAGCAAAAGTCAGATAGTCTTGTCTTGAGTCGTTCCAAAGACTTTCCTGAAATATTTTTAAGCATCTTCCCAAAAATGGTAGCCCTGCCTTCACGAGATAATCACTGGATCGAATTGTGGTCATCTAATTAGCATTATTTAAAGAAAGCCATTTTGATTGAATGAAGATAGTGCACGGTCTGAGTGAGCGATCTTGTCGTATGCTGACTACTTTATAACAGGATTCATCATTATCATTTGATGGAAGGAAAAAAATTCTGTATAAAATGAGCGAGTAGTCAGCCAGCTCAGGAGTTAAAAATGAAATTTTAAATCCCAAAGGTATCGCCGCTATTTGAAATAATAAAAAATCGTATAAAGATACATCATTAGAGGTGGATGCGAGCTGTGGTTTCAACAAACTCATTTGGTGTCCCATGAGAGTCCAATGTAGGTCCACTAATATTTATTTCAATTAAAAATCAACGAGACCTTGAAAGCCGTGGAATTTGATGTCGTTTCGTGTTACTCACGGCTACCTGTAGTTTTAGATGGCAACGAATGCGCTGCTTTATTCACACATTCGTCTAATTGATACAGTCTTGGATTGAAAACTGTCACCGGATGTAATAAGTCTCCCTAGGTTTGGAATTTGGAGTATTCACAATGAGCTGGAAGCCTTTTTGAAAATAGTACCCAAATGTGTTCAGCTTCTAAATGCGGAACTTTCCCAAAGAATGGTATCAAATTTGGTGTAAGAAAAGTAATTTGTAGTATACAAAGCAGTAATTAGATTATTAAGACAAGATTCAGGTATCCGAGAACTGAGAGGAGTTATACTGAAGAAGGGAACAGCTGGTTCCCGAAATTCTGTATACTTAATACAAAAAAAATTTTTAGCCAAGAACGGAAAATTTTTTCTTGATTTTTTCTGTCATTGAATGGGGGCCAAAAAATTACCCGGTACTTCAATCATACTAATACAAGAAAGAAAAAAAGTCCCTGAGAGGAGGCCTGCTCGGAGATGATAAGCCCAGGTAAAGGAGGAGGGTTTGAGGCAACGTACTCTGTACTATCCTCAGTAAAACAAAAATAAAATGCTGAGATCAGGGAAAGAGATAAATAGAGTATAGTTGGAGTTATTCCTCATGAAACAGGCACAATCATTGTCAGCGGCAGTGAAATGTCCAAAACTGAGCGACTTAAACACCTTGGGTCAACGCTATAAGCCAATGGAGAACTGCGTTATAAAATTGCTTCATGCATTAACGCAACCTGGATGTAGTGGCGTTTTACTGGTGTTCTTTGTGATCGACGTAGCAACAAACGTCTCAATGGTTCTGAGTGTTGGTCAACTATAAAAAACAATGAATAGCGTTTTGCGGTAATGGAGACGAAGATGTTGCGCTGGATTAGTGACGTGACAGGTTTTGATCACATCCGAAATGAGGATATCCGCGGTCGATATGGAGTTTTACCGATCGTGGAAAAAGTACTATCGTATGGTCACGTAATTTTCGCTAACGAGAATTCACTTGCCAAGATTGGTCTGAACATCGGAGTCGATGGTAAATGATCAAAAGGCCGGTCGAAACAACGGTGGCTTGATTTAAAAGTCTTGGGATTACATCCAGGCACTAAAATAAAATGGCGAAACCGATCAAGACGAGTCGACCCCGCTTCTGAACGAGACAAAGGCTGAAGAAAAAGAAGAAAAGTAAGGCAGTGAACTTAGCGGCACTGAGTTGATGTCGATATTTTTTATATTTTATGAGGGGATTTTAGACAGGACCACGAGACGAGTGAGGATGTGTATGGGCGTTTCATGTCGTCGTCACAGAATTTGCAGATCCGCAGATATTCTCAGTTCTCCAAGGTTGCAGTTTCGCCTGAAGTATTGTAAATTGTGAATATACCGACTATAGTCCTAAGCCTCTTTTTGGTGACGCTCAGCCAATCCTACGAACTCTTTGGTTTAAATGTTCCCATAAGCATCCTGGATTCTTCCTATCCTGTCAACATTCTCCTTGCTGAGTTTGATGACTACCAAACCCTTCTCAATTCCACGAAATGGTTCTGCATTATAGAGCAACGTATCTGCTCATTTCGAACGAAGCAACGTATCTGCTCAGTCGAACGTATAGTTCCTTGGTTTGTATCCATAGCATGCAGCCCTTACTGTCAAGAGTGCTCAACTTATCTAGGCATTCCTATATAATTTACATCCTCGGAATCGATATTTTGGGATACTGGCAAGAAAGGGAGCCGACGTTCTTTCGGTTTAAGCAACTCTCTATTTCACTGAAACCCCCGAACGTTCTGCGCATTTTCCACTTCTCCTGATTTTTATGTGAGGATGTAGAGTTTTCAATCCTACGAGCCCCTGCAAAAATGGCACAATATGAGATGTTGGAAACTTTTGTGTTGGAAACTAGAGGCCACCACCTCAACAAGCGGAGAGGGGAAGCTGCATAACGTAAACAGGAAGCCCACACTTACTTCAAGCATTTACGAAGCTGAACGTTGAAGGTGCATAATTATTTTCGATCCACGACTTGATATGCCTCAATAAACCATCAGGGTATCTTCCGCTCCACTGAAAAATAAGGAGGTGTCATTCGTTATAGGAGGGAGGGGGTCGCTATAAGGAAAGATATTTGGAAATGATGGGACAGCTGCTCATCGGCTTGTGACGCTAGAATACCGAGAAGTAGCCGTCATTTATGTCGCAAAAGGCAACTAAACTATTTTTGGAACTAGGAAATCTTGAGGTTGAAAACCTATTGTCGCTTGCCCAAGAAGGCTTTATCAAAGGATGAGGGAGAAATCGAAACACAGGGAACTGGAAGCAGAATGAGAAAGCAGAAGCAAACGAGAATGCTACGGGAAGCTAGGGCTTCAAGAGGTTGAATCTTAGCTAATGGTTCATATCTTCTTGATTCCAGATGTTAGTATTAAGGAACTATTTTCAGATTGGTCGGAATTCCGGAAAAACTAAAACAGGGCTGAGTTCATAAGCGCACTTGAATTGTACATGGTGGTCTGTCTTGCTACCAAAGCCCTGTCAACAACCAGACAAGACCGTTTCATATGTCCCAATCTATCTTTTAGACAGAGACATTATATACAATACCCTATTCTTGCCCATGGAACAACAGTATTGGTTTGAAGACGAGGCAGATCCTGTCTGAGATGCAGCAATGGCGTAGGCTAGGACGACAGACAGATTTTAGGGATATCGAATTGGTGGATCTCGGCGTAAAACCGGGGTGTCTGGAGTTCCTTACTAAGGCAAGCCTAGACCGAATACCGGTTGTTGCGCCGTTGATGATGATGATGATGGTGTAATGGTTGTTTCTAGCTAGTGAGTTGTTCCTGTGAGTGGGAGTCTTAGAATACACTCAAAGTTTTCCTTGCATCTCGTAAGAGGCAACTAAAAAGGATAGAAATTTGTGGGCTAGCAACCTGCAATTTCGTCAACAACGACCTCCGGCAATTGAAACCGGACTAAGAATGGCTCTGGAATGTGCGTGCGCTCCATAACAACGAGAGTGCGCGCTTTCTCCACCTTGAGAGAGAATTCCAACGATATAAGCTGGACATTCTGGAACTAGGCGAAGTAAAATAGTGGGACTCAGAGCAATAGTCCTCTAGCTCTTACCATACTAACGGCAATTAGCTTTTGTACTCTGAAAAGCAAAGTGACAGCAGACGTGAATTCGGTGTCGGATTGTTTCTGACGGGAAACGAACCACACGTTTTCTTGACCTGGGAACAGGTTTCTGACAGACTTCTGACTGCAAAATTACGGTCCAGATTAAGGAGCATCATACAGCATGTACTAAGCCTATGCCCCAATGGAGAATTCCGATATAGCCGATCAGAATATTTTCTACGAGCACAGTTCAGGGGAGCCCTTCAAAGATAACATTGTGATCGTGATGGATGATCTGAGTGTCAAGATGGGCTCTGATAATGCCTTGCTCGAACATTTGATAGGAAAGCACGGCCTTGGCGGCCGTAACGATAATGGTGGGAGGTTTGTGGGTTTCTGCAGCTCCCACCGCCTCATCACTTGTGCCATATTGTTCGAGCGCAAAGCCTGCCATAACGATAGTTGGATTTCAACCGACCAACACCGTATGAACAATTAGATCGACCACTTTACGATCAGCAGTAGATTTAGAAGTTGCTTCCCAGATGTGAAATGTGAGATGTGAAAGCTCCAGAGATCCAGAGTCGCTCGACAATGGGAGAGCTATCTTGATGATCGGACGGCAGATACACTGAGTAACCTGCCTGAGAATTTCTATGAGCATTGGGCTGCCACTAAAAATGCTCTTTTCGCGGGTGCTACGCAGGTCGATTGCCACGTCCCGTAGAGGTAAAGTAAAACTTGGCTGACTGCGGAATCGAGAAACCAAATTGATGAGAATGGGTTGAAGGCCCTTTTGACCGCTGCGAGTGATGGCGGGCGTGATTCAAACTCCGATGCCGAGCGAAATCTCGGCAAGTTCAATGTAGTGTGTGCCGTGACAAGAGGGAATCTGTTATTGTGCTGTTCAGGAAAACAGAATATTCCGTAGAGAGCCATGATTTCAGAAGTACATACCGCATTACGTAAGATCATGCTTCTGGTCGCAAACCCGTTGATGGGCCTATGAAGGACATTAACGGTCGACTGCTGCGGGAGCAGCTGAATAGGTGGAAAGAACACCACACCACGTTTTTGAACCGTAACAGATCCGATGATGCTCCTCCTGTGAATGAAATTGCTAGCCATCGTAACATGAGAATATGAACTGCTCCTGAAAGCAGAAGAGAAATCATTTCAGCGACCAGTGTCCTTGAATGCTGCTGGGTATGATGATCTCCTTGCCGAATTCCCATATGCATTAATGGGCAGAGCAATGAAGGCGCCAATAAATTTGTATACCTAGGAAGTGTGGTTTCTGCCGACAGTAGCACTGAACTGGATGTTGCCCGACGCATTAGCAGTGCAAGATCCGATTTTGCTGACCTGTCCAAAAAATCTGGAAATGCAGTGATCTTAGCAACAAGGTCAAGTTTAGACTGTTCTTTCCCTATATGGGAGTAGCAGATGTAAGGTGAATCCATTCACTTCAAATGGTCGACGAGTAAGTTTTCCCAAGAGCACTTGGCGCAGAACAATAGAGAAGGAATGCAGACTTCTCGGAAAATCGTGAGGGGAACTGAAACGTAGTTCAGGTAACGCCGAGCGATGGTGCATTGGTGTGGTTGATATTTGACGAGGGGGTAAATGGCAACCATATATGTGTATGTATAAAGAATAGTTGTAAGCTGCTTATTGTCGAGGTGGTGAAATTGATATTGCTATATGCGGCTCTTGTCTGCACGGGGGCAGTGGATAGTGCAGTGAAATGGAAAAGGATGAGTTCGACATATCAGCTAACTGCGCACATGTAGTGCTTTTAGAATAGCAATGGGCGAGGTAGTGTTATTGCCCAAAAGGGACAGTTGCTAGTAAGTCTGTAAATCAGTACTTTTAACCAATGCGGAACAACATTAAATTACTTCATAGTTCACCTGAACCTGGATGAACTGCCACTCTGCAATTTTCACCCTTCGTAACTGAGATAAAAAAATTATAGCAATGCTCTTTATCTTGCCACGCTCTATTGTTCCAAGTGAGGGACGACCACCAAATACAATGAACACTGTCTCGCCGTTATAAAGATGAAAACGTTGCGCCAATGATAACTTCCATTGGAAGTTTCCCAATGTCATTTTTAATAATAGTAATTTGCCAGCTAAAATTGGTCTGAGTTAATGAAGTTCATGAAAAACGTCCTGAAGGTCAACCGAAGTAACGATGACTTGACTAGAATAGTGACAAAAGGGCCTCTCGACTTCACGAGGATCAGGTCACCTTTGAAAGAAGTGGTAAATGGTATCCAGATGGAGGAGGTTTAAGAGAAGAAAAATAAATGGTTGCTTCGAATTCAAATATGCATTCAACTATGCAGAGATTTGTAGGCTGGGTACAGTGATTTCCTCTCTTGTTTTGCCACCGTTAAACGGCTCGAATTTCTTACACTTGAAGTAAGTTTTCTTTATTTCTTTAAATATCTGTAATTAATATAGAAATTGACGGAACGATGGTTGAAGGCTTGGTCAGCAGTGGACGCTGTAGATTTAGGAGTCCAGTATAATTCTTAACTTTAAACACACTACTAAGTAAGCTCGTTCATCGCTGGAGAAAAACAAATTTGTCATCATTATAGTTCGGAGGCGCATTGGGAAAATCCGGACCTGGGGTGAAAATTGTGGGAACTTTAATATTTTTTTGAAAGTTGCGAGCATCTGAGCAAACTTCGAACCCGGAGGAAATGACTCCTTTCGCCCTTCCTCCTATTGACTATTATACTTTGTTATTGTTAGCCTTCTTGATTTCAAATTCAGTTTCATCATCATTGCGGCTAATAGTGTGCGTGTGATTAGCATACTGCGACAGGACAAGCACAAAGGCAAACATAAACATTCATGACACAACTGAGGTTTGAACACGGGGCAATAGAACGTAATTTAATTTAATAGACACACTGCACCTAAATTAAAGGTTCATAATAAACATTTCAATTCGAAGCTATCCATAATTTTGAAGAAACCTCTCTGACAGCATTTTAGGTCCCTAGAATGTAACATGCTCCTGAATTTACTCGTCTGGGAAAAGCGGAAAGGAGTGAAACAATCAAGCAGCTTTGATGCCTCGCAATCAAACCCCACAAAAACCTTTTTTATTCCAAACTGTATTTTGTTGTGAACTGAAAATTAATTAATGTCACAGAGGCTCGCTGTTTAAAAATCGTCCTCTCTCTGGAGTTTTTTACCCGATCCACCGGTCCAGCCTGAGATCTCGTAAAAGCAAATTCTAAGTATTGAACGAAAGCGACAACAGTCTAGGCCTTATTTCGCCCGAGACGACGGGGACGGATGCTGTCCAATATGCGAGATCATTACAAGATTGGTCCCGCGTACAGGTTTCTCGGTTCCTTGTGCTACCTGTGTGGTGCCTTAATTAATGCTCATCGTCTTGAATCCGGTGCAGTATTGAAATTTATGCACAAAATACGAGAAAATTATACCACCACCGAAGTGACTTGGACTGCGAAAAGTCCTTGTACTCTCTAAACTTATTTTTCGTTGGCAATAAATTCCTTTTTTTGTTCTTCGAGTGCAAAGTCGAGCCACCCACCTTCAAAATGTTTGAGACATGAATGGAGCACAGGTTGCTAGTTTACTGTGAGGCTGGAACCAGTTGCGAGGCTTTGTTAATTAGCGACATTCATGTAGTGTTTTTCACTGTGACCGCTGTGAATACGGAAACTCATTAAGCATTCAAATTAAAAAATTGTAAATTTGAACCCCTTTTAATTAAAACCCTACGCAGAGTGGCGATCGTGGCGAATTTAAGCGAAAGTAAGGATGGATGGCAGCTGCGTGGGAAAGGTTCGCTTTACTTGCTCTGAATTCGATACGAGCCAGGTTATTCTTTGTTTTTCGGAATGAATGGAAAGTTTTCCTTTGAGAACTCCTAATGGGCCGAACATTGTGACTTACGTTGTTCAATTGCGAGCGGGCTTATCCACATGATATCAAGTCCAGTCCTACTTTGCTAAGCTTTTTATATCGTACAAGGATCTCTTTGAAGGCAAATATAATTTAGCACCAGAAACTTGACATTTATGCATATATCTTCCCGTCTACCCCTTCTCAAAAAAGTTCTTCCGTGCCCTGCTCGTATACGAGTCACTAGAGGACCCTCCCCCCTTTCGACCTCCTTTATGGGAAAATAATTCAAATAACTCGAACTGACGAATAAAGTGAATATTTATGAGAAATTTGAGTCCGACACAGAAAAAAATGAACAACCATAAATGCATGAAAAATAATTAAAACATGTCGGACATTGTGTTTTTCATACGTCAGAACAATGTTATCTGATTAGCGTGGCATTTTGAAGAGTATGCCCTCGACACGAGAGCGAGTTGCAAAAAGGACTCGATATGCCATGTATTACGACATGTATTGATCCTAATGTACTCCTGCGGGGAGCGAGCGAAAAAACTGCAATAAATTGGTAATGGTGTGGTACAAATGTTGTAATGCATATTCAAAAGGTGCTTAAGATGAAATGGCGTTGATAAGTCCTGTATTATGCATCCGATAAAGTCATCTGCGCCACTTAAAAAGCAGAAATTCTGTATGATTGACATAGTGGCACTGAATGTCCCAGGTACAAAGTGGACAAATTCAGTTATGGAAGTTTCGTGTTCATAAATTTAGTGGGACCAGGTATGTGATCCGCAGATACATACAGGCTGGTGCTTTTTGCACTTAATCATGTTTGTAATTGGTTGTAGGTAGTAAAATATGAACTGCTTGTCTCTTGTAAGGAGTATGCTTAACTTTATCTCCATTGGCATGTGTTGACCATGACCAAATAGTGGAGTTCCCAGAATCGTAGGGCACATCATTACAGTAGATGTGGATTTTTATCCAAGGTATGTTATGGGGGACAACTCAGGGAACATTTGCGATTAACAGGATCAATACCCGAACCTCCTTTAAAAAAATCCTTAGAAATACACCACCACGTTTTAGAGTAAAAATCTACTGGATCCAGGTTAAAAGCTTTTCCGATTAGTTGCACATTTTTTTATATCGGATTAGAGGGGAATTGGTTGCAAAAAGTTCAATCATGGGATCATCCTACAGTTTTTATGCTGAGTTTGTACAGAAAGTAAGCATGCAGTGCCTTTCTAGAATTCTTCCGACCCAGAATTAAGGTCTGGTTTGATCTGCTCGGTTGGATTTTTTTAAGACTGTTTGGGAAAACGCCAAGACTTCTGCTAACTTTGCGCGCTATTGGGTAGACATAAGCCCCAGTGTCTATAATTTCGCATTTCAGAACTCAGGGCCTGTGATCACCGTATTCTTGGTTGGGATACACGTCACTGCATGTGTATTGTGATAATATTTACTACAGTAATTCAGAACGTCACCATGTTGAAAAGGTCCGATTCCCTAATTTAGACAAATCTGGATTTAACATCACTATCTATATTTTCAATGAATCGACGATTTTTGTTGGTGGGGTTTTGTTATCAAAAAGCCACGTTGCTCGTAGTTTGGAGGAATAAAAACTTGTTTGAGTGCCAAAGATACCCCTTTACCAAAAAATGTTTTAAAATGTTAAGGACGATGTCGCACGTTTGATTGCAGCAAAATCGAGAATGGCCCAAGAATTTTTATTCGGACTAGTAAATGTGACGACGCACAAAAACTAGGTGCTTTACACTTCGCCTGCGTCAATATTGGCGCGAAATATGTGATGTGATGGAAGCCTTAGAAGAAAGACGGATTGATTGATACCGAAACCACCATAACCTAATGACTGGCGTACGAGCGTAATTTGTTCTATGCACAAAAAGGAAACAAGCTTACCTGTTACAATTGTGGAGGCAGTTCAGTGTTGTGCACGTCCTACAAGATCCTGACGCAAACCATTCAAGCTAGGTTCGAGCCACATATAGACAAATTAATTGGTGAATACCAATGTCGCTTTCGAAAAAGGCGATCCCCGATGGTCCAAATATTGATGGTCAAACAACTACTGGAAAAATGTTATGAGTTCAATATCGACGTGCATCAGATCTTCGCCGACTTCCTGCAAGGGTATGACAGCATCAAAAACGTGCTATATCGTAACATGTGCGAGTTCCGCCTACCAGAAAAACAGAATGACCGAACTGAAGATTCAAGATTCAGCCTTAGAATCCCATGTAAAGGTGCTTGACAAGCTAGCGCAATACTTCGAAGCGCACTGTGGATTAAAGCAAAGAAATGGGCACGCCTGCATGGTTTTAACCTAGCCCTTGAATATGTTATTTGCAAACTGGAGTTAGGTACCATGGGAACATTGCTTCACAAATCTTCGCAAATAGTGGGATTCGCTGACGACATAAACATCATGGCACGTTAAATTCCAGACGCCAAGGTAATATTCCTACAACTAAATGAATCAGCGCTTGAAGTCCACCTAAGAATTATTGAAAAAAAAAAATAAAATTCATGACCCAACCAGGAAGACAGATACGAAAAAACGTGGAAACGAGGACAATTTTGTGTACATAGGAGTAAATATAGCGAAGGACGGTAATGAAAAGGACGAAGTTCAGCGACGAATAATGATGGCCAACAAATTGTACTACTCAGTTCTACGGATAATGAAATGTAAGAGGGTGCACAGGAAAAATGAACTCCGAATCTACAAGAACATAATAAATTAGATACAACGATGAATACCAGCTCTATGACAACCCAGCAGCATCGGTGATGGAAAAGCTGCAAAAATTGCAGCGGGCAGGTAACGTAGAACGGATGGATGACGAGAGAATACCAAACAGGATGTTCAAAGGCAGACCCGAAGGACGCCGCCCAATGGGAAAGCCACGCAAACGGTGGGAGAAGTTAGCGGACGAGACCAGCAAAAAACTACTGAAATTTCCCAACTGGAGGACGTAATCGAAGGATCGAGTCGCTGCAGGAAGTTTATCTTGGAAGCCAAAGGTCGATTTGGTCTGTCGCGCCATTGAAAAAGAAGAAGAAACCACCATAAGTTTTTTTAACTTAGGAGTTCACCTAATTAACGACGTTTGATACAAGTAGGAGTGATTATGCATTGAAATCCGAAGCGGTCAGCCGACATCAGCTTTCGTGAATCTTAACCCTTAACGTTAATCCAAAATTTGTATCTTAGTGATGATTTTGTGTACAAGTTCGAACTCATATAGGGTCTTTTTGCCTTTGTGTATATCCCATAGAAAATGTCGAGAGTATAAACCAATATCATTTGACCAGATATCTGGAAGTAAAGCCCGCTGTTCCGATTCACAGTTTTTCGTCTTTCGTGCAGGAGGACTTAGCACGTACAAGTTTTAAGACGGACCTCATTCATGTCGGCGGTAATAAACTGATTAATTAGAGACACTTTTCAGTCTCTTGCGCCTTCGAAAAGTCGCTCTACTTCGAGCTCGAATGGATGCAGTTTCTGGGCGTTGGCTTATACTTCTAGTGAAATCTGGAAAAGTGCGTTCTTGCCCAAGTACATACCAAATTAACAGAGTCTCTATGTTTTTATCCTTTACCACTGATTCAGATGAACTATTCAGATGAAACGAGTCCCATTCATATAAAGTTCCTGTAAATGTCCACTTGTACCATAGTACTTCAACCGTTAACCGCTTCAGAAAATGTACCTTGAAATCCTTCAGAACTTTCAAAGAAATGTGTAGTCTTTCTGCACTGCACTGCACCAAGTAGCTCAAGGAAAGCTCATTCCTCGATTCCTCGATTAACCTTGGATAGTGTTCCATTGCATGCCGACTTTCCTACAATAGAATCTCGCTTTGTGATCAGCACATTCATGTGTTTCTGAACTGTGCGCGGACAATATTCTTGGTTTGATATTATTTCAGGAATAAAGAGCTCAATAACACAATGTAGTCGCAATTGATGAGAGCTTGAAACTTTCCAGCGATTGTGGCAGCGACTGTTGGTTGGAATGTCGATGTTAGAGATATTTGCATTTCCAAACTCTAGACAGATCAAAATGACAAAACGATGACCAATTTTTCTAAAGATATGAGAGAATCCTGAGTCCGCCATCCACTTGATGGTGGATCGGACAAATTGGAAGAAACCTTCCTTCTTGGTTTCCGTTTCACGGACCCCTCTGTTCTGGGCTAGCATCCATATTTTTAAAAATTGTAGACTTGTGGTTGGACGAATTTAGCTCATTAATTTTTATGTCGACGTCGGTAAAAACGATGCTTCCAAGATATACGCATATTGCAAATAGGAATAGTGCGATGACCCATCAGACTGATTACCTTGGTTTTGCTGGTATTTATACTCAGCCCAAATATGCTTGCTCCTTTTTAAAAACTAAAGCAATTTGGCCAAAATCCATCACTCGATAAGAGAATTAGCAGATGCCATCAGCGTAGCCGAGATGTTCACAATCTGTTACAACCCTCCCCGCCTCTACCCCTAAATCTATTACAGGCTTCACAATGAGTGGAAGGGCATTAGTGTGGTCGTTTCAAGATCCAGAATGGACATTAACCTGCACCTTTTTAACTGAGGTTTCCTACTATTTTCCGATGCCTTCTAGGATTATCCAACTATTATTTTTGTGGCAAGAAGGAGCATGAAAATTAATCTACAATTGTCGAAGCCAAGCTGCCGTCCCTTTCTCTGGAATATTAACGATCATTCGCTTCTCCTACTCCATCGGAAAAACTCAGATTGGTAGAACTTATTTATTAGTAGAGGTAGCACCCTGCCTTGCAGAGATCGTAGGCAACATTTCTACGGAGAGTAAGTTAAGCTCACCGGCTTTGTTCTATTTTGGCGCATTGGTAGAAGTGGTGAAGCGCTTCTTCCACCTCTTCAGGTGCTGGTCATCGTAGATGAGGAGTCTATCATTAACGCCCCTCATAGGGACATCGAAAGATTTACGACCATCTGTAACGTACAGTATATGGTACTGGAGTCATTGTTATTTGCGCCAGCTTCTACTTCCTTGACCAACGAACTCATGAATTCACTTTGTTATAATACACCCTACATGCATCACATCCATCCCCGTTCGCAGCGATCAATAGAGCTTTTAGTTTTCCATGTTCAATGATCCTAAACTTCGCCAATCTTTTCCGGGAGAATTGCTTACCATTTCTGCCTTTATACAACTAGAAAAGCTCTTTACTGTTGGAAAAGCGGAGCGATTAATTTTTTGGGGAGTTGAGGTTGGGGCGCTTCTACAAGCAGATATAACCGGGACACGCTGGCGATGGTTAGCGATATATGAAGGACTATTTTGTAACCTACCCGATCTACGTTACACATATTTAGAAGACAACTGCTCGGAAAGTGTACAGTCGGCAACAAATGTTGCAAAAATAAACAAATCTTTCATAGTTTTTGTTAAGCTCACTAATATTATTCCCAAACAATGTGTGGTCAGACCCCACTTTCCCATTCAGATCACCCATCACGATCACAATGTCACCTTCAGGAAGCCATTCTGGAATATTTAACCTGGACTGGAATATCGGCACCAAAGTCCTTCCAGAAATTGGGTCCCATATTTTGGGAGCTCCAACACGGATTTTGAGGAGCCTACATTTCAAAAAACAACCATAAATCGTTTTCAATAGTTCAAGGTTATAATAGCCGCTACTTTTAACAGTGCTCCATAAAAAGGCCTAACTGATTGACGTTTTCACAGATTCAACTAAAAGATAACATTTTCATTTTCAAAGCGAGAACTACCAACTGCTGGTAGTTAACCTTATATGTATGTGCCTATACTTCTAAATGGAAAGCACTTTGTCCACGTTCGATTGAAAATGGAATGTTATTCTTGAAATTTTTAGTCTTCGTGTTGCACGAAACTTGAGGTTCGGCTCCTTCCCGTCTTTTCCCACTCCATTCTACTAATCTTTTCCTTTTTTCCTTTCTGAGTTACCAACTTCACTCAGAACCAAGCACATCAGGAAGGAATGTGTATAGTTGGCAATTTTCGCATTTTTGCTTCCACCAACAGATTGAAACACTTGACATCAAGAAGGAATTCCAATTGTCCAAAATCTTAATTTAACATCTAGTTCATATATCCTATTGTCCTTATTTTCACAAGATGTCACTACTGCCTACTTCCAACCTCCCAGTAAAACCCTAATAAGCCTTTTAGGGAAATAAGCAAAAAAATAAATTGGACAAAAACCAATCCGTCAAATGGTAGTCAAAAGCTTGAGGCAGACTTAAGGGAAAAACCAATTTAATTCAGGACAAGATTAGGATTTCTAGAATTGATTCGCCAATACCTTGAAGAGAAACTGTGGTTAGACTGCGACTGAGTCAAACCTATGATTATTGATTTTGTAGTTGTACTTCTATCTATTCTACTTCAATCGGCCTTCTCATTGGTTACAATGAGAAGGCCGATTGTTCACTGCGGTATAAATGATAGTTGTAAATGGCTTAAAGTCCTTCTCCGGAATAAGAGAGAGAAAGAGCCATTTAGATAGAATTGCTTTATTTCAACCGCAGGAAGGGAACTTCAAATCGAATCTTCGGTCCCTAACATACTTTCGTTAATACAATCGGAGTAACCAGTTCGGAGTCTTTTTTCAGCCTTTGCCTCTTTCGATAGCGGAGTTGACCCGTTTATATAAAATTCGTCATATTTCTGGGTCTTTTTAACCGAAATCGAACCATCACCGTTTCGTTACACCTATGGCTTGTTTCCATCGGGTTTGATTTTCAGGCCCATCTTCGTTAATGAAGTCTCATTAGCGCGGATCACATGACATTACCATCGAAGATGCGTCGCCCAAAATTTCTTTATTTGTCAAACTCTACAATGAGTTTTTGTCTAAAAAACTCACTATTCGGCATTCAAAAGATAAAAGCATATTGTTTACTGTTTTTGCAATCCATTCGTAAAATTACCATGGAAATTCGGTTTCATAACCGGGCGACCCCCTTAAGTGTTACCGTTTATAAGCCGCTCGTCTGTCCGCCTCCAGGCTCCGTTTTAGTTATCAGATGGAAATATTAAGAAAGATTTTACCCTTCAATCTGAGAGATATGACGAACATTTTTTTCCGTGGATATTTTCATAGGCAGTGTTAAGGGCTTATAAAAAAAACAGGTCTAAAGTAATAAATTCCCCCTTCATATCACAGAGAATACACGTGAGTTGACGATCCAGAATTTCCTTTCCTAGAAAGTTCAACTCTCAAATTATCAGTAATAACGTGTTTGATTGCGAAAATCTATTCACTAAAAAGGAAAAGGTAACTATAACCCGAAATCTTTGGATGATTCTTATCCATCGAGATTACAATCGAGTTTTACTTCCGAGACAAAATTGTGGGCTGTGTTGTTGGGGTTGTGATTTCAAACTAAAACACTAAAACACCTTCAACTCCTTTTCAAGTTACTTTTGCCAATTTTAATGAATGAAAGTGGCGTCATTAATTTGTTCTTTATTTTGCATGCGTCGCCCGGACGGTAGGTTTCAAGGCTTCAAATTTGAACTTAAGAATCCATGCCCGTTCTGAAGTTGAGATCCCTTTAAAGATTCAAAGTTAAGACTTGCATGACCACTGCTTGTTAATTAATTAATTATTTCTCTGAAGATAACGACAACTGAATAATTGGTCTGAATAAGATTGTCAAGTGGAAAGACGCAGTGTTTTCGAAATAGAAAGAGATGTAGTTGCCTTTGAAGCATTTTAGGTAATACCTAAAATGCTGAATTTGATGTGATAGGGGACGCTGAAATTATTTCTGAAAATGAATGCTGAAATATTAGTTGGCGCTTCACTTTACAATTGACGTATTCGGATATTTCCATTCAAAATATGTATTAAAATGAATTCTCCCAACATGAATTCGGGTCTTGTCAAACTTCTCTGGATGTATCCTGGTTTCAGCGAAAACTGTCGCTAGGATATGTTTTATATAGTAAAACGTCACACAAAAATACACACCTAGTATAGCTAGCTTCCACACACGTTCTGGCACTCTCCGAACTATGGGAATGTTGAATCCTCTACAACATGTAAGGTGATTACAATATGTTGTGTCATGTAGACAAAATCCTTTGCAAATAAATTACCTCGTAATCTGTCGGAGTGATGTAATTGAAAGTCTTCTACCAAAGTTTTCCATGTTTTCTCCTAATACTACTTTTGTACAAAATTTAGGGAAATTTTTAGAAGCAGTATATGTCCCGAATTGATCATTTTATTATCAAATGTATCTCTGTGAGGATGGAGAAAAGAATGAAGTTATTTTATATTATAGTAGCGTATGGAGGAGCTTTTTTTGAACTTCAGGCAAGTAATAAGTAAAATTCAAGGAAATATAAAAAATTTTTTACTGAAAAGCGATTCACTTTCCGTCATTATCATGTATATAGTTGAGGCATTTTTCGTACCTTCTTCATAAAACGATGCCTGCAATGAAATTTAAATGACTTAACCCTGTTTTGAAGTCCTCCTAACTACTTCTTCTGTTTAGGAAAAAGATGGCAGTTCCTAGGTGAGGTCATTGAATTGCATTTAGCGAGGTTTTTGATTGTCAGTTAATATCTTCCAAGTAAAACATTTTTCATAGCTTGAATATTCCTTAATGAAAGAGTACAGAGAAGATATGGAGATTATTGGAAATTTGACAGACAAACAACTTATGTCAAACCGGTGAATAAGTCGCACTAAAGCGAGATACTTGGGTGCTTCACCTTCACTTTTCGACACCATTCATGCACACATACATATAAAATAATTTCCACACATTTAACAACAGACATGACATGCTTTTACTTTGAGCTCCTTTCTAAATCTTATCACACGCCGCAAGATACGTTTTCTCCACGCATAACCAATTGATAATCGTGGGCCTATGTCCTTAGTAAAACTTTACGCCGGAGGGTTTCGCCAAAAATACTTTCGGCGCAAACCGCAAAATATTTCCAGATAAATATTTGCGTGTCCAGCATCGCTACCGAGGTCCTGCATCACTAAGGTATTGAATGTGGACAGACTAGTGCACAAACATTTCTACCACCCAAGAATTACAGAACCAAGACCAAAAATCTTCAAGTTTGAGCAACGCCGGGGTTGAGCATCTTTACAAATTATATGGTTGCCCGTTTAAAGCGCATTGTTCATCATCATTAACGGCGCAACAACCGTATCTGGCCTAGGCCTGCCTTAATAAGGAACTCTAGACACCCCGGTTTTGCATCGAGGTCCACCAATTCGATATCCCTAAAAGCTGTCTGGCGTCCTGACCTATGACATCGCTCCATCTCAGGCAGGGTCTGCTCGTCTTCTTTTTCTACCATAGATGTTGTCCTTATAGACTTTCCGGGCTGGATCATCCTCATTCATACGGATTAAGTAACCCGCCTACCGCAACCTGTTGAGCCGGATTTTATCCACATTAGATCACACAGATTTCGTCGTTATGTAGGCTAAGTGCATTGTTAGATATACTTTAATAGTACATAACAGAACCATTGCCACAGGTTGACACTAGATGACGAAAGTGGTAACGGATATTACCTTTCGACCGCTTAAATTGCTTTCAATATGCTACGATTCGTATGATGAGCCTTAATTGTCAAACCATAGCTCCAGTCGCATAAAAATCGATAATGGCGATAATTCAGAGGATGTAACATATATCGCAACCTACGTAAGACAAACGGACGAAACCTGGCAATAGAGATGCGGAATTTAAAAAGGGTGACAATCACTCACTCGCATGAGAATACCTGAAGGCTAGCTAGTTGACCTGTGAAAAAAGGGATGCTAATTATTTCATAGGATAAAGAGGATATAATTGGAGGACGGCAGGCATATAACTGAACATTCACTAGGATCCTTACTAGTATAACAACGGGATCCGCAAAATTGCAAAAGACTCATGGAGGAAATTCCGTGAGGAAATGGAAATACTTCCAGACGGAATGGACCCATAAAGGCTTTTCTGGATCTGGCAGAGGGAGAATAACCCTAGGCTAAAGCTAAAGGAAATACGCTATGTAGACTTCTTCATTCGTTGCCAGAAGGCAGGTTGGCTCAGGCATCTCTGAATGGTTAGGTTCCAGATGCTGTCATATGTAGAGGATGTTTACAGTGGGAATCCTAAGGTCTCTATTGTGTGTCCTATTTGCGGGTTACATATTAGCCTCACTAAACGGTTTGGTATCATTCACAGGAATTACTACTGATTCTGAAAATTAACAGCTGGCAAAACAGGCCCCGACTCTAATAGAAGGGGGGTGTAACAGGGAGGATTTCATGATAAATATTGAAAACCTCCTAGTCGTTATGGTGAACAGCTTCAACTGTCAAATGAAGTGAAATATCTGGAAGTATTGTAATACTGGATTGGAACAAACTTCTCTAGCATGTAATTAACATGGATAAAAGGGTATTTTTTGCGAAAAAAGTTCTATATGGAAAGCCATGGGGATCGAAGCATCAATGATATATATACTAAGTCATGACGCTGTCTGTGCTTACTAAAAAAGAACTGTTGACCAAAAGTGGGCAATAGAAGACTACTAAGACATTATCCCCCTTCAAAGACTCGGGCGTCATGGAGGGTTCACAAAGCCTGTAAAAAAGCCAAACGATTTGCAGTTTCATCCAGGACAGAGCTAACTCAACTGATACTGCCTTATCTCCGCCCTGAGAGCAGCGTGACCGGAGTGGCTACTAGGTGTTATTCATTCCCTTATATAGATTTGCAAATATGACGTGGGTGCGAATTATATTGAGAAAAAAAACCACTTAGTAATTCAGGCCTATACCGGTCGAATTAGAACTCACCTTGAACAAAGCTTTGCCCCTTAAACCCTGCTACATTTTGCAGCCCCTCCACCTCCAACTCTCAATCAAACCGACCCAACTTTTCATATACAGGACTCCTCCTTTAAAATTGATCTTAGTGGATCAGTACCCAAGGATTTTATGATTTACATTATGATTACAGGCAACAGATTCATTTGTGATAGTGCTATTTCTGCAACAAGGACCCATACTGAGATTCCAGATTCCAGAGGGGGAAAATCATTGCATCGTTGCATTGATGGTTCCATGGAAGAGTAGGATTTCGCTTCAGCCGTATTTGTCCTGGAAGAGCCAGACATTGTAGGTGCTGACAGAGCTTGATAGATTAGACCATATTTTTTGGTTTACGTACTGATCTTATCCGGTTCGACCGGTTTTCTTGGAGAAGGCCGGCCAGAAACAAATCTTATTAGAATTAATTCGGTGTCTGTCTGTCTGTCACACTTGATTTGCCCGAGTGGTTTGTGAATCCTTTTACATATAGCATGTGGCGTCATTTTTGAATTGGAGATATATGCGAATGGGAAAATTTGAATACGAAATTTCTTAAACAAGATGAACACAAATTCCGACTTGTTTAATTAGCATTTTCAGGAGATATAACGAGGCATAACTATCCCAATGCCCCTTGTCATGATGGAGTATCATATATGGGAGGCATTGATTCTCTATAGATTTTAATCGTTGAAACGATGTCATTGAACGCTTATTTTGGTACCGTCGGTTCAAAGTATGGCTTTAGTTCGGCGATCAAAGATTATCACTGTTCAGACCTCTTTTGAATGAAACGCACATTTCTCCGTTCTCAGAAGACGATGAAAGTGGGGGATGAAGAAAAAAATAAGAATAAAAAAGGAGAAAATGGTTGAAGTGTCGAGTTTTTCTTTTTTTTTAATAAACTCTAAACTCTTCCCAACTTATTATCCCCCCCCCCGTCGATTTATAAGTTGGGATTTTGAAATGAAAATATCACCAAAAAAAAAACTAATTTCTGAAAAACAAACTTTATCTAAATCGATTCAATGTCTGTCTGCTCGTCATTTTGTCAGTCGCACTTTCAAGCAGCTAAACCTATTGTCATTCAATTTAGTGCGAAACCCTTGATATGCAGTGAATAGCAGGATTTTATGTTTGCTATGGGGGAGGGGGTTCTTATACATGTGAAAGGGGGTGTACATTTTTTCCCAGAATATGGTCATGTGGGGTATCAGATGAAAGGACTCAATTAGTACTATTTAAAACTGGAGGGTCAGGGAATTAGAACCTGAAATATACAGTTTGGTTTTTTAAACCAATTCAAAGAAAAATCTGAAAAAAGGAAGGTTGCGTTGGTTTTTAAAGAAATAAGGTCCTAAGGTATTGCCCATCAGACTGTTAACTTTAGATTTACATAAAGTCTGTTAAAGAAGGGGAGAGGTTCATAAGCTGCAATTTGTTAGATTTTCTTTAGTAAAATTGTGGAGGAAGGCGAAGTTAGAAAGGTCATTGTGAATATATACTGAGATGTCGTTAATTTATAAACTGGTATGCAAAATAAAAGAAACCCCCTCCATCGATCAGCGTATTCATTCAACCGCATCCAGTACAAGGACATTCGTTCGTCACTGGATGAGTAAAGATCGCCATGGATTTACGCACGTGGGTACAAAATGCGACAAGATAATTTTTGGGGTATGCAATTCCTTCATTTCCAGTCCGACTCCACATTTGGTCATGGAAGAAGATTTGGCCTACCCCAAAACCAAAGCTACAGAAAAGACTCTTTCGGAAATTAACCCTGGGGCGAAGGGAGGTTGGTTTTAAATTTTTTTGTTGAATTTTTTTATTTGATTTTCTAAAGGGAGAACCTTTCAAGAATATTGTGAGAAAATTTGAGCAAATATTCGGAGCAAAACTAAGGAAGATACCGGTTTAAGCAACCACCTCTTATACATAACTCCGCGCGCATTCATGTTTCGAATTGCACAAAGCTGCAGCTGCTAAAGCATTGGACGCGTTCAAACACACATTTAGTGCTCTTTCAAAGGATATTTTCGATGCCATCAACCCTATCGATAAGGATCTGCGCAAAGATGCCCTCCTGAAGCGATGTTTCGGAGATTTTATGTAGAACAACCATGAGAGTTCAAACAAACTTATGTGGAAAATCTCACCCAAAGCACTAGAGTGGAATCTCTGTTATCGTTGAGATTGCAGCGTATGTGGCAGCCTGTGTCTTCAATGAAGGTGGTTTGCTCTACTAACCTTTATGCAAGGCATCAGAGTCAGTAGTGGGCCAAGCGCCCATTTTTTAGTCACGAAAAGCCGAATGGAACTGGGAGCTGAAAAAACAGCCTTAAGAAAGTAGGATTCGTCATAGACAGGAACGAAAAGGTGCTTTAGACATAATGGGTGATAGCGACATCCTTTCTGGACATAGCATCGATAATTCAGTGTGAGCTAAGCCGATAGAACTCGCTTATGAACGTTTCACTCCATTTGTTTAGTGTTCAAAACTTCAAAGTGTTTTTCCACAACTCCAAAATTATTGCACCGATCCTTTTGAAATTTTGAACACTATTTCTGTACATACACAGTCTGTCTTAAAGTAAATAGGACTTTTTCAATAATTAATGATGATGCCATATTGATGTATCTATAGGCGTTCGAAGGGAACATCTTTTCCCGACTTTCTGTAAAAATTTCATGACATTTGGTTCACTGAAAACAAAATTATTGCGCCTAAAGTGACAGTATGTTTGCGTTGTCGGTGTAAAAGTGAGCATTGAGCAAAGAGCCAATAATAGGTTTTGTTTAAAACTCGATAAAACATTTACCGGAACGTTTCAATTGATGCAACAAGTTTATGGTGATGATTGTCTATCCCGTGGAAGAGTTGATGAGTAGAATACGTGTTTTAAAAAGCGTCGTTAAGATACCAATGACGACGCTCCTGTTGGCCTGGCGAAATTCGTGATTACGCCAGAGAGTATCGAAAAAGTGCGAGATTTTCTCAAAACTCGGCCTAAATTGTCGTTGCGTTTTAGGGGATCCCATCAGAATCCAACATTGTAAGGATATCGTTAAAGAGTCGCAAAAGGCCAAAAACTTCCTTTATAACATTGTTACTGGTGACAAACCGTGGTGTTTCCAATACGATTCGGAAACAAAGCGTCAAAGTGCAAAATGGAGACCACAAAACGAGCCAGCAGCTAAAAAATCTCGTTTTCAAAAGTCAAAAGTGAAAACAATGCTAATTTGTTTTTACTATTCAAAGGATATTGTTCATCATGAGTTCGTTCCACGGGACCAAACGGTTACTGCGGGGATTTTATCGGTCTTATTATCTATTCGGAAAACTTCATTTGCCGATGAAAGCCAAGCGCTATTCTGACATTCCGGCCATTCAAACGGCGTGTACCGACATCCCCCGAAACATCTAGGTCAACGACCCAAAATCGTCATTTGAAAAATTGTTAAGTCGCGCAAATCAGTGTATTGAGGTGGAGGAGACTATTTTGAATAAAATAAAACAATTTTGCCGAAAAAAAACCATTTTTTTGTTCTTATTTCGAAAAAGTCCTGTTGACTTTGAGACAGACTACAATTTACGATAGAGAGTTTCCTTATTATGTAATAATAAATTAGCGATTTTATTCCGCGCCTCATCTGACGCGATCTCCGATTGAATTTGGATAAAACGGAGCTTTTGATGAGCGATCCTAATGAAATAGGTACTACCACCGTAAGTGATCGGGGCCCGCCGAGAGCTGGGTGATTTTAGTATCTTGGAACAATGTTATCACCTAACGATGAGTGAGGTTATAAGGTTGCTTTACACATCAGCGCTACTTGGATGAAGTGGTGTTCTACAACTGGAATTCTTTGTGATCTGTCTATTAATGAACGTCGTTCTCTATGATTCTGAATGTTGACTGACTAACAAAGACAATAAACGCTGCCTCGCGGTAATGGAAGTCAAAATGTGTTTGCATCGATCATGGAAGTATTGCGCGAGAGATGCTAACAATGGCATGTGTAAGTAATAAGCCTATAGAAGTGTGTCAAATAAAAACACAGATAAATACGTTAACGACCAAAGTCAGGATTTGAGCTGCGGGCATGACATAGAGAGGTTCACGATTAAATGGCTTTCGCCGGATAATCCAGGATAAGCCTAAGTGAGGATGACACTGCCGCGTTGACGGAACATATAATTCTATTATAGTTCAGTGGAAGTACAGAAGCGACGATCTTAATCTTAATGTCTAGTATCTACAATTTTTTAGATATTAAGTCAAGAGGTTTGTTTACCCAGTCACTGAACTATATCAGTTTCTTTTCCCTGATTTTCCCACATGCCATAATACGAAATATTTAATGCATCAATTACAGTCCCCACAATTTTTCATAAAAGACCCATCACATTACTGAGTCCATGGTTTCTGCTGTTTATCCACGTCTAAAATGCACTCAATATTGATCACGTACTCGGTTCATACGTGATGCATTTTGAAAGCTTAAAAATGACCGCAAAGGTCTCTTCCTGACCTCTTCAACTTGTAATTTTCGTTATTTCCAATTTTCGATTTTATATGATGAAAGGCTGCAGACGATTCCGCTGAACGGAAAATGAACGCCGATGCTGGAATGGTCTTTAAGAAATGGTAGCCCACTAATAAAATTGTAAGGGATATTACATGAATTTGTGGTTATCCCGACAAATTGATGTTTTAATAGAATATTAAGTGATTATTATGATTAAGCTTGAATAAAATGGAAACCTGGGAAACTACTTAATAGTCTTGGATAATTGAGGTACTGAAGATGCACGATTAACGGAATGGTGATTATGTAGTGGAAACGAGAATTTTGAGGGCGAAAATGCTTATTTCAAAATGAGTTTTTCAAGGATGAATGGATGTAAAAATTATTTAAATCAAGAAGTGGTACTTCACGGAAATGGAAAGTTTTAAACTGGCTATTTGGTGAGTGGAAGTTTTTCTCAATTGATGTGGTTAGTTTTCTTTTGTGGAATTTCTGGAGCAACGCTTAGTTATGCGATCAGGTTAATATGAATGCTCGTTAGCAGCTCCATCGTGACCATGGATACTATTTATAATGAGTAAGACCATTTGACGGCTATCACGATAATGTCCTTAAAAGTATGTTACCATTTCAAGGGGTCAGTTTCTAATATCAAAATGCTAGCCATAACGCCAATACCGATAGGATTAATAGGGGAATTTCGCACTATCAAAGCTACGTTACTAATAGCAATGGTATCCTAACTGGCTACTACGAAAATGCAGATAAATTCTAAAGCTATAGCAATAAGGCTTAGACACTCTATACTAGAGGTTCCAATCAAAACGGGGCCCCATAGTTTGAATATTATCTACAAGTGGGATACTGTTGCGTGGAAAACATATGGAGTCGTCTTCATTCATTTATTTTTCTAGAAGAATTAGAATTTCGCTAATTTCCTTCAATTCAAATTTCTAGTTACTCTGCTCCCATATCTGGAGCATAAATACTACTAATTTCTATTGAGAAGTTACTGTAAAACATTTTCCAATTTCAGTGCCATCCTTATCTAATAACTGACAATTTTCTCTAATGAGTACTGCAATTAATTTGCTATTATTGTTATGCTATTGCTGTCATTATGGGAAACTGAATGCGCAGTGAATTTAATATGTGAACGAGTTAAGGTGCGGGAGTCAGCTGTCAAACAGTAAAATGACATGTAGTTTAGTGAGTGTCCTTTAACAGATGACCGATAGGAAATGAATGATAGAATATGGAGAATAATTGCAAAGCCAAATTGCGATTTTCTATAGCAGTAATGTTATTGAAAGCCCCGCTTATTAGTGTCGAAAATATGAGTAACAAAACCCTTGACAGCCACCTTTCGAAAAGGAATATAAAGTGGTATTGCTGTATTTGTAACTTTTGTGAACGATATTTTCATGGGTCCTGAGATATAGCTGCAATATCCTTGCTAATACCTTAAGGGGGTCATCCCGTGTGAAGGCCGTTTTTTTTTGGCTTTTTTTGAAAAATTATTTTGAAGGACTGGATAAAGACAGAAACGTGATTTTTTCACCATATGTTTATTGATATCTCTAGTATATGTGATAAATTTTTCAGCTTGATTTCGTTGCTAATTTACGGAATAAGTGTTAATTTATGCACCCATCTCCAAAAAAAGGTGTTTTTCTGCTGCCACGCTGGAGGGCGCTGTGTTCATCTGAGGGAAAAAAACTAAACGGCATTTTAATGTGGACAATATTCCACGGTCCGCAAACTAGGATAATTAGAAAATATTAAAAGGTAAATTTTTGGTGGGCTTTTAAACTTAATTTTTTGGATTTTGGTGTTTTTTTATGGCTTTTTGTATGAATAAAAAAAAAACTACCCATCCAATTGCAATTATCCTAGTTTGCGGACCGTAGAAATATGTACTAAAGAAGTCGTGAAAATTTCAAAGAATTTAGTTGGATAGATTTTGAGCTATGATGGCAGCCGATTTTCAAGATGCAGTTTCGAGAAAAACGCATTTGAAAATTTAAATGTGATTACCAACAGTAAAATTTTAACTCACCATTAATCTGCTATACCTGTTCCATAGAGAGCACCCTCCGTTTCTTCAAAAAAGTCTTGTAAGGCCGATTGTTGCTCTCTGGTGTCAATTGTGGCTCTTTTAGCGAGGTCAGTCGATCGTCGTTCGGACCGCCAAATTCGCACTTCATTACGGCGGTCGCCATAAACCTGACATATGTGACCAACTTGACATCCCGTTGTCACTAGGATTTTGAGAATGCCATTGAATCCTTCATTGAACATAATTACAGCCAGAAAAGTGGCTATTTCTACGACCTTGGCCCCAAAATGAAAGTGTTTAGCAGCGAAAGTCCAGAACAACGCATTTAACGACTCATTGTTATTCTGGGTCTCTGCTCCTAAACATCTGTTCAAGAGATCATCTCGTGACAAATCTTCGTAGATTGGTTTGATGACTGTTTGAACTTCTTCAGTCAAAGGTGCCTTCTCGTGGTGGAAACTATCCAGTTCTCCTTTAGCTTCCGCTTTGCACCATTTGTACCAACTGTCCTCGCCTGCTGGACAATTTTGATGCTGAGGATTTTCGTCTGTAGAACATTTATGGAAGAAAGTTTCTCAAATTTCTTGCTTCATTCCTTCTAACGAATTTGCGTGTCGACGAATAGCCAGCCTAGAAAATGTAGTGAGGTCCTTATCAGAAAGTTTTCCAGCCCCTTTTCCACTAATGCCTTTGTGATTCTTCTTTGCATTTCTAAGCCACGTTCCCATTCTTTTCTTGACATGTACTACGCATTCCTTTTTTACTACTACCTATATTTTATGATTTGCAGAAATTTGCAGAAATACCGGAGAAAACTCCAGCAAAATCCAATATACAATATACAAAACTTGTCGCAATTGGAACATCCATGCTCATGCTTGCTAAAAGTTTCTTTGCTGATGTTGATGCGAGGTCCTTTTTCTTCTCTGTCAACTATCGATTCCCATGAAATATTCGTTTGTTAGTGCGAGCATGACGTTGAACGTTAAAGCGATCTCCTTTCGTACGATCCATTTAAAAAAATCACTGAACACACAAACAGCACAATACTTAAAACAAAATATAACTGAGTATAACTTGAACGTCTTTCAGTGCTCACTCTAGACTGGATTATCCTTTTTATTCCAAACAGCAAATAAGTTTAGACAATTGATTGGTTTTCCATCTTTTTATATTTATACCTGTGTTCGAATTTGTAAGGCTCAGGTAAAAAACTAACCGGTAAAAAAAGATTCGATGCTCTTTCTCATCGAGTACTCTAGCCGCGGCTGCAAACTCCTTACCTGTTTAACCCTGTAATTTCTGAAGGACTCGGAATATCGGAAAATCCCTTTGCCCACATATTCTCCACTATATATAGATACAATTCATGCCAAAAAAAAATCGATTTCTCCAACCCGACACACGGGATGACCCCCTTAAGAGCATAATATGAGGAGGTGCTTGACAGTTTCATGTAAGATCTTAAAAACGGCAGTCCTAAAATAAATGCTAGTGATTTCAAAAGGTAGGTTTTGGAATGCGAATTTCGAGTGAGTAGTATGGGGGGTCAAATCCAACTGGCCAACATTGTACGCGAGCCGAGGCAAAGAATTGAATTCGATCCGTGCATCACGTTAAGGAAGTAAATGCCCTAGCGGGTAAGTATGGTGACAAGAAGCCATCCAGGGACTAAAGACCTACTGAAATTTAAAAAATTGTGGCTTCTTAGGTTCTTCGTGCCGGCTCTAGGAGGTGTGACCCGAAGAAAAGTGGTATGTGAAAATGGAGATAGCTGTCTTAGTGTATAATGGAGGTATGTGACGCTACAATGCCGAGGCAGCTTTTGCATCTAAGTAGGAAGCCAAACTACAGTTAAAACCAGGAAACTTCGAACATTGAGATAGTGCAAATGGAAAGCCCGTACACCAGGAACTGGAAGAAAAATACCAAAATCTTCGAAGAAACCTTAAAAATGTCATAAGGAAAAGCAAACGGCTTGCTACAGACATCTGTCGGGCGGTACCTACATGGTTCTAAGAAAGAACATTTGTGGGCAAAAGCCACCTCAATCGGCGTCCCCGTGACTCTTGTTGAAAATAATTACAGCTCAGTTTACTTAGTAGGAGGCGATTGGACCTAAGGCAACTTCCCCGGGGTTGCTGACGAGGAACTACGAGAGAACCGTTAAATGTATTGGAGGTATCCAGGCTTGGACGGAATTCCAATCAAAACTCTTCAGTTGGCTGGTAGGGCCAGGCACGAGTGATTAGTAAACACATTTGAATCGTGCTTGGTGGAAAGAATGCCATCTGTTCAATGGAAGAGGAAGAAATTACTTCTACCGGAGCTCCAAAAGCCATGCTGCGTGCCTTTTTCATTTTTTCTTATCTGTCTTTGAACGAGGTATTGATAAGAATGAAATACAACATTCATTCTGCTCCCGTTCATCAAGCTAGCGGGTAGTCTATCGGAACGACAGTATGTCTTTCGGCTAGTGCGGTAAATGGAACAGCAATGGTGGTGACGCTAACTCGGTCAAATGGGGTTTGATTGAAGCCACTCTGGATAAATTATGAGTTAAAGACTATTTACCTCAGTTAATCGAAAGTTCTCGGAGGCGCTTCTTTAATGGACGAGGGGCCGAAAAGAACATTGTCGAAGCAGATTTAACTCAACGTTCTGTATTGGAACTCCTAGTGTGGAAAACCATGTATAATGAGATCGAAAGACAAAACAGGAAAAGTTGATTTATTTTGCAGACGATCTGCTACTAAAATCTGGATGACGTGGAACTTTATGAAGGTGTAATTCTCCATGCCATCAAACCTTGTTTACGAATGGCTAAACTGAAGATGGCATACGAAAAGACGTAGACGATCTTTATTACCTATCACATGAAAGGCCTGGAGTTTCAACGTGAGTATCTGCCGTGGAGATATAATCCCATGGCCCTCTTCGGACACGGATACGGATTGATTTTGAGACCACAACCCGCCATGACACGGACAGCGGTACTGGTTTATTTTGAGTGTAGGCTCAGTATTCATACCAGTGGATGCGAGGGTGTGGCGCCCGAGTTGTACAATGCAACTCCACGCTTGTGCACACAAGGAGGCTTGCCTGCGATCTGGGGACAACCACCACCACCATGAAGCTCCAACCGCAAACAACAAGAATTCTCCTGGAAAATATACGCTCAGCGGGCTATTCCGGTTCCCATGGCACCAGATAAACTCCGGTGGGGTTTCGTGGCAAGAGACACTTCAAATGAGTCCCATGCCGATTCGGGTCTGTTTGTCTTCTTCGAGTAGGTGGGGACGGTACTCTCCAAGGTTTTGATTGGAACTCGCTCTCCGCACAATAAAACATATAAGACGACACAAGACTTCACTAACATAACACACAAAGAACTGGCAGTTGTCCATGTATGTATTAGTGTATTGAAGTTCATTAGTAGTAAGGCACTGGCTAAAATCGAAGATATCGTCCACTACGAGAACGCTTATATCGTCTAGATTGAGGACGTCATAATACGCTGGACAGACACAAAGAATTTGAAACCAGACAGACACGAAGAATTTTAAACCAACATTCTGAGCCTGAGCCACACAGAATATGCCACAAATAGGATTGCCATTTACTCCTCGGGGGAGTACGTCAACCTCATCTACACGCCATCATTCGCGGTTACCTTAAATGCGCTTCAACTTCCGCCACGACTTCCCAAAGCATCCGCACTCCTCATCTACTGTTCTGCGCCAAGCGCCCTTGGGGCGACGCACCTATAGATAATCTTGGGAGAGAAATTGTCGTCCATTCTTAATGTATGACCTCTCCATTTCCTCTTCCGATCACAGTGCGTACGAATACCAGACCTGCCACTTTGATATTTAAATCTCGTCTAACAACCTTTTGACATCAACCCCCCCATCTGATCCGCACTAACTAAATCAGTTTGCAGCAAAAGTATGCCGCTCCTGTAGGCCATGATACGTCACACTACCAATAGATCAAAAGGAGGAACACCCAACAAAACCAGCACGGCGTCGGTCAAAACTGAGCGACATACAGGAAAAGATGTAAACACCGCCACTCGTTGGAGACTCGTACGTAGAATATTTATCCATCTCGTAGCTCTCTCGCTAAGATGTAGATTGTTTTCGGTAAAATCGTGACAGTTTCTTCGTTGAGCTCGCGACATCGACAAGTTCCATATAAATGGACCTGCAATAGACGGGGAAGAGTTGACGGTTCTTCTTCTTAGCAGAAGGTTAAGGTAGTTTTTATACCGAAGCTTGGGAAACAACTTCAGACAGATCAGCTTGACTTCAATCTTGCTGAAAGGCTTGAAGAGACTGGTTGAACGTCACATTTGTGGTAACGCACTTATGTCGCACCCACTTAGTGAAAACCATCATGTTTACCAACGTGGAAAGTCCTGTGAGTCTGCTCTACATTCTTTGGTTTAAAAGATAGAGGATGCAATTCTGAAGGGTGAGTACGCGATGGGGGTGTTCGTGGTCATTGAAGGAGCTTTTGACTGCGCGCCTTTTGAAAAGCTTTGTGATGCCGCCAGAGCGCATGGTTGATGATGCTTTAATAAAGTCGATCCATGCTATGCTAATGCAGAAATTGCTGTGAGCTGAAGTCGGTGCCGATCGATGCTTAACTGCAGAAGCGATGAAAGGCTGCCCTCAAGGAGGTGTGCAGTCGCCATTTCTGTGGAGTATGCTGATCGACTCACTACTATGCGTACTGAAAAAAATTGCCAATACACGCTTAAGCTTATGCTGTTGACGTGGCTGCGCTTGCTGTTGATAGGGATTTTGGAATGGTGTGTAGAAATATACAACGTGCCGTTGATTTGATAGACAATTGATGCCGCAGGTATGGTCTTTCAGCAAATCAAAATAAAACCATAATAGTATTATTCACAAAAAGGAGAAAACTGGATGGACTTTGCCTTGCAGAGATGAAGGTTGCAACCCTTTAACTCTCCGAAGAAGTGAAATATTCGGGATTCACTCTAGATAAAAGGCTTCTTTGGAACAAACATGTAGAGGTAAAATTGAAACGAGCTGTGCAGACGGACATGTGCCTCGACATGGGGACTTAGGCCTCAGATAGTAATGTGGATATACGTTGTTATCATTAGGCCGATGTTCGCTTATGCATCCGTAGTTTGGTGGGGTAAGGTGAGACAAAAAGGTTTTCGGCGTAAATTAGCCGCGCTGTAAACAACTGTGTGGCTGGGTATTACCGGTGCCACGAGCACGACATCCGGCGCAACTCTGAACGCATTACTCAATTTGCAGCCCTTGGATATATTTATCCAAAGCATTGAAATGAGAGCAGCTCATAGACGAATTCCATTAGATTTATGGAGAAACAAGGGATTAGGGGGACACAGAGCTTTGGAAGAGATACTGGGAGTACTGAATCCAGTCCTTACAATGCCTTCCAATTCTCGGGTCCCCATACATCTGTTTGGTAGAACATATGAAGTTATCCTGAAACATATGGAGAACTGGGAAGTCCCAGAGGAATACATGGCGGGATATATGGAAATCTCCTACACCGATGCCTCAGAAACAGAACAGGGTTCTGGAGATGGAGGTTACCTCTCAAATAAAAATGAGAAGCGGGCTTTTCCTTTGGGACAATATGCAACGGTCTTTCAGCCGAAGTATATGCGATCCTAAAGGCGGCAAACTGGATAATTCGCGAGCGGTTGAAGGACAGGCGCATCGCAAACTGCAGTGATAGCCAGGCTAAATTGAGGGCGTTGAGTAGTCCTTTGATCATCTCGAAAATCGTTCAGGAATTCAGAAACCGTTTGAACTCTATCTCTTGATTCAATACGGTGGAACTATTCTAGGTACCTGGTCACTGTGGCTTTGTTAAGGTTGTCTTCAAAAACTGGGAACAAGCTTCCTACAATGACAAATGGTAGAGCCTAAATGCTCCTAGATACATCAAAATTTTCTTGTCAGAACCGGACATGCGTACCACAAAGTTTATCCTGTTGAAAAGCAGGAGGTCTTGCAGAAGTAATGTGGGCATTCTGACAGGCCATATTCACTAGCTGGACATATGTTTAGAATAGGAATTATCCAAGATGATACATGTCCCTCCTTTAATGAGGAAGCGGAATTCAAGGAGCATTTCCTATGTGAATGCCCCCCCCCCATAGACGCATTAGGAATCAGATCTTCGGTGCCGATGCTCTTCATTTGCGACGGGTAGCATCACATCCACTAACGGAAATCCTACGATAAGTTAACGAATCCGGGATATTGCGTTAGATGGAAGTAGCTCTTTTACAGAGCCAATTCGTGATAGGCATACTGACAAAGCTTTGGCAACAGAGATGATAAACTCAGGTAATGAAATGCGTCTTTGGGAACTACGAAGATTTCAAGGACGTATTTGCTATAACACAACGGATAACAAAGCTTTTCACCTGCATTAAGCCGTTGTCGGTGGGCCTGAAAGTTCGGAAGCCAAGTTGTCTGTTGAATACCAGGTGGGATGTTCACACCCCCAGTCGCTGGACTATAATATTCTCCAGGACATTACCAAGGGTTGGGGCAAGAGATATGATCCTATACGACCGAGAGCTACTCTTATTATTCTCTCACACAACAACTCTCACCCTCCCGTAGGCGCCAATTATACAGACGTTGGACATGAGTTGGGACGACCCACCAGACGGCTTTGTACATCTCGCCAGCCATCCCATCCCAGACAGAAGAATTCTGAGACCTGAGTCTCGCTATGCTCTCCTCGATCACACCACTTCAGGGGAGTTTCTTCAACCCCTTCATCGCGATCGTCAGGAGACACCGAAAGCTCGTATTTTGCAAACAGTTCATCTAGAAAAGGGAGGAACGCACCTTGTCAACAAGGGTTTTCTGTTCACCTTGATCAATGCCAAGTTAAATTTCATGGGGCAGCAAAAACTAGTTCAACTCTATCAGGGATGGTGGTATCCCGAATACGCCACCACACTCGAGGACCTAGGAACATCATGTTCCATTGTCCGAGGTTTAGAGATGATAGAAAGAGGTTGAGCAACGGCTTTAAAATAGTTATCGAGCTCCATATGGTCTCGTGGGGATACGGGCATAAAAATGGGAGTTGATTGTAGTTGGTATGGAACTCATATACAGCTGGAATTTCGCCTTACAGCGTTTTTCTAGGATTTCTCTATCTGTCCGTAAAAAAGTCGACATTTTGGAAGATATAGTAAGGTTCAAGATTGAAATGGACGTACTGATTTCAAAGATTATGAGAGGAGCAAGTTCCCTTCCTGGTACTATTCATACTTTTTTATACAACTGTTTAACGAAATATGGTTCAACCAACTGCATTATACACACTAATTATCCTTTTGTGGCTCTTAAGGTCCACCTTAAAAAAAAACCAAACAAAAACGCTTACCGCAATGTGGCCCAATTAAGTGCTTACGACCAATGGTATGGGGGCAAAATTCGTCTTACCTGAAAAGTAAATTTATAAAGTTATTTCAAATATTTTTCAATTGCTCAGTTCTTTAGATACTTTATTGTTGCTTAGAATTAAGAAAAGATAAAATCAAAGTTCGATTTTTAGATAAATAATATTTTGCACGTTTTGAGCGAATTTCATGTAACCCTACTCTGCCCCCGGCAATGCTTTCTATAATCCAATCGAAAGTTCAATTTCCAACTAATCCAATAAATCTGCCGACATTTAATCGCATTTCATCCATTCAGGCATATTTCAATATTTCACTTATGCAAGTCAAGTCAAAACTGTCCGACCTACATATGCGAAAAACCGAGGCACACCTTCAATCATCGACACCCTCATTTTTTGAGCGAATCTGGTTAACCCTTTTGGCGATCTCCAAGCTTAGCCACCATAAATTTGCTAGTTGGACAGACAATTTCATCTGTGCAATGTTTGATTTATATCGCCGAAAGAAGCGATATTTCAGTGAGTATAGAAAGTACCAGATAATCTATCTATCCTCCCGCAACTGCCTACTGCAACATTGAAGCCAGGTCTTTGATTTAGTTACGGCGTTTCATCATCGTAGTTCGTAGTCGGAGATCTCCTCCTACTAGGTTGCCTGCTTAAGGTGCGATTAAGATAGGTGGAGTGATGATGGATTTATAAGGATTGGACAGTTGGATTTTAATTGATTTAGTAGTGCCTGTGTAATTATAGGAGCCATGAGCAGACTTCATAGTTTCAGTTTTGATTCGTTTAGATACTAGTTTTCTGAACCTGTTTCCAAGTGTTGACATGAACCTCAGAGTATTCGCTCTTTGAAAAATCAATTTATAGACGTACTCTCCCCAGGTGTTCCTCAAAGGTATCGCGCTATGTAGAACAGCCCCCTAGCGAAGCTGTTATATCAACTGTTTGATGCCAGAATTTCTGGCAGATTTGTGAGCCTTTCCAGCATGAGGGTTACATCTCGGAAGAATACGCGGGAGTGCATTCATGGGTCCGTGTATGTCGCAATTAACATGCAATCTGCATAAACATTGTTATCACGTCTTGCATCGTTAGGCTATGCCCCAAACTCTGGTCGTCTTGTAAGTTGGGACATGTTAGATGTCTGCGCTTCATCTGCATGGAAAATCTGACTCTGACGTAAGAGCCGATCTACAATAATTATGCGTTTGATTGTCTCCGTCAATGAAGCGATTAGAAAGGATAATTGATAGCCAAGCCTTTGAAATTGTGCAAAGATTGCATAATCAAAGTACAGCGCTGCGACAGAAAGTATCTGTTATCTACGATCGCAGTAAGAAGGAGTAAACTATTTCGATTGATAAGTCAAAAGTAAATTTAAGACTCTTACAGCTCCTCGCTCTTACAATCGCATCAATTTCACTCAAACAACGTTACTATTACTATCTAGATCCATGTTCCGCTTATTTTTACGAGTCTTCCATTTTTACTGCGTTGTCATCATCATCGCCATCATAATTGCAACAATTGCTTCAACATAAATTCTGCGAGAATTCATAATTTTTGATACACACCTGAAATAAAATTGTTTAAGCCAATCGCAAGTGGTACGGGCGCAACATGTTGGCGGATGATAATCTTTATGCAAAACATATTCAGCAAAAAGGAAGAGGTTCGCGCATGTTGTTGTTGCGCTTGTTGTTTCTCAATGAAGATCCTTCGGATGTTGCGTGGATTGCATCTCGGAGACTTGAACATCAGTCATAATTTATACGACCTGGGCAACTATTAGTTCTTAGCGGGGCGCTTAAGATGCACTCGGAACAATTATCTGAATAATTTTTAGATTGGCGTTGTTTCTGCTCAGCCTAGTTTAACCCTTGTTAGTGAGTTCCAGTTTACAAGGGTAGGTTTTGAATTTTGCGCAAAAGGCGCGATCAAGTAGCAAAAGTGGTAGTAAAATAAGGGTCGGTAGATATGCCTGCGCAAAACATTCCAGGAAAAAAGATGCACTCGAACGTATCTACGGAATTCTATCTTTTATTCGATTACGTAGAGAAAGGTTAGTGATAAGTCCGAACGGGGACCAAGAAAAGCATCCATAATCAGTTCCCTGGAAGCAAAGCCCTTTTGAGACCTACCCACTCTCACTTTCAAATTATTCCTTCAACTCAATTGGAAAGGATCGACAAGAAGCGCCAAGAAGGATAACAAGACGCCACTACCCAATTCGCTTGGATCATTTGCATGCTCCGTGAGATGATGCCATATCAATAATTTCATTGATTTATGGCACTTATAACGCGTGAACGGCAACATTAATAATTCCCTTTCAATTTTATTGTACATAAATTTCATTAATTTATACTTTTGTTGATGCTTTGTACATTATAATATTTAGTCCGATGTATCTAAGTTTTCCGCTGTGTCTTACTTCAAGCCAATGAGCCGGAGTACCAGAAGGCGCACAAAGAAAAAAACGCGAGAGGACGTCATATTTTCCGTTTTCTTGTGGTAAATTATTGCGATGGATTTTCGCAGGGCTGCCTGCCGTGCCTGCCTTGATTCACGAGGACCGTGTTAATTCTCCTCATCTTCTATCCCTTGATACTTTGGCGAATTAAACAATTTCCTCCGTTCGATGCGCCAAGAAGTCACCCCGGTCAGTGCAAGGGCTAGCTTGACTTTTTGCTACTTTTTTGTCTGCAGCAGTACCATCATCGTCGTCATCATCATCATCATCGTCGTGTTTTTTCTTCAATATGCAGATTTAGCCGCTGTGTTGCATTTATGGACATGCAGTTAATTATGAGCCCCTGTAGATATTCTCCTGATGCCAGATTACATGATTTATATTATGGAATGGCAAAGGTAAAATCGAAATGCATTCAGCAAGACTCGGCCCTGAGATGTTAACAAGGAAGTTGGGGATGATGGTGAATGTAAAGGGAAAGTTGAAGAGCAAAAATGTTACAGTTCTAGGATTAAAACTTTACTTAATTACAGTATGCATCTATTGTATGAATTTAAGACGTATATATTGGAGGAAGGCTTGCTTCTGCAACAAGGGTGTATTCAGAACACCTACAAACATTTTGATAGCTATTTTTTCTCTTTTAGTAATACGTTCGCGGAGAAATAATATTCGGACAATTAGTCAATCAACTAGGCTGATCAAACATCATTTAAAAAAGTCACATATAAATATATCTATTTGACGATCTACATAAATATAGTACCCTCCTTCTAGAATAGAAGTCTAAATAATTTTATTGACATAAATTATAACACAAATCCTAAAAAAGGAACAATTCTAAAGGAAAAGACATACTTTTTCCTTCAGTTGAGTCAAGCCACGAACGATAACATGACCTTAGGGATTGTATATGTATAAATATGTGATTGTATATGTATATGCCTGCTACCGCTGAGCTATACGCTACACCTGCCGTCATCCCGGGCTTTTGTCACTCTTTGCTAATCGTTGCCTTACCATACATCCCTCCCACTCCGTGACCCCTCTTGTGTGTGAAGCTGACGAAATATGGCTCTCCCAAACGAGTGATAGCATTCTTCAAAGTGACATATTCTCACAACTTCTTTTTGACCTCAAAGGGCCTTTATCAAGCCTTAACAAGGGGCCAAACTACGAGAAAATTTCCAGCCCACCTGACTGTCACGCCGACCTTTATTGATAAGGGTCTTAAGGATCAAGTTGCCGAGTTTCAACTCATCAGCCTTAGGTTTTAAACAACATGTCATATACGTTACTGAAACCTGGTTGGATGATAGGATTTAAGACTTCGAGTTGGAAGGTTACTCCGTCTTTCGTTCTGACGTAGACTGAGCTGCACTTCGTAAGTCAACTGGCAGAGATGCCCTGATAGCTTTGAAGTCTCCTTTTCGTGCTGAAATCATCTTTTCCTCCTCCCCTACCCGCGTATAAGTCTACCACATTACGAACTATTCCATCAAACGTAACTCTCTTTATCATATCCTGCATTTATTTCTGCTGCCGGCCCCCTTCTTCTTTTCATCCTCTGTGGTGACTTGACTTTTGCTATGCTCCTTTGACCTAATACTACTGGCCTTCGACCCTTCGCAGACAACTCCTACCTTTCTTTTCCTTTATACACTTTCATGAAGATCTGCACCGCTCTCCAATTCAACCTTTACGTAAATTGCATTCTTGATCTTGTCTTTTTCAATGTTCCTGTACATTGTTTTTCCTAACACCCTCATGCACCCTCATCTTGAATAGCTAGATCCAGAAAGGAATGTCTGGCTAGTGGTGAAGCCCTACTAGAACGCGGAAACCTCAAACCATTCTGGCCTCTCAATCGGAGCGGCTGCAATTCCGCCAAACTCTGACCTCCTTTCATGAAATTCGCTAGCTCCTCTGCTAACTCCTCCAACTATCTTGTGATTTCTCTGCCGCTACCCTTCCTCAAACTGGGTTTTCTCTCCTTCTTCTTCTTCTCTCTCACGAATGATTGAAGCCTGCGCGTATCCTGCGCTCACATCTTTGTTTATCCCTTTCCTAGTCGAGTGCCTCATTGGTAACCTTGATGCCGAGGTTAGCCTGGCCACAACGGTTTTCCTAACCTCTTTTTGATTAGAACTGGTCAATCTGTTTCCCTTCCTCCTTCCACAATTTTCAGCAAGTACTTCGAAGAAAACCACTTGCCTAGCCTATGAAAAGAGACTGTCATCATCTCCATTCACAAATGTGGCGAGCTCACTCTTGCTGAGAACTATCGCCTCATTTCACTCTTCTTCTTCTATTCTAAAATCTTGGGAAGTTATATCGGCGACTGATTGTCTGCTTATTTTGGCTGCATCCTAATGAAAGGGGAACAGGGCTTTGTTAAATGTAGATCCACTGCCTCCAAGTTGCCCGATTTCACAAACTTTGTGGCCGAGTTTCTGAGGTTTCAATTGGAAGTGCATACACTGATTTTTCTGAAGTCTTCGACACTGTGAACCACAAGGTATTTTTGTCCAAACTCATCTTTCCCAGCGTTCCAATTCCACTTGCAACATGGCTTGCCCCTCACCTTTCCAAATGATTCTGCGCATCCTGGTCCATTTCCCCCTCCCCTTGCGTCTATATTATTTTGATTCTTTAACAAGGACCTTCCTCCTCCCTTACTCGTTTCTGATTGTTTTATGACCACGATCTTAAACTGTTTTCGAAAATAAGCTATCCTTCGATACCCGCTGCCTGGAAGTCACCAATACTAAATTGACGGTCTTTGTATCCGGCTCTTTCTCTGATTTTGAATACTTGCAACCCTCATTAAATCTTTTGAACTCCCTCGTTAGAAGTATATTTGAACACTGATCGATTATCTGGTTACTCTCCCAGAACTGTGATTGTTTTACACTAGAAACTACCCGCTCCTTCTTCTTTAAAAAAGTCTTCCCCATGAAGACGCCTTCGCCTCCGGTCCTTTAACAACGTACTTGCCTCGATTTATGTATCTTTTCAAACTTTTTATGGATCCTGCTCTGCTCCTGACGACATTTGCCGCATCACCCCTTCAAACACGCAAGGCAGACACGTACAATGTGCCCTTCGCGTAGCAAGAAATCAATTTACAATTCCCGATCCTAAGATTATGTGGATGTAAGAACGCACTATTGCTTGGTCCGTGAAACTATTCTTCCTATAGTAGTTTAAAGCTTAGGTTAAGGTTTTGCTTGCTCCTTTTTCTGAGGATAGTACATATTGCTTAATTCACTTTATTATTATTACTTAGGCGATGTTGGCCAAAGTGAGCCCTGGGCACAAGAGGAAACCCAGAATGAAAGGAAAGTGGAAGAGTTAAGAGAGAAGATCACCTGGAGGATCCAAGCAAAACTGAAATTGAACAAGGAGAAACATAAATAAGTGGTAAAGGTGGAATTGTCAATTCCTCCCCCGGAGAATTACCCCCGTTAAAAATTATGGTGGCTCAAAATGGAGTTTGGCATTATCGTGGTGAAGCTTGAATTTCCAACACTATTCACCGGATGGAGGATGATAAGGAGGGTATGTGAGAGGAAGAGAAAAATCCCTTGAAAAACTACGGAAAGTATTGATTTTTCGAAATTGGACTACCTGGATGTCAAAACGGTAGGATTTTAATTTCGAACTCCCGAAGAGGACAGGGGAGATCTGGAGGGCGAAGTGGAAGACTTTCTTCTTCAAAACCAACCAAAAATTGGGAAGGCTATCATGACGCCTCAGAGGAGGTTAAGTTTGATTTTCGAACCCTACACCCGGAAGTGGGGAGGTGAGGAGGGTACACGGAAGGAAGAATTGTGGTCATTTCCCCCTCTAAAAGTCATGGTGCAACAGAAAGGGGCTGTCTTCATAACATGTTAAGCTTATTGATGAGGCTACTTCGTATTCGGATAATTGTCTTATCAATAGGTAAATTACCGTAACTTTTTAAGGAGAATTGATTGGTGGAAGCTTTTAGCGGAGATAGAGAGGGGAAACCATTCTCTTTTCTTATTCTTGCCCCTCTAGAGGTGGTGTTAGTAAATCAGCATTATGATCATAACGAAATGCCTTGTTTGACGTGCCATCACTTTCTGAGGGGAGAGGATAGCCTCAATTTTTAATGGTGTTGCAAAGAAAATGCACCTCATTCCTCCATTCACCTTCTACCTCCTCCGGGACCGGCTTCCCATAAAAAGGCCCATTTTGACCCGCCTTATTTTTTCCAAATGCGGCGACCGCCACAACCCTTCAACGGGATTAAAGAAGAACCACTTTCTACTTCGTTCTGCATTCCCTCCGTGCCTCCTCATCCTCCGGGGGTAGGGTTGAAAAAATAACTTTACAATGACGATGTCGAAGGAAACCACTTGGGGGCGGCACAACTTTTCAAGGGAGGGTGCTCGCCACAAAGGGGTGTATGAGAGAGTAATGAGAGAAGACCTGCCCCTCCATCTCCACCTCCTTTAGGGATCAGGTTGAAGATTGAACCTTTAAAAAATAATCTATGAATCGTACAACAGCCTCTCAAAAGGCAAAATAAAAAAGAAATTGAAGAGAAAACAGAACGGGCGAAAATTGGGTCTAAATTTATTTGCGTCAGGCAAAAAATTCTGGCTCTTCTGAACCTCTAACGAAGGTGGTTTCTCAGAAAAAAGAAAGGAAGCGGTGTGAGACAACTGACGATGATTATCATCCCTAAAAAAGAAAAGAAACATATATAGCAAAGCAGATCGTAGACGAGATGGATGGCCGTGACCTAATTAACGAATTTGTGCAGGTGGCATGTGGGTGGAAAACAAAACAGGCCCCTCGTGATGGGTGAGCAGAAGAAAGACAAATACAGTATTTCCCGGTTAATTGAGCGTGCAAAATTTCACTAATTTCAACCCTCTTAAGCGGGGAACGCAATTACGGAAATCCCGGTTAATTGCGTACCTAACGCAATTACGGAAATCCTGGTTAATTGCGTACCTGACGCAATTATGGAAATCCTCGTTAATTGCGTGTCTAACGCAATAAACAACATTTTCAATAAGGTCACTGGATTTGAAGTAAACTCACTTCTTTACTACCTGTGTTTTATTTTATTTAATGAAAAAAATTAACATAAACAAAAAGGAAAGAAATCCAATAACAAATCATTAATTTTAAACTAAAAAATTTAAAAACTCAAAGACATAAAAATTCATATTAAATAAAGGAACTCAAAAATCACAGAAATGGATATGAAGATTTAATAAAATAAAGGAGAATGCGTCAAAAATTTCATTCTGAGGCAGGAGTTTCTTTAAAATAATCAGTAATTTTCGACTGAGTAATTTTTTTCAAATAGTTTTTATAAACATATTCCTCAATGTTTTCCAGCTCCTGTATGAACTCATTTTGAGGCAATAAAAACTTTCGGACGGTTGTTAGGGAATTTAGCACATTCGAAAGACTAGGAATTTCATCAGGAATTTCATCCTCTGCATCACTATCGGAGTAGTCTTCATTATCTTCCTTTTCCAATGAAATTTCTTTAACTATCTCTTCATCTGTAAGTTGTCCACAGCACACCAAATTATCGTCACAACGGATGTAGTTGTCGAATTCATCCCCTGATAAGTCACTGATGGTTTCAGTGATATCCTCCTGCTCATTTTTTGCAGATGGTGCTGCGTCACATTCGGAAATGAATTTAGCCTGAAAATATAATACTTAGCTAATTCAAACGCACAACTTACTGAAATTATTTACCTTTTGGAAACACCTTGTTATAGACAATGGTCTGACTAACCACCAAGCATGTTTAATTATATGCAATATTTATAGATTTCGCAAATTCTCCAATAGTCTTTCCACTTTCAATAGCAGAAATCTGTTTTCGTATTATAATTTGCCTATAATACGCTTTAAAAGAGTGTATTATCCCTTGATCCAATGGTTGGATCAAGGAGGTAGTATTGGCCGGTAGATACTGAATATTAATGTTTTTCAGAATTTTTGTTGTTTTGTGAGATGCAGCATTATCCACGAACAGAATAATCTTACGGTTTTGTTTGGCCATCTCCTCGTCTATAGAGATTAGAATACTTTCCCAGATTTCCCTCGTCATCCACGCTTTTTGGTGGGGATAGTATTTAAGAGGCACAATTTTATTTTTAAAACAGCGTGGATTTTTCGGTTTACCTATGATAATTACTTTTTTATAATCACCGGTGGCATTACATATGAAAAGCAAAGTTAAACGATCTTTTGACGATTTAAATCCATTATTATGACTTTCTTTTCTGCTTAGGGTTGATACCGGTAAAGCTTTAAAAACAGACCACTCTCGTCGGCGTCAAATATATCTGATGATTTGTAACCTTCAATCAAATTCGGGAAAAGTGTGTTGATGAAATTATTTGCACTTCCCGAATCGGCAGATGCAGCTTCTCCATGAATTTTTTTCAAGGATATTCCCTCACGTTTCTGCCAGCGCCACAGCCAGCCGGTAGTGGGATTAAAATCCTTATTCAATGTCACAGCAAACTGTTTTGATTTTTCCAAAATCATATTTGTTGAAATGATTGCACCCGATGCTCTCATTTGATCAAACCAAATTGAAACAGCTCGGTCAACATCGTAACATGCACCATTTCTAATTCGCTTGCTTGACAGGTTATGCATTTTGGAGTTTTCTAAAATGTTTTTTTCATTTTGGATAATTCTATTGATCGTAGACATTGAGCATTTGTATTTGACACACACTTCCTGTTTGGTTTTTTCCTTACACTTGATTTCCTTAATGATTTGCACACAACAAAAGATGTTTTAAAGATACGGTTACGTGTCTATTAGGACTCATTCGTTTCTGAATAATGCAAAGTTTTGCACTTTAGATATTATCACCATGTGTACATTTCTTAAATGCGTACCTACTTTAGATTTTTCCGTTATTTCACAAGAAATTTAAACACTTAACTTGCTTTATGAACTTGCAGAATCTTTATAAACGCTGGAAGCTTAAGTGACACATTTGACAGAAAGAAAACAACATTTCAGTGATGCCATATACATTTGTTGGGTTTTCTGTATTACAACTAATATTCATTTAAGTCTATTACGATTTCTTCAACCAATTTTTAGCTGTGCATTTAAGCGGGAAGACATGTGGACATTTTCTTAGGGACAAAAATTTGCTCTTACCTTTAATGCAATAAAAAGGGAAAATCAATTAAAAGGGACGCAATTAACCGAGAAATATTGTAATGAAATACTCTGAAGCCGAACTCGTAAGAATGTAAATGAGAGAAACCTAAATCTGCAGTTGCCAGGCCTAGAAGGAATACCGAATATATAGGATAATCGGCCTATCTCGCTGCTATCGTTGATAGTTATTTAGCCGAATGGAGGCTCTGGTATGACACCGATGGTGGACCACAGGAGTACGTTGTTTCCGCGAATGTCTCGTAGAGCTCCGTATTGGGCCGATTTCTATGGGACATCATGTGCAACGATGTACATACTTTATCCTCCTCTGCCCCCGGGGGAAGCCACGAAGGTGGATTACGCTGGCGGCATAGCACTGGTTATTGCCGCAAAGCCTCTCGAAGATGCTCCTACTCAGACGAGGTAATCAGCGCTGTTAAAAGTTGGCTAGAGAGCTCTGGTCTGACACTTGTGGAGGAAAAAAACGGAAGCGGTCCTCATCACTAAGCGCCGGAAGAGAAATTACGCCTACATTAAAATAATATCATCATCATCACTTCTAAGCCGACCATCAAATACCTGGGGGTGATGATAGACAGGATGTTCAGTTATAGACAACACGTGCAATATGTTTGCGACAAATCATCCATTGCAATTATGGCCCTGGTATGGATGATGTTGAACATGGGAGGGCTACGGTATACCTCTAGGGCAGGGTGGTAACCTCAATTATGCTTTTGAAGGAAGGTGTTGCGGTTATAAATTAACGCTAAAAAACTGAGTGCAGTCTACAAAATGACAGCCCTGAGGGTATGCTCTGCCTTCAGGACTGCCGTAGATGATGCAGCATTCGTCATCTCTAGAATGATGCTGATTGATATCTTGGCAGATGAGATGGCGAACATAGACTATGCAAAGCCAATCTCTAGGAGAGATACTGGCATCAGAAAATCTGGTGCTGAAAATGGTAACACATCAAGAGAATTGGGATGCGGTCTACTCCTTAATCACATCTATCCAAAACAAACTGCGAAAGACACAGGAGAGGAGAGGAGAAAAGCGCGGTCACGTGCGCCGCGTATAGAAGAAAGGTGACAAAGCTAGAGTGAGCTGACTCCGTCCCGTGATGTAATGGTGGTTCTGACGGTGAGGGAGGGAGTCGGGGGTGGTTTTAGTGGGTAAAAATCCCACACACAGCGCAAGTCAGAGTCACTATTAGCATGACATATGCGTTTGAGACAAACGTCGGTTTAAAACATGAAGATGAGCTGGTACATCTACTGTTCAATCTGGCGCTGGAGCCGGTTATGCGAAAGTTGCGGGTGGACACAAAAGGCGCGCTGCTCTATAAATCCAGTCAAACCTTCACATATGCGAACGATATAAAGATGATGGCGTGATCTTGCATATCAACAAAGAGGATTTTTATAAACCTCGACAGATGAGCACACGAAGTTGGTCTACCAGATAGATTGAAAAAATATAACGATTGACGAGTATAATGGGGAAAATGTGGACACCTTTGTATAGTTAAGCGTACAACTGATGGAAATGAACTTGACGAAATAAAAGGACAAATCCAGCTCGCAAATAGAGCTTTCTATTCGGTCCTACCGATTTGAAAAGCTAGCCGGACATATAGGACAGCAAAGCTTCGAGTATACAAAACGATAATAAGATCCATGCTAGGCTACGGATGTGAAACATGGACCCTAACATAAATTTCCGAAAAACTAGTGATACCCTCGAGAGGAGGGTCCTAAAAATAATAATAGGAGCTAAACTAGAGGACGACCAATGGCGAATCAAATAAAACCATGAGTTGTACCAAATATTTGACGACCCTAAAGGTTCCAAATTAATAAAACTTTGCAAGTTGTCATGGGCTGGCCACGTTCAGGGCATGGACGACATTCGGAGACCTGAAGGGATATTCGAAGAGAGGACAGAAGGACAAAGACTGGTAGGAAAACCCCGAAAGCGCTGGGCAGGTTCTGTTGACGAAAATAGCACATGACTGCTCGGATTTCAAAATAGGAGGATGCGGTCTATGGATCGAGATAGTTGAAGGAAGAACATCCTGAAGGCCAAGGCCCGAAATGGGCTTTAACGCCTCGACGACGATAAAAATGATTCAGGGGTTAGAGGGGGCAATAACCTTTCCAAAGTGGCACGTAAGAACGTATCAATAACTTCTGCATGAATTTCAAATCGAACCCAAATGTCGATACCATTCCAGGAAATGTTTTGTATGGGCAAATAATTTGACCTCCTATTGAACCCGTAATAAAATTCTGGGAAACCATTATCAAAATTTTGGTGGAGGCATCTTTAGTGCTCGGAATAATAATTTTTTAGCACTTTTGCGAATCGTAAAGTATGCATAGTCTACGAATATACTTGCCTGGAAAATCCAAAGCAAAGCAATAACAGAAAACAATTATTCATTCATAATGAGCCACAAACACTATTCAGCGATCTAATTCATTCCCAAAGAATTTACCTTAACCATCGTTTAAATATTCCACCAATGCAAGTGACTCCGTTTCGAACAAATCACGACATTTTGCGGTAATCGATCCGAACGTGGCAAATGGCGACCTGAATCTTAAATAATTGAAATCTACGTACTCAGCGGCAGAGCCTGATCGTTGGCAGACTGGCTCGAAAATGGTGGCTTCCCGAGTTGAACTTTGATGATCTAACAAAGTCATGGAACAAATTGAAGCACATTTATTTCGATGCATGCCATACTACTGGTACCTAACAAATGGCATTACCATTTATATCGTCGTAGTAGAAGGTACCTCTGCACCCAATGTAACCAAGGAGTTGCGGATGGCGGTAACCAATCGCGGAGCTATTTCGACCCGACTTTCTGGAAGCTCAAGCCAACCTGGCAGACATTAGAAGTTGTAGTTGATATGCTCAGCCATTCGACTTTGTAATTTATTGCTAATAAAATGTGCAATTGAAGTGGAACATGATGGTTGGCAAAGAAGGTAGAGGCTCGCTGAAGGGTCGTGATTTCAATTATTCCTTCCCGTGTAATATGGGAAAATGGTCGGCTGTCGATCGAGGTACGTTGGGAACTAGTGGATCATAAAGCAGTTGATACGCTTTCGGAAAGTTAAATTCAAGGTTCGTGTTAAGTTCTTTCATGGGAATAAATTGAATGCAATTATTCCATTGGAATTCTTACGGTCTTATCAATCAAAGGCGTCTGGACCAACAATTCAACCATAGTAAATGTTGTATTGCAAACCTCCCATAGCACGGACTGGGCAATGATGCATGCATTTATAATGTTGGCGTGAAATCTATGTGGAGTAGATGAAAGTGAAGTAACATTAGGACAAAGCAATGCAATTCAGTAACCACTTCCATTTTCTAGTTTCGTGCAGACTGACTTTGGGGGTCGAAAAGAGGCAACTCCAAACAAAAGTTTTCGTGGGTGTATATATCGGGAGTCATTGGGCCTGTCTCCATCACACTGTCGGTCATCTTTCGGATCAAAAAGCAAACCATCTGCAACAACATTGTGGAAGCAACACGCTTCACAAGTACTATCAATGCATATATCATTTTTATGCCATGCACAATATCGTGGTTCAATCATGCACGAATTCAAACCTTCGACGCCAAGTGCAAGCGATTCCACCGCTTCCTCGGCTCTGCCTAAAAGTGCTGGGCTGGGAGTGAAATTATGTTAAAACGGATTTAGTTAGCATTAGCAGAAGCCATCAAGTCACGCAAACAAGAAATTTCGACGCGCACGCCTTCTACGTACGTTCATGCCTTCCCTCATTCACCTGAACGTGGCCGCCGACGACGGAGTGAAATGGTGGAGGATTGGTGTGGGGCTTCAAGAAGTGCTCCCCCCAGATCTAGTAATGAGTTACTAATGCTAGTGCCAGGGGAACGACCATGGGTGGAGTTTATTGGACGTTGTTTGTTTATCTTTCTTGCGGCGATTTGCTCGCTTTAACTTTACGAGACCCCTCAGACCAGTTAGACTGCGGCCTCTTAGGTGTTCTTGTTCCCTGTCTTTGCGATACTCAGTGCTAGAGTTGTTTGTTGGTCTTTGCCTTTTTATGGGATTTGCTGCTATTGGGCTATTCGAGAGCTACCGGACTATGAGGTATCTTTGCTGTGATTAGCTGGATATCTTTTATCTGATGGATTAAATTTGGAAATTATCATTTACTAAGAACATAATAAGGGTTACCCTTAACACCTCTATAGCAGGGCTAGAAGAGTGCAGTATGCAATTGTGGCCATTCACTATGTTTCTGTGAATGTTGGTTAATTTGAAATTCATCCATAAATAATAAATTATGTGAAAATACATTCTTTGGTTGGAATTTTCGGCAATTATAGATTGTTAGATTAACACAGTTTAAAGGTCCAATTACGTAGATGTTGAACTGAGCTTTTCGGTATTTTAATGAAGAGAAAGAACATGCAATTGTGACTAATTTTGAAGCTTTCTTGCAAAGATAGGAATAATAAAAAAATAATATTTTAATTAAATTTGATCGGCTTTGAAAAAATCCAACGATTTAGGGATTTTGCGATATCTTTTTGAGATAAAATGAGTTTGGCAGATGAGGTGACATGAACTAATGTGTAAGTTGTCACTGCACCTCCCTATTGTAGTGGATCCTCTCAAAATAATCAGTTGAAGGATTTCGAGCGAAGAGGTTAAGCAGGGGAAAGTAAGCCCCACATAAATGTTAGCAATCAAGATGCATCAATTGTCAAAGGTTACAGTATTATGGCGCAGCAGGGTTAGCTACATTCGAAATTTATTTCGAATGTTCTTAATTCGACTGACAGAGGTGCACGCGCGTCCCACAATAGCAGCCGTTCAGCAGCCTTCAGAAGAAATAGCCGAGCTGAAGCGCGAAGTTGTCGCTTTTGTGGCCTGCATGGCGGAAATGAGGGCCACGTTGGACGCTCAGCGTTCGGGCAGCGGGTCGTGAGCTCACTCGCGGTCTACCGCCCGAAAAGGACGATCGGGTAGCAGGTCATCAGGACAACCTACGGACCCAAGCATTTGTTGGTATCATCGTAGATTCGGCGAAAAGTTACCAGATGTACGCTCCCGTGTAAATTCGCGTCTACCTCAAAAACCTAGGTCCGTGGGGGTTCCTGCCGACGGCCACCCAGAACGCAGCGCCTCGTCGCCTAACAATTTATGATCCTCTCAGCAGGCGTAGTTATTTTATTGACACTGGTGTGCCCGCACCACCGGCTATTGCCACAATCTTTGAAACTTGCGGCGGCAAATGCCTCGCGCATTAACACATACGGTTACAGGTAAGTGGATGTGGATCTTGGCTTTCGTAGGACGTTCCCATGGCAATTCATCTTGCGGATGTCGGCTTCCCCGTTTTAGGGGACAAACAATCTTTCCGTATTTTTGGAGGACATTACTGACTCTCGTGTTCTGGCACTCCTCCAAAAGTTTAGCCAGATTACTACCGAATGTACTTTCTCTAAGCCAGTGAAGCACAATGTGCAGTACCACATTAACATCATTGATTCTCCTATCTTCACGAATGTGCGTCCCCTACCACCCCAGAAGCTGGCTATTGTATGGAAAACAATCGAACAACTTATGCAACAGGGTATCCGCAGACCTTCAGACAGCTGTAGCTCCAGAAGAGCTTCGAGTTCACGCGGATGAGTTTCGGGTTGTGCAATGTGACGCAAACTTTTCAAAGGTTCATTCACTCGGTCCTGCGAAATCTCGACTTCTCATTTAGCCATAATTACAATAGTATAGTATGTAGTATAGATTTAGATTAGTATAAATACAACTAATAAACCTACTGAGGAGAAGACTTGTTAGCACCGATGAAGGGAACAAGTGGTTCCCGAAATATTGGTATTTGCAAGAATAAATATCTACACCAGCGAAAAAAGAAAAAACAAGTTTTTTATTATTCCAAATTTACTTCCAGCCCCGCGGAGCTTGTATATGGGGAGAACCCAAGGCTCCTAAGTGACCCGGTCTTCGAAAAGAGACTCTGGATTGCTACGTCTGCTGAGAGACAACCTCCACCGCCTTAAAACCGCACCTCCCGCCCGACACACATCCGCACCTGCCTGCGCAAGGAACTGGACTCCTGCACGCACATCCTCGTCAGGACGGGTGCTGTCCGGAAGCCGCTGCAGCCTCCATACGAAGGCCCGTACCGTCTTCTCGAGCGGGGAGAAAATTTCTTGCAGCTCGAGATCGGTGGACATAGGAAGACTGTCTCCTTGTCCAGGCTGAAGCCCGTTTGGGCCCCAAATCAACGTCGCGTTCGCTTCGCCGAATGATGGGATACGCAGTTCCAGGTTCAGTCGCTGAAACTCTTAGGGGGCGGAGTGATGTGCCGCAGCAGGGTTTTGTAATGGTTTGAGCTTGAAGTGATTATCCCAGACTTTAGACTCTTTAAATACAAAGATAATGCAGCAAATCGTATAGCATGGATTGTGAAGGAATTATTTAATAGTGGAGTGGCCGACACGACTTCAACATAATCGGAAGTGCTTGGAGTAATTTGCCATGATCTGGTTTTTTTCGGTGCCAGGCAATACAAATGCGTCTAGGACCTTACTGACAAGAGACGCCGAAATTATATATATATATAAAAGCTTGCCTAAAAGAATATCAGAGGTTGTACAATAAAAGGAGGAGCACCTCATTAAAGAGAACTCTGTTTTTTTAAAATACAATTTTCAAACTTTGCATGTCCACACGTTGGTTTCCTAAAACAGGGCTGCTTTTCACGGCTTTACAGTAGATAGCTGGTTTTGTTTTATTTTAACGGGGTGACCCGTTTTCTTCTATGTGAAGTAAGGTAGTGGGCGTGAAAGTGGGGACATGCGTAGAGGACTACTTCACGTTCTCTGCCAAAAAGACAGTTACTTTGGTAGGAAAGGAGAATTGGGAATTGTTTGAAGCGGACGAAATTTTCGCCATCCTCATCAACGGCGCAACAACCCGTATCCAGTGTAGGCCTGCATTAATAAGGAACGCCAGGCACCCCGGTTTTGCGCCGAGGTACACCAATTCGATATCCCTAAAAGCTGTCTGGCGTTCTGACCTACGCCGTCGCTCCATCTCAGGCAGGGCCATCTTCGTCTTCTTTTTCAATCATAGACTTTCCCGGCTGGATCATCCCCATCCACACGGATTAGGAGATGCGCCCACCGCGATCTGTGGAGTCGGATTTGATCCACAACCAGAAGGCCGTGGTATTGCTCATAGATTTTGTCGTTATGTAGGCTACGGAATCGTCCATTCTTATGTAGGGGCGCCAAAATTCTTCGGTGTTTTTTTTTTCTCGAGCGCAATCAAGAGTTGGCAGTTTTTTTGCTACTTCGCCTTGTCTTCATTAAAGTGCAGCCGAAGATTTCACGCCGCCTGCTCGATCGGGATGAAGGATGACTGTACATCTCGGGTTGTTCTTCCCATGATGTCAACATCGTCAGCATAGGCCAGTAGTCCGGTGGACTTGAAGAGGATGATGCCTCTCGCATTTATATCTGTATTGCCAATTACTTTCTCCAGGGCCTGGTTGAAGAGGACGCATGACAGGGTATCCGCTTGTCGTAGACCGTTGTGGATGTTGAATGGTCTCGAGAGTGATCCTGCTGTTATCTGGCCTCGTACTTTGGCCAAGGTCAGTCTAGTCAGCCTTATAAATATCGTCGGGATACCGAATTCTCTCATGTGTCTCTCCGTGTAAAGTTTTACCCTGGCGATGCGTCATAGGCGGCTTTAAAATCGATGAGAAGATGGTGCAACTGATGGCCACATTCCAGCAGTTTTTCCATCGCTTGTCGCAGAGAGAAAATCTGATCTGTTGCTGATTTGCCTGAAGTCAAGCCTCTTTGATATGGGCGTATGAGGCTATCCGGTCTAGCAGGATAGCGGATAATATCTTATAGGTGGTACTCAGCAACGTTATCTCTATAATTGCTGCACTACGTGATATCTACCTTTTTATGTATGGGACAGATAATGCCTCGTTGTCAGTCGCCAGGCATTGATTCGCTGTCCCACACCTTGAGCATCAGATGATGAACCGCTTGGTGTAGTTGGTTGCCTCCATATTTAACTAATTTGGCTGTAATTCCATCGGCTCCTGGGGACTTATGATTTTTAAGCCGATGACTTGCACGGACTGCTTCTTCTGTGCTTGGTGGTGGCAGTATTTGTCCGTCGTCTTCAGTTGACGCGACCTCCAACTCGGCGATATTTTGGCTGTTCAGCAGTTCATCAAAATACTCGATCCATCGCTTCAATATATCCATTCTCTCGGAAATCAGATTTCCCTCTTTGTCTCGGCAGGATGAGTAGGGAGGTGAATAAGGCTTCATCCTGCTGACTTTTTGTTAAAACTTCAGGCCTGGTGCGGTTTCGAGTTCACAGACCTGTTGGTTCTCCCAGGCTCCCTTTTTCCGTCTGAGAAGTCGCTTTTCCGCTCGACGAAGTTCTTGGTAGGTCTCCGCGCGTGCCCGCGTTCTTTGAGAATGCAACACTACTCGGTATGCATGCATGTATCTTCGGTTCCGTTGCTGGTTTATATTCATCGTTGAACCAGCCGTTCCGACTTTCCTTGCGGCTGGGGCCAAGTATTTAGTTGATTGTGAAGATCATTTTTTGATGCTTCATCTCCAGAACATCTGTTAGATGCGGTTTTTGCGGTATCCATTTCTCCGTGATAGGTGTTGCGGAGGGCTTCGGTTCCGTTGCTGGTTTATATTCATCGTTGAACCAGCCGTTCCGACTTTCCTTGCGGCTGGGGCCAAGTATTTAGTTGATTGTGAAGATCATTTTTTGATGCTTCATCTCCAGAACATCTGTTAGATGCGGTTTTTGCGGTATCCATTTCTCCGTGATAGGTGTTGCGGAGGGCTGTGTTGTGAATGGCGTCAGTATTCACTCTCACCGGATTGTCAGAGGGGATTGTAGGTGTTGTTGTAATTCGAGCCCGGAGCATTATGCCAACGAGGTAGTAATCCGAGTCTATATTCGCCCCCGTATATTTTATTTTTACATTCACCAAGGTTGAGAGTTGGCGGCGTTCGATAGACACGTGGTCAATTTGGCTGAAAGTGGTCAAGGTATCTTAAGAAATTGACTTTGCGCTGACCAAAAGCGGAACAGAGTTCTTAAGTGCTGGCGTGCTCTTTACGTAAAGATGAAGCAGCTATATGTCATCGATGTAGACATAGCAGAAGTCGAAACCTCGGAAAGCCTTGTCGATGAATCGTTGGAACGTCTGCGCCGCATTCCGTAGGTCCAATGTCATAAACGGAAACTCGTAAAGGCCGAACGGTGTTGTAATGGCAGTCTTCTTCAGCTATCGGGATCTGGTTAAATACTTTTACCAGGTCTATTGTTAAAAAGGCAGTTTTACCTAAACGTTTTGGCGAAATCCTGGATGTTTCGAACTGGGTACTTGTCGGTGGAAGTCCGGGCGTTGAGTGCGCGATAACCTTTACTCGTTATTCTTTTTAGGCACCATATGCAACCATATTTGATGGATGAGTCAATCCTACCTGTATTGTGGCTAGCAAAGGTCAACTGACAACCGGCACCTGGCTCCGAATGAATTCAATGTGAATTCCAGTTCACTCTGTCTTGATCTTACGAAGTCTCCAGGTGGAAAGGTTTCACTCCGATTTCTTTCTTCTTTCTTTCTTTGTTCCTTTCTTTGTTTCTTTCTTTGTTCCTGAAAGCTATGTCACTTCGACGATACGACGATTGCAACGAGTGGACTTCTGACCTCCTGCAATGCCTAAACCAAAAGCTCCTGTGTATTTGGATGTTTTCAGAGTTGCAGAATGAAAAAAAATATATTTTGATATATATGGCTGGCATAAGCTAATGTCGGCTAGCGTGTAAGCCACACATGCACAATATCGCTTTTGGTTCCTGGCAATGAGGTTCAGCTGTCTTCATGATTTTCCGCGGAATTTGAACGTTTGCTCCACTGTTCTACGCCACGTAGTTCTAGGGTTACCCACTCGTCGGCCATCTCGGGATAATAGGCTCCATTAAATGGCATAACTGGTAGTGAAGTAAGTGGCTGATGTTCCTCGATGTATGACTTTTCTACTGCCACTCCCGCTCCCACTCATCATCACGACCGCGAGAAGCAGGCTCGTTTGACGACTAGATTTATTAGTTATTGTCTTAGGTCAGAATACCTGATGATACGACGCAAATATGAATGAAGCTTTCGAGTAACAGTGGCGTTCACTTTTCATGCTTTACTTTCATTCAGTAGCATAGAAAGAACACCTCAACTTGATGGTAATGTTGAGATAGCGCCATTCCAAAATTTTGGACAAAATGGGGAAAGTGAATTTAGCGTTGTTAATGCACCGAGTGACATCAAGTTCCGCAGGAACAATGCTTCCTAGATATACAAAATGAGCAACGTCTGCGATGGCTTGGCCATTGATGCAACTAGTAGGTTCTTGCATATGAAATGGCCGATTTGCCAATCAAGTGAAGTTAGATGCGATTTTGTTGTATCAAACCATCACCAGTTGGCGCTGTTGGTGTCGGATAATGAAGTACTATTACATTTAATCAAGGAGTCATTTCAGTTTTGACCATCATTGTGATAACAGTAAATAAAAAGGAAAAAAAGGATGGATAATTCCGGTCAGGCGACGTAAACTTTCAAAATGAGCCACGTGGACATCCAGTTCTTTTCTCTCCCGCAACAGAAGCGGTCCCTTTTTGCGCAGAATAGTGACATGTGATGACAAAATGGATATTATACGGCAATCGTTGCCGATCAGCACACATGCTAGATACTGATGAGCTACCGAAGCATATGCCGAAACCGAGCCTCCATCCGAAGAAGGCAATGGTGACTGTTTGGTGGTCTACAGCTGGAGTTGGCACTATTTTTTTTTGGCACCAGGCGAAACGATAAATGCAAAGAAATACTGTGCCCAACTCGAGGAAATGCAGCAAAAATTGAGTACACAACGGCCGAGATTAGTCAACAAAGATGGTGTGGTACTCCTTCACGACAATGCACGACCTGATGTATCCAGAACAACGGTTCAAAAGTTGAACGAATTGCAGTATTAGACTCTGCTTTATCCACCATATTCACCGGACCTTTCGCCAATCGACTAACACTTTTTTAAGCATTTGGATCGTTTTTTCGCGGAGAAACAATTTAGGAAAGAAGAGGCTGTCAAAATTGCCTTCGACGAGTTTACCAACACCTGAAAATTGGACTTCTACGAAACTGGCATACATGCTCTTGTATCTCGCTGGGAGAAATGTTCGACTGGCACCTATTTTGATTAATTAAATAAATTTTTGTAAGCTTTAAAGTCATTCCAAATTTTAGTACCAAAACGGCCATTTCATGTGCAACAACCTAATATATCCAATAGTGTGATGGCCAGTGAGACTGACAACCTTGGTTTTTTTAGTGTTTATCTTCAACCCAATTCTGCGTGCCTCCTTCCCCGGATCTGTCATTTGATTAAGGTCCACAACTGGATGAAAATCGAACTAGATGTCATCGGCTTAGTCGAAGTGTTTAAGGAGAGATGGCATAGGCTATTGAACCCTTTCGCGTAGGTAGATGCAAGCTGGCGGATGTCGCTACGGCAATTTTAAACAGACCCCTTTTATTTGTTAAATCTTGTAGCCTTCTTCATTGGAACACACTAGAAAACACTTTATTCATATTATAAATATCTTAAGTTTCAACACAGAGGACGATAGGATGCATCCTTCAACCAGAGACTGGTTGGACACCTGCTGGCTAACTTACGAGACTTACTTTTTCTGAGCGAATATTGATCGAAATGTGATCCGCTTCTTTCAAACTAACGAATCGATTACTTTATCTATAGAGTATAAAGAATCAAAAGAAATAAACATCTAAACCCCCAAGATCCAACGGAACTCATTTATTCTCAAAAATTTGTCCACTGACAGTCGAAATATCTTAATATTCTCACTTAAATACTATCGCCCCAAGACGCCATCTTCATTGACGCGATTCCAATTCATCACTCTAAGGATGGCATTAATTTGTCGAAATTCACCGTCAATAATGAATTCAACGACGCAACTGAGTGACCGCTCCACAGTATCTTCCATTAAATGTCTTCGTCTTGTCTTTACAGTCAATCGATTGCCGCTTCTGTCCATCATTGTTTTCATCCTTCCGACAGTGAACCGACGGATTCAGAACGATCGCAAGATTTTCCTATTTTAAGGGTACTGGAGCAGGGTAGACTATATTGTTTTGGATGTTAGGAAAAATATTTAACAGAAAAGGAGACGATTTGGACAGGGGTGTTTTGATCTAAAAAAATGATCAACAGAATGTTGGGCATAAAATTTGAATCAAGGACATGATACTGAAAGGGACAAATATAGCACTTTGTGGATGATCCAGAGATGATTTTTAAATAGTATGCACCCCTTAGGAATTTCAAATTCAACGTTCTTTCCGTAAAATTATTAAAATATCGGCAGTGATTGCCTCCCTGGTACGGAATTTTGTCATTCTATCCAACGAAGAGAAATCGCATAGTAAAAATACAAAAGAGGAACAAACTTCGAAAAAATCACAAGTCGGCAATAATAGGAACGTTGAAGTTGCGAAAAAGGGCTCCTCTGGCCAGACAATTGACCAACAAATACACGAATAAATATGCAGCAGTTTTTACATGGCGCCCTCTGCTAACGATCCCAGGGTGCACTGTCGCACTGGAGACATCAATCAGGCGATCAAATCGACCCGAAAGAGCTGTCGCTCGCTTTTTAAGTCCATGTCAAAAGAGCTGGGACCTTCCTTGAGCCCGGATCGAATTCCTTTTGGGCGCGTAAACCAATTCGATTCAAGATGTGAATAAATCACTTAACGAATTCGTCGCGTTGGATTACTGCTTAAAGGATCTACGTATATGGAAAATGTACCCAATGTAAATGGTGATTTAAGGAAACTGTAAGTAAGTGAGGGTGGCCTTCGAGGGTTCATCATTGAGACTAAATGCTATAAATTCGCCCGGAGTGCACAATTATCATAACTTGAATTACGGCGGAGATTCAAAAGGGCTCATTTTGTAAATCTGATTCTCCTTTTTGAAAATTCCACCAGGCAAACATCCAGATCGCACAATGTATGAATGTCTTCAACCTCACTCCTCCATGTTCTGACGATTTGAACGATCTGTGTCTAATCTGATGATCCTTGTGACGAGAAAATCCACCAAGGCGCAGACAGAGTGCATTGTGATTGACCAGTGGCCATTTCTTTTGACATTGATTATCTTCTATATGCCACTGTCGGTTCGATTCGCGCAATTTATCTTCAGCTCCATTCAAGGGATTACCTGTGAAGCGAGGACGATTCCAGTGAGGAGAACTCATCGTCGTAGCTTGCAGATGGTGTAAATTCCAGGCTTGGCTGTGAGAATGTGATGCCTGTTGGCGCCGTTGACGCCACCCAGCTTTGTACCGACTATTCCAAGATGCACCACAAATACGAATATAGCGCCGATAGGGTACTTAACGTTATATGAATGTCTCCTTGAAGTGGTACGTTGCACATTTGGCGAACTGAAATAAATTGTAAGCCATAAACAACAGAAAGGCGAATAATTGAACATTCGATGGCGGTGAATTCCACGACGACCATTGCTGCTATGTGGAATAAACTCGCTTCTTCGAAAGGAACTTATGTACATGTTCACTTTAGGTGCCGATCGAGAATTAAATTCCGCACTGTCGACGCTGACCGTCAAGACAATAATTATTGACCTGTGCGAATTGTAATTAAATCTTTTTTTTTCTTTAGCCATGTATCTACCATTTTGTCGGAGAACTTGAGTATGTTTTTCGTTTCTTTACTTTTATTAGTGTTAAGGGAAGTTCACTCGGACATATTTAGCGGTCAGTGGACACAATACAAAGTATGAATGATGGAAAAAGGTGTCCAAATTCTTAATGCATTGAATGGAACGAAATTCACTTTTATTGACCTTGTAACGCTCCATTAATGTTGTAACGAAAGTAGGATTCATCCACAACACCAAATGAATTAACCGCCTCCTAGTTGTCATGCAAGGCAAGGATTTTCAATAGGAGCGGAGGGAGTTTTACTACTGACACCTACTTCCAACAAAAACTATGACAGTCGCCCTCCTGTAGATAACTACTATTTTTAGGTACAACTAATTTTCTCGCGCAGAACAAGAATAGAAAGTCGACTGGGTTTGACAAAATTCCAACTATCCTATCCTAAAAAATCCTCAGAGTCTAATAGCCCCTTCTGTCCTCTCTAACAAACCACAATTCAAATCCAACCGAGAAGAGAATCAGAACTCTCACTTGTTACAATTACAACGCCGGCATCTTTGACTTAAAGAGACCCCATACGACGAATTCGTTCATAAGCTTGTCTTCATAATTTGCGGAGAAACTTGGCTAACTTCAGATTTTGACGAGTTTTACCGATACTTCGCCAAGAGGAAATTTACGCTCAACCATCAAAAATGTCAGGCGATTGTCTCTCCAAACTCAAAACTCTGTCCTTCAGAATTTATAATCTTCTTATCTACCCTGTGAGCTGACGATTAAGTATTTCCTGTTTGTCGCCCTTTGCGGCGACTTAAAGGCATAGACTAGACTGGAAATTTCAAGCTACTTAGCGGTTGAAACGCCAACAACACTATTATCCTCCTTTCGTATTCCTAAATCTCATCCAGACTCCACAACAAACTAATATATTAACCTATTGTAAAGATTCATTAATAAATGATCACTTTCCTTTCGTTTTAAAATTACCCCTGTGTACATGCCCAAGCTGATGTGCAAGAAAATGCTTTCTGCTAGCGGATCGCTGTAGGCAATTGTACGTCATTAGTTTTTGTATATTCTGCGAACGGTTGAAGTCTAGGATTATGATTATGAAGTTCTTCTTAAAACTAATTCATTCTGATGGAGAAAGTTTTTAGAGTATCCTCGGTACAAGTAATTTAATGACCGGTCTCCGCTATCGTAATATATGACCTACAATGAAAGCGTTCTCTGCAGGGATCGTGGTGCGTCTGCGAGCTTGGGACGGTGTCCAATCTTCAGGGCGGAATTGGCAAGGGCTAGGGTGCGAATGGCATGATCCGCATTTTACAAATTAACTTGCACTGGAGTGCAACCGCTCACCAATTGCTAGCACAGTTCGCTGCGGAAGCAAATGCTGATCTAGTGCTAATTAGCGAGCAATACTGAAACAAGGACCCGGCCTCAAGGCATCTCGACTTATCGGGCACCGCTGCCATCTGGGTTCGGGACGACATTCGACTGCGTGTTCTTCCGAAGGCCTAGGGAGCGGATTTGTCTGGATCCGGTGTTTAGGGATAACGTTTTTTAGCGTTTACCAGACGCCGAACGAGACGATGCCGGACTTTCGGCGCCGGCTTGATGTTCTGAGGGATTCCGTTCGAGTATGGAGAGACGAATCCTAGTAGGCGGTGATTTTAATGCCAAGGCCCTCGAATGGGGCATGTCTCAGTCAAACTCCAGAGGGAAACGAATTATGGAAGTGGCTTCGCAAACTGGGATCGTAGTTTTGAACACCGGATCTACGCCAACGTTTCGGCGTCCAGGTTGTGAAGGAAGCATTCCTGACATCACTTTTGCTTCGTCACCTCTGACATCATCGGTGGACGGGTGGCGAGTCCTAGAAGACTTCGCGGCAAGTGATCACCGCTACATCGCGTTCGGAGTGGTTGACGTAGCTCGCCGGCCAGCACCAACCCGAAACTCTTCCTCCCTGCGGAATGTCTTGAGAGTGAACATCGGGATGTTCATCGAAGCTCTTGGAGCAGGCAGAGCCGCGCTGGAGGACGTTTCAGGGGGTAGAAGCGTTGCAGCTGACACCGTAAATTCAGTGATGAACCTGATAACGACGGCATGTGAGGATTCTGTGCCCGGAGGGGCCCCAGGCACGACAAGCCTTCCATAACTGGTGGACGGCAGAAATTGTCGACCTACGGAGGGAGTGTCACAAGTTCCGCCGTTTGGCACAACGTTTACACGCCAACGAGGAGGGGTGCGCTATAAAGGCACAGTATAGATCAGCAAAAAAGCTCGCGGCTGGCAGAACCTTTTCAACGAGGTGAATGAGGACCCGTGGGGACTTGGCTATAAGCTTGTCACCCGAAAAATCGGGGCACTGCGGAGGCCCCGCATATTAAGTACCGACCAAATGGACTGCATTGTACAGGCATTTTTTCCTAAACATCCTGTACGGGTTGATGTCAATAGTGCGGAAGCACAATGAAAGAGCTCGAAGGAGCGGTTCTCACTGTGAAAAACAAGAAGGCGCCAGGTGCTAATGCCATCCCGGCGGAAGACAGACAAACAGACAGACATTGAACCGATTTTAATAAGGGTTTGTTTTGCAAACAAAACCTTAAAAATGTGCATAGATCCAGATAGGATTTACACTGTTGTAGGAAGGGAAGGTTCAGAAAGCGGAGGCGGGAGGGTTAGTCCACACGAGGGAAGCTTTTCTTAAAGAAGAGGGAACGGCTGAATTTACTTTGCACATTTTCAAGGGCAAGACAATCACAGTTACGGGAGGGTGACCAGATCACGGAGCAGCACTCGAGGGTATTCCTCACCAGGGAGTTGAAGAGAGCTAAGGAGGGTTGGATGGAGTCAAAATTAGAGCAAGAGCGAAATATTAAGCCTGACAATTTTGCTGCTCGATTGGCGACTTCGAGGCGATGAGTGTCAAATCGGAACTTATTGTCGAAAGTGACTCCGAGGTCTTGAGTGGAATTTAAGCAGGATAAGGAATGTCCGTTAAGAGATTAGGAGAAAGAAGTGGGTGAGGATTTTAGGGAGTAGCACATAGAGTGACGTTCAGCGCTAAACCATTAGTCGAGGTTAGATTGAAGTGAAACACAGTCCATAGATGACGATGTAGCGGAAAACAGTTTAAGATCGTCTATATAGAGCAAAAAGGGGCAAGTAAGAAGGGTGGGGGGAGGTTGTTAATAAAAAACAAAAATAACAAAGAGCCCAGAATAAATCCCTATGGGACGCCAGAGGCGGGAGAGAAGGAGCGGGAAGTGCGGCCGTCAAAAGAGACGCCGCAGGATCGGTTGGAAACGTAAGAGGCAAGCCATACAACAAGTAGCAATGGAAACGTTTAGAGACGAGATTTTGGATAGAAGTATCTTGGTATCTTGCGATTTACAGTGTCGAAGGCTTTAGCGAAATCAGTGTAAATGGTATGTACTTCTTGCCGTGAATTTAGACATTTGGCGACAAAGTTGGTAAATTCAAGCAGGTCGGAGACGGTGGACCTATGCTTAACGAATCTGTGTTGCTCTTTCCCTATGTGGTGGCTAAAGTGGGCGGAAAACCAGTCCCTGGCATATATTTCCAAGATTTTGGAACAGGAGTAGAGGAGGGAAATGGGACGGTAATTCTCGGCAAGGGTACGATCGCCACTTTTGTGTATGACGATGATGAGAGCCTTTTTCTACAAGCCGGAAGAGAGATGAACTTACCAATTTTGAACAAAAAGAGGTCTCAAAGACCATAGTAGCCAGGTCCGATATTGACATCAAGTCTGTCAATGAGGTATTCGACAAGGATAGGAGTAAGAAAGGGAATGGTAGGCGATGCGGGGCAGACTACGTCCACTATCGGGAGAGATTCGGAGGAAGGAGGGGGAACATAGATTGAGGAAAAGTAGAGGCAGACTAAATCACAAGATAGTTGGGAGAAGTTAGTTGAGGAGTTAGAGAATTTAATGGACGGAGGGGATAACTGGGCAGCGGGAGTTGCGAATGGGGTACCAGAAAGGTTTGAGGTTTCCGCGTTTTAGTGAGTCTTCAATACTGGTCAAATATTCGTTCCTGGACTTAAGTATTAAGGATTTGAGCGAGGAGCGTTGAGATTTGAAAAAAAACTAAGTCAGCATAGGTTTTAGAAGACAGGAACTTCTTCCGCGCAGTCTCTTTTTGACGTAGTTTCTTGTGAGCTTCAATGGTGAACCAGACGGGGTAAGAGCGTAAGCATTCAGAAGAGGAGGGAACGTAACAAGGAAGAAGATCAGATAAAATGGCATGGAAGTGTTGAGTGTTTGATCACACGTAAGTAGAGAGAGGAGGGGGACCCAGTTGAATGCCGCCAGGGCTGAGTTCAGACCTTCGAAGTTGAACTTGGTAGGCTTGCGTGCGGCAGTAGAGTGGAGTCGAGATATCCGAGCATCGAACTCGAGAGCAGGATGATGGGCGTCAGGGGCAACGTAAGAGGGGGCATGAGAGGATGGGGAAAGCAACCCACAAAAAGGTTGGAGAGGACAAGATCAAGAGTGCGATCTAAGTGGTTTCTGGAAAGGTTAAACTGGAGGACGCCACAGGTGTACATGAAGCTGGATAGAAGAAGGGAAGTGTGGGTGGAGTTATTAGCAAAGAAGGGAAGGCCAGGGGTAGTGGGCCAGCATGGGAAGACTAAAGTCGCCAGAGGATGAAAGGAAGTGAGGGAAACAAAACGATTAGGACCTCTGATAATCTGTCGAAGAAATCTTCGTATCGAGAAGGCGTTCTGAGGCAGGGAAAATATATTATACATACGATATGATAAAGAGGCATATGTTTGGCGCAACGACTCGTATGATGGCACCTCCGGGCACCTCCGCCGGTTTTCGTGCCAAGTGCAGCGCAGTCTTTGTTACAACGAAAGACAGAACAACCTTGGAGAGCTCGGAATCTAAAATCCTATTATCCAGCCAGGTTTCAAAAATGCAGATGACATGACGTTGGAATGCTAAGGCAAACAGCTTGAAATCCGACAGCTTGGTCCTGAGACCCATTACATTTTGATAAAAGAGTGTATGATTGTCGGAATCATTTAAGTTTAGCGAGGCAGACGGGCGGGCCGGAAATTTTCACGAAGCTTAGCTCTCTGATAAGGCTTGACGAAGACTGTGGTCAGAAGGAAGATTGGACAATAGCATTGAAGTCGTGGGGATATGTCACTTTGAAGAAAGCTATCACCCGGTCAGGAGAGCCATCATTACTTCAGTATTATGAAAACACTTTTGTCACACGATGTTCGGCCTCTTGCGGTGGCCAGGCTTAGTAATTGTTTGTACTAAGTTTGCTTCGAATGAACTAGGATTCTGGAATGGTACTGAATTGGTTTGAAGATCATCACTGGAAATGGAAGCTCTTTTTACTCTCTAGTGCCACCAACATCATCTGTTCTACCTGATATAAAATGGCAACATGTCGCCTCAAAGCCATGTTCTCTACGGAAACTGCACTGCAATGGAAAGGAGTTCTTCGGGTATTTCGCGATTAACACACTGATTCCACCAACTACTAAGCTACTCGAAAATTGCTCCAGCAAATCAAGAGAGCTGCAGGGAAGCAGCTGCTACTGTTTAGTTAATGCGAACAGATCAATCAACGATTCTCTTTTTATCGCAGGCCTAGCGTCTATGTTGGCGCAAGTTCGTCAATTCACCTGACCAAGAACGATCTCATTGCGGTGCAGTGAATGAGGCCGAAAATTCTGATTCGTTTGATGCAGCCTGACAGGTGGAGAGAAATGAGAAAAAGGCTACTTAGGTTCATCATGCGCAGCAGCTCTCTTTTACCATTAACTCTATCCAAGAATGGGGTGGATTACTACTGGTTGATAGAGGTTTGGAGAATTGTTGCCCAACCAAGACTGAAAATTAATTCGTAAATCTACTTGAAGATCATCTCGTCACATCTTGATGATCTGAGCAGATTATAAAACAAAGGAGAATAGCAGCTCCTTCAGTCCCTTTTCACGTAAGAATACTAGATTCAGAACACACCCAAACTAATTACATACGCAGTACAACGTCTTATAATCTGTATCTGCAACTCTGAATTACTATTACAGAAAATTTAATAAAAAGAAACGCATGCAAATAGAAGACTTCATTTAAAAAAAGGTTACTGTGTTAGGCGATGCATCCAAGTCTTTCGTTTTTCATCTGCATTCCAAGGGCATTTCTTGCTCTGATTCTCGAATTCGCGCACATTAATTCATGTTATTGCACATACCGTAACATGCCCTTGTAACTACCTCATTTCAGACTAAAAACACTGTCATCATAAATTCCCTCTCGTAATTTATCTAATGCAAAATGTGTTTTATTTCTGGCGTCTCGACTTAGATCCCATCGTTTTGTTTCCTCATTAAATTTCCATAACGACCAGCACCTCCCGACAGAGATTCTTCTTGCTCAGATATTATATGTATTTTAGGCAGAAAAACTAGCCAGCGATGAAGTATTACAATGACATTCTTTCCTATTTATGGAATAAATCCTGCGATATCAGCAATTGTGATCTTTGCGAAATTGGCGCTCATATAAATAAATGTAAATATCTCATAGGCGAAAAAAGCGCGGATAAGACGAAATGATGGTTTGAGGATAGGAGCGGTGAGTGCAGGGAAGGTTTCATATCGGTAGCATCATTTTGTTCATCTAGATTTCAGATACGGTTTGTCTGGCGGCGATGTAAATCATCAATATTTATTATGTGAATTTTTGCCATCATCATCATCGTTGTCGTCGTCGTCATCATTGTCATCAGCGGAATGAGGATCAACCCGAGACTTCACAAGTTGGAAGCATCAGCAAAGCGGTCTGGCTGATGCCACCGTGATTTTAGTTCAGTAGAGTAGTGAACCTGTTGCAGTTGCGAATATCAGTGAGGATTTCATAATTTTTAGATTGTTATCAATGATAAACAAAAGTCTGAGACTTTTCAACAAGACGGCGTTCTGAAGATATATGGTTTTTCAGTTGGTTATATAATGGGTGATGGAATTCTTTGGATTGCTTTATTAGCAGGAATAGTGACTACTATCCATGAATATTGATCCTTATATCTGCAATCTTTTCACTACAATGGGATCGAACGAATTAAAGATGCTTGACTTCATCTTTTTTTCCAAATTGACTGGTTAAATTAGGCAAGTATATTCTCAGGATTTTCTCATGTCTCAGACGAGGATCAACCTCACCAGCGTCGCACTGTAACTAGCACAAAAAGTGATAGCACTGGAGGTAAGTAAATGCAATCACATCTGATTGCAAATGCATTTATCTTTAGGCAAAAATATTCCCGAGCGACAAAACATCGGAAACCAGGAATTGGATTATTCGTACCAGCAATCTGTTTTCGAATCTGAAGTTGCCAGGCCAGTCTTGGATCTCAGCATCATTCCCACTCTACAACTGCCGGTGTTTCATTCCTATACGAGCAACTGCTCCTACGATAAAATTCAAGAGTTATAATTCATGATTGCTATCGTATCAATTTCAAATGGAAATCCCTAAGACCAGAAGCAGCCGGAGTAATTAAGAAAGTCCGGTAGCTTAGTTTCCTGCTGTTCAACACAAACCCAATTTCAGAAAAATTGAAAAATTTACTGATTTGTGCTGATTATTGGACAGCGATAGCGCGGCCCGACAACGAGCAACCCCGGGTGCGGCCAGCCGCTTCTGAACTAGTTGGCTAATGAGTCCGATTTCGACTCTAGATCATGATGGCGTGCTCCTTCCAACCTTCCTACCTGTATTTATGTGTAAAAATCTAACAAGTCATAACTTTCAATCTAGGGACATAATAAAAATTATACATCAACCCAGGAGCGGCCAATTCTTCTGAATTAAGAGAAAAAATTCCAAACTGATGGCGATTTTTCAGATATTATCAGCAATTTCAACTGGTAGCTAATTAGCCGGATTTTTCGTAGATTTCTTTGAAAATTTTATAAGATGACCATGAGACATGATAGCCAAGCGACATCATGGCGGTCGCTATCGTGTTCGGGTTGGTTATACATTGTGTATGTTCACACTTTTAATAAACGAATGGCAGCTATCATACCAGCGCACGAGAACGAATGTAAAAAATAGCGCTGATAGCTGATAAAATAGCCAAGTTGCCAATTAATTAAAAAAACTCTTCAGCGGAAACGATTACAAATTTTATGCGAAATTGATACTAATTTGATAAAGTCTAAATTGTTTTATAAATACGCAATATGATAGTATTTTCTGGGAAAATGATATTTTAGATTAGCAGAAATTCGTAAGCAGACGCTTGGATTTATGTTATGCAAACATTCTACATTTTAGGATAATTTTATATTCAAATTTTGAAGATTGTTCAGAAAAGTGAAAATCAAAGATAAATTCCACAGATAAATGTTTACTCATTTTGGTATATGTATGGCCCTAGGGATTTGTGCGGAGATAATACATCTCCCATCATAAAAGGTATCTTTTATGAAATAAAAGAATGTCCGGCAAATATCCGAGGAAGGAAACTAACCATGGAGGAAAACCCTTATCCGTCATGCACCGTTCGAGAATGCATCAACCAGTGTTGAGGTCGTGGATACCCAGCGGCAGAAGTGGGAAACTTTGCTACTCCTTACAATTGGGTTTCTCTCTCAATATTTTTGATTCATCACGGATCTATCTGTCTTGGATGAGCATATAGGTGTTAAAAACAGATGACCCACGGTGTCAAACAGAGCAGAGACAACTTCACCAGACGAAGTGAAGGAGAACACCCCCTGCTATTTAAAATATGTCCCAAAGCACTGAGAAATTAGTAGAGGAAGTCGAAGCAATATTGCCCAGATACCAGAATACCTTACTTCGTGACAAAATATTATAATTGATCGCGGAGGGGAAGAATATCTACATTTCTTCTTCTTTTTCTTCAGCCTTTGCCCCGTTCACAAGCGAATGAATGAATGAAAGAATGAATGATCTGGGTGCAATCTCGAGGCTTTTAAATCCCCATCTAGCGTATCAAGCCACCGTTCTTTAGGTCTGCCTTTTGGTCGTTTACCATCGACTTCGATGTTTAGACCAATCTTGGCAAGTGAATTCTCGTTGGCACGAATTGCGTGACTCTCTCGCAACTTTTCCACGATCGGTGCAAACCCATAACGATCGCGGATATCCTCATTTCGGATATGATCAAACCGTGTCACGCCACTAGTCCAACACAACATCTTCGTCTACATTATTGCAAGATGCCGTTCATTGTTTTTTATAGTCGTCCAACACTCAAGACAATAGAGAGCGACAGGGCGGATGACATCGCGGTAAATTTTAGATTTGAGACGTTCGTTGATACGTCGATCACAAAGAACACCAGTTGTGGAACGCCACTTTATCTAGGTTGCGTTAATGCGTGAAGCAATTTTATAACGCACTTCTCCATTGGCTGATAGCGTTGACCTGAGGTATTTGAATCGCTCAATTCTGGGCAGCTCGCTGCCGCTGATAGTGATTGTGCCTGTATCATGGGGATCGGTCGTTAAAAATTCAGTTTTGTTTAGATCCAATCTGAGACCGGATTGCATGAGGCGATCATTCCGTTTTTGGACAAGTTACTCGAGATCATTTTTGCTAAGATGCTAGGAAAACATCATCTGTATAAAGCAGTGTGTCCATAACAAGAACAAAGAGGAGTGGTGAGAGGGCGCCTCCTTAATGAACAGCAACAGAGACACGAACCGGTTTTGATACACCCGCCACACTTCGAACTTTACTTTTCGGATCGTGGTAGAGCAAGTGAACCCAGCGCACGAGTTCTTCTGGCACGAAGTGTTGTCGTAAAGCATACCAGATGAGTTCGTGTGGGACACGATCAGACACTTTCTCTAGATCCAGAAATGCAATTTAAAGAGGACGATGCTTCTCACGGTGTTTCTCCATGGCCAACCGCGCACAGTGTATTGCGCCAGTAGTTCCGCAGTTTTTGACAAATCCGGCTTGATTCACGGTTATTTCAACGATTTCGCGAATACGGTTGTGAAGAATGCGTTCAAAAATCTTCATAGTATGGGAAAGTAACCGGATCGACGGTAATTTGAACATTCTGCTGGACTACCTTTCTTTCTTCATATTGGAACAGTGGTACTTTCTTGCCAGTCAGATGGTGTTCTTCCTTCCTGAATAGCCCGATCAAAGAATTCACTGAGCCACAGTGTTGGGTCCCAGCTGTTCACTTTCAAGAGCTCAGAGGCGATGTCGTCAGGTCCTGTGATTTTCCGCGATTTCATTCGTTTTATTGCTTCCTCCACTTCAGTTGCGCTGACAGTTAAGCCCTTTGGTGTTGAACGTAGGTACCTGTCGTGGAGATTTAATCCTACGATCCTCTTCCGACACGGATTGATTTTGTGACCACAATCAGAGCCCCGCTGAGACAAGCAACAACGGTACCAGTCTATACCAAGTGCATGGCTTAGCATTCATACTGGTGGATGCAAGAATTACTTAAATCTCTACGGAACTAAGGAGTACGGCACCCGTGTTGAAACGCAACACCACGTCGAGGTCCGAAGGTCTCTTCTCGCTTGAGCACAACCACAACCACCATGAAACTCCCACTAGGGGGACCAAACGCAAACAACCAAAGTATGAGAGTCCAGGGGCTATCCCGGTTCCTATGGTACCAGTATACCCCTGGTAAGATTTCGTGACCAATTTGCCACTTCAGATGAGTCCCCGTGCAGACTCGGGTCTAATCGCCTTAATTAGGCCTTTGGGCATTCGCCTACTGCATCATGGCCGGCAAACCAAAGTGAGTACAGCGTCTCCCGGTGCCACCACTATGAAGGTTCTCCTCGACCACTTGGTTTTGGTTTGGCCGACAGGGTTGCTGCCCCGTCTTCCTCACCGCCACCTCTGAGCACTAGTTGCGCTGACAGTGAAGCCCATAGTGTTTTACGTAGGCACCTGTCGTGAGACTTAATCCTACGGTCCTCTTCAGACACGGATTGATTTTGTGACCACAATCAGAGCCCCGCTGAGACAAGTCACAACGGTACCAGTCTATACCAAGTGCATGGTTTAGCATTCATACTGGTGGATGCAAGAATTACCTAAATCTCTACCGAACTATGGAGTACGGCACCCGTGTTGATACGCAACACCACGTCGAGGCCCGAAGGTCTCTTCTCGCTTGAGCACAACCACAACCACCATGAAACTCCCACTAGGGGGGCCAACCGCAAATAACCGAGCTGTCCTCACATACAACAGGAGTTCACCCGAAGTATGTGAGTCCAGGGGCTTTCCCGGTTCCCATGGTACCAGTATACCCCTGGTAAGGTTTCGTGACCAATTTGCCACTTCAGACTCGGGTCTGATCGCCCTAATTAGGTCTTTGGAGCATTCGCCTACTGAATCACGGCCGGCAAGCCAAAGTAATTACAGCGTATCCCGGTGCCACCACTATGGAGGTTCTCCTCGACCACTTGGTTTTGGTTTGGCCGATAGGGTTGCCGCCCCATCTTCCTCACCGCCACCTCTGAGCACCAGTTGCGCTGACAGGAGGAACTGGCCCAAATGTCGGCAGTGATTGTGGAATTGGAGGATGAGCGAATTCTTCAGTTGAAATCTGCTCGAAGTATTCCCGCCATCTATCCGTTGCGGCTCGACGGTTGCTAAGCAAAGTACTGTTCTTGTCATTAACGCAACAGAAGTGTATCTTGTGTACGTTCGTTACGGCTTTTAGCAAGTCGGTACAGATTTTTCTCGTCATCCCGAGTGTCAAGTTTATCGTCAAATCTTGACGATGGTAATGTAATGTAATGGTTCGCTCGGGTGACAGCGACCGCTTTCTTTGCTTCCCGGTTGGCATTCTTATAAATTTGGCCAGTGTTTTATCGTCGGGAAATTTGTGGTAGAGGTGTTTCTTTTCACGGACCTTCATTTCAACATCATCATTCCAAAGCCAAGTATCTCGATTGATGTACCGCTTACCCGGCTTGGTAACCCCGAGGGTTGGAGAGGTCGCTTTGTGGATGGTATCTTTCATTTGGTTCCGCGATTCTTCCACATTCATAATGGTCGGTAATCGTGTAAGTGAGATCGTTTCTTCTTTCTTCTCACCAAATTGCCACCATTTAATGTGCCGCGGGCCATTGCATTCCTCACACTGTTTTGCCGGTCACTTAATTCACAGGAGGGCAATCAATGGTTGGGAGATCGTCAATGTGGGAGAAAAACTTTCGGCCGCAGTATTCATTTATTTATTTAAGGAACAATACACGGGGTCAAATAGGGTTGGACAGACAAGGCAAAGTTGCTGGGTGGTAGCAATTCTTGTTATTTTCGAACCAAGTCGACTGATGGTAGCTCCGAAAAATCAGCAGTCTGCTTGATGGTAAACTAACATGAGCGGCGGTGACGATAACGACTCGGCATTGCATGGACTTATGGATTGGTAAACAATTCGGAGTATTGATTATAACCGTCCCATTCTGTTACAATACTATACCAGACACCCCATGGAAACAACTTTCAGGTTAATGCTATAGTTTCGTCTGTTCCGATAATAAACTTAGCTAAGGTTGAGTTAAGTTGGCAGCGCTGGCTCAGTTGAGATGGGCTGTAGCGCCTAATCCCGGCATTGAACACAAGCCTCAATAAGAATTTGTGGCAATTCACGCGTCATCCTCCTGCTCGCTCACGCAGTGTAAAGACAACAACCGCAACAAAAATGATGACGACACAACCGGAAATGCACCACGGATAACATGCTACATGCTATATTCTATATTACTATAAACGCTAGAATAAACTTAAGAGGGGTTTCTAGTCGATTTCGCCACCAAAAACATAGAGGCAGTATAGAGGCAGCTTCACGACTTTTATCAGATTTTTCGATTGGGTAGAGTCTGAGAATGGGTCCATTATAGAAAGAATCACTTTCGACCCCCCGCACTGCCCGCCTTTCCAACAAAATGTCAAAAAGGTACTAATCGAAATCTTTCATTTGATACCCAACATGGCTATATTCGGTGAAAAAAATTGACACCTCTCTTTTTCAACTCACTACATGTGTGGGGGCTTATAGTTCCTACCTGCTCACCAAATTTCTTGCCAATCGATATAGCCGTTTCTAAGAAAAGTGCGTGTAACAGACAGACGGACGAACAGACAGACATTGGACCGATTTTAATAAGGTTATGTTTTCAAAACGAAACCTTATAAAGCAGTGCCAACTTGGATCCAAATCGTTCAGCCACGTCGTTTAACCAAGGTATCGGCCCCGTCTCCAAGTCGTGAATGTAACCTTCTGAAATAATTCTTATTTTTTCCTCATATCCGGAGATTATGACTGAAGCGGAAAATTAGGTTCTCCCACTCAGAGGAAATTCTTACCGAAGTTTTCAGATTCCCAAAACTTCCTGGTGATCTCGTTGATTGGTGATTTACTTAATAATCCTCTTTGATGATTATTCGGTGCAGTATTAGGCAAAAATACGGCATAATTTAAAGGGCTCAACGAACAAAATCTTAAGACAATATGATCCAAAAGCCTTTTCAATATAACCAAAGCGATTGCAGAGCATAGTACCGACTGCTTTGAGCCTATTGCTTACTATTATATATTTGGATATCTCCAGTCATATGAACTTTAATCCTTTATTTCAGAGTAAAAGTTAAATGACTTTCGATCACCAGGTGCTTCCGATTTATTCCACAGATTAGCCCATTTAGCTGCCGAGAATAGCAGCAATAGCACAACAACAACAGCACCAATTTCAATTCCGGATTAATTTATTTAGGTGGGTAGTGAAAATGGAGAAAGTTTTCGGAAATAATTTTCAAAGAAAAACTTAACTGTGCACTTTATGTTTCAGGTATGAAGTGCAAAACTAGGAATTTAAGGTAAAGGGAATTAGTAAAAAGTAGATGTCAAAATGGGAAGGGAGTTTAAGACCCAGATTTCGTATATGTGCAACATCAAAACGTTATGAAAGAGACTGTGTGAATATCTCATGCTCTACACGGAATTGAACATGCGTGTATCTCTAATTTTTATATGAATATGAGCGCGCTAAATATTCAAATATTTGAGTCATCATCACGCGACAGTTAAAATAATAACAAGATTTCGGGCCTCACAAATTGCTGTGAAATAAGAAATCGTCTCCGTTAAATTAATCAAGATTATTTTCCAATCCTACGGTATTCTCACAATTTTTTCTGCATGTGTACGATTCTCGGATAGCGACAGATAAATTAATCGTACTTCATTCGCCTGAGAAAAGCGAAATGAACTCGAATATTTCCCAGACTATGTCAAACCGATACAACTAGCGAATAACTAATGTCCCAACATCAAAATATATACATTCAAACACAAATAAATATAATTGCAAACACCAAAATTAAACGTAATTTTTTGTCCAAATGACAACTCATTAATCCAATTAATTTTCCATTTTTTATTATATTTTATGAGAGAGCAAACGCTCAAAAAAGAGTGCAATGTCCCTTAACCGAAATCAATCATTTTGTAGATTTTGAAAGTCTTCTGGGTACTGTCTAGAAAAAGATAAGAAACTATCCTGAAATTCGAAGACTTTTTTCTGGAATACGAGCTCCTAACCAATAAATTAAAATCTTAAAGCACGAACAGTTTCATTCCATTCTCATTTTTCGTATCTCTTTGGTGGTTGTGTGGTGGAGAGATGATCTTCGGTTGGTCGCCCGATCCGTTCCAAATGCCATTTATCTAAAATTGTTTGACATTCATAGATTCATAAAATGTAAATAAATACGTTTAGAGGCTTGTGATGTTGAAATGTTTGGGGTCGTTCATTCTTGAGGAGGATCGCTCCGACGGCACTGACTCAAGAGTTCGCTTAGTATATTTATGGCATGTCTAAATTCAACATTCCCATCGTATCTTATTCTTCAGTTTCCACCCGCTTTTTATGGACATGTGGCATTGGGATATGTGTATTTTTATTTCACGTATGGATAGGGTGATTTTTGGAGCCTAATTGAATGGCGAGCTTATTACGAATTATGAGAATCAGTTTTCAAGGCTCTGCCAAAAATACTACCCTATTGAAATCGATTCAATAAAACTCTTGACTCTGATGGAATATCTAGTCGGGTATAGTAATTCGATGGGCACTGCAGAGGTGAATATCCCCGAAAAGGTGTGTTATCACCTGAGGTATCAAATAGAAGGCTCAGCCAGCATTTATTAGATGATCTTCATTTTCTCTTTTTAGCCTTTATCCCTTTCAAAAGCGGGGTCATCTAAATGGCCTTCATTTTATTATTAGCTAAGAAATAGCGAAATTTTCAACACGTGCAAGGTTCAATTGATGATATTATTGGCTTACGAAGGTGATAACCTGCCTCCCTAAGGAATCCACAATTGATCGCCGTGAACCACTGAAATTGTCTAGACTTAGCAAAATTGGAGGGTCTACAGCTGGGCCATCATGACAACTACTCAAGTTTTTATGCTTCCAAATAGACCTCGGTTACTAAGTCCAAGTTTTCCAGGACACTGAAAGCAATAATCTTGTCTTCGGTTACTACTGCAGGCTCTACTCCACAGGACAAGACCGGAAGGAAGGAAGTCCGTAATAGTTAGTTAAGGGCCTTAGAAGTTTGTTTGCTGGCAAGCAAAGACAAAGTTACTTCTTGGTTTCGCTTTTCAATATCTGATTTGACACATCCTGCCAGGGGTCTATGTCTGGAAAAGTTATTTTCATCTTCACTTCTATAGTTAGGTGATCGCTATTTTTATAGTTGAATGAATAATATCAGCGGTTTGGTAGGACGTATCTTATTTGATTTAATCCGAGTCGAAATATCCGAAGGAATGTGTTTGGAAAATAAGCGTATTCTGGGAATGTTGACGCGACACGTTATCTGATATATGACAAAATGGGAATTATTCTAGGTTCGTTCTTAAGAAATTTGGCTTCTGAAATGTCAATCACTGGTCTTTAAAAGACTGAATCGAACGTTGAGATTAATCTTCTATTGCGTTGAAATATAATTGTTTATGCATAAGTAGTCTTCTATGTAGAGGCATAGAGTGCTCAGATTTGTTGCCAAAGAAAACCATTTCTGAAGTATCTTCGCCTAGGGTGTGAAGAAGCCGGACAACTGCATATGAAATGCAGGATCTCCATTTCTCTATGCAGTAGTTTTAAGAGTAGTTTCCCGTTAAAAATCCTAACAGTGTTTTCATGCCCTTTTCTTAAGTAGTAGATACTATAGAAGTCCTGAGCTCTTATACATATGCGCCTAAAGGAAGATATTGGACACCTATGAGATTTCTTTGTCCTTTGCATTCTAATTTGTACCCGCCGCCTTCACAACCAACCGAGGCTTTGCGATATTTCCTGGGTGCGACAGCCGTCTAGAAAATGCCTCCAACCGTCCTTATCGTATTGCATTCCATAGCATATAATTTTTCAGATTCCCTTTAGCCCGAATTCCCAATGTCTACATTCTATACCTTCATTCTCAATTATTCAACTTGTTTTCTAACAATTTCTTCTGTAAAATGTTTATGAAAATTTTTCTGATTAGAATTAGAAATCCATTGAAATTATTATTGTGCTATTGTTATCATCAAAACAGCTGAATGTTCAGTTTGACACATTGTTTGCAGTAATTATTTTGTGTGAGCTGCAAGAACATCTAACAAAGAGAATGGCATAAGCTGAAGTTTTGTGTGAAGTTGACAGAGGCCTGGTACATTTTCTTGGAATTTCATTTTCGTTTGAGAGCAGTCCAGGTGAATTCGGCAGAAAAAGCAGTAGAAGGATGTAGTGAGTACTAAACGGTTCATAACTGATTACGCTTAGTATGTAGATATTTTTAATATGGACATGGCGTCATTTTCGATTCCCTGTAAATGTTTTAGAAGATATGGAAGACGGGCATAATTTTATGTCTAGTAGACATATTTAGTTGCAAATTTTGCGACCTCTGAGATGCTCGCCTTGACCATCCCCAACCCCTCGATTCACTCTGACTTTCTACATTTGCACTAGGCTCCGCTAATTATAATGATTTCGTTTAATCGGCTATTCCATTTTACCTTGGAGGTTATAATTTTCATCGAACAACTCTAGCCAGTCTCACCCTTTAACCACTGAGTTTGCGAGTAAAAGGCGATTTAGAGTGATAGAGTTTTAGGTTTGCCAAGCCTTCGATTTCTTTTTATTTGTATTAATGGGCAAAACCCTGAGGGCGTCGTTCTGTTTGGAAGTGTTGTTTCCACTCTTGGGGATAAACGGGAGTAGCACGTTGAAAATGACTACCACTGTTACACGGAAGCCTTCGTCAACTCATGCCTGCGGTGCTTCATAGAGGTATTCTGATTTGATAACAAATGAAAAACTTCTTTGATTTATGAGCCATTTACCGGTTTATGTGTTGATCAGAAGGTGGAAGTGACGATAATTCCATGGTGGGTTATGCCATCTGGAACAACTCAACCTCAGGATGCTTGATGAATTAGTTGGTCTAGAGTCATGTGACGCGCAAGGGTAGAGATTCCTCGGAAATGATGGGGAGCGAAAGCATATTGTCAGGAACCGACAACCATGGTGCGTAGCTGTGGTTGACGCGCTTTGCTATCCAGCGGGGTTTAGGGCAACCCTATAATTGCAGCGGTGATAATGTTTAATAGACTAATGGCAGCGCCTTATTAGAGAAACTCTATATTTTGAAGGATGAAGAATTCAAGTTTAAACTGAAAAGAGCATAGCCCAGATATACTGAAATTGTTCATAATTCATATTGTTATCGCGAAAAGGGTTCCTCATTCGTGGCTATAGAACTTCAATAGTAGGACATAGATTTCTGGCTCCCTTCTCCTCTGCACATGTGTGGGTTTCTTGAGAGAGATCGCTTGAAAATTACTTTTATATAGCGTTCTTCGCATATATTTTGTTAATGCCTTCAGGTGGGCATTGTCGTCTCACCTGATTGTTTTCCAGGATCAAATAATTTTTGATTTTCTGGGTGGTCAGACAGTTTCTGCTGCTTTTGACTACTAGAACTGCCAGGGAACGAGATGAGAACACCGAAACAAAGGACAATGTGAATGTCAATGAGTACAGTAACAAGAACAAAACACAACCTATCGTAGTTAAATCTAAAAGATTCCAGGACGAGGTCCATCATTGACTTTAAGAACCTTTTGCAAAAGGCGAGACAACAGCGGCAATTGAATAGCACTTGCTCGTAGAAGCCTTTCAGCGAGCTGGTCAGGAGTCATTTGCAGGTAGCGCTGATGGATAATACTTCCACTACCGGGAAATTGTTTGCAAAGGTGTGGGAAGGTCAAGCTACCGGAAATGGTCAGCAGATATTTCCTTGAAAGTGCGTTGAACTGGTGCAGTCCTAACTCATGTTTTGATTGCTCCTAAGTGATTTGCGGGTAATGCATCGTAGCATGAGAGGACCATTGCTCATGGTATCTCATATAATCAGCGGCCCCTTGAGTCAAAGCTATTCCCGGCTCACGAGATTCCAAACACATCGATTACTCATAACTGGTTGCCAAATGTCCTAATTAAAGGAAAAACTGCTCCAGTATCTGCGCGTTCACAATCAATCCACATGGGCGACTGAATGTTGAGGAGGGATATTTGAAGAAGAAAAGCTTAGCTTTCATATACCCAATAAATGAAGAGCGTCTGGAGGCACTGGAAAAAGCGGACTACAAACCGGCGTTTGGCATTACAAACACAAATTTTGAAGTCTTCTGCCCCTCCAATCCGGCAATGATTTAGATCAAGTCGACAACGTTAAGAGATGATGAAAGACATGGAAATGGACGACCTTAATGAGAAGTTTAACCTTATGAAGCCAAGCAATGCTTAGGGTGGTGCAAGCACTCGAGGAGCGCTTTGGTTCACTTGTTAGCCTTCCCCAGGAAGAAGAAAATCGACGTTTGACTAATACAGGAGTTTAATTTGGAGATTTTACTATAAAAGGGGGCCAAGACAAACCGGATAGCTGAGTGGTTAGAGCATGACCTATATAACATTTTGAAGCTCAGTGTTCTAACACACTTCAAGGCCCTGATCCAATATGGACTGTTGCGCCAACGATTATTATTAAGACAAACAACAGAATTTACAACCCAAGAAATGTTTACGGGGAAGGTTTAAAGACTCTATCTTAGTTTTTATACCGATTTATTTATAGCAATTTAATCAAAGGTAAACTGCAGCCTGCGGAAGCAGAACGCCTGAGCTCACATGTCTTACGTTGATTGGCAGTGGAGCCAAAACATTGACTGTCCAGTATCATATTAAAAAAAGACAGACATGGTGATGGGCTGTTATGGCAGTGCATGTCAATTGGAAGTCACGTTCAGAGGCTTATGCCTAGTAAAATATGAAAAACGCTACCATCGAAACCGAGAACTGCAGAGACTCAAAAAATCCATCAGACGATTTCTGAATCGCCCTTGTAAAAGCAATAAGAATGAAGAGGCTTGTAAAACGTAAAATTGGAGCTTCCTTTAACTTACACATGAAGTGGAAGACGATAGAGAGACTTTAGGGTGCGCGGAGTCCTTAAAAGGTATGAGCCGCCAAGTTGGACTCTTTCAGAAAACCAGATGGAACTTTCCTGAACTCCCAGAGTGGGGGTTCACCATCCTGTAGACAAGTTGGCAGAAGTGGAAGGAGGGGGGATTGCCAGTTTCTGCAAACCTCTTAGCATGAAAGTGTTGCAAAGGAAATTGGAATACTGTGAAAGTCGTGGTTACCAATGCAGGAGCATCTTTCGAACACCTCAAAGCATTTGGCTGGCACTTAGAGAATTTCTAAGGAATATTTTTCAAGGACGTTTTGCTCTGGGCTACGTGCCTACCTTTTAGCAGAAGGTTAAGGCAGTTCTCATACCGAAGCCTGGGAAGGATTTCTACAAATCCAATTAAAATCATTTTCGCTGAAATGCCTGGAGGGACAGATTAAGCGTCACATTCGCGAGAAGATCGCCCCCCTAAATAAAAACCAACGAAAGTCGATTTGACGCCGTTAAATAGACGATATACAAGAAGGAAATAACAATCATTCAAAATATTCCCCTGCAACTGTAATTCGGTTTACGGATCTTTCAATAAGTTTATTTACCCCTCCGGAAAATATATTTGTCTCGAAAATAACTAGAAGGCGCGACTTTTACTTCAGCGTCCCGTGAAAAGTTCTTTCCTTCAAACTCTTTTGCATTTTCAAGAAGTCAATCGTAGTGAAACCAGCGCTGCATGAAGGACCATTCAGCGTTTCAAGCCAAAATTTTTGAAATGCAGTCTGCGCAACACACACCGTGTGCACAATTTCTTGTGAATCTTCAAAACTGAAGTCATGAATTTTCTAGCTAATTGAGACACTTTGAATATCTTTGGGGGTGGTGTGCTCTTTTTGTACCATTGGATGAAGTCTTTTTTAAACTTAGGCTCATAATCTTGAATCCAAGTTTCATCTCCAGTGACAAAGCAGTCCAAATTTCGTCCCTGCTTTCGATAGTGGGGTTGAAAAACTTGGCAAAATATAATTCGGCGCTGCTTCGGGCGCAGTATGAGCATTTTTGATAGCAACTTTACGCAGGCCTCGGGCATGTCAATATGCAGGATTGCATTCATTGTTAAAACGGGGTTCTTTTAATGTTTTCAATATTTTCTGCACTCGTAGAAAACCAAACTTGTAAGCCTTGATTTTCCCTGGTCAGGAGTACCCGTAAACAGATGACATCTCTTCTAAAATTGATCAGGAGTTTTTCCATAACTGGTACCACGTCGCGGAGCTCGGGATAAAGTAGAGCTTTGTCCGAACATGGATTCACACAGCCCCAGTTTGCCCGATCATCACATACTGTCCTGGAGTGCTGCCGCTAAGCTGAGCTGAAAAAAGGGCCACGGAGTTTAAGCAGGAGCTTTCTCAGAAGCACACACACAACATAACCAAATCGTACATGTTCCTAGAGTATTCCACGTATATCGACAGCATGGGAAGAACTACCCGAGACGTACAAATTGCCTTCATCCATATCGAGCAGGCGGCGATTAGCGCGAGATCTTGGGCTGCACATCAATGAAGGCAAGACAAAATATATGGTGGCAACGTCAGCACCGGAAACCAATCAACCAGCAACATCAGCACAGACTACAACTTTGAGACCGTTGATAATTTCTCATATCTAGGGTCGAAAATCAAAACCGATAACAACTACGACGACTCTTACTGTACAAGACAATGATCTTGCCACTCCTCATCTATTGCTCGGAGACTTGGGTTCTTAGCAAGAAAAATTGCGAACTCTTCATCGCATTCGAGAGAAGAATCCTCAGAAGAATTTCTGGCCCCCTACATGAGGATGGACGATTCCGTAGGCTACATAACGACGAAATCTATGAGCGATAGATTGACCGTCTCAATAGGTTATGGTGGGTGCGTCACTTAATCCGTATGGGTGAGGATGATCCCACCTGGAAAGTCTTTAATGGCAATATCTACGGTGGAAAAAGAAGACGAGGCAGACCCTACCTTAGATGGAGCGATGGCGTAGGTCAGGGCGCCAGCTTTTAGGGATATTAAATTGGTGGCCCTCGGCGCAAAACCGGGATGTCTGGAGTTCCTCACTAAGGCAGGCCTTGACCGGATACCGGTTGGTACGCCGTTGATGATGATAATGATTCCAGGTGTACTTATTGTACGGGGCGATAGGCGAACCTTGTCAGTTAAGGTGTGAACCGACTCTCGGCTGATAGTTAAGTCATCATCAGAATCTTGAAGTCGTGGGATTTCATCTTTAAGCTGATGAGTTAGTGCAGGATGAACTGAACAGTGTAGATGGCTCACTGAAAGGCTCTAGTCACTAGGTTCGGGAACATAAGAATAAATATAGGGGAATGGAATGGACGGATTGACGAACTGGCTAGGTCAAATTTCACTAATGACGGCCTTCCGGCATGATTTGTTAGTTTCTGACACCAGATTCAGACGCAGATTCACTACCCCGGATTTCATGTTTGTTTAGGCTGTGAGCGAGAAGTTTATAGGCATTTTTATTCCGAAAAATATCTGTGTGTGAATGTGCATGGCGGACTTAAGCTTATGGGCCCGATAGGTACGAGCGTACATTTCCGCTGCCTGGAACACTGGCCAATAGAGGACCTTGATGCCAAGCTTGCTTTTTAATAAATCGAAGCTGTGGAAAGGAAGGCGAGACCCTTATGCCTTTACTTTGCGACATGACCCATTATTTGAGGACTTTAAGGAAATCTCTAACTGTGAGGCATTTCTTTCCCGAAATTATTGCATAAAAAGTAAGAGGTTTTCTAAATCCCGACTTTGCACATTTAACTAACTCTCTCCAAAGTTGAAGGCATGTCATTCCTGTATCATGATAAGGTGAAAATCCCCCCATATTTAAATGAAGATCGGGATCCATATTTCATAATTATTAACACATGTTTTTGTCCTAATTACCCAAAGTCACTTCAATTATTTTCAATTGACTGGCTAATTGATGCTTACGGTGTCATAATTTATCTCAAGATATGTTTATCATCTTATAATACCTTCAAATCGCCCCTTTCTCACTTTCCACACCATTTGTGATATCTCAGAAAGGAAAGGGGGACTAAGCTGTAGAGCACAAAAAAGAGATCACTTTTCCAAAGTCTCGATCTTCCGCTAAATGTGACTTTGATGGCTCGTTTTGACAGTGAAACTGGTATCGGAGACTAAACCCAAGGGAAGAAATGAAGATGAAAATTTCCGAGTCATTTAAGGAGTTAAGAAAAGTGTTAACCCTAATTTAGTGCGGTGAAATGTGTCAATTTGAACGATCATCTGATGGGCGTCAGTTCTCCATTTAGATACAATTTTGATGTTGGATTGGATTGTAGGCGACATAGGCGGCTATTTTTAGGGTATCCGATTTAGAAAGCCCTTTCAGGAGTAATTTGGAAAATAGGGAAAATGGAAGGGCGTAATTGTGAATGATTTTTATGAGAAAGGTAATTATTGGGAGATTGTCATTAAAACCCGAAATAGTGGGACTATACAAAGGCATACGAAGACAGATGATGAGGGCCGAAAAAAACCCAGCCACGTGTTGTTCCTTTTAATTTTGCTTACATCCGGAGGGATTCAAAGGTTTAAGTTTGTTGATCAATGACGAAACCATTTGATTTGATTCTTTGGGCCTCTGAATCGGGAACTAATTCTCGGTTATATCATAATGAAATTCACGAGTTTATCTAAGTGTAGTAAATCTCATCGTTTCACTTTTCTTTGACTGATACATTACGTAGAGAGATGTGTACCTGAAAACAGGTCCACCTTTCACTAGTGGAGAAAATAATGTCGTTTGTCAACTATCACCTATCCATCCACTCTCAAAATCCTTCACACTCGGAGCTCCACTGTCACTAACAGACTAATGGGAGCCGCATCAAAACACCATTATCATTTTTCAAAAGCAACCTCCAACATAAAAGCCTTCGACATATCTTCCTCATTCTGATGGTTGTGACCATCATGATCGTCATCATCATCATGATCCGATCCATGACCATAGTCGTGGTTGTCGTCTAAGAGTCTCTCCCTGCGGGAATCATTTCGTTCTGTTTTAGCTGGTTTTTATCAGTCGACGAAATTAATAGCAGCAGTTATTTACACATTTCCACTGATAAGACAACCAGCTAACAAGCCCATAAGTGGATTTTCAAGTGAACAAGTGGACTTTTATGCCTACGTTTATCATATAAAGGCTATGTCTTCTTCTCAAGGTAAGTCATATGTTAGGTTCTTCGTTTGCATCGTGAAGAATTCGTCGTGTTGAAATTTACAGAGAAGAAGGTCATTTGGAGCTGGTTTGCTGGTTTACGTTTGGATGATTCAAGTTGGTTATGGATTTTGATTATCGGGGTTGGCAAGTTCGGAATCTTTGGTTTCATGAGGATATAGTTGTAAATAGCCCTCCTAAGAGGCCAAATAGTGGTTCACGGGACATTATCCTGATGAAGGAACCAGTTTTCCGCACATCGTCCCGTAGACATACTTAAAACTTTCAGAAAAGGTATTAGTTAGCAATCCGGGCAGGGGGAAAATTTCTGATGCACAATTCCATTTACATAAAAAAACCATGGTAACCGTCCACACGTTCGATCTCACTTACCTTTCTTCCCTTGGCCTTGGGAGTTTTCTAGTGGTTTGGCGCTTGTTTGATTTCTTGGTCATATCTGTAACACCAACTCTGGGGTCAAGTGGACTGCAGGATAGAGTGAGGTGGAACATAGCTCCCTGGGAGCCGACCTGGTTTTTTTATATGTGGCTTTCCAGGAGCCAAGCTTTCCCTATACTAAGACTATTCGTGAATGGTGATAGCAACACCCTGTACAAGGTGACTCTACTAGTAACAAAACGCGACGAATCTAGCCTGGCGAATTTCGAAAGATAACCCCACAGGAGAATGTTCTTAAAAACCCTAAAACTGAACTCAAGAGCGGAGACATCCCGGTGGGTCAGAGGTGAAGGAAGTAGATAGAAAACCTGCTACTAGCTATGCTGGTGCGATTAAGCGCATTCGGCTGATAATACTACCAAAAATGTTTTCGGAGCAAATACTCACTCGTGAGGAGCAGGAAACTATCGAAAACCTTGTCGTCACGCAGTTGTGGAAGAAATGAAGTACGAAGTTTGTATTCACTGGGATACGCTTTCGATCAGGTCATAAACCGATGAACTGCACGATAGAGTACACTGCGGAATGGTCTAGGACTATAGTCCCTAAATTGCCAGATTGGAAAGGAGCAGAACTGTCGACATGTGTTGGGGATGATATCCTCAAGCCGCAGTCCTAGAAACGAAGGTTCTTATTCGGCTTCTAATTGCTCAAAATGATTTTCTATATACGCTATAATGGAGAGTCTTTAGAAGCAAATAGAAAGGCAAAGGTAAACTCCTCACCATCGGGGTAGATAACCCATCCCTGAGGCAATCAAACGGCAAAATTCCATTTGGCAACATACCTGTGCACGTGCACAAGGAAAAGCCATCTTTCTTCGGCTTCGGAGGAGAAATCGGGTGGAAAACATACCGAGGTGCCCGAAGGAGTCTCGGAGGCCATAGAAGCTTGAAGGGCTGGATCAAGCAAGGAAGCCGACCTGCTGCCCTGGATGACCTAGATTTAAATCTTCGAGGGCTTAGGGAGGGTAACGAACTTGCAAGAAAGCGCCATGTCGGAGGAAGAGTGTGATACTCCGACAGTGGAGACGAGCTTCAAACCCTAACGGGGCCAATGGGGCCAAGTAAACCTGCACTATGCAAAAGCTGCATTTGCAGGGCAAGGATAACATTTGAATAGTCCTGGCCCAAGAAACTTGTGTGTACTGAGGGCAGATTCGCAATCTGCAAGGAGGAAACATGTAGATAATTTGAGACTACTCCTGCGAAAAATGCAGAGCTTGCATAATTCTTAAACGTAATTTAAAATATATATATATAGCGTTCCTGACCTGTGACCCGTGGCAGTGCAAGTCTCACTAGAAACTGGGGGAGAACTTGAGAGACAGTCGACAAGGATAGTGTAGCCTTGGGATAAGTCTCAAAGCTCTTTTTCAAGGTAGACGTACTTTGTACCAATGGGTAAGCACAATAACATATTCAGGCGGAAATGTATGTCATGGACAGATGCGCCTCCTTCAACTTTCAAAGGAACTATAGGCCACAGAACATTGCTATTCAGACACACAGCGAATGCATCAAGCCACATAGTTCTAACCAGATGAACTCCAAACTGGTATGGCAATGCATTGAGAGACTGAACAGGCTCGGCTTATACAATAAGGTGTCGATAATTCATGTTGAACTGGCCAGGAAGAGAGCAGGGATGCCTCTACGGAAACGAGTCTATATCATTGGAAAATGAGGAGAAACGGAGAGGGGACATATTCTGGGAGAAGTTGGCAGGAATGGAGCAGTCCAGGCTGTTTATGGGGGGATACGAACCCAAGCGCTCAAAGAACTGTTTAAATCTCACCAAAAAACCACCGGATCATAGTGGGAATACTCACTGATGACTAAACTATCACCTGGTAAAGTTAGAGATATCTACGGACACAAAACCGGCGACAAAACCTCCATACACGTTCTGGGACGTCCGACTCTAGTGCAAAGGAGCTCCAGGAATCTGGCAGAATACTTAATACCAGATGCTAAGTTGAAATACTTGAAATAGGGAATACACTAAAAATTGCTGACCGTTATAGGCTTGCTTGGCATACTAAAGTTGATAGGTATACTATACCCAGTAAAAGGGGCACAACAGTTCTTTTAGGACAAGTGTAACTTGTTGTTAGTTGTTAGTATCCGCGTATTCGCTTAACTAGCAATTACTTCAGCCTATTTACGAGCAAAACTCTTTCATGCACATTTGGATCATTTTCTATTTTTTCCAGAGCCCACTTAACTTCCAGAGCAAACCCTGGTCCAATTAATGCCTTCCATTGTAACTGCGGGGAGCTGAAGTGTCCGAATAGCTAAGTGTTTAGAGCACAAGGCTATCGTACGGAAGGTCGCGGTTCAAACGTCACTGGTGGCAGTGGGATTTGTATGGTGATTTGACGTCAGATACCAGTCGATTCAGCTGTGAATGAATACCTGAGTCAAATCAGGGTAATAATCTCGGGCGAGCGCAATGCTGACCACATTGCCTCCTACAGTATACTGTAGTGTACCGTTTCGATCTTGAATGAAGTGCTTTAACACACTTCAAGGCCCTGATCTAATATGGATTGTTGCGTCAACGATTATCATTATTATTGTAACCGCGGAATTTACCTGATGTTGATGTGGGACATACTTGGTTTCCGCGAAATGCGCGGAAAAAACGTACCGTTATCGGCTATAGTGCTTTATTTGAAAGTGGAAACTAATATCTTAGCACAGCACGATGACCAATATTTGATTGGGACAGGACCAGAACAGTGACACGGCGATTTGATAATATTAAGAAACACTAAGTAACTGGCGACCGAGTTGTACCGAGCAACTTAAATTTTCATAATTGCGTCAGGGATGCAGTGCCTACTGTTGACAGGACGATGAAGGGATTTCCAAGGTCGTCATAAATCAAGTGCGTCCAGGAAATATGCGCAAACTGCAGCCTCAATTCTGACAGCTGCCACGGAGTTTCCTCCAAGGATGGCAAAATGTCAGAGGGACAATTTACCATCCTCCAAGAATGACTGTGGAAAAAAATGCTGAAGCCTGGGACGAAGTCAAGATTCAACAAACAAGGTTTTCGCTATGGCCTTCTCCATTTGGAGTACACTGACGAGATTGCCATAAAGTGGCTCCAGCAGGTAATCCCGGCTTGGAGTGTTCAGAGGAAATCACTTCACTTTTTCCTAGATAGATTGAAATTCAATCATATCGGGAAACTGTAGAGCATCATCTCCATTTTGAGAGCGAAGAACAATGATGGCCTCCGTCTCACGCAATATAGCGCAAATTGCAGCATCTTCGATGCGCTCTCCCACAATGGAGCTGCGCGCGGAAGATAGTGCATATAGTGGCGGAACCCCCGAAGGGACTACAGAGTGAATCCTACCTGCTAGTAACTTTACCTACACATTGTATGGAACAGGCGGAAGAAAGGGACGCCAGGGACGTAATCTAATCTATGCAAACCGGACGGTCGTGGTGCTAAGTGGAAAACAGACGAATGTTCTGCGGGATGAGATGACACCTTTCACGGACGAGGACGAGGGAATCGATTGTATGGTGTGGCAGAAACCCCATCACACAAGGACCGCGGCATACGCATCTAAGTTTTGAATTACATATTTGACTAAGTTATGATTGGTAACATTAACCTGCAGCATGCCAAATCCTCCTCCTATCTGCTGGAAGCAAAGCTCACAGAGCTGTAGGACTGCCCCTACATTTTTCTGGAACAAGGGCCAAGGGTTCGATTTAAAAGAATCTGTGGCATTGGGTCAGTAAAGAGGGCTAAGATCTTCTACGATGAAAGATCCATAAGACCGACAGCTAGTGTCATGTTGTCAGGACTTAGTTACGGTCATCATGCAATATCAGATTAACGATCGACAGGGAACACAAAATAGTTGCCTCCGCTTATTTACCCTATGATTCTTTGTATCCTCCACTGACATAATTACTAAGGGATCTGGAAGCATATGCTGAATCAAGTGGTCTCGAACTCTTAATAGGTTGCGATGAGGAGAGAAGCTAGTTGAATTCATCACTTTAGCTGGTCTTATGACTGCGAATGTAGGGCGCGTCCCTACGTTCGTGGGACGGAGAAGAAGTGAAGACCTAACAATCTGTACTTCCAAAGTGTTAAGAGTTGATTATACACTGGGTGCTAGACGAGTCTCACTGTTAGATCACCGATACCTAGAATCCAATCTGACTGCAATGCAAAGACGGAATCCTAGGAAAACGAATTGGACAAAGTTCAATGAACTTCTTGGCAATAAAGTAGAGGTTCCTAGTCGAATAAGGACTGATTTGGCGAATCAAATCAGGTTCAGAAGTCGCCTGGTTGAACCGTGCTTGCAAAAGCAATAGGAACGAAGACTGGCTAAACTTCCGGAACTCACATACCGGGCCCGTTAGGTGTTCGAAACGAGACTAGTTTAAAGCGTACTGTGAGGAACTGGAAGGCGAAAGAGAGACTTCCAGGCTGTGCAGAGTTCTTAAAAAGGATGGGTCAGCTAAGTTGGATTCTCTTAGAAAACCCGATGGTACTTTCACGAGCTCCAGACTGAAGTCGGTCCAGAACCTCCTGGAAGTACACGTTCAGGGAAAACGAATGAGAGAAGTGGTAGGGGGAGAGTTGACGGTTGTTGCAACCTGGTGGTTACCTATCAAAAGGTGAGAGCTGCCATACTGTCCTTTGAACATTTCAAAGCACCTGGTATGGATGGCATCTATCCAGCAATGCTAAAGGAGGGTATGGAGCACTTAGAGCGACTGCTAAGAAATATTTTTCTGACAAGTCTTGCTCTGGGAGAGATGACTATTCTAATGTAAAGAACTTCAGACAGATCCCCTCGACCTCATTCTTGCTGAAAGGTTTGGAGAGATTGGTTAATGAAAACCAACATGGTTACCAGCGTGGAAAGTCCTGTGAGTCTGCTCTTCATTTTTTGTTTCAAAGATAGAGGATGCAACTCCGAAGGATGAGTATGAGATGAGGGTGTTCGTGGTGTTAATGGGGCAATGAGGACATGCCCAACGGCATCCCTGGAGGTCCTTCTGGGATTAACCCCTCTCCATCTGCACATACAGATGCAGGTAAGGAGGGCAATATTCAGGATGGCCGGGAATATCAGTGAGGCGGGATGCTGTCTAAACCGAAGGAAGATTGATATTCTTTCTAGGCGGTATTTCGAATTACTGATACCAAGGGATAACATGACAACGAGGTTTCACTTCGATAAGAAGTTTGAAACACGTTGGAGTAACAAGACAAACTGGGAGAGCGTGGTTGCGACATAAGGCTTAACTCAGCAACTTCTGACGGATTCCTCACAGCAGAGGGAGCTGGTGCAGGTGTCAAAATGTACTTTGAGCCAATCTAAACTGATGTGGGAATGCCTTGAGAGACTGAACACACTTGATTCGTCCAACAAGGCCTGGGTTCCAGGCCATGCTGGGTTGGGAGACAACGAAGTAGCGGACGAACTAGTCAAGAAGGGAGCAGGGATGCCTTTACAAGGGCCAGAACCCTTCTGTGGAATTGGAAACAGTTTCATGGCTATGAATCTAAGAAATGAAGAGGAACGGTTGAGGGAACTGCACTGGGCGGGCCTACCAGGGGTGGAGCAGTCCAGGGTGGTTATTGGGAGTACAAGCCTATGCGCACACAGGATTGCTTAAACTTCACCAAAAAGAAGCTCCGAATCATAGTGGGAATTCGCACTGGTCATTGTCGGCTGAACTATCACCTGGGGAAGCTAGGGATATCTACGGACATTGCCTGAGGAGTATGACAAAACCTCTATACACGTCCTGGGACAGTGTCCGGCAGTTGTGCAAAGTAGATTGAGGCATCTGAGAGAACACTTAACACCAGATGTAAAGCTGAAAGATCTGAAAGTAGGGAACATACTAAAGTTCCTGACGGTTTTAGGCCTGCTTCAGATACTGTGATCAATAGCTACATTATAACCAGTAAAAGGGACACAATAGTTCTTTAAGGACGTGGTGCGACTTTCTCATCGTTATAACACTTGAAGCTTTGGAAGTGGTCAGCCTGTAGCAGAGGAGCAAGCACAGAGATGAAGACAAACAGCATCAAATGAGATTCGAATCTGGGGCAACGAGAACAAGGAGCTGGGGTTCAGCAATCTCAGCCGTTGTACCGTCAACAAATATTGCATACATACATAGCTACGGCTGGAAATCTGTCTTTAACGGCTCAACGTTTTGAACCAATAATCACTACGGCAACCCTCTTCACGAGGTTTAATTTCCACGAATATCTCCAAGTTTCCTTATAGAAACAGCTCCAACCAGATGTTCTGAGTGATCATGACATGAGAATGAAAATCTGAATGAGCTTAAGCCACGCATAAAATACTATCGAAAGAAGGTTCACAGCGACGACCCTAAAAACTTTAATCCATTCGTCGAATGATTAATAGATCTTATCTGGACGCATCTCTGATATTCTTCTAGAAGACAATCTCCCATATAAGAGTACGTATCGTCTTAACTTTTCCTCCGTATCTTTTAATTTTTTTTCCTGAGGTGTTGCTTGGATTACATTTATCCATTTAAAATGCGTCATTACTTTTAAAAGTTTTGTGACAGAAATAAATAAATTTTAACCACAAAGACTAGGTCGTCGTCGTGGTTGTCGTCCCCATTGCCTTCATCATCATCTCCGTGGCGATTGTTGTAGACATTTTGGTATTGTTGCAATGGAATGGTAGCAACTAAAAAGCTTTTGTCATGAACTCCAAGCTGAGAAATCCATAACGATTAATTCTGATATTCTAAATAGTTGATGGTTGCAATCAATTTAGTTGCGACTTTCATTTTTCGGTGTTGATAAAAAACACTTTGTTATGGAGATATCCCTTCGCGCGAGACACAGACTGGACCTCAATTATTCATGATAACATGAGGATTCCCGGAAAACATGCGGTTTTTTTCGGTGGTATGAAATATTGGACAACGTGCTAATAGATGTGGGACATGATGTTATTAATGTTGAAGGATATTATGTTTTTGTTGGCAGGATGTTTGCGGCTGGTGGGAATGGAGTTTTGCGTGAGAATGCGTGATGATGGTCCATTTTTTATTGAAACGTAGATACCGCATTCAAATGTCAAGTAGCGGACGCTTTGGGAATGTATTTTCAAAGAAGATGGGGTGGCTGTTATCTAGATCATCAATCCGAAAATAAAACTATAATCGTCCCGGAAACAACTTCCGATCATGTCAATTTAAATTCAATTTTTATCTTTAAACAATAAGAAAGATACGTGGAGATCCCGACTACCTGCAGTTGCCAAAGGAGTGGCTCATGGGGCTTTAAACTAATAAATTCTGGGACCACCCAAAGTCCACAAATGGCTATTAATCCCTTAAAGCACTGAATGATAACCATTGGACTCCATACCTGAGACAGGAGATCATAACGAACTATCCAAAACGGAAGCCGCTCGCGTCATCTGCATCATCAAAATTAAGATGCAACCTAAGAGGGCAGTTTCACAGTGGCGTTAGAAATGCTTCACGTACCATTGGATTCGAGGAAAATATACTCGTAAAAGACATTTCGACTGTGAAACGGTTGGCAGCGTTTTAATGGTGCATTTTTCACGGCCACTGAATTCAGCTCCAAGATTCAATGGCAGCATATAAATCAGTGAAATTATTTGTCTAATTAGACCGAGTATATTTCGGATATGCTTGAGATGATGTATTTAGTCACAGTAGCTCGTATTCTTTTCACAATATGTGAGGTACGGGTTAGCGCCAACTGCACTGACTGCCGGATGTGTATGGCTTTAACTTTATTCTTTTGGAAGTTTTGGGCGATCTTGGAAGAGACAGATGTGTCGCATGGAACATTTGGAAATGTTTTCTCAATAATATTTATACTTAATTTTCTTTGATTAATTGGGCTTTTTTCTTGGCGGAGATTGAGTGGATGCATGTGATCGCTATGCAATGGGCTGGCATTTCGGGTCAATACCCTTTAGGACCTAAATCTTAGGTATTAATCACTCTGTGCGAATTTTGATGCATCTAATGAAATTGGAATAGAAAATCAGCGATTGTGAATTACACCGTAAAGAAGACGTATTCAAGCTAGGTTTAGATATGTTGCATATTCTGAAAATTGAGGGTTTAACAGTTACGATGGCTGATCTGTTGATCTATTTAGCTACAATTTAACGATCTAATTTAATTGAGACGGTGCGACTTCTCAGAATTCGCATCATTTGATTTACTTTGTCAGATGACAAGCGGACGTAAAAATTCACTTGCTAGTATGCAGCATAATCCTTTTTCACATTTTACCCCTCTGGCGTCTCCATTGCACACCTTCCTATTCATCATCCAAACATCCGCTTTTTTCAAAACATTGATTTTAAAATGATAATTTTTATTTCAATTTTAATTACAAAACTCTTTCACCTTTTACTTTCCCACAAAGTCCTAAAATTCATTTCAATATTTCAACATCAACATAGAAACATTCCGAGCGATAATTAACCTTTATTATTGCTCTTTGCACATAAATTTAATTATGCTGCATATTACGAAATGCATTACCAATGCTTAGTTCTGGCTAAGTCGGAATTTTGTGCATGCAAATGATGGGATATAAAGAGGTTCCTATTGGGTGGACGACTGAGCTGATGCTTTAGAGGTAAGTTAGAAATAGCCGCGAGTGCACTTTACACAAAAGAATAGCGGAACTTGAAGGTTTGCGTTATGAGTGATGATTTTTCCCATAAATTTACAAAAATAGAAATCTAGTGCTATTGATAGTGGAATTTCAGTCTTTACTTCCGACAGATCCGCGCGATGTCCCATGTTCCTTTGGTTTTCAATTTCCAGCTTAAATACACGTGAAGTTTTGTAAAATGACATGTGAAGGACCGAGGTTTTCAAAGGACATTCCACATTTCCAGTTCTGGCTAGGAAAAACAGGCTAGCAAGAGCATGTTGACGGAACCCTTCAGTGGAGCTTCAGTATTTGTGGGAAACTGCGGCCACTCAGAATAACATTTTGACCATCGATCAATCCCTAGTACCAAAACAAAAAAATCGAGATACCATATTTGGTAAAATGGGAATATTTCCGCTTGTGTCTTCAGGAAAACATGCGCTTCACAACGAAGCATAACGCCTAGAGCCAACAGCAGGTGATCATATGAACTATTGTAATTTTCACAAGCCGACAGAGGGTAGCATAAAACATTTATAGAGTGAAAAGCTTCCGGTGCTTCTCAGAAGAGGTAATATCAACTGGTTGTCAATGGTCTCTAGTTAGAAATACGAGTCTGTCCACATTATTGGACCGTCGAGCCAGGCGGCAAGTAAGTAAATTTTAATAGTGCTGTGTTCTGCAACTTGCGCAAATCTCTTTGTTTGATTTTGAGTCTTTTCTTCAGGAATCCCGACTTCTGGGTTGTGTTTTCAGAATCTAGCTTTGTCAATAGATAATTGACGAGCATAAGAAACAAGAGAGAATCTCTTTGGAAAGCAGAGCTATTAAAAATTCCGAGACCACTGGTTAGAAATCCAGCCAGAGTTACGGGATTCACTTCTCGAGTATTGGATGTTCCCGAGAATGGACGAATCGTCAAATTTCAAGGGGCTGGTTGATAATGCAGGACAGGCGATGGGGGTGGATCATGATGGAGGACGAAATGAACCAGAGGCTAGACTTCTGATTGAGCAGGTCGTCGGAAGCATGAGTCCAGCGAACGAGGATTTGGGGGCGAAAGGGTAGCAACTTTCCATTAGGAATTGGAAGACCGCTGCCTTTGAATCCTGAAGGTATGCTATAAATGTACACCACGTAATGGAAAATTAGTTTTCCTGGGGTTGAGGCTATTGGACACGACCCAGTCTTCCAGTTGTAAAAAGCCCTGTATTACAAGAAGCTATTAGCTACTATGAGCCGTTTAGCAGACTATTTAACACCGTTTATGATAACTCCGACATTGGTGTCGCAAAGTGTCTGATAATCCTCCGAAGTTAATTGAAGGGCGACGCGAGACAAGTGGCAGACCACTTAGGAGACTACGGGGAAAATTATACTCAAGCCTGAGATCTGCTGCACCGACAATATAGAAGTCGGCGTGTATCTATAGAAAAAGAGATTCAAACAATTGTTGATCTCGCTCAAATCTCACAAAAGCATCCAAGGACCCCATGTGGTACGAGGTCCGGAGCATCCGTAAAACAAGATGCAAATCAGCCGAAAGAGTACCATTAATTCACTTGATTTTGGACGTGGAGTATGGAGATGTGATATGTAGGGAATTTGACACAGCATTACAAAATTCCAACAATCCCGTCACGATCGGTTAAGTGGGTCAATCCACTCAACTGCTGCCCTACGCTGATGATACTGACATAAAGGGAGATAAACTCGAGATGTAGAAACTGTATATTAATGGAGACAAGACCAAATCCGTGGTGGAAACATTAGCACCTAGGTGAAAGGAACAATTTTAAAACCGATGAAAATTTCTCCCAGCTAGGGTCGAAAATCCCGATCACCCTAATTAACCTACAAGTCGGAAACCGCAGGCTCAGCAATTTAGGTATGGAGCATTCTGTGGATTTCTCATATCAAAATATTTCAGTGCATGACGATCCTACTGTGCACATTTTTGTGAAAGCTTAGAAACCACTATCGTCGAACTGGACGTAGCAAACAGCATAATACTACTAACCTGAAACCGTTGATATCGAGACTCAGGCTAAAAGCAAGGGTTGACAAGAATGTCCGCCATTGGAAGTTAACAAAGAGGATCTGCTCCTGGCTCCGACGTTGCCAGGAGCCACTTACGCGTGGCGCTGGCAGATGGTATTTCCGCTAGCGGCAAACTATTGCCAGTGTTGTGGACTAGCGCTGAGGCCAGGCTTTCGGTGATGGTCATCGGGCATCTGCTGTACAACAAAAAGGTATAGGGGGATGATTCCTCCCAGATGGTTCGTGCGTTCCATGTCATAGCAAGCGAGGAGCAATTCTTCAGAGATATTTTGGTTGGTGCACATCGGTGACGTATTAATACAAGGGCTAGAGCGGAGGAGACCGAACAAATCAAGGGCGCCAAAGCAGACATTACAATTTATTCCACAACAAAAGAGTACTGATCGCGACAGACCTAGACCACGTGTCCCCGCCAGGGAGGGTACGCGCTTTTCTGTGTCCGCACCTGAGTTCCAGCAACATGGTCGTGGTCAAACCAGAGCAGGCGGGAGTGGAGAATGTGTACATTTCCCCGGTTTACATGGCTTACGACATTTAATGTCCATCATCGCAACAAAGAAAGCCAATCTGTTGATAAACTGTGAGGCCAATGCATTGCATACGCTTTAGGGCAGCTTGGGAATCAACGAAAGAAGTGAATGTATGTTTGATTTTGTTATTAACGCAAACCTATCAGTGTGTAACAGGGGCAGTGCACCACCCTTCCATTTCCCCAGCTTAAAGAATTGTGACAGTTGGGAGGTCCTTGATATCACCGTACTTACCGACAATGAGACTTTTAGGGTGGAGAATTGGAGAGTGTCTGGCCAGAGATCCATCTTCTTCATATCACATTTGGATACATTTCGATTCAAATCTCGCGGTAAAGGTTTCCCTCAATGCGCATAGTCTGCGTCTTGCTGGCGACTGTCAGGAACGGAATCTACTCACATTATTTAGCAGTCGCTGACTTCATATGGCGGAGGCTCATCATCAATGCTAAGCCAATAAGAAATCGGACCGCCGTTGGCAAGAACTGATCGCAAGAGGTCTTGTGCCAAACGTGTGCAAACGCATACAAGATTACGGTGGTCTGTACGAGGTTAGTCCCTGCCGCTAGACTCGTGATTGCCGAAGCTGTAACGGGAAGGAGGATATGTTAGGCACTTCTTTTGCGATTGCCCAGTTCTAGCTAGAGTCAGGTACGGATACTAGGTAAATCATTCTCTGAGGACCTCAAGGAGATCTTTAGTTGCGAAGTGGAGGAGCCGTTGCTCTTCGGCGGTGCAAAAAGTTGACTCTGAAGATTTGAGCTGGCTGAACCCACATTTGTGGTATTAAAATGACGGACTAATTGGCTCCTCGCAGCGGTCATTAATACCTGCCTACCCACGTTCATTATGCAGGTCGGTCGGTCGGTTGTATTTTGAAAGAGCACCAGATTTTATTTTCAATTCGGTCATGATTTTTGAAATTGTCCAATGCGAAATCAAATTATTTTGGTTTCTTTTTACCATTAATTGATTTCTGTAGCTTTCACTTCCTCATCATTGGTGGGACATTCGTCAAATACAGAGTTTGCCATAAGATCCGTTGGGTTTCAACTGACCGGTTATTTGTGATATCTACCGGATAAACGGAAGGGATTGAAGACTATGGCCGTAGATGACAACCATTTTGCCACTGCACACTACATCACGAAGGAACTCCCAAACATGAAATCGTTTCATGGTCCTTGATGGAAGTCAATGCTAGGTTTCTCATCCACGATGATGAACAGCTGAGGAGGAGGATGGAGCACTTTACCAAGGTTCTGAACTGTATTACCTGAATAAAACTGCACTGCCCATGGATGATATACCAAGTCACCGTTACTTGCGGATATGGACCGCTCCTTCAAACACAAGTGAAAAAGTTCATATGGCTTGGATGCGACAATTGGAGGGATATTTACGTGGTTCCTGCAAGATCCTCAGTCTGAATTATCATTACATTTTTTTTATTTGCATTAACGGGCAGAGCATCGAATGCCTTGATCAATTTAAGTATCTAGGAATTGTTGTTTCTTCTGATGGCGGCACCGAGGTTGATGTTACCCCACCTACAAACAGTGCTAAATCCGTCTTCGGTCTATTGTTCAAAATTTGGGAATGCTAGGAATGATGCATGAAAAGTGACAGCCAGTGATACTTAGAGGCTTCATGTCTCCGTCGTGTCATTGAAGAATTTTTGCCAAAGGCAGTCACGTAACGAAAAACTTGTTTGCGGTACGGCTAAGATTTTCGTGAACGTGTTGATCGGGAAGCGAATGTGGCAATTGTTAGGCCACACATTAAGGAAGGGTGACAAACGCATTATAATGCAAACCGCTATCCCAGGACGGCCGACCAGTGAGTCGCCTTAGAACTACGTGGCGCAAAATAGTGGAAAAGAAATGCAAGCTTCTCGGAAAATCGTGAAGGGAATTGAGGCGTAATGCCGGAAACTGACAGCGTCGGCGAGTCGAGGAACGCGGTTCTATTGTCTAGGATCTCAATAGACTCTAGACTAATTTAATAGGCTCGGTGATCGAAATGCAATAATAGGATCGCCAGTGGGAAGGCAATAAAACAGGACCAAGGTTATGGGGCTTTCCAAAAATCTGAATCTGAGTATTCGATGATTAGTGTAATCGCTTCGTATCGTCGTTTTATTGTTAACGTAAATTGCTATGTAACTTCTCGTGTTCCCTTGAAAATTTGAAACCAGATGAAAGGAAATTAATAGAGTTCAATTAAAGTAACAAAGTGGTAAAACCCAACGATTCGAATAAATATGGATGATGCATCAATATAAGATATCTACGCAGTCTCCTCCTTCGCCTGTTTCTTTTGTCCTATTTCATTTTTCAATGAAACGCTGCTTCAATCATTCAATGCTGTACAAATGATAACCGTATATCGGAGAGACGAGCACGATGACAGCCATAGATACAGAACGCAAAGTACGAAATCGAGTGGCCGATGCTCAATCATCTCAGTCATTGTACTTATCATTGGTGGGCTATTCGATCGAAAAAGGGATAACCCGATATAACATTTGGCAGGAACTATACCAATTCTTTTTAATCTCCAACATTTGTAATATAGGGCAGTCACTTACCTTTACCTTTGTTTCTAGTATGAGATGAACCCCATTCATATGGAAACATTATCCTTTCTGTCTCTTTTCTAGGTATCACCTTCTAAGCGACCCTGATTAGTGTTTGATATTATAAAAAGGAGCTAATGAAAGCCTTCAAATAAGCGAATCAGTACACAATATTGACATGGATACTTCTTTTCAAAATCAATGAATTCATCCCATCTTGGATTCCATCAAATCTCAAACTAATTAACTTCTCCTTGGTGGTTACCTTCCACAGGATTTTCCCATAGATAGTTTGAAAATCGCCCTCACACCCATTCAACTCCAATTTTGCTAGAAGCATAAGTTACCACAGAAAATGTATCTTGTTCTATTCTCTTCGATGTTTACTAGCTTCCCAACAATTCACTCCACAATAACAATGTGGACTGTTGATGTCGAAACAAAAGGAGTGATTTTGTCGTCCTTTCGACAGAGTCTTCATAAAGGATCTCCACTCACCAGGTTCGTTGTTAGTGTGTGCAAAGTGTTCGCTAATGCTTCCAAGAGGCCATTTTATATACGACACAGGGCACCAAAGTTTGATGAAGTATATTCTGGAATTTGCAGTTTTGTTCGAAGTCAGTCAACTTGAAATTTTCGCTTTTGTGAGAGTCCTAGTAAACTTTAATGGATGAACATCGTTTAGAAGGGAGTTTAGATGAAAACAATTTGGTTGTCGATTGGTTTTGTTAGGGCCAACAGGTGTACCGTGCATGGAGGACTTTGGTTTATGACGTACCCTAATCAAGGATTTGATGAAATGCAATTTGACTGCGAAAAGGGAAACCAACTTTTAATTTTTCAGGACAAAGGATTTTTTGTCAGAAATAAATGGATTCGTTGTATTTCGGAATAAATTAAAAAGTAATTTCAACTGTTTCGCGTTAGGAGCCAGACTATTCACAACCCAGAAAAAGCTTTTCTAATTCATATCCTGATTACTATCAACACGAGGCTTCCCTTCTAACTAACGAAGGAGGAAACGTTTCTCTGATCCTTATTTGAAAAAATCTTCGAGTAAATGATTTATATCCCATCATGGTTTACCGAAAGAAGCACTGCCACTATGCACTTTTATATATGACCATGGAGATTCTTGTGGTGCTGCTCCAGTGCCATCATCTCTTGAGAATTTTCCTGTCGTTCACAAAGCACTTTTTCTTACCCACGACATCTCAAATAGGGCGGCCTCGACCTTATGCGTTTTTCTCGCCAACGGGACTAGCCTTAAGTCTCAAATGGATTTTCCCACTCACTTCCAGACTTTATTATTTATAACCATTTCGGGGGAGGAAATAATCCCCCAAAATCTTCTTGTTTTGATTTTAGGTATTTCCGGGAATGACAGATTTGTTGCCCAATTAGTAGAAGAGACGTTCAAACTGCCACCATGGTCCTTTTGCCTTCTTCACAATTTGGTTCTCTTTTCACCCTCGCTGAAAGAATATGCTTCCAAATTGAGGAGAACGATAAAGTGTTTTAGCTGCGTCGGGAATTCAAGATCCCAAAAATTGTCGTTATCTTAAGGATTGCATATAAGATGCTGCGGAGCGACGTAGACCGTGCGAGGCAGCAATATTCATGTGAGATGTAGACGAAGAAGCCATTTGAAAATTTATGCGTTGGCATTTAGTCTATGACATGGGATTTCGATAAAGGTGATGCTGATTAATTTATTGGGATTGGAAATTGTTCTAATTGGGACGAAACCGCGCGGGAAAATTAAATTGGGCAAGTGAGCGAGGAGAGAAAATACGAATGGCAATATAAATTCTGGGCTGTGAATTATTGCTCATTTGGTCGTCGGTAATATATTTATTAACTAACGAGAGGAGATTTATATACTTTTTTGTGAAACTGGGACCTGCCGAGATATATGAGTCCCACTCATCATTGAGCAATACTTTATAAACTTTAAGTAGAAAAGGAAAATAATGCTATTTATTACACACTACGTCCTTTATTGATTGAACGCCACAAAAAGCAGGGAATATCCCAGTTTTCCATTCAATATAAATCACGCAGCGAAAACGCTCAAGCAGTTAAACAAAACGCATTAATTGTGGCCCTGTCAGGAGTACACTTATAAATTCCACGGACCATTAAAACCAATTACCGCAAAACGAGCCATTTAATTTGGAACCGTACGAAATTTATTTCGGCCACAAATAATTGACGCGCGATATCTTCTCCAATTGCCCGGTTATGGTTCGTGGTCCTAGCCTGGGCCGCCCAGGATCCTACAGTTGAATGGTACGCGTATAGGCCGCCTGAGGTACCCTCGAAAATTAATTAAAATGCGAAATAAAAAATAAATAAATTTATGGCTAATTTTGGTACGTGGCTACTACAATTTGTGCCAATCCCTTTCTCTCCTGGTTCGGTATCGCTGGCGGCCATTGTGTGCATTGGAGGTTGATGATATCCTCCACCCACTGAAAAATTGAATTCGATATATATCGGCTCGCGGTTTACTTTGGGGAATGTATAGTGGTAAGGAATAAGAATTGGATAGTTCAAAAGTGGAATAAATACAAAATTACACAATAACAATTAATACAAGTCGAATATTGTGAAAGATTCACTGATTTGAAATGAGAATAAAGCCTTCACGTTCTTCACATATTCATTACTATCTGTCTTCACTATTCATGGGCAATTTGTGAAAAAGAGGTCAAGTGTACTTACGATCAGGCTATGTAATCCTATGTTATTGCTTACCTGAAAAGAGAAGGAAAAAATTAATCTTAGACTATCATTCGAAATAAGTTAACTTTCACTGTAGTTCGCAAGCTCAAAAAATCACTTTGTTTATCCAATGAGATCAGCAATTTGAATGGAAAACTTGGTAAAACACATCTGCTAAAAGGAAGACCATATATTCAACTTGAGAATGCTTCCGAGATGTAGATGCAGTCATCAGTATTGTAAAAGATACGAGGGGGACCCAATAAAAACGAGAATTTTGTCATAACTTCAAAGTATTCGCCTTTGACTACAACGCACTTCTCTAAACGATTCTTCCATTGGTCAAAACATTTTTTAAATTCACTCATCGGGATGTCCTTTAAGCCTGCCAGCGATTTTTGTTTCACCTTCTCCACAGTGGCAAAACGCTTTCCTTTTATATTCCTTTCGAGTCGTATCCATAGCACCACGATTCATCACCTGTAGTCACCTTGGAAAAAAATGCAGGATCCCCTTCGAGCTGATTTTGAAGCTCAAAACATGCCTGAAGTCGACGCTCCCTTTGTTCATCTGTGAGAAGGCGCGGGACGAATCTGGCTGCAACCCTTCTCATGTGCAAATCTTCGGATAAAATTCTCTGAATTGAACTCCATGACATCCCGACACTTCACAGAGTTGATCAATGGTTCGGCGACGGTCTTCACGAACGCGGGCATTGATTTTGTCGACATCAACAGATATTTCTCTTTTTTAAAAACGTGAAAACCAATCGTAAACTGTGGTTTTACTTAAGCCAGCATCCCCATAAGCAGTCTTAAGCATTACAATAGTTTCCTCAGCCGATTTTTCCAACAGGAAACAAACTTTCACAGCCGCGCGTTTTTCTCGACATTACGTTTTCGCGAGAAATGTAGAAAGTTGTTTTACTAAAATAAATCTCACAGGCGAACCGATGCACTCACAGCGACACAACTTCGCACACTGACGCAGGTGGCGTAACACTAAAGGACATGTGATCAAACAATAGGTTCCTCCACTCTCCCTCCCCACCACAGCGTAATTCCCGGAACTTATCGGTCCCCCTCGTAAATACGCTCTATCGTGGAGTTCCGCCAGGACTCGATGAGTTCTGATGCTGAGCAAAGCCCTGCGGCTATAGGAATATCCGAAAAGAAGTACTTCAGGAATTCTGGGCATTCTACAAGCACCAAGTTCAAGAGGAATTTTACTGCGGATGACCAACGATTGTTGAGTGATCAAAGATGATTTGCGGAGTTGAAGCGGGGGTATTTTCCGATTCGCAGAGTGTAACCGAGGCGTACCATCTTCCAGGACAAGACAGTTCCTTCCGAGCGGAGACACTGGTGATATTGAAGGTCCGCCGATTGTTGGAGCATCATCCGAGCCCCAAGCTTAACATTGTCATTCTGCCATCGAGACCTTGTACTTAGCGGCGATATCCTTGAAGCTTGTAACAGTATGGGCGACACGTTCAAAGTGTCCCTCCTTAGAGTTCTCAGTCATAGAAATACAAAGGGAATCAATAAGCCGACGAACTGCCCAGGGATAGTTCCGATTTTGACAGTCCTTCCGTGAATGTAGACTGCGTTCCGTGGGCGACTGTGTAAGGCGAAACCTAGCCACATTACCTGCGCTTAGTCAATGAGTATCTGACCTTCCCACGAGAAAAACCAAGCCGTAGGAGATTTTGTGTCAAACACCGTCAGGACGTAAGTAAGTTAACAAAACAGATACGTGTCTGCACGCTAAATGTTGGCACCCTAACTGGAAAGACGAGGAACTCGCAAGAGCCCTTCGGAAAAGAAACCCGCTCTCCAAGAAACCCGATGATCTGGTGCCAAAGCTGCGACATTGAACGCGAACGCGGTAAAAGTAGCTATAAACTTCTCTATTTTGGTAGCCCACACATTCAATATGCTGCCAGCATTGCCATCTCAGACGGTTTCCGTGACACCACTAAAACAGTCGAACGATTTGATGATGAAGCTCACCATTATAACAGCTGATCGCACTATTCACTTCCTCACCGTGGACGCACCACAGGCAGGTCGACCTGATGCCGAGAAAGATGCCTTCTGGCAACTTCTAAATGAAAAGACTTGTCACGTGCCTGCTGACGACTATATCATCATTGCTGGCGACCTTAAGGGTCATGTGGGTGAAAAATCAGACGGGAAAAGGTGCCATTAGGAAAATGGGTTCGGAGCGCGCAATGAGGGTGGCGACCGTATAATCGAATATGAATACATGGTTCATCAAACGATTGTCTAATCTTCTTACATTTTATAGTGGAAATAGTAAAACACAAATCGACTATATTCTCATAAGACGCCGATATTTTAGTACTGTCACTGATTGCAAAGCCATTCCCTATGAGACCATCGCACCTCAACATCGGCCGTTGATTACCGTCCTGCGAATTAAACCACCAATAAAGCAGCGTGAGCAACCCACTGGCCCGCCGCGCATTAAATTGTGGCATCGAAACGGCGTACCACAGGCATCGAAAAGGTGTACCACAGGCACCCGTAAATTCCTATCCTATCAGAGAGAGCAAATTTTTACGTGGTTAAGCTAAAAAGCTTAGGGTTTGTACCAGAAATTAACACAGATACTCCCTTGCTTCAGCTGTCTCAAGTCGTCAGCATCTACGGTACTCTTACGAATGCAAACTAGACGACTGGTTTCATGAAGAGTAATCCTAATCACCACGTAGGGCGATAGCGTGCATTTCACACAAAGCGTGATTTATAAAGGAATAAAACAAAATGGCCTGGAACACTCAACTTTCTTTCAATGGTAGCAGAGTGAGGAAAACTGTTTTCCAAGAATAGATTGTGGCAAAGCCGCCTCCACTGGCTTGCTTGTGGATAAACATTTAGTCTTGGTGCTCGATAGCTGTATAGGGTGGTTAAGTTGTATTGTTAAAGTTATTTACCGAGTGTAGTTGCATTACGCGGTAAAAAGTGAAGAATTCATCATCATCATCATCAACGGCGCATGAACCGGTATACGGAACAGGCCTGCCTTAATAAGGAATTCCAGACATCCCGGTTTTGCGCCGAGATCCACTAATTCGATATCCCTAAAAGCTGTCTAGAGTCCTGATCTAAGCAATCGCCCCATCTCAGGCAGGGTCTGCCTCGTCTTCTTTTTCTACCAAAGATATTGCCCTTATAGACTTTCCGGGCTGGATCATCCTCATCCATACGGATTAAGTGACGCGCCTACCGTAACTTATTGAGCCGGATTTTATCCACAACCTGACGGTCATAGTATCGCTCATAGATTTCGTTGTTATGTAGGCTATGGAATTGTCCATCCTCCTGTAGGGAGCCAAAAATCCCTCGGAGGATTCTTCGTTCGAACGCGGCCAAGAGTTCGCAATTTTTCTTGCTAAGAACCGAGGTCTCCGAGGAAAACATGAGGACTGGCAAGATCATTGTGTTGTACAGTAAGAGCTTTGACCCTATGGTGAGACTAGAATAGAAGTTAAAACGGTGCAAATCAGTTTTTCAAATTCATACATGATTTAAACGACAAGCACTGTGGACTACAGTGGAGACAGATGCGAAATATACCTCCATGAGAGTCAAAGCTGCTTGTCTATTAAGATTGTTAGTGCGTAGCCATGGGCAATATTCAATATCTTGTACAACAATTTTAGAAAAACGCTACAGATCTAGACTTGGAAAGCACCTTACTCGCAAATCGTGCACTTAGGTTGCACTCGGGGGTAACTGGCTGAATTCAAACGAAGTCTCATTGAGGATTAGTCGTCTCAATGTCTAACTTTATAGTTCTACTAGGGCTATGGTACGGTAAATTTTTGGACCAGGTTTTTGGAGAAGGTAAAAGTAGCAAATAATTAGGACCACCTACTGGACACTAGTAACTCAGATGAGGTACATCGACGCAACGTTGATAATTAGATGATAACATCTAAGAAGGGAGAAGTCGAGAAATCAAGCGGCGGAACCTAGCTTAATACTGCCAATACCTGCAACGGAGAATACAAACAGTAAGGACCAGTTTTCAACAAGCAGGAAGTAGCAAGAGTATGTTTGAGAGAGTGCGAAAAAAACAGATGTCGATGGCGCAGAAGCTAGACGAAGCCATCAAGAAGCCTCAGTCTCTGCAGAGCCTTAAGACCACAAGAAGGGAATACTCCTAAGAAACCCAACGCCAAACTCAACAGGTAAGAAGTCTTGGGTAATCAGGGGCGAAGATAGGAGTCAGACTTTTATTTCAAAGGAAATGTCGGTACATTTACAGTGAGGCATGTTCCAGAACACCCATTTCCTAGAAAATTAGGAGTGTTCCACGAAATAGCGGTGGTAGCTTCCGAGGCAGCATTTCTGGAATGTTCTGATCAAATCCTGATGGGATTAACGCAAAGTACGACCGCCTGCTAGATACCAGTATGGAATTGCCAAATTTCCAGTCAGGCACGTTCTTTCGTGCGGATAAGAAAGGTTCGGAGGATGCGTTATGGGCATCATCATCTACGCATCAGGCGATGTTTGTGTTTCGATCAAAATTGGGAGTTCAACAAAAAAAGGGGGAATATCCACCAAAATATCTGGGCTCTGACACGGAACATTAAGCCGCCCTATATTAGGGCAGTAGTGGAGAAAAACAGCGAAGCGTCATACGACAAAGTCACGGTAGAAACACAGATGATACCTCCTCAACATAAGGTAGATAATGCGGGAATACGGAGTAGGGACGGAATTAGTGAAGCCCATAGTGTCCAGCAAGCTGTCAAGAAGAGAAAAGCCTCTTCGCCGAAAAAAGCTGCGCCGGCAAAAATTGTGGGGAAAGTTGATAATTCTTCGATAGTGCCTCAATTTTGACAAAAAGAGAAGAATCAGTTCGTAAACCTTAACAACGGACAAAGCAGGGCACCATGAAGTAGTGAAAGGAGAAAAAGAAGATTTGTTTGGAGATAATCATTATTTCCGAGAAAAGAAAAATGTCTTACGCTGATATTTTTGGGAAAGTCAAAGTCGATCAGGTATTCACTTGCGCGGTCTTAGTCTCATCAGTCATACGCAGAAAGGGAATCTGATGTTAGATCTAAACAAATCCAGCGAGAAGACGGCGGATGGTTTTAGCAGCCAGGTGAAAAAGGTGCTAGATGAGCAAGCCGAAGTGAAAGCTAGAAGGCAGGGAATAGTAAGCGAGTGCAAAGAAATAAATCAGATTCCTTTACATGAGGATATCTGTGTTGCATTAAGGAGACAATTCAATTCAGCTGCCCCGAAGCTTAAAGCCTGCTCTCGCAAACCACTCGAACGTCGAATGTGGACGTGGCGGCAATCTGCAAACCTTATCGAAAATACGGTTGTGCTACGTGAAATATTCATTTGGTAGCACGGCAATATGGATATGCGGAAGGAAAGACATACAAAAAACACTTCTGGGAACCGGCTTCGTAAAGGCAAAAGTCAACGGCATCCACATCTACAGCTGTTGCACCCCTCCTAATGCAACATCAGCGCAATAAGAGAGGGTAACTTGGTTTTGGACGTTAGAGACTACAGCCCTAAAATTATTTAAACGCGTGGGCCTAGAACTGAGGCAGCTCAGTGAAAAACACTAGGGGCCAAATCCTGCTTGAAACCTTCGCGTTGTTGGACATCGTCCAAGCCAACGTTGCATGTGTGTCTATCGTTCGAGGCAGACGGTTAGGCACGATCATCGATCTGACTTACCTCAGTACCTCATTGACGAGACATGATCTGACGAGGGAGTGAACACCACACCTTCTAATTTAGCCATAATTATAATAGTATAGTATAGATTTAGACTAGTATAAATACAACTAACAAACCAACTGACTTGTTGGCACTGATGAAGGGAACAAGTGGTTCCCGAAATATTGGTATTTACAAGAATAAATATCTGCACCAACGAAAAAGAAACAACAAGTTTTTTATTATTTGAAAGGAGAAGAGTGAATCTCAGCCTACGGGGCAATAGGACATCTTCCCGATCCTCGGAGTGACCGAGGAGGAAATACAAAGTATCTGTGGATGATTTGGGGATAATAAGAATCGGGATTTCGACGGGATTTCGAACAAAAACCCCACATGGTTCACAAGCACATTTGAATCATGCAAGTTCGAAGTGTCAGGATAGCTCAGTGTGATATACAAGAGGCTTCTTCTGTTCGTTGAGCTAGCGGGTTGCCAATTAGAGCGACATGATGATCGTAAATCTGATTAGGGAGGCGTCGGCCGTCCTTAAGGGCTGTGAGGTAGTGACGTCTTTAAATCGGCCAATTGAGGTTGAATTAAAGGCATCCTCGTTAAACTGGGTGTTCCTGTTTACTTACCTCGGATATGCAATGTTACGCAGCTGACCACCAAAGCTCTGTATTGGGTCCTCTGATGTGGAGCATAATGTATGACAGAACTCTTGCAAGTCGCGTGGCAAAGGAGACAACGTTAATTGGTTTTGCAAACGGCCTAGTGGTGGCACGTTCGAAGCCGCCGAGGAAGGAACTTTATGGAATTGAAACCACCAAAGCATGATCACGAGTGGTTATACCTGGTCTGACGAACGAAAAGACGGAGACGATCCTGATTACCAATCGTAAGAGAAACAGTACTACTACTTTAACTTCAAGGGATATATAAACTATACGCGAGAAAGGGCAGCAAAGGTTAGTTCATATCTAGCAAGGATGATGCCTAATAATGGAGGACCAAGATCTAGTCGCTGGCTGTTTATCGCAGGGGGAGCGAAATCAATCCAACTATACACGGTTACTGTTTGGGCGGGATCACCGGAGAACACACCGAATCGGATAACGATAAGTTCGACATATTGGCCAATCGCGCTGAGGGTGTGCAGCGTAGATAGGATAGTATAGAGTGAGGCAGTGCGTGTCATCGCGGGAAAGATTCCCTTGGATATTCTAGCGAATAAAGCACGCTGTTTTCACTAGAGAAGGATGGTGAATCAAGCCGATGATGGCAGCAACGATGGGATAATTCTGGAAAAGGCCGCTGGACTCCTACATTGACTTCGTGTATTGGGAGATTGTGAGGGGGTCAGGCAAAAACGCAAAAAATTGAATTAATACTTACAGGATATGGTGGATACAGGAACCACTTGCATCGCTTCGAATTGGCCGAGCCCCCAGACTGTCCCGAATGCGCCGCTACACCCGAGGACCCAGAGCATGTTACGTTCCATTGCCCGAGATTTGGGAATGAAAGAGGAAGGTTAAACGATAGTCTCAATGTAGTTATCTGACACCATAATCTCTTGGAGGAGATGCTGAGGTTGGGAGTAAATATAAGAACAGTAAAGGCAACAACAACTGTGATGCACGAAAACTGCAGGAATTGGATCGAGCCTGGAAAGAGCGACGAATGCGTGACCTAATTATGTTGGTGTAAACCAGAGCCCTTCCTACAAAGAAGATCGGGGGCCACGTGGGGATATGAGCGAAGAAATGGGGATGCAACCTGGCGTAGCATGAAAAACCTGTCCGTGCTGCCCATAAAGGCTGGACTTGGGCCGAGTTGATTATTGCTGTTGTTCCCGTTTTCAACAGAACGTGTTTCTTTAACACGGTTGAAAGTATGGGAAATTTTGGTCCTAAAAACAACAATGCGGGGCCTTTATTTTTTAAGTATTGTTATCACAGCGGTTCTTTGTTGAAGAATTCCATCTTCGTCCCCGCAAAAAATAGAATTTCCCAAGAGTAGGTGAACTATGCGTTTGCATATTTCACCTAGAGGCTTTTTAGGATACATGCACTATTCACTACTGAATATCATCACCAAAAAGTACCTAATTTTCCTTCTGTAAAATTTTCATTTTCACCTTCTGTTCCCCATTAAACAGCACCATTGTATCCATTCGCGAAAATCGTTCATAATAAATTCCGAATAATTTCACATATGCACATTGGTGAGCGTGGAAAATTATCGTCAAATACATAAAAACCCAACAACAATGAGCCGGACCACAATGCTCAAGAGCCGTGAAACATCCAAGCAATATATAATAATGGACCAGGAGCAGAAGGTTCAGTTAATGAAATGAGCGCCGTCAATAAAACAAATACTCAATGAGTTCTGGTCCTCCCTGAAATTTTCGGTGAATTCGTAAACGATTTTCATCGGTTATTTAAGGGATAATAAATTGTTAGGTAGCCTCGGTGGCCGTTACGGATATTGCAGAGTGAATTGATCGGGGAGACGGGCGCATTTCGATGCAGTAGAGGGTGTCATAGAAGGGGGCGAAGATGCAAATTTGCAGGTGTAATGACCGAAAGTTTGATCTACGAGTAAGTCTGCTTTTATATCTATTTGAAGCGGAAGATATTTATCTTGCTTGAGCATATTATGAGTAAGATGAGTGGGTGCCAATGAAATCTTCGCAAATTAAGTGGCATACGTACTAATTGGATTTGAGCTCCACAAAAGGGCATTTTCCCAAATTAGTTTCCACATTGCTAATTAAGTTTTGCAAATGTATCTTCCCACATACTGACCAGCCCAAAAAAAAACTATCTGCTTTTTGCCTATCCAAGGGATCCTAAAATCATTGATCATTTTGTGAAAATTCATTTAAATTTGGGTTGTTGTGATCGCTCTGGATCATTATAATCGCGTAAATCTAATTCGAGTGGAATTTATGGCAATGCGCATCATTCAGGTTGTCGTCGAAGGTGTTTGCAATTAAAGAACGAACATGTTTTCAGATCTGTGCCAAATTTCATGTTCGAAAGCCTAATTTATGGGGTGGTAATTAGGTGATCGATGGGGCATGTTGTACGTAGGCGCTGAACAGAGCCGAATGAAAGTATGATATTTATGTGACTCATAGATCTGATTAGAGTTTTGAGAGAAATGGTGCTTTCATTTGCCGAGTTTAAAGCTTAGGAGCTGTGTGACCTTCGCGGATAATAACCACCCAAATCTACTATCATCTGGCAAAGAAATCAAACGATTATTGGATACTAAATGAAACGACTGCTCCATGATTCCTAAGGGACAGCCACCACTCTCTCCGGCCCAATCTTTCGTTTCGACACTATCCATTATTCCACCGTCTTTATCCACCCTTAGCAAACAAACATGATAAGTACAATCATTTAAAACTCAATTTTCTCTCTATAGTAAATCGTCATGTAATTTATGTTGGTTTGCTGGTTCCACCCAAGACGTCCATAGGAAGCAAATTAATAAAAGAAATGTTTATAGCGCTGAAGAGGAAAAGGCATCCGGACAGGTCTTCCCTGCCACGACGCTGATTCCAGCTCTCCCAGAAGCATCTCTGTGATACGTTGCGAATCTTGGCAAGCTGTAAAAGGTAAATCTTGGATGCTGGAGCGTCGTGTTAACTAATCATAAATCATATCACTTGTCGACAAGTCAATAAATTTGTTGTTTGTTAGCCACACACATGAAGCGGACATTGTGTTGCTTCTGTTGCCTTTGGTCAAGGATTATGCAGCTCCGGCTCTCCGTCTGTCTATTTGTTCTCAATCGTTGTGCTTTGAAAGAAATATGGTCGGTGCTATTGCTGCTGGTGCCGTGATCGCGCTCCTGCTTCTGATAATGATAATAAGGCGGTCATATATTGCAGATAAAAGCCATTTGGCAGTAGCTTAGCAGGGAAGGTGTAGGAGATGACGAGGGTCGAGGTTGAATGAGAAAATCCTGGCAGCCAAATGATATCTAATACACTTTCGACAGCTTAATTGAATGAGTAAATGGCAAGTGCCGAAACTGACTCAAATTTTTCATTTTTATTAGGACCTCGAAGGACTCTCTGAAGTTTTCACAAAAAAGTTTTCGCTCTCGATAGCTGTGGAGCCTAAATTGGGCTAACCTTTGGTTGCAATTATTCTCGAACCTAAGGAAGACAAGTCACGTAAAACCAGCCCCAACTCTCCCTCCGTCTCCCCTACGATCATATGTCTTACGTTCATGTCTTTTCCATTATTTTTTCACTACTTCAAAGTTGTAAATCTGTTCATTATTAATTTTTTACCTGATAAACCGCGTTGTGCTACGAATTCTCCACATTGCATTCGCAACATAGCGGAAAGGTGAAGGTGATGGTGCACATATACGGGTGGGAATCCATTTAAAAAGTCATCATCCTCGTGTAATTGTTTTTGGTGGTCCGTTCCACCCGACGGGGACAACTTGCAAGATAGCTGGTGCATACGCGGATGCTTGTGCTGTTCTGGGCTGCGCTGGTTATCTTGGCACATGGTTTGGATAATTTATCTGTAAGTGACTTTTAAGATGACTACAAGACGATTACAATTCGCCTTTTCCACTGAACCGTTCTCGTCCAAGTTGACTCCTTGGTTTTCATTTGGATGGGAAATTTATTATGAATCTTCTGCCGATTTCTAGAACTGCAGTACAGCGGTGGAAAGGGGGACGGCGGATGATGCAGGCATTCTGAGTAGGTGGATTATGAATTTTGATAAAAGAAACGCCAGGCATTCAAGGAGTTATTGACTTATTGATGGTTCAGGGGTAATAAATTGGGAAGCTGGATTTAATCGTGTTATTTGTTGGTGTGTCTTCGAAGCTGATTGGAATTTGATTAATTTCCGAGAAAATTGTTTATTTTGACCAATAGAATGAGAAATCGATTTGTTTTTGATTTAATTTGTGTTTTCATATTGTAAAAGCTCCTGTTTGGGGCTACCGAGTTGGTCAGCATTTCAACCAAGATACTTGACTTTTTTGCAATTCATGAATATTCCAAGCATTCGCCACAAGCCATTTCTCTCACACTTGATAGAGAACTTTTGAAATAAGGTTAAGGGGTCAGTACACCATAGATATGCCTCATACAAGAACCGTTGGTTGTTGGTGGGGTAGTCAAGATCCTAAACTTCCAACATGCTGACCTGCTGTATGCAAATGGAAGTGATCGACCCCGCTCCTGTATGGTAGTCTCAAAAGACTTCCAGGCTAATTTGATTAACGACCAATGTGATGGCGACACCACAGCGGCTAAACTAACCATAAAAAGTCAACAGGGAGATAAAGAGATACTATGGTGCTCCGCATATTTCCCTTATGACGCAGAAGACGTTCCCAGTGGAACTTTCAACAGAGCTATCCAATATGCCAAAAGTAGAGGCATGGGGGTAATAGCAGGATGTGATGTCAACGCTCACCACATATGTTGGGGAAGTTCCAACATCAATGCAAGAGGATCGAGACTACTGGAGTATCTAGTAGGAACCGATTTGCAGATCCTTAATTTGGGTAATGAACCTACTTTCTTCAACGTAGTCAGGCGAGAGGTCATCACGGTGGCATCTTCTGACATCGCGGCTCTGCTCGGAGCTTGAGCTTGAGCGCCCAAATCACGATCTCTGGGAAGCGCATCAAATCCATTGCTCGAATTGAGAAGGCAACCGAAATGATCACAACTGGCATGAGAGAAGCTTTTGAAAAAAGCTGTTCACTTAAGATGCCAAAGAAGGGTAAAATAACATGGTGGAACTCGGATTTGGCAAAACAGAGGAGAACGACAAGGATGCGTGCTCTGCAGTGTGATTCAGGCGCTATAAAGAGGCATAGAAGGCTCCAAAGAAGAGCATAAGACGATCATCATGGAGACGCCTTTGCGAAGAGACTAACTCTCTTGAGGCAACCTCAAGCGGATTCTGGTTAAAGAGTGTAGCCAGAAGCTGGGTTATTTACGTTTACAGAACGGGAGGTACACAGAAAGCGAAGAAGAAACGGCAAACCATTTGCTTGAAGTGCAGTTCTCAGGCAGCATTCAAAATCTAATATAGGGGCCAACAGGTGCATACAGCCCTCAACCGTGGGACTGAAATCTGGCATGCAAAGTAGTATCACTGGGACGAGTAAAATGACAATTTACTTGTTCCATAGATGCAAGTCTGCAAGTTCGGAAGACATCAATCCTGCGCTAGTAATAGAAGGAATGGATGCCCGGGGTCTACATATTCGGAATATATATCATCCATGCTTAGCACACGCTTATATTCCAATTAAATGGCGCGATGTGAAGGTGTTATTCATTCCCAAACCAGGGAAACCCACCTACACAGACCGATCAATCGAACGTCTTCTCTACTAAAAGGACTAGGAAGACTAGTAGATCGGTTCACAAGGGATACACCCATTGCTAAGTGGCCACTTCACCATGGGCAAAACGGCTACCGGAAAGGTAAATCCACGGAGACAGCGCTCCATGAGCTTACGACAAAAATTGAAAAGGCGATGTTCGAAAAAGAACACGCCTTAGGTGCATGGACATCGAAGATGCCTTCAATTATGCCTCATTCGCGGCTAGACAGCATGGAATCGAACCGCTGCTAATCAGTTGAATCCTTCCCATGCCAGAGTGGAGAAAAATCCACATATCGATCGCTCAGAAGTCTATTGAAGCAGGATGTCTTAGGGGCTGCCCACTGGGAGGGATTCTTTCTCCACTGTTATGGCTCTTGGTAATGGATACCCTACTGTGGTTCCAGAAGCCCAAAAAAAGTCTTCGCGCAAGCATTTGCGAATGTTCTGGTGCTGTAGGAATGCGATAGGTAAGACCTGGGGACTTTCACCCAAACGGATACACTGGATGTATACGTCGATAATAAAACCCATTTTAATGTATGCATACATCGTCTGGTGGCCAAGACTGAACTTTGCTAAGAGCAGGAAGCTCCTAACGCAGATTCAGAGACTTGGTTACCTAAGTATTACTGGAACAATGAGTACTACGCCGACTGCGGTACTTGAAGCTATCCTAAGTTTACCCCTCATTCACTTGGAGGCGAAACGGAAAGCAGCCAATGACGCATATAGGCTCGATACCTTTGGGGCGTGGAAAGGTAGCCAATCACACGGTCATGCGTCTATCTGGAAATTCCTTAACAAACGTCCGGTAGCCCTGATGCCGACCGATCATATGGTTTCGTCTTTGAAGAGACATACACTGTCGTAATCACCGAAAGAGAAGAAAGATCGACAAATGGCTATGAGTCTTTTCAGATTACAGACTTAATAATCTTCACCGACGGGTCAGGCATGGAGGGTGGATCGGGCGCAGCGATGTTCTCCAGGCAGAGATATATGCCATTTCATTGGCAGCAGAAGAATGTCTGCGACAAAAATGGAGGGGTCGCACCATTCGTATCTGTTCCGACAGTCGGGCGGCATTATCAGCACTAAACAGCAACGACATATGAAGCCAGTTCGTGTGGAGTTGTCATCATGTGCTGTTGAAACTTGGCCGACTGAATGAAGCATTCCTGATGTGGGTGCCGGGACATTCTAACATCGCTGGTAATGAGGAGGCTGACAGACTGGCTCGCCGAGGGTCTGGATTCACAATGGTGGGGCAGAACCAGCTCTTGGAATCTAACCATCTACTGTCAAGTCTACTCTGTAGGGTGAAATTGCAAGGATTCACGCAGCCAAATGGAGAAATTTGGACTCTTGCCGGCAGGCGAAAGGCCTTGTGAAAGAATCTAGGGCCACTAGAGTGGAATTTTGTTGTCCCTTAAGAAGTGGGACATGAAAACCCTAGTAGGGCTTTTAACGGGACACTGCTCCTTAAACTACTATATGGAAAAGATTAGGGTAGTGGTTTCGGCTATGTGCGGCCAATGTGAGGAGGAGGAGGAGACGACCCTGCACATTTTATGAAGCTGCCCGGCCTCCTCAGACCTCAGACAAGACACCTTGGCAAGGTTCTCTTCAATGAAGAATATGCACACTTTCTTCCTCTGGAGAATTCGCTTAAGTCTGCGAACGCCGTAGGCGAGAAGCAATTGAATAGGCGATTTACAGGGATAGTACAATGGGCCTAACCCAACGCGTACTCACTGTTCAGAGTTGCATCCTTTATCTTTGAAACCAAATAATAAAGAGCAGACTCGCAGGACTTTTCACGTTGGTAAGCATGTTGGTTTTCATTTCGGCGGTGTAACCTTAACGCCTTCTTACGAATGTGACGCTCAACCAGTCTCACCAGACATTTTAGCAAAAAGGATGTTAGGCTGATTTGCATGAAGTTCTTTGGAAGATCCCTTATATAACAAAACTCGATCGCGAGAGCTTTCGGCAGAGACGCGCACAAACGTATAAAACATCCGTTTGTACGTGGCAATGGTTCATAGGAAACTATGCGGCCTTACTCGGCGCATTTTACAGTTTCGCATTTTCAAAGTTGTGGAGAGGTGGGCGAAATCCTCAGGCACTTTCTTTGTGAATGCCTAGTTCCAGAGCCAGGATGCGGGCACTAGATAAATAATGCTTTGGGGACTTTAAAGAGGTCCCTTCTTGTAGGATAGTAGAGAAGAAACCTTGGGTGGGTTGGCGATAAAGATCTGCTAGATTCGCTCCCCTTCTCCCTTGTTTTTTGCACAGCAGTGGTGGTTTTACAAGTTTGTGGCATCATAATGGCGCACCACAGATTTTATTGGGCCGCCTATAACTACTTACCTCCATACTGAAAGCTACATAGAGAACCGATCGCTTAGGATTTATCCTACGAACATAGACCTTGTCTTGGCTTAACTGCCTCAATGTGCTACCATTTATCCATGGTTTCATGAAGAGCAATCTTAATCACCCTCCAGAGCAGAAGATATAGATCTCTTTGGATACTTGTAGTTGTCACGAGTGTGGTGTTATTGTCACTCAAAACACGAGGCGAATGAGGATTTCGTTCTAAGCAAAGTGAATTTTACAAAGGAATGAAGCAGTGCAGGAAGCGTAGCTAATCAAGTCAACATTAACGCCCTATATTCATCTACAAAAACCTTAATCAGGAGCGCTTATTCCGAATGTTTATCAGATATCAAAAAGCCTCTCTAGTCCAAACAGGGGTTTAACCCCATCTAGTGTCATGTCTGAATTTTCCTTTCTTTGTCAACATTGGCGATTACATTTCATACCCCCATACTTCTGCATGTGAGCTTCTGCGAAGTTATTTCTCATATGGTTTGTTATCAACCCTGCTTTTCTATCTCTCTTCCGATGGTCTCTGAAAGTCGGTGTCGGGGTCTCAACGGAAAAAGCCGTCCCGATGATGCTGAAAGGCTGCGCCGCCCGCCCTTGGTTAAACTCAATGGAGTTTCATTGAAATACCGCCAGAAAGTGACATACTCGATATACGCGATCGCGGAACACATGTCCTTCGGTCCGTACCTGCGCGAGCTCAAGCCACGATTGACTAAATTAGTGTGTATGTTGAGGCGTGTGATGAGGTGTGAATGGGGTCTAAGCAGGAGAGCTGTTAGATCCATTTATGTGAGACTCTTCCTTGCATGTTGTACGTACGGGTCAACCATGCTGTATGATTTTGCGATGACGGCACAGGGCAGGAAACTGCTCTACGCTTGTCAGCGAGTGGCCTTGTCGTCATGTATCGACCGACGCCATGCAGGTCTTGTTGGGTGTTCCTCCTTTTGATCTGGAGTTAGTCCGGCGTGCCACGGCCTACAGGATCAGGAGGGGCGTAGCTTTGCTGCAAATAAATTTAGTAAGCGCAGATCAGGTGGAGGGTCTAGGACCGCTTGCAGTCAAAAGGGTGTTAGATGTGAGTGTAACGTCTAAGTGTGCAGTCCTCTTAATTCCACCATGAAACCGTTTGCCGCGCTAGCCTCGGGAAATAGAACAAGCCCCTTCAAAGCACTCTAAAAGTGTGCGATTCAGAGGTTCCAATTGATATTCTATCGAAAAAGGAGTGCTTAATATCCCAGGGAGCTTCACTTTGTCGACAAGAAGTCCTATCTGTTTGCTTAGGATTCGGAGAACACAAAGAATCATAGTGTAAGTAAACACAGGCAACTATGACGTTTCTCCTCTTACCATTAACCTGGTATTGTAAGTTGACCGCAACAAGGTCCTGGGAACAGAATTGTCTCAACATGATTACCTTTACAAATTCTAACATCAGAACGTAGGCCCTCGGGCTTGAGGATCTTTCATCGAAGAAGATCCTAGTCCCCTTGACTGATCCAGTACTACAGATTCTGTTAAAAGGAACCCATAGCTCTTGAACCATAAATATTATATATAAGGACAGTCCTGCAACTTTGCCAGCCCTGCCGCCAGTAGATAGGAAAAAGCTTTGCCATGCTGCAGGTTAGTTTGACTAACTTCATTCCCAAGAAAATTCGCTTTCTTTCGCAGTGTTTTCCGTTGTCGTCGGCTGGGAGCCCGTCCAGGTTCACGACGTTCGGGCTCTATGGATCTGTTTCTACATACGGGAATTAGACCAGTTGGGTCCACATCACCAGCTTCCCTTCCTTCCGTTTTTTCTGGTAGAAGCGGAGGAGAAGTTTCTGACAGGCAAGCCTTTAGTCAATTCTCCTTTGCGGCTGAAGTTTCCTTCTGTCGAGCCTTCGTCTCCCGTTTTTTGGAAGGGCTAGGTAACAGTGTCACCGACAGGCCAGCCGTAGTTAGGTTTCCAGTTCCTCTTATTAAGGGAGTTGCTGTACTATCCTTTCTGGCTGACCGCGCCGTAGACACCGGGTGTACGTTTTCCACAATGAAGAGCTTCCAAGGATTTCTCGGTGGGGGAACATGAATTAGATGAGGCCTCCAAATTTCGTGCCTTGACCACGACCTAATTTCTCAAATTCGCGGGTGGATTCCAAGTATGTGACTTCTTACCACTTGGAGAGTTACAATCCTTTGTATCCATCTTCATGTGTTTTTGGACATCCTTAGTGTCGTAGTAAACTACCACAGGCTCCCCCACTACAACGAGGTGGTGTCCGAGGTAGGTGAATGCCCAGCTGAAAAAAGAGGCGGCTACTCAGTCTCCTGAATCTCCCCCCAAATAAAGAAGTACATAAATCCATTTCAGAATGTTATTCCGACTCTTCGAGTATTTTATATTTTTCTGCGAGAACCATTCTCAAACAATCGGCAAGCATGTGGGATAAACCAACTTTTTGGTCACAAAACAAATTGCCCCAAGGGTCTTAATCATCTTCGTGTTTCTGAAAACCCTTTTCAGCACTAGACAGCGAATAACTTCTTTTGTTAGCAAATATAATTCATAGGGCACGCACCTTTGGTTTCCAATCCTCAGAAGATTCTCCCGAACCCTGTGCTTCTGATTTACTTGAAATTCCACCGAATTCATGAATTTCAGCTCTGCCATGATTTAAACAGAAGATGATACCCTCTGGTCAAGTTACACAAGTTAAAGATTATTTATGCATACACACAGATACACGTCCAGATAAACTGAGATACAATAGATAGATAAGGCACAAACATCATCTATACAAACGATATTAGCCTTAATCCTTTGGCAAATTCAATGCTCCAAACAGTAATAATAATCTGATGGAAACAAATTGAGGCTGAAACCGCATCTGTATTACAGCGAACTGTGTACTGACGGAGGTAGGCGAACAAAAGCGGGAGCCGGGGGCGGTGCAGTACCAACAGGAGGGAATTATATAATTTGTATAAATACAATACAATACATTCGTATCTGAAGCAGAGAGAATGTCCTGTCTCTAATAATGTGTCTCTATTCGGACAGTATAGCTAATGTTTCGGGTATCCCTTGTCCATTTCAAACATTTGTACATTTCATTAATTAAAATATATTTCGGTATTAATGCATTTGTGGTCCTTAGATAATGTGACGGTAGTGGTCTCTATGATGAGCTTCACTTATTGTTCTAATCTTCGTATACCCTCCGTATTCGATCCTTGGGATGTGGCAGAAAACTAAATTTACAATAGGTGGCCGCCAGTGGGAAGGCTATAATGGCTGAAGGATTTCGTGAAATAATAGGTTTCGGTGGGATTTCATTTGACCAATGGCAAGCTGTAAAATGTGGTTTTTAAATATGAAAGGATAATAGTTCTGGGGATTGTTGTTGGAAAGAAGTGCTTTGTCCCAGGGATATTCTTCCTTTGTTTTGGTTCATTTTTGTAAAGAGAACAACGCGGAAGTTTATGAAAGCATCACACTTCGTAGAATAACCTTTTTAAAGGGTAGTTGCTCCTTTTTGCAGTTTGCTTAGTCAAATGGAAAATCATCTAATTGGCTAATTAACCGCTTCTGTTTTTGGTTGAATGGGAACATAATTTACTTCAAACTCTTTCCAGTTGACATCGTTCGATTTCTTACAAACAAAATCGAATTCTGGCGATTTTCCTTATCAGTTCTCAGGAATATACACCGAAATTTTCTGCAATCCTTTGAGCGAAATGTCCTCAAATTTATACGAAGCATAACCACTTAGCGCGTATGCAGATACATAATTCATTGAACCTTTATTCATACCAAATCCTCTCGACCCTACACTCCAAGTACAGCAATAACAACCCTCCTGGCTCGAAAGAGGTGTAACACGGAACTCTTGATCTACCTTCAAGCCGGTATTACAATATATCCTTATATCCCATTCATCCTGTCGACATATTTGCATAGAAATTAATTTTCCAGTTTCGACTTAGTTTCTATTCCGACAGCTTCATCATCCACCTCTCTTCGGTCCCTTGCTTCTGGCCATCTTCCTTGTGCTCGCTTAGCTCATAACAAAGCAAGAGGAGTTATCACCAACACAGAAAGTAATTGAATTTCAATTTCCCTATCTCATGATAATTCTGTGGATACGTTTGCTACATCATTGTCTCGAATTCTGTTCGTTAAGCATTTTTTTCGTCCGCTTTATTTCATTTACTTCAGTCCTAGGACGAGGAGTGTGGTTGCTGGCGCTGTGGTATTAGGAACACCGGCATGGTATCTACTTGGAGTGCAATGTTTTCGGTTAATTAAAAATTCTCTTCTAGTTTGTTTATGGAGTTTACAACAAGTAACCTGAGGCTTATGTAGGATGATGCGGAATGAAGTAGATGAGTTTCTGCAGGTATCAGCGATAGAGTAGGCAGGGGTTAACTAGATCAACGTTTGCAAGCGATTTGGGTCATTTGATTTGGCTTTTTTGGAAAGAGGATTCTAAGGTAAAGATGAAAAGAAAAGTTTCGTTCAACAACCGCTGTCCGTTCCGGACCACCCTAATAAGGACCCGCGAGTCCTTGTCCTTGAAGGTGTTGACCTCCGACGTCGTATGTCGGGAGAACGGTGTCGATCGCAGTTCCAAAACCGCATCCCTGAGTAGACGTAGTCGAGTCGTTTAACCCTGCTCTGATATCCAATGCAGGTTTGGCGGGAAGCCACGAATTTCCCCCGCATACCATTTTCCTGGGGCTGGCCGAGGAGGACGAAAGGTAAGGTCTATGACCACGACGGATCGTCACGAGCCATTAAGGCGGCCTTCAGCGTCCGGTGCCAACTTTCCAGCATCCAATTGAATTTAAAACCCAGGAGCTTGCCCAACTGGTCCATGATGATTACGGCTGGTATCCCAAAGCGCGGGATTTATTCTCGACAGAGGGCCTCGGCACATGATTTTGCCATAATGCTAGTCACAGGTATTGCTTCAGGCCACCGCGTAAACCTGTCGATGATTTTGAAGCATTACTTGTATCCGTGCAAGTCTCGCAAAGGGCTAATGATATCGAAGTAGATGGTGTGGAAGCGCTTGGTGTATCGGGCGAATACGCCTACTTCCTTTTCTAGGTGCTTGTTGATCTTCCACTTCTGGCACGCGATGCACTGTCTGGCCTAAGCGTTTACGTCCTTTTTCATGGACGGCTAGAAGTATTTTCCGGTGGCTAGTCGGTTCGTCGTCCTCATGCCTTGGTGCGCCAGATCGTGTATTGGGTGGAATACTTCCTTGCGAAAATTGGCCGGAATAAATGGCCTAGGTTCCTTGTCCAAGATCTCGCAGAATAAGCAGGAGTTTCAGCTGAAGATAGGAAACCCCTTGAACTTGTGTTTTGAGTTTGTTTGGCTCTGAAGCCGTATAGTCCTCAAGCGAGAAACGGAAGGATTTAATGGAGAGGTACGCGATCGTAGGCGCCGTAGTTGCGTTGAACTGCGTTGAGTTGTTTAGAAAAGAAATTCAATGGTTGCCAGATTCGATTCACCCGTTGGTGAAAAGTTGCGCCTACCGCTCTGTCTACTAGGGGTGCATCTGGTTGAGGAAATGCCACAAGTGTACCATCAACTAGCTGTTCTTTGACAGTTGCAAACGCGCTATTTCGGGCCCAGACATGTAAGCGCTAAGGATCGCTTGATGATGAGCGGCCTTGTGCAGGAAACAACGCCGTGGTTGGCGGGACAGTTTTTGATCGTTTTCACCTTGCCTGGGTGCCTGGGCCTCAAGGAGACATTGAAAAATGCATTCGAGACTATCCAAATTCTCCGATTTGGGAGAAGAGACAAAACATTCATGTCGACGACGTTTCGTACGACAGAGCGAATGGATCACTGCAATGTCTGCTCTGCGTTGCACAAGTCAAATGTGATCCTGGTGAACTCGAAGTGTCCGAAAGGTGTGCCGTTTTGGGAATGTCTTCGGAAGCTACAGGGATTTGATGATACGCTTTGGCCGGATCCATGGTCCACTAATTCATAGTGTATCGGTCGGGAATCGTCCGAGCATTCGGACGCCTGTAATTTCCACAAGGCCTCCATTCGCCGCTTGGCTTAGGGGCCATGTGGAGTGGAGATGACCAGCAGCTATTGGTAGGTCTACATGTACCCTGTTTCATAAGATCATCGAACTCTTTCTTTGCAACACCCAGCTTCTAGGGTGATAGGGGACTCACCTTTTTGAAGCAAGGGGAGCTGATAGTGTGATGTGGTGCTGCACATCTTCCTTTACCGTTGCGAGGTCTACCAAGGCTTTCTTCTGCAGGTTTACAAGCAGCCCATAGTGACACACGATGTCTATGCCTAGAGTGGGGATACTAATATTCGCCAAAACGAATCGCCACAAAAACGTTCGAAGTAATCCTAGACTCACGTCCAACTGCCTGTAGCCGTATGCCCGGATCGGAGAGGAGTTCACGGCAGCTAATCGCAAGTTTTGCGGTACTAGTGTGTTTCGACAGCGTATGGGGAGAACCAACACCTCCGCGTCCTTGTCGACCAGAAAGCAACATTTGCTCAGAGGGTTGGCAATTGTAAGGCGACGTGGTACCGAAGCGTAGTACCCGTCAGCGAGCGAGCTCAATGCTTTAAACAAAGCTGACTCGAAACACGAGCCTTGAACAGTTTCAGTAGTGACGGACAAAGCTGTTTCGCAGCGCGATATCCAGTTCGTGTGGAATGCGCAAGCGACTGTCTCGGTTGCTTGATCCGGCAGCGTATTGGTTCTGATCCACGAAAGAGCCGGTCCAGAATGGTCAGTCAGTACCAGAAACTCTGAAACATTCACTGGGCACCCAAAACTGCTATTTCTAGTATGCCTTCCGAATATATTTCCAGGATGACAGTTTTCAGCAGGTGGTTTGGCTACAATCCGCATGCCAGTCCCTCGGAACAAACGGTTTGGCACGTGTTGAGTTTGATCTTTTAACTTAAATTTTTTGGTTTGTTCGACCGCTGGAAACTAAACGTCGACATTCGATGGCAGGGAAATCGAGTCTATTCTGTGCAAAGCACCGACAATGATGTACGGCTTATAGACGACGTAGGCGATCCCCGTTGTACACTCAGAAATAAATAATACGAATGAGAAGCCTTATCAGTTTTCTGGTGACATATACGGTTGCCATTTACTCCGTAGTGGGGTACGGCTTGTCACCCACACCTGCGCGCCATCGCTGGCGGTTACCTGAAATACTCTTCAGCTGCCTCCACGGTTTCGGGAGGCACTCCGCTTTCGCTGTTCTGTGCCAAGTGCCCTCGGGGCGTTCCCACTCATCGACCATCTTGGTAGAGTGGATTCCATTGCATGGCGTAGCCTGCAAAGCAAGTATGGCCTCTCCTTAATGTGTGACTTATCCACTGCTACTTCCGCCTACCGATCACAGGGCGTCGTTTGAGCAGTGTCAGATCAGCGTACTCCGATGATAGGACACTGCTCAAATCTCCCGCTTCTCATCTCATCTTATCTCTGCGTTAGCGCTGACTGTGTGTGTAAATTTACAGCGGTTCTCTTTCTACATCTCCGCTTGACGTTTATCAGATCATCTTTCACGCGCAATTGCTGTTTACTGTTTTCTCGTTTTCTTTTTTCTCATCCTGCTTTGTGCGGGCAATAAAACTAATCAAAATTAATCTTTGTGTTTTTTTTTATATCAACTCGTTCTCACCTAACCGTGAATTTGGTTGAATGTCGAAAGAAGTCCGGTCCCAGTATTTTCTGAGAACGCGTTTTTCAGATATTATTTTTGAAGCGTTTCTCGAACAGACACAGACAGGTGTTGAAAAAGGCCTGGATATAAGTGTAGTGTCCGGTGTGTCTAGCGATTAAGTTATTTCAAGCAATTAGCTTTTCTTTTCGCTAGAAATATTTCTTAACTTTGCAAATATCGATATTTCGGGAACCACTTGTTCCCTTCATCAGTGCTTCAAGTTCGGATATGGATATTACTAGCGAAAAGAAAAGGCGAGTCTTAATTATCTCAAAGGCTTGGAGTTTTTGAGTAACAGTGGAGTTCACTTTCCATATGCTACTCCCATAAAGCAACACAGAAATAACACCAGTGCGGAACAGTCTCAACTTGATCTTGGTGTTGAGATAACTGCATTTGCAGGTTTTAGACGGGACAGCGAAAGCGGATCTAGCGCTGTTAATGCGTCGGGCAACATCAAGTTTCGTGCACCGTCGGCAGAAACGGCGCTTCCTAGATATACAAATTCATCGATGTCTTGGATGCTTTACCCATAAATGCAGGGAGAGTTTGATGACCCGGCAGACTGAAAAACTTAGTTTTGTTGGTGTTTATCTCCAGACTGGACTTGCTTCCTTTTCCAAATCCAAATCCATTTGGCCAAGGTCCGTAACCCGTTAAGAGAACAAACAGATGGCATCAACGTAGTCCAATTGTTTGTAAAAAGATGCCATCGTCCATTGAATTCCTCGACTTCCTCCGGGCAGGATAGCATCAAAAACGTCACCGATAACAAGAAGAAATAATATTGGTGACAATATGCAACCCTGGCTAACCTCGCTTTGGACCTGAAACTCCTATGACATTTCACCGCGGTGCAGCACGTAACATTTTTTATTTAGAGTCACTGGGTGCCAATGCTAAAATTTAAAGATTCCCGAAATGAATACATCTCGACGGTAAAAAACTTCCGTAAATTTCAAGATTCAAGCTCGTCCAATGTTTTTCCTAGCCTTCTTATTGTTATGTTCCCTGAATGCGGTTGGTTAGAAAACACTACATTTTCAAGGCGAAGAAGAACCTCAAAGGTCGAATTTATATTGGGACGAAAATCACTTGGAAAGTAGGGCGATGAAGGATGTCACTATGGACATCCTTCCAAAGTCGCAAATTAGTTTTCTAGTAAAGCATTTGCATTCCTTTTTGAAACGTTCCGCGGAGGTCAAAAGGACCGAGTACGAAAGTCTTGGTATGCAAGTGAAGCCCACTATTGTATCAATTACGTAATAATATGGTTGAGATTATCACCACACCTATGAGTACGCATAAACGCTGTCGGTTCATCATTTACCAAGCGAGGCAGCGCCGTTTAGATCTTTCCGGGAAGCTTACCCTTCTCCTTTACAATTCTGTGCTACGTGCTCCTGAGAAAACCAACTTTTCGTCCGATCCGTGAGGCTGAGAATCTTAATTTCGTTGATTTTAATCTTCAGTTCAACTCTGCCTGCCTTCTTCCTCAAATGCAGAAACATTTCTTCAAGATGCATGACTCGGGGAGAGAGAAAGCAGATGCTATCAGTATAGTCTAGTTGTTTGAAGCATAATCTGAAGACTCACTGAAGCCCTCCATGTCCTCTAGAAAGGTAGTATGAAGGACGTGATCGATGGCAAGAAGGAATAGAATGGAATCCAACCGGACATTGTTTTGGACTTCAAATTTTTCCTCGATGCAGCACGTGATGTCTTCTAATAATAGCTATTAGTTCCTCTGGAACACCTCTGCTGCGTAAAGCATTTTATATACACCCTCTGTCTACGTTACCGTCTACACATGAAATCAACGAAGAACTGGTCAATTGGAGACCTGAACTCAGCACATTTATTGAAAATAACCAACATGGAGTTTACATAGTGAGCGTGAAGGGATACAGAGCGAAAACCAACGTAGCTTCTGTCGAATATACCTTCTATGGTGCATTCTAGAATTATTTTAGCTATTAGTACGTAAATACTCTTACAGACGTCGCATTAAAGACGACACTTTCTCGGAATCTTAACAATCATTACCTTTTTTCATTCAGATTTACGTATACCTGGAAGCAGCAACCCTTCAGGAACTGTAGGGGCTACACGGAACATTTCCATGGGGAGCTCAGCGGCTTTGCCCTGCTTCAGCACTCCCTATTCGCATATTACGGTGGCGTGGCATTTCATTATAGGTAAGTATTACCTGGATGTTGTACGGTTGGAGATCGTAGTGCAGTGCTCCTCCTGAGGCTGAATCGTGTGCTGATGATGTAGGTAACAAGAAGTTTATATATTATTGCCATTCGCCCCTTGGTGGGATATAGCGCTTGAAACACATCCACGCGCCATCGTTCTCGGTTACTTGAAATGCGCTTCAGCTCCCCATGGCTCTCCATGACTTCCCAAGACGCCCGCACGCCCTCTCCCCTGCTCTGCACCAAGTGTCTTTGGGGGGACCCTCTCGTCGTAGCCCGAAATGCAATTGTCGCCCCTCCTTAAAGTATGACCTGCCACTTTTAATGGCGGCCCAATTCTTATCGGTATTCTCGGGCGTGTCACTTAGTAGATTCGCCGTTCGATAAACAGGATAGCTTTCCCACTGTCGAGCGACAGCTGAATCATACAAGCGGTCGATGTAAAAATTGAGAGTCAACAAAAATAATACAGAACTCATGTGAAGAAATATATAAGGACGACAAAACGTCACTACCATTTATAGAGACTGGTTTCTAAGGACGGCAAAATTCAGGATTTGTAAGACCTGCTAACACTTGGCTGGTGACGAAGATATAGGAATCGAACGATAAATTCACAGGAAGATATTTGCGTCTATACTTAAGCGGCGAAACGGTAACAATTTTGAAAGTACGGAATTCCAATTATCTTGAGGGGGATGGCATGGGTTTAACTTTGCTCGTATTTTCGGCTGGAGTCATCCGAATTCGGGGCTAAGACGCGAGAACCAATTTCGCGAAACTAGACATACAATCATTCAGTATTTTATCTTTTCATTGTAGCTGGAATTTCAGTTTTAACGTCTATAACAAGCTAAACATAAGGAGAGGTTCTAAATGGAATTTTAAATTAAAGACAACTAACGGATTTTAGGGAAAATATTGGGAAACATTATATGTGAAGGATAGGTGATGAGAACTGAGGATTCCACAATTTAAACTATTCTTAACAATTTGACAGTGCTGTCACTTGGACCTCATCGATATGGCTAAACTTTGAGTGATAAAGACCACAGGTCCGGGATCATACACGGCCTAAATTATAAGTTTTGGTTCTCAGCGCTAAGTATTTGTATAAGACAAGAACAATAAGAAACCTAGAAGCCTTTAAAGAGGTTTCGTTTTGTTCATAATTTTCACCTTTGCTTACAATTTTCTCTGTAAAGAAGGCACTTCCGAATAGTCTCTCAAGCAGAGCTATTTATGACTTGGGGACGACGTAGAGAAGCCTTTGTCTCTAGCAATTCTTTAGAGATCACATTCCACGAAAGTTCTGATCGAAATAAGGTGAGGAAAAAATCTGCAGAGGCTTCGTCCACATATTTTCCAAAGTAGTCCCAAAAAGAGTCAAAACTTTGCGTGACAGTTCATACGTCGTTCATGGCTAGTCTCCAATCAAAAGCGGTTGTTTAAATTAGCCTGGCACATACGAAGATGTGTTATATAGATGCATTAACCCAGTGGCAATACCATCCCAAAACCTGACCTGAAAAGCATTACCCCATCACCCGTCTCTCCCCTACCAAACTAATGAAAATGATTAGAATAGTCTTTCTTTTCGAAATCACCTGAAGGTATGTGCGTGAATTTGAAAGCGCCACATCACAACTGTGCATTAGATATTATAGAATGACTTGACATGATCTTTATCGGAATCTCTCTTAAATATTTTGATTTAAGATTTTCATTCACCAATCGATTAATTCGAGTTCAGAAAAGTGATTGGTAGACCCCGCCAGGGGGGCTCACAGATAAATGATTTTGACGAAATACCTGTGTTTTATTTAGCGCCGGGCTACACCTACTAAAACTCGATAAATGGACTCCAATCGAATCCATTATTTGAATCGGTTACGGTGATTTGCATTATAATTCTTTCTAATTTAGAGCATCAGTGCCGTGAAATATTGGAGGCAAATGAATGATTTTGTAGTTTTTTCAGGAAGGTGTGGAAGTTTTTTGTGATGGCAAGAAGCTGGTATGTGGGAGATACTCATTCGAAAATATGATCTCGTTGCGAGTTTCTACCTATTTGCTGCCGACAAATTTACAATGTTCCCGACTCGTCGAGACCCTGTTATTCATTAAAAGCTAATTTTTAAAAACGTCTACATGAATCTACAATGTTAGGACCAGAAATCATTAAATTTGTGGTACAAAACATCAGCGCTCGCTGCAGAAATAAACTCTCTACTGTATAATGCAATTTCATTTCACTCGTCACCTTCCATTGTTCGCCTTTCCTTAATTATGACATAATTGACACGACACGCCTCATGTACACAAAAACCCAGATCATTTCATTCGCCCGTAATGCAACAGACATTTTAACTGCAGCGTCATTCAAAAAACTTGAAGTGCATCTGAAAATCGCACACAAATCTGTCATCGTTGTCGTCAACAACAATTAAAAAGTGTTAGGTAAAGGGTGATCCATGCCGCGAAGACCCAGCATCTTCTTCATGGTAGCACCACGACGTGCATATCTTCGAGAGGAAAATAACACTTTCGGAGATACTTTCAAGATGCATCTTCGAGAGTTTTAGAGGCACTTGAAAAAAATTTATAATACTTTTTAGGATGATTTTCGGAATTTTTATGATATTTCAACTTTTGAGGTTGATCTGTTAATTTTCCCTTTGGGTTTAGAATATTGTTGGAGGACGATGCGATACTAAAGATACTATCATGTCCGGATCGGAGATAAAGGATAGAGCTTAGATCTTGTGGCAGGCTGTAAAATTTTTGATGTTTTTAAATGATTTAACGACATTAAAGGAATTTTTCCATCTTTTCCCGTTCTCCTCAGAAAAATGGAAAAAATATCTTTCCTGTCTACAGAATTCACCCAAATGAATGAACGTACATATGTCTGTGTGAGAGTGTTTGAGTTACAACAATTAAGCAAAAACGATCAAAAAAAACGTACGAACTAAATCGTCATCTCATACGTCGTGTACGGAGTAATAAATCACTGCGTGAGCAAGGTGCTGTCCAAGAAATCCTAATTAGACAATATATGCGTACTAATAAAGAGGCGTCTTGGTGGCGCCTGCTGTTCTGTGTCTGTATTAGCAAAGTTTGGGAAATACGTAGGACCTTCAATAAATCTGGCTGCAATATGAGTTAGATTCATGGGCATCCATTTACATATGTAAACAGAAGATTTAAATTTTCGTTTTTTGTAGTTTGGTCTGTTCTGAGTAGATCCGCCCTGCCAAGAGTACATTGTGGTTTCCGTCGGATGAATCTTAATCCAATTAAAAAACATTTTTGGAATAAAAATTTGTTCGAAATGAACGACTGTCCTCATAGTCTTGAAGACTTGCGCCCGAGGTATCATTTCTCCACTCTTGAGCATTTTGACCTAGAATAGTGGCTTCAGTCTGATCCTCACACGACAATAGTGCGGATTTCAATCTTCAAATTGCACTTATCAAATCAAAAAAAATTTCACCAATCCAGATTGAAACTAAAAGGAATATTTTCACCACCGCGCAACAAGCATTTCCAGCTGCATAAAATTCTAAAACGTTGGTTTTTAAAGGCTTTGCTTAAAGTAGTAATCGCTGGGCAACGGGTCTATACGGTGGATGAGGCAGAATGCGACCAGGCGTGTGTCATGGATTGCGGATAATGACATGACCCACCGGGTCAGCTACGAATATCGCAAGATGATCTTGTAAATAAGTAGCCGCGGACAAGCAGAACGTTTCCATTTGTGTTCGTTTTCCCTAACCTATTCTTCCCTTTCTGGAGGAGTAAACCTGTGACGTTACACTGTATTTCAGCGGCTCCCCTCCAAATACCTTCCCTATCTTTGGAGGTAACCATGCGGCATTGCAATATTGGGGCTCTGTTGCAGGGCTGACTGGTTTCTCATTACTCGTGGGAATAAAATTGGGGACATCTGTTTAAATTCTTTCAATAGGACCCCAGGGACACGAAGACCCAACACGGGTAAGAGTCGCTCAACAACGCCTGAGCAGCTCTTCGCCCTTGGATGTTCTCGCGGGTATGCCGTCAACCATCAGGGACGGAAGACTTAGGCGTTCTATGGTTTAGACGAATCAACTCAATGAATTTATTATCCGCGCCTATTACCGTGTCACGGATTTGGAACGGAATCCATGAGGGTACAGGCACCGACTCCATGACGTGTTCATAACCCGCCTCCCGGAATTAAGTCATGTTCCGAAGCAGAACGTTGTCAATCAATGTGATGTGATGTGATAGTGAAAAATAATCGAGTTGCCCTACCAACAAATTTTCCAGGAAGTTTTACTTGAGCTCGGTTCGGAGTCATCAACTTACCGAACTGAACAAAGGACTGAGGAGGGGTCAAGCAGTGCACTGCAGGATAGACTGACGCGGAACATAGTTGCCTGAGGCCAACCTATCTCTCTCTGAGGATGAACTGTCGCTCCTCTGGGGCGATGCGTGGCTTTTCTGGGGTCAAGCCTCTCGTCTACCAAGACTATTAGTGAGTGGTAGTAGCGACACCCTGAACGAGGTGACCCTATTATTACCAAAACGCTACGGATCTAGACTGGTGAGTCGAAAAACACCTTCCCCAATCCAGGGTGTTATGCGAACCGTGTCCATTGGATAGTTTGCAGTCGGGGGTAACTGACTGTATTCGAACGGAGCCTCACTGATACCTGGTTGCCTCAGTGAGCAAGTTAGACCTTGTCGTGCTACGGCGGGCTATGGCACGGCGGACCTCCTAACCCCCATACTTGTGGGAATCGAATGAGTACAAAGAAAGAAACCAAAACGAAAACTAATAAAGCGGGGCTCCATACCGCACAAAAATTGGTTAATCAGGCGGAGGCACATCTCCGAATTACTGAGAGCCGCATGAAGGGAATGCTCCCAAAACATCCAAACCTGAACCCAAGGGGGAAGAAAACCCGGGCAGGTCAGGGGTGAAGGCAGGACCCAGGAAGCCCGCCATTAGCTATGCTAGTGCGGTCAATGGCATTCGACTGGCCATACTGCCATACTGTTTCCCGAACAAATACTCACTCGTTAGGAGCAGATGATCAAGGGTTGGACTTCGAAACTGGTGTTCACAGGGATACGCTTTCGATCAGGCCTTATACTAGTGGACTGCGCGACGGAGGACACCGCAAAATGGATTAGAACCATAATTCCTAGATTGCCAGGCTGGGAAAGGGTGGAACTGTCAACACGTGCTGGGGATGATATACCAGGAGCCCACATGGTGACAGTTTTTCTGCTAAAAGCCGCGATAGTAGAAACGGAAGACCTTATGGGCTTCCTATTCGCTCAGAATGAAGATCTCCATTCCCGACTAGGGAGAGTCTTCAGAGGCAAGGGTAAACTCTTCAAGATCGGGGTAGATGATCGATCCCTGGAGGCAATCAAACGTCGAAGTTGCCATATCAACTATCGATTTGGCAACATACCCGTGCATGTGCACAGGGAAAAACCGAGGAAAGATACTTCGGAGGAGACACCGGATGAAAAACATACCGAGATCCCCGAAGAAGAGTCGAAAGCCGTAGAAGCAGAAAAGACTGGATCAACTAGGGAAGTGGACCTGCTGCCCAGTGAAGAGCAGAAGCTGGACGACACTCCGACAGTGGAGAAGAGCTCCAAACAATAACGGAGCCAATGGCCAGCACTAAGGTAGCCCAGATAAAGAAAGCTGCATCTGCAGTAATTGCAAGGGCAAGTTCCAAGGAGAAAATTATAATAGTGTTGGCTCAGAAGCCCTGGGTGTATCGGGGACAGATTCGCGGTCTGCAAAGAGGAAGCATGCAGGTAGTTTGGGACTCCTCTCGTGAAAAACCAAGAGCTTGCATGATTCTTAAACGCAATTTAAACTACATATGACTTTCAGAGTTCTTAACCGGGGACCTTGTGGCTATCCAAATTTCATTGGAAGCCGGGAGGAACACTTGAGAGGCAGTTGTGGCATCGGACTACTTCCCACGAAATCCGGGTTCCACCGGAACAAGTCGCAAAACTGACGAAATATTGTGAGAAGTGGGCGTTACCACTTCTCCTCGGCTGCAATGTCAACACCCACCAAGTAGTCTGGGGAAGCAGCGACACCAATCGTAGATACCTTCTTGAATTTATTCTTAGCAATAAGTTAGAAATATACAACTGGCTGACCAGCACTAGACAGGAGGTACTAGACATAACTCGAGGAAATACTCTAATGAACGGAATGGTCAGGAATTGAAGGGTGTCGGATGAACCCTCTATGTCTGATCACAGGATAATCAGATTCCACATTGATGGTAACTCCGAAATAGGAAGAATAATAAAGAATCCCAGGAGAACAGATTGGGACCCCTACGTAACGCACTTGAGCAACAACATCCACCTTAAAGGGGGCGGTGACGTCAGGAGCGAACTGGAACTACAAACAGTGGTGGAAAAGCACAACACAGTCGTCATTGACGCATACGAGGGCAGCTGTCCGGCTAAGCGAGTTAAGTCATCAAGGGATATACCCTGATGGAACAAGAACCTGGCAAGAATGAGAACAGAGGCACGGAAACTCTTCAACCGTGCAAAACAAACCGGGGACTGGCAGAGGTACAAAAATGCACTGACTGCGTATAGCAACGCGATCAGGGAAGCGAAACGGAACAGCTTCAGGGAATTCTGTGAAGGCATCGAACAGATCACAGAAGCAACCAGGCTGTACAAGGTTGTACCCAAAGACGGGGGAACATCTCTGTCTGTTTGAAGAAGGAAGATAAAACATTTACAGAGAATGAGGAGGACTTCTTCTCAGAGCTCATTTCCCGCCACCCCACGGTGGCAGGCGACAACATTCTACCTGATATCTCACCAACGAATAAAAGGGGAAAAAAGGAGAATGGGAAACTTGCAAATGGGGTACGCCAGGAAGCTAGGGTAAGGTGAGCAGTAGGAACTTTTAACCACTAAAATCACTCGGAGCAGATGGCATTTTCCACTAATCCACAGAGGCCTAGAAATCTTCTTAGAGTCTCCTCTGAGTGTGGTAGTGAGCCACATAGCTCTAGGATATATACCAAGGGCATGGAGCAAGGAGCAAGGAACATTCGACAACACATCGCACACAGAGATGCAAGATGCCCTGAGCCGCAAAGGAGTGGGAAACACTCTGGCATTCTGGATGGGCAATATGCTAGAAAGCTGGCAAATAGAAGTACCGACAGGTACAAATTCTATTGTCATGAACACCACTCAAGGCTCTCCACAGGCTGGAGTACTATCGCCGCCGATGTGGACTATGGTAGTGGATGAACTCCTGGACGTGCTAACAAATACTAGAATACAAGTCCAGGGTTACGCGGACGACATTGTTTTAATCCGTAGGGGCAAATATGAACATACACTATGTGAAACAGAGGTCACATATTTGGAAATTACGCTAGACCAAAAATTACTCTGGAAGACACATGTCGGAAAAACTGGTCGGAAAGCCACGAGGGCTCTGATGACTTGTAGATTCATAGCAGAAAAAAATGGGGTTGTAGCCCGAAGATACTACTTTGGATATATACTGCAATAGTGAGGCCAATGATTACCTATGGAGCGGTAATCTGGGCAGAAAGAACCGAACTCAACACACAAGGCAGGGAATTACATAAGCTCCAAAGACTGCCTTGCGTGTGTATCAGTAGGGCAATGAGGACATGCCCAATGGCATCCCTGGAGGTCCTTCTGGGATTAACCCCTCTCCATCTGCACATACAAATGCAGGCAAGGAGGGCAATATTCAGGATGGCCGGGAGTATCAGTGACGTGGCGAGCTGCCTAAACCGAAGAAACATTGATATTCTTTCCAGGCGGTATCCCGAATTACTGATACCAAGGGATAACATGACAAAGAGCTTTCATTTCGATAAGTAGTTTGAAACACGTTGGAGTAACAAGACAAACTGGGAGAGCGTGGCTGCGACATACGGCTTGAACCAGCAACTGATTACTTGGTACACTGACGGATCCCTCACAGCAGAGAGAGCGGGTGCCGGTATCATTGGAGCAAGGAAAATGTACTTTGAGCCAATGGGCAGGTACACTAGCATATTCCAGGCGGAAATATACGCTATATACAAATGTGCCTCCTTTAATCTGCAAAGGAACTACAGGGAGCAGAACATAGCTATTCTCACCGATAGCCAAGCAAGCAAGGCACTTAGGTGCAACCAGGTGAACTCTAAACTGGTGTGGGAATGCCTTGAGAGACTGCATTCACTCAGCTCGTCCAACAAGGTCTGGATACTTTGGGTTCCCGGCCATGCTGGGTTGGAAGGCAACGAGGCAGCGGCCGAACTAGCCAAGAAGGGCGCAGGAACGCCTTTACACGGTTCAGAACCCTTCTGTGGAATCGGAAACGGTTTCATGGCTATGAATATAAGAAATGAAGAGGAACAGTTGGGGGGACTATACTGATTGGGCCTACCAGGGATGGAGCAGTCCAGGGTGCTTATTGGGGTATACGAACCCATGCGCACAAAGGATTGCTTAAACCTTACCAAAAACAACCTCCGAATCATAGTGGGAAGTCTCACTGGTCACTGTCGGCTAAACTATCACCTAGGGAACCTAGGGATATCTACGGAGGCTGCCTGTAGGTTATGTCCAGAGGATGGTGAAACCTCTATACACGTCCTGGGACAGTGTCCGGCACTTGTGCAAAGTAGGCCAATGCATCTGGGAGAATACTTAATACCAGATGCAAAGTCAAAAAATCTGGAAGTAGAGAATATACTAAAGGTCCTGACGGTTATAGGCTTGCTTTAGATACTATGATTAATAGGTACACTCTAACCAGTAAAAGGGGCACAATAGTTCTTTAAGGACGCGGTGCGACTTTTCCTTAACAGAATAATAATAATAGTCTGTTTCCATTAGAGGCAACAAATTTGGCAAAATATCTAAGTAGCTTGATACCTTTCGTTGACTCTTCGCGTCCTTATTTACTCGGCTTTCTGTCCTTATATAGGTGTTAATAACTATTCGACTTTGCCAGAAACTATAGTGTTCGGACTCACTTTTTTCTGTTGTGATTCAGTTTTAAATATAAATTATTTGGATTTTTAGGACTGAATGATATCTCGCATTTTCTTGTGGACAACGACCCGTTGTACTTTAAAAACATCCCCCAATTACTTAAAATTCGAAAATCGATGATTTACTTAGTAAATTTGGCATCTTCATGCGTAGGAAAGATATTATCCTACTTCACATTTTAAGCTGAGAAAATTTTTTTAAATGTCACAACAAATTAAACATCTTGTCGCGATGCTTTCCGAATCTATCGTTCAGTCATGGTTTGCAAGCGACAATTTCTCGTTGACTTTCATCTTTGCCAGCACAACTAACAAAACATCCATTTTGTACGAATTCGACGAGACTTTGAATGATTTCGAACAACTGTTTTGTACGTCGTGGTACAGCGGTACAGCGATCCATTCCGCACGGTTTTTCGAGTGGATAAATGCTGCTGCACTTGGTCGCTCTGATCATATGACAAATTGTCCATTTGCTGGCTAACATCACTCAGTGAATAGTTGAGAAGACAACACTTGAAAATTGACGCTAGTTCTGCTCTTCAGGGATTTGGACGATGCCCGACATGAGATGAATGCATCTAGGGATTGTGGCAATTTATCTGCATCATACGCGCTGAACAAATTAGAATTTAGTTTAAACTTGCAGTTGGATGCAGTCAATGGGTTATTTCGGAGAAGATTCTTAGTGTCACTGTGGGCTGGTCCAGAGCCAGGTTCTGATGTGACTTGCAAGATGTGTCTCCAAGCTTCTCAGTCCGTGGCTGCAAAAACATCATCTTTACACAAAAAGGATACGAATACAGAATGGGATTAATCGTCCTTCGTCCGTTGTAGGCTGACTACTCTTCCGCGGAGAACACAAGAAAACAATTAGGAAACATCGAATTTTCAGTTACTTGAACTGCTCAGTTATGAAGTGATGATGAGCACATGTTTAAGGTTTTGAATGACACTGGAACTCCTTTGAGTATGAAATTTACAACTTTTCTATGAGAAGGATTTATGCACGGGTCGAACTATTTAGCGCCATCGGAAGTTGACACTTAGGGACATTTGTTCGATAATTTTAAATTGATGACGTATCTGTTGGAAAAAGTGTCATGTTTAGGCGTTGAAGAAATTCTGAGGATGCGTTTTTCACATGAGTTTGCCGCATATATCTTTAAGAGTTTGCTTTGATCAGACTTCATAACCTACAGTTTTTCTAGAAGGGTTATGATTTGGTTGCGGAAATCATTATTTACATATCTATTTTTGAGCGAGTTCCATTTGCTTTTAACGGGTGTGATACAAACGCAAACCTAGCCGACATTGGAATCATTCCCTTCCTTTCGGGTAGCTTTGGGGTCGCCTAGAAAATCACAGCAACAGACCGTAAAACTATGTATTATATTTACATTTGCTATGTACCGTTGCTCCTATGGACAATTATCATAGATGGATGATGGATGTTTAGAATCAATAGTTGTGGTGACTGATATAAGATCATTATGGGAGATTTAGAGTGGAATACCTACAATTGAGATTTGGCGGCGAAATGCGATAAATTGTGGATACCTCTGACCATTTCACTGGCTTGGAAAGGAATCTTGGCGAGTTTTTTAGTTACCTAGTTTATCAATCAGTCCACAATGAATTTCACAATGGTCTAAACGCGGAAAATAATGCATTGAAGAAGGAAGGTCTGCGAGTACCTCCATAGGTAAGTGTAAAGTAGCCTTTCCGGTTATGACATTTCAGAAATTACATGCTAATAAGTTGTTTGAAACCAGTGCGAGTTCAGGACTATTGACCTAGTCCTCATTATTTGTACTCGCAACTGACATAAAACGTCTTGGTTTGAATGATTTCTTGCAAACATGCAATTAAAATGGATTGGTATTACTAGCGAAACTTTTCCTCAAGTTATGCATTGAACCGCGCTTGTAATGCAAGTCTCATAGCCCAGAGGACATGCTAATACCGTTGAGGTAAACTAGTTCTGAGAAATTGTGTTGGTTGTAAATAAGTCGGGCGTCGTTGAAAGTGGGAGGAATCAGTTTTCCTCGATGAAAAAATTCCAGTAATGAAAATTTACGGAGGCGGAGTCACTTCTTTTTAACGAAGAGGGATCGGGTGAAATAGCATTCAACTTATTGAAGGACAACACAATCACAGCTGCGAGAAGATGACTAAACCACAAGGAGTTGAAGAATATTAAAGAAGGTTAATAATAGTAATAATCGTTGGTGCAGCAATCCAACTGGATCAAGGCCTTGAAGTGTGTTAGAGCACTTCATTCAAGACCGTACCGGTACACTACAGGATTACACTACCTTATAGGACGCAATATAGTCAGCATTGCGCATGCCCGCAGTTGTTACCCTGATTCGACTCAGGTACTCATTCACAACTGAGTCGATTGGTTTCCAACGTCAAATCACGATACAAATTCTACTCCCACCAGTGGAATTTGAATCGCGACCTTCCGTACGACAACCTTGTGTTCTAACACCTCAGCTATCCGGACTAAAGAAGGTTAAACCATTTCAAAATTAGAAGAGATACGCAATGTACACCCAGATATTCCGGAAACTGTACAAAGCAGCATTTGCCACACATTGAGGTCTCCACTAGAGCTTAGGCATGAAAAAAAAATGTCCCTTCAAGGGAGTAGGATTTGAGAGCGCGACAGATCGGAAGGCATTCAACATAACATAAGATGCTATTTTCTGACATGTTTGCATTCCTTCTTCCACGTGTATTCCCAAATTGAGCGCTTTCTACCTTTCTATTTGTTGTTCCCCAATTTCCATCAGAGGGTCAAAAGGGTAGTATAGATTCCAGTGCGAAATATGGATTGGTAACCACGATAGAGCATAAAACCTGGGAAACTTCTGCTGGACCAACATCAACAGCTCTACTACCAAAACCCATCTCCACCTCCACGTGGTAGCCGCTGGGAGTTCTTTCTTAATAAAAAACTGCAGACGGAGAAGGATGAAGGCGAGTCTCCCGTAACTAAAAACGGAACAAATTGTATCAACTGGTCTTCCGTGCTGGGGTTTGGTTAGGACTGACAACCCTACATGGACAACAACTTGTTACGAAGCCACAAAAGGCGCCTTGAACTGGATGGAGAATACAACGACGAACCCGGCAACGAAGGAAGGATTGCGCATTTGCGATTTGCGCATTTTCCCGTAGACTGTGCGCTCCCTGGACAGACCGAATGCTGCTGAGCAGCTAACCGATAGTCTGTCCTAATATAAAGCTGACGTAACAGCATTACAAGAGATGCGCTGGACAGGTACCGGTTTCCTAGAGGAGAGCCACTACAACATATATTATAGCGACCACCCAATAAACCCTGTTCTAGGAGTAGAATCGAAAGCATAAGCGAAAGCTTATGCACTCTGCATTTGCTAGTATATTTAGAAATATAAGACTAATTAACGTTCACGTCCCTACAGAGGAGACTGCAGAATCGGAGAATACCTTCTACTAGGCAGTTGAGGGGACCCTCGAACCTGTCCCAGATATGATATTAAAATCATACTTGGGGATTGTAACAGCCCATATTCAGACGATACGTTCTTTCCCATAGCTTACATAAGGATACCAATGGCAACGGACTGTGGATTATTCAATTAGCAGTGTCACACGAAATAGTTGCTGGAAGTAACTGGTTTGCGCAGAAAGCGGTCCACAAATATATGTGGGCCTCTCCAGACGGAACCACTTTCAACCATATTGACTACGTGCTAATTAACACTAAAGCCACTCACAAGACAGCCCTCCGTAACACCTTCTTCCTTTTCTTCAGTCTTTGTCCCGTCCACAAGCTCGTCGTGGTCGGTTTCGCCATTTGGTTCTATTAAATGCCTGGTCTAGATGTAATCGCGCGGCTTTTAAATCCCTATCCAACGTATCAAGCCACCGTTTTCTTGGCCGGCTTTCTAATCACTTACCACTGACTTCGATGTTCAGACCAATCTTGGCAAATAAATTCTCGTTAGCGCGAATTACAATTTTTCTACGATCGGTCGCAGAAATCCTCTTTTCGGAAGTGATCAAAACGTGTCACGCCACTCGTCCAACGTAACATCTTCGTCTCCATTACCGCAAAACGTCGTTCATTGTCTTTTATAGTAGACCAACACTCAGAACCACAGAGAACTACAGGGCGGACGACATTGCGGTAAATTTTAGATTTGAGACGTTCGTTGATACATCGATCACAAACAAGACCAGCTGTGAAAAGCCACTTCATCCATGTTGCGTTAATGCATGAAGCAATTTTATAACGTAGTTCTCCATTGGCTGATAGCACTAACCCAAGCTATTTAAATCGCTCAGTTCTGGGCAGGTCACTGCCGCTGAGAGTAATTTCGCTTGTTTCATGGAAAATGATCGTCAAAAATTCGGTTTTATTCATTCCATTTCTTGATTCCATTTTTTGATAAGTTACTCAAGGTCAGTTTTGCTATTAGACGCTAAGAAAACATCATCTGCATAATGCAGAAGTATAAGGCGCTGGACGTTCGATGTCTCTTGTGGCAGTGCCCATAATAAACACAAAGAGAAGTGGTGAAAGGGCGAAACCTTGATGAACACCAAAAGAGACACGAAGAAGGTTTTGATACACCCACCACAGTTCGAACTTTACTTTTCGGATCGTGGTAGAGCAACTGAACTCAGCGCGCGAGTTCTTCTGGTACTAAGTGCTGTCGTAGAGCATACCAGACCGGGTTTTTGTGGCATACGGTGTTCCTCTATGAATAACCGCGCAGAGTGTATTGCGCCAGTAGTTCCACAGTTCTTGACAAATCCGGCTTGATTCACGGTTATTTCAACGATTTCGCGAATACGGTTGTCAATAATGCGTTCAAAAATCTTCAGGGTATGGGAAAATTGACATGTCCTACCCCTACTTCAAATACATCTCATGTACTTGTTCCATTCACTGTCACTCGAAGAGAAACCTCTTTTAGGAGAATAAAATGAACAACCAGCCTGTCCCAATTTCACATGCACTGTTTATCGCGTGTTTTATTTGATCCATCTCTCATAATAGATCTAGCTAGATTATGGACTACCCATTTAGCCGACTAATAGAAAATACTGCCTATGTTATTGCAAAGCGTGTTATCTTGATGCCGACTAAATAGCAAAACATGAATGATAGGAGGATAGAGCGACGGTTGAGTGCCAGCCTATGGACCTAGTTGCCTCAAGTTCGAATCCCGATTTGTCATGGATGTTTATGTTGGTCTTTGTGTAGTTCCACTGCTGAAGGCTTATCATTTGCACGGTATTAGATGTACCAAATTAAAGCACAGCGCTGATTGACGATGACACTCGATCACGAAGAAAGATGCTATAGTTGGGATGATTCTTCCACGCAGGATGCTTCACAATTTGAAGATCTGGTTCGACCGGGATCTTGAACACGCAGTGAATGCAACAGCTATTTTGCAGATATGAAACGGATTCTTTATAACATTTATAGACGTAACGACGAGTCCAAATCTCACATTTTTTACTGGCTGGACGACAGATTTGAACTTGCCGACTTGCGCAAGCGTGACGACCTGGACGGTGAGGATAAGCCTCTAGGACGCCAGACACGAGCACTAAATCCTATCTTAGTAGATCTACAACATTATCAGGGGGATTTAAGACTGTGTACTTCTGCACATATTCTTTTCAAAGGTATATTAGATATCCATTAGACAATGCAGTAATCTTGAGTTGATCGGCGAGGAGGTCTTTACGAGGATATCGGCAGTTACCATGAAGCTATGCTTTCCTTAACGGAAAAAACATTGGAACAGTTGCTCTGTTGTGGGTTACTACCTGACGTGCAGAGACAGTTTGCCTACTTCGGCTCGCGAGCTGCTTAATTTAGTGCTGCATGGAAAAGATTTAGAGCAACGCCTCTCAAGCGTTCTTTCTAATCAACTGCAGAGTTTTTATTTTGAGTCTGGACAAGAGGTGAGCAGATGCTTTGGGAGGAACTGAAATATCCGAACTGCTCTGCCATTCCCGAGCCTAACTAGCAAAGAGGCGTGCAAACGCGTCTCGGTGAGTCTCTAGAGCGGAGCTACACTTAAGTTTTGACGGACCTGCACCATTAACTTTCGCCACTTTTTCTGTTCTTAGTATAGCGGAGCTCTGAGCTGGCGGCGAGGAAGACGAGGCAGCAACCTTGTCGGCTAGACCAAAACCAAGTGGCTGAGGAAAACCTAACGACTAAGGACTAAGCTTCGTGAAAATTTCCGGCTCGCCCGCCGCCAATCTTAAATGATTCTCATAACTTTACACTGCTTCATCAAAATGTAAGGAGTCAAAGGTCAAGCTGTGCCTCCTCCTCCTTCACCTACGATTCTATCACCATACGAGTCATTCCGTCAAACGTATGCCCCTTCATCAAATCCTGTGTATATTTTCCCTGCCTCAGCCCCCTTCTGTGTACGAAAATTTCTTTGACAATTATAAGTCCTAATCGTTTTGTTCCCCTCACTTTCTTCCATCCTCTGTGGCGGATTTAACCTTCTTATGCTCTCCTGGGCTATTACTCCCTCCCTCCCTAACAACTCCACCCACCCTTCCCTTCTTTTATTCACTTTCATGTAAACCGGTGCCAACCAAACCACTTAGATTCCACTCTTGATCTTGTCCTCTCCAACCTTCCTGTGCGTCACTTTCCCCATCTCCTCATGTCGCCTCTTACGTTGCCCCCGACGCACATCATCATGCTCTCGAGTTCGATGTTCAGATTTTTAGAACCTCGAAGGTCTGAACTCAGTCCTGGCGGCAATCAACTACGTTTCCCTTCTCTCTCCATTAACTAAGCATTCAACATCCTCTATACCATTTTATCTGATTTTCTTCCCTGTTACGTCCCCTCCTCTCCTAAGGGCTTACGCTCTCACCCTGTTTGATTCACCGCTAAAGTTCATAAAAAACTTTGTAAAAAACACACTTCGAGAAAAAAGTTCCTGTCCTACGTTGACTTAAAAGCTGCGTTCCTCGGTCAAATCCTTAATATTTAATAAATCCTAAAGCGCGAAAACCTCGCAGCTCCCGCTGTCCTGCCCAGCTATCCCCTCCGTCCATTAAATTCTCTGGGTCTTCAGCTAACTATCCCTAATTATCTTGTGATTCACTCTGCCGCTACTTTTCGTCAGTCTATGTTCCTTCTACTTCCTCTTTCTTCCCGCTAGTGGATGTAGCTTGCCCCCATCGCCTAGCACTCCCATTCTTACTCCTCTCCTTGTCGAGTACCTCATTGACAGACTTGATGCCAATGGCGGCCCTGGCCACGATGGTCTTCCTAATCTTTTTCTGCTTAACACCGGCCAGTCCATCTCCCTTCTCCTATCCCTTATTTTCAACAAAGCCTCGAAAAGAATCATTTTGCCAGTTTAGCGCTAAATATCAGAAATTGTCATTCTATGTACTACTCGCTTAAATCCTCACCCACTTCTTATCATACCTAAATTCCACCCAAGACCTCGGAGTCACTTTCGACAGTAAGCTCTGCTTCGACACCTATTGTCTATGAGTACCAATCGAGCAGCAAAGTTGTCAGGCTTTATACTTCGCCCTTTCCCTGATTTTGACTCCTTCCAACCCTCCTTAGCTCTCTTCAATTCCCTCGTGAGGAATACCCTCAAGTACTCCTCTGTGATCTGATCACCATCTCGTAACTGTGATTGTCTTACCTTTAAAAATGCGCAACGTAAATTCACCCGTTCCCTCTTCTCTGAAGAAAACTTCCCTCGTGCGGACTACCAATCCCGCCTCCACTTTCCAAAACTTCTCTTCCTACAACAGCGTAGATCCTATCTGGATTTATGCACATTTTTTGAACTTTCCTCAGGTCTGATGGACTGCTTCGCCCCTAACGACATCACCTGCTGTCCTGCGTCTTATAACACACGTAACAGAGACATTTTCAACATGCCCTTTGCAGAACTCGAAGTCTACTTCCCTTCCCCGATCCCTAGGCTTTGCCGAAGTTACAAAGCACAACACCTTGGTCCTTTTAACTTCTCTTCTTTAAGTAATTTTAAGCAGAGGATAAGATTATCACTAGAAATTGTTAGTTGTGATGCAGTAGGGGAATGCCCAAAGCCTTATACAGACGATCAGACTCGAGCTTGCACGGAGGCTTTTCTAAAGTGGTTTTGATTACGAAACCTTACCAGAGGTCTATTGGGAATTTACATCTATCAGGAGAATATCGGGTTCATGTATTTTCAACTCGGTTGTAGCGGTTGGTAGCGGGAGTTTCATGGGGGTTGTGGTTGGGGAAATAGAGATCTTCAGGCCTCAAACGTGGAGTTGCGTTTCAACTTGGGTGCCGTACTCTGCAATTCGATAAAGATTAAGGTAGGTCTTGCATCCACCAACATGAATACTAAGCCAAGCACTTAGTGTAAACTGGTACCGTTCTGAATCTCTCATCAGGGGTCTGATTGTGGTTACAAAATCAAATCGTGGAGCTAGCTAACAGAAACTCACATTAAACTAGGGAGTGCCCCGAGTTTGCAACGAACTCATTTCAAGTTGCTTGTGCCACGAAGTTTCACCGGAGTTTATCGGGTACCATAGGAACCGGGATAGTGCTCCGAGAGCATATGTTCCAGACATTTTCTGGAGGCTATGCTCGCGGACCAATTATTTGCGGTTAACTCCTTTGTAGGAATTTCATGGTGGTTATCGACATGCTGATATCACGGGCCGAGCTCCTTGTGGGCTCAAGCGTGGAGTTGCGTTTTACAACTCGGGGGCCGTATCCCATAGTTGCGGTAGAGGTGTTAGATAGGCATTGTATGCACTGGTATGAATGCTGAGCCTGCACTCAGTATAAGCCAGTACCGATGTCCTAGTCATGGCAGGGCTCTGAATGTGGTCTCAAAATTAATCCAATGTCTGAAGAGGACTATCGGGTTTGGACCTTTATTTGTCCAATATTGTCAATTTCACTGTCACAGGAATCACTGAACAGCTAAAAGGTAGTCCTATATTTGCCTCTGAGTTCTCTCATTCGTATCACGGGATCGGCTACTTTGTATAAACAATTAATTTCTCTTAATGGATTGGTTACTAAAAACAAAATGGACTGCTTTCTATGTTCCTATCAAGCACTGAATCTATCCTATCTAGCCAGTGGATCCGCCTCTGAATGCTTTCCCCCTCCATTCTAATTATAGACTATGAAATCATTGCATTTCTCTTCTCGAGAGCCGTTTTTGATCTCACTCTGACATTGATAAATCAGATGATGCGAAGTCATAGCCAAGAGGACAGAGTGTAAGTTTAGCACTCAAGTCAAGTGGCATAAATCGCGGCGTAATGCAAATCTAGTTAATAAATATAAACTTGAATGATGGACAGGTTTTTAATTTAGCAAATGAAGGTTGAAAACAGGGTGGTGACGAATGAATGTGGTCAGGGGTTCTATCCGCCTCAAGTTCCTTGAGATGCATCTGAATCACCACCAGAAATATAGCACTGCCTTTGGTAAGGGCTAACATATAAATTCCAACTCCTCGCATTCAGCAAAGGGTATATAGTCCGAGTTCGATGGGTGATTAAAAATCTTGGTAGTTTAGTGTTTCCCCCCACCCTATTATACCCAGGCTAACAAGAAGCTTTTAATAGCTACCACTAGACCATACAACAAAATGGCATCACATACAATGTCAGAGCATCATACAAAAGGGGCAGTGTCGCGTCGACCGGCTTGAGTAAAGCGACACGACCGACGCGAACGCGACATTGACTTAACGATGGCCTAATAACAACTTGTTCAAAACCATGTTCAACATTATGTTAATATTTTGTTAGCAAATTTCTTTGAAATTGACGGAAATTTGTCCGTGCACACTACACACATAGACACCGGTGGCAACTTTTTGTGTGGCTTCTTGCTACGCCGTACGCCTTTTTATAATATCTCGGCTACTGTTTTGTAGGCAATTTGTTTTTTCCCTGGCTCTCCTTTCCTTTTACCATATCACTTGGCCCGTTTGTGATTGTCCACTGAGTGTATTATGGATGTAGCTCACATGTGTTTTCCATGTTCTGTGTTTGTTATAATACTAAATATCTGGTAGATACACTTAAAATCTAGATCCATCTAATTGAAACTGTTACATTCTTTGCTCTTAGATTGGCGAGATATTTATTTGGCCAGTGTTGCTTTCATGTTTCCCACTGAATATCGATGTTGGATTACGGTGTTAGACATCGATCACAGAGGATGGTGTGATTAGCAAATTAGTTGTGGCAGATGAGAGAAGAATGCATTTATATCTTCTCTGACTGTTTTCATGTCCATTTGAAATAGAACGGAATTTGGAACATAGACCTCATATCAATTCGAAATGGACTCAATGAGAACCAATATTTGCTTGCTGATATATAGTGTTCATCAAGAAAGTAGGCTATCAGTCCACTTTAAGGTCATTACCCCTTTCATATGTGTCAAAACTGTGCTGCAACTAGGCATGACGAATGAACCGTTACAGTAGGCACAAAGGTCAAAAATCTACTGCTCATACTAACAGCCAAGCCTATTCAACCAACCACATATTTGATTTTGATATTCATATTAGTGGATGCGGGGTAGCTCTGTCGTCGTATGACCGACATATGGCGGGAAGCATCAACTCCACGCCCGATTGAAAAAGTTATCTCCCGCAATTCGCACAGAAACACAAGGGGTAAACCAAGAATAACCGGGCCAACAGAGAACTTCGGCAGGAGTTCGCTTCCAGAGCTTTACCTTGGTTCTGGCGTTAAATAATCAAACCGACTGGGTAACAATTGAGTCCTGTGTGACAGTATGCAATACATAAAAGAAAAGGATGGCCCTACATAGGGCAAACCACATCCCTAGTCTGCACTCGGGTCAAGGAGCGCTTAAAAGAAGCTGAGTTAGCAAAACGGGGGGAAAAACTCACATCAATAATGCGGTCGCATGCCACATCGTGGAACTAGGTTACAAAAGGAAGGCGACAATGATGCCTAAAAGGTAAATCGGATGCCTACGAGAGCTTCCTTATCGAAAAAATATGGCAATATACTATTATTAACTTAATTTGAACAGATATCGATATGGAGAGTATTTTGAGGCCTGGGCATATATATATAGAGGCAGCTTCATGAATTTTTTGCAGATTTTTCGGTTGGGTGGTTTCTGAGAATGGTCCGTTAATGAAATCATCACTTTCCACCCCTCCCACTCCCCACCTTTCTAATAAATCTCAAATCGCTTCGAAAAGTACTAATTGAGGCCTTTTACTTGATGCCCCACATGACTATATTCGTTACAAGTGATTTGGATCTGAAGAAGGAAGTGTTCAAGCGAAGTAAGACCTTACCGAGAACACCAGTAACAAGACCAAAGAAAGATGAATGGAGAAGGGAGATTGTTGGACGACAAAAACCGTAATAACACCCACCACATATGTTCAAGTTGCGCGACAGCAGGAGATGCTCCAGGAACAAGGAAGGGATCCAATCAAAAGAAGCTCGTCAACTTTGAGATCTCCACCAATGCCAAAGATAATGAAGGAAACAGTACAGGCAAGGTCAATAAACGCCAAAAGTGAAGGAGCGTATAAAAGGAATAACCCTGCCGGGGCTTATAGGGAACAGGGGGAACGATCCAGAGGAATTGCCCTTCACCCAACTTGGGGCAAAAATAGTTGAGCTCTCCGAGTTTATCAAGGACAAGCACAATGTGCACCAAGCCATAAAGAACATGGTTAGGGCTATTACAGCCCTCTATAATAGATCGCAGATGGAGGAAAAGAATACCAAGGATACGCCGAACTCGCTGCACCAACAGTGTCACAAGCGACCCAAATGACGCCTATCCGCACTATTATCGAATCACGGCAAAATAAAAGAGTACGCGAAAAAGAAGGAGATCCTCTAAATAATCAGCAGGCGCTTAAGAGAAAAAAGGCGGATAGGACATTCTTAAAACCAACACCAACAGCTCAGAAGGAGGAAAGCGTACAGCGTTGCGAACCCCAAGACGAACGAAAACGATGGATGGACTAAAGTTACCAACAAAAAAGTGAAATGAAAAGCAAAAGTGCGAACTCGTCCAGAAGCGATTATTACCTCCAGTAAGAGCAATCTGCTCTGCGCGGAGATACTCAAAAAGGTCAAAGCTGATCCCAACCTAAAAAATCTGAGCGAAAATGTGAACAGAATCCGAAGAACCCAGAAAGGGGATTTCATGTTCGAGCTGAAAAGATCTAGCGTGGGTAAAATTGATGACTTTCGCACTCAAGTGGAAAACTCACTTGGGGAGAATGACGCAGTGCGTGCCCAGAAACATGAGATCTATATACAATGTAAGGATCTCGATGAAGTGACATCGAAAGGAGAAATTTGTACTGTTCTGAAGGAGCAATTCAAGTTGAAAGAACTTACAGAGGAGTCTATTGTGGACTAACGAAAAGCCTATGGTGACACTCAAACGGCCACAATACGAATACCAGCAGAGGCAGCGCAGATGTTAGCTGCCGGAAGGGTTCCGATTGGATGGATTGTCTGCCGTTTAAGACAACAAACTTCACTAAAGAGGTGCTTTAAATGCCTCATATTTGGGCACTTCGCGAAGGCATGCACCAGCAGCATTGATCGATCCGATCGATACAGAAGGTGTGGGGAGAAAGGCCATATTACCAGAGAGTGCAATAGGGAGCCCAAATGCCTATTGCGTGAAGTAAAAGAGGGACAGGATAACCGGCACATTGCCGGAAGTGGCAAATGCCCGGAATTTAGGCAGGCGCTCACTACAATGAGAAAATGAGGTTTATTCAAATAAACTTGAATCATTGCAGGTTCGCTCAGAATTTACTTGAGCGGATCACGTTCGAATCTGAGATGGAAATTGTCATCATAAGTGAACCGTATAAAAACCGTCACGATGGCATATGGGTCACAGATTCGACTGGTGGAGGGCGATATGGGCTTGCGGTCGAGAGGCAATACAATGTACTGTAAGTCAGGCAGCCAGTGGCTTTGTGTGGGTGAAAATAAGTGGTGTACTACGCCCCACCAAGTTTGACACTGTCTGAATTCGAGCAAATGCTGGAGATTTCAATGCTTAGGCCCTAGAGTGGGGTAGCAGAGAATCAAATGCTAGGGGGCGCAGTTTATTAGAAGCTATTGTGCAGATGGACATAGTTTTGACTAACGAAGGTGCTGTAAACACCTTTCAGAAAGGGGAGTCAGGCTCGGTTGTAGACCTGACCTTTGTCAGTCCTGTGTTGCCGCGTGTTATGTCCTGGGGCGTCAGCAAACGCTACACCCACAGCGATCACCAGGCAATCTTCTTTGAGCCACGTGTCGAGCCACAGGGCAAAGAGCTATCATGCTCGAAACTGAAAAAGTTTTTAAGCTGGTCTGCAAAATCTTTGGATGAGCAGACCTTCATAGAGGTGTGGTTAGATCAACCTGATTAAGCAGGCGCCTCTACGGAAAGAGCCGTCCATCTGGCTCAATACATCGCCAAAGCATGTGACGTATCCATGCCTAGGACGTGCGCATTCCCCACTAGAAAATCAAACTGCTGGTGGAATGATGAACTGACCGGCATTCAATCAGTCTGCCACCGAACTAGAAGAGCGGCTCAGAAGGCGGTAGGTAGAGTCGATCAGGGGCAAAAAGAGTGCGGCTATAAGACAGCCCGCAAAACCCTCAAGCTCGCCATCCAGGGAAGCAAGAAGAAATGCTTTAAAGAGCTTTGCTCAGAAACGGACTTAAACCCGTGGGGGAGTGCTTATAGAATCGTGACGGGACGATTCAGAGGCCGTTCATCTCCGCAGATCACGTGTCCCTCTTGCTGAAAATCATCCAGGGGTTATTCCCCCAGCAAGAGGAGAGCACCAACACATTCCAACCACCTCTGAATGTGACGACAATTTCCCCAGTCACCACAGACGAGCTTCTGGAAATCTGCCGTAGAATAGGAGACAATAAAGCACCAGGCCTGGACGGAGTACCGAATAAGGCCATTAAGCTTGCCGTGAAATCCAGGCCGGACATGTTCGCTGGGTTGTTCGAAGTGTACATTTCCGAGAGAATATTTCCAGCGGCATGGAAGCGGCAGAAGTTGGTACTTCTGCCTAAGCCTGGTAAACCTCTAGATGAACCATCCTCATACCGACCCATAAGTCTTCTGGATACGGTAGGGAAAATTTTAGATCGGGTAATCAATAATAGATTACTCCCGGTTGTTGAGAGCCAAGGCGGCCTTTCAGATCGGGAGTATGGGTTCTGTAAAGCCAGATCAACCATTGATGCCATCAAATTGGTTACTGGCTTGGCCGAAGATGCAATTCACGGAAAGGGTAGTACCAGCCAATATTGCATGGTAGTAACCCTGGATGTGAAAAATGCATTGAATTCGGCCAATTGGAATCTAATACGGGAATCCCTAGCGAAGGTTGGTATTCCCGCCTATCTCGCTGCTATCGTTGATAGTTATTTAACTGAAAGGAGGCTCCGGTATCACACTAATGACAGACCCCAGGAATACGTTGTTTCCGCAGGTGTCCCGCAGGAAACCGTATTAGGCTCACTACTGTGGAACATCATGTACAACGATGTAGTTAATCTTCCCCTTCCGGAGGAAGCCACAGTGGTGGGTTACGCTGACGCCATAGCGCTCGTTGTTGTCGCAAAGCATCTCGAAGATGCTGAGTTATACTCAAGCGAGGCAATCAGTGCTGTTAAAATTTGGCTAGAGAGCTCTGGTCTGACACTTGCGGAGGAAAAAACAGAACCGATCCTCATCACTACACGCCGGAAGAGAAGTTACGCCTGTATTAGAGTCGGGAATCATATCATTACTTTCAAGCCGACCATCAAATACTTGGAGGTGGTGATAGACAGGAAGCTCAACTATAAGCAACACGTACAGTATGTTTGCGAAAAATTATCCACTGCTGGTATGGCCCTGGCGAGGATGATGCCGAACGTGGGAAGCCCACGGCATACTTCCAGGTTGCTTATAGCCAGGGTGGTGACCCCAATCATGCTCTATGCGACCCCAGTTTGGAGCGAGGCGTTGCGGATGTCAGTTAATACTAGCAAACTGAATGCAGTCTACAGGAGGACAGCTCTGAGTTTATGCTCTGCCTTCAGGACTGTCTCAGATGACGCAGCATTCGTCATCTCTGAAATGATACCGATTGGCATTTTGGCAGATGAGATGGCGAATATATACAATGCGAAGCCAATCTCTCTCTTATTGCAGATAAAGAACGCTGAGAGGGAGAAATCCATAAATAGATGGCAAGAGCGTTGGGAATGCTCGGGAAAGGGTCGGTGGAATCACAGGCTCATTCCTGCCATCAAGGAGTGGCAATCAGTGCTGATTAATTATAATCTCACCCAGTTTCTCACGGGGCATGGAGGATATCGCCAATACCTGCACAGGTTTAAATTGGAGACCTCACCCAACTGTCGAAATTGCGATGGAGTCCCAGAGGACCCAGAGCATGTATTCTTGCACTGTCCGAAATTTGTGGAAGAAAAGGGGAATCTAGAGGAGACTCTAGGAGAGGTGCTGGTATTAGAAAATCTGGTACCGAAAATGGCAGCACATCAAGAAAATTGGGACGTGGTCAACTCCATGATCGCATCTATCCAAACCAAACTGCGAAAGGCAGAGGAGAGGATGCATGCGCATGCGCCGCATATAGAAGCTAGAATGAGCTGACTCCGCCCCGTGATGTAATACCTTATGGTGGTTTTAGTGGGCAAAAATCCCATACGCTGATGTGTCCAGACCAGTGTCTTGGGAAGATTTCCACCTACTGAAGAAAAGAAAAGAGAGACAGACCGAACCGATTTTAATAAGGTTTTGTTCTGCAAACAAAACCTTAAAAAAGACGAGGCAGACCCTGCCTGAAATGGAGCGATGGCGTAGCTCAGGACGCCAGACAGCTTCAAGGGATATCGAATTGGTGGACCTCGGCGCAAAACTTTTCTGATGATCAATTTCTGATTTCAAAATCAGCATATATCAGCGCAGAGCTGTTTGCTGCATTGAAAAACAAAAAGGGAACTCTACATTGCCAGCGAAGCTCCAGAAAGAACCTTATTTTCAACTCAGAGCAAATAGCCTTACTCGATATTGTGGGGTGAAATGACAACTCTGCTTGATGCCACCCGCCGCAGACGATCAATAATAATATCAACAATCACCAGAACACTCGCTTTTAAGTTCCCATCTCTCCAAATTTCAGGCTGCTCCTCAAAACTATTCCTATATAAAAGCAATTATATTATCATTATCGACTAACTGACTAGATTTGAATTATAGCTCTTAAAAACAAACTCAACAAAATTAAAAATTAAATGTCCCCATTTGGTCTCCCACCTAAAAACCAACCAGTCTCTTTATGGCTTAACCTTGGCGATCGGACGCCGACAGTTTTTCCCTTCATCTTCTTTCCAGTTAACTTATTTTTTTCAGTAGTTGCTAATTTAATATTATATAGTGTAATTTTATGTAATACCACGTCTGTATCTAAGTAATTGGTAACATTCATCCTTTCCTAATGAAATAACTTACTAAGGTGATTCCAAGATCCAGTAGCTTTTCAGCTCAGAAAAATACTACCTAATTCCTCATTCAGAGCTTTAGAGTTCCGAAACTTTTCTCTATTTTTCCATTAGTTGAATTTAGTTGAGATAATAGGGAGCTATTGCTTTTTGGTTAGCGCCGATCCGTCCGGAGTATCTCCCGATTCGGAGTGCCCAGGACTTGCCCAGTTTCCAAACTGTCGTAGTATTCTAGCGGTTTTGTGGACTATACACCAAATGCAAGCTATCCTTAGAAATTGGCTCACTCGGAAAAATGAATGTTTTTCATTCAATTTTTTTTAGCATATTTACTTTATTGCAATGTATTGATACAATTAAACTATGAACTTTGAAAGAAATACATACAAATATCCGTGATCGACCCAGAATCTCAGCTAGGAATATTGCTATTTAAGTGAAGTGAAGAGACATCACTCACCACCGACTTAGCCCCTGATGTGTCAGACCTGCTTGATTGTTTTTGGACCAGTTTTTGATTTATTATTTGGGTGGAATGCACCTTTAAAAAAGTTACCCCACAGCGGATAATATCTTTCTAACCACGCATATCATAAGAGGCGCCTTGAGTGCTCACCAGAAATACTCCCATTTCCGAAATAAAGTAAATCCTACACACTCCAACCTATCCCGTCACAAAAATCTGTCTTTCCTCGAAGTACTCGAAACGTGAAAACGATTTAATATCATCGATATGAGTATTAACAAGTAGCACTCTCAACTGTAACAGATACTTGCTGTTACTCTTGTAACTAGGTATCCGTATCTACACTAGTTCGTTGCTGATCGACCACTTTATGACCATTTAAGTGGATACTTATGGATCGGCATGTTGTACCATATAATTTTGAACAGATCCTTGTCACTATAACAGCCGACACCGAGATTATAGTTAAAGATACTGCATTGCGCAAACAAACAAATCTTTGTACAACAGTACAAGATTAATTTTGAGTTTTTTTTCTGTACGAGGATCGCTGCTACTTTGCCTAGATCCGATCATAAATAATGGATGAAAAAGGATCCGTAAAGTATGTATGGTTTTTGGTTATTTTTTATCTTCAGAGAGGTTTATTTCAGGACCTCTGACATCAGGTTGCATTATTGAAAACAGATACTTTCCTTAGGTCCGTGTTTGTAGGCAAGATGTTTGTAAGAGATCTGAATATGAAAGTGTCACATTACAAGTGCTCCTTGAGTATGATTTTAGTGAAGATAATGGAGTGGATAGTTTTCGTGAGTTAGAGAGGATTTGAGGATTTGTTACTTAGAAAAGGTGACTTCATAGCGGGAAGCATTGATATTAGAAACTGAAAGTGAGTCAAAAGGGGACAGTAAAGTCGCCTTGAGAGTAAAAGTGTAAAGCAATAAAAACTTTTCTTTCAGGCGTTTCACTACTTCCCATACTATACTCGGTCTGTTAATTGAGCCCTTTATCACGCTTTTAATTACGCCTAAGTCACCTTTCATCTGAGAACCAAATAAAAGTTTTTCGTTCCTCATGATAATAACGTTAATAGGCTGCCGTAAAACAGTTTGTGAGACACACTCAGAAGTGCATAGTCTGTCAGTTCTGCATTCAGTCCCATGGAATTCCCACAGATAATACGAAGGAGACACAATTATTCCATCATATTTTCCCTTGCCGTCAGCCTCATGGGCCATCATGCACCACAAATTACTGCCATTCCCATTCCAAAAATCACTTATGTCACCTCCGACATTTTCTTACAGAAATCCTAATTTGAATCAAATTCAAAAGAAATCCTTTCGGCCGACCTCGACAGAATGAGCGTAATATCTTTTCTTTCTTCAGCTCTTTCTTTTTCATGTTTCCCAATTTCATCATACCAAGACCCAAAAATGTTCTTATCGTTCTAGTAAATCGTCATCTTACAACACTTAACGCCACAACGAAGGTACCTCGTTCTGTCGCACCGAATGTCGAACAAGAGCAATAAAATCTTAAAAGATATGTGACATACATGATTTAAATTATGATATGGATACCATATGATAAGATTTACAGAGAACACAAAGAGTTTCAGAGGATAGGCCTGCAAGCGTACTCCATTGGTTGGATATGCGTGCCCAAAAGAAAGGTTAGAAGTGCAAGGGAAGTACATGGAAGCAAAAGGGTCTATTTTAGAAGTGATTATTCCGATAATTAAGTTCTTTAGCTGCTAATTTTCCCCGAAGAATGCTAGTCAAGCAATGTGTTTTGTGAGAAGTAACAGGGTCCCAAGCGCCTTGGTAATCAGCTAATTGTGTACCTTTCAGATGGGAGATATGACAGAAACTCTAGCCTAATTACTAAATACTTACAGCGATTATGTTGGGGCCCAGCTCGGAACTTCCAAGATAAGGTAAGTTTGGTAAAATGTCTTTAGATAAGACGGGAAGGCAGTTATATATCTTTTTCTTGAAATTATCCCCATATTTTCAAACTTACCTGTAATTTGACAAGGTCCGGATAATCTGATGCTAATTTGGCTAAATCTTGATAGTTGGCTTTAGCGGCAGACACAATCCATTCTTTCGCTTTCGGGTGAGCAAGCTGCGTGGAATAAATAATACAGATAAGATGATCTTTTCTTTGACGACGAGTAAAAACACTTACAGTGACTTCTGCAGGTGGTTTGTCTTCCGCGATAGTCTGAAATTAAAAAAAGAAATTCATACCATCAAAATTTGTTAGAAATAGGATTTTGTCTCAAGGCTTGGCCCTGTCAGAATTTGTCATGTATGAAAAGGGTCAAAGCTGTGTAAAAAAGTGTACAAGCTGATAGAACTGATATAGGATCAATTTAACTTTCAGGCCTAATTGAATAACAGTAAAGAAAGCTTTTCTTTTTAAAAGTTCTATTCGGTAACATACTGCTGCAATTCGTCATCCAGGTAGTAACTTCGCCAAGACGTGAGCAGCTTATTCATAACCGAGTATTTATCGCTCTCTTGTTCTTCAACGAAGGTGTGTCAATTATAAGACTTCGGAGTCACCCAACCTGAGGATTAGAATCTACTAGAAATCGATCATTTCCTGAAAAAAGATAGCTCCTTTCGCGTAGTAGACTACAGTGCCAAAAGCTGAACGTCCTGTCTTCCCACACTTTAAAATCTGTCATTGAAACATTCTAGAGTTGACATTGGTTTCTCACTTGCAGAATTCAGAGTGTCAGCAATGTATCTGAAAAGTCTCTCGACCTATAAAATATAGTAAAATCGAAATCAAGGCTAAGTGTTCCACGTGTTCAAGGACCAAGACAGTTTGTCTGATGACCTATGTCGAAACGCCAAGCTGACAACAGGTCACTGACCCTCCAAGGATCCGCCCCATTGGGGACTGCGAGAGTGAGGCTCAATAGCGGCCCCGGGCAACGATTTCGATATGGTCGCGAATGGAAGTATATTTAGGCAAGTTCACGAGCTTACCGCAACTCTGAGGAGAATGACGCGTTGCTACGTCCGGTTCGCTATTTTTTTTTTGGTGTTACCGACATGCCTGCAACTGACCCCCACGAATTCGAATGCGTGGCACAACGTATCCGAGACGTTCCCTAAGAAAAGCTGAAAGAGCAACCCCTGCCTATGCATTTGAGCCCGGAAAACAATAAATTTGAGCAGCGAGCCTATTCCCACCGGCCACTTCAACAACAATGACCACTAGGAACCCTACCTCCCAGATTCATCAGCCGTCCATTTATCCCACGAGGAAAATAGCTTCAAGCAACATTGAAGCCGTCCGACCATCCCTTACAAATTAAAATCAGGTGTGTGAGATGTAGGCAAGGAGATCAATATTCAGGATGGCCGGTAGTATGAGTGAGGCGGGGAGCTGCCTAAATCGAAGGAAGATTGATATCCTTTCTAGGCGGTATCCCGAATTACTGATACCGAGGGACTACATGACAACGAGGTTTCACTTCGATAAGAAGTTTGAAACACGTTGGAGTAACAAGGCAAACTGGGAGAGCATGGCTGCGACATACGGTTTAAACCAGCAACTGATTACTTGGTACACTGACGGATCCCTCACAGCAGAGAGAGCGGGTGCCGGTGTCATTGGTCCAACGAAACTGTACTTTGAGCCAATGGCCAGGTACACTAGAATTTTCCAGGCGGAAATATACACCATAGACAAATGTGCCTCCTTTAATCTGAAAAGGAACTACAGGGGGCAGAACATAGCTATTCTCACCGATAGCCAAGCAGCGATCAAGGCACTTAGGTCCAACCAGGTGGTATGGAAATACCTTGAGAGACTGAATACTGAATCGGCTCGTCCAACAAGGTTTGGATACTTTGGGTTCCCGGCCATGCTGGGTTGGAAGGCAACGAGGCAGCGGACGAAATAGCCAAGAAGGAAGCAGGGTCGCCTTTACACGGGCCAGAACCCTTCTGTGGAATCGGAAACGGTTTCATGGCTATGAATCTAAGAAATGAAGAGAAAAGGTTGAGGGAACTATATTAGGCGGGCCTACCAGGGATGGAGCAGTCCAGGGTGCTTATTGGGGGATACGAACCCATGCGCACAAAGGATTGCTTAAACCTCACCAAAAAGAACCTCCGAATCATAGTGGGAATTCTCACTGATCATTGTCGGCTGAACTATCACCTAGGGAAGCTAGGGATATCTGCGGACACTGCCTGCAGGTTTTGTGAGGAGGAGGACGAAACCTCTATACACGTCCGGGGACAGTGTCCGGCACTTGTGCAAAGTAGGTCGAGACATCTGGGAGAACACTTAATATCAGATGCAAAGCTGAAACAGCTGGAAGTGGGGAACATACTAAAGTTCCTGTTACAGGCCTGCTTGAGATACTATGATCAATAGGTACACTATAACCAGTAAAACGGGCACAATAGTTCTTCAAGGACGCGGTGCGACTTTCCCTTAACAGAATAATAATAATGGTGGGGAGAAGCTATAGCTTCGAGCACTCAGGCCGTGTTGGTCTATTGTACAAGAAAAAACCAGGTGAGTCAGGAAAAATGCCCTCCTTGAACCACACCTGTCCCATACTTGTGCAAGGTTGTACCCGTCAAACACAATCTGCCCTTCACACAAAGCCTAACCCAATTATTCCCACTAAACCCGCCCCCAAGTAAAACCCACCACTTTTCTCCTATCCAAAACACATAGTTCCAAACATTTTCCTCCGCAGGAATGGTTTTTACGTAACAACCCTAATACGATCTTAACTCTGAGATCGATACGTTATTGAACACTTCCAACAACTTTTTCGCCAATGGAGAAGAGGCTAGCTCTACCCTCCTCCCTTTGCCAAGTGTCTCCTAACTATTATATATCAACTTAAATGATATTGCTGACCATCAATTCAGTAATTAGTGGACAGAAATGTCATGAATTGTCAAATTTCTTTAGAATCCACAAACATACCATAATCTACTCCTTCTCACCGAATCTAAACTAAATATTTACTATAGGTTTTCTATTCTCAACCGCTTTCCGTCGTCTCCATTACCATCCACCTAGGTACCTTCTACTGTCCCGCTCAATCTCTCAACCCAGCCGACATCTCCAGCCTAGCGTAGCATCTCCAATCCATCCCAATTAGCCAGGATAAACGTTTCTCCCTCGTACTAAATGACGACTCCATTAACCTTAATGACAATCATCATCATCAACGGTGCAACAACCGGTATCCGGTCTAGGCCTGCCTTAATAACAAACTCCAGACATCCCGGTTTTGCGCCGAGGTCCACCAATTCGATTCCCTAAAAGCTGTCTGGCGTCTTGACCTACGCCATCGCTCGATCTTGGGCAGGGTCTGCCTCGTCTTTTTTTTCTACCATAGATATTGCCCTTATAGACTTTCCGGGTGGGATCATCCTCATCCATACGGATTAAGTGACCCGCCCACCGTAACCTATTGAGCCGGATTTTTTCCTCCTCTCGAACGCGGCCAATAGTTCGCATTTTTTCTTGCTAAGAGGAATACATCAGGACTGGCAATATCATTGCCTTGTACGGTAAGACCTTTGACCCTATGGTGAGTGGTTTCGAGCGCAACTTCACATGATGTCGATATCGTCAGCATAGGTCAGTAGTTGGATGGACTTAAAAAGGATCATACCCCTCGCATTTACCTCATCCGTGACACTTTCTCCAGGGCCAGGTTAAAGTGGACGCATGATATGGCATCCCCTTGTCGTAGGCTGTTGTTGATGGTCTAGCAAGATAGCGGAGAATATCTTATAGATGGTACTCAGTAACGTGATACCTCTATAATTGCTAGATTGCCTGATATCTACCTTTTTATATATGAGACAGATAATGCCTCGTTGCCAGTCGTTAGGAATTGATTCGCTGCTCCACATCGTGAGCACAAGTTGACGAAACTCTTGGTGTAATTGGTCGCCTCTATATTTAACCAAGTCGGCTGTAATTCCATCGGTCCCTGGCGACTTATCATTTTTAGGCCGATGGATTGCACGTACTGTTTCTTCTATATTTGGTGGTGGCAGTATTTATCCGTCGTCTTCAGTTGCCAAGACTTCCAACTCGCCGATGTTCCGGTTGTTCAGTAGTTCATCAAAGTACTCAACCCATCGCTCCAATATGCCCATTCTCTCGGAAATCAGATTTCCCTTTTTGTCTTGGCAGGATGCGCATCGAGGTGTATAAGGTTTCATCCTGCTGACTTGTTGGTAAAACTTCTACTTGCGAACAGACTTGCTGGTTCTCCCAGGCTTCCTTTTTCCGTCTGCTGAAGTCGCTTCTCCGCTCGACGGAGTTCATGATAAGTGCCCCCGTTCTCTAGGAATGTACTTACTCGGTATACGGCATTGTTCCGTTCCGTTGCTTACTTACATTCATCGTCAAACTAGCCGTTCCGATTTGTTTTGCAGGTGAGGCCAAGTTTGTTTGTTGCCATATCAACGATAACGTTCTTTAGGTGGTTGTGAAGATCATTTGTTGATGCTTCATCTCCAGGATCTCTGTTGACTGCAGTTATTGCGGCATGTATTTCCCTATTATAGGTGTTGCGCAGGGCTGCGTTGTGGACAGCTTCAGTATTTGTTCGCACTTGATGGTCAGGGGGGATTGTAGGTGGTATCGTAATTCGAGCTCGGAGCACCATGCCAACGAGATAGTGGTCCTAGTTTATATTGGCCCCCCTATATGTTCTGACATTCATCAAGGCTGAGAGGTGGCGGCGTTCTATAAGTACGTGGTCAATTTGGTTGACCTTCTCCGACTCTGCAGTCTCCTCTGTAGGGACGTGAACGTTCATGAGGTTCGTATTTCTAAACTTGCCACGCAAACGCAGAATACATAGCTTTCCCTTATATTTTCAAAGCCGATAACAGCAGGTTTCATTTTTTGGCTGACTAGGAAACCTACTCCGAGCACATGGTTTTTTGGATGGCCACTATAATATATGGTGTAGGGGCTCTTCTCCAGGAAACCGGTCCCTGTCCATCGCATCTCTTACAACGCTGTTACATCAGCCTTATATTGGGACAGCTAGCTGCTCAGTCTTTAGTTGGGAATATATGGGGAAGCATCATATGGCCCTGGAACCTGTTCAGATTCGTCTTTGAGAAAACATACTGCATCGCAATCATCATAACATATGAATGGTCGACAAATGGCTCCTTTGAAATTATAAATATAATCAGCCAGTCAGTCATGGAAGGTGGATCAGGTTCATGATTGTTTGCATGTAACGTTCTAAAAATTGGGACCATGTTCCAAGCGGGATTGTTGGCAACAGATGAATGTCTACAGAAAAAGCTAGGTCGGGACGTTCGAATCTGCCCCGCCGTTATTAGCACTAAATAGCAAAACAATATCAAGCAACGTGTTGCTGAAACTTGGTCCACAGAAAAAGCATTCCTAAAATGGACTCTAAGGCACTTGAACTTTGCTAGTAATGAGGACGCCGACTGGCTCTCTGGGGTTGAATCCGAATGGAGAAGTTTTAATTCCTGTTAATAGGCGGTGGTTAAGTCCGTACGCTAAAATGCCGTTTTCATTTTTTCTTTGAAATGATCACAGCGCCATCTAGCATGGCAGAAGAAAAGTATCTTTTTTGGAGATAGGTTGTTCTGTATTTCAACAATACGAACTATGATATCGGGCTGGAAAAATTACTACGCATGCTCAAGATATCATTGCTGACATTTGTACCTTCATTCAGTTCTTCACAAAAAATTTCTGAAAAAAAGCGAAAAATCGGCCTTCACACGGGGTGACCTTAGAAAATCGTTTAACATAATACATAAACTTTTATAAAATATTTAACTAAAAAATCGATCTCATATTAATTGCCAAAATCCGCGACATGACATCGTTCAGGTAAGAAACAACTATCCTTCATCGCATTATCAACATAATGCTTACCATCTACGCTGATAAGATGAAACATCACAGTATTATGTTCTGTTGAGAAAAATGGCACAGGTACAAAGTCCCTTGCTCCGCCGATGTTCGTGACCGGGGACTCGAATTCGGTGAAGCTATCAGTTGACGCGGAATTCCTACCGCACAAGGATCCTTCGCTTGTTGCTGGAGTTCTAGAATCCGTTCGAATCTTACTGTTTCTATCAATTTCTGCATCGCAGACAATAATTTGGTTCTGGAAGTCGAGAATGCCTTGTCTGAGAGTTTCAATGACTTCATCGTATTCAGATTCATAACGGCGAATGTCACCTTCAGAGAGAATGTCAAGAATTTTCATCAAAACGGGATCCTGTCTGACATAGTAGCCTGGAATGGAACATTTGGCCAAGCTACGTTGAAAATGATCCTTCTCCTCCAAACATTGTTGAATTGACTCCTGAAGATTTGCAATGTTTTTATTGAAAAGGTCCTTTAGGAAGTTTGAAGTAGATTCTGGTAAAAAGGATTCCATGTTCGTTTTTTAGTAAGTAATAATAAGTAATATTAACTTCGTTAATTTGGGCTGTGCCGCTTTCGGTTTGCCAAACCAGGATTATAGAAATATGAAAATGGGCAGTTCTTATATAGTCTGGTGGTGGTGTCAAAAGGATGACAATTATAATATCTTATTATCCTCAATATTCTGGGCAATTTCTACCTCATTCCATACATTCCCATTAATTAGACTGATAATTAATTACATGTCATTAATAAATCTAATCTAAAATGAAATTAGGTTAGCAATCCCATTTCCCCAAATTTGTGCTTGTTCAGGACAGCCATTTTAGAAAATTTTCCTTAAGCTCAATTTATATATCTCTCGTTAATTCCGTTCTGAAGTACAGGACCTACACACTGTCTCTTTTTTTGGAAGGTAGTTTTTCTCTCCCGAGTTTTGGCTTGAATTTCGCTTCCATCACAATGAATGCAGTACAAGTGATAAGGTCACATCAGCAGGATAAGCACAAAGACGAACACAAACATCCTGGAAAATTCGACGAAAAATGATGAAATCGTCCGCAAAAATATAATACTGATATTTTCGTAATTTTGAAGAATTGCACAATTCAAATTAATCCTGGTCTTCTTATCCGTAGTGCACTAATTAGCGCAGACTGATGATGGTGATTTTAAGCGGATTTGCAACCGATGGCTTATGGCAGATTCACAGTATGCATTCTTAAACTAATGCAGTCATTGTTTTTTAAAGAAATTTATTGAACAGATATGCACGACCAGTTAAAATTCTCTTTGTCTTTGTGGTTCTACACATTTTTTCCAACGATTATACCATGATCGGTACGTGCCCTGGAAGGCATCTTCGGGGACCTCTCACAAAGTCTTCGTCACAGCTGATTGGTTCTCTTCTATGAACGAAAATCGTGCTCATCTTAGGGCCGCATTAATCTGAGAACGAAAAGAAGTCTGTTGGGGCAACGTCAGGGTTATAGGGGGAATTAGGCAATGTTGGCACCCAGTTTTTAGCCAGAAGCTCGCGGACTGGTAATGCGTTGTGATGGAGTTACCAGGGAGCTGAGATGTCTTTTCTCGTCGTGATGACACTTTTCGGAGTCTTCCAGCATATTCACGTAGTAGGCAGCGTTAACTGTCTGCCCTTCAGGAACAAACACCTTATGGACCACTTCTTTACTGTCGAAAAATACAATGAGCATTCCCTTCATTTTTAATTTGCTCACTGTTCCCTTTTTCGGCTTGGGAGACTGACCGGTGTACCAGTCAGAACTTTTTCGTGTTATTTGTAGGTCGTATTGAAAAGCCCAGGTTTCATCACAAGTGATGATGTTGTCCAAACAATCAGGTCTGATTTCAGTACGTTGCAAAAGTTCACTTGAAATCGTTGATTCCATTTTTTCGTGACACAGAGGTTTACAATAACTGGCATCTTGTCACTTCCACGGCTTTGTGGCGGGACATCGGAGGCGCGAACCTAGGCGCCAATATGAATTCGCCTCCGCCGCTGCATTCAATAATAATAATAATCGTTGGCGCAACAATCCATGTTGGATCAGGGAATTGAAGTGTGTTAGAGCACTTCATTCAAGACCGTAACGGTACACTAGGAGGCAATGTGGTCAGCATTGCGCTCGCCCGAAATTATTACTCTGATTTGACTTAGGCACTCATTCACAGCTGAGTCGACTGGTATCCGACGTCAAATCACGATACAAATTCCACTGTCACCAGTGAGATTTGAACCGCGACCTTCCGTACGACAGCCTTGCGCTCTAACCCCTCAGCTATCCGGACACGGCTGCATTCAATGGTCGCACAAACAGTTGACGGTTTGACATGAGACTGGGGTGACAAATGTCATTCTCTTCATTCTTCTAGATGAAAAGTCAGTTCACGTCCGCCGATCGGTGAAAAACAAAAACAAGTCGGGAAACCGGAAGCTGGACGCTTCAGGTTCGAAAGGTTTTGTGTATTTCTTAGTACGTCGTAGTAATAGTGCAATTTCCACCAAACTTGGTAAGATCATGTTTACATAACTGCAAAATTTTGTGGTACTAGGATGAACTTAAGGGGGGTTTGCAGCCAGTGATTAAAAATTATAGTAATATACTATTATTAACTTTATTTGAACAGATATCGGTATGGGAGGTATTTCGGAACCCAGGTACCATATATTGTCAGCCTCCTGATTTTTTCCAGAATTTTCGGTTGGGTTGTTTCTGAGAATGACCCCTTTAAAGAAATAATCACTTTCAACCCGCTGCACTCCCCACCTTCCCAACAAATGTCTAAACTAAGACCGGCTAGAAAAACATTAACCGAGACCTTTTATTTGATACCCCACATGACTATTTTTGATGAAAAAAAAATTTTTTATTTCTTGCATATATGGGGACCCTCTTTGTATCCATGAGCGTTCATAGTTTCCACGTTTCTACCAAATTTAGTGTCAATCGCTATAATCGTCTCCGAGAAAAAAGCGTGTGCCGGACAGACAAACAGTAAGCCGATTTTAATAAGGTTTTGTTTTACACAAAACTTTAAAAAGGAGCGGCTTCAATCATATACAATGTTGCGTTCATTTTAGTTACCGTCGCCTTGTCATCTTTTTAGAATAAAATTTTGGTTTTAAGTATTAATAAAGCGTGAAAATGAAGCGCTGAAATGTTTAAATAATGGACACAAAAGCTTGAAGAGCACTTAGAGTTCCATGGCAAAGGTTAGCGTCCGCTCCACCTACTCCAAGCGATTCGATCTCACTCCAACCAATAGGAGCGGCGCAGGAAATTCAATCGCATTATTTTTGGCACGCACCCTGTAAATTTGACCCGCTGGACCTCTGTGCACTTACGCAGAAATGACTAGCACTTCGTTCATTCCCTTCGCTACTCCATTTCCTATTTCCTGAATTCCGATACCAAAATATAAAAAAAAATCCAAATGATCAAATTAGATTCACATCAAACTATGTTACCGAAACCGATCAACCTAACAATTTCTAGCAATCTTATGTGCTTTTTCTCGCAAGCTGCATCGTATTGCTATGTACCTGCTCATTTTAATGTGCAATTAGATGCCCTTTTGCCTTATGAATCGGTATAGGTAATAAAACACACACGCGTTACCCAATTGCATGAATTTAAAAAGAGATGGTTCTTAATAACATCAGGAACCATTGGCCGAATAATTTGGAAATTACTGATATTTGCAGCTCGGGTTGAATATCAAATCTTTTAGGTTGTTCATGGATCGGTTAATAAAACCAAATTTCTCAGGACGCATTTGCCGCGAAGTTTGATGTATCATTTGCTTCTTCCCCATTGGAGACCTGTGTTGGTTGGCACCGGGCACCCCCATTCTAATGTAGCCTCGTACCTTTTTGCGGCTGTCCAATTTCATATATCCTTCTGATGGGACATCTCTTTCTTTTTAATTTATTTCACAATAAAGATAGTTTTCAATTCGTCCGGCGTTAGTAGAAGTCTCCCCCTTCTAAGTCGAATTGTAATAAAATTTGTGACTCTCTAAGGTAATTAACCGATAACGAGGTGAAGAAAGTTTACTTTCTGCATGTATAGCTTTAAGAGTAGTCATTTATTTTCGAGTGTATACCTCCGGGCCAATAAACTCTTCATCGCTACACATTCTATTTTCTACGCATCCAACAACAAAGCAAAAATGAAGCCATAGATAGCGCTAAGCAATGCCAAACCCACCTGAAAATGTCCGCAATGAACAAAACCCAGAAAGGACAAAAGGATAACAAGGAACATGATTCGTTTTGCGGTTGATTTTATGGCTCTGGGGGTGTGCTTTATTATACAGAGATGCATGTACATATAAGCCATCTAAAACTGCCAAGCACTACGTTACTTCTATATCAAATGTTTTGTACACAGGATATTCGCAATAATGTCCACCATGTAGAATACTGTATCTGTGTATAGAGTGGAGTCTTTGTATGACTCACAGATACATATTTCATGGTACGGTGTAATGAAAACGATCCAATTCGAGGATGAAGCTTGTTAGAAGGACGAGAAAAAAGATGAAATGCCTTCAGGATAATCGAAAGAACAAACATGAAATCCTATAATGGTATTCTCCTTGATCCTTTTGTAACAACCGCAAAATTTGTTTAATAACAACATTCTACCATCTTTTGTCAATGCATTACGTTGTATAATGACCCTTGGTGTATGCTAGACTGCACAAGGGTAAAAGTTGAATTTGTGCCCCAGGAAAAATACAATTAATTAGGTGTCTCATGAAAATTCCACTATTTCAGGAATCAGTCAATTTTGCAGCCAACTTTTTGCTGCTTTTTGTTACCCTATTTGATATGGAGGCGAAAAATTACTACAAAAGTTTCGCCAAATTTAATGTTCTAAAATGCACCCTGCGTGCGAAAAATCATTGAAGTGCATGATTCCATTCTTACTCTTGTACCCGCTTCCTTCATATTGCATGAAGGATCAAATAATTACTACTGCAAATATAAAGGGATGTTGTTTGCAAAATTATTTTCTACCCAAATTTTAAGGCTACTTCCAAGAATTTGGCCGTTGTTCGAACATTTTCTCTCATAATGGAAAGATGCAAGTTCAAATAAACCTTATCAAGTGGGCACACGAGAATCATCTTAATCACGTTACAGTAAAAGATACATATTCGGAGGTCCTTAGGTTAAAAAAGTCAACCCATGCGAGAACCAACTGACACGCTTCGCCATTAACTTCAACTCTTCAAAATAATGGAAAAACCACAAAAAAATGTATCATAGAAGGGAGAAGGGATCCTCCCTCTTATAATGCCTCAAAAATAAATGTCTATTAAACAACTTTTTTGGAGTTACATTGTGGCGTATGTCGCCCCATAATTAGTATAAATAAATACAAAGGGATATTTCCTCCAAGGGAAGTAAAAAATAATGTTCAAGGACTCTTTGAGGTGAACGTCGGCCTTTGTTTGGATGGCCTCGTGCGGGATACATTTATTAGTCAAGGCAAATTATTGAGCCTAGGTAAAAGGCATTTATAGTTTTTTTTTATAACTGATATCCTTCTTCTATCCACGCTTCAAGATTACATAAAGCACTGCTCATACATAGTGAAAATCAGCATTATTATTGGCCCTTCCTTTTTTCGCAAAAGGAGTAACGACTTTAAGTGTACTTGGGCGGCGGACTAAGTTTTGAAAATAAGCACATGAGAACGTGTGAATGCCAGGAGTTAGCTAATAAATACGCTGAACACACGTGTGGTTGTTATTTATGTTTTTTACTAATTATAACACGTGGAGTCGTTAAGTACACTTACGGGCGCGTAACATGTCTTTAGTTGAATGTGCTTAATGAGAGTAGATTCTTATAGTGAACTAAAAAGATCAGACAAATTATGGCGCAGGAATGAATTTTTCTTCAAAACAAATTTCCTTTTTGGTTTTTGACTTAAGACATTTTTCTGGTGGTTCCTTATTTATTTGCGGGTACTTGAAATTGGTCATATTTCAAAATGGTTAATGAAAACTCAAATAACGCTTTTAGGTAACAGGTCGAACAACTCCCTACATAATCCACAACAGGTCTATTTTGACAGTCTAGGATGCATTGCTTGGCATAAAAGCAAGGAGTCATCGATCATGCCAAGATTAGCCTATTGTCAGAACATTGAAAGCATCAGCAAAGTCTAAGGAGCATATGAGCCTATCCTTTCTTAAAAAGATGGAAAGCCCCTGGACGGAATTTTCCGATGAAACCTCGTAGCTGCTGGTTAACACGCACTTCCTCGCTAATGGGGAGAGCTGTGAGTCGGAGCCTTGTTTAGAGGATATGCAGCCACCCCGGCCGTGCGAAACTATCAAATCGGTAATTACCGAGGATAAAATCGCCTGGATTACAAACAGCTTCTCCGCATATAAATCCCCGGGCTAAAATCGAATAATGCCATTCATGAAACAGAAGCACCAAGAAGGGGTTGTGTCAGAGTCTTGGAGGCGCGCACGGGTAGTTTTCATACCAAAAGCGGGCAGGTGCCACCATGAGTCCGTAAAGGACTTTCGACCAATCAGCCACTTTCGTGTCGAAGATCTTAGAGCACAGCTAGGACATCCACTTAAGGACGAGAATGGAAAGAACGCATTTGTGTACGTCGCAGCACTTCACAGAAACCGCTGTCCACCAAGTAATTGACACGGTTGAGCAGTCACTGCAGTACAAACAGAAAACTCCCGTTGCCTCCTTGAATATAGAGGGAACATTCTACAATGCTAGTACCAACGCCATCAAGGAAGCCTTCACCAGCATTGGATTGGAAGGGTATTTTAGGCGTTGTATAATATGTGGTCCGGATAGCTGAGTGGTTAGAGCGCAAGGCTGTCGTACGGAAGGTCGCGGTTCAAATCTCGCTGGTGGCAGTGGGATTTGTATCGTGATTTGACGTTGGACACCAGTCGACTCAGCTGTGAATGAGTACCTGAGTCAAATCAGGGTAATAATCTCGGTCGAGCGCAATGCTGACCACATTGCCTCCTAGTGTACCGTCACGGTCTTGAATGAAGTGCTCTAACACACTTCAAGGCCCTGATCCAACATGGATTGTTGCGCCAATGATTATTATTATTATTATAATATCCATGTTCCAGTAGTACAACCTCTCAAGTTCCGCCAGTGCATTTCAAGCGGAAGTACTGGCGACACTGGAATTCTGTCGATGGCTGGGATATGATCCGAGCCCCAAGCATAACATAGCCATTCTGACCGACAGCTAAGCGGCCATTAAGACCTTGGACTCAGCCGCGACATCCTGCAGGCTAGGCGGGTTAGTATTAGTGCAAAAACGTGCTGAACAGTCTAGGTGGCACGCTCAATGTCACCCTCCTCTGGGTTCGCGTTATAGGAACATAAAGAGCAGGCTGACATACTGGCCAGGTGGGGCCCTACTATTGATAGTCCTTCGGCGTGTACAGTTTCTCCCCCGCTGGCAACCATCAAGAGTAGAATCTACTCACACTACTTAGCAGCCGCGGATCTCGGATGCCGAAGGCTTATCACACTATATCACAATAGGAAGAAGAAAATCACAAGAGCTCTTGTGCGAGACACGTGGAAATACGTACAAGATTAAAGCAGTATGCACGGGGCACTGGCCTATAGGAAAACATGCTGCCAACCTCGGCATAATCCACAATTCGCGTTGCCGAAGCTGCAGTTAAAGGAGGAGCCTCAGATAGGATGAACTTTAAAACGACGAACCCGACAACGGAAACTCGATTTGCGCATTTTCTCATGGAACGTGTGCTCCCAGCAGCTAGCAGATACCCTGTCCTAATATAAGGCTGATGTAACAGCGCTGGAGGGGATGCGCTGGACAGGGACCGATTTCCCGGAGAAGCGCCACTACACCATATACTATAGCGGCCATCCAGTAAATCATATGCTCGGAGTAGGTTTCTTAGTCAGCAAAAAAATGATTAAAAAAGTTTATCGGCTTTGAAAATATAAGCGAAAGACTATGCACTCTGCGTTTGCGAGAGAAATTTAGAAATATAAGCCTCATAACAGTTCAGGTCCCTACAGAGGAGACGGTAGAGTCAGAGAAGGATACCTTCTATGATATCAAAATCATACTTGGAGATTTCAACAGTCAAGTAGGGTCGGAGGACGTATTCAGGCGATGCATTGGCTACCATAGCTTACATAAGGATGCCAATGATAACGCACTGCGGATTATTCAGTTAGCAGTGTCATACAAAATGGTTGTTGGAAGTACCTGCTTTGCGCGGAAAGCAGTTCACAAACATACGTGGGCCTTTTCAAATGGGACCACTTCTTCTGGCACTAAGTGTTGCCGTAGAGTATACCAGATGAGTTCGTTCGGCACACGATCAAACGCTTTCTCTAGATCCAGAAATGCAATGTAAAGAGGGCGATGCTCCTCATGGTGTTTCTCCATAAGTGACTGCGCAGGGTGTATTGCGTCAGTAGTTCCACAGTTCTTGACAAATCGCGTTTGATTCACGGTTATTTCAACGATTTTGCGAATACGGTTGTGAAGAGTGCGTTCAAAAACCTTCATGGAATGGGATGCTAACCGGATCGGACGGCAATTTCAACATTCTGCTCTAACTTCAAGGCTCTGATCCAATTGGATTGTTGCACACAACGATTATTATTATATTATTACCTTTCCGACAGAGAGCAGGTAGATACAATTGTCACAATCAAAGTGAGCCCCCTTCTTTGGGATCTTGACGATCATCCCTCTCTTCCACATTCTGGGAAAGGTCTCAGATTTTCGTACGGGTAGACGCAGCAGATCTACTACTCTAACTGCCGGAGCAGCGATAAATAATTCTGCGGTACTCAGTTTGAGGGCATTGATGGCCGAAATGACATTTCTTCTCCTTGAAGGGACAATCCGTATCCGCATGTTATGAATTCATTACGATCTGCAGCATTTTCTGATTCCCTGACCAGCGAAATAGCAAATTCTCTCTTGTCATGGCGGACACTACGCTTGTCGGTTTTCGCTCGGTATCGTAGATCGAGGGCGTCATGTCCGTCATTACTTGCAGCGGTCAGTAGAGCCTACAACCCCTTCTGTTCATCGATCCTCTTTCACGATTCCGTAGTCAGCCACATCTTATGACGCCCGTTCGGGACTTGGCCGGCGACCTGCGTAGTATTGGAGAAACGAGCATATTTGAGGGCCCCCCAATGCTCATCAATATGCTCAGGCGGGTTACTCAGTATATCCACCGTCTAATCAGCAAGATAGCTCTCTCACTGTCGAGCGTCGGCTGGGTCGTACAAATGGATGTTCAACTTAGGGGGCTGCAGCTCCCCAGCCTTGCGAGAAGTGGCGAACACAACACGTAGGCAAACGTAATCGACCATCAGATGGTGATCCCTTTCGAGGCCAATGTCAGCGCCTCTTTTCTTACGAACATCGAGAAGACAACTTCTAAAGCTACCGACGATCGCGAATTGTTCCATCTGATTGCTCGGACGATGTCGGTCAGTTGAAATCGAACTGACCATATGGCAGACTCTGTGTTTGAACAATGTGACAGGGGAAGTTGCAGAAATTCGCGAACCTCCCACCATTATGTTTGTGGTTGCCAAGAGGGTACTTCCCCATCGCATGTCCAGAAATCTTGCCGTCAGAAGTTTGTCGGAAACCGACTTCCAGGTCGAGAGTACACCTTCCGCCAGCCGCCAGAAAGAATAGATTCGCGTCTACTACCACAGAGTACAAAAACACATGCTATTAGTGTGGTAAGAGGGAGAGGAGTCCCATTACCTTACTTCACTGTCTTATTACGTCTGGAATATCCAACTTATATCGTTGAAATTCCTGTTCGAGGTGGAGAAAGCAAGTATTCTATGGATACTCGCTATCATTATCGATGAGCGTATGCACATTCCATCCAAAGTCGTAGCAGTAAGGTCAGCCCCTATTGGAGGCGTTGTTGTCGTTTCGGTAGCAGTAAAGTTTGAAAATTTACAGGTTGCTGGCCGACAAATTTCTATCCCTTTTAGTCGTCTCTTACGACAAGCCGGGACAACTCCGTGTGTATTCTTAAGTTTCAGCTTCCAGGGCTGAATGGTACTAATTGGCGATTACGAATAATCGAAATACCAAATATCGAAATTCCACCGTGCATTTTGTCTTCACTTTACTAATACTCAATTTTCTGACAAACAAGCACAACAATTAATATCCGATCCAGAGCTGCATTAATAATGAACTCCAGACATCCCGGTTTTGTGCCGAGGTCCACCAATTCGATATCCCCAGAAGCTGTTTCATCTTAGGCAGGGTCTGCCTCGTCTTCTTTTTCTACCATAAATATAGACTTTCCGGGCCGGATCATCCTCATCCATACGGATTAAGTGACTCGCCTACCGTAACCTATTGAGCCGGATTTTATCCACAACTTGACGGTAATGGTATCGCTCATACATTTCGTCGTTAAGTAGGCTATGGAATCGTCCATCCTCCTCTTCTCTCGAACGTGGCCAAGAGTTCGCAATTCTTCTCGCGAAGTACCCAAGTCTCCGAGGAATACATCAGGACTGGTAAGATCATTGTCTTGTACAGTAAGAGTTTTGGCCCTATGGTGAGAGCTTTTGTAAGCTGAAATAGGCTCTGTTGGCTAACAACAACCGTGCGCGGATAACGGCTACGATGATGCCACGTTTAATACTCTGGCGTATTTGTTAAGTTAAGACTCTTCGACCAGAACGAGGTCTTCAAATGTTTATTTTGACATAGAGAAGCATTTTGCCTTCACTTATCTCTTATTCAATTTCCTGACGTGAAACTTCGGAGTCCACATTGTTTAAAATAGCTTTAATTTTGGGATATCACAGGAGGCACTACGAAGGGACTTCACATCTATAATTGCCAAAACAGTCCTTTCCCGGATAAAGTAGGTATTTTATGGATTCAGGAATATAAAGTGTATGCTGAAGTTACAGCTATATTCTTCCTGATAAGCCTTCGGCCGTTTTTCTTAGATTCAGCCATGAAGAGTGCGTGCTCCGATAGCTTGTCTATATGCTCCCTTTTTTGCAACTTTTTTGTTGAACCGCCAAATCAGGTTTCAATGCCGTAGAGAAAACTTCAACGAGGATTTTATCAGGATGAGACTAAATTCGTAAAGGATGAATCTCTTGTTTCACCTTTATTGTTGTGCATTGCAATCAAACCAACTTTTTTCCAACATCACACCCATGATCAGCCTGTTCTATTTGCGATAAATTAGACTCTCTCATTTCATTCATTTTCAAATTTTGGGAAGCTGATATAGCGGATAAGTATGGTAATAGGACCCCGAAAAAGACGTCGACCTCAGTGCAACAAATGGTGTAGTCCCTGCCAGTGCAAAGATAAACATATTTCCCGAACTGACTTCGACATCATATGGGTCATTGATTTTGAGGGAACGTTCAACATTGCGCCCGGTATACGAGGAATATTCAGAAAATAATATAATCGAGGTGCATCCAGTAGTATCAAAGAAATTTTGAGTTCATTAAAAATATATACTATCTCCGATACTATTATCCGTGTGATCAGTGATTAGCCTCAGTTTGCCTTATATTGAAGACATGAAAGTCCTGGGGAGTTTAACGTGAGTACCTGCCGTGAAGGCATAATCCCACGGTCCTTTTCGGACACGGATTGATGTTCGGACCACAATCAGAGCTCCGTCATGCAAGCACAGCAATCCTGGTTTATACTGAGTGCAGGCTCAGTATTCATACCAGTGGATGCGAGGCCTATCTAACACCTCTGCCGCAACTAAGGAGTACGACAACCGAGTTCCACAGCGCAACTCCACGCTCGAGCTCCGAGGAGCTCTGCCCGCGATGTAGGCATAACCACAACCACCATGAAACTCCCACTATGGGGCCAACCGCAAATAACCGGGCCGAGAACACATCCTCCAGGAATTCTCCTGGAGCATATGATCTCAGAGGGCCACCCCGGTTCCCATGGTACCAGATAACCTCCGGTGAGGCTTCGTGGCAGAGCCACTTCAGATGAGTCCCTTGCAGACTCGGGTCTGATCGCCCTCCTCGAGTACGTGGGTATATTGAAAACATGGAGGAATTCAGGGGATAATTACATCCTTTCTTAGACAGCAAGCAGATGTGCTGTCTGCTTGCTATGTTACCCAGCTATGACCCTTAAGCAAATGAGACTGGAAAAAGAGCCTAAAGAATAGGAATTCAATCCGAAAATTCTCGCTGGACAGATGTTTGCGAGCAAATGTCAGTTGAAGACCAAAGTGGCAGTGAGTAGGTAACACGTTGGAAAATCGATGGTTACATCTGGCAGTTTATAGGTCCGCATGGTTTATACACAATTTTTGTTTTTCCAGTATTGTGATTTTATGAAAATTATCCACCTTACTATTACTATTGCTATCAAATTTTACTACACATATTCAGCAAAAGTAAATCAAAAAAACACAAATTGATGACTACATAGATAAATGTACCAACACAAAAATGCTAGGAAAGTTTTCTTATTCTTCAAAAAGGTTATTGAACATCTTTTCGCTTCCAAATTTTCCAACATGTCTTCGACTTCCGCAGAACACCTTTTGACCTATTATATTCAGCAATTTTACGGTTTTTAACATGTTCCGCACAAGAATCTCGATTAAATTCAGCCCATTCACAGCGTGTGATCACGCTATTCGATTAATTCAATTTTCGTATCACGTAGAGAACTTTGCAAAATTAATTTCTTTTCCAATGTCTTTTTTCTCTTGACAAAACGAGAAACAAGACAAAAACGGTACAACATTTTGTTATAACAAATAGAATTCTTCAGGTAGCAGAAAAGTTAAACCAAAATAGAGGAAATTCCCCTGGAAGGCGTCAGAAAATTGTGAAACCTTTTTGTATGATTTAAGTATCTTTTTGGGCCTCTGGGTTAGTTCCAGATTAGACAAATTTGCGTAATTGGTGGCTTTCTATTTCAGCGATGCGTGCTTTTTTGTGAGAGGAAATGAAAGTCCTCCCTCCAATTATTGATTACTCTCTTTTACTGTAATATTTGTGGATTTCTTAATTTTACTGCACGCGTAAAAATGCGAAGGCCAAAAAGTCCGAGATCAATATCTAAGATTTTTATAATCTATTTCTTCATCAAATTTTGGCAGACCCCATATTCACCACTGGAAAGTAAACGCCGTAATTCATTTTAAATTAACGAATTCGCATCACGTACTGAACAAAATGAAATGAACAAGGTGTATCCGCACCTCATAAACTCATGCTGAAACAACAAAGAAACCAATTATTGGAACAAATTAACAATAATCGATCGCATAGATCAGAAAAATTCAAATTTCAAACTCAAAACAATCAATCAATCAATTTCAAATTTTCCCCTGAAGCAAGGACTTTTTTCCTTGGCGTTAAATTCACTGTTCCTAGTTAAAAATGACGAGGTCGTCGCCACAGTTATGCATCGTCAAACCTCGGGATAGACTACAATGGATGACCCATGATGATCTTCATCACACAAAATCAACCAAGTCATGGTTGTCTCGATCATCATCATCGTCATCATCGTAAATACTATCTCATCGCAATGCTAATCATCAAATAATAATGATTCCACCAGCAAGGCACCCTACACTGGGCACCCATGTTGGACTGAATTTAATTCATGACCAACTAAAACGTAATTTGGCCAATTCATTTAGTCTGTCTTACGATTTGTAGATTACGGGATCGTCATCACAAAATTAGCTGCCAAAGTTTCAAAATAGATTTTTTGTATTAGCCATGATCGAATTGAGTAGGTGAGTTGAGAAATTGTTGTTAGACCAGCGGAATATCAATTTTGTATAGGGTAGGCTCTGCAGTGGGCCCAGTTAACCCTTGAAGAGAGAGAACCATGAAGCTCTACGAAAAACAACCCTAGCCCAGATTAATATAAGCAAAGCTTCAATAAACACAGCTGAGACCGTTGTGGTTCTCATTGACACCAATTGTATCCCTTTTGGTAATCCCGGAAGATATGAATACTCCCAGAAGCGAATACGCTGCGCCAGGGATGGAAATTTTCCCTGATGTTTATACAACAGAGTTCATGGGTTAACCATCAACCTTAAAACTTCAAATCCATTCTAGGCTCGACTGGAGATTCCCTGTTCCCATCGAGACAAGTGGCGTTTCGACAGCGTCATGTTAGCAGTGACTTAACACATTTCCTAACGCTCGACTGTCTACTCAGCTGGACCACTGCTGGCTCATTGCGTTCTTTCCTGTCCCTCCTACGTACAGCAGGCGACCGTACACTTGTATTACCTACATTTTCCTAAACAGCTACAAATCGATCAATTCTCCTGAAATTGTTTTTCAACATGATTGTTTATATTGTACTATTAAACGTTGGTGATTTCTAGAAGTAACCCTTCTTCCAAAATCTCATCTCCGGAGAAGATTCTTCTGTGAATGGCCTCAGAAAAAATGGCTTGGCTTTAGCAGGCGGCCCAAAGTAGCTCAATAGCAAAAAAATATGTTTCGCTGCTTTCTATTATAGATTACCATGTCATCGATCATCCATTGAATGAGCACAGAATAGATACGATGATCTATCTGGTATGATGGTGCGAGAAATTCAATTTTTCTGTTTTGATTCTGGCAACGATTCTACTGGGTTTTTGGCGTTGACCTTTCCGATGCCTGGCTTAACATCTCTGTAATGTTAACATATATGATTTGGATAGTGGAACTGTCAGCATATTTGTAAAATATTGTGAGGACCACATGCTGAATTATCTTATTATTGAAGACAGGAGTATGTGTAGAGAAAAACGTTATAAAAGGGGAAATACTGAGTATGTGAAACGGTAAATGCTGGTTAACATAAAATTATTGTACTTTCGACATGCAGAGTTACTTCCTTTATGGAGAGTCATGTTTTCAAAGAGTGATAAAAGATAGGTGGTGAATGAAAACATTTCATTCATGAAGCAATGCCCAATACGATATGGGGATGTATTTCCCGAAGAAGTCCAACAGCTAACCAGGATTCATCTGTAACCGATGAGATACATCAACTTAAAATAGCTTTAATTTGTCAATGATATTTAGTTCCTCTCAATCCATTGACCAAAATTATAGAATTGAGTTAAATATTGACAGATCAAAACTTGACTTGTTAGCACTGATGAAGGGAACAAGTGGTTCCCGAAATATCGGTATTTGCAAAATAAAAGTCAACAATAGCGAATAGGAAACACGAGTTTTATTATTTCAAATCAAAACATTTAAAGCGATATCAGCTACCAGAACGACTGAGATCACCAGGAACTTCTCAGCTGATAGCGGTAGCCGTGAGTCATTTATCATTCAGCTGTTTGTAGAGCTTGGTAATAAGAAGCTGAAAATGTTTTGACCTTAATTTTTGTATCAATATTTAGGAATGCCACGTTTGTGTCGCAAGGAATAAACAAGACAATCGGAAGTAAAAATGAGCAATGAGCATGAGAGTTGTGAATGGTCAAAATGAACGTCTAAGTTCACTACTGTCAATTACAAAGACAAGGTTGTACTACATACCGAAAAAGTGGTGAATAAGGGCAGGTCCAATGAAGCATCGTCGACCTACACTTGTTTGCCTCTTTACTAGACATTCCGGGAAGGTTGGTCAAGCCCTTAGTACTTCGTTTCCCCACAAGTAATCAACAGAAATCACCCGTCCTCGATTCATTTCAACTGCTAGCACCGGAATGCCCAGAAAACTAATTCCGTCGGCAATATTGGTGAACAAATACGAACCGATAAAATATGCAAAAACGCAGAAAAAAATTCTACAGGGCTACCGCGGGGCCGAAAAGCTCTGTAACCTTGAATGGTCATGGTCAAGGGAGGGAAAATTCACTAGGAGTTGCAATTCCACCCCATATCCTTCTGATTTGACATTTCATGACCTACAAAATGCGGGATGCGTTCTTTTAATCAAGGCTGAATTTTTAGGGAAGTAGGATGACGAAAGGGGGAAATCAAAGGTTGTTTTGTAAATACATATGACTGCTTTATAATGTTCATTCTATTAATTAAAAATTAAATTAAAATTGTTTTATGAAGTATAATCGACGTCATAATTATACATTCATTTGGTTCAAACCGGCATCAAGCGCATGCGGACTTATGATTCCTCAATTCTCAAACCAAAATTTAGGCCTCGGCCTAACTTAGGCTTAAATTATAGTGGTTTTACAGACAGATGATCTTCGGGGATAGTGCGAGTGCTTGAATCCATGAAGCAAATGTTCCTACGGTACATCTTCGAATCCGCTTTATAGATGAACACCATAAAGATTTTCATGTTTGTCCCGAAATTCGATGTTCCGAATGCTTTCTAAAAGGGGCATTTTTGGACATACGATGTGAGATTTTCTCGATTAAATTTCATAGAGGTGTAGTTCAATTCCTTTAGGTTGAGTACGGAGAAAGGAAAAGGTGATGTCTCGATTTATTAACTTCCACCGCCTCGTCATTGGTGGCACACTGTTCGAGCACAGAACTTGCCGTACAGCGTGGGTCAGTTGAAATCCCACCGAACCTATGGGTTTCAACTAGCCGACTCCGTACAAGCAATCAGATCGATCACTTCGTGATCAGCAGTAGATTTAGGAGTTGTCTTCTGGATATGCGTAACAAGAGAGCCGTTGACATTTGATATCTGATGGTCGCTTACGTGCGCTTGAAAAATACGTTCGCCACTTCTCGCAGGGCTGCGACCCCCTAAGTTCAACATCGACCGTTTGTATGACCCAAATGCCGCTCGACAGTGAGAGGAGCTATCTTCCTCATCGAGCGGCAGATTTACGCGCCTGACAATATCGATGAGCTTTGGGCCGTCATCAAAAATGTTCTTTTTTCGGGCACGCCATAGGTCGTCGGCCACGTCCCGAAGGGGCATGATAAGATCGGACTGACTGCGGAATCGTGGAAGTAGATTGAAGAACGGAAGGGATTGAAGGTTCTATTGACCGCTGCGAGTGATGGCGGGCGTGACGCGCTCGAACTCCGACACCGAATGACATCTCAAGAAGTTTAGCGTAGTGTACACAGTGACAAGAGAGAATTTGCTATTTGGCTGATGAGCGAAGCGGAAAATGTCGCAGAACGTAGTAATTTTAAGAATGTATAGAGCATCATAAAAGAGCCTGCCTGTGGTCGCAAATCTTTCAATGGTCCTGTGAAGGTCGCCAACGGACGACGGATGGACAACTGAAAACATTGAAAAGAACACTTCAGCACGCTTCTTAACCATATCACATCCGATAAAGTTCCTCATCTTGTGTACGAAATGGCTAGTCACCGTAACATGCGAATAGAGACTATTCCTCTAAGCAGAAGAAACATAATTTCGGCCATCAATGCACTCAAACGGAGTAAAGTCGCTGGGCACTACGGTCTCCCCGCAGATTTATTTATCGCTGCACCTGCAGCGAATTCCAGACCTTGAAGGATGAGGATGATGGTCAACATACCAAAGAAGGGCATCCGTTTTGAGTGTAACAATTACAAGGGTATCTGCCAGCGCGAAGATAATAGCTGAAATGAATTACATCTCGAAAGTTTGATCGACAGGGCGCAGACTTGATCCACAGACAGCAGGCTGGTTTCCGCTCCGGATTATTCTGGAACAGTGCACGGAGTTTAGATATTTTTTCACTGCACCTGTTCTTCATCGATTTCAAGAAAGCTTTCGATAGCGTGAACAGAAAGTGTATTTGGAGTGCTCTACGCAGGAGGAGCATTCCAGAGAAACTAATAGCTATTATTAGAGCGACAAATGATGACGCAAAATGTCAAGTGCTGCATCGAGGTAAAATCTCGGAGGATTTGGAGGTCCAAAGCGAAGTCGGTCAAAACTGCACCGTGTCACCGATATTATTTCTCCTTGTTATCGGTGACGTCCTTCATGCTGTCTTGTCCGGACAAGGAATAATTCAAACGCCTGGACTACGCTGATGACATCTTTTTACTCTCTCACCGTTCTCACCGGGTCATGGATCTTGGCCAAACGACTCTAAATTTGGAAAGAGAGTTAAGTAGAGTTGGACCGAAGATAAAGCCAACACAACCAAGGTTCTCAGTCTGAGTGATCAGCGCACTGCCCCTACATCAATGGGCAGAGCATCGAATACGTTGATCGATCTGTATATCTATGAAGCATGGGGTTTGCCGGCTACCACCGAACCGAATGTTGTCCGACGCATTAACAGCGTTAGATCCGCTTTGGCTACTCCTACGCATTGTAATCGAAAGACGGAAGTGGCAGCGGATAGGTCGCATTTTAAGGAGGCGCGACAATTGCATTGTGGGCTACGCCATGCAGTGCAACCCACTCTCCCAAGATGGCCGACGAGTGGGTCAACCCAAGGAGACTTGGCACTTGAAGAGCATTTTATGGTTGACCCGCTATACCCACGAAGGGGCGAATGGCAACAGTATATCGACTCAACATCAAGTAGATATTGCAAGACTTCAGGCAATGAACCGAGGCCATTTATGCAGGCCGATTTTCGTAAGGAAATAGTTCACGCCGTTCAAGATCTAGAATACTCAGGCATCGGAACAATGAATTTGTTACTCACCGCAAAACATTAATTTTTAGATCAGGCAGTGCACCATACCGCAGAAGTACACAGCTACAAAATATGTCAGGAGAGAAGTAGGCGTGTTCCCTCGGTCCACCAAGCGCTTTCACATAATCTATACTGACTTAATTAGCTCTTCATGAAAGTCGCACGATTTCAGGTATTGGTTCACAACCATCGTTAGATTCACACATTTCTGCACAATCTAGTGCCGACCAGGAAATGCAGGGAATGAGCGCACTACCCACAATTGGAGGGAATGACTGAAAGATGACACAGGACAATGAAAGACACTATAACGGTTTAAATTAGGAGGTAGTTAGTTAGCCAAAATTTTGAGCAAACGATTCAACTTTGAAGTTATTTTCCTTTATTGGCTAATATTATTTTGTTGTAAGAAACACAGAAGAAGGGGACAGTTGGTCCCCGAAATATATATTTGTATACATTTCAAAATACAAATAGCCAATAAAGGAAACTATCTTCAAAGTCAAATTTTTCACTATAATGGCGCAATACAACCCTTCTTGGTGGAAAGTTCTGCTACTCAGTCGATTCAGCTTCTGGATAGCCTGATACACAAGGAGAACCGGACCCTCTCCAACGACCCTGTATTTGATATTAGGCCGAGACTTAACACCATCGGATGGTTAAGGATCTGCTTAAGAATGCAAATGCGGAAGCTGAAAATCCACTGCAGCTACCTTACGAAGGCCCCTTCGGGGTCCACGAGCGAGGACTCCACCTTTGTTTCCCTGAACCGCCTAACCTTTTTTTCTCGAAGAAAGTGCAGTCGGGAAGAAAACCGCACGACGCTTCCATTTTTACTGACCGCAACCGAACTGGTGGTCCCATGCTGGTTGATTCCTCAATGTAACCTGTCTTCTTTCCGCTGAGCGTGGAGTGCTATGGCGAAGCGAGCAATTTGGGGGGCGAATGCAAAGAATTGTGAACACTTTGAGAAGAATCACTATAACTTCTAAATAACGAAAAAATAGTTTTGGCGAAGGTGTCAAGCAAATAATAGGGACGGACGGACCTCCACGATCGGCAAATTTATTCAAATTTGAGAGAATAGTGGTTAATAATAAATTAAAAATAAAATAGTAAGAGTTTTGAAAAATAAAATATAATAACAGCCATATGTTAACACGGACGCTGGTTTGCGAAATGCTAATGGTTTTGATGTGAACAACGCTCTTCTTTAAGGAAGACCAATCAACGTCGAAAGCAAACATTCACCATCACCTGCTGCCAGTTCGCTGCAATTTCAAAGGTACCATGCGTTTCGATCCAATACTTACATGTACTGCGTCAACTTGGACAAACTGGATAATGTGATCAAAGAAAAACGTCCATAGTTTGCCAAACACAACAATATGTGTCCCATCACAGCAACGTGAATCACACGCTAGTCTGGTAATCCGCCAAAAGAGTTGGAGCTTAGCTGGCAGGTGTTGCCTCATCCACTATGTCTGCCTTACCTTGCGTCTTCAGACTACCATTTATTTCGCTCCCAGCAAAACTTTTCGAATGGTAAAACAATCGATTCCGATGAGATAATATATCGGCCCTTTCAGTTTTTCGCTTCTAATGAGAGGTCATTCTATCGGCACAGAATTATGAAGTTAATTGATCTACACACTATTAATTGAACTATACTTTTTATATACCCGTTGGGGAGTGCCGTTCCCAAGTACTCGAAGAGGGTGATCAGACCCCAATCTGCAAGGGACTCATCTGAAGTGCCTCTTGCCACGAAGCCGTGGGGTTTCATGGGGACCTCCTACGTGGTGCTGCGTTTGAAGACAGGAGCCGTACTCCAAAATGAAATAGAGATTTAAGTAGGTTTTCATCCCCTGGTATGAATAAACTAAGCCATACACTGAGTATAGATTGGTACCACTGTGATTGTCTCAGCGAGGCTCTCATTATGGTCACAAAGTCAATCCGTATATTAAGAAGACCGTGAGATTACGAGACAGGTGCTCATATTAAACCATCAGGACGTAAAATGACTGTATTTTTTACATGAATAAATAAACTCTGAAACATATCTTCAGCTTAATGATCTTTCTTCCCTAGATCTCGAAAGACGCCAAAGCAGGGAGGAAACTCCATAAGCCGCACCTCATGGACAACAGAAGAGAGAACGGATAGGGATATCATCGCGGCACTCGTGTTCTGAATGAGATTTCCGTAACTTCGTTCGAATGACAAGCGGATTGATCACTCTCAAACAAAATGAAATATTAGATAAGTTAAGGTATTGTCTTATCAAAATTTAATTGACAAACGTCTTCGGGAAATTAGCACCACATCGACTACTATCTCTACACGAAAAACAAACCAACGTACTTTTCTCACCATAACGGCATAGGGTCGCGAAGGGGATTCAAACACCTTTCAAAGGTTAACAAATCAGATATTGAACAGTACCGAAATCACGAAACATTTGAGTTCGTAACCCGTCAGTGTAATTCCTACAACTAACAATTTGCCAGCCACCATTCATTGTGCTCATTGATTAGCTGCTCAGAAAATTAAAATAAACACAAAGTTCAACATGACCCGCTAACAAAACCACACGCAAAGAAACCAATAATGCAACGTTGGAATATGATCCCGTGTGACATAATTGCAGCAAATAGCGTACTCAGGGTTCTAGTTAACCAAAATAAACTGAACCCAGTGAATACGGGAACGGACAATGACAACACAAACCACCTGATATCGGTTGAACAACTGTTTCTCGTTGTACGCAAGTTGTATCGACTAAGATTCATTAATTCGATCTGCCTGCTCCGAAGGATGTAATTGGATTAGTGCAGATAGCGAGTATTGATAAATGCTATGATTGGGGAATGCATTTTTAATCAGATCCAGAGATAAATGAACGAATCGATGGGGTATGCAGACAGATTAGCGCGATGAAGTTATTAACAGTATCAGAGGACCCATCGGACTAGGTGAGAATAACCATGTTTTTCGGGTCAGGTTTCGGGACAAATTGTTTTATTTTCAACCCAGTGATTAGTTGCACATTGTAGCTCCGAATCATTTTGCTTTTAAGATAAATGAGAAGGATAAGATCGCTATCAATCATTAAGAGTTAGACTAGCTTCGATCCATCATTTCGCTGTCTCCGAAATGTAACAATTATCGCAATTAACCAAATTGCCGGGTGCATACAATGTTCCGCAAAGTCTTACATTCGTAAAGATAATTGCAAAAGCACAATTACAAAGAATTAACAAAAACCTTGAATACATAATTAAACTCTCCTAAGACAGTGCCGAGGAGAATGATCAACTTATAAATGCAAACATGAATGTTGTGCATCACTTTTGAATTGTAAATTTAATGATACCAATTATGTTCGACATGTTTTGATCGCTTTGTCTTCAATTCTAGCCCAACGCATGTTCTGGTTGAAAGAGAGAGGACAATCTTGACTAGAAAGTCTTCCAGAACTCTACCATCTTTTTGTACACAGATACAAGTACTACCTACATCCAGATTTTTTAAAGAGGACGTGGCGGTAAATGAATAATTATTATCGTTTCCAATATTTGCATAATTCCACCAGGATGGAGTGGCGGGGATAGTTTGGCCCTAGGCAAGTTATCATACATCCACGGTATAAGGTATTTTTTTTAATGCAATTTTGAGAAAAAGTAACATTCTGTGGAATGTTTTACATTGTTTAATGGATGTTTGGATTTAATTTAGATCTAGGTATGTCAGTTGAGGAGATAATGCAGAAAAAAGTGCTTAACATGCCATTAAACATGGTGAATCTGATAATTTTGTTTATTTTCAACTTTCAATCAGAAGAAATAAACAAGGAAGGGATGTTTAGGAAAGTAATGAAGATAAATGGCTCTAATACTAGGAAACTGTCACAGAAAATTATTTTTGAACATTTGAACGGTCAAAGATTGCACTTTCTAACGAAGAAATAAGGGAATTCTTCTAGCTGACATCTTCCAAGCACAGATAAATAGTTTGTATCTTTAAAGAAGCTAGAGCCCTTGTTTCCATCCGATTTTTACCTGCGAAAAAAAAATTAACTGGAATATCTTCTTGCCGAATTACTTATTTAGATTAAACTTTAGTCTTTTAATTGAAACTTAATTAAATATAGTTTTTTCATTATAGTCAATAATCAAAGCCGAAAATGAAGCAGCTTTTTGCTTATTTTGTGAACTATCTGAATGATGTAGTAAGCTGCTCTGCACAGGCCTCCAAAGTAAAATGATTGCCTTTTACCCCTTGCTGGGGTATAGCGCGTAAACCAGACCTACGCGCCATCGCTCGCGGTTACCTGAAATGCGCTTCAGTTCCCCCACGACTTCCCGAGACGCTCGAATTTATCCTCTACTGTTCTGCGCCAAGTGCCCTTGGGGCGACATACTCGTCAGCCATCTTGGGAGAGTGGATTTCACTGCATGGCATAGCACGGAATGCAATCGTCGGTCTTACTTAATGTCTGACCTATCCACTGCCACTTCCATCTTCCTATCACATCATATACGAGTGCCAAGCCTGTGCGTCCACCAAATTCGTTCGTTCGTTTGAGATAGCGTCAGGCCAGCGTACTCCGATGATACAACCCAGACAGGCATTGATGAAAACTTGGAGCTTTTCAATAACGGTGGAGTTCACTTTCCATGTGATACTTCCCTATAACAACACAGAAAGAACAATAGCGCGGAACAGACTCAACTTGATTTTGGCATGGAGATAACTGCATTTCCAGATTTTAGACAGGGCAGCGAAAGCGGATCTAGTGTTGTGTGCGTCGGGCAACATATAGTTCGGTGCCGCCGTCGGCAGAAACCACGCTTCCTAGATATACAAATTGATTGAGGCCTTCGATGGTCTGTCCATTAATGCAGATGACCCGTCAGACTGAAAACCTTGGTTTTGTTAGTGTTTATCTCCAGTCCGACTCTACTTGCCTCTCTTTCCAAATCCAAACCAAGGGAAAGTCAGTTAGCCCTTTCGGGACGTGCCCGATGACCTGTGAAGCACCCTGGAAAAGAGCCCAATGCTATTATCAGGCGCATTACTCTGCCGTTCGATCAGCAAGATAGCGTTCCCACTGTCGAGCGACAGCTGGGTCGTACAGGCGGTCGATGTTGAACTTACGGGGTCGCAGCTCCACAATCCTGCGAGAAGTGTCGGACGCAACACGCAAGCGAAGGTAAGCGATGGTGATCTCCTTCGAGGCGGATGTCAGAGCCTCATTTATTACGCACATCCAGAAGACAACTCCTAAATCTACTGCTGATCGCGAAGTGGTCGATCTGATTGCTCGCACGGCGTCGGTTAGTCGAAACCCAATTGACCTTATGGCAGGTTCAATGCTCGAACAATGTGCTACCAATGACAAAGCAGTGGAAGTTACAGAAATCCAAGAACTTCCCACCGTTATTGTTACGATCCCCAAGACCGTGCTTCCCCATCAAATCTTCGAGCAAGCTGTTGACAGACCCCACCTTAGCATTCAGATCACAAATCACGATCATAATGCCACCTTTAGGAAGCTTCCCCTGAATCGCGTTTAATTGATCATAGAGACCATCCTTCTCCACTACATCGAAACTTTCCGTTGGTGCGTAGCATCCACGTCAGCAGAGCGTACCTTGCGGTAGCCGTCAGAAGTAACTCGACACCGGATTCGCGTCTGATACCATTGGGCTTTCCAGAGTGCGAAAGCACATTGCCATAATTGTGGCAAGAAAAGGAGGAGAACCCTTCAGAGTTCCACCATCTTATTTCGTTTAGACCCAAGATATCCAATTTATATAGCTAGAATTCCTGCACAAATTGGAGAAAGAAGCATTCTGAGGACCCTCGCTACTGTTGTCGAGGAACGTGCGCACATTCCAAAACCCAATCCTAGTCCGTTTTCGATAGTCAAAGGTCGTTACGGTGAGGTCAGTACCTATCCAAGGCATTGTCGACGTTCCGATAGGAGCAGAGTTTCAAAATTTGCAGGTTGCTAGATCACAAATTCCTATCCCTTTTAGTCGCCTCTTACGACAATTAGAGAAGGCTGTGAGTGCATTCTTAAGCTCCAATTCATAAGGCAGAACTTCCAATTGAATGAAATTCACACGGATTAATGGACTTTTTCGTTAGGTGGATTCTCACATGGACGAGGTTTCTGCCGTCCAAAATCTTAACGAAAGGACGCCAAATGAACTTTTATGAGAAACGGTAAAAACTACCGTTTTATTTTTCCCATTATAGAATCTTTGCATTAATAGATTAAATGTTATTGTGACACTGACTCCTCAAATTCCTAGAGAATTCTGTAATCTAAATAGGAGTAATTGCATCATGCATGCAATCCTTCCAGTGGGTGAACTACGAACGACCTGGAAGTGATAAACACTTGATAGATTCAAAAGAACAGGCGACGTGATTCCCTTATTGATAGATAAGTGGAGATCTAGTCAGTTGTTTAAAATGTCTGAAGGCTTTTGAAATTCGACCATGTTTGCGCGAATACTGGGAGTAATTAATTGTGTTAATGTTAAAAGGGGCGTTCGGCAAAGCAATTTTACCGATATTTTTGCAATGCATTCCGAACAAATTGTAAACTCGCCGTATGACTTCATCATCATCATCAACGGCGCAACAACCAGTATCCGGTCTAGGCCTGCCTTAATAAGGAACTCCAGACATCCCGGTTTTGTGCCGAGGTCTACCAATTCGATATCCCTAAAAGCGGCCTGGCGTCCTGACCCACGCCATCGTTCCATTTCAGGTAGGGTCTGTCTCGTCTTCTTTTTCTACCAGAGATATTGCCTTTATAGACTTTCCGCGCTGGATCATCCTCATCCCAACGGATTAAGTGCCCCGCACACCGCAATCTATTGAGCCGGATTTTATCCACAACCTGATTGTCAGAGATTTCGTCATTGTGTAGGCTACGGAATCGTCCATCCTCATGTAGGGGACCAAAAATTCTTCGGAGGATTCTTCTCTCGAACACGGCCAAGAGTTCGCACTTCCTCTTGCTACGAACCCAAGTCTCCGAGGAATACATGAGGACTGGCAAGGTCATTGTCTTGTACAGTAAGAGCTTTGACCCTCACCATGTTTCGAGCGGAACAGTTTTCGTAAGCTGAAATAGGCTCTGTTGGCTGCCAACAACCGTGCGCGGATTTCATCTTCGTAGCTGCCACTTGTTGTGATTTTCGACCCTAGATAGGAGAAATTATCAATGGTCTCAAAGTTGTATTCTCCTATCTTTATTCTTCCCACTTGACCAGTGCGGTTTGATGTTGTTGGTTGGTTGGTTTTCGCCGTATTTCTTACTGGGGATAAGTAACGTAGATTGCAGAAATTCTAGGACATTTCGTCTAGAAAAAAGAACTGGTTAAGATATGAGTAAATTCCTTTTTGCTAGCAAATTATTTTGGGCTGCCACACAATTCAAGATAACTAGAAAATTCGGCTTTTATACCATGAGGTCGTTTCGGGAATACTTTTTACTGGATTGTTTTTAAGGTTTTGTGTAAACACAAAACCTTATTAAAATCGGTTTACTGTCTGTCTGTCTGTCTGTCCGTCTGTCTGTCTGTCTGTCTGTCCGTCACACGCATTTTTCTCGGAGACGGTTATAGCGATTGACACCAAATTTGGTAGAAAGGTGGGAACTGTGAACGCTCACGCATACAGTGAATTACATCCTTTTAGGTCGAATTTAAGGGGGGGTCCCCATACATGCAAAAGGGGGGTGTAAAATTTTTTTTCATCAAATATAGTCATGTGGGATATCAAATTAAAGGTCTCGATTAGTACTTTTCAAAGTCGATCTTAGTTTTGACATCCGTTGGAAGGGTGGGGAGCGCGGGGGGTTGAAAGTGATCACTTCTTTAAGGGGGCCATTCTCAGAAACTACCAAACCGAAAAATCTGAAAAAAATCAGGAGGCTGCCACTATATGGTGCCTGGGCTCCGAAATACCTTCGATGCCGATATCTGTTTAAATAAAGTTAATAATAGTATAATACTACAATTTTTTGTAATTGGTTAGAAACCCCCCTTAAGTTCATCCTAGTACCATGAAATTCTGCAGTAATATAGGCTAGAATATAGAGCATGATCCTACCAAGTTTGGTGGAAATCGCACTATTACTAACAAAGTTATAATACCTCAAATTTGTTGCTTCTTTGAAAATTGAAGACTATGAATGTCAATATCACCCGAAAGTGGATACTCTCACATAATATGTAGATATATTGCAGCGCAGTTCGTTAGCAAGTGGATAGATCGCTACAAAAAGGTCGGTAACGTTGATGATTTTCCTGATCGCGGAAGTGCAAGCAAAGTCTCAAAAAAAGACGAAAAAAAGATTCTCGTATTGTTCTCGAAAGATCCAACTTTGACTTTACGTGGAGCTGCTGTGAAATTGAAAGCAAAAGGTGTTGACATATCTTACGGAACGATTCGCAGGCACTTGCTTGCCAATAAACTGAAATATCGCAGTACTTTGGAAAAACCAATGTTGAGTGCAAAACACGTTGAAAAACGAGTGGAATGGGCGAAGGAAAACTTGGACCGCGATTGGAGCAACGTAATTTTTTCTGATGAATCCTCCTTCTGGGCATTTCCGAGCATCAAACACGCCTGGACAACCTCCACCAGTAGGATGCTTCAACGGACTGTTAAACACTCCGTCAAGGTCCATATTTGAGGGTGCTTCTCAAACAAAAGTTTCGGTACTTTGTTCTTATTTACCGAGAATTTAAATGCCGAAAAAATTAATAAAATATATCAAAAGGCTTTGTTACCATCTGCTAAGCAATGGTATATCAAGAAAAATGAAAGCTGGATCCTTCAAGAGGATAACGATCCGAAACATCGGAGTCGAGCGTGTAGCGAGTGGAAGGCGCAAAACGGAGTTGTCACTTTAGATTGGCCATCTCAGTCACCGGATACAAATCCCATGGAAAATGTGTGGGCTCTGATGAAAATGCAGCTTCGCAGACGCAAGCCATGTAATTTAGATCAACTTTCTCGACAAATTCGAAAAATTTGGAGGTCTTTTCCGGTAGAATATGCAGAAAAACTAGTGGAAAGTATGCCCCGACGGTGCCAGGCCATAATTGACAATGCAGGAGATTGGACTTGCTACTGAGGTATTTGCATTGAGTATTGACGACCAAATTATCAATAAATTTGCGAATTTTCGAAAAATCAATTGTTGTTATTATTTAACAGTGACCACGTTCTTATGTAACATACTGTATGTGCTAACATACTGTCCGGCGTTTAAGAAGGCGATTTCAGCTTTTCGTGAATGAAATTCCTACAGCTGAATTTAAACCATTGCCAGGCAGCCCAGGAAATGCTCTCTCAAAGCGTGCTTGAAAATGAAATTGACGTTGCCATTATATGCGAATATTACAAAGGCTTCCACAGTGAAGACAGAAGCGGCAAAGCGGCAATCTTGACTTGCGGAAACCGAGGGATCGAAAATACAAGTAATAGGCCAGAAGACGGATTCACACGAGCTAAGGCATTCACATATTCAACTGCTACGCTGCGCCGAGCCTAGATGAATTCGTACTGATGATAACCCAATAATAATAGCTGGCGATTTTAACGCTTGGGCCGAAGATTGAGGTAGTCGCGAAGCAAATGCTAGAGGCCGCATATTGCTTGAAGTATTTTCACGTCTGAATGTCGTTCTGCAAATACTGGCGGCGTTAATACTTTCGGAAACGGGATATGAGATCGATGATAGACCTTACGTTTGTTAGCGGTACATTATCTAAGGATCTCCAATGGCAGTTGAGCAAGGAATATACGCACAGTGACCAACAGGCTATCATCTTCCATATGGAGTGTACGACAGGTACTCAAGAAACGAATACCCAACTTCTGGTGGAATGCCAAAATCCAAAAAGTTTGCCTTAAAGCAAGAAGACACAACCACGGCATCGGAAAACTTTTCGAACGGGTCATCTTCAATAGGGTTGTACCAATCACAGAAAAGAATGATGGTCTCTCAGACAGGCAGTTCGCACTCAGAAAGGCAAGATCTACTGTCAGTGCGATCAACACGGTGACAGAAATTTCGGGAAAAGCAATGGAGGCTAATAAATCTTGCGCGGTAGTTACTCTCGACGTGAAAAATACCTTCAATACGGCAATATGGAGCAAAATAACTGTGGCTTTAGCCAACTTGGGCACTCCTAAATACCTGATGGACATAATGACGGAATTTCTCGAGAAGGGGATATTGTGTTACGATTCGGACGATGGACCTAAAACGTATACAACAACCTGCGGGGTTCCACAAGGATCAGTCCTCAGTCCTCTCCTATGGATAATAATGTATGACGGAATTTTAAAGTTACAACTACCCAAAGTAGTAACAATCATTGGCTACGTAAACTATCCATTGACTATCGTGGCACAAGATATTGATGAGATCGAGGTACTCACAAACGAGGCAATTTTTGAAATCAGGAATTGGCTATAGGAAGCTGGTCTAACCCTCGCGGAGCATAAAATCGAGGTAGTTTTGATTACCAAACGAAGAAAGCAAACGTCGATAAAGATCAGGATTGGTGAACACATCATACAGTCGCAGCTAACGACTGAAATTCAAGCCACATTTTGAAAATTTAGCAACCAAAGTTCCGGAATGGCTACATTGTTGACAAGAATGTTACCAAATATAGGTGGTCCTAGGCAAAGTCGTCGGCTCCTGATCTCGAGAGTTGTCAACTCCATTTTGCTTTATGCAGCTCAAGTCTGGGCACCGTCTTTGAAGTTGGAAGCAAATAGAAGAAAAATCGCAGCCCCCTACCGATTTAGTGCATTGCGTACGTCGTGCACTTACCGTACAAAATCAGACGAAGCAGCTTGTGTGCTAGCAGGCATGATCCCCATCGGCATCTTGGCGGACCAGGGTCGACGCCTATATGAGCCATCATATGCAATCGGCGAGACCTATACCTATCGTCGGCAATTGGCACGAAGTGAATCTATCTTGGAATGGCAAAAGAGATGATATGATTCACCTAAAGGACGCTGGACACACAGGATTATTCCAGATGTCTCTAAATGGATCAAACGAAGGCACGATAAGGTTAACTATCATCTAACTCAATTCCTAAGCCGTCACGGAGGGCACCGTGCATACCTTTATCGCTTAAGGCGTGACAACCCCCCGTATTGCCCGACATGCGTGATGATTCCGAAGAATGCGGAGCATGTCCGCGGTTCGCCGCACACAGAGCGGAGGCGGAAATTGACGCCGGGGCACGGTTAACACCCGAGAATATCGTGGACCACATGTTAACCTCTGAAACTGGTTTCGTTTAGAAAACTAAACTTTAAAAATCACTTTGCTTAGACGTCCTTCGTCCTTCTCTATGAAATGGAGGTAGAAATGGATTCGGACTGAAATTCTGATCTTTCTATATTCAAGCTTGCTTGCTTGCTTGAGATGCCTTGAAGAACAAACAAGGAAAAATAGTGGATGGAATCAATGAAAATAATTATAAAGTCACAGCTGCGCAAATTCTCTTCAGAGTAGCCGCGTGTTTTAAATATCGAGCGGAAAGTAAGCGTTGAAGAAGAGAATGGCTCCTCTAAGATATCCTTTTTTCCTTATGTGCTTATATGCTTATTGGCTTTTCATGAAGTCAGAATTAGTTGTTTTCTTAAAATCCTTTTCGTTACCGATGATAAGATCATAAAAGCCGGGATATACCTCCTGTTTGAGCGCCTAGTCTATATTATTCAGGTTTTACCCTAGTCACCACTGAGTCGACGAAGTCCTACTTTACAATTGCGCACCATGATCAACATTGTCCAGCCAAACTGATCCTAGACTCTTTTTTCCACCCTTGACTTTTCAGAAACCGCGTACCTATTACTCTAACCACTTTCGAAGCTTAGTAGGACAGCTTAAGAAGCATTTCTTAATTAGAATGAAAAGCAAAAGCAAAGCAACTGCAGAACCAAAAGCAGTAAACGAACCTCAGTTTTGAATGCAATGAATATTTAGAAATTTTGATGTTGTTAAAGAAAAAAAGAAAGGAAGGTTATGCTAGACCTTCCCTAAGCTAAATATTTAAATATGATTGAGCGAGGCAGCATGGATCAATCGAATTGAAAGACAATTAAAAGTTTTTTAAACATACCAGATTTATCTACAAGTCTTATAACGTAATAACACTTTCAATACTTTATTTCTTCGCCGCTCGAAAATGAGGTTACAGAAGCATTACCATTTCTAACTAAAAAACTAAAACTAGAGTATCTATTTTCGCAAATAAATTTCAACCGCAAAGAAGATACATCATTTGAACGACTCATTGTTCCACGCTTATCGTACTCATTACTCCGGTTTTTATCCATCATCGTCTTCATTAGCATTGCAATCTTCAGCAGTTGAAGTCGTCTTGCAAAAACGATATGCAAATCAGATTTTTTCCTCTCAAGACCTAAATGCATTGTGAATCGCATCCAAAGCGAAATAGGATTCAAGCGATCTGATCGTTTCAAAGTATGTCAGAAACTTGTCGTTTTCACTTTGAAATATTCATTTATCATCCATTCATGCCACTCATGAGCTACTCCTGGAGGCTTTCGATCTTAAATCGCGCCGTGTCTTGAGCGGATTTTCATGAAAATCTCGGCTTTGTTGAGACCCAGTCACTCAATGAAAAGCGGAAGGTGTGATCGTAATGCAATACGGTCAGCAATTATCGCACTTAGTGCCACACGTCGTTAAGTTTCGCGAAATTGAAATGTGTTGACTTACTGCCGAGCAGAAAATCAAATCTGCTGAACTGACGGTTGGGTGAAGCCCGAATGTGATCAGGAGGTGGATGAAGGAAATCCAAGGAACCACTGCAGTGTGATGTCGATGATGGATGGAGACAGCACTTGGGGTCAGATATGATTTATAGAGTGATCTGAACGCAGAGCGATCTGCAGGCATTTGCTGGTTGAGAGGACCCCGCGATTGTCCTGTACGGTTCAGTGATTTGAATGGAATGCGGCGTGATTTGATTATCCATCAAAGCACTTCGACTGGAGTTACGAGGGTGGTGCGCTTTCGGCTACAGAATACCAAATTGACGTGATTCCATTCAGTAAATCGACATGTAAGCCTATAACAATGATATAACCACAACTAGGCTATGTTTTCGTAACCCCTTAACAGGCATTCACCGATTTCCCCGGTCCCTCAACTACTCAGCTTTTATATTATGAAACGCCTTCATAACCCAAACCATTCACCATTCACACCAACCTTGTTTTCATTCCTTAATCTTTAATTATCCCATCATCGTTCGTTTCACATAGAAAATTACTTCAATTTAACGCCAACTAAAATTACTTCTCATCATCTTGATATCTATTTCAACTGGAATCAAACTGAAAGGCGAAAATTAGATATGGAGCTGGAAAAGAAGAAACTTGAATATTACATCCCAGCCCCGATGTGCTCTGCTCGTATAGCTCAATGGCATATACAATTATTTCGTTATGTTCGTACAGTAGTTGAAAATCAGGGAAAGTTTCACTTGAAAAGTTGACAGCAACAGCTGGCACGTTAAAGAGTTTCAGAATCAGATGTTCACGGTAAAGACGGCGATGATGATGATGTTGATAATGGGATAATGGCAATGATGACGATTTCTCATTTCTAATTCTGGGAAGGAATTCAGTCATTGAAGACTGTGGAGTTGGATTGCTATATGTGAAGCAGGAACTAAGAAGGCTAGCTCACTTCGAATATGGAAAGTAGTTTAAGACAAATGAGGCTGCTTACCCTGAATTTTAGTAGTAAAACAATTGAGGCTCAAAAATTCTGGATCGCTGATCCACAATCAACCCAGTCAAAAAATCAACCAAAAAAGGAGTGGGCCTCAATTTCCTCTCTCATAAACTACACTGAAACAAGTTTTCCACTCGTCCTCCTAAACCACCCTGAAAGTCACCCGCAATCCCTTATATCAACAAATCAAAGATGTGTCCTTTGATTTGCCTATTCCCAAGTGCAAGAACCCGTTGGCATCAGTTTTTAAACACAACAGATTTCTGAAATTGTTTTGCATAAAATTATTTTGAGGAATTGTTTGGTTCATTTCACGGAAATTTCTATTGGAATAATTAATAAAGTTTCTACCAGGAAGGTGCGAGGGAATTAGATATGGAAGGGAACCTAAAAGGTGTTTCATAAAATATGCAAATCAATTCTAAAGTTGATGAGTTGGGTTAGATACGAGGAAGGATATCTTTACGATTTAAATTTATAGAAACTTCTGGATTTATCACAGTAAGTTTGATATTCATGGAATAGGATGAATGATATCTGTTAATTACTGCGTGATAATGGCGCACTTGGTGAACAAATAGAACGCAATTAGAGCTAGCAATACACCGCCTTAAAACCATATTTTGTTCACCCCGATATAAGAAATTAGACCAGATGTACTGACTTTTCAACAATTTAAGATGTTTGAGGCTTTTCTGTTGAACACACTGTGGCCGTTAGGGCCAAATGAGCGTTTCCTTTAACTATTCCAACTCTTGAATCTTCGAGGACACAAAAGAAATAAAAAAATTAGATACAAGACAAATTCGGGAACAAAAAGATGCATCTATGTATCTCAAAAACCTCATTAAAGTCGCTTTTTTTTAAAGAGATCCAACGAAATACAATTTCGTAGACAAGAGAGTGTGGGGGACTTTTACCCAAGAAAACCATCCTGAACTCTTCCCATTATTCCGTGGAACCATGGTAAGATATTACTTGATGGACAGTAAGCTCACTCTAGCTTGGTCCTTTTCTTCTATACGAGCCGATCGTAACCGTACTTTCCTGCTATCTTCCACCTTTCCAGTTCACGTTGTATAGATAGATCCGATCATGGAGTTGATCGCATCACGCATCCTCCGCCTACGCTGACAATCCAGACACTAGATTTTCCAGTATCAGCTCCTCATCTAGAAGTTCCTCTTGTCCACGAATCTCGAACAGTCGAGAAATACGCACGCTAGGTCTTTTGAGACTTCATCAGGTGAAGTGTCTAATTTAAACCTGTAGAGGTACTAGCTACATTCACCATGCCCCGTGAGAAATCGGGCGAGATTATAAGTGCTGTCTCTCCAACCTCTCCTTGATAGCAGGGATCAGGCATGTATCGACACTTTCCTGAATTTATAGATCTCTCCCATTCTATAAACTGCAGTCAATGTGCGTTTACCGAGAATGAGGAGGACAGAGTATACTTCTCAAAATTTATTTCCCGGGGCCCTGCGCTATGGCGGCAGGCGACAACATTGTGCCTGACACTCCAACAACGAAAAAAAGGGGAAGAAAAGAGAACCGAAAACGAACAAAAGAGTTATGCTCGAAAGCTAGGCTAAGGTGGGCAGTGGGAACTTTTAATCCACTGAAATCGCTCGGAATAGCTGGCATCTTCCCAGCACTAATCCAGAGAGGCCTAGGAATCATGTTAAGAGCCTCTACTGAGAGTGGTAAGGGCGAGCATTGTCCTGGAATATACACCAAGGGCATGGAGGCAAGCAAAAATGGTCTTTAGTCCGAAAGCGGGTAAAAAGGATCCTTTTCACGCTAAATCTTTCAGATCAATTTACCTTTTAGGAGCTTGTATTTAACAATACACAATTTCAAAAAAGTACTCCTATTATAATTCAGGGATATTAGAATTTATACTGATTTCCGTCCGTAACTATTTTCTTTCTTCACAAAACTCGTTCTTTTCACAATAACTGCCAACTATCTTAACTTTTTGTTTTTTTATTATTATTTTTTATCTGACGTTTCTCGCCACCTACTCTGCTCCTCACTCTTGTAGCGAGGTCTGAACTGAGTGGAGCGCCGCCGGTGGCGTCATTTGTCCGCTGGTATTCGCGACATTCGAAATAAATTTCGAATGCCGCGAATCCTGCCGCGCCACAACCTAACATCGTTCGTACTCAAAACGATGGAGAAGGTCATAGACAACTATATTAGAACTAACGTTCTAAAGGATAATTTCCTACGTCAGTATCAACATGCTTACCGGGCAGGACGGTCAACCCAAACTGCTCTGCATCAGATGACGGATGTGCTACGGGATGCCATAGAAATAAAAGAAATAGCACTGTGTGCGTTTTTGGACATTGAAGGAGCATTCCATAACACATCTTACACAGAGTTGCAAGATGCCCTGATCCGCAAGGGAGTGGGAAACACCCTGGTTTTCTGGATGGGCAATATGGGGATACCCTATGTGATAGAATCCAAACTGAATTAAGGATTACTAGTGCCTAATGTAGGAAGGCGGGGCTGGGTATCAATCCAGCTAAAACTACCATAGTACCATTCACTAGGAACTCTGGAAGACGCATGTAGGAAACACTTGTTGGAAAACTACAAGGGCAGTGACGACTTGAAGATCCATAGCAGAAAAAAATGGGGTTGTACCCCGAAGATACTACTTTGGATATACACTGCAATAGTAAGGCCAATGATTACCTATGAGGCGGTAGTATGGGCAGAAAGAACTGAACTCAGCGCAGAAGCCAGTCACACAAACTTCAAAGACTGGCTTGTATGTGTATCAGTCGGGCAATGAGGACATGCCCAATGGCACCCCTGGAGGTACTTTTGGCATTATTCCCCTCCATCTGCACATACAGATGCAGGTAAGGAGGGCAATCTTCAGGATGGTCGGAAGAACAGTGAAGCGGGGAGCTGCCTAAATCGTAGGAAGATTGATATTCTTTCTAGGCGATATCTCAAATTATTGATACCAAGGGATAGCATGACGAAGAGGATTCACTTCAATAAGAAGTTTGAAACACGTTGGAGTAATAACGTAAACTGGGAAAGCGTGGCTGTGACATACGGCTTAAACCAGCAACTGATTACTGATACACTGATTGATCCCTTACAACAGAGGGAGCGGGTGCCGATGTCATTGGTCCAAGGAAAATGTATTTGCAGCGAATATACGCGGAAATATACGCCATGGACAGATGCGCCTACTTTAATCTCCAAAGGAACTACAGGGGGCAGAACATTGCTATTCTAACTGACCAGCAAACAGCGATCAAGGCACTTAGGTTCAACCAGGTGAGCTCTAAACGCTCGGCTCGTTCAATAAGGTCTGGATATACTCTGGGTTCCAGGCCATATTGGGTTGGAAGGCAATGAGGCAGCGGACTCACTGGCCAAGAAAAGAGCAAGGACGCCTTTACAAGGGCCAGAATCCTTCTATGGAATCGGATTCATGGCTATGACATTAAAAAATGAAGAGGAACGATTGAGGGAATTATACTGGGCGGGCCTAAGAGGAATAGAGTAGTCCAGGGTACTTATTAGGGGATACGAACCCAAGCGCGCAAAGGATTGTTTAAACCTTATCAAGAAGAAGCTCCGAATCATAGTGGAAATTCTCACCGGTCACTGCCGGCTAAACTATCACCAGGGAACCTATGGATATCTCCGGACATTGCCTGCAGGTTCTGTGCGGAGTGTGATGAAACCTTTATAGACGTTTTGGGACAGTGTCCGGATCTTGTGAAAAATATTATAGGTCGAGGCATCTGGGAGAACACTTAATACCAGATGCAAAGTTGAAAGATTTGGAAGTAGGGAATATACTAAAATTCCAAACGGTTATAGGCTTGTTTGAGATACTATGATTAATAGGTACACTATAACCAGTAATACAGCTCCCCTTAACAGAATAATATAATGTGCGTTAAATGAGATTTGAAGTAACTATCCCAAAAAACGGTACTGCGTAGAGCAACCAACAGGAATACCGTGAGACGTTCAGGGTTTTTGGGGGGTTTTGCTTTTTTGCCCTTGATCGATCATACCTACCAACCCCTGAGCCGTTTGCTTGATTTGGTGACAACTTGATCGAATCGCTGGCCAGTTCACCATTACACCAGTTGTTGGGTCTCTATTGGGGAATGTCCATCTCTCAGCATTGGCCTATCATATGCTTTTGATATGTATCGCATCACATGAACGGTTCCTCCCGTGGAGGCGCCTCTATGAAAGTTTGCTCATCCAAAGGTTTTGCACCCTAACCTAACATCCTTGTCAATTGTGAGGAAACTGGTTCCTTGCCCTAGCAGATTTTGTTGATTTTTTATATAAAAATTCATAGCTCGATGTGTATACGTTGAATATACGATATTCAATTCGTTGCGGTACGAACAGGAAGCAGTGACTTGACGCAATTTTGATGAAGTATAATTTTCGTAATTTGTGAGACAGGGTCCTTGAAAGGATTGACCATTAACCCCATGCCCACAAATCCACTGGATGCCTAAATCAATGCATAGTCTGACGACCACATGCTCATATCGCCACCCAACTATTCTGCCTCTTTCTATCTGTTCACCCATCGATCTATCTATCTGGACGTCAGTCGTCTGTCGAGCTGTCCACCTTTTTGTCACACACTTTCATATAAAGGCCCTTATAGACTTTCCGGGCTGGATCATCCTCATCCGAATCCCACCCACCGCAACCCATTGTGCCAGATTTTATCCACAACCAGGTAATGGTAACACTCATAGATTTTGTCGTTATGTAGGTTACGGAATCATCCATCCTCATGTAGGGTGCCAACAATTCTACGGAGGATTCTTCTTTCGGACGCGGCCAAGAGTTTGCAATTTTTATTCTTGCTGAGAACCCAAGTCTCCGAGGAATACATTAGAACCAGCAAGTTCATTGTCCTGTACAGTTAGAGCTTTTGCCCTATGGTGAAACGTTTCGAATGAAACAGTTTTTGTAAGCTGAAATAGGCTCTGTTGCAGCCACAAACCGTGTTTGGATTTCATCGTCGAAGCTGTTAGCGGTTCTGACTTTCGACTCTAGATAGGAAAATCATGAACAGTCTCAAAATTGTAGTCTCTTATCTTTATTGTTCACTTTTAGCCAGTGCCAGTTGATGTTATTGGTTGGTATTTGGTGCTGGCGTGGCCACCATGTACTTGGTCTTGCCTTCATAAATGTACACCACCTGCTCAGTCTAGATGAAGGCAGCCTGGTTGTTCTTCCTATAATGTCAATATCGTCAGCATAGGCTAGTAGTTGGGTGGACTTAAAGAGGATGATAACTCTTGCATTAACATCAGCATCGCGAATCACTTTTCCAACGCAAGGTTAAAGAAGTTGAATGATAGAGCATCCCCTTATCTTAGACCTATGTTGATGTCGAAAGGTCTCGAGAGTAATCCTGCTGATTTACCAATTTCGTCCGGATACTGAATTCTCTCAAGGCCGTGTACTTGCGTGTTGGATAGTGTTGCAAGAACCGTCAACTCTCTCCCTGTCACTTCTTTCACCTGTTCTCCTGGGTGGTGTACTTCCGGGAGGGTCTGTACTCATTCCAGCCTGGAGCTCGTGAAAGTACCTTCGGGTTTTCTAAGAAAGTCTAATTTGGCTGATTCATCCATTTTAAGGACTCTGCACAGCCTTGAAGTCTCTCTTTGCCTTCCAGTTCCTCACAGTACGCTATAAAAGAGTCGCGTTTGGAAACACCTAACGAGCCTCTTATATTCACGTTATGAGTTCGTCAAACTTAACCAGTCTTCGTGCTTATAACTTTTGCAAGCACGGTTCAGAAAGCGCCTAGTTAATTTCCTGAGTTTCTGCAGTTCCCGGTTCCACCAAGGATCTGTTTTGCCGTTTTGGCCTCGGGAAATAGGACGAGCCTCTTTTTAGCACTCTAAGACTGTGCAGTTCAAAGTTTCCAATTCATCTTCCAGCGCCAAAGAAGTTCTTAGTCGCCTTGGGAACATTATTGCCAAGAAGTTCATTAAACTTTGTCCCATCCGTTTTCCTAGGGTTCCGTCTTTCTACTGCAGACTGTTCGCCCGCAATAGTCAGATTAAATTCTAGGTATCGGTAATCTGAGAGTGAGACCTCGTCAAGCACTCGCCAATGTGTAATCAACTCTAACACTTTTGAGGTACAGATTGTTAGGTCAATTACTTTACTTCCTCTCGGTCCCACGAACATAGGGGCGCACCCTACGTTTGCAATCATGAGACCAACTGAAGTGATGAAATCAAATAGCTTCTCTCCTCTTGAATTGCATTTGCTACTGCCCCAACAAATATGTTGAGCATTCGCATCGCAACCTATTAAGAGTTCGAGACCACTTGATTCTACATACGCTACCAGATCCCTCATCTCTTGCGTCGGTGGAGGATACAAAGAATCATAGGGTAAATAAGCGGAGGCAACTATGTTTTTCCTCTCGTCATTTATCTAATATTGGACGATGACCGCAACTAAGTCCTGGGAACAGAACTGCCTCAGCATGGTTGCCTCTAACCGTCTTGACATCAGGACACAAGGTCTCGGTCTTATGGATCTTTCATCGTAGAACATCCTAGCCCCCTTTACTGACCCAATGCCACAGCTTCTGTTAAATCGAACCCACGGCTCTTGCATCAGAAAAATGTAGGGGAAGTCCTACAGCTTTGTCAGCCTCGCTGCCAACAGATAGGAGGAGGCTTTGGCATGCTGCAGGTTGATTTGATCAATTTTTATGTTATTCAGCATAAACTTAGTCTAATATGTTTTGGAAAACAGTTAGAAGGATATGCCGCAGTCCGCGTGTGACAGGGGTTCCCCACACCATACCGCCAGAGACTCGATTACCACGTGTTTGATTTCTCTGAGAAAAACTGCACTTGGAGGTACCGCAGTTCCCATGTCCTCATCCATGAAAAATCTCATTTCATCCCGCAGAGCATTCGTCCGTTTTTCACTTAGCACCTTGACTGGTTTGCAGTGTCCGGTTTGCATAGATTCGATCATCAAGTCAGTTCCGTTTACGTCTCTGGCTTCACTTTCTTCCGCCTGTTCCTTGGAAGGTGTAGGGGAAGTTACTAGCAGGTAGGATTCACTCTGTAGTCTCTTCGCCAGTGTGAACTTTCATACGTGGGTTCCGCCACTACATGCACTATCCTCCGCGCGCAGCTCCATTGTGGGAGAGCGCACCGAAGATGCTGCAATTTGCTCTATATTGTGTGAGGTGAAGGACATCATCGTTCTTCGCTTTCAAAAAGGAGATGATGCTCTACAGTTTCTTGATATGACTGAATTTCAGTCTATTTAGGAAAAATGGAGCACTGACTGAATGGTGACTTCCCCTGAGCACATTCAGACTCTTTTGGTCCAGTTCGAATGCCAAGTTAAAACCCTCCACGTTTGTAGTATCTAAAGTCCATGGCCGGGTTTTGTTCACCCAGCATGCGGATGATATCCTCTGCCTTCCTTCGAGGGCCCGGTAACCAACTATCAATATGTTCTGTCCTGCGTAGCTCAGTGTTCACAATAGTGAACTTGGGCCGACCGCCGGAACTGAAAGCCGGGATTGCCTCCTGGAGCCACTTTAAGGCAGCCTCATCAGGGCACTCCAAATGGAGAAGTGCACCGTTAGTAAAACTTGCGCGCCTGCTGCAATAGCTCCCTGTACTTCTCAAGATCACAAAGCTGTTGGTTCCCCCAGGCTTCATTTTTTTGTCTGTGAAGTCGCTTCGAGAGTTCGTAATAGCTCTCTGCGCGTGCCCGCATTTTTTTCAGCTAGCTATGAAGATCAAGATCACCAGCCTTATATTGAGATAGGAAATCGGCCAGCTGTTGGGCAGCATTCGGTTTGTATAGGGAGCGAACATTCCATGAGGAAAAGCGCAAATCATTAGTGCGTTTTCCTTGCCAAGTTCATCGTTCTAAAACTCGTCCAGTGCGAGGCTCCTTTCGCGGCTTCACAACTTCGGTTTTTTGTGTAGCGTTGTCAGCCCTTCCGGACTTCCAACCTGAAGGACCAGTGGGTACAGTTTGTCCCGCTTTAGGGTCCGGAAGACCCTCCTCCATCCTTCTTTGTCTGCAGTTTTCCTTTAAGAAAGAAGTCCCAACGATCACCACGTGAAGGATGAAATAGGATTTGGTAGTAGAACTGCTGGTGTTGGTTTAACAGACGTTCCTCAGGTTTTACACTGCATCGTGGACACCAATCCACGTTAAGGTAACTTAGTAACTTCTGCTTGTCCCCCACCCCTGCCCGCGTTCAACTGCTCATAACTTTCACCTCCTTATTTCTAAAAAAAAGCATTTTCAATCCGGAAACTTGTACGTAATTTAGATAACGATGTCATTTCTATGTTATTCAAAACTGGCAAATATTTAGCAGTTGAAATGGGTTCATTGAAATTGTCATTGTTTTAACTTTCAACAATGGTAAAGCGACTACCTCCCATCTTCCCAGAATCATCTCCAAACACATGTGAACATATGAACTTATATGTACAGCACATGTTCTATCCAAAGCACGTTCCCCAAAAGCAAGTAAGTAGTTCGAGTCGGGTCAGAACATAAAATCGTTTTGTGTTGACAACATTGTCTATAAAATTTGTCCTCACTATCATCGTATTTAATTCCAAAACCCATTATTATAAAGATTCGACATTTCCATTACATTTATGGCGACGGCATCTCCCAAAACTACAAACTCCCAATTTGGCGGCGTGGCGACTTCTCGAATTCGAATGGAATTCAATGGCGGCTGGGGCCAAAAAGGCACTACCTTTCCGGGTGCTCTTCCCCACTGAGTATGTCCAATAACTGTTTTACAAGTTGTACGTGTCTTTAAGTTTCCAAAGTCTTAACGACAATAGTGAGTCGAAAAGGAGAACTGCAACTTTCTTACAAGTAAAATGTCTAAGTGCTTTGATGATAGTCGAGCCTGTAAGTAGGACTATTAGTTTGTGCTTTACACCCCCGAAAAGGAAAGTGCTCGTTGGCTTCGTGTGAAGTCGAGGCACAGATGTGATGGAAGCCAGGGTGAATTCCTGTTTTTTGAACATATTCCGAAAATATTTTGCTTTTCAGAACAAGACAAGGTGAAAAATATATCCAGCTGAGCTGCAACGAAGACGAGGACATCACTTGATCCGTGACCATGTCAACATACGAGTGATTCCATAAAACTTATTTGGTTACAAGCGAAAACTCGATAAACACGATTTTTCCATGTTCCGATTTTTCCTGCTGCATATGAAGCGGATTTTTTTTCAGATATGCGGGACAAGGTATTACGCCGAAGATTATCGAAAACGCGTGTTCATTGAAAAGGAAAATTCACAGTAGGGCGGGTTTACTGAAAGCCAGTTTGGACCATCACTTATTTGACGTGAGGGAAGATTTGATTCTGAATGATTTTAAGTGAATTCGTCGGGAAGATATACTCGAAATGATGAGGATTTCCAAAAAAGTCATAAGAGCCAATGAATCTATTCAAAGCATTTGCAAATCTCCAAGGATATGGCAAGGATTTTAAACACCACTTAAAATCAGAGTCTCTAAGTAAAGCAATTTTGACTTTGAGTAGCGCATTAACTGCTACTCCCCTGAATGTACAAATCCTAAAAATAAAATCGACACTATCGCGAGGCACGCATCCATTTTTCATAAAGCCTACATAGTTGGTCATATCACTGCACTCGACACCCAAACATGTCAATCAAAACGGATGACAACATTTCAAGGATGTCAACGCTACAATTACGCGCGACAAAAGGAGCTATAACTCAAAAATCCTCACGTTCTACACGAATGACTGGCTCACTGAGTGCTTGCAGTGGCTGCGCGCTCTTGCCGGGAGTAGTGGTCCACGATTTCGTATTCCTTTCTATTTTTGACACCCAATCGACACGCATCTTGCAGGGTAAGTAACAAAGCGACCCTCAAGATGCACACATTACCCCTATTCATATATAGCGTGATATTTCAAGCGAAGCGATTTTCACTGTTCAAGTCAACTGTGATCCTGATGTCATTCAGGGGTCAGATTGATGTCGCAAGCTGTACTCAACGAATCATCAAAGCGCGCGGATACATCTCGGAATATCTTTTTGTAATTTTCAGAAATTTTGAGGGGAATTCATCAAAATTTACGTGTACAAGCCTCGATTTAAATCATTTTAATGATTTAATGGATGACTTTGATGCGGTTGAGTGAAAACACGGAGATTTTAAGGAATGCGCTTATGAGTATGTTGTTCTTTTGTGTTTATTTAAGTGGAGGAATCTGCTTCGTGGACCCATAACTTAAGATAATAAAAATTCCCACACTGCCTTTGAATTGATTTATGAAACTTGTTCGGATTTTTTAAGATGGTAAACGCAAGATAAATGCATTATGGAAATTAATAAATGCGTTATTAAAAATTATGAGCATTTTTCAAACAATAAATTAAAAAACAAACGAAAAAACTACAGAGTTTCGTCTTGAAATAGCAAATCGAAAAAGCATGTCCTCGACTGTTTATGAGCATCAAAGAAATGCGAAATCTGTGGAAACACTTCAATTCTTAAACCGTCAAAGATTGAACAAACTTAGTATAGATAAATGTATCTACTTCAAAGCACCAAAAGCGATGTGTACAGAATAGTAGCAAACCTATGAGAAAGGACTAACTCAAATCTGAAAATTACAAAGATTTTCGTCCCCCCGGGTCCTCCCGGCGAACTGTGAATCTCTCGTGTGTGGCAAACCCATCTGCAGCAGAAAGCTGGGACCTTACCATGAAGGGATAAATGCAGTAGAGTAGAGTAGGCTGTCAATAGACTCCTCTTTTCTTCTTATAGGATTTGGATATTGTGATCAAGCTCGCGGGAGCCCCCACGTTGACACTGGTTGGCACTGTCAAATACATTCTACCCCGATTTCGATCTTCTCCCCGACAGGAAGTGGAGTAGACGGAACCGAGTTTATAGCTGCACAGCATATACAGCATTGCCAGTTGCCCGAGTGGTATTAAAGCACGCTCACATCAAGAATTCCAACAGCAGCTAGACTCAAATTCAAGATGAGATAACTTTGTATTGAGTGTTCAAAGCTGACGCATCTCAGAAAGAGGTTGAATCAGGAGTTCCGAATCCTATAACGTATTTTTAGGAATACTTTCATATGATAGCCAGATATAATATGAACGCATCAAACGAAAATCGAATCCTTGGTCAGATGCGAGTAACTGATGGGAAGCCTCACCCAGTTTGGTAGCTGAATTGGATTCTGGTACTTAAAATAAGGTAATTACAATACAAATGGAGCTTTCTCCAAATGTCACCATGATCAGAAGCGTTCGCCCGCTGCTTAGTCAGCTGTCATTTCAACTTTGCATGCAACTATATAGACACGGAATATTAGGTATATAATAAGCCAGAAGGGCCACTGCAACTTATGTATTTTGTGTAGTCCATATTCATACCAGAAGTCTTGGCACTCATGTGCAGTGAAAAGAGAAAGGATGTATAGTCGTTGCCTTCTTTGCAAACCGCGGACTTATACCAACCATTCGTCAATACCTATGGCATTCGCATCCACTAAAAGCATAAGTGTCTTCCATTCGTAAAACGAACGGTGGTGGAGTCCTAGTCAAACTAGGCTCAAGGACAACAAATAAAGTTACGTTCTGTGAAGCAGTCAAGGGGCTTCTGGGAGAGAAAACTTTGGTTTCCAGCCTTGACCTTGACTGCCTCACAGAAAAGAACGAAGTAGAAGAGGCCATCAAACGCGAATGTCCGGAGGTAACCAATACCCGGATAGGTATCACCTCTGTAAATGCTCGAGGTCAAAAATTCGCCATGGTGGAAGTCCACGAGCAATATGCGAGGAAGCTCCTTAGTAGCGGCAGAATCAAAATTGGATGAGAAGTATGCAGTGTACGAATTCCCACCAAGTGCTACAAGTATCTGGACGGATTGGTACCTCCCCTGCGAACTCCCGAAGCGAAAAATTCGCTGCGGTGAAAATTGCCGAGTAATTCGCGAGGAAGCTTCTAAACAGCGGGAAAAGGCCGTAAAGGGAACACCTACAATGAAAAGGAAAGGTGCGTCCTATGCAGGAATCGTGGCACGTCTGATGAGATCTGATGTCCAATCTTCAGAGCAGAACTGGAAAGAGCTAGGACCCGGTCAACATGATACACATCCTATAAATCAATATGCACCGGAGTGCAACCGCTCAAGAGTTACTAGCGCAGTTCGCTGCGGAGACCAAAGCTCATTTAGTACTCATTAGCAAAGGCACAGTTTCATGGTACCCTGACATATCAGATATCGCTGCCATATGGGTTCGGGACGGTACCCTTCTTAGGGCTCTTACCCAAGGCCGGAGACTCGGCTTAGTCTTGATTCGGTGTTCAGGGATAACGTTTTTCAGTGTATATCTTACGCTGAATAAGACGATGCTGGACTTTCGACGCTGGTTTGATGCTTTGGAGGACGCTATCTTAGGCACGAAAAGGCGGATCCTGTTCAGGGATGACTTGAATGCCAGGACACTTGAATGGAGCATGCCCCTCACTCAGGCTCCAGAGAGAAACGAATTCTCGAAACGGCGACGAGAACAGGACTAGTAGTTCTAAACACCGGATCCACCTCAACGTTCCGGCGACCAGGCTGTGAGGAAAGCATTCCAGGCGTAACCTTCACTGGTGTCACTGGTGGACGGGGGACGACCGAATCTTTGTCAAGGAATTTCCATTCACCGTATGATTGGCCAATGAGGCATCATCATCAACGGCGCCACAACACAACCGGTATCCGGTCTAGGCCTCCTTTAATAAGGAATAATGATGACGCATGCATACACCAAAATGGGTTTTATTATGGATATACATATCCAATGTATCCATTTTGGTGACAGTCCCTAGGTGTTACCTATCACATTCCTACAGCACCAGAGCAATCTGCAGGATTGCGGATACTGTTCCTGGATATGGTGCTTCCACGTTAACTTGGAGTATAGCGTATAGCTGCCCCTGTCCTGGTCAACGTAACTAGTCCAGTCTTCCTAGCGTTCACCGTGAGTCCATTGCGGAGGCACCAACTATGGATTTCATCCAGAGTTGCATTTAAGTGGTCGCATACTGTGTCCGCAAACTTGCCGGTAATTATTACGGCTAGATCTTCCGTAAATGCTTGCGCGGAGACTTCATTGTCTTCCAAGAGCCACAGCACCATAACAGCCATAACAGCGGGGAAAGAACCATTTCTTGTGGGCAGCCCCTAACACATCCCGCCTCAATAGATTTCTAGCCGACCAATATGTAGATTTTTCTCCACTCCAGCATGTGAAGGATCCAACTGATTAACAGCGGTTCGATTCCATGCTGTCTTGCCGCATCACTAACTGCCGCGAATGAGGCATTATTGAAGGCACCTTGGATGTCCATGAGTGCGCCTAAGACGTATTCTGTTTCGAACATCGCCTTTTCAATTTTTGCCGTGAGTTCATGGAGTGATACTACTTTCCTGAAGCCCCTTAGAGAGGTGTGCAAAGCCTGACGAGGGGTCACCTCTCTCAGTCGAAGCAACAGCTCGGGGACTGTCCCGCCTTGCATCGAGAAAATGAAACCCAAGCTGAAACTGCATATGCCCGAGCGAATGCTTGGTTATTAATATGCGAACTTTTAAAACTTGGGCCATCTCCGGCTTCAATTGAGTTTCTTACTAGCAATTCGATTACTTTTCACTATCACTGGGTTCTGTTCCGGAACCTCACTGAATTCTGAGAAATGGGTTATGAACACATCATGGAATCGATGTCTATATAATGCGGGATTTCGTTCCAAATGCGTGATACGGTAGTAGACATTGACGGTAACTACGTTAATTAATTAATTGATTGCTTTACATACGACGAATAGGTTTTTCGTCCCTAGTGGTTCAGTCTGATGTTGTGTGGGCCTCAACAGTGGACGGTATGTCTTCGTAGCTCCCAACCCGGATTACGGATTTTTTTTTAAGAATTGCTTCGTTGGAAAGGAAGAATGGATAAAGGAAAATAAAAACGAAAGGAAATGCTTTGTCTGTCAACGACTACTTATTACGCGGATACCTATGCACGATCGTTGTAAATTCCTGGCAATGTGCATTCAGCTTGCAGAAACACTCCCTGGCTTTTGAAAATCGACGCAAAGCAAGTGGAACGATAATCTAAACTCCACACACTGCTGAATGGTGATCCGAAGTGCGGAAATCAGCCTGCCTTTTTTCGATCAAACCTTCGAAGTGTTCGTTGATGTTTCCCAAGATTACTTTAGTTGTTACCTTTGCAACAGCAGAAAGCATATGATTGGCGCACTTAAAACGGGTGCCTTTTCTCGAAATCCTAATTCTAATCCCTTCCTTCCACTCACTGTGAAGGATCTTGGATTTCCAGTATTTACGAATTAGTGAAAGTAGCACATCTCATCCGTTTGAGCTTTTGAGGACAAAATAATTTCATTTCTATCTGAGAGGAAGTCCGGGTCCATTTGTTGCGATGAAGTGGAACTTAACCGAATGCCATGCGGCTGAAAATCGTAGTAAAGTGTTCTTTCAACTTTTTTCGCTTACACTTACGATCACCTGCCCTTTCGTATGGGGTTTACGGTACTGAAACCGTTATTGTTTCGGCACCTTCTGCTTCCCTCACCAACGCAATGCTGGAATTTCTTTTGTCATGGCGGGAACTATACTGAAAATCTCGTACTTTTTCACGATACTGAAGCTCCAGCACTCTGTTTGCAGCGATCTACAAAACTATTAACTCCTTTTGTTCATCGATTCGCCTCTACGCTTCCGCAGTCAGATCACCCGCACTCAAAAGGTGCTTTAAACAATTGTGCGACCATACCGAAATAAACCCTGGTAGTTGGGCCTACAGAGTGGTAATGATAAGATTATTGTCGCCCTGTTTCTTCACTATAAAAACAACGGAAATAGTGTGCGTGATAACTGGCTGTGAAGGCTCCTTTCCTGGAGATCCAGTATTTTATCGCTCTTCTTTGAGAGAACTCCCTGGTACAGGATGGGTGAGGGTTACAAAGAGTGCTCCGCCACAGCGGCGATACCACAGAGCTTGGTCTGGGTCTCCTGATATGGCATTTCATGAATTGTCAGCTTTGCGAACGACCTGACTATAGTTATTACAGCAGAGCACACAGAGGATATGGAAGTTTACGCGTCGAAAACAGTGGCTGGAAGGAACCAGATTTACCTTGGCGAATGAGAAAAGGGAAGCGGTTTTAATAACGAACGTAGAAAGAAGACTGTAAAAGTGAAAGTCGGTAGACGTATGGTCGATAGTCGGCTATCAAATACCTGGGTGTGATGGTTGATGCCAAATCGAGTTTTAGGGAAGACCTGTACAAGCTTAAATCCGCTGATTGCTCACAGATGGTGTCAGTGAGCGTATCAAGCTGCTATTTGTCAACAATGGTCAGTCCATATCATCAGCAATTTCATACAAAAACATATTTTTCTCTTCAATAATCATGTCCAGTTATGTTCCCGGAAAAAGCCTTTGCAATTTGAAGCAATTTGAAGAAATCAGCCGCTGAATCGCGAGTCGCACGATCGCACGATTTCGATCTGAGCGACAAGGAGCGTAAAAATCGACCCAGGAAAGTTAAGGCCCACGATTTGGAAGTTCTTTTGGACGAGGACGATACTCAAATGCAGAAAAGCTCGCCAAGCAATTAGGTGTTTTTCAATAGGCCGTTTCCATGCGTCTACATGCAATGGGTAAGGTTGAAAAGATAGGAAAATGAGTGCAGCATGAATTGAACGATTGGCAGATGGAGCGGCGCCAAAACACATGCGAAATCTTATTTGCCAGACTCAAAAGAAAGATGTTTTTGCATCAGATTGTGACTGGCGACGAAAAATAGATTTATTTCGAGACTCCTTAACGAAAAAAATCGTGGGTTGATGCCGCGAACCAACCAGCGAAATCTTCTGCAAGACCAAATAGCGCGAAGACGATGTTGTGCGTGTGGTGGGATTAGCGGGGTATTGTCTACTATGAACTGTTGAAACCTGGTGGAACTGTCGACACCCACCGTTATCACCAACAACTCATCAAATCGCATCGAGTTCTGAATCAAAAACGGCCGGAATATCAGGAAAGACATGAAAAGCTGATTTTCCTACATAATAATGCTTCGTCACACATGTCGAAAAAAGTTCGAAACTACTTAGAAACGCTGAACTAGGAGATACTACCCCACCCCGGTTATTCACCAGACCTGGCCCCATCCGACTGTCATCTGTTTTTTTCGATGGACCACTCGCTCGCTGAGCAGCACTTCGATTCTAACGCAAACGTCCGAAAATGACTTGATGAGTGGTTTGCCTCGAAATACTTAGCGGTTGCAGAATTTGTCGGTCGTCTTCAGTTGGCGGGACTTTCAACTCGCCGATATTTTGATTGTTGAGCAGTGCATCAAGGTATTCAACCTGCTGCTGACTTGCTGGAAAAGCTTTCGTGCCTGGTACGGTTGCTCTCTGTACTTTCCGGGTTCGCAGGTTTCTCGCTTCTCCCAGGCTTCACGTTTGTGTCTATGAAGTCTCTGCACGTGCCCGCGTTCTTTGAGAATGTAGCACTGCTCCGCTTCGTTACTAGCTTACATTAATCGTCGAACCAATCATTCCGGCTTTTTTCTGATTGGGCCAAGTACGAGGATTTGGAGAATACGGTGAATGGGATCGCAGTTTGTAGCCCAATTCGACCAACTGGGACGTAATGGCGCTGGGGGTATGAGCAGGTGCTTTGTGATGGTGGAATAGCACTTTTTTCTTCGCCAAATGGGCCTCTTTTTCCGCAATTTGGCGTCCAATCGGATCAATAACTCGGCATAGAGCTCTGTGTCCGTTTTGCTCTTCTACAACAACAATTTTATTGGCATGGTATCTATAAATTATCCAGGAAATGGAAAAAATATGTAGATAGAAAAGGGCAGTATTTTGAATAAAATTTTATTTATGGTTCTTATAAAAAAAATGTGTTTTTCTTGAAAAACACAGGGGTTTTAAGCTCGTACACCTGATATACATGTGAAAATGTTGCCGAGCCGCGACACTATCGGAGGCTGCTTCTAGCCGGAGTGGTGCAATGCATTCTGCATTACGCGTTATCTGTGTGTGCGGAGACGCTCTCAGAGACGGAAGCAGGTGAATTTGGTTTACCAGCTGATAGCTCTGAGTTTACGGAGGCAGTATTTGTGATGGCTTGCACGATCCCGATCGACATTGTGGTGAGATCTGGAAGGGGCAGGAGACGAGTGTAGGAAGAGTAGCATTGCCAACATTAGGCTGTGGCTTGAACGGAAACATGGGGAGACATTACCTACCTACCTGCTTTCTGCCCAAAGTTCGCAATGGAGAGGAGAAATCTTAACGAAGCGCTGGGAGGCAATGTGAGCTCGGAGAGTATAGTTGCGGAGATGCTGAGGCCGCAGGAAAATTGTCTTCCGGTTTCCTCAACGAAAGAAGAAAGCAGAAAGGAGCAGAAACACGAGTGACTAAGGGCCGATAATTGTCACCCCACCGCGCCAAGTAATACCTAAATGGTAGCTGGGGCTGGAGAGACCGGGGGAAGTCAGATCTGCCCACTCTAACTCCGAAATTCCCGCGGCAGAGTTGGAATGGACGTGTTTTTCTAAGATTTTAAATGTCCATAATGAATATACAGAAGCAATAGCGACACGCGAACGAAGGTAGGCGACAATTAGATGATGATTTATTTTTAAGTCGATGTCAGCACCTGTTTTGTTAGCTACCTTCAAAATGTGCCTCCTAACTCTACTGCTGATTGCGATATGGTTGGAATGATTAGATATTCGTTGCTGGTCCGTCGAAATTCAACTGATCTTACCGCAGGTCCTGTGCTCGAACAGTCACGTCGATGTCGACGCGGGGGAAGTTGTGACGGTCACCAAGATCGTGCGTCCCCATTGAATACACAATAAGGGAAAACGAACATTCTGGGGACCATCCATACCGTTGTCGGTAGGTTAGGAATGTTTGGGTGGAATGTCGCAACTCTTTAAGCAAATTAAAATGTAAATTGCGAATAATTTAGCTCCGAACTCCTTGGTTTTCTACTGAGTAGTTACTTGACACTTCAATCTACTGGGGAAGTCACAATTCCCAGCGGAAGTTCACATCAAATCTACATGAATTCACTGATAAAATTGATGAGTATAGATTGCAGATATATCGATGACATAATGACTATCGAAGCATTTCTCGCGCGCAAATTGGCCCAAACTACTGTCAATACTCACCTTCTCTTTTTCCGGCTTCTTCTTAGGCGACGGCGACAACACCTTGGCTTCCTCTTCGGAAGCCAAGCGGTTGAACTTCCTGGTCGCCTCCTTCACACTTATCGAGTTCTCAGAGTCCTTCCTCTTATCACTGTCCACACTTTCACTTGCATCATTTTTCTCGTAATTTTCCTTATTTTCGTCAATTGAACTTTCGCGCGACATTGAACGTTCGGCACTTTGTCGTTTACGCGGCGGAACCGAGGGTGGTGTTTGGGATGACCCCGACTGTGAGGATACACTTCCTTCCTCCACCGATTCGGAGGACTTGAAACGACTCGGGTCAATTTTACTCACGGCCGCCTGGAATTCGTTGATGCAATCTTTGTAGTTTTCTTTCGTTTCCGACTCGAGAACGGGGATTTTCACTTGATGCGCGGGTGACACTTGCGGCGGAGGCTTGTACGGAGGAGGCTGACGCAAAGGAGAGCCTTCTGGTTCGAAATTCAAGGAAGCACCGCCAGGACTCATGGGTGTACCCGGATTCGATGATTCAGCCATGTCTTCGGATGGGCATTCGTTAATGTATTTCTTACGCAATATTAAGTATTTCTGGTTGTTTTCATTCTTGATAGTGGCCAAGATGTTCACATAAGTTTTGAATTGTTTTCGTGCTTCGTCTGTTGGAGAAAGAAGGAGAAATGATATGTAAATCGAAGCGCAACAAGTGGTTTTTCGGGCGATGAGTAATCAAAACAAAGCACTTTCTACGCTTAATTACACAGAAATACTCACTTTGAGTATCAGGATTGGTGAGAAATCGCTTGAAATGCTTAACGAGAGCGTGATTGGTTACTTTGCAACCGTTTTGGAGCATATATTCGCGGATTTCCGATAACGATAACTCATTAGGCCCATCCATTGTTTTTATCTTGACAAATCCCACTTGACAGTTCGTGTATGATGTCAGTTGGGTGCGAAGCGGCTGTCGTTCGAATTGTCAATTATCACATGTGTGTCTCTACGTAAATTTACCTAGGGGAAATTTGAGGAAATTATTGGCGGGAAATGGTTTTTGAATAAGAAATAAAATTTCTGGAGAAATGATATTGCAAAAGAATAGTGTTGCAAAAAGTTGAAGCAAAATTATCCAGGAGTATAAAATTACTACAGTTCGGTGATAGCTAATTCCTTCCACAAATTCAACCATTAAACCTCAACTACCATAGGCTCCTTTGCGGTTATTGCTCCTGAATGGAAGTCATCTCATTGGTGGAGAAAGTAATTGTCGAAAAACAACATATTTCATTTCCGACATAGACAAACGAAAAGTTGATGAGAAGGTGCGAACAAAAGTTACCATGATTATTGACGCATGAATTGTGCCCTCATATGTCGATTGATCACCTTTTTGTGAAATATGGGGCATCCACATATTAAAATGTCACTTAGCGTAGGATGGTTTCATATAATGTTTTACGTACACCACTAACGATCGTCATAATAGAGTATCGGACATCTTGTTGTCAAGTTGTGCGGGAAAATAAGATCAAATTGTTATTGTCGTTGTTGTTGTGTTTTTAGTTGTCCCAAGATGTCTCACTAAATTACAGCAAAAAGAGCTAAGTCTTCTGGTTCGGCTTACGAAGATCACACGTGAAGACGAAAAATGGCTTGGCTAGGGGATGGATGTGCAGTGTGGATTACGTTGCTGGACACTAGTGTGATTTCTAATGTGCATATATAATAAAGAATCGTGTATCGTAATGTAAACGTTAAAGCAGTGAGAATATAAGTGTTTTTACAGTTTGATTCTTGGTTTCTTAATAAAGTCTATTAAGTCTTCAATGTGGTTCTTGCTTCCATTTCTAAGCAACATGTTTACAGACCTGAAATGAGGAGAATATGTGATCAACTGTCTCTGAAACTCCGCAGGTGTGACATAAGTCATATAAGTCATTGCTTAGTGTGCCAATTCCAAAGAGAAAAGATTTGGAGTATACATGACCGGAATAGAGTTTATTGAGGGTCTTGATTGTGGGAGCTGTTTTGAAATCAATGAATTCTGGTAGTTTGACAGGCTGTGTGGGGAAGAAGCCAGTAAAACCCTGCCTTTTCGTCTGAATATTTCTTGGCATTCTAATTGCCGAGACCGTTAATAATTTCTCCAATCTAAGGTCGAAAATCACAACCGATAACAGTTACGATGAGGAAATCCGCGCACGGTTGTTGTCAGCCAACAGAGCCTATTTCAGCTTACAAAAACTGTTCCGCTCAAAGTCAAAGCTTTTACTGTACAAGACAATGATCTTGCCAGTCTTCATGTGTTCCTCGAAAGAAGAATTGCGAACTCTTGCCCGCGTTCCAGAGAAGAATCCTCTGGAGAATTTTTGGCCCCGTACATGAGGATGGTCAATTTCCGTAGCCTACATAACGATGAAATCTATGAGCGATACCATGATCGTCCAGTTGTGGATAAAATCCGGCTCAATAGATTACAGTGGGCGGATCACTTAATCCTTATGGAGGAGGATGATCCAACCCGGAAAGTCTATAAGGGCAATATCTATGGTAGAAAAAGAAGACGAAGCAGACCCTGCCTAATATCGAGCGATGGCGTAGGTCAGGACGCCAGACAGCTTTTAGGAATATCGAATTGGTGGTACTCGGCGCAAAACCGGGATGTCTGGAGTTTTTTATTAAGGCAGGCCTAAACCGAAAATCGGTTGTTGCGCCGTTGATGATTATGATTCTAATTGCCAGTCCACGTTGATCCTGTTTTGAACGTGCCATATTATATCATTCTTAGCGAGTGTGGTTGATAGTTGGAACTCACTTAGATGGCCTCTTTAGCCGCATGGTGCGCCATTCTATTTAGGTGGATTCTACTTTTTTGCCCGAACCCATATGACTTTTACGTCTTGGATGTTCGGACGCTCAATTTCGCTGACGATCTCCCATACGATTGGACTTTTAGTTTTTGAGCAGGGTGCATGCTTTTTGAGAGTCCGCTATAATGACTACTTTCTCTTGACTGGCTAGCAGTGTAGCCTGCTTGATATCCACGAGTTGCGCAGAGAGGACCGTCATCGCTCTCATTCTATAGCCATATTGTTATATGGGGAGATACTGAGACCTTAGTACAATTCGTGTCTTCTTTTCTTGTTGTTTCGTCGGTGGCATAAACCGCGAAGCCATTTCTTCCAGAGCAGTTTTACCATCCATTCTTGTTTTTTTCCCCAGCTATCCTGTTCGGCTTATCGCAGACTTCCAGCCTCCCAGTTGAACAATGACCCTCATGAGATACCATGAGGTCAAAGACTTCCACGAAACAGTTATATATTTTCGAGAGGCCATTGTTGGCAGACGGGTTTTCTGTCACTAGATTATAATAGAATGGTGAAGTTCTCTTGGCTGCAAGGGGGTTCATTAGCAAGAGCATAGGTAACATGGAAAGCTGCTGATTTGGTTAGCTCCAGGCACCTTTTGAGCTGGGTGGCAACTACAGAGTCTTTTTTATTGTCTAGATATTTGGGTGATCCAGCTCTTATTGCCTTTCTGATCATATTGCTGATGTGATTTTTAATTGACAGAGAACCAGTTATTGTCCTACCCAGAAAAGCGATTTCCTTATTTTGCCTAAGCAGGGTTCGATTAACTAAAATGTGACATGGTGCGATTCTGCTTTTTTTGAAAGTGATTACGCTGAACTTGTCCGGATTAACCGGTCACCTAAGCGCACCACGTTTGTTAAGAAAGATGTTGACTTGGTCCCTGTTAGGGTTGTTTCTGCAAAGGTCTTATGACCCTTATTTAGTGCTCGAAAGCCAGAATTACAAACACACTGTGGTATGCACGGCTATTGATTGCCGGACTATTCTTGACTGTATCATTGTATTGCTCAACCTGCGAAAAATTTCTGGGAGTTATTTTGGGTTGAGTTTATTTCAACACTGTACTGTAACTGCTCGGGCCCCTCAGGATATAATTTAACTCTACATTGGTGTTTCTGTCGTCGACGGATTTTTGGTTGTTGTTCCTTATAGGTGGGAACTCCCTTTCGTACTCAATCTCATTGTCAATTGCATGATAATAATTCCTAACATTTCTTGTGGCTTCCTTAATTGTCATATTTTTGACTGCTGTAATTTCAATCGCTTTTTAATATTCAGCCCATCTAGGACATTCTTCATTTCGAGCATCATGCTCTGTGCTATTGCATAGTATCAATTTCTTGGAGCATGACGTGCCATCGCAGTTTTCACTGCTTCCACAGTTCAGGCATTCCGGTTTTGTAGTTTTGCATAGTTTGGTAATGTGCCTCAGTTACCCGCAGTTGTAGCACTGTCGCTCTCGCTGTTCAAAATGATCTACTTTGAAGTAATTTTTCCTAAGATTACATACGTAGGGAGAGTTTCTCCCGGAAAGTCAGCTTAACCGTACCCGTTGGGAAATGTTTGTTTTCTTTGTCTGTTCTCCTAAACCTCTGAGGTTTCAGAATTTTAACAGATGACTCCGATCGACTTGATATCTTTTCCTCATCCCAGCTAAGAGTTGTTTAATAATTGCGTAGTGGCATGTTGCGTTGAACGGTATAAAAGGTTTGTAGCCCAGGGATTTTACGCTTTTGTTCGTTACGAAGCGGTTCGCTGGTTGTGAGGTTTTGAAGATCACCAGTGACGCCATTCATTGTTTTCTCTGGAATGCACATCAAGTCCACCACCGGGATTGATGAGGCAACCCTGTACTTAATTTTAAACAAAACTTGCTGACAGAAAGCAAAGCTTTCAAAAGGTTCGAAGATGTTTTCAAGGATCTAAAAAAATCGAAAGAAAAATATAAGATCAACCAAAGGATTGCCCTGTAAATGCCATTGTTAGGAGACGAAAGAGTGTAATCGACAGCTTTCAAACAGCTCCAAGCACATTATGGAAGTGATGGCAAAATGGACCACATCACTGAGTCGGCCTTGGATTCACGATTGGCAGGTAAAATTAAGTCGGCATATCACCCGCTCTTGAGATTCGAATCCGCGGTTCTTGGCGTATTCTCTCCATCTTCGAGGAGTTACACAATGAACGTTTCTGGCTTCGATTTTAACTCCAGCAAAAACGGTTCCATCCCCATTGGTGAAAGCAGGATAGTAGAGTCATTATATTCTAAATGGCATGTAATACCTAGGCATTTCAGGGAGTTCCAATGACATAGTAACTTCCCCTTGAGTCGAGGATTAACAATTCACTAAAAGTGTACCGGAGGCTTCTCATCCATTATATCAACTAGCTAAAGTCGTATAGGAAGCACTAGTGGGAAGCTCACGCTTTTCATGGTGTATTGGCCGCAGGGTGTGGAAGAGTTCAATGGACCAAAACGCTTTTTTTCAAGGCAAGTCGGAGGGATTCGTCCTAGGGGCGGAGCTCTGGAACGCTTCCTATGATAGTCTACTTAAACTTGACATGCTAGAAGAGTGGAGCCTGTTCGGTTATGCAGGTAATGTTGCGGGGCTTGTTGCTGGTCGAACAGGCGCAGCGCAGACTTGACATACTAATGCGAAGGGTAAGCGGATGGAAAAAATCGAAATAGTCTTCCTGACTAAAAAGAGAATTCCTACCCTACTTCCTATATCGTACAGGCGAAAGGGAGAAGAGCCAAGGGAGATGGTTGCTTGTCAAGAACAGCGCCCTAGATGAGTGGCAACTCTCTTGGCAAAATAAAACTAGAGGCAGATGGACTGCGCGGCTCATTGGTAACTTAGGTGCGTGACTGAATTGGAACCATAGTGAGACTGACTATTTCCTTACCCAGTTCTTAAGTGGATACGGAGGTTTTCAGTATTATCTTCACAAGATTGGAAAGCTACGATCTTCGGATTGTGTCTTTTGCAATGGAGTTGTGGGCGACGCCCATCACAACTTTTTTTCTTGTGGAAGGTGGGATGAAACTTCTCAGCAGCGCTATTTACACAGTGGATCTCTCTCCACACTACATTGTCGAGAAGACGCTGTGGAGCGTTGATAGGGGGAGCTGTGTTGCTAGTTGCTCCAGGTTGGAACAAAATCAATTGAAGAACTCGAATGGGGGCTGATACTTGTAGACGCATTAATTAGAAGTTGGAAATGGCAGTGCAGAGATCACACATTGAGAAAGGGCGACAATTCCGGTTCTGGCTATACCATACAGTGGAGTTCACAGTATTAGTACGGTCGACGAGTCGCTCAACTTAGAACTATGTAGTATAGAACAGTACAAGAAGACTGCGGCTCGGGAAGCTCTGGGAAAAGCTGATGTATATCGCCTGAAACCGCTATCGATGCTCGCAGGTTAGCTTGAAGCTCCATGTTATTATAATGCAACCCTAGACACATATTTGTAAATCGGAAACTGCCCTTGTCATTGGCCAAATTAATTGCTATAAACTATTATTTGCACAGAAATTAAAGTCCTAAATTTCCGCACAGATTTTTGAACCCCCGACTTATAAAATTTGTTATAAATATAGAACCATTCCGGACTGCTCAATTTCAAAACTCGCGGAAAACAGACTGGTCAATGTGTAAACTAGCATTGAATTGATTCCTGAAAAACGCATTAAGTCATTGAAGGAAGTAACGTCTGCTGAACCAACACCAACAGCTCTACTACCAAACCCTATTTCCACCTCCAGGTGGTGACCGCTCGGAGCTCTTTCTTAACGAAAAGCAGCAGACGGTGAAGGATGGAGGCGAGCCTCCTCCGCCTAAACACGGAACAAATTGTACCAACTGGTCCTCCAGGGTGGGGGTTGGGTAGGACTGACAACCCTCGGACGGGATTGGCAACACAACGACAAACCCGGCAACGAAAACGAAATAACTATTTGCGCATTTTATCATGAACTGTATGCTCCCAGGGGTAGGTTCCATAGTCAGCTAAAAAATGAAACCTACTGCTACGGGCTTTGAAAACATAAGCGAACGGCTATGCACTCTGCGCTTGCGAGGCAAATATAAGCCTCACAAGCCTGTTCACGCCCCTACAGAGGAGACTGCAGAGTCGGGGAAGGATACCTTCTACGAGGCAGTAGAACGAACCCTCAAGGCCTGTCCTAGGTGTGACATCAAAATCATACTTGGCGATTTTAACAGTCAAGTTGGGACGGAGCCCGTTTTCAGGCGATACGTTGGCTCCCATAGCTTACATCAAAATACGAATGATAACGGACTACGGATTATTCAATTAGCAGTGTCACATGAAATGGTTGTTGAAAGTACCTGTTTTGTGCGGAAAGTGGTCCACAAACAAACATGAGCCTCTCCAGAAGGAACAACTTTCAACCAAATTCCTTTGACAATCAGGTGAGAGTTAACACTGAAGCCATCCACAGCGCAGTCCTCCGTAACACCTATAAGGAGGAAATGGATACCGAAATAACCGCAGCTAACAGATGTTCTGCATTAACAAATGATCTTCACAATTACCTGAAGAAAGTTATCATAAACACGGCCACAAACAGACTTGGCTCCAGTCGCAAAAAAGTGGGAACGACTGGTTTGAGGATGATGTAAGCTAGCAACGGAACGAAAGAATGCCGCGTACCGATTATTCTCAAAGGACGCAAGCACGCGCGGAGACTTATCATGAACTCCGTCGAGCGTAGAAGCGACTTCACAAACGGAAAAAGGAATCCTGAGAGAACCAACAGGTTTATGAACTTGACAAGTACAGGGAGCAATCGCACCAGGTGCGTTTTACCAACAAGTCAGAAGGATGAAGTCTTATACACCCCAATGCTCATCCTGCCGACACAGGGAGGAAAATCTGATTGCCGACAGAATGAGCATATTGGAGAGATGGTTGAGTATTTTGATGAACTGCTCAATAACCAGAATATTGGCGAGTTGAAGGTCCGACCAACCGAAGACGACGAACAAATACTTCCACACACAAAGTATAGGAGAAGCAATCCTTGGAATTCATTATGTCAAAAATCATAAGTCGTTGCTGAGTACCATCTATAAGATATTTTTCGCTATCTTGCTAGGTCGGATAGCCCCATACGCCCAGAACATCATTGGCCCATACCAAAGAGGCTTCATTCCAGGCAAACCAGCAACAGATCAGATTTTCTCTTTGCGGCAAGCGATGGAAAACTGTTGGAATATGGACATCAGTTGCACCATTTTTTCATCGACTTTAAATAAGCCTATGATAGCATAGCCAGGGTAAAACTATACACGACCATGGGAGAATTCGGTATCCCAACGAAATTAATTAGACTGACTAGGCTGACCCTGACCAATGTGCGGGGCCAGATAAAAGCAGCAGGATCACTCTCGAGGCCATTCGACATCAACAACAATTGTTGTCATAAACCTTGTCCAGTACCAATTTAAAGGCGGCGACTTACAGGCGGGTATTAGTCTTAGCTGCCAAAGGCAGTTCGGAAAACCCCTCCAACTCCTGGTGTTCCTTTTTTCTTTCTCGCAGGTAACGTGATTTTCACAGCGATATTTTCTGGTTCCACCAGTAGTTCAGCTGTGGACGCCATTGTTACAGTGCGTCACATACCTCAATTAGAAGATATATCTCCTCTTCAAAGGGTCCGTTAGACCAAATCATCCTAGTTGGATACACATCCAAAGTTGTCTAGCAAGATCTCCAGCTCTGCAAAGGTTTCAGCAGGATTTGGACTCTGGTGATCATCAGCTGGCTTTTCCAATCGAAGGCCCACTTGGCAAAATCGCTAGTATCGCCCCATACTCGTATTCTACTCTTGTTGCATTAGGAAGAGCGAAGCACCTGTAAATATGAATGCCGTTGATGTTTGCCTTTACGGGATGGTTCCTCGGTATGCCTGTATTACATCAACATTCGTGTCTCGAAAGGTTAAAGTGAGCAGGTTTTAAGGAACCTCGTACTGCTTGAGATTAATCAGCACCCCCTTCTATGCCTGGTGCATGCTACTGTAAAATTATCCTAATCGAGCCATCTAAAGCCTCTGGTCCCTAAGCCGGCACATAACTCTTTCTCATTTTTACCTAGCCGGGGTAATCAATTTAACCAGAGTTTCCACCGACAAGCTAACAACAGCGGTGTGTGTACCTCCATATGTCTTCCTCATTTTTTGGCACTCTAGATTTTTGTGTTCGATTGCAATTTCATGCTTCCCGTCTTTAACTTCAGTTGGCTGTCCTAATACTTATTACACCTGGCAGCGAAACCTATCGGTCATTTCTCGTTGGAGCATCTCCTTTTTGTTGAACGTAGGATGCCTCAGGTTGATTCACTTGACTAGGCCTGATGATGAGAGAGGAAGAGGAGGGACGATTAATTCCGGGGCCAAAGTTTCCTACTGGAGAGAGGGCTGAGTAGAGACTTGAACAAAATTAGGTTCAGGACAGTCGACATTTGTCCTAATGATCTTGTTGTGGCACACAAACGCTTGTCGAAATAGTTTCCTCTGCCTTGTGTAGTAAAGTTTAGGTTCTGAAAGATAAAGCTTGAAATGTCGAGGGGTACGTCCTTGCTAGGAGACACTTGAAAATATGAGCCTTTGAAGGCCGCATGCCTCAGTCTGGTTCTTGCGGAAAGCAGGTATGTCAGCTGAAGCGAAATTTTCCATCAGAATTGTAGGTATAGAAACAAAGAGTCCTCGCAGGACAGCCAGTTTTCTTCCGGGATACCTAAAAGTGAGCAGCATCCTGATACATTGCTTGCATTTGAAATACTTGAAAGGTCAACTTAAGTAGATTTGACGATATTTTCCTGGCGACATATGTATGTATGTAGATTAAAAGAGTATCACTGAACGTCCATGACCTAGAAAGAAGCTGCTTATCCTGACGTTGGCTGTGCTCCAATCATCTCATTCAATAGAGTCGATAATAACAGATTCCTCCATTCTTTCAGGTTGCACTTTCTGAGCAGAAATAGGAAACTGTCCTCTATTTGCTGTACTTGAAGGGAGAGCAGTCATCCATGAAGGACAAAAACCAGAACTCCATACCCCAATCTGACGCTGAAGTTGGACTTTATCGAATGGTATCTGTTGCATACTCAACGACGCATGACAGCAGATATTTTGCTTTTTGGCTGGGAGTTATCAAGGCATATCATGTTGAGCCAGTTGGGAAGTTGTACAAACTCTTGATAAGTTGAAAGGTTTCATACGGAAAGTGACACTTCCTTCTAACGTTGAAACTACAAATTTCTAGGTAGAAGAACGTTTCACTATCTTGCGTCATTTATCTGAAATTTCGGAAAGATTAACGTAGGCAAATTGATTGAACTTTTTCTAAGAGGTCAAGATATTTCTAGTCTGCCATAGTTACTAAAGTTATTCTGAAATTTTACAATCTCAGATACGAAGAAAGGTTCTGGAAAACTATACAAAGATTATCTAGAATTCGATTTGATTTGGGGGAGCATTTTTACGGCCCACTCTGTTAATATTTTTTTAAATTTATGTAAAAAACTTCGGTCTCAGAGGGAATCACTCTTTCCGCCCCTCTTCCGCTAGACTTGGGTGTTTGAATTCGACCTAGCTTCACAATTATGGAATGATAAAAACCCCCTTACGCACCAAGTCGTATCTTCCTATCTCCAATTGTAACAATGTGTCATCTTTATTAATTTGAAGAAGACACAATTTTTACTCATTCAAACAATCTTGGAAGATAATTCAAAACTGATATCAGCGTTTACCTCTCTCAACCGAGCTCCACACCTGGGAAAGAAAGCTAAACTAGAACTATGCAGCCCCGAAAATGTGTCGAGCTATTTTTAACCTTTCCTTGAAGAGCTCTAATCAAGCATTTATGTAACGATTGTATCATTTCATCACAATTTTAATTGATTTCTGATCAGATCGTGTTCTTTGTGAAATTTGCAATCCTATCACTTGTTATCATCAGACAAGGGGAAAACATGGTGCTAATAGTTTCATTGCCGAGATAGAGGAAACGTTCTTCTTTTTCCACTTTGTCTAGCCTGCTAACGTGGTTGTGGGAGCTAAGAGGGGCGTGCTGTGAAAGTATCTTAATTCTGGAAGTGTCGAAATTGAGGTTCGATCCAATTTATCAAGATAGTGATAATAAAAATTTTGGTATTAACGGAATTTGCACTGCGTTTTGACAGAGAATATGGAGAATATGCAGATATTGTCGTCAGATATCTCCCGCTCCACCAGAAGGAAATTTAGCCCTCAATGACCTGTGAATATTCCCACTAAGATCCTAAGGCTCCTTTTGATGAAGTTTAGACAACCCTGCGAGTGCCTGGGTTTGTACCAAACTATAAACTTTCTGGACTGTTCCATTCCTTGTAAGTTCGCCCAATATAGTTCCCGGAACCGTTCCTCTTCTTCATGGCTCCGATTTCATAAAAGCGTTCTAGTCCATTAAGCGGCGTTTTTGCTCTATTCCTGGCCAGTTCATTTACTGTCTCAGCGCCATCTAATCCAAAATAGCTGGCTCCACAGACCTTATTGCGCGGGCCATGGTAGTCAGTTAATTAAGATTTTTCCATACCAGCTTAGGGTTCACCTGGTTGTACCTGGCTTTGACAGTCCCCTGCCTATCGATTAAAATCGCGATATTCAGCCTCTATAGTTAATTTGTAGCTTACAGTAAGTACACCTATCTAAGGCATATATTTCTCTCCAAAATACACTCTGACGGTCAACGGGTAGTATAGGTCCCAGGGCGAAACGTGGATTGGTACCCACGATGGAGCATAAAACCTGGGAAACGCCTGCTTAACCAACAACAACAGCTCTACTACCAAACCTTATCTCCTCCTCCACGTGGTGATATCGCTGAGAGATCTTCCTTTATGGAAAGTTGCAGACGGAGAAGGATGAAGGCGCGCCTAAGAACGGGACAAAATGTACCAAGTGGTCCTCTAGGTTGGAGGTTGGGTAGGGCTGGCAACCCTACACGGAAAACCGAAGTTACGAAGCCACGAAAGGAGCCTCGGACAGGATGGATTTTACAGCGACGAACCCGGCAACGACAACGGATAAACGATTTGCACATTTTCTCATGGAACGTGCGCTCTTTGTACAGACCGAATGCTGCTGAGCAGCTAGCCGATACCCTGTCCCAATATAAGGCTGATGTAACAGCATTGCAGGAGGAGCGATGGACAGTATTATAGTGACCATCCAGTAAACCATGTGCTCGGAATAGGTTTCTTAGTCAGCCAAAAAATGAAACCTGCTGTTATCGGTTTTGAAAATATAAGCCAAAGGCTATGCACTCTGCGTTTGCGAGGCAAATTTAGAAATATAAGCCTCATTAACGTCCACGCCCCCACAGAGGAGACTGCAGAGTCGGAGAAGGATACCTTCTACAAGACTGTTGAGCGGACCCTCGAAGCCTGTCCCAAGTATGATATCAAAATCATACTTGGAGATTTTAACAGTCAAGTAGGGACGGAGCCCGTATTCTGGCGACACGTCGGCTCCTATAGCTTACATAGGGATACCAATGATAACGGACTGCGGATTATTCAGTTAGTAGTATCGCACGAAATGATTGTTGGAATTACCTGGTTTGGGGGGAAAGCGGGTAACTTTTCCAGCAAAAAAGATTGAGGTCGACCAGTGGAGAGATCGGATGGCAGGGAATTATTTGAACTAACAATTCTCTTCCTCTTGTAGCTTTCCATTGTTGGAAGAAATTCCCTAGCTTGAATGCTCCCTAGGTCAGTAGAGCGGGAGGGATAGGTGAAAAAATTCCAGGCTATTTCTCAGATAACGTGGAGGTGTTTAGTAAGTAGTTTGACGACTTATCGTTGCAGGAATCCAACTATATGTGCATAATTGGATTCATTTATCCTACCTACAAACACTACAGATTCATATAATATCGTAAGCGCAGTCCTGGAATTGGTTTCCGAGCTTTCCGGGGGTCTCCGACTCATTTGCGCGTTAGGGCATTTCGTATTTCTGCATGTGAATTGTTGTCGAAAGCATCTATTGAATGGCGTTATTCATCTGTCAGCTGATATAGGGCGGTCTCATTGGATCTGCATGGATTATGCATGCGTTAAGGATTAGAAACGCTAGTTCCAATGCTGATGTCCAGGATTTTCTCCATTGCTTTTAGTTCAAATGATGTTTTGCAAATTTGTCTGAGAGATTAAGGGAGTGAATACTACTTTTTCCCGCCTCCATGTCCTTCAGATGTGCCCAAAGCTATTCTGTCGTGAAAACTGGGCTGATGGAACTGGAAAAACTCGTGGAACGCTGCTTGGACAATGGGCATATGTTCACAACCTGCCCGAGATCTGACAGGGGGGGAGCATGAAGGAGATTCTGTCAGGTAGGTGACAACCCAGCCAGGTAGGTCGCAACAAAAAAGAGAGTTACATTATTTGTAGGGATTCTGTCCAGTCTTTAGCGCTAATCAGTATTGGAGTTTTAGGATAACTTTCTTTAGCATTTATCTAACACCGAATGAGCCGGACTAGATGCTCTTAAGAACGTTGATGCCCGTTGGATGGCCGTGACTTCGATGCAATGGTGCTTGAATGGGGTTTGCCTCACTCAGATATCAAAGGGACGAGGATCCTGGAAATGGCGGCGAGAACCGAGCTTGCAGTTTCCCATACTGCGAAGAAAATCAATCAACCTTTGTGTGGAAATTTTTGGCGACCTCGGTGGATGGGTGGCAAGTCGGCAAGTGACCACCAATTACACATTACTTCATATTCGAAGGGTTTACGCAATTTGTCGGCGATTGGAACGTGGCGAAAGTGAACATTGGGATATCCGCCGGAGCTCTTGGAGAAGGCGGAGCCTCGATGGGGGGCACTTCGGGGGGTGATGGTGTTGCAGTTGACAATGTCCTAAGCTCAGTGATGAACCGGTCTGTCGACAGCTGCTGCGCTTGTTTACTCCGGAGGGCACCCAGCCTTGATAAATCCTCTATGTATTGGTGGGCGGCGAAAAGTACTGACCCACGAACGAAGTTTCATAGGCTCCGCCGTTTGATATAACGTTTAAGGGGGAAGTAGGCACTATAATATTACATTACAGATCCTCTTAAAAGGGACCCCCCCCCCCCCCCCCATGTTATAAACAAAAGCAAAAATCGTTGCTGCTAGGATGTAGTCGACGAGGTGAATGGGGATTGGTGGGAACTTGGTTATAAACTTGTCACCCGGAAAATCGGGGCTTTGCGCAAATGCTACATACTTAACGCCGACCAGATCCAGGTCGTAAGTATGTAAGGGTTGATGGCAACAGCGTGGATAGCCCGGCGGATTGCCCTTCATTAAAAAGCTTGAAGAGGCAGTTCTCACTAAAAAAAATAAGAAAGCGTCAAATATGCCGATAGAAATAAATAAACTGGTGTTCCACCATCGGCCAGACTTACTCCTCACAGCATTTAATGCCTGCTTGAAGCAGGGTAGTTTTCCTTCCGGCTGAAAGGTTGCTAGGCTTACACTGATCAGCAAAGCGAAAGGAGATCAGTTGCCATCTGCATTCCGACCGCTCTCTATTCTTGACATGGCTGGGAAACTGCTCGAAAAGGTTGTAAGAAGTAGATTTCCTGAAACGATACGTGCTGTTGGAGGCTATCGCCAGGACAGTTCAGTGCTAGAGCGGGGTATCTGCGGTGGATCACAGAAATTCCTTCAATTCCGTGATAGGGGCAGATATGTTAAGTTCACTACAAAATCCTTCCCATGTCACCATATTGAGGGATTATCTGCAAGACCGCTCCCTGGATTATAAGGCGCCATAGGGTCAGAGGACGATAGCAATCACGTCGGGGGTAGCACAGGGATCCATCCTATGGTCGGACGTCTGCAACGCTTCTTAGGATAGTCTAGGTACTCACCTCTTAGATTGCTGTTTCCTCAGATTTTATTCTCTGTGTATGCATCGCAGTCGAGGAGAAGTAGCAGCGCCTTCCCTTAACAAAATCAATTAGTTCAAGTGGGATCTGGGTATCATCTCCCGCCGACTTCCAATGGAACTTTGGTGTCCAATTAAGAACTCTGAAACTCATATTTGAAGCAGTTAGGATTTAATAATGATGCAAGCCCTTTGTTTTTCATAAGGGAAGTCCGAAGTTATTTCCAAACTATTCTAAACGTCTAGGTCGCTCAGCTGCTCGATCCTGCCCTTTCGGCCTCTATCGCTTTTGCTATTCCTTCGATGATCTCCGCAGACTGCTCACCCGATGTCCGATGTCGGCGTTTTCTGCAGTATCTTTTCTCGGTTTTCACTTGGGCACATGCGCGATTATGTTGCAAAATCTGGAATTGATGTCGCACTTATGGCTTCAGACATATTTTTGCTGGTCCCTGCCTTCTGCTCATGGACCTTAGTTGCGTGCGGTCTTTGCGGCAGGCCAATGTTGAGCATGATTCCATCGCTTAGCTTTACATATTCTCCCTTCTTGGGTGCTATTACCTAGTTGTTACTATCACGGGGATGTACGGTACGGGATCTCACTTGTTTGATATTGCTGCTTTTCTTCTCTGAACTTTGGATTTTTTAATGCGGTCAGGGCTTCTTGTGGGCTCAAGTATGGAGTCGCGGTGTATAATTCGGGGGCCGAACCCCTTAATTGCGGTACAATTGTTGGATAGGCTTCGCATCCACTGGTATTAATGTTGAGCTTGCGGTCACCATTAACCGTATACTTGACTTCGTTTTTCAAACTGTGGGTTAGCAGCAAGTCTAAGCCTCTCTTTCCGTCCCTTCTTGTAGAGCAGAGTTTTCCATTCCCCCGAGATAGTATACAATGAAAGTTAAGTCATTGTTGTGAATGTCGTTTGTACCTCTTAAGGTTGGGGTCTGGATTTCAAAAGGGAAGCCTCTCAGGTACCGTTAGTGATGCGGCCAGACCCTGAGAAGTATCTTGATCCGGCTTTCGTTTGTGCTGTGCTTGAGGTTTTTGGTCTTGCAAGTGAGCATGCTTGGGTTTCTGGAATACAGGTCTTGTCGACTAGAAGGCTCAGCCATCCGAAATTCTGAGAATTATCTTTCGCTGTCTTTATAAGAATGACAATTTTTTTTAAGTTTTCGACATATGGTTACTGATCTTTTTTCTCTTGTGATGAGGAAGAAGCTAATAGCCTGGGGACTTTTGGTTGGAATCTGGGAACTGCCTAGTCTTTCCCAAATTTTGAATTCAGTTAGCTTTTTGAATCTAAGTAAGGAAGAAAAGTGAAAGAAAGCTTCTACTTCTGAGGTTGGAAGTGGAGGATTGTAGAGAGGTTTTCACTCTTTCTCACTTCTGACGTCATACATGGAATCGAGGTGACACCTTTTTTTGTTGTGGGGACAAGGCTGTTGGTTGGTGGCCCATATTCGGTTGAAAGCAGGGATAGGTGGCGTTAGGATGCCAAGGAAAAGAGAAAACTCCGAAGGAAACGTCTCCTGATTACCTGAGGACAGGGAAACATCAATTGCAGATCCTCCCCGCGATCGCCGCACTCAAGGCTCCAGTTTTATGACTACACGCCTGCAGCCGGGCCTATTTCTCTAGCTGTCATTTTCGCGATATTGAACTCTTTTTGGTATTCTGGTCTGATCCTACGCATTGGTCGAATTTGACGTTAAATTTTGGGTAATGATACATGTGAGTGTGACGTGTCCAAACCCCCCACATCCCGAGGCTGGCTTACACAACGATGTAGAAGCATCTGTCGACGGGACACTTTCATGGAACTTCCGTATTTGCGGGCGGACCTTCACGATGAGCTTCACTATTTTGTAGGTTTCTGGGAGTTAAGAGGTTTCACGAGTATGGAGTTAAGAACCACAGCCCTTTTGTAGTAGCGTTAGGTCAAGACGACCCCGCGGAGCGATAGGGTTGCTTCCAGAATAGTCTATCCTACAGCTCATTTCTAGACCCCTAAAATAATTATGAATCGCTTGGAAAATTTTGGGTTCCAGGAAGTTTAGATTAATCCCAAGAAAGGTATTCGTGGTAGAAGAATTAGTTGTACTTGAAAAACTCAATGAACAGTAATCTGAATCGGCTCACCGAATTCCAAGGACAAAAATCTGATTCTTAGTTTCGTGTTATCATTACTTCGTGGAATACTACGTCCACCTTCAATAAAACAACTCCTTACACATCCTGCCAGGTGAAAAATAAATAACAGCCAACAAGTAGCCGCAGCCCCGTAGCCATATCATTGCGGTCGCCAAATTATTTAATAAATACTCACTCGAACATGATTCTAAAGGACACTCTAAAAAGCGCTTCTGAAAAACCGTCCAAACCAACATCGAATTTATGTTCGACATCATGTCCTACCGGAACCACAAAACATATCGCGGTCACTATGTGTGTGGTATATGACCAGATGCTGGCAATTTCTTGGTTTTCTCGTCCAATATTTTTTTTTATCATCGTCCGCCTTAAAGGGATTGACTACTATCGGAACTTGTTAAAGATTTTCAAAGGACATGTTATGCAAATATTTCCAGCAATTGAAATAAAGGGAATACAGACTTCGCTTCTGGGTTAAAGGTGCAATGATCGATACCGAGAACTGTTAGAGTGTAGAGTTATTTGTGGGGAGTCAACTTTTCCCTCCTGTCAAATGGGGAATTACTTCCTATCCACTAGCCACCCGGAATCACTTTGCTGGCTCGCGATTCAATTAAGGACTCTTGAACAATTGGACAGTTTGGCCATCGATGAATTATTACAGCCATTCCCTGTTTCATTACTTCATTGCTGTTTGTACGTTTGAAGAAATGGGAAGGCTGCCCTGGATGGTCAATTTTTAATCTTCCGGAGTCCTTAATTGAATTTTTCGATATTCCAGGGAGCAATGTCTACTCGGGATGAGTATTCCAAACTATGACGGGCACTAAACAATGTTTTCAATCAGCTAATCCGAACTCTCGCTGCTCCCATAAACCACTTCGCTGAAGCACCTATAAATGTTTGGCCTGCAAACGTCCCAACAGCAGAGCGCTCTGGGCGTGCTGGTTTTTACTCCCTCATAGCAATATATGTACCTGCAATATATTTTCAAACTATGTTAGATGCCGAAATAGGAAAATGTATTTGCACACAAAATATCCGAGTGGATCCACCTAGACTGGCTTCCGAAGTTACCTACTCAGCATACGAACGCCATCAAAACATTTCTCTTCAACTGCCACGGGGTGGGACCTTTGCAATGCATGCTGCCTGCCTGCTTCCCAGTCCTCCGTAGTCCTGCAAATGGCTAAAAACATAGTCGGTCAATTTGAAATTGGATTTAGGAACAAAACACTGAATTAGTGTTATAATTTTTCATAGGAGGTACGTTGGACTTTTGGTACCCTAGTCCTGCTCCTCGCGTGGAAAGTTGGCTGAGTGTGCAGAGGACTCTCTATCGAGTGCTGGTTCCCATTTGCTAGCAAGTTATAAAAGTGGAGCTTGTTCTTGTATCGAGCATGGAACTAGTTGTGCATTTCATTTGCCCCGAGTCCCTTTGGTGGTAGCTGGGCAGGCGAGCAGTCCTGGAATATTTATTCGATTTTGGGGTTACACTACAATTGTCCATAATTTATGCATGAAAATTTCTATAAAACGTTTGACCACTGCTACTTCAAAATAATGCATCGAAAGGAGGAGGGCAAATGGGAAGCAGAGCGTAGGGAACCGAGAGGCGAAGGTTAATCCCCTGTAGGCAAACCAGCAGAATTTACTACAATTCATTCTTTGCGGAACGGAGCCGTTTTACTCTATAAGGGCTGTTACCCTAACGGTTGTTGCATTTATGGATTAGTTGACCGGCCGCTTAGTCAGCCATAATATGCAAGTTGCATTGCAGTTCATGTAAACAGATGAGGCAGACATAATTGATGAACTTCATTGACCCTTTTATATGTATGTAATGGCAGGACACGAATGGCGGTTAATGAAAATCATTAAAGCTTGTCGTATTGAGAGCAGGAGAACGCTTAGCTGGTTTGGATTCGAAAAAGGCGGATGCGATTCTTTTGAAAACAATTTGCAAGTTTGCTATTAGTGCACGGAGCAGTTCTGATAGTTGTTGAAAGTGGAACCTGACTTGGATGTCAGCAGTTGGTTGCCTGGATTTGACTCGAAATGAGTTTATTATGATACCTCTCCTGGAAGCAGAGGATGTGTCCATTAATGGATGTTATTATTTAATTTTTTAAGAATAAATTATTTGGTGCAAAGCTATTCAACATCGATGGCATCCTTAACTACTTTTTTGGTCCTACCAGGGTCGAAACTTATAAGTGGTGTTGTCTTTCCTTCATCAAATCAATTCGATACTTTGGAAAAATTTATCCTGGAAAAAACTGGGCAGGTTTCCATTCCTTATAAGGCATAGGATGGTGTCTTTGCATTTAACTGACGGTCGGGGGTGCGCTTAATTAAAGAAGAAGACTTCAGTTTGAGGAATTTGGACCCAATTTCGATGAAATGATTCTCACAATTTCGCCTTCAGTTAAATTATATTCCGGAAAATGGAAAGTAGTATGTCTAGTGTTTGCCTCTTTTTCAGCCCATATGGGTAGGAGGAAGATAATTCTGCTCTGATTTCATCTCTTCTTTTCCTCCAACATAGCATTTTGCGAATTCTCTTTGTTCTAACTTCCTAGCCTTACTGTTCTTCAAATTCCTCCCCCCCCCCCCCTTATTAAGAAAAATTAACTTCAACTTCCAATTTTTCATTTTCAGTGCCATTGTCGTGTTGTTTATATATTACGGTCAACTGGATGCATCGTTCAGACATTGCGTGAGAGATTTTGAACGAGCCCCAACAGGTAGAGAGCCTTTTACTATTTTGATTGATGCTCAGAGGTAATTTTTTGGATTGAACAATGTGTAGTGCCTCCTCTTTGCGATATCTGCAACTGACTGAGGGAGTGCAGCGATTATGCAGCATTTTTTGATTTTTCTTTCCTCACAGTGCAGCATCCTTCTGCTTTTTCAATTTCCTAATCTGCGTCCCGACATCCATTTGTATAAAAAAAATTAAATTTTAAATGACCAACTGAATTTTCATTTTGTTATGTTAATATTGTTTGTAAAACCGACCAAATCGTACTTTTCTTCATTTTCATTTTCATTACTTCAAATTTTACCATTCCAATTTCATAATGCTGCAAATGATCGTTGATCGTTTGCATACACATAAGCTTGCTTAAGCTGCTTATTGTACGTGCAACCAACAATCGTTTGTTTTTGGATGGGGCGTTGCCATTTTCGGAACGTCAAAAATTTGATGTAATTTTTGTTTTTGCTGAGCAAGGCATAATAGGGGGCATGCTTTCGCAAGATCCAGTTGGACCCCTGTCTGGGGAAACCCGGCTGAGGGTGGTATTAACAACGATAGCTCCCCAAATACGTCGTGTTGGAGTTCTTTATTGTCAATAGCGGAAAAAGTGAGGCACCAATGTGCAAAAACTATAAAAAGGTACAACCTGTACTGATTTGGGTGCCCATAATTTTTGAAAACTTCATCAGGTCTCAAATCAGAGGTTCAGAAGTCACTGAATGAAAGTGATTACTACTTTATAAGAAGGACGACTTAAACATGAGATATTGAGTCACGATTTATCTTTTTTTTCGGAGGTGGACACCTTCCAAAGACACACATGTGCTAGCGTGTTGAATTTTTACTGATTATAACCACTCCCTAACTCCTACCCACTTCCCCGCCGAATCACCGCTCTAGCCTCTCTCTTCGTCCATCAATTGCATTCGAAACAATGTCTTTCTCGCCTCCTCTGCTTTTCTCGACCTGTGCTGGGTCCACCCTGACATGCACTCCAGTCCTCCTGGCACGCATACATTTTCCCCAATTATAGTTATAGGTGCTACTGGTCCTCCTCATGTCTCCTTTCGTCGGTGAATCAGGGACAATAACAAGAAAACTTGCTCCGGGTCCACCGGAATCCCGTCGCAGGTGGGGCGGTCGGGTGAGCTGTTTATAGAGGTATCCGCCATGTCCTTTGACAAACTTCGTGAGACCAAAGTTTATTTCACCATGCGTTCTCTGTGTCCACATCGTGATGCTGGGAATTAATCTATGGGTCCATCGACCCTTTTCCGCCTGGTCCCACCGTTGTTGCGACCTGTTTAACGATTTCTCTCTTTTGACATTTTTCACATGCCGATCAGAGGAAGAATCAAGTCCATCATAAATGCACGTCGTCTCATCGATGTTGATGTCAATGCTAATCGGCATCATTCCGGCTACCGCGTAAACAGCTTTGTCTGAGATGGTTCTAAAATCACCGCACACTCTTAAGGCGGTCTTTCTATAAACCGCGCTCAACTTATGAGTATTGCATGTGGTACACAAGGCACTTGCCCAAATTGTCGCTGCATAAAGCAGTATAGAGCTCACCATTCTAGCTATAAGCAAGCTACGAGTACATCCCGGGCTCCCAACTTGCCTTGGTCCTCAAGGTATTGATTTGCTGATTTGGAAGTGATGCCCATTCTGATACGAGCAATGGTTTCCTTATGCCACTTCGGGATAAGCATCGGCTCTGATTTATCCTCTCAAGTGCAAAATTTGCATCTTTCAGCCACTTCTTTACAGCAGTGATGGATACAATTTCCGCTACGTCATCAGCGTAACCTACTTTTATGGCCTCCCTAGCAATATACATAATGTTCCGTAATAGCGGTCCAGAACAAAGCCCTGTGGAATACCTGCGAAAACAATGTATACTCTGGGTCCATGGGCGGTGTTGTACCAGCTGTCAGCTGTCGTCACCAATTGTCACCAATTGTCATCAAAGACCTCCGGCCAGTAGATCAGGACATATAATTTGCGGAGCTGCCTGACCAATGAATCTATACATTAAAACCCTGTAGGCATTTCCCTATAGGTGTCTATATCCGCTTCAGGTTTCTTTCGCTGTTTCACCTCCTTGTCAATCCTAGCCATTATTTTCTGGGCAGTTCATCTGGCCCGATGACATGCCAGCCAAGATTAGACAATTCAATATTCCACCAGTAGTTGCGCCTTCTACTGGGGAAAGTCACTGTGGATATAGTATTTACCGAAGTTCTGGGATAAATCGCGTGCTAATGAAGGACTAACAAAAGTTAGATCCACAACCGAATCGGCTCCCCTTTCCGGTAAATATTAACCTGAGCATCGTTAGTCAATATGTCGTCTAGCTGAGCAAAACGTCCAAAACATTTCCCAATAAGCTTGCCTATTCTGTGGCCCATGGATTGGAGTCACCGGCGATGACTTTTGGTCATCGTCCTTTTGCATCCAAGGCCAATCTGTCCAATATGTTCCCGAATTCAGGCATAGCAACTATTGACATATATATCTATAGTGGGTACGCTTGTCTGTTTAACTCGGCTATTCGAAAGGTTCTCTGGTATGCAATAATTGGCCGAAAGAATACATTGTGATAGTTCCCAAAGCTGGATTGTTTAACCGTAGCGTACCAGAGGAGGCAATGTTGATTGGCTTTGCAGGCGACCTGTCAACGGTCGTAGTTGTGAAGCAACCCAAGGGTGTGTAAGTGCATTGGTAAGTATTATGGTTACCGATGGACGAATTGGATGTGGGGGACAAAAAAAAGAAAGCGGTCCCTATTACCAATCTCATTGCCAATATTCGGTTCAGTAATTAATTAAAACCAGTCATTAGATACCTGGAAGTAATGACTGATACTAAGTTGAGATTAATAATAGGTGAGAGAACGTAACAATGGGACAAAAGTGTTTTTCAGAAGAGTGCAGAAATCCGTCTTGCTTTACGCCGCTCCTATCTGGCCGAGAGCAGTGAACAACTTTGTGGACCAGAGAAGAGTAAATTCGATATACCGATCAATTGCACCGAAATACCTGGAACATCCTTGGTTCTTGGAAAAGAAATAGAGGTTTAGCGATAAATTTAACCTATTTATCGGACCCCATAATCTTGTGAAGGAGATGCCAAGATGCACTACAAATTGGGAGGCAGCAAACACGTCATTTTTTTTCTCATTTCATTAACCTCAATATATACTGAACATAATTTTTCTTTATTTCTGTTTTCTGTGTGGCTGTGGTGGTTTTGTTGTGTCGAGGAGCATGATTTCACTCTTTGCTTTTCTTCTCTCTCCAGTGACTAGATAGACCCCGCATCCTTTTTAAGGTTTTCAGGAAAAATTTTCACCTGCGCAAGCGACACTTTTTCGATTGTTTGCAAGGACATTGCCGTCCATCGCATTTGTACACTTCTCCGAAAATATGGCAACATTACTGAAAGTAGTTTCTTCCAGCTGGTTAACCACGATGTGCAGCAGCACATCAACACAACCGGCTCCCCGATCTTCTTAAAGTGCGTTGCCTATCACCGCAGAAGCTAGCTGCTGCAAAGAAAGAGTCCGAAGATCTTATGAAACAAGGAATTTGTAGACCTTCTAGCTAATGGAGGATTACAGACATCTGAATGCTTAAACAATTCCCGACCGGTATTCTATTCCACTCATCCATGACTTTGCGCATTCACTGACAAACTGCCGTGTTTTCACGACCTTGGATCTGGCCAAGACTTATCACCCTGTTGCTCCCGAAGGCATACCGAAAACGGTTATCTGCACACCTTTAGGACTCTTCGAATTCACTAGGATGACCTTTGACGTGGGCAACGCATCGCAGACATTTCAGAGGTTCATCAACTCTGTCTTACAAAACTTACACTTCTGTTTTGTCTACAAGGGTGATGTTTTGGTCGCCTCTTCTTCCCGCTCTCGCTGTTATGAGAGCAAGGGGGCAGAGTCCAGCCGGCTCAGATCTTCAGAGCCAGCCCTTAGCATTCATGAAGGAAAGCAGCTCTCCCACTCTGCAGCTAGAAATCTCTCTGAGGACCCCAAAAAATGGTTTACTCAGTGTCCGTAGCCTGACTCCAGCTAGAGCTGGGCAATCAGTAAGGAAGTGACTGAGAGTTTCCCCCTGTTTTCCGCAGCTTGGGAAATGCGAATTGTTGGGTATTCCGAGACTGGCCGCATGGTTCTCAATGGGCCAGTGCCCCGTGCAGACCGCTGTAACTTTGTATGTATTTGCATGTGTTAGGCACAGGAGCTCGCGTGATCGGGTTTTGCTATCATCATCATCAACGGCGCAACAACCGGTATCCGGTCTAGGCCTGCCTTAATAAGGAACTCCAGACATCCCGGTTTTGCGCCGAGGTCCACCAATTCGATATCCCTAAAAGCTGTCTGGCGTCCTGGCCCACGCCATCGCTCCATCTTAGGCAGGGTCTGCCTCGTCTTCTTTTCCTACCATAGATATTGCCCTTATAGACTTTCCGGGTGGGATCATCTTCATCCATACGGATTAAGTGACCCGCCCACCGTAACCTATTGAGCCGGATTTTATCCACAACCGGACGGTCATGGTATCGCTCATAGATTTCGTCATTGTGGAGGCTACGGAATCGTCCATCCTCATGTAGGGGGCCAAAAATTCTTCGGAGGATTCTTCTCTCGAACGCGGCCAAGAGTTCGCAATTTTTCTTGCTAAGAACCCAAGTTTCCGAGGAATACATGAGGACTGGCAAGATCATAGTCTTGTACAGTAAGAGCTTTGACCCTATGGTGAGACGTTTCGAGCGGAACAGTCTTTGTAAGGTGAAGTAGGCTCTGTTGGCTGACAACAACCGTGCGCGGATTTCATCATCGTAGTTGTTATCGGTTGTGATTTTCGACCCTAGATAGGAGAAATTGTCAACGGTCTCAAAGTTGTATTCCCCTATCCTTATTCTTGTTCGTGCTTGTGTTTGACCAGTGCGGTTTGATGTTGTTGGTTGATTCGTCTTCGGTGCTGACGTTGCCACCATGTATTTCGTCTTGCCTTCATTGATGTGCAGCCCAAGATCTCGCGCCGCCTGCTCGATCTGAATGAAGGCAGTTTGAACGTCTCGGGTGGTTCTTCCCATGATGTCGATATCGTCAGCATAGGCCAGTAGTTGGGTGGACTTGAAGAGGATCGTACCTCTTGCATTCACCTCAGCATCACGGATCACCTTCTCGAGGGCCAGGTTAAAGAGGACGCATGATAGCGCATCCCCTTGTCGTAGACCGTTGTTGATGTCGAATGGTCTTGAGAGTGATCCTGCTGCTTTTATCTGGCCTCGCACATTGGTCAGGGTCAGCCTAGTCAGTCTTATTAATTTCGTCGGGATACCGAATTCCCTCATGGCCGTGTACAGTTTTACCCTGGCTATGCTATCATAGGCGGCTTTAAAGTCGATGAACAGATGGTGCAACTGTTGTCCATATTCCAACAGTTTTTCCATCGCCTGCCGCAGAGAGAAAATCTGATCTGTTGCTGATTTGCCTGGAGTGAAGCCTCTTTGGTATGGGCCAATGATGTTCTGGGCGTATGGGGCTATCCGGCCTAGCAAGATAGTGGAGAATATCTTATAGATGGTACTCAGCAACGTGATACCTCTATAATTGCTGCACTGTGTGATATCTCCCTTTTTATGTATGAGACAGATTATGCCTCGCTGCCAATCGTCAGGCATTGATTCGCTGTCCCATACCTTGAGCACAAGTTGATGAACCACTTGGTGTAACTGGTCGCCTCCATATTTAACCAATTCGGCTGTAATTCCATCGGCTCCTGGCGACTTATGATTTTTTAGCCGATGAATTGCACGGACTGTTTCTCCTAAACTTGGTGGTGGCAGTATTTGTCCGTCGTCTTCAGTTGGCGGGACCTCCAACTCGCCGATGTTCTGGTTGTTCAGTAGCTCATCAAAGTACTCAACCCATCGCTCTAATATGCCCATTCTGTCGGAAATCAGATTTCCCTCTTTGTCTCGGCAGGATGAGCATCGAGGTGTATAAGGCTTCATCCTGCTGACTTGTTGGTAAAACTTCCGCGCCTGGTGCGGTTGCTCCCTGTACTTTTCTAGTTCACAGACTTGTTGGTTCTCCCAGGCTTCCTTTTTCCGTCTGTGAAGTCGCTTCTCCGCTCGACGGAGTTCGTGATAAGTCTCTGCGCGTGCCCGCGTTCTTTGAGAATGCAACATTACTCGGTATGCGGCATTCTTCCGTTCCGTTGCTAGCTTACATTCATCGTCAAACCAGCCGTTCCGACTCCTTTTGCGGCTGGGGCCAAGTATATTTGTGGCCGTATCCATGATAACGTTCTTCAGGTGGTTGTGAAGATCATTAGTTGATGCTTCATCTCCAGGTCCTCTATTGACTGCAGTTATTGCGGCATCCATTTCCCTCTTATAGGTGTCGCGGAGGGTTGTGTTGTGGATGGCTTCAGTGTTCACTCTCACCTGATTGTCAGAGGGGATTCTAGGTGGTATTGTTATTCGAGCTCGGAGCACCATGCCAACGAGATAGTGATCCGAGTCTATATTGGCCCCCCTATATGTTCTGACATTCATCAAGGCTGAGAGGTGGCGACGTTCGATCAACACGTGGTCAATTTGGTTGAAAGTGGTCCCGTCTGGAGAGGCCCACGTATGTTTGTGGACCGCTTTCCGCGCAAACCAGGTACTTCCAACAACCATTTCGTGTGACCCTGCTAATTGAATAGTCCGCAGTCCGTTATCATTTGTTTTTTCGTGTAAGCTATGGGAGCCAACGTATCGCCTGAATACGGGCTCCTTCCCTACTTGGCTGTTAAAATCCCCAAGTATGATTTTGATATCATATCTGGGACAGGCTTCGAGGGTTCTTTCTACTGCCTCGTAGAAGGTATCCTTCTCCGACTCTGCAGTCTCCTCTGTAGGGGCGTGAACGTTTATGAGGCTTATATTTCTAAACTTGCCTCGCAAGCGCAGAGTGCATAGCCGTTCGCTTATACTTTCAAAGCCGATAACAGCAGGTTTAATTTTTTGGCTGACTAAGAAACCTACTCCGAGCACATGGTTTACTGGATGGCCGCTATAATATATGGTGTAGTGGCTCTTCTCCAGGAAACCGGTCCCTGTCCATCGTATCTCTTGCAACGCTGTTACATCAGCCCTATATTGGGACAGGGTATCGGCTAGCTGCTTATCAGCTTCATCTCTGTACAGGGAGTGCACGTTCCATGAGAAAATGCGCAAATCGTTGTTCCTTTGTCGTTGCCGGGTCCGTCGTTTTAATATCCGTCCTATCCGAGGCTCCTGTTGTGGCTTCGTAACGGTTGTTTTCCGTGTAGGGTTGTCGGCCCTACCCAACCCCCAACCTGGAGGACCAGTTGGTACAATTTGTCCCGTTTTTAGGCGCGGGAGACTCGCCTTCATCCTTCTCCGTCTGCAGCTTTTCGTCAAGAAAGAGCTCCCAGCGGTCACCACGTGGAGGTGGAGATAGGGTTTGGTAGTAGAGCTGTTGGTGTTGGTTCAGCAGGCATTTCCCAGGTTTTATGCTCCATCGTGGGTACCAATCCACGTTTCGCCCCGGGACCTATACTACCCCTTGACCACTATAAGCGGGCCAAATCCTCCTTGACTTGGCACAGGTGGTAAGCCTTCGCCATCTAAGGCCCGCGGGTGCTAAGTAGTGTGAGTAGATTCCGCCGTTTACAGTCGCAGCGAGTCACCGACTGTACCCGCCGGAAGAGTGCCAAGAGCAGAGCCCCGCCTGGCCAATCCGTTAGCCCGCCCATTTCTTTCTATGTGCCTATGACCGGGAAGCCAGAGGAGGGTGATCTTGAGCGTGGCGCCTGGAGGATCTCGTCGCTGAGAGCAAGGCCTTAATGGCCGCTTGAGAATCTGAAGTTAAATAACGATTTATTTTTGAGTTTAGCTCGCGTTTCCTGGTTACATGGACTAACTTTCAATACATTCGTTACGGACAGAGAGGTGTGCTAATTTCGTCTAATCGTGCCCAAAGCGATGAGAAAAGTGTAGTAGTTTCTGACAAAAGGAAAATCGCAAAGAACGGGGAGAATTTCCAAAATAACTGACAATAAAGTGTACCTGCTATATTGGGTTTGAAACTACACATGGTACGTTGGGTATGGTGACGAAGTCGTGTTTACCTATGTATAGAGTCCTAGTATGGTGGCCAATGATGGACCAGAGGAAATTATGAATAAACTACTCTAGTTTCAATTCAACCCCTGCTTTTGCATGGTGGCAGCATGGAAAACACACCTACCCGCGCCCTGCAGCGACTGCTGCAATTGTCACCTTTGAACCTTGTACTGAAGTTGGAGCCGAGTTTTCCAGCGCGCAGGTTGCAAGGTCTCAGCTTAAAGAACTTTGAACTTTGGTAGATGATATAGTAAGCCAGGATGCGAGCAATAAGACCCTATTTATCCATCGCCCCAAGAATAGAAAATCTCCTACAGAACAGTGGCATGCAATGTTATCTAAGCTTGTCTCTGATAATATGAGTGCATTACATGTTGTCTCTTCAATGTTGAACCGTTCATTGAAAAAAGTTTCAATGTTTCTCAAAAATTTAGTTTAGCTATCCATTTTCATGACATAACATTTTCTTGGCTGCCAAGACTCCTGCTCTATCTACCTCCCCCCAATCCCGACCAACTCACTTGACCATTTACTTGTGTACACAGTACAACATAAAATTTCATTAAAACCATCCCCATCCAATTTGTCATTTGTCTGATCCTTGCAAATTTTGATTACCATAACTCCCTCTTATACAAATCGTAAGATGCCTTCAGTTGCCAAAGCATCTCATCCGTTCCTCACTCCCTTTACGGTCCAACGAAAGCCCAAGTGTATTTGCCGTCATTATCATATTATGCATAAAATACAATTCGCACGCATACAACGTCTGGTGGTCTGGGAGCAGCAATCCTTTACACAGGATTTGGCACCAACCGGACACAATCTAATTTATGGATTTCGATTATAATACCGTAGATTTGTCGCTTCTACAATGCACTAACGATGCGGAAATTCCGTAGCTCATCCTTCCTTCTTGATGTCTTCTAAGGTCCTTGGCTGGGAGTTACTGACGCGATGGGCGGAAGACTGTTCAGTGGTGGTCATATTGGCTAACAATAACGGTCATAGGCAAATATCTCTGATATGTCAAGTCAATGTAAGATTCAGGCCGGACTCGGAATTGCCTCCTTCGAGAAAGGCCATATGCATTGGGTGGTAGTTCCGTCCAGTTCAATAATAATTGCCAACCATGTTGGAATTCAGATGATGTCCTTAGGATCTATACAAGCTTAAAATGTATTGTAACTTGGGGAGAATATTTAAGTGAAGATGTTTACCAAGTTTGTGGAGTGTTTAGATGTGAGGACATTTATTCGTTAAAGTTGACGTTCTTTCTCTAAAATCGCACATAGTCCGGCAGTGATTAAGTGACATTGGCACCGCTTTTGTAGCCCCAAATTATCAAAAGAAGAAGTTGTTTTACCTTCTCTTTTGCATAAGAATGAAGAAAATTTCGTCTAAACCGGTCCTTAGCTTGCGTCCGAGCTTTTCTTGAAGAAGCCAGCCAACAACAGCATTGGATATTAGAATATCTAAACCCTTAGTCCTGACATAAAGGACATGAGTTGCATTTTGTTATGTGTCAGCGTAACATTTTCCGAACATTGTGCACAGAATAACCGGCCGACAATTGGGGCCAGTTATGTCCTGGTCATGTGCATGTTGTTGCATTGTTATGTCATCACTCCCGAAATAATTTCCAAGTCACCATGAAATCTCTGATATCCACTTGCCTGCCTATGGGCCGGGGACCGCTCTCGCTTCGCTTGAATGATAGCCGAGCTGAACCCATGCGGTACACTCTCTGTCTCCTCAAGAGACTTTAGAACCCTATGAATGATTACCCAAGGACTTCCAAATGACACTTAACACTAACCAAATGGTTGATAGGTGTGGCAGATATCAAATTTGATAAATGCCATCTACAAATGACTAATGAATGTGTTTGGAAAGCGGACGTTTTCGGACGGAGGCTGCTTACAATTTTTCGGTGCAGGATTGGAATGTGAAATTCTCGCCTGACCGTCATATACAACCTACACACATGCCACGATAATTCCTGGAATCGTCATCGGCCAAAGAAATGGATAAAAAATTAAATCTGAGTGGTCCGGTCTTGAGATAAAAGATGTCATGAACGTTCTAATTGCTGAGGATATTCGTTTCGTTTTCTAAATAATTGGGTAGAGCGGGTGTGACTGCTGCACTTCGATCACATATTACGCCAGTTAGCCTGAAGAGTGTGGTAAAATTGAAACGGGAAAGAATTAAGAAGGAACAGACCCAAAAGATACGAGGACCGCAGCCAAATATCCATGGCTATTTATTGTACTGTGTATAACCTGTCCAAATTCATCTTTAACAAACAGAGCCCCATCCACCTCTCGCATCGATGCTTCACACAAAGCCTCCGGTGAAATAATGAATGACTGTTGACCCTCGGAACGCGTTTGTATGAATGGAGGATTATCCCACGTGCGAGAACTCAGATGAAAAAGGTCTGACTTCCCGCGATCAACCGAGAATGATGGCATGATCGATCAACAATGTGATGGCTAATCGCTGTGCGATCAATGTTTGTTTCGTGTTTATCATTCAAAATTGATGACAACGAAATTGATTTTTCCGATAATAGCTTCATACGTTCCTCGGTGAGACTACACTCGACGAAGTGCCGTGCGTGGATTTGGGAACGGAAATATAATTAAGATGGTTATTACCAACAATTGTGACATGTTACAAATCATTTACACACGGAGACCTCTCATTGTTGGTTAGAGTTCTCTGGTATGGATGCGAATTAATTAAGTGACATGCGGAGGGAATTATCTACAGAAAAGCCATTAGATACTTAGCAAGTATGGACCCAGCATATAAACCACTAATAATGTAGTTTGTTGGCCAAAATGAAGTTACAGGCAGCTGTTAAACCGGACCTATGCATGCGAATGGAACCATCTCCGCACCCTGAAAACTCACCTTAACTTTCTCACATTACATGAGAAGCTAATTAACAACTTCATCATATAGAATTGTTTCAATTCTGACGAAAAAACTCTCTGGAAACAATTTCCAGCTCCCAACTTTTCTATAGGTTCATTAACTCACCGCCTAGGCAGTACGTCCTACCTGGAGCAATCCAACCAACATCTTCCACGTCAGGACGAAAAAGGCCCTCAAAAATTCTCTAAACTCTTGCTTGAGGTTTTTTCGGTTTCGAACTTTGCATCGTATCGTATTGAGTAAAAGTTTGTTCCTTCAGTTCAGCAAAGAGGATTGCATGCTACGTTCCCGCAAAAGGCTTTTGTTCATGTTCAGAAGTTCACCAACCACCGACATACATTTCAACGTAACGAAGGTATGTGATGTATCAATGCAGGAGTTGTTGCAGGGATGAAGACAGGTAAAGGTAAGCGCCAAGAGCGAAGGGAGCATCCTTTCAACTTTCAGCATTCGCTACACATATGCCATTTTTGGCATGTTTCGCTACATGAAAATTTTCCGATGGAAAATAAGCCCACAGGGACATATATAACTTAATTCAGTGAAGGAGTGCGCGCCTTAATGAAAACCGCACAACCATTTAAAGTGCCAGCCGTACACGACCGCTAGCTATAAAGTTCAGTGGATAGTAGAGAGGAAGGGGGTTAACTTATTAGGTAATTCCTTGCACAGTGTTACCTTCGATGGTATTCAAGTAAGAAAAATGTAGAGAAGAGAGTATAAATTCATTTCTGTATCCTTTTTAATAAAACTATCTATTCATGGTTTTTGGGTAGCGAAGTAAAATGCATATACGCATAGAGTACCGGCTTTCTACTCTGGGACGGACTACTCGCTAGAAATCAATTCAGGAGCATATTACCCATGGCTTAGGCAGCTTTAGCTTCTATGTATCTTCATCTTTCTCGTCTTCACAAAGATTTGAATGGAGTTAGGTACCCGACTCCACATATCCAACTTTGTCGCATGGTCTTAATCAAGGTGTCTGAGAGAACCATACAAAGAAAATTTGGTGATGGCGCTCCTTCCTTCCACAGAGTAAGTGTAGTAGCAGGCTAATCGCGATTTCTCAATTTCGTGCAGGTAAAACCGACAATACGGAAAATAGACAATAATTAACCTCCTCGTGCCTCTAGTTAAACCATGGTCTCCATGATCCGTTCTTTTGTAATTGCTGCCGTGCGCTAAAAGCTTTCTCTTTACGTTACCTTTAACCTTGTTGGGGTTTTATTATTATTCTGTTAAGGGAAAGTCGCACCGCGTCCTTGAAGAACTATTGTGCCCCTTTTACTGGTTACAGTGTACCTGTTGATCATAGTATCTCAAGCAGGTCTGTAACCGTTAGGAACTTTAGTATGTTCCCCACTTCCAGATGTTTCAGTTTTGCATTTGGTATTAAGTGTTCTCCCAGATGTATCGACCTACTTTGCACAAGTGCCGGACACTGTCCCAGGACGTGCATAGAGGTTTCGTCCTCCTCCTCACAAAACCTGCAGGCAGTGTCCGTAGATATCCCTAGCTTCCCTAGGTGGTAGTTCAGCCGACAATGACCAGTGAGAATTCCCACTATGATTCGGAGGTTCTTTTTGGTGAGGTTTAAGCAATCCTTTGTACGCATGGGTTCGTATCCCCCAATAAGCACTCTGGACTGCTCCATCCCTGGTAGGCCCGCCCAATATAATTCCCTCAACCGTTTCTCTTCGTTTCTTAGATTCATAGCCATGAAACCGTTTCCGATTTCATTGTTGGGGTTTACAGATTTTCGTTTTACAGCGTGCAGAGCAATTGGGCTCACTCTAGCTATCACCAATACCGCTGGCTTGGAAACATTGCGGTAGGCAGATTGCTTGCTAAGCGCACCAGCCCACATTTCACCACCGTAGAGAGGAACAGATTGAACCGCTTTTATTGGCAAAAGGCACTTAAACAACCCGAGACCTTGGATATTGGCCATCAACCAGATAATCTCAAATATTCCGGCTTCAGATGCTTCGAATCTGTTCGAAGAAACTATTTTCGAGTATGTCATTTTGTTGGGATATTTCATCGTTGAATCGAATTCGGTTTTATCTTAGGATAGTGAGAATCAGTATAACCGCTACATCATCGTTTAACCGAAAGTGCGCCAACAAGGATCACAGCATTATTCGTGTATCCGACCAGGAGTATCGAGCATCTCAAGGCACATTTGACCACCATATAAGGCTTCCTAAATATCTGGGCCTTATATGATGGTCTAATGCAGCGGTATCTTCGCGGAACTACTAGTCAACGCTCAATGCGTGCCCACTTTCCGAAGCAGAGGGCTAGGCTCAATTGTTGATCTGACTTTCCTCAGTACTTCGTTAGTGAGAGGGATGGTCTGGCGGGTGAGTGAACGACATTAGGAACGAAGGAGGCGACAGTCGAGTGAGCAACAAAAGCGGGAAAACCAGGACAGTTCGGTGGTCCACCGGAGACATTCCTGGCGGCTTTAGAAAGAGGTTACAATCCGAAGGGAACGGTGCTGGAAAAAGTGAGCTAGTTATATCAACGGATAACTGAGGCATGCGACTCTACAATGCCGTAACGTAAGTTCCATCACAGTAGGAAACCAAACTACTGATGGAACTAAGAAATCGTGCTGTTGAGAGCATCGTATCTGCAAGCGAGGAGGCTTTTCCAAAGGACTAGAGAGAATCCAGAACATCGGCAGCCGGAGAAGGAATACCGCGATCTTCGAAGTCTCTTTAAGAAGGCTATACGGGAAAGGAAGCGGAATTGCTACAAGCAGTTGTGCCTTGAAGCAAATACGAACTCGTGGGTCGCTGCTTACAAGGTTGTAATGAACAGCATTCGTGGATAAAAATCACTCCAAGTGACGTACCCGCGATTCTTGTTCAAAATAATCGCAAGAAGAAAGTGGACCTCACCCAATGGTTCAACAGGATGTCTTCTCAATCACCAGGGAAACCGAGGAGGAAGTATGGGAGATGTGTAGCCGAATTGAGGACAATGAGGCTATGGGATTGGACGGAATTCCTAACAAAGCTCTGAAATTGGTTGCTAAAATTAGGCCCGCATAGTTCATAAGTACATTTGAATCATGCATGGTTGAAGGAGTGTTTCCCGCTCAGTGGAAGAGGCAGAGGCTGATTCTGCTAATGAAGCCTTAAAAACCATCTGGCGCACCCTCTTCATATCGCCCTATTTGTCTTTTAGACAGTGTGGGGAAGAGGAGGGTGATATACAACAGTCTGCTCCCTTTCGTCGAGGTAGCTTGGGACCTATCGGAGCGCCAGTATGGAATTCGTATAGCGCGGTACACGGTTGATGCCATTGCAACGGTCGGGGGCCTGGCCCGGGAGGCATCGACCGCTGGTAAGTGTTGCGCGGTGGTAATGCTGGATGTAAGGAATGCCTTTAACTAAGCCAACTGGAGTTGAATTAAGGGGATCCAGGCTAAACTGGGTGTTTTTGGTTACGTAGCCCGGATAATCGAGAGTTATTTTTCGGAGAGACTTCTTTGGCACGAGGCGGACGACGGGCCAAAGGAATATGTTGTGAAGCCAGGTGCTCCCCAAGGTTCCGTACTGGGGACCCTGCTGTGGAACATAATTTTTGACATAGTGGTCGACTTTCGCGGGCCAAGGGAAGCAACATTGATTGGTTTGGCAAACGTCCTGGTAATGGTACTAGCTGCGAAACACCACCAGGACGTGGAACTGTATGTAATCGTAAGTGCAACTATTCATGTCATCAAAGCACGGCTCGAAATGGTGAAATTGGACCTGGCGGAAGATAATATGGAGACGGTCCTTATTAAGAATCGCAGTAGAAACAACACTGTCAAAATCCGGGTTGGTATTCACGAGGTCGTTTCAAAATCGATCATTAGATACCTGGGGGTAATGATCGATGCAAAGTTGAGATTCTAGAGGCGCGAAGCGGTAGCAAAGGCTAATTCATCTCTAGCAAGGATGATACCAACTGTTGGAGGATCAAAATCTAGTCGCCGGCTGCTTATCGCAGAAGTGGTGAAATCTATCTCTATGGGGGGCAATATTGCCTTGCATCTTTTAGCGAATAAGGTACACTGTTTCTACCGGAAGGAGGATGGAGCTGTATGGGAGATGGCAGCAACAGTGGAATAATTCCGAAAAAAGCCGCTGGACCCATACACTGATCCCGTGTATTGATAGATGATTGGATGAGTCCCCAGACTATCCCAAATGCGCCACTAGAGGACCTCATAATTTTGTGGAGGAGATGCTGAGGACCGCAGCAAATTAGAGGTCGATAAACGGAACAGTAACTGCGATGCAGGAGAAGCTGAAGACGACGGACGCGTGATTTCGTTGTGCTGGTGTAAACCAGAGCCCCCTTCGCGAAGTAATACGCGGATTTTCATGTCTCGTTATTTTCCTCTGGATATTCTACGTAGGGCGTGCTCGGTTAAGCAATCCCTCAACATCAGTAAGTTGTATTCTGGAGCGTGAAAACGATTTTCCAACGTCTTAAGCATGTTGGTCCACCTTGCAGAACCGAAGGCATTCCTTATCTCCTTCGCCATCAAACGTTATGTTTCCCAGTTCGACTGACGGCTTAGATATTTTTCGCATCAATTGTAGATCCCTTCGCCTTGAAGTCATATTTGATTGATGGCAGCCAGTATTGGTTTGAATACCTTTTTGAGTAGCTTTCCCGCTACGTACACCATATCGGCGTGTTTTCGGCAACTCTCAGTCTCCTCTATTTTGATGGTTTATCAGGACCAGCTTCGTGATTTTTCAGCGGTTGGGGGGGGGGGGGGCGTCTGCTCCCAGATATATATTAACGGCGGGCTTAGGTTAAGCCTCCTCTCCGTTACCAGTGAGATTTGAACCGCGACCTTCCGCTACGATAGCCTAGCGCTCTAACCACCTGAGATATCCGAGGGTTGTTGTTGAATGCCTTGACATAATCCATATAGTAACTAAACAGGTTTCTTTAGCCTCTAGTTTCTTGTCCTACAACTACCGAGTCGGTCTTTGCGGCCCCTTGAACCAACTCGACAGCCGTTCTGCTCCTCGGGCGGAATGTTGTTGGTTTCGAGGTGCGCATTGACCCTTCCACTAAGAGTGGATGTTATGAATTTGGTAAGCAAGTAATCGGTCTTGTAACTACGGGGTCATCCAGCGTGTCCTTCTTAGGGATAAGGTAGGTAATTCCCACAGTGAGGAAGGGTGCAAATTTCTCCGGCCGACTAATGACCTGATTTATGCTGTGTGCCAACCGACCATGTATACTAGTGAACTTTTTGTACCAGAAGTTCCGCGCCCGATCCAGACCAGGGCTCTTCCAGTTCTTCGAATTATTTATCGTCGAACTTCTTTTTCGGTAGCATCCACGGAATTCATGCTAGATTTTGTGACATGGCGGGTGCCTGCAGCAGTGATCCACTCGGCATGCTTAACATGCTGGGCGGGTAATCACCAAAATCTATCCCAATACTCTTTCACTTCTGTCACCGAAAACTGTACTGTCTGCACGCTCTGTTGGGATTCGTTGAGAGACATCAAAAGCTCCGCTGATTCCTCGCGTATGATGCATTCTGGACACGTCTGGAATGACTTTCGCCATATCGTCGTAATCGACTACATATGACAGAAAGTTTCTTCTTTATTGTGTCCAGAATGTCAACTACGAGTGTTTCACTGGAGAGGGCATACTTCCTGTAAACTCTATGCACTTTATTCTCACCAGCCTGCTGGAATTGCCAGTGCTGATTTGAATCAGCTTAGCAATGCCCTGCCTTAGTGACTCCCGTCGACGATCCAGACGAATTTTCCATGGTGGTTCTCTTCGATCACTCAAGCCAATAACGCAAAAGCGAATTTTCTGACCGCGCAATTTGACAGCCGTAACTGCACCACAATACACAAGTAACTGTGTTTGCAGTAGCGACATATTAGCACACAGATACAATCTCATCATTTGAGATCAAATTCTCGGAGTTGCTGGAGATGCATAGAGCCTGGAAATATCTGGTCTATGCAACGAATCCACACGCTCTTTGGAATTCGTCCTGAACTTCAGCAGAGATTTCAGCTGGACGGCGAGTACTGAAACTGTTGCCTGCAGTGCGGTGTGGGGTTGTTGATGCAGCTGCCTCTGCCTCATCGACTCTTGGTCACCAGTTTCGGGGATGACCTCTAGTCGAGCACGCTTCCTGATGACGGCCGGGATTGTGTCACTGCGAGTAATAAAGCGGTACCGGTCTGTGACTCCCTGCATAGTCACGTGCCCGAATTGCGGGAAACGTTCGATGAACTTCTGGTGCAACAAGGGGCGGTAAGATGTTGTACCCGCCTCTGCCGTTATTTCGTAGCGGATGATAAAGAGGTTCATCTCCTCAGTCTACTTCATCCGCTGCCTACCCGAACCTGCGGAAGTGATCGTCATAGATTCGGGCGAAACAGCTGCAGAAGGCGGAGCAATACTCTTGGCAGGTCGAACACCCCACGGTTATCGTTTTCGAGGCCATTCTCCAATATGAAGGTCTGACGTCTCTAACACAGGATAGGAACTGCAAAAGCAGTACCTCAAGTGTATCTGAGACGGAAGAAGCATCAACTCTCTTCTCTGTGGAAACAACGAAGCAACATATCCCAAGCTGCACCCAACATTTACCAAAAATCCCAAAATCGACAACCCCTTTTAAAAAACCTTCTCATTATCCAACATATATGGTGAATTCTCCTTGCCTTACATCCACCCTGTTAGATTTACCTGTCTTTTAACAAACTTCAATTTCGGTGGCGTTCAAAGTCTTAACGAGCCCAACTTTTCTGTGTTACACCAAACAGTTCTTCCTCTTTTCCTAAATGATTTCGCATGTTCTGGAAACGGAAGTCTTACAGGCCATTTTACAATAATATTGAAATAATGCGTGCGTATGTGGAATACCCACGGATGGGCGTACATACATATCTTTCTACAAGAAATTTTATGTTGGTAATTAATCTAGAGAGTGAAGAAATGAAGGTTTTGTAAAAAAAGTGCGCTTGGCTACTTGGAGTTAACAGTGGGTTGGTGCAATTTTTAGTCAAATAATGGACTGAATTTGGGCCGCTGAAAGTTTTACGCTTTGAATGCTTTTTTCAACACCAAGAAAAATCATAGAAAGTAACGTGGACTTCGCAATTTGCTGATATTCGAGGGATAACAAGTTTTGACCCCTTCAAAGTAGGCAATGGGAGTTTCTACTTGGCTTCCAACCAAACGATTTAAAATGTTAATTTCTTGTAACACTGTCTTCTCCCATACTCACCGAGAATAGGGGCTAGTGAAGGAAACGCTAGTTAATAGACCAAAGTGCCTCCAGCACTCCTTAAGACGACGCTGGTAATTATGATGCTGGCGGTGGCATTCCAAGCTCATTGAAATTGCAATACTAATGCAACCACTCAATTTGAATGGCATTGTCCACGGAGCCAACAATCAGCCAAATGAAGGCCAGCAATGATCACAAAATTCACTTAGAGATGATTCGTAAATGTCGCATTGTTTGAAGGCAGTCAAGAGTTACATTGGATATGTGACGATATCATGGCCGGGGGAGGTGAGTTCAGGCTGCTCGGCACTATCGGACTCCGCAGCAATAGACAGGTGCATTCATTCTTTTATTAAGTGCCTTAATTGCAAAACACTTGTTTAATGGGCCGACCATTCCTGCGAGATTCCTTTCGTGCAGGTTGTAGCCGGTGGAGTCAATGAGGGTCTTAAATGGAACAAATTAACAAATGAGCCCGATTATGAGGGTTGGGAAACAGAGAATGCAATGTTCATTGGATGGAAACAAACAAGGAACAAATAACTTACAAGTCATGTGGAAGCGTGTTTGTTGTTTGCGTGAGAATTGAAGTTTGAAATGATGTGATGAAACCATAACTTGGCTTTTTTGAGCGTTGATTCTCTGGTCTAAATCTCGGAGTTTATTTTATTACTTTCAGATACAAAGTTATCTATTGTATCTTGCAAAAGAGGTTGTTCGAAGCAACTTCATATTCGATTACTTGCTTTCTTTGATTAAGTTTTCCGTCTGAGTAAATTTAGAGTTGAAAAGGAAAATAGGAGAAGTTTTTTTGGACTCAAATGATCTTCATTATGATAAAACCGTATCTCGGCAACCAGTTGCGCTTCTTATTAATGTAAATTCTTCTCGTTTAGTCAATTAACTTTCGGTTTCATCCTGTGCGAAATGTTTTCAAACTATAATAAATGGAAGAATTTGGTGATTTCTTAAAGAAATAAAATCCTGGGGATAAATCCGTAAGACTGAGCCATCAGGGCCGACTTTGCCCCTATAAAATTCTCGAAAAAAGGACATTTTCTAGGTTCGCTTATACATGCATGTTCACTTCTGTGCATAAGCTTGACTTACCTACAGGTGGCTACGGCACGGCAATCGTCCTAGCCCTCATACTCGTGGGAATTAAAATAAGTAACTAGACTAACTAAACTGGTACACCAAGGGGCGGTAACATGTTGTACCCACCCCCGCCGTTATTTCGTAGTAGGAATGGATGATGAAGAGGTTCATTTCTTCAGTCCACTTCATCCGCTGCCTACACGAACCTGCTGAAGTGGTCGCCATAGATTGTGGCGAAACAGCTGCAGCAGGCGGAGCAATGCTGTTGGTCGTCGTGGAACCTAAACGTCGAACCGCCCCACGACTAGCGGTTTCGACGCCGTGCTGTCCATTACGGGAGCCCGATCCAGTCAGCAAGTCAGACGACTCCCGCCAGTTATCCGTACCGGACCTCAAGTTTTTCCTTATTCTCATTGAATGGATTTCCATTTTATACCTAACTGCCAGGTGTGGGGATAGCTTCCTCAGTGAGTAATCTACAAGACTTCAAAGTTCCTGCAGTTTCCTCACCTATAATCTGAGACGCTGCGGTGGCGTACAGCCATCCAGACTGAAGCTATCCATCCCCCTCCTTTCACAACCGGGCTTGGGTCGAGCTACGGCGGGCTATCATTAATTTTATTTGAGAATGTGTCCGTGAAAGAAACGATCACTTTCGCACTCCCAAACTTTCCAGTAAATGTCAAAACTAAGATCAGCTTCGGAAAGTATTAACCGATACCTTTCATTTGATACCCCACCAGACTATATTTGGTGAAAAAAATTTACATTCCCTTTTGCATGTATGGGGACCCCTTAAATTCGATGTAGAATTATGTAACTCACTCTATGCGTGAGTGTTCACAGTTTCCACCTTTTCACGTGTGGATCGCCACAACGGTCTTCGAGCAAATTGCGTATGACGGAAAGACATACAGACAGGAGAGGCCAGATCTCCCATCAGGCGCGACTCCAGCTGGCGGATTCGGGCATACCTTTTGATGTGTAAATAATGGGTAAATATGTGTTCATGCATTTTTCTTTTCTAACTGTGCGTGGACTAGTGTTTGCTCATCTCTGGTGCGCGGACCAAAATGGTCATGGAAAGGATACCCAGAACATAAAGCCATTATGGAAGACAAGAGAAGGAGGAAACTTACGGTGTAGGGGTTCCGAATCCCAGTACCGGCGGCTTTCGGAAGTGAGCAAGAGGGCTCTCGGTCGTCGGTATGCCTCGGTGGTGGTATCTAATGATACAAGTATTTTAGATTTGGAAAAGGTGGTATTTAAGCAAAGTACTACTCTACTGAGAATACCAGTAGCAAAATCGAAGAAAGATGAGTTGAAACAAGATCGCTGGACGACAAAACCAGCACCAACATTGACCGTACATATTCAAGGGGAGCGACAGCAGGAGGTACTCCAGGACCAGGAAAAGGATCCATTCAGAAGAAGTTCGAGATCTCTGCCAATGTCAAACATCATGAAAGATAAACCAGAGCGAGGGTTAATGAATGCCAAATGTGAAGAAGTATTTAAAAGTAGTAATCAGGTTAGGACTCATAGAGGGGAGACCCCTGATCCAGAGGAATTATCCTTCACACAGCTTGGTGCAAAAATAATTTAGCTGTCTGAGTTCATCAAGGGCAATCACAACGTGCACTAAGCCATAAAAAAAATGGTGAGAGGTATTAGAGTGCTCTACAATAAATCGAAGCAGGAGGAACGAAATTCCAAGGACAAGTCGAAATCTGCTGCCTCAACGGTGTCACAGGCGACCCAAGTGATACCTAATCGTATTGCAATCAACCTGCGACCAAACAAGAGAGTGCGGGAAAAAGATGTGGATCCTCTGGGAAATCAGCAGGCGCCTAAGAGGAAAGAGGCCATGCAAATAGTTCCGAAAAACGGAATTAAAAGAACCGAAAAGAGAAAGCGAGCCCCCGAACTCAGCAATCGAATCGGAAAAACCCAAGGGGAATGAAAATCGTTGATGGAGGACCAAAGTAAAAAAGCGAATAAAAAACTCACTTAGGGAGAATGTCACAGTACGGACTCAAAAATATGAGGTCTATATACACTGCAAGGATCTCGATGATCCTTGGTGGAACAGTTCAAGTTGGAAGAACTTGCCGAGGAGTCCATTGTGAGTATGCGGAGAGCCTATGGAAATACTGAAACGGCTACATTGCGATTACCAGTGGACGCAATGCAGAAGTTATTGGCGGCTGGGAAGATTCGAATCGGATGGGTTGTTTGCCGTTTAAGAAAGCAGATTTCTCTAAAGAGGTGCTTCAAATGCCTCGCGTTTGGTCATTTCGCGGACGCATGCACCAGCGGCATTGCTTGGTTCAATGGATGCAGAAGGTGTGGGGAGAAAAGCCATATTGCCAAAGAGTACAAGAGGGATCCTAAATGTTTATTGTGCGAAGCAAGGGAGGGACGGGATTACCGGTATATTACCGGAAGTGCTAAATGTCCGGAATTTAGGAAGGCGCTGACTTCATTGAGTTGTTGAGGTTGAGGTTTATTCAAATAAACTTCAATCATTGCAGGGTCGCTGTGGATTTACTCGAGCAAACCACCTACTTATCCGAGGTGGAAATTGCCATCATTAGTGAACCCTATAGAAACCGTAACGGTGGTGTACGGGTTACAAATTCGACTGATGGAGCGGCGATATGAGCATACGGTCGACAAGCTATCCAATGTATTGGGAGTCAGACAGCCTATGGCTATATGTGGGCGAAAATAAACAGGATATATGTGTGCAGCTGTTACGCCCCACTAAGTCTGACACTGTCTGAATTCGAGGCAATGCTTGACAGTCTTGTTCTCGACGCAAGGGTTCGTAATCTAAGTGATTGCTGGTTACTTCAATCCTTGGGCCCGAGAGTGGGGTTACGAAGAGACAAATCCAAGGGGGCTCTACTCTGGTGGGTTACGCCGACGATATAGCGCTGGTTCCGGTAGCAAAGGATCTCGAAGATGCTGAGTTACACTCATGCGAAGCAATAAGTGCTATTAAGGATTGATTAGAGAGTTCTAGTCTGACACTTCCGGAGGAAAAAACGGAAACGGTCCTCATCACCAGGCGCGGTAAAAGAAATTATGCCCGCTTTCAAATTGGGAATCATATTATCACTTTTAAGCCTGCCAACAAATACTTGGGAGTGATGAAAGACGGAAAGCTCAGCTAAAAGCAACATGTACAGTATGCTTATGACAAAGCATCCGCCGCAAGTGTCGTCCTGGGAAGGATGATGCCGAACGTTGGGGGGGGGAGGGGGGGTGCGGCATGCTTCCAGGTTGCTTATAGCTAGGATAGTGAGTTCGATCCTGCTCTACGCAGTCTTAGTTTGGGGAAAGGCATTGCAGGGCACTTTTAACGCTATCAAACTGAGTGCAACCTACTGAAGAACAGCCCTAAGGGTGTGCTCAGCATTCAGGACTGTCTCAGATGATGTGGAATTCGTCAAATCGGGAATGATGTCCGTTGACATCTTGGCAGTGCAGATGACGAACATATACAAAGGAGAGTCTATCTCTCCTTTATCGCAGACTAAGCCGAAATTGAGAGATCTCTGCAGTTGAGAGTTGGAAAGAGCGTAGGGAATGCTTGGGAAAGAATCGGTGGACACATAGACTCATTTCTACCATCAAGGAGTGGTTGGAGGGATGGCATGGTGGGATTAATTATAATCTTTCCGAGTTTCTCTCGGGGCATGGAGGATGTCGCCAGTACCTGTTCAGGTTTAAACTAGATACCTCACTCTATTGTCCAAACTGCAATGGACTCCCAGAGGACCCAGAGCATGTATTCTTCCACTTTCCAAGGTTTGTGGAGGAAAGAGAGAACCTAGAGGAGACTCTAGGGGAGTTACCAGTACCAGAAAGTCTAGTGCGAAGAATGCTAGCATGTCAGGAAGACTGGGAAGTGACCCACTCCATGTTCGCATCTATCCAGAGCAAACTGCGAAAGGCAAAAAAATTAGAAAAACGTGGTTACGTACGCCCCGTAGAGACGAAAGGTGACCTAGCTAAAGTGAGATGACTCCTTACCTTATGACGGTTCCACGGGGCTCGGGGGAGTCGCGGATGGTTTCAGTGGGTAAGAATCTAACACCACCAAAGTTGTAAATATTGATTGGACTTAATGAAAATGTATATATTTGTACCATAGAGAGATTAGAACTTCAGAATAAAAAAACATATTTTTTAAGGTAAGGCCATGCGTTGGGTCAAACTGCTCACTTATTCGCCGTTTTCCATTTCAGCAATTTAGTCATTTGAGGTTTTACGGAGGTTTCAGTCATATTTTGGATTTAGATTGAGGTGCAGCCCTGCCCTGGTAGTTGGCAATTATTAACTCAAGATGCTCATTGGCTCTCGCAAACCTTCACTTTTGTTAGACTGTTTTACTTGAAAACATACCCCGACCTCTGTTTCTGTACAAGACAATGATCTTGCCAGCCCTCATGTATTCCTCAGAGACTTGGGTTCTTAACAACGAACTGTTGGTAACGAAGAATTTTTAGCCCCCTAAATGAGGATTGACAATTCCGCAGCTTTTTTAACGACGGCATTTATGAGGGATACCACGGCAGTCTGGTTGTGGATGTGGGCGGGTCACTTAATCCGTATCGGTGAAGATGATCCACCCCAGAAAGCCTATAAGGGCAATATCTATGGAGGCAGGACAAAAAACTAAACAATACCGGGATGTTTGAAGTCTTTTAAGGCAGCCCTAGACAAGATACTAGTTGTGGTGCCGTTGATGATGATAATACCTATAAGATGTCACAGGAAGGTTGATCCTATTTGTTCTTTTTTTCCGATTAATAGTTCGCTTTTACTTGGTCTACCAACCATGAATTCGGAATATGCGATCTAACAGGCTCCCAATAGGGCCCTTACTCACAAAAATAATTGTCAATGGATTCGATAAATTCACCTTTTTTAACTTGCTTTAGTCTTACAGATTGAGGAATTGTAAATGCTGTTTATCTAATAAATAAAGATAAGTTATCCTTGGTAAGTAATATCCAATGAAGCAATAAAGTATTTTCCTTTGTCTGACATTCTAGGTGAAATATCATCTGATATAACCGCGTCATCCTTTCGCACAAAGAAACAACTTCAACATTCAAGTAATCCCCTCCCCAAACATTCAAAACTTGCAACTTTACATTATCTGCAAACTAGTCATTTTTCTAGTGGGTTATTGTTACATGGGAAAACATGACACTTTACTAGATGTACTGTGTCAGTGCATCCAAAAATACGGTGAGTAATTACCCGCAAAATTCAGTGAGTGACATGGAAAAAGTGCAGACACGGTGAAACTATGAGAAGACCACCAGAATGCAACAGGCACTAAATTCCACTGATGCTCTTGGGTCACTGAGTCACTATGTGACTTTACAGTTTTAATCTTATTTATAATAAAGTCATAACATTGTCTTTTATGTTCAGAGTTGAGAAAAGTGAAAATTTGCATGTTGCCGAAAGACGTAGACAGTTTGACCTCATTTTTGACTCTCTTAAACAGTCTTATGCAAGTCTGTATGTGCAACTTATCTTAATGTTGTCAACTGAATGTAAAAGATGCACAAACGTGCATATGTTTCCTGTTGAATGAATCGTACGTAGTAATCGTCTAACTATTGTCCCCTAAAATGGCTACTAAAGGACATTCATTTAGCCAATGCTTCAAGTTCAATTTAGCTGAGCCTCACGTTCTACACTTTTTATACGCTACTAATTTTAAACCAAAATATTGATTATCGTAATTTTAAGTGAATATAATGAGAAGGCCAAATGGAAAACAGGAACTTTAGCGATACTCACTGCCATTTTTCAAAATTTTTTCGGATTTGTGGCCGCGATACCATACGTATCTTAACCATTTTGATGCATTCTCATATCAAAGCTATTACCCAAAATCATAATTTCGAGACTTTCCAATCAATAAGTAAATAGAAAGCTGCACCTATGTACTTCCCACCTCCTCTACTTTCCCGGATACCGAGACAAAGCTGTTAAGCCAGCCAAGAGAATGAATGAAGCAAGCAATTAACACGAGCTATGAATTTAACTATTTTGTTGCGAATTCGAATGATATTTATAGCCGCATGATAAACGATCCGACACGACTAATTGCAGAGGAATTAGTGTTTAATTTAACATGCACTGAGCAGGCAGTCGCCCAGCCTGTAAATACTTTGCCAGGAGCTTCTTCGTCTAATTGAAGTGGCGGGGGTTAAATGAGGGACATATTTTCAGCCAAATCACAGATGATTAGATTCAAGTCTTTATTATCTAGATGGAATCCCCTAAGACGTTGCCAATTCAGTCTGTATTAAAAATGATGAAAGGAGGAATCAACTTAAATTTACAAAAGTAGCAGCCAATGACTGCTTTGCTGCCATTTTTACGTTCATTTTGCAGATAACTTTTGTGACGACCAAAACCAGTGAGAAAAAGTGTTTCCTCCATTGGCCTGGTCCGCAAAAAAAAAAATAACCCCTATGAAGTAAGAACCCTTACTACTTGCTTTCCTTACATGATAATTCACGAAAATTGGCGTATGCCATCTCGTCGCGTCTAAATTTGCGTCAGGATGGACCTTAAAAACTGGAATACTGGAAAATGAGAAAAAAAAACTGGCTGTTTATAGGAGGAAAGTACGATTGAAACGAGAAGAACTGTGGCACGATGCATTCTCTCTTTCAGCCTCAATTGGAGCGGTGTTTGTAGGCTTCATCATCATCATCAACGGCGCAACAACCGGTATCCGGTCTAGGCCTGCCTTAATAAGGAACTCCAGACATCCCGGTTTTGCGCCGAGGTCTACTAATTCGATATCCCTAAAAGCTGTCTGGCGTCCTGACCTACGCCATCGCTCCATTTTAGGCAGGGTTTGCCTCGTCTTCTTTTTCTACCATAGATATTGCCCTTATAGACTTTCCGGGTGGGATCATCCTCATCCATAAGGATTGAGTGACCCGCCCACCATAACCTATTGAGCCGGATTTTATCCACAACCGCACGGTCATGGTATCGCTCATAGATTTCGTCATTGTGTAGGCTACGGAATCGTCCATCCTCATGTAGTCGGCCAAAAATTCTTCGGAGGATTCTTCTCTCGAACGCGGCCAAGAGTTCGCAATTTTTCTTGTTAAGAACCCAAGTTTCCGAGGAATACATGACGACTGGCAAGATCATAGTCTTGTACAGTAAGAGCTTTGATCCTATGGTGAGACGTTTCGAGCGGAACAGTCTTTGTAAGCTGAAATAGGCTCTGTTGGCTGACAACAACCGTGCGCGGATTTCATCATCATAGTTGTTATCGGTTGTGATTTTCAACCCTAGATAGGAGAAATTGTCAACGGCCTCAGAGTTGTATTCTCCTATCCTTATTCTTCTTCGTGTTTGACGACTGCGGTTTGATGTTGTTGGTTGATTCGTCTTCGGTGCTGACGTTGCCACCATATATTTTGTCTTGCCTTCATTGATGTGCACCACCTGCTCGATCTAGATGAAAGCAGTTTGTACGTCTCGAGTGGTTCTTCCCATGATGTCGATATCGTCAGCATAGGACAGTAGTTGGGTGGACTTGAAGAGGATCGTATTTCTTGCATTTACATCAGCATCACGGATCACTTTCTCGAGGGCCAGGTTAAAGAGGACGCATGATAGCGCATCCCCTTGTCGTAGACCGTTGTTGATGTCGAATGGTATTGAGAGTGATCCTGCTGCTTTTATCTGGCCTCGCACATTGGTCAGGGTCAGCCTAGTCAGTCTTATTAATTTCGTCGGGATACCGAATTCTCTCGGCCGGATCCGTCGACAGCTCTCTGCCGACGTCGATGGGGCGATGTGAGCATAGCTCTGCCAAGTGGCGTGACTGACCGTGCGGCCGTGGCAACTCCAATACATTGTAGTGCCTCTGGTCCGAAAGAAAGCCCAGTCAGAATCGCTAGTCGTTAGTGAAATCCGCTACAGGATGAAACCCGAAGACAAGGGAGCAGAGGTGTCTTCCATACGGAAAACTAGGGGTGGCGGAGTCCCCGTCGAACTAGGCCCAAAGACGACTTTCAAGAGTACGTTCTGCGAAGTGGTCAAGGGGTTATTGGGGGAGAAGGCTCTTGTTTCCAGCCAAGAGCCCATGTGCTTTCGAGAAATCCGAGATCATGACTGCCTCACAGAAAAGGTCCAGCTGGAGGAGGCGATAAAGTGTGAATGTCCAGAGATAACCAATGCCCGGATAGGTATCATCTCTGTAAATGCTCGAGGCCAAAAACTCGACGGGGTGGAAGTCCCCGAGCAATATGCGAGGAAACTCCTTAGCAGCGGGAGAATCAAAATTGGATGAATAGTACGCAGGGTACGAATGCAGATAGTCCGCTCCAAGTGCTACAGGTATCTGGAGGGCAGCATGTCGGGGATGTGGCTAGGTAGGTCATCAAGCGAGCACCTGCAATGAAAGCAAGAGTTGCGTTTTCTGCAGGGTTCGTAGCGCATCTAGTGAGAGCGTCGCACACATTGCGGACTCGGAACGGTGTCCAATCTTCAGGGCGGAATTGGAAAGGGCTAAGATGCGAATGGCATGATCCTCATTTTACAAAGTAACACGCACCGGAGTGCAACCGCTCACCAGTTGCTAGCACAGTTCGCTGTGGAAGTAAATGCTGACCTAGTGCTAATTAGCGAACAATATCGAAACAAGAGACCCGTCCTCATGGCATTTCGACTTATCGAGCACCGTTGCCATCTGAGTTCGGGACGACGTTCGACTTCGTGTTCTTTCCGAAGGCTGAGGTAACGGGTTTGTCTGGATCCGGTGTTTAAGGATAACGTTTTTTAGCGTTTACCAGACGCCGAACGAGACGATGCCGGACTTTCGGCGTCGGCTTGATGCTCTCGAGGACGCCGTTTCGAGCACGGAGCGACGAATCCTGGTAGGCGGTGATTTTAATGCCAGGGCCCTTGAGTGGGGCATGCCTCAGTCGGACTCCAGAGGGAAACGGATTCTGGAAATGGCGGCGAGAACTGGGCTCGTTGTTTTAAACACCGGATCCACGCCAAAGTTTCGGTGCCCAGGCTGTGAAGGAAACATTCCTGACATCACTTTTGCCACCCACTTCGGTTTACGCGAGTCCTAGAAGACTTCTCTGTGTGATCACCAGTACATCGCGTTCGAAGTGGTTGACGCAACTTGCCGGCGAGCACCAACACGACGCACCCCCTGCCTGTTGGAGCAGGCAGAGTCGCGTGGGGGGCGTGTGAGGCTTTTATGCCCCCGGTGCGACAAGCCTTCCATGTACTGGTGGACAGCAGAAATTGCCGACCCACAGAGGGAGTGTTATAAGCTTTGCCATTTGGCACAACGTTTGGACGACAACGAGGAGGCATGCGTCATAAAGGCACAGTATAGATCAGCAAAAAGGAGATTCCGCAGCGCTATAAACAAAGCAAACCTCGCGGTAGGCAGAACCTTGCCAACGAAGTGAATGAGGGCCCGTGGGGATTTGGCTATAAGCTTGTCAACCGGAAAATTGGGTCTCTGCGAGGCCCTGCATACTAAGCACCGACCAGATGGCCCGCATACGGGCATTGTTCCCCAGATATTTTGTAGGGCTTGATGTCAATAGCGCGGAAACCGTCGAGGATTACCTCCTTTTCACAATGAGAGAGCTCGAATAAGCAGTTCTCATCATGAAAAGCAAGAAGGCACCAGGTCCTGATGGCATCCCGGCGTAAGTTTGCTAACTGGTGTTCCGTGAATGGCCAGAATTGCAGCTTGAGGGGGTCAACGCTTGCTTGAAGGAGGACATGTTTTCTTGACGCTGGAAACCGGCCAGACTCGCGCTGATCACCAGGGGAAAAGGAAGCCAGGAGCTCCTGTATGCATACCGGCTGCTGTGTGCGCTTGACATGGCGGGTAAACTGTTTGAGAAGCTCATCAGGAGTAGACTCGCAGAAGGGATCCGCCCTGTCAGGGACTTATCCCTAAGGCAGTTCGGTTTCAGAACAGGGAGATCCACAGTGGATGCTATTAGGGAGGTCGTCGATGCGGTTTATCGACCCGAGGCACACAGCCGCCGATCTAGACGGATAGTGTTCCTCATAACGCTTGATGTCAGAAACACCTTCAAATTTGTAAGATAGACAGATATGCTAGGCACATTAGAAAACTCATTTCATGTGCCAAACTATCTCTTGCGGATATTGATTAGGCTAATTCTCTGATGACTGGGGGGTGTTTAGTTGGTAGTCAAGGCATCTGACTGGCCATACTGTCGAAAATGTCACCCGAGCAAATATTCACTCGTGACTTTGCCGTTAGGCAGATGTGCAAGGAATGGACTGCGAAACTTGTGTTCACCGGGATACGCATTCGACCAGGTCACATACTGGTGGAATACGCGACGGAAGACACTGCAAAGTGGTTTAAGACCATAGTTCCTTAATTGCCAGGCTGGGAAAGAGCAGAATTGTTGACATGTGCTGGGAATGATATACCAGGAGCACACATGTTGACAATGTTTCTCTTGAAAGCCGCAAGAATAGAGATGGGAGATCCCATGGACCGAGTAATCGCTCAGAATGAGAATCTCCATACGCGATTACAGAGAGTCTTCAGAAGTAAGGTGGTGGGCTCCCCACGATCGGGATAGATGACCTATCCTTGAGTGCAATCAAACGTCGTAGTTGTCATATTAGAAGTTGGAAGACCTAGATCTAGATCTTCTAGGCCTTAGGGTGGACAGCGACACGCAGAAAACGCCATGTCGGAGGAGGAGGGTGATACTCTAACAATTGAGAAGAGGAGTATCACCCTCTAAACAATAAGATAAACCTGCACCATGCGAAAGCTGCATCTGTGGTAATTGCAAGGCAAACTCCAAGGAGAACATTGGGATAGTACTGGCTCAGGAGCCCTCGGTGTACGGAGGGCAGACTTGCGATTTGCAAGGAGGAAGCATACAGGTAATTTGGAACCCCTCTTGCGAAAAACCATAATTGCATAATTCTACACCGTAATTTAAAATATATATTTTTCAGAGTTCCTGACAGGGAGCCTTCTGGCTATCTAATCTCACTGGAAGCCGGGGAAACTACTCGAGAGGCGGTCTTGCATTGGACTATTTTCCAGGAGACGATGTTCGGGTTCCACCGGAGCTCGTCGCTATACTGACAAAGAACTGTGAGAATAGGGCGTTACCACTTCTCTTCGGCTACGATGCCAATGCCCAACACGATGTCTGGGGAAGCAGCGACACCAATCAAAGAGGTGAGTACCTTCTTGAATTTATTCTTAGCAATAAGTTAGAAATATATAACGTAGGGCACACTCCAATATTCGCGACCAGCACTAGACATGAGGTGCTAGACATAACTCTGGGAAATACTCTAATGAACAGGATTGTCAGGAATTGGAGGATATCGGATGAGAGAATGTTACATTCACTGAGAATGAGGAGGACTGAGTATACCTGCTTCTCAGAACTCATTTCCCGACGTCCTATCCCACGACCTGGACCCCCAGCAGCGAATAAAAGGGATAGAAAGGAAAACTGGAAACTAGTAAAAGAGGGGAACTTTTTAAATCACGGAAATCAACGGGCGTAGGTGGCATATTCCGAGCACTAATCAAGAGATACCTAAAAATCATCCGAAATCATACCTAAAAATCATCTGAGGGTGGTAAGGGGCAGTTTAGCTGTGTGGATATATACCAAGGGCATGGAGGCGGGCAAAAGTAGTCTTTATTCCGAAAGTAAGTTACTCAAAAGATCTCTCACTTTTACTCAAAAGCTTCAAGCTTTCGTCAATACTTTTCTGCGTCGAATCATCGGAGGATACTGACCTGAAACTACCTCAAGCAAAGAACTTGGTCAGCGCACAGGCTTGGCACTCGTATGCGATGTGATAGGAAGACGGAAATGGCAGTCGATAGGTCACACTTTAAGGAGGGGCGACAATTGCATTGCTGCCTATGCCATATAGTGGAATCCACTCTTCCATGGCCGACGAGTGGGTCGCTCCAGGGGCACTTGGCGCAGAACAGTAGAGGAGGAGTGCGAGTGTCTCGGCAAGTAGTGGGGGAGCTGAAGCGTATTTCAGGTAACCACGAGCGATGGCGCGTAGGTGGGGTTGTCGCGCTATATCCCCCAAGGGGTGAAAGGCAACCATGTATACAAAACGTAGTACCTATTTGAATAAGGTTCCTATTCAATGACTAATTACTAAATTATTTCTTGAGAACGAATTGATTCAGCATGGTAGGCGGCACATGCTTCTTGTCAATTTAGATTTTAATGCTATATGTAATCTCATAGCAATCATTTTTGCCGAAGATTTAAGCGAATTTTTGGCAAACTTATCGTCTTGTATCTGTTAGTAAAATTTGAGTTAGCGGTATTTCATCAGTGAAACTAATAAGATTCCTAGTTGTGCTAGTAAGTATGTTCATACACATGTTCCAAGTGTTTGAAATAAGTTTTGCATGTTGTATATACCGTACATATGTTACTTAGAATAACGATCAAGTGGTTAAACTACGAGTACAAGCAGGGCATGGGTGGCTTTTTAGATACTTTGCTTCAAACACCTGGAATTATAAATATTCTTGGATTTGGGATTTTAAAATGATTAAACAAGCAGTCAGAGAAATTAATTAATTTGGTTACATGTGTACAAAAAGATTCAACAAACTGTTTCATGGCTAATTACTGTTTTGTGTCTTAAAAGTAGCTGCTACAAATCGGCAAGTTCAAACGCCCATATCTCAGGGTGTCAATTTTATCAATGAGAAGCTTACTTTTTGGGTTTATTTATTCTGGCTCTAGGACAGGAGGAATAAAGATAATTTTATTCACAAGTTGAGTTCCTGTTTTAACTGTTTTATTCGCGTTCATTTCGAATATAATTTCAGCTACTTGCATCATTAGATTAAGCCAGGCTATTGGCGAGGGTTGAAGAAGCTTAAGTGCTCGGGCCTTTTATTAGCCCCACTGCAGTATTCCCTAAAACCATCTATTAAACGGCTTCTTGGTTGCAGGTTTTTGTGAATCTGAAAAGCACGCTTACTTCAAAGCAAATCCACAGGAAACGCCTCTCAAGTGGCAATTAGTGTGGTTGGTGGTCTTCGAGCGACTGTCAGAGGCTAAATATACTTGCATTACTTAGCTGCCACTGACTTCAGATTTCGAAGGTTTTCTACCTGCGCCAAGTGAAGGAGGATTTTTCCCTCCTGTAATAAGATCGCAGGAGCTTTTAGGTCAGACGATAAGTTTACGGCGGTCTGCAGTGGGCTATGCAGCCACACTCGACTACCCTACAATTCGCATTGTCAAAGATGATGAGAGGAGAGGGAAACCCACAGGCACTTCCTTTGCGATTACCTAAATCTAGCTAGAGCTAAGCTGCGGGCACAAGGTAAATCATTCTTTGAAGACTTCAAAGTTTTTGGCATCAAAATTGGGCTCCTCGGACCGGCCACGGATGCCTACTTGCCTACCTTCTCCGAAACTCACCTCCTGCGCGTAGTGCATTCCTGATGCACTGCCAGTTCACATTGCTTCATAATGATCTAAAGTATGTGAATTTCGTCAGTGCAGGGAGTCTAAAAAGGAAACCTGTTCTTGATGACTTCTAGATGCTATAATTTTTGTGATTGAATTATCACACTCAAGGCTTACTTCAAAATGTAAAGATTATTCACTTGTTCCACTCCCTAGGAAAGATATCAGATTCCCCTGATTTTTGCACAGATTTGCAGAAACTACCACAGAGTGCTCGCAATTTTATTCGGCTTGAAGGCACTGGCAGCACTTATGTCAAGACCTCTTGTGGTGACTAACCATTTCATCCACAGGAAGGGGAATTTCACCGAATGTTATATGATTAAGTATCCGGTTGAAGTGCTCTTTTCACCTTTTCAGCAGCTTTACGTCATGGATGATGAGCCTACAGCAAACATCCTTAATCAGACTGTCGAGTGATTTGTTACCACTTCTTTTCTTTCATGATGCGGAATACGGTTGAGAAATTGTTGTCGTTTGTGCTCTACTTCCCTGACCGCCGCAATGCTAATATTTTTTTGTCACGGTGCCCGCTACTCTCCACTTCTTGAACATTTTTCACGGCAAACGGAGGGTGTCGTCACATTCGCCACTACTCGCCGTGATAGTTTTTTTATAATCATAGATTCAGTTAGTTAGTCAAATTTTGCTACACATCTGCGGAACGTAACCGGTGTTCTGAATAGTACCCAAGCAAAGAGATTTTCAATGGCGCCCATATTATTCAAAGTTACTTGGGAGCTATCAAAAAGGCTCGAACAACCTGCCCTAATGACGGAAGCTGTAGAAACCTACAAACCACTCACCGCTATCGTTATGATCATCAAGTTAGGGATTGTCGATCCCATGCCTAAACAAGGAGATGTCAGGGTCCGCCTGGACACTCAAATTACCAACCAAGATTACAATATCAATTTTAGAAAACCTCCTCTGGACTGTTTTCAGTTACTTGCAGAAAGTCTCCTGTCCTCTGTACCGGACATCTTCGATAATTCGTAGGACTACACAATTGAGATGTTTCTAATTTAACCCAGTATTTCAGAGTCAGTATCCTGTCTGAAACCAGGAGACGAGGGCGCTCTTTGTGGTTGCCGGAAGTATTTGGCCGAAACCGAATTAATGCTTATTTCCATTGGCTTTCCGGGGTGCAATAACACAGACAGGGTCGAACCTTCTAATCTCAGCCCAAGAATATCGGCTAAGTTCGAGAAAGTCAACGTTCCAGAGGTCCTCGGTACTGTTGTCAAGAAGTGTATGCACATTCCAAGAATTAATCCATGTTCTTTTACGAGACCTAAATGTACTAATCGATAGGTCTTTTCTTATCTGAAGCGTGAATAAAGCTTCGATAGCAAGAAGAGATGTCGAAACTTACACTTACACTAGCTCAAGAATTGTGATCCGAAGAGGGCAACCATAATTCCTCTTCAAACCTTTTAGCGACATGGGATTAAACTTACCACCAAAAGAGGTGGCAAACGCGATCTGGACGATCACAATACTGGACAGGATAAAAACTTAAAAATTAAGAAGAATACTCTTAAGGATATTCTAGAAAATGTTTGTCAGCAGACGGTCTCTTACAGGGTTTAATTTCAACGATTCTCAAACAAAAAACAACAATGGAACAATGAATGAATATGGAGTCATAACAATATATAACGGTACATAAACTTAATGATAACCAGAGTAGAGATGCGCAAAAATCATCTTAGTAGGCAATGTAATATGGTATGACATCACTTTTTGAAAAAGGTAATATTATAATATAACTTCGCCATGCTATTCACATAGTATGCTGGTCCCAAGCGCAGGTAAAGGAGGAGGGTTTGAGGCAACGTACTCTGTACTCTCCTCAGTAAAACAAAAATAAAATGCTGAGATTAGAGAAAGAAATAAATAGAGTATAGTTGGAGTTATTCTACTATGCTAAATCCTACCTGATCTCTCTTGGTGACAGGCACCGCGACAGGTCGACCAAGAAAATGCATATAATGTCGTTACAAACATGACGATCGGATTGAGTCACAAGCCTCGGAGAAATGCTAGGGCGTCCACCTCAGTCGACGCGGCAGGACGGGCCCCGGTACTGTCGAGAAATGGGCAAGGGTCCTTGACGCATGGACGGCGTTAGGACGTACGCAAGTTAGTCCGTACATAACGAACAAAACAAAGACGTGTCTGTACGCGGACTGTTGGTACCCTAACTGGAAAGACGGAGGAACTCGCAAGAGCCCTTCGGAAAAGGCGCATTGATATCTGCGCTCTGCAAGAAATCCGTAGGTCTGGTGCCAAAAGCTGCCTCAGAGGGTTTCATTAATGCCATTAAAGAAGTCGAACAATTTGATGATCAGCTGATGAAACTCACCATTATATCAGCTGATCGCACTATTCACTTCTTCACCGCGTATACACCACAGACAGGTCGACCTGATGCCGAGAAAGATGCCTTCTGGCAACTTCTCGATGAAAAGACTTGTCATGTGCCTGCTGACGATTACATAATCATTGCCGGCGACCTTAATGGTGATGTGGGTGAAAGGGCAGACGGTAACAGGTGCCATGGAGGAAAGGGGTTCGGAGCGCGCAATGTAGGTGGCGAGCGTATAATCGATTTTGCGGACACCCATGACCTTGTACTAATGAATACATGGTTCATCAAACGATTGTCCCATCTTCCCACATTTTAAAGTGGGAACAATAAAACGCAAATCGACTATATTCTCATAAGATACCAACATTTTACCACTGTCACTGATTGCAAAGTCGTTCCCTATGAGACCAACGAACCTCAACATCGGCCGTTGATTGCCGTCCTGCGAATTAAGCCACCGATGAAACAGCGTGAGGAACGCACTGGCCCGCTGCGCATTAAATGCTGGCTATTTGGTGACAAGAAAGAAGAAACGGTCTCACTCGTACGATTGCCAACCATTACGAATGTGGAAGAATCATGGAACCAAATGAAAGACACGATCCACAAGGCGGCCTGTGCAACCCTCGGGGTAAGCGGTACATCATCCGAGATACTTGGCTTTGGAATGATGATGTTGAAATGAAGGTCCGTGAAAAGAAACGCCTCTCTCTCTCTTCTCGACGATAAAACGCCTGCTAATTGGCAAATTTATAAGAATGCCAACCGGGAAGCAAAGAAAGCGGTCGCTGTCAACCGAGCGAACGATTTCAAAAATCTTTACGATAAACTGGACACTCGGGATGGCGAGAGAGATCTGTATCGACTTGCTAAAAACCGTAATGAACGCACACAGGATATCGGACACTTCTGTTGTGTTAATGACAAGAACGGTACTTTGCTTACCAACCGTCGAGCCGCAACGGATAGATGGCGAGAATACTTCGAGCAGATTTCAACTGAAGAATTTGCTCATCCTCCACTTCCACAATCATTGCCGACATTTCGAGCAGTTCCACCCGTCAGCGCAACTGAAGTCAAGGAGGCAATAAAACAAATGAAATCGGGGAAAGCAACAGGACCTGACGACTTCGTATCTGAGCTCTGGAAAGCGAAGAGCTAGGACCTAACACTATGGCTCAGTGAATTCTTTAACCGGCTTATTCAGGAAGGAAGAACGCCATCTGACTGGCAAGAAAGGACCACTGTTCCAATATGGAAAAAGAAAGGTAGCCCAGCAGAATGTTCAAATTACCGTCCGATCCGGTTACTTTCTCATACCATGAAAATTTTTGAACGCATTCTTGACAACCGTATTCGCGAAATTGTTGAAATAACCGTGAATCAAGCCGGATTTGTCAAGAACTGCGGAACTACTGATGCAATACACGCTGCGCGGTTACTCATGGAGAAACACCGTGAGAAGCATCGCCCTCTTTACATTGCCTTTCTGGATCTAGAGAAAGCGTTTGACCGTGTGCCACACGAACTCATCTGGTATGCTCTACGACAACACTTAGTGCCAGAAGAACTCGTGCGCTGGGTTCAATTGCTCTACCACGATCCAAAAAGTAAAGTTCGAAGTATGGCGGGTGTATCAAAACCGCTTCATGTGTCTGTTGGTCTTCATCAAGGAAGCGCCCTCTCATCACCCCTCTTTGTTCTTGTTTCTGGGCACCGTCACACGGGACATCTAACGTCCAGCGCCCTCTACACTGTTTTATGCAGGTGATGTTTTCCTATCATCTAATAGCAAAAATGATCTCGAGCAACTTGTCGAAAAATGGAATGATCGCCTCATGCAACACAGTCTCAGATTGAATTGAAACAAAAATGAATTTTTGATGACCAATCCCCATGAAACAGGCAAAATTACTGTCAGCGGCAGTGATTTGCCCAGAACTGAGGGATTTAAATACCTCGGGTCAACGCTATCAGCCAATGGGAAACTGCGTTATGAAATTGCTTCACACATTAACGCAACCTGGATGAAGTGGCGTTCCACAACTAGTGTTCCTTGTGATCGACGTATCAACGAACGTCTCAAATCTAAAAGTTACCGCAATGTCGTCCGTCCTGCCGCTCTCTATGGTTCTAAGTGTTGGCCGACCATAAAAGGCAATGAACGGCGTCTTGTGGTAATGGAGACGAAGATGCTACGTTGGACTAGTGGCGTCACACGTATAGATCACATCCGAAATGAGGATATCCGCGATCGTTATCGAGTTGCACCGATCGTGAAAAAGTTGCGGGAGAGGCGTCTTCGATGGTATGGTCACGCAATTCGTGCGAGCGAGAATTCACGTGCCAAGATTGGTCTGAACATCGAAGTCGATGGTAAACGACCAAATGGCAGACCTAAACAACGGTGGCTTGATACGCTGGATGGGGATCTGAAAGTCTCGAGATTGCACCCAGATCAGGAATTCAATAGAGACAAATGGCGAAGCCGATTACGACGAGCCGACCCCGCTTGTGAACGGGACAAAGGCTGAAGAAAAAGAAGAATATCACAAACATCACCTTTCGTTAGCCGAACTGCAGACATGATGTTATATCATCAACATCAAATATTAACACTCGGCAGCCGGTAGTACCAAATATTACTTAATAGTAGAATAATTTGCTCAGCATTTACTACATTCATAACGTAAAGTATACGAAAGCATCAAATAGGCAGGAGGAATGAATGGACCTTTCATGCAAGAGAGGGAAAAAAACAAAAGATCCCATAAGGACCTAAGATAATAAATAGTATAATATTTTTACATGCAAAAAATTTGGGATACTGGTTTTTGTGATCGAGTATTACTTCCCTTAGAAGCAATCTTTGCTTAGCATAATTGAAGCTTGTCGAGATCATCTTTTCCCATCAAAGCCAGCTGGAGAACAGATTTACAACCAATAGTTGATATCAGCATGCGACCGTCGCCTCGCCGCTTGTACTAGAAAATATGGTATACACCGACGCCATCCCCACATCAACCAGTAGCCGATCAATCAAGTACTTAAAGCCGAGAATCTGCATCCAAATATTCATATGATCTCGATATAATTTTCCAGCCCAAAGCCAGTATAAACCAGCTCGAAGCCAGCCCAAAACTGGCGCGAACATAGATTAAAGCAACCTCAAAGCCAGCCCGATATTCAGCGTCAGGATCGAAATAACCCGGCGGTTTGTACCACGAATAGCGGTAATGTTAGGTGATATTTTGAAATGCTACATCACATTACAACATCACTAGTTAGGTAATATGGTGATGCGGTATTGTTAGGTAATGGGGTGATGCTAGATGGTGTTGTAATGTTTGAAAATGTAATTTTAGGTAATGTTAGGAATGCACTCGGTGATAATAATGTGATGTTACACTTTCATCATCACGAATGATAAGCGATTCAATTTCGGAAAGAGGAGAAATCGTGGAAAACCGACATCCTGAAAATCTCGACTTATTAGTCAAATCTCAGAAAAGCTGGCCCGATTCATGGTTTTAAGGATATGAGACTGTTAGTGTTAATCTTTCTTGGTAGGTAAAATACTTATTGCACTTAGCAAACGGAAAAAATATTGTCAAAATCAATGCTCCATTTTGTGCTTCGTTTTAAGCCTTTAAAATCTTCCCTTGCTAAATAAATATGTTAAAAGGTAAATATATTCAAATGTTTTGTCTGTGCATTGCAAAAAGCCATAAATTAACCTTTAACTATCGCAATCCCTTTGATTATAACTTTTTCCCAACTATTCAATGGACATTTATTGTTCAAAATCTACAGCGATTACTTATTTATGTGTATTCATTGAGAAGCCTTTCATAGCTTTAATCAAATAGATTATTCCCAGCATTTCAGTAAGGTAAAATGATCAACTACCATGCATCAAGCCTTCAAAGCGGACATCATTCGAAATCGTACCCATTATTGATCCCTTGTACATCTCAATACCTCAAAACCACCTCAGACCTCCGTCGTTCAATAAAACAATCCATTCATTCGGAAGGACAATTAACCGTCGTGATTGCCATTGCGAAAATAATTTACGACACTGATATCGAACAACTTGGCAAACCTAAAATATGACCAGATTAAATGATGCCGCTATAAAATTAGTTAAATAAAATGGCAAATGGCTTGTAAATACATTAACGATCCATAATGAAATTTATTACGTGAATCTCACAACAATTTACCTAAACGGAGCAAAGGGAAATATGGTGTAATCGTTTACTTCACAAAATCAAGTTATAGCCCCACAAAAAAGTACTGAACTGAGACGAGTATCTGAAGTGAAGGAGAAGATACTTAGGGACCTTTTGAGCTGATATAGACATCATAAAACTGCAGAATGTCAGGATGATGCCTCTGATGTCGACACTGATGAATGCCAATTAAAGTATTGAGAAATTATTTATTTTCACAGTAACCATTTGAGGGGTTGAAGATACAGAAAACAGTGGAGGATTTATTGTGGTAATCGATGGCGGATTTATTGGCTTGGACTGATATTTTTGGTTGTTTTTATCGTATCAGAACCTTAATCATCCAATTGCGAGCAACGTGATATGATGAAGATTACGAGATAGTTCTGAATGATCCAAAATGTGGCATTAAAAGCTGCATATTGAAGAAATAAAATGTAATTAATTTATTTTATGCTAGCAGTTCTCATTCAAGAATAAATTCCGATCGGCAGTGAAAAGAAAACAAACAAAATGTCATAATTGCATTTAAATCGGCTCCAAGTTTGATGTTTGTAGATTGTCAATTTCCAGTCTATCAGCTCCGGCTGTAAGGTGTAGATCTTGAGCAACAAAATTCACATCATAAGTGAGTGAATAATATTAAAAGATTTCTCTTTTCTTGGGCTTCAAAGGGGAGAGGAGGTGTACTTATTTGCTTTGTATGTAGCTTTATATGAAGCCTGAATTCACAGGACGTTCCTCGAAATTATTTAACTTCTCAGGTCATTGGTGTGCAATGTCTGTTGTAATTAGAGACAGCCTGAATGACCATCTGGGTTGCCCATGGTCAACCACGTGGCCATGAGAGAATTCGGTATTCCGACGAAATTGATAAGACTGACTAGGCTGATCCTGACTAATGTGCGAGGTCAGATAAAAGCAGCAGGATCACTCTCAAGACCATTCGACATTAACAACGGTCTAAGACAAGGGGATGCCCTATCATGCGTCCTTTTTAACCTGACCCAGGAGAAAGTGATTCGCGATGCAGATGTGAATGCGAGAGGCACCACCCTATTTAAGTGCACCCAACTACTGGCCTATGCTGACGATATTGACATTATAGAAAGAAAAACCCGAGATGTACAATCTAACTTCGTCTGGACATTAATGAAGGCGGGATGAAGTACATGATGGCAACGTCAACGCCAAAAACAAAAGAACGAACAACAACGAAAGCCACTGGTCAAACGGAAACAATGAAGATAGGAGACTACAACTTTGAGGCCGTTGAAAATTTCTCCTATCTAGGATCGAAAATCACAACCGTTAACAGCTACGATGATGAAATCCGCGCACGGTTGTTGGCAGCCAACAGAACCTATTTCAGCTTACAAACACCGTTCCGCTCGAAACGTCTCATCATAGGGTCAAAGCTCTTACTGTACAAGACAATGATCTTGCCAGTCTTCATGTATTCCTTGGAGATATGTGTTCTTAGCAAAAAAAATTGCGAACTGTTGGCCGCGTTCGAGAGAAAAATCCTCTGAAGTATTTTTGGCCCCCTACATGAGAATGGACGACTCCATAGCCTACATAACGACGAAAACTATGAGACATACCACGACCGTCAGATTGTGGATAAAATCTGGCTCAATCGGTTGCAGTGGGCGGGTCACATAGTTCGTATGGATGAGGATGATCCAGCCCGGAAAGTCTATAAGGGCAATGTCCTTGGTAGAAAAAGAAGATAAGGCTGACCCCGCCTGAGATGGAGCGACGGCGTATGTCAGGACGCCAGACAACTTCTAAAAGTTGGATATCCAATTGGTGGACCTCGGCGCAAAACCGGGATGTCTGGAGTTCCGTACTAAGGCAGGCCTAGACCGATTATCGGTTGTTGCCCCTTTAATGATGATGATGATTTAACAATGAGCGCATGACCATATGGTTGGTGGCATTTCCTGTATTAATGGCGGATGATATGGTATATATGAATTTCAAGATGAAAAGGATGATTTATTGTGGATATGAACCGTTCCGGCGTCCAGGTCTCGAAGAAAGTGTTCATAGCGTAACTTTCGCGTCGTAATCAATGGTGTCTTCGCGGGACGGTTGGCGAATTTTGGAAGACTTCTCACAGGCGGCCATCAATACATGATGGTTGAAGTGTCTTTTCTCGGTATGCACCAACCCGCTGCTCTCCTTGTACATGGAATGTCGTAAAATTAAACACCGATTTGCCGAAATTCTTGGGGCAGCTCCACCTGCCTCGGATGGCACTCTTGCGGGTGGTGCGCTGCAGCTGACACTGTTGTAGATTCAGTTATGATCCTGATAATGGCAGCCTACGGAGCTTCCATGTCTAGGAAGGCATCGAGACGTAGCAAACGTTCTAGGAATTTTTGGACGGCGGAAATTGCCAAACTCCGGAAGAAGTGTCTAACGCTTGTAACATAATGATAGCGAGATAGAGAGATCAACCAAGTCATTGCAGCATAATAACGAGAATTAAAGGCGCTGCCGAACTCTGTGGAAACTGTGCCCACTTAAGCCGAGCAGATGGACCGTATTCGCATAGATTAATGTTTAGACCGCTGGACTGTCGTAGCGGAAGGTTGCCGTTCAAATCTCACTGGTGGGAGAGGGATTTGTTAGGTGTGAAGGAGCACCTGAGTCTAATCAGGATAATAATCTCGGCGAGCGTAATGCTGACCATATTGTCTCCTACAGAGTACTGCAGTGTATCGTTACGGTCAAGGCCCTGATGCAATATGGATTCTTGCGCCAACAATTATTATTATTAGATGGACTGTATTTTACGGGCACTAGTCTCTGTTGATCTCGTACGGGCTGATGATACCAGCATAGGAGGCGCTGAGGACTGCGCACTATTCTCTATAAAAGCTTTGGAAAGGACAGTCCTCCCTATTAAACAAATAAGGCGCCAGGACCCGATGGTATCCCGTCAGAGGTATAAACCTGGTGTTTTGACATCGGTTAGACCTACTGCTCGGCGCATGCAACGTTTGCTTGATGGTGGGCATTTTTCCTTCAGGCTGAAAGGTGACGGGGCTTATACTGATGAAGAAACGCTGACCCTTAGCTGCCATCTGCATACCGGCCACTTTGTATGCTTGACAGCGGAAAGCGAATGCTCGGAATGCTTACTAAAAGTAGACTCGGTGAAGCGATACGTGCCACCGGAGATTTATCCCCATGAGAGTTCGGTTTTAGAACAGGGAAATCCACAGTGGATACTGCCATGCATTTCGTGGATGCGTTTCATCAAGCGGAGGCACACAGATGCAAAGTGGTGATCCTTGTAATGTTTGATGTCGGAAATGTCTTTAATTCCATAAGATGGTAAAATATTCTAGGAACACTAGACAATAAATTGCACGTGCCGAGCTATCTCTTACGGATATTAGGGGATTATCTGAGACAGCACTCTCTGCTCTACGAGACGCTAGAGGCTCAGAGCAGGATGGAGATAACGACTTTGTGTCTCATATTAATCTGTGAGGCCATAACCTAGTCAAAACCAATCGTTAAGTACCTCAAATTGACGCTTGACTCAAGGATGCGCTTCTTTTTAACCAAATCACAGCAACAGCGGACAAGTTTGCAGCTGGACTTTCGGCCTTAAGTAGGCAAATGGCAAACATTGGGGGTCTCACATATATCAGGCGACAAATTTAATTAGCACAGTCTTTTTTTTCTCTACAGATCGGGGATGTCGGCTGATGCTCTTTGTAAGGAATGAACACCAGGAGATTTGCCGTAAGTGCCTTGTGCAAGTAAAGAGACGTGAAGTTTTGCGGGTGGTTGCTGTCTATCGCAGCGTCTTTGAACTGGCCGTGATGGCGACGGCAGGAGTGATCTGCGTTGTCCTTCTTGCCAATGAGCGCCATATATAGTATAAACGCAAGAGAGAAGACTCAAGCTAGTTGATTGTAAAGAACGGCAATGCGCACTAAATGAATGGCAATACTCTTGGCACAACGAAAGAAGAAGACAATGGGGTTGCGGCTGAAGGCACACTTTTTTTGTGGAAGGTTGAATGGGATTCGTCAACAATTTAATTTAAACACAAGGGAGCTCTCTCCAGATGGAACTTTGTTGGGCATTGCGTTCGAGTTTCTTTTGTTATAGAAGATAGAGTTCCTTTTCATCCCATTGGCGGAAGGAATTCCTAGATTTGATGGCCCCCAAGGTAAGAGAGCGGGGGACTACCTCAAAGTAATTTGATAAACGGTTCCAAGCTAGTTATCTGACGACGGGTAGGTGTTTAGTTGGTAGCTCGTGGTGTACTGTTGTGGGAGTTCAGCACTTTGTGCCAAAACGCTTTAACCCACATTACGCCTAAGCAAAAAAAATAAATATGCATATCTAATGAATCCGTTTTGATGAAAACCAGCAAGCCCTGCATAATTTAGTTTGCTGAACACTCCCTGAGACTGATCCTTCTTCAATGACTGATCCTCTGGTGAATACCATTATATATGGATTCCCAAAAAATTATTTGTTCCGCGGTCACATTAGCCACCTGATATTTACCCACGCATTTACAAATGGATGCATAACCGTACCAATGGTGGTGGGTGGTATGTTAAATATGCATTCTTAGCTTTTTTTATAAATGACAATGGAATGATGGGATCTAGTCGACACACAAATCATTCCGAATGGGGCATAGTTGAAACTACCTTCTATATCCAAACCAAACTCCTTTTCTGATATGGCCGGTGTCTCAGATTACTCACATTTTTCTGTCAGCCCCTCGAATGCTACTTCCATGGGTGCTTCTCTGGTGGGCATGTTACCTATAATGAAGCGGCCGCCTGAGAGTATCGGTATATGCAATGTGCAGACGCGGAACAACCGCCCCCTTTGTCATTGTGCTGGGAATGATGTTATCAGGCATTTCTATCTATGGAAGGAGTTACATGTTCGTTTAACTTATTCTCAGGACACTATTTTGCATATCAAAGGAAAGTCCGGGATAGTAAACCCCTACCGACCGGAAGCTAGAAATTTAGGATGTTGTGTAGAAAGTACGCTTTAATCGACTGGTTAGCCTTTTCAGTGTTCTTTCCACGCTGTAAGCGTGCGTTACCCAGTTGCTGGCTATGTGCTTCAACTAATAATGTTCATACTCTTTGAAGGATTCATCAACTTTCAATGTTTACTTCCCTTTCAGGATCGTAGAATATCTCAATTCAACTGTTTCACTTGAAAGTGTCTAGATTCTATTCTTTGAGGTACTTGGTACTTTTTATTCAATTTCGATTGGTATTCCGATTTTTTTTTTTATTCCGAAAGCTATTTTTGTCAATTATTGCAATAAGTGCGATAAGCATCATTTTCGATTTGAACAGTAAATCCATTTCCATACTGTTTAGATTGGGAAGAAGTGGCACTGCCACAAGCTCGGTTAATTAAAACAGCAGAGTATCCAACCCATTCGCCTGCAACTTCTTTTCATCTTTGTGTTCTAGAAAATTAAAAAGTATAGCCGACTCAAGGACATTCGAAAAAGCCCCGATGATACCACAATCTTCAGGAAAACATAGAAGATCACCATTAAATGGAAAAAATAACAAGTCGGGAAACTTTAGGTATGAAAAGTTTTGTTTGTTTCTTCTGCGAGTATATAGTATAATTTTGACCAAACTTGGGTATAACATGTTTCACTTTTCGCCTTTCCAACAAATGTCAAAAATAAGACCGGCATCGAAAAGTAATAACCAAGAGCTTTCATTTGATACCCAACATGACTATATTTGATGTTTTGCATGTATGAGGACCCTCCTCCGCGAAAGTCAACGTAAAAAGGTATCACTCACTACATGTTTGGGCGTTCACAGTTTCCACTTTCCCGCCAAATTTCCTGTGGATCGGTATAGCCGTTTCTGAGAAAATTGCATATGACAGACAGACAGACAGATGGACTGATCGACAGGGGTTACGGGTTAATATCGATGACCGCCACATATACAGCTGTTATGCTGCCCCAAGTATTACAATAACAGAGTATTGCAACATGCTAGGTAGACTGGCGAGGGACGGCAAAGATCGTAACCCCAAAATTATTGCTGGCGACTTCAACGCTCAGGCAATGGAGTGGGGAAGCAAGAAAACAAATGAAAGGGGAAGAATCCTACTCGAGATTTTCTCCTGCCTAAATGTCACCCTGGCTAACATCGGAAGCATAAACACTGTTAGGCGTGGAGAGCTAGGCTCCGTTGTAGATCTTACTCTTAGCGAAGAATACACGCATAGCGAACACCGGGCGATATATATTACTATTGATAAGGGACCCAGAACAATAAATCCTCACCTGAAGAAATCAGAAACAGGTTGGTCATCAAGAGCACTTGATGTGGATACATTTCTCGAGGTATTGCAGTAAAACACCGAGTTTACTAGAACGCCATAGAAAAAGCATCGCTGCTGTCCCAACAGATATACTGAACAGGCGATGCTTCCAAGGCGTGCACACTCTCGGAAGCGTAACCCTAACTACTGGTCGAACGCTGAAATAGCGAAGTGTCGTACGGAATGCTTGAAGGCCAGAAGGCAGAGTCAATGTCGAAGAAACACGCCAGAGTATGAACAACGGTACCTCGAATATAAACAGGCACGAAAAAAGTTGCAGTGGGCCATCACGAAAAGTAAAAATTGTTGCTTCAAGCTACTCTGTGATGAGGCAGACTTAGATCCATGGGAAGGAGCGTACAAGTTGGTTATGTCAGCAATAAAAGGCAAAACGTCCCCTCTTATTTTGTGTCCTAGATTATTGTGGCGCTGAAACTGGCAATGAGGATGGCACCAAGCATGTTCGCACGGATATTTACAGACTGCCTAAAAGCAGGGTCCTTCCCCACAGAGTGGAAAATACAAAAGCTTGTATTGATCCCGAAGATAAGTGAGCCGATATGTGAACCAATATCCTATAGAACTATCTGTCTTCTAAATACAATAGGCAAAGCCCTCGAGCGGGTAATCTATAACCGGCTATATCCATTAATTGATAGTGGAGATTATTTGTCAAATAGGCAGTTCCGGAAGGCTCGGTTAGCGGCTGATGCTACCAAATTTGTTTTTGAACTAGTCAGAAAAGCGTACGACGAAGGGAAATACTGTGAACTGGTGATCCTTGACATCAAGAACGCGTTCAATTCTGCCAGATGGAACCATCGAAGCGTTCATTGCACCACAAACACCAAAATATATATTAAATATAATCTTCGATTACTTCCGACAGCGGAAGCTACTTTATGATACGGACGAAGGGTCGAAGATGTATGTAATAACGGCAGGAGTTCTGCAGGGGTCTGTTCTGGGTCCTCTGCTATGGAACTTAATGTATAATGGCGTTTGATAGCTTTCAGTAGCTAAATAAGTCGTTATCGTTGGATTCGCAGATGACGTTGGAGCGGTCATAACATCCAATCACCCCGACGAAGTATAGATACATGCAAACGAGACTACACGGACGATCAAGTCTTGACTTAAAGACCATGGACTGGAGCTTGCCGAACACAAGGCGGGTTGGTGCTCTTTATAAAGCGGCGAAAACAGGAACCTGTTGAAATTTGCATCGAAACGCAGGTTGTTAGCTCTCAGCCATCGCTGAAATACCTGGAAGTAATATTCGACTCCAAGTTGAGTTTAAACCCCCACTTAAAGCTTACTGGGCAGAAAGCGGCGACTATCATGTTGCGAACATGTTGCGCCTACCGAACAAGTTATTATGAAGCGACATGGGTGGTTGCAGGGATGATTCCAGTAGATATTCTAACTGATGAGGCATGTCGTCTGTACGAAAATCAGGAAGCGAGCCTAAACAAGCAAAGTGAGCGTATGCGGTCTTTGGCTGCATGGCAAACAGCATGGAGCCAGGCGAAGAATGGCCGGTCGACACATAGACATAAGTATGTAGACTACTCGGAATTACGGTGAGACGAGTTACGATCTGACTTAGTTCTTAACCGGATACGGTGGATACAGGAATTACCTCTATAGGTTCGGTCTGGATGAATCGCCCGATTGTCCTACGTGTGAAGGTGCAGCCGAAAATGCAGAAAACGTTTTCTTCGCCTGGTCAAGGAGAAAGCTTGAAACAGAGCTAAAGACCCGTTTAACGGTGGAAAATCTGATAAAGTACGTGGTGCAATCAAATATAGCATGGGACGCGGTAGTTGCAATGGTGAAACGGATCCACCAGCAGCTAAAAGCAGCAGAAGTACAGCGGAGACATAGAAGGGACGAACATTTAAATAAATTCCGAGATCGGATGGGGACTTTTTAAGGTTTTGTTTGTAAAACAAAACCTTATTAAAATCGGTTTACCGTCTGTCTGTCTGTCCGTCTGTCTGTCTGTCTGTCTGTCTGTCTGTCCGTCACAAGCATTTTTCTCGGAGATGGTTGTAGCGATTGACACCAAATTTGGTAAAAAGGTGGGAACTGTGAACGCTCACGCATATAGTGAGTTACATCCTCTTACGATGAATTTAAGGGGGGGTCCCCATACATGCAAAAGGGAGGTGTAAATTTTTTTTTCATCAAATATAGTCATGTGGGGTATCAAATTAAAGGTCTCGGTTAGTACTTTTCGAAGCCGGTGTTAGTTTTGACTTTTGCTGAAAAGGCGGGGAGTGCGGGGGGTTGAAAGTGGTCATTTTTTTAGCGAACCCATTCTCAGGAACTACCAAACCGAAAAATCTGGAAAAAATCAGAGGGCTGCCACTATATGGTGCCTAGGCTCCGAAATACCCTCCATATCGATACCTGTTCAAATAAAGTTAATAATAGTATATTACTATAATTTTTAGTAATTGACAGGAAAACCCCCCTTAAGTTCACCCTAGAATCACACAATTTTGCAGCAATGTAGGCACCAGTATAGTTCATGATCCTGCCAAATTTGGTGAAAATCGCACTGTTACTAACAAAGTTATACTAGATCAAATCTGCGCTTCTCTGCAAATTCAAGACTATGAATGTCAATATCACTTGAAAGTGGCTATTTTCACATAATATATGCATATTTTACGTGATACATGCTAATGGGACAAAGGCACACCCAAATCTCTTTATAAAAGAAATACACAAAACCTTTCATACCTGAAGCGTCTAGCTTCCGGTTTCCCGACTTGTTTATTTTGCATAGGTGATATCCTAAGCTGGTCGTGTCGTACGACCAGCGTTAGACTGTATGACTGAATCCTACAATGCGACACCAAGCTTTATCTTGCAGCATTACATCTGAGCCTACTTCATATCTTATTCTCAGGATTAAGCTTTTGGGAGATTGGTATCAAATGTTTTTCTAATTTTCTAACTTTCAAAATTTGGCGCCCAATGTGGGCATGTCGTTGGTTGAAAAAAAATCTTACGAAGGAGTTAGCCCAAATATTTAAACACGACTTAGTTTCGTTTATCTTTAAGATGCGAAGTTTCTGCAATAAAGATTTCTGAACACAAGATCTCAGTAAAATTGCTCCTGAAACTGACAATATCTGTAACGACAATTTCGCTGGAAGCTTAGCTATGGCTCGTTTTCTGCCTTCCACTGCACAACACATAAAGCAAGAATACTTCCTCCAGCCTAGCTTTTTGCAAAGATGCACAAGAACAACCGGTAACCAATTTAAGCAAACATCGCCTAGTTTCAATTAACCCTTCACTGGCCATGTCTTCATCAACAGGCAACTGCACAACAAAATTTGCATGAACCAAGCACAGGAGCAGTGGGTCTGGGAAACGATGCTGCACTTCCACGTAAGCATTCACGACAAATTCACTATTTCCAGAATATGTTGTAGAAACAACAAGTCCACATATCGAATAGGACCCATCATCATTTCAGAAATGGGAGAGTCTCATCCATTGGCGACTTACAACCCCCATTGGGTGGTGGAGTCGACCAGATGACATGCCTGGCTGCAAACACGAGTCATGCCATGCTCCATTCGATTCAATAGGCGCATTCGTGTATCTATCCACATTTTGAATTTCTCAAAGTAGATGATACCTGCACCCTCTGTGTGTTTGTGGAACGTTACATTGGCGCTCCGAATCCGAAGCATGTTCGGCTCCAAGAACGCTTCAGCAACGCTCCAAGAACATTGGAAGCATGGCACAATGGGCGGCATGTTGCTGTAATACGAGCAAGCTGGGGGTTTGGGGCATAGTGCGCACAGTTGCGCCGAATATTCGCACAACGTATTCCATGCTGACTGTCCTATATGTCCATGATATACTCCTATACGTATCGGTATGCCACACGCGAATGTGGAGGTGTATCTAGATATGGTGATATGCGGATATAGTTGGTCGGGTGGTCGTTTCTTGAACGGACCGCCAGAACAAAGTTAAATCACAGGTTGGCGGTAAACAGACTGTTCTATAGTTTGAATTTCTGCAGACAACCAACAGTGGTAGAAACGCGGATAGTGTGTGTAATGATTTGCCTAAAAGTCCCTAAAGAGTGTGCGAATGTGAGAAAGTTGATGGCTGGTCAGTACTCAAACACATAACCGTTACTTCCGAAAGGAGTCCGAAACTTTAATTGCAGTTTTAAGGGCTGTTCCTTCCTTCCAATCTGATTCGGGTGCATTGTGACAAGAACCTAGGAAGTATTTGATTTGATAGACATGCTATCCAAGGACTTCAGGCTCGTCCTTAAATTATCGTTTTGGGTCGTGACGTAAGCGCCAAAACGCCATCTTTAGTGAATAGTTCGAGTGAAAACCGTTAGAAGGTTGTTAGCTCCCATGCATTGTAAGTATCTAAGGGCTGCAAGAAATAAACTAAATGCATCTAAGTCAATAGTGGTCCAACGCTAACCTAGACCTTTCCGAGGAGATAAGTGCAACGCTGCTTACTTCATAAATAAGTGAAACTTTGTACGGAAAATTCGTTAAAGATAGTGACGAATAACTTTTGCGGAAAACCTGAGGTTCTCTGCTCAGTATCTGCTTCAGTTTTTGTTCCCAAAGCTACACTTTCTTAACGGATTTTTTCTGCGTCGTATTTCCCCGAGTTTTTTTTTTTACTTTTTTTTACTTTGTTGCATATCGTCCGATAAATCAGATACAGTGCCCGCCACAACTGTGACACGTCCAAGATAAATGAAAAGTGACTGCCAAATGAGGAGGAACATTATTATCAGTGGAAGCGCGAGCTTTTCATTTTTGATAGTGTAGCGTACGTTCGATGGCGTCTTGTCGCGTTTCTATCAAATCCGGAAAGCTCTCGTGCAGCTCGTCATCGAATTCGTTGTTGGCTTCAACTCAGGTGTTCAGCCCCCCAAAAAACAATCAGTTCCGTTAGTGTACGCAGAACGGAAAGGGTGTAAAATTAAGTAAGTCATTAAAATTGACCCCTAACGTGTGTTTGCCACTAGTTCCGGTTGTTTAGTGCTGACTTGGTGAATTGGTGGAGACTGAATTTCTAGTGTAAGGGATGAATTTTTGGCGGGTAGTTTATGGCGAATCTGTTGTTAGTTGATAGTGAAGTAGTACTGGATATGAAAACTGTGGGTTAACTTGTTTTTGATTCGCAAAAATTGCTGGTGCCTAGTATTAGTTTGGATTCAAGAGCTTCTTCATTTGGAACTCAAGTAGTGTTTCTCAATTGAGTGTGTATCTTTTCGCTTGTTAGAGCTGTGATTTGTTATTAGATACAATTTTTCAAGGTGAACGTTGGTGTTGCTACGAATATTACTGCACACAGAGGATTCCTAGGCTTCACGATGGACTTACCAAGCTCAACTGAAGACTGGGAACACCAAGTGTCTGCGTTTCTGCCGGATATGAATAGCTGCGAAGAAGAGTTCTTCACTCCTCAAGAAGTAAGTGTTTACATTTTCAATTGTTTTAGGAGAAAGTAGAAAACATGACCTATGTCACAGTCATGCACGAACTTGGAAAAAATATTAGTCGAGATCAATAAATTAATAAATATTCAAACTGATTTGACTTAGGATTTGTTGTTTCCTCAGGGCATTATTTGTAAATAGTGGTTTATGCTCTACGTTTCATAAACTTCTAACTTTTGAGATGACACCAAAGAAATGCGGTCCTCCGAGTAGTTAAGATTGTTCCAGTTTTTGTATCTGATTTTTAACAACCAAATCCTATTTGAGTAGAACAGACTTCAATCTGAAATGCTGAGGATTCAATGGTTTCCTGCAAATGCGATCCTTGAATAGTTAGAAAACTATTCTGGTATCTAGAATTTTAATATTTCGAAGGACTTCCAATAGGTACTGTTTTGGCACATTCTAGAACCTTCATCAAATCAAGTGTACAAGCTAATCTGTCAGTCTATATGACACTCAAGTTTCCTGTTACGGAGCCGAAGGATTTTGAAAAACATAACTTTCTTGACGCATAGAAAACGCAAATTTTGATAGACCTAGATAACGTCAGATTGAACAATGGTACAATAACCGATTTTTAAATCTTTTGTAAATAGTTGGCATATGTAAAGTGATATTCAAAGGTAGGCACGATGGATTTATCTAAACCCATGTTTATTACATTAAAATAGGGAGCCCCTGAACAGAGAGCTACTTTCAAGACAAAATAACAAATGACCTTGATGATTTTGGGGATGAATACCAGCAAAGTGGTTTTCAATCGACAAAGATTCTAGTTTTTCTGGCTGGCACAGGACAATCTAGTTAACTTCAGAAGTTTAAAATCATTTCAATACTAGTTACACGATATAATGGAACATGTGATGTTCTTCTTCTTCTTCTTTTTCTTCAGCCTTTGTCACGTTCAAAAGCGGGGTCGGCTCGTCGTGATCGTTTTCGCCATTTGGCTCTATCGAATGCCTGATCTGGGTGCAATCTCGAGGCTTTTAAATCCCCATCCAGTGTATCAAGCCACCGCTGTTTGGGTCTGCCTTTTGGTCATTTACCATCGACTTCGAAGTTCAGACCAATCTTTGCAAGTGAATTCTCGTTAGCACGAATTGCTGATTCTACCATGGAAGATGCCTCTCTCGCAAATTTTCCACGATCGGATTCATTTCGGATGTGATCCAAACGTGTGACGAATGGAACATGTGATGTTATTCCTTTGATAACAACGTACTTCCAATTGCTATCTACTTTGCAATGGTTTTTGTCCACCACCAGGAGAAAGCTTATAATAAACCCCAAAAAGTGGTAAATTTCGAACGTTCAGGTACGTCGCACTTAAATGCACCCCCAACAAGCCAAACGACTCTGCTTGCATCTTTAGTGATTAATTCAGGAAAGCGAAGGCTCGGTCGTTCGCGTGGAGCTGAGTAACCCAGATGCACCATTGAGGAAGGAAAAATTCAAGCTTATTAAATTCTCAGCCTCAGTGGTTATCAAGGCATGGATTCTTCACCCTTCTTTGGAGTTTTATGGTCTAAAATAATTGAGATGCCCATTTATATAAGTATATAAGGCTAGAGTCTCATTGGGAGTTTGCAGGAGTTGAGGAAGCAAGGGAGGAAAATTCGGGGTTGTTATGAAAATTATGCGGGGTTCGCTGGAAGTTTCTTAATCAATCTAATTTCGTTAAATACCCGAGGCCATACCCTGTTCCCAAAGCTGAACCCGGATTCATTTCGCAAGCCTCGTGACCAGAAGTAACGATAAACTCCCGTATTTATAACAGACAATAAACGCTGATGAAACGAGAAATTATTTGATTTTAGGTAGTATATCAGAAAGAGAGAGCGTTAATCATAATTCCTATCATCAATCCGCTACCGCAGTGCAGTTCCAACCAGTGGGATGCTTTCGACTTTTCTTTTTACCTTATATTCTCCCCTGATTTCCATAAGAACACTCTAAGGGTCTTCCGCTACATAAATAAGCTGGCTTGTTTCGGTAATTATAATGCTAGAAAGTGGGTGGTGGTACCTGCGTTGTTGCGAAAGACAGAGTATGATTAAAACTTCATATTTGGCTTCATGTCTTCTTCATCAGGTAGCCAGGTGCTTCCAGAGGAATTGTACTGATCGTATTTAACCTGAAACCAACTTACCACACCTAAGTACTTCCTTTCCCTATCGTTAAAACTATTTACGAATACCAGAATATAGGAGTAGAGCTTTGCTGGACTACAATCTATATTGATGTAAGGATATCGCATCCTTTTAGCAAGAAATGACTTGCAACGTTTTCGTGGGCTATGCTTAATAAGTGAAAGCGTCACATATAAAAAAATAGAAGAATCAAGTAACATTGCCAATGGATCTTCTCGAAGTGCTACGGGGCCATTTTTCAGAGTTTTATGAAAAACGAAATCTTATTAAAACCGGTTCAATGTCTCCCTGTTCGTTTGTCCACTCATCTGTCTACTACACACAGTCTTTTAAGCTTTTGTATAAAACGAATGTCATGATTTGGTGTTGAGTTTAAGGATCCAATCAGTATCTTTTAAGACTAACCCAACTATTAATACCAGTTGAAAAAGAAAGGAGTTAGGAGTCGAAATTTACGCACCATAATTGCATGCAAGCAGGTATCCTTCTTAGAGCCTATCAAACAAAAAATTTAAATCTCAAAATACATCCCGTCTTAATATCCGCTTAAATAAAGCAAATAATGGTGTATTCCTACTATATTATATCATGGAGGTACGAAATTTAGCATATGTGTAAGTAATGCTGACATTGCCTGTTATTTTTAATTGTCGATCTTGAATAAAGTGCTCTAACACATTATTGGATAATTACACTAGAACACCGCTCCAGTAAAATTCGTTTATTTCAACGTCCAAATCGCCGATTATGTTGTCTAATCAATTGTGAACTTCACTCGTGATCGCCCTGGTTAAGCGCTGTCTGGGAATGGTTGGTACTTAGATAGAGGACCACATGAAGGGCTGGTTATCCGAGCACCAAAATCCCTGTCCAATCGTCCTTCTAGCGAACCCGAGTAGACGTATAACATAAGAAAACCTGAACCTAAAAAATTAGATGAATATTATTGAACGAAAACTGTAGTATCTAGGCGACTTAATGTTTTTATATTAATAGAAAAGATTCTGAGGGGCATGCAAAAGTGTTTTATTGGCAAGATACAGTGTAGGGAAAATCCTTCGTATTCCCGCGAAGGAAAGCATTGGGCACTATTGGGGTGTATTGTCTGTGACCTACACGATTCAACGGTTTCAAATTATACGGTTCTGTGCTTGCAGCGTTCGTACGACCAATAGAAGCAGTGCTATCTTCAATAACTAGGTGAGATAAACAGGTAGAAGATGTCAACACTTGTCCACATCAGAAGAATACTACACAATTCCTCTTCAAAAAGTCAAAAATTAAACCTGTGATCATCTACTCCTTTCCCGTATTATTACGCAGTGTTAGTAACCTGTAACTACAATTATCTGCATGCATGGTATTTGGAAACAGTCTGTAGGAGTAACTTTGATCGTCCTTATTGTCGTTTAATATTTTTAGCGATTTCTCCCTTTCGGCCTTCTTCACATACTGATTGGGGAATTGGGTCCATCATGGGTGTTTGTTATCTTATCTGCCAGAATGTTGATCGGGATCACTCTCGTAATGTCGTGTGCTGCATCAGTCGACATGGTGCTGAAACAGTAAACATTTAAGGGGTATTCAATATGGAGTACAGCGGCCCAAGCGCAAGCTATGCAGCTTCTTACCTGGGAAGAGGCAAATCGTCTGACGCTGCCTCACCTCTGCCCTGGGAGCAGCGTGACCGAAGCGGTTCGCAGATATTAAGTGCTCCTTTATATAATTCGTAGAACACGATAAGACTGCGAATTGTATTGAGCATAAATCCGCCCATACTTTGGGCCAAAGCTTGGCTAGAATTGAATATATTTTTTAAGAATTGCGGGGTCCTAATTCTGCATATACTTGATGTTGGACCGGACCAAATGGGGAGCAACTTACTCCCTCTTTTTTTGGTCCACGGACCCCTCGTTTAGGGTTTAGCACTTAAACTTCCCAGTCCGACATCAAGTGGATGCGGACCTAGAACCCCGCAATCCTTAAAAAAATATGGTTAGCTAAGTATAAGCAGCTAATGAGTATGTCGTGGGTATCTGATATGTGGCTTTATCCTTGCATATTGCAATATTGCACATGTTGGTTGAAATTTAGCCTAGTGTCTATTAGCTCCCCAGTTTTGCGTCGAGGTCCACCAATTCGATAATTCTAAAAGTTGTCTGCCATCCTGACCTACGCCATCGCTCCATCTCAGGCAGGGTCTGCCTCGTCTTCTTTCTCTTCCATAGATATTGCCCTTATAGACTTTTCGGGCTGGATCATTCTTATCCATACGGATTAAGTGACCCGCCCACCGCAACCTGTTGAACCGAATTTTATCCATAACCTGATGGTCATGGTATCGCTCATAGATTTCGTCGTTACGTAGGCTACGGAATAGTCCATCCTCATGTAGGGGACAAAAATTCTTCGAAGCATTTTTCTCTCGCACGCGATCAATAGTTCGCAATTTTTCTTGCTAAGAACCCAAGTCTCCGAGGAATACATAAGGACTGGCAAGATCATTGTCTTATGAAGTAAGAGCTTCGACCCGATGGTGAAACGTTTCCGGCGAAATGGTTTTTGTAAGCTGAAATAGGCTCTGTTGGCTGACAACAACCGTGCGTGGGCTTCATCATCATTCATGTTATCGGTTGTGATTTTCGACCCTAGATAGGAGAAATTTTCAACGGTATCAAAGTTGTATGCTCCTATCTTTATTCTTCCCGTTTGACCAGTGCGGTTTAATGCTGTTCGTTCCTTTGTATTTGGCGCTGACGTCTCCATCATGTACTTCCTCTTACCTTCATTTATGTGCAGCCCGAGATCTCGCGCCGCTTGCTCGATCTGGATGAAAGAAGACTGTACATCTCGAGTGGTTCTTCCCATAATGTCAATATCGCCAGCGCAGACCAGTTGCTGGGTGGACTGGAAGAGGGTAGTGCCTCCCGCATTTATGTCTGCATTGCAGATCACTTTCTCGAGGGCCAGGTTGAAAAGGACGCATGATAGGGCATCCCCTTTTCTTAGACCATTGTTGATGTTGAATGGTCTCGAGAGTGATCCTGCTGCTTTTATCTGACCGCGCACATTGGTCAGGGTCAGCTTAGTCAGTCTTATCAATTTCGTTGGGATACCCAATCCTCTCATGGCCGTGTACAATTTTTGCCTGGCTATGCTATCATAGGTGGCTTTAAAGTCGATGAAAAGATAGTGAAACTGATCTCCATATTCCAACAGTTTTTCCATCGCTTGCCGCAGAGAGAAAATCTGATCTGTTGCTGATTTGCCTGGAGTGAAGCTTCTTTGGTATGGGCCACTGATGTTCTGGGCGCATGGAGCTATCCGGCCTACCAAGATAGTGGAGAATATCTTATAGATGGTACTCAGCAACGTGATACCTCTATAATTGCTGCACTGTGTGATATCTCCCTTTTTATGTATACGGTCTACAAATAAGTTCTGTCGGTTTTTTTGTTAAATTTGAAGCTTTATTGTGAAAAATTGGTTATACATTCATTGTTCAAAGTATTGCCCATCGCTAGCCACAACTTTCTTCCATCTTTCAGCCAATTCATAGATGCCATCGCGCCAAAAATTGGCCGGTTTGGCCGCTATCCACTCATCGAGCCATTTTTTGAGTTCGTCGTAATTGGAGAAGTGCTGGTCAGCCAAGGCATGCTGCATCGACCGGAACAAATAGTAGTCAGAAGGAGCAATGTCTGGAGAGTACAGCGGGTGGGATAGGACTTCCCATTTTAACGTTTCTAGATATGTTTTAACGGGCTGTGCAACATGTGGACGAGCATTGTCATGTTGCAAAATAACTTTATCATGCCTTTGCTGGTATTGCGGCCGTTTTCTCTTGAGTTCGCGGCTCAAACGCATCATTTGACGTCGGTAGAGTTTGCCCGTTACCGTTTCGTTCGGTTTTAGCAGCTCATAGTATACCACACCCAGCTGGTCCCACCATATACACAGCATGATCTTCTCACCATGAATATTCGCTTTGGCCGTCGATGATGAGGCATGGGCGGGTATCCCCACGTTGCCCGACACTTGGGATTATCGTAATGGATCCACTTTTCATCGCCAGTAACTATTCGATGCAGAAAACCCTTCCTTTCTTGTCGCTGGAGCAGTTATTCGCACGTGAAAAAACGGCGTTCGACGTCTCTTGGCTTCAGTTCATACGGAACCTAATTTCCGACCTTTCGGATCATTCCCTTTGCTTTTAAACGATGGGAAATGGCTTGCTGAGTGACTCCGGGGCGCTCTTCGTCTTCCAAGTCAAAATTGCCATTTTTAAACCGTCCAAACCACCTCTGACACGTTCGCTCAGATAGAGTATGGTTACCATAAACTTCCACCAAAATGCGATGACTTTCGGTTGTTTTTTTCGTCATATTGAAATAATGAAGTAGAACTCCCCGCAAAAACACATTATTTGGTACAGGTTGTTTACACTTCAATTAAATAATTTATACTGACGTTTGTGTCTATTAACAGTAGCTTTCCGATGAATGTTTGGAAATGTGGATCAATGGAATAAAAAACAAGCTACCCCATCTATTGTGAAAACCGACAGAACTTATTTGTAGGCCCTATATGAGACAGATAATGCCTCGTTGTCAATCGTCAGGCATTGATTCGCTGTCCCATACCTTCAGCACAAGTTGATGAACCACTTGGTGTAAATGGTCGTCTCCATAGTTAATCGGCTGTAATTCCATCGGCCCAGGCGACTTTTGATTTTTTAGCCGATGAATCTCGATCTCCGAAACTTGGTGGTGGCAGTATTTGTCCGTCGTCTTCAGTTTGCGGGATCTCCAACTCGTTGATGTTCTGGTTATTCAATAGTTTATAAAAGTACTCAACCCATCGCTCAAATATTTCCATTCTGTCGGAAATCAGATTTCCCTCTTAGTCTCGGCAGGATGAAAATCGAGGTGTGTAAGGCTTCATCCTGCTGACTTGTTGGTAAAACTTGCGCGCTTGGTGCGGTTGTTCCCTCTACTTTTCGACTTTACAGACCTGTTGGTTCTCCCAGGCTTCCTTGTTCCGTCTGTGAAGTCGCTTCTCCGTTCGACGGCGTTCTTGGTAGGTATCTGCGCGTGCCCGCGTTCTTTGAGATTGCAATATTACTCGGTATGTAGCATTCTTCCTTTCAGTTGCTAGCTTATATTCATCGTCGAACCAGCGTTCCGACTTTCCTTGCGGCTGAGGCCAAGTATCTTTGTGGCCGTATCAATGATAACGCTCTTCCCGTGGTTGTGGAGATCATTTGTCGATGCTTCGTCTCCAGGGCATCTGCTAGCTGCAATTATTGCTGTGCTTATCTCCCACTTATAGGTGTTACGGGGGGCTGTGTTGTGGATGGTTCCAGTGTTAACTCTTACCTGTCAGAGGGGATTGTAGGTGTTGTTGCAATTCGAGCCTACCACGAGATAGTGATCCGAGTCTATATTAGCCCCTGTATTTGTTCTGACATTCATCAAGGCTGAAAGGTGGCGGCGTTCAATCAGCACGTGATTAATTTGATTGAAAGTGGTCCTGTCTGGAGAGACCGCTTTCCGCACAAACCAGGTACATCTAACAACCATTTCGTGTGACACTGCTAACTGAATAATCCGCAGTTCGTTATCATTGGTATTCCTATGTAAGCTATGGGAGCCGACGTATCCTCTCCTGCAAAGATATTACGTCAGCCCTATATTGGGACAGGGTATCGGCTAGCTGCTTGGCAGCTCCATTTCTATACATGGAGCGCACATTCTTGCCGGGTTCGTCGTTGTAAAGTCCTTTCTGTCCGAGGCTCCTTCTGTGGCTTCGTAACTTAGATTTTCCGCGTAGGGTTATCAGCCCTACCCATCCCTCAACCTGGAGGACCAGTTGGTACAATTTGTCCCGTTTTTAGGCGCGGTAGACTCGTTTTTTCCCTTCTCCGTCTGCAGTTTTTCATTAAGAAAGAACTCCCAGCGGTCATCACGTGGAGGTAGAGATAGAGTTGGATAGTACAGTTATTGTTGTTAGTTCAGTAGGCGTTTCCCATGTTTTATGCTCCATCGTGGGTACCAATTGACGTTCCGCCCTCGGACCTATACTACCCTTTGACCACCTGCTCCTATGTGAGAATTTGTAGTAGTGATTGCTACGGAGAAGTACCACTGTTCAAATATCTGTAGAATAGTTTGCAAAACAACTCAATCTCAAAATTGTGTCTTCCTTGGCAATTGTGACGTTAAGGACATTATTCTATTTGATGTTTCATAGCAGTGCGTTCAGCATAAAACCTTGCAGAACATCTGAGGAGGCAATATACTTTTTGAGTATATCTCGTTTCAAGAGCTCATCCTCAGAGTATCCAATTTTCCAGGAATAGAAGACGTGGTATAGAGCACAATGCAGGAAATTGTGGTGCAAGCCTCACTATCACTAGCTAAGTTATATTAGATTAAAGTTGTGCTTTTGTGTGAATCTGATCATGCTAAGGCACCATGGTTTCAGTATCACTTTAAAGGGAATAGTCTGACAAATATGTACATTGTGGAACTATTGTGTTAGCTGTGACCTACTGGGCGACCATTCTAGAGTTTCGCCCAAAACAATGAATTTTGAAGAACAAAAAACTGGTTTTCGCTGCTTAAAGGGGGTTTTTTATCTGAAGCGGTCCGGCCTGTTTTAATTAGGCTGTGGTTGCTTGACGTTGTTGGGTGTTTCTGTGATTTTCTCCGGTATAACAGTTTAAATTTTCGTAACAAACAACAATTCCAAGACTACTAGCTACTCTAGCAGAATTCTCTTGTGATGCATCTTAAGTGGTCGAAACCCCAGGAGACATTCTGGGGGATGACCAATACAATAGAAGATTGTCATCCCAGTCATATTATCTTGCCTGCCTGTTTTCGAAAGGGTTCTTTCTTTTCCCAATTGCAGTGTAAAATATTAGAAATATGATGAAAAGGAACCGCGTGGATGGACCGCTGGATGGAGATTTAAAAGCCTCGAAATTGCTTCCAGATCAGGCATTTGATAGGGCCAAATGGCGAAACCGATCACGACGAGCCGACTCCGCTTGTGAACAGGACAAAGGCTGAAGAAAAAGAAGATGGTAAAAAAGAACCGTCTCCTCGCAAGAGAAAGGCAGTATATCAACAAACCATAAACTTCTAAAGGCGAAATTGTAAAAAACTAAAAATACACATACGTCACATATGTTTTATGAGCAAATTCAATATATCTTCCTTTTGCACGTCTGACAAATCTAATTTCCCTGAAAATTAGTTCATTATATTACTACAAAATTCTAATAACAGTTAAAACCCACACCTGGTCGCCAAACATAAATTTCACATAGAAAGCAAAATACGTACAAATCATAATTACATACCTACACGCGTTACGATTAGGAGTAACATTCAAATTACACACGTTAAAACATTTTTAAATAAATCAATTAAAATCAAACCTGTAAGCATAAAACGCGTGAAATTAGAGAATGTTTGTGGGTAGGCAATTCCACTTTCGTGCTTTTAATTTAATTTACATTTTTATTACTACTACAATATTTGCAAAGTCTACAACGTTATTATTTTAGAACGGCCATAAAACGGTTTTTATCTGGTGCGGGTGCTGAAGTGTTTTTAATATTTAGTTTATTGTTGCCAAAAGTCAGATTTTTTTTTAAAGATTTAGGCCGTGGCTGTTTTAAAAGGAACAGGATAAGTGCGAAATGGCGTGACATACAAGTTTATCTGCTTTTTAGTATGAACATAAGTTCTAGTAATTATAACCATTACAAGTCACCTTAAAGATACAAAGATGGGGATCACTTAGTTTGCATTTTATCTTGGAAGGAGTTATATGGTTGTGGTTAGTGAGTTCGAACAAAAATCCTCTTAATTAGAAAAGCCATATTTCAGCAAATAGTCCAGTCATCATCAGTCCATATGACGCAATAAAAAATGTCGTTTTATTACATGCTCGTTACAGGTAAAGTACCATCTATTCACCATCCTCCGATTGTGCTGCTTTAGACAATAAATATCTTTTTTTTCGTTACCATAAAAAGTAAAATAGAGACTAAAACTCTTTATTAGGTGCACAATGAGCTCACAGTAGAATTTCTATTCCTCGTACCGTTGATTGTATTTGTACTCGTATCTCTATCTTAAAGACGAACTTACTGGCGAAATGACCCTTACGATGTGGCGCCAGAGATGAACAGATATGAGGGAAAAAGATTGATCACACCTGAAAATGTCTTCGTATCTTGTCTGCCGTCTTTTTTTCCTATCACAAAAACACATTGTGATAGTCTGGCACGGAGCTGGCAAGAAAAGATTGGCTCTGACTGACAGTCCTTAGGAATGCTCGTAAATTTCATTGCACAGACTACTACCACCTTTTTCTCGTTTTCAATGCAGTTAGAATAAGTCCAAGAAGTTGAGTCAATGCCTTGGGATTTTTGCTGAAATTACTGAATTTGCGAATTTCGTGGAGTTCTTAGATGTGAATTATTTGCCTGTGGGGTTTGATAGAATGTTGTGGATGACGCTGCAAATGGATGCGGTTTTTAAAAGATTTATAGTTGAATACTTCTTTTTTTGGACCGATAAAAGTTGAAGAGTCTTAAATGTAATAATCACCAATTGTAATGCTCTGAGCATTGAATGACGCCTCCTCCAGAGTCGTATTCTCCTTATTTATATAGTTGAAGTTAAAAAGTAGAGATTAGATTCAAGTGTCCTAAGACCATCTTGCTTCGCCATTTTTCTGACTAACCCGTTGATTTGCAACTTTCGAACTTGTCTTCGTTGTTTTTCACACCGCTACAGCCTGTTTCGAGCCATCGATTTTTCTTTGAATATCCTTTTGAGTGTTTTTGAGGCACCCTTAGTTGAACGTGGCTCGCATATTGTTCCCTCGCAATTTTATAATTTTTGAGGCTCTCTCTCTGCTATATCTGGTTTGCCATCCATCATCCCTTTGAATTGCGTTTAGAAATTTTTCAAAAACTGGAGTCGAATTCCAAGCTTCCCTTCTGTAACATAACATAGGTCTGGTTATAGTTTTATAGTCATGGAGCTTCGCCTTCCTGTAATGGAGACGAGCTTTTCCTTTTCACTTCATGTGCTTCGTATGCGTGATTCGATAGCTTACTTTCCGAATATGTAAAGTCATCAACGTTCTTTAAATTATATCGACCAATTCTAATATTTTGCCTAGTTAGTATTTGTTTTCTAGTTGAAGTCTAGTCTAGTAAGTCACGCGTCCTTTCTGAGCTCGTTCCAGTTCCTGCAGCTTTTCCTATATCACAGTTACTGTTGCATTTATCGCACTCCAATTTGTTGCTGACCTGAGTATCTCCTCCACGAAATTATGAGGTCCGATAACTGCGTTGAGGGCGTCGTTCAACCTCCCTCTTTCAATACGAATCTCGGACAGTGGAACATAACATGCTCCGGGTCCTCTGGTGTAGCGACGCATTCGGGACAGGCTGGGGACTAATCCGATCCGAAGCGATGCAAGGACTTCCTGTATCCACCGTGTCCCGTACGGAACTGTGTTAGGTGGCAATTCAATTCTCCATGTTTTCGCCTCGACCTATGTCTCAATACACGGGATTTGTGTGTCTTTTTCGGTCTTTTTGGAATTATCCTACCGTTACTGCCATCTCCTGTACAGCTCCTTTCATTCACCTTGCTGCCGCCCCCAGTCATTTCAGTCGAACTCCTCCTCCGGCAGAGGCAGTGTGCCTCATTCACTAGAAGATTCAAGGAAATCATCCTCGCGATGACACACACTGCCTTCCCAGATACTATCCTATATGCACTGCGCACCCTCAGGGCGATTGACCAGTATACCGAACTTACCCTTCCCTAGCTCACTGTGTTATCAGTGCACACGCCCAGACAGGAGCCCCGTATAGCAGGGTGGATTTGACCACCCCTGGGATAAGCAGGCGGTGACTAGATTTTGGCGCTCCAATATTTAGCATCATCCTTGCTACAGATTAGCTAGCCTTTGCTGTCTTTTCGAGCGCATAATCCAAGTGCTTGAAGCTCAACTTGGCATCGATCATTACCCCGACGTATCTAATGATCGATTTTGAAACGACCTCGTGATTACCAACCCGGACTTTGACAATATTATTTTTCTTGCGATTTGTAATAAGGCTCGCCTTCGTCTTGTCTTCGACTACGTTCTGTTTTACCATTTGAAACCATGTTTTGATAGCATGAATGGTTTCGCTTCCATACAGTTCCAAGTCTTGGTGGCGCCTACTACCGCCTGATCGTCTGCAAAACCAACCAACGATACCCCCCTTGGTACGGGTCATATATTATGTTCCACAGTAAGGGCTCTAATGCGGAGCCTTCGGGAACACCGGCTGACACAACATATTCCTTCGGCTTGTAGTCGGGCTCGTACCAGAGAAATCCCTCCGAGAGGTAACTCTCGATTATCCGAGCTAAGTAACCGCGAGCACACAGTTTAGCTAGGGTGCTCTTAATCCAACCCTAGTTGGTCGATTTGAAGGCATTGTTGACATCCACCACCGTGTAGCACTTATCAGCGGCCGAGATCTACGATGGTTGCAATGGCATCGACGTGAACTGCGCTCTACGAAACCCATACTGCCGCTCCAATGGACCACCCGCTAATTTGATGAAGGGAAGTAACCAGTAGTATGTTACCCTGCCCAACATCTACCTTATAGTGTCTTAAAAACAGATAGGGTGATATGAAAATAGTGCGCCAGGTGGTTTTTAAGCCTTCGGTAGCAGAACCAGCCTGCGCCTTTTACATGTACGATTCAAACGCACTTATGATCTGTGCGGGCCTAATTTTAGCAGCGAACTTCAGCACTTTGTTCGGAATTCCGTCCAATCCCGGAGCCTTATTTTCCTCAATTCGTTCCGTAATTTGTTCTTGGTCGCCCTGGGGATTAAGAAGACTTCCTGCTGAACCATTGAATCATTGTATGAGGTCCATTTTCTTCCTGTTGTGGGAACAGGATTGCGATTATTGTGAACAAGACTCGTGAGCACTTGGGGTGCTTTTTATCCACGAATCTTGTTCATCGAAATCTTGCAACCTTGCAAGCAGCGCCCTACGAGTTCGTATTTGCCTGAAGGTATAACTGCTTGTCGCTTTTCCGCTTATTTTTCCGACTATCTATGTTCGATATTCTGACTTCGCTCCGGTCCTTTGGTAAAGCATCCTTGCTAGCAGATACGATGCTCTCAACAGCGAGATTTCTTGGTTCCACCAGTAATTTGGTTTCCTACTGTGATGGAGCTTGCGTCGCGGCGTTGTAGACTCACATACCTCAGATACTTGCTGACATAACTGACACAATTTTTCCCGCGCCGTTTCCTTCGGGTCGTGACCTCCTTTTCAAGCCGCCAAGAATGCCTTTTTCTCGAAAGCTCCAGTCGACCACCCAGTTATCCTGGCTTTTCCATTTCTGTTGTTCACTCGATTGTCGCCTCCCTCATTCCTGATGTTGACAAAGATGGTCTGGTGGTCGCTGTGGTTGTAGTGCTCACTCACCCGCCAGACCATTCCTCTCGTCAACGAGGTACTGAGGTAAGTCAGACCGACGATTGAGCCTAGCCCTCTGCCTCGGAAGGTGGGCACGCATCCAACGTTGGCTAGTACGATGTCCAGCTCCGCGTAAGTTTCAGTCTAAGGCTTACGTCAGCAATGATTTTGAGGCTGCGGTTTCTAGCGCCTAAAACGAAGTTGTCTAGCACCTTCTCATATTGCGCTAATGTAGTACTAGGAAGAGCGTAACATATGTAAATATGAACGCCGTTGACTTTTGCCTGTACAAAGGCGGCTCCATGGTTTCTTCAGTGGCTTGCGGTCCACATGTCAATATCGCCGCGTTTTCGGATGAGTTTCTTGCCCTTGTAGCACTAACGGTAAGGTAAAGTAAGGTTTACATATTGCCGCTAAGTCCACATTCGACTCTTGAATGGTTTGCGGCGGGAAGTCTTGTGCTGCCTCGTAATATTTGAGGTTGATTTGTATCAACTTCATTTAACCCCAGGATTCAGTTCCCTTTTGTATGCCGAGAACCTGTCACCACCTGCAACGTGCCGGTCGTCCACTCCCTTTTCTCTTTGCACAATATGCATCGTGGATCTTTCGTGCAGTCTTCTCCACACATCCTGCGTCTTCTAGACCTATCGTGCTCACTAGCCTATGCTGCTGCAAAGTGACCGAAATTGAGGCATCTGTAGCATCTCTTGAGAGATACTAGGTCCCTAGGTCGGCACAAAGATCCAACTAGTTCTCACTTTGTTCGCGGTAATCAGTTTAATCCCTAATTCAACTGGCAAGCTAATAATAGCGGTCTGTGTGCCTCCATATGCCTGCTTCATTCTTTTGATGGAACTTTCTTCTATTCTGCTAATGTTGAATTGTTCTTTTAGCGTAGCATAGATATCCTCCCGTGATGTGACCTCATTTAAGTCTTTGCAGTCGATTACTACATGTTGCTTTCGAGCATTCACGTTTGCTTGCTCACCTAGCACCTTCTGCTCCTGACCGCGAAAACTAGCCATCCGGCGTAGGATATATCTCCTTTCTTGAAAATAACGATTATTTCCCAATAAATCATCGTTTTTCTCCTTGTGCCGTTTTTTCCTACTCCCCTTTATCCTTTCTTCGAGCGTAAGATCTGTAGACTCTATCCCTTTTGTCAAAGTTAGAGCCGTAATCGAAAAACTAACCGGAAACTTTCGCTGGTGCGAACAAGCTTTTATCTTCTTAGCTGCTTGTTGGACACCTAGGGGTTCTCTTATTCTATCTTTACTTCGTTTGTTCGCGTTTTCACTTACTTTATGTTGAGGAGGCGTCACCTGTGTTTATCGCGTGACTTTACTACATGACGTTTGGAAGTTTTTTCCCCTGTCCCGTGTCAGAGTCCTGATGTTTTGGTGGATATCACAAACGAAACCAGTTGTGGAACACCACTTCATTCAGGTTGCGCGAATGTGTGAAGCTATTTCAATACGCAGTTCTCCATTGCCTGATAGCGTTGACCCGAGGTATTTAGATCGCTCAGTTCTGGGCAGGTATATACTGACACCACCAAGTTTAGGAGAAATAGTCCGTGCAATTCATCGGCTAAAAAATCATTAGTCGCCAGGAGCTGATGGAATTACAGCCGGATTGGTTAAATATGGAGGCGACCAGTTACACCAAGTGGTTCATCAACTTGTGCTCAAGGTATGGGACAGCAATCAATGCCTGACGATTGGCAACGAGGCATTGTCTGCCTCATACATAAAAAGGGAGATATCACACAGTGCAGAAATTATAGAGGTATCACGTTGCTGAGTACCAACTATAAGATATTCTCCGCTATCTTCCTAGGCCGGATAGCCCCATACGCCCAGAACGTCATTGGCCCATACCAAAGAGGCTTCACTCTAGGCAAATCAGCAACAGATCGGATTTTCTCTGTGCGGCAAGCGATGGAAAAATTGTTGGAATATGGACAAGAAGAAGAATAAAGATAGGAGAATACAACTTTGAGACCGTTGATAATTTCTCCTATCTAGGGTCGAAAATCACAACCGATAACAGCTACGATGATGAAATCCGCGCACGGTCATTGTCAGCCAACAGAGCCTATTTCAGCTTACAAAAACTGTTCCGCTCGAAACATCACCATAGGGTCAAAGCTCTTACTCTACAAGACTATGATCTTGCCAGTCCTCATGTATTCCTCGGAAACTTGGTTCTTAGCAAGAAAAATTGCGAACTCTTGGCCGTGTTCAAGAGAAGAATCCTCCGAAGAATTTTTGGCTCCCTACATGAGGATGAACGATTCCGTAGCCTACACAAGGATGAAATCTATGAGCGATACCTTGACCGTTCGGTTGCGGATAAAATCTGGCTCAATAGGTTACGGTGGGCGGGTCACTTTATTCGAATGGATGAGGATGATCCCACCCGGAAAGTCTGTAAGGGCAATATCTATGGTAGAAAAAGAAGACGAGGCAGACCCTGCCTAACATGGAGCGATGGCGTAGGCCAGGAGAGCAGACAGATTTTGGAAATATCGAATTGGTGGACCTCGGCGCAAAACCGGGATATCTGGAGTTCCTTATTAAGGTAGGCCTAGACCGGATACCGGTTGTTGCGCCGTTGATGATGATGATGATAAATATCTTGAGTCAATACTATCAGCCAATGGAAAACTGCGATATATGAAACACAAAACCTTTCATATCTAAAGCGTCTAGCTTCCAGTTTCCCGACTTGTTTTAATGTTTCATCCATCCACTGTCACTTTTGCTTTTTGATCAAGCTTGGAACTTTTGTGTAGGAGTGGTGGTTACTTTTAGTTCAGGCCAGGATAGTTCACTTCCATATGCCGTAGATTTGCTACTAAAAACGTGTCTGTAGTCGATGCTTTTTACTCCGGGCACAATGCGCATCGCTGATCTCTGGTGCAATCTTTCTTAGGGTAGCCCCCCTCTACTTGTTTCTGCATTTTTTCGACCTATCATGTTGGTTGGTGTATGCTGCGCCAAAATGGAGAAAATTAAACCATGATACCTGCTCCTTTAGGCCACATATGACCTAGTATATTTTTACTTTGCTTGTAATAACTTCCACTATTAATAGTGATCTGTATGCCACCATATGCCTAGGATTAAATTGGTAATTTAGCTCATGACGCATATTTTCTCGTAAAGTTACCTAAGCTAGGTCCTTGAATTTTATTATAATCCCTTGCTTTCGGGCTCCACCCTCAGCTTGTTCTCCCAACATTTGTTACCTTGCACTGAGAGCTGCCAGTTGACTTCTTATTGGATTGATGTCCTTTCTTTAAATGAAGTGTTATTTCCATGCGAATATTCTTTTCGTCCTTTTCCTTTTTTAAGGTTTTGTTTGCAAAACAAAACCTTATTAAAATCGGTTCAATGTCTGTCTATCTGTCTGTCCGTCTTTTTTTATGAATGGAGGTGGAAATCTTACAAAGACATTGCCGCGCCAGGCGTGTAGGATTCTCACCCACTAAAACCACTCCCCCCTTTCTCCTTTTTCCTTCCCCGCGGGACCGCTGCAAAGCATTACTTCGTACTTTAGGCGACCAAGCCTTCCGTTCTTCGCGTCCTCCTTACGCGCTCCTATCTTGCAAGTTCTTCTTGCATTGTTTTGATTGCGGAAATCACCGCACACCAGTTTCCCTCCGATTTCAACATTTCCCCGACGATGTTCTGCGGGCTTAGGTTGGTTTTCAGGGAATCTTCCAAACTCCTCTTTTCTGAGAAAAATCGTGGACAGTGGAACATAACATGCTCCGAGTCCTCAGGTGTGCAACCACCACATTCAGGACACAAGGGAGAATCATCCAGCCGGTACTTCCTGTAACCACCATGCCCTGACAGGAATTGCGTTAGATGGTAGTTAATCTCGCCGTGTCGTCGCTGGATCCACTCCTCAACATGGGGAATCAAACTGTGGGCCCAGCAACTCCTCTGCGGCTCGTCCCACCGTTTCTGCCACCCGTCTGTCTATCTAGCTGTCTGTTTGCCACAAGCACTTTTCTCAGAAACAGCTATACCGATTGGCACAAAATTTGGTGAGAAGGTGGGAACTGTAGAGCCCCAGACATGCAGCGGCTGATATCCTCTTACGTTGAGATTTAGGGGCGGTCCTCATACATGCAAAAGAGGGGTGTACAATTTTTTTCACCAAATATAGTCGTGTTGGGTACCAAATGAAAGGCTTCGATTAGTACTTTTCGAAGCCGGTATTAGTTTTGAGATTAGTTGGAAAGGTGGGGAGTGGGAGGGGTGGAAAGTGATGATTTCTTCAATGGACCCATTCTCAGAAGCTACCCAACCGAAAAATCTGAAAAAAATCATGAATCTGCCTATATATGGTGTCCAGGCCTCAAAATACCCTCCACATCATTATCTGCTCAAATTAAGTTAATAATAGTATATTACAATATTGTTTGGGGAAATTGAGTGAAACCCCCCTTAAGTTTATCCCAGAGTTATAAAAGTAGTGGTAGTAGCATAGAATATAAAATGAGTCATATTACTTCCAAGTTTGATCAAAATCATACTATTACTAACAAAGTTACAGTAGCTCAAAACTGACTTTACCGTGTAAATTTACTGCAACTAAATATCAATATCACAGTAAAGTGAGTAGTCTAACATGCTAAATGCATATACATAACGGGCTACAGACAAATGGGATAGTTCTGTACTTGAATATACACACAGAAGGAACAAACAAAACCTTTCATACCTGAAGCGCCGAGCTTCCGGTTTCCAGGCTTGTTTTTCACCTTCATCCATCACTAAGTAATGTTGGATTCTTCCATCTTTCCAAGTGCTGTGGCCAACATCGGGAAACTACTATCTTTTGCGAGTAGTTTCAGTAGTTTAATCTTCTTTCGTATGGAGGGTTTTTTTCCTCGCAGTTTGTGAGGACCTTAAAGGCTCAAAGTGTGTCGTTCTGACAGTTGGCATTAAAAACTAATCTGGGCCCCACGTTGGGCGCCGTTTATTTGTAAAATAGCTCCGATATAAAATAGACTTCAGGACTGAGTAATACAAAAAATTTAAACGAAAACGTGTTGAAGAAGGCAAGGTGTCCACAAGGATATGTGGCTTGCCACTATTACAGCTCTCTGTGGACTTACTAACGGAACTTTTATGGTTTTGTTTGTATAGGCCTATCCTCCATTACAATCTTTTCTCTAATATTCAATTCCAGGAAAGTTAAGATATAAAGTTACATTCGGAGACACCGAGACCTAGGACTTGAACTTTGGAAAACAAAATGACTAATTTTCCCCGAAAAAAGCGACAAAAACCGATCAATCCACAAAACGATAAACCTCTAAAATATAATTTCTCATTAACAAATCAAATAAATCTCCCTGAATCCGATCGCGTCCAAAACAATTTATCTTCTAATCTGCGGTGTCTTCATCAACGTCCCAGTGAACTAGCATCTCATCTGTGACGTACATCATTTAAAATAAATTGAGCATAATATGAAAAATTTTCCAAACGATTACGAATCATCATTTTCCACGTATTCATGCCGATGATCCGCACTATGTGTGACTGCGGGCGCATTAGTGAATATCTTGGCCATAATCCAAGATTAATTAAGGGGCTGATTTCGACTGGCTTCATCTTGGTCCCGATTAGGAGACGTACATAGTGCGCGTATGTAGATATTGTATCGCCCAGTTTCAGTAGCCATCCAACACTTTTGTATCTCATATTCTCACAGCATGAGCACATGCTGCAATGGTACTTTGCTACCGGGCTTTAATTCTAAAATATTTCTTGTCGTTTTTTATCCATTTTCATTTTGTTTTTATCAAACAAACAAACAAACAATTTCTGATTCCGAGCAACAAAAAACATTGAAATTTTCATGTTTGCATGACGTTAGTGTGACATTTTTCCTAAGAAATGCTCTTGCAGGGGTTTGACGGAGGTCACACAGCGCGAATCGAATTCCAACTTGGGAAAGGTACAGATAGAAGACAAGTATCTAAAACTTTTAATTGTGTAATTACCAATTCATTTGTATGTGACACTTGTCGGAGGCAGGAGACAGCTAGGGAAGCTGTAATCTATGTAGGATACCGAATGGGCACAGTGATCGAAGCGGAGGTCCGGGCAACAATTGTTTGTTCCAAGGGATGAAAATTCGCGGACGAAAGTTCCTTTTGGTCCCTTTTTGGATCCATAAAGGTTACTAAACTATTAATAAATATGAAAAATTGTCTGTAACTTCCCTGATAATAAGTCTTTCGGGTTAGAAGGTTGAGTTAATAACCCCCCTCCCCCCTCCTTTGATATCGTGAGTTCTGTTTCATTTGAGTTCTTTCCGAGCCTTTATCAATTTACAAAAAAATTTTAGAATAACAATACCTCCCCTAACTGATCTTGGTCCATTCACAGAATCTGTAAGAAACTATAATTTATTATCGCGTACAAACAACCCCTTCCTCCTCTAGATGCACTATGCAAAGCTGATGTTGTCCGCGACTAATTCTCGCGATGCAATTAGAATTTCTGAGGATGACGACGATTAATTGAGTGATTTATAAGTGCACTCGCGAGACGGTGGATCTTGTGAATTGTACATAATTAAATTGCCCATTTTATTTGGTGGCGGTAATAATTTCGAAGAATTTTGTCGAAAATACCATTTTACATTTATTCAACATGAAATATAATTTTTTCCTGCTGCCAATTTGTTTGTTTGCCTCTCTGGCCATTGCCGTTTGTAACCCTCTAAAGTATGTTTCAGCTCCTGTTTTTCAGCTACTTTACATTGTACCATGTCACGAGGATGATAATTAAAGATCATTCGTAACTGGCAGTTAATTTAAATTAATAGAATGGAAAAATGGAGGCATATGTGTATGAATGCGATGTGGTATGGTGGTGTTTCGGGATTTCCGTACGTTACCTTCATATTTTATGCGGAATATGTACGAGGATGTTGCGGCCCCCTTCGCCTGCGTTGATATTCGTCGATGAACCCTTTTAAAAGTGAAAATAGCAAAACACGATAGACATGAATGTTGTACTTCGTATACTCTTCTGTTGGGTGGATGAGGCATCCATCCCTTTTTGTAAAACACATTTAAATATATTAAAATACCCCGAAAAGTTTTTGGGTAGGAATAAGCGCGTGTATGGAAAGATTTTAAATATATGACGAAGCGCTGGGAGGATGTGTGCTGGAGCAGGGATGACGTCAAATTTTCATTACCCCAAATAGACTTGAAAGCAGAGCCTAATGGAAGCAAACTATTAATTATATGACTATTTCCGTAATTTGGAGGAAAACAAAATACAGAAGGCATAGTCCTCGTGCTTGCGTTGAAAATCTTAGGAAAACCGAGATAATGCTTAAATTTGTGAAAAGAAGATTTGCGAAGTAATGAGTAAACAAATGAATAGAGGTGCGTATAGTCACGCATTTTACTCGACGTTTGAAGGGGGTTTTAAAATTGAAATAGCAAAATATTAGTGCGTAACCCTCAACCCTTTTAACTAATTAGGTTCGAAGGAAGTTATCTGCGTTGTTCACGATTTATACCACATGAATACTATATATTCATTGATGTTTATTTGCGAGAATCATGCCAGGGGAATGCCAACCATTCAATTTGATGTTTAATGATTACGTAAGTCTTCAGTAGGAAGACCGTGAAAGCTATCCATTATCGAAAAACTCCAAAAATCTAGGCTATGAAAGTGATTAAAGTGAGGAAATCATAAACGTCATCTAAAATTAAACAGGTTAAAATTATTAGGTTGTTGCATATGAAATGGCTGATTTGGCAATCAAGTGAAGTTGGTTGCGATTTTGCTGTATCAAACCAGCATCAGTTGGCGCTGTTGGTGTCGGATAATGACCAACGTTGTGATAACAGTGAATTAAAAAGAAAAAAGGATGGAAAAGAGCCAAGAACATATCCTTTTTCTGTATGAGTTCAAACTCGGTCATAAAGCGGCGGAGGCGACCAGGAACATTAACAGCGCATTTGGAGCTGATACGCTGATAAACGGACGAACCAGACGGCGGTGGTTCGAAAAATTCCGGTCTGGTGATGTAAACCTTCAAAGTGAGCCACGTGGACATCCAGGACCATCGATTGATAACGACGAGCTTCGTTTCTCAGTGGAATCTGACACACGTCAGTCTGTGAGGGACATTGCATAGAAACTGGACGTACACTATTCGACAGTTTCCCGGCACTTGCAACAACTTGGAAAGGTGAAAAGGCGCGACGAATGGATTCTGTAATGTTTTTAGGTGGATAGGATAATCAGACTGATCATCCTAAGTGGCCGATATCGACCTAGAGGGCAGAGCTATCCCAGAAACCTAAACAAATTGGCTAAGTTGACCGTGAAGGTCCGCCCGCAAAGATTGAAGCTCCATCAAAGTGCTCGGTCGACACGTTCTTGCACGCCTCTGTTAGCCAGGCTCGGGAATGTGGGGGGGGGGGGGGGGGGTCCATTGAGCGCTTTGATCCCTCACGCTTCATTACTACAAATCAACGTGTCTATTCCGATGCGTGGGTCCGGACCGGATTCCAAAATAGACATTAATAGGGACTTCGCGACGGCCTATCGAATGATAATCACAACGCGAACTAAAATTGGGAAATAGAAAAAAAAAACGGCTCGACCTCGCGCGTGGAGCCGTAAGCCTCCGGACCCGAGTGCCGCGATCAAGGAGGGGAAGATCCACGACGGATCACAGTCTCAATTATTGCCTCTTCCGCCACAGATCTTGTATGAGGCGCGGCCCTTCAGGCTACCACCCTTCCTTCACATCCTCTGGCCAGTTTGTCATGTTTGAGGATGTCCCTTCAAATAGAGGTTCTGCGGGAGCACGGAGGAAAAAGAGGAAGGAAGTCCTCAAATTACGCTTGATTTATTCTATATTCATCTTATATTAAAAGAAAAATAAATTACAAATATGTAATAGGGCAAAGAAATAGAGCAAAAAAAAAATTAACTTAAATAACGAAATGCAATATAAAACAAGTCGGAATACCGGAAGCTCGCGCTTCGGGTATAAAGGTTTTGTGTTCATCTTATGTAAGAGACGCACATTTTTCTGTCCGTATATAGCTACAAATCCATCATAATCCTTCATATTTTTCCAAACTACGAGACATACGTACATATTAGAGCCATAGATATCACGCTCACCCTAAACAAACAAACTGCCTATTACCTACTGTAGACATATATGCACGTATCTAAATTTATCGTACCCATATTTCCGATTTACGTCTTATATCTAACTGAATTAGGCACTAGCCGCAAAGTTCATTAGCACGCATATATTATATACCTACATATACACATGTCTGGTTGACAAATAACTAAAAAACTAAAACAAAATAATTGTCTGCGACCCAATTCATAAGAATTCATTTCGTTGTGGTATTGACGAATTGATATGTGATGATGACGTCATGCGGGTTGTAGAGTGCACGAAATTCACAAAAAATTGTAAAGTTTCACCCCCAATAACTTTTTTAATAATAGTTGGATTTTCTTCAAACTTGACCAAACTGTGCATTATATTCTTCGTTACACTCATGCCAAATTTTGTATTTCTGGGATGAACATAAGGGGGGTGCCGGGTAAATTTCTAAAATGTGGAAATATACTATTATTAACTTTATTTGTGCAGATATCGGAACCGGATATATTTTGAGGCCTAGATTTCGTAGAGATGCACCGCTGTGATTTTTTCCCGATTTTTCGGTTGGATAGGTTCTGAGAACGAGACCTGTTACACTTTTTGTGGGTCATATTTTCAACCCTTACTCCCCTATGTTTCATCTAATATCAAATATTGAACCAGATTCGAAAAGTACTAATTGAGACCTTTCATTTGATACCCTACTTGGCTATATTCTGTGAAAAAAAAATTTGCACCCTCCATTCACATGTACGGAGAGCCCCCCTTAAACTTAACGCAAGATGGCGCCACTTACTGCATGTAAAGGGATCACCAGATTACATACTCTCACCAATTTTCGTGACAATCGGTCTAGCCGTTTCCGAATAAATCGGGTGTGACAGACAGACCGACAGACAGACAGACAGACAGACAGACAGACAGACAGACAGACAGACAGACGGACAGACGGACAGACAGACACCGTCACCATTCTAATAAGGTTTTGTTTCACACAAAACCTTAAAAAGAGAAAAAAAAAACTAAAAGAAAAGAAATGCAACAAAAATTTAAAAAAAACTCACTTAAGCCGTCAACTTCGAGCTCGAAGGATGGTGCTGTAGAACATGAATTTCATTAGATACGATGAGGATAATCCTAAAAAATAACAAATTCTTTAATTGAAAATTATTCCTTTTTTTTCTTTTTAAGGGTGTGTTTACACAAAACCTTATTAAAATCGGTTTACTGTTTGTCTGTCTGTCCGTCTGTCTGTCTGTCTGTCTGTCTGTCTGTCCGTCACACGCATTTTTCTCGGAGACGGTTATAGCGATTGACACCAAATTCGGTACAAAGTTGGGAACTGTGAACGCTCACGCATACAGTGAATTACATCCTTTTACGTCGAATTTAAGGGGGGGGGGTCCCCATACATGCAAAAGGGGGGTGTAAAATTTGTTTTCATCAAATGTAGTCATGTGGGGTATCAAATTAAAGGTCTTGATTAGCACTTTTCAAAGCCGATCTTAGTTTTTACATTCGTTGGAAGGGTCGGGAGCGCGGGGGGTTGAAAGTGATCACTTCTTTAAGGGGGCCATTCTCAGAAACTACCCAACCGAAAAATCTGAAGAAAATCAGGAAGCTGCCACTATATGGTGCCTGGGCTCCGAAATACCTTCCATGCCGATATCTGTTTAAATAAAGTTAATAATAGTATATTACTACAATTTTTTGTAATTGGTTAGAAACCCCCCTTAAGTTCATCCTAGTAATAAAATTTTGCAGTGATATAGGCTATAATATAGAGCATGATCTTACCAAGTTTGGTGGAAATCGTACTATTACTAAGAAAGTTATAATACCTCAAATTTGTTGCTTCTTTGAAAATTGAAGACTATGAATGTCAATATCACCCGAAAGTGGATACTCTCACATAATATATGGATATATTACGTGCTACGTACTAAGAAATACACAAAACCTTTCGTACCTGAAGCGTCCAGCTTCCGGTTTCCCGACTTGTTTCTTATGGTCTCCCTTCTCCTTGTCTTAATTTTCCTTCCGCGTGTAGTTGCGGACAAGACTCCCCGCAAATTCCACATCAACTGGAGCCGCTTTTTTTTTACTTTCTTCCGCTGTTCTCTGCCAAAAACGCCCAAACAAAGACTTCTCGGCCTTCACTTCCCGTTTCCTTTCTTTTCTTAAATCACTGGACATTTATCCGTTGTGTTTTGTCAAAGATTTGAACTAGCCTTGCTCGCGAGCACCCTTCGACTCCTGCTCTTTTTCGCCCTTTATAGCCGGGCAAGATTATTCTATATCCTTAAAGGCGAACCGCGGACTATATAAAAGTAACTTTTATAACCTGACGATTCCTTCTCGAACAAAATATGAAACACTTGGCACCAAGCAGGCGTATTGCTTAAATTCTTTCAGAAACGATTAATATATTATGCTAGAATCCGCACGTTTCTTATAATAGTTGAAAATCTGTAGTTTCCTACGAACGACAATTTTTCCCGGAATTTTCCACCAACGTTCGAAACTTCCCACAAATAAAGTCACCAAAAAAACAAAAGCACTCTCGTTTCTTCTGCCTTCCGTTTTCTTCTCCTTTCGCACCGCTTCGCCTCCTGTTTTTCTTCCAGCACCGCTTCATTTGCCGCTACATTGCCTTCAACTCTCTCTAGGCAATGTTGCGGCAACATGCGCATGCGGCTGCGGATGCGGCAAATCATTCGCCTCTTGTCAAGATCAATTCGCCCGAATGCATTCAATAATGTGCAATCTGCGGCGAACATTAGGGCAATTGCACATTATTAAATGCATTATTTAAGCAAATTAATTAAGAAAGAGCCGAAGGAGATTACGCTCCCGTCGCGCAGCCGCGGTCACTACAAGCCCTTACAGAGCAAAACATGGCGCTTCGAATGGAAATTTGCAGTTCCCTTTTTGCACAGAATAGTGACATGTGATAAAAAGTGGATATTATACGAGAATCGTCGCCGATCAGCACAATGGCTAGATGCTGATGAGCCACCGAAGCATATGCCGAAACCGAGCCTCCATCCATTACCATGGTAATGGTAACTGCTTGGTGGTCTACAGCTGGAGTTATCCACTATCCTTTCTTGGCACCTGGAGAAACGAGAAATGCACAGAAATACTGTGCTGAACTCGAGGAAATGCACCAAAAATTGAGTATTCTACGGCCGAGATTATTCAACAGAGATGATGTGATACTTCTTCACGACAATGCACGATCTCATGTTTCCAGAAGAACGGTTCAAAAGTTGAACGAATTGCAGAATGAGACTCTGCCTCAACCACCATTTTCACCGGACCTTTCGCCAACCGACTACCACTTTTTTAAGCATTTGGATCATTTTTTGGCGGAATAACAATTTAGAAAAGAAGAGGTTATCAAAATTGCATTCGACGAGTTTACCAACCCCTAAAAATTGGACTCCTACGAAACTGGTATACATGCTCTTGTATGTCTGTCTCTCGCTGGGAGAAGTGTTTTGAATCAACTGGCACCTATTTTGATTAATCAAATAAATTTTCTAAGTTTTACAGTCGTTTCAAATGTTAATACCAAATCGGCCATTTCATGTGCAACAACCTAATACTTACCTCTAAGAAAAAGTATAACGAGCTAGTAGTTTTCCTTGCATTTGATTTTTCGCAAACAATTATTTGATATTATTAACTTCCGGTCTAGGGAATTTATCTGTGGTTGTTGCACTCAGTAATCAATTTAGCATTTGAATGGTGCTAGAGCACTTCAAATCGGGACCGTAGCAACACATTCGAAAGCACTGTGGTCACGATTGCTGGGTTATATACTTGCTAACAACTGAGTCCACTGAATATTCGTTATCCAGACTACGATACAAATCTTTCTTTCGGCTGTGAAATTTTATATGCGGTCTTCTTTTGAAAATCCTTATTGCTTTTCTCCTTAGCCACCACTATCATTATCTAAGCACAGGCGTTCCAGTTGCTGGCGTTTGGCGGTAACGCATTAGGACTTTCTGAAAAATAAAGCCCATCAGCTATTCAGTTCCACTTCTATCTCAACTTTTACCTGACGGATTTGCTGAGAATGTGGTTTCCATTCGGTTGTATATCTAAAAATCATCATTATTATCAACGCCGCAACAACCGGTATCCGGTATAGGCCTACCTTAGTAAGGAACTGAAAACCTACCAGTTTAGCGCAGAGGTCTGACAATTTGATATCCTTTACAATTCTTTGTTGGGTTCCTGGCCTATTTTTTAGGTTGGGGTAGCAAGGATCCTAAGTCTACATCCTGATCCACATTGATATCAGTCCGGACCAAACAAATTCATTTTTTTGGTCCACAGACCTCTTGTTTTGGGCCTAGTATCGAAGTATTCACAAAAAGAAGCAAATCGAGAAACCGCAAGCTGGCCGCTTTAGGTATAAAAGGTTTTGTGTATTTCTTTTATAAAAACATTTCAGTGGGAATTTGTCCCATTAATACCTAGCACGTAACCTTCGCGTCATACTAACATTCAAAGTTTTGAATTTGCACAAAAATGACAATTTTCACGTATTATAACTTTGTTAGTAATAGTACGATTTCAACCAAACTTGGTAAGATCATTCCCTAAGGAATAGCCTACACTGTTGCGTTTCGTGTTTCATGATTCTAGGATGAACGTAAGAGGGTTTTGCAGCCAATTACTTAAAATTATAGTATTATGCTATTATTAACCTTTTTGTACAGACATCGGTATGGAGGGTGGCAGCCCCTTTTTTTCAAGATTTTTTGGTTGGGTGGTTTCTGAGAATGGGTTCGAGATCATCACTTCCGAAAACTGACCTTTCCAACAAATGCCAAAAGTAAGACCGTTTTCGAAAAGTACCAATCAACCCCACATGACAATATTTGGTGAAACAATAATTGATACCCTCCTATTACATGTATGAGGACGCCCTTAAATTCGATGGATGTGTGAGCTTGTGGACCTTTCCACAAATGTAGTGTCAATCGCTGTAACCGTTTTTGAGAAAAATGAGTGTGATAGACATACAGACAGACCAACAGACAAACAGACAGTCAACCGATTTGTGCGTAAAACAAAACCTTAAAAAAGGTGATTAACGGTTTCATCCACTATAAAGGTCTAAGGTCTAAGGTATAAAGACGCTGCCTTACCTTTGCCCTAGGAACAGCGTAACCGAAAGTGGCAAAAGATGGAAATCGCTCCTTTTTATACAACCGCAAATACGATGTGGGTACGAATTATATCCAAATTAAAACCGTCAGTACTCTCAGCCTTGGCTAGATCCTGGCCTATACCGTCGCTCCATATAAGGCAGAGTCTGCCACGTCTTACTTTTCTACCAATAGATATTGCCCTTACAGACTATCCTGGCAGGATTATTCTCAAGTATTTTGAGCTGGATTTTATCCACCACCGTTCACGGTATTGCTAATAGATTTTGTTGTTATATACACCACTGAATCACCAATCCTCATGTAAGGGTCTAAAAATTCTTCAGAGGGTTCTTCTCCCGAACGTGGCTAAGACTCGCAGTTTTGCTTGCTAAGAACACAAGTCTCCGAGGAATACTGGTAAGATCACTTTCTTGCACAGTAAGCCCTTTGGCCCCGTGGTGAGACCTTTCGGGGGAAACAGTTTTTGTAAGTTTAAGTAGACTCTGTGGCTCTCAAAAATGGTGCGTGAATTTCGGTTCTGGTTTTCGACGCCAGATATTCTTTTATGTTTATTATTTTCAGTTTGACAATGCTGCATGATGTTGTTGAGCCTGAATCTGCATACTTTTTCTAAGGCCAGATTAAAAATTATGCCTTTGGCTTAGAACTTTGTTAATGGTGAAAAGTTCTTTCCAGTGAAAGGTCGAGAGTGATCCTGCTGCTTTTATCTCACCACACACAAGGTCAGCGTAGTTATTCATACCAATTTTTCGGGGATGTCAAATTCTCTCATATCCGTGTACAATTTTACCTTGGATATGTTAGCATATGTGGCTTTGAAATCGATAAAAAGATGATGCAACGGATGTTCATATTTCAGACACTTTTGCTTCGATACTTGCAGAGATAAAATGTGATTTTTTGCTGATTTGCCTGGGGTGAAGCATGTTTGGTATGGGCTAATGATATTCCGGGAGTGCGAGGCGAAGACAGTTGAGAACATCTTATATATGGTATTCACCTCTATAATTACTGCACTGCGTTGTATCCCCCGTTTTATACCGTACATAGAACAGATAATGCCTCTTCCCCAGTTATCAGGCATTGATTCATTGCTCCACGCCTTGAGCCCAAGTTGATGAACCACTTGGTGTAGTTGGCCGCTTCTATATTTAACTAGCTCGGCTGGAATTCCATCGGCTCCTATCGACTTATGATACTTAAGTCGATTAATTGCATTTGCCCCTTGCCTACAGTGGGTGGGATTTCCAACCCGCCGACGTTTTCGTTGTTGAGCAGTTCTTCCAAATAATCAATCCATCCCTTCAAAAATGTTCACCTGATTTGAATGTGCAAAGCCCTAGTCCTGTGAGTTGGGCATTAAAAATACACTCGAAACCATTTCTATCCCTTTAAGTCGACCTTTAAGACAAAGAGGCGACTAAGACGGATAGGAATTTTTGGCCTAGGAACCTGCAAACTTTGAAACTCTACTGCTACCGAAATGTCAACAACGCCTCGGAGAAGAACTGACCTCACGACAACGACCTTTGGCTATCGAAAACGGACTATGATTGGTTTCTGGAATGTGCGAACGCTCCTCAACAACGATAGCGAGGGTCTTCAGAATGCTCGCTTTCCCAAACTTGAGCGGGAATTCCAACGATATAAACTGAACATCTTGGGCTTAAGCGAACTAAGGAGGTGGGACTCCGGAGAATACTCTTCTCCCTCTTGCTACACTTAGGGCAATTTGTTTTTGTACTCTGGAAAGCCAAGTGTTAGCAGACGCGAATTTGGTGTCGGGTTTGCTTCTGGCTATATCGGAAGGCATGCTCTCTTGACCTAGGAGCCGGTTCCTGACAAATTTCTAACTGCTAGATTTCGGTCCAGGTTAAGGAGCATCACAGTTGTATAATGCTACGCACTTGTGGGGACTTCCGGCGTAGTGGAGAAGGATGCTCCCTATGAGTAATTAAACGCGGTTGAGGGGAAGCTTCCTAAAAGTGAAATTGTGAACGTGATTGGTGATCTGCAGGCGAAGGTGGGAACAGACAACACTTTGCTTGGACATGTGATGGAGAAGCACGGGCTTGGCGACCATAACGGTAATGGTGGGACTTTGCTGGATTTCTGCGATATAAGTCGATGGCCAAGATGATCGAGAATTGTAATGACTCCTTGTTGGCCGATCAGAAAATCATCCAAGTCAGGCAACTTGGACTGGTGTCCGAAAGTATTAAGTCTCCCTCTCATCCCCATATTTCGCTCTTTCTCACTCCTGGTGTAATACATGGAATTGGGGGTGTTCGCGTTTTGATCCTCACGATGAATTAAAGAAACGCCATTTTGATACTTGCTGGGAGAAAAATGTTGGTTGTTGGTGAAGATTCGGTTGGGAACAGAGGTATGTAGCCTGAGACTGCTGTCTAGCTGTGTTCAATACTTCGCCTCACAACGAAAACTAGACTGGCAGGGATTTCGTCGTGATTTCGTCAACATCTTCTTTCTTTATAGCGAAGAAGAAACGGAAAGGTGTATAGTATTTCCTTGGATAATGGGGGTCACATATAGGTTCTGGCTCCGACCGTCCCCGATGGTGCAGTCTCACCTCGTTGCCGGATTTCAGAAAAAGAAAAATGAATTTTCGCGTTTCTCCCTTTGATTTTTGTTTATTGTATTCTGCTATCCTACGACGAGAAGTGATTCTTTCGATGCTTCTCTTGCTTTTGCATACTTTGTTGTACTTTGTAAACATTTTGGGGCTGTGGTAGCATATAACCCTTACTGGATTTTTGGGTAGATTCTGGAAGGTAATTTAGTGGGCAAAAGAAGCATCCTTAATTTTGATACCCAAAGATTTGAGGCAGTGGAAACATCGATTAAGGGTGCAATCTTTTGTTACTCTTCCCTCCAGGTAGCGGCACTTTGGTCTGCTGTTTTTTGGATCCATGCATGCGGTCGAGCGAATATTTTTTTTTTATTTCACTAGTTCTATTTTCCCCGTGTGTTGTCCGTTAGGTTCCCGTGATATTCCCTTTTTGATTTTCAGGTTCGGGTGCGGTTTCATGCATCGACTGAATGGCACGTAAAATGTTGATAAACAACACGTGTGGGATTGAAGTCTTCTTCTAAATTCCATCATCCACGCCCTCGTCTATTGTCCCAATCAATCCCTCAACAACAGCGACATCGTTCTTGTTTAATGCTATTACGCTTCGCAACCACGACCTGAACGCCTGGTTGCTTATTACTAGCGGAGACCTTAACGCCATGTACTCGTCTTGGTTCGATGCACGCTCGAACAGAAACGAAGATGCTCTCTACCTCTTCCTAACAAAATCCAACCCAAATATCAATCTATCCCACTACAGTTTCTTCAACTAAGATTTCTACCATTTTTTTTTGGACCACTTCCTTATTAGCAGTAATATCGTGAGTTGATACGCTGAATGGGGATTTAATACCCTTGCGACTGGACTCAGATCAGATAGGACAAAATGGCGGAACCGATCGCTATGATCCGACGCTGGTGACAAAGGCTAAATAAAATTAAAAAAAGTTCTGAGTTTGAACTTTGACTCCGGCTAATGAGGTTTGGTGCGCCTTTTTGGTGTCACAAAATCCAAACCCCGTGACTGCTGTAGGAAGAACAAGAGCGCAGCATTTAGCCAGCTCAAACTTTCAGACCCAGCTTGTAGCGTTTACGAAGGGAAGCAGCATCCGCACCTTGCAACCAGAGTTACCTTTTAGATCCCTAAAGAAACATTTGCATAGTGCCCCTAACCTGGCTTTAGCTAGAGCTGGGTAATCGCAAACGAAATACCTGCGACTTTTTTCCTCTTCTCCGCATAGTAAGGTGAGGCGATTCTGGTGGCCTAATCTCCTATAGGCCATTGTCTCGTGCAAATCACCGTAAGCTTCTACGCATTTGTCCACTTCTAGGCAAAAAGTCCTCTTGATGGGGGTTTGCTATGACTGGATCTCTCTTGACTTATGGTAGGTGATAAGTCTTTAAAATCTGGAATCAGCGGCTGTTAAATAGTGCGAGTAGATTTCACCCTTCACGGTCACCAGTGGGATGTCGATTGAGCTTACCAAAGGTCTCTCTTGAGAGGGGCTCTGTCTTACCAGACCATCGACCTGCCCATTTACTTTTTCTGTTCCTATGACAGGGAACCACGAGGAGGGTCATTTTGAGCGTGCCACCCAGATGATTAGGCGCCCTTGTATTGCTTGACCAGCTTAGACCATGCCATCACACCTAAAATGTGGTGGCAACAACAGTGGAGCTTAATTTCTTCAAAAATAAAATAGATGGAAACACCTATTACAATGAAGGATCTGACGCTCCGTTAAGAAGTGAATACGAGACATTGATGAATACTAATATGGTGCACTGAAGTTTTCTGCCTCAAGTTCGATCGAGAATCCTTTCCAGAAATATCAGACTGACGACTACTGGGATATTCTTGGTTAGTTTAATATTTCTGTGACCCTTCTTCTATAATTTTCCGAACATTGACATCATTTTTCCAATCACCTACATGTGTACATTTCCCTTAATCCTGTTAAACTAAACCATATTATTATTACGTCCTTCGTATAATACAAATCTGTCGAATTCCCATCGTATTAAAATATTTACCATGAAGATCACACCTCCATTATCGAACCATTAAATTCATATCAGCTTATCGGGTAAAGCACTTAACACTTTGATCGAAATAAAAACCTGATTAAGTCGTTCCGCTAACATTCCGTCCTCGATGCTACTCGAATTAAGTATAATCTCACTCAACAGATTTGTTTACATTCGAATCCTTAATGAAGCAACGACAGTACTGAGTCGGTGCAGTGGTGGTAGTTAAGTGTAAGGATAATTCGAGGGTGGATTTCGGGTGAGCATCTGGGAATTTCGTCAGCGGTAATAGACGTGGCCTGACGACGGTAGTCATAAAATCACACCCTTGAAAAGTTTGAAATGCACTTTGTCAGGGTGGCCAAGTTGATGCTAGTTGGTAAGATGTCCTGATTGCGGGGAATGTCTGTTCTGACTTTTCTAATCGCGGACGTTCACATTGGTTATTTTAAGAATGCAATAACCCCGAATATATCATTTTTTCAATTCACTCCAAATTCTATCCCTTTTGCCAATTGAGACCCTTAAGTCATGGTCATATTTTTGAATATATCATTATATCCTTTTGGATTCAACATTTTATCCTCCAGCTGATAACCCTGCACAACCACCATATTTACATCACTGCAAGGTGTTCATGATGCATTCAATTATCCTTACTCAGGGGTAAAAATCTCAACAAAAAACGAATCCAGAAGCAAGGGATAATGGAAAGGACAAGTGTCGAAGGAATCGAGGGTTACATGACAATGACATTTTTAACTTTATAGCACTATCGAAATATAGTAAAAAAAGTGAAACAAAAAGCAAAAAGGTCTTAATCCTGAACTAGAAAGATATTGCTACAGTTGCGGGGTGTCCTAGTGGGTGAGAAAGTAAAACGCCTGATTTTAGGTAGCACTAAATTTGGCAAATTGAAAGGGGAGTGGACGCACCGCAACAAATCGCATACCTCCTGCTGCGTGACCCACCCCAAATTTATTGGATCAATAAATTTTTGATATCGTAATTTTTGTGGGGTGCTAAAAAAGGTTTCAAGGTTTTTCGTATAGTTTGAAATCAGCGTGGCGTCCGTGATGGGTTATAACCATTTTGGGCAATATGACGTAGTGGTTTTTCGAGAATATGACGTACAAGCAAAAATCAGTTCAAAGGCTGAATCCATTAAGTCTGGTAAGGAAGTAATAATTTATTACAAATTACCTAAAAGATACTCCAATTTTAGAATTCTAGGATTTGTGTGTTTTGTGGTTTTTGAGAAATTTGGCCAATTTTTAAAGGAGGTATCTCCATTAAATAAATAACCAGAAATACACTGTTCTCTCTCAAAACTATACGTCACAACTTCCATCATCCTTGAAGGAACTAAATGTTCAAATATTACGAAAAAAGTCTGTATGTGCTTTAACCGCACAACCACTTAAGTGTGTTTTGCAATTTAAGCCACCTCCCGAGAGTGATGCCTTTTTCCACACATCTATGGGAAACATTCAACCCCCAACGGACTAGTTACAAAGTGTCCTTGTGACTCCGGTGACTGTTCATTTTCCTCCAACCATATTTTTTTCATTTTTTTCCGTCCATGGTATGACCTACACCCTGCTGTTACCATAGCGGATCTGGCACTTGTACAAGTATATACATATATTTTTTCAGGAAGAATGGAAGTGTTGTTTTGCATTTATGTGCGTCATAATGATGGTAATGGAATGAAGCCGTTTTTTGCTGGCCTGGACCCTATAATTCCAAACAGGAATACTGTGGGACGACTCCGTTTTAGAGATGTCTCAATATTAAAGGAACAAAGGGCAGTGGAAAATAATGGGCACTTTCGAAGCATATTAAGTTAAGAAGGTCCAATAACAAAGGGGTTGAATTTTGGAATAACAGAGCGAACAAATTATCAAGTTTTTAGGTGTTTGTATTTCGTGAACATTACAACCTATTATTACTTCGTTTTGTGAAATTTTTGCTGAGGAATTAAACTTCACGATTCATGGAAATAATAAAAATTAAAATCTAGGATAACACCAGCGCTGGAAAGCGAAGGCACATAAAGGTGTATGGAAGGATCAACTCCCTCCTTACCTATCTTTTCTGCATACCCTAAATTCAATGACGACCAAGCAAAAGGACAATACAAAATATATACAAACTACCAAGTGTCTTTCACTACAGGAGAAGGCAACTTCAATCAAAGGACATCACTATCTAATAAAGTCATGGTTACCCTCCGTCTGGGCTGAACGTAACATCTGTTCGAATAAATGTGAACGTTACCCACAATAATAACCGCTTTCATTGCTTGACAATTCCATTTCGGTTGGTCATAATGTGTCTTCTCTGATTTCTGAATGTTCCATGATATTCCTGGACTATCATTTTCGAAATAACAATTGGCATCAAAGTGTCACGAATGGAGATTGATGGCGATGTCAAAACAGTCATTTACGGGTCACTTGTGAAGAATGGATAAGAGCAATATGATTATATCATTGGCAAAGGGTTTCAGATGGATATGATACGAGCATTTATTAAATTAATAGAACTGGTTGAGGCGTTCATGGCGAAGTGAGATATATTTAGTCCCAGTAGAGCGACTCTTCCAAAACAATCTGATCACAAATACTCCACCATATCCTGTTTAGTATTTGAAGCTGATTAGGGCACTTTAAGCTATTAACATCTGGTTATGTTGCGGTTATTGGGCAGAATCCTTTTAGTCCATTTCAAATGTTGATTTCAAAACAACCCCACAATATTACTACGGTAATAAATACAGATACCAGAAGTCGCAGGAAAAAGACAAGTCATTTAAATAGGAGAACCATTTTGGAGATAAGTGTAACTGAGGAGCAAATATTTCCCTCATCCTTGCCGCATGGGCTTTTCTTTTTTTAGTTTAACCGCTATTTGTTGGCTCTGAATATCTAAGCTGCCCTATACCGTTCCCATAGTCCTCACAGTCTTAGGAGTCTGTGGTAACCAAGTGACGCACCATATTACTAATTGGACTCCTCGTAGTGGTCACTGGTGGTAATTTATCCACCCTTCTATTGGCAAAGTGCAAATTGTTGATGAAAAGTTACTACAGCTTCCACCTGGCTACTACATACGGTAGTGCTTCTCCTAGGCAGAGGAGAGGTAGCGTCCAAAAAGTGTCTTATCTTATCTTATCCCTCCTGCCAAGACGTTTTGGTACTAACTGCATTAGCACTTTCCTCTCCTTCATTTCGGGACGGCTTTCGACAGCGTCAATAGGGACTATATTTGAGTTAATCTAGGGGCTTTCCAGGCGAGTCACCTGATTCCTGCCTTAATTCCTCACCTACCCGGGATTTTCACCCTCTTGGGTTCGGGTTTAGGTTTTCTAGGAACATTCCCTTCATGTGGGCTAATTTCCACTGCTTCCCGTTTTTTTGGTTCCGTTAATAAAGGCCTAGGACTGTTGTGAGCCTTCTCAAGGATGTTTTTTGGTTTTAATCTTCCTTCAGATAAAGTAGGTACTATTTAGCACCTGCGCCAATGAGTCCTGTTTCCTTTCTGATACAGATTTCAGACGGGATTTTGCTTGTCCCTAATTTTTGGGTAGTGGTTGGTTGCGGTCTCCGCGCTAGGCCAATGTTGACCTTGGCTTCACTGTTTGACTCCCTTTTCCCGTTTGGAGTGTTATCACGTGGCTCTCAGTATTGCGTGTTTTTAGGCTCTTCAGTCTTGATCCGCAGCGTTTTGTTAACAGTCGGTTAACACTACCCACTAATGTTCTTGGTAGACGAAAAGCTTGGCTCCTGGGAAGCCACGTATCACCCTCGAAGAGAAGTAGATTGACTCCTAGCCACATGCGATCCTCAAATAGAGACAGGCTTGCTGTTAGGAAGCTATATTCCGCGTGAGTCTTTTTGAAGCCCATTGCTTGAACCTCATCGAATGCTTAATGACCAAAATGATTTCACTTCTATTTCTATTCTATTTCTATTTTTTTATCATTCCATCCACGGGAAGTTAAATTTTTGCTTCTATCACCATCGCGTGGGGACGGCACTTTCCGACAGGTTCACTGGAATCATCCTCTATCTGACACACCAAAATGAAATGGGGAACCACAAAGGCTATCTTTCAAAGTTTCACTTTTTTGGAATCAAACAAATACTGGGCCCCACATTGGGCGCCATCTATCCTGATTTATAAAAAGGGTTAAGTCACAGTGGCTGGTCAAAGGGTAGTATAGGTCCATGGACGAAACGTGTATTGGCACCCACGACGGAGCAGAAAACCTGGGAAAGCCTGCTGAACCAACACCAACAGCTCTACTGCCAAACCCTATCTTGACCTTCACGTGGTGACCGCTGGGAGCTCTTTCTTAACGAAGAACTGCAGACGGAGAAGGATGAAGGCGAGTCTCCTGCGCCTAAAGATGGGGCAAATTGTACCAACTGGTCCTCCAGGTTGGGGGTTGGGTAGAGTTGACAACCCTACACGGAAAACAAACTGCTACGAAGCCACAAAAGGATCGTCGGACTGGACTGACAGCACAAAGACGAACCGGGCAACGAAAATGGAATAACGATTTGCGCATTTTCTCATGGAACGTGCGCTCCGCGTACAGAGAAGGAGCTGCCACGCAGCTAGCCGATACCCTGCCCGAATATGGAACTGATGAAAGAGCGTTGCAGGAGATTCGTTTGACAGAGACCCGTTTCTTGGAGAAGAGCCACTACAGCATATATTATAATGGCCATGTGCTCGGAGTAGGTTTCTTAGTCAGCCAAAAAATGAAACCTGCTGTGTCAAAACACATAGAGGAGCCAATATAGACTCGGGTCACTATTTCGTTGGCATGGTATTCCCGGCTCGAACAACAACACTACCTAGAATCCTCACTGAAAATCAGGTGAGAGTTAACACCGAAACCATCCACGGTACAGCCCTCCGTAACACCTTTAAGGGGAAATGGATGCTACAATAACCAGTTAACAGATATCCCCGAGCTGAATCATCACCAAATGATCTTCCCAACCACCTGAAAAATGTTATCATTCTTGTGACCACAAACATACTTGGCCCCAGCCGCAAAAAAAGTCGGAACGACTGGTTTGGCAATGAATGTAAACTTGCTATGGAACGGAAGAATGCTGCATACTGCGTAATTTTGCAGTTTCAAAGAACGCGGGCATGCGCAGAGACTTATCACGAACAGACGGAAAAAGGAAGCCTGGGAGAACCAACAAGTCTGTGAACTAGAAAAGTACAGGGGCCAACCGCACCAGGCGCGCAAGTTTTACCAACCAGTCAGCAGGATGAAGCCTTATACACCTCGACGCTCATCCTGCCGAGACAAAGAGGGAAATCTGATTTCCGACAGAATGAGCATATTGGAGGGAAGGGTTGAGTACTTTGATGAGCTACTAAACAACCAGAACATCGGCGAGTTGGAGGTCCCGCCAATTGCAAACGACGGACAAATACTGCCACCACAGTGGAATTCATCGGGTTACAAATCATAAGTCGCCAGGAGTCAATGGAACTACAGCTTAATTGGTTAAATATGGAGGCGACCAGTTACACCAAGGGGTTCACCAATTTGTGCTCAAGGTATGGGAAGGCGAATCAATGCCTGACGACTGGCATCTGTCTCATACATAAAAAGGGAGACATCAGCAATTATAGAGGTATCACGTTACTGAGTACCATCTATAACATATTCTTCACTATCTTGCTATGCCGAATAGGCCCATACGCCCAGAACGTCATTGGCCCATACCAGCGAGGCTTCACTCCAAGCAAATCAGTAACAGATCAGATTTTGGACGTCAGTTACACCATCTTTCCATCGATTTTAAAGCCGCCTATCACAGCATAGCCAAGGTAAAACTGTACACGCCCATGAGAGAATTTAGTATCGCAACGAAATTGATAAGACTGACTAGGCTGACCCTGACCAATGTCTGAGGCCAGGTAAAAGCAGCAGCATCACTGTGAAGACCATTCAATATCAACAACGGTCTAAGACAACGGGATGCCCTAACATGCTTCCTCTACAACCTGGCCCTCGAAAAAGTGATTCGCGATGCCGATGTAAATGCGAGAGGCACCATTCTCTGCAAGTCCACCCAACTACTGGGCTACGCTGACGATATTGACATCATGGGAAGAACAATCCGAGATGTACAGTCTCCCTTCATCCAGATCGACCAGGCGGCAATTGGTGCGAGATCTTAGACTGCACATTAATGGAGGCAAGACGAAGTACACGGTGGCAATGTCAGCGCTAAAACCAAAAAAATGAACAAAATCGAATTGCACTGGTCAAACGAAAACAATGGAGGAGACTACAACTTTGAGATCGTTGAAAATTTCTCCTATCTAAGGTCGAAAATCACAACTAATAACAGCTATGACGATGAAATCCGAGCACCGTTGTTGGCTGCCAATAAAGTCTATTTCTGTTTACAGAAGGTGTTCTGCGCAAAATATCTCACCATAGGGTCAAAGCTCTTACTTCACAAGACAATGACCTTTCCAGTCCTTATGTATTCCTAGGAGACTTGGGTTCTTAGCAGAAAAAACTGGGAACTGCCGCGTTTGCGAGAAGAATCCTCCGAAGAATGTTTGGCTTCCTACATGAGGATGGAAGATTCCATAGCCTACATAACGACGAAATCTATGAGCGATACCACGACCGTCAGGTTGTGGATAAAACCCGTCTTAACATGTTACGATAGACTCATTTAATCTGTATGTCCATGGCAGATAAAGAAGACGAGGCAGACCATGCCTGATATGGAGCGTTAGGTCAGGACGCCAGACAGCTTTTAGAGATATCGAATTGGTGGACCTCGGCGCAAAACTGGGATGTCTGAGGTTCCTCATTAAGGCAGGCCTAGACCGGATACTGGTTGTTGCGCCGTTGATGGTGATGATATGTTCTGCCATTCATCAAGGCTGAGAGGTGGCGACGTTCGATCAGCACGTGGTCAATTTGGTTGGAAATGATCCAGTTTGGAGGGGCCCACTTATGTTTGTGGACCGTTTTCCACGCGAACCAGGTACTTCCAACAACCATTTCATGCGATACCACTAACCGAACAATCCGCAGTCCGTTATCATTGGTATCCTTATGTAAGCTATGGGAACCAATGTATCATCTGAATGGCTCCATCCCCACTTGGCTGTTAAAATCTCTAAGGATGATTTTGATATCATACTTGGGACAGGCTTCGAGGGTCCGCTCAACTGCCTCGTAGAATGTGGCCTTCTCCGGCTCTGCAGTGTGCTCTGTAAAAACGTCAATGACGCTTGTGTTTTTAATTTTGCCTCACAAATGCAGAGTTCGTAGCCTTTCACTTATATTTTCAAAGTCGATAACAGCAGGTTTAATTTTTTAACTGGCTAGGAAACCTACTCCGAGCACATGGTTTACTGGACGGGGTCTATAATATATGATGTAATGGTTCTTCTCCAGGAGAACGGTCCCTGCCCAATGCGTCTCTTGCAACGCTGTTACATCAGCCTGATATTGGGACAGGGTGTCGGCTAGCTGCTGTCCAACGTTTGGTCTGTATAGGAAGCGCACGTTTGATGAGAAATTACGCAGATCGTTATTCAATTTTCGATGCCGGGTTCGTCGTCGTAAAATCCATCCTGTCCGAGTCTCCTTTCGTGGCTTGGTAACGTCGATTTTTTATGTAGGGTTGTCAGCCCTACCCAACGCCCAACCTGGAGGACTAGTTAGTATACTTTGTCCCGTTTTTAGGCGCGGAAAACTCGCCTTGATTATCCTCCATCTGCAGTTGTTCATTCAGAAAGTGCTCCCAGCGATCACCACGGAGGTAATGTTTGGAGGTAATATGTGGAGGTAATGTTTGGTAGTAGACCTGTTGGTGTTGGTTCAGCAAGGGACTCCCAGATTTTATCTATTATAGCTACCAATCCGCGTTTTCTGGTGGGACCTATACTACTCTTTGGCCGCCGATGTTGTACCTCATTTATGCTTTATATAAGAACACCCTGATTTGAACGTTTTCTTCACTGGCTTTGGTGGTAGACACTTGCAACGTGAGGAAATCAAGCCGGTAAAAGGATCGGTAGTCTATTTGTTCCGGAACTGTGCCAACTTTTGCGTCAGGATCGCTAATAGTTAGGAAAGTTCTCGGCCTAGTAGCGCTTTTCTCTATTCTGCTACTTGGCAAGTGGTGGTATTGAGGTTGTTTTGCTTCAGAACCTTAGTGCAATTCTAATCTTCCTTCGGCAGTTGGAGAAGCTTTCCTCCCTAATATCTTCGAGCGATGGACAGTACCGTCTGGGCCAATCGTTCGTATTCTCGTAGGTGGAGTTTAACCGTAACATTTTATGCGAGTACACCCACTTAAAAAAAGCTTGATGCCTTGTGATTGTTCTGCTTTTACTACTAAAAGGAAGTTCTTTTTAAGCTGTTCCCACCGCTAACTATCATGGTCTGATGGATTGGTCTTGCCATACAAGACCAGTCTATCGGCTTCGATAATCTTGGGAGCAAAGGAAAGCTTACAGTTGGGTTTACGAATTGAAATCGTCAGAGGGCCGCTTCTAGTTCCGTTTTCTTTTAGCCTGAGAAACTCCGCAAGTCATTCCTTTCAGCTTTGGTACTAATCGAAGATAGCGACTTGCCTGAAAGTGGCTTGTCCAAAGGTGGTCCTAGGTTAGTTTATCCGAAGGTAGTTTTCGTCAGCAATCGGCACCAGTTGAAGCTCTTAGGGTCATGAGTGCCGACCGGAGAGGTCAGCTTTGTCTGGTTCTTAAAGATAGGGCCTCAATTGGATGGAGTTCCAATTGCAAAAATGGAGATTTTGTAGGATTCAGGTTCTTTTCAATGAGGCATGGCGTGCCCACCGCTTAGGGACGGATCACCTCATGATCGAAGTTTAAACTTTGTTTTAAATTTAGTTCTTGTTTTCGTTGGATGTTTCATATTTAGCTGTCACAGTTTTTCTTTTATCGCCTTTTTGTTGCACCAAGGCTAGTTGAAAACGACCGGTACCCAGAGTTCCCCATACACACAACCTGATTCTAATTGACTACTGAACCCTCGTCACGATAGTCATATCTAGTTTAATTCATGGAGATTCAATCACGTGGCGAGATTTCGAGCATTATTTTGTCAAGCATCAACCTTCATAACTCAATTTGTTGTAGAGCTTATATTCTTTTGCTTAGCCTTCGTCAAAAATTACCTAGGTCCTGTTCCACTACGTTACCATGGGCAATATTGTACTCTTGCTCAACAAACATTATTATTAAAACATTATCTGCCCTTAGAAAAATTGTAATTGACCCCTGGAATTTTGTATGGTTTAATGACCGATTTAAGCAAAATCTTAAAAGTGTGTATTAACTAAAATACCAGGACTCAATTTAGGCGAAATGGTTCTTCATTTTTTAGACCTACTCCCGTTCCAGTCCTATTGCTTTCGCTAGGAAATGTAACAGCCAAAATTTATACCATCCTGTTCCCAAAAGTAAAACCATTTAGTCATCGTTCTGACTCTTTCTCTGTTTGATATAACTGAAACTCATGTTTGCTCTGTTACATTAACAATAAACCTCATTATATGACTCCACTTCCAAATAATTGAATCTCATTCTTAACGTAGCATTAAATTGGACCTGCATGTGGTAAAAACCATTGCGGAAATCCATTTTCTCACGAGCTAGTGTGACGATTTAAACGGCATGCATCTTCCACAATTCGCTGAAGAGCCAAGAAAACGCCCAATTAATTATTAATCCACTCACCTGCTGATGTTCAAACGCGTTCCGACTGAAAACCGCTAAATTTCTTGCAAGAAATCACATGAAGCGCTCACAGCTGATTCCATTTAAAATACAAAAGACTTAAGGCACGAACCTTATTAACCTCAACGCGGTCATTTCCTCTCTCATCGGCTAGAAATTGATTTCAACAAATTGTTATTAATTGAAATGAATGCTTCAATCAAAACACTTGATTCTGGGGTGTTCGGTGCTATTATTTTGATATTTGATTTTTCCGCGTCATCGCCTTTCCTTTTGGGTGGAGCCGCTAATAAGCCATTAAACTATTGAATTTCAAACGTTTTTGATGAGGCCAAGGGGCCTTTTCGAGGTATTTTGCTGGGTCAGGGAGATACCCAGAGCCAAATTTTCAGTACAGTTTCTCAGGCTGCATGGCGAGAGGGTTTCCAAGAGCTATATCGCGTCGATCTAAACACCACAATAAATTAAATTAACTGGAAGCATCGGATTAAGGAGTACGCGAGGAGCTCCGTGAGTAAAAACAAACATTGCAACAATAGGGAGATAACAGATATTGCCATCTTCCCCGATGTGCAACAAATTATCTTCAATTTATTGAATGCACACGAAGACCATGGCAGGTCCGGGTTTCGGTACAAATCTGTGCGTTGATGTTGAGCATAGCACGAGGTAGTTGAGTTGAGTTTTTGAAACCCATACATGGAGTGAAAAAGGGGATGGATTTTCTCTAAGATTGGGAGAGAAACCTTTATTAAAAGTTGGCTGTGCAAAGATGCAAGGCTCTAAAAATTATGAAATTTGAGGGGGAAGATTCTAAACTTCGACTTTTATAACGGCACTCAATAATTTTCAAGTTATACTACGATATAATTGCAATATTCGACAAGAGAAGAAGAAACGTATTTCGCTCTATGTACCTCGTTTAATTGTCTCTAATTTATCTAAATTTTTACGTAATGAAATGATAATCAATGAACACACATTTGGGGTCAATTTGAAGGAAAATTTGGTAGAAATTAGCTCACAACTTCATTTATGGACCTGCTTTTTCTCAGATTTGAAGACATCTTTATTTATAATACACCAATGAACACCCGAACGAGTACGTCAGCTTTTTTCTTATATAACCGAATCAGCTTCTTTTCTCCCTAAATGGCCCACCAATATTATAACATACATTGGCTCCTTTCCAAGACCTAAATCGGCGGAAAAGTGAATGAGACTTTCACAGCGATTTAGCATGCTACAAGCTTCAAGGGAGGCCATGATCAACAGAATCAGATTAAGTTTGAATGGAAATAAGCCACAAACTGGCTCTCTGAATACGCAACTGGGCTAAGGCACTAAGATCGAACAAAAGTATGAAATCAAACCAGTAACAAATTTATAACCCAACATTATCGTTATTCTGACCTAAAAATCATTGAGAACACACGGGATTAATAAGTGAAAGGATAAGTGCCTTTGCAGTGGCATAATCTAATCTGGCGCCAATCTGAACCACGTTTGCTTGTGAATTATTGTCTCGGTATTTCCTGATAGAGTACTTTCGCTACTGATTGCACGCGTTCTTTCAAGGGGATCAAACGGTGGTAATTATATTTATTCCGGAGTATTTTATTTACGCCCGGGATTCAATTAGATTTGATTGAATCCAGCTCATATCCAATCTTCCTTAGAAAGCAAACAGTGACTTGCTCATTTTCGGAGGGAATTAAAAGGAACCTAATTAAAGCCTTATCAGACCGTCGTTCGCCTCTATCGCAATAAGATAGTGAACCTAATATAATAATGCACGCGACTACGACATCAGCAGAGCAAACAACCAAATTATACCCAAATCTGGGTAGAATGCACCAACTGGAGTGGTACATGAAACCATTTATTGGGCAATTAACACCTTCGTGTTCGGAACACAATGGCTTTATTCCATTTAGATACTTTTGGGCTGAAAGCGAGGGCAATTAAACAGGTGTCCGATTTTTATTATATGCCGGATTAGATATGAATATTATAGGCTAGTCCCTTGATTAAAGGAGCGCCAGCTTTATTTGCCCAAGGATTTATTGATGTCATTTTGAGTGTTAGTATGGAGATTAATGGGATTTTGGCGTTGTTGATATTGTTTGATGTTAAGTGGAAATTCAACAGGAGCCAGGGAATGCCGATTAATATTTATATTCGGTGGGAAGCATAAAATATGAGGTGAACTCTATGATAAACGGTGATCAGAATATAGCTACTGGTGCAGTGTATAATAATGTATGTAAGCGGTTGATGTGATATGATTGATTAGAGTAGAGATTTAGGGATGAAGTGGAATGTTGAAGATAGTGCAATCTAATCATTTTAGTATCCGTATGAAAATAAGACGCATTAAAAAGAAAAAAAAAACTTAATAAATTGAACTGTTTTTTTAAATTATGAATTTCTCGCCTATAAGACAAATTGGATTTTGCCATTAATTTCCCCACAATAAAAGATACATTTACCAGCATGAATATCGTTCTACGCAAGATACTAAACTCCATTGGCGTGTCTTTAGTAGTATTATACTATATAATATTAAAATTATAAAAAGGAACCAAAACCAAATCATATTTACATACAAGCTGATTTCCATTGTTTTATATGCAGTTCTCCGGTTAAGATAGTCACTCCATCAAAGGACTTATCCTAATGGAATAGGAGCCCAGTAAGAATCAGAATAGAGCTCTGAAAAGTTCTCAAGCGGGCGAAATAAAACTGGGAACAAGCCGATATACAGAATAGTACCGAAATTAACCGCAGCGAGAATTTCAGGAAATTCTGTAAAAGAATTGAACAAACCACAGAAGCTTCTGGGCAGTAAAAAACTTTAGCCAAAGATAGGGAGATATCCCAAGTTTGTCTGGAAAAGAAAAATGGAACGTTTGCCGATAATAAGGAGGACAGTGGCCGCTCCGAGGAGCCCAATTAGCGCTTTGGTGCGCCGTTTTGATGCCACGAACTCCTAAGACCGTGACTCTTGTTATGGTAGCAAGGAGGCAGAGTTCAGCCAGCCCGGATCTTCAGAGCCAGCCCGTAGCATTCACGAAAGAAAGCAGCTCTCCCACCCTGCAGCTAGAAATCTCTCTGAGGTGCCTGGACAATCCGTCAGTCCGCTCATTCCCCTCTATGTTCTTATGCCCCTGGAAGCCTGGAAGATGTCGTCGCTGAGTACAATGCCTTGATGGTCGCTTGGCTGTCCGTCAAAATGGCTATTTTACGCTTGGGGCTCGAATCTCGCTCCTGTCATCGATAGACTTCCAATGTCGCCAGTGTGTGTGGTGGGGAGAAGCTACAGCTTCGGCGCACTCAGGCGGATTGGTCCATTGTACTCGTCACTCTCGGCTAACGGAATATTCCGGATTCGTTAACGTATCGCAGGATTTCCGTTAGTGGATGTGATGCTACCCGTCACAACTGAGAACATCGGCACCAAATATCTGATGCCTGATGCGTCCATAGGGAGGACATTCACCTAGGAAATGCTCCGTGGATTCCGCTTCCTCATTGCAGGAGGGACACGTATCATCTTGAGTAATTCCTATTCTGAACATATGCCCAGCTAGTGAATTATGGCCTGTCAGAATGCACAAAATACACCTGCAAGTGCTCCTGCTTTTCGACAGGATAAACTTTGCGGTACGTATGTTTGGTTCTGGCAGGAAAAGTTTGGTGTGTCTAGCAGCATTTAGTCTCTGCCACCTGTCAATGTGGGAAGCTTGTTCCCAGTTTTTGAAAACAGACTTAGCCAATGCTACTGATACTCGAATTGCTGGTTCCGGTGCCGGCATAGGGGAGATTGACCCCTCTTTCGCTAAAGCATCCGAGATTTCATTTCTGTCTACGCCACAGTGACCAGGCACCCAGAGCAATTCCACCGTATTGAATCTAGAGATAGAGTTCAAACGGTTTCTGCATTCCTGAACGATTTTCGAGGTGATCAAAGGACTGCTCAATGCCCTCAGTGCAGCTTGGCTATCACTGCAGATTGCGATGCGCCTGGCCTTCAACCGCTCGTCAATCACCCAGTTTGCCACCCTTAGGATTGCATAAACTTTGGCTTGAAAAACCGTTGCATATTTTCGCAAAGGAAAAGCCCACTTCTCGTTTTTATTCGAGAGCTAGTACTGCCGCCTGGAATACACTGGCGAAACCTGGGAAACCATACGACTTGGATACACCGTGTGTATTCGAGAAACCCCCCCCCCCCCCCCCCCGCGCCGACTCCACAGCCCATCTTTGATCCGTCCGTAAAGAATACTGTGTCATAACCTTGCAACACGCCGCCGGTCTTCCACTTTGCTCTGGTTGGAAAGTTCGACCTAAAATTTCTCGTGAAGTTCAGCTTGGGTGTGGCATAGTCCCTGGGGAATGCCCAGATTTCCCGAGGTACTTCATCTAGGATGTTGCTGTGGTCGTAGGACTTCGCTGCCCGTAGGACTTCGCTCGTGGTGGTGAACAGCATCAGTTGCGTTTTGGTTGGGTTTATGCTGGTTCCGCATCTTGCGGCCCACAGGCGCACCTTTCGCAACGCTCCTTCCATGATGTCGCTCATAATGGACAGAAATATCCGTGATACTAATATCATCAAGTCGTCGGCATACGCCACCACCTTCACCTCGCTGCTGCCCATTGTACGTAAAATTTTCTCCATTACTATTAACCAGAGCACCGTAGAGATGGCGCCACCCTGGGGCGTGCTTCTGTTCACAGCTCTGGTCAAGTGGTTGCCTCCCAGATCCGACTGGATTATCCTGGTACTCATCATGGATATAATCCACTGCGTGAGATATTCTTCCGATCCAATACCGGTCAAGGACAGGGTGAATTTCCATTTCAAAACTCATTTCTCAGAGTGTTACCTCAAGGCAAGGGGCAACATCATTCAGTCTGATATCTTAGTTTTATACAGAGGGAGGAGAAGGAAAAATTGGATACTATAAATGTAGAGGTATGTTTGGAAGCAGGAATCAAATGGGTACTGGATATTTTTAAACCATTGAAATCATCCAGAGTAGATGGTATCTTCCCAGCGCTAGTCCAGGGTAGCCTCTTTTAAGGGTGGTAATCGGCAGTGTATCCTTGGGGCACCAACCCACGGTCATAGGCGTGGGCAAAAGTAGCATGCAGATATAAAGAATGCCCTAATCCGCCAAGGAATCAGGAATATCCTGGCTTTATACATGGGCAAAACGTTGTAGAACTGGCAAGTAGAAGTACCAACAAATAATTCTATTGTCATGAATAAAACCCAAGGTTACCCACAATCACGATGACAATTATTAGTGACTGGTGCAGAAAGCTGAGACCACCACATCACGCATCATTTGCTATGAAGTGCAAGTTTGATTCTTTGAGACTCATTAGACTGCATGGTATAGAAGTTAAACAGAAAATAGGAGTCGATTTCTTGAGACTTAGACTAGACCAAAAACTACTCTGGAAGACCCACATCGGAAACAAACGAAGGAAAAGCTAAAAGGGTTTTGATAACTAGTAGGTGCAAGGCATCAATAAAATGGGGGTGTACCCTGAAAACACTGCTTTGGATATATACTTCAGTAGTAAGGCCTATGATTATCTATTGGGGATTCTGGATAGACTGAACCAAAGTCGGCACAACCATCAGGGAGTTAGTTAATTTCAAAGACTGGTTTCTGTGTGTGTCAGTGGCGCGATGAGAACATATCTTCTCCAAGGATGCCAGGAAGTCTTTTTGGGATTGAATTTTCGATAGAACTATGAAACACGGTGGAGCTACATATTGATTTCCTAGAATATTGAGATTCCAACCGATAACTTGGTGGCTATTAATGCATTTAGGTTCACCCAGGGAGCTCAAAATAGATATGGGAACGTTTTAATAGATTGAACACGTTTGGCTCGAAGGAGGCGATGAAACAACGACTGAACTGGTGAGGAGGGGTCACACAGACAATAAGGAAGATGAATGCATGACAGAAGGAATGGAACAATCCGGAGTGCTTATGGAAATATATGGAATAAATCTCGTACGGGATTGATTAATCATCACCAAGAAGAATCTTTAGGCTTTTAGTGAGAATACTCAGCTATCACTGTGGGCTAAACTAATACCTGGGCAAGTTAGTGTTATCTATGGGCAGTATCTGCAGATTTTTTGAGAAGAATAAGAAAGCCTGAATATATACATACCCTGCACTTATACAAAGTAGATTCATGAGCCTGACAGAATACGAACACCAAATGCCAGGCTATTAGTTTTAGGATAGAACGAAGTATATAGTTAATCGGTTCACTATAAATATCAAAGGGGTGCACTAGTTCTTTTAGAAAGCACATCGCCACATGTCCCATATTCGATCTGGAGGCAAATTGTCTGGTGGTCGCTATGAGTATAATGCTTATTGATAAACCATACCACCTTCCTCACCAGTGTGATACTCACATATGTAAGCTTATAGTTGCCGTATACGTGCGTCCGTATGCCTTCCTCAGTCCCGTGATTGCGGAATCTTGCAAACCAAGTGGTCCGAACTGCCTTTCTAAGGCGTCGCGGGTAACCTCCTTGGTCGTGATATCATCAATTTTCTTACATTGTACAACAATCTCCTGCTTTCTGGTCCGTACTTACTCCGTACTCTTCTCCCAAAGACTTCTCCACCTTGTCGAGGAAATTTTCAACCGTTTTGGCGGCAGACTTCTTCAGCTCCAGCATCAAATCAACGTTGATTTCGGAGGAGACTAAGACACTAAGTCCTGCGGCATGTTCCGATCAGGTGTAGTCACCCCACTACCAGTTTGTGGGGCATCTTTCGATGTATTTTGAACTGGCATTCTCGGAAGTGATGTACTCCTTTTAAATGCCACTTTCTCCAGGCTACTTGTAGTATTCGATGCGAGGGGGTCGACGGCCGGGAACCTGCTGACCCACTCCCAAAAACGGCCGGTACTGGGGTTCCGAGTCCCTGCACCGTAACATTTTTTCTCTTTCCTTCTTCCATATTGCTTTCTTGTTCTGGGTGTCCTTCCGCATGCCCATGCACGCAGATCTCTAAATGCGTACATGTGCATATTCCTATGCATCCGCTGAACGCGCGTAATGGGAGATCTGGCAACTCCACACTGTCTGTCTGTCTGCCGCAAGCACTTTTCGCAGAAATGGCAATACCGATTGACATTAAGTTTAAGGAGAAGGTGGGAACTGTAAACGCCCAGACATGCAGTGAGTGACAACTTTGTTCGTTGAGATTAAGGGTGTTCCCGTACATGCAAAACGAAGGTGTAAAATTTTTTTCAGCCAATATAGCCATGTTGGGTATTAAATGAAAAGTTTTGATCAGTACTTTGCGATGCCAGTATTAGTTTTGGCATTCATTGAAAAGGCGGAGAATGGGAGGAGTCGAAAATGATCATTTCTGTAACGAACCCATTCTCAAAAATCTGAATATACGGTATCTTGGCGTCAAAATACTCTCCATATCGATATCTGCTCAAATTAAGTTAATAATAGTATATTACCATAAATTGTTGCAGAAATTGAATGAAAAACCTCCCTTAAGTTTATCCAAGAGTTATAAAAATGTGTAGTAATATAGAATATAATATAAAGCATGTTATCTCCAAGTTTGATTAAAAGCATACTATCACTAACAAAGCTAGAGTACCTCAAGTACAAATGGGATTGTTCTCCACTCAAATATACTCACAGAAGAAGCAAACAAAACCTACCATACCTGAAGCGTCGAGCTTCCGGTTTCCCGACTTGTTTATTGCTTAATCCTGATGTTGTCTCTTTCAAGATTCCAATTGTACACATAACACAGTAGTCGCAAGCCCAGGTAAAGTAGGTGAGTGTGAAATCCAGGAAAGAGTAGGGAAGAGTACTATACTAACTTCTGCTTGATTCCTCCTGATTTAATATCGTTTTAAAAAAAATATTAAAAATACCAAAAAATACCAATTACTTTAGTTCCTGCCGCAGAGCCGACCCGGGCCTTGTTGAAAAATGAGAAGACCCGTTACTTTTCATGCAAGGATACGGCAGGTCAAACTATTCCCAGTCACACAGATCCGCGTTGCATGCTAAATATTGATCAGGAGCAGTGTGATAACAGTTTCGGAAAGCTCACTATCATCACAACCAACCACACGATTCATTTATTCCAAGAAGGACGCTAATTGGTAATTATTCAACACAAACCCCTGTAATGATCCTTCCGATTACTGTCGGTGATCTCAATGGTCAGTCATGTCGGCGAAAAGACGAAATTGGTGAAATTGTGCCATGGAGGCAGACACTTCGGTACACGCTATGGAGAGCAGAGCACATCTTCATTTTCATCAACACTTACAACCAATGGAGGGTTTATTAAACGGTTATCTTCCTACTTTTTCCTGTAGAAAAGTCCCATCCTGTGGGATTATTCCATCTTCTTTTCTGCACAGCAAACCGTCGCTGAAACAATGCGAGGAAGGCGCTGGTCTGCCTCGAAATAATTGGTGGTGATATTAGTACTATTGTTAGTGGCAGTGAACTGATTGTATGTCGGGACGATGTTGTGAATCAATAGCGATCAACGCAAACGCAACATTTGAGAAATCGATATCCATACATTAAGAAACATCTCTCATTTGAAAATTTACCACAGTCTCGTCCGCGCTGTCACTTTCTATGTATCTGAGTGCTCGCTGACTATCAAAGACAATGAATGGTGCTTGGTGGTAATCGGTACAAAGGTGCTGCATTGGATCGCTGGCATTATGCGGTATGATTACATCATGTGATCATGATTACACCTCTGATTGATATGGGGTTGCATCCATTGTCGAGAAATTGTTAAAAAAGAGTGTTTTCTATGCTATGATCCTGTAATTTGTGGCACTGATAGGCACTTCCTCACTAAAATGTTCCTGAAAATGAAATCCGATGGTAAACAATGAAAAGACTCATCTGAACAGCGATGGTTTGTAAGTTAAGTGGGGATTTTATAACTTCTCGGCTTTACCTGCGTCAGGTCTACAACCGAGCGACGTGAATTCCGGACCCCGGTACCGATCGGGGCTAGGGCTGAAGAAGAAGCAGTTTCAATTGCAAAGGTGATTGTGAAACTAACTACAATTCATCTACAGGCGTAACTAAAGCATCATAACATCGGAGACAAATTCTTTTTTTAGGGAGGGCACATTTGCTGGTATTATTAGTTTATGTCAAGTACTAATGTTCTTCAAATAAATGAACTTTTGCTTTGTTAGTACAGTTAGCACAATTGTGCAGTACTGATGGCCTTAGCCCCGAATCGTTCCTTGCTGCATATAAAACCAAAATTATTAAATCTTACCGAAGATCTTGTCGCTTTTAAATGATCCCCCGGTGTATATTGCTATATACTTTTCTCATTCCCTTAGCTCGATTCCCTCTCATGGATATTTATGCTTGCTTTTGTGCTTATTCCTAAGAAAGGGTAAAATATTTCGAAGAATTTGGGGTTTCCCTTAGGAAGATAACGATTCCGTAGTTTATCTGAAGAAGAAATTTACAAACGATATCGCGCCTGCGCAGATGTGAATAAAATGCCGCTCAATACGCTACTGTGTGCGGGTCATCTAGGCTGCATGGGTCAAGATAATACAGCCTAGAAAGTCTATAGGGACAAAATCCATGGTCGAGAAATAAGATTTGGTAGACCTCGCTTTAGTTAGGATGATGGCGTAGGATATCAGAAAACCACTAGGAATATCGTACTTCGCGTAAAACGGCGATGTTTGGTGTTCCTTTTGACTTTCTTGGGATGGTAGTTCGTAAACCGAGGAATCTGATATCTATTTATCCTAAAGAAAGGCTATAACATATTTTACCAAAATCATTACAAAATATGTATTTTACATTTGTATAATATTTCTTTTTCAAACGAAAATTAAGCGCTTTTTCTCCAATGAAATTTCGACCCTAATCCACAACTGTCGCTTTCACATCCGCCTTACATCTACCAAAATTCCAAACACTATTTCCTTTAAGATTCTACCCTAAAACGACCGCCACACTCCGTTTCCGATAGTTTCTCAGGAATGTCATGTTAATCGATCACCCTTACCCAAAACGGTCAAAATACAATTTTTCCCTTTACAGCCCCTAGGGACTAGCTAAAATGCATAGAGAGCAATATGAGCTTCTGAATGGCCGAAATATGAGTAGGTGATTAGCTGAAAATTCGTGTCGAACACTTCATCGGGGTCATTAGGCGAAGGACATGAATGTTGCGCTTGCAACGTTTCGGGTATTGTTGTTCTGGCGACCCGTCCGTTCTGTAGACCTCCTTCCAAGAAACACAATCGAGTACTTTGAAAACTCAGAGGTCAATGCGAAAAGATGGAAAAAATTGAGTAATTAAAAACCAAGAAATGTGACCTTAAATTTCGTATTGCATATGCCCTCGAACGCCATATATCATGCAGACGTCTTACATACTCGATTGCAATTTACATTTTTTTTATAAGATGAATATTTTTATTAATTGCCCGAGATAATATTCTTTTTTGCGTCTTTATGATCCATCTTTTTGCTTTGTGGCTTAGACTTAATATTGCCGTACTTTATTAAGACTCATACGGGATATGTTTGTGATAAATGGACCTCCAGGTGGAAGATATTTCGAGAATCGGCTACTGTTTCTGGTCAGTCTAATGTGGCCATGGATTTGACTTAGAGTCTGTATCACAGCGGGTTGAAGTCTTCTTTAAAATGTGACTACAGAAGGTAGTCAATTTACATCCATCATTTGTTTGAGATTTGATTGGAACCATCATTATTCACTTATAATCGTTATCCAGGTGGTCAGTCTGGTTGTTGAAGGTTAATCTGCTGTATAAGATATTTATTATTTAAAGATGTTTCGATAAAGACACATATCTAGACCCATTTGGTTATTAGTTTAGTGGACAGAGTCGCAGCACTCAGGCCTTTTGTACTATCTCCAGAGACCATCTATTCAAGGGCCTCATATCTATAGTGTCCATAGACTTTCGCGAATTTGATAACATTTGCCAGAGGTAGAGAACGCGTAGACTCTTTGTTGAAGAAAACCTTACCTTCGCCGGAGGTCTGAGGACGCCGTCCTCACAGTAGCTGCATAGAGCCGAGACCACCTACATTCTTTTCCACGTGGTAGTTTAAGGAGCAGTGTCCCGTTAAAAGCCTTACTAGCCTTCTTATGTCCCACTTCTTAAAGGACAACAGGGCTCCGGGTTCTTCTATAAAGATTTTCGAAGTTCAAATTTCTCCATTCGGTCGGGTGAATCCTTACAATTTCGTACTTCAGAGTAGACTTGACAGTGAAACCTAATGCCAAAAACTGGTTCTAGCCCCACCATTGTGGATTCAGATCCTTGGCGAGCCGACCCGTCAGCTTCCTCATTGTCAACAATGTTCCGGTGCCTTGGCTCCCACATCAGGAATGTTTCGTTCAGTCGCCTAAGTTTCAATAGTACCTGATTGCAACTTCACACAACTGGATTGATTTTTGGGGCTGATAATGCTGCAAACTGACATGGTTGTTGTGTATTTTGGCCACGAACATTCTCCTGCTGCCATTGAAATTACATATATACCCACCTGGAATACGGTCGTTATATTTCCAAAGCATTTCTGCGCCCGATCCATCTTCCGTGACTAATCCGTCCGGAAAGATTAGTCAGTGTGTAATCCCAGAAGGCGCTATAACAGCGAAGAAAGAACTAAGTCATCCTACCTCAAAAGACTTCTGTCCGCCTAGTAAGTGAAGCTTCCTGCACTCTAGCATGTGGGGGATCCATCTGATTAACAGTGGATCGACTTCATGCGGTCTTGCCGCGCCACAAATCACCGTTATATCAAGACACTTTCGATATCCACCAATGCGCCTAAGGCGTATTCTTTGTCGAACATCGTCTTCTCATCACCGTGAGCCCATGGGTTGCTATCTCCATGGATTTACCTTTCTGTTATTTACAGTGAAGCGACCACCTAGGAATGTATGTATTCTTTATCAACTGATCTACTATTCTTTCTAGTCCTTCTAGTAGAAAGAACGTTGGACCAATGATTCGGAAGCTTTTTACATCCGTGTAAGAAGGTTTCCCTGGTTAGGGAATAAATGTAACCTTCACATCATATAATTTACTGCTAGGCAAGTTCTGTATATATTCCGAATATGTAGTGCCAAGGTATGCATTCCCTCTATTCCCTAGCGCAGGAATAATGCCATCCAGACCCGCAGACTTATGTCTATGAAACGATTTAAATGCCCATTTCACTCGTTCAAGAAAACTACTTTGCATGTCACTGTCCGACCTTTCGATTGAGGGCTATATGTATCTGTCGGCGCCGAGATAGATTTGGAATGCTGCCTGGGAAGTGCACTTCAAGCAAGTGATTTGTAGTCTTTTCAACGTTTTCTATGTACCTCCTACTCTGTAATCGTACGTTTTTTGACAATAATCCGTTTCACCTTTGGGGTCGTCCTGAGAGAGTTATCCTCTTCGCAAAAGCGTCTCCATGATAATCGTTTAGCCGGTTTTTTGCTTCCTGAGCCTCTCGGTATTGATTCCAACCAGCGGCAAAATCAAACTTGAGAGCTCAATTGATAAGAACCCTTGCCAGATCCGAGTGCCGCCATGTTATGTTACCCTTTTTTTGGCGAATTAAGCGGACCACTCTCTTCGAGAGTTTCTCTTGTATGACATGTATGTGTCTTGCAGATATTGACCCGACGATTGATAAGTGCAGTGGCTGCTTTTAACTGCAAATTTATTTGAATCATCTACTTAAGAATACACTCAAGGCCTTCCCTGCTTGTCGTAAGGGGCGACTAAAAGGGATAGAAATTTGTGGGCTAGCAACCTGAAAATTTTGAAACTTTCTCACTACCGAAACGTTAACAACGCTTCGGATAGGGATTGACCTCATGGCAACAATCTTGGACTGTCGAAAACGGACTATCATTGGTTTCTGGATTGTGCGTACGGTCTTCGACAACGTGTGCAGGATGGTCACTTTCTCGAATTCGAGTTTGAAACCCTGCGAAATAAGCTGGATATTTTGGGCCTAAGCGAAGTAAGATGGCAGAAAGTAATCCTCTCCGCCTTGCGGCAACGTGCTTTTGTACTCTGGAGAGCCAAGTTGTAGCAGACGCGAATCCGGGTCGGGATGCTTCTGATGGCCACGGGAGGTCCGGTCTCTTGACCTGATGACTGCAACATTCCGGTCCAGGCTAAGGGGCATCATCGTTGTACCATGCTATGCCCAGCCTCCGTTGGGCATAGTAGTAGAGAAGGATCTTTTCTACGAGCAATTCAATGCAGTGTAGGGAAGGTTTCCTGAAAATGACAATTGTGATCGTAATGGAGGATCTGAATGCGAAAGTAAGATCTGGCAACATCTTACTCGGACCTGTCATGGGGAAACACGGCTTTGGTAATGGTGGGAAATTCGTGGATTTCTGCAACTTCTACAGCATCCTCATTGGCGGTACATTGTTTGAGCATAGAGCTTATCATGGGTTTCAAGGACCGACGCCGTACGAACAATCAAATCGACCATTTCACGGTCATCAGTATATTTATGAGTTGCCTTCTATTATAGATATACGTAACATCGGCCTCGGAAGGGTTCGTCATCTGACCGCTTGATTGATGAGCTGTATACCCCTGAGTTCAATATCGACTGGTTGTATGACCCAACTGTCGCTCGAAAGTCGGAGACCTAACTCGCTGATAGGACGGCAGGTAAGTAACCCGTTTGAGACTATCGATGAGTATTGAACTGCCACCAAAAATGCTCTGACTAAGTCCCAAGGGGCGTCATAAGATCAAGCTGACTGCGGAATCGTGAAAACGAATCGATGAATGAAAATCGATGGCGGAGGTGACGCGCTCAAACTCCCATGCCGAGTGAACTCCAGAGAAGTTCAGTGTAGTGTTCACTGTGGCAGCAGACAATTTGCTATTGCACTAGTCAAGGAAGCGGAAGATGTCGCAGGCCGCAATAATTTCAGAAATGTATACCGCTTCACGATAGAGTTTGCATATGGTCGCAAATATTTCGATGAAAGGGGATCATGATCAACTGAAAAGATGGTTCTTATCCGTATCGCATCCGATGAGGTTCCTCTTGTCGATGAAATGGCTAGTCCTCGCAAAATGTGGATACGGACTGTTCCCCCAAGCAGAAGAGAAATTATTTCGTTAATCAATGCGCTCAAATAGCGTAAAGCCGCTGGGCTTGGCGGCCACCCGCAGAATTATTTATCGCAGCACCTGCAGTTATTACAGATCCGCTGCTTCCACTCGTATTGAAATCTTGGGAATCCGCAAACCTTTCTCAAAGAGTGTAAGAAGGGGATCCCGTTTTCAGTGTGGCAATTGCAGGGGTATCTGCGTGTCCCCTACCATCGCAAAGGTAATAGCTTAAATAGTCCTGGAACGCATCAACGAACATTTCCAAAGCTTGATCAACAGAGAGGCGGCTGGATTTTACTCCGGATCCTCCTGCGTTGAGCACAGCAACACCCCAAGGGTGATTTTAGAACAGTCCACAGAGAATAGATTTCCGCTGCACTTGCTTTTCATTGATTTCGAAAAAGCTTTCAGTTGCGTGAACAAGCAGTGTATTTGGTGTGGCCTACGGACCGGGGCATCCCTGAGAAACTGATAGCCATTATCAGAGTGACATATCATTCTGCAAAATTCCACGCGCTTCACCGGGGTAAAATCTAGGGGGATTTTGAAGTCCGAATCGCAGTCTCCTAGGGTTGCATCCTGTCACCGATATTATTCTTCTTGTGCTTTGTACGGAGAACGTGGAGGAATCCAATGAACAAAGACATCTTTCCTCAACTACGCTGATGACATCAACGCTGATGGCATCTGTTTGCTCTTCTACCAGGGCATGGACCTTGTCCAAATGTCTCTGGATTTGGAAAGAGAGGCAAGTAGAGTTGAACTGAAGGTAAACACCAACAAAAGTAAGGTTCTCAGTCAGAGGGGTATAGAAGGCGTGGAAGGCGTTAATCAATTTGTATATTTAGGAATTATAGCTTCTGCCAATGGCGGTATTAACTGGATGCTGCCCGACGCTTTCGCTGCCGTGTCTAAAATTTGGAAATGTAGTTATCCCAACACTAAGATCTAGTTGAGACTGTTCTGTGCTAGTGTTCTTTTAGTGTTGCTATATAGGAATAATCCATGGAAAGTTAACTTCACTGTTACCTAAAACTTCAAGCCTTCGTGAACACGTGTTTGCTTCGTATCTTCGAAGTATGCCGAACTGACACTATCTCTTACGAGGAACTTGGTCAGCATACATGCCTGGACCTCGTAGGTGCTTTGGTCGGAAGACAGAAGTAGCAGTGGACAGGTTCTACATTAAGGAGGGGCGACAATTGCATTGGGGCAATGTCATGCAGTGGAATGTATTCTCCGAATATGGCTGAGTAGATGGAGTGGGCCATCCCAAGGGGACTTAACGCAGACCAGTAGAGGAGGAGTGCTAGCGTCTTAGGAAGTCGTGGGGGGAGCTGAAGGGCTTTTCTGGTAACCACGAAACAATGGTGCCTAGGTGTGGTTGGCGCGCTATACCCCACCAACGGATTGAATGGCAACCATATACCTACGATTCAAATGAAGCTGCTGTGGACTGCACGCCCTCTCTGAGGATTTCAAGAGCCGGCACTTGTAACGTGACGGTCTCATGCCTGTAGGGGAGCAGGCAACACGTTTGCTCCCGAAAATTCTTAATATGCGGTTCAGGAACGTCAATAGTAAGGAATGGTCCTGCCTTATCGGCCCTTTGCTTTGCTTTGCTGCCCCGCAGCATCCAGGTATTGAGGTTATTCTTGATACCATGTTATTCCAGGACCTCACCACTATTACGCTTCACTTCTTTAAGTCAAAGAAAGCACTTTACGTACGATGGCAGCTCAAAGATCCTCTTCAGAGTCAGTCACGCATCTTCTCATCGTTGAGAGAGGAAAAGTACTGTCTGAGCCACTCGTCCGTGTTATCGTCGGCAAAATTTAGCCGTAACATTTTACGGTATACACTTGTCGACTCAAAGCGAAGCATAATGGTTTGTGAGGATGCAGTCCTTATAGCTAGGAGGAGTTTCTTCCTAAGCTGCTTGTACTGCTCCGTATCATAACCGGATGGATTGGCGTCATTATACAAGATCCATCCATCGCTGATCCATCCATCGCTTCGATAGCCTTGGCTGAAAATGAAAACTTGGCCATTGTCGGCCGAGTCCTGTTTTCAGCCATCTGTGTTCAAGGGTGGGGATCGTCAGAAGACCGTTTTGGTTGTCCTTAGTGCCAGATGCTGCGGCGACCCTTTCTCCTGAATATTGGCACAATCAAGGGATTGATCCGGAGGTTATTTGCTGCCGACGGTAGATGCTTACCCTTGAGCAGGGCTTCGGCGCCAACTGAAGCCCTAGGTGAATAGTGTTGACAGAAGGGGATTGCTTTGGCTCGGGCTGTGAGGACTGGGTTCTAATTGGATTGGTTCTCACTTGGGCAAGTGGAGAATCTGAGTCTAGACTCAGGTTCTCCATGATGAGCTCAGTGTTCTCCATTCATTTAGGGTTGGATCGTTATGATCAAAATTTAACTTCCGCTTTTGTTTTGTTTTACCGGGGAAAATGAGTCGATATCGGCATATCCTTTTTTTGCCGAGATTATTATTTTATAGAACTCATTAATTGCTGTCAAAGCAGTAAGAAAAAGACTCTAATTTTAGTTGGCTTGTACCTAGTACTTAATGCTTAATTTTACAGAACTATCTTTAGATTATCATACATTATGTTTAAGTAAACGCTTGAAAAGTATCTTCATTTTTTAAACGGAATTTTACATATAAAATTACTACTTCATCAGTCAACTATCAAATGAACGTGTGAAGTCCTTCTTTTTGTGACAGGTAACTTCCTTCATTGCGTTTCCTGGACTTTGTGACCCAAATATCGTTTTATGTGTTTTGATGACATTTTTTCAGAAAGAGGCAGTATTCCTTTGTACTTTTTTAAGGGCCAGGAAAATAACCACACACAGCAGATATCTGCCGGGATATTACGGAGTACAGTGTTTCTGGTAAAATCGTTCCTGCTGACTTAGTTTACACATCATAAATTATCAGAGGAGACATTTGATTCAATACACTTTCAGGGCCAATTTTTTTCAAATACTTCAAAGATGGGCTTTGTGTGGTCTACAATCATATGATTCTGTAAATAGAGTTACAATGGTTACTACATGTAGGCATTCTGTTTAGCCAGGGCGTGATTTCAGTGAAAAGGCCTTTCAGGATAATAGTATCCTGATGATTTCGAATTGAAATAAGTTTGCGTCTCTGTATATTGGAATCGCCTACGGACAACGATGGTGAGAAAATGTACACTTGTTGGAAGGTATGTTAAGCGAGTACCATTTGCAGTAAAATGGGATATTATAGAATTCTTTTCAGACAAACCATAGGTGAGTGCTCATGCGATCATGTGTGATGACATTTTTGGTGGTTATTTCTGAATTACTATATACGTCGGGCACAGGAAGGAAAACAACTCCTACTAGATATCTCTCTTCCGTTAAATCCCTTCTCATTATATATTTCATATCATTACCACAAATCATTTCATATTTCTGTAAATGAGCATTAATTTCAGTTAATGCGAGCTCACCTAATGAATATGTTTTACACATTCGCTGCAGGTAAGAAAAGTGCATCGGAATATTTTCCACTGCAGGGAATTCTTAAATTAATCATAAATTTTCACTTTCGCCTCATAAATTTCCCACCTTCCGCTTGAATAACAATAGAAACGTAAGCCCAACTCAAGCGCAAAATGAAAGGGTTGTCCTGGTTGCTCTGTGAAGCAAACGCATTTGTTCACATTTGTAATTCTATTGAAAATTAGCACGCAAAAAATCAAATAATGCGATAAAGTGAGGCTGAAAGAAAATTAGAAAAATAATTAAAGTGGACAGCAGCCATTAAATATGATGTAAAGCTGTTTGTCTTCACGAACAAAGTGGAATTCCAAAGTTTAAGTATAAATTCTGGGTTTCGGGAACTAACTGTCTCTTCGGAGTGACCCTTGAAACGAGAGTATACTTATGAAGGGAACAATTAGTTCTCGAAGAGAGTACTCTTCTCAATCTATTTCTTTTTCCAAACGTCCTAAAACCATTCTAAGCAATGAACTATGAAAGTGAAGTAAGTGTTGGAAATTAGCATTTCCGGAATGGTTTGAGCGTGCGTTCCATAATTGGCTAGTTCGGCGATGCTGTCCTATATAATCAGCGGAGCTAGTGATCTCGATCTGTCTTGCCATTGGATATTCCCTTGGTCAGTTTTCCGGATTTGTACTCGGGATTCTTTACCGCGTCCAAAGGCCGGTGAAGTGACGAGGAGGACCTTACAATCGAAGGAAGATCAAAGCCAGAAAAAATCATGGACGAGTACCAGAGAAGGATACAATCTCAAGGTTGCAGCAGCGGAACTTCGGATGTGACCTTCAAACCAATCAGGGAAAGGGTAATATCAACAAAAATTCTAACTTCAAAGGAGAGAAAACACAAAAAAAAGGGAACACGCACTTGCTATCACAGTCGGAAATCAGGTCACTCGAAGCGGGACTGTAGATATTACAAAGCCATGAAAGAACGAACTAGAGCAAGCATGAATAGGTCAATGAAGTCAAACAGTGGCACTGACTGGAAGATCAGATCTAACAACGAAAAAAAATACGTCGAAAGCAAACAACAAGACTTTCTTCGACAAAAAGGGGTGAAGCATCAATTAGTGGTTGGGTACATGCTGCTGCAGAAGGACGAATGGAAAGAGAGGACACTGATTGAATCAGTGAAGTGCATGCTGTTTGAAGCGGGACTGGTCTAGCAGTTCTGGGGAGATGCAGTGCTGACAGCAGCGTTCTTGCCATACAAAACAGTTTCTAGGAGCATCATAGGTAAAAAGGCAGACCTGCCACAAATAAAAAGTTTTGACTCCAAGCTTTACTCCCTAATCCAGAAGGAAAATTGGGGATAGGGGGAAGTTTATGCACCAGAAAGTAGCTACAAGCGCAACAGGGAAGAATTCTAGGTTAACAGGTTGGTGAAGGTTATTAAAAACTTATTCCACTGAAAGAAGAGCTGCTATGAAGGGAAGAAAAACAAAACTTTGTTAAAGCAGTATATGACAAGTAAGTTGCCACTAGATGAGATACAAGAAAACCGACAATCAGAAGCAAGCAAAAGACGAAGAGTTCGGAACGACACCAATCCTAGAGGAAGAGATCAACTGGCTTGACGAACATCAACTTTGGGGGCTTGCAGCGCTACCGCCAAGTACTGGCGATTTGTAGTGGCAGTGCAACAGAAGTTTCATGCGAGAAGGCATGTTGTAAATTGTCGCTTTTGGAAGGTTTCGATAGTGGGTAATGTTCAATTGATTCAAACTTCCACTTGTTTCTCCCGGTTGCTCAGCCGGCCCTGTGGGTGTCAATCTGCTATCAAAAGGTAGGCGAGCCACTCATGCAGATGAGTTTCGATTCGTGGTGAGTTTCGCTACTTGGGTGTGGGTTTCAGCGGCAAAACCCAACTCCTGAGGCGCCAATCTTAGTGCCGCAGATCGAATCTCACGTACCGTGCACCTTTATTTCCCAGGACCCTGGGGCAAAAGGCTTTACCCTCGGCACGGAGATGTTCTTGGGCCTGCCGTTGATTTCAAGCTTAAAGAAGTGCTTCCCTCTATTTAATACTTCATATAGGCCCTCATATAGTGGTTGGCCTTCCGGGGAGCATTCACGCGAACTAAGACGTGTGTGCAGACGTCCAGGTCCTTGGGTCTGTTAGCCTTCGTCGAGGAATGACGAGATGGCGGGGTAATTTTAATTTAGCCATAGTGTCCCAGAGCAAACGTAAAAGCCCGGTGGTGTACAAGAGATCGGGAGATCACTGTGGCGGAGTTGATGGCAAACTCCTCACGAATGGTTGTACATTGGCCAAGTAGAACGAAAGGGAGGTCTTGCGACCATGAAGAGTCGTTGTGTGCCATTATAGCGGGCTTCATTGTCTTATGCCAGCGTTCCAGCATCCGCGTTTGAAGCCTTGGTGTTTGGCCAATTCCGAGAGCATGGTAGACTCGAGCTACATTCCCTGGTCAGTACTGACTTCGGTTGGAACCCCAAAGTGTGGGATCCATTCCCGACAAAGATCCTCGGCGGACAATTGTGCGGGAATGTCGACTGGAAGGATTGCTCAGGCCACCGCGTGAACCTATCGATGATTGCGAGGCAATACTTGAAGCCATGCGAATCTCGCAACGGGCCAATGATACCGATATGGATGTATGAAAGCGGTTTGTAGACCGAGGAAATGAGCCTACTTCTTTTTGTAAGTATTTGTTGACTTTACACTTCTGGCATACGATGCACTATCTGGCCTTGGAATTAAGATTCTTATTAAATAAGGGGCAGAAATATTTTCTTGTGACCAGTCTATTTATTGTATGAATGATTTTAACCTCTGAAACGCGTGACAAAGCGTCTGCAACTATATTGTCCTTGCCGGACTTGCGCTGGATGTTTAAAGTGGCTGGCCTATGATGTTTAAATGCCGACGTTGGAAAGAGGACGCTTCTGCTTAATAGTGAAAATAAGAGGCTTGTGGTCCGTGAACACTGCGAACGCTCTGCCTACTAGGGAGGATCAGATGAATTTTATTGCCATGTACGCGGCAAACCGCTCACGATCGTAAGTGCTGTAGTAACTGTTTTAGGTTGTGGGAGGTCTGTGATGGCTTGAACCTTATTTGGATCCGGGTGGATTCTCTCAGGGGAAATCGTGTGGCCTAAAAACTTCACCTGCTGTTGAAGGAATTTGCAGTTTTCAATGTTAAGTACGAGACCGGCGTCAATGAGACGTTGAAAAATATATTCGAGATGCTCCAAATGCTCAGACGCAGAAAAAGAGGAGACCAAAATATCATGCAACTATATGAAACAAAAGTCAAGGTTTCGCAGGGCAGAGTGGATGAACCTGACAAGTTTGCGCCGCATTACATAGACCAAAAAGCATCCGTGTACGAATCCGAAGGGTGCGCATATTGCGGTTTTCAGAATATTTTCTAGAACTATAGGGATTTCATGGTACGCCTTGGCTAACTGCAAGGCCGTGAAAATATTGCAGTTAGTTAGGTAGTACGCAAAGTTGTGGATGAGTGGTATGGGATAGCAGTCAGGAATGGTCTGAGCATTCAGACGTCTGTAATCACCACATGGTTTCCATTCACCGTTGGACTTTGGGACCACGTATAGTGGAGAATACCAGCAGCTACTTGATGGTCTGCAAATACCTTGCTTTAAAAGGGTGTCAAATTCCTTCTTAGCAACAGTGAGCTTCTGGGGTGGTAATGGACAGGCACGGGGTAGCTTCCTCCAAACTACAATTTTTAGTTTACAATGTAAATATATATTTCGCAAGCAACTTACCCCCTTCATCAGTACAAAGCTAGCCAAAGCTAAATTACAAATAGCATACAAAAATTGAATCTCTTGGCAATGGACGTTCCTTCGAGAAGATAGGAAATCCAGTAGTGCAGATGTGGTGTGGGGTCATTAAGAGACGTTTTCTGCAGATCCACTAGCAATCTGCGCCTAATATGGGACTGCTGATATCCGCTACAACATAACGCAATGGAAACGTTCGTCGAAGTCCTAGACTTACGTCCAATTACCTGTAGCCGTAAGTGAGTTTGTTTGAGGAATTTGTCGCCGCTAGTTTGAGTTGTTGCGGAAATTGTTTGTGATTCTGCGATACCGGAAGAACTGCGGCATCTGCGCCTGTGTCGACCAGGTAATGGCATCTGCTCAAAGGATCATATAGTTCTAGGCAGTGTGGAGCTGCGTTCTTGGTAGAAGTCTGCTGAAGTTCGGGAATTTGGTTTGTGTTCTTCCGCGACCCACGCGCATACATCTCGTGGATTTTGTCAGCAGTGTTTGGTAACACTTCTAAAGATCCGGAGTCCGCACCGGCGAGATGACTTCGGAAGCTCAACCTTGACTTTATCTCCGCTCAACTGCTTCTTCTCCGCCCAACACGCAACAGTTGCCTTGGGGATCGGTAGTCTTAAGTGATCTTTGTCAGTAAGTTATTCAGCTTTGCTGACTCACTCACCGGCAGTCGCTTGATCAGGGTGCCCTTTAATTTTGACTCCTCCAGGACTTCGGCGACAAGTCCAATCGACTGGCATCAGTAGTGATGCCCGCGAGCGCATGTTAGTTTTCAGTAGCCAGTCTCATCAGGCATTTTAGCGAAAATTATTTTAAGCTGATTTGTCTGAATTTCTTTGGATTTGAATAGTCATCTTTTTCAGGCTTAATCGTGAAAACTACCTTCACCTTCTACCAAGAGGAAGACACGTAGCCCAGAGCAAGACATCGCCGAAAAATATTTCTTAGAAGTTGCTCTAAATACTCTATACCCTCCTCCAGCAAGGCTGGGCAGATGCCAACCAGTTCAAATGCTTTGAAGTGGTCAAATGATAGTATGGCCACTCTCGAATTTTCATTGGTAACAAACGTTTTCACAGTATCCCGATTCTCCTTGCAACACTTTCGTGTTGAAAGGTTTGGAGAAATCGCCAATTCTCTTCCTCCCATTTCCCAGGGTGGTGTACTTTCAAGAGAGTCTGTATAGACTCAGCTCTGGAGTTCGTGAAAGTACCATCCAGTTTTCTAAGAGAATCCAACTTGGCCTATTCGTTTTTATTAAGGACTCTGCACAGCCTGGAAGTTTTCCTTTCACATTGCAGTTCCTCACAGAATGTTCTAAAGGAGTCTCGTTTCGAACGTTTTAAGAGCCTCTTATATACACGCCTTCAGCTCTGAAAGTTTAAACAGTCTTCATCTTTATTATTTTTGCAAGCATGATTTAGAAGTCGTCTGGTTGATTTCCTGAGTCTTTACAGTTCTTGATTCCACCATGTAACCGCTGTACCGCGCTTGCCTTGGGAAATAGAACAAGCCTCTTCAAAGCACTGTAAAAGTGTGCGATTCAGAATTTCCAATTGATTTCTTATTGCCAATGGACTCCTTAGTTGCCTAGGGAGCTCCACTTTGTCGCCAAGGTGTTCATTGCATAAATGCATAAGGATGCCGTTCTTGTATTACAGACTGTTCACCTTCAATAATCAGACTAAATTCTAAGTAACGAGAGACTTTATCAAGGACTCGCCAGTCTCTAATTAACTCTAACAACTTTGAAGTGCAGATTGTTAGCTCAATTACCTCAGGTAGGAGCACCCTACTTTCGCAGTCATCAGACCAGCAGAAGTGACAAATTCAAAAAGCTTTTCTCCTCTAGGCTACGACGTTTTTCCTCTTACCATTAACCTGGTATTGTAAATTGATCGCAACAAGGTCCTGGGAACAGAATTGTCTCAGCATAGTTGCCTATAACAATTTTGACATCAGAACCCACGCTTTTGGTTTCGAGGAATGTCTCGCTTTCTTGCGTCCGATTTTTCTAGATAGTGCCACTTGGTGGTGTAATAACGCCCATGTCCTCACTACCAAGAAAACTTCGCCTTCTTTCGCAGTGTCTTCCGTTGTCGTCGGCTATGAGCCCCCCAAGTTCACGATGTTCGCGTTGCATGGAGCTGTTTCCACATGCCGGAATTAGACCAGTTGCGCTCACATCACTAGCTTCCCTTTTTTCTGCCTTTCCTGGTAGGGGCAGAGGAGAAGGTTCTGACAGGCGAACCTATAGTTCCTTCTCCTGTGCGGCTAAAGTTTCATTCTGCAGACCTTCCTCTCCCGTTTTCTTGGAAGAGTTAGGAAATATTGTCACCGACAGGCCGGCCGTAGTCAGGTTTCCACTTCCTCTCATTAAAGAACTTGCTGTACTATCATTTCTGGCTGACCACGACATAGACCGGGTGGAGGTTTTCCAATGAAATGGAGAGTCTATCTTCTACAGATCCGTGGGGGAACATGAATCGGGCTGGTGAGATTTCCAAAATCCGTGCCTCGACCGCGACCTGATTTTTTAAAGTCACGGTTGAATTGGAAGTCTATGACTTCTTTCCACTTGGAGAGTTACAATCCTTTGTTTCCATCTTCGTGTGTTTGTGTAAACTACCACGGGCTATTCCACCACAACGAGGTGGTGTCCGAGGAAGAGTCCTTAATAGATACTCCGCGGATTCCGTTAGAAAAGTAAGAGGCGAGTTATGTGGTTATCTATGAGGGAGAGCTGAGTGAAGCTAGTTTGGACCAGAATATCTAATATTCGAGCAAATCAAAGCCATTAGAAAAATCAGTGAAAATGAGGCACATCCTCTGCCATTAATTAAGAAATTTTGCGACAATTAAGGTAAGGTTAGGCCGAAGGTACCGCTGCTCTCTTGGAACAAAGTAGTGGTAGGGTGGAGTCGTTGACATATTTGCCCAGAATATTGGTGCAAGAAAAGAGGAGACATTTAGAGCAGTAGTTCTCTGCAAGGATAGGATGGCTTTTGTATGAACACAGATATAAATGCTCCTTTCTCAAATAACTAGGGAGTAGTTATCTTCAAAATCTTTTGGTAAATTACGGTTAGAGAAGTACTATACAATACGGCATAGTAATTTTCCCATTTGTAAGATATTATTTGGTTCAAAAACCAACGTTTTGTATATTTTTTAGGATTTTCCTTTTTAGTGCTTTTCATACTAACCCCTTCAGCATTCCTCACCGACAGGACTGGAAGCATAAGTGTTATTGTGGATCATAAATTGTACCTTCTAGGTCAGAAACGAAGCGGAATAACAAGGAAAATTCCTTATTGCCATTCATAGAAACCATATCTTTGAAGTCTGCTTCCGAGTGACGAAAATAATTCAGCAAACGAAGCCATTTATTCAATTTTGCCAGTGTATTATCTCCCCTAACTGTTCAATTCTGAAGGAAATGCGGAAGGGCTTATATATAATTTACATGGCACTAATGTGTGCAAAACTGATACAATTCCATGCCAAAAGGATACTCGTATCTACCTAATCGCAAACCTCTTAAAGATACATGTTAAACGTTAAGGAGTGCATGGAGACAGTGTGGAACTTCTCAGGGGATTTTCCTATTATCGGCCCTTAACACATCTGAATATTCACACAAGGAACCTAAATCACCGGAAGTGGAAAATACATTAAAGCACGCAATAGATATATCTGCATAAAGCTGAGTGGAGAGAATCGGAATCTTACTATCAGTGCTTGATATCTGTATAAGATAAATACAGCTTCCTCACTAAACACAAGATAACGTTACGTAGTCGCACTGGCACGGAGGAGGCCACCATTCAATATTCAATAGCGACAAAATGGTACTTCTAAGTGTTGTTTCATGTCACCTGAAATACATTTGGACAAGAAATTTTCGTCTAGTGATTTGGAACTGGGAAGCGAGCACAAGTTGAGTTTTGTTGCTTGCCCGATTTATTTATTACAAATTGCCAAGCCATACTCTGCTGGGATAAATTTATCGAGAATGTTTGCAATAATGTGTTTGTACTTAGTGAAATGAGGTGTTTTGCACGTTGGGTTAACGGAAGGGGGAGGTGTGGTTCGTGTTGCATGAAGGGGAATATCTGGATCAAAAGCTTTTTCTTGGAGTTTTCTGGGTTTCGATTGGATCGGATTGGCGATTGAAATGGGGTTTTGAAGCAGCATCCCAGCTTAATTTATAATAAAAACAAAATCAATTATCAATGCAAACCATCTAAGATTCCATTAGAAAGTAGCGATTCTAACAAATTAGTTCATCGCGAAAGATAAATCCACCAAAATAGTCGAGACGACAAATAACATTTAGCCTGTTCCTAGCATCGCCTCCCTGTGGGGTTCCATGCAGCCAAAATGAGCTTCTAGAGCCTCATCAAATCCGCTGATAGTGATCTTCACAATGTCTCACATTTGTTATGAAACTCGAAATCAGTCCCCTTCGGCTCTGGTCTAGTTTCCTCATAACTCTTCATCTCGGTCCAATGTCAAGCTCGCGCGGGAACAATCTTTAACTTTTCCTCATTCCAGATCAGGGTTAATTAGTTTTCGTTAATCTTTTTGAAATGAATGCAGATATACATAGAGGATTAAAAAGTTGCGTAGCCTAATACCCGGCCGCATGGTGTTCAAAACAGTTCCCCAATGGGATTTTTTCTTCTCATTCAAAATTTGCTCATTTTTAATCAGGTCTTTATAAGAAGATTAAAAATGTGTTCAAAATCTTAAGGAAACATCATGTAGCTGTCGAGAAAAATTTGTAGATAAAAAATCGAAATTATTAAAACAACTACAAACTCTGGTGAGATTGATTTTGCTAGAAGTTGAAAAGATGTAGTCAGAAATGTTGAGGAAGGTGAGTGGGGTTGTTTGGGAGGACAGGTGTCGGAAAGTGTTGCTGGATACGGAGAAACATCTTAGTATATCAGAAAAATGTATATTTTTGACTTTAAATTAGACTAGAGACAATTGCAACGGGAAATGGTAAATTTGACTCTACTCAGGTGTTTACCTAAGTTCTATGGAACTTATTCTACGAGGGGTCGGATGGTCCTTTTCAAGAATAGAAGATTTCCGCGAAGAACTCTGAGATATCTGAACCTAAAATCATCATGACTGAATCTTCTTCATTTCTAGGAACACTTTGATCATTTACTTATCTAAGCCGCTTACACGCTCGGTAACCCTCGATGGTGTGTTTATCTTTCAAGTGAAACAGAAAAAATGCTAACAAATTGGAGATGATGGGTATAATTAAACTTTTTCAAAGCCGTTAATCTCTGTAGGATTTTCTTTCCAAAGCGTATATGCAACAACTATTAAGCTATACATATATATTTCTAGTTCAATATTTATGTAACATACGTTTCACGTTGACCGTTAGAAATTTGTTGTAGATTTTAGAATAAATGAATGAAGCTCGGAATCTGGATTGCATTGAAATATTTTAAGTTCTAGGTCAACTAGATTCGGTTTTGAAACATCGAAAGATGTATTCGAAACTTGAGACTCAACTAGTAGTAATGGCAATATTAAGTACTTCGAAAATAGGAGGCTCTCTTGCATTTTCTAAAACCATGGGCTATCCTACGGGATAATCCACAATCGCGATAAATCTTTTCATAACATCTACATCCTGCCACCAACGATATTTCACCCCAAGGTATCATTGAGTTTTTCACCTTTTGGCAGCACGGGAGAACTTCTTTGAGTACTTCCAAGAAAATAAAAACAAATATGGGTTATCACAGAAAATTCTGGCTTTCCCCGTGGACCATGGAAGCATCGAATACTCTGAAGTCAGTCTATTATTGTAACACCTGATAACAGGTTTCTTTGAAGCATTGATTCAAACTGATGATGATTTTAGTTATAACCCTTAGATATAGGGGACAAACTCCTAGAAAGCACACAATAGCAGGAAATACAGCAGAAGTCGCGGAGAAATTGAGGGGGTGTCGTCTAGGCGACGATGAAATCTTCGTCTCATACGATGTAAAGGCACTATTTGCTAGAATTCCGGTGAAAGAATCCCTACGAAGGCTAGAGGAATGGACCGAATAGCACGATAGTACTTCGGAGGATAAAAGAAAGGCCAGACTGTATACCAAACTAGCGGCGTCATGTATGTCAGAAAATTACTTTACTTTTGGAGATAAATTTTATAAGACGACCAAAGAGACAGCTACGGGTAACCCAATATCTCCACTCTTCTTCTTTTCCTGCAGCCTTTGCCCCCTTCACAAGCGGGGTCGGCTCGTCGAGATCGGTTTCGTCACTTGGCTCTATTAAATGCCTGATCTGGATGCAATCTCAAGGCTTTTAAATGCCTATCCAGCGTATCAAGCCACCGTTGTTTCGGCCTGCCTTTTGGTCGTTTACCATCGACTTCGATGTTCAGGCCAATCTTGGCAAGTGATTTTTCGTTAGCACGAATTGCGTGACCACACCATCCAAGATGTCTCTCTCGGAATTTTTCCACGATCAGTGCAACAACTGATCAAAACATGTCACCCCACTAGTCCAACGCAAATTTTCGTCTCCATTACTACAAGACGCCATTCATTGTCTTTTATAATTGGCGAACACTTAGAACCATAGAGGGCGACAGGACGGATAACACTGCGGTAAATTTAGATTTGAGACGTTCGTTGTTACGTCGATCACAAAGAACACCAGTTGTGGAACGCCACTTTATCCAGGTCGTATTAATGCGTGAAGCAATTTCATAACGTAGTTCTCCATTGGCTGGTAGCGTTGAATCGCTCAGTTCTGTTCAGATTACTGCCGCTGACAGTGATTACGCCTTTTGTTTAGATTCAATCCGAGACCGTGTTGCATGAAGAGATCATTCCATTTTTGGACAAATTGCTCAAGATCACTTTGTCTACTAGACGCTAGGAAAACATCATCTGCATAAAGCATTGTATAGGGCGCTGGACGTTGGGCCACAATTAGAGCTCCGCCGCAACAAGCTACGACGGTATCAGTTTATAACGAGTGCATGGCTCAGCATTTATACTGGTGGATGCAAGACCTACCTAAATCTGTACCGAACAAATGAGTACGGCACCCGTGTTGAAACGAAACACCATGCTGAGTCCCGAAAGTCTCTGTTCGTTTGAACGCAACCACAACCCCCATGAAGCTCCTATTAGGGGGCCAACCGCAAACAACCGAGCTGAACGCATATACAACAGGAATTCGCCTGAAATGTGAATCCAGGGGGTATCCTGGTTCCCATGGTACTAGAAAGGAAAGGTTTCGTCAATTCTCATGAGTCCCCATGAGGACTCGGGTCTGATCGCCCTAATTAGGCCTTTGGTAGCATTCGCCTACTGCATCACGGCCGACAAACCAATACGATACAGCGTCTCCCGGTGCCAGCACTATAAAGGTTCTCCTCGGCCACTTGGTTTTGGTTCAGCCGACAGGATTTCCGCCCCGTCTTCCTCCCCGTCACCTCCGAACACCAGTCGCGTTGACAGGTGGATCTACTCCAAATGTCGGCAACGATTGTGGAAGTGGAGGATGAGCAAATATTTCAGTTGAAATCTGCTGGCCATCTATCCATTGCGGCTCAACGGCTGGTAGACAAAGTACCGTTTTGGTCATAAACGCAACAGAAGTATTCGATATTCTGTGTGCGTTCGTTATTGCTTTTGGCAAGTCGATACAGATCTCTCTCGCCATCCCGAGTGTCCAGTTTATCGTAAAGATTTTTGTAATGGTCCGCTCGGGTGATAGCGACTGCTTTCTTTGCTTCCCGGTTAGCATTGTTATAAATTTGCCCATTGACCAGTGCTTTATAGTCGAGAAATTTGTAGTAGAGGCTTTTTTTTTCACGGACCTTCATTTCAACATCTTCATTCCAAAGCCAAGTATCTCGGTTGATGTGATAGTTGGTGACCCTGAGGGTTGCATAGGCCGCTTTGTGGATCGTGTCTTTGATTTGTTTCCACCATTCTTCCACATTTGTAATGGTTGGTAATCACGTGAGATATCTCGGTTGATGTACCACTTACCCGGCTTGGTGATCCCGAGGGAAGCAGAGGCCGCTTTGCGGATCATGTCTTTCATTTGTTTCCACGATTCTTTCATGTTCGTAATGGTCGGTAATCATGAGAGTGAGATCATTTCTTCTTTCTTCTCACGAAATCGCCACCATTTAATGCGCGGCGGGCGAGTACGTTTCTCACGCTGTTTTATCGGTGGCTTAATTCGCAGGACGGCAATCAACGGGCGATGTTAAGGTGCGATGATCTCATAGGAAACGGCTTTATGAGAATATAGTCCATTTGCGTTTTACTGTTCCCGCTATAAAATGTAGGAAGATGAGACAATCTTTTTATGAACCATGTATTCATAAGTACAAGGCCATGTGTGTGCGCAAAATCGATTATACCCTCGTACCCTCAGGTCGACCTGTCTGTGGTGCGTAGGTGGTGAAGAAGTGAATAGTGGTGAGCTTCATCAGCCGATCATCAAATCGTTCGACTTCTTTTATGGCATCACGGAAACCCTCTGAAGTGGCAATGCCAACAACATATTGAGTGTGCGGGCAGTTTATATCCATTTTTACCGCGTTCGCGTTTGGCACCATACCATCGGGTTTCTTGCAGATTTTCCGAAGGGCTCTTGCGAGTTTCTCGGTCTTTCCAGTTAGGGTGCCAGCATTTAGCGTGGAGACACGTATTTGTTTTGTTCGGACTAACTTGCTTACGTCCTAGCGCTGTCTATGCGCCAGAACCCTTGCCAATTTCTCGTCAGGGCCGGGGCCCGTCCTGCAGTGTCGACTGAAGTGGATGCCCTAGCATTTTTCCGACCAACCGTACCAATTCTTTCATTATTGATGTTGTGGAAATGCTTGTGGACGACAAGAACTATGTCGCATTCTCGTATTCAACGTTTTTTCGCCTTTAGGAAATATTGTATTTATGTACCTCCAAGACATTAATCTTGCACTTTTCGATCTATTCCATTCGGTTGCACAGCTCCTTACTTGGAGGATCAGGGCACATCTCTATTTACGACGCAAACAGCTCGCCCTTCACCCTTACCAGCGTGAAGATGAGAGCAGGATATAGTAGAATGGTTGTGGGTGTTAAATTCATTACTCAGGAATCTGCAAACTTTTCTGAGATGCATAGTAGCACCGTGTTTTTTGAGCATTACCAAATATAACCGTTCGGTTAAAACCCAGCAAAATAAGCGCAGAAAATCGTAGTCGTCGATGACATATGTATGTAAGACCAATAATGAACCAAAGTATGCGGGGTCATCAGAAATGGCTCTTGCCGGCCACAAGGACCAGTCTCTACTTCACATAAGAAAATGGTGAATGGTGACCACATAGGCACGCCCGCATTTAAGTGTAACTCTGAAAAAAATTTTGGTCACGTGCTCGCATGCCACTATCCTGACTAATTAGGAAATTCGTGAAGAGAATTAACAGTTCCAACCTTCGGTATCATTTTACAAAATGTGATGACAGCTACCTATAAGGTTTAGGAGAATACCAATGTTTTTCGGCGCAGTAGTATCAGTAACATGTTTCGAATAGGATCCACAATCCCAGAATCAAACAAGTCGGAATACCGGAAGCTCGCGCTTCGGGTATAAAGGTTTTGTGTTCATCTTACGCACATTTTTCTGTTCGTATATAGCTACAAATCCAACATAATCCTTCATATTTTTCCAAACTACGAGACATACGTACATATTAGAGCCATAGATATCACGCTCACCCTAAACAAACAAACTGCCTTTTACCTAGTGTACACATATATGCAAGTATCTAAATTTATCGTACCCATATTTCCGATTTACGCCTTATATCTATCTAAATTAGGCACTACCCGCAAAGTTCATTAGCACGCATATATTATATACCTACATACACACATGTCTGGTTGACAAATAACTAAAAAACTAAAACAAAATAATTGTCTGCGACCCAATTCATAAGAATTCATTTCTTTGTGGTATTGACGAATTGATATGTGATGATGATGTCATGCGGGTTGTAGAGTGCACGAAATTCACAAAAAATTGTAAAGTTTCACCCCTTACAACTTTGTTAATAATAGTTGGATTTTCTTCAAACTTGACCAAACTGTGCATTATATTCTTCATTACAGGCATGCTAAATTTTGTACTTCTGGGATGAACATAAGGGGGGTGCCGGGTAAATTTCTAAAATGTGGAAATATACTATTATTAACTTTATTTGTACAGATATCGGAACCGGATATATTTTGAGGCCTAGATTTTGTAGAGATGCACCACTGTGATTTTTTTCAGATTTTTTGGTTGGATAGGTTCTGAGAACGAGACCTGTTACACTTTTTGTGGGTCATATTTTGAACCCTCACTCCCCTATGTTTCATCTAATATCAAATATTGAACCAGTTTCGAAAAGTACTAATTGAGACCTTTCGTTTGATACCCCACATGGCTACATTCTGTGAAAAAAAAAATTGCACCCTCCATTCACATGTACGGGGAGCCCCCCCTTAAACTTAACACAAGATGGCGCCACTTACTGCATGTAAAGGGATCACCAGATTACATACTCTCACCAATTTTCGTGACAATCGGTCTAGTCGTTTCCGAATAAATCGGGTGTGACAGACAGACAGACACACAGACAGACAGACAGACAGACAGACAGACGGACAGACGGACAGACAGACACCGTCTCGATTCTAATAAGGTTTTGTTTCACACAAAACTTTAAAAAGTAGCAACGTTACTTGATCCATACATAATGCACGCTCCTGCAGACACAAACACAAAACCTTATTAAAATCGGTTTACCGTCTGTCTGTCTGTCTGTCTGTCTGTCTGTCTGTCTGTTTGTCTGTCCGTCACACGCATTTTTCTCAGAGACGGTTATAGCGATTGACACCAAATTTGGTAGAAAGGTGGGAACTGTGAACGCTCACACATACAGTGAGTTACATCCTTTTACGTTGAATTTAAGGGGGGGTCCCCATACATGCAAAGGGGGGGTGTAAATTTTTTTTTCATCAAATATAGTCATGTGGGGTATCAAATTAAAGGTCTCGATTGGTACTTTTCGAAGCCGGTCTTAGTTTTCACATTTCTTGGAAACGTGGGGAGTGCGGGGGGTTGAAAGTGATCATTTCTTTAAGGGGGCCATTCTCAGAAACTACCAAACCGAAAAATCTGAAAAAAATCAGGAGGCTGCCACTATATGGTGCCTTGGCTCCGAAATACCTTTCATACCGATATCTGTTCAAATAAAGTTAATAATAGTATATAACTACAATTTTTTGTAATTGGCTGGAAACCCCCCTTAAATTCATCCTAGCCGAACGAAATTCTGCAGTGATGTAGGCTATAACGTAGAGCATGATCGTGCCAAGTTTGATGGAAATCGCACTATTACTAACAAATTTATAATACGTTGAAGTTGTTGCTTCTTTGAAAATTGAAGACTATCAATGTCAATATTACCCGAAAGTGGACATATGCAAATATTACGTGCTACGTACTAAGAAATACACAAAACCTTTCGTACCTGAAGCGTCCAGCTTCCGGTTTCCCGACTTGTTTATGTCTTTTTAAGGTTTTGTGTGAAACAAAACCTTATTAGAATCGATTCGATGTCTGTCTGTCCCTCTGTCTGTCTGTCTGTCACAGCCGATTTATTCGGAAACGGCTAGACCGATCGTCATGAAAATTGGTAGGAGTATGTGATCTGCCGTTCCCTTTACATGTAGCCACTGACGCCATTTTGTGTTAAGTTTAAGGGGGGGCTCCCCATACATGTGAAAGGAGGGTGCAACATTTTTTTTTCACAGAATGTAGCCATGTGGGATATCAAGTGAAAGGTCTCAATTAGTACTTTTCGAAACTGGTTCAATATTTGATACTGGGTGAAACGTAGGGGAGTGAGGGCTCAAAATATGACCATTAAAAAGTGTAACAGGTCTCGTTCTCAGAACCTATCCAACCGAAAAATCTGAAAAAAATCGTAGTAGTGCATCTCTACGAAATCTAGGCCTCAAAATATATCCGGTTCCGATATCTGTACAAATAAAGTTAATAATACATATTTCCACATTTTAGAAATTTACCCGGCAACCCCCTTATGTTCATCCCAGAAGTATAAAATTTGGCATGCGTGTAACGAAGAACATAATGCATATGGTGAAGTTTGAAGAAAATCAAACTATTATTAACAAAGTTATAGGGGCTGAAACTTTACAATTTTTTGTGAATTTCGTGCACTCTACAACCTGCATGACGTCATCATCACATATCAATTCGTCAATACCACAACGAAGTAAGTTCGTATGAATTGGGTGGAAAAGAATTATTTTGTTTTAGTTTTTTAATCATTTGTATATGAATATCAATTATTCCAACGAGACATGTGTGTATGTAGGTATATAGTATATGCGTGCTAATGGACTTTGCGGGTGGTGCCTAATTCAGATAGATATAAGAACTAAATCGGAAATATGGGTACGATCAATCTATATACGTGCCTATATGTGTACAGTATTCGAAAATAGGCAGTTTGTTTGTTTAGGGTGAACGTAACATCTACGGCTGTAATATGTACGTATGTCTCGTAGTTTTGTAGCCGTATACGGATAGAAAAATGTTAATTGAAATTTCTTAGATAAGGTGAACACAAAACCTTTATGCCCGAAGCGCGAGCTTCCGGTATTCCGACTTGTTTATTCGACTGTTCTGTTTGCGGGTCAACGGTGTAGAATACGTTAATATATTCCACCAAACATTCTTCCCGTTCGTCCCAGATTTCTTTATGTTGGAGGTATGGAGATCCGAGAATCAGAAGGCATTACAAGAACTCTCATAGATCTAAATAAATTGCTCTATGAGTGGCGCTCATTGTGATACTTTGAATCTATGTATCCCAGGGCTGCAAATTGAGTAATGCATCTAGAGCTGCCTCGGATGTTGTGCTCATTCTTCTTCTTCTTTTTCTTCAGCCATGCTATTAACAAGCCCAGATAAAGGAAGAGGGTTTGAGGCAACCTTCTTTGTACTATCCTCAGTAAAACAAAGACAAAATGCTGCGATCAGGAAAAGAGATAAATAGAGTGTAGTTAGAGTTACTCCACTATACTAAATCCTACCTGATCTCTCTTGGTGACAGGCTGACCAAGAAAATGCATCCAATGTCGTGAGAAATAAGATGATTGGATCGAGTAACAAGCCTCGGATGTTGTGCTTATTGTACCGGTGTACACACAGTTTTTTTAAACGAGGTTAGCTTCTTTTGCATCATTTTAACTCACCACTTTAAATGTTGGTGGGGGCTAGAATACATCCCAAGTTTTCCTTGTCGTGTCGTAAAAGGCAAGTAAAAGGGATAGAAATTGGTGTGCAGCAACCTTCAAATTTCGAAACTTTACTGTCATCAAAACGTCAAAACCGCGTCTGATGGAAACAAACGTGACGGCCACGAACGCCCCGATAACGAATTCCATCAATATAAGCTAGACAATCTGGGCCTAAGCGAAGTAATATGGCTGCAACCTGGAGAGTACCCTTTTGAGTAGCCGGTTTCTGACTTCAAGATTTAGATTTAGGTTAAAGAGCGGGAGATTCCCAATATAGTGGAAAATAATGATTTCTGTGAGCAATTACACGCAGTTCAGAAGGCTCCCTGAAGATGACATTGTGATCGTGATGGATTATCTAAATGTTAAGGCTCTGGCAACACCTAGCTCGGACATGTGATGAGGAAATACGTCCTTGGTGACCGTAAAGATAATGGTTTCGTCGTCATTAGTAGCATATTTTTCGAACCCAGAACTTAGCACAAGATTTGACTGACTGCGGAATCACGGAAGCGGATCGATGGACTGAACGGATTGGACGCTTTATTGATCGTTGCAAATGATGGTGAACATGATGCGCTCGTAACGGGCGCCGTAATAAACGGGAATTTGTTATAGCACTAGTCAGAGAAGTAGAAGCTGCCGCAGATGGCAATGATTTCCGAATTGAATATCGTATCGTAAATTTTTCGATGGTTCTGTCGGATATTACCGACTCTTCATCGACAATGACGTGCAGCTGAAGATATGGAGAGAACACTTCACCACGGTTTTTAATCGTTTCTCATCCGGTTAAGTTCTGCCTTTTGTGGATGAAATGGCCAGTCATCGTAACATGCTGATAGGGACTGCCCCCCCCCTCCCAAATAGAAAAGTAATCATCTTAGGCATCAATGCACTCAAACAGAGAGAGCGGGTGGAAGAAGGCGATGATCATTTAGATTCCAAAGAATGCAACCCGTCTTCGATGCAACCGGCGTATCTGCGTGCCCCCTAATAGATAAAGTAATCTTGGAACGCATCAACAAACAAACATCTCGAAAACTTGTTTGGCAAATAGCAAGTACTCTGGATTCAAACGTAGTCTGCCAGGGCTGCACCGATACTATTCTTTTTTATTGCCCGTGACGTTCTTCATATTGCTTTGGCCGCAGAATGTGAAGGCCTTCAATGTACCATGACATCTGTCCTCAATCACCTCGCCTACGTTGATGCCATCTGTTTGCTCTCTCACTGGGTCACGAAACTTGGCCAAATGGCAGACAAGTAGAGTCGAAGTGAAGATAAGTATTAACAAAACCAAGGTTCTCAGTTTGACGGGTCATCGCACTCTTCCTATCTGCATTAATGAGTAGTTATCTTAACATCAAGATCAAATTGAGACTATTCTGTGCTAATGTTCTTTCTGTGTTGCAAAGTTACCCTGTTACTGAAAAGCTCCAAGCCTTCCATAACAATGGGTAGGTTACACACTAAGGTGGGGCAGCAATTCCAATACTGACTACACAATGCATTGGAACTCACTCTTCCGAGATGCCCGCGGGTGGGTCGCCTCAAGGACATCATTTGCCTCATCAACACTTGCTATGACGTCTCCTTGAATTATTCTAATTTGACACTATCCCACCGGACCCTTGCATGGTAGTATTCGTATGGCTGTATGGGTCGTATCATCTATCTGGAAATGTGGACAATCCATACCATTTTAAAGAGAAATTTGGTTTCAACAGCAAATTTCAAATGGACAAAGTTGAGAATACTCTAGAGCCCTGTGAGGGTGGCCAAGGTAAGGGTTATTATCCTCAATTGTGGTTGCATTTTCTGCTTGGAAAATCTCTTCTAGACTTGTACAGATGTCTCCTTCTTCCCTTATATGAAGTACTTGTTTAGTTTCACTACCAGTTTTCCAGAAGATTCATTTTCGTTTCCGGAAAGTTGCACAATCTAGCCTTTATTAGACCCATAATATCCACAGAATGCCATAGCAATCTTGCTGTAATTGGAAGATGACCGTAAGTAAAGAAGAAGTGTAACTATTCCGAGTACCAATTTGAATTTTTATTTGGTAACCTAGGCATGTAACTAAGAGATCTTAAGGACTTATCGCCTTTCCTGTAATATTGCTGGTTGCGGGCCAACAACTCTTTTCTAAATAGAGTTTCCCGTTCAGATGGTATCCAGGATCATTGGTGCCTATACTGACCAGGTAATACTCTTTTTGAATTTTTAACTCTGAGCCACAGCGAGTGAATAGATGTTGCATTAATTTAATCATACCTGAGAAAGTTCCTAAAAATAGTCTCCTACCTCACCTCTATGTTTAGCTATCGATCAAAAACGTATGTTCCACTTTCCAATCTTCATCTATACATAATACAATCTCTTTCTCCCACATGTCGGTCTAATTATAAATAAAAATTTAAGGGAAATTGTCCAAAAATAGCATCTACCAATCAAGAAATGATCAATCCGAAAGGAAATTACCCGCTGTTTTCGCTTAATCAAAATACAAAATCGTATACACGCACACACAAAAACAATTACATCGACTATTGGAAATACTTAACAAGATATTCATTCGATATTATTACTAGTTACAATCTGAGCAACATACAACGATTACCAACAATTTCAGAATTGATTTCTTGTATTTGATTCGATGATCATCTAGAGATCGGGTGGAGCGAAGGAAAACTTGAAACCTTAAGAAAATACGAGTAAATAAATGAAAATGGATAAATGAATCCAAAGAGAGAACAAGCACTGTATCTAGCAAACTATATGATCTTGTCGGGATATATAATGCGTAGTCGCACTTGGATATCTTCACAGAAATGGAATGAAAGATGGAATATATAAAGATACATGATATATGTATGAGGCAAGTCTGTGAACATCAGTACATATTATGTACGAAGATCCTAGGTGTTCGCAGAGCAAGAAATGCATAGGTAAATTTCTCAAATAATCTGTTGCATGTTCGAGGTGTAATAGGACTTAAGAAACAAAGATTTTCTTGAGATGTAGACCTCTTTCAACCTTTTTTAATGCTTCCTCTATAAATATAAATATGTACGTACATAGAAGATCTTGGAATCGGCATGAAATATGTACAAATAAAATATAAATCTGCCCCGATTGGAACTACACATTAAGAGAAAGAATTATCAGGGATTGTAAGAAATCACCCGAACAGTTTTAAACAATAAATTTCGCACTTAAATGAGATAAGCAATTGTCAAAGTGATATTGGATTGAAAAGAATTTTTGAATGGATTTTGATATCTTTTTCTATGTATTTGGTATATTGAGGCAGGACAATAGCATTCTTTGTTAATTGTTGAACATTTACTCATTAAATATTAAATTTTGTTTATAGGAACTTAGACTTTATGAAAATTTGGCTTCTCGTACGTTCACTGACCCGTTCACTGTGGAGACAATTCAAGGACTTTTATTGCCTCGACCGATTATTGTGTTTACTTCAGGTGCGAAATAGTGGTTGAAAAGTTCTTTTTTGACTACAAATGGTTACCGCGTACTAAGGTTACCCTCTCTTGATGCCTCTTCTGGCGCTGCTTTAACAGCAATGCCGTGATCGGAGAGAAGTGTTCTACGAAGTTTTTTTTACTAAATTGGCCCAAAATTATTTCCTGTTGTGGTATACTTGATATCTGACATATGATTTGTCAGTGGTCCACGGTACTCGCTTCCTCCGTCTAACGGAATCTCCCGGATTCGCTTTTGTATCGCGGGATTTCCGTCAGTGGTTGTGATGCTACCCGCTACAGTTGTAGTATATCAGCACCAAATCTGACATCTGATGCGTCCATAGACGGAGCACTCACATAGAAAATGTTCCGTGGATCCCGTTTCTCTATTACAGGATGGCCACGTATCATCGTGGAGAATTCGTATTCTGAACATATGTCTAGCTTGTGAATTAGTATTCCTGCTTTTCGACAGGATAAACTTTGCCGTATGTTTGTTTGGTTCTGACAGGAAAAGTGTAGTGTGTTCAGCAGCATTAAGACTCAGTCACCTATCATTACAGGAAGTTTTTTCCCAGTTTTTGACAGCAGCATTAGCCAATGCTACTGACATCCCAATTGCTGCTTCCGGTCCGGGCATAGGGAAATTGAACCAAACCAATGACCGGGTACCCACAGTAATTCCACTGTATTGAATCTAGAAACAGAGTTCATTCGATTTCTATATTCTTGAACGGTTTTTGAAGTAATCAAAGGTCTGCTCAACGCCTTAAATGCAGCTTGACTATCGCTACAAATTGTGATGCGCCTGCCTTTCAACCGCTCGTCAAGCAACCTGGACGCCGCCCTTAGGATCGCATACACTTCAACCTGAAAGTCAATTGTATATTGTCCCAAGGGAAAAGCCCATTTCTCGTTTTTATTCGAGAGGTAGACTCCTGTTCCAGAACCCTGTTTTGATTGTGAACTAACAATGTATAAAACGCCAGTATATCCTGACACGGATGCTTCTGGTTCGTCCCAGTTTTCTCTTTTTTTTGCCAATGCTCTGTGATCCCCCCAACGTCCATTATTTCCCCATAGATCTAATCGACTTAGTCTATGAACTGCTCTCATCGCAGTGTTCTGACTAAACAAATTCAAGCGCTGCAAATTAAGTAATGCATCCAGAATTTCGCAGGATGTTATGCTCATGGTACTGGCCATGTCCAGAAGAAGAGTCAACGCGAAGGTCCGCCTATATAGCCATAAGCTGTGAGAGCTCATCTCATCTTTATTTCTACATATTTATTCCAAAGAAGCTTCTTGTCTACAATAATTCTCAGATGTTTCACTTCTTTGGACAGTTGAGAGGAGGGGTACAACCATTCCATTTTGTAAATAATACGCGTTATTTCTACACACCGTTCCGGGATCCAGACCAACAACCAGCATAGTCACGTTATCCGCATAAGCTTGAACGTGTATTGGCAGATTTTGCAGTTCACATAGTTTTGAGTCGATCAGCATACCCCACAGAAGTGGCGAGGGCATACCTTTTTGAGGCAGCCTTTCGTCCCCACCGTGGTTAGGTAGCATTCAACACCCAATTCAGCACACAGCAATCTCTGCGTTAGCATAGCGTAGATCCACTTTATTAAAGTTTTATCAACACCATATTCTCTGGCGACATCGCAAAGCTTTTGGAAAGGCGCAAAGTCGAACGCCCCTTCAATGTCCACCCCCATCGCGTACTCGCCCTTCAGAGTTACATGCTCTACCTTTGAAACCAAATAGTGAAGAGCAGACTCACAGGACTTCCCACATTGGTAAGCGTGATGGATGCGACCTTAGCACTTTCTCGCGAATGTGAAAATGATGTTAATCTGATTTATCTGTAGTCCTTTGGGTTTGAATAGTCATCCTTCCCAGGCTTAGGTATGAAGACTACCTTCACCTTCTGCCAAGAGGATGGCACGTAGCTCAGAGCAAGGCATCCTCCTTTTGCATGGCTGAGTAGATGCCATCCATGCCAGGAGCTTTGAAGTGTTCAAACGATAGTATAGCAGCTCTCGTCTTTTCATGAGTAACAACCACTTTCGCAGTGTTCTAATTCCCCTTGCAGCACCTTCGTATTGAAAGGTTTGCAGAAACCGCCAATTCTCTTCCTCTCACTTCTGAGACCTGTTCTCCCGGGTGGTGTACTTCCAAGACAGTCTGTACAGACTCAACTGTGGAGTTGGTGAAGTACCATCCGGTTTTCTAAGAGAGTCCAACTTGGCGGAGTCATCCTTATTATGAACAGCCTGAGGTCTCCCACTCACCTTTCAGTTCCTCACAGTATGCTCTAAAAGAGTCTCGTTTCGAACGAGCTTCGTATATTCACGCGCTCGGTCCCACCATGGAAACGTTTTACAGCGTAGGTAGGATAAGCCTCCTTAAAGAACTCTGAAAGTGTACAATTTAGAGTTTCCAATAGATCTTCTATCGCCAAAGGAGTCCTTAGTCGCCTAGGGAGCCCTACGTTGTCGCCAAGAAGTTTATTGAATTTTGTCCAATTCGTTTTCCTAGGATTCCGTGTTTGTATTACAGGCTGTTTGTCCGGAAAATTCAGACTAAATTCTAAGTAACAATGATCTGAGAGTGAAACTAGCACTCGCCAGTCTCTAATCAACTTTAAAAATTTTGTCCGGTGAAGTTCTCTACGTCCTCCGGACAAGGCAACATGAAGATCGTCACCGATAACAAGAAGAAATAATATCAGTAGCAAGATGTAACTATGGCTGACTTAGATCTCAAATTCCTCTGAGATTTTACCTCGGCGCAGTACGTGATATCTTGTCCCTAATAATAGCTACTAATTTCTCCAAAACGACCCTCCTGTGTATAGCCTACCAGATACACTACCTGCTCACGCTCTCGAAGGATCTCTCGAAATCTATGAATAGCGGGTGCAGCGAAGATCTAAACTCCGCCCACTGTTCCAAAATGGTTTTTAGGTAATGTGGTTCATGCAAAAAAAGCCAGAGTAAAAGTCGTCGAGCAGATTCCCGTGCCAGTGGAAACGGCAGATCTACAGTAACCGCAGGTGAAGCCCAGGGGCTTTACTCCGTTTGGACACATTGATGGCCGAAGGGATTTCTCTTTAGTTTGGAGGAACTCCGTGCCCTTATGTTATGGTGACTGGGCATTTCATCCACAAGAGGTGGAACCTCACCGGATGTGATACGATTAATAACTGTGGTGGAGCGTTTTTTCCAGTCTTCAGTTGCTCGTCATTGTGGATGAGAGTCGACTCTGAAGGTCCCTCATAAGGTCATTGAAAGGTTTGCGCCCATGCAAGTTCTTTCGTTATGCGGTGTAATAATAATTGTTAGCGCCATAATCCAATTCGAACTTCTCCTTGAAGTATGTTAAAGAACTTCATTCGAGACCATAACAGTACACTGCGGGATCACAGTACCCGGTAGAAGGCAATGTGGTCAGCATTGATCTCGCCCGTAATTGTTGCCCTGATTTGTATCAGGTACTCATTCACAGCTGGGCCAACTGGTATCCGGCACTATCCGGCAAATCCCACAGCTACTGGTGAGATTTTAACCATGGGTTTCCGTACGACAATTTGTGCTCGAACAATGTGCTACTAATGACGAGCCGGTGGAATGTACATAAATCCACAAATCTCCCACCATTATCGTTACGGTTGCTAAAACCGTGTTTCCCCATTACGACAACATCTCCTTTAGGAAGCTTATCCTGAATTGCTTGTAATTGCTCGAAGATTGCACCCTTCTCCATTATGTAGAAAGGTCCCGTTGGTGCAGAACATTATAAAATTGTGATGCTCCTTGTTCTGGATCAGAATCTTGCAATCAGAATCCTGTCAGAAATCCGTTCTCCGATCAAGAGATCGTACCTTGCGGTAGTCGTCAGGAATATCCTAACACTGGATTCCCGTCTGCTAACATTGGGTTTCCAGAGGCCAAAAGCACATTTCCATTTGCGTGCTCCACCAAATAGAACGAAATTATCGTTACCACCAACGCTCTCATGTGGAACAAAGCCCCCGACCTTAATGGTTTCCGTGCGATTCCGAGGAAGGTCACCCATTAAATAGCTATCACGTGAAGTATATTTTTTCTTGTCCCTGCGGTCTACAATATGTTAGTTGGAATCATCCTGGGACACATCAAGCAATACTTCGAAAGCTGATGAATCAACCACGTTAACAGCCTCCAAATCATTGAAAAAGGGTGCCCGGAGGTTAGATTTCCTTCTGCTCCTCATCGGGTTTGAGAGAGGTTTCGCGAGCTTGAACATGGTGTATTTGCCTTGCTCTACGCCGGAGCATTCGGAATAACCGCATCGGATATCACGTGTTGCATTGGAGTAAAATCTTGGAGGAATTTTAAATCAAAGGTGAAATCCGCTAAGTTTACATTTTGCCACCGAAACTTTTTTTCTCGTTATCTTTGATGTTCTTCGTGCTGTTTTGGGTGGAAGATGTGGAGGACTTCAATGGACCATGATATATTTCCTCAAATACGTCGACTATGTTGATGTTATCTGCTTGCTTTCCCACCAAGTCATGGACATTGGCCAATTGGTAAACACCAATAAAACCGAGACTCTCAGTCTGAAGGGTCATTGTATACTTCCTTTTTAAGGTTCTGTGTAAAACAAAGTCGGTTCACTGCCAGTCTGTCCGTCATACGGATTTCCTCGGAGATGGTTGTAGAGATTCCCATCAAATTTGGTAGAAAGGTGGGAACTGTGAATGCTCACGCATATAGTGAGTTACATAAATCTACATTGACTTTAAGTGGGCTCTCCATACATGTAAAAGGTGGATGTAAAATTTTTTTTCATGATGTCAAATGAATGGTCTCGGTTAGTACTTTTCGAAGCCGGTCTTAGTTTTGACATTTGTTGGAAAGGTGGGGAGTGCGGGGGGTCGAAAGTAGTCATTCCTTTAACGGACACATTCTGAGAAACTACTCAACCGAAAAATCTGAAAAAAAACAAGAGGCTGTCACCATATAGTGCCTAGGTTCCGAAATACCTTTCATACCGATATCTGTTCAAATAAAGTTAACAATAGTATATTACTATAATTTGAAGTAATTGGCTGCAAAACCCCTCTTAAGTTCTTCCTAGCATCAACAATATAGGGTATAACATGGAGCATAATCCTACCAAGTTTGGCGAAAATCACACTATTACTAACAAAGTTATAATAGGTCAAAGTTGTCGCTTCGTTGCAAATTTAAGATTTTCGATGTCAATATCGCCTTAATGTGGATATTCTCACATAACATAAGCATGTATCACGTGTTACGCACTAATGGAACAAATGCACACCCAAATGTCTTTATAAAAGTAATACACAAAACCTTTTATACCTGAAATTTCCAGTTTCTCGACTTGTTTAAGTCCTTAAAAGTTCTATAGTGCTTGACGCAGGGGGCACCCGTTAAATGAACTCGCCCATGCAGGCTCGTATGGCTCAAGCCCCACATTTTTCTCTAGCATTCACGATGTACGCTTACAGCTTCCGAGGAAAATTTACTGAATCGTCTTCTAGCCAATCACACATATAACAAAGCTTTTCTCAAAAGCTTTGGAAACATAGATTTGGAGAAATGTTACACTTGCATGGTTGGAGAAACTAAAGAACACATAATCTTCGGGTGTAAGGATTATGCCTGGTTTCGGGTTAAGTGTACATCTTATAATAAGTTTTTCAGCCTCCAACAAATCTTTTTGAGTAGAGATCCTTGCATGATTGATGACCTTTTATATTTCTTTATGGAGGCTTGAGTCTGAATATAACACCTATAGGTTCAGCTTTTTTGCGGTACAGTATTTTCTACCATCCCCATCCATGTTTTCTTGTGTTGATCTATCATTACCCCGCGGCGCTCCAATGGTTCGCAATGGTTAGTAGAGTTGCTACCTGATCCATAAGGCGTCAGATACCTATAACTACCGAGGAGCTTCTATGTGCTTGTGGGTGAAGCTGTTACCCACTTTCTGGTCTGGGCAACATAGGCTAAAGGCTTGCCACCAGTCCTGTTGGTGTATTTCGTGGGTAGTATCCGGTCTTTTAGACTGTTAGCCAAGTCCCAGGGGACAAACAAAACACAATAACAAGTTTAAAGTACCGTTACAATAATGCATATTGAAATTTAGATAAAAAATCGATTTCGAAATTTCTTTAAAATTTAAACAATTATATTTCCGAAAGGATGCTGATCTTTTCAACTGAAAAAAATCCATTTATGAGAAATTTTAGGTAGTTTCCGAAAATGGTATCAAATATAGGATTAAATGATTGAGGGAGTGGGAAATTGTGATTGTGAACAATCTAATACGATTAGGGCCTTGCAGTATGTTAGAGCACTTCATTCAAGACATACACTACAGGATTAGAGTACCCTGTAGGAGGCAATGTGGTCAGCAGTGCAGCCCCCCCCCCCAGATTATTATCCTGATTTAACTCAGGTACTCATTTACAGCTGAGTCGACTGGTATCCGACGTCAAATCACGATACAAACTCCACTGCCACCAGTGAGATTCGAACCGCGACCTTCCGTACGACATCCTTGTGCTCTAACCACTCAGCTATCCGGACACTTGTTTGACACTGTAATTCCCAACGTTAATCCCGCAACCTTTAATAAGATTCAGCTTATCCTGTCTTGTGATTTGGTGGGTCTGCCTGTGCGGTGATTGGTCCGGAGTATGACTTTGATTCTTGGATGTCAGTTCGGTTTTAGCAGTTGAACTTTTGCAGTGCTTCATGTTATCAAGGTGGCTTTTAGGTCTCCTTCTCTTTATAAATTACTCAAACAAACTAGGCCATCGCATCACCTAGCCAATAAAGTACATCCCTTGCTTCTGACCCTTTTTTAAGTCTGTAAAAGTTCTATGGTGCCCGGCGCAGGTGGGGTACCCATTAAAAGAACTCGCCTATGCAGAGGCCGGTAAGGCTCAGGGCTCTAGTCCCACAAGTTTGGTCGAACCCTTCCTTGTAAATGTTCTGAATGAACACTCCTATGGAGAATGGGAGCATGACTTTTTGGCGATATCACCTGTCAAAAGACCAAAAGACGTGTTTAGGGCAATAAAATTAGAGAAAAATCTTCTTAGGCTGGGGGTGCTTGTTTCACCGCCTTCCTTCCTCACTATAATTAAGATTCTGTAACTACTTAAAGCTGGGAGACATTGGTTGCCTGCATTTCGCTGTGGTGTTTGTTCCGAATCAGTGGATTCAAAGCTTCATAGTTTTTTTAGTGTCCATTTTCATTTTACAAGACTCTGATTACGGATTAACAAAACATAGAAATTATTGAAATCATAATATACGTTTTTTTCTTAGGGCAACTATCTGTAACCAGGAGAATTATGATTGCATTCATGTCCCATATTTTTTTGAAGAACGAAATGCAGGAGATCAACGCATCGCAATTAACATGTCCTAGTAGATGCTCAACTATTGATTCCGGGGAAGGAAGCACTCATCTCTTAATTTCCAAGCTAAGCCTCTCTCGTTTTAGACGGTATTGTCCCGAGTAACTTTACCCTATTGGTTTATTGATTTGACCTCATTACTGTAGTGTTATGTATTTTCCAACTATAATATAACTTGTTTTCAGAAAAACAGAAAGATCCTTTCGCAATAGTTCACCCTCGGGATTTTATAACACCAGCTTGGCATGATCAGTGACCCAAAAGGTTATTCTTATCAACGTATTTGTACTAGGATTTAATTTCTCTCAAAACATTTCTTTCCTAAATTCGGTTATTTTCATCTAATTCCTTCTGTTTGCCCTCTCTCAAATGTACTTGAATAATATATGATAGCTTTCACATTTACACTAGGACCTACTTTTATGGTTTTATGACTTCAAATAAAGTAATTTTGCTTCCAAACAAACAACACAAGCCACAAAATCCCTACAATCCATAAAGTCAAGGAAACGTTTGTTATCAACTCAAAGACTTTCTTGTCAAAATTCAGGTACAATCAAAGTAGGTACGGTCATAAAAGATTTGACTTCTTAACCAAGTCAGGAAGGAATTTTAAAGACCAGGACGACATTGATTTACAACATTGATTTTCGGTCCCAGCCCATAAATTATCAAAAAGTGAAATTTCCAGATTTTGCAATAAGATGTGAAACTGAGGTGAAATGACTCTCAATACAAATTCTAAGCGCCACTCGCAGTCCAGACGCGCCTGCTGTGAGGATCTTGTCGTCTGACCATTGATAAGGATCACCGTCTGGGTTACTTAAGGGTTTTCGGGGTCAACTGCTAAGGAGTGTTGTTTACCTAGGGGGTGGTCAGGAACAAACTAGACTGCTAATGATCGATCTTTCATACCATGAATGAAAGTCGTTTTTGAAAAGGAAAGATGATTTAGATTTTTACGGAAGGAATGATTTAAATATCGGATTTGCTAGGTATCCTTACATTGGAATAATTCGGTTACTGTTGAAAGAAAATGTAGCAAATTAAGTACTCATGTGACTGGGTGAGTAATTCACTCTTTGTCGGCATATTACACTTTGAAGTCGTATCAAGGACATATCTCATCAAGCCTTTCCAATCACCCCCCAATCCGCATTACACCTCAATTCTACGAATCATATCAAGCAATGTCCAAGTGTGAATCAAACCGAACTACATAGCCATTTATTTTCTGCATATTGTCACGTCCTTCGTAGTCTCAATTAGATTCCATTTTTCAATCTGATCGAGTCTGAAGATAAGATGGCCCGATCAACCATACTCCAAATTTCGTTGTGCACTTAGTGGGAAGCCTATCATCAATAACTTCATTATCACCTCGAATTTAAAATCAAAAGATGCCGACATTATTTTCCCCGGGGCGGTCTAGAAACGATAAGTGATTTCTCATCGATAAAAAATGGCTCAAACGTGTGTAGATGCGTGCATGCGTGTAAATAAGACACCGAAAATATAGGCCTCCAAACTTATGCTGGCACTGAGGTGAGTTCAATATAACGCCAAGAATTTTCCTTTTCGGCATCGGGTAATTGAGAATGTTCGGTATAATTACCGTTTGTGCGATATTATCACAGAACCTCCTATTTATATTACGACGCTCTTTGTGTATTATTGTTTATTTTGTTTGTTGTCGACTTTTTTCCTCAGCCGGTTATTTGAACGGAGCCAAATCATTATTATTTTCCTAGCCCCATTGCGACCAGTCGCCATTGCATTATTAGCTATTAAAAGTGATAAGATAACTTTGTTATTATTTTCAGATACTTCTCATGCCTTCCCAGCCAAAGCTTTTCCACCTTTTAGTGGCAGTAATGGCGCATGGTGCTCAGCCTTTGATGACAATGGCCCGTATGCCCGTCTACATATTATCGCATCGTAGATGTAGTTTCGATGTTGTTCATTGCGAATAATTGCTTAGATTTTCGGGGGATTTAATATCTGGCCGATAGCAGCGCAAACCACATTAGGAGCTTTGAAGATTTGTGTACTTGGTTTCATTAGGTCGGCTCAGTAATTGCTCGAATGTTTGAAGTACTTTCTTGGAAAGATACCACCTAAATGAGATTTTGATTGGTACCAGTAAAGGCTTTCATAGGCTACGATTGGGTGTCATCGAAATATCTGACTTTGATAAGAGCGGAAACATGCAATCAAAAACGAGATTATCTAAATTGCTTTTATCGTCAAATTTTATGTAGTTTGCAGTGATTTTATTGGATAGCAGTTGGAAGTGTAGCGGAGGTATGCCGGACCAGGACAGGGTTTTTACTGAAGAAAGAGTGAGTGATTAGACTTCGCATGAATGGCTTTGCTATCGTGCTTTACCATTTATTCCAAAAATATGTCTCTGTCACTACAATCCAACCGATATTTCATAAGCCCCATCCGAAATTTCAAAATGTAACAATGTTTGTACATAAGGCGCGGAGAAGTCTGGCGTGTTGGTTCGCAATATGAGGCTCCCATCAAAACTTTAGACAGCGAGTACTCTTCCTTTGACCAAAACACAAACATTGTGATTCACCCCAATTTGAGGTCATTTTCAGTGAACATGCAAAGCGAAGTTATTCAGATACATCAATATCTATTTATAACCACGGGTTTTACGCTATACGTTATCAAATTTTAGTATCTTGCTTTAGAAACGAGATCTTCAATCCTTATTTACTTCTTATGGGAATAAACCCTTATTCTTTACTATATTATTTAGGGAAACTTTCAAGCTAACGTTGAGCCGACACGATGACAAAATTGCAAGTTCTGATTGAAGAAATTACAGTACAACATCAGGTATCAAAAAGTCAAAATGACAGCCTCGCACTTCACATTCTTTAATTTGGCATAGAAGTATTTTGTCCGAAACATAACATCTGCAAATCGAATTCTGCTTAGCCAGTTGCTTATATTAACGACAAGAATTTCAAAAGTTTTATAGAAGTATTCCAAGAATTAGTAGAGTCCGCGAAAAAGATACCAGAAGGACACCATTGGCAATTTCGATATTGAGCAAGTGCAGTCTACTTGAGGAGCCAACTCTCTAAGACTGACTGCGAGAGAGAAAAGTCAGTTACGGGCCACTAGATAAGAAGACGCGGATGAAAGCTGCTTTAATGGAAGGCTATGAAACTCGAACGATGGGAACGGTATTATAAAATTTAGTTGAAGTGGCTCAATTGTGAATTCCGGAAGATGATGTACGCACAAAGTGTCGGATCCCGGCTTCAGACAAACTACCGTCTAAATCATCCCGCTGAAACATCTAGGACTCTAATCTGCAACCGTTTGACAAATTACCTCAGACCAGGCTTATTCAGAATAAGGGCAAAACCCCGTAGTTCAGGGAGCCTCAGCTACTCTGCCATCTTTCCAATCCATCTCCCTCTTTCTCGCCGAATGCTTTGAGTGTAACATAATACTAAGCTCCATTTGCCTTAGCTCTGCAGACTGCGAGTACGTACCTTTAAATATTCCGCCAATATGTAGCGTGGAGTATGGAAACGATTTCCTAGTGCCTCAAGCAAATGACACTATTGAATTGAAGGCATTTTTTACATCTAGGGTCACATTTGAGCACCACTGGCTGACTGTGGCGACTGTGTGCCTTGGCCGGTTTCACTGCTTGAACCACCTCCTCAATTGCATTAATTGTGGATCGCCCCGCTTTAAAACCATATTGTCTTGGTGAGTAGTCTGGCGCAGCATGTATTGTGTCAGTCAATCTTGGCTTGACGGGCTTCTAACGCAGCTTCTCCTCGGGATCACCTTTGTCCTTCCTTATCAACACAAGTTTCGTAACTTTCCAGCAGGAGGGAAAAAGACTCGTTATCAAAAATGCTGAGTAGCAAGTTCAGCTTCATTTACATAGAAGTTTCAATACTTCGCTGGGAATACCATCCGGTCCTGGTGCTTTTTCCTTCATGGACAAGACCGCCCTTCTTGTCCCTTTCGAGTGAAGAGTGGGCACTCCTCAGTACTTCTTCGGTCATCGACAGCGTCAGTTCGGATGGGGTGTACAGAGAAAAAAGGCCTTCATGATTTCTTTCATCTTTGCTACTTCCATGGGACAGGGTGACCGATGGACACCAAGTTTTTTGGTAACCAGTTTATACCCGACGCCCAATCGCTCTCTACTAACGTCGTTGTTTAGCTCATGCCAGTAGCGTGCCTTCTGTCTATTTTGTGGTGGAGTTCCCTTTCCCTCTCGTATATTCTGCGGATCTAAGGGTTACCTCGTTTTGACCTCTCGCAAGCTGAACAATCCGCTATCCATTAACACATAGATGATTTCCCGGCACGCATTTTCCTTTTGGGAGCCGATACATTACAAGTTGTGATGATAAGGCTAATTTTTGAATGAACTAGCGATTCAGTCGCAATTCTTCTGTTTATGTTAAAGGTCTTGTTGCATATTTACCCCCGTTGAGAGAACTTTGAAAAATTTTTCAACGTCGATTTTTCCCATGTCCCACCCGGTAAGTGTTTGCAGGAAGTCAGAACATTGGGAGGAGCCATTTGTTACTTCGAAGGAAATATACTAGCCGTGAAATCTTTCAGTACCTCTCATCCTTGGATTGCTGTCACTAAGGATTCCGTTGTAAAAATTATGTCGGGGATAGTGTCCCAGCAATCAGTGCATTGGAATGTCATAGTGCTATAGATATTTAGCATAATAGGTCTTGTCTTGGCGGCCATCTCCAAAATCTCCCTCCCATGCATATTTGCTTGCAGGATGTGGATCATGGTGCTTGGTTTTTCGCTTTCCGTAACTCTTGAGCCACATCGCCTTTCTCCAAACCACGCTCCCTACAAAGGACACAACACTTTGCTGACTCGCAAGTCTTCCAGGGGTCGCCACATTGGTAACACAAAGTGTTCTTGCCCTGTCCTTTGCGAGTCCATGCTATATCACCGTAGGCCCATCACTAAAAAAAACGGCTTGAAACCGTCCTTCACCTTATTATTCAAATGGTCCACCCGAACTTTAATTTCCCGCAATGAAGAATTTGGCTCGCTGTCTTCTTAGGGTCAATGGCAATGTCCATTTTTTTTTCCTCTCGAGTCGACAAACGTTACTCCCACCTCAAAGTTGCTCTGGGTATACTCCTTTTATCGCTTCCTCTACCTCTTCCGTGTTAGTGAGACAATCCAGATATCTTATTTTAAGGATGCACATAGGTTCTAAGCTCGAAACCACTACTTTTCTGCCTATAATGCTCTTGATTGCCTCGCAGAACGTACCTTTCTTATCGGTGTTAGAGCATGCTTGACAAATAGATCGACCGGTTTGAGTCCGCCGGATGTATTTAGCATCCACTCCAGCGTCTTCTGGTTTGGGGTCGTTGCGAATTTCTCCGAGAATTTCCGCGAAAGATTTCCCTCCGTTCATTGATTGAATGAATGTGGTTTGCGCTTCTTTGTTTCTTTAGCGCTGATGCTGCCGTCACAGTCAACTTCAATTTTTCTACAGTGGAGCCATCGATATTCAACTATTGTTGTTGAATTTTCTCCTTTTTTTGACGCTGCTCAATCCATTTGTTTACTACCTTACGGGATTCTTCTTGTTGTGCCTTTGCTGGCAGATCCACGCTGTTTTTCCTCGTCTTCTCTTGTTGGTTGTTTGTTCCCCCTCTGGTGGGTCGAGGGCACGGCGTATTGTGCAACAGGGGGCTGTACTTGGGATGTGTTTTTTAAGCTCCTCTTTGGCTGTCTTCCTGGAGTTTCGCCTGTCTGCAATAAGGTCCAGCAGTTTTCCCTTCTCTATTAAACCATTCTTGATATACCCTAAGATGGACGATGGTTAAAATCTTAATTTTCCATAGGACTACTTCGCACTTCTCGAGTAGCCTTTTTTCTTCTACTCTTGCTTTTTGGATAAGCTTCATCCTCTACGGCGGAATGTCACCTTTTTCCAGATAAAGGGGTGTCACGTAGCTCGGAATGTGCCATCTTCTCTCGTGGCCCCTTTTTCGAACTCGAATCGGATAGCGTCTCTCCTTTTCGGTCGCCAGGGCTTAACCTCTACGGGTGTCGCTCCACTTTTCGCTACTAGTCGCATTCACTTCTGGGATAGTGGGCCTTCGTAACTACGTATTTCTTGCAAAGGGATTTACAGTGGGATCTCCCACTTTAGCTGCTAGAAGCGGTGGCTATTGCCGGCTGTGTCATCGTGTTTGTTGTTGTTGGCTCTTTTTATTATTTGTCTTATGATTGCAGTTTGGGTCTCAGCTGCAAGCCACTATCTCCGCTTGAAAGTTCAGTCGGTTGTTTATTCAAACAGGGAGGTCACGCGTGGGTTAACGTAAGTCCTTACGAGCCTTATTGACCCCTAACATAAGAAAGCGGCTATCAGGCAGTGCAATAACTATAGAGGCATCAGATTTCCACGCTGGAGGCACCACAGTCCCGAAATATCATCTGCTACTACCAAAGAAATTTCAGTCCATGCAAATAATCAACAGATCAGATTTTATCTCTGCTGTTGTAATAAGGCATTCAATTATTTATTCTTTTCAGCGGTTATAGTCGGTCAATATACACCTCATGAGAGAAATAAGGATCCCGAAAAAATTAATAAGGTTGAATAGACTAAGCCTGGTCAATTTGTGAAGTCTGATAAAAGCAACACGATTACTCCCGAGATCTTTTACTATCAATAATGTCTAATACAATGAGATACTCTGCATGTGTAATTTCTAATGTGGCTATAGAAAAAGCGGTCTACTGCACAGATTTGAGTGTCAGAAGTACCGCCCTCTTCAAGTACACCTAATTACTAGCCTATGCTGACGATATTGATTTAGTGGGAATATCCGCAGAAGGACAAACTCCCTTCATTCAGATCGACCAGGTGCACCAAGGAACGCAAAACGTAATATATGGTGTTAATATCGCAGCAAAAATGACAGCAACGTGAACATCAAAAAGCAGTGTAATAAGTTGCGGTAGGGGCTCATCTAATTCCCTTGGATTAAGATGATCCACCTTGGTTAGCCTATAGGCGCAACATCTAGAACAAAAAAGGAAAGCATGGCAGTGGCTACACCTTAGATGGAGTGAGGACGAATGCCAGAACGTCGGACAGCTAATAGGGCTATCCAATTGGTGGACCACATGGCAAAACTGGGATGTTTGGAGTTCTTTACTGAAGCGAGTGCAGTGTTGTGCGGTTGTTGTACCATTGATGATGGTAGTGTCCGTTGCTTCCTTTGGGACACAAATCCCAAAGGAAGCAAGTAACAATGGCGCCAAATCCAGAGCGTAGACGAGGGGAGGAGGTGACATCATCCGCTGAACTCCTCTGCACCACACAACCGAGAAAGCATGCATGGAGGATACCTCCGATAACGAAAAGAAAAGGTATCGTTTATAAAATATAACCCTGGGGAATTCCGCTTTTGACTTAAAATTTTACTGAGATTTTACTTCAGTATCAGACATAACACTTTGCCCTATCATATGCCGTTCTAATAATGGCTATTAGTTTGTCCAAAATACCCCGGTATGCAAAGATGCATAGAGAATGGCAAGTATACTCACTAATGAGGCTGCCGAAACGTTTACTGCTACTAACAAGTGTGATACGTGGAATCACGGATATTTTCGACAACTTCTTCTGCTCTGACCCACGCAATGGTGTAATCCACTGCGCAATGGTGTAATCCACAGTCTGCCATGACTTCAGAGGTTCAGCCCTTCCCAGCTTACAGTCATCAATAGTTCAGTCCATCACCGCGTTTCGTTAGTATGGTGGACGTATTCGGACAGTCTACTGTAATTAGGAGACGGTGAAAGTTGGGAAAGTATATAGACCATTCACGGGTACATTTACGATCACCATGCCCCCATTAGCATCAGTCCTTCACCAGATTCGTATCCAAGAGCATTTACTAGAGAACAGGACATAGCACCTGATGGCCCTGTATAAATGTTTTAGAGCATGCCTATATTCTGGATATCGATTAAAGGCCTTTTTAGAAGCTGAATGTCATAGCGGAAGCAGAATGCTATAGTTTCCAAATTTTCAGGTTATTAGCCCTTAAAATTGAATCTCTGTTAATCTCACTTTACGGCAAGCAGAGGATACTCGAAACGTATTCTTAAACCTCATCTTGATGGGCAGAGCAAGTTTTTGATGACGAAATAAACAGCTGCGCTTGCAAATATGTGCCAGCAACCAGGTGGCCGCACAGTTTTGCGCCAAAACAATTATAAATGCGAGAAATTTTTCACGCACAAGTATCGAACAACTTCAAACATGCGCAATGCTTCTTTTTCACTATACAAACTTAAGCCATACGCCGGGAGACGAATCTCCTGTGCGCAGTTTAGTAGTACCAGAATCTCTGGTTGCCAACTTAGTTAGGATCGGCACGATTGATGTCAAAGACAGCGACCTACAGTCCTTTTTAAATATTGGCCTTGTTAGGCAATTCAGAACTGCCCCATGGCAGTACTTACGTATTAGTGAAATCTGGACGAAGACGCATAACTCGCTATGATCATGTCCTAATCGAAAGTACCCGTGGTCGAGGAGCTGAGAGAAGAGCATTTTCGATGACGTGGCCATTCTTTCGGATATGCCGCTGACTAAAGGTCGTTCCAAAACTCAGGTCATTAGAAAACGTTCTCGGCTCCATACAAAATAAACCTACCAACACAATTGGTGGATTGGCCTGTCGACTCCGCAACTGGACGTTAACCGACCAGCGGGAATGCCAATTTAGGAATCAGAACCTTTAAAATATATCCACGGCACGATTGTCAAATATGCTCTCTTTTGACCTCAATCAGCATCTTTTTCATGATGTGTAGTGAACGCTCTCCAGTTCATTGCTGAATGCAATCCAGTGTTTTTTTGGTGGCTACAGGTCTTGATTGTTTCCAGGACCAAGTGGAGAAAAATGTCTCCCCAGATCCTTAAGCATAGGCCTGAACAAGATGATTTTAGCACGAACAGTAAGTAATCAGATCGGCGTCCTCGAACTACCGTTACTGATATAGATGTCATTTCTATAGCAACTGGTTTCTTCTCAGAAGAACGGGTTTTTGAGCTGCTGCTTTTCAACAGAAAACAAAATCATATTTGTATCCGATCGTCTGAAAAAAAACAGAGTTTTACCAATTAGTCACCTTTAAAACAAGGTTTTGTCTAGACCTTTGTAAAATGAAGTAATTTTAGCCCAATGATCCTCGTAGATTGATTTATCATGCATCTTAATAACATAATAATTAGGTATTGTATCTGAATATAATTTCCTTGATATCATTTTCTTACTTCATTGTTGAAAATGCTCTCCTCGTATTTATGCTATTCACGAATTCAGAATGGCAAATCCTCTACAATCAAACAAAGGATACCGTCCCAATTTGCAAAAATAAGATGATATAAACACCCTCCCGATAACCGCACACTCAACATTCTTCATCTCGAAAACCCAAAAATATCCCGACACAATAGCAATACAAAAACACAAACAACATCAAAACATTCGTAAGGATGTTAAAAAATAACAACCCAAACACAGTTCAGCAAAGCATCATCGAAAAACATGAGCTGGAGAGCAAGCCAACGAAGGGTACATCAATGGGTTCAAACATAATGAAAACAACTTGTCTGAGGGAGCTTTGTAAAGGATATCACAATGACGATGACGACGGCGGACCTCGAGAACGAACAATATCCTCTTAGTTTTCGACGTCCTCATTCTAATAGAATCATGGCTATCGATATCGAGAAGACCACCACTGACAATAAGCTCTGCACTACAGCTTTACTATGGTTAACAAATCCCTCATATCTCTACCTAACCATTACGTAAACCAGCTGGCTATGCAAACGTACCTAAATACCAACTCCTGCCGCACAACGTCACAGCGAGAAGGACAATGCAATCGTCGCATTGTCAACCAATACAAAACTAACCCCACCTCCAATCGCCTCGCAAAAGAACTTCCACTCTAGGACACTTTTCGTCCCTTGGAGACTAAACCACAGAATATTTCCTGCCATCAACGACTGTAGTAAAATGCCTCCTGTTCATGAAAAGCTTGCACAGAATCTCAAACCCCAATCCACATGTGCCTCTTTATCCAATCCGACCCCATTGCTCGCAGTTACTTCTCTCAACCCACAAGACTTTCAGGACCTTTTATTTCATGTTATCCCTTTTATGAAACACAAACACGACCCTATAAGCGCACATACGACTTAATATCCATGTCGTACCGACATTTGGACAACACAGGATACATTCTGAACCTGAAACTCTGAACCAGAATGCAAAGCTCCAGGAGCCTACTCATCTGGTTACCCGCTCCCCCAATCCCTCAACTCACTTGAAACACGGAAGGGAATTCCCCGAAAACATTATCGGCGACTCGAGGATTTGTCCTTTTCGCTTGTAACAAATGTCAACCATTGAAACCAAAAATGCCGGTTGGACAGCAACAATGACGAGCGGTGGGCAACGTGAGGACGAGAAAAAATGCGAGGTTGCGCTACAAATAAACGAAAAAATTATTCTTGCCGTAGAGAAAGTGGGCTCATTCGTCTTTTTCCGCGGTGGTCATATGGCGAGGAACAGCTGAGAAAGAAGTTGGGGAACTTGGTGGATGTTACTTTTTTATGTTGGAAAGGAGTAAAAATTAGTGGAGAAAATGAGGTTGTGCAAGAGAGAAGACGGAAGGGCCGACCACGAGAGGACGGAATTATTCGCTGTACTCAGAGCTAAGGAAGAGTAGCAGAGAGAAAAGAGAGTCCTTTTTGTGACCGCGTTCAGTATATTACCGGTAATTTTTCAAGGCATTGCCAGCCGCGTAACATTTGAAGGAGCATATTTCGGAGATACGTCGAACTTCCAATTAGAAAAGGGAAGATCTATCACGAAGCCCTACTTTCCAGCATTTCAAAATTTTCTTTTTTAGCTGCTGAAAACAATTTTGGTTCAATTGAAGGAACCCACCATAAAGAAGAAAATGGTGCAGAAAACTCTTAAAATGTACAAAGATTGGTATAACCAGGGAAAGGCGAACTTTTTTTCGGAAAATTTGATATTGCAGATATGTTTTTAGGAGTTGTTGATCTTGCTGTTGCTAACAGTAACAGTAAACTTGTAAAACGGGGCGACTGACAGTTTCTTCTATGGAAGAGGCAACTCATCACACAATATTTACCCCGGGGAGTCATCTGACTGTAGTTGCAGATCGCTTCTTTATATACATTCGCAGACCATAAGCAAGTGGGGATAATAACCAGAGCGAGAACTGTCTCGGTCAGGCCTAATCTTAGCTAAAACATTTTTTTTTGTATAAGGATACTGGGAGTTCTGGGTCCGTTTTCGTTTGATGGTGGGTGGAATAAACTGGGGAGAAACTTTCCACACTTTTTGATATTCGTACTTTTGCTTTTGTGAGGAGAACCCTGGGATGAATTTTTGATCCCTTAAAAGAAGCTGGACGACGTAGCCTACTTAACGAAGCAATTTACGAACGACATCATGACCATTTGATTGTGGATAAAATCCGATTCAATAGGAAAAGATGATCTAGTCGGAATGTTTCTCGAATGGAACAATGGAGTAAGCCAAGACACCAGGCAGCTTGAAGGGTTGTCGAATCGGTGAAAAAAGGTACGACGCCGGAATATTTGTGGCCCCTTATTAAGGGAGGTGTAGACCGGACACCAGTTAATGCACTGCATCTTCTTTTTCTTCAGGGTTTGTCCCATTCACAAGCGGGATCAGCTCACCATGATCGGTTTCGCCATTTGGCTCTATCAAGTGCCTGATCTGGATGCAATCTTAAGGCTTTTAAATCCCCATCTATCGTATTAAGCCACCATTGTTTCGGCCGGCCTTTTGGTCGTTTACCATCGACTTCGATGTTCAGACCAATTACGTGATCATATCATCGAAGATGCCCCACTCGCAATTTTTCCACGATCAGTGCAATCCCATATGGATCGCGGATATCTTCATTTTGAAATGTGATTAAAACGTGTCGCGCCGCTAGTCCAACGTAACAACTTCGTTCCCATTACCGCAAGACGCCGTCCATTGTCTTTTATAGTCGGCCAACACTCAGAACCATAGAGAGCGATAGGACAGACGACAATGCGCTAAATTTTGGATTTGAGACGTTCGTCGATACGTCGATCACAAAGAACACCAGTTGTAGAACGCCACTTCATCCATGTTGCATTAATGCGTGAAGCAATTTCATAACGCAGTTCTCCATTGGCTGATAACGTCGACCCGAGATATGTGAATCGTTCAGGTCTGGGTCGTCAAAAATTCAGTTTTATTCAGATTCAATCTGAGACCGTGTTGCATGAGGATTCCATTTTTGGACAAGTTGCTCAAGATAATTTTTGCTATTAGATGCTAGGAAAACATCATCTGCGTGAAGCAGTGAATAGGGCGCTGGACGTTGGATGTACCGTGTGGACACTATGTCCATAACAAGAACAAAGAAGAGTGGTAAGAGGGTGATGAACACCAATAGAGATACGAAGCGGTTCTGATACACCCGCCACACTTCAAACTTTACTTTTCGAATCGTGGTAGACCAATTGAACCCAGCGCTCATTCGCTGGCTTCTTCTGGCACTAAGTGTCCATGACCAACTGCGCAGCGTGTATTGGGTCAGTAGTTCCGCAGTTCTTGACAAATCCGGCTTAATTCACGGTCGCGAATACGGTTGTCAAGAATGCGTTCAAAACTCTTCATAGTATGGGAAAGTAACCGAATCGGAAGGTATTTTGAACATTTTGCTGGACTACTTTTCTTTTTCCATATTCGAACTGTAGTATTTTCTTGCTAGTCAGATGATGTTTTTCCTTCCTGAATAACCCGGTTAAATAATTCACTGAGCCACAGTGTTGAGTCACAACTTGGCAGGAGTTTTATCGTCCAGAAATTTGTGGTAAAGGCGTTTCTTGTCACGGACCTTCATTTCAACATCTTCATTCTAAAGCCAAGTATCTCGGTTGATGTAATGCTTACCCAGCTTGGTGATCCCGAGGGTTGCAGAGGCCGCTTTGTGGATCCTGTCTTTGATTTGTTTCGCTCTTTCGCAGCACGGCAATAAACGGCCGTGGTGAGGTGAGATGATCTCGTCGGGAACGGCTTTGCAATCAGTGACGGTGGTAAAATGTCGGCGGTGTTATGAAAATATACTCCATTAATGTTTCACAGGTATCCGGTCTAGGCCTGCCTTAATAAGGAGCTCCAGACATCCCGGTTTCGCGCCTAGGTCCACCAATTCGATATCCCTGACGGTCATGGTATCGCTCATAGATTTCGTCGTTATTTTTTTTTGGGGGGGTAGGGTAGGCGAATGCATTTACGTACACAATGTTGGACTCCCGATTCGGTACGTCGTCGGACTACTAACTAAACACCTCCCCATCGTCAGAGAGCTAGCCTGGAACCGTTTGTCACATTACTTCGGGTTAGTCCTCGAACTCACCCGCCTTGCGGAGCCTTCAAATCAGGGAATTCCTTTCACGAACGGGAGGGGAGAGGAGGAAGGGAACTGTCAGTTCAAGGAACCCCCTGCTATTCGGCTCCTCACCGGTCGAGTTCTATCTTCTTAGCAACGAGAAGGGCCCGAACGTAATGGTCAACACAGTCCAGTTCCACCTGTCAGCATTCTTCAGCATCTCTTCGACAATGTTTTCTGGAGAGAGATCCCCTGTGTTTAAATAGAGCTGCTGGCGAACCCCATCCCACCTTCCACAAGAAAAAAAAGTGTGGTGGGCGTCGTCTACAACTCCATTGCAAAACACACAATCCGGAGATCGCGCCTTTCCAATCACCTAAGTTGCCGATGAGCCGCGCAGTCCATCTGCCTCTAGTTTCATTTTGCCAAGAGAGCTGACACTCGTCTAGAGTGTGTTGCCGTTCTTCACGAGCAACCACCTCCCTTGGCTCATCTCCCTTGCGCTTGTATATGGCCTGACGCTCTCTAGCAAGAAGGGCAACGGGGATCACTCCCGCGACCACCATCACGGCCGGTTCAGAGACAGTGCGGTACGCAGACGCCACCCGTAAAGCTCCCCGTCTCTGTACTTGCGCGAGACGTTTACGATATACCTCCTTTTTAAGAGCGCCAGCCCATACCTTTGCGCCGTAGAGCAGGACAGATTGCGTTGAGTTCATCAGGAGACGTCGCCTACTAGACGTAGGACCCCTAATGTTTGCCATTAGCCTACTTAACGCCGAAACTCCAGCCGCAGCCTTGTTCGCTGCTGCTTGGATTTGCTCAGAAAAGCTCATCTTTGAGTCAAGAGTCAACCCGAAATACTTTACCGCTGATTTTGACTCGATTATCGACTCTCCGAACGATATGGACGCAGGGTCGGAATTCTCTTTTAAGTCAGGATGACTACTTCGGTTTTTTCCAGTGCAAGGTTGAAACCATGAGTAGTCATCCATCCGCTTACCCGTCGCATCAATATGCCGAGTCTGCTTTGCGCCTGTTCGACAGTGCGTCCAGCAACAAGCGCTGCGACATCATCGCTCATAGATTTCGTCGTTATGCAGGCTACGGAATCGTCCATCCTCAGGTGGGGGCCAAAAATTCTTCGGAGGACTCTTCTCCCGAACGCGACCAAGAGTTCGCAATTTGTTTTGCTTACAACCCAAGCCTCGGAGGAATACATGAAGACTGGCAATGTCACAGTCTTGTACACTAAGAGCTTTGACCGTATGGTGAGACGTTTCGAGCGGAACAGTTTTTGTAAGCTCCGTTGGCTGACAATAACCGTGCGCGGATTTCATCATCGTAGTTGTTACCGGTTGTGATTTTCGACCCTAGATAGGAGAAATTTTCAACGGTCTCAAAGTTGTATTCTCCTATCTTGATTCTTCCCGTTTAACCAGTGCGGTTTGATGTTATTGGCTGGTTGGTTTTTGGTACCGACGTTGCCACCATATATTTTGCCTGACCTTCATTTATGTGCAGTCCGAGATCTCGCGCGCGAAGCCGCCTGCTCGATCTGGATGAAGGCAGTTTGTACGTCTTGGGTCGTTCTTCCCATGATATCGATATCGTTTGCTTAGGCCAGTAGCTGGGTGGAATCAAAGAGGATGGTACCCCTCGCATTTACCTCAGCATCACGGATCACTTTCTCCAGGGCCAGGCTAAAGAGGACGCATGATAGGGTACCCCTTGTCTTAGACCGTTGTTGATGTTGAATGGTCTCGAGAGTGATGTTGCTGCTTTTATCTGGCCTCGCACATTAGTGAGGGTCAGCCTAGTCAGTCTTATCAATTTCGTCGGGATACCGAATTCTCTCATGGCCGTGTACAGTTGTACCTTGGCTATGCTGTCATAGGCGGTTTTAAAATCTATGAAAAGCTGATGCAACTGATATCCATATTCCAACAGTTTTTCCATCGCTTGCCGCAGACAGAAAATCTGATCTGTTGCTGATTTGCCTGGAGTGAAGCCTCTTTGGCATGGGCCAATGATGTTCTGAGCATATGGGGCTATCTTATAGATGGTACTCAGCAGCTGCTCTATAATTGCTGCACTATGTGATATTTCCCTTTTTATGTATGAGACAGATAATGCCTCTCTATCAGTCGTCAGGCATTGATTTGCTGCCCCATACCTTCACAGACTTCACAGACTTGTTGGTTCTCCCAGGCTTCCTTTTTCTGTCTGTGAAGTTGCTTCTCCGTCGCCGGAGTTCGCCATAAGTCTCTGCGCGTGCCCGCGTCCTTTGAGGAGGCAGCATTACTTGGTATGCAGCATTCTTCCGTTCCATTGCTGGCTTACATTCACCGTCAAACCGGCAGTTCCGACTCGTTTTGCCAGTATGTTTGTGGCCGTATTTAGGATAACGTTCTTCAGGTGATTGTGATTTGTTGATGCTTCATCTTCAGGATCTCTGCTGACTGCGGTTTTTTCCCCCTCTCGGAAACTACCCAACTACCCAATCTGGAAGTCAAGAGGTTGCCGTCATGTGGTGCCTAGGCTCCGAAATATCCTACATACCGATATTTGTTCAACTAAAATTAATAATAGTGCAATAATTTTTAGTAATTGACAAGAGGACTATAAAAGTCAATATCACCCGAAAGTGGATACTCTCACATAATATACGAACATATTGCGGGCTACGTACTGATGAGGCAAATGCACACTCAAATCTCTTTATATAAGAAATAGACAAAACCTTTCATATCTGAAGCGTCCAGCTTCCAGTTTCCCGGCTTGTTTTTTGTAAGAAAGAGCCGACACAATATTTTTTTATTCCGCACATATAAATATTTTGGGAGCCACATAAACGCCACGAAGAAGGCAATATTTAGATCCCGATATATTGTTATGTACAGAATTAAATGTAATTGGGTTCATTCATTTTAAATAAAACAATATTTTTTTATTTTCGATGTTCGCCCAGTTAAAAAAACTACGAATCATAAGTTTTTATTTAGAAAGCGTTTCTGATATTATGAAACACGAATTAAGGTGGTTTGGTTCCTTAAGACCCACTTTCTATTTATTAGAAAATTGCTTAAAAAATGGTATTTTGATTTATAATGGTTATGGCTTCTTAAGGATAGTAAAATACTTCTAAGAGCAAAATATCAAAAGTTTAATAATAATTCCTTTAAAAATATTTGATATTACTATTTGGAAAAGTTAATGATTTTATGATTCTCCTATAGCTCTTATTTTTCTTTTTTCGCTGTTTCTGAATTTTTGTTTCACTGAAACTTTTTGAATTGGTCATATTTTTGTTGCCATTAGCACAGCAAAGACTACAGCCCTCGTATTTTGGATCAGTTTCTTAACGTTTCATTAATCCTTTTTATAGTTCTTTCTGTCATCTCAGATGCACAAATCAGTGGTGACTTCCATGCTATTTTTATGTTCTCTTTATTCATTGTCAAATTTACCATTTTTAAGACGATGATAGCCAATATATCAAATATATTGAAATTTAATACGTTCCTTCATAATTAGGCTTCTCATTTTATTAAAACAAATAACGCAGTTCGGGACTCAGTTGTCCCCGTTTTTCTTTACCTGACTTTGTAAGCGACGGCGCTCATGTTGTGCTCAAGACAAACGAACTAAAGGCCGCGGGGTCCTTAAAAAGGGGAATGGGCTATCTACCAAATAATCACCTCCACGTGCAATATCCAGTGCGAATTGAATCAGCATAATATTCAGTTATCACAGAATTGATTGTTTTTCCTGGTGCTAAGATTGCGCATTTATGATGCATCGATGAACGTGCGATGCCAATATCTTTTCTTTAAAAAAATGAAAACTCCGAATACATCTTAGCAAGGTCATTGAGACCATTCCAATTAATGCAAGGCATTTTGTACAAGGTGGTTTGTCACCTCGATGCTAGTAGAGAAATTATCCATTTTAATATTTCTCTCTAATCCAAACGCAGACTTTCATTTACGGATTTATTTAAAATACATATCAAAGCCCACATCGAAATTTGAATAGTAAAAGATGCTAAGTCATACATCGTCCAGATTTTGATTCTATATTGTATAAATGTATATATTTTGAATGGTCATCTTCATCTTAATAGAACAAGCTACCCGTCGATTGATGCGGTTTCTTCGAATTCACATGAGGGTTCTATAAAAGTTCATCAATGATTTCAAATTCAAATCAAACTCCAAATTTTCCAAAGAACTTCAGACTTTTCCAAACTTATTTCAACTTTTCCAAACTTATTTCAACTTTTCCAAATCAATTTCAGAATTTTCCATTTCAAATTCAGAATTTTTTCAATCTGCAACTATAAGGTCTCATCAAAGCCTTCCTCGTTTCTCTTTAGTAGTAAGTAAGTAACTTTTAGAATAGACATCATCCGTGAAAAATAAGAAGAAAAAGTCATGAAAAAAAGGGCAAAGATTCACGATATCCGGTCAGGAAATAATGATCTAATGGCGCCTTCTATGACGCTCTTAGCCGTTTCATGCCTTTTGAAAATGAGGTATGTTCTTTTCGGATTCAATCTAGAAATTGCGATTTCCTCATTAATCGTACTTAAACCTTAATTAGGCAAATATATAACTTCTGGGGAAAGACTTGAGTATTAAATAAAGTAATTAAAGCAGTTCATGTGGCGGTTGACTTTTCCCTTACTTGGGATAAGTGTTTGGAGGTAGTTAGCAACCTCACAATTTAAACTTCTAAATACTTGGTAAGACCTCTCGATTATCAGTACATGAAACGGCGAAATTAATTGCAGTCATAAGCACACCATTTTATATCGAGAAGCCATGGAAAACAGACAGGAGACACCATGAAAACAAACAATGATAGAACTGATGTGCAGTTAAGATTTCTCTCGCTCCATAAGCTGCATCCTTATCCGGTGCTGGTTGGTACAAAACCTTGTAGTAGAACATTGCAAAATTTCTGAATTTGAAATGGAAAATTCTAATTTCGGAGTGGAAAATTCTGAATTTGAAATGGGAAATGCTGAAATTGACTTGGAAAAGTCTAAAATTAGTTTGGAAATTGTTGGAAAATTTGCAATTTGATTTGGAAAAATCTGAATCATACTTGCAAAATTTGTGTACGTATTTTGGATGCAACATACTATATTTTTGCAGGAGAAGAAGCTCCGCTTTTTTTTATTGAAGAAGAAGAAAATTATAAGGATCAGGAATCAATAACCTAGAGTGCGGAGCGCATAATGACTTTTGCGGAAGCATATACAAAAAGTTTTTGAAATCAAATTTGGGTTTCTGGTCGTCTCTATATGCATATAAGCCTTTTCCAGGTTAGGCCTTTATTTGAAGATATTTGGTGCCATTTGATCTGGGTGTGTCCATGTTGTTGGTTTGCTCTTGAGGACAGCATTCTTTTTATCACATCCGAAATGAGGGTATCCGCGATCGTTATGGAGTTGCACCGACCGTGGAAAAATTGCGAGAGATGCGTCTTCGATGGTATGGTCACGCAATTCGTGCTAACGAGAATTCACTTGCCAAGATTGGTCTGAATATCGAAGTCGATTGTAAACGACCAAAAGGCAGGCCGAAACAACGGTGGCCTGATACGCTGAATAGGGATTTAAAAGCTTTGAGATTTCACCTAAATCAGGCATTCGATAGAGCCAAATGGCGAAACTGATCACGACCAGCCGACTCCGTTTGTGAACGGGACAGGAGCTGAAGAAAAAAGAAGACAGTATTCTTTTCAAAAAGTGGATTTTTACTTCCTTTAAATACCATTTTGCTTGTAAAGAAGCCAGCTTCGGGTCCGCAAGTTAATTTAAGATCGCGGTATCATGAATCATGAACAATGTCATTTAGGACCGAAAATACTCTCTTGGGGAACTCCTGCTCTGCTCTTATATTATATCAGGGAGAGCACCCTTTTATTTCACTTGAAAACCATGTTCCGTCAATACGGTATTAAAAGTTTGTAGAAAATCGCGGGGAACAGTCCTCTGATTTTGTTAGTAGAAACAACGTATCAACCTTTATCGAATGCGGGCGCCATATCTAAAAATACTGTTGAACAATATCTCATTCATTTAAGAGTGTTGTTTATTTTTGATACAGTTAAGCGAAATTGTCCTATTATATTGTACTGCCAAGCCCCTTTTGTGGCGTAACAGGATAATTTCAGCCAATGACTTCGCGACGTCAAGAAGAACGCAAATACCTCTCCAGTTGTTGTTCACAAAACTGATGGTAATTCTCTCCTCTCTCCTCATTAGCTCTTTAAAGAAAGCCTCGAATACTCACAATTTACGCGTAAGTGGAAGTATCGGTTCACTTGAGTGTATTAATGGCCGAAATGGTTTCACCTCTATTTAGGAAATCAGTTCGTATCCGCACGTTATAGTGACTAGCCATTTCATCCACTAGAGGCGAAGCTTCATTAGATGTTATACGGTTGAATGCCATGGTACTCATCGGGGTGAATTTCGAGGACAAGATCATCCAAATATTTCCAACCCCTTGGAAGTTCTTTCACCATGCGGTTTACGGCTCTCAAATCAGCCTACCGCTGATCACAATGTGATCAAACTGATCGTGTGATCAATGTATGAATTCGTCACCGGTCGGCTGGAATCCAATTGACCTTACAAAGCAAGCTTTGTGCTTGAACAGGTGAGGTGGTAGGACCTGGAGAAATTCATAAACCTCAAGGCCGTGTTTTCTCATCATATATCCAAGTACCGTATCACAGCCTACCCTGGCTTTCAAGTCATCAGTATCATCATCACACCATCACACTGTCACCTTTAAGAAACCTCCTCTTCTTATAGGCAATATGCGTGTGCGGTGTTTCTAGACAAAAAGTTAACAGCATCGTCTCCGTCACAAGTGGGGGTTTTGTTTTTTATTGAAGGGAAAAAGAGAGAGGAAAAGCTTCCTTTTCTTTTCTGTGTTGGAAATCTCCGTTAGTGCGTAAGACCGAGCGGTTAAAACATTCCTCATTTAACAAAGGGACCTTTCAGTTGGCATCTTGTCTGAAACTGGTTACCAAGTAATGATGGCGAACCTTATGGCTGCTATTATCATTAATCCAACGCTATAACGCTGAAACTCCTGGTCAAGTTGGAGAAGATCAGCATTCTGGGAGCCCTCGACACCGTTATTGAAGAGAGTATGCACCTTCTGAAAACCAACTCATGTTGCCAAAATTCGAGACCGATAAGTTCGTTCTTATCCGAAGCATAGACAAAATTTCACCGAAATGAAAAATTCGAAATCTGCTGGTTGTTAGCTTGGGTATGTACGGCCATCCAAACTATAGTAATTCGTCCCTCCCCTTTTCGCAGACATGCTTGGCGCTGTCTTTGACAGGTTTTTACTAAGAGGGATTTAATATTTGCAATTTAAATACTTCAATTCCCACTGATAAAACCACACACATCCGATAGAAATAAAAACATCTTTCAAAATTCGGGTTCCAAAGGGTGCTGAAGCATATACACAATAATGCTTCGAGAAAAGTTAGAAATAGCAACTTCTGGTTTACATACAGGACACCAAACTGTTACTTTTGGGCTAAGAAATAATTATAATGGATATACAATTTTCCGCGGGAATGACTATTTTAACAACGTAAAAAATGGTGAAAACTGATTGTGAAAGCCCGCCAGCATCTTCTTGCATGCTTCTGTGCTAGTCAGACCCAGAAAGGTTGGAGGTTCTTTTAAGCATTTTAGTCCTTCTTGTGTCGTATGGGAAATTACATACATGTCGTAATAGGTGATTCGTTTGGGGGTCGCAATTAGACTAGTCTTCATTTTCTTCTTCAGCCTTTGTTCCGTTCAGTAGCGAGATCGGCTCATGAACTAAGATGAATCCAATATTTATAATTATTTGGGAATCCGCGAAAAGTCGGTAAAGTAAACATACACTGAAATAAATTAAAATTTGCCACTTCACGGCACCCATGTACGGTGCACTCATGAACTTGGTTAGAGTATTCAAGAGATAGAAATCCATGAACAAATGCGCCCTCAGCCCTATTTTTCTCCTGATTAAATGGTTTATGAGCGGTAGTTTATAGGGGTTCTACCTTTGCTTAGCTAAAAGATTGATAGATGATCCCTTAATTTTTATAACAAAAATGTACAACTCGCTACCAGATTCTGAAGATGTGTAGTTCAAATAATTTAATTTTATGTGGTTTATGGTATCATTAGGTAAAATAATCCACCCTGGTGGTAAGAACTATCTTTTTAGTCCCTCCGCAAGACAATGTACTTCCTCGCTACCAACTGGAAAAATTAAATAAAAATGATGACGATTCGACGGAGACTAACGAACGTTTAAGATAAAGCAAGCGGAGAATCTTTCTCTGTTTTGGAGATCAAAAAGAAAAACCAAAAGCTAAATATACGCACTAAAAGAAAAACTAAATACGATAAGAAAAAAATGAATAATAACAGTAAGAAAAGAAAATGAATTTGTAGTCAATTCTACTGCTTGACGGAGTCAAACTTCCAAGAATCCCTGAATGGTCTTAAGAAAAATAATCAACCAAAATAATGATCAATGCAAAACTATTTGCACAGAATCAATGATTGTATGCGTTACGTACTTAACTTTAAAAAGAATGAAATGAGTTGCACCAAGCCGTGGGATATAAGATCAAACAGATCAACAAAAAGCAAAAAGCACGCTTTTACTTGCCTATATGGTAGTTTGGCTCGGGAACGGGAGTCCTTTGAACGTCACTTTACGAAAACTTCACATAGCTTGGGCCGATGCGTGGGGCCACACCACAGATCCTGAAAAACAAACAAACATTGGAGATCGTACGAACTTAATGAAAGATCAACACCCTAGCTAGAAGTGGAAAAAAAACGAAGACCATCAATTTAATTTTGCATGGATTTTCCTTTTATAATAATATTTTGGCGTAAAAACTTACTTTAAAATTAATTTAGCGAATTGTCTAGCATACTTGGTTGGTGGTTTATTTCTATTTCCGTTTGGGTGTATGAATCCAGATAAGTTATTGTAAGTTGAGAGTACACTGTTACCGTTGTAGAAATGGTCCCTCAATTTCTCGGCCGTTTCCGGTGTGGAAATAAGGTGCACATCGAAGACCATCAAAGTGATTGGGATGACAATTTTCCATGCACAAATCGCACAGCCGTCACAGACAAACAACTTAAAAAGGGCTCTGTGATCATGATTGTCAATATATTAGCTGTGTAGGCAGCGACCAGATGCAATGTCGCCCGTTTCTTTAAGATTATAGTACCTAAAATAAAATCTCCACTTTTATAAAGTCGTTCTTCGTGAAAGATAGTAACAAACAGCAGTTTAGAGCATTCATTTTTGTTTTTCCGATTGAAATGTTGTTATTGCAAGTGTTGTTGCAAAAGTCTCTAGTAAACGAACGAATAAATTCCTAAAATATAAACAAAACCAATCACAATTTGGTTGTTTTTCGAAAATGTACACTTCCTAAAAGACTTTTCACGACAAACACTTGTCGCCACTTCAAACTCAAAGTTCTAGTACCGGCTCAGCCGTCCTTCAGCCGACATTCATTCTACAGGAGCTCCGCTACATCTAAGTATGTTCACTTGCATGTAGCCGAATTTCGCTCTAGCCAGAAACAAGCATTAGAATGACAGTTAATAATATGCAGTATGAGAAAACCAGGTTGACGATCGTTTCGCTGTGTTAGAAAACTACTCCAGTAAATTTTGTAACGTTTAAATGGAAATGGATTTTAAAGTTTTGCGGACAATTGCAATGTAGTAGGGTGTCAACAAAGTGAAACTGATCATTTAAAAAAATTAAATTATTGATATAAGTGGATGTCGAGATGGGAATTAGGAAATTGGAAGGAGTATGGTATATTGGAGAAGCTAAGGGGCTAAAACATGAGAAAAAGAAGAAATGCTGCGTATTATTCAATGCCATTCCCTCGTCATATTGTCACTCAACAAGGCGAACGCAATGTCGCCTATGCCGGAAAGCTGTGGACACTACAGAATCTCGGACGGAAAATGCCATACAGCGTTTAACCATTAGGAGGTGTATTTTATAAGATTTCTGGAAAGCAATCACTCTGGCATCCAAGTTCCAGGACAGGATGAAGTTGCGTGATATACTACGTAGGATGGAATAGGATACTCTCAGTAACAGATGTAATAGAAATGAGCCAAAGAACACTTGCTTCATAGAGAGGAGGCTTGTAATTATTTAAGTTGAAATCGATAATAAGGGGGGGGGGGGGGAGCGGGAGGGGAAGGGTTTCAGCTGAGAAATAAAGTTGAAAGAATGATGTTTTCCTTAATCGACAATCTAAACAAAGTTGCTTTCCATAGGTTAGCTATTGTGAAATGCAATGGAAGTAGATCCCACATTGGGCGCTATTTGCAAAATTATATGTAATGATCTGTTAGCGAACTTTAACTTCAGAATATCATTTTTTAATCTTTGTTTTTAGCGTGTCTATATCTGTATCTATATGGTTTTGTCGGAGGGACACGTGCGGAGTGTCGCCTGAGCTGCTGCTGGACAAAAGCTAAACGAATGAGAGATGTTTGAGGAGGTGAAGTCGAAACTATGGAAAAGGGGATCTAATTATTTCCCATTCGTTTTCTTCTATCGATAAATTTCGTAGGGATAGAGAACTATTCTTTTCTTAACTCGCTTAATAATATAACTGACGTTTAAATTAAAATATTCTGCTATCTAGAGCTTTCGGCAAATCATTTGGATTTGATTTCAAGATTCGTCAATAGTCAGTTGCATTTTGAGACTTTTTCTACGGTCAATGTAATCGATAATCTAAAAAGGGAGCTGGTATTTTTGAGCGTTAATTTTTTCTGTCACTAGAATTCTATTTGAACTGTGATCATATCACTCTGAACTCTTATTTTAATTCAAGTAACTTTAACATAGCATGGAAAATCCTACGCCGATGTCTGTCAAAACTTCAGCAAAGTCATTCAAGAAGGATGGCAGGTTCCTCGTCACTCACGTAGACACATCTGCAAAAATTGTGTGCCCGCCTATGGATAAGCTGGATAAGATTTGGTTGGTGTGGAAAGTCTCATGCGTAATAACCCTAAGAAGAGCGCATTCCCTTTTGGATACAACGCGGGGTCAGACCAAAAGTTCGATCGCTAGCTCTGTAACAACACCAGACGATACTGACTTTAATGAAGATGTATGCCTTATGGTCTGACATAAGCTAGGCTACATTTTCACTACGGTCGGAAGAGATGCATCCCCAATTATTCACCACGCGTCCCCTTTTGGTGAAGTCGTACTGGCGCGGGTAGTGAGCCTATAGTCAACACATCTTACAGGAAAGGCTGTCATTATACAGCCTTTCACACAACTACCTTCGATTTTCCAAAGTATAATACCGAACGTATTCTGCCTTCACAAAGGTATTGAAATGTAAATAAGCTCTATCGGTCATTAGCAAAATCAAATCGTTTTCCACAAAGAGCGGTTCAATCCAGTGCGTCAAATTCTGCCGCAATATGTAGATTCTTATTGCTCAATATAAATGAAGTTAGATACTTCCGAGAGAGTGCCTAATGAACATTCCTTCCTTTCTGACGAATTTTTTTGTCTGATGGTTCCCGGGTCCGAAGGAGTTCCACCCAGCATAAAATCGGGTTTTAATCCGAATTCCTTTGCAAAATAAGGATAAACACAAAAAGGTCTTTGATTACTAAAATCGCAATTTCAATCATATATGAATCTCTCGCGAAGAAAAAAGAAAATTATCAATTGGGCTCAAATCTGATTTCGTGTTTTCCTCTTTATGGCCGTTTCTCAGTGTAACAAATCTGAGAATCCATTATGCATAATAAAATGTTCATTTTCTCGCTCATGTGCTACGTTAATTTATTCATATTAAACAAATTAAAATTTTCATTTTACAATTTTCAAAATGTTATATTGGTCATAAAAATGCTTTCATCGTACAATTCGTCATAGACCTCCGTCAATTTCCATAAGTTTCTTTTTACAGTGCAATGGAATCGTAATTTTTTCTAAATTGTAATTTTGTTCTCTTTTAGTAGACTTTTCATATGATAAATTATATTAAATTAATATTGCTGAAATTTTACGATCTGAGTGGTTTATTAAAGAGCATTCATTTCATTCTTTTCGGGGAAAATAATTATTTGCACTTTTAAAAGCTCCAAATTTTACGACCCCGAGCTTCCGCACTTTAAAATTTTGACTGATGGTTTTATCGACATCAGCAATGCATATCTTAATAATACTAATCTCTGGCCTCATTAACCACAACACAAGTTCGAATATTTTAAAAAAGATTCTATTTTGAACACAGTTTAATAATAAAAAGTGTTTTATCTAAATTGATGAACAAATAATTCAGAAATTCTTCGTATCTGCAGAAGCTATTTATATAATTTACAAATAAACGCTTCATATAATTCTTGAAACTGACTTAAAATGTAAATTCTACTTTACTAAATGTTTCTACAAATTCATCAAATACCAGATAGCAGTTTTCAAGCACAAAATGAAATTACGCTCCCACACGAATCAAACACCCTTATCCCAGCCCCAATAAGAACAATCCTTTACTTCCCTAAATCCCCTGAGAACTACCCCACAAAACAATAGAAAAAAATTAGCAAACAACCATAAACTTGATCAAAGTGAACTAAACAAACCCAAAAGACCTCCAAATAAAGTGTTGTTCAGTAGGTAGTAATTAACCCAATATCTTTAAAAGTGGGAGTTATCCGAGGCGACTCCATCCCGCTGAGAGTTCTTTTTTATCTTGCCACCAATGCAGTCCGTCTCCATCCCCATCCCATTTGCTCGGATTCCAACCTTTATACAATTGAGTTTCAATTTTCATCCATTCCGAATAGGAAATCGCCGATACCTTCTCAAAAACAAAACTCCAACATTACTCCAATACGCTTCCCCACTACAGAGAACCGAGCTCCAAAAGTCACTCTCTTCCGATGAGCCCCACAATATCCATTTGGGGCGGGTTACAAAACATCATAATGGCTCTAGGCTCCGCCCAGAAACCAGTCTCTGGCTCCACCTTTGGGGACATGCTCCCCGTATCATGGCCAATTTGAATGGACAGCAGTCAGTCACGGAGTGAGGTGCTAATCAATATCGCTGGGAATGTCGAGTAGGTGGGGTCTAACTGGTTGTATGATGGATTCTTTTTGGGTGCTGGGGAGGAGCGAGCATACCATTTCACATCGAGACAGCCCCGGTCACTCAGAGAACTATCCAAGAGAGTCTGCGATTTCGGAGAGGGTGAGTCGTTCAGCTGATACAGGGGAGAAGGCGTATTCAAGTGCGCATGAGTCTTTCTCAGTCATCTGAGCGAGGAAGCAATCAACTCTCGGTTGTGTGCTCGTTCCCTATTCCAGTTCCATATAGGCTTGGAAAACTCACAGCGATACTTGTACTGTGTGGCGGGAAAACCGGTTTCTACGTATATTTGGGCGGGTTGTTCTCGAAACCAAGTCGAGTACTAGGCACGCATCGTCTCATCCCCCTGGCACAGAAAAGAGGAGGTGCACCCGGACCGGACTGGTTCGGGACTTTTGCAGGGAGAAAATTCTGAATGTGAACGAAACCAGTTAGTAGTCGAACGTGAAGAAGTGTGCATCGTTCGTACGCAGAATCTGTATCTGAAGATGTTTCGGGAGTTTTACCCCTAGGATAGATTCCTGTATTTTACGTCGTCGTGTTGACAAAATAAGGACGACAACGTCGAGTGAGACAATAGCGAAACGTAAATATTCGTACGGCTCCTTGGCATCGTATGATCGGTTTTTGGCGACGGTGAACCGTTATCTTTCCTTTCCCTTCTTCGTCCTGCAGCGCTCGTAATCTTCTTCTTAGCCGTGTAGTTTTTCGCCGTCAGCATCGTCTATTTCCGGTGAATGTTTGTCCGTTTGAGTTTTTTTTTTCGTTTCGAGGCTTAGTGTTCTGTTGTCGTGTCCTCCAGTGGATTTGATAGAGTCCTGTTTGAGTTATTTTTGATATTTTTGCGTTTTACCGTGTTGTTTTTTTTCCCGGGATATTATACATGGCAAAAAGGATCTAATGCAAAGTGAAATTTGTTGGAATGAAAATATGAGATGAAAATTAAGAAAGGACGACTGTAGCGGCTATAGTTCAACGTTGTCGGAATTCATGAAAAATATCATACAATCCTGAACGGTTTTATGTGCTCCACCAGCAACAGTGGAAGGAGAGTACGGAAGGAGTGGAGGCGAGCATCGGAGCTTATAAGATTTAGTCGTATAATGACACAGTAAGGGGTGGATTTGCTCGCGTCGACCACCCACCGCCGCCCACTCCCGCGGCTTCTGCGACATTCAGTGCGTTGTCTATTGTCAGCGATAAGCACCGATAAGTGGTTGTACAACCAAATTGGACTTGCCGAAGCATCGACGCCAACGACAAAGATAACGCCAACAACAACGACACATACACCAATTGGTCCATCAACGTCTCTGCACAGAAGGGGTGGACATTTATACGAACCCTTGAATTGTTGTTGTTATTATCCTCTTTGATTTTGACAAACACTCGTTGGAATTATACTTTCATCGTTCAGTTTATTCGTTTGTTTGTTTATTTTTTTTTATGCTTTGTTTTCTGTTTGTTCGAAATCCTGTTGCATTTTTATTGCCGTAATTTCGGGAATTATTGTGGCTTAACCCAAAAGGACTATTAAACATATTTAAGTGTTGTCTTGCGAGACATTTGCCAATGGATTAACGTGTGACACTGAAAAGTGCGGATCATTTGTTTACGATAAGACATCAACATTTAACTGACACGAGTAGGCACAGGATAAGACGATAATCCAGGCTGTTCAAGGATTCATGCTGAAAAAATGACGAAGTTGTTTATGTACATTTTAGTGTAACATGTTCGCAGATTTTGTACAAAATGTTCGGCTTTAGTGTTTATGGAGTTCAGAGTTGATGAAAGTCCTTACGCTTGATTAGTTTCAATTCAAAGAATTTAGTAAAGCATTACAAAGGAAGAGTTTTGAGGATTGTACAGAAAGGTACAATCGCGGTGATATATTTAAATGACGATGGCTGCATACGCACAGTTTGGTTATGGCTATCCGACGGCAAGTCAGGTGAGATTTTGTGATAAGATATTTAGTATGTAAGCGAGTGAATTCAGATTTAAACAAAGTAGTGGCCTAAAGGAGGTAGTTTCATTTTGAACCTCTTTAAAATTAACCGAAAAATTAGATCCAAATCACGTAGGATATTTAGAAGTGTACGAAACAGGCTTGTTTTCAAATTATTTTCTAGAGCTTCTAATTTCTTATCATGGACCACAAATATCCTTGCCGGAGGTTTACACCAGTCTTTTAACTGAGAAAACTAGGCACCATTCCAGTTTAGTAGATTTGTCCGATGTAAAACGTCTTCTCTGATTCGTTACTGTTCACGTCCTATTTGGATTGAGACCTCGCTGAACTTTCATGCGTAAACTTCCCTGTAATTTCAAAAAGACGGAGATCATGTATCCATTTTCCTTATGTAAATAATAAATATTAAATAGGCAATTATGCAAGTGGTTAACTTATAGATTGAAAAACAAATCCACTTGTTTAATAACCAATAGTCTCTTTATGTTTTAAAACCACAATTCTGCCTGGGTATAAATATCCTTTGAGATTGGTCTTTTTGCAAAACAAAAGTCAATGAAGCCATGTGGAAATAATAAAAGCTTGGGAAACAAGCTCTCCATCTATCACGCTTATCTGGGACGAATAGTTCGAAGAAGATTTAAATAAAAACTCGGGTATGATTTCCTTTGATCTATGAATTCGTCGCGGATATTATTTGGCTAAAATGGCCCATAATTTTGCTAATTGTTCTTCTCTATTTTATGGAATGCAAAGGAATATTGTGGAACTAATTTTTGAAGTTGGTGGAAAATTTTTCGCAATTTTCACGTTCGCCAGTCCGATTTGATGTCACTTGATAAACAAACAAACCGGGACCCATGGTTTGTTCATTTCTCAGATTACCAATTTTAGCTTCTGAGTTGCCTGAATTCTTTGAGGAATTGCTTCTATCCACTGCAAGGCAACTAACGACTGTAAATGACTTTCCTAGGGAGACGTGGTCAGGATCTGAATATGCGATTTACCATTTATTCCTTTGTTTTCTTCAAGTTCTTGTGTTTCTACTTGTGTTTTTTCTTTTAAATTGGCTAAGAAGCATAGCGCATACTCAACAATGACGAATTGAAGTTTTCCAGCCTACATTGCATCATAGGTTTGACAGGATTTCTTGACTCCGAGTAAATCCAACATTTTTTTCGGTTTGCCGTTGTGAATTGCCTATTTTTGGTGGGTTTCGTATCTGCCTTTTTTCAAGATCATCACCAACATAGGTAGGGAGAATATAATTCTTGCTGAAATCGAAATTTTAGGTGGTGTAATTTTTTAAATCAGAGGGTAATCATCTTACTTGAGCCTTAGCTGATCGTTCAATGTCCTCGTTATAAATACTTTGAACTGAAGTAGACATAATCTTGAATAGCAAACGATTCCTTTTTGGAGTACTTTTCAGCCTTTATCATTTGTTCAACTGATGACAGCAAGAATTCTCCCTTCTACTCGGCATAGTAGCTCCTTTCTACTATAATTTGTTTCTATGATTTAAACACTAGAATCAACTTACTGTCGTTCAACAGTTTGGGAAAGATTAAATTCTATAATGAGAAATGAGTGTTGCAACTTTTGGCACCCTGACTTTCGGACATAACATCCTTTTTATCACAGAATCCAATTTGAAATTGTGAACGCTAAACCTTTGACGATTGTAATCGAAAAGATTTTCTGCACATGCAGTTTTATATAGGCCGTCTGGGTAAAAACATTACCTACTATTCATTTTTCTATAGACTAGCATTTTTTGGATTCCTTAATATATCAATATATAATATATCACTGGATACCATGCATACCATGCATGTAATTGCATTTTCAATTTGGTATTGATCTGTTTCTATGGTATTATGTTTACCACCTTTTTCATTGAGCTAGATCTCCAAGAGCAATTCAAAAGAGTAATTCGACCAACTGCGTAATTTTCCTAAAGGACGAAAATCGACAAGGGGTCTTTCGGTAAAATTATTTGAAGATTGACTTTTCTATTGTTATATGAGTGGAGTGACGCAATCTTTTTAAAATCTAAAATTATGATAAAACATAAAATATATTTAAAAACAAAAGTCGGACCCCACTAGGTTCACAAGATAGTCCTACCATAAGTAAATAAATGAATACATTTTCTGGTATAGGAACCTGCCCCACGTTGGGCGCCATTTGTTAAAAAGAGGAAAAGGGAGTCTTAAGATTAATTTTATTAGTTAATTATTCCGCCTATTTTTAATTGATAGTGGTTTGACCATTCGTATAAAACAAAGGGGACTTGTCATTACTTAGGGACGAAAAACACTTTATGGGACTTACGGTTAGAAGAGCAGGCACTGTACCTAAAAAAAATTAATGAACAATTCTCTATTATTGTATAAAATCATTGTGCAAGCCAGACGCGCTGAATAAGAGAATAGCTAGGTCCTGGAATACTATATCGACATACAATAGAATAAAATATATTGGGGCACCTATTGTAGAAAAAGAAGACATGATAGATGTTGACGATGGTTGTACATTTCCTAGAAAATGGCATCACACTTCTACTACGACATTAATGCGTCTTGCATTACCATGTCATCTAACAACTTCCATATCTCTCCTGTAATTTCGCAACCAAAAATATCCCATATGACTTTGGAAGAAAAAGGAAAAAAATTAGCTTTAGGTTCAGAACTTTTTTCAAGTTAGACTCTAATTTCGGGAACCAGTTCCCTAGACTTTATTTTTCAGGCTTTGCTAAAATACTGAAAGGCAACATGTCAACAGTGGTATTCTGTTGGGATTACCGTATTAGCCTCGTACCGCGCATTCGTGTTTTTCTTTTTTATCAAAACTATGATATCGAGTTGGCGGAAATATTTGGTGAACTTGACTAAAATATGCTTTGATAGTCTCAGAAGCTCCTTCTACTAGACTGATAAGAAGTCTCGTTTCTATTCCAAGGCAACTTATTCCTCCCTTTACGTTAATCTGTGTCTTAATGACTTAATCGGTAGCCCAGGTGCTAATGCCGCCTGCGATTTTCAAAAGACCTATTTGAAGATCGTAAGAAATGGTCCCCTCTTATTTTTCTCTTAGTCAATCTATAATTTATCTACGGTATACTCCCGAACTTTTCAAAATCCTTGAATTTTTAAATTCTTTATCAACTCCTTTAATACTGGCATCGCTTATGGCTTTATTGGTCTTGTATTTTTTAAAGATTCAAAGTTTTTCGTCCAGTCGGTCTCGTTTTATTACCACTTGTAAGTAGTTACAAGTCCGGCGTCTTGTTGTCATAAGCTCACTGAATTTTAGATTATTTATTGCCGAATCCTATAATGCGGAAAGACATTTTCACGAACTTTGCCTCCATTGACCACTTTATGGTTATTACTGCACTCCTGCAGTTTGATTCTCCAATATCCATTTGTTAACCTAAAGGTCTTACTTTTGCTATGTCTTTCAAGGAATTTGATTTAAGTGTATTAACCTTCTCACTACGTGTTCCTCAAGGAATTCTTCTTTGACCTTCTTTTGAATAGTTATCGGTTATCTGCTGAAGATTGTTTTATTATGCATGGTTGTATTTATATACACTATTTGGGAACTAGTGTATATTTTACTGAAATTCAAAATTGATAGGCCCAAAGTCTATATGCTAGGATGGTTACAAATATATTATTTTTGGTTACCTTAAGAGGGAACTGCTATAATAATCTAATTAAGACTGAAAAAATGTTACTCAGCTCTGTATTCATCCATTTTCTAGGGGTAGTTTTGAAATATGGTAAAACTGTATTACGTTTTTTGATTTCCTCGTTTTAAAATACGTTTCGTCACTAGAGACCTTACGCGCAACTAGTTTTGCGTATCCCGTGCGTTTGATGACTCTGATGTGTACCCATCTTTTTGTCTAAAAAGTCCATCTCTTAATCCATTTGTCTATAAATATATCATGACGTACTTTGCCCAAGTAATCCTGTACATTCCGCTTTTATCCTGGCTCTCTTTAGTGGTTTTAATGGAATAGAATTTTGTCTTCAGTAGGAATGTTCTACGGGTTGAGGCTATTTGGACTCCTCTTTTTATAATAGGGTCGTGCCATCGGTGACTAAGTTACTGTTATCCTTTTAATTGGCTCCTTATGTTAAAAAAAAATATTGAGTGCTGTAGGCTTTGCGAAGAAAACAAGAGAAACATTTAACATAAATTGTCATTTTCAAAACTAAAATGAGTAACCCATCCTACAGAATCGAAAAAAGTATGCTTTCAACGAATTCAAATCGTGGTCTTCATGGGGCTCATTTAGTTTATCTTATCACTTTGTGCAAAACGATGGTAGACTATAACTTTCAGAAGACTGGTCTTCTATACTTGAAGGTCCTTTGTCATGTATGCCTTTCTTCTATCGGTTCTACACTCGTATGGGTTGTTCGAAATTAAGCATGTAAATCCTTATTTACAAGTTTGAATTGATTTGAGTTACTGGAGACAGTGTGGAGTCCTATTAACCGCCCGGCCAGAAATACCACAACTTTTGATGAGGTTTAAATGTAATGTTAGGGTATCTATAAAAACATCCTTATGTCCAGGACCTTCAAGTCAAAAAACAAATCATACAATTTTAAATACATCACTCGACAGACTTACATATTTCTTCCGGAAAATTTGAAAAAGAGGACTCAGTTTTAATTCAGTGATATTCAAACTGTTTTCACCTTACAATGCAGTGTTAGCAAGGATTTTGAAAGTAACAAAAAACATTTTTCTGAAACACAAACGAATTTTTGGTAAAATATTAGCGAAAAACTGTCTTGCAACAGTCTTTTTATTTATCTACATGTTAAATTTTGACGCCGTACGAAATTACTTGTGAAAAGTATGAATTTTGAAAAAAAGTATAACTTCTTGTATTGGCGTAATCAAAACAAAAAAGTTGCACAATTTTGTAAATACCGCTATTTAGGGAACCAATAGTCCTGCTATTGTCTTCTTTCAATAAACAACAATTTGCTTATTAGATTTGTAACCGTACATTGTGATAGCCCCCTTAACGTTCAAATTTGCTTTTTACCAAGTTACTTTTGAACATGTCGCCAAAGGCAATTTCTTCTTCTCGATAAGTACATTTTTCAACAAAATCCGGTGAATAAATTTTATTTTTTTCTTGTAACACTAAAGTATAACACAATATCTGTCCATTGAATTATAAATGCTAAGAAAATAATCAAAGTGTGAACTTCAAGCAGCAATAAAAGCCACAGTTTTCAATTTAGGCTACAAAACATGACTTTATTAGTAAGAAAACAAACATTAAAATAAAGGATGGTATTTCAAGGTTCAGTTGTCCTCTTATCTTAGTCTTCAGAGTAAAATTTTACTGAGGAAGAGGATAACTTGTTCTAAGATTAAAACTCACTGAGGAAGAAAACAATGGTCCTCGAAATATCAGAATATGGGAAATAAAAATTCTTATTCGGCATTTAAAGAAAAAATTCATTGATTTATTTTAGGTTTCTTTCTTTCTAAAAAACAAGCTGGAGGAACCGACATATATAACAGCAGAATGACTTAATTATTTGAGTGACATTTGCATGTAATATTGTTATAGCTCAGCATGTCCTCATATTCGATATTTTGTTACCGGCGGTTTAGTCACCTCCTCTAGGCGACATTCACCACTAAAAATGAGCCATAAAAAATTTTAAAAAAACCCAAAATTACCTTTGTCCAATAGCTCGAATTATAATCCTTAGGCAAGCGGGCCCATAGCAATTGCCGTAACCGCATCGCTTCTGTTAACTTCGGCTTTTTATCTGGACTCCATTGTTGTTGATCTGGAGTGCGTTCAAGGGAAACAGCTCCACGCTATCAAACTATTCCATCTACTTGCTTGACTATCCCTTACTTGAAACTTTCCAATTCTTGGTTGATGCCAAAAATATTCCTTCCATGCAACTAAATTATGGGTTTCCTAATCACTGCCGACCACTTGACTTTCTACATCAAAAAGTAAATAAAACCAAGCGGGAAATAATGAACTACCCCTTTACTTTTCAACGAGCTTTTGTTTTTGTGATTTCAGTTATACTTTCAATTCCAGCAATAACTTGCTATACTTTGACTATTTTCGGACCAAGTTTTGCACCGTACTATATTTTTAGGTTCCCTCTGATGAACTTCGTTATTAACAGTGTTGTTTCAACGCAAGGCCCGACCCCATGATTTGCTTAACCTGTATTTGGCAAAAGCAAAGTAAAATGTCTTTTACTCTAAAGCAATTATTTTGTTATTCCTTTTTGTTGTCTCAATTATCATAGAATAGTTTCCATTATAGATAAATAAGATAATTTCTCTTTCTCGATGCACGAATGATTTCAACTGCTAGAACTAGCTTTGTTGAAGTCTGCTGCATATTAGCCTATATTACAAAAAAAGTTGACCTCGCTGTAGGTTTCAAAAAATTTTATTATTTCCAAATTCTACATTTCGGGAACCAGTTGCCCCCTTTTCGGCACGTTTCATTGTAGTCTCCGAAATACAGAATTTCCAAACAATGAAAAATTTTTAGCCAAAAACAAACCAAGCACAATTTTTCCTGAGAAAATGTATTTTCCGGCAGTAAATTATCGCCAAAGCAAATTCCTAATATCCACAAACCCCGGCTATAAGCTTTTCATAATTTCTGCTATCCATCGAAATTCTGAAAAACTTTTGCATTTTGCATTTGCATTCCTTTTTTCGCTAGTATATTTGTTTTATTTGGGCTGTTCCGATGTTTCGGGAACCACTTGCTCCCTTCTTCAGTGCTACACTGAGACGAGCGCACGTCTCAGAGAGAGGGTGTTTTGCCTAGCTCAGAGCCTCTCTATATTTTGAATATGCTGTTCCTAGAAAAGCGAGTTAAAATCGAATTAGATTAGATATTTCCTTAACTTTTCGAAATGAATAGAAAATAAAAAAATAGATGGCCTCTTGACTTTGCTGGTCATATGTTAGCGCTTCACAAGCATTCATTCTCAAAAAGGGAAAGATTTTATTTATTTCCATTTTTTTGTTAGTTCCAAAGCAACCATTTTCTTTATTTATACTTTTCATGCGAGTGGATAACATTCTGACATAAGTAGAATCTCCATAAAAGATGTCACATTTACTACCACTGAATAAGCCTGGTAAAATATCAGCTGTCATTTCTAGTATTCTCTACTAATCATTGCCTTCAAGGCAATCCTCCATATTGTACAATTTGGAGGTGTTTCTGGTCTTTTCCAGACTGAAAAGTTTCTAGGACAGCAGTTTGTCCGCAACTCAATAATTTGTTAAGACCACTGTGTGTCTCTAATTTATACAACGCTAGCCTACCCCCTACTTTCAGCTTTCAAAACTTGGTTACTACTGTCAAGCTGTCGAACTCAGACTACTAACTGGGGACACTACACCACCAAATATCTTGATTCCTCCCCCAATCTCTCAACACATCAATCGAATTGGCTTGGTATTGATTCACTCACTTCCCTTCAGAAATAATCTTCATCGAGTTACGCAAATGCTGCATTTCGGGAATTTGCTATTCTATTTACCATTAAAAGGGAATAGAAGGCTATCGAAGTTTGTTTTTTACGTAATAAAAGACGTTTAACCCAAAGTGAAAGATTTTTCTTTATTTCTATTCAACCTTTCCAAAGTAATAAATAAATATACATCGATAATTAATTTTACTATTGCAACTTAGATAAGGGTATATTTTATAAAAAGAACCTATTGTTTAATAATAATAAATAAATTAAATTAAATTAAATAAATAAAATTAAATAATAATATGGAATCCTCTTCTGACATCTAGAAACACCCGCCTAACTCAAAATCTTTATTAAATATAATTTATAATAAACATCAATTTAAATTGGGGGTTTCTCTAAAAAAAATTAAAAAATATAAAAAGTATTTAGGTCCAGCTTTCTTTAACTCTGGGATCAGATTGTTTTTTGACATTTGAAGATATAAAGATGAAAAAGTCGATTAGTCTGTGGTTTCATGAACTAACTACCTTACTTGTAACTTAAATAATTCAAAACAATCCATCTAAATTTGAAGGGCTGAAGTTAGATATTTCTTCACTTAGCTTTGCTCGTAACATAAGAAACGTTTCTGAAATATTAACTTTTTGCAAGAAAAAATCAAGGTCAGTTTTCATAAGTGGATTAGACAATAAGTGTACTTTTGCTAAACGACGATTGTTCGCTTTTCGCATTTTATTTATTCCACAAGTCATAGATAATTAATAACAAAGAAAAATAATTGTCCAAATACATAGGTCGAATGGAAAACATAAATAACGCAATGTGTTGAAAAGTAAGTTGCAAGTTACATAAAAAAATGACGGTAACTAATTCAATGCAAAACTGTAAAGCAAAATTATCCTAATTTAAAACACTTAAAAATCTATAAAGATGCATAAATCAGAGTAAAACAATACTGATTGATCTATAATTATGCTAATCTCAATTATTTTATGATAATGCATTTCCAATTAGTCTAGACGTTAATATTAATTCTTAAATAAGAATGATTTAAAAACAATGTAAACTGTAATTTCAATCATCGTTTGAAATTATAATTTTGTATTTAATCACGACAATTACTGTAACGATTACTACTGAAATTGGCTACATATTCTTCCCGTGGAATATCAATAAACTTAGAATGAAATTCATTTCCAATAAGTACTAATTTTGCTGCCATCCTAAGACAGGGAAGGTAATTTTATAATAAGATGGGCACAAGTATAAAACCCTAATTATTTCCTTAGCTATTATTTATTTGCATTAAAAGCAAGAGAAAGCTTTCAATTATGTAAATTTAATTCACACGGTGAACGCGATTAGATGAAGCACAATAAAACTTAGTTTGATAATTAATGAAAAAAAACAGGTGGATATCAAAGTGTTAATGTTATTATAAAGTGATATAGAACATGATTTTAAATTAAATATTTGAAACTAAGTGAAGCCTACCATGAATAGCATCAAATTGCAAAATGAATGTTCATTGAAACTACTTTTTTTGCCAAGATCAATTTGTAGAATGACATAATATGTATAATAATATTCATATGAACACGGCACTGAGAGACAAATCGTTCCTAAAAAAAAAAAATAAATTGCAGGCGGTTTTTCAGGTGTTGTTGCTAACTTTTGTCTACCCCATTAATAGGATTTTCTTTCAAGCACTTCACGAAAATTGCTAAATATCTGTATATGTACACATTAGTCACTATTTCGGAAATGCAGTTATCGCCTCCACCTCACACCCGTCAATTTAAAAGCTAAAGATAGCTTAGATACATATCTAAAGATATGGATGCGTTCTTGCTAATACATATTTCCATTACAGCCAAAATTTTCCTTATCTTTTTTTCCCAAAAAAAACTAATTTCAATCACACGTTCGTCTAATGACTAAAATTCGATAACAGTGTCGGCAAATGGCTTGGAACTTTTTCCAAACAAGGAGGATGATTTTGGTTTAATCTGTATTTGTTCAATCTAAATTTACTAGTAAAAAGCATGAAAAAAACACCCAAAATGAACAAATATCTGAAGAAAATTACTAATCGTATGATTTGGATGATAGGCGATATCACTTTGGCGGCAAAATGGCTGGCTGGTTATAGAATTTTGGTTTTCCCGATTGGTGGGTAATGTTCCATTGTTGTAATAAACGGTGGGTTTCAAAATTGCCTGAGGGTGAGCGAAAGTAGATATTCTATTTTATCTTTAGACAGAAATCAGTGCTTATATGTAGTTGCTGATAACAAATAGGCAAGCTGAGGCGCCTAAATCAAGCATATGACGCTTCTTTCTCCATTGTTGCTTTCAATTTGGATTGTTACCAATATGTGAGTATTTCGGGAAGCAAGGGCGAAGCAGTCAGTGAAGCGGATCTCATTTCACTGCATGCCCGCAGTAGATCGGATGCAAGGGGTTAAACAAGTAGCTTCTCCTTCTTCACAAATAATTAAAATAATAAAATGTATCGTGATTTGACGTCGGATACCAGTCAACTCAGCTGTGAATGAGTACCTGAGTCAAATCAGGGTAACAGTCCCTGGCGGGCGCAATGCTGACCACATTGCCTTCTATAGGGGACTGTAATCCAGTAGTGTACCGATATGGTCTTGAATGGAGTACTTTAACACACTACAAGGCCCTGATCCAACTGGATTATTATTCCAACGATTATTATTATTATATATATTAACTACTTATTTCGGGAGCTACTTACTCCTTTCATTAGTGGTTAGTACTACTAGGTGGCTACGATATTTGACGTTTCGAACTCCTCTGGAATGCCACTTGCACTGAACACTGCAGATATGCATTAATGGCTTTAGCTCGGCCTTCAACAGAAAAGTTTCAATTAAACTTATTTTGCAATTTTACAATCAAAATTTCGGTGTGTTCCTTTATAAAAAACAAAATGATTTTCGTCATCATTTTGATGGGCTGATAAAACATGTTGGTTACATACCCTAAGATTTCCATCCCTTAGAAGATTTTGAAAGTTGGTTCCCGAAATGCGGTGTTTGCAAAGAAAAAAAAAACAAAAATTTAGTCAAAAATTTAAAATTTTTCTTTATTTTCATTCTACTCTTTGTTTTTGGAAGTGAGATGCCAACCTATTGGTCTACATTTGTGCATAAGTTTAGAATTTTTATGAATAAATCCTGAATTCTAGTGCTTTTTCAGTTTTGAAGGTTTTGTGTAAAACAAAATCTTATTAAAATCGGTTTATTGTCTGTCGTCTGTCTGATTGTCATTTTTCTCGCAGACGGTTATACCGAATGACACAAAATTTGTTAGAAAGGGGGGGAACTGTGAACGTGCACGCATGCAGTGAGTTACATCCTTCTAGGTCAAATTTAAGGGTGGGGGTTCCCATACATGCAAAACGGGACTGTACATTTTTTTTCACTAAATATAATCATGTGGGGTATCAAATGAAAAATCTCAATTAGTACTATTCAATGCCAGTCTTAGTTTTGACATTTTTTGGAAAGGGGGGGAGCGCGGGGGTTCCAAAGTGACCATTTCTTTAACGGACCCATCCTCAAAAACTACCCAACCGAAAGATCTAAAAAAAAATCAAGACGTTGCCACTAGATGATGTCTGGGCTCTAAAATGCCTTTCATACCGATATCTGTTAAAATAAAGTTAATAATAGTATATCGCCATAATTTTTAGTGATTGGCTGCAAAGCCCCCCTTAAATTCATCTTAGCACTACGAAATTTTGCAGCAATATATTATAGCTATAACATAGAGTATGATCTTACTAAGTTTGGTGGAAATTGCACTATTACTAACTGAGATATAATATGTCAAAATTGTCGTTTCTTTGTCTCTTCAAGAGTTTGAATATCAGTGTCACCCAAAAGTAAATATTTTCACATAGCGTATGCATATATTATGTACTACGTACTAATGGGACAAATGGACGCCACTATGTCTTTATAAAATAAATGCACAAAACCGTTCATACCTGAAGCGTGCAGCAACCGGTTTTCCGAGTTCTTTAAGATGATCGCCTTTGTATCCGGTTCGGTTTTTGATTACCGTAAAAGAGGTATAGAATGGTAGTTAAATTACCTGATAGTTCATAGGCCTCCAAACTTCTTGGTACTACTGCTCGGTCTGTTTTGTTTCTTTGTTGTAGAGTTTCTATCCCTGTAGAAACATCTGCAACTTTGAAATTATAACCTTAAGTGTGACAATTCCGGCTTTTCACTGCATCCATTGTCTAGCTGCTCCACTAAAGAAAAGGATATGCGGTGTATCTAGGTTGCCTGGTGGCGTACACTTTCTAGCAAGATAGATTTTGTCATTCTTCTTGGTAACAAACTAAAGCGAAAATCCGTGTTGAGACTTCTCTTCAGTAAAAAATCACGTTATTAAGGTAGCGTTGACTGAATGAATTTCTTCTGCATGTAGTTTTCCTCTGTCTTCGCTTTCCTTTAGAAAGACCACTTTACTCTTAGCTCCGCTTTCATTAGCTTCGATAATAACAGGAACTTGGTTGAGTCCAGGTCAGGCAAATGTGTGAAATTCTCTGAGATTGTATTTATTTCCACCTTTTCTGACTGGCTAACTTCGCCTAAGCTACATCTATGGGGATGATCTAAGGAAGAACAGCAACCCCAAACGCCGTACTTCCATTACATGTAACCTAGAAGGAAGTACTTCGTTTGGATGCAATCTCCCATTTCCCTCTCCCCTTCTTCAAACTTGTTCTGAGGAGCGCCTAAGAAGTGTTTGAGTCCATAAACCTGAGATTGGAGGTTTCATATTCTTCTGATTGATCAAGCCACGCCCTATAGTTCATTCTACATTGCACATAGTTACAGTGCGAAGCACAATAAAACTAATTTGAGTGTTTAATATGTATTAACGGTGCTTCGAGCGCTTTATTTGTATTTCCCAAAATTTCGGGAACAATTTCACTGAGTATGCCGAAATAGGCTTCTCCAAACCGTACGGGGCACGGGGCCTCGGGAGAGGTAGTTGAAGAATTTATTGTAAAATGAGAGAAAATGGAAATAAAGCATGATAAGTTATAAAAGTCACTCCATAGTCATTCATCTATGCAACCACGGCAGGGGAGAAAAGGTCCCTTTTTTTCATTGAAATTACTACATCCATCCGTGCCACCAAGAGAGCTCCGGAATCTCCCTTTCCACCCCTCTCTCATTAGGCCTGAATACATTGCAAACCAATTTGAAAAATATGGTACTCACATTGAAGATTGAAGAAGAATGATCACAACAACAGAAATCTTTCAAGTCCGTGGAGGTAGTGGAGTCATTTGATTATTGCATTCGAATATTTCGGAATGATTGGCCTATTCTGGGTCTAGGGCTCTTTCTTCGCAATTAGATATCGAGGGTACCGCATAAAACAAAATCATATTTATTTCCTTATGTTTCCAGAGGGTAGAAAAGTACTTTTTTTATGAAACAGTATTGAAAATGGATGACACATGCTGAACCTAAACTGACATTTTCATTTGTGGCTAAAACGTCTAGTTTCATAAGTGCTGTGTTCTAGAAAGTCGTTATTCGCTCTATCTCTATGATTTGTCGAATTTTTCTCTCCTTCTCGTCCCTGTATTGATACAGTGAATAAATTGGAAGTCAAAAAAGAAAACTTCTTCTCTACTCGGAATTTGACACTTGGGAACCCGCGTAAATGTGGCTTCAAATTCATGTTTGGTTGTAAGTTGGTATCATCGTTGACCACTGTTATGTCGGTTTCGAGCGTTATCTCTGATTTTGCCTGTTCGCATTACCCATTTTTTTAGTTTACCTCAATCGGTTGCCTCAAGACTCAAACTCTCCGACTCTCTTTCGTCTAAAGTTTTGTATATTTCATATTTTGAGTCATTGGGAATATTAGAGAGCAAAAAGGCTGGCTTAATTTTCTCGAAAATTGAAGTGTATCACCGGTGTAACACATTTAAGAATGGTTGTTAAATGGTTAATGATTTGCGTGGTTTTACCAGTCCAGTTAACTAACGAAAACTTTGATAAAGTTAGGGAAATAGCGCTTAAAAGTTGAAAGATCTATCTTGAAATGTTCCGATGACATGCCTTGGTATGCCTCTATGCTAACTAGGCTCGAGAAATTGTTGGTTGGACATACGCGTATTTCAATCACAGGTGTAATATGATTCGCGCCATGAAGGAAACTTGGTCCATTCACAAAGGAAACCATGGGATGTAAAAAACAAAAAACAAAAAATAACGGCCGAACCGCGCGCGAAGATAAGTCGTGAACCAGGAGTGGTGCATGCAAGATGGATCTCATTCAGACCGAAAGCATCTAGCCTTCATGTGACACTGGAGTATGACTACCACTCTTTCTTGGATTTTGAGCTCTTAATTACACCTGAAGTTCCCTTGTATATAACCGGAATAACAGTAGTCTTATATAATAGATAATTTATACGAGGTTTGAAAAAGTTCCACGAGTCAACTTCTAAGCTCATCAATGTAATTTCCAAGGTGCTATCTGCCATTATAAAAATCGAAAATTGCTATCTCCTGGACTGCTTACGATCTAAAAAGAACCTCCCTGTCGGGATCGAGCGTTCAATAGGCAATAACTGCAACGAGACTTCTGTTTTCGGTCATTTGCCTTAAGGCGCCGAAATTAAAATTTATTTCAGTCAGTTATTTATTCATTTACTTAATTCAAAATGCACAATAAACAGAAAGTTTCCAAGATAGAATGAACAGAACAAATAAATCAAATCACGAGGACAAAGGACTAAGCTGCACGCGCAATAATGGTAAGGGTACCATATTACTGAAGCATACTCAATAATATTTCGGATGAAGAAGTTACACACCCTGTGGGACTCCAGACAAGGGAAGGAAAGGAGTTGAAACGCAACTGCTGAAGGAGTTCCTACTCACTCTACCACATGAGTGAAACCTTAATCAGGCTGAAACAGATGGCCGAAAGTCATACAAACCGAGCTTCTTGGGGAGCAGGATATGATTTACGGAGTCAAAAGCTTTGGAGAAGTCAGTATAAATTGAATGAAAGTCTTTACCTTCATTGAGGGATTTAGCAATATTACCAAACCAAATAAATTAGTTACAGTCGTGCGCTCCCTTTGAAAACCATTGTGCTCCTTGGCAATGGGATGTCCGAAGCAAGATGAAAAACAATCTTTCATATATTTTTCCAAAATTCTAAACACAGAGCAAAGAAGTGATATGGGCCGGTTGTTTGCAGCTAAAGAGGCATCGCCTTTTTTGTGTACGTATCTGCTTCCAATTGTCTGGGAAGAAACCTTCATATAGACTTTTGTTGAAAATTAGCGAAAGGTGAAGGAAATATACAGTTTGCATTCCTTTCCAAAAATATCGGGAAGACCATGAGGACCAAACTTGTCGATAAGAAATTCGATAATGGCAGAAAGCAGAAGAGTGATAGGGACCCTTGGACTTAAGGCATTGCTCAAGTGTTTACCACGAAAATGATAAATCTAAATACTCATTTTTTTTCCGAACAAAAACAACAGCCAAGTTAGCGGCGAAAGCTTGGACATCGCCAGGGATACTGGCTATTAAGAAAAAAAACAGAACTAGCATTTTGGCTACCTTGTTTTATTTAAACAAATCCCTTCTTCAGTATGTGGAAGAAATTAACACTGAGAAACGCAACAACCGATTCCCGAACCACGGTATTTGTTTAAATAGAGCCATTTGCAGCTAAATCCGGTATAAAATCCGGCTCAATAGGTTACGGTGGGCGGGTCACTTAATCCGTATCGATGAGGATGATCCCACCCGGAAAGTCTATAAGCGCAATATCTATGGTAGAAAAAGAATACGAGGCAGACCCTGCCTAAGATGGAGCGATGGCGTAGGTCAGGATGGCAGACAGCTTTTAGGGATATCGAATTGGTGAACCTCGGCGCAAAACCGGGATGTCTGGAGTTCCTTATTAAGGCAGGTCTAGACCGGATACCGGTTGTTGCGCCGTTGATGATGATGACTTGCAGCTAGAAAAGGAAGTTCTGAAATACTGACTACTCGCTACAAAAATGGCAGTTTGATGGTTTGCTGGCTGGAAGTTTCAATAACTGTTTACACCGCCTTAAGGCACTTGCGAAAAGTTACATGTTGCCTCAAATCCACCACTTTGGTACCATAATTTACGTTTAGAATAGCTCACACCAAAAAAATTTCAGCGTTTCCCTTTGTTGCGGCACTGTATTCCATTGCACTTGCAGGCCTAGAGCGACATTTCCCAAGACGAGTGTAAGAGCAGGATTAACATTGGCAGCGATGGAAAATGGGCCGAATTTTGAAAATTTCCTAATATAGCAAAATTGGGCAAAATCACTATTTATGGAAACACCGAGAATAAATAGGAAATTTATTCGATAAATTCAATGAGCTAAGACCCGCTCGAATAAAGGTAAATTGTCAAGCTAACTCTTCCACAACGTCTCAAGCATTCCATTCAAGTTACGAATTATTATAAAAAATTAATTCTTGAAGACATGCTTTCTGGGATCGCGAGTTAAGAACAGGTGATAACGCCTGGAGTGACTTTCTTCTGAAAGCATAACTCCAATTACGATGAAAGATTGCCTTGGAAAATATTTTTGCTTTCTATTGGCTAAAAGTATCTAATCTGTACAAATTCGTATTTCGGAGATCAACTGCTCCTTCTTCAATGTTTTATCTTATCTTCTTCAATTAACGCTTCGTGGAATTCGATTTGAGACTATTCAATCTATCGCCAAAGGAACACTCGGTCGCGACTTATTAAGACGCCATGAATGATTGGGTCAAATGTTTAAATAAAAAGTAAATTTGGATTAATATGAGTGTGATCCATTTTATTTACGAAATCCCATTACTTCTCTATACGTTAACTTTTTGAGAAAATAGAGAGGGTGTCGGGACGACCACAGTTATCAACTTTAATGGAATATACTGTATACAGAGGTGGAATTTTCCATGCTTACAAAAATAAATCCTTGTATTGTCTCAGTTCGTTTGAGTAGATAAGTAGATTTTTTTTATATGTTGCCATTTATGAGAATATAGAAATATTTGGGCCTAAACAGGGTTGGGCCATATCGTCAATTGCGGATGGAGTGTGAATATAGAAATGTCGAACACTTACACAGTTAATTGGGAAGCTAAATTATAATAAATGAATTATAACGTCTTACAACCCAATTGTCCCCTTCATCAAGGGTACAGTTGGTTCCCGAAGTACAGTATTTTCGATTTCGAATTTGTTTTAACACGGGAAACAAATAAGGCCCAACCTTCAATTATTATGGACTTAGGAGGTGGTTAGTTAGCCAAGGTTTAAATAAAATTAAACCAGTAAGATTGCTTTTCTTTTGGCTGGAAATTTGATAAAAATACCAAGCTGGCCCCTTCTTCAGAAGAAAAGCATTGAACAAGGGCAGTTGATTCCTGAAATTAGGTATTTATTCTTTTACCAAATTTCAAACAAATTCCAAGCTCCAAATCCTGTACTTCGGGAACCAACTCTACCCTTCATCAGTGTGTATTACACGAAAAGAGCACTCTAATGAAGAGGACATTTGGGTCCTAAATATTGTTCCTATTTTATTTTTTTTATGAATTATCAGTTCTTAGAGAGAAATAGGTAGTATACCAGGGGTAGAGTAGCCTCCACAGCACAGCTAAATGGGTTGAGAGGATTGTTTTCTTTATTGGCTGTGAAAATATAAAAACTTCTTCCAAAGAAAAAACACTGAACAAGGGGGCAGTTGATTCCCGAAATACGGTATTTTCCCCAAATTTTTAGTCAATAAAGGATAATCCTTGAGTAACTACCAATACTAGAATAATTGAAGTTTGGAGCTTATTTGCTTCTAGTGTTTAAAAAAAAGAAAAAAGTCGTAAAGACTATACTTCGGGAACCAGCTCTTCATCAGCGTGTGTTGCATGCAAAAAGCACCCTGAAGATGTAAACAATTTTGTCTTAAAATATTCTTCGGTTTTGCTTCTTTTGTGTAAATTATCAGTTCTTAGACAGGAAGCGGTAGTATATCAGGGGTTCAGTCGCCTCCACGGAAAAATTTTAGTTCCTACTCATCAAGCAGAGGATTTAGGGGACTGACTTTTGATCTTAGCATTAGATGCTGGACTCTACCAAACCTTACTCATTTGACCCATATTGAAGTACCGAAGCGTAGTTGGAAATATTCTAATGTTATTTAGGGGTCCCATTTTCCATTTGAACTCAAAGTCCGGTTAGCTTTTTTTTTTAAATGTGTTTCTATATAGAAATCAAAACTTAGCTCTGTCTTTTAAATACAAATACATCATCGTAAGGCACCTGGTTCAAAACCAATTTACATTTACATCTGTTGGTACAGTGTTATCTCCACTTAAAATGCTTTATTTACTGAATAATTCATCTGCAAACATTTTTCAACAATTAGAAGAAACAGCACATCTTCACAACGAAATTCAAGTAGCAACTGTAATATGTATACACGTGATGCATAATAAATAATTCTGTTTCTAATTAAAATTCTTTGGATTTATCTCATCATAAAAAAAATGTTTAAAAGTTTATTTAATTAATGAATTTTCAAATATTCAAACATGAAATACATTGTAAAATCTCCAACTGGATTCATATGTCTCCTGGCAATTGCAAATATCGAACCTGCTCGCCCTTGCCACATTCTATTCGCCAACTAATTAATTTATCACTGACTTGATTCTAGGGAATGAAGAAAGAAAAATTGAAATACTTTGGATATCGTTTTAAAAAATTTTTAATTCTTATAAATATTCATGTGTTTTGTATGAATGCACCATACTCGTATGTTGTCTGGCGGTGTGCAATGTCTTGTAAAATCCAGCACCAAACAACATATTAGAGGCGACTAATTTCAGTAGTGTTTCAGGGCGATTTTTTCTTGGTCACTCTAACAGTATCAGAATTCAGTTGTAGTTATTTCAGTTTTACTGCATTTTATTAATATGTTGCTCATTCCGAAATCAGAGATGTTGAGATACTAAAAATCGCCACAGTTGCTGTAAAGTAATGTATGAAAGTTTTAGACCATATGAGGCGACTGTCCTCCTTTGGAAATCTGACGAGTGACCAGTTCAGTATCAAGGGGCTTGGAAGGCTACTTGCATCTCTTACAAGCTGGAAAATTCCCGCCTTTGTTCGTCCTGGCAAACCTTCGTAAAATGTTTTTCAATTCGATGGTATACCTTCCTCTCATTATCTTATTCAACTTTACCTCCAACCCCAAGACTACAGTGCAAAAGGTAACACTAAGCAGCTAACATTGTCAGAACTCTAGTGTTCTCGGAGTTGAACCTTCAAAAAACTTCACACAAGAAAATTCCCATCATCTCCACATCACTCTGCTCTATTCTGTGCAACCAAGGGTAGTTACGCTGTACACTCGAAGCAAGGAACTTGTCAAAAAGAGACCGTGACAAAACGATCTGACAATCTGTAGGTATTCCGTTCACGGTGATCATGTGAATGTCTCGAATGTTGTCACATACGAGAAAGATATGTACTACGGGCTACGACCCAAGACAAGCTGACAAGATTCCTCCTGGTCTCCTACCAATTGATAAGATACTGATCAATTGTGGTGATCGATTCTGATTTCTTCGCCCTCTAAACTACTTCCTTGCACTGAAGCCCAACGGCCATACAGTCCACCTTGATCGCTGCCATGATCTCTGGTGTATTATACAAAGTCCGATCAGTGATCTTGCAACTGAGAGATCGCCTTATAAAAATATCGCATGCAGTATGCTGGATTTACCGGCTGTTATGTGCAATTAATAATTCATAAATCTCAGTTTTAGGTCTGCCAGCATCCTCTGAGTTGCCTCCAGAGGTTTCCCTAGCTTGGTCCGGCCGATCGTTAAGTTATTTCATCATTTGATGAGTTTTTGCCACTTTAGCCAGTGATCTTGCGAATGTCGATGACGATTGAAACTTGGAGATTCTGAGATGCGCACGTTCAGAATTCTTCAGCTCCTTGCACCTTACAGCCAAGGGGGTTGGCTGGTTTGTTGATGTTTCTGATCAAGTTTGCTCCCATGCGTAATGTGCAATTGACCATCAGTCGATCGTGGATCGAGACTCCAGTGATCATATCAATAGATTGTGAAATATTATAAGAAAGATATTTTTTTATCGATTTCCATAAAATCGGGATATTATTATAACAGTATGTATCGTTTATAACGCAACCAACGTCTGATTGCAATCGAAAAAGGCATTAAAGGATGTGAGCAATTTGATGCCAAGTGTATGATTACGAAGCGCCGGCATAGTGGTAAAACCATTTTTTCGTTCTGTACCGCTTTATGGAGTGAATCAATTGGTATGGGACTACTGTTGAAAATTGGCGAGGACTTGTCAAGACGTGGTTTAAAGTTTATGATTTATGACTGATTATTCGAATGTCAGATGAATAATAAATAATTATGAAATTATGAGAGTTTAAAGATGGTAGGTTGACTGGTTTTTGTGGATATTGTCTGATTGTTTTGATTGTTCTTTTAGGACGCGTTCTACACAGATAGAAGATGTAATCTACAAATTTAATGTAAGATACTTTGAGTTTTGCAGAATGATGTATCTACTTCTAGTTATTCAAACCAGCTGCAAAAACAGGAAATTGGTTGTTTTGTCTTTACAGCTTCCATAGTCATTGTATTAGTTTCCTTTAAGAAAGATTATTTGTTTCAGATTTCAATAAGCTTCATCTAAGGTCTGATAAGAAACTGTATCTTATTAACCATTGTTCGCACATCGATTGATTATCATTAAACAAAAAACAAAAGTGGACCTTTGATTGCAGGCCCCTAACATTCGACTCTATCTACTTTGTTATCTAAGCTTCAGCTTCCTAAATCTACTGATTTTTTTACCTCTTTCCAAATTTGGCAATAGGTTACTACTAGGGTTGCTTATAGCAAGATGTATTCAAATGTGTATTTTTTACCTACGTCACAAATTGTGCAACAATTTCCACAGATTCTACCACTTTCCCATTGATAAAATAAAATCATATATGAGATTTGACGGCGCGATGGTTGAGGGGGTTGAGCGTCAGCCTCCCAATCTCGCTCTGGGTTCGAGTCCCAATCGTCATGGGTGTCTGTGTTCGTGTTGTGTTTGTCTCGTTGCTGTGATCACTTGCACAGCGTTAAGTGTAATAACAGCGAAACTGAAATACAATCTGACTTTGTGGATGCCCTATATTCCGCCAAGGAGTGTACGGAAGAACATCTAAAAATCCAAATCTACGAATTCTTGTCGATTGTACGATTAGATTCAATAGCGATGAAAACTTTCAATCAACAACCAAAAGACACCTGGCAGACGCAGTAATATCCATTCTAATTTATTGCCTGTCTATGAACAGCAAAAAGGATGACCACTCTAGAGAGAATATCAAATCCAAGCTCTGTGTTAGGGTGGACTTTATGAAGATGCGTGCATTCATACCTTCTAACAGGAAACGTCCTTGACCCTAGCTCAATTTTATTCCACATTCCTTTGTATAAAGCTGTTGACACGAAAAACTTTTGAGGTCTTTGGCCAACTCAAGAATAAGCTTCCAATCTTCTCGTAACTCGCAATGGCTTAAGCGTTTTAAGTTAGAAGTAGCAGGGTACAATCGGCAAATCGAAAAATGAACCATGAACTGGGACCCTTTACGAGTGGCCGATAGTGGCCCTCTATCGCTTACTTCGACTCGGTTCTTACTTTTATCGGTGTGAGTGGTAACTTACATCATAAAGCCCTCACTTTCTCTCTTGGAATGGCAGAAAACCGGCTAGATATAAATCAAGGAATTAACTGAAGGTCCGTTGTCCAATAAAAAGAGGAGGGTGATGTCAAATCACCCAAATATTTAAGACTAAGTCAGTGATATTATATCAGTAACCTTTTCAGTCTTGAGGACGCTTTAATGAGGAATCGCGGTATAAATCCTAACTGTGGTAGAATAGTGGAGCCTTTAAAATATTGTGCAATTTTTGGGTTCTATTTTTGGTTGTCCCGTTCAGCAGTGAATTCAACCCCTTTAGACCAGGTTTGCCATCTTTCTCGGTCGTAATCTTGGTCCGGTTAAAGTCGAAAGGTCCTCAAACCAAATCGAAGCGTTTAAAGCCATTGTGCAATATTATGAGGTATATCCTTTTTAGTCAGTCTTTGAGTTGCTTTCCGATGAGTAAGATTTTAATAATTATTTGTTAGAGTAGTTGCACTTCCGAGGCGAGTTCTTCAGTTGGTTGGTGCTGGTAAAATGCGTCAATGAAAACCACGACCAGGATAAGAGGCCAGTGCTTCTCACAATGTTTAACACATCTTTAGCAAATCCCGCATGGTCTTCCGATTTCGGGAATCACCATTTTCGAAGGGATTAATCTAATTCGACGGTAGTTTAGGGGAAGCCGAAAAACATAAGCGGTAGATATGAGGGGGAAATCACTAGATGTTCGTTTCCGCCGGAAGGGGGGATTGCCTCTTCGATCACGGTTGCAGCTGATTAAATTGCTGGATCTGGAAGCGAGTCGGTAAAATCAAATATCAGCCAGTGATAAGTCCCTTTTATTCGTGATTCTGCCGGACTATTCGACCAATGTTGTGTGTTTACTAGTGGCACATGATTGAAAGCAGTCCTTTACAAAACCCTGAAGGTTTTGTAAAATTGCAGTCTTAAATTTGTTGGTGTGAAACTCTTTTCAGCGCAGTTCCACTCTAGCAAAGTTATAACTACAATTTTACACAATTGGTGTTTTGGCAAGACTGTTCGGTCAATGTTGTACGTTTGCCAGTGGCATATGAATGAAGGCTGTCCTTCCGGGGTTTTGTAAAATTTTGGTCCTAAATTTCCTGCTCCGGCCAAAATGTTTGCAAAATCTTTGGAACAGCACCAAGAAAAACCTAGTTCTTCTGGGGCTATCCCTAGTGTCATCGGTAATATGAGACAACGTCAAGTCTCCAATTTCAAGGAATTGAGAAACTTTTCAGCTGTATTTGATTGTCCCGTTCAGTACATAAGTCTAGCATCGATCAGAAATGTTGCAAGAAAGAAACTAAGGTGATAACAGTATGCCGCAGCCCCTGCAAAGTTATACTGTCGTTAACAAACACTTGTGCTTATCTGGCCTGAGAGCCTAAAATCGTTAATTTCTATTCGTTGCATTACAGCTAATGTTTGGAATATTTGCATCTCTAGCGAATGATTATCAGACAATAAATAAATGGGGTCCGTGTCAAAATCTCGCTTCCTCTGTTAAGTGGAAGGCCCACCCTTTTCTTGGGCATGTGCCCAATACTTTCAAAAAATTATGTGTTTTTTTGGCTTGGTAGGTTACGATCGCGGACTAGAGGCCATCTAATCAGACGCTGCCTTAGCGTCTCCACCGAAAGCGGCTATGGTTACGGTCAGGTTAATTAGGAAAGCCCCCATAGACACACCGGGTCCATTTGTAGTAGCCACTTGGTTGGCGTCAGATGTATATTATTCAGTGAAAGTTTTTTTAGTAATCAACATGCAGGTTAAATCAAATTCAAAATGACTCGTCTCTCGAAATGGTTATTGGAAGTACCTGGTTTGCGCGGAAAGCGGCTGGCAAACAAAGGTGGGCTTCTCCAGTTGAGACCACTTTTAATCAAATTTGCCACGTGTTGATTGAACGTCACTACTCAATTTTGATGAATGTTCTCCTATTAAGGGGAGATGGATGCCATAGATAATGGTAGTCAACAGAGGAGATGAAGCATCGACACAATTATCTGAAGAACGTTACTTTTATGACCACAAACATACTTGGCCCCAGTCGCAGAAAAAAACGGCTGGTTCGACGACAACCGGGCCATGCTGCACTCTTAAAGACCATGAACACGCGCAGACATCTATTACAAATTTTGCCGAGTGAAAAAGTGACTTTACAGACGGAAAATGAAACCCGATAGAACCAACAGCTCTGTGAACTCGGCAAGTACAGGAAGCCACCGCGCCAGTTGCGGAAATTTTACTATAAATTAGTGGGATGAAGCCCCATACACCTCGACTCCCATCCTGCAGAGACAAAGAGGAAACCCTGATTTCCGATAGAATAGATAAAATACTGGATAGTGAATACTGGATAGAATATTGGACCGATGGATTGAGTATTTTGATGAACTGCTCAAAAACTAGAGTTGGAAGTTCCGCCAACTGAAGACGACGGACAAATGCTACTACCACCAATCATGGAAAGGATAGTCCGTGCGATTCACCACCTTGGGAATCATAAGTCGCCAGGAGCCGATGGAATTACAACCCAATTGGTTGAATATGGAGGCGACCAATTATACCAAGCGGGTTACCAGCTTATGCTCAAGGAGGTATCAAGTTGCTGAATAACATATTCTCTGCTACTTCATAGTTCATACGCTCAGAACATAATCGGTCCATGCCAAAGAGGTTTTAGTCCAAGCAAATTAGCAACAAATCAAATTTAACTCTGCGGTAAGTAATGGAAGAACCTTTGTAATTATGCTATCAGCTGCAGCATTCGGTATCCCGACGAAATTAATAGGACTGACTAGGCAGACCCTGACCAATGTAAGAGGCCAGATAAAAGAAGTAGGATTACTCTCGAGGCAATTCACTAACACTAAGGGATTAAGGCAAAGGGTGTTTCATCAAGCATCCGTTCTAGCAGGCCCTGGAAAAAGTGACTCGTGATGCTGAGGTAAATGCGAGAGGCACCATCCTCTTCAAGTTCACCCAACTACTGGCCAATGCTGAGAATATCGACATCATGGGAAGAACGACCCGAAACGTAGAAACTGCCTTTGTCAAGATCAAGTAGATGGAGCGAAATCTTGGGCGGCATGTTAATAAATAAAGTAACGGAATGAGGTGAGGGAGATAGTATTCCTGGAAAATCTACGAATAAAACTATGTTGGAAATGAAGAACCCTATATTTGTCATTACGGTAGAGTCTTTTCATGACATAAAATCTCAAATAGTCTTGGTTACCTTTCAAAATGCCCGTTACAATCAAAAATACATCCGAAACTGCTATTCATGCAAGCCGATTTTTCATAGAACTCCACTTACAACCTTGGATACAGCTGCCTTCTAACGAAAATATCAACCCGTCCACTGATGTTAACGATGCTGATCTAGTTGTCCATACCAACAGCTGAATATATTTTCCAGAAAATCACGAAACAAGCCGTAGAACCAAGGAGATCCTTTGTTGACAACGAAACAAGTGACCAAGCATTACCTCTCGAGGGTAAACTCTCGTGTTAGGTTAGGTTAGGCAATGACAACATCAATGGCCTTTTAGATATTTTTACTGGTTTTTTGGGGGACCGAAGGTGAATACTGTTGTTTATGTCCTAAGTTCAAACCCAAATCAGACTGAAGCGAATACTTTTGTTTTGGTTTTTGGGAGTCCTGAGTCTGCATCCACTTGATGACGGACCGGACCTTTTGGGAAGAAACTCACTTCCTCTCTTGTGGTCCACGGACTCCTCTTTTTGAGTTAAACACTCAAGCTTATTAAAAAGTGGTCCGGTCCATCATCAAATGGATGCGGACTCAGGGCTCCCAGCTTCCTCAATAAAAAAAAATTAGTTTATGATTGGGTAGATTGAGGAAATATTAAGTAGGTTGAGGAAATGGGGGATCCCGTGACCCCAAGCTGCTATGCTCCATATATGTCCCATGAAACATACATATAACCAGCCTCTCACATGCGACTCTCTCCAGCTTTAGAGTATCTGACGACGTCTCCTAAAGGTTCTAACGAATTAAGCATGTCCGACGTGATTTCTCCAGAGATGGGAGAAGCGGGGCAATTGTATATGAGCTGCGGGACTACCTCCTCGTTTTCCTCATATTAACTGCATGTTGTTGAGACCACCACCCCTATTTTTCCATGTAGTACTTTAAATAGCAATGGTATTGCGTATTGCGCCCGGCGTATTTGCATTGACAGAATTCATATCCGAACAAACAAACAGATTCTACTTTCCTTTTTTCAATGATTTTTGTTTATTTCCCCGAATACGTACTTCGGCAGGCACTCGTTGCCTTCTTCAGCGGAATAATGCTTCAGAAGTGGTACCGCCTTAAAAGCCCTTCTAGTGCCTCTATTTTTCCTTTCTAAAGGGCAAGGTAATAGTCACTTTTCGTTCGAAGTACACCATTCAGGTATATGAATTGATCGAGTTCAGACTGGTTGGCTCTAAAAAGTCATCCCCACTATTGTGTAGCCGTTCCTTCGAACGATTGCCAATAAAATCCGTACCATCGTCAGCTGAATAGAAGCGACTTTAGGATGGGGTGAGGGGGGGCTAGGAAAAATTGGAATGCGCGGATGCTGTAGTTCATGTGTTGCTTTCAGAAGGTAGCACAGTCCAAATTCCATGGTGATTCATAATGAAAATCTTCCACTTCTCCTACCCATTCTGATTCTGGAAGTATTAGCACCAAATCTTGCTGAGGGCAAGTTCAGTTCCAAAAGCTGAAATGGATAAAAATAATATAATACTTTTTGCAATTTACACTCAAAATTCCTTTCATACTATTTTAATGGCACTAAATTGATATGATGAACACCCAAGTTCCTTCCCTCCCCCTAAATTGCTGAAATAGCATTCAGCTCAAATCATTTACATCAAAAGAATCTTTTTCGAGTAGATAATTTCCCGTAGATATATTCGTGACAAGGAAATTATTCACATTCCAGAAACTCATTCCGTTACAAAGTTTATAATTGTGTAGCAATTTCTGATATCATTCATAATGAAATAATTATCTCTAGCTCCAGACATTGATGCGTATAAAAGTATCAGGATGCATTTATTATTGGGATCCCTGAAATAATGTATCTATTTTTACAATTTCGCTGTCTTTTGATGATGATAATCATTTTTATGACAAATTAATTTTAATATCATAATTTACATTAAATTTTGATATAGTGCGGGAGGGATGAAATATTGGATGAATAGTACAAGGATGATGACATACAAGATGATCTTTGGTTGCCATTTGACATAGTAGATGAGTTCTGGGAATCACCACAACATTGGCAAGAATTTTGTATGCAGAAATTCGTTGGCATTTTTTGTTGAATCTTCCATGTTCCTTTTATTCTTTTTGGCATTGGTCTCAGGGGTACACTGACGGATACCTCACAGCAGAGGGAGCGGGTGCCGGTGTCATTGGTCCAAGGAAAATGTACTTTCAGCCAATGGGCAGGTACACTAGCATATTTCAGGCGGAAATATACGCTTTTAATCTGCGAAAGGACTACAGGGGGCAGAATATAGCTATTCTGACTGAAAGCCAAGCAGCGATCAAGGCACTCAGATCCAACCAGGTGAACTCTAAACTGGTGTGGAAATGCCTTAAGAGACTGAATACACTCGGCTCATCCAAAAAGGTCAGGATACTCTGGGTTCCAGGCAATGCTGGGTTGGAAGGCAATGAGGCAGCAGACGAACTAGCCAAAAAGGGCGCAGGGATGCCATTACACGGGCCGGAACCCTTCTGTGGAATCGGAAACGGTTTCATGCTACGACTCTAAGAAATGAAGAGGAACGGTTGAGGGTACTTTACTGGGTGGGCCTACTAGGGATGGAGCAGCCCAGGATACTTATTGGAGGATACGAACCCATGCGCACCAAAGGATTGTTTAAACTTCACCAAAAAGAACCTCCGAATCATAGTGAGAATTCTCACTGGTCATTGTCGGCTGAACTATCATCTAGGGAAGCTACGGATATCTTTGAACATTGCCTGCAGGTTTTGTGAAAAGTATGACGAAACCTCTATCACATCCTGGGACAGTGTCCCGCACTTGTGCAAAGTAGGTCGAGGCATCTGGGAGAACACTTAATACCAGATGCAAAGCTGAAAGATATGGAATCATACTGATCTGAGCATACTGAAGTTCCTGACGGTTATAGGCCTGCTTGAGATACTATGATCAATAGGTAGACTATTACCAGTAAAAGGGGTACAATAGTTCTTTGAGGACGTGGTGCGACACAGAATAATAATCATGCGTTTTCTACGGTTTCCAGGAGCAAGAAAAGAAGAGCATCGGCCTTTCATAGATAGATATTAGCCAAGTGGAAAATTGGCTATATTTCTGAAACCTTCTCCCAAGGCTGTTCTTTCCTGTTTCCTGTTGTCCCCTTTTCTGTCCAAAAAGATGTACTCGGTGAATACAGGATTGCAAAAAGTGAGGTTCCACTTAAAACAAAATCCCCAAGACACAAAATCCTCTTAATTAATTTACGATTCAATAAATCGCAACCAAAGCACCTATAAATCCTCAGAGGCCCCACAATACCCTTTCAATTTAGCCTAAATTTACAAAAATTCCAGTCGTTCGACCCTTTTATTTCATTTCTTAATCACACAGAATCAAACCACAAGGTCTTTCTAAGATCATCGCTATTGCAAAACTTATCTCCGTCCATCCACACTCCACTGATACTCCTAAATATATTCTTGGACAAGAATTCCAACCCGCGCCATTACGACATCTTAAGAAAATTTCAATAGATCTCATTCGCCTTCATCGTCTACGTCTTCCTCCATAGCACCAGCATCCATTGCTATCAACTCAAATCGTAATGATATGCAAATTATTCTGCGTGATGATGCAATTAGTCGATTTCAATGAAATTAATTAAGGACGTTGTGAAGAGAAGACGTGGGGGTTTCATTTACGGTGAGTTGAAAAGCCTTCATGTCTTCCAACAAGAATGTCGACCACTTCCATTCAACCAATTACTCCTTCGTTCGTTATTAGAATATTGAAAGGCGACCATTAAAATGACCAATATTGTCAATAGGTCGGAAAAATCATTTGGGTCCCTGCAGGGGAAACGGATACGAACAAAAAAGGACTTTGGAGAATTTCTGCCTCATTGGACATTTCCAGTCATCAGTGCCGGAAAATTCCATCAATTTGTGAGGAGCTAACAAGACAGCGTGGCACTGGGCTGACATAGGCGAATCATTGAATTACTATTGAAGAATTTCACGGGAAAATTGGTTTGCCCTTGGTGTAGAAGGTTCTTAAGGATTTATGACCGCCTCCGGTTTAATTGTTTGGGCAATTAACAGACAAACCGTTTTAATGAGGAAATGATCCCTTTGCGAAATGGGTGGCACTTAATTATGTCTCATTATCATATTGGTTTCAGGGTGAGTTCCACTGGGTTTTTTCTTGGCTTGGCTGGCGTTCTTTAAATTATGCCGGGTCATTTAGTGCGAAACCTAACAATTTGAAGTACCAATTAGTAAGCAGTGAACTAACTTTTGCTTACTGGTTAGGAGCCAAGGATTTATCTTCAGAAAGATAAGAAGTGCGTACTCCTACTCCGACTTCCGAACTGCGAAACCAACCCAAGATCACACCGTTCGATACATAATAAGGCCATAACCATATTTCCACAGCTTTCTAACCCCAAGGCAAAGAGGAAACCTCAAAAGTTTCTTGCACTCCCCAAAGTGCCACAAAGTGTTTACCGTCTCCAAGTCAAACGCTGTTCAAACTCTGGTCGGGGTAATTATTGATGGTAATCTCCGCGCACGTAATTATGTTAATTACATCCATGATGCATTTAATACGTTCATTATATCGGTATGTATGTAAACAGGCAAAGAGAACAAATTTTTATTGAAACTACTACGTCTAGTCGGTGGTAATCGTCATCGTCATCACCATCATCATCATCAACATCAACATGGTCGTTGTGTAGCTGTTGCTGCCGGTTGCTGACGACGATAAAAGGGGTGGACGCATTTATTATAATTATAAGCCCTTTCAACGTTATTATCGTTCCTGGTTTAATCGAAAACTCAACTCCAGAATAAAACTCCAACTTTTAGCATAAAAAACATGAAAATGCTCCTTTTCCATGGTCCCGCTAAAAAGGAACCGTACCGTGCAACGTTCCGCATTTGGAGAGGTTTTCAGCACATGGAATTATGTTAATGACTGCATTTTTCGGACTTTTCAGACCTCATCTTTAGCCAGAAATTATAATCATTTCGAGATATCTTATGCGCTGTTTGGGATCGCGCCCTTGGGCTATGAACGCGAAACTATTCAAATTTTCAAGCAGGGTGGATACTTTTGTCTCGTTTACGTGTTTATACGCCTCATTGACTTTATTAAGCTTGTATGCTAATCTTTTGTATCTTGTATATGCTACCGAGGAATATTGTTTAAAATTTTTATCAGAGATTAGGGAGAGGCCACTGGTAGTTCCTGTAAGTCACCTTTACCGGACCGCATGGAAAGTTAGGGGAAGCTGGAATGAAGTTTGTTGGTTTTCAGCTCGTGAAACGCTAATTCGAAACCTAGTCTTTACTAATGACGCTATCTTTAGATACTTTGAATCGTCTTTACGTCCCTCTTGAGGAGAAAAATATACCAGGAGAATGCATTCTTTTTCCCAATGCAGGTGGGAAATTCCTTCTCTAAATAAACACCTTTCGGAAAACAAACAATTTTTTTTACAAACAATGGTCAGATACCCTGAAAAATTTTAATGAAAGCCTGACACTATGCAGGACCCCATTAATAAACCATTGATCCGATCCTCCCCTAAATATAAGCGCCAAGCCAATGTACTCAACTTTCTTGTATTGAAACCATTGCGTGCTGATAATAACAGATATTCCCGCAAGAACGTATCAAACAGTAGGAAGTGTTTAAGGATGTTCCGCAAAGTGGTAGCACATTCATTCTTTGGCTGCTACCAGAGTTATAATTCATATCTTTAGGTGAAATTTCAGGAAAGAAAGGTGTTAAGGTGATTGCTCTTTGAATAAGGAAAACTGGAAGGAGTTGCTGTGCGGGAAGCATCTAATTTTCTGATGAAACGAGAAGCAATGGGTAAAGGCCATCGTACTGGGTCATTACAGCCTGTTTTACAAGTACAGAGGCATGTTTATGGGACTTTTAATGTTAGTGAATATTTAAGGAATTGTTCAGTCTTAAGGTGGAGAGTATCGTCGCAATTATAGAGGGAGAGAGCTAATTATTTCAGGATTATTGTTGAAAATTTACAAATATATCGTTTGCTTAGTTAATAGATAAGATCTGTAAATGTAGGAAGGGAAAATATGCATTCAAAATACCAAATTAAGATTTTAATTTCTTTAATCGTATTTCATGAGATTTAAGATAAGAGAATATCTCCTTTAAGATAAGAGAATATCTCCTTTGTGCCTCTCCTTCCTGCTACATAGACCCATATGTAACTTCCCCAACATCCACGGTGTATGAAAAGAAAATTTAAATTACATGATAAAAGGATTGAAGATGCCAACAGTTTTCAAAAGAATCCAAAAGGTCCAAATATCTTTTCAACCCCCATTGGCATCGGAGTAGAGCCATTAAATTCAGACCCGAAAGAGTACAATCAGGTCTTGCTGGCAAATTTATGTTTCCGTTTCGAATAACATATAAATTTATCATTTACTTCAAACAATGGAATATGATGGATTTATGAACCTTTTTTGCGATAAACCAAATTTACTCTTTCAAAAATGCAAGGTGTGCTGATTTCGAAGTTACGCCGGGATGCTGCATTTTTGATTTGCTCGGACCCAGAATGCATTTTTTCAGGTTTTATGCTGACTTAATAGTTTTTGAGAATATGCTTCTATCTTTATAGTATCTCTGGTTCCCAAGAGAAGTACTTTTGGGTCCACAATGTAGATCAGTTTGTGAAAAGCCGCCATGAATGGTAAAAGTTTACTAAAACTCCTTGCATATGTCATACCGAAAATAATCAATGGCTAGGGAGAGAGAATTTCTAATCGTTTATCTCTCATTTTGAAAAGTTTCACGCGCTGAAATTTTCTCCACTTTAACTTACTGCATTCAAAGAATACTAGTTCTTCTCCTAGCCTCTTTATTTTTAGCTAAAAGGGATGTTGGGGACTATGTTGTAATTTTTAGGCTTCGGAAGTAACCCTGATTTTCAAATGCAAACGATCGATTATCAAGGTCCAGAATATACAACGCTAGTTAATTAGTTAGTTTAGTTTAGGGGGAGCCGCAACTCCAAGAAATCAGACCTTTTCTAGGTCCATTGTACTACCCCCGGAGATTACACCTTCATCAGCCTCTCACCGACGGCGTTTGCAGACTTTCGCGAATCTGAGAACATTCTCTAAGGGCAGAATATGAGCAGACCCTTCGCTGAACAAAAACCTTACCATCTTCGTCTGAGTTCTAAGGAGGCCGGGCAGCTGCATACGACGTATAGGTCTCTTGTTCCTCCTCGCATTGGCTGCATATGACCAAGACCACCACTACGACTTTTTCCATGTGCTTGTTTAAGAGACAGTACCCCGTTAGAAGTCCTACTAGGGTTTTCATGTCCCACTTCTTAAGGGACAATGAAAATGCCGCTCTAGCGGCCTCGGGTTCCTTCTCAAAGATTTTCATCAGCCGGGAGAAGTTCAAATTTCTCGATCTCAAAGCTGCTACAAGAAACGATTAGCGAGTCCGACACGGTATGCTGGATATGGTAGTGAAGCCCGTGTTTATGCACGGAACACTAGTGACACTAGTCAAATGTGTAGCAGAGGCAAAAGAAACTATCCCAGCTCCAACGACTCGCGTGCTTTTGCATTATGGGTTGCGTGAATCCTTGCCATTTCCCTTTTCAGAGTAGACTTGACAGTGGATGGCCGGATGCCAAAAGTTGGTTCTGGCCCTACTATCGTGGGTTCAGAACCTTGGCGAGCCAGTCTGTTAGCTTCCTCATTACCAGCGAGTGCCCTCCACCAACATCAGGAATGTTTCGTTCAGTCGACCATGTTTTCGCAGCACCTGATGATAACTCCACGCCAACTGACTGGATATATCGTTGCTGTTTAGTGCTGATAATGCTGCCCCACTGTCGGAACAGATTCGAATGGTACGACCCCTCAACTTTTGCCGCAAAGATTCTTCTGCTAATAAAATAGCATATATCTCCGTAATATGGTCGTTATTTTTCCGAGAAGTCGAACTAGCTCCATAATCGGATTTCCCAAGAACACCTTTGCGCCCGATCCGTGCTCCATGACTGACCCATCGATGAAGATTATTGAGTTTGTAATCCCAAAAGACTCGTGCTATTTGTCGACCATTCTTCTCTTTTGGTGATTTCGAGGAAATGTGTCTTTTCGAAGACAAATATGATCGGCAGAAATTAGAGCCACCTGGTATTTGCCATGCAATTTCCAGATGGACGCGTGACCGTATGATTGGCCGCCTTTCCATCCGCCAATAGTATCAAACCTATATACGTCGTTAGCTGTTTTCCGTTTCACCTCCAAATATATTGGGGGTAAATTTAGAATAGTTTCAAGTGCGACAGCCGGCGTACTACTCATTTCTCCAGTAATACTAAGAAAACCAAGCTTCTTGCTGCATCTTGCTGTTATCAAAGTGCAGTCTTGGCCACCAGACGATGAACGCATACCTCAAAATGGGTTTTATTATTGACGTATACATCCAATGAATCCATTTTGAAGAAAATCTTCCCTCATATGCAACGCTAAATCTTTAAGTGTAGCAATTTGGAACTTACTTCTTACTTCTTCCTTACTTCAAAAAAGTAACTAATCAAAATCATGTGGTTTGAGACTAAAACTAAAGATTCTTGTTAGCGGCCACAAAATGCTGCTTGATAGGTATCCTCCCTTCTACCTCGGAAAGAGATATAGCTTTTATAGTGAACAGAAAGTGTGGGGCTGTTTAAAAGGAGTATTCTAGCTGGCAACAATCAGGGCGGAATACCGCCAGTACTAACTCCAACGAAGCACTTATCTGCACATGCTCTTTAGCTAGTTTCCGTCTGTCCGCATTTTTTTTTAAGGGGCTGGAAATCTTCAAAAGACTCTGGCATGGGCATGTCAGAGTGTGGGATTTTTACCCACCAGAACCCCGTCGAACAACCTTTAGGTATTACATCACGGGGCGGAGTCTCCTTCCGTCTATCCGCGGGGTTCGTAACAGCGCCTTTCTCACTTCTTCTGCTTTTCGCAGTTTATCCTGGATTAATGCGATCATGAAATTGATTGCGTCCCTGTCTTCCTGTCAAACTACCATTCTCCGGGCAAAAAATTCCAGTGATAGCACTCCACGGACCTAGCGCATTGAAAGAATGCGTGTGCTGGGTCCTCTGGGACACCGTTGCAGTTTGGACAATTAGGTGAGGTGTCCAATTTAAACCAGTACAGCCAACCAGCACGTTATCCAACCAACCAGCACGTTATCCTCCATGGCCGATGAGAAACTGGGTGTGATTATAATTGATCTCCACATGCTTTCTCTCCAGCCCCTTCCCGATGTAAGGGATCAACCTGTAAGTCCAGCGATCCTTTTCTGACTGGTCCCATCGCTGTTGCCATTTGCTTATGTATCTCTCCATTGCGGCTTTTTCCACCTGCAATGTGGGAGAAATGGACCTGTCAATGCCAATCGGCATCATTCCCGAGATAACGAACGCTGCATCATCTGAGACGATCCTGAAGACAGAACACACCCTTAAGATTGTTCCTCTCTAAACCATACTAAGTTTATCTGTATTGCTTAAAATATAGAGTGCTTTTTCCCAAACTGGGACTGCATAAAGCATGATGTAACTAACCACCCTGGCTATGAGCAGCCTGCAAGTGTGCCGCGGGCCTTCTACGTTCGGCATCATTCTTGCCAGAGTCATACTCGCAGTTGATGCTTTTTCGAAAGTATGATCTATGTGCAGCTTGAAATTGAGTTTTCCGGGGGGGCCTAGTACAGAGCCCTGTGGGACACCCGCAGAAACAATGTACTCTTTGGTTCCATTATCGGTATTACATCAGAGTGTCCGCTCTTGCAATTAGCTATCTACAACAGCGGCGAGGCAGGTGACAATGGTCGCCAGAGACTTTCGTATAAGGCTCCAATAGGCCGAGTTGAATGCATTCCTCACATCCAGGGTCACTACCACACAATATTAACTGGTACAACCCCTTCCGTGAATTGCACTTTCGGCCAAGCCAGTAACCATTTTGATAGCATCAATGGTGCCTGCCTATCTGAAAGGCCCTTTGGCTCTCGGCGACTGGGAGTAATCTATTATAAATTACCCGCTCGAGCATTTTCCCTATAGTGTCTAGAAGACATATGGGCCTATAGGAGGACGGTTTCCCTGGAGGTTTGCCAGCCATAGGCAACTGTACCAGCTTCTGCTGCTTCCATAGTGCGGGAAAAATGTGGCTCCGCCTTTAGTTCAAAGGTGATTGCCTGGTGGTCGCTGTACGCGAAGTTCTCGCTAACTTGCCAGGACATGTCATGTGCTTGCGCAGGGCTGACAAAAGTCAGATCTACAATCGAACCAAATCCCCCTTTACGATAAATGTTTACATCACCTTCGTTGGCCAGAACTACATCCAATTAGGCGAATGCTTCTAATAAGCACCACTCCGTTGCGCTAGTCTCTTTGCTAATCCACTCGATGGCCCATGCATTAAAGTCACCGGCTATCACTTTTGGACCTCGTCCCCTTGCGTAGTGAACAAGATCGTCTAACAGGTCTTCAAACTGAGTGTGAGGCTCGGTGGGGCATATCAGCTATATACGAATATACCGCTTATTTCTGTCAATACAAAACCACTAGCCGCCTGACCCATGCTATATTGTGTGGCTTGACGACCGCACCAGTCAAATCTGCGACCCATACACCACCGTCAAGATTCGTAAGTGGTCTGAGCAAGCAAATCTTGTGCGACCCTGCAATGATTGAGGTTTATATGTATTTAGTTTATTTTTTCACTACAGTTAACGCCTTCCTAAATTCTGGGCATTTACCACTTCGGGCAATATGAAGGTTATTCCGTCGCTCCTTTCCTTCGCACAAAATCTGTCCGTCTGTTCGTTTGTCCGGCTGTCCGTCTGTCCATCTGCCCATCTGTCCGGCTGTCCGTTTATCCGTCTGCCCTTGTGTCTCTCTGTTCGTCTGCCTGGCTGGCTAACAAAGTAGTAAAGTCCCTTGCTGTATTCGATGTGGTAAGAGGAGCGAAGTAGATGTTGTCTGTGTAAGGTTGATTAGCTGTTTTGACAGTTTAATTTGTGCGCAATACGCGGAACTAGAAAACCAGGTATGATTCGATACGAAGAAGATGAACAATTTTTAATTGTGAATTCCATCCTGCTTGGTAGCAAATAAAATAAAATGTCTCTTCCAGTTTCCGTTGCGTTCTCTTCCTCCTTTTATGGCGCGGGGTATGATATCATTTCCTTAGCTCCGAGAGATTATTGCTTCACTAGTAGAGTTCGCTTTTCTACAAGGTGATATTGCATGCCTGTATCCTTTACTTTTACTCTCCAAGTTCTGTCCCCAAAACTTCTGTAAATATATCCCCGTTCAAAACTTCGGAAATATATTATATTGCCTCTGTAATTTCATAATATCGTTGATTTTAGGGAATATACCATTTACCACCGAGCAGTCATAGCTTAGGCCGGGTGAAGTCCAACGGCTTTCAAATCGCCGTCAATCTAAGTCCTACCTTAGTCTCTTCTGATGACAAGCTTCACAATAGACCGAGCTCTTTGTCTCCTTGTTGGGGCTAGACATGCCATAGAGATAGAGTCTACTGAGGTGCCAGTTTATGAGGGAATGTAAGTTTCTTCAATATTACCGCTGCAATCAAAGCTTGTTTAACCTGCACCGCGTCAACTGCACCGCAACTCTGTTGTGAAAAGTAACAGCACGTAATTGTCCGCTCAGATAGTAGGATCGCGACTTTCCGCTGGGGAGGTGAGGAAAATTTACCTACAAATTTGTGACGCGTTGGACACCGATCAAGGAACGTGGGTAGGGCACTCCCGTTCATCATGCTAGGAATCAGTCAAAACAAAGTAAGCAAAGAATGTGACACTGTTTCACCTAAGACACTGCTTTTTGTATAAGTTCGAACCATTTCAACAATAGAGGCACTAGATGAAAAACTAGCCTGAAGCTTCACCCTCGTTTTTTTATCACTTCTGGGATAACCAAAGTCATACAGAGCGTAATGTTAATACTTTGCTGAGCAAGTTGCTATTTCTGAGGTGCAGGTGTGCCTCAGAGTTTTCGCATACTTATCCTAGAAAACGTAACATATGGAGACATGTTTTACAATGACATTACAAGGAAGTACCCTTTCGACCACTGGGTTTTTGAGATACTATTAAGGATGCTACTTCGAAAACCATCTAGGGTAGCAGAATCAGTTTTTATCCAATGCTGATGAAAAGCACATTGGCCCCTTAACATATTTGATGGTTTTGCAGCAAATATATATAGACTCGTAAGTTCTGCCGTTCAGCGATTTAGATCCCGCAAATTTTGGGGTGTGCATAGGTATACCTTATGTAGAATGAAGAATGAGATATCTGTTAAAGTGACAAAGAGATTGCCTCATTGTCTGTAACTTAATCAAAAGCAACGTTATGAATCGCAGGTTTTTTTACATTTACCTAAAAATGTCGTTGACCCAAAAATTTCCGGCAATAAAAATTATTAACCTTTTCCGTGACAATATTTTCTCCCCCGAACAATGCTTCCTTCAACAATAAATCGACAAATAATTCAATTCCAATTTCTTCTGAATATTCGAAAATCTTTCTCATAAATCTGCAGAGAAAAAAGATTGTAATCCCGCAAACTAAATATCCACACACAAAAACCATACAATAATGACTCGACCGCCTTCCCGAAAACTGAGTACGTTTCGTCGCTCAAATTACACCTGCAAGGGGAAAACAAGAAAAACCACCGGCAAAAAATCAAGCAGCCAATTCAATGGCTGTCAACAGTACCCACAATAAAGGTGGAATGAGAGTATTTTATAAATGGTGCCTGGAACGCTCGTCGGTAATATAATGACAGAACATTTCATTCGAGGGCGGAGTGTTAGCCTTAATGCGAAACCTTTGCGTGGCACTTGTGCACCTACTATGCGCAATTGCCGACCAAAACCGCCCTGAACTCAGGTGAGACGGTGAGGTAAATCGCAGTCTATTTGAGAAAAAGAATACAAATCCATTGACATTGAGTGACTTGAAAGGGAAGGTGGACGGCCCTATGTGGTATTAATTACCGGTGCATGGAAATTGAATCAATTTTAAAAATGGTGGCGCTATGGGGATCTGCGTAGAACCACTGCAATTAGGGATGATTTTATTGGGGATTCATGCGGCGAATCTGCTATTGAAACCATGGATTTGCAATCGGCATTTCGACTGTAGAATAATGGTACCGGGAAAAGATTCTATTTTGTTAAATGGTAGTTGAAATTCGATTATTAAATGTATCATCACTTCAAGAGATACTTTCCAGAGGGACAAAAAAAAGTTTTTTGGTGATTTCTATGGAATTTTCCTCAACAGCTTTTATGAATCACTTGAAATATTGAGTGTTGAGTGGGAATGTTATCTTCCTCTGTACACGATCTGATATCTTCAGTTTAGGAAATAAGATATCTTTACGCTATTAGTCGGCCCTGGTTACTTCTATAGCTACGAACATGTTCCAGGGCTCATTAAAAGTTCCTAAATTTACCTTTCCCCTTGGAATAGGACCGCATTCCCTCAAGCAAATAAATCATGCCCAACTACCCATGTAGGCATACACATGGGCCTGTAAATGCGACAATAATGTCAATAATTGTCATCTATAATCGTGTTTGTGTTTGTCTTTCGAATGGCTAAACATAAATTTTATCATAATCGTTGGCTCATTTAACCCACCAGCATTGTGGTCGTCCATCATTCGAGTGCGCACGCGGCCCCGGCCTGCGATCTCCGCCATAAACACCAACTTCCATACTCGCATATTCTGTTTTCTTACCATCTTTTGACTCTCATGTAACGCTTGCCGCCATCTACTTGTAGCCTATTATATATAAAATACACCCACATATCGCGACACCTGGTAATTGGTGTATGATTCGGTTGAGATTACGTTGACGCATATGATTCCGAGGCTTACCTATGGGCTCTATCGTGGGGCCTGCAGTGTTTGGATAGTAGCGGACGTGCTGTGCTATGGCGATTCAATGGGCATGGTCGATCTGTTTTCTTTGGAAAAGCCTTCTTTTCGATAGTGGACTCACATAGTGGAATATGTACAGTAATTTATGGTATGAAGTATAATTGCACTTTCAAAACATTAAACTTTTCCTGTGGGTGAGATGTTGGTGCTATGTACAACGCTTACATAGGCACTTTGGCCATTTTCTGATTTAGATCTCAGATAGTTAACCCTCAGTGATATTGATAAGATCCCATGAAAGATAAAATCTTGTTACACTTTTAATTCCATTCCCATGTTTGTCGCCCTCTGGGCCATGTTCTGTAAATACGGAAAGCATCTAAATTTTTCAGTCATGATATTCCCCTCATCCATAGTACATATTTTCCTTGAATTCATATTTTATGGGTTGAAATTTATTTAATACAAACAAACTCACATTGGATGGATGCATTCTATTACGGGCGGGTTAATGGCGAACGAGAAAGGGGAGGACTGGAGGCTAGTTTGAAAATAGAAAGCAAAGTTTAAATCGAATTTTAAGTGTTGGAAATGGCTCTGTTTATGGCAATGCGGAGGCGACTTGAATTGTTTTACTGAAATTCATTTAAAATGAAATTATTTTACCCTTTTTTTGTTGCTTGCGGTTGAGTACTTTTATATAGGTACATGTTCAGTTGGAATGCGTGAGATAGTTTGAAATTTAGGTAAAATTTTTACGATCTTCATGAGCTGAAAAAGATTGAAAGCGGACACTAGACTATTACTGGATGGACGGAAATTTTCTATTGCTACTGCAACGACAGTATGCACTTATCCTGTTATACATACTCTGAGTATCTAGAGTATCAGAGCGGTGTCCTTGATAGTTCAAAAATGTAGGCCGGAATTTCGGTATTTTCTGCCCCTCTCCTTTTCAGTTCAATTTTAATTTCGAAACTACCGAAACCCAAAGAAAATATTTCCAGAATAACCGCAAAAACAAAAAAAAAGAAAAAGGAAACGGCTCAAATGCCTTTTGGTCATTTACCATCGACTTCGATGTTGAAACGAATCTTGGTAAGTAAATTCTCGTTAGCGCGAATTGCGTGACTATACCATCGAAGACGTCTCGCTTGCAATTTTTCCACGATTGGACCAAACCCATAACGATCGCGGATATCCTCATTTTGGATGTGATCAAAACGTGTGACGCCACTAGTTCAACCCAACGTCTTCGTCTCCAGTACCGCAAGACGCCGTTCATTGTCTTTTATAGTCGGTCAACACTCAGAACCAAAGAGAGCGACGGGACGGACGACATTGCGGTAAATTTTAGATTTGAGACGGTTTTTGATACGTCGATCATAAAGAAAACCAGTTGTGGAACGCCACTTCATCCAAGTTGCGTTAATGCGTGAAACAATTTCATAGCGCAGTTCTCTATTGGCTGATAGCGTTGACCCAAGGAGTACTTTAATACTAACTGGTCAACAAATGGTCCAAAACAACCGACTTCTGTGAACCTTTTGGGCAGGCACTTACCTAATTATACACGTATCCACGCTTAATAAATGAAAATAAATAATTTTTCCTTTCGAAAACTACAAAGATTACTTGACGTAACGAAGGAGTGGGGGTTCTCTATATCATAAAGGAAAATATGGTCTATGGTTCTAAACGTGCGAAATCATCACTTAATGGTCCCTTGCCTTCGCTTAGGTATTTTGTCCGCGATTATTCGTAGGGGTAGTGAGTCTCGCCCCTAAACTCTCCACGTTCCGCTTCCAGGAGTGAATCATCCTTCAGCAGTGGGAAAAGCTATTGTACTGCACAGTGAATTTCTTGAACAGCTCGCCGGAGAACATTGATGAGCATTGGGCCGCTACCAAAGTCATCACAAACTGTTGCAAATCAAGTTGTCGCTCACCCGAAGTGGGTACCACCACTTTGGCCATTTGACTTGCTCTTGAAACTTGAAAACAGAACAGCGAGCACAGAAACTGAAAACTCGTATTACCGCCGCGAATGTGACAACAATGATGCACTTAAGCTCCAATATGCCAAGATATCTGGGGAAGTACAGCGTAGCATTGCGCCATGACAAAGAAGCAAAAGTCACTGAAAATAATTATGCTTTTGCCATCGTATACCGCTTGGTCGGAAGTGTTTTGTTAATCTAGTCAGAGATTGACTGACGGTTTCATCCAGGGTAGAGGTAACTCATCAGACGCTGCCTCACCTCTGCTCTGGGAGCAGCGTGACCGAAAGTGGCGATAGGTGGTAATCGCTCCATTTATACTATATATAATCGCAAACACGACATGAGTGCGAATTATATTGAAGTGAAATCCATCGTATGTTCAGAACTAAATCAGGCCAAAGTGAATTCGGGATCCCCTTGATGGCGGATCAGACTACAAAAGGGGAAGTAAGTTCCTCCCCAAGTGGTCTCGCCCGCCATCAAGTCGATGCGGACTCAAGACTCCCTGTATTCTCAACAAAAAAACTAGTCAGAGATGTTAACGGTCGGCTTCTCATGGATAGGCAGCTTAGAAAATAGAAGGAATATTTCACCACTTTAACCGTATAATAATTGCTTAGTAATTCCCATAACATGCGGGTATGGACTACTCCTTCAGATAGAAGTCAAGTTATCTAGACAATCAATGCACCAAAGCAAAGCCATTGACGCTTGACGGTCTTCCTCTGAAAGTATTCCTTACAGCAACTGCAATCTCTGAAGGACTGTCACTTTCCTTCATTTGAAAATCCCTAAAAAGCTAAGATCTTTCCTATCTTAAATGCGACAATTGGAAGGCTATTTGCGTACTCTCTATCATAACAAAGTTAATAGTTAAACTGCTCACCAAAGGACACCTCGAAAGCCTGATCGACAAAAGCTTGTTAATATCCGCTCTGGATCCTCCTGTATTGACCATATCGAAATTCCTCCGATCATTTTGAGCAGTGTACAAAAGTTTATGTACCTTTTTCACCGGCTTTTCATCTATCCCTAGATTATTTTCTAGAGCTAGAACCGGGAAGATATCTGGGATTCCGTATGCGGGAGGGACACTCTGAAGAAATTTATGGGCATTATCAGAGCGACCGAACTTGATGTCATTTGGCACCTAATAGCATTAGATCATTCTTCGTTGTTTTGTCCAAAGTTTGGAAATGTATTTATCTTAACCTAAACATCATGGCTCAAGTAGTTAGAGCGCTGGGCGGTTCAAATCTCACTAGTGGCAGAGGGATTTGATACTGTGACTGGATGTCGGATACCAGTCGACTCAGCTGTGAATGAGTACATGAGTCAAATCAGGGTAATAATCTCAGGCGAGGGCAATGCTGACCACATTGCCTCCTACAATATACTGTAGTGTACCGTAACGGTCTTGAATGAACTGCTCTAACGCACTTCAAGGCGCTGATCCAATATGGATTGTTGCGCAAACGATTATTATTATTAAACATCAAGTTGAAGCTTTCTGCTCCGTTATATAGGAACAGAGTATAGATAGTGACCACCAAGGGTATTTAAAAGCTACAGGCCCGCATTTTCATATCTATTATAGCCTCTGGCCTGAAAAAACGCTAGTTCAAATCTAATTCTGATGGAACTTCCCCTCTTCACATTTTCATTGTTTCGTTTTCAATTCAACTGGAATTATCTAACCCCATTTACCAGCTAACACCCCTGTCGCGAATATACTGACAGTGCAGCAATTACCATAATTACTTTCACGAATTCAATTGTCAAAGTGGTAATAGGAAAGCGAAAATTCTGGACACTACCAAATCGATCACCTACGATTCATCGCTGCTGGTTTCGGGTGAACTGCTTCAGCTCACCCCACGATTTCCCGAAAACCTTACATTGCTCGTCAACTGTTCTGCCCCACAATTCTTGCCCGTGTTATTCGTCGACCATTTTGGAATAGAGGGTTTCATTACATGGCATAACTCGCAATGGAATTGCCACCATTTCTCAATGTGGGCTTATCCACTGCTAATTCTTCCTTTTGATCATCATGTTCACGGGTATCTCACGGGTCGGTACGCTTAAAAAGTTCTTCATATGTTATTGTATCAAGCCAAAATGACTAGATGGAACAATTTAATCATGAATTGATCAAAGCCTGGAGCTTCCGAGCAACAATGGTGACCACTTCTATGTGCTATTCCTATATAGCGGAAGAGAGAGGACATTGGTTCCAAACAGTCTCACCTTGATACATTTCCAGATGAAGAGGAAGACAACTCGTCCTTTGAAACCTTCTCAATCTTGGGCAAGGTGGCATGAAGAAAGTAACCAATAACAACATGTAAAATGAACTCGTGGCAAAATGCAACTGAGGCAAGTCCCGTTTTGGACTTCATATTCCCCCCTCCCCGAATTGATAAAGAGCAGATGTAGTGGTGTTTGAAACTCTGCGCATTGCTCCGTACCGATGGTCAGAAGCAGGCAAATATACAGTGACTATCCTCCTCAACATGAGAGTATTGTAGAAAAAATCAACAATTAATACTAGTCAGTTCCCAGTATTTTCCAATCCTAGATCTTTGCTTTTTAAGGGTTTTGTGTAAGCACAAAACTTTATTAAAAGCGGTTTACTGTCTGTTTGTCCGTCACACGCATTTTTTTCGAAGACGGTTGTAGCGATTGGCACCAAATTTGGTAGAATGGTGAGAAGTGTGAACGCGCACGCATATAGTGAGTTACATCCTTTTACGTCGAATTTAAGGAGGCATCCCTGTACATGCAAAAGGGGGGTGTAATATTTTCATCAAATATAGTAATGTGAGGTATCAAATTAAAAGTCTCGGTTAGTACTTTCCAAAGCCGGTCTTAGTTTTGACACTTGTTGAAAAAGTGGGTAGTGCGGGGGGTTGAAAATTATCATTTCTTTAACGAACCCATTCTCAGAAACTACCCAACCGAAAAAGCTCCAAAAATCAAGGGACCGCCACTATATGGTGCCTAGGCTCCGAAATGCCCTCAATACCGATAGCTGTTCAAATAAAGTTAATAGTAGTACATTACTATAAAACCCCCCTTAAGTTTACCCTAGAATCACAAAATGATCCTGCCAAATTTGGTGAAAATCGCACTTATATATATAAGCTATAATAAGTTAAAACTGTCGCTTCTCTGCAAATTCAAGACTATAAATATCAATATCACCTAAAAGTGGATAAGGTCACATAATATATGCATATTTTACGTGCTAGGTACTAATGGGACAAATGCACACTCAAATCTTTTCATAAAAAAAATACACATAACCTTTCGTACCTGAAGCGTCTAGCTTTCGGTTTCCTGACTTGTTTAATTTCAAGTTGGAAGGGATGGACCACTATGGGTTATGTGGCTTGGAGTTTCACTTTTTAACCATTGCGCTTTACATTTTTCGGAGCTACCACATGTAAACCCCTCATTAGATCTTTTGCCCAAGGGTTGCTGAAAGACTCACTCTGTATTTTATTTTTTATCACTTTTACTTGAACGTCCATTACCATGTTATAGGGTTGTAGAGAGAAAATTCGAACGCGGGATGAGAACTAACGCCCCCTTCCCTCAAGTTTCGAGAATTGTACAGTTAATCTAATTTTGTTAGTCTCTATTTTCCAGGCACCTTTTCCATCCAACACCCTACTCAATATTCTGCAAATGGCTCAGAAGCATCCGTGCTCACAATGATGATTCCACTCCAGGGCACAGGATCGAGAGGCTGACGATCTTCCAACCTGACTATCAGACTAATTACTTGAATTACTCGAATTTATTTCTAACATTTTTCAAGCGCCTTTCCCATCAAAGTCAAAAATTCACTCCTTTTTTTTATCATCCACTTCTTCCTCCAGCGGATGTCTATGTAATTCGAAAACTAATTATTGTGAATTTTCCTCTCAGGAAGATTGAAAAGAATGTCCCCTTTGTTACCGATAATATTGTTCTCCTGTGTGGTTCTCGTTACGGTGGTATCTCTACGACCATGGTAAGCTGTTTTTCCTCAAGAGTAAGCTCTAGGCTCCCAAAGATACATCGACCTACCATATTACACACACCTTCATTGGATTTTCATCTGATTCTTTTTCTTCTTCAAATTGTAAATTAATAGCTGATAGTACGTAAGGTTTTCAATCGTGGAGTCCGTCAGGAGGTGCACCGCAAATAGTGTTTTCCTTTATATGCATCGCTGATGGGTGAGCCAAGTCGAATGCACAAAATGTGAGGAAAACTATACTAAATAATTTTAATCTTCTTCTTTTTCTTCAGCCTTTGTCCCGTTCATAAAGAGGAAAGAATAAAAAATTATTATCTAGAACAGAAACGGTATTGCGAATTTTATTACTCTTCTGTGTGTGACCTATCTACTGCTATTTCAGCCTTGACCGATTACTGATCCCTGCAGCGATGCAGCTCTTGGCTTGATATGATGTCGGGCCAGAATAAATCGAAGACACCGGGGAGATAGGTTTGTCGTCCAGTTTCCATATACCGTTCCCATACAATAGAACAGATAGAATACCGACACGGAACGAAGGATAGTGACCTCAGCTTGGCGCTAGTGCTGAGGTATCTGCATTTCTAGATTTTCCGTTAATGCAGGTAAAGTAAAATATGTAGAATGGTCAAACTGAGAACTTTCGTTCTGATGGTGTTTATCTTCAGTACGAGATATTCTGCACCTCATGTGTAGAGCATTGCAAATGCACTTTCTGTTCCCACTGTGGAAAGCCTTCTCGGAATCGATAATTTGCAAGTGGAACGGAGATCAGAACTTCGGAGATTACTCCAAGATGATTCGAATAGCGTTGACGTAGTCAGTGCAAGAGCAAAGTAAAAAGCAGCTTGCTGTCCATCGATTGAGCATTCCAAGTGGTTTCTGATATGCTCCAGGATAATTTTGTCTATTATCTATAATATAAACAGAAGACGTGGTAGACCCTGCCTCAGATGGAAAGATGTCTAGGCCAGGACCCCAAACAGCTGTTAGGGATATCGAATTGGTGGACTTTGGGACTAAACATGGATGTCCGGAGTTCCTTATTAAGGCAGGCCTAGACTGAATACCGGTTGTTGCCTCGTTGATGATGATGCTCTTCCCGGTGATAAGGAGCACGCAAGCACCATTCATTGGTTTTTGAAAATACTGCTCAATATTTCGGCGAATTTTTTTTTCACAAAATAATTGGAAGTTCGGCTCACTGAGGAGATAATTTATCCGCATTGAAAAGTTTCGATGGGTGTCAAATAATGAGGCTTAATTATACATAAGTAGACCTGTTCTCGCTGTTGCTCTAATTTACATATTTCAGAAGCGATACCATGTACTTCATTGAAACCTATGCCCGCCCGTTCAGTTACTAAATCCATCAAGACAACCCACACACTTACCTCGTTCACCTTTGAATCAAAATCTTACTAATCATAATCCAAAAAGTGCCACCAATCGTCTGCCGTCCACACCCCAAAACTTGAATGAAATCAACGCATGTATTATTTTAATAGAGCTGTCATCTTCTCTATCCGAATGAGTCCTAATCTTATTTCAATTATACCTTTCCATTCATGAAATATTCATATAAATATTTATGCTGTACGTGTGTACGTACCCTGTCGCTTGCTGGGCTTTATTCTTGAATCTTGACCAGGTCAGTTCATTTATCATTCGATCCAATCGATCATTCAACCTGAGCCTATTCGAGTGAGAAGATTGCGAAGGCGGGTGAGGGATTCCAAAGTGCGGGGGTGGCTTGAAGGGTTCGAAGGCTGAAGAGAACTGTGTGGTATTGGATACTTGATACTACCGACTTGGTTATTGGATGCAATGCATATGCTTAATGACAGTCATTAGGAAATTTGATACAATTCGATCTTCCTTATTATTCTCTTCTGTTGTGCTTTAGATTCACTGCGTGAGGTTTAATCCTGACCTCAACGGATTGTTTGTAAACCTGTTTGTGTTGTTTTTAGGATTGGGTACAGAAAGTGTGTGAAATTTGTTTACGTCTGGAACCTTTTATCTAATTGTTGCAAATATTTACAACTGGGTCCAGAATTGGAGAGAGGGAGTTAAATTTTCTCAATTCCATACAGATACTTTCATAAACCCCCAAATCTATTCTTGTTCAAAACTAAGCTGAACCTGAAAGGATTATGGAAATGTTACGCCTGCACTGCATCAACAATTAAACTCTAGATTAATCTTATCCTACAGACAAAAGACGTCATGGCTACTTTTAGTCATCCTCAATTTTAAATAAAATTTCGATATCTTTGTTTCAAATATTGCTCAAAAGTTTAATTTCGGCCATCACATACTCTTATTTCAACCATTAATTGTCGACCTATAAAACTCTGCCAAATAAAATCACTTAAAAGGAATTTATTTTGCAAACCGGCGAAGACCAAGAGAGAGTTGTATTCAAAACAATGGTTTAACAATTTATAATCCTATCAGACAAGACAAAGATACGGACGCAAGCCTGGCTTACAACAGCGTTGTCCACTCAAAAGATGAAATCCCACTCAAGAAAAAAAAATGTTTCATCGGTTTTCAGACTTGAAACCGGTTGAACAATTCATTGTTGAATCTTTCATCGAAGAAACAAATTGATGCGTTCTTCACCTTTTTTCGAAGATAATGAATTTATTTGTTGATATACGCGGACCTGCCTTTCTTTAAATTTTTGGTATGGAAAGCAGATCCTCTTGGATCCATGGTTGAGTGGGAAGTGTTGTCTGTCGGTACTAGCCAAAAAAAAGTAGGAAAGTTGAGGAAAATTTGACTTTGAAGGAGACCTAAGTCATGACAAATCTGGGATAATATTTTGGAGTAAATGCGATGACCAATATAAAAGGAATAGAGTGGAATTTTAGTTGAAAAAAGCTCATCACTATTGCCCTCTCGCTAGTTTACTCTAATGATTTTAAGGCAAATCAACTATGCCCATAAAACCATTTTTTTGCTCTGGATATCAAACAATGTTTTTTATAATAATTCGGCAACCCCGACATATCAACCAGCGGCATTGACATTAATTCCTTTCGATATATTCAAAATTAATGAAGTGAAAACCGATATGGCGATAGCGGACCTCTCTTAGCCAAGCTTTAATCTAATCCCATTGTTAATGTTTGTTTTAACATTTCTTTATTTTCATCTCATTTTTCAGTTGCTGGTCGGTGGAGGCGGGCAAACAACAACAACCGCCGCGAGTGCACAATCACCGATATCAGGTGCTAATGCACCATCTTTAAGTCCCTCAGGTGGGTCGGCGACTGGAGCTCCGACCGGTGCTTTAAGTCCTGGCGCAATGTCGCAAACATCGAATGCACCCGCGACAGGATCATGTTGTGAAAATGGTCGACCAATTATGACGGATCCTGTATCAGGACAAACTGTCTGTTCGTGTCAATATGATTCGGCACGATTAGCCCTATCGGGATATTCAAGGATACCTACGGCCGGAGTTGGAGTTTATGGAACACCATATCCGTCAACGGATCAAAATCCATATCCGAGTATTGGAGTTGATAGTTCAGCGTTTTATTCACCACTTGTAAGTATTTTTGATTTCAATATCGCTCAATACAGTGTCACTGGAAAATTGTTTATAATAGCATCCTCATTTATGACAAAATATTTTGAATAAAGGTCAACTCTTGACTTGAATCTTCATAAGAAAATAGTTCCAAACGAGGGAGCATATTGTGCAGGGGAATGTGTTTTAGGACTCGTTTCGATGCTGGTTTACTGCGGCCGTGGGGTGAAGGAGAGGCTCAGCCCTCGGGCACTCTAACTCTAGTGGTCCATTGTACTCTCTGCTGGGTGCCATGTAATAAAAAAACCATGAAAGCATGAATTCACTATTTATCATAGTTTCAAGTTCTATTAGCTCCTTTCTTGTAGGATAGGCTTGAGAATAAAAATTCTATTAGTTGATCTTCAAAAGTATGGAACATTTCTGAGCAGAGCTAGGAAGGTGATCGATAATCAACAATCTGGACCGCCGTAAACCAGGGACATTAAAAGAAATGCGACCTACTTGTGCGATTTGAATTTTGACAATCGAATAAGTGTTAGGATTATTGGGTAGACACAGACATACATACAGACGTTTCAATCTGGCCCACAAATTGTTATCGACTGTCAAAAAGTCGCAGAGAGAGAGAGAGGATTCATAATAAATTTTTGCTCAAATTAAGCCCAATTTTTTAGACAATGTTATAACTAGGTTGAATGTTGATAAAGAACGTTCTGACGTTAGGCATACAAAAACTGGCAACAATATGGCAGCTAACAGTGAAAACCATGCTGGCTGTTCTTCTGGCTACGTAAGTGGTCCACAGGGGGTTTGTGTCTCTAAAATTGGTCATATCTAGGCATATTTAAAAATTTTGCAGGAAACGGTTCCGCCGGTGCGAAATCCCATCCAGGCTAGTTTGGTGCTCCACCGTGACACTGTCATTCTCTTCTGTATGGCTGCGGGAAACTTGACAACTTTTCTTCAGCCAACTTACAATCCCAATTTTGTGACGTTGGCAAACTTTTATAACAAAGGATTGGTCTCGAAGGATTTTGGCTTCACAACAATGAGGTGTCCTAAGTTTGAGTAAGGTATCATGCTCGAGAAAATGTAGATGCCCAAGATTTCTAAGGGATTTATGAATATATGTTTTTTGGGTTTTTTTTTTTTAAATAAAACTAATATTTCTGTAGTCCTGTACTCAATAATCAATTTAATTTCCAATAATAAAATTTCCTGTCAGTCTGCAAAAAATCTCCTGAAGAGGGATATTTCAATTTTAAGGAATATTATTACCGGAAGTTACATATATCAGATGAAATAGTTTCTGATTTATCGTTCCTCCAAATTTTTGGAGACAGTTTTGTTGGCCTCAGTCCGTAGCTGAGTATTTCTCTCTTATAGGCGAAGTTTAGTTTAACTGTGCCTATCACTACCAATGTAGGCTGTGGTCTATTATGTGGTTCCTGACCTACCCTCGATTTATCTATTTATTGGCTGACGTTCCTTTACTGTTTATCCGCTTTCCGGTTAGCGTCTAGAAAATCAAGTTCAAATATTGGCAAACAATTCTTCCGACAAGAGGACTTTGCATAAAAACATGTAGTAATTTAGAGCAGGTAAAACTTTAAAGAATCAGAGAGGTTAGCATTGTTATCAAATAGAATATATATCGCCATCATCCTCCGCCCGAATTGAAGCGGAACTGTCCCGTTCAAACTCTAAAATTGCGTGTAAATTTACTGAGTTCAACTTCTGCAAAGTCAACTTTGACATTCTCCACACAGCCTTAATGTCAAACAACTAGGATCACGTATTACCTAACTCAACGTGTGATAAAGTTCCTAGCACCTTTTACAATATCCTGTCCGATTTTTCCTTCTTTATGTCATTTCTTCTCACACTCGTCTGCATTACCCAACTTGGTTGACCATGGAGATCAATTATAACATTCGCCTGAAGCATGTGTTACTCAAGAAGTTTTGGGCTTCTAAAAATGACGCCAACCTTGTTCATTTGAAGGCTATGTGCTCCACTGTAAAGGCTTTGCATAAGAGATACTCGTTGAACGCAAGGCCGCCCTTGCCCGCGATGCCGTGAAACTGTTCCAACACTCTCCATTCCCGTAAGCTCACTTCAATCCAAAGATCCCTTTTTTCATCAATTCTGCTGACTCCACGCTACATCGCTACAATAATCCTGCAACCTTCTTTGTTCTTACTTGTGTTCTGAGTTTACTCGTCGACCAATGCACCCTCTACATCTCTTCTAGAGGTGCTCTGAATCTTTGGACATACAGCGCCTTATGCCTTCCTTAGTTGAGTTTATCATTGGTAGTCTTTACACCAATATCGGACCTGGTCCCCATGGGCTTCCAAACCCGTTCCTCGTTAACTCTAAACAATACATTTTTCTCCGTCTGTGTACAATCTTCAATAAAAATCTTGAAGAACGCTATTTTCGTCATCTTTGGAAAGAGGCTGTTATCATCCTCAAGAGCGGAGACACTCCTCCAGCTGTGAACTAACGTTCCACCTCTCTTTTCCTCACTTGCTCCAAAATCCTCGTGAAATACATCAACGACTTGCTGACCACGCACTTCGATAATTTCATTGTAAAAGAGCAGCATGGTTTAGTAAAACTACCATCTACTGCTTCAACCCTTCTTGTTTTCTCCCACTTAGTTGCTAAATGTTTTCATTCACCACAGGAGGTACACGCTATTTACACTGATTTCTCCAAAGTCTTTTATACCGTTGACCACAATACTCTCGTCTCCCCAATCCTCCTCCTCTTAGCTCCCCTCTTACCTATCATACCATTTCTACAGACTTTCTTTTCATGGCTACTCATCCTGTTCCTTCTCTCCTTCCTCTGGTGTTCCCCAACACTCTATATTTAGCCCCAGACTATTCCTGTTTTTTATCAATGACCTGCCCTCCTTACTCACCTGGCCCATGATTACTTTACACAGACGACCTTAAACTATTTGTCTCTGTTTCGTCTCCAATGGAATGTACCCTTGTAGCCCAACCTTGATACTCTGGTCCGCTGGTTTTCGGTTGACAAGCCAACATTGAATGTCAGTAAATGTCACTAGATGTGCTATTCGCTTAAACTGTTCCATCGGCCTTTTCCTATTTTCCCGGTGGACAAAAGCTTTCTATAGTGACCTCCTTTCAGGACTTAAGAAGCTTCGTTTTAATTCCCACTTCGTTCGCAATCGTACATTCAAAATGTCTGATTTTATCCTACATTCCTTCTCTGACTTTACCTCAATACAGCCCTTAATATTTTTCAATTCCCTTGTCAGCAACATTCTTGAATATTGCTGTGTAGTCTGAGTCCACATCTGCAATCTTGGTTGTCGGAAAGAACCTTCTCTGTGTGGACTATCCTTTACGACTCCACAACCCCAATCTCCCCTCCCTACAACAATGCCGCATCTTCCTTGATATATACACTTTTCAAACTCTATAATAGCCTGATGGACTGCTCTGCCAACTCCAATATTATTTTCTGTTTCAGCTCCACTGGCACACATAGTGCCGACATTTTTAAAGTCTCTTATGCAGATCTCGACACCTACTCTTACTCCCGGATCCTGAGACTATGCCAGTCTTTCAACACCCTACAACTTGGGGCCTTTGAGTCTGTCTCCTTCCTTGTTTTAAATGTAAGTTAGGCCACTAACTTGCTCCTCCCTTTGAGGGCAATATGAATGCAACAAAAAATTACCCGTCTTCTTTTTCTACCATAGATATTGCCCTTATAGGCTTTCCGGGTGGGATCATCCTCATTCATATGGATTAAGTGACCCGCCCACCGTAACCGGATTTTATCAACAACTGGACGGTCATGGTATCACTCATAGATTTCGTCGTTATGTAGGCGACGGAATCGTCCATCCTCATATAGGGGGCCAAAAATTCTCGAACGCAGCCAAGAGTTCGCAATTCTTCTTGCTATGAACCTAAGTCTCCGAGGAATACATGAGGACTAGCAGGATCATTGTCTTGTACAGTTAGTATATTATCTTTGATTTTAGTCCCTCTTCGCCACTAAAAATGCTGTTTATGTAATTATTCTACAACATCTTGTGAGATAGAGTTTTGACCAGGTTCTTAATACTTGATCACAAAGAAATGATGGGACTGTCCATCCATGGTTGAATGCTCACATTCTTTCTATTCTTGAAGGAAACGACTTCTTTTGGGTTGATTTCAACTTTCAATGAACTCTAGACCTGATTGCAGTTTTTCCCAGAGAAGGACACTTGCCCATAACGATTATGACAAGGCCGCCCACAGAAATATATTATATTTCAAACCTATGAAAATTTAGTTCTTCTGGGAGTTCTCCGACGACCATAGACTACAATGGGGTAAGGTGTGATATCTTCTTCTGAACATTTCATGCTGGTAATCTGTGGTGAAATCTAATTTATCTTGTACTTTAGTAGTTGTCTTGTGATACAAGGACACAAGGAGCGAGCATGCTTGACATTCTGCTCAATATTTGAACTGACAAGCGTGGAACCGCGTCGTATTCCAGGTTGCTCCACCGTGGAATTTTATATACTCGTAGATACCGGTTGACCATACTCACATTTACTCAAGTATTTGATTTTTAAGGTTTTGTGTCCGGATAGCTAAGTGATTAGAGCACAAGATAGATACGGAAGGTTGCGGTCCAAATCTCACTGGTGGCAGTGGGATTTGTATCGTGATTTGAGGTAGGAAACCAGTCGACTTAGCTGTGAATGAGTACCTGAGTCAAATCAGGGTGAGTGCAATATTGACTACGTTGCCTCCTATAGGGTACTGTAATCCTGTAGTGTACGTTATGGTTTTGAATGAAGTGCTATTACAGACTTCAAGGCCCTGATCCAATTGGATTGTTGCGCCAACGATTATTATTATTGAAGGGAACCATTCTGAAGGCATTAGAGCCTTCTGTTCTTGTTTTATCGCCAAAGCTCTCCTCACAATTTTCAAAATTTACTCCAAACCAATAATTTTTTATGTGAATTCATAAATTGCTTTCTATTTAGAGTATATGGTTCTGGTGAGCTATTTAGCACTAGCTTATGTATTTATAATATAAAGGAAGTAATTAAGGCTCTCTAGAAGCGTCAGCCATTTAGGTAGCAACTTACCTTCAAAGCTTCAAGGGGGCATACACTTCCCTACAGCACATTGACTCTAAAGTCTATAAATATCTACAGAGAACAAAGCATCATATTTATGAGCATAATAAAACGTTTTTTTTCCAAGTGGTCATCTTTTTTAATTATTAACAAATCTTTTTATGATCTCCCAGGCAAAATGTGAATCAATCATCATGCGAACACCTCATCTCCCATGTCTGTTTCCGCAGTCGAGCTAATAATTCCCACATACGAATTTTGCGATGGAATCATTCAAAATGACACCGACAACAATATTATTTGTTGTATTCAGTCATTCTATGAATAGTTTCGCTCCATACCCGCCATCATTCTTGTCGTTATCTGTTGCCATTGTCTCATTGGAAAAATTGTGAAATTTCGTGCGAATGGACACTAACAAGACACCGAACACTAATAGCTAGTGGTTTCGATAATAATGCTATTATGCCACAGCTACCGGCCAGTGGTGGATATACACACATGCATAATAATGCATTATTATTGGAGAGATATGGTGATATCGGATATCAGGTTATCTAACCATGTTGCTTGCTGTTTGTTTGTTTGCTTTGTGCTGTTGCTGCTGCTGCTGCTGTTGCTGTCGTCGATGCAGTAATGAATATTCATGACCGAGTTCTGTCCGACAACCGTATGTGTGTGAATTTACACACATATCCGCTGGACACAGTAAATTAATTAGCCGGACGAGCCATATTTTCCACGGATAAGTAATGCATATGTGTAATAAGTTGATAATGGCAGTAATGCTGCTAACAGGTTCAAAATTACATTTGAAAAGTCTAATTCTGGGTGTTCATCGGATAATGGCAACTGGATCAGGAAATTTGCAAAATTAATTGGAAATGTGGAATTGTCGGGAAAACCTGTATCTTGAAAACGGTTCCTACATTCTTGTGATCAATGAAACGGAGCTCTGATAATGGGAGAGGACAGGTTTATGACTTTGCATGTGCTGGCTCTTATCCAAAGAGAGCTCTTGGTTAATTTACACAGGTGAGAAGATCCTGTCAAGATCAAGTATTATAACTTCACTTATGGTAAAATTTCTAACACAGTTCCTGACATAATCTTGTCAAATTCAGATACAATAGCATGCCATTGGGATGTACGCGAAAACGAGGTGTCAAAAACTAACCACAAACTCATTCCCATTTATAGCAATAACCTCAATCGCTCAATCTGAAAATAAGGAACCTTCAATAAAATCTAAATTAGATTGAGAATTACTAGTATATGGTGCAGGTGGGCGGCGCTGTTTATCAATCCAGCGGGCGACACCTTAGTACCATTCACTAGAAAGTGCAGGCTACATCAATTGAACAAGTTAGAAAGGGTAAATATTTGGGAGCAAAAACTATAATACCTTGAAAAATGCACTTTAGGAATATATGTATGTCAAAAAGCTACAAGGAGATGATTTCCAGGCCCATGGCAAGAAAGAAATGAGGACGCTAGATTGGCAAAGTACAGCGGTTCCATTCCAGTGAAGGGTGAATTAAAATTGTCACGTTGGCGCTTCGATGGGTAAACACGCAGGAATGTTGAGAGTTGCTCGTTGACTGCTGTGTCGTGTGGTACAAAATGACATCGCTGAGGTGAAATTTGGTAGTCCTGCCCACAGTCGATCGAAGATGACTGACTTCTTAACGGGCTGGAATGTGCATATCATTTGGAAAACAGTCGACGGCGAATTGGACTGACAATGGTTTTGAGGCTGAATCGATGTTGCCTGGAAATTTAGTGGCAGTTCTTCCAAGATCACGAAGAACTTTTAGATTGTCCTGGATGTTATGATCGATTGGCTAGTTTCCGTCTTGCCGTGGAAATGTTGATTTCTCTTCCATAGAGACGAGCACAACTTGAAATCTTGGTAGACAGACTGTGTCCTGTTGTTGTAGTGGACTATTAATTTTAGTAGGATCTCTCTCAGTTGTCACAATTTGTTGAGGAAAACTTGCGGATCACTGTCATTATTTCCATCCAGCAAACACTTGCTCGATGACTTTAGGGAAGTGCCAAACAACATATTAGCGGAAGAAATGCTTAAATCTTCTTGTACTATGGTGCTAAGGCCAAGTAAAATCACAAGTGTTTGTAAAATAAGGTTCTCAATGGTTTCAAAAGACAGACAGCATTACTTATTTCCCTTTTCTTATACATCATTTTGAAGCTTAAAACTTAGACTATTTTTCTACATAATAGACGTTTCTATTCAAGCATTTTCGTGTACGATGTTCCAATTTTTGTATATCTACATCATACAATTCTGTCACCAACCCTTTGAAAAGACGAGGAAAAAATCACTATTCGCGACGGTGATGTGTTGAGTTTTAATTCCTAATACGAGGAATCTCATCCGCGGTTGCATTCCATCCAAGTATTCCTATAATTTTGGGAATAAGTAGCAATCCTTTAGGGGTATGTCAGGGCCGTGAGGGAATCGGCTCATGACAGTCCTATCGAAATCTGTCAGTAGTTCTCGCGTTTGTACAAAGACGTAAGGTCGAGCGTTGCCATGACGTAGCCTCACACCCTTGGGCAGTCTTTTTCTCCGGTGGTTTTGAATCGCATACTTATGTGAGTTTTCTTCAATAACCCTTTCCTGTCCCAAAAGGCGGTCGCTATGACTGTTTAAATGTTTTTGGTTTCCACGAAGCTGAGTGATGTAATTCGAGCGATTGTTTTTTTATAGTATTTCGGGAGTGAAATGATACGACCACGTTTTGTCGCCTATAATGATGAAGTCTAACAATTCCTGCTTGTTAGCTACACATTGTTGCCAAAACTGATAAGCACATTTGACGTATTTTTTACGAATATTCTCTGTACCAACCATGCACATATCTTGTGATAGGGCAATTTTTCAAGCAAAATCTTGTGAATTCTGGTTCTGGAGGTTTGAGGAACTCGTACGGCAAGTTCGCTACCGGTGATCTTCCGATCTTCAAGCGGTATGTTCTCGATTTTTTCACCAATTTCGTCGCTCTTTACCGTGAATTTAGAATAGAATAGAACCTTCACTAAATTCTCAAGACCGTTTAAGGAGATGATGTCAGGTTAACTGACAATGGATGTTTCCACATAGCTGGGACCACTTTCACGTTCAAGAAACCTATCACAATACAAATTCGTATCTGGGGGACCGCAATGGAGATTTCTTTTCGGATGGCTACTAGACCAACACTCAGTAGGGTAGCGAGAAAGAAGGAGAGTTTCTGCATTCATCAATGTTGCCGAATTTCGCCTGACACATTTCTCTTGCGACCCTTATTTTATGAATCGCCTTCATCGAAATAAGTCAAACACGACGTCTGAAGCATCTACCCATAGTCATTGATTCAGTTGAGCCATCGTGAGAAGGACGGCATCCGCTAAGCTGCTTCTACTTACCAAGAAAATTCGTTCTCCTTTTTGGGTCCCCTGGATTTCTCATCTAACTCTTTTCTTGCCGTGGCGCAAGCAATCGTGGATGGAGCCTGTAAAATGGCAGTTCTTGCAACAAATCGCCAATATTACTCCAAAACTCCATGAAATCGACGTAATTTTCTTACAGTTCTTGGTCATTTAAACTTTTGAATGACTTCGAAGCGAGACCACGGAGAATATTACCATGTCCATTAATTTGGCATCCTAAAAACACCGAAGATATATTTCCAGATTTTGGTTGCACTCCACAGTCGCTGGGTCTAGGAAATATTAAACGTAAGTATTCCTTGTACTGTTCGAGTAACAAAATCAAGACCTCTCCATCCTTTATCCATAAATCATTGAAATTATTGAGCTCCTTTTCTGAGTCGGAACATCATAACAGTAGACTCGAATAATCCGAATAGTATAATGACTGCTGTATTTGGAACGCCAATGTCTACGAAGGGAATTTTGCGAAATGCACTAAGAAAGTCGATTTTTAAAATAAAGTGACAGCCAACCAGGCCAGCGGCGATATTCTTGGTGTGTTGTATAGGGGCACGTTCCGTTCATTTTAGGAACTACTGTTTTTTGCTTTTGATTTTTACGTGCTAAAAGTTTTGGCCATTCTGTGACGGGAAAAACTGTAGGTGCAGTGTTTTTATTATGGATAGAAGTGGAAATCGCGCTATTCCAGCTGTGTGTGGGATTCTCATCAACTAAAACTACCCCCACTTCTCCGACTGTATTCACGCGATACCACCATAAAGTATTAGTTCACATCTAGCGGGCTTTCCAGGTTCGATATAGTGCCTAGAGCTTTTATTGAATCGCGGTTATTATTATGGTTGCCGCCCTTTGATTAGATTCCGACTACATCATCTCGTCCAAGGTGTCCAATGACTACATTGAGAGTGTCATTTTATCTCCCTTTTTCATCCGCAAGACTTGAACAATGGAACAAAACATGCTTCCGGCCCACACGTGTAGCGGCGTGTTCCGGACAGTTGGAGGGCTAATTCAATTCAAACGATGCGAACTGTCTTAGGTGGTAACTCTATTCTCAACATATTCGCCGGATCCATCTCTCAATACATGGAGTAAGTGTATGCATCCAGAAACCATTTTCGAAGTTATTTCAGCGTTACTGCCATTTTCTATAAAACGCCCCCCTAGTAGCTTATTCGGGAGTTGGCAGTTATCTCGCAGCTGGATTAACTCTCCTTCTCTCTTAGAGACAATGCTCCTCATTCGCTGGAGATTCCAAAACAACACCGCTGCACCGATAGACCTGAAGCTAGCTCAACGAACAGAAATAGCTTATTGTATATAGCTGTCTCTAATATCTTCCCCATAGTGTCAAAAAAAAAAACAAATGAAACGGGGAGGCCAAGTACTTTTTGAGGTTTCAGTAACAGAAACCACCTCTGCCTCTTTCACTAGACCATTGATTTTAGTAATCAACTTCATGGCGTTTCTCGGAATTCCATTCAATCCCGGAGCCTTATTCCTGAAAGTCACTTGTGGTGCTTTTTACGTACGAATCTTGTCATCATATAGGGAGCACCCCACGTGTTTTTGCAGCTTCCTGTAACTAATCCGTTTACATTCACGTATAGCCTTTTTAACGCTACTACGAAGGTTTTGATATACCTTTCCCGATTGCGAATGCTCTGGCTTCCTTAGTTGTTTTCGGCAAAATCTGCTCGTTCGAAGACTTCGCTAATGTCAATTATTACATTTCCTGGTTCCATCAGTAGTTTGGTTTCCTATTGTGGTGGAAACACCACGCGACATTGTAGTTACGCGTGCCTCAGTTATACGTTGACATAACTGATACTCTATTCCCTATTCCCTGCGGGTCGTGACTTCCTTCCAGAGCCGCTATGAATGTCTCCTTTTCGAAAGTCACAGTAGGCCAGCCAGCTATCTTAATTTTTCTCTTAATTTTTTTCACTTCTGTTACGCCTCCTCCGTTTCCAATGACGAGAAGGATGGCCTGGTGTTCACTATAGGTATAGTAAACACTCACTCGCTGGAACATCGAACCTAACTCTCTAGCATACATTCAACCAGCTCAAAACTTTCAAGCAGAATTTGGCCTGGTGTTCACCAGTTGGCTTCCCCATACCTGATTTCTACCAAAAAACTCAAGCTGTCTAACGTTTCCTCATATTGTGCTATTGTTGCACTATGAGGATCAATATGAACACCGTTGGTGTTTGCTCTTACTGGGTCCCGGGAATGTTATTATTTCTTCGGTGGTGGGTTCTTCCATGGTTTGTGAAAGCAGGTCCTGCACGGCGGTGGATTACCAACCTCATTTAGACATGCCATTCAGCTCCTTCCTATATCCCACCCACCTGCCACTATTTGCAAAGTGCCGGCCGTCTACGCTCTCTCCCCCTTTGTACAATATACATCCTGGATTTACGGTACAATCTTTGATTAGATGGCCTACTTCCCAACTGCTGCAAATTGACTGACTTCCTCCTCACTGATTCCTCCGGCAAACATTTGACTTTTCCATCCTCTTTATTGCAATCTGTTCTATTTCGCTGAAGTTAAATTGTTCTTTAGTGTTCCTAGGGCCTTTTCCATTGGACCGTGAAAACTATCCGCTGACTTCTCGCTGGATATCAATTAACTACCGAGATGTAATCGAGGATTTTGGAGAATGGGTGTGTCAAAATAGTCAGCTTAGTAGTTGGTTCAACTTGTTAGATGGTTGTGCAAATGATTTGCGTCAATATTTCTCGATCGAACTCGCTGACGATCTTGTCAAACATCAGCGCTTCCTTGTGGAACTAAACTGATGAATGGTTTGAATGGTGTTACAAAGGCGAAGTCGTCAAGAAAAAAAGATGAAGACGATTTATAGGTTCATCCAAAGCAGAGGCAACTAATCAGAGGTTGCTTCACCTCTACGCTGAGGAAGCATGACCGAAGCAATTTGCAGTAAGTCGTCTTTGTCTCTGTTTTCAATATACCTAAGCACTAAAGGTACATGAGGGTCCGTGACTAAAAAAGCAAATTGCTCGCCACTTGGTTCGAACCGACATCAAGTGGATGCCGACCTAGGATTCCTCAAACCCTAAACAAGAAGCTTTTCTTTGTCTTTAATCGAGATATGGGGGTCACCAATGTAGCGGTCGTCGTAGTACTATTCGGTTTTGTGCCAAAGGTCGAAAAGCCGGAAAAATGACCCAAATCGGGAACCATAGCCACTTCCCTGGTCAATTAGAATAATGTACGCTTCCTTGGCTTGAACACAGAATCCGTGTGAGCGCACGTTATGTTTAAAATGTGCCGTGGCAGTGTCTATGTCATTTTGCAGTCATACTTTTCGCAGCACTTCTATGCTATCATGCAGAATATTCTACTATCAAAGCTTGCATTTATTGACAGCAATGTTTGACAAATAATCCAACAATTATTGCTAATTACATGATTTTTATTACTACACAATCGTGAAATAAATACAACAATTGTTGCTAGTACGGCCATTAACGCATTTACTACGCTGCGCCTAGTTGCCTAGCATAGCGAATTGACTGAGACAGTCAGGTGAAAATTTTTAATTTACCGTCATAAAGTTTAATTACCGAATCACATTTTTATTAAGCGGTTTTATTATGTGTATCTTTTTGTGTAATTTTGTACTTTTAGCACCATTTTAAAATAGTTTTTGCTATGTTTTTCCACCTATAATTATGCTGGAGAGGTGATATTACAAAATGTTATGTGAGCAGGTTGCTTAGGGTTTAATTAAATCGGAAATTGCAAGTTCATTGAATGGTTACTTTGCCGTTAGACGGGGTAAATTAAACGAGAGTGTTACGGGAGTCGGAAAAATTACTTCATACAGAGATATTGTTTGTCGGTTCTGACGGTTAGTTGGTTTTTTGGTATGAAAATGTAGATTAGATTATCATGATTTGTTCAGTAATTGTGGGGCACGATAGCACTGCTCTCACATATTTGTGAAAGACATTGAGATAAATTATCTGGTTAACCGATTTTTCCTGAAATCTGAAGGAGGCGTTGGCGTGGCAGCTATCTCATCACCATATATGTCGACTGATATTTTAGCGCCTGGATGGTTTCTAATGTCATTTTCAGATACAATTCAGTCACAGGCGTTTTAATTTGCATTAAAAATATATTAATACCCTCGCAAATTAGCCAGGTTCGCCCACATAGAACTCGAAACTGAAGCAAAACGTACTTCTCCAGGAAGGTTAAAGCAGCGTAATTGCATTGAACGGACTCGACTGCATATGCACACAACGCCCTGCACTATTGCACGCACATATGATTCGTGCATATGTGACACGCTATAAAACATATTTTCTTGTGGATATACATACATAGTTCTGCTGCAGATCTAGATCAATTTTAATATAATTTTTTTTGCTACGGCGCATACCTATTTTTGCGGTACTGTGCCACCTGCAAAAATGCATAACCAACTCACGGTGTGCATTCATTGTGCACGCATCTGGAGCCCCTTTTCTGTTGCAATGATGAGCATTGCAATGCCATGGACATGGACAATTTTCCAAACCATACTAAATTCCGCTCAGCTGGAAGCGTACGTACTGCAGCACACATCGAACTTCTAGTGTGACTCCCGTATGTTGTGCAATTAATTAAAACATAATTGTATACGGAGCAGAATTGCTGGTAACTGATTTAATTAGTTAATTTTGAAAGTTTCCACATATAAGTATGTAGGCACATACCTAGGAACTTGAGAGTTTGCACGTCTTGGATGTGAATAACAGTGCTCCATATGGAGAGGTCTTTTGTAATTTCCTTACGGAATTTTTATTAACCGCACTCGGGGAGCAGTGGAGCTAGTGGGTATTGTGGCAAGGAATGAGCGTAATTAGATGTAAATATGCAGCACAACTGTTTTGTTTCACTTTAGTTACTGTGATTTAAACAAATAAATCAATTACACCTTATTGTTAGCATGTCAACAATATTTGCATACAAGAGAAATTAATGTGGTGCTGCGGTCGTTAATTACTATGGTATCGCGAGTTCAGTTTGTGGGTTCAAATGTCTCTGGAGAACGGAGAAATAAGCAATTATAGCAATAAAGTGAAGTGGCTCTAGCGCCAAGTCCGATATTAGAGGGAAATGCACCCTTCTAGTATGGAAAGTGAACTAATCCATTGGATTTTTCACTATGGACGGGGCAAGCCTAAGACGAAAGACATTCTGATTACGGCTTTTTTCTTCAAAGAGAAATGTTTAGAACTTTAAAATGTTAGAATAGTTCGGTACTTTCATCAACTTTATAAATACTTCCTAGAATATTAGTTCCTTTTCTTCTTATGTCAGTTTTCATTCGACCGCTCTTATCGGTATACTTGCTGTGACGATTAACAAGCTACCAAAAAATCTTGAATCTTTTGAGGTTTCCTGATTTCGGTCCCTCCACCATAAAGTGAAAACGCTTTCTCACCTTATATCAAATTCAAGATCGGGGACTATGGTTCTGAATGATGTTCAGCTACCAAAGACAATGAACTCCGCCTCGCGGGAATAGAGACGAAAATGTTGCGCTGGACCATAGGTGTAACACGCTATGATTACTTCCGAAATAAGGGCATCCGTGATTGGCGCTGAAGAAATTTCCAGAGAGGTATCTCGATAGTACTGCCACTGTTGGTGTGTAACCCTCGTAAGTGGCTTGAACATTGAAGTTGCATTGAGAAATGACCCAAAGGTTGACCGGAACAACGGCGACATCATTCATTAGATGGTGATTTGGGGGCTTTTCTACTTCATCCGTACCAAGCCTCTGGCAGAGAAAAGAAACTAGCCCAATTTAGACTAGCCGATCCCTTATCGAACGGATCAAAGACTGAAAAGAAGAAGAATAGATTCCAATGTGGCAGTTTTAAATTCAGAGAGTTTTCTGCTTAGAAAACTGCCTATCCCTTTTCGGGCTAATATTATCTAAGGATTGCATTTATAGTACTTCATCAAAACTTCTTGAACGATGATGTTCCTTTTGGATTTGAGGTCAATAGCCAACGATGTTAGGTACGTCTAATCTGCATCTGAGCCATCACTGCAAAGTGTATGGTTCAAAACAGCAGGACGTTATCTAACGAAACTAAGAAATTGAGAAGGTAATGCATAGAAACGAGAGCCCTGAAATAGCACTCCTGAATTCAGGAAAATTTTTAGAATAAGAAAAAGGAAATTCAAAAATCGGAGAAAAAAAGGCATGTACGTCAAAGCGTGTCAAAAGTCAGTTGGAAGCTCTTGACACGTTACCCTGCAAGCCACATTCAATCAACTTGGCTCCCTCCGGCTATCATTGTTCTTCAATAGAGCATGCACTTACGAATTAGCATTTTAAAAATATTGTAGAAATCGAAAATTGGCTTCAATAATGGTGTGATCTGAAGGAATAAAATTTTCCCGGAGTATGCGCTTTTTATTAGGTCCAATTGAATTCGCTATCCCAGAGCTGCTAACAACTGAGTCGCCCTAGAAGTAAGTGCCACAGAACAGTTGATTACAGTGCAATACAGCTCTTTATCTCCATAAACTCTCCTATAAACAACAAAGTTGGTTTACTTACTCCTCTGTCCTGCGTCAAACTCACAAAAGACAACAACACCGACGCACCGACGCATCTTTCAAGGTGAGTTAGCCACACGAAGTTGACATCCTCGCGCGCTGGCTCAGCAACACTATGTCATCATGCCATCTGTATCTCCGAAACCTGGCCTGAACTGGGATGCCATATTAAACTCCGATCTCCCCGAAGGGTACTCCACTTTCCGCTGTGACAGGGATCGGGATGCATCTCGTAAGTCCACCGGCGGTGGGGTCCTAATTGCAATAATAGATACACTCCCCGCTGAACTCGTCTTCTCTTCCTCCGACTTACCTTTTGACGGCGTTGCTCTTCGTGTCTCTCTGCCCAACTTCCTTGTCTTGTGTGTATATCCCCTGTGCTTGCCCTTCTCACCTATATGAAGAATTGTTTGACAGTTTGTCTGAAGTCCTTATTGTCAGATTCCCTTCCCTCCCTTTCTTCCTTTGTGGAGATTTTAACCTCCCATGCTCCACTGGTCTAATCATTCTAGCCTTCCAATTCCTTCCAACAACCTCTCCCATTTTCCTTCTACTTTCTTCCTTTATGAACACTTGCTCTGCCCTGAATTACAATACCACCAAAAACTCTCTTTATTTCCTTGCTCACCCCCGTTTGTCAAAACTGATGCTCACCACCCCGCTGTTGAATTTGAAGCGGAGCTCCCTCGTTCAAAACCCAAAGCCAAGCGTAAATCTACTAAGTTCTATTTCCGCAAAGCCAATTTTGACGGTCTGAACTCATCGTGTGATCAAGCTCTAAACTACCATCTCCTCTCCTGTTATGTCCCTTCTTCCTCTGCCTGCCTACGTTCATACCCAAATTGGTTCATAACGGAAATTCTTATTTACATTGGTCTGAAACTTACACTGCGGAAAAAGTTTCGGACTTCTAAGTCTGACGCCGACCTTGCCCACTTTGAGGCTATACGCTCTACTGAAAAGTCAATAGTCAGAGAAGCGCGTAAAAGGTACTAATTGAGCGTCGAAGTCGCCCTTGCCCGCGATAACTTAAAACCCTTTTGATCTCACGCTCGCAATTCTCGTAATCCCACTGAATTTCTCCCTTCCTTTAGCAGTTTTACTGACTCCATTGTCATTGACCTTCTCTGCACCTACTTCTCTTCAGTGTTTTCTACCTCGAGCCCTCCACCCTCTACACCTTTCATAACTGCAGACTCTACCGAATCTCTGGCCATTCCTCTCCTTACGCCTACCTTGGCTGACTTCCTCATTGGTAATCTTGACCCCAATATCGGACCTGGCCCCGATGGGCTTCCTAACCTCTTCCTCCTTAACTGTAGAAAACACATTTCTCTCCCCCCGAGCATAATCTACAACAAAAGTCTGGAAGAATGCTACTTTCCCCATTTCTGGAAAGAGTCCCTTATCATCCCTATCCTCAAGAGCGGAGACCCTTCTTTTGCTGCGAACTACTGCCCCATTTCTCCTCTCTCCTCTTGCTCCAAAATCTTGGAGAGATACGTTAACGACTAGTTGACCGCGCACTTCGGTTACCACATTTTCTTACCGCTCCAGTATTGAAATTGTTGGTGGTTTACTCAAACCTCGCAAACACGCATTTTTCCACCTCTTTGGTGCTATCGTCAGCAGGAAGAACCCCATCAAGATAGACATGCTGTCGAGGTTTTGTCCATTAATATAAATAAGAGTAGTATGAAGTCTGTCCGAGAAATTCAGTTTTGTTGGTGTTTATTTTCAGTCCAACTCTATTTGCTTCTCTTTCAGCATTTCCCCAAGGTCCAAGACTCGGCGGGAGACCAAATATACGTCATCATTGTAGATGATCTGTTTGAGGAGAGATGCCATGGTCCATTGAAGGCATCCACGTTCTGCAGGCAATCTAGTATACAGAACGTCATAGATGTGTAACAAGAAGGGATAATATCGACGACAGAAAGCAACCTTGTTTAACTCGTTTTGAAACTATCCCTGGATGGGGACTTAGCATTTTGCGCCACTGTATGTGGCTCTGATAATAGCTCCGGAATCCTACTGCGTGAAGCAGTCTACGCTCCTTGTTCATGTAGAGCAATTAAAGCGGGCATGTAGATTTCAAATACTGTTTCCAAATTATCCGCAGGGTATTGACGTAAAGGAGGACGGAGAACAGAAACTATAATAGTTTGTTTTCTGCCGATCAGCGAGGCGTTTCTTAATGCGTTCTAGGATTATTTTCGCTATTATCTTTATGACAGCAGGAACACCTGAATATCTTCGAAACTTAGTCTTAATGATAACCACTCCCTGGGGGACCGTCAAGCTCGTTCGAAAACATTGATGACCGGGATGATTTCCCTTCTGAGTGACTGATTCATCATCATTATCAACGGCGCAACAAGCGGTAGCCGGTTTTGCGCCGAGGTTCACCAACTCGATGTCACTAAAAGCTGGCTGGCATCTTCACCTACACCATCGTTCTATCTCAGGCAGGGTCTGTCTCGTCTTCTTTTTCTACCATAGATATTGCCCTTATAGACTTTCCGGACTGGATCATCCTCATCCATACGGAATAAAAGACCTTCCCACCGCAACCTCTTGAGCCGGATTTAATCCAAGATCCAAATGGTCGTGATATCGCTCATAGGTTTTGTCGTTATGTAGGCTACGGGATCGTTCATCCTCATGTAGAGGGCCAAAGATTCTTCGGAGGATTCTTCTCTCAAACGCGGCCTCTTGGCCGCAGTTTTTTTTACTAGGAACCAAGGTCTTCCAGGAATACATAAAGACTGGCAAAATCATTGTCTTGTAAAGTAAGAGCTTTGACTCTATGGTGAGACGTTTCGAGCGGAACAGTTTTTGTAAGCTGAAATAGGCTCTGTTAGCAGACATCAACCGTGCACGGAATTCATCGTTGCAACTGTTATCGGTTGTGATTTTCGACCCAAGGTCATCATCATCATCAACGGCGCAACAACCGGTATTAGGTCTAGGCCTGCCTTAATAAGGAAATCCAGTCATCCCGGTTTTGCGCCGAGGTCCGCCAATTCGACCCCAGATAGGAGAAATTATTAACGGTCTCAAAGTCAACGGTTCCTTCGCTTGCCGCACAGAGAAAATCTGATCTGTTGCTGATTTACCTGGAGTGAAGCCTCTTTGGTATAGGCCAATGATGTTCTGGGCGTATGGGGCTATCCGGTCTAGGAAAATAGTGGAGAATATCTTATAGATACTCAGCAACATGATATCTCTATAATTGCTTCACTGTGGGTTTCCCCCTTTTTATATATGGGACAGATAATGCCTCTTTGCCAGTCGTCAGGCATTGATTTGTTGTCCCACAACTTGAGCATATGTTGATGAACCACATGGTGTAGTTAGTCGCCTCCATTTTTAACCAATTCGGCTGTAATTCCATCGGCTCCTGGTGACTTAGGTTTTTAAGCCGGTGGATTGTATGGACAGTGGCAGTGGTGGTGGCAGCATTTTTCCATTGTCTTCAACTGTCGGGATCTCCAACTCGCCGATGTTTTGGTAGTTGAGCAGTTCATCAAAATACTCAACCCATCGTTCCAATATGCTATGTGTTGTGTTTTCAAAGATGCTCGAAGCAATCATTTATGAAGGTTTGTTAGCGGCTTTTAGTTGCCATCGATAAGGCCTCACGAGGGAAGGGTAGCAAAGGGGAGTTCTCTCGGAAGCGGAGTTTTCTCCAGGACCCAATGAACTTGGTACCTATGGCTTTGCCTTCAACGATTTCAATGGTAGACAAGGTTTCGGAACAGCTCATGCTGTAAATTAGTCAGTTCATTGGATGTATGTCAGTGATTCGGTAATCAGTCCAAAAGATAAAGCGAAAAATCAAAAGCAGATATTGAAGAATCACTGAAATCTGACAAATGAAGAGGTACTAGTTTTGAGAAAACTGCTTTATCTGATATTAATTAAGAACCTTATTTATTCAGCTTGTTATGCAATTTTCAAATAGGCAAGTTTCAGTAAATATAATGCACAAAGAAGCAAATGGTTAATTCTCGAGCGGACATAAAGTTACGCTCCTCACGTTTCCTTGTTTTTGCAGGTCGTGAAAGGGGGGAATGGGCCATTCTGTCCTCCTTCAATAACCTCGACTACGCTGGTGATATCTTCCTACTCGATCACTGAGCTTAGGACTATGCCAAAATTTCTCTGGATTTAAGGAAAAGGAGAAGAAAAAGTTGAACTGCAGATCAATACCAACAAAACCAAGGTCGCGGGTTCCGCATTAACAGACAGAACACCGAAGGGGCCGATCGATTTTCATGCCTACGCCCTAGAAAACATGGCGCAGAACAGAATTGTGTAAGCTTCTCAGAACGGCCTGGAGGGAGCTGAATGAACCGGCAGAATTATTACGTAGGTGTAATAGATCCGTTATTCCCTACTTTGAAGGATAATAACAACCATATATGGTAGTTAACCCCAAAAGTAGAGTTTACTCCTTTTTCGATCGAAAACAAGTGGAGGAATGCATTAGAGTTTTCAATTTTGTATTAACCGTATATAGAAATATCTTATCTTTGCTTCTTAACTGTTTTCTACCTACACCTTAGAAAATTTTTGAATAGCACTTAAATCTTGAAGCCTTTAGCACTCCTTCATGTTTGCTAGGAAAAAGTGTTAATCGTTGTGGATCAATTAACGCATTCCATGCTACGACCCTACATGAAGATACTTTAGTATCTTATTAACATTCGGAATAATTATTCCTTTGATGAGAAAACCTATAATCATCTTATAAAATCTGTAGGTTTTTAGTATCTGTTTATACTAATTCTGTGTTCTGCAGGAGAATAGTGATATCATCTCGGAGGGCATAAAAACTGGGCTACAATAGATATCGCCTCTTACAGTAGCGAATGTTTGCACTTAATTCATTTCCACTGGATTTTTATGATATGCAATTCCTTTCCTTTTACACATAAGACCTAAAAAGTTTCGCATTTTTATGATTACCTTTGCATAATTTTATGGTATTAGCAGACATTGAGGCATTGAGATCTCTTCTATCATTTCCATCTCCTGCACTTTCCCATGGAAATAAATTAACTAATTATACGCCTATCGTATATGGATAATTTTTTATTCCATCTGGAAGTCTACAAAAAGCTATGAAAAGTCTCAATAAAGGAAAGCCCTTCAATAAGGAGAAAAACCACTCAATGCAAAGAACTATTGTCAGCGAGCTACTAATTCATTGTGACCACAACTACACACTTCTTTCACGAAATGAATACCTTTCGGATTCTGTCCACATCCAGTGGTTGTAGTCGTCCATCCAGCAATTGTGGAGAACCAAGAAAAAAAGGAATATGCGACGAATCTTGCCTATTACGGCTATGAGTAATAATCATCGCTAAGTGGTTATATTCTAGAGAGCTTCTTCCATAGTGGGCTAAGCTTCTATGTATTCCGGGACCGGAGGAAATGATGGCCGGCCACGTTTGGATAGGCCGAGGTAAGGGAGAGAAACATTTATAATGTCACACGATGGCGTGAAAAAACGGAAGAAGAAAATATCATAGAAGATTCATTCCATTGGGAATGATGTCCTTAGCGACACGATGAGAGATGATGACGGCTATCGCATAGTAGACATAGTATCATGGTGACATGGGAAGGAAGCAATCGAAAATATTACATTCATGAAGAAGGCAGGCTTGTTTTTGTGACTGGAGCGATGTTGCTTAGATGGGGATATGTTTTATATATCGGGGCTTTTTGCGATTCCTTCCGATTCTTATCTGTCTAGATTTGTACATAAAATGCGTTCTTTAACATTCAAGATATTATATCTGTCCTATTTGGATTCAAAGCTCATGGTCGTCTTGTATGCCTCTGTAAGGACTATGGTCATATTCCTGACTGCTAAAGCGAACCAATCTACAAGAGACTATCATTCTCATTTCAAAGTCAAGTAAATACCTTTCGGCAATGAAGGACGCAATCCATGGTGTCTCCCCAAAGTTACAGCACCAACCCTACCACCTAAGTAATATCATTCGGAAAATTTCACTTGACTAAAGACAAATTATGCGGATGAAACATTAATATGAAGGTGACTAGAGAGATGATGACCAGTGTTGCCAAGTGCTGGTGGTGGTGTCCCTAATAGGGTGAGTGAGTGTTAAATGCGCTGAAAAATGATACCAATCCACTTGAAACGTCGGATGAATACGAAATTAAGTATGACTGTACCTTCGAGTGGGATCGTTTATGGGCTTCAAGTGCGCCTAATGTAAGCCGGAAGACTTGCCACTTTCTATGTACGGACTTCGCATGGAGTGGATATGGTGATGACCACTTAGGATAAAATTCATTTCTGTTCATTTTTCGTATTTTCTCGTCTTTTTTTGGCTCACTCATACCTACTGGATTCATTTTTCCTGTCACAATATGCTGAATTTTTTGTAGGATTGCGACAGGCTTTATTAAGTGGCAGCAGAATACTTAATCCTTATAAAAGATTATGGAAAAGAATTTCCTCCGTGCGACATTGAATATGTTGGAATTTTAGCTTTTGTAATGGACTAGATGTCGGAAAGGGTCGTTATGGAAATTTGCTTTTTAATGGAATATTAGGAGTATGAATGTGATTCGGAAATCAATTGTGACATTGAAGGTTAAACTAATTCAAAAATGGCAGAAGAGGGTATACCGCAGTTAGAAGTTAGTTGTCAATACGTAATGCATTTATTATATAGTAATTGCGATATTGTTTCTGGAGTAAAGTAAATGGAATTCAAATTCAAAAAGGTGGGGTAGTCCTATTTTGTTCCCAGTGAGGGGGGGGGGGTATCTCTAGATCAGTCGTAACGATGATTTTGTCAGCGGAAAAACATATGAGAGAAAATTTGATTGCATATTGCATATTCTGCCAAAATAGAAAAGGGCTTATTCACACTGGATAGTGGATTTTGTTTTTGGGTCCTGCTGCCGAATGAACTCTTGGTGAAAATATGAAAATTGGTATCAATTGGTTCATTCAATACAGACATTTTGGGGATAAAGTACACATTGCCATTGCTACACATCCTCAAATCCATATTATGCGAAGGGTTTATATCCGATTAGCCCGAAGTAACCCAAAACTGATACAGAATTTATTTGAAATGGAAAAAGAATATTAACTGACCTCAATCTTTGAAGAATCGGGGATTCCTAGACAACTTACGAAGCTAGGCTAAGAAGAAAAAAGCCATAAAGCCGGCAGTAAAAATAATGCTTGAACAAATTTTTGTAGAGGTGTGTTTAAATCAAGCACCCGCACAGAGAGAGCACGATTTAATGTTGAGATTACGCATATTCTCCAGCAGAAACCTTATCTTTTGGTGAAATAGTAAACTGTCTGACTTCTGAAGAAGCCTAAACAACCCCGGTAAGGAACACTCTTGAGAGAGCTCTGCTGACAGATGAACATACATTTTTGGGTGTCATACTGGTCCTTCGTATGACGTGCGTTCATTCCATCACCATTTCGTGGTTATTTCTTCAACACCAGCGGGGGGGGGGGGGGGTTGCGACTACCATAAAGGACTTACGGGATAATAAAAGTATGCACGGTAACCAGAGAAGAGCTACCTATTATCCGACAATAATAATGTCATAATACTCCCTAGCCGGTCCCAAACCCGTTTGTGAAAGGAGGAGGGGTGGATAGCCTCAGTTTAAAAGGCTGTACGCCACTGCAGCGTCTGAGGGGGTAGGTGAGAAAAGTGCAAGAACTTTGCAGTCCTGCAGATTACTCACTGAGGAAGCGGGGCGCGTTCAAAATCTTACCGCCCCTTACGTTTACCGCAGTTCGCGCAAGTGCCTGTGCATCGAGTCGCAGACCAGTACCGCTTTGTTACTCGCGTCGACACAATCTCGGCCCCCATCAGGGAGCATGTTCGAGTTGAGGTCATCGGGAAAACTGGCGACCGAGAGTCGATGGGGGCAGAGGCGACGGCATCAACAGCCACGCCGCACTGCAGGCAACAGTTTCAGTACTCGCCCAAGCACTCTTCTCCACCGTCCAGCTGAGGTTTCCGCTGAGGTTCAGGACGAATTCCAAAGAGCGTGTATTGAATTCTCGGATATGGATGCTTTGTATAGACAAGATATTCCTAGCCTCTATGCACCTCTAGCAACTCCGGGAATTCTATCTCAAATCAATGATGAGATTGCATCTCGGCTGTGTGCTGCTATGTCGCTGCTGCAACTACAATCACTTGTGTATTGTGGTGCAGTTGCGGCTATCAGATTGGATGGTCAAAAGATTTGCTTTCGTGTTATTGGTTTGAGTGACCAAATAGATCCACCATGGAAAATTCGTCTGGAACGTCGGTGGGGCTCACTAAGGCAGGACATTTCAGACAACATACGCGAGGAACCAGCGGAGCTTTTTCAGATCTCTCAACGAATCCCAACAGAGATTCCAGACAATACAGTTTTCGGTGACGGAAGCGAAAGAGTATTGAGGTGTACTTTGGCTGTTACTCGCCCAGCATGCTGAGTGAATCACCATCGAAGGCATCCGCCATGCCAATACGCCTGGCATGAATTTTGCGGATGTTACCGGAGAGGAAGTTCGACGAGCCATAAACAGCTTGAAGAACTGGAAGGGTCCAGGTCTGGATCCGGTGCAGAATTTCGCATTTAAAAAATTTACCAGCGCCTTTTGCGAAATGCAAACAAAAGACTGTATAATTGTATTCAAGCAATCTACTCAAAGTATGGTTTCAGGGTTGAGTATGTAGTGAAAATCCTTATTTTTAGGAATTATTTAAGATCAATAAAAATTTTATATGCTGAACAACGAAGTTATAATTTTCTGAAATCCATCCCTATCTGTCGGATAACCCTTTGTTTGCTGAAACATATGACCAAAAAGAAAGGCAAATTCAACACTCTCTATTTCTTATTTAGTCCTAGTCTAGATCCTCTCTCACAGTAATAATGGCGAATGTTAACATACTTCCTACATTGTATATTTCTAACCAAGTACTAGGACTGAATTCAATAAAGTACACACACCTCTTTAGCTGATGTGTGCCTACTCCGAGGGTATTCCTTTCGCTTTACTAGTCAATGAACTTACTCTAGATATGCCATGACCGCTTCGCGAGTGTTAAGCCGACCCACAATGAACTTTTGATTGCTGCGAGAACGCTGGTCAGGAATTTATATGCAAGGTGTGCCTCGTAGTAACTGCTGACGTTACACTGATTTGAGCTAGTCAGCCCCATAGCCTGGACCTTAAAGATGGACATTCCCAGCTAAAATATTATAAATTACTCCCTGTAACTCGGTTTCCGGTTCGCAATTGAAAACTAGTGCTTCTCTTACCCCCAAGAAATCACATACAATTTTAGTCGAAAGTGAAGGCTCTGCTCATTTTTCTTCTTGACAGTGAATGTATAGTGTAGCCCGTAGTTCATACTGACGGAAATGACTGTAAACTCAGAATATTACAAGAGCCTACTACAACATTTGCGGAACAATATATGGCAGAAGCGACCAAAAAGAGAGATTTCTCCTAGCATCAAAACATCGCTGGGCGATGTGGTGGTTGAGGTGCTGATCGTTCATTCTATTGAAGTGCTCACATGGCATTCGTCTGTGCCTTGTTGTCCGCCATGGCCCTTAAAAGGTCAAAGTAAAGAACGCCCAACTTCTACAACGACAGGCAATAGACCCACCGCCTTGCTTCGGTTTCTCTTTATGCATGTGCATTAGGATGTTACCAAATCTGCATTGGTATGCGACTTATTTCCTACAGCCGCATGTGGAGACCTTCATTTTTGACAATCAGGTTTAGGAACTCCTCTGTCTTCTTTATTGTAGGCACGATTAGTGGTAAACTTGGTTTAAAGCATATGTCATTGTTCAAAAGATTGGTATTTCATCCATTACATATTTACTCGGCAATGAGTTTCTCGATTGTCCCCTGATACGACAGAGTATCAATTCTGGATATGTTTTGGTTAGAAAGCTTCATAAAACCGCTAGTAGGCACGGCCCGCGTAAAATCCCATGCGTAAAATTGCGATGCACTTACGCTTCCAGTAGGTGTGATCCTACAGCTGCAAGAGAATTCTACCAATATTAGCTTTAGTCTATCCTACAGTCCACTGGTGGACCCCTTCAACAAAAAGTTTTAACTTCAGTGCTCTAGAAGAAAGCAGCATAATCCAGACAATAATCACTCACTGGCGTGGATTTTGTCTGCTATTCTTTAATTTTGTGGTAAAAGATAAAGCTGTCAATGAAAAAATCTATTTAATCATCAAAGGTGTAGGGCATTGTCGTTCCTAATGAGACAAAAGCACAAATTTTGGAATCTACTTTAAAATTCAAAAGAGCATGATCCTTAAAAGTTACGCTATATTGAAATCTGCCTCCTTCGCTATATCGTTCAACACAGCAAGGTTAGTAAATCTCCAACCAGTCCATCTACATCATTTTTTCTCAGATTCCTCAACGCTTATTCATCGCTTTTGATCCATTTTATGCAAAGGAGTCAAAGAGCATCGGCCATCAACTCGGGGAGGAGCTGTTAAGCACTTCAAACAAGAACTCTGTTGCGATAAGATAATTACAATGTTCTACCCAAAGTTGCATCTTGTGTATAGTGGGGGGTAACCGATTTGATGGTACCGCATTTCATTAGTGAAAAGTTGAAACCCTTTTGCTGGCAGTTGACTTTCCAAATCTCTAGCGACTATGAAGTGTGCTGGCAACGCAGTGCTGTTGTCAGATAACTTACACGGTTAGCTACGTTAGCTCAGTTAGCTACGAGATTGTTGTAACATTGCACCTATGAAAGGTCTGTGCCAAAATAATGCGGAAAACCCATGGTTTTGTAAATACGGTCCTGAGATCAAGAGGCAATGTGAGGAGTGGCAAACTGCAAGCTCTCCTCGATCAAAAAAGCTCGAATGAGCAAATGGAAGATGAAATGAATGCTGATTTGTTCTTTTTTTTTGTTTTTTGATAGAAGGGGAATCGTCCACAAGAAAATTTGTTCCTCCATTACGAACCAAGTTTTCTATAAAGACGTCCTAGAAAGCCCTAGAAAAGGGACCATTCGCATGGGGCCAGACATTGCAAACAGGTGCACCTTTGTCACGGAATTTTTAACCTTTAAAGGTATTCCTGTGGTATCCCAGCCTCCCTATTCATTGGACCTCAGTCCCTGTAACTTTTTCCTTTTTTTGAAGAAAGCCCTCAAGGACGTCATTTCAAAACATCAGAAAAACATTCAAAAGAGTGGATACTTCCAGCTCTGCTGCCAAAACTAGGAACAAAGTCTTCATCGATGTTCAGCTGCCCAAAGGAACTACTTCGAAGGGAATAACATTGATGTCTGAAAAAAATCTAAACTTGGGGACATAACAAATCAGTCTCATTTATTTTCTGTCACCCCTCGCAGCTACCAAACAAAGAAGAAACCTTCAAAAGTGGACATGCGACTTCGAATTCACTCTTTCTGAAGCCATTCTCAATTATCAATACTTCCGGAATGAACTTCAGAAAGCTCATAAACGTATCTTTAAAATAAAGATACAGGTTGGATTATATATAATATATTGACCGGGATGAAGAAAAATATCCGTGAGTACGGGATTTGCGCCCTTACTGAATGATATACATCGAAAGCTTCGTTCCATTTATGGAAATCTCATTGGGGTCACCGGGGTCTCCTGTTCCATAGCGTACTTTGAGCGGATCCGGCTTTATTCCTTGCTTGCTGCTAACCCCTAGCCAGACTCCAGTTACCTCGTAAATCGATCAACATCATCTGACGTATCTGTTGAATCAACGGACCCCCTGCAAAGGGGGACGAGGGTCTAAAACCACCTTTACACCAACTGTAAGCAGGTATTATAGGTGATGATTTTGTTAAAATTATGACTCCGCATCTCAAATTGAACGCGACTTGATTTTTAGCTCAGATTAAGCCTGGTTGGAAAGCATAAGTAAAAGACGGATCGATCCAATTATTTGGGATATTCTGACTGCTTGCCACAGATCCTCCGATGATACCAGCAATTAATTCTGGAACCTATAGGCAGACAACCAATATCTTGAGCAGCACAACTAGATAAAGTAGCGACATCACCGACGAGCCCTCAGAAGCAACGCTATTATGGACAAAGTTATCAGAGTCATTTCAACAATTTTGAACGATGTTGAAAAGTAAGGAAGCTATTTAGTCTAGTCATTATTAGCACAAATAAGGAATTAGTAAACCAAGTTTCCAGATTCCAGTTATATTTCTAAAGGTAATATACTGTTTGGATTTTTCATTCCCTTTGGAAGATTACGGTAGCCATACATTTTTTTTCTAGTCTGTTCAGGCTCGCTAGGAGATGCCAAAAAATTACCTTTCCTTTCTTCAAATTTCACTCGGCAGCGGGACTGACTCATGTGGATTGAGTTTGTTACTTCTATAGGTTATAAGCTTGATCTACTTAGAGTTGAACGGAAGAAACAAGAAGAAGAAGGCAACACTTCGACCCTTATTTTAGGAATTATTTAGCCTGCAGGTTCCAACATCGTTTTTGCAAGGTTTCCTCTTCGCCTCGGGAATCTTTTCTTGGCGTACTTTCAAGCGCAAGGAAGATGCTTAGTTCTGCTCGTTATCCTTGCATTTACAGATGCCAGTATGACAATCGGTTGTAAAAATCACAGGAGCTGCTAAATATAAACCCGGTAAAAATATTTACCCACGATTATATTTATCCCTCGCGATTAATGGATTAATTTTCAGAAATATCAAGATTGCTCTAACAACTACCCGGAAAAATGCAATCGGGAGCCGCTAATAGCCTCTAGAAATAATAGTTACTGTATCATCATAATATGTACGTATGTATTTCTCATGTTTAATCAGACGATCGTGTTAACGTTTAAAAGTTCACTAAGACTTGGTAGGTTAAGGCTGGGAAAATCGGTTTAAAGGTGTCGAGTTCCATTCGAAACGTACTCGTTTCAGATCTAAAATTTCATTTCCATGAATGGGAGGCAAAATAAGACAATATGAGCAAGAAGCTAACCAGTGGCTTAAACGGATCGGGTACCTACCTACTCGAATATCTGCAACTGGAACAACCACATCCAGGACTCTCCGAAGAAAAATAAGTTGATATTTTGAAGGGCAGGGACTGAAGTATTATGGAAGAACTAAGTGGCCTTTTTAAGATACGACTTTTCCAGGACTTCTTGAATGAATCTTCAAAAGATGGCATTCGCTATCGATTGGTAATTGTTTATCATTTTATACAATTTCTAATAGAACGGTGACCAAAATACCGGAGAAATGATTCCCTGAGGTGTGCTTACAGTTGGCTGTACAGAACGACCACCTTATGTTGACAGTATTGTTATAAAATTTGTTAAACATGATGTTAACAATGTTTGGTTCTAAATACGGACCAAATGAAGCTAACTAACCTATAGTGGACAATGTCATGTTACCTTACCTGATTGCGAGTGCTCTAAGCTTCTCCATGCTTGTAAACATGCAGAGCAACGTATTGAAGGCTTACGACATGCTGTTCGAGTCATATACATATTGCATATGTGCATATGCATACAAGCCCGGATTTTATTTTTCTTCTTAAATTTCCCTTTTTTCTCCCCATGCCGTCGACTGAGAAGTGCAAATACCACCTAAAAGTATTGGGTTACGCGGTAAACTGTGGTAATGCTTATGTTAAGTCATGTTTTAAATGACCATCAGATTTATGCAATTTTTGCGTGGAATACACATCATATGTGTACTAGCGTCGATAAAGTAGGACGAAATAGATATATGGAAAGAAAGCGTGAATTGAAATGGCATAATTCATTGTTGAGAGTGGAGGAAAGCGCAAAGCCACCGAACTCAAAGCACCGCAAAATTTCTTTGATCTCAGCCTTATAACGCGGAAAACCCTGAGTCGGATCTAACAAAGATCCGTCGCGCAAGAATTCATCATGATATCCTTGAAACAAGCGCAACTGGTTGCATTACCATCTGTGAATGGTAACCTTATCCACCTTCAATTAGACTGGAGTAGCAAGTCACTGAGTTCAAGCCAACGATGAAGGCGAATAAGACCCGGCCGAGTCTTCGCTCGCCGCAATGGCGGTGTATGATTTTTATGAATTAAAATTTAAAAATATATTGCAGCCATGTCTATGCGATCAACTCGAAATTGTTTATTGTCTATTTATGTAAATGCAGTCGCATTGAAGCACGGCTCGGAAAACCTCATCACTGCGAACAATATAATTTACATCCACCACTTCTAGATGCTCCATGTCGTAACAATTAAAATGGCATTTAACAATCACCTAATGGCTTATTCCCGCCTTCGTATGCAGTTTGGATGCAATAAAACCCCAGGTTATAACTTTTTCGTATTGCCATTGACGCAGCCAGCATTCTACGAGTATTCTGCATGACGGGAACATCATCATGTCTGCTCGAACCTTACCCGGTCCGTGGATGGCTTTCCAGGAACCTTCCGAACATGGGCTACACGATAGTGCAGATAGCAGTAAGGACTGTGATATGTGAGCACCGATATGACTTGGAAAGTAATAACTGACATGTGAATGTGCTCATAATGTCGTCGCTGATGGGTTCGGGAATGAAGTGTTTGCTGTACCCAGTTATGTGCCTTATGGCGGTTCTGGTATGGAGAATTTCATTTGAGATTTGTTTATTCTTGAGAATGTCTGAATATTTGACTTGATTTGTCCTTTTAGGTGAATGGATCGGAGAGGGAAAACTTGAAGATTGCATTGCTTGGTCGATGAAAGATATTTTTCAGTGAGGAATGCATGTAGTTCTGCTCGTACAAATTTAGCTTTTGGTACACGGAGTTCATTTAGAAAACAATTTTTAAATTGTTAATCAGTTTTCAATTAGTTTTCTGAACAAAATAAGAAGTCGTTCAGGTTATTTTAGAAGTTTCTACGAAGTAGACTGGTTGCCTCTTTTGGTGTACAGAACATGGCTAATTTGTATTCAATTTGTCAATAATATTAACTTTAGACACAACGCTATATGAGCCATTGAATTGAATATTGTTAAACAAAATGTACAGGTTAGAATAATCCCAGCTATCCTTGGCACTATGGTTTTCGCGGGCAAATATAGTATTTTCCGGAAGCATAACGTTTCCTGTCCAATCAGTGCCTTTGTTTCCCAACACTTTTTTATTCATCTATTAAATAAGTTATCAGACGAGTATAAAATTGATAGACACGGGGTAGCTTCCTCTAAACTACAATTTTTAGTTTTCAATGTAAAAATATATTTCGGGAGCAACTTACCCCCTTCATCAGTACAAAGCTACTAAAAACATTTGGGGTTATACCGTTCTTTTGTACTTATTCACTAACTACGTAAATTACTTTTAAACATTTTTTTAAACTATCAACCTAATTACCTGTTGATAACCGCGTCGCGTCTTCTCTCAAAATTTCTAAACTTTCCCAAGGGTCCAAGGTGTCGTTCGGTTTGTATGACGCAAGAGCTCAAGATTCTTCTGTTGAATGGTGTGGGCTTCCTCGACTATGTGCGCTGCCACTGATGATCTTATGCACCACTTTTGTTTCCGAACACCACTTACCGCTTCCTTGATGTGTTCATTAAATCTAGTCCTTATCAGACGTTTAGTCTGTCCTATGTATATCCTGTTACACTCCCTGTACGTTATTCGGTAGATCCTGCTTTTTTCCTCAGCTGCCAAAGGACCTTTGACGCTTCACAGTAAATTCCGCAAAGTGGACGATCGACTCGAACCTACAACTTCCAGTTGAAACTTTTTTATCTAATTCCTGATGTTGTTAAATAGGTCGAAATACGGGATGCTTTTCCGTCACGTGTTTGTCTCCTTATGCTGCGGGAATAGTGTTGTATAGGCATGCCTATTATGTTGCTCGATTTTCCTTATGATCAGCTTCTCAATAGTCTGAGGTTTATAGCCATTCTTAATAGCGGTGTCAATAATATGCTGCCGTTCCTTATTGAAGCCATATTCCGAAGGAGAGTGTATGATCAGTCGGTGAATCATGCAATCGCTACTCCCGAAGTAGTTTTGTAGAATCTATCCCGAAACGTAAAATATTCTTCGTTCATGCAGAGCCTCGCAAGGTTTACATAGATTCGAGCTTTTCTTCTTCATTCCGGGCCAGATCCAAACTGGCTCAGCCATCTCTCGAGCTCGAAAATTGACTCTTTCACTGGCGTGTTGGGAAACAATGCCTTCACGTCGAACAACACCATCACCTCATCCTCACTCATCCCCTCAATGCGTTGCAGCTCCTGTATTAGTTCATGGGAGTTGGTCACTGAATACTTACTATTCGTCGTCCCGAGGGCCTGGCATTCATTGATCAACCACTTGGCGATATTGTACGTCGGTGAGTTCCAGTCCGCAATGATTTCTCGCATCTCGTCCCCCTCCTTGTGGATTTTCGGTTGGCATCTGATTCTTGAAAGCGTAGAATTAGGCATTCGGAGTCGCCCAATGTTCGAAATATCGCACTAGCTTCCTTCAACGTTCGATCGACCCTTTTGATAGATTCAGGAAGCGCGTTGTTGCGCAATTCGAAGAAGATTCCACTCTCCAGTTTCCGTAAAACAGCACTGGGGGTAAGTTGCTCCCGAAATATATATTAACATTGAAAACTAAAAATTGTAGTTTGGAGGAATCTATCCCGTGTCTATCAATTTTAGGCTAGACTACAAATAGGAGACAAAAATCTAATCTCTCAGGGGAGTCTAGTCTTGCATAGCATAACCTGCGACTTCAAATACATCGAAAGTCATGCCAGTAACCGTTTCCGTAGTGAAATTATTTTCAGACCTCAATCTCTTTTTCTCATCACATGTTTCGATAAGTGATGGCAAATTGGCTTATCCCCGGGCTACCAGAACTTATATACAATGGATTGACAATGGAATGGCAACTTTTACCACGTGCTAATATTCCATGGTAGTGCAGGTAACGTATCTTATATATAAGTAGATATATAACCCATGAAACATGCGTATATACATGAAAAAGTATCAATCTTTAGAAGACTGTACGCTGGTAGTGTTCTAGTATCCCCTTTTGCATATAGTCTCAACCTCACATTCTCAAGACACCGAGTCTATCAACAAAACGTTTTATCACCGTAGCTCACTATGGTCCTTATATTTGAGAGGTGCTACGGGAACAACTCGGCCAACCTCTTTGAATGAAGAAGAAACAAGGACTAGCACCAAAGCAGAGAGGGAGGTGCCAGAAATCCTGCAATTTTTCCTGCACAAGTGAGAGTAGAGTACTAAAATGCAGCAACTGGGACGGGGTAGGGATGTAGAGAGAAAATCCAGGGGTGAAGATTATGTGGATCTGGAGTGAAAACTATGCGAGCCCCCCTATTATCTCTTTTTTCCATTGAAACTTCTATTCCAAGCCCTCTGGAGAACTCCGAGCCCGGGGGAATCCCCACCTTTCACCCTCCTTTCGTGAGGCCTGGGGTGAGTCAACACTTTCCCTAAACTTTCCGGTATTGACTAAATTCAAGAATCAAATCCTAGCAGATTATCTCATGATAATGAATGAAACCACGATTGTGAAGTCCTAGTGCCTAGGCATCTCTCAGGCTTTTGGAGGAACATTTGGTTCTATTTTTCTTTTGCCCTAGAAGAATACTGCATTACCCTCATGGATATGTAATAAACATTGAAATTTGAGAGGGTGAAAATTACTACTCGGATTGGCTATACCCAATCGCGAGGACAAAAATATCCCCCAGACATAAAAAAGTTCATTGTGGCTTCAAGAAGTTAAGTACGCCATACCCATAGTAGAAGGCACTCTATTTCCTCAATCTTGCAGCAACTACCAAGCTGCTGGCAATTCTTGGATAGCCCACTAAAGACGGTCTTTATCGGTCAATACAAATCTCAATCAACACAAATTTCTCACTGTGGCAGTGTAAACGAAGAACAGGGTACATTTAAAATTAAGACAAAATCTACATCGTTTCTACTAATCTTGCTTCTCGCAACAGATGTTACAGGTGCCCAATAATTTCATTAATATTTCGGTGATAGTCTCTGAAGGACTTTTTTACCCCTGCATTCGACTGCGAATCTGCTTTTATGGACCAGTTGTGAACGTAGTGGTAACAGATGATCCAAATTTCCACTCGGATTGAATATGGTCAACCACGAGGGAAGAGCTATCCCAAACATAGAAAAAGTGGCGAAAGTTGATTGCACATGTTAGAAGCGTCTGGTCAAAATGCGTCACGACCCTGGGCTATCCTCACTCGGAAATGTTGCAAGGGGGGCGGTTCTTTTGGGTGATTCGGTCCGTTTCAAGCCTTATATAAAGCTTCACATGTCCCAACGTATCATGTTGGGACCGTGCCTTAGTCTGAAATGCTATTTTAAATAAATCGAGAAAATTCACAGAAAATACACGTGACCTAATTAGGAAAGAAAATCCAGAAATCCCCATCTAATGTCTCTTCTACCTCAAATGTCAATGAGGCGCTGCCCCGGAGATTTTAAATTAAAATGCCCCTATGATGTGATATTTACTGTGCGCTAAGACGAAACGCGATGACGGAGGATCCTCAAACCAAAAGAATAATGGCGTGAATTCATTACTGAGGTTTCAATGATTTCACAGAATCAAACGAAAAATCAAATGGTAAGTTAGCCATTTAGAGGCAAGGGAAAAGTTAAAAAGTAAAAATAGGATGAGAAAGTTAAAGAAAATAAGATTAAATAGAAAATTTAAATAAATGGTAGCGTAAATAATAATAGAATCATATGTCCACAAAATTTTATTTGAATCGATGTAACGGTTTTGAGGAAATGTGCGTGTGACAGACAGATAAGCAGACAAACAACCGAACCGATTCTAACAAGGTGTTGCTTTGCACTGAAAGTTACAAGAGGAATTAATTTAAATAACAATATAAAAGACAAAACCGGATCCAAATGTTTCCTTTTCTTCATAAATTTATGTCTAGGGCTTACTACGAAGACGGCCCTACATTGATGATTCACATTCCCTGGAGCAATTTACTCGATAAATCTGCAGCCGTAACTTCAAATGCGTATGAAACCGGACCAAAAGGAAGCCAAAGGAACTCCATTTTCCCAGCACACGATTTGTAGCGTGGTTCAGTGGATTATCTGGGATTTTCTCTTTTTTTTTGTCAGGTTATGTACCTTCGGGTAAAAAACTGCATTTCTCTAATTATCACATTTATCGATATTATTTCGTGCAAATTTTTGACGCGTATAAAAGGAACAAAAAATGTCCGGTGAGACTAAGTCCTTAATGTGACACCTCTCGTCTCAAGCCCTGGATTTCTCTCCAGGTGTAAGTGAATACAAACGGTTAGACTCACGTCTTTTCACAGTCGCTTCCTGTTGCCTCCAAATTCTATTCTTGAAAAAACTGAAACTACCGAAAGGGAAGTAATCTCGCATGTGCGAACGATATTTGGTAATTTTTCCCGGTCGACCTTCGTCGCCTTCGAAAAACTAACTCCCTTGTCCTGAGTAGTTTTGGAATTATTACAAACAGTAAATGTGGATGAACGAAAAATGGTAAGAAAATGCCTTAAAATCTAACAAAATGCAATTAAATAATTGTTGTCGAAATTGGATCTACGCACGAAAGGCAGGAAGCAAAGCCATAGTGTGCTATTACCAGATCAACGGGCGGTTTGAGCCAACTTCATCAGTTGAAGTCCCTAAAACTCAATCCCCTTTCTGATCAAAATACTTCCACAACATTACGTTCTTAAATATTTTTGTAATATATGGCAAAATGCATTTAATTGTACGTTAGAATGAAAATTTACACATCATGGTATTACCAAATATATTGAAAGGAGCTTATTCACCAATTAAAAATTTTGAAGCAAAGTTACTCGATCATTTAAAGAAAAAAATATTAAGAGGACGTTTATGTTATGCATAATATTCTGACGTGGGAATGGAATATAGGAAAGTGGAAATAAGTTGGCGATTATAATATAATAAAAATACTATATAATAACAATAAGGAAAAACTGCAAGCACTCAAATGAATTTCTCTACGAGCTCGAGTCCTGAAAGCAACAGATACTTTAAGATGGCTTATTTTGTCTGATCCACCGCAGATTCTACAAATTACTACGCGAAACCTCTGTAATACTGTAAGATCTAGTTTCGTTTTTGTTCTCGGAGGCAGTACCCTCCGGCCCCTTCCTGATATTTCATAACTAGAAGAACTGCTTCTGATCCATCAGATATGATAATTTCGGATAGTCGTCTTCAAAACTGTTCTTGAAAGGAGTCTTAAAGCTACCTGAAACTGTGCAGTTTTAGATTTTTAGTTATACTATATACAAATATTATTTTGGAAGATCTGAAAGAATTCATGACAAGTAGTAGTTGCAATCGGATGACATTAAAGGATTTCACTGCAAAGGTTCCTTCTAGTACAATATACTCTTATGGGGTAACCTCCGATGCCTCATGCAAAAATTAAACAAAGAAAGATTGTTCCTGATGTCGGTCAATAGGATGAGGATGATCCAGCCGGGAAAGTCTATAAGGGCAATATCTACGGTAGAAAAAGAAGACGAGGCAGACCCTGCCTGAGATGGAGCGATGGCGTAGGTCAGGACGCCACACAGCTTTTCGGGATATCGAATTGGTGCACCTCGGCGCAAAACCGGAATGTCTTGAGTTCCTTATTAACCTTATTAATGCAGGCCTAGACCGGATACCGGTTATTGCGCCATTGATGATGATGATGATTTGACTTTTTGGGTACTATAAATGTAAGCAAGGAATTTTAAAAATGGTTTATTAATTTTTATCTATCTTTACTCATTCAGTTTTGGGGATAGTTTTTCTGTGCCGGGCAAATTAGGGTAGCACGCAGCACTATTGTGTATATATGGTATCGTTATAAAATGTATTTACTGAAAGGCAGTTCAACAGACTTTCCAATAACAAAGTTCGATGTGGATAGCCTGATTTAGTTTCGCAAGTATATTCACCCACATAAGCAAGCACATTCTCCAGGCGCATACCTAAATCACAAAATGGATAACGGAGGCGAGTGGCGATTACCACTTTGAAATAGCATTTTTTTTTCTAAATCCAAAATCGATATGAACTTCTGAATATATCCGCGTACAAGCTTGCATTGCAGGTGAACTTCTAAGTTTACAACGGGGCATATCGTCGTGTATTTCTTACATATGCTTTCTTTACATGTTTGTCTTTAATTTAAAAAAAAAGAAAAAAATATATATACATCGTCAGCTTGTTTGCAAAGTGAGGATTATTGGTAATATTACATAAATTCCACTTGTTCGGGTACGCATGCAAGAATTGTTGTCTAATCAGGGATTATTTGCAAATGAGAATGGTAATCAGGATTTCTACCTGGAGGGGTGAGAATAAGTTTCCACCCTAGTAGAGTAAAGTTTGTCATTCAATTTAATGTTAAAATACAAAATAGGCCGCATTTAAGCTGATTAGTTGAATCGTTTCTTCCATAATGTAGTTGGTAAATTCACCATTAAATTCCTATAATCTGAACAATTCCTCAGCCCACTGTCTGGTACCGTTACAAGAATTGAATTGTTTCCCACTGGATACACGGAAGCTAACATAGGTATGGGGGATGATTATTATTAACTCCATTCTTTGAAATCATCAAATCTCGCCACACGGCTGTTCTAGAAGGATGAAAAAAAGTCCGTATTATCACGCAATTTTCATTTCAAGGACGTGGTGGCTCAGTCTCATTTAACCCAGGACGAGCAGGACGAGCACAAACATCCATGTCACAATCACTTTGCACTTGCATTTCACGTTTACAGTTACAGTAGTTAGGTCTTCTTCGAACTCACGACAAGTAACTTATGAAGATATCTCCTTGGCTCCCATTTGTGTTAAGGGAGTGGTCGAAAATTGCATGATCGATAACCGGAAAAAAGGAAATGTTCTAGATCTGTGGTTCCCATTGAAGTGTGTTACTGTCATATCGTATTTTAAACTCCCTGAAATTTTTAGGATCGAGCTAGCGGAGAAAGATCTAGAGCTGCACATCAATGAAGACGCGACGAAATATAAGTTTTGGAAGTCTAATTCAGAATTTTCCAAACTAATTTCAGGTTTTTTATTTCAAATTCAGACTTTTCCATTCCGAAATAAGGATTCTTCGTTTCAATTTTAGAATTTTTTTCAATATTCAACTTTTATACCAACTTTTCACCACTGAATAACGATAGAGCTGGGATTCCTTTTCTATCATTATTTGCTTTAATGAACTATTTTGTATTCGGTTTGGAATGGAGTCCTCTGTCAACTGTCTATACTTTTTGAAAAGCAATATTTTGGATTCAACCCATAATTTGCGGTCGCCTCCTTGTGTCTATGCCCAGCTTAATTAAGTAAATAAGCAACTTCTAGGTGAAAGAACTTCGGTAGAAAATAAAGTAATAAAAGCAGTTAAAATGGCTCCCGACTCCTCGCTTGCTCCGCGTAAATATTGGGAAGTAATTAGCAAGCCTACCATTTAAACTGCTTAATACTTAGAAAGCCCGCTCGATTGTCAGTGAACATTAATGAGATTCTAGACGAAAGGACGGAATTAATCGTAGTCACAAGTACAGGATTTTATATCTAGCAATGATGAAAAAAGCAGCAAAAAATGAGAGGATTCCACTTATTATCAGACCGAATACCATGGTGCCTTAAAACAAATAGTAATAGAAAATTGGCAGCTCATTCTTAGCTAGTGGTCAAAAGTTAGTATAAAAGTAAAATATTGAAGAAATTATTTTCTTTGAAGTTAGAAAATTTTGACTTTGGAATGGAAAAGTTTGAATTTGAAATGGAAAATTATGAAATTGATTTGGAAAAGTCTGAAGTTGATTTGTAAAAATCTAAAATTAGTTTAGAAAACTTTTAAGTGGTTGGGGAAACTCTGAATCGTACTTGCGAAACCTGCATATGATGACAACGTCAGTACCAAAAACCAAAGAAGGAATAACATCAAATACCAATGGTCATATGGCAACAATAAAGAGACTGCACACCAATAAGGAAGGCAAAAAATGATGGGTCGAAAGGAGGTCGTTGCCTGACTAAAACGATTTCGACACGCATCGCATTTGTCCAAGAGGGACGACCACAGGAGATACTCCGAGACCATGAAATTGACCCATTCAGAAGGAAAGATTCCGACCAATACTCATACAGAACAGAGCCCTGATTCGGAGGAACTACCTTTCAAGTAGGTTGAAGCAAAATTAATTGAGCTATCCGAATTCATCCAGGACAAGCACAACGTGCACCAAGCTATTAAAAACATGGTGAGAGCCATTAGGGTCCTCTATAATAAATCAGTGTCCAGATAGCTGAGTGGTTAAAGCACAAGGCCGTCGTATGGAAGGTCGCGGTTCAAATTTCACTGGTGGCAGTGGAGTTCGTATCGCGGTTTGACGTTGGATACCAGTCGACTCAGCTGTGAATGAGTACCTGAGCCAAATCAGGGTAATAATCTCGGGCGAGTGCAATGCTGACCACATTGCCTCCTACAGTGTACTGTAGTCTACCGTTACGGCCTTGAATAAAGGCCTTCAAGGCCTTGATCCAAAAAGGATTGTTGCGCCACGATTATTATTATTATTATAATAGATCACACGCGGAGAAAAGAGGTCCCAAGGGAAAGTCGAAACCTGAAATTCATTCAGCGTTACAGGCGACCCAAGCAACACCAAACCGTAGTGTTGCCGACCTGCCAGCAAAGAAAAGAGAAAGATCTTCTAGAAAATCAACAGGCGCGTAAGAAGAAAAAAGTACACCAGCAGTTCCGAAGAAGGGAGATGCCCCAAGTGCGGGAATGAGCAATCGAAGGGAAACTTAAGCGGGGCGCAAATGGTAGATGGTCATTAATAAAAAAGCTAAGAAGGAAGCAAAAGTGCGATTTTGCCCAGAAGCAATTGTTTCCTCCACTAGGGGCGATTTGTCGTACGCGGAGATTCTAAAAAGGATGAAATCTAATCCCTAAAGTATCTGGGTGGAATTGTCTACATGACCTGAAGGACCCAGAAAGACGATCTCATGTTTGATCTGAAAAAATTCGGCTTGAGCAAAGCCGAAGGCTTTCGCACTCAAGTGAAGAACCCGCTTGGGAAGGATGTCATAGCTCCGACCCAAAAGCATGAGAATTGCATACAGTGCAAGAATCTTGACGAGGTGACATTCAGAAAAGAACTATGGCCTGCATTAAAAGGACAATTTAAGTTGGAAGAACTGGATAAGAATAATCTATTGTGAGCTTGAGAAAGGTCTATGGTAATACTCAAACGTCAGTGAAGGCAGCGTAGAAATTATTATCAGCCGGAAAGGTTTGAATTGGATGGATTATCTGCCGTTGGCGAGAGCAGGTTTCATTAAAGAGGTGCTTCAACTACCAGCGATCCGATCAAAGCAGACGGCGTGGGGATAAAGGGCATATTGCCGAGGAGTGCAATAGGAACCTCAAATGCTTATTGTGCGAAAGAAAGGAAGGAATCGAAAACTGGAACAATGCAGGAAGTGGTAAATGCCCGCAGTTCAAGAAGGCGTGTGTGTGTGTGTGTATGGTGGGGGAGAAGCTACAGCTTCTGAGCACTCAGGCCGTGTTGGCCCATTGTACTCGCCATCCCCGTCTAACGGAATATTCCGGATTCGTTAACGTATCGCAGGATTTCCGTTAGTGGATGTGATGCTACCCGTCGCAATTGGAGAACATCGGCACCAAAGATCTGATGCCAGGAAATGCTCCATGGGTTCCGCTTCCTCATTACAGGAGAGACACGTATCATCTTCGGTAATTCCTATTCTGAACATATGCCCAGCTAGTGAATTATGGCCTGTCAGAATGTCCACAATACACCTGCAAGTCCTCCTGCTTTTCGACAGGATAAACTTTGCGGTACGTATGTTGGGTTCTGGCAGGAAAAGTTTGGTGTGTCGAGCAGCATTTAGGCTCTGCCACCTGTCATTATGGGAAATTTGTTCCCAGTTTTTGAAAACAGATTTTGCCAATGCTACTGATACCCCAATTGCTGGCTCCGGTCCCGGCATAGGGGAGATTGACCCCTCTTTCGCTAAAGCGTCCGAGATTTCATTTCCTTCTATGCCACAGTGACCAGGTACCCAGAGTAGTTCCACCGTATTGAATCTAGACATTGAGTTCAAATGGTTGCTGCATTCCTGAACGATTTTCGAGGTGATCAAAGGACTGCTCAATGCCCTCAGTGCAGCTTGACTGTCACTGCAGATTGTGATGCGCCTGCCCTTCAACGCTCGTCAATCACCCAGTTTGCCACCCTTAGGATCGCATAAACTTCGGCTTGAAAAACCGTTGCATATTGTCCCAAAAGAAAAGCCCACTTCCCGGTTTTATTCGAGAGGTAGACTCCGGCTCCAGAACCCACTTCTGTTTTTGAGCCATCGGTGTAGAAGACTTTCGTATATCCCGCCACGCATTCCTCTGGGTCTTCCCAGTCCTCTCTACGCTTCAGGGTAACTACATATCTTCTACCAAACAAATGTATGGGGGCACGAGAATCGGAAGGCATTGTAAGAACTGCATTCAGTCCTCCCAGTAACTCTTCCAATGCTCTGTGCCCCCCACATCCGTTGTTTTCCCATATATCTAATCGAATTAGCCTATGAGCTGCTCTCATTGCAGTGCTTTGAATGAATATATCCAGTGGCTGCAAACTGAGTAGTGCATTCAGAGCTGCGCCGGATGTCGTGCTCATGGCACCAGTGATACCCAGACAAACAGTTCTTTGCAGTGCGGCTAATTTACGGTGAAAAACTTTTTGTCTCACCTTAATTCACCACACTACGGATGCATATACGAACATCGGTCTAATGATGGCAACGTATATCCACATTAACACATGAAGCCTGAGTCCCCATGTCGAGGCAAAGGTCCGTCTGCACAGCCCATGTTTATTCCAAAGAAGTTTTTTATCTAGAGTGACCCCCAGATATTTCACTTCTTCGGAGAGTTGAAGGGTAGTACCCCTCATCTCAGGGAGACAAAGTCCCTCCAGTTTTCTCCTTTTTGTGAATAAAACCATTATGGTTTTATTTGGATTAACTGACAAACCATGTCTAAGGCACCAGCTGTCTATCAAATCAACGGCACGCTGTATATTCCTACACACCGTTCCAAGATCCCGATCAACAGCAAGTACAGCCATGTCATCAGCATAAGCTTGAGCGTGTATTGGCAAATTTTGCAGTTCGCATAGCAGTGAGTCGATCAGCATACTCCACAGAAGCGGCGAAAGCACACCTCCTTGGGGGCAGCCCTTCATCGCCTCCGTAGTCAGGTAGCGATGAACCCCTACCTCAGCGCACAACAATCTTTGCGTTAGCATAGCATGGATCCACTTAATTAAAGCATCATCAACACCATGCGCTCTGGCGGCATCACAAAGTTTTTGAAAAAGCGCACAGTCAAAAGCCCCTTCAATGTCCACGAACACCCCATCGCGTACTCACCATTCAAAGTTGCATCCTCTATCTTTGTGACCAAAGAATGAAGAGCAGACTCACAGGACTTTCCACGTTGGTAAGCATGTTGGTTTTCACTAAGTGGGTGTGATCTAAGTGCGTTTCCACGAATGTGACGCTCCACCAATCTCTCCAAACCTTTCAGCAAGAATGAAGTCAAGCTGATTTGTCTGAAGTTCTTTGGATTAGAATAATCATCTTTCCCAGGTTTCGGTATGAAAACTACCTCAACCTGTTGCCAAGAAGAAGGCACGTAGCCCAGAGCAAGACATCCTCGAAAAATATTTCTTAGAGGAGGGTATGGAGCATTTAGAGCGACCTAAATGCTCCATACCCTCCTTTAGCATTGCCGAATAGATGCCATCCATGCCAGGTGCTTTGAAATGTTCTAAGGACAGTATGGCAGCTCTCACCTTTTCATGGGTAACAACCGCTTTCGCAGTGTTCCAGTTCCCCTTGCAACACTAGCGTGCTGAAGGGGTTGCAAGAACCGTCAACTCTCCCCCTACCACTTCTCTCACCCGTTCTCCCGGGTGGTGTACTTCCAGGAGGGTCTGTACTGAGTCCAGTCTGGAGTTCAAGAAGGCACTGACTGCAATTTAAAAATGGGGTTTATTGAAATGAACCTTAATCATTGCAGGGTCGCTTGGGACTTACTTGAGCAGACCACTTATGAATCTCAGATGTAAATTGGCATCATAAGTGAACCCTATTGAAATCATGACGGCGGTGTACGTGTCACTGACTCGACTGGTAGAACGGCGATATGGGCGTGCGGTTACCAAGCTATATAATGCCCCATGAGTCAGTTGACGAGTGGTTTCGTGTGTGTGCAAAAATAAGCGGGGTGTACGTGCACAGCTGCCGCGCCCCACCCAGTCTCACATTGTCCGAATTTGAAGACATATTAGACAACCTTATTCTCGATGCAAGGTACGAAGTCCAAAGGTGATTGCGCTGACTCAAACGCGCAAGATGACGAAGTCTATTAGAACCCTTTGCCTAGTTGCATTTAGTTTTGGTCAATGAAGTAGATGCAAGCACCGTTCGCAGAGGGGGTCTTCCTCAATTGTAGCCCTGACCTTTGTCAACCCTGCACTGGCACGTGCCATGCCCTGGCATGTTAATGAGGACTACACCAGCAGCGATCAACGGACTTTTTGTTTTCCTTTCTGTCGTCTACAAAATGATCATACAATCCACCTTGATTCATAGGAATGTATCATTCGATATAAATATTGTCTCTGGTTCAAATGTGCTGCATGGTTTTATGGGTGTAGTGGTGTTGATTCTACTACCCTTCTGAAGTTCCAAGGAACTGATGTTTAAGATGACTTGTGTTTGGAGTTTTCTACAAAAATTTACTATCTAACTTTATCGTATTAGATCCATGTTTCCGTTTTGCGAAAGCTTTCTGCTTTCCTTCGGTTTTCCTTTTTTTTGCATTTTTCAGTGCCCCACGTTTGTCCGTTTTCGACAAAAGATTATTCGAAGCAGGAACCAACGCCACAGGACAAATTTCACGTTTCTCTAGTGGATTTTCTTCAAGCGTCAATAAAATCTACCGAAACTCTAGAAAATTCTAAAAAAGGTCCGCACTGTAATCTCAAATTTCGAGTCAGACTTTAAAGTGGCTGGTGGCTGAGAGGTATAGATTGAGGTCAACCTATGTTCTCGTTCCAATATCTCTTGCTTCCAAGGGGAATATTTTTTTCAACTTTTTTCTTCGAGCTCCTTTTGAAAATCGTAATAATGTGCCATTAATTTAATTTAAAAATTATCCAGTAGCACATTCCATATGAGTCCTCCTTGTCGGCAGCTATAATCGTCATATTTAGTGAATTAAATTTGAATATTATACTCAAATTCAAATTATTGAAGCCTGGTTTCGTCTTAAAACATTCAAAGAATCTTTCCTTTAAATTCTGACTACTCTTTTCAGATAAATGTTATAGTTATTGAGCTTGCAAGCACTCTTCTTTAAAGTTCTCGCAAATTTAAAGTTCCAATGCATAAACACCTCCCAAAAGTACTCACAAAAACTCTGTTACTCCTTCCTAGCTGTACGAAATCCGAGGAAAACCTTCATACATACCAAATTGTATACAAAAACCCGGAGACGACAAAAAAGGGGCACTGACATCAGTAAAAACTCCAATATGGAATCGCTATCGATCCCTTATCCAACGCGACAGTTTATTGTGCTTGTAGGTATGAAGCTCCACTGCATGCAGCTCGGCTCCGTTCCGATGCACATCAAAAAAAGGGTTGTTAAATTTTCGCTTGGAGCACTTTTAAATGTTTAATATCATCCCCGTTTTTATAACAAGCTTTACTAGACTCCACGCCATTTGCAGGAATGATTCTAGCACTAGAAATGTGATGAGTGTTTTCGCTGATGTTTCTGTTGGTCATGAATTAGTTTTAGCTCCTCTGAGGGGTTCGCAATGGCTGTTAGAATTCGTAGAGTGAGTCATTTTGAATTCAGTCCAGCGTAGATTCATTACTTTAGTTTTAGCTTTAAGGTGATTTCTGCACTCTTGTAATAGCGAGTCTACCCCTACGGTGGCTTCACAGTATGTAGTCTCAGATTCCCCACGAATAACTCAAAGCCATTCAGTGCATTCCTGTCGTACGACCACCTTAGAACCTTTCCTTCTTGAAATTCCTCTAAATTTCCATCCAAGACTTGTTTTTGTCCCGTTATCGAAAACGCCGCGACATTTTACAAGGTGTAGATAAGAAATTTGTGTTAGTTTTCAGTTAGTCGCCGGTCATTTCGATCTTCCCCCCGGTCGCCTCAGGCCCCCGTCCAGCTCGACTGCATCAACTGCATATAGGGAAATTATTGAAATTGAAGTGCAACATGTAATGATATCACAAATTGTCGTGTAAAACGTATGTTCGTATGTTGCATATTAAGTAGACGTGATAGGAACTAAACTTCAAGCGGGCAGGCTATCTGGGGGCGAAGTCGGTCGCTCTTCGGACTCGGGAGGGCGGACGAGCTGGCGTATAAGAAGGTGCATTTGGAAAGCATTTAACGTGAAATTAATGAGGCAATTATCAAGCAGGTGCTTATGTTCTTTTCTTCATTTCCTCGATAATGCAATGCGAACGGGAGAGCTGAGGTATTTGAAGTTGTACTGGTGCTGCCGTTGCTGGTGGTGTTGTGCTGACAAGGAGCTGCTGCTGCTTCTTTTCTGTCATTCCATTCGACCTGCTGTAAAAGACATGGTGACACCAGGTCTTAAATGCTAGTTACGTTTATATGGACAAGCTGCTGTTAATTTGTTGAAAATGCTCTGAATTTTTCTTTGATATGAGAGGGGTCGTTAAAAAGATAAAGAAGTTACTGTGGAGAGGTTACAGTGGTAGCGCTTCACGATAGTGGGATGATTTACGTGAAAAAAGTTGTAATTGGTAATTAACACATTTTCTAATGGTGAATTTGATAAAACGATAGATTAAAGGGGAGTTTTGATAATGTGGTTCCTACTTTCTTAGACTTCTCGTGATTCCACATATTAAGGCAATTGAGAATGGCTTTATGTATTTACACCAGTGTCTGGCATATGGAAAATCAGCACCTACTTCACAGTAAAACTGGTGGTACTGCTCGAAAATCTTCTTCTATACGTTCTAAATATGAAAATTTAATGGAGCCAGGGGATAAGTTCTCGGTGAGTCCATGGTGGGGTAATAATGTATCCATTCGGTGACTAGTGTTTTGTGATAATTTATTTCACTTAATTCTATAGCCTTATATATCACGTATTAAAGCAATTAACCTGAAAACTACTATTTATTTAATTTTTTTCTGAAATTGTAATACTCCCTTAATTGCTTACCCTAATTATCTGGAATAAGCCAGATGAACAGTTGCCCATATCAACAACCAGGCGTTATTCTGTTTAAATATTTCCAGACTTCTGCGGCGTCTAGTTTGTGGACTTTATGCATTTTTAAGGTTTCGTTTCTCAAATCGGCCACACGAAATTTGGTGAGAAGGTGGAAGCTGTGAACGTGATTTTAAGAGGGGAGTCCTCATACATGCAAAAGGGGGGTGTAAAATTGTTTTTCACCGAATGTAGTCACGTTGGGTATCAAATGAAAGGTTTCGATTAATACTGTTCGATGGGGAAGATGATGGAGAGATTCATCTACAACAGACTCTTGCCCATCGTCGAAGCCAGCAATGGTTTATCGGAATGCCAGTTTGGTTTCCGGCGCGCCCAATCTACGGTGGACGCAATTGGCATGGTGGTAAACCTGGCAAAAGGTGCACTGATTTCTGGCGGCTGCTGTGCCGTGGTGGCGTTGAATGTCAAAAACACATTCAACTCGGCCAACTGGAATAGAATTAAAGGGGCGTTGGCTGGCATAGGCGTCCTCGGATACTTAGCGAATTTGGTGGAAAACTACCTCTCAGAGAGAACTCTCTAGTACGGGACGGATGAGGGCCCCAGAGAGTACATTGTCACAGCCGGGGTACCACAGGGATCGGTACTTGGTCCCCTGTTCTGGAATATCATGTATAATGGACTGCTTGTTCTTCCCGTCCCAGAGGGGACTACGATTGTCGGCTTTGCTGATGACCTAGCTATGGTTGTTGCAGCAAAACACCCAGAAGATGTGGAGGTTTACGCAACGGAAACAGTGAGAGCGGTAAAGTCCTGGCTAGAAAAGGCCGGGCTGACCTTGGCGGACGCGAAAACGGAAGCGGCCTTAATAACGCAGGACAAATAACACTGTAAAAGCGGAGGTCGGTGGACATACGGTCGTATCAAAGCCGGCTATCAAATACCTGGGGGTAATAATTGACACCAAATTGAGTTTTAGGGAACACCTAGAGTATGCTTGCCAAAAGGCAGCCAGTGCCACCACGGCACTTGCAAAAATGTTGCCAAATATTGGTGGACCGAAACATTGCTGGAGGTTGGTGCTAGCCGGAGTGGTGCGCTCCATCCTGCCCTACTCGTCGCCTGTGTGGGCAGAGGCGCTTGCAAACTCTCAGAGACGGAAGCAGGTGAACTCGGTTTACCGGCGGATGGCTTTGAGGGTTTGCAGTGCTTTTAGAACCACATCAGATGAGGCAGTATTGGTGGTGGCAGGCATTATCCCGGTTAACATTCTGGCCAAAGAAATGAGTGTCCTGTACAATGCAAGACATATTGAGGGGCATGCACAGCGTAGAAATGCGGCAAGGTCAGAGTTGCTTGATCCCTGGCAACGCAGATGGGACGAGTTTACGAAAGGTCGGTGGACGCACAGGCTCATTCCCAACATTAGGGTGTGGCTTGAGCGAAAACATGGGGATACCAACTACCACCTTACTCAGTTCCTCACGGGACACGGTGGTTGCTACAGGCTGTATTTGCACCGTTTTGGGTTGGATGATTCTCCGAACTGTCCCAGCTGTGATGGCATACCGGAGGATCCAGAGCATGTGATGTTTCACTGCCCACGATTTGCGATGGCGAGAAGGAGCTTAAACCAGGTGCTGGGCAGGAGCAGGACCCCGGAGAGCTTGGTTACTGAGATACTGGTGTCCGAGGAGAAGTGGCTTGCGGTTAGCTCCGCAATCATCCAAATGCAGGAGGAGTTGCTGAAGGAACAAAGAAGGAGGAAAGCTGCAAATAGGAGAAGGATGAGTGCCTAAGAGCAAACCTACCCCGCGAAGTAATACCTCAATGGTGGTCCCACGGGGCTGGGACTGGAGAGACCGGGGGTGGACGCGGACGTGTCTTCCTAAGATTTTCCACCTCCGTGTACGCACAAAAAAAAATACTGTTCGATGCCTGCCTTATTTTTAATATTTGTTGGAAAGGCGGGGAGTGGGAGGGGTGGATGATTTCTTTAAGGGACCCATTCGCTGAAACTATCCCACCGAAAAATCTAAAGAAAATCATGAAGCTGCCTCTATAGTGGGTTTTTACTGCTAGTTCCGCTTCTTTGGTATGTTCCGCGAATCGTATTTTTACCAACCGCTTAGTGTGCCCCGTATATATACTGGTTCATTCCCGGCATGTGATCTGATAGATTCCGCTCTCTTTCTGCTTGGATTTCGCGTCCTTTAAGCTCCTAAGTCGAGTTTCAGCCGCGCATAGCTGCTTGTTGAGACAGCTTCTATTTTCAATTTTTTAAGGGCATTACTGCCGTGCCACAACGACTTATATGTCATGCTCGATCTCACTGTTGCCTGTCATTAGTGCCTCGTAACGACGTCCACTGTTTCCTGTTATTGACAGCTTATTTCTTCTTTATTATTGCGTCTATAATGTCGGTGTTGTATCCATTTTTTCGCGGTGTCTTTTATATAAGTCAGTTTTTTAATATATCTCGATCTGGTTAGGGGCATGTTTAGTATTCTATGTATCATGCTGTGGAAAACCGCAAATTGATGTTAGTATGAATGGAAACTCGTTGGGTAGTTGTGGGCTTCCTGAATATATCGGATTCGAAGTCTACCCCGTTTCTAACTATTTTGATGTTCAGGAATGGTATTTTTCCCATTTGTTCAGTCTCCATGGTGAATATTATATTTTTATGGAGCTGATTGATTTTTTTAGCAATCCATTCAGCAGGGATTTGTGCACGATGCCTAGCACATCATCATCATATCTAACCCAAAAAGTGACCATTATCCCACGGTGACCAATATCTCCCTCATTTCCTTGGTTGAAGTGCGGTGTTTGCCAGCCATGATTCCAAAATGTGTAGGGCCTGTTTGACATTCCAAAAAACTGCTTTCACATCAAACGAAACTGGGATTTCATGTTCCCTAATTTTAGCATCTTTCAGCTTCTCGACCATCTGGAAGCTGTTTTTTTACAGAATATTTGCTACGATAGTCACCGATAGCGTTTACTTCTTGTAGTAACCATTTTGCAATATTTTAGGTGGGGAATTAGTGTCAGCGATAATTTGCCGTGTTTCGTTACCATTTTTATGTACTTTGGATTGTATTCTGAATCTTGTGTAAGAGGAATTAGGCATGCGTAATGCGGCTATGTTCTTGATAAGGTCAACACATTCCCTTAGTTTTTTCTCCACTCTTTTAATCGACTTTGGTAGTGGATTTGTGCTTTGCTTGAAGAAGTTACCGTTATTTAGTATTTGGAGTGCCAGGTCTTCGCAGGTCACTCTGAGGTAAAAAACTGGTTTCTGGTTTAGTTCCTTAATGATCCGCCTTTGCTTATCGTGTTTATTTGCCCTTTTGCTGTATTGTTGCATAATATTTTTAATGAGAGACCTTCCCTTCTCCGCCACTGGGGTACCAAAATAGCTGCAAGGTGGTATTTGCTTCCTTATGTAAATTCGAAAATACGATATGTGTATGAACTATAACCAGCCCAAAAATACCTAATAAAGCCGGACGAAACAAAACTAGATTTTGTTTTGAAAATTTACCGTCCCTGAGCCGACTTAAAATATAAAACGGCGTTACCATCGGTGATTATGCTGTTAATGACGGATCGCTTCTTCAAAATGGCAATTCTAAATTGATTGGGGCAGAGCATGTTGGTGATTATATGAATATTGAGGAGTCAGCAAAAGAGTGTGGCGGAGCAATACCAAGCACACGTTTCCGGCGGACTCGCTATCAACTAGGCTAATGTGCCCGTCAGGTGGGCCATCGGCGAAAAGAGCGCGGCCGGCTACGAGGTCGATTGAAAAAAGCTAGACCGGTTTACAGTCAGGAATCGTGTGGAAAACGTCATGCCGGTACGTTTGACGTAAGCATACTCATTTGTTGTCGATCCACGCATACGCGCATTCCTCCAAAAATATCCCAACATTACTACCGAATATAGTATCTCCCAGGCAGTTAACTGTGGTGTCCAGTATCACCTTAACAATACTGGCTCTCGAAGGTAGGTTTTCTATCACTCCAGAAGCTCGCTGTTGCGCGGAAACAATTCAACAAACTAATCAAACAGGATATATGCAGACTTTCTAACAGCAGTTGATCATCTCCAGTCCATGTGGTTCTCAAGCCTAATGACGAATGGCCATCGTGTGCAGATTATAGACTACTGAATGCTCAAACGATTCCGGACCGGCACCCCATTCTCCTCATCCAGGATTGCGCATTATTTAGCAAGCTGTCTTGTTTTCTTCTCTCTGAATCTTGTCAATGCGTACCACCAAATCCCTGTCACTTCCGAAGATATTCCAAAGAGAGCGATTTTCACACTTTTTGGATTCGTTGAATTCACACGGATGACTTTTGGCTATGCAGTGCGGCACAAACCTTCCAGAAATTCATCCATCCTGAACTACGAAGCTTAGATTTTTGTTTCGTCTACTTGGATGATGTTCTGGTCGCATCTTCCATTCAGACCGAGCATTTGGCACATCTCGAGTGTATTTTTAAACCCCTCTTTGATAGTGGCCTAATTCTCAATGTTGACAAATATAAGTTTTTCCAGCAGCAGGCGTAATTTTTAAGTCATTCCATCACCTCTAACGGCATTTAACCCGACCCAGACCAGGTGCAAACGATCATGAACTTTCCGTCGCCAAAGAGGTTCTTGGGAATGATATATCTCTACCGTCATTTTCTGCCCAAATTCGGTCATCATCAGGCATTACTTAACGCCTTCCTGCATGGTCCAAAGACCAAAGATTCGTGGAAGGTTGCGTGGTCTCTAGAAATCTTCTAAATATTTGAAACCATCAAGGAACAGCCGGTAGACGCTACTCTTTTGGTATTCCTTCAACAGGATGCGTCCCTAGCCATGTTCACCGATCCCTCAGACATGGCAGTAGTGCTGCTCTTTATAAATTAGTGAATCAAAGCAACCGTTGGGATCTCGAAGCAGTTGAATCTCGCTTAACAGAATTACAGCGCCTACGATCGTGAATTACTAGCCGTATATCGGAGCATCAAATACCTCCGATATTCCGTGCAAGATCTTCCGAACCCTGTCATTCCGACAACGAACCGATTAGTCTCCAGTAAAGATTTTTGGCCATCCATAAACAAGGACATGACTTTTTGGACCAGAGAGTGCATCGCACGCCAAAAGCGTAAAGTCACGACTAAGCGCCTAACCTTGATATTATAGGCCTTTTGCGAATCTCGCATGGCTACAAGTATTGTCTCATGAGCATTGATCGATTTAGTCGGTGCCCTGAGGTAATACCTCTGAAGGATATAACGACACAGTCATGTGCTGAGGCCCCCTATCATGGGTGGATTTTGCGCTTTGGTGTTACCGCTGTAATCACGACAAACCAGGCAATGTAATTTGAGTCTACTCTCTTTTCGAAGCTCGGAAAGCTCTTGGGATTCAAACACAGCCCAACGAGATGCTAGAACATCGGTATCGGACACTAAAGGCAGCCATTATGGTGCGCGACGAGCCGTCCTAGTTGCAGATCTTGCATTTCGTTCTGCTTGGCCTCCATACAGCCATCTGTGAAGAGAAGTTCACACGCTTTGGGAGCTCTAATTCTGCATCTAGGTTCAGGTAAAGATTGATGTTATTCGGAGCCCACTTCAGCCATCATACGAGGGTCCCTATAAGGTCCTTGAGCGTGGAGACCACGAGTTCAGTTTAGACATCGGTGGTAAGTCCATGTGCGTCTCCTTAGTGAGGCTGAAGTCTTTCTTCTAGGAGGCAGAGGGTACTAAAGGTAAGCGTGAACACCGCGCATGTTTTTACGTCCACCATTCGGCCGCGGCCGAGAAGTCTGGGTTATCTCATCTAAACCCCTTGGTTAAAGCTGAGTGCGAACTGCTGTGGCGAAATGAACATATGGCGTTTAGGAGACCTTGACATCGGAAATTGTTTTCCCGATTTTTGAATGAAAATAAAAAATCAGTGTGGACTGGCAGTCCCAGTAAGCATTGCTAAATTAATAAATTAATATATGAATTTGTACGTAATTATTAATAAGTGAATTGCTATTTAAATAAAGATGAGTTAGCGTAAGGCATTACTACTAAATTAAATTAAAATTATAACACAAATGAAAAAGCATGCACGCCAAGTCTCTTATATCAGGAAAACATAAAACCTTTCATGCCAGAGGTATCCAGCTTCCGCTTTCTGGACTTGCTGTTTACAATTTTTCTACTATAATCAGTTCCTCTTGCTACTTTTACACCATATGTATCTCATATCATTTAGTACTAGCTAATTGAAAAGAAAAGTGGATATTATCTAATCATAAATTCATATCAATGATAAAATTGTAGTGACTACTTGCAGTATCAGCTTTGAAGTAGTTTTTTCCGGATCGATCTACTAACAGTTGTGATGCTATTTTCCGTGGTAGGCGTGAAATCCTGTCATTTCAAATGGGGGATATATAATATCAGCACTATAATTAAACTCCCGCCAATCCGCTTCCTTAAATCCGAATAAAATGGGTAAATTAGTAAGAAGTTAGGTGCCTTTTTGTAACGGTCTTTCGATTGTTCAATAATATCTTTTTATCTCCCAGACTTTTATGAGGAATATTTTAATGAAACTGCTGAGGGATATCATCGAAGCTCTAAACAATTTTTTCCGAATGTATCTCAATTTTCCACAAAGAAAGATAAATATAAATGTGGTTATGACATATAAATGAATCTAGTATTCATATGTTGAGAATAGATATCAAGGCTCAATTTGGTAAAGTCATCTGCAACGTATTGAATTACATAACCTCTCGTATTCTAATATAATCCTTATTTAATCTAATTTGAAAAATTAGTTGCATCTAATTCCAATTATAGTGTCAACAACTTTTGAAAATTTGGAGGTAATAAATTTGTATTGATGGTTTCAGCCCAAAGCCTATATTATAAAAGATCTTATACTTATTCAGCCTTGAAGCACTTTCTGATTTAATGTAGCAAAGTTTTTCAATCAGTATTCAAATATTCGCTTATCCAGAATCATAAATTTGTATCGAAAATTCAATGACTGTATTATAAATTGATAAAGATCAGTAACACGAGCTGTTTAGCGAAAGAATATCAAATTGGCCGAATTCGGTTCGTAGGTGTAATTTGAGCTTTAAATAGTTAAACATTATTCAAATGAATGAAAATTTAAACAGTTGAATGGAATCTTATTTCATAATAGTTTATGACTTGTTATCATGAAATTTGATGTTTTTGGATAAATGCTACATTAATGCTCCAAAAGATCAAATCTGCTATGTTGACTCTTCCGAAAATTTCAAGGCCACTAAGGGAATAGTTTTGCTATTGGCTATCAAAAACATACTAATCAAAATAGCACGTTTCAGTTACTAAATCCTTCTCGACAACAAGGAAGTCTTCTCAGCAACCAAGAACCTTCTCGGGAAGAATAAACCAAGCTATACAGTCGCCCCTTATACCTGAAGATCCAAAGTCCCGCCAGGGATCTAAAGTCCAAAGATATCAACAACGTATTGCCATGAAGTGTCTCTCCTCCCTTGAGAATTATCATCATCATCAAGGGCGCAACAACCGGTATCCGGTCTAGGCCTGCCTTAATAAGGAACTCCAAACATCCCGGTTTTGCGCCGAGGTCCACCAATTCGATATCCCTAAAAGCTGTCTGGGGTCCTGACCTACGTCATCGTTCTATATCAGGCAGGGTCTGCCTCGGCTCCTTATTCTACCATCGATGTTGCCCTTATAGACTTTCCGGACTGGATCATCCTCATTCATACGGATTAAGTGACCTCCCCCCCCCATTGCAACCTATTGAGTCGGATTTTATCCACAACCTGACGATCATGGTATCGCTCATAGATTTCGTTCGCGGCCAACAGTTTGCAATTTTTCTTGCTAAGAACCCACGTCTCCGAGAAATGCATAAGGACTGGCAAGATGATTGTCTTCTACAGTAAGAGCTTTGACCCTATAGTGAGACATTTCGAGCGGAACAGTTTTTATAAACTGAAATATGCTTTGTTGGCTGCCAATAAACGTGCGCGGATTTCATGGTCATAGCTGTTATCGGTTGTGATTTTTGATCCTAGATAAGAGAAATTATCAACGGTCTCAAAGTTGTAGTTTCCGACTTTTATTTTTCTTCTTGAGAGTTATGGCGAAGGAAAACGTCTAAAAGCGGATCCGTCTACCCTAGACCAATCCCATAACAAAAATCAGACCACACATGATGAGCACTCCTTGGCACATTTAGGCATCTTTATCGTTCGCCGATGCTCTACGCAGCGACAATTCAACCTCATCGGTCAAACAACCTTCTATCAATCCAAAAATCCCTGATTTGCGATAGTGCGTCAAACAATTCTAGCTGTTCAACACATTGATCAGTTTACTAGCATCCATCATTTTTAGTCAGTCGAGGTCGTAAACTGCTTTGATGTCAGACGGTATTGGATGATATACTTATTTAGGGGGGAGGCAATAGCCAGAGTAAGCAGCAGGGAGAAAAAAAGTAAGAAGTGGAGACTACGCTTAAAAATATGGAGAAACGAGTTGAAGAGACCAAGCTCCAGTACAATGAAAGATCAGCATAGCCTCACAGCTGAAGAGTAGAAATAGAGTTTAAGTTCCACAAAGGACACCCTGAAAATGTTTTTTTAAAGCTGAGTAGTCCATCAAACCCGCGTAGAGTGTGAAGGGAATAAGGAAAGGAAAGGTTCTGCATTGTTGTTGGTAAGGGAGTGCTAGGGTAATGTACACAGAAAAAGTTTTCCTAAAAGAAAAGGGAACGGGTAAATTTGCTCAGTAGCGCGTGTACCACAATTGCAGGAAGAAGACGAAATCACGAAGGAATACTTCATAATGTTCCTTGGTTCACGGGGGTTGGCGAGAGCCAAAATCAGGAGAGGAACTCAATATAAAGCCCAATATTCTACAAGTACGTTTGGGGAAATCGAAGCAGTGGCTGTCAAGTGGAACTTTTCGCAGAAAGGATGTATTCAAGCCTTGACCCTATGGTGAGGCGTCTCGAGCGAAACAGTTTTTGTAAGCTGAAATAGGCTCTGTTGGCAGCCGACAACCCTGCGCGGTTGTAATTTTCGACTCTAGATAGGAGACATTTTCAACGATCTCAAAGTTGTCGTCTCCTACTTTCATTGTTTTCGTTTGACCAGTGCAATTCGATATTGTTTGTTCTTTGGTTTTTAACGCTGACGTTGTCATCATGTACTTCGTCTTGCCTTCGTTAATGTTCAGCCCGAGACCTCGGGCCACCTGCTCGATCTGGATGAAGGTAGACTGTTCACCTCGGGTTGTTCTTCCCATAATGTGAATATCGTCAGCGTAGGTCAGCAGTTGGGTGGACCTGAAGAGGAGAGGATTTGCATTTGGGAGGAGGGAGAGGAGGTTTCAAACGAGTGAAATCAGCCTGGTTTCCTTTTTTGCGCAATTTAAACTGTGATTTTTACGAATCTCAGCGGTGAACAAGACCGCAAGGATTTGGGATAGCAAGGGCCATAACAAGAAACAAGCTAGATAGAATTGTAAGAAAGGTGTCAACCGCTTAGTAACATGTGAAAGAGATCTGGCTAGAAGCCCAGTTAACAGGCACTACGGATGAGTTCAGCCGTCTGAAATTTTGCATCGAAAAATACGCATAAAATGACAGCTTTTCAGAAATGCTTCCATTTTTGTTGTGATCGGAAGTGATCTATAAAATACTATCCATTCGATAGTCCGATGCCGATGGTATTCAGCGGACATATGGTCTGTATGGAAGGAATCACACAATGGTTTGCCTGCTTCTATTTCATAGGAAATACTCCTGCTTAAGGGAATGTAGTAAAATTCTGGGCAAACCTCCCTAGTTTTGTCCTGAAGCAATTTCCAGGGAAATATGAGGGATTCCAGTTGCGGGGTCTAATTTTCAGCGAGTTTTTACTATTTTCTGAAATCTGGCTTCTTTGCACATCTGTTTAAAATGTTCAATTTTCCCTTTCCCTAGAATTCAGATCGGCTTCTTCTACGCTGAGAGTACCTTCTATTCTTGGGACTCTCTCTCTCTCTCCGATGTTCCATAATTTCCGAATTCCCAGAGGTTGAGCTTTCGTTTTTGAAAATCGATACTCCGGGGCAAAAAGGCATCGGATACTCAGTGCAATTTTGGGGTACTTTATGTCAGCCCCGGACGAGGTTTGGAAGATGACAGCCTGATGATAATTGTTTATCCACTTCTCATTGACATATCATTACAGGTCCTCGACAAGCGGATAGCTAACGAAAGTGACGTTTACTTCGATGGCGATATAGCACTAATCAATCCTTGGCCTCCCGGATGCATCGCCCTCTATTATCTTGATCCAAAGACCACGTCCTTTTAATCTTAGGATTGGGCTGCAATCAACGTCCACTTTGCCCTCCCAACGTTTTCTTGGCTTCCCTTCTCGATTTGGAGTTGTTCCCTTGTGCATTCATTCGATGTGGATCCTCTTCCTTTACGGTTCCGAAAATTTTTCGGAGGACGTTTCTCTCTGCGTCAAGGTCCACGTCTCGCATCCATATGGAATGCAGCTGGACGAATCTTGTAATATAGATGCGTAGTTTATTGCGTCTATATACTTTCCTCTATCTTATTATGGTGAGAACCGCATGAAATGCTTTAAGAGCAGTAGTAATCTGTCTTTGTATTTCGCGTTTTTCATTTCCATTGTTTGAAATGATGGCTCCTAGGAAAACGAGCTGGTCCACCTGTTCGAAATCATGCTCACCCATTGCAATGTTCTGCATAGTATCAGCCGCCTTTCGAGTTTAAGTTATGCATTTTATTTTGGATTCATTGGTCCTCAGCCCCACTTCACTTGCTGCTGACTGGAACTGCTCCTTCGCACGAATCATCGATCGCACAAGAATATCCACGTTGTCTGCGTATGCCACCATTTGCGCGGATTTTACCAGTAACGTATCTCTGGCGAGGTATTCGAGCACCAAGTAAAAAGAGGGGGGGGGGGTGACCATCCCCTTGCTTAAGTCCTTCCACTGTAGGAAAGCTTTGTGTCAGTTCCTTTTGGATTTTTACCTGGCCCTCGTTGGTAACCTAGCTGGACTAGCTTCGGTGCGATTATCGATCTTACTATTCTGAAAACTTACTGCCGCTGTTTTGAAAAACAACCTTTATGTCTTTGCTTATGATACCCATATGTGTTGCCACTAAGTGACAAAGTTACCTAACTAGATCAGGTAGTAACCGTAGGTAGCACAAGCGTCAGTCCTAGAAATGAATCTCTGATACGCTTCCTTCAACCGTCCACGAAAATTTGACATGCTGAAAGAGTGACGCCTGGGTGGTTCTGCAGATTCTGCACCGTGCTTGAATTTGAATATTGCTCTGATGAATAAGCTGGGGTGTGCTGGGAAAAATCGAGTATTTTAGCTTATTTTGACTAAAAAAGGAATCGCCAAACTGTATCCCGCGGTGATCTGTGCGAAAATTTTAGAGTCAAAACCGACAAGCTGGGTTTTTCCAAGCACATACAAGTAGCGTCGAACAAAGCTGCAGTAGGAATCTTGGCCTTAAGTCGGCCAAAGCAAACATTGAGGACTTTACTTTCACCAGATCTTCTCATGCGTGTCATGGTGTCGGAGCCAATTCTGATCTAAGGCGTAAGGATCTGGGCTGATGCCTAGACAAGGGGAGGACAAAAATGGCACCATACTCTGAGTGAAAGCCAAGTCATAAGATTTGGCAAATGAGCCGAGATTGGGTAGCACATCGGAAATTTAGGTCAGTGGCTGATTTGAAAACTATTTCCTTACTTTGCTCTGCCTGTACAAGTCCCATGTGACCCCCTGACTAGATATTTTGCAATGGGCTAATCTGCGATCCAGATTACAGCTTTTTTCTTGTGGAAGTTGGGATCGGATTTGTCAGCAACTTATGCAAGCACAGGGCAGCTTCTGATGGTCAACATTGACAGAAAGACGCTAAGGAGTGCTGACGGATGGAGCTCTGCTGAAAATAACTTAGGGGTCTTCTTGTCCTGATAAAAACTGTGCTCGACTGGTGAAGGGACCAGATGGTAGGGGGTCTTCGAACTGATAAATTCCCTTCCTATTGGTGAAAAGAATTAAAGAATTTATTACATTCATCCCTAAAGCCGGGGAGCGCGAGGGTCAGTCAGAAGTAATTTGTCAAACGCTTCCAAGGTAGTTTTTTGATAACATGGAGGCACTTAACTGTTGGTTCGACGGCTTAGCACTGCCCGACATTCAACGCATGAAGGTTTTTACTCACCCTCCCTAAAAAGGCAGCTGGAGAAGAACTTTTTATTCTTGTAGTGCAGGATTGACTACTTAGTCCTTGCACTTACCTTTAAGTAAATAATTTTGAAAAAAGGATAGAAATTTTTCCTAGGTTATTGCTTATCAAATTAATTAATTATTTTTTGTGACCAGGCTAGGTTAATGTCAGTATATACTTTCGTATTTTACAGAGTAATCCCTATGGTTTAAAAGAAAGTGGACCAACGACGGACATGAGTGCGTGGACGTCAGCTGGGCTCCAGCCAACAACAGGATACTATCCCTATGATCCCACATTAGCGGCTTATGGGTAAGTGTAATTTAATTTCAACAGTTTAGCTCTCGTTAATCATCTAGTAGAATTGCGGAGGGCTATATATGACACAAATTTAACAAAATACCATCTGCATTATTGAAACCTACACTCTGACTAGTCAAACTCATAATTCTCGTTTGCACATGCAGATGTGTCCTCTATATCTGTCCACTAGTTTCATTCATTTATTCAACTATTCAACACGAAATCACAATGACTATGCAGCGCGGCCATTACAACTGACCATAACACTGTACAAACAACAATTACACTAGTGCCGCATAAAATATAAGCGTTCCGCACAACGGTAAAAACAATCGACAAAACATTAGTTCCCGATTGCTACTGACATGCCATAATTGTCCTGTAACTATCTCGTTATGGCGCGGCTGGGAGGACTGTTCGTTGTTTGCTTTATATTCAGACACGTTTTTATAGGTTGGCAAAGTTGGCACGCCACCACAAATAACACGCAGAGCATGAGAGAGCCGGGCTATGCTACGTCCACGTCGCGCTTCCTCTTTTATCAGGCCAACCCGAAATATCATAAATCACATCGATTAAATAATTATTAATCCGAAAAGCCTACAACTAAGAGTTCGGACGACTCACACTAGCAATCGTCCATTCGGACTATTGAATAGTATCGCCAGCGTTATCTGGTGGATTTATGTCGATATCTAGTCTAGATAGAGCGGAGGCTCCCTTTGATAGGCCAAGAGAACGGTACGCTTGGCAGATAGACTATTTTTGATTTAAGGTGCGTGAATGTTGGCATTATGAGGCTGTGTAATGGGCGCACGTATAGAGAATGTAATGATTTATGAATGATAACGACTCGCCAGATTTAGTCATAAATCATTATCTGAATATTGAGCATATGAGTGGGGGCCTAGGAATGGGAAGGCGGAGATCAGAAAGGAAGGGCAAGTACTTGTGAAAGGAGCTCGGTGCCGGCCTGTGAATTCTAGGGCTCTCTGAAGTTAGCTAGAAATCAATCAACAAGAAACTTATAGATGGCAACATGCAATTCGATATCTATTTCTTGCATGGATTTTTTTGGATATTGAACATCGTTTCGATTTTACTATTCACAACTAACTCCGTATCAACGATTTGTAGATCGTCGTGTTTCCGGACCGTCTGGAATTTTATTTTATGAAATAAAAAATAGAATGTGAAGTTTAATGTTAAAATGTTACTTTTTTTTCTGATTCCGAGTGCTTTAATCATTTGGTAGTTGAGAAATGGTTAAAATGATCATCTGAATTTATCTAGTTCAACCACGAGGGCAGAGCTAAACCGAAACCTAATGAAAAGTGGCTAGTTTGGCCGCGCAGTTCTACCATCATCTAGATATATCATAGTATAGCTCATCGATACGCGCTTGTACTCTGCTGTCCAAGTTCGGGAATATAGAGAGGGGGGTTCTTCTAGGATACTTCAGTCGCTCTCTCGTTTGTTAGTTAAATGCGCCGCAGAAGATGATAAAGACTGACGTTTTCTTGACTTGATGCACTAGGTGCAGGCGTGTTCGAATATTGAAGGTCAGTCAATGGCGCTGGAACCAATCCTTCAGCTCGTCGAGCGATATAAATGTTCATTGCCCTTATATTTTACGTGGAGAAACCACTTGGATCTTCTTTTTGGCTACCCTTCAATTAACATCATCATCATCAACGGCTCAACAACCGGTATCCAGTCTAGGCCTGCCTTAATAAGGAACTCCAGACATCACGGTTTTGCGCCAAGGTCCACCAATTCGATATCCCTAAAAGCTGTCTGGCGTCCTGGCCCACGCCATCGCTCCATCTTAGGCAGGGTCTGCCTCGTCTTCTTTTTCTACCATAGATATTGCCCTTATAGACTTTATGGGCTGGATCATCCTCATCCATACGGAATAAGTGACCCGCCCACCGTAACCTATTGAGCCGGATTTTATCCACACGACGGTCATGGTATCGCTCATAGATTTCGGCATTGTGTAGGCTACGGAACCGTCCATCCTCATGTAGGGAGCCAAAAATTCTTCGGAGGATTCTTCTCTCGAACGCGGCCAAGAGTTCGCAATTTTTCTTGCTAAGAACCCAAGTCTCCGAGGAATACATGAGGACTGGCAAGATCATAGTCTTGTACAGTAAGAGCTTTGACCCTATGGTGAGACGTTTCGAGCGGAACAGTCTTTGTAAGCTGAAATACGCTCTGTTGGCTGACAAAAACCGTGCGCGGATTTCATCATCGTAGTTGTTATCGGTTGTGATTTTCGACCCTAGATAGGAGAAATTTTTAACGGCCTCAATTAACAACTTAATCAAAATGGCGCCCAACGTGGGACTCGTATATTTGTTCAGTTTCAACCAAGTGAATCTGTAAAGCTGCTTCTAAGTGACGTACCTGTCCGGTCAATTTCACCAATTATCTTTAGATTTTGGGATAACTCTGCTCTTGTGGTTGATCATTGCCATCCAGAAATATCACTTTGACCATTCTCAACATTAAATAGCCATTACAGTTAGTTGTCACCAACCATTCCACCTCGACATTGGCATTCACTCAGAAGCTTCCTGCGACATCTCTCATCTTTAATTTATTTCAAAATATGATATTCTAACCCTTGATATCAATCACAACAAACACCAAACATCAGCGAAATTTTATTTCCAATTGAATCATGCGGAAAATCGGGTGGAAAAATATTGTAATGAAGTCCCGTTTACACGCTAGTTTTTCCCACTTTTTTACATATTACATTGTAAGTGGTAGAGTAAGAATAAAAAGTAATATCCGAAATGAAACTATTAAAGCATGACCAGACCATTTCCTCCTTTCCACAACATTCGAGCCAAAAACAAAGTGAAGAAATCTAACTTGACAGAATCACGCAATTTTCTTTTGTTTTGATTTACCCATGTTGGGCGCCGATTTGTTAAGGGTAGGTAATCTGCTATAAAATCTGGCATTAGTTCAAGAATGTTTTAAAAGTCGAACTTTCAAATGTTATTCTATATTTTTCCTGGGTTTTCTTAAAGTTTCTTTAAGGGGTTCTTTTTGGGGGAGATATTTTTTGGGAGCTTACTGGATAGTTCTTAAAAAATATTCGAAGTTTCCGCGGTGAAGGGAGGATTTCTTTAACTTAATTTTTGAACTGACATACACTTGAAGTTATTAATTTAATCCGTAACTAGCCTTACAAACTTTTTTATCAATCTTATATCAAAAAGATATAATCTTTCGAATTTCTTTCTTCACTTCTGGTCGATACTCGGGAGTCAAGGCTCGTAAAGTAGCAAACCACTCAATCCTAAAATATTAAATGATATTTCGTTACGCCTCCCCTTAAATTTCCCACAAGAAAACACTTTTCATTTTCTCCTTTCACCCTTTATCACCCTCACTCACCCTTTCGCCGCCTATTACCACCTTCCATCGTCATTTCTCTTATTGTTTGCCTTGTGCCCGGAATGTCTTTTTGATTTGTTCTGTCAACACTGTGAAATCGTTCTTGTCGCGAGCGAGATTTTGAGCATAACGAAGCAAGGTGTACTTGGTGTACTTCCACCTGTATGGAGGTATCCGTCCATATTAACTGCTAACGGTACGAGTATGATATACGAATTATTACACCGATGACTGCCAAACGACAAACGCCTGGGTTGGATTGTAATTTAGAGTTGTTTTATGACTTTCAATGGTTTTTTAAGGAGTCTTTTTTTCTGTTATTGTTATTGCGGTTGTAGTTAGTGTTATTGTCGCGTTTGTTGATGTCAATTGTTCTTCTGTATTGCTAATGCGGAATGTTTCGCGGTAATTAGAAGAAATTTTCTCAGGATGCACGCTAACTTTGGAGCCATGTTCGCGGTTATTATGGTTCGTAATTTCACTGCGAGAATTAGAATTGGAGGGTAATTTTGCTAGAGTCCCAAAGAATTCTATCTTCTTCTGAAAGATACAGAAAGGCCTATAATTCCAACGGATCATACGTCATTACTATGCAAAGTATTTTTGGAAACTACTTTTATTTCCTCCATTTTTCTCATAAATTTTTCGGCGTTTTTGATCGGAAGTTACACCTCTAGTTTGGCTGAAATTGCTGAGTCTTTCGGGCACAAACTTCATAAAAAGAATGGAAATAAAATCTTAAAGGCAGTTATTTATTTAAATTCGAGGAGTATTATTTCTTTAATTTTGAGCAGTTGACTTTTTGTATGTAGAACTTGGGCTAGTTTAAATAGCGTTTAGAGTTCTCTTATTTGGCTTTGACTGTGCTTACATATTATAGTACCTTCAGCCCTAATATTCATTAAGGAACCTTATAGATTCCGTAAATGGGAAACAGTATTCAGTTTGGAACCTAAGAGTTATCACAGATAAGATATGATTCTTCAAAATTGTAGGTCTAGCTGGGCCAAACAAAACTCTTGTCGGTTGATATTTTCGGGACCTAAAGGGAGTCAAATTCAATTTTCACTTGGTTTTCGTGTTTTAAACTAAGGGACCAGTCCGAATAGTAAATTAACAGTTTAACAAACCCATGGTCAATTTTTTGAAGCAAGGCGTAAAGATACTGTTACATCTTTAAGACGAATTTATTACCCAATTTTGTTTATGCTTTGAAAAAGTGCATCTTCGAACATTTTTTGAAAGCTGATGAGCCTGCCCAAAAAACTCTTGGGGTTCCAGGGAAATATACACAAAAATTGGAACAAAGGATTTTACCATTCAAAGTTCGCATTTTATTATGTAAGGCACCCGATTAGTTCGGCTTTACAGATCTTGCCCTTCAGCGATGCCAGTAGGCATGCCTACTCAAAGCGATTGCCGCAATGTAGTTTTCAACGTTTTGCGAATTTCTGCTATATTATGGTTGTATTTTCCGCCCTGATTTGATTTTGTGACGGCCCTCCGAAACAACAATGGCTTGATACGGTGGGTCCTCGTAATTGACTCTAATTCACGTTTTTGACAGAACGGATCAAGATGAGTCGACTCCGCTAAACGGGACAAAGGCTACAGAAGAAGAAGGCTTGTGTAGTTCTATTTCCTGCGCACTGCTTTCAAAACAAGAAATATTTCGGCAGTGGATCCCAAAAAAACCAATAACGAAACAGTGAGTAGTGGTGAAAGACTTTCACATGTTTTTCTGGGGATATGCGTCACTTCTATCATTGTCACCTTGTGGAAATATTCCTCAGAATGAACTGATCACACCTGAGGGTATTCGCCCATTATTAGAGTGATGATCAGGTGAGAAAATTTCTACCTAACAAGATATGTATGACGACGCGGTGGTTGAACAGGGAGAGTCCTAGTCCATCAACCATGCCCCGAATTCGAAGCACTGGTCGTTTGAGGCCCGACTTTTGGTGGTACGATCCAATATGTATTATTGCATCAAGAGCGTCTGAAATGCATAAGCTAAGGACTTCACGTAACCTCAAAGACAATCATCGAGAGTGTCAAGTCACATGATCGTGGCGACCAATTGATGAACAATTCGCAATGAGATAATCTAGTCGCGAATTTTTTTGTAGGGTTCCGTCTCTAATATGGCATGTAGAGCCGTCTTGTTGGAATCACTGCTCGCAAATATCGGTGTTGTCAAACTCTGGCCATAGAAAGTCTGTGAATTCGCTTTAATCACAGGACCATTGAGTAGAAGTGTTTCTTCTTCGTTTTGAAAGAAATGAGGAACCATGATGCCGTAATGCCATACCCCCCATCGGATTGTCAATCTTTGTGGTTGCATTGATATTTGATCAATTTTGCTTGTTTATATAGCCGCTGAGTCAAAAATTGACTTTGTCAGAGAAGATCGTTTTTTGGCCAAAAACCCAAATCTCCGGTCAGTATTTCCAGTGCCCAATTAGCGAACTCGCGGCGTTCTCCATTGTTATCTAGCTTCGATTTCTGATATCTGCTTTAGAACTAATTAAAACTCTCCAGAAAGAAATAGTTAATACTCCAACATTCTGTGCCACCACTATTACCTTAAGATGGCTGACGGTTTCGTCCAGGGCAGAGGCAACTCATAAGACGTTGCCTCACCTCTACCCTGGGGATAGCGTGATCCAAAATGGCTTCAAGTGGTAACCGCTCCATTTAACGTAGATATAATCGCTAACACGACAGTAGTGCGAATTATATTCAAGGTCCTTTCCAGCTAGGTCTTTATACTCTTTCTTTATCGTAGCCTCCTATGGAACGGGAAGCACAAGCACTCATTCATTATACATGACATTCCACAGCAAGTGACCCAGAACCGAGCCCTGTGGTACCCCCGCTGCGACGATGTATTCTTTGGGACCCTCATTCCTCCCGTACCAGAGAGCTCTCTGAGAGGTAATTCTGTACCAAACACCCTAAATATCCAGAAACACCTATGTCACCAATGCGCTTTTAATTCGGTCCCAGTTGGCGGAATTGAATGCGTTTTTGACATCCAACGCCACCACACACAGCAACCACCAGCATTCGATGCGTCTTTTGCCAGGTTCACCACCATGCTTATTGTATCTACCGGAGAGTGGTTGCGTCGAAACCCGTATTGTCCCTGCGACAGGCCATTACCTAACTAAGTATTCATACCCAATTCCAATAACAGCATTGATTGTCTCTTTCGACTCTAGTTTTGAAGCCGACTATATGTACCAATCTACCTAAGGCAGCCACTCAGTATGTAGTTATGTTTTTCACTACTCTGGTAAGCTCCATCTGGACCAACCCCTTTACCGAATAGGGTAATGACATAAAAAGAAGATCGACTTAGTATCTAATGCTTACAGACTCTATTCTCTACTTTTATTTTAAATCATTTAAGATTAGATAGAGTAAGGCAGTTGTGAGGATCTTTGTTTGAAAGTTTCTGTGTCGTACGTTATAGTTATCATCATCAATGCGCAACGGATCCAAACCGTATCTCGACCACTCGTCACGCCTTTCTCCGATTATCTGAAATTATTCCGATGGAGCTCTTCAGTTGTCAACTGCGTCAACATCAACTGGATCTTCCGAATGCTTGCTTGGATTTCCCTTAGGCTTTATCCATGTTTAATTGCTTTATGTATTCGTTTGAGCATCGTTTTCCGTTCCACATTTTTAAGGTGTCGCGGATATGCAGCTCTCCAGTTTTGATTAATTTCAACACAGATGGTTTGCCATATTTACTGCACCGTTGTAAAAAAATTCACCGCTCTGCCCCTTCCTTGTCAGGCTACACAACTTTCTGTAGAATTTCTCACTTCAATACGTCGTAAACTCTACAAAGTTTTGTGTAAACGTCCACCTACATGAAAAGAGTTTAAAGGATACAAGAGTGGTTTTTCCCGTGTGTAGGCTCTACAGCTCATTTCGAGCCTTGGCCTTTAGGATGTCCTTTCCCCAACCATCTCGATCCATCGATCGCGTCCGCTAATTTTGAAAGATGAATGAAATGAGTTTCCGGGGTTTTCTTGTTGATTTTCATCCTTCTGCCTTACTTCGAATATTCCTTTAGGTATCCGGGTGTCATCCGTGCACTTAAATTAGGCAACCCATTGCGACTTCCCAAGTTTTATTAAATCAGTACAACTCATAATTGTCTCTCGTCGTCATTGGGCACCCTCTCTTTTAGTTCTATTTTAATCCTTTAGACCTTTCTTTTGAAGGCGTTGACGAGATTTTCCGAAGTTTATGTTAGGGTGCATGTTTCACAACTATTCCATGACACATACATTTTCCAAGCTGTACTCGTCAATCGTTATATTTTAAATAGTTGGCTTCATTTTCTTTGTACATTACACTTTCAGCAATAATTCTGTCATATACCTGCTTGAAGTCCTTGAACATTTGGTGGACAGCGATTTTGAATTTCCAGCTTATTTCTTGAACCTATTTGACAGTAAATAGCTGGTCAACGGTCGATCTTCTGCTCCGAAAGCCTCCTTGGTATTCACCAACTACCTTATCGAAGTACAGCATAATTCTTCCCTCTAGAATTTTTGTGAAGATTTTATAGATCGTGCAAAGTAATCAGATGCCTCTGAAATTGTTACATGCCAACTTATGTCAACTTGTTGGCGGTTCAGTGTTCCCGGTGCTCGACCATAATTCTCGTGAGTTCTGGTAATTGAGTTGTGTGTGAGGGGTTGAAAAGTTCTTTGAAATATGATGTCCATCTCTCACTTTATTCACGTTCTTCCTCTATGATTGCATCGTTTTTACTTTCGCAAAGGATGGTTTTGCTTTGATCGATACACGCCTCTAGCTCTTCACTACTTTGTAGGCTTCCCTTGTGCGATTACTTCCAATGTTCTGTTTTGCCAATTAATTGATCGTCCGAGATTTTCTCAATTTTTTTTCTTCGCGGTTGTGTTTCATTCTATTGTACTTCAGCCTCATTTTTCTTGTCTAGCGCTTCCTGGCATTCATCGTCAAACCAATCATTCCTCCGTCGCCGGGATTCACTTCCAACTGTTGTTGTTTTGATAGCTCGTTTTAAGTCATACAAGATGTCATCTCTAGACTTCGCCGTCAGACTCTTGAGAATAGGACCTAATTAATCTTCCTTACCTTACCTTATATTCTCCCCTCCCCTATTAAATCATTTTTTAGGTTCCCATCTCATATTTTCGAAGTGGGTTAGTTTCTATTCTGCGGGACTTTAAAACTCGGCACTTGCTTTTTACCGTGTAGTGGTCGCAGTCACAGCTTACTCCTCGCTATGATCTCACGTCTATTATTATTATTATTAAATTTGGTCCCCTTTTTATTGACCGATTAGCTGGTGTTTTAGACTCCAAACATAAAAACGCCCCTTGCGTCTACTATACTTCCTGCCGCTATTTTTGCGTCATCCGTCATCCATGAACGCTATTGTTCAAGTGAATTTAACTCGTATAGTGCTATTGATGTCAATTCCAGCGGAATATCCAAGAGCATGAGAGCATCCCCTCGCGTTTTTCCCAAGTCGGTTGAGAAAATTCTAGCTATGCCGTGTAACTTTTGACATCAAATAAAATTATAACCTAATGTTTCGTCTTCATGGTTACTCATGCCATGCCAACGCAAAACATTCTTTTGTTCAATATCTTATGGTCCACATATACTGTGCTAATTAGAAATCCACGAAAATCAGGGACCAATACTTCCGGGCAGGCCAATGTTCAATTCCCAAAACTCTTCCCATGGAAATACTGGGAACTCTTGGATTATATTAATTTTGGCTTGGCAGTTGTTTCTGTGTGTCCGGATAGCTGAGTGGTTAGAGCACAAGGCTGTCGTACGGAAGGTCGCGGTTCAAATCTCCCTGGTGGCAGTGGAATTTGTATCGTGATTTGACGTCGGATACCAGTCGACTCAGCTGTGAATGAGTACCTGAGTCAAATCAGGGTAATAATCTCGGGCGAGCGCAATGCTGACCACATTGCCTCCTAGTGTACCGTTACGGTCTTGAATGAAGTGCTCTAACACACTTCAAGGCCCTGATCCAACATGGATTGTTGCGCCAACGATTATTATTATTAGTTGTTTCTTCCAAATGCATTTGATTTATTGAATCGGGCAACTAGTCTCCAACTTCGTTAATAACAATGAGGTTTGTACCAAACTTCGCTAAATCATGCCGTATGTTAGGGCTCACGTTGTTACTGCTTGGGACAAAACGTTAAAAGTGGAGAGAGAGAGGAGCAACATGCTGGAATCGCCCTTTCTTTGCCAAAGTTCTGTGACGCTGAATAATTTAGAATCCACGCATTTCCTAGACGTGTCTAGAGGGAGGCAAAAATTAGAGCTAAATTTCTGAACTTTACATGGGTACATAAAAGCGTTCATTTTCTTTTCCGAAAAGCATTTTACTTTTATGACTTGTTTACATCCCCATTAAAGTCAAGAGGATGTAAGGCATCCTCCTATCGGAATATCTCATAAGTCAATAAAATCACTGAAATGACAAATGACATAATGGCATATTGGGGCGCACTGACCTGATAAATCTTATTCAGTAAAGCAAAGCGGGCTCCAAATATATCGTACTTCCTGCATCGTATCCTACAGGTGGAATAACGGACTAATCATTTCATTCTCATGAAAAATATCACTTTCACCCGTCCCTATATAAATCAATTCCATATCCCCAGCTTCCATAAGAAGGAAGGCAACAAGAAAAAGGAAAACAATCCACTTCCCTCAAACATATTGGAAAAGTAACCCCAAATAATACACCCGTAATACTTAACTCAATAGCATATCAATGAGATCACCTCGTCTACTCACTCAGTATTCATTCCCTATCCTTTTCAAGACAATTGCCCTTTACTTAGTGCACACTTTAGGCACTTGCCCATGAGGAGCTCAACAAGTAGCCGCAATCGAAATAAATCTTTGCAACCCCATTCCTTCATCCCTTCTGCAATAATGATAAACGAATAAAAATGTTTTTTTCTCCGGATCCAAAGGAAACCGAAGAGATGTGACGTGGAGAAAAAACCTAAGAAGAAAATATTTATATCAACCCAATTTCCTCCAGTTAAGCACTACGTTCCCGGTACTCTGCGCCATACGGGAGAGAAATAGAGAAGTGGCGAGATTGGATATTATGGCATGGACAAAAAAGATCTATGTACTGGCGACCAGACCACCCTGTAATCTTTGTAGAAGGTGTAAGACAGCCGTTTTCATCTCGTAAGCATGAAACTTATAGTATCCTCAATACTACCGGAAATAAGAGCCATAGCAGTAATAGCATAACAACGAGCCCTCTGCCTCCCCCCGTTAAGCACCCTATTCGTCGTTCAAATGGCCATAAACGAATTGGATAAAAGTCCTTTTCCGGAATGTCGTTTTGCGGTGTCCTTGCTTCCTACTTCCTTTCAACATAGCGTCGAGCATTGAGCTCTCTATCTTTAAGCCCCGCTCCCGTTCACAACCCCGCTTGCATATGCCTTTTGAAAACTCATCCTTGTCAGAACCTTGCTATTCGGCCAACAACAGCAGGACTTAACCAGGCGGACAAACGATGACAATTGCTGCTTTCGATTTTTTTTTTTTGTACTTTCTACTCAGATTCCTTCCCCACAATGTTTTATGTTCATTGCTCGCACTTGTACTTTTCCTGAATTTTTCTTCGATATTTCTCTATCAATTTCTCGTCATCGTCTTTTCTTATTTTAATGTTATCCCATTGATTGAATAAAAAGGACGCTGATTTATCGAAAACAAGGGTAGGATGTGAGAAGATTTTCCACGTTGTTAAACGGACTCGAGGGAAAACGAGGGCATGTAGAAACTAAAGATCGCGGTGGTGCTTGCACTGGACGAGGAAGGAAGGAATGGATAAAGGAAAATTCAAGGGAAAGTCTAAGAATTAGATTTTGATTTTTTTTTTCTTGATTTGTGTCATTGATTTGGGGTGGTTCCTGTGCGGCTTGGAACACCGGAAAGGCGGTCGCGAGAAGTTTCGAAACGGTGCAAAGGCAGTGAAATTGCCACGGAAGCATTATAGTTTCTGGCAGTGTATAGTGCGAGATTCGATGATATCGAAGCTGGTTTTTGCGGGGTGGGGAATTTAACCCATATTCGAAGGTCTCGAGAGAGTTGCTTGCGAAATTTTGTCCTTTTCGCCAAAAGTAAATTCCTCTAAATTATAGTTCTTTATAGTTTTGCAACTCTCTACAAGCATTTAATTCACTATTGAGAAAGTCAGGTGCCGTTCGTTTGACCAGAGTTAAGGGAAGTTGCTGGAAGCTTAGTAATCCGTCCGGATTCGCATTCGATTTACTGTAGTTGGTTGTTATGATTTTAAAGTTATATCTTCCAATGAAGCCTGCAAGCAGATATATTATAATAAAATGGTGCACAGTATCCATTAGAAAAACATGAATATTGTGGAAAAATTAAATTTTCCGCGTCCCTTCACAGCACCGGCTCTCTTTATACTTCTGGGTTAACCGCATCACCCAAAAAACACCACCACTACCGACCGTAACGGCTCAATTTGCAAAGGACGAAAAGAAAATGCTGGAAAGCGTGCAACCATCAGCACGCCTTTCCATATAACTTGTCCTTTTTCCCAGCATTTGTTCGATGGTGCACAAAAAGCTCTTTGTACTCGGCATCCTTTAAGACTTACTTTAAAAAATGGCGCATGAATGCTTAGTTCAGGATAACGTGTGCACCGCCACATTGCCACTCTATTTGGTATTCATCTCGCGTAGAATCCGCTTAAGTCTAGATACGGATGAGTACAGTTGCAAGGATTCAAGGGGACCAGTAGCTCACACAGACCTGGCTGGCTGCTTTCGTGGTCGATTTAAGTGTGAAAGTTATTCTGTGGCTGTGCGGTAATGAAAAATCGCATGAACATGCTCACTCACCGCCAGTGGAGATTTTTTTCTACTGTATATGAAGGAGGAGGATGACAGTGATGGGGGAACTAGTTTGCTGGTTAGAAAACATGGCTGCGACTAAGTGGTTTTCTCTCACCATGCAAACCGAATTCAGTGGTCATCTCCTTGAATTTTGCTAGAAGGATACATGGGTATTTTTCGCTTGGAATGTTCTAGGCAAAGCGTCGGAAAGGATCAAAGTTCTTTGACTTTGTCACTAAATTGAACATTTTATGAATTTAAAGTTTGATATTGGTCTCCTGTCCAGTTTTCGGAGGGAGTATATGTTGAAAATGTAAATTTCTACAAAAGCAACTCTTCGGAGCATACATGAACTCCTTTGCGACAGTTAAAGAGAAAGTTTAAAAGTGACATTCCCAGCAACAGATAAAACAGGTAGTCTGGGTAATCTCGCTTTAGTCCAACTTAGGATAAAAGTTTTTATTCTACTAAAATGAAATAGATTTCCATCACTTAAAGCTTAAATTCCGAACGAAATAGACCAATCTATCGATTCCATCCAATCCGTATCACATCAATCAGATATTGCTACAAACTCTACATTACTCCATCAATATGTGGTAGACACCTTCTCCTCACCTTCACGTTGCTATCCTTCAGAAAAGGAGCAAGAAAGAAAGACGACATCAAAACATTTCCCGCCACCTCAACTATGCCCGTAATTCAAGATGAGCATCAATCCATCCATTCACCTGATGAAAATGAAAATAGATGCTCATCTGTAACAATCTGTGGCTTTTACGGATTGAGAAATGTCAATTAAATTGATTCAAGAGCGTGTGTGATAAATCTCTACAGAACGCCCCGACACCCAAGGAGTTGGGCAAAGCGAGGCATTCGAGATGAGCCGGAATATATTTGTTCGAGGGAGGTTAGCGTAATGGAGGGCCTAGAAGATGGAGTCAGGTGCACGGCCAGGTTTGTCTCTTTCCGCACATCCGAGCACCACACATGTACTATACGTGAGGAAGCATTAAACGAGACGTCTCCATAATATCCCTGCTCCACGTAGCAACTATCATTCCCTGCTTTATCCTAGTCATTTTATTTGCATTGGACTGATACGTCGCGATTGCTAGCGCGCTATGCGTACATCTCGCGCCATTTATGCATGACTGAAGCGATAGCACCAAAAAAGGGGTTGCGTGAATCTACGTGACAGTGATGGTATCGCTTCATTTGGATGAGAAGTGATAGAGCATCAAAGTGAGGTAGGATTTCATTTCCGTCGCGCTCATTCAGCAGTCAGGCACCCTCTGAAAGCAAGCTGGCAGTGAAGAAATTTTATGTATGAGAAATTGAGGGGGATGATAGCTGAGAGGTGGTAATACGCTATAAAACTTAGCTGGCGAATATATTTCAATCGACATGCGAGACTGCGTGACAGTTGCGTATCAATCACAGCGTTCTCGTTACCCGTCATTCTGACAAATTTAAATAGCACCATCTGGCGCGCATTTATTTGGTATATAAATGACACCACCAGGATATATCTAGGCTGTGTTGTGATTTAAATCAAAAAGTACCGCAGTTCCAATTGTATATCTTCGTGGTTGACATAGAGCAGGTTTTGGGAGTTTGGGGGTTCGTCTTTCATATTTTAGATTCAGATTGTCACTCCTGAACTTTAAATTTTCTCTGATGGCAATTTTCAGCGCTTTTTAAAATGGAGATGTTTTAGGAAAGTGAGACTATGAGCAATAAGGGGTACTTTTCTCTTCCTCGGAAGCTGAAGGTGTCTTTTCCACGCCCAAATATACAACCCCCTTACAGTCATCAAATACTTCGCATGCTTTTATGTCAGGAAAAGCTTATAATCTGTATGTTGGGTAATTTCAATATTTCAACGATTCCACCAAGCGCAGAAAAAACTCCTCATATGGTACCTCATCTCTTTTCTGGGAACAGCATGACCGCATATAATAACTAAATGTTGCTTAATTCCTTTTGTTAATTCGCAAACATGAGAATTATGACGGCAATGAAACCGCATGATTCCGACCTAACCTGATCCAAGCTGAATCATTCGCTTTCAGTTGATGGAGGGAACCCTGAATCCGTATTCATTCAGAACCTTCTTGTACTCAAAAAAACCGGTCTGCATGCGCTATAGTTGGTCCTGAGGGGTCGCATGTCTCACGTTTTGAAAGTGAGTACAGTTTGGTTCCTGAACTTTTTGCCGTTCTTCAGGCCATAAATGTGACCTTCAGAATGTGTGCGAAAAAAGTTGTCATCATTACAGACTCTCTCCATACCTGTAAATTACTCAGGCGAACTGCTCTATCGCATCACCTAGAGGGTAAAATACATACCTTTGCCTCTAACCCCCTTTCTAAGTCACTGAAAATTCTATGGCGCCCGGCTCATGCGAGATATCCACTAAACCAACTAGCCCATGTTGAGGCTCGTGAGGCTCTGGGGCCTGGTCCTACAAGATTGGTTGAAGCCTCCCCTGAGGATGCTCTTAAAGCAATTCAGGAACACACTGCTATAGAGAAGGGGACGATGATTTTCTGGCAAAATCATCGGTCAAAGGACTATTTTTTTCTAACATTCACGCAACTAATACTTCAAGGTTAAGGAAACCAACGAACACATAATTTTTTGGTGTAAGGATTATGTCCGGTTTCAGGTGTGTAGATGGTAAAGAACGTTTCTTAACCTTAAACAAATTTTCCTGAGCAGAGATCCCTGCATGATTGATGACCATTTATATTTCTTTAAGGAGGCTAGAGTCAGATTATGACACATATGGGTTCTTTTCTCCCTTTTTCCTGCATTGATCTCTCCGTATTCCTCCACGTTGCAAGTGTCCTACCGGCGCCGTGTCAGCTATCTTTTGTCTACCGACCAGCCTCACATGTTCGTGCATCAAGTTTCTACTAGCTTTCTGATGTTTGGGCGGAAACCCGTTTGAATGGAAGCTGTAGGCAGCCAGTTCGGCCATTTTAAATGGAAACCGCAGTCCAGGTTTTCTGGATCTCAACATTCGTATACCCTGGATTCCACAATACATCCTCCGAAAATCTCAACACTTCGTATACTAGAATGGCTTAAGGCACTAACCTATATCAAGCCCTTAATCAAATATTGTCAAACGCAAATTAATTTATCAACTCATTAACGACTAAACGTTCATAACTTAAAACATTAATGACTAACTTTGTCAAGCTTGGATACCAGTCGACTCAGCTGTGAATGAGTACCTGTGTCAAATCAGGGTTATAATCTCGGGCGAACGCAATGCTGACCACATTGTCTCCTACAATATACTGTAGTGCATCGTTACGGTCTTAACGAATGCGTGTTTGGCCTTTTTTTGGCCAAGAACGATAGTGCGTTTCTGGCAACATAGGCTAAGCGCCTGCCATTAGTCCTGTTGGTGCACTTAGTGGGTGGTATCAGGTCCCTATTTTGGACTGGAGTCCCAAGGAGCAAACAAAAATCAGCAACAACAACAAATATGAAACGGATTTCAGAGTTCAAAATGTTTTTTTGAATGGAAAGAATAGACACGGTGTAATTATAAGAATTGAGATATTTTCGCTAAAAAAAAATCGATGGTTGTAGTATTTATGGCTTCGCAGCATATAAACTATTCCGTTTCGGCTTTCTCCTGCTTGTATATAGCATTTTCCCCTCCCCACATATATGGCATCGTTTAGGGCCTCCATTATTCTTCTGTCAAATCCCATATTTCAACCGTTTATTCTCCTGTCAAATCCCATATTTCAGCCGTCGACTGATAAATGATCAATCTATTTTCTGAAAAGTGCCATCACGAAATCCTCTCTCCTTTAAATTTCCCAAAACCCTGAAACCCATTTAACCATTGTTTCATTACATAAATTTTCAAACATTGAAATGATTATTAGTTTTTTTTTACCTCCCCCATAAATTCCATTGTTCTGCCATTGCCGTGAACATGCTGCTGTGTTGGCAAATACATTTTTACTTAGCGGATCGGCGCAAGCAACTGGGGATCATTTATGCACTGTTGTAAAAAAGCTAAATGTGCTGTAATGTCATGGGTGGACTGAACCGACCAAGAAGGGAGAGCTCTCCCAAAACTCGAGAGACCCGAATGCCCGATCGAGAGGAAAAATCCACGATGGGTCACACTCTCGATCGATGCTTCTACTGCTTCATGACGCTTTTTGGTTCGCCACCCTGCCTTGCCTTCCTCAAGCCATGAATCGATGGAAGATGCTCCTTTTGCTTTAATGTGGGCATCGACACCTCGTGGTTAGAGAAGAGGAAGGGAAAAGAGAGTCCTTAAATTAAAGGTTTTAGTTCAATTCTATTCCAATATAAAAGAAAAGAAAAATAAATAAAGAAAGAAAAAACAGTAATCAAGGTGAATGGATTAAAACAAATTGAAGTAAAATATAAATTAGAGAATAATAAAGTGAGAAATCGTCATAAAACAAAAGAAATCCGTTTACCCATCCCTAGAGCTGTCTGAATTGATTTACAAGAAAACAAGGTTCACATTTTAGTGGTTTTAAATTAATTATCTTATTCGAAATGCTCTTACGTCTACAAAGGTGGCGCATCCTCTTTTCCAAATAAGCCAACTAAAAATATTCCGGAAACCACTTGTTCCTTTCATCAGTGCTACAGGGCATGAGGCACTGATGAAAGGAATAAGTGGTTCCCGAAATATCGGTATTTGCAAAGTTAACAAATAACACGAGCAAAAGAAAAAGCAAGTCTTAATTATTTAAAATTGACACCAATAGCGGATCTACTCTCAAAGAACAAGTAAGGTGGACTCTCGCGAAAATTTCCCTCTTTCAACTTTTTCCTTCTGGAATCTCACAGCGGTCGTGCAGGTAAATCCAGTCTTTACCCCGTTCAAAAGCATAGTCGACTCGACTTGGTCGGTTTCGCCATTTTCTTCTGTCAAAGGTCAACATCCACCGTGTCAAGCCACGTTTGTTTCGGCTTCAATAAATTTTACCAGCGAGAAGCGCTCAAGTTTTCTTCTCCACTACACTTTAGTCACGAAAGTGAAATTCCTCCTAATCAAAATGATATTCTCATTCCCTAGAACTCGTGGAAAATGTCATTCGGGTACTTTACGACTTGGGTATCCGTGGAGTAAGGACGAGGTAGCTTACTGGCCCGTGGCCCTTTTGGTTCATGCATTGGTGTGTCGGTATGCCAATAGTACCTTGGTTTTCTTGCTTGTATTTCCCCATCCCACGTGACAAGCTGTGAGCCGCTGTGCAACGTGACATTCTCGCATTCATGAGCGCGTAACAACTTGGCCGCGGGCACATACCAATGCATTGCATCGCCTATACGGCACTAACACCAGACCTAGTGCGCGGATTTTTTCTCGCGCATATATCGTAGAAGTTTAAACATGCGCAATGATTTTTTCCCATCATACAATTCCGTAGCCTACACAATGACGAAAGCTATGAGCGATACCATGACCGTCCGGTTGTGAAGAAAATCCGGCTCAATAGGTTACGCTGGGCGGGTCACTTAATCCGTATGGATAAGGATGATCCCACCCGGAAAGTCTATAAGGGCAATACTATGGTAGAAAAAGAAGACGAGACAGACCCTGCCTAAGATGGAGGGATGGCGTAGGTTAGGACGCCAGACAGCTTTTAAGGATATCGAATTGGTGGACCTCGGCGCAAAACCGGGATATCTGGAGCTTCTTATTAAGGCAGGCCTAGACCGGATACCGGTTGTTGCGCCGTTGGTGATGATGATACAATTTCCAACAATGCACTGGCATGAATCTCTGTATTTAGTCTTCTTGATTGCACTGTAAGAAACCCATAATCAGTTCAGAACTTATTGCATGCAAGTTCCACATTTGGTATTGCCTCATGTTAGAGTGCGATACGACTCAGGCAGGAGTAGTGCATTCGAGTAAAAGTGGCAGTCACCATCCATCTGCTACTCTTGCGTAGCAGAACAGAGAGAAGGTATTTGATGAAAAATAACATCGTCCATTAACCCCCATGTCCTCAAATCAAGACAGTATGAAACGAGAGATCTAGACACTGTACACCCTTCACAATGAACCAGTTTTTGACGGGTGAGAATGGGGTTGGTTCAAGTCATCTTGGGAGCTTAATTTTAAAGCCCCTGGGATATGAGATGTTTCTCTAATTTATCCTTAAATTAAAAGTAGCGCTTCCTAAGGCAGCCTTTTGAATAATAAACTGCCAAGAATGCATAAACTCCTTTATTACACTTGAAATGGTTACTTTTTGTTATGTTTCTAGAAGAAAGTATACAAGTAAATATGTACGATATATTGGTGCATTGTTCCATTCTTTTTTGTATTTTCTATAATGGTGCTCCTTTAATCATAAATATGTCCACATGTCTATCATAAGGCCGACTCAGCAAACGTATGTACATTGATTAGAACATTGTTTCGATTTGTTCGCGAACATTTCCAATCTTCCAACTTTAAATTGCATGTTCACATTCATGTAAAAATGCATTCAACCATGTAGATCCGACTCCATTTTTTTATTGTTATCAATAACAATGCTTAGCACATGTCGAACATACTTCGGCATAGCAGCTCCATGTTGGCTGGTGTTGCTTTTTCTAAACATTTCATGTCACATTACTTTCCACTGTTTAAATTTGCGATTGCAAACCTCCCCCCAGTGACAAATATTTCCATTCGCATACGTGCACGTCAGGTAGCACTCATATATCTCCGTGCACCTGAGTTCTCCACGGTTTTTTTACTGCACCAAGTCACACTATTTCGTGAACGACCATCACGCAATTTCTTTGTTTACCGGGAACTCCACACATCTAGAAACCACCACTATCGGTTTTCTAGATGCTAAATTATCCTGTTGTGGTCTTTTAAGTGAAGCTTTTTGTCATAGTATCTGCTCGTAATTAATGTGACAAGCTCATAATATCATCGATAATAACGCAGCTTGTGCTTTAATGTAAATAGCGATTTTACGTTCGTAAAACCTATGAACACTCCTCCAACCATGAAAGATATTATACACGGAAAATCGGCGGCTTCTGTTCTAAGCTGTGAGAAGAATGAAGGAAGGGGGAGGGGGTAGAAGGTCCGGGACAGGAAAATCATATATTAGTCTAAATTGTCTCAAATTACTTACGGTATCGCAGTGGCATGTTGCTGTGAACGGTTCTGACTAGCAGTTTTAGAAGCTTTGCACTCAGATGCAATTTAAGTGCATTCGTCTAGGCAAACACGACAATGCATTGTTAACTAGTTCTCCTTCAAGTTGGATGGTTGCTCTGGTTTATATTAAGTTTAAATATTGTAATTCGAAGCGAAGAACAAAACTACAATTAGACACGTCAACTGGATTAGTAGCGTGAACATTGAAAAGATACTACTGCGGAAATTTGATAGTAAATCTATGATATATCCAGCAAAAATAGAACAAGTTGAAATTTCCCAAGTTTTTTGTTTACCAGGAAGCCATCCTCTATATTTACTTCCTGGTAAGCATTTGAGGAGGTCAAAAGGTATGCCAATGCCATATTTGCAATCTAATTTAAACAAGTAAAGGAACATTACAGGGTTAGTCCACTTTGGTATTAGTTTCTCTGATGACTAGCTTAAAAGACTTAATAAGTCGATGACCGTACAAGACTTTTCCAAACTAGGTAGCATTGTGTATATGAAAGTCAAACGGCCAGAGTTCTCTGGGCGCATGTCAAGGAAGATGGTACTGTAGAAAATCATGACAAGTTAGGGTTCTGCCAAACACTATTGGGCCCTTCAACATCTCCTGAAAGCAAAGTCTTTTTGTAAGATTGTTCTCTCAGTTGCCTATGTGCAAACCGGACTAAGGTTACCGCTTAGTTTTAGCATAGTTTTTGCATGTGTGAGAAAATCTTAGGCTACACACAAGTGCCACGGTGTTTGCGAAGCCACCCCTCTAGAAACCCATCTTCTTCCTCGCCAAATATCCCCGAAGGCAGATGCCAGGAGCGGTTGGATTCCGTGAACCAGTCGAAATTGCCTTTGTCCGAAAAAGTATGGTCCTTAACCGAGCTATTGACTTCCTTGGAGTGTACATTGTTGCTCCATCCGGTGGGAACTACAAGTTTGGATAATTTTCTACAGTTGATAGTGGAAAATTTTAAGCACCGTAATGGCAAGAAGTATGGGCCGAGACTCCTTTTGGACAATATGTAAATGGTACCCTTAACTATGTAGATGTAATTAACCTAAAGCTATCGAGCTATCCGAACTGGCCCATATTGTGTAACTTTTCTCACCTAGTTAGAAATTAGGGTCACTAGAGGTGCCTTGAGAGACCGCCGTTAGGTACAACATCGGGGGGTTGGCCAGTTTATCCCAGAGTTTATATATCATCAGATCTTCGCCAATTTTACACCAGCGTCTCCTTTCCAAAGTCACCCTGTATCACTTTAATTGACAAGTTTATTACCAACCAGCCTTCCTCTCGCTTCAGCATCCTTCGAATTAAGATGATGGGAGTAATCACCGCATTTAGCGTACTTTACATAGTCTGCCTCTTCCCTTGGAATTTTGGGCAATATATCAGTACGGGATAGGAGGATACCTAATACCTCATGCTTGTTGCCGCATTGAATCAATTTGGGGAAACATAAAGCGCAAACCTGTGCGAATAAGTTCTCTAGTACCGAACGGCAACTCACCTCTTTATGTCACTTTCCAGTCCATTCCTCGACATTGGAAGGGAATGTGTGGATTCTCGGATCCTCCCGAAACTCCTTTTGAATTTGCTACCACCCTCTATATGTTAGGTATCCTCCCAGCTTCGGCAGTTTTGCTAGCTGTTCTACCAGTTTTTTTAGTAGAATTTGTCCTCTGGTCTTATGCAAATAAATGAGTAGATATTTTTTTCTTTAACATTGAATGCCTCTTGTGACGTGGTTTTCAAGGAGCAGTAGATTTTCAGCGAAGTTAAGCAACATGCTGAGTTCAACATCTTGCAATTTGTCTACGTGTCTAATGTTTCCGCCTAAATCGGCATTGAATATAGCAGAAGAGAATGTGCATAGGACTACGTTTTTATCCACCTCATTATTGCAAATGATGTATGGCATTCGTGGCTGGTTTTCGGGTTCAGTTTTGAATATATTTTAATATCCGGACACAGTCAAATCCCGATAATTTATACATCGATTATTTGTACTCCCGGCTAATTCCTACAAACTCGCCGGTCTCCAGAGTCAACTTCTTTATTTTGGACTCCCGACTATTAGTAATTCTGATATTTGGTATCAAATCGTCAGTCCCTTACCCAGATCAGGCATTTGATAGAGCCAAATGGCGAAGCCGATCACGACGAGCCGACCCCGCTTGTGAACGGGACAAAGGCTGAAGAAAAAGAAGAAGAAATCGTCAGTCCCTTAACCATACGAATTATCAGGATTCTATTTTATTTGATAACGCGCGAATCCAAATTTGAATTATTTCTTCCTCCGTTTAGTGATTTGGATTAACTTATCAGTCAGAACCCTTCTAGCCATGATTTTACTACACGGAAGTTTCATTCGTGTATACTTCAACGTGCATCGTAGTGATCTCCTCTCCGCCAGAAAACCCGACATTTCACAGCAGACATCGCAGTATAAAGCTTTGTGGAACTACTGTCGTAATGATAAGTTGTTTTTCTTCTTCCTTCGTCCATCTCATAACAAAGAATGTTTGGTTAAATAGCAATGTCTGGTTAAATCGATCAGTGTGATAGCTATATTTGTAGGTAAAGTTCAAGGAAAAACGGAACCTCCTAGGTTTTTGTCATCCTATCGTGAACGCCTATCAGGCGATACCAACAAAGCTCTTCCTACCTTCTATTAGGCCTCGGTAGTAAAATCAAACCTTACTCTTTCAAAGATGAAGAAGTATACCTTCATCCATGTATGTGACAACCGTTCCAGCGAATATTTCCAGTAGAATTTTAGCGGACAGATTAAACGCTTTATTGGGAATGCCATCTAAGTCCGAGGCATTGCTGTCGGGGATCCTTCCGCAAATCCGTAACCTCATATACTTTGTTTGGTAAAGTTGTATTCTCTTATTTTCTTCATAACGCAACGTTTTATGCCCCCTTCTAAACGCAGTTTGGGGAACTCTCCCTGTTTCATTTAAGGTGCTTACGATGACCTCCAGAGTTATTTATGGCCGTTTTCAGGTTCCCCATAATTCGCTTTTATTCTGCATCATCATAGAGCCTCATCGTTCGAAAACAGATGACAGCTTTTTAACGAACGTATTTCCATTAAAAATCCTTTCGGTCCAACTAGTACCATTTGACCTCTAGTCAGTGTACCTTCCGCTCTCTAAATCTTCTTCAACTTTCGATATGATTGCATCGCTCGCTAACATGCCAATCCATGTATGCTAGTAACTTAACTCCCATGTAAGTTATATCAATGGTAGCACTTAAATCCCTTCCCCAAGAAGTGGGTTTGCTTACGATATTGGCCAGTATTACACCTCGCTCCAGAAAGGGTATGTAGGGCATAGTCTCTTGCAATCAACAGCTGTCGCATTTTTAGCCCAAGCAAAAACGTTTCTGGGTTTAATGTTTGAATTTCGTATGCGTTGCCAAATTGTTTAGGATATGTCCAAAAAGTGTCATTGTTGCTCCGTGTGGGTCATAGCAGCTTTAGATCCGGATTTCGTCGATATTCACTCTTACAATTCTTACTTCTGTACACGCCATTGTCTCTTGTATTAGACAGCAAGCCCAGACCACTGCCATGCCTGAAAATTGTTTCAAATATATTTTGCGACAGCATGGTTGAGCCTGATACGGTTCAACCTCATTTTCGCATTACGGTTACTCTCCTCATCAATCAATTTCTGCACCTCTTGCATTTTCTTGACCTATCTTGTCCCACTTACATGCTAGTACTTGAGGCATCTGAAACATCGTTTACAGCCAGACATACTTGTTCAGGCTAGGAGCGAGAATTTCATGGGCATCTTTATCGCTGACTAGCATTTTTGATAAATCCTCGCACATAAATATATATCAAATTCTCGTCTCAAGGCTCTCCGCGTCCAAAGTTGAACGAATGATGTTGCGGCTTCTCGGTACGTGGATAGCGCTTTAAGCTCAACTGGCAGTCGGGTGCACTACGGGCTCTTCCAATGTAACTAACAGACTGAACTGAACGTGGCTTAAGGCAGACTCGTCCTCCAATGTAGCCCATATGACTGTCTTCTTCATGGCCGTGCCTATCTACCTGCACTTGACGAATATTTCATATGTGTGCGTCCTAACCTCGACCTAATACCACAGCTATGTTTCTGGGGTCATATATGTTTGCTATTTCTATCGTTGGCAGGGTGTCAGGCATATCAATAAACGAACCAATTTATTCCTATTGCTACTTCTTTCCCCACTTCACTTGGTTGTTCCCCTAACCTGAAAGGTTATTAGTTGATGTGTGTCCGATGGATTCTCCTCTGGAACTAAAAACTCATCTTGGAGAAACTTTGGCCCAGCGAACCAAGAATTGTCACCCGCAGTTTTTCATGGTGTATCCCACGATAGGCATAGTCGGCTGAGATCGGTTTGGGTCTTACGTGATAGATGTACATTATCAAGTTTAGATTAGGAATAAAATAAACATTTCCACTTGTATCCCCTTAAAAGTCTGTGGGCATCTCCTATATGTGTCCTAAGTTGAGATACTTAGGCATGAATTCGTCCGGCTTCATCTTGAACCCCTTATTTTTGCCCCACCACTTCTTCTGTGCTAAGTAGTATTGGGCAGCTTTACTGTAATAATTATCTGGCCCCAGACTTTCCTGTTGCCAAGGGGTTGACACCACGCATCTTCCTTCCTGTTTCCGATAATGGTTTTTTGAACAAAATGTTCAAAACAATACTGTCCTCTTCACTCAGCGGAATATCCCAGACGCTTTGAGGTCAATTTCCATCACTTCTAACCAGACCTGTGCTGAAATATATTGTTGACAATGAACCTGATAAAGAATGCTGGCTCGTTGGTCCAGTTGGTTCTCTAAAGCCGACTTAATAGGTGACGATCTTAACATCAGTGAGCTTTCTTTGGAGACATCCCTCTCTCGCTGCTTTTCTTCTCTAGTAGAATTGAATGCTACAGTAGGCAAGTCTCCCTCTCGACTGAGGACTGAATTTGCGGATATCGACCGTCTTGTGGTAGCGAACCATCAACTGATGGGATTACCATTACATCATCAGTAGAAAATACTGGCTATTTGCCTTAAACGCAGATACTGGTTCGCGTTCAAGGCGGCAATCGCAATCTTTTCCTCTTTCATCCCCCACCGGAAGATCGCCTCCAATTGCCTGTATGTCTACCCTTTCAGTTTTACTAATTTGGGTGTTTTGCTAGGCTGAGGTTCACTGCCTTCGGTAAATTGGTTTGTCTGAGGAAGTGTTGGATTCCGGATCCCACAGGAGCAAGGTCGCAATATCATTCACGCGGAGAAAGGCAAGCATCATTGGCACTTACGGACACTTAACGAGGAAAGAAGCTTTTGGAATATTTGGGGGCAGTCTGAGTCTTATCCACTCCTTTTTTGAAGGCCTTTTCCGAACTTTATTACAGAAAAGTCGTTAAGGCTATTGCCACTCGCAGGCAAACTATTATTTGAGACAGAATTTTATCTTTATGATTCACAGAGAAGATTTTTGTGTCTAAGCCCAATTTTAGGAGGTTTGTTCACCTGAAATTTCCTTAGCAGATCCAAAAGCAAATCCTTTTTATAAACCTTTAATTTTGATCACCTATTTCTGGGTTTTCCATATCTCATTCACTGTGATTCCAATATCTCCTCAACTACTTATACCACTCAATCTGGTAGTAAAACTATCTCATCATCCTTACCAAAAAATAGCCTTACCTTGAGGTGAAAACTCGTCAAGATTCAATTTTCTGCCATCCATTCAATCTCAAACTAAAGTTTATCCCCCAAAAATGTACCACAAACACATACAAACATACACTACTTTAGAGATTTTCATTGGAGGTGGATAGGCCAGGGACAACCATAAAATCCAGTAAAATGAATTTCCTTCAAAGTTAGAGCAGTCATGCGCCATTCTAGTTGTCATTCTTGCCACATTCTATGTAGAATTGGTGGTAGGAGGGGTGAATATCCCACAAATCGTCCGTTCGGATAGTCTAGGTCCCATTTTCATGTATACAAGTGTAGTTAAGTACTGTGCCAAAAAGTTTTCCGGCGGCGACGACGACGACGGGAATTTCGGGTTTCAGAGGAATGAAGGTGGTGATGTGAGGCCAAGTCGACATTGATACACGAGACTAAAGGGAATTATACATGGAATGGAGGATTTTATATTACCAGATTTGGTAAGGTAAGTGTTTCAGGGATACAGTGGAAGAGTAACTATTTTTCTGAGGATTTATATTTCAGATAAGATGGGAAAGAATTCATTTTTCAGAAGACTCTTCTAAAGGACGAAAATCTTTGCATCTACGCTACGGAGCGAATCCTCCTAGAATCTTGAATTTATTACTACTAAAGTGCCTGATCTCAGCGAAAGTCAAACTCTAAATTTTTACGTGTAAGTCTCCTTGAAGGACCAGCGAAGATAACAAAATTCTGTTCAGCACAACTACAAACCTCTTCAGTTTGTATCTGCCCGAAGATACTTTATCTCATCTCGTGTATCTTTCATAGAGATGGCTTGTAGGGAAATCGCTATACAACCACTTGAGTGAACTATGCGTAGTATCTAGTCGGCTGTAATATCTATCGAAGGATATTAGCCTCCGGCAAGTAGACGAAAACTTGCCTAGAGTTTCGGTACATAATAGGGGTTGCCAAAAGTCTCTATGTAATATACACGCTTGATACAGGCATCTTGCACGGTTGTTATATGAATTAACCCCTAAAATGGCGACTTTCCATTATCGTATCCTATATATAGAAAATCAATACGACTCAGCTCCAATATTTTATTAGGCGGCAACAAACTGTGTCCACTTTTCAAGGTCCTTTGAAAAGAGTAATTTATCAAAATTAATCCTAGCTATCCGTAAAAAAAGAGCGGAACTCCCCTCAACCGTGTGATATTCATAGAGCGACATTAAAGTACATCCCACTAGGGTATTGTGTGCTGAATAGCTGTATCCTTGAAAATAATAAAAAAGCAGTAGAAAATCTCTTGCCTTGCTCGCTTTCCCTGGCGGCAAGTGAGAAGAAGGTGCAAGTCTGCCGGCGGTCCCCCGCCTCGGAGTACATCCCCCATAAAAAGGCTCTACTCTAAATGGCTTCACAGAATATGTTTTCACATACATATTGAGAGTGAAAACACCATATCGTAGCACGTTGTGAGGCTTTGCAAAAAAAATCTCTTAAGGACTTTTAAAGTGAATGCGCGTCGTGGAAAGTCAAAAGGAAAAATTCTGAAACGATCCTCGCCACTTCATCCCCAGAGGTGGGTGTGTGTGCGTTGAAAAGTTTGTGAATAGATTTCATTTCCCTTCGTTTATGGGAGAATAAACTCACGTATTGCAATCAGAATGCCATTGAACGAAAGGAATTATTAAATTTTCCCTCGTTTTCGGCTGCGGAGAGTTGGAAAACAAAAATAAAATGTTGATGATGAAAAAATAAAATTATATTGGCGGAAAAAAATTCAAGTGAAAAGTTTATGAAACCAGAGATGAGCGATATGATGATTGTTGTGTTGTCAAGGAATTTTCCTGACTATTTCTGTGCGTTCTAGATATGATTTCGGCTCCGCAAGGTGGGAGATAATGTCTCTGATTGAATATTCTGATGGCTCAATAACGTGGCAGGGAATTCCAAGTATTCAGCTTGAGGAATGCTCCAGGAATTTGAAGCTGTGCTGATGCTGGCACCTGATGATTTTAAATGAGCTGCAGAAAGCTATGGGAAGATCTATGTGATTTTCATTTGCATGTTATTCACAAGAGCGTGTTGATATTGAATGAATAATATGCATAGATATTCATTCTAGCGTCAAATCACAAAGGAATAATAAAAATGATTCCTGTTTTCAAACGGTTGACATTGACACATTTGAAAGCTACTAAGCTGCAGATGGAGAAGGATGAAGGCGAGTCTCCCGCGCCTAAAAACGAGACAAACTGTACCAACTGGTCCTCCAAGTTGGGGTTTGGGTAGGGCTGACAACCCTACACGGATAACCGATATTACGGAGCCACGAAAGGAGTCTCGGACAGGATGGACTTTACAACGATGAACCCGGCAACGACAACGGATTAACGATTTGCGCATTTTCTCATAAAACGTGCGCTCCCTGTACAGAGAAAACTGATGAGCAGCTAGCCGATACCCTGTCCCAATATAGGGCTGAAATAACAGCGTTACAAGAGATACGATGGACAGGGACCGGTTCCTTTGAGAAGAGCCGCTACACCATATATTATAGCGGTCATCCAGTAAATCATGTGCTCGGAGTAGGTTTCTTAGTCAGCCAAAAAATAAAACCTGCTGTTATAGTCTGCGAGGCAAGTCTAGAAATATAAGCCTCATTAATGTTCACGCCCCTACAGAGGAGACTGCAGAGTCGGAGAAGGATACCTTCAACGAGGCAGTAGAACGAACCCTCGAAGCCTGTCCCAGATATGATATCAAAATCATACTTGGGGATTTTAACAGCCAAGTAGGGAAGGAGCCCGTATTCAGGCGATACGTTGGCTCCCATAGCTTACACGAAAAAACAAATGATAACGGACTGCGGACTATTCAATTAGCAGGGTCACACGAAATGGTTATTGGAAGTACTTGATTTGTGCGGAAAGTAGTCCACAAACAAACGTGGGCCTCTCCAGACGGGGCCGCTTTCAGCCAAATTGACGACGTGTTGATCGAACGCCGCCACCTCTCAGCCTTGATGAATGTCAGAACATATAGGGGGGGGCCAATATAGACTCAGATGACTATCTCGTTGGCATGGTGCTCCGAGCTCGAAAAACAATACCACCTAGAATCCCCTCTGACAATGAGGCGAGAGTGAACACTGAAGCCATCCACAACACAACCCTCCGCGACACCTATAAGAGGGAAATAGATGCCGCAATAACTGCAGTCAATAGAGGACCTGGAGATGAAGCATCAACAAATGATCTTCACAACCACCTGAAGAACGTTATCATGGATACGGCCACAAACTTACTTGGCCCCAGTCGCAAAAGGAGTCGGAATGGCTGGTTTGACGATGAATGTAAGCTAGCAACGCAACGGAAGAATGCCGCATACCGAGGAATGTTACATTCTAAGAGAACGCGGGCATGTGCAGAGACTTATCACGAACTCCGTCGAGCGGAGAAGCGATTTCACAGGCGGAAAAAGGAAGCCTGGGAGAACCGACAAGTCTGTGAACTAGAACAGTACAGGGAGCAACCGCTCCAGGCGCGGAAGTTTTACCAACAAATCAGCAGGATGAAACTTTATACACCTAGATGCTCATCCTGCCTAGACAAAGAGGGAAAATTCACCGGCTTAAAAATCATAAGTCGCAAGGAGCCGATGGAATTACAGCCGAATTGGTTAAATATGGAGCCGACTAGTTACACCAAGGGGTTCATCAATTTGCGCTCATGGTATGGGACAGCGAATCAATTCCTGACGATTGGCAACGAGACATTATCTGTCTCATACATAAAAAGGGAGATATCAGACAGTGCAGCAATTATAGAGGTATCACGTTGCAGAGTACCATCTATAAGATATTCTCCGCTATCTTGCTAGGCCGTATAGCCCCATACGCCCAGAACATCATTGGCTCATACCAAAGAGGCTTCACTCCTGGCAAATCAGCAACAGATCAGATTTTCTCTCTGCGGTAAGCGATGGAAAAACTGTTGGAATATGGACAACGGTTGTACCATCTGTTCATCGACTTTAAAGCCGCCTATGATAGCATAGCCAGGGTAAAACTGTACACGGCCATGAGAGAATTCGGTATCCCGACGAAATTAATAAGACTGACTAGGCTGACCCTGACCAATGTGCGAGGCCAGATAAAAGCAGCAGGATCACTCTCAAGACCTTTCGACATCAACAACGGTCTACGACAAGGGGATGCGCTATCATGCGTCCTCTTTAACCTGGCCCTCGAGAAAGTGATCCGTGATGCTGAGGTTAATGCAAGAGGTATGATCCTCTTCAAGTCCACCCAACTACTGGCCTATGCTGACAATATCGACATCATGGGAAGAACCACCCGAGATGTACAAACTGCCTTCATCCAGATCGAGCAGGCGGCGATTAGCGCTAGATCTTGGGCTGCACATCAATGAAGGCAAGACAAAATATATGGTGGCTACGTCAGCACCGAAGACGAATCAACCAACAACATCAAACCGCACTGGTCAAACACGAAGAAGAATAAGGATAAGAGAATACAACTTTGAGACCGTTGAAAATTTCTCCTATCTAGTCTCGAAAATCACAACCGATAACAGCTACGATGATGAAATCCGCGCCCGGTTTTTCTCAGCCAACAGAGCGTATTTCAGCTTACAAAAACTGTTCCGCTCGAAACTTCTCACCATAGGGTCAAAGCTCTTACTGTACAAGACTTTCATCTTGCCAGTCCTCATGTATTCCTCGGAAACTTAGGTTCTTAGCAAGAAAAATTGCAAACTCTTGGCCGCGTTCGAGAGAAGAATCCTCCGAAGAACTTTTGGCCCCCTTCATGAGGATGGACAATTCCGTAGCCTACACAATGACGAAATCTATGAGCAATACCATTACCATCAGGTTGTGGATAAAATCCGGCTCAATGGGTTACGATGGGCGGGTCACTTAATCCGTATGGATGAAGATGATCCCACCCGGAAAGTCTATAAGGGCAATATCTATGGTAGAAAAAGAAGACGAGGCAGACCCTGCCTAAGATGGAGTGATGGCGTAGGTCAGGACGCCAGACAGCTTTTAGGGATATAGAATTGGTGGACCTCGGCGCAAGACTGGGATGTCTGGAGTTCCTTATTAAGGCAAGCCTAGACCGGATACCGGTTGTTGCGCCGTTGATGATGATGATGATGATGAAGTTGAAGAAATCTTTAAGAAGGCACCTAACATTCTACTGGGAAGTATGGGATTCGTACCAACATAAAACCTTAATCACACTAAACAACGACCAATCTAACAGAGATCGACTCAGGACTTTTTTTCGGATTCAGCATCATGTGAGTTTAGAAAATCACCTTAGGTGATTTTTTCCCACAATTTCCACGGAAACTTGCCCCAAAAAATGTTCAGGTGTTAATTTTTCGTAATGTACCTGATTCAGGGCTTTATAGTCTTGTGCTGGGCTGGCGGGAGAATCCATTTTCTTATGAGAACATTCGGTGTTTCTTCGATTTTCATCATTTTCATGACTCCATTTCTTATTTGCTGTAACCGAATCCCGAATGTTAAAATTGACGATACCATTAAATATTCAATTTGTCCCACTGACGTCTTATCAAATTTTTAACCAATTTAATCTACTGTTCTTTTTCAACCTTAAATATCGTATCATATGCAAATTACTACAGTCAAAACAAAGACAGTCGTTGTCCTTTAGATATTCTGGCGTTACAATGATGTGTGCAATTCGGGCTGGCTCAGGCAATATCAGGTGCGTATCTTGAGGTTGCCTTGGGACCTAGTAGATAGAAAAAAGAATACAATTACACTTTTTACATACTTTCATAATTAGGTTTCGTTCCGATCGACTCGGGATCGTGCTAAAATTCATATTCTCGGGGTTTCATAATTTTAATTGTCAAGTGTACCAGGATCTACTTTTCTATCGATTTCCGTAAAGTGCATTAGATTCCAAGAGGAAAGGGAGCAAAAAAAGCATTCAAGACAAATAAGTAGGTGGAACCCCATAGTCCACGGCTAATCGGTACCTGACGCAAAAGAAGCATCAGACGAAGATGTGATCCACCATGGATCTTCCCTTCTAGGTCGCAACAGAAATATTTTCAGTTTCCTGCACTTGCGTCCAGCCTGCATTTTTTTTGTTCCAATTTTCCACTATTCCTATAACTTTTCGCAAATCTTCTCAATTATAGATGCAATACTGCAATCGCAACGCATCATGTGTACGACACGGATAGTCTCGTTTTGTCCAAAAAGATCCACCTAGACTCGCAAGCCAGGTAAGCAAAAGACATGCACGCGGGATGGTCGCGGGACACTTCAGCGAAGCGGTACTTAGGTGCTGTCAGACCTGCGTTTTTGGGATGGCTCTGCTCTCGTGACTGCAGTTAGTCCGGATTGTCACTCTAGCTATCCTTAATATCTATGAGAACAAGGTGCACTTAATCTATCGTTAAGTGTTCGATCCTGGAACCAAACTGATAGTTAGAAATGAAGCTGCGCTTTCCACTGGGGTTGACAGGTAAAAGCCGTGGCACAACACAATTGCTGCATTAGGCTATTTTGACCACGACATCCAGGTCCATGATCGTTGAAAGGGGAAAGGAGTAAAATCGGCCAGACTCTGATCTTTAGAATCAGCTCGTGAAGGAACGCAAATGAACTGTACGAGGGTCTCCCTTTCTTCATACAAATGTCAGAAATGTGTATTGCAAAGTATTTTGAGACTAGAAACATGACCCTTTATTATAACCTGTGAAGATCGCTTTGATAGTGTAAACATTTACATGTGGTCTCTACAGACCCGCTTTGTCGTAGGATGATTAAAATCTGTAGTGCCAGTTGATTTTCATTACGGCCAGCTGGAGGCAGTCGGTGCAGTCAATAGCGAAAACCTTTCTGACCAAATCATCGGTCTGCGTGTTTGCCTCTAAATTCATGTGTCTGGGAACCGAGAGTAGAGAGGCTTTTGTTCAGCTTGGAGGATGCCATCATTGACTCTAAAGTTTGAATGGCCGTTTATCTGTCGGTCAAAATAGCTACAAAGTCTTTGAAGATTATATGCCATCCAGCGACAAGCCTTTCCTATCGGTAATATTTCCATCTTAAAGACGTTGGCGAAACCTACAAGACTCTATAGTTCAAAGACATTTTTTACATCCGAGAAAACTCCGGCTGTAACTCCAGAGCCGTCGATGAAAAAGCAGTGTGATAACCTTGCCTGCTCGTAGGATACTGCTGTTCAGTATCTTGATTCGCGCAGCCTGACTGCTCTGCACGATATAATGATTTGGAAATTGAGTAGAAAAGATTATACCTGCAACTACAAAATAGTATCCGTCTGGCAAAACTGCTTGGCAATAGTGGTGGTTCTTTAAATCGTGCTATGCTTGATTAAAATATACTCTCTGCGCAGCACAGGCACACCATACCATTGACATCGAACTTATTCAGGATATTTGTGTTCACAGGACCAGCTACCAGTGAAATCCGCATATTTTTACAAGCATTAAAAACTCGACAGACTTTCTTAATCCGCCGTTCTCTATGGTGTCTCTAATTTCACTTCAGATCGAGGATCACAGGAAAGCACTTTACGTTGGAAGTAACATTATTTTTCCCTTTAGTTTCCGCAAGTGATGGAACTCGAATGCTTTTGTTTTAGTGGTGAATAGGATCACATCAACTTTCATTGCATTTTTGCCAACTCCGTATCCTGCCGCCCAGCACTCCCTCCAAAATTTCAACAATGACTTTTAGAAATATCCTTGATACTAATATCATCATCAGATTAGATTATCATGTCACCCTATTTTGGAAGATCCTCCTGCACAGCTTTAATACTGATATCGTCAAATTCGCTTTCTATTTCCGCATAGACACCTAAGGAGCATTGCTTGTTATACTGTTCAATTGTATTAATTAAACCAGTCGCCTTAGACATTTTTTTTCATATGGACGTTTTGAGATTTGCAAAAAGACAATCTCTCTGCGATTGTTCTTAAATGGATGTCTAGGACACAGTCTGGGATTTTCAACACAAAGGAGCTAGTGCTATTAGGCCTGAAATCTTTCGAAACCTGCGGGTTATGTGCACCCGTCTTCGGTCTGAAAACTACCTGAACGTATTTTCAAGATGCGTGATACGTGGCCGAGTCCAATACAAGTGCGGTAGGGTTCCACCAGCCACGGAACCATCCTACTCCGCCGTTTCTACGGTATAACTGATACCATCCCATCTAGACTAAGAGGTGTACAAGACGAGAAGGCGTTTACTGTCCAGCTGATTTTTTCCTTCGTGAACCGGAACTGCATCTCTGAACGGGGCTTTGATCCAAAGTTATGGAATACCCTATATCAACTAATAGCTCCAAAATTTCAGATGATTCCATCCAGACACAGTCCAGTTTTTTAAGAAAGTATTAAAAAATCTTGGTATGCCATGCAGACGCAGTGATACTTCCAATATTTTGATAGTAGTCCGACCAGGACCACCTCTTGTCCTGATGGCACTCCTTTACGAATCCAGATGGTGCTGACTTGGCCATTAATTTTTATGCTTAAATTGAAAGTCGTATTAATATTCCTGAGGTTAGGTAGGCCTTCATTCTCTAATAATGGTATTTTTGCAGCATGCTTTATTGGGTAAGAACACTTAAAGGCGGCTTACGTTGCCTTCTCTAAAGTCTCAACCTTTAGCTGCAATTTGTCAATGATCGGCTAGTCATCTATGGTTCGAATCGAGTTCTGGGAAGTTTAGCCTAAATAACCCGACCAAAATTCTTTCAAACGGTCCTCCTCTAGTTCCTGAATAATTTAGGAGGGGACTATCACAAGATTCGGATTAATGAGTATCTACTTGTAATTTGAGAATAATTTCTCCAGTTTTCCACCATGAGGAACGCATTATCAGTAAAGACTTCTTCCCGGGCTTTACAAATCTATGGACTTGAAAAAGGAAATGTTAACAGATTACACCTTCCTCACATCCTTGCCGTTATAAAAAAAAACTAAATACTGTAGCTTCTTCAGCGATCCCGATTGGTCGTGAGCCATCTACACTCGGGAAAGATAAAAGTTGTTTGCCCCCACCGGTTCCAGTTTAATCATGGCCAAATCGCTTTAAACTGGTTTAGGGCACAGAAAAGCATATTATCCCTTTTTGCAAGGATACAACCTCTAAGCCTCTCCCAATGGACATCCATGTTTTACTTTCATTATTATATCTCCTACAATCCAAGGCTCCTGTATTAAGATAACACCAACTGTTCCTTACATGTTACATCACAGTATCCACGATTAAACTGGAAGAAATCGAAGCGTGGGGTCAATATTCCATAGTCCGATGTGTTTGATGACCAAACAGCTTCGCCTTCACACTATTCCACACATTTCGCAACAGTTTGCACTAATGAGATTTCGTTTCTTCAGCACTACCTGCTGATGATGCCTGACAACCTCGTTGAAGGACTTTGACAAACGTACTTTGTAGAATAATTTTCGTTGCCTTCCATAATATTGCACCCCTTACTCCTTTCGCTAACGTAACCAACCTTCTTCTTAAAACGGGCACAACTAGCTGTGGGCCGTAACTACTGCTTCCTTTTCAAGCGCTTGCTGTTATATTCACTGTCAACCGCCTGATATTCAGATTCATCCTTCTATTTTTCTTCAATTTCGATTAGCTTTTTGGTACTGGCTTCTGAGAAGGGCTTTAGTGGCGTCATTTAATATGTTGGCTTCGCAGGAAGCCGCCAAGCCGGGTAGATACACTACGACTAAGAATTACATCTATTTTGACAACAGTAGTTTTTGGACTAAAAACCAGCAATCAGTCTTCCGTTTCATCCGATATGGCTGGTAATCGCTGTGCTGCTATCAAGAGCCATTATCTCCTGACTGAACAGCTCGTCCTCCAATCATGCGCTTGGGATCACTTCCCTATCTAACATCTTTTCGTGTTTCAGTTTAAGTAACATGCATGCTTGGTCTCACGAGAGAGGCAGCCACCAAGAAAAGACCTTATTTGAAACTGAAGGGTATTCGAACTTCAATGACTTAAAAACTAAGCGTCCCCCAGCTATACAGCTCTCCGCGCATAATGTCCTCCTTTCCCTTCGAATCCTTTCACCACTTTTCACAAGTGCAAAGAGGAGAGTACTCAAGCTGTTGGTTCAGTTCATCTATCCGCTAGTCCCCCTCCCAACCTAGTTCAAAACATTCCGAGCCTGTCAAAACGCAGTTTCCAGCGGCAACTATGGAGAGGTCTTATGAGGACTTGTCTAGTAATGCAATGTTAACCCAGAGCATAGCCCAGCGAGCCGACATAAATACATAACATTGGCTACCTTATTACCTTCTTTTATGCTCAGTGAGCTACTTCGTCGCACCTTTGCTATAGGGTCTAGTCCTGCGTAGTTCTACTCGGTGAAAAACTGAGTACTTTTTTCAATTAAGCAAATGAGACTTGATAGAATGGGGTTCTTTGTTGCCATGCCGCACTGTTGCTTTTCGTAATTAATAATGAAGTTTGACTACCCAGGATGGGGTACGCTTCCCTAAGTAGATATTTCTGCTTCAAAGTAAAAGAAGGTTAAATAAAGTACAGAGGAAAGTCTAAGATACTCAGAACTAGTTCAAAAAGAGAGGAATATGTTTCTAGCCAAATTCGAGTCTTTTCTGCATATTTTTCTCGTCAATTTTTTCATTCTTAACTTTATAGTTTTCCTTGTCTAACAGTTTTTCACAATAATCTTGCGTTTGTAAATGTATGCAAACCCGATAATAAGAAAAAAAGGCAATCTTTGCATAAAAATTGGCTAATCACGAAACATGATCTTAGAAACCGATTTTGTTGGTACGGAACGCTTGAAGGAAGACAAATCACCTCACCAAGGGTGAGTGGCGGTATCGGCGCGATCTTGTATTACTCATTTACATCAAAAGTGAATCAATCACGGAAAAGAATTGGAAAAAAGTGGATAAATAAATTATAAATGGGAGATCTAGGTTGCGCAGCCTACGGCTTTTGTTTGGAAAACGAAGACTCATTCTACGTTGGCTTATTATTGCTCCGATTATATATGGGCCCTCTGGACCCGTGGAATACTAATTAACATTTCAGTCAAATTATTTATTGCTGGGATAGTCATTTCTATTTCCGTCTGGCGACAGGATGAATCAATTGATGCTGGTAGTTTTGGGGAGAAAATTTTGAAAGTTGGCTGCCTGTAGGGATGACAGGGAATGAAGCCTTTTGAACTTTCATAGGTTTCAAAAGGAGCTGTTTCATGTTTTCTTTATACCATTTTAACATGCATACCACGCTTGTGAACGGGAAAAAGGCTGAAGGAAGAAGAAATTGTTTAGGTAAGTTCCTAACAACAAGGACTCTGGATGCATAAAATTTTGCAAAACTAGTGGCTAATGCAATACAGATTGCTGATCCGCTGGGATTATCTAATCCTCCTTAAATGCTTTAAAAGGAACATCTCCGATTACAGAATGCATGCTTGCATATGACCATTCCCCAAAAGAAAATAGGTCATAGCATGCAACCTTCATGGTGCATACGTACATGTCGATTGAAGCTAGTGAAGCATAAAGAATCGGTAGCATGGCGTAAAATTGAAACGAATCGGTTGTTTGTGCAAAATGATGATCGAATAAATTGCAAAGCGTCCGTCTGTCGCGTTCGCCACACACCACGTCGGATTTGCTGTGCCATTGCCATAGCATCCACTGCATTATTATGCATTTGCGGGTATATTGCGAATTTTCAAGTTGCAGACTTTCCTACGGACCCTTGCCTCTCATCATCAGCAGCAACAACATCATGCCTGCGTGCACACGATGTATTGGCCATAATGTGTCTCCTCTGATGCAATAATAAACAATAAAGAGCTTTATGTATCCGTAACTAAGTTGGAAAATGGACAATATATTGCATTATGCCTATTTTTGATCACGACTTTTCAAGTGGTGTGACCGACAGTTTGATTTCGTGGCGCCACCATCCTGTAATTGTTGGTGAATGAGAAGAGGGCGCATTGTGACAAAAAAGGACATAGTTGAACTTAATTTTTTTGGGAAATCTAGCCATTCCCCAATCATTAGGAAATAATAGGGAATTAACTTTTGGGAAAATGTCTAGCAGTTCATCTCCGGTGTTACCAGAACAGTTTTTCCGACCGTAAAACATAGTATGATTCCAGCAAATTATTAGATGGTAGTGAATCCTTATTGAAATTTGTTCTAAAAAAAATGTACACAATATACAGCCTAAGCTACCTACTCCGCCAAAGAATCGGCGTAAAGGAACCACATAAAAAACTAACATTTTAGAGCCTTAGACTTGCCAAGAATTTTGTTCCACACAGGCATGTTGCAATCTCCCGCAGAGCAGCTAACTATAATAAGAATGGAAAGGACGATAATGTTAAAAGCACTCACAATTGTGGCGGCGTAAGGTTAAGCAGAAATTAAACCTTAATAGCGGCGAGACTAACACCGTTCCTAGCAACACATCTGCGCAATAAGACCCCACCGTCAAGGTGTAAGTTAAGTTGACGTTTAGAAATCCATACCTCAAAGTCAAGTAAATACAGGTTTTCCACCTCACAATCTGGAATAGCTTTTCCTGGTATTGACTCAAACAATGAAGCAGCAAAGATCAGAAAGGACTGGAATTCAAAAGCATAAAAGCTAGTGTATCAATTAACTTTTCCTTTGAAAAAAAATGAAGTCAGCTGTTCATTGTGAACCGCTTCCAGGATCAGTAGACTACAGATGGACAAGAAGTGACATCGAAAAGAGGGAGCTCGAAAGAAGTGGGACGACTGGTCGCTGGTCAACTGGTTATCAATGGAACGGATGAATGCTGCATACCGGCCAATGCTGCAAACTCACACGTCGCAACAAACCCAAAGACGCACCATGAACTCAGTTGTGCTGAGAATCGGCTTTACATACAGAAAAAGAAAGCCCGGGAAAATCAAGTCTGCAAACTTAACGAGAACGGAGAGAAATCGCACTAAGTCAAGATGAAGTCATATTTACCTCGATGCTCATATTGTCCTGGTAATTGGCAAAGAACATATCACTCAGTGCAGCAATTATACAGGTTGCCGAGCAGGATCCGCTACCTTGCAAGACCATGCATCCCTCCCCCCCGAAAAATTGTTGGAATGTGGACACTGCACTATCTTTTCATCAAGTTGATGGTCGCCTCTAACAACAAAGCCAAGGTAAAACTGTCTACGAAAGAATTGGATCAACTACAAAATTAATTGAACTGACTAGATTGGCTCTAATCAACGTGTGATGCCAGAAAAAAGCAACCAGGTGATTCACGTGACGTTTCAAAATATAAAAACTGTTCCGCTCGAGACGTCTTACCCTGGGGTTAAAGTCCCTACTCTACAGAACAATGATCTTGCCAGTGGCCATGTATACATCGGTTCTTAGCAGGACAAATTGCGAACTCTTGCCTTTTTCTAGAGAAGAATCGTCCCAGGAATTGTTTCTTTCCTGCACGAGGATCCCTTTGGATAAAACCTGCCTCCAAGGGTCGGAACACCTAACCCATATGGAGGGTATGAGGATGATCCGCCCGAGAAGATCTATATCTATGATGATTGAAGAAGTGAAGTGGCGGACCGTGCCTAAGATGGAACCACAAAGTAGTGAAGAGAAGGGAGGGGGTGACAGCATTGACATTGAATTTGTGGACCGCGGCGCAAAACCGAGGTTTTTGAAGTTTCTTAATAAAACGGGCCTAAACTGCACCTAATCGTTACCCTGTTGATAATGATGATAAGTTGTGAAATACCTCGAAAATGCGGCACTCTCCCATTTGCATCAGATGGAGGTAAAGGTACGATACGCTAGGCCACAAATTGCACTGCCTGTCAAAATATCTTTATACCAAAGAAGATCTTCTCCTTCCGAGCCAAACAAATTCCTTCATGTGTAGGTGGACTTAAAAGAAGTTCCATGGCATGATCTTGTCTAAATTTTTCATTAGGGATCGAGGGAAACCTCAGCCGTGTGATAGTGAACAGGATTAATTTTGGAGAGACTTTCCCGCCCTGTTGGACCAGCACTCAATTTTTCAAAAAAAGACCACTTGTGGTTTTGTCCAGATCTGAATTTATGTAAGCAGGCAAATAACACCTTCTAACTACTTCGGTGAAACTGCTCCCGCAACAGAGGTAAAACTGTGCCTGATGAGTTGTTTCTCCCCTGGACGAAATCGCAAGTCATCTGGTTCTTTCGCAATTATTCACGTGGGCCACATATTCAAAGCAATTTTGTGATTCACCCATTACTAAAGTGTTTGAATTCTAAATATTACAATGACTCCCAAATGCGGGAATTATCAGACATAAGAATAATCCTACAGACTCTTAAGCATGTTCCCTATCCTCTCTGCACAGGGATCGAGCAATTTCACAAAATTCTCTCAAAGATAAAGACTGCTCCATAAGTTAGAAAGTATCGTTCAGAAAGTCTTGGTTCAGATTCTCTTGGTTGGGAAGTCTAACCACTTCAGGCACAAGAGTTCAACAGGATGCAGTTCTGATCTTCAAAACAAATGGTTTGCTCCCAGTGCAATCAAATGAAATTTAGGAAACTTCATATTAAAGCGCGAATTCGAGGTGAAGAATTCAATTTTGCAATTGCCATGAAACAAGCTGGATTGGCTCAAGCTGGGGTCCTAAGACCAACATGTGGGATCTATGAACTGGCACTAACATAACAACCTCAATGTTTACAGATATTACTGTCACTTGGAGTACCCACCTCGGTTGCCATGGGATACAAAAAAGATCTATGTATCCACTTAGGATAAATTGAAAACTAGTTTATAAAGCAGAAAATTCGCGTCAGCAAAACAAGGTGATGTCACCTCACTTTCATTGTGAAGCGACAAAATTGCACAAAGGTGTCAGTTAACGATATAATGCTCCTTCAAGAAAATGAGGTAAAATTCACTCCAAGCTAGGACTCGAGTAGAGGCCCCTCTTTACGATGTCTTCATAATGCCACCCTGTTTTTAAGGAATTCAGCTCTGTGGTTCAGCGTGCAGATCCAATGTCAAGTTGTTACCCAGAGCGCAATGCAAAATACTACGAATGATCATCAGTGCACCTCAGTATATAAAAAACATAAGCGTCTAGAAAGACCTCAAAATTGCTACAATTAAGGATCTTCTGACCTGATTACAAATAGTAAAGTAAAAGGCAAACTGACTTCTCTCCTTAACTCCTTAGCCAGAGGCCAGCTATCAACCAATAAAGAAATTCGAACTTTTTGAAAAGTTGATGAAAAATTGAAGCAAAACGTCAGATAGACTTCGCCATAAGTTTACTTCGCAATTAATATTGTCGGGAAATACAGCTTACCAAGTGTACCGATTAATGAATTAGGATTTTGCTACGGAATGACCGTGTAAGATCAAAGTGGTTGGTAGGAATAACTGACGTGTCCATGAGCAGCTGTAACGGAAGTCTTCCAAAAACTACATCTGTGCAAATATTTGCTTACCACCATCGTATTAATTCCACAACTTTCGAGCAAACTAAAGAGCATTGGCAGCAAATGCTACTGTTCCTCTTTAGTCAAGGAGATAGCACCAGTGAAAGCATCAGATGCGCTTGGCAACCTATTGCGATGCTGCTCGAACGCCGGACACTAATGTGCACTGATTTCAAGGGAGCGGCTTCAAATTAAAGGACAAATAGCACTCACGCCAACCGAAAAAGTTTGAAAACACCGCCTTTCAAGCGTATATTGGACGGGAATTCGACACGAAGTTAGCAAAAACTGGCAAACAAGTCCGGTGTCAGCAAGCAAACCATTTCCGATCGTTTATGTATTATGGGGGAGAACCAGAGTCAACTACAGATGAGAAGGCGGGAAACAATCTGTGAGTTATGGATTCTTCGCTTCAAGAGGGAGTTACTTTTACAATCGAATTATGAATAGGGGCGAAAAATGGATCCACTCCAAGAAAATGAACACCTGGTAAACTTCCATCGTCACTAAGACCGTACATCTGGTGGGACCGAAAGGAAATGTACCAGAAACTGCTGAAATCTGAATTGATGGTTACAACTAATCACTACCGATAGCAACTCGTCAACAGGAACCATGGAAGCTGCGTGATTTTTTTCAAGAATAAGAAATTTTCACTTTCCCGTCCCCACCTACTCCCCTCTTGTATCAAACGTCAGCTTTGGAAAGTACCAGTCGATACCACCATATTCGGTGAAAAAAGTTCAGTTCAGATTCAGGTCCCACTTTTTGACCAAATTTCGTATCAATAGGAGTAACCATTCCTGACGAAATGGGTGTGACAAACTGACAGACAAACAGACGGACGGGCCGACAGATAGCCATCAGATTTTAATAAAGTTTTGTGTCATATAAAAATTTATAAAGCTGGAGTGGATACGACGACTGTTAAGGCCATTTGGCAGCCTTAGCCCAATTAGCGACTTTGGTAAAAAATACCAGTGACGTTTTTGGCTCAGAGCTGTTGCACCAATCGCTTTACTCCTCGGATTTTGTCCTCCCCGACTACTCCTTGTTTTCGCACATATAAGCAACCGAACAATGAATTCATGGGTTGGCTTCAAACAAGAGCCTTTCTTCTAGGACGCAATCTTAACTTCTGCGATCGATAGCAGGATGTTCTGGCAAACCAAGAAGTTTATTTTGAATGAAGTTACTTTCTAAGAGGGTCAGTCAAATATAAACGGGTTTTTTCTTAATGATTCTCCTCAGTACGAAATAGCGTCAAGTCTTTTTTTTATGTTTTTACATAGCTTCGTTGTACTCAAACACATTTTTCTCACCATATTGGAAATTCCCTGATTCCATTGTCAAAAAAAAAATTGAAGGCCAAGTTGTTATTCAATTGCGCACGAAGAGTTCATCCTTCTCCATCGTGATTGAACCTTGACCTCTAAGAGCTTCCTTCAAGGGCCACACAGATGGTAGTCACGTGGATTCGAACTCATCGTGCTGAAAACTTTTCGCATACAAGCTCCTTTCAGATGATATAATGTACACTTCCGTGACTTACATCTACTAGAAAAGCAATTTCTTTGCCGATGAGGCGTTGGTCTTGCTTCAAAACTTGATTTTCCGACGCGTCCTTCGTGTTTAAATTTCTAAAGGTTCCACTCATTCATGCGTCAACAATTTAATAATAATCTGTTGCCCAATAAAGGTGGGAATTACTTGCTTGGTCTTTGCTCTGATATAGACAGAATAGGAATAATGTTGGTAGTGGGTGCGGGAGTGGAGTAGGGACACCTATGAAAATTCAGATCCTTTTGACTCTCTATGATAACCAAATTTCCGTTTATATTTCACTGACCCTGACCGCGACAACACCGTTAGTCCCTCTTTTTGAATACTTGGGTGCTATGCCCCAAATGAGGGGTCCATGTACCAAAAAACGTGGGAGTAAGTTGCTCTCCATTTGATCCGGTCCAACATCAAGTGAATGTGGACTTAGGATCCCTCACATCCCAGTTTCTAGTCTAGATTTCCTCATTATAATCGGTTCAGAAAATACTGGTTAGATTCCCTAGATTTCCCAGTTTAGTTCTTCCTCATTTCAACCCTAGCTTCTATTAGAGGAAGAAGTTGTCCTTACCAAGCGAAAGCACCAATGATCGATCTTCCCTTATATAATATATTTCAATTCAATACTATTACTTGCTTCACTGAAAACTGGTTAAATTTTTAGCCCCGAAATTGTGATTCAGGATGTTCTCCATCTTCCCTATCGTTGCTATGTTACCTTGTTAACTGTTTAAACGTTTAAAGTGAGAAACTTAGTTGCACCTCCATGCGAATGATATATGCATCTTCTTAGTCACGACTCTGACCTGAGGTCAACTAATAAATTCGTTAAAATCTTCAAATGCCTGCTTGTCTTTATCGTTTTGTATCATTTACTATTTGCGACATGTGCAGAAAGTGAAAATTCAAAATTCCCGAAACAAAAACAACAAACAAGTAGAAAACCTGCAGCTCATGTGAAGATTTAAAATTCCTAACTTTCGTAATAATGAATGTGTGATAGTCGGCGTAGAAATTAAGAGTGTCTTCCTAAGTCAAGTGTGCTTGAGACATATAAATTATTCCCAGCGTGATAATTTATCAAATCTCCAACGGTGAGGGTGAGACCGCAAACAAAGTGCCTCTTGTTGGGTACAATGCCCTTATGGTTTAAAGTTATCTGGACCTTACGAAATGGTCTGCGATAACTTTATTTGGAAATGTATGGATTTAGTCTCACAGGGGTTGTTTTGTATTGTTTTTAGTTATGAGGGGTTTTGAAAGGAATTGGACTGCTACTTGATGGATCGTGGAGTATGCGAAGTTTTAACGAATGGAAAATTTGAGTCAAACATTTCACATAGATCCTTAAATTGAAAACAAGGAATGGTTCTAGCACGAAACTGCTTATTACCATTTACTGAATGTATCTCTTATTTCTCTCTTCTAAAATGTTCGAAAAACATCGATTCACATAGCACAGGTACCCTTACATCTCACATGCTAACTCATCTCCGGCTCACACTCAACATGCTCTCTCAGATCGCGGCTCCACCCGACATAATTTCAAATTAGTTGCTGCCTTAAATCTTTCAATTTTTCCCGAAACTCAAATAAAACATAATCTTGGCTTGAATTTACATTTTAAACATTTTAATTTACATTTCTCTCGCATTGTGATTTGTATCTTTCAGATATGGCGCCGGATATGATTTGGCCGCTCGCCGTAAGAACGCCACCCGAGAATCGACGGCAACGCTCAAAGCGTGGCTCAATGAGCACAAGAAGAACCCTTATCCGACAAAGGGTGAAAAAATCATGTTGGCTATTATTACGAAAATGACATTGACACAAGTATCCACGTGGTTTGCAAATGCACGCCGAAGACTGAAAAAGGAAAATAAAATGACGTGGGAGCCGAAAAATAAAACGGACGATGATGATGATGCAATGGTTTCAGACGATGAAAAAGATAAAGATGATATGGATGCAGATAAGAATCGTGATCATAAAGGTAAGATTGAATGATTTAATTTTCGGTGGATGTGGGTGCTCAGTAGCATCAGTTTGAAGACAATATGAATCAAGAAAAGATTGTTGGATTCCATTTTAGGTCTTTGCTTTGGAGATATTTCAAAAAATTTTCTTTTGAGTTTACGTGTATTTACATTGTTTCCATTTTGAGCGGCAGCATTAAAATACCATTTGTTGAGAAAGGATTTTATCTACAAACTTCCTTGGTTTCTTCAAATATTTTATTAATTAAGCCTCTTTGAATAATTATTATCTGCACCGAATTTAATTAAAAGAATTTTAGAAGCATTGTTGAGTATAAGATACGTATGCCTTTTAGTTGGTCTTGAAATGAAAACAATTGAAGGTATTTCCGTATATATGTTGGGAATTTTTTTTTCTTGGATAATTAATTTAATGATGAATTGACTCAGAGTTTAATTCGAATTTGGGTTGGGTACTAGGGCTAGGTTAAGATAGGATACTAGGACTATCTTTTGTTTGCTCCAAGTCTTATCTGAATCCTAATTAGAAGCTGCTATGGATACTTCAATTACTTTAATTACAACCGAATAGATTACAGCTTCCCCAAAATCGGAGGAAATACATTTGAATGCACTTAAGTTCCTTCATCATCATCAACGGCGCAACAACAAGTATCCGGTCTAGGCCTGCCTTAATAACTCCAGACATCCCGGTTTTGCGTGAAGGTCCACCAATTCGATATCTCTAAAAGCTGTCTGGCGTCCTGGCCTACGCCATCGCTCCATCTTAGGCAGGCTCTGCCTCATCTTCTTTTTCTACCATAGATATTGCCCGTATAGACTTTCCGAGCGGGATCATCCTCATCCATACGGATTAAGTGACCCGCCCACCATAACCTATTCAGCCAGATTTTATCCACAACCTGACGGTCATGGTATCGCTCATAGATTTCGTCGTTATATAGACTACGGAACCGTTCATCCTCATGTAGGGGGCCAAAAATTCTTCGAAGGATTCTTCTCTCGAACGCGACCAAGAGTTCGCAATTTTTTTTGCTAAGAACCCAAGTCTCCGAGGAATACATGAGGCCTGGTGAGATCATTGTTTTGAACAGTAAGAGCTTTGACCCTATGGTGGGACGTTTCGAGCGGAACAGTTTTTGCAAGCTGAAATAGGCTCTGTTGGCTGACGACAACCGTGCGCGGAGTTCCTCATCGTAGTTGTTATCGGTTGTGATTTTCGATCCTAGATAGGGGAAATTATCAACGATCTCAAAGTTGTATTCTCCTATCCTTATTCTTCCCGTTTGACCAGTACGGTTCGATGTTGTTCATTGGTTGGTTTTCGGTGCTGACGTTGCCACCATATAGGTTTAAGTTCCTTGCACTTATTAAAGACCAAATCAGGCTATAAATTCCAGGTTAGTGCAATACTTCTTACCGTGCCATTAGGTATCTAAACAAAGTCGCTTGGTGTGCCAAAAGACCCAGGTTAGATCGATCATTATTATTTTTAGTTGAGAGGTTGAGTGTCCCTTCTGAAGATAGTTTTGTGGCTATTTGTTCGTTTGAATAGCAAGGACCAATGACCAATGCTTTAATCAATTAGTTGCGGCCCTGTTAGAGAAAATGCCGCGTATGAATGTTTCTCCTGAGCGCTGAATATTGGCCGTAATTGTTTCACTCTTTTCTAGATATTACTAAAGATAGATCGATCTCAATGGTTCTAGCTCAATCCAAATGGTGCCTTAAATTAGATAAACAATTTTAGCTCATGAAAGGTTTCGCTTTAGGGGAAAGAAGCAAGACAGTTAATTTCATGGTTTGGTTCTCTGAACACTTGGGTTGATTTCTTCGAAGTTTTCATTGATATTTCCTACTTTACCCTAAACGCCAAAAAGCAGCTCTACTTCCCGGAAAGTGCCAATAAGTTAGACAGTCCTCAATGTGTGTCAGTTTCTCGATCTCGTTGCTCTTGGTTCGAATACCGTCATGGATGTTTGTGTTCATCTTTGCTCTATTCCGCTGCTGAGGGCTTATCACTTATACAGTATTAGATGTGATAACAGTAACACTGGAACAATAACTTCTTAAATATAAAAGACAATCTTATTGAAAATTAAATTTAAACGGATGCCCTGTACTCGACAAACGATTGAACAGGATACGTAGAAGCTTTTCATTTATTATAACTTATCTTTTTTGTCCACATTTTTGACAAAAAGTTAGCTCTTTTTCTTTATATTGAGCAAGTTACAGATATTTATAGACAAGTAGCTTCCTCCAAACTACAATTTTTAGTTTTCAATGTAAATATATATTTCGGGAGCAACTTACACCCTTCATCAGTGCAAAGCTAGAGTAGCATAGCCAGAGATTCTAGCAGATCTCTTTCTCTCAAACTAATTAAAAAAAAAAAAACAAAATAAAAGCTAGTATCCTTGTATAGAATTAAAATCTTTTAAAGGGAACCATTAAGATATCTCCTTGAGTAAAGTTGATGGTTGAATTCTATTGAAAAATAATAGGCGGGATAGGATGAGGTATTATTTAAAGTGTAGAAACGAACGGAAAAATCAATGCATCTGGGCTAGACTTTTTCCTTAACATCTAGATACAATTTCTTTAAAAAATTCATCGCATTTCTGATCAGCTTGGTGGCTTTTTTTAACTTTTTCACTAGAATTTTAACTGCGGTAAGAAACCGTAAAGCCTGACATTTTTTGTATAGTTTTGGTGCTAAGCCCTAAACGAGAGACCCGTGGACCAAAAAAAGAGGGAGTAAGTTGCTCCTCATTTGATCCGGTCCGTCATTAAGTTGATACGGACTTAGGACCCCACAATTCTCAAAAAAAATATTTTCTCTTTGAAGTTCTGACTGTACAGGCGGCCGGAGATAGACTGAAAAACTATCCGGTCAGCCAGCTGATCTAAAGAGAGTTCAGACAAGCTAATACTTGAATGGAATGAGACACTAAACCGCTAATCGTCGAATAGGCCATCTAGGTAGTGAGGGTTTTGTTCACCATATCATTCAACTGAGTTTTCACCTCAAGCGGCGGTCGGATGGATTGTGGGCTATTCTGGCATAATCAGCAAGCCTACCGGAACATGTATAGTTAGTTTTAAGCAACAATAGCGCCTGGAGGCATAGTAAATCTAGCACATATACTTGGAAATAATTCTGGAATCCTGTCGTGCTTCGTGCGAATCAATGACGCAAATTAAAGCTAAAACTGTGATCCTTTTCTTCCTTATTATTCTCGCTTTTATCGCATATTTACACTTCTTTTCCACCTTTTTGATAGCTTTACCAAACCTTGTTGGTTTTCCGACCTGTCCATTATAATAATATCCTTGAAAATTTCATAACAGGTGTTCCTCCCAATGCATCCCGATGACTCTTTTAGTAGTAAATGTTAATAATCCCCGACGTGATGAATTTCAATCATTTTCGCCGGAAAAAATTCCGAAAACTCTGGTCACAGCAAATCTTAAAAATTCTTTTATGTTGCTTATGCAGACACTATTTTCTACCTCAACAAAGTCTCGATCGAGTCCTGATGATTGGAGGAAAATTATAGAAAAGAAATTGGAAATCGAATACAGGGGACCGCTGTTCTTATTTAAATATATCTCAATGTATTGTATACTTAGCAAACTAAATAAGGTTATAAGGTTAACTATCAAAGAGTTCACAAAGACGGAATACCTGTACAGTTATGAATAGTTTGGTATATACTTCAAATGTTGGCCATCCTTGGCATCCCTCAAAAATATCGCATCTTTTCCCTTTTCTTCATTGAGATTTTCATTCTTAACCTACGAAAAACAACTCCCCCTTCCCCATTCCCTATCGTCAAGCATGTGGACAGATTTTTACTCTGGTAGGACTGCCATTTAATACTTTAATTCCTCAAGCTTTTGCTAATTTGGCATCTAACAAAGAAGAGAGTGTGCGAGACATTTACTGAAGAAAATCTTTTGAAGCAATCTTCAATTTAAATCTGAAGACGCTGCAAATTGCCGAGTTGACCATCGACATTGCCTCCAGTTAGAAGTCCTACTAGAGTTCTCAAGTCCCCTTTTTTAAGGGGGCTAGACCCTTTGTGTAACTATTTTCCGGCCCCTTCCTTGCAAATGATGGTTGAATGCCCTGTCGTGCACATCAAGAATTTTTCGTTCAGGCAACTGAGTTTAACCAGCAAGTTGTGGCAGTTCAACACCATCGAGTTTGATATGATATTACGATTCAGTGCTGACAAATCCAATCAGAAGGATGAAACTAAACCAGCTTTATCATGCCAATGGTGCCAACTTTGTGTACACTGTTCGATGCTTTTCTTTTTACCTTCAAGTAAATGACAGGGGGAGACAGAATTCCCTCCTTCCCATCCTCTTCTTCATTAAAAACTACGTCACAGATTATTTAATTATCAGCTATATTAAAATGGAAGGAGTTGGTATATACGCCGTTTGTGAGCGATAGACTCCCAAACCGTTATGAAAATTGATATATATATGTATATTTCCATGGAAAATATTCCGGACTCATTATTGTGGCTCGTCGTTGGATGGTGCTACGACAGATCACTCGATCGCCATGAAAATTGAAGCAAGAGTTGAATTTCCATCAACCATCCCTATGGGAGTGAGAAGCTTATGTAGGGGGAAAGCGTCACTCCCTCTTCAATTCTGATTAAAACTCATGGTAGTCCCCCCCTTGAAGAGTTATAGCCTTTCAAAGAAATTTTCGGTATGTTATCATGGTAATATTTTAATTTTCAACCCTACCGCTTTAAGAAGAAAAGATGAGGGCGAGGGGGAGATATACATGAAAGAAAGGGGAAGGAAGGAAGGACGATTATCCCTGCTGAAAAAGGCATGGCACTCCAAATTGAGGCCATTTTCATGTGAAAAGGGTGGGGTTTAACTTTGATCCCCATCCCCCGAGGTGGAAAGGAGAGTATGAAGAAGGGAGAGGGAGATATACTCTCTTAAGACCCGTTAAAAATCGCAGCGGCCCCCTTCCCTTAAAAGGTAATAGCCCTTCAAACTATTTGTCAGCACCACCCCTGGAGAACGAAAAGATAATGCGAGTATACGAAAGAAAGAAGAGGGCCTCCCTTTCTAACTTCGTCGAAGAATTCTGGAAGTCATCCCTATTGAGAATTTATGGCGCCCCGAAGAGGGGCTACTCTCGTAACATTAATGAATTTATTGGTAGGGCCATAATCGTCCCAATGTGCAAGGGAAGTTAGAGAGGGGGCTAACCAGTACCTGTTGAAGCATGAAAAAGCGATATGCATGATTTAACAAACTGCCAATTTCAGCTTTCACTTTAAGAGGTGTCGAAATATCTTCGCAACATGGTGTACGATTTGTAAAATCTAAGAGCAAAATGTCTAATTTCCCAGCTGCTGCAATTCTCAAAAAGCAAGATACACAACGCGGTGAAACTGAACGTTCACGACAGGTTTAATCAATATTGAATATCGATTACCATAAAGCAGTACTTACTGAGCCGCCACAGCCACTTTTAACTCATATTGCTGGAGCTACTCAACAGCATATTTGGAAATACATATATTTGAAAGCATGGATCAAATAGCATCGTTTGGAACAACGAATATTATAAAATATGGTAATTACTTACATTTGAAATGAACAGACAGCTACGTCCTGGTGGTTTAACATGAGTACCTGTCATATGGACCGTGGGATTAGGTCTTCTTAAGAGACGAATTGATTTTGTGATCACAATCAGAACCCTTCTTAGAGAAGCAAAACGGTACCAGTCTATACTGAGTGCACAATCAACCTAAATAGTCCTTAACTGTAGCTTCTTTTTTGCCACCAATCCAGGAAGCGACCTTAATGCTTCATTTCCGCACAAGTGATTGATAAAAATCACGTGTGGTAAATTCGGTCATCTATATTTACTCCAACATTGAAGTCGACGAAGCATCCTTTCATCCAGTCATCGACTTTGGGCAGAATCGGCTGTTGCCACCATGATTTGGTTTAACGTCTGCTATTTAGGTCTTTAACGCAATTATCTACTTCTTAGATGCCATCAATCATTAACAAGCCCATGTCAGAATGGAACCTCCAATTGAACACATTGCCAACAATAGCACAACCATAACAGACGGTAAAGGAAAATTGCTGCAATCCTTTTTCATAGAATGAGGACTAACTAAGGTGTAGAGAAGCTCTTAAGTACATTTTTAGGATAAAATCTTTGAAACTTATATAAGGAAAGTAGTATTTTTTTGATTCAGGTGTGAAGTAAAAGAATTTAGAATTTTTGGTGAAAATCATAAATTGCTGTGAAAAAAGGAAAAGAAGTGGATGCAGCCAATTTTATATGTGTTTCAGTACATTGATTCTTGATATATATACAAATGCTCCCTGTTGCCATGTACACAATGTAAAATACCCTGTGAAATGTGGAATACCTTTGAAATCTCACTTTGTTCTCACCCACCCTCTCATAAAATGGGACAGTTCTACCTTCGAGGATATTTTCAGCAAAAGGTGGAGTCACCGTATCCGTGAAGGTGGATGTCATCTGCATCATTCCATAAATTTTCTTTAAAACCCTTTGTACGTATTTAAATCTTGCTCAGAATTGCATAAGTTGATGTTTTATGTTTCATTGAACAGTTTGCCTGAGGTTTCCGTGAGTTTGCTTCTAGGCGTATTCATTTGTTACTGATCAATCCTATTTGGCCCGCCTTCATCTGCTTTTCTTTTGAAAACTAGCTTGACGTGTTGTTTAGGTTTGAATACGCAGTTCTTCTGAATTTGACAGCCTGATGGTCATCTTGGACATATTTTCAATAATCGGCCAAACATCTCACGCGACAGCTCAGAACCCTATTTACTTCACTTTCGTTATCAAGAAATATGTCCGACTATGCAAAGACTTCCATACGATCTTTATAGCTTATATATCGAAGTTGCCAGAAATTTCCTTTGGATTACATTTTCCTATATCCGAGTCCTCGAGTTCCGAAGCTCAAAAAATTGACGCAGCTGTGCAGTTCGCAAACTAAATGCATACTTTTGAAATAATTTGATTGACACACTCTAATTTAGTGATTCTATCATGAACATTGCCGAAGTTTTTTAGGTATTCTGTTTAGTTAACCCTATTTTTTCCAAAATTTGGTGGTAGCATAAGAATTACCAAACGCTATCCATTGAATATCACTACACGTGTAGAAAAAGCTAATTTTTTTAATAACCATAAACTAGTATTGTTTGACGGAACAATGGTTGAGTTGGTTGAGTGTCAGCCCCTTTATATAGTTGAAACGGGTTCGAATCACAGTCATCAGGGATGTTTATGTTCGTCTCTGTGCTGCCCCCCTACATGAAATAGGATGAAAATAACACTGAGCACGGTCTCATTGAAAATAAAATAGAGAGAAAAATGTGAATAATAACCAACAGATAAACTGCAGACTCTATACTTCTGTGGAGTGAACAGGAAATATAATAATCTTAGATGGTAATGGTGTTGGATAGTTTTGACATCTAAAAGAGGGGGCTCGAAGTATGAAAAAGCACATACTGCAAAATTTATATAGTTATATAATAATGTTCATGTGGGGTTCAGCGCGTCCACCACATCTACGGGCTTCGTTGTTGCAATGCCCACAAATCCTCAGAAACCTCTAAAAATGTGAAACTAATATTTTGAAAGAAACTGGTAACGCTTTTACGTTCTCAAAATACAAGTCAATCTCATCTTTCAATTAAATTCATAATATTTTCAACTATGAATGGATACGACTTTTTACCTATAAATAGTGAACTCAAAAACTGGAAAATTTAGTGTAAATCGCAACATTATCGTCAAAACAAACGGTGGTAAAAGGAATTTCTTTTGCAATTGAAAGCATCAAACATAGATTGAACAAAATCGTCAAATATATAGAAATCCTGGTAAAACATCTCTCCTCGGTGCCTAACGAAAGTGGATATACCAAGCTCACATAACTTTAGGGCCTCTTTTAGGCAAATTATTTTCGAATATAATTGTTTATTTGATTTAAAACTTAAAGAATACAAAATGGAATAATTCCCTAAAATATAAGTTGCCTGTCGGTATCTAATTTTTCATGAATGAATCTCACTCTAATTACCCCATTTCCATCGGTCCACTTATCTGAAAACATTGATTCAGGAAGTTTCCTATGCCATTTCCTAGCAATCGCTCACATTTCCAAAACTTTCTCCCCTCAACTTCTGGGCAATAATGATCTAAAACTTCCTTATTTATTTATTTATATAATACTGACACGCACTCACAAGTCATCACTCAAAAGTGGTAACTTTCTTTTCCGCCCTCTTCCGCCCCTATCACGACAGCCATATTAAAACCAGACGAACAGAAAGGGAAAGTTAACTTGTGTGTGACACTTAATAAATAAAGCTAACGAGACGGACGACCAAAGGAATGCGAATTCCTAGCGTCGTCCATTGTGAGGACATAGCAGCTCCAGCAATAACTCTTACCAGCGCTGATAAGAAGCGCGTGATGGCCGTGCTGGAAGTTTAGAGGGTAGTAACTGTATATCGAGATATATTGTACGTATATTGTGTGATAGACGGAAAGCCACTACATTTTCGAAAAGGACATAGTCTGCACAGAAAAGAAAGTCAGTTCTTTTCAGAATAAGCTTCCTTTAACTTCAAGAATGCAGTAAAACCTGATGTGATTCGCACCACTTGAAGTCCTATTCAATGCAATTTCCTGCACTATTCCAGGACGTATTGCCATTAAAGTTCAAAACTCTTTAGACAATTCTCACAACTTGAATTGAAACACTTTCACTGCACACACTAAATCTATTCTAACACCTCTAGACAATAAAGGGCGCACATGACAACGTCTACAATGATGGAAAAGATGCGACAGGATGTCACGACGGCAAGAATAGGAAAGTTTTCCACTTTTCCAAAAAGTCACTTTAAGTTTAAGTTACTTCTTGTTGATTGGACTCATGACGTAGAGGGACGACGACAGCCTCTGAGTACGATGAGACCCACAATTTGCAGCCCAGTCCTCGAAAATAAATAAGTGTACAGGACGATCTCTCTTGATTTTATATATCCGGTAGGAGACAAGGCGGATGGCTTGTTCGAAAGTTGACACAGAAGTTGTGAAGTTTTCCAAGTGCGTGTCGTACGAGCACAATTACCATGTCAGCTGGTGTCGTTCTTTTGTCTTAAAGAAACTTTTCGAGAGAAGTCACTAAGTTTTCCCTGATTAGCATTTCCTAAGTAAATCAGCCTCCGGGGAAGTGTATGGGAATTATTGCGTCCAGTTGAAAATAATCATTTTAACTTTTGAAAGTATCTTTTTCGGAAGAAATTTAATGGAATTATTGATGCAGAAGCTGTAAAGTTAGGGTCAGGCTTACTTAAATTTGCAAAATAAGATTGAATTTAATACGGAAATTTCAATACAACGCAATCATAAATTAAAGACCCAACAAAGCAATTCCAACAACTTTCTCAAAACAAAAACTTTCCAAACTCCGCTACCAATCATAATAAACTACAATTAATTCCAAAAAGATGCTGCATTTAATTTATTATTTAGACCGCAATTATTCATCTTTTCAGTTTCAATTAACTCGTCTTTAAGCCTCTCCGTGCTTTCATGAAACTCATAAACACAAGCATCTTAGTATCGCAACCCCATAACGTCGCCCCACGATATGCTTGCTGCATCCACCCTTCTGCCATTCCATTTTGCATACAAACGCACCACTCGTAATGTACCATGGACGAAAGGCAGCAACCCCTTGACAAACTCAAACGAAAAGGCTAGCTTGCAAGCAATCATCAAAACGTCCTTTCCCTTCTCCATCCCCGAGCAGGCGAACTTTCGTTAGCTACCAAACCTCGTTGACTATCTATCCCCCGCCAACATCAACGCTAGTGTTAAGGAAAAGATTGAACTTAAAGTCAACAATGAAGACAAATCGCCTAGTGTCATACGCGTGTAGATATCCGAAGGAATATAAACCCTCTAAACAATCTCGCCACCCATTCTCCGAAGAAAGCGAAAGGATTCTCTTCTGGGCAGGAGGTGGAAAAGTTACGCTTCTGAAATGATTTCGCTTTGAGTGAAAAGTCATTACTCAATTCGCACCATAATATTCCGCGCAAAAAGGCTAAAGGTTCAAAATATATTCATTTCGTCCCGTCAGGAAGCGGAAAGGGTATCAACTCCCCATGTAGGTATTATGCGTGGGTTTCAACTAAAAACTCTCGGGTAGCAAACATATGCGAGCATATTAATACTCCAAGGGGTTGCAAGAGAGAAAAACGCTGGGCGGTCACCAGAATGTGGCAATGCTGATTGCCTTTTTGTCAGTGAGGGTTGCACGCTTCAACGCCTAAGAAAAATGATATTTACACCACATACCCTTTGAATCAAGGGGAAAGTGCCGTTCTGTTAAGTTGACCCTGAGAATGATGATGATAATAGAAAACCACTCAACATTCTCCCCGAAAAAGATTTACTCATTTTTCCTCAGGATATTGCTAGTAGCGCTTCTACTCGGCATCACTGAATTATGGGGATGCTGTTGAAGGTCTTGAAGGGTAAAATAGCACTATGATTTCATTATACACACACTCACTCCACACTCCCCGAGGGACCACGATACTTCCTGAGGGTGATATTCATATGAGGGAACATTGAACTAGGATAGAGCTGCAAGTGCTATTCGGATGAGCGAGGAATTCGTCCTCGGGCGGTTTTGGTAGACGCATTTTGTCAATAATCGGATCAGATGGTTTATTATAGCGCATGGACCTTTTAACTAGTATAAATATAAATGAGGGTGAAAATTTGAGATGGGTTTGAGCAGTTATATGGTAAAAGGGTCATTGGAATTTTGTGGGGTTGATTATTTCGTATGAGTCAAAGTGAGGGTGATAAGAAATTGATATGTTTTGATAGGTCTAATTAAATTAAAGTGAAAAGAATCCGCCGAGATTAGCTTAACGTGGAAGCTTGTTATGGTAATGGAGTTGATTGAAATTCGATACAAGATTGATAATTTGGTTATTATGTTTATACGGAAACGTTTCATTACGAAATGAATCAGTGACATAAATTTCCTTGGAAATGAAAACTGAAAATAAGGGTTGGTTTATATTAGGCGATCTTGCATCTCTGTTGCAAATTTTTGCACTATATTCCTGAGAAACAGAACTAATTCAAAATTTTACCTAATTTGCTGAAATCTTTGGTTGAATCTTCCTTTCTTTCCATGTGTATTTCTTATCATCTTCACTGCTTTCCTTTGATATTAGTTAGTTCACGTGCGGGATTAATCTGTGCTGAATCTGATAAGTGGGCACCTCACCGGAGGTTATCTGGTGTCATGGGAGCTGGGATGGCTCTCCGAAAACATATGTTGCAGGAGAATTTCTGTAGAGTCTTTTCTCGCTTCAATTATTTGCCTCCTTGTGGGAATTTCATGGTAGTTTTGGTTGTGCCCATATCACGGGCAAAGCTTCTCGTGGGCTCAAGCGTGCAGTTGCGTTGTACAACTCGGGTGCCGAACCCTTTAGTTGTGGGAGAGGTATAACATAAGTCTGGCATTCACTAGTATGAATGCTGGGCCTGCAGTACCGCTAAGTCTGCAGTACCGCTGTGCCGGCCATGACGTACCCTGATTGTGGACTTCAAATTAGTCCGCGTCTGAAGAGGACCGTAAGGTTATACCCACATAGCGGGTACTGACGTTAAACCCACAGGACCTTCATGTAACTCAATCCACTATCATGGATATATGAACTGAAGTAGCATGAGCTTTTTTACTTGTCCTAAGCCTAACATTTTAAAAGATATCCCTGATCCCTAAATTATTAATCCACTGAAGAGCTCTGGTCTATGGAACTTCACTAGTTCGCCTTTTGCTTCATTACCTGATTGCTTATTATGGCCTGAAACTCAGAGTTTCTGAACTTTATTGCACACACCGAGGGTATTTACCTCATGAAAATGCATACTTTCATGTCAGTTTGAAGTTTACTTAGTTGGTTTTGAATGCCCTGATGAGGCATGGCTGGCGACTAGATTTGGAATGTTCCACTTGTGATAGTTCATTTGGCGTATATTTCCGTCTGAAATATACCGGTGTGTTTACTCACTGACGTTGGTACTTTTTACCTAGTCCAGGATCAACTACACTCTTTCTTTTTTCTGTAAGATAATCACCTAAATACTAGGTTTTAACCATACGTTCCGTTTTCTCATACAAAACTTCTTATGTTGGCATCTAATCTCTTCATATTAGTTTCTGCGGATGTTGCCTAGGAGAATATCGGGTTTGCTTTGATTTAGGCCATATTTCCACTCACTATGACTGACGATTATTATCTTCACTACTATTTGGATATGAAGAGCGACCAGTCCGAAGAAGACCTCTAAGGATGGGAATGCTGTCATGGCCCAAGTAATGCTTACACAAGTTAGTTATCGGATTCTACCCAACTCGTTGACTTTTGTGCTTAGTCTGTGAGTCTCTTGGGAGTATAAGAATGTTCGAAATATGATGTTACTGTTGCCCAATATATGCGAAGTTTTCAACTAATAAGGACGTTGTTTGTGTGTTGTGTTGTTATTGGGACCAAGGCCAACTTTACACTTTCAAAGCATATTTTTCTTCTTCTTTTTTAGGCTCTGTAATTAGCGTCGTCTCATCAAAATCAGGTTCGCTACATCTCTCAGTCTTAGTCTGAGTGGGGCCCAGGGGCTGTCAAAGTACCATACACCATGTCAAGTTGTCGCTATTTCGGTTGACTGTTGGGTTTTTTCATCCACTTGGATGTATGGCTAACCTTAGTTGGGTAATTCTCATCACTGCGAGGCTTCTATCCCAACTTCCTCACTTTAGGTGTAAAGCCATACTGATCATGAATGACGCTACCCCCAATGTCGCTCTATGAGCAATCGCGCAGCGTGAAGTGCGTCAATAGATCCACAGTTTTTGACAGTTTTTGGCTTGATTCGCCGGGATTTGAACGATGTCCTGAATTCTGTTATCAAGAATAGATTTAAAAATCGGCACCTAAAGGATAACAGTCGAATCGTAGGTACGTTGTCATTCAGCTTTTCCAAAAATTGTTTCTGAGGGTATTCCTTTTTCATCCATGGCTTGATTATGACCGGTCCTTCGAGGCTTTAATAATTCAATTAAGGCGGAGACCTCCGGCTCATTACATCAACTAACATAATCTTTCCTCAACTCAAACGTGCTGAATGAGCTGGTGGCACTTCTTTTGAATTTGGACTTCTGATGGCTTCTTCGACTTTGACCAATGTTAGGGAACGACGTTTGTGTTGTAATCATGTGGTTGGGAACACTTCTAGATAATTGTTGAAATAAGATCTCTTGCACATAAAACTAATTGCTGTATCCAATTTAATTCATGATATTCATCATAAGGCTGTCAAGCTTTCACAATGTTTCTTGTTCTGGGATCTGACGAGTGGATCACCAGTGGTTTTAGGGAAACCCAGGGGAAAGACTATTTGTCTTATTTTTTTGGCTAAAGTATAGTTTGTTTCAAACTGTAGAAAAACCTTATGCCGGTCCTGTGCGGTTTCACTTAGGTACCGAAATGAAACCTAAACGGACCCACATATTATAACTATAGTTCGTTTGAAGCATCGTGATCATCGCTCTTGATCCTACTGTAATCGGGATATCTTTTTAAACTTTCATTCCTTTTCCTAGAGCGGCGAACTAAAGGTATAAACATTTTTCTCTGCAACCGTCTTATAAGAGATAAACTGACCTTGATGAAGGTGAAGAAAGAAAGCTTCATGTTAATAAGAAGCGTTCTCTAAAGTTCTATGAAGATAAAAACGTAATTTCCTTGTAATGAAGAATGTAGTAATCGAGATGGTCCCACTAATACGTTGCAAAGTCTCAAGAGCCACAAGAAGAAGAGATCCCGTCTTTTGAAATTGGCGCCCCTAGTTTTGGCTTTGTAGTTATACCTTTGGTTGTGTGTTCAAAAAACAAATATTAGCCTGAATGCCAGTTTCGGCCGTGATGAAAACATTTCATTAAGACGGTCATATCTGGCTAGTGACTCAAAAAATAACGCCATCGTATTTTTGGATCGCTCCCTACTTCTTAATTGCAACTGCTCCCTCCGTAAGATTCATTTCACACGTCTACGGTTCGGTCGTTTTCGAAAACGAACCGAACCAAATTAAACTTCTCCTCACATGTACGTTTTTCACACGGTTCCTGTTACCCAAATAAAACCCAAAAACTTTTAACAACCTATCATGAAAATCCACTCGATGTGAGCTGAAAACTCAAACTGAACCGGGCGTGTGTGGAAACCTTGATTGCTTTTTGTTCTCTGCACACGAATTCGAACCGTGTTGAAACCTTATATTCGGTCCTGTGTGGTTTCAATTAATTACCAAAAGGACAACGAATTGAAGTCGAAACACCGCATCACACTTGTCGGCAGCGACCAAAACTGAACCGAAAATGAACCAAACCGAACGGAACCATATGCACGCGAAACGAGTCCAACACTTATTTTGAAGACTTAAGGTGGAATCAAGTCGTACCTGATATCATCAATTCCAATTTCAACCTCCCTCGTCAACCCGAGGACAGTATCCATTATTTGAAGGCTTCAACAAACACTCCTACTGAAACAATTTTTATCAGTTGTCTTGACATCCATTGCATGTGCGTTTTTAGGGTTGACTTAACTCACAATACCCTCTTTCTTTAGCATTAATGAATACTATTAAGGAGAGAGATGCAGCAAACCATTAATGATGGCACATAGGCGTGGTTGACGTGCTGTACCCTATTCGGGGGTAAATGGCAACCATGTATCTTAAATACAGAAAATACAGTCTTAATGTTGAAACCCCGGAAGTTTATCGCAGACATTTTCATGTCAACAGAATATATATACACTTGAAATATTATCGTCGCTTTTCCTGGAATTTGGCCAATTCCAATAACAGGTTTTCTGAAAACGCCCTCGAAACTGATCCCATTTTCATGACTGAATCTTACTATCTTTGGAAGAATAATCTCCCAAATGGGGCCTAGCTCATAAACCACACTTATTCCTTGTTAGTTTTCGGAAATTAGTCAACTTCCTCTAAGTTTTCCCGAGAAGCCTACGTTTTTAGAGCGACCCACCCTTCGCCCATATTGGGATGGTGATGTGGTGAGTAGTAGTAGATTTTACTGCATTGAATAGCTAGCAATTGAATTGTCATCCTTTCTTAATCTGTGACCTTCCCACTACGTTTTTCTCCATTTAATCGATACGTCCATCGATAACTGACCCGGCAATGCCCTTTGTTCGATATTTTCCTGGGTCGGAGTGTAGTATGAGAAAGCGGCCTGCCTTGGATGTTCACTATATAATCTTAATATTGGCATACGGCAACAACGACCGCAGATGCCAAAAGCCAAGGACAAGAGGCATTTTCTTACCTAAGAGGACAACATAACTTTTTTGATGGTGGTAGCATAAAGTGCTGGTCTAAATTACAGCACGACAGCTTTTTTTTGGGAGTAGGGTAGATGATTGCGTTTACGCACAGAGTTTTAGACTCCCGCATCAGTATACTGTCGGATTACCAATTAAACACCTCCCTGTCCGAACGTAATGCGGAACACGACTCTATCTGCTAGCGCGCTTCAGCATCTCTCTGACAATGTTGTCTGGAAAGAGCTCCTCTGTGTTTGCATAAGGTTTCTGACGAAAGCCGTCCTACCTTTCACAAGAGAAAAAGGTGTCTTCAGCTTCGTCCGCCACTCTTTTGCAGAACACACAATCAGGAGATCGCGCCTTCCTAATCTTATGCAAGTAAGACTGAAAACCTCCATGCCCACTTAGAATTTGGGTAAAGAAGTAATCACTCTCACCGTGAGTTCGATTCAACCACGGCTCTAAACTATCGATGAGCCGCGCAGTCCATCTACCTCTTGGCTCATTTTGCCAAGAGAGTTGCCACTGGGTAAGGGTGCGTTAACGTTCTTCACGGGCAACTACCTTTTTCAATTTTTTGCCCGTATGGCTGGTGATAGCTTTACGCTCCTTGACAAAGAGGGCAACGAGGATCACTCCCGTCATCACCATCACCGGCGGTTCTGAGACAGTGCGATAAGCAGACGCCATTCGCAAAGCTCCCCATCTCTGCATTTGAGAAAAGCGCTTACCTCCTTGTCAAGGGCATCAGGCCATACCTTCGCACCACAGAGCAGTACGGACTGCGTTGCTTCCATAATAAGGCGTCTCCTAGTAGACATAGGGCCCGCAATATTCGCCATTAGCCGATTCAAGACCGTGACTCCAATTGCAGGTCTATCCGCTGCTGCTTTGATTGAGTAGAGCATTAAACCAAGGTATTTAGCGGATGGTTTTCACTTTATAATCAACTCGCCAATCGATATGGGATGCAGGGTGGGGATTGTCTTTCTGGTCAAGATGGCTGCCTCGATTTTTTCCAGCGAAAGGCTGAAACCATGAGAAGTCATCCACCCGCTTACCCGTCGAATCAATCCGCAAGTTTGCTTTGCGCCTCTTCAACAATTCGTTCGGCAACAAGTGCCGCCTGTATAACCGACCAGGCGCGACTCTTCGGGCGTATCGAGTCTGAGCAGACTATCGTAAGAAGCGCTCCAGAGGTCCGGCCTTAGGATGGATCCCTACGCTACTCCCGACGTGATCTCTATTTTCCTTTGGCGCTCTAGCGTCTCATAGAGCAGGAAGCTATCTTTCAGATAATCCGTCAATATCCGCAAGAGATTGTCTGGCATGTGGAATGAGTTTTCTAATGTGCCTAGCGTATCTGTCAAGCGTTATGAAGAGCACTATCTGGCGAGATCGGCGACCGTGTGCCTCGGTTCGATGAACCGCACCCACGACCTCCATAACACCATCCATCGTGGATCTCCTTGTTCTGAACCCGAACTACTTTAGGGATAACGACAATACCAACCAACAGCGCGGATGACTTCAACGAGTCTACTCCCGATGAGCTTTTCGAGCACTTTCCCGACCATGTCAGGCATACAAAGCGGTTGGTATGCAGACGGAAGTTCCGGATTTCATTTTGCCTTGCTGATCAGCGCGAGTTTCGCTACCTTCCAGCGATAAGGAAAAATGTCCTCCTTCAAGCTGGCGTTGAACGTCCCGAGCAGCAAGTCTAGTCATTGCTTATAATTCAATTCAACTCAAATCCCCAGTCTCGTACCGGGATCAACCAATTCGTTGTTCCCCACCGACGGCTGGACCTACGTCGTCTGTTACCATAAATATTGCCTAATAGACTTTTCGGATAGGATCCTTCTCATCAATTCGGATCAAGCGACTCGCTCATCGCTGCATGATGAATTTGATTTTATCCATGAACACCGATTAGTCCTAATTTTCACTTCAATATTATCCTTTTGTTCCGCTATTCAACTATAATTTTTCAGTTTGAAACCTGGTATGGAGCAAAAACTGGAATAGTTTGAATTCTCTCAAAATAGGGCCAAACCATTTCCCTGTGGGCATCGCGTCAACTTCGTTGTCTAATCTCTTCGACTATTTTTACACACCTCTTACTATGGTTACTTGTGTGCTCCACTTTCTTTTGTTCATCATCGTTATATAACCTTCCAAGTATTGTTCGCCTGCTTTCGTTGCAAATGTTTCCAACTTTAATCTGGCCTCGCGTCAGGCTTTTTCTCAGTTCCCATGGCCTATTAATTAGCTCTTTTCTTCCGGTTCCCTTCAGTTTCTTATAATTTTTTAACGCTACTTTTAATATTTGAGAAAATTCTTTCCGGAATTTAAACATGTAGATCTCTACTCAGGACTTTCCCATCCTAAATTCGTTTTTAGAATTTCAAAGGCTACATCTTTTTACTTTTTCTATGACCTTGGGGTCTTCTAAGTCCTAATGCAGGGCCGACTAAAGTTACACCCAATTAATCGCTCATGTCAATCAAACAGAGTTCATCCTCGTTCCAAGCACATTTTGAACGAAAAGGAGACATTCTATTCACTCTGCCTATATCAAACTCTTCCATTTTGATACAATATCCTCCCTCAAAGTATCATTTTTCTTCCTTTCAAAGATTTTCATCGCACTCAATCGAAACAAGAAAGTTAGATTGAGTTACTTCAGGCCTAACCAAAGGCGCGAAAAATGTCTATCTCTGAACTCCAAAAAATAAAGATGGGTTGGGATATCAACAGAAGTGCTGAAGGGCATACTAAACACCTTCCGCCCCCATAGATATAAACTCAAATCCATATTGAGAGACATAGACACAAAGTATCAAGGATACACGTCCGCGGCAAGATATGAAAGTAAAAATCCTTGCCAGGAAGGAAAAAAATTGTTATTGTTGTGTACATGTGTGACAATTGTGCTAGGCGCTATTGTGATTACGATCATTTCACAGTCTTATGCTTTTTGACGAGAAATATAATCACTGTGACATATTCGTTATTTCTTCCTTGCGTTTGTTGCGTTATCGGTGCCTCCTTCCTGAAGGGATTTGTCAACAGGAATATGGAACGTGAAGAGAGAGTGAAAGTCAGTTGGGGAATGTGATGAATGATGGTCGGATAAGGATGAGTCGTTTTACAGAGAATTAAGGGGATGAAGTATTTTAGTTAAAGGGAGATAGGACCGGATTAAAGGATGCTTTAATTGTCGTTCAATTGTTGAAGGGAGTTGATAAAATGCTCATTGAATATTCTTAATAAAAGTAGCTTAAGGTCATACTCCTTGAAGGCAGTATGTCTTCATATCCTCCTTGTGGTACAACAAACGAACCAAAAACTCCTTTTTCGTTAGCTCTCCAGTCTGTCAGTTTAATTCGTGCCCAGAAAATATATAAAAGCTTTAGCATCACCATCATCAGCATCATCATCAGATGAATGTTTCTGCTGAGAAACGAGAGGATACAAACGTGTAGACCATTGTCTCTGAAATGTCTAAGCTCCATACAAAACCACGATAACCGGAGTATACCGCAGACTGTGTGATGTTGTGTGCACTCTGCATGCCGGCAAAGTACCATTTGTAACACCCACCTTGGGGGCCAATGTAGATAATTTCCATAATACAAAACTACACTCCCCACATAATGTCCGCCGCAAACATATATAGGCGAATCTGGTAGCAACTTGAAATTATAGCGAGCCGGGTACATAGATATGTAGTCATACACTCCGTCCAGACTACAGGCTCTGTACCACTACCTCATTTAGAGCAGCAGTCGGAGTAGAAAGTGGCTGGGGAGCAGTCAACAATACCTTCCTTGTTCTATGTAATACACGAAGGAGAAATTCAGGAAATTTCAAATCTCGAGATGCATATGTAAATATTTAATCTATTTAGTGCGGACGACGACGAAACTGGGAGTTTACTTGCTCTTGGTTAGATACTTGCATATTTATGAAACAAGTAAACGTACACACAGAAACGACATGTTTGCTTGCATAATATGGCGAAAGGAATTATGGTTGGAATGATCGTGCTTAGAAATATAATATATCAAAGGAAGGTATCTTCTAGTAATAAATAGATAGTTGGGAAGGTTTTCGATGAATCTTTAACGATACGTATCGGGACAGGTGAGTAAATTGAGTTCTTTATGTGCTGGGGACGTTCCTTATGTATTGCACTGCTCGCAGGAGAGGGTATTTCGTATATCGTTCGATATGACAGCAACAACCAAGCTATATGCAAAATTAATAATAAGACCACATACCTTTCACATTTCATCAATGAATACCAGAAAAGTTTTGCCTATCGCAAAAATGTCTACAGGGGAAGGAGTTTTCTTGTAGGATAACCCCTCAAGATGTGCTTGTTATCAACTTTGATTTTTCAAATTGCCCCGTCCGGTTTCTACTGCTTACTTTTATTGGTCACCACGTCCCTAAGTGAAGTAAATATAGTTGATTACCCTTTCCTCCCTTACCTACGACCCTGATAATATCTAATTGTTCGTTACAAACTATACAAAAACGCATAACTGATTATTTTAGATCCCCTACATCACGTTAAATCCGAACATGATAAAGATGACGATGATGACGATCTAACCGACGATGATCGAAAACCTGAAACTTTAGGATTAATGACGGGACATGGTCATTCCATGTCCCATCACCCACATTCACATCATCCAGCATATCAACATCATCAGCATCACAGTATGCTTGGCGGTTATCCAGGTATCAAAGAGGAAATCAGTGGCGGTCCAAAAAACCAGACAAGCAGCGACTGTGGTGTCCCGATTCCAGCAACAAAACCGAAAATCTGGAGTCTGGCAGACACAGCCGCTTGCAAAACCCCACCACCCTCAGTAGCTGGACATCATCATCACCTTCTGGGTCATCATCATCAATCTCAACAACAACAGCAACAACATCAATTACACCAATTGCAACAGGCCTCTCTGCATCACAACAACAACAACAACAATCAAGCGCAACATCAAGGCTGGATGGGAAACTATCCGCAGTCCCATCAGCAGCAACAGCAGATTCATCAACAACAGCACAATACCAACAACCACAGCAACAATGGTGGAAACGGTACCACAGTCGGCATGATGAATATGTCCGGCCATATGAATATGGGGGCTGGTATGACTCACCAACAGCAACAACACCTCACCAACAACAGCAACAATCAGCAAACCCTATCGCCGAATCACCAGCAACAGCAGCAACATCATCGTCAGCAGCAGCTCACCAACAACAACCCCAACAGCAACACTCATCAAATGAATATGATGAACACCTTCGGAAATTCACAATATTCCCGTTACGGGGGGTTTCTAGGGGGAGCTACCAACACCAACAATTCTATCCCCACCACGGCTCATCAAATGTATCATTCGAACAATATGATCGGTTCCACCACCACCACCAGCCCCACCAGCAATCCAAATACGCCTATCACCCCTACTACAACTATTCACCAACAACATCAACAACACCAACAAACGACTCACCAACAGCAACACCAACATCAGCAACCGCAGCAGCCGATGGGGTTTCCCGAGGTCCAAACCGATACACCACCTCAGACCCCTCCGAATTTGAAGCTGCCGAGCGTGGCGGGGAGTCTGCTTACCGGTTCAACAACCCCTACGACCGGTACCTGCTATAATACCAACACCAATAACGGGACAAGCAATAACAATAACAACAATAGTAGCATCAATAACAATAACTCTAGCAATTTAGCCAATAATAACAACGCGAATGCGACAAACAATAATCTGAGCGGTGGTGGGTACAATGGTGAATCCTCCCCAAGTAGCAACGGGAGCTATGTGGGAAATTTCACGCGGATACAGGATCAACAGTTGTTGGACAGTCCGCATCAGGACAGCTCAGTAGCGGCCTTTAAACCATTCTTTAAAAGGTGAATATCATTTTTATCTGCTTTCAAAATAGAACTCCTTCAGAGAATTGATCCTATGAAAATTAGGCCATAAACGCAAAAGCAAAAGAGACGTTCGAAAATTTGCTACCCTTAAGGAAAATGTAAAAAAAAATGTTGTATATATAATTTTTGGTCATGGCATGTTCGACTGATTCTGACTTGAGTATTTTTTCTTTGATTCCTCTTTTGCAGTCAGCAAATTAGCAATGGGTTCGTGTCGCCAGTATGAGGTTTTGTAGCGTAGCATTAGTGAGCTGCCATGCTAGTATTTTCCCCCGGGGGGTTTTTCACCTGCATAAGGTAAGTCCAGTTTATATTTTATGAAACGAAATTGGAATTACCGATAGATTAAATTACAAAATATGTATGTATCGTATCGGTTTCTCTGATGATTTAATTTCAAATGCATTGGAGCTATACAAAAAGATTTATCAATGAAAACGAACCCAAATGGATATTCGTGCTGAAAAGTTTAATTATTGGCCCTTTAGTTTGATCCGTTCGATGGATCCTTATTGCTAGATATTTTGCAAGAACCCATTGAAGCACGGAATTGTTACTTTTTGAAAATATCCCACCATCTCCAAATTAACTTTCGCTTTAATTTCCATGAGAAACCTCTGAAACTATTTTTTTACTTTAGGCCAAGAGTAGCAAAACCAAAAAAGTCAGTGAATTGGTCCTTCCCATAACCTGCTAATGGCCTTAATATCATAAATTTGAAGCAGATTAAACCTTTAAGAGAAATATAGAAAGAGGACGACCCTACCCACCCCTACATTTGAGAATAATATCCCTTTCCAAAGATCTACATTCAAGATGAATCTATTCACGGATTTTTTCCGGAAACATTACCATTAAAGTAAATATCTATTAAAGATACCATGCCAGGTTTCCTGAAGGACTTGGTAGTAGATTTTGCTAGGGGGTAAGGAGAATTCCGGTCTTTGGGTGATACTCGTATTTTTGATCCCAAGGGGGATTTCTGAAGACAAACCTTGTTACCAACAATCTGGAAAAGTTTAAAAAGATTTAAAAAAACTAGTATCCACTCAAAAGCCAAACTATTCTTTTAACAAAATATGATTGTCAGTGTCCAAAGCGACTATAAAAAGAATTGTGGTTTGCCTACATAATCCTTCGTCGTCTAACACAAATTTGACACTATCTAGTGATACAAAAACAACTTCTGACCTCTGTTCAATTCCACAAGATGGCAATTCCTCTTGACAATCCTTCGAAAATCAGAGAACAGGTTTGGATAATACGCGTCATCGGATACCAGCAACATTTTTGACTCCAAGAGATATTGAAGTCCCTGAAACAACTATTGAAATCTTAGGCTGCTGTATTACCAACTAAACATCGACTGGACTAGAACGCCCGTGGTTGCTAGTGGCTACTTACGAAGATTCTGATGTTGCTAATAAACTGTGGAAAAAACCTTGTCCTTTTGGATTGAACAAACTTGATATTCCAGTATTGGGAGTACTTATACTGTTGCCGCTCGTATGACAATTCATTCTTTTTATTGAAAGGCGATATCATACTGAGCGAATTGTGCATGATTCTAAGGATAAACACTAACGAAAATTGGCCATTGTTTTTTTTTGGATGACTCCTGCAACGAAAAACAAGAGGGTATATCATTCCATTTGCTGAAATCATGCTTTATAACTGCTACTGCAAAATACAGTTGGAAAGTGCTATTGCCCTCCGTGGGAGACGTTCGAGACTACCTAATAATGAAAAGAAGCATCGAGGAACATCTAATAATGCCAAAATAGAACAAATTTTCGCCAAAAGGCTAAAAATTCGTTAAACTGGTTTTGATATAAAGTGAAAGCGGAAGAACGCGAGCCTCAAAGACGCTTTTAGGCTGTTGGTATTATTTTAACAAGGACTTACCAAGGACCAAAGCAACCATAATAAAATCAAAACCTAGCAATCGTGTTATTATTTGACCAACGCGGCGGCTCATCCGGTACGCACCAAGGGTACAGCTTATCCAGTCCTACTAGCTTGCCGTATTGACAATGTGGTTCCCTTACAATCAGTCTTCAGATAACCAGGGATCGAGTTGTATAATGAGTAGAACATGGTTCAACTAAACAAAATTAGAATTGCCCATTGTGTTGCTGTCATCATTTTTACTTAGTACTGAATTGTAGTTGTTTGTTCGCATCCAACTACTGCAGCCCACGTCAAGTAGAGAAAACTTCCTCCATATCCTCATTTTTGTATATAATTATTATGGGCCATCTGACTACTGACTACAGCAGTATTTATTTGTTTATTTTATTTATTTTTAAAATAATATAAGAACACACATATTATCTTCAGAGAGAAGTTAAAATAGAAAGCTAGTCCCATACATAAAGCAGAGGATAGAAAGGATCGAAGAACCTAAGCTTCTTGGTGTTGTAAATCGATATAGTCCTGGAATCGTGAATTGAAATTTAGATATCAAACTGCACGAAGGTTTCCTCAAAATTGCCTATAGTTCACATGCTCTCCCGTTCGGTATTAGCGTCATCTCTTTTAGATGGGTTTCGCCAATTTTCTCGTCGTAGGTTTGGTTACGGTGGAGTCAAAAAGTTTCTAAATCACCACGTGTTATATAGAATCATCCCTGTTTCGATTGGCCTAAAGATCGTTTACCATTATGCGATAGAATGTTAGTATAGACGGAGTAGCTAATCAGGCTAATGCATACCTTAGAAAATATGGATATCAAAAAAGCTGTCTCATTTTTGTTGGTAAGAAAGATAGAGGGTGAGCAGATGAATAGCCTAAGGATCTTTAAATTCGCAACAGTTTTAATTACAGAATTATTGCATTTCAGAAGAATATTTAAAAATATTCATAACAAAGAAGTTGAAATATGTCAAGGAGAAGTGATTCATAATAAACTCGGAACAGGAACGCAAAATAATGCCAAATATTCTAAAAGTCCAATTGAATATGGCAATTTAATTTTTGTTTGTTTGTTCAACTTCGTTCGTGAAAGGTTCGTAAGGCGCAAATCAGAGATATTTTTTTTGTCTTTTTATGAAACATTTTTACCAGTGATGAAAATACGCGTAAAATTTTGGCTGACTGCCTAAACACACATACAATTCTTGCAGGGCGTATCAACTACCTTATGGTCGAATTGTTTTTCATTTGATCGCCGACGTTCGGGTCCACGTTCCTGACGCCGGTTTACTGCGGGCTGTTCAGGCGTAACTGACAGGCGGGCCTGGTGGTGGATGGTGACTTTTAGTATAATCAATTTGGCCGGTCACAAACTAATACAGATTCCGCAATGATCTGGGGGAAAATTTAGAAAAATCTCTACAATCGAAATCTTGGGAATGATATGAAAGGGATAAGAACGTTGAAAGATCGGATAGGGATTTGGGGCGGGAAGTCCGGGGAGTCCTTTGGTTTAATGTTCTGTATGAGTGAGCGAGTGCCAAATTTTACAGAAAACTACTTACCTTCTCTATCGAAAAGACTAAGAAGCTGAGTTGTCACCTTGAGACGGCAAGATAACCCTAATAGGAGAAGAATATTTTCTTAAAATAATGACTGAAATTTTGCCAGGCCAGCCGAATTTTTGTTCCTGCTCTGTTTCATGGACACTGGGGCAAAGCCGGGCTGAATCGTATATTGGAAAAAGGCGAGTCGTCGTAGAGATCCACGCCCAGGTTTCAAAATGAAATCTATCATAATATTAGGTTCTTTGTTGTTTGCAGCTTCACCAGACGTCGTGGCACTAGCTGAGATAGACAGTCATGCAAGGTCTATCGCAAAGTAAACGAGACTTTTTCAAAATCACTATTTAAAATGATGCTATCCTTTAGCCGGCATTAGAGTTGGAAAGGTACATGTTTCAGTGACATTTTGTCGAAATTTCATAACCAACCAATCAACAAAGAGCGAATATTAAGTTTGGTTTTAAAGTTGATAAAATCGCTGGCACTAACGTAGATATACGAGTATATCCATCTGGATGGAGCACTACCCGCAAATAATTGCTGGGTGGTTTCGATCACAAGGTGGAGGCGATCTCACCAGACGCTGTCTGGCGCCCACACCCTGAGGAGAAGCGTAACCCAAACCGGCTACAGATGGCATTTTGCTCTATTTTTGTTTAATTCGACTGGTTTCAGCTAATACAGGGATAAGTGGTCTTGAATCTACTATCTACTGAAGGGCGAGTTGCTACTCAAATGATTGCGGCCGCCATTCAGTAGATGGAGTGTGATGTGAGTTCACTTTATATGATGATCACATTACATATGCCTTCGAGTACAATGAATTCACGTGGAATAAAAAACTTTGACCTTCTATAGTTTTGTTGGAAATAGTTAGGTTGCATTCAAACTTTCCAGAATTGTGTCGTACATTATCACTTATACTGATACTAATTTCGTACTTCTAGAATGAACTTAGGAGGTTTTCGCATAAATTTCTAAAATATAGCAATATGCTATTATTAACTTTATTTGAGCAAGTAGCGAAATGAGATGTATTTTGGGCCCTAGATTTTGTACAAGTGCATCACTGCGATTTTTTTTAGATTGTTCGATTGGATAAGTTTGAAAAACGAGACCTGTTTCATTTTTTGTGCCACACATTTTGAGTCCTCACTCTCCAGTATTTCACCCAATATCAAAAAGTACTAATTGAGCCCTTTCGTTTGATAGCCCAGGTGACCATATTGTGCGAAAAAAATTCTCTAGCCTCAGTTTCCGAGTAAATCACGTAAGACAGATAGACATTGAAACGATCTCGGTTGCGATACATGGGGATAAAATTAAACATATCAAAAGGTTCACTTTATCACATTTTGGCCGAAAAATGAGGGCTCAGGCAGGTTTGTGCTCGCTTTGTTCTCGTGGAACATAAATTGACTGACGGCCGAAAATAGCTACGAACTCACCATCGCAATGAATTTATCAAAAACAGTTGAAAAGGACCCAAACTTCAAGTACAGCATTGTTTCTGGGAAGACATGGTGTTTTCAATATCTTATCACTTGGACAGCATTGAGTTTGATAACAACAAAATATAAATCTATCTAACAAGATAGAAAACAGGAGGAATATTTAATCGAATCTCCATCTAAAGCAGCGGACGAAGGACGGTCTTCAATTTTCCCATTTCGGCCTATTTTATGCCAGCCGATAATACAATTTGGCCACGGCTTGTTGGATACCATCAGTCTACCACCTCGGGTCTACCAGTCTCCCCTTTCAAATTGCCTTTACTAGATACTTCTATAAGACGACCATTGATTTCTCTTCATGGCCAACCCATTACCATTCCTACATTCTTACTTTCGCGCCGATATCCACAGGAAATATAGACTTTCAGATTTGAATATTCCATTTACAGTAAGTACTGGCACAACAACCGGTATCCGGTCTAAGCTTGCCTTAGTAAGGAACCTCACACAAGTCGATCAATTCGATATCCCTAAAATCTGTTCGCCGTCCTAACCTATCGCTCCTTCTCAGGCACGTCTTCCTTTTCTATTAAAGATATGAGTCTTCTTTCCGTGCTGGATTATCCTCATCTATATGAACTGAGTGATCTGCCCACCGCAACCTGCTGAAGCAAATTCTATCCTTGCTATATAAGCTACGAAATCATCCATCTTCCAATAGAAAGTTAAAACCTTTTAATCGATACTTCAGGAATAACTGAGCAAAAGATTTCTTTTGCTGTTGCCCAATAACAGCACGAAGCGTTTGAGGATATGCAATTTACTCCACAGTTACGTCCACGAATTGTTCAAACTATTTCCAAATGGCAACTAATGGTAAAAAACTGGGTCACACTCGTTGTCCTTAAGCTTCTATTGTACTTCCAATAAATAAGGGAGCTTCTTGGAAAAAGCCGGTGACTGTTAATCGTGGAATTTTTTTCAGTAGGTCAATAATCGGAACTCGATAATCAGCTAGTAGCTTGTCATCTCCTTTCTGGCAATGGTGGTTTTCAAGTCACATTTTACACACACAAGATAATAATGAAGCATTTGTTACTTCTGTAGAGCACTGGAAAACCAAATCAGCGCGTTTGGGTTCAATACTCGGATCACTGCGAGATATACCAGACTGAAGAGCTTGGTACAACTATTTACAGCTCCTTTGGTGACCCAACTGCACCCATTATAATAAAGTTGCTCAACATGCGATGGATACCATACCAAGGATTGATCATATGAGAACTTCCGTGCACACACTCGGAGAAAGGTAAAAGAAGGCAAGCACAAGACAAACCACCAATTTGGAAGCTAAAGATTTGAGACGAACGTTGCATCGTGATGATGGGGGACGATGGGTTCTGAAAGAAACGGCCCCATTGAATAAGAAAAATGTCCTTCTCAAATTGTCTAATTTTTCTTTTTATTTCCGGTGACCCACCATGATGATTGATTCATTGTAGACACAATCACTAAATTTATGGTCACAGTTGGCTTCAGCCTTTCTTAGGCATCTAATTTGACAAAACACAAAACTAGGCTGTTCTAGAAATATCGAAAAATGTCCATTGCAGTGGATGTGCTCCGAAAAACAAAAAATTAGTTCCTTTACAACCCTTCTTTCTACAAAGAAAAACCCTCTGAGGCGGTCAGCTCTTAGTCCTTTTGATCCATTTTTCGCGCCTCTATTTTGATTTTGTGTGGGCTTCCCAAACGGCTAGAAATGCAACTAGAATATAACTGTGAGAAGAACTATTACCAAAAAATTTATTATTGAAGCCATCAAATTTCCGGAATCTCCCAAAATGACGCACAAAGAAAAGCCAATAAACGCATCCTACTCCAAATCATAGCTTTTCTTTGCTATGTCATATACGGGGAATAATCGGTCTCTTATTGAAACGATTGGTATTCTTGATCCTATTAGAAACGCAAAATATTTCAAACAATGTAAATTATTCATGCTTAATATAAAAAATGGCGGCACCAAATTTTTGTTATCTTACAAATGACACTTGCTCTTGAATTAACGCTCGTAAGATTTATTTTGTACCATGTGCATTGCCTTCCACCTGGCAAGCTTTTCACAGCAAACCACATCCTTTTCATTGCGTAGTCGAGCAGCTTTGACACCTTCAAAGGATGGTGCGTTTCGAAATCGACCAAGACTATGTCTATAGATCATATCTGCAAGTCAAGGTGATATCTTTGTGTTAATAATGATATATAATAATGATAATGATGATTATTTGTAAGCAAGAAAGTATATGCACGAAAATCGGGTAAGTGTTGATTTTAGCAGGCATCCGTAACTGCTTCGATTGATTCTGTAAACTGACATAATACATACTATTTTTTTTTAAGAATTGCGGGGTGCTAAGTTTCCGCCTCTGACTTTCTGCAACTGATGAAGGGAACAAGTGGTTCCCGAAATCCAAGTTCCGGAATTGCAAGACCAATAAATAACATTACCGAATAGAAAAAAAGTTTTTAATTATTTCAAATAATTAGTCCTATTCCTAAAAAATAAGAATAAAGGACCCAACAAACTAGGCTTCTTGGTTTTGTAATATAGAGATAGTCCTGGAATTAGGAAATTTAGATATCAAACTGCATGAAGTTTTCTCAAAATTGTCCATGGTTCATATGCTGTCCTGTTCGATATTAGGGTCGTCTCATCTAGATCGGGTTCGCCAATTCGCTATGCGAATTTTTTGATTTTGAGACTCAAAGGGCTTACGTACAACATAGGCCGCGACCCCACAAGTCTAACATCAATAGATGGGTAAATTGGGGTAGCACTTTCGCGTCTTTGGGGTCTAAGTTCAGTACAGTTCAGTATTTTGCACTGAACTAAGTGGTTTTAGTTTCGCTTGCCCATCTAGGTCAGTATAGTGAGGTGGGCGTCATCATCACTGAGACTACAACGTAAAAAAATCAAAGCAAATCCCACGTCAAATACAGCGACACGATAGGAACTGGCTTTAGTAGTAGGTGATGGGAAGCCAAATTAATCCCAACTTTTTGGCTAGGTTATGGAACTCTTCTTCCACTTGTGTATATTTTCGGTGCTTCTAGTGAAAGTAAATACAATTGCAAATACCGTTTCCGTCGCTAGGCAATTGTTTTTTATTCTACATATTCCAAAATTTGGGGAACAACTGGTTCTCTTCTTCAGTGCACCCTGTAGCGACGGAAATTGTTTTTGCGGTTGTGTATAAAGTCAGTCCAAAATGTGTATTTTTATTAACTTGGCAACTTTTCTTAGAGGACAGTGGTCAGTTGTTAGATGCATCAGCGTCCTCATTTTGGGTCGTCACTCGTTTGTAAGTAGCGCAACACAATCTACAGACGTGGATAGTGTTCGCAACTTTCTCGACACAGTAGTCACGAGTGTGACCCGGAAACAAAGTTTCATTCACACAATGGAGGCGTGCGAGACCTAAAAAGTTTACTGACCCTCCCTTTGGATTCTAAGGAAATGGTTTAACATGAGTATGCACCCCCCACAAGACATTATTAGTACTTAGGATTACTAAAAAGAGGTTTTGTGGTCGTCGTAGTTACAGAACATTTCAGTAGATCATTAGTTTTCGTATCCTCCTACCCTCCACCTCCTTAACTCTCAACTTTTACTCCAAAATGAAAATGTTGAAAGGACCAAAGAAGACATTAAGCAGATCAAAGAAGCTATTTCGCACGCTTATTAAGCTCGACATACAAAAGTAGGATTTTCAGCCAAGAAGTGGCAATACTAAGTCTTAATAAATGCCGACGTTATGAGTAGATGTCGGATACTTTTTGAACATACCTCGTTTGCATAGTTACAAAAGTGTAATTAAACTCACGAGTCCCTAGCCACGTATAGAAATAAAATACTCACCATTGCCTGCAAAACTTATGAATTTAAATTATTTTTTTACTCCTATTTTCTCAATAAAGATCTCTATCTAAACTTATTCGATTTGTTACTGGACACGTTCGCCTATGATATAAATTATTTGCCAAGCGTTTATCCAGCTTACAATATAATACCCTGTTAATAGCACTCTTCCACCTCGTTTTATCTAAAACCGTTTTCAACAAAGTATCTAAAAAGATACTATTATCTGATAAGATAAAATTCATTCAAAATTTAAAAATTACCATTAACAAAAGGAAACATAAATTTTATGAGAATATACGACCTTGTGGTATTATAAAAAAAAGTATTTACATACATGCACATATTTTTATATTTAGTCTCAAAATATCAATAATGGCTCAAAATCATCGAAAGTTAGCATGAAACCAAAAAAAAGTCCCAGAAGAATTCTCGTTTTTACTAATTCATTCATGAAAAGAAATACCGACACCAAGCTCAAATAGGAAAGCCGGTTTTCTTGGACATTTCTGAGCTAAGCAAACAAACTCAGGTAAAGTTTACCCAATGAAGATTTAAAAACTGAAGCCATGTTGTCTAGCCAGGCTTTTCGAATCTTCATCTCATTAGCCAAGATTTTCCCAAAAATTATTATGTCTCCCATGGAAAGACAAAACTAGGGATATTTATGTGACTATTTCAAAATATAAATACTAAACTACTTTGTGGCTTGCGTGCAAGATACACAGAGCCTGATTCTCGGCTTCATCACTATCATCTCTCCTCACCTATAATGATAATTTAAATCAATGAATATCGAAACCCTTGAAATGTTTCCAGAAAAAATAATCACCAAATGATCCTTCTCTTGGCCCAAACAAAGGTGAAACCACAAAATGATATTCATCACAATGAATTCAAAAAAAAGTGAAAACCATTGAGATAATGAAAATTATAAAACTGATGCAAGTTGACAAAATTTATCTACTCACTTATGCCCGATAGACTTTTGAATTCGATTTGAATAAATAAGGAACGGACGGGGAACCGAAAGCGAGAATCAAAGAAGGACACCACAAGATTTTTTATCTTTTTCGATAATATATTTTTTGTTGCTGCTTGATTTGAGATTGTTTCTCGTGCGATTGGGAAAAAAAACCGAAGAAACCAGTGATCTAAAGGCAGACCCTCTTGGAATATGGACCCCATCACAAAGAAAACCTCTGGAAAAAAGATTGTCAGATTCACTAATGGACTGGAGGCGGTGTACGACTTAAAGGAAAAAAAAGTGAAAGAAAATTTTAGAAGAAGATACTAATACACTTCATTAACTCCTTCAAGCTGATTGTCGATTGATTTGTATTCTTTGTGAGAACTAGGCAAATGAGCCTGGCCTGGGTACGTATCGGCCCGTTTGGTTGCACCTCTGCACCATAAATAGTCTGGTGAGTCTTTCCCTGGACTGTAATCACCTGAATCACCTGAACGACTTGGAAGTGAATAAAAAATCAAAAACAAATCACGAAATAAGAAAAAATATCTTCAGGTAAATCTACTTCCAATCCGATTTCGAACTTTGCACAACCTGCACGCGGTAATCGGAGAGGACAGATTGGAATAAGAGACACCTTCTAAGGTAAGATCGTCCAAGCCGCACCTTTCACTATATTTTATTTATGTTATTTCTTTCTTCTCCATTCACACTGAGTGTTATTTTACCTGGACGAGGTTTTGACTTTTGGGAGTGTCTCGCCTATCGTTGAGGTGAGGGTGATGCAAATCGAGAGTTAAGTCAGAAGGAAAAAGGTAAACAAAGAGGTGCAGATCGCGAAAATACAATTGGGTGGAAGACGGACGACGACCAGGGTATGAGTACGTAAAGCACGATCACCGGATCAATTCATTATTTCATTGAAAGCCGGATGAGTTGACGACAATCTGCTTTCTCATGTTGGCCTTTTTAGACTTTATTATTAAGTGAGGGTTTCATACTCTCCAATCAGATACGCTTTGGTTGTAGCAGTAGAAACCCAAATCGTAGTTGTGCCATATGCGAAAATTTGGTGTTACCATAGGAAGGATGGCACTGGAGATTACTTGGTCTTGTATCTTCCTATCAAAACTGTGTTTTCAACTTACGGCTCGCACCTCCCCGGCTTCTTGTAAGGGTCAGAATTCATTCGACCAAAGCTTTAATGGAGCTCAGATTGCAGGACCACCAGACTTTTATAAACGGTTAGTAATTCCAAATTTAAATTCTCTATTCAAACCAAGTTTCTGGTCACACTATCCCAACCATATACCTCGACTGAGAATACCATCCGTGCATCGAGGATTCCACTCTGATGAATCGCATCCTCCATTCACAACTCCCAGCAACAGAGGGTAAATACAATATCTGTAAAAATGTCCATATGAATAAAAGTATAAAAATCGACATAAAATGAGAAAAAGAAAGAAAAATGCTAAGAATGATTACATCAACAGCTCGTCGATCACTGTCGCTAATGATGGTTGAAATATGCAAAAGAGGCCCAACACGAGACCCGTTTGGGATTTCACGTAGCCGAGTCTGCCTCGAGTGCAAAGCTATACCGGCCACAATGCTGAAATAAGACAACCTTTATGTGATTTCTTTCAACCTCTCTGAACATTTCTAGAATTTATTTATTTATTACAGACCTCAGGTTATTTTTGGAGATACAATTTGTGTTTGGCGGTACTCATCGTTTTAAGGGGCTAGAAGGTGCCCTGCATGTTAAAAATTGGTCCAGGAATATTTTTTAAAAAGGTGGTCAATCGAAAAGTGCCTAATGCGATAGTACATCTAAAAACTTGGGAACGAGGGATGTTAAACCCGCTAAAAAGATGAAGGGAGGAACTGACTAAATATCCAGGAGCTCCATCCAAAAAGTTTCTAAAAACATCCAATTTTATCCCAGGAAAAAATTTCAGATATAATTCAATCTCAATCCTCGCCAACCCCTTTAAATCTACCACCGAATCTCGTTTCCAAACCATCTCCTCAACTCCCAGCATCCAACTTACGGCAAGTGAAACATATATGAATGAATTTCGCATCTCTTCTCGTTGTTTGCGGTTTCAACGAACTTATCGATCGTTCGTCGATAGATGCGTGGGAGTTTTATTTCGATTTCAACAGAACGATACGTAACGTACATATGCAGCCCGTGCCCATTCCAGCGGTAAACTTCTAAGCCAAACTCTTTGATTAATTGTCATGGAAACTAGTGACGGCAGTTTGTTTGTCGAATTATTGTCTCTTCTCCCAATCTGAAATGGATGGAGTAATAACAATAAGTTGTCTCCTCTTGCTGTTGTCTGTCGGTTGTTATCATCCTCGATATCTTTTTGGGTTAATGTTACATAAAGTGGATGGGATAGGATACCATTGATTTTTCATGAAATATGATGCAGCCGCCCAAGACCCCACAAATAAATGAGCAATCATTCGGAAGGTTGAATAGATGTGAAGGTCAAGTTTGAAGGAGCTATTAGAGAAGCATGCCAAGCTTAGATAGCGCGAGAATCATTTATTAGGTACCGGATTGAACTAAATCATTCGCATTTGTATTCTGAGAGCAGAACATTTGTTATTCATCATTTTATCAGTCATCCTATTTGGGGAAAAGCCTAAATCCCAATTTTTGTTTTAGATTTTTACTGAAATAGGAGGCATGTGGATATTTTGAAGAAAACGGAAGTTCTAAAAAACGCTTATCAATATAGCAATGACTAGACCTTCCACACTTTCTGAAACCATCTTCTACCACCCCCAAGAACTACCCGCTCACCTCAACTGTTCACCTTCATTAATTACCCCCATCCAGTCATTTATTATTCTAAAATTTCCTCACTTATTCCACTTCACGCTCCGCTACATCACTCCTACTTATCTTTAGATACACATTAGATACAAAAAGCCACATAAATACAGTCACCGTACTTCACGGTATCGTCCTTGCTAATATATCCACCCCGTGACAGAATTTTCCTTCCCATAAAATTCCGTGTGCCTACATTTTGCCAAAAGTTATTTATTTTTCCATTCGCGTGCATTGACTCCCCTCAAAGCCCAACGGGAGTATCCTTCAAATTGTGAGTTCAATTCGAGAGTAGCATATTCCCTTTGAACGCCTGACAGGACCAAATGAGACTGGGGTGCTTTCCATGCCCTCTCAATCTTCACCACTTATTCAGCTGACGAATTACCCACTTCATTAACTTTCCTCGTGCCGCCTGCTGTGGGTCTCCCCCGCCTAATTCGTCCGTTCCGTCAAACGGGGGAGAAAACGGAGGCGAAGTCATCTAGAAAATTGAATAAAATAATTAAATCTCAATCAGAATCCATTAAGATTAACTTGAATCTGAGCTGACTGCCTGGCATTTTGGGGGGCTGATGCCTGCGGACGCAATGAGCCAGGGAGTGAATTAAACAGTTTATTTAGTTGGAAGGAGAGCGAAAGGTGCCGTTTCAGATAGACTCCGGCAGACGAATTCGAGAAGCAGGAGTGTTGCGGTAAACAACATGCCGTGCGATGACTAAGACATCGGATGTACCTTTGGAGAAGACTTCATTGAGCCAATAATTCCTCGTTGGGAAGTCGGCGGCAACTTGATTCCTCCACTCACTATAACTGAGCGTCAAGTTAATGTTTGCTATCAAGAGGGAGAAGTCCTTAATGATGTTGATGGCAACGTCCTTCGATCTTTAAGTGGTGGCTTTTTCGACGGTGTGCTGCTTTTCACCCCCTTGTGGGCTTTCCCTAATTCACATCAAGATGGTTCTCGTAGATTTTTTCTCGTTGCAACATTGAACAGTTCCTCCAGAACACATCGTTAGCAGGAAGTTAAGAAAGGCATTTAATCATCAATTTATCGAATCCTTCGAATCAGTTACTTAAAGACATGATATCCCTTTGGGAGTATTTCAGAGGTTATGGGACGTGTGAGCTGTAATGTGTGAACGATTCATTTTAATGTGTCCTGATACGTTAGGATTCTCAGACAACTCCGCATGAAGTTGACTTTTACTGCTGAAAAACTATACGCAGTGTCTGACTACATCGCAAAAATGACGATATCAGCCACATGACAAGGATAACATGATTTATGAATGCATAAATAAGTTTAATGCGTGGTTATTACTTGACTCTAAACATCTGGAATATTTGTTTATGGATGACAAAGGAGTTCTGATGGTATCGAGGAAGGGAATGAAGAGAGCTGCGCCAATAGTATTAGCAGAGTTTGTGATATGATAATTTATAGCTTTCCATAAAAGCGTTCGAACTGGTGGGAGTAAACTAGATGAAGAAGGACATCAAAGATATTGTTTTGTTATTTTATGGATCTGTATTTTCCTACCACTAAAATTCCTTGATTGGCCGGTTTGTTTTTCCACAAATAATATATTGGAGACTATGAACAGCGTTCCCAAGTTTTTCAGCACAGTTGTCAATGATGATGAGTCGAGTTTCAGTCATCCTAACAGAAGGATGCAAAATTTGCGTGGTCTAAAAGCCAGACAGAAACTTAACAATGTACACGTCATGCTGACCATCTTTTCATAATTCCAGAGAAATGGATGGGTATTCCCTAAGTGGCCCTACTATCACTAAGAACTAGTAGAAAGAGGCTATATGTCACCTGATGATGCTTTGAGATACTGACCTCGTCATCTCAACCTGGCAATCCTTAACTTCCCACGGTTTTTTTCGGCAAATAGCAACTGGACTGTGAATCTTTTTTGGTAGTTCGTCAGGGTCCGATTTTTCACCTCCGGTCTTCCTTCTGTTGGTTCCAGCCAGAAATTATCCAACTAAAGGAAAAGTTTAAGGTATAACGTCAATATTACTAAGTACAGCTTCACGTGTGCCACTTTTCCACTGGCATTACAAACTTAGAATCTGTCCAGTCATATTGATGAAGCCACGAGAGCAGAACTACTTGTATTATAATGGTGTCTAAGTTTAAGTTTTTTATTTTAAGGGTTATTTTATTCTTGTCTTCCCAACACTTAGTAAGGATCGCAACAAGGATAACAAATAAGGAGGATCAAGCATCATATTTGATGAAGATGTAAACTCCCTCAATCGTGACATTCGGCTTGACCCATTCGCGGCCTGCTTTCTATTCTAACACTATATCTGAATCGTATGAGGAACCGAAATATTAAATAATACAACCCACTCTTTAGACAAGCAAGGGGGAAAGGAAGCATGTGGGGTGTGTGGCCTACTTTCTGACAGTTTAAACAATCAAAATTTGCCATTTTTTCCTGTCAGTCTGATACCCAGTCGGCTAAACGCACTCGGCAGTCACTCTGAATTAGTGAATTCCATGTATGACATAACCGGCAATCGAATTGTTCTTTTTTATTATTGTTTTAATAGTACACTGAACTTGCTTAAGTCTTCCCGCCAAGGTATCATGAGGAAATTACCGACATCAAAAAGTATTATCGGAGAATATTTGGAACTTTAAATCATTCGTGATTACGCTGTAATAAATCACATGATCCAAATGTATTAGTTGATCCCAAAAGTATTCCTATCTTCAGAACAAGGTAATCCAGAGTCAAAACCCTTTGTCCATCAAGCTCTCAAAATGTTTTTTGATATTTCCAAGATTATTTTGATTGTTATCTTTGTCACAGCAGCGCACAGTCAAATATCTCATACTGTTGCACTTAGGGCAGGTGCTATTCTTCTCCATCTATTGATCATCGTCTTTTCCCCTCCCTTGAGAAGCTTCCAGATTCTCAGTTCAGCTCTGCAGAAATTGCAGAGACTTCAATGGACTACAGGAATCACAGAACTGTTCCAGTAAATTTAATCTGCTTAAGGGCTTTACCGAGATGATTCAACTTCTATTCCGTGGTAAAGCTTCATCGGATATTATATAACTGGTAATCATGATAAAGTGATCCGTCCACTTCTGTCAACTGTCAAAAAGAACAGACAAATGGTGAAAATTATTCGTTCAAGGCCAGTATCTAAAACCAAAGAACCACTATGGATAACATCCCCATCTGATATCTCAGGTGTCATTTAGATACGTCCTATGGGATTCTCATCATACTTCGACATCTTCCAGCTATAAAGTATGAGAGCGCCTTGGCAATAATGAATTTTATTAGTCGAACGAATTAAAAGTAACGTTTCTTCATTCAAATAATTCAACTATGTCCGTTAAAAGTTTCACCTAACGCTGGGCCAGAAATTCACACACCTGTAAAAAGTAGCTTACTCCGGCAACTTCATTATGAGATTCAAAAATCAAAAAGTAGGTCGCTATCGAGACCCCCGTGTTGTGGGCGATAAATGGATCTAATTAGATGCTCGGTATGAATCAATTGAAACCCAAATAATCTTATACAAGCTTTATGCCTGAGTCGTGTACCAGTAATGACGCGAAATGCAAAACCCTTTACAATTTTCTTTAATGCCCCCAAAATCATGTTCCCTCATTACTTAAATAAATTGTTATCGCCATCCTAATTTTCAAATTATCACGGTCATCATGTGACCTTAAGAAAGCCTCTACATTCAGTTTCTCATGTCTCCTCCATAAGTGTGGTTTCCACTCAACTTTTTTGAAGTCGGTTTCCAAATAACGCCAGCCGTTAGCATTGGTCTCACATCAGATTCAGGTTTTCTAGAGTACAATTTTACGCATGTTGAAGAGGAGTACTACCCAGAGCTCCTTCATCTTACTTGGCGTAACCTCGTAATATCATCCATTCTAAAAACTAGTTCTTGCCCATATCCGATTGCAGAAGATCGTAGTCAATATGTCCGCCCTTATCGAAAGCTAAAATAACAATTACTTACCACATCAGACACCCCTTTTAGTCACCTTTTCCGGTAAGTAGGGAATGCTTTCAGGAATTTCCTAATTGGCTGTCCAGAGGGAAGTCACTATCCTAGTAGAGATATAGGCCTCATTGAGTTAACCGTGAGCATTACGAACATCACCTAATATGCTCCCTAGTAACTCCCTAAAACTAATTCTAGTGACGTCCTCTCCCCTCCTTTTTCAAACAAGCTTTGAACCGTCTATGGAGAATCAAAGGTTGGAGTAGCAAACAGGCTCGATACATGACAAGAAAAGTGGTACCTGGCTGCTGTTGCCGTCATCCATGACTCAACTCCTTTACCCTGTTACCATATGAAAGGATGGGAGCAACTATCTATCGAGTCACCCATTATTCCATCTGTTTCTTATCTGGAATTCCTATTCCAATTTCAGATGAGTTTATTGCTGAAGAAGGTATTGCAACGTATGACAAATCGGCGCACCTCTAGGGAACTCTCAAAAGACCGGATAAATTTTCCGTAGAAAGATCAACTCTACGTAATGAAGGGTTATCATCAACTTTTTTTTCTTCAGCCTTTGTCCCGTTCACAAGCGGGGTCGGCTTGGAAGGGTTATCATCAACGACACTTCTTATTACATCACCTTATCCCGGGGCAGAATTAATTAGCTGCATCTGCAGAGCATTCTCCGTGACCAATTTTTGGATCATTTTTCAGATGTTGATCTTTGGGAGTAGCCTGGCTATCAAGGCTGAAGAAGATCGTACATATGTGACGGACATCAAAACGAGCGCGATGCTCTCGCGTCCTTCCAGTGCCGTCTGCTTTCTAGAAGAAAAGCTTCAGCCTGTCAAAACAGATCGTCCTGTGCTTGCCACGGACATCCACACTAAATGCGTGCTTTTTTGGTGGTGGTGCTACTTTATTCATCTTTAGATTTATATCTACAAATCATAAAAAATATTATTCAAGTTTGACCAAAGTTTGTGCGAGCCAATTCGACCGGCATTTTGGTTTTATCTATCCAGCCCAGCTAAAACTCCATGGCTTCCTTGACCTTGTTACGCATTCACAGTGCCGCCCGCTCGCTTCTTGTGGATTATGAACGGTCAAAATTGGGTTCGTTCTGCACTCAGTGACGACGAGAAGGCAATAACGAGTTTAAGCGTAGTTAAAATTTGAATTTCATTTTTTCTGTTATTTCATTCATTTACTATATCATTATTTATGTAAAACACGCCAAGCCGCAAGAGTCGGCGCTACCGCTTTCTTTTGACCAGCTTCGTGGTCTTTGTTGTTTTTGCATCCGCTCTCTTTCGGGTTTCTTCTGAGGTGAGTTGGTAAGTTTTTGCTCCGCTGCAATATTCTACTGAAAAATTGGTTGATAATGTAACGCGAGAGCAAGGATGTCGCGGGGCCCTCTCCCGCTCTAACTGCCGTTTCGGTTATGGTGCCATCGTTTTGGTGGCGGGACTTGGAAGCGTGCTTCCTCCAGTTTGAAGCGCCATTCGCACTTGCGGGCATCACAACTTTTCAGGCTCCCGTCGGCAAGTGAGATTGCCAAGCTAAATCACTTACTATCGGATCTAACGCTTGGCGACCACAAACCCAGCTCAGAGATGAAGCAACTGGCCGGGGACAATGTTAACTCGGAGCTACTGAAGTCCTTGTGGCTTCGGCAAGAGCCTTAGGGCACGCAGGTCATCCTAGCGTGTGCCAACGGCGGCAATCTGGTGGTGCTGGTCTTGGCTGCAGATAAGATACACGAGGTACACGCTCGCCCCGTGGTCACAGAGGTGTCTCGCGAGTCTGCTGACGTGGCAAAACAAAGTTTTCTCGGCCTTGGATCTCACCAAGACTTACCATCAAATCCCTACAGCGCCCAAAGATATCCCGAAGGCAGCAATTTGCACACCTTTTGGACTCTTCGAGCTCATACGCATGACTTTTGAACTCATCGACTTCCCACGCATGACTTTTGGCCTGTGCAATGCGGCGTAAAACTTCCAGATCTAGTCTGTACTACGAAACTTTGACTTCTGATACGTCTACTTGGGTGTCTTTCTGGTCGTATCTTCCACTAAGTCCAAGCATTTCGCATATCTCCAGTGCATTTTTCAACGCCTCCTTGAAAATGGCCTAATTCTTACCGTTGACAAATGCAAATTTCTCCACCAGCTGGTCAAAGACCTTAGGAAGTTCTTGGCCATGGTAAAGCCGCTCACCGCCCCATTTTTTTTTCAAAGAGACTGTGCTTTAGTTTTATTACCATCACAATTAACGTTGTACAAGCCATAATTTTATAGGAGTTGGACAAGCAGATCAACCATCACCACCGGTATTCAAAGGAGGAGCAATGTTTATGTTGTCGAAGTGGCGGCTCCCCCGCGTTGATGGCGTACCTATTATGTTCCAAGTTTAGTGATCAAGTCACTAAGTACCATAAGACAGTTTGGAGGCCTTCTACATATGCAAGGAAGACTTCTACAGGAAATGGAGCCTCTGGCCAAGGATGGTTCTTTGGATATACACAGTCGTGATCCGTCCTATCGTAATGTACAATTCTATTGATTGGTGACCGGCGGTGAGCAGGAAACACAGTCCAGTCAAGCTTATTAGAGTTCAATGAATCACATTTGCATGTGCTTTGAAAGCTGTGAAGTACCCTGTAGATGATGTTAATGGACTCCTACACCTTTCGCCATGAACTTACATACTAAATTGTATCATGCAGTGCTGTCAGACTCCGAAATACCTCGAGATATCTGGGCCTGGACCAACTACCCCGCATCCAAAACGAACTTCAAGAGAAATTTTGCGGTGGGGTCTCCAATCAAGACAGAGTGGAAGACCAGTAATGTGTGCTTTACTGATGGATTCCGAATTGTCTATGGAGCCGCAGCGAGAATAGTCTCGAATGCACGCTGTGTACTCGATTTGTACAGCCTTCCAGTATTTGAGAAGTAGGAAGCCTGTCGGCATGATGCGTGCCCAAACATATCACAGTTCTTCTGGCTAAGATCCAAGCTGTAAACTCTGACGACATCCTCCAAGCTGGTGAGGCAATGCATAGTCGCGGCAAACAGTGTGTTTGATACGCTCGGAGTAGACCTTCTTTGCGTTCTTGATCATGCCAATATAACGAGGATGAAGTGGGCCGATTAAGTGACCAGGCGGGGCTCAATTTTTGACAGTTCCACCGTGAGCGCAGTCAACAACCCGTTGGCGACTGTGAAGGGTGGACTTTATTCAGACTACTTGATCCAGATGATAAAGGCTTACTACCTGGACTAAGTAAATAAAGATGTGGCCCACTCTACAAGAAATCTTGATCACGAGAGCATCAAAATGGCGCACCACAGAATTTTTGGATCCCTCGGAGCACATTGTGATGTTGCAAATAGCAATTTTTTTTCGACAAAAATGGCACTACATTCTCGCTCCTATATGTTTTTTTTTCGATTTTGAAAAGAGTGTATGCTTGAAAGTCAAATACTGTATTTCTATTAACTTTATTTCCTGGATTGCCAAACATCATTGTGTATTTTGGACCTGTTCAATTAGTTCCCTGAAGATCCTAGTTCCGAACAAACAGCCAAGATTCCAGGATTCAGGTTCATTATCCACTTTCTGTAACCATATTTTTCATACGGATAGAAGTGGGATTTCGTAGTAGGATTGTCGGTTTTGAATGAACACCCCTTACTTAATTAATTATTATAAATAGAAATTATTATTATAAATAGAAAATGTTATTTCTTCCAATTATAACCATATTTTCCTTTTCTATTTTCAGGTTACATGTATAAATGCTGACAACATAGGCCCGATTTGCAATATGTAGTTTAGCGACATTTTGCTAAGCAAAACAGAAAAAATCACTTAACAGAAATTATACAAAAATGTTAAATGTTAATTTCAAAGTCGCCCTGCAAAGGAATGTTTTGTGTATCAGTAATCACTTTTATCTATTTCCAATTTTTAAAAGCTTGAACACATACAAGTCTCACCCAGATTCGTAAAATTTCAATTTGATACACACCAGAGAATGTATACGAGAAAAATTGTATAAAAAAATGAATGCAAGGAAAATGTAAAACACAAAAAGCGCAAAAAAAAATAATTTACTATGTAATTGTAGAAACTTGAACATTTTTGTAAATATAGTTGAAAAAACAAGCAGTTATCGTATATTTCTGTAAAAAAAAGTATGGATAGGTATAGAAAAGTATCAAAAATTTAAGATAAAAAATTAAAATTATTATCTGCTTTAAACAAAACTTTTCTTAATCAGAGGATTCACTATTTTTAATTTAGAGTGATTAAATGAAAGTACGAAATAAAATTCATAGAATTGCATACTTTGTTTTATAATTTCTGGAACAAATCAATCAACAAAAATTATGGAACTATTGACAGTTTTTTCTAACGACGGCAATAAAAACAATCTTTTCTTCAAGAAGATCTAAATTATATTTCCCTTAGTTCAATTCTTCATTGTCAGTAGCACCCTTCTCAGAAAACTCGTTGTCTAGATAGGATTTTACCTTCCAGATTTATTAATTCGCTCCCTTCCTTTCCCATTTGCTTAAATGATCACTCCACACGCCACACCAAACATTGGGACGAGTGCAAGAAATCTGCAATCGGTAGAAACTGCCTACCAAGTTTCGTATTTTTACGGATAAAGTCTTTACAATTTTTATTTATTAAAAGATAAATTGATTCGCTTTTATGTTTAATGTAGTGAAATATTGCCTATTTGTTTAATGTTGTGAATTATCTTTGTTAGCCACGCATCCGACACTAAGGTAAATTAACTCCGTGTTGTTTTCTCCTAATTTTGTACATCTGAAACAGTGTAAAAATAAACGGTGCAATATCTATACACAATTGACATATTTTGCGTATTCTTTATCGATGCACTACAAGAAGGAAAGATCACATTTAAATAAAATAATTGTACTTAGTATGGTTATTACATAAGCGACACTGAACCATTGATAACTGTCTTATGTAAGAGCATTTATAATCTGTGATAAAATACTTTAAAAAGGAAACAAGGAAAATCATAAAATTAATATTTTGTAAAATGAGAGACAAAATAAAAAAAAACTAAACTATCACGAGAGAAAATCAATGAAAGCGCAAATAAAATAAGATGCGAATGGGATCCATGTGTTTTAAGCAGTAATTAAAAATGGATAGAATAAAATCCAAAGTATTGTTAAGTAGTAAATGATAATGTTACAAAACTTTTGTGTATACTTTCAAAATTCACATCTCCCGTTATAAGGTGAAATTAGATTTCTAAATTTAATTTAACGAACGACCACATCAAAGCTTACTTGTTTAGATTTAATGCTTTCCGATTTGAGTATCTTGAAGATAATATGGCACCCATGATTCGACCGCAGTAGTAACAATTTCAAAATCCTTTTATGCAAGTATCAAAAAAATCCCTGTAAATATTTTTCTGGCAAGATAGCTGGCGAGTACTTAATATACATATATCATGTTTGCTCAAGAGAATTAGAAACAAGTCATTGTAAATGTTCTGTTGTTATATACCAGGAAAGAACTTCAAAATCAGTTTTGAAACACTTAAAAAGTACATTAAAACCATGTATCAAGCAATCTACTTATAAAAGAGGAAGAAAAAAGAAAGCGAATTAATTATGAAAAGAAAGATAAGGAAATGAAGTGTAAAACGATATGACCTTTTATGTTGTTTTTCATTCTTATTTTTTTCACTTTGCATATAATCTAATGATAAATTATTATCATAATAAAAGTATAGGAAAGAAATCTATATATAAAGCGTATATTTCATATAATAAGATTAATTATAAAAAATATTGAAATTGTATAAAGGTAAAAATGTACCGGTAAATTGATTTAAGTAAGAGATATATATATGTAAAAGTAAAAGAAAATGCGTATTCACACACACAAGATACAAAACTAATAGTAAATAGAATTTAATTTATGAAAAAATGAGATAATTTGTTTTGTTTTTATTATGAAATTACCTTTATTTTCAATTCCTCTTCCCATGGCCCCTATTATTCGTTTTATGTTTATTACTTTTTTGATTTCTATTGTTTGAAAATTAAAGATAGAAAGCCAGTTCTGTTATCGAATTTATCAAAGACATAAAGTTATACAACAGCAATTTTTATGAGATGAAGCAAGGAATTAGGTGAAAACTTTCAAAGGCTTTACAGCACTAGGTTCCACGCATGTGAAGTCCTCATCAATTAAAACCTACCCCCGCCTGTAAACTTCGTGCGCATAAGGAATTACCACGGGGTGAGTGCATGGGCCCAGCGGCCCTCCCGGCGCTGCCATTTGGTGTACCTTTTTGAAAATCCACCACAATCATCCTGGACAAATTCGCCTTAGTTCTCTGGTAGAGGCATTGAGCTTGATTCTCTAGAAGAGCGAAGGGGGATCATTCATTTTATACCAGAGAAGCATCTCTTGCAAGTTAACTGGTCAACAACTGCGTTAAGTAACCAAGGACACTCAGTTTAGCCAAGGTGACATTAGTCCCACCTTTATTGGCCGAATCAAAGGCATTTATAATATCATATCAGTATCACCTCTGCTTAAAACTTACCAACAGCTTACGCCCCTCGAACGACACCCAGGACCATTGCTAGCGTCGCCCTAAGAACGGGTTCATCGAATTCCATATTGCCGTTCCGATAGACCCCTCACTAACTCGATGATCAAGAGCGGTTACATATGACCCTCTAACATTTTTCGCATAGTGTTTAAATGACAGATAGGGCGATATGAAAAAGGAATTTTGGAGCCTCAGTAGGAGAACTAACTTTTGCCTTTTCTACTGGCCGGAAAATACTCCTTTCACCAAACACGATTCAAATATGTCTTTGAACCACCCGTCCAATCTCTGCTTCCTGTTACCCGCATTACGTCCACAAGTTTTCCATTCCCCCTCTCCCCCCAGAAATCAGAAAATACATCTTGTCGAACGGTTGGCCGAGGTCGGAGGTTTCCTTCTTGCGGAAAACGAGTTTTGATTACTTCGAACAAGAGCCGCGGAAACGTTACTTGCGATACAAGTACAACCTGCTACATGGATTCGTGTTTCTCTCAAAGCATTACTGTCTGCTTCATCGAATGGTCCTTTTAAACCTTCTTGGAAAATTTCGGTAGTATTCTTCCAGCTACTAGTGTCCTGAATTCTCCCTTGCCTTTTGCCAACGCCGCGATATTGTAACAATAGTGGGTTGTGTGGTTTATTGCGTCGAACTTTTTTGTTTGTCCTGTGTTTGAACTATATGAAAAGACTGTTTTTTGATTGAGACAACCTTATTGTTTCTATTAGCATATATCGATATTTTAGGAGCCAGTTGCTACCGTCTTCAGTACTTACCGATTGTAAACACAGATATTGGTTTCTTGCATTCGCTTAATTCGGCCGACACTATTGCTCAAGTCTGTCAAGTCCCGATCCACTTTCACTTTTCGACGGAAATCAGCGTAGAACATATCTTCTTTCTTTCCTGCCCACCTTTATCCACTGATAGGATTTATAAGTCCTCGATTCTTCCTTTTTCCCCAGCGATGAGGAATCGAAAAACTACTAACTTTCCACCGAATTTTCTCTAGTGTAACTTTCGTCGGTAAAGAGGCTTCTTTCTTCTCTCACCCTTCCTATTTTGAAGGGATATCATCTGCGTTTCACTTGTGAAACTGTCGCTTGACGCTTTCACGATTTTTCCCTGTAATGCCCGTATATTGGAAAACTTGATGCCCTTGTCAGAACTGTGAATTTTTGCTTGGTATTCTGCCTCTCCCTGGGTATTCTCCTTGATTCATTTATGTGTTCTAACAGTGGAAGACACACTCTTCCGGTGTCCAGTTGCGTTGGTCTCGATCCAAGATCTATCCGAATTCCTTTCCGAGTTCCTCGACGACATTGTCCTTAGTTGTGGCCTTTCAAGCTTCAAGTTCTTGTAAAAAGGATCTCAGGTGAATCACGTTTTTCCTCCACTATTAGCTTTCGGGGCATTAGATGCTACAGTAGGCGAGGTTTCCACCACTGAGGCACTGCAATCGCTGGAAATCGGAATTGGGTTTCACAGCTCTACACTGTAAGGGAAGATTGCTTTCGCCTCCTCCATATTTGGTTTATTCTCAGCATCTCCATCCCAGAACCACTTTTTATCAACGTTTAGGTGTTTTTCTTGCACCTACCCAACGTAAGCATGAGCATATTTGCGCATCTTGTAATGCATACATGTGCATGCTCATAAGACGTCTTCCAAACGTTTGCTTATCCGCACAAAGGGACGCATCTGATGGAAGGTTTAGCAAATCCACAAAATCCCTTATGGTGACTATTTGGTATCTATAAACTATAGTGTATCGATCAATCTTATAACCCACAAGAATTTTAGGATATTTTCTGCTTCTGGTTACTTTACCAAGCTTTCGCGTCAGATATTAAGCATTCTCCCAAGTGTGTTTTTTTACTTGCACAGGTCATCCACGGCGCAACAACGGGTGGTCTAGGCCTGTTTAGAGTTTAAAGATCACCTAGTTGAAAATGAGAGCCTTATTAGCCACCTGGTCGTAGAATCGACCCCATATCTTCTTTGGGTATTAGAGTAGGCGTACCTATCTATAGCATGCATATATTTCTGTCTGAGATATACTGATATAGCTTTCTATTTAATCAAAGTAATTTTTCCTTTTTGCATCCGAATAATGGTTAGAGCACAAGGCTATCGTACGGAAGGTCGCGGTTCAAATCTCACTGGTGGCAGCGGAATTTGTATCGTGATTTAACGTCGGATACCAGTCGACTCAGCTGTGAATGAGTACCTGAGTCAAATCAGGGTAATAATCTCGGGCGAGCGCAATGCTGACCACATTGCCTCCTACAGTGTACTGTAGTGTACCGTTACGGTCTTGAATGAAGTGCTCTAACACACTTCAAGGCCCTGATCGAATATTGATTGATGCGTCAACGATTATTATTAATTTTTCTTTGGACCACCTTGGCCACAGCAACCACTACCTCTGCCTTGAGGGACCAGTCGGTGTAATCATTTACTGATTAAAGGAGTTGGTCACTGGTATACTTCCCCAGTCCACTCTGTTGTTCTTGGTTGAAATTTCTGATTTAAATGATACTTCACGAAAGTCAATCTTTTTGCAGTTTAGGCATCTTTTCGCTTCACTTATTTCTCAAGACATTGTCAAGGCTGCCCTTCTTCCCTGCATCTGCATGTAAGAAGAAGAAGAGAAGTCAATCCAGGGAAGGACTCCAGGGACGCCGTTAACTTCTTGGGTACATTTCCCTTTTGCTTCTCCCAGATATAATATTTCTACTAACCTGTTTTCTAGCAGTTTGCCAGGATGCTTCTGACTCCTTTGCAGAAAAGAGCATTCTGTAATTTTGAATGTGATGTGTTATAAATTTGTCAATACTTACAAGATAGTTTCTGCTGATCATTCTGTTAGGCAAGCACGTTGGACCGGATTGAGGGAGTTACGTCTTAGAACGTTAGTTCTAGAGTAGTTATCCACCGTCTCCACTGTTTTCAGGATGAAGAATGTCAATTTAGTCTAAAAGGTATTATTTTTTCCCAGTTTCAAAATATCAACCACTTTGCCCGCGTCCAGGCTCTTGGTATGTACCCCAAGATGACACTGCTACTTGCTACCCTAAGGAGGCAATGTACAATGGGGTTTAAGTCCCTATGAAGTAGTGCTAGGAAGATACCGTTCGCTCCCTGGGTTTCAGTGGTTTAAAAGTTGCCACTGCCCATCTTACTTCTGCTTCCTAATAGTCTTCTTTAGGCAATTTGAAGTTTTCCTTTTTCCACCTCCTGTCCATTATCGGGGTATCATACTAAATTATGTCCTCGGGAAATGGGTTTCGAAAGTGTTCGCACCCTGTGCCTGATTTTCGGTAAATGCCTCATCTTCCTTTTTCAGGCAGCCAGAGAACATTGCTCTGTCCTTTCTCAAAATTTCGTTTTATCGCCCAAGTCGCCTCATACGCGTTAATGATGACTGTTTTGTGATCTCCCATCATTGTTTATAATTGTACCTCATTTCTGGTATCACTGCTCACCTTTAGATAAGCTATATAACTTTAGATCAAGGTATCGCCTCTTGGGAAATAGGCCACTCCCACGACTACTTTGCAGTTTTTCTGTCGGAATCCAAGAGAACTGGAGCTACGTGGTCTCTTATCAGAAACTGCGAACGTTGTATATAGTGTAATTTGGATTTCAAAATGATGCAAATTCTTAGGACAAAACTATGAAATGGCAAGAATATGTGGAACTTTAAGCTCATACGACATAGACAGCTATTCCCTTCTACTAGTGTTGATAATGCGCTTCATCTCCATCTTTTATATTTCGGAAACTATGTAATTCTTCTGTAGTTCATCTTTTCACCATTGTGTGATCTACTGGTCTCCCTTGCTGGTGAGGTACGATTTCGAGAATCGGTTAAAATTAAATGTATCGCCCTTTCTCAGCGTCCAACCTGCTTACTCCCGGTTTAGCATCTCAATAAACAGATTGACTGATTGAACTCTGTCGATTAGGTAGTAAAAGTTTTATGGATTAGCAAATGTTGGTGTTTCCCTTTTCCCCTCTGGTATATCTTTATTAGGATGCAATTGGCTGGTCTCAGTTCTTTGAACCTGTAATGTAATTACTGCGCAATATTCGTGGCCCTCTCCCTCTAACTAATATGGGGAAGTTGACGGTTTTCTGGGATCTCGTTCTGTTGAAGACAAATTATCTGTGTGAAGAGGGTCCCAGAAGCACAACTGAAAAGTCGATTATTAGTTGCTCGTTCTAGTGTTTTTCCCATGGTGTCGAAAGGGCATATAGATCAATATCGACCATGGTTTGACCTCAGATATTTCCGTGACGAAGGAAAGATCTTATCCACCAAACATGCTTTCAGCAACTTCATAAATATGTATCGGGTATATCGCCAAGCCTTGGTGTCTAGTTTCTACTTCTCCTATTATCAGTTCCACCAGTTACTGTTTCAGTACTGCGTATATTATTATCGTATCTGAAGGTATAAAGAAGAAGTTTCATAAGAAATAATCCTTAAATATTATCAGAAGAAAATCTAGGTTCGTTATTCGCAGACAATCATGTCCCCTTGACCTAGATATAGGTTTGTTTCCACTTCTGTACAAAGCTGTCTCAATTTTCGGCGAATTTCTTTATAGGTGACTCCATCCTTTTGAATCAGACATGGTGTATGTCCTTGAACAGATATCTGCCTCGAGGTATTAGCCCAGTCGTCAGGCAAATTTCACTTTTGCTCCTACTTTCCTTTTTCGTTATTTGGATTTCGTTCCTAAAGTGTTCGAGTGCAGATAGTATCATAGCCACTTGTATCTCCCAGCGCTATTCCTTTGACTGATCATTACGGAGTTATATTGCTCGTGTCGCCAGTTGTTCTACCATTGGCACAACCTTCTAAACCGTTCTTTCCTTGTCCCTCTTTGATATTCTCCACTTTTTTCAGATGATTTCATTCTCTTTTCACGTGCCCACTCACTTGCCAGGACATCCGTCATTTACCTCTGAGGTTATATTGAAAGCACCGCACACACTTAGCGCCACTTAAAGGAAGGTAAACTGCACTTGCACCTCCTTGATTTGCTCCCAGACTGGTGCAAGGTATAAAAGGGTAGTGCGAACTGGATTAATCATACCGCGTTTCTCACGTATTAACTACGAGATTCCGGTCCAGAACCTACTTTCTATGAGCAACTCAATGTTGTATAGGAGAGATTCCCTGAAGGTGACATTCGGATCGTGCTGAGTGATAGCGATGAAACCTTGCTCAGACATGTGGAAAACACGGCCTTGGAAGCCGTAATTACTATGTTGGAGGCTTGCGGCTTTTTACAACTTGCACCGTCTTGACATTGGCCGCAGACTGTACGAACACGGATCAAATAATCGGATTAACCACATTGCGCTCACAGATAGATTCAAGATGTACAAAACTAGAGGCGCAGTAACAACGGGAATGAAAGTGGTTATCACTTGATGGCCGCTAGTTTCACTCGCGTGTTGCGTCCACTCTTCTTATAGCGTGAGACTCAACTGTGCTAAGCAATGGAGTAGACTGTCCGAAAGAGGCCGACGGATGGGTCATCTAGAAATACATGGTGTAGAACACTAAAGGAGGAATGTAGATTTTTCGAGAAGACTTGGAGGGAGCTGACGCACATTCCTTCCAACTGTGAACTACGGCGCGTAAACGTGGTAAACGTACTATGCCCCCTAAAAATAAAATTGAGACCCAACTGAGAACATAGCTATTACTACCGTAAAAATCTTCCAACATTCCATCGTTAATCTTGTCGGAACCAATGTCATATTTCTTCGCTCTTTTTTAAACGATATGGTTGCTGTTCTGCCTTGGTGAGGTATAGCCGGCCAGCCACACCTTGTACTAGCCAGTTGCACTACCATCCATAATTTTTGGAGATGACCGTACTCCTCCTCCACTATTCTGCGCCAAGTGCTTTTTCGCGCCCCCTTTGTCGGCCATCTTAGAAGAGTGCGCTTCGGCGCATGGCGTAGCGAGTAATGTAAGGTCGCCCTTACTTAATGTATGACCTGTTAGCTGCCACTTTTGCCTTCCGATCACATCACCCACGTGTAACTAATCTGTGCGGCGACCAAACTTTTGATTCGAGATAGTATCAAGCCAGCGTACTCCGATAGTATGCTGCAGACAAACGTCGGCGAAGCCAGTGGGGGTCACCTTCCATCAGCTACTCCCATATATCATATTAACACAGAAGGAGCATTGCCCCATTAAAAACATATAATAACAGATTGACGTGTTCGATGCTCTGCCCATCAAAGCAGATAGGGAGAGTGCGATGAGCCGTGGGATTGAGAACTTTGGTTTTATTGACGCAGCAAATGAGCAAACAGATGTCATCAGCGCAGTCAAACTGTTTGAGGGAAGATGTCATAGTCCATTGAACTCTTCCACGCCTTCTGGAATTCCCCTCTTGAGTGGAGCACGCCAGACACACTTCCTGTTCACGTTATCGAAAGCTTTCTCAAAATAGATGAAAAGCAGGTGCAAAGAAGAACTAAGCTAAGCGCTTTATTTCAGAATAATGGGTAGATTGTTCATGTGACTAATGCAAAAGGCTCCGTGGGCAGCAATGAGAATGCAAATATCCCTAAAATTGACACAGTCACTCTTCTTTGAAATCATAACAGTCATTCTCTTTTTCCATTCTTTGGGAAAAGTCTTCCATTTCCAAGATAGCAGATCTGTAGAAACAGCAGGTTCCGCGATGAATAATAGGCAGATCGTCAAGCTCAGCGGTTTTACTCTGTTTGAATGTATTGACGGCGAGATGATTTGTCTTCTATTTAGAGGAGCTGTCCTTATCCACATGTTATTGTGGCCACACACTTCATCCACAAGAAGCGGGACTTCACGGAATTTGATACGGTTAAGAACCATTCCTTCCACCACTTCAGCAGTTCATCGTCATGGATGACGAGTCGACCATTAACGTCACTCACAGGACCACCAAAAGGTTTGTGACCACATGCAAATTCGTTCGTGATACGGTGTACACTTCTAAAATCATTGCTTTCTGTAGCATCCTCCATTAACTTGACCAGCGCCATAACAAAATCCGCTTCCGCTGCCGAAATTCTCAGACGGGCTTATCAAGATATGTGTTACCCAACCAGCAAGGTAGGTTTCGCACTGTCGGGCGACAGCTGGGTCATAAAGGCGGTGGTTCAAAACCGCAGCTCTCCAGCGCTGAGAGAAACCGCGGACGCAACACGCAAGAAAGTAAGTGACCATCAGATGGTGAATCCTTTCGAGGAGGACGTCTGTCCGTCTCTTGTTACGCACATTCAGATGACAACTTCTAAATCTACAGCTGATGGTAAAATAGTCAATCTGATTGCCTGTATGGTGTCGGTCAGTTAGGGCAAGCTCTCAGCACGAACAGTGTCATAATGACGAAACCGTGAAACCTGCTGAGATCCACACAGTTCCCATAAAGCACTGTATAATTGTGAAGCTTCTTAACCTGGACCGGAATCTTGCATTTAGAATCCTATTGGAAATTTGTTTCCAGGTCAAGAGAGTGTGCCTTACGCCGTCAGTAACAATTCGATATCGGATTCACGCCTGCCACGACTCGGCATTCCTGAGTACAAAAGCACCTTACTGCAAGAGGGAAAGGGGTACTCTCCCGAGTCCCACCATCTTACTTCGTTTGTACCCAGAAGGTGCAGCTTATATCTTTGGAATTCCCACTCGAGTTGGAGAGGCGAGCATTCTGGGGACCATTGATAAAATTGTCGAGGAGCGTCAAGACATTCCAAAACCAACCATAGTCGAAAACGGACCCAAGTAAGCCCCTATCCGAGACATTGTCGCCGTTTTGGAAGCAGCAGAGTTTCGAAATTTGCAGGTTGCTAGCCTTTTATTCGGCTCTTACGAATAACAGGGAAGACTTAGAGTGTATTCTTCAGCACAAATTGCTCATAGGTTCATAGATCATGAATTCGCGGTGTCAGCCTAACACATGAATTTGAATTTGCTTTGTATAGACTTTACTTTTACTGTTTACCGCTCCACTCGTAGCTTCTTTAAACCGACGATATCTACCGATCTTTGCCACAATTTTCGTCATATCTGAAAAACCATTCATTCAGGAGAGTATCCAAATATAGCAAGTAAAGTGGGCACTTGGGAGCACGCAGGTGCTAACAAGGTGATCAATGCACTGACTACGCATTTTCTTTTTCTAGTCAAGAATGGGATAGTTTTACGCGGAGGCGATACTGAGGCAAATTCATTTATATGTTGGAGCTTTTGGTTGAAGGCGCTATCCTCAAAAATCTTATCCTGCGTTCAAAATACTTAGAGAACAGAAGTTAAAAGAACCAAGCTGTTCTGCGTTGTAATTTCGGCAAAGCCTAGGAATGAAAGTAGGCTGCGAGCTCTGCAAAGGGCACGTTGAAAATGCCTGTGCTATGTGTGTTATAAGCCGCAGGACGGCAGGTGATGTCGTCAGCGGCGAAGCAGTCAATCAGGCACGAGGAAAGTTGAAAAAATGTGCATAGATCCAGAAAGGATTTACCTTGCTGAAAGAAGGAAGGATTCAGAAAGCGTAGGCCGGAGGGGAAGTTCACACGAGGGAAGGTTTTCTTGAAGAAGAGGGAACGGGTGAATTTACGTTGCACATTTTAAAGGGCAAGACAATCACAGTTACGGGAGGGTATTCCTCACGAGGAAATTGAAGAGAGTTAAGGAGAGTTGGATGGAGTCAAAATCAGAGAAGGAGCGAAATATAAAGCCTGACAATTTTACTTCTCAATAGTGACTTCGAGGCAATGGGTGTCAAAGCGGAGCTTATTGTCGAAAGTGACTCCGAAGTCTTGAGTGGAATTTAAGCAGGATAAGGAATGTCCCTTAAGAGAGTAGAAGAAAAAAGTGGGTGAGGATTTTAGGGTGTAGCAAATAGAGTGACACTTTCTGACATTTAGCGCTAAACATTAGTCAAGCACCAATGAACCAGAGTGTTCACGTTAGATTGAAGGAAAACACAGTCCATAGGCGAGATATTACGGAAAACAGCTTAAGGTTGTCTGCATAGCGCAAACAGGGACAAGTAGGGGGGGGGGGGGGGGCAAGGTCGTTAATAAAAAATAAAAATAACAAAAGATCCAGAATAGATGGGACGCCAGAGGAGGGGGAAATGGAGCGGGCAGTACAGCCTTCAAAAGAGATGCGGCAGGATCGGCTGGAAAGAAAGGAGGCAAGCCATAAAACAAGTGGTATGGGAACGTTTACAGACGAGAGCTTGGATAGAAGTATCTTGTGATTTACAGTGTCGAAGGCTTTAGCGAAGTCAGTGCAAATGCATTTTGGTCCTGGTTTTTGAAAAAAATACTAACAACGTTTATATGAGATTAGATTTTTGTCTGCTATTTGTAGTCTAGCCTAAAATTGGTAGACAAGGGGTAGCTTCCTCCAAACTACAATTTTTAGTTATCAATGTAAATATATATTTCTGAAGCAACTTACCCCCTTCATCAGTACAAAGCTACTAAAAAGAATTGCCATACTTTTCATTTATACTTATTCAGTAATTACCTGTTAATTACCGCGGCGAGTCTAACTAATTTTGAGGGGCAGTTCCATGAAACTGTGTTTAATAACCGCGTCGCGTCTTCTCTCAAAATTTCTAAACTTTCATAAGGGTCCAAGGTTGGCGTTCGGTTTGTATGACGCAAGAGCTCAAGATTTTCCCGTTGAATGGTATGGGCTTCTTCGACTATGTGCGCTTCCACTGATGACCTTATACAAAACTTTTGTTTCCGAACACTACTTACCGCTTCCTTGATGTGTTCATTAAATCTAGTCGTTATCAGGCGTTTAGTCTGTCCTATGGATATCTTATTACAATCGCTGTACGTTATTCGGTGAATCCCACTTTTTTCCTCCGCTGCTAAAGGATTCTTGACGCTTCCCTATAAATTCCGCAAGGTGGACGATCGACTCGAACCTACGACTTCCAGTTGAAACTTTTTTATCCAATTCTGAAGCTGATCGTAAGGAAAATCAAGCAACAAAATAGGCATTCTCGCAGCACAAGGGGTTGCCTCCTTATGCGAGACGGATAAGTATCCCGTATTCCTACCTATTTAACAACATCAGGAATTGGATAAAAACGTTTCAACTAGTCGTAAGTTCGAGTCGATCGTTCACGTTGCGGAATTTTTTGGGACCTCTGGAGTCATACAAACCGAACGACAGCCTTGGACGGTCGGGAAAGTTTAGAAATTTTGAGAGGAGACGCGACGCGATTGTTAAACACAGATTCAGGGAGCTGCCCCTCAAAATTAATTAGACTCGCCGCGGTAATTAACAGGTAATGGTTGATAGTTTAAAATAATTTTAAAAATAATATCCTTTGCCCCCTCTCCCATGAAGAGGAATGGAAAACGGGGGCCGCTCGTCGCGTAGATGTCAAGATCGGCTCAAAGCTGATCCTTCCCCGTCCATCCCACGCGCGTTAGGTTTTTGTGATTTAATCCCCTCACGTTTGGCAGTTTAGGCCGTTTGACAGTTTAGCTTCTTTGGGATTGAAGTCTTCGGTGATATCAATCCACCTCGAGACTTCACGTCCATATTAGAGTAGTTTACCCCGGGAGCACGTGATAAAATCTTTATGTGCTGACAGGGAGGTAATATTTGAGAACCAAGAACCTCATCGGCCTCCATCTCGCCAAACTGCTAGCATTCGGGTTAGCTTCAGCATGTGCGTCCTGTTCCTTATATTATCTCGCGCAGTCGGCACTCACGACGGGTAAACCTGTTAGGGCAGTTTTGTTGGTTAACAACCTTGGTGACCATGTTGGTGTCGAGATGATACAATGCTGGACTCTCATCGTAGCAGAGTTGGCGCCCAGTTTTTGCATACGTAACATTCTATCACCGGAAAATTTTGTCCGCAAATTCCACTTCTTGCCGTAAATTTGGACATTTGGCGACAAAGTTGTTGAAAATAAGAGGTAGGGGAAGAGAGATGGACTTGCCAGTTTCGAAGAGAAAGAGGTTTGGAAGACCATCGTGGCCAGATCTGAAATTGGCATCATGTTTGCCAATGAGGTACTTGACAAGGATAGGTGTAAGAAGGGGAATGGTAGGCGATGCGGGGCAGGCTACATCCACTATAGGGAGGGTTTCCGAGGAGGGAGGGGGAATATAGACTGACGAAAAGTAGCGGCATAGTAAATCACAAGTTTTTGCGGGGTACTGGGCAGGGCAGCAGGAGTTGCGAATGTGAGACCAGAAAGGTTCTCGGGATAACCCTTGCGGAGGGGGCAATTGAGGGATAAGAGCTTCATTAGAGAGTGGGGCTCATACAAACCGATTCAGCTGCAGCAGTGGATACCTAAAGAGTTCACACCTTTGGTCGTAGCAAAAAAAGATGGAGCCGGCTTAAACTTCATGATATCCGGTTATACATCTTATCAACCTTGCAAGGTTATAGTTTTATATGTTTCCATGTCAATTGGATAATAAACTGTATTTTTTCTCCTAGTATCCCCAGAAATGTATACCTAGCGGACTATAATTCACTTTCATCGTGAACAAATAACATTGCTGTTGCTAACATTAATTCAGGCAGAATTGAGCAAGTTTAATCAATATCCAAATTTTCGCGGATATTGGATGAAAAACAAAACGATCCAGAATATAAAATTTAAATATATCATCGGAATCTTCCCGAAAGAAATTTTTTTTCAAATACAAAAGCTATAGCCAATCTACATTCATGTTTTATCACCAGCTCATTTTGCAACCTTTATCTTCCGCCCATTGATCCTCTAAATTTTGATTGCTATTTGGCCGTTTCGCAAACAAGAAAGACCGAATAATTCTGGCCAATAAAAATTCAAAATTTGGCTTAACATAAAATCGGAATGGAGCATCAAATCAAAACGATTGTTCCACCATTTGTCTACCCATGGAGAATTATAAATGCAAACTCGTGAGCACTAACAATAGCCTCATGAGACAGGTGGCGCCAACAATTCGACTCTTTCCTTTCGAATTTGTATCTTATTTGAGTCAATATGATCGTGAATTGAAATTGGTAGTTAAGATGAGATATTCATGCATCATACGAGAGTGAATTCAAAAGAAGTTACGGCACGAATCTGGTTAGTTTTCGTTGGGTTTTCTGCTTTGTCGCCGATTGGGAAAAGAGCTGGGTTTGGTAAACAATGACCCACCCTTGCTTCATGGGAAGTAGAGGGAAAATCTCCTTTTGAATAATTTTAATTGGAGAGTTTTCAGAAAGGTAGAAAAGGTGCACTGAGCACTTCTACGTTCACGATAGATACTAATATCAAAGGTTGTTATAATGTTCTGCATGGTTCGTTCGAATAATATCCAATGTCAAATGGAATGGAATCGTCTCCCACTGATCTAGTGGCAATAGATTAGATCCAGCTCGCAAACGTGTTCCTTTCTGCAAAATTAGCATTAATAAAGACACACGCTCGCAACCTTTCCATACGTCCTTGTCTACATTTCAGCAAAACAAGTCGTAATTCAATGCGACCGCTCGACATCGATCATCTTAACTTTTTCCAGCTATTTAAACCGGCATGACACATAAAATACGTTAATTTAATAAACGTCAGTCGCACATTAATAAATGTCAAAACACAACCGAATCCCAACTGTGTTTTCGGATAACTCAATTATGGCGTAGCATGTGCACGCAACTCAAAACACTGGGGGATCAGCACGCCGTGGAGTGCAGACTCTTAGACATCCGCTGGGGTTCTAGAGCACATAATATTTGAAATTCCGAATCTTTGCAAGACCTGGGCTCCTTGCACTGATCTGTCCATTTGACCGTCCGATCCGGACGTGGATGCGGTAAAAGTGTGTTTCCGAGTGCAGGCCAGAAGTAGCCCGCGCAACTGGGACGATTCGAGAAAGATACAGCCAGGCAGAATCATTCTAGAATTCCAACTAGTTAAGATAACCCAAGATGGTCTAAGATCGCGCGGTAAATGGCTTGTTGTTAGCTGTCCGGCCAGACCTTGACTTAGCACGTGAAACAATGGCCACTAATCACGACAGGGATAAGATGTGACGCTTTTGCGCTAATGGTAACGATTTCGCGTCTCGCGTTGTTACATTGCAGCTAGTTAAATAGCAGTTGCAGGTACTCCATTCCATTCTGTATTTTTCACCTTACGAGGAGAATTTTAAAATGTTAGATGGTGTTGCCGTACCAGATACTCCGGGCTTCTATAGTATATCCTATTTCCCACCCCCGCACATTTTTTTCCGCGCAGTAGATGCTTCCCACGGTGAAGTAGTAGTTGTAACTGTCTGAAGAAGGCAAATCAGTTGGTGGTCCTTTTACACTTTCTTTCCTTAACTATCGAAATAATTATTGTATGTTTCACGCAAGATGGAAAAAGTACATGCGGCGAAATATGAATTGAGAAAAGTTTCCCAAGTACAATCTTCCCCAACCGTTTTGGAAAATGTGAGAGAATTTTACTTCTACACCATGCTGGAGAAGTGGTCTTCACTGTGTAACATAGTTTTCAATAGACAGCTCACAGCTTATATTTATGCAACCTATACATTGTCAATGTTGGTCTTTCATTGATATAATGCATCCTTATAATTCTAAAATTACCATACGAAATGGCAAAAAGTGCCGCCGACCCGAAATCTTCAATATATTTTTCGTATCGGAGGCATATTCCACTATCTCTCCAAAAGATCCTAATGAATGTCATATTATCCTCCCAAGGACGTGAAAGATTGCAGATCATGGACGCTATGTTTACTGATTACTGATAGGACATCGTTGGAGACTAATTGATTATCGTCCTTTTCCTGTCAATTATACAATAAAAACTTTTACTTGACTTTGTAGATAGTGGAATCGAGTTAGGTATCCTTTCATGGAACAACAATTGCGTTTCCTAATAAAGTTTTAGATGCCACAATACGGTGGATGTTCAAATAGATCTCGATTCCAGCTTTTGGTGCGATATACAACGTCGCATTAAGTCTGATCACCCAAACCAGTCTCGGTGGAGAAGAATTATTTAAATTAATCTTTCATTTCCTATATTTTCGCTTTAAACCATGAAATATATCAAAATATGCATGAATTGACCAAAAGGAGCAGGGTCAATGGAAGACCAGATTTTAAGCGCCAAGACAACTCAAACTTCAATTCAATTCCATCTAAAGGTGGATTCTGAGTCTTCTGGTCTTTACCAACTTTGTGGCTAAATGCTTTAATTCACGACAGGAGGTACATGCTATTTATAGCGATTTCTTCAAAGCATTTGATACCGTTGACCATAACATTCTCCTCTCTAAACTTTCATTACTAAACTTCCCTCCCTCAGTCATTTTCTGGCTTTCCTCCTATCTCTCATACCGTTCCTGCAAAGTCCTCATCTCGTTCCTTCTCTCCTTCGTCTGTTGTTCCCCAAGGTCCTATACTTGGCCCGCTAGTCTTCCTGTTTTTTATCAATGACCGCGCCTCCATCCTCACCTGCCCGTATTTGCTTTACGCAGACGACCTTAAATTGTTTGGCTCTGTTTCGTCTCCGCTGGATTGTGCTCTCTTACAGTCCAACCTTGAAAATTTAGTCCGTTGGTGTTCGGTCAACAAGTTAACACTGAATGTCAATAAATGCCACTGGATGTGCTATTCGCTTAAACCCTCCCCAACATCCTCTTCCTATTCTCGCAGGGGAAACCTCTTTCACTACTGACCTCCATCAAAGACCTCGGTGTAATATTCGACGACAAACTTCGTTTTAATTCTCATTTGGTTGACATCGGCTTCCAAATGTCTGGTTTTATCCACGTTCCTCCTCCGACTTTACTTCAATTCAATCCTCCTTAACACTCTTCTATTCCCTTGTCAGAAACATCCTTGAATATTACTGTGTAGTCTGGTCCCTCTTCCGCATTCGTGACTGCCGCACTCTTGAAGTTGTACAACGCAAATTCACCCGAACCCTATTTTACAAAAAGAACCTTCCACGGGTTGGTTATCCGTCACCACTCCCCACCCTCAGTAACGCCGTGTCTTCATTGATATGTGTACTCTTTTCAAACTCTGCAATCGTCTGATGGACTGCTCCGCCAACTCGGATATTACTTTTCGTATCGCCTCGTCTCATAACACACGTAGTGCGGACATTTTTGATATACCCTTCGCGAAGCTCGATATTTACTTCCAGTCTCGGATCTCGAGGCTATGCCGGTCCTACAACGCCCTACAGCTTGGGTCGTTTGACTCTATTTCCTCCTCTAGTTTTAAGCGTAAAATAAGCCATTCACTTGTTCCTCCCTCTGAGGATAATATGTAATAAGGAATTTATTTTTTATGTATTGTCCTCATTAAATAAATAAATAAATAAATAGAGAAATGCTGAGTCGCCATAATCTGAATGAGCAGAAAACGTTATACAGTCAAACAACTAAGCACAATCAAAGAATAAGGAGCATACGGTGACATGCCGAGGAATTTGAGGTCCAAAGTAGAGTCTGACAATCGACTAACTCCTTCTTTTAGCTGACTTGAGCCAGATACCGATTTGACAAAATGCGCTTTACTTTTCTGCAGGTTTTCCCGAGAAGCCTAAACTCTTCCTTTACTGTTCCATTCCGTGTCATAGCCAGCAATGCATTTATCGTCTCTTCTTACTACGTGACCTACCCATTGCCACTTTCGCCTTATAATTGGCACATCTACCGGTACCTGACGTAGACTTAAATCATTCTTCGATATTCTGTCAGGCCAGAATACGTAGAGTAGTAGTAAAGCGGTTGAAACAGGTACTAACGAATGCCTGGAGCCTTTAAGTAACAGTGGTGAGCAGTTTCCATGTGTTGCTCCTATACAACAGCATATAGAGAGCATTGGCACGCAAATGTCCTTCCAATGGTCGTACTTAAAATGGGTACTCTCATATAGAATGATAAGATCTTCAATGAATCACTGGAGAAGGCCAATTTATTCGCCGAAATTTTTTCGGCCAACTCTAACCTTCCACCTTCTTTGCAGAGCTATCCCAACAAGATGCGATTCTCACCATGGACCCTTGCCTTTTCACCCAAAGGAAGTTTTTGAATACTGGCCAAGCTCGATGTGTCCAAATCTGCCGGTCCTGATGGTACCTCGCCCATAGTAGTCAAAAGCTGCGCATCTTCTCTGGTTAGGCCTCCGCGCAAACTTTTTCACCTGTCTTACGATCAGGGTATCTTTCCATTGGCTTAGAAAATTGCTTATGTGCAACTCATACCTAAAAAAGGAGAGAATTGTGATCCTACTTGACTACTTGTGATCTAACTACCGCAAAACAGCATTAACTTCAATTCCGTCAAAAATTTTTGAAAAACTTATCAACTCTAAATTAATGCACTATCTTGACTCAAACCACGACTGGTGACTTAATGACACTTTCCATGGAAAAATGGAATCATTGTCTTCATAATCACGGCGAAACCAAAGTTGTTGCCCTTGATATTTCGAAGGCTTTTGAGAGAGTATGGCACCCCGCCCTCCTAGCCAAGCTTCGTGCGTTTGGTCTTGATGACAAGCTCGTCAAATGGATTGAAAGCCTCCCCAATGGCCGTTCCATTCAAGTTGTATTGGACGGTGTTGAATCAGAACTTCATAGCTAAAATTCCGGGGTACCTCAAGGTACTGTTCTGTCATCCACCATCTTTCCCATCTTCATTAGTGACCTTTTAAATAGCACTTTCAATCCAATCTACAGCTTTGCTGATGACAGCACCCTTCGTTTGATTCGCTGGCTGACTCTCGTCGTAGTACATTGCGTGTCAACCGGGAGCGCATGTTTGGGTCATTGAATGGGGACATATCGTCTACCATATTATTGCTTGAGGCAAAACAAATCGTGTTCAGTTCAGTGCTTCTAAAACTCAATGCTGTCTCATTTCGAATAAACTATGTGCTTCACCTTCATTACAATATATTCTTGTCGATGGTGGGAATATTCCCAACTCACTCAACATACTGGGTATTAACATCTCTAGTAAGCTCAGCTGGACCGACCAAATCTTCGGCATTGCGAAAAATGCGATGAAAGGTTTGGGGTTTCCGAATCTTTGCAAAAAATGTTTTTCACCATTCGACTTAGCGTAGATCTACAAGACTCAAGTTATTCCTAGACTTGAATACAACTCTTACATTTGGGCGGGTGCAGATATGAATGCACTGTTTGGTGTTGATAAAGTTCAAAAAAGAATTCTTAAGCTCATCGGTGATATGAGCATTATATCACAAATTGAGCCCCTTGAGCATAGACGAAATGTTGGACGTCTTTCTCTCCTCTATCGTTATTATAACGGTCATTGCTCCCAGGAAATATCAGCTCTTATCCCTTGTAGAACCTCTCCCAAATGCAACATCAGGCTAAGTAGCCACTCCCATCGCCATACTCCAAGGGTCAGTGCTAGTCGCACCATGAAATACCACGAATCCTCCTTATCTCAAACTATGTGAATGTAGAACAGACTACCATCTTCTGTCTTCCCGTCTGACTAGAACATTCAGCTGTTTAGGCAAGAAGTGCATCGCCACTTCCTTCACGCTCAACCTCCTCCCCATTCCAATCTCTAATTTTCTTCCTCCTCGCCACGGCATCCGCTAAGCTTTGGCATCATCATAAAAAACATGTGTACCGGTATCTTTAGAAGATTTCCTCCTGCGGAAAAATGAGACTGCAATCTGTCTGAAACGAAACTCTACATTGGTGTGTAACAAAGTACTATTGAAATGTTGGTCATCCTCTCCTAGCTAGTGTCCTAGCAACCAACTTCCGAGTAATGAAGATACGCCTAGCGAGCGCTGTGAGCATTAATCCAACACCGGATTCGCTATTACTTCTGGACGCGTTCATCATCAACGGTGCAACAACCGGTCCAGGCCTGCCTTAATAAGGAACTCCAGACATCCCGGTTTTGGGCTGAGGTCCACCAATTCGATATCCCTAAAAGCTGTCTGGCGTCCTGGCCTACGCCATCGCTCCATCTTAGGCAGGGTCTGCCTCGTCTTCTTTTTCTACCATAGACTTTCCGGGTGGGATCATCCTCATCCACACGGATTAAGTGACCCGACCACCGTAACCTATTGAGCCGGATTTTATGCACAACCGTCACAACGGTCATGATATCGTTCATAGATTTCGTCATTGTGTAGGCTACACAGCTACGGAACAGTTTTTGTAAGCTGAAATAGGCTCTGTTGGCTGACAACAACCGTGCGCGGATTTCATCATCGTAGCTGTTATCGGTTGTGATTATCAACGGTCTTAAAGTTATTCTTTATTCTCCTATCTTTATTCTTCCCGTTTGACCAGTGCGGTTTGTTGTTGTTGGTTGGTTAGGTTTCGGTGCTGACGTTGCCACCATATATTTTGTCTTGCCTTCATTGATGTGCAGCCCAAGATCTCGCACCAATTGCCACCTGCTCGATCTGGATGAAGGCAGTTTGTACGTCTCGGGTGGTTCTACCCATGATGTGGATATCGTTAGCATACGCCAGTAGTTGGGTGGACTTAAAGAGGATCGTACCTCTTGTATTTACCTCAGCATCACGGATCGCTTTCTCGAGGGCCAGGTTAAAGAGGACGAATGATAGGGCATCCCTTGTCGTAGACCGTTGTTGATGTTGAATGTTCCCGAGAGTGATCCTGCTGCTTTTATCTGGCCTTGCACATTGGTCAGGGTCAGCCTAGCCAGTCTTATAAATTTCGTCGGGATACTGAATTCTCTCCTGAATTCTCAGCCGCCAGCTTCGCTTTTATTTGTCGCGCAGTGGAGTCTCCTTTTAGCTGATCTGTACTCCGCTTTTGTGGCGCATGCCTCGTCGCGGGTGTGTAAACGTTGTGCCAAACGCTGGAGCTTATAACACTCCTACGCAGCGAACTGTGCTAGCACTTCGTGAGCGGTTGCATTCCTATTCAGGTTAATTTGTAGGAGGCAGATCATGCTAGCCGCGTCCTAGCCTTTCCAGTCTCACCCTGAAGAGTATTCACTGCCCGAACCCGCAGTGTGGGCGGCACTTTCAATAGATACGCCATGATCCATGCAGAGAACACAACTCCCACTTTCGTTACAAGTTTTCGCTTGGTGGCTTACCTGACCGTATCTACGGCATGCTGTCTTCCTATCGGTTTTCTGTCCACAGTCCAGACTCAACAACTTGGTGGTAATTATCCCCATTCATACCCTGCATACTACCCATCCAATTTTGATTTTCCAGCTGTTAAGGAGTTTCCTCGCTGGTTGCATTCACAGTAGTGATACATATCCGGTCATTGGTTTCCTCTGGACATCGACACTTTATAGCCTCAACTACTTCAACCTTATCTGTGAGGCGGTCAAGATCTCGGATTTCTAGAGACCACATACGTTGTAGACCAGAAAAAGGAGTCTTCTCTCCCAGTAGCCCCTTGATCGCTTTGAAGAACGTACTGTTGCTAGTCGTCTTCGGGCTTAATTCAACGAAGACTCCGCCACGATCGTTTTCGGTATGGAAGACACTTGTACTCCCCTGTCTTCAGGCTTTACCGGTTGTCCGGTATCCTGCATTTCCTGATGAGCTTTTTCTTTTCAGCTCTAGCTAGGACGGCCGATTGCACTTCCATTCGGTTGGTGTCCGAATCCACTTGCTCAAGTCTAGCGATTATGACTGCATTTTTTTCCGGAACAGGAACACTACAAGGTACTACAGATGCCATCCCCGTCTCCGCACTGGCAGCCGCGTCACTTCGCAAGGCTTTTTCTTTATTTGCGCGTCCCGGTGTCATATCGGCTGTTTCAGACTCTGTACCTCTTTCGATGGGCGTTGCGACAAGCAACACTTTTCCATGCTGCACGCAAACGTAGTCAACTCTTCCTCCTTCGCTGATATTTCGTCCTATTTTTTAGTTTTGTTGTGTGTGTTATCCATGTAAATTTCACCAGCGCATCGTATGCAAGGGAGTGGGCCGCAATAGTCAGGAACGAGTGCACCCTCGGAAACAAAGCTCTTACTCCAGTTACCTGAGGCCTGACCTACGCTTGACTGACCGCAGAACTCACGGACAGATCAGGGCCCACTGGGGGCAACGCGGTCTACTGACACCGGTTCAATGCATATTACTTGACCAGAGTTCCGAAAGGACTGGCTAGGCTTACATCACCACATCTTCTCCGGCAGAGAGCTGTCGACGGCTCCGGGGACTCCAAGTGTGTCTACCGGTCATTCAGGACGCAGGTATACTGCCAGCTAGGAGTTCAGAACTACTTACTCGACCAACTCGGGGACGTCATCCCCCGTATCGTGAGCGACCCGTTAAAGATCGCTGGCGACCACTGAGAAGGAAAAACAACAAGAGGAGTAACCGTCTTGTCCTAGAATACATGTGTTCCTAGATTTTGTGCTGAAGTTAGAGCGAGCGGACCGTTAGGAGAGCCACAACGCCAGGGCGACGTTAATGAATTTCAGAATCTAATCATAAACCATTGTCGCCCACAAACCCACAAATCTCTTTTAGGCGCCTTTTTTGGCATTAGAGAATATTTTAAATGAGTTGTAATTCACCGAGCTTACAACAGAATCACAACCTCAGCAAAGTATCGACTTCCCGACTTAATAATAAATTAAATTATTCCAAATGAAATTTACCCCCTACTTGGGCTTGGATTCTTGGCAATGTTAATAATCGTTGGCGCGGTAGTTAAGGCTCTGAATTCCTCCTCATTTCTGGACCGTAGTCTCCCAAGACTATTACCATAATTTGGATTGGGTCGCCTTGAACTTCTCAACTTCTTGCGACTTGCTAAGTATCGCTCTTCGCTTTCCTCAATGTATCAGAGATTTCATAATTGTTAAATTACCGGGAATACCCCTAGTCCACTGGGGAGTTGGGACAAAAATTAGGCAGGCTCTTTGGTTGAGAAAGATTTAGATGCCACTAAGAAAGTAAGCTCTGTCGCCAGATTGTCTCCACATACCGTTTACATGTCCTGATCTTCAGCAAGAAAACCAATCCCTTGTCAAGGGCAAGAACCCACATTTTCTAATCATGGAACACGTACATACCACTAATGTGGAAACGAAAGTAAATGATTTCAAATGCAGAGTCCTGAGTTCTAGAACATCTTGCATTGAGAAAGGGAACAAGTACTAGTATCTTCGAAATAAAAAATTTGGATTAAAAACGTCTTACTTGTAGGTTTCGCGGGTGGCTCTTCCCTATGTTGCCAGAGTAAGTCCTAATCAGGACTTAGCTTTGATGCACTCTACCTAACAGCCATTGAGTATTCACTCGTCTAACTTCCAATCTTTCTCCTGCTAAAGCTTTTGCTGGGAAGGAGGAGGAAATAGATGCTATCTAATTATGCATTGCTCACCTAGGACTACAGGCAATTTCTTTAAAACTTGAACATAACGAAGTTAAGAGCAATGGTAACACATTCAACAATGCAAAATATCAAGTCAATAAAAGGAGTACGCAAAACAAATTTCCGAAACAAAAACAAAGAATCAAGCCTCCGCTTTGAATCTTTCGAGTTGCGCACGAAGGCGAACGGTGCGCAACCTATAAATTTCATATCGCTGCTTGGGGTCTCACGATACGGTCAGATGTGGCACTACGTTCTAGATATTCGAATATCCATAGAAGGAACTTTGGTGCAAGTGGCGAATCCACACGAAATTCTCCTCCAAATGATCCATTATAGGAGTCGTTTTTTTTCCTCCTCCAGTCCCGAAAAAACTTCATATCTTCTACCTTATCCGAAAAATTCTTCTTCCTTGGTCCATGGTGGACATTATTTATGCACCGTACCATTTTCTTGAGAGACCCCAAAAAACAAAACCTTTTGATTTAGGGTCACATCCATCCGCATACCGTTCGTATGCCGTAGTTTGCCCCGAAACGTTCGTACAAAATGCACAGTACGTCCATAGGATAGATATTGTCAACCGTTTTCAAGACAAACAGTAGGACGCCTTCAGAGTCTTAACCTTACCAAAAGGTCATCGCAAGAGGTGTGAAAAGCGAATGATGCACAAGAATAGGATAAAACAATAACCAGAAAAGTCTTTTGTCCTGGCACACAAACTTGTGGTTCAATTGAATATTCATCACGAAAAAGGAGAGGCTTCCATGCCTCGGAATTCCTAGTTACAGCAAGACTTTCTTCCAGTCCCATATAAGATGCCAATAACTCTCTGCGAGTCATTAATTAGAGCATTTTCTTGTCGAACCCTTTTAAGATGTGGCATAAGGACGGTAATTTGTACGAAAGCACTCTCATGGATTGCCGGCTTTATTTCGTTTTCTACCTTGACATATTGGAGTGTGCACGGCTCCTCCGTCGGTTCAGATGCATACACACATATTACTCCAATTCCGTAGGCTGTCAGGCCCAAGACATTATTTATTGGTTTCCCTCGAACCACGATTGTTCCCAACTCAATTCAATCGCGGGCCCAATTTCAGTAAGAGCGAGCATCGTCATGGGGTTAAAAGTCGTGAACAGTCGAGAAGAATTAGTGTCTGTCGTTGGGGTTTTTCGATTTTCGAATACAATTAAATCGAGAACTAATTTATTTACCTATAATAGTACGGAATTGTTTTAAGATGAATGTGGTCCTTTAACCTCTTATTTGCATTGTGTTTGTTGCAATTTCTTTGAATAATGTTTGAAATGTTGGAGAATGGGTTCAGGATTGGGCTGCCTCGAAGCTGATGGAGAACAAATTTTGTTGAATTAGTTCAAGATACAAAGAAAGGATGGAAAGTTTTACAATTTTTACTGAACAATTGAAACTATAAAGGAGGTTGGCTAGAAAAAGGACAATTCAGCATTTGTATGAGCTTTAGAGTTCCATTAAGACCCTTACACCAATTATGAATCTAATCCCCAATCTTCAAAATATTGTGTATCCCACAAAGTATCATACTATAAATTCTTCAGATCTTCCGCAGCACTTTAGTCTTCTACTGAGGGTGAAAGTTGAACGCACCACTCACATCCACCCAAACCCAATATCATTGCATTTGACAATTATTGCGAAAAACTCATAAAATATATTCCCCGATTACGTCACTCACATAACACGATTACCGGAAAGGACCCTATTGTTCAACTCCCAATGCCTCCCAAGTCCTTCAGATTTATGATGAATTACTATCGAAGTAAAGGAAAAGAATTGGTGGTCGGCCGAAAAGGACAATGAATGAATGAGATCAAATGCTTTTTGCATTATAAACACACAATTCGGAATATGTTTTTGACAGACTCACCCTGAAGCGTATGGTTTCCCTCAAAGGCACAAGGAAGCTGTTTTATGACTCTACTTATAGATGTAGTTAGACGTTTACCCTGTTTTTATCCGTTTTAATGAAAATGAAATGGAATTTCGCCTGGGGATGAATGGATGCTTAAATCAGTGAAGGGTTCGCACAAGAAGTTAATTGAGGGTGACCAAATGAACGGATATGTGCTGACCTCAATGCATTCTCAGAGGCAGGGTAAAATGATGATGCAGGGGACAGTTTATAAAATATACAAATGTATATTATGGACTTTCCGTTGGAAACCAGAGAGTAAATATTACTGATCAATCACAAGTATCTGTGGATTAATATCCTTACATATCTCTTTTGAAACTTCACTATATATATCTTCTCAAACATCTACGCTTACTTCAAACTTTGCATCAAGTAAATAAAAATCCATCGTAGATTACCCTTCCAGTCAGTACCAGCAGAAACCTATACTGCTAGCTGCACTACGGAAAGGGAGAAGGCAAGAAAGCATGATGGCAAATTAAACCTTCCATCAATCTCAGGGTAAGCGCCTCTGCCAAAACTGTCCCAAATTTAGGAAATTTATTACTACGAAAAAACAAATCTTCTTTATTTCCCCTAAGTTTTGTATACGACGAAAACAGCTACAGAAAAGTAAAAGTCAGTTTTAACAAAGAAGCCAAAAGGTACTACTCATACTAATCGAAAAGTTCCAAAGGCATTACGTTAAAAAGGATGGACCTAGGGGTCAAACAGTAGACTGCAGACTGTACGAGGTGACACTACTATTAACAAAACGCCATGGATCTACACCGGGGAGTCGAAAAACACCAGGGTGTTACGCGGAACGCACCCATTAGATAGTTTGCAGTCGGGGATCATTGACCATATTCGAAAGGAACTTCACTGATACCTTCCATACGGTTATGTGAGACCTTTTGCCCACTAAAACCGCCACGTCACGGAGCAGGATCAGTTACGAACTGCGCCTCGTGTCGTTATTTGCAACTTTGTTCCGAAGCTCATCCTTCCTCAGCAAATTGTGGATCATTTTTCCAACGCCCTCTGAGATGTTTCAGAGACTAGCATGTGGTCCACCGAATTCTTGGCTGTTAACCGTGCCCCGGCGTAAATTTCCGCCTCCGCGGCGAACCACGGGCAGTTAAAAATAACATGCGCTGCATCCTCTGGAATCATTACGAATGTCGGGCAATACGGGGTGTCATCACGGCCGAAGCGATAAAGATATGCACGGTACCCTCCGTGTCCGCTTAGGAATTGAATTAGATGGTAACTAACCTCACCATGCCTTCGTTTGATCCATTTTGAGACATCTGGAATAATCATGTGTGTCCAGCGTCCTTTAGGTGAATCATCCCATCATTTTTTGCCATTCCAAAATGCATTCACTTCGTGCTAATTGCCGACGACAGGTATAGGACTCGCCGATTGCATATGATGGGTCATAGAGGCGAGGATCCTCGTTCGCCAAGATGCATGCTATCACACAAGCTGCTTCGTCTGATGTTGTACGATAAGCGCACGACATCCGCAATGCACTCAATTGGTATGGAACAGCGATTTTCTTTCTATTTGCTTCCAACATCAAAGACGCTGCCCAGACTAGAACTGCATAAAGCAAGATGGAGCTGACAACTTTCGAAATAAGGAGCCAACGGCTTTGCCTAGGACCACCTACATTTGGTAACATTCTTGCCAACAATGTAGCCATCCCGGAAGCCTTGGCTGCTGAATTTTCAAAATGGGACTTGAATTTCAGTCCTCGGTCAACCATGACCTTTATCGATCTTTATCGACGTTTGCTTCCTTCGCTTGGTGATCAAAACTACCTCGGCTTTATGCTCTGCAAGCGTCAGAACAGCTTCTTCTAGTCAAGACCTGATTTTTAAAATTGCCTCGTTTGTGAGTACCTCGAAATCATCAATATCTTGTGCCACGATAGTCACTCCGATGTCATCTGCAAAGCCAATGATTGTCACTCCTTTGGTCAGTGGCAACTTTAAAATTCGGTCATACATTATTATCCACAGGAGAGCACCGAGAACTGATCCTTGTGAAACCCGGCAGGTTTTTTTATACGTCTAAGGTCCATCGTCCGAATCGTAAAACAATATCCTCTCCCGGAGAAATGCCATGAAATATTTAGGAGCGCCCAATTTGGCTAAAGCCGCAATTATTTTGTTCCATTTTACCGTGTTGAAGGCATTCTTCACGTCGAGAGTAACTACCACGCAAGATTTATTAGCCTCCATTGCTTTTTCCGCAATTTCCGTCACCGTGCTGATCGCATTAACAGTAGATCTTGTCTTTCGGAATCCGAACGGCCTGCCTGAGAGGTCACCCTCCTTTTCCGTGATTGGTACAAGCTTAATGAATATGACCCGTTCGAAGAGTTTGCCGATGCCGTTAGCAGGCATATTGGCCTACAAGACGAAGGATCACCCAAAGGTTTATTTAACTTCGGGATTAGAACAAGCTTCTGTTTCCTCCACGAATCGTCGTAGAAGAACCGGGTAAAAGGCCTGGCCCAGTACAGTTCAGAATTATCAAGAATTTGATCACACAAAAACATAATGCAATCTACCCAGTATTCGTGTCACTAGTGGGGATCTGTATGTAACAGGTAATTGCAAGGAAAAGATGGAAGATGAAGATGATAAAAACTGTAGCAATAATGGTGGATCACACACGGTTAGCTACAGAGGTCCCCAGTCTATGCTGAAATTAAGCAGGAATCGCAACGGAAACAACGAGTTCAATATGACTGCATCACTGTTGAAGGCTCTGGGGAAGGCTGAGCACTTTAATGCTAAACACACTCATTGGGGTTCCAGAATGATCATTTACGATCATTTATGTTAATCCGAGGCAATAGACTTGACTTCGTGTCATCTGGACAGCCCACTTATTAAACAGTTGATCGACGAAAAATCTCGAACCTGATTGACTTTGGTGTTACTAAAAACGTGAGGCGAGAGCTGATAAGGAGGAATCCGTAATATAAGCTATTTTCAAAATATTCACCCGTCATTATAACACTTGCAAGCATAGCTCATATGACAAGCAATACCAGTAGAAAACTAACAACCAAATCAACGAAATTGTTGAATTCCGTAAGTATATAAGCACATATCTGCAAATCAACACTCCATTGAAAACCAGAAGAGAAGTAGACAGGGCCTTGGCCAAGTTGCTCGAGTCTTCAAAGAATAAGTGAACCCAAAGAAAGTTCTAGGATATCACCTAGTCACGGGAGAAATGTTGATGCAATCCTAAGTCTCGCCTATTTCCACAAGCCTTGGAAGGTTGCAGAGATTACGGTGATTTCTAAATGTGGGAATGACCGAACGGAGGTTACATCGTAGAGACCCATGAATCTGCTATTCATCCTCTCAAAAGCGTTCGAAAAGCCAGCCCTTTCAAAAATCTCACCACATATGGTGAAAAAAAAGTGATTCCTAAGCACCAGCTTGGCTTTCGAGGGAAACATAGCACAGTAGAACAAGTTCACAGGATCCTCTCTGAGGATAGAAAGTATTGCACAGTTGTCTTTTTGGATGTGGCGCAAGGCTTCATCAAAGTATGGCAGGAAGGACTGATGTTTGAAATAAATAAGCTGCTTTTCTCTTGGAACGCAAATTCAGGGTGAACGACAGAAAGTTCATGTCTCGCGAGTACAACATCCAAGCTGGAATCCCTCCAGGCAACGCGCTTAGACCGACACTCTACGTCATCTACACCTTGAATCTACCAAATGATCCTAATATGATAACTTCAATGTTTGCAGATGATGCTGCTATTTTAAGTATCCACACGGATCCTCAGGTTGCATCAAAAAACTTACCAATCAACCTAAGATGAATTGAAAACTGGCTTACAAAATGGAAAATTCGCGTTAGTGAAACTAAGTGCTATCGCGTCACTTTGTAAATTGCAAAAGGAAGTGCAATGCAAATTGTAAGGTATGTTGAATCTGTCTTTCGATCAATAAAAATGGAGGCGAAAGCTTGATGAGGCCAATGACCGGCAACAAACTGTAGCACCGTTTTTTCCGCCTTCGTTTTTCAAAATACACTTAATGTGATCCTGACGTTCTATTTGCAAATGACGTCCTAGGACGCAGTAAATTTACGGGAAACAGATCAATTTAACCTACAATAGCTCTGCTAATAATAGAAAAATTTCAATCAAATTTTTCAGTTTGATGCCTGCCATCTCAAGGTCAACATAGAATAGACCATGGTAAGAACTATTAGAGACCTCTATACCAGAGAAAAGTCACCCACAGACCGCACAAATGACACCTTACCGTATTACTATTGAATTATGGCTAAAGGAAGAGGACTGGAAAACGGGGGATTTTCTAGGGAACCAATGCCTTGGAGGAAAAGGGGCATACAAGCAGTTCTGAAAAGCGGAACCAAAAGTTCAGAAAAGGGTCAGCATATAGCCCAAGTGTGAATGTCGATTAGCGTTAGAAAACCCAAGGGGAACCAAAAGAATGAATGGATCAAGGCAATCTGCCGTACACGGAGACACTCAAAAGGTCAAACCGACTTTTTAGGTTTTCCAACTCACCTAAAGACCTCAGTTGTCAATCGTAACCAAATGACCTGACCTACTGACCGCTGCGAGTGATGGTAGGCGAGTGAAACGTCGAGAAATTCAGCGTAGCGTACGCCGTAGCAAAAGAGAATTTGCTATTGCGCTGTTCAGGGAAGTAGAAGATGCCACAGATCTCAACTATATACCGCCGAAACAGCTTTCATGGTCGCAAATCTTTCGATGGTTCTGTCAACAGTCGAATTCCCATCTACGATGATGAACAACTGAGGAGGTGGAAAGAACACTTCACCATAATTAACGTATTACATTCGGTGAGATTCCTCCCCTTTTCGATGAAATTTCTAGTACCCGTAACATGCGAATAGGGACTATTCTTAAAAGCAGAAGAAAAATCATTTCAACCATGAATGCACTCAAACCGACGGTTTCCCCGAAAAGTTATTTATTGCTGTACCTGCAGTTACTGCAGACTTGCTACTTTCAGTCGTACAGAAATCTTAGGAAGCCGAGACCTTCCCCGTGGAGTGGAAGAAGGGGATGATCTTTAAGATTTCAAAAAAGGGCACACATTTTGAGTGTGGCAATTAGAGAGGTATCTACGTGCTTCCTATCGTCACAAAGATAATAGCTAAAATACACCTGAAGCGCTTGGAAGAACATCTCGAAAACTTGATTGACAGGAGCAGGCTGGCTTTCACACCAGATTCTCCTATATTGACCACATCAACACCCCATGGATCATTTTGGAACAGTGCGGGGAATTTAGATCATCGCTTCACCCGTTCTTCATCGATTTCGAGAAAGCGTTCGATAGCCTAAACAGGGAATGTATGTGGCGTGCTCTATGAAGGAGGGCAGTCTGGAGAAATTAATAGCCAATCTCAGAGCGACATATGATAGCGTAAGATGTTGCATCAAGGTAAAATCTCGGAGGATTTTGAAATCTAAAGCGGAGTTTACTCTCTCACCGGGTCTTAGACCTTGGTCAAATGGCTCTGGATTTGGAAAGAGAGGCAAGTAGAGTTGGAATGAAGATAAACACCAACAAAACACTCTGTAACTCATTTCAAACTTTTGTCAATACATGGCTGCGTCGTCGCAGAACAGTAGAGGACGAGTGCGGGTGTCTTAGGAAGCCGTGGGGAGCGCTGAAGAGCATTTCAAGTAACCGTGAGCGATGATGCGTAAGTGTGATTGAAGCACTACACCGTACCAAGGGGCGAAGGGCAACCCTATATATATATTTGAGCCTAACCACTGGCAAGCTATTATACGAATCGAGTGTTATGTTACATTAAAAGTTTACTGGAATAAGCATCACTGTAGCCTGGAAAGCTACGTCAATGCTGATTGGGCCGCGTGCCTATGCATACACGGGGTATTTTTGCACGATTAGTTCCGTTTCTTGGGAATCAAAGAAACAATTGTTTGGAGGGAATAACATTTACCAACCATCACGATACATATGGACAATCAAGGAGCGAACAAATTGATAGCAGAGTCCGTGTAACACTAACACGCGAAACACATTTATAAGCACATCACTTTCTGAGATAGGTCCACCATTGGAGAGATCCAGAGGAAGTATAATTCGAAGAAAGAAATATCTGCAGACGTTCTTACAGGGATGATCCAGATTCAAACCTTCAAGATGTCTGTACGACTTCGGGAGAAAGATCACATCCGCATAGATATCACATTGAGACGGGGAAGTGAAGAATTTACTTATTTTAAATTGTATTTTGCCAGCTTTTGCAGACAAGCTTACGGCTCTGTCTCTAACATTTTGTATCCGAAGCGGACAAATAGCTCTGCATAGTCTAGCTAAGCAAGCTGAGTTTCTGATATTTCCTACAAAAGTCAGAAATTCTTACATTGACTATTACATGATATACCTGATCAAAAATCGAAATAGTTCTATTTTTTCTGTACTATTCTTAGAATAGCAAGCAGAATATTGTCTTCCTCTTCAAAATCACTTTCGTTAGTCATGTCCCTGACAGCACCATTGATACCAGTACAGTCTGATTTTCGGTCGCCGCCGACAAGTGTGAACCGATGTTTAATTTCCAATTCGGTGCCTATACAGCACCTAATTAAAACCCAATAGAACTGAATGCTTCCACGCCATGAACAAGTTTTATCAGGTTACAAAACGGTTCGAATTCGTGTACAGGGAACAAAAAGCAATCAAGGCTTCCACGTACATACGGTTCAGTTTAGGTTTCGACCTGCCAGGGAGTTGCTTTTAATGTCGAGTTGTTAAAAGTTGTCGGTTTTCTTTTAGGTGAAATGCGCTGAGTATATGTGTAAAAGGGTTTCATACAATTCGGCTTGTTTTAGCTTGCGACCGAAAACAAACTGAACTGTAATGTACCTAGTGGAAATAGGATGATCAAACGATCATCCTGAGTGGCCAAAGACGACCTAGAGAGAAGAGGTATCCCAGAAACCTAAAAAGTTTGCGAAATTGACCGTGAAGGTCCGCTCGCGAAAATTGAAGCCCCATCAAAGTGGTCGGTTGACACGTTCTTGCACGTCTCTGTGCTAACCAGGATCGGGAATACGGGGGTCCTTTGAGCGCTTTAATCCTTTTTGGTTGCCTTTTTTTTATTTAATACTCTCCAACGGGGAGCAACTCGATTGTTGTTTCTTTGTTAACAGGCACCATGTGTGGAAGTATTTCTGCACACAGGTGAAACAATTTTTGAGGTTGGGATGGCATTTTGGCTATCCGAGAGTTTTGCGGGAGTTGATTAAACGAGTTGAACATTTAGAGAGAGAGGAGTCCACGTTATTCATTATTTTTTTTCTCTTTTTTTCTCGAATGTCGTTACTTTGGATTATTACATTATTTGATTTTTTTAGTTATTTTCATTATTTTCTTTCCTTTGCTTTGTTTCTTTTTCCTTTTTTCTTTGCACTTGATTCCACATTCTTCTTTTTAAGGCTTTGTGTAAAACAAAACCTTATTAAGATCGATTCACTATCTATCTGTATGTCTGTCTGTTTGTCACACGCACTTTTCTCCAAAACGGCTAAACTGATTCGAACGAAATTTGGTGGACATATGGGAACTATGAAATCCCACACATACAGTGAGTGACATAAATTTGTGTGCAGTTTAAAGGGGGCTCCTCATACATGTAAAGGGGGGATACAAAAAATTCTTTCATCGAATATAGTCATGTCGAGTATCGAATGAAAATCTCAATTAGTACTTTCGGACTCTGATATTAGTTTTGAAGTGAATTTCAAAGTCCACAAGCAAGGAGTCAAAATGTACATACTTAAAGTGAGACAGGATTCATATTCGGAAACTATCCAACACAAAAGTCCGAAAAAAATCAGGGTGGTGCGCTTAGATGAAATCTAGGCCTCAAAATGTGTCCCATTCCGACATCTGCCCAAATAAACTTACTAATAGAATATTACCAATTTTTAGAAATTGAATTTAATTATTTATTATATAATTGCGAATTAACAGCATCCTAAGCCATACAAATAAGATGCTGATGCCATAATTAACGAGAATAACTGACATTCGAGTGAAATATTAAAATTCCATTCAAAAAGAATCTAATTCTCCCCAGCCCTTTTTAAGGTTTTGTGTAAACACAAAACTTGTTAAAATTTTTGTGTTTACACAAAACCTTATTAAAATCGGTTTACTGTCTGTCTGTCTGTCCGTCACACGCATTTTTCTCGGATACGGTTACAGCGATTGACACCAAATTTAGTATAAAGGTTAGAACTGTGAACGCTCACACATACAGTGAGTTACATCTCTTTATTTTGAATTTAAGGAGGTCCCCATACATGCAAAAGAGGGGTGTACATTTTTTTCCATCAAATATAGTCATGTGGGGTTAAAGGTCTCGGTTAGTACTTTTCGAAGCCGGTCTTAGTTTTAACATTTGTTGGAGAGGTGGGGAGCGCGGGGGGTTGAAAGTGATCATTCCTTTAAGGGGGCCATTCTCAGAAACCACCCAACCGAAAAATCTGAAACAAAAACCAGGAGGCTGCCACTATATGGTGCCTGGGCTCCGAAATACCTTCCATACTGATATCTGAACAAATAAAGTTAATGATAGTATATTACTATAATTTTTGGTAAATGGCTGCAAAGCCCCCTTAAATTCATGCTAGCACCACGAACAACCAACACACCAATATAGGGTATAATATAGAGGATGATCCCACAAAGTTTGGTAGAAATCGCACTATTACTAACAAAGTTATAATACGTCAAAATTGTCGCTTCTTTGCAAATTCAAGACAATGAAAGTCAGTATCATCCGAAAGTGGATATTGTCACATAATATATGCATATATTACGTGCTACGTACTAAGAAATACATAAAACCTTTCGTACCTGAAGTGTCCAGCTTCCGGTTTTCCGACTTGTTTATATTAAGTTATATATATATTATATTAAGTTATAAAGGCCCTGATCCAATATGGATTGTTGCGCCAACGATTATTATTATTATTATATTAAGTTAAATTCTTGGCATTTGCTAATAATATTAAACTCAGAATGTAAAGCGTATGAGGTTGACTATGATCAATACAGGGCTTTCCATCAAATGATTTATTTAAATCGCTTTCTAAAAACTAGAGGGCAATGGAATTTTTAGCTATTTGACTCGGAGCTGTCGGGCACTCGTCGCTCTTCACATCTTCTTCTTTTTCTTCAGCAATTGTCCCGTTCACAAGCGGGGTTGGCTGGTCGTGATCGGTTTCGCCATTTTACTTTATCAAATGCCTGATCAGGATGTAATCGCGAAGCCTTTAAACCCCCATCCAACTTATCAAGCCACCGTTGTTTCAGCCGGCTCTTTGCTTGCTTACCGTCGACTTCAGATGTTCAGACCAATATTGGTAAGTGAATTCTCGTTAGCGTGTATTACGTGACCACACTATCGAAAACGACTCACTCGCAGTTTTTCCACGATCGAATGTAATCAAAACGTATTACGCCACTAGTCCAAAGAAACATCTTCGTTTCCATTACCGCAAAACGCCGTTCATTGTCTTTTATAGTCGGTCAACACTCAAAACTATGGAGAATGGTAGACGGACGACATTGCGATAAAATTTAGATTTGAAACGTCGTCGTCGATACGTTGATCACAAAGAACACCAGTTGTGGAATGCCAATTCATCCAGGTTGCGTTAATCCGTGAAGTAATTTCATTAAGCAATTCTCCATTGGCTGATAACATTGACCCGAGATATTTAAATCGCTCTGTTCTGGGCAGGTTGCTGCTATTGACAGAATTGAGCGATTTAAATATCTCGAGGAGCAGGTTACTGCCATTGCCAGAACTCAGCGATTTAAATATCATGAAAGTCATGAAAAGACACCAAAATCCGAAAAAGAAAATTTAAAAGCCCACCAGAAATTTACCTTTTAATATTTTCTAATTATTCTAGTTTGCGGACCGTGGTATACTTAGCACATTAAAATGCCGTTTAGTTTTTTTTTCCTCAGAGGAGCACAGCGCCCTACAGCGTGGCAGCAGAAAAAACACCTTTTTTGGAGATGGGTGCATTAATTGACACGTATTCCGAAAACAAGCTAGAATATCGAGCTTTGTACTGATGAAGGAAGAAAGTTGCTCCCGAAATATTATAATTGTAGTTTGGAGTAAGCTACTGGTCTATCAATTTTAGACTTAGCTACAAATAGAAGACAATATATAACCTCTTTGAAAAAATCACGTCGGTAGGCAAAAAAAGGCCTTCACACGGGATGACCCCCTTAAGCAAGGTTAGTTGAACAACTTACAAAACATTGGGAAATAAAGATGAATATTTGGAGAAAAAGAAGTTTAATTCAGTATTTCGGACCCCAACTGCTCTATCCTTCAGTGCATTATATAAAATGTGGGTTACATTAAATGTGATAAACGTTGTTTCTCGAAATACAGTATCTGCAAGCAATAAAATTATTTTAACCAAACGAAACAAGTGTTCTTTTGCACAAAATTTGAAACATTGACTGATGAAAATTGCTCAAAACTTCAACTACAGTGGTGAATAGTTCAGGAGGACACAAATTACTCTTTGAATAAAAACGTCTTATGCCTTCAAGGAATATTTAATAAACGAAATAAGTGCCTTATTGTGGTTTGAAATATATTTTTTTCAAACCCTTAGATTAACAGCTGAATATAATCTGGATTCAAAGATTTGTATCAAGAAACCAGCACATCCCATCCTTCCTGAAGTAGGACAACAAGACACCTTAAATCAAAACCAGAAAATTGGCGAAAATTTAATGCAAAATTCGAAAATTCGATCAATCTATAAAACTCTCACCAAGTCGGATAGTTGAAACCTGAAAATACCAGAAGTTAGCATACCTGTGATATTTTCAGGTACGTACTCTCCCAATATATTTCACTCAAAATTGATATAATTTACGCTTACATGTTAACACATTTATTAGCGAAACATCAATAACCGTCGCTAGTCCATAAATTAACTTCGTCCTCACTAAAAGCTCTTTTCTAATTAGAATCTGATTCTCTTTAAACTGGTTCGAGTCCTAAATAAACGAAAACGTACTACCTGAGTGTCTCTACGTTAGATGGAGTTAGACACAACTCGAAGCTAATTCTGATAGTGTATAAACGGTGAAAAAAAATCCAAAACAAACAGCGGCTGCACACGAAAACGGAACACCAACAGAAAACGACGAGCCCACTCCATTGTGCCGATTGCCCATGGGCCCTCACTACCAACTCACAACGCGACACGAATGGCCACACACACCACCGTGCAATCCGGGTCTGTTTATCTACGTTTGTATATCTGATAACACAAACACATGCGCAGCACCTCACCGGGTCCGAGTAATCAACACCCAAGCACCGGTTCCTCGATTTCTCAATGGCAGCGCTCCCACATTCACCTTCTGCCTGTCGCGACTCACGTGAGTTTCTTGGCGGACTCCTCCGCGGTAATTAGCATACTGCGCCCGAGATGCGGAGGAACTTCTTCCAGCTCCACTGCTCCCGGCCGCGGATGCTTGAGTGTAGCAACGTTGGGAGGCCAATCAGGGCGAAGGAAGTCTTATCATTGGGGACCCCCGTCGGGCGAGAAATGTATCTTTTGAGAGTGATTAGATACTGGCGGTTTTACTGAATGGCTGAGTGGTTCGAATCGAAACGAGTCTTTTCCTTTGGATGTGCAAACGGAATTGACTCCAATGCATGGATCTGTGCATATCTTTGAGGCAAAGATACTTTTGTATCTTCAACGTGTAATCATTAAAATTCATGCATCAATCGCTTACAAAAAGTTTGTGCAATTTTAAGGAACGCATTGCAAATCGGATATTTTATGTAGGCACTAACAGTAACTTGCTTAGTACTAGAAAGAAGAGCGCAAATAAGATATTCTCTGGTTCTGCAATCTTCATTTTTTCGAAACAATGAGTTTCGTTTTAGTTTTGAAATCTGCAAGTCTACTTTCCACGGTTCTTAATTTAAAATTACTTTTAGTTACAGACCTTCCTGGGGGCAACCAAAAGTCGGACAGTCCAATATGAATTTAACCCCAAGCTCGCAAAATATAAAGGGGAAAATCATAGTAAGGGTGCCGAAGGACGCAAGAATAGGAGTTTCGTCTCTTAAAGTTTGATGAATGTCATTCCAAAAAGGCTTCATTTCGAGGTTGATTCAAATTGATATACGCAAGGCGATTCAATCACTGCATGGCAGAACTGCTTAGTATGTGACCTATTCACTGCTAGTTTTATCTCCTGCCCTGAATGTTCAAAATATCCCAGAACTATTTATCGGGGATTTTTCTCGTCCGTGCCAAACTACTCTGTTGGTGTGTTATCTACAAAAATTGTTAAGGGTAGTCCCGATAAGCTTTTATGAGCTACTGCCATATGGTGGTGGTTGGAATTGCTATTCAAATTTTATATATGCACTCAGTGCTCCTTGTGAGGAGCGACATCAATCTCAAGAGGAGCGGAATACCCCTAAGAATTGGACGAAGTGACTCCACGTACAGGACGCCAAATTTATTCGCTTGTTAAGGCGTTGTGTGTAACAAAACCTTATTAGAATCGATTCGATGTCTGTCTGTCTGTCACAGGCATTTTTCTCCAAAACGGCTAAACCGATCCGAACGAAATTTGGTGGGCAGATGGGAGCTATGAAATCCCACACATACAGCGAGTGGCATAAATTTAGGTGGAGTTTAAAGGGGGCTCCCCAGTTATCTGCAGCCCTTTTTAAGGTTTTGTGTAAAACACTTATGTGAAATCTAATCTTCGAAAGATGTCCCATTCCGGTATCTGTTCAAATAAATTTACTAATAGTATATTATCAACTTTTAGAAATTGACTAAAAAACTCCCCTTAAGTTCATCCTAGGTGTAATAAATTTTGCACCGACATAGAGGACAGTCTCGTGCATACAAAAGTTCCATGAAAATCCAACTATTAGTGTCAAAGTTATAGAAGTTCAAACTTATCAATTTCGTGCTAATTAATAGCATCCTAAGCCATACAAATAAGATGCTGACGTCATAATTAACGAGAAAAATTGAAATTCGAGTGAAATATTAAAATTCCATTCAAGAAGAATCTAATTCTCCCTAGCCCTTTTTTAAGGTTTTGTGTAAACACAAAACCTTATTAAAATCGGTTTACTGTCTGTCTGTCTGTCCGTCTGTCTTTTTTTTTTTTGGAAATCTTCAAAAGACACTGGTCTGGACACACCAGCGTGTGGGATTTTTACCCACTAAAACCACCCCCGACTCACTCCCTGCCCCGCGGAACCACCATAAGGTATTACATCACGGGGCGGAGTCAGCTCACTCTAGCTTAATCCCATTTCTTCTATACGCGGCGCACGTGACCGCGCTTTTCTCCTTTCCTCTGCCTTTCGCAATTTATCTTGAATAGATGCGATCATGGAGTTGACCGCATCCCAATTCTCTTGATGTGCTAGCATTTTCGGCACCAGATTTTCTCTCGGAGTCCATCACAATTTGGACAGTCGGGTGAGGTCTCCAATTTAAACCTGTGAAGGTATTGGAGATATCCTCCATGTCCCGTGAGAAACTGAGTGAGATTATAATTAATCTCACCGTGTCGTCTCTCCAACCACTCCTTGAAGGCAGGAATGAGCCTGTGAGTCCACCGACCCTTTCCCGAGCGTTCCCACCGCTCTTGCCATCTATTTATGGATCTCTCCCTCTCAGCGTTCTTCGTCTGCGATAAGGGAGAGATTGACTTCGCATGGTATATATTCGCCATCTCATCTGCCAAGATGTCAATCGGCATCATTCCAGAGATGACGAATGCTGCATCATCTGAGACAGTCCTCAAGGCAGAGCATACCCTCAGAGCTGTCCTCCTGTAGACTGCACTCAGTTTGCTAGTGTTAACTGACATGCCTCGCTCCAAACTAGGGTCGCATAGAGCATGATTGAGGTCACCACCCTGGCTATAAGCAACCTAGAGGTATGCGGTGGCCCTCCCACATTCGGCATCATCCTCGCCAGGGCCATACTGGCAGTGGATGATTTATCACAAACATACTGTACGTGTTGCTTATAGCTGAGTTTCCTGTCTATCACCACCCCCAAGTATTTGATGGTCGGCTTGGAAGTGATGATATGATACCCGATTCTAACACAGGCGTAATTTCTCTTCCGGCGCTTCGTGATGAGGACCGCTTCTGTTTTTTCCTGCGCAAGCGTCAAACCAGAGCTTTCCAACCAGCATTTGACAGAACTGATTGCCTCACTTGAGTATAACTCAGCATCTTCAAGATGCTTTGCGACAACAACCAGTGCTGTGTCGTCAGCGTAACCCACCACTGTGGCTTCCTCCGGAAGGGGAAGATTAAGTACATCGTTGTACATGATGTTCCACAGTAGTGGGCCCAATACGGAGCCCTGCGGGACACCCGCGGAAACAACATACTCCTGGGGTCCGTCATCAGTGTCATACCAGAGCCTCCTTTCAGTTTAGTAACTATCGACGATAGCAATGAGATAGGCGGGAATACCAACCTTCGCTAGGGATTTGCGTATTAGATTCCAATTGGCCGAATTGAATGCATTTTTCACGTCCAGGGTTACTACCACGCAATATTTGCTGGTACTCCCCTTTCCGTGAATTGCATCTTCGGCCAAGCCAGTAACCAATTTGATGGCATCAATGGTTGATCTGGCTTTTCGGAACCCATACTGCCGATCTGAAAGGCCGCCTTGGCTCTCAACAACCGGGAGTAATCTATTATATCATAGATTACCCGCTCTAACATTTTCCCCACCGTGTCCAAAAGACATATGGGTCGGTATGGAGGAGGTTTACCAGGCTTAGGCAGAAGTACCAACTTCTGTCGCTTCCAAGCCGCCGGAAATATTCCTTCGGACATGCACGCTTCGAACAACTCAGCGAACATGTCCGGCCTGGATTTCACGGCAAACTTAAGGGCCTTATTCGGTACTCCGTCCAGGCCCGGCGCTTTATTGTCTCCTATTCTGCCGCAGATCTCCAGCAGTTCGTCTCTGGTGACTGGAGGAATTGCCGTCACATTCAGAGGTGGTTGGAATATGTCGGTGCTCTCCTCTTGCTGGGGGAATAACCCCTGGATGATTTTCAGCAAGAGGGTGGGATACGTGATCTACGGAGAGGAGCGGCCTCTGAATCGTCCCATCACTATTCTATAAGCACTCCCCCACGAGCTCTTTAAAGCATTTCGCCTTGCTTCGCTGGATGGCGAGCTTGAGGGTTTTGCGGGCTGCCTTATAGGCGCACTCTTTCTGCCCCTGATCGACTCTACCTACCGCCTTCTGAGCCGCTCTTCTGGCTCGATAGCAGGCTGATCGAAGACCGGTCAGTTCATCATTCCACCAGTAGTTTGGTCTTCTACTGGGGAATGAGCACCTCCTAGGCATAGACGCGTCACATGCTTTGGCGATGCATTGAGCCAGATGGACGGCTCTTTCCGTAGCGGCGCCTGCTTTATCAGGTTGATCTAACCACACCTGTATGAAGGTCTGCTCATCCAAAGATTTTGCAGACCAGCTTGAAATCTTTTTCGGTTTCGGGCATGATAGCTCTTTGCCCTGTGGCTCGACACATGTCTCAAAGAAGATTGCCTGATGATCGCTGTGCGTGTAGCGTTCGCTGACGCACCAGGACATACCACGCGCCAGGGAAGGGCGGATAAAGGTCAGGGCTACAACTGAGCCTGACCCCCTTTCTAAAAGGTGTTTACAGCACCTTCGTTAGCCAAAACCATGTCCATTTCCCTTAGCATTTGATTCTCTGCTACCCCACTCTAGGGCCCAAGCATTGAAATCACCAGCAATCACCTTTGGACTTCGTCCCTTTGCGTCGAGAACAAGATTATCAAGCATTTGCTCGAATTCAGGCAGTGTTAAACTTGGCAGGGCGTAGCAGCTGTATACATATATCCGTCTATCTGTCTGTCTGTCTGTCCGTCACACGCACTTTTCTCGGAGACGGTTATGGTGATTGACAGCAAATTTGGTAGAAAGGTGGGAACTGTGAACGCTCACGCATACAGTGAATTACATCCTTTAACGTCGAATTTAAGGGGGTGTCCCCATACATGCAAAGGGTAGGTGTAAAATTTTTTTTCATCAAATATAGTCATGTGGGGTATCAAATTAAAGGTCTCGATTAGTACTTTTCAAAGCCGATCTTAGTTTTGACATTCGTTGGAAGGGTGGGGAGCGCGGGGGTTGAAAGTGATCACTTCTTTAACGGGGCCATTCTCAGAAACTACCTAACCGAAAAATCTGAAAAAAATCAGGCGGCTGCCACTATATGGTGCCTGGGCTCCGAAATACCTTCCATGCCGATATCTGTTTAAATAAAGTTAATAATAATATATTACTACAATTTTTTGTAATTGGTTAGAAACCCCCCTTAGGTTCATCCTAGTACGATGAAATTTTGCAGTGATGTAGGCTATAATATAGAGCATGATCTTACCAAGTTTGGTGGAAATCGCACTATTACTAACAAAGTTATAATACCGCAAATTTGTTGCTTCTTTGAAAATAGAAGACTATGAATGTCAATATCACCCGACAGTGGATACTCTCACATAATATATGGATATATTACGTGCTACGTACTAAGAAATACACAAAACCTTTCGTACCTCAAGCGTCCAGCTTCCGGTTTCCCGACTTGTTATATTTGATGTAGGTTACATTCTTGGCATTTGCTAATAATATTAAACTCAGAGTGTGAAGCGTATGAAGTTGACTATTATCAATACAGGGGTCCCATCAAATGATTTATTTAAATCGCTTTCTAGAAAATAGAGGGCAATGGAATTTTTAGCTATATTACACGGAGCTGTCGTGCACTCGTCGCTCCCCACATCTTTTTCTTTTTCTTCAGCCTTCAGTTCACAAGCGGGGTCGGCCATTTTAATTTATCAAATGCCTGATCAAGATGTAATCGCGAGACCTTTAAATCTCCATCCAGCGTATCAAGCCACCATTGTTTTGGCCGGCTTTTTGGTTGCTTACCATTACTTTCGATGTTCTGACCAATACTGGCTGTTGAATTCTCGTTAGCGTGAATTACGTGACCACACCATCGAAAACGCCTCTCTCGCAGCTTTTCCACGATCGATGCAAACCCATATCGATCATGGATATTCATTTCAGACATAATCAAAACGTGTCGCCACCAGTGCACTGCAACATCTTCATCCCCACTACCGCAAGATGCCGTTCATTGTCCTTCATTGTGAGACGGACAACATTGCAGTAAATTTTAGATTTGGGACGTGCGCTGATACGTTGATCACAAAGAACACTAGTTGGGGAATGCCACTTCATCCAGGTTGCATTAATGCGTGAAACAATTTCATTATGCAGTTCTCCATTGGTTAATAGCATTGACTCGAGATATTTGTATCGCTGAGTTCTGGCAGTGGCAGTAACCTGCCCTTCGAGATATTTAAATCGCTCAGTTCTGACAATGGCAGTAACCTGCCAAAAACTGAGCGATTTCAATATCTCGGGTCAATGCTATAAGCCAATGGAGAACTACGTTATGCTCCTCACATAGAGAAACACAAAACCTTTTATACGTGAAGCGTGAAGCTTCCGGTTTCCCGACTTGTTTATGAATTGAGGTGGAAATCTTATAAAGATACTGCCACTCCAGGTTTCAGCATCGTGTGGGATTCCCACCCACTAAAACCACTCCACTTTCCCCTTCTTCCGCCGCAAAGCATTACTTCGCAGATGGACTGCGCTTTAAGCAACCAAACCTTCCGTTCTTCGCGTCCTCCTTTCGCACTCCGCTTTTGCAAGTTCCTTCTGTTTACTTTTTATTGCGGAGTTCGTCGTACACCAGTTTCCAGTTTCCTCCGACCTCAGCATTTGCCCGACGGTGTCCTGCGGGCTTAGGTTGATTTTCAGGCAGTCTTCCAGGCTCCTCCTCTCTGAGTAAAATTAAGGACAGTGGAACATAACATGCCCCACGTTTGCATCAGATGGTAGCTAATCTCACCGTTTCATCGCTGAATCCACTCCTTAATACTGGAAATCAATGTGTGGGTCCAGCGACCCCTCTGTGAGTCTTCCCACCGTTGCTGCCACTTTTTCAGCGACTGTCGCCTTCCCGCCTTTCCGTATTCTGCACCGTTTTCTCGTACAGTCTTCTCACTTGCCAGAATGTCTATCGGGATCATTCCCGCAATAACACACGCTGCGTCGCCTGATATTGTTTCGAAGGCGTTGCACACACTTATCGCCATGTTTAGTCTCCTCCGATCACTCTCACACGTTTGTGCTTCCACCCAAACTGGTGCTGCGTATAATAGTATGGAGCGAACGAGCCCAGCCATAGGTAATCTGCGACTGCATCTTGAGCTTCCAATGTTAGGCATGATCCGTGCTAAAGATACGCTGGTATTTGCCGCTTTCTCACAGGCATAGTCCAAGTGCCCCTTGAAATCGGTTTTAGCGTCAATCATCATCCCTAGGTATTTGATAACCGATTTCGAAGTGATGATGTGACCACCAACACGAATTTTAATCGTGCTCCCCTTCCTGGTTGGTAACCAAGACCGCCTTCGTCTTTTGTTCCGCAAGGCGCTTTTATGGCGCTAATGGATTCGTTAGCGTACACAACACAATGTCTTCAGGTTGTTTCGCGACGACAACCACTGCTAGATCATCTGCGAAACCGATAATCGTGGCCTCCTTTGGCACGCGAAGGACAAGGACCCCATTGTACATCACGTTTCACAGAAGAAGACCCAACACTGAGCCCTCCTGCAGTGACGGTGTACTTCTTTGATTTCTCATTCGTGTCGTACCAAAGTGTCCTCTCCGAAAGGTAACTGTCGAGTAGCTTAGTCAAATAACTAGGGACACCCGTTTTAGCCAGTGAACTTTTTATCCACTCCTAACTAGCGGAATTGAATGCATTTTTGACGTCCAACGTCATCACGGTATAGCATTTTTGAGACGACATCGCGTCTCAAGCCAGCTTCAAAACAAGGCCTACGACATCGATCGTTGAGTGGGCTTGTTGAAATCTCCGATAGTCCATCCTTATATTCAATGATAAGGAGCAGCCTATTGTACATGGCCCTTTCTAGCATCTTTCCTACCGTGTCGATGAGACAAGTCGGGCGGTGTGATGATAGATGTCCTGATTGCTTATTCGTCTTCGGGGAGCAAAACTAGCATTTGCCTCTTCCACCGGTCGGGGAAAATCCGTCTACCATGCACGTTTCAAATACGCTGATAAACCAATCGGGTCAGCGAGTTTAAGAGCTCTATTGGGAACAGCATCCAGACCGGGTGCTTTGTTATCACCAATTCTCCGGCAAATTTGCGCAAGTTCAACGCTTACTTGTGTTGTTTGGGGCCCCCTTATGCGGAGGGAAAAGCGCCATCACGATATCGAGCAGAAGAAGCAACCAGGTCGGTTGTGGTTTTCGCCCTCAAATTTTCTTCATAACCACCCTGTACGCTGTGGGTGGTTATGAAAAAGATTTGAGGGCGAACACCACAACCGACCTGGTCGCATCTTCTGCTCGTCCCTTGAGGCATTCTCGCTTGTTGGTCCGTATAGCCTGCTTTAGCAAACCTCGAAGATTTACATATACTTGCCGCTTTTTGTCGAAGTCCGGTCTTCCTCTAGATCGTTGGCAGATCCTTCTAACTCGAAAACATGCATCCCCCAACTCCGCGATCTCTTCATTCCACCATTAGTTTGAGCGCCATTTTGCGAAGACTCGCTATCTCGACATAGCAACGTCGCATGCTCTCGTTATGAATGCCATCATTTGCTCTACTATTTTTGTAGCCACACCACCGGGATTGTGGCTTCCCAATAGTATCTCTATGAATGCAACCTCTTCAAACTTTTTGACGGACCAGCCCTGGTTTGCAGCTCCGCGGGAACGCACATCACCGCATGGCCCATATTCGATCTGGAGGAAAATTGCCTGGTGGTCGTTATGAATATAATCCTCACATGTGTGAGTACCACATTGATGAGGAGAATGTTTGTACTGACAAACATTCTCCTCGCCAATGTGATACGCACATATGTCAGATCGACTACTGAGCCGGATCCTGTCTCACGAAAAGTGGAAACATTTCCCGTATTTACAAGCACCAAGTCTAGCTCCGCAAAATCCTCGAGCAGGATACGGCCCCGAGCTTGGTGGAGCATAGCTACTATATATATAGATACCAGCTATTTTTGCCCCGACGAATCCAATTTCTGGAAATGCCATTACTTCCTGAATTGGTTGATGGCTTGATTTCCACACGCCCATATTACCGCTGATTATGGCAGCTTCGATTCCCTTCTCATAGATGGCCTGCGAGAGAAGGTCTTGTGCTGCCTCGGAGTGGTTGAGGTTGATTTGTATCAACCTTATTTGTTTACGGCATTTAAGGCTCTCCTAAATACTGGGCATCTGCTGCTGCCTGCAACGTGCCTACAGTCAACGCCCTTATTTTCTTTGCAAAGCGTACATTCGGCGGTCAAAGGGTAGTAAAGGTCCCAGGGCGAAACGTGGGTTGATACCCACAATGGAGCATAAAACCAGGGAAAAGCCTGCTGAACCAACACCAACAGCTCTACTACCAAACCCTATCTCTACCTCCACGTGGTGATCGCTGGGAGTCCTTTCTTTATGAAAATCTGCAGACGGAGAAAGATGAAGGCGAGTCTCCCACGCCTGAAAACGGGACAAAATCGACCAACTGGTCCTCCAGGTTAGGGGTTGGGTTGGGCTGACACCCCTGCATGGAAAACCGATGTTACAACGACGAACCCGGCAACGACAACGGATTACCGATTTGCGCATTTTCTCATGGAACATGCGCTCCCTGTACAGACTGAATTCTGATGAGTAGCTAACCGATACGCTGTCTCAATATAAGGTTGATGTAACAGCGTTACAAGAGATGCAATGCACAGGGATCGGTTTCCTGGAGAAGAGCCGCTACACCATATATTATAGCGGCCATCCAGTAAACCATGTGCTCGGAGTAGGTTTTTTAGTCGTTCACGCCCCTACAGAGGAGTCTCCAGAGTCGGAAAAGGATACCTTCTACGAGGCAGTTGAGCAGACCCTCGAAGCCTCGAAGACCACTATCTCGTTGGCATGGTGTTCCGAGCTAGAATTACGATACCACCTACAATCCCCTCTGGCAATCAGGTGAGAGTGAATACTGAAGCCATCCACAACACCATTAAGAAGGAAATGGATGCCGCAGTCAACAGAGCTCCTGGAGATGAAGCGCCAACAAATGATCTTCACAACCAGTTGAGGAACGTTATCATTGATACGGCCACAAAGATACTTGGCCCCAGCCGCAAAAAAAGTCGGAACGGCTGGTTTGACGATGAATGTAAGATAGCAACGTCACGGAAGGATGCTGTATACCGAGTAATGTTGCTTTCTCAAAGAACGCGGGCACGCCAGCCAACTGAAAACGACGGACAAATACTGACACAACCAAGTATAGGAGAAACAGTCCGTCCAATTCATAGGCTTAAAAATCATAAGTCGCCAGGAGCCGATGGAATTACAGCCGAATTATTTAAATATGGAGGCGGCTGTTACACCAAGTGGTTCATAAACTTGTGCTCAAGGTACGGGATAGCGGATCAATGCCTGACGATAGGCAACGGGGCGTTATCTGTCTCATACATAAAAAGGAAGATATCACACAGTGCAGCAATTATAGAGGCATGACGTTGCTGAGTAACATCTATAAGATATTCTCCACTATCTTGCTAGGCCGGATAGCCCCATACACTCAGAACATCATTGGCCCATACCAAAGAGGCTTCACTCCAGGCAAATCAGCAACAGATCAGATTTTCTCTCTGCGGCAGGCGATGGAAAAACTGTTGGAATATGGACAACAGTTGCACCATTTGTTCATCGACTTTAAAGCCGCCTATGATAGCATAGCCAGGGTAAAACTGTACACGGCCATGAGAGAATTCGGTATCCCGACTAAATTAATAAAACTGACTAGGCTGACCCTGACCAATGTGGCCTCGCAGAAAAAAGCAGCAGGATCACTCACAAGATCATTTGACATCAACAACGGTCTAAGACAAGGGGATACCCTATCATGCGTCCCTTAACCTGGCCTTCGAGAAAGTGATCCGTGATGCTGAGGTAAATCCAAGAGGTACGATCCTCTTCAAGTCCACCCAAGCACCCAAGAACCACCTAAGACGTACAAATTGCCTTCATCCGGATCCAGCAGGCGGTGCGAAATCTTGGGCTGCACATCAATGAAGGCAAGACAAAGTACATGGTGGCAACGTCAGCACCAAAAACCAACTAATCAACAACATCAAACAGCACTGGTCAAACGGGAAAAATAAAGATAGGACAATACAACTTTGAGACCGCTGATAATTTCTCCTAACTAGTGTCGAAAATCATGAAATCCATGCACGGTTGTTGTCAGCCAACAGAGCTTACTTCAGCTTATAAAAACTGTTCCGCTCGAAACGTCTCACCATAGGTTCAAAGCTCTTACTGTACAAGACAATGATCTTGCCAGTCCTCATGTATTCCTCGGAGACTTGGGTTCTTAGCAAGAAGAATTGCGAACTCCTGGCCGCGTTCGAGAGAAGAATCCTCCGAAGAATTTTTGGCCCCCGACATGAGGATGGACGATTTCGTAGCCTACATAACGACGAAATCTATGAGCGATACCATGACCGTCAAGTCCAGCTCAATAGGTTACGGTGGGCAGGTCACTTAATCCGTATGGATGAGGATGATCCAGTCCGGAAAGTCTATAAGGGCAATATCTATGGTAGAAAAAGAAGACGAGGTAGACACTGCCTAAGATGGAGCGATGGCGTAGGTCAGGATACCAGACAGCTTTTAGGGATATCGAATTGATGGGCCTCCGCGCAAAACCGGGATGTCTGGAGTTTCTTATTAAGGCCGGTTGTTGCGCCGTTGATGATGATGAACACGGTGAACGGATTTCCCTCAAGGGAGAAACGGAACTATTTTATAGCGAGGTACGCGGTGAGTAGTTCATGATCGTAAACGCCTGTAGTTGCGTTGAGTTGTTTTGAATAGAAGCTCAACGTTTGCCGGATTTGATTTACCCGTTGGTGCTGAACGGCTCGTGTAGCAGTTTCGGCGAACACAGCTAGGGTTGCATCTGGCTGAGGAAATGCCAGCAGTGTTTCATTAACGAACTGTTGTTTGACCGACTCAAAAGCATGGGGTCAGCAGACCACGCAACCTCGCGGGAATCTCTAGTTTTGGGCCCAGACAAAGAGGCGTTGAGCGGCCTTGAGCAAGAAATTTCTATAGAAGTTTACCATGCCCAAGAACCTTCACAGATCTTTTACCACGATTGGTAGGGCTCTTTATCGCCTCAATTTTGTCTGGGTCAGGTTGGAAACCGTCAGGGGTTATCAAGTGGCTCCTTCAAGCGCACGTAGGAGCATTCCTCCAGCACGTTCGTGACGAGTCCAATGGTCTACTCTTCGAGAGCGGTGAGTGCTTGGTTGAACTGGGTGACGTCCGTCATGACGCCCGTTGGCACAAATTGCCCCTCCAGTTAGCAGAACCACGCAGACATGCGCACCATACTCTTACTGTTTCTGGGGAGAGCGGAGCAAAAGAAGAGAAAAGGGAAGGGATGGCACACCGGAGCGGAGAACGGCTGTGACCAAACTGAATTTGCGCCCGCCGACGCAACAATTTCCGCAACTACACGGAAAATGGTCTGGCAGACACCGGAGGGTACACATAACAAACAAAAATAACATATCAAAACAATAATCCAAAAAAAAGAAATTATAAAAATGTCCAAAAAGAAAATAACTAAATGAAATTGATAAAAAGAGGAAAATAAATGAATAATATTAAAAGAAAATAAAGGAAATGAAATAAAAGAAAGGAGTGAAGTTGCCTGGATTGTAATGCATTCAATTGTTGTTTGGTTGTTGGTTTGTTTCTTTGTAGATTCGATATAGGATATGGCAAATTCCAAGCCTGTAAGTAAGTAAGTGTCACTTCCGAATCAGGTGTAGTCTGGTCCTTGGCGATTACAATCAACAAAGTCCAAAGTGGGGTTAGAACGAGCAGCGTGGCTGACTCAGCGCGTTCTGTTCGAGTTGCATTTGTCCGCTAGAGATTGCACTACTTTAGGGTGTTTCCAACCAATTCGTTGATAAAGGATTAGACAATTGCTCCTGAATTGTTTTCCCGTTGCACTTTATTAACGGTTTTTCGGCGAAACTCCGTGTAGATCACGAACATAAGGTCAACGGGTGGGATTACGTTACAATCGCTAATACAAATAGTCTCACGGACGTCTTCTTCTGCCGGGGTCACCAACGTTGGGGGTAGGTTATCCCCAAATGTAATGAGGATAAGCTCTGTTATCGGACTCTCCCGCATTTCGTTTTCTTGTCATTTTGATATTTCTCGCCTCGGTCTGTTGTCAGGCAGTCAGCTGTTTCCACGACCGTTCAATTCGGCAGCAGACGCAAATTCACGGTGGCGTTCATGTTCGCGGCTCCGATGTGCCGCCACACCCTCCTTTGGCATCGCTGGGTTGAAACCATCCATGTCTGGCGCTTTGAAGTGTTCAAAGGATAGTATGGCAGCTCTCGCCTTTTCATTGGTAATAACCACTCTCGATGTGCCCCTATTCCCCTTGTAACATCTTCCTCTTGAAAGATTTGCGAAAACCAGCAATTCCATTTCTCCTATTTCAGCTTTCTAAGAGGGGCCAACTTGGCCGATTCATCCTTATTAAGGACTCTACACAGCCTGGAAGTCTCCCTTTCACCTTCCAGCCTCGTGTATTCATGGTGTGAGTTCCAGAAGTTTAACCAGTCTTCATTCTTATTGCCTTTACAAGCACGATGTAGAAGTCGTCTGGTTGATTTTCTCAGTCTTTGCACTTCTTGGTTCTACCATTGAACCGTTTTTTCCGCCTTGTCCTCGGGAAATAGGACAAGTCTCCTCAAAACACTCTAAAAGTGTGCGATTTAGAGTTTCCAATTGATCTTTTATCTCCAAAGAAGTTCTTAGTTACCTAGGGAGCTCCAATCCGTTTTCCTAGGATTGCGTCTCTGTATTACAAACTATTCGCCTGGAATAGTCAGACTCCCTTCGTTCGCGGTGATCAGACCAGCTGAAGTGATAAAATCAAACAGCTTTTCTCCTCTAGGATTGTATTTGCTACTTCCCTGCTGAGCGTTCGCATCACAAGCTATTAAGAGTTCAAGGCCACTTGATTCTGCATACACCAGCAGATCCCTTAGCTCTTGCGTCGGCGCAGGACACAAAGAATCATAGGGTAAGTAAGCACGCGCAACTATGACGTTTCTTCTCTTACCATTAACCTGGTATTCTAAGTTGACTGCAACAAGGTCCTGGGAACAGAATGGTCTCAGAATAGTCGCCTCTAACAATTTTGTCATCCGAACGCAGGCCCTCGTTTTCGAGGATCTTTCGTCGAAGAAGATTTCTCAACTTTTAATAGTTTTCGTGATAAGTAGCAAATACAGAAACACGAAGTATCTCCTTTTTTCCCACCCAGTCCATTCTTTAAAAAGCCTGAAGGTTTCTTGGCCACTTAGGTAATAGTACGCCTTTATTCTCTTCTTACAACAGAGGTTTTTAGCATACGACAAAGCATTGCAAGCAAAGGCTTATTTTGCTCTATAGCCGAATCAAACATGAATTTATTGAAAATCCCTTATTGAAATTGAGGTCCTGCATGAGAATCAATTTTTCTCGCATAGGTACAGGTTTTGGCTGAATTATTTTTTACTTCCGAGTCAGTTTAGAAATATCACTTTTCATATCGTCCACAATTGCAATCCATCTGAACTGAAACCGAAGTTTGCCTTAACTTCCCTTAATTAGATTTGAATGCATTCATGCTGACAAATTTGCTGAGAGTGCAATGTGGTTGCATTTCGCGCATATGCATCAAGTGATGAATGAGTTTCTAATTGCAAAACTAAAACTTTCCGCGCACATTTTTTCCGCATTTTGTGACAAGAGCTCACATCATCAATTATTCAGTTTCCCTAAGAGCCGAGGAAAGATGCAACACATGTAACTGATGGTGGAAATTTTATGATAAAATTTCACAGAGACAGCAGAAGTAAAATTCCACGTCCAAATTACTCGCTTGGTGTAGTCGCAAGTGGGGAAAGAACAAATTGCAAAATTTTCTTCGGCGGTCTTCCTCCCGTCCCCGATGATTGAAGTGAAAGTCCTGGAACCCCGCCACAGCCTCAATATTCATCCAATAGTTTTTACCGAACTCTCCTCAGCGTCAGGATTAACAATGTTCCCTGGAATATGAACACGTCACTAGGCAAGCCATAGAAGTATGCAAATGAACCGTAAGTAATGGCAAGGAGTGATCCACTCTCCCGTGGCATAAATATCCGCTACCGTGATTCCGAGAGTGGCGTGCGTATGGTAATCCATCACTCGCTTGTCAAATTCAGGCGCGATTTTGTTCGAAACAGACTTTTTAACTATTCGAAAATTGTTTAACAAGCTGAAACAGCAACATCTGCACCAACGACACCCAGCAGCAACGCATTCATCCCTCATTTGCGTATCATTTTGAAAAAACCATGTCTTGAGCGCTGTCTTGAGCGTGTATGGAAAAAAGTATTACCATTTGATCCTTGTTATTAGCGTCAGCTCATCCGTCATATTTAGCCAGATTGGCGAGATGAAAGGGTTGCTCGAGTGGTTATCCTGCGTACGGGTTAGGGTTGCACAGCTCATTTCATCCGTGGCGTGGTTGCTTGCGTGATTGATGTTGAATTGCCAGGGGCTTTGCCAAAGATGAACAAAAAGCGAAAGAATGTACAAAATGTTAATTTGATTTTAATGTTGAATTAACCCTTCAGAAGTTCAGATGAGAAGCTGCTCATCTGCACCATATTTTGTCTGAGAGATGCAATTTCAGGCAGTTTTCAACCCTTCAGTCTCTCAATCTACTAACCGTCGGAGAGTTACAAGCGAATTAGCCATGCAAAGCCTAATGATTACCTAATGTATGGATACCACAGACTTTAACGCTGATAATGTCCTGCTCGCTAAACTTCTTCGTTTCTAGCCTGGCTGAGTGCATGGTCATCAACGAACCGCAACCTTTTTATGTTCGACATGAACTATCAGTTAAATTTACACGAAGATATTAAATAACGGCGGAGCGGTGTGGAGGCGAGGCCAAACCCTCATCCTGGCCCTGCGGCTGCGCCCGTACCCATACTCGTTACCCAGCCTGGACATGAGAAACTCATGTCATTCCGCCATTTATAATAATATGACATGAAAAATATGCCCGCTGACATGGTCAACCTCACTGGCCAATCTCAAATTTCATTAAATGAATTCTTCTTCTGATTAAAAATTTCCGGAGTGATTCCGCCCGGACCCCTTCCAACGGTTGAACGGGTCGAATCTTCCGCATGACCGATTCCCTGTTGATTCCTCAGCCTTTTTGCCGTAATGGCTGGCGTCTCTGATGGTTGCAAGTTCCACGGCGTGCATGTTCTCCGCAGGCATATGAAATCGTATCCCGAAACGAAATCGACTGAGTGACCACTAATGCAGAATAATGACGATTCGAGTTGACAGTGTTTGGCAGTCGAAATAATTTCCAAACCTCATTATTGCGTTTAACTGATTTTGGCTAATGGAAACAGCAGGTATTAATAGCAGTTCTTTATCTGTGGCCGAATGACAATTTTTTAGGTGTCACACACATTCTGATTTTTCGGGATGGGTCCGTTCAATTAATCTTTTTGTCTGAAACGCTCCGGCGGTGATTAGCGTAATTTAGCACCACCCAATTTAAGGATAGTAGGCTTAATGACATGTGGTTGAAAACAAAGATTATCCCAGCAGGAGGTCTTCATTTCGATCAATTCGATATTTTAAAGTAGACAAAGCAGAAATTGGGTTATCTCTCAATTTCATGGGGTGATTCCAAATGACTGGTCTAATGAGATCCATCTCAGACAGTCATAATATCGGCATTGTATGCTTTCGATGTTAATTAATATGTTCTTTTTTTTACAGAGATAAAATGCATTAACCATAAACTGCTTGGTTTTTTTTCTATGACAAAATGGTAGTAGCGTTCGGAAAAGATCTGGCTCTTTCAATTAAAAGATAGTGTTGATACCATTTCTATCCATGACAAAGCACCGCAATAACTGGCCGCACCCAACCAGTAAAATAGTTCCCACGTCTCCTCACGGACTGCATCAAATACATATTAGTTACTTCAATATTGGCAGTGGAATTCGATTACACGCACATCTAATAGTAACCATACTTTCATCTGCATATCTACGCAGGTACCTCTCTCCTAAATTCAAAATTAATTCGAGTAGGTTAAAGGCGCAGATCAGCAACTTAGCGCCTCAAGAGGATATTCCCACTCTAACCAACCTTTTAAAAAGGGAAATTGCTGATGCAAATAGACTTTGCAATAACCACACTGGCCAGCTAGAAATGTGGTGGGCCCCAGAGCGTAAGTTCTACTTTAAAAGGACTAGGTCCAACACGTTTTTGGACTAGGTCCACCACTACAAATTTTCTCCTTTTTGAGGAGGACAAACGACCAGGGGGGAGGGGGGTGGTGATTGCGAATGCGAAGGTGGTTGGCATAACATTTGGTCCGATTTATTTGAGATAAAAGATGTAATGTCCTTTTGCAAATCCATGAAGGGATTTCGTTACTATCTTAATGACAGACCCCCAACTTGACAATCTAGCTGGACAGTACAGCCCCTCCCTCTCTTCTTGAAGTCCTCAGATATCTCAAAGTGTCTTTGCCTTTCTCTCTAAAAGAGCTTACTGCCGTTTTGCTCAATCACAAGCGTGCCTCTACCTCTGGTGTTGAGAACATCATTTATGATATGACGATCTCACCTAAGGATTGGTCCATTATTCGGATGGTATCCATCCCCAAAGCTCTTAAGGACCCTGAACTTTTGATGATCAAAATTCGTATCAATAATTTCGTTGATGAATACAAAGTCCTGCCGGCCAACTGTTATGCCTATTCTGTGCTTATTTTGCAAATCTACGTCTGCTTGCATTAATGATGTTCAGTTGTACATCTCGATTGCTAAGGGAAGGGGTCACCTGGTTTTGGCTGTGGGGCTGGATGGAAAGAATACCTACGAGAAGGTGGATTTTGCGACTGTGTGTGACGTAATGCAGCTCGGTTGTTTGCGGTTGGCCCCCTAGTGGGAGCTTCATGGGGGTTATGGTTACGTTCAAGCGAACAGAGACCTTCAGATCTCAGCGTGCTGTTGCGTTTCAACACGGGTGCCGTACTTAGTTCGGTAGAGATTTTGGTCTTGAATCTACCAGTATGAATGCTGAGCCATGCACTCAATATAGACTGGTAGCGTCGTAGCTTGGTGCGGTGGGGCTCTGATTGTGGTGACAAAATCGATCCGTGTCCGAAGAGGACCGTGGGATTAAGTCCACGAGACAGGGACCCACGTAAAACACAGTGACGTAACTGTCCTAGAGGCCATCAAGGTGGCTTTCAGGAGGGGTAACGAGAAGGTTGCTATTATTAGAGACTCTCTTGAGACTTGTAAATTACTCAAACAAACTTTGCGATCGCACTACCTAGTGGGCAAAATACATGCCCTTGCTTCTGACCCCTGCTTTAAGTCACTGCAAATTCTCTGGTGCCCTGCTCATGTGGGGCACCCATTAAATGAACTTGCCCATATAGAGGCCCGCAAGTCTCTGGAGATTGGTCGAGCCCTAGCCTGTTGAGGTTCTGAAGGCCATTCAGCAACACTCATACAAGGAGTGGGAAGATGACTTTTTGGTAACATCACTGGTGAAAGGAGATGTTTTCGCTAATATTCACGCAAACCTTACCTTTTACCTATAATTAAACCGGAGGCCACGCGTGTACTTACAGCTTCCGAGGTAAAATTACTGAATCGTCTTCAAACTATCACACATATAATAAAGTCGTCCTCAAGAGGTTTGGAAACATAGCTTTGGACAAATGTAACACTTAACGGAACAGTTAGGGAAACTAATGAACAAATAATCTTCTGGTGTGAGGAGTATACCAGGTTCCGGGTAAAGTGTAGATGGTATAACAAGTAACCTTCAATAAATCCTGTTGAGTAGGGATCCTTGAATGATTGATTTTTTATATTTCTTTTAAGGAGGCTAGAGTCAGATTATGATACTTTTTCTATTGTCTTAGATCGCGGCAATTCCTACCATCACCGTGGAAAGCCACTAGGAAGGAGCTGTACAGGAGATGGAAGTAACGGTGGGGTAATTCCGAAAAAGGCCGCTGGACCCATACACTGATCCTGTGTATCGAGAGATGGGTCGAGCGGAATTATGGAGAGCTAAGGTACCACCTAGCAAAGTTCCTTGCGGGACACGGTGGATTCGGATTAAATGAGTCCCCAGACTGCCTCAAATACGCCGTTACGCGCGAGGACTCAGAAAATGTTATGTTCCATTGTCTGAAATTCGCGAATGAGAGAGTAAGGTTAAACGATGCCTCAACCCAGTTATCGGACCCCACAATTTCGTGGAGGAGATGTTGAAATCGGAAGGAAATCGGAGTGCGATAAATGCAAAAGTAACTGTGACACAGGAATAGCAGCAGAAACTAGAAAGAGTCGAAAAAGCGCGACGGACGCGGGACTCAGTTGTGCTTGTGTAAACCAGAACTCTCCTCGCTAGATAATACTCACAGTGGTTTCGTGGGGATATGCGCGGACAAGTGGGAGTGGTTTTAGTGGGTGAGAATCCCACACACTGCTGCAACTTGGCGCAATAGTGTATTTTTAAGATTGCTACCTCCACCCATAAAAGTAAAAAAATACATACCGGGCTTGAAACATTAAACTTGAGTAAGGACATTTTTTTAATAGCCTACAACTGATCCAGAGAATCATCTATTCAGTCTTCAATAACAAATTCTAGAGCCTAAACTCGCTAATTTTATCTCCTATCGCTGGTCTCACATGGGTATATTTATTTAATTTTCCGCTCCTTAATTTCTTCGTCTGAAAACGATCTGAATCATTCATCCCAAGACTTAATTGCGCTCAATACCGTATATCATAGTTTTCACTCCCTAAAATGCACCTACATATTGTACAAAGCCCCCAATCTGATGGATTATTGAACTCGCCCTCCCAGCATGAATAGACAGATGAACCTATATACCATTTTGAAGCTCAGAACCTCCCCCAATAGTAGTGATCACGAATTAAACTCCTTTTCTCGAAATTCCCAACATTAACGGACATTTAAGCGTTTAAACTTTTCTCCAAGATTCCTCCAAATTTCAGCAATTTTTATTCACCAAATAATCCGAATAATTAAGAAGGGTTGGGCCTTTTGTATGTTTGTGCGTGATTAAGGTGGGGGAGAGGCAAAGCCTCTGAGCGCTCAGACCTTAGTAGCCTATTGTACTCGATTCCCCCGTCTAACGGAAAACCCCACATTCATTTATGTATCTTAGGATTTCCGTTAGTGAATGTGATGCTACCCGTTGGAGTTGTAGCACATCAGCACCAAAAACCTGATGTCTGATGCGTCCATAGGCGGGGCACTCACACAATGTTCCGTGGATCCCGTTTCTTCATTACAGGATGGTCACGTATCATCTTGGAGAATTTGTATTCTGAACATATGCCCAGCTAGTGAATTATGGTCAGTCAGAATACTCACAATACTTCTGGAAGTATTCTTGCTATTCGACCGGATAGACTTTGCGTACGCATGTTCGGTTCTAACAGGAAAAGTTTGGTGTGTTTAGCAGCATTAAGGCTCAGCCACCTGTCATGGGAAGCTTGTTCCCAGTTTTTGATGGCAGCGTTAGTCAATGCTACTGATACCCCAATTGCTGGTTCCGGTTCGGGCATGGGGGAAATTGAAGCCTCTTTTGCTAAATCATCCGAGATTTCATTTCCCTCTACACCATAATGACCGGGTACCCGTACCCGTAATGAATCTAGAAACAGAGTTCAATCAATTTCTACATTCCTGAACGATTTTTGAAGTGGTCAAAGGACTAGTCAAGACCCTCAGTGCAGCCCTTCAACCGCTCGTCAATCATCATCCCTTAGGATCGCATACATTTCAGCCTGAAAGACCGTTGGAAAATGTCCTAAGGGAAAACCCACTTCTCACTTTTATTCGAGAAGTAGACTGCTGCTCCAGAACTTTGTTCTATTTTTGAGCTATCGGTGAAGAAGACAGTATATTTTGACATGCTTTCTTCTGGTTCGTCCCAGTTTTCTCTCCGTTTCAAGATAACATCATATCTTCTACCAAACAGATATATGGGGATCCGAGAATCAGAAGGTATTGTGAAAATTGGATTCAGTTCTCCCAACAACTCTTCCAATGCTCAGTGCTCACCATGTACATTGTTTTCCCATAGATCTAATCGAATTAGTCTATGAACTGTTCTAATTGCTGCGTCAGACACACAGTTCTTTGCAGTATGATTAGTTTACATCGAAAATTCTTTTGTTTCATCTTAACCCACCACACTACGGATGCATAAGCGAACATCGGTCTAATGATAGCAACATACATCATTACTATCTGAGGCCCGAGGCAAAGATCTGCCTACAAAGCCCATAGGTTTTGAGAGCTCGTTTCATCTTTACCTCCGCATGTTTGTTCCAAAGAAGCTTTTTCTCTACAATAACTTCCAGATATTTTACTTCTTCGGAGAATTAAAGGGTTGTATCCCTCACCTCTGGAAGACAAAGGCCATTCAGTTTCCTCCTTTTTGTAAATAATACCATTGTCGTTTTATTTGATTTTACTGAAAGTCCATGCCTGAGACACGTTGTGTATTTCTACACACCATTCCGAGATCTCGGCTAGCAACTAGCACTGCCACGTCATTCGCATAAGCTTGAGCATGTATTGGCAGATTTTGCAGTTGGCATAGTAGTGAATTAATTAGTGGCAATGGCGCACCTCCTTGACGGCAGCCTTTCGTTGCTTCCGTTGTTAGGTAGCGATCAACACTCACTTCAGTAGACAGCAATCTCGGCGTTAGCATAGCATACATCCACTTAAAAAAAATTTCATCAACACCATGCTTACATCACAAAGCTTTTGGAAGAACGCACTGTCAAACGCCCGTTAATGCCCACTAACACCCCCATCCCGTATTCGCCTTTCAGATTTGCGTCCTCTATCTTTAAAACCAAAGAGTGAAGAACAGACTCACAGTATTTTCCACGTTGGTAAGCATGTTGGTTTTCATTTATTGGGTGCGACCTTAGCGCCTTCCCACGAATGTGATGCTCAGTCAGTCTCTACAGATGTTTCAGCGAAAATGATGTTAAGCTGATTTGCCTAAAGTTCTTTTTAGTCATCTTTACTAGGCTTAGGTGTGAAGATTAGCTTCATCTTCTGCCAAGAGGAAGGCACGTAGCCCAGAGCAAGACATCCACGAGGCCTGAGGGTGAGACTTCATGTAGCACTCGCCAGTCTCTAATCAACTCAAACTACTTTGAAATACAGATTCTTAGGTCAATTACTTCAACCTTTCTTGGCCCCACGAACGTAGAGCGCACCCTACGTTCGCGGTCATCAGACCAGCTGAAGTGATGAAATCAAACAGCTTCTCTCCTCTAGGACTGCATTTGCTACTCCCTCAACAAATATGCTGAGCGTTCGCATCATAAGCAATTAAAAGTTCAGGGCCACTTGATTCAGCATATACTACCAGATCCCTTAGTTCTTGCGTGCTCGTCCTTAAAGAACTATTGTGCCCCTTTTGCTGGTTATAGTGCACCTATTAGTCATAGTATCTCAAGCAAACCTGTAACCATTAGGAACTTTAGTAAATTCCTTGCTTCCAGATCTTTCGACTTTGCATCTGGTATTAAGTGTGTGTGATGCCTCGACCTACTTTGCGCAAGTTCCGGACACTGTCCTGAACGTCTATAGAGATTTCACCACAATCCGCACAAAACCTGCAGACAGTGTCCTTAGAAGTCCCTAGCTTCCCTAGAGGATAGTTTAGCCTACAGTGACCAGTGAGAGTTATCACTATGATTCGGAGGCTCATTTTGTTGAGGTTCAAGCAATCCTTTGTGCGCATGGGTTCGTATCCCCCGATAAGCACTCCGGACTACTCCATTCCTGGTAGGCCCACCCAGTATACTTCCCTCAACCGTTCCTCTTCATTTCTTAATGCGTAGCCAGCAAACCGTTTCCGATTCCACTGAAGGGTTCTGGCCCGTATAAAAGTGTCCCCGCTCCCTTCTTGGCTAGTTCCTCCGCTGCCTAATTACCTTCCAACCCAGCATGGCCTGGAACCCAGAGTATCCAGACCTTGTTGGACGAGCCGAGCGTATTCAGTCTCTCAAGGCATTCCCATACCAGTTTAGAGTTCACTTGGTTGGACCTAAGTGCCTTGATCGTTGCTTGGCTGTAGATTTAGGCAGCTCCCCGCCTCACTGATACTCCCGGTCATCCTGAATATTGTCGTCCTTGCCTTCACCTATATGTGCAGATGGAGAGGGGTTAATCCTAGAAGGACCTCCAGGGGTGCCGTTAGGTATGTCCTCATTGCCCCACTGATACACACGCAAGCCAGTCTTTGGAGTTTATGTAATTCCCTGGCTTTTGTGCCGAGTTGGGTCCTTTTTGCCCATATTACCGCCCCATAGGTAATCATTGGCTTATTACTATTGTAGTATATACCCAAAGTAGTATCTTCGGGCTGCAACCCCCTTTTTTACCTGCTATGGACCTATAAGTCGTCAGAGCCCTCATAACTTTCCGACAAGTGTTTCTGACATGTGTCTTCTAGAGTAATTTTTGGTCTAGCGTAATTCCCAAACATTTGACCTATGTTTCTCGTTTCACCTCCATGACATGTAACCTTATCGCTCTCTTTGTGAATGATACTATGGTGGTTTTGGCTGGATTGATCCTCAGCTCCACCTTACTGCGTAAGACACTAGTAACCCTTAGCCCAGGATGGATTCTATCACATAGGGTGTTTCATATTTGCCCCTACAGATTAAAACAATGTCGTCCACGTAACCCCTATTTGTTAGCACGTCCAGGAGTTCGTCCACTACCATACTCCACATAAGCAGTGAAAATACCCCGCCCTGTGAACAACTTTGAGTAGCGTTCACGATAATAGAATTTGTACCGATACAAATACTTCTATGATATTTGCCTCCTTTCTAGGATTGTGCCCATCCAGAATGCCAGGGTGTTTCCCACTCCCTTGCGGCATCTTGTATCTCTGTGTGCGATGTTTTGTCGAATGCTCCATCGATCGTTGACCGTCCTGCCCGTTGTTGTGTTGTGATGTAGGTACTGGTCCCCTTGACTGATCCAATACCACAGATTTTGTTAAAACGAACCCTTGGCTCTTGAACCAGAAATATATAAGGACAGTCCTGCAACTTGGCCAGCCTTGCCGCCAGTAGATAGGAAGAGTCTTTGGCATGCTGCAGGTTAAGTTGACTAACTCTTATGTTTTTAGATATAAGTAAATTCTAATATGAAAACCGCCGCTAGCTGAAAGTCTGCTGCATTCAGTGTGGATCTCACCGAGTTAGTAGCTTGTCCTCACACCTCTTTCCTTTTCTTTCGCTTTTCCTAGTAGAGGCAAAGGAGAAGATTCTGGCAAGGAAGCCTGCAATCTCTTCTCCTTTGCGGCCGAAGTTTCCTGCTGATCCTTCCTCTCCCGTTTTTTGGAAGATTTAGGCAACAGTAACACTGACAGGCCGGCGTAATTTCTAGTTCCTCTCATGAAAGAAATCGCTGTACTATCCTTTCTGGCTGACCGTGCCGTAGACACCGGGCACAGGTTTTCCATTGAAGTGGAGAGCCTGTCTTCCACAGGTTTCTCCATGGGGAACATGAATCTGGTAAGGCCACCAAAATCCGTGCCTTGGCCACGACTCGATTTCTAAAATTCGCGGATGAATTCGATGTTTGTGACTTCTTACTACTTGGGGAGATATACTCCTTTAATTTCATCTTCATTCAACTACCACAGGCTCCCCCACCACGACAAGGTGGTGTCCGAGGGAGAGATTGGGCGCTCTTAATGGCGAAAAGTTTGTGCTCCTCGAGAGCTCCAAGTTTCAATACTTACCTGCCGCGCATCATTAGGATACTTTGATCTGACACGATCTCGTATAAACTAGCAGCATGAGGGCTCTGTCTGCCCCCTTCCTTGCAACATCTACGAGCAAGACTCATACATCATGGCATACTTCTGCCATTTTGGCAATTTATGGACATGTTGAACCTTAAAAGGGGACATTGACAGCAGTTTTGGAATGCATTACTTTATTGGAAATTTATAGGGTCCGGTCCAGCATTAAGTTGATGCGGACTTAGGACCCCATCATTCTCAAAACGAATATTACTTTATAGGCTTCATCTTTCCGAAATTCTAAACATTGCGTGTAATGCTTTGTAATGAAATATCATAAATAAGAGATTATTCTTTCATTTCAAAAAACAACAGTATGTTTCCTCCAATTAGCTTCATTACTATCTCCTAACGACCACCAACCAGATGACTTCAAAATATGTGTAGTAATTTCCTGGGGTCACAGACTGCAATTTAAGGATCATCACTTCTATGCAACTGTCATTGCAATAATGTGTAATGTCCAGCCAATAAAATCGGATGAATAATGGCACTTGATAGTGGAATACAATTTTAAATACAATTCTCTCGGCAGGGGTCCTTCTTCCCTAAAGTGTGTAAAACATAGACGAACACATTCGATAAATTTCTGTCACCTTATGCAGGTAAACAAACAGACGAGGAAAACGCATAGCAGGAGCGAAAACTAAACTAATTCGGAAATGCGCAAGACAATGTTGCGTAGACACACTAAACAATTGTAGAAAAAAAATATGTTGATGTCCTCAAAATGGGACCTTTTTCCTCTCGCCTGCATAAGAAAATGCAAGAAGGTGTCAGATGGTGTTAGGATAAGACTTGCTGCGACTGCTGCTGGTGCCAGCACCTATTCTACCGGAGCCAGACGACCAGTTCGCATTTGGTCACTTTTGCATTTTATAGTGTTTTGTCTCAACGTTCACATATCGTTTAATTTATGAGTCACTTCCGCGACCACCGCGGCGATCCTCCAAATGGTCATTCCTGAAACAACAGCCAAATTGCATTTTTCGGCTACTGTTTGATTAATTTCAGGTTTGCGGTTCATTAATTTGATGTGGGCCCGGCTGTAAACTGAGCCCCAGAATCAGGAATTTTCAAATTAGGTAAATGGTCCCCGTCAGGTCCGGTCGCAGCCGTGAAAGTTCATAGCGTGTCGTGGAAAAATTTTCTCTGGCATAAGAACAGCAGAAGATTTGCATTAACAAAACGATATCGTCAATTTCACGTTAAACAACACCCACAAGTCGAGTACATGAGCTTTGGCGTTCAATTATGCCAATTGCAAGGAGTCCGCAGAGTTCGAGCGCCTATGCTGGGGACGAACCAACGGGCCGACATTGCAGACACCATGAATACTTAATCAGCCTTAACGACACCTTTTTAGAAATTAATTTCAAGATTTTGCTTTTATCGCAACACGGTCGGCAATTAAATTCCACAGAATTCGTTCTGGACCCGAGTGGGATCTTAGTCAAATGTTTCGAAAAGACAAATCGAGAGGCAAATGAAGAAGCCAACAAAGATTCTCGAAAAGTGTTGAAGATCTTAGTCATCTACTCCATCATGACGATGGTAGTTATATTGGCTCCTTATCGCCGCCTATCTAAGAGCTTAACAATCCACCGAGGAGATGGTTGCTTCTGTCCAGCCAGCGGTTGACCAAGTGGCTATGGTGTCCAGTCGCCGGTTCACAGTGGCCAGAAAGTCAAAAACGAGTGAAATCCAATCCTAAAAGAAACATTTCCTCTGGGAGCGTCCGAGATATCTTCAGTGGGAACATACCGAAAACATTATCTATAATGGACAGCTATAATATATTTTTTTATTCGGTGCCAGTTATTTATGGATTCCAATAAAAGCGGGAATTTTTATTAATGTGACATACGTTTTGGCACCTGATTAGATGTAACGTGGAAGATGAGCTGGCCGTAAATGGGCCGGGAGAGGAGAAGTGCCTTCGAATGTGGGTTTTTATGTAGAAAACTTGGATTTGAACAAGAAACTTTTAAGATAAATCCGAACAACACTTCAATGATCTTGGATTACATCATGTTCAACCTGCGGTTACTATTATGGTATTATCTGTAAAGCATTTTGTATCTGCGATATGGTTATTGTTCGTCGCCAAATGATCTGAAGTGTTTTGGATAAGGAAATTTGCTATTATAGAATCATAAAATCCACTCGGGATGAACCATAAAATTCTTCCTTCTGACGTCGGTCCGCGGTTCTTAGAATAAATTTGCGGTCAGAAGCATGGTCTCAACAAAATGGACATGTTTGCGCAGATCAAGTCTTTCAAAGTTAATTGAATCACTTTTAATCTTTCAAGCATATCCATCCAACCGCTCCTTTCAAGGACAATTGTCTTGTGTCTGGGATTCTGTTCTGTAATTGATTGACGGCAAGTGTAAAACTTCCTGAGATAATTAAAAATCTTTCAGCTCTGCTCCAGCTATCAGAAACAAAGACAAATTCAAATAGTACTCATCCTGGACATAGCCAGTTCTATCCATAGTACTCCTACATCGAAACCGTCGACCCCGGGTCCTTCGGAAAACTAAGACCCTAAGAATACCAACTGCCAGGAGCCATTGAGCCATCCAAAATCAATACCAAAAGTCGGGAAACCGGAAGTCCAGTGCTCCAGGTATGAAAGGTTTTTTTTGTTTCTTCGGTGAATATATTTGAGTGCAGAACTATTCCATTTGTACGTACCCCGTTATATTATATGTATGCATTTAGAATGCGAAACTACTGATGAAGCAGCCTACGGGAATGATCCCCACTGAAATTCTAGCGAGGGAACAAAATCGACTTTACCATCAAGCGTATCTCACCGGAGACTCTCCTGCCCGTCGGCTGCAGTTCGCACGAAGTGAAACTATCACGGAATGGCAGGAGAAATGGGCTGGGTCAGAAAAAGGCCGCTGGATTCACAGAATCATATGGAAATGTTTCGAGCGACCCCACGGCGAGGTAGGTTTTGGCCTAAGCCAGGTTTTGAGGGGACACGAAGGTTATCGAGCGTATCTCTATCGATTTGGTCATGATGATTGGTTATATTGAAGACGCAGAGCACGTTTTATTTCATTGCCTGAGATTCGCAGTCGAGAAGGCTGCATTAGAAGCTAAAATCCAGGAGCACTTTATACCCGAAAAAAATTGAAATCAAAGGGAATATGAACCGAAATCGAAAGAGTGATGGCAGCCACCGATCATCATCATCAACGACGCAACAACCGGTATCCGGTCTAGGCCTGCCTTAATAAGGAACTCCAAACATCCCGGTTTTGCGCCGAGGTCCACCAATTCGATATCCCTAAAAGCTGTCTGGCGTCCTGACCTACGCCATCGCTCCATCTTAGGCAGGGTCTGCCTCGTCTTCTTTTTCTACCATAGATATTACCCTTATAGACTTTCCGGGTGGGATCATCCTCATCCATACGGATTAAGTGACCCGCCCACCGTAACCTATTTTCGTCATTGTGTAGGTTACGGAATCGTCCATCCTCATGTAGGGGGCCAAAAATTCTTCTGAGGATTCTGCTCTCGAACGCGGTCAAGAGTTCGCAATTTTTCTTGCTAAGAACCCAAGTTTCCGAGGAATACATGAGGACTGGCAAGATCATGGTCTTGTACAGTAAGAGCTTTGACCCTATGGTGAGGCGCTTCGAGCGGAACAGTTTTTGTAAGCTGAAATAGGCTCTGTTGGGTGACAACAACCGTGCGCGGATTTCATCATCGTAGCTGTTCTCGGTTGTGATTTTCGACCCTAGATAGGAGAAATTGTCAACGGTCTCAAAGTTGTATTCTCGTATCCTTATTCTTCTTCGTGTTTGACCAGTGCGGTTTGATGTTGTTGGTTGATTCGTCTTCGGTGCTGACGTTGCCACCATATATTTTTTCTTGCCTTCATTGATGTGCAGCCCAAGATCTCGCGCCGCCTGCTCGATCTGGATGAAGGCAATTTGTACGTCTCGGGTCGTTCTTCCCATGATGTCGATATCGTCAGTATAGGCCAGTAGTTGGATGGACTTGAAGAGGATTGTACCTCTTGCATTTACCGCAGCATCACGGATCACTTTCTCGAGGGCCAGGTTAAAGGTAGACCGTGGTTGATGTCGAATGGTCTTGAGAGTGATCCTGCTGCTTTTATCTGTCCTCGCACATTGGTCAGGGTCAGCCTAGTCAGTCTTATTAATTTCGTCGGGATACCGAATTCCCTCATGGCCGTGTACAGTTTTACCCTGTCTATGCTATCATAGGCGGCTTTAAAGTCGATGAACAAATGGTGCAACTGTTGTCAATATTCCAACAGTTTTTCCATCGCTTGCCGCACAGAGAAAATCTGATCTGTTGCTGATTTGCCTGGAGTGAAGCCTTTTTGGTATGGGCGAATGATGTTCTGGGCGAATGGGGCTATCCGGCCTAGCAAGATAGTGGAGAATATCTTATAGATGGTACTCAGCAAAGTGATACCTCTATAATTGCTGCACTGTGTGATATCTCCCTTTTTATGTATGAGACCGATAATGCCTCGTTGCCAATCGTCAGGTATTGATTCGCTGTCCCATACCTTGAGCACAAGTTGATGAACTACTTGGTGTAATTGGTCGCCTCCATAGTTAACCAATTCGGCTGTAATTCCATCGGCTCCTAGCGACTTATGATCTTTTAGTCGATGAATTGCACGGACTGTTTCTCCTAAACTTGGTGGTGGCAGTATTTGTCTGTCGTCTTTAGTTGGCGGGACCTCCAACTCGCCGATGTTGTGGTTGTTCAGTAGCTCATCAAAGTACTCAACCCATCGCTCTAACATGCCCATTCTGTCGGAAATCAGATTTCCCTCTTTGTCTCGTCAGGATGAGCATCGAGGTGTATAAGGCTTCATCCTGCTGACTTGTTGGTAAAACTTCCGCGCCTGGCGCGGTTGCTCCCTGTATTTTCCGAGTTCACAGACTTGTTGATTCTCCCAGGCTTCCTTTTTCCGTCTGTGAAGTCGTTTCTCCGCTTGACGGAGTTCGTGATAAGTCTCTGCACGTGCCCGCATTCTTTGAGAATGCAACATTACTCGGTATGCGGCATTCTTCCGTTCCGCAGCTAGCTTACATTCATCGTCAAACCAGCCGTTCCGACTCCCTTTGCGGCTGGGGCCAAGTATGCTTGTGGCCGTATCCATGATAACGTTCTTCAGGTGATTGTGAAGATCATTTGTTGATGCTTCATCCCCAGGTCCTCTGTTGACTGCAGTTATTGCGGCATCCATTTCCCTCTTATAGGTGTCGCGGAGGGTTGTGTTGTGGATGGCTTCAGTGTTCGCTCTCACCTAATTGTCAGAGGGGATTCTAGGTGGTATTGTTATTCGAGCTGGGAGCAACATGCCAACGAGATAGTGATCCGAGTCCATATTGGCCCCCCTATATGTTCTGACATTCATCAAAGCTGAGAGGTGGCGGCGTTCGATCAACACGTGGTCAATTTGGTTGAAAGTGGCCCCGTCTGGAGAGGCCCATGTATGTTTGTGGACCGCTTTCCGCGCAAAGCAGGTGCTTCCAACAACCATTTCGTGTGACACTGCTAATTGAATAATCCGCAGTTCGTTATCATTTGTTTTTTCCTGTAAGCTATGGGAGCCAACGTATCGCCTGATTACGAGCTCCTTCCCTACTTGGCTGTTAAAATCCCCAAGTATGATTTTGATATCATATCTGGGACAGGCTTCGGGGGTTCTTTCTACTGCCTCGTGGAAGGTATCCTTCTCCGACTCTGCAGTCTCCTCTGTAGGGGCGTTAACGTTTATGAGGCTTATATTTCTAAACTTGCCTCGCAAGCGCAGAGTGCATAGCCGTTCGCTTATGTTTTCAAAGCCGATAACAACAGGTTTCATTTTTTGGCTGACTAAGAAACTTACTCCGAGCACATGGTTTACTGGATGACCGCTATAATGTATGGTGTAGGGGTTCTTCTCCACGAAACCGGTTCCTGTCCATCGCATCTCTTGCAACGCTGTTACATCAGCCCTATATTGGGACAGGGTATCGGCTAGCTGCTCGTCAGCATCATCTCTGTACAGGGAGCGCACGTTCCATGAGAAAATGCGCAAATCGTTGATCCGTTGTCATTGCCGGGTCCGTCGTTTTAAAGTCCGTCCTGTCCGAGGCTCCTGTTGTGGCTTCGTAACAAGCTGTTTTCCGTGTAGGGTTGTCAGCCCTACGCAACCCCCAACCTGGAGGACCAGTTGGTATAATTCCCGTTTATAGGCGCGGGAGACTCGCCTTCATCCTTCTCCGTCTGCAGCTTTTCGTTAAGAAAGAGCTCCCAGCGGTCAACACGTGGAGGTGGAGATAGGGTTTGGTAGTAGAGCTGTTGGTGTTGGTTCAACAGGCATTTCCCAGGTTTTATACTCCATCGTGGGTACCAATCCACGTTTCGCCCTGGGACCTATACTACCCTTTGAGCACAGTTACCCATAAGAAGTTTAAACAGGAAGAAGTCAACCGGAAAAGTAAACGAGAGGGAAACACTAATATTAACACGAATGCAGGATAATTTTTGATCCAGCAGTTCCGTGGGGAGAGTGGAGGCAGAAGGAGGTGGTTTTAGTGGATAAGAGTCCTACATAACCGTGTGGATATCGCTCCATCGACAAAAAAAGACAGACAACATGTATAGGGTTGCATTAAAAATATTTCAATTTGTACTGGGTGAGTTTGCATCTTTCCATCCATCCACCAATAGTGTCATATTTAGCTACAGTAAATCTACATGGGAAAGTCAACTTTGAACTACTTTAACTTTGTTAGTGATGGTATGATTTTGATTAAACTTGGTTGATAACATGCTTCATATTATATTCTATACTACTATAACCCTCTAGGATAAACTTAAGGGAGGTTTCAAGTCAATTCCCCCAAAAATATAGCAATACACTATTATTAACTTAATTTGATCAAATATCGATATGGAGGGTATTTTGAGGCCTGGACACCGTGAAGAGGCAGCTTCATGTTTTTTTTTTCAGATTTTTCGGTTGAGTGGTTTCTGAGAATGGGTCGATTGAAGAAATCATCACTGTCGACCCCTCCCACTCCCCACCTTTTCAACAAATGTCAAAACTAGGACCGGCATGGAAAAATACTTATTAAGACCTTTCATTTGATACCCAACATGACTATATTCCCTGAAAAAAAATGTACTCCCCCATTTTGCATTTCCGGGCGTTCACAGTTCACACCTTCTCACCAAATTCCGTGTCAATCGGTATAGCCCTTTCTGAGAAAAGTGCGTATGACTAACAGACAGACATTGAACCGATTGGAATAAGGTTTTGTTTTGCAAACAAAACCTATTCATATTCTGAACAAGCGTGTGAAGAATACTTTCGACGGGCGGAATGAAAAATACTTCGTTAAATACCGGGCAATTGTGTAAAAATATAACAACAAATGCTTAGAAAACCAACAGAAGAAAAAACCTACCGACCTACCAACTAATCTAATAATTAGGTAAGCAGGAGAGCAAAAGAAGCAGAGTTTGCAGGACTCGTGCGTCAAGTAACCTCTACAGACAGCGAAGTAACTACGACCGGAGAACCTGCCGCGCTGTCCTTCAGTATTGCAAGCAGGAGTAATTTACGGGGGGCGCTGGCAGATGACGATTTCATCAGCAGCAGATTAGGGTAGGAGGAATGGACCAGCGTTAGGATTAGGTAGTGGGGACGACTCGGGGGCCTAAACCGCCTGTTCCGATTCCTCTCGGGTGCTCCCTGAGTACCACATAACAACATCCCAGGATCAATTCTCCGGGGACAATCCTTGCGTCTTAGAGGCATCATGATTCTTTCGGTCAACTGATCGTTTAGGAGGAGGAACCCCAGTCAGCCAGCCTTTTTTACTTCCTTGATGGCACTAGAAAAGGCAGACTTCAGAGTAAGGTTTGGTGTGCGAAATGCAAAGGTCAATGATTTCTGTCCCTCAAAACGGGAGGATGACTTGGACCTAGTCGACATCGCAAATGAGTTGTTAGAGGAGAGGAAGCTACACGGTCTGATGGAAACCGACGGTTCCTTTACGCAAGCAGACCATGCTGCGAAGAGCGCAGGTAAATTTGTAGCATTTAAAGTGCACTTTGGCTAGCTAAGTGCTGATGCTCCTTCGACAGGCAGATATCCACGTCACACTAATCCAGGAGCCACGGATAGAAGAATGTCGATTGTAAAGCGAATATTACCATTTACGAGTATTCAACAGCACAAGAACTCCGATCGAGATGGACCCAGAGCATCTGTTTTGGCGAATGCGAACCTACCCGCCGTTCTGTGTCCAGAACACAATTCCAGTTACCTAACCGCGGTTAAACTAGGGCGGGTATAAACGGAGAACTTATATATCTCTTTGACATACCTGGCTCACGACCGATCAGCACAACAGCAAGACTTACAATATCTAACGTATATTGTCGCATCAAAGAGAGCCAACCTGTTGGTAGGCTGCGGTGTAAGTTCGAGCCATACACTTTCGAAAATCAGAGGAATAGATGTCAAACAGCGACACTACACCAACTTTGCACTTCTCCAGCTCTAATATGTGTTATGGTCTGGGGGTAGGGGTAGGGAACCAGAGAGTGTCTGATCAGAGATCCTTTCTAAGAGATTAGATTTTTGGCTGCTATTTGTAGTGCATAACACCAGGGAAGCGCCTGCTGAACCAACACCAACAGTTCTACTACCAAACCCTATCTCCACCTCCACGTGGCGAACGCTGGGAGCTATTTCTTAACGAAAAGCTACAGACAGAGAAGGCTGAAGACGAGTCCCCGACGCCTAAAAACGGTACAAATTGTACCAACTGGTCTTCTAGGTTGGGAGTTGGGTAGGACTGACAACCTTCCACGGAAAACAAATTGTTACGAAGCCCCAACAGGAGCCTCAGACAAGAATTATAATACAACAACGAACCCCGCCACCTCTCAGACTTGATGAATGGCAGAACATATAGGAGGGCCAATATAGACTCGGATCACTATCTCATTGACATAGTGTTCTGAGCTCGAATAACAACACCATCCAGAATCCCTTCTGACAACCAGGTGAGAGTTAACACTGAATCCATCCACAACACAGCCCTCCGCAACACCTATAAGAGGGAAATGAATGCCGCAATAAACGCAGCCAACAGAGATCCTGGAGATGAAGCATCAACAAATGGTCTTCACAATCATCTGAAGAACGTTATCATAAATACAAACATATTTGCCACCAGCCCCAAAAGGAGTCGGAACGACTAGTTTGACGATGAATGTAAGCTAGTAACAGAACAGAAGAATATTGCATACCGAGTAATGTTGCATTCTCAAAGACTTATCACGAACTCCGGCGATCGGCGAAGCGACTTCCCAGACAAAAAAAAAGGAAGCCTGGGAGAACCAACAGGTCTGTGAACTCGAAAAGTACAGGGAGCAACCGCACCAGGCGCGGAAGTTTTACCAACAAGTCAGTAGGATGAAGCTTTACACACCTCGATGCTCATCCTGCCGAGACAAAGAGGGAAATCTGATTTCGGACAGAATGAGCATATTGGAGCGATGGGTTGAGTACTTCGATGAACTACTGAACAATCAGAATATCGGAGAATTGGAGGTCCCGCCAACTGAAGACGACGGACAAATACTGCCACCACCAAGTATAGAAGAAACAGTCCGTGCATTTCATCGGCTTAAAAACCATAAGTCGCCAGAAGCCGATGGAATTACAGCCGAATTGGTTAAATATGGAGGCGACCAATTAATGATTCATCAACTGATGCTCAGGGTATGGAACAGTGAATCAATGCCTGACGATTGGCAAAGGGACATTATCTGTATCAAACATAAAAAGGGAGATATCACGCAGTGCAACAGTTATAAAGGTATCTTGCTAGGCCGGATAGCCCCATACGCCGAGAACATCATTGGTCCATACCAAAGAAGCTTCACTTCAGGCAAATCAGCAACAGACCAGATTTTCTCTCTGCGGCAAGCGATGGAAAAACTGTTGGAATATGGACATAAGTTGCACAATATTTTCATCGACTTTGAGGCCGCCTATGATAGCATAGCCAGGGTAAAACTGTACACGGCTATGAGAAAATTCGGTATCCCAACGAAATTGATAAAACTGACTAGGTCAGATAAAAGCAGCAGGATCACTCTAGAGACCATGCGACATGAACAACGGTCTACGACAAGGCGATGCCTTATCATGTGTCCTCTTTAGCCTGGTCCTGGAAAAAGTGATCCGTGATGCTGAGGTGAATGCAAGACGATAAATGACGATATCGATATCATGGGAAGAACGACCCGAGACGTACAAACTGCCTTCATCCAGATTGAGCAGGGGACGCGAGATCTTGGACTGCACATCAATGAAGGCAAGACAAAATATATGGTGGCAGCATCAGCACCAAAAACCAACCAACCAACAACATCAAACCGCACTGGTCAAACGGGAAGAATAAAGACAGGAGAATACAACTTTGAGACCGCTGAAAATTCCTCCTATCTAGGCTAGAAAATCACAACCGATAATAGCTACGACGATGAAATCCGCGCATGGTTGTTGGCAGCCAACAGAGCCTATTTCAGCTGAGAAAAAAACTGTTCCGCTCGAAACGTCTCCCCATAAGGTCAAAGCTCTTACTGTACAAGACAATGATTTTACTAGTCCTCATGTATTCCTGTGAAACTTGGGTTCTTAGCAAGAAAAAGTGCGAACTTTTGGCCGCGTTCGAGAGAAGAATTTTTGGTCCCCTACATGGTGAGGATGGACGATTCGGTAGACTACATAACGACGAAATCTATGAACGATACCATGACCGTCCGGTTGTGGATAAAATCCGGCTCAATAGGTTACGGTGGGCAGGTCACCTAATCCATAAGTCGATAAAGACGATCCCACCCGGAAAGTCTATAAGGGCAATATATATTGCCCTTATAGACTAGAAAAAGAAGACGAGGCACACCCTGCCTGAGATGGAGCGATGGCGTAGGTCAGGACACCAGATAGCTTTTAGGGATATCGAATTGGTGGACATTGGCGCAAAACCATCATCATGCATATGCAGAGGATGTCCACAGAAGCAGTTCGGTTCCCTCTACTATGGGACCTTGCAGTTGACGCACTAATTATTATACCGAACAGAACTAGGTAAAGTTTCCAAGGATATGCTGCTGACAACCAGATACTCGTATTAAGATCATTTCTGCAAACTATTTCGGAACTGGTGAAACAAGATCTATGTTTAGTAGACAGAACGAATTTCAAGATAAACCCAATAAAACGAGTCTCCCGGCCATCACCAAAAGAAGATCGCCGAATGAAAAGAAGGACCTTGGGGATATTTTTCCTCTTTTCGTACTTTCGGAAAGCCCAGGCCTATCAACTGAAGCTGGTAAAAATTAATATGAAACAGGACAACCCATAGACAGGAACTGTTCAACATAATACGGCTCGTGGAACAGATCCTAAAAATGGTTTTACTTTACCAACTTAAAAAATATTAATGCCATTTAATTATGTCATACCTAGGGTAGTTACGTATTCAAAAATCAGGTGGCTTTCGCAGTAGAGTTTCATCTTCAAACTGAAGCCAAAATTGCTGTTAGGCTTAGAGTTTATTGATTTTAACGAGACCAGGTTTTATCTCTGGCAGCTTGTAGTTTACACCCTCATCAAAAAGAGCTCTTTGAAACTCCCTAACGATCCCCTCGTTTAAAGGAAACGGAGTTAATTAAAAATGTTAAATTTTGCGGTCGCATTAAATGCGGCAGCTACTTTTTTTGTATGAACCATCACTAGGTTCTAACCATCGTAACAGCGCTTCATCTAGAGGGAATTTCACAATGGCAGATTATCAATCCTGCTTTCAATAAGCTTGCATACATATATTAGAGAATTTTGGGGTGGACACAGCATCGATTGAAGGATCTCAATACAATAAAGGACGGTCTTATATAGTAATTATTCAATATATTTGCTCAAAGTTCAATGAATTACTTTTATTTCACTTACAATTACTTAATTGCCATGTCCGTAATACGAATGAATACCACTTAAAGCAACGCTTCCGTACTTCTCCCTTTCAATAAGATTAATGAGTCCTGCCACCTCTTACGGAAAAATTCATTCATGAATTTACTGCTGGCGCCTGAAATCGATGCCAAGACAGATAGAGTGATCATTCTCGCTTAAAAAGGTATCAATGTCTTCCAGCCTACTTTTCACTTGTCCCTTGGGAAGGGAAACAATTAAAAGGATAAGTGATCACCAGCAGTCTTACAAGCTGATAACAGACAATGTATATGAGGACAAGAACAAGGACAACAGGTACTTTAAGAGGATCACGATCGAATTGTCGAAGGAATAAAAAAACAACTGTGGACAGTGTGACCACAACATTACTGAAGATAGTCTAGAGATAATGCCAAACTTGGATGTAGATAATTGCTTTTGCGATTAAGATTGTGTCTGAATGGGTAAAGAATTTTAATCCTATAACGCTGAACACTTGTTATCTGTAAACAGGTATGTCGAGGGTTGATATTTTGAGAATCCTTATTGAAAGTTTAATGGAATGTATTGTACTTTTTGCGAAAAACACTGTGAGAATAAGGCAATTCTTAAAATTTGTATTGATTAAAAATTCATCTAAATTCAAAGATATCCACCCCCAAATCCTTCCTACTACCCCACCATTAACTAATGACATTGCTAAGAAAATAACAAAGAATTATCTTCAGATGTTTTTTATTTTTTGGTAGATAGCTTTGACCGTTTGAACTGAATTTAGTATGCAACTTCTTCCTTCTTTTTGGCAGAGAACTACGGAAGAAATAGAAATATGTCCCTCACAAGAGCTTTAAGAGTTGTTATAGAAAAGGCGAGGTTGAATAATATTACAATGTCCGTGAGCCACTTTCTTTGGGGAGCATGGGATATTGGCATAGCTTTGCTGCCTTCTTTTTCATGTCTGGTGAGTCTGCCTTTCATTTTCGTTATCATCGCAGTAAATGCTGTACAATTGATAAACCTGCAGCAACGAAGTAACCACAAAAATGGACACGATTAAAATTCAAGTCCGGAGTACAATATCGAGCGACTAACACTGAACTAGCTAGCTTTACCAATGTCTGACACTACGTTCGGAAGGAAGTTCATTAAAGTTACAAATGCAGTGTTTGGAGTGAATTTTTGAACAAAATAAAAGATTATAAACTTTGCCAATTAAAGGACCAAAATATTACTTCGAAAGATCAAATATCTTAGCCGGAAACCTAGGCCTTAAGGCGATATCTGAATAGCCCTGAAAACAGTTTGAGTAGCCCGGTTAATTGGCCTAATAATTAATCATCTAAGCATCAGCAAAACCCAAACTACTCGCACCAAAAAATTTAGGAATAGAATGAGCCACTCATCGTCTCAAAGATTAACGCTTAAAGGACGTTGAGGTAATTACAACTAGAAAAAAAACTCGTAGCTAAAGTTGGACGGTTTCGACTCCAGGGGAGAGTAAACTCACAGAAAACAAACGACCCCAGGAATTATTATATTTTCGAAAGGCGGGGAAAATATATTTCAGCAATTGTACCACAAAAATTGGTTCAGAAAATGGAAACTCCAGATTGCTTCAATGAGCAGATCCATCTTATTAGGAACACTGGAGCACTCATAAAGGACCAGGGTTGAAAAGAGGGGGTATGGGAAATTTCTTGTATAGACTATGAAAGGATTTATGTAGCTAAAAAGAAAAGACTAGCTCAAGAGGAGTTTGCTATATAATGCAACGACCTTAACGAAATCGTAGTGAAAAGAAACATCGGCGAGTTTCTAGAAAAAACAGTTCGGCCCATTTGATTTTCAAGAGGCAGAAATTAAAGGAATCACGAATTCGAATGCAGGCACGTAAACTAGGGCCATCACTGTAATGGATAGGCCAGCGCTGAAGCTGCTAGTGATAACCAAGTTAGAAATATGCCGGATTCCTTAACAACTCAGAGTGCAAGAGTCACTCAAGCGGTGTTTCAGATGACTGTGACGAATCCAAAAGATGTAGGAAATGTAGAGGAGAAGGCCACGAGGGGCTATTCCTGGATTCACGCGTTAGAAGGAAACGTAAGACATCGATTGGCCTCCTTCCACAGCCAGCAGTAGATGACAAACATTTAGGAACACCTTGAACGTAAGGTCGAAATGAGACTAATATCCTTAACCATTTCGAAGCAGCATAGGGACCTCCTTTGACGAACTATCTGTTAAGAAGGTATCGAAGTGACTAATTGACGAGTTGAAAACTTGACCGCAAGAACAAAATTCAAGTCTGTGCCAAAGGTATAACTGGCAAAACGGTAAATTCTACTGAAATCAAACTAAATCGTGTAGTTTTTGAAGATCGAAATCATCGGTGCATTGGTATTACCGGGTGGGGGGACAATATGAAGAATAATACCTTGATTTCTTATAAAAGAAGTCAAATTTTAACGTTTGGGTCTTGGTGTTGAGCAGTAGAACTATAAACACTAGAACCCATATCCTATTCGAAACATTCGTGGAACAAGATATGGTATTTCGAAATACCCAAATTGCATCCATTTTATGAAGTAATAGGCTCAATGTATTACATTAGCGAAGGTGACCGTCTGGTGGGCTTGTAGGCCAGACAATTTTTTCAACACAAAGATGTTGCAAGGGAAATTGGGGTAACTGCGGAAACGGTTGTTACCAATGAAAAGGCAAGAGCTGCTCTACTATCATCTGAACACTTCAAAGCACCTGGCATGGATGGCATCTACCCAGCGAAGGTAGCCTTAATACAAAAGCCCTGGAAAGATGACTATTCAAATCCAAAGAACTTCAGGCAACTCAGCTTAAAATCATTTTCCCTGAAATGTCTGGAGAGACTGGTTGAGCGTCACATCCGTGAGAAGGCGCTATGATCGGACCCACTAAATGAAAATCAACATGCTTGAGTATGCGGTGGGGGTGTTCGTGGACATTGAAGGGCTTTTGACTGTGTGCCCTTCCAAAAGCTCTGTGATGCCGGCAGAGAGCATGGTGTTGACTAAACTTTAGTAAAGTGGATCTACGCTAGCGCAGAGATTGCTTTGTACTGAAGTGGGTGTTGATCGCTACCTAACAAGGGAAACGACGAAAGGCTGCCATCAAGGAGGTGTGCTATTGCTACTTCTGTGGAGTATGCTGATCAACTCACTACTATGCGAACTGCAAAATCTGTCAATATACGTTCAAGCTAATACGGATGACGTGACTGTGCTGGCTGGTGGTCGAGATCTCGGAATGGTGTGTAGAAATACACAACCCGCTGGCATGCACTTTCTGTAAAACCACAATGGTATTATTCGCAAAAAGGAGGAAAATGAATGGCCTTTGCATTCCAGAAATACTGGGAGTTATTCTAGACAAGAAATTTCTTTGGAACAAACATGTAGAGATAAAGATGAGACGAGCTCTCACAGCTTAGGTGCTGAGTAGGCGGATATTTGGCTCGACCAGAAGGACTTAGGCCTCAGGTAGTCATCTGGATATATGTTGCTATCAGTAGGCCGATGTTCACTTATACATCCGTGGTGTGGTGGGTTAAGGTAAAACAAAAGAGTTTTCACTGTAAACTTGCCACACTGCAAAGAACTGTGTGTCTGGGTATCACCGGTGCCATGAGCACCACATCCGGCGCAGGTCTCAATGCATTACTCAATTTGCAGCCCTTGGATTTGTTTATTTAGAGGACTGCAATGAGAGCAGCTCATAGACTAATTCGATTAGATCTATGGGAACACAATGGACGTGGGGGCACAGAACATTGAAAAAGTGATTCGGAAAATTGAATCTAGTTTTCGCAATGCCTTCCGATTCTCGGATCTGTTTAGTAGAAGATATTATGGTATCTTGAAACAAAGAGAAAACTGGGACGAACCAGAAGAATGCGTGTCAGGATATACTGACGTCTACTATACCGATGACTCAAAAACAGAAAATGGTTCTGGAGCAGTCTACCTCTCGAATAAAAACGAGAAGTGGGTTTTTCCTTTGGGACAATACACCACCGTCTTTCAAGCTGAAGTGCATGCAACCCTAAGAGCGACAACCTGGATAATGAGTGGTTAAAGGGCATGCGCATCGCTACCTGTAGCGATAGTCAAGCTGCATTGAGGACATTGAGTAGTAATTTGATCACTTCAAAAATCGTTCAGGAATGTAGAAACCGATTGAACTCTGTTTCTAGATTCAATACGATGGATTTACTCTGGATACCTGGTCATTGTGGTGTAGAGGGAAATTAAATCTCGGTTGCCTTAGCAAAAGAGGCTTTCCCCATGCCCGGAAAAGAATCTCGGAGGTGTGTTTGCAGGAAAGGCAACAAAAATAACAAGACGCATAAAGAAGATATACGGCACTGCTATACCGAGACGGCGAGTATTCACAATTAGGCAGTTGAAAGTAAAGAAGAATGAGAAAGTAAATGAGAATGTTAGATTGACAATAGTTGTTCCCTAACATATAAGCGTAACCTTTCGTGGAGATAATTTATTTTCCGTCAAGTTCATTCTGTACTCGCCCCCATATAGCTGTTAATGAAGTTAGCATGGGACACAACATCCTCCTGCAAAAAGATTATCCTAATGACACTGAATGCCGAAAACGTATATAAAGGGGGATGGGTTGAGGGTTCTTGGAATAAGGGGAGTGTCCTTTACCTACTCGACTAAGCTAATCGCAACTTACCTCTCCGAAAAGACACTTTAGCATGCACAGATAAGGGACCTAAGAGTACACAATCATTACTGAACTCAACACTATTTCCTCTTCTGACAGACGTGTTTACAGTTTGGTTCCCATTCTTTCAAGTTAAAGGCTATGGAAATCAGTGTTATGGATAAAATCCTAGTATTTGCCATCGCAAAAAATGGTGAAGTAATGGAAATACATATATGCTAAATACATATTTGCTGGAGAAAGCTAAATTTGGCCCGGCAAAAAAAGCACTAAAGGAGTCCTAGCTACCAATCGTAGCGAAACAATACCGTGAATATTGGGTTTGCTTGCCACACGATCAAGGACTTGCATTGCTTTCACTTTCAACGAGGCGTAGTGTAGAACCACAGAAATTATCTTATTGGATCCTTAGTAAGTAGAAAGTAAGAAGAATTGAAGAAGCGAAAGACGCTAGGAAAGCGCCAAGAAGAGAGAACGCTGCACTTAAAACACATTCTTCTTGGCAAAATAGTGCTTCGTTTAGCGAGAAAGGAGGTAGGATAGGGAAGCGCAGCAGAGTCTCTATAAGACTCCCGCCTCCAGCCACAAAAAATATAAGCACTCCACAAACAGTACACAGGTTTTAATTGAAGAACTTTGAATCTACAGAAAACTTTAAAAGGCATTTCTCTCATTTTAGCAGGGGAAAAAAATATATCAGGAGCCTGATTGCTTAAAACATGCGAGCCTCACATGCTAACAATAACCACGTGGCATCGATTCTAAAAAGATGCCAGATCATGCAGTTACCCACCAAACCAATTTTTTACCAATTCTCCACCAAACGCAGAATAAACCAATTGTCATCTATGATCATGACATTCCAGACCCACTCCAGTCAACCAGATGTTGTCATGCGATCAGCATATTACTTTAGGAAGCCTTTTCCAAAATGCACTCCTCGTCAAAATAGCAGCTTTTATCTATTGCTCCTCTCTGCGATCAACTTGCGTATAATAATATGAAGCTTAGTAGAGCTTTCTCCTGAAATACTACGTACACCAAACTCAAGCGGTTACCGGAAAATCCCAGGGAGCAAATACCGCCGTGTAGCTGCTGCGGTCGAGCCGCTCCTAGAGGTGAGGCAGCATCTGATAATTTGCCTCTGCCCTAAAAGAAACCGCAATTCTAATTCTCACCCTTTTCCTCGTTGAAACACTAGAAAAGCTGGTCGAGAGGCATATAAGGAATGGCTGATATTCTTCACCACCCCCCTCCCCCGCGGAAATCTTAGTGTTTCCTGTTCACTCCTTGATGGAGTCTAGTTCATCCACACAGTTTCACAATAACCACACTTCACGTTGTGCAAGTGATACGTTCACAGCACAGGTTTCTCATGGGAATTAAAACCTGAGAAAGCCCTAAAACTGTTTACGACCATTGAGAGACCAGTGCTTAATTGTGCTGCTGCCTCCACCCTCTTGATGCCCAAATACCTGCACAACAGAATAGCCACGATTGTGGCGTCTCAGTTGAAAAGTTCTTTAGGTTTAACTAAGTCCTCACCGCATGATGTGGCTCATGCTCTGGCAGGCGAAATCAACCCCAGCCCCCCCTTCCTCACAAATTCAGAAAACCTATACTTAGGCCATAGACAATACCTTGGCTAAAAATGGTTTATCAGTAACTTATAAGAATTTCCACCAACCCTTTAATAATTTCAAGATCTATGAGGAGGTAAGAAGAGTGGGAAACCGGATGGTCAGGAGTGAGTCAGAGCAGCGAAGGACATCCACAACTACAACAATAATACAAATTGCAGAACGAGGCAACACCACACAAAACACACCTTTCCATACTACTGCAAAGGATATTTTCTGTTATAGACAAAAGCTTGCTAGCCAATATTCCATTGTCAAACTTTGGATAATTTTTCTATTTCGTCCTGGCAGTCTGTCGCCATATCATCATCGTTAAAATTGGATAATTGATCGCCTTAGGACGAACTACCAGATCAGGATCACACAAATCAGGTGTTATGATCTCGTCACTGATCTGAGTGCAATTGATCGTTTATCCAGAGGGACAAGAGGACGACAATGGCGACTTAAATATACGACAATGACGCCACCAAGGATCGTCTCATAAATTTTACAGCCAATATTCTTCTATCTTATAGTTTACAGATCTGCGACCACAAACCTCCTCGGCGAAGATTCACAAAGACCAACCAGTGGGAGAGGGAAAAAAATCAAAATTTTGGACCCAATCGAAAGTATGGACCGGACCAAAAACAACCACGTAGACGACAACGACACCGACGACGACATTATCAAAAAACAACTAAGGGAAACATTTCTGGAGATCGGCCGATAAATCTGAGATTTGGGCAGAGATACGAGATTGCCTTAATGGCCAAATCTTGTCGGGAATTAACAAAATGTGAAGCGACACATCAATTAGAAAAAAGAATTTCCATTTGGTATTCATTTTTTGGTCTTTTGCTCCGTTTCGCTGCTTCAGTTTTGAGTTTTTGGCTTTCGGGCAAGGATTCATTTCGGCCGATAATGGTTGTCAAATTGTAAATTCCTTCCTTGGGATTTTTTTCCTCCTGTTCCATCATTCGGGCCGTACTTTGTCAAAGGTTGCTTTTGAGTGGAGGTTCTTTATTGGATGCTCTGCGGTCTGACAAACCGCAATTTATTGAAAACCGCCCGCTAAAACTGCCAAGGAAGAAATATTGCCAGCGGGACAATAAGCTCAAAAGAAAGCTGGCATTTTCGCCTAATTTGAATGAATGAATTTGTAAATTTTTTTCAGAGACGGTTTTATTTGAATGGGGAACTTTTTTGGGCAGCTAGTTCCATGTCTGACAGTAATTTGTTAATAATTTTACTACAATGTCGACATAAACTTGGTTGTTTATTTCAGCGTCTAAATGGCTGATCGGTTAACGATCGTGTTAACTTTTATTGCTATTGAGGTAAACTTGAATTTACGACAGAATCAATTGTTGATAAAATATGTTATTCGAGTGGAATTTTGTTAATAACGCTAGATAAATAATTTTTCATATGTGGGCTGTCGGACTGGTCGGTTTACATTGAAATCTTTGACTTTGTGTGGCCTTGGTAGTAACTTGGCATACATTTGTGCCTGCATTAATGTTTCAAAATTTGGATAATTCGAAAAAAGGCAATCAATGGATGAACCCGAGCTAAAAATTCAGATAAAAAGTGAAAATACAACAAAAAGCTTTCAATTTACCGTTCCAAACTTTTCAATTAACATGGGAAATCTTACACCGATGAGGCCGCTAAAGGATTGTTTGATCCCTGCCATTTTATTTTTGAACACCATTCAAAAAAGTGGTCAAAGGATTTCGGTAGACTTCATCTCCACAACAATTTTACATTAAATCCATTGAATCGATAAAATGTTGCCCATAAGATGGCCAGATCCAAATTTTTTGATATCAACCCCTGATAAGTCCAAAACTATTCGATTTATTCTTTTCAGGTGTACCGCGGTCGTCATTACGCATGGCGTTGCCCCGGACTATTTGACTGATCGCGTACGTTTTCTTTGACGATTTACAGAAAGTCATTTGACATTAACAAGCGGCTTTCTACAAAGTTACCTTTGCTTACCTCATTTTGAAACGTGTGGATGGATCCAGCAAAAAACAAATACATATGTGGGCTCTGCTATGTAATTGGGAAGGGTCCGGCGAAGCAACCCGGACTCGTTCGGCCGCCTAGTAGTCTAGCCCTCGCCCGATTTGAATGTTCAGTAAAAAAAATGAATGAACATCAAACAAACATATATGGCGGCTAACCCAAACGTTTCATGATACCGTCAATATTGCCTTTATCACATGTGGAGATCTAGAGAGAACAAGAATTAATCGAGCAAGGAGGAAATAATGAATGGGGGCGATCTGTAAATTATGGATGGCCTGGAAGTAGTAAAGAAAGTGAGAGTGGGTTTCAGTGATAGTCTGGAATGAATGAACTCTTTTGTTTTCCTTGTTTCACTTTTTAACCTGGAATTGAATAGCAATTCTAACCTATCCGCATGGCGGAACACGTCATGAAAACTCCAGTCTTGGAACTCATCATAATTAGTACACACAGTATTTTTTTCTCTTAAATAAAATCATTGTAAACTTAGTTCTTGACTGGTCGTCCTCTTGTTTTACCGTCAACCAACGTATTTGCTTTTATCATCTCGCTATCAGGTAACTATCGAAACAGTGTTGACTAGTCTTTTCTCTGTTGGTCGAGCTCTGTTTCTCAATTACTCCTACAGTGTTCAGATTGCGCTCAATATCTCCTACTGGTTAATTGACCTCATTTAAGTTCAGCTGGAGCACAGGAAGTTCGTTCCCAATATTACCAAGCACCTGTAATGAGCCTAGGACTCACAGAAGGATCAGACGATCATCCTAAGTGGCCAAGAACGACCTAGAGGGAAGAGCTATCCCTGAAACCTAAAAAGTTGTCGAAATTGACCGTGAAGGTCCGCCCGCAAAGAATGAAGTTCCATCAAAGTACTCAGTTGACACGCTGTTGCACGTTTCATAATTGCGGATATAGTCCTTAACCTAAGGAACCATTATAGGCCAATAAACCACAACCGCAGTCTAGCCAAGGTTTTACTAAGCCTCCATGTGCACTCAAAGAATGATCATGGGGACCTCAGTCGTCAGCTCCTCCCGAATCCAAAGCTTCCAAGCCTGTTGTTTCTACAGCTCATCTCCTGAAGCATGATTGGTTCGTTTGTATACCAAACCATCGCACAACTGCAGATCGGAGACTTTTTTTTGGAATTCTCCCTATTACGCTCGATCAGTTGCAAATAGTCCGCAGACCGAAAATGTGTTCGCCCCCGAAAATGGGTTCCCACTTCTCTCCAAAGCATCCACCTCCACTGGTCAATAAATTCGAGGTAAAGAATCCGGAACCAGATATTGTGTTTGATGATGAACGAGAATGTGTCTTCAATATACGCTCGGAATTTCCGCACTGCCTCCACCGCTGCCGGATATTGCTGCTCAGTGACAGTGTAATTCCGCTGAGGCTAAGTAAGCTTCTTCGACATATACGCTATAGGAACTTCATCTCCTCCCTCTGTCTTCTGCATCACCACTGCTCCTATATCATGCTGACTTGGGTCACAATGTATGGCGAAACCTTGGAGAACTTGAGGCTATGCTAGACTGGAGCCGAAGAGAGACTCGTTTTCAGAGCGTCGAAGGCCGAGATGGCTTCCTCAGAGCAGCAAAACTGACGCTTCTTCTGAAGCATGGCTGGCAATGGTTGGCACAAATCGCTGATACCACCCACACATCCCAAGATACCGCCATAGTTGCTTGACGATTTTCGGCCAAGGAAAATTTTTGATGGCGTGCACCTTATCGGGATCGGTACAAATCGTCCCATTACCGGTGATGTGGCCCAAGTATCGAACCTTCTTCATGGCAAACTTGCTCTTGCGGATGTTCAACGTCAAGCCAGCGCATCTCATACAGAGAGCCACTTCTCTTAAGAGCAGCAAATGCTGGTTAAAGGTCTCTTTGATGAGCAACAAGTCATCCAGGTATACAAAAACTTGATGACGTAAGTAGGCAGGGATCTCCTTGTCCATTAGTCGTTGCATAGTTTGGGATTCATTGCAGATCTCAAAGGGCATGATTACGAACTGATAGAGCGGCCACCCTGGAACGGTGAAGGCAGATCGAGACTCGTGATGAATCTAGCCTTCGGGAGAAGACTGAAAATTCCCTGGATGAGAGGTAAAGGATAAGCGTCCTTCACGGTTACACTGTTCACCTCACGCGCATCAAGGCAAAGTCGCACTTTTCCAGGTTTCATCACAAGAGTGACTAGCGAAGACCAGGTGACCAGGAATTCTTCAATGACTCCCACAGCCAGCATCCGATCAATCTCTTCGTAGAGGAGCTTTCCGATGGCGGGAGGGACTGAGAAGTGTCTCTGCTTAATCAGTTTATTATTTCCGACTTCGATGACGTGTGTCGTTAGACTTGTACGTCCTAAGCCCTCCGACACGAAAGACGGAAAACTGCCAATGACAGCCTCGAGCCTTGCTCGCTGGTGTGTCGTCAACTGGTGTTGATAGACGTTCTGGACATTTTTGATGGAACATATGGAAGGTGTAAATAGGTCTTGTCCGAGTCCGAACTTGCGTACAAAATCAGCTCCAAGCTAAAGATTTTGAGTTAACGACGGGATAAGTAGGAACGACACCAATCCCGAAACGTGATACCAGCCGACACTCTGCCTACTGTTGAGTGGCTAGTCCCGTCGGCTGTCCTGAGATCGATGCATAATCTCTCCCGTCGTTAACAATTTTCCGGGCAAAATCCGAAGCCAAACAACTTATGGTGGCTCCGGTATCAATCAGCGCTAAAACACGTTCACCCCAGACTGTGACATCCGCATACGGGCGAATATCATTGCTGGGCCGACTTGTGAGAACGGCAGAGTAGTAGAGATGACGGATGCGAGATGTCTTCCTCCTTGACCCCGCAAAACTTTATTAGGGGCATCCTCTGAAATAATGGCCTGAGGATGGGAGGGTATCTCAGGAGTCGCGCCTCTATAACGATCTGGGGCAGAAGAGACCATGATCGGGATTGCGATCTATCGTGGATCTTGCCTCTCGATTGCGGCACTCGGGTCAGGGGACTTACGGCTCCACGCGCGCGGTCGAGCCGTTTTTTTTTTATTCTCCAATTTTAGATCGCTTTGTGGTTTTCATCGTTAGGGCGTCGCGAACTTCTTTTTAGGTTCCTGGGATAGCTCTTCCCTCTAGGTCATTCTCGGCAATTAGGATGATCGTCTGATTTCTCTATCTCCTTTAAGTTCATAGCAAGGTAGCGGTAGCGAAGCAGTAGACGAAGCAGCCATCCCATCCGCTAAATCAATGTCAAGTTGGCCAGAGAAGAGTTTCACGTGGTGGCATCAGGAAATGCTATGTTCACTGTGATTCGTTTGTTGTTGGTGGATTAGGCGAATGCTCTGACTCCGCTTGAGGTTTCACTGGTTGACGCTACGAACAATTCCAGTGATATCCCTATCCCATGTATTTAACAAGAGGCTACCAATGCTAAGTTGCACGAAGCTCAACTGACACTCACTCTGGAAGCGAATTTTCTCCAAAGTCCCGTCACGCTTTTCCTTTTTGGCGGTTGCCACACTTGTGGCAGTTAACGAAATACGTTAAATATCCCACCTCAAAACTATCCAGGTATGAGATCTGAGTTATCGAGACCCATTCGAAAAAACTCCACCCGACTAGCTATTGCCTTAGATCTTTAATCTAAAAAAAAGAAGCCCTTTCATTTCGTCCAATTCAGTCTAGACTATCCCAATTCTCGGAATGACTTCTACTTTCACTAACTTCTGGTCCAGTTTGCTTTACCGCACTATTTTCACTGAAGATAAGCTTATTCGTGATATTCTCGAACTGGAATATCTGAAGATCAGGATTGTAAATTGTAATCCTCTCCTGCACCTCTAGTGGTCGTAGTATACGCCTTTGAACCTGTGCTCTAGGAATTACAAACCTTTTCTCAGAGTTCAAATCCCAGTTTGCTTGATGGAGGGAAGAACGAAAGGGAAGGGAAGGATTCGTACTTAACAGAAATATGATGTGATGAAGCGAAGTTGCATCGATTCGTGTCGTACATTTCAAGGACGCGAATTGAGTAGCCCAACCTCTTTGATGAGAGGCCAACAGTGGACGATTTACTTTTTCAGAAGCGTTTGCTTGCAAAAGTACAACGCAGTATAATCATGTCGAATACGATATTGTTCTAAAAACCGATCTTATCGGCCCAGGGATACCAAACACATGAAAGATTCCATTCTCTGAATATTCTGTCTACACATTAGGCGTGAACTGTTTGACCGGCTTTTAAAAGGTGAACTTCGAGAAACAGTTGATTACTGCTATTGATCTAGTATTTCCTGCTTGAAATCCGTATGTATGTATGTAAATGGTCAAATACCCTATCGGAAAAGAGTTTTTTTTCCTAGTGGAGTCGGGGCGTTTGATTAAGAGATTTTGAGGTTTTGCACATTTCACAGGTAAGGATGCACTCTTCAAACTGTAAAGCCATTTATGCCAATTGAACGCCAATTGCCGTATAATACAAGATTTTACCAGCTTCATCAGAATCCAAAGCTCCCTACGTAGTGTATTTTTCCTTGGCATGAGTAAGCTCTTTTGCATATACACCATGTAGATTTCATCTCCTATCTCAGTTTTCTGCATTAGCATTATTTTAATTTCACGTTAACTAACTTAACCAGCATTCTACTGATTCGGTCTTTTCCACTGTGCCGAAATTATTTTTTCCTTCTCCTCCTCCATCTACGATTCATTCTTCCGAACGTATGCCCCCTTGTGATATTCTGTGTATATTTTCCCTGCCTCAGTCCCCCTTCTCTGTATGAGTATTTCCTCGACAGATTAGCGGAAGTCCTAATCGTTTTGTACCCCTCACTTCCTTTCATCATCTGTGGCTTCTGGCTTATTACTCCTGGCCTTCCCTCACTCACTAATAACTACACCCATCATTCGCTTCCTTTATCCACTTTCATATACACCTGTGCCGCCCTCCAGTTTAACCTTCCAAGAAACCACTTAGATCGCACTCTTGACCTGAACCTTACATTGTTCCTGACGTCCATCATCCTACTCTCGAGTTCGATGCTCAGATATCTCGACTCCACTCCCCTGTCGCACGCAAGCCTATCATGTTCAACTTTCGTAAGGTGAATTTCAATTGTTTGAACTCAGCCTTGGCGGCAATCAGCAGGGTTCCCCTCCTCTCTCCATTAACGTGTGACCAAGCACTCAACACCTTCTATACCATTTGAACTGGTCTTCTTACCTGTTATGTCCCCTCCTCTCCTAAACGCTTACGATCTTACCCTGTCTGGTTCATCGCTAGAGTTCACAAAAACCTCGTCAAAAACACATTGCGAGGAAGAAGTTCTTGTTTTCTAGAACCTATGCTGACATAGTTTTTTTTAAAACTCTGCCTTCCACGGTCAAATCCTTAATACGTAAGTCCAGAAACGAATATCTGACCAGTGTTCGGGGCTGACTAAAGCGAAAAACTCCAAACGTCACCTCTGGTCCCACATTCGCAACACCCGCGGCACTGCCCAGCTATCTCCTCCATCCATTAAATTCACCCTGTAGTTTACTCTATCTATGTTCCCTCTCCTTCCTCCTCTTCCCTCCTTCCTCTTTCTTACCTTTGTCCTTGTCGAGTACCTCATTGGCAAACTTGATGCCAATATCGCCCTGGCTACGATGACCTTCCAAACTTCTTTTTGCTGATCAGTCCATTTCCGCCAAATGTGCATTCTATTTACACTAACTTTGCTAAAGCCTTCGACGCTGTAAATCACAAGATATTTCTATCCAAACTCTCGTCTCTAAGCTTTCCCATTCCACTTGTTTTATCGCTTGCCTCTTACCTTTCCAACCGATCCTGCCGCGTCTCTTTTGACGGCTGCACTTCCCGCACCTTTCCCCCTCCTCTGGCGCCTCACAGGGATCTATTCTGAGTCCTTTATTATTTTTTTATCAACGACCTTCCTCCCTTTACTTGTACCTATTTGATCTATGGTGACGACCTTGAGCAGTTTTCCGCCATTTCGTCGCCTATGGACTGTGTTTTCCTTCAAGCTAACCTAGACACTCTTTTTCGTTGGTGGCCTGCTATTGGTTTAGCACTAAACGTCAGAAAGTGTCACTCTATATGCTACCTAACATACATACATGCTATATCATACCTAAAATCCACTCAAGACCTCGGAGTCACTTTCGACAATGAGCTCAGCTTCGATACCCATTGCCTCGAAGTTATCAATCACAATTGTCAGGCTTTATACTAGCTCCTCCTCTGATTTGGACTCCATCCAACCTTCCTTAGCTTTCTTCAATTTCCTCGTGAGGAATACTCTCTAGTACTGCTCCGTGGTCTGGTCAACTTCCCGTAGCTGTGATTGTTTTACCCTTAAAAATGGCCAACGAAAATTCACCCATTTCCTTTTTTTTAAGAAAAAGTTCCCTCATTTGAACGTCCGCTCCCTACAACAGTGTAAATCCCACCTCCATTTATGCACATTTTTTAAACTTTTCTTAGGTCTGAAGGGCTGCTTTGCGTCTGACGACATCACCTGCGGTCCTGCGGCTTATAACACACATAACGCAGACATTTTCAACGTGTCCTTCCCAGAGCTCGAAGTCTACTTCCATTCCTCGATTCCTAAGCTTTTCCAAACTTAAAACGCACATATCGCGTTTGAAGGAAGAGTTTAAAAATAATTAAGGATTTAATGAAAAGGGGGTCTTGACCAAAACTTATAATTCTGATATCGTCCCCATGCTGGCATAGCAAAAACAATTCCCTCCAGATTTATTATTTTCCATAATCCCACATTGGGCGCCAGAATGGTAAAGATTTCAAACCACTTTAATTCGCAATTGCGAATACAGATTGCAACTGTTGCAGTAAACCAACTACCTTTTTGTGTTACTTAGAGTAATTTTACGAGCAAAACGGTAAGAGTCTGCCATAAGGAGATTTGCGAAATCTAAAGGGCAAAACATCTTTCACTGGAAAGATTTTTCAAATGAGAAGTTTTTGATTCCGTAGCTTTCTTACAGAAAATTGGATAATGGAATATAGGTTGCCGTTCGTGATTTATTTTTCTATTCCCGATCTACGAGGTTAGATATTTGCAATGAATTCATTTTAAGCGCTAACAGAGCAAACAAATTTTAAATGGCAAAACCTCTACCTGCATAACATGATCCAATATCTCCGACGCACCGTGATACAGCCATTAAAATCATTAACACGTAAAACTCAATACAACAAAACAATTGAATGTTTTCGTTGAATTCAATAGAATTACAAAATCACGATCAACCAAAGTGACAATACTAAACTACAAAGTCCGAAATTAATGTTCTATTGTCTGGGCCCAAAAACATGTTCGTTTGTTTTATGACTTCGCAAATACAAAATAACAAGAAGCTGATTGAAGCTTCTTCAGCGGAAAACAAGGGGGTAACTATTTCACATGGTTTTAACAATAAACAGGGTTTTTTTTATTGGCCAGACGGGAGCTGAGAATTAATTTTCCTTGCGGGAAGTTTTGCTGATTCATCAAATTTGATATGCAGAATAATCAAAATTCATCGTTTATTGCTTGATCGTGTAATAGTTAGCTTAGGTAATTAGTTCCTCATCTGATATCCTACGGGCTCCTAGCCTAAACTAACTGTATATAGTATGTCAAACTTAAAAAATTATTTGCAGTGATCTTGCGAGCGCAAACTTCAACAATGTTTACTTAATTTTAGAAAATGGACCTTATCCAAAAGATAAGGATAGAGGATAAAAGGCTTCTCAAGAAGTGTGGGGTAGTTTTACGGAAAATGAAGACTGCTACTATCGTCCAGAGGAGCATTTCTATGGTTATCACAAAGAGCATAGTGGAGATCGAAGAAGTCCTGGGCCTCATAAGACACCAGTGAAACTCCAGGAAGGTAGCCGAAAATGAAGTAGCGCAGTCGGTAATTGAACAAATGTGGTGCCCTTAATCTGTCAGAGGGGAAACAAACAGCCGATAAAAGCAATTGAGGGTAGGACACCGAGAATCCACCACTAAGGGCGCAGCTAGAAGAAGTCAGTGAGGTGGTAACCAAACAGACCAAGTAACGTCTACAAGAAGAGAAAATTCAACCACAACAGCGTAAGTTGAATAGCGACGGCAGTGATGACATTATAGCAAGGTAGGCGTTATCTACGGCGACAATACTAGCGCCAAAAAAATCCGTTCCTCGAGAAGTCCGAAGAACAAGGCCAAGCCAGAAAACGCTGGGGTAGACGTTTAATCTATCTAGCAGACTCGAACCGGCGATATAAATACCTATCGAGCTTGGGTCGAAGACCGAAAGAAGAGTACGTTCTGCGAGGCAGTCCAGAGCATTCTAGACACAGAAGCATTGGTTTCCATCCTAGAAACCATCTGCACCCTAGAATTATCTGACGAACACGGAAGAGGTGAAAGAAGCGATAAAAAGGGATTACCCAGATTTGATCAACCACAACGTGGAAGTTACATCTGTCAGTTCCAGAGGACAAAAAAGTTGCACATTGTCACTGTCTCTGTATAGCGCGAGCCAACTTTTTCATTGTGGGAAAATAAAGATTCGATTTTTTGCAGGATAAGAGCAGGTCCAACAGTTCCAAATGACAGTACAGTAACACTTTGTGTTACAAGTGTATCCAACCAAAACTCAAAGTCAACACCTGTAGTCGTATAAATGCTGTGTTCATTGCAAGGACCGCGGTCTGCTGAAAGAAAATGTGGCTTATATTTCAAGTTCCGGGTGGTGTTAAGTCTTCAAAGAATAGTTACAGAAAGAAAAAAGCCAAGCACCATGATCATCCTGCAGATTGTCGAGACACACAAATTTTGGAGATGACCCCCATTTCGACGCCCTGGTTACGAGGGCACTATCCCTGACGTAACCTTTTCTATGGAGTTCTTAATTTGCAATGATAAAAGGTACTGGAAGATTGACTAAGTGAGTAATGGTTCTTCCCCATGTGTTGATGTCTGATAAACACCTACCGGTAAGAATATCGGGAAAATTGATCTTGAACAATTTCCTGAAGGTCTTTTCAGAAGAGTAAATAAGCGACAAGATCTAGGCGTGGACAGAAGAATTGCACCTGAGTCATTCAGCACGAGCCAACCCACTCAGCAATGAGCCACATCACTGCATCTTTCAGTGCACCAGGTCCCAAAAAGAAACTTCGCCACGGAAAGTTACCTGTCTACTTATGAACGACTCAGTCTCAGACTTCGAGGGATTATTCAGCGTGCAAGAAGCCAGCAGAATATAAGAGCGAAAAAAAGGGACTCCGCCACGAACTTAATAGGTAGAAAGCATGTCGCTGACAGATGCTAATTAGCCACAATAACAGGGAGCCATAGCGCTTCGGGTATAAGCTGGCTGTCAAAAAGTCCGGTGCACATCGATCACCCTGTCCCATCATCGTCATCAACGGCGCAACAACCGGTGTCCGGTCTAGGCTTGCCTTAATAAGGAACTCCAGACATCCCGGTTTTGCGCCGAGGTCCACCAATTCGATATCCCTAAAAGCTGTCTGGCGTCCTGGCCTACGCCATCGCTCCATCTTAGGCAGGGTCTGCCTCGTCTTCTTTTTCTACCATAGATATTGCCCTTATAGACTTTCCGGGCTGGATTATCCTCATCCATACGGATTAAGTAACCCGCGCACCGTGAAGGTAGACTGTACATCTCAGGTTGTTCTTCCCATGATGTCGATATTGTCAGCGTACGCCAGTAGTTCCGTGGACTTGAAATGGATGGCGCATCTCGCATTTATATCTGCATCGCGAATCACCAGGGCCAGGTTTAAGAGGACGCATGATAGGACAACCCCTTGTCGTAGATCTTTGTTGATGTAGAATGGTCTCGAGAATGATCCTTCTGCTTTTATCTGGCCTCGCACATTGGTCAGGGTCAGCCTAGTAAGTCTTATCAATTTCGTTGGGATCCCGAATTCTCTCATGGCGTGTACAGTTTTACCCTGACTATGCTATCATACGCGGCTTTAAAGTCGATGAAGAAATGGTGCAACTGATGTCCATATTCCAATAGGTTTTCCATCGCTTGCCGCTGAGAGAAAATCTGACCTGTTGCTGATTTGCGTCGAGTGAAGCCTCTTTGGTATGGGCTAATGGAGTTCTGGGCGTAGTCAGTCTTATTAATTTCGTCAGCATTACGAATTCTCTCATGACCTATTATAACGGTCTTAAAGTCGATGATAAGAAGGTGTGACTAATGGACATATTCCAACAATTTTTCAATCGAATGCCCCAGAGAGAAAATCTGATTTGTTGCTGATTTTCCTGGTAGCCTCTTTGATATGGGTTAATTATGTTCTAGACGCATGGGGCTATCCGGCCTAGCAAGATAGCGGAGAATATCTTATAGATGGTACTCAGCAACGTGATACCTTTATAATTGCTGCACTGCGTGATATCTCCCTTTTTATGTATGAGACAGATAATGCCTCGTTGCCAGTCGTCAGGTATTGATTTGCTGTCCCATACTTTTAGCATCAATTGATAAATCACTTGGTGTAATTGGTTGCCTCCATACTTAACCAATTCGGCTGTAATTCCATCGGCTCCTGGCGAGTTATAGTTTTTAAGCCGATGAATTGCACGCACCGTTTCTCCTATGCTTGGTGGTGGCAGCATTTGTCCATCGTCTTCAGTTGGCGGGACATCCAACTCGCCGATATTTTGATTGTTGAGTAGTTCATCAAAATACTCAACCCATAGCTCCAATATGCCCATTCTGTCGGAAATCAGATTTCCCCCTTTGTCTCGGCAGGATGAACATTGAGGTGTATAAGGCTTCATCCTGCTGACTTTTTGATATAACTTTCGCGCCTGGTGCGGTTGCTCCCTGTAATTTTCTAGTTCACAGATTTGTTGGTTCTCCCAGGCTTCCTTTTTCCGTCTGGGAAGTCGCTTCTTCGTTTGACGGAGATCGTGATAAGTCTCTGCTCATGCCCGCGTTCTTTGAGAATGCAGCATCATTACTCCGTATGCAGCATTCTTCCGTTCCGTTGCTAGCTTACATTCATCGTAAAACCAACCGTTGCGACTCTTTTTGCGATTGCAGCCAAGTATGTTTGTGTTAATGATACCGTCCCTCAGGTGATTGTGGAGATCACCGCTCCGCCATTCCGATTCCTTTTGCGACTGGGGCCAAGTATGTTTGTGGCCGTATTAATGATAACGTTCCTCGGGTGGTTATTAAGATCATTTGTTGATGCTTCATCTCCAGGATCTCTATTGACTGCGGTTATTGCGGCATCTATTTCCTCCTTATAGGTGTTATGGGGGCTATGTTTTGGATGGCTTCAGTGTTAACTCTCACTCGATTGGGGATTCTAGGTGGTGTTGTTATGCGAGCTCGGAGCACCATTCCAACGAGGTAGTTATCCGAGTCTATATTGGTCCCCCAATATGTTCTGACATTCATCAAGGCTGAGTGGAGGCGGCGTTCGATCAACACGTGGTCAATTTGGTTGAAAGTGGTCCCGTCTGGAGAGTCTTACGTTTGCTTGTGGACCGCTTTCCCCACAAACCAGCTACTTCCAACAACCATTTCGTGTCACACTGCTAACTGAATAATCAAATGTTCGCCACAAATTTAAAATTTACCGTAGTGTTATCCGCCCAGTCGCCCTTCATGGTTCTGAATGTTGGCAAGTACAAAAGACAATGAACGGCATTTTGTGGTAATGGAGACGAAGATTTTGCGTTTGACTAGTAGCGTAACACGCGTTGTTCACATCCGAAAGGAAGATACATATCCCCCATCGCTGCACCAATCGAGGAAAAAACGCGAGGGCGTCTGATATCGTCATGTAATTCGCGCTAATGAGAATTCAATGTGAGGTTGGTCTGAACATCAAAGTCGTTGGTAAACTACCAAAAAGCAGGCCGAAACCGAGGTGGCTTGATACGCTGGATGGGGATTTGAAAGCCTGGAGACAGCACCCAGGTCAGGCCTTTGATAAAACGTAGTGGCGAAACCGATCATGACAAGCCGACTGGATTATGAACGAGACAGAGGCTAAAGAAGAAAAACCAGCCACCAAGAGACATTAGAGCGGGGGAAGAGGCTCCATAGCTAAGGCCTAAAGTTTAAGATGCAATTCGTCAGGGGTTTTCCTTGCCTTCAGTGATGGTTCCGTGTGCACGAAAGATCTGTTCGCCGGTTCCCCCTTCTAATTTTGTTGAGCTTTTTTCAGATTCTAGTCAGGTGAAGTGGAGAACGACAGTGTCCAAAATGAGATGTACGCAAACTGAAGAGACACTTTCGTAGAGCTTGTAAATGCAGCTGGCGGACTAACCAACTTTCACTATTTCTTCAGTTTCTAGGATAGCTGCACCCTCATGGTAGAACATAGTTAACCTGGTAGCTTATTTTGGGCATTTGCTGCACCCTACCCATTTCACAAATTGAGCAAATTGGTGGAAACTTTTTATACTCTATCCATAATTGCATCAGGCTGACTGAAAGCTTTGGTTTCCGTGGTATTTTTTGTTAGTCTGACTCCCCTTGTTTAATTTTCCGAACCCAGAGCAATTTGGCCAAGAACTACATTCCAAGGAGAAAGCAAGTAGGTGTTATTAGTATAATTTAAATGGTTGAGGAAGGATTTTATGACCCATTGAATCTCGCCACGTCGTCAGAGGAAGGCGGCATTGAAAACGCCATCGGTAGCGAAGGAATCAGCTTTGCACTTAAAATCCCTGCGAAATTTTACCTCGAAGCAGTGAAGTTTTGGCTGAATTTGTTGAGAGTAGTTATTCTAATTCGAATTTTTGGATAGCTCAGATTATTTGCGCTGGGTTCAATTGCTTTACCACAATTCGAAAAGTAAAGTTCGAAGTGTGGCGGGTGTATCAAAACCGCTTCGTGTCCCTGTTGGTGTTCATCAAGGAAGCACCCTCTCACCACTCCTCTTTGTTCTTGTTATGGACATCGTCACACGGGATATCCAACGTCCTGTGCCCTACACATTGCTTTATGCAGATGATGCTTTCCTAGCATCTGATAGCAAAACTGATCTCGAGCGACTTGTCCAAAAATGGTATGACCGCCTCATGCAACATGGTCTCAGATTGAATCTAAACAAAACTGAATTTTTGACATTTAAATACCTCGGGTCAACGCTATCAGCCAATGGAGAACAGTGTTATGAAATTATTTCACGCATTAACGCAACCTGGATGAAGTGGCGTTCCACAACTGGTGATCTTTGTGATTGACGTATCAACGAACGTTTTAAATCTAAAATTTTACCGCAATGTCATTCGTCCTGTCGCTCTCTATGGTTCTGAGTTTTGACCAACTATAAAAGACAATGTACGACGTCTTGCGGTAATGGAGACGAAGATGTTACGTTGGACTAGTGGCGTCACACGTTTTGATCACATCCGAAATGAGGATACTCACCAGCGTTATGGGGTTGTACCGATCGTGGAAAAATTGCGACAGAGGCGTCTTCGATGGTATGGTCATGTAATTCGTGCTAACGAGAATTCACTTGCCAAGATTGGTCTGAACATCGAAGTCGATGGTAAACGACCAAAAGGGATGCCGAAACAACGGTGGCTTGATACGCTGGATGGGATTTTAAAAGCCTCAAGATTGCACCCAGATCAGGCATTCGATAGAGCCAAATGGCGAAACTAATCACGACGAGCCGACCCCGCGTGTGAACGGGAAAAAGGCTGAAGAAAAAGAAGATCTGCAAGATCCTCTACATCTCTTGAAGAAACTTGTATCAATCTTCATTCTTCCTACGTTTCCATATTTTCTCTCGTTGTTTGCTTCAATCAACTGTCATAGCGATTTTTAAATTTGACTAATTGTCACAAATATTCCTTTTTTCAAAGATGTTAATAAAATTTCAACAGAATTCTCCAGCATTAAATCTGAACAAGGAAAGCTTTTCAATTCCAATATTTATCCCCAAAAGTATCTTCAGAAAATATTTTATCAGGACAAGATATCATTGTTGCAGATTTGTTAACATTCTCATTCAATGGAAAAAAATAAAAATATCAGAATACATTCCACAGTATTCATTCGGCTTGAATTTAAATCATAAACGCATGCTCCATACAGACTCCAAACCACCCGTTTTGCAGCACCCCCATCGGGAAAGGGTCATAGAAGTTTATCTCTCAGCAAACCATAGACCGCAGAATCTTCATAGCCCATTGACTGCAGGCGTTTGCTGCTTCCACCCCAGGGTCCATTGGAAAACTTGGTTACGACTTGAGCCTCGTTTTCGGAACAAGAAGGAATATTGTACTTACACGGAACCTCGAGGTTATCTAGAATAGTGGTCGCATTTTTCGTTGTTGTCATGTTCGGGAAGCCAGTTCGCAACTGCGTGTCTACTACGTTCGGTAATACCACAGCTTCTATGAGGAGGAGGTGAAACATTGTCCTCAGCGTTCTTCCGTTTTGTTTGGGCCTTCTGTTGATTATCGAGGACAAAGCGGCGATGGAGACATAAATTTGTAAGGTTGTCCGATGATTGCGACATTATAATGTTGCCATTCATGTTGCGCTGTTGTGTACACACGCACGATAGTTATGAAATATGAGCCACAAGAAGTTCAATGCGAATAAGTTTCTGCCTGGACCAAGATGTTAAGATTTTATCTGGTATTTAATTCTAAGAGGTTTTGGATGGTTATGAATTATGGTTGCGGGTGAAACAACAAATTTTGAACTTCAGTTGCGGAGTGCTAAATCTTGTAAGAAATTTCGGACATGTTCGGAAGATAAATGTCAGTATAAATGACATATTATCTAAAAATTCCGTATCTTTTAACATGTATAGCAATTAGGTAGCAAAATCCATTTGATTGTTCAACTCATTCAAGGCACACCTATAAAACATGACTGTATTTTTGCAAATAGATATTTCAGTTTATTCTTGGATAACAATAAAAATGAGGGAATCGCGTCATTATTATTATTAAAAATCAATTGAAAATCATCAGTTCCATGGTCGAAATAATTGAAAGTTTAAGCAAATTTACTAATAAAAATAAGCAAAAACATTCTTACAAGGCGGGGTCCAATATGAAATTCATCGGACTCTTGTTAACAAAAATGCCGACATATTAAAGTGTGTTCAATTGTCCTAAAGCGGTAATTAAAACTTGTTGCAGTAGCAGCTTATCAAAATGCGTACAAGTTTTGTTCAAACATCAGAAACATTTCAATCACTCCCAGAATAATTTTGGACATTGAAAAATGTGTGCCTATTTGTAGGTGGTATGAAAACCTGTCAGGTAGAAACAATGAATAACTTATGATAACTCCATTGCTGATCCATTTTATCATTTTTTTCCTTGTTTATTACAATTCCTATTTCATTTTCAGTCCAATTAAAGCGTAGCCAACAAGCGCTCAGACATTTGTAATTTTAATTTTTAATTTTCCAACAGACAAGTTTGACATGCGAAAAGCCGCGGAATAGCGTTCTAAGCAATAAAATGGTGGAAAAGATACAACAAGTAAAAAATGAAAATAATATAAATGATAAAATTTACATAAAATTATCATGAATTTCACCGGTGGACATATTTTATGACCTATGGGGTCATTAAGAAGTTAAAATGGAAAGAAGACATGGTTCTAGAAGTTTTTCGGAGAGAATAAAGTTGTTGGCTAGTACAGACAAGAATAGACTGCGGACTAGTGCAAATCATGTATTAATAGCCCACCTGTGACCGGCTGTGGTTTATAGAATATTCATATAGACATTATCACGAGCCATTTTGAGTAATTTAAACTAAAAACTGGATTAATAGACTACAAGGAACTGTACAAGGTTGAAAAATTAAAATTGAAAACTAAAACAAAAATCAATACCCATTTTTCACACAGAGAATAAATTGTGTAACCCATTGAAAGTCGTTTTAGGAAAAACATCGATTTTACTTTGTCGACTCTTATCAGCTTATCTCTTGGTTAGACATGTCACAATGAGGTTTTCCCCCTCAATTATCGTCTTCTTACCTGCATTCGCCAATTACAAATGTTAATACAAAACATTGAGTCGTGTATAATTTGCCCCGAACTTGTGCCTACAAATTAAAAGTTTGGACTATAATCTTTTCTGTTTGTAAAGTAAAAATGAATACTCCACGGAAACGGCTACTGTAGTTCAAAAAGGTTAACATTGTATAAATCAGTCATTAACACCAACAATTTTTTCCATGTTTTATTTTTAGTCACTAATGACATGCTTGCTATCGAACTTTTAAATAAAGGAAAAACGCAGTAATATTTCCCATGAATAGAGGGGAAAATGGCAAACTCTCTGGTTTCTAATTACAAACATATTTTATAGAAAAGAAAAAAACATTTCAGTAGTTTCGACAGGCAACTTCCAACTTCTTCCTAAGTTTTTGTTACTTTCAGGAGCGAAATCGGCTCGTCGTGATCGATTGAGCCATTTTGCTCTGTCAATGGACTGATCTGGATGCAGTCTCGAGGCTTTCAAATCACCATCCAGTGTATAAAACCATCGTTGTTTAAGTCGGTCTTTTAGTTGTTTTCCATCTATTTCGATGGTCAGCATTCATACCAGTGGATGCCAGACCTATCTAACACAGGTTATTCAGCGCAACTCCACGCTTGAGCTCCAAGTAGCTCTGCCCGCGATGTAGGCATAACCATTAACATGAACTCCCACAAGGGGGCCAACCGCAAATAACCGGGCCGAGCGCATATCATCCGGGAATTCTCCTGGAGCATATGCTTTCAGAGGGCCATCCCGGTTCCATTGATACCCGATAGCTTCCGGTGCGGCTTCGTGGAAAGAGCCAGTTCAGATAAGTCCCTTGCAGACTCGGGTCCGATTGCCTTCCTCGAGAACGTGAGGGTACTACTCTAATATAACATCTTCGTCTCCATTATCACGAGGCACCGTTTATTGTCTTTTACAGCCGCCTAACACTCAGAACCATAGAGGCCGATAGGGCGGACGACATTGGGGTAAATTTTAGATTTGAGACGTTCGTTGATACGTGGATCACAAAGTACATCAGATCTGGAAGGCCACTTGATTCAAGTTGCGTTAATGCGTGCAGTAATTTCATAATGCAGTCAACAATTGGTTAATGAGGAATTTAAATCGCGTAGGTTTTGCTAAGTCACTGTTTGGCAGTAATAATGAACGATTCATAGCGATCGGTTGTCAAACATTCAGTTTTATTCAGATTCAATATGAGTCCGTGCTGCATGAGGCAATCATTCCATTTTCAGACAAGTTGCTCGAGGTCAACTTTGCTATGAGACGCTAGGAAAATATTTACTGTATAAAGCAATGTATAGGGCTCTGGAAGTTGTATGTCCATGTGACAGTGTCCATAACAAGAACAATGAGAAGCGGTGAGGAAGTGCTTCCTTGGTGAACATCGATGGAGACACGAAGCGATTTTAATATGTCGTGTCCCCGTAGAACATACCAGATGAATTCTTTTGCACCCAGTCAAACACCTTCTTTTGATCAACAAATGCAATGTAAAGAGGACGTTACTTCTCACAGTGTTTCCTCATGAGTAACCGTCCAGAATGTGTTGCGTCAGTAGTTCTGCAGTTCTTGATAAATCCAACTCAATTCATTATTATTTGAACAATTTCGCGGATACGATTGTCAAGAATGCATTCAAAATTCTTCATCGTATAGGACAACAACCAAATCGGACGGTAATTCGAGCAATCTGCTGAGCAACCTCTCTTTTCCTTATTGTAAAGGATTGATATCATAAGAAATTACAGTTCACCATAGAAATGGAATCCAATCAGTAAATAGAATACTTACACGCGCTTGCCAGAAAAGACAGTGAATTTATAAAGTTAGCATCAAAACGAGACAAATTAATTATTTCATTTCCAATCTATCCGACCCAGGAGTCAGAACAAGGATATGGTTTACAATACAGTACTCAGAGTACTCACAATGAGTGACCTAGAGAGTTTTCTGGCAACAACAAAGGCAAACTGTTTGGAATTTGACTGAAGAACGGTTTTCGATAAAAGTTATGAAAGGCCACATGGCAAAGATCTTACCCAATACGTACAGCGCATAATGTCTACCTCTCAACCAGCTGTATGTCATGCAGTTCGAAAACATGGGAAGAATCCTGGTAGACTCCTCAGATTAGCAAATAAGATTCGTCTTGAAACTAAAAGGTCCAAACAATTCCATAATTAAACCAATGGAAAACCCAACCACATTTTGGACAATAGGGCCACTGAGCATAAATCATATTTGACAAATAACGAGCTATCCTTATCGCCGAGAAATTTCTATTTCAGTTGTATTTTCCACCCATCAACAGCTTCAAATCACTCGAAGTTGCCTTGATTTCATTTGACACCCAACCGTCGTCAGTCGTCGTTTGCCCCCTTTACTCTCCCCAAGAGTCCTACGAGACCCTCGATTTCCAGCGGATTCACTCCTTCTAGACCTCGCAGCCAAGGGCAAAAGATAAAGCCTGGCACTCAATAATAGGGGGAAATTTTAATACCTGCAACCAAAGTAAGAAAATACCGCACCATTTTCTATTATACACTCATTTTCTATTATACACTATCCCAGTTTAGCTCATCCATTAAGTCTAAACTTAATCTATTATCCAATGACACTATCGATCAAACAGTGCACCCGTTCGCTGGAACGGACTGATTCCAGCCTGCCTTGTCAACTAGGTCAAACCGCTAACAGAATTTACCTTTGTTTATTGACTATCTTCACGAACGCCTCTCTAATATCGAGCCGAGCTCTAAAACGCTCAACGAAATCGGAAAAACTTACTCTTGTCTAGGCAAAATAACCCAATCGATCCCAATCTTACCTCAAAAAATCTTCTCGCCGAAAAGCGAGGATTAAAACCCACCACCCTCACTAAGTTCAATACTGCACTCCGCATATCCAGCATTTGGGAAGCCAGATCAGCGGAACAATGTCATCATTCTGTCGCACCCAGTCTACATAAAACTTCATCCCATTCCCATACCCTCAATAATGCGGAATACCATGAAAACTTCCCTCACATCTATTTTGTCAGACCGAACACAACCACGTCACGATTGACCATGTAAATAACAGAAATCGGCAGGTATCAACAAAATCCGGTCCAAAGGCTTAAAAAATTGTACTCCGTCATTTCCCTCAAAAGCCATGATACTATAGTTACAGAAGTTACCAACTCAAGGGTAACAATGCACACCAGTTTTTTCCTCGTATCCGTCATTTCCCTCAAACGCCATGATACGATAGTTACAGAACTTACCAACTCAAGGGTAACAATGAACACTAGTATTTTCCTCGTATCCCATATTTTGAGCTGTGCCAACGGTGGCTGCAAATCCCTATATCCACTCCGAAAATGCGGCCAACGTACTAATATCTACAAGAACAAAGACCGTTCTAAATGCATTTCCAACCAAACTCTGTATAATTCCTACCGAATTCCCCAGATCAAGGTTAATCGCCAAACACGCTGGTCATTTTTTTCCCAAATGTCAAGCACAACCCCAACTCTTCTATCATCCCAACCATGCAGGTTGACAATAGTTAAGTGTATTTTCCTCGTACTCATTTGTTCCCTTAACCCCTTCAGTCAAAAATTTGAAAACTGTCTTTTCGATTCCGCATAGGTAATTACTCCCAATTCCAATTTTCAAAGCCAATCCATCCTTAACGTCAATTCGTAGCTTCTAATTCTCAGCCCTTTCCTACATGCATCCCACCACCACAATTTCGTCACTCATTCTATATAGGTGGAAGGCAACGACCCTTTGGTAAAGGAACAATGGATTTTGCTACCAGCAGGGAGATAAAAAAATAGCTAAGCTGGCGACAAAACGGTTGGAAAAAGTTCTGGCAAACAAGGAAATTTCAGGATTCAGTTGTGAATTTTCAAAGTTTGCCGGGTTTCCATTATCATCAACGGCGCAACACCCGGTATCCGGTCTAATAATATTAATAATCGTTGGCGTAACAATCCATATTGGGTCAGGGCCTTGAAGTATGTTAGAGCCCTTCATTCAAGACCGTAACGGTACACTACAGTATATTGTAGGAGACAATGTGGTCAGCATTGCGCTCGTCCGAGATTATTACCCTGATTTGACTCAGGTACTCATTCACAGCTGATTCCACTGGTATCCGACATCCAGTGATAAGTCTCTGCGCGTGCCCGCGTTCTTTAAGAATACAACATTACTTGGTATGCAGCATTCTTCCGTTCCGTTGGTAGGTAGGTATTCTTGAGATTCATTGTAACCACAAACAGTGCTATAGGGTAGTCTGGGTAATTCATCAGCATAGCCTCCTTGGGAATGGGAAGATTAAGTACTTAATTGTACATGATGTTCCACATCAATAAGCCTAGTAAGTAGCTCTGTGGGACAACTGCGGAAATACCCTACTTCTCGGGTCTGCTATCAGTACCATGTCGGAGCCTACAGTCTTGTAAATTGATTGTTGGCACTACATAATATTTGCTGGTACTACCCTTCAGACACCCATATCATCTATGATCGTTCGGGCTTTATGGAATCTATACTGTCGATGTAGCTTTCAATATTGTCTAGCAAACTTATGCATCTATAGGAATCCTCCAAACTATCCGGTTCGTCTTAAGGTTTCGGATCTCTAGATAGTATGTTCAGATTTTACCACTTCAATTATACAGGAAACAATCCTTCGGCCATGAAAGCTTCGAATAACTAAATGACAGATCCTATGTATACCTACCCGGTATGCGGTCGAGGCGTAGAGCTTTGTTGTCCGTATACTATGTCAGATTTTCGGCAACATATCTTTGATTATTGCACAAATCTTCGTTGCATCGAAAGATCTCTGGGAGAGCATACCACCCCTCTCTTACTGAAGAAAGAAACATACGAGAGTTCCTCAAAAGATTCTCACTTGCTTTGCCGGATTGCCAATTTGGGATTTCTGCATGCTTCGTTATAGTCCTGATTTTTTTTCTCTGATCTACCGCTTTCTGAACTATTCCACAGCATATGGCGCCTACTTCAATAAATACGCTTTAAATAAAATGCGCTAAATTACGTTTATATCTATGCTTTCCACCAGATCAATGCTCTGTTCTCTATGAGTCTTCGCCGAATAACTTTCAGCATTCGTTGAGCTTCCCTCAACTTTATCTTTTGATGCCTTCGGAATAGGCGAAAATCTCAAAATTAATAAAGTCCTGCGAATAATATCATCCCCTGATCCGGTAGATATTGTAATCTTTTTTGTCACGCAGTAATCTCCCTTCAGCTCATCTTTCTCGCGTTTTCCATAAGTGTTCTTGGTTGCCTTTTGTTTGAACACATCCTTCTCCAAATCTAAGTCACTCATAACATTAACCTATCGATATCTACCGCTCACGCTCCCACATCTCAGTACTGAAAAAAAGCAGCAGTTTCGTCAGGAAAGGAAGGCTCGCAATGAGCTGGAGAAGAAACGTGAGAAAACGAGACTCAAAGGATCGAAAAAGGCAACAAGAGAAGATTTTCGGCAGCATCGCGTTCGCCCTGGTCGGCGGTCGGAACAAGGAGAAGGAAGTGTAACGCACTGGCTTCATGCCAGGCTGCCAGATATGTGGGAGGAGGCGTTCTTACTGGCCGCAGTATGGTCGGTGATCCTCGTCTCCGCTGTGCCGCCACATCACTGCGTTCCCAGCTGATACCACGCGAGTTCAGCGTCGCTCCAGGACTTTAAAGGGGCCCTCATATGGTGGGCGCGGCTACCTCCGAGGGGCGTCCACCCTAATATGAACCTGCGAGCATGTCTCTCTTCCCGGGGATCTCCGGCTGGTTGAATCGACCGCACTCTCGAAACCGCGTCCCTGAGCAGACGCAGCATGCTGGAGTCGCTTAACCCTGCCCTGATATCCAACACAGGGCGGAAAGCTGCAGATTCTCCCCGTACACCATTTCGGCAGGGCTAAACGTAAACTCCTCTTGATTAGTTATGCCAAGACCTAGAAAGACGAAAGGACTGCGACCACGACGGATCGTCGTGAGCTAATATTAAGGCGACCTTCATCGCCTGGTGCCAACGTTCCAGCATCCCATTGAACTGTGGATGGTAAGCACGGGCCTTGTGGCGTTTGAAACCCATCAGCTTGCCTAACTCCAAGAAAAGAGTAGACTGAAATTGCATTCCCTGGTCGGTGATGATTACTGCTGGTACACCAAACCGCGGGGTCCATTCTCGACAGAGGGTTTTGGCACATAATTGTGCCTTAATATCAGTCAAAGGTATTGCTTCACACCACCGCGTGTCGATGATTGTGAGGCAATACTTGAATCCGTGCGGGTCCCGCGAATGGCTAATAATATCGAGATGGATGTGTGGAAGTGCTTAGTCGACCGAGAGAATACGCGTACTTCTACTTTTACGTACTTGTTAATTTTACATTTCTAGCGCGCGATGGACTCTCTTGTCCAGGAGTTTACGTCCTTGTTGGTGGTCGGCCAGAAGTATGTTCCGGTGACTAACCGGTTCATCGTTCCAATGCCTGGGCGCACAAGACCGTGTACTGCATGGAATACTTCCTTGCGAAAATTGACCGGAATAAATGGCTTCGGTCTTTTATCCGAGGTCTCGCAGAGTAAGTAGGAATTCGAGCAGCAGACAGTAGACTCCTTGAAGTTGTATTCAGAGTTGGTCCTCAAGCTCTGAAGCTCTGCGCCGTCTTTCTGCGCCTCGGCGATTGCGATATAATGGACTGTGACATGGGGGGTAGTCGTACGCCGGTATCCTCATCGGCCTCTACCAATTTACTGGTAAATTCGAAGCTCAAGCTACTAAATATACTACCAGATGCAATTTTAATACAATAAAAAACTAAGCTCGCTGGGTACCTCAGCGGCGGCTACTCGAAGCTCAGTACTATCTCTCGTCTACTGTTCATGATTAGATTCTGGAAAGGACCAACATCATTCAACGAATGTACCAAGATCCCTCACAATAAAGGCTGGGGATAAGCGGAGTAAACTTATGGCGCACTGGGCATAAAGGATTACTTCAGAACTCTTTAACTTTACCAAAATTTATTTTTTCGCAATTATGCATCTTTCAGTTAGAAGTAGTCTTCTTCGGAGATTTAGGTTGGTTCTATTTATACTTCTGACTTCACGAAGCGAATAGGTAGAGACTGAATCTGTAATTAAAGCTATTATGTGAGTAGATAAAATCCGGCTCAATAGGTTACGGTGGTCGGGTCACTTAATCCGTATGGATGAGGATGATCCCAACCAGAAAGTCTATAAGGGCAATATCTATGGTAGAAAAAGAAGACGAGGCAGACCCTGCCTAAGATGGAGCGATGGCGTAGGTCAGGACGCCAGACAGCTTTTAGGGATATCGAATTGGTGGACCTCGGCGCAAAACGATGATGATGATGATGTGAGCTGCGTGGCATAGCATCTCGGACGAATTTGATTTCCTTCTGCCGCCGATACAATTCCTTTCGTTTCCGGTGACTTCCTTCATGGCGCTTTAACCAGAGGACGTGGAGAGCTTCGATGAATCATGGCATCTTTCGTCCAATACCTTATGGACCTTGGTCAAATAGCGTTCAATTTGAAGAAGGAGGTAAGCAGAGTTAGAGTAAAAGTTAATACCAATAAAGCCAATGTTCTTAATCGAATGAGTCATGACACTCTTCCTCTCTGCGTTAATGAGCAAAGCAGTCTATTTATCTATCTTGTTAGCGTTGTCTCTGCTGATTGTGGAATCGAACTTGATATCGCTTGATGCATTAAGAGCCCTAAATTCGGTTTCATTGTTTCATCTAAAATCTGAAAATGTAACTATCTTAAGAATATCCATGAAATTGAGACTACTTCGCACCAAAATTCCCTCTCTGCCACCATTGAATTATTCTGATCCGACACAATTATGAACCGGAAACTGCGTACGGGCTAGGTCGGTGAATGAATCGACCTAAAAATACTTGGCGTAGAACAGTGGAGGAAGAGTACAAACTTCTCGAAAAATCCTAAGGTGAGATGAAGCGCATTGACGGGAACTAGCAGCGATGGCGTCTAAATGCGATGCACGCGCTATGATCCACATAGAGGTCTATGGCAACCACATAGTATTATTGAGAATGTTGAAGTTGAATGATAGTGAAATCGTGGTTGAATCGCTCACTTATCCAATCTATTTATTTTATTGCAGTCCAAAGCAATCTTCGACCAGTATCTGTAAAACCTTTAACCAATTCATACCATTATATCTTAAATCAACAGTAGCTCAATTTGGCTACGACAACAACGCGTTTAATTTCCAACTAGCTTTCAGTCCAATAAATTTAAATTATGACTCCCAGTGAAAGTAACAAGCACCTTGGCGAAGTCGTATATTTTATTTTGATTTGTTGTAACCAATTTACCTGCCGTTTGGATTTCTTAATTTTATTTTCCTTTAAATGCTGCAAAACAACACACAACACTTAATTTCAGCCCCATAATTCTTTGTAATTTATTTCTTCCCTAGACGAAATGGTTTGTGATTTCTCCGCGAAACGAGGCTCTGCAGACAGCAAGGTACCGTGCCATTCCAGCACTAATCCCCATCTCCTTGGGAGAAAAAACGACGCAAGGATCAGAAGGGCATTCTTTAAACATCGACACTATACTTAATTTATATCTCTCTCGGCTTCCAATCGTGAATATCGCGCAGCCAATTTGTTTTTATTTTTAATACCTCGCGAGACGCGTTTACTGATGTTCACTTATAGCCTGTACCCAAATGCTCCATATCTCCAAACGAATTAAATTTCGAAATACTCCCAGCAAGTATATGCGCGTATCTGGAGATATGTGAGTATAGTGTGAAGGCAGATAGTCTCCGTGTGTTGATATGTGCAAATGATATAGAAAGTCGATTGTGGCTTCGAGCCGTGCATATACGAGGCTTATGTAGTACGTTCTGCAGTTTCCGCGATAGTCCTCAAAGATCCCAGTTACGAATTCATTGATGCAGAAAATCGAGGCTACACAATCTCAGTCTCTGCACTTTTGTTCGAAACACTTCTCATGGTCTTATTGGCACTTCTCATTGGCTCTTGGCCGGGCGCCGATAGTCTTCGTCCTCTAGGCTCACGTATAGTATGAAGATCGATGTTTAGGATAAGGAAACCTTCGAAATGATCTTCCTCAAAAACAAGACAGCAAAGACATAAACTACCATTGGAAATTCAGGAGATAGAATGTGCGCAATGCCAACAGACAGACGAATTCTGGCGCCTAAAATGAAAATCTCGATATGTTTTTCTGTTGCTTTCCTGACGGAATGGAAGGTACTCGTCGTATTTCATTCGGATATAGGTAGGTGCTAGGTATATTATTTTCTGACCAATTTCTTTCCTCTGCACAATCATATCAGCACGTGAGAAAAGGCAGTAATGTGGAGTTAGTCTTTAGCACTAAAGACTCAGTAAACCATGAGGGAAACTCCACAGGCGAGTCTAATGTCTACAATGCTTCGAAATCAAGCTTATGTAATATTTTAATTACTTTGAGACTATTAGATTTCGAATATTCCTTTAGATTGGGATTCAAATCTAGCTATATCTATAATATACGTTAACGTTTAGTGAATGTGCAATAAAGTGCTGAAAATGTAGCAAATTTCAAATTGATTATCACTACTTCTGGTGCTTAGACATTCATGGGGTAAACAATAGCCATAATCGCTCACTTTGATCCTATTTACTACTCCCCAAAGCAATAATACTTCACCACACGGTTAACACCCAATTTAGAGAGCAGGTAATTAAGCAGTATAAAACCGGCATATGAACGAATGAGCAAAATGTGGCAGAATATATGTACATAAATGTCAGCACACTATCGATTGTTAGGCATTCACATTGAAGACTACCAGGTCACCCTACCTTACTGATTACCTACAATAAGGCATTTAGAGAACTCGTCATATCTGTTGAGGATCCTAGGAGTCCTTAGCCCGCATACACTTGACGACGGACCGGACCACTTGGAAAGCAACTTACTTCCTCTCTTGTGGTTCACGGACTCCTCTTTTTGGGTTAAATACCCAAGCTCAAGAAGAAGGAGAAGGGCTTCTGCCCTAGACGAAACCGTCAGTCAAGATTTCTTCTTCTTTTTGAACTTGGGTGTTAAACCCAAAAAGTTGGAGTCCGTAAACCACAAGAGAGGAAGTAAGTTGCTTGCAAAGTGGTCTGTCAAGTAGATGCGAACTCAGCACTCCCAGCATCCTCGACAAAAAAGAATGCACTTTGGTCTGGTCTAGGTTTGAACTTGGGACGGATTTTACTTCAATATAATTCGCACTCATGTCGTGTTTGCGGTTGTATGTGGATGGAGCGATTACCACCTGTCGCCACTTTAGGCCACGCTGCTCCCAGGGCAGAGGCGAGGCAGCGTCTGATAAGTTGCCTCTGTACTGGATGAAATAGTTAGTCAAGATTTTTTCTTCGTCAAATCTGACAAAAGTGTGACAAAGCAGTTCTGCATTCGAAAGAGAAGACTCTAGTAGTAGTACGACTGGCAATTATAGCGGTATCAAGTTGCTGAGTACCATCTATAAGATATTCTCGGCTATCTTGCTAGGCCGGATAGTCCCATACGCTTAAAACATCATTGTCTCGTACCAAAGAGGCTTCACTCCGGGCAAATCAGCAACAAATTAGATCTTCTTTCTGTGGCAAGAGATGGAAAAACTGCTGGAATATGCACATCAGTTGCACCATCTTTTCTTTAAAGTCGTCTATAAGAGCATAGCCAGGATAAAACTGTACACGGCAGTACGGTATCCCAACGAAATTGGTAAGACTGACTAGGCTGACCCTGACCAATGTGCGAGGCCAGATAAAAACAGCAGGATCACTCTCCGGACCATTCAACATCAACAACAATCTACGACGAGGGGATGCCCTATCAAACGTCCTCTTTAACGTGGCCCTAGAGAAAGTGATTCGCGTTGCAGATGTAAACGCGAGAGGCACGATCCTCTTCAAGGCCACTCAACTACTGGCATACGCTGACGATATTGACATCATGGGAAGAGCAGCGCGAGATGTACAGTCTACTTTCATCCAGATCGAGCAGGCGACGCGAGATCTCAGGCTGCACATTAATGAAGGCAAGACGAAGTACATGGTGGTAACGTCAACACCAAAACCAAAATCGAAAGAACGAACAACAACGAATCGCACTGGTCAAACGAGAAGAATGAAGACAGGAGACCACAACTTTGAGCCCGTTGAAAATTTCTCCTATGTAAGGTCGAAAATCAGAACTGATAACAGCTACGATGATGAAATCCGCGCACGGTTGTTGTCAGCCAACAGAGCCTATTTCAGCTTACAAAAACTGTTCCGTTGGAAACGTCTCACCATAGGATCAAAGCTCTTACTGTAGAAGACAATGATCTTGCCAGTCCTAATGTATTCCTTAGCAAGAAAAATTGCGAACTCTTGACCGCGTTCGAGAAAAGAAGGATGGACGATTCCGTAGTTTACATAACGACGAAATCTATGGACAATACCATGACCGTCAGGTTGTGGATAAAATTCGGCTCAATAGGTTACAGTGGGTGAATCACTTAATCCATATGGATGAGGATGATCCAGCCCGGAAAGATGGTAGAAAAAGAAGACGAGGCAGACCCTGCCTGAGATGGAGCGTTGGCGTAGATCAGGACGCCAGAGAGCTTTTATCGATATCGAATTGGTGGAGAAAGTGGATTCAGGCCAATTTAGCGCATAATCACAAGAGCTCCGTGCCTAACACCAGGTTAAAGAACTTTATCCCAAAGGGAGAGGTAGAGCAAAGAAATGTCCTCAGGATTATCAATGTTTGACGTTAGAAATGTAATAGGTGTTTTGGACTACGGCTAACACTGCAATTTTTTTCTTTTGGAGGGGGCCAAATGATTTTGGTCTGATTTATCTGAGACGAAAACTGGTGTCTTTTTGCAAATCCATGAATGGATTTTGTGGCTTTCTTAGTGACAGGCCCAAAAAAAAAATTTTAATATCTTGATTATCTAGCTGGGCAGTACAGTCTCCTCCCCTCCCTCTCTTCTTGATGTCCTCCGATATCCCACGGTATCTCTGACTTTCTCTCTAGAAGAGTTGACTGCCGTTTTGTTTAGGTACAAACGTGTCTCTGCCCCGGGTGTTGACAACGTGACTTATCAATATGTACCCTGGTTGACGCCTGAAGCCCTCTGGGAAGGACAGGGGCTTAAACTTATCTGATCCACCTGAGGATTGGTCCATTATTCGGGTAGTACCCATTCCGAAAGCTTTTAAGGACCCTGAACTTTTGACGAGTTACCACTATATAGCCCTCATTAATGTGTTTGCCAAACTATTAAATTCGATGATCAAAATTCGTATCAATAATTTAATTGCTGAATAAAAAGTCCTGCCGGCCAACTGTTACGTCTATTCTACAGGCAAATCTACGTCTGCTTGCTTCAATGATGTTCTGTTGTACATCTTGACTGCTAAGGGGAGGAGTTAGCAAGTTTTGGCTGTGGTGCTGGATAAAAAAATGTCTACGAGAAGGTGGATCTTGCGACTCTGTGCGACATAATGGCACGTTTCCGTTTCTCCGCTAAAATTGTTCTATGGGTGTCAAGGATAATGTCCAATCGACGCCTTTAAATAACCCTGGACAGCGTTCAAGTTGGCAATGGAATCCCCTATGGATGCGTCTTAAGTTCAATGTATACAGCATCCCTGCTCAATAAATGTTCTGATAGTATTCAAATCTTCCAATATACGGACGATTTCCTTATTTTGGCAACCGGAGACGATTGGAGTTCGACCTCCAAATGTCTGCAAAGACTGGTTAATGTCTTTGTTGATGAATCCCGTAGGCCCACTACTAATCAACATAACCAAATTCCAATCTATATCCTTTGAGAGAAACAGGGTCACACCCCTGCTTATTAAAGTTGTAATCACACCCTTGCTCATGTCAAGTCCATCACCTTCTTAGGTAGAGAAATAACGAGAACTTGTTCGTTCAGAGATCATTTGAACTCTATTATCCCGAAAACCTTAAAGCTTGGCAAGCTGAATAATTTTGCAATTGGTTTTTCTTGGGGCCTCACACCCAGAAGGCCACCAATCTCTATAGATCGGTGGTAAGACCCATCTTGGAGTATGCAGCCACCTCCACCATAAATCCACCCAGATACTTTGAAAACAAGTTTAACTCTATATCTACTTGTGTTTTGAGAAGATGCCTGCTTTAGCTAAGAAGCTGCCGCTCCGTTTTAGAAAGCCCCTCTTGGCGGCCCAAGAACTTCTTAAACTAAAGGAAACGAATTCCAAAAGCTATAATTTGATGGGGCAAAACCCGGATGCTGCAACTGGTCTGTCCTCGATCTATAGGTCGTTCCGGAGTAGTGTTTGACAGTGTAGTTCCCAATGAAGTTTCAAATGAGGTTCATGTCATCTTGTCTGAGGGGAACGTATGGTAGGGCCCAAGTCGCGGCTGCTTGTGGCAGGTTGACCGATGAAGTTCCCGTGGTTTCAAATGAGGTTCAGGTCATCTTGTCTAATGATTTGGGGGAACGTATGGTAGGGCCAAGTCGCGGCTGCTTGTGGCAGGTTGACCGATGGCTTTAAATCTAGAGGTTTTCTGGTCCTGGCGTCGGATGCTGCCTTCAGGCGTGATACGTGGTTTGGGCTGTGCGGTAGTTCTTACTTGAATGTTAGTTTTAGAGGTTTTGGCGGCTGAACCTTTTGCTGTCCTTTAGCTTTCAGGATGGGTGAGGAGAAGGTTGCCATCATTACAAACTCTCTCCAGACATATAAATTACTCAAACACACTTCGCGATCGTACTACCTAGTGGGGAAAGTACATGCCCTGGCTTCTGGCCCCTGGTTTAAATCACTGAAAACTCCCTGGTGCATGTGGCCTGGGTCATGTGGGGCACCCCTTAAATGAACTTACCCAATCTTGGCAAGTGAATTCTCCCTGGCGCGAATAGACGCCTCTCTCGCAGTTTTTGTCACGATCGGTGCAATCCCACATTGATCGCGGATATCCTCATTTCGGATGTGATCAAAACTGTGACGCCACTAGTCCAATGCGACATCTTCGTCTCCATTACCGCAAGACGCTGTTCATTGTCCTTTATAGTCAGCCAACACTCAGAACCATAGAGAGCGACAGGACGGACGACATTGCGGTAAATTTTAGATTTAAGACATTCGTTGATATGTCGATCATAGAGAATACCAGAACGCCACTTCATCCAGGTTGCGTTGATGCGTGAAGCAATTTCATAACCCAGTTCTTTCTCTCCTTCTCCCATTTTTGCTATTGGATGCTATGAAAACATCATCCGCATAAAGCAGTGAATAGGGCGCTGGGCGTTAGATGTTCCGTGTGATGGTATCCATAACAACAACAGAGGAGGGGTGAGAGGGCGCTTCTTTGATGAACACCAACAGAGACGCGAAGTGGTTTTGATACACCTGCCGTTCGAGTTCTTCTGACACTAAGTGTTGTCGTAGAGCATACCAAATTAGTTCGTGTAGTACACGGTCAAACGCTTTCTCTAGAACAAGCAATGCAATGTAAAAATAGTAACCGTGTATTGCGTCAGTAGTTCCACAGTTCTTGACAAATCTGCCTTGATTCACGGTTATTTCAACGATTTCGCGAATGCGGTTGTCAAGAATGCGTTCAAAAACCTTCATGGTATGGCGAACCAGGTACTTCCAACAACCATTTCGTGTGACACTGCTAATTGAATAATCCGCAGTCCGCTATCGTCTGTATTTTTATGTAAGCCATGGGAGCCAACGTACAGCTTGAATACAGGCTCCTTCTCTACTTGGCTGTTAAAATTTTTAAGTATGATTTTGATATCATACCTGTGTCACGCTCCGAGGATTCGTTCTACTGCCTTGCAAAAGGTATCTTTCTCCGACTCTGCAGCTCCTTTGGACCTCTAGGGGCGTGAACGTTAATGAGACTTATATTTATAAATTTACCTCGCAAGCGCACTTATATTTTGAAAGTCCATAACAACAGGTTTGTTTTTTTGGCTGACTAAGAAAGCTACTCCGGGCGCATGGTTTACTGGACGGCCACTATAACATATAGTGCAGTGACACTCTTCTCCAGGAAACCGGTCCCTGCCCAACGCATCTCCTGCAACACTGTTACATCAGCCCTATATTGGGACAGGGTATCGGCTAGCTGCTCAGCAGCTTCATTTCTGTATAGGGAGAGCACGTTCCATGAGAAAATGCGCAAATCGTTATTCCTTTGTCGTTGCCGGGTTCGTCGTTGTGTTATCGGCCCAGTCCGAGGCTTCTGTTATGGCTTCGTAACAAGTTGTTTTCCGTGTAGGGTTGTTACCCAACCCTGGAGGACCAGTGGGTACAATTTGTCCTGTTTTTAGGCGCGGGGGACTCGCGTTCATCCTTCTCCGTCTGTAGCTTTTCGTTAAGAAAGAGCTCTCAGCGATCACCACGTGGAAGTGGAGATAGGGTTTAGTGGTAGAGCTGTTAGTGTTGGTTCAGCAGGCATTTCCCAGGTTTTATGCTCCATTGTGGGTACCAATCCACGTTTCATTCTTGGACCTATACTACCCTTTGACCATAAAAATAAGTATGTTTTATTTAAAATCATCCATTTTGATAAATTCATTATCTTTTTATCCATTCTTTATTTTTCTTTCTTGTGTACGCGGCCTTAAAAAAAGAGCCCTCTACGCCACTGGTTATTTCTGTTCAGTGCTGTACATCATCAACTCCCCGCCATGAGCCCCACGCGCAGATTTTATTTATATGAAAATAGTCACACCTCCCCAACTAAAAGTTTCAATCCATCTCGTCTTGATCTTCACATGGCATCGTCCCATGCCCACAGTTACCCTTAGCGATTGCAGCGACACAAAAGCTAGCGCCGGGGATCGAAATTAATTATGTTATTAGGGCCAAATCCTCTCAAAAATTATTTGATGTTTTTTTTTGACTTGAGTTAAAAATATAATTTCTACGAAATGAATGGGGCGCAAATATAGCTTGTAGAAAATGAAAACTTGGCAAAAATAATTAGAAAAGTACACTTGAAATTTGAACTACGAGAAGGTGGTCAAACTATCGCAATGAACTCTATGTTAGTCTCTTCGTTGGCGTCCTTTACTATATCTCAAGCGGGCACTGCATTATCGGCACATTTTGCTCCCTTGGAATTTTCACTTTCCCTTTTCCTATCTGGAACTGAAGACTTCGTAGGTGTGAAGGTTGGCGTCATGCGTGGTAGACACACCTCTCCATCTATTGGTATTCTTTTTCCTCCACTGTTGTGACGCTATTTCTTTTTCATCTTGGATTAACGGTATTTTTGATGGTGGCCATGTTGTTTGGAAAATATCTGTTGCTTGAGGCAGATGGAAATAGATTGAGAGGGTGAACGGAGGAGATTGGATAGAGTGAAAGCCTTTGGAGAAAATCGATTTCAAAATAAAAATTGGAGATGCAGTCAGAGATGTTGCGACTGTTGGCGGAGGAAAGTGTCTCGCTTTGAGCTCTTCGAATTTTAACTAGACATTTTGTATCTATTTTGTGGCCGTTTTAGTGCAAAGCATAACACTATTCTCGGAATAATGTTAGTGTATACATATAAACTTAAATTAACTCTTTGTTGTGAGCATTTGTATCTCTGGTTGAATTTATAAACAACTGCAACTTGTTTTCTATCGTTTTGAGAGGTTTCCCAAATTTTCACGTTGCCAAAAAAGGAAGAGTAATGTTATATCCACACAAATGTTTTAACTACTAGTATTTCATCCTTACAAATGAAAATTTCGAAAATTTTCCAATTTACTGTTTGCTGTACAAATTATGCATATTCCAAATTAATATGATAACACAAAACCTTCCAACTTTTCCTTGTCACAAATTTTGTTAAACTATCTCAGGAGCCATTTCAATTTGAATTCAAATCTGAAAATTCCACTCCATCAACGATTAACGCATTGAGCCTCAGATTAGTTTATTAAATTTTTAGTACTTTATTTGGAAGAATTAACAACTTTTTTACGGGGCAGCGAGATGAGAGCTCGCGAAGTCTGGTTTACTGTCTGCCTGACTGTCTGTCCGGCTATCTTTTTTTTGTCGATGGAAGGTGGAAAGTTTCAAGAACTACCGCTGGCTCCTGCCACACGGTTATATGGGACTCATACACTGTAAAACCACCTCCGTCTCCTTCCACTCTCCCCGCAGAAATCCCATATGGTATTATCAGAAGGATCAGAATTTATCCTACCCTAGTGTTTCACTTTCATTCGATTTTCCGGCTGATTTCTTCCAGCCTAAGCTTCTTATGAATGGCTGTCATCACCCTTTCGACTTCGGCCCATATTTCCTTCGATTTCAACATATGTTCCCCTATATTTTCGGGTGCAAAGTGCTCCCCGGTTGTAACTTTCACTGCGGCCCTCTGAGCTGCGAATTTCAGACAATGAAATAAAACGTGTTCTGCGTCCTTTGCAATATTCGGACAATATCCCGAATCATCATGCCCAAATCGACAGAGATATGCTCGACAATCTCCGTGCCCGCTTAAGAACTGGGTGAGGTCAAAACCTACCTCGCCGGGGAGTCGCTCGATCCATTTCCGTGTATACCAGTTGACTCTGTGGGTACAGCGGCCTTTTTCTGACCCGTCCCACTTCTCCTTTCATTCCGCGATAGTTTCACTTCGTTCGAACTGTCGCCCACGGACACCAGATTCCCCAGTGCATAATAACACCTAAGTACTTGAATGAATGGTTTTTGTTCCAAATGTGATCTTCATGGACGTGGACATTCTCCGCTTGGTAATAAGTACTACTTCCGTCCTATGTTTTGCGAGCCGTAGACCAGCATTTTGTAACCAGGGCGTAATGTCATAGATTGGTTCATTAACATAAAGCTCAACTTTTTCGTCTAGGCTTGCAACAACAGTCACACCAATGTCACCAGCGAAACCAATGGGAGTCACTGCAGTATGGAGGTCTAGCGTCAGTACTCCGTTGTACATAATAATCCACAGGAGAGGGCCTAACACGAACCCTTGTGGGACTCCACATGTCATTCGATATAATTGCATTGCTTCATCTAATTAACAGCAGAGAAGCCTGTCGATTAGGAAGTCGGCAACGATACGCGCCAGGTACTTCGGCCCGCCTAATTTGGTTAGGGACTCAAGTATTTTGCTCAATCTTGTGTAATTGAAGGCGTTCTTCACATTGAGCACAGCTTTTGTCCTCGTCAAGTGCGACCTTAGCTGTGTTAGCCACCAGACTAACGGCATCCGTCGTAGACCTACTCTTTTGGAAACCGAACTGATTCTCAGTAAGACCGCCTTCCTTTTCGGCAATTGGAAGTAATCTGTGACAAATTATACATTCCAATAATTTGCCAGTAATTATTAAGAAGGCATACCGATCTGTATGATGATGGTCCACCCAGCGGTTTGTCGGGCTTGAGTATGAGAATCAGTCTCTGTTTTTTCCACCATGTGGGAAATGCTCCTTTCTTAAGACATGCGATGAATACCTCGGTAAACATATTGGATGCTATATTCACTGCTGCCTTAAGGGCTTTGTTAAGAACACTATCCAACCAGGAGATTTATTCTGCTATTATTTTTGCTGCTTCCAGGACCTCTTCCTCGGGATCCACTTGGATAATAGCAAGGTTAGCGGTATTCGCATTTTGTGGGAAGAGTTTCATCACTTCCTCGTCTAGCAAGTAAGAGCAAGTAATCGATGGACAGTGTTTGCCTTTGATATTGGACATCACTGTTCTGTAGGTGCCTTCCCAGGGATCAGAATCAGCTTCCTTACACAGCCGCTTGAAGTGTTCGATTTTACTTCTTACTATAGCCACATGAATTTTTCTCCCTTCCTCTTTGTATTGTTCATGTAGCTGTTCGTATAAAGATCGGTTCCTGTTTCATTGACTGCGTCTTCTGGCCTTGAAGCAGGCCTTGCGGCATTCTTCGATTTCAGGGTTCCATCAGAAGTTTGGTGCGCGTCTGTGAACCAGTACACTTTGGCATGTTCTTTGTAACATTGCGCAGCAGGATCTCTTTAAAAGTTTCCTCGTCAAACCTGTTGACTGCCTATTTTACAGCTGTTTTCCGGAATTAATTTATTTTTGTCCGTCTGTTTGTCTGTCTGCCACACGCATTTTCCTCGGAGACGGATATAGCAATTGACACCAAATTTGATGGAAAGGTGAAAACTTTGAAAGCGCATACAGTGAGCCACATCATTCAACCTCGAATTTAATGAGGGTCCCTATACATGCAAAAGGAAGGTGTATATTTTTTTCACCAAGTATAGTGATGTGGGGTATCACATGAAAGGTCTCGGTTAGTACTTTTTAATGCTAATTTCAAGGAGGAGGCTGCGAAGTGGTCATTTCTTTCACCGACCCATCCTCAGAGCTTACCCAACTGAAAATCTGAAAAAATTTAGAGTTTGCCACTATCCACCAGGTCTCCGAAATACCCATATCTATATCTGAACATTACAACAATTTTTTGTAATTGACTGTAAAACACCCTTTAAGTTCATCCTAAAATCACGAAACCTTTCATATCTGAAGCGTCCAGCTTCCGGTTTCCCGACTTGTTTCATTTTAGATGCGGATTTCGGGCACCATGACATTAGGCCTCTTCTGCTATCTAAATATTCCATCTTAGAAAGTGATGTATGAATTGGGTTAACAAGGAAACTCAAGAGCTCGGGGTTTGAGTGAGAACGAAGGGTATTGTATGTTAGATGGCTACCAGGTGATTGTTGCCACCTCTTTGAACAGCTTTGATTTAATGTTGCCCTTTTCATGGTTTAACCAATTACCTCTGGTTTCCGTAATATTGCCAGGTTTGCGAATCTAGCTTCCTGCTGTCCTCCCATGTAATGCTGCGTCTTTCTTCTAAGATGTACTACCCCTTTTTAAGATTCTGTGTGAAACAAAACTGTCTGTTTGTTCGTCTGTCCGTCTGTCTGTCTGTTCCTCTGTATGTCTGTCACACACATTTTTTCCCAGAAACTACTCAACCGAAAAATTTGAAAAAAATCAAGAGTGTGCCCAGGCTCCGAAATACCGAAATCTTTTCAAATAAAGCTAATAATAGTAGATTACTATTTTCTAAAGAGGAAAATATTATTTTCAATTCTATGGGCATCTTGAAGCCATTAATCGTGCCCTTCATCATGATGAAAAGCAAGAAAAAACAGGAAGGAACTCCAGACATCCTGGTTTCGTGCCGAGGTCCACCAATTCGATATCCTTAAAAGCAGGGTCTGCCTCATCTTCTTGTTCTACCATAGATATTGTCCTTATAGAGTTTCCGGGCTGGATCATCCTCATTCATACGGATTAAGTGACCCGCCCACAATAACCTGTTGAGCCGGATTTAATCCACAACCAGACGGCCGTGGTATCGCTCATAGATTTTGTCATTATATAGGCAACGGAATCATCATCCTGATATAGGGAGCCAAAAATTCATCGTAGGATTTTTCTCTCGAATGCGGTTAAGAGTTCGCAATTGTTCTTGTTAATAACCTAAATCTCCTAGCAACACATGAGGACTGCAAAATCATTGTCTTGTACAGTAAGAGCTTTGACCCTTTGGTGAGACGTTTCGAGCAAAATGAATTTCATAAACTGAAATAGGCTCTGTTGACTGCAAACAACCTTACGCGGATTTCATCATCATAGCTGTTATCGGTTGTGATTTTCGACCCTAGATAGGAAAAATTTTCAACAATCTCAAAGTTCTAGTCTCCTACCTTTATTGTTTTCGTTTGACCAGTGCGATTTCATGCTGTTCGTTCTTTATTCTGACGTTGCCTCCACTTCATCTTGCCTTCATCAATGTACAGCCCGAGATCTCACGCCGCCTGCTCGATCTGGATGAAGGTAGACTGTATATCTCGGGTTGTTCTCCGATGATACCAATATCGTCAGCGTAGGCCAGCAATTGGTTGGACTTGAAGAGGATGTTGCCTCTCGCATTGACATTTGCATCGTGAATCACTTTCTTCAGGGCCAAGTTAAAGAGGACGCATGCTAGGGCATCCCCTTGTCTTAGATCGTTGTTGAAGTCGAATGATCTCACGAATGATTTTGTTGCTTCTATTTGGCCTCGCACATTGGTTAGGATCAGCGTAGTCAGTTTTACCAATTTCGTTAAAATACCGAATTCTCCCAAGGCCGGGTACACTTACACAATGGCTATGCTATCACAGGCGGCTTTCAAGTCGAAAGAATGATGGTGAAAGTGATGGCCGTATTCCAACAGTTTTTCATCGCTTGCTGAAGAGAGAAAATCTGATCTGTTGCTAATATGCCTGGAGTGAAGATTATTTTTTAAAGGCCAATGGTGTTTTGCGCATATGAAGCTATCCGGCCTAGCAAAATAGCGGAGAATATCCTATAGATAGTACTTAGCAACGCGATACCTCCATAATTCCTACACTGCCTGGTATTGCCCGCTTTTTTATGTGTGGAACAAATAATGCCTCTTTTCTAGTTATCAGGTATTGATTCGCTGTCGCACACTTTGAGCTCCAGTTGATGAACTGCTGGGAGTAGTTGGTCACCTCTATATTTACCAGTTCGGCAGTTATTCCATCGTTACCTAGCGACTTATGGTTTTCAAGCCAATGGATTGCACAGACTGTTTCACTGTTTCTTCAAGGCTTCGTGGTAACAGCATTTATCCGTCGTCGGCGGGATCTCCAACTCACCGATATCTTGGTTGTTGAGCAGTTCATCAAAGTACTCAACCCATTGCTGCGTGCCAATACAATCGGAAACCAAATGTCCCTATTGGTCTCGGCATATGTATATAGAGATGTATAAGGCTTCATCCTACTGACTTGTAGGTAAAACTTCCTCGCTTGGTGCGGTTGCTCCCTGTACTTCTCCAGTTCACAGACCGGTTGGTTCTCCCAAACTTTCCTTTTCTTTCTGTGCGTTGCTTCTTCATTTGATGGAGGTCGGGATAGGCTTCTACGCGTGCCCGTGTTCTTCGAAAGTGCAACATTACTCGGTATGCAGCATTGTTTGGTGCTGACGCTAGTTTACATTCATCGTGGAACCAGTCGTTCCGACTTCTTTTTCGATTGGAGCCAAATATGTTTGTGGCCGTATTAATGATAACGTTCTTCACGTGATTGTGAAGTTCATTTGTTGATGCTTTATCTATAGGACCTCTGTTGACTGTGCTTATTGCGACATCCATTTGTGGATGACTTCAGTGTTTACTCTCGCTTGAGAGAGGATTCTAGGCGGTGTTGCTATTCGAGCTTGGAGCACCATGTCAACGAGGTAGTGAATGAGTGAGTATTGCGGCCCCCTATATGTTCTAACATTCATCTAGGTTGAGAGGTGGCGGTGTACAATTAACACGTGATCAATTTGGTTGAAAGTGGTCCCATTTGGAGAGGCCCACGTACGATTTTGGATCGCTTTCCGCTCAAACCAGGTAGTTCCAACGACAATTTGGTGCGATACTGCTAACTGAATAATCTGCAGTCCGTTATCATGGGTACCCTTATGTAAGGTGTTTGGCTGCTTGGCTTTTTAAATCGCCAAATATGATTTTGATTTATGATGGGACAGGCTTTGAGGGTTCGTTCGACTGCCTGGAAGAAGATATCCTTCTCCGACTCTACAGTCCCCTCTGTAGGAGCTTGAACGTTAATGATACTTATATTTCTCAATTTGTGTCGAAAGCGCAGAGTGCCCAGCTTTACGTACAGGGAAAAATCAGGTTTTCCGTGAACACCTCAATGCTGTCGAGGATGGATTCCTGGAGGTAATATTCCGATGGTGATGGGTGAACTGAATACGAACGCGGGCTATGATAACATGCTGCTCACACATGTGGTGAACAAGCACACACAAATACAATCAATAATAATTTCAGTCCTCGATAACTTTATTTTTGTTGAGGGATGGAAGGGTTCTGATTCTAGCATCTTCTTGACGGCGGACCGCACTAAGTTCGTGAAGCAACTTACTTTTATTCCCCTCTCTTTTAGTGCACGGACTACTTTCTTTGGCGAATATCCAACTTTTCAAAAATTGTTTGATGGTGGTTTCCGAGGTACGGTGACGCAGTGTCTGGTAAGTTTGTTTCCGCCTTCACAAGTGAACATGATTTCAGTACTGTATACCGCGTCACGAAATCTGGTGTCTCTGGTGAAATTCCGTTTCTTCCTCTCCAAATAGAAGTAAATGCATCTTTAACATCAGTACAGTCAAGCGGGTGAAGGCCGCTGGGTTTGACTATATCCTGTTCATCACAGCCACTAAACTTTCCCTTCCACTTATCCGAAAATACTGAAGATCTGAGATCTTACCTAGAGAGTGGAAAAGAGACGATGACGGTTAACACTCCAATGAAGGATATTTGTTCAAAATAATTCGATGGGTAGTTGCGTGCACTTTGAATTTTATTTAATATCACCTAATATCTAATGGCCTTTGTGTATTTTATCTTCGATGGCATGCTAGGTTTTCTCAGAACATTTTTCATGCGTGGTGTATAATCCGATCCTCATGGATTCAAAACCTTAGTGTCCTCTAAAAGGTGAAACTTAATGACGGCACTAGTGGATAGTAATACATTTTGGTTTTCTATGTTAAATATCCACCTATTTACTATTACCCCGAATGCAATGCTACTGAAAAAGCTAACTTGGCTGCTTTTCCACCCCCTTTATCGCACCTGTTAAGCCGCCAGAACTTTTGTCTCCTACACCGAGATGTCTCTGATCCACCAAAGACCCACTTACCCAAGCTCCAAACTAACTTACTAATACTATTTAATGCAATTCCAGCGAATTTTCCGACAAAACATAATGGCAAAACCATAACAACTCCATCCATCCCCCAGAAAACGACGCCATAAAAATAATACCACCGCCAAGACAAGGACACAACAACTCGGAATCGAATGTGAACGAGATGTAAAATCTGTGTTTAACGCACATAAGCTATGTAAAACGTAATGTAACCACCTGTATTGGCCCTTATTTGCCTCATTCGCGTCTTCTTTCGCTCCTCCGTGCATTTTCCATGCACTTCTTGCCGCGCCGAGCGTACTCGTAATCGCTTTGATGTCGCGTTGCATCCAGCGCCCAAGACATGCATCCATACAAGCAAATCCATTCCAAGCCCCGATGCACTGCAACTGCACAATCCAACGAACACATCTACGCCACACCTGCACGCCATGAGTGATGCAGTGAGCCCCAAGTTATTCAAAATATCCAAGAAAATTGGATGCATTCTGTGCACTCAATGGCTGATATGAATGCAACGCTCCGTAATTAACTAGACACGATGTAGTACATGAGCGGACAAAGCCGGAAAATGCCCGCGGAAAACTTTCAACGGTTCTGAGTTCGGAAGAAAAATGCACTTGGTTGCATGTGCATATCTGGCCCCTATTTTCCCCTAAGCTCTACTGGCGAAAGTCCTCCTCAGTGTGCAGCGCAAGCGTCCCTGCTGCCTTTTTCTCAATATCTTTGTGCGTATTTGTAAACGGGGTGTAGCTGGGAGTGCAGCGAAGCCGCACTAAACTGCAATTATGGAGCGGTTTCCTAACTACACCCTAATTTGCCCCTAACAGAAGTGGCACTGCCCTCTTCGTTGGTTTTCTCACTTCCCCTGATTCTTTGAGAAATTTTGAAAAGAAAATCCCTCAATATTAAGTATCTACGGCTTAGTATTTGTAGGGTTTTCCCCTTCTATGGAAATTATGTGTGTGTGTATGGAAATTATCCACTGGCAACCCACGCTAACGGTTGAAAACGGTTTTCATGCACCTCAAAGTGATGAGTTGAATGATGAACCTTGCGATGAGCCCCGCACTCATCTCATTCTGGCCGGGAAAAAGATGGAGGCTCGCGCTCGGAACGAATCATTAAAGTTCAATTCAGGATTTTTCATTGTTTTCCTTCCTCGGGATTCTATTTTTATCTGGGTAATGTTCGATTTTTCAATTAAGATCCGAACACGGGGATGTTCACGCTCCCGTTCCGGGCTGGAAAACATGTTTAAAGTGCGATGAACTTGAATTTTTTGTCGAACATACACGCCAAGAATGAAAAGATATTTTTATCTGAATCGTGGTTGAATGGAGAAGTATTGATTTTACTCTGGGGGTTGGAAATACGTATGAGAGTTATGTGAAGTTTTGCGACGATGGAGGATATTATGAGTAGGAATTACTTCAATTTGTTTAGATTTAGTTCTGATTGGAAGTGTATCAGATACGAACAAGGCAGAGGACATTACTAGCACAGATTTGATTTTAGAATTTTGGATAATTGGTTTAAACTACAAACTTCACATGAAAGATAGAAAATATGGATATACATATGTGCATTATACCGTTTCCTATATATATAATTTCAGCGCCTCACCTTTAGATAACTTTCAATAATGCAACTCCTCGAGGGGCTCCATCCCAGTTGCTGCCTCTTTTCTGAGAGCCAAAAAGGTTAGACTTTTCAAGTCAGGAGGTCACATTATTCAGTTCTACCGTAGTTTATAATTTTTTTCATCATGTGCCACTAGGGGAGGTTTCTTTAATTTTTCAAGAGAGATACACCACATCGAATTAGGAACGAACGGACCTCAACTCATTGGAAATCAGCGAGGAACATATCTTCTGCATTATAGCACCGACAAGAAATTTGAGTTCCGCAGAGGACACTACAAAAATGGTTGCCCTACACATTTTGCAAAGCCATAGTGTTATCAGTGAAGAGGGAGCAACCTATCAGGCTGATAGAGAGTTTAAAAAGTGTACACCGCGAACTCTAGATAAGGGAGTTTAAAAGAGTGGAGACGGGCAGGACGGTCCACACGAATGAAGTTTTTTTTTACTGAAAAGGTATCTAATGAAATTGAGTTGAACAATTTCACTATTGTGGAAAGCGGCACGCAAGGATCCTTTTAATGAAGGAGTTGAAAAGAGGAAAAGATGGTTAGATACAGCCAAAAATCAGAAAAGGTGCATAATGCAAGGCGAGGAGCTCTAGAAGCACGGCTGCTGACATTAGCGTAGCGTCTCTCCAAGCCGAGCTTATCATCGATAGTTACACTGAGGTCTTGGAAGGAGTTAAGTTGAACGAAGTTGGCAAGTTGGGTGACCAAGAAAGTGCCAGAGAATTTAAACAAGCAGCAAATCAGGCAGCATTTACTGACGCAAACAGGTGGTGAAAGGGTAGTATAGGCCTTAGGGCGAAACGTGAATTGGTAATCACGATGAAGCATAAAACCTGGGAGACACCTGCTAAATCAACACCAATAATAACTCTATTGCCAAGCCCTATCTCCAGTTTCAAGTGGTGACCGCTGGGAGCTCTTTCTTAACGAAAAGCTGCGGACGGAGAAGGATGAAGGCGAATCTCCCGCGCATAAAAACGGGACGAATTGTACCAACTGGTCCTCCAGGTCGTCCAGGTAAGGGGTTGGGTAAGGCTGACAACCCTACACGAAAAACAACCCATTACGAAGCTACAAAAGGAGCCGCGGACTGGATAGACTATACAACGACAACCCGGCAATGACAACGGAATAACGATTTGCGCATTTTCTCATTAAACGTGCGCTGCCTGTACAGATTTGGAACTGCCAAACAGCTAGCCGATACCCTGTCCCAATATAGGCTTCATGTAACCGTGTCGTAGGAGTTGCGTTGGACAGGGACTGTTTTCCTAGAGAAGAGTCACTACACCATCTATTATAGTGGCCATCCAGTAAACTATGTACTCGGAGTAGGTTTCTTAGTCAGCCAAAAAATGAAACCTGCCCGCTTTGAAAATATAAGCGAACGGCTCTGCACTCATCGCTTGCGAGGCAAGTTTAGAAATATAGGCCTCATTACCTCATTAACGTTCACGGCCCTACAGAGGAAATTGTAGAGCCGGAGAAGGATAACATCTACGAGGCAGAAGAACGAACCCTCGAAGTCTGTCCCAGATATGATATCAAAATTATACTTGGGGATTTTAACAGGTAGGGAGGGAACCCCTGTTCAGGCGATACGTTGGCTTCGATAGTTTACATCAAAATACAAATGATAACGGACTGCGGATTATTCAGTTGTCAGTGTCACACGACATGGTTTTTGGAAGTACCTGGTTTGAGCGGAAAGCGGTCCACAAACAAACGTGGACCTCTCCAGACGGGACCACTTTCAGTCCGCCGCCATCTCTCAGCCTTTATGAATGTCAGAACATATAGGGATGCCAATATAGATTCGGATCACTATCTCGTCTCGAGCTCGAATAACAACACCACCCAAAATCCCCTCTGACAATCAGACCAGCGTTCACACTGAAGCCATCCACGGCACAGCCCTCGGTAACATTTATAAGAAGGAAATGGATCTCGCAATAACCACAACCGATATCCTGGAGATGAGGCAACAAATGATCTTCACAATCACCTGAAGAACATTATTATTGATACTGCCAAAAACATACTTGGCTGGTTTGACAATGAATGTAAGCTAACAACGGAACGAAAGAATGCCACATATCGAATAATGTTGCATTCTCAAAGAACGCGGGGACGCGCAGAAACTTATCACGAACTCCGTCAAGTGGAGAAGCGACTTTACAGACCGAAAAAGGAATCCTGGTAGATCCAAAAGGTCTGTGAGCTCAAAAAGTGCAGGGAGCAATCGCACCAGGCGAACAAGTTTTGCCATCAAGTCAGGAGGATGAAGCCTTATACACCTCGATGCTCATCTTTCCGAGACTAAGCGGGGAATCTGATTTCGGACGGAATGGGCATACTGGAGCGATGGGTTGAGTATTTTGATGAACTGCTCAACAACCAAAACATCGCCGAGTTGGAGGTCCCGCCAACTGAAGACGATGGATAAATGCTGCCACAACCAAGCATAGAAGATCAGTCCGTGCAATTCATCGGCTTAAAAATCCTAAGTCGTCAGGATCCAATGGAATTACAGCTGAATTGGTTAAATATGGGGGCGACCAACTACACCAAGTAGTTCATCAACTGATGCTCAAGGTGTGGGACAGCGAATCAATGCCTGACGATTGGCAACGAGGCATTATCTGTCTCACACATAAAAAAGGAGATATTACGCAGTGCAGCAATTATAGAGGTATCACGTTACTGAGTACCATCTATAAGATATTCTCCACTATCTTACTAAGCCGGATAGCCCCATATGCCCAGGATATCATTAGCCCATACCAAAGAGGCTTCAGTCCAGGCAAGTCAGCAACAGATCAGATTTTCTCTCTGCGGCAAGCGATGGGAAACTGTTGCAATGTGGTCTTTAAAGCCGCCTATAACAGCGTAGCCAGGGTATGAGAGAATTCGGTATCCCGACGAAATTAAGAAGACTGACTGACTAAGCTGACCCTGACCAATGCGCGAGGCCAAATAAAAGCAGCAGGATCACTCTCGAGACCTTTTAACATCAACAACGGTCTAATACAAGGGGATGCACTATTATGCGTCCTCTTTAACCTGACCCTAGAGAAAGTGATTTGTGATGCAGATGTTAATACGAGAGGTAACATCCTTTTCAAGTCCACCCAACTACTGACCTATGCTGATGATATTGAAATTATGGGAAGAACAACCCAAGGTGTGCAGTCTACCTTCATCTAGATTGAGCAGGCGGTTACTCGCGCGTCAGCGCCAAAAATCAAAGAACAGACAACATCGAATCGCACTGGTTAAACGAAAACAGTAAAGATAGGGAACTACAACTTTGAGACCGTTGAAAATTTCTCCTATTTAGGGTCGAAAGTCACAACCGATAACAGCTATGACAATGAAATCTACGCACGGTTGTTGGCTGCCAACAGAGCCTATTTCAGATTACAAAAACTGTTTCGCTCGAAACGTTTCCCCATAAGGTCAAAACTCTAACGATACAAACTATCATCTCGCCAGTTCTTATGAATTCCTCGGAGACCTGGTTTCTTAGCAAAAAAAATTGCGAAATCTTGGCCGCGTTTAGGAGAAAAATCCTTCGAAGAATTTTTGGCCCCCTATATAGGGATGGACGATTCCGTAGCCTACATAACGACGAAATCTATGAGCGATACCATGACCGTCAGGTTGTGGATAAAATCGAGCTCAACAGGTTGCGGTGGGCGGGTCACTTAATCCGTATGGATGAGGGTGATCCCACCCGGAAAGTCTATAAGCGCAATATCTATGGTAGAAAAAGAAGACGGAGCAAACCCTGCCTAAGATGGGGCGATGGCGTAGGCTAGGACGCCAGACTGCTTTTAGGGATATCGAATTGGTGGACCTCGGCGCAAAACCGGGATGTCTGGAGCTCCTTATTAAGGCAGGCCTAGACCGGATACTGATTCTTGCGCCGTTGATGATGATGATCGTGTATCCAATTATCCTTGTGCAAAAGACAACAGAACGTTTCTTGCGCGAACCACCGAGATTGCCGTTTTCGACTTGTTTATAAACATGAATGTATTTACATCCATTAGAACTCAATCTTTTACCCATGTGCCCGCCGGACTACCGTGAAATACTGCTTTCCCGGGGTGGTTTTGGTCAACACAAGCATGTTCAAATCATGCATCCATCCCGTTTTCCGTCTCGTTTACTCAAGGTATAGTGCGTAGTGAAATTTTGCTTATTAGTAATGACCGATTTGGAGATGACTTCGTGTTCATCAACTGGGATAGTAATAAGGTTCGACGACTTCTTTTCTTTCGCCGGATGCACGATGAGCGCCCGTAACAATGATTTAATGGCATGAATAGTTTTACTTTCAAATAATTCCATGTTCTCTGGATCTTCTTAATTGCACCCATAACCATTTTGTCTGCAAAACTACTCAACTTTGCTTCCTGTGCCACAAGAAGGCCAAGCACTCTCTACATGATGTTCCATAACAGGAGGGCTATACATAACCTTAAGCGAATAACTAACCTAAGTATGAAAAGAGGGATGAAGACGGCTACAGTTTATTACCAGGGCAGAAGCAACTCCTCAGACGCAGCCTCACCTTTGCCCTAGGAGCAACGTGACCGAAGTGGCTCTCAGGTGTTGTTGCATTGCATCCCGATTCAGACCACCGTGATAGTAGTGATCGATCATAGAACGAGTCCATCACAAATTTAGGCCCGAATCCAGACTCGCATTGGAGAAGACGAAATATGTATATATGCAGAAAGCAACCTTTTACTTGACAAGTCATATGGTTACATTTCCGAAAAAAGTTTCCATCTTCTTTTCGAATGTATGAGAACAATCCCCCCTTGAAGTCAATGTCAGTATCTTGTCATACACTGTATGCGGACGACTTAAAATTTCAACCTAGTGTCAAAGGGTGTAACCATTTTTGAGATGCTAGAGTATCATATTTTCTGGGGGAAAGTATGATCTATTTGTTTACATGGATCGAGGATCGCTAGGCCCTTTTACAAATGCATTTGGGTGGGAAGTCAATTGTATTTATCACAGAATTTTTAACCCGTACGAAATCAATGATTCATTCACCATTACCAATCTATTATTCTTTCCTTTGTGTATCTTTCTTTTGCATCAACTTTTAGTCTGGCCTCCTGAAGAAGGCTTTTCACAGCATTAGTTCTGCTAAGTTATCTAAAATTCTAGGGTTCAAGAGGGTAGTCATTTGTTCGTGTGCGTGGTTTTTACGTAGATTCAACACAATTGGGGGCCCTTCATTCTTTTGTTGTTGGATTCAGGAAATTCAGTTTTATTGATATTCAGTTTTATTGATAATACCGAACTGCTAGAAAATGCACTGAAGAAGGGAGTAAGTAAGTGTATTAAGAGTGCTACCGTTTTGTTGAGTTTTTGTATTCTACTAATATTTTTATCCTGTGCTTAACAATAGTGCAGTTATGTGCTTTCTATAGGTACACTATTACCAAAAATAGGATCCCAAAAACTTCAGAGGTAGGAGAAAATTGGCCTTTTCTATCTGAAGTGTTCGTTAGACAATGTATGGAGCAATTTGATATAAAAATCAAAGGCGAGAAGTTAAGTTTGTGCAAAACAAAATCTTATTAAAATCGGTTTAGTTTGTTTGTCTGTCTGTCTGTCTGTCTTTTTTTCTGCGTCGGAAGGAGGAAAGATTCAAAACCTCCTGCTGGCTCCTGCAATGCAGTTAGGTGAGACGTCTATTCACTAAAACCACCTCCTTCTCGTTCCACTTTCCCCACGAAACTCTTAACAAAGTGTTGCGTCGCGGGGCTGGATCAGCTTTTGACTGCGGCTCATTATGGTTCTATCCCTTTCTTGTCTTCGTCGTAGTTCTTCCTACCCGGCTGTTTGTGAATAGTTTGCAGTTCCTTTACAACCTAGCTACAAGTATCCGTTGACAGTATGAACTCCACAATATTTTCGGGTGTTAAGCGCCTATCTACGATTGCTTGCATTCTTGTTCGGTGCACAGTAAACCTGGGGCAATCAAATATGACATGCTCCGCATTCTCAGCCAAATTACCACATCTTAGGCAACATGGTGACTCGTCGAGACCAAATCGATGTAAATAAGCACGATAGCCTACATGTCCATTTAGGAATTGCGGTAACTCGTAGCTTAATTCCCCGTGACTTCGTTCAAACCATCTCAGAATATGTCCAACGTCCAGTTTGTGACTTGTCCCATCTCTTTTCCCACTTTTCGATAGATTCCCACCGTGCCAGTTGTTGTTGAAATATGCTAAACTCCCCAACTGCATACGTTTTGTCGTAGAGTCACCGGCCTTCATTCGCCAAGGTATCTATAAAGAGCATCCTAGCTAGTACATATGCTGCTTCTCCTGATGTTGTCCGATACGCACTGCATTTTTTGCATTTTACTTTATCCAGAACAGCAGTAGCATGGAGCTGACTACCCTAAAAAGTAGAAGACCTCGACTTTGGCTTGGCCCACTAATGCTCGGTAGTATCCTCGAGATCGTTGAAGCGATGCAAGACGCTCTAGTTGCGGCGCACTCAATGTGGTTTTTTATGTTGAGCCTTTTGTCAATCATTACTCCCAAGTAGTTGAGCGATGGTTGCTAATAAATTGTTTTTTCGCCAACTCTAATTTTCAGGGTTGTGTTCTTTTTTCTCTTGCTGACGAGAACTGCTTCTGTTTTATTTTCAGCAAAGGATTGGTCGGAATTTTCCAACCAGGAACTTTCACTTCAGTAGATCTCGATTTCATCTTGATACATTGCAACCAATGTTATTCCGAAATTATCGGCGAAGTCAATAGTTGTCACGTTGTCCATCAATCAACGATTGAAAATCATTCCCAACGTCAATCCTATTATGCTCCGCAAAAGCGTTTTATGGCCCATTTTATGCATTCAACAAACAAGTCGGAATGCGGGAGAAATTTCCTATGTACGTTCTCCCATTCGTGCATACCTAAAAATTCAAAATATTCCTTGATGATATATTTCCAAATTCCAAGTAGGCGTTCATATGATTTCACTTTATAGATGATGACGTCATACGCGTCTTAGGCTGCGATAAATTCACGTGGAATACGCGATTTTGACCTTCTATAACTTAGTTAATAATACGATAGAATTCTGAATTATATTTTTACCTTTGACGGTACCCAATTTTCTGTTTCTACGATGAATTTAAGGTGACTTTCGGGTAAAAAATATGGCAATATGCTATTATTAACTTTATTTCAGCAGATATCGGAATGGGATGTATTTGTACTTCTATGCGCCGTTGTTAATTTTTTGAGACTTTTCGTGTTGGATAAGGGCTGAGAACGAGACCTGTTACACTTTTAGAGGCATATATTTTGAATCCTCACTCCCCTACCTTGAATAAAGGAAAAACCTACTCAGAAGTTCTCGCCTAAACTGGCCGTAGCTGGGATTCATTTTTATTTGGATTTATAGAAACCTAGAGTGCGCGAACGACATCTAGTAACCACTTCGGTTAAGCTGCTTTCACGGCAGAAGTGAAGCACTGTCTAATGAATTGCTTCTACCCTGGCCGAAACCATCTGTATATCTTTTGAATTTCGGATGGTAACCAAAAAAGAGCTGTCTTCCCGATTGATCGGGTTCACCAAATAGATGGCGGATTCAAGCTTCCCTTAATTCCAAACAGCCGTGCATAGATTCTTCTAATCAAGGTAATAAAACTACCCGGACTTTTCAGCTATTGTCCTGTCACTGTTGGACTACGGAGTATTACTTCCCCGAAAAAGCAGTTCAAATCTCTCTCGGGGCTGCGGGATTTGTATGGTGACTTGACGTCGGATACCAGTCGTCTCAACTGTGAATGAGTACTTGAGTCAAATCAGGGTAATAATGTCTCTGCTTAGATATATTTCAAGGCCCTGATCCAATTGAATTGTCGGACCAACGATTATTATCATAGTTCTGGAGACGACTTGGTATTGGCTGCCTTCCCTCGCCCATAGACCAAATGCCCATCGAAATTTAACTTGCCATTGATCAATGCCCTTAAATAATTGATAATCGGTTTTGGGAGGACATTGGGAGCCACCAATCAGGATGTTGATAATATTATTTTTCGTTCAATTGGTAATAAGGACCGGTTTCGTCTCTTCCTTTACAAAATCCACTTTGACTACTCCTAACGACAATTAGATTGCACGAATGGTTTCATTTTCATAGATTTCCACGTCTTTTGGAGGGTTTTAAGTGACAACCACAGGCAGGTCGCCTCTAACATCAACCAATGTTGCATCTTCAGTCATGGGAACGTCAAGCACTCCATCGTATATGATGTTTCACCGCAGGGGTCCCAACACAGAACCTTATGGGACACATGCTAGCGCAATCCTTTCGATATCACATTTTCGATCACATTTTTCTGACAGTTTCCCGCTTTTGTGTGCGACTTCCTGTCAGTAATTTAGTGGCGAATCTATTTTGTTTCCTCGACTGCCTGTACCTTCAGCCTGTAACTGCTGGCCTGTTGAAAGAGATTTTTAACAGCACCAGTCCTGTTAATTGATTCAAAATGCAAGAGCACTTCCGCTGAATCAGATCAGTTCGCGGCTTCACATTCTGTTGTTGAACTTTGCGTTGAACTTTTGAATTTTATTAAAAAGGAACAATAGTGTTCTATAGTTGCTTACGGGTACTTTCGTAGCTGTAATCACTACGCTATTAACAGAAATAGGATCCTAAAGCTTCAAAAATAGATGAAAAGTAATTTTGTAGAGCGGCATTTCATCCTTGCTCCCTTTCTATATTAGCTGCTCCCACTACCATTTATGGAGAAATTTGATTCGAAAATTTACTGAACCCTGAATGGTAACATGGTTAGAAGTAGTATTTTTATAGACATACACTTAGGTATCATTGTCTCCCGTCAGGGTAGTTCCTTTAATCACCGGTGTCAGAAAGGTGCAATTTTCCAGGCTCTGTCTTGGTGAAAATTCGAACAGGAGCTGCAAACTATATTACAAAACCACCACTTATTCTGCCATGCACCTGTTGCCCAACTAGAATATTTATAATCAATTAATAAAACATATTCCATCTGCAAAATAGTATATCAAGTATGATTTGATTACCTACGTATAATATCAGAAATTAATAACCTTAACGCCTAACTGCAAATTAATTGATTACAATTTATAATTCCTACCTGTGAAATTGATTAATAATTAAATTGTTGTAAATAAATAAAATTCACAATGTAATAGACCCTTTGTATTAATGTTGCTGTTCCTATTAATACTTAATGTATGCGATTAATTCAAGAAATTAAATTACTTTCTGGAATTAATTGAGACTATAAAATTTAATAAGCACTTTTCCCCAGAGAATTTTTTATTGATTCATTTATTCACACTTGTGAATCCGTTGTAATTTGATTTATGCATGCTTCATTATGCTTCTATTTATGTCGGTGTGAAATTATTTGTTCGCATTAAAGAAAAACATAAGATATTAAAACAATCAAAGTAAGTGGAAGCGGGGAAGAGTTAAGTTTGATAACTGAAAACGAAGAATGTCAGTAACAGACATGGAACTCAAGTAATGTTTTCTTAATTTAATACTATGTGGTGTGTTCATAGTTGCAAAGCTTGTCCAAATTAAATTTATTTCACTAAGATATTTTATTTTACTATTACGTACCGAATAGCATGACGAAACGAAAGACCCATGAGCTCTTATGATTTCAAATTGAATCGAAAGCATACGTTTTCTTCATTGAAAGCAATTGGTCTTGTTAGGATCCTCTACCTTTAATCAGTGGCTATAATTTGCTAGCCTAAGGAAGAAGTCGTGCGATTATGTAATTAACAAATTAGGCGGGACCGGAGAGTGTTAGAGTCAGGTATAAAATGATGAATGCTCTTTTATGGAAATGCAGTAACCATACGTAATAAGACAGTAAAATGCTCTCCTGTTTTGTGAACAACCACGTAAACGCCTCCTAAGGATTACAGAGTCAGCTCAAATGTTGCTCCTGATTCATTGGATCAAAGATGTTCAATATTTCTAAGCACTGGGGCAAGTCGGTTCCGATATGCATTCATAGGCTGTAAAATGAAAATGAATAATAGCAGAATTCTAAAATGGCTAGTCATCGTAACATGCAGATACGGACTGTTCCTTCAAGCTGAAGAAAAATCATCCTGGCCATCAATGCACTCAAACGGTTTGAAGCCGCTGAGTTCGACTGTCTCTCCGCAGAGTTATTTATCGCTGTACCAGCAGTTTCTGCGGATCCGCTACTTCCACTCGTACGGAAATTTTGGGGCATTCAAGGCTTTGCCAGAGAGTAGAAGATGAGATGGTCCTTAAGATTCCAAAGAAGGGCACTTCGAAAGCTTGATCGACAGAGACCAGCCTGTTCTCTGTTTTGTTTTTTTAGAGTCATTTTTATTTTTAAGAAATAGGCAACAATAATATATAGATTGGAAAAATGAACAATAAAAAACAATCTTTTAAAAAAAAAAAAATAACTTAAATCTAATGGCCACTGTGGGCTCTCAAAGTTTTCGAATAACGATTTACAGGCGGAGAAGAGAAACATTAAGAAATAAAAATCTAAAATCTAATAAGTTGTCGGGAAATGGTTAAAAACTCGACAGAATTCACTTGGCCTTAGTTGCAAATAAAGAAATATAAAAGTAATAATAAATGTTTGATCGCTTTAAAAGATACTTTTAACTTAAATTATTGTTCTTAAAACTATCATAATTACATATTTTATATTATATGTTTTTTCTGTTTTTTACAATAACATCCATAGGGAGGAAAGGTAATAACAACAGTTGTAATATTTGCAAAGAAACAAAGAATAATAACGTATGTATGTATAAGTTACAACTGGAGGCAAAATCAGCACCTATTCAATATGTACATATTTACAAAGCCCCACCAAGAGACAAATGTCAGAACTGAGCACGGCCACCGCTAACCGGCATCCCGCAGCCAACAGTACTAGGATTTCTCTTTTTCATTCCGCTTAATATAAATTGCTCTCGCTCTGGAGTATCTCCAGTCGAATCTCGGAGCCCCCACTGCCAAATTCGGGGGGTACTCTATCCTTTTGTCCGTGGCCCGTCTATGTATATGATACATAACCGGATCACCGGCAGAATCAAGAATTAGACCATTCCTGTCAAGATACACGAACGCTTCGGGAGGAATGAAGCCTCTGGCTTCATTAGTTACATAGTGCTCATAGTTTGACGGAGCAGTCCTATTAAGCCCCGTGCAAGCACACTGACATTTCCTCCCAAAGATCCTTATTTTCTCCATTTGGCTAGCACTCAAATTAAACCAGATAGGACACCTGTAGGTGAGCACCGGTCTAACCAAAGTAAGATAGCAAATAATCTTAACTTTCCGGCTAAGATATGTTCCACATCAGAGTCTTCGAAGAGCCTTGGGTGACCTTAACGTGTTCGTTAAATTGGAGACGTTCGTCACGATGCACACCCAGGTATCTAACGCACTTCTTATGCGGTATTCGCTCAGAACTATCATCGTTCGCGACAATGTGGAAATCTCTCCAATTCCTTTTCAAGTTCCTACTGGCATACGCCAAGGAATTTCGAAACAGAATCGTTTCACACTTTTGCCCATTGATTTTCATCCGCCAACTGTTCGTGAAGAGCTTAATATCATTGAACATCTTCTGAAGTTCAACTTGCACCTCAGTTACCTTCTTGTGCGCCGTGTAGGCTATCAGATCGTCAGCAAAGGCAACCAACGACCTTTTAGGAGATTTATTAAAATCGAAAGAATTGAGCAATTCGCCGGCAAATACCGCAAAAAGTGTAGGCGCAGTCACTGTCCCTTGCTGTAATCCATTCAGAACATGAAATTCTCTGTTAGTAGTGAGATTTCCGTCCGTAATAACAAAGCACTTGCCATACAGCATACTACACATCATCGCTACGAGGTGACTGGGAAACTCATTCTTCAGGAGCCTGAAAATCAGTCCATCCAACCAGACGGTATCAAAGGCTTTCTCCATGTCTATAAGGCAAGCGCCTACGCACTCACCATTGTTAACCCGCCAGCAAATATCATACGTTACCTTCGTTATTGCATGTATTGTCGAATGTCCAGATCGAAATCCGAATTGCGCGTTCGGCAATAATTCCTTCTTCTTGATATGCCCGTTCAAGGCTTTCAATACCAAAACCTCAAACACCTTGCTGATGTTAGGCAGCAAACTGATTGGGCGGTAGCTTTGAGGGCTGGATGAATCCTTCCCTCTCTTTAAAATCGGGAATACTCGGGCTTTCTTCCATTGTCCTGGAAAGAAGGAATTGTTCAATAAATTATTGAACAAAATGCAATAATTACGAATGGCCATGTCTGGTAAATGCCTGAGGACCACGTTTGGAATGCCATCCATACCGGATGATCCCTTATTATTTATCCTTCTAATATGGAAGTTAACCCTACACATGAGACAAAGTAATCAAGCAGATTATCACTCGGTATGAGATCAGCCTGCAACGCAGAGCTAAATTGGAGAACTGTGGTGCCGTTCAGGCTATATTTGAAATTGTGGACATCTCGTTCTACAATTTCCGAAAGTCGCGTTAGCTCTAAGTCCGTTCTGGGCCGATGCACTGATTCAAAGTGCTCCCCTATAAGTTCGAGTTTCAGAGCATCATCCATCACGATGTAATTGCCTTGCGCATCAGCAGTTACACTATTCGTGTCTATACCTGAGTCAATAAGGTGTTGTATCTCGCTGCCACCGACTTTAATTCTCGGCACAGTTATTCGTGACTTCTTCCGGAATAACGTATTGGTGAAATACCCTTTAACTTCTCCCGCCATTGGAAGTTCACTTCATTTACGTAATGTTGACGGATAAGATCCCGCGCGATCTTTAGAAGTGATTTGAACTCCACCAATATGGGATGATGATAGTCCCCATATCTCAGATAGATTTTGTTGACGCGAGTGAGCAGAAGGCTTTTCACTTTTTTTAACCGTTTTATGGCTACAGTTTCATATCCTTCCATATTATTGCGAGGTTTAATCTTAGGAACGACTTGTTCAATTGTTTCCAGCGTCAAGTTCTCCAGCTTGAGAAGATACTGAAGTGTTTCCTCGTTGCTCAAGTTCCTGTCACCTGGTGCAATTGTACTATCCTTTTCCCCCTCTCGATATCCTTGAATAAACCTCTCTTGGAATTTCTTCCAATTTGTTTGTTTAAAGTTCAGCCTGTGGACGCCACTATCCATCGGCAGAAGGCGAACTCTTCGTCCATCAAACAGAACTTCAGTAAGAATAGCGTTATGGTCGCTATCGTAAGGAAGAGTCTAAAGTTTCCGTTGAGGATTCCTAAAATTAAAGTTCAAGCGCGCGTCAGCAATGCAGATAGGAATTTGCCCTGAGCCAGGTTGGACTCTCTGACCCATATAATTCGCATTTATACTCTATCTGGTATTGCTCTATCCAAGATTTGAGGAATACCCCTCTGGGATGGTTTGTGGCATTTAGCCACGAGGTGTGCTTAGCATTCAAGTCGCCGGCTATAATATAATACTTATGCAGCCTACTCAGTTCGAGTATCGTAAACAGAAAATGGAATTCCTCCTTAAACTTGGATCTATTGTTTCCCACTGCATAGACTGACAAAATGTATAAATTCCCTCCTCTAGGCAGTGAAAACAGAATACAAGAGACTTCGATACATTCAAAGATTTCAAATTCAGGCCTATTAATTTGCCTGAAACGATAATGGCGACGCACAAGTATTCCGATACCACCTCCCCCATCACAATTTCGTCTATCGTTCCTCACGAATTCAAAATCTTTGAATGTTATCGAATGCCTCGGACTGAGGTGGGTTTCTGAAATCAAGACAATGTCAGGCTTTTGTCTGGTAGCGAAATCAAGGAGCTCCGCTCTTTGGTGGATTCCTACAATGGAATTCACATTAATCGCGATGATCCGGAGACCATCCAGTGGTATCGCTGTGACTGCAGACCTAGCAGCGGGCATGCTGTTTTTGTAAATATTCTGTTATGCTATTTATTTTTGTATTGTGTACGTGTAGCGTATGCTGCATGTTTCCACACATGGTTAGTACTTTATTGAGGATGGTGTTCATCCCGCCACTTGCATCTTGTTGGGGCTTCTTGGCTCCCCCTGGTCGAACTACTTCTGCAAATGGAATCCCCGAGGCGATTGGTGCCGAAGGGACGGTACCGTTCAACGCCGCTGACATTTTCGTCCTTTGGACCGATCTCGGTGCCTGCTGCCTTGTGACCTTAACATTGCGGTATGCCGGATACCCTCCGCTTCCGCAGTTGACACAGAAAGTTTTTTCCTTGCCATCTGCTTCAGTCAGCGAACATTCGGTATGGTCTTTCCCGCACTTTACACATCGTAAGGTCATTTGACAGTTCACTGCCGAGTGACCATAGCGCTGGCATCTTCGACACTGGACTATTTCGCCCCTTAGCAGGCGCTCAAAATGGCTCTTGTATTGACCATATAAGTGCCCTATTTGTTCTGGTCATCAGTGACGTTTTAAATAGGGGGCTCCAATGGACCACGAACTCTTTCCTCAAATACCTCAACTACGATAATGATATGGGTTTGCTCTCATATCGGATCAAGGACTCTACCCAAATGGCTCCGGATTTGGAAAGAGAAGCACGTATAATTGGATTGAAGAAACACACCAACAAAACCAAGGTTCTCAGTCTGACAGGTCATCGCGCATTTCTGGAGACTGTGTGGGCAAGGGCATGTAGACATGGTTGATGCATTATATGCTATCAAGGGGTGAATAAGCCCCATAGTCATAGTCGGGATAAAGTAAATTTGGACAAAGACAACTAACGGTTTCATCCAGAGCAGAGGCATCTATCACATCAGATGTTGCCTAACGTCTGCCCCGGTAATAGAGAATCTGGAAGTGGTAATAGATGGAGGTCACTCCTTTTTGTATAATTGTGAACACAACGTGGGTGTAAATTATATTCATCGTAAAACCGCAAATAATTTAAGACTAAGCTAAGCCAACGCTGATTTTTTATTGTTTAGCATTTGAGGGATGGTAAGGCTTCATTTATGCTGGATTGAACTTGAAACCAGATCAAACCTACAGTACTATATCTTTAATGGCCGACTATACACTCAATTGGAGCGCCGGTCCTTGACAAATAAATTTACACCATTCAGGCGGGTTGAAAAAATGCTTAATACTTACTTACTCTGTACATGAATATAAACTGTGGATCTAAATGGCATTTTTTTGCCGTTTAACTAGGGGGAGTGGAATGCATGAAAATGTATTTACCATGTATGTGCAAGAGTCCATCATGATTGAAGGTGATACTTATTCCTGACACCGAGAGACTCCCTTTTATGGAAAAGAGGCCGTTTTTGATTGATCACCCTTACTACCTCCAAAAAGCACTAGAGCGATTCGTTTTTTATAGATGAAGGTGAAAATCCTAGAAAAATTATGCTGCACCAGGCTGCAGCCACTCTACCCACTTTTTTGTGTATATGATTTAATGGCATGAATAGTTATATTTTCATATAATTTTGCTTGCTTGGAATGCATCGCAACTAAGCCTACCACCATGTCGACCGCCAAATCAATTAATGTCGCCCCCATTGTAACAAGAATGCTAATACTCTGGAAATGATATTTTGCGGCAGGGTCCCGAAACGTACGAAACCCTCTAATAGCATCCGCTATGTTGTCGTGTTGGAGTGTTTTCCACCTATTGTCGCTTTCGGTCACGCTGCTCCCAGGGCAGAGGTGAGGCAGCATCTGATGAGTTGCCTCTGCCCTGGATGAAAGCGTCAGTTTTTCTTTTTGTTTTGTGTACGTGGGTACTATTCCCCAAGCGAGGGGTCCGTCGATTAAAAAAAGTGGGAGCAAGTTGCTCTCCATTTGGTCCGGTCTAATATTAAGTGGATATGGACTTAGGATCCTTCATATCCCAAACAGCAACCTAGCTTTTGCCTAGCTTAGGCTAAAACGATTGGCGGTTTAAACTTATATGAATTTCACACCTTGGCGTATTTTCGCGAATATATAAACAAGGGTTTTCCAAATGTTCCCGCTTTCAGTCACGCTGCTCCCAGGGCAGAGATGAGGCAGCGTCTGAAGAGTTACCTCTGCCCTGGACGAAACCAGCTAGTCTCCTAGTCCTTTTTGTAATTGTCATAATGGCCTTTCATCTGTCTGGCACTGGAGAAGCTCTCCTGGAAGTTATTCTGGATTGATCGAGCTAAGTAGCCTGAAACACCAGGTTTAACCAAAATTACGTTAATTCATCACCAGTTGACCTAATTAAAGGTCGTTCTGACATTTAGCGTCATCATAATGCAGCACTTACCAACCGCTATTGTTGCCTGAACCACATAGATCCTCAACCTCTGATAAACTACCTTAGTTCCACAAATATGAAGTGTCTGTTACCCATATATATCTTATCTATCATCCCCTCCAACTTCTTCCAAATTGTAGCGACAAACAGATGGGATGATAGGGCGATTGGTAGATGTGTAGATATGTGCAATATACAAGTGACTGATTCAGTACAGGTAGCATTTCCACCTGGAATCCCTAGGAGCGGTAGTTCACGAGAGTGTTGATAAAATTGGTAAAACAATATTCGCAAAAGTATTCGGATATCAAAGGAGCTTCGAACTTCAAATCTGTTTGTTCGCAGTCATCTCTTGCTGATGACCACTTAGATTCTTTAGATGGAGTAATCGAGCAATATCCATACTTTGCTCAGAAGAAGTCAACTGGATCAAGGTGTGCTGGGCACTGATTACAAAAAGGAGTTCTTTCTACCTCATTATAGGACGACATTAGAGGACGGGGGATTCTCCGGGAAATTATTCTCGATTGTTTTAATTATCTGTCACACAAAATTCGACCACTCCGTACTTTTGTCAATAATCTCTAATTGACGCTTCCAAAACGGAGTTAAGAAGTATATTTAGAAGATTGGACTCCGAATTCAACCAGCTCAAATAGCCAAATATTTAGGTGAGCGTCTTAATTCCAAACTATTTTTGAAGTGCCACCGGAACAGTACTCATTTTTGTGAAGCCACACAGTAGCGTCAGTTGGTATGAGACTGTCTTTGGGTGCTGTCTAAATTCTGTTGAGTAAATGAACCGATTCTGATGTGGGGACACGGGAGAATCATTGATAATGAAAAGGCTGCTAGATTGGCCATGTATTTAAGTTGCAACCATTGTATTTACACATTCGGAGATATGATCCAGGCTTTTAACCAAGGCTGAAGCAAGGGACTAGAATATAAGACAAATTTGTAGGCAATCCTTCAGAAAATTATATTTGGACTCTTCAAAACATAACACAAATGGGGTGATGATAAGAAACGGGAATGTATGTAATTCTTTATAAGTAATAGGATCACTAAAATGGCTATTGGAAAATAGGAACAATTCAATGCTCAGCTTGTAGCCATCTGGTATAGTGTGACTACCTTTTTAGGTCATCTGTAATTCCAGGGAGGAGCTATAGAAGCCCGAATATCAATCGATCTAAAGATAAGCTCTTACTTCAGCGAATACATATTCCAAGTGGATGTTTAGCTAGCATCTTAAACCAGCATTCCATCTTAAACCCGAAACAATAGACATTTCGACTAAGTCTTAGTTTGAAACCCACTCAAACCATAAATGACCCTTATGGGGTAGGTAGGTATCAGTGGTCGCTCCGAGGAGCCCAATTAGCGCTTTGGTGTACCGTTTTGATGCTACAAATATACTGTCTGACTGTTGTTATGGGAGCAAGTAGGCAGAGTCCAGCCGGCTCGGATCTTTAGAGCCAGCCCGTAGCATTCACGAAGGAAAGCAGATCTCCGACCCTGCAGCTAGAAATCTCTCTGAGGTCCCCAGTGTCCGCAGCCTGACTCTAGCCAGAGTTGGGCAATCGCAGAGAAAGTGCATGAGGGTTTCCCTTCCTTCTCCGCAGCTTCGGCAATGCGAATTGTAGGGTATGCCGAGCCTAGCGGCATGTTCTCCTATGGGCCAGTGGCTCTCGTGATCTGGCTATGTTATAAGCGGGCCAAATTCTCCTTGACTTGGCACAGCTTGTAAGCCTTCGCCATCTCAGGCCCGCGGCTACTAGGTTGTGCGAGTAGACTCTGCCCCCGACAGCCGCCAGCGGAACACCAAGTGCATTTGCGGAGGGACTGACAAGAGCAGAGCTTTGCCTGGCCAATCTGTCAGCCCGCTCATTCCCCTCTATGTTCTTATGCCCGGGAACCCAGAGGAGAGTGACCTTGAGCGTGCCGCCCAGATGGTTGAGCGCGTCTCTGCACTGCCCCACCAGCCGGGAAGATGTCGTCGTTGAGTAGAAGGCCTTGATGGCCGCTTGGCTGTCGGTCAGAATGGCTATGTTACGCTTGGGGCTCGAATCACGCTCCAGCTATCGACAGACTTCCAATATCGCCAGCACTTCCGCCTGGAATACACTGGCATAACCTTGGAGACCATACTACTTGGATACACCGGGTGTATTCGAGAAAACTCCCGCGCCGACTCCATAGGCCATCTTTGATCCGTCCGTAAAGAATACTGTATCATAGTCTTGCAACACGCCGCCGCTCTTCCACTTTGCCCTGGTTGGAAAGTCCACAGCAAAGTTTCTCGTGAAGTTCAGCTTGCGTGTGACATAGTTTGTGGGGATGCCCAGATTTCTCGAGGTATTTCATCTAGGATGTTGCTGTGGCCGTAGGACCTCGCTGTCCAGCATCCGCAATCACATAGTCTGACGGCACTGCTCACTGCAACATATTTAATGTGGAGGTCTAGGGTGAGGAGATGCAGGAGTACATTGAGAGCATCTGCCGGGCAGGACTGCACAGCCCCAGTAGCACCCGCACACGCGGCTCTTTGAATCCTATTAAGCTTCGTTCTATTGTATTTTTTCTTCAAAGCCTGCCACCATACAATAGAGCCGTACGTTAGGATCGGACGCACTACAGCGGTGTACATCCAGAGAACCATCCTCGGCCGGAGACTCCATTTCTTTGCAAAGGTTCTCTTGCAGGCTTTCTTAACGCTCAGTTCTATGTTCAACCTCCAATTTAGCTTAAGATCCAGGATTACACCCAGATACTTTACATTAGAGGAAAGAATTCAGGTATCCTTGTCTCGGTGGTGAATAACATCAGTAGCGTTTTGGTTGGGTTTATGCTGAGTTTGCATCTTGCGGCCCACAGGCATACCTTTTGCAACGCTCCTTCCATGATGTCGCTCATAATGGACAGAAACATCCCTGATACTAACATCACCAAGTCGTCGGCATACGCCACCATCTTCACCCCGCTGTTGTCCAATGTACGTAAAATTTTGTCCATTACTATTAACCAGAGCACCGGTGAGATGGCGCCGCGCTGGGGCGTGCCTCTGTTCACAGCTCTGGTCAAGTGGTTACCTCCCAGATCCGACTGGATTATCCTGGTACTCAGCATGGATATAATCCAATGCGTGAGATACCCATATTCCATCCAATACCGGTCAAGGATACCTTGATGGCATTGGTACTGACGTTGCTTAAAGCTACCTGTATATCCAAGAAGGCAGGAAAGGTATACTGCTCCTACCTCGTGGTGGATTTTCCTTTGAGGTAGGCATGCTGGGACTTAGAGAAAGGTGTTCTCTCCATAATCGTCCTTAAGTGAATGTCCAGGACGCGTTCTAGGGTTTTCAGCACGATAGAGGTCAGGCTGATTGGTCGAAAGTCCTTCGCGGACTCATGGCCGCGCCTGTCCGCTTTCGGTATGAAAACCACTCGTGCGCGCCTCCGGCACTGCGGTACGCATCCTAAAGTGATGCAGCTCCGGTAAATCTCAACAAGCCACGGCACAACCCTTTCTTGCTGCTTCTGTAGCATGACTGGCATTATGCCATCTGGAGACTTGTATGCGGAGAAGCTGTTTATAGCCCAGGCGATCCTATCCTCGGTAATTACCGATTTTATAGTCTCGCACAGCTGGGGTTGCCGCAAACACTCCAAGCAAGGTTCTGACTCACAGTCCTCCTCGCTGGAGGGAAAGTGCGTTTGAACCAGCAGCTCATGACCCCTCTATTCACCACAACCTCAATCTGCGTCTATATTATCCTTGTTTTGCTAGGGCAACTGGAAGAAATAATGCGTGACTAACGTTAGCGATAGACCGAGGTATGGTAGCAAATCCTGTTTCAAATTTGGAATACAATATATACAATAAGATAGATAATAAGATATTTTCACTTTGCCCTCTCGAAATTAGAACGAGAATCCTGTCTAGCCGCTGAAAATAAGGAGTTTTCAATAAATTCCCGACTTACTTTGGAGAAAGGGTCAAGCGGATGCTTCATTCGTCTTCATCTCCCTCCTGCAACTGGAACTCCACCACGATTCAGTAAGTGCTCATTTCACGAATTATGACGAGATTTTCGCTATTTCTAAATCCTTGAAGGAATATTTCTGCCCCAAACCATTACAAACTATTATATGAATCTGATACCATTCAGAAGAAAGCAAGTCAAGGTAAGTGAATGTCCGTCCCCATTTTGACCTCCTATCTTACATCCTTGCTTAAAATGAATTGCATTTGTTTGATTGTGCAGCTCCTTGCAAGGATCTCGACCCAAGCACTCGTGTGTGTTACCCGAGCAAGCATTACATCAAATCATCGAACTACACGTGTAGTTACAAGCGTGCAAGATCCCCCTTTATGTCGTGTGATACTGTGGGGACACTTCTCCTATTTCATTCTGAAGCAACACATATCACCAAACAGCACAATCCAGTCAAAGGAGGAAAAGGGCTCCAATTTCGACTTCTGAATGTTCTGGCCCATTTCCGAGTTCTGTTTTCTCCACGGGAACCGGTTCACTTTTCCAGGTGGGGCATGGTCAGTTCTCTCCAGAAGTATCTAAATTAATGCCAAACAATGTCCTTGTGTTAGTACTATCCAGGCATAGAGTGCATACAATCGATCCCACGTCGGTTACGGAGAGATTTCCCTGCTCATATGCAATCGGAATACAGTCGAATCCAATCGTATAAGAAAACTTGCACTGAGCCAAGAGGGTGGAACTTTCCATGGAAGGCAAAAGAAAGAAAACGTTGGGAGGCAGTGGGGCAAAGTCAACCCGTTCAATGTTTTCCTATGTGTACTACACACAGTACATGGGAACACGAGAACACAACGACTACAACCATCCCATTCCATTTTATTTGATCGGATGGAATTCCTTTATCACATTTTCATGCTCTTATTGGTTTGAATTTGTTTACAGTGGATGATAATTGTAGCTTTACATGTCTGATTTGAGGTGAATAGTTGATAACGTCTAAATATAAAGTGAAAGATAAGATAATGAGTTCGTGTTTTCTGATAAGATTAGCCATAGATAAAAGTTTAGCTTGATGGCGAGCATTAAATCGTTTCAGTTTTTTTTGGATGGAACAACGTATGGCACTCCAAATTGCGGTCCGTCGGTACAAAGCGGATATGAAGCATTCATTTGGAAAATTGTTGAAAGGTAGATAACCTAAGGTTAATGACGTTCGATAAGTAAGTTCCTTGCAATTTTTCTATTAAACAATGACTAAAATTAGGAGGGTTTAAGCGGAAGTTAACTCGAAATCATAGTCAATATCAATCAGATATCTGGTGGCCCTTTTAGAGTTATAGTTGGAAAGTGGGTAGCTCAGGTTGTACTTAGAAGAATATTTGTTTAAACAGCACTCAATGTGGCGGTATGAGCTTCTAACTTCTCACATTTGCCAGTTTGTTGAAATATCTCCACCGGTGTGACTCATGGATTTCAGGATATGTTTAGTTGGAGGAATTTGCAGTCATTTTGGTTTAAAGTTTTAGGAATTCTTGAGTGTTAGGTTAATCCTCCTCAGCCTCTTTTTTTCTTCAGCTTTTGTCCTGTTTGCAAACGGGGCCGGCTCATCGTGACCGTTTTCGCCATTTGGTTTTATCAAATGCCTGATCTGGATGCAATCACGAGGCTTTCAAATCGCCATCCAGCGTATCAAACCACTGTTGTTTTGGCCGGCCTTTTAGTCGCTTATCACCGACCTCTATGTTCAGACCAATCTTGATAAATGAATTCTCGTTAGCGTGAATTTCATGACCATAGTATCGAAGACGCTTCTCTTGCAATTTTTTCACGATCGGTGCAACTCCATATCGATCGCGGATATTCTCGTTTCACTAGTCCAACGCAACATCTTCGTTTCCATTATCGCAAGACGACGTTTATTGCATTTTATAGTCGACCAACCCTCAGAACCATAGAGAGCGATGGTACGATGGTCAACATTGTGATAAATTTTAGATATGAGACGTTCATTGATACGTCAATCACAAAGAACACCAGTTGTATAACGCTAGTTCAACCAGGTTGTGTTAATGCGTGAATTTCATAACGCAGTTTTGACTCCGAATTATGGAAAAGTTTCAGGTGTGTGCTGAAGATATAGAGCCAGAATATCGTTGCTAATCCTGTGTGCGCGTATGTATCTGAAGTGGGCAAAGCCTCTGAGCACTCAGACTCTAGTGTCCCATTTTACTTGACTCCTCAGTTTAACGGAATATCCCGGATTCGTTTATGTATCGCATGATGCTGCAGTTGGAGCTCATCACCACCAAAAAATTGTCGTGCGTCCATAGGAAGGGCACCCATATAGAAAATGTTCCGTGGATCCCGTTTCCTCATTACCAGGATATTATCTTGGAGAATTCGTATTCTGGACACATCTCCAGCTAGGACGCATCTCTCTAGTGTATTAGAATTAGAATGCCAGCAATACTCCTCCAAGTCTTCATGCTTTTCGACAGGATAAACTTTGCAGCAGGTTTGTTTGGTACTGACATGAAAGTCCTGGGGGGTTTAACGCCGTGAAGGCATAATCCCACGGTCCTCTTCGGAAACGGATTGATTTTGGGACCACAATCAGATCCCCGTCATGCAAGCACAGCGGTCCTGGTTTATACTGAGTGCAGGCTCAGCATTCATACCAATAGATGCGAGGCCTATCTACCACCTCTGCCGCAATTAAAGAGTACGGTACTCGAGTTGTACAGCGCAACTCCACGCTCGAGCTCCGAGGAGCTCTGCCCGCGATGTAGGCATAACCACAACCACCATGAAACTCACACTAGGGGCCCAACCGCAAATAACCGGGCCGAGAACACATCCTCCAGGAATTCTCCTGGAGCATATGCTCTCATAGAGCCATCCCGGTTCCCATGGTACCAGATAACCTCCGGTGAGGCTTCGTGGCACTTCAGATGAGACCCTTGCAGACTCGAGTCTGATCGCCCTCCTCGAATAAGTGGGGACGTGTTTGGTACTGACAGGAAAAGTTTACCGTGCTTAGCAGCATTAAGGCTCTGCCAACTGCCATTTGGAAGCTTGTTCCCAGTTTTTGATAGCAGCACTAGCCAATGCTGCGGACACCCCAAATGGTGGTTCCGGTCCGATCATGGGGGGAATTGATCCCTCTTTTGCTAAGGCATCCGAGATTTAATTTGCCTGTACATCACAATGACGGGTTTCCAGAGCAATTCCGCCTTATTGAATCTAGAAACAGAGTTCAATCGGTTTCTACATCACTGATCGATTTTTGAAGTGGTCAAAATACTACTCAACGACCTCAATGCAGTTTGACTATTGCTACTGATTGCGATGCGCCTGCCCTGCAACCGCTCGTCAATAGCCACGTTGCCGCCCTTAGAATCGCAGCCTGAAATACGGTTTTATGTTGTCTCAAGGAAAAGCCTACTTCCATTTTTCGAATTAGTCTATGAGCTGCTCTGATTGCAGTGCTCTGTAAAAACAACCATTGTGTTTTGGCTATACTGCAAGTCCATGCCTGTGGCACCAACTGTCAATCAAATTAACCTTGCGTTGGTTATTTCTACAAACCGTTCCGAGATCTCAACCAACAGCTAGCACATTAACTTGAACATGTATTGGCAAATTTTGCAGTTCGTGTAATAGGGAGTCGAGTCGAGTCCACTGAAGTAGCGATAGCACACCTCCTTGAGGGCAGCCTTTCGTCACTATCGTCGTTAGGTAGCGATCAACACCCACTTCAGAACACACATAATTAAAGTTTCATCAACCCGATGCTCCCCGGCGGCATCGCAAAGCTTTTGGAAAGGCGCACAGTCAAACGCTCCTTCAATATTCACGGACACCCCCATTGCGTACTCCCCTTTCAGACTTGCGTCCTCTATCTTTTGACCAAAGAGTAAAGAGCAGACTCACAGGAATTTCCACGTTAGTAAGAATGTTGGTTTTCATTTAGTGGGTGCGATCTTAACGCCTTCTCACAAATGTGATTCTCAACCAGTCTCTTTAGACATTTCACCGAAAATGATGTTAAGCTGATTTGTCTGAACTTCTTTTAATTTGAATAGTCACTTTTCCAAGGTTTAGATATGAAGACTACCTTAACCTTCGTGGCAGGCACATAGTCCAAGGCAAGACGCGATGGAAAAATATTTCTTAGCCGTTGCTCGGAGTGTTCTATCATCATCCGGTCTAGGCCTGCCTTAATAAGGAACTCGAGATATCCCGGTTTTGCGCCGAGGTCCACCAATTCGTCTTTCAAGTTAGCGTGCAGACACGTATTTGTTTTGTTTGTTTTGCTCGGACTAACTTGCTTACGTCCTGACGCCGTGTATGCGTCAAGAACCCTTGCCCATTTCTCGACAGAACCGGGGCCCATCATGCCGCTTCGACTGAGGTGGACGCCCTAGCATTTTTCCGAGGCTTGTGACTCAATCCGATCATCATGTTTGTAACGACATTGTATGACTTGTCACCAAGAGAGATCAGGTAGGATTTAGCATAGTGGAAAACCTCCAACTATACTCTATTTATCTCTTTCCCGATCTCAGCATTTTATTTTTGCTTTACTGAGGATAGTACAGAGTACGTTGCCTCAAACCCTCCTCTTTTACCTGGGCTTGGGACCAGTATACTATGTTAATAGCATGGCGGAGTTCTAGAGAGTCATACTATCGCCAACCTAATTCGATGGGCTTTATCGATAATTTGTGCCTTACGATTCTTTTTACAATCGTTTTCTATAGAATGTTAAGGAATTCCTCTGGTTAAGGGTTTGTATCAATCCGAATCCTTTTCAAAGCCTAGTAGACAACCGCGGAGATAGGTCCATTAGCAGCGTCATACCAGAGTGTTCGTTTTTGCAGTTATTGACACTGGCAGGTGGGCACACCAATCGTCAGAAGGGACTTCTATATAAGGCTATAATCGGCCGTGAAATAAATTTAAATTGAATTCAATGCATTCCTCTTGTTTAGGATCACTGCTACGCAATACTTCCTGGTACTTCCCTTTCCGTGAATTGCATATTCTGCCAAGCCAGTAACTAATTTGATGACATCAATGTTGACTTAACTTCACGCAGCCTATACTGCCGATCTGGAAGGCCTCCTTGGCTCTGGACAATTGGAAGCGATCTATTATATGATAGATTACCCGCTTGGAACAACTCAGCGAGCATGTCCAGTTTTGAACCCTATTTGGTAGTCCGTCCAAACCCGGGGCATTGTTGCCTACTCTGCTGAAGATCTCGTCTTTAGTTACAGCCAGAGTTGTCACCACTAATAACCAATGGATGATTTTTCAAAAGAGAGTAATTGGAGATGACCAACAGGCCGGCCATCTCGAATCTCCAATCGACCCATCACAATTCTATGGGCACACGCGCAAAGATTTACATCCGCCTTAGAGCAGAGCTCCTTGAAACATTTCCTCTTCCTCCGCTGGATGACCGGTTTGAGGTTTTATCAATTACTACCAATCGCCCTCCGATTCGTTCTTCTAGCGCAGTGGCAGACTGATTGGAAACTGTCAGTCTGTCTGCACGCTCACTTTTCTCAGGAACGGCAATAAAAATTAACACGAAATTGGTGGAAGGGAGGGAGGAACAGTTGTCCACTCAAATATTCTTCCAAAGGGAATACAGAAAATCTTTCATACTTGAAGGAGCGAGCTTTTCTAATTGTCTCATTTCCAGTTAATCTTATCTCTTGGTTGCTGTCGCTGTGGCCATTTGGAGGTGATCTAAAAGGCAATTAATGAGCAGGACTGTAAAGGAGTAACATTTTACAAGAAATTAGGCCTCGAGATGTGTTGCGAAATCCCAAAGGTTGCACTTAATTGTGAGTTGAGGCTAAAGACGTATCAAGCAAGGTTGCAGTTCGCCCTGGTTTTCTATCGAATCAGTCCATTCCAATGACGTTTTCGAGCTGTTTATATTTTTAACTTTTCCATTTGTAGTCCAGCCGTTTACCTTTTGGTATCTCGATTTCAGATTATGTTTGGGTATCATCAACTCTAGTATGAATTCAGTTGCGGCTCATGCAGGAAGTGATATCCTTGTAAAATGATGAGTAAGGTCAGACATGTTAAGAACCCTACCTATCTTCTTAAAATAACTAGAACAGTGACATATAAGCAATTGTTGACAGAAACTTTGGCAGAGCTATACTTACGAGCAGTGGGAACCTATATTAACCTAATGTGATTTGTTGCTGGCCTGAAAAACCATTCGGAGACGACCAAACGGGGAGAGCCATCCCTAAGCAAGATAGGCAGGTTACAATTTGCGACCTCGAGCTCGAGAAATTCAGGTTAAAGATATCGTGTTTATGCGGGTTTTCAGCGTAAACAGCGCAGCAAAGCGGTACAATGCCAAACTGGATTGGAAATTCGTGGAAGCCATGTTCATCGTTAGGATCGGGACGGTTCAATACTAATTGCAACGCAAAGGATCTAACCCACCATCTTGACTCTCAGCTGCCTTTCTTCTATCGGGTCTCGGACGAACAGCTGCTCAATGGGAATGTCTACTTCAAGTTTGGTCTTCAGTTGTCTATCCACGAACGGGTCTCGGGAACCGAGATGCGATATAAGGGGCTTAGCGACATGGCTTGTTTAGTGCCAATCTGACGAGAGAGTGCATTTCCTAATATGCAACATTTTTTGTCCCATGCTTCCAATTTCCTAATTCCAATCCCGAAATTTTCTAATATTGCAAAATAAACGTTGACGTTTCTGCTTACGTTAAGCCTTCCATGGCTGCAAATTTTGCACGCCTGACGTTATTGCTGCAGGCTCGAACGAATGGGGACGATTTGTTGCAATAATTTGGTGTGTGAAGTTCAAGGTCGGGGCCAGCGCAAGCAAAAGCGAGGCTTCAACCAGCTGAGCAAGACGAGATATTGCAGATGTGATAGGGCGATCCAGTTTGACCTCCGGCTAGCGAAGCCGCAGCTGGTGCGAATGCAGGGTGTACGTATGGAAGAGATTGATTTTATTCTCGCGGAAACGTTTTCGATTCGGCTGGGAGGATCCTTTTCTTCGCTAGCTTGTCATTTTGAAGGATTTCGTGTGAGGATGTTGCCCATTGTGAACCCACGCATCGGTTAAATAACGGGTGTGGCGGAGCGAGCAACTTGCGTGTTGCACGCACGTAAGTGCGTATCGCGTTGACCATGATATCGAAAATCAATTTTTGAGAGCGAAAATTGTTTTTCGATGTCAGTTGGAGTTCGAGGCAAATCAAGCCGGAAGCCAAGCTTCTTAATTTAATTAAATAATTTTATTAAATTAAATAAATAAAGATAATGTTTGAAGGAAATGAAAATTAATATTATAAATAATAAAATTTATTAATATTATTACACATTTTTTTATCCCATAAGGGATCGCAGTGTTCAAAGGACCCCTCCCCATATTCTCGAGTTTGACTAGCACAGAGCCTAGTAAGCACATACCGATGGAACAGTTTGATGGAGCTTCAGTATAGGCTGGACCTCCACGATCAATTTTGCCAACTTTCTTTTATTTTACAAGTTTTGGACCAGCGGTCCCCTCCTGGTTGTCTCCGGCCTTTCAGGATGGTCTCTCGGCCATCGCCAAACCACATTTAGTCAAAAGTCCCAGCGTAAAATATAGTTGTACCCCCGTGGTTGACACTAGTGAACTCAGTCGTTTCATCCTCTCAAACATTCATGTTTACCAGGCAGAATACATGAGATTGTGAAGGCGTATTTATTTCATCAGTTCAAGTTCATCTTAGTGTATTGAGGCAGTTTCAATAGAATTTTCGACAAGCTGGAACGTTAGGTGAATGATCATAATGTGAATATGCTTTGCTGGAACCGAAAGTCCTGATAGGAGACATTTTTATTGTAGACAAAAAAACCATTTTATTAGTAAAACAAATCTCGGAGGATTTCGGATATCACTTGATTAAATAGTGAGTGACGACATTTAATTTCACTTATTCAACTTTGAAGATATCCTCGATCACTAAGTCACAGGACAAAGGTTTCAATTGACTATAGTTCCTTTAAGCCGATTTCGTCATCACCAATTACTCTCACATTTTCATTGCTATTTCTTTACTTGGATAACTGTTGATTACAGGATATTTTATTCTAATGTGACGCCTAGATATTTTCAGGCTTTTTAGACTTTGTAGTTAAAGGTTTCGATGCACCTATATAATCTTCAAGGTAATGTTAGATTTAGTAGACCATCTACTCAAAGATTAAAGAGGAACGAAGATGGTTTACGGTTTCGTACCATGGCAGAAGCAACTCATGAGACGTTCTTTTACTTTATCCATTGTCACAATCGAGCTTTACACTTACTACGTGCAGACTTGCAAAATCGGCTGAATGGTGACCTGCAAAAACGAATTATCTGAGCTATCACCAACTATCTTAGCACTAGATGTATACTTACCGCTTCGTCAAACTGTTCCACTCATTGTATCCAAGAAACAAAAGAATGTCGACCGCCCGCCCCGGGATTATGAGATTGTGTACAACGGGAGCATCGCATAAAAGACGAACATGCAACCGATTTGTTTTACCATTTGTCCGCCCCGTTCCACGCCAGCCCCGATAACGTGCGGTGGATCCAAGCAACCCAGAGACGACGGTACATGCCTCCAAAGCATTCGAACAGGTTTCCCCACCAAGCGCGAGTAGGCGGGGAAAATTATTATATCGCCCCAGTCTGCGGATAAGAAAGACGGGAAAAGCTCGAAGACTGGGAAGAGTACAAACAAACCTGCTCCAAATCGGGAACCGAGTCCAGAGTTCCCGTCAGCTTGCACTAGCGCCAACCGATTCGCGTTCCGAGTCCAATCCAAGAAACGAAGCACGACCAATACACATGCTCGATCCCCATCGGGAGCGAGGGAGCGCACCGACATTGGGTGGTCGTCTGGAGCTTTTTTTGCTCTTTTTCCATGTTCTCCCTAAACGACTATTTGTCCCGTTCTCGTTTACGATAGCCCCTGCTCCCGCCGAAATGTGCATGGATTTTTCTGTGTTCCAGGGAAAAACAAAACGCAAGGCGGGAAGTCTGAGAAAACAAAAGAAAGAAAAACTCGCGGAATAAATGGAGGAAAGCAAAAAAAAGTTGGAACGGTTCGCGATATGCACCCGGGGCTCCGCGGGACGGGGCTTGGTGGGATTTGTCATGCGGTTCGACCGGCAGATGTTTCAGTTCCACTTAGTTTAGTTTCGTTGGTGTCGCTTGCGCTTCGCGGCGTCGTGTATTTGTGACTGCCTAGTGGCTCTCGAGTGACGAAGCGACGGCTACGAACGCCGTGTGACCCGATGCGAATTCCCCATCGAGCTAAACGCGTTAGCGGCGGCATTGCGAGCTTCTGTCGAAATGTTAGACAACTGATGAATGCGAGTGAAATGTATGCAAATTTGGTTCGAGTCCTGTAATGTGCCTGGAGACGACTGTCTGAATGGGAAGCAGTTCGAGTCAGCTGATCCCTGTATGCTAGCTTATGCGTGAGTTGCCCCCCAATTGTGCGTGAGTGTAGTCGTGCGAGGCGCGAAATTCAAATTTCAATCTTGGCAACGACCTTAGAGATGAATGAATTGTCTAGGAACTGCGGCTAGGCTACTGTTGTCCAAGAACCCCGTAAAAAGCACCAATCAAGCCGGACCCCTGCGGACACACCGCGGTCGAACAGCAATAAAACTTGCTCACCACCACATGCACAACACAGGTTCGCGGTCTACAATTAGTTTTTTTGTTGTTGCTGGCCGTTGATGCAGTGGATGCTACTTTCACGCTTGGCCACTTGTAGTCGCTGCGATAGTTGTTGCTCCCGCATTAACCCTTACTAACCGCCTCGATTCGAGAATGTGTGGCAATGACCGTGTTTTCCCTTGCGCGTCCTAGTGTTGGTGTGCTGCTGATGCTCATTGCCCGATGCCAAACACGAGATACTATTATGTACTACACCACTGTTAGCAATTACAACGCTGATTCTCTGATTCTGTGATTGCGGCCAGGTGACATGAAATAATTGAAAAGAATTCTGCTGGCGACGTTTCTAGTTAACTTTCGGCTACCGGTTGTTATAGCTCGTCCTCCGCTGGCGGCCAATAGAATGATTGGAACGACTGTATTGTAACTGGTGTAATAAGCTACGACCCTGGACCAACCCGCCCTTGGGAACCGCGCGGGATGTGCTAACTCCTCGCAACGATTGATAGTACGGCAAAGTGGTTTGCGACTTGGCTAATAGAGTGTCCTTCGGGGATAGTCCTTTATTTTTATTATTAAATTTTTGATGAAAGTGTGTAACTGTTGGGCAACGAACTTTCCATTATTCTTCGATGAAATTTTCCAATTTGTTACTTTAAGTTTCAAATGAAAACATTATTTTCTCCGTTGGCTGAATTTCCGCGAGGGGATCTGAACTGGCCTCTTAAATCTTCCTCCTTTTTGACCAAAAAAGTGTTTTGAAGGAAAAAGTTTTGTAGTGTGTTTAGCTACTAATATTATGTGGATGTGTGGTTGTGGTCAGTTAGAACAGCAATTGAATGATTGACATAGTGTTTCGCGACATGTCACATTTCCCCCTTCGAGGATCACCCAGTACTCAGGTGAGTCGTTTCAGATTTTATTGTGCCGTTCCGACGGCAAAGTCAATCTAAAGATTTGGACCAATGTAAAAGATTTATTTCAGGATTTCAAATTTTTGGGGATGTCTCGAAAGTTGTGAAAGCACAGAAAGAAAAAAATGAGCCTTCGGGGCTAACCTATTAAAGTAGCGTAAGAGTGCTTGCTTCGGGCATGTTTTTGTGAGGAAAAATGCTACTCCGTTTTGCTCACTTATAAATGTCTCGATTTCTTAATTGTGCATTTTTTATTATTGGGAACTTCGACTTTACCTTTTGAGCTAGGATCCTTTTTTTGACGAGGTCCAGCTTTATGTGCTCGAAGGAAACTCAGTGCGACATTCCTCGTTGACACCTGATCCCTGAAGTATCTGGTGAGGGGAGGGGGCAGTCATGAATTACAGAATTATGTTTCCAATTCAGTCGTCTTTTAATTTAGTATTTAGATTCCATTAATTTATCATTTCCTACTGAAGAACCAAGCATTAAAAATTTGGCGCCCAATGTGGGTATTTCGTCCTCTAAAGTTTGCACTATGTATGGAAATGTGTTCAAAGTTGGTTAAGATTATGGCTTGCATGTGTTTTTGTGCTTGTTGTGTACTTTGGATAACGTCGATCATACAAATGAAAAAAACTTTATTATGATCTCATTAATGATGGTAATTTAGAAACGAAAATATGGGGAAGTTTTGAATAGAGAGGCTGGGAAAATTACAACAGACTGAATGAGGAACATCGAGTCTGAATATAATTTGTTGACTTCTGATGTTGATGCCATGAAGAAAAGAGAGTGCCACAATTGCATTTACGGATGATCAGCGAAACTAAAAATCAATTGAGAGTGAAAACAGGACCTTGGTGGAATCTGAAATAGTTTAAAACTCGTTCGTCACTGCACTGAATTAAGGACAAGAAAGGAATTACTCCCGACTGAGTAGTTTAAAACACAACCACTTAGAAGTCTGTGAAATGAAGTTCAATCTTCGGAGATAGATCTTTAAATATTTGAAAGGTTGAGAATACAAAATAATGACACCATCATGGAAGACCTACGATCATACAAGAATTACTTTGAATCACTAAATTTCTTAAACTTCAGGAAAGTATCCGTCATTTATTTATGCCGGTCGCTTTGATGGTGTGATGGCAGAATGCGTTGAATGCTAGCCTTTTGATCCTGTACTCTAGATTCGACTCTTGATTCCTATTGTGGCTATATAGTGCCGTTCGTCAGGAGATCGTTCCTCTTCGTTTACATCCCCAACATTACACTTATTACAAATGGCGCCCAGCGTGAGGTCCGACCCTCTTTGGGGTTTACCAATGAATCTGTGGAAGACAGCCAAATCCGGGTCCAAATTTTGATTTTGATTTATTGGATAGAGCCAACATTCAACGTGCTCAGCTTTAAGTCCCACATTGAAGTAGATCCTTGAAGCAATCGTCCTGTTGCCTTTTCTTTTCGAAGCTTTTCCCACAATTTGTACTTTATACCAAGATTTGGCATTTTGATGTTTGTCGCGGAAGTTAGGGTTTGCAAGTGATTGGAATCCAGAAGCCTCTGGAAATATGGGCTTTAGCGGCTAAATATTGTAAGATATTTGCTGTTAAAGCTTCTTGAAAGTGTCTTTCTTTGCTATTACGTATATATTACTTTGTTATTTATAAAACTTTAAGTTTTTATGATTTGTTTCTACTCTGGCGATAATTCGGAGTGAATGAGTTTTAACTTTTGAAGGAACTACGGAGGTAGATGAATATCTCTGGGTCTTTTATGTCCTCAGTGCGGCTTCTCATTTGAAACAATGATGATTGAATTCTTCCCGCTTCTTTTCTATTTGTTGATCTATTTCGACTTAAGGGGGTCATCCCGTATGAAGGCCGTTTTTTTTGGCTTTTTTAGAATTTTTTTGTGAGGAACTGGAGAAAGATACAAATACCATGGATCACTATGGATTTATTAATATCTTGAGCGTGCACAATAATTTTTCCAGCCCGGTCACAAAGTTCGTTATTGAAATACAGAGCAATTTAAACACTGCCACGCTAGAGGGCGCTGCGATCATCTTGAAGAAAAAAGTAAACGGCAATTTAACGTACAGACTTAACTAAAGCCCGCAAACTAGGCTTATTAAAAAATATTAAAAACTAAATTTTTGGTGCCTTGTTAAACTTTTTTTTTGAATTTTGGTGTTTTTTACGGCTTCTTCAATGAATAAAAAAAAATTATTGAATGAATCGCAATTATCCTAGTTTGCGGACCGTGGAAATATGTTCTGAATAAGTAGTGAAAATTTCAAACAATTTCGTTGTATAGATTTTGGGCTATGGTGGCAGCCGATTTTCAACGTGCAGTTTCGAGAAAAACGCATTTAAAAAGTAGAATGCGATTTTTAGCCATAAAATCTTAACTGGCCATTAATCTGTTATACCCAATCCATAAACCTTAGGCTTCTTCAAGTAACACATGTACAACCTTCGCTTCAATTTTTGTCCTTTTAGCCGATAAATACGCGTTTTATTACGGCGATCGGCATAAATCTGGTACATGACTTACCACGTGTTTAACACAATAACTTCCGAATGACTTTGCATATCAAAAAATCACTTTGCCCATATATTCTACACTATATCTAGATTTGAAGATAAAATCTGTTAGGTGACGTCCCCCACTCTCTCTACATTGCGTAAACCGATTTCTGGCGTTTGACATGACTCTTGTTAGCATAGCAGGTGTTATGTTGGCAATTTCTTCTTGGATGTTGGTCTTCAAATCTTGTAGGCTTCTTGGACGGTTCACATAAACACGGGATTTCAAAAAACCCCATAGAAAAAAATCACAAGGGGACAGATCGGGAGAGCGTGCCGGCCATTCCAAATCGCCTCTAATTGAGATAGGGCGCTCTGGAAAGTGTTCTCTCAAAGCAGCCATCGATGCTCTTGAAGTGTGTGCTGTTGCACCGTCTTGTTGGTACCAAGTGTCGCCCAAATGCAAATTTTCTAGCCGTGGGGAAAAAAAAATCTGTAGCATGTTTACATACCGGTCCGAATTCACTGTCACTGTAACCTCATTTTCCTCAAAAAACCAGGGACCAATAATTCCAGCTGAGGAAATTGCACAGCACACTGTGACTTTGGGTGAATGCAAAGGCTTTTGATGCAATTCTCGAGGGTTGGTGTCAGCCCAGTAGCGCATGTTTTGTTTGTTAACCGACCCATACAAATGAAAATGGGCTTCATCGCTAAAAAAAACAATACCACCCTCGGGAACGACATCAATGAAGAAGCTCACACGCGTTCATCCGAGAATTGAAGTCACGTTCTGAAAGTTCCTGCACTATCGCCATCTTATAGGGATGAAAATGAAGATCATCATGAAGAATTCTTCTCACAGAACGATGGGATAGTCCAAGGGCAGATGCGTGTTTGCGCGCAGAACGCCGTGGCGATCGCAACATTGACGCTCTCACAGCTTCAATGTTCTCACGTGATCTAATGGGCCGAGGGATTCCAGTTCTTCCTTTTGTCGCACTTGCAGTTTGTCTGAATGTAGTGACCCATGTAACAATTGATTTGCGGTCTGGGACGGGAGCGAACGGGGCTAAATTAAAGCGATTCCGAAATGCACGCTGTGTTGCAATAACCGAACATCCGCTTGAAAAGTAAACCTGAACGGCAAAGGCACGCTCCTCACTATTCCAACGCATGATGGCGACTGAACCGTGTCGGGACAAAACTTTACAGTATCCCCTCTTGAACGAGACCACTAGTGCTCCGCTATGACATCAACTAACTAAGTGGCGCGCATTTTAAAAAAGGAAGTTATGCTGTCGCACCCTGTACAATTGATGCCAAAAAAAAAATTTCGATTCCTCGAATCCAACACACGGGATGACCCCCTTAAAATCGAAATTTAGGACGCTTAGAGTGCTGATTCACATTCTTTAGACTTTTCCTCATTCAACTCCTTTCGACATTTTCATCTTCTTCTTTAGTTTCTATTCCGCTGTTTCTGTCGGTCTCTTGATCTTGTCCATAGACTTCGATGCTCAGGCTCGTCTTAGCTAGTGAGTTCTAGTCAGCGTGCATAACATGACTATACCAACTGTGACGCCTCTCTCGCCATTTCTCCACGTTGGGTACAAGCCCATGGCGACCGTGGATGTTCCCTTTCCGAAGGTGATCATAGTGCATTATGCCACTAATCTAACCGCAACATATCCATCGCCATTCCCATGAGGCGGCGTTCATTAAGATTGTCATAAGAGGCTACAGGATCTGAAAAACTGCGGTAGATTTCGGATTTAAGTTCTGAGTATGTCGCGGTCATTAACAATTACAGTGCCTACTTCTTTGGGGTTGATCATTGAAAATTCTCTTTTGCTCAGATTCAGTTGAAAATCATTTCATTTTTGAATGAGGTGGTGGGATCAGAGTTGTTCCAAGACGCTCAGAAAACATCATCTGCATAACGCAGTATACAGGACACTGCGCAGGAGAAATTTCAAGGGGGTTTTCTTGATGAACCCCGATGGAGATACAATTTAATCCTGTGCACGCCTTCTTCTGGCACTAAGTGCTGTCACAGGGCATACCTGATCAGTTTGTATGGTACACACTCAAAAGTTTTCTCTGTATCGAGGAATGCAATGTAGAGATGCTTTTCACAATTTTTCTCTAGGAACAACCGCGTAGTATGTACTGCATCAGCAGTTCCGCGCTTTTTAACAAACCCAGCTTGATTCACAATAATTTGACCGATGTCGCGAATGTGGTTTTCAAAGAAGGGGTAAAAAAATCAGCATAATATGGGGTAAGAACCGAAATGGATGATAATTTGAGCGTTATGATCGGCTGCTTTTGTTTTTCCATATTGGAGCGGTGGTGTCGTCATGCCAGTGAGGGTACAGTTTATCGTAAAGAATGGTGTAATGGACCGCGTGCTTCCCAGTTGTCATTCTTGTTAATTTGCCAATTTGCCGGTTTTTATCGTCGAGAAGCTTGTGGTAGAGACGCTTCTTTTCACGGACTTTCATTTCAACATCGTCGTCCCAAAGCTAAGTATTTCGGTTAATGATTCGCTTACCTGGATTGGTGTCTTTATGGGTTGCATAGGCTGCGTTGTGGATTGTGTCCTTAACTGGGTTCCACGATTCTTCTATATTCGTAATGGATGGTAATTGCGTAAGTGAGATCACTTCTTCTTTTTCTCACCAAATCGCCACCATTTAATACGTGGAGGGCCCGTGCTTCATTTGCAAGACGGTGATGACCGGTCTCATAAGGAAGGGCTTATGTCTCACAGGGCATAGGTCTTAAGAGAATATAGTCGATTTGAATTTTACTTCTCCCACTATAAAGTGCAAAAAAATGGAACAATCGTTTGATGAACCATATATTTAAAATTACAAGGTCGTGGATCGTCTTTTACTTTTTATATTAACAAGATTACTCTTATTTCAAATGACGCCCAACGTGGGGCCCACATTCGTTAGGTTTCAAAATTGTGGATCTCGGGAAGACCATCAATTCCGATTTGAAACTTCGATTGTTGGTATTTCTCGTCCAAGCTCTTCGGAAGCGTCCTTTCTTCCCTTTTTGTCTATGCCAATTTTCTTTTTACAGAACTTGAGGTTTCGTCCTTGTTAACAAGAAGACGAGATGAATAGGTTGGGCTTTTGCGGTTAGGTCCACCAAATCCGATATCCCTAAAAGCTATCTGCTGTCTTGGCTTACGCTATCGCTTCATATCAGGCAGAGTTTCCACGTCTCCTTTATCAACCATAGATGTTGTTCTTATAGACCGGGCTCTTACGGATTAAGTAACCTACCCACCGCAACCTATTCAGCCGGAGTGTATCCACAACTAGACGATCATCGTATCTTTCATAAATTTAATTGATATATAGGCAACGAAATCGCTCATACTCATGTAAGGGGCCAAAAAATCCATCGGAGGATTCTTGTCTCGAAGTCGGCGAAGAGGTCACAATTTTTCTTGCTAAGAACCCAAGTTTTTGAGGAAAACATGAGAACTGGAAAGATTATTGTCTTGTACATTAAGAGCGTTGACCTTATAGTGAGATGTTCCTAGTGGAACAGTTACTGTAAGCTGAAATAGGCTTTGTTGGTTGCCAACACCCGTGTGCCGATTTCATTGTCGAAGCAGTTATCGGTTGTGATTTTCGACCATAAATAGGAGAAATTATCAACGGTATCAAATTTGTAGTCTCCTATCGTTATTGTTCTCATTTGATCAGTGCGGTTTGATGTTGTTGGTGCTTTCGTTTTTGGTGTCGTCTTCGTCTTGCTTTCTTTAATGTGCGGCCCAAAATCTCGCGTTCCCTGCTGGATCTGTTTGAAGGTAGACTGTCCACTTCGGAATGTTCTTCTCATAATATCAATATTATCAGCACATGCCAGTAGTTGGGTAGACTTGAAGAGGATTGTGCCTCTTGCATTTACATCTGCATCGCGGATTAATTTTTCCAGGGCCACCCTAAAGAGGATGCATGTCATATGCGGCCTTGATGATATCCGCGATCGTTATGGGGTTGCACCGATCATGGAAAAGTCAAAAGGCAGACCTAACATAAACAACGGTGGTTTGATACGCTAGATGGGGATTTGAAAGCCTCGAGATTGCATCCAGATGAGGCATTCGATAGAGCCAAATGGCGAAGCCTATCACGACAAGCCCACCCCGCTTGTGAACGGGACAAAGGCTGAAGAAAAAGAGGAAGATTCAGGACTTGTTTTTTCGACACTTGCACTTCACTTCTGAACCCTATAGGAATCTTTGTCACAAAATAAATTCGCAAGCCCGGAATATGAACGCTCGGTAACAATATTATACGGTATTACATTAGGTAGCCTTAGGTTAAATATGATAAGCAGCGTATATATGTACAACGGCTTCGCTTTTCCACGTCTCACTTTCAAAGGCTTTGTTGATTTTTTACTTAAAAATACTTGGTTGCACTTTAGTTCCACTAATATGTGTATAGCTCGAAGAGAATATACTTTGAATGTACCCAACATTCAATTCGACATAGTATTGACATTCTATTTCGGAGGAATAGTTATTTGACTTGAAAGGGGCGACTTCAATCTACTATAACTTTGTTAATAATAATAAGATTTTCACAAAACTTGCCAGTCTGCTGCTTAGTATCTAGTATACCGACATCATCATCAACGGTGCAAAAAACCGCTATCCGGTCTAGGCCTGCCTTAATAAGGAATTGCAGACATCCCTTTTACGCCGAGGTCCATCATTTCGACATTTTTAAAAGCTGCCTGGTGTCCTGACCTACGTCATAACTCCATCCTAGGCAGGGTCTGCCTCGTCTTCTTTTTCTACCATAGATATTTCCCTAATATACTTTTCGGTCTGGACCTGTTGAGCCAGATTTTATCCACAACAAGACGGTCGTGGTATCGCTCATAGATTTCGTCGTTATGTAGGCAACGGAATCGTACATCCTCTTCTGTCAAAAATTAGTCTACCTAAGGGAAGTTCGCATTAAATTTTGAAAATATAATAATATACTATTATTAACTTTATTTGAGTGGATATTGTAGTGGCGAGTATTTGGAGGCCTAGATACTATATGCATGGACCAGCATGATTTTTAGGTTAGGTATTTTATGAGAATGGGCCTTTGAAATAATTGTATTTTTTCGGATCTCCTCCCTCTTTCCCCTTGCAACCAATGTCAAAACTAATATCTGCTTCAAAAAGTACTTAGGAAACCTTTCTGAAAAAATGGGTGTAACCGAATGGCAGACAGACGAACAGGTATCTAAAGTTAGTGTTGGTTCGAAGAAGTTAGGTTTGAACGGACTTTGGTCAGAGAAGAAACAAAGATTGTGATGTATTTTTTTAAAAGGTCGCGATCGATCCTTCCAAAAGTTATACAGCGGATCACTTGTCCTTATTTTATCATCTTCAGCAAGGGAGGGATCGTGACAGTCATAAGAGACTTGAGACATAACAGTAGTACACACTGTAATTGAAGAGGAGTCACTGAAAATTCGCCGGAGGATAAGGGGAAGCAACGCCTTAGCTCTGGAAGTCAGAACATATTTACTGCGTTATGCCGCCAGAATGCTTGTTTTCTTAAATTCGAACAATTCGAATCTCAACATTATAAGCTGGATATTCTAGGTCTAAGCGAAGTAAGATGGTGGGAGTGTGGAGAGTACTCCTCTCCTTCTTGCTAGATTAATAGCAATGTGATTTTGTCCTCTGGAAAGCAGAAGCGGATCTGGTTTCGGATTGTTTCTGACATCTACCCCAAGGCGTTTTCTAAATGAAAAATTGCGGTTCAAGTTGGGGAGCATCACAATTGTAGTGATATGCACAAACGGAGGCTTCTGATATGGTGCAGAATGCGTACTTACTATGATCAATTACATGCAGTGCAGTGGAGGCTTCCAAATGGTGCTATTGGCTCTGACAATGCCTTTTCCGGACATGTGATGGGAAAGTACGGTCTTGGTGACCGTAATGATAATGGTTTGAGGTTTGTGGATTTTTACAGTTTCTATTGCCTCGCCATTGGTAATACATTGTTCGAGCACAGAGTCTGCCATAAGGTCAGTTGGGTTTCAACTGAACGATACTGTCGGAGCAATGAGATTGACTACTTTGTGATCAGCAGTAGATTAGGAGTTGTTTCCTGGATGTGGGTCACAAGAGAAGCTGGCCGCTTATGTTCGATTGCGTGTCGCGTCCGCACTTTTCGTAGGGTTGGAGAACTGCGACCCCCAAGTTGAATATAGTCCGCTCGTATTATCAGGTGAACAGTGGCAACTATCATGCTAATCGAACGCAGATGGGCATTAGTCCGCCATAAAAAATGCTCCTTTATCGTCGTCACCTCCGTCCTGAAGGTGTCATAAGATCTGCGTGACTGTGGAATCCAGGAAGCAAATCGATGAACGGAGGGGATTGAAGGTCTATTAACTGTGGTGAGTGATGATGGGCGTGACGCGCTCGAACCCCGATTTCGAACGAAATCCCGAGATGTTCAGCGTAGTGTGCGTCGTGAAAATAGAGAATTCGTCAATACGCTACTGAGAGAAGTGGAAGATGCTGCTGACAGCAATGATTACAGAAATGTACACCATATCGATTAAGAGTTGAATGCGTTAACGGTCGGCTCCCCATCCATGATGACGAGCAACAGAAGAGGTGGAATGAACGGTTCTTAAACGTATCATATTCGGTAAGGTTACTGTTCTTGAGAATGAAATGGCTAGTCACCGTAATATGCCTATATGGACTGTCCTTCCAAGTAGAAGAAAAATCATTTCGGTGATCATCGTACTTAGAGGGAGTAAAGCCGCTGGGTTTGACGGTCTCTCTGCTATTCATTATTTATTTATCGTTAATGGAGGGGTATCTGCGTGATCCCTGCCATTGCAAGGATAGCAGCTAAAGTAATCCTGGAACGCATCAAAGAACGTTTCGAAAGCCTGATCGACAGAGAAGAGACTGGGTTCCGCTCCGGATCCTCCTGCATCGGCCACATTTTGGAACATTGCGCGGAGTTTAGATCTTCGCTCTTCATCGATTTCGAGAAAGCTTTCGATAGCGTCAACAGGGATTTTATCTGGAGTGCTCTACGGAGGGGCATTGCGGATAAACTAACAGCTATTATTAGAGCAACATATGAAGGGGCAAAATGTCACATGGTGTACCGAAGTGAAATCTCAGAGGATTTTGAGATTCAAAGCGGAGTCCGCGAGGATTGTATCCTGTCCACGATATTATTTCTTCTTGTTATCGGTAAAATTCTCCATGCTGTCTTGTCTGGAGGACGTGGAGGAATTCAATGGAAGATGACATCTTCCCTCAAGCACCTCGACTACACTGAGGACATTTGTTTGCTTTCTCGCCTCTGTCACTGGGCCCGGCTTTTGAAAGACAGGAAAGTGGTGTTTGATTGAAAATATGTTCTCAAGTTGACGGTTCATCGCACCCTTCCTATCTGGATTAATGAGGACAGCGTCGAAGGTGGCAATCAATTTATACATTTAGGAAGCGCGTTTCCGGCCGAAAGAAAATGGCACCGAACTGGATGTTGGTCGACACATTAAAGGCGCTAGATTCACTTTCGCTCCGTTTTTTGAAATCTGGAAATGCATTTATCTTAACACCAAGATCAAGTTGAGACTGTTCTGAGCTGGTGTTCTTTCTGTGTTGCTATATGGGAATAACGCATATAGAGTGAAGTGCACTGTTACTCAAAGGCTCCAATCCTTTGTGAACATTTGTATGCGTCGTTTCGTCGGAGTACGTTGGCATAATTTCATTACTGGCTATGCCATGCAGTGGAATCCACTTTCACCAGATAGCTGACGAGAGTGTCTCCCCAAGGACACTTGGCACAGAACAGTTGAGAAGGAGTGCGGAAGTCTCGGAAGGTCGTCGGGGGGCTGAACCAAGGGGTAAATGGCAACCATGTATATAAGTATTCCAAGCCTGACATTGTTAGTTTTCAGAGCTTTTATGTATTAAAAAAAGAGTGCTAATTTCAATAATCGTGACTGTTGCGACTACTCTGGCAAAGTACTTAGCTATCTTGCTCCGACCATTCAACAAATGTGTTGGATGTTACGGGGACGGCTAGGAGAAGCTAGTGCTGGAATTATTCTGGATTTACTACTGTTGCCTTCTGCTTTGATATTCTCTACAGAATGAAGTTCAATATGGTAGAACTGGTTTAGTTAAGTTAACTCTAAACTGCAGACAGAGATCCATAGGACACCAATCAAAATTAACTCAGTCCTCATTCCCTCAGCTACTCCTCTAGTTGCCAAGCCATAAAAATTAGAATCCTCAGTTTTATCACCTCCGATATAATGGACTTTATAATTTTATAGTCACTATATAGAACGTTAATTTCTCTTATTAACTATTTCAGACAATAAATTTGAATTCCCACCTCACAGTTTTTTGCAGCCAATGAAATCTGCTTAACGCGTTGAGCAGGCCGTCAATATTTGCATTTTGTGTTACATCCATCGCAACACAATTCGTTATTGTTTTAATTAGACCATTATCACCATTATTCCGTAAATTATATTTATTTTTATTCGCCGTTTCAGCTTCTTAAGATAAGCGAAATTATTTATTGCTAATGTGGGTAGCGAACAATCTAAATGACCGTCAAGAGAAACAAATTCGATTTTTGTTCAACATTTTCAGAGGAATCGTTTTGGAACAATGCGAAACACAAGTCGTGAAAAATACACCTGAGCTGGAGGTACTCATTCTCCCTAACTATGCATAAATCGAATTTTACCGTACTATTATCGTTTCTCTACGTATTGTTTTATAATGATTGGGGGCTCTTTTTTCAAATGTTTATAACAATTTGTTTGCCACTTTTGCACAAAACAGCATTAAATTAGGTTTGTCATGCATCGTTTGCGTTTCTTAATGGTTGTGTGGAGTAAAAAATGTTTTTTGAATATCTAATTTGTTTGTATATAGGCGAGCATAATTAGCTATTATGCATAATTTGGCTAATTGTGATTTGTTATGCAATGTTTCAACGTCGCGCCATATAAATATATTTAAGCAGTTTTTTTTTTTTCAGCAGAGTTTATAGTTTTTGTGTGAGTTACTGAAGGTCCCAGGACTTTGAATAAACTAAATTGTTGTATTCAAATGTTGGGTCATTTGTGTCATATTTTGGATACAGCTTAAATGATAGTCGAAATAAAATAAATAAAAATTGGATCTTTATTGTATTTTCATAAATTTGTTTCCCATTTTGAATAAAATTCAAATAATTTTTGTGTATTGGTAATAAATTTCATTGTTTATTTATTATAGAGGAAATAATTTTAATGCAAATTTTCGGAAGATGTCGTAGAAGTAAATGAGACATTGACATTAAGCAGTTTAAGGAAAGGAGGCGGTATAGCTTGAGGATTAACATTTTAAACCTTCTACATATAATAAACTTTGTGAATATGTTCATATAATTTTACCTTTCCAAAATTCTAACAATTGCTTTCATCTGATTATATTTTGATATGGATTTCTTCATTTGGCAATAAAAATATAAAAAGCGAAATATAACGGCTCATTCACTTACCTCATTTCTCCGTAGGATCTTAAACCTTGCTTGGCCTCTTCACTTGTCACTTGGAAAGTACAGTTAGTAATCATTATTTATTTTTCCTCCCACAGCATAATATTTTATTAATCCCCTTTCCCTTAATTCCCTACTTGATGCATTTGGAAGTTCATTTATCCTTAGCTCATCAAATTTCTTTATATTTCATTTCGCTACTTACGGTAGCTATTGCTGTAATTAGGCACAACTATATGAAAGATTGGTTATTGGTAGATGGATGGATTGTTGCGATCCGGGAAGATAAACTTCATATATGTAGCGTGATTCATTTGAACATCTTTTAAGGTTATGTTTTTTTTTGAAACTAGCATGCCATTAGAATCGATTCTGTCGGTCTGTCTGCCTGTCACACTCAATTTATTCGGGAACGGCTGAACCAACTGTCACTGTCAAAATTAAGTGGGAATGTATGGTCTGTGAATCCCTTCGCATATAGCAAGTGCCACCATTCTCTATTGAGTTTAAAGGAGGCTCCTTAACTCCACATGGGAATGAGAGTTTAAAATATGAACCTCAAAAAGTGTAACAGGTCTCGTTCACAGAATTTATCCAGCTGAAAAGCTGGGGGGTTCGCAGGGAAACGCGCACGAAGTAAATCGGAAATATTTGCACGATCAATATGTGCATACCGTCTTTTTTAAACCTTTTGTACCGCTCATATGCGGGGTAGACTCGTATTAATATACATGCATATATAGGCATAGTATTCGGTTACAGGCAATGTTTTCTGGATTTTTAGCCATATACGAACACAAAACCTTTATACCTGAAGTGCCAGCCAGCATGGATACTTATATATATCCAAATTGCTCAGGTGGACTACGCAAAGTACCGTTCAGTAACAAATGTTTTTTGCATTCGGCACAAATCTCAAGAGCGTGCCTTATCGTGATAAACAACTTTGGATATTTTACGTAAAGATCATTCTTCTTCATTTTTTTTCAGCCTTTGTCCCGTTCACAAGCGGCGTCAAATTGGTTCCGCCATTTGGTTTTACTTTGCTTGGTCTGCATGCATTCGCAAGTTTTTAAATCCCCATCCAGCGTATCAAGCCACCGTTGTTTCAGCCGGCCTTTTGGTCGAATTTCCTTTAGCGCGAATTAAGCAAGCGTACCATTAAAATCCCTCTCTCGCAATTTTCCCACGACCAGTGCAACTCCATACCGATCACGGATATCCTCATTTCGGATGTGATCGAAACGTTTCACGCCACTAGTCCAACGCAACATCTTCGTCTCCATTACCGCAAGATAGAGTTAATTGTCTTTTATAGTCGGCCAACACTTAGAACCATAGAGGCGATTGGGCGGATAACACTACGGTAAATTTTAGATTTTAGACGTTCGTTGATATGTCGATCACCAGCTGTGAAACGCAACTTCATCCAGGTTGCGTGCAGCAATTTCATAACTCAGTTCTCCATTGGCTAATAGCATTGACCCGAGATATTTAAATCGCTCAGGTCTGCGCAGGTTACTACCGTTGATAGTGATTGTGCTTGTTTCATATGGATTGGTTGTCAAAAATTCAGTTTTATTCATGAGGCGATCATTCCATTTTTGGACAAGCTGCTCGAGATCATTTTTGCTATTAGACGCTAGAAAAATATCATCTTCATAAAGCAGTGTATGGGGCAGTGGACGTTGGATAGCTCGTTTCACGGTGTCCATAACAAAAACAAAGAGGAGTGGTGAGAGGGCGCTTTCTTGATGAACACTAGAAAAGACACGAAACGGTTTTGAAACACCCGCCATACTTCGAACTTTATTTTTCCGATCGTGGTATAGCAATTGAGGCGAGCGCGAGAGTTCTTTTGACACTAAGTATTGTCGTAAAACATACCAGATGAATTCATGTGGCACACGATCAAACGCTTTCTCTAGATATAAAAATGTAATGCAAAGAGGGCGATGCATCTCATGGTGTTTTCCTATGAGCAAACGCGCAGCGTGTATTGTGTCAGTAGTTCCACAGTTCTGGACAAATCCGGCTCGATTCATGGTTATTTCAACGATTTCGCAAATACGTTTGTAAAGAATGCGTTCAAATTTCTTCATGGTATGGGAAAGTAACCGCATCGGGCATTGAACATTCTGCTGTATTACCTTCCTTTTTCCATATTGGAGCTGTGGTACTGTCTTGTCAGTCAAATAGTGTTCTACCTTCCCGAATCATCATCATCAACGGCACAACAACCCCTATCCGGTCTAGGCCTGTCTTAAAAAGAAACTCCAGAAATCCCGGTTTTGCGCCGAGGTCTACCAATTCGATATCCCTAAAAGCTGCCTGGAGTCCTGACCTACACCATCGCTTCATCTCAGGCAGGGTCTGGTTCGTCTTCTTTTTCTACCATAGATATTGCCCTTATAGACTTTTCGGGCTGGATCATCTTCATCCGTACGGATTAAGCGACTCGCTCATCGCAAGCTACTGATGGTCATGGTATCGCTCATAGATTTCGTCGTTATGTAGGCTACGGAATCGCCCATCCTCATGTAGGGGGCCAAAAATTCTTCTGAGGATTCTTCTCTCGAACGCGACCAAGATCAATTTGGCAATGTCATTGTCTTGTACAGTGAAAGTTTTGACCCTATGCCCCTATGACGTTTCGAGCGGAACAGTTTTAGTAAACTGAAATAGGTTCTGTTGGCAACCAACAACCGTGCGCGGATTCCATCATCGTAGCTATTATCGGTTGGGATTTTCGACCCTAGATAGGAGAAATTATCAACGGTCTCAAAGTTGTAGTCTCCCATCTTTATTCTTACCGTTTGACCAGTGCTGTGGTCAAATGGTAGTATAGGTCCCAAGTCGAAACGTGGATTGGTACCCACGATGGAGCATAAAACCTGGGAAATGCCTGCTGAACCAACATCAACAGCTCTACTACCAAACTAAACCAAACCGATGTACAGCTCAAGATCTCGCACCAATCGCCGCCTCCTCGATCTGGATGAAGGCAGTTTGTACGTCTCAGGTCATTCTTTCCATGATGTCGATATCGTCTGCATAGGTCAGTAGTTCGGAGGACTTAAAGAGGATCGTACCTCTTGCATTTTCCTCAGCATCATGGATCACTTTCTCGAGGGTCAGGTTGAAGAGGACGTATGATATGGCATCCCCTTGTCGTAGACCGTTGTTGATGTCCAATGACCGTTCTGAATAACCCGATGAAAGAATTCACTGAACCGCAGGCCCTAGATCTTCGGTTTTTTGAGCTCAGATGCGATGTCGTCAGGTCCTGTTGCTTTCCCTGTTTTCATTCGGTTTAGTGCTTCCTTAACTTCAGTTGCGCTGACAGTTACTTATCCATGGCTTACCGTGGATGCCTGCCTCGGGGACTTAATCCTACGATTTTTTTAGACACGGATTGATTTTGTGACCATAATTAGGTATCTTCCATAGGCAAGGAAAAATGCATTCTTTCAGACAACCGATGCTGAGCAACAAATCTGGGCATTAGTGGAATACCAGTTATATGCGCCTTCTTATTTTTCGTCGCTGAAATCCGCCTCTTCGAACTCTATCATGGTGAAAAGTTGGTAGTCCTCGACGGCTTGCTACATTAATGAATACGGGATGTCTGGGGAATAATGGCCATACAATGCAATAAATTTGATCGGTACTAAGTATGGAGGGTTTCCACAGAGTCTCGACAAGCTCGCAACCGAGTCCCCACGGATCCTTGTTTGCTTCGTTGACTAGGCCCTGTAAGCCGCAGGGTTCGCTTTTGTTTATCGTGCTGCAGAGTTTCTTTTTAGTCGGTATGTACTCCGCAAATGTAGCGCTTGCCTTTTCCCAGGTGTGAACGTTGTGTCAAACAGCGCTCCAGCGTAGTTCTACCTCTTCCAAGAGCTTCATAGAATCTTCTGATGTTTAATCTAACGACATCTCTCGCCAAGCGGACCGTTGGATTGGTACACGACTGCAAATAGCGTCAAGCACTTCGAAAGCAATGCACTGGTGGGGATTTGACTGGAAGTCTTCCAGAACTTGCCGCTCATTCATCGTCGGCACTAGTGATTTCGGTGTCGGCGATGCTTCCTTCGCAGCCTAGACGTCGAAATGTTGCCGTGGATCTGGTGTTTAAAACTTCAAGCGCGGTTCTCGTCAGCATTTTAAGGATCCGTTGCCCTCTGTGGTCTGGGTTGAGACATGTCCCATTCAAGGGCCCTAGCATTCAGATAATTCCCTACTGAAATTCGCCCCTTTGTGCCCAAAACCAGCACCAAGCCTGCGTCGAAAGTTCTGTATCGCCTGACTCGGTGTTAGGCAAACGTTAAGCCGAATCTCCACTCCTACTCCACTCCCTCGACTTTGGACAAGAAGCCGAAGTCGGATGCCATCCCGAACCCAGATAGCAACGGTATCCGCAACGGTCAAGATGCCAAGAAGCTGAAGTCCTTGTTTCGGTACCCCTCGCTGATTAACATTAATTCAGCTTTTATTTCCACAACGAACTGCACTGGCAACTCATGAGCAGTGGCACTCCCATTCATGGTAACTCATAGGATGTGGATCACGCTAGCCGCGTTCTAATCTTTTCCAGTTCGGCCTGAAGCCTGGACGTCACTTCGAACCTGCAGTATGTGCCACACTCTCACCAGACGCGTCATGATCCTTTAAGAAAATGCGATTTTTTTCTTCGTTGCTAGTCTTTGCTTGGTGACCTGCCTAATCGCATCTACGGCAAGGTCTCTTCCTGTCGGGTCGCTGGCAACTTGCAGAGGTGTGTCTATAGACACTTGTAACACTTGGGGGGAGTCATCCGCATTCATGCCCTGTATACTATCTATTCAATTTTTATTTTTGCGATGTTTAATAGTTTTCTCGCGTATTACGCGTACTTCCATCACAGCGAGTTATTGGCCTCGAGAATTGATAGAGAAGTGACACGTATCCATTGGTCACCTCCGGATATTTACACTGGATCGCTTGGTCGACTTCGACCTTTTCTGCGAGGCAGTCAAGATCTCAGAGAACCTTTCCTGCCAGTAGCCATTTTACCACCTCGTAAAACATACCGTTCCTAGTCATTTTCGGGCCTAGTCCAACGTCGTTTTCCGTAGGGGAAACACTTCTACTACACAGTTTTCGGGCTTTATGTTATAGCGTATTTCACTGAGAATTTCCGCAAATGCCTTGCCTTCCACTGTCTGGTCCTTTTTCGTTTCATTGTTTTTTATATTGACAATTTGTCATTAATAACCGCCTTGGTTTTAGACAGGCGGCGTAGCTTATTGCTTTCTTTCGTCCTTCTTTATTATATATTGTTCTTTTTTTGGTTCCTGAAGACTACTTGGATGAAATCTCCTTCAGACGCGTTTTCCTCTTTTCACTTTTTTTCCCACTTCGTTTGGCAGTGGCTTGACACTATATCAAACGAATAACTTGGTCGGTGCACAGGCGTGGTACTCGTATGCGATAAGATCGGAAGACGGAAGTGGCAGTAAACAGGTTCACATTAAGGACGGGCGACAATTGCATTGCGGTTTATGCCATGCAGTGGAATCTACTCTCTCAAGATGGCCGATGAGTGTAAAGCCCCAAGAGCACTTGGCGTAGAATCGTGAAGGACAAGTGCGAGCGTCTCTGGAAGTTGTGAGGGGATCTGAAGGGCATTTCAGGCAACCGTGTGTGGTTGACGTGTTATACACTACAAAGAGGTGGAGGGCAACCATAATTTACAGTGGGCTATCTGCGTTCCATTTAGCGTTTATAGTGTTCTCAGCAGGAAGTGCGGCTGTTTTTACTACTGGCGTGTCTTCCGCTGCTGCGCATGCTCGATTATAGAAGGAAATACAGTTCAGTAGTTCATCTAGTTCTATCAGCTTGTTTTTCTCGCCTCTGCTGACGTTCTTCTGGAGAAACGTGGCCGACAGTATACGCCTCAAAACAATCGCGCATTTCCTGATGAGTCTTTCCTCTTGATCTACCAAGGACGGCCGACTGCGCTCCCACTCGAATCGACCTGCTAAGGTCTATGGATTTTGTCTGAGGTTAGCCGTCCCCGCGCCGGCAGTTGCATAACTTAACATGTTTTGGACGTCTCGATGTCTCGTCAGGTATTTCAGTTCCTACTGGCTCTTTCACTGGGCACTGTAATGAACGACGCACTTTCGTGCTACGCCCAAACGCATTCAAGTCTTCTTCTTTCCATGCTATTTCGTCGATTTTGTCAATTTAATTGTTTTTGTTCTCAATGGAAATTTTACTAGTCCAAAAGGGAGCGGGCCACAATAGTCAGAAACGAACGTACCTTCAGAAGCAGAGCCCCTATCCCAGTACTCTCAGTCCTGACCAATACTTTGCTGATCCCGGAACAAATGGTATGCAGGAATCGGTGCTCGCTCGTGGCAACGCGGCCTGCTAATACCGGTTCAATGCGCACTGCCCGGCCTGGGTCCTGACTGGCTAGGCTCACATCCCCCCTCGTACCAGTTATCTGCCGTTGACTTTTTACCAAGAGGCTGTCTCAAAGATGCTATTTAGGATGCAGATATACTGTTGGTGGGGTTACAAACACTTACTCGCGCAGTTTGAGGACGTCACTCCCCGTAACGTGAGGGACATGTTAAAGATCACAGTCGACTTTTGAGGATAATATGGTACTGGGTCTGCAGTTCGCTTATTTGGTGTTCGGGAAGCATTTCCAACTTTTGCATTTTCGCCTGAACAGGAAATATTACTCTTTTAAAGATCGCACGAAAATGATTAAGTCGGGCATAGGCTTCATAGTTGGAAATGCTATCCAAACCTGGCGCTGGGCTATCGCACACTCATTAGTTTGAGAGTTTCGTTTTGATGCTTTTTGATGGGGTAACAGGGTGGCGACAATTAGTTTCTTACATAGTTGTTTGAAGCAGTTTCTTTTTCTAAATAATGGGACCTTATCGGCGCTGGCTGAGTCGTTTCATCGTTTTCTTGGCTCCTCCAAGGGTGAAAAGCCATTTCTTTTTTTTCGATATACCGGAGTATCATTGGGTATCGTGGGTGACTTTTTCTAGGGGTCGCGTTCTCCTCACTACATCAAAGTATTTCTTGAAAGGCTTGGTTTACAGAAGCCTATAGCTCATCCGGTTTGGTATCTGGCCATTTATATATTTGATATATCTGAAATTTATTAAAGGCTATTTTGTTGCTATCCTCATAGATACCTGCATATATTTATTTGGCGTATCTCCTGCCCAATTTCACTGGTAATCTCCTTTCCGAAATATATCTCCAGGTGTCCGAAAATCAAGAATTTGTAAATTAATTAGCAAAAAGATATTAATCTGAAAATTAATCTTCCCAATATCCACTTCCTTCCGTCTCGCTCTTATCAGGCTTTCTTGCCTTTCATCTTGTGCGTGAACATAAGAATTTCATGTTATTTATTTTTGGCTTTCTTTTCTTATTTATCGCTAAATATTCATATACGAAGCCTTCTTGTATATTTGTCGAGTGTTAAATATCACCTTTTGTCGACTTAATGTACGTGCGCCTAGTGGAAGAACACAGGAAGTTGCATAAATTACCGGAGGTTACCCTCATACGAATTACGAATTTCGTATTTTCTACCTATGCTGAATTTCGAATTGCTTATCAAACAAAAAAATCATTCGGAAGGAACAACAAAAAGCAACATTAAATTGAAAATAAAGAAAATGAGAAAACATGAGCCAAAAAACACACAATAAAGCGCCATGCCAAACACTTTTATGAGCCATCTTGACCTTTTGGTACGACTCCGTCCATAACTTAGTTGGTGTTGCTGATGTTTTAATGTTAATGGAGGTACAATGTTTTAAGGAGGTGGTCCTGACCTGTTGTTGAATTTCTATTGCTTGGAGTCTTTAATCGATTAACTTTCAAGGTTGGGGTTTAAATTTACTTCAGGTTTCTTGTCGAGAATTTTGAGTGATTTCTTGAATGGAGGTGGACGGTTTTGGTGGCCTACAACCAGAGTTACGAAGAGTTAATGGTCCTTGTCTCTTCTTTGTGATGTAAAATTGTAGTATCCCGGTTAGTGGTTACTATCATCTTGTCGATGTACTTGAAGAAACTATAAATTTAGGGGAAGATTCAAGAGTAGATACCAATGAAACATGGAATTTCTAAAAACTTGAAGAATGTTCTGATTGTTTCTTTTAAATAGATACTCGGCAACTTCCAGATTTAATTGCTTTCAGATATTTCTGCACCTCCAGCAGAATATCCCCTTAAAGACCGTACAAACCTCTGGCTTTTTGCACTTTTCAAAGTCGAGCCCCTCATTAAACATTAATTTCCACTCTTTTGTAGGGGCTTTCACGAAATTTATCGATGCCATGCCCTCTGTAAGTGACTATTTAGCAGAGGCGATCGAACAAGGTTCTGTTGCATGTCCGACAATCGACATTGTCCAGTTCCGTCCAACACCGACGGAATTAAATAAATTATTGGAAAGTGCTCATACAACTAATCAAGCGATTCCAATTTCAAAGGCGACCGGGGAAAGAGGAAAAACGGAAAATAAAGAAAATTTCTGAAACATCCAAATGAGACCCAATGAACATTGTTCCTTGGCGATTCATTCACTGCACATTCGGGCTCATGCCCTGACAAATGAAATCGATAGCAATCGATTTCGGTGGATGGAAATGGCTGGAGAAAGAAAATGCTGAAAAGAACTGACTCCGGGTGTCAGGTGAAAGTTACACACTCGTGTCACATCAACATAATTTGAGTAGCTACATTGTCGCTTGTCGATCGATTTGTGTTGCGTTGTACCTACAATTTCCGGTCGGGGTACTCTTATTTTTTCTATTCACTTTATTTATTGTATTGCTTTGTAGAAAATTTATTACGAACGGAAACATATTAAAATTTGCTTACGATCCGTTTAAGCTGAGTTCTTTTGAATTTGGCGCCAATTTATTTTATTGAATGAATGGCTTGCCCAGATTGTGAATGGTCAGCGCATTAATGTGTGGTGATACACAAAAGAGTGGGCTTAAGATACAAGCAAATATGGGGCCTACAAGCCAACATTTCTATTCATGACGTTGGTGAAATTTGATACGGTTTATCCTCTGCGCTGATTTGATGTTTTCTAGGTGCTATTAGATATTAGATTTTGGTTAAATGGCTTCGGAGAAAACACTTCGGGAAGAATGTTGATTTACATTTTTGAAATCTCAGTAGATGTTTACTTCGCCGATAACACTGTATTAAAAAATTAAGATAAATCGGGAGAACAATATAGCAAGTTTGAATGGGTTTTTGTCATCATAAATATTTCTCTATTCTTTAGTGCGTGTGCCGCAACAATAACAGAGAAGCCTGAGGAATAATAGTCCCATTAGTTATTGTTATTATGCCATTTCCCACTGAAACTGGTCCCAGGAGTGGAGAACTTCCATCATCTGTGTTGACCAGAAAGAGTCGCTTACAAAGATCCCTAAGCTCTCTTCTACCCCACTTACGTCTCTCTTCTACCCTTTTCACGTTGTGTTAACTTCACAACCAATTTAGTTGAAAACAGATAAGCCTGGTCGCTTCACCCAATGTGAAATTCGGGACAATGTTGCTGGCGAATCCCATCCCGCCTTCCTCAAGATAATAAAATGTAATCTGCGTCGTCCACCACTACATTATAGAACACAACACCTGTCATACTGATCTTGTCTAACTGAAAACCTCCATGCCCGTGTGGCGTCAAACCAATGTTCCCACGCACGCCAGCGAACACACAAACCGGAGTACGACATTTAGCCGTGGAATTGACGCTACGGTCACGGGTTTTCACATACATCATTTGTTCCAGACAACACTACCCCCATCATACCATTAGACAAAAAAATATAAATCCGCGGGAGAAAATCAGACTGCCGCTAAACCCGCAGATATTAAGCCCGGTCCAGATATGTTTCAACATATAAATAGGCTAAGGGAAAAAAATAAGTTCCGCAATTTCCTTCTTACCAGGAACAGGGAACCAATCTGCGGAGACGCCAGAAGAGCGCAAGTTCCAGCTCAATACCCCTCCACCTCAAATTAATCTGGCTATAGCGTCGATGGTTGAGATAACTATCACAAACTTCGTATTTAGGCATTCAAACAAACTAGTGGAATTCTTCCAAACGAACTCTTCGGTAAAGCCAACGGATTCGCAACATTTGCTGAGTTTATCGCAACTCATCCCCTTGACCACATACCTAAACCTTAAAAGTCAGCCGGACCTGACGAAATTCCAAATTACGTCATTAAGCAATTCCCCGAGTCTCCATGAAATTTTCATTGGCAGTATTTAGTAGCTGCATAAATAATGGCTACTTTGCCACCACCTGGAAAGTAGCTAAGCCTAACAATTCGTTATTGTCCAGTCCAAACAGACTCTTTGAGAGAGTATGGACAATCGGTCTATTTTAATATTGCGATCTTAAAGACATTATACCCAACTACCAGTTCATGTTCCGCAGCAAACACAGAACACAACTTGCTACCTTCACGACACTGCCGAAGCATGACTTAACGTCAATAATAAACCGATCGTAGTATGTGCATTAAACTTAGAAAAGATCTTTGACTCCGTATATGTTAGCGGACAATTCCGATAATTGGAATTGCACTAAGGTTCTTCGAAAGATAGGCATTTCTACGTTAATGTGGGAAATGAATGCTCCGATCTCTTTTCGGTAACATCGGGAGTATTGCAAGGATCCATTTCTGGACTCACCTTTTAGAATATCATCACGGCTGACGTTCCAACTCCCGAGAGCGGCACCGACCTTATTCACTATGCCGATGATACTCTCATCTTCTCTTCAAGTCTCCACCCCAACAGGGCAGTCAAATCGGTCGAGAAATATGTCAAAGACCTATTACTTGCAATGGGGCATTAAGATTAGTGAGGCCAAAACGTAATTCTGCACCAATCCTGGCAAGCTAAACGCTTAAAAATCATGATCGGAAACACTATAGTGAGCAGATCCCAGTCCATAAAGCTAAGCTTCACGAACTCTTTAAGTTCAAACCTTCAACACCTTGAGCTCGTAATCGGTAAGTCACGTGGTGCACTCAGTAGGATCTATTTTCTTCTTCGAAAGAATCTAGGACTAAGCACCAAGGCCAAACTGACTCTTTACAAGACCTTGATCAGACCCATTATCTGCTATGGAGCGCCCACGTGGGGCACTTGCTCCACCCAAAACATGTACAAATGTGAGGCATTCGAACGCCGGACATTTATGGCATTGAACTGGGCTCTCCTACAATTGGAAAACCAAGAAGGTTGGGAGAAGAGAAAAAATCAGCAATGCTCCTTTTCATCAACGATAAGCGGACAAACGAAACATATCTCATCGACACGAGGGCAGCTGTCCCAGCCTTGTCGCTACTTAACATCTCCAAGGCGGTATCAGAGTCTTTCACTCTAAATGGGACCAATATTAAGACTTTCTGCAGAACCTACAAGGTCCTGGACAACCTCTTAATTGGGAATTCGTCATTGCAAAAATAGAGCGTCCCATCATAGCGGCCGACTTTTTGGCTACCCACGGTCTTCTAGTAAATGTCTAGCACCGACAACTGATCGATAGCGAAACCGGCCTCACTATGGAAGGAAAAGTGTGTGAGCAATCAACCCACGGTCTCGACGGTCCCAGAAAGCAAGCTTTTCCAGCATCTTCTCACTTAGTTTCCAGAGCTGACACGACCTGCGCAGAATAAGGAACGAACAAAAGTATCTTGTGGAGCACATCATAGAAACTACAGGCCAGCCCATGACCGCTGAGGTTAGAAAACTTCTCTAGTAAAGTATGAAGCGGCAAAACAAGAATTCCAGGGCATGATGGACCAGGGAATCTGCCGGCCATTCAACAGCCCTTGGTGGAGTCCTCTGCACATAGTGAAAAAGACGAATGACACTATTCGCCCTCGTGTCAATGCACACACTGTACCCGATAGGTATAGTGGGCCCAACAAAGCGGATTTCAAAGTGGGACTGCACGGCAAACATATTTTCTTTAAGCTCGATCTGGATTACTTCCAGCAATAGCAGCTGCCGACATTCCAAAAGCCGCAATTCGTTCGAATGTGTTTTGGTCTCCGGAATACAGCACAGACCTTCCAACAATTCATTGATTCTATTTTCAGTGATCTACCTTTCGTCTTCACGTATGTGGACGATTTGCTCATCGCCTCAAAACACCATTTGAAGCACTAGTACCAGGATAGTCTGGAAAGTCTTAGGAGACTCTCAAAGAACGGAATCAACCTCAACCCTGCGACGTGCGGTCCTGGGCAGCCAAAAATCGACTTCCCTGTTGTTACTACTTAGCAAGGTACAGGCAATTTAGGACTACACATGCCCGGAGACGGTAATGCAGCTACGAAGATTCCTGAGGATGTTGAACTTCTATTGAAGATGCCTTTCACATGCAGCTGCTAAACGCCTTTCTACACATGTCGAAGATGAACGACAAATCTCCTATCCTCTGACTCTACAGTAACTACGTTTGAAAAATGTAAAGCAGATCTTCAGAACTATGTAGGTCATCTAGACCCAGAAGCAGAAATATCATTAAACCGTGATGCCTCAGATAACGGTGCGAGAGTTGTACTTCACCAATGAGTGAATGAAATTTGGCAACCGCTTGGGTTCTACTCAAATGTATTAAACGAGGCCCAGGACAGGTACTCTACTTATGATAGAGAACTTCCGGCTATCCATATAAGACACCCGAGGGTAACCAACACAGCAACACAGTCGCCGATGTATTCTCCAGGGCGGAAGAAATATGTCTACCTAGAGATGCAATTAAATAAGTCAGCGCATAGAGAGACGATTCATCCGTAAGGAACTTACAGGCTAATCCGAACCTTCAACTCCAATGGAAACTTTTATTCTGTGTGAAACAAAATCATAGCCCTACCCGCCAGCCGACTTCAGAAGAAGCATCTTCTGCCTTCATGGGCTCAGCCACGACGGCGTCTGAACTACCCGAAAGCATGCATTCCACATTAATCACGATATTGGAGAATGGTCGCGAGCTTGCCAACGATCGAAGGAGTCGTTTCAAGCTCGGCGACTTCGACACTATAGGTCTGACCATGACCCACAGATGCACACGTCAGGCAAAATCTATTCTAGTCGAAGAAACTTCAGCAGAAACTATCGGCTGGGCATTCTATGATCACTAGATAGCTAAATTCGGTGTACTTCACTGCATCACAACGGACCAAGGACGCCAATTCGAGTGAAACTTAATCACTAGTCTCATTCAGTTTCTAGGCACCGATCGTATGCGAACCACACCCTACCATCTACCGGCCAACGGATGTCACGAATGCTGGCACCCATTCCTGAAAAGCGTTGTCATGGTCTAGTCCGATAATCCGCAATGGACTCAATATTTGCCCACAGTTCCATTAGGCCTTCGTTCCACGCCGAGAGAAGATACTGGGCACAGTACCGCCGAATTGGTTTACGGCACTGACTTGCGGCTTCCAGGTGCATTCTTTTCTCCAACAGCAATCAACACAGACAATCAGCCAGTAGTAGAAAGACTGAAGACGACTCTGAAGAAAATGACATCGGCCGACTTTGATCATCGTTAACCAGGACGGACCTACGGGCCTAAAAATTTCTCCTCCTGTACACATGGGACCTCTGAAACGACCTTATGACGGACCTTTAATACCTCTGAAACGTTCGGAGAAGTACTACACCATCCAGCTACCCGAATGGGAGGCAACAGCAAACGTTCGCCGATTAGCACTAGAAAAGCTTTTACCTAAGCAGCGAATTGTACTAACAGCTTGTGACCGTTTGCACAACGGTGTACGTTGATTTGTAAGTTGCGAATCATTTTAGAAGTGCCATATTCGGTTCTGCCTTGAAGGCTACCCTGAGCCCAGAGTATGTGCAATGCTCTCTCCACAACTCTTCTTTCCGTTGCACTTACATTTTGTCGCCTATTGCTCGCATCTGTGACATTTTGCCCTCCCGTCCGATATCTTACAGATCGCAACACTTGGTGGGGATTTCATGTACACATATTCCGCATACTATTCAACCAGTTCTGATTTCCTCGAAGTTTCCTATTGTCTGGCAAAGTTCACTAGAGCGAATTTCCGGCCCAGAGAAACCGCGAAGACGAAGTCTATCCGGGTATTGACTATCTCAGGACCTTCACGATCTTTTCTGCAAGTCAGTCAGAATCTTGTATTTCCAAAACCCATAAGGCTATTGGATAGAAACAACAGCCTGCTTTCCAAGTAGACCCTAGACTTCTCACAGAACTAATTTTTGCCAGTTGTTCTCGGAAATAAGTCAACTAGTACGCCAGCATTTCATTTTCTATACGTAAGACAATTATTCTCAATTTTCTTCGGTCTTGATTTTATAGTGCTGAATGCCGACAAATACCGGAAAAATCTTGCTTTCCGTTGGCTGACTTACGAAAACTGGCTACTTGGGCCTCTTTTATTCCTTGCATTTTCATTTGTTACTCCGCTATTCGTATCGGTGTTCTTTTTGTAAATAATACCATTGTGGTTGTCCATGCCTGAGGTATCGATGCCAATTAAATCAGGGGCGCGTTGTGTATTTCTAGATACTTCTTTTGAGATCTCGACCAACAACAGTTCGCGCAGTAGTGAATCGATCAATATAGTCCACAGAAGTGGCATTAGTACTCCTCCCTGGGGGCAGCCTTTCTTCGCTTCCTTTGTTGGGTGCCGACCAGCAACTACTTCAGCCTACATCAATACCATCCTTTTTAACTGAACCACAGGCATAAGAAGGGCGTAGGTGAAACGCCTCTTCAATGTTCACGAAAACCCCCATCACATACTCGTCTTTCAGAGTTGCGTCCTCTCTCTTCGAAACCAAAGAGTGAGGACCCACCGTGCTGGTAAGCATGTTGGTTTTTATTTAGTGGTTGCGATCTAAGTGCCTTCCCACGAGTGTGATGCTTAACCAGTTTCTCCAGTCATTTCACTGAAGATGGTGTTAAGCTGATTTGTCCGAAGTTTTTTACATTTGAATAGTCATCTTTCCCAGGCGTCGATTTGAAGAATAGCTTAATCCTCCGTCGAGAAATGGGCACGTAGCCTAGATAAAACCACCCTCGAAAAATATTTCTTAGAAGTTACTCGTGTTTTATCCCCTCCTTTAGCATTGCTGAATAGACGCGATCCATTCCAGGCGCTCTGAAATGTCAATTCTCTCCCTCGCACTTCTGTTACTTGTTCTCCCGAATGATATAATTTCAAGAGAGTTGGTACAGACTCAACTTTGGAGTTCCTGAAAGTTCCACCCGGTTTTCTGAGAGAGTCCCACTTGGCCGACTCATTCTTTTTAAGGACTGTGTACTGTCTAGAAGTCTCCCTTTCTCCTTTAACTTCCTCACAGTACGCAGTAAAGGAGTTTCACTTCGAACGTTTTATCAGCATTTTAGATTCGCGATTAGTGTCCGGATGGCGCAAGTGGTTAGAACGCTGGGCTGTCGTAGCAGAAGGCGGCGGTTCAAATCTCACTGGTGCTAGGGAGATTTGTTATCGTGGCGGTATGCCGGATACCAGTCGACTCAGCTGTGAGTGAGTACCTGAGTCAAGTCAGGGTAATAATCTCGGGTTTCCCGAGCCAGTGGCTCATAGTTCACCTTCTTTTCCACGTCAGGGTAATAATCTTTCGTATTTCCATTCAATGTTGCTATTATGGGGGATGGCAACATCAATAATATACGCGGAGGGACCTGTGTTGCCAACTAACAGTACGTCAAGCTCATTATTATTATTTAGATTCGCGCTTTGAGTTCCGGAAGTTTAACCAACAAATGTGCTGAGAGTGCGCATCACAACCTATGTATTAACAGTTCAATGAAACTTGATTGTGCATACATTACCAAATGCCTTCGTTCTTGTGTCGCGAAATCTGTGGAGGCTGCCATTAATCTGGTATTGTGTCAGTCTCGAGGATCTCTCATCGGAGAAGATCCTAGCCTCCTTTGCTGATCCAATACAACAGATATTGTTAAAACGAACCCATGACTCTTGTATCAGAAATACCTAAGGACAGTCATGCAACTTTGCCAGCAGATAGAAAGATGCTTTGGCATTCTGCTAGTTAATTTGGCTAACATTTATGCTTGCGGACATAAGTGTAGTGTAATTTGAAAACTGCCGCCAACTTAGAGTCCATTGCGTCCAAGTGTATCTCACTGGGGGTTACACGCTTTCCCTCACTATCCGCTTTCTTTCGTTCGATTTCTCTGGATATCGCCAAACTTGGTGGTGTAGCAGCGCTCATGACCTCATTCTCAAGAAAATTTGCTTTCTTTTGCAGTGGCCTCCGTTGTCGTCGGCTGGGAACCTTTCTGGTTACCCCACACCGTAGGCAATAGGTGCAGGCTTTGCACTGAAGAGCAGGGCCGACACAGAGTTGTCCATGGGGAAGCATGAATTTGTAAGATTATGTAAGTAAAGTGGTAGAATCAGCAATACATAGTGAGCAATTACTCGTTCACTTCTTCCATTCAGTTCAAAATGTAGAGTCAATATTGTTGTTTCTATTCGTGGACTTTTTCTTAAACCTCTTGACTTTATTGAGCCTCTTCTGTGCTAACTTTATTATTTCAGCAAGAATTTCTACACTTCCAGGGCAATATTGAGGGTTTCTTAGGTGAACGCATTTTATCTGAAGACTTAATTCGATTTCTTTGCAACCTACTTACCTGACACGTTATGTACACTCTCAGAAGCTTCATAAAAGGTCAGTCCAGTCAGGCATAAGTGACGCTTATGTACCAGAAGGTCAGCCGTGCGTAATTGGCTTAGCAAGTTAGACGATTCACATTCGCGTATGCGTGCCCCAGTATCATCTCGTTTGTCCAACCTCTAGCCAGGGCTCAGCCTTTTGTTATTCATAAACATAATCAAAATTCAAAGCCTTGGCTACCGCTGATAGGCGAACAGGTGTTTATCTTTATCTAGGAGTTTTCCATTCAGCAAGATGCCAATTTACGTGTAACACCTTTAATCCAATTAGCGTCAGGTGGAATTGGCAGATATTCGTATGGATTTCGTTCTGAAACAAAGTTGAGCATGTGAGTGAATTCAGTTCGCGTTCTCTAAGCTTTAGTGTAAGCGGACGCTCAGGCTTGGCGAACATTGCATTGCTTGCGTTTTCGTTGTCTATGCTCGCTATATTTACAAATAATGTATGTTGTGTTGAATGTTGCTAGGCTGAAAACATATATAAATGGATTTTGAGTTGGCAGAAAATACGCTTACGTGATTTGGGTGGTCATCCGTGAGGCTTTGATTCTGCTAGAGTAGTTTCTTCTATCTCTCCAAACCTCCATGTATCTTTTTTTTTTAAGAAACAGTCACCGAAGCTACCTTAGAAGAGTATATGGATTCTAGCTTTCCTAATTCTACTTGACATTGTACTTGCAGCCTACCCATGGTTAAATAGGGGTGCAACTCTCTCTTAGTCTGTCTCTAACAACGTGGGTTTAGCATTCAATCCTTGATTGTGAAAATCATTGACATGAACAGTGTAATTCAACATCAAAAACCTTCAAAAGGGAAATATTCCCGATGTGTACCTGACAAAATTTTAACGCCTAGAGACTGATACTAATGTTTCAAAAAAGTAGGTCCAGAAATTGTAAGAAGATGATATCAGGCTTGTGAGAAACGTTTCATCTTGTCAGATTTGAGTTTTTCATCTTAGTACGTCATTTAATATAATAATGGAACCCTTAAGTAGTCGCTGCTTTCTGTAACTTCTTTTAAGTTCCATTCTAAAGAACCGAAAATTATTGTCAGCTGAATCCACTATCGCACGCACGCAGTAAATTTAACGAAGTAGCTGTAATTTCTCAGCCTTACATAAATAAGAAAGGAACCACCAATCAACCCTGAAGTCAATTTCACTTTCCGAAATGAGGACTGACGGTTTCGTTTAGGACAAAGGCAATCCATTACACGCAGCCTCAAATTCTCCTCGGAAACAGCATGATTCAAAGTGGTTTCCAGGGGATGTCCACTACCGAACACGACATGGGCGCGGCTTACATCAAAGGAGAAAACTGTCTAATTCAGACCGGCCGCAGCAAAATTAATTTTTTGCGTAAAGATTTAAAAAGCCCTGAGTCCTAATCTACTTGATAATGAACCCGATCCTAGGGGGAAGGGGTAAGTTCACTTTTTCTTGGACTGAGTCGCGACCTAATACCTCTGATGGGTTAATTCATGATGGAGGGAAGTGTTGACGAAAAGTTGTACCTTTTTAGAAACAATAGCCTTCACTTCCCATGTGCTGTTCCCATATAATGCACAGAAGGGGGGAGGGCCATTCTCTTTCGTCGCCTAGATAAAAGCGAGCTGCTTCTTCAAAGATAGGTCCATATGCATGAAGACTCGTTCGTTGGTGAAGCCCCAGGTTTCTTACAAATAGATACGAGGAGGATACAACTTCCAGTTGTAATTCACAATTTCGTCCAGTGGGATCATTACTGACGATATGGGCATAACTTTCATCATAATTTCCCTAGAATCATAAGCATTAAGGAGGCTTGGTATGGTACTATGGTACTGAGTTACCTTCAGTGTCGTTTGATAAAAAGAGCGGCTTCGAATTCGGATTTGGGTCTGATCTCGCTTCAATAATTTCAGAGTACTGTAGCCTTTCACGGCCTTACAAAAGTCAACTCGTCCGGAGGAATCGCAAGAGAGTCTTTTCACCATTGGTATACTGGTGTGCATTATGACGTCATTGGACAACATTAACATAAAGCAAGAAAACTAATGGGTGTCTAGCATGTCTAGTATGACCATGACGTGAGACTGACATCGTTCACTCTCTAAGCATTGTGTTATTCCATTCGGACTTGCTAACAAAACCCCACCCAGAGTACAACCCCAGTAACCCAGTAACCTGCCATTTAGATTTACACTACCGTGGGACAGTCTGTTCACCACAAGCCTCCTTTATGCGCATCAATAACCAACTAACTTATTTTACAGCAGTGGTACGTGTTCGCCGATCCTGTAGGTTTCTTATGACTGGAGGAGGAAATCTCTTACCAAACCAAGCCCCATTTTCTCCTTCCTCCATTTCACGTAAAGCATTACTTTCTGTGGTGGCCAAACTTTTCGCCACCACACAGTGCCCCTTCTTGCCAAATTCCAGTTTAATCCTCCTTATTCGGGAGTTTACTTCACTACATAGTTTTCCTCTGACTTTAGAATTTCCTTAAAAATGACTTTGCGATAGTCTTTCAAGCTTTTCTTAAACAAAATTGTATGCGGAATCACACACTGGACAAAAGGGAGAATCATCCAAGTCTGTCAACTCGAAAAGTGCCTTGAGCAGGCGCACCAGGCGTGCAAGTTTTACCAACAAGTAAACAGTTTGAAGCCTTATACTCGATGTTCATCCTTCGGAGTCAGAGATTAAACCTGATTTCCGACAGCATAGGCATATTGGAGCGATGGGTTGAGCACTTAGGTGAACTGCTCGATAACCATAATATCGTGTTTGAGGTCCCGCCAATTGAAGGCGACGAAGAAATGCGGCCATCACCAGCTATTGGAGAAATAGTCCGAGCAAACTGTCGTGCTAAAAGTCATAAGTCGCCAGAAGCCGGAAGAATTACAGCTGAACTGGTAAAATATGGAGGGGCCACCTCCACCAAGCGATTCATCAACTGATGCAAATTAATGCCTGAGGAGTGGCAAAGCAGCATTATCTGTGCCACACAATTGTAGGGGCATCCGGTTGCTGAGTACCATTTATAAGATATTATCCACTATCTTGCTAGACCGGATACTCCCATACACCCAAAACAACATCGGCCCATACCATAGAGGTTTGACTCCAGTCAAATCAGCAACAGGCCAGATTTTCTCACTACGGAAATCGATGAGGAAACAGTGGGAATATGACCATGAGTTTCATCATCTTTTCATCGACTTGAAGGTCAGGGTGAAACTGTACAGGGCCATGAAAGGATTCGTCATTCCCATCAAATTGATAAGAGGTGCGACCCCAAGTGGCGTATAAGGGCATACCTATTGATGATGTAAATATGTGTTCATGTATTTTCTTTTCTGACTGTGCATCGGCTAGTGTTTGATCATCTCGGATGCGTGGACCAAAATGTCTATGGAAAGGATATGCAGAATAGAAAACTACTATGGAAGTCGCAAGAAGGAGGAAACTTGTGGTGCAGGAGCTCGCAACGCGAATACCGGCAGCTTTTGAAGGTGAGCAAGTGGGCTACCTGTCGTCAATATCCCTCGAATATTGTGCCTTGGTGCTGGATAATATGGTCGCCGTGGCATCAAATGCTACAAGTCTTTTAGATGTGGAGAAGAAGGTGTTTAAGTGCAGTATCATTTTGCCTAACAAAATCGAAGAAAAAACAGTCGAAAGTAGATCGATTGACGAGAAAAACGTGAAGAACACTCGCATGTGTTAAAAAGGAGCGACAGCAGGAGGCCCTACAGGACCAGGAAAAGGACCCATTTAAGAAAAGCCCGTAAACTCTGAAATATCCGCTACCGTCAAAAATCCTACAATATAAAGCGGAGGGAAGGTGATTGAATGCCAAAGTACAGGAATCCTTTTGGGACTTATGGAGAACGGAGCCCCGATCAGGAGGAATTATCCTTCACACTGCTTGGTGCAAAAATAGTTGAGCTGTCCGCCATCAAGGGCAAGCAAAACGTGCAACAAGCCACAAAAAAAATTGCAATAGCTATTACAGTGCTCTACAAAAGAGCGCTGGAGGAAGAACGGAATTCCAACGAAAATTCGACAACTGCTGCCTTGACAGGGTCACAGTAGGCCTAAGTTACACTTAATGGTATTGCCATGAACTTGCACTAAACAAAAGAGTGCGGGGAAAGATGTGGATCCTCTGGGAAATTAGCTCAGCAGTTGCGAAAAACGAAACCAAAGGAAATCGGCGAAACCTAAGGTAAACGCAAATTGTGGATGGAGTAAGGTTAAAAAAAGGCGAAGAAGAAAGGGAAGCGTAAATTTGCCGAGGAAACTGTGATGTCCAGCAGGGCCAATTTGTCCTACGTAGAAATACTGAAAAAGGTCAAAACTGACCTCGACTTAAAAGATCTAGGCGGAAATGTCAGCAAGATTCGAAGGAGCCAGAAGGTCATTGGAAGAGTGAATAGCTCAGCCTGCGGTCAGTCAGTCACCGAGCCAGAAGAGCGGCTTAGAGGGAGGCAGGTAGAATCGACCAGAGGCAAAAAGAGCGCGCCTATAAAGAAGACCGCAAAACTTTCGAGCTCGCCATCCAACGGAGTAAGAGGAAATGCTTTATGGAGTCTTGTTTGGAAGCAAACGTAAACCAGTGGGGAAGTCATGTGCTATCTGTTTACAGATCTCCCCCTTTAGTCGTTCTTCTTCTATGATCAATGAGAGATGGACCTAACATTATATATGTTCATCATCTCAACTTCCATCATATCAATCAGCATCAATCCCGAAATGCAGCATCATGCGAAACAGCAAAGCACACCCTTAAGGCGGTTCTTCTATAGACTGCGGGCTGCAGTTTTTTAGCGTGAAATGCGACCCTACAATGCCTTTCTCCTAACTGAAGCCGCATAGAGCAAGTTCAAGGTCACTACCCTAGTTATAGACAGATGGCAAGAGCGCTGGAAATGATCAGGAAACATCCACAGCCATACCCCACACCAGCGAGACTGTGTAAATGTTTAAGTACCATTCTTTTTAAGCCCATCCAACTACTAAATTATGCGGATGATCTTGACATTATCCGAAGAACAACCCAAGATGTACAATCTACCATCACCCAGATCGAGCTGGCGGCGATTAGCGCACATTAATGACGGTAAGGCGAAGTGGACGTTGGCATCATCAGCACCAAAAACCAAAGAAACAACAACAACAAATGGTATTGGTCAGATGAGAACAGGGTCGAAAATGCCTCAGATAGAGCAATGGCGTAGACCAGGGAACCAAACAGCTTTTAGGGATATAAAATAGGCGGGATGTCTGATCTGGAGTTCCTTATTAAGGCAGGCCTAGATCGGATACCAGTTGTTATGCCGATGACGATGATGAATCACCATTGATAGCTTCGGTACCAATGCCGCTGAGAGGAATTGTGTCAAGCGTCATCATCTACTATGTCGTCCCTGAATCTATTCCTCAATATGGCGAATCAATGTGTGGATTCAGTGATCCCCCTGTGAATCCTTTCAGCTTTGCCGCTACTTGTCTATCACACCTACACCCGTAGTAACCGAACGTTGTGTAGAGTCCTGCGATTGCTCTCGCACGCTTCTGCTTTCTTGTAAAGCGAACCATTTCGGCTCAAATAATTTCTGGTTGTCTTTCGGCTTTTAATATTGCTAGCGATACGTTGATATTTGCCGCTTTCTCATAGGTATATTCCTCGAAATTGATCTTCGCGTCAATCATTTCCAGGAAGTACTTCATAACCCACCTTGTCATCAACCCGAATACTAATCCTTTCCTTTCCTTTTCCTTACTAATTCCTTTTCACATGATGGTAGGAAATGAAGACCTATGTTGTGAGTGTTTATAATTTTGACGGTCTACTTCCTGCGAGAGGAAGAGAACCGTCGCAATATCGAGACAAACATTCGGGCAGATCAATTGTGGTGTTCGCCCCTTCATCTGCTTCACAAGAGCGCTGTCACCATCCTGCTCGGAGATTTACGTCTGCTTTGGCGCAAATTTCTTTGAAACACTTCCGCTTGTTGGTACGTATATTTCGCTTGAGTTTACCTTAAAAATTCGCGTATATCAACTGCATCTTGCCGAAGTCCAGTCTTCCTCTGCTTTATTGTCATACCCTTGTTGTTTGTAACCGTGTGGCCTGTAACTTCACCATTTCTTTATTTGATTCTTCGACAGGTTATCAACTTTTTGCATCCAAAACCTAGCATAGCTGTTGTATATGTGAATGTCAGTTTTTTGCCATGAATTTGACTTCCGGAAACACCATCATTTCTTGGATGGCTGATTTCCACACGCCGCTTCGCAGTTTACATTTTTGGCCCAGACCCCACTCTTGGTTATTGTTGCAATAAGGCTTTAACTCCCTTCTCATAGGTGGTCTATGAGAGTTAATCTGGCTCTCCTTCGCAATGATTGAGATTGATTTGTACCAAGATTTCTTCATTACGCTGAAGGGATTCTTAAATAGTGGGCATCTTCCTGCGGCATGCCGTTAGTCATCGGTTCAATACACACAAAGTCAGCTTTGAATTCTTTCTACACTGCCGCGCGGCAAACAACCTAGCTTATTTTCACTTTACTAGCAGCCAAGAGTTAGAGCGCTGCTTCAACTGGTAAATTAATAGTTGGCGTTTGCCTGCCTTTTTTCGTGACTTCGTTTATGTTTTCACATTCTATGACACTCTCCTGTTTTTCAGCTCGTATATGAGCCTTTTCCGTTAAAGGATTCTACACCTTGCGGAAGAAATTTTCCGCTGTCTTGCCAGTAGACTTCCTCAGTTCCAGCTGCTTTTTCGGAACATCTGATTTGGTTGCCATTTTCTCCAAGGTTCAATAATTTCGGATCGGATTTGTGCTTCCTGGGAATATCGGCGTATATCGTATACCTTTTTCGGAGATGATAATTAATTCGACACATATTCGTTTCCTTTTTGGGACTTTACCTTCCTTGTGTTCATGTCGTGTTTTACGAATTATATAAAGGAGCACTCAACATCTGCGAGCCGCTACGGTCACGTTGCTCCCAGGGCAGAGGTGAGGCAGCGTCTGACGATTTGCCTCTGCCCTGGTAAGAAACCGTAAAGCCGTCATCGCTTGACATTTTTGAAAAGTTTGGGTGCAAGCCCTAAGCGAGCGGTCCGTCGACCAGGAAAGAGGGAGTAAGTCGCTTCATATTTGGTCCCCATCATTCTCAAAAAAAAAAAAATGTTTTCATTCATCCTAGAAATGAGTCTCATCAAAATCTGCAATAATGTATAAGTAGAATTTCTTCCCCCCCTCTAGCAAATTCCGCACAGGACACCGGAGGCTCGGAGTTCGGAAAGAGGTCAACTAGAAAACCACGGACACTATCCCATATCAGCACAGATTCGCCATTCATCTCGTTGGCATATCATGACAGTAGGGATTCATTTGTTCAGAGTGAGCTCAGAACTAAATAATATTACTTTCATAAACCAAGTGCAGCAGTGCTAACTGTACCAGGATCCTCTGAAAGTGGGTCCTATGTCAAAAAGACTTAGTGAAGAGCAATAAGCAAGCCGTTCCCCCATATCCTTCATCCTTTAGTCAATAGATGTTTGTCGCTCCTGCATTGAGGCCGATTATATTTTGGTTAAGCGTCTGGTCCCCATCTTCACACCTACCCTAAGGTGGTTTGAATCTCTTCACTTCAGGGGCATCGTCATGGATGTGGCTTAAGATTGTAGCTTTTGTGTTAGCAAAATTCTTTTTCGCAAGAAGTATTCTATTCTGCCTTCGAGTCAAGTTCAATAGGAATGCCTTCAGTAAAACATCTGTGGCAAAACTTCTGCATACCAGCTCCACCTGGATAAGCTCATGTGCAGGCCCTGTTACTGAAATTTATTTTTCCTCTTTCATTATTGCTCCTGCTTTCAGTTTAGCTGGTTTTTACTTCGAAAAAAGGGACTCTATGTTACCATTATGAGGCATATTTTCTAGCTCAGGTTTATATTCTTTTGGTCTTTTTATCTTTTTATAATATCTTTTTCAAACTTTTCAAATTTAGTTAAGAAAGTTCGCTCACCTTTTACCAAATCTATTTTAGAAAAACAGAACATATTGGACTCTCTCTCTCGTCGATCGGTAGAATAGGTCAAGACATTGGACAGCTAGTAAGGATGTCGAATTCGTAGACTCCTGGGCAAAATCGAGTCTGGAATTCCACAATATTGGAGGCCTAGATCGGATACCGGTTGTTACCCCTTTCTTGGTGATTACGTTCCTTTCAGAGTAGTGGCGGGTATTTATCCTGAAAATCATTACTACGAAATTGATAGAATTTTTTAAATGGACGAAAAATGTGTTTTGTGGCTTATCCCTCAGTTATATCGGCGATTACATCGCTACCAGGTAGCGCAACGGCGGGGAGGTGAAGGTGGATGGTTACCAATCTTAGTGCATCTTCTTAACAACCAATGGGCAACTACAAATGGCTTAACGCCAGAGAAATCTAGACCATGCCAAGCTTCCCCAGTGAAGCAAATGATGGACACACTAGGGAGAATCATAAATTTGTCACGCAATATACAATAAATTATCTACAAATTATATTGTTTCGAAAATCATAACTCATTACTATCTATTGCCCCTACGGCTACTATCAACGATGTTGATCTCCAGATAGACTGTTGTCTATTTGCATGGAATGGAATTCACAATTCACAATATTATTTAATTTGATAACGATTCAAGTATGGAACAAATTAAAGACCTGAATGCGTCTTTGAATCAAGCCGCAAGCGATATAGTCCGATTAACTGCATTGCGATTATCGCAGGTGATTTTCCCATTGCGCATTTCTTCGAACAAGTGGGAATACAAGTGTTAATTAAACATGTTGTTTGAAGATCGCAAATGAAAATTTGCAAAGGTATTGATCCACCCCAAATTGGGATTTCGCGTGTTGGTATTTTAAAGATGTTGGAGATTAAGATATTGCTTCCGTGTAGTATGCACTTCAGATAGATGAATCGGTGCGTTATTTTTAGGGGCATTGAAAGCTTATCACTGGTGAATTTAACCAGTTTCGACCACTTAAATTGCTGTTGTATCACTTCTTGATGTAACAATTCAAGAAAAATGATTTCCAAAACGAGCGAAGATAATTTTTGATAAGACACACGTACTAAGCAGGTGACCGTTGAAAAGTGAATCATTGGTTTGCAGATAAATACGGAGTTGTTGAAATGAATGAGATTTTCTAAAATTAAAAGTTGAAAGCGTGTTAATTTCTTATTATTCAGCGCTATAGAAAAATCTATATATACCCCTATGCCTTCATCGTTTTATCTGTCGGTCTGCTTGGTAATAACATGCGATCATTTTAATTTGAGCGCAGACTCATTTTAACGTGAATTTCTAGTGATACCATGCCTTTAACAAATCCTCAAATTCTTCTTCTTCAATCTGGGTAGACTAATGATCACTGAATGACCTTCCATACAACATCTTTGACTGCATATGAAAGAATAATCAACCGAAGGAGTACTTTTTTCGGAAACACAACATCCCTGACTAGGATTAGTATGTAGGCGAGAACTCAAAATCACAGTCCCATCAAGGAATTACTGACTCCATTGTGAAATAGCACATTATGTGGATCATAGTGTTAGTGGTAAAGTGGTCACACTTCTTGTATAGTGAGAGCAAATTTTCCAACCAGTGTCCAAACCTGTTAAAGTACCACATTGATTATAAAAGTAGCGTGGTTTGGTGGAGAGTTTCAGACAAGGACTTGCTTTTCGGCCAGGTAGCATACCAACGGGAATCGCCAGTACCTATCTGATTTGATGATCCTTGAGATTCATGTTTGCAGGTGAACTCATCTCCAATAGAAATTCTATACCCTACCTAAGGGGTAAGGTATCATGAGCTGCCAGCTAGCCCCTCTATGCTTTGCGTAGGGGATAGTTGTTGAGATTGGATTTTTTTGCCGGAATTAATCTACAGGAAAACTTCTGGCGGTATTAGAATACCTCTGTAGGTAGATGCTTGTCAGATACTGATCATAGCAGGATCAGTCCAAAAATGGTATTTCGTCCAATTATTTTTATGTTAATTTATTAAGTTTTTATTTGTAAAACCTTATTAAATCGGCTCAATGCCTTTCTGTCTGTCACACACACTTTTCTTGGAAACTGCTATATCGATTGACATGAAATCAGGTGAGAAGGTAGGACCTGTTAATGCTTACACATGCACTAAATTATGTCTTTCTAAGTTGGGTTTATGGCGGGTGTAAAATTTTTCCACCAAATATAGTCATGTTGGGTATCAGATGAAAGCTCTCCATTAGTACTTTTCAGTGCTGATGGTTTCTTTAACGGACCCATTCTCAAAAACGAAAATAACAGAAGAACCTCTACACATTCTTTGGGATATGGGGGATCCTAAGGTCACATCCACATAATGTTGGACCAGACCAAACGGAGAGCAACTTATTCCCACTTTTTTTGGTCCACGGACCCCTCGTTTGGGGCGTAGGACAACAGTTTCGTTCTGCGTTTTCCACCTATTGCCACTTTCGGTCACGCTATTCCCAGGGCAGAAGTGAGGCAGCATCTGGTGAGTTATCTCTGGTCTGGACGAAACCGTTAGCCCTTGTTTTTTATCTCTATGTAGTGTCCAGGCCACAAAATACTCTTCATATCGATATTTACTCCAATTAAGTTAATAATAAATATAAGCAGGATATCCCCAATCTGATCAAGATTGGACAATTACTGATAAAGTTACAGTAACTCAAGCTTGCCTTTTCGGAACTTCAAAGCGTTCCAAAATTCATTAAAAATATATTCATGACGTACCGGCTTAAAGCTCACCTGTCAACAAGTATGCCTTAATAAAAAGAAAAAGTTACTGACGGTGTCGTCCAGGGCAGAGACAACTCATCAGACACTGTCTCACCTCTGCACTGGGAGCAGCGTGACCGAAAGTAACGACACATTTATATATAATCGCAAACACGTAATGAGTACGCAAGTATGAGAAACCCTCCCCCCTTAAACCCAACATAGGACTATGTTAGTCATCGCATGGGTGGAAGTTCAGAGTCGTAATAAATTTCGTGTCCATGGGTGCAACAGTTTCAGGGAAAAGTGCATGTAATAGGCAGACAAACAGCGTATCGTTAACGCGGGTGATGCCTAACATTGAAGATACAGCGCAAATTACGCACCAGCCTCAGAGGAAGCACAAACTTGTGAAAGCAATCGGAAGAGGGTAAACATGACTTTCTGCTTAGTGGCGTTATAGGTTTGCATTTCCTTCACGACAATCTTAGGCGTGGCGGCATGTGTTATTGAGGGAATGGTCCCAATGGACCTTCTGGCAAGTGATTCAAGTTGTCAGTACCAGATAAGGAGAATGAATCTACCCGAAAAGGATACAAAATACCAAAAGGAGGTAGGGTGATATTCTCTGGAAAAGTGGCAGCAAAGGTGTGATGCCTCGCAAAGGAAACTACTGGAGCCATACTCTGGTTCCCCGCATTGAGGAACGGTTTCAGCGGCAACAATGCGAAATTAATTACTATCTGACTCATTTCCTGGCAAGGCATGGTGGTTCCAGGACGTTTCTGTACTGATTCTGGTTGGATGATTCTCCTTTTGCCCTGAATTTGCTTGCGCATCTAAGGATCTGGAGCATGCCATTTTCTACTGTTGACGACTTTGCTCTGAGAGGAGGAGAGAAGATCCTTTGAAAACCAACTCAGAACATTTTTGAGAAATGCTGAAGTCGGAGGTAAACTGGTACGCGGTGAACTTCGCAATCAAAACGATCCAGGCGAAACATGGAAAGTTACTTCCATACAGGTTCTCCACAGAATGTAATGCTTCGCGACGGTTTTACGGGGAAGGTGAAGAAGAAAGCAGTGGTGGTTTTAATGGGTATAGCTCTCACACGCTGTTGCAACCCGCACTGGTTGAACGCTTCAGGCATAAAAGATTTTGAGTATTTCTTTTATAAAAGTTTGTACGATTAGTGCCTAGCTATATTCCGTGCTAGGTACTAATTGTACAAACGCTTTCATATGCATACATTATGCCAGAATATCCAATTTTAGGTGCTACTGACATTCAAAGTCTTAGAATATGCACTAAAGCGACAAATTTGACCTAATAGTGCGATTTTCGCCAAACTTGGTGGGATCATGCTCTATATTATGTATGGCCTATATTATTGCAAATTAATGATTTTAGGATGGACTTAAGGGGGCTTTTAAAGTCAATTACTAAAAATTATAGTAAAATACTATATTATTATTAACTTTGTTTGAATAGATGTCAGCATGAAGGGTATTTTCGAGCCTAGGCACCATGAAGTGACAGCTTCCTGATTATTTCCAGATTCTTCGGTTGGGCAGGTTGTGAGAATGGCCCCGTGAAAAAAATGGCCCTTTTCCAGCGTTTGTTTTACACAAAGTCGTTAAAATTCAGGATAAGACTAACTGCGTGCTATATACATATGTACATATCTGCTGTTCATTCGGTGGTATTATGGTGGAAAGTAGAGTATAAGAATTGTCAATTCTAGATATTATTATAAAGGATGTCATGGGGCTTGCAGTATACAAACTTTAACGAAATGACACTTGCCACTTGCTTGACAAGGCGACTCCAGTCAAATATCTTTTCAGTCTAAGAAGCGTAGGAGCGAGCTTGCCGTTTAAGGCTAAAATCTCCGATTCCAATGTCATTGCTTGTCCATTTTTTCTATTCATAGGGAACCCAATTAACCTTTCCCTTTTAACGTTTTATTGCAAACCAAAATTTGTTTAAAACGGTTTACTATATGTCTGTCCGTACGTATAACTATATTTTCTTTCTGGGTAGGTGAATGAAGTATGAATACGGATTTGTAATCGAGGACGCAGACAGCGGACTCCTAGCGGAAAAATTTGCTATATTTTCTCCACAGCCTTTCGGCGTGACCACTCTTCTGTTCGATGGAAATTGGTTCAGTCACACTTCCTTGTTGCTGGGCTGTTATTTGCAGTAACTATCCATACGCTTCCATTCAGGTTCTACTTTTAGCCATTGGCGCATCCGTTCCATCTTTGCAAATACGGATTCCACTATATAGCTCACAGCGTTTTTGGCCGTTAAACCTTCTTTCTTAACTTTGTAAACCTTAAGCAGGTGAAGAAAATGTTTTTTTTTCTGCTTATTCCGCTCCACCTTTGCACGTAAGACAATCAGTGGATTTATTTAATCGGAATCTGTGACGGTACTTCTTGCACTCACCGGGGCCTCTTTGATTAACACCGTAGGCAGAGTTATGATATCTCGGATTCCTTCCGCCTCGTACAGAACTTCATCATTTATTATTGCACTTCAGTACCATTTGGAAGGTAGTTTCCAGATGGTGCTGAGGAAGCAAAGTTGTAACTATCTTCCGCAACTGTTTAAAATACCTTATTGAAGGATACCCTTTTCTTTTTATTGTCGATATTAGCGCCTAGCAGGTACCTCTGCAGGGATGTGTGTCTACTGGATTAAAAGGAACGTTGCAGTATCGATTAGTAAAGAAGGAGGCGAACCAAATAATAAGTAGGATAGGAATGCTGATTACAGCTACAGACAGAAGAAACGTGTGATTTACAGATTCGAATCCTTTCGTATAGTTAAAGTGCATTTACTACCGAAAATTTAAACATTTGGCCACAAAGCTGGTGGTCGTGTTTAGCGATTAGATGGCCAAAGTGAATCGTTGACACAGAAGAGGAGTGTATGGTGATAATAAGGGCATTCTTCCCTTCTCTGTCGCGATAGTTCAAGGAGTAGAGCGTAGCCTCTTAATCTCGTTGTTCAGAGTTCGAATCCCAATCGTCATGGATGTTTACTCTCGTTTCTGAGGCTGCTTGAGTTTGATACTAGCACCGCGTTAAATGTTATTGTAAGAGAACTGGGTCGCAGTGACACTGAAAATGAAGTAGGTAAATTAATAACATTAAAAAGGACGAGACTGTGTAGATGCTCTATATTTCACAAAGGACTAAATAGTAGATAGATATACAATTTCCAATGTCTAGAAAAATGATACACTTCCAAGATCTTACTAAAAATTATCCAGAGTGAGAGGGATTCCATAGATAAAACCCCACTACGTACTTTTGGGGAACACCTACTGTCACAACGTATTCTTTCGGTTCTTATCGATCTCGTAGCAGGGGGCTCTCCAACAGGTAAGTCTCAATTAATCGAGTTGACATCCAGTTTAACTAAGGTGCTCTTAACTTAATTCCAGTTGGGCCAATTAAAGGCTTTCCTAATAGGTAGCATCATAACTGCCCAGCTTTTACTAACAGCCGATGCCTCCCAACCTAGTTCCATAGCCCGCGATTCAAATGTAATTATGAGCAGTATAACCTGATTTGATCAGCCAACTTCTGGGTTTTGTTGGCTATTCAATCCGGAACCATGTCCACACATCTCCAGATAGTTCATCCTCAGTAATCCCGGAATCGAGAAGACGTCCTATTGAACTATTGGCAGATTTCTAATTTCTTCGTGTTGTGGAATAGAGTCGTAAATAATTTGTCGCGGCACTTTAGATGATTTTTGCTCATAAATATTGTTCATTATAACCTTTACATTTGCCTCAAGGCAAAGCTGGCTATAACAATCCCACTTTCTTTCGAGTATTGCCCTGCTAAGGAAACTACGAAGAATTCGGTTCCACCAGTAGTTTGGTATCCTACTGTGGTGGAAACGCCGTCGTGGCATTGTAGCTTCTCATGTTCTCAATTACATTCTGGCAGAACTGGCTAACCTGTTCCAACGCCGCACCCTTTGGGTCGTGACTTTCTTCTAGACCCGATTCCAAAGCCTCAGTCGACCAAATAAATAGCCTATTTTTTCATTTCTGTTGCGCCTTCGACTATCGCTTCCTTCGTTTCCAACGTCAAAAAAAAGTGGATGTTAGACCACAACCGGAATAAAGGGTATTGAGTTAAGTCAAGTCGGTGATCGAGTCTAACCCTTTACCTTAGAAATCCAAATCCAACGTTGCCTAGTACAATGCCCAGCTGCGCCTAGGAAGTAGGGTTTGTCTCCTGATACTCGACTCTCGGATGGTATGTGAGGATGGGTCTGGTTGGTTTGTATTATGCCGGATATCTGCTACCACTTGCCAACTGCCGGTAGTCTTTCCCTTTGTACAACATGCGTCGCTCCAGTACAATGTTTGATCTGCTGCTTCAAAATGACCGGAGCCTACCACTTTACTGGCCTTGCAGATACTCCCTGAAAACGACATGTCCTTTTCTTATCGCATCCGCGATAATCATTTCAACCGCTGATTCTTTTGGCATGCTAATAACAGCAACCTGTGTGCCCCTTTATGCCCCCTTCATCCTCTTTATTGCATTTTGTTTTATTCTGCTCAGGTTAAACTGTGACTTTAACGCAACACAAATGTCATCTAGCGATCAAACCTTGCACATGGTCATTATCTCCTGTTTTCGGGCTTTCACTCTCGCTTGCCTACCTAGCACATTACCCACCTCTGCGAAAACTATCAACTGACTTCTCGTCGAATTTATTTAACTCAACCTCTGACTGGTTTTCTACTTTCGTCTGATATGGTCCACACTATTACCCAAATCTGTCGATTCTAAATGCGCTTTCGTTTTCCGAAGGATATCAACATAGGGAAGGGCGAAAGAATTTATACACCAGGAAAAGTAATTGCAAAGTAAGTAACACGATGCGTGTCTATCAAGGACCTTGTCAATGATCAAAGGCTTTGAAATGAGTGAAATCGGTATAGTTTCCGAAAGACTGAAATGTTTGTTGCTGAACATTTCCACCATAATTATTGAAAAGCGAATATATAAATGAGATCTATAGAGAAGGTGCCTCTAGGAAGATGGGTAAAATTCTGTGCTTGAAGTGTATAGCGCGTCAAACTAACTTACGCGTTATCGTTCACGACTGGCTGAAAAGCGCTTTAACTCCATTCAGGACTAACCGAACTGTCCGCAATTCTCCTATACTGTTCTGTACCAAGTGCCCTTGGAACAACATACTTTTCGGCTATCATAGCAGAGTGGCTTCCACTGTATGGCGTAGTCAAGAATGTAATTGTCGGCACTCCTTAGTGTATGACCTATCTACTGCCACTTCCGATCACATTGTCCATGGGTGACAGCCTTGTGTGCCAAATTATTTGTTTTAAATAATATCAGGTCAGCGTACTACGATGATACGTCTTAGACAGGTGTTGATGATGGTTTGGAGCTTTTTAGCGAAAGAGGGTTCCTTTTTGCATGTGATTTTCCCATGTAGGAAAGAACATTAACACAGAACAGTCTCAACTTGATCTTGATGTTGAGATAATTGTATTTCCAAACTTTAGACAAGATAGCGAGAGTGAATCTGGGGCTTAATATGTCGAGTGACACCCAGTTTGGTGCCACCGTGTGCAGGAACCATGCTTCCTATATATACTAATTGGTCGATGCCTTCGATGCTCAGCCCGTTAATATAAATAGGCAGAGTACAATGTCAGGTTGAAACTTCTGTTTCTTTGTGTTTCTGTTTAGTCCAACTCGACTTGCTTTTCTTTCAAATCGAGACCCGTTTGACCAAGGTACATGACCCAGTGAGTGAGGAAACACATGCAATGAGCTTTGTCGAGGTATTTGAGGAAAGATGCCATCGTCGTTCAAAGTTAACAATATTTTTCATGATATTTCCGTTGAAAACAAGACTGGATGTGGAGCGGGCGCTAGAAAATTTTCGCTAGCACAAATGTTAGCCGCTGCAAATAGTGGAATCCCCTTCTATAAAATTTTAAGTGTCTCCGACATTATAAGCAATGAAGGCACATTACTGACAAGATCTGCAGATTGAACACTAACTTTAAGGAGCATAACAAGGGTTCCAGCCAAGGACCATAGTTTGCAAGGGGGGTGGGGGAAAATGGAGTCGATGTCAGCTCATTATCCCATTTGGCCTGTCAAAACTATTTCGAAAGATGAGTGTAAAAGTGTCACTTGCCCTATTTTTTAAAAAAGAAACAAACTCTCCTCCAAGTACTGCAGAGGGCTATCGTTATTGTGTACATGTTGCAAAGTGCTGTCAAAAATGGTAGAAAGAAGATTCGATCCCTTATCATAAAATACCATGATTTTAAGTTCAGAAGGGAAGATTTGGCCTACCCTATGTTTAGGACAGTGATAAATGGACGATAACCTAGGCTAGGGAGCAAAAATTCAGTGCTTTTGAATATCGAGTCTTTAGAAGGATCTTGAGGAGGCTTTTCAAAATTGCAGGACGCCGTCGCTGCACCGAGAAGAATTAAGACGAAAACTTCGGCAGACCAAGGATCGACATCGGCCTGTAGCACCATAGAAAAAGAGACAAGTTACGGTCACGCTGCTCTCAGGGAGAGGTGAAGAAGCATCTGACGTGTTGCCTCTCCTCTGGACAAAATCGAAGGTCAATTTTTTGGCACATGTTTTTGTAATATGAACAGGAAATGAATAGAATTCCGAGGGAAAGCAAAAACGTCGGAACAGAGACCAACTTACTTTTCATTCAATGTTCAAATCAAATACCAACTCAAATCTAAAAATTATTATCTAATTCGATGCGTAAATATGAGCCCAATGAACACTTAATATGAAGCCATAAAAGTTTAATTTCTCAACAATTTTTCACAGCAAAGACAATTCCCATAATTTCTTCATTGGATTTTAACAACTTGCCATTAGTATCTCGCAGATAGTAAAATCTGTTTTACTGCACATATTTAGCGAGTACATATGGCGGTTAGTTTCCATTTTAGGGATCGCTATCAGCAGTAATTTTACAACTTTTTCTACGACCAGTTGTTGATCTTTCAGGTAGCTCCATAACGCGCTGAAATCGAAGCTTAGCTCGCAATGATTGCATCAATATCGGATATCAAATGACAACATCAGTTGGATTGGCGGCTCTAATGGGTTAACAGATAAAAGTCTATCGTATTCGCGATCTTACAAATAAATGTTTTATTAGAATGGTCATTACACTTCGGTACACATGTGATTGCGGATCAGGTTGACCGATCGCTGCGTTGGTCGATTGTCGTGCTCAGCAATAAGGCTCGGGTTGCTGCAAGCCATGCACCGAGTTCCTTCATAAAATCTCACTGTAATTATCAATTAGACACCTTGTCACTGAGCACTTTAAAATTTATAGGCGTTTAGAAGGTATCAATAAAAGTTCGCTTGCAGACCAGCGGGTCAGATCCGCGGATGCGTTTTTCCCCGCGTAGGACGACGTCGAAAAACAGAATTGACGCCGAATAGCCTCATAAAAGTTAAAGAGTTCTCCGTTACTCAGCAGATGTCTTCGGCTGCATGTTTATTGTTAAATGGACGATAGTGAGGAGGATTTGATAGAAATACGGCCCTCAGTCGTTTTCGTAGGAACATGCGAACTAACATGTCAATTAAATGAGTTTTAGGGCGTTTTTAGTGCGCTGTTAGTGCACTGTCACTCATGCGATTAATTTTAAGATGTATTTTATTGGGTCCTCTGTTTCTATCAATCTATTTCAAATGGGGGCTTTTATGGCGCTGTTAGAGGTGCCCTTTTTTGGTATAAGAAACTTTCATTGAAATATTTGGAGCACCATCAGCGGTCGGGGCCAGAAACTGCTCTCAACTTCTTCGAGGTTGTTTGTTATCCGAAATCAGTATGTAGACATTCCCTGTACGATAAGTTATCACCTATTTTAATGAAGCAAGTCCGAAAATATGTTTGATTCCAGAAAAAGCAGGGCAGCATTATCCAAATTCCTCGGGTCAAAAGTGTAGCCTACCCCAATAGCGTCTCAACTAGTCCCGAAAAAAATAATTATTATAGTTGTTGGTCAACGTGAAAGGATTTTTATGGCCAGTGAACAAACTAATTGGCCGGCCTGAAGCAGCTGAGCCCTGTGAATAATTCCAGCCCAGTACTCTAGTGAAAATAGGAACCGTAGGAGTCTGTTTAATGGTTTATAGCTTCCAAAAAACTACAAGTAGCATCATAAAAATGAGGAATTTTATTACTAGAAGTAGTTTTGTCCGTTTTCTTCTCTTTGGGAGTTAACAGAAATTTTATAGTTGAACGACATTCGAGATTGTTGGAACACGATAATGTTTTGGGGGCTCGTGTTGTGCAACACAGTCCATTACTCCTGTCCTAGTGGCTGGGAAAAGAAATGCTGATAAGGTTTGGCGAGAAAACAACTTGTATGCCCACGAGAACACTTTCCCTGTATCGATCGTTAAATTGACGTTATTCACTTGTCTCGTAATTAAAATAGAGGAAAAAGTCATATTTACAACTTAATTAAAATTTAAATGTTTTTAGAGATTTTATGGGATGTTTTTGGTTACTAATTACACATGTAGTTGAGCCTAGAGGTCGATAAACTACTTCACTTTCAGTAAACTGAGAAGCTGGCCCAGTTTCGACTCCTTCATAAGAGAAAAGTTTACAAAGAGGCACACTTAAGCGAATTCGCTCGATACCATCATTTTTGGAGTCAGTTCAGTCAGAAATTTAATTGTTAAGGCCTTTATCAATATCGTCTTATGTTGTTCATTACAACTGATCGTATTAGCTTCTTTTCAAAATTTACGCCAAACATGTTTTAAACTTCCCCAACCCCAAATATTGCTAAAACAAAAAGATTGCGGATTTTTTTTATATTTTAGCATTGTAATGCTATGTAATATTTTTATGATCGTGTACAATTAAATGCATTTTGCCTAAGTGGCCCGATGCGAATTCATATATTTATGTGCATGAATGGTTGCTAATTGTCGGATGCGAGAAGTTCATTACACCGATCGAATGACAGTTCACCAAATCATAACAACTCCTTAAGTTCTTAGTCGAAAATGGAAAGTTCATTTAAAAGAAAATATTATGCGTAGAGTAGCATATGATGTATGGATATGGAGCTAGTCAAGCGTTTATAGTATTCTGTCACTTATACTATTTCTTACTGCTTGACATTCTATATTCTGTTCTATCAGAAGTACCAGGTGGAGCTAAATACTCGTTCTTCTATTCAGTCCTTTCATCATCATCATCATCAACGGCGCAACAACCGGTATCCGGTCTAGGCCTGCCTTAATAACTCCCGGTTTTGCAACGATGTCCACCAATTCGATATCCCTAAAAGCTGTTTGGCGTCCTGACCTACGCCATCGCTCCATCTCGGTCATGGTATCGCTCATAGATTTCGTCATGGTGTAGGCTACGGAATCGTCCATCCTCATGTAGGGTGCCAAAAATTCTTCGGAGGATTCTTCTCTCGAACGCGGCCAAGAGTTCCCAATTTTTCTTGCTAAGAACCCACATTTCCGAGGAATACATGAGGACTGGCAAGATCATTGTCTTGTACAGTAAGAGCTTTGACCCTATGGTGAGACGTTTCGAGCGGAACAGTTTTTGTAAGCTGAAATAGGTTCATCATCGTAGCTGTTATCGGTTGTGATTTTCGACCCTAGATAGGAGAAATTGTCAACGATCTCAAAGTTGTGTTCTCTTATCCTTATTCTTCCTGTTTGACCAGTGCAATTTGATGTTGTTGGTTGGTTGGTTTTTGGTGCTGACGTTGCCACCATATGCTTTGTCTTGCCTTCATTGATGTGCAGCCCAAGCTCTCGCACCAATCACCGCCTGCTCGATCTGGATGAAGGCAGTTTGTACGTCTCGGGTCGTTCTTCCCATGATGTTGATATCGTCAGCATAGGCAAGTAATTGGGTGGACTTAAAGAGGATCGTACCTCTTGCATTTACCTCAGCATCACGCATCACTTTCTCGAGAGCCCGGTTAAAGAGGACGCATGATAGGGCATCCCCTTGTCGTAGACCGTTGTTGATGTCGAATGGTCTTGAGAATGATCATGCTGCTTTTATCTGACCTCGCACATTGGTCAGGGTCAGCCTAGTAAGTCTTATTAATTTCGTCGGGATATCGAATTCTCTCATAGCCGTGTACAGTTTTACCCTGGCTATGCTATCATAGGCGGCTTTAAAGCCGCAACTGTTGTCCATATTCCAACAGTTTTGCCATCGTTTGCCGCAGAGAGAAAATCTGACCTGCTGCTGATTTGCCTGGAGCCTCTTTGGTATAGGCCAATGATGTTCTGGGAGTATGGGGCTATCCGGCCTAGCAAATTAGCGGAGAATATCTTATAGATGGTACTCAGCAACGTGATACCTCTATAATTACTGCACTATGTGATATCTCCCTTTTTATGTATGAGACAGATAATGCCTCTTTGCCAATCGTCAGGTATTTATCCGCTGTCCCATACCTTGAGCATAAGTTGATGAACTACTTGGTGTAACTGGCCGCTTCCATATTTAAATAATTCGGCTGTAATTCCATCGCCTCCTGGCGACTTATGATTTTTAGGCCGATGAATTGCACGGACTGTTTCTCCTATACTTCGTGGTGGCAATATTTGTCCGTCGAATTCAGTTGGTGTGACCTCCAACTCGCCGATGTTCTGGTTGTTCAGTAGCTCATCAAAGTACTCAACCCATCGCTCCAATATGCCCATTCTGTCGGAAATCAGATTTCCCTCTTTGTCTCAGCAGGATGAGCATCGAGGTGTATAAGGCTTCATCCTGCTGACTTGTTGGTAAAACTTCCGCGCCTGATGCGGTTGCTCCCTGTACTTTTCTAGTTCACAGACTTGTTGTTTCTGCCAGGCTTCCTTTTTCCGTCTGTAAACTTGCTTCTCTGCTCGACGGAATTCGTGATAAGCCTCTGCGCGTACCCGCGTTCTTTGAAAATGCAACATTACTTGGTATGTAGCATTCTTCCGTTCCGTTGCTATCTTGCATTCATCGTCAAACCAGCCGTTCTGACTCCTTTTGCGGCTGGGGCCAAGTATGTTTGTGGCCGTATACATGATAACGTTCTTCAGGTGGTTGTGAAGATCATTTGTTGATGCTTCATCTCCAGTTCCTCTGTTGACTGCGGTTATTGCGGCATCCATTTCCTTCTTATTGGTGTCGCGGAGGGCTGTGTTGTGTATGGCTTCAGTGTTAACTCTCACCTGATTGTTGGAGGAGATTCTGGGCGGTGTTGTTATTCGAGCTCGGAGCACCATGCCAACGAGATAGTGATCCACGTGGTCAATTTGGTTGAAAGTGGTCCCGTCTGGAGAGGCCCATGTATGTTTGTGGACCGCTTTCCGCGCAAACCAAGTACTTCCAACAACCATTTCGTGAGACCCTGCTAACTGAATAATCCGCAGTCCGTTATCGTTTGTATTTTCGCGTAAGCTATGGGAGCCAACGTATCGCTTGAATACGGGCTCCTTCCCTACTTGGCTGTTAAAATCCCCAAGTATGATTTTGATATCATATCTGGGACAGGCTTCGAGGGTTCGTTCTACTGCCTCGTAGAAGGTATCCTTCTCCGACTCTGCAGTCTCCTCTGTAGGGGCGTGAACATTAATGAGTCTTATATTTCTAAAATTGCCTCGCAAGCGCAGAGCGCATAGCATTGCGCTTATGTTTTTAAAGCCGGTAACAGCAGGTTTCATTTGTTGGCTGTCTAAGAAACCTACTCCGAGCACTTGGTTTTCTGGATGGCCACTATAATATATGGTGTAGCGGCTCTTCTCCAGGAAACCGGTTACTGTTCAACGCACCTCCTGTAACGCTGTTACATCGGCCCTATATTGGGACAGGGTATCGGCTAGCTGCTTATCAGCTTCATCTCTGTACAGGGAGCGCACGTTCCATGAGAAAATGCGCAAATAATTATTCCGTTGTCGTTGCCGGGTTCGTCGTTGTATAATCCGTCCAATCCGAGGCTCCTGTTGTGGCTTCGTAGCAAGTTGTTTTCCGTGTAGGGTGTCAGCCCTACCCAACCCCCAACCTGGAGGAGCAGTTGGTACAATTTGTCCTGTTTTTAGGCGCGGGAGACTCGCCTTCATCCTTCTCGGTCTGCAGCTTTTCGTTAAGCAAGAGCTCCCACCACCTCCTGGAGGTAGAGATAGGGTTTGGTAGTAGAGCTGTTGGTGTTGGTTCAGCAGGCATTCTCCAGGTTTTATGCTCCATCGTGGGTACCAATCCACATTTCGCCCTGGGACCGATACTACCCTTTGACCACCCGTTAAACAGTTTTGGTTTTTTTGGAAGAACTATGTGTTTCTATGTATGGTCTATCTGTATCGAAGGCATTGGGCAAGGAGTAATTTTTTAGTGCGAATCGTGCTAAGTATGCTACAATTAAATCAGAAGTTGGGAAATTTAAGAAGCCGAATTTCAGTAGACTGAGTACACTCCCATCCCAGTATGATCATCCTCAACGGTACGATAACACGCTGAAATATCTGTATATGCTTACCAAAATGAACAAGCTCCACCGAAAGCAGAGCCTATTTCGTCGTCGCTTAACATAATCCCTTCCTTATAGTCCCACCGAACAGGGTCTTTCTCGTCTATTTGAAGGCAGCTCGCTCACAGCACCCTGTTGAGTTTGAGCTGGTATCGTCCATCCTAATATACGAAGTTTCTTCGGAGGATTTAATCTTGGACACAGGGATGAAGTCCCAGTTTTGATTGTTGATGTCCGAGTTCGGACGAGTATATGAGTATTGGCATAATCATAATCTTGTATGGGACGACCTTTAAACCTATGGAAAGATATTTTGAGCGGAAAGGCTTTGGTGGACTGTCAGCCAAGACAGTCTGCTTTGCGGTAGCCTTCTCTGGTTCATTTTTTGATCGACAATGGTTTTTGGCTCGAAATAGGAGAGTGATTTGACCTTTTCGAAATTGAAAAAGTGGTTTTATCTTTTTTGATATGCAGTCCTAAATATTGTGTCGTTTGTTTAACGGCGAATTCGACCCTATGCTTATGTCCATAGAATTAGGTACCTCTCATGCTCACTCCTAAGTTTTGGATCATTATTTCCAATGCGAGGCTGCGAAGGAAATTTGTTAATACGTCTGCTTATTTCAGTAAGTTGGCCTTGTGAAGTTACGGTCAGCCTAGATTTTAACGTTTGAACTCTTGAGTGAGGCAACCAAATACAATTTGTGAAGAAGAGCCCTGGGGTCGCTGCATTTGAGATCAATATATTTCTTAAGGCGACCTAAATCACCCAAAGAATAACGGAAACATTGTGCCCGAAAGACAACTGCGCCCTTGTAGGGCAACCTGGATGGAAATCCCAACGCAGCGATAATTTTCTGCAGACTCAGGGTCCTGAATACAGTAGCATACCGAGGAAAAAAAAATGTGGAGGTGGTCAAAGGTCCCAGGGCGAAACGTGGATTGGTTTTCAAGGTGGAGCATAAAGCCTGGGAAACGCCTACTGTACCAACATCAACAGCTCTACTACCAAACCCTACCTCCACTTTCACGTAGTGACCGCTGGGAGCTTTTTCTTAACGAAAAGCTGCAGACGGATAAGGACGAAGGCGAGTCTCCCGCGCCTAAAAAACGAGACAAATTGTACCAACTGGTCCTCCAGGTCGGAGGTTGGGTAGGGCTGACAACCCTACACAGAAAATCGAAGATACGAAGTTGCAAAAGGAGCCTCGGACTGAATTGATAACACAACGACGAACGCGGCACCAACAACGGAATAACGATTTGCGTATTTTCTCATGAAGCGTGCGTTCCCTGTGCAGGATGGAGCTGCCAAGCAGCAAGTCGATACCTTATCCCAATATAGGCCTGACGTAACAGCGTTGCAGGAGATGCTTTGGACAGGGACCGGTTTCTTGAAGTAGAGTCACTACACATTCAAGTAATTAGGCCAGGGCCTAAATTTTCCACCGACACTTTAAATAAATCTGGGCAAACTATTACTGCTGAGGGGAATGTATTATTTCCAATAAGACCATTTTAGTTCTATTTGACATACTCTGCTCCTGACGAAACCATCGATGGCTCCCTCATCTCTCTCTGATCTTGATTGGAAAAACGTAGCAACTGCTAAATAGAAATTGCATTTTGTTTCCGGAAAGAAGTAGATCTTACTGTTCGACAACAGCTTCCAGAATTTACAGTGACAATCAGTGCAAGATCTCCGAATCACCATTGTCAGCGTGAAAAACCAAAGTCTACAAGTTTCTAATAAATAAGATTAGATTGCACTTCTATGATAGGTTTTATCGGTTGTGCGTTCGAATTTAGTGAACAACTGGAGCCATTGCAACCGATTCTCAGATAACTTTATATCAAAGTGTTTTTCCAATTTGCTAAATTTACTTTTGGGAGAAAAATTAACAGATTACAAGCAACGATTGGGATCATTTCTAAAAATAGATGTTGTACAATTTGGTAGCAGCAACTGCAACCAAACAGAAGTCAGTGATTTATTAAATTATGTCGGACAATGAAACTGTGGAGATTTTTATCATTTTCATTAAAGTTATAGAACAAGAAATAATTGGAAGTTGGAAAATGACAGGATGTTGTGTTGTATTGAAAAGATAATATCAGCTGATCGAGAACATGTTCGAAATGAGAAACGTTAAGGAAATTTCCAAGAAGAAACTTTGCGCCGTACTTTCCAAGGGGCCATCTTATTTCTTCATATATATAGGCCTTAGTAGTTTTCAACCGCATTCTAATTACAAGGCCCTACTGTTCTCATAGATAAAAATTATCCTTAAGTTTTGCGTCCGACAAATAATTTTTAACATAAAACCGGATAATCCACCTACTGCCAAGCCGCATCATTCTGGGACAATGATAAACGCTTGTGAAGTCATACCGTTGGTTTGAAAGCTAATGAAGTCTAAATATTACTACCTGGAATCAGTGAATTATTGAGCCGGATCCATAAAGAAGGCCTGGGATCAAACATTTTGTAACATTCGTGAAGAAAAGCATCTTGACTAGTGCCTTCCCTTTAGGAACTCAATCTTTGACACCCTAATAAAATGTCACTACGAAAGATATTCAGGATTTCTTAAACATCTGTTTCCATAAACCAAGATTCGCATAGAATAATTTTACGGGGATGAATCTAATCATTGTGCGAATGATATAATGTAACGTATAACATCTGCCAACCGCTTTGGTCGCGCTGCTCTCAAGGCAGCGGTGAGGCAGCGTCTGATGAGTTGCCTCTGCTCTGGTACAAAACCGCAAAGCAGTCTTCGCTTTTTGTTCTTTGAAGCTTGGGTGTTGAGCCCAAAAGAGGTGCCCGTGGACCAAAAAAAGAGGGAGCAAGAGGCTCTCCATTTGGTCCGGTCCGATGTCAAGCGTGACTTTAGGATGACCGGAGGCTAAAAAATGTTGGTAAGGCGCACTTTTGAGACGATTGGCAGCCACAATGAAGTCTGTCAAGTACTAAAAGGTTTTGGAACATTGATCCGCCAAAAGAGTGGGTAGTGGTTAATGCATTGCCAAGAGTGGGGGCTTGCCACATTAATAACCGACAACAGGTTTTTTCCATAATTCAATTTTTGATAAATAATAGTGCCACCCTCAAAATGCTAGGGGTGCATAATGAAGAGCGAAAACTGTCCTTGTCATTTTTTTGTTATGCTCAGTTTCTTCCATATTACTATGACTAAAAAAATGGCAGGATGAGTCAATCACTGAAACTGACCTGATTAGTTCATCACACGTACGAAGACGGTATACAAGGGAATACAAAAGGTTAGCATTTGCAAAGCATCGGACTATAATCTTTGGAGTGTCGTTTCCCCAAGTTAGTCCCAAGTTAATTCGGAGGAATTCCTTTTCCTTCAGAGAGATATTGCCCTTCTTGGCAGAGATATTGCGCCTCATTCACCAGAAGTTCTATAAACACCATTTCCTTAGTGGCACAGACTGCATCACCCGATGTTGTCCTAAGTTTCTGCACCTTCTCAGCGTAATTTGCTAGTATGATGAACTCACCCTTTTCCGGTTTGCAGGGTTGTCCATTCGCCCCACTTAGAAAGGAGCCCCGTGCAAGGTGCGATAGGGTACGAGATAATTAAACAGCTACCTCCTTCACCCTTTCTAAATTAGCTCTTGCTATTTTCCATCGTGCGTAGTCTAATACAGCTTAATAAGGTATCCATGATCACCCTTAGGTATCTACTGATTGATTTTGGGATAACTCCCTGATCAACAACCCAGATATTGCTAAAATGGTGGAAACCCTAACTCCCCTTGTTGGTGGACCAGATCGATGGGAAAGACTGTCTCCCACTTTTATGGTGCATTGGCTCCTCCTTTTAGGCTGACACCCTAAGTATAAAAAATCAGCGCCTGATGAGTTGCCTGTGCCCTGTCGAAACTGAAACCGTCTGAATTTCTTCAACCCAGATATTGACAGTATTATTTTCCTTGCACCTGGGAATAAGAACCGCGTCTGCCCTTTCGTCCATTCAGGTCAGTTCAACCATTCATAATCAAGAATTAATGGCATAAATACTTTCAGTTTCTACGCCTCTTAGTGCTTCAAAATTATAAACTCCGCTAGGTTGTCTGCAAAACTAATCAACGTGACCTCTACTGGTTCGCAAAAGCACTTCATCCAGTTTACAATCAAGAATTATGACTTCGTGGTCACTGTCTCCAGCGATAGTTTCAAGAAAGCGAAGCATTAAGTCTGGGAATATTGAAATTTTAGAGGAAGTTAGGAAGTGGTCTAAATTGGATTCATATTAGGAACGAACAAATGTTGAGAGGGCAGAACTTAAGTGGGTCAGTTCCAAGAAGAAGAAGAAAAGGCACATCTGGCGACCATTTTCATTAGGATGTTTACCGTCCAGGTTACTACCAACGATAAGAGTTCAAAATTTGATAACATCACGTGATTGGGAGGTGCAAAAAGAGGTAATATTATAGAGACCCATCGAGTCGAAAGTTTGATTAGGGCAGTAGATGCCAGCAATATATAATGTGGTTGCGCAGTTTCAATAAAAATGAGGGTAACCTCAATAGTTTTGAGGAAATTAACTGGCGTATAGAACAGAATGGAGTGAAATTTGTCAGGGATTAGATTCGCTGTTCCTCCTGCAGCCGTGAAAACAAGCTGTGGCTGTTGCTGTATATTCGGCACAGAGTGAAATTGGGAACGAAGGCCCTATGACATGAGTCTGTTTTCGCAAAAAAACATAATCTGAGGGTTGTGGTTTTGAAGAAGGAGCTCAAACTCGTGGCGACGAACACGCCCGACGAAGGAATTGACGTTTAGCTCAACAATTATAACCTCCATTCTTGGAAGAAGGCAAGTTAATCATGAATTGTTGTTGAAATTACCGGTATGCTACGGAAAACTACTGGTATTTAGCACGTATTTCTAAGCTGAATGGTATCAATTTGGAGTTCAGGAACATTAGAACCCCGGGTGGTGTGCGCATACGATTCAGAAGGACAGATAACCTGTCTAAAGTATGTAGTGAGATGCGGGAACGGGAGATAGATTCTGTCAGATTCATCACAGCATTAATCCAAGCTGCAATTTGCATAGAGTGGTCCATTTTTGGCAGTACTTATAATACTATTGATCTTTTTAATTTGAATCTTAGAAAAAGTGGCGTCAAAAGTGGTAAGGCAGATATCGAAAATGCGAGAATGGAGTTTAACTTTGGTAATGGAATTCCCTTTCAATATTGTGGACTTCAATGTTGTGGACACCGTAAGACTTTAAGATGTGCATTAACTCCCGAGAAAGATATGTTCTTGTATAATCAGGTTAGATGCTTTCACACAGGAAATCTTGCAAATGAAAAACTTGATTTGGCTCTCCCCTAGGAGCTTTTCTGTAAAGGCGAAATTTTCCCTTATGAGAGAGATTTTTCAAAGACACAATTAGTAATAGATAGGTTGTCAGTGGAGCCGGCTGCCAAATGCAGACGGAAAATTAACGCCTTTTTGGTTTTTGTGTTGCCCGTTAGTGGTTTAACTTGGCTGATTGCAGCTTTAGGTGGTGCTCTTGTTCCTTTGTTGGTGGGAACTGATATAGCAGTCTTAGGTGGAGCGCGCTCACTAGGGAGATAGAACGAGGTGTCGAAGTAGTCACTACCTCAAATGCGCTTCAAATTTATTGGAACTCGTTGCGGCGGCGGCGTAAGCTGTTGGAGCTTGGAGTGCGTTCCAAATCCAGCAGATCCCTAAAGGGATGGAACAGACGATTGCATTGGCTTAGGAGGAATCTTTAGCGAACGCATGCCCCGGGGTTAAGCAACGGTCCAGGTATGCTTCGGATGCTCTCAACGGTGGAGTTGGACTCGAGGTGGCTGTGGCGTTACAATAAGTCAACCTGCTAGAGTTGCACCCCCGGTGAGGGTCTCGTAAGGCCACACCTTTTGAGAAATCTTCTACCTGGCAAAACGCCGTCTTTTCCGAGGGGAAGTTTAACCGAAAGGTTTAGGTATTCTCAAGGCGAGTGCAGTAGACACAGCTTCCTTGTACCTATGATTGGTCATATATAGAGGATTGTTAGGACCCGTCGTAACGTATGGAGCGGTAAGGTGGGCAGCATTCACGACGGAAACAAATATGGAACCAATTAGATCTGCCCAACGAATGGCGTTCATGGCAGTAACGGGTGCATACCGGACTATCCCAACGCATGCTAAAAGTCTAAAAGGCCTGAAGGGTTTTAAGGTTAAGTGAATTGGAAGTTGCGAATGAATGAAAAAGGAATGAATGAGACGTAAGAGGGTGAATGGACCTATGGAAGACATTAACAAAGGGTAATTCTGCAAGTTAGAAGAGAGTATGATAATTGAATGTATGGACTAACCGTAGCCCTAGGATGTCAGAATAAGTATGGAAGTAATGAGTTAGAATAAGAATTAGAGAGCGTGTGTGAAAAGGTTGGCGTGGCCCGCTGGCGAGGTCAGCGAAGTGAAACGAGCATTGCCTGCAATTGTTGTTGGAGGCAGTGGGTTCACGTAGAGCTCGGAAATGCGTTTCATTAATTTACGTGAATACCCAAAAAACTATCGAACATGGATGTAGGGGAGGATAGTGAACGTGGAAAGCAAGCCATCCCGAAAGGGAGGGGGGTACGGCCGAAAGTCTCAGGCACTCCTACGGCACTGTGCGGTAGACACAGACTACATGTACCTATGATGGCCCAGCTTTTGCGTAGTGAAAACTCCTTCTATAAAAAATGCAATCATAACAGAAAGTACGTTGGTTTGCCATTCGTCAAGTACCATTTCTATTCTCTCTATTTTAAGTGGTCTCGAACTTTTACATGGTCGTGTGAAGTACGTTTACGCCCAACCCCTCATTCAATATGACTGGTGAAATGGAAGAAACACTTTACCATGGTTCTTAACATTATCGCATCCGGTGAGGTTCCTCCTCTTGTAAATGAAATGGTTAGTTACCGTAACATGCTGATACGGACTACTCCTTCAAGCGGAAGAGAAATCATTTCGTCCATCAATGCACTCAAATGGAGTAAAGCCGCTGAGCTCTCCGCAGAGTTGTTTATCGCTGCACCTGCTGTTCTCAATCGTACAGAAATACTGATAATCCGAGACCTTTCCAAGAGATTGGAAGAAGGAAATGATCATTAGAATTCCAAAGAAGGCCATCCATTTTGAGGGTGACAATTGGAGCGGTATCTGCGTGCTAAAGTAATTTTGGAACGCATCAAAGAACATCCTGAAAGCTCATTGACAGAGAGCAAGCTTGCTTCCGCTTCGGATCATCCTGCATAGGGAAGGGTCATGTCATGCAGTGGAATCATCTTTCCAAAGAAGGTCGACGAGTAGATCGCCCCATCAGCACTTGATGCAAAAAATAAAGGAAGAGTGCGGGCGTCCCGCGAGGTCCTGGGGATCGCTGAAGCACATTTCAGGTAGTCGTGAGCAGTGGTGCGTAGCTGTAGTTGAAAGTCTATACCCCATTGAGGGGTAAATGGCAACCAACCGTAGAGATCGATGACAACATATTGGAGACTGTCAGGGCAGGGCATGATGCCAATTTTATGAGCACTTAAGTGTTTTTTATATCAATCTTGTCGAATATTCTCGTCCTTCTACGAAAACTGCTTTTCGGACTTGATCAGTGTATCAGAGTTCCAGCATATCACCTATGTACGTATCCACAATATTCAATTAAACTTTTGGATCCTAGATTCGAGTTTCTCGAGGACTTCTTTCGTGGCTAGCAAGTTCCGGAACATGTACTCCAGGGCCCGGAGTTAAACCTGTCAAGAGGGGATGAAACTGGGTGATTCTCCGAATTCGGGTTTATTTTGAAGTTCGGAATAAAAAAAAATATAACGAAATTGAATTAATTACGTAATTTCAGGGGAACTCACATGATTTTCACCGCGGACCCGGAGCCTCCCTCCCAACGCATTTTTAAATTTTAGGGAGAAAATAAAAACCAGATAAAGAATTTGGAGATGAAGAATAAGTAACGCTTTGCTTTCTTTCGATTTTATGATAATTTCAAGTATTTTCTACATTTCACTTTACACGAAATTTTAAGTTATCGCGTGTTCCTTTTACGGGAATGGCAATCACTTCAATCCCGACAGTCTTACTCCCCTCAAAATCGCTGAAATGCCTGGCAAATACATACATAACTTCTCCTTAAACATTACATAACTTCCCGGAGCCATTTGAAATGTCCTGACAACAAACAGTCAACACAAAGTACGATAGGTCTTTTCAGAAGTCATTAAAGTCTTGTACCGAGTGAATTAATTGCTTGTTGAGAACAGAACGCTATGAAATACGCTAGAAAGCCTCCTAATACTTTCCGTAGGCAAACGTCAAACATACTCGTCTGGTATACGCACCTACAGAAAAACTATAGTCGACACAGGATTCGCAGAACATACTTTGAGCGCTTTCCTCCACTTTAGACTAGGCATAAAACCGAAAGGGTTCGCTTACAAAAACCTAACATAGGAGCACCGAGCCAGGACGGAGGAAGAAGATGAAGAAGTTTCCACAAAGCCAAAGAATGGATGTTTTGCAGTGAAAAGCTTTGCGCTAGTCATTAGTTACATTCCCTAGACTCAGATTGAAGTCTGAATCCGTCCGTAGTGTTAAAAGTAGCGTATCTGCTACCTACAATTTGGTGTTGTATCACTTTTATCCTTCGTGTTGTACAGACACTATTTCTAAAGTACATGGGCCTAGAGACTGGGGTGGCCACGCAAAGATAAAGTTTTCAGGGTGAATTGAAATTTTCACGCGACCATAATTAATACGAATGAGGAAGACTCTTGTTTTTGGAGAACTTGGAGACACCCCACCTAGGAGAATCAGGCGTTTAAGGAATATGAACAAACTTGTTAAAATATTTGGTGATTTTCGATAGTAAGTCTCGATGTTGGCGAGACTGTTTTCCGTTGTTGTTTTGACTTTCTGGCTGTGATTCGGAAAATCCGGAAATGTTGTTTGGGACTATCTATCTGGCAAAGTATGTACTGACTTTTAACTCATTGTTTGTGAGCAGCGACGTTCAACATAATCACCGGTATTGAGCGGACTACTTTCATCAAGAGAAACATCCTGTAGAACCACGTTATAAAAATATGAGATTCAGCCCTTTCCGTCCCTCTTGTTTTACCTTTGTTTTTGCCGATGATTTCAGAACCATTTAAAAGGAAGGATTATATCTCAATGATTTTACTCAAAAGGATACTCAACTGGATGTCAATTGAATTGCTTCTGTTCTTAATAATTCATTTGATACCACAACAAGGCATTTTGGGCTTGAATCTTTTCTAGGTCCTTTTCCAGGAGAGGATAATTAACTTCTGAATGGTCTACTTGATTAATATACAAACTCAGACAGAATCTCTTGACTTGGGAGCAGATTTCTGACAGACTCCAAATTCCAAGATTTCGGTCCAGGTTAAAGAACTCCACAATTGTAAATTGCTACGCACCAACGGAGACTTCTAATATAGTGGAGATGGATGCCTTCTATGAGTTTTTAAACGCAATTCAGACGAGGCCTCTTAAAGGTGCCATTGTGGTCGTGATGGGTGACCAGAATACCAAGGTGGGATCTGACAACACCTTGCTCAGGCATATCATGGGGAAACACGGTTTTAGCGACCGCAACGGTCATGGTGCAAGGTTCGTGGATTTCTGCAACTTCCACCGCCTAGGCATTGGGGGTACATTGTTCGAGCGCAGAGCCATAAGGTCAATTGGGTTTCAACTGACTGTTGGCTTCGCGACCAGCGTAGATTAAGGAGTTGTCTTTTGGGTGGGCCCAACAAAAGAGGCGCCGACATCGGCCTCGAAATGGATTACCCTCTTATGGTTGCTTACGCTACTTCTCGCAGGGTTGGAGAGCTGCGGCACCCAAAGTTCAACTTCGGCCGCTTCTATGGTCCAGCTGTCGCTCGACAGTAGAAAAGCTATCTTGCGGGTCGAACTGCAGAAATACTGAATAACCCGCCAAAGAGTTGAAACCTCTACTGTGCGCTGTGTAATGTACGCCGCGACATGAGAGAATTTGCTATTGCGTTGGTTAGGGAGGCGGGAAATGCAGCAGATCCCAATGATTCCGGAAGTGTATATCACATCGCGAAAGAGATTACATGTGGTCGCAAATTTTTTGATGGTCGTGGGAGGGATGTTAGCGGTCGACTTCTCATCCACGATGACAAGCAACTGAAGAGGTACAAAGAAGACTTCATCTCGGCTCTTAACGATATCATATCCGATGAGGTTCCTCCTCGTGTAAATAAAAACAGAAAATCACTTGGGTCATCAATGCGCTCAAACGGAGTAAAGCCGCTGGGCTTGACGTTCTACAGTTACTACAGATCTACTACTTCCACTCATACGGAAATCTTGGGAATCCGAGACCATTCCTAGAGATTGAAAGAAGGGAATATCGTTAAGATTCTAAAGAAGACTACCGGTTTTGAATGCGACAATTGGAGGATTATCGAGGTGCTTCCTGCTGCTGCCAAGAGAATAGGTAAAATAAACCTGGAACGCACCAGAGAATATCTCGAAAGTTTGATCGCAAGAGGACAAGTCGCCTTGACTTGCGTTGCGTTAACCACATCCGCGGAGTTCAAGTCTTCGCTGCACTTGGGGAGAGCTTATACGCCTTCCCATCACCCAAAACATGAATCTCGACATTACATTATCAATTACAGATTTGATAGCATACCTGTACACGTGCACAGGGAGAACGCAAAGGCGGATAATTCAGAGGACACATCGGGTGTTAAGCTCACCGAGGTCCCCGAAGGAATCGCTGAAGCCAAAGAGGCTGAAAGGGCACGACCGAGCAGGGAAGTCAAACCGTAGCCCACAGAAAAGGAGAAGCTGAACAACCTTGATCTAGGACTTCTAAAGCTGAAGTTGGGCAGCAAAACGGAAGCAAATGCCATTACTGAGGGGGACGGTAATGCTTCAATATCGAAGAAGAGCCCCAAGCACTAACGTCGTTCAAAAGCTGCATACCACCAAGTGGTTCGTCAACTGATGCTCAAGACATGCGACAGCGAATCAATGCCTGACGACTGGCAACGAGACATTATCTGTCTCATACAAAAAAAGGGGGATATCACGCAGTGTAGCAATTACAGAGGTCTCACGTTGTTGAGTACCATCTATAAGATATTCTCAGCTATCTTGCGAGACCGGATAGCCCCATATGCCCAGCACATCATTGGCCCATACCAAAAAAGCTTCACCCCAGGCAAATCGGCAACAGGTCAGATTTTTTCTCTGCGGCAAGCGATGGAAAACTGTTGGAATATGGACATCAGTTGCACCATCTTTTCATCAACTTTACAGTCGCCTATGATACCATAACCAGGGTAAAACTGTGCTATCGAAGAATTCGGTATTCCAATGAAATTAAGAAGGCTGACGAGACTGACCCTGACCAATGTGCGAGGCCAAATAAAAGCAGCAGGATCACTCTCGAGACCGTTTAACATCAACAACGGTCTACAACAAAGGGATGTCCTATCATGCGTCCTCTTTAACCTTTGAGCCGTTGAAAATTTGTCACATGGGTCGAAAATCACAACCGATAACAGTTATGACGATGAAATACGCGCACGGTTGTTGGCGAACTCTTGGCCGTGTTCAACAGAAGAATCCTGCGCAGTATTTTTGACCCCCTATATGAGGATGGACGACTTCGTAGCCTACATAACGACGAAATCTATGGGTAATACTAGAACCGCCTGGTTATGGATAAAATCCGGCTAAACAGATTACTCTGGGCGGGTCACTTAATTCGTATGGATGAGGATGATCCCACCCGGAAAGCCTATAAGGGCAATATCTATGCTAAGAAAAGGAGACGCGGCAGATCCTGTCTGAGATAGAACGATGCGCGCGGGTCAAGACGTCAGACAGCTTTTCAGGATATGGAATCAGTGGACCTCGACTCAAAACCGGGGTGTCTGAAGTTCCTTATTAAGGCAGGCCATGACCGAATACCGGTTGTTGCGTCGTTGATGATGATGAATGGGTTTGAAATACATACCACACCAACATTCATCACCAGGACCAAACAAGAGACAATAGACATAACTCTAGGGAATACTCCGATAAGCGGCGTGGTCAAGAATTGAAAGGTGTCGGACGGGCCTTCTATGTCAGATCACAGAATAATCAGATTCCAAATTGAGGGCAACTCAGAAGTAAATAGGATAAGAAGGAAACCCAGGAGAACAGACTCCTACACCAAATACCTGACTTACAACATGACTCATCTACAGGTGAGCTGTAAAATCAGGAGATAAATAGTGCCAGAAATAGTGGTGGATGGCCTCAGCAGAGTTGTCATTGACGCATATGAGGCCTGCTGTCCGGCTAAGACAGTCAAGCCATCAGGGGACTTACCTTGGTGAAGCAGGTACCTTGCCAGAAAGAGAAAGGAGGTATGAAAAACTCTTCAACCGCCGAAATAATCCGCAAACTGGCAAAGGTACAAAAGGGACTGACGGACGTATAGCAACTCGATTAGGGAAGTAAATCGAAAGAGCTTCAGGAAATTGTCCAAAAGAATAGAAGAAACTACAGCATCCAGACTATATAAAGCTATAGCCAAATACAAGGCTATATCTCCTGTCTGTTGAAGAAGGGAGGAAGGAGGGGGCATTTATCGAGAATGAGGGGGCGGGATGCATCTGCTTCTCACAACTCATTTCCCGGGGTCCTACTCCACGGCGGAAGGCGATAACATTCTGCCTGAGAAGGGGAGAAAGGTGAATTGGAAACTAGCGAAAGAGGCATGCTCGGAAACTTGAGTAAAGTGGACAGTGACAACCTTTAAACCACTGAAACCACGGAGTAGATGGCATTTTCCCCCCTCTCTGGAAAGAGGTCGAGAAATCATTTTAGAGTCTGTTCTACGGTAAGGGTGGAAAGGGGCAGCCCTGGGATATATGCCAAGAGTATGGGAATGAGCAAGAGTGATCTTTATTCCGAAAGCGGGTAAAAAGGATCCTTTTCACTCTAAATCGTTCAGACCAATCTGCCTGACATCATTCGACAACAGTGGAGAAGGTCATAGACAACTATATTTGAACTAACGTTCTAATACGCAATTCCCTTCATCCATGTCAGCACGCTTACCGGGGAGGATGGTCAAAAGAAAATGCTCTGTATCAGCTGTCGGATGTATTACGTTTTTGGGCACCAAAGGAGCGACCGATAACATGTCGCACAGAGAGATCCACAACGGAATGGGAATGGGAAACATCCTGCCTTCTAGAGGCGCAGAATGGTAAAGAGTAGGAAAATAGCAGTACGTACCAACAGGTACAAATTCTATTGTCGTGAACACTTCTTAAGGTTATCTACATGATGGAGTATTATCACCATTAACTTGGAGCATCGTAGTTGATGAGGATACCCTTTGTGACAGAATTCAAACCGGACTGCGAATCACTAGTAACTGGTGCAGAAAGGGGGGTTCCGTATAAATCCAACCAAGGCCAATATAGGATTCACTAGGTAGCGCAAGCTTGATTACCTAAGAGGCATTAGATTACATCGCATGGAGGTGAAATGGGTAACAGAGACGAAATATTTAGGAACCATACGAAACTAAAAACTACTGTGGAAAACACATGTTGAAAACATATTTCGGAAAGTCACGAGATCTGTGTGCTTCCATAGTAGAGAAAAAAAGGGGATGCAACCCGAAAATGCTACACTGAATATACACTGCAATAGCAAGGCCAATGATTAGCTATAGGGCAATAATTTTGCAGCATGATTGACTTCTCTCTCCTTCTTGGATTGACTCCTTCTGGGAGTGCAGGGAATGCAAGTAAGGAGCTTCCACTTCGATGAGAAGTTTGAAACATGTTGGGCAAACTGGGAGAGCGTGACACTGACATACGGTTTAAACCAGCAGCCCCGACGGGGAGCAAGCGCTGGGGTCATTGATGCAAGAAAAATGCACTTTAAGCATATCAGCATATTGCAGACAGAGATTGGGTTAGAAGGCAATAAAGCAGCAAATAAGGGGATCAGGAAAGGAGCAGCGACGCCACTATACGGGGGGAGCCATTCTGCGGAGTCGGTAATGGATTCGCGGTTGCGATGTTGAAAAATGAAGCGAAACGTCTGAGGGAACTTTACTGGACGAACTTGCCAGGAATGGAACAGTCCAGGGTACCCATGTGAGGATAGGAACTCAAGCGCCCCAAAGATTGTTTAAACCTTACCAAGAAGAGCTTCCTGACTATGGGAGGCTAGGGATATCTACGTACACTGTCCAGGTAGATTCATTTATTTATTTAATTTAACGGACAACAAACGGAGTAAACTCAAATTACTTATTGTCTTTAGGAGGAGGAGAAAGCAATAATCTAATCGTATGCTTAAAACTACTTCAAGTAGAGAAGTTAAAATGACCAAGCTGTTGTGCGTTATAATTTCGGCAAAGCCTAGGAATCGGGAAGATGACTTCGAGTTCTGCGAAGGGAACGTTCAAAATATATGCGTTACGTGTGTTATAAGACGCAGGACGGCAGGTAATGTCCTTAGCGGCGGAGCAGTCCATCAGGCCCGAGGAAAGTTTAAAAAATGTACATAGATCCAGATAGGATCTACGCTGTTATAAGAAGGTAAGGTTCAGATAGCGGAGGCGGGAGGGGTAGTCCACATGAGGGAAGTTTTTCTTAAAGAAGAGGGAACGGGTGAATTTACGTTGCACATTTTCAAGGGCAAGGTGACCAGATAATGGAGCAGTACTCGAAAGTATTCATCACGAGGGAATTGAAGAGAGCTAAGGAGGGTTGGATGGAGTCAAATCAGAGGAGGAGCGAAGTATAAAGTCTGACAGTTTTGCTGCTCGATTGGTGACTTCGAGGAAATGGGTGCCACAGCGGAGCTTATTGTCGAAAGTGATTCGGAGGTCGTGAGTGGAATTGAAGCAGGGTAAGGAATGTCCGTTAAGAGAGTAGGAGAAAGAAGTGGGTGAGGATTTTAGGGAGTAGCACATAGAGTGACACTTTCTGACGTTTAGCGTTCAACCATTAGTCGAGCGCACACGAACCAGAATGTCTAGGTTAATCTAACAACACAATCCATAGGCGATGATATAGCGGAAAACAGCTTAAAGTCGTCGGAATAGAGTAAACAGGGACAAGTAAGTGGGGAGGGGGAAGGTCGTTGGTAAAAAATAGAAACAACAGAGGGCCCAGAATAGATACCTGTGGGGCGCCAGAGGAGGGAGAGAAGGAGCCGCAGCCGTCAAAAGAGACGCAGTAAGATCGGTTGGAAAGGTAAGAGGCAAGCCTTTATGGCTTGCACACTTGCAAGCACGCTTAGAGACGAGAGTTTGGATAGAAGTGTCCTGTGATTTACAGTGTCGAAGACTTTAGCGAAATCAGTGTAAATGGTATGTAGAATAGTCGATTCTGTGAGAAGCATGATGAAACCTCTACATCTGTTCTAGGGCAGTGTACCAGCACTTAGTAGGTTCAGGCACCTGGGGTAATATGATATTTAATACCAGATGCCAGGCTGAATCTTGTGGAAGTAGAGAACATAAAAAAGTTTTTGTCGGTTATAGGGTTTAACGACATATTTTATTTTATAAGTATTCTATAACCAGTAAAAGGGTAGCTCTTTTAGGACGCAGTGCCACATCACATTGTATGTGGACAAAGTCTTCATGCGCTGGGATGAAACTTTAGATTAATGTAACCAATTTAGGTCAGTGAATTTACCTGAGATTCTACATAGTATAGCCATGAGTTCTGTCAGTCGATGCGTATAGCGAGAAATATTAGGGCACTGAAACTGGTAACACTGCGCACGGAGAGTACCTAACCATACCCCACTTCCGTTAGACTTTCAGGTTCCGAAGGTCAGTAGCGCGTGAACGACAACACGATGAAGTTCGGTAACTACGAAAAAAGAATCGCGATTATTGTGTTGCGCTAATGTGGGAATATGCCCGACCAAATTCATAGTTTGTTAAAAAAGCTACCGGTAAACGAACGATTCGGACGATTTAGGACATTAGCTCGATGCCGCGAAACAGCTGATGTGGTTGACAGGCCACAGGAGGGGCGCCTGCGCTCCGTTGCCGCCCGAATCTTGTGCATGCTGTGCGTGAGCATGTCCGTTGGAATCCTCTCCGCAAGCAGAAACGAATTTCGACGGAAACGGACGTTTCAACTCGAAGTATGAGTCGTATTTTACGAGAAGATTTCGGTCTCGATGCGTACCGGCGGTGTGTTAGCCATATATTAACGCCAAAACTGAAGGAAATACGGCGAACTCGGTGTGCTGCTCTTCTGCAACGATTTCCCAGTAAAAATGATCGCAAAATTCTATTTTCTGATGAAAAAATGTTTGCCATCGAGGAAAAATTCAACCGACAAAATAATCGAGTATATGCTCACAATTGTTATGAAGCCAAAGAAAATGCCCCGCAGGTCCATATCACGGAGTAACTGATATTCATTTCTGCGAGGCCGACGTCAGAGCCAAAGATATTAAAGGATGTAGTCGAGCCATTGAGTGAATCTCTATTCGCTTTAAAACCGTGGTGCTTCCAGCAGGACTTGGCTCCCGCTCACAAAGCGAAGATAATTCAGCAGTGGTTAGCGGCGCATGTTCCTGGCTTCAAAACCGCGGATGAATGGGCCTCAGGCAGCCCAGATTTGAATCCTCTGGACAACAGCCTTTGGGCTAAGTTAGAGGAGACTGCCTGCAATGGAACTTATACTGATTTGGAGAGTGTGGAGGCCAGCATCACGTATGCAGCTCGAGAAATGCCGCTTCATACCATGCGTGAAGCGATAGATGCGTGGCCTCACAGACTTCGGGCCTGTATAGCTGACTATTTTGAATAAATTTTTCTTCGTTTGAAAACTCTATGTTTTCTTTTTCCAAAGGTGTCCTTTTCGATTGATTTGGTTTATTACTTCGTGAGAAATAAAGATTTGTTTGACTGACAGAACTTATGGCTATGCTATGTACTACCTGTTCCTTCCCATTGCCTAGATGAAGATGCTAACCGATCGAGGATTTCGTTTCTCATTTACTATTGGCTTGTCGTGGTATTAGTAACTTCTGTTAATAATTCGCTGGCGAATTCGCACATTTGGTCATCATTTTGGGTTTTCGATAACTAAGTCCATTAAGCACTTATCAGCCATGCACGTTTTATGTTTATTTAATTTGGGACCTTTTTATTATTTCGGGACTGCAGACATTTTTCGGTCCCTCTCGATAATATTACGGTTACAGATCCTCCAAACATTCGAACAATATCACAATGCAGTTAACTGTACATTTCGTCCAATTACCAACATCCAAAAATGGTCTTTCCAAATAAGCACAATTTGTTCTTCAGATAATTCGCACTTCTGAAAGGCCCCTCAGCGTCCATTCAAGAACATATTTTTCTTCCACTCGAATGCGAATTCCGTGCCCTCGACTTCTTCGGAGCTGATCTTCAAATCTTTAGATCTTTAGTTGGAAAAAAAACGAGTATTCCAGTTCACGTTGATATTGTGACGACAAGAATTTATCGACCGGATGTACTGAGAGGCACGACATGCTTATATCTAGATATACAAAACTTTTTGAATGATCACGCCAATACTATAGGCATTATAGGTGTGTATTGCCTCCTTACTCCTGGAAGCTTCGATTGTTTTTATAACATACCGGACTGGAGCTGGCCACTACTATAAGCCCATTGACACCTTTTTGGGCTAAGATTTGAAGCGAAACAGAATGGAACAAAGATTCAAGAGGGAAGAATCCATTCAAACTATGGACGATGATGCAGGAAATTTAGAAGTAGTACAACAACAATGATATGCCAAAAAACCTGTGAATGGAATTGGTGGAGTTTGAAAAATGAATGAACCATTGTCTTACTGCTCTTGGCGGAAGGTTATCAGAACTTACAAATCTCTACGGTTGTTCTTTCGTGGGGCCCATGTGATCAATTTTTCGACACTATTTCATAGTGGTTTGTTTGGATCATTTAATTGTTAAGTGGACCAGTAGGCAATTGGGGGACAAATTTCAGTTAGACAGTGTTTGGATGAAAATGAAAGTCAGCATCAATGAAAAGACCAAGTATTTAGTTAAGTGTCAAAACGAATTCTCCTCGTACCATTGCGTGGCTTTCATGACTTCGAGAAACCTACCCCTGCGTGCAATACTCCTTAATAATAGACCACTAAGCATTCCCTGTCTCCTTACTATATTTCCTATTGGATTCGTCTTAAAGTTCAGAATAACCAAATCATCGCCTAGCTTCACCAGAAGTTCAGGTAGCATATCAAGATGACAATCGTTCCTTCTGCAGCCTCAAGGAGTTCCTGCGTTGGCGGACCTTCTCACCTTTTTGACTTCATTTTGCTTCATTCTTATTTTGACATGTATTTGGCTATTCGGTTCATGCCATTCAAAACGACCAGGCCGAGGGTCTCGTTAGAGCCTCTTTTTTCGGCCCCATCTCCTCGCTTTCGATCCGTGCCAAGATCACCACCTCACCTGGCTACCTCTTGTGATGAAAACCACAATTTTTTGCCAGCCAGTCTACTAAAAACACATATGGGCTCTGAGTAGCATACGAAATAATGTTGGAGCAAACTCGAGACATATCATGATCTTATGTCGACAGATCACTGATCACTTCTGAGGATCGTTATAGTTTTTGAAGTGTTTTCAAAACAAATAAAATGCAAATTACTTCATTAGGTTGACTTAGATTAATTTGATTAGTTTAGGTGCGGTTTATGCTAATTTCTGTGTAGAGGTACGCAGTTTCGAGCCGTTTTTGTCTGGACATTCGACTTGTGGATTTTCTCGTGAATGGACTATCTGAACACGATCAATTTTCAAAAAATGTTCTGAGTGCGTTTTTTTAGTGCTGCTGTGTTATGCTATGAGAGGCTAGTGTTGTTTTTGGGGCTCTTGTTGGACCCATTCAAAAATTTCATTTCCACTGATCTTGCGTGGTTGGAATTACAATTTTTATCAATTAAGAATGCAATAAAGGTCACATAAATTCGAGCGCTTTTTTTACTCATATTGGGGGTATTAATTATAGTGAGTGGCTGAAAAATTAGTTTTCATTGCTGTTGTATCTGCGGTTTGGGTTTCGCAGAAAAAATCCACTTAAAATTGGTAATATATTGGACATTATCGGGGACAAGTGGCGTTTGGAATACTGGTTACTTATGGATATGCGGAGCGACAATGTTTAACATAAATTCGCATAACCTGTGCATGGGGACTATTGTTCCTATTGAAAGTAACAACTTGACTTAATTTCTTCATTCGAAGTTTCGCTTAAATCACCTTCAAAGATAAATTAATGTCAACTAGGCCTTGGACTTCCAGATGATCTCCAAAACCATTTTGTCAACTTAATTTTTAAGAAGTAGGTGCCTTGGTGATGCAGCAACGCCAGGCCGGTCAGGATTAACCGGTCAGTATTCTGATTGTCGAAATGGTAAAATGCGAAAATGTTAAAACAATTGCACACCTCGGGTAGTAAAATGGAAAGTATGTAAGCAAAGTCCCTTTGTCTCATCTTCTTTTTCTTTAGCCTTTGTCTTCCTCACAAGCGGGTTCGGCTCGTCGTGATCGTTTGAACCATTTCGCCCTATCAAAGCCCTGATTTGGATGCAGAAGCTTCAGAACCCCATCCAGGGTATCGATGTTCAGACCAATCTTGGCAAGTGATTGCTCGTGAGCGCACCTTACGTGACCATACCATCGAAAACGACTCTCTCGAAATTTTTCCACCACGATCGGTGCAACCCCATATCGATTGCGGATACCCTGATTTCGGATGTGATCAAGGGATGTCATGCTACACACTCACCCCAATGAAACATTTTCGTCTCTATCGCCGCGAGACGCCATTCATTGTCTATTATAGTCCGTCAACATTCAGAACCATAGAAGTCGACAGGACGGACGACATTGCGGTAAATTTTAGATTTGAGACAGTCATTGGTACACCACCGATCACAAAGAACACCAGTTGTAGGACCCCATTTCATTAAGCTAATGCGCTAATGCGTAAAGCAATTTCATAACTCAGTCCTTCATTGGCTGATAGCATGCGGATCGGACGGCCATTTGAACATTCTGCTGGACTTTCTTTATTTTTCTATATTGGAGCTGTGTTGCTTTTTCCCAAACAGACGGTGTTCCACATTCCTGAATAACCCGATTGAAGCCACAGTGCATAGTACCCAGCTCTTCGTCTCTCCAGAGCTCAGATGCCATGTCGTTAGGTCTGTTATTATTCTGTTAAGGGGTAGTCGCACCGGGTCTTTAAAGAACTATTGTGCCCCTTTTACTGGTTATAGTGTATCTATTAATCATAATATCTCAAGCAAGCCTAGAACCGTCAGGAACTTTAGTGTATTCCCTACTTCTAGATCTTTCAACTATGCATCTGGTATTAAGTGTTCTCCCAGATGCCTCGACCTACTTTGCACAAGTGCCGGATACTGTCCCAGAACGTATATAGGGGTTTTATCACACTCCGCTCAAAATCTGTAGGCAACTTCCGTAGATATCCCCAGCTTCCATAGGTGATAGTTTAGCCGACAGCGCCCAGCGAGAATTCCCACTATGATTCGGAGGTTCTTTTTGGTGAGGTTTAAGCAATCCTTTGTGTGCCTGAGTTCGTATCCCCTAACCGGTATAGTTGCCCCAATCGGTCCTCTTGATTTTTTAATGTCACAGCCATGAACCCGTTTCCGATTCCACAGAAGCGTTCAGGCCCGTGTAAAGGCGTCCCTTCTCCCTTCTTGGTTAGTTCGTCCGCTGTCTCATTGCCTTCCAACCCAGCATGGCCTGGAACCCACAGTATCCAGATCGTGTTGGACGAGCCGAGTGTATTCCATATCTTAAGGCATTCCCGTACCAGTTTAAAATTCATCTGTTTGGACGTAACTGCCTTGATGACTGCTTGGCTGTCAGTGAAAATAGACTGCCACATCCATCCATGGCGTAAATTTCCGCCTGGCATATGCTAGTGTACATTTTCCTTGGACCAATGACGCCGGAACCCGCTTCCTCTGCTGTGAGGTATCCGTCAGTGTACCAAGTAATCAGTTTCTGGTGTAAGCTATATGTCGCCACCACGCTCTCCCAGTTTTCCTTGTTACTCTAACGTGTTTCAAACTTCTTATCAAAGTAAAACCTCTTTGGCATTTTATGCCTTGGTATCAGTAATTCGGAATAGGCTTAGGTTTAGGCAGCTCCCCGCCTCACTGATACTCCCGGCCATCCTGAATATTACCCTCCTTGCCTGCACCTGTATATGCAGATGGAGCGGGGTTAATCCCAGAAGGACCTCCAAGGATGTCTTTCGTCATGTCCTCATTGCCCCACTGATACACACGCAAGCCAGTCTTTGGAATTTGTGTAATTCCCTGACTTGTGTGCTGAGTTCAGTTCTTTCTGCCCAGATTGCCGCTCCATAGGTAATCATTGGCCTTACTATTGCAGTATATATCCAAAGTAGTATCTTCGGGCTGCAATATCATTTCTTCCTGCTATGGACCTACAAGTCATCCGACCCCTCGTGGCTTTTCGACAAGTGTTTCCGACATCTGTCTTCCAAAGTAATTGTTGGTCCAGAGTAATTCCCAAATATTTGAACTCTGTATTTCTTTTTACCTCCATGTCATGTAACCTTATGGCTCTCATGTGATCAAGCTTACGTTTCTTAGTGAATCGTGCTATGGTGGGTTTAACTGGATTGATCCGCAGTTCCACCTTCCTGCACCAGGCACTAGTAACCCTTAGCCCAGTTTTGATTCTATCACAAAGGGTACCCTCATATTTGCCCCTACAGAGTAAAACAATGTCGTCCGCGTAACCCTGGAGCTGTATTCCAGAATATGTTAGCACTTCCAGGAGTTCGCGCACTAATCTACTCCACATAACATGACATGACATGGCATGACAATAGAATTTGTATCTGTCGGTACTTCAATTTGCCTGCTTTCTGGCATTTTGCCCATCTAGAAAGCCAGGGTGTTTCCCACTCCCTTGCGGCTCAGGGCATCTTGTATCTCTGTGTGCGATATGTTGTCGAATGCTCCTTCGATATCCAAAAATAAACACAGTGCTATTTCTTTTGTTTCTATCCTCTAGTACAATCGTCAGCTAATATAGAGCAGTTTCAGTTGACTGTCCTTCCCGGTAAGCCGTTTTAGAAAGTTAGTTCTAATATAGTTGTCTATCACCTTCTCCACCGTTTTGAGTACGAACAATGTAAGGCAAATTGATCTGAGAGATTTCGGGTGAAAAGGATCCTTTTTTCCCACTGTCGGGATAAAGACCACCTTTGCCCGTCTCCATGCTCTTGATATATATCCCAGTTTTATGCTCCCATTTACCACTCTCAGAAGAGACTCTAAGATGATTACTACTGGGAAAATGCCATCTACTCCGGGTGATTCCAGTGGCTTAAACGTTCCCACTGCCCACGTTACCCTAGCTTCTGAGAATATCTCTTTTGCTAGTCTCCAGTTCTCCTTTCTTCTCCTTTTATTCGTTGTTGGGGTGTCAGTCAGAATGTTGTTGTATGCCGCCATGGAGTAGGATCCCGGGAAATGAGTTCTGAGAAGCAGGTGTACTCTGTCCTCCTCATACTCGGTAAATGTCCCATCTTCCTTCTTCAAACAGACAGAGGATATTGCCCCGTCTTTGGCTACAGCCTTGTAAAGCTTGTTTGCTTCTGTGATCTGTTCGATCCCTTCGTAGAATTCCCTGAAGTTGTTCCGTTTTGCTTCGCTAGTCGCGTTGCTATACGCAGTCAGTACATTTTTATACCTCCCCGGTTTGTTTTGCGCGGTTGAAGAGTTATCCTACCTCTGTTCACGTCCTGGCCAAGTTCCTGTCCCACCATGGTACATCCCTTGATGACTTAACTGTCTTAGCTGTACAGCTGGCCTCATAAGCTTCAATGACGACTATGTTGAGGTTTTCCACCACTGTTTCTAGTTCCAGTTCGCTCCCTTGAAGGTGGGCCATGTTGTTGCTCAAGTGCGTTACATGGGAGTCCCAATCCGTTCTCCTGAGATTCCTTATTATTCTTTTTATTTCAGAGTTACCCTCAATGTCGAATGAGAGTTCTCTATCGGTGCACCTGATCCTGATGCTGTTTGAACTTGGTCAGAAATCTTGGGAATCCGAGGTGCGGAATTTAAACCTTCATTGGACCTGCTCCTCATAGTTTGAGATAGCGGTCCCTAGCGTTTTCAGGAAGTGTATCTAGAATGTTCTACGACTAGCTATTATCAGAGAAATATATGATGGCGCAAAATATCACGGGCTACACCAAGGTAAAATCTCGGTTTCATTCTGTCACCGATATTATTTCTTCTTGTTATCGGTAACGTTCCTCAGGCTTCTTTGTTCAGAGGACGTGGACAACACTTCGACTACGCTGATAATTTCTGTTTGCTCTCGCACCGGGTTATGGATCTTGGCCAAATGGCCCTGGATGTGAAAAGAGACGCAAGTAGATTTGGAATAAAAATAAAGACCAAAAAAACCAATCTTCTTAGTCTGACAGCTCAACGTACTCTTCCTATTGATCAATTTGTATATCTAGAAAGCGTGGTTTCTGCCCACGTACGTAACGAACTAGATGTTTCCCGGCGCATTAACGGTGCTAGATCCGCTTTCGCTGTGCTGTCTAAAATCTGAAAATGTAGCTATTGCAACACCAAGATCAAGTTGAGACAGTTATGTGTTTCTATACGAGAGCAGCACATTGAAAGTCAACTCCACTGTTACCCAACGACTCTAAGCTTCCGCCAATACCTGCCTGCGTAGTGTCGTGTGAGTGCGTCGGCTTGACACTATCTCAAATGAAGAACAGGCCTGGCACTCGTATGCACTGTGATCAGCAGATGGAAGTGGCAATGAATAGATCACACTTTAAGGAGGTGTGATAATTGCATTGCTGATTACGTCATGCAGTGGAATCTACTCTCCCAAGGTGTCCATCGAACGGCCCCTCCGAGAACACTTGGCGTAGAACAATAGAGGACAAGTGCGAGCGTCTCGGGAAGTCGTGGGGGGAGCTGAAGCGCAGTTCAGGTAACCAAAAGTGATGGCTTGTAGGTGTTGACATACTAAACCCCACCAAACGGTCAATGGCAACCATATATATAATTCCCTAAGATGGAAAGATACGCCACAATCGAAAATTACGAATATTACGGAATTAACTTGAAATTCGGCCACCTGTTCTACGAGGCATTGGAAGGAGGAAATCACATCGGGGTAGGTTCCTATCTCTGAAACGAAGACGCGAAATGGCAGAAGATTGGTGCCAAGTTGGTTATACAAATGATTAGACATAGTCAACCAAATTAACGCGACGGATAACGGGCCAATAGTTTCAGTCTTGCGCTCGATGGACGTGGCAATCATCACTTGAAGGGGATAATTACTCCGTGTCTCGTCCCAATTGGCAAGATGATTGTTGACTATTTCGAATCAAAACCGCGGTGAATGAGCGTGGAGTAAGAATATTGGCGCTAAATGGCGAATGTTGAAAGCCTTATCTCTATCAGTAGACGTCTTCTAATGAGATCAGTCCAGTCTGTACAGCGAAATGTCTCCTAAGCGCTTTGCACCAATATGGAAATGGAAAGTTTTGTAAGTGGCCGTACTACCACGGAGGAAACTGTCACTATCTATAAGCGCAAGAGAAAGGACTGAATAGGGGCGGCTCATTATGCAACTCTCTTCGGAAATGAAAATGAAACAATCAACAAGATGGTGATTGATCATCTCCTAAGCATGGAAGTTTAAAATCTTACCTGTATACGATCGGTAAGATACGAACCCCACACTGGGCGTTGGATGGTGGACGATGCCTTTTATTTTAGTGGGTGGTGAGATATCACTCGTCGGAAGCTTGAGACGTAGGCTTTTTTTCCAGACAACATCGTCTGGCAGATGTGTTTTTTCCTCTCGCTAGAAGGTTCGTCTATCACTTTCCTCCCAGTGGTGAAAGGATTCCCTTACTTTAATGCTCCCTAAGTCAGGAGAGCTAGCCCAGCCAAATGTGGCAAAAGGTTCCAGGTTGATCCTTTGCTAACTAGGAGGTTTTAAATTGATGGCCCAACGGCTTACCGTTGAGGGAAACCAAAGCTGTGTGCGTAAACCCACCCTACCGCAACGTACTGGCTGAATTAGAACAGTCCTTACTACTATACACGACATGATAAGTCCTTCATTATTTAAGCATTTATTGAGAGGAGGAGGACTGACTATTCCGGAGAATGGGATCCTATCACTTTTGAGATACTTATGCTTTACTTGCCAAGCAAGATCCGTTTTCGGCAGAGTTTTGGCTGGCTGTTGAAGGCACTTACATACTTTGGCCTGTTTGAAGCGTGTTCGAAATCTTTGAAGTTTTAGGTAAATTCCGTGAAGGTTATGAGGGAAATCTTGAGACCTGTTACCGAACAGCCCTTAAATATTGATAACCCCCCCGAACGAATATGTTGCACATTTATTTCTTATTTTTTTTTCGAGCTGAGTCCTAATGTACTATTTGCTTTCTCTTTCTATTGCAGGTAAGACAGTATCGATTACCACCATCTAAGATGCTGAATATTCAACGCTCGTAACATCGAGGTATACGTAGCCCTAATAGTGTTTTTCTTGATATTTTAAGATTTGTTATAATTGATTATGACTAAATGCTGATGCTCGGGTTGATGTAATGTCACTGCATTTTCTTTGAATTCCACACCCCACTCAACTTCACTTAAGCTTCTATTCCGTGAGGATGGGTTTGTTTTGCATTCGACGATTTATTTCTTCAAATTCTAAAATTTCCAACTCTATTAGATATCTTATGTCCTTCTACGGAAAAATATCAGGTAACACGTAATTCAGAACCGGACCATTAGAACATGTTTGCGAACACGCCAGTGGCCAATAGACACGGCTTAAGCTAAATCAATCCCATGAGCCGCAGTGAACTTTAGGAAATTTGACACTGCGATATGCTTCGGTTCTTCCTTGTCCCAACTCCTGCATTGGCAAACCATGGCAAGACATGGAATAAATTAGAAGAAAAAGAGTTAGTAACTTGCTGATGAGTTGACGCGCTACTTGTTGCCATATTTTTTCTGAATGTTTGGAAGAAGCTGGTCTTTCGGCAGTGTCTTGAGCCGGTTCCACGAATACGACTATTCTAAGTCTGGAACTCGTTTGGCTCATTTGAAAACTGGAAGATTTATGACTGTACATGCCAAACTATTCGCTCTATAATTTATTGCTACCGCAGTTGATTTACTGACCCCGCAGATTGCTGTTTAGTAGCAAAGATAATGAAAAATTAGCGCCATTGTCTTGCTTAAATTTCTTAATGGTGCCTAGAATTAATCCTATTTGCATTTCTAGCCAGAGAAGTTGATTTTGATTTTTTGTGCCCATCAAGGCCCAGTAGAAACAACCCAGTTCTTCCTGACTATCTTCTGCTTCCATCGCGTGGCCCAAGCACCCATCTCCACCAAAACGAGGTTCACTTCTCACACCTCTGGGCAATTAAAACGCAGACGGAATTATCGCGATTATCAGATATCGTGTCTGCCAACTGCTACGCTATAATGCCTAAATCGGAAGTTACGGATTAGTAGGCAAATCACATGAGGAATACTTGTAAGCGGAAATAGCCATTCTTGTCGCACTTTAACAGAGGTAACAGTCTGACTCATAATAAACAGCTAAAATCAAAAAACGTCCGACTCCCAGTTTTGATGTCTTGAAAAGAATCGTTTTTGTGATCCTCCCAGGTGACCGATCGTGTAGTTTGTTGTACTAAAGGTGATGACGATTGCGACGTGATCGCGCATAAAAAATGCGTCAAGTACATGCCACCATAGCTGTGTCTTTTGTCTTTTTATGCCGGGAATGTCTTAAAAGATTTCTTAAAGGAGACCTTCGACCGTAAATTGACCGATTCAAGCAAAGGGATCTGAAGTGGAATGACAATATTTGGGGCTTGAATTGAGTTTATTCCCAGTATCAGTTTTCCAGCATACCAAAGATAGTGACAGGGGGAGAATTTGAATTTATTTCAGCCTAGGTTTACTTAATATGTTAGATTGAATCCTCAACTAGGATAGTCACAGCCATCCATACGAAAATTTGTCTATAAAATCAACGACATTAAGCGATATACCCATTATTTTTTGGGTCTTAATATTATAAACTCTGAAGAAGCTTGTTGACACGTATGGATGTTGATATTCTATTATTATAATTTTTGGTGTGAGTTCTAATACATTAGACATGCCTGAAAATTAGGAAGAAACGGGAAAACGTTAAGAGGAGGACGAAGACGGTTTATAGTTTCGTATCAGGACAGAGGCAACTCATCAGACAAAACTTCATCTCTGCCCTGGAAGCTCCGTCACCGAAGCAGTTTGCGAATTTTTTTTTCGAAAATCAATACTTTTTAAGGCTTTGTGTAAAACAAAATCTTATTAAAATCGGTTTACTGTCTGTCCGTCTGTCCGTCTTTTTTTTGCCGATGGAAGGTTGAAAGCTTCAAAAACTACCGCAGGCTCCTGCCACACGGTTATATGGGACTCTTATCCATTAAAACCACCTCCTTCTTCTTCCACTCTCCCCGCGGGGCTCCCATTTGGTATTACGTCACGGGGCTGGATCAGAATTTATTCTGCGCTCATATTAATATTCGTGTTTCTCTCGCGTTCTTTCTTTCGGATGACTTCTTCCTGCCTAAACTTCTTTCCGATGGCTGCAATCAGCTTTTCGACTTCGGTCCATATCCCCTTTGCATTCGCCATAAGTTCCATTATATTTTAGGGTGTAAAGTGCTCCCCGGTTGTAACTTCTAATGTAGCCCTTTGGGCTTCAAATCTGGCGCAATGAAAAGTGACGTGTTCTGCGTCTTCTGCAATATTTGGTCAATATGGCGAATCATCACGCCCAAATCGATGCAGATATGCTCGATAGCCTCCGTGTCCGTTCAAGAATTGAGTTAGATCGAAACCTACTTCGCTTCGGTCGCCCGATCCATTTCCGGATATCCCATATGATTTTGTGAGTCCAGCGGCTTTTTTTGACTCGTCCCATTTCTCTTTCCATTCTGCGATAGTTTCAGTTCGTGCGAACTGTCGCTGACGGGCAGGAGATTCTCCGGTGAGATACGTTCGATCATAAAGTCGTTGTATTTCTTTCGCCAGAATCTCAATCCAGACCATTTCTGCTATCACGCAAGGTGCTTCATTGGATATTGTTCTTTAAGCGCAACATGTTCGGAGTACACTTACGCGATACCAATCTTTCACTTATTTGCTATATTTTTCAGTGCATCTGCCCATACTCGGGCTGCATACAGTAGGATTGAACTGACCATCTTCGAAATAAGGAGTCGACGACTCGGCCTTGGGCCACTTATATTTGGTAGCATTCTCGCAACCAGCGCTCTGATGTTATATGCCTTGGTTGCTGCACCCTCCACATGCAATCTGAAGTTTAACCTCTGGTCAATCATTACGCCTACTTAAGTGCAAGCTTGGAATGAATCGTTTCCGTTCCAACTTTGATCTTCATCTCCGCTTAGTAACAAGTACTCCTTCCGTCTTATGTTCTGCGATCTGTAGACCAGCATTCTCTAAAAGCTTCATTTGCATAAAGCTCGACTTCTTCGAGAAGGCGTGCAACAACCGTCACACCAATATCGTCTGCGAAACCAATGGAGGCCACACCAGTAGGAATGTCTAGCGTCAGTACTCCGTTATACATAATAATCCACAAAAGTGGCCCTAGGACCCTTGTGGAACTCCGCATGTCGTTTGGTATGATTTTATTCCTTCATCTTTCTCGCAGCACAGAATCATATCGATTAGAAAGGCGGGAACGATACGCACCAGGTACTTCGCCACGCCTAAGTTGATTAGGGACTCAAGTATCTTGGTCCATCTAGCGGAATTGAAGGCGTTCTTCAAATCAAGTGTAATCACTGCACAACATTTGCCCTCGTCAAGTGCGGTCTTAGCTGTGTTAGCTACTAAGACAACTGCATCTTCCATCCCCTTTGGAAAACCGAGCTGATTTTCAGATAGGCCGCCATCCTTTTCCGCAATTGGAAGTAATCTGTTTGTTTGCCAGTATTATTTAGAAGGTATATCGGCCTGTAAAACGGAGCTTCCCCCAAAGGTTTGTTTGGCTTGGGGGCTAGTATTAATTTCTGCTTCTTCCATTGTGTAGGAAATGCTCCTTCTTAAAGGCATGTGGTGAAGGCCTCGGCAAACATTATTGGAGCTATTTTGATTGTTGCCTTGAGAGCTTCATTGGGGATGCTATCAAAGCAATCCGGTCTTAGTTTTGACATTTGTTGGAAAAGTGGGGAGTGCGGGGTGTCGAAAGTGATCATTTATTTCATGGATTCAGTCCCAGAAACTGCCTAACCGAAAAATTCGAAAAAAATAATAAAGCTTTCACTATATGGTGAATAGGTTCAGAAATACCCTCCATGCCGATATCTCTTAAAATAAAGTTTATAATAGTATATTACTATAATTTTCAGCAATTGATTGCAAAACCCCCCTTAAATTCATCCTAAAATCACGAAATGCAGCAATGTAGGGTATAATATAGACCATGATTATACCAAGTTTAGTAGAAATCGCACCATCACTAACAAAGTTACAAAAGGTCATGGAAGGAGCGTTGCGAAAGGTATGCCTATGGACCACAAGATGCGTACTCGGCATAAACCCAATCAAAACGGAACTGATGCTATTCACCACTAAGCCAAGGATACCTGAATTGCACCTACCACCACTGAATGAACAAAGATTGGTTCCTTCCTTTAATGTAAAATATCTGGGTGCAACCCTGGATCCAAAGCTAAATTTGAGACTGAACATAGATATGAGGGTTAACAAAGCCTGCATAGCCTTCTACACCTACAAGAGAACCTTTGCAAAGAAATGGGCTCTCCGGCCGAGGATGTTTCTCTAGATGTACACGACTGTAGTGCGTCCGATCCGATGCATGCAATGGGAGTCCCACCTTTGTTCAAAATTTCGTATCAATGGGAGTATCCGTTTCTGAAAGAAAAAAATTTGGCAGACAGGCATACAGACGTAATGTTGGCGTAGTGGTGAAGTATTCTGTGCTCTTTCAGGCGTAGTCGTTCAATTTGGGATTGAGAGCTATCGGACCAAAAAATGGAGCCGAAAATGATAAGTGGTTGGATAAGCTGTTTATTGCAAAACAGCTTAATTTTTTTGGAGAAGGGATATTGTATTTCAAAATAGAATACAGGAATCTGAAGGCACCTGTAGCAAGGTTCACTGGAAGTGACCGAAATTCATTGCACCTTTTTCACTGTTGGGATAGGATCGTCGTGATTTTGAGTGACACACTTCTGATGTCACTCCACATTTGCGGCGTCATTTTCATGCTACTATGGAATACGATAGTTTCGTATTTGTGGGGATTTAAGGAAAGTTTCCAACAGGTAGAATATTGGTAAAGCTCATTTACCTAAGAATTCAGACGAGCTTCACCACGGGATAAGTCTTTGGAGAAATATAAAGAATGAGGTGATGTGGAGTTGGTTTGGCGATGTTAGCAGTGAACAGGGCGAAAAGAATTGCAGAAAGAACTGAACCCTGAGGAATGCCGGCGGGGTATGTAAAGGAAGAGGAGAAATGGTGATGAATAGGGATATGCGCTCGTCTAGAAAGCTAAGAGTTAGCCTACAGATGTGTGGATAGAAACTGAGGATCTCGGAAACCTTAGAAGATAATCTGTATTATCATACGGAGTCGAAAACTTTCCTTAGATCTAGGAGACAGGCTGTGTTGCGTTTCTTCCGACTGATACCAAGAAGGATATCACAAGACAGAATGACAAGAAATACGTGCTCAACCGAGTGTTTAGTTTGATTGACGAATCGGAACTCAGTAAGGGTGTTGTTAGGATCGCAATGCGTTGCTAATGAGAAATGTAATGCCCCGCTCGAAATTTTGGGGGCCAGATAGAATTGAGTTAGACCTGTTGCTAGCAGGATTAAGCGGATTAACGTACTTTTTAGGGTCGGGATCAATGTGAGCACTCTTCCGGTCGGTTGGGAAATGGGCAATGAGGAGGCAGTGGTTAATGATTAAGGAAAGAGTGGTGGAATTCTTGGGTGCACATCTTTTTCACTGTACTTGGGCTATCAAAGTAGATGGGAGGAACATCTTCATGTTCGTCAGAATGGGTAAGAGGTTTGGAAAAAGGTTTTGACTAGGTTGAGGATGGTAACAAGTTGGTAAGGATTGTAGCTGATCAATGGATTCGCTCAAAATGCTTTCCAAACCTTGATCGCGAATATGGACGGTCCAGCAATACTCTTGAAGTAAGTGGTTTGCCAGAATGTTCACCTTTTCAGGATTGAAGAGATGTTGTCGAAGTATAGTGGTTGTTGGGTGGTTCTGGCTAGACGAGGACAAGCATTCCTGAGTTTCTAAAGTCTAAAGCGATTCAGAGATGTTATACCTAAATGCGCCTACATACACACGGATATACGTTCGATCAAATTCGCACCCAGCTTGTGTTTTGTGAATTATAAAAAGGAGCGTATAACACATGCAAACTGCTTCGGCCATGCTGCCCTCAGGGCAGAGGTGAAGCAGCGTCTGAAGAGTTGCTTATGTCCTAGTATGAAACCGTAAGCCATCTTTGTCCTCCTTTTAATTTTTATTTTTAATACTTGGGTGTTAACCGCGAAAAGAGGAGTACATGGACCAACAAAATTGGGAGTAATTTATTCTCCATTTGGTCCGATCCGCAGTAGGGCTCCTCAATGTTTAAATGAAAAAAAGTGTTTCTACTTCCTCGTTTCATAGCACATTTACTTCATCACAAATGGATGCCAACTAAAACTGTCAAAAATATCTTCTTCGGTCATAAATTATTTTTAAATTTCCGGGTGAGAGGGAATACCAAGTGGTGATACCATACTTCTCGTGTGATGGTGATACCATACTTTCTGGAGAAACTTTTTTCCTTTTCAGTTTGCTCTTTTTTGATACAAAGTCTATGAAAATCGTATATATGCAGCAGAGTTTGCTCAAATGTCTTTCTTTCCTGTGCTTAAATGGCATTCCTTTGCATTTAATTTTGAGATTTTCTTAGAATTTGGTCCCTTTATTTGGGGAGAAATGTCGCAGGAAATTGGTCGTTACGGTGCATCCCTCCCCCACTTTGCTCAAGCCTTAATAAAAGCAATTTGTCTTGGCAATTTTACTCTGCATTATCTTACGCATCCCAGCTTATTGATTCATTCTATTTTCAAATATTTGAAATAAAGATGAACCTTAGTTACGCACATATTTTTGCTGCAAGAGAGTCAGCTCTGAAAGTCCTTTGATTCAACCGTTTTATATCTGTCGAACGATCGATGTTTATACGACCTTACTTTCGTTGTCTAGTTCCAAATTATTTCCGCACAATTTCTTTTTTCCTAAAAGTAAATCTATAGTTAGTAGACTGAAGAATCATTATTATATTCAGCTCTTTCCCGTATACTTAATTATTGTACCGCCAACGAAAAGTAGGAAATGGAACTCATTGACGGACGGTGCAGAATATCAATCCAAAATAAGCTAGTGGAAAGGTTTATCAGAATCAATGACACATTCTATAACCAACGCCGATGGTTCAAACTGTGAGAGTTTGCTTTTGGGCCCAGGTCTGCGCTTTCCATGTACCGGGTCCAAGATACGAGAGCATTTTGTAAATGACATGAAAGAAACTGTCAAAAAGGACTCCCACAATTTTGAGCCTGGCGACTATAGGGGCGACCAAGTGCGTATCATGTGATCGGGCCTATTATCAATATTGTCATTGCCTGTAGATTCTGGGATAGTTGAGCCTTTGTAATCGTTTTTTGCCAGGTTGGCTTTATGACCATGCCCACTTCCAAAAGTCATTACAAATAGCACCCAACGTAGGGCCCAACGTTTTTAAATTTTGTGGATCCCAACTTCGTTTTAGTTTGCCGGATGGAGAGAGACACCAGTGTCTCAATTTTGTTCCCGGCTCATCTCCACGTACACTTGATGTCATTTCTTTAGTTGTGAGTTACATTCCTTTTCCCCGAAAATAAGTGTTCGTAGGCCTCATTTATTTGCATCTCGCCTTATATAATAGAGTTTTATTTCCATTCCCTCGTATCAGACTTCAAGAGCCAGTCATTTCTGCGTTTGCCTTGCGACTTATCGTCTCTGATTTACTGCTCTTTGCAACTAAAGGTTAAAAGATAGTATCGTCTGAGCTTCTAAGAAGTGGCTTTCCCTACCTTTACGTGGTACGACAATATCTTGTTCACTAATTTGAAAACTTTGATATTGTTGTCTCTTTGTTGAGATTTTGTTGGACTAGGGAAACCATTGGCAATGAAGGATTCATTCTCATTTCCGCCTCTTTTCCAAAAGAGAAAGATCGAATTCTTGCGTATCCCCTTTGCTGGATTACGAGTATTTTGTTTTATGCTTTTTGACGAATTGGCTTGGCTGTATGGTATCCAGCGAGTCCTGCTAGTTGAGTGGATCCGGTGTTGATTTTTGCGAGCAGTTTTTAAGCTGCACATGCAAGCTTATTAGCTCATTTTTTTGCTTCTCCTCTTTTAGCTGTGATTTAGGTTATTCCTTTTCTTTACACATTCATTGAAGCAACATTTCAATTACTCTCAATACTGGGATTGAAATCTCTTACCTCGAATAGCAGGAAAAAAACACGGCGGAGATACAGGCCGAAAGCCAATGAGCTAGTCGGTCCATCGGTAGTGTTAGACCACTAAAAAGTACAATCATTCAACTTACGCACAAACGGAAGACACAACGAGGATGCTCTATTTGAGACAGTCACCGAATAGAAATCTTACGGCACCACGCTCGAATTACCTTCCGCTTCCCATTTGAAAGGATCGATGGTATCTAGGTGTGTTTTGCTGGTTAAGGAGTTTCTGGATGAAGAACAACGGTCTCAAAAGCCCGCCAGTAATGGAACGACCACTAGCTGCTAATGGATCTGCATTTTCAGGTTTTGGACAAACAGCGCTGATAATGCGTCGAATTACATAAAACTCGGTTCCACCGCCCGCAGAAATTGAGCTACGAAAATTAATCAATTTGACGTTGCCCTTGATGTTCTACCTACTAATGCATATAGGAAGAGTGTGATACCGAATCAGACTAAGAACCTAGGTTCTGTTGATGTTTATCTTCCCGACTTTACCCACCTCCTTCTTCAAACCCATTAATTCATAGGTTTATGAATCTTCGAGAGAAAAGAAAATGTTTTCAAATTAGCTGTTTGAGAAAGATGTAATGATCCATTGGAGCATTCCACGTTCTCTGGATAAGATAACAGAGAGAACTTCATCGGTAACTAGTAGAAATCAACCGGAAGATGGATTGCAACGCCTGGATAACTTCAGTAGATCACATAACCTCCCGCATTTCTTCGGTTTTAGGTTAAAGAGAGGCTGGTGATCAGCGGCTTTGGGTTGGAAACGACGGTAGCAGTTTCTATGCCCAAGAATCCTCTGAGGTCTTTTACCGTTTTAAGCAGTGAAGGCTCGCGATCGCCTGCAACTTATCTGGGTCGGGTTATACAACGCCGGAGGTGTTGAATGGAGGAATTAGCATGTTTCAACGTTAGGAAACAGGCTGTGGTCAAGGAAGCATTGAGATGTGCATTGGAAATGTGCCAAAGGCTCGAACTCGCAATGCATAAACTCTTAGGTGAGAGGTCTAAGTATTTAGACGACTATAATCTCCACAAAGTTAACAATCGCCATTAGGTTTGAGGAGCAGATGCAGTGGAGATGACCAACAGGACTTATACGTGGTTCTGCATTTCAGGGGCATGAGCTGGTGTATTTTCCGGGCTCAATTCGCAATGGTACCAGTACACGCCGGAACTCAAAGCGGACCGCTTATTTCATGTTGGACGTGTTCTAATTCGCCCTCTCGAATGTATAGCATACATAGCCACACAGTGTGGATATATTGGCCATAAGAGTCGCCATTTTCCTCCACATTTCTCGGTGACCTGATGAAATAGGAAATCGTACGCGATCATGGGGCGCGTGTCCCCCTGGTGTATTTTATCGGCTGTTTCCACCAACACCTCGAGGGAGCCGCCGTCAGTACATACTAGTACGGCCTGCGTGCCCTCCCGCGATCACTGGAATCACAAGGAGCTCCGTTCCAACCTTATCTCTATCTGACTACTTCATCTCATGTATGTGGATATGGTCACCAAACGTCAAGTACGTCAGGAAGTGATTTAGCTTTGCTTCCTCACTTTCCGACAGGTGCCTGATGAATTCCTTGAGTCTATCGTTTGAGCCCTCACTCAGAATATCGGTGACGGGTCCGATCGGCTCCTCATCTAGACCCAGGTATCTGGTGGCGACCCTAGTGACGCCCGCCAACCCGGCTCAGTTTGCGCTAGTTGAAGGAATTAAGCCTCCGGCTTTTGTCGCCAGAACGATGGCACCCTTATTGCCAATGCAGATTCAACCAACCATTCTTTAAGGAACTAACAAATATAAAATGCTGCTTCGAAAGATCTTTTACTTGGAAGACTTTTTGTGTTTTTTGTTGCTATTTAACAAAAATTAAATGAAGAATGACGGCGGGATAGACTGCTATAGCCAAAGTAGTTTAAAATATGCTAATTGAAAAGATTCGATTGCATCCCTTAGAGCTAGAGATATTTTAAACTAAAGCGAATTGTTCCAACTTTAGGTCCCTTTCACTACAAACTATTCTAAGTGATCATGCCACCATGATCAATAGCTCTAGAACCTAACAAGCAGCTGGAGGTATTACGCGATTTATAATCGGCAACACGACGGATGACTCAGGCCTAAACTATTGGTAGTATTTTGATTATATTAACGACTTCATTAATATGCACGCAGGTATGCATTGCTACAATAGCTAAAGAGTTGGAAATTAGGTGATCGGGATGTCCCTTGTTTTCCATGTAATTTTCATCGAGGAGACGACAGGCATTTTGTGCGGGTGACTATCTAAGGAGGTTTGGTGGGACCTTAATCTCTGCGGTCTCGCACGTACAAAGTCGCAGGTAAACAATTATAGAATGTAGTACTTGGCGGAGCATGTAAGCCCTTGCGATCGTGCACAATACCCTGGCATTCAGTCTGATGGAAATATTGAGAGGTGGTCTTCTATGATTTATGTTGAACGGCTTCAAATGTAACTTAATGGTTCTACACTGCTTGCCCAAAGTTCTCTACAAGATGGTCTGGTTAACTTGGTTCTTTTGCTACAATTTCTTTAAGCCGAAGCTCCAATGGAACTCTTCCGGTCATCTATTGAAACTCTAGTTCTATATATGCTCGCCAAAGTACCTTTGAATTGAACGAAAGCTTCTTAGATAGCATGTCCTGCATGTACCCATTGAGACCCCAAATTCTACATTCTCCGCGACTCAATACTTTTGGCACCCACTAATAAAGCACCTCACCTCTACCAGGTGTGTTGGGCGGCCGCTTTGTACTGTTTTATTATCTAATTACTGTTTTTACATTGAAGACGTGGGACGCTTGGGGATTTTTTATAATCAATAATCGCCATAAACCTATTTGTTTTTATTGCTCCATACCTCCACCCCGGCAAGATTTCACTTGGAGATCATAAACGTGATTCATATTCGGAATCCCTGTGATATCAAGCGGAAATCGACATTACCCCCAGACTGGAGAGCAGCCATTCAAGAGAGGAAGTTGTCCGTAATTAAAATAATGATGGTTCCAGAATTTTACAGCATTTTTAATTTGATACCATCACAATTGTGTTCCGAAAGTCGTTCTGTTGTCTTCATTGCCAAAGTTAGTATACCTTGAGTTGCCTAGTTTATAGTTCCTACGCTCCTTCCACCTCCTTCTAGCCAGTCTGGGGGCGGCAGTGCTGAACACAAAAAGAGTCTCGTTTTGTCGGTAGCTTTTAAGTTTTGTTTAAAAAGTCGTTAGCATGATTTATTTGTGGTAAGACAATCAATTTAAGTGGATAGGAATGTTCTTTTCAACTTTTCTTCTATCAGGTCCAATATGAGTGGCTTTGTTAGTTTCAGAAATGATTTTTACATCATTGTTACTAATAGTTTGGATGTATCTGAGAATAGTATCGCTTAGGTTGAACAAGATATCTTGTATTGAAAATTTGCTTATATAGTGTGGCAGTGTTTTGTGTATACGGCGGCTCCTTTTAGTCAATTCTTGATGTTAACTTAATTTGATAAGACAAAGCAACTACAATATTCGGGGAAATCGCCAAATTTAGAGGGATGAAAATGATACATTTTTGAATGGCGATAAGTAAGTGGAAAACGAACCAATGTTGATGCTATTATATAAATTATTTATACATCTTATATTTTATTTCCTGGTAGTTTAGAGTCATCTTAATAGAGCGCAAAGCTTCGGTTGAACTTTCGCAGGTCCGCTCCTGTTGATTTTTTTGCTATATTTAGAGTACATCTGATTAAAATTGAAGTGCTCTGAACCCCAAACAACGCCATCCCCTTACGTTATTAATTAAATTGAAATCCCAGCTCCTTTTCTACAACTGTTCCATTTTTAGCGGTATTTATCAGATTATCAGCTTTGTTCCAATTAATGAAGAATTCTTAGACACTAGGTCATAAAACATAACCAGAACTGAGTATCCTAACAAAAAGTTTCTGCGTCCAAACATGCCGCGTCCAAACAACTTGCTTCAATCTACCCTTGGCATATGCTACCCTACTTGACCTTGATATTCTTCAAGTACATTCGCCTATCCCTGATAAGCGATTACATTTTAAAAGTCTGTCTGTGACAAAGGCCCCCTTAGCTTTTAAAATTTCAGAGGAACCTATTGTAGATTAGGTTCTGCACCATTGTCTATATTTTATTTAAGAGGAATTTCTACTTCTTTGATGCACGCCTGAACCAAACCAGGGAGCATAACTGGAGAAGATGTTAACCGTGATCTTAAACAACTTATTCGCTGTGCTGTCAAAGTTTGTAGCTTTGCCATCCCCTATCACACTGCAGATTATCAGCGGCCCATCGCGTCGTTCATACTGGAACTGCTGTTGCATTCAGGTGCCTCCAGAAGCCCGCATTGGAAGTAATTCAAGGCTAACTTTCAGGCAGAGTGAAGTGATCTGAGAAGGTAAACGCGTCTGAGTCGTCTCATCATCCCTTACGGCCCTTCCGCGAGTTATCGTTCGCTTCTGAATAAAGTCCCTCAAAGGGTCCTCTCTCCCTCGCTTCATTGACATCCAATTTAATGGCTCTTCAGACTTCCTTATACGCGTATGATTTTACCTGCAAAATCGGTCCTATTTAACGCTGTCTGAGCCACTTATCTGGCTCGGCAGCAAGCCAATTGAAGACTGGACAGTTTACTAATTTAAGAGTAGTTGGGATCTCAAGTGAGGAAAGTACTCCTCCTTGGTGATGCATTGCGTTATATGGAGAATTGCTTCTATGAAGGTGCTTGTCTTGTGAAGCTTATTTAACCGTACCTTCAGGAAAATTTGCTCGTCCAATGAATTAGAACACCGCCTACAACTCCCCTGACAATTGGGCCAGAGTGAATACTGAAGCCATCCACGAAAAATAGCTCCGCAACACCTATCAGGGGGAAATGGATGTCGCAATATCCGCAGCTAACAGATATCTCCGAGATGGAGCGTCAGCGAATGATCTTCACAACCACCTGAAGAGCGTTATAATTGATACGGTGGCAAGCATACTTCGCCCCAGTCGGAACAAAAATCGGAAGGGCTTCGACGGTAAGCTATGAATGCTGCATACCCAGTAATGTATGTAATAATGTATCACAAACTCCGTCGAGCAAAGAAGCGACTTCATAGACAGGAAAGCGAAGCCTAGAGGAACCAACAAGTCTGTGAACTCAAAAAGTACAGGGAGCAACAGCACCAGGTGCTTAAGTTTGACCAACAAGTCAGCAGGATGAAGCCTTATACCCCTCGATGCTAATCCTGACGATACGAAGAGGGAAAACTGGAACTGAACACCAACTGAAAACGATGGACAAATGCTTCCACGAGGGAACACAGAAGAAACAATCCGTGCAATTCATCAGACTAAAAACCATAAGTCACCAGGAGTCCATGGAATTACAGCAGAATTGTTTATATATATAGGCGACTAACAACACCAAGCGGTTAATCAACTGACGATCAAGGTGTGCTTGACGACTGGCAAGTAGGCACTATCTGTCCAATATTTAAAAAGGTGGATATCACGAAGTGCAGCAATTATAGAGGCATCCCATTGTTGAGTACCATCTATAAGATATTCTCCACTATCTTGTTAGGTCGGATAACGCCACACGACCAGAACAGGATTGGCCCATACCAAAGAGGCTTCACTTGAGGCAAATCAGCAACCGATCAGATTTTCTTTCTGCAGCAACCGTTGGAAAAACTGTTGGAATATGGACATCAGTTGCACCACCTTTTTGTCGACTTTAAGGGCACAGGGTAAAACTGTACACGGCCATGAGAGAATTCGGTATTCCGACGAAATTGATAAGACTGACTAGGCTGACCCTGACTAATGTGCCAGGCCAGATAAAAGCAGCAGGATCACTCCCGAAATCATTCAAAATCAAAAACGATCTAAGACGAAGGATACCCTATGATGCGTCCTCTTTAACCTGGGCCTGGAGAAAGTGATTCGTGATGCAGATATCAATGCAAGAGACGTCATTCTCTTCGAGTCCATCCAACTACTGGAATTATTGGAAGAATAACCCGAGGCGTGCAGTCTACCTTCATCCAGATCGAGTGGGCGGCGCGAGATCTAGGGCTGCGCACTAATGAAGTCCAGATGTATATGGTGGCCACGTCAGCGCCACAGAACAAAAAACCAACAACATCGAACCGTACTGGTCAAACGCAAATAATAAAGATAGGAGACTACAACTTTGAGTCCGTTGAAAATTTCTCCTATCTAGGGTCGAAAATCACAACCGCTATTACGATGAAATTCACGCACGATTGCTGGCAGACGACAGAGCGTATTTCAGTTTACAAAAACTGTTTCGCTCGAAACGTCTCACCATAGGGTCAAAGCTCTTACAGTACAAGACTATGATTTAGGCAGTCGATATGTATTCCTCGGAGACCTGGGTCCTTAATGAGAACAATTGCGCGTTCGAGAGAAGAATCCTCCGAAGAATTTTTGGTCCCCTACATGAGGATGGAGGATTCCCTATTCTACATAACGACGAAATCTATCAGTGATACCACAACCATTTGGTTGTGGATAAAATCGAATTGGTGGACCTCGGCTCAAAACCGGGATGTCTAGAGTTCCTTATTAAGGCAGGTCTAGACCGGATACCGGTTGTTGCGCCGTTGATGATGATGATGATATATACCCATCACTCGGTAAGGGTGCGTTAACGTTCTTCATGGGCAACCATCTCTCTTAAGTTCTCGCCCTTACGGCGGTAGATAGCTTTGCGCTCCTTGGCAAGGAAGGCAATTCGGGATTCTGGTCAAGATGATTATTTCGGTTTTTTTCCAGCGCAAGGCTGAAACCGTGAGCAGTCATCAATCCGCTTACCCGTCGCATCAATATGCCAAGTCTGCTTTGCGCCTGTTAAACAGTGCGTCCGGCAACAAATGCCGTCTGCATAATCGAGCAAGCGCGACTCTTCGGGCATATCGATTCTCAGCAGACTATCATAAGAAGCGTTCCAGAGGTCTGGCCCTAGGATGGATTTCTGTGCTACTCCCGACCTGATTTCCATCCTCCATTGGCCTTCTAGCGTCTCATATAGCAGGGAGCGGTTTTTCAGATAATCCAATGTCATCATCTTACGAAATTGAAGACATTTCTGACATCAAGCGTTATAAGGAGCACTATCCGTCGAGATCGGCGACTGTGTGCCTCGGCTCGATGAACCGCATCTACGACCTCCATAACTGCATCCACTGTGGATCTCCCTGTTCTGAACTCGAACTGTCTGAGGGATAAGTCTCCGGCAGCGCGGATGAGCTTCTCGAGAACTTTTCCGGCCATGTCAAGCATACACAGCGGTCGGTATGCTCCGGGTCTCGTGATCAGCGCCAGTCTGGCCACTTTCCAGCGACAAGGAAAAATGCCCTCTTTAAGCAAGCGTTGAACGCTTCAAGCAGCCATTCTGGCCGTTGGCGGAACGCCAGTTTGTAAACTTCCGCCGGGATGCTATCAGGGCCTGGCGCCTTCTTGTTTTTCATAGTGAGAACCGCTTCTTCGAGCTCTCCCTTTGTGAAAAAGGGGCAATCCTCGATGCTTTTTGCGCTATAGACATCAACCCCGACAGGATGTCTGGGGAACAATGCCTGCACAATGCGGTCCATCTGGTCGGTACTTAGTATGCAGGGCCTTCTGCAGAACCCCGATTTTCCCGGGTGATAAGCTTATAGCCAAGTCCCCACAGGTCCTCATTCACCTCGTTGACAAGGTTCTGCCAGCTGCGAGCTTTGCTTTTAATTATAGTGCTGCGGAGTCACCTTTTTGCTGATCTATACTATGCGTTTATGGCACATGTCTCCTCGTTGGCGTGTAAAACTTGTGCCAAACGGCGGAGCTTACGACACTCCCTCCGTAGGTCGGCGATTTCTGCCATCCACCAGTATATAGAAGGTGTCGCGCCTGGGGCGCATGAAAGCCTTACATGCCGTCGTTATTAGGTTCATCACTGAATTTAGGACGGTGTCAGCTGCGACATTACCACCCCCGGAGCGCCCTCCAGCGAGGCCCTGCCTGTTCCAAGAGCTTCGATTAACTTCCCGATGTTCACCCTCGCGACAAGTAGCACGCTAACCGGCAAGTAGCGTCAACCACTCCGAACGCGATGTACTGGTGATCACTTGCCGAGAAGTCTTCTAGGACTCGCCACCCGTCCACCGATGAAGCCAGAGATTCCGACGAAAAAGTGATGTCAGGAATGCTCCCTTTACAGCCTGGACGCCCAAACGTTAGCGTGGATCCGGTGTTTAAAACTACGAGCCCGGATCTCGCCGCCATTTCCAGAATCCGTTTGCTCCTAGAGTCTGACTGAGGCACGCCCCATTCAAAGGCCCTGGCATTGAAATCACCGCCTACCAGGATTCGTCCCTCCATGCTCGAAACGACGTCCTCCCGAGTATCGAGCCGTCGTTGAAAGTTCGGCATCGTCTCGTTCGGCGTCGAGTAAACGCTAAAAATGTTATCCCTAAACACCGGTGCGCTCTTTTTAAACCCGGAGGGGAAAGGGGCAACAGAAAAAAAGAAGTTCCTACTTTTCTATCCTCGCTAAAATCCTGTAGGGGCCCGTACTCCGATGTCTCGAAAAGAGGTATTTCTGTATCATTAACAAGCTTATTTGTAGGGTAATCCTCATCGCTATATACAAGGGTGAATACAAAGGAACTGCTTCTTGTCTCTCCAACCCGTCCCTACCCGCAGGGTACACATCATGACGATAGTTGCAGTACGAATAAGGTTATTGTTGATTTAACTGATAAAGACAACCAGAATTCTTCAACTACGTTAGAGTAACACCCGCAATTTTTCAAAGGGGTCTGAGAGGAGGGATGTCCGGTTTCCCACTTCATACACTCCTCAATGGGGTTCGAGGCCAACCCCTTCTGATTGGACATGAGAATAGTCCCACATTGTGGCACTATAACTTTCTAAGGTTGTGCAGCCGCCGCAAGAAGGCGAGGGGGGGGGGGGGGGGGGTCCTTCCGTTTGGATAACTTCTCCTTTCTCTTTCTTAATGGGGCTTTTGGTCGTTGAAAAGTCAAACTTTTCCACGATGGCATAAAAACCCACTTTGAGCGATCCTGACGTTTTAAAGAGGAGGGACCACCATAAGGTTTCATTGGAGTTAAAGAAGGTTACCTCGGATACAATAAGAAGATAAGAAGAGAATAAAGACCATAAGCATTCATCTGAACCTTTATCAAGTGCGGTTACGGTAAAAATTCGTACATTGAGTAAGCTGTGAATGATCCGATTCTAGAATTGATTTGCTACGAAAATGTACTGGCTCAAAAATTCATTTTGTCTTAGATATTCAAAGAATTCTGCTCTCTAGATATTTTGAGCTGTTACTAGTCCAACTTTTTTCCTTCAGCTTAATTGCCCCGTGCTCATCAACTCGTTTATCCATCATTCATCAAATGTGCCGCCACACTATTCAAATTAAATAGAGCTACACTATCTTTGACCGCTCGGTTCCAACTTTTTCCGCCCCAAAACCAGTGAACATAAATCTCATTTGTTCTAATGTCTTCAAGCATGTCGATAAATCTGAAAATGAACGAGTAGAAAAAAATCCAGAAACAAATTTATTAACGTCGTAATAAATAGTCGAAAGAATCTAGACTTGCTTGCCCGGTACTATCAATGGTCTACTATTATTTTTCACTTAAATCCAAGCCACTCCAAGTGGAATCATTATCGGGGAAGCTTCAGGCCGAAAAACCGATTCTTGTGGCTGAAGAAACATGGGCACAACTTTGATATATTGAATCAAATGTCGACTAATGTCGGAACAATGGCTGGTTCGCCATAAAAGTGCCAATTCAATAATTTATTCAGTCCATTACGCATTCGTTGGGGATCGTACTGAGGAGCTGAGAATGTGTCGAGATAAATTCCAAACATCTTTTGAAGGAACATCACTCAAAGTGATTCTCTGGTTCTGCCAGTTGACTCCTCTGTGTACACATGGATCAGCTTAAGAGTTTTTTGAAGGAGAAGTAAGCGCGCGGATAGGTTCCTTTCAGAAAGTTCAACACAATTACCGTATGCAAGATGATTGACGAAAAAATGAAGACTTCATTGACACGGGTGTGCGTCGCTGTAATCCTAAATAATCACATCTAGACACTTGGCTTGAAAATATTTTCATCCATCTCTCGTTTGCATGCTGGCTGTTTAGGAGCTGTGGAGTATTCGCTTAAGTACCAGTCGGCCGGGTGTTAAGAAATCATCTCCAAGAACGATAGATGATTCCCGGGAATTTGCTTCTGAATATTTACGGTGAAGATCGGGTGGAACAAGAAAAGGCTGTACTCAAAGAAAGTGCCAAAAAAGTTGGGCTGACAAACGTCGTTGAGGTGTATATCATTTTTAGACTCTCCACCCTGAGCTTTATAAGGCTCCACATTGGGCATAGTTCTAGTTCATAGTAAAGCCATGTTTGGCACGTGGCATGAATATTAAGATGACGGGGTAGGTACGGAACAGAGGGATCTCTAGAAGTCCAGCCTTCCTGGTAACTCTACGATACTCACCGTCATAAACCGCCAATTCAATCAAAATCCAAATTCATTTCTCACCCTGTATCTGAATACCAGTTCTCCAAGCCATGCCAAGCCATCTAGGTTCAGTGATATCCCCTCAGCGCTGTGTGCTCATGGCATTATTATTCTTCTTCACACATCACCTCGCAATGAGTTTGCATACGTGTGTTATGATTAATGATTGTACAAGAAAATAAATTAATAATGTAATCAGCTACTTCATACAAGCCTCGACATGAGCACCATTATAGTTGCTGCCGAGATGATTTATCCGGTCCTCGTAGCGAGATGTAAAACAGCCTCCAGTTGCCGATGATCTTCTCTGACTCCTCCGACCAATGTTCCATTCTTATTTTTCCATCCTCCTTCTTGACCCTTCTGAGTAGCTTCCAGATAGATACCAAGAGTATTTGAAAAGAAACCGATCTAGTCTCCTCGGCTTCGGTGAAAGAATGTAAAAGTGTTGCGTTTAATAGTTGCGTTTGCTTGACCAACAACCGGTCTTGCGTCGGGGTGACTTCTATGACTCCAGTTGTGAGTATCGCACTTCAACTACAGTCTTCATTGAAAAGTTGTCACTCGGGAATGGAATGAATGAAAAAAATACCAAATGAGAAGTATGCACGAGTTGAGTGCTGGGTGAGAGAAATTGGATTTCATTAGTAAGCTCCGGGTAGGTAGGGACTTTTTTAACTCTAGGTAAATTCAAAATGATAGAAGTTTTATTCTAATTAAAGCCGACCAAAGACCACAAATTAAACGGCTATCCAGCAACGCAAGGATGCAATAGAATATGCCATTCTTTGGCTGGAATATGATCGTAATTTTTCTGAAGAACTGGAACAAATCCGTAATAACGTTTTCGGAAACCACTTCCGAACTAAATCTCTTCGGTAAACCGCCTCCGGGCAAACCGCCTTCGGACAAACGGCCTCCGGGCAAAGTACAACCCACGGGCTGTACCAAAGTTGAGGGGAAAGGATCGTTCGGGGCGCCTGTGGCTAAGGGCAAACCAAAGCGGTAGCGGTCCTCGGACGATCCCAACTCTTCGGCAGAAAAAGCAGAAAAGAGGGCTTGGCAGGCAACGACTAGGCCTTCATTTGCAATCAAGACTATCGAAGCCGATGGATGGGTCTTGTAGGACGACTCTAATCCATTTGGTTACGATACTGAGCCGTGCGAACAGCTTAGGAGGAAACTCCTCCTATCTGTAAGGACTGCATCTTCGTAAGGCATTAAGCTTTGCTTTGTGGCGGTAGGTGTATGAAGACACGAACGAATGGCTTAGGTAGTACTGCTCCTCCCTCAACAATATGTAGGAGGGTGCGAGACTAACCCTGAAAAGGGTCTCTGAGCTACCATCGTTAAAAAAGTGCTTCCTCTGGCTTCCAGAGGAAGAGCGGAATGGTACTGGGGTTCTGGAACAACTTGCTGTGAAGAATAACCTCAACACTTCCACCTGGATGCTGCTAGGCAGCTAAACAGGAGAGACAGCCGATAGGTCGGGAACTTTTCTCATTATCGGCGTTCTCGAGCCCGATGTTAAGAAGGTTCGGGAAAAATCAGGCTGCCGGCTCTACTCCGGGCTAAGGACCATCACGTTACAAGTGTCGGTTCCTAAAACCATTGAAGGATACGTGCAGCCCTCGGCATTTTCATCTGAATCATAGATGAGGTGTCACATTTCCCAAATAAATTGTAAAGCGAAGACTGCACTTATCAGTCGTCGGATCAATAGCTGCAAGACATTTATAATATATTCCTCATGCAAGAACCGTGGGTTGTTGGTGGGGTAGTCACGGGCCTAAACTTCCAACAGGCTAACCTGTTGTATACCAATGAAAGTGATCGACCCCGCTCCTGCATTGTAGATCCAAAAGACTTCCAGGCTAATTTGGTTAACGACCTATGTGATGGCGATGGCTAAACTAACCAGAGAAAGTCAACAGCGAGATAAAGAGTTACTATGGTGTTCTGCATATTTCCCCCATAACGCAGAAGACGTTCCCAGTGGAACATTCATCAGAGCTATCCAATATGCCAAAAGTAGAGGCATGGCGTAATAGCAGGATGTGATGTCAACGCTCATCACATATGCTGGGGAAGTTCCAATAGCAATACAAGAAGAGCGAGACTACTAGAGTATCTAGTAGGAACCGATTTGCAGATCTTTAATTTCGGTAATGAACCCACTTCTTTTTTCAACGTTGTCAGGCGCGAGGTCATCGACATCACGGTGGCATCTCTTGACATCGCGGATCTGGTCGGAGAGTGGAGAATATCAAACGATATCACACTTTCGGATCACAGACGCATTAATTTCGTAATGGGCATGGATCCACCTCCACCCACTCCATTTCGGAATCCACGGAAAACAGATTGGGTGACTTATAAAATAGAATTGAGCGCCCGAGTCACGATCCCTGGGAAACTGGCATGCAAAGTAGTATCACTGGAGCGAGTAAAATGGGCATTTAACTCGTTCCATAGATACAAGTCTGCAGGTCCGGGTGGGTCTACATATTCGGAATATATATCACGCATGCCTAGCACACATTTATATTTCAATTAACTGACGTGATGTGAAGGAGTTATTCATTCCCAAACCAGGGAAACCCACCTATATAGATGTAAAAAGCTTTCGTCCGATCAGTCTAAAGTCTTTTCTACTAAAAGACTAGTAGATAGGTTCATAAGGAATACACACATTCCTAAGTGGCGACTTCACCATAGGCAACACGTCTACCAGAGAGGCAAATCCACGGAGACAGCACTCCATGAACTCACGGCAAAAATTGAAAAGTCGATGTCCGAAAAAGAGTACGCCTTAGGTGCATTCATGGACATCGAAGGTACCTTCAATTATCCCTCATTCGCGGCAGTTTGTTATGCGGCAAGACAGCATGGAATCAAACCGCTGTTAATCAGTTGGGTCATGCTAGAGTGGAGAAAAATCCACATATCGGTCGGCCAGGAGTCTATTGAAGCAGGATGTCTTAGAGGCTGCCCACAGGGAAGTATTCTCTCTCCACTGTTATGGCTCTTGGTAATGGACACCGTGCTACGGCTCCTGAAGGACAAAAAGTCTTCGCGCAAGCATTTGCGGACGACCTTGCCGTAATAATTACCGGTAAGTTTGCGGACACAGTATGTGACCACAATAGACTCACGGTGAACGCTAAGAAGACTGGAGTAGCTATACGCTACCCACCTTGGGGCGGAAATCCAGCTGGCATAAACGGTCAAGTATTTAGGAATACATTTCGACTCCAAGTTAACGTGGAAGCACCATATCCTGGAACAATATCAGAAACCTTGCAGATTGCTCCAGTGCGGTAGGAATGCGATAGGTAAGACCTCTGGATTTTCACCAAAACGGATACACTGGATGTATACATCCATAATAAAACCCATTTTGATGTATGCATGGATCGTCTGGTGGCGAAGACTGAACTTTGCCAACAACGGGAAACTGCTTACGCTGATTCAGAAGTTTGGTTGCTAAGTATTACTGAAGCAATGAGCATTTAGAAGTTAAGAACAACGATGTTCACTGGTTACAACACTTCATTTATTTCATTAAAAACAATGGAACTGACAACTTCAACAAACGATGAATATCATAGAAACTTTTTATAAGAATCCTTACACACATCAGCAGTAGATTTTTCTGCGCCAACAATTCATCCACGCATCTCGCACATTGCAAGAATCGGATCCTCTTGGACAATCAAGTGAAGTATAGAATTTAAACCTGTAGAGTTCCTAGCGGTATCCTCTAAGCCCCTTCAAAAACTGGAGTAAATTTTTTTCTTTCGACATTTGAGTAAGGTAGACTTCACGTTATATATCCCGTACGGGGAAGCTGGGAGCCCGTTGTATTGATATATAACTTAAACCAGCAGCTGATTACTTGGTACACTGATTCCTTACGGTAGAGGGAGCATGCACCGGGGTCATTCGTACAAGAAAAACGTGCTTCGAACTAATGGGCAAGCATACCAGCCTATTTAACCGGGAATTATACGCCATAGATAGGTACCCCTGCTTCAACCTCGAAAGGAACAATAGGAGGCTGAACATTGCTGTTTTAACCGACAGACAAACGGCTATTAAGGCACAAAGGTCCTTCCAGGTAAATTCTAATGAAAATTTCGCTCGGCTCACACAATAAAGTCTGAATACTATGGTTTCCAGCTACATTGGGTTACAAAGCCGCAGCGGACGATCTGGCAAGGAAAGGAACTGCATCGCCGCTATACTGGCCAGACCCATTCTATGGAGTCAGAAATGTGTTCATAGCTATGACGTTAAAAATGTAGTACAACACCTGGGCGGTCTAGGTTACTCATGGGAAGATACGAACCTAAGCACTCGGAGGATTTTCTAAACTTCACCAAAAAGAGTCTCCGGATCATTGTGTGCAGGCTAAACTATCACTGTAGAAGCTGGGAATATCTGCGTACACCGTCTGTAGATTCTGTGAGGAGAGTGATGAAATCTCTACACATGTTCTAGGACAGAGTACTGCACCAGCGTTTAGTCGTCTGAGGCACCTTATTACTAAATGTCTGGTTAAAATATTTGGAGGTAGAGAACGTAATAAAGTTCCTATCGGTTATAGGTTTAAACGACACAATATACCTTATAGGTAGCACCCACTCTCTTGCAGCTGCCCTTTTATAGCTAACGCACATCTTAGGAGGGCTTCCTTAGATATGTAGTGCATTTCCACAAACTGAAGCTGATTTACTTGTTAGAGCCCTACCAAGCTTGATATATTTATCACATGCTTAAAACTAAACTTTGCATCTGTCATTACCCCCAAGGTAACTATATAATTCTCAAATCTAATGTGGTCGTAATAGATTTTACAGGGGTTGGTATCGAAGATCACCTTTATATTTCCTTGCGTTAGCGTAAAGGCACCGATTTCTTCAGCAAAATATATTACCTCCTCACTCCCTTTGTTACTTCTTAGATTCGGAAAATGTCCCTGCTGATACAAACGATTAGAACAACTCAACGGACACGTCGACTTCACGGCGAACTTGAGCGTCGTCGCATCTAGAAATCTCTTGCTGAGGAAGTAACTCCGAGATACATTTCAGCTAGATAGTTAGGTACGTCACTTATGGACGAATAGCTCTGAGTCGCCCCATCAAAATCCTGTAGATTCTCCTCCATGAAATTACGTTCTGAATAGAATTCATTAAAGCATTGGTTAGTTAATCAGCTGAGGCTTCCTTATAGACGTGCCTGTTTTCCCCGTGATCAATCCTACTTATGGCCCTGTAAACCGCCTTTTCCTTGGGAGTGCGCCTTTCATTGGCAATGGACGCGTCACAGGCTTTTGCGACATTATATGGATAGCTCCCTTCGTGAAGACGTTTGCCCCATTAGGCTAGAAATATCTTCATGAAAATTTGCTGATCCAAAATTTTTTCAGGCCAATCTTATAACAATGCCTCCTTTCTGCGTTTTTCGGATTCGGTTGACATTTTCTAGCTGGGACCTAAGGTCCAATATAGAGATCAGCTCTGTTTTTTCAGAATCTCCGCATAATGACCTTTGTGGAGGTAACAATCACCTTTGGCCGAATGTGCACCTTTACTTTCATCCTCACCTGTTTATTAATGATTTTGGTCCAACCACCGTTATAGCTGTCTTTGGACTTCAGGCAGTCGCACTTAGGACACCAACTTTTCATCTTCCAAACCATGTTTTCTGTTTCTCGATACAACGAATATAATCTTTTTTTAGATGCGTGCTAACTTCCTAGAGGATCTCCTTCGTTTTTTCCGTTGTTTTTTATTTATTTGCTAATATCCGCAACACCCTTAGGGGATCAGACTTCGGTTTTCTTTTTCAAGCTCTTGTTTGTAATAATTAAGACTGGCTTTTCTCTATTCACTAGTAATATTTATTAAACATGCAAGTGTCGATATTTCGGGAACCACTTGTTCCCTTCGCCAGTGCTAACAAGTCTGCTCTTGTTTGCTCCTACATCCTGTTGAGCGAAATATGCTGAACCATCTCGTGTCTGATTCAACCCTTACACTTAGAAAGAATGAATCCCACCACTGCAGCCATAAGCAGCCTAATACCCACAGTATCAGGTGTCACCTGTGGTAAAGTATGCTCCTTAATCATACCTTATGTATATTCCCCCGCTTCACTCCCCTTTTCTGTACGAAGGTTTCTTCGGCAGATTTTTAGAAATTCTACCCGTATTGTTCCCTTCTCTTCCGTTCATTCTGTGTGGCGATTTTAACCTTCCTATGCTCTCTTGGCATACTACTCTCGACCTTCCTTCCCTCTCCAATAACTTCACCCACCCTTCTCATCCTCTCTTTATCCATTTTCATGAACTCTTGTGCCGTCCTCCAAATTAATATTTACAGAAATCACTTAAATCGCACTTTTGATTTTGTCCTTTCTTACCTTCCTGTACGTTATCTTCCGCAACCCCTTCGTGTCCTTTCATACGTTGCTCCTGACGCCCGTCATCTTGGCAAGGCTAAAGCAAATTTCGTAGGTATAAACTCAGCTCTGGCAACAATCAGTTAAACTCCCCTCCTCTCCCCTTTTACGGGTGATCAAACACTTAACGTCTTCTTTACTATTTGGTCAGATCTTCTTCCCTCTTACATTCTCTCGAATCCTAAGTCCCGGCGCTCTTATCCTATCTGATTCACCACTGAAATTAACAAAAAACTTCATTAAAAATTCACTACCAGGGAGAAGTTTCTGCCCTCTGGTACCTATGGTGACTTCGTTTTCTTTTCTAAACTCAGCGTTCCTCGGTCAAATCTTTAATACGTTTTTGAAGAATCACTGGGACGTAGACTCCTTAACCACTGCCCCCCTTAACTCCGGCAGTCCCTGGCAGTTACCTCATCCATCCATTAAATTCAGCTTTCCCATGTTTCTTGCGATTTACCTACCTGCATCGTATACTTCGCTCCTCCTCTGATTTTGAGTCCAACTAACCCTCCTTAACTCTCTTCAACTCCCTCGTGAGAAGTCCTTTCGGGTACTGCTCCGTGATCTGGTCTTGGCCTTGAAAAAATGCAACCAAATTGTAACTTTCCCAACTCCCCCTTTGTTCTTCAAGGTCCAATGTGTGGCTCAATTTTTTTTCTGCGTCTATGTGCCAAACAAATATCTACCTACTATGATGATCATTTATCCACAGACTGTTGGTAATTTAATGAACATTTTCTCAATAACGATCGCAACGATTATTAGCGGAGGTGAGAAATGCCGGCATGTCGTATACTTCTGTGATAGAAAACTGAAAGCAATCGAATACTGTTGCAGCACTCTTTCCACTGTTTCCTCCATGTATCAGTTACTTCTTGACTAATGCAACATTCTGGAGGTAAAGCAGTTGAGCGATGGAGCTGCTTAAGAAGATACAAATGCACTGTGAAATACTAATTCCTTCGTGATGATGATTAATTACCGAAAATGACCCAAAGGCTATGGGTAAGGTTGATTGAGTTGCTTGTTATTGCATCAATTATTCGGTCAATATGGATTTTGTGGGTTAGGTAACATAAGTGCATTTCGCTTCGGAAAACATGAAGACTATTACTGTTCTGAAAATATTAGTTAAGCCTGTAAGAGATCATAATATAGAGTTGGGCTTAACAATAACTACGTTTGGTTGAATTCTAAGGGGTTTCAATAATAAAAATCTTTTAAAAAAATGATTCCAGAAAAAATCATTCTCTTTCAACATCTATTTGCAAAACTAACAACCTTTGATACTGATGTTATCTACCTTTTGAAGTGTCAATTAGATCTTCTCGTCGCCAATCTTTCGTGGCGAACCTAAAAACCTTTGCATTCTCCCGTTCTCTATTCGACCAGAGAGCCTTCATCATCATCATCAACGGCGCAACAACCGGTATCCAGTCTAGGCCTGCCTTAATAAGGAACTCCAGACATCCCGGTTTTACGCCGAGGTCCACCAACTCGAGAGAACCTTACTTACGTGAATATAGTCATTTCTCCGTTGGTGTATCTACTAGCCTAGAATTATGTCTCGTCTTCCGAAACCAATGCCCTCACCATCCATATAATTGAATATAATGCCAGCAATAGCACAACATCAATTTCAGAAATTTCGATGAATATTTTCATGAGCTGCACAAGATTTTTAACTAAATAAATAATAATAGGTACCAAATCTTTGCGGACAGAGAGCCTGCTAATGAAACCTCGATTTGCTTTTTCTAAAATGCCAGTTCTTTTTGCACAACCTATAATTCAGTGTACCAAAAAGGACGAGATGGAGGCGCTGCTGTTCCATCCTAATATTGAAAAGGAGGGTAGAAATATTTGATAACAGCGGCGCAACAACCGGTATCAGATCTTAGTAAGGAACTCCAAACATACCGGTTTTGCATCCAAGTCCATCAATTCAGTATTCCTAAAAGCTTTCTGCGGCAGGGTCTGCAAATACTTCTTTTCCGACTTCTTTTTCTAGATATTGTCCTTATAGACAATCCGGGCTAGATCGTCTTCACTCATACGGATAAAGTTGAGCCACAACCAGACGGTCCACACCTAGTTCGAAGATGGGGGGATAGGGGAATGCAGATACGTACACAGTGTTGGATTCCCGGTTCGGTACGTCGTCGGATTATCAAGTAAAAACCTTCCCATTGTCAGAGAGCTAGCCTGGAATCGTTTGTCCCATTACTTCGGACTAGTCCCCAAACTCTCCCGCTTTGCGGTGCCTTTAAATTAGGGAATTCCTTTCACCAAGTGCCCTCCGGCTCCTCACCGGTCGGGCTCTATCTTCTTAGCAACCAGAAGGACCCGAACGTAACACGGTTCGATCTCTCAGCACTTCTGAGCATCTCTTCCACAATGTTGTCTGGAGAGAGATCCCCTGTGTTTAAATAGAGCTGCTGACGAACCCCATCCCACCTTCCACAAGAAAGAAAAGTGTGGTGGGCGTCGTCCACACCTCCCATTACAAAACACACAGTCTGGAGATCGCGCCTTTCCAATCTTGTGCAAGTAAGACTGAAAACCTCTATGACCACTTAAAAATTGGGTAAGGAAATAGTCAGTCTCACCATGTCTCCTATTCAGCCACGCACCTAAGTTGCCGATGAGCCGCGCAGTCCATCTGCCTCTAGTTTCGTTTTGCCAAGAGAGCTGCCACTCGTCGAGGGTGCGTTGCCATTCTTCACAAGCAACAAACTCCCTTAATTCATTTCCCTTGCACTTGTATATACCGTATATAGCGTGACGCTCTTTAGCAAGAAGGGCAGCGGGGATCACTTCCGCGATCACCATCACGGCCGGCTCATAGACAGTGCGGTACGCCGACGTCACCCGCAAAACGAGGAACGATATACCTCCTTGCCAAGAGCATCAGCCCATACCTCTGCGCCGTAGAGCAGGAACTCAACAGGAGACGTAGCCTGCTAGACGTACGACCCCTTATGTTTGCCATCAGCTCACTTAACGCCGAAACTCCAGCTGCAGCCTTGTACCCTGCTGCTTTGATTTGCTCAAAAAACTTATCTTTGAATCAAGAGTCAGCCCGAGGTACTTTACCGCTGGTTTTGACTCGATTATCGACTCGCTGAACGATATGGGATGCAGGGTCGGAATTCTTTTTTAGTCAGAATAACTACTTCGGTTTTTTCCAGTGCAAGGCTGAAACCATGAGTAGTCATCCATCCGCTTACCTCTTCTTTTTCTTCAGCCTTTGTCCCGTTCACAAGCGGGGTCGGCTCGTCGTGATCGGCTTCGCCATTTGGCTCTATCGAATGCCTGATCTGGGTGCAATCTCGAGGCTTTCAAATCCCCATCCAGCGTATCAAGCCACCGCTCCTTAGGTCTGCCTTTTGGTCGTTTACCATCGACTTCGATGTTCAGACCAATATTTGCAAGTGAATTCTCGTTTGCACGAATTGCGTGACCATACCATCGAAGACGCCTCTCTCGCAACTTTTCCACGATCGGTGCAACCCCATAACGATCGCGGATATCCTCATTTCGGATGTGATCAAAACGTGTGACGCCACTAGTCCAGCGTAGCATCTTCGTCTCCATTACCGCAAGACGTCGTTCATTGTCTTTTATGGTCGGCCAACACTCAGAACCATAGAGAGCGACTGGACGGACGACATTGCGGTAAATTTTAGATTTGAGACGTTCGTTGATACGTCGATCACAAAGGACACCAGTTGTGGAACGCCACTTCATCCAGGTTGCGTTAATGCGTGAAGCAATTTCATAACGCAGCTCTCCATTGGCTGATAGCGTTGACCCGAGGTATTTAAATCGCTCAGTTCTGGGCAGATCACTGCCGCTGACAGTGATTGTGCCTGTTTCATGGGGATCGGTCGTCAAAAATTCAGTTTTGTTTAAATTCAATCTGAGACCGTGTTGTATGAGGCGATCATTCCATTTTTGAACAAGTTGCTCGAGATCATTTTTGCTATCAGATGCTAGGAAAACATCATTTGCATAAAGCAGTGTGTAGGGCGCTGGACGTTGGATATCCCGTGTGACGGTGTCCATAACAAGAACAAAGAGGAGAGGTGAGAGGGTGCTTCCTTGATGAACTCCAACAGAGACACGAAGCGGTTTTGATACACCCGCCATACTTCGAACTTTACTTTTCGGATCGTGGTAGAGCAATTGAACCCAGCGCACGAGTTCTTCTGGCACGAAGTGTTGTCGTAAAGCATACCAGATGAGTTCGTGTGGTACACGGTCAAACGCTTTCTCTAGATCCAGAAAGGCAATGTAAAGAGGGCGATGCTTCTCACGGTGTTTCTCCATGAGTAACCGCGCAGCGTGTATTGCGTCAGTAGTTCCGCAGTTCTTGACAAATCCGGTTTGATTCACGGTTATTTCAACGATTTCGCGAATACGGTTGTCAAGAATGCGTTCAAAAATCTTCATGGTATGGGAAAGCAACCGGATCGGACGGTAATTTGAACATTCTGCTGGGCTACCTTTCTTTTTCCATATTGGAACAGTGGTACTTTCTTGCCAGTCAGATGGTGTTCTTCCTTCCTGAATAACCCGGTTAAAGAATTCACTGAGCCACAGTGTTGGGTCCCAGCTCTTCGCTTTCCAAAGCTCTGATGCGATGTCGTCAGGTCCTGTTGCTTTCCCCGATTTCATTTGTTTTATTGCCTCCTCGACTTCAGTTGCGCTGACTGGTGGAACTGCTCCAAATGTCGGCAATGATTGTGGAAGTGGAGGATGAGCAAATTCTTCAGTTGAAATCTGCTCGAAGTATTCTCGCCATCTATCCGTCGCGGCTCGACGATCAGTAAGCAAAGTACCGTTCTTGTCATTAACGCAACAGAAGTGTTCGATATCCTGTGTGCGTTCATCACGGCTTTTAGCAAGTCGATACAGATCTCTCTCGCCATCCCGAGTGTCCAGTTTATCGTAAAGATTTTTGCAATGGTTTGCTCGGGTGACAGCGACCGCTTTCTTTGCTTCCCGGTTGGCATTCTTATAAATTTGCCAATTAGCAGGCGTTTTATCGTCGAGAAATTTGTGGTAGAGGCGTTTCTTTTCACGGACCTTCATTTCAACATCATCATTCCAAAGCCAAGTATCTTGGTTGATGTACCGCTTACCCGGCTTGGTGACCCCGAGGGTTGCAGAGGCCGCTTTGTGGATCGTGTCTTTCATTTGGTTCCATGATTCTTCCACATTCGTAATGGTTGGCAATCGTATGAGTGAGACCGTTTCTTCTTTCTTCTCACCAAATCGCCACCATTTAATGCGCGGCGGGCCAGTGCGCTCCTCACGCTGTTTTATCGGTGGCTTAATTCGCAAGACAGCAATCAACGGCCGATGTTGAGGTGCGATGGTCTCATAGGGAACGACTTTGCAATCAGTGACAGTGGTAAAATGTTGGCGTCTTATGAGAATATAGTCGATTTGCGTTTTATTGTTCCCACTATAAAATGTGGGAAGATGAGACAATCGTTTGATGAACCATGTATTCATAAGTACAAGGTCATGGGTGTCCGCAAAATCGATTATACGCTCGCCACCTTCATTGCGCGCTCCGAACCCCTTTCCCCCATGGCACCTGTTACCGTCTGCCTTTTCACCCACATGACCATTAAGGTCACCGGCAATGATTATGTAATCGTCAGCAGGCACGTGACGAGTCTTTTCATCGACAAGTTGCCAGAAGGCATCTTTCTCGGCGTCTGGTCGGCCTGTCTGTGGTGCATACGCGGTGAAGAAGTGAATAGTGCGGTCAGCTGATATAATGGTGAGCTTCATCAGCCGATCATCAAATCGTTCGACTTCTTTAATGGCATCACGGAAACCCTCTGAGATGGCAATGCCAACACCATATTGAGTGTGTGGGTTACCAAAATAGAGAAGTTTGTAGCCATTTTTACCGAGTTCGCGTTCAATGTAGCAGCTTTTGGAACCAGACCATCGGGTTTCTTGCAGAGCACAGATGTCAATGCACCTTTTCCGAAGGGCTCTTGCGAGTTCCTCGGTCTTTCCAGTTAGGGTACCAACATTTAGCGTGCAGACACGTATTTGTTTTGTTCGTTGTGTGCGGACTAACTTGCTTACGTCCTGACGCCGTCCATGCGTCAAGAACCCTTGCCCATTTCTCGACAGGACCGGGGCCCGTCATGCCGCGTCGACTGAGGTGGACGCCCTAGCATTTCTCCGAGGCCTGTGACTTAATCCGATCATCATGTTTGTAACGACATTCTATGCATTTTCTTGGTCGACCTGTCGCAGGGCCTGTCACCAAGAGAGATCAGGTAGGATTTAGCATAGTAGAATAACTCTAACTATACTCTATTTATCTCTTTCCCTGATCTCAGCATTTTATTTTTGTTTTACTGAGGATAATACAAAGTACGTTGCCTCAAACCCTCCTTCTTTACCTGGGCTTGGGACCAGCATACTATGTTAATAGCATGAATGAATATGCCGATTCTGCTTTGCGCATCAGCTAGGTTAAAAAGGATGCATAATGCTTAGTTAATTTTATCAGAAGTATTTGGTATGCCTCACATTTATCGTATAAAATGGCACGGTTGAATATAGCTCCCGTCAGCTCTTTCAAACTTCGTTTCATAGTCCTACCTTTCTCGCAATTCATCTGAAAAGTCAGGACTTTGCGAAACCGGAGGCAAAAGGAGCCTATTTTCAGATGAACAAAACTGACGTCGGTATTCAGCACAGACTCCAACAAACGGTATGGGTAATTGTAATTTCAAATCCATCAACTTTGCTGGGATTAGCATAAGTCAACCCGGTATGAACGTCATTTAGTGAAAGAACTCTGTGGTGACTATGTAAGTTGCTATAACGGAGGTATGATGACTTTATCTATCAAACACTGTTTAGCATGAAATAGATTGTGGAAGATGCCTCTGTTTCTCAAAGGCGAGTTATTGGGATGCGGCTTCAGATCGAAACTTGTAATAAACCTCGTCTTGTGGGAACTATTAAAAGTACCACGGCAATGTAACTTGATCCAAATGACTTACCAAGAGTCTTCTTGATCTGTCCAGTCGATAAAGAAGAATGGAAAGAGCGGTAGTACAAATCGTCCTTGATAATGATGCTGGTCTTTAGTGTGCTAATTCCAAATATCTTGAGTAGTGTCAGTTTCAAATAAGATCCTTACCCTGGTTGCCGGTCCAGCTAGGGTGGACGTTTTTCCCAGACTACTCGTGGGACCAAGACATTGACTCAAACGAACACAAAAAAGGACGATCGAAGAAAAAATGATGATCCCGGGCGCATCATCGGAGAACGAGCTGCTGGCCTCTAATCAGGAGACAGTAGTTGCGAGGGCAATATAGGGTAGTGCAGTCACTGTGTGGAAGGCAAAAACAGGGACCTTCCGGTTTTCAGGGTTTCTACTGGGAATTCGCTGTTGTCGAGTTGAATGTAGCGAATACCATCCATACTATTCCTAGCTCGAATTCATCGATATCTGAACTCCAATCAAAAGCAAGAATTGACAACAATCTCGGTCACCGAAAAATGCCAAAGAAGCCGAGTTCCACTGGAGTCCTGCTTAAGAGCTAATACCAAGGCAAGAATGCTAAGAACACGGAGGTCTGTACTGTCGACGAACAAGATTAAAAGGACATCGCTAAATACCAGCCAATTGTTAAGAATATAGCAACAAACGTTTGCAAAACAAGAAGCAGGCGTGTCAACGGCCTTCAAATGCAATCGATCTCAAGACAAAGTCGAACAAAAACACAAGCAAAGCAGAGTGTGCGAGGGCTCCGACGCCAAGCAATCTCTAAAAACAGGTAAGCTGGAACAGCCGGCCGACGAGTCACGAACTGTGAAACCTTTCAGTGGCGTGGCTAAGCGTCATTTACATGTGACGTTGGCGGATGGTAATTCCGCTAGAAAAAAACTAGCGTCGAAGTTGTGGGCCAATGTTGAGGCCAGGCTGTCGAAGATGGTCAACAAGCACCTCTTGGAAGGCAAAGGCGAACAAGGGGGATCCATTCCCTGCTTCGATTCATCTCAAGTGGTCCATGGGTTCCATGTTATAACATGCGAGGACTAATCCTATAGGTACTTTCTTGGTTCGTGTGTCGATAAGATCAGCGTCTAGGTGAGCGGAAAGCTGAAAGCCATACCATACAACGACATCCCCAGGAGACCAATCGTTCGCATTTGATTGCCGAAGATCATTCATAATTCCAGGATTCCCAAGGACGACTGGTTGGTTAACTCCCGGCGAACAGCCAAGCTTTCCTGGTCCGTTTAAACGAAAAGTTCCTCAAAGTCCAGTTCAGAGTCAAGAACGTTAAGATGAAAGTGTTCAGCTACGCGAAACCTAGCGACAACCTGGATCCAGTCCACTCCACGAGCGAGGTGTTGGAGGATATGAGGATCGACAGTTCGACGGGAGCTCGTGAACCCCCTACCAAGCAGACCATGCTAGGGTAGCTGAGATAAATCTACCTTTGGCAGTCCTCCGTTGGGCACTGTCTGTGTCCCTTTGGCGAATGTTACAGGAGGGATCTACTCGCACTACTTAGTAGCCGCGGACATCAGATGACGAAGGCTCACCATCTGCGCTAAGTCAAGAAGAATTGAGCCCGTCTACAACAAAACCCGATCGCGAGGGTAAATGCATGCAAAATTACTGCCTATAGAAGTTGCATAGTATACAATTTGCATTGCCGAAGTTGCAGAGAAGAGGGAGAAACCCTTAAACACATCCATTGCGAAAGCTCAGCTCTAAAGACAGGCTACGAACATTAAGTAAATTATTCTTTGAATACCTGAGAGAAATATCTAGCAACAGAGAAGAGCTGCTTTCCTTCGTGAATGCTAGAAGCAGTCATGGTTTTAGGAGTTCTTGGTGTCAAAATAGCACATATACATCTATTGAATGAGCTAAATGTCCATTTTACACGCTCAAGTGTGGTTTACTGTTCGCTTAGGGTGTATGGTTCTTTGGCTAGGATCCTTTTCAACAAAGACGTGGTTTCTAGCGAATTAGTCTCTTCTTAAAGGCGTCTTCATGATGACCATTTAGTCGTCCTTATGCTCTTTTTCATAGGCCTTTTCGTACCTATTCCATCCCCCAAAAAAATTGGAGTTTAGAGCTCCATTGAGGAGTAGGAGTGGTAAGGCGGCTAATAGTGTGATTGTGTGCTCTGATAGGGACACTAAGTTTTAATCTTATATTATAATACTGCCTACATAGAAGATATCGTGATAGTAAAACAACCCTGTCTTATTTGGAGGACCAGGCTGAGATTAATGACCAATATTAACTTCTTTCCCTCAGAACACGTCAACTTGGTCTTACACTGAGTTTCGGTCTAGCCAATGAAACTGAGATTTTAGAGTATTTTTAGACGCCCATAGATAGGACAATGATCATTACCGTTCAATAAAGATACAGAGGGAAATTAATCTTTTCTATTTAATTTAGAGTGACAGCAACAAAAACATCTAATTTAAATGATTGGTGTATGCGTCCATAGCAGAGGCAGTTCATCAAATGCTACGTTGGCTCTGCACTGTGCTGACGTGCCAAATATATGCAACTGGGTACCAATTACATCCAAGTAAAAAAGTAAAATAGAGATTACCACTTGTACCCATATATAGTCCCCACGTACTCGAGGAGGGCAATGAGACCTGTATCGGCAAGGGATTCATCTGCAGGAGCTCTTGCCACGGAGCCTCACCAGAGGTTATCTGGTACCATTGGAACCGGGGTTGCCCTCTGAGAGCGTATGTTTCAGGAGAATGGAGGAAGGAAGATGTGCCCTCGGCCCGATTATTTGTGGTTGACCCCCTTGTGGGAGTTTCATGATTGTGTGTCCATATCACGAGCAGAGCTCCTCGTGGGCTCAAGCGTAGAATTGCGCTGTATAACTCAGGTGCCGTACTCCTTAGTTACGTCAGGGATGTTAGGTACAGCTTAAAACCACTGGTACGAATGCTAAGTCTACATTCAGTAGATACCGCTGTGCGAGTCACGGCAGCGCTCTGATTGTGGTCTCTGAATCAATCTGTGTCCGAAGGGGGCCGCGGGATTATGCCACATCACACAGCAGGTACTGACACTAAAATCCCAGGACCTTCCTGTACCCACGTGCGGTCAATCTGCACTCAGGTAGCATCTGTTGAGTTGCATCTGCTCTGGATAACACCGGCAGCCGTCCTTTTGCAAAAGCTTGGCTGCTTAACCCAAAAGGAGAAGTTCGTAGAATACAAAAGTGGGAGAAAGTTTCTCCCCAATTGGTCCGGTCCGTCATCAAATGAATGCGAACTCAGGGCTTCACAACCCCCAAGCAAAAATCTATAAGAAGCCATCCTCGAACTAGATTCTCTCTGAGCTGCTACTGAAGAACTCCATTTGACAAATAGCCTTTGCTGTCACTCGAAAGCTTCAGAGCTTCCACTTGTCATTAGCTGTTCTCTCCAATGTGTCATCGTGGTATTATAGCCTGATGGAAGAACTATTTCGGTATATGGTTGGAGATAGATGTGGATGAGCCAATTAGAAGGCGGAAGCGATCGTGAATAGACCACACAGCAAGTGCAAAAGCAATTGAATGGAAGGGTACATCATCTTTTAGGTGACCTTCAATGTTGTTCATATTCTAAAAAACTGAAAAAGGTCTTCCGCAGCCTTTCCGGCAGCCTTAAGAGAGGAGATTGTATACCGAAAGACTATCATAATCTTTACTGTCCAACAAGAAGAAATTTGGAACTTGGTGAAATTCTGCAGAGAGTGGAAAGTGGAGCCAAATATAGATTCATTTCTGACGATAACTAGGGTCGCTTGGATTAAAAATATGAAGCCAACCTAAAATGAATGGATGAAAGGTAGTATTACTTCGTCTTCACTCCAATAAATATTTACTAATGACTGGGATCATACAATTCATTAGTGACACTTTATGCAGGTCCGTACCTCCTCTCTGGAAGCATCGAACAACAGACTCAACCTCAAACCCTTGCTTATTAATAACACACTCACGTTAAATACCTCGGGAGATATTCAAAATGATAAGACACCACCATAAAAGATCAAGTGAAAGAAAATTAATTGCCTTCATTACCAGTCCTATTAGTCAGTTGGATCCTATTTGGGAAATAATTTTTAAAAAGAATTCATTCATTCACTGTTTCGCTCCCTCTTTCAGGTTTTTTTCCGTACTCTGACATGCACAAGGCCCGATACCACGGTGGGTACCCCGGTCCCATGTCTTCTACTCGCATATGTGTAACAATCTGCATATTATCTTGAGCGTAGTAACTTATTTGGGTGCACGGTTAAACATAACTTTAATGTCCATGGAGAAATGTAAAACGATATTCGAATAATCTGTCCCATGCGTCCAGATAATGATCTTAAGGAGTACTAAAACTAACATTATAAAACACTCACCGCCGCTGCTAAGTACTCACTTGCTTACGTGTACGTCATGGCAGGAATGGTTGGTGAACGTGGACGGGCTGTGGGCCCGCGAGCCCCGGGAGTTGGAAGTTGCACAACGAGGTTTCAAATAGGTACAGGTCACAGATCCCAACCTTGCGGCATGCCGAAAAAAAGCGTAACGAGTGCTCCGTTGTGCTACTTAATGTGCCGCTGATTTTTATTAATATTGCTTAATGAAAGCCAGCTATCCCTTAGCAATGGAAACCGGATCACGGTTGGTGAAACTACTGAAGCTATAACTTCTCGGGAGGCTGACTTTAATTTGCAGAGCGGAGATGGGCAAAATCAAGGCGCATTCATCATCAATTGCAACTTAGCACATTCAATAGCTTCCAAATTTAATGTGTATCTCCTCATTAACCATTTATTATCCATTTTACATGGTTCGTGATCTGAAAACGTTTGGTACCCACTACTCCCAGAGAAGTCGAAGAAGAATGAGACGAGTCAAAAGCACATCGAAGAATTCAATTAAAGTCACATTCACACCTACTGCAGGAGTATCTCCCATGGATACGTACATGGTTTTGGTAAAGATAGAAGTGAGGTTTTGATAACCAGCTTCCTCCAATATTGACTTGAGCCCCAACCACGACAATGATGACTGGAAAACGGAGCCATGCAGCGAACCGACCAAATGCTTCTGCATGAATATATTAGAAGGCCACGATGTGCGATCACGCATAATTACTTTTCAGCTTGAATTAATGAAACATCTGTCGTTTGGCGGTCTGAGGAGAAGCTGAAGAAAAATGTTAATTGTACTAAGACGCTGAGTGTCCCGTTTGATTCAGTTATTGTCGAGGACCACGTTGCTTTTCTGTGGTTATCACTTAAGGGGTCGCAGAGTTCTCTTCGAGAAAAATAAAGTTGAGGCTGATCAAACCGATTTGCTGCTGGCAAATGGAAGACCTTAACAAAAAGCCATTGTCCTTTAATACATTGAAGCGTTCTCTTCCCAACCCATTGCACTTGCATAAGAACCGATTACGGACCCTTCACTAGAAATACCCCTGGTTATGTAAGGTCCACCGTTTAACTCTGAGGTCCAGTTGGCCGACCCTAAGAAAAAACAGAGAAACCTGAAGCAATGACGTGAATACCTTCTGGTGACAAATGTAATACATGACACCCGGAGGTTGCCGAGTACAAGAACTAGACGTAGGACGGCTGATAGTATGAACTGGAAGTGTACGTGCTCGGCCAACTAGCTTGGAAGAATGTTGATCACATTATGCCTACTACTCACTGGGATCCACTAGTTGATTTTTTTCTCACAAGATTGATCGATCCAAGTGATCGTGGTGAAAGAATTCGATAAGCTTTTAGGGAAATGCAAGTAGCTGAATTGATTTTGTTGAGTTTATTAAAACATACTGTCACCGCCGCTCATTGTAAGACCGCACACATCTTTCAACTATGTATGCCTACCGATCTATGATCGTGGGAAGTGAATATCTCAGATATGTATCTGCTAGATTACTTTGAAGGAATAATTGAAATGAATAGAGATAAAGACGAATTGAAAATGAAGTGAGGCAATCAGTTTTAGATGAAGCAATTTATACCTACGATTGAGGAAGTTGAATTTTGTTTATATTTACGAGGTGACCTTATGGTTGCAGCACTTTCTAGTAGATATCAAGGAGCAAAGAGAAACATTGTATGATTGAGAAGTATTAGAGAGCAATTGAATCCAGATATTTGTAGTGGATTGGCCATGCGGACTAAAAGGACAAGAACTTAGGAAAAAGATAAGTAGCCTGAAAAACCTACTGGGCTCCGGCCCTACATAGCAAGGGTATTATCATTTTATATAAGTATAGATCTCTGAATTCTGCGATAACCTTCATAGTTTCCCCGCCTCTGATGATTTTTTATTATTTTTTCGGCTTCTTATACGAGAATTGGCTTCTAAACTTTTTCCCATATTTTCAAGATTTTAGTGACATTCTCGGTTCGATATTTTGTAATTCAGATATAGGTTTTTTTCACTCCCAAAATCGGTGACTACAATCACTTGCCCTACACGAAGGCAACAGGGTTTACGATATATAAGTTGATTTTTCCGTTTATCATGACATATTTGAATACAAAAACATGAAGAGCCTGTATTTTGCGTACTTTGGATCACTAGCGTCATGTCATCTATATTACAGAAACCGAGGTCGGTGATAAAATTTTAATCTTTGAGCTCCCCGAAAGACACTCCATTTTACGTTGTACCAGAGACCAGGTTGCATCACGTAAATTCACAAGCGGTGGTACTGATTGTGCACCGACTTCATTTTCTATACACCTCACTCAAATGTATGCCATCCCAACTCTGTTTCCTTCATTGTTTCTAGTATGTACTTCTCTTGTGCTTCCCCTTACTGCTTGTATGAAAAATTGTTTGACAGTTTGTCTGAATTCCTTACTGCCACGTTCCCTTCGCAACGACTTTAGCCTCTAAATGTTCAACTCATATGATCATCCTTGCTTGTCGGTCTCATCCAACAACATCTGCGTTCTTCTCTACTAATCTATTTTTTACGAATACTTGCTTTGCCTCTTTTTTGGAGCTGACTTGAATTGGCCGAGTATTACCTCTAAAAATTTCCTTTAAACATCAAAAATCGACGTTCATCCTTCAACGTTGCACGAAAATCAGCAAAGTTCAATTTCCGCAAAGCCAACTTCGACGTTCTCAACTTAGATTTAGTATCAATCAGCTGGGATTGCATATTACCTAATTTAATGCACGACCAAGCCCTTAGGATTCTTTACTCTTGCTTCGAACTGCCTCCCTATCATACACCTATCGTCTTTTTCGAAAGTTCCCAAGGAATATGTCAGCGAATGACAAACACAGCTTGGTCAAATATCGATCTACCGCTTTTAACCTTCCCGATTTGGGCAACTTTATTACTAAAGGTATTTATTTACGGTAGAAAGAACATGATATTTATGCCGATTTCTCTAAAATGCTCAATTCCCTTAACTTTAAAATATTCCACCCCAAATTTCCTTCCCTCAATTTACTACCACACGCTAAAGTCGCACCCCCTAAATGAAAACCAAAATGTTTTCCAACGTGGTAAGTCCTGTGAGTCCGCTTTTCATTTTTTGGTTTCAAAGATAGAGAATGCAACTCTGAAGGGTGAGTACGCGATGGGGGTGTTCACGGACAATGAAGGGGCTTTTGACTGTACGCCCTTCCAAAAACTCAGTGATGCCGCCAGAGAGCATGGTGTTGATGAAACTCTAATAAAGTGGTTCTACGCTATGCTAACGTAGAGATTGTTGTGTGCTGAAGTAGGTGTTGATCGCTACTTAACAACAGAAGCTACGAAAGACTGCCCTTAAGGAGTTGTGCTATCGCCACTTCTGTGGAGTAATCTGATCAACTCAATACTATGCGAACTACAAAATCTGACCATACACGTTCAAGCTTATGCAGATGACGTGGTTGTGCTGGCTGTTGGTCGAGATCTCGGAACGGTTTGTAGAAATACACAACGCGCAGCTGATTTCATTGACAGTTGGTGTCTCAGGCATGGACTTTCAGTAAATCCAAATAAAACCACAATGGTATTATTTACAAAAAGGAGGAAACTAAATGGTCTTTGCCTTCCAGAGATGAGGGGTACATCTCTTCAACTCTCCGAAGAACTGAAATATCCGGGAGTTATCCTAGACAAGAAGCTTCTTTCGAACAAACTTGTAGAGGTAAAGATGAAACGAGCTCTCACAGCTTATGGACTGTGCAGGCGGACCTTTGCCTCACCATGGGGCAGTTTGGATTCAGAAAAGGACGTTCCACAGTCGATGCAATCAAGCTGCAGTCATGCAAGCAAGAAATGCCAGTTGGGTTAAAAAAAGTACTATCCAGTATTTACCTTGGATGTGGTGAACGCCTCCAATTCGGCAAACTGTCTTAGCCGGAGTCCCTTAAGGATCGGTATGTGTCCCCTCTTATGGAACATTGTGTATGATTGGGTTTTCTACCAAAAGAAGTAAAAGTAGCAGGTTTCATCGACGATATTGTTGGGGTTGTTGTGGGGGAGCACATCCACAAAAGTGGGACTGAGACAACACCGAATACAGCAATTTGGAGGATCCAACGCTATCCTGAATTAGTATTCCTGGATCGTAGAACATAAGCGGCTTTAATTGCTAGCTACTAATGCCTGCAGTACAAGTTGGAAACCAGACCATAAGAAGTAAAACGCCAGTTGTATATGGACCAATTTTCGAAAATAGGATAAAATGAAAAACGCATGTGGAATGCGCAGAGAAACTGCTTTATTCTTTCAGGCGGAGTTCAACGCCAAGCTGATGACCCCAAACGCTAATTTCAATCATCGATATGTGGGTTAATCGTCAAAGCAGTTGCTATCTCGCTGCTGTCGCTACTAGAAATACCTACATAAGTTTGGATGCCACAATTCGGCACCGTGTCCAACTAGCCGAAGTGTTGAAAAAAGACGCAGACCATGCAATATTTTTTATAGTCGTTTCGCGGCTTGAAGTATCAAGATTCCCAGCTTACGTTTCGGGCAGGCGATGATGACTATTAGGTGTATTGTCCATTTTAAGACTTCATGTCAAGTGCATCCAATATTGAAATTTTTACAAACAATATGACATGGCATCCATTGTGAATAATTCCCGAGGAAGGCGTTTTCAGTGGTTTGATTGTATAATCTGACATAATGAATCACTAGCCAAAACCCATATGAAGAAACAAGTCCATTTAAAAAATGTTCTTTTGTACTCTGGAAAGCCAAGTAGTAACAGACGCAAATCTGGTGTCGGGTTGTTTCTGACGGCTACCTCAAAGCGCGCTCTCTTGCCCTGGGTCCAATTTCTGACAGACTTCTAACTGCAAGATTTCGATCCAGGTTAAGGAGCATGCGAATTGTACAATGCCACACACTCACGGAGCCTTCCGATGTAATGGAGATGGATGCGAGCAATTATACGCAATTCAGGGGAAGCTTCCTAAAGATAACATTGTGATCTTGATGGGTTATGTGAATCCCAAGGTGGAATCTGAACCGGACATCTGATGAGGAAACACGATCTTGGTGACCGTAACGATAATGGTAAGAAGTTCGTATGTTTCTGAAGCTTCAACCAACCGTTGGTGAAACATTGTTCGACCACACAGCCTGCCATAACGTTAGTTGAGTTTCAAACTAACCAACGCCGAACGAGCAGTTAGATCAAGGACTTCGCGATCATTAGTAGATTTAGGAGTTGTCCCCTGGATGTGCGTAACAAAAGAGACGCTGACATCGACCCCAAAAGGGACCTCCATCTGATAGTCGTTACGTTCGCTTCTGTGTTCCATCCTCCACTTCCCGGAGGACTGGGGAGCTGCGACCCCCTAAATTCAACATCGACCGCTTGTACGACCTAGCTGTCGCTCTACAGTGGAAGGGCTATCTTGCTAATCGATCAGCTTTGGGCTGCCATCAAAAGTGCTCTTTTCTCGGTGCTAAATAGGTCGTCGGCCACGTCCCAAAAGGACCTCATAAAATCAGGCTGACTGCGGAGTTCTGGAAGCGGATTGATGAACGGAAGTGGTTGAAGACTCTACTGACTACTGCGAGCAACAACGGACGTGACGCGCTCGAACTTCGATACCCAGTAAAATCCCTAGAAGTTCAGTTCAGTGTTCGCCGTGACAAGAGAGAATTTGCTATTGGGCTGATCAGGGAAGCGGAAGATGCTACAGATCGAAATGATTTCAGCTTTCATGTGATGTCAAATCTTTCGATGGTCTTGTGAAGGACGTCAACGGTCGAGATGTCATCCACGATGATGAATAACTGAAGAGGTGGAAAGAACAGAAGTCCCAACTGGTATTCCCCCACTATATTTTTTGTAAGATGTGCGAGCCTCCTTTCGTTTTTTTTCGTAAATATTGTACAAATAATTAAAAACTCTGATATATTCTCTGAAATAAAAGATTATAATAATATCCTTAGTCCTAAACTGATTTTTTTCGTCTCTTCGCAGGTAAAGTTGGTAAAAGGATACTACTCCAAAATGAAAAACTTTTTACTTGATACCAGTAAGTACTGTGTTTCTACTCTCAGTTGTAAATGGTTACAGGCATGCCATATATGGAGCCCAAGAGCAAATAAAGCCAAGCCTTTAATTCAGCTCCTAGACTGGAAACGAGCGGCCATTTTGAACCCTGATTTCTTTCATCAAATACACATTCTCCCTCTCATTATTTCCACCATTCCATTAAAAATTCCCCATTCAATCTTAACGATCCCCAATAAAAAGAGTGCTAAAGATCAATTTCTAATTAACGCATCCCAGTTTGCTCAATCAATTCGACAACGACGTCTGGATTAACTTTCGTGTTACAGCATTCCCGATAAAATGATATTCTGATCAATTCTGATAGCGACCCCAATCTCAATATCTCCTATTTTATTCCACTTAAAGATTTTATTGGCGCTCTTTATATTTCACCAGCACCCATACACAGGCCCCGTAATCGCGGTCCATTGGTAGTTTTATAATCCCCGAGTTGATGCGGTTCCGATCACACGAAGGATCGATCCTAAGATTATCATTTTCTTTCTGAAATAACCGCGTGTACTAATAAGTTAAGACAGATTTTATGAGTCCAGATCAAAATAAAATGCCGCCAGTAATATATGGCGGTCATACTGTCCTGTGTCCGCTAATAAAAGCTACATCGCAACCTACGCAGAAATATCTTAATACCATTCTGATCTATATATTTTAGATAAAACATAAAAGTAACGAGCATAGCATATTTTTTTTAATGATCGATAAAATAGCTTCTGTGTTTCTTCTCGGTGGAGATTTGATTAGTGCTGATGTGGGGATTAGTGTTGTCTTTCGAAAGTATCTTTGATTGTTTTTGGCTTTGTTTCAACTATCTTTTCAGGTGGCGGGCAGGGAAAGAGGTTGACGGGAAACAGGTTTAAATATTTTTCGGATAAATTAGTGGATGTAACTGTTCCATCTTTCCAGACCAACATTTTTTCTGAATCAATGTACATTTATTAGTGTTCGGAGACGTGATCAAAGCGGCATCGATCGAAATCTGAAAAGATCCGATTACAGAATTAGGAAGAAAGGCAAACAGAGTGATGAGGATGGTGTAAGCTGCCCTTTGGGAGTTTTACAGTCTGTAGCCAAATGTCAATGATGCGGAATTATGACAGAGTACTGCATAAGGTTTTGGCAATTCGATTTAAAATGTGTCACTTCGTATTAAAGGAATCCAAAGGCCCCAACAAGATAATTAGCTTTAAAATCAGACTAGATTAAAATAAATAATAATGAATTACCACAATTTACCTAAGAATCCCCCTCAACTTTAAAAGGAGTTCCGGGATGTACATTTAAAATTATTTTAATTGTATCTAACAAACGAAGTGATTTCCTAACGAGCAGCCGTTGAGGCTGAAAAGGAGGCTGAATAAGAGAAAATCTTTTTGTTTTTGGCAGAAATATTTCCGTTGTATTCGATAAGTAGGGTATTTCGAGAATCAATATAGATAATAGATAGATAACAAATTCCTTTTTTTTAACACTCGGACCCCAACTGAAGGTTTTCTTACAAGACATTGGCTACAAGGGAGCTAGAAAAATCACCAAACGTACTTTTAATTTTTATCCCATGGCCTGAATATGGGATCCATATCTCCTTTTTCAGGTTTTTTGTAAACACAAAACCTTATTAAAATCGGTTTACTGCTTGTCTTTTTTTTTTATATGTTGGAAGGTGGAAAGGTTCAAAACCTATCTCTGGCTTCTGCCATACGGTTATGTGAGACTTTTACTCACTAAAATCACCTCCTTCTCCTTCACTTACCCCGCGGGACTGCCATTTCGGTATTACATCGCGGGGCAGGATCAGTTATGAACTGCGGCTTCTTTCGTTATTTGTAACTTTCCTCCGAAACTCCTCCCTCCTTAGCAGATTGTGGATCGCCTTCATTAATTTGTCCACCGCCCTCCTAAGATGTTTCAGAGGCTAGCATGTGGTCCACGATATTCTCGGGTGTCAACCGTGCCTCGGCGTCAATTTCCGCCTCCGCTCTGTGTGAAGCGAACCGCGGGCAGTTAAAAACAACATGCTGCGCATCTTCCGGACTCATCACGCATGTCGGGCAATACGGGGAGTCGTCACACCCGACGCGATAAAGGTATGCACGGTACCCTCCGTGTCCGCTTAGAAATTGAGTTAAGTGGTAACTAACCTCACCGTGCCTTCGCTTGATCCATTTAGAGACATCTAGAATAATCCTGTGTGTCCAGTGTCCTTTAGGTGAATCATCCCACCTTTTTTGCCATTCCAAAATAGAATCACTTCGTGCCAATTGCCGACGATTGGTATAGGACTTACCGATTGCATATGACGGGTCATAGGGGCGTCGCCCCTTGTTCGCCAAGATGTCGATGGGGATTATTCCGGTTATCACACAAGCTGCTTCATCTGAAGTTGTACGGTAAGCGCATGACGTACGTAATGCGCTCAATCAGTATGGGGTTCCGATTTTTCTTCTGTTTGCTTCCAACTTCAAAGACCTTTGCTTTGCCTAAGACCACCTATATTTGGCAATATTCTTGCCAACAATGTAGCCACTCCGGAAGCTTTGGTTGCTAAATTTTCAAGATGAGACTTGAATTTCAGTCTTTGGTCAACCATGACTCCTAGGTACTTAAGCGATGGCTGCGACTGTATTATGTGTTCTCCAATCCTGATCTTTATCGACGTCTGCTTCCTTCGCTTTGTAATCAAAACTGCCTCGGTTTTATGCTCCGCGATTGTCAGACCGACTTCCTCTACCCAAGATCTGATTTCAAAAATTGCCTCGTTTGTGATTACCTCGATCTCATCAATGTCTCGTGCAACGATAGTTACTCCGATATCGTCTGCAAAGCCAATGATTGTCACTCCTTTGGGTAGTTGCAACTTTAAAATTCCATCATACATTATTATCCACAGGAGAGGACCGAGGACTGATCCTTGTGGAACTCCGCAGGTTGTTGTATACGTCTTCGGTCCATCGTCCGAATCGTAACACAATATCCTCTCCCGAAGAAATTCAATGACTATGTGCACCAGATATTTAGGAGCGCCCAATTTGGCTAAAGCCGCAATTATTTTGCTCCACTTTGCCGTATTAAAGGCATTCTTCACGTCGAGAGTAACTACCGCGCAATATTTATTGGCCTCCATTGCTTTTTCCACAATTTCCGTCACCATGCTGATGGCATTGACAGTAGATCTTGCCTTTCGGAATTCGAACTGCCTGTCTGAGAGACCACCCTCCCTTTCGGTGATTGGTACAAACCTATTGAAGATGACCCCTTCGAAAAGTTTGTCGATGCCATTTAGCAGACATATAGGTCTATAAGACGAAGGATCACCCAAAGGTTTATTTGGCTTCGGGATTAGCACAAGCTTCTATTTCGGCCACTCTTCCGGGAAAATCCCATCTATGAGGCACGTCGTAAATGTTTCAGAGAACCACCTTGGAACTGTCTCGATGGCCACTGTCAGTGCTTTATTCGGAATGCCGTCTAAACCTGGGGCTTTATTTTCGGCAATCTTCTTCGCGGCCTGTCTGTCTGTCTGTCTCTCGGTCACACGCATTTTTCTCGGAGACGGTTATAGCGATTGACACCAAATTTGGTAGAAAGGTGGGAATTGTGAACGCTCACGCAGATAGTGAGTTACATCCTTTTACGACGTATTTACAGGGAAGGGATGTGTAAATTTTTTTTTCATCAAATATAGTCATGTGGGGTATCAAATTAAAGGTCTCAGTTAGTACTTTTCGAAAATGGTCTTAGTTTTGACTTTTGTTGAAAAGTTAGGAGTGCAGGGTGTTGAAAGTGGTCATTTTTTTAACGAACCTATTCTCAGAACCTACTTAACCAAAAAATCTGAAAGAAATCAGGGGGCTGCCACTATATGGTGCCTAGGCTCCAAAATACCCTCCATACCGATACCTGTTCAAATAAAATTAATAATAGTACGTTACTATTATTTTAGTAATCGACAGGAAAACCTCCCTAGAAACCCTAGAATCACAAAGTTTTGCACCAATATAGGCTACCGTATAGAGCATGATCCTGCCAAATTACTAAGAAAGTTATACTAGGTCAAAACTGTCGCTACTCTGGAAATTCAAGACTATGAAGTGGCTATTTTCACGTGATGTATGCATATTTTACGTGCTACATGCTAATGGGACAAATGCACACTCAAATCTCTTTATAAAAGAAATACACAAAACCTTTCGTACCTGAAGCGTCTAGCTTCCGGTTTCCCGACTTGTTAAGGTCTGGAACTAGGTACGTTTGCTGATAGGACTTGTAATTCTGCTAAAATTTTTGTGGCATGCCGTACACCCTAAACCTTTTGCCATAAAACCCTAAGTTGCCATAAATTTCTAGGTGGCAAGCTGCTCCAACTCTCCCAGTGATTTTCAAGGAATTTGGAAGTGCTTGGAAATTTTCCCAAAATCTGCTATGCCATATTCTACGCCTGCTTGTTCGGTTATTGGTGCCGTATTTATTTTTTTTTACCTATTGAATCCACGTTGCTGCCAAAATATAGGAGTCTTAAGGGTTCATACAATTTCCTTTCTACACACCTTTGGGGGTATTTTGTCTTTTCGACTGTCGATAATGGTCTGAATACTATGGACCAAATTTGTGTTGTATTTTTGTAGGGCGTTTTTTTATTTATTCTATCGGTGGTATTACGGACGGATTTTACCTCCTCGACAATGCCATGCATAAAAACCGATTTTGTCTGCAGAGTGGAACATGGTCATTTTGAAGAAATTTTTCAACTTGATGCAGCAGAACAACTCATATAGAAGAGATTGTACCGAGCTTTTGACCACCCTCTGGCTCATTTCTTTTTTTCTTGGTTTCAGGGGAGATCATGTATTTTTGGGATTTATGGTTTCACAAAATCCAGGCTCTTATGCAGACCTGCCAAAGCAATTCATCTCGCTTTATTGAATAGAAAACTCGAAATTGTTACAGATGTCCTTCTTCCTTTTCTTCCCGTTTAAGTCTATCCGTCACTATCTAGGACGCTCGTCTAACTTTCTCACAAATCGAGCACTGCCCAGTTGGATATCCTGGCATTGAAAATTCATGTATTATGGAATGTATTCGATAATGGTTAGAACTCTATGCTGTGTGTGGTGCACTACGATCAGTGCAGGTCTCCCTTCCTACGCGAAGATTTACGGATAGGCATTCTAGATAAAGGTAATGTGTAAGCAATCTGTCTAAGAACGATTTGCTACGTAAGATAACTGGTTTTTTTCGAGACCACCAGGTTTGGTTATTTTTAGGAAATAGGAGGAACCAAAGCTTCAACCACGCATCCATCTATTCAGACTAATTTCTACATACGATACCAGTCAGTTTTTGAAAAGCTAAGAATATCTCTTCCTACATTCCTTGTTGGGGAAGACTTATCTAAGATATCTTTATCTGAAGTTCGAGTATGCCGAATGATAATGTTTTCTCCACGCCACATGTTACTTTTACACACCTGCCCAAATGGGTTCGAATTTCACCATTCGGCTGTGTTAATCCTTCCAACTTCACCCTTCAGATTCAGCAGAGCAGACTCAATCGTGGATATTTTGATGGCAAAGTCAGGGTTTGTACCAGAAGGAGAACCTTATGAATCTGGAAGTCTCCCCAGAGATTATATCAATCAGTGTTCCAGTATTCTGGCATCCAAAACCATCTTTTACAGCCGACTGATAACGATGATTGACAGGCGAACAGTTTTGAATGATGCGATCTAGTAAGTTTTGTCGTTAAAACTTTCTTGTTCACAACAAAACAGTCTAGACTAGGTCTGTAATATCATCGAGGTTTTTCTGAATTTGGTGCCAGTTACATATTTAGGTTTTCCGAAAATACTCATGAGTACGATTCTCCCTTTATGGCCGATCAGTTGGGAAAGGTCATTATGTTCGTAATCACAGAAGATCTGCGGCGATGTGACGACCATTTTACTGTAGCTCCGAAGGAAATTTAGATTCGTTGACAATGTATGTATACATCTCAAATGGATTTCTTATAAAAACGTACATCCAGTCCTAGGAATCAATGAAATCGATAAGATTTTTGAGGTTATTTTTGGATGTAGTATCTCTATGCTAGTTTGTTACTAAGATATTGTCCTAAAGTTCTGAGTGTTGATCCAACACCAAAGACAATGAATGGCGCCTTGCGGTAATAGAAAGGAATAAATTTTATAGAATGACTGGCAAAACACTCTATCTCATGGCTAAAATGAAGGCATCCATAATCAATATCGTGGACAAACGAGGAATGATCCTCTTTAACTTGGAGGTTCCCACGAAAAGGCTCTATTTTTCACGGAATCATCTCTATTTGGGGGAGACTTTCCTTAAAGCTTTCCAAGTCTCCAAATTCAGTCCCCAGAACTCGGTTATAAAGTGCCCTTTCACCTTTGATTTACCGAATCTATGTGTTCCAATGGTGACTTCTCCTCGTTTGGGACATAAGATTGGGCAATCTTCCCGGAAGCTCCTCTAAGGCCAGCCGTGATTATCTGGGTGTTCTCTATTTATGAAATGGATCTGTTACTCCTCTTAGGGATTATTATTCGAGTTTTATCCATTGATCCGCCGCGGATGATGTCCATCAATTCTTATCGGACTGCATTAATTGGGTTCAATAGTAACTGCGAATCAAAAACGATAGCAACTCAACAACCATCTTCGGATCGCGGATCATCATGTGGAGCGGAGCATTATCATTAGAGCCAGGTGCTCATCCTGTTGTGGATAAAGTTCAGTGGTAACATTTTCGGTCTACACCTACCGACTAGTTCTCAAAGGTGTTCGCAGTGCTCTCTATGATAGCTTCATGGATTCATATCACTATACAGGAGCATTAAACAATTCTAAATGTCCTGATGCCGGCAATTGAGCTTCCTTTGCTGCGGTTTGAACTAACGAGTTGGGTTCGTCGGAAAGCCACTTGCGCTTCGGTTCACTCTTTGGCCATGAGCCTTGGAGGGTACTTTCCCCTAGCTGAGGGTTGCGTTTGCCTAAGATGATTTCGATCCAAATGCTTTTTTTGTGCTCGGAGTCGGCTACTTACTATAAGTAAGTAACAGGTAGCATCGATTGGAGCCACATTTTAGTCATGCTGGCAGATGGGCTCTACTTCTGCTCCTCCGTTGGGGACTGCATATAATGAGTGGGACTGTTTTCTGATCGAATATGAGGGGAATCTCAAGCCAGTTTTACTGGCAGAAGCTGGTCGACCTCAGGAGAGGTAATCACGCTTCGGTTTGGAGTTTGATTATGACTCAACTTTATTTTCCTTTCCATGTACACGATTACCTACCTTCAAGTAAAGTTGGGTAATCGCAGTCAATATTGCGCTTTACTATTCTAACCATGATAAGCAGCCAATAATAGGCCATCGTAACTCAACTCGGCTTCGACATATCCCTCCCTTTGACATTTTTCATGTTAACCTGTTTCCCAATGATAGCAGCTCGCATGCCAAATTGAAACACAGGCCTAGAGCTCACCCATTTCATGTCAATTATTCAAGACAACCTCTAGGTGTTTGGAAAACTACCTTGGTTTGGCAGGGAATACATGCATTATATTAATAATAGGATGCGTTTGCCAAATTAATAATTGTTATGGATTTTTCGGAATAAAGTATGTTATTATAGTTGTTAAGCTTAGACTTATCGCCTAGTGTATTACTCGTGCTGGCTCGTATTTTCGTTTTTCTTCTGTGGCCATTTTTATAGATGAAGATGGAAATCGAAGAAATACGCTATTTCCGCCAAATTGCGGAGGTGTGTTGAATTTGTACTTACTAAAACTACCAGCACGGTTATATCCGCCCGAGTCCGAATAAATCCGTGTCAGTTCTGCCCTCTAGGCTCGATCTAGCCCCTGGAGATTCTCCCCTATTGCGGGTATCGTTGCGTTTACCGCGCTCCTATTTGCTTCGGACACCACATCTTCTTCATGATATTGTGAGGTACAATAACTGCGCCAAAGGCATCGTTCAACATTCGTCTTTCATCTATGAATCTCAGACAGTGGAACACAACATGCTCCAGATTTTCAAGTGTAGCGGCACATTCGAAACAGTGGCTTTACTTTTATGAAGTTCCACGTCCTCGGGGTGCTTCGCAAAGACAACCATCGCCAAGTCGTCTGTAAAACCAAACAATGTTGTCCCTTCTGAAGCACGCCACCATATATTACGTCCCATTGCAATGGGCCACAGTACGGAATCCTTTGGAACACTTGCGATCACATTGTATTCGTTCAGGCTAGGTAAGCAGAGATATTCAGGTTAGCCTAGTTTTCCTTAATTCAACCCAAATTTGCCAGATCCACGGCCACTGTTCTCATATCGACTATAGAATAGATTTGTCGGAACTCACACTACCACTGCGATGGACCACTCGTCAGTTCAACGAATGGAAGGACCTTGTTTTATATAACCCGCTTCTAAATCTTCCCTATTGTGTCTAAAATACAGATATGAAGAGGGCACTTCAAATAGTTTTAATTTTTACCTTTTCCACTGTGCGAAAAGCACTCCTTGTACTAAACGATACGCCCAGAAACTTTTCGTAGTTCCTACCCGGTAGCCCTGACGTTTCCTTAGTCTTGTTGAGCTTTGGGCGAAGTCCACTTTCCTCGTGTTGCGAAAAAAATGTAATTATTTTGAACCTATTCAATTCTTGCTTGATGTTTCTGCTTACTCACTGACAAATTGATCTCAACGTCGAGATTTCCTTGTTCCACCTGTAGTTTACTTTCCCACTGTCTTGCAAACGCCTTCGAGTCTTTTTCGCATCACCCGGCTTAGTTACATGCTGACACAGTTGACTTACCTTTACTATTCCTGTTGAGATCGTGATCTCTTCCTAGAGCCGCCGAAACTCTATCCTTCTCCATAGCAATACCAAAAGCGCCTTTGGAGTCCACCCCTTACGTTTTCAATTTAGAAATGAACAGTCTTCTAGTCACTATGGATGTATTATAGTAATTTTCTCATCAGCCAGACCATCCCTCTCGTAAACGAGGTAATGAGATATACCAAATCGATGATCGAGGGTAAATCTTTGCTTTGGAAGGTAGACATTAATCCAACGTTGGCCATGATAGTCCCGAACTCCGCAAAGGTTTCAAGTTGGATTTGACCCCTTACCTTTCTATTTCGGTTTCCCTTCTTCGAAGACCCCCCTCCCCCTGGTGGCGAAGTCTCCAGCAGTTATTTTAGGGCTATAGTTTCTGGTATCCAATGTGAGACTCATAATGTGGTGTTGAGGCATTGGAAGTAGCGTGGCAGTTGTAGATGTGGACACTGCTGATGTTTTCCCTACAAGGACTGTTCTCGGAAATGGCATTAATTCTTGTATGCCAACATCATCCCGTTTTTTTTACATAGTTACTGCATCTTTTCTACCGACCGAACTGGCTAGTGTACTCTCCTGCAAACTAGCACCTATTGAGGGATCCTTGCTTCCTGGGTCAGCACATGAACCAGTCTGTGTCAACTTTGCACAGGATAGCCAATTTAAGAATTGAATCCAACGGCAAGGTAAAAGTGGGGGTCAGTGAATTCCTTCATTCCTTCATCATGCTTTTTATGCCATTCTTTTCTATTTCATAACGATCAAATTGTACTCTTGGCACAGCGCTGACACTTCCACGCGAAATAGCCTCTTCTAAATCCTTGCATTTGATAGAAATCTTCTGATTTTTGTTCCCCGGTTTGCCGTGAAAACTATCCGCTGACTTCTCCTGTTTTTGCCTTTTTGCCACTTTTTGCTGTTCACCTTTATTCATTGCAGGGGTTCAAAACTTCTTGGTTCTCCAGGTGTTGAGGCGCCAGTCGAGTATTTACCTTCTCCTGCATTTTTGTCAACTCCGCTTTCTTCGGAGATAAGACTTTTTCCTCTTGGTTGCTTTCTAGGACTCAAAGGGCTTATTAATTTTATTTTTAATACGATTTCGCGCCCTTTCGTCTACCTTATCTTTATGAGCCCTGAAGTTTTGTTGGATACTCCACCTTCCCATGAAGAACTCCGTAAAGTTTTTTTTCATTTTTTCTATAGCCTGAAAGGTTATTCCAGGGATGAAAGAGACACCCTTGGATATCCTATACGTTAAGTTAATCGTAACCAATTACCAGTACCAGGATCACTTAGACGGGGACAAAATCATGATCTAAATTTTGGAACACGCTGTATAAGCGTCTCCGCTCCTACTATTAATCATGGGTACTTACTTATATTTGTTCAAACTAAAAGATCGTTAAGATCATTGGACATAATATGTGTCATTCATTTTACACTGATCCGCTCTCAATATTAACGTGATGAGGCAACGAAAACTCTCCAAGGCAATAACATTATTTCCATTATTCATTTCTCGATCGATTGTCGATAGTTTCCTTAGGTCTTTTTGGGTGCTACCTGGCCTCTTGGCTCCAGTCTTCGTTCAGCAAACATAAACATTTTTCTAAGTCAAATGTAAACAAGAAACACCTTAAGGCTTATTCCACATTCATATCACATTTTGGATCTATTATTTTTGCATTTAATTGTGTTTATAATACTCGGAACACATGGAGTCAAAGATTTGAACCTTGTGCATGATCGGAGCCATATAAAAAGCGAGAAACAAAGACCTCTGAGAAAATAGCGAAATATGAATAGAAATCTCCATTTTAAGTGATGTAAAACATGGAATATGGTCGTCGATGAAGCGAGAGGCGAACATGACTCAAAAACCATCTGATTAAACACTTGAGAATGTACTCAGGCGATGCTAACGCGGGTTTCGGTCGTCCATGATGTTGTTTACCTTTCGGGTAAACGTGTTCATATTTGCCCATTTTCTAGTCGATTTCATGTGTTGTATGTTCTTTTGGGCTCAACGATCCTCGGTTGAGTGGTTTTACACACACACATCAGGTTCAGTTCCGATCCATATTGCCAAAGGCGACCCTCTATCGATGCCGACCCTATTTTTGTGTTAAACAAACCATGAACCAATATTGGCTTTCTTCCTTTAAGTTCGTAAGTGTAATGGATGCAACTCCGATGATCTTAAAAACTCAAGGATATTGCATCAAGAGGGGTTGGGAATTAGGGTGGGTTCATGAGGATCTTCTAGCATGTCCTAATTCTCTTGAATGCACATCACCCATGTATAGACAGATATTCGTATATAAACCCATTTTTGAAAGGTTGAACGCTCCCCGAAGTCGTGGTTCATTTGATATTTGGACTACTTCGAAGAAGAGAAGGACTTTCTTCGTATCAATTACTTCTTCAAACGTCAGCATTCAAAGGGCGCTAGTCCTTTTTATAGCTCTACACCCAGCTATTAAGACAATATAGTCAGTGTCAGCCCCTCAGCATCTAGTGAATTTCTGCAAAAATACGCAAAGACACCGCAATTTTGATCATGGTCCTCTGAACAATATGTGTTTGCACCTATCGTTTTGTCACCACAACTTCAGTGTGTATAGTGAACAAATGTTGGACATCTTACATTTCAAGCACCTTCTACATTTCCCTCTTGAGTAACATGTGAAGCGCGGCAAAGCGGCGAGGAGATTTCAAATCAATAATCCGTTAAATGTATGTACACAAACAAACACCTAAGCCTAACGCAAATAGGATTCGCAAATAGATGCTGCGGAAGACATCTGAAAATGCCGAAAAATGTGAAGAGGATCAAACGGAATTGTAAAGGTGGCCTTAGTGTGATCGTTAGACACTTTATTCGATATGAAGGGCTGTTGTGGCATAACTTGAAAGAGAAAGCCGGAAAGTAAGGTGGTGACATTGAAGAGAGAAAAGCTAGGAATGCGTATAGGCCCATATGTATGAAAATATTCAGTGGTCTCATATCATTGGTCACCATCACAACAAAGGTTCATTAAATAACTGCGGGTGGATAAGAAGAGGGTTCACTAAATTGATAAGGACAACGATCCAACAAAAGAGTTTCTTATGCACGTTGTCCAGAGCTGTGGTTGGCCACTTCCTTACTGTTGGTGACTTCTAGGCTACTTCGTAATGTAGAGACCCCTTGACGGCCCCAATGTCATTGCTGCCCACGTCGACAGACGTGGGTGTGAAAATTAATACAGCTCTTGATATAGTTTTCAGTTCTGGCCCTCACCTGGGGCAATTTTCACTTTAATGGAACTTAAGGTTTAACGATAATTCTGAGGTCCCTACGAAACTGAGCGATTTTTATTGAGGGGAGGTGATCCGTTCAGCAGATGTATCGAAAAACATAGGCATGGGTCCGTCGACTGTGCTTGCATTTCTGCCGCTAACATCTAAGGTAAAAATGCACGCCTACTCCAAATAGTCCCTCGTTTTGGCTTCAACAGTTTCAAAACTCTATCAACCTTGCCAAAAACCCGGGACAATTTACCAAAGTCTAATGGATAAGCACTTTTTTCATTCGACAACAGTCTCTTGATTCGATCCGATTTACCAAAAAGGGGAGCCAAATCTTCATAAACGAATGCCTTCTTGCAATGCCGTGGTATGGATATCGAGCTCACTTGGCGCATTGACTCTCTAAGTTTCTTGGGACAACCTTATTGGTGTGATGACATCTCATCTGACATGCATCATTTTTCCAGGTATCCAGAGCAGAGCCCCAGATTAGATCTTGAGTTGATGCGTCAGTTTCTACTTACGATCATTGGATGCGATCCAAGCAAAACATTGGCATACCCTTACAGCTTGGTATATTTTCTAATTTAATATTTCTAACAGAACAAATAATATCGAGTCAATTTCCTGATTTCAATGGACTTAAATAGCCGACAAATAAGTTGAGATGAGATTTCTTAGACTCAGAGGGATGTAAAATCGTATATATGTTCAGTGTCTATGCTGTAGAAGTATATATCTTCGGTCTCTATGCTTCGAGACAACACCGGTTAAACGAAACTTCTGTAATTGGTGTAGGGAGTTTGCTGACGGCCGCATGGACATCCACGATGAACAACGGAGCAGGAAGTCGTCGAAGTTGGTGCGAATATTGAGCGAATCATACTCGAAAATCGGCGAATCACGATCTGGCAATTGGCTGCTGAAATCCTTTCAATTGACAAGATTTTGAAAGAAAAGCTAGACTACCACAAAGTGTGTACGCGCTGGGTGCCGTACATGCTTTCAGAAATCCACAAATAGCAGTGCGTCGATTGTGCTCGGGAGTTTTTGAGTGAATGTGACGAGAATATCGAAGACTTCTTAAACTCCATTGTTACGGGGGATGAAACGTGGTGCCATTACGATCTCGCCAATGGAAATACACCGAGTCGCCCAAGGGTAGATAGATAGGTATCAGTGACCGCTCCGAGGAGCCCAGTTAACCCTATGGTGCACCTTTTTGCCACTAGCTCCTAGGACCGTAACTATTGTTATGAGAGAAGGGAGGCATAGTCCAGCCGGCTCAAATCTTCCAAGCCAGTTCGTAGCAGGAAGGAAAGAAGTTCTCCCACATCCTGCAGCTAGAAATCGCTCTGAGGTCACTAGCAATAGTTTATATAGCGTCCGTAGCCTGACTCCAACTAGGGCTGGGCAATCGCAAAGGAAGAGCCTGAGGGTTTCCACCTCTTTTCCGTAGTTTCGACAATACGAATTGTAGGGTATGCCTAGCCTGAAAGCATGGTTGTGCAGACCGCTGTTATCTTGAACGCATTTGCCAGAGTCGCCCAAATCAACGAAGTTTAGGCAGAAGTTTTGCGCAGGAAAAGTCATGGCAACGGTGTTTTGGGATCAGCGTGGTCTACTCTTTTGCCTAGAGGGACCACAATATACTCAACAAGTTATTAAGTGACCTTGAAAAAGCTCAGACGGACAATTCAAAATCGTCGTAGGGGAAAACTCAGCAAAGACATAAGACTACACCAAGACAATGCGCGCTCGCGTGGCTTTGGTCGGGAAGTCATTGCCATCCCTCTTACAGCCCCAACATTGCACCCAGCGATTTCTATCTGTTTCCGAAGTTGAAGGAGCACTTAGACGGGCAACGATTCCAGACGGACGACGGGTTGCAAGACGAAGTTTCCTGACTTCTCAACGGGTTGGTTGCGGACTTCTTTCAGGCGGAAATGCAAAAAAAAGGATTACTCATCAGAAAAAATGCGTAGAAAAAAAATGAGGACTATGTAGGAAAACAGTTTAAAGGTCAACGTTTCCAAAGGCGTATTCATTTTTTCAAATAAAAAATTCCTTGTACCTGAAAAACAAGTCGGGAGACCAGAAGCTGGACGATTCGCAAATTAAAGGTTTTGTGTATTTTTTTTATTAAGAGATTTCAGTGAGCATTTGTCCTATCAATACGTGGCAGGTAATATATGCATATATTAAATTTATAGTAATATACTCTTATTAAATTTATTTGAAAAGTTATCGGTATATAGGGTATTTCGGAGCCTAGGCACCATATAGTGGCATTCTCTTGATTTTTTCAGATTTTTCGGTTGGATAGTTTCTCAAAATGGGTTCGTTAAAGAAATGATCACCTTCAACCCCCCGCACACCCGACCTTTCTAGCAAATCTCAAAACTAAGACCGGCTTCGGAAAGCGTTAAGCGCGACCTTTCATTTGATACCCCACGTGACTATATTTGATGAAAAAAATGTACACTCCTCTTTCGCATGTATGAAAACCCCCCTTAAGTTCAGTGTAGAACTATATAAATCACTGTACGCGTGAGCGTTCACAGTTTCCACCTTTCCATCAAATTTGGTGTCAATCGTTACAACCGTTTCCAAGAAAATTGTGTGTAATAGACACATAGACGGACAGACAGGCAGACCGATAGTAAACCGATCTCAATAAGACAAAACCTTACAAACGTGGGAACCTTCTTTTTGAAACAACACTCGTAGTTGATGAGTATGCATGATAAGTCGCCAGAAGAAATGACGATAACAACGACTCCTTACATTTTCTCACGTAGTAATTCCGCTATACAGTATGCAGGACGATCAGACACATGTTATCATCATCCTAGCCGTTGAATCTACGTTAGGCGCTTCCAGTACATCCGCTTACTAGGACACCAGGCCGCAATTGAGAATCTTAAAGAACATTGGACAAAACGCCGTTTCCGAACAAATGAGATCTACCAGGTACCAAACCTATGACATTGACCATTAGCCTACTAATGACAAATATTCCTCCTACAACGTTATTTACGGTTTTTTCGAATCTGCTCCAGGAAGCTCATCTTCGAGCCTGTCATTAAACAGGCATATCCCACCGATGACTTGACTTCAACCGTGGTCACCTCAGCTTATTAACTAAAGAAAAGGCTGCAGAAATCCTATGTTTATTCAGGACGGCCACTTCAGTTTTCATCAGAGATAGGGAAGGCCTTGTGCCTGCATCACCGATTCCAAGTGTTCACGGGGCCTGCCCGATCAAATGTTCGGCGGCCTGTACCAAGACATCGTCTGTTTAAGTTCACTGTCCTTCACAGGTCTTAGAATGCGTTCTCTTAAATAGCATCGCAATATCCGCAAAAGGTAAGCAATGATCTGTTTCTTGCGGTACAATTCACCCACAGCCGTCCGCTGTGGCAATGTGGACAAATCTCAACTGACCGCTTGGACTACTTTGTGAAGTGCATCAATTATGGACTGCGCTACTCTAAAGCCTCATTTTTGGGGAAAGCGCGAACTGACAGCCTAAGTACTTTTCTGCTTGTCAATAGCGTCGACTCGAATGGGATGGACAGAGAAAAGTGTCCATTTGTATAAGGTAAGGTAAAACATAATACATGAAGCTATTCAAAAGAGAGAAGGAAACTTCTTCACTCACTTCACACTGAGTATTATAAACAGTTATAGGGAGCCCTAATGGGGAACCTCCTTTCCCGTTCATCACCAGAATATTCATGGCCAACCTGGAAGCAAAGTTAACTTTCTCGGATCGGATGCCAATATTTTGGAATAGGCATGTGGATGATATCTGCGCTGTCATCAAGAAAGACGATATGAAAAGAACGCTCGATTTCCACAATAAACTGCACCCCAGTGGTTGCTGTTTAAGGGGAATCAAAAGAAAGTAGACCTGGAAATCTACAGAAAAAAAACCGGCGGACACCAGACGGGTTATCACCAGCACTTCGAACCATGCTTATCAGCACAAAGCCTCTTTCAACTATATGATACACCGGATGCTAACTCTTCTCATTTCCTCGGAGAGAGTAACAACAGAGACGAAGCATATTTTTGAAGGTGCCAGATTGAACGGTTATTCCAATCATACTATCCGCAGCTTGATTAGCAGAAGGAAGAGGACGTTCCAACGGTAAGCACTTACCAAGCTGACCCCAGGCCAACAGCCTAGACGGAGGAGAATAACTTTGAATTTCAACGAAATTTCCCTTTTTTTGAAAAGAAGGCTGAGGAGACGTGTTTTGTTAAGTGTCTGTACAAGCATCAGCTTTCATGGAAAAAGATGATCGGTGAGGTTGAAAATGTTGGCAAACCAACTGATATACTCATAAGCTCCTGCCAGCAACGGTGACTAGCCTATTGCTTTGCTGCGGAGGAGTTATTTTTCATTGCTCTGTATTCATCTGATTCATTGACCTCTCATAAATTGGGAATTTCAGTGACCTGCCAGCACACCAGCGAATCCCTGCGGTGTGCCCTTCCTGATATCTAAAGATTCTATGAGATGATGGATGTGTCCACTTGTGATTACCGTCAGCTGTCTTACCCATGTCCGAGTCATTTGTTCGGCTCGAAATAGTTTCGGAGAATACACCAGTGTTAATTTTCCCACCATTCAACATAGCAGTTATTCGTCTGAACTAAGAACATTTAGAGGAGTTGTTCACCACGTCAAAAGAAATGTAATTGTGATGACTGGGCTTATCATCACCCAGTACCCTCCACCGCTGCACAGTTGGAACCGAGCACTCTGTCGCACAAGTTACGTCCCTTCCTGGCAGGCATCCCTAAATTTCGCATTACCCGAGAGCTTCGTTAAGATCTCTGGCATTAAAATTACCTCAACCAAGGCCGTAGTTCGAAGAAAACAGATTTGCACACGTTCAGTGTGAGGTGAATGTTGAAAAAGGTTAGTTCCCTGCAACGAGGCCTGATGAAACTATTCCCTCGCTTGTAAGTTTCCGGTATCTCCCATGCAAGTGCCAGTAGTTTCAGGTTTTTTTTTTAAATACTATGATGATGAGCACCTACCTCAGTACTACTTGTTAAGGAGCAATTAGTTAGCTTTCTTCTCTCGTATTATCTGCTTTATCGGTTCGAGAGCAGTTGCGCTCCTGTGTTTATTTGCTGACAAGTGCTTCCAGTTTCTGCAGCTTTGCATGGTTCGGCTTGATAAGAAGGGATTCTAGGCGTGGTTCGTCCTTTCTTCATTCGATGCCACAGTTGATCCCATTTCTTTTTGATGATGTTATCACAATCGATATCTATTTTACGCTATAGGTGTTATATTTCAGCATTTTTCAAGGCTACTATGTTAATTCGGCGGCAATTCAAACTCGTTTTTTCCTGGTCCTGTTCTATCCTTGAGTTCCTCTATGTTTATTATTCCATTTTTAGCATCCATCAAGATATTTTACTGAATGATGATGACAGTCCTCACTTTCTTAGCGCCCGCTCCACAGCTGTTAAGCAGCATCTTTTCCTCTGTTCCCGTTTTCCGTAAGTGGACCATCCTGCTCAGTGAACCTAGCTATATCCTGGAATAGGTCCGAGTAGTAGGCTTTTTCTATTACGTTCCTTACCTGCAATGGAGTAAACCTCAATACCAAGGTGACATATATATACGCATAAGTGATATGTTTCCACTGCAGGCTTTGCTCTCGGTAAGAGAGCTTAATGCTGGTATTAGTAGGTAGTTTCAACTCTCTACCAACTACTCAGTATTGTACCGCCCTTGCATCTCCCTGAGAGCTTTTATGAGAGCCCTATAGTTTATAACTGCCAGGAACATGAAGTTGTTTTTTCCTGTGGGGCATAATCCGAAGGTTCTTATCTTTCAGGACAATGCAGCTATCAACGATTTCTGTTGGCACGAAGTTAGAATTTATTACCAGACCATTCGATGGGGCTATCATCATCAACGGCGCAATAACTGGTATCCGGTCTAGGCCTAACTTAGTAAGGAACTTCAGACATCCTGGTTTTACGCCGAGTTCTGCCAATCCGATATCCTCAAAAACTGTCTGGCATCCTGATCTGGCCGGATCATTCTTATTCTTAGGGATTAGGTGCTAAGAACCCAGGTTTCTGAGTAATACGAAGCGACTGGTAAGATCATTGTCTTGTACAGTAATAACTCTGATCCTATTGTGCGACGTTTCGACGGTACAGTTTTTGTAAATTGATATAGGCTCTGTTGCTGTTGCTGGTTCTCCCAAACTTTTTTTTTCCGTCTGTGAATTCGCTTCTCCCGTCGACGGTAAGACGGTGTTGTAAAAGGATGAGGTATATTCCGTCTGGTAGTTTTTTTCCTATGTAATCTTATTCTAACTTATGTTATGCAGGTAATTCCTCCATTGCTTCACAGAATCTTCTCCATGAAGTCTTCTCTGTTTCACCGATTTCGTTATTACGTTGGTCCTACTCACCTATCCTCTTTTACCGGATAGAAGAACCGGAGTGTTTCCTATGGAAGAATAGCAAGGTTATTGTTTCACCAAATCAATTTAGTTTGCTGGCGGTTGGACGTCAGCCTACGACTTTTTTCAGAGGTAATGATCCTTGATGCTTAGACCACTTTGACGCCGTGTTTGGTTTTAATAGCTCCATTTGCCCTCCCCCACTCAACTTTTAGGTACTTAATGGCAGTGTTCCCTAGTATTTTGTAAGTTTCGATACAGATTTTCTGGATAATCAGTCTCGTCGATGAACATATTTAGATGCATAAACCATAGCACTTTGGAGGCAACACAAATAGCAGAAGAGTAATACCGCCCTTTATCGCCATGGACGGATCGTGGGACACTAGATCGTTTCGTTATGCATTGCCAGATTATGCTTACTAATAAATTGTTAGACACTCAACCCCTTTTATTGAAATGGGGTCTTCCCTTTGCGCTATGGATGCCCTAAAGTTACTCCTTGGATCGTTTGGTTCGTGTGGGTGGGGAGTTGCCATCCAGAGTGGAAAGTAGAAGGATGCTATTAGGTAGCTAAACTTTCTTCTCACTACAATAAAGTTATTTAGTTGTACTACTAGAATTTTGAATTAAATTACTATACATGGCCTAGCGTTACAGGACATATACTCATTTACCTCCAACGCCCCCAAGTCCGGCTAACATTCCGTTTTTCTAGGATAAATACCATATCCTTCTCGGCTAAATATTAAACCCAGACCCTAAACTCTGATTAACTGGCTAATTACTGCTTTGCTTCTTTGTTATGCTGAAGGTTTATCTTTATCTATTTCTCGCTTTGGAATCGCATATTATGGTTTTCAAGCTTGACAAGCTTATCTGAACTGTCTGCATCCAATATGTTCATTTCCGGTAACCACCATGTTCATTTTGGCCATCTCCCTAGCCTCGCTAAGCCGCGGAATGACACTACTCCACGCAGTAATAAACGGTATTGTGGTCTGCAACCAATCCTTAGACTGCTAGTTTGCGCTGTGGTCAGCACATCTTTGTCCAGGTAAGCGTTTGGAGCCCCTGGGCTTTGTTCACATCGCAGTTTGTCCGATCCTACTCACCTACCAGCACTAGTCGCATTACGTTTAAGGTGGGAGTCTGATTACTGTTTAACTTGCTGGTTCCTTAAAAAAAATTTGGTTACGAAGGGTTCCATCTGCGGCATTGTAAGTAATGACTAACACACCCGCACATACCCTTGATCAAGCCGAAGCCAAGTCGACATGAGATATATGTAAGTCTCGGCGAGTCTTTTAGTACAAGGCTTGAAGAGCTTTTTAAAGGTCGCATCAAGGATGCTTTTGGGTATCAAATCTATAACAGTTCTACATTTATCATCATATTAAATTGCACGAACGACAATTCAGTGCAACACACAAGTTTCATTCATCTATTTAACCCATGCTTCTCCCTTAGAATATCTTTCTTGGACATGAATGTATCTTTCGGATGCTATGGCTACCAAAACAGCTGTAGCGTGAATCTCTAGGGATCATTGAGATCAGGACATTTTTCAGACAACTGCCGGCGAGACTTGTTCATTATATGGGTCAACAGCAGGGTGTATTACAAACACAGTTCACGCCAATTATTACGTACTTCAGGTGAATAATTGTACGTAATAAAACAATTTCTAAGTACTAGTCGCGCTCCTCGTATTACAACCTACTAAATTGTGTTGTTTTCTTTATTGAAAAATGTAGCGTATTAACATTTTAATGACTTTGCATCGGTGAAGGCAACGCACGTCACCCAGACGCCCCAGCAATCCATAGGTCCTCGCGCTCGCATTGCTCAAGTGAGTTATTAGTTGTTACAGCAATTGAACGCTTCATGTAAGACTCGAGAGTAATTACAAGCGTAATTTGTATACGACTGCGTGCTGCTCATTTGCACTGGGAAACAAAAACTAATAAACATAACGAACATTATAATAAAAAGATGAGGAACTGTGAAAAGATGCATAAAAGGAAAATAAATTGCAAATTACGCGGAATTGTAAAGAGTTGTTGTAGCACAAAAGATGCGGAAAACGATAGAAATGCTATTTACCGGTAAATTTCAAAAGGGGGGCAAAACGAGAAACGAAGAATGGATGATGATGACGGTTGTGATGTCGAGAGGTAACTCTTGCTTTGCCAGACTGCATCTGTAGATGGAAATCAAAAAAACTGCTAGCTTAGTTATTTGTAGGGTAAGGTCACCTGAAATTGATTGACTAATGTTGATTGCATAATATACACAATTTTTCAAAATTGCCTTCTGTGATGGCTGACAGTGCCATCTTCATCTTGTTTTGACACCAGCAACCTCGGTAAGGAGGTCCCTTAAAGGAAATCATGCTTCCGATTAGCAGTGAAGGCCAGCCGCCAAGTGTCACCACTAGTCACCCTTATCGTCCTCTAGTTCACCGTCAAAATTCGTAGAACTAACATATAGTAAATATCTTAGCAACTCCAAAACGTGATTTATGGTCCTTTTAAATTTCCTTCTCCATTTTGATCTTTTGTCGACTTGGGACGTCCAGAGTGAGGTTTGTCTGAGTCGGATTTCTCTTCTAAACCTTCATCTAAATCTTAAATGTTGCTGTTTCTTACTCACTATGCCACTCTGTGATGTTAAGTTTTCCATATTGTGGTTTTTTGAAGATCTGCTTTTTCAGTAAGGGCTTGTTGATAAAGTTATCATGGGGTCGGTAACTTCACATATAATCAACTCACGACTGCTTTGACTTTTTCTTCTCAACTTTAAAGCTTTTCCTCATTTGCTAGCTGAAAGTCTAAAGGTAAGCGTTAAATTTTCCGCTGGTTTTTGAGGAAATGTTAGTTCGGCCCACAGGAACACTGAAATGCATCCATTAATGTAGGCAACCATACAGTAACGACTGATCACTGCGTCAAATGAACGCAAAAGGCATATTTCCGAGGATAGAACTGCAGAGATGGGTTCAGTCCTCGTCTTCAATTCGATGCTAACACTGTTCCAAAATGTCAGGAGTTTTGTACTGAATTAGGCAAGAAGTCTGGGAAAATTGTATGGTAGCATTCACATAGTGTAACGAATCTACCATATGGTTGCCATTTCCCCTGGTGGTGTCTAGTGCGTCAACCCCACCTATTCGCCATCATTCGCGGTTACCTGAAATGCCTTTCAGTTCTCTTGATGGCTTCCCGATACGCTCGTACTCTTTCTCTACTGTTTTGCGCCAAGTGCCTTTGAGACGAACCACTCGGAGACGGCGTAGCCAGTAATGCAACTGTTGCCCCTCCACAATGTATGAAGTATACACTGCGAGTGTTCGAAGGTTGAATTTTGAATAGAGTCCACTATAAATTTGATCTCATCCCAATCCTTTTTCTATCCTTTAGTCCCCTTCTATCACCCATAGATCGTGAACAGGGCATGGATATTTGCTCTGACTCTTCTTTCATTTCCCACGAGAAATTGAAAAGAAGGTATCATTTTATCAGCCAAAATGGCTCTCGGCATCAGCACCATAGTAACAAATCTTGCATCATTTAAGGCAGATCCCATTAGATATGAACATATGACTTAATACATTGGAATTCCACTTATTCCTCGAAGCTCCCTTTTACACCCGCAAAAATTAGACAGATTAGAGATGTTCTGCATCCCCCGTTCTGGCTTCATACTTACGACATACTGACTCATCAAACATACACAGGAAAGGGTGTCTTCACTTAGAAATTGTTGTGGCTTCGCATAGTTAGGTCACTTGAACTCTGGATAAGCTCATATGCCCACCGCCCATTTTTCGCTTGTTATTCCCCTCCTCACCAAGTAGATGTCGTTCTTTTCGATATATCTCCTCCTGCACAGGAGGTGAAGTGTCACTGCCGGAAATAGTCCAGACTATGTGCTCTACTGTGGATGAGCGTCGAGGCTGCCCTTGCTCGCGGTGAATTGAAACTGATCTCACACTCGCTATTTCCGTAATCCCATTCAATCTTTCACTTTTCCATTAATTTTGCTGATTCCACTGCGAACGCGCACAACCATCCTGCGACCTACTTTGTGCACCACTACTGCGCCTTCTACGCCTCTACTAAGTGCAGGCGGTACGGAATCTCTCGTCTTTCTCTTCTTACCCCTTCTTTGATTCGATTAATATCGGCCCTGGTCGCCATGGACTTTGTAACCTCTTCCTTATTATAATAATATTAATCGTCAATGTATCAATCCAATTGGATCAGGACCTGAACTATGTTAGAGTACTGTATTTAAGACTGTAACGGCACATTACAGGATTATAGAACCTTGTAGAAGGTGTTGTGATCAGCATTGCGCTCGCTGGTGATTATTACCATGATTTGACTCAAGTACGCATTCAAAGCTGAGTCTCCTGGTATCCGACGTTAAGTCACGAAACAAATCCCACTGCCACCAGTGAGATTTGCGCCGCGAGCTTCCGTACGACAGCCTAGTGCTCTAATCACTGAGCTATCCGGCTTATTAACTGCAAACAATACATCTCCATCCTCTGCATATAATCTTCAAAAAAGAGTAAACAAGTCTTGAAAAATGCTAGTTTCCTCACCTTTGGAAAGAATTTTTTATTATCCCTTTCCTCGAAAGCGAAAATAAGCCTATAGAAAGGTAAGTCCAATCTGTCTTTTCTCATCTTGCTTCAAACACCTCGGATGATATCTCCTTGGCTAAATATTACATCGTGATTTTTCTAATGCCGTTAACCACAATACAACTCAACTTCGCCTTTCTGAATCGCGTCAGGACTTTCGTTCTACCTATCAAACCGTTCGTGCACCGTTTTTATTCATAGTTACTCATCCCGTTCTTTACTTCCTCTGGTGCTCCCAAAAGCTCGATAATCGGCTTCTTGCTACCCCTGTTTGTGGTTAATGATGTTCATTTCATCATCGCCAGTCATTTTTGCGTTACGACCTTAAATTATTTGCCCCTGTTTCGTCTCCGCTAGGTAGTACTCTCTTGCAATCCAACCTAGAAACATTGGTGCTCAGTTAGCAAGCTGACACTCAATGTCAGCAAATCCCAGTGGATGTGCTATTCGTCCTCCCCAACATTTCTTTTCTACTCTTTTAGCGGACAACCCCTTTAACTACTGACTTCCTTTGAAGACTTTGCTCTGATCTTCGATCAAAAACTTCGTTTTAACTCCCACTTAATTGATATCATCAGTTATGACTCCAAAATGTCTGGCTATCCTACGTTCCCCCTCTGACTTTATCTCAATCTAACCCTCCTTATTACTTTTTAAATCTCTTGTCAGAAATATCTTTGAACACTACTGTCCAGTCTGGTCTCCCCTCCGCAACTGACGTGTCTGTCGTGCTCTCGAAACTGTACAACGGAAATGCACCCGAACCCCCTTTTTCATAAAGAACTCTCACATAGTTGAAATTATTGCTGATATCGAGACTCTGCAGATTTTTCCTCCTTCTAGGCTTTTTTAGCTTAATTGAAAACAGTCAGGATGTTCCGAAAGTCAGGCTGCAAATCTGAAAAATAACCGTCACTCTCGATTCCTTTATATAGTCTGTTATGCATTGTAGAACTTCGACTATTGTTTACAAGAATCAAACAGATTTGTAGATTTGTAGGTTGGTGACTCAAGGAGTGGATTATTTTGCTTGGTTACCAGCAGCGTTTGCACTTTCGCTAAATAAGGGAAAACTCATTCTTTTAAACAGTTTGTCATGGTTTCGTAACATCCTATTCAAGCGTCTTATTTGGGACCCGATTAGTGGCTATATAGGGACGGAATTCTTTTGCTGCATCTTCAAAAATCGATATAGCCATCGGAAAAATAATATCATAGTACATGAGAAATGCCCTTTTTCCCTTGACTGTCAACACTGCAGGCTTATATACACCTCCCCATAGGTCGTAATGTGCCTCTTAGCAGACGCGCGTGATTGAGTCCTTTTGCTTTTCCTAATGTCTCCTTGAAGCTTCCTTCGTTCGTGCTTTTACTCAAAAAAGCGTTGTTATCGGCTGCAACGTTTATTCGATGTTGGCAGGCGGCAGATAATTTGATGATCTCGGCATTTTACCAGAAGTTAGGTTTATGCCTTTGGAGTATGAGTTTTGCTGCATAGGGACACCAGACTTTCGATATGTTCGTTAGGCATTCTTTAACGAAAAGTCTATAGCTGTTCCGATAAGTTCGGTATTCTGCAGTAATACCTCCAAGAACGGCTCCCCTCAAGTAATTTTGATAACAAGCCTGACCTTATTGTTCTATTAGAGCCTGCCTTTTTGTCACACGAATCCTCTTGGAAATAGTCGCACCTAATGGACACGAGATTCACTGGACATTTAGAAACTGGGAAAACCCCGGATATATCTAATAGTATAATTCTGTATAGAGCACTACAGCTTCTCCCTCAACGATTTACTGGGGCATAAAATTCATTTCTGGAACTGAGAAAACAATTTAGAGGAACACTCACTACACCGAAGAAGAGTAAGACACCTTAGATTTGGCAAAACAGAAGGGAAGGGCAATAGTGTTCTTTAAAAGACCTTTGAAGTTTGATTCAACCGGTTGCTGGGGTCGGCTCATAAAGGCTCAGAAAGCTGAAGAATGACATAAGGTTGGCTAAACAATCATCATGGAGACCCTTTTGCGAAGAGACTAACTCTCTTGAGGCAACCTCAAAGCTGACGCGGATCCTTGTCGAAGAACGTAGCCAACAGCTAAGTTATCTACGTTTACAGAGCATAACACAGAAAGCGATAAAAAAAAAACCGCAAACCATTTGCTTTAAGTGCACTTCACAGGCAGCAACAGGCGTCCAACATTTCATATCAGGGTTCGGCGGGTATACAGCCTTCAACCGAGAGACTGGACTCAGGCATGTAAAGTGGTATCACTGGATCGAGTAAAATCAGCATTTAACTCGTTCCATAAATACAAATCTGCGGGTCCGGATGGCCTTATTCCTGCGCTAGTATTAGAGCGAATTGGTTCCCTGAGTCTATATATTCGATCGATTAGGCTAATTTCCTTTCTACTAAAATAACTGTAAAGCTAGTAAATTGGTTCATAAGATGCTTTCCATCGACATCGAAGAGGCCTGCAATTCGACTCATTCTCAGCGATTTGTGGCGCAGTAAGACAGCCTGGAATTTATTCGCTATTAACTACTTGGATATTTTCCATGTTGGAGTGAAAAAACCTCCACATAATGGTCAGCCAATCTATTGAGGCCGGCATCTACTATGGCTCCTAGTAATAGACACCTTGCTGTGACTCCTAGAAGAGGCAAAAGTCTTCGCACAAGCATTTGCGGAGTATGTAACAGCTTGAATACAACTCTGTATACCACCGTAGCGGACTCATGGTCAACACTCGGAAGACCGGACTAGTTATGTTCACAAGGAACGTTAAAGGGGACAGCTACACGCTCGGTGCGTTTTTAGGGGCGAAAATCCAGCTGGTACAAACAGTCTAATATTTAGGAGTGCACCTCTGCTCCAAGCTAACCATAGCAACAATATCAGACATCCTACAAATTGTTGTCGCTGGAATGCGATAGGTTAGACCTGGGGACTTTCACCACAAGGCAAATTCAAAGGCACAGTTGCCTAAGTAGTACTGGAGCGATAAGTACTACGCTACCGCAACACTAGAAGCTCTCCTAAATTACTCCCCCCCCCCCATCCATTTCAAACAAATATTTGGGACAAAAATGGCGAGGTCGCACCAATCGAATTTGTTCCGACAATTGTGCAGCATTATTAACACTAAACAACCACCACATATCAAGCCACTTTGTGTGGGGTTGCCAGCAGCTGCTGGTGAAACTTGGCCAACTGAGCATTCGAACATGGAACAGTCTGGATCCACAATTTTGGGCCAATTTGGCACAATTGAAAGAAAGTGTCTAGTGTTGCCTATATGAGAAATCTAAGCTTCGAGATTCATCTACCTAAATTAGGTTAATACTAGTGTGCTTAGTCTCATCCTGGGAGTGCAAGATCTTACGCCAATATGAAGGATAATATCGGGCAAGATATAGAAAAATTTGATGAAAATCGTATTGTGGCGCAGCAGGGTTAAAAACATTCGAAATTTATTTCGAATGTACGCTTTAATTTAGCAGAAAACCAGAAAATGTTCATTTTAAGTCTAATGAAAAATAATCAAAAAATTTGATTTCGTATTTTATCTGAAACTAAAATAATAATTAAAAATGCAAATCATTCAACTTATCGCATTTTTGATGGACGTTTTCATTCAAGTTGATCAAATTTGGAGATCTAAATAAAAGGAGGACATATTGAGCAAAACGTCATCGAGCAAACAGGTGTGAATAGTTCTGGAATAATTCCTGCGAGCTGAAAGAAACAATTATGAGAAGAGCGAATGTTAAGAGAGTGACACAAAATTCTTAAAAAGGTGACCCCGACGTGATAAGGCAATTGGGTGAGAGCAAGATCGACGACGACTTGATTAAGTCGCTCTGGCTGCGACGACTTCCGGAGAGCACTCAGATGGTCTTGGCGTGCGTCTCCGATTCTTTGGAGGCGTTGGCCGCCGCGGCTGATAAGGTGCATGAGATGCACGCGCCTCTCAAGATAGCAGCGGTTCAGCAGCCTTCAGAAGAAACAAGCGAGCTGAAGCGTGACATGGCCGCTCTTGTGACCAGAATGGCGGAAATGAGGGCGACGCTCACCGTTCGGGCAACAGGTCGTGAGCTCCCTCGCGGTCTACCGCTCGAAAAGGGCTATCGGGTAGCAGGTGGTCAGGACAGCCTACGGACCCAAGCATTTACTGGTACCATCGTAGATTCGGCGAAAAAGCTACCAAATGTATGTTCCCATGTAAATTCGCGCCTACCACAAAAAACTAGGTCCGCGGGGGGTCCTGGCGACGGCCACCCAGAACGCAGCGCCACGTCGTTTAACAATTTATGACCCTCTCAGTAGGCGCAGACTTCTTGTGTCACTATGGGTTGCTGATGGACTTGCAGAACAGGTCCCTTATAGAGTCCACAAACAATCTTAACTCCTCAGATAATATTTGTAGCAAGCCGGCATATATACATATACGGCGAAAATTAGTTGCATAAGTCTACTGTATTACATTCACCTACGTTAACAATTACCCAAACTTTTTTAATTAGGAAAACTCTTGGCTTGACTTGGCTGACAAAAAAGAAAGTATAGTACGTCATTTAACAAAGTTAAGCGTTGTCGACAGTTACTGGTTTAGATGGGGACCAAATGAGAACATTTATTATAATTTAAATTTTCTAGCTACCCTTGTTATTTATTAAAAAAATTCTGTCACAGAGAATAAATAAATGGACATAGATTGTAATAATAAATAAAATAGCTAATTTTTTCTATCCACTTTTAATATCTATACCTATTTTGATTGAGAACTTTCACCATGAAGGCAGGTACATGTAAGTGGACGATTCTCGATTTTGTTGAGTTCACTTTATCAGAGAATCCTTCCTAGAGCCGCTTTTTAAACATGTGAAAGTTTATCTCGCTACAATTTACGTTAACCCAATTTACAACATATAATCTTTCATGACACGTCACTCATTTTCGCGTTTTCAATACACTATACATTTCGAAAGCATGTCAAAGTGAAATGGAGTTGAAAAGTATTATCCATTTTGGTCACATTACCGTACATAAATACTTCGGACTGAATAGCACTATTGCGATCATTTCTAGCCTCTTTTTGTTCCACGTCAAATTGCATGGCATGGGAATTTATGATAAAAATGCCGCGAATGCAGAATAACCTTTCCCCGATTGATTTATGGCCTATAGTCCCAGTGAAGAAGTTCGTGTTCGCAGATACAAGCATCTGACGAAGATCTATCTACGCCAAGTGCGTACATCCTCGTCGCTATACAATTCAAATGTGCTACGTATTTTACAAGTAACAAGCTGCAATCTTTCAGGGGCTGGAAAAAGATTCTCTCACAATCTCATAGATGTCTTCCATGCATCATGGATAGCGTACGAATGGATGGATATTGAGGAAGATATGATGAGCTGGCTAACTAGATGACTAACAGCAACACCAGCGTCAATCCGACATAATATGCATGTGGTTCTTGCTGCGGTTTAGACTTCAGCACAATTGAAAGCTAAGTGCATACGTAACATGCTAACTACCGTAAAAACTGGGCCACAATGTCTGGCTCCCGCGCTCTTGCATTTCACCGGAGAAGAATGGCTAATGCATGTTTAATTGTTAGACAAAGTTAAAAGGTTTTTCTGTCCTTTGCGTTTGTATCTGCCACAAGATCTGCTTGGATACGGAGTTATTTATTTATGCGTTGTTTGCATGACAACGAAAGTAAGTACGTACGTAATATGCTGTCTGCGATTCGTTTATTAGAAATGCAATGGAAAAAGTTGTGGATGTCTGAAGAAATTCCTTGTTAAGTGGAGAGTTGTGGTAACAATTGTTCAAACCACTTTATCTGGAAGTCATGCAAAAGATGCATATCTATGATAGGTATTACGGGTTGACTCTGGTGTCTTTAATTCGCACTTAATAAGAACAAGGCATTAGTCATTCTTATATTTTTTATCTTTTAGTGTTCTGTGGAAATTTAGTTTGCACAGATTGAGTATGGCATAATATCATGTAATATACATTCCTTTTATACAATATGGTATTCAACAACAAATGGATGCATTGCGTAAGCTCCTCTTGAAAGCCATTGTCTCCACGCTTGCCGGAAGTTCATTGATTTATGCTACGGAAACCCTTGCTGGTGATTCGAGCTTACATTTAATATCAATTTACTGTATTCATTCTCATTTTAACATAAAAAAATACGGAAGTGCCCCAAGACTGATGTAAAATATTTAAACAGAATCCCGCCTTCCTTCAAGGACTAGAACTATCTCGAAGCATAAACAGGTTTGGTATAATGGCAAAGAAGTTGACATTAGAATATGGGTGCCAAAGAGAAAACAAGATATTCCAGGGGCTGAACATTCTAGTTGACAATTTATTCTGTTCCTATTTCATAGGATCGGATCAGTATGAGAAGCTTCAAATTCCTTACTAGATTGAATGCGGGCACCCAACAGAGCCTATTTCAGCTTATAAAAACTGTTCCTTTATTCCGCTCGAAACGTCTCACCATAGGGTCAAAGCTCTTACTGTACAAGATTATGATCTTGCCAGTCCTCATGTATTCCTCGGAGACTTGGGTTCTTAACGAGAAGAATTGCGAACTCTTGGCCGCGTTCGAGAGAAGAATCCTCCGAAGAATTTTTGTCCCACTACATGAGAATGAACGACTCCGTAGCCTACATAATAACGAAATCTATGAGCGATACCATGACCGTCAAGTTGTGCATAAAATCCGGCTCAATAAGTTACGGTGGGCGGGTCACTTAATCCGTTTGGATGAGGATGATCCCGCCCGGAAAGTCTATAAGGGCAATATCTATGGTAGAAGAAGACGAGGCAGACCCTACCTAACATGGAGCGATGGCGTAGATCAGGATACCAGACAGCTTTTAGGGATAACGAATTGGTGGACCTCCGTACAAAACCGAGATGTCTGGAGTTCCTTACTAAGGGAGGCTTAGACCGGATACCGGTTGTTGCGCCGTTGATAATGATGAGTTGTTCTATCCTTGAGTGCAAATTCCGTTTAGACGAAAAGAAACTCTTCTTTCATTCCTCAGGTTAAGCTAATGACAACTTTGACAATTCCTTCATTTAACATATAACTCTCTGTAGTTCCCTGCCACTTATTTTTCTTACCATGAATCCAAATGCCTGGAAACTATGTTTTGCTATAACTGTTGATGGGGCTGTCTGAAATCAGCTATGAAAAGTTATCCTTAAAACAGAGAAAGCCACCAAAAATGACCGGACAGACAAATTGGGCTACAACGAAGTATAGCTCTACTGGAGTATTCCGACGACATATTTTAGCCAGGTTCAAAGAAGTTCTTGAATACCTCAGCACCCCCTCGGCTTCATAAACAATAATTCTGCGTATCTAAATGATATTGCGCTTCGAGTTCGCACAAGTGTGGATTTAAAATCTAAAAATGTTGGGGAAAGCGTGAAAATTTTGAAAACGAATGAGAAACTGAAGTGGCAAAAAAGGCAACTTTTTTGTTTGAAAATAGGTGTCCGTTTCGTCGTCAGGGCAGAGTGCCTGATGAGTTATTTTTGTTCCCTGACGTTAGGTAATCCCCAAAAAGATTAGTCTGTACAATAGGAAGAAGGAATAAGTCGTTTCTCATAGAAGTGCGGCAGGCCATTGAATAAAGGAGGAATTCAGGGTCAAACTATTCTCAAATGAAAAAGTTATTTTCTAGGCTCAGACCCGCCAAGGTCTTTATAATTCACACTCATATCAAATTCTTGAATATATTCGCAGCCAGCAGCATCCGTATTTCTTTCAGTCAATTTGTGCGGAGTAGGATTGGCAACAAAATCGTTGACTTTTAATTGGATAGTTTCTTACGATGGGCAGTTAATTTAAGTGCCCGCTGTCAATACATCCATACAATGTTTAGGACGATATATAGTTATTCCTTCCGGGAGAAAAGCTGAAGAGTTAAAGAGCTTCACAAACGTTTGAATTTTATCAGGGAACTCCTCCAGTGATGTCCTGTGCCTGAGTTAGAATCGTTTTAGAAATGAAAGTTGCTTCCCGGCTTTTTCAACAGTCCAAGATTCGGCAGGATAGCCGACGGTTACGAGGAACCATATTGTGACACACATAGACAGCGTTATGAGCTGCATCACCAAAAATTCAGTGTTATTTACCTCTGTCCTGGGTAATGCACGAGCCACAAAAGTCCGAACTGATAGTCCCCAGAATGAGAATCCGGACTAGTTATCCACTGCTCCCACAGGTACGCGCGGTGCTCTGGGGTAAAACTGGCACACGGACGAATGAGTGGTGAAAACCACTATTGAGTATACCACCTCTTTTTTCGGCTGTATGATACTTGTGAAGGCCATTTTCGGGACTCTTATTATAAGCACATTGATTTACCAGGAATGCCTGAACAAATGTTTTTGCTTCGGAACGTTGGGTTTTTAATTGCATTTTCGAAATTTATTTGTGTATCCTGAAAGAAGAAAAAGGGTTTTTGATTAGTTTTCTAAATAACCGGCAGTAGCAATTACATAGATCTGAATTCAATCTAGTGCTAGGTGGCTGTCTGCTAATAAATAGGCTTTCGTAGGCGTCCAGCTGGTTAATTTTTCTTACCTGTTTTAGTATCTGCAGATCGTCGGTGCTTATTTTCTGTAAAGTAAAAGAGGGACGAAGACGGCTACGATTTCGTACCAGGGCAGAAGCAACTCATCAAACGCTCCCTCACCTTTGCCCTGGGAGCAGCGTGACCGAAGCGGCTCACTTTTAAAATTCTTGTTTGTCGTGTTTGGCGAATTATAAAAGGGAGCGTATAACATCTGTGACCCGCTTCGGTTACGCTGCTTCCAGGGCAGCGGTGAGGTAGCGTCTGACGATTTACCTCTGCCCTGGTAAGAAACCGCAGGCCTCTTCGTCCCTCTTTTACTTTTTTAACCTTGGGTGTCAAACTCAAAAAAAGGAGTCCATGGACCATAAAGAGTGGAAGCAAGTTTCTCTCCATTTGGTCCAGTCTGGAATCAAGTGCATGCGGACTTAGGATTCCCAAATTCCTAACAAAAACCTATTTTATGGCTGCGTTTCACCATATGCTTAGCTACCATAGATATTGTGGGTCCTCGGGAATACTTGATAGCCACTTCTGCCTCCTTCAGAAGCTACCTAAGTTTAGTGATTACCAGCCTTTTTTTCTGTCCTGGACACTTTCGGACAATCTAAGCAAGCGATTTTATAAATATCGGTCATCTCATCTCCCGTTTTTCGGTTCTATTCCCTAGCAAGAGATTTTAGCTGGTTGATTCGACTTGATCCTAACAATTGTATGTCGAACCTTTTCAATGTGCGTTGTGTATGCCGTGATAGATTTGAAAAGGTGACGCTTGATCCTCTTAGTATGGTAAAAGTTGATTGTTGGCTGCACAGTGTATTGAGGCTATTCCGTTCTATCCTTCGTGCGTGTCTTCGGATAATCTTATCTATGGTGGTGCTGTTGTATTGGTTCTTCCTTGCAGTGTCCATAATCTATTGTTTTCTGATCTCGAAGTCTTCCTCTGTGAGTGGAATTTTCAGAAGGCAGTGGATCATTGTACCATAGGCTGCCATTCTATGTTGGTAACTATGGGACGAAGCGGCCGGGATTGTCCGCTGGGTGCTGGTGCTATAAATAGAAAAAGAAAGTTATCCATTGTAACGTTTGATTAACATATCCAAGAAATGCAACTGGTTATCAACTTCAATCTTTTTTTGAGCGTAGCGTGTTGATGTTTTTTAACATATTGTTGATATTTGTTTCTAGGATCACGCCCAAAATATCATCCAAATACTTCAACCGTATATTTGGCAGTAATCCATCCTACTCCATTTTCTCCTCCGGTGATGCCACAAAGATTTCACTTAGGAGTGGGGAGAGGGGGTTACCCATCGCTACACCTGAGGTTGTTTTAAAATCTTTTCACCGACTAGCGCTATTTTGGGTGACCTTCTTTTATTGCAAACTTGACCCTCGTTGAATCGCTTGACAATAATCTGATACTCAGTCTCATTCATCGATACACATAGCAGTTTCATCAGCTTGAAATGCTAGGTTGGATAGGGCAAAATCTTATATGAAGAATTTGAATTGACTTGTAATATGAATTATTAATTATGGTGTAATGAAACGAATGTTGTATTATGATGAAAAGATATGTGGAAGAAATGAACGTATAGGGTATTGGCAAGGGGGGGACTTCGACCCCTAAAAGCATTTTCTTCTGACCCTGGTAAGACTCCAATGGCTGCATTCTATCGGCACTACGGCAATTAAAAATACTCAATTGTTGAAAAGTGTGATTTTGGTTAATTATAGCACTTTGTTTTCAAACAATGAGGGCTGCACAGGTATACGGATCCGTTTTCGAAAATAAAACTTCGTACAGCAATGGTGTTTGCAAATACTTTCTTGCACTCACAGCTTTTCAATAACCGAAAGCTCCTGGAACAGCATGCAAAGTTAAAAAAGGACGATATTTAACCCTGTTCATGGTCAAAAGTATCTAAAATTTAAGTGTGTTCCTGCCCTATTTCTGGCGAATAAATTATTTGAAATAATTATACGGTTATTGGTTGGTTGGGATCGTCTAGCATTTTTAGTTTTATTCACACATCAGTTGATGCAGACTTAGGACTCCCCAATCCCTAAAAAAATTCACATATGCCTATATTTCGGGAACAAATTATTATCTTCGTCATTGCTTCACATCCCAACAAGCCTTTCCACGATTCCTTCTCGATGTATACTGTAAAAGCAGAGAGATAAAATAAAAAACATCCTTCAGCCTTTCGTTCACTGCTATCCGACAGGTAATGTGATGCATTGAAGACTGCTGCCACACTCAAAACAACAAGAGTTGAAAACCGTTCCAACAGTACAAAACTGGGCAAATATCCATTACGTTTAGAATGCTATACGTATTTGCGCCATCTTATACTCTTGCAGGAGATGGGTGTGTCGAAATCGCCTTATCCTATCAGATCCTTTCATTGCAGGCTAGTTAATACCGGGGACCAGTCTGTTCTAGCCCTGTAAATTGGGGCTTAAGGATACACTCAAAGTATTCCCTGCTTGTCGTAAAAGGCGACTAAAAGGGATAGAAATTTGTGGGCTAACAACATCCAAATTTCAAAACTTTACTGCTACCGAAACATCAATAATGCCTCAAATAAGTTCTGACCTCACACCCAAGACCTTCGGCTACCGAAAACAAATTATGATTGAATTCTGGAATGTGCACACGCTCCTCGACAGTGGTGTTCGAGGTTCCCAACAGTGCTCGTTATCTCCAACTCGAGCAAGAATTCTAATGATTTAACTGGACATTCTGGCCCTAAGCGAATTAAAATGGTGTGGCGGCAATATGCTTCCGTGGTGAGTGATCTGAATACCACCGAGCGCTCTGACAACAACTTGCTCGCACACGTGATGGGGAAGCGCACTCTTGGTGACCGTAACGAGCTTACCATAAGATCAGTTGTATTACATTGACCGAAATTGTACGAACAATCGGATTGATCATTTTGCGATCAGCAGCAGATTTGAGAGTTGTGAGGATGTGTATAGCAAGAGAGGCACTGACGACGGCGTCAAGAGGGATCACCATCTGATGGACGCTTATTTTCGCTAGCGTGTTGCCTTCGGCACTCATCGCAGGGTTGAAGAGCTACGATACCCCGAGTTCAACATGGAGTGCTTATATGATCCAGCTGTCGCTCAACAATGGGGAGCTATCCAATTGGCCGGACAACAGATACACTGGGTAACCCGCCTGAGAATATCGGTGAGTATTGGGCCTCCATGCTCTTTTCTTGGGCGCTACATACATCGTCTGCCAGATCCCGAAGAGGCGTCATAAGGTCAGCTGATTGCGGAATCGTGGTAGCGAGTCGACGAACCGAAGGGGTTCTATTGACCGCTGCAAATAATAGCGGGCGTGACGTGCTCCAATTCCGATACCGAACAGGATCTCTGGAAGTTCAGCGTAATGTGCACCGTGGAAAAACGTAATTTGGTATTGCACTAATCAGGGAATCGGAAAGATTTCGGAAGTGTATACCGCATCGCGAAAGAGCTTACTTGTGGTGGCAAATCTTCTGACGGTCTTATGAAAGAACTCTTATCCGTGATGAAGCGCTGAAAAAGTACTTCAACACGGCCTTAATCCGGGTCACATCTGGTGACGTTCCTCCCCTTCTGCACTAAATGGCTAGCCACCGAAACATGTGGATGTGGGCTATTCCTCTAAGCTTAACGTTCTCCCGCAGAGTTATTAATCGCTGCACCTGCAGTTTTTGAAAATCTGCTACTTCCACTCGTACAGAAATCCTGGGAATTCCGGACGCTTCCAAGACAGTGAAAGAAAGGAATGATCGTTGAGTTTCCAATGAACGGTACCCGTTTTGAATGAGGCAATTGGAGAGTGTACTTAAGAGCTCTCTGCCGACGTAAAGGTAATAGCTGAAGTAATCCTGGAACATACCCTAGAACATCTCCAAACTTTGTTCGGCAGGGAGCAGATTGGTTTGCACTACCAATTCTCTTGCATTAACCATATCAACATTCTATTCTGGAACGGTGCGCAGAGTTTCAATCTTCGCTGCACCTGGTCTTCATCGATTTCGAGAGCGCTTTCGGTAGTGGGTCACCAGATTCTCCCTTTCTACATCAATGGGTAGAGCATCGAAGGCATTAATCAATTTCTGTTATCTAAAAAGCGTGGTGGTACCGAACTGGATGTTTCCCGATGCGTTAGAAGCGCCAGATCTGCTGTCGCTGCCTTGTATAAAATGTAGAAATGCAGTTATTTGAACATCAAGATCAAGTTGAGATTTTTCCGTGTTAGTGCTTTTTCTGTATTGCTATATGGGAGTAGCATATGGAAAACTCCAAGCCTTCATGAACACCGATCTGCGTTGTATCATCGGAGTACGCGGTTTTGATACTTTTTCAACGAAGGGCTTGGCGGGTATACAGGCCGATATGACCGGATGACGGAAGTGGCAGTGAATAGGTCACACATTGAGGAAGGGTGACAAGTACATTACGAGTGCGAGTGCGTCGCCCCAAGTGCATTTGCCGCAGAACGTCAGAGAAGGAACGCAGGGGTCTCGGAATGTCTTGGTGGAGCTGAAGCTTATTGCAGATAACCATTTGGTAATGGCGCGACGGTGTTGACGCTCTATACCTCACCAAAGTGTAAATCCAACCATATATATAAACATTACAACGACGGAATTGTAAAGTAAAATATTTAAAACTAATATGTAAAACTTTCAGCTCGATCAGTACAGAATTTTCGTTGAGCTCATCAGTTGAAAAAATGTAGTTTGAGGAAAAGCGCGTTTAAAAGTTTTTGTTTTGCAGGCACGTCAATGTGACGGGCGCTCTTCTATTCGCTGAAATTTTGGTCCAAAATTTGCGCAATATACTCCCATCATATTCTACTTTCAAAATATATAATATAAAATAGAAAAAAAATAATTTCTGAAAACCGTCGCATAGGAAAACTCTCTTAAAAGCAGTGAACTATCAGAAAGGGACATTTAAATGGTGATTCGGCGGATATCTGCCAAATATAAATTCTTTTACGACCCAAGGATCAAGCTGGGTTTGCAACTACCATTTATTGAGAGGTATATTGCCAATAACCAAATAGCGGAAATCTCGGCATGTGAACTATGAGAGGTTTATAGAGAAATCGATTCCTTGCACACTGTCTTTTTGTTCACATGTTCCAGATCAGCCATTTTTTTGGGCGATATGTAGTTACGCCACTTGGTATGACTTTTTTCAAAAGTCTGCAATCATTTAGATTGCCAGTTTACTACCAGTTGATACCTTCGAATGGTCGAAGTCTTTTAAAATACTAATTTGGTCAGATCCTGGATACTGTAGTTACGTAAATTGAAATTTCATTGTTTCAAGAAGATGATTCCGATTCTATCGCTACTGGAAGAAACTCTATAATTTCATTAATGGCATGTTCGCGCCAAATCTTTTCGGTTTCATGTCTTATTTCCGGGACGGTTTGTTAACAATGTAACTTGCCTCATTCGTACCAACGGGTTATTCTGTATTTACTGCGAAAAACAGGTGGTATTGACTAAATGTTTAAAGGGTGCCGATTGATTCCCTCCCCCTCCAAAATGGATGAAATTTGCAGCTGGTCTTGTTAGAACTAGGAGTCACCTCACAAAAATAGGAATCACCTACCCATTTAGTTTTTATCATCATCATCATCAACGGCGCAACAACCGGTATCCGGTCTAGGCCTGCCTTAATAAGGAACTCCAGACATCCCGGTTTTGCGCTGAGGTCCACCAAGTCGATTATTATTATTATTATTATTATTATTATTATCTGGGACAGGCTTCGAGGGTTCGTTCTACTGCCTCGTAGAAGGTATCCTTCTCCGACTTTGCAGTCTCCTCTGTAGGGGCGTGAACGTTAATGCGGCTTATATTTCTAAACTTGCCTCGCAAGCGCAGAGTGCATAGCCGTTCGCTTATATTTTCGAAGCCGATAACAGCAGGTTTCATTTTTTGGCTGACTAAGAAACCTACTCCGAGCACATAATTTACTGGATGGTCACTATAATATATAGTGTAGCGGCTCTTCTCCAGGAAACCGGTGCCTGTCCAACGCATCTCCTGTAACGCTGTTACATCAGCCCTATATTGGTATCGGGTATCGCAAATCGTTATTCCGTTGTCGTTGCCGGGTTTGTCATTGTGTAATCCGTCCAGTCCGTTGTTTTCCATGTAGGGTTGTCACCCCTACCCAACCCCCAACCTGGAGGACCAGTTGGTACAATTTATCCCGTTTTTAGGTGCGGGAGACTCGTCTTCATCCTTCTCCGTCTGCAGCTTTTCGTTAAGAACGAGCTCTCAGCAGTCACCACGTGGAGGTGGAGATAGGGTTTGCTAGTAGAGGTTGGTGTTGGTTCAGCAGGCATTTCCCAGGTTTCATGCTCCATCATGTGTACCAATCCACGTTTCGCCCTGGGACTTGTACTACCCTTTGACCACACACAGTTTTTATCGGTTAATAAAAACTGTTACATAAAATTACTAAATGGTCATAAACGGATGAACAAAGTTCGAAGGAATTTGGGATAGTCTTTTTTGATTTGAAGGAAATTGATTTAAAATTTTTCTATTCCAAGAAAAGGTGTTAACTTGCCCAATTTTGCATCTACATATCACCCCTTTATCAGATAGATGTACTTCGATCTGTTAAGCACTCTCTCGTATATGTGGTAACATCAGATTATATGGAAACTACAAAAAATAGAAAAAACTCAACCCTTCCCCTTTGATATATGTGCATGCATACATATATAGATATATATACAAAATGAAGGGATTGTATTTACAGCAAGAATCAAAGGGGTTGAGTTTCCTTATTTCCAGAACGCATTAGCGTGAAATGAAAATCCATGTTGATCTTTTTAACGCATTAATGAGAGTAAAATTTTGGATGCAATTTTACAGTGCACGCTTCAAAGCAGAGTTCCTTTAAATATATTTCCCTTTTGTTGTCTGTTTCTCTTCTTAAGTTGTCCAGTGGCAGGCGTAGATATTCGGATGAAAAATCATGGAATTTCCGAAACTGTAGTTGCTTGCATGTTTAGGTATTTTGAGTAAAATGGACATCTTCACCATCCCATCTTTCGCAGACTATGAAAAACCGCCTTTTTATGGTTTCCAATAATGGAAAAAATAGTTTGTTTTTTATGTTTATAAATCCTTTATAGGTCTCTAAAACAAGAAGAATTTCGCTGCCTACGTGGTACAGTTAGATACACATATATATCCAAGAAAAAACTCAAAAGCTAAACATCCTAACCAACTTAGGTATTGACCATTATTTCTACCCATAACTGTAGCACACCTCAATGCAGCAGAACAGCTGTTAACAAAAATCATAACACAAAGACTACATATATCGCGTTGTTCCATCCTTAAATCCATTCGAATCTCATCAAAATGTAAACAGAGAACCTCTTAATAAAATCAAAACCGTCAAGGAAGGGAGTCGCACCGGTTGGAAAAGGATACAAATCCATGACATCATAAATTATCGATAATCACATTCTATTTTGACAGAAGGATATTGCATCGAAAACATTGTGCACTAGATGTGCATACTCATCTCTCACTCGGCGATCCTTGCAGTTTACTTCCGGCCTTTTATCTAATATAGCACAGATACAGAAAGATAAATACCAAACATAATACATATTTGAAATTCATTCGATTCGTTGTTCGCTATTTAGGAATGGAGGAAGATGGGAACAATGCAGTTCCCAGCCAAGCACCCTGCGGTTTTCCTGAGATATATCCCTACGGATTCACACATTGAAACCGCAGTAGAATAACGGCATAAAGTCGTTGGCAAATACGATTATTACACTTTAGATAGAAAGATAGTAGATAGATGAGTTTTTGTGCGTGAAAGGGATTTGTTTGGATTCGGTTTGATGTCCTGTGTGACAATTGTTTAAGGCTATGATGGATAAATGGATTGAGTTTGTGCAAATATTTGAGGAGAGTTAGGCGCATGGATATTATTAATGCGTATGAATACCCATTTCAACATTTTCCAGACATGATGAATGCTCTATTTTGTATTGTTATTACTCAGTTATTAGAACATTTTCAGTCGCTGAAGGAAATATGTTAATGTCTTTTTCACATTCCGATTTCAGGAAATTTCAAGAATTATATTTCCGAGATTGAAATTGAAATTTTAGAAAAGTATTTTTCCAGACACCAATTGTAATTGGGCTGATTACCTCATTACATGAATAGATAAGTTATCCCCTATAGGGTTGTGTATCATATTACAAGTTACCTCCATACCCGAAATCTTATCTATCGATTCCATTGGGCTTTGCATTTAAATTCGTTAAGCGCGTTAATTTTTCCGATTGAAGTTGAAAGATTCAGCTGCCACATAAATCGGCTTCATTTCCCAGACTTAATACTTTAGCATCACTTTGTCCTGCTCTGTTTTTTGTTGCGACAGAGAGGGGAGCACATTATAATTCAATTCGTAAAAATACTTTTGTGCAGCATCCTTTTCGCACTGAGGCTAGTATGCAACGAAATCGTGGTTCTTTCGTAAAATGTGACCTATATACTGCCGTCCTATAATCCACAGGAAGATTCAGAAAGAAAAATAATCCAATCTACTGCGATCAAGATTCAAATAAGACATCATCATCATCAACGGCGCAATAACCGGTATCCGGTCTAGGCCTGCCTTAATAAGGAACTCCAGACATCCCGGTTTTGCACCGAGGTCCACCAACTCGATATCCTTAAAAGCTGTCTGGCGGCCTGATCTTCGCCATCGCTTCATCTTAGGCAGGGTCTGCCTCGTCTTCTCTTTCTACCATAGATATTGCACTTATAGACTTTCCGGGTGGGATCATCCTCATCTATACGGATTAAGTGACCCGCCCACCGTAACCTATTGAGCCGGATTTTATCCACAACCGGACGGTCATGGTATCGTTCATAGATTTCGTCATTGTGTAGGCTACGGCTAGGGGGCCAGAAATTCTTCGGAGGATTCTTTTCTCGAACGCGGCCAAGAGTTCGCAATTTTTCTTGCTAAGAACCCAAGTTTCCGAAGAATACATGAGGACTGGCAAGATCATAGTCTTGTACAGTAAAAGCTTTGACCCTATGGTGAGACGTTTCGAGCAGAACAGTTTTTGGTAGCTGAAATAGGCTCTATTGGCAGCCAACAACCGTCCATGCATTTCATCGTCGGAACTGTTATCGGTTGCGATTTTCGACCCTAGATACGAGAAATTATCAACGGTCTCAAACTTGTACTCTCCTATCCTTATTCTTCCTGTTTGACCAGTGCGGTCTGATGCTGTTGGTTGGTTGGTTTTCGGTGCTGACGTTGCCACCATATATTTTGTCTTGCCTTCATTGATGTGCAGCCCAAGATGTCGTGCCGCCTGCTCGATCTGGATAAAGGCAGTTTGCACATCTCGGTTGGTTCTTCCCATGATGTCGATATCTTCAGCACAGGCCAGTAGTTGGGTGGACTTAAAGAGGATCGTACCTCTTGCATTTACCTCAGCATCACGGAACACTTTCGCGAGGGCCAGGTTAAAGAGGACGCATGATAAGGCACCCCCTTGTCTTAGACCATTGTTGATGTTGAATGGTGTTGAGAGTGATCCTGCTGCTTTTATCTGACCTCGCACATTGGTCAGGGTCAACCTAGTCAATCTTATTAATTTCGTCGGGATACCGATTTCTCTTATGGCCGTGTACAGTTTTACCCTGGCTATGCTATCATAGGCGGCCTCAAAGTCGATGAATAGATGGTGCAACTGTTGTTCATATTCCAACAGTTTTTCCATCGCTTGCCGCACAGAGACAATCTGATCTGTTGCTGATTTGCCTGGAGTGAAGCCTCTTTGGTATGAGCTAATGATGTCCTGGGCGTATGGGGCTATCCGGCCTAGTGAGATAGTGGAGAAGATCCCACAGATAGTACCCAGCAACGTGATACCTCTATATTTGCTACACTGCGTGATATCTCCCTTTTTATGTATGAGACAGGTAATGCCTCTTTGTCAATCGTCGGGCATTGATTCGCTGTCCCATACCTTGAGCACAAGTTGATGAACCACTTGGTGTAATTGGTCGCCTCCATATTTAACCAATTCGGCTGTAATTCCATCGACTCCTGGCGACTTATTATTTTTTAGCCAATGAATTGGACGGACTGTTTTTCCTATACAGACAGTATTTGTCCGTCGTCTTCGGTTGGTAGGACCTCCAACTCGCCGATGTTCTGGTTTTTCAGTAGTTCATCAAAGTATCGCTCCAATACGCCCATTCTGTCGGAAATCAAATTTCCCTCTTTGTCTCAGCAGGATGAGCATCGAGGTGTATAAGGCTTCATCCTGCTGACTTGTTGGTATTGGGGATTTTAGGTGGTGTTGTTATTCGAGCTCGGAGCACCATGCCAACGAGATAGTGATCCGGGTCTATATTGGTCCGCCTATATGTTTTGACATTCATCAAGGCTGAGAGGTGGCGGCGTTCGAGCAACACGTGATCAATTTGTTTGAAAGTGGTCCCGTCTGGAGAGGCCCACTTATGTTTGTGGACCGCTTTCTGCGCAAACCAGGTACTTCTAACAACCATTTCGTGTGACCTTGCTAATTGAATAATCCGCAGTCCGTTATCACTTGTATTTTCGCTCAAGCTATGGGAGCCAATTTATCGCCCGAATACGGGCTCCTTCCCTACTTGGCTGTTAAAATCCCCAAGTATGATTTTGATATCATATCTGGGACAGGCTTCGAGGGTTCGTTCTATTGCCTAGTAGAAGGTATCCTTCTCCGACTTTGCAGTCTCCTCTGTAGGGCGTGAACGTTAATGAGGCTTATATTTCTAAACTTGTCTCGCAAACGCAGATTGCAATGCCTTTCGCTATATATTTTCAAAGCCGATAACAGCAGGTTTCATTTTTTGGCTGACTAAGAAACCTACTCCGAGCACATGGTTTATTGGATGGCGACTATAATATATGGTGTAGCGGCTTTTCTCCAGGAAACCGATCCCTGTCCAACGCATCTCCTGTAACGCTGTTACATCGCCCATATATTGGGACAGGGTATCGGCTAGCTGCTCATCAGCTACAGGGAGCGCACGTTCCATGAGAAAATGCGTAAATCGTTATTCCGTTATCGTTGCCGGGTTTGTCGTTTTGTAATCCGTCCAGTCCGAGGCTCCTGTTGTGGCTTCGTAACAAGTTGTTTTCCATGTAGGGTTGTCAGCCCTACCCAACCTCCAACCTGGAGGACCAGTTGGTACAATTTGTCCCGTTTTTAGGCGCGGGAGACCCGCCTTCATCCATCTCCGTCTGCAGCTTTTCGTTAAGAAAGAGCTCCCAGCGGTCATCACGTGGAGGTGAAGATAGGGTTTGGTAGTAGAGGCATTTCACAGGTTTTATGCTCCATCGTGGGTACCAACCCACGTTTCGCTCTGGGACCTACACTACCCTTTGACCAAATAAGGCAGATGCCCTTTTTCAGAATCTTATTGATTTTCCTGGGAAAGATCTCGATTTAGAGGATTTCCAGAGAAGTCAAAGTAACCGATCAGTCGAAACCTCTGCGGCCACAAGAAACAGGACCACGCAACAGGGAACCAACTAAGCGCAGTGACCTTGTCCCGCTTAAAGGCATTAACGGCGGAGATGATATAGTTTATGTTTAGAGAAGCATTTGATTAATTGTGATTTCTCAGTTACCAACAGTAATAAGGAGCTTACCTGAGTCAGATCAGGGTAATAATCTCAGGGGAACACAATACTAAACACGTAGCCTCCTACAATGTACTGTAGTCTACCATTACGTTCTTGAATGAAGTGCTTATACTTCAAGGCCCTGATCTAATATGGATTGTAGCGCCAAGGATTATTATTCAGACAGAGAACATTAGTCTTCGCCACGACCTCGTTAGAGTTATCCCTTTGATACTGTTTTCCAGGATTTACTAGGTTAGTGCTGAAAGTATTTTTCTTGACGCGAGAACGGCACTCCAGAAGTAGTCAAATTTTAGACCTTTATTGGCGTTACGAACAATATTCTATAACGAAATCTTTTCCTGCAAAAAACGCAGATAAATAGATATATCGGCAGTTCTATGGTTCAGTTGGTTGAGTGTTGAACTCATTGCCCGGATTGGAACTCCATTGATCACGAAGACTAGTATTCGTCCCCAGGACTTGCAAATCGCTTAAGTGCAGCCTTATTCAAAGTTAAATTTACGTTTACCATTTGCCTTTGTGAAACTATCTGGAGTTTGCCTAGATATGTGTAATGACTCATGCTGAATAAAATATTACCAAACAGGCAAGCAGCTACCTAAACTTATCTAGGCAGCCCCGAGGTATAAACTGGCCAAGTAATCTCCTGAATTGGGAACAAGAATACTCTGAATGGAAGCAAATCACTACTTTCTGGTCTTTCTTCTTTTCTGCTAGAAACTTTGTCCAAATCTGAGAATTTTCTTTGGACACTTTATAATAACAGATGTTTCAAGTACAACTAGAAATGTTTGAAAGATGAGAAGAATTAAAAAATATAGGCCCCTATTTCTTTAGTCGACCCTGAAAAGGAATTCAGGACTAAAAACTGAGCAAACCCAAAAAAATAAATAACCTTGGATTGAGTTTTCTCTAAGTATTTGAGAGGGAGAGGGGCCTGACGGCTACGAGGACAGAGTCCAGTACGTAAATGCTTTAAGTGCTATCAAATTGGCCACATAGCTAACACAAGCTCACAAGAGACATCAAATATGTCCCAGAAATATGAAGAGCATGGACATTTTGGCAAAGACCAAAACCCAAGACCAAGACCTGTTCTCCCAAAACATGCTCGATATCAATGTCGACATAGCCATCGATGCGAAAACCGACATAGAGGAGTATAGATAGCGGGCAAAAACAGTAGGACAACGATGCGGAGATATTGAAGATACGAAACAACATCCGGAGGCCAGATTCGCTTATGCCAAGTTAGGAAGTATATACATATATGTACATAGCTATTATGCGTCACCAGCCTCACATTAGAGAAGTCACGCTATTGCTGGAGAAACAATCCTTCAATGCAAACCCCTACATATCCAACAAATTAACCGGCGAATTGAACGGATAGGTAGCAAAGAAACCTATTCTGTAGGAAGGATATTGCTAGAGATATTTTCACACCTGAATGTGGTACTTACGAACTCTGTAAAAGTAAGCGCTATTCAAAGAGAAGAATTGCAACCGATTGGGGACTTCATCTTCGTCAACAATACAATACGATAGTCAACGACCTGCAGTGCCATGTTAACGAGGACAATAGAAGTAGCGATAATCAGGCTACCTCCTTTCAAAACTCAAAACCAACAAACAGGACAACGATGAGCTCGGTAAGCAACAAATTGTATGTAGTAACGTCTAACGAAGAGAAAGACACCTTGCTTTCGGGAGCGCACAAGAATAGGTTTCACAGGTCGTGCAAACATCACAGCGGGCAAGCGATGCCTCTATGCCTTCTTAGGACGAAATCCGAATTTCTTGTGGAAATCAGAAATCGAAATATCGGAAAAACTTCCCCAAAGCTAGGCGGCGTTCTCAGCGCAGAAGAAACCGACCTAAGTTCGAAGAGGTACACGCGTAAGATAGGACTTGTAAGTGGGTATCATGAAAGGCTAAACCGAACATTTCAGGCGGATATGTACCGCAGATGACTCTGATTTAAGGGATGGCAAATACAGGACGGTAATTTCATCACTAAAAAGCCAACGTTCGCCACCGATTACTTGTCCTTAGTTGCTGCAGAATATAGTGAGCACTCTCTTCCCAGAATATGAAAACTATACGTGGCAGTACAAGTAAACCACGACGAAGCTCCTTCGGTGGTAAATGAAGAGGTTCTAGGGACAGCAAAGAATTTGGTTGAAAATAGGACTCTAGGGCTCAATGGCATGCCGAATATCGCCCGAATAGTGGTAGGACAGCACCAAGTGAGCATATCCAACTTTTTACAAAATGCAGAAGGAGAATTCCCCGACTAATGAAGCTACAAAACCTGATACATTCTGAAGGTTTTACTGACAAGCAATTTGGACTTCGGAAGATCAGCCGTCGACGCAATCCGTACAGCAACTGGTCTGGTTCAGGTTGCAATAGAAGAATTGTGTACAATGGTAACCTTAGGAGGATGTGTTGAACTCTGCAAAACGGAACAAGTCGGGAAACCGGAAGCTGGGCGGCTCAGGTATGAAAGGTTTTGTTTGTTTCATTGTGTGGGTATTTTTGAGTGTAGAACTATGCCATTTGTATGTAGCCCGTTAAGAATATGCATTTAGCATATCAGATTTAGTACTTCGGGTTGTAAATTTACACGGTAAGGCAACTTTGAGCTACTGTAACTGTTACTAATATAATAGTATGATTTTGATCAAATTGGAGATAATATGCTTCATATTATATTTTATACTACTACCAACTTTTATAACTCTGACTTAAACTTAAGGGGGGTTTTACTCAATTTTCCCATAAATACGGTAATATACTGTTATTAACTTAATTTGTGTGATATCGATATGGAGAGTATTTTCAGGCCTGGGTACCGTATAGAGGCAGCTTCATGATTTTTTTCAGGTTTTTCGGTTGGGTAGTTTCTGAGAATGACTTCGTTAAAGAAATCATCACTTTGGACCCCTTCCACTCCCCGCCTTTTTAACAAATCTCGAAACTAAGACCGGAAAGTACTAATCGAGACCTTTCATTTGATACCCCACATGACTATATTTGGTGAAAAAAAATTTTACACCCCCCTTTTACATGTATGGGGACCCCCCCTAAATCTCAACGTAGGAGGATATTACTCACTGCATATCTGGGGGTCCACATTTCCCACCTTCTCACTAAAATTTCGTCTCAATCCGTATAGCCGTTTCTGAGAAAAGTGCCTGTGACAGACAGACTGGCTCATCCCTGCCTTCAAGGAGTGGTTGGAGAGACGGCACGGTGAGATTAATTATAATCTTACTCAGTTTCTCACGGGGCATGGAGCATATCGCTAGTACCTGTTCAGGTTTAAACTAGATACCACATCCGACCAGAGGACCCAGAGCATGTATTCTTCCACTGCCCAAGGTTTGTGGAGGAAAGGAAGAACCTAGAGGAGACTCTAGGAGAGGTTCTCGTACCAGAGAATCTGCTGCGAAGAATGTTAGCATGTCAGGAAGACTGGGATGCGATCAACTCCCTGGTCGTAACTATCCATAGCAGACTGCGAAAGGCAGAGGAGACCAGAAAAGCGCGGTTATGTACGCCGCGTAGAGACGAAGATAGACAGACATTGAACCGATTTTAATAAGGTTTTGTTTTACAAACAAAACCTTAAAAATTTGGCGAAGCCATAGTGGCACTACAAGGCCCGATGTAGATTGTGCTTGCCGACTTTTCCTGGGGAGAAGATCGTATTGCGACTCGGACGCTGGAAGCAAATATGCCGGAAAAAAACCTTAATAAAAACGGGGTACTTAACGTCCTTTGTTTTACTGGGTTCTTTGTTGGGCTGCATTTGGTTCGTATTTCAAAATTCAACTTGCCATTCTTTGCTTCCAAGTTGTCTAATTTACGTTTTTCTCAAAAGTGGAAAAGACATCCCAGAATATATTGTTCTACTGCGTTTTTAAAATTTCACTACGTATATTGATGCGGTCGACCCAATGTAGCTTACATATCGAGTGTTGTGCTTAGTATTTTATATTTTGTTTCAGATACTTCAGAGAGTTGAAACCTTTCAAAGTCAATACAATACATCTTAATACCCATCCGGCCGATAATGCATTTTAAAATCCATAAATTTACAATTATCTTGAATATGTGCAACCATCATTTTCTGTTCCACATTCAAAACAGTGACAGGCCAGGCCCTAAATCATCAGCCAATAAGCGAATCATTTAATTACGGACATTGCTGGTATGTGCTCCGGGCAAAATGCTATCAGTCCTGTCATCATCAATTTCAAATGATTCTGATCATGATAATCATTAATTCAAGCAACCATAACCCGATGAGTCTTCGGAGCCAGCATAACTCGAGAATATGCTCCCGACCCTGTGACCTATTAAATAGCCCGCGCATGTGTCTCAATAAGGAACATGCGTCCATTATGGAGCGAGAATGGCTTTCAGCACACTTCTCTCATCAATGATGAGCTGATTTGATTCGAATCAGATGAGATGTTGGAAGCCATTCGTGTGCTCCTATTCAAGCTATCATTTTAATTGATACCAGAGCAACCATCATCAGCCATGACATTGACCGGGACTATTTGATGGCCATTATGTCATCTTGAGATACTCAACTTTTCCGTATTGATTGGGACGGCTTTACTTTCAAATTGGTAATAATCACTCTTTTAAGGACACTCTTATCATAACCGGACCATGCAGGAATTACCGGAAACTGCACGAGCTCTTAGATGTTATCTCGTCAGCACAACTATGCGGTATCTGTAAGATTGTGACTTGTCTCCTTCCCACAAATGTCGCGTTGGTTTCAAAGGTGTCTTATCGAACCCTAGAATCAAATAATGTTAAATTCATATTTCCAATCATAGGCCATTAAGAATAATCGATTCACGCACCTTGGATCGATTTAATGCATCTCATGCACAGTAGCAAATCTGATTGCCCCATTATGCAAATTGCGCGAGTACTCAGCGTTTGGTCGATACTTTGCTGGTGCAACGAAGGTCGCATTTGAGCCGACTTGAATTCGACTCCGCATACTCTCAAGTTTTCCCCCAAAAAGTGTGGGCCCGCGAAACTTCTCGCCTAGTCCTATTGGGAATGTGATTTTAATGAAATTCAAAGGTTGACTTTTCGCCTCCTCGCGCTATCTAAACGATGCGTGCATTGTATTCTTTATAGTTTTTATCGTCGCCGATAAACATCACCTGGCGCACCGTAATAGCTAATAGAATACCTGAAAAGTACAGAGGGCCCTTCAGACTGAAGCCCCTTATGGTGCGAGGCTCGAAGGCGGCGGCGCCTGGATCCCTGCTGCGGCGAAAGGGTGTGCCCAGGAGCGACGTTTCTTGTCGCCATTTACTCAACAATCTATTGTACGCTTAGGATGCATAATGGCTTAGAGCACACTATTAACTATTACAGGAAATTGTAGGATTCAAGTACACAATAGTCAGAACATGGTGGAGACCGGATTTGTGTGTTATGACGACTTTTTTTATTGTCACAACCGCGACAATCCAAATAGTCTTCGCGTCGTCGTAATTGCTCCATTGATGGCTGTGATGTGTAGAGAAGCAAGAGAAAGTTGACAAGGTCATAAAAAGGAAAATCTACGACATATCTATTGCACGGGCAAATAATCAAATCAGAAATTTATTGAAGGAAAATTCGTTACTAGTGTGAATTGGTGTTCTCCACCTTCCGATAAAAGCGAAATAACTACTGCAGATTGCGAACAGTGAACGTGTCTCCTTGGCGGGACATATCCACGCTTAGCCTCTTCAAAACACTAGAAAGACGTCCTGCATAATTAATTTCAGTGGATATCAGGAACCGTGTCTGCACAGCATGACATGAGTTTCCGGTGCGTCGTCGTCTGATAAATACGTAACGCTTTATTCTTTCTTCCATACTATCTTCAGCGATAAGAAGACGACAACGGTTGTTCCACTGAGCACATGAGCGACCTGAAAACTAATAATCATAAGCCGCCCTGTCCTGTCAACATGATTCCCGGTCCGATTTACGAATTTTTCGTCAACTCTGTGCCCCGGCTCAGTTGGTGTCAGGGCTAATTCCCGAATCGTTGATCCTTTTGCAAACCTCCGGTCGGGTCGCATCAGCCTCCCATTGGCCAGTGAGTCTGCTCGGCCGGTGCAAGCATTTGTAGCATGTTTGAAAACAACCCATGTATGAATGAAATCTTTATTGGAAGCGCTCTAATCCTATTATGTGAATAATGCAATAATAACAACACATGTCAGCCCAGAGACGTACCAGCGAAAATCCTGTCTTCATACTCCCTTGAGCAGTATTTAAGCATTTGAAATGTGTTGTGTGCTGAGCAGTTTTTTTCTCCTCGGGCTTGTCAATGGCCGTCGTTTTTGTTGTTACTGCCCTTGGACGACTTTTAAACGCTTGGACCACTTCGGCGCGATTGAGGGATTTGGATGATTGTCGTCCCCGGTCCAAGTGAAATGTCAACGGACCGCACCGCTTTCATAATTCGTAATTTTGCTATTTTGGTGATTTTACCTTTTCGGATTCAACATTGTATGCTTTCGATTTTGTAGGTGAGATTATGGTAAGCATGGCATAAAGGTTTAAACCAGAATGCGCAAATAATCTTCATATTTTGGTATGACCAGTTTCACCAGAACATTCAATTAATAGTTGAAATACACAATTTCCGGGGCACGTCATTGTTAGGCATGAAGTATAGAAATATAGTGACGCCAGGAAGGATCATAGAACCGGATATAGAGCGAAAAAATCGAAGGGTGACCCCAGCAATTCTCATGAATTTCAAAAACCATGTACGGTCCTCAATCAGTTTGATTTCACCTTAGGGCAACGCTCTACCTAGTTGGAAGACACACTCATCCTAGATGACACCCAGGCTAAGGCACATGCATTTGGATTTCTCATTCACTCACAAATCCCGTCCCACAAAAAAACCATTCAAGGTGATCCAGATCTACGAAAATGCCGTTTTTTAAAGAACCCAAAATTGTACGGCTACTGTTTATAACAACGTCTGTGAACTGTGAAGAACTGCAACAGATCGCAGTTTATTTTCCTATGACTTCGCACAATTTCTTTCCGAATAGTTAGGATGAATTTGTGAACCGACCGATCCTTCGGCGACTCTTCCTTCTGCTCTACTAGTAATTACACCACTCCATCCTAACTTCATGCCTAATTTCTGTGCTCGGTGGCGTTGGTTCTCTGGTTACTCTCCAACTACTCAAAGACTAAGTCAATACTAAATGGCTAAAGGAGAACGTCTTAGACGTGACACCGGGAAACGCTTCACTTCGGTTTGTTGGTCGTGATGCATTTTTAGTAGGTGAATGTATTTACGCACAAAGTGATTGATTCCCGCAACGGAACGTCGTCGAACTACCAACTAAACATCTCCTCATCGTCAGAGAGCTCGCCTGGAACCGTTTGTCACATTACTTCGGGCTAGCCCCCGAACTCGCTCGCGTTGCGTAGCCTTCAAATCGGGAAATTCCTTTCACCAATGGGAGGGGAGAGGAAGAATTGAACTGCCAATTCAAGGAATCTCCTGCCATCCGGCTCCTCCACCAATCGAGCTCTATCTTCTTTGCAACAAGAAGGACCCGAGCGTAATGGGCAACACGGGTCCACCTGTCAGCGCTCCTCAGAATCTCGTCAATGTGGTCTAGTAAGAGATCCCCTGTGTTTAAATGAAGCTGCTGACGAATCCAAACCTACCTTCCACAAGAAAAACAAGTCGGGAAACCGGAACGGACGCTTGAGGTACAAAAGGTTTTGTGTATTTTTTAGTACGTAGCCCGTAAGATATCCATATATTATGTGAGAGTATCCACTTTCGGGTGATATTGACATTTTGAATCTTCAATTTTCGAAGAAGCAACAACTTTGACGTATTATAACTTTGTTAGTAATAGTGCGATTTCCACCAAATTTGATAAGATCATGCTCCACATTATAGCCTACAAAATTTCGTGGTGCTACGGTGAATTTAAGGGGTGTTTCTAGCCAGTTACAAAAAATTATAGTAATGTACCATTATTAATGCAGATTGACATCCTGGCAACCGAAATGATTAACATTTATAACACCAGGTCCATTTCTCCCTTATCTCAGGTGAAAAACTCGAAAGGGAGAGATCCATAATCAGATGGCAACAGCGATGGCACCAGTCAGAAAAGGGTCATTGGACTTACAGGTTGATCCCTTACATCGGGGAGTGGCTGGAGAGAAAGCATGGGGAAATCAATTGTAATAATAATAAAGGGAGAACCTACTGTACAAGACTATGATCTTGCCAGTTGTTATGTATTCCTCGGAGACTTGGGTTCTTAGCAAAAAACTGCGAATTCTTGGCTGCGTTCGAGAGAAGAATCCTCCGAAGAATTTTTGGCCCCCGACATGAGGATGGACGATTCCGTTGTCTACATAACGACGAAATCTATGAGCGATACCACGATCGCCAGGTTGTGAATAAAATCTGGCTCAATAGACTCCGGTCCGGGGTGGCTGGACTTCCTTATTAAGGCAGGCCTAGACCGGATACCGATTTTTGCGCCTTTGATGATGATTTGACTCTTTTATCGACTCGCCGAACAATATGAGACGCAGGATCGAAATTCTATTTTTAGTCGGCATGACTACTTCGGTTTTTTCCAGTGCAAGGTTCAAACCTTGAGCAGTCGTCCATCCGCTTACCCGTCGCATCAATATGCAAAGTCTGCGTTGCGCCTGTTCGACAGTGCGTCCAGCAACAAGCGCCGCGACATCATCTGCATAACCGACCAGGCGCGACCCTTTTCGCATGTGGAGTTTAAGTAGACTATCATTGGAAGTGTTTCAGGGGTTATGCCCTAGGATGGATCCCTGCGCTACCCCAGACGTGACCCCCATCCTCATCTGACCCTCTAGCGTTTTATAGAACAAGGAGCTGTTTCTCAGATAGTCCCCCAACATCCGTAAGAGATAGTTCGGCACGTGGAAAGTATTATCTAGGGTGTCTAGAATGTCTTTCCATATTACGGGATTAACGGCGTTTCTGAGCACCGCCCGTCGAGCTTGGCAGCTATGTGCTTCCGCTCGACGAACTGCATCCACGGCTTGTATGACAGCATCAACGCTGGATCTTCCTGCTCTAAAACTGAACTGTCGTGGGGATAGGTCTCCAGCGGCGCGTATCGCTTCAGCGAGTCTACTTGTGATGAGCTTTGCGAGCTTTTGCTCAGCAGTGTCAAGCATACCAGCATGGGCGATATGAAGACGGCAACTCGGGGTCACCTTTTCCTTTGCTGATCAGCGCAAACCTCGCCACCTTCCAACGAGAAGGGAAAATACCCGCTTCGCTTGCGTGTAGCGTAGTCGGTTGGGACTGCCCAGAGTTCCCCTGTTACTTCGTCTATGATGTTATCATGGCCTTAGGGCTTTGCTGCTTAGCATCCAAAGTCTTGGAGTCTAACAGCATTGCACTAACCAGAAGTACATTAAGAAGACGTGGTGGGCTGCACTACATTATGAAGACGGGCTATAATGTAGAGCCCCCAATAGCACCTGCACATGCGATTCTTTAGATTCTAAGCTTGGTTTAATTGTATACATTGATCAGCATCGACCCCTAAACTATAAAACCATACAGCCAAGCACATCCAAAATTGAACCATTTAGCCACGATAGGTGAAATTCGAGTATTCGTACCCTGATACTAAATATATTACTTTGCTTTTAGTCACATACCTGACAACTTTCCCAATGCACCCTCTACAGTCTCACTGATAATGGAAGTAAAAATCTCCTTCTGTCCAGTATCCGTGAGGTTTTATCGATCACTGTCACTCAGTGCACCACAGATATGACACTACTCTGGAATGTCCCTTTACCCAGAGTTCTTGTCAAATGGCTCTCTTCTGGATCGGTTAAATACTATCCATTTCGTGGTACACCTCTCCTATCCTATTATGGCTGGAGCCTAGTGGTTTTCACACTCACGTTATTGAAAAATATGAATATTTTCAGGAAGGCAGCTAAGGTATGGTACTTCTTGTCTAAAGACCGTTTTTCCATGGTAATTGCTTTCGAAAAGCGGTTTCTATAGATTTGCCTTTGAGGTACTGCAGGAATTGTACAACATCAAGGTTTGTGCTTATCACCGCTTTCAGGCATTTTATGATCAGCTTATGGCTTGTCAAAATAATGATCCATAATCGACAACTGCGTCCTCTTCGCGAACCGAAAATGTAGATCACTGTCCATTGTGGTTCACGATAGGATTCACAGTGACAACTTAGTTCTCTATCCAACAGTTAGTTATGGATCAAATTCGTTTTTGCACCAGAAAGCTACACATACAACGAGGTTGCTGGGAATACCAACGGTTGTGACGATTTTTCTGGCGACATGAATATTTTCATTTTATTTAGCATGGCTAACGTGCGAAATTTGGTCGAACTACCCCTACGGAAACTAATACGATACTTAATAAGTAAAATTTCAAGGCCTTTGCCCAAGGGGCGCACTCAACTATGCAGATAGATGACTCGTGGCAGCTCCCATAGCATCTAAATGATATTCGAGCCTTTAAGAAGAAGGTTCGTTTAAGAGTTTACTAAATTGGTCACTAGCTCCTGCTTTTAACGCACTTGTCTTACGGCTTACGTTAAACTATTGAAACAAAACCTCTCTAATGGACCAATTATAATTGGCAGTTTTATGCTAGAAACGTTGAACGTTTGAAGCAGTCACTGCATGTTATATTGAATGTGCGGATCTATCTTTTTATCACCCTTTTCTCTACAACTTCACCACGAATATTCCTCCCATATGTAAAAATAGCCACATGCGATAGCTCTACATACCCCGAACAAGAATCCTTACCGCGTTCAATCCTATTTAGAATGAAAAACATTTGTCGCGTGAAAATAATAGAAAATCCTGAAAAACTCATTACATGCTCAACAAATAGCCACAATGGGAACATTTTCGTTGTCCTTTTTGTCAAATTCTGTTGACATCAAAACCGAGAGTACGCGTATGTATCCTGTGTCCTGGTGCCGGTGCAAATTGCCAGGGCATTTGCTCGTTTTTCGTCCAAACAACTCAATTTTCCTCTTTTGCCACAAAAAATATGATTTTCACGCCAGCTCAAGGATTCTATTCTCTTCTCGGTTCACAAAAGGACAACGGCTGTCAATCAGATTTCAAGAGTTAGGAATTTCAGGATCAGATGAATTGACTGAGTTCCGTTCAGCTTTCACGCTCAATGGAGAAAGTAAACAGAAGTTGTCCTTTGTTGCGATGTACGAAATTAATTGGGATTATGTGTTCAGCTAGTTTATCCGATTATTTCAATTATTTTGGTAGAATGGAGGAAAGATTGTCCTTTTTTCGGACGAAGTGACCTGGTGAAGTGATTAAGAGGCGTAAAAAATGTAATTTTTGGTGATTCACTCCTATTAGGAATAAAGGAAATTTGTAAAATAGGAAAACGGAAATGTAGGATGCATGCATCAGTGGGCAAGAAGGACTTAAGTGATTTTTTTTAACTGAACCAAAATTCTGCGCACAATGAATTCAATTTGGCGATCCATAAATGCATTTCGAAATATCTGGTGGGAGTTTCAAAGGCCTAGTTTTAATGTTTTATATTAGTGTTCACCTTATATGAATCCGGCAATAGAAAGGAGCAATTAATCCATATGGATTGCAGCCTTTTTCATGCAAGCTTGAAGAAAAATTTTGCTTTTGGACTTAATTTTAATCCTTTATTTTGTTTCCTAAGAAAATGTCAATTTTTTGTTGAGAATCGGTAATAGAAATTACTTAGCCTTTTATTACCCCGAACGACAAAAACTTATTTTATATGATAGGATATTAGTTCCAAGGAACTTGTGTGTTTGTCTGTTTAAAGTGGGGGGAAAGGTAAAACCTCTGACCACTCAGACCCTAGTATTCCATTGTACTCGATTCCCCCGGATTTTTTTACGTATAGCAGAATTTCAGTTAGTGGATGTGATGCTACCCGCTGCAGTTGTAGCACACAACTCTGATGCGTCCATACGCGGGGCACTCACGTAGAAAATATTCCGCCTACCCGGTTCCTCATTACAGGCAGGACACAGAGGTGCCTGCCCTTCAGTATTTCGTGAATCAGCCAGGTTAGAGCCCTTAGGACCGAACACATCAGTCTGAAAGATCGGCGTATATTGCCCCAGGGAAAAAGTCCACATTTCGCTTTTAGTAGTGAGGTAGACTCCTGTTCCGGAACCGTGTCCTGTTTTTGAGCCATCTGTGTAGGAGACGTCAGTATATCCTGACACAAATTCTTCTAAATCGTCCCAGTTTTCCCTTCGTTTTAAGATAACTTCATATCTTCTACCAACCAGATGTTTGGGAATACGAATTGTGAAAACTGGATTCAGTTCTCCCAATAACTTTCCCAATGTACTGTGCCCCCTATGTCAATTGTTTCCCCTTAGATATAATTCAATTTTTATATGAGGTGCTCTCATTGCAGTGCTCTGAATAAACAAATCCAAGGGCTGCGAATTGAGTAATAGGTCCGCCTATACAGCCCATAAGCTGCCAGAGCTCATTTCATCTTTACTACTACATGTTTGTTCCAAAGAAGCTTCTTGTCTAGAATAACTCCCAGATATTTCACTTCTTCTTAGAGTTGAAGTGCTGTACTCTTCATCTCTGGAAAGCGAAGACCATTCAGTTTCCTCCTTTTTAAAAATAATTCCATTGTGGCTTTATTTGGGTTTACTGAAAGCTCATGCCTGAGGCACCAAATGTCAATCAAATCAACGGCGCGCTGTGTAATTCTAAACACCATTCCGAGATCCCGACCGACAGCTAACACAGCCACGTCATCTGCATAAACTTGAGCGTGTCTTGGCAATTTTTGCAGTTCGCATTGTAGTGAGTCGATCAACATACTCCACAGAAGTGGCGACAGCACACCTCCTTGAGGACAGCTTTTCGTCGCTTCAGTTGTTAGGTAGCGATCGACACCCAATTCAGCACACAGCAATCTTTGCGTTAGCATAGCGTAGATCCACTTAATTAAAGCTTCATCAACACCATGCTCTCTAGCGGCATTACAGAGCTTTTGGAAGGGCATACAGTCAAACGCCCCTTCAATGTCCACGAACACCCCCATCACGTACTCGCTTTTCAAAGTTTTGGTTTTCATTTAGTGGGTGCGACCTTAGCGCCTTCTCGCGGATGTGACGCTCAACCAGTCTCATCAGACATTTTAGCGAAAATAATGTTAAACTGATTTGCCTGAAATTCTTTGCATTTGAGCAGTTATCTTTCCCAGGTTTAGGTATGAAGACTACCTTAATCTTCTGCCAAGAGAGAGACACGTCACCCACGCCAAAACATCCACGAGAATTATTTCTCAGAAGTCGCTGTATGTGCTCTACACCCTCCTTTAGCATAGCTGGGTATGTGCCATCCATGCCAGGTTCTTTGAAATGTTCAAATGATAGTGTAGCAGCTTTCGCTTTTTCAATGGTAACAACCGCTCCCACAGTGTCCCAATTCCCCTTGCGATACATTCGCGTTGAAAGGTTTGTCGAAACCGCCAATTGTCTTCCTCCCACTTCTGATACCTGTTCTCCCGGGGGGTGTACTTCCAGGAGATTCTGTATAGACTCAACTCTGGAGTTCGTAAAAATACCATCCGGTTTTCTAAGAGACTCCCACCTGACCGACTGCACAGTCTGGAAGTCTCCCTTTCACCTTCCAGTTTCTTACAATATGTTCTAAAAGAGTCAAGTTTCGAAAGTTTTACGGGCCTCTTATATTCAGGCTGTGAATTCTGTAAGTTTAACCAGTCTTCTTGCTTAGGTCTTTTGCGGGTACGATTTAGAAGTCGTCTGATTTCCTAAGTCTTTACAGTTTTAGCGCGTTGGCCTCGGAAAATAGAACAAGCCTCTTCAAAACACTCTACAAGTGTGCAATTTAGAGTTTCCAATTGATCTTCTATCGCCAAAGGAGTCGTTAATCTCCTAGGGAACTCCACTTGGTGGACAAGAAGTTCATTGAACTTTGTCCAGTCCGTTTTCTTAGGATTCCATCCTTTGTATTACGGACTGTTCGCCTGAAATAGTTAGACTAAATTCTAAGTAACGGTGATCTGAGGGTGAGACTTCATCTAGCACTCGCCAATCTCTAATCAACTCTAACAGCTTTGAAATGCAGATTGTTAAGTCAATTCCTTCCCTTTTTGCTGGCCTCACGAACGTAGGGGTGCTCCCCCAGCTGAAGTGATAAAATTAAACAGCTTCTCTCTTTAGGATTGCATTTGCTACTGCCCCAACAAACATGTCTAGCGTTCGCATCATAACCTGCTAAAAGTTCAAGGCCACTTGATTCTGCATACACTACCAGATCCCTTAGTTCTTGCGTCGGCAGAGGACACAAAGAATCATACGGTAAGTAAGCAGAGGCAACAATGACGTTTCTCCACTTACCATTAAATTCTATTGTAAGTTGACCGCAACAAGGTCCTGGGAACATAATTGTCTCAGCATGGTTGCCTCTAACAATTTTGACATCAGAACACAGGCCCTCGGTCTGAAGGATCTTTCATCGAAGAAGATCCTAGTCTCTTTGACTGCTCCAATACCATAGATTTTGTCAAAACGAACCCATGGCTCTTGATCCAGAAATATATGAGGACAGTCCTGCAACTTTGCCAGCCTTGCCACCCATAGATAGGAAGAAAGTTTGGAATGTTGTATGATAGGTTAATTTAACTAAATTTTCTGTTTGTGGACATAAGTGTAGTCTAATATGAAAACCGCCGCTAACTGAAAAGTCTGCTGCATTTAGTGTGGATCTTAATGGGGTTATCAGCTTGTCCTCACCTTCCGCCGAAAGTTTCGTTTTCTTCCGTATGATTTTTTTGGACATTGGTGGTGTAGCAACTCCTATGTCCTCATTCACAAGAAACGCCTTCTTTTGCAGTGCCTTCCGTTGTTATCGACTGAGAGCCCTCTCAGGTTCATGGTCTCCGGGCTGCATGGATCTGTTTCCTCATGCCGGAATTAGACCGGTTGCTTCCACATCACCAGCTTCCCTTTCTTCTGCTTTTCCTAGTAGAGGCGAAGGATTCTGACAGGCAAGCCTGTTGTCCCTTCTCCTTTGCGGCTGAAGTTTCCTTCTCCCGTGCCTTCCTCTCCTGTTTTTTGGATGATTTAGGCAAAGACAGACACTGACAGACAGGCAACCAGACCATTTCAAGTTCCTCTCATTAAGGGAGTTGCTGTACTATCCTTTCTGGCTGACCGCACCGTAGACACTGGGTTTGGGTTTTCCACTGAAATAAAAAGCCTATCTTCTAACATGAATCTGGTGAGGCCTCCAAAATCCGTTCCTCGGCCACGACATGATTTCTCAAAGTCGCGAATGGATTCGAAGTCTGTGACTTCTTGGCACTTGAAGAGCTTCAATTCTTTGTTTCCATTTTCATGTGTATCTTGATACCACGACAAGGTCAGAAGAAGAGTTCAAGAAGCTTAATCCTAAAAATAATCGAAAAAGGGTAAAATTAACCTCTAAATACCGATTTATAAATGGAATCAAAAATATAAATAGCTAAAAAGATAATCCTTCCTCTAAATTTAGACATTATTCAATTTTGCCTTGTACATTTCTTTTTTAAAGTATATTAATAGCGATTCTGCATTCAAGGGAGTGTCCCGCTCTTGTTTGACAAATTAATTGAGTGATAATTGAAAATGGTGCTAAATGGCGATTGTTTAGAAATGAATCAAAGCATTCCGCTTATAATTTCGTGCAGACTAATTGCTAATATTGTGTTTTAAAATAGACTTATTTCAGCATTTCCTATTTTATTGCCATTGTATTTTCTTTATTAACGAAGAAGAGCAAAAAACACAATTTTCAGAGAATATAAAATATAATATTGGCGTCTACGAAAAGCTATTCCATTATTTAATTGATCTCGCACTTGACGATAAACGAAGCAATGATCCTAAGTCTAGTTTCAATGGAATATATTTTTTGTTTGATTTTTTCGTCTCCAATTGATATATGTGTATTCAGTATTACAATCGATTGGCGGCGTTTTTCGCAATTATTAGATTCCATTCTTTCAGAAATTCATTAAGTGTCATCACTGATTTTTATAGAAACTTGGCTAGTAGGCACGAGTGTTGAGTCTGCTTGTCATTTTTTACAGCAATATTTTATTATTAAGCTCTGTAAGAATTGATTGCCGTTTATAGCGTTTGTTTCCATTTATGAATAAAAAAAGAAATTTTATCAATCCTGATAAGCGCTACCACAATCTATGATACGCTAGTAGTGGTAAACATACACAAATTGATTGTTGGCATCTCATTGGCGGGAAAAGTGCGAAGTCTGTCTACCCAAATCCACTAGCAACTACCAGCTCCACAGAAATAATTATCTGCACACTAACCAGCCACGGTGAGCAGGACTTCACAGTTTGATGCCGAAGGCACCAATATCTTTTGAGTAGTTGTGGAATTTAAAGTCCGTTTCTCCGTAAATCTCAGAGGTGATGGCTTTCATTATCCCCTAAATGGGGCATTGCGCCATCCACACTACACTCTGAAATATGGTCCATCTCTTCCCAAGTCTTTCCGCGAAGCAAACACTACTTCTGCACTGTTCTGAGCGATTTGTTTTCAGGGCGACCCACTCGTCGACCACTCTGGGATAGTAGGTTAATAATAGAACTATCGCCGTTTCTTAGAATGCGACATATTCACTATCACAACGGATTTCTAATCAACACTTCTATCGACTCCCGGCCCGTACACCGGAGTAGTTTTTCCTTGAAGATTACCTCGAGCTAACCTGGAGTAATAGGGGCGGTCACTTCCCATGTGCTGCTTCCATATAGCACTCCCTACATAATGCTAGCACTGAAGTATCAGCATTTAGACAAAACAGTCAAAGCTCTCGATATTCTGCCCATAATGTAAATAGGAAGAGTGCGGTAACCTATCAGATTAAGAACTGCTTTTCTTTGTATTTATCTTTAGTCCCTAAGATGCACTAAGTGGGTAGAATAAGCCATTAATGTAGAAATTGCCTCAATTAGAAACGTTACTGTTACAGAAGCTGCTCGTGAGTCTTCTTATTTTTCGCTTACCATCGACTTCGATGTTCAGACCAATCTTGGCAAGTGAATTCTCGTTGACGCGAATCACATGACCATACCATCAAAGACGCCTCTCTCGCTGTTTTTCCACTAGCGGCGCAATTCGATATCGATCGCGGATATCCTCATTCCGGATGTGATGAAAACGTGTCACGCCACTAGTCCAATGCAACATCTTCGTCCCCATTACCGCAAGACGTCGTGTATTATCATTTATAGTCGGCCAACACTCAGAACCATAGGCATTGCAGGAACATTTTTTTTTGTTTTCCTAACTTAAAAAAAGCTGGACAAAACATACACAAGTGACACATAGTGATGCGTGTCAAAATTTCGCGATAATCTGAAGTTTAGATCCCACTTTACAATGACGTTACCGGTAATTGGCCCGCTAGAGTCCTCCGATGATACAACAAAAGTTTGGTTGAAGGTCTGGAACTTTCAACTTTCAAATATCAAAGTTTATTGTAGAAGATTGAATTTTTTTTATTAACTTTCTTATCGAAACTTAGAAGAACTGATAGAGAGTTTTTAAAAGTTCTCAGAATTCCAGAGTTTTTACACTCTTAAATACAGATACTCGGTCTGGTCGAGGCCGAGAGTATATCGGTTCTGTCCATAGAGACGGCTAGAAACGGAGAGGCTCCAGCGAAGGCGATGCTTAGAGAACAGTCCCCTCAGCTTTCGAGAAGCGAGCAACGGTTCTTTTTTCCGATCCAACCTTGGATAAGCCTAAACTATAACTTATGGTGTGTACTATTTAAAAGGCACTTTCTTCACATGGCAGCTTCTGTGCGCCGACATATAGAAGATGTGTTGCTTCGACAACTACCGTGACAAACAATGCACTTAGGATTACGGAAACGTAATCCGGAGCTACCGTCGAAAGCGAAAAATGTTCAGACGCCGGACTTATCTATATCTCCTCTGCTGAGAACGACTTGACGTCGGTACAATACACGCTAGTACCAATGACGTAGGATGTGCTTAACATTGCTGGCGGAAAATCCATCACAACAAGAATCCTTTGCGATTCCTGCCCTGAGAAGTTTCTTGTTATTATGCAATAGTGCATATTAAGCATCTAGCATGGGTAGTTTTACACTCTTAGTAGGTCTCAATTTTGCCACCATTATCGTGTACTCTCCAAAAACCCGAAATACTATTTTTTTCGATGTGTTTTCAGGTCTCTTCCTGAACAAGCTCCCTGGTTTGCTAGCAAAAACTACTGGTCTGCCAGCTGCTGAAGTCATACGTGATTTGCTCAACAATCCATACTGGATCATAGCTTTAAAGTGTGTTAGAGCATTTCATTACACTGTAGGAAGCAGTGTGGTCAGCATTGCGCTCGACCGGGATAACTACTCTGATTTGACTTAGGTACTCATTCACAGCTGAGTCAAGTGGTATTCGACATCCAATCACGATAACAAATTCCTCTGTCACTAGTAAGATTTGAACCGCGTCCTTCCGCTACGACAGCCCAGCGCTCTAAACGCTTGAGCCATCCGGACACCTCGCTCGATTTGATTGACCTTTGGTGCGAAGTTTTAGCCTAGATTGACTACCTTTTGGATTCAAACATCCATGAGCTGTAATGCTTCCGGAAATTCGTCGGGTGCCTTCCGTGGTCACTACTGTAGCATTGAGCTCGTGCCCCAGCTGAACAATCATTGGTTCTACAAAGTCAGATATCGACGGAAATATATCATGGCACCATCGATTATGAACTTTCCGAGGCAGTTATGCTCATCTGAGAAATCGAAGAGGCACTACGACGACCGCTTTACAGCCCGGAGATCTTATAGTTTATCCAACATTTCAAGACTACTCACTGACAAACAAGAAACACAGTAGAGAACGTTCTATGGTGCGATCGGCGTTCACGTAAATGTTTGAAGTTGCGAACTTCAAAGTCATCAGCGAACAGTACTCCATTTGTTTGGAATATCGACCCGGAAAAATGCTGATCTTGTGCCCTTCATATTGCATTACCAGACGAGTACACTTATTTGAATTATCGGGTAAAGGTATTGAGTAGCTGTGTTTTTCAGTAAATGCGCGGTATTCCTTGAGACAGTCTTTAAAGAAATCGTGCTGAAATTCGTCTCAGTAGAGAAATTGGAAACCCATTCCACTGGAAGCCAAGAAGCATGGACATGTGCATGAGATCTTTAAAAACTGTTCCGTTGAAGACCTATATCAAAATGTATCTTTCAAGAGTTAAAATGCAATTTTCTAAAGAATTTAAGCACAATTTTCAGAAATATAAAGTGGGTCCATGGATAGAGTGCAATACTGGCTTCTAATTGAATTGTGAAAAGGGGAGTCTTGCGCCAACCTTGCTCCTTTTTCAGCTGTGATTTTATCATTAGCTTGGATAATTAAATGAATGATGACAATGTCTTTTCAGAAATAATGCTAGTTTCATTTGTCGATACCAATTTTGCATGCATTCATTTTTCTATAAATTCCAATGAAGAAGTCATTGATGCAAGAACGAAATACTTGCACAAAGTCCCATTTGGGTGCGCGGAACAACATACAGGTGCAATGGTTTTCTTCCACAAACAAATTCAAGGCGGGAGACGAGCGTACTTGGCTTCTACGATGTCCTGTCTGACACGCTCAGTGCTGGACACGAAACGTTTCCGTGCTGGATCGTATGAATAGAGATTTTAACCCGGAAAGGTTCTCTGGAGTTAAATTGGATTTATTGACTGGTTCCTCCTTCGAAAAGTGATTGCTCTATTTCCCCGGGATAAGTCCGGAAAATATTTTTTAATCTTACGACAATTAAAAAAAAATTCTGTTGCTCTACCATTCTGAAAAAAAAAATAAAAAATTTTCGTAATGATGACGTTTAGTTCACAAGTTACAATAATTTTACATAAACATGTTGGCATGGAAAAGCTGTTGTCGCAAATGACATTTGCTCACGGTCGATAAAAAAATCAACAATCCGTGACGCCACTGAGATTTTTATAACTACTCAAGGGAAATAAAACGAAATTCATATACCATTATGTAATGTTAGATAAAACATGATTTCATCGTAATACTTCTGAACCACCCAAGGTGCTCAGCTGAAAGCTAGTAGGAAACGAGTACCTTGACAAATGAAAAGCGACCAACAGCGATTTTAATAAAACATTATCGGAGCTTTGGAAAATACAGAAGAAAATGGGCTATTTAATCAAGACAACATAAATTTTCACCAGACCGTCGCAACAGTGATTAAAATTCAGGGATCCAACTTCTAACTGCTCTTCACCTATGGTCTTTTCCAGTAGTGGACTCAAAAAATAAAAGAAGGATCTCCATAGATCAAACGATGAAGCAATCCCTGCCACTGAAACGATTTTCAAGATGGTTCCATCAGAAATGTGTGAACAAGCATTGGAATAAGTTGCTTCCCAGTGATCAGGCTGTAGGTTGCTGCTGAGGAATGAAGATTGGTTAACTTAGGGGTGGAATTCTTCTTGAAGTATGCACCAACGAACCACTCAACATTATTAAATGCTTTTCCAGGGAAATGGTGTCTGACTTCCCGTCGTTATCACAAATCAAGATTTTTTCACAAATTTTTGAATCGAATCTTTCCAAATAATAATCTATCGACAGTTTCTCGTGACAAATCAGGACCCTACCTACCACTGAATTTTTTGGCGCTCACCTCTTGATCGGGATCAACTGTTTTTTTCTAGCCTGTCTGGTTCCATTAGCTGATGAAGAATGACACCCTTTTCTATTCAGATCACCTCTCGTCGAATAAATCAAACGTCGTTCCTTAAACTCAGATCACGTTGGCTTGCACAGGAAAATGGAATTTCTTACATAATCATGTTGATTGCACCCTGCCGGGTGGTTATCAAACAGAACATTCTTTGAGAAATATCTTAACCATACGACCCAATTAGTTGCTTCGCGCCTATTGTAACACTAGCCAAGATCTTCTAATAGTTTCTTTGGTTTCTCGGTTCGGAGCGATACGATACGCCAGAATCCATCTCGGCTCCTGATTTCTGGTCTCTTTTGGTTTTTGACATATACTGGTGCTACAAGTCTCTAATATATGCTTCTTTTGGAGTAAGATTGCTTAAATCTGCACGTGAAGAAGACTGTAGTTTTTCAAAAGTCAAGAATGTGGTAACCATAGAACAATCAAGAAAATGAAAGAAAGACCTGTGCCATCACTTGTGAGGTTTTCTGCCAACTGGACACACATTTCCTTTAAATCAATGATCGAATTTGTCAACGAAATTTATATTCGTCCTTTTCTCGGTTTTGGCCAGCATACTTCAACTTTGGTAACATTACACTCCTTGGGATTACCTTTACCAACATTTTTAGGTTCGCGGTAGTACGACAAAATCAGGCCAAATATTTTGTACTTTCATTTCAGCAAAACTTACTCTTGTATCACTAACAAAGTTATCATGTTATCCCGTCTGTAAAAGTTTTTCTTCCTACAATGTCTTCTAAAACTTTCTTTTCGGATTGTTTGTTTAGGAATTGAGGCAGTCCTAAATCCACCACCCACTTGTTGGCGGACCAGACCAGTAGGGAGGCAACTTACTTCCACGGTTGTGGTCCACGGGTTCTTGAGTCTTGGGCAAGCAACCAAGATGTAAAAATTAGATTGGGGTTTCGTCCAGGGCAGAGGCAACTTATCAGACGCTGCTTGAATTTTTTTTTTCGGCGGGTTTGCCCTAAATATATTTCATACAAACGTCGTGTTTTTAAATTTATATAAAGGAGCTAACTCCAGAGAGCAGAGGTGAGGCAGTGTCTGATGAGCTGCGTCTGCCCTGAAGGAAACCGCAGGGCTAATTCGCATTTGAGTTTACTATTCCACAATCTAAAATTGTGTCTTTTAGTAAATTTGCTTCTAAAGTCTAACTGTTCAAGTAGTAGTGGAAATATACCGCTTTACAACACAAATCAATTTCAACGTCAAATCCTTTTTTTGCTTGGATAGAAATCAAATCTGTGCACACCGCATCCAGACTTTGTATCCTCTCTTCACCGTTTGATAATCCTCTCGCCAATTTCGACTTTTGTACTGAAGGGAATTCATTGAAGATAACATATCGTGAAATCTAACTAGCATGCAAGTCTGGGCCTAAAAATCGATAATTTCTGTAGCTCGGCACTTTTTTAAAGTAATGATAACACCAACCCCTTCTGCTGTGGTGAGAGGAAAGGGCTTTCCGGACTGAGCAGCGTAATGGTTAGTTTTGAAAAATATTACACCTTGTAAACGGTCTGCTAAAAAAGGCGAAATAGTTGAAGGGATGCAGTATTCTCCGTCCTATGCATATGGTCAGATATTCCGATACATCAGAACACTCAACAAGTGAGTTCATCTTGTAACTTCCCTTCCATTTTGGGCGGTTTAGGTTCTATTGAATCAGGGCTCACACGTGGTAAGCTAAACAAAGGTAGGTCGTTATCTGAACCAAAGTTATTTTTGTTGGTTGGTATCATGAACTTTTCCAATCAAACCGCCTAACCTTGGTCTTCCACATCACAGTCGGCCCTCCCGTCACCTGAAAGTATGTCTTCCAATATATTTTAAAATTAAATTAATATTAACATCCACCCGAATGAGCTATCATTTTTTCGAAATACCTCTAATGCATGACATTATGTCAAACATAGCCTGAACGTTTATTATAGTTCGTCACTAGATACATCTTTATCAAAAAATCAAAAAAAAAGCATGCTTTGTTAATCGGGTGGCAATTCAACTACTTCAGCAAAATGGTAATATGTTCACTAGCACCGCAACTCGACAGATTTAGGTACACGAGGATACATGCTGATACAATTGTAACAGTCAACACTTTGGTGACACGGACCTTCATGGCTAACTCTGGATGAGAACAGCTTCTTCCTACTGAAACTTTTGATGCAACGATTTAAATGGGCCTTAAGTCTCGAAAGCACGATAACATGTACGTCTGTTTTGAAGAAATCCATTAGATATTCTTGAATTGGTTACTAAAATTTGGTGATTTTTACCTTTGTTGAAGAATTAGCACTGTTTAGAGAAGCTAAGTAAGGCGTTGTAATTCTTTCACAATGTAGAAACTCGCTGAGCAGCAATTTCCGATGATTACAAGGCATCTCCGCATTATACCAACTGCCCATTGATAGTCCTATTCGGTGTCTCGCTTCGTTTATTGACGCTAAAAATCAACTCATATAAGGGGTTGTCTTAAACACTCCTGTCTCACGGAGCAGGCAAAGTATCCGATTGTACATCAGAAGCGCTTCTGTTTGTATTCTGCAGGATGGCGCACCTCCCGTGAATTCAATGCTTACCAAATTATAGATTTTGACAGACCGAAACGCCATTAGACATGCATTTTGACAGTGTACATATTTCCTGTGAAAGTCAGAAAGCCACTATAAAAAATCAACAAATGGCATGCATTGCCGGCGGTTCGCCTGCCACCATTCAATTACCTAGGCCTAAATATGTGGCCCTTTTCATTTATCTGGTGATTAACTTTATGCATCCTCAGTTATCTATCTAAATCGATGAGCGATATCATGACCATCTGGTTTTGGATAAAGTGCGACTCAATAGGTTGGGTTGGACGGATCACTTATGGATGAGAATGATCCAGCCCAGAAAGCCTATAAATGCAATATCTACGATGCAAAAAGAAGACAAGGTAGACTCTGCCTGAGATGGAGTCATGGCGTAAGCCAGGACGTCAGATAGCTTTTAGGGATATCGAATTGGTGGAGTCCGACGCAAAATCGGGATATCTAGAGTTCTTTATTACGCCAGACCTAGACCGAATAGCGGTTGTTGCGCCGTTGATGACCCTCAGTTAGCCCCTAACCAGATTGCACAGACGACGTCTTATTATGAACGTTTAAAAAATGATTTTGATCGCAATGATCGATATGCCTTAGCGTTCACTGTCACTAACTATAAACAAACTTACGGCTGACAATTTTGAAGTAATTGTTCATTATTATTGTTACGTTGACCCCAATATTATGGAAGTACCTGCCCAATCCTATCAATAGTATTCTATTCGTTCAGCCAACCACAATGGCATTCTCCTAAGAAAATCCCAAAATGGTTAGCAATATTTATCTTAACAACTGGTATCCCCAAGTATGTTATTTTCTTTTAAATTTTCGGAAGTCATACGTAATCTTTTCTGGCCATTCAGAGAAAAACTCATTCCCAAAAATTTCCAAATAGATTTTTTCTGGTTTCTCGGCCCTAAACTCTTTAATTTTTCCGAGCAATCCCAACTCAAAGAAAAGGTTTGCTTCCTTGAGTCTTTTCACCTCAAAGAAACCAACATGGCCTTAAAATCATCTTCATTTCTGCATAACTATAATCAGTTCCTACTCCGGGAGCATTCTTGGAATTTCAATCTTTATTACCTATTTCAGGTCTCACCCCATAGACAATAGCTCAACCAATTGCTACTTATGAATGGCTGTACGCAAGGCCCCTCTCGAGGTGCTGAAATGATAGCAACAATGACTGAACTACAAATCGCATTAGGCTGCCGACACATGTCCGCATATACGCGCATGCATGTTCCCAATCATAAAAATTAAAATTAATGCAGTATTTACATATGAAACCATTTTTCCCTAATACCCGCTCGTAACGAGCAAACGTAAATTGAAATGTAAGAAAGAAAAATATCAAAACAAAATAACAAAAAAAAATGGCCGACCAGCTCAACAATGTTAAATGCTAATCAGCTTTAGAAAATGGGCTTGTAAAAGGGCGCTTCGCACAATTCACACACATGTCCCGGTGCGACACAATGTTCAATAAAACCCGGCCGGGGAAGGAGCCTGTGAAAACCATTTCTGACGTTAACAATAACCCAATACAATTTAAAATCCAGTCGAGGAAGGAGCAGTGAAAAAACGAAATTCGGGGCTGTAAAAAATTCTCAAAAATTGCTTCATAAGGCAAATATGCCGGGGACGGGGTGAGAAGGGGCCGCCCGGGAGAGTACTCCTGTAATTTTACAAAATAGAACAACCTTTTAGAACGCCACTGAGTTGATGTTCGCTTGTTTTCGATTTGTTTTTGTTTTTCATATCCTAATCCGATTACGTGTTATCCTGAGTCCCTCCCGCTTCGTACAAAAGAATGTGTCAGATCGCGCTAATTCCACTCTTTTTCATTCTCTATCGCAATTCTTCCAACAAACTTTTCATCATTCAAACCCATCCCCGTCCGCCCCTCTTGCGATGCGAACACGAACATGTATTAACCGTAAAAAGGCAATAGGATTCTAATCACTCCTCGTGTGTATGTTCTACAACGCGTATGTGCAATCCCTTAAACCTAAATTGTATCGTTTTTATCCCTCATCCCTCGTACAGTCTTGTTCGGCGAGCGAATACACGATGGTGATACGTGAGGATACGTTTGTGCGGCACATCCCACCCCTTGGTATTTTGTTTCTCTTGTACAACCCACCCTTTCCCTGTCGGGGCATTACTTCATGATATCCTTGATGAGGATTTTTCGTGTTGACGATGTTCTAACAGACCGTAAATTTCCCTTTCGGTATCCTGGTCGCTGGCTGCCCCTCTCCCTGCCGACGCTCGGTTGTTGGTGCTTCGCCACACACCCCTGTCCGTTCGTAAAGGATCTGCATTTGATTGCAAGAAGCCGCGTCCGACCTGGACAGCTCGCCCTTCTCCTCGGCGGTGGTGAATGAAAGGAAAAAAAGTCGATCCTTTTTCTTCGTCCTATTTTTATGTCCCTTCGTACATGAACAATACCAGGAAATAGAGGGAAAATGGTCAAAGCCACGCCCTTTTGTATTTTTCTCTGATTTTTCTTTCTTTTTTTCCGCATGGATTCTGTGGTTTAGGTTCAGGTTTGGTTTGGTTTCGGTCGCCGGGAATAGGCAACACACACCCATTCGCAGATGAGTTGTTTGCTCGGCCTCCCCCTGTGTCTGTTTCGAACATGAATTTCATTCTATTTCTAATTCCTCTTTTTGTCGGTTTCCTATCAACAATATAACTTGTAAGACAACAACAAATTCTCGTTGTGAACTCTTCGCATTCAGGGAAAATGCTTTTCACCCCCTTTGTCACAAGAAAAATCCATTCTCGAGACTGTAGGGAGGAAAAATATGCAAAAAGTGGTTGTAAATGAGAGACAGCGAAAATGTCTTGGAGTTCCTTGGCTTGTTATCCTGGGGGTTGCCGATGGGGAGAAGAACTGTCTTGTAGATTGGCGGGTGGCCGGAATGCTCCCCCGACGGGGAGGAATCGCGACAAGCAGCATGATATATGTTGTTCGCTTCGTGTCAACAAATCTTTCGCCTCAAGCGATCCTAATTCTATGTAGAAATTAGGAATTTGATTGCCGTCGGGAGGCTGACTACCCTTTTGTGGGAATCCGAGTGGATTTAGCGGGGAGATGGCCTCGTTTACGGAGGATGCAGCAGCAGAATACCTGGAGATGTTTCAAATGCTTCTTTTGGTGCCGATAAATTAAGATAGGCTTGGGTTGACTTGTTATGGTTTAAGAGGGTGCAATGCAGCTTCTGGGGATGAAAAGGGTGAAGATTGCTAAAGTAAAGCATCTGGAAAAGGGCCGAAAACAGGCCTTGACCACTCGACCGCCTGAATCAGCGCAAGGAAACGGGAGACAAGTCCTGAAAACCGATTGGAAAGGGGTGCCAGTAACCCCACAGCTTAGCAAATATGAGCACAAAATAATTGAGAATGAGACAACAAATGATAAACATGAAAAAAGCGATGAGCGACAACCTCGTAACTAATACAAACAATCGCCATCTAGGCCGCACGGGGCGACAAATGAGAACGAATGAACGCTACAGCTGTTCAGGTATTAAATGCTTGTGTTGGACAAGGCTAAAAACATGATTTCTGCTCTCCGTCCCGCTCTTGCGCAGGCCTCTCTATGCGCCGTCCTCCTCTCATGAACTAAGTGCCGAGGGGCGGGGGTTCGATGGTTAGATTCATTTCTGGGCTGATTTTTATCGTTTTGCTATCGCACGCTCCACACCAACGTCAACGAGGAGGTGGGCCATGAGCTCCATGAATGGGGGCCTGTTCACTTCGTGTTGGACCGGTTGTTTTTGTTGTTCTGCGTGTGTATGCAACGAAACGAGCTGGTATCTCAGTTGCCAGCATACAATCGCACAAATTTCTGTTTGTTTTTGTTTTATTTCGGGCTGATTGCTGTATTTTTACCCTTCTTTTATTTTTATGACCTCTCTCTCTCCATGCACCGCTCTTCGGGTGCTGTCTCGCTTCCCCGACTGGTTAGGAACCAGTTTGACTAGTCTCGTCCCTGTTGGACTTTTGGGCCGGGATTGTTGGTTGTGTCGTGTTGGATACTGTGTGTTTTCAGGCCCGTGTTGCTGTAACGTGGTTGTTCTGCGTACTTGTGCGGTCGGACAATCGACAATCGTCAAGAATTTGTCAGCCACCGTTTTCTGCTACGCTTCTGCTAATAGTTGACTTTTGGCTGTTGTGCCGTTTGTATCGGTGGTTCATGTGAGAGGGAAGATTCACGACGTTTGTTCTGTTCCAGTGCGACAACGTTTTAGCGATTGTGAACCGTCGAGATTTGATGCGTGTGTGACGTCCTTTATGTTGATAGATGCGATAGTGCATGCAGTTTTGCGGTTTTTTCTTGGTTTTTTTTCTGTAATGGCCGTTTTTTCCGGGTTGAATTAAAACTTGAATGAATTTGTGACAGAACATTTTTTAAGGAAGAGGTGCTTAGTTAGTGAATGAATTCATCAATGGGAGAAAGTTTAGTCTGTGGATAAAATTTGGTTTTTTGAAAATTATTACCAGAAAGGATTGGAACAAAAAAATGTACTAAATCTGCAAACTTAAGCCAGTGTTTAACTGAAAAAAAAAGTATAACTTAAAAATTATTACACGGAAGTATACCGTTCGGTTTTGGATACTTGTGACGGTGCTGACATAATTTACTTTTGGATAGTGCATTGATAAAAAAAAACACCAAAGTGATTAGTGAGCTTCAGTTGGTGGTTATGTCCTTTGGTGCCTTTTGATTATGATTACGGATGAGCGTGTTTCACGGCATCCAGTTTTGTTATTGTGCTTTTAGGATAATCATTTGCGAGTGTGTATGGTAAATATCTTTTTGATTCTTAAAACAATTCAAATTAAGATTGATTTTGTCCTTAAAACCGAGCCCAATTTATTTGTGATTTCACGGTGTAATGAAGTTTTATAGGCCTCCCCACCTTGTGACATTATCAGGCTTAGATATTAGGTATTAGAATTGCGATTTTCAACCGCAAGCTGCATTGTATAAGCCCTAATTTGATCCTAGAACGATATGTATTTGACTGCTCATAGTTCAGAATTGATGCTAGAACGCATTAGCTCATCAAAAAGTACGGAGCGAATGGTTGGCAAATGTTTGAAGTTGAAATGAAAACTACTAGATTTCTCCGATTTTGGCTAAAAAAGTTGGTAAATCATCCGGTGTGCAGTATTTTGGGAACAATTTGTTTTGCTTCTTAAATGAGGGAATTTTTGGGCAAAGCACGGAGATGGGTTCTGTTCTGATTTACAATTATAGATTAACTAACAGACTTCATCCTTAACGATGAACAAAAATAAAACGGAGACATAGTTTCTACGACTTCGACTGATATTTATTTCCCCAAGTATGTTTTGATATTTCGGGAACCAGTTCACACGAACAAAGGAAGCCGCACATAGATAGAAACACCGGAAGATACATTTTGATTTTTTTTGCTAACTTAGTCGTAAGGGCGTTTACTAAGTGTGGATTTTCTAAAATTAGGATGCAGGGAAAAGCAGAGACTCCATTTCCGCCACTAGCAATATTTCAATTAACGCAACGATATTTCGGGAACATCTTAATTCCTTCCGTAGTTATTCTTTCCTGAGGAACAAAAAAGATACTTCTAAATTTTTCGGTGTGCTTGGGTTGACTTGTTATGGTTTAAGAGGATGAAAAGGGTGAAGATTGCATCTGAAAAAAGGGCCGAAATCAGGCTTTGATCACTCGTCCGCCTGAATCAGCGCAAGGACTGTCAATTTAAGCTCTTTACTTCTTCGTTCGAAACAACGTGAATATCTATTAATTAAGGTATAGTTCTGGTAGATCCCTTGTTTTCAAAGTCAACAATTGTTGAAAATCGTGAAATTTGGTTTTGTGTTTTCTGTTATTTAATTTATAAAAAAACGTAGGAATTTTCCGAATCCTAGTTCTACTGAAAGGATCCAATCTAGATTTCCATGTAGTGAAACATTGGTTGCAACTTCCGACAATTGTCACTTTGAAGCTTTCATCTAAGTTCTTCCTTTTAATGTGCCAAGAAGAGCAGAGAGTGTTTCAGAAACTCAATGTAAAAATGTTTCTTAAGTTGCTACGGTGCATTTCTCTAATTCAAGAGGACCTAGTAAACGTAAACATAAAAACAGGAAAGAGGGTCGTTTTGAATAATTTCAAAGATTAACCCTTTTAAAAATTTGTGCAAAACGGAGAAGGAGAGGGCGTGAAGTCATACTTTTCTCTGTCTTTGGGGAATTGGAATTAGGAATTGTCAGATTGTTTATTTAGTAAATTTGGGTTGATTAGACTATTTGAATAAGCGTTTTATGTTTTTTTTTGGCGAATTTCCATTGAATTCAATGCACCTATGGTTTATAGATCCGCCTTTCAAAACGTTCCTTCAAATCGTCTTTCTGAAGTTTCTAAATTTCAACTTGCATTAATTCATAATTTCTTCATTAGAATTACAGTCTTCCTCTCGATTTGTTTTTTTTTTAAGGCTAACCAAAAATTACAGAGTTATGGATCAAGGGAATTTGGAGCTGGATGAATTCGATGTCTGAGGGCTCAATAAAAGTTGGTTTTTTGAGCAGTGCAGTGTTCTGGTGTAAAAAGAAGTAGCATCAAAGTTTTTATTTTGGCTTGTCTACAAACTCATTTTTGAAAACTTGTGGTAAGCATGATTCTGTGTACCACTTTCCTGTTACTGTTTGACCAGGTTTCAAAGGAATAGGTATGTACAATTGTAGACCTGGCGAAGTAAAATGGCATTATCACTCTTTTTGCCTTGGCCTGAAGGGCGGGTTGACTCCTTCTGGGTCCCATACCATGAACTACGGCTTTGTTTTCGGATCATATTATTATTATATTTTTCAATAGAACCAAGTTTCGCTATCTGTGAGGATTTTGTCGAAGATACTGTACTAATACTGGCCGGTTTTAAATTTCGGTAGGAAATATTTAGCAAGATGAACCTGTGCCTCTTTTCGAGCATCATTTGGAACGCATGGAACCTATGTTAGTCTGAAGATTTTTTTTTGTGTATGCCAGAAGATAATGAGATATTCGTGACATAACCATGTCATTCAAGACCGGTTCATTAGCAATAATGTTCTGGGTCAATCTAGGATCATCGTCTATTTCAGCCTTCATGTGGGGAGCATTTGTATTATCAGTCGAAGATTTTGGGCGAATTTCACGTGGTTCGTCCTCCAAAGAAAAATGTACAGTCTGTAATCCTTCAAACCACTTTGACGCAGTTTCCCGTGAGACTGCATTCGTTCCATATGCATATTATCAATCATGAAAAATTTGGGTTGGCTTCAGCTGATATCTGAAACCGTAGACAATAATGCATTGAATTTCCTATTGTGCTGGTAGCGAATTCTGTACAGGGATAGTATAATTTTCACTGGTCTTGGGAAATTTCAAATAAAGTGACATTAAACTATGGTAAACAGCCCTCAATGAAAGTCCCAATTTACTAAACTCCGTATAGGGAAAATAATGAGAGATGCTTTTCGGGGATGACTGATTTGCTGATGTATTCTTGATGATTTTTAAGTAGATTTTTACAGTTACATTAATAGAGTTATCATGAATCTACCCCATTTCACTTTTTAGTTGCAAATTGAGAAACAACCGAAGTTTTGTGCCCGACAAAAAAGAAAATTTATTGTAAGAAAATATTGTCTGAAAAAGACTTGAATGAACAAAATAGTGGCGGGAGGTACTCTTAGATGACGGTTCTTTATGTAATTAACGCAAAAGGCATGAAAAATAAAAAGAATTCCTTTCGCCTCAAGTTAGAGTTAAAATTTTACCTAAAGGTTCTCTTTTTGGGTCGAAATATTTCGGCAAAATGAACAACTAAATCATTAATTTTTTGTTTTATCGTAACTCATTCGCAAAAGAGAGAATCCTTCTAAAACGAAGTTTCATTTGAAGGCTTTTATTTTGATCGAAACTTTATAATAAAAATGAAATCCCATGAATCCTGTTTATATTGAAAATATATTGTGCCTTAAATCGAGGTAGAGTAAAGACAGCTAGATATTCTATTGGCAGCATCTTTCAAATTGAGTAATCATCTTGCTACGAAAATGCACTTCTCATTATAAATCGTCCCCAAACAAAATCTGAAAAAGTGAGTAGAATCTGCGAATTTGCCTTTCTGAATAAGGGTCCTCTGTATCGTGGGGTTAAAAATGTTTGGATCTGATAGTAAACGCTATCTCCACTGCTCAGTCAACCAAAATTTGATCCCAGATGCACAGTCAAAACAGTCAAGCATGAGTTAGAAAATGTCAATACGTGGGGATAATTTTTTGCATTGAATTGATCTTATTGGTCTGGAACACATCAAGTGCGATAGAAACCCAAATAATGCCTTAAGGGGGTCTTTTGCTTGAGGACCCTTTTTTGGGATTTTTGGAGAACTGAATAAAGCCCCAAAACGAAGAAATATGTTCCGAATAAGTCAAGATGTGGTTTTGAGAAAAACGCATTTGAAAACGAAAATGCAAGAAAGAAATTAACTGACTTCTAATCTGCTGTTCTTGGGCCATAAACTTTCAAAAAGGTCATGTGAAGCCGGTTGTCACTCCTTAGCTTGAATTTTTGCTCTTTTATCGAAGTCATTCAGGTGTCTTTCGGACCGTTCGACATAAACCTGACATATAAAACCTGACCTGTTTAATACTGTACTTTCCGAATGACTCGGAATATCGAAAAATCGCTGTGCCCAAATCTGATGACTCCCTTAAGTGTTTGAGTTTATATTGATTAAACACATTTTCCAGTAAGAAAATGATCCCAAATGCATCTCGCGGCAGTGTTGGTTGTAAAACCAAAAAATAATGTTTTCAACTGTTCGCTGGGCAAAACCGAAAGCGCAAAGGCTTAAAAACTTGTCAATAGTGAGCAAGTTTGGCGAAATAAATAATAATTCTATTTTTTTTATAGTAATAATAATATAACGGATGTGAATTCCATGAAAACTGCTACGTTTTTAATTGTTATTTATCTCCGCTGGTGCATATGAATGAAATATCTGTGCCTACCATCAAAATGCAATTTGAGTTTTCCATTCAATTCCTTATGTCAAATATCATCGAACTGCCAAGTGAAGGTTTTTTTTGCATCTGTTTCCCTATCATTCGAAATTTAGCGATGATAATCCAGTTGCATCAGCAAATCAGAATAAGAATAAGTATCCATAAGGATGGTATTGAAGTCCGTTTCTGGTAAATATAACGGAGAAGTCACGGAATCAACTTCACATTTTTTTAATAGGTCTACCTCAATTCGTTATGATATAATTGGTCGTATTGCTATAAATGGTTTAATGTTTATTAATGAATCCTAAGTTCAAGAGATTTTTATAAATCAACCACTTCTTCGATTACTGCATTTGCAATGAACCAATTTTGAAAACCAAACTGCTGGGAAAGGAATGATTTTTTCTAAAATCGCTATAAATTTTTTTTAGTAGGTCTCGGTGCAACTGATAATAACGTTGCTTGACAGTTTGAGGTTCTATAGTGGATTTTAAGGCTTTAGTGTTCTTTGTTATTACCGCAATGATTTCGGAATGGTGCAGCAATTAAGTTTTTTTTCTGCAGAAAGCCTCTCAAATGATTAGCTATTGAAAAACGTGATGCTTGTAGTTTTGCCAGGTGTTCCTGTGGCTTAGTAGTGACAGTAATGCAAACCCGACCCGATTGCATCCTTAATAGCATTGTTATTCATCGTTTGAGTGGGTCTATTAGTACCATTTTTTTCTGATTTTCTGATTATCGTTATGCAAAGGTTGCAAAACAAGTTTAACTTTTTTTCAATTCTTAAATCAAATAAGGCTAATGTTTAGTCATTCTGACAGTCAAAATTGCAACATTCAGTAACATTACATCTATGTTCAGCAATAAATTCTAATGAAATCCCTTCTGCTCTTCCTCAATGTATTCAAAGATATCAGACCGCTTTTTATTTTTACTCTTTTAAGGGTTCGTCTTTATGATTGGGTGCACTAATGTTATGACAATGTCGAAGTACTTACCGAAAAATCCCAAGGATCCAGATTTGTTTTCTGCTGTTGATCCTTAAATTTTGAATCAGCAATCGCAAATTGCATAGACTTTAGTACACATTTTTTTGGGGTTGTTTGGTGCTATACTATAGAAAATTACAACGGTCTGTATAGGCAATCAGCATTTTGCCTAAATTTTCGGCATAATTTCCGTAAGTTTCAATGCATTTTTGAAGAACAGTTGAACGGCTTTGAAAGGAAGTCCTCCAACTTTGCTTCAAGCAATTTGGAAATTTTGATGTTTCAGAATAAATATTCCCGCCTTCTTGTTAAAAGCTCCTCCTTTTCGTTATCCCTTTTGTATTGCACTCGCCGCCAATTCTGTCATGGTGTTATTTACATTATATCTTCTTGAACACCATTAGTCATTACATTTGAGGCCAGTTTTTTCATTTATCGTTGCTTTTTGTCCTTAATATTAAATTTTGGGTTTTTAGTTTGGTTTTTATGTCTATGTTGTAGTAATAATTTTGTAATCTCTCATTAATTAATTTGCTATAAAAAAACCAAAAACTATCTATGGGATTGAGGGAGCCCTAAGTCTACATTCATTTGATGTTGGATGGCATCACCTGAGAAGAAAGTGTTTACTTATTGAAACAGGGTTCTGTTCTGTTCTGCAAAATAAAGGATATGCATTAATAAATAAATTCACACTGAATTCTGCCTTCTTGTTCGAAAGTCCACTTTACGATATGCATTCTAACGCTCCTCATTCTAAACGAAGGGTACTTTTTGGATAATTGTAAATTTAATAATTGCAGAGCCTTTTTATGTCTTCTAAAAATTTAAGGATTATATCCTTTCGCGAAAAAAAGGCTGGTGAAGTTAGTTACTTATCCAAAGTTTAAACAAAATCAAATGGGTTGAGAACATTATTTCCTCTATTGGTTAAGAATTTATTGAAAAATATCCTTTCTTGGTTAAGAATTTGTTGAAAAACAAACCCAGTATTTCGATGACCATCTGCCATCTTTTCTAGCCATCATCACAAAATTCTTAGCCAATAAAGGAAATAATCTTTTCAATCCTATTAATTTTATTCGTAAAGTTTTTCCCATTGATTCCACAAAAAAAAAATTGCCGACGAGCTATCGTCCTGAGAGCTTTAAAATCAAATAATGTAATTTTCCCATTATCATCTTGAAGGACTTCTTTTTGTACTTATCCAGACAATGGATTATTTTATAGCCTACATGTATAGTATGGTGTAAAAAATAGATTATCAGATTCGAATCTTTTCTCGAAAATTCTTGGAAAGAGGTGTCTTGCCGTTGGGACTTCAGTGTCATAGTGGGCACATAATCTCGAATCTTGGCTCATGATATCCAATCGGATGCAGTTACGACCCTACCCAAAATACGGTTACTGTTCAATACAAATTACGCAAATTAAAAAGGGCATTCCAAATATGTAGATCGTCAGCCACAACCACGCAAATGCACCGATCACCGGCCTTAACAAGACAACTAACCAACTGTCAGTCGATTGCACCATGAAGCCTCGAAAAATAAATGCCGACGAGATCTGCCCACAAAGCCATCAGAAGAATTAAGGCTTCCAAGAATATCTATCCTAATACCAAAAAGAAAGACGTTACATTTTAAGGCAAGAAGGTCGCCCGAGTCATCAAAGAACAAATAGACTCAACAAGGAGCAAAGTATGGTCCTATTCTAAGTAAGTTGTTGCAGGAACTTCTGAAAGTCGCCATTGTTCACATTTCCCAGGGTCTGGGAACTTTCAAAAATAAATGTTCTCTGAATGCAGGAAGGACCACATTCAATTTGACATTTTACAAACTCATGACTCTACTAGACCGTTCGAAAAAGTTTTCAAAAAACTACTGGTTTTCAAACTTGAGTCGTGTTTGGTGGAAAATAAGAGAGAGCAGATCGACAGGATTGCCGCTAAGACGAAAACGGCATTAGAGAGTCGATAGTATAGCTAGCTTTAATATGGTGCAAACTCCTGTTTGATTCTCGGGGTATATCTCAATATTTCCAAAATAATCGACGATAAAGTGGAAATTGGCCTACGAGGTAGTGAGTTCAGCTGAAGGAGGTCAAGTGCACTAACTTCGTGTGATAAAAAAACTGCGTTGAGGTGATAGAATATGGAGTAAACAAGAGGAGCAAATATCTAGAAATGCACCTAGTTAGGCAAAAAGACAAAAAAAATACGATTGAAACTGAAACTACAAAGTAACCATTGGATCTTAAGATACGAAATTCTGTTTTCGGGTTCAGCCTGCATTCAATATCGAATTATTTCAATCAACCCACTCGCTTGATTGGTCATCAAAGATCTTGAAATTTCTGCGAAAATCATATAACTACGAAGGGAGGCTAGACTGTCAGTCCAATCTCTTTAGCCAAAGAAATACTCCAAAAGTCGATTGCCAGTCGAATAAAGTAATTAATCCTTGTGGAGAGTAAATGAAACATCGAAATGAAATCTTATGTAAAAATTCTCTAGGGTCTAGCAAAGAAAGGAACCTGAATGCTCTTAATGTTCCTGGAGCAATATGTCAGTTCTATTTTGTGCCAGCTCAGTGTGTTCCTTGGCCAAAACACTTAGCAGATCTTCTAGAGACGAACTTATTTAGGAAGTAGGAAATAGCCCGTCAATTATCAAAGTAGCTTTTCATCAATTAGTATTCTTCTAATAAAGTAAAAGTTTCAGAATTAGTGAAAGCTAACTGAGACCTTTCCTTTGATCTCAGTTGGTTTTCAGATGGCAAGATAGAGGAGAGTCCTTTAGGACTGCTAGTTTTAATGTGATCATCCTCATTTAATCATGAATGTAGCAACATGTGTCTACTTTTTAAACCTTTTCATAGAATGATTTACACATCCTTCATTTTGTAAACACTTTGGTAGTTTGCATTCGTTACAGCTGAACTAAACATGTGAACATGGGAAATGAAACACAAAAAGGGCTATCCTCTTCTCTAGTGCACACTCCAAGCAATCCAATCTACTGAACGTATAGGACCTTTATGGGGAAAAAGGGCCCCCTATAGAGTCGCCTCTGGGATAAGTTTAATCATTCTAAAGGCAGTGGATAGCCACTAATAATTAAGCGTTCCCATAGATTTAAAAAAGATTTTTTTTCCACTTCATGGGAATATAATCTTTTGTTTTGACGCAGACAGTGTTACGTGAATCACATTTGCACTATTATCCAAAACTTATAAGAAACCTGCTGATTCGATGTTTTAGATTTTTCGAGGATTGTCTTTTATTTCAGTAAAAATAAAGCAAAACCTTTCTTTTTCAAAAGAAGAACAGTCAACAGTGCAAAACTCCAATATATAATGGTGTTACCCACTTGTTTCATTCAGCTTCCAAATATGTTCATAATTAGTCCATAATTTGATAGAAACATGAAATAATTTAATTTTTGATATAGTCTAGCCATAGATTAGTTCTAACATCTTCTACATATTATATCCAAATATCTGTCTAATATTTTTCCATTCATCTGCTAATTTACACAATTAACATTCTGACATCGAATTAAAAACAAGTTTGGCGCCATCTTACCAATTTCAAACCACTTCCCAGTCAAAATCCAACGTGATCATGGACAACACCGTTCTTTTATCCATTTAAATTGTTGTTAGGCATTAACCTATTTGCCTTAGAATAATTTTTAATCCAACTGAAAAATGATGATATTCATAAGAATTGACTTAAAAAAATACTAATAATCAGAGTAATATTAAATATTCATCGCCATGTTGAAGAACAGAACGAAATAATGTGAAAAAAGAGGAGAAGTCGGTGAGATGCTTTTTGATGTCGGAATGGAATATGAAAAACTTTATTTTATTAGCATATTTTAGCTCTTTTCGGTGTTTTTAAAGACCAAAAAATGGCGAATGCAGACAAAAATAAATAAAACCGAATATTCAAAATATTAAGCGTTAAAAAACTGAAATTATTATGTTAAAGTTGTTTAAATTTGTAATGTAATTGGTACAGGTGGAAAACATCGACTGATGATAGAGCTAATTAGATTTAAGAGATTATAAATTCGGGTATATCATTTAAAAGCAATAAACGGTTCAGTTGTGTCTGGTTTGCCATGAAATGGTGAGGAGAAGTTGCTTGGTTTTCATCAAGTTGATATTTCTATTTAATCGGCCTTTTCCATCCGTTTGCTGACATATGAACCAAATATTGCATACTTAATTTGATAGTTGCAGGCTAAGGGTTGATTTGGCTTTTCAAACCATCGGAATTAAAGAACAAAAAAGGGGTTGTAGCATTTTAGAGTTGTTTAAAGATACAAGCTATTTGGTTGTCATAAATCACTATGTGGGGCGTAGCATGCTATCGCACATATACTCCATCGTTGATGGTTGCTGGCAATGTTCTTTAATTCCTCCCCAAGATTTTCCAAGAAGCTTGTACTCCTTCTCAACCGTTCGTCGTGGCTTCTCAGTGTGCGACTTTCCAACTGCTACTTCCGCTTTCACGTCCACGGCTATCTGGCCTATACGTCGACGAAGTCCTCTAGATATGAGTTGATGAAAGATTGGGGCTTCCGAGTAACAGTGGCGATCATTTTCCATCTGCTACTACGATATGGTAACGGCGGAGAGATCATTGACGTGAAACAACCGAACGATATCAAATTCGTTGTCGCCGTCGGTATGGGTCAGCCCTTATTTGCCGCGTTAAAGTTTCCTTAGGAAGAAGATTCGAAATTTGCAGCTTTGTAGCTCTTAAATTTCTATCCTTTTTAGCTGTATTTTTCGAAAAGCAAATAATAGCCCAGGTGTACCCTTAAACCCGAGCACAACTGAAAGAAATGTCGTCTATCCATCCTTAAAAAAAGGTACAAATTTACCAAATACAAAGCTAAAAACATTGAATCCACATTAATTTGTTCAGTGAAAAGTATCCACTTCTGAAAAAAGTGATACCAAGTTTCAACACAGAGACCAACAACGGAAACATATTTACGCAATTCCTGAAATGAGGAGTCATATGTTCGACGCCGAAATCAAACTAAAAACTTTCCTACCGATAAAATCTCCTCTTTTCTACCATAAAATAGAATACTAAATTTTTGATTTAAAAGTGTAATTTTACATATGTTACACTCCCGTTATCGTGAAATATCACCTGATAGATAGCAAGAACGCAGAAAAATCATACAAAATACATTGTTGATCATGTTGCTCGGGTTGCAGTAACAACATCTTGGCAATCTTACAATTATCACGACTTCCGCCAATTAAAAATCGAAAATAGATGTAACATATTTATGGGAAATCAGCCGCATACACCGAAAACAAGGGCAGAAAACATGAGGGTACATAACGTTATTAGCGTATCAGCTAAAATTCAGGTAACATTTCAACAACATGGAAAACAAGAAAACAATTGCAACAAATCAGTGAAAAACCAACCAAGGGAAATAATAAAAGCAATGTCGGAATTGGAGTGAGGAAGGCAGAAGTTCAGAATATTGGAGAGATATTGGTTGAATGTCAGAGATCGATCTGATATGTCAAAACCTCTTAGGTTCCAGGGTTTGTCTGGTGTACCCGAAGCATGGGTAGGTGGAATGTTTGGAAAGTGAAGAGAATTATTATTAATAATTGGTGGGTAACTCCGTAGTCTATACAACGAGCAAGACCGAAAAGTCTATGACAAACGAAGAAGACTTGGTAGACCCTGCCTCATATGGAGAGATGGCATATACCAGGACGCCGGAGAATTGATGGAACTCGGCTGAAAACTGAAATGTTTAAGAGTTCCATAATAAGGCAGACCTAGAACGGACAGTGGTTGTTGCGGCGTTGATGGTGATGAACTCCGGAGAGAGGCTTGCTCCGATAACAAATCTTGCAGAAATAAAACGTATGTGGCATATTAGGGTCACCATCGTGTATTTCATTTCATTTCACCACTTGATGCTGCTGGATGGTATAGTTGTATTCCTTAGTGCTGATATTTGGCTTGATAATTGTCTAACACATCTCCGAAGGTATTCTCTCAGCTTTTCTTCATGCTGTGAAATTCTTCTTGGAAATAATTTACTTCCAACAGTTGGAAGTGAAATCCTTCATTCTAAACCCAATGAGATTTATAATGAATTCGAAATTAACGCACAGAAGCTAGCAACTGGTAACTGGAACTAAGTTGCAGCTGGTCTTTACACCAGGAAAATTGAACATTAAAACCACAGAGCAAGTGAGTAAATATTTCCTTCTTCAATTGAAAACCGATTCCTTCGTACACTAAACCTACTTCTTTGAAATTGTTAGCAGCTGCCATGCCTACCTGGAAAATCGGGCGGGAAATTCATACACCTAGGGAAGTAATTCTACTAAAATTTGAATTCGGCAGTGCATGCTATCAAGCTGTCGGAATTCACACGGCATGACCAGGCATGAAGCCATATTCACATCTTACTGTTAACTCGTCCCAATGAATAAAGCATTTCCAAGATAGCTCTGAGAGGCCAATTCCGCTACTGAATTCACCATCTGCAATTATGATATTATTCATTTAACCGGCTCCCCAGATATGTCAAGATTATAAAGGCGAATACAGGGAATTCAGAACAACTGTCGAATTTCACTTAAAAATGGATTAAATCTTCTTACGTTTAATAAAGAAAGTGTACAAACTTACTGCGACCACTTAACAGGGTCGCAAAAAGGAAATTCGGGTCTAAATTGAAAGGTATGCGGGTCCTCTATTTTCTTTTCAACTTTACATATTTTGCTGTGTTTCTTTATACCTGTCCTTCCAGGGAGTTCCGCCTCCGAGTGGGCTTACCTCCATCTCCTCGTCTGATCAACATTGCCTTTTGATTATACTTTGGGTATTGCAGAAAGAAGTGGTAACGTGACTTCTGAAGGCCAATGCAAACAGATTTTCTCTTAAAGCACTTTGTGATGAGGAATATTGTTTCCATTTTATGCCCTGTGAACTTCTGTCTTCACATAAGTACGACTGGATATCCTCATGACGTTTTATAAGGGCACCTAGTGATGTCCCCACATATTCGGGACGGCCGATCAGACTTGAAACTTTGAAGAAGCTTCACTGGTGGTTAGTTGGTACTATGGGAACCGGATGGCGGGAGAATTCCTGGAGGGTATGTTCTCGACTCGGTTATCTGTGGTTGCCCCCTTGTGGGGTTCAAACGTGAAGTTGCGTTGTAGAACTCGGGTACTGTACTCCTTAGTTGCTACGGAGGTTTTAGATAGGCGTCGTATCAACTGGCATGAATGATGACTTTATACGGCGGTTGGGCTCTAAATGTGGTCTCCAAACAATTTGAGTCCAAAAGAGGGGGGATCATGAGATTATGCCTACACGGACTTTCAACAGCCGCTTGATGTATTCCGCTCATCCAAAAATTCCCAGCCAAATTGCTAACCAATTTTATGGTTTTTATGCAGGGTGACGTCATTCCACGGAAGTTAGACGGCCAATCTGAAAGGCATCTATGCGAACAACTGCCCCAGCCATTATTTACTTTAGCACTTTCCACATAGTGCCTAAAGGATGTACGCGGCAGTAAAAAGATGTATTGTAAAGAGATGGCTAGCCCGGAGGTTTGCTTGCAAATCAGTGAACATGTCCGGCTTGTAATGCCAGTTTGCCTAATGGGCTCGAAGTTTTTTGTGTTTTTATAGTGAATTGGAAAATTCTAGAAGCTCTCCTTTGACTACTGCGGGTACTAGTCACATCTCCCTAGTGCATTCTGGTAGGCTCAGGAAACAATTCCTAAATGATTTTCAGCAGGAGAGTAATGCATATGGTCGTCGATCAACTCATGTTTATCTCTGAACGGAATCTCTTCAATCGTTTCCTTCCCTTGTCTACAGAAATCAGCTAAGGTTTCCTTAGACTTCCTTATACGCTCGTTCTTTCCTTCTTAATTAGTTCCAGTTTAAGCATTTGTTTGATTCGATGTTGACCCAGATGAAAATTAAGTTTTGCGGTCGGGAATGTGCATCATCTATGCTTCGGGTCGCATTTTGTTCTATAGGAAACTCACTCTGGTATCTGATCCAGCTTATCTCTACAAACTTTACTCATCTATAATTTTCGCTGGCCAGTTTGATATTCTCTTCATTTTCAGGCTTAAATGTTTCTTACAGAATCCCTGTCTATCTGGAATAAAATTGTTTGGTGGCCGATGTGAAAATAATCGTTATTAAAGTGATATTTTATGCACCATTGTAGCGTGAATGAATGTCATCTTCAAAACTAATCCAGATCCTTCGTTTCGATACGTATTCATATCATCTTCTTTGGCCGATATCGCCCCCAATTGAACAAAAGCAACCAAACAGAACTGTCCTTTGGCTTTTTGTTGGTCACCAATATTCACTTGTGTGAAGGTGAGCCTAAGCAAGCTCTCGAACTGGTCCGAGAAATACTTGGAGGCTTGTGACAGTTACTATATGTTGCTTCTCTTAGCTCTCCCAAAGTTGTTGTATGGTTTGGCCATGATTGTATCGTTACTTCACTAGCCTGTTCTGTGATCTACTCATTATGGAAAAGGCTGCTCGAAAAACATCGGAGTAAATATTGAACGATTTTTCAAAAGTTGAGCCGGTATAAGTCTCTATTGCTGGCCTCCAAGAAAACTTCGTTTCCAGGGGGGGATGTCAGACATACCATCGATGTATTCTACATAGAAAGTAGTAAATGTTCCAGTGGGAAAAAAGTCTGACAAAAACCCACTGAGGAAGAGGACAACTGGTCCTCGAAATACCGGTATATAAGGAATAAAAACTATTTATTCGGCATTTTGAAAATAATTTTTTTTCTTTTTTCCCCACTATTAAATAAGCCGAAAAAATCACAAACATAACAGAAGAAATAGTAAAAGTTCTGTCTATTCTTCTGCCTATCTTGTTAATTTTCCAAAAATGTACACTGGGTATCTAAGGGATGCCATCTCACTGTCTGTCACTCAGTCTGAACCAGGGATCTTTCATTTTATTACAGAAGATCTTGCAGCCGATGCTTTTCAACTGCTTGTCGGTGTCGGTGTTGGCCCCAATTATGTGCTAAAACGAAATTTTAGATACGATAGCTTTGAAGATGAAGTGTCTGAGTGCTTAGAGGTTGTCCTCTACCCCACCTCATACATACACGAAAGAGTGCTGCTGAATACTAAGCCATGATAGCAATAAAAATTAAAAAAAATAAAGGTTTGAAATACAGATATTTTGGTAACAACTTCGACTCTTCATGCTGGGTGCTCCGTACTCATGGAGAGAATAAATTGTTCCCGAAATATCGGTATTGCAAAAAATGAACTTGTCACTGAAAAAGAAAGCAACGTCATTCCCCTATTTTTCTGACTATCTTAATCCCTAGAAACACCGGAATATACATTTTCTACAAAAAAATGTCGATAATTTTAGAATATTTAATTTTTGTGCATTTCATATCATAAAGCACGATTACGATGACATAATCCACTCTGCAGTGCTGCATCAAACCAAGGTTCTAATCAAAACATTCTGCGTGCTCTATGAATAATTTTATCTGATTCACATAAATTTTAGATATTGTTATAACTTTCCCATCAACAGTTTTGATTTGAAAGTTTATTGTCATGAATATTTTGCAACTTGTTTCTGTTTTTCAATTTTTTCATCTTTTTCGAGGATTTGTTTGTCTGGCTAGACTTGAAGTGAATAGCCTCTTGGATAATTTTTCCTAGAATTTGATTTAATCCTTTTTATGAGCAACAGTATCTCAGTATTTTAATTTAATTTTAAAAAATTATCGATCCTCCAGAGCCATTAAATCTACTTTGATTATAAAAATAAAAATAGTAGATATCTATCTATAATCCAATATAATATCTTATTGTTCTGACAGTACAATTTGTTACCATTTGTATGGAATATCAATCTTCCGATTTGAGTGACGCCATCCTTATTCATTTATTCATGCGGATTTATAGTAACTTTATATAACAGAAAAGATTATTATAAATTCATATAAGGGGAATGAAACATTTTGATTTATTAAAGTGGACGCTTAATAGTATGCGTATGTGTATATGCATAGACAAACTATCAGATACAGACTTTGAAAAAACATTTCAACAATACATAGTTTGATATAATATTCAGAACAATGTGCCTTTTTTTCCAATTATACCAAATAAATTTCATTAAAAACTAGCAACACTTATAAACCTCTAAATTTACGTCAAACTCAAAGGGAACTTGCAAATATTACTACATTTTGGGGGATCAACTTTTCCAACGTTTCACTACAATGAAAATAATGAAAGATTTTCACGCTAACCTAAATGATTTTTGATTTTACACACCGCGAAGGCCGACGGAGTATCATTAAATGGTGTTAAACGTTTTGAAACTGCTTCATAAACATTTTAAATTCTGGTAATTATCCATTGTGTATATTTCCGAAAGGTGTTTGTTCTCATTTTTCTACCAATTATACTTATGATTCCATTATATTTTTATTGAAGTTATGGTTCATCCATAACAGAGAGTTTCTGAAAATTCCCTTAGTTTTGCTAAATTAGAAATTTCAATTGTTTGTATCTGCGGTAAAAATTGTATCTTTTACTGAGCAAACTATTAAGTTTTTAAACGTTTTATGATCATATACATGTGTAAGATTGCTTTGTTTTCAGTTGCAGACATAAATTTAGTAGGACAGATCAACAATTTAGATTGATAGATATGAATCTTAATTTCGAGGTGGCCGGCAAATCTGACGTCCATAACTATTGCGAAATTCAAATAACAATAGTTTTTCTTTTCAAAATTTTGAAGGCGAGACATAATTTTGCGAAAATGAATAATAATAGGTTTTTGTTCATCTTGAAATAATTTTTTATCGAGTTTTATATTCTTGCATTTCTTTGATTTGGACCGGAAGTATTCGTTCATTATAAATAAATTTAGACTTGTTCAACGATTGTACAATTTTTACAGCTTTTACAGTGAATTCTTCTCGAATTCATCATTACTACACAATAATTCTTGCTGTCTCACGGTTATACAATAATATTAAACCTCTTCAAATATAATAATTGTCCAGTTGCTATAATGGGTCGTCTATACTAATCTTATCTGTAATTGGAGCTAATCAGTCATGTGAAAGTGTAAAATTCCCAAGTAATAAACTAGTTTAGTAAGAGAAGTGTACACTTGAGGAAAGTATCTTCTTTCGTACTTGAAACCAATCAAGTTAGATCGGAAGAAACTTTTCCAGCTTTAGTTGAGGAATGTTGAGGTTGATCGAATTAAGTGGGAGTTCATTTGTACTTAGTGTCGGTTTGGCGAAAAAAATGATTATTATACAATTATAAAATATGCTGAGAAATATATCTATATCTATCCAATTACCATTAATGGTAATGGTTTAAGTAGGGTAAAAGATAATAACAGAGACCTTTTCCCACTACAAAAAGTTGAGAATGCTTAGATGATTCTGAAAAGTTCGATAAAGGAATTGTGGAAAAATGAGTAGCCTATATAGGAAAAGCGATGAAATACCGTCCGGTCCGCCCGAATCCCCGATATGTATGCCTAATGACAAATCGCTTTTCTTGATTCGTTGGCTTTAAGCAACTGTCGTATCTAAGTGTAATTTCGCGATGTTTCTAGCGATTAAATTATTTGAAATAATTAAGATTTTGAAATAAGATATTTTTATTTTTGCAAATACCGACATTTCAGGAACCACTTCTTCCCTTCATCAGTGCTAACCCACTTGTTAGCTCTGATGAAGGGAACAAGTGGTTCCTGAAATATCGGTATTTGCAAAAATGAAAATATCAACACCAGCGAATAAGGAAAACCAATTTTTTTATTATTTCAAATAATTAATCGCTGGAAACACCGCATAATTACACTCAGAGAATTAAGACTGCCTTTTTTCTATTCGCTAGTGACATTCATTCATCTTGCAAATATCGATATTTCGGTAGCCACTCGTTCCCTTCATCGAATATAAAAGTTTTAATTATTTCAAATAACTGTCACAGTCGTTCCCTTAAATTTTCAAAAATAAGAAAAATAATGATTTTATTGACGGTATGGTTCCAAATCTTTTATGTATGCAACATGCAAAGATAAAAGAAATATGTTTTCGATTACCTGTCCAGAGCCGATCCACTTACCGATCCGGTAGCAAAGCCACTAGTAAAGGGGAAAACACAAAACCAAATAACGAATCGTAAACTTATTCAATTCACCCCTATCTTGAGAGGAATGGGGCGCGGCTTTGAGGTGATCATCCTACCTATCATCTATTAGACCTTCCATGTTAACCTTGTTAGGAAATCCCGACTATGTTAAGGTTATCTTAAACCAATATTTTAGCAAAATATAATGACTTAATTTTCGTCCTAATCTTAATTTGACAAATGGAGAAGAAAATCCTGCCTAAATCTGCTTGATGATTTTTGACAACCCAATTGTGCTTGCTTTCGTGATATCTTCCTCAAAGTCTCGTAATCAGCGTTTGGCGCGAGGTTTATCGACAAAACTAGTATTTCATTTCTCAAATTATTTGATCCAAATTTCAATGTCATTTCAAAGTATTGTACCGGCACCAATTCCGTAAATTTGTCTTACTATCTTTTCACTTACTTCTCCTTTTCTAGAAATGACGTGACGAACCTCAATTCTTATTCATTCGTTCAAAATAATTGATTTTAAATCTACTTAAAGAATGAAAATATATTCAATTAAAATATTCAAGAAGAAAATAAAATTAATCAAAATATTCTACCTAAAATGATCGTTAAAACGGTAATAAAATTTAATAGGGCTAAATTAATTTTTTTCCAAAAATATTTACGTAAAAGGAGTAGTAATTTATGCACACTTTTCAGACAACCTAGAAATACACCAGTATCAATATGAGCTGAAGTTTAGACACGGTTTTTCCATGTATATATCTCCGACGTAAAGCGAGATATAGTTAAGAGTAACCTTCCGTAGTCGTTAATAGCTATTAAAAATTCTAATATCTCAAAACTCTCAGTCAAGTTGATTAGCATGGTAGAATGTGGCCAAGCAAATAAAGTCGATGGACTAAACTGATACCACTTGGATTTCCGTGCTACTTTGGTATACCAGGATATATAAATTATTGGAACTTACATTTTACTGGCTAAAAGAGAGTTCCTGACCGAGCACGATGTATCCTAGATTAGCCTAAAACTACATAGGTCATTGCAAGGGGCTTATCTCAATGAAGGCAACTAAAGTTTGACTCGAGAAGACTAGAGCAAATCCAGCCGCAAAGGGACACGAAATCTCATTTTCTACCTTCCGAATAGGGACGAGTTCTCTCATCTTATCCTAACAGGAAACGGATGCATCCGAAAGATTGATCTTGGATGCATACACTTATTTTCTCTTCACTTCCTTGGAGAGCAAATATGGATAAATTGCCGAAAATGGTGCTTATGTTTGCCTCCACCAAGCTTCCTATAGAAGAATGTTGATGCATCATTCGCTCAGTGATTCCATCAAGATCCACTATCATTAATCCGGAATGAGTCTTTAAGGAAGCTTTACCTTTTGTTGCCGTTGAAATGTGGGAAGCCATAATCAGCTGTACAATGTTTATTGTTATGATCGATGCTCCCAGCCATGTGCTCGCGATCACGTGGGTGTACACCAATACTCCGTACTAACAACAGCCCTTATGCACGGAATTTTGGTCGCGTAACTCCCATCGCGGTCGAAGATGTGCAATGATTTTCCGTCTCCATAAAATGTCAAAGAATACGCTGGGAGTTGAAACTTCGGTATATGGTCTTCTTGGTTTGACCCTTTCTTATTTATCTACTCGGCTCCAAAGGTCCTTAAGTAGAAAATTCCTCCATCATACGAATCTACACAAATTGTTATCTGAATCACAGAAGTGACAGGTTACCTTGCAATATTTGATATTAAAATTATCCATCGTTTCTTGGGTGACAGTTTGCTGAACAATACTCAATTTCCTTTTACTTACTTGCTTGAAACGTTATTCTTCAAAATTAATAGTTTTATCAAATATTTTCTTAGTGATTAACGTTAACTTCATTAATAATCACACCTTAAATTTTGACGGCCTATTCACCAGTAGGAAATCAAACCAAGTTGATTGTCAGAGATAGTCTAGATACTTTGCGCTTCACAAAGCAATGAACGGGAGGCGACATTATAGATTCCAGGGGGTATTAGATAAACATAAAACGCGGGCTGTTTCAGGGATTGATTAGTCAAGCCAGACAGTCCAAATATCTGTCGGCAGATAACTTTATCGAAGTCCATGAATGCAACCTTTGAATGTTTTTAAGAGTCAGTGCGGGAGATTATGACGACAGGGTAGGATATGGCGTTGCATTCCTCTCAATTTTTTTATTAAATGAATAATTTCATGAGCCTTATACTTAGAAAACCCCCAAAGGAAAAAGTTCTACTATCATAAATGGCATGAATTGTGTGACCAAATCTGATCACCAAAATGGAGAATTACATATCTTGGAAAAAGCCATGCCGCAAATATATTATTTGGCAGACTAAATAGCATGTGGGGTCGTCTTGTTGAAACACTATATCGTCCACATCCATATCTTACAATTCATGCACAAAAAAGTTAGATTATTATGCCGCGACACCAAACAACACTAACTTGTATTCCCTAACCAGTCACCTTTTCAAAGAAGCGTGGTTCGTGATGCCTTCAACCGAAAATTCGTACCAAATAGTGACCCCTTGTGAACGCATTTGTTTGTCGACAATTACTGTTGGATTTTCCGAACCCCAAAATTCCAAAGATTAATAGAATCATCAAGATTAAAGTTAGCTGCACGGATGGGGATGATGTTTGAAAAATCAGTATCCCTTGATGAGGTTTCATAATCCAGTCAATGAGTGTTTTTCGCGATGGGTGGTTAGTAAGTTTTTCAGTCAATTGTGCCTGGTATACATGACGATTGAAATGTTCTCTGGCAATACCCTGTAAAGAGCTCCTCAAAATTCTCACTCCTTGACCACATTGCTGAATTGATGCTTCTGGACTCTTAGCGACACTCTTATGGACTACTTCAATGTTTTGTGTTGGACGACCTAATGAAAGCCGAATTAATTAATCACTTCATAGCTGATGAGGAAAATGGTGCCAGGTCTTTACTATTCCATCTGCCTCAAGTTATAGCTCTGGCTCCGTCTTTCTTCAGGTGAAGTTCCTATCATTGTTTTGGAGGCTAGGTTGCAAAAGCAAACGAATCAGCACAACCGCAGGTGTTTTTCGGTAATATTGTGTTAGGTATCGATTACCAGGATTCTGCTTACTATAGGTTGTCTAGTGGTTTCTTGATGCACGTATGGTGGTATTACCAACAACGTATGAACACCTAGTTAGAGTTTGAAGGCTATATGTTACCCATTGGTTAAACTAAAGAAACAGATTGAGGAGAGTTTTTGTTTGTTTTGCTCTCTTTAGGGATACAGTGATGAAGGGGACAGCCTGACAAATAATTTTAGTCAATAAAGAAACTTCCTTGACCCCAATGGACTCAGTTTCTCGTAAATGGTATGGATTTGCCAGGATTAATTTTTTAAAACGTTTTTGGAAGGCTCCTTAAATTTTTTTGGCCTGAACTAAAAAATTAGTAAAGCCTGTATGCCTTTTCCGCTAGCAAGAAGGCTTGAACTCATTTATATCTTTTAATTTTAAAAGTAGCAAGGACTATTAGGCGAAGTCGGCTTTACGGTTTCTTACTAGGACAGGGGCAAATCGTCAGACGCTGCCTCACCTCTGCCCTAGGAGCAGCGGAACGCAGATGTTAAATACTCCCTCCTAAACGAGGGTTCTATGGGGGATGGAGTAAGTTGGTCCTCATTTGGTCCGGTCCGGCATCAAGTGGATGCGGACTTAGGACTCCTCAATCCTAAAACAAAATATAACAAGGACTCGTTGTTAATATTTATTTTCTCTATGTGAATCGGATTGTTTCGTAAGCCATATTGCCTTAACAGGAAATTCAGCTATATTTCGAAAGTTTCAAACTTTCTGTCGTCCCCTTCGATATATGTTCCTTTATTAAGTTTTCTGTGGAAAATTTTGCCTTGTGGCCCTTGCTCAACTGGACTATCATTATGTGCAAGCATGATTCAACTGAATCATCTTTCAACCCCAAATCGATACGATTCTTATCTATAATACGAAAACCAAAAATTAAAATTCAGCCGACCATGTTGCAAGTGCGATTAGAATCATTCTCTCTATAAACGTTGGATTATCTAATCCCATTTCATATATTGGTTTTCTGGCTCTTATTCGCCATTTTGTTGCTAAACGAAAAACGTTAGTAATACATTTTCGATAACACAACTAGTACGTGTGGGATGTGGTAAGCTTAGAAGTACCGCCGACGCGATAACGATCTATCAAACATTACATATTAAAAACCTAACATGCAAGTAATTATTAAACGTGTATAAACACCGGTCCGTACATATTCTACACTAAATACTTTTAGTTTTGTTTATTATTTACCAAGCAAACAATAGCCGTCATGTTTCTGTCAATGTTTTCAACTATCTACTCATACCCTACTATCTTCCATATCAGATGTGTATCAGCCACTCCTAAGCCCTGCCTACTTTTAACAGCGCATTTTCTAATTTAAGCCCCGCATTACTTTATCGCACTTTTTTGTGTTTTTAGCCAAACCTCTTAATGCGTTTTGTTCACCAACAAATGGCTGATATGGTTCAGCGATACAGCGATATATTGTTAACTCCTCTCTCAAATACCGCCCATATAATGTAATAAACTTACGGGTGTAATAAACCAGACAACAACAACAAGAACATCGGCACACCAGCAACCTAAATCTAAAAAGCAACAAGAACAACATAACCGTAACAACACATTTAATAATCGCGCGTAGAGTCGGACCCGATACATATGGAGGAAGGCAACATGGAATGAACGAACAAACAAGATAGGACCTCAGAAGCGTACCTTGCGGAACGCCACATGTATCTGAAGGAAATGTATGGCGAGAGTTGAGGCCGGGTGCGGAGGTAGACTCATAGATACAGATACATGGTCTTGTAGACACTGCATAGTCGAAGCTCGACCTTAATTGACAACAGTTGTTTGCAGAGAACATTGTTAGGCTGTAGTGAACCCCGATTATGTGACGAAGCATGGAATAGATGCGTGGTATAATACGCGTGTATATTAGTCGGCGACATCACATCACCATCATCATTAACATCAATATCGACCAGAAATCATGGCATCATTCTTTGTCGTCATCAACGTCGTCATCAGACTATTGGAAAATATCACGGGAACATTTATTTGTACCTTCATTTTTGACTTTTTCTTCAATGGAACCCATAGAGGGTAGCTTTGAGGTTATTGAAGCGTACCATCGGTCGATAGTGTTTGCTCAGTTTCAATGGGGATTATGCAAAAAAATGTTGCATTTACATTAGATTGGGTTCGATTTGCAGCGGACTTGGGTAGATGTGAACCCGATGGAACCTTTAGAGTAGGGCCAACATCTCTCCCTGAGAATAGGAGCTAGAATTTGATCTAGTTTTCGAGCTTGGTGGAAGATGTCTAAAGGTGCCTCTATGTCTAGCCAACTTAGGAGCGAGTAGTCGCCAAGCCAGCCTGACAATTTCATGCTGATAATTCGAAATGGGGTGTCTACTTAATTCTCGGCCAACTCCGATTCTATTTGTTCCTAAAAATATTGTTTATTTCTGAAAAATTGTCGAACCGTTTTGAACTTTATCGAATCGTGTTCCACCGAGACTTAAAATGGGACCATAATTCTCCCAACTCCAAATCAGACCCTAAAGGGAATATGGACGACTACTTTTACGCCTATATGTCCCAAGATAAGCCCAATGAACAAATATCAGCATATTTAATCAGTTTGACAAAAATTGCTGATAGCGCAACATGTTGTATTGTTTGTTACGTTATGTAGCTACGTCGGCATGGGGTTTTTGATGTTGTCCAACAACATGGGGTTACATCAAAGCTTCACTTTTCCAGTGAACTGTTTTTTTTTCGGCTTTTCGTTATCCGTGTTCATACATACTCGTCTCAGCAATATGTTCTTGTTCCCTCAGTATCTTTCGTACAAGCTGCAGCGTTCAGGTGGTGCGTCGATAATGGTGACGAAGGAATGGAGCTCGGTTCTCGCGTTGCATTGCACTGGACTTGCTAATACATTGTTCCTATCATCTTTTGGGCAACTGCTGGAATCGGTTGCCTTCCCAAATTTAAGGCTTTTAGTGGACGTTGACGGGCTTAGGTGATAAGAATTCGAAATAATGACACAATACGTATATTTGGTGGCGATAAGTACAGATAAATTATTTTGTTATTAAATAATATACAAATTGCCGGTATTTTTGATGTCAGTTTGGGTTTTCCAGATTAAATTGGGAGATTTGCTTATTCTGGCCAAGTTTTTGGCCCTTTCATTCGCGTTGAATGTTTAAAATTCGTCGGGTTTGGAGGACTTCCCAGGAAAGCTGATTGCTCTAGATATTTTTCCGATAGTTACCAACGCTTATTTTATAACAAGCAATTTTTTACCTTTCATTTTACAAAGAACTCATCCATTTTTTTTAATTTTCTCTTTACAGAACACCGTTTCATCTAGTCCCCCATCACCACCACCGTCGATTGTACCAGTTACGATGGCTGTTACATCGACCGTACCGCCGGGTGCTCGTAGTGCATCCCCGTGTACAGCACCCTATGGTCAACCGAATTCAAGATGTTGTGATAATGGTCGGACAATTTTCACAGATCCTGTTACGGGACAAACATTGTGTTCGTGTCAGTATGACTTATTAAATTATCCTCGATTAGCGGGGGCGGGTATTGTAGCGGCTGGACCGGGTGCTGTACCATTAGGTGTATATTCAGAAGGCATTTCGGCATATTTATCAGGGATTGGAGCTGAACAACCACCATTTTATACAAATGCGGTAAGTGTTTTTTGAGAGTTCTAAGACATAGTATAGTTTAAGGACAATTTTTATTAGGCACAACAGCATAAATTCAGCTTTTAGCAGTATGTCGAAATACTTTTCTTCTGAGACAAAGTAGCCTTCTTTATCATCTCAAGTTGGGCAAGCATCGCACCATACGACATTTTTCATCTTTCTATGTTGATACCCTTCTTTTGAGTATCAGCACGAGGTGGTAGGACGCAGATGGCTTGTTACGTGGTTAAGAGATGGCTTTTCATGACACAAATTCAGCACTAGTGAACCTATTGTATTATGGACGATTTATGGGAATCCTAGTTCATTTATCAAGCTTCCAATCGCCCTTAACCCATTGACTAGTGCTTAATAAAGGGGCTACAGTTTTTGTATACTATTGAATTTGTGGCACCTGTCTCCAGTTCTAGGCAAGATTTTCTTTAAACCTCTCTGGACGGCGTCACGATCCCCAAGCCCGATCACAACGCAACACACATTTCAATTGAACTGGCATTTCCTAAGATTGACCGTCCAATATTGGTCTATCAGCTGCAGAGTTTGTCCAGTTTGACTCACCTTACAGAAGGCGATTCGAGTTTGCAACACCTTCTCCCACGGAGCACGGAGCTGCACTAGGTTCAACTGGAGGAGGAGGCTTCGCCTCTGGTGGTGACAACGACTGTTATTCGTCCACCTACAAATGACAAGAACAAAACCTTTCTCATCGACTTCAATGACTTTTGGTGCTTGAAGGGAACCATGGCACGTATTCGGCGCTAACTACATTTCTCTAGTCATCTATTTGGCCAGCCAATTATCGACATTTGAGAGTCTGATCAGGCTCTAAACGGTACACCGTTTGCAGCAGAAATATAAGCCTTTGGTGGCAGCACCCTTTTAGTGACTTTTGGTGTAGAACTTTTTGGTTGTCCAATTAGCACTCCATTGGTTAGTTTGATTTAACTTGCCCCCCTCAACTCAATTCTGGATGATCAAGGCTTACTTCGTACGGGAGGACAAGGAGAATCCTCTGCACAACCAGCGCTTCCCAAGTATCTTGCCAATTTCCGGCGCTTTGGGCAGGTTCCTTATTTACTAGGTTCAGACTGCCTTTCTACAGATCATGCATGCCCGCTATTGGATATGGATATTACAAATCAGACATACCACGCGTCGCTGCCTTTATCACTGTGTTTTATGTTGTCGCCATCGCAGGAGGCTTATTGCGCACCAAAGTGCACTACTCCCGGTAGTAGTTGTTACTGGCCATTTGCTTTTCCTGGCTTGTGGAGACGCTTTTTGAGGTTAGTTTATACCATTACCATTCATCGACACTAAGCGCTCTCGCACGGCACAGAGTGCCTTAGTTGACATGTTTGTACACTTCGTAGGTCGTCGAAACGAATGCCCTAATTTTTATAGTATCAATGTCTTCTCCTGTTATGGATATCCCATTTTACAGGCTGAAATATTGGTGGTGGCTCCGAAAAGCTCATCAGGCATTTTGGAAACATTAGCGAAACGAATATTTCACCATACTTTAGTCCTTGGGCAAATAGCGACGGCAATTTCCCGAAATTCAAATCGAAGATGTTGTCTTGGTCAAGTGTAAAATTTCTCCACCAACTCATTATTGGATTGGCTGATTTCTGGTCTGGGGTAGCTTCGAGCCTGTCGTTGTGCGCATATGTTTAATTCTTTCCCTGACAGCGGCGTTCATTAAGAAAGTACCTGCCCATAGGTTCGATCGTTTGCATCGCACCCTATCATAGCGGTGATGCAGAACCTCTTGGTAGTACGGTTTGGTGAAAGTAGTGACTCATGGTGTAGATTATAAAGCGTCGGAGATCATGACTGCGGACTAGCTTTGTTTTTCAGTTTCGGAGATATTGTATGAAACTTCGTTTCTGACTCATGCCTATACATCTAAGGCTGCTCACCAGCGATCACTGTGTTTAGAAAGTTGGAGTCACTATTCATAGTCTTAAGTATGCCCTGTATGATTTCCAAATGAAGTTGCTTCTCTACTATTGTCAGCACTGTCTAATCCAGTACTAACTTTGCAAAGATTTTCATAAGGGCCAAATTTTTAGTTCGATTCGAGTGATTGGATCCAACACTGACGTGCACTTCATCTGTAAGTTGTCTGGTAATTGTTTGACGTACAAGTAACGTAACTAGGGTCCCTAATTCACCAATAGCAACAGCTTTTTTTGGCGCTGAGTTCCGTCCAGATACTGATTTTCATACCAATAATCGGCCATTTTTAAAAGTTGCTCTATAACTCTGATGGGTTCCGTAGCATCATGCTCCAGCTCTTCCTTATTCAAGCCTATCATGCCTAGCGGTAAATTCAGTTAAAATACTTCTTGTTTAGGTCTCGCTAGTTTAGTGACGTTAAACGGAAACCTTGATACTGACGATACCTTGACAGTTTATCCAAAAAATAATAAGTAGATCGACTAGCACTTAAGTGTCATTATAGAAGTGCTATCGTCTCGTATCGTCTGGTACATATTCCATTTCCTTGCTGGGGAAGGGTTGGAAATGGGATTCCTAAAAATGATCATCTTCCACTCATATAGGAAGAGATCCTATCCTGATATCCAAACTACTTCCACTTCAGGCACCTTAAAACATGTATACCATCAAACAATCCTGTAGAATTGTATTTAGGAAACAACAATTTATGTGGTTCCAAGTCTCTCAAGATACAACGGGTTCTTAACAGGAATTTGACCAACTGGCAGTACCTCGCTTCCAAGCATTATTTTGTGAGACTGGTTTGATTAATTATCTAAAGATCGGGCGTGATATTATTGCCTGATTGGGACTTCCAATACTACTCTCAGGATGCTAAAGGGCAGAGGTTTCACTGACTGTGGACTGATGTTGTACGAAACCCCATATGGTGCTACATGTGTGCCTGGTTATCTTCAGGTTTAGGTCACCGCGCATGGTTTACGATGAAAAGTACACTGAAAATGTTCAAACTGTATTTAAAAGATATTTCATGTCTGCATACCCCCTGAAGCCAAGAGTATCTAGTCGCAGTAGACTATCTCACCTAATATAACTTTTCCAACAAGAAGCAACAAACTTCCAACACCTTTCCTCCAGTCTATGTACCACATTTCCACCGAAACGATCCCTATCTCTGCGCAACAACATTGGCCCGGTATCTTGTTTGATTTTGATTTGTGAATGTAATTCGCGGTCTGCAAGACTTTAGCACCTTTAGATCATTCATTTTCCAAACGAATCTCGTTGCAGTTACAAATAATAAATAATTTATCCTACACCTCTCCTTCATGCCAGCCATGCAGAGGTTTGCAGCACGATAAAGGTGCTAAATGGTTATTTCAAAGTTTATGCACATGGGATTGGTAACAGTCCAACACCTATCGTTACGTCTTGTTGTTCGGCCGGGAAACAACATTCAACTTCTTTAAGTAACACCTTTCCCTTAGGGTTTTTTCTTCCGGACATGCTACTTTGTTGTTGTCGCTTTATTACTATTGCCAATACGATCATGGGCAACTATCATGGGTTGTAGGCAATTTCGCTATTTTATGTTGTTTCGCTTCTGTTTTCTTGTAAGACGATTATCTATCAGTCAGCCTGCAGGCCTGGTACATCTGGTTGTCTGTTTGTTATATCGAAATTGTGTGCTGAATTGGTAAAGTGTCGTTTTGCTTCTGGTGATCTTTTTCTTGTACTTGGAAACTTTTATAGCCTGGTGTGATTTAAATTTATGGATATCAAGCTCTGGTGTGAATTATATTTATCGGAAAACAGCAGCGAACATTTGTGATTGGAGGGAATTCTCCTGGAGATTGTTGGGAAGGCGCGAAAATTATAAAGGTAACCATGGTTTCTTATCCTGTTACTGCTCAGCAGAAAGCTCGATTCAGCCAAATGTTTACATATCTATCGATAGAAGATAGTAACGAGTGGTCAAATCTGTATCAGTTCTTCATATCTTCCTGCATAAAATTTTGGAACCATGTCAGTATTTCGTGGCAAAATGGCGTAAAATTCGTGCTAGTTGAAGCCATCCGAAAATGTTGAAGGAAGCTATGTAATTATACCTCGCGTCCATTTTATTAGGATATGAACAATGAAATTTTGATTCTGAACAAAGCAACTACCTCACACTTGATGACGCTAACTTGATCCTTCACCTTATTAGATTGTAGAAGCTCTAATTGATTGCAAATGTATATAAAAATTATAAACTCTTTGAAATCTAATTAAAATCTTTTACAATAAATATTAATCGCAAACTTGTAAAACTAATATTTAATCATTGTTTATAATCATGCCGCATGCACTTCATTATCTCTCGAATTTCTAAACAAAACATTTTACCAAATAAAAAAAGCCAACACACTTTCTCAATACAATTCCGAAAGAAATCAGACACCAAATATTAAGAAAAAAAACAGACAAAAAAAATCTTTTAAAACACCTTGAAATATTTATCTATGTAAATACAATAGTAATACGATATCTGCGCTCTCAGCCTCCTCATGTCTTTCAGCTTATCATCTGTATTTAATATCAAAGATAGAAGATTCCAAATCTACTAACTTTACTACACATTTCGGTACGATCAGAGGAATTTTGATTGACAGGACAGACACTTAATAGAGTGTCGTTGTCTATTTATTTATTTTTAACTTCAATATTTAATCAAATCTCCGATAAGGGAATGAAATGATTAAACATTAATATTTTACATTGAGCAACTTTTTTAGGGAAAAAAATCGAAAAACCTGAAACAGACTTTTCCACTGTTGCTTTTCCCTATCTTAATCAAATTCGTTGAATTTATACAAATTATAGATACTCACTTCCATGCTTTGCATGCCCACTTTTCCAGTAATATATGTGATTGAATTAACTATCTTGTACGATGTCAAATTACTATTTATACATGCGCTGGAGAAAATGTAGACCGGGGGAGGGGGAGGGGGAGGGATTAAATTGTATGAAATAATATTGAGCTAATCTCTTGACGGCGGTTTGCTTTCTCGTACGCATGCGGAAGTTATTGGGAAAAGATTATATCGAAAAAACTGTGTTTCTAGGTAAATGGAATTAACGAATCTGATAAATTATGTTAAGTGCTGGATATCTAAAAGCTCAGATTGAATTTGAGTTAATTTGGATACTTACGATTCAGGGTTTCTAAATTACGCTATCAAAGTTGTTATGTATTTCCATAAATTGGATGTTTCCTAGTCAGATATAATGTTGGAATATTAAAGAGATTAGTTTTTATCTCAATTACATCTCCTTTATTGCTGAATGATTCGGAATTTATTTCTTTCAATTTAAAACTAAAGCAATGACATCTCATTGTAGACAACGAACAATAAACACGAAAAAAATAAATTCGAAGTTTTCCTTTAGTAGCTAAAATTGTCTATCTGAAGTCGAAAGCACTGTATTTTGAGAACCAACTGTCCTCTTCATCTGCTTCCTTCTCTCTTCCTACAAATACTGTATTTTGGGAACCAACATCCCTTCATAAGTGTGATTTTCCCTCTCATCGGTGTGCTCTAGAAAAGAGAAAAGAGCGCACTGGTGGAGAGAGACTTGGTTCTTTGCTGTCAGAATGGATCTCAGTGATAATAGGAACAATCGATCCCCAAAATACAGTATCTGTGCCTATTATCTGGACGAATCTTTGGGAAAAGTGCTCAGAAGAAAGCACATTGTTGAAAGGCACAACTGGTTCCTGAAATACAGTATTTGACCCCGTATCAGTATCTCTGAGAGAGAGGAGAGTTGGCTTCCGAAATATAGTATTTGTCACTTCAAATAAAAAAAAAAGAAACTTGGCTTTGAATGTGTTTCCTTTGTTTAATGGGTGGCTAAAAATAACCTCCAAACTTTAATAACGAGCAATAATCAGCGTTTTATCGGCGCTTTTCCTTTCCGCTTCCATTACTAAATTACCAGTAGGTTCTTCTTTTACAGGTCGCGGTTCAACTCTCACTGGTGACAGGATACTAGTCGACTCAGCTGTGAATGAGTACTTGAGGCAAAATCAGGGTTATAATCTCGGGCGAGCGCAATGCTGACCACATTGCCTCCTACAGTGTACTGTAGTGTACCGTGACGGTCTTGAAATAGATGCTCTAACACATTTCAAGGCCCTGATCCAATTGGATTGTTGTGCAAACGATTATTATAGTAGGTTCTTTTTCCTGTATCTTTTTCCAACAACTCTATACAACCAACAGTCCGTGGGACCATTGTGATGAATTTGGTCTAGATCTGCACATTTCCCCTAGTCGTCCTCTTCGCTTCCTGTTCGTGATTCAATTCCTTAGGTTTGTTTTGTGTCGCCACAACTATCTAGGGTTTCTAGTTCTCTTAGAGATTCTAGCATTTCCATTTAAATTGTACGGTCGTATGTTCACATCTATAAGATTCCTCAAAATAGAACATTACGTAATCTGGCTCACTGAGTGTAGCTGTTGATTCTGAACATTTAGAAAATTCCATCGGCATCGAGCGTGGATCGAACTCGTCAAATTCAATGTTGCTACTTGCTTATTATCGTTTTGGCAAGCTTCCTCTTTCAGGACGACCTTAACGTCTCAGTTTCCTGGTACCACCAGTAGCTTAGTTGCTTGCTGGAGAATTAACTCCACCTCGACGTTATATGCTTCCGTTGCACATTGATGAAATAGACCGATCATGTAAATGTAGCAAAAGTGTATCACCCTCAACAGCTTTGGGGCCAACTAGGTACTCTGGTTTCTATTGCTAGAACGGTTTGCGTCCCCGTCTTCAGTGTCGAGGGAGTATGTAGAATTCATTCATTCTCCAGACAATCCCTTTTACCAAAGAGGCACTGATGACATCCATTAAGTTGACACTGGAGGCTAACCTTTGCCAGTTAACTAGTCTAGTAAAATTGCCAGCAATTTTCAAGTTTCCGAACGGTTACCTATTCAGTTTTTTTTGGTTCTTTTTTTTGCTTCTCGCGGAAGGATTTAGCGAACATGTTAGTTTGGTGTTCCGGTTGCAGCTATTTGGTAACACAAATACTTTCTATAGTTTGCAATATCACCCGCGTGGAATTCAGAAACCCATTTCTGGCTACCCCCGCCAAAAGAGGACAAGGTAAGAAAGGGTTCCCGCAAACGAAGTGAGACAAAGCTCCTATTCACATCATTTCACACCGTCCAGAAAGGTGTCTGACCATAAGCTGTTGTCAGGAATGCTTATCAAATTGAGGAAATTAAGTAAGATGTAGGAAGTTAGGGATAAACTTACCATGTGACCGAGGACCATTCTACGACAATTCGGACAAATTGGTCAGCATAAGCTGAACGATTTCGGGCACATTGCCTTTCTTACTTACCTCTTTACAAAGTGCACCGACCGGGACTTTTTCACAGATCAGGTGGCCGTCCTTCAAACATCTGGTTGGTTAGCATTTCTCATAAAATACTTTGAACTTACCGACGTGGAGCATTTTAATTACTCGCGATGCCGCTAATTGATTGTGGCTACTTCTCTCCAGGCATATACCTGTCTAATGACCTTTTATAATAAAGTTTTCCAGTTTCTGCGAATCGAAAGGGCACACCAGCTCTCTGTTATGATTATCTGGGGTAGTTGACTCCTCCTAAGTGCTGCATTCTACAATTGACTCGTGGGTAAAACACTGCTGGCTTGCCTCTCCTTCGGTCGTAACTTTCTCTAGGATATTTGCAAAAGAAAAAGTCTCTTCTTTGGAAATTAGGGTAGCTTTTGGCCGTGGCATCTTTTCGCTGCTTTTTAAGTTTTACTTGACGGTTCTCTATTCTTGGTCTACAGTCAGCTAGTCATACTCTTACGAATTACTTAGTTTTACACTAAACGGTAGTCAATTGGGATTGAACAGCTTAATGCGCACCGTATTGGTTCCGATATTTTTTAGCCGTTTGTTGTAACATCGGTTTTTGCTGGAGTGCTGTGCTCAATTATCTTCCTTTCCGAACTTTCCTGTCGGTGATTGATGGAGTCAGTGAACTCAGGAAGAGTATCAAGCATGCTACTCATCTCCTCCTCCGTCTTTCTGCCTTCTAAGAGTAGCTTTTTTCATCACCCTTCTCTGTAGGCCCAGGCTTTTGTTCACAGTTTGCTTGTGGTAATCTTCCTTCCCAGAAGGTTTTTTTTTCATTTGTGCAGCTAGTTTTGAATTTTCAAAATCGTTGAACTGTTCTTGAAGGGTGGTTTCATAATCTCGCGCCGGTACTGAGATTTCGATTCCCTGCACCTTTTTTCGTTTTTTCCATGTTGGTTTTGAATTCAGACGTCGCTCTTAAAGCTACTTTTGAGTAGATCGGGGATCTCGCCCCATCGGACGGGAAATCTTGTGACTTTTTCGTCTGTTTTTCAGTCTGTTGTCCTTAAAGACACGACATTGTGTGCCATCCCTTCTTCCTCGTGGAACTGCCAAAAAGTAATGCATTGCGGGAGGAGTTAGCTTACTGTACTTAGATTTCCCAACTTCCATTGTCGGCGCTGATTACCGCGTTTTTTTGGTTTCTTTCGCTTCTCTCAGTTTTGATTGGATGGATCGAAATATTCAGTTGATCGTATCTCACTTCTCACATTTAAGAAGATCACCTGGTGAGGCAGATTTGCTTTGAATTTACTGTAAGTTAGTTGTTGATCCATAACTCTCTGACAAGAAAAGAATATGTGCTCTGGAAGACAGTCTTTTATGTCTCAGAAAGAGCTGGATGAGGCAATAATTAAGCGCCCCCCCCCCCCCCATTCTTTCTCTGAAACCATGTCCGCCCTTACGATCAAGGACTGCGATATTATTATATATCATGACCTAGAGAAGGTACAATAACCCTGCACTCATCGTACATATATCATTACATAAGCTTCGTAGCGCCATTTACCAAAAACGCGCTGCATAGAATAAGGTGGAATTAATCAGTCTGACTATAAGCAAACTCCAATTATAGGGTGCCCTTCCTACGTTCAATATCATCCCTGTCAGAGTCTTACTCGTAGTTGATGTTTTGCTTTTTGTATACTGTAGGAGGAGCTACAGCAAATATGTTTGATCGTCTGTCTACCGTTCACGTGTAGTTTATTGTGATTATGGATAAAACTAATGTACAAGGGTCGCTTGAAACTTATAGGCAGTTATTCCAGCTATGGCCAAAGAACTGTGGAAAAAAGGAAGAGTCCACAGCAGTTCAAATTGGAAGGGGCAATTAGGATTGATTTTAACACACGCTGCGATAGCCAACAAACAATGGAGTAATGCAGGCTTGAAACAGACAACCAGAGGGCTAGGAAGTCTGGGTAACCAATGCGTGGAAAAAACGGTGTTGAAAAATATTGAAAGTGATTGGCAAAGAAAATCCCAACTGGGCGAACAACCTAATCTACCCAAATGAGGGCAACAACATTATACTGCTGTGTAGAAACTTGCTGAAAAGTCACTCTTTAATGCATTATAAGGGGACAAAATAGTGCTCTTAACATAGGCTCCGATTCTGGAAAATTTCGTCCAAATCCTATCATAATTAAAAAATGTATATTGGGAGAAAGTCAGTTTTTTAGGATTCGAGGTCCCTTGCTTTATCGTTTAACTATCAGCGATAAAGATACATACTATGAAGGACAGTACAAGGTCATGCTCCATGATGTCTGAAGCTGAGTCGACTGATGGTACAATTTTTGGTCTGTTTTCCTTAGAGCTTAGTTTGGATATGAAATCATGGCTTCGAAAAGTAACAAATGCACAGCGTACCCATTATTGTCTTCCTACTTTGAAGGGTCCGCGTTCGAGAAAGTTTCTAGGGAGTTTTATTGAAAGTAGTCGCAGTAGATATAACATTAAGGTGTTATGAACTTTTTGGTTTTCATTTTCCAGCTCGTAACTCTTATCCGAACCATGTGTATAGAACACACTCCATCAAAGTGCATTCGTTATACTGTTATTCGAAACTAGTTTTATCAATAATCATAAAAATTTGACTATAGTTTTGTTCCTAATGTTCCGGGGTATCTACGTGATCAAATGATATTATGCTTGGAATCCTCGACCTTGGCAAATAGATCGTCATTAATTTGATTGTCTATATTTTATGGATAAACTAAAATTTGGATGTCTGGCTGGTATCAATGAAATTTGATTTTATTAGCTATCCAGAAAGATTAAAATGTGGATATGTTGGATGCATTTCCCTAATCTTCAGATATTTATGCAGGTATCCATTCTAAGGCAACTTAAAATTAAATTATATAGCTATTTATGAGTAGCTTTAGCTTTTAGGGCTTTGACTGGGTTTTGAGGATTTTAGTAAATATTTTCAATGCTTGAGGTGATTAAAGATATTTTGATTGCTCAGCTGGCAAGTGTTCCTGATTATCTCCATGATTAATGTTGCTAATTATTGGAAAATTTGCAATCCAAATTGGTTGTATGATTCTGTTATACGTATCCACTGAACACGACTCCAAATAGCTGATAAGATTTTCTTATGAATGCGACCACCACTGTTGATTTAATACAGCTCATTTATCCAGTTTCCATGGAGTCAGCTACAGACCCTCATTGCCGTCTCAGTTACCAATCGAGCTTGTCATAATACAAACGTTTAGCCATTATTATGTTATGCCTCAATCTATTTTGTGCACAAGCCCCGAGTCTTCCTGTTAGTTACCATTTTATCGTCCTTATCCATTGCCAACACACACCGGCACGCACATAAACTGCATTTTTGCACAAAAATTTTCCCCGGAAAAAAGACGAGGATAAAAGAAGTCATGAAATCATCATCAAACTGTTACGATAAAATATCCAAGTTATCCCGCAATACAAAGTGGATGGTCAGAATGCTGTGACATAAATAGCCAAAGTATCTGACTGTGAAAGGTAACCTTTGTAAAATCATCGTAGCCACAGCACGACAAGATAAAAGTTTTTCCCTTCAAGTGCACACACACAAAATAGACAAGAACATGGCAAAATGATGCCTGGCGATGTATAGAAACAAACTTTTTGAAAAAAAATCGCTTAACAACAATAAATACACGACTTTTTAATCTTCAACAAAAGATATGACAAACGGAAATAAATAATATCTTGTGAACAACAAATAAAGTCAACCAGCTCGGCAGGCGGGAATGTCGAAAGAAGAATCGCTGGGACACACAATCAACGGCCAAACCTAAAGAGGACACGAATCATGGCATAAATGGTTAAAAGTAAAAACAAGACTTCGGAAACTAACCCAAAGTCAAGGAAGATATATATGTAAGCAAAACCAACGGGAAAAAGATCTGCACAGAGTTTTGATGTCATATTTTATGGTTGGAAAAAGAGTGGACAAATGAATGGGCACACCGAGGGATCTCTCAAGGGTGGTCAAACCCGAGTACACAATAGGCCCAGTAACAGAACCATGTGGAAAACATACGGACAATAAGTGAGACTAGGAGAAATGATGTTATTAGAGGTAATTTGTATCTGGACAGATTGAAGATAGTAGAAGTTGGTAATAGAGATGAGACAATGAATGGGACAAAGGATGTTGCTAATGGGAAAGTGTTAGTCGTTGCTAAAAGGATTTGGAAGGGCGCTCGGTCATTGGGAATGGGTTTTATAATAATTTGCCTATGAGGATTCCTATAAACACTATCAGGGAAGTAATATTTCATTATGAAATTTTTTTATATTTGCAATTTTAACAAAGGGATCTTTTAAACTATCGGAATTGGTGAAGCAAATTATTCTGAATCAGCAAAATTCAGTTGGTTTGCCCAGTAATAAATTCGAAGGTAGTGTTTCTGCTTTGTTGCTTGATCATACAATTATGAATTAGATTAGATCCCTCCAATATCAATTCTAACCTGGTCTTCCTATAAATCCTTGAAATAAGCTACATGGCAGTCCTGAGATGACAAACTGAACCAACTTGATCACGAGTCTCACCAATGCTGAGATGTATCACTTTAGTTTTTGGTGCATAGACCCCTCCTTCTGTGTCAAATGCGCAAGCTTTTTCAAACTCAATTTCGGTTTCGCCCAGGAGAGAGGTAGCTCGTCAGATGTTGCCTCACATCTGCCCTCAGAGCGGCATGGTTATAAGTCGCAGCCAGGTGCCAGAGCCAATAAACGGAAGCACACACATCCGTCTGCGACTTATGATTATGAGATCATCCGATGAGACAGCATCTGACGAGCTGCTTTGAATGAAACTGATTTTTAATTTTACATTGTTAATTTCCTTTTCCTCTGAAATTTCTGCCATAATAGTAAGTGTCACTTTCGTTTTCATGTCATCTCGTTACCAAAAGCAATATCTTTGTTGCCATATACCTGATGTAACTTTATGTGGTATTTTCCACTATTACTCTCCTTAACCGGCGCTTTGAAAAAACTTATTTTTAGTTTTACCCTTGTCCGATTCCTACAAACTGTACATCACTGTTGTTTCTTTCCTTTGAAAAAGGAAGTGCTCTAAAACGCAACTATGACAACGGAACTAGCTAATGTCCAAAGACAATTTACCTAATGAATATATGACGATTCTGAATGAGTGCTTGTCCCCTCGTTGACGCCTTAATCATTTTGTGCATGTCCTGATATAAGAAGTGAGTGGGGCCTCTCCCTAGAATTGTCAGGTCATTGTAGGATAACCTGCATTAGTGTTCAAAGACACTACCTTTTTCTTACGTAAGAGCGTGGAAGTTAACGTATCAGATATGCAGATTTATTTCCTCGGTTTGAAAGTTGCTACAATTAGCTTAGGTATCTTATCCATCTCAAAGTCGACCTTCAGCTATCTGCTTCTGGTGGTAAAAGCCGTGTGGCATCTGTAGGTATGGACTTCGCTCTGGAACCATTTTTCTCCTTGGATTACATGGATATTGACGTTGATACTGGACAACTCCTGCGGGATTTTCCGTAATTCATTTACATTTTGAGATCACAAAGAGTGTGCATATTAAAGTCATTGCCACCCACTCCGTTTAATCAGGAAATGATTTCCTAGGTCCTAAATAATGTTGTTTTTGCGTGAAGGAGGTTAGATCTAACTCGATTTTCTCTTTGGGGTCCAAAAGGCTGGCATCTCCCTTCTGTTACCGATTGTTTCTTCGTATCGGTTAAGGTGAGGTTCGGAGCAGCGACTGGGAGATGATGCTACTTACAGTGGGGATTTCGCAGAATTTGGGTCCTGTCGTTTATCAAATCAAGGTGGCTAGTGCCAATTTAGTGGTATTTCGAATTTAATTTCGCGTTTTGGCTTTTTTCTATGTTAGTCCACTAAAAAAATTTTACCTGCTTTCCCCAATCCTTTCCCTACGAGTCTTCTATCATCTCTTCATATTAAAATTTTACCAAGTTCAATTTTGTCAATGCCAACTTACTATATCTATCGCAGATACAAGGTTCTTTGCATCCTTTCCAATTACGACTAGTTTAATTATAGATGTCAAGGAGCACCTAGATTGTGCGTACTATGACATCTATGGCTATTATAATAATTATTTTAGCGCCCTGTTGCCCTTTAAAGTTCCTAGTGGTTGGCAGTTACCAAAGACAATGAATACCGCTTCGCACTTATTAAGACTAAGATGTTGCCCTGGACCAGGACTATAATTCGGTTTGTTGAAGACTGAATAAAGGACATTGAGACACATCGCAACTACAGTGGAGAAGTTTCGTGAAAAGTGTCTTGGTTGGTGATGGGTGATAAGTTAATAGAGAATGACCCAAATGCTGGTCGAAACTCGAGTGGCTTGATAATCGACTTCATACTGACCTGCATGACGACTGCATAAAGTGAGAAACCCAATCCAAATGAGCCTACCGAGCGGTAAATTTTATATGGTCCAATTTTTGCGCTGTAGAAGTTTGTAGTGTTCGGGCAGGTAACCAATACTTTTCTTGTGACGTTTTTGATTGATAAAAAAAAACCGGTGGATGCAATAGTTCTTAATCCTAATTTCATCCGGTGGCATATCCTAATTCTGTATTCGGCAATATTCTGAGCCAGATTTCTTTGAATCACTCCAGCGCTGGGGGTCTAGTAGCAAATTGGCCATGAGAAGTTTTTTAAATTCCACACAGAAACCTGTTTTTGAAGGACTTTATGCATATAGGCCAAATGTAGCGATGGAATTGAAACGCCTGAAATGTTCTTTTGCAATATCCGTCTTATTTCAGTTAAGATTTTATTCATCGTTTTGATATAGGTTGTGGAAGGCGAATCGCTTAACCCGTATGGACAAGGATGATCCAGTCCAGCAATATCTACAGTACAAAAAGAGCGATTACGTATGTTAGGACGCCAGGCAGGTTTTAGGGACATCGAATTGGTTGACTTCGGTGCAAAACTGGAATGTCTGGAGTTACTTACTAAGGCGGGCCAGGACCTGATATGCTGTTGATAATGCGGAATCTCCCGATAAAATTTAATTATACTCGTATTCGAGACGGACTACTTATTTCAGTAAGAACAAAGCTGAGGGGTTTACTATGGGTAGATAACTGGACTCTTGGACAGTTTACGGATTATTTCGTTAGTAACTCTCGTGTTTATCGCGGCACGTTTTTCTCTTTGTTGCTGAATTTGATTTGAATAGTTGAGGTTGCGCAGGTTTGCCCTCTAATATGTCAAACAATTCAGAAATCCCACAACCCACAGTAATTGCGAGGTTAATATGGAGGGTCCAGTGGATTATTTTACATTTTCTTTGCGTTCCATTAGCAGATTGTCGGGGAGTCGGCTTCTCTGGTTGTGAGACAAAATTTGGTTATTCATGGAATTAATATTGGGGGAGACATGGTAGTTCTCCTTTCTAGTTCTGATAATTTAGTGGGATTGGAGGGTCCTAGGGGTTTTACGTGAGTACCTGTCTCGTGGACTTAATCCTACGGTCTTTTTAAGACACGAATTGATTTTGTGACCACAATAAGAGCCCCGCTGTGACAAGCAACAACGGCACCAGTCTATACCAAGTGCATGGCTCAGAAGTCATACTAGTGGATGCAAGACCTACCAAAATCTCCACCGTGTAGGGCACCCGTGTTGAAACGCAACACCACGTTGAGACTCAGGTGAAATCGGCGGGTAGTAACAAATTTAATGGGGTGACTGTGAAAGATTTTTTTTTTTTTGTATTAATTTTTTATTGAAGATGGAGAGGTCATTCTGAAAGAGAGGATTAGACCGTCGCCAGTAGTAAGACTATTTATTTTTGGAAGATTTGTGGAGCTTTACTTTTACTCATTCCCTGAAATAATGAACTTTGTAGGTGTGTTGTAAATCTAAGTTGCTGCCTTCGCTTGACAGATACCTTTCTTATAAATGTTACTCAAGACGGGGCATTTCCATTTCATCCGACACATATTTCCAAGCACCCTCCCAGAAGCGAAGCCTAGGAAACTTAAGAATAAGTTCAAAAAGACCTTAATCGATTATTAAAGTGATTTATTCATACCCCAGAACAATATTTATTGAATTTAATCATCATCAATTGAATCAAAAACGAGACCAAAATGGATTTTAATTTTCGTAATTACTTTGCGGAAAAATGTTAATCGTTTGACCTTTGTTGAGCAATTTTACATGAAAAACACGAAAATATCACGTACACACATCACATCACAGATTGTTTGTATTAATTTTGTTTTTATTGTTTGCTGTCATCAATGCGAGCAACAATGCCAGAAAATTTTATTAATAATAGCCAGAGCACAAGTTTTAATGATATCAGTGGCAGTGCGAAGTTGCGTATGTGATGTAAATAGTGAGTATGTAGCTATTTATGTAAATTATTTCCTTATCTTCTATAGTAAGTAGGAAGATGTTTTATTATTAGCCAGTGTTAATTATAAAGGCCTAGTCGGACTTAGGGGAGAATCGGATGATCCGGAGCTTTGTAAAAAAATTTTGAACGAAGAATGAGTGACCCTAACTTTGGCTCTTAAGGAGGAAGGAAGGTAACATCCTAGGGCAAAAGTGGTTACACCCAACTCTGAATGAATTTAAATTAAAAAAAAAATAGATGAAGATCATTCAAATCTCAGACGTTTGATTATTACCACTCTCTATTTGCACCTTTCCACTAGTGCATGGAAAAATGTTGTGGATCATTTCCCACCTCGCGCTTGAAAAGAAAATCCCAAGTAGATAAAAAGACAGCTCCGAGACAACAATAGCACAAACCACCCGGGAAACAATCACAATCCAGACATTCCCCGTTGAAAAAGAGTGTGATAATCGAATTGAATACTTTCTGCCTGACATTTTGACCGCAATTAACACTGAACAGACAGCACTCCTAATAGCTGTTGCCTTTCTGGACTACATCGCAATATACATGCATACAATGGCTGATGGCTAGTTTATAACTTGGATTTAATAATAAAAGCTGTAATGATAACAATTTGGATTCCAAGCAATTGGCCTTCTCCCCGGCTTGCCGAAGTACATGTCGCGAGTGGTGGACTTTAGAGCTGATAGGCCGTGTTAGAAAGTGACTAACTATCCACTGTTAAGTTAGTACGGATATATATAGCGGAATATGATTAATTATTAATAGTAGCCCAGAAGAGTTGGCTAACAATAACATTGTGGCAAGCCTGTGGTTGTTTGTTTTGACGTTGAGTTGATTTGTTGCTCAGTAGATTGTCGTTTTGAATAATCAAACAACGTTGAATCGTTTGTTGTCTTTTGTGCTATCATTTTGAATGCTAATATTGAAAAGTTTCTGCCAGATGGGTGGTCTCCATGTCGATGAAGTTAAATAAATATATTAGTTTATTGATTAATATGGGGTTCCATGAAGTTCCATATTGGGTCCAATGCTCTTCTGAGTATTTTTCATTACATTCGATTTAACTTTTGTATTGGTGATTCAGTGGCTGAAAGATTAACTCTCATGGAAGGAGAACAAACAGAAATCTCAACTTTCTATTGTCAGTTGTTTATTTTCTTAAAAAGACAAAAAGGAAGAAAAATCCCTACAGTCAACCATTCCTTGTAAGAAGATCGAATATTAGCCTACGATCTCTAATGTCCTTTGTCGGTATGCAGTTATTTTGCGACACAATGTAATAGAATGCAGAGTGATATATGGTTTTACTGAAACATTTAATGAAGGTGTTATTCCAGAGTCCGAAAGGACGTCGTTTTGAGAGTGATCGAGTTGAGGAGGCTTGACAGAAACTACTGAATCGATGTAACCTCAGCGCTCAGATTTACCAAATGAGCCTCTGAGTTCACTCCATCCCCAAAAAGAAGAATTCGCTGCCAGCGAATTGCACTTTACATATTAATATAATGCCGAAACCTCTGTAGCCGACAGAAGGACAACGAAGATTTTTACGAATTCCCAATATGAATCAATTCTCAAATCGCCGTCTTTGAGGTGAATCAATCAAAACTAAAGAGAAATCGGGTTAAGGAAAAGGGATGAATTGTAGTTCCAAGCTAGCGGGTCACCTCAAGCCTATTGTATTATCTTCTGGTGTGTCTATTCAGTCGATTTCCTGTCTACGCCACCCGCATTTCTATGAATCTTAGGGGCGTCTCTTATCGACACATATCGGGCATATTTTTTGTTGCAGAAGATCTTTCTGGATATTTTCATCTTAAGTCTAGGAAAGCCGGAGAACTGTATATGAAATGCAAAGCCCTTTTCTCTTCTTTTTCATTTTTTTTAAAAAAAATAACGTTTTCAAACCAAGTGCTTGAATGAAAAGTGTGAAGCTCCACTCATTCATCATTTCGTATAAGAATAATCCTTATCGGCCATTGACAAACATTACCACCAAGCTTCATTTTGGGTCTTTCCCTACTATCTCCTACATAACCTCGTAACTTGCGGTTTTGTCGAGAAGAGATGCAACTCATCACCTTTGTTCTTAGAGCAGCCTGATCATAGGTGTTAGTTGTTACCTTTTATTCATTCATAAACATCCAATAAATACCAATTACAACAAGCGAAACCTGCCAATTCCTACTAGGACCTTTCTTTGTTACTCCAGTGACATTGGGCGAAAAGAAGCCATGGATTTAATGGTGGCAATGGATGCTCCTTTGGTCTAATGACTGCTTCCTCGAATTTGAAAATCCTAGAAACAATCTGCTAGCTGCGTCTACATATTGAGTCTACCTACTTTTTCATACACTTAGTTTCTTTGTTCTCTACCGTCAAATGCTAGTTTTAGAATTTAATCCTTGTGGAATACAATTAAAGTAGATGCTGATAGGTTGCCACACAATACCATCGTTGCATCCGGTTTGTCGTACCTCCTTTATTGCTACATTCAAACGTATTGATCTGATTTCGAGGCGCATGGATTAATGTGAACACAAAGGCAGACACCTAGTTTGTACTTTCTATGTACCTTCTTTACATCATATTGCAGCTGACCGTAAAAATACCTTGAGAGCAAGCGTGATTCACCACGGGATTTGGTGATTTTTATTGCTATCCTTGTTGAGTAGGTCCACAATGTGCGAGAACTGGTCTACCTCTTTGAAATTGCTTTCGTATTTCTTTGCACTTAGGTAATGACACTGATTCCTATATCACCTGCTACTAATTACAACTTGTGGGACGTCTCCTTTACTCAAATTATTGGTCAGACCAAAATATCCTCTTAGCCTGTGTATGCCACCAATTGTGGAGCTCTACATGCCGCGCACTTTTGGAGTCCCCTGAAGTCATTTTCCTAATGGCAGACGCAAGCGACGTTACAGGGAATGGGGCTAAGACCATCTCGTTGTTTGATGAATGAAGGCCCTTTGAAAGTCTAGCTCAACATGTCGTTAAATGCTATGGTTTAATTTGAATAGTTAAAAAGTAGCGAAGAGCGGAGTTCTCATTGCATCTTTTATTAAAATGTTCAAAGCGTCGAAAGGAACTTGATTAGCTTCGAAAGATCATAAGGAGGAAACTTAATGAAGCTAACTAATAAAAGTTTCGGGAGAGATTCTGGATGAACTAATATGAAAAGTTGAAGGACTCTAGGAACATACGATGAGCGTACTTTCAAGGTAACACATTCACTGCTTCATTAGCACTACAATTCCAAATTTTGCTTTAGTCTCTGGTAATATTTTTTTCCAAATGCTTCAATCCTGCGACTGTAAACTCCAGTATCGAATTGTTGTCAGCAATCCTGCGTTTTTTCGATTTTAAGATGGACGTTTTCTTCTTGATTATTCGTTTGGGAATACTGTTTGATTCCATTCTCTCAACGTATCTTGCCTACTCTAGCCTTTTACTTTTGATTGCTCTGAACATAGGTTGATCGTAATCCAAAACTTAATGTTGTACTGGATCCTCCACAATATCCCTCCTCGTTCGAACATGTTCACTGACTTTTGCAGAAGTTTGAATATGTTTTTCGGCGTGGCGTGTGCATTGCGCAGATCATTGTGGGTTATTAACGCATTGTTATTATGCTCGTGTTTTTCCACCACGTATCCTTTCAGCTGATATTCAATGCATATTATATTGCTACTTTTAGCTCGAGTTTGTTGGCCACTTTTTATAGGGACTGATTTTGTTTTCAGTTAATTTTTATCACTTTTCCTAGAACCAAATATTGCCAGATGTTTTTAGTTGACGTCTTTTCACTTTTCAACTTTTGTTGTGATCTCTTTCTTTATCCTTTGTAAAATTTCTTTGATGTCATTATTTTCAGCGAGGGATGGACTTTCGGTAGACCAACTGATCTTCTAATATCTCCGGACACAAATTTAGTGACCGCGAAATTAAAGAGTAGATCCTTAATTGATATTTACTCCACTTATAGTGCGGTCATCTAGAATGCCGCCACCGTATCATTATTCAATAAGATCATGGTTGATCTGGCTGAATGAGTGACCATTAGGAAAGGCCCATGTCCTACATCTTTTGCTACTTCATGAAATCTAAGACTTCAAACATATCCTGCCGTGATCTCTAGCCAAGTAAAGGTAGTAATAGGAAACTCCTTTACTTTTGAAATTCACTGAAAAGTACCACTTTTCTGTATCCTATTTTTCATCGCAAGACAAATTGGGATGCGATATTGGAAAATTTGGTGTAAATGCCACTTTTATTAACAAGGTTATAGTGAGCGACATTTGCTTTTTGGTATCAATTTACCGCACCCTAAGGTATTGTTATATCCGGGAGCATTTCTGCTTCCTGTGGAGTACGGGGCAACCAGTATAGGACCCTCAATTCGCAAAATAAAGGGAATTTTTAAAAAGAAAACTGACTTTCGTCCTCCAGGTCGTCGAGAGCGCCAAGCAATTTCCGACTTTTGTTAATGCAAACCGATATACGAGAGTAGAGCTTTTAAAATTCGTCTATCCTAAGTATGACACACTAGGACCAGGGCTTTTTGTGCCCCACCGTGTCAATGTTGTTGTTTTCTTTTTCTCCCGTGAAGGATTCGATTTGGTCCTTAACGTAGGTGCTTTCTTCTGTTCGTGCTCATATTTGTAATTTGCGCTTTTATAGTTCGGTTCGTATAAAAGTAAATGTTAAATGTGAATCAACAGAAGAGGTTTGCTTTTTTCGCTAAACATTTTTTATTAATATTCCGCATGCAAGATGTCTCGAGAGCCATTTATTTGCTAGATTTTACACTAAAAAAAATAACAAATGGTTCTTGTCATATCGTGCATAGGCTCGTAGAAAGAAAATGTGTGAGAGCTTACACTCCCGTTCTTCATTCTGAGTCCCCCAACCCCCCTTCGATGACCCTGATCAATAATTACCTTGCAGCCTTTGTTCCCATGTAGATCCAGACTTTCTAGTGAAAGTCTATGGCCACTTCGGGTATTCTATTATATTCAATAAATATAAATATTGATTATTTTTAAATGTTTTTCTTTCTTGCATGGTCACCTTCAATCCTGAAGCAAATCTGTAGTTCACCTCCAAATTTCAATTAAGCATTAAAGCTGATTTGCTTCACTTATCTAATTTACGAAATGAATAGCTTTATTTTCCGATGACCAGTAAAAATATTGTCACATTGCTAAGCATCATTACTCACAATTAAGATGCCATTATTTCCGCACTCGTGCTTGGAAACAACAAGAGTGAGCAGCAAATGACAAATGAGACATGCACTTGACATCCAGTACTAATATCAGTTCGCCCCGCTGTCTGTACGCTATTAAAACTGACGAATCCAGGCCTCGCAATAATCGCTAAATTATAACAAAATGCTATATTTTGCGTATACATGTCAATTGTCGACGCATCCAAAGTAGACTCAAAAAATAACGACGACTTAAAAAACATGTTACAGTCCCCATTAACTCTCCTTGGCACGTTCTGGTAAGTATCTATGAAAATCTTGAAATTGAAAATTGAGGGAGAAGCGATACAACTTTGTAATCTGATGTCTGCCAGGCATGGGACATAACAACGAAACGCTACAACAAGCCAACTTTAAAAGGCATGAAAAAGTCAAAACGAAAGAGCGAAAAAGATGTCAAAGAAAAGTTCAAGTCCCAAGACTTGTCTCTTATCAGCCATTCAAATGATTAATTAACGCCTAGAAAATTAATTAACGTCACATGTACCCCGAGACAAATTTTTCATCTGTAAGCATTTTGCAAAGTACAAAATGAAAATACTGTAGAGAGCGGGGAACGTGCGTACAAATGATGGCTCCATTTCAGGAGGGTGGAAGAAGGTCGGTGCGCTCGTCCCGTTCGGGTGCTGCCTCTCTTAGCCCCCTTGGGGCATCTGTGTTCTCGACGTTGTTCAATTAGCCTCGAATATGTTGTATAACGTAACTGTTACAGCGAGTGAGGCATGTCGTTGACAAGCTGAATGTTTGACAAGTAGTTCAACGACAATTTAGCAACAAAAAATAAATAATAGCAACAACATCGGCAGCATCACTTTCGACTTATTTTCAGAGAACAATGTCTGTTTGGCAAGAGTTCAGGGGCATTAGTAAGATTTCAGTTTTGTTGGGTGATTTGGAATATTTTTGAAATGTAGCCTTCATCAAGGCGAAAGGACCATTTGTTACTTAGTGAGGATGGGGGACGACAATGATATTTAAGTTCAATTTGACTCATCTTTTAATCGTCTCATTTAGGCAGATATATCAGTTCGCATACAAAAGTTGATTAAGAAAGGGTACCTTTCGAGCGAAAATCAGCTAGGATGGCTCATAATGAGTGCAAAAGAACTGCTTTCGGTGGAAATTGGGTTAGACGATGCCCATCACCATGTTACCACCTAGTAAGTATTAGGCTAAAGCTCGCAGATTAGTGGCTGGAATAGTGCTTACATTTTATATCATGTCCTGACGAAAGAGTTCCTAATATAGTCTTTAGCTTATCAAAGTGTGTTTACAATTAATTTGCGACCCATCTTGGGAATTACTCCAAAGGGGTTGTTTTTGAAAGGCATTTCTCATGCAGCCACCTGGATAATAAGGGGCGACAACTGCAGTAATTTTTTCTCGAACGTAACTCCAGGCACCTTGAAAGATGTTACAACCTGTTCTGGCGCTATTACTATTCGTGTCGTGTCAATCATGTTATCTCTGGTGGTCATCCACCTTAGCCGCCTTGGGTGATGCCTGATTTTTTGTCTTCGCACTTCCATCATCTCCAGTGATTGTACTTCTCCTTGGCCTAAGACCTTTCGTTTGAAAGCATACCAAGGTTTGTGGGTTGCGACATTGGCATTTTATTATTTATCCAATTGCAGGTTCTATGTCTTTTCTTTACAGCTTTGTCAACCTCCTCGTCTTTTTCATTAAGTTACCTTCTCAATCATACCCTCCTTGCTAGAATTTGGATGTATAAATGCTCCATAATCACTTGGAAAGCTAGATAAGGGCGCCTGGCTTCTATCTTGTGAGATTAAGGACCTTTCTTCCTGCAATTTTAAGGATAACTATCAGGTAGCCCTATGTACATGGAATCCATTCGTACATGGGATAGTTGCTGCCATTTAAAGGTCGATAGGTCGATGATGGAAACATTCTCTAGAGTCCTCTTCAATTGGTCGTTCAGCAATAATACTTCAATCTTGTTGCAATCCTAATCTGAAATCTTGTCGTATCTAAAGAAGGTAATACTGATAAAACGAGGTCTGGTGCAATTCTCATTCTCGAGTTGACTCCTGCGATGTCTATGCGTCACTGACTAGACTCGATTCCGTCATTTCTCTGGCACATGGTCTGTGAACTAGGACTCCAAGTTGTTAACCATTATTCAGTGGATTTTCCTTCTCGATCTCTCTGTCCCCTGATGAGCTGTGTGAGTAGCTAAAACCTGATATTATAAAGTGGTTGATTCAGAGTTCATCTGCTCAAGCTCAAGGATATGTGTTCTCAAAGCGTGCAGAGTTATCTTTACTTCTCTACATTAAACAGATTACGTATGGTTTCTATCTCTCATCCTTTTTGGTGTTTATGACATTCTAGCAAATTTGAAACCAATCGCTTTTCGAAAGTGGCGTGGAAAGCCGCCAGTGTTAATGCAATATTAGTGTCCTGCAGAATTCCAGGTCGAAGCTTATTCTATTTTTAATGCATTTCGTTTTCGTTGGATTTGAAACAATTTAGAACTGGCTGACTAAAAAGAGGTTAAACTCGAACACTTAAGAGTAGATTTTCATAGTTCTTTTGCTGGAAAAGAAAGTGTAATGCCAAAATGCAAAGGAGATGAATTGCAAGAACATCAGGCTTAGAAGGTTTGGAGCTGACGGCTGAGATGATCACCCGTGCCCATGGTTATCCTTTAAGTGAATATGTGGATGGGAGAGGGACTGGTAAAACCTTGCGTACATTGCGGTTGCGGTTCTGTTGTCTAAAATGGTTTCATAGGCAAAGGGCTGCATCCGTAATTTTGAACCCTCCAAGAGGTCAGAATCTCTTAACCAAATACTCCGGCCTCCAATAGAAAAGTCGTTCATCTCGGATCGGGTGTTTCAGAGCTTGTATATCAGTTTGATCGACTCCCACCTTAGATCTCATGCGGAAAACATTGGTGCAATAGTCACTCTCGATTCCCTCGAGAAATTTTCATTCGTGGAGCCGATTAAAAGGTTTACCACGAAAGTGCTAACTGAATACTTAGAGAAGAGAATCCGCCTTATAATCTATGGTTCTCAACGATCTTCTGGACCAGTATGTCATTCAACATATTTGCACTGCTTTATACTCCTCGCAGGCAAACGCCTCGTATAGAGTAATTCGCTCATTGTTGGCTTATATACGCGTTTATATCGGTTTCGATAAAATAGATTAGGGTAACAAGTTGTCATTCATCAACTGTGCTCTTCGTTCAGTAAAGCACTTCTCGATAGGGATTTCCTCCTCTCACATCGTTTTTGGACAAAGCATGGTCACCCATGGGAATATCCCACGCGCTCTGAAGAATGAATGAATGCCTTGCATGATGCGAACCAGGAAGTCTGTTCCTAGGACGAACTTGTTATGCTCATGACGGGAGTCTAAAGGCGCATCTTTCAACCAAGAGAGACGCAGGGAAGGGTTACAACTTGCGATCCCAATCCTATAAATTTCAGATCGGAGATATCGTGTATAAGCAACTCTTGAACTTAAACAGCGGTGCAAAGCCAAGCTCGATCAGAAGTTCGTGAAAGCAAAGATCATCGGTAGGGTCGGAACGGTACAATACGAGTTGGAGGACATGGACATTACAGAGGAGATAAAAATAGTTATGCAAAGGATATTTAGGAGCATCTACAGAATTTCGTATCTAATTAAGCTTGATGAAAGTCAAAGGCCTTTTGTTGTTGGAACGAATTTGTGGTAGCTTTTCAGCTAATTCCTAAATTATGACAGTCCAATTGCCATATCTGGTGTTTTTTTGGATGAGATCTGAGAGTGAGATCTGCTTGTCTGTCATTTAGTCATTTTCCATGGAATTTTAATTTCAAAGGAACAATTATCATTTCTTAAGGATTAGAGTGCTTGAAAAGTAGCAGTTAATTGAAGGAAACCATTTGGCTTATTCGCTGTAGCTAGAGGTTCAGGTAGAGGCTATCGTCTGACAGATTAGTTTCACTGAACAGACAGAGTGAAGTTGAGAAACTGAGTCCTTTAAAGATCTTTTTCTGGACTAGCTTTATTGGTGTGGAGTCGCACTATTCAACTGAGTGCAATTTTTTGGTTCTTGAGTAGGCAACATGTCCAAATGACCGTATTCTAAGCCTTGCGGTTCCAAAAAATGTTCTATGTTAAGTCGTTTGTTTCCAGGAATAAAGTCTCGGGTTACTTAAAATTAGAGTATAAAACTGTCACGCTATGTAAATCTCTCCTGAAATTACATGAGGTAGGGGTTGTTAACTTGAAGTACGTAACAGTGTAAGATATAGTCCTGAAATATTGAACACCGCACTTTTTGAGGTACGAAAATAAGTGTTAAATAGGATGGTATCCTTCTGTATTTGTCTTGCCTAAATATTGGCCCAGTTTAAATCACGTTACAAGCCTCAAATTCTTTGAAGTACGAGGAGGATATCAGCTGCAGAAATTGTTGTCTTGATTAAATTAAATGTATTTGAGCTCTCTGATGAGAGGTTTGCTGACGTTCCATTTTCGCCGGGAATTTGATCAATTTTGGAAGCAGGTTCACCATATATAGTGCTTGAATTTTGGGTCCAATTGTATACGGTGGTAAAAATTGCCAGTTCAAGTAGATGTACCGATCCAATAGTCAAAAGGGATGTGGTTTTTCATTGTACTGGTTTGGCTCATTTCTCTTCCACACCGTTCTCAAGGCATTATCTTTTTCATTTAAAGCGTTATATTTTACTCTTTGTAAACATTGATATTTTAGGAACTAAGTGCTCCTTTGTTCAGTGTATATTACAATTTATGACCCTTCATGGATTCTCGGAGTCGCTGTGGACGTTTTTTTATTTCTAGACAGCCGAGGACGTCCCACTTCTATGTTCCTCGACCTGTGTATAGCATTTAGTAGTTGTCCATGGTGACATTGTAGTTCTTGCTGACCTCATTTTTGGCCGATTATTTGACTTCCTCTACCGTTTGTCTTTCTGTTGCCTCCTCCTTTTCTTTACGTCTTCGCGTTTGGCCGTAATTTTGGTCGCATTTTGGGCATTCTATGTTGTGCGTTCGATTCTTCTTATTTTGCTGCAACTTCTTCCTGAGATCCTCTCTCATAGTTGTGCGCCAAAGATTAAGTTGATTTTCTGCATTGCTTATTGCGTTTTGGCGGTTGCTTTCAAGTAGGTTGTTGGCTCGTCCATGTTCCCTAATTCTTTGCTCTTCCGTTATTTCTGCTTAGGTTTGGTCAATTGTTCTGCAAAGTTAGCGTTGCACGCATTTTTCAAGGGGGTACCGCAAATGTATTTATTTTCCTTGATGAAGTTCTTTTGACTTAATAGGATCATATATCAGGTGGAACATTGAAGTGAAAGTGGCCATTTTTTTCCTGCATGCTCGACTGGGTGCTATTGCTTCTGCATTCTCATCTCATTTTTAAGGTTTTGTTTGTAAAACAAAACCTTATTAAAATCGGTTTACTGTCTGTCTGTCTGTCCGTCTGTCTGTCTGTCTGTCTGTCTGTCCGTCACATGCATTTTTCTCGGAGACAGTTATAGCGATTGACACCAAACTTGGTAGAAAGGTGGGAACTGTGAACGCTCATGCATATAGTGAGTTACATCCTCTTACTACGAATTTAAGGGGGGGTCCCCATACATGCAAAAGGGGGGTGTAAATTTCTTTTTCATCCAATATAGTCATGTGGGGTATCAAATTAAAGGTCTCGGTGAGTACTTTTCGAAGCCGGTATTAGTTTTGACTTTTGCTGAAAAGGTGGGGAGCGCGGGGGGTTCAAAGTGGTCATTTTTTTAACGAACCCATTCTCAGGAACTACCAAACCGAAAAATCTGAAAAAAAATCAGGGGGCTGCCACTATATGGTGCCTAGGCTCCGAAATACCTTCCATAACGATACCTGTTCAAATAAAGTTAATAATAGTATATTACTATAATTTTTAGTAATTGACAGGAAAGCCCCCCTTAAGTTCACCTTAGAATCACAAAATGTAGGCTACAGTATAGATCATGATCCTGCCAAATTTGGTGAAAATTGCACTATTACTAACAAAGTTATACTAGGTCAAATCTGCACTCCTCTGCAAATTCAAGACTATGAATGTCAATATCACTTGAAAGTGGCTATTTTCACATAATATATGCATATTTTACGTGCTACATGCTAATGGGGCAAATGCACACCCAAATCTCTTTATAAAAGAAATACACAAAACCTTTCATACCTGAAGCGTCTAGCTTCCGGTTTCCCGACTTGTTATTTGTTATTTTCACAAAAAAAAGGAAGCTATCGTCTTGTAGGAGTTCAATGGGCATTCGGAGTTTAGCTTTTTGACAAATCTAAGGATATGTCTGCATACCTTATCAAGTCCCTTGCTTCCCATTTTCTTTTCTATTTGGCTGAACTCTCCTCTGGCAATAGGGAGTTATCCATTGCTTCATCGAAAAATTCTATTAAAAAATCTTAAAATTTCAGATTCTGACTGTGGTTGTCTACTTTCTACATATCGCTGCTTATAGCCGCAGTGATCAACAATTTGGTAAAAGGACCTTGAAAAATAATGATTTGGGAAAGAAATTCTTTCTTGCTTAAAAACTTTTGATTGTATTCCCAAATAAACAGTATTTCGGGAACCATTTTTTACCCTTTTTAGTGCGAGATCTATTGGAGAAGGGATGAAATGATTACCGAAGCAGTATGTGTATATGTGACAATTAAAAAAATCGTTAACCCAAAAAGGATATTGCCGGCAAAGAAGGTTCTGCACTGAAATGGAAAACAAATGATTCCAAAAGTCCTATATTACGTAGAAGACTGTTTGTCCAGAAAGGAAACTTTCTTCTCAGATCATGATTTCTATAAAGTTGGAATTCCATAACCCAAAAAAAACCATTCAAAGTGCCTAGGAAATCTGGATATTCGCTAAAGATGCGTTTATTTATTGGAGGACTAGTGTTCTAACACGCAATTAACCAAGGCCACTAAACAGGCGCATTCTGCTTCATAGCCAGCTGACAACGTATGCACAATTTTAGTCCATTCGTTGCGAAAATTTGTTCCTGAAACTTTGAGGGACTCGAGGTCCCTTTTCAAACATATAAACTGACGACAATTTCTCCTATTAAAACTTTCTTAGATCCCACTCACCCCAGGCACTACTCCCACAATTCACACCAGAAAGTGTGAAGCAAGCATGTCATTTGCTGATAGTTTAACAACGCCCAATCTTACAACCATATGAAATTTTCATTCACACAATATGCAAACTTGATGAACCCAATCCCCACCCCTGAAAACGTAAGACGACAACGGTTACGCCACTACGACCAGATTAGATCCACGTTCGTGAAATGAAATCTTCCGATACATCCTCAGGGACATTTGCAGGAATCCTCCAATCGAATATTCTATTTGTCTGTCTTCCTGTCGTTATCCCGTTTCCCTTGTCTTTTACTCTATCGAAAATTGAGGTATCCCATTAGACTGGGAGTCACGGAGTATAACAACATAGCGCACAGCTTCCGTACACATGTTAGGTTAGTTTTCGAAAATGTATATAATGTTTGGTGCACAATCACAAATTCTAACCCGACCGCACATTGAATAGAATTGGCAGGAATAGGATTTGGATCTCTGAAACTTTGAATTTCTGAAAAGGAAGCAGAACGAAATCCTGTGTATATATGGAATCGTGGTAGCGTACAACAATACGGTTCCGATGACGACGACTAAATGGCTTCGGGGATTGCTGTGCCAGCACTATTAAAACATGCTATGCGATATCTACTGTTCTACTGTATTTAATGTAGGTATGTTGGAGTAATATATCTCATTGTATGGATACGCAACAATGTCATGTTTGCTGGAACAACACGAACAACACAACAACAGGATTTGAGTATCGAGGTTAGCCCCTGTTGTGTGGTGACTTTTTGAATGGGAAAATCTTCTTTGGAATATAGAAAACATGCCACATGGGATGCTCTCTATATCAAACGGAACGAATGTATCTACGAGCGGTACCACAGAACTGGCTATACGAGCTCCAGTAGCTTCCCCCTACGTACGTCTAATAGCGGTGGCAATGGTTATTGTGTACTTCTAGTGTGCTGGTGCCACTACTCTCCGCTTCTTCAAGAGCCCTGAAACGAACATGGTCGGAATCCTAGGTACACATTTCGCATAAAATGTTTCATTTGTTTCGTTCGTAACATACATTCCATACTATTTGAGTGGTTCTTCGACATCCTCTCGTGAAATGATGGGTGCTCAGTATGTGTGAGGACCGTTGGAGCTGTCCTTTCTCCACCCCCGACTAATGCGCTCCAGGCGCTGGTTTGGAATGTAGGCGAAAAGGTCTCATTTGTTGGAATATATGATTTTACCACTGTCCCCTATATAGTCCGAGACTCCGATATTGTCATATGCCATAACCATGTATGGGATGAAATCACTTTTATTTTGTTCCTGTTTTTACGCTACAGTTTTACTGGATGTGTTATGCATGTTTCCTCTTTTGTTCTGAGGTTATGTTCGACAATTTTGTATCAGCAAACATGAAAGTGGTTGAGAATTTGTTGAAATTGTAGACAATGTATTTAATATTGATTTTGGTCAAATACGGATGGGGATGGGGATGTGTTTTGGTTCAGCGGAAAGTTTTGTGTAGAAATGTGGTCCCTTTTTTATGCATAAATACTCGGGTCCATTTTGGGTCCTTTCCTCTTTTTTTTTGCAGGTGGAGTCGAGAGTTAATTTAGTGTTCAGTTTTTTGAGAATGGAGCGGGAGAGGAATCCTTACATTCTTGCGGTAATTGCTAAAGGTTAACAGATTGCAATTAAGGATACTCTGATCATGGGAATTCACTTACTTCATCTCTGCATAATTCAATTACTAGTTGTCTTCTTCAGTGTTAAAATTCAAACGAGGAAATAAATGTAGGATCTCTCTGTTGATCCCTGTCGCCTCACTAATCGTGTTGTCAGAAATTTGACTCGTAGTTCAACCTCCATTAACACTGTGACATCTTAGATCCCTACCTATCGGTCTCATTCCAAGGGCCGAAAGGGCAGATAGTATCGAAGGGAGTCAAGTTCGAAGTATCAGCACAGTTTTTACTATTAAAGCAGTGGATGCAAGATCTGTATATCTTATACCTTTGCGTTTTTGAAGATTAGTTAGAAAAGTTTAAGCTCTGGTTAGAAGAGTCTTCTACGGAATGCTTCAAGGGTTCCTTCGTTAGCATTTGAAACCATATTCGCCAAAGAATAACGGCGAGCCTCCACACCTGTCGAGTGAATTTAGATATTAAACATCATCCAAGTCCTTTTCTGTTACCTTTCTGATAGAATACATTGACGGTAGGATTAGAAAGAGGGTCATGTCCGCATTTTTTTCAGATTAGCATCGGACTTCATTTTGAGGAAAATCAAGCCGTTGGAAACAAGTGGCACACTATTAGCAACACACATGCAAATAACGCTGCATTCCTTCGACGATATATAGAGGTTTTCCAAAATTGGTAGAGTCAGCATGAGGGATCGGGTATAGGTCAACGAAACTCTTGACCGAAACATGAAAATATCTCCCAACCCCCAGAACATTACATTGGGAAATCTAACCATGCAGAGAGCCAAGCCGAAATCAAAAACAAAAATCCGTCTCAAAAGTCAACTGTAAATTTCCAAGCCACTCTTCTATGTATATGAGTGTCGACGTTTTGACACTTTGGAACGAAGAATTATTCGAAAAATATTTGACTCAACTAAGTCAGGTGCTGCATAGCGGATACGGTGTAACGCGCTATTTAAATAAAGCTGTGAAAGCTCGAGTAGACCGGTCATGTCGAAGGAATGGATACTAAAGGTCCAGGTTCAAGGCAACTACTTACATGGGAACCACGGAAACAATTGAAGATGACAATTGATGCAGATGGTGGCGGCTTTCTGAATTGAAAACAACATGCGAAGAGGGTCCGAATCCGCATAGTCAGTAACTAGTCATAGCATTGCTATTTCTTCGGTTATGTGTGTCGTTTTTTCGACTTATTTTATCATGAAAAAAATAGCAATGGAGGCCTGGATTTAGGTATTTAAAGACAAGCTGGATGTATAAGCAGTTCAGAAAAAACTTACTTAGGAAGAGGACAATTGGTCCTCGAATTACTGGTATATGAAGAATAAAGAACTCACCATTCGGTATTTAAAAAATAAAATTTGTCTTTTTTTTCATTATAGTCATACCACTTTCTGACAGGTAGGTACGAGGCGTTTTGAAGGAAGTTGTCAAAATGGCTTAGTGTTATGACGTTATCTATCTTGCGTTTGACACATCAAATCAAAATTGAATCCGAGATATTTCGCTTATGATAGGAACTGTGCACTACCTGAAAAACAAAAATACTTGGCGCTAGTTGACTAATCATCAAAAAGGTTGACAAAGTCTAACGAAAATGCAATAAAAATCTTGCATATAGAATAAGACTGCTGGGCACGCAAGGAAGTCCGCTGGAGCCATATGAGGCGAATGACGGCAGGGGGGAGCAGTGTTGCGACACCCACTTCGGAAGAATGAGCACTCGTTTTTCTACCATCCGCTAAAATGCGTTGAACGATGGTTTACAATATTCCGCAGTCCTCTTCATGAACCTTCGGCCTTGTCCAATACACTTCTTTCACCGAGTCCTCCAGTTATAATGTCGACGGCTGTCCTGATCGGTCATCCTCGAAACCTCTTGTACCACGTGAAAGCTTTGCGGAGCATTTCAAGCGTCTCCGACCCATTTTTACGCAGTTTCACACAAAATTTGATTGCGTGAAAATCTTATCTCCAAGTTTACATTCCCGGAGTAGGATATTGTAGGGGTATTGTATTTAAGGATAGGATACAAGGACCTGAAGGCACCAGTTGCACGGACTAGTGCCTTCGCTATACGAGGAGAATTTCCAGCGGGTTAAATAATGATAAAGCTCTTCTAAATATGAATTCAGACGAGGTTCACCGTAGGAGATGTCTTTGGTGGCGGTATAAAAGATTAGGTCATCCGCATATTAAAGGGTTCGGATAGGAGACAGGTGTGGAGTTGGTTTGGGGATGTCAGCGGTGAACAGGGGCAAAACGGTTTCAGAAAGGACTGAACCCTGAGAAATGCCGGCGGGGCAAATATAGGACGAGGAAAGGTGCTATTGTATGTTGACTAAGGATTTCCGCACATCTAGAAAGCTAAGAATTACATGCGAGGATTTCGGAAAGCTTATACGCCAGTCCCTATTGCCATACGGAGTCGAAAACTCTCCTTAGGTCAAGGAAACAGGCTATGGTGGGTGTCCTCCGGTTGATACCTAGAAATATATCAGTCCTGAGAACAAGAAGTCCGTGCTCAACCGAGTGTTTAGTTCCGTTGGCGAATTGGAAATACAGTGCTCGTCTATCATCATCATCATCAACGGCGCAACAACCGGTATCCGGTCTAGGCCTGCCTTAATAAGGAACTCCAGACATCCCGGTTTTGCGCCGAGGTCCACCAGTTCGATATTCCTAAAAGCTGTCTGGCGTCCTGACCTACGCCATCGCTCCATCTTAGGCAGGGTCTGCCTCGTCTTCTTTTCCTACCATAGATATTTCCCTTATAGACTTTCCGGGTGGGATCATCCTCATCCATACGGATTAAGTGACCCCCCCACCGTAACCTATTGAGCCGGATTTTATCCACAACCGGACGGTCAGTGCTCGTCTATGAGGGATTTAATGATACGCTCGAAAATGTTGGTGAAGGAATATCGGATAGAGATAGGCCTCTAGCTGTCTGGATTAAGTGGATTAAGGTTCTTTTTTGGGATGGGTACAATGCGAGCACTTTTCCAATTGGTGGGGAAGTGGGCGTTGAGGGGGCAGTGATTAACAATAGAGGAAAGTATGGTTTTGAGAACTATAGAAGGAATATTGTCGAGATCCACTGATTTTTTTGTTCTTGGAAACTGCAATTACAGCTTCCACTGAATTCCGGCTGACAAGGGGGATGGGAAAAACATCATCATTTTCATCGGGATGTAAAGGGTTAAAATTCTATCGCGGATTGACCTGTCAAGGGAAAGGATTTCGTCACGGAGAGGAGAGGATTGCGGAGAGTATCTATTTCTAAATAGCCTCCGCCATTTGGGAGAGAAATTAATTAATTAATTCAGGGTATTGACAAACTGTTCAATCTATTGTATCATTGGGAACTGTTTCGTTGGGTGGGAGGAGGAGAGGTTCAAGTTTGGATTTAAGTGTTCGGTTAATGAGTTTTCAGTTCGCCTTCTGGAAGTCAGGGGTTACGGTTGGAGAGGGCTGGATGGCTCTGCCTAAGACCACGGCATCGTGGTCACTGATACCGGGGACTGTTTCTAGGAAGGGATAAGCATTGGGATTGGGTTCGAGGGTTGGACTGCCGCTTAGGAAGCGGTTGAGGTAGGAATGGCAATAACCTTTATTAAATCAGCGAAGGACAGGGCTGAAGTGGGAAAGGTTGATATTGGGATTAGAGGTGGTTAGGAAATGGTGGAGAGTTTCCCCGTTCTTGTTCAATCGTACATCGAACCATGATGGGTGTTTGGCGTTGAGGTCTCCACCTATAATTATGAACCAGAACTTGCTTGCACTAGGTTGAGTGGCGCAGTATGATAAGATAAAATGAATATCATGAGTATCAAGGATTGATCGGGACAGTACATAGAAGCAACGAAAACGATTGGATTTCTAAGCGAATAAGGGCAACTTCAATAGATTTGAAGCTATTGGATAGAGGGAACAATTGTTTGATTAGACATTTGTCAGAAATAAGGATGTCCGTTCCACCACAAGTGTCTCGGTCTTGAGGATTGGACTGAGGACGGTCAGTTCTGAAAAGGTTGAAGTTTGGGAAAATGGGCCTACGCTTATAGTGCAGCCTGGTTTCACTCAGGAACGCGATGTGGGGATCATGTTTGCCAAGAAATAGCTCGAGTTTTTGCCTGCGGGCCTGGCCAATGATCGAGTTAATGTTCAACTCAATGATCTTAATTTCCATTATTGAACATTGAAAGTGGCGGCAGGTGGTAATCGCTACATTTATATATAATCGCAATGACGACATAAGTGCGAATTATATTGAAGTGAAATCCGTCCCAAGTTTCTCATGAAACCGTCAGTTATGATTTTTTCTTCTCCTTTTTGAACTTGGGTGTTTAACCCAAAAGGAGGATTCCGTGGAAGAGAGGAAGTAAGTTGCTTTCCAAGTGGTCCAGTCCGTCATCATATGGACCATCAGGACTCCTAGTATCCTACACAAAAAAAAATTGACTAACAAATACCCTCCAGATTGAACAATGATAAAAGATGCAGTTAAGGATCGATACCAACCTATAAGCTTTTTAGTTATTTGATATAGTAGATCTGCTTGTCATTTGCCTTCAGAATTAAATCAAATTGCTTCAGGCTAACGTTTATCTGAATTTTAAAAGCTAGCAATGACTAGATTTAATTTCTTTTAAATTGCATCTTTTACGATTGGAAAGGTCTGTCCATCAAAGATGCTACTACCATCGGTTGGAAGTTAGGTTAAAAATTGGCTGATAGCCCCCAGAATTTTTTGAAAGATCCATTTTTTTCCATTTTCACGTTTTTACTAGTCAATCTAAACGTTCACACGTATCTTCTAAGAAATTTCTAACTAAATATCTATTAATCTTCTCTGCTTCAAGTGAACAAAATGCAAAATGAACCATAAAAGTATCCATGAAAATTAAAGTAAAAAAAAACCTGCATTGCTCGTGTTATAAATCAGCCTTAAGTTACGATCTTGTTTCCGATTTGAATCTAATCTACTTCAAGTAAATATCAGATTAGATCATTTATCACTTCATCTTGATTTTTTTTCTAGAAAATAGTTTATAATAATCGGCTTACAGGTGTTTGAATACCGCATCTAATCAACTTTGATTTGTCGTTCATCATGTTAGGCGAAAAAGAGGGGCTTAAAAACGGCTGCAACTCGGCCTCGGCTCAGACAGAGGCTTTTTGTGTCCAATAGAGGTGCTACTCCCATATTCAAGCTCCACGAAAGGATTATCGCATTAGAGCGTATAAAGACGAGAGTATCTTTATTATCCTCTGCTGGAAAGATGAACCATTTGAAGAAATACGTGCGTCAGAGAACTTCAACTATTAGCTATTGTTACATATCCGAAAAGTACATGGATTTTAAGTTGCTTTCAGAAAAGCTGTGCACAGTTAATCAAGCTGGAAAAGTATTGAAGGAAATTTTTTCCTCGTCTTTGTCTGGAAAGTATAAGAGTTTACAATATTCGTGCTCGTATTCAAATAAAATTGAAGAAAAGATACATAATGGAAGCTCTGCAGTATCATGCGTTTTGAGCGTGCTTCTGCTGAGATCTTTTTGCCTTTTAAATCTAACTTTTCCACTGCTCTATTTATCTTAATATATTTTTTTCTAGAAAGCGAATAATTGGTGCACAAAATTTCCAGTTTTGTTATAGAATTGAATTCTCAGTGAACTTACGTGACGCACATAGATATGTGCGTAAGTAGAGTAGCTCTCGGTGCAGATTAAGGTTTTAAGTTTACAGGTTGTAGCGTTTATTCATGATGCCAGATCAAAGATGTTTCCTAGAATTTCGAAGAATAAATTATCAAAAGGGTGAAGATAGGGGATTAGTTACACGAGATGGTTCCGTGATGTTTGCAGGTTTTCAATGAGTTCTTCAACTGCATCTAGCGTGAACTGGATTTGTTGCTAGATTGATTGGCTTGCAAGCTATTGGGAGCATCCAATCGACATACTCTTCTGCTTTTAATCCGCGAAATTTTTGGAAGTGGTTCTTTCGTAGGCAACAAAGTATTTTCTGTTTTCTAGGAATTGCTTGAATGTATTTATTGTCTGGCAAGCGATAATCGTACAAAGACTTCGAGTTAGACTTTTTAATGATTTAAAAAAATTACTAGGAATGGCATTGTATGCGTAATCTCGACATTGAAATGCTTTTCTCTGGGTTCAGGGTCAAAAAGCAATACAATTTCGTTTTGCATGTTTGTTGCATGGCTTTTTTTGGCTGGTGATGATTATTGTCATTGACCATCTCCAAAATGGCGCCCAACGTGGGGTGAACGTAAGAGTGGAGCGAGTGGAGATTAAAAGTGTCAAACTTTGCAGACTGAACTAGCCGGTCCATCACGTTGGGGGCACTCGACTTGATCAGTTGTTATGACTGACGACTGACTGACAACAAAAGGACAGGTAACTATATAATTTCCTTCGAAACATTGATATCTGCTTACTATTGACGTGAAGTAGTTTTCTTATTACTAGATACGCAGCCCCTCAGATAAAAAACAAATAAATTAATGCCAAATTTTCATTTGCGTTTAGTCGATATGCAATTTTCAAAGTCTATTCTATTTCTTCAAGGATGTTAACTCAGTTATAACAATCTAGCAGGATTTTATCGATAATATTCACAATTTATACGAAAGTATAGCAACACAGCATTTACCCTAAAAGGATACTGGCTCCCATCTCTCTTGCATCAATAAGAACCGAACAAATGAGTGAATTTCCAAGTTGCGGTTCCAAGGACCAAAATCCACTATCCAAACACGCTTACATCCATCCACTCCGAGTCCCGGTGTGATGTCATGTTTAGTTTCGGTCGCCCTTGGAACATGTTTTAAGAGGTGACATTGGTTTGTGTAAAACATACGGCACCCGTGTCCATGGAGTGGCCTGTTGTTCTTCTGTTCTTGTTGATGTCATTAGTTGCATATATTCCAACAGGCATCCAGCTAGGCTAGGCTGGAGAGAGCCAGTCCGTATAGGGAACAGCATCTACGATGGCTTCCTAGATTCGAGCCGTGTAACACTGCATGTTGGTTTTGCCCGGCCTGGTAGCTGGGAAATGGTGTAACTTCCAAATTCAGTTCTGGTATCCAATCATTCAGAGTAAATTTGTTATGCGGTCTTGATTCTAAAAATTCATTGGGACGTTGGCGGACATGATCTCGTAGTTGGACAAGATTTCATGCTGGCTAATGGGAAATTGGGTATTTTGGAAAGTTTGTTGTTTAGTAGTTTGTCGTGTTTCTTCGGGAGAATGATGTTAAATTAGGGACACATGTAGTTCAATGTTGCTTTTTGGGAAGATGGGATCTGACTGTCGTTCAGGCCCACTTTAATGTAATGCATTTATATATAGATGCTAACATAACTGTGGAGAGTGGAGTCTTTTGGAGTTGAGTAAAGTCTTTTGCTTCAATTTTTTCTGTGGCAATCCATACAAGCCGTGCTCATTCTTCAACTTTTTGTTCATTTTTTTTTCATCTATATGAATCGAGAATCCTAAAGTAGTTTAAATGAAACTTTTAGAACGTCCTGAAATATGTAAAACAGCACAGAAAGCGCCTTGGAGTGTATAAAGACGAAATGACGAAATGAAGGATTAGAATGTTTGACTTGTCGTTGTCAAAATAGCTAATTGTATCTCTATAGATATGCTGCCTGGAGCATTTACCAAGGATGTAAGGCTTGACAAATACAAATAACTACTTCGACACCACGAACCTCCCCACTGGAAGACGATTCCGAGAAGAAGCCTGTCAATGTGGCGCAGGTTTACTAGCACCAAAGTGACAGAATCTGGTCCGCATAGGCTTTCTTGCAGCGTCAATCAAACATTTCCAAAATGCACGATCGGATATGGTTTGCGCCAGGACCAGATCCTCCATATTTTCTTAAACGCATTGTGCAAAATATTATCGGAATCCAATAGCCTCACTGAAACTGACTAGTTTAGATAAGACCACAATAAATAATACAGAGTACCAGATCAAATTCTTATTTAAAGCTACAAAAATTTTAAACTTTGAAGGAGGATTGAGTCGAGTAACTAGTTCCCTTACTCTTTCCAACATTAGAATTAGAAGAATAACATCTATAGATGATGATGGACGATGAGAAAAGTATTCGCAGAATCAAATTTCCCAGGAGATATTTGGGGACATTAATATTCATGCCAAAAACGTTACAATTGTGAACTGTACGAATTTATTGACGTCTGATAAGCATCTATCCTGACTAAACTCCGAAAATTGCAAAAGGCGGAGAACTTCGAATAAATGCTGGATACAGAGAGAGTATTCACAGGACATGCATGAGTTGTCCACGCAGAAGAAGGCAAGCACGATTGGCGCAGTTAGCGAAATACTGTTAAATATAATAAATAGAAGTGAGCACAACCATGAAGGGGACGTTACTCGCCGGATTTTAGAGAGCACCGAGTTAGCAGGCTCAGTTCTTGTGTCTGGGCTTTGGCATGGAGTCAGCTATCGAGAAATAATAGGAGCAAATTTCGCTCCTTGCTTTAGACGGCACACAGATTTCGCCCGCATGCGAGCCGTCAGAAGCGGGACTCCTTTTCGCCCATTCGTTGGACCTATCCCTTCTCCTCTATATTCTTCTGGCCGAGAGTTTAGAGACGAGATCTTGTGAATAAATCGTCCAGTGGTTAGATGATGTTCAATGGAACGAAGGCGTTTATGTGGTAAGATCGCAGAATCGCTGTAATATCCGCGCCTTCACAGCGTCCAAATCATTTCGTTCACTCTGTCCGATGATAAGCTGACGGGAAAATTTCTTTGCTACTATTCATCATATTTGTTTTTCACGTTTTACTCCCTCTTAACTTCTCCATTCATACTCCCAATTTCCACTTATTTCAAATCATTATCTTTAAAATGATAATTTTCATTTTCAATTTTATTTTTTTAAAAAAAACCCTTTCAGTTGTTAACTTCCGGCAAATCTCAAAAATCTATTTAAGTACTTTCAGATTAATATAGAAATTTTCTAACATTTTTAAAACGACCACTAACTTTTTTGTGATTGTTTTCACATAGATCTGATCACGTTGCGTATTATTAAATGCATTTCTAAAGTTTAGTTCTGACTATGGCAGAAAAAAAATCAGGTGGAAGTTTGGTTTTTAGGAGCTACGTACGAATCCTACCGAGATTTAATTTTCAGGAATTTGTCCGGGGCGCGGTTGAAGAAGCATCTTTGGTTTGCCTTCCTCCTTTTCTTCCTACTCGAAAATGGACTATTTTCGGGGGAAATCGACCGAACTTTTACTAGGATTCAGCGTCGATCAAAGCAGTTGGGCAGGGTCTTGAGATCTTCAGACGGTATGAGCAGTGGCAAGAAATAATTAATCGTGTTTCAGTAATAGCAGGATACAGAGGAGTTAAGTTTTTCCATTTGTGGATTCCCCTATTCCCTCCTTCTCTCTAATCCGGGGAACTCGCACTATCAAAAGAGCATCCTCAAGTATTGAGGCCAGAGGTAGCCAAGGCAGGGGGAACCCCAAAAGCTGTGCCTCATGAAGAGTTGAGGTGGGAGAGAAATCGATTGAGGATGTGATCTATCGTGGATCTATCTTTTCGAACGCAGTGCTTAGGTCCGTTCCACAGGCGGGTCGAGTCGTCTTATTTTCTTCAGCTTTAGCACGAACGTTATCTTCTGCTAGATTCGCGCGATAGCCCCTATATTGGTTTGGTTTTCCGGTTCTGGTGCATTATGAAGCATCGGTGACCTCTGGTGAATAGAAGCACTAAGTGACCTTTGGTGAATAGAAGACGACAAGCAAGAAGAATAATGAAGTGTTGATCTCTGGGTTCTATTCAGCTGTCGTTGGGTTTCTTAATGGAAATCAGCAAAGCAGATCACTAGCAAGTTTAGTTGAATACTGGTCTACTGTGGAATACGTATTTTCTTCTAGTACGAATAGAGTTTGCCTCCACAGATCCCCCCGAATGACTATAAGAGCATAAAGGTTCACAGGTGAACAGAAGGAGCCGTTAGAACCTGAAAGTTTCACAGAGTTCGAAAAGCAATTAATACCACAATAAAAAATGATTTTGTCAAAGAATTCAAATTTAGTGGGCTGTCACATTCGTTGTGGTAACGGTTCGATTTGCTATTATCATTGAAACATCAACCGGTCTCTTTTCAATTGTAAGGTGATGCAACGATTCCGGCTTTTAGGGTTCACTTTGGAATAGTTGCATCATCGAAACCATTGCAGTCGACAGGGGAGGATCGGATGACCTCTGAGTCTCTTTTTTTAGAGTGAAATCCAGTAGCTTAGCACTATGAATTTGGGATCAAAATGTTTGACCCACCTTGTTGACCTACTTAGTATACGACAATGTCTCTGTTTTTTTCAACGAAAAAATTCAAACTATTTTTAAGAATAAACAGGAAAGCTACAATTGATCTAGAACCAAGAAGAGATTTCTTTAAGTAGCTTATAGAATTCAGTGCTCACCGTTTCTTCCCATATTTTTTTTTACCTTTTTAAAAAGCAGTTTTTCATCACATCACATGTGAACGCAGTCCTTAATTAATACTTAAACTGGTATGCAGAGTTGCAATGGGTCTGATCGTTTTACCGTAGCACCCTATGCCATGCAATCTTGGCGGTTTTATTATAGGCTATTGCACTAATCCTGACTAAGAATTTCTGGGGCTAACGATTTTTGACCACCACACTAGCATGTATGTCCCATGTCCTTTCTTTCTTGTATTTTTTCCTTCCTAATTTCCAATGGAACTGTATTTTACATTCATCGGCAGGGAGACAAGCACAAATATCTATGACGCAATCAAGCTTCGAGCCTGGACCATAAGATAGATGCGTAACCAGCAATAGAATTGTCACCCCCCTTCTGTCGATTTTTTTGGTAACTAAAGAAGTTTTTCGGTCTAACATCACAGAAGCTTTCGCTAATGCTTCTAGTCATTTTGCCAAAGCTATGACCTAATCTCTACTGGAGACAGGTTTTGTGATTAGAAAATACATGTAAAGGTTGCTAACAATGAAAATGATGCTCTGTCAAGAGATTTTCATTCTTGAAGCATATGATCGGGTTAAGCGCTGGTCCCTTGTGTAAACAGTTGAATTATCGACCTGTAATAATTGACGATGGCCAAAAGATCATCCAAAATGATCGACGTTGACCAAGAGGGGACACGCACTTGTTCGTCTTTTTGCTAGCCACATTTTAGTGGACCTCCCCGGTCAATTTCGTTAACTTTTTACGCTATTGAGATAGTTGGATGACACAAGCTACTCCAGATAGCCTTTTGGCCATCGTCCATTCCATTAAGTCATTTCAATGCTTTGCTTTGTGTGTTCCATTTTTTGTAGGTTTGTCAAGTCCTTTCAATTTTTTGTACCCCGTTGAATTTCTCTCCTTGCAGTTGCAAAATCCAAATCCAAAATATGATTTCTGGTTTTGCTACAACCAAGTTTGATTACTTGAATTTGGCAGAGCTGGTGCGGGTTTTCAATTGTCTTATATAAGAAGGGATAGCATGAGAAGTGTTAAAAGCTGGGGCAGGCGGCAGACTATCCAAAAACTCTAATTTTTTAGTGTATCCTCTGAAGGACGCAATTTGCTATAAACCAACATATTGGATGGGTAGTAAGTTCAGTAGAAACATGTTCATAAAAATATTCAAAAATATGGATATCCTCAAGGAGACTATCCTCACTAACTCCCAGCAGACCAGACAAACCATCAAAAACTTTTTATAGACCTCTCTGGAGCTAAGAACATTTCCTTTTAATATTCAACTTTTATAATGTTTTATGACCTCCTCTTCCGGTAATTGCAAGTGTTAAATGTTGTCCATCTTTTACTACTACTTAATATATCGTTACTGTTTTGGATGAAATTTAAGATTGTACAATATAAACCGCGCAAATTTAGCTTTATTGCACAACACGCATATTACGCTCTCTTGACCCTACGTGGGTTGTATGCGTGGTTGCGAATTATGACCCCGGAGACAAGTTATTCATTTTCGGTTATTTATCATTTATGAAAACGATGCAGATAAGAGTAACAACTGTCAAGTTTTTTGATGTTAAATGGGAAAGTTGCTTAAGAGAGGGCATGAAAGGTTTTAGTTTAATTTTCGGCTGAAGCGGGGCTCCCACTTCTGTGTAATGAGCGGTTTTATGTCCATCTACATACAAGTTTGCCAGTGATTTTGCAAGTTGTTTATTCATTATTCAAGCCAAGAGAATTCAATTATTTTATTTACGGGGGTAATTAGCATTTGATGGGAAAGGAAGTCCCGCTGGATCAAATATCTCATTCGAGTTCATAATCTGGGATTTAATTTTCGTGCTCATTTCATGATAACATTACGATTGCAAAGTGGCTTATGTGATGATAACCTGACATGTCTTCATATTCATTAGATACGCGTGTGAAAGATATGTAAACTGGGGAGACTTTATTGAGTTGTTTGCTTGATGGTTTGGACAAGGAGATCTATCCACGTTCCCAATTTCTGATCAGCTGGATATCCACAGATTTAGTGATAATGGGCAATTAAGTGGAATTATAGCTGTTTATATATCCGTTGATTGACATTGACAGTATAAAAATGGTAGCAATATAAAAAAAAAAGTCAAATTAACTGCGATTCTAATTTTATCTGGAAAGCTGTTTCTGCCAATTGGAAATAGGATCAATATGCGAATGTTCCAAAAGACGCCTCCCATTTTACCGAGTATATTGACGCTCCCGTAAAGATTAAGAAAAATTTCAACATAAAAGCAAGTGATCACAGGCACCTGCTATTGGGATTTTTGAAACGAATTTGAATATATGCATATTCAGTCATTTTACAATGAGCACAAAACGGTTTATATTTAGAAAAGTAAAACCAGTGACGTCGATACCTTTGCTAGTAAGATTTATATTTGCTTACATCTTTAATTATCAGCTTTCTTAGGTATTTCGATTAAAACATGCAGTTGAATATAATTAATTTTATTGGCTATCAAATATTGAAATAGAATTGGTTCGGTGACAACGTTTTATGTTAATTTAAGTTGAATTTTACCTTGAAAAAGTGTGTTAACGATGTTGCATTATAATGTTGTTTGATGGATCCAGATATGTGGGAAGATGTTAGTAATAAAAGCTAATTTTCTCGTTCATTTCTAAAAATATACTTTTATCTGATGTTCCGGGTTTATGTCTCTGTAAATTGTTTGAAAATTTCAGAATATGTCCATTCAAACGTTTCAAAGGCCACGTACATTCCATTACTCACTGACTTCCTCATGCTCTCCTTCTTCCACCATCTAAAACAAATTCTAACAATCTCACTACAAATTGCCACTTGTTGTAACATTGGCTATCATCTCGTCAAAATTTGACAGCATCATTTACTACTGAAAAAAGTCGAGTAGTCCACATGCTCTATGCCCCTAAAAATAAACGCATAAATATATATTATACAAGTATAAATAAAACAAGCAACAACTTTTCAATTTAACGCTATTTTTGCTTATCAGTACAAGAGGCAGCACAATTTGACCATTAAAAATAATTAACATGTTGTTTAACACTGAAATATGTAAAACAGAGCACAGAAAACGCCTTGGAGTGTATAAAGACGAAATGACGACGATGGCACCGGACGACCGCAATACAACAACCACAACATTCCCAAGAAAATTAATTATTTTAAATGAGGAGAGCATTAAAAAAAAAAGAAAAGAAAATAAAGAATTCAAATAATATCACAAGCAAGCCAAAAAGTAGCTTTTTACTTCGTCATTACGCACACCCATCCGGGGACATTAAAAAACGAATCACTGAGCAACGGACAAATAAAAAATGGAACATATCAAAATTGTGTTAAATAAAACTAATTATCACATTTGCTCCTATGGAACATAAAAAATACAATTTGCTGCTTTTTGCACTACCAAATTATTTGCCTCAACTTTTTCTTCTATTTTTTTCTACATATTTATATCAGTCACAAAATAATTAAGTGATTTTACAAGATTTCCAAATTTTTCCTACCACTTTCTGGTTGGGGTTTTTTTTTTTATCACATTCAAGTCTGTGTGTTTTCGTGCAATTTAAGATCAAGGGTGGATTGTTTGATACGGTTGGCTTCCACGACGATGATTTTATTCTCTATGTAGGATGAACGTATGTAACTCCGAATAAATTACTGATTCCGCTATAATAAGTAATTAAGTTTAGAGAGATAATAAAGATTGGAATTAATTGAAATTTTTTCTCAATTTGTATTTGTAATGAGATTACGGACGATTTTAAATGACGTTTTTTTTCAACTTTTTTTATATTTTCAGGCCGGTTTGGATTTGAAGGAGAATTTAGTGGGCGGACCGGCACCTTGGCCGTATCCATCCGTTTATCATCCGTATGATACAGCGTTTGCTGGCTATCCGTTTAGTGGGTGAGTGAAAAGTTTATGTTTTAGGTTGGAATTTTTCTTAAATCTATGGTGGGAAGTCTAGGAAATAAGTTGCATTTTTTGTAAACATGAGGTACACATGAAACAATTATATTTCAAATACGAGTTAAATTGAATTTTGTTTTTCTTTCTGTTTCTGGTGGTTCAATCTACCAAGCTTTTTCTCGGATCTGTTTCTTCTCCTTTGTGGGCCTTTGTCTGATTTGGTAGTGGGGTCGGCTCGTCTGCATCTATTGCTCTTTTTTTCTTGGTCATCTGACGTCTCAAATCATGTAGCGTATAAGGCCACCTTTTTTTGGTCATTTTACTTCGGTCTTCAATGCAATTTTAAGAATTGAGTTTCCGTCTGCTTGAATTACATAACCACACCAAGAAGCTTTTCTTGTAATTTTTTACATCGATCGTGGATGTGCTCTTTTCTGATGTCGTGTTTCACAATATTTTTGTCTACATTATCGCAAGGTGACGTGCATTGTCTTTGAAAGTCGGTCAGCACTTAGAACCAAAGAGGGCAACAGGCGGATTTTGAATTTGAGTCGTTAGTTGATGCATCGATCACAAAGAAAGCTAGTTATGCGACGCCACATCATCCTGATTGCGTTTATATCTGAAGCAATTTTCTGGAGGGATACACTGTTGGCTGATATCATTGATCCAAGATAATTAAATCGCTTAGTTTTGAACATGTCGAACGCCACTGGCAGCGTTAGTGCCTGTTTTCTTCAGATTGAGTCGGAGACCATGCTCCGTACGGCGATCATTTCATGGTCGGAAAAAACGTTCAAGATCGGCTTTGATGTTAGAAGATGTGAAGCGTTTCCTTCAAAAGGACAGGCGAGGCTGTCATTTCTTGTCGGAAATTCACATCTCTTATCTCGTAACATCAGCGTCAGACGAACGAACAGTAAGCGGATTTGAATTGATGGAACTCATTGTCTCATCAATAAAATCTCAGATCTGAATAGCCAAAAAATATTTGTTCTGAAGAGATATATTCAAACCCAACTCAGTTCAGCGTTCTTTGATAGTCTGAAAAGCGACCGAGTTGAGTCTAACCTGGAAAATTCGACCATGATTGAGTTCTCCTAGATAGGCCTCATGCTTCTAACCCCGATTGTTCGGCTAAGCGGCCATATGACCTTGCAGTTTTGTAACAGCGTTAAAATTGCGAGTCTACTCTTGATTATTTGTTAATAACCAAGGGACCTAGTACCTTAGATTCTTAAGCAACAAGTAAAGTGAATGATGCTAAAGCAGTCATCAATGGATCGGTGACGAAATGATTAATACTTGAAAACGGAGGTAAACAAAATCTAGATCCGTAATTTTGACGAAACTCCGAAGATACCTTTCTTGCATTTGAAAATAAGGTGGTTGCAAAAAAAGGAGACCTAATAATGATTGGAATTTCTATTGAAATATTAAAAATATTAAATATATATAATATTAAAATTTAGTTGCTCCCCATTTGGTTCGGTCCGACATGAAGTGGATGTGCACTTACGACCATTGTTTTTTAAGCAAAGGTGGATCATGTTCTTTTAAAGATGTAGGTTACAAAATTTCCTCGATAATTAAAGTTTGCCACTTGGCACTAACTTTCAAACTCAGCCTTATGGTGCTCAAATACTAATTAGTCATTTACTCAGCTGCTTGTTACTCACCAATAACATATCCACATAATTGTTCAGTAGAATCTCCTATTCCATAAATACACTCCTCCATTTCGGGGAGAAGGGAAGGGCTTTCCATTTAGGTGCTCGAAACCGAAGAAGATAGAGAGCCAGGGACCTATTGCAAGTCTCTTATTTTCCTGTTTTCAGAAACTCAAATACTCGCAAATCCCTGGGCTATAGAGAGGATTGTCAACTGGAGCTCATTTCTAAATCAAAGCTGCATAATTTGGCTCAACTTTATCTTGAAAAAAAAAATGCCGAGATTTAGTCGATCACTATTAAAAAATAACTGCACTTTTCCAGCTGACAATCAGGTTTTGAGATGGCCTTGACTGACCCGTAAGAATTCTATTTTAGTTCTTGCGGCGCAAAGAAGACAAAGATTTGGAATACGAAACCTTGAGCCCCTTGAGTTGCAGTAGTTGCTTTCATGTCGTCATATATGTATGCTTGCTAGATAGGTGTCAATGGCGGCTCCGAGGAATCTATTTAGCGCTGCCGTGCACTGTTTTGATGTGACGAACTCCTAAATCCACAACTGCTGTGGGAAGGGCTGTACTCTAGCCGGCTCAAATCTTCAGAGTCAGCCCGTAGCTTTTACGAGGGATAGCAGCTTTCTCACAATACATAGGGCCGCAATCTGGCCCTAGTTACAACTGCGCATTTGCAAAGAAAGTGTCTGAGGATTCCTCTTTCCTCTTCGCAACTGTGACAGTGCAAATTGTATGAGTGTGCCGTGCGAACCGCCGACCATGATCCTGTACGTCGTATTCAATTTCCTTTCCGTATAAGTGATTAAATATTCGCGACGAAAACGCAACGCAACGCAAATTTGGGTCCAATTGATTCTGTTGGCAGGTTTAACTCCTTTCGGGGTGGCCCAAATCGGGATAATATTGAAAAAAGTCTATTAAGTGGTACTGAATAGTAGTCGAATCAAGACTAATGAGGGCTTAAGCCAAGCGTACTCGTAGATTCACTAAAGAACTGGATAAGTATAAACTACCTACAGGTTAATTGTCGCGTTTGTTCACTTTGAACTCATTGGATATTGGTATTCATATTTTTAGTTAAGGATTTAATATCTGCATGGACGGTACTTCGAGAACCAGTTGTTGTGTGATCGAATGAGGAAAGGAGTAACAGGTTCCCGAAATACGATGCTGAAATAGAATTTTTAGTCAAAAGGAATACCTTCTTTCAAAATTGACTAGAAAAAGCTACCGATAATGGTAAATAACATAACAGCCAATAAAATAAATTCCTTCCTTTTCCAGAATATCGAATCGATGAAATGTTAAGATAGGTAAGGAAATGATTTAAACCGCGTCTGGCTTACAGCTGAGACGCAAAAAGATACCGGATTGGATTAGCCCTATCTGTCGTGGATTTCTCTTTCATCGGCCGTGGTATCTGAATTAGCCGAACAGCCCGGCTACATGCGCACAGTTTTACTATTTATTGTTTGTCTCTGTACTTTGGCGATAAATGGTTAAATTATCATACCCATCCAAATTAGCCAAATTGACCAGAAAAAGACACGATTTTGGCAAAGACGAACGAAGTGCCAAGGTCGCAATCCAGCGTTTTGGGATTGACCAATTTTCTCTGACAGTGTCCTATTATGGGGGTCCAAAAACGGAGAAGCAGTGGATAGAACTAGTTAGATGAACCGCAAATTCCCACGGCGAAAAAAAATGATCACTAATCGGGGTGATGGTCCTCCTCTCCAGCTCGTTGGTAGCTTCCAGATAGTCATTCTTCCTAAGGCAAAGATGAAGATCTTAGTGGAAGACGCATCAAGGCCATGAAATGTTGGGGAAAGGCGCAGGTAGGTTTCCCTTCTTCGTTTAACTCAGACAGAAGAAAGTGGCTTATTCTCAATGACTGCGGTTTTGAAATCCAGATTGATGGAACCTACTTTCCCAAATTGGCTAGCAATGAAGCAAGTAAAGGGGTAAAAGTGAAGAGAATTTCGAAGAATGTCTACCCAAGTGTTTCACCCGAAAATAAGATGAGGAAGCCAACTAATGGTGGGGCTAGATCTATGTTTACTAAGTACTTTCTGCTATTGCGGGCAACGGGACCAGGTTGAGAGATGGTGCAAATTTTGACTGAGTCGGCAAAGCTGATCTTTCCGATTTGAAGCATCAATGTTTCAAGTCAGCATAAAATTCTCACAAGAGCACTCATCGCAAATAATCGGCCTGGAAAAGAACTTCTTCTTCTTCTTTCCAAATGGCTATCTCGATACCTGTGGTATTACATCAAATTCCTCCCTGTACTCAACACTGGCGCTTATTTGGTCAAGAAAGCGAGCTATCTGAAGCATTTAAAATGGACTGCAATTTTGACAAACCATTGGTGACCTGTATTTGTTTGGTGCCAATTATTCCATCCATAATGATATTCTGCTAGGTTGATTGTGGCAAAAGTAATGTTCAGGTTCGATTTCTTCAGAAGGGGAGCTATAGCTATATGATTCAGAGGGATCAGGATACCAAATTTGATATGGTTTTATTCACGTTTATAAAGGGTACGTCAGTTACATCCAGACAGTGTACGATTGGAATTCCTTACTGTGCCTTAGCTAGTGGTCACTATCGCCATCAAATATAGAGTGATGTTTCTTGTAAGCAACAGTAGCCTCAAAATGGTTGCGGTGTCAAGGTTGGTGTAATCGTTAGACCGAGTGTGCCGGAAATCAGATATTTGAAGCGTTGTAAACATACCTGGTTCTAATGAAGTTTTTGACATAGAGACTTATTCGGAAAACCAGCAACAACTATGGAGTATTCCTTCAAGCGATTTACCTTCAATTGAGGCCCAGGTGGGTCCGATCTTAAGACTGGATAAACATTATCCGGTCGATGATTGGTTACATCTCTCCGTCTTTCTATTTGTCCTTGCGATAGTGACTAGTGGAAGCAGAAATATGAACTTCGAACATCATTGTTTTCTGGATAAGTCTAGGGGTTTGGTTCATTTTTGTGATTTACTGATATTTTTCATGCATGGTAATCACGGGATTGAATTGTCACTTGGTAATATCTCTCCTGCTCATGCTTCCTTCTGAGGGGAATATTTCCAAAATTTTATTTCTCCCCCAATCATGAATACAATTTCTATAAAAGCAACTTGAGTGAAAGACCCAATATGGTTTATGATTTCATCATTTATCCATCACCATTCAAACTTTTCCTATTCAAACAAAAAATTTACTGACCCTACGACTGACAGTCATTGGAATTGTTAGATAATGATTGAGCCTTTTTGTCCAAAAAATAATATCGAATTTAATAGCTTTTGTTACGCAACACCACTTCGATTGTCTACCCCACTAAAGTCCAATTAAATTTCCAAAACTAGTTGGAAAAATACATATAACAAGAGAAAAAACTTCTCAACCAATAAAACTTGGGTCATAAAATCATATATTGTTGAAAATATGTCATTAGACTTACATTCTTTGTATCTTATTTTATAGCAAGTGTAGTTTTTGTGAAAATGAGAATGGCTGTCGGCGGTTTTGTTATAATTCAAAGTTCTATATATTTGGGCGCATTAGACTATTCAAAAAGGAGTCGTAAAATTGATTTGGGGTTTATTAATATTTATTGGTCAGTTGAAAGCATATAATAACTTAAATAAAATTTGGAATAAAACGTTTTATGGCTAGGAAGGCGTATAATAAATATTGAGTGTATTCAAATCCATCAACCATAAGGATTCCCATTATTCGACCGACAATAGATGACAAAAACCGGAGAAAAGAACCCAACACTTTCCTTATCCGCCAAGTCGTGCAAACAAGAGAACAATCTTTTTTTCTAAAATGATAACGTCATTAAAATGTGTTACAAGGCATTTAAAATCATTTAGAAACAAATAACCATCCTTTCATTGATAACAATCTAAACGTCACCATACATTCGGTAATAAAACAACAATAACTTCAGAAATATCTTTAGATATTCTTTTGGCATTTCTCGACCATATTATCTAGTCAAAGAGTTGGAATGCTCTCTTGAAATTTATTAGACAACATTCTAGTGATCAAAAGATATTGATAGTTGTGTTATGGAATTTTACTCAAGAAGATTTGTAATCTCGGTGAGCATTTGAAATTTGTCAGCGTCAATTTCTAATTGGTAATGCGTATCTGATGGGTCCGAAGAATGTGCTCGAGTGATGCTACTTGATTGTATGTCGCGATAATTTTCTTGGTGATTTATTTTTATTGGCTTTAATCGAGCGAATTTTTTGGTTCTACGATGATTGTGATAAAGATCGTGGAATACTGAGTATTGCTTAAAATAAATGTGTAGGAGAAAAGGGGATTCAATGGTGGTTTACCTTTTAGTGGTACCAAATGTGCAAATATCTTTTTCTAAAAAGGTGTAGAAAATTGATCTACTTATTATGCATTGCTTTGAGCATCCATAAAAAGACGTTATTTTTGACAAACTTAGTAAGTTAAAAGACACATCGCTGATCCGAAAAAATTCAGACGCGATAGAAGTCTTTAGATACTATGCAATATCTGATATTCTAAATATAATTGCATATTCATGGCAATTGATACTAAAAAAGTAGACAGTAGACGCCATCAGGCTAAATTTGGATGTTGTTTTTATTCTTAGACCTCAATTTGGGTAGAGAAAATTCAATTCCTTTTGAATCAAAACTGAATGGGATACGAAACCGCATTAAGACATTCCAAAACTGATTTTTCCAAAAACTTAACCACATTATTACTGCACTTCCCATTTCACTTACAAACAACTTTAATCTTTACAATCATCGGAAGTATCTTTTTTGGTCTTGCTCAATTCAGAAGGGAAGGACACATTTGGCATCATGACGACAATTAGAATGCACTTGTATCTTATATCTTATTTCTTATCACGATTTGCATTCAACCACAAAACATTTTATTGTCATATTGTCAACTGAAATATGAAATTGTCGCCTAAGCGACGTCGCAATGTCGCAATTAATAATTTTCCCATTTGTCACATTTTGAATAATTGCCGCCAACGTACAAATGTACGTGTTCACCTCCTAAAGCCTGGTTTAAACGTGAATAATTTACTAGATGTTGACTGGGTGCGATTGTCCACAGCTGATAAATTTAATTTCCTGACATATTTTGGCATCGTGTTTTGCAAAAAATTACATTCATTTTAGTTTGCATATACAATGGGATTCCTTTGATTAAAATATTATTCAGATGGACATGGAGGGTATCTATGCTATCTATAGATGGATTTTGGCGTCGAATGACATATTTATGACGTCTGTTACGTGAGTGAGCGTGCGATTCATGAAATGAAAAAGAGAGAATGGCACTTGAAGCTCTTTTAGGTTTAGGTAGCACTACATATGCCGCACCGATTGTTACTTGTTCTTCTTCAGCAATAATGTTTATTGTTTGTCCCAAGACAATGCCAATTAATGCTTCCTGTCACGCTTCTTTATCGATTTTAATTTTTTTTTATTATGATTTCATACGAATATACTTTTCGGTCAACTCGTACGATCATCCCAGGTGAAGCCTACTAGCCCGGCTACCAAGCTAGGTACGCATGACCAAAGCCTATCTTCTGTGCTGATGTATCTACAGATACGTTCCTTCGATTCAACATTGAAATTGATGGCACGGTGTGACTCAGTTGAGCTATTCAAGTGCTATTAAGGTGCTGTAAAGACATTTGTTTTGTTGTCTTTTGTCCCGATATGGCAACATAAAATTTGGTTACGGCAACATGAATTACAACTTTGGTGGTCAATTAAAAACGGACGAATCTATAAAAGAATTGTATTATTTTGATGAATAGAAACTGATAAGTCGTGTAATGTTACGACTTTAATGTATGTTGAAACGATGCCGACATTGCTGCTAAAAGAATAATTTGGGGTACAATATTTTTTGGGGATCGGCATTCTTTTTGCTGAGCGGAATTGGTCAGAGATTCAAGGAACTCTTGAAAAGGCAGGCTTGTGGAAGTGATTATCAACGCAAAAGCTATATTACTCTCGAAATGCGCTTATCTCTTGATCTTATCTCGAACGACGTTTCCTTAGAACTAAGGGGTGCACCATTTTTGGAAGTGTTGCGGCCTTTTATTTGTTATATGCTTGGAAGGTGTCACAAACGAATTGTACGAACATAATTGTTTCCTTTTAGTATTAGCGGGTCTGTTGGGCATATTTTTTAGACCTGTAAGAGAGGATTAATCTTGCTCAAAATCGTATATTCCCAAAAACAAAATTTCCCCTTTTAGGTGCCATATATATTTCAAGAGATTCGTGCTTTCTGTCAATATTTCCAATAGTAGCTTTTTTAAAGAAATATTCTCTTCGGCTCAAATCTCATATTCAACATTTACGCAGTGTCGTCGACCCTTTTGTCCTCCATAGTTTTGAATGTTGACCCACTATAAAAGGCAATGAGCAGCGCCATCCCGCTGTGGGGACGAAGATATTGTGTTAGACCAGTGAGGTAACAGGAAATAACCACATCAGAAATGAGGACATCCGCAGTCGATGTGGTCTTGTACTGACTGTGGAAAAATTACATGAGAGATATTTCATATGGTATGACCAATGGAACTGGCCAAAAGACTGGCCGAAAAAACAATGACTGGGTACGCTAGATTGTGATTTGAGAACCACTTGACTCCATCCATCTCTGCTTAACGTCTCTTTTCGTGGCGGCATGAAAGGCCAACCTAAGAGTTATAAACCACTGTGAATCAAACACTTAAAATCTCGCATCCCGATCGCGGAAAAACCATACCTACCTATCTACAAATATCTACATCGTCTCTTTAGGCCCAACTCTCTTACATCATGATCGAACGATCCCTAATTTTATATTCAATTGATTGCGGGTTGAATAAGCTTTGGGGAAATTATCTATCAACTTTGGCAATTATGGCTGCATTATTTCTTCAATCTGCTCCTACTGTACTCCTTTTTGGCCTTGAATTCCCTCAGTTGCCTTGGCTCATTGAACGCGTCCTCCGATTTCTTTCATTTATATTATTGTCGACTTTGATTGTGTCTCCTCATTTTTTCCGGGGTTTTTCTTTTCAACTAATTTCGTCGTCTAATTTCCTCTTCCATATACTCTAAATGACCAGTCCATAGAGTCTTTATTATTGTACTATGATAGGGATGAGAGTAGACCTTTCAACTTGTCTAAATTCACGGCAGAAAATTCATACCATATACACTGACTTTGTAAAAGTCTTTTACACTGTAAAACCCAAGATACTTCTGTGCAAATTCATATCTCTCAGTGCTCCCATATCACACGAATCATATCTTGCTCCTTACCTTTCCAACCATTCCTGTTCTGTCTCTTTCGATGGCTGCATATTTTGTTCTCTTTCCTTCTCCTCTGCCGTCCCACAAGGCTCTACTCTAGGCTCTTTATTATTTCTATTCTTTATCAATGATCTTTTTTTTCCCCTCTCTCCTTCCTTATTTGACCCTATTTGTTCTATGCTGACAACCTCAAGCTGTTTTTCGCTATATGGTCGCGTATGAACTGTGTCCGCCCTCAGTCAAATCTAGACACCCTGGTTCATTGAGGTTACCAAATGGGGCTGCAAAATTATCGGGCTTTATACTTTACTCATCCCTCTGATTTTGATTCCATCTAACCCCTCTTTAATTCTGTTCAATTCTCTTCTGAGAAATATCCTCGAGTACTGCTCCGTGATCTGGCAACCCTCCCGTAACCGTGTACCTTGGAAAGGTACATTTGAAAATTTACTAGTTCGCTCTTCTTTAAAAGAAATTCACCTCCTTCCCTTCCTACAATAGATTCTGGATTTATGCATACTTTTCAAACTTTCCTCGAGTCTGATGGACTGGCTCCACCTCTAATGACATTACCTGCCGTCCTGTGCCTTATAATACATTCAACGCAGATATTTATAATATATTTTTCGATGGAGCTCAAAATTTACTTCCTTTCCCTGGTTTCAAGACCCTGTCGATGTTATAACGCACAAAAGCTTGGTCCCTTAAACTTTTTTCTTCAGTAGTTTCAAGCAACGATTTAGGTTCTTCAGTTTTCTTACTGAAGGCAATAAATAGCTCGAGGTTTTTCTGTTTATTGCCCGTAGGTAAATAAATGAATTGTCCTTTAAACTGTCACATAGAGAAAATCGGAATAGAGTTCGTGAATATACATGGCCACTGTAATAAAGAGTAGAAGATGACCCTATATGTAGTTACTAAGCCTGTTCGGACCTCATGGCAAGATACTCAAAATAGGCTTTCTTTAATATCTTGAGCACTTTCTGCTTGAAGAGGCCTTTCAGAGAACAGTATAATGGACTTGATTTTTTCTTGGACCTCCGGTTCCTCCCAGCCTTTCAACCCAGTCTAACCGGGTGCCAATTAGAAACTCATCGGTGAATTTCGTCCTTGAATCAAACTTCATTAGCCTTCGTACTGTATTGTTCGCTAATTATCATGGCATCTGCTTCATTTGCCACTTCTCTCTGCTTTGGACATTTACTTTCCATCTTTATATAATTTAGATCGAGTTAGCGAGAATATTTCTTTGATTTCGAATAGGCACGTATTCAGGCTCAGGTCTAAAAAAAAATGTAATGCATCCTTGTTTGCATAGCTTTTCGTCTCCCTCTCTCATTTCCTCTAGGGCGTTATTGAGGGCGTTGTTTCCCTCTTCTTCTTTAATGTTTAGAAGTCTGAGATGACCCCGCTACCTAACGAAATGCTGGCAAATAAAAGGAGGAAATGAGAGAGTGAAGATTTCGAAGCAGTTGTTGCAGGTCTGTAGTGGACCTATTTCATTAACCTCCCTCAAAACAATCACACACATCCAACACCGTGGTCACGAAGTTGAGATAACTAACTAACGCTTCAATGACTTTGGCCATCACATCGTCAATTGTTATCAGTTTAAGAAATGCAGTTGGACCTTTTCAAAGTTTAGGACGAGACCACCAGTCTTTGTTTTCTTGACAGCGTTAACCTTTCTAATTTTTGTCTGATTGAATTTTACTTCTCAGGTTTTTGGCGGAATGACGCCTTTTGTTGGTTGCATAAACACTACAGCTGTTTTATTTCGCTACACTTTCTCTATATCTTTTTTCGGTAAAATTGTCTTCCTTGCATCTTGTTTCTTTAACTTTTTCGGTATTTTCCGCGGTTCTGTTTTCTTAGTGACCTTCTGCCATTGTATGGGTTTTTCTTCCATTGCTTCTTTACAGATCAGCTTCTAGTCACCAAGGCTTTTCAGTTGTGCAATAGACGCTTCGGATTCTTTGTATTGATTATTAGAGCCGTTGTTGGGTGAGGGTTTTTTTCAAGAGAGATCGTTCCTCCAACACTCAGGCCTTCAGTTAGCCTATTGTACCAAGTAGTTATTACTTTTAGACAGTAATAAATATCCGTCGGGGTGTGACTTCGAGATCAGCAATCGAACCGTTTTACGGTAGGGTTCTTCTATGTTGTCATTTTCCCTATTTTTGCCATAATTTTCGAAAGAAATTTCAAAAAGCTTTCTGAGCTCAGCTCTTTAACATCAATGCTGATAGGCGAGTTGGGCAGAATACCTCCTCGTTGTACGTAAAGTTCAAACTAGTTAAATACTAGCGCCTCCTCTTCCTCACCTCCTAATTTGATTATCTACTACTTTGTTTCTGCTTGTTTTGCCATCATTTTCACGTTCCCGACTTCTAGCTGCCTTTCATGCGCCATGGGTACCTGTGCAGCGAGATTTAAGTGATTGATTGATTCTATAATAACCTAGTTCGGGGCGCTTGGATTTCTTCGGGAATTTATTTCCACCGAGTCGAATCACCAACGCAATGAGATCATATAGCAACCGATGTCCGGTCTAGGCCTGCCCTTAAAAAAAATTCAAACGTTGTGGACCTGCGCCAAGTTTCTGCGATTCAGTATCTTTATCGGCTGCCCAGCGTCCTGTCCAACGACAGCGCTTCATCTGAAGCACGGATTTCATACTATAAACTTGTAGGCTTACCAGTATTTCAATGGAAGGGAGACTTCTGCAGCATCAACCGGAAAGGTTTTTTGGCATAATATCAGCCCCATCTGGTAAGATAAAAGAAAATCACGCCCTAAAAGCGGTGTAACCAAAATCGCGCGAAAATTCCCTAGTGTGTTATGCTATGGTTCATAATTCTCCTCCCTAATTATTTCTTTGTTTGCTTGTCGCACTGCTCCCGAGCAGACCGTCGCACTATGGCCTTATAGAACTAGTTTTTCAGTTCTTCAGCTTTGATTGTTGTCTCGTAATGCTGCGATTAATATCTATTGTAAATAGACAAATTTTAACTTTAATCTGAATCAATTCATTTCATCTTCGATGTCAAAAGTTAGTCCAAATTCTTGTTACAATTTTTCCAACTCGTTATTTAGTTTCGATTTTCAAAGTTTTTCATGTTCCGCTTTCTTTGCCAGATTTATCGGATTGTTTGGATAATATTGACGAATTACGGTTTCGTCCAGGGCAGAGGCCACTCGTTATGTACTGTCTCTACCTTGGGAGCAGCTCTTGGAGTAGACGTGAAGTTCCACTCAACTGATGAGGAATCTTCGTGGGCAAAATCATGAATTAGATCTCTGTCATTTTGGGTAACGGAAAATGATCTTCTAAGTTTTATGTCGGCTCCTTTGTATTGCAAGAGAATGTTTTTTTTCCAAAACTGTGCTTAGTGCCGAGAGGGATATTCTTATGGTACCGAACATTATTCGCAACTTTAAGTCACATTTTTTTTAAATTTTCGCCTTGGAAAAATTATATTGAAATTATATTGCTATACCCTCCGTAAACTAGGTTCCAAAAAGGCGACCGGTGGGTCATCTCTCTGAAGCTTTCGCCTCATTTGTTAGACCTAAAACAAACTCTTCTGTGACCCTTCTTGGAGAACTTGGAACACTTTAAATTAATTTGACGTGCCCCTATGCTTTATATGTTCTGTATGACCAGGCTAGGAGACCTATAGGATCGATGTTTTCATGGATTGCCTCTGCTCGTGGGGTAAGAGTAACCTTTGTTTCATCGATTAACAATATCAAGTGCCACCGCTGTCACATGCATGCCCAAATTCGGTTGCACAATAGTTTCACTGCTTTTCATAATGTATGAACCACCGTCCTCTGGATTCAAAATAGGGTTGTATGTACTTATATGCTCTTGTCAACGACTGATGTATGATTAAATGTATGAGAGCTTATCGCTCTGTAGAGTTTCTCATCTAAGGTTGATCGTCTTACTAAACCCAGGCCCTATTTCCAGTTTCAACATGGAGAACAACTTAAAAAACAAGCAAAAAGTCCACAGTGTAAACATGCTCATATGTTTCTCTGAAATCAATTTCCTATATTCAATCGATGTTCCAATTATCTAAGAGAACAATCTAAATTAGAATTAGAAAAAGACCCTATGAAAGGTAAGTTTACAAGAAAACCTGTAGACGACAGTCTACGTCTACGAATTAGATAATCTTGTCGCTTTAGTTTTAACTCGTATGCTAATCAAGTGTCATCATTGGAATTTTAATGCAACACCTCGGTCCTGACTAAGCCCAGCACCTGAAGATAAACGGAGGCGAGAATTTCTCGAATCTCATTACGAATACTTTATAGAATCGAGTCTGCAATGCAAGTCACACTCGTAATAGCAATTAGGCATATGCAAATTTCTTTGTGCTATTAAATTATGCTGCACCTGCCTGCCTGTAATTTTCTAGGTATCGATATGATTTTGGCGAGCCTTGACGAGACACACGATTCGCCAAGCGTTAATGAGATAATTGCCCTCAGATTTGAACTGTACGAAACCAGGCGGCCGTCTGCCAAGGTCACCGTGAACAATAGATGGATTCATTAAAATCGATCCACGATAAACCAATGCACAATGCTTCATCATAGGTCTGTAAAAATCCAACCATTCCTCCCCCTATTCGACCCCAAGAATTTTCCCGCAAGTTCCCATGTCGCTGCCTCAAAATCCACCGATAAAATGCCGACAAACAAATAATCATTGATAAACAATTAATACGAGATTGAAACGTTCAAGGTGTGCGGAAAGAATTAAGACGAGGAAAGAAGCACGATCCGCGAATAAAAATGCAATTTTATCTGTACATTACGCAAAATGCATATGCATTTATAATAAAGATAGAAAGCACAGTGGGTCGAAAAACAACCAGAAAAACATGAAACATACACAGAAAATTACAAAAAAGGCCGCTATCTGAAAATCAAACGGCATGTCAGCCTCGTGCAAAAATGCATCGTTGTCGCCGATGCACAAATGTGGCCGGCCTTAAAGATTTGCGCAAGACCATGTCCACTGAGAAAAATTTGCATTCACGCAATTCTATGTTGCTGGGTGTTACGTGAGGAGGGAGCTATGTGGGTGCACAACTTTTCGAGACCGGCTAGTTGGCGTCGCTGGTGAAGTTTGGTGAGGAGATTTCGGTGACTAATGTGGCTTTTCAAATGATTGAAGTTTCCATGATAATGGGTGGAGGGGGTTGGCTGTCCTAATCTGTATATTACCTAAAAAGTCCTAATTTGTTTCAAAAAATGCTGAACCTCGGTTGCATTTCCTCCTTTCTTAAGTTCTCGGGGTCTTTTTACAGAGCAAAGGAACCCTGGCATTTCTTTGCAAGAGCCAAAAGCTTGCTCACCAATATAAATGATAATCCTTTTGCGTCATGAAGCGATTTGGTGGTGGAGGCCGGGGTTGTAAAATCGAAAGAAATAAGCTGCAGGGTGGGCGTAGATAGCTTCTAGGGCTTCTTTAAATTTTGATTTCGTGGAAATTAAGATGTTTTTTCACCTCTTACGTTAAATTTGAATCCAACTTCTTTCTTCCAATTTGAAAAGGCTGGTTCCTGAATTTTTGGTCCTGGGATACATTTGTATATTGGACAAAGTTTAGCGACAGATTAAAAGTAGATAGTAATAGGGGATGAAGGAACAGGGGGTCGTGTTTCAATTATAATTTTCGTCCGAGAATCACTGAATTTCTCGATAATTACTGCAGAACTCTCGTTACTTCCTTGCGGTCGTAACAGACTACCAGCCCCAGTCACCTCGATCCAACCAAGCAATTCACTTTAAAAAAAAAAATTAAATAAAAAAAATCATCTAAATTTGTATGTCTCCATAAACTCTATAGAAAACGTGCGTACGCATTTTTCCGTGCACTAAATACTAATAAGATCGCAAGTCTCTCAGATACTTCTTCAATACGCACTTGATACACCTGAAGACATTCGCTTGGATATAAAAAGTATTCAACGTCTTTCAATTGTTCAATTTCATTAAATTCGTGATTGTTCGATTTCTTGTCGATTGTTCATAAAAACTTTTAAATAATATAAATAATTTATTGTATTCAAATTTTAATTCTGAAAAGTACACGGAATTTACGCCTGTAATGAGTGGCGGAACGGCGGCATGAAGAATTTATGGCCAATATGGTTAGTTATGACGGGGGGTTGGAGGGGTTGTGTCAAATTGCGTACATGAACTCCATTGGGTTCGGTCAGAGGAAAACAAGGTCTTCTCCTTAGACGAAGTGCCAGAGACTAGTTTGGGCATACTTAATGAGTAACCGTTGTCTTGGTTTGATTTTGCTGATGACGTCGGATTGTTGTTGGTCATGCACAAAATGCGCGGATTGAGGTTTCTGGTTAAGTACGAGCACTTTGGTTGTTAATTAGTTATTGATCATTGTTTGATGACGAGATTGGTTGATAAAATGAATGATTATTCATTTCTTAGAAAATTGTGAGGTGGTTTAGGTCTGTGCGGAAATACGGCGTTGGAGAGTGCGATAAATGAATATGGCTGACTTGTCTGCAGTCGGACCTAACTGGAGATACCTCAATACTCATACTTCAAAAGAACTGTCCAGAAAGTTGCTTTACTCGATGCAGTGCCTAATTCAGGAGTTTTGATTTAGTACCGACACAATTTTAGGATTACTTAGTGTCTATGCCTAGAAAATTTTCGACTTGCTGCCTCGTCCAGATGAGTTGTATTTGTCCTGAATGAAACTACAAGCCGGCCTTCCTTCTTTGATGAAACTTGATAAAGGAGGTCCTGTGAATCAAACAGATGGGAATTCAGAAACAAGTGGAGGCGGGCTCAACACCCATGATCGTTGAAGAAATGAATTTGTGTCTGTCAAGCTTAGGCTTGAACAAAGAGGTTTCCATGTCGTGTGTGCAAACCTATGTAAGGGAGCGATCAATGTCTGGGAACTACTTCGATCACGCTGCTTCCCGGGCAGATATAAGGTGTCTGATAAGTTACCTCTACCCTGGATAAACACGGAAGTTGTCTTTCGTTTCTAGAATTGAAGGTTGTCTGAAATATCTCGAGTTTTCAATAAATGGCCCAATTTCGTACTTATTATCGTAATGAAGATAATCACTTTCAGTTGGAGAATGTTTGGCCTATTCGGGTTATACTTTATAGGAAATTGCTGCTGATTGTTTTTCCGCCAAAAAATGATGCAAATGCTTAATAAAGTAGTAGTCGGTTGGCGAAAGGTCCGGTGAATATAGTGGATAAGGCAGAGTCAACTTTTGAACCGTTGTTCTGGATACATGAGGTCGTGCATTGTCGTGAAGGAGTATCACACCATCTCTGTTGAGTAATCTCGGTCGTTGAATACTCAATTTTTGGTGCATTTCCTCGAATTGGGCACAATATTTCTGTGCATTTATCGTTTCTCCAGGTGCCAAAAAAGAAAAGTGGATAACTGCAGCTGTAGACCATCAAACAGTCACCATTACCTTCTTCAGATGGAGGCTCGGTTTTGGCATATGCTTCGGTGGCTCATCTAGCCATTGTACTGATCGGCGACGATTGTTGTATGATATCCACTTTTCATCACCTGTGCAAAAAGGGATCGCTTATGTTGAGAGAAACGAACTGCAAAGTTCCATTCGAAGCGACATGTTTTGCTCCGTTAGGGCATGCGGAACCCATTTGTCGAGTTTGTTCACCTTTCCAAGTTGTTGAAAGTGCGGGAAAACTGTCGAATAGTGTACGCCCAGTTTCTCTGTAATGCCTCCCAAAGACTGAGGTGTGTCGGATTCGAGTAGCAAACGCAACTCTTCGTTGTCAATCGATGGTCCTGGATGTGGGTCACTTTGCAGGTTTACGTTGCCTGACCGGAATTTTTAAACCACCGCCGTGTGGTTCGTTCGCTTACCGTATCAGCTCCAAATGCGTTGTTAATGTTCCTGGTACCATCCGCCGCTTTATGACCGAGTTTGAGCTCAGAGAGAAAAAGTATATGTTCTTAGCTCTTCTCCATCCTTTTTTCCTTTTTGTTCACTGTTATCACAACGATGGTCAAAACTGAAATGACTCCTTGATTAAATGTAGGAGTCTTTATACTTCATTATTCGACACCAACAGCGAAAACTGGTGGCGGTTTGACACACACAAAATCGCAACTAACTTCACTTGATTGCCAAATCGGCTATTTCATGTGCGACTACCTAATACACTTTTAGGTTGGTAAAGCACAAATTGGATTCAACAGGCAAAATGTTTTTTGTAGGTGATCCGATTTATCTGCCTACATTTACTTTCTGTCTTCACTGATGTTCTTATGAAGTTGTGTACCAAACACCCTTATAGTCGAAGAAAACGAACAATAATTGTGCCAGTGTCCTCGGGACTAGGGCAACCATTCTGGAACTTAGTGACCTTAACAACCCATTTTCAATCAAGATTGTTGTATCGACCATGATCCAGGATGGCAGTCGATTAGCGCAGTTGTGCCATTATGAAATCAGAAACTCAGAAGACCCTCGAAAGCTATAAAAATTCATTCATAGTTTCGAGTATCCAATTGATGTCATTCATTCATTGAGATTGGCTTACCTATGATTGTAGAGGAATATTCCGCTAAGTGTTGGTTACCTTGCTTTAGTTAGAGATGGATATTTCTAAATGAAATGTATAAGGATTCTTCGCTCGTTTTCGCAACTGGGACAGTGCTTGTTATTAGGAATACCAATTCTAGCGGCAGAATCAACATCTCGTGCATATGACCAAGGTTTGCCTAATTTTTTTGGCTAAGTATAGTGAGTCCTTCGTTTTTGATTAGTTATATGATGACTACATCTTTCTTCCCACCCGGTGTTGACTACAGTGAGGAAGTGAGTGAAAATTCCGTTTTTGTGGTATTCAGCAAAATTTTGATTTACGCAATAGTCAAATATTGATTGCCGCACCTCTGCTAAGCAGATTGTCGGTTGACTCATTTCCAGCAATGTGTCTTTGGCTGGAAAACTAGATATTGGTGGCACTGAGCAAATCCTCCAAACTGACTAGTTCAGTGCGACACCGTGACACAGAAGTTAACGTGGTGGAATCTAATGGCTTATACTGAGGGCTCACTTGCTTCCCAGATAATCGGTAGCTCGCACCGGTAAATGCTGTTGTGTTCGAGAAATACCATGAATGGCAGACACCATGCACCTTCGAAATGAATCTGTCACTGACACCGCAGATCTTTTTTGATCCACTAGCAAAGACCACAGTACCAAAATCATCTATCACTTCAACTTTGCTCCGCATTCTTTTAGTTAAAATTTTCATCGTTTGGCTTTTAAGAAGTCTAACTTTTTGTGCTATAGTCGGTTGGGATAGCCTTCGCTTTTCTGGGCGGACGATATCAACATGATATTTCTGTGTTGGCTTGGCTGTCCAGTATCCGAATTTTCATAGTCGGACGGTACTGCATTCCTGGTGCAACCATATGCTGCTCTCTCTTCTTTGTTAAATTTAAATGAGGATAGGACCTCGACGATTGGACTTAAAACGGATGCGCAGATCTTCTGTTACAGCTTTCAATTTCTGTTGAAAATAGCTTTACAACTATCGGCTTTTTTGGTCCGCGGTTTAGCCGAGATTAGCTGAAGTCCATTTTATTTGGAATAACACATAAGCCTTTAATTACAGTTCAGGAACACAATTTATCCCGGCTATCCTGGATCATCTCACTGATAATAAAAATCCCTCACAAGCTGATATTACCAAATTTTTTACTGAAGCCACTACTTAAAGTCCCTTTTTACTACGCTTCTTTAAGATTTCATCCATAATTATCAGAAAACAGTGGTAAAGGGCGCGCTTTCAGATATTCTTCTCCTGATTTTTTTTTTGTTCGTCGATCGTCCTCCAACTTTGCAACAATTATCTTGGTTCTTAGCATAGATACTATTCATGAAGTGAGGCAACTCTCCACATCAATAATTTTCTGACCTTTTTCGAATCGTTGTTAGCATGTAGAGGTATGGAAATAGCACATGTGTAATTGATCCATATCCAGCTTGAACAGATATCCTTTCATCTTGAATTTACTGTTCGGATTGGCTTCTGAAGCATGATCAGCAATATCCCGATAAAGAGAGAGCATCGGTATGGTGAGAAGCTGTTAGTACCCTATGCTAGCCTCCCTTCGGTAAGAATTGGTGTAATATTTTTGAGCCTGCTACTTAGCGTGCTGCACTCCCACTCCTGCTACAAGGGAGGAAATACGCGCCATATGATTCTGTCCAGGACTTTCTCAGAAAAGATGTAGCTTCGTATTCCTTGGACAAAGTCATGTTCATTCCTTAAAACCCTCAATGGATTGATTGATGTCCAACTAGCACCTCTCCTTGTGACATTCCTATAAATTTGATAGTTATCCTAGGGGATATTGGAGATTTGTTTTTTTTTCGTCCAGATTGTCGTCAGTACATCACAATGGTTGGATTTTCTTACTGTGCGTGTCCAGGTAACGCAAGCAAGACCCACCTCATTCTTTTCAGTCGGAGCTTCTCCATAACATATGTCATGTGTTGGAACTGCAACCCACCAAAAGGTTGGTTTTCCTGGTACAGATAAAGAAAGGTATTAGACAACTCCGTAATAGTTCATCGCTTCTGCTACTTTTGCATAGGAGACTATGTGTCAATAACCCTCTGTAAATGTCAGATAACCAGGTTACGCAATTCCAATATTTTTACTTAAGTCTTTTTCCTTATCTAAATCAGTGAACCCTCTCACGCTAGTAATGATGATGTAGTTTTAATCCTGGCGGACTTTCTAGTTTTTCTTTCGTTTACATATTGCTTTGACACCTTTCTGACTTTTCGTCAACTGAAGTGTGATTTTTCAACTTCACGCTCGAATTTCGGCCACTTCTGGAATAAATTCTCAATAAATTCTTCTTGTCATTTGAGAGTGGAAAGAATTTTTTAAATTTATAAATAATATGATAATATAAAATCAATAAAGTGGTAGGAAAAGACAACAAATATTTAAGAGTCAATTTGTCCAATTTTTGTAGCACGTTGCATTCTACTTTCCGGGTCTCTCTGGGAATTTGAAGATGTTAACAATCATAAAAATTTTTCAAAATCATGGAAGTTACTAAGAGGGTAGATTTTCGTCTACCACTTGTAGTCGGGCCTAAAATTAATAGACAAGGAGTAGCTTTCTCCTAATTATAATTTTTGGTTTTAACCAAAATATATATTTACGTATACCGAAATATATATTTACGGTTAAGACCAAAAATTATAATTTGGAGAAAAGCTATCCCTTGTCTATTAATGTAAGTTGCTGTCGCCACAAATGCCGAGGATTTTTTTGATGAAGGATCAACTTGATATCTCCTACGTTATAAATGCCGTTGGATAATGTGGTATATTAAGCTGGCTGATGAGACTTTGCTCTGGATCATGCATATCTAGAGCAAGTTCTACGGCATGAAAAGACGAACACACTAAAACGTCTCAAGAGATTTACTTATTGTATGTTTCTGGCTACATTCAATGAGGCTTTCTGGTCATGCTACCTTCAATGGCCCAAAAAAAGATTCCATTTAGAAGTCTGACAAAGCTGGATGTTAAAATTATCTCCTGTGTATGATAGAATTCGTTTCCCGCCAAAGGAACAATTCTTCGGAGTTTGGGCTATCGAAGCCCACCTTCCACCAAACCACTAATGGTTGAATCCACTATCACGAGAGAAATTTAACTTTTAGTAGAATATAAAGGGCTTTCATGATATTTGACTCCTCTTCGAAACATCATGCATTTGGTGCCTATATTATTTGTCTGATTGATTTAATTGTGATTCGAATGCCCCCGGATGAACTTCGATTTCGATCGGCATGCTACATCCATGACGCATGGTATCCCTGGGAATTGTTCTGCAGGTCTTTGAAGGAATGGGACCATTCTATAAAGTATGCAACAGATTTGTGTTTTCATTACAAAGAACCTACGAATTTTATTTAGTTCCATTCTAAAGCCAAATGGAGTTGCTTCACCACTCGGTGAAATATGAGACATCTTTTCCTTTCACTCCTTTTCTTATTATCATTATCACCATACCTAATGCTATAAAAAAGATAGGCTTACAGTCGCGGGGCAAACATAAAAACGAACGAGAACATCTCATGATGTAACCGCGATTCGAACCTGGGGGTACATAACGAGAGGCTAATGCTCTGCCAACTCAGCCATTGCATGTAGCTTAGTAAAATAGATGTCACTGGCTTTCCAAATGCTTCCGTCTGATTTATAATTGTGACATATTCTCGAATGAAATGGTTTACCAGTATACAGATTGGCTATCGTTAAATAAATTACGGGGAAAATGGGGCATATCCGCATTTAAAAAACGAAGGAACAACCGGCATTGATTGAACATTTTTTTGTTTGATATAATATGCTTTCGTTTCACCATTTGAACTTCTTATAATTACGACCTCAGCAATAACGACCCCCCTTCCCTTTAATTTCTATATAATACCTATAAATTGTCGTAATAGTTGCTGACAGTCGGAGTTAGAGCATAGACGGACAATCAGTACCAATCAGATCTTTCACTCCTTAGTCTCTCCTAGTGATATTTCAAATATGTTCACATCATTTCAATTGACAGCTTAGATTCTACCATAATAATTGACAGACCCATTAGCAGTTTTGAATTATACAATACTCAGTTCTACAAAGTAACACTTCACTAAAAATTAAAAATAAAAACATCATTTTGCTTTTAATTTTTTCTGGTTTCTCCAGCTCTTGGGAGGTACATAGAAACACGGTTCATCCAACCAATGATACTAATTTGAGAAACATAATGTATATCTCCAAATCCACTTCCATCGGATGAATGTACAATTTAAAACACAACAAGAAAAAAAGTAAAATCATTCGGGATTGAGTAGAGTACCTATATGGATGACAATTGTTCGAACCCTACCCTTCACGCTGAATAATTGATCAGAGTAATTACATCATGACAGAGTTGTACTGAAGGATTCATTTTTGCACTTACTGAACAAGCAAGTATTCACGTTCATAGATGCATATAGTACGTTTTTGGGAAATCTCCTGGATCAGACCATAGTATCGGAGCTGAAAAAAACCCGCGCACTACACGGGTAATCATCAAAAACAAGCTCTGTTCCGTTCGCTAGTCTACACGACATTCATTATTTCCGCCAACCGAAAAAAAAATCATCCATCACCGAAACAAGCTTTCATCATCAATAAATTGGAAGCAAACGGCTAACAGTTTTAGAACATAGTCCCGAATATGTCGCACATATCAGACTACTAGAGAGATTCATCAATTTTTCATGAAAATCTTCCCATTCCTTTTATTCCATCCTCACCAGCAGAAAATAGACAAGAGAAAGGCAAAAAAACTGGTACAGAAAAAATGCTTTCCACTTTGATACTTTCAGATACTTCCACATAGTTCAAAGGCTGTTCGGAATGGTAAAAAATTTGTGAGTGATATGTGAAGATAAAAGCGAATGCGGTGGACGCGACCATTGTTTCCTAATTTCATAAATTAGCCGGCGAACAAGCTGTTCGTGTCGTTAAATATGATGACTATCGGGAAAACAAGAAAAACAAGTGATCAAGGAGCGACAACAATTGAAAGTGACAAATAGGATAAAGTCGAGCGGGAGATGTGCTGATAGATGATTTGGGATCATTAACCATGTCAGTTTGGCTTTTGTCGTAAAACAAACAAATCGCTTAAGGGTGCCCCCAATTTAATTTTATTTCAAAGTGTCACATATTTTGTTTCCTTTGATTGTGAGTTCTACAAATTTCATGCATTTCATCTCCAATTTTCGAAACTGCAGTCAGATTCAGTGAAATGACAAAGTATCTCCAGTCGTTCCCTGTGAAAATAGATAAATTAGCCTTCACCCCTTTAAGAGACAAACCTCTAATTTCTTTTCTCGTTCATCATTTCCCTCACGCTTTTCTTTTGATTTGTTACTTGGAACATTTAAGGGCCCACGCAATGCAATGAAAATTTTCAAAGAACATCAAGACCACATTGTCAAATTAGATAGAATATGGGACATTTTTCTTGTGAAGAACACATGAAAAAGACATCATGTAAAAATTAATGTGAAAAGCGGAAATGATCTGGAAAAACAGCAGTGATAAAATAGAGGAATTCGAATGAACTGGTGATTGACGTGATAGCTGCTTCCAATGGGGAAGGAATGGAGAGAGTCTGATGGGATTGCTTCGCGTGAGGGTAACATCAGCTCGTGGTAGCCTATGGCTCTGCACTAGATCATCGCATTTTTTTCAACTTCAAACTGATCACTGGCAGTTTGAAATGTTTTGGTTTGAGGTTAAATAATTAAACTATTGGATCCAAAGATTCAAAGATCCAGGATAGGAAATCTATGATTAATATAATTTTTTTACAGAGAACGATGAACAAATTAGCCAATTATTTCACAAATTGTTTCTTCCTTTCTGTTTTAAAGATACCTTCGCTAGATTGTATCCGGTTTGGGGTTGCTCTTTGAAAGTGATTTTTTTAACGGGTAACTAAGGAAGCGGATCCTTTATTCTCTTAGCGTAGTCCTAATGTGAAGTTTCAAATCAGTTTCTGAGATCCTTGGTGGTGATCCATTGTAGCACATGTCAATCCAAATTCAGGAACTGAAAGCCAAGGGCGAAAATTGCCCCTGATCGCCAAGGCGTCATTAATGATGAGCCTGACAGATTCCTTGTTAAAAGTTCATAATACAGTGTTCGACTTATTCCTAACAGGCGCGAAAAACCTGTCGTGGGTCAACGAAATGACAGACCACATTGAATAAAAACCATTTAAAATTCAGGAAATAAACCTGCAGATTCCGTTCAGTCTCACAGCCATATTAGTGAAGCGCCCTGAGTGATAGTTGGTAAGGAAATTTGGGATGGGTATTTCCAGATTCTAGTGTCCGTCAAATTGTGGAGCATACAGAGTTGCCTACAGAAAATATTGCTATGTGCGCCCAAACCTTGTCTATAAAAGTTATATTATTTTCGTTGGGATATTCATAAAATTCAAACAGTGCTGTCAACCTTAGAGAATCAGGGACTGAATTTCAAGTCTGCGGGGTAAAACTGAAAGACCCTACTTTTTAACATCGACCCTCAATGAAGAAGTCAGATGAATCACTTTCGAATAAACTACTTCGAAGTGTTTTATTAAATAAATCCTTCATCCTTCGGTCATAAATATCATCGAAAACGAATTAAACACCTGGAAAACCAAACTTTACAGATATGCATAAAAAAGTATTAGCAAATGGCTGCAAAGATCAAAGAACTTACTTGAATAGCTTAAAAAAATCGATGATATTTGCTTTAATGCCATTTCTTAAAAATTACGAACATATCTATGGCTTCAGAAAAGTGATGGAAGAACTGGGTACACCAAAGTTAGAAGTTTAATCTCTAGGTTACTAGCAGTATGATCTAGGTCCTTTGCTCAAAGGAACTTGTTGATCAGGATGTCTGTGTGCCGGGTTTATTTCTCTTTGTAAAGAAAATGTTGTGTGACTGCATTTCGCTGGATTCACCTTCCTTATTCAGGTTTGAAAGGGTTCCTTTATCCACTTCAGATAGAGTGCTAGCTTGCGTGATGCCAGATTTGGATTTGAATGCGTATATTTAGAATATCAGGATTGATGTTACGGTCTCGGAATGAAAAACTTTCGGTTTGAATGTCCTCCCAGTCAAATAAGACTCCAGCACTTTGTTCAAGTTCACAGGAAGTATTTTCTATGTGTGTGGCCTTTGTACCAGACTTTGTTGAAGGACCGAACTAGGTTTTAGTACATAACAGAACACGATTTTCTCTTTTCGAATATCTGCCTAATATGCGTGATAATTCTACAGTATGTACTTCTTCGTACCGCGCCTTTCACGGAATCCAAATTATTGCCGAGAATCATATCGTCGTCAGCTAGTTATGGTCCCTTCTTCAGTCAGGATAAGATCCTCGATCAATCTCGACAGACTGGATGACAGGCTTATGGGTCTGTATGAAGTCACTTGTCTTCCGTCTTTAGTAGGTTTGGGGATCATTCCTATATTTAACGCCTTTCAGCTTTTGGCGGAATTTATCGAGCTGAGTTATTAAACTCACGTGCCACCCAATTTACTGCAGTAGTAGGTGGTTCTCTGGTAACGATAATAATATATCTATTGTATCAGTGTAGAGAAGAAACCCGGGCCCGGGTAAAAATTATGAGAGCCTTTAATTTCAGTTGTATCGCTACGTGCCTGTTTTCCGGTTTCCCAGGAAAACTTTGCCCCCAAGAGGAATCAGCTTTTTCCTCACTTCTCTCCTCCGCGTGAAAAACCTGCACATATAGCACAAATCTTCTGCGTTCGGCATTATCTTCGTCTGGACTATACTGCCTCTGGATGTTGATAGGCGATGAATATACTAGTACTAGATAAGGTTTTGATGCGTGTTTCTGTTGAAAAGTAGAAGTACCAATTGTCAGTAAGGGCTTCCCAATTTGGTTTCAGTTGACTAAATTTGATGCGTTGGTTACATCTAGAAATTTTCAACTGACCCAGTAGTAAAATTTATGGTTTCAATAGTAATATCGTTTCACGCAAACAATGTCGTATGGTGAAAAAAACCACCTCAAAGTTTACTTGCTTTGGGTACCAACATAAGCTTCTACCAATTCCATAATGCAAAAAAGGTCTCATTTGATATGCAGGCTCAGTGGAACTAGTGAGCATGGTCGGTTTTTTCTTTCTGCCCCTGCAGTTTTAATCAAATTACTACACATATTACTATTATCCCGGAACCCTTTTCCGACAGTCTCAGTCTCTGCCTTGTTGTGTTAGTATCCCTCTGAATGATTTTTAATAAGTGATCTCCGATAACGTATTACTTTTGAATGGAACCACAATCACCCTCTACGGGTCAACAACCTTGTTCGCCTTTGAGCAAGTCCTTTCAAACGTATCACCTACTTCAGCACCAGCAAGTTCCTTCAAATATGTCAGCTGCTTCACTATAAACTTAACTTGAAGTTCCCTTCGACATCTTGATAATTTCAGCTTTTCCTTCTGAATTAGTCCTAACTGTCACTCTCTAAGCAATCATTTCGCCCGATGACAACCTGAGCGAAAATTTGGTAGTCCATTAATACATCAGTAGTTATGTTCTCTGTTGGGGAGATTGTGTGATATCAGTATTGAGTCATATTATGCTCTGTAGAACACTCCCTCTCTCTGTGGGTACCGGGATTTACCCGGTTTCACTGGCCAACTTGACGGTCTTCTAATTTTTGGATTCGGGGATTCTCTTTTCTAGCTAGACCAAAATTATCTTCTTTTGAAGTTGAATTAACTTTCCGTCCTAGTTAGTATTTATTCTAGTTCTAGGTATTTAGCGTTTCGACAATGTAGGTAAATCCCCCTTTCCTTGACACTACATTAGTTTGAGATCCTATCATCCTTCTTGGCAATTATCCCCGTACTTTCTACCTTGAACAAATCTTTTTGAATGCATCCCCGAAATATTCATTCAAGAGCAAGAGAGAAAATTAAGGCCCGGGGTGAATGCGAGCATCCCTGTACGGTCCAAAAGATTTAATTTTTTTCAACCCCAAGGGTATGCCCTGAGTTTCCCGGTTCTATTAGTTCAGTCTAGGGGATTTAGATTGCTGATAGTGATGGTATACTGGGGGGTGGTCCAAACTTAATTCAAAACTTGATGTAATGTATGTTTGCCCTCGATGGAACAATATATCATCCTAAAGTCGATAAAGTTGACAAGTCTGCGAAGTTCTGTGAGTTTTCCTACGAACTGTCTTTTTGAGTTTACCTTGCTTTCAAGTTCAGATTTGATGACAGTGGTACACGTTAGTTCTAGTGGAGTCTGGGTTTGGGAGTTCTAGTGGAGTTTGGGTTTAGAATGGTTTCTTGAGCCAAGTTGCGCTTTGGTTTGCAAGTTGTCTGAAAAAAACCTTTTTAAATAGTTGTGGTTGTGGTGGCATGGTCAGTGGTTGAAGCCTCTGTTGGATTTCAGTGCAAACAGGATAAACTGCTCAGCTGGTGTTGTATCCCCTGCCAGAGATACTGCATTTTTACGTTTGCCTCATCTTTACGATGAAAAGTATTTTGGTAAAATTGCGTCCTATGCAGACCAAAACCGGAAATCCCCCAGGACTCCCGAGTTTGGTCTACGCTTCCCTCAAAAAACAAGAGCCCGCTTAAGCAAATGTTTGAGGAAACTTCTTCGGCGTTGATCATCATTCAAGAGAGTCTTTTATGGGAAAATAACTGCTGTCAATAAGAGTACAGTAGCAGTTGCGGCAGCTCCTCTTTTGTTATTTTTGTAAATCCAAACCTTCCCTTTTAACTTGTAACTTATTGGTCTCACTTATTGCAGCCATAAGCATGTTGAAATTGACAGACCTTCTAGATTTTTATTTTTCGCTGGGCTAGGTATGGTTGTATGCAGGTATACACGCAACTAGAGCATATTTTTGACGATATCTCATATTGTGATAAAAGTCATAATTTGCTGCATCAAAACAGGTTGAGGTTTTCAATCATAACAGGAAGAAGCAACCGATTCAGTGATTCATTCAATGTGGGGGGTTCTGTGTTTATTACAAAAATCAATACAAAATTTAGTCATGCTAACACGTGTCCATCCATCATTAAATATTTATTGATCCATTTCCTTTTTCAAACCATCTGACCTTCCCGGCTACAATTCTGTCTAGCTCATAAATAATAGCTCACCCAAAGTATGGTTTCAAAATTGTCCAATTATCTAGTTTTTACCTCATTTACCTACATCACAGTCGGTTCCAAGCACATGTTAAACGGCGAATTAAATCTACCAGGAAAACCATTTACAAAATCTAAACTACTAACGTTACGCTCCTAGAAACTGATCAGATACAACGAACAATAGATACATAAAAATTGTAATTGTTTATCAAGGCAATATGCAAAAGCAACATAAGTTCTACCATAAACGTTTTTGAATAATTACTGTCGCATGTAGCACATACTAAATTCCAAGCAAACAAACGACACCCAGTGGACTATTAAATGTGTTTTCTGTGATGCTATACAATTAAAATGTGCACCGCCATATTTAGAGTGGATTGTTTGTAACAAATGTACGGTACGGATGGATTTCGAGAGTTTGTTTTGTAATGCAAAATATAATTAAAATTATTTAAATTTTGTTTTAAACTCACAGGTGTCTAATCGCAGCTTTGTTTGCTTAGCTAAAGCTCAGGTGCACGGTTAAGATGGATTTGGTTAAGTCTTAGAATTATCGGGTACATTAGTAAACTGCGTTGCTCATAGTTTGCCGCAGTGCACAGGGTGATAACTGGGAACAGTGAAAAAGATCCGACTTGTCAGCAAGGATTTCATGCTGGTGACTTGGAGGCCTTCCAGATAGCGAAACAATTTCATGATTTTAAAGCAGAAAACCAATCACTTTTGCGCAACACATCAATTTGGCTAGACAGTCCTCAAGATGGTTAGGGTAGGCTACTCTTATTCAAATTGCTTTATCTCAGTCACAATTCTGTTTGGTTTGACCAAATCTCTTGCATGAGATTCGAAGCAAATCTTACTTTGAATTTCATGCAAAAGATAATCCTTAAATTGAAATTGTCTAAAACGCTGAACTTAATCCACAGACATCAATTTTAAGACCTTAAGAGCTTTGCTAATTATGATTGGAGTTGCAAGAAATTTTCCAAAAAACAAAAAATGTTTTTTTTTTAATGTAGAGAGAGAAAAATGGATTTTAATTTTATTTTTTAATTTTAAGGAAGAATTTTAATTTTAATTCAAAATCATAATCAAATTGCTTTGAAAAATTCAAAATTTCCGATACAACAGAATATCAACGACTTCCTCGTTGAAATCCCATAAAACGGTAAATTTTTCTCGTCACCCTGTACCATTGTAAAATCATTTTTCAATTATTAAAACATTCTCAATTCAACTTGGAAGTACACAGCTAAGTTGGCTTTTAATGGTCAACAGAGTTTGGCCTTTCATGTTTGGAATTTTAAAATGGTCATACAAAACGGCAAAGTGCAATTGCAACTTTGATTGAAATTAATTTTTTATTTATGAAACATTCTCAACGCTATTCCCTGGCAAATGGGTATGCAATATAAATTTGTTGGGTAAATGAACCTGACCAGCTCATTGGGTGATGTATGATGCACTCAATTCAAACACACATTCAATTTGTACCGAGAACTTTTGCATCATCAAATGCGCGTCCTAAGCGAATGCATTGCACAATAATGCAATGATGTTATTGCGCTGTTCAATATGGATAAAAATGTGCATATGCGTTGGAAACATAGGTGCATTGCTGGCATGCCGATGTATTAATTATTATAATTGTGGTTGGTATTGTTGTTGTCCGTAATGACCTGCTACCCGTGTCGCGCAGGACATGTAATAATTAGTTATAGGCAAGACATCGGTCAATGGTTAGTTGGCGGGGGGAAAGGGGGGTCGAGTTCAATTTCAAATTGCTCACTTGTTATTAATCGGTTGTAATTGAGTCAGTTTGACGCATGTTGTACATGTATAAAGTGACAGGTTTATTACTCAACGGATAGGGACGATAGAAGTTTGTTATTTATGGGAGAAAAGCGAAAGTGTGCTAGTTTGGAAGGGAAATAGGTCAGATTGTTCAGCAAGGATGGCTCCAATACTTACTATTTCTTTGCGGGAGAAGCATCTTGTTTTGAGATTGCATCCTTTCCATTAGGGTTTAAAGCGTGTCTCTTGTGTCTCAAAAATGTTTGAAATTTTTAAAAAAATATTTATCACCCCCAAAAATACCAATGAACTCCTTCGTTCACATGCGAGGTCCTTGTTACCAAGATTTTATGAGTGGTAACTGTCTGATATGGAACCTCCAACAGAGAATTCGGTTAAGGTCGCAAGAAATTGGGAATTTCAAACTGGAAACTTTGCATGTTATGCGATGTTATTGCCGCTACTAAAGTCTACCCAAAGCTACATCATTTTATGCACTCAGTAGCTTCTTAGAGAGTACCTTCTTCAAAATTGTTAGCCTAGCCATTCTCCTTCAAAAACTCATCCTCATCAGTAGAATCTAAAGCAAACATAAAAAGGCGAAAAACAATAAAAGGGCTGACTGACGGTTTCGTCCAGGGCAGAGTCAACTCATCAGATGCTGCCTCACCTCTGCCCTGGGAGCAGCGTGACCGAAAATAACGACAGATGGAAATCGCTCCACTTAAATATAATCGCAAATACGTAATGGGTATGAATTATATTCAAGTGAAATCGATCATAATTCCAGATCTAAATCCAGCCGAAGTAAATTTTTGTTGAGGATGCTGGGAATCCTCAGTCCGCACCAATTTGGCGACGGAGCGGATCACTTGGGAAGCAACTTACTTCCTCTTTTCGGTCATGCTGCTCCCAGGGCGTAGGTGAGGCAGCGTCTGATGTGTTCCCTCTGCCTTGGACGAAACCCTCAGCCGGCTTTTTCGTTCTTTTTTGAAAACTTGTGTTTAACTCAAAAAAGAGGAGTCCGTGGACTAAAAAAGGGGACTCCGTGGACTACAAAAGAGTTGCTGCCAAGTGATCCGGTCCGTTACCAAGTTGGTGCCCCGTTCATTGTCTTTTGCAGAGTCATGGAAGGCGACAGAGCGGACGGCATTGCAGTAAATGCTGGATTCGAGATGCTAGAACTTCTTTTGCCCAAGCGACCTCCAATATCATTCGATTTCCACCATTATTTGGTACCAAATATAAAACAAATTCTGTTCAAAGAACAAGAAAGAAGCTATTATAAAAGTGGATGAATTTTTGAATAAGTTTTTCCACTTCTTTCTATGAGTTCAGTACATTGTTCCAAACGGTGCCCATAGGAGTCAATTGAATTGAAGATCATATGATACCGATTTTTTGATTTGGCATCTTTAAGGCCTGTTGGTCGTTTACGGTAGATGATCAAGCGTCATCAAAAAGGATCAAACGGCGTTAAATCTTTAATTAATCGACCAATCCGATTCGAAAGTTTTGATTTAGCCAATCGTGTATTAGAACTTGCTAAAGTGGAGGTATGTCATCCTACTTTACAATGAATTGGCTAAATAAATTGTTGTCATAAAGCTCGTTGGATTCACGCTTCAGGTAATTGGTATCCCTTCCTTAGAAAGTGATCCTGGGATGAGATGGAGGTCTTCAGAGAATTTGGCAAAACCTAGTCAATTTCCAGCTCAGTTTCAACCCGTTTTGTTTTTGTCTTCAAATTTGTTTTGATATTTCTCGTCTCGTAGAATTTAGTCAACCGATGTTATTTTGTTATCTGCTGGGGAGAAGTGCATGACCTTAAAATGTTTCGCCTCTATTTGGACACTTAACGTCATTTTATTTAGTAGTGGAAAAGAAGGAAAGAAGACAAATGCTGGGTGAAAGTTGCCATCTGACACAAAATGGAAAGAAATAGACTGTCGGTGGAGTTTTGTGCGCAAACATTTTAGATGGAAACTTCTAGAATATTTTGAGCAACCTAAAAGGATAACTAGCAGAAAATTGATTCTTATTTTCGAAAATTCCTTTAGAAAGCCATTTTAAGAACCCAATTTATAAAATTAATAGACCATTAGCTTAATCCCAACTACAATTTTATTTTATTATGTATATATATTTCGGGAGCAACTTACTCCCTTCATCAGTACAAAGCTGCTAATTAAGCTAATGGTCTATTAATTTTGGACTTAACTACAAACAGAACCCAATTTATGCAAATTGCGCAAAACGTAATATAGATAATGAAACTGAAAATTTTGGTGTAGATCTTCTCACAATTAAAAAAGGTACAGTAAGAAATTGGCTCATGCCCAATGAGAAAATTAGAGTCAGTCAGATGCATTTTCCAAATATGTGCTGTGAAAGTTTATATGGCAGAAAAAAAATCCTTTTAGTCCTGAACATGTCAATTCCTCAATTCCACCTTTTTCGCCAAGGTTGTCAGTTGATTACCTTAACACAATACATTCAATCCTTTCACAAGTTTTGATTGCTGTGAACTTCGTAAAAGGAAACAATTTTCAGCTGAAAAATTTGACAATAGATTTTTAATCTAACTCTTTCAGGATCTCATATTAGAGCCAGAACCGGCCTCAACTGAAATTGTGCGGACCAAGAGTCATCTGAAGTCGTAATTCTTACGAGGAAAACGATAATCAGATCAGGTATCAAATGGGACCCCTCCAAGTTGCTATTTTATTATCAGGATAGATCCTTTTTGTAAGAATATTTAATTAGTGTTAAAATTTGAAGAGAAAAATGTCCTGTGGGATGAAAAGACAGACGGAACGATAAGGTTTGACATGGGAAAGAAGGAGAAGAGGTGGAAGAAAGAAGGCAAAGTTAAAATGCGAAAAGGGAGAAAGGGGAGATTTTGGACAGCGGGTAGAAAGGAGAACAGAGGGCAGAGAGAGTTCTCCAGACAAAGTTTGGGATACAGGCAGGCGAACTCAAAGAAATCCGCAATTCAGGCTAGAGGAATTTTAAATAATCCGAATTTGTCTTAAATGACTGTCCATATAATTCATCATATATGTTTCGACGAGTTCCTGTGCGCTTTCTGCTTCACCATCGAACACAATGTCAATCGAATCTATGCCTGGCCAACATGCCTTTATGGGAAAATCCTCGGCATTTCTGAATGTTACCGCATGAACACCGGCAAGCGGTTTTCTACAAAGCACTGGAGAACGAAAATGTTAATAACCTGCAGTGCTTCGATTCCACGCTACAGGCATTGAGGATGTTATCGAACTCAACAAACACAGCCTGGTATTGTGCCATTTCAAAGTGGCACAGAAGACGATTTGTGATATCGGAGCCTATGCTGGAGTCGTTGGTCTTCATCGCCCATCGCTTGATTCGGCTCTGGGATTAGTGTGACAAGGTCATTTTCCAATATGAAAAGAAGGATATGTCTTCCATCTTTGCTGTCCAGTTTGGAAGTTGTTTGGCGAACCTAAGAGCATCCTTGGACATTTTTGCAGAGATGTTTACAGTGCCTATTTTATAAAATGATCAGGCATTGTTCAGATGAAAGGATTCATCGAGAACTGTTGACAGTGAGCCTGGCGCAGATGACGGTGTCCAGGAATACTATGTTGGGATGCGAATAACATATAGTTGCTGGATGAGGTCTGACTCTTTAACGAGACATCGGGTCTCAACAGTTAGTTCATGCTCGTCTTTGCCAAGTAGGTTTTATGCAGTTGGGGTGCCTCTCATCTTCCTTTCCCGCAGATCATATGCGCTCATCTTGGCGTTGTGCTAGACCTCTCTAAATAGGTATTTATGGTCGTAACTAACGAACGAGATTTATCTGAATGGTACTGGACTTCAAACTTATTTCGGTATTCTTACTTTGTTTTTCAACTTTTCTTCCCTATATGTCTGCCTCCTTTTACGGCCGAATCCGGTTCAATTCACCTAAAAATTAAAAATATTGAAAAACCCAAAAATTTACTTTAGTCGCCAAATCAATTTAGACGTACATATGTGAAAATTCAAAATTAAAACATTCATGATTCTCCTTCGCGGCGATAAGGGTTTTGATGAAGTTTTCGGCGGGTAAGGATCAGTAGATGCATTCACAGTTGCCCAACGTGCTGCAGATGCTTGAGGACTCTAGTTCGTGCAAATTTATTGTTGCAGGAAAGCAATAAGATTCTATTATGTATATTCGTATTGGTTTACTGTTCTGAAGGATAGTACGCAACTTCAAATTGGTTTCCTGTTAGTGGAACATATTTACTCACCTGTAGTCTATTGACTAGTGTCATGGCTTGATGCGTGAAGTTCTTCGGGATTTTGGTGAAGGTTTCGAGTGGTGTCACTTCGAACGAGTTTTTTCTTCAGATCTTCCTCACACTACCGGAAAAAATGCGATTCCTCTTTGCAGCTCTGAAAAAAATTCTAAAATAATTTTTTCTCTTGTAGCTTCTATTCTTATGTACATATATATTTTGATAAATTTTAAATAATTGCATCACGTATCGAATATCATAAAAGTATGAGCATATTCACTCCAATTTAGCTTGCCTGAAATGCCAATCCCCATCATGAATTCAGCAAAAAATGCTTCATCACCGTCTTGAAACTTCCGCCATCTCGTTAGGGTATAATTTTCCTTCTTCCACAGCAAAAAGCACATCCTCATTCCATAGATGCTGACTCCCATCCCGACATCATTTCAAATCATTTCCGCAAAAATGGAACGAAATCACCACAATGCATATTATCCAACTTTCAACAATACGCATTATATGCTCTTAATCAAGTCTTACTTTCTTCCAAAACTCTGAAATTATCTTTTGTTGACACCGCGTATCTATGTTCATATGCACATTCGTATGTGTATCTTTAGATCCTCTAACAAACGTACAAAGGCTCAGCCTCATTTGTGTGTTACACGGAGTTGCATCTCATCATTGCTATTGCTGCAGTAACAATGCCATTTGTCAACGAAAAGAAGGAAATGGAGTTCTACAATGTTGTTACTGGCTTAGGGCAAAAACGAGCATGCATGCAGTGAAATAGGGACAAGCATTGTACCCTCGCACACTCGTCTAAGTACATACGGAGAATAAGTAGTGCAAGTTTCCAGTTGAAAATGCACTTCATTTGTGCAGTCTCTTTCAATTCAACTTTGGCAACTAACACACGAGCGAGTGCAGCAGTAGCAGCAGCAATTCTCAAAGTCCTGACACATTTGGAATGGGTGCTTTTTCATTTTATTCATTCGAATCTCTTCCGTGCAGTGCCGGCTTTTTCTCATATCTAACGAGCCAACCAACGAGGACAAAGTTATTTTTAACAATGTACACACATGTGATACGACTGTGCATACTCATATGATGCTAACTCTTGCTCCGCCATACAAAGAACATGCTATCCACAGACGAGGGTATGATGGGACTTCAAATAACGCTAACAAGCTTGCTCAAATGAACAATTGTACTACGAAATCTATGTCGTCCTCCTCGAATACTATTGGATTTCATGTTCACATACGGAATCTGCTAGAACAGATTTTTCTTTGTGTCATACGTTCTTGTATGGCTGTTATGTATGAATGTGTGCTGACCCTTGGGGCAATATGGGGGATTACAATGGTACTTGGGACTGTTGAGCTGGTAAAAATGCAACAGAAAAAAGGACACATAGCTTTTAACTCTGGAAATCTGCTTAGATTTTATTCAGTATTTGCTGCAAAGAGGAGAGGACGAGAACGGATCCGTAAGTCCTTTTATAAAATTTTGTCATTGAGTAGTCAAATGATCGCATTTGATAATGGACGAAAAGGAAAGGATCCTAATTAATGTGACTTTTGATACCTTCCTTCAAAAGACTCTTATAAAATGGGTCACCGCTTATTTGCAACAGTCTGACTGCCTAATAAACAAACCCCTTGAGTTTGCGACTCTTTGGATTTAGTGTTTTCCAGTCCCAATATATCAATGCATTCGCTGTAAATCATCCAATATAAATCGTTGCAATAAATTCCATATGCTTCCAATTAATTTCACCGCTACCCTCGTTGAGTGTGTGTCAGTGGTCACTTTATCTCAATAACAACCCACCAGCTGAAAAATTCCCTACAAGCTCAAACAAACGAGAACAATAGTCAAACCCATTCTGTGCACATTCCCGGTGAAACTAGCCTTCATGGAGTCCTGCTTTCATTGCATAGTTCGATCTCTTCCAACTTTTTATCGTAGTCCCATACCCTTGCTCCACTTTGGGACTATAGCATTCGAAAAAAGCAACCCTAAATGGAACACTTTATATTATCAGTGCTGTCGATTGTGGTAGCCACCAGGCTCTCGGCATGGGTTCGAAAAACAATATGTAACCGAGGCTAACAGAGTACACTTGTGCGGTACTGTGGTCCCGAGTTGGGTTTGGTTTTATTCAATATTTCCCAAAAACTGTCGATATACAAAGCCACGATTCAGCCACATAATATCCTTTGCAAATGTGCCACTGGCTCTACACCATCGAATTCGTTTGGTCCTGTAAGTGACCTGCAGTTTTCATGCCCGACGAAAATATTAAAAAGCCACAAATTGTAGTAGCGGCTATCGTTTAATTACCGATTTTTGGTTCAAGTTTGAATAATAGTGGATACAGGCATGTAGAAAGTGAAGGTAATATCAATGGAAAATGGGGGAAGATATCTGGGGCTGGAGTATGAATTGAAGGCCCCATCTCCTCTAGGGTGTCGCCTTGAAGCTTTTGGGATCTAAAGGAGAGGTATAGTGCTATAATTCTTCCTGAAACGAAAGAAATGTGCAGCAAAAAGTTTCATTTTATCCAGAAGTGAATATCCTTAAAATTAATGTTTGGTTGTACATAAAATACTCTCCAGGATCACTCGACCTCCCAGCAACTAATACGTAACGCCCCAATCCTATCCGCGATTATAATCAGTTTTTATCGCGCAAAGACTATGCAGCTGGGCATAGACCAACTGATTCTCCAAAACGGGGATGACTTTCTTGTTTTGTTTATTTTATCCTGTCCTGATTCGGCTTTCCTAGTCTAGATAATTTATGGCTTGTGCATGGTAGGCACTCCGCCCGTCTAATAACCATTGGAACCGTGAAAAAAGCCCGCGATGAAATCTCTACTATCTCCAAAACTCTCCCGAATTTTAGTCCAACTTATCGAGAAACTCGCTCCCTCCCTTGGCTGTATAACAAGCAGATGATGATATTTTCAGGACTATAAAAAAATATCTGGAAAATTGCTGTTGGGAAAATCGATTTTCTATGCGCGAAAACTTTTTCTATTTAGGCAATCAGAATCTATTCGCTCGTCCTTGGCTCATAAGGGTGGGAGCGATGCGGCAAATGGGTGGATTTCGTCATTTGGCACGCAGTATCTTTTCATCTGGAGCTCACAGTGGATGAAAGTCTGCTTTGCTCCCTCCACTGTTAGATGCTTGACTGTATGTAATAGTCCTGGAAAAATTGTGATAAAAGCGCTGAAATAGCGGTGAAAGCTGAAAAGGAAAAAAAAATTACGATTTCGCTGAGTTGGCTGCATTACTTGAAAATTAAGCTGATTTTATTGGGCTCGGAAATGATGATTTGGTAGTAAGAAGGATGTAGGAATTTTGAGCTCTAGGCGATTAGGTTTTTACCATCGTCTTAGTCCTGTTGAAAAGTGTGATTTTATTAGTCAGATTTTCTCAATTTGCAAAAGTATTTAATTATCGGGCTCTGCTTTCATTTTATATTTCCTTTTAGAGCGCGTAAATCGAAGATTAGAAGCATTCCAATGAAATTTACCATTTTATCTGAGGTGTTAACATTTTCAGTTGATTTTGAAAGATGCGTTTCGAATCCATGCTTATTTCTTCCTCTTAATATTGAGTTTCTCCTTCCATTTCAAGGGACGGTTTCTCTTAGCTTTTCCACAATGAAGGTACTTACCTTGGAAATCGGCGATTTTTGCAGTTCGCTGAGCTTCGTTATTGTTGGTTTACTCTCTCAATTCTGTCTCCCTTGGGCCTTGCATTTGGCAGCGCTACCAGTTATGTCCGACCGTGCAATCTTCGTCGACAAAATCGGTCTAGCATTCTGGATTTTCAACTAGCATATTTTCCTCAGTTTTACTAGCAACACCTTTCTGGGAATTGGATCTTCGATTGGCCTTTCATTCTTACTATCTAAATCTTATTATTCTAATATCTACAAATTTCATTATTTATCTAACTCTTCCAATCTTCTTCCTTCACAGCTATGGAATGGATCTCAATGGTGCCCGACGAAAAAATGCAACCCGCGAAACTACATCAACCCTGAAAGCATGGCTTAATGAACATAAAAAAAATCCTTATCCAACGAAAGGTGAAAAAATCATGTTAGCGATTATAACAAAAATGACATTGACACAAGTATCGACGTGGTTTGCAAATGCCCGAAGAAGACTGAAAAAGGAGAATAAAATGACATGGGAACCAAGGAATCGTGTGGATGATGACGATGCAAATGTCGATGATGATGATCATAAAAGTAATGATGATAAGGATATTTTAGGTGAGTGACAGTTTTATTCAAAATTGTGCTAGATTATGTAAGTACTCGACAGGACAATGAATGACCTAGATAGCTTTTTCGACTCGTTGCTTACAGTTCGAAATTCGGTTGTGTCATTTATGCACAGCATTGAGTGTGATGAGAATGATCTCCTAAGCATAGTCTCATTCAAAATAAATTGAAGGTCCTGGGGGTTAAACCTAAGTAAGCTATGAGAAGCACCATGAAAGGGTCATACCAAAGGATATGAGGCCTATTTGTCGTGTCTGCCGCGACCTCCATAAAAGCATACGAATAACTGCATTCATTGAGCCCAAAAGGAGCTCCGGGGGGAGAATCGCAAATGGCCGGACCAGAAACACATCCCCTTAAGATTTTGGAGGATATATATACTCTGAAAGGGCAAAGCGAGGGCAATACTTCGTAGCAAGAGCGACTTCAGATCGTATTTCTTGGCTACAAGAACACAATACATTGAAAATAAAATAGAGCAGCATTCAATAAAAGGAAGGATTGTATGAATGCCTTACGCTCCATAAATAAATAGAGAGTTCACAATGATTTCCCGAAGAGGCTTCAAGATTTACACTCCACAGTAGACTTCAAGCTCGAAATGCCCAAAATTAGAATTCTGAAAAATAATGAGCGGCTTACACAGTGCCTCTCCCCTTCCTGAAGCTGGGGTCTGAACATAACCAGGCCAAAGTTTGAGGTAATCAATTGGGAGAACTTGAGACGCTAATTGGCGAGTAGATGAAGGTGAGGGTGATATGCTACCCTCTAGATCCCAACCAACATGGTTATCAAACAGGGAAGTTCTGTTAGATGACAACACCGCAACAAAGTGACTGCTGTTTTAGTCCTAATAAATATATCACGCATTTTCGATGAAACCTTTTAAGTCTATGATATTAGCCATCAGAAGGCACGATATAATGCAGGCTGGATCAAGCACACTTGATGTGGTGAGACCATGTACTGTTATAGGCAGGAAACCTCTGCAGGAACAGATTTTACTCCACTTTTTTCGAACCCTGAAGTAGAGAACTGTTAGTCTTACTAAGCAACGCAGGGTATTTCGCCATGATATCTGCATCTGATGAGAAAATCTCTGCAAACATTTTCAGAGCTTGTTTGGCGGCCAAAAGAATCATCCCGCCTCCGAAGACTCTCTTGCTTTCGCGTTATGGGTGTCATATCCGCCTTATCCGGCCTTATTATAAAAAAGAGGCATGTAGCATACATACCTCAAATAGATTACATACGTCATCCCTGAAATCAAAAACAGAATTATGGAAATGGCTGGTGATATTATGATGCCAGAGTTTTGCCAGAATTGTAAAGGATTGTTGAGAATCAGGTACCTTCAGAAGCTACTGAATTACTTCAAACCAGATGTAGTTTGAGGTGGAAATGCCCACAGAACCTTAAGATTCTGGCAGCTATAAACGAAGTAACATTCAAATTGATAGCCAGAATGCGAGTGGATTTGAACGAAAGAGATCCTAACCACCATTTGTAGGATTACAACCTGCAAAAATCAAAAGGGGCTGGAAAAAGAACTAATCCATCTACAGGAAATTGCGTTGTGCTATGGCAATACGGTTGAAATTTTGAAGTTGAATAAGATCAAAATGAGGACATTGATAGACTTAATAACTGGTAGCACGTGAAGACGGCTTTACGGTTTATTACCAGGCGGAGGCAACTCGTCCACCGCTGTCTCACTTCTGCGCTGGAAGCAGCGTTACCGAAGCAATTCGCCGATGGTAAATGCTTCTTCTCCTTCGACATCAAGTGGATGCGGACTTGGGACCCCTCAATCCTTTATAACTGGCCACTGATCTTTACACAAGCAAAAATTGTACTGAAGGTGGCAGCATGGAAACTGCTGACCAATCACTGTTTGAGTTCCAAAGTCTTGCCATCACTCTGGTAAAAGAAACCGGCGGAGTAAGCCAATCAGCCTAGAACTTGGAAGAGGAGTTCTATTGAATGTCCATTGGACTGAGCCTACCGACGTCTGGTCTAACTGATACTGGACGCTGAAGTGATAGAACTTCGTTTTCAAGCAAGTGGCTCCTTGTATTCGACTTCAAAGCAAGACCGGGTATTATGGTAAGTGATAATCTGAGATGGCTTGTACGGAGGAAAAAGTGGAAGATAAATCAACCATAGGGCGATGTTACGGTCGAAATATCCTTGTCCTTAGGCTAAATGTAGCAACCGCGCCGTGAAAAAATTCAGGCCAAAAAGGCTTCGTTTAATGTTCACTACATCCCCATGGCAAATATCGTTTCAAATAAAATTTGGTTGAATTTCAACTTTCAAATGATGGAAATGGAATGGAAATGGAGTCGCAGAAAATAAAAAAAAAACGAAAATAATGAATCCTGAATCAAGGGGGAAATGCACCCGAGAGCAAGTGCTACAAAGTTACTGCAACGGTGACATACAAGTATAGAAATGGACGAAGAGACATGTCTCTGGGAAAAGTAAAAAGATATTCACGTTAAGAAACATGTGGCGTTCTCTGGCTTTGTATGCTTTGTAAATTCTTCTCATCATATGTATGGGCTGGAAGCCGTTTTTGGCCAAATTCTGATGCCGTTGTGAAGCTCTAAGGAAAGTTACCCACAGGATCAACAACAATTTGGGAGACGAAAATGAGCGCCGAGGAGCACATACTTTTGAAGGAAACTTATCTAAGCTTAACTAAAACCATGTTATCATACGCAGTATCTCTCTTGGAAAAGACTCCCCACGAATTTGGTCAGTTGGAAGTCAACAACAAGGACAATTCCCAAAAATGAAAACGTTTGCAGGATTATATAATACAATGAAATACTTTAATTTAGTCGAACCTAGCTTACAGCAAATATGGACGAATCGCAAATTATATGTCGAACCCTCGGAAAAGTCTCCGAAAAGAGAGGGAACGGCTAATGGCGACGTTGTGCCTGTTAATCAATCGATTAGAAGTCACCACCTATATATCGGAACAGCTCTATTAGGCAATCCATGTAGAGTCGATAAGTGAATCTCCAGATACCCACTCAAAGGCGAGGATCAGAATAAGGGATAATCTGGAAAGTAGTGCAGAGACGCGCTAAACAGTCTGTATGGGACGCTCAAAGGCACCCTCCTGTAGATTCCCGGTTATAAGAACAGGAGAAGAGGGGAGGGGGATCGGACGATGAATTGTCAAAATGAGGTTCCACTTGTAATAACTGTGAAAAGAAGAATCTACTTACCCTATTTGACAGCTTCAGAGGATGAAGACAGAACCACTTCTTGTACTAAGTCAGGGCGAATCTGACCCTGCTACAATAAAATCTGATCGCGAGAGCTTTTGTACTAGACGCAAGGGCTACTCTGTGAGACTTGGCATACCATGCAATTCGCATTGTCTAAGTTGTGAAGAAAAAGGTAAAACCCTCCCATTGCAGGGTGCGGGAGTTATTTTTGTGAAAGCTACGAGCTGGCTCTGCAGATCAAAGCCGGGCAGATTCTGTTCGTCCAGTCGTTCCCACAGCAGCCATTGTTTTAAGCGTGTGATGTCTCGAAACGGCTCATCTGGATAAGGCTTGTCAAATATAAATTGCATACAAATTTTTCTATTTAATTTCCACCAGCAAAAAACCAATGGTATCACCTCAACTGCAAGAGCACTGTTGCCTTGTGCCTTTTCTATCACTGTATTCTATCTTTAGCTTAAATTATTGATTACCAAGTCATCTAGAAAAAAAATTGAGAAACCCCTTCAACCAATCTTTTTCTTTTTATCTTACAGACGCTAAGGACTCCGGTATCGGTTCAACCGAGGATAGTGATCGGCCGTCAAATCGTCTTGATCTGCTCGATCGGCCCGAAGGCAATAGCGAATGGTCCGGATCACGACCAGGTAGTGGTAACGGATCACCTGAAATATACGATCGTCCTGGTGGCGGTCATCCTCTCATCCACCCAGCTGCCTTACATCACCTACGACCGCCTGTTGGATCACCACCTGATGCTAGTAGTCACACCCCCGGAGCCAGTACGAACACAAGCAAGCCCAGAATTTGGTCGCTGGCAGATATGGCTAGCAAAGAATCGAAAGAAAGTGGGAGTGAAGGACGTGCAGTCTCATCTCCAACACATCCGTATCATCCGCAACACCCGTCACCGGGTAAAATTCTATCACCTCTAGCCGGACGTTTACCAAATTACTCACCATATGGTCGACCAGAACTTTATCGAGGTTTCTATGGACCTGCTGCAGCACATTTAGCTGGACCACCTGCTGATTTCCTCGAACATCACCAAAGATCACCATTCAGTGCCAGTTTAGCGCATAACGGCCTTGGAATGAACCCTCTGCTATGGAAAGCGGCTGTTAGTGGAGGAGCGCCATCTTTTGCACCTTTGAGTTTAACTACGAATCATCATCAGACAGCTCCTCCTGCTGGAGTATCGCCTTCAGCTTCGAGTACTTCATCATCAGGCGCGGAACATTCAGCTCCACCTCCACCAAGTTCATCGCATTCAACACATCCGACAACGCAAGGACCAACATCTGGTAACTCGTCGTCATCGTCATCGGGTAAACTTTCACCTCCGCCAGCGAGTAGTAAACCATGACCGGTAATACCATTTCTCAATCCGGAACAAATGAAATTATCAGTGAGGCCATAAATGTTCTCTAGAACGTATGAAGTGATTGTGTGCGCGAATTAGTTCATCATTTAGGTGGTGCTTCGCGAGTGGTACTTCATTACCCTTGTTCGTTTCGATCGTTTTCACATCAAAAGTAGTCGCTCATTGAGAACTAGTCTGGCCAAAACTGGTATTTCGCAACACTAAGGATTAAATATTTATTATGAATACCATCTAGTTTACTTTCGAAAAAGTGAGAAACCCTAAAATTTGTTGACCGTGCGAAAATAATTGTAAAAAGCATTTGCATCGCGATCAAGTGGATTGAAAAAGAAAAAAATGAAATAAACGAAAAAAATCTTTCGGACAATAATTTACATGTGATTTATTTATATTTAAATAAAATAAAATAAAAAAAATGTCGATGAAGATCTTTAAATACAAAAATAAAATATTTACACAAAAATATTCACTCACAGAATATGGAGTTGTCCAAAACACGTAACGAATGGATGAACAGCAATCATGGGTGGAATTAAAAGAAAGTAAGTCTTAATATAGAATTATCTGAAAATATCAGGGTGAGGCGATCTGTTATATTTAGCAAGAGTGGAGAGGTCTAGTTGGGGTTAGCTTTATATTTATAAATCAGTTGTAGCTCTCTTCGAAGCGTCGTTTTCTTCTGAGTATTGAAGGATTTTTTTTATCGAATTAGTAGATGAAATTATGCTATAAAAACATAAGAACTGTAAAAGGAAATATCATTGTATCCAATAGTTTCACTGTTGTGATTTTTTACTTCCGACCTCGAACTTTGCTTCATTTTGGAGATTTATTGCAAGCAAGGGATACTTTATTTACTATTTGGTTTATTTATCAAATATGTTTCCCTCGATGAACTTATCAATTCTTCGTTGTTTTTTCACCCCCTCTGTAACAATTATTCTCCCTAGCCTCTTCCTCTTTCCACAAAAGAAAAACATCTAATTTTGACCCTGCAATTCTTTTCATAAATGGCTTTCCCAGCCTGGAAATAAATTTTTATTTTAATTTTTGTGTAAATATTGCTGTAATAAAACTGTATATGTATCATAAATATATTCTTAAGATCATATTTAGTGATTATAAGACAAGAAATAATAGAAAAGAAATAAAATCATTTCGTTGTTATTTATTTAGTTGGAGTTAATTATTTTACTTAGGAATATGAAATGATTCAAAGTGTGGAAACATTTTTCTTTCTTTATTTCTATATTTATTATATTCGAGAAATAAACTTTAATTATCCAACCCGAACAATTTAGCTGTCTCTGTAGTTTCGAATCCTGATTAGCTTGAAGCACAACTAGTTCAGCTATTTTCTTTTTCTACCTTCTTTTTTTTTTAGTTGACATCTACATCTAATTCTAAGAAAAGTAATTTACTCCAACTGAATTAAAAAAAAATATAAAAAAAATCAATGAGTTTTTGCTACCGTGGATTGAAATGCAATAATTAATTAAAATTAGACACGAACTAAAAAAAGGAAAATGAAATAAAAACGAAACACAACTGAACTATTACGAAATATTTACGCATGTGGTTAAAAAGTAAATCTATAAATAATAAAATAGTTTTAGTTTACGTTTAGGAAATCTGTAAATATTATAAATAATATGTTTATTATAAAGGAGACTTAGCTTAAAAATGATAGTCCAGAACACACATACATGCATACAATACATACACAAACAAACAAAATCAATGTTTTTAAGGTGAAATATAATAAACGTGATTTAATAAATACGAGTAAATAATTGGAGAATGAAAATAGTTTTTATGTTTTAATTTTACTTTGTTTATTTGTTGTTTCTAAGAGGATTTAAAATCAAGTAAAAGAAGTAAGTAGCGAGCGTTGAAGCAAACAACGTTCCATTAAAAGAAAACATAGTTCCCTACATATCAGAAGTATAAAATGTAATTTAATGAGTTGTAATAGATATTTAATATAAAAAAATTGCGTTCCTTTATGTTTTCTTTTAGAAACAATTTTTGTTTATTCTCATTATTGATTCCTTGTCTAATTTGAAATGATTAGTTAATTAACAAGTTATAAATCGAATTTCTTTCAGTTATTTTCCCAAAAAAAAACAACTGAAATGACACTCCTTTTCGTTGAACCCCACCTGACAATTGAAATCGGAATATAATTGAAATTATATTCCCCTGAATTCACTAAATTCGAAGGCATGTAATTATTATCAACCCTGAATTTATCCATTATCACAAAAATCATTGTGAACAATTGAGATGACAATGTAAATTTGATTAAGTTCATATATAATATAAATATGTAATAAAACAAAGAAATACAAGCAAAACCATATGTTAATTAATTAATATGAGAATTACAATGAATCTAGTTGCAATAAAATGTGAATGAAAAACAAAAGTGAAAAAGAAAACCCGAAAAAAAGTGGAGAAATATTCCAGAAATAAAAATTGAGATAATGAAATGAAAATTTTTTAGTGTTTTATTTTATTATGGGAAATAGTTTTCGGATATTTGGAGAAAAGATAAGCCCTATCTGAAGAATATGCGTTGTGAAGGTTTAGATACCCCAAGCTTTTTTGCATGTCGCTAGTCAGGCTCACGAAGGTAAGTCAAGCTTTAAATACTTCAGCTTCCCTCACTTTACCGCACGAGGATTGATTCGGAATTTACGGCAATAGTTAAAATTGGTATTAAATGAAAATAATGTCAATGAAATGGGATCCGTTGCACATTGCATCCTTATCTGATGCTTCAGATGGCCTTAGATGACGAACAGAGCCGTCTTTTGGGTTCCCACCCAACCTCGACATTTGAAGTACAAAACTTATTGAGATGGCTCGTTTATATGGTGCTCTTAGACGATGAGGGGTGCCTCATAACATACATACCATTTTTTTTGGAAATGAATGGACATGACATGTTGCTAAAATAAATGGGAGAGAAATGTCGGGCACCCGAAGGTCTATCGACCAAAAACTTTACTTGTAGCGCAACTGCAGATAATATGTCCCTTGGGCATACAGGGCAAACCGTTGTTGATGAAGGCTTGGAACTTTTGAATAACAGTGGTGTTCACTCTCCATGTACTGCTCTCGTATACCATCGCAGATTGAACATGCTCGTACAACGTCAACTGAATATCGGTGTTGAGGTATCTAACATACATTTCAAAGCTTTAGACAAAACAGCGAAGCCGGATATAGCGCTGTTAATGCGTTGGGTGATATCTATCATAGCTTGGTGCTACCTTTGACAGAAACAAAGCTATCAGCATAGACAATTTGAATGACAGCCATGATGTTCTGCACGCTAATGAGGATTGATTGAGTTCGATAACCAGTCAGACTGAGAAATTTGGTTTTCATCTTCATCAACGCGCAACAATCGGTATCCGGTCTAGGCCTGCCTTAATGAGGAACTCCACACATTGCGTCGAGGTCGACCAATTCAATATCCCTAAAAGCTGCGTCTTGACCTACGCCATCGCTCCATCTTAGGTAGGGTCAGCCTCGTCTTTTTCTCTACCATAGATTTTGCCTTTATAGACTTTCCGGGCTGGATCATCCTCATCCGTACGGATTAAGTGACCCGCCTACCGTAACCTGTTGAGCCGGATTTTATCCACAACCAGATTTCGTCGCTATGTAGGTTGCGGAAACGTCCATCCTCATGTTATATAATAATAATCGTTGGCGCAACAATCCCATTGGATCAGGGCCTTGGAAGTTTCTTAAAGCCACTGCCATTAGTGAGATTTGAACCTTTCGTACGATTGCCTTGTGCTCTAATCACTCAGCTATCCGAACACAACCCCATCCTCATGTAGGGGGCTAACAATTCTTTGGAGGATTCTTTTCTCGAACGCGGCCAAGAGTTCGCAGTTTTTTTTGTTAAGATCCCAGGTCGTTTGTGTCTTCATTGATGTCCAGCCCGAGATCTCGTACCGCCTGCTCGATCTGGATAAAAGTCGACTGTACATCTCGTGTTGTTCTTCCCATGATGCCAATACCGTCAGCGTAGGCCAGTTTTTGGGTGTTGGTTTGGTTTTCCGTTGTCGTTGTCGGGTTCGTCATTATATGGTCAACCCAGTCCGAGGCTTCCTTTCGTGGCTTCGTAACTTTGGTTTTCCGTGTAGGGTTGTCCAGCCGGAAGACCAGTTGGTATAATTTGTCCCGTTTTTAGGTGCAGGAGATTTGTCTCTCTTCTTCTCCGTCTGCAGTTTTTCATTAAGAAAGAACTCCCAGGGATCACCACGTGAACGTGGAGATAGGGTTTGGTAGTAGAGCTTTTGGTGCTTATTCAATTGATTCAACAGGCATTTCGCAGGTTTTATGCTCCCTCGTGAGTGCCAATCCACGTTCCGCCCTGGGACCTATACTACCCTTTGGCCGTTTTGGTTTTGTTGGTATTTATTTTAAGTCCGTCTCTGATTCTTAAAAATCCGAAGCCACTTAGTCAAGGTCATGATTTGATAAGGGAGCAAGTAGATGTCATCAGCGTAGTCAACGTGTTTGAGGAAAGAGCATGGAGAATGCCGCCGGTAAACTAGAACGTATTTGCGATAACATGGACCTCTGCTGAATGCCGCTTTTGACTTCAAATTCCTCTGAGATTTCGATAAGACGCAACGAGTGACATTTTGCGCCGTCATACGTTATCTCTTAATCTAATAAAAACCATTTGATTCTCCGAAATGCCCCTCCTCTCCCTATCTAGAGTATTTCAGATGATCTTGGGGTATCAGTATTTAGATATTTTAGATAAAGCAGTGAAGGCATCTCGCTTTGTTAATGGGTCGAGTGAAATCGAGCCCGGTGCCACCGTCAGTAGCAACGTCGCTTCAAAAATAAACAAATTGGGCGATCCCTTAATGGATGAATGTTCCTGGAAAGATGATATCGTCGATTGAGGCGCCCCCCGTTCTCCGCACAAGGTAGCATGGACAATGTCTCCAGTAAGAAAAAGTAGTAACATCGGCAAAGAGATATTACCCCGGAAGGGTCTCTTGGATATTGAATTGCTCAGTCCGACGTGGTCGAAGTCCTTATCAAATTTGACGAACATCAGATGTGGCGAAGATCTAAACTCCGCGCCCTGCTTTAAGGTGGTCAAAATAGTATTGATGTGGTCAGTACAGGAGGGCCTAAAGTCTGCTCTCTGTCGACCAAGCTTTCGAGAAGTTCTTTTAAATATTTCAGGAATATTTTAGCAATTATTTTTGCAACAAGGAGGACTCAAATACGGACTGTCAGTCACGATCAGTGCTCACTTTCGAAATTGTAGCGATTGCCCACTTCTTCTGTTTATTGGGAAAGATCTGGAATAGGATTTATGCACAAGTGAAAGTAGTAACTGTGTGCGGACACGGTGAAGGATACCGCAGGAAGACCGTTAAGCCCAAGATGAGCAGTCCGTATTCGCATGTTGCGGTGAATACGAGAAGTGGATCTTGACCAGATGTCAGAAAACTGAAAACTGTGATGAAATGTTCTCTACATCTTTTAAGCTTCTCTTTATTGTGAAGAAACCGACCATTAACGTTTCCTTTGGGAGTAACAAAAGACTAGTTGACAGTTTCTAACTTTCAGCAGTCCGTTTGGGACGTTGTCTGCTGTCTAGAAAATGACAGGTTTTACTTTGTTGAATAACAGCCAGGTCGACAGACTGAACCCTGTTGAATTTCGGGACTCAAACTTCCCTGCCCTTGCAAAAAGACTAGGACTACGGATTAAGTGATCCGCCCACCATAACCTATTGAGCCGGATTTTATCCACAACCGGACGGTCAGGGTATCGCTCATAGATTTCGTCATTGTGTAGGCTACGGAATTGTCCATCCTCATGTAGGGGACCAAAAATTCTTCGGAGCATTCTTCTCTCGAACGTGGTGAAGAGTTAGCAATTTTTCTAAGAAGAACCCAAGTTTCCGAGGAATACATGAGGACTGGCAAGATCATAGCCTTGCACAGTAAGAGCTTTGACCCTATGGTGAGACGTTTCAAGCGGAATAACGGAACAGTTTTTGTAAGCTGAAATAGGCTCTGTTGGTTGACAACATCTTCCGCGGATTTCATCATCGTACCTGTTATCGGTTGTGATTTCCGAACCTAGATAGGAGAAATTATCAACGGTCTCAAAGTTGTAGTCTCCTATCTTTATTCTTACCGTTTGACCAGTACGGTTTGATGTTGTCGGTTGGTTGGCTTTCGGTGCTGACGTTGCCACCGTATATTTTGGTGATGCCTTCACTGATGTGCAGCCCAAGATCTCGCGCCGCCTGCTCGATCTGGATGAAGGCAGTTTGTACGTCTCGGGTGGTTCTTCGCATGATGTCGATATCGTCAGCATAGGCCAGTAGTTGGGTAGTTGGGGACTTAAGGACTTAAAGAGGATCGTACCTTTTGCATTTACCTCAGCATCACGGATCTCGAGGGCCAGGTTAAAGAGGACCCATGATAGGGCATCCCCTTATCGTAGACCGTTGTTGATATCGAATGGTCTCGAGAGTGATCTTGCTGATTTTATCTGGCCTCGCATATTGGTCAGAGTCAGCCTAGTCAGTCTTATCAATTTCGTCGGGAAACCGAATTCTCTCATGGTCGTGTACAGTTTTACCCTGGGTATGCTATTATAGGCGGCTTTAAAAACGATGAAAATGTGATGCAACTCATGTCCATATTCCAACAGTTTTTCCATCGATTCCCGCAGAGAGAAAATCTGATCTGTTGCTGATTTGCCTGGAGTGAAGCCTCTTTGGTATGGGCCAATGATGTTCTGAGCGTATGGGGCTATCCGGCCTAGTAAGATAGCGGAGAATATGTTATAGATGGTACTTAGCAACGTGATACCTCTATAATTGCTGCACTGTTTGATATCTCCCTTTTTACGTATGAGACAGATAATGCCTCTTTGCTAGCCGTCAGGCATTGATTCGCTGTCCCACATCTTAAGCACAAGTTGATGAACCACTTGGTATAATTGGTCGCTTTTATATTTAAACAATTCGGCTCTAATTCCATCGGCTCTTGGCGGCTCATGATTTGTAAACCGATGAATTGCATGGACTTTTCTTTCTATACTTGGTGGTGGCAGTATTTTTCCATCGTCTTCAGTTGGCGGGACCTTCAACTCGCCGATGTTTTGGTTGTTCAGTAGTTCGTCAAAGTACTCAACCCATCGCTCCAATATGCCCATGCTGTCCGAAATCAGATTTCCCTCTTTGTATCGGCAAGATGAACATCGAGGTGTGTAAGGCTTCATCTTGCTGACTTGTTGGTAAAACTTGCGCCCCTGGTGCTGTTGCTCCTTATACTTTTGGGGTTCACAGACCTGTTGATTCTTCCAGGCTCCTAAGATCTCTGTTGACTGCGGTTATTTTGGCACTTCCCACTTATAAGTGTTGCGGAGGGCTGTGTTGTGAATGGCTTCAGTGTTAACTCTCACCTGACTGTTAGAGGGGATTCTGAGTGATGTTATTATTCGAGCTCGGAGCACCATGCAACGAGATGATGACCCGAGTCTATATTGGCCCCTTATATGTTCTGACATTTATCAAAGCTGAGAGGTGGCGGCGTTTGATCAAGACGTGGTCAATTTGGTTGAAAGTGGTCCCATCTGGAGAGGCCCGCGTATGTTTGTGGACCGCTTTCCGCGCAAATCAAGTACTTCCAACAACCATTTCGTGTGACACTGCTAATTGAATAATTCGCAGTCCGTTATCATTTGTATTTTGATGTAAGCTGTGGTAAACCGGTCCCTGTCCAACGCATCTCCTGCAACGCTGTTACATCAGGCCTATATTGGAACAGGGTATCGGCTAGCTGCTTGGCAGCTTCATCTCTGTACAGGGAGCACACGTTCCATGAGAAAATGCTCAAATCGTTATTTCATTATCGTTGCTGGGTTTGTCGTTGTGTTATCTGTCCAGTCCGAGGCTCTTGTTATGGTTTCATAACTTTGGTTTTCCGTGTAGGGTTGTCGTTTTGAGGCGCGGGAGACTCGTCTTCGTCCTTCTTCGTCTGCAGCTTCTCGTTAAGAGAGAATTCGCAGCGGTTACCACGTGGATGTGGAGATAGGGTTTGGTAGTAGAACTGTTGGTGTTCGTTGAGGAGGCGTTTCCCGGGTTTTATGATCCATCCTGGGTACCAATCCACGTTTCGCCCTGGGACCTATACTACCCTTTGACCTTAAGTCAATAAAACAGTTAAATCTACCATTTCGACACAAAAAATATATTCTTATTTTTGAGGTGTGTTTTCTACTTGCTTACCGCAAACTAAAAGTATCTTATATTGGCGATTAATTGATTGGTCCTCGAGGAAAATCCCAATCTTTCTTTTTTTTTTTTAATGGTTCAAGAAATTTGACGTTTTCGGTTCACCATTTGGCGTTTCCAAGCTTCAGCAGAAAATATCCCCCCCTACTAGGTTAGCTCCACCGCGTTCTATTAATTGCTTAAAATATTTTTCATGAAGTATTCAGGAACATAAATAGTTTTTAGCCTATATTGATGTATAGAAAACCAACTTTTGTTATTATTGAATACAGCTTACCAATGAAGTGTTGGATTTCGGAGCTCCTTTAACAATTCATGGGCTGCATATTGCGTTGATGCGAAACTAGTGGAGTTAGGGTTTAGGGTTGCAGCTGAAGAAACTAAACTAATTTTTCACAACTTTCTGCACAATCATAGCTACGAAATAAGAGCATTAGAGTTACTATGGGCTATTCCTGCAAGAAATGTCAACTACGATATAATATCGGCGCAACTATTTCATCACCGTTTTTCCACGTCTCCAGCAGGGCACGAACTTAGCAAATGTTTCCAATATATCCTGGAGGAGTTTGTTTCATTGCTTCTTAATAATACGCTGGTAAGCATGCCCCTATCAAACAATATAAAACTAGTAAATATTTCAAACTGTAATTATGTTTAATAATGGATTTCTCTCAAATAATACCTTATTTTCACTCTTGACCAATACTGAAAATATTGTAAATCCCCATTGACTCATATATGTATGCATATATTTTCACCCTGAGTGACGTGCAATAAGTTCAACCCTTCTCTTCCATTTTTTTCTACAAATTTCTAGTGCACCACTAACTTTTTTCCGCCAATTTTGATAATTACATTAAACAATGGTGGAACATCGTTGACGAAGGGCCATCACGATGGAAACATGAGCAACGAATAGTTAGCTGACATTGATTGGCTGTCCATTGCAGTAGCAGAGTATGAGTCGGAGCTTCCATGTAAATGCAAAAGTTTATGGAGGCCAGTTGGAAACGAAATTATGTCCATCTGGAAGTCCCAGGGAAGGGGTTAGTTAGACGTAAATGAGTGAGGAGAGACTTTATCAAACGAAGCCGGACAGGTGTCCAGTGCATTTGCTCATAATCACCGACAACATGAAGTACATCTGTCAAAGAGGCAAGAGGGATCACCGATGTGGCTTCTACTCGAACACGGATATTAGCAGAACACAAGAAGCTATTCGTACTTGGATGATGGTGTTATATGGTTTATCCTGACGGGGGTTACCACTTTGAATGCAAGTTCGCAGCAGAGATGCAGCTCAGCCATCATAAGTTATCTACACCTCTTTGTCTTTATGTAATAATTAATATTTTGTTCAAGGCTTTGAAGGTGTCCAATTTGCAACTATTGACGAGGCTTTCACATGCCATTTAGGCTAAAACCGTATTGCGCCTTCGTTCCTTGTTTGGTCCGAACCGTTGCAACTCATCTAGAAGCTGATGTTCCACTTGGTATCCATATGAAATGGAAAGCCTGATTCTATTATAGTTGGAATTCCCACCACCCAGCCGGTCAGACCCCAAGGCTCAGCTTTAGCCTGTTTGGACTTTTGGGCTTTGATATGTTGATTAGCTTTAGTCACTGAGCCATTTTATTCGATTACCCCGGAATGCATAATACAGAAATAGGTACTCATCGTAACCGGGGAGACGCAGGTGGGTGGGAGAATTGTCATTGACGCAGCAGGTTGATGGTATTGATGATACACTTTTAAATGGGTAGTTCGTGTTTACCGATTCATAAAAGGATTTAATGTTAATTCCTTTTGCCTAGTTACAACATGAAACGAAACCGGCGAAAGCATTTTTTGAAACAACATGACTTGGGTAAGGCTGCTTAATAATGTTGTGAATACATGTGATGACGATGAAGAAGAGGGTTGCATAGTTTATTCACTTGAGCCGGATGGAACTTTTACGAAATTTCAACTGACTATGCAAACGATTCTTGTGTTGTAATTTTAGTTTAATTCCATATTATGACGGGTCTTTAAAAGTTTAGGAAACTTGACTGCGCTATCTAACAATCATGCGTTAAATTTGGTGGATATCGAGTACGGGGTACACGCACATTGGCGCTATATAACTTTGTTTCTTATGCCGCCCTGTAGCCCCACCCCAAATTTCATATCGAGGATCTTAACTGAAAAAAATTGGAGGTTGAAAGTGGTATGATGCACCCTTTCCACCAGAAATCGTTCTTACTAAATGTATTGTTGCGTCAACTCAGTGCAGGAAGAAAGAAATGAAAAGCGAAGCTTTGAAACACTACCAAATAAGGCCGACTACCAGAGCTATCCTAAAACGTAAAGAAAATAATGAAATTGTTTGCGAATTTTTCCGTAAAAGGGATTGCATGGCTCTATTCTATCGAGGCTCGGAAATTTGCGCTCTAGAAGCCACGTACTCTCTGCAAATCTGGGATCTTGACTGTCTCATACAAAAGCACGAAGTAGAAGAGGCCATCAAGCGCGAATGTATGGAGGTAACCAGAGCTCGATTTGGTATCACCGCTGCGAATTCCCGACGTGGAAAACTTACTGCGGTGCAAGCTGTCGTGTAAGACACGAGGAAGCTTCTTAACCGCGAAAAAATCAGAATTGGTGAGATATTGGTAAGATACGAATCCGTGCCGCCAAAACCAAATGTTTAGATGTTTAGATTACGGGCACACGCCTGCAATTTGCCGGGGGTCTGATAGAAGGGCAACATGTCCTAGATGCGGCTAGGTAAACCATGAAGCGAATAGCTTCCACGAAAAAGAGAGTTAGATTCTATGCAGATATCGTGGTTCATCTGATGAGAGTGTTATGAACGCTGTTGGCTTGGGGCGGTGTGCAGTCTTCAGAGCAGAACTTCAAAGAACAAGGGCATGATTAGGACGACCCGCATCCTACAGATCAATATGTACCGCATGCTACAGATCAATGTGCAACCGCTTATGAGCTACTAGCACAGTTCGCTGCAGAGAGAAGCAAGATATATTATCGACCATCTGGGCTCGGCATGAGACCCACACTAAGAGAGAGAGAGGGAGACAGATTCAGTGTTCAGGGGCAACGTTTTTCTGGGCCTCGCTAAGACCGAATGTGACGATGCCTGCTTTTCAACGATGCTCTAGAGGACACTCTCTTGGGTAAAGAGGGGCGGATCCTGGTCGAAGGTAACTTCAATGCCAGGACACTTGAATGGGGAATGCCTCACCCAGTCTCCAGAGAGACACGAATTCTCAAAATCGCGGTGTCGCTGGACACAACGTTTCAACTACCAGGAGGAAGCATGCACCATAATGACAGAAAACAGCAAAGTTGATTGCTGGCAAGGTCTAGTCCACGAGGTGAATGATGATTCGTGGGGACTTGGTTACATACTGCTAACCCGAAGAACCAGAGCTCTGCGGTAACCCTGATTACTTAATCGCTAAAGCGAGACGCGCTACCGGAGATTTATCCCCAAGCCAGTTTGACTTTAGAGCAGGGAGGCCCACAGTGGATGCTGTCATGCAAGTCATGGATGCCGCGGAACTCGACGGACGGTGCTGCTCGTAGCGCTTGATGAAAGAAATACCTTTAATTCCGTAAGATAGAAAAACATTCTAGGCAGACTAGATAATACTTTCCACGTGCCGAGCTATCTCTTGTGGACATTGAGAGATTATCTAAGGAACCGTTTTCTGCTCTATGAGATGCCAATGGGTCAGAGGAGGATGGAGGTCACGCCGGGGGTAGCGCAGGGATCCATCCTAGGGCCAAACCTCTGAAACGCTTCCTACGATAGCCCGGTCAGATAGTAAACTTGGGATATTGATGCGATGGGTAAGCGGATGGACATCTCATGATCTGAACCTCGCACTATAAAAATCCGAAGTAATCCTGACTAAAAGGGCTGGGTAAACCATGAAGCTTTTTCGTGCCGATCAAAGCAGCGGTGAACAAGGCTGCAGTAGGAGTTTCGGCCTTAAGTCAAGCATCGGGGGTTCTACGTCTAGCAGTTGGCGTGTTCTGCTGAGTAAAACGCAATCTATTCTGCTATACGGCACAGAATCGGAAGCATGGTGAGCCCGGCTATTTCCTTACCCAACTCCTAAGTGGGCATGGAGATTTTCAGTTTTACCTCGTCAGGATCGGGAAAGTACTATCTCCTGATTGTTTGTTTTACAATGGGCATGTAGACGATACCCATCACAACTTTTTTCTTATGGAAGGTAGGATAGGATTCGGCAACAACTTCATATAAATAAAAGGGAAATAATATAGAGTTAAATCGGTGGAGGGGCGGGATAACAAGGAGTTCCTTGAACTAACAGTTTGCTTCCTCCTCTTCCTTCCCGTTGGTGAAGAGAACTCTTCAAGGCGGGAGAGTTCGGAAACTAGCAAAAAGTAATGTGACAAGCGGTTGTAGACTGGCTCTTTGATGATGGGGAGTTGTTTAGTTGTTAGCCCAACCATAAACGTATTCATCTACCTCAAAAAAGCATTGATCGGAGCTTCAGTAGAACTACGCATCTGCTGAAGGGCTTTCACAGCGAGTTTCCTTTTTGTGTGGTTAGTTGACCTACTTTGCAAGTCGTAAAGTCATTATAGCATGCAATGTTGTGACCAAAAGGGTGTTTGTGTGCGCGTGTTTGAGGTGGGGGAGCCTGTGAGCACTCGGACCGAGTGGTCTACTGTACTCGATTCCTCCGTCTAACAGAATATTCCGTTAGTGGATGTGATGCTACTCGCTGCAGTTGGAGCATATCAGCACCAAAGATCTGATGTCTGATGGGTTCATAGGCGGGGCACTCATATAGAAAACGTTCCGTGGATTCCGCTTCCTCATTACAGTATGGACACGTATCATCTTGGATAATTGCTATCCTGAACATGCCCAGCTAGTGAATTATGGCCAGTCAGAATGCCCACAATACTTCTGCAAGTCTTCCTGCTTTTCGACAGGATATACTTTGCAGTATATTTGTTTGGTTCAGACAGGAAAAGTTTGGTCTGTCAAGCAGCTTTTGATAGCAGCATCAGCCAATGCTACTGACACCCCAATTGCTGGAGAAAGTTGAAGCTCCTTTTGCTAAGCCATCTGACATTTCATTCCCCTCTCCACCACAATGACCAGGCACCCAGAGTAATTCCACCGTATCGAATCTAGAAACAGAGTTAATCAAGTTTCTAGGTTCCTGAACGATTTAGAATTGATCAAAGTACTAGCAAACGCCCGCAATACAGCTTTACTACTGATCAGAAGGCATTACGAAAACTAGATTCAGTTCTCCCAATGATTCTTCCAATGCTCTGTGTCCCCCATGTCCATTGTTTTCCCATAGATTTAATCGAATTAGTAGAGCTGCTCTCATTGCAGTGCTCTGAATAAACAAATCCTAGCATATATTCACATTACTACCTACATAGCCCATAAGCTGTGATAGCTCGTTTCTCTAAATACAGGGTGCGGCAGCATAACTTCCTTTTTTCAAAACTCAATGAAAACTATTGTATGCATCGGAAAATATTTATTTATTTTTTATAATATAGGTACATGTCTAAAGTTTTTATTTACATTGTTTTGAAGATCAAATCTGTTAGGTGACGTCCCCCATTCTCCATACATTGCGTAAACCGATTTCTGGCGTTTGTCATGACTCTTGCTAGCATAGCAGGTGTTATGTTGGCAATTTCTTCTTGGATGTTAGTCTTCAAATCTTGTAGGGTTCTTGGACGGTTCACCTAAACACGGGATTTCAAAAAACCCCACAGAAAAAAATCACAAGGGGACAGATCGGGAAAGCGTGCTGGCCATTCCAAATCGCCTCTAATTGAGATAAGGCGCTCTGGAAAGTGTTCCCTCAAAACAACATCGATGCTCTTGAAGTGTGTGCTGTTGCACCGTCTTGTTGGAACCAAGTGTCCCCCAAATTCAAATTTTCTAGCCGTGGGAAAAAAAAATTCTGTAGCATGTTTACATACCGGTCCGAATTCACTGTCACTGTAACCTCATTTTCCTCAAAAAACCAGGGACCAATAATTCCAGCTGAGGAAATTGCACACCACACTGTGAGTTTGGGTGAATGCAAAGGCTCTTCATGCAATTCTCGAGGCTTGGTGTCCGCCCAGTAGTGCATGTTTTGTTTGTTAACTGACCCAGACAAATGAAAATGGGCTTCATCGCTAAAAAAAACAATAGCACCCTCGGGAACGATATCAAGAAGAAGCTCACACGCGTTGATCCGAGAATTGAAGTCTGAAAGTTCTTGCACTATCGCCATCTTATAGGGATGAAAATGAAGATCATCACGAAGAATTCTTCTCACAGAACGATCGGATAGTCCAAGGGCAGATGCGTGTTTGCCCGCAGAACGCCGTGGCGATCGCAACATTGACGCCCTCACTGCTTCAATGCTTTCAGGTGATCTAACGGGCCGAGGGACTCCAATTCTTCCTTTTATCGCACTTGCAGTTTGTCTGAATGTAGTGACCCATGTAACAATTGATTTCCGGTCTGGGACGGGAGCCAACGGGGCTAAATTAAAGCGATTCCGAAATGGACGCTGTGTTGCAATAACCGAACATCCGCTTGAAAAGTAAACCTCAACGGCAAAGGCACGCTCCTCACTATCCCAACGCATGATGGCGACTGAACCGTGTCGGGACAAAACTTTACAGTATCCCCTCTTGAACGAGACCACTAGCGCTCCACTATGACATCAACTAACGCATTTTAAAAAAGGAAGTTATGCTGCCGCACCCTGTATTTGTTCCAAAGAAGCTTCTTGTCTAGAATGACAGTTGAAGGGTTGTACCCCTCATCTCTAGAAGGCAAAGATCATTCAGTTTCCTCCTTTTTGTAAATAATACAGTGGTGATTTGATTTGGATTTACTGTTAGTTCATGCCTGAGACACCAACTGCCAATCAAATCAACGGCGCGTTGTGTATTTCTACACACCATTCCGAGATCTCGACCATCAGCCACCACAGACACGTCATCCGCATAAGCTTCAGGGTGTCTTGGCAGATTTTGCAGTTCGCATAGTAGTGAGCTGATCTCTCGCGAATGTGATGCTCAACCAATCTCTCCTGACATTTCAGCGGAAATGATGTTAAGCTGATTTGCCTGAAGTTGTTTGGAATTTAATAATCATCTTTCTCAGGCTTTGGAATGAAGACTACCTTCACCTTCTGCTAAGAGGAAGACGCCTAGCCCAGTGCAAGACATCTTCGAGAAATATTTCTTAGAAGTTTCTCTAAGTGCTCCATACCCTCCTTTAGCATCGCTCGGTGGATGCCATCCATGTCAGGTGTTTTGAAGTGTTCAAATGATAGTATAGCAGCTCTTACCTTTTCGTTGGTAACAACCGCTCTCTCAGTGTTTCAATTCCCCTTGCAACACCTTGAAGGGTTTGCAGAAGCCGCTAATTTACTTTTTCCCTCTTCTGGGACCTATTCTCTCGGGTGGTGTACTTTCATGAGAGCCTGTATAGATTCAACTCTGGAATTCATGAAAATATCATCCGGTTTTCTAAGAGAGTCCAACTTGGCCGACTCGTCCTTATTAAGGACTCTGCACAGCGTGAAAGTCTCCCTTTCACCTTCCAGTTCCACACAGTACGCCCTAAAAGAGTCTGGTTTCAAATTTTTTACGAGCTTCTTATATTCACGCTGTGACTTCCGGAAGTTTAGCCAGTCTTCATCTTTATTGCTTTTGCAAGCACGATTTGGAAGTCGTCTGGTTAATTTCCTGAGTCTGTGCAGTTCTCAGTTCCACCATGGAAACGTTTCACCGCGTTAACCTCGGGAAATAGGACAAACCACTTCAATGTACTCTAAAAGTGTGTGATTCAGAGTTTTCAATTGATCTTCTATCGCCAAAGAGGTCCTTAGTCGCCGAATTTGCTCAACTTTGCCGCCAAGAAGTTCATTGAACTTCATCCAATCCGTTTTCCTAGGATTCCATCTTTGTATTACAGGCTGTTCGCCTGCAATAGTTATACTAAATTCTAAGTAACAGTGATTTGAGAGTGCGACTTCATCTAGCACTCGCCAGTTTCTAATCAACTGTAACAACTTTGAAGTGCAGATTGTTAGGTAAATTACTTCTTTTTGTCCCCAGGGGCGCACCCTACGTTCGCGGTAATCAGACCAGCTGAAGTGATAAAATCAAGCAGCTTCTCTCCTGTAGGATTGCGTTTGCTACTGCCCAACAAGTATGCTGAGCGTTCGTATTACAACCTATTAAAAGTTCAAGGCCACTTGAATCTGTATACACTACCAGATCCCTTAGTTCTTGCGTTGGCAGAGGGTACAAAGAATCATACTGTAAGTAAGCAGAGGCAACTATGACGTTTCTCTTCTTACCATTAACTTGGTATTGTATGTTGACTACAACAAGGTCCTGGGAACAGAATTGCCTCATCATGGTTGCCTCTAATAATTTTGACATAAGAACGCAGGCTCCCGGTTTCGAGGATCTTTCACCGAAGAAGATCCTAGTGTGCTTGACTGTTTAAATACCAAAGATTCTGTTCAAACGAACCCATGGCTCTTGAACCAGAAATGTAGAAGGGCAGCCTGCTGCCAGTATATATGAAGAAGCTTTGGCATGCTGCAGATTGATTTGTCTAACTTTTATGTATGTAGCCGTAAGTGTAGTTTAATTTGAAAACCGTGGCTAATTGAAAAACCTACTGCGTTCATTGTGGATTTCATCGGGGATACCAGCTTGTCTTCACCTTCCCCCGAAAGTTCCACTTTTTTGCGTCCGATTTGGCTAGAAGCCCTTCCAGGTTCACGGAGTCCGGGCTGCATGGATCTGTTTTCACATACCGGCGTTAGACGAATTGCGTGAACATTACCAGTTTCCTTTTCTTCCGTTTTTCCGGGTTCAGGCGGGTTAGCATGTTCTGACAGGCAAGCCTATAGTCCTTTTCCCTTTGCGGCTAAAGTTTCCTTCTGCCGAGCCTTCCTCCCGCGTATTTTAGAAGAGTTAGGCAACAGTGTCACCGACAGGCCGGCTGTAGTCAGATTTCCAGTTTCTCTCATTAAGGGAGTTGCTGTACTATCCTTTGTGGCTGATCGCGCCGTAGACACCGGGTGCAGGTTTTCCACTGAAATGGAGAGCCTGTCTTCCACAGATTTCTTCGTGGGGGAACATGAATTAGGTGAGGTCTTCAAAATGTGTGCCTCGGTCACGACCTTACTTTTCAAAGTCGCGGGTGAATTCGAAGTCTGTGACTTCTTACAACTTGGAGAGTTACCATCCTTTGTTTCCATCTTCATATGTTTTTGGACATCCTTAGTGTAGCAGTAAACTACCACAAGCTCTTCCACGACGACAAGGTGGTGTCCGAGGGGGAGGACCAAAAAAGTGCTCCTAATTAGAAACGACCTGAAATCAATGAATGGTTGGGTTACTTAGTTACCTAGATTAGGGGTTGGTGGCAAGTGGCAGCAAGTCCCAACCAAATATTTACACCTGAATATTATATTCTAAGGCGCACGTATGAGTCGGCTTGCTTGATTTTCCATTGTTCCATTCCTATCTCCAATACCGCAGATATATTATTTATTTTATAATACATGCTCCGTTTTTTAAAGACCTAGATTTTAAGTAGTAACGGTTTTACGATATCCCAAGTACATTGGTACATGCCGAAAAGTCGTGCAGCCGAATTCGCCTCTTCAAGCTCAAATTAGTGTTGTTATTTTGGGGTATTTTATTGCGTCCTCTGAGGTAGCAGTGGTATATCTTCTATCTATAAGCGCAGAAGAAGAAATAAGCGGATAGTCTCGTATACGACCTAGCAACTCTGCCATCGTTCCCCCTCAGATTGAATATTCTATTGGTTCACTTGGATGGATTGCTAATTTCCTGCAAACCAGGATCAAAACGAATATTCAGTTCATATGCTGTCGATCGTTGCCGCTTATTGTCTTCACAATTTATGTTGCAACTGTGACGAAAATCTCAACTCCGTATGTTAATTGGTTTCCAATTGCGAGTATGTGCCAAACTTGCTCATTGTTATTTATTATTGGATACGAGAAGCATAAGAAAGGCATCCAGACCGCTACCAACGAGCGGAAGCCAGTGACAATCGTGCAAGACTCACTTCAAGCATATGCGAATTTCGCAATGGAATCCATAAAATAGGCCATTTTATGGATAAGGCTGATGTCGATTTTGCATATTATTAAAACGGATGTTTGGGAGAATTTATTACTTCTTTTGCCTTTATCAGTTTGGTTGAATACTAACTATTTCGGGTTGTTTTTCGAATGGGACTAGCTTGCTTTCAACATAATTATTCCAAGCGAACTTGATTGGATTTCTTACTGACTAAAGAAACAGGACATCAGCATGCTCCAAATAGATGAAAACGTCCGACAAATTTTTCAAATGGACATTACAGAAATACGTGAAGTTACACATGTCATGTTCGCTTTTCTTATCGACATCATAATAACAATAAAAATATCCAAGTAACAAAATGGGCCTATACTGCAGGACATACATATTTGTACCTGCATAGCCATGAGACAATATTCTTCAAGCCTTTGAGATCGTTTCGTTTCGAAATCAATGTTCCCGAGCGCACTACATCACAGTGCAACATGTTTCACGACTACAAAACAAACATTTCTGACCATGCTCGTACGAATTATTGACATTCTCTGCGAAATTTATGTCCGCTCTTTTAATCACCGACAATTCTGATTGATTATGCATTCATAATTTCATATGCGATTTTTTATGAGATATTGACTGGAGCGCAGTCAATTGGATGGTTGTCAAGGAGGCTTAGCTGGGCCATGAATAGAAAGATTTGTTTGGTAGGAAATCTGCCTCGACTTCTTTGGTTACGTGAGGTTAACGAGTCTAACATTTTTCGAGCCCTCGTGTCCCGGTGAATATTCCGTGAAAGCTTTGAACTGATCTAAGAGAGAACTATATTTTCAATAAAATGTCGACCCAACTCCCTCAATTTCCAGGTTCATATCCCCCTTCACATCCGAAGAAGACATCAACATCATCATTTTCATTTCCGACTAAGACCCGTACAATGTTTGTAGGTTATTTTGTCCCAAAGACGACATGGTTTAAGAAGTTGTTGGTTGTCGAAAAAGGGACTCCATAAAGAAAACATGTTATTTGTTCAATCCGAATATTATGATGATCGAATCGACTTGTACAATTCCATTCAGTCACTTTGATTACTGATTGTGGAACGTCGTCATCAATGTCATGTGGCTATCGATCAACTGACAAAAAGTGATCTTCATAAATCACTCTTCAAAGTCGAAAGATAGATTTCCCTTGTACACAGCTTCCATTCTTCAGATGCTCCTATGGTCTACGACGTACTGAACGATTCGAAATGAATTTTTTGGTCGACTCTTGATCAGTGGACATATTGAGATATTAATAACTATTTTTGTTGATTCCTACCAGACTGCATATATCTAGTTTGAGCATTGATTGTAATTTTGTCCTCAATCAGTTTTAATATATCATTTTTAATACGGAATGTAACTAAATGCAGGGGAAACGGGATCTGCTTTAAAGAACTGTACACGAAACAGTAGCTGAAGTTTAGCTTCATAGATATCTTCAGAAAGTCAATTGAGTTTCCATGAATATATATGTTTTCAACACATATGCCTACTGAACATTCGCCTATGGCGTCCGCAGAAACTCGTATCCCTTATTGTCCCATCAATGAGGGAACATCTGTCCCAGTTTGATTACCGTATACGCAATGCTATCGAACTGATAAGGCCAATACAGCAGGACAAGCACAGAGATGAAAGCCAACTATCATTCCTAAGAGATTAGATTGTCTGCTATTTGTAGTCTAACCTATAATTGATAGACAAGGGGCAGCCTCTGCCAAACTACAATTTTTAGTTTTCAATGATATATATTTCGGGAGCAACCCTTCATCAGTACAAAGCTAGTAGCTACCGTTTGTCTACCAACTATCATGCCCGGAGCCAGGATTCGACCTCGAAGCATGAGATCACTGATATCTGGTCGCCTCAGTTAGTAAGTTAGGCCTTCCCGTGGTACGAGGGGCTATGGCACGGCGGACCTCCTAATCCCTCTGGTGGGAATCAAATGAGTACAAACAACGAAGAAAAGAAAACGAAAACCAACAAAGCGGGGCCCCGTGCCGCACAAAAACTGGTTAGTCAGGCGGAGGTACATCTCAGAAATACTGAGCGCCAGTTGATTACACCGAAGAAGGGAGAAGTTAGGACGTCAAGCAGTGGATCCAAGGTTAACATTGATATACTACGTGGACAACAACCAACGAACGCCACTGTTCAAGGAGTAGGGACCAGCAAAAGCACGTCGGAGATAAATATATCAGACGGTAGGAAGGAGATAGGTCTCAGTGGCGCAGGTGTTAAATTGTACCTGCGCTCTCTGAAGGATAGTTTGAAACCAGAAGAGGCCCTTAAGAAGGCTCAGGACAGACCTTAGCCATCTCCACCGGAGCCGAGAAAGCGGGGAGCAGCAGAGATTAGCCCGCATGAAGGGAATAATAATAATAATAATCGTTGGCACAACAATCCATATTGGATCAGGGCCTTGAAGTGTGTTAGAGCACTTCATTCAAGACCGTAACGGTACGCTACAGAACACTGTAGGAGGCAATGTGGTCAGCATTGTGTTTGCTCGAGATTATTACCCTGATTTGACTCAGGTACTCATTCACAGCTGAGTCGACTGGTATCGGACGTCAAATCACGATACAAATCCCACTGCCGCCAGCGAGATTTGAACCACGACCTTCCGTACGACAGCCTTGTGCTTTAACCACTCAGCTATCCGGACATGAAGGGAACGCCCCCAAAAAATCCAAACTCGGACCCAAGGGGGGAGAAAACCCGGGTAGGCCAGGAGTGAAGGCAGTCTTCACGTACTGATTCGCTGTCCCACACCTTCAGCATCAGTTGATGAACCATTTGGTGTAGTTGGTCGAATTCGGTGTATAAGGTTGCTGCTGACTTGTTGGTAAAGCTTCCTCGCCTGGTGCGGTAGCTCTCTGTACTTTTCGAGTTCACAGACTTGTTGGTTCTCCCAGACTTCCTTTTTCCTTCTGTGAAGTCGCTTGGGACAGGCTTCGAGGGTCCGCTCAACTGCCTCGTAGGAGATATCCTTCTCCGGCTCTGCAGTTTCCTCTGTAGGGGCGTGAACGTTTATGAGGCTTACATTGCTAAATTTGCCTCGCAAACACAGAGTACGTAGCCTTTCGCTTATATTTTCAAAGCCGATAAAAGCAGGTTTGATTTTTCCTTCAGTGCTCGCCTTAAACACATCAGTTGAGTTCGATATATAACCTTGTAACCGTGAATATTGGGGCTGATTATCGATATGAAATAGCGGGGTAAACCCCATGTATTTCTGCCTTTGGGATTGTCGTAGTTAACTTATTTTTCGTCCCCAGTCATGATGCGGTGTAGAAATCCGGTCCGTCGTTACCTTTAAAACAGCTGTTCACAAGCAAAGAAAGGTCGTTCAACATCCCCCGGTTTTAACTCGTACGACACATTGCTCCTGGACCATTCCCAGGATTTTCAGGTGCTTGAAAATGTCTAGCTGAGTCACATGCAATCATTTCGCCAACATAGGAAGTACCAAGCCCAGGTATAGGATGACGGTTTGACACAACGTACTTTGTACTATCCTCAGTGAAACAAAAATAAAATGCTGAGCTCAGGGAAAGAGATAAATAAAGCAGAGTTGGAGTTATGCTGAATTCCATGATGATCACTCTTGGTAAAAGGTCCCGCGGCAGGCCGACCAAGAAAACGCATTCAATGATATTAAAAGCAACATAAATGGATTGAGGAACAAGCTTTGGAAAAAGGGTAGGACGTCCACCTCAGTCAACGCGGCAAGACGGGCCCCGGTGCGGTCGAACAATGGACAAGGCCTCTTGACGTATGGACGACGTCAGGACGCAAGTAAGTTAGTCCGAAACACTAAATATTGACACCCTGACTGGCAAGATCGAGAAATTCGCAAGAGCCTTCGGAAAAGGCGCATTGATAGCTGCGCTCTGCAAGAAACTCGATGATTTGGTGCCAGAAGCTGCGACATGGAACACAAACGCGGTAAAAATGGGTATGAACTTCTCTATTTTGGTAGCCCACACACTCAATATGGTGTTGGCATTGCCATCTCAGAAGGTTTCCGTGATGCCATTACAGAAGTCGATAGATTGGATTTTGATTTGGCTGATGAAGTTCATCATTATATCCGCTGATCACACTATTCACTTCTTCACTGCGTACGCACCACAGACAGGTCGACCTGATGCCGAGAAAGATGGTTTATGGCAACTTCTCAATGAAAAGACTTGTCAAGTGCCTTCTGCTGACAGGTTGAGTTCGCTCCGAGTTCTTGAAGCGAACAGTCACGAGGACTGTTAAGCACTAGAAGGAGTATACGTTCTGGACAATGGTGCCATTCACGTCCAAAAAAGGTAAATTAAAATAAGAACATTAAATTATCATAAAAAAATTTTTGTTACATTCCAGAGCTGCTGCGTGCAACAGTAGGTTCGGGCTTGGGGACAGGATGTCCGCGAAGAGGTATTAAATGATACACCCGGAGGAGATGTTATCCGAACAAGAAGGCAGCTCGTCAGAGCTGCAGGTATTGAACGCGGTATCGGTATCAAGGAGCTCAAAAAAGAGAAGGCAAAGTATCATTAAGCAGCTGGAGCAACGCTTGGCATCCCTCGAAGAGAAAATGCCAATTGAAGCGTCGGAGCAGCAGCAACGGCAATATCCGCTAACATCAGCGTGAACAACGGCAAAATCAAGAAGAATAACAACACGAGCAACATGTGGAGCAACAACAAAAACAGAAGGAGCAACAACATCAACAAGATGGAGGAGAGATGTGCCTCGAAGTCGTTATCCAAGAAGAGGAAGGCCATTCATCCAGCGGAGAAAGAAGAAACGCAAACAGAAGGTTAGTGTAAGTAGAGTTAATGCCCCTCCGGCAAACCCTCAGCTACCCGCCCAAAAAGACGAAAATTCCCATAACTGGGTATAAAATCAATGTTTCGCAATTCTTGAGGATCTTAAAAGAGCAAAGCAGCCCTAAGAAATACGAGGGCCGATAGGACCCTCATTTTCGCTCAAAGCCTTGAGGATTATGCGATGATCTTCAATCTTATCAAAGAAAAGGGGCTGCATGCCATAACCAGTACCCCACCAGCTTTAAGGACTCAGTCCTTAGTTATTCATGATCTCCACAGAGAGACAGACCCGGCTGACATAATGCGCGAACTCAATGAAGAGTATTCGCACCTAAAGGTGAAAAGCGTGTCGAATCTAGTCACGCGAGCCGACAAGCTTCTGCACAGCCAGCACCCGGCGCTTCCGGTGAAGTCGCAATCGGGGCTGTTCATGGCTACTTTTGGGCTAGAGCAGGAGCTCAATGAAGCGTTTGAAGCAAAATTTCACTTGTGAAAGTCAAGCCCATTTAAGAAGTGCAGTGCTACAATGGGCATATCGCCTTCAATTGCTCCATCGTGCACCGGTGCGTGAGTTGCACGAAAACCCATATGCGAGGGGAATGCCCAACTCCCACCGATGACAAACCAACTCGCTGCAATTGCGGCAAGTCCGGACATCCCGCCAACTACCGCGGATCTAACCCGAGCAACTAGGAATACTATTCCTAGAACTGCAATTTAACAAGTTGGGCTTCAGAAACTTGGTTGAAATGCTTGCTTCGGCCCAAACAAATGAACAGCGACAATTCGCCGCTATCCAGCTTTTAATGGGTTTATGGAGTTAAAAATTGTCACATTCAACTCCGCGTCCTTGGTCTCACATGCCCAACGCCCCACCGTACAATAGTTGGTAGATTCTCTGAAAGCGGACTGGTGTTTTTCAGAGACACGATTCAAAAGCAGGCACATCGTCAATTTTACCGGATATAACATTATCTGGAATGACACCAACTGCGGTACCGTCCTTTTAGTCAGAAATAACTATGAATTTAGTTCAAACTAACGACAGTAGACGCATCTTAATAGCTGCAGTCCACATAAAATGTAACTCACCCTCTGAACAACTGGGACAAGACTTACAAATCTTGAGCGATCTCCAGTCAAAATCTAAATACCTAATTTTTGGTAGGGCTCACGGCACACTTCCTGGGGCGATTTGGAAAAAAACCGAAAACCATTAAATCAGCTTGAGATGGTCTTGCCAGACACACCCAAAGCCCTCGAAGTCAGTCAATACATGACTATTTTCTAATGTCCGCAGACGCCACTCTCACACTGCAGGTGTTAACGTGCGAAACCTTACCAGGAATGTCCGACCACTTCCCAATTGAACTCAAACTTTCCTTAAACTCTCAACTGCAATAGCGAGGACCCAACACAATCAAATCATTCGCCCATACTAACTGGGATAAGTTCAGGGCAGAATTAGCACCACAGCTAAACATGAAAAAAATCACTGTCGATGAAATTCAGTTTAATAAACTGCCACACGAGATAATAAAACATCTGAAAGTCAAGCAAATCTAACGCAGAAATCTCAAGCGAAACTTTCACAAAAATGGCCTTAGTACCCTAATCCGTCAAATGGTGGAACAATTCCGTAGCAAGGAACTCAAACGTAAGCTAGCAGATGTGAAACCCGGATCTAATATGTTTGAACACGTAAATAGGCTGACAGGCCGCAACAGTTCGAAAAACTTCCTTCTCACCAAGAACAATGAAAACATCGGCAGCGACGCTAGGAAAGCTCAAGTACTCGCAGAGTCTTTCGTAAATCAACGAAACTCTCCTTCGCCTAGAAACAACCAGGTCAGTTCGATTGTAGACACGACAATCAAAGACTTTTTTCATGAGCATTCACTCAAATTAACTACCTTCTCCACCTCTAACCCATCTTGCAAACCAAATGACCCAAAAACCTTTTTGAGCTTATCACAGCTCGCAACCCACACTAAAAGCCTTAACGGCAAAAAATCAACCGAACCAGATGACATAGCAAATATTGTCATCAAAAACCTCCCCAGGGCATCAATGAAGTTTCTTCTTGCAGTCTTCAACAACTACATCAATAATGGTTACTTTCCCACTACTTGGAAAGTAGCTAAGATAATCGCTATTGAGAAATAAGGCGGCTCCTATGAACCACAAACTTCAGGTAGCTACCCCCGTAAAGCACAGTGACGTCACTGTCAGCGCTACTGAAGTCGAGGAAGCAATAAAGCAAATGAAATGGGGGAAAGCCACAGGACCTGACGACATCGGATGTGCGCTCTGGAGGGAGAAGAGCAGAATGTTCAAATTTCCGTCCGATCCGGTTACTATTCCATACCATGAAGATTTTTGAACGCATTCTTGATAACCGGATTTGCGAAATCGTTGCAATAACCGTAAATTATGCCGGATTTGTCAAAAACTGCGGAACTACTGACGTAATACACGCTGTGCGGTTACTCATGGGCAAACACCGTCTGAATCATCGCCCTCTTTAAATTACTTTTCTGGATCTAGAGACAGCGTGTGACCGTCTACGACACGAACTCATCTGGTATGCTCTACGTCAACACTTAGTGCCAGAAGAACTCGTGCGCTGGGTTCAATTGCTCTAACACAATCGGGTGTATCCAAACCGCTTCGGGTCTCTGATAGTGTTCATCAAGGAAACGCCCTCTCACCACTCCTCTTTGTTCTTGTTATGGACACCGCCATTCGGGACATCCAACGTTCAGAGCCCTATACATTGCTTTATGCAGCAGATGTTTTCCTAGCATCTAATAGCAAAAATGATCTTCAGCAACTTGTTCAAAAATGGAATGATCGCCACGGTCTCGGATTGAATCTGAATAAAACTGAATTTTTTTCATGAATCCCCATGAAATAGGCACAATCACTGTCAGCGGCAGTGACCTGCCCAGAACTAAGCGTTATGGAATTGCTTCACGCATTGACACAACCTGGATGAAGTGGCGCTCTACAACTGGTGTTCTTTGCGATCGTCTCAAATCTGCGAACGTCTCAAATCTCAATTTGCCGCAATAACGTCCGTTCTGTCGCGCCCTATAGTTCTGAGTGTTGATCGACTTTAAAAGACAATGGACGGCGTCTTGTGGTAATGAAAACGAAGATGTTGCGTTGGACTAGTGGCGTGACAGGTTTTGATTACATCCAAAACGAGGATACTGTGATTAATATGGGGTTGCACCGATCGTGAGAAAATTGGGAGAGAGGGATCTTCGTATGGTCACGTAATTCGCGCTAACGAGAATTCACTTGCCAAGGCTGGAGCACCGGAGTCGATGGTGAGCGAGCAAAAGGCAATCCGGAAAAACGGTGCTTTGATACGCTGGATGGGGATTTGAAAGCCTCGCGATTGTGTCTGGATCAGGCTTTTGATAGAAGTGGTGGAACCGATCACGACGAGATTTTTTCAGTTTAGGATACGCTGGAATTGATTGTTGTTGATCTACGTTGGAAATTTTTAATAAAACTACAAGATGTCCATATTCTACATTCACTTTGAAAGTACGGTCTGGTACTTGCCGTACAGCTCTTTATTAACCTTTGGTTTATCATTAATATTCCGTCAAAGTCCAAATACCCTTGGGATAGGTTCGCTATCAAATATACGTCAGTAGTCCACGGCGAACGTACGTCATCACCATTTCCTAATCCTCTTAATCTCAGTTTTTACTTTATTCTAAGATACCATCCTCTAAGATAGAATCTCAGAAAGGATCATTAAAGACTCACATAATAGAATTCTACATGTTTAGATTTCTGATCGATTTCCATGGGAGCAGTTGAATATTTTTTTCTGGTTTGTTTTCTTCCCCGACTAAATTGAAAAGTGTTATTCACCTGAGCGTAATGCAGACGGTGAATCGGGCGGCAAAATGGTTTGATGTTTCAACTTTACAGCGATTAGGTATTGTAGTCGACGGTGTACTCACTTTTTAGGCAAGAGACATTAATGGGCTGCGGCTGCGATTGCGGCTACAGAACGGTCAAACAAGGAGTTTCTACGATAATGCTCACGTCGACCAATCTACTGACGTAATTTTCTATAGACGGCTCGTTGCATGAATGGAACAAAACTGCACAAAGATTCAGATTTAAGGTAGAGGCGCAAGACAACGGAGTTCCATCGTTGTGATTGGATATATCTAAACTCTAGTAAGGTGATCTTCTAAATAGTTGAGCTTTTTTCGATGAAAAGATAAGTCTGTACTTCCTAGTCTCATATCAAAATCGATTCACACGGCCCCATCCACCCCTTTGAGCCAGCTCTGAATCAGTATTAAAAGCAGTATCAGAAATCAACCCCTGATTCGGCCAGACATCACATCGTTCAGATTAAGGCCTTACTACCTTAAACACTTCAACAGAATTTTAATAAATAGATTTAAATAGAATTAAAAAATGAAGATATTCTGAGCTTCCCTTTTTTCCGCGATCGAACTGGAGACGTTGATCTTTGAATCTTTCTGCTGTTTAGCATGCAATCAACCTGAAATTGAATGGAAGCAACTTCAATTGTTGTCGGTTTTGAATAATGATGTTCTGGAACAGAAATTTCAAGTGTAATTTAATTATATTTACAGGCGGTGTATAAATGGATACTTTAAAGCCAAGGAGCCGGTAAATGAGATGTTTTCAAATCGTAAAGCAAATATCTAACAAAACTACCATTTGGATCCTAATGGGTAATCAAGTGAAAGCTCGTTGCTAATGATCACGAACGTATGGTTTCCCTTTGTTAGTTTTTGATGGATAACGCGATGTATGTTTAATAGAAGCAGTTAGAAACCTCAACCTGAGTTCGGTTTTGGGTGATGATTTACCAGAACTAACCGCGAGCACGTGTACATATTGCTTTCAATGAAATCTAGGAGGTAAGAATCACGAAAATCACTTTTTTATTGGGTGTGTATATACACATGCTCATATATGATGATAGGTATATGTATTTGAGCAAGAAGAATGGAGCGTGAGCTTTATATAAGATAACAGATCGAACTGTTTTGGACCCTCCTTGAGCCGGTTCCAGCGCAAATGGTAGACTGACCCTCCTTTTCAAGTTCTGCAGATAGCAGACCGTAGGTTCAATTTAAAAAGGATTCAGGAATTTTGGCTCTCAATCCCCATTTGTAGTCAGGACTACTCTGAAACTGCGATCAAGGCCGTTAAAATGGCACTGTTGCTTAAACTCTTATTTTGAGCTCAGCCATGAAGAGGAGAAAATGATCCCGCACTTTATATTCAACTTAGTACGAATATACTGCTTTTTACTACTTTCTGCCTGCTAGGAGACATGGTTGGATTTTCAATGTGCTGCAAGCCCGGCTAGTAGTAAACTCTCTGCAAAGATGTGCCAAAGGAGTTGGATAGACCTAACGTCGCCTGAATGGTTGGGCCATGACTGACCTCAGTTTGCCATCTAAAGTAAGTAGACAACTAAATCATTATTACTAAAGAGCCACTTAAGAGCTCAAAAAAACAGATCATTCCGATTTTCATGGCGGCTTTATTTGGTTAAAGTATCCCAATGCACCCCACACCTAATAATGGTGGAATAATATTAGCCGTCAGTGGTCAAGAGAAAGAAACAAAGTGATGTACAGTGGTTCGACTTTGGATCTCAACTAGAGTCGGCGGTGCAATGAACTGGTGAAGATTAAGCCATAAGCGACTTCTGGGTAATTCCCATAGCCATCATATAGCCAACCTTGTTAGGGCTGTGACTCCCACATCGTTAACGTGTGAAGAATGTTTCGTAGGGTTTGTAGCTACTAACCCCTGGGACCCGACAAGCTAATACTTCAAACAGGACCTGATACTAGCCACGAAGTACACCGACAGAACTGATGGCAGGCACTTACCCTATGTTACCAGAAACACATTATGGTCAAAAAAAAGTTTGTTTCTTTTATTAATTAACGGATACACAAACACATAAGCGTCAAAGCTTGCCCGAACAGACTGGACACCTGTCGCAAGCTTAACAGGTATTATTATTCTTCTGTTAAGGGTAAGTCACAACGCGTCCTTAAAGAGCTATTGAGCCCCTTTTGCTCCTTATAGTGTACCTATTAATCATAGTATCTCAAGGAAGCCTATAACCGTCAGGAACTCTAGTATATTCCCTACTTCCAGATCTTTCAACTTTGCATCTGGTATTAAGTATTCTCCCAGATGCCTTGATCTACTTTACACAAGTGCCCGACACTGTCCCAGGACGTGTATAGAGGTTTCATCACACTCCGCACAAAACCTGCAGGCAGTGTCCATAGATATCCCTAGTTTCTCTAGGTGATAGTTTAGCCGACAGTGACCAGTAAGAATCCCCACTATGATTCGGAGGTTCTTTTTGGTGAGGTTTAAGTAATCCATTGGGTGCATGGGTGTGTATCCCCTAATAAGCACCCTGGACTGCTCCATTCCTAGTAGGCCCACCCAGTATAGTTCCCTCAACCGTTCCTCTTCATTTCTTAATGTCATAGCCATGAACTCGTTTCCAATTACACAAAAGGGTTCTGGCCCGTGTAAAGGCGTCCCTGCTCCCTTCCTGGCTCGTTCGTCCGCTGCCTTGTTGCCTTCCAACCCAGCATGGCCTGGGACCCATAGTATCTATACCTTTTTGGACGAGCCGACTGTATTCAGTCTCCCATGGCATTCCCATACCAGTTTAGAGTTCACCTGGTTGGAGCTAAGTGCCTTGATCGCTGCTTGGCTATCGGTGACAATAGTAATGTTCTGCCACCTGTAGTTCCTTTGGAGATTAAAGGAGACACATCTGTCTATGGTGTATATTTCCGCCTGGAATATGCTAGTGTACCTGCCCATTGGCTCCAAGTACATTTTCCTTGAACCAGTTACACCGGCACCCGCTTCCTCTGATGTAAGGGATCTGTCAGTGTACCAAGTCATCCGTTGTTGGTTTAAGCCGTATGTTGCATCCACACTCTCCCAGTTTGCCTTGTCGCTCCAACGTGTCTCAAACTTCTTATCAAAGTGAAACCTCGTTGTCATGTTATCACTTGGTATCAGTAATTCCGGATACCACCTAGAAAGAATATCAATCTTTCTTCCGTTCAGGCAGCTCTCCGCCTCACTGATACTCCGGGCCATCTTTAATATTGCCTTTCTTGTCTGCATCTGTATGTGCAGATGGAGAGAGCTTAATCCCAGAAGCACCTCCAGGGATGCCGTTGAGCCCCACTGGTACACCTCTGGTTCTCGTTTCACCTCCATATCATGTAATCTTATGGCTTTCAAGCGATCAAACTTATGCTTCTTAGTGAATGGTACTATGGTGGTTTTGGCTGCATTTATCCGCAGTACCACCTTCCTGGACGAGGCATTAGTAATCCTTAGTCCAGTTTGGATTCTATCACATAGGGTATCTTCATATTTGCCCCTACAGATTAAAATGTCAATGTCAATGTCGCCCGCGTAATCCTGGACTTGTATTCCAGGATTTGTTAGCACGTCCAGGAGTTTTCCACTACCATACTCCACATAAGCGGCGATAGTACCCCACCCTGTGGACAACCTTGAGTAGTGTTCATGATAATAGAATTTGTACCTGTCGGTACTTCTATTTGTCTGCTTTCTAGCATTTTGCTCATCCAGAATGTCAGGGTGTTTCCCACTCCCTTGCGGCTCAGGGCATGTGTGCGATGTGTTGTCGAATGCTCTTTCGATAACCAAAATTGCACACAGTGCTATTGCTTTTGTTTCTATGGCATCCCTTAATACATCTGTCAGCTGATACAGAGCAGTTTCAGTTGACCGTCCTGCCCGGGAAGCGTGTTGACAGTGATGTAAGGGATTACGCTTTAGAATGTTAGTTCTAATATAGTTGTCTATGACTTTCTTTATCGTTTTGAGTACGAACGATGTTAGGCAAATTGGTATGAAAGATTTAGGATCCTTTTCACCCGCTTTCGGAATAAAGACCGTTTTTGCCCGTCTCCATGCCCTAGTATATATCCCAGTGCTATGCTGGGAACATGCCATCTCTTCTGGGTGATTTCGGTGCTTCTGAGCATACCTTTTTTGCCAGTTTCCAGTTCTCTTTTCTTTCCCTTTTATTCGTTGTTGCCTGCCACCGTGGGGTAGGACTCCGGGAAATGAGTTCTGAAGTTTGCTGTTGCCAAGAAATAGTTTTCTGAGCTCATGAAACAGGGTATTTGCAGACCTTCTGACAGCTGTTGTTCAGGCATCTAAATGCTCAGACAGTTCCTTATCGATACCACATTCCATTTATCCATGATTTCGCGCATTATTTGAGAAACTGTCGTGTTTTCTAGACCTTCAATCTAGCCAAGGTGTACCATCAAATTCCTGTAGCTCCTGAAGATATTCCGAAAGCGGCCATTTGCATACCCATCGGACTCTTTGAGTTCGCTAGGATCACTTTCGACTTGTGCAATGCAATGCAGACTTTTAAGAGGTTCATCCACTCTGTTTCACAAAACTTAAACTTATGAAAAACAGAACGAAAAAGTTTGCTGACGGCTTCACCCAAGGCAGAGGCAACTCATCAAGCGCTGCCTCATCTTTGCGCTGGTAGCGGCGTGATGGTGAGAAGATGGTAATCGCTCCATTTAACCATAATCGCAAACACGTCATGGGTACGAATTTTATTCAAATGAAATCCGCCATAAGTTCAGACCCAAACCAGGCCGAAGTGAATTTTTTGTTGAGAATGCTGCGAGTTCTGAGTCCGCACCCACTTGGTGACGGACCAGACCACTTGGGAAGCAACTTACTTTCTCTTTTGTAGTCCACGGACTCTTCTTTTTTGGGTTAAAGTAGTATCCACGTTTTCCAAAAAATTTATGTTTCGTCTACTTGGATGATGGTCGCTTCTTCATCAGAATCTCAGCAATTGGACCATCTCGAGTGCATTTTTCAACGTCTCCTTCAGGTTAGACTTGTTCTTCTGGTTGATAAGTGCAATTTTCGAAGAAAGCAGGTGAAATTCCTCGCTCACTCTATTACCACTGATGAAATCCACCCAGATGCAGACAAGGTATAAGCTGTTTCAAGTTTCCCGATCCCCTAAACCGTAAAGGATCTGTAAACGTTACCGCACATGTTAAACTTCTATCGTCGGTTCTTGCCCAGAGCTGCTCACTTCTTAGTTGGCTTTGTACAAACCAAAAAACTCTCGCATGATTGCGTGGTCTTCAGAGGCCGTCTGTGTTCCTCAATGTTTCAGATACGGCGGTAGGTACTGTTCTCTACCAGCGGATAAATCAGACCTAGCAACCGTTGAGCTTCGTCTCCCAGCAGTTGAACCCACCCCAACGGAACTGCAGCGCCTACGATCCTGAATTACTAGCCGCGCACCTCGCAATTAAATACTTTTGTTTCTTTCTCGAGGGCACGCCGTTCATAGTGTTCACGGGCCACAAGCTCCTCACGTTCGTTCTCAAAAAGAAGCCCGACAAAGTACCCCTCGCTAACTTCGACAACTGAGCTTCATTAGCCAGTTAACTTCTGATATTTAACACGTGTCTGGTAGGGACAACGTGGTTGCAGATACTTTGTTACGTGTCTCCGAGGTCACAGTCCCCGCCAAGGTCGATTTTACGGCAATCGCTGAGGCACAGAAAGAAGATGCAGAACTTCAGAGCCTAAGGACAGATTCCAAGTATGGATTCAAAGAGTTTCCCATCTTTGCCTAAAACTCCCATCCATACTGCGAGACCTCGGAAAAAGGACCAGGGCTATTCAGTTCGGCCGTTTTTCACAAGGAGGTATTTCATGCTGTCCACGATCTCGCGCATCCAGGCACCCGGACAACGAACCGCTTAGTAACAGGAAACTACTTCTAGCCCTCCATGAACGCTTTTTTCTCGGAGTTAGGCACGCTCCTTGGTTTAAAACACCATAGGACAACTGCATACTACCCGCAGTCCAATGGGATATTGAAGCGATAGTGCCGGACGCTGGAGGCCGTTTTAATGGCTCGCGACGATCCGTCTTTGTCGCAGACCATGCCTTTCCTCCTACTCAGCCTGCGAACAGCCCAACGAGGGGAAATCGTACAACTCCTTGAGGGTACCCTACCGTCGCTTCCGTTGTTAGGTAACGATCAATACAGAGTTTTGGAAGGGCGCATAGTCAAACGCCCCTTCAATGTCCACGAACACCTCCATCGTGTACTCGCCCTTCAGAGTTACATCCTCTATCTTTGAAACCAAAGAATGAAGAGCAGATTCACAGGACTCACAGGAGTCACGTTGGTTAACATGTTGGTTTTCATTTAGGGGGTGTGAGTTTAGCGCTTTCTCGCGAATGTGACGCTCAACCAGCCTCTCCAGACATTTCAGCGAAAATGATCTTAAGCTGATTTGCCTTAAGTTCTGTGGAATAGTCATCTTTCCCAGTCTTTAGAATAAAAACTACCTTCACCTTCTGCCAAGAGGAAGGCACGAAGCTCAGAGCAAGACACCCTCGAAAAATATTTCTTTAAAGTTGCTCTAAGTGCTCTATACCCTGCTTTAGCATCGCTGGGTAGATGCCATCGATGTCCGATGTTTGAAGTGTTCAAGTGATAGTATAGCAGCTCTCCGATTCTCATTCGTGACAACCGCTCTTGCAGCGTTTCAATTCCCCTTGCAACACCTTCGTGTTGATGGTTTTGCAGAAACCGCAAATTGACTACTTTCCACTTCTGAGACCTGTTCTCCCGGGTGGTGTACTTCCAAGAGAGTCTGTATAGACTCAACTCTGGAGTTCGTGAAAGTACCATCCGGTTTTCTAAGAGAGTCCAATTTGGCCAACTCATCCTTATTAAGGACTCTGCACAACCTGGTAGTCTCCCTTTTACCTTCCCGTTCTTCACAGTATGCTCTAAACGAGTCTGGTTGCGAATATTTTACGAGCCTCTTATATCCACGCTGCGAGTTCCGGAAATTTAGCCAGCCTTCTTTATTGGTTTGCAAGCACGATTAAGAAGTCGTTTGTTCGATTTTCTAAGTCTCTGTAGCGGTCGGTTCCAACATGGACCCGTTTTACCACGTTGGCCTCGGGAAATAGGACAAGCCTCTTCTAGGCACTCTAAAAGTTTGTGATTCAGAGTTTTCAATTGATCTCTTATCGCCAAACGAGTCCTTAGTCATCTAGCGAGCTCAACTTTATCGCCAAGAAGTTCATTGAACTTCGTCCAATCCGTTTTCCTGGGATTCCGTCTTTGTATCATAGGCTGAGAGTGAGACTTCATCTAGCACTCGCCAGTTCCTAATCAACTCTAACAACTTTGCAGCGCAGATTGTTACGTCAATTACATCACTTCTTCTTGTCCCCACGGGCGCACCCTACCTTCGCGGTCATCAGCTGAAGTGATCAAACAGCTTCTCTCCTCTAGGATTGCATTTGCTACTGCCCCAACAAATATGCTGAGCGTTTGCATTACAACCTATTGAAAGTTCAAGGCCACTTAATTCTGCATGCACTATCAGATCCTTTAGTTCTTGCGTCGGCGGAAGGCGCAAAGAATCATAGTGTAAGTAAGCCAAGGGAAGTATGACGTTTCCCCTCTTACCATTAACCTGGTGGGTAAGTTGACCACAACAAGGTCCTGGGAACAGAATTGTCTCTTGCCTCTAACAATTTTGACATCGGAACCCAGGCCCTCGGTCTCGGGGATATTTCATCGAAGAAGATCCTAGTCCTATTGACTGATCCAATACTACAGATTCTGTTAAAACGAACCCATGGTTTGGTAACTTTGCCAACTTTGTCGCCAGTAGATATGAAGAAGCTTTGGCATGATGCAGGATGATGCGACTGACTCCTATGTTTGTGGACATAAGTACAGTCTAATATGAGAACCGCCGCAAATTGAAAAGCCAGCTGCGTTCAGTATGGATCTCACCGGGGTTGCCAGCTTATCCTCACCTTTCGCCGAAAGTTCCGCTTTCTTGCGTCCGATTTCTCTGCATATCGCCACACTTGGTGGTGTACCAACTTCCATGTCCTCATTCCCAAGAAACTTCACCTTTTTTGCAGTGTCTTCCCTTGTCATCAGCTAGGAGCCCTCCCAGGTTCACTGAGTCCGGGTTGCATGGATCTGTTTTAGCATAACGGCGTTAGACCAATTGCGTCCACATTACCAGATTTCCTTTCTTCCATTTTTTCGGGTATAGGAGGAGAAGGCAACAAGCAAGCCTGTAGTCCCTTCTCCTTTGTGGCTAAAGTTTCCTTCTACCGAGCTTTCCTCCGCCGTATTTTAGAACAGTTAGGCAGCAGTGTCACCGACAGGCCGGCCGTAGTCAGGCTTCCAGTTCCTCTCATTAAGGGAGTTGCTGTACTATCCTTTTTGGCTGACCGCGCCGTAGACCGAGTGTAGGTTTTGCACTGAAGTGGAGAGCCTGTCTTCCATAGATTTCTCCGTGATGGAACATGAATTAAGTGAGGCCTCCAAAATCCATGCCTTGGGAATGACCTGATTTCTCAGAGTCGCGGGATTCGAAGTCTGTGACTCCTTACCACTGGGAGAGTTACAATCTTTTGTTTCCATCCTCATATGTTTTTGAACACCCTTAGTGTGATAGTAACCTACCACAAGCTCCCCCACCACGACAAGGTGGTGTCCGAGTGGGGATGCGGCGGAACCAAGTGAAATCCCTTCTAGAATTCCTATTACCCCACTAATTTCAGGTGTGCTATGGTTGGGATGAACATTTACTAGATCCGCCGAAAAGGAGATTTTCTTTGATGGTGCCTTATTCATTGCGGTTTGAATCTAACGACGGGTTCTGTGCGTTTTCGTATTTTTTTTCAAATTGGATATTTGAAGGAGTCGGAAAACATATAGCTGTGATTAACAGAGGGACGAAGATGGCTACGGTTTCTTACCAGAGCAGAGGTAACTCTTCAGACGCTGCCTCACCTCAGTGTCTACATCCCTCTTTTAATTTTGGAAACTTGGGTGTTAAGCCTAAAAAGAGGAGTCCGCGGACCATCAAGAGTGGGAGCAAGTTGCTCTTCATTTGGTCCGGTCCGGCATCAAGTCGATGCGAACTTAGGACTCCCCAATCCCTAAAAAATAAGAAATATAGTTGTGATTATTTACTGATATTTTTTTTATAGTTTCGTGCCCATTGTTACAAGTCCAAACAGCAACGATTTAAATTGCAACATCCGCCACAATCGACTAATCTCCAATCAACTAACCGCAATATCCTCTGACATAGATAAGGCGAAGAAATTTGCTGAAATCCGACATATGTAGATTCTGAAAAAGGTTTTCAATAGGTGGCCGAAAATTGGGCAAATAAAAATTCCACACCTGAATCCATCTTATCATGGTTGTGAGATCTGAGGAGCTCACGACGGTGGTTCTCGTTGTCAAGACGTTGATTTTGCCGTCAATTTATTATGCAAACTCCACCAGAAAAGGAATAACAAATGTTAAGCCGTCTTGGCCCAAAAAAGTGGGCTCTTCAGCAAGTCATGAACAAGGTGCGTTGAAACAAACGTTCTAGTGAGTGAGGTGCTGTTTAATTAGGAGCTGCAAAATCATTAACCTTTCATTGGGGAGATCATTTTGGAGGCACAAATTGAAAGTTACGGCCGGGATTGGTGTCATAAAGAGCCGCAAGTGATGAACATTATTGCTTCTGGCAGGAGATATCATCAGATATGCTCATTGTTTAGCCAATTTTGTCGCGACTACTATAAGATACAGTCCTCAAAGTTGAGGAACGTGTTATGTCCCATGTTTTTCAAAATTAATTAATTGACTGAGCATAGTTTATCGTTTCGAAGGGGGGATGTACTCGGGATTTACATTTAGCTGGACCCTGGAACTCTTGAAGACTATTAGGGCCTCCATTCATTGCAGAACGGGTACCGTCTTGAAACCTGGATTGAAAAGCCCGCTTGGTCGACTCTATCCAACTCGCTCATTTTGGACCGGAAACTATAAAGTTTAAAAAGTAATTATTCGAAATTTATCGACCTCGTACAAAGAATCATTCAAACTCAATTTGTTTACAAGATAACGAGCATCCACATCCCACAATTTACATTTGTAGGCTTGCGTGAGGTCTTTCGAGAGCTACATACGAGTAGCGTTCTAAACAACAAACACGTTCTTGAAATAATCCAAAACACAATAGCAACAATATTTTGCTGTTTCTAATTCTCCATTCAATTTGCAACATAAAACTTGCTCTGGGCAACAACAGATGTACCACCAAAGCGTGCACTGCATTGTATCCAAGACGTTTATGAAACATTTCGAGGGCTCGAATTCTCGAGGGGTCTCATTACGAATCTTAACCTTTTTAGAATGTAGACGATAAAGTAATTTGTTTATTTATGTAGTTTTCTAATGTTACATATAAATGTTGACTTTTGTGGAAGAGTCAGTGGTGGACAAGCTCGTCTGTGGCCGGTGGGAGGTGTAGGTCGGTTTGAGAAGGAAGGAAGTATCGAAAGTGCTCGCTTCTGTAACTCTGGCCCTAATCCGCGAGCAAACTTGTTCATCGCGGAATACTACACGTTAGCATATCAACAAAAAACATTGACTAAGTCTTTACTAAGCACGAGTCTGACATGGAGAGGATGACCACTATATCTTGGCCAGACAACCACGGTGGCTTATTAGACTGTGGGAAAAATTAATTCTAAGAATTTTCTGCAGAATGGATAAGTCACGAGGAGGTCATTTGACACCAAACATTGAAGCTAGACCCGTTGCAGCCAGACACTCCACGGAATAGTGGATACGAAGACACATAGATTTAATTTGATTCCGTGTGGGGTCCAGTTTTTTCTACACCCGATGTGGAAACGTTGAGGTGATGCCAAGTTCCATAGTTAGAATGGAAGCATATAATGTTACGAATTTTATGCAACCGAATAGATGCGTTTTGCAAGATCATATCACGCAAAAATATCTGTTGATTGTAATTATTTCGGTGATATCAAGTTCGGAGAGACGACTATGGGTTGGAAACAATGTTGTATGCAGAGCCCCTGGAAATTTGCTGACACTGGAAGATATTGTGGTCATACGAAGCGGGCGTACTAGTTACCTAGCTGACCGTTATTTACTAGAGTGTTAAGATTTGAAACAAAACTTATTAAGTCCATGTGTGGTGTCTAGAACCTACGCATGTAGAAAGCTTTTTAAGGGAAACTGTATCCTCCCTGTCACATTCCGGCTTCATATTAAATAGAATGCGATAAAGGTTTAGCCCTGGAATTTGCGAAATAATGCTTGATATCAAATGAAGCTAAGTGAAGCGCCTGAAAGAAACGGCTGAAATCCCCACAACTTATTTAGTGATCAAGCCAAGTACGGAGAACTATCTATTGTAATCCTATTCCAAAGAACTGACGAATTTCCAATAACTTCACCTCCTGATCATCAGATACGGAGTAGCATCTCACGAGAACCGTTCTCGGTGTTTCTTGAACTTTCTTCCCATTCAATCCGTTCGGTCTTATTGCGCGCTGTCGCTACAGCAGAACGTATCCTTTAATTGACTGCGCACCAAATTCACTGATCAGCGATCATGCACCGTATAAAGAAACAACTTTTAAGAAAGGCTGCTGGCGCATGCTCCCTGACACAATCGCTGATAATCAGCTCAGGAATCGGAACAAGCGTTGTAGCGCTCTAACAAGGCGCGAATACATGTACAAGTAGGTTTGGACCGTGCAAACAAAGTGTTAAAATCGAAGAACACCATCACCAATTGCGCCATCCAAATACTTACATGGGTTCCTTCTCTACATCGAGTGCTTCCTTGAACATCTTTACGGCTGAAGCAAGCATGTTCGCGTTAACAAGTTGTTAGCCAACGAAAAGGTGGGTGGATGTGGTTGTTGCTGTTATGTTTCTCAAATCGGACCAGGATCATATCTATCCAATTAAAATTTAATTTATTTCGTCGCCGATTTAATTTAATATCATCGCTTGAAGGTGTTGAATGGTAAAAAAATAAGATAATGTAGACAATCATCGAGTCACCAGTTGTAGGAAGGTGTTATAGGAAGTAAGGCACCCGGCGAGTGGGGTTACCATAATGGGGGTAGCTTTAAATTTGCATGTAACCGCACGAAGGCTTTCAAATTATCCGCTTCCAAGTTTCGTCAATCACCCAGTATTGATGGTGCCCTTTCGCGGCTTGCCTAAGAGAAGAAAGTGCTTCCGATGGTGAACCAATGCTCATCAATATTCTTACGAAAGTAGTTCAGGATGTCTGCGGTTCGGTTAGTAAAGTAGTTTGTAATGACAAAATGTGATGGGCTATGGTCGAAAGACCTTCACGAGTGCCGGAAACGACGAAGATGGGAGAGCTAAAACAAAAGCCCAAAAAGAAAAGAAAATTGGAATAATTGGCCGTGAAAGTCCGCCCGCAAATACTTAAGTTCCATGGAAATGCTCCATTCACACGCTCTTGCTTGCCTCTTTGCCAACCAGGCTCGAGGATGTGGAGGTCCTTTGAGCACTCCGATCATTCACTTACTTACTGCACATTTCTTTTGTTTTTAAGTTTTTGGGTTAGCCCTCACCTCTTGATCATCTCCGGCCACTCAGGGTGGTCCTTTGACCATAGCTCATCAATTTCGTCATTACAAGTTTTCCTGTCGACGAATGAAAGTTATATCCCAAAAACCGACTGGGGGTCGAGGGTAAGGTGCGATAACTATACGCATCGGAAGTCTCTGTTGGTACATAATCCTATATTTTTGAGATTCTATTCAGCCCGACGTCGGTTTTTAGGATATGAGAACGTGTTTTGCGAATATGGTGGTCTGGCACCGTATTTGCACTCAATTTCGGCATGTGTTCCACAGCGCAATAGGAGAGTGTCACAAGACGATAAGTGCTCCTTGGGGTTTCGCCATCATGCCTCTTTTAGCCCCACAATTATCAGTCTGTGGCCGTTGACACAATACCATCAGAGGGCTTCTGGTTTGCAACGAGAAGAAGATTGGAATATGGACTGGCAGTTAAGATGGAGTCGTTAAGGAGCATGGAGTTCTAGTTAAGTTTGTGTTTATCAGTTAATTTAGTCGAGGCGAAAATAAAGTTTTGGTGAGCAGTTAATTCTGTGTACCTCGACTTCATACGAAAAAAATTAGATTAGTACCTTTGCTGTACAACAAGCCTTGCATACCCCCGTACTGGTGACCCCAGACGCCGCAACATGCATGATCATGAAAACGTCGTAGCCGCAGACGGCGGACATATTGCGCCGCTGAGCAGTGTCGATAGCAGTAAGTAAATTCCCACCACTCACCATTCTGGGAAACTCATCCGGAGTTGTGTTTTCAACAATTGAAGCCTAGTTCTGATCGCACAGAATTACAAGCGGTCAAGTCAAGTTTAACAAGCTAGTGAACGAGTCTGACATATCGCTGCTAAGCTAAGTCGTCAATATTTTGGAGTACCCACAGGAATATGATGATTACCGTTCAGTAAAAACGAGAATCCTCACGGCTTTTGGACGAACAGAAGAAAAGTTCATCAGGGACTTACTCCATGGCCTCGAACTCGGCGGTCAAAAACTATCTCAGCTCCTGCGCCGAATGCAAGCCGCAGCAAGGAAAAAGGTGTCTGACATTGTCCTCAAAACATTGTGGCTCCAACCTCTCGAAAAATACGCAAGCATTCTGCTAGCAACACATGCAGAAACACTGGATCAATTAGGCACTACGGCCGATCGCATCGCAAACGTACATCCGGCCGAGAGCGTGGCAAAAATTTCTCGCATTCAATAAGGAACCTGAAAAATATGAAAATCCTACGGACTCTCTGGCGGAAGAAGTTGCTGAATTGCGCGCCACCATTAAAAAAATGCCCATAGGACGTATTGCGAGCCCTACGTGTTTAGCTCGTGAATTCTCTCCGTATCAGAGCTATCACCAGTCCCGTGAAAAAAACACTAATAAAGAGTCGATATATTGGTTCCATCGCTGTTTTGGCGCAACAGCGAAAGGATGCATGCCGCCATGCACATTTTTTTAAAGAGCGCAAAACGACCTCGGTCGCTAATAGCCCAGGCGCCTGTCAGCGATTGTTTAAAAAGCTGCTTAGACATTTTTGATGATTCAACTAGGTTAAGTTTTCTGGTCGACACAGGCGCGGACGTATCAATCCTCCCACGTACACGCGGAGAGAGCAGCGCAACTTCACGAACCTTTTCGCGGTCAACGGAGTACCAATTACAACTTCTGAGAGAAAGCGACTTAAGATCAGCCTCAGCCTGAAACGACCGCTTTAGCGGGAGTTTGTAATCGCCAAGATGCCTCGACCGATACTAGGTCCTGATTTTATTCGATATCACAGTCTTCTTGTAGACCTACGGAATGTCCGTCTGTTAGATCCAGCAACCGAACCAGGTTCAAAGGGCAAAGTGAAAAAAGTACGATTTGAATCTATATCTACATTAGTCACGATGTCAAACACCACATAATAAACACAGGTCTCCCTGTCTACAATCGTCCCCCCCCCCCCACGTTTCATCTGGCCCCCGAGAAGGACTGCTGGCGCTGCTGTGGGGACTACCGACACCTTAACCATTACCCGCGTCGTCACATTCAGGGCATCGTCCCTGGATTGCACGAGAAGAAGATATTACCTCGTAAGCGCTTTTTACCACATTCCCGCTGCGGAAGAATATATTCCGAAGATGGCAGTCATCACGCCGTTTGGCTCATACGAGCTTTTGCTGACGACTTTCGGCTAAAAGCACCGACCAAACCTTCCAGCGGTTTATGGGTCAGGTCCTCCAAGGATTGGATTTCTGTACGTGTTACGTGAATGAAATTATCGTATTGTGAGCTCCGAAGGAGCATGAACAACATTTGAGGGTGGTACTGCAACGACTCTCTGCATACACAATTGCCGTCAACGTAGAGAAATGCGTATTTGGAGTCCCCGAAATAGAATATTTAGGTCACACAATCATTTAGAACGGTATCTTGCCTCCTCAACCTCGGGTTGATGCGGTGCGGAAATTTCAAAAACCTAGAACGGTCAAGGACTTGCGGAGGTTTTTGAGAACAATAAATTTCTACCGACGGCTTCTAAAGGACGCGGCTCAACTACAAGCACCATTGACCAGTTACTTGCAGAACTCGAAGAAGGGCGACAAAAAACAAAATCGACTGGAATCCGGATTCGGAGAGAGCTTTCCATGCATGCAGCGATTCTCTCCCAAATGCCATATTTCAAGTTTAACTACAGATGCGTCAAGTTTTGTTAGTACTAATGAAGGAAATAAGTGGTTCCCGAAATATCGTTATCTGCAAAAATAAAAATATCAACACCAGCGAATAAGAAAAAACAAGTTTTTATCATTTAAAATAATTAATCGCTGCAAACACCGCATAATTACACTCAGGCACTCTCCCTTTCTTCGCTGGATAGCCAACAACGTCGCTTGACACAACATTCAGACGACCGGGAGGCGGCATGTATCGCAATGAGAGAATACAGATCAACCAAAAGGAGACTTCGCAACACAACAAACAAGAGTTAAGTTCGCTGCTGGTAGGACCTGACCAACGAGGTGAAGATGACGTGAGGGCCCAAAACCAAAGACTCCCGAGAGGTTGCGAGGTCTACTGAGGCCATCCAGGCGTTTGAAACTGTAAAACAACAGCTTCCTGATGCTAACCCTAGCTGTGTTCGTCAATGCTTCAGACGCAAGGTAAGCCGCCTAATTTCACCAACGGGTGAATCAAATCTGGCAACCGTTGAGCTTCTTTTCGAGATAACTCGATTCAGCTCAACGTAACTATAGCACCTACGTTCGTGAGCTACTTGCTGCGTACCTCTCTATTAAATATTTCCGCTTCTCCCTTGAGGGCAGGCCGTTCACAGGGCTCACGGACTATAAGCCCCTTACTTTCGCACTTAAACAAAAGCCCGACAAAGCGTCTCCTCGCCAACTTCGGTAACTGAGTTCCATTAGCCATTTTCTTCAGACATCCAACACGTGCATGGAGAAGCCAACGTCGTCGCGGACACTTCATCTCGAATCTCGGAGGTCACAGTCCCCGTCGCGGTCGATTATACGACAATCGCCGAGGCGAGGAAAGACCTAAAGATAAACTCTAAATTCAACTTGAAGGAGTTTGTTATCTTCGGCTCAAACTTCTACTTACTCTGAGAGACCTCAGATAAGAGCCATTAATTCCGGCCGAGTTTCGCAACAATGAATTTCACGCGGTACACGATCTTGCGCACCCAGGCATGAGGACGACGAAATGGTTAGTCACTGGAAAATACTTTTGGCCGTCTATGAACAAGGAAATAAATGCTTGGGCAAGGAGTGCATCATGACGGGCCGGAAACCGAAGGATCAACAAGCACGTATGAAAGGAAGTAGGCGTATTTCCTCGGTAGACCAAGTGCTTTCAGATCATCCACCTTGCGAGACCCGCACGGATACAAGAATTGCCTTACAATCATCGATAGGTTTACGCGGTGGCCTGAAGCAATACCTCTGACTGGCATTACAGCGTATTCAATCACAGGACTACTCTATACCATCCGCAGTCCAATGGGTTGCTGGAACGTTGGCACCGGACAATAAGGCCAGCCTTAATGGCTCATGACGATCGATACTAGGCATAGTTCTGCCCTTTTATCATCCCCGGCCTCCGCACAGCTCACCGGTCAGCCCCGCAGAGATGGGGGGGGGGGGCAGTCGGCGACTCCCTGCCGATCCTGTGCTGGATATTAGAGCAGACTTAAGTGACTCCGGCATGCTACGCCTGTTCAGGGACGCGGTTTCGAAACTGCGGCCAACTCCGTCTTCACGACACACGACGCCGGAGGTCGACACCCCCAGGGACCTCGAGACATGTTCACAGGTCGTAATTACGGTGACGCTCCTCGGAGGCCGCTACACCCATTATACGAGGGACCCTTTAAAGTCCTGGAACCACGGGAGCACTCCTTCAAGCTCGACGATCGGGGCGGGTCCAAATGGGTCTCCTTGTTGAGGTTTAAAGGCCTTCCTTGAACTGGGGGATGTTTCAAGAAAGCGCCCGCGAATCTTCAGGTTCACTCGGTAGTTCCATTGACGGGTTCCACCACTGAACCCTCGCGGTTTCAGCTGGGGGCGGAGTGATATGGCGGCACATCGGAGGCATGAACCACGACTGCATTGCCGTGGTGAATTTGCCTCCGCCGAAGCACTACACTGTCGTCGCCGCGCGGGCGGCTTGGCACGGGGCCGTGACAAACTTCCTTTTTCTGGAATAAACCGCCGGCGAGAGCGGACCAAGGGCTTGAAGACACCAACGTTCTAGTGTTAAAAACGAATGATCCTGTTATTTGTTCAACGTGTTCTCAACAGCGTAATCTAGTAGAGAAGGCTTTTTCTAAATTTAAAGCGATTGCAAAAACGTCTATCGCCATTTCTCTGAACCCTTCTATTCTTCTGAAAGTTAGAAGAAACATTGTGAACCGTGCACAAAGCCGAGGAAAAGTTCAGCTGGAATGTCCGTGAGATTCTCTGGTCCGTTAATGATCGGCTAACGTTCGTTTTCACGCGCAACACAGTGTCCACGCATTGAAGAAAATCCTCTTAATCGGCTAGTCCGATCAGTGAACAAGTTGGCCAAAAAAGAATTGGGAGAGGCAGTCCTTTCTAAGAAAAGGCTGAAGGTACAACCTCCGAAACGCTTCATGTGATAGTCTGCTAAGACTCGACATGCTAGAAGAGTCACGGATGGTCGTTTATGGAATGAACAGGAGCAAAGCAGACTTGAAATATTGATGTGACGGGTAAGCGGATGAATGACTGCTCACGGTTTCAACCTTACACTGGCAAAAAAAACAAAGAAGTTATCCGGCCTAAAAAGATAATCCTCAGCTTAAGTCCCACATCGTTCGGCGAGTCTATAATCGAATCAAAACTAACGGTTCAACTACCTTTGACTGATGCTTGACTCAAAAATGAGCTTTTTTCAAGGAATCAGTAGCGGGTAAGCCCGCAGCTGGAATTTCGGCTTTAAGTCGGCTAATGACAAACATTGAGGGGGTCCTATTTCTAGCGGGTGACGTCTCCTGCTGTGTTCAACGCAGTCGGTTCTGCTTTACGGTGCAGAGCTATGGCCTTACGCTCTTGGCAAGGAAGTACATCGTAACCGCTTTGCGCAAGGACAGTGGCGGAAAGCTTTGCGAGTGGCGTCTGCATACCACACTGTGTTTGAACCGGTTGTGATTGTGATCGCGGGAGTACCCGCCGTTGCCCTTCTTGCTAGGACGGAACATAAATTAATATACAAGTGGAAGGGAAAACAGCCTGAGGAGGTGGTTGCTCATGACGAACGGGAACGTGCACTAGATGAGTGGCAACTCTCTTGGCAAAATGAGGCAAGAGCTAGAACTTAGGTGCGTGGCTGAATCGGAAGAACGATGAAACTAACTATTTCCTTACTAAACTCCTAAGTGGGCACGGAGGTTTCAGTCTTACCTACGCAAGATTGGGAAGGCACGATGTCCTGAAAGTGTGTTCTGCAATGCATCACGTCTTTTTTTCTTGCGGAAGGTGGGATGGAATTCTTCAACAACCTTATTTAAAGACTGGAGATCCCTCTCCAGACACCATTGTGGAGGAGATGCAAAGGGCAAAGCGTTGTTGAGTTCTTTTGCTTCGCTCCAATTTCATTCCTCCTCCCTCCTGTTGATGGAAGGAATTTTCTGATTTGAAGGCTCCCCAGGCGGGAGATTTCGTGGACTAGCCTGGAGTATTGTGACAAACGGTTCCAGGCTAGCTCTCTCACGATGGGAAGGTGTTTAGTTGGTAGTACGACGCCGTACCGTCCGGAGATTTCAACACTCTGCACATAAATGCATTTACCTACCCTACCCAAAAAGATACACAAGGTATGGTATTATGTTAACTGTTGAACCAATTGGATGGGTTCGCCTTCCACACTCTTATCACAACAAAGATAACCTATTCAGGTAGACGATTTGAAAGTTTCATCAAGTAAAGACTATTCAATAGGACCATAGGACCAGCATAGAATATCTCTAATTATAGAAATGTATCCATGTCGAATTTTGACTTCAATTAAATATTTTTTCGAGGGAAAAATCCTGGGTTTCATCTACTTTTTTTTACTTACCAACACTTCTAGAAAGGAGTTAATGCGACGTGATCGGCATCGGCATCACTGGTTGAACTCGAAAAATGCAAGATTCGAATTTCCTTCAAGCCATTCATACATATAACTTTCAAAGAAAACATTGGGGCTATATAAATATTTCACGGGCAAGTCATGAATGACCTCTCGGAGGAAGATGCTGCGTGAAGACAAAAGCCCAATTAATCAATGTTTCGCCTTGTTTTTGTGAAATCTCTGCGGATCGTTCCCACAATTCTACTCCAATCAGCCAAACAATCAGTGTAGACTTAAAAAAATGTCACACCGAAAAATTGCTCTTGGAAATTCCTGTGGGACCCACCAGACGGTTGCCGTAGACCATCCGATTGATCGGACCAAATGGCCAGAGCCTTTAGAAAGCTCACTCATAAATTTCGAAGCAACATTCCACCGCTGCCTCTTGTTCCGAGGATTTGGCCACCTGAATAGCTGCTACCAACTCCTAAATAGCTGAAATTACAATCGTTTCGTTTGCATTCTCTTTAGCATAAGAATGCCATGAAAGACATCCCCGAAAGGAGACGGTAATTACCATCCGATTTAATATGCGTGCCGTGTGTTTTACACACATTCTATTCTCGTTTCCCAACATATCCGTACGTATGGGGACAAGTACGTGGCATTTTCTCTGGATTACATGATTTTCATTAAATCCACCCCTAACCAGGTTTGCAGTCATCAAACGCCTCCTCCACACTTTTGTGATTGCATGCCTAAACTAATTGCCACGACTTTAGTGTAATGGAGAGACAGATTTGGGTGAAAGGAGAACACTTGAGAAAGGATTTCCCTCAGCCCATCAAATCCGACGCTGGGCTTATTGTTGTAGCTGCCTGTTACCTTCGTGTTTCTTGCATTTCAAAGTGTTGACACAAATCGTAGCAAGTAGAGGAACATCTGGAGTTTTACATGTGATATGGTAGTAACGAGATAATAGCAGGAGGATAAAACGCATGGAGTTAACCCTTCGGGGTGCTGGAAACTCGTATTGTGTTGGGACTGATTTAAATGCAGCACTTTTGTAGGGGTTAGAAGCTACCTACTTTTTTGAACAAGCTCGGGTTAGGGTGGGTCCGCCATCTTACGAGCACTTTTTTGAAGCTCTTAAGATTGAATTGATTGGAAATTAACCCAGAGTCAAGCAGTTATCAAATTTAATCACTACAAAGCTGGGTTAAAAATTCGAAGGGGTGTACCTCGCTATTAAACACACTCCATCCCCATTCCTTCAACCTAGAACAGGATTCGGATCTTTATTGCCGCATTCAACACCACGTTGGGTTTATTACATGTGAACAAGCAACTTATTTAGTGGAACCTATTAGACGCAGAAACGGAAGTGAAGATATCAAACTTTAAGGGATAATGTACTTGTTCATATGAGATGACGAGGATGATGTACAACACACACTCGCTGTTACACACTTCAGGGTTTGACTACGGGTGTTTGAACACCTTGAGCGAAACGCAGTCCTTTAGGAGAAGGAGGATGTCGAGGAACAACTTGTGATAAAGTGAACACAACAAGGAGGCAACTTTGCGCCGGAGCAGGGTGTATTATATGTTGTCTTTGCGCTGGGTACACTAATTAACATGAATAACAATAACTTCAACATTAAGCTTTTAGCTGAACACTTATTTGGGCATCGTTGAAATGTGTTAATATTAAGCAAGTAAATGCCAAATGATAGCCAGGAAGCAAGGTATCGGGTTAAAAGGTATTTTTGTCTTGCAATTATCATATTAAACTGGTCGCTGGTGTTTTGATAATGAAACTCATACTTTGGACTGGCTAATCATATCCTTGGATGCTATGCTTCAATGGAGGATATGGTCATAATTAATTCCGGTCATAAAATGGAATAGTTGCTGGATATTTGAATGTTCGATTATTCTATTGAACAGGCATTACAGGAAGCAGAGAGTTTGGGGTTACCCTCCTTTAAACAACTTGCACAGGTTTCAACCCTTGCAAAAATAGATTGTGCCTAGTTCTACTAAAGAAGGAAAGCGAAATTAAGTCAAAGATGAATTTTTCAAAACCCCGGAGAACTGTTTGATTCGTTACTCCCAGACGAGGTACTTTAACTACCCTCCGGCACCTGACCTAGTGGGGTAGTTTAGTAAGGGTGCACTTAGCGTCTACAACGCAGAGAATTAGAGAAGAGAGTATAGCAACTTGAATAATGCTAGAAACTGAAAACTGTGGCTGGTCCGCTGCAGTATTATGACATGAATTCTCTAAAAAAAGGGCAGAAGAACACCGCAGTCACTATTAACAGTACTACAAGCTAAATCGTACCTGTCAGAACTTTCCCATCATCTCTAACAGCAAAAGTAAAAAAAGGGAGAGTTGATGATGTACACGCAACTAGTTGAATATCGGTATTTAAACAAGGATGATGGCTTCCAGTCCCACGCCACAGAATACGGACGTATCTATACCACCAGGTGTGGTAATATTGAAAGAATCGAATGCAATAGCACGGAATCTTCGGCAGAATTTACAGATCTGGTGAGATCCACAATAGAGGTAGACTCTTCAGTCAGCAATATCGAGTAAAAAGTCTAAAACACTTTTTTGGACAAAGCTTTGAAATGTCTGCATCAGAGTCAATTTCAACGATTTCCGCAGGGGTTTGGTGTGGTATTTTTTTCATAGGTAGGGTAGGCGAGTCCTGCCAGTGTTGAACTCCTGTAACGGGAAGCCGTTAGACTTCTACTTCTTCTTTTTCTGTAACCTTTTTCCCATTCACAAGCAAGGTCGACTCGTCGTGATCAGTTGCGCCATTCTGAATTGTGAGAGGCCTGATCTAGATGCAGTCGCACAGCTTTCAAATCTCCATTCAGCGTATCAAGCTAAAATTGTTTCAGCCGGCCTTTTCGTCATTTACCATTGGCTTCGATGTTGAGACCAATTTGACCTGGAACCTTTCAACACATCACCATTCAAGTCATTGAATTCTTTTCACAAATCTGCCATCATTGAGTAGAAGAAGGGAATTGTATCCGAAAAGTATTCCGTTGCCGTCCACATCCCCCAACGGTCGAACTTAATCTTCCGCATAATAAGTCGAACCCGAAGGTGATACACGACACCGCTACATCTGCCAGCACTCTTAAATATCTTCTTGACAAAATTCTCTGGGGAGATCTCTTCTGTGCTTGCATAAAGCTGCTAATGAATCCCGCTTCACCTTCCGCAAAAGAACAACTCAGAAATCCGAAGCTATTTTATTTCTTTTATAAAATTATTTGAGTGTACATTTGTTTCATTAGAACCTAGCACATAATTGAACTTTTGAAAAGTGCTCGTCGTCATTCCATACCTCACATCGCTATATGTGGGGGAATGTATGTTCTCATTCCCTCCCCCAACCCTCTTTTGCATGTATGGGAACTCCCCCTTAAACTCGATGTAACTCCCTGTGTGCGGGTGCGTTCATAGTTCTCATGTTTTCACACAATTTCGTGTCAATCGGTATAACAATTTCCATGAAAAATGAGTGTGACAGACAGACAGACAATAAACCGATTTTAGTAAGGTTTTGTTTTACATAAAACCTAAAAAAAAGTGTGATCGTGATGTCATCCATCACTCCGTTGCAGAATACACTGTGAGGACATTGCACATTTGGATGTGCTATGTTATCATTACGCCGATGTTCGGTTCTACATCCATACCTTGATGGGTTAAGGTGAGACAAAAAGCTTTTCATTTTAAACTAGCCACACTACAGAGAACTGTCTGGGTCTTACCAGTGTCATGGGCACGACATCCTGCGCTACTGGATTCTTATTCAAAGCATTGCAATGAGAGCAGCTCATAAACTAATTCGCTTATATCTGTAGGGAAACAACGGAGGGGGGGAGCACAAAGCATTAGAAAAGTTACTGGGGGAACTGAATCCAGTTGTTACAAGGCCTTCTAATCCTCGGGGCCCCTGCATCTGTTTCATAGAAGATATAAAGTTACCCTGAAATGTAGAGAGAACTGGGATATCCCAAAGTAATGCGTGGCGTAGTTGAGTCGACTTGAAGAGGATGGTGCCTCTCGCATTTACATCGGCATCGTGAATCACTTTCTCCAGGGCCAGGTTAAAGAGGACTCATGATATGGCATCCCTTTGTCTTAGACCGTTGTTGATGTTGAATGGTCTTGACAGGTCAGGGTCAGCTTAGTCAGTATTATCAATTTCGTCGTGATACCAAATTCTCTCATGGCCGTGTACAGTTTTACCCTGGCTGAAATATCTGATGGGCGGCTTGGAAGTGATGATACCATTCCCAATTCCAATATAGGCGTAATTTATCTTGCGGCGCTTAATGATGAGGACCGCTTCCGTCTTGTTCTCTGCGAGTGCCAGTCCAGCACTCTTTAACCAATCCTTAACAACAGTGATTGCTTCGCTTAACCACAACTCAGCATCTCCGAGATGCCTTGCGAACAAAAGTAGCCCTATGTCAGCGGTGTAACCCACCAACCTGGCCTACTCCTGAACCAGAATGTTAAGTACATCATGTTCCACAGTAGTGGGCCCAGTACAGAGTCCTGTGGAACAACCGTGGAGACAACGTACTCCTCGGGCACATCATCGGTGTTATACCAGAGCGTCTTCTCTTGCTATCGAGCTATCGACAACAGCAGCGAGGTAGATGGGAACACGTGGCCGTGCACTTTCGTATAAGGTTCTAACTGGCCGAGTTGTTCCTCACACCCTGTGTTACCCCCACGTAATAATTACGGAATTGCATTTTCGGCCAAGCCAGTAACCATTTTGATGTCGTCAACGGTTGATCTGCCTTACGGAACCCATACACTCTATTTGAAAGGCCTCCTTGGTTCCCAACAATCGGGAGTAATCTATTATAACATTTTCCCCATAGTGTCTAGAAGACATATGGGCTTATAGGAAGACGATTCCCTTGGAGATTAGCCAGCTTTAGGCAGCAGCACCGGCTTCTGCCGCTTCCATGGTTCAGGAAAGATACCGTCGCACATGTATGTTCGAACAGCTCCACGAACACATCCATTTGACGGCAAGCTTGAGGGTCTTGTTCGGTATGCCGTCTAGCCCCGGGGCTTTGCTGTCGCCTATACAACTAGAGATAAAGGTCGTCCCTAGTGACTGATGGAATCGGCATCACATTCAGGGGCTGTTGGAAGGTGTCAGTACCGTCCTTTTGCTGGGGAAATAAACCTTGAATCATTTTTAACAAATGGATAAGGCACGCGATCTTAATCGTTCTGTCACGATTTTATAGACGCACCCTCACGGATTTATGTCTCTTTCCGAACAGAGCCCAGTACAACATTGCCTCTTACTCCGCTGGATGGCGAGTTTGAGGTTCTTGCGGGCTTCCCTATAGGCATTCTCCTTTTGCCTTTGATCGATCCTACCTATAGCCCTCTGAACCGTTCGTCTCACTTGCTGACCAATCGATTGAATTGGGTCTTCTAGTGGGGAATGAGTATCTCCTGGGCATCGATGCGTCACATGCTTTAGAGATGCTTTGTGTGGCATGGAGAGCCCTATCCTTGGAGGTGCCTGCTTTGCTTGGCTGGTTTAGCCATACTTCCATGAATGTTCACCATCGATTACTTTTACAGACCATTTTGGTGTTCTTTTGGATTTTGGTCCGGGGCTCCTGCCCTGTGGCTTCGCTCTTAATTTAAGGTTCGTGAAGTCCCCGCTAACTTGCCACTACATATCACATGTCAGCGCAGGGCAAATCTACAATTGAACTAGATCACCTTTCTGATAAACGTTTTCATCACCTTCGTTGGAAAGAGCTATATCCAGCTTCTGAGAAGCACCGCTCCCTTGCGTTAGTCTCTTTGCTGCCCCACTCGCTGGCCCACGCATTACAGTCACTGGCTATCACCCTTGGACTTCGTCCCATTCCGTCGCGAACAAGATCGTCTAACAGGTTTTCAAACTCAGGGATTTCGAAACTTGGTGGGGCGTAGCAACTGTATACAAATATCCCGCTTATTTTTGCCCACACAACGCCACTAGCCGTCTGATTCAGGCAACATTGTATGGCTTGACGACCGCGCGCCACCACCAGTCAAATCTGTGACCCATACGCTACCGCCAAGGTTTCTGTACGGTTCATTACTGATGGCAATCTCCATCGTGGATTCGTTAATGTTCTGCGCGAGCAAATCCTATGCAACCCAGCAGTGATTGAGGTTTATTTGTATTAACTTCATTTTTTCACTGCAGTTAACGCCTTCCTAAATTCCGCGAATTTATGACTTCAATATGTCGGTTTGGGGTCCCTATTGTACTCCTTGGTAATAAGCCCTTTCTAACAGACCCTTCGACATCAATCGGACCAATCGATGCCGCTAGTGTATGCCTCCACGAAGTACCAACACATCAGGGATTTGAAGCACTCCCCCTCCAATACGAACCATCCCCCAGTCGCATTGTAGTCGTTTGAGTATCACCATAGGCTTTTCTTAGACTCACGATGGAGTCTTCTCCGAATTCCTCCAGCTAGAATTGTTGTTTCAAGACAGTGCAGATCTCTTCTCTGGATGTCACCTGATCGAAGTCTTTGCACTGTATATAGATCTCATGTTCTTTTCGGACGCAGCAGAACATTCTCCCCAAGTGGGTTTATAGCTTGGCTACGAAAACCGTCAGCTTTTTCCATACTGGATTTTTCAGCTTAAAAATGGGATCCCCCTTTTTGGATCCTCCGGATTTTGCAGACGTTTCCGCCTAACTTTTATTGGCCGGGGTGAGATTTCACTTTTTTCAGTATCTCCGCATACGTTAGATTTCTTTTCACTGGAAATTGCACCTGACTCTGGACTAATTCGCACATTTGGTTTCGTGTTCTTTCTTTTTTGTTCTCGGCCTTAGACCGACCACCGTTTTTATTTTCCTTTGTTTTTGCTTCACTTGCCGGCATCCCCACTTTAGGCAAATGCTTTCCCCCTTCTGAATTTTTAGTTCCATTTCTTAGACTGGTCAAGACGCCTTTTTTCCTTCTTGGCACCTGTAGACTTCCTAACGCTTGCCCTTCTTCGTCTCGCACTCTCTTTCATGATCGAAGGTTGCCTTGTACTTTGGTGTTGCTTGGGTCACCTGTTGAGGCAGGGGGTTCGGATTTTCCTTAGGTTTTCTTTTTCTTCCTTCGACCTATTGTAAAGCAACCTGATGGCTCTGACCATGTTCTTAATGGCTTGGTGCACGTTGTGTTTGTCCTTGATGAATTCGGACAGCCTAACTATTTTAACCCCAAGCTACATAAAAGGTAGTTTTTCTGAGTAAGAGTTCTGTTCTCGGTAGGTCTTTGCCAGATTACTCTTTTTACAGGCACCTATGCTTTTTTCAATTGGTGAGCTAACATTGGCTTTTTCTTTTGCCATCTTTTGTATTGGAGGAGATCGTAAAATTGATGACCTTCTCCTAAATGGATCCATTTGCTGCTGCTGGAGTACTTCTTGATCAGGTGCTTTGGGTGCCGAATCACCGTTCTTGGCCAGCTACCTCCTTTCAGCCCATCATTCCTTGCCTTTACAATCGGTGTTCTTGGCAGAGCTGTGCTTGATTTGAACAGCTCCTTCTTCAAATGTAAAACACTTGCAACATTAGATGCAACGGTGATCAAGAAGTCCACCACCGAGGCCCTGCGGTCGAAGGATATCAACGGCCGAGAGTCCGGTTGCTCACTCCCAAAAGCCGCCGGTATTGGGACTCCAAGCCCCTGCACCGTAATTTTACTCCTTCTGAATTCATTTTCTGGATATCCTCGCCACAGCCGTTTGGGTCCACGTACCAGAGATAAGCAAACACTAGCCCATACCCAGTCAGAAAAGGAAAGTGCATGAACACATATTTACACATCAATAGGTATGCCCCCATTCGTCACCTGAGGTCTTGCTTGATGGGAGACCTGCCAACTCCTCACTGTCTGTTTGTCTGTTTGTCTGCCTGCCCCTCTGTCTGCCTGTCTGTCATACGCACTTTTCTCGGAAACGGTTATAAGGATTGATACCAAATTTGGTGGAAAGATGAGAGCTGTGAACGCTCACGCATACAGCGGGTTACATCATTCTACGTCATATTCAAGGAGAGGACCTCATACATGCAAAAGGGGCTGTAATTTTTGTTCACCAAATATATACATGTGAGGTATCAAATGAAAGGACTCGGTTAGTACTTTCCGAAGCCGGTCTTAGTTTTGACATATGTTGGAAAAGTGGGGTGTGCGGGAGGTCAAAAGTGATAATTTCTTTCACCGACTCATTCCGAAAAATCTGAAAGAAAATCAAAAAGGTGCCACTATATGATACCTAGGCTCCAAAATTCCCTCCATACCAAAGCGGATATTCGCACATGATATATGCAGACATGTATTACGTGCTAGTTACCAATGGGACAAATGTCCCTCAAATGTTTTCATAAAGGAAATACACAAAATGTTCCATATCTGAAGCGTCCAGCTTCCGGTTTCTCGACTTTTTTTCATTTGTCAGGAGAAATCATAGATCAAAATACAATATTATCCGATATTTGCTTTATAGACAAATTGGTTAGATACATTTGAAATCTTAAACTTACAGTGCTGGTAATATTTCCCGTTAGGTTAAGGCCTTTTCTTATGATGTCGTAAACGAAAATCTCGACCCAGTTAAATTATTGCTGGACGTCTGAAAGCCGTGTATCTATAGTCCTGAAATAAATGTACAAGGATGCGGATAGTTAAAACAATCGCTTAGGCGATTCCTTACAATTTACGCACTCTCAGAAAAGCGAAGCTGTTTTCTTCACGAATTCCATCCATTAGTGCGTTTAGGCTACTTGATATTCACCCCACATCCCGGCCCAAACCAGCTAATTACACCTCCAGATACCTTAGTCTGACTCTCAACCCGGGTCATGAATAGGAAATTATGCATGAATGTGGTGAATCCTTTTCTTAAGCGACTTCATGGCCGCGATTCATGACATGATACAGCGAAGTTGCCACCCATTAGAAGTCAGCTCTGAGGTAATATGCATCGACTACCCCCCGTGCGAACATGGAGCCGTTGAATTGTTTGTTGTCTTAGACGAACGGCGGCTTGGAATGAACAATGAAGCGTTAAGCGTTAATAGTGCCTCTAAGACAAGACAATAGACGGGCCATAAATTAGTCTATCTTTGGGACTAACATACATGCATGCCAGCGATTTCGAGACAATCACGTATCCATATTTTTGTGTACAGTGTGTTTGATTGGACGCTTTTGATTTATATTTTCAAGAAGGAGACAACAATTGATTAATAGGGGAGCATCTAGATGAATCCTTCATGCAGGATGGGAAAATATTTGTCATGTTCGTGTAGGTCCTTAATAATGTACACTGCCTTCTCCATATCATCCAGTGTCCTTGAAGGGAGTTTGGAAAAAAAAAATCCTGCTCCTCCTTGGAGACTCGAATGACGTAAAATGGTTACTTCCTGGGAATTCGGGTGCAGATTTTGGATCGATATATTTGAAGCTATCCATCTATTTTTATAACACAAACTATCTGCTCCAAGGAATATAACACTCATTTGTATGGATAAGAAGGTTCCATCCGTCTTTAGTGGAAAACATGTCATGTATGGGTAACGTGTTTAAACATGACATTAAAATCACGAAAAACGATTTTTGATTTCGATTTTGTCATCATAAAACGTAAGCAATATTATATTCAGGTGTTCTATTTCTGAAACACAGAATTTCGGAATTTTTGATCAGTTTTAATTTTGGCTTCGTGGATAGCAGCACGAACATCAATTACATGGCATTTACGGAACAAATGTCGTCTAGAATTGGTACAATGGGAACAAAGTGAAATTAAATAGGAATACGGGCTGCATACTGATGAAAACCTAAGAAAAATGCCCATTTATGTCGATTTGGTTAATCGAATTGCTTAGGTGTAAATTGTTTTCAAATGCGTCGAAAACAAGTTAGCACTCATGTGCGCTGGTGTGAAGATTATGGAAAAAAATTCTTGGGCCTGAAGTTCATCAAGTTGCATCATACCTCTTTAGATTGGGTAATATTCTACAAATTTTCTCATGAGCTAAGATGAACGAAGTTCACCACTTCCCTCAATTATCAGTGACATCGCGGAAGGAGCGTTGGGAAAGGTATGCTTGTGGGCCCTAAGATGCAGACTCTGCATAAATCCAACCGAATCATTGCTGATACTATTCACTGTCAAGGCCTCATCCTCGATCCAATGCTAAATTGGGGATTGAACATCAAACTAAGGCTTAGGAAGGTCTGTATAGCATTCTATGTCCGTAAGGACCTTTGCAAAGCAATTTGGTCTCCATGGTGGCAACCCTTAAGCAAAAAGTGCAATAGAATGAACCTTAATTGGATTCTACAGCCCTGCCCGGCAGATACTCTCAATGTACTTCTACACTTCCTCCCACTAGACCTCCACACTCAATAAGCTGTAGCGTGCAGTGCTGTTGAACTACGTGAGTCAGGATGCGGAACATCGAAGCCCTAGGGTCATAATAACATCCTAGATGAATTACTTTGACAACTCAAGGCATTTTCGATAGAACGAACTTCACGAGAAACAAGGTATCCGGGCCATACGGTCTCCCAGGATTCGCCAGTGTATTCCAAGCGGAGCCATTGGCGATATTGGAAACATGTCGGTAACTGCGCATGACCTACGCCTCAAGCGTAAAATAGCCATCCTAACCCAGAGCCAAATAGCCATTAACTCCTGGTACTCGGTGGCAACATCTTTCAGGCTGGTGGGGCCGTGCAGAAACCCGCTGAGTAGTCTGGGCGGCACGTTCAAGGTCACCCTCCTTTGGTTTCCACTCATAGGAATCTGCTCTTTGCAGTCCTCCGATGGGCACATCCTGTGTCTGACTGCTAAGCGTGGAACCCACTCGGACTACAGCCGCCGACCTCAGATAGTGGAGTCTGACCACATGCACTAAATCAAGAAGGATTTGGCCCGTCCATAAGAAAATTATGCAGTGTGCAAATGCATATAAGGTTAAGGCAACCTTCACGAGGCACTGGCGTGTAGGATACTATGCTGCCAGACTCGGCATACTCAAAAATTCGCATTCCCGAAGCAGCGGAGAAGAGGGAGAAATCCTCAAGCCATTTTATCGCTATTCTTCGTGAATGGTACGGGCTGGTTCTGAAAATTTGCGTTGGGTGGAATTTTCCACGTTGATCTTACCACAGCAGTCATGAGCGCTAATTGAGCTTCTCAGAGCGGCCTACCCTACACCCGTCTGTAAACGCGCTTGATGTTGTGGATCATCCCAATGACATACCCTCGTCCACGACTACCAACGGCTCTTGTTGCTTTCAGTAAGTAGGAGTGTCTATGTTTAATTGCTTGGCATGGTGTATTAGGTAAAATCCACTATCAGCGAATACTGGAACAACTCGGGAATAATATCAAGGTGTTCATATCGCGTCCCCAAAAACTCTTGTATTCCATACCAGATTTTCAAATGTTTTCTAGATCTAGGGGTAATTGACTTACACCTTCTATTCTACACAAGTGTCAGGTACTAGACGGTAATGCAAAGGTTTGAACAACCTCTTCTTCTCCGAATGTTATGACTTTGAATCTCTTCACCTGGTTGGAATTGAAAGCTTTAATAGCCGCCTAACTGTTAGTGATAATCTCATGCAGTACGAAGTATGATAAAGTGGGCAGACGTGTCTTCGGAGTAAATAGTAAATATAGTGGCCTAATTTCCCATTAGTTTGAAGCACTAACAACGTTTCCTGTCAGGGAGTTGTGCCTCTACCTTCGGAACCTGTTCCGGTGGAAGCTCCAAACTTGGCTCCCCAAAATTTGGTGGACCAGGCTCCTACTAATAAAGCAGGAATCTCGCTCTTGTATGATCTCCTAACTCAGAGGAAAAGTTAACCGGCCTTAGAGGAAAGAATTTAGGTTTAACTTACTGCACTGCACAAAACAAACTGCATAATATTGAGAACGTGGTCTACTCTATACAGGCCAGTTGGAGGAATGTGAAAGCCCTCCTCAAGGATCCTGTTAGTGCTAATAGGCTGATCCGGGATGACCGCTTGACTTCCTCCGGCTTCAGGATCTTTATACCTTTCAGATGTATCTACAGATATAGGGTGATCAGAAACATCCTCGTCTGTTATGACATGCAGACGATTGTAAGAGCTGAAACTTTCGTAAAAGTTGTTAATGCTGAGAGACTAACTCGGGTAGTGATAGAGTGCCTTTAACCATATTGAGGGGGAACGATTTACAGGTTCACCATATATCTTTCGCCTACAGTATCCTGTTTCAAACTAAGGGCGCTGCAATGTTTTAAGTGTAGCAGACCGGGACATGTTTCGCATCGCCCGAACCTTCAGATGTCTTAATTACTGGGATGGATCAGTATCTCTAGCAGCGTGTTCAACACGGCCTTTGGTAGGCTCATCACTTTTTGTCAGAAGTATAATAATGCACTCATCCCTGGGGATCTTAATTATCATCATCAACCGCGCGACAACCGGTATCCGGTCTAGGCCTGCCTTAATAAGGAACTTCAGACATCCCGGTTTTGCGTCCAGATCCACCAATTCGATATGCTTGAAAGTTGTTAGGCGTCCTGGCCTACGCCATCGTTCCATCTCATGCCAGGTCTGCCTCGTCTTTTTTTCTACCATAGATATTGCCCCTACAGGCTTTCCGGGCTGGATCATCCTCATCCATATGGATTAGGTGACCCGCCCACTCTAACCTGTTAAGCCACATTTTATCCACAACCAGGCGGTCATGGCATCGCTCATAGATCTCGTCGTGATGAAGGCTTCGGAATTGTCCATCCTCATGTAGGGTGCCAAAAATACTTCAGAGGATTCTTCTCTCGAACGCGACTAAGAGTTCGCAATATTTTTGCTAAGAACTGTAATGATAATAGTGGGGATAAGAGATCAAGTCGATCCCTTGAGTGGCCGATAACGACCTAGAGGGCAGAGCTATCCCAAAAAAACTAAACAGTTTGGCAAAATTTGACCGTGAAGGTCCGCCCACGAAGATTGCAGCTCTATCAAAGCTCTCGGTCGACACGTTCTTGCACGCCTCTGTGCTAGCCAGGCTCGGGAATGTGGGGGGGTCCTTTGAGCGCTTTGATCCCTCACGCTTCATTACTAAAAATAACGTGTCTTTACCGATGCGTGGGTCCGCACCGGATTTTAAAAATCGAATTTTACTTAGGAATTCGCGACGGCCTATCGAATAAAACCAGAACGCGAGCTAAATTGGAAAAATAAAAATAAATAAAAAAAAAACGGCTCGACCGCGCGCGTGGAGCCGTTTGTCTCCGGACCCGAGTGCCGCGATCAAGTAGTGGAAAATCCACGACGGATCACCTTCCCGATTGCCGTCCCTTCCGCCTCAGATCTTCAACGAGGCGCGGCCGGTGAGGTTCCCACCCTTCCTTGACATCCTCCGGCCAGTTATTCTTTTAGAGGATGTCCCTTTGTGTAAGAATCCCGCGGGAGCAAGGAGGAACTAAGGGGAGGAAGTCCTCAAACTACCTTAGATTATTCAAACATTATTGTATTTTTTTCACGCTTATGATCATAATACAAAGAAAGAAATTTTTAAAACCAAAAAGAAATTAAAATAAAGCTAACTAAAATGTAAATTTATGAAAAGGAAAATGAAAATAAAATAAGAGAAAAAAAAAAAGAAACAATAAATAACCAAAGTTTAATAATTATCAACAAGAAGGGAAATAAACTAAAAATCATACAAAAAAAAGAAAAGAAAAGAAAATAAACAACCACTTACCCAAATGTCACTCCGAGCTCGGACCGATCCTTCGGGTACCTATTTCTTTGTTTGTCTTTGGAATTCAAATTATTTAAAAACTAAAAAAAATATATATAGTCCTATGACACAAAACTAACGTTAGTTCACTCCTTCTTTAGATTTCGCTCCTCATGCTTTTATGAGGGATTGTTTATACACAACGCGCAAATTTCGACACTAGACTTATTATTCATGTATTAACGATTAAGCGATTTGAATCTAATTTTGGAATCTTCGTTTAAACTACACTTTCGTTAGCACGATGTGGTGTTAGTTTTCTCGGTCGGATTCTTTCACTTTGCTCGCGAAAATCTTCACTTTATGATGAATCATCTTCTTCTTTATCCTCCGTCCTCACTCCTATCTTTCCCCCTTCCTCGGTTTCCTTTTCTCCTCAATACTTGCTGCACCTTCCTTCGCTCAATCCATCAGCCTTCTCCTCAAGATCCAAAAAACTTGCTCCTCCACCCAAAAGCTCCTCCAACCGCCGTCTTTCAGTTCTCAAACCAAACTCCCCGTTTTTTCCTTCCCGCCAAAAACCTCCTCCCAGCAACATTCTCGCTGCCTTTGTTCGTGCACCGCTTCTATTCCCGCTACATAGCCTTTCTCACTCGCTAGGCAATGTTGCGGCAACATGCGCATGCGCCTGCGGATGCGGCAAATCATTCCCCTCCTGTCAAGATCAATTCGCTTGAATACATTGAATAATGTGCAATCTGCGGCGAACTTTAAGGCAATTGCACACTATTAAATGCATTGTTTAAGCAATTTGATTAAGAAAGAGCCGAATGAAATTCCGCTCCTGTCGCGCAGCCGCGGTCACTACAGGGCAGCTGGGTTTTCGAGACCCGGTCGAGGAAAGAAAGCTGAAGACCAGTGAGGGCCTCACTGCTGATAGCGGCTGGGTGTTGGCGGTTACAAGGAAAGGTAGACCGAGATCCAAACCCACATTAGGCCTTGAGGTCCTTCGCGTGAGCGATGCCCAGGTTACGACCCTCCATGTCCTCCAGCTCGTATTGAACCGTTCCGACTCGACCGATGACCTTCGCCTTCACGAACTTCTGATCCAATTTGGCATTATATCGTTTTGCTGCACTGCTTAAGTTGAAGAGCCGCTTATACACGATATCTCCGACCTGAAATTCACGAGCTCGGGATCGCAAGTTGTAACCCCTTTCCTGTGTCTCTCTTGCCTGGAGGATTCGCCCTTGAACCTCTGCTCTCAGAATAGCAAGTTTATCCTGAGAACAGATCTCCAAGGTCGCATCAGGTAAGGCGTTCAGGCGTCGTAAGAGGGCGTAGGTACTCCCATGGGTGACCATGCTTTGCCCAAAAACGACGTGATAGGGTGATGTCCCTATCGAGACGTGTTTCGCTGAACGCAAGGCACAGTTGATGGATGACAACTTGTTATCCCAATCTCTTTGATCAGGACCGATATAAGCGCGTATAGCAGCCAACAGTGAGCGATTTACTCGCTCCGAGGCGTTTGCCTGCGGGGAGTATAAAGCGGTGTAAATGTGTTGAATGCCATACTGGTTCAGAAGATCGTTGAAAGCCACGGATTTGAACTGTACCCCATTATCAGAGGTGATCGACTCAGGGATTCCAAACACATGAAAGATTCTCTTCTCCAAGTATTCGGTCAGCACGTTTGCGGTAAACCGTTTAATCGGCTCCACAAATGAAAACTTTGAGAGAGAATCGAGAACGACTATTGCTCCGATATTTCCGGCGCGAGATCTGGGGTATGGGCCGATCAAATCGATATACAAACGTTGAAATACCCGATCGGAGATGAGCGCTTTTCCCATTAGAGGTTGGAGCGTTTGGTTGGGAGCTTTTGACGTCTTGCACGTTTCACAATTGCGGATATAGTCCTTGACCTGTGAAACCATTTTAGGCCAATAAAACCACAACCGCAGTCTACCCAAGGTTTTACCAACCCCCCCATGTGCACTCAAAGGATGATCATGGGCACGGGTGATCACCTCCATCGTCAGCTCCTCCGGAATCCAAAGCTTCCAAGCCTGTTGTTCCTGCATCTCATCTCCTGAAGCATGATTGGTTCGTTTGTATACCAACCCATCGCATACCTGCAGATCAGGGAGTTTGTTGGAATTCTCCCTAATACGCTCTATTAATTGCAAATAGTTCGCAGACCGAAAATGTGGTGAATTAAAATCCACGTCTGCGTTGTTCCCACTTCTCTCCAAAGCATCCACCTCCGCTGGTGAATACATGCGAGATAGAGAATCCGGGACCAGATGTTGTGATCCCTTTCTGTGTTTAATGATGAACGAGAATCCTTGAAGCTTCAATGCCCATCTGGCCAGTCTGCCGTGAAGGTCGGACTGGTTCATCAGCCATTTGAGCGAAGCGTGGTCAGTTACCACTTCGAATGTTGTGCCTTCAACATACGCTCGGAATTTGCGCACTGCCTCCACCGCTGCCAGACATTCTTGCTCAGTGACAGTGTAGTTTCGCTGAGGTTGTGTAAGCTTCTTCGACATATACGCTATAGGAACTTCATGTCCCTCCTCTGTCTTCTGCATCAGCACCGCTCCTATACCATGTTGACTTGCGTCACAATGTATGGCGAAAGGCTTGGAGAAGTCGGGGCTGTGCAGAACTGGAGCCGAGGAGAGCCTCGTTTTCAGAGCGTCGAAGGCCGAGATAGCTTCCTCAGACCAGCAAAACTGCCGCTTCTTCTGAAGCATGTCTGTCAACGGTGCAGTCAGCGAAGCGTAATTTGGCACAAATCGCTGATACCACCCACACATCCCAAGAAACCGCCGCAGTTGCCTGACGGTTTTCGGCCGCGGAAAATCTTTGATGGCGTGTACCTTGTCGGGATCGGTACAAATCGTCCCGTTACCGATGATGTGCCCCAAGTATCGAACTTCCTTCATGACAAACTTGCTCTTCCGGATGTTCAACGTCAAGCCAGCGCGTCTCATACAGAGAGCCACTTCGCTTAAGAGCAGCAGGTGCTGGTCGAAGGTCTCTGTAATAAGCAGCAAGTCATCTAAATATACAAAGACTTGATGACGTAAGTGAGCAGGAATGACCTTATCCATCAGTCGCTGCATGGTTTGAGGTGCATTGCAGAGCCCAAACGGCATGGTCACAAACTGATAGAGTGGCCGACCTGGGACGGTGAAGGCAGTCTTATCCTTGGACGCCTCATCCAGAGGAATTTGCCAGAACGCATCCTTCAGATCTAGACTCGTAATGAATCTAGCCTTCGGGAGACGACTGAAAATCCCCTCGATGAGAGGTAAAGGATAAGCGTCCTTCACTGTTACACTATTCACTTTACGTGCATCAAGGCAAAGTCGCACTTTACCAGGTTTTACCACAAGGGTAACTGGCGAAGACCAGGCGCTTTGCGATTCTTCGATGACTCCCAAAGCCAGCATCCTATCAATCTCTTCGTAGAGGAGCTTTTCGATGGCGGGAGAGACTGAGAAGTGTCTCTGTTTAATCGGTTTGTTACCGCCGACATCGATGACGTGTGTCGTGAGACTTGTACGTCCTAAGCCCTCCGACTCGAAAGATGGAAAACTGCCAATGACAGCATCGAGCCTTGCTCGCTGGTGTGTCGTCAACTGGTGTTGATTGACGTTCTCAACATTTTCGATGGAACAAATGGAAGGTACAAATAAGTCCTGTGCGAGATCGAACTTGCGCACAAAATCAGCTCCAAGGTAAAGATTTTGCGTTAACGACGGGATAAGGAGGAACGACATCGATTCCGTCCGATCACGAAACGTGATGTCAGCTGACACTCTGCCTACTGTCGAGTGGCTAGTCCCGTCAGCTGTCCTGAGATCGATGCGTAATCTCTCCCACTTGTACCGACCGTCGTTAATAATTTTCCGGGCGAAATCCGAAGCTAAGCAACTTACAGTGGCTCCGGTATCAATCAGTCCTGAAACACGCTCACCCAAGACTGTGACATCCGCATACGGGCGAATATCATTAATGGGCCGACTCGTGAGAATGGCAGAGTAGTAAAGACGACGGTTGCGCATTATTCGCATCCAATAGTGCCGTAAGCGAAGAGTAGAGCGCTTCGGTTTTTTCGTCGTCATCTCTGCTACTCCGAAGATCCGTTCTCTGGCCGCTTGATATTGTTGCAGTCTTACGTGCAACGGCCTCAGAACCGAAAGCATCGGTTTCCTTGAAATAATTGGTGGTGGGGTCAAATCCGGGTAGGTCATATCTATTTTGTCGGACCGCTTCAACACGGTAACTTTCGGAGTTACTGTGGAAGACGTTGTCGCAACGCCTGCGCAGTCACGTGCGTCCAATGCAGGAACGCCCTGATGACTGGGGCTGGGCTCTGGAACTCGACAATTTGGACATACGGGCTTACGAGTGTTCGGGCGCCCGCAACCGAAACAAAAGACTTTGGGATCCTCCCAACAGTCTTCAAACAAATGTCCAATCTGCCGACAATTCCAGCAGACCAAGTCCAAATCACAATCCTGAATCTCAGACTGAGGATTTCCTGAGATGTTCTTTATGTCAACACCCTCCTCAGATTCAGCAGAATAGCTGTGTAATTGGTGAGAGAGCCTGCTTGAGAGACGCTCCTCTAAAATTTCGCTTTGCTGTACCAACTTACGCAGCTCGCGAACCGTGCTAGCCGGAAAATAGAGAAGTTGCCTCTGAACGTCGGGTCTCAATCCACGACGTAGCAACTCTACCAATTTGTCTTCCGTTAAGGAATTTTCTAGCCTATTGGCTAGCGAACGCACAGCTTTATAGTAACTGTCGAAATCTTCGGATGGACCTTGCATGCGGTCTCGCATCAGTTCAAGGATATCCCAGTCATCTAGAGAATCCTTAAACTCATGGCGAAGAGCCTCACGAAAAGAGGTCCACTCGATTCGTCCGACAGACTGGTGATAGTCCCAGTACCAATCTGCTGCTCTGTCTCTGAAAAGGGTGTGTACATAAGTACACAGCAGGCTAAAATCCCTCTGTAAGGTTGTGTTGGTCAAAGCCTCCACGCGGAACAAGAATTGGTTGATGGGCAAAGTTTTGGATGTGCCATCAAAAACCAACTCCCAGGATGCCAAAATTGAATAAACACGATCCGCTGACATGGTACTAAGCGGTCGTGCCTGGCATCCATACGGCGAATCGTCCTCGTCAGAGTCGGTAAAATCATACATATAGTCCAATCCGGATCTGTTGTCATATCGTTGAAAGTTCTCGGATCCGGACCTGTCGTCAAGTCCGTAAAAACCAACGTCACGTTTATGGTCATGTATGTAAAAATTGTCTTCATTGTGTCCATAGTCACGTCTGCCTTCAAAATGTACGGCACGAGTTGGAGCAGGCTGATGTTGAGCTGCCTGATGCACTGAGAGCGTGTTCTGGTTCGAGTCTCGAAGCGGAACAAATTGCTCTCGAACCGATCCTTCAACTCGTGAAGCGTCCGTCGCCCTAGCATCCCGCGTGGAAGGATCAACCCAACCCACAGGATCTCTCCTCGCCGCCTCATGCCACCGTCAGTCATCACGGCGTGCTGGCAGGTCAAGCTCAGCTGAGCTCCACTGACCTGGAGGTAGCGTGGAAGGAAGGCGATAAAGGTCGCGAGACCCGTGATCTCGTTGATGGGACATGTTGGTTAATAAAATTTAAAAAAAATAAAATTGGAAACGACCAAAAGGAAGTCCAAAAAAAAAAAAAAATAAAGAAAAACAAAAGAAGCGAAATTATAAGTTGCAAAAACCGAAAAGAAGAAAAACGAAGTATATATAAAAAAGAGTAAAATGATCAAAGCAAGCAAAAAGAAGAAATGAAGAAAAAAAAATAATAAAAAAAATAAGGCAAACTAAAGGAAATAAAAAAAAAAATGAAATGAAAAAAAATAAGAAAAGAAAGAAAAAAAATAATAATTACGAGGACTCCTCTCTCTCCAAATTGTCACTCCCTATATTAACTCCCGCAAAACTCTCGGATGACCAAAATGCCATCCCAACCTCATAAATTTTTTTCACATCTGTGTGAAGAAAACTTCCACACACAGTGTTTTTCATGAAGAGACAACAATCGAGTTGCTCCCCGTCGCAGAATATTAAATGAAAAGAACAAGCAAAAAGGGAACGCGAGAATTCAGTCTTCCTCGTCTGGAGTCAGAGAACAAAGTGAAGATGAATCATTGAGGACGGAATGGCACAGCATATAGCCGACTACCTCCGTATTCCATCAAGGATCCATCTCACCCGTCACTTCATCCCTACGAAGAAGAAAGAATATTTAATTTTCTTTAAAATTCCGAAACGAAGAGATAGCCGTTTCACATTAAGGTAGGGAAGGGCACTCCTCAGAAGCTCGGACGGCAATACCTTTCAGCTTATAGCCGCAAAGGCCCGTAGATCCAGAGACTTCTGGAAGGCAATCGCCTACGAGACGTTAAGTCTCAAGACAAACACAACAAACGACTAGCTCTTTTGGTATTCTACCAAGGATAGGGCAGGAAACTCTACGTTACAAGGTGGGAAAGGAAATTGAGGCTTAGGAACACTTGCTTCCGGGGAAAAAGGCGTGAAACCTAAAACTAGAAATCTGAAGACAAGTGTACGTGGAGCCTAGCCGGGAACAATATTGAGAATCTATTGATTCTCTATCCGACACCACCAAACGAAGTTGTGAGCCGGAATAGGCTATCTTCCACATGATTCAGGAAACCTATAAATAATTAATTAGGCTTGAATCCAGGATATGTTGGGCCCCACGTTGGGCGCCATTTGTAATGATAATAGTGGGGATAAGAGATCAAGTCGATCCCTTGAGTGGCCGATAACGACCTAGAGGGCAGAGCTATCCCAAAAAAACTAAACAGTTTGGCAAAATTTGACCGTGAAGGTCCGCCCACGAAGATTGCAGCTCTATCAAAGCTCTCGGTCGACACGTTCTTGCACGCCTCTGTGCTAGCCAGGCTCGGGAATGTGGGGGGGTCCTTTGAGCGCTTTGATCCCTCACGCTTCATTACTAAAAATAACGTGTCTTTACCGATGCGTGGGTCCGCACCGGATTTTAAAAATCGAATTTTACTTAGGAATTCGCGACGGCCTATCGAATAAAACCAGAACGCGAGCTAAATTGGAAAAATAAAAATAAATAAAAAAAAAACGGCTCGACCGCGCGCGTGGAGCCGTTTGTCTCCGGACCCGAGTGCCGCGATCAAGTAGTGGAAAATCCACGACGGATCACCTTCCCGATTGCCGTCCCTTCCGCCTCAGATCTTCAACGAGGCGCGGCCGGTGAGGTTCCCACCCTTCCTTGACATCCTCCGGCCAGTTATTCTTTTAGAGGATGTCCCTTTGTGTAAGAATCCCGCGGGAGCAAGGAGGAACTAAGGGGAGGAAGTCCTCAAACTACCTTAGATTATTCAAACATTATTGTATTTTTTTCACGCTTATGATCATAATACAAAGAAAGAAATTTTTAAAACCAAAAAGAAATTAAAATAAAGCTAACTAAAATGTAAATTTATGAAAAGGAAAATGAAAATAAAATAAGAGAAAAAAAAAAAAGAAACAATAAATAACCAAAGTTTAATAATTATCAACAAGAAGGGAAATAAACTAAAAATCATACAAAAAAAAGAAAAGAAAAGAAAATAAACAACCACTTACCCAAATGTCACTCCGAGCTCGGACCGATCCTTCGGGTACCTATTTCTTTGTTTGTCTTTGGAATTCAAATTATTTAAAAACTAAAAAAAATATATATAGTCCTATGACACAAAACTAACGTTAGTTCACTCCTTCTTTAGATTTCGCTCCTCATGCTTTTATGAGGGATTGTTTATACACAACGCGCAAATTTCGACACTAGACTTATTATTCATGTATTAACGATTAAGCGATTTGAATCTAATTTTGGAATCTTCGTTTAAACTACACTTTCGTTAGCACGATGTGGTGTTAGTTTTCTCGGTCGGATTCTTTCACTTTGCTCGCGAAAATCTTCACTTTATGATGAATCATCTTCTTCTTTATCCTCCGTCCTCACTCCTATCTTTCCCCCTTCCTCGGTTTCCTTTTCTCCTCAATACTTGCTGCACCTTCCTTCGCTCAATCCATCAGCCTTCTCCTCAAGATCCAAAAAACTTGCTCCTCCACCCAAAAGCTCCTCCAACCGCCGTCTTTCAGTTCTCAAACCAAACTCCCCGTTTTTTCCTTCCCGCCAAAAACCTCCTCCCAGCAACATTCTCGCTGCCTTTGTTCGTGCACCGCTTCTATTCCCGCTACATAGCCTTTCTCACTCGCTAGGCAATGTTGCGGCAACATGCGCATGCGCCTGCGGATGCGGCAAATCATTCCCCTCCTGTCAAGATCAATTCGCTTGAATACATTGAATAATGTGCAATCTGCGGCGAACTTTAAGGCAATTGCACACTATTAAATGCATTGTTTAAGCAATTTGATTAAGAAAGAGCCGAATGAAATTCCGCTCCTGTCGCGCAGCCGCGGTCACTACAGAACCTAAGTCTCCGAGGAATACATGAGAACTGGCAAGGTCATTGTCTTGTACATTAAGACGTTTCGAGCGGAGCAGTCTTTGTAAGCTGAAATAGGTTCTGTTGGCTGCCAATATCCGTGCTTAGATTTCGTCATCGTAGCTGTTATTGGTTGCAATTTTCGACCCTAGATGTGTGGTCGAGGATGATCCAGCCCGAAAAGTCAATAAGGGCAATATCTATGGCAGAAAAAGAAGACGAGAAGCTTGGAGAAGAGGACCATCTTACGAAGATTGCACTGGAGATCCAGGATGCATGTTGTACAACCGGACAGAAGGAGTAGACGGGCGGGATGTTGAAGATGGTGGCAGCCATTTAGAGATCTGGAAGTATATGTCATACAGATGGAGAAAGAATACCGTAATATTCGAAGTAGCCTTAACGAAGCATAGGGGAAATTGGGTGAAATTGTGGGTCGCTGTTTAAAAGTTTATAATCAACAAAATTCGCAGGGAGAAATCACTCCAAGTGTCGTGCCGGAGACTGTCGTTCAATTTTCAATTCTTTTCTCATAACAGTAAGAAAGTAGATCTCAGCTAACGGTTAACCAGGACTTTTTCTCGATCTCTGGGGTGACCGAGGAGGAACTACGAAAAATCTGTGCCTGTGTGTGTCTCTTGCGAATCGGTGATAATAAGGCTCTTTTATCGTACGGGATTCCAAACAGAGACTTGAAGTTTGTTACTAAAATCAGGCCCGTATGGTTCATAAGCAAATTTGAATCCTGCATGGTGAAGGGAGTGTTCCCCTCCCAGTGGAAGGGGTAGCATTTGGTCCTCCTACTGAAGATCCAAAGCCACGTGGTGCACTCTCTTCATATCATCGTATCTGTCTTTTAGACACTATAGGGAAGACGGGCTGTTTCGGGTCGTCGATCTAGCGGCTGGTCTATCGAAGTGGGAGTATGAGTTTCGGAGAGTCCGTCCTGCGGTGGATGCAATAGCAATGGTTGTAGGTTTGGCTCGGGAAGTATCGGCGGTTGGTAAGTTCTGCGCGTGATTAGAAATGTGGATTAGAAATGCCGTTGAATCGGCCAAATTTGGATGCATAATCCATAGTCCGGATAATCGACACACTTCTCTGGTAAGTGACGGATCATGGCCGGAAAGAATATATCGTTACAGCGGGTGTTCTCTTAGGCACTGTATTGGGGCCCCTGCTGTAAAACGTAATGTAAAGGAGGCAACGTTGATTGGTTTTGTAGAGACTTGGCGGTGGTAGTAGTTGGTGAAATCCATTCTACTATACGCAACTCTTATCTAAGCGGGAGTACTGGAAAACACGGTGAACCAGAGAAGGTGAGTTGGGCATACCAGCCACTCACGCTGGGGGCGCTTATAGACCAGTATCCGGTGAGGCACTATGTGATAGCGGGAATGATTCCCTTGGATCTTCTAGCAAATCAGGCGCACTGTCACTACCAGAGAAGGAGGGTGTATCCGGCCGATGTGAGCTGTACATGAGGTGGCAGCAACAGTAGGATAGCTCCAGAAGCGGCCGCTAGACCCTGTGTATTGAAAGATGAATCTAGCGAAGACACAGGGAATTAAAATACCACGTAACACTGTTCCTTACGGACACCGTGGATACAGGAAATACATTGTTGAATTGGACGAGTCCCCAGTCTGTTTCGAATGTGCCACTACACTTGAGGGCTCGGAACATGTTTTGTTTCATTGTCCGAGATTTGCGAACGAAAGAGGGAGGTTAAACAACGCCCTCAACGTAATTATCGGACCCCATATGATAAAGATGAGGCGATCGCAACTAATGCCGCGAATTGGAATAGCCTTTGACTTTCTTTTCTGTCTAAGTTGGATTATTTACTCGGCAAGAAACAAGATATCAAGTTTTGAAGTCTTCTTCTTTTTCTTTAGCCTTTGTCCCGTTCACAAGCGGGGTCGGCTAGATATCAAGTTTTGAAGTATGATATAGGGTTGAGCAGATACTTATACAAGGATATTGATGGTGGCATCATTCAGTAAACAAGGATTGGAAGTAGATGGAAAGTATTTAAAATTTGTTCGCAATGCGAATGCATTTAACCTAAACTGCAACAGATGAAAAGCTGCTGAATATCAAGAGGAGCGCCATCATGTATTCAGAGAAAGCATAATAGACCGGTACTGCAAGTATCACAGAGAACAATGTTGATAAAGACATCTAAAAGAGAAGTCATAGAAAAATAGTTTTGACATCGCGGCTCAATAACTAAGCGTTTTAGGAAGGCAAAGTTTTCTATTGCAAGCCGTAACCATCGATATACTACCAGAAATATGTTGACAGAAGCAGATGTCATATATTTAGATGGCCAATGCAAGCGTCTGTCCTATTTAGGACATGCGTATGGGATTCAAGATCAGTGGGCACGTCAGTCATAATTTTCGCGTGGTTGCAGGGTGGTGACGGCTCCAGCTTTAGCATTGCGCCCTTGAGTAGACGCAACACACCCGTAGCGTTGAGTCCCGACCTGATGTCGAGAGCAGGGTCGCTGGGGAATTTCAAATTCTCCCCGTATACCTGCTCCTCGGAACTTGCACCAAACTCTTCTCGATTAGTTGTCCAGAGGCCAAGTAGAACGAATGGGAGGACTCAAGACTAAGAAGCGTCGTCTTGGGCCATTTTAGCTATCTTCAACGTACGGTGCCAACTCTAGAGCATTCCATTGGAATGCGGGTGGTACGTGCTCGTCCGATAGCGTTTAATGCCGTGGAGCCTGTCCAACTTTGAGCAAAGGGAGAACTCAAACTACTTTCCCTGGTCGGTGATTATAATTGCCGGCACACCAAAGCGTGTAATCCATTTTCAACAGAGGCCCTCTGAACAAGATTGTGGAATAGTGCCTTTCGGAGATATTACCTTAGGGCACCTGTCGGTGATTGTGAGGCAATACCTGAGACTGTGCGAATCTCCCAAAGGGCCAATGATGTCGAAGCAGATTGTGTGGAAACGCAAGGTGGAACGAGGGAACGTCTACGTCTTTCCTCACATGCTTTGTAGTCTTGCACTTCTGCATGCGATGCACTATCTGGCCCAAGAATAAATGTCCTTATTCATGGACGACCAGAAATACTTTGCGGTGACTAAACAATTCGTTGTCCGAATACCTGGGTGCACTAGATCGAGAACGGCGTGAAGTATTTCGGAAATTGACCAGAATATATGGCCTTAGTCCCTTGTCTGAGCTCCTGCAGTATATATTAGATGTTGGGTCGAAGATAGGAAACTCTCTGAATGTATATTTAGAGTTGGTCCTGGTTGGTCGCACTTCTGCGCCTTGAGGATCGGTGAAAAATCGACGGTGGCAGGGATCTTGACCTCTGCAACACGTGACAAAGCGTCAGCAATTACGTTATATTTGACAGACATGCGTTGAATGTCGGAAGTGGACGGGCTGATAAAGGTCAAGTGCAAAAGTTGGCGAGAAGACGCTTTGTGGAGGAAATTGTAGAGTCAGAAGCAAATTGAACCGTGGTAAACGTAACAACAACTGCGATACACGAAAAGCTGCAGGAACTGGATCGAACCCAGAAAGTGCGGACAGGGGACTTAATCATGTTGGTGTAAACCAAAGTCCTCCCACCGAGGTAAGACTTCACGGCGGTCCCGGTGGGATTTTAGGCGGAGAATCGGGGGTTTTTAGTGTCTGAGAATCCCGCACACTGTTTTAACCTGGCACAGCAACGTCTTTTCAAGATTTTCACCTCAATTCATAAAAAAGAGAAAAAAAATTATATCAACATGCTTATCTTTTGAAACACCACCGTTTTTTGAAGCGGTGGAGGCGTCTGGAGCGATTTTTAACGGAGTTAGAAACAGGCTTCCTACTTCTATCTGTCGCTGCGAGGAATTAGCTGAAAATTAAACCCCATTGTTATTATATGGAAATAGCCCCAATTTAAGGGGCCATAACTTTTTTATTGTGATGACAGCTGCAATACTTCAACGGAACTAGGGAGAGGAGTCTTTCCACTTTCTCTTAGATGCCCCTTTCGATCACCTTATACTCCGGAGGTAGAGCGGTAAATTAAAATTTTTCCGTGAGGAGCTGCATGTTTTCATAGATGTTGCAGAAGGCGACTCCCTTACTTATCGATAGCTTCCTAACTACCTCTGGTAATGGGCTGAGGATTCAACTTTTACCGAAATCGCCTATCAAGATCCATAAGTGTGACACCTTACAGCTGCTCAAGATACAAAGGTGTTCAAAGAGTCCTTCTTTGGAAGTCCTAAGAACCGTTTAACCGTAGTAACCAAAAAACAGCGGGGATGAGTCGCTTGGCCTTTCAACAACCATGTGTATATCATTTTTAGAGGGACTGCAGTCATTTTCGGTTTTGCGCAGCAAATGGACAACCTTATCTTCATTTCTCTCGATGAGGCGGGCGTCTTTAGGCAGATATGCACTTAATCTGGATCAAACTTTTTGAGAAATAAAACCCGACAGTAACAACAAGGGTTCTGCAAGAGTGCTTCATTGAATCGCAATATAACCAATTCTAGTTACTTTCAACCGAAACAATGTTCAACATGGGAAAGCAGTAGATAACCTACGCATCATGCGATGCACGCAATGGATCCTTTTATCTCGGCAGATCAAAGAGTAGTACTTAAGGAAAGTAAACGGTGATAACTCCTGCAAAGAGAGGGTCTTCCCACTCACAAGCATGCAGATAGTGGCGTTATAGCACCTGATATTCGTTTGTGGCGGCAAATAATATGGAAATTCAGCTTTCATGGGGAGAAAGACCATGAAATGGAATTAATTAGCTAAATTGAAATATGTGAATCGTTAAATACATTGTTATGCAATGCTGAGGTGAATCCAATGATTAGCTCGTTTGTAGTGTGTCTTGCTTCAGTCAAAGGGTTTCCGACTTTCTTATCAAATACATTATGACGGCAGCGTATGATAATCAAGACAGACCAAATAGAATGGATAAATGTGTTAATTCTTTATGCGATTGTACGGAACAATTCAATTTTAAGTAATATTGTGTGTATCTTACAATGTTAAACGCGTTGAGCATGGCATGGTACCGAACAATCTATCCTGCGGAGAGGCTCGCAATTATACCCATGTCAGGTCATTTTTTTGCATTCGATTATACGAAATGCATTTTTTTGACGTAGATCATGCCTTTTAAGTGTGATTAACGTTTCAATTCCACTTTCTTGTTAAGCGATCTGAGCAAAATGCGAGAGATTACATCATGTCATTGTGCGTGTCTGTCGTCCATTTATCCGGCGCGCCCTGATGCGTTAAGAAAGTTGAAAATTCCTCTGCGTCCACTTTGGTGCTCCCTTCACCATTGCGGAAGTATCATCTCTAAAATACATTTTCGTGGTGATAACGTGGCCAAGGTTCCATAGTATTGTAACAGCTTCAGATATTGTTGAGCCACTCCGAACAGCGAGTGAATCAGACCGCCGAGGAACAGTTAGATCTTATGCAAATTAGAAAGGTTCAACGTCAGTGACGATCGCCGAAAACAAACAGGTAATGAGTACGTGTACATTTCAAAACAATTAATTAACATTTTGTCTTCGATCGTTGGTGAGAAGGTAGTGGTTTGGATGGGGTTACCAGGAAGAAGTTGATCTGGACTCAAAGCAAACACCATTTATTGAAACTTTTTCATAAGAAATATTTCAGTGTCCTTTCTTAGTACGACAAAGAGGATCATCAAGAGGCCGATCTTCTAGAAGTATCCTTCGGAGCAGAAAATCGGTTTTATGTAATCAACTCGACCCCAGTCGGTTTGATGTGAGCAGCTGACCAAAGGTACCGCTCCGGTAACACTTTTCCAGACCCTGCAGCAAACACCTCAATCGTGGCAGCGTAACACGTCCACCTGAACAAGATACAAATGATCGCGAACAGAGGAACGCTTACAATGTCATTTAGTGGACGGAAACGGGGTGGTGATTCTGGATAATGGGTCCTAATCTCTTGTATTTGATTTTAACCTGTCCAAAATTTGCATAATAATAGTTCAGATATATTTCGACTTTGTCGTAATTTGGGGTCTCTTACAAACATGATATTTTCACATATTTACATTTTTTCGATTGTCCTATTCAGTATGCTCGAGGGCCGTGTTAGCGGCTGTCTTACAATGTTTCAGATTAAGTTGCTTAAATTTTTGATTAGACAGTGGCGTAGAGTCGAAATCTTTTTGTCGTAAGAAACGTTGTTAGTTTAGTTTACTGGGGGGGAGCTGAAGCTCCGAGCACTCAGGCCATTGTTAGGCTCATTGTACTTTCCTCGTAAATCGCTTATTCAATGGCTTCCTATCTACTGCGCTCGCAGGCTTTAGCGACTCTGAGAACATTCTCCAAAGGCAGAGAGCGCGAATTCTTCATTGAAGAAAACCTTGCCAAGGTGACTTCGTCTGAGATCTGAGGAGGCCGGGCAGCTGTATAAAAAGTGCAGGGCCGTCTCCTCCTCCTCCTCCTCATATTGGCTGCACATAGCCAAATTTCCCCTCTCGGATTCAAACAGAATCCTTGAATTTCATCCTTCAGAGTAGACTTGACAGTAGATGGTCAGATTCCAAGGGCTGGTTCTGGCCCCACCATTGTGGATCTAGACCCTCGGCGAGCCAGTCTGTCAGCCTCCTCATTACCAGCGATGTTAGAGTGCCCCGGCACGCACATCAGGAATGTTTCGTTCAGTCCGCCAAGTTTCAGCAGCACCAGATGACAAATCCACACCAACTGGCTTGATATGTCGTTCCTATTTAGTGCTTATAATGCCGCCCGACTGTCGGAACAGATTCGATGCAGGCATTCTTGTGCTGCCAATAAGGTGGCAAATATCTCCGCCTGAAATATGGTCGTCGTTTTTCCGAGGGTTCGGGCCAGTTCTATAATAGAATTCCCGGAGAATACCCCTGTACCCGATCCGCCCTCCATGACTGACCCGTCGGTGAAGATTATTCAGTCTGTAATCTGAAAAGACTCATGGCCATTTGTCGACCATTCTTCTCTTTCGGTAATTACGACAGATGTTTATCAAGTAATTTCCAGATGACCGTGTGATTGGCCGCCTTTCCACGCCCCAATTGTATCGAATCTATATGCGTCATTGGCTGCTTTCCGTTTCACCTTGAAGTGAATAGATGGTAAATTTAGGATAGCTTCAAGTGCCGCAGTCGGCGTAGTAATCATTGCTCCAGTAATACTTAGGCAACCAAGCCTCTAAATAGGCGTTAGTAGCTTGCTGCTGTTAGCAAAGTTTAATCTCGACCGCCAGACGATGCATGCATACATCAAAATAGATATTATTATTTTGGATGCATGCATCCAGTGTATCCGTTTCGGTGAAAGTCACCAAGTCTTACCTGTCGCATTCCTACAGCACCGGTGCAATCTGCAGGATTTCTGATATTGTTATGTACGCAGTGGTTGTGTTATCAAGGATTCTCCAAGATCTATCGAGTAGGGTCTTTGACTTAAGTGCAATGTTAACAGCTTCACTTTGCAAAATAGCCCTTTGGTAGCTTATTCTGCCACGCAGGCATATCCCCTACAATGAACTGCCATCATTGCCTGCACTCTCACCAGGACAAGATGAAGTTAAAAATGAATTTGGTGGAAAGGTCTTCCAAGAATAAAGGACTGCCATATGAGGATTTTGATTCCTACAGCAGGTATGTAACTTTCAGAAGGAGAGACTGTAATATCGTCATCATGTTTCAGAGTAAAAAGGAGTTCACTCAAAGGAGAAGAGAAGAAGAAGGATATGCCTATAGTAATACCACCGTTAGAACGGAAGCTTATTCAAACGACAAACCGTATAGTTGGAAACCTCAATACCAGTAAACGTCAACTGAAGTTCACAGGAATTCGACTTTAATAATCAAACTTTAGGCAAAGCATAAAGAAGCTATATGGCAGCCAATGTTAGTTTCTGCCAACTTACTCCCCTATAGTAAAAGGGAGATGAGTTTACCTACATACTCCAATCCGGAGGCTCACTAAATAGGGAATGTGGGGAAGCTATTTCCTATGGTTGTATTGGGGACTGGCAAAGATAAGATGGGCTGTGAATCTGACGACTGAATACTACTACAGTTGTGAACAGTAACGGAAGAACCGCCCTTGATGTCACGGTCTGAAATCATATGGAGGGTAATGTCAATACTATGCAGAACATCCAGCAGTTTGAATATCGCAGTTGGTGGAACCGTTTTAAGTTTATGCCAAAAGCTTCCTTCCTTAAAATTCTGGCCAGCATGTCTTCCCGATGGGAAACTACACGCCTACTTTGGCATCCTACCGACGACGCTATCTTACAAGATCACCATTCAGTAATCCTATGCCCCTTAGTACATTAGAACAACAATAAATGGTGACTTATGTACTTAAGAACTCTAAGTAAAACTCCTGATGATAAATACCTTAAAGTCGACGCTTGAAATAGATATTTAGAGTCCGAACCTGGAATGTCCGTTGATCTTGTCCGAACTCAATGCTGTTGAGATTATGTTTGTGCATAAAAAGCATTTAATTGATAAAAAATATAACAAACAAACAAACAAACAACATACTCTCCATGCGGATATAGAGCAAATAAAGAAAGATCCAGCCACCGCAATTTAGCCTTGTGAGCATCGGAAATAGAGCGCGAGGATTCATACTCATTAAAAACCACCATCGGTTTCTCCAGCGTTGACCCCAAGGGACCAATATTTAAGTATTACTTTGAGAGGTGCATTTATCTTGAGGCTCGTGTGCAATTGGCTCCTTAAACCTTCCTCGTCCTCCACATGAAGTCCCAAATGAATTTGATAGGAAGGTCTTCCAAGGATACAATATATTGAAGCAGGACAGCCATATGAGTATTTTGTGTCCTCCAGCTGTAATGTCGTTTTCAGAAGGGCAATCCGTGATATCGTTATCATTTTGCTGCGCAAAGGGAGCTATCCCCAGGGAGGAGCCATTGAGGTAACAATCTGCGATGGATGTTATTTTAGCAATGATACTGTCAAAAGCAAAGTATTTCAAAACCACAAACCAGGCTATACAGTTGGAAACCGCAACATCAGGCAATTGTCTACTTAGTTGCTCATCATAGTCCTAATGACTCCAGCCTCAATGGTCAATGTTTATGCAAAGCACAGCAGTCCATGGTAGTCTGTATCTACTTTTTCCCTTATGGTAACAACGAGCTTCCTCATATCGATTAACAAGTTTCGTCTAATAATCTCCGCTCCAGGTAATACCAAGAGGAGATACTTTTCACCCACTTGCTCTTTGACAGCCTCTCGAGAATGCTGTTTTGAAAGCCACCCAGTAATCCTACGACATATTAGAATAAAAATAAATGACGGCATATATATTACTTGAGTACCTTCAACGAACTGCAGATGATAAACACCATGAACCTTATGGACCGGGAACTGGTCTAAAACGCTTTGAAAAGGAAGGGAGAATAGTTATTATAATCATGCATATTAAACTGGAAATCAGCAAGGGGGCTTAGGTTATTGGTCCTGATCAACGATCAACAAAAATAGAAGAAGAAAGTAACGGAGCCATATGAGCGTCGGAACCTAGACCACTAGCAACCACCGTCGGCCACTCCACCCCTGACTGCGGAGGACTACTATTTAGGTTTAACTTATCAGGATGGATTTGTCTTTGGGCCTTTGTTCTACTGGCTCTGGAGACTTCGCCAATTATACTCTTCGAGATCATGTATATTTTGAATGCTCCGTTAAGGTTTCTTATTTTGGGGCTTCTGCCTGTGACTCGCCACGAAGCATCGCAGACACTCGCAGCTTTCCGACGGTAAAGGGAACTGACCTGCCTTTGCCTATGCTAATTTGCAAGCGCCTACGTCCATACAGCAGAAAGGATCGGCCACTGATTCGGCCCGCCATCATCTCTAATATTCTTGCAGGTGTCGTGATGGTACCATCAGATTTTCGGCAAGACTAGCCCAGATGTCTTTTAAGCTTTGCTTGTCGTCAATCATCACCCGCAAGTGTTAGATAGCCGCCTCTCGCATAGCTACCGAATTCCACATTCAACATGTTTTTTTTCTTCGGTGCACTTCCGTTTTTTCATCAGTCGGGGTCAGTTTGATCCTTTTTAATTCGCACTTCACTGATCTTAATGCTTCTTCTGGCATATATCATGTTCCCGAGCAAAGCGCCAGCATCGGCGAGAATATCGAGAATATCGTGGGCCACATGTTAGCTTCTGAAGCAATTTGAAGGGCGGTGGAAAGATTAATGAAGGCGATCTACAGCCTGTTGAGGAAGGACGGGCTTCGGAGAAAAGTAGCAAATAATGACACGACCGGCAGTTCCGCGTGCCCCGTGGCGGTCGCGCGTGACAAGCGAAGGAGAAAGATGGGGTTTTAGTGATTGAAAGTTTCACTTTCCACCTTACTATGCGTAAAAAAAGACTGACAGACAGACAGACCTTAAAAATGAAGAAGTTGCGAAAGACACTTTAAACAGAAAGCCATTGAAATAGTAAAAAAACTTCATATCAGTTTCATCCAGTGCAGAGGTAAATTCGTTAGATACTGCTTCGCATCTTCAGTTTTCGATGAGGCTGTTCGTATCGTCGAGGTGATATGACATCTTATGAAGTTGCTTCGATGAAATCGTCAGTGGATTTCGATGTAAGGCTACTTTGATGTATGGCGGTTCTATTTGATAGCTCGTAATATATATGGATGGAGGATATGGACAACGAGACCATCGTGGCATGTAATACTACATGTCATTAAGATTTGGAGATGGAGGTGTTTACATGAACCATAATTCCACCAAGAACATCAATAACGAAGGTAAAAAATGATCGGCTGAACCAAACCCGTTCAGGAGGTACTCCAGGATTCGGAAATGAACCCATTCAGGAGAAGCTTATAAGAAAACTCGATAAATGGTAAAAGTGGACTGTGTGTCAAATCAATAATTCGGCCAAGATGCAAAGAGGGCAGGGCTCGATTTCGGAAGGGCCTTTCAACCAGTTTGGGGCAAAACCATTTGAACAGTTCAAGCTTATTAAGAACAAACTCAACAAGCACCAAGCCATTAAAAATATGGTCAGAACTGCTATGATAGGAATCAATGGGACACAGGAAGAAGAAGATATCCCAATGGAAAGCCACAAACTGCCGGCCAAAGAGTGTTATAGGTGACCTAAATAATACTATTAGCGTGGACCTTCGGTCAAATTAGATAGTGCAGAGAAAAGGACTGGAAACCCAATGGAATCAGCAGGCGCCTATGAGGAAAACCGGCTAGTGAACCTTAAGTCCATCCTCCAAGGTGGAATGGAAAGTAATAGACTCGCATAATTTAGTATGCGAACTACTAGTGTATGGGCACTGATATGAACAGAAGAGGAAAGGATGCAAGCCTATCCCAAGACAACCCGGAGAAATATAACGATACAATTAAAAAGATCAGAACGGATCCTGATCTAAATTAATTAGGACATAATATTAGGCGAACTCGAAGAAATTATAATAAAAATTTTATACTGAAATTGAAAGCTCTGAAGATTAGCGAAATTAGTTACACGTGCAACAACTTAGGTGAGGCCATTTCCATTACAGAGTTTGTCATTCCTTTAATGAGTAAAGTAGAAATTGGAGAAACCTTAACGTGCTGGTAATGTAAGTTTCAGAAATTATGCCTTCATATACAGATATCTACAACATGCCATCGATATGTCCGAAGAAAAGAGAGGCCTGAATAGTAGACATATTGGCACAGGTAAGTTGCACCCATAACTCGAAAGGATGACATTTGGGACGGAGAAATTGAGCTGATTTGAACCAACGTTTAGGGCAATAGAGCTGTTAAGGATTTGTTCCTTCTTAACCTTAACGAGACGGGACTTATCTTTGAAGGATACCACATTTTATGAAGGATAAATTGAAGCACCCTTTCCATAGTTTCTAAAATTAAATAGACTGAGCGAATAGAATACCGCTTACACAATCAAGGTGAAAAACTGGAAACTACATACAAAAGAAACGCCACTGGATTTCCCACCTACAATTACACCAATGCAACCATTCTGTGGGAACCGTTCTGCAATTGTTCGATAACTTTCAGAGATACGTATGTAGATACAAAGCATTTAGTGCAGACCTTATTCTTTACATATTTGGGAACTGACCCGAAGATGTACAAATGGACGGCCGCACACTATGTTATTAATGATTTCATTCGACCTGTGCTAAGCAAATGGACATTAACGTTTTTATTAATTGTTGGTTTGAACTTTAAATGTTTGGACTCTTCCAAAACACTCCACCGAGCAGAGGATACTGACCTGGTTTTCAGCTCAGCCAGGCGGAAAATTTTATCACATCTCGCGGCTTACAGACCGAACTCGGTCCGGTTTCCCGGAGAAAGGGTTATTAGTGTCGGTTATGTTGGTTAATTCAAACAATAGCAAGTTTAACAGTAAATGGGGTATAAAAAGATGGTTAAGTGGTACAGCTCCTAATGATGTTTTGCTATATGATTTGGAAAAGTTTGCGAAATGTCTTCCGTTTTGTAAATTTTTAGGTTAATGATTTGAGTTTCCTCCGAAGTTGTTTCTAAAAAAAGTTACTGTCTTAACACGTCGTACTCTTCCTTCGCTTCGAACCCGTCAACCCAACTTTCAGATATTTTCACCAAACTCCATCTGAATAAATCCCTTCATCGAAAAACAAAACTTTCTAATTGTATTTGGACCATTTTCATAACTTCTATTGTTCGATCCTCTGCAACCCTTTCTGTGAAAATACATCCTTCTTTCACAGGAAAATCGGGAATATACTATTCCCAGCACTTAAGTGAAAAACTTGCAACAAATCAAAATTTATAGACTTGACGGCACGTGTTGGAAATCGTTTCTTTGTCGCCCGGGAAAATTTTACAATTTTCCCATTTATAGGAAATTTATTTTGTGCCAAACAACACGACAGCAAATTCGATTCGACCCAACAACAAAACGAACTTCTCTAACCCAGCTGGGGTTTGGGGGTGGAAGTGAAGGGTGCGTCAATTTAGAGGGCGTAGCGGGCCAGCGTGTTTCTTTCTTTAGAAAGGTGTTGTAGGTAATGCATTGAAAATTTGTTCATGTGTTGTATTCAGTGGAAAAGTACATATGCTAGTAGTTGAAGCAATTCGTAGTCATAGAGGAATTTCCATGAGAAGTGAAATGGGGAATTTTCCTGTAGTGATGTTTCGGAACCTTTGAAAAGTCATTGGTTTTAAATAGTATGCTAGAAACTAGGGGTGGAAAAGAATATCGAGTGAAAGTTAGGTATGCAAATTTGGAAATAGCGATTGAATCACAATAGAAACATTTACCTTTCTCATGGTTACCGTTGTCTCATAACCAGAAAGTTTGGTTGATTTTTCAAATGGACTTGTCAACTAGAATTTTCCGACCGGGTTGCAGACAAAGGGCGTTCTGTTTCGTGCTCTAAACCCTTGACGGTAGGACTCAAAATAAAACCTTACTGCTATGATATGAAAAGCCTTATTTTGAGGCAGCATATCTAGGGGGCTTCACCGCCTAAATTCTTCCCTTTGTATACCCTACTCATTCACTTCCCTCCGGGAGCAGCACTGAAAATGCAAAATTTACCATGATGATGTGAATGAAGATCACTTTGACACGCCATAATTGTTAAGACGAAGGGGGCGGGGTAGCCACCCCAATTTTTCTACGGGGTTGAAGGGGGTATATCTCCCTTCCTTCTCCAAAGCTTTCAACCTATGGAACGGGTGGGGTTGAAAGGCAGTGTCATTGACATGAAAATTCAAACAGAGTCGCAGATTTAATTTTAGAATATTTGCTACTTCCTCTTGGATTGTGCATCGTCATCATCAACGGCGCAACAACCGGTATGCGGTCTAGGCCTGCCTTAATAAGGAACTCCAGACATCCCGTCCACTAATTCGATATCCCGAAAAGTTGTCTGGCGTCCTGGCGTACGACATCATTTCATCTCAGGCAAGGTCAGCTTCGCCTTCTTTTTCTACCGTAGTTATTGCCCTTATAGATTTTCCGGGATGGATCATCCTCATCCATACGGATTAAATGACCCGCCCATCACAACCTGTTGAGCAGGGTTTTCTCCACAACGCGGCGGATATGGTATCTCTTATAGATTTTGTCGTTATGTAGGCTACGGAATCGTCCATCCTTATGTAGGGGACCAAAAATTCTTCGGAGGATTCTTCTCTCGAACGCGGCCAAGAGTTCGAGATTCTTCTTCTTACGACCCCAAGTTTCCGAGGAATACATTAAGGCTGGCAAGATCATTGTCTTATACATAAAAGAGCTTCGACCATATGGTAAGGGGTTTCGAGCGAAACAGTTTTTGTAAGCTGAAATAGGCTCCCTTGCCTGCCAAAAACCCTGCGCAGATTTCGTCGTCGTTTTACCCCCTTTAGGAGAAATTATCAACGGTCTCAAAGTTGTAGTCTCCTTTGACCAGTGCGATTTGAGGTTTACACCAAATATTTGGTCTTGCCTTCATTGATATGCAGCCCGAGATCTCACACCAATCGCCGCCTGCCGATCTGGATGAAGGCAGACGGAACTTCTCGGGTTATTCTTCCCATAATGTGAATATCGTCGTCATTGGGTGGACTTGAAGAGGCTGGTGCCTCTCGCAATTACATCGGCATCCCAAATCACTTTCTCCCTTGTTTTAGACCGTTGTTGATGTTGAATTGTCTCGAGAGTGATCCTGCTGCTTTTATTTGACCTCGCGCATTAGTCAGGGTCAGTCTAGTCGGTCTTATTAACTTCGTCGGGATATCGAATTCTCTTATGGCCGTGTCCAGTTATACCCTGGTTATGCTGTCATAGGCGGCTGTAAATTCGATGAAACTGATGTCCATATTCCAACAGTTTTTCCATCGCTCGCCACAAAGAAAAAATCTGATCTGTTGCTGATTTGCCTGGAGTGAGGCCTCTTTGGTATGGGCCAATAATGTTCTGGAGTATGGAGCTATCCGGACCAACAAGATAGCGGAGGATATCTTATAGATGGTACTTAGCAACGTGATACCTCTATAATTGCTGCGCTGTGTGATATTTCCCCTTTCAGGTGTGAGACAGATAATGCCCCGTTGCCAATCGTCAGGCATTGATTCGCTGTCCCATACCTTGAGTACAAGTTGATGGACCACTTGGTGTAACTGGTCGCCTCCATATTTAACCAATTCGGCTGTAATTCCATCGACTCCTGGCGACGTATGATTTTTAAGCCGATGAATTGCACGGACTGTTTCTCTTAAACTTGGTGGTGGCAATATTTGTCCGTCGTCTTCAGTTGGCGGTACCTCCAACTCGCCGATGTTTTGGTTGTTCAGTAGCTCATCAAAGTACTCAACCCATCGCTCGAATATGCCCATTCTGTCGCAAATCAGATTTCCCTCTTTGTCTCGGCAGGATGAGCATCGAGGTATATAAGGCTTCAACCTGCTGACTTGTTGGTAAAACTTCCGCGCCTGGTGCGGTTGCTCCCTGTACTTTTCTAGTTCACAGACTTGTTGGTTCTCCCGGGTTTCCTTTTTCCATCTGTGAAGTCGCTTCTCCGCTCGACGGAGTTCGTGATAAGTCTCTGCGCGTGCCCGCGAACTTTGAGAATGCAACATTACTCAGTATGCGACATTCTTCCGTTCTGACATTCATCAAGGCTGAGAGGTGGCGGCGTTCAATCAGCACGTCGTCAATTTGGTTGAAAGTGGTCCCGTCTGGAGGTTCCCACGTATGTTTGTGGACCGCTTTCCGCGCAAACCAGGTACTTCCAACAACCATTTCGTGTGACCCTGCAAGTTGAATAATCCGCAGTCCGTTATCATTTGTAAGCTATGCGAGCCAACGTATCGCCTAAATACGGGCTCATTTCCAACTTGGCTGTTAAAATCCCCAAATATGATTTTGATATCATATCTGGGACAGGCTTCGAGGGTTCGTTCTACTGCCTCGTAGAAGGTATCCTTCTCCGACTCTGCAGTCTCCTCTGTAGGGGCGTGAACGTTAATGGGGCTTATATTTCTAAACTTGCCTCGCAAGCGCAGAGTGCATAGCCGTTCGTTTATGTTTTCAAAGTCGATAACAGCAGGTTTCATTTTTTGGCTGACTAAGAAACCTACTCCGAGCACATGGTTTACTGGATGGCCACTATAATATATGGTGTAGTGGCTCTTCTCCAGGAAGCCGGTCCCTGTCCAACGCATCTCCTGTAACGCTGTTAAGTCAGCCCTATGTTGGGACAGGGTATCGGCTAGCTGCTTATCGGCTTCATCTCTCTGCAAGGAGCGCACGTTCCATGAGAAAATGACCAAATCGTTATTCCGTTGTCGTTGCCGGGTTCGTTGTTGTATAATCCGTCCAGTCCGAGGCTCCTGTTGTGGCTTCGTAACAAGTTGTTTTCCGTGTAGGGTTGTTAGCCCTACCCAACCCCCAACCTGGAGGACCAGTTGGTACAATTTGTCCAGTTTTTAGGCGGGGAAGACTCGCCTTCATTCTTCTCCGTGTGTCGCATTTCGTTAAGAAAGAGCTCCCAGCGGTCACCACGTGGAGGTGGAAATAGGGTGTGGTAGTAGAGCTGTTGGTGTTGGTTTAGCAGGCATTTCCCAGGTTTTATGCTGCATCGTGGGTGCCAATCCATGTTTCGCCCTGGGGCTATACTACCCTTGGACCACTGCCTTACCTTTCCCTTAAAGTAGTGTGAACTAAAGTGATACCTATGTGTTATTTGCTCCCTTCCATATATCCACAAACATGACAGGGACGTAAAATATATTGAAAGCGAAAAGCCGACTAGTTTACTCGTCAGCTTTCTGGTGAAATCCGTCTCTAAAGCTACCCAAACTTGGAACAAATCGTAAGTCACCTATTTTTAAGCGGGTCCATTGTAAGTGACGCAAAGTTCTGCTCCGTTCAGTTTAGGAATGATCTAAGCGGTTTTCATCCTCAATATGATTCAAACTTATATTATGTTTGTGCTAGAATCTGAGAAACATATCGGTAATCTCAAATCTTTCTATGATCTGATCAACGGTGTTGACTTACTAATGTATTAAGGGAGAAAGGGCATCCCAGGAGTAAAAGATCATTTTACGATGATATTCATCGCATCCGGTTGAGTTCTATCTCTCGTGGATGACATACGAGTAGATAGTTTCCGTAATATTTGAATACCGCCTAGCTGCCGGCAAAAATTAAATCAGCTTGCCAGTAGGCGAGCTAGTTGGAGTTAATTTGCCCTTACCCTTAGCGCTTCCCCTGGATTGACCACTGTCAAAATAATAACAACATTCTGGAGGAAGAACATTGGAATTCACCTCTTCTTGAAAAATCCAATGGTTTTCAGACGGGGTTTCTTGGCCACACTTTGCCATTGGATCATACACACAATCCAGCAAATAAAGACGGCTCAGGACAAGCTCCTTTTATAGGGTATTCAGTTCCTATCGTCAAGAAGCGTCAGATTAGTTTTCTTGAGAAAAGGAATCAGTTGATAGTACGCAGCTTCTGACCACGATGGAATAACCTGAGGTATGTTACGGTATATAACAGAAGCGGCGACAGAGCGTTCTTCCGTGCTGGTAGAAGCCCATCACTTGAGCACGTATCATATACCTGGAGCTTTCATACCGAAGACAGCCATACGTGACCATAAACCCATGAAGGACTTTAGGCCAATCAGTCTTACCTTCGTTTCGGTGAAGAACCTGGAACGAGTTTTGGCCATCCATGTAAGAACGCTTATGGAAACATCACTTCTTTTCAACGCTCAACGCGCCTGCTTCAATGGAAAATTTGCGGAAACTACTGCGGATATGTGAATTTGCCGGTTAGAAAATCGCAACGTATACTTGCACTTCCTTCCACGGCCTTTATATAAAAAGAGATGACTTGCAGCTTTTGTCCAAGGCAGGGACAGCTCGTCAGACTCTGCTCGCTTTTGCCTCTTATATCAAATAGATTGTATCAAACAACGATGTTAACATTGGCTTCGGGAGTCAGCATACTGGAAAATGAGGCCCCAATCTTAATGCAAATCCCCAATGAACTACGCAGGATGTAGGCTGGCCTTCAGTAGAAACTTTGCTACGGAATTTCTAATTAGGGCGGACCGTGAGACTGGCAATGTGTTGCGAGGTTAGGGCATTGTATTCTTCAACTACGGATCCGAAATCGGCTTTGGAATAGGAGCAAGAATTATCTGGATAGATACAGAATATGTATTTGGATCATACAGGTTCTAGGGTATGCTAGCGTCTTACTGGCCATACCAAGGCTTGTTAGGCTACATTTATCTACCTATCAACTACCCGACGCATTGGGATTAGGGTCAGTATCACTCATTGGTAAAAGCCAGGCTTCTTGAATTCGGTTCATCTAAACTTGCACCAGAATGGGCCACAATCGCGCATAAAGTCCAATATCTTGCTAAATCGAATATCTTAATCGATCAAGGAGAAACTTACGCTAAAACCCCATTCTCTTCTCCAAATGCTTTCCGACTGTGCTATTATTGGGGTGCGGTCTATGTAGTTCTCTTCCTGCCTGAGTACACCACGACCTGTTAAAATTAAGGTAAACTTTTTGTTGGACTAGTACTGGAATTGTATGATAGGTCTTCACTGATGGTTGATAAGTTGTCAGCCGACTCTGTTTCTGAACGGGACAAATGCAGAAGAAGAAGAAGAAGATAGTTGATAGATAGATAGTCAACTCGGAAGTTCAGTTTAGCTTCGAGATCATTGCACATGTCTGACGGGGAACTTGCCTTTCCCGTGCTATAGCAGAAGCAACGGGCAACAGCTTCTAAACAATATGAAGCCTACTGTTGTCGCCAGATTGAGTTTCAAACTATGACAATGACAATGCATCAAGGGACGGCTCATTTACAATTAGCATGATGCTCAAGGTCGAGTTGACCAAGAGGGAATCACAGATTCCTCATTGCCGGAGTTATCTAATCCACTCTACAATAGGAGTAGTCGTGCTAGTCTTGCTGAGGTAGACTTGACTCTTGCTTACAAAATGACACTTCATGTTTGACACCACATTTGTATCCACACATATCGTTGAAATGACAAAAAGTTTGCACTATCTATGCATATATTTGCATCAACTAAATTGCATCATCGAAAGAAAGTATTACGCTAGAAAGCAACCCTACCTTCACTAGACAGTCCCTCCCCATTTTCCAACGTCTACCAAAATATTTCACATTTATCTCGTTAAATTTTGCGAGTTTTCTTCGGTTTTCCTTTCTTGGGAAACTGTTGTTACTTTTTGTAATGTTCTTGGTGCCGTTGCCAGTTACAAACGGTAACAACGAGATGTCGGTGTAAATTTATGATACTTTGACTGTAATAAAAGCCTGGAAAGCAATAGGCATATCGTTCTTTTTTATATCCTTCCACTTTCCTGTTTCTTCAAAAAGGCAAGAGGTTACGAAGATTGCTATGTACAATAGTATTGTTAGTCCGGCAAAATGCTTATAACTCGGGGATGAGATCAGAACGAAATCTAGAGCGAATTGAAAGTGATGTTGTAGGAAGAGGGTTGATTTAATTTTATTTTTATGTTCCATCGAAAAAATGCAATAATTTTAAATTATTGATCCTGGTGTGTGTACGGAGGACGCACGGTTGGTGTTGGACGGAAATCGATTGGCCGGATCGAATCGTGGCACCACCGCATTTCCGGGATATTTTTTCTGGAAGGAAGCACCGCCCAAGTTTTATTGCTCCGAAGTGAAATGGACCGGAACAGTATTTGCGGACATAAAATATCCTTTGTCAGACTTTTCTGCCAGGACGGGTAAACAGAGTGTACCCATATGTTTGGGCCAATAACGATTAGCCTTTTAATCCTTAAATAGTCATAAAGTAATAATGCGTTTGTGACTAGCTACCTGTAGAAATCATACACATTTGGTATGTGAAACGAGGGACGTAAACGCATCAAATGAGTGACTAATCGCCATGGATTTAGTTTCCATTTCCTAATGCTGTTAAAAGCTAATATCCTTGTTTAGTGATAATTTTTCCATCTCATTATGAACCTAAGTTAATCTGAGCCCAAGATACAAACCACAAAGTAAGGATGAACTTATCATTTAAGCGATATTGTTATTGTACAGGATTTTGACGGGTTAAGATTGTTTACTTTCAATAAGGATTAGAATATTAATGATATTAGCAAACTGGTGGCCAGATGGTGGGAAAAATTGAAATTCCCAATTCATTAATCGGCTGCATATGCTTCAGATTTTGCAGTTTTGATTGTCGTGGACATCAAGGGTGTTACTACTTATATAGGTCCGGAATTAGCCTTTGCGTTGCATTAGACAGAATCCTTTTCGTCTGATTTTTAGACTTACCGATAAAAGAGACTTGTTTGCTCCTAAATGCTAAAATGGTGGTCACCTTAGTTCAGTGACGTCTCAAACGTTAGGTTTTCGTTAGTTAGGTTCTGTATAACATTTAAGGAGTTTTTTTAGTTCTTATAAAAGGAGTACTTGGACTTTTGCTTCCTCATATTAATTATTAAATAAGGATTGCAGGTTTGAAAATTTATAGATTTTTATTCCAGGCTGGCTTCAAATTGTTCTGGAAAAAGTGCTTGAGGGAAGACTTACCCAGATTGTTTACCACAGGGAATATGGGAGCTCAGAGTTTAATATCAGTTAACACTTTCGGCATTACAAGTGGATACTCTCATTCGTGCTAGGAAAGGAACCTACAGAAAAATTAAAGTTGAGTTAATGCAAGTAGGAACAAAGATTGTGACCCCTCGGTGGGTTGTGTACTTTTAGCGGAGGCTAAAATGAGTTACTAGTGAACTTTTCATTTATATCCCCTTAAAGGCGCAATTTTTTAATACCACTCAAAGACGCTGAGTGGTGATTTGCGAGCTTAGCAATTTCACTAAGATTAGGGCTTTGATGGAGTAAAATGGCGCTAGTGAGCAAGAGGAGTACACCCCGCTTCCGAACGGGACAAAAGCTGACGAAGAAGAATATAGCGGACAACATAATGCTGATAAAAAAATGGGCAAAATAATTGGGAAACGTGTCACTATATGAAAGTAGTCAACCTTATTCGTGGGACAGAATTTGCGTTTTCGAAACCAATGGCAAAGTGCTGACTACAAACATTCGTTGCGATATGACCATTATTCAGGACCAAACCATGAAAGAACTTTTCGTCTTAATATATTTCCAAATCAGGCAAATGATGCTAAAACATTGTGAAAATTTAATGGAAAGTACCCCTAGGTTCATGCAAGATTTGCGGTATTTCAAGTTGCTAACTTACAGGAGGTGTTAGTTCGATCATTGATGTTAAGCGTTCTTGGGAGTGATGAGCAACTAAATGGGGGACCGGCTCCGTTTGCTTCTGGTTTTATTTTGTATTAGAAAAAACCAATATGCTCAGCTTCCTGGCTCCATCCTTCAAGTTAAGTTGTTACTTTCCTAATGAGTTGGTTAATTGACTTGGTTAGTTGGCCGAATGCGCCTTTTGCCAGTTCTCTGCCTATTGCGTTATTATCCCCATATTACATCGAGGTACAATTTCAAAGCAATTTCAAGTCCAAAGTAGTGTCGTCAGGGCTGTATTTTGTCACTGATATTGCTCCCTCCCATTATCGGTGACATCTTCAATGCTGCTTTATCTGGAGGATATGGGGGGTTTCAATAGAACAAGGCATTGTCCGTGCATATTCTCTAATCGAGTCGTGGATCTTTGCAAGCAATTATAGTTTTGGATTAGGAGGCAAGTAGGGTCGCACTGAAGAAAAATACCAACAAAACCGAAGTTTGACCAGAATTTTGCGAGGTGGTAACCAAGTGGACCAAGCAGCGCCGAAAACAGGAGAAAACCAGTAAGAACAAAGTAAGTTGAATAGTGGCAACAGCGGATCCACTATAGCAAAGTTGAAGTCGACTGCGACATCAGCGTCGAAGAAAAAGATAAAAAGTAAACCACGGTCGGAGGCCATTCTCGTTAAGCCGAACGAAGGGAGATCTTTCCCGGAAATTCTTCGAGAAGTCCGCAACAATGCCAAACCGAAAGATGCTGGGGTAGATGTTAAATCTATCCGGCGGACTCGAACTGGCGATATATTTGTAGAGCTTGGGAAGACTAAAAAGAACAGTACATTCTGTGAGACAGTCCAGCACCTTTAAAATAAGGTATCTGGATTGTCTTACTAATACGGAAGAAGTGGAGGAGTGGGAGTGAGGCCTTTCAACTCTAGAGGACACAAATTCGCTATTATTACTGTCCCTGAGAAGACAGCAAGCTAACTCCTCCATTGCAGAATAAGGCGGAGGGCAGTTCCAACCCACTGCTCTAAGTGCTGGGCATATGGACATATAGCAGGAGCTTACGAGGGCAGGACAAAAGCAGTTTATGTTACAAGTGTGGCGAACCCGTGCGCAAAGCGAAGACTTGTGATTCGGCAAAGTGCTGTGTCCTTTGCAAAGACCACGGTCTGCAAAAAGAAGATGTGGTCCATGTTCCCAGTTCTGGGCATTGCCAGGTCTGCAAGGAAGAGTTCCAAAAAGCGACAAGTCAATCACCATTATCCACACCCTGTAAGCAAACCTGCATTAGAGTGCAATTGCAGATGGTGCAAGAAAGAAGAGTTGAGTTGCTGCTTCTCAGCGAATAGTACTGAGATAGGAGCTCATCATCGTAGTATGCCATCTAGGTGAGAGACACGGTGAACTTATGAGTGCGGGCCCATGGTCGAGGGGGCTACTACGTGATCATCAGTACACTTTCTTCGAAGTGAAAAATGACTCTTCCCAATGTTCTGCCTACCGATAGGAACATCGTAAAAATTGGCGTGGCAAAATTTATCAATGTTTCCTAAGGGGGTGAATCAGTCACAAGACCCAGGCGCAGATAGGAGAACTGCAACTAAACTACTAGTTCATTCAACAATGCGTCTTATTACCGCAGCTTGTAATGCTTGGGCTCCCAAAAGGAAACTGCGTTCCAGGAAATTACTCGTGTATTGGTAGACGGCTGAAATTCCAAGCTTACGAAGGAATTGCCTCAGACTTCAGCGGATTGATCAGCACGCAAGAGGCGAAAACGAGGCCACGCTTAAAACAGCAGTGGTAAAGTGGAACTCCGCCTTGGGGTCAACAGACAGAAGGCACGCTTCTGACCGGAGCTAATTAGCAACGTAAATAAAAAGAGCCATGGGGCCTCGAGTACAAGCTGGTTTTCAAAAAACTTGGTGTCTATCGTTCGCACTATTCTATGGAAGCAGCGAATGTGGAAGAAATTATGTAGGTCCCTTTTCCGGTCCTCTCCATCTGAATTGACGCTGTCAATGAAGGAATGAGTACTGGGGAATGCCCACATTTTACTGAAAAGGAACTAGAGGAGGTGACCCTCTCCATGAAGAACAAAAAAGCGCGCGGACCGGACAGTATTCCCAGCGAAGTGTTGACACTTGTATGTATTGTATGCGTATTTAACGTATGTTTTACGGCGGCTATTCCCCCCCCTCCCCCACTGCAAGGTTGCGAGACTTGTGCTGATAAGCAAGGGTAAAGACGACCCAGTAGCAAACTCCGCCATGCTTTTAACGTAGTATGCTGGTCTCAAGCCCAGGTAAAGGAGGGGGGTTTGAGGCAACGTACTCTGTACTATCCTCAGTAAAACAGAAATAAAATGCTGAGATCAGGAAAAGAAATAAATAGAGTATAGTTGAAGTTATTCCACTATGCTAAACCCTACCTGATCTCTCTTGCATACAATGTCGTTACAAACAAGATGATCTGATTGACGAGCCGACCCTGAAGGCTGAAAAAAAAGAAGAAGGAAGACGTATTATCCACTTAGAATGTTGGGCACAGCGGGGAAGCTGCTTGAGAACCTCCTCAAGCCACGACTGACTGACGCGATTTGCGCTGCTGGAGACTACTCACCAACACAATTTGGTTTTAGAGCAGAGCGAGTCACAATTCATGGCATGGAGTAGGTGGTCCAGGCGGTAAAATTGGCTGAGGCATACATTGTCCACTGTCGGCGGGTGGTGCTCCATGTGACCCTCGATGTAAGAAGCGCCTTTAATTCTATGAGGTATTGCGACATGCATGAGGTATTAGAAAATTGTTTCCGTACTTCAGGTTACTTATTACGAATATTGAGGGACTATTTAAAGGACCGTGACGAGATCTGGGAGGACAGCGCAGAATGAAGGTAACATTGGGGGCGGCTCAACGACCTATCCTTGGTCTGGACTTTTGGAGTAGAGAAATAAGGAAACAGTCGCTTGTGAAGAGATAGCCCGTACTCTCTGCTCATGGTGGCATTTTTAGGGAATAGGATCGAGAGGTAGATGGACTGCGCACACACGGTTGTGCTGGCTATTACCTAACCCAGTTGCTCAGCGGACGCGGGTATTTTCAATCTTACCTGCACACAATCAGGAAATCACGGTCGCCCGACTGTATTTATTGCATGGACGTGATGGATGATGCCTGTCACACCTTTTTCTTCTGCTGAAGGTGGGAGCGCCATCGCAATCATCTTTCGATGGAAGGGTGTCTTGGGCCCCCGGACACTATAATTGAGGCCATGCTGCAGAGCGAAGACACCTGAAGCCGAATGGCACGTTACATTCAATGCATTCTTAAGAAAGAAGGTGATGGATAGGAGAGATACCAGAGTAGTTGAGGCGCCCTGAATCCACCGGGTTTTGCTCCTACACTAAATAAGCCTAACCTGAGGTAATCTGTCAAACGGTTCCGGGTGAAAGCCCTGGACGTTCTAGGGTGGTATTTTAGTCGTTAGTCTGTTTGAGACAGGAATCCGGCACTTTGTGCATAAATGCATCATCAGGGTATTCGAATGAAATATTACGTTAATAGTCAAAAAAAGTTCTTCCTTTAAGTCAATGATTTCATTATTTTCTAAGGGCGGAATAAACTTGAATAAAGCAACTGACTTAAGGGTTGTTTTTTAATAATTAAATAAACACGGTTAGTCCAAAGCAGCCGTCTCTAATATATGATAGATTAAGGAGGAGTTATGATTCCATTGGTGGCAATACCATAAAGTGAAAAATACTTATTCAGTGAGGTTGACGAGTTGGTTGTCTTACGGATTTAATTCATGAAGGTACAGCATTTGTTTTATTTCTGACATGAACAGCATATACATACCTGGCGTTCTTTGTGATCGACGTATTAACGAACGTCTCAAATCTAAAATTTAATGCAATATCGTCCGTCCTGCCGCTCTTTGAGTGAAGTTTATAAAAGACAATGAACGGCGTGTCGCGTTAATGGAGACTAGGATGAGGATATTCGCGATCGATAAAGGTTGCACCGGACCTGAAAAAATTACTGGAGAGGGATTTTCCAAAATTATTCTGGACATCGAAGTTGACAGTAAGCAACGAAAAAGCTTCCCAACTGCATCCAGATCAGGCAAACGACAGAGTAAAATGACTCAGCGGATCACGACGAGCCGAATCCGCATGTTACTGGAAAAAAGGATAAAGAAAAAGCAGCTGAGCAGCATATACCCTCAAGGTGGAAGGAATTGACTTTTTGATATTTCTAGGAAGTACTATACAACTTATTAACATACAAGCTTTGAAGTAAACCCCGTTGAAAAATAACCACGATGCTTTTGTGTTTGTGATCTTAAGTTCATTAAGGTGTTTTTCGAAACCTTAGTCCTTTATAATTTTGACAAGGTTGCGTGCCTTAATATTGCTTCAAGATGAAAGCATAATAAAATGTCGATCAAATTCCCTTTTCTAGACAGTATGTAGGTCGGGTTCATCCTCTTAATTTATATTTGGGATTATACTGCCATGACAAGATGCATGCATCCGTATCCCAAGATCGTCCATCAAAGCCCAGTAGCTGAACAAATTTCCTGTCAAAATTTTCAATATTTCCAGGTTTATTTGAATAACACCTCATGCATTCAAATGTCCACAGCTTCATACCTTTCATCTGATGCTTATAATCATAATTCAGAATTAACTCTCAATAAAATTTTTCACATTTAATCGGTTTACGCGCAGCAGGGGTCCACTAAAAAATTTCTGTGTTTTGGCTATTTCGATTGTAAGAATGAAAATTATATCATGGTAAGCTGCTAAATAGAGATGTAATAGGGTCTAGTTAGGACCCCGGGTGGTAGTGGCTACTATTCAATTCGTTTCCCATAATATCCACGTCTGAATTTGAATTGGGATGACCGTTGAAAAGATCAGAAATTGTTTCTTAATATCCGCATCGGGCAGCTGGCGAATGGTTTTATGGCGATTGTCTTGCTCAGTGGATTCAAGGTTTGCTTTGTTGACTCACTGTGAGGTTTTAAAACCAATGATTTATGAGTTAATTTCATTTTGTAGCAGTTTCGAGCGTGTCATAATTTTTGAAATACTTAGAGGTGTTTTGTTGATGGTAAGACCTTTGAAGAGTATGATTTAGGCGGTGTAAACAACACGGTTTTTCTTCAAGGAGTTATGTTATGTGGGCGTATTTTAGGGGATTTGACTAATCTTCCAAAATATTTGATAAGCATATTGAGAATTTATAGGACTAAAAAAAATATTGGGTCACCCTTGAAACTTATGCTCTTTGATGAAAATGTTTGCTTGAATTAGTCGATCCGCTGGTAGCCTACTTCCCGCTAAAAGTCATTTTAGATGTGAGGCTAGAATAAAAGTATCATTTTTATGCTTCTCCCTTGTGGGGTGCAATGTTGCATCTATCATATACCATGAACGTTGCATTGAAAACGCATTCCTACTTCCCAGATTCGCACAAAAAGTATCTTATTTACGACATCAATATCAATTTAACATCATCATCTATCTAAAATAGCAATCAAATAAATTACAAAAGACATACCACCATCAGTCGGTATCGGCCGCCAAGGGTTTTAATCGGGACACAAATTACGAACCTTTTTGGGTTCTTAGCGAGACGAACATTATGTTAGCGACAAATATTATTTCCTTTCATATTTCTACGTTTCGATGATGAATGCTCGGCTTCGTCAGAGCCTCAAAACAGACGATCTCTTGCAGAGACATTAATAATACGCCGCCGGCCGACCGATAAAACTCAATCATGTTCTATGCAACATGGTTATTCCTATATAACGTGAACTATATGTTGCACAACATTAATTCCAAAAACATATTCCTGGTCAACCTGATATTTATGTCAATGGTGCATGTAGCTTTAAGGTACACAGTAGTGCCGGTAAATATCTTCACTGATATTTAAAAACGTTTTCTGAGGTTTTACATTTGACCATGTTTGACAGTATGTGCTAGCTGGTCCACATAATCGTTTCACTAAGGAATTTGCGAAATTAGCGTAAAATAAATTAAAATTCCATTGACCAACTCTAAAGTAGGTTCCAGGTTAGCCAGGAACCACTGCATGAGTGAAGGAATAAGCATTATTAGCATTATAACCACGAATATGCGCTATTATTTTAAGAAAATGGTAGAAGCTCACATAAATAAGACCTATTGTGGAGGAATAAGTCCTATAACTCCTATGTATCTTTCAATGAACTTCTTCACAGTAAAGTGCAGCTCCCTAGGCGACTAAGGCTGCTTAAGCGATGGAAGCTCAATTGGAAAATCTGGGTCGTACATTTTTAAAACTCCTTAAAGGGGCGTACTCTATTCCCCTGTAAAAAAGTGTATAAGCATTGAAAATCAGCCAAGTCATCTGGCTTATTTCATAAGTTCCCAGGTTTAGCCAGATATTTTTAAATCGCGCTTATAAATCCGAAACGAGACTCCTTTAGAACATACCTCGAGGAAGTGGAAACTGAAAGAGAGACTTCAAAGCTATACAAGGTCTTTAACGTAATTAGTCGGGAATCCTGAAGAATTGGTGATTGAATTGAGGCTATTTTTGAAAAACTAAAGAAGCATAAGGAGGGCTGGAATACTACGAGATCAGTGGCTACTAGTGAAAAAGTAAAAATTTCTATAAGACCTCAGAGGATTTTACCGTATCTGACATGTATTGCACCTGTCCAGTGATGCCAAAGGATGGTATGGAGCACCTAAAGCAATTTCTAGAAAATATCTTTAAGAGAAGCCTTACTTTGTATCTTGGCAGAAGTGTAGGGTAGTATTCTTGGCAAGAGCTGAAAAGGAAGACTATTCAAACCCAAAGAAATTTGCAGAAAGTAGCTTGTTCCTGCTGAAATGTCTAGAGAGACTCATTTCCGACAAGGCACTTATTTCGTACCAGTTAAATGAAAACCTATTTGCTTACCGCCGTGGGGTTTATTTCTTGGTATTCAAAATGAAGGATACAGTTCTGAGAGATAAGTACGCCATGGGCATGTTCGTGAACACTAAAGGGGCTTTTAACTACGCGCCTTTTCAAAAGTTTTTTGATATTGCTAGAGAGCATGATACTATTGATGCTTCAGTTGAGTGGATCTATGCTTACGCAGGGAGCATATGCAGATGACGTGATTGTATTGATTGTTAATTGAAAGCTTGAAACATGAAATATATAGGGCACTGTTGAGTTGATTGACATGGGCCTTTGGTAGGAATAGGATCGAATTATCTTTAAAATGTTAATGGCATTTTAAAAGCTTTTCTCAATAATTATCGGTCATTTTTAAGGGGGTCATCCCGTGTGAAGGCCGTTTTTTGCCTTTTTTTGAAAAATTATTTTGAAGGACTGGATAAAGATAGAAGCGTGATTTTTTCACCATATGTTTATTGATATCTCTAGTATATGTGATAAATTCATTCATTTCAGCTTGATTTCGTAGCTAACTTTCGGAATAGGTGTTAATGTATGCACCCATCTCCAAAAAAAGTGTTTTTCTGCTGCCACGCTGGAGGACGCTGTATTCATCTGAGGAAAAAAAGCTAAACGGCATTTTAATGTGGACAATATTCCACGGTCCGCAAACTAGGATAATTGGAAAATATTAAAAGGTAAATTTTTGGTGGGCTTTTAAACTTAATTTTTTGGATTTTGGTGTTTTTTTACGGCTTTTTTTATGAATAAAAAAAACGACCCGTCCGATTGCAATTATCCTAGTTTGCGGACCGTAGAAATATGTACTAAAGAAGCCGTGAAAATTTCAAAAAATTTGGTTGGATAGATTTTGAGCTATGGTGGCAGCCGATTTTCAAGATGCAGTTTCGAGAAAAACGCATTTGAAAATTTAAATGTGATTATCAACAGTAAAATTTTAGCTCACCATTAATTTGCTATACCTGGTCCATAGAGAACACCCTCCGTTTCTTCAAAAAAGTCTTGTAAGGCCGATTGTTGCTCTCTAGTGTCAATTGTGGCTCTTTTAGTGAGGTCAGTCGATCGTCGTTCGGACCGCCAAATTCGCGCTTCATTACGGCGGTCGGCATAAACCTGACATATGTGACCAACTTGACATCCTATTGTCACTAGGATTTTGAGAATGCCATTGAATCCTTCATTGAAAATAATTACAGCCAGAAAAGTGGCTATTTCTACGACCTTGGCCCCAGAATGAAGGTGTTTAGGAGCGAAAGTTCAGATCAATGCATTTAACGTTTCATTGTTATTCTGGGTCTCTGCTCCTAAACATCTGTTCAAGAGATCATCTCGTGACAAATCTCCGTAGGTTGGTTTGATGACTGTTTGAACTTCTTCAGTCAAAGATGCCTTCTCGTGGTGGAAACTATCCAGTTCTCCTTTAGCTTCCGCTTTGCGCCATTTGCACCAACTGTCCTCGTCTGCTGGACAATTTTGATGCTGAGGATTTTCATCTGTAGAACATTTATGGAAGAAAGTTTCCCAAATAGAACATCCATGTTCATGCTTGCTAAAAGTTTCTTTGCTGATGTTGATGCGAAGTCCTTTTTCTTTTCTGATAAGTATCGATTCCCATGAAATACTCGTTTTTTAGCGCGAGCATGACGTTGAACGTTAAAGCGATCTCCCTTCATACGATCCATTTAAAAAAAATCACTGAACACACGAACAGCACAATACTTACAACAGAATATAACCGAGTATAGCTTGAAAGCCATTCAGTGCCCACTCTAGACTGGATTCTCCTTTTTATTCCAAACAGCAAATAAGTTTAGACAACTGATTGGTTTTCCATCTTTTTATATTTATACCTGTGTTCAAATTCATAAGGCTCAGGTAAAAAACTAACAGGTAAAAAAAGATTCGATGCTCTTTCTCATCGAGTACTCTAACCGCAGCTTCAAACTCCTTACCTGTTTAATCCTGTAATTTCTGAAGGACTCGGAATATCGGAAAATCCCTTCACCCACATATTCTCCACTATATATAGATACAATTCATGCAAAAAAAAAATCGATTTCTCCAACCCGAGACACGGGATGACCCCCTTAAGTCCGCCATAGCTCTCCGTGGCTTAATTCTCCAATTTCTGGTAGAGTAGTTTTGTACCAGATCTTTTCGATTATTCTGTCCAACACTTTCAAATGATTTGGCATCTATTTAGCTACCTATATTTTCATTATGTACCAAACGTTCTCTATTAGGTTACGGTCCACACTATTCCTGAGCTATTACAAACATAAAACACCGAAGTGATCCAAGTATAATAATTCTTTGCCTTTAATAAATTACCAAAGATAGGAAAGTTGCAAATGCGAGTTAAGATTCAGGATGGAATTAGATAAAGAAAAATTGTTACTGGAAAATTGCGCTCGATGATGAGGAGCAGAATCATCTTGGAAAATAATTTGATCGTTAAGGAAAAAAGCCCTTGGAGGGCAGGTATAAATTTTTCCGCCAATATGTTTTTATAATCATCAGCCTTGGCCGTCCTCCATTCGTTGAAAAGCGTTCTGGTGACTCAGTGCCTTAATGTTCGGGAATATATTTGTCACTATAACGCTCCCTGGTCCATTGGTTCATCGCACCGAGAAATGTTGGACTTCGATTCATCTAGGAAGATTCCATTCTTCCTGAGTAGCCAAGCGCAGATGATGTATACAGAGTTTAGCCAGTTTGAACTTTTGTCGCACTTGTAGAAATTGACAAAGTACTTCTCAACATTCTGAGCCATTTTGAAGGGATTTTGGGAATTACAGTTGTTGTTGGCTCTTGGTTCTATTTTGCATGCCCTGCGAATTGGGACTTAAGAATTCACTCAAAGTATTCCCTGCTTGTCGTAAGAGGCGACTAAAAGAGATAGAAATTTAAGTTTGTATGTGGCCGCAAATCGTTTGACGGTGTTGTGAAGGACGACAATAGTCGACTTCTCATCCACGAGGTGGAAAGAACACGTCACCACGGTTCTTAACTGTATTATATCCAGTGAGGTTCTCCTCTTGTAGTTGAAATGGCTAGTCGCCGTCACGTGCGGATAAGGACTGTTCCTCTAAATAGAAGAAAAATCATTTTAGCCATCAGTGCTCCCAAATGGAGTAAAGCTGCTGGGCTTGACGGTCTCTCCGCAGAGTTAATTATTGTTGCACTTGCAGTTACTGCTGATCTGCTGCTTCCACTCGTATGGAAATCTTGGGAATCCGGGACCTTTTCCAGAGAGTGGAAGAAGAGGATGTTCGTGCAGATCCCGAAGAAGGGCAGCCATTTGGAGTGTGACAATTGGAGAGCTATCCCTGTCGTTGGAAAGATAATAATAATAAAATAATTCTAGAAAGCATCAAAGAACAGCTCGAAAGCTTGATCGACAGAGGGCAAGCTGGTTTTATCTTCGGATTCTCCCGCATTGATCACATCAATATCGTAGGAATCATTTTAGAACAGTGTACGGAGTTCAGATATTCGCTGCACCAGCTCTTCATCGATTTCGGGAAAGCTTTCGGTAGTTTGGGCAGGGAGTATATCTGGAGAGCTCTGCGCAGGAGGGACATTCCGGTGAAACTAATAACTATTATCAGAGCCACATTCGATGGCGCATGCACTGCACCGAGGTCCAAGGAGGAGTCGGCCAGGGTTGCATTCTGTCACTGATATTATTTCTTGTTGTTACGTTATGTTATGTTATGTTATGTTATGTTATGTTATGTTATGTTATGTTATGTTATGTTATGTTATGTTATGTTATGTTATGTTATGTTATGTTATGTTATGTTATGTTATGTTATGTTATGTTATGTTATGTTATGTTATGTTATGTTATGTTATGTTATGTTATGTTATGTTATGTTATGTTATGTTATGTTATGTTATGTTATGTTATGTTATGTTATGTTATGTTATGTTATGTTATGTTATGTTATGTTATGTTATGTTATGTTATGTTATGTTATGTTATGTTATGTTATGTTATGTTATGTTATGTTATGTTATGTTATGTCCTGTGTGGAGTTGCCAAATCTCCCATCAGGCGCGTCCCTTCGTGCGGATAAGGGAATGCTCGGCGAATGTGTCATGGGCATGCACATGCACGCATCCGGAGATGTGCGTGTATGGGCATGCTTATGCGCAGGCCGGGTAGGTGGGAAGTAAACGCCCACCCGTGGATAAAAATTGGCTATGGGAAGGACACCCAGAAATTAAACCAAATATGGAAGAGGAGAAAAGTAGTTTTTTTACGGTGCAGGGCTTCGGAAACCCAGTGCCGACGGTTTTTGGGAGTGAGCAAGCGGGCTCCCGGCCGTCGATATCCAACGACCGCAGTGCCTCAGTAGTGGGAAACTTGGCTACTGTGGTATCTAATGCTACAAGAGATAATGGTGGAGTGGAAATTAGGTCCACACCGGATCCTTTTAGGAGGAGTTCGAAGCTTGGGAGATCACCACCGAGAACAATGGTTCTTTTTGGTAGTCGAGATTCGTCGCGGGACTCTGAAAGAAATACGAACAGTCCCTTAATCGAGATCATTCCTTGTGGCGCAAGGCACGAAAGCAAACGGGAACATACCGGAATGGCGTTCGTTACACTTGGGGAACGAATAAATGAACTGTGCGAGTTCATCAAGGAGAGGCGGAATATCCACCAAAATATTCGAGCCTTGATAAGAGGCATTAAATTGTCTTATATCAAGGCCCTCGAAGAAAAGAATTCCCAAGCGTCAGTTGGCAAGGTCACAAGGGAAACGCAGGTGACGCCTCCCCGTGATAAAGCAGGCGGGAAGACAGGAAAACGGGCTAGAGACGGTACCAGCGAGCCTCTTGGACCACAGCAAGTCCCGAAGAAGAAAAAAGCCTCTTCACCAAAGAAGGCGGAGCCGGCGAGGGTACCCGCGAAAGTCGGTAATCTCACGATTGCAGCCACAACACCTACAAAAGTGGAAGAAACCAACGCCCGGAGGCCCGAACAATGGACTAAGGTGAGCAACAAGAGAAAAAAGGACAAAAAGAAGCTCCGCCCGGAAATAATAATTATTTCCAAGAAGGGAAATATGTCCTATGCCGACATTCTCCGAAAGGTGAAGTCAGACCCGGAATTGAAGGATTTGGGGGATAGTGTGAGCCGTATCAGGCGAACACAGAGAGGGGATCTGATGCTGGAGTTAAGTAAATCCGCCGACAAGTCGGCTGATAACTTCCGCGGGAAGGTGGAGAGTGTACTTGGAGAGGAAGCTGAGGTAAGAGCTCGGAAACAGGAGATAGTGGTTGAATGCAAGGACCTAGATGAAGTCACCTCGCGGGAGGACATCTGTGCTGCGTTAAAGCAGCAGTTCAACCTTGGCGATATAGACCAGAATGCCATAAAAAGGATGAAGAAGGCATATGGTGGCACACAGACCGCTATTATTAGTTTGCCGGCGGAATCAGCTATTAAGTTAATTACCGCGGGCAAGGTAAGAGTAGGTTGGGTCGTGTGCAGGCTCAGGGAGCAAATATCTCTAAAGAGACGCGTCAGATGCCTCGATTTCGGCCATTTTGCGGCGGCATGCACTAGCCAGCATGATAGGTCGAGGAGTTGCAGGAAGTGTGGGGAAGAGGGCCACCTCATCAAAGATTGCACCGGAGATCCACGGTGTATGTTATGTAGTGGGAAAGAGGGCGTGGACGGCCGGCATATTGCGGGAAGCAGCAGATGTCCGGTATATAGGAGGGAGCTGAACCGCACAGGCAAATGAGATTGATACAAATCAATCTCAATCACTGTGAGGCAGCTCAGGACCTGCTCTCGCAAACCATTCGAGAGTCGAATGTCGATGTCGCGGTTATTTGCGAGCCGTACAGAAACTACGGCGGTGTGACTTGGGCGGTGGATGCGTCTGGCAACGCGGCAATCTGGGCGTGCGGAAGACAGGCCATTCAGGAACTCATGGCCCCCCCGGCAGCCGGTTTTATAAGGACGAAGGTCAACGGTGTCCATATTTACAGCTGCTACGCTCCTCCTAGTGCAACCTTAGCGCAATATGAGGAGATGTTAGACAGTCTGGTGTTGGACGCTAGAGACCGCAGCCCTAAAATTATTGCGGGCGATTTCAACGCGTGGGCCCTGGAGTGGGGAAGCCGATCGACGAACACCAGAGGTCAAATTCTGTTGGAGTCATTTGCGGAGCTGGACATCGTGCTGGCCAACGTTGGATGCGTGCCCACCTTTCGAGGAAGAGGGTCGGGCTCGATTGTTGACCTGACATTTGTTAGGACTTCACTGGTGAGGGAGATGGCTTGGCAAGTGAGTGAGCACTACACCCACAGTGACCACCAGGCCATCTTCCTCCGCATTGGGAACCGGGGAAGCAGTCAATAACGCTCTGGAGGTGGAAAGGCTAAGGCGGTTGGCTGGTCTATCGGAGCTTTCGACGAGGAGACGTTCCTGGCCGCATTGGAGGGAGCCCATGATCCAGATGGAACAGCGGTGGAAAGGGTCACACAGCTGTCTCAGCGTGTAACCGAAGCATGCGACGCTACGATGCCACGACGACGTTTGCACCACGGCAAGAGGCCAAACTACTGGTGGAACACGGAGATCGCTGCCTTGAGGTCTTCTTGTCTCCAAGCGAGGAGACTTTCCCATAGGACAAGGGGAAGGTCGGAGCACCAGGAGCGTGAGGAGGAATACAGGGATCTGCGAAGCAACCTTAAGAAGGCCATTCGGAGAAGCAAGCGGGAATGCTACCAGAAGCTCTGCATGGAGGCTAATACGAATCCGTGGGGTACAGCCTACCAAGTTGTAATGAAGAAGATCCGCGGGCGAAAATCACCTCAGGTGACATGCCCACGGCTCTTGTTGCAAATAATTACAACTCTTTTCCCGCAGCAGGAGCAGGACGAAAGAGAACCCCAACTGGTAGCTCAGCAGGACGTCTTCTCGATCCCTGATGTTACCGAAGAGGAACTTTGGGAAATCTGCAGACGTATTGGGGACAGCAAGGCTCCGGGATTGGACGAAATTCCGAACAGGGCTCTGAAGGTGGCGGTCAAGGCCAGACCAAGGTGGTTCGCAAGTACATTCGAATCGTGCATGGCGGAAGGAGTGTTTCCCGCCCAGTGGAAGAGGCAGAAACTGGTCTTGCTACCGAAGCCTCGAAAACCACCCGGCGTGCCCTCTTCATATCGCCCTATTTGTCTCTTAGACACCATGGGGAAGATGTTGGAGAGGGTGATATACAACAGGCTGCTCCCGTTCATCGAGCTTGCGGGTGGTCTTTCAGAGCGGCAATATGGGTTTCGGCGAGCCCGTTCTACGGTCGATGCAGTAGCAAAGGTCGTGGAATTGGCTCGAAATGCAATGGCCATGGGCAAATGCTGTGCTCTGGTGACGCTGGACGTCAAAATTGCTTTTAACTCAGCGAACTGGGGCTGGATTAAGGGCGCTTTGGCCAAACTGGGTGTTCCTAGCTACTTGGCTCGGCTCATCGAGAGTTACTTTTCGGACAGACTTCTCTGGTACGAGACGGACGACGGGCCGAAGGAGTATATTGTGACAGCAGGTGTGCCTCAAGGTTCTGTATTGGGACCGCTGCTGTGGAACATAATGTACGACGGAGTGCTTGGCCTTCGCGTGCCGGAGGAGACAACGCTGATTGGTTTTGCGGACGACTTGGCGGTAGTTGCAATTGCAAAGCATCCCGAGGACGTGGAGCTTTATGCAAATGAAGCCATTCATACCATCAAGTCATGGTTCCGAATGGTCAAGCTGGACCTGGCGGACGAAAAGACGGAGGCGGTCCTCATTACCAACCGTAGGAAGAACAACACGGTTACCATCCAGGTTGGTAATCGTGAGGTCGTCTCAAAATCGGTTGTCAAATACCTGGGGGTGATGATCGATGCCAAGCTGAGTTTCAAGGGACACTTGGATTATGCGCGAGAGAAGGCAGCAAATGCCAGTTCATCCCTTGCAAGGATGATGCCTAACGTGGGAGGGCCGAAGTATAGTCGCAGGCTACTCATCGCGGGTGTGGTGAGGTCGATCCTGCTATACGCGGCCCCTGTCTGGGCGGGAGCGTTGAACCACGCTGTCAACCGGAGGAAGATATGTTCGGCATACCGGCCAATTGCGCTAAGGGTGTGTAGCGCATTTAGGACGGCGTCGACGGAAGCAGTGTGTGTTATCGCAGGAATGATCCCTATAGATCTTCTAGCGAGCGAAGCACACTGACTCTACGAAAAACGGAAGGCAAATCCAGCCGAGGTGAATGTGGATTTCCGAAAAGCCATCAGGAGAGAGTTGTGTGGCAAGTGGCAACAACGGTGGGATAACTCCGACAAGGGCAGGTGGACCCATACATTGATCCCGTGTATCGAGAAATGGGTCAACCGAAAGCACGGAGAATTAAATTACCACCTGACACAGTTCCTTACGGGACACGGTGGCTATAGGAAGTACTTGCATCGCTTCGAGTTGGACGAGTCTCCCAACTGTCCTGAATGCGGTGCTACACCCGAGGACCCGGAGCACGTTATGTTCCATTGTCCCAGATTTCTGCAGCAGAAAAGGAGGTTGAACAGCATCTTAGGGGCGGACATCGAGCCCTCCAACCTGGTGGAAGAGATGTTGAAGTCGGAGGAAAACTGGATGGCGGTAAATGAGGCAGTAGCTGTGGTGCAGACAAAACTCCTGGAGTTGGATCGAGCTCGGAAGGCGGCGCGACGGAGACGTGACATGGACGAGCTGGTATAGCGAACCAGAGCCTCCCCCGCGAAGTAATACTTCACGGTGGTCCCGCGGGTAGGGGCGGAAGAGTGGGGGTGGTTTTAGTGGGTGTGAATCCCACACACTGCTGCAACCTGGCGCAGCAGCGTCTTTCTAAGATTTCCACCTCCATCCATAAAAAAAAAAAATGTTATGTTATGTTATGTTATGTTATGTTATGTTATGTTATGTTATGTTATGTTATGTTATGTTATGTTATGTTATGTTATGTTATGTTATGTTATGTTATGTTATGTTATGTTATGTTATGTTATGTTATGTTATGTTATGTTATGTTATGTTATGTTATGTTATGTTATGTTATGTTATGTTATGTTATGTTATGTTATGTTATGTTATGTTATGTTATGTTATGTTATGTTATGTTATGTTATGTTATGTTATGTTATGTTATGTTATGTTATGTTATGTTATGTTATGTTATGTTATGTTATGTTATGTTATGTTATGTTATGTTATGTTATGTTATGTTATGTTATGTTATGTTATGTTATGTTATGTTATGTTATGTTATGTTATGTTATGTTATGTTATGTTATGTTATGTTATGTTATGTTATGTTATGTTATGTTATGTTATGTTATGTTATGTTATGTTATGTTATGTTATGTTATGTTATGTTATGTTATGTTATGTTATGTTATGTTATGTTATGTTATGTTATGTTATGTTATGTTATGTTATGTTATGTTATGTTATGTTATGTTATGTTATGTTATGTTATGTTATGTTATGTTATGTTATGTTATGTTATGTTATGTTATGTTATGTTATGTTATGTTGTCTTTTCCGAGGGACCGGGAGGAATTCAATGGACAATCTTTCCTCAAAAACCTCGACTAATCTGTTGACATCTGCTTACCCTCCCACTGGGATGCCATGGATCTTAGCCAAATGGCTCTGGACGAGAGAGAGGGAAGTAGATTTGGACTGAAGATAAATACCAAGATCTATTAATGGGCAGAACAGCTGCCCTGTCTAAAATTTGGAGATGCAGTTATCTCAACAGCAAGATTAAGTTGTGTGCTAGTATTCTTTCTCATTTTTTATATGGGAGTAGCGTATGTTTCTCAAAAGCTCCAAATCTGCGTCAACACCTATCTGGGTCGTATCATTGGATTACGCTAGCATCACACTACCTCAGCAGCACAGGTCTGGCACTCGTATGAACTGTCATCGAAGACGGAAGTGGCAGTGTGTGGTTACACTTTAAAGGGGGGCGATTGCATTGCAGGCTACGCCATGCAGTGGAATCCACTTTCCCAAGATAGTGGACCAGTGGGTCGCCCCAGGAGCACTGGCCCCAGAACAGTAGAGGACGAGTGCGAGCGTCTCGGGAAGTCGTGGAGGGAGCTGAAGCCCATGTCAGCTGACCGTGAACGATGGCTCGTAAGTGTGTTTGACGCGCTATACCCCACCGAGGGTGAATGTCAATCATATAGATTCTATTTTTCGGCTTCGAACATCAGCCTTTTCTAATTTCACTCACTTTCCTCTCATTCGAGATCCTTTGTGTTTTTACTCTTATCTGTTGCGTCACACTAAAAACACGTAACTGGCCAAAATTTTCAAAGTTTTATCTATTTTTGCTGGAAAAGTTACTACCTGTAAAATGATGGTCTTCAGGCGAAAGTATGTGCGAGCTTATTGAGGGACAAACGGGTTGTTGAGGGCGTTGATGAGTGTTTTAACTACCTCGAAAAATGTTCAGTAGTATTGTACTCGTTTGAACTCTATATTTCCTATAGATGCAGTACGGAGGAACTACTCCGAGTATCCGGTCACTGCGGACTAGCAGGGAACGAAATCTCAAATCCCTTACTCAAAAAAGTCAGCGTTTCGGGTATAAATATTTTGTATTCATCTTGTATGAGCAACTGCCTAGGCACGTTTTTCCACTCCTGCGTTACTAATGATACAGAATATTTTGCCTATTACCGTATCTCCTCATATTTATACTTTACCCCACGCTCGCATCCCAAAGTGCAACAAATTTATGTGAAAAGGAAAATTGGGACCTTCTATAATTTCGTTAATAACGGTTAGGCTGCCTTCAAACTTATTAAGTCAGGTCTAAACCGGATACCGGTTGTTGGGCTGATTCGATTTTTGGTCCCTTTTATTTTCTAAATATTAAATTTTACACATTTTATCTTTTAATTGCTGTACCATAATGTAGGATTTTTCCATTAAAACCATTCCTGCCCTTTCCATTACCATTGAGTATTCCGTTGCGTGATGTATTTAACTCTCTCTATTACACTCTTGACAAAGCCTTCTAAGTTCGTAATGGCAGTTTTTCGGCAACGGAGTTATTAGTGTGCGGTATGCGAAACCCCTGCCAATATTCAGGGGAGCCTGCTTTGTGAGGTAAATCTACCAAGTTTAGAAATAGTTTTCGTTATTCAATAGAAATTATTATTATATAAGACGAAATATTTGGAAAGCAACTAATATTTCCCTGATGTCCTGATTCCATAACTACTCTTTGAATTTTATTAAACCTTTCCAGCTCAGCCTTTTGAGGTGTGAACAATAAATGTCTGTCAATTTAGGACAAAGAGGACAGCACAATGTATTATCAAAGATTTCCTCCAAAGATCTTTAAGAAGTATGAATTTGACATTCCACATACCGATATTATGTTCCACTCCATTGTACTACTCCTCTTTGCATCCATAATTACGATTTGTGGATAATTGTGATGCGCTTAGGAGTTAAAGATAGATAACGAACGTAGTTTACTAACTAGAACTGCAGTAATAGCTTCGTTCGTCCAAGGCACTAGACCGCTAGAGAAGCAACAGATTGAAAATACCGACGCAATTCCGGCGGATGCGAGTGGCTCGGTCCCTTCGCGCCGTGTTCCCCACACCAGTCGTCACTTACCTTCTGCCTGCCATAAAAAGAAGGTGCACAACAACGCGATTTCACAAAATCTTCACAGGCAAAACTCGAGGTTTTCAAATCCTCATGTTTTGTTCAAACAAATAACATAGCAACAAAAAAATTTAGGCTGTACTTGTCTGCATGTAAATAATGTAGCCCACATCTCACTATTTCATTACCCAACATATATACATAATTTTCCATTACACTAATCCGCTAGACAAACTGCATACAATTGTGTGTTAGCAGAGAAATATACACAGTATTTCAGATACAAGAAAAATTGTTAATTATTATTTTGTTTTACATATTTGATGAATGTTGGGTCGAACTCAGCGACGTTGACAAGATTTTGGTTTTATATGAAATTCAGATTTTTTCGGAACCAACTTTGCTCCATTACGGCGGAAATCTACATCTTAACCAGATCTTAAATTGGATCAGAAGGAGCGCTACACGATGGTAATTACCTTAACTTGACGATGAAGTTGTATGGTAAATGTCGAAGAAGGCATCGAAAACATAACTACCCCGAAATCTAAAGAAATATAGCGAAAGAAGTATCTCGACGACATGCAAAGGTTCGTCTCTATAGTAGGCTGGCTCGGGAATGAGAGGGGAGTTTCTTTGGATACTTCGGCGGAATTGCACTTAAGTGCTGTTGGACCTGCGCAATTAGCTTTTCTTATCTTTCTTTAAGTGTTTTAGATAATTCAACCCTCGATCTATCCATAGGGTTATTGTGCCGTCGCCTGTTTTTAGGATTATTACCAGTGGTGTTATTATTAGTCCCGGTCTATTATGTATCCCTGTGAATAGGCTGAAAATTAAGTTATCATTCTATCAAATTTCTCAGTTGACTTATATGAGACAAATTGGATTTTGTGGCTTTATTCGGAATATAGGGAACAGTTCCCACCTTCTGTATCGATCTCTGTCTATAATACTGTATGTAATATATTAACAAAAAGAGAAGCATCTGCAATTAATTAACATTTCTGCGTGTTATTTTGTTGTCTAAGCTTTGCTTCGCTATTACTCTAATTGATATTGCGCAAATCAAATGATCAAATAATTCTGAAATGCACTATAAAAATCATAAATGTCGCAAATTTTGTGGTCCACTTGCATATATGCACTGAAGCACACTAGGCCAGACCAAATAAAACCAAAGCAACATGTGCAGCACGGCGCAGTCCGGCAGCTTTTCCGAGGTCCAACGCAAAAGAAGTCCTTTATGCGATCAATTAGCGAATCGATCGTTAATTCACCTTTACAAATGCAAGTCACGATCGATCAATGATGAATTTTTCAGTTAATAACTTTGTCATAAATAAGTCATCAGAAAATTGTGACATTCGAATGCATTTTATGTAATAGGCATGTTTGCCCGTTTTTGGACATGCGACCAACATGATGATTGAAGAACTGACCGCTTGCAGTCCATGCAGTCCCGTCCGAAACGATCGATGGTGGGAAAAAATCGATCCGACGGTAGTTAGACATAACGAACCGGCGGAATACGAAATTGATTATGATAATTAGGAGGAAATTGAAAATGATTCAGAATGGATACCATGTGGGGCATGCAGAGGAGTTATTCCAGAAAAAGCCGCCAACGATACGGCGGGGGAGAACTGCTCTGGCTAGGTTCTTAGATAATGAAAATTTATAAGTGATGTAAAAGTGTAGATAATTAGCTACTTTGGAATTATCAAGCGGATAGCAATGGAGCGCCGGAATTACCTTACAAAAGACTAATAGGAAAATAACCCCAATATTTCTGGGAGTCTGTAATGATTACTTATCACCTTCGTTAATCATTTATTGAATAGGTTCATTACCGGAGACGAGAAGTGAATCTCACATAATAATGCTATGCAGAAATAAACGTAAGGTTAGGGAACCAGATTTGTCCATGGCGAACCTACTGTAACGATCATATGGCCTCTAATTTTTACCAACAAAAATCCTGATATTACAAAATTTCTTAAACAGGAAAAATTGCATAAGTGCTGTACAGATCTGTTTGGCTTTTGGTAAATCTTTTCGATGTATGGTTTATATAGGGTTTTGCTAGTCTAATTCAGAATTTCGCCAACCAAATTCAGAATTTACCAAACTAATTTTAGACTTTTCCAAATTAATTTCATACTTTTCTAAACCAATTTCAAAATTTTCTAAAGTTTTATACCAATTTCCTACCACTGGCTAAGGCGAAGCTGGGATTCTTTGGAAAAAAATAAAGCCACGTCGGACGCTTGACGTCCTACAAACATGAAACAACAATGACCCTCCCTGCGGCTGAGTTGCCTGTTTTGCGGAATGAGCATACCCACTCAATTTTAATTGAACGCACCCCAAGGACTGAATAGAACTCATACGGCTATGAACTTTATTGAGTTATCAGCCAGTTGTCATTCGCGATATAGTGGCTTGATTTTTGTTAGACTTTTCGATTGGGTAGTTTCTAGAAATGAGTCCGTGAAAGAAGTGATTAATTTCGACCTCCCGCATTCCCCACCTTTCTAAAAAACGTCAAAACTAAAACCGAGTTCGAAAAGTACTAATCGAGTCCTCTTATTTAATATCCCATATGACTATATTTGGTGAAAAAAAATGTACTCCCCTTCTTGCATGGATTGAGACCCCCGCCCCCCGTAAATGCGACATATAATTATGTAACTCACTGTATGCGTGAGCGTTCACAGTTCCCACTTTTCCACCAAATTTGGTGTCAATCGTCATAACCGTTTCCGAGAAAAATGTGTGTGACAGATAGATAGATGATCACCCCCGAAATCGACGTTGGTGAAGGAAGGAAACGGGGAAACTCCCGGAAGGGTAATAAACAGTTTCTAGTGCCCAGTGGGAAAAACAAGCAGAGGAGCAGTGTCAAAATACGGATGGATCATCGTTCGTCCTACTCGGAAAAAAATAATACAGTTATCCGAAAATGTACAATAGTGCCAAGAACGAAAATTGCCTCGAAAGAAGCAAGCGTTACTCAGGCAACACAAGTGATTCCTTCAAAATCCAAAGAGCGGTAAGCTTGAAAGGAAGGGTAGGGAGGGCGCGAACGATTCTTTTGGATCCTTGCAGTAGCCGATTGGCAAAGGGGAAGGCAAACAAAGTCACCAAAGTCATGCCAGCTCGAATCGACCCAAGGGAGATAAAACCCTAAAAAGGAACCAAAGAAGAATAGACCAAGATTAGCGGAAAGAGAAATGCGACACGTAAAAGAAGATTTCAGCCCGAATTGATTATCAACTCGAAAAAGGTGATATGACATATGCTGATATCCTCAGGATGCGATTCGGAGCTGATGGTCTTTGGAGAAAACGTCAGCTGAATCAGATACTCCCAAAAAGGAGATTTGATGCTGGAGCTGAAGAAGTCTCCGGGTAAAACAGCTGAAAATTTCTGCGGCATGGAGGAGAAGTCCTTTGTGGAAGAGGCATAAATGTGGGTCAGAAAGCAGGAGATTGTGATACAATGCTCAGGCTACTTGGTTGGCAAGATCTCGCAATCAAAGAACTGTGGAAGGCATACGGAGGCATGCAAACGACAACTACAAGCTTACCAGATGAAGCAGCGCGGCTGGTAAAGTAAAAATAAGTTGTAACGTTTGCCGACTCAGCGAGCAGGTGTGCCTCAAGCGCTGCTTAAGATATCTTGAATTTAGCTACATAGCGGCGAAATGCACCAGCGATTGTAGCATGTCAGAAAGACGTACAAAATGTTGGGGAGAAGGACATATGTTCAGGGATTCCAAGGCTGAGTCTGAATATATGCTCTGCAAGGGAATAAAGGTGTCCGGATAGCGGATAGTGGTTAGACCACGAGGCTGTCGAACGGAAATCTCACTAGTAACAGTGGGATTTGTATCGTAATTTAATGTCGGATAATAGTCAATTCAGTTGTGAATGAGTACCTGAGTCAAATCAGGGTAATAATCTCTGGCGAGCGCAATGCTGACCACATTGCCTCCTACAGGGTACTATAATCCTGTAGTATTACGGTCTTGAATGAAGTGCTCAAACACACTTCGAGGCAATGATCCAATATGGATTGTTGCGCCAACGATTATTAAGGGAAATAAGGGCGTCAACTGTCGACACTTTTCAGGTAGCAGCAGATGCCCAGTGTTTAGGAGAGCCCAGAATGCAGTAAAGAAATTAGGTTGATACAAATCAACCTCAATTATTGCGAGGCGGCGTAAGACCTACTTTCGAAGCCCGCCTATGAGAAAAGAATCGAAGCTAACACAATCAGTGAACCTTATCGTAACAATAAGAGTGGTGCCTGAGTCTCGAACGTAACTACCAAGGTGGCAATATGGGCGTGTAGAAATCAACTCATTCAAGAAATGATGGAGCTTCCAAAAGTTGGATTTGTCAGGGCGAAAAAATCTACATATATAATTGCTATGATCCACCAAGCGGGACGATAGCAGAATTCGAGGGAATGCTAGATATGCAGATCTTGGATGCAAGAAGGCGAAACCCCAAGATCATACCGGGTGATTTCAACGCGTGGGATGTGGATTGATGGAGTCGAAGTACGAAAACTAGGGGCCGTATCCTGCTCGAGGCTTACGCGGAGCAAAACTTGGTGGTTGCAAATACGGGAAATGTTTCCACCTTTCGTGCGACAAGGTAGGGCTCAATTGTCGATCCGTCATATGTGAATACCACATTGGCGAGAAGAAAGGCATGGTTTGTCAGTGAGCATTATACTCATAGCGACGACCAGGAAATCTCTAGTTCGAATATGGGTCATTCGGCGATGTGCGTTCTAGCGGAACTGGAAACTGGGGCTGGTCCATGAAAAGTTAGAAGAGGATGCATTCATAGAGATGCTATTGGTAGGCCACTATTCCGGTAGTGCGGCTTCAGAAAAGGTAGAGTAAATGATGGGACGGCTAATGTGAGCATGCACTATGCTATGCCGAGGCGGCGAGTCCTTGAAAAAAGCCGATCAAGCTATTGGTAGAATGGAGAGATCGAAGAGTTGAGGGCTGCATATTTTCGAGCTAGAGGAAGACCAGACTTCGTCGGGAAACGGCAAGTATATGTGTGTCGTTATAGAATCCATCCAGGACGAGGCTCCTTTTGTGGCACCCGAACCTCGCTTTTCCGTGTAGGGTTGTCAGTCCTACCCAGCCCACAGTTCAGAAGACTAGCTGGTTCCATTTGCCTCGTTCTTAGGTGCGCCACACTCGGCAGCATCTTGCTCCCTATTCAGTTTTCCATTAAGAAATACTCCCAGCAATCGCCACATGTTGGTAGTAAAGCTGTTTGTGTTGGTTCAGCATGTGTTTCCCAGATGTTATGAACCAATGTAGCAGTCCACGTTTCGCCTTGGCACCTCCAACACCATTTGACCGCCCTTATTTTGGCCATCTTAAACTTGAACTAGATGGAATTCCCTCTAGATATGCTAGGGTTTAAGCGAAGTTAGATAATGGTCCTTAGGAACGCACGTTGTGCTTTTGTATTTCAACACTGATCGTTTACATGATCTGCCGCTCCACAGCGGGAGAATTATTTTGCTGATTGTTATCTCGGATAGTCCCCCTGTGCCAGCGAATAGAATCCGAATAGAATAGAAAGAATACCCGTCTTAAGCGCGACAATTGGATTGGTCTTTGCGAAGATAATAGCTAAAATCATTCGTGATTATGTTCTTCAAGGATTGCCGTTTGAAGTTTTTTTCCTTCAGTGGATAATTTTAGAGAGTTTTCAAAACTTTTGTAGCAAACTACTCTACGTTTTGATTTTGGTCAACTTGACCGATGATTTGATGACTTCACTAAAATAATGTTTTGAAATTTACTCTTGTTTCAGCAGAAATACATACGTGTCTATCGGTTTTGGATGGATACGAAAAATCTGCGTAAATGTGCACTACTAGAAGGGCAAACTCCAGAACAATATCAGTTTGAAATATCTAAATATTCCCAAAAAGAATATGGATGTCTTGGCATTTATACATACTGCCTATCTGACTTGTACGGTCTCCCAGGCGGAAGTACTGGCGATAATGGAAGCCTGTCGATAGCTGCCTATAATCTGAGCCTTAAGCGTAACATTGCCATTCTAAGCGATAGTCAAGCGGCCATTAAGGCATTGTACTCCGAAACGACATCTCCCTGGTTGGTGGCCCCGTGCAGAAATGCGCTGAACAGTCTGGTCTGCATACTCAAGGTCATCCTCCTCTGGATTCCTGGCTGTAAGAAGTTAGAGGGGAATGAACAGGCTGACGGAATGGCTCGGCGGGGCTTTCCTGTTGGCAGACCTTTGATGGGCATAATTTGTGTTCTGCTGGCGACTGTTAAGGGTGGAATCTGCTCGCACTATTTAGCACCTGTGGAGCTCAGGTGCCAAAGGCTTATCACCTGGACCAAATCAGGGAGGATTTGGCCCGCCTATAATAGAATTTGATCGCGAAAAATCTGGTGCCAGATTGGTGCAGATGAACACAAGATTACTGCGATCTGCATGAAGTACTGATTTATAGGGGACTATGCCACCAGACTCGGCATACCCTACAATTCGCATTGTCTAAATAGAGCCAGGCTATCGACACTAGGTAAACCTCAGGACCTCAGAGAGAACTCTAGCTGAGGGTGGGAGAGCCGCGTTGCTTCATGAATGCTACGAACTGGCTGTGAATCTGGCTGATCAGAATCAGTTTGACTCTACCCCTTGCTCTTACCACAGCAGTCATGGTGTTAGGGGTTTGTGGCATCGAAACGGCACACCCCAGCGCTAATTGGGCTCCTCGGCCCTGATACCTACCTATCTAGGCATTTGGTACCTTCAAGTTCTTCGTCTCGAAATTTTGGGGTAGCCATTTAATATCTTCATTATATCCCAGGTGGCTCTCCAAGAACATCTCCAATAGTGTCATCGAAAGGGTATTGGAGAAATAAGGGTGAAGCACTTCAACGGAGGGGGCCTTAACAACATTTGACTAAATTCCCCTCTGTGATCAATGTACAAGTTATTGTAGCTCTAGTTCGTGATACTTTTATTAATATTTGGTTCTTATGAATAATTGCCTTGAGAACCATGCGGGTTAGATTCCTCTTATGTTATTAGCTTTGCATATGACCTGCTCATCTCCTGGTCTCCTTGACCTCTAGTTCATTACAACTCCTACTTATGTAACAACATGATTTCTGATTACGGGACAATAGTATAAGGATTCCTTTAGATCTATTCTGGTCGAATTAAGATGGACATATGTAGGTTCCCTTTTAATGGAAATAAATCCATTGACATGCATTTTTGCCTCCAATCCAACCGGAAACCTAATTATCTTCAATATGATTACTCCCGCGTGCATCCCACGCATAAATCATATCTTCCACCCTAAGAGTGTGGCGCATTTACGAGGAATCCAAAGAACCGCTGTTTACCATCAAACGTGATCCTTTAATAAAGACATTAAGTAATGAATTGCCTCTGACACGGCTGAAAGATCATATCAAAGCCCAAGCGAGGAATCAGGCACCTCTCGTGCAAATCCCCGCGCTGCAGCACAATAATCCGATCCGCCTGACTTCGTGCATAGAGTGTGGTCATAATAATTCGAAAATAGAATACAAACACCATCTAATTGTGGAGGATCACTTTTGTTGGCACATGTAATCATCTTCGTGTGATCTTGGCGGCGTTTGATATTTTGCAGATTCAATGGTACCGCCGCCTGATACGTCGCATGTCCCGCTTTGATCTTTCGCTACTTGGCAGCAATTAAAAGCTGAAAACAAAAATTGCAGTAGTTGTGACATCAATGCAGGGAAAAAATGAAAAACGATTGCGGAAATCCGATCTTTATTAGTTGAATTTTTCCTTGAAGTGCGATTTGCCTCGATGGGAACACCTTGAGAAGATCCAATGAGTCTTTAGATCTTCCAGTTGTGGAAATGTTGGTCCCTAATCTGGCTTCGTCGGGCATATGAGGGATCATTTTGGAATATTGGGGTAGAGAGAATTTATCTGATTTTCCTCACAGATAAATAAGACGGCTGTAACAGTACCAAGTTACAAAGGTGTATCCTACCTATCTAGCTTGCTTTACCAATATAATACTTAGTAAGATTAAAACGAGGAAGAAATTTCCATCAATATTGTCATAAATTAAAAAGATTTCTTCATTTAAAGAAAAGTTACACAGCCTCTGGCCCTGACTTTAACTTAAGCTAAATATCTCATTCTTCTAAGGAGGATGTGTTTCAATTTTTAAGCTGTCGACATATCGATTACTTTGTATCTACTTGAAACGGGTCGGTACTTTGTAGCCAGAACATTCCGCACGCTTTCTCCCCTCGAATAAAAGATACTCAGAAGAAGTTTCATCGCCAACTTTGGGCTCTGATTGATTTATTTGATGGCTTTTGATCGCATGCAGATAACCCGGGCAAAATGCTGAATCAATGTTGAGATGATGCCGAGCATCTTGAGCGGAGATGTTGTCAACACGGGAATGGCCCCGGAGATAGGGAAATACCAGTGCCGAGGAGACCCACAATTAGTCTCATCGAATTTTGGTCATATTATGAATGTGAGGAAAATTTTTGAATTCAATATTAAGTGGTTAATTTCCGAAGAATTTGGGTGTCTTCTTTGATCTTGTGTTTTTATTACTTTTCCAAAGAAGATCATGTTTAATGTTCAGATTATTTAATTCTGTGGATAGACTTATGATCCCCAAAATTAAATTTTGATTTTGCTTCCCATAAATCCTGTTCAATTCGATGCTTATTCAATTTTGCCGTACCTATAATGAGAGGAAACTAACACCTCTTCAAGACAATTAGGCGTGATCCAAAGCAAGGTAAAGATGAGTTACAGTTGCACATCTAATAACTCCACATTAGTGACAATTGAGAACGTTTTAACTCTATAGCTAGGACAAATCACCTTTAGTTCTCTTTGTCTTTTCATCATCATCAACGGCGCAACAACCGGTATCCGGTCTAGGCCTGCCTTAATAAGGAACTCCAGACATCCCGGTTTTGCGCCGAGGTCCACCAATTCGATATCCCTAAAAGCTGTCTGGCGTCCTGGCCCACGCCATCGCTCCATCTTAGGCAGGGTCTGCCTCGTCTTCTTTTCCTACCATAGATATTGCCCTTATAGACTTTCCGGGTGGGATCATCTTCATCCATACGGATTAAGTGACCCGCCCACCGTAACCTATTGAGCCGGATTTTATCCACAACCGGACGGTCATGGTATCGCTCATAGATTTCGTCATTGTGTAGGCTACGGAATCGTCCATCCTCATGTAGGGGGCCAAAAATTCTTCGGAGGATTCTTCTCTCGAACGCGGCCAAGAGTTCGCAATTTTTCTTACTAAGAACCCAAGTTTCCGAGGAATACATGAGGACTGGCAAGATCATAGTCTTGTACAGTAAGAGCTTTGACCCTATGGTGAGACGTTTCGAGCGGAACAGTCTTTGTAAGCTGAAGTAGGCTCTGTTGGCTGACAACAACCGTGCGCGGATTTCATCATCGTAGTTGTTATCGGTTGTGATTTTCGACCCTAGATAGGAGAAATTGTCAACGGTCTCAAAGTTGTATTCCCCTATCCTTATTCTTGTTCGTGCTTGTGTTTGACCAGTGCGATTTGATGTTGTTGGTTGATTCGTCTTCGGTGCTGACGTTGCCACCATGTATTTTGTCTTGCCTTCATTGATGTGCAGCCCAAGATCTCGCGCCGCCTGCTCGATCTGGATGAAAGCAGTTTGAACGTCTCGGGTGGTTCTTCCCATGATGTCGATATCGTCAGCATAGGCCAGTAGTTGGGTGGACTTGAAGAGGATCGTACCTCTTGCATTCACCTCAGCATCACGGATCACCTTCTCGAGGGCCAGGTTAAAGAGGACGCATGATAACGCATCCCCTTGTCGTAGACCGTTGTTGATGTCGAATGGTCTTGAGAGTGATCCTGCTGCTTTTATCTGGCCTCGCACATTGGTCAGGGTCAGCCTAGTCAGTCTTATTAATTTCGTCGGGATACCGAATTCTCTCATGGCCGTGTACAGTTTTACCCTGGCTATGCTATCATAGGCGGCTTTAAAGTCGATGAACAGATGGTGCAACTGTTGTCCATATTCCAACAGTTTTTCCATCGCCTGCCGCAGAGAGAAAATCTGATCTGTTGCTGATTTGCCTGGAGTGAAGCCTCTTTGGTATGGGCCAATGATGTTCTGGGCGTATGGGGCTATCCGGCCTAGCAAGATAGTGGAGAATATCTTATAGATGGTACTCAGCAACGTGATACCTCTATAATTGCTGCACTGTGTGATATCTCCCTTTTTATGTATGAGACAGATTATGCCTCGCTGCCAATCGTCAGGCATTGATTCGCTGTCCCATACCTTGAGCACAAGTTGATGAACCACTTGGTGTAACTGGTCGCCTCCATATTTAACCAATTCGGCTGTAATTCCATCGGCTCCTGGCGACTTATGATTTTTTAGCCGATGAATTGCACGGACTGTTTCTCCTAAACTTGGTGGTGGCAGTATTTGTCCGTCGTCTTCAGTTGGCGGGACCTCCAACTCGCCGATGTTTTGGTTGTTCAGTAGCTCATCAAAGTACTCAACCCATCGCTCTAATATGCCCATTCTGTCGGAAATCAGATTTCCCTCTTTGTCTCGGCAGGATGAGCATCGAGGTGTATAAGGCTTCATCCTGCTGACTTGTTGGTAAAACTTCCGCACCTGGTGCGGTTGCTCCCTGTACTTTTCTAGTTCACAGACTTGTTGGTTCTCCCAGGCTTCCTTTTTCCGTCTGTGAAGTCGCTTCTCCGCTCGACGGAGTTCGTGATAAGTCTCTGCGCGTGCCCGCGTTCTTTGCGAATGCAACATTACTCGGTATGCGGCATTCTTCCGTTCCGTTGCTAGCTTACATTCATCGTCAAACCAGCCGTTCCGACTCCTTTTGCGGCTGGGACCAAGTATATTTGTGGCCGTATCCATGATAACGTTCTTCAGGTGGTTGTGAAGATCATTAGTTGATGCTTCATCTCCAGGTCCTCTATTGACTGCGGTTATTGCGGCATCCATTTCCCTCTTATAGGTGTCGCGGAGGGTTGTGTTGTGGATGGCTTCAGTGTTCACTCTCACCTGATTGTCAGAGGGGATTCTAGGTGGTATTGTTATTTGAGCTCGGAGCACCATGCCAACGAGATAGTGATCCGAGTCTATATTGGCCCGCCTATATGTTCTGACATTCATCAAGGCTGAGAGGTGGCGGCGTTCGATCAACACGTGGTCAATTTGGTTGAAAGTGGTCCCGTCTGGAGAGGCCCATGTATGTTTGTGGACCGCTTTCCGCGCAAACCAGGTACTTCCAACAACCATTTCGTGTGACCCTGCTAATTGAATAGTCCGCAGTCCGTTATCATTTGTTTTTTCGTGTAAGCTATGGGAGCCAACGTATCGCCTGAATACGGGCTCCTTCCCTACTTGGCTGTTAAAATCCCCAAGTATGATTTTGATATCATATCTGGGACAGGCTTCGAGGGTTCTTTCTACTGCCTCGTAGAAGGTATCCTTCTCCGACTCTGCAGTCTCCTCTGTAGGGGCGTGAACGTTTATGAGGCTTATATTTCTAAACTTGCCTCGCAAGCGCAGAGTGCATAGCCGTTCGCTTATACTTTCAAAGCCGATAACAGCAGGTTTCATTTTTTGGCTGACTAAGAAACCTACTCCGAGCACATGGTTTACTGGATGGCCGCTATAATATATGGTGTAGCGGCTCTTCTCCAGGAAACCGGTCCCTGTCCATCGCATCTCTTGCAACGCTGTTACATCAGCCCTATATTGGGACAGGGTATCCGCTAGCTGCTTATCAGCTTCATCTCTGTACAGGGAGCGCACGTTCCATGAGAAAATGCGCAAATCGTTGTTCCTTTGTCGTTGCCGGGTCCGTCGTTTTAATATCCGTCCTATCCGAGGCTCCTGTTGTGTCTTCGTAACGGTTGTTTTCCGTGTAGGGTTGTCAGCCCTACCCAACCCCCAACCTGGAGGACCAGTTGGTACAATTTGTCCCGTTTTTAGGCGCGGGAGACTCGCCTTCATCCTTCTCCGTCTGCAGCTTTTCGTCAAGAAAGAGCTCCCAGCGGTCACCACGTGGAGGTGGAGATAGGGTTTGGTAGTAGAGCTGTTGGTGTTGGTTCAGCAGGCATTTCCCAGGTTTTATGCTCCATCGTGGGTACCAATCCACGTTTCGCCCCGGGACCTATACTACCCTTTGACCACCTTTGTCTTTTAGTCATAATAATAATACATGGCGCAATAATCCAATTTTGGTCTAGCCTTCAGGCGTTTAATTGAAAAATCATAGAAGCACACAAGCCCCGCTATCTGGTAGATCAATTCCTTTTACTCACCCATCCAGGAAAGTACTCAACGCATATCACACTAGTGGTGGATCGATTATCTCAAAATGATAAGAAAGTAAATAATTTTCCCGCGTACCCCCTCTGAGAACGTTCTACTTTCTAGAACGCTTAACCTCATGAACACTAGTGACATTCAGTTATCCAAAGCCGTCACCCATGATTACATGTAATTTACACACACAATTCGTCAGAAGTGTATTATATCGACAGCTTCGTTATTTTTCAAATTTCGCGCAAAATTGTGCTTTCCACTGTATGTGTAAGATTTTACTGTCTGCATACATCCATTGAATTTCGGTCCAATAGGTGTGCTCATTCATGAGAAAAGTACGTATGGCCGATAGTCAGGCGGACAGAGAGGCGGACAGACAATGAGGAAACTCAAGGGGCTGCTTTCACTAGGAAGACACGGAAGGGCGACCAGCTTACCGTACTGAAAGGGACTAGAACAGAGGAGTGTGCACGCATAAATGAACATCATCATCATCAACGGCACATCGGCCGGTATTCGGTCTAGGCCTGCCTTAGCACGAAAATCCAGATATCTCCGTTTTGCGCCGAGATCCACCAATTCGTTATTCCTAAAAGCTGTCTGGCGTCCTGACCTAAGCATAGCTCTATTTTAGGTAGGGTCTGCCTCCTCTTCTTTTTCTACCTTAGATATTGCCCTTATAGACTTTCCGGACGGATTATGTGACTCGCCCACCGCAACCTGCTAAGCCGGATTTTATCCACGACCAGGTCGTCGCAGTATCGCTCATAGATGTCGTCGTTAGATAGGAGAACTTATCAACGGTCTCGAAGTTGCAATTTCTAATCTGTGCGTTTCGATGTTGTTGGTTCTTTGTTTTTTGGCGCTGACGGTGTACTTCGTGTTGCCTTCATTAATGGGCAACGCGAAATTTCGAGCCGCCTGCTCGGTCTGGATGAAGGTAAACTGTACATCTCGGGTCGCTCTTACGATAATGTCAATATTGTCAGCGAAGGCCAGTAGTTGGGTGGAGTTGAAGAGGATGGTGCCTCTTGCATTCACATCTGCATCGCGAATCACTTTCTCCAGGGTCAAGTTAAAGATGACAAGGCATCCCCTCCTCTTAAGCCGTTGTTGATATTGAATGGCCCCGTGAGTGATCCTGTTGCTTTTGTTTGGCCACGGAAATTGATCAGTGTCAACCTGGTGATGATCATATTCCAACCGTTTTCCCACCGCTTTTCGCAGAGAGACAATCTGATCTGTTGCTGTTTCGCCTGGAATGGAGCCTCTTTAGTATTGGTCAATGACGTTCTGGGCGTATAGAGAGATTCGGCCTAGCAAGATAGTGGAAAATGTCTTATTGATGGCACTCTGCAAGGTGATACCTCTTTAAATGCTGCATTGCGTGATATTCCCCTTTATATGTATGGGACAGATAATGCCTCGTTGCCAATTGTCAGGCATTTATTCGCTGTCCCACACCGTGAGCATCAGCTGATAAACCGCGTGGTGTAATTGGTGGCCTCCACGTTAAACCAATTCGGCTGTAATCCCACCGGCTCCTAAAGACTTATGGTTTTTAAGCCGACGAATTGCACCAACTATTTCGTCCATGCTTGGTGGTGGCAGCATTTGTCCGTCGTCTTCAGTTGGCGGGACCTCCAACTCGTCGATATTTTGGTTGTTGAGCAACATTCATCAAAATACTCAACCCATCGCTCCAATATGTCCATCCTGTCTGAAATCAGATTTCCCTCTATCTCGGCAGAATAAGCATCGAGGTGTAAGGCTTCATCCTGCTGGGTTGTCGGTAAAAGTTACGCGTCTGGTGCGGTTGCTCCTGTAATTTTTGAGTTCGCAGACATATTGGTTCTCCCAGCCTGCCTTTTCCCTGCGTGAAGTCGTCTCTTTGCTCGACGGAGTTCGTATTAAATCTCTGCACGTGCTCACGTTGTTTGAGAATACAACATTATTCGGTATGTAGCATTCATTCTTTCCGTTGCAAACTTACATTCATCGTCGAACCAAGAACGACTTTTGAGGCGGCAATGGTATCAATGATAAAGCCCTTCAAGTGGTTGTGAAGATCATTTGTTAACGCTTTATCTCCAAGACATCTGTTAATAATAATAATAATATATAATATTGTGGTTATTGCTCCATCCATTTCCCCTTACGGAGGACTGTGCTGTGAGTGGTTTCAGTATTAACTCTCATCTGATTATCAGAGGGGATTGTAGGCGGTGTTGTAATTCGAGCCCGGAACACTACGCCATCATATCATTGTTATCCTTATGTAAGCTATGGGAACCGATGTATCGCCTGAATACGGGTTCCGTCCCTACTTGACTATTGGATCATGATATCATACTTGGGACAGGTTTCGAGCCTCCGCTCAACTGCCTCGTTGATGGTATCCTTCTCCGACTCTGCAGTCTCCTCTGTAGGGGCGTGAACGTTTATGATGCTTATATTTTTAAATTTGCCTCGCAAACGCAGAGTGCATAGCCTTTCGCTTAAGTCTTCAAAGTTGATAACAGTAGGTTTAATTTTTTGGCTGACTGGGAAACGAGTACATGGTTTATTGGATGGCCACTATAGTATATGATGCAGCGGCTCTTCTCCAGGAAACTGTCCCTGTCAGCGTATCTTTTGAAACGCTGTTGCATTTGTCTACAGATGGGACATGGTATCGGCTAGCCGTTAAGCAGCATTCCGTCTATACAGGGAGCGCACGTTCTATGAGAAAATGCGGAAATGGTTATTCCGTTTTCGTTGCCAGGTTCGTCGTTGTAAAATCAATCCTGTCCAAGGTTCCTTCCGTGGCTTCGTAACTTTGGTTTTTCATGTAGGGTTGTCAGCCCTACCCAACTCCCAACCTGGAGACCAGGTGGTATAATTTGTTCCGTTTTTAAGCGGGAGACTCGCCTTCATCCTTCTCCGTCTGCTGTTTTTCATTAGGAAAGAACTTCCAATAAATAGAGTTTGGTAGTCGAACTGTTAGTGTTGGTTCAACAGGCGTTTTCCAGGTTTTATGCTCCTTAGTGGGTACCAATCCACATCTCGCCCTGGAACTTGTGCTACCCATTGACCGCTTCAAATAAACATGGTGATCAATATCACCTATCAATAATCTCTTAGACGTTTTCTATTTGCCAAAGTGCACTTTAGTTCCCTCTAGGTCTTCCCTAGAAGCCTATGTTCTTTTTCCAATGTTCTGCATCTAGAGACCCAGGGTGGCTCACCTGCCGACCATTCTGGGAAAAAGTGTTGCATTGCAAGGCGTAGTAAGCAGTGCATTCATCGTCCTTGCTAAAAGTGAGGCCTATCCATTGTCACTTCGGCCCTCTAAGTAACGCAACTGCTGGCATCTGGCCTATATTCCAACTCAGCTCAGCGTTCGATACTTTCTCAAGCCAGACTACATCGACGGCATGCCGGAGACAGGTGTTTTACGAAGACTTTGAGGTAGAGTAGTGGTTACTTTTCATATACTGCTCCGATATAATAGTTCAGACAGAATATTGTTGCGAAGCAACCTGAAGTTGATGTTCGTGTTGCAGCATCTGCATTTCAAAATTGCAGGCGGGTCTAGCAATGCTAATTCGATGGATGACATCAAGGTCGGTCCCACCGTCTGGAGAAGCAATGCTGACAATACTGCCAAACCTTACCCTACACGCTACAAAATGAATGGCAGCAGAATGGAAAGGCTGAACGGTGTTTGTACAACAGAGATACGTCAGCCCTATTCTTCAGGCTTCGAGTATACAACAGGCTGACAATCAACTCACAGTATGCTCGTTGCGAAACTAAGCTTCAGGTCGGAAACAAAATATAATGACAACTATCATAACGTAGAATATAGAGCAAACAGCGAATTTACCTAGTCAATTGCCAGGGAATATTTGGTGGCGGGCAGCTTGAAGGAAGTGGACCAAAAGGCAAAGACAGTCAATAGGCTAAGAGAGAAGGAAGTGATCTCGTCACAACCAGTCTTCGAGAAGTAATTGAGTCGTCTCACAGAAGATTGCTGGCAATGGCATACCGCCAGCACTGAAAGGACGAAATCGGAAATTCTACACAAAATGGGTAGCCCGGGAACAATACACATCGGCATTTTGGGGTCAGTGATAAAACGCTTGTACGAAGCTAAAGAATTAGATCAACAGTTATTTGAAGAATAGCGTCAATTGGTTCGTTCTATTACCATGGAAATATGGCTAAAATGCAGAAAAAAAGAAGGATCGAGTCTTGGTTGATGTGTAACTATAGTAAAATAAATTACCACCTCACTCAGTTCATCACTGGGCGCTCCGGTTACAGGAGCTACTTACATCGCCTAGGAGGTGTCAATAGTCGTTCTTGGGAAATGTGTCCAGATATTTGGCAGTGGCCCAAAATATGTCAATTCTAGAAACGCTACTTTTGGAGGAAGTGTGGAATTCAATGAATAAAGCCTTAAGAAGCATTTGCGGTAACTGTGGAAGGCGGCAAAGAAAAGAAAAGGGGTAATGTAATCTCGTAGACTAGGTGGAGTCTATGAGCTTTGATTTCATGATCTCCGTATTGCAGAGCTGTCTCCCATAACAGAGGCAAAATTAAAGAGGAGCTAAAATGTTAGAATTTATGATCACTCCGTGAAGTCTAATGACGGTTCGTCCTGGGATGCCATATAGGCTAAAGTCTCGCATTACAGCTTTTGGTGCTTCGTACATTCAAATACGTCCAGACAGGCAGATAGATAAACAGGCAAGCTGTAACTGAAGAAGAGGAGCTTCTAGCAAGCTGAAAGGAAATTAGCCGAAAATAAGGGGTTCGGATTGGAGAGTACCGCCAACAAAGCTTTTAGGGCAGCAGTTAAGATGCTGTAAATTGGTTTCTCTGCGTATTTCACACACAGTGGGAAAAGGGTAAGCTACTACTAATCACCAACCTGAATGCACCTTTGAGTGAACCATGCTCTTAAACGTCGATATGCTTTCTGGCAAATTATTCCAAGGAATAAAGTATAATTGGGAACTTCCTGGCCTGTCTGTAAATCGGTGCGGGTTTCGAAAGAAGAAATTTAGTATTGATGCAGCTGACCTGTCAAAGACGCACTCTGAGAAGATAAATGTTGCTCAATGACAACTCCCGTCTCGAAGGTCGTCAATTCGACGAGATGGGAGAAGATATTGGACGTCTTAATCAAATTCGAAGAGACGAAGTACTTGGTGTGTATCATTTCCGAATTGTCAATTGATGGGGTTCTATCCTTCCGGTCAGATGAAAGACTGGAATTGGGCAACATGCCACAAAGGTCCGTTGCGGGCCTACTCTCTATAGTGAAGTACTTACGCTACATCTCTTTACCGCCGTGACTATCATTGGTTCACGGACCATATTGGATTGACAGTTTTTTCGTGTCTCCGCAGGGAGGTTCAGATTTGCTGGAAAAAAAACCAATTTTTAACTAAAGTCTTGGTTGGAGAATGCGCCGCAGTACTTATAATAACGTGGAGAAGGGGTACCGCCTCAAAGGTTCAAGTCGAAACTTAAATCAGAAGTTCACAGCCTGTGATCGTATATCTGGTGTAATGATCGACCAGAAGCTAAACTTCAAAACACATTTGGAGTTTGCAGCAACCAAGGCATATAACCCGGAGCACTGACCGCAAAAGTGCTACCAGAGAATCTTTCCCTAGGCACAGAAAAACGGGTGTTCCAATCCGTCTCGGTGCATTCCGAATATGATGCGCCTGCCGAACAATATCCAACGAAGCGACATGCGTGAAAGCAGGAGTGGTCCTAATTGATTTTCTGGCGGAAGTAGGACAAGTTCTTTAGGGTTGAGCATACGCGGTTGGTTAATCTTCTACGCTCAGGCGGTAGTTCACATGGAGGAGGAAAAGACTGTTGAATCGGTATTTCAAAATGGATCGAAAATCAAACACACCTCTATCGATTTCCGCATGACAATTCGCCATATTACTCAGTGTTCGAACTTTGCAGAGGGCACAAAACTTTTTTTATTTCAATGCCTGAAGTTCGCAAATCAAAAGGCCTTATAGGTAACTATAACTGAGAAGCACTTGTTGACGTCGAACCAGAGATGGTTTGAAGTGAAAAGGGCAATTGAAACCATCTAGAAGAAGCTTTTTCAGGAGCAGCCTATTCATGCAGATTAATTCTAATCCAGCCGCGTGACGTCATCCCATAAGGCAGTCTCGCAGGGAGAGTACAGAGTGGGTAATTAAAAGACGGAGCGACAAATAGGCGAGCAGATTTCTGATTTTTAATTCATATAGTATAACGGGATTCGCCTACATATGCTTTTCCATTTCATCCCTACATCCGGGGTTTTCTCTATTTAAACTAGCCTTCTTCGATAAAGTATCATAAATTACATCATTCTTTCCTAGTCCACTAATTCCCATTTCGAACTCAACAACCACTCAAAACACATCACCATGTAAGCGAAAATTACGTATTCATGATAGCATCTACGGATATCCTTCCTGTAAATCCCAAAAATATTACACGGTCGGCGTGAAGATATCCAGCCAAATCTCGGACATGTCTTCACCTTTTCATCGGGTGATTTATTTTCAAATCTTCGTAGTTTTTCCTTCTCCTTGCACTAACGTAAGTTTCTTACTACAGGACTCTCCCATTTTTTAGCGAGGAACACCAGCACGGTAGCATCTTTATCTCAAATAGAATAATAATGAATAGAGCGAAAACATGATGCTATCAAAGGTTTTCAAGGATTTTAAGGTGGCATGTACTTGGGATTTCGGCCATGGTACTGGATTTTGATCAGGTTGGAATTCAAAGGTAGTTTGCCAACGGGGGTGAATGACTGGTGTTCGCTATTCAAATTGATTCCTGTTCTATCGATGGAGTAATTCGACAGGAACAGAAACGCGTGGACTGGCGAAAAATGCTGAAAGAATGTTAGAAAGTTAAGTGATTCCTCCTTTTTGGTGTTTCTCCGAGAAAAATGCAACTATGAGAGTAGTTCTCCCAATTGATTTGATTTGGCTATGGAGTTTATGCGGAGCTTGTTGTCGCGACAGTTTGACGACTTGTCTTGAATTTAGTAGTGAATGGGGATTAAAATTAAACACACCCACAGGCATGCATGGTGGAATATTGTTTGTTCGAATTTGAATAACTTGCTGACTCTGTTAGCAAGTGCAATGCTGATTCGAATTGCAAAACCAGAGTCCTGAATTCGTTTGTATTCGAATTACAAAACCAGAGTCCTGAATTTGTTTGTATTTGGCCAATGTGTTCATGTTTGCATGTAAAGTTTTAGCTGTACTTAAAAAAGATGTCCGGAGTTTTTCATTAACAGCAAAATAGTACACCCTTATTTCAAGGAAATGTTGGAAAGAGGACTGGATCACTGGACTCGGTCGAAGAAAAGCCTCCTGCAGAAGGGAGACATACGAGTATATTGACGAAGAAACCAACATCCTACAAATTTCGAAATTCAGACGAAAAAACGTAAATATCTACATTGATCTGCGGAAAAGGATCGAAATTCATGATAACCTATTTCAGGTAAAGAAAGATCGGACAATAAGTCTGCAAGGTGTGGTGTCAAAAAATGGACAGTCGTAAGGTAACAAAAAACAGCAGCCCTTTAAAAATACCCCTAAGAAATTAGAAGCTGTGGTGACTTATTTCGTTGAAAGAAGGATCGAGAGAAGAAGAAAAAAGAAATGTGATTTCGGGTCAAAAAATTAACAAAAAAAAAATTAAAATATGGAAATCAAATGTAAGATTTCAAACGCTGATATTTTCGTGAATAAATTTTAAGAGAGAGGAGCGAAACTGCGAACTTATTCAGAGGAGGAAGAGTTTGGGGACTTATTTAGTATTTTCAAAAAATCGGGAAAACTGTAGAAAATCTCATAATTGGATAAAAGCTTTAAATGCTAATGTCTTTAGGGGAAAACTGAATCGGCGAATAAAAGCAAAGGCAACCATTTTTGGCAAAGAGGGGCTGGAATATGGTTAGGTTAGGTTGACAGAGTAGTAAGAGGCGAGGCAATCAAGCCTTATAAATAAGACCTATTGTACTACCCCTAAAAGCCCGTATTCAAAGGCCTAATAGCTACGGTGTTCGAAGGTTTTTCAAATTTGAAACTGTCTTGAAGAGTTAGGGAGTGTGCAAACTCTTTGCTGAAGAAACCCCCCCTCTTTGTCTAATATCCGAAGAGGATGGAAGGTTGCATATGAAATGCAAGGGAGCGTCCTCCCCTGCTCCACAATGGCTATCTACTGTCGAGACCACCACATCGACCTTCCATATAGTCATTTAGGGAGTTGCAGCCCTACTAGGGTTTTCATGTCCCACTTCTTAAGGGAGCTTATAGTCCCCAGGCTTTTCGATTTCAGACTTTTGATTAGGCTGCACAAAGTCTTTTAAGTTCACCTTTCAGAGTAGATTTGATAGTAGATGGCTTAACGCCAAATGCTGGCTTTGGTGTGGAGACAAGCCGTTGGGGAGCCAGTCTGTCAATTTTAGGAGCAAGTTGTTGGCAGCTCCCATTTATCCGCATGAATATGATGTTACTATTCAGTTCTGATAACACTGCCTGACTATTGGAATAGATTCAACTAGTACAACATTTTTCTTCGCCTAAAATTTGATTAACACTTACCCCAGAGGCTGTCTCAGTTCTATGGTAGGGTTTTTCAAAACGCTCTCCCATCAGGAATCCATGGATTAAAGATTATGATGCATATAGTTCCAAAAGACTCGCGGTCATTTTTTGACAATTCTTTTCTCAGAGTTGGTATGTAGTGTATAGTTACGAGAAAGTTGCCCAAGCAGCCGAAGACTCCGAAAATCAAAAAGAATACTTTGAGGGCAAAATCACTGTAAATAGACTGAACTTGATTTTTAGGAGAGGGGTGAAAAATTGATATACCGGCTGCGCGGTTGAAAGAAAAGGTTTCAAGAAACAGCTAGTAACCTGGAAGAATATGAAAAGAAACCAAAGAGAAAAAGTTGATTAGTAAAGCCTGATATTGGTTGAATACAAAAAAAGGTGTTATACCTATCGGTGAATTAGTCTTCTTCTTTTTATTTAGCTTTTGTCTCGTCCACAAGCGGGGTCGGCTCCTCGTGATTGATTCGCCATTTGGTTTTATCAATTGCCTGATCTGCCAGTCGCAAGGCTTTTAAATCACCATCCACACATATCAAGTCACCGTTGTTTTGGCCGGCCTTTTGGTCGCTTACCATCGACTTCGATGTTCACATAAATCTTGGCAGGTGAATTCTCGTTAGCACAAACTACGTGACTATACTATCCAAGACGCCTCTCTCGCAGTTTTTTCATGATCGGTGCAAACCCATATTGATCGGGGATGTCCTCATTGCGGATGTGATCAAAACGTGACATTTGACTAGTCCAACGCAACATTTTCGTCTCCATTAACGTAAGCCGTTGTTCATTGTTTTTCATAGTCAGTTAGTCAAATTCAAGGAATACATATAACTCGTTCCTGGTGAAGAAGGGCAATAAAGTAGCGCCTATGATAAAAGGTCGACCAATTCGCCGCAAATGTTGAAGTAGGGGTACGTTTCCTAGTCAACCAAAAAATGAAACCTGCTGTTACCGGCTTTGGAAATATAATCGAAAGACTATGAACTCTGTGCTTGCGTGACAAGTTTCGGACTATAGGCTACATTAACATTCATACCTCTGCAGAGGAGACTGCTGATTCGGAGAAGGATATCTTTAACGAGGCAGTAGAGCTTGCCCCAAGTATGATATCAAAATCATACTTGAAGATTTTAACAGCCAGGTGGGATGGAATACGTATTCAGGTCACACGTCGGCTCCCAAAGCTTGAATAAAAGCAGAAATGATAACGGCTGCGGGGGCTTATTTAGTTAGTAGTATCGCAGGAAATACCTGGTTTGCGCAGAAAGCGATCTTTTCAAGCAAATTGACCGCACCGGACAATACTCTCAAAGAATACAGGCACGTGCGGAGGCCTATCACGAATTCCGTCGAGTGGAGAAGGAACTTCACAGCCCCTGAGAGCCAAAACGTCTGTAAACTCGTCTGCTTTACCAACAAGCCAGCAGGATGAAGCCTTATACACCTCAATGCTCATCATGCTAAGAAAAAGACGGAAATCTGATTTGCGAGACAATGGGCATATTGGAGCGATGGATTGAGTACTTTGATCCACAGCTCAACAACCAGAATATCGGCAAGTTGGAGGTCCCGCCAAATACTGCAACCACCAAGTATAAAAGAAACAGTTCGTGCAATTCGGCTATAAGTAGTCAGAAGCCGATTGAATCACAGCTGAATTGGTTAAATATGAATGCGATCATCTACACCAAGGGGTTTATTAACTGATGTTTAAGATGTGGAACAGTGAATCAATGACTGACGACTGGCAACGGGGCATTATCTGCCCCATTCATTAAAAGGGAGATATCATGGAGTGCAGCAATTGTTTTACGGTTCTTCTGAAGCTCTCCATGTCACACAAAGCTACTCTATAGTATGTGACGTGTCGATGCTTAGGAGGTGCTCATTCTCCACTAGAAGACCCAATTATTGGTGGAATGGTGAACTTGCCAGCCTTTGATCTATTTGCCACAGAGCTAGACGAACGGCTCAGAGGTCGATAGGTAGGACCGATCAAGAGCAAAAGGGGCATGCCTATAGGGAAGCTCCCAAAAACCTCAATCTCGCCATCCAGCGGTATAAGAGGGAATGTTTTAAGGAGCTCTGTTTGGAAGCGGACATAAATCCGTGGGGTAACGCTCATAAAATCGTGACAGGATAATTCAGAGGCCGATCATCTCCGCAGATCACGTGCCCTATGCTCTTGTTGAAAATAATCCAGGGGTAATTTCTTCAGCAATTACGCAATTTAGCAACGTCCCCTGAATGAGACGTCGATTCCACCAGTCACCAGGGACGAGTTGCTGGAAATCTGCGGTGGACTAGGTGAAAGCAAAGCAAACCTCCAGGGGAACCGTCCTCTTATAGGCCCATATGTCTTCTAAACACTATGGAGAAAAAGTTGCACCAATCTATTATAAATAATAGATTACTCCCAGTCGCCGAGAGCCAAGGGGGCCTTTCAGATAGGCATTATGGGTTCCGTAAAGCCAGATCAACCATTGATGCCATCAAAATGGTTACTGGCTTGGCCGAAAATGCAATTCACACATGGGGTTGCACCAGCAAACATTGTGTAGTGCTGACCCTAGATGTGAGGAATGCATTCAACTTGTCCAACTGGAACCTTATATGAAAGCTTCTGGCGGCGAGTGGTGTTCCCACCTACCTCGCCGTTATTATCGATAGCTACTTGCGAAAGCGAACACTCTGGTATAATACCGGTGATGGACCCAAAGAGTAGATTGTCCCCGCGGGTGTCGCACAGGGCTCTGTACTAGGCCCACTACTGTGGAATGTCATGTATAATAATGTACTTAACCTTCCGGTTCCGGAGGAGCCCACGGTGATGGGTTACGCCGATGATATAGCACTGGTTGTGTTCGCAAAGCATCTCCAGGATGCTGAGTACTCAGGCGACGCAATCAGTGTCGTTAAGGCTTGGTTCTAGACTGACACTCGTGGAGGAAAGGGCGGAAGCGGTCTTGATCACTAAGCACCGCAAAAGAAATTAAGCCTGCATTAGAATCGGGAATCGTGTCATGGGTAGTATACGTCCAGGGCGAAACGTGGATTAGCATCCACGATGGAGTATAAAACCTGGGAAATGCCTGCTGAACCAACACCAACAGCTCTACTACCAAACCCTATCTCCACTTCCACGTGGTGACCGCTGGGAGCTCTTTCTTAACGAAAAGCTGCAGACGAAGAAAGATGAAGGCGAGTCTCACGCACCTAAAAACGGGGCAAATTGTACCAATTGGTCCTCCAGGTTGGGGGTTGGGTAGGGCTGACAACCCTACACGGAAAACAACACTATATTATCATATAGTGGCCATCCAGTAAACCATGTGCTCGGAGTAGGTTTCTTAGTCAGCCAAAAAATGAAACCTGCTGTTATCGGCTTTGAAAACATAAGCGAACCGCTATGTACTATGCGTCTGTGAGCCAAATTTAGAAATATAAGCCTCATTAACGTTCACGCCCCTACAGAGGAGACTGCAGGGTTGGAGAAGGATACATTCTACGAGGCAGTAGAACGAACCCTCGATCAAAATCATACTTGGGGATTTTAACAGCCAAGTAGGGAAGGAGCCCATATTCAGGCGATACGTTGGCTCCCATAGCTTGCACCAAAATACAAATGATAACGGACTGCGGATTATCCAATTAGCAGTGTCACATGAAATGGTAGTTGGAGGTACCTGGTTTGCGCGGAAAGCGGGCCACAAACATACATGGGCCTCTCCATACGAGACCACTTTCAACTAAATTGACCACGTGTTGATTGAACGCTGCCACCTCTCAGCCTTAATGAATGTCAGAACATATAGGGGGGCCAATATAGACTCGGATCACTATCTCGTTGGCATGGTGTTCCGAACTCGAATAATAACACCACCCAGAATCCCCTCTCGCAATCAGGTGAGAGTTGATACTGAAGCCATCCACATCACAGCCCTCCGCGACACATATAAGAGGGAAATGGATGCCGCAATAACTGCAGTTAACAGAGGACCTGGAGATAAAGCATCAACAAATGATCTTCACAACCACCTGAAGATCGTTATCATGGATACGGCCACAAACATACTTGGCCCCACCCGCAAAAGGAGTCGGAACAGCGAATCAATGCCCGACGATTGGTAACGAGGCATTATCTGTCTTATACATAAAAAGGGAGATATCACACAGTGCGGCAATTATAGAGGTATTATGTTGGTGAGTACCATCTATAAGATATTCTCCTCTACCTTGCTAGGCCGGATAGCCCCATACGCCCAGAACATCATTGGCCCATACCAAAGAGGCTTGACTCCAGGCAAGTCAGCAACAAATCAGATTTTCTCTGTGCGGCAAGCGATGCAAAAACTGTTGGAATATGGACAACATTTGCACCATATTTTCATCGACTTTGAGGCCTCCTATGATAGCATAGCCAGGGTGAAACTGTACGCGGCCATGAGAGAATTCGGTATCCCGACGAAACTGATAAGTCTGATTAGTCTGACCCTGACCAATGTGCGAGGTCGCTAGATAAAAGCAGCAGGATCACTCTCAAGAACATTCGACATCAACAACGGTTTACGATAAGGAGATGCCCTATCATGCGTCCTTTTTAACCCGGCCCTCGAGAAAGTGATCCGTGATGCTGAGGTAAATGGAAGAGGTACAATCCTCTTCAAGTCCACCCAACTACTGGCCTATGCTGACGATATCGACATCATGGGAAGAACCACCCGAGACGTATAAACTGCCTTCATCCAGATCGAGCAGGCGGCGATTGGCGCGAGGTCTTAGGCCGCACATCAACGAAGGCAAGACAAAGTATATGGTGGCAACGTCAGCACCGAAAACCAACCAATCAACAACATCGAACCGCACTGGTCAAACCGGAAGACTATGGATAGGAGAGTTGAACTTTGAGACCGTTGATAATTTCTACTATCTAGGGTCGAGAATCACCACCGATAACAGCTACGATGATGAAATTCGCGGACGGTTGTTGGCAGCCAACAGAGCCTATTTTAGCTTACAAAAACTGTTCCGCTCGGAACGTCTCACGATAGGGTCAAAGCTTTTACTGTACAAGACAATGATCTTGCCTCCTCATGTAATCCCCGGAGACTTGGGTTCTTAGCAAGAAGGTGATGATAGACGGAAGACGGAAGACTCAATTTTAAGCAGCGCATAGAGCGTACTTGTAAAAAGCATCGAGCATGGCCCTCGCAAGGCTGATGCGGAACGTAGACGGACCGTGGCATGCTTTGCAAGCTGCTCACAGCCAGGGTGGTGAGCTCTATCGTGCTGTATGCAGTCCCAGTTTGGAAAAAAGCGTTGCAGGTTTTAGGCAATGCACATAAACTGAGTACAGATTACAGCCGTGAGGGTGTGTTCTGCTTTTAGGACCTCTCAGATGATGTAGCTTTCGTCATCTCGGGAATGATGCCGATTGACATCCTGGCAACCGAAATGATTAACACCAAGTCCATCTTTCCTTTATCGCAGGTGAAAAAATCCGAAAGGGAGAGGTCTATAAGCAGATGGCAACAGCAATGGGACCAGTCAGAAAAAGGTCGTTGGACTTACAGGTTGATCCCTTCCATCGGGGAGTGGTTGGAGAGAAAGCATGAGGAGATCAATTGTAATCTCGCCCAGTTTCTCATCCACCATGGAGGATACCGTCAATACCTTTACAGGTTTAAATTGGACAACTCACCTAATTGTCCAAACTATGACGGGGTCCCGGAGGACCCAGGGCACGTATTCTTTCAGTGTGCTAGGTTCTTGGAAGAAAGGAGGAACCTAGAGGAAACTCTAGGTGAAGTGCTATCACCGGAAAATTTTGTCCGGAGAATGGTAGCTCACCTGGAAGACTGGGATGCGGTCAATTCTATGATCGCAGGAATCCAGGATAAATTGCGAAAAGCCGAAGAAGTGACGAAGGCACGATTACGAACCCCTTGGGACGACGGAAGAGGATCTAGCTAAAGTAAGTTAACTCCGCCCGGTGATGTAATACTTAAAGGTGGTTCCACAGGGTAGGGGGAGTCGGGGGTGGTTTTAGTAGGTAAAAATCCTACACTTTGGCGTGCCCAGGCAAGAGTCTTTTGAAGATCTCCACCTCCTTAAAAAAAAACGCAGGCAGACAGTGAACCGATTTTAATAAGGTTTTGTTTTACACAAAACCTTAAAAATGAAATTTTCATGTTATAATAATACGGATGCATCCAATGAAATTATGACGGGAACTGCACACTTTTTACGAATTTAAAAATAGTTTATTTGTTGAAGTGTTTACTCATCCCACCTGAAGTAAAACGATAAATACAACTTTGGATAACAACTTGGTCCAACTGACTCACCAATTCAGTGACTCATCAAATACATCTGCATTTTTCTGCTCGTCGAAAAGAATTCCACAAGAAAACAAAGTCAACCACCTTCGATTTCAAGAGAATGTCCCTCGTTACAGCCGACACCTTGCTTTTGGCTTCCTATGTCCGGGGATGATGAGATATGAAAAATATTTCATTGAATTCTTAAGAACAAGAACGCTATTGATATTAGAAATTCCATTCATTACTGAGAGCATCCTTCAAGGAGATGCCAACTTGAGTTTTTTCCCTCGGTGACGACACCATGGAGATGGAGCCATTCTCATTTGTGAGTCAATCAAATACCAAAACATCTTGAACCGATGCTGGTTCTAACAATAAAAGACTTCCTGTTTCTTACATGCAATCGATTCAATTAGATATCTTAGTTCTAATTTTCGAAAGTGGGTTTCAATTGGGGAGATTGTCGTGGCGTGGTGGGTTGTCGGTTGAGGAGTCTGGGGCCAGCAAAACGTTCGGGTTGTTGCTAAAAGGGCTGAAAAGTATGAACGAGGATGCGTTTATGATAAGATGGGATTGCATTAGGTCCAGGTGCAATGGAAGGGTGCGATTCTGGTTACGTTCAACAGCGAACATTGCCATTTTCATGGGGGTCGAAAAGTCTTTGCTCAGTTATCTTTTGGAGGGCTAATTCTGTAAGACTCGATTTCTTAGGACGGAGCATTAAAACTGGTAACACCAAGCTCCGGTGGATATGAGCTCGATAGACTCTTTGAACGATCGGTATGTGAAGTAGTTTGTAGCACGAAAATCGACTTACATGCTCGAAGGATGGTATCAAATTGTATTTCAACATCCGTAACAAACCGTCGTTCAACAACTGTAAGGTATTATTGGGGCTACAGCCTACGCATACGAAAATACGAAATCGTACCAAACCGTGACTTATGAAAGCACTTAATTGATCACTTATTTTGCATAAGAACAAGGAACGATCCGAAGGTGGCGAACGCATTTGCTGTGCAGGCGAGCGCTCTTTCGAAAGTGTATTTTATTAAAAGCAGAATCATGGGTGCAGGAATAACGACACTTTTCGATATTCTTAACGTGCATATCGTTCAAGCCGCCTCATCGAGGTGACATGGCAGACGAATCTTCAAACTGTTGTTATTACCAATTGTACTTTTTTATGGGCCAACAATCTGCTGGCGTTGTAGCAAGAAGAGTGATGATTCCGATGCACTCAATCGGGCAATGGTAACAATCACGCGATCGGCAGTGATCTACGACACGATTTTTACAAGTAGCCCAAAAATGCAAATGAAAACCCAAGGAGAACACAAATGCTTGTAAACCTCGATGTAATTTATGCTCATCGACGAGGAGTAATGCTGTTTCGCTGCTGGTTTTATTCCAGTTTTAGCTTTATTTCGATCGTTAAGATCACTAACTTTGGCATATTTATGCAGCTTAATCGAGGGCTGAATTGATTATGATTGGAGTCGATAGTATTCGCTGAGAAACTGAAGCTAATTTCAATCAGCACAACTTTCCCAACAGGCGATTATGGGGCTAAGTATTTTTAAAGGAGAGTCTGCCAATTCAAGAGCCTGCTCCGCTGTCAGAGACACTCTTTCTACGTAATTTGCTTTAATCGTTTCCTCCTCAACCACATTCAAAAGTATCGATCAAGTATCCAAAAGCATCCCTTCCGGAAATTTTTCTGTTTTTCATCTGCATTCTCACAATCATTTGTTAGAAAAGATATTTCTGGGTGGACATTATCGCGACAGCACACCCGAAACCGAAAACCCAAAAACGAGCTTCATTTAAATTCAATTAGGTACCTTGAAACGTGGCGATATCAAATTACACAATCTCACTAGTAGTCCTAAAATAAATAAAATCGACCAGAACGAATCAGATAAATCTGAGGTGATCACACAAAAAAAATCTGTTAGTTGAGTCTGAGCAAAAACCATCAATAAATTCCTGAAGAAATACCATAAAGTTGTGTTGACTAATAAGTTTACGAATTCTGCTCATTTTCAACATGATGCTTAGCTACTCACACTGTGAATGAAATTAGGCACCCCTCGGTGATCAGATTGATTCCCTGGGCGGTGATTGTCATGATCATTTCAATTTTGTATCTTAATTTTGAGGATTGCCCGCGCTTGCTTATGGGTGTTTCGACATATTTCACATAACATAATTTTGTGTCTAATTACTTGAAAAAGAAATGGTTTTGGGGTTCAAAGGAAGGAGACTGCTGAGGGTAGTCAATATTATGGTATACAGATGCTTTCTAATTGTTTCTTGAAACTTGACACCTACCCAACTTAATAGTTTGTTTTTTTCGTAAAAAATGTTATATGTATGTCGTACAATAGGTAAAATGCCCTATTCGCAGCACTAATTTATTCCAGAATAATATTATTTTCGAGTTTTCGTAGCTTCGGCGAGAACTTGAAAGCGGATGAAGTTACCTAGCATGTTAGAAAAGCTGGATATTGGCGATTAACGAACACTCTTCAAATTCGTCGGTTCCTCCAATTTTAACAGCATTTTCATGAGCTTTCCATGATCGTAAAATCTTGCTGATAACTTGCGTCTTCGTAAGATCCTTAGCGAATGCTTGTGCAAGGATTCTCTATGAAAGGATCATATCATCGCGGGGAACTAAAACAAAAGGGGAGAATTTTTTCTTGGTTACCTTGGTTTATTTGGCTTCGACTCTACTACTATATTCACTGCAGCCTGTGAACGATCCAACCTATGAGCACCTTGGATCAACCAATAAGCACCTAAGAGACTCTCCCTCGAACCCCAGCCTGTGATGGTCAATCAGTCCGTAACAGTTTACAACCTCACTAAGGATGTTCAAAACCTATGAAAATAGAAACGGATCGTAAAATCACAGACTTCGAATCCTCCCGCGATTTTGAGCAATGAAGTCGCGGCTGAGGTACGAATTTTGTAGTCCTCATCAAATTCATGTTCCCCCGCGAAGAAATCTGTTCTCACTGCAATGCGAAGCCTTCAGCGAATGTCTACGGCGCGGCAAGCCTGAAAGGAAAGTTCCGCAACAAGAAGAACTGCAAACCTGATTACGATCGACCTGGCCGTGACACTATTACCTAATTCTTCCAGAAAATGGGAGAGGAAGGCTCGGCAGAAGCACACTTCACCCTCAAACGAGGATGTCGATGATATGGACGCAACTGGTCTAATACAGGTATATGGGAACGGATCCATGGAGTCCAGACACCGTGAACCTAAGAAGGCTCCTAGCAGACAATAGTGAGACCACAACCGTCGAAATATATTGCTTTCCAACTGGTCCGGTCCGCCATCAAGTGAAAGGATTTTCAAACAAAAGTCTAGGTTAACGTCGGCCGGCTTAGGCCTGAACTGTACAAGGCCGTTTTTGTCCTCGTTATAATTCATAATAATGTCGTATTTTTGAATTTATATAAGAGGGCATATGCAACCCTGTAACCACTTCGGTTACGCTGCTCCCAGGGCAGAGGTGAAGCAGCCTTTGATGAATTGCCCCTGGACAGAACTGCAAGTGATAAAACAATGTGAGGTACTGCGATAGAAGGCAAAGTTTCTCGGGAATGAGGACATGGGCGTTGTTATATTACCAAACGTGCCGATATCAAGAGGAATCGGACGCAAAAAAGCGTAACTTTCGCCGGGGCAAGATCCACACTGGAGGCAGCCGACTTAGCGCCAAATTTTCATATTAAACTACACTTATGTCTACAAGCAAAATGGTTAGCCAAAATAAGTTGTTACATGCTAAATCATCTTCCTATATACTGGCAGCAGGACTCGCAAAGTTGCAGGACTGCCTTTATACATATATTCTTGCCATGGCTTCGTTTCAAAAAAATCTATGGTTGCGGGTCAGTGACAGGGACGAGAGATTTTCGAAGCCGAGATACTGCGTCCTGACGTCTAAATTATTAGAGGGAATCATGCTGAGATAATTTTGTTCCCAGGACCTGGTTGCAGTCAAGTTACAGTACCAGGTTAACGCCGACAGGAGAAACGTCGTAGTTACCTGCGTTTACTTATAATAACTGAGGAATCTGTTAATATATGCAGAGCCAAGTGGTTTTGACTTCTTGCTAAGTTGCATTGCGAACGCTCAGCATATTTGCTGTGGCTCTAGCAAATGCAATCTTAGAGGAGAGTTGTTTGATTTTATTACTTCAGCTGGTCTACTGATGGTGAGCATAGGATGCTTCCTTAGTACAATCTGTACTTTAAAGTTGTTAGCGTTGATTTGTGACTGACGAGTGCTAGACGAAGTCTCACTCTCAGATAAGCCTTACTTAGAATTTAGTCTGGCTATTTCGGGCGAATAGAATGTAATATAAAGACAGAATCCTAGGATAATGGTTTGGGTAAAGTTCAATGAACTTTTTGGCAACAAAGTGCACCTCGCTAGGCGACTGAGAAGCAGTAAGTTGCTCTCAATTTGGTCCGGTCAATATCAAGTGGAAGTGGACTTAGGATCCTTCACTTATCCTAACCAATAATTTAGATTTAGCCTAGCTAAAGCTCAAACAATTGGCGGTTTCACTTGTATATAATGCGCACCCATGGCGTGTTTTTCCAAGTACTCACGGTCATGCTGCTCCCAGGGCAGAGGTGCCTTTGCCCTAGACGAAACTGTTTGTCCTATATTTAATGAAAAGTGGTTAAACTTCCGGAACTTGCAGCGAGACTCCTTTAGAGCGTACTTTGAGGAACTGAAGGGTGAAATATGGTGGTCAAAGGGTAGTATAGGTCCCGGGGCGAAACGTGGATTGGTACCCACGATGGAGCATAAAACCTGGGAAATGCCTGCTGAATCAACACCAACAGCTCTACTACCAAACCCTATCTCCACCTCCACGTGGTGACCGCTGGGAGCTCTTTCTTGACGAAAAGCTGCAGACGGAGAAGGATGAAGGCGAGTCTCACGCGCCTAAAAACGGGACAAATTGTACCAACTGGTCCTCCAGGTTGGGGGTTGGGTAGTGCTGACAACTCTACACGGAAAACAACTTGTTACGAAGCCACAATAGGAGCCTCGGATAGGACGGATTTTAAAACGACGGATTCGGCAACGACAAAGGAACAACGATTTGCGCATTTTCTCATGGAACGTGCGCTTCCTGTACAGAGATGAAGCTGATAAGCAGCTAGCCGATACCCTGTCCCAATAGAGGGCTGATATAACAGCGTTGCAAGAGATGCGATGGACAGGGACCGGTTTCCTGGAGAAGAGCCACTACACCATATATTATAGCGGTCATCCAGTAAACCATGTGCTCGGAGTAGGTCTCTTAGTCAGCCAAAAAATGAAACCTGCTGTTATCGGTTTGAGAGCATAAGCGAACGGCTATGCACTCTGCGCTTGCGAGGCAAGTTTAGAAATATAAGTCTCATAAACGTTCACGCCCCTACAGAGGAGACTGCAGAGTCGGAGAAGGATACCTTCTACGGGGCAGTAGAGCGAACCCTCGAAGCCTGTCCCAGATATGATATCAAAATCATACTTGGGGATTTTAATACCCAAGTAGGGAAGGTGCCCGTATTCAGGCGATACGTTGGCTCCCATAGCTTACACGAAAAAACAAATGATAACGGACTGCGGACTATTCAATTAGCAGGGTCACACGAAATGGTTGTTGGAACTACCTGGTTTGCGCGGAAAGCGGTCCACAAACATACGTGGGCCTCTCCAGACGGGACCGCTTTCAACCAAATTGACCACGTGTTGATCGAACGCCGCCACCTCTCAGCCTTGATGAATGTCAGAACATATAGGGGGGCCAATATAGACTCGGATCACTATCTCGTTGGCATGGTGCTCCGAGCTCCAATAACAATACCACCTAGAATCCCCTATGACAATCAGGTGAGAGTGAACACTGAAACCATCCACAACACAACCCTCCGCGACACCTATAAGAGGGAAATGGATGCCGCAATAACCGCAGTCAACAGAGGACCTGGAGATGAATCATCAATTAATGATCTTTTCAACCACCTGAAGAACGTTATCATGGATACGGCCACAAATATACTTGGCCCCAGCCGCAAAAGGAGTCGGAACGGCTGGTTTGACGATGAATGTAAGCTAGCAACGGAACGGAAGAATGCCGAATACCGAGTAATGTTGCATTCTCAAAGAACGCGGGCACGCGCAGAGACTTATCACGAACTCCGTCGAGCGGAGAAGCGACTTCACAGACGGAAAAAGGAAGCCTGGGAGAACCAACAAGTCTGTCAACTAGAAAAGTGCAGGGAGCAACCGCACCAGGCGCGGAAGTTTTACCAACAAGTCAGCAGGATGAAGCCTCGATGCTCATCCTGCCGAGACAAAGAGGGAAATCTGATTTACGACATAATGGGCATATTAGAGCGATGGGTTGAGTGCTTTGATGAGCTACTGAACAACCAGAACATCGGCGAGTTGAAGGTCCCGCCAACTGAAGGCGACGGACAAATACTGCCACCACCAAGTTTAGGAGAAACAGTCCGTGCATTTCATCGGCTAAAAATCATGAGTCGCCAGGAGCCGATGGAATTACAGCCGAATTGGTTAAATATGGGGGCGACCAGTTACAGCAAGTGGTTAATCAACTTGTGCTGAAGGTAGGGGACAACGAACCAATGCCTGACGATTGGCAACGAGGCATTATCTGTCTCATACATAAAAAGGGAGATATCACACAGTGCAGCAATTATAGAGGTATCACGTTGCTGAGTACCATCTATAAGATATTCTCCACTATCTTGCTAGGCCGGATAGCCCCATACGCTCAGAACATCATTGTCCCATACCAAAGAGGCAAATCAGCAACAGATCAGATTTTCTGTGTGCGGCAAGCGATGGAAAAACTGTTGGAATATGGACAACAGTTGCACCATCTGTTCAGTCGACTTTAAAGCCTCCTATGATAGCATAGCCAGGGTAAAACTGTACACGGCCATGAGGGAATTCGGTATCCCGACGAAATTAATAAGACTGCACTAAGCTGACCCTGACCAATGTGCGATGCCAGATAAAAGCAGAGGATCACTCTCAAGACCATTCGACATCAACAACGGTCTACGACAAGGGGATGCCCCATCATGCGTCCTCTTTAACCTGGCCCTCGAGAAAGTGATCCGTGATGCTGAGGTGAATGCAAGAGGTACGATTCTCTTCAAGTCCACCCAACTACTGGCCTATGCTGACGATATCGACATAATGGGAAGAACCACCCGAGACGTACAAACTGCTTTCATCCAGATCGAGCAGGCGGCGAATGGTGCGAGATCTTCGGCTGCACATCAATGAAGGCAAGACAAAATATATGGTGGCAACGTCAGCACCGAAGACGAATCAACCAACAACATCAAACCGCACTGGTCAAACACAAACACGAACAAGAATAAGGATAGGAGAATACAACTTTGAGACCGTTTACAATTTCTCCTATCTAGGGTCGAAAATCACAACCGATAACAACTACGATGATGAAAGCCGCGCACGGTTGTTGTCAGCCAACAGAGCCTATTTCAACTTAGAAAAACTGTTCCGCTCGAAACGTCTCACCATGGGGTCAAAGCTCTTACTGTACAAGGCTATGATCTTGCCAGTCCTCATGTATTCCTCGGAAACTTGGGTTCTTAGCAAGAAAAATTGCGAACTCTTGGCCGCGTTCGAGAGAAGAATCCTCCGAAGAATTTTTGGCCCCCTACATGAGGATGGACGATTCCGTAGCCTACACAATGACGAAATCTATGAGCGATACCATGACCGTCCAGTTGTGGGTAAAATCCGGCTCAATAGGTTACGGTGGGCGGGTCACTTAATCCGTATGGATGAGTATGATCCCACCCGGAAAGTCTATAAAGGCACTATCTATGGTAGAAAAAGAAGACGAGGCAGACCCTGCCTAAGATGGAGCGATGGCGTGGGCCAGGACGCCAGACAGCTTTTAGGGATATCGAATTGGTGGACCTCGGCGCAAAACCGGGACGTCTGGAGTTCCTTATTAAGGCAGGCCTAGACCGGATACCGGTTGTTGCGCCGTTAATGAAGGGCGAAAAAGAGACTACAAGACTGTGCCGAGTCCTCAAAAGTGATGAAACGACCAAGTTGGGCTCTCTTATGAGCTTTTATGAACTCCAAAGTTGAGTCTGCAAAGGCTTTGGTGGAAGTCTGCAACGAGTTAGTTGGTAGAACAGATGACAAAAGTGTAAAAGGGAGATTTGGCGAGAAACACTTGAACTTAAAAGGGCTGCAAGCGGAATTGAGACACTACTAGAGCGACTATTACCCATGAAAAAGCATGGCTAATATACTGTCCTTTGGACACTTCAAAGCACTTGGCATGGATGCCGTCTATCCAGTGATGTTAAAAGAGGATATAGAGCACTTAGAACAACTTCTAATAAATATTTTTCTAACGTGTCTTGTTCTGCGCTACGTGCCTGCATCTTATCAGAAGATGACTATTCAGATACTAACAACTTCATATAAATCATCTCAACACTGCTTTCGCTAAAATGTCTGGAAACAGGGGTCGAACGAAGCAACGAAAGACTGTCTCCAAAGAGTTTCTTCTCAACTGCATTGAGGTAAGGTCACCTTTAGACAGTATCCGTTGGACTACATTGAACAGCCCATAAAAATAAACTTCTTTTCTGCACACAAAGTCTCCGCCTCCTTTGATAACACAACAGTCCAATTTTGTCCTACTTCACCTTATCTTATGACCTCGTCTTCTAGTTTTAACATTAAAGGACCCCTTTGCTGCTTCATCTAAATTACTTCTCACTGCCTTCTTGCTGTTTTAAGTGGCTTCATGTCTGGTTAATTTTTATTATGGCCAGCAAATTGCAGATTTGGGATAATTTATATTTATTTCGAATGGGTTCTTTATGGGTTTAAGCATTTCACACAGCCCACATTCCACAAAAAGTTAGGGTGATCTCTAGACGCTTTGGATATCATTGATGCTTCATTCCCAAATAAAAACACCGAACTATCCAAAGGTTCTTAAATACACCATTTACTTTCCAGATAAGCTCTTTTGAAGGGTATTAAGGGATCCAAAATTCTGGCAAAAGTAGTAGTAAGGATACTAATGTTGATTGTTGCCCAATAACCAGCGTGTAGTCTTGAAGGAGCCGATCCATCGAAGATCAAACAGGGGCCTGCTAAAGCCAGAGCCTATTAAGAAAGCTTTAGGGCTGCCTTCTTAATAGGCCCTGACTGTTACTAGTTAATCTGGAGTGTACATAAGATAAGCACGTAAGTTAGTGAGTGTAACAAGAAGCATTTGTCTACTTCGGCGTCAACCACAACCCCTACAAGTCTACTGTTACTATTGTTGCAAAGAATATAAAGACGCTAGCCAGCAGACCTTGGGGAGGGTTTTACTGCATACCCCAATCCTCTGTTTTATCAGTTAAGAGACATGAGGACGACATCCCCAATTAGAATGGAGGGAATTTAATGTGGGTTTTCAGTTTCCATAGAAGTACTTTTACTTAAATAGTTATCGGTATGAGGGCTATTTCGAAGCGTAGATGTCTTATAAAAGCGTCATCACGATTTTCTTCGAACTGTTTGGAATGGTCTTTGACTTATATTATCATTTATCTATTTTTTTGTTTGGCTTTCACGCCCATTTGTTTCTTAGGGGGATAAGGTGTCATGGGCAGGTTCATTGAAAAAATTTTCCAGCTCTATGTAGAGATAATATATAAAAGACTTCAATCAGATGGTCTGCTTTTCTCTACCAGGTCCGTAACAAGGACGTTGCATTCGGTGGTTGGACCGTGACTTTGTCAACGTTTTATAATGGCTGGTGCGACGGTGAATTCCTACTTACTAGTAACCACTCCGCCGCCCGATCGGATGTGCTTTTCGAAATAAAATTCTTTGTTAGTTCTTAATGTCAAACTAGCCAGCACCTCAGTCTATTCTCAATTCTCAATCCTATCCAAAGGCTTGGGGTTGCTACCAATATCAGTTAAACACTCGGAAATGTGTCAGCGTGCTGAGAAAATAGATTACTCTCTGAAGTTGTTCTTGCCTATATATAAACTTCTAACTCTGATAGTCTGCATCCCTTAGTTACTCAGATTTCCATGATGTTACATGTGTTTGTCGCTGATTAATATTTCAGTGACTCCCTGTTTCTTTGCTACCGATTTTAGGATTCTCTTTGCGGCATTCGTAAAGGTGTCACTATCAGTTCTTCCCAATATCTACTTTTGTTTCAAAGGTCTGACATTCGTATTTTAAAAGAAAATGAGCAAATAGTGAGTCGTAATTATTTCCCGAGAAAGAGGTAATTATTCTAAGGAAAAGAGGAGAAGTCTTAATATTGTGTGACTCTCCAATATTTTTTTTTAGTTAGCTTTTCTACTATAATTATTAAGAAATGAGTTCGATAAAATTCTTTAAAAAGAAAATATAATTCAAATCTTTTCTCTAGAGTTAGACTAGATACTTTCATTACAATCTCCCTATTTTTGCAAGCTGTTTACTCCTTAATGATGCCATCATCATCTAATTGAATTGTGAAAACCATTCCGTTCAGCATCAATTATTTAACCGCAATTGTTAATCATCCTTTTCCATGCTGCAGCTCACACAAATATTTTGACTGCTGAACAATTACCGTTTAAATGATTCTCCCTAAATGTCTTCCTCAGCTGTCGTCCTTTGCCCATGGCCATGCGTTTGACCATAAAATGACCAAAGCAAATGTCCATCATAAAGTCTGTAGGTGGCCCCGTAGGCAGTTTTCCAATCAGAGCATTTAACAATTCAATTTCCTTTTGAATGCCGGACACGGTCAACCTGGTCACCCTCAGGAAATCCCGGCAAAAACTGTACAGAGAGTTTTCAAGACATAAGTGATCCAATGTTGATGATTTACACTCGGGAAAACATTCATCAATTCAGTATCGTTGTTGATACGATGACTTTATCAAAAGAATAAAATAGTTTAGAAGTAGGGGATCTTTTAAGCCAGAACTGTCTGCTTGTGGTTTAAAAGTAACTTGAAACTTTGAAACAAATATCATCAGGACATTTGAGGGTTCTAGTTCTTCAAGTGTTCCAAAATTGTAGAAAATGAGTTAAGTATGATACTGGATAGTTCATTTTTTAGCTGCCTCGAAAGGTATAAAAGCTTTTTTTGTGCAACTCTCCAGGCGTTTTTGGAACATATGAATTTTTTAACTAGACCCCTCAATTATGAGGTGAAATTTTCACTGGAGTTATCGTAGCAACAGTGATTGTAGTTTCCATCCCTTACTCCTTTTGAATAACTGATCAATCTATACCTTGCACTGAAGCAAAACTCAGTCGGTAGAACCTACTGGCTACTAGATATTTACAAACAGAGGGATCCTTTATATGCAAAAATAAAGGCAGGAGTATCAAGCCGAAACGAAGTAGTCATTATAGCTTTGCAGAGTCTTAAAAATTCTAGAAAATTTTTGATACAGCAAAGCACCAGTGAGATTTCGTTTAACTACTCAGCGCAGCCATTGCTTCGGTAACTCAAAACTTTTGGGGAGCTTAGTACAGTCCGTAGCCTTCAAAATGGTCGAACTAGTTGCGGAGACGCTGAGATTGAAAGAGAACTAGCTTATGGTTTGATCCGCGATTGAATAAATACTGAACGAGCTGGTGAAGGTGAGCAGGAAAGCTTTTTTTACAGCTTCCAGTAGGAGTAAAAACTACTATCTCAGCAATTTTCCAGCCCTTACCATTTCTAATACGCTTAATTGAAGTGACTATTAGTATAGAGGTTCAACTCAACGGTTGACTATATCACGTGACATCCTGCTTAGAAAATAAATAATACATCCCACCAGAAGAACCTCAGTATCGAGTTCGGCTTATGTTAACACAATACACTTCTAGACAAGCTGAGCCGAATAATGAGAGCATCTTTTATAGTCAATTAGACTTTAATCCGGCCACTTTAAGAATTCTCAGATGATTAAGGTTTGCATCACTTATATAGCTCACCATTCTACGTTCTGGTGTAGTAGTAGTTTTCCAGAGCCAATCCTCTCTACTTACTTATCACTCGTGTTACGTGGCAAATACATATTTGTTGACGGTTTTTCCTCTTTTGTTTGGGTTTCGCCCGGAAGAATCAGAGGATTAGAACACTAAGAGTTTTACTTTGTTTTATCGCTGAGGGACATTAGTGAACAAACCGAAGGAATGCCAGAAATGGCAATCTTAGACATTCCAATAACTTTCTATATCATGATTTCATGAACTTGGTCGTTTTCATCTCAGAGGCATTTCTGTAGGTGCTCTCAAATAGGTCTGATGTAGTCAGTGTTTCTCTTGTTGAATTGAAGTGACTGATCTGAAGATCGGATATGGCTACTTCCATACTTACCGTCAACCCTACTTCCCCCGGCCTAAGAGAAAACTTAGCCATTTTTACAATGTTATATTCTTATCTGTGGAACCTCTCTGCTGCCATGTGGTCCTTTCCTAGACATGTTTAACGTTTACTTCCAGAAGAGGTGGCAATCCCCTGCCCTGTTATAGCGCATTCTTTAAACGAGGTTTTGGTTGTTTAAAAATGGTAGAGGTATTACAGAGCCCCGTATCTAGCTCTATGAATATTAAACGTGTACATAGGAGTGTATTCCTTAGATAGCAGATACCCTTCTGTTTCTTTTACGGAGGCGGAATGAACCTAGTCCCTTTTGATTCTTTCTTCTTTTTGTCTTATCAGGAAGGTAGCGGCAAAGGCTGACTGGCGCAGCATTCAGTTTCAACCTAACATGAAATTTGATTGGTTACTATGGAAATCAGAATATCTCTCTGAAAGAGGGAGGGAAAAGTTTTAAAATAATGTAGTGCTTTTTGATTGATAAATCTAAACAGCACCTTTTTAAACTTCGCATCTAGCGGCGCGTTACTGGAGGTTACCTAGAAATAACGGAGATACCAGGAAGGTCTCAGTTTGCATAGACTCGTTAGATACACCAGAGGTTTTAAGTATACAAGTGACTTGCGCTGGAAACGTCTCATGAGAAGGTTGAAGTTCTTACTGTAAAACACAACGATCTTACCAGTCCTAATGTATTCCTTGTAGACTTCCTATAGTGAAAGTCTTTATAAAGAGTAAATCTATGAACGATACCATAATCGTCCGTCCGTGGACAAACTCCGTTTTTGATTCGGGTGTGGTGAGCGTGAGCATGATGCATCCACGATCACTTTCGAAATGAAGATATGCGTGATCGTTCGATCTGGGGTTGGAACAATCGTGGAAAAATTGTTAGAAAGGCATCTTTACGCTAAAGAAAATTCAGTAGCCAAGATTGGTCTGAACATCGAAGTCGATGGGAAACATCAAAAAGCCGGCTGAAACAACGGTGGCTTGATACGCGGAATGGTGATTTGGAAGCCTCGCCTCGCCTTGCATCTAGAATAGACCTTTGACTGAGCAAACTGATGCAATTGATCACGATGAGTCGACCCCGTTTGTGAACCGGACAAAGGCTGAATAAGAAGAAAAGGACCCTGCCTAAGATGGAGCCGTAGGGCAGGCCAGGACACTAGACAGCTTTTAGGGATATAGAAATGGTGGACCGCAACACAAAACCGGCATATCTAGAGTTCCCTACTAAGGCAGGCCTAGACCGAATTCCGGTTGTTGCGCCATCATCGTCACGGTTGCATTTTGTGACCGACATCTTTTCTTCTTGGTACTGTTGTTTACGCTGTTTGCGGATTGAAGGATCCGCATCCACTTGATCTGGAGCCGGACCAAATGAGAAGTAACTTACTCCCTCTTTTTTTAGGCCGACAGACTCTTTGTTTGGGCTTAGCACCCAAGCTTTAGAAAGTAAAAAACGAAGACAGCTTCACGGTTTCGTACCAGGCCAGAGGCAACTCGGCAGATGCTGCCTCATCTCTTCCCTGGGAGCAGCGTGACAAAGCCGTTCGCAGATGCAAAATGCTCCATTACGTAATTCGCAGAACATGACATAACTACGTATTATATTAAGCGTTAATCCACCAATATTTTGGGCCAAAGTTTGCTCATGGCTGAAATATTTTGTTCGAAGATTTAAGGATCTTAATTCTCCGTCAATTTGATGTCGGACCGGATCAACTGGAGAGCAACTTATTATCTTTTTTTTTTGGTCCACGGACCACTCCTTTGTTATGAACAAACCTAAGGTTAAAAAGTAAAAACCAAAAAACAGCTTCCCGGGTTCGTACCAGGGCAGACGTAACTCGTCAGATGTGGTCATGTTCTGTGAATTATACAAGGAAGCAGTTTATATTTGCGAACCGCTTCGGTGAGGCTGAGCAGAGGTCTGACGAGTTGTCTCTAACCTACGAAACCATGAAGCCGTCTTCGTTTTTTATTTCGTTATGCTGCCTTGGCATGGAGGGATTCAATCAAGAAATACCTCGACTCTGCTGATAACATCTCACTAAGTCAAGGTCCGCAACTGTAGCCACTGTTGGAAAGAACGGAGACCCTTGGGGGTTGGTTTAAGTGGAAGAGAACTTCCATACTGAGTTGAAATTTTTAGTTTGAAAACTTTATGGATGGGATGGATGGGATTCATTTATGACCTTTTTTTAGAAATTTCATCGCATGTCTATTCAATTCGGTGCCAATGGGTGGCGTTTGAAAAGTTAGTATAGGATCACTTTCAATATATAGTTCGCATTATCATCCGTTTTCAATATATCGTCACGTAGAATCTGTTTCTTTTTGAGGCTTCCTATGTTTTGGGGAGGTATCAGCTGAGGAGATGAATTGTAAGTGATTAAATGTCTAATTAACTACTTACAGCGGTGAATTTTTATTTTTGAAGGAGTAGGTCTGTTAAAACGTGAGATGATAAGTTGAAGGCATTAGTGACGCCTAGGTAAGCTACTTTTTATTAGGTTGAAGTTTAGTTTTCTAGGGTATGTTTTTAATGTTACAAACTATTTTCGCCGTCATTCTTTCTTTTCCTTCGAAAGATAGTTGCGTCACATTTTTGTGGGCTAATGGCTAGTGTTGATTTAGAAGAACCGTCCTCGATTGTCCAAATACTAATTAAGACGGGCTTCATCTATGTTCATCGCGGAAGTGTGTTATGAGTCCAGCGGGGTATTTCCGCATGTTGATTGGTATGGGAATTTGGGTGGGCTTAGGGATGTCCGCTGTGAAAACTTAAAACTGCGCTTCAGACAGAATAAGGGATCGAAGAATTATGAAATAATGTCACTCCATTTTTGTCTTATTGTCTTTTTTGTACTTTCTTTCTTAATTCATGTAGGCATATAACCTACTAAGTAAAAATTCTTCTCTTCCATACATCTGAGAGGAGTATGACAATGTAATCCTAGAGAATTCAATGTGTTTCCCTCTCCCTCTCTCTCCCTCTCTCTAACGTTTCTCCTCAAAAAGACTTCGTACATCGTAAGCAGATATTTGAAGCTATTCTTGGCTAGTCGGAATCGTAGCTTGTGAAGAAAAAAGGTGTGTAATATTGCTACTGGAAGTGCAATTCTTCAAAGCTAGAAGTATAATAGTAAAGCATAATATCCAGGAAAGCGCTGAAAATGGGTTGACTACATATTTAACTGCCAATGCATCAGGATGAAAAAAGGACAAGTCCTAATTTTGGATATCGAAATCAAGTGTGAAATTTTGCTTTGAAGTACAAATTCAAACTCTGTCATGGCTTGGCGTTTATGAGAAACTGCTTTCGGATACCAAACATCACTGAGAACAACAGTGCAAATACTGTTCAGTTGGATTCAGATGCAATCCCTACAAACTCCATCTACTACGCTAGAATATTATGTAGACATATAGGAGGAGACCTTCTTTTGATAGTGTTATTGTAAGGATCTCTTCTTTAATAACGCGGAGAAGTGTCCACGTAACATAAACGAGCCTCGTTACCGTATTAATTCAGGTAGGACTTGCTCTGAAACGCCACAGGACTTGAATAAAACAATTCAATCTTTCAACTTTGTACTAAGTCAAATGACACTTCACTAGCCTAGGTGGATATGGTTGGTGCCGTGGTTCCTCTAACCCTGTTTGTGTTTCATTTTGTTTCAGGTCTCTCGAAGAACCTACATTCTTTCTCTATTCTTCTTCGGCCGCTCGCTGGCTATCGTGGAGTAGTGGCTCACTTTCCATGGCATATTCAGCAATGGAGTTGTCTCCTTTTATATTGAAATGGACTAAACTTGCTAGTTGTGGGTATCATTGCTAGGTGAATAAGAATTATCCAACGACAGTGCATTACAAGTTATTGGCTGATTGCTTGGTCCTTGAAACCCTGAAACTAATGATCGTGAAACAGTGATTCTGGGAGACGGTTTACTTACGAATCGAAACGATACTTATGACCTTATTTGAATCCAGATTATGGGTGCGGTATTAGCGCAGAAATTGCTATAAGAAATACCAATATTCGTATTATATTTCTATCCAAGTGAATTGACATCACTTCCCATCAATGTACTCCACTAAAACCTAATGATCGGCCACCAATCTAACAAACTGCCAAACACTGTCCCATTCTCTGAGCATGAACGAGATATTAAAAACTTCCAAATTGATAAATATACCAGGAAGGATGTGGCATTCCCGATGTCCTGACACCACTATCGCACATACACATTTAAGTTTCTACATTTGCCCAACGGGTGGTCTGCAAAATGACAAATGTACCCATTATTGAATTCTGGTCCTCAGGACCATACGTTTCATTTGCTCTTTTGAACAAATATTTCCTTTTACCATTGCTCAATACAAAATTGGCTGACACCCCTATTGATGCGATCCTTGAAGTTCAACACATTAGGGACACAAGCATCGCCAAAGAACCCATGTTTATCTTCAATTGAAATTGTAACGAAAACAAATCAATTGTTTGGTAAGAAGTTGCTTTTCATTTTTCTCCTGTTGGGAATCCATTTTTAGCAAATTCGAGCGGCAGATATACACATGTCCATACATAAGTGCGAAGACATTTCGCCAAAGACAAGAGCTGGAAGCCAGATGGTGTTACCCAGGATATTAAGAGGGACTGATTTCAACCCTACCAACTCTATCCCGGAGAGGTAGCGCATTCAACCCGTCGTAATATTTTATAGTGATATTTAGATTTGTTATATTTTCACAGTTTGCTCTGATGTCCTGACTACAATTCACTTTGATAGGGCAACACTGAATTAGGAGGAAAAATAACACATATCAGATGTACATGGTATATTGCAGGGAAGCTGCAATTTATCTCGGCACAGCCAGAGGTTATTGTCAATTTGAATTTATTAATAACTTTTTATGACATCTTTATTTATTTTAGAAATTCATGTCCTTTTGTAGTACAAATAGCATTGATACCAGGAAGGGCAGAAAGGGATTTATGGATGTGTCCATTGAACTATGCCTGTGTATAAGGAAGGTATGTATGTACATGAACCAAATGAGCGCAATTAGCAATGAGGAAATACCGGTGAGGAAGGGGGTTTGCATAGAGGTGAAAGGAATGCAAAAATATCCAGAGGATATAATGTTGGGTAGAATGAAATTTATATCTGAAATAAATGATTCCTGATCAATGAAATCGGATGACTTTATAGGTTTGCTAACAATTAAGCGAATAATCACGATGATACTTATTTTCAACCCTACTGAATAGGGCTTAATATTTTCCGGTATTCAAGGATTTTAATTATTTATCTCCTTCAAAAATAACAACTGTCCATGAATTAAATCCTTATTGTAATTTTCTCGGACCGCGTTAACATTTGGTCTTATTTGAGCACTGCCGACTCCATTCAGGCTCGTTACGATGGAGGCTTTGAAACTTCATTGGTTAATCTAGCAAAAGATGCTTCCTTAAGTTTATTTTAATTAGAAGAATTAGTATGAAGGCATAATGAAACTAATTGCCGAAATTTAGTGGTATACGTATCAGCACATGTATGTATAACGGCTTTTTAGTTTTGAAATAAATATTAGAAATTACCGAAACCTATATAGAGTAAAAAGAAATTGACAATTTCGTCCAGGGCAGAAGCAACTCATCAGACGCTGTCTCACCTCTACTCTGGGAGCAGCGTGATCGAAAGTGGCTAGAGGTGGAAAATGTTCCTTGATATAATCGCAAAAACATGATAAGGGTGCGAATTATATTCCATTTTATTTGGTCCACAGACCCCTCGTTTGTTGCAAAACACATGGGTATGCAAGCCTCTGCCCTGGACGAGACGGTCAGTCTTTCTTTTTGTATACGTGGGTGCTATACCCCAAACGAGGAGTCCGTGGACCAAAAAACGTGGTAGTAAGTTGCTCCCCATTTGGTCCACGTCAAGTGAATTTGGACTTAGGATCCGTTATATCCTAAACAAAAACTATATAGAGTGTTTAAGTTGTTACTTCCTTGCGAATAAGGAAAAGATTGCAAATTCTTACTCAATAGGTCAATCGAGTTCTCCCAGGCTATTCTGGTGATTGAAGAATTCGACGGAGATCAGATCTTGGTGCCCCTTAACGCCAAGACTATCTTTGTCAGAATATCTTTGTCAAAAATGTCACCGCTCTAGCATAGGCTTCGCTACATCAACAGCATGGTATTCCACAATGGAAAGACTAGGTAAAACAACACATGGAGCTGTTCAGAATCTGCTTGGTAGAGAACTGCTTCACTTCCCAGGGCGAACATTATAAGCGGTTAGAAGGAGCCCGGATGAGCAACCTCGTTCATCAGCAAAGTCTTCATGGCCAAACTGATCTAGTTCACTCTGGAAATGGAAAAGGTAGGAGAACTGCCAATTTTTTATCTGATTTTGAGTAGGAAATCAATGGATTTCAAACAAGTCAAGCCCAGACTAACCTCGGACTCTTTCATCAACATTATCGACTAAACGCAAATTCTTTTTATATTTTTGGAAGCCGTGGTGGAAAAGACAAAACACACACAGCAAGCATCTGCAGTTTGGTCATGAAACGGAAGAGAACTCTTTAACAGCAAGACCTCGCAAAGTTTGCTCTGGAACAACCGGTCGAAAGGAGAAGCGAAAGCTGGGAAAAGATGATTTGGATCTCCTCTTCAGCGGCAACAACAGCCAGTTCAAAATTCTTTTCGGATTAACCAAGGGCCCAATCGCCTAAATAGCCAAATCTGGGATATGAAAAATTTCCTGTGACCATTGCAACAAAAAACTCATCGGACGGACAGGAAAGAAAGTGGAAAATGGAGACCACCTGATGGAAGCGGTGGTGGGGAGAAAAAGATCGGCATACTTAGGAGCGAAAGTAGCTCAGCACATCGCCTAGAATGCTTATGCAATATCCAAGGATGACGTAAGATTAAAGAAAAACATAACGGATTCAAGAAAATTAGACTTGGCCTGAGGTATGAAAATTTACAGAACGCTGAGAGACGCCTTTTTCAAGAGGGACCTAGATAGTCTCTTCGTTGTTTTTAATTTTTCCTTCCATTTTCATTGAGACTGTACTTTGCTTTCATTATTATTATACTTACTGGCAAGTGATAGACTCACAACAGCGATACAGAAACAAGGCGGACATAAGCATCCATGATAGGTGTAATTTGTACCGAAGGCAACAAGATTGAGAGGCTAGCGCTCTACCCTCTTAAGTTATTGTGCGGTCACCCATGTGACAAATGGCGCACTATAAATGTTGGTCCTCGGCAAAGCGCTTCAATTTTCCTTAGTTTAGTTCCAGGGGCAGCCACTAACCGACCGTCCTGGAATAATGGCTTCCATTTCACTGTATAATGCGCAATGGAATTGCCTTGCATGAACTTTCAATTTCCGCTTTATCATTAATATCTTTGCTTGCGAGATGGCTAGCATTGCGATGAAGTTTTTCATTTGTTATTGTCTTTGGTCACAGTGCATCTATATCATCGTGCAGATACCAATTCATGGTCATGTTTCGTATTCTATTCTGACATGACAATACCTAGAGAAAACTGTCATGGAACAGCTTTAACTTGATGCTAGTAGCAAGATTGCATTTGCGGATTTTCCACAAAACTTTTAAAGAGGATTTAGTGTTCTTATTACGTAGAGCAACATCGAATTTAGTATTGCGGGCAGCGGAAATTACAAATATATTCTGCGCCCTCGATGTTCTGCAAATAGGAGGAATGCGTGAAAAGTTAGACAGAGAGCCGTGGTTTTCGCCATCGAGGCTCAACAGCCCATGTCGATGCTTGCCCTTAAGGATGTCCTTCCTAAAACCACCACGATCCATCAATCGCGTTCTTCAATTTTGAAATCTAAGCAGTGAAGCGCTTTCTTTTTCAACAGAAGTTTTCCAACGTTTCCGGAGTTTTTCTACTGGTCTTCGCGTTTCTACCCTTCCTTCGAATACCTTTTAGGTATCCGAATGTCCTCCATATGTTGAACGCTCATTTGAAGTTTGATGGCCTACAAATAAGTTCTGTCGGTTTTTTTTTTTAAATTTGAAGCTTTATTGTGAAAAATTGGTTATACATTCATTGTTCAAAGTATTGCCCATCGCTAGCCACAACTTTCTTCCATCTTTCAGGCAATTCATAGATACCATCGCGCCAAAAATTGGCCGGCTTGGCCGCTATCCACTCATCGAGCCATTTTTTGAGTTCGTCGTAATTGGAGAAGTGCTGGTCAGCCACGCCATACCACATCGACTGGAACGAATAGTAATCAGAAGGAGCAATGTCTGGAGAGTACGGCGGTGGGGTAGGACTTCCCATTTCAACGTTTCTAGATATGTTTTAACGGACTGTGCAACATGTGGACGAGCATTGTCATGTTGCAAAATAACTTTATCATGCCTTTGCTGGTATTGCGGCCGTTTTTTCTTGAGTTTGCAGCTCAAACGCATCATTTGACGTCGGTAGAGTTTGCCCGTGACCATTTCGTTCGGTTTTAGCAGCTCATAGTATACCACACCCAGCTGGTCCCACCATATACACAGCATGATCTTCTCACCATGAATATTCGCTTTGCCACTTGATGATGAGGCATGGCCGGGGTATCCCCACGTTGCCCGGCGCTTGGGATTATCGTAATGGATCCACTTTTCATCGCCAGTAACTATTCGATGCAGAAAACCCTTTCTTTCTTGTCGTTGGAGCAGTTGTTAGCACGTGAAAAAACGGCGCTCGACGTCCCTTGGCTTCAGTTCAAACGGAACCCAATCACCCTTGCGGATCATTCCCATTGCTTTTAAACGGTGGGAAATGGCTTGCTGAGTGACTCCAAGTGTTTCTCCAAGTTCTTCTTGCGTTTGCGATGGATCTTGGTCGAGCAATGCCTCTAATTCTTCATCTTCAAAAATTGTTGGCCGTCCGGCGCGCTTTTCGTCTTCCAAGTCAAAATTGCCACTTTTAAACCATCCAAACCACCTCTGACACGTTCGCTCAGATAGAGAATGGTCACCATAAACTTCAACCAAAATGCGATGACTTTCGGTTGCTTTTTTCTTCATATTGAAATAATGAAGTAGAACTCCCCGCAAAAATACATTATTTGGTACAAAATTGCCCATTTTCGTTGATGAAAAAAGTATTGTTGTTTACACTTCAATTAAATAATTTATGCTGACGTTTGCGCCTATTGACAGTAGCTTTCCGATGAATGTTTGGAAATGTGGATCAATGGAATAAAAAACAAGCTACGCCATCTATTGTGAAAACTGACAGAACTTATTTGTAGGCCTTATATTTTCCGGAGTTCAGGGTTGTCAAATATTTGGTACAACTCATGGCTTTATCTGCTCCTATTGTTCTCCTCAGAACCATCCTCTTGAAGGTGATGAGCAGTTTTTCGGACATGACTCATCATTTGCAATCGGCGAGTCATATACCTATCGTCGGCAATTAGAAGGACACGAGGCGCAGTTCGTAACTGATTCTGCCCCGTGACGTAATACCGAAATGGCCGTTCCGCGGAGTAAGCGAAGGAGAAAGAGGTGGTTTTAAGGAGGTTTTGAACCTATCCACCTTCCAACGCAAGAAAAAAAAAAGACAGACAGGCAGACGGACAGATAGGCAGATAGTAAACTGATTTTAATAAGGTTTTAATTTACACAAAACCTCAAAAATAGCATCGACAGCTGCTCATAGATGCTTCTGAGCATAAATGAATTGAAATGATATAGAGTTATTGTAGGCCGACAAATGTCGATTTTGGGTTCTGATTAATTTCTCCTAGGGAGCCCAGAAAGCCTGTAACCTAGAGAATCAAGCACCACATTATTCCTAATAAAGATACAACTCCGGCAATTTAGAGCAATCCAACACAGGCATACAAGCGATTCTGGAGCAAGAAAATAGCGAAGCTTGAACGTGGTTAAGCCTCCAAAAAATTCAGATGAAATAATTCGCGTATCTTCGAAAACGGGGATCCTCACTGAATTGTACGTGTTTGCTTGCTGATCATATTGATGCAGTACAGATTCTGTTCCTAGGATATTATTAGCTCAGAGGCTTTCAGGTATGGTGGTCTGAAAAGTTCAAGGAATTTCTATGATGCGGATAGCCACCGCCGTCTGATTCTGATAAATCTGCATATCAATAGTTGGTTATTTGAATTCAGTGGAAAATTCCTCTCCCTAAACTTAAAAGAAGAACCCAAAATTAAGAACTATTTGCTAACTTTCAGGAATATTCCGCCTTTCTGGCAGATTGCAAGTTGCGTTGTAATGGATATACTGCACTGGTTTTCTCAATGTTCACATCAAAAACATAATTCCAAAGATCCATTCCACTCACTGAATGACATTTTATTACAAACTTACTCAGTCTTGCAAACATCAATCATGAATACCTTAATTACCAGACCTATAGTTACACCACAAACACAAGTTTAATAACCTCAGCGGACTTCCCCAATCCATCATCTTTAAAACCTGACACATGTCCATATTGTACACTTCAGCCTTAGAAAGTCTGCATCGGATTAACATCCGCACAATATCCAATTCGGTTGTTTAGTAAACGGTGCTCCTGCCTTTTAAATCCTGTTTTTCTCTCCTAATAATTAATTCATGTCTCACAAGCAAATAATGGCCTACAACAAATTCCAAATCCTTTTTTTTCAACTCCATCCCAGGATCTCGATTTAGGCAGTAGCTGAAACTGCGGAAACCTATTAGAAAGAGAAAATCCTTTTTTAAGCATCAAACTATAGTGAAGGACGGAAGGATGGGCTATCTTATTTCTACTATCAGGGCATGGAAATTGGTTATTATGAGTGGGAATAATGGAAGCTGCAAGAAAAAGGATAAAGGAAGCGAGCAATCGAGAGTGAGATGGACTGCCTTAAAAGGACCTTCTTGCAATTTTGCTGAGGCTCATTCGTGACAATGTGACTCGCTGTCGGATAATCCGAATTTTAATTTGACTGATTATGGTTTTAAGGGATTGAAATATGTGTTCAAGGCATTAAATGATCATTCCTGGCATGGCGTGATGTGAACATCGGTGACGAAGTATACGTGTTAGTTGTACATTTTATGACAGAATTTTTAATTGTTTGAAAGTTTCGGGCCATATTTTGAAAACAAAAAAAATCGCATTTTTATGGAGAATTACATATTCGTAATATAATTGCCGACCAAGTATTCAGGATTTAAAGCCAATTTTTCAAATCTGTATGCTTTCTCCGGATGGAAATTTAATTTGCACCATCGATGGTGACACTTTATTGGAAGAATCATGTGTTATTGAAAACTAGGAGATTGAAACGTTGGAAAACCGATTCCGTGGATTAAAGTTGCCGGTGGCTGGCGATTTGTCAGGATCTATCAATAAAGTACTCAACATGGGAACTTGTACAAATAAAATTTATCCCACACATAGTAAACCTAAGTAAACCTAGATTTCCAAATACTTCTGGACGCTTTGATTACTCGTTCCGACTACTGAAAGAGGCAAGGATTAATTTTCACAAAATGTCCATCTTTCTTAAAAATTAAATTGATATCGCCACAGACATAGGATGTAGCTTTTTGGGTGATGCCTGTTTTAGGGTTGGAATTTTATAGACTGTCCTTTTGCCTTGGATGTTTCTGTACTGCTGGTTAACCAGTGGTGTCATAAACGTAGAAATTGGCTTGAACTCTGTCCTGCCATTGCAACCAAAACCACGCAGTGTTTCAATAGCAATGTTCCCCAGGAATGGGCATAGGTCACACCTTCTGACTAAACGCTGATAATGATTTGTTCGCGGTCAAAAAGTAGTATAGGTCCCAGGACGAAACGTCGATTGATGCCCACATTGGAGCGAGAAATGCCTGCTGATCTAACACAACCTACTACAAACCCTGCCTCCACCCTCAGGTGGTCATCGCTAGGATTTCTTTCCTAATGAAAAACTGCAGACGGAGAATGATGAAGACTTGTCCCCCGCGCCTATAAACGGAACAAACTGTACTAACTGGTCTTCCAGGTTGAGGGTTGGGTAGAGCTGAAAATCCTACACGGAAAATCACTGTTACGAAGCCACAGAAGGAGCGTCGGACAGGATGGACTCTAAAATGACGATCCCGACCACGAAAATGGAATAACGATTTGCGCAGCCGATACCCTGTCCCGATATAAGGGTAATGTAACAGCGCTGTAAGAGATGCGTAGGACAGGGACCAGCTTCCTGGAGAAGAGCCACTCCACCATATATTATACTGACAATCCAATAAACCATGTACTTAGTTACCCAAAAAAGAAAACCTGCTCCTATCGGCTTTGAAAGTATAAGCGAAATGCTATACACTCTGCGTTTGCGAGGTAAATTTAGAAATATGGACCTTATTAACGTTTACGCCCCTACAGAGGACACTGCAGAGTCGGAGAAGGATACCTTCTACGAGGCAGTTGAGCGTACCCTCAAAGCCTGTCCCAAGTATGATATCAAAATCATACTTGAAAATTTCAACAGTGAAGTATGGACGGAGCCCATATTCAGACGATAGCTCCTATAGCTTGCATAGGGATACCAATGATAACGAACTGCGGATTATTCAGTTAGTAGTGTCGCACGAAATGATAGTTGGATGTACCTGGTTCGTGTGGAAAGCGGTCCACAAACATACGTGGGCCCCTCCAGATGGGACTATTTTCAACCAAATTAACCACGTGCTGATTGAACGCCTGCATCTCTCAGCCTTGATGAATGTCAGAATATATAAGGGGGCAATATATGATAGACTCGGATCACTATCTCGTTGGCATGATGCTCCGAGCTCGAATAACAACACCGCTCAGCATCCCCTCTGACAACCAGGCGAGAGTTAACTCTGAAGCCATCCACAGTACATCCCTCCGTAACACCTATAAAAGGAAATGGATGCCCCAATAACCGCAGTCAACAGAAATCCAGGAGATGAAGCATCAGCAAATGATCTTCACAACCACCTGAAGAACGGCCATGAACATACTGGGCCCCAGCCGCAACAAAAGTCGGAACGGCTGGTAAATCGAATTTCCGACAGGATGGGCATATTGGAGCGATGGGTTGAGTATTTTGAACTGCTCAACAATCAAAATATCGGCGAATTAGAGGCGACGGACAAATGCTGCCACCACCAAGCATAGAAGAAAAAGTCAGTGCAATCCATCGGCTTAAAAATCATAAGTCGCCAGGAGCCGATGGAATTACAGTCGAATTGATTAAATGTGAAGGCAACCAACTACACCAAGCGAATCAATGCCTGACGACTCGCACCGAGGCATTACCTGTCCCATACATAAGAAGTCGCGAGACTGGAAGCTGGACGCTTCAGGTATGAGAGGTTTTGTGTATTTCTTTCATAAAGACATTTGAGTGTGAATTTGTCCCATTAGTAATATACGCGCGTACTTTCGGGTGATATTGACATTCAAAATGTAGAATTTCCAAAGAAGTGAAAACTTTGGCCTATTATAACTTTGGAGTTCTATGCGCTACCCTATATTGCTGGGGTTGCGCAATCAATTACTGAAAATTATAGTAATATACTATTATTAGCTTTATTTGAAGGGATATCGGTGTGGAAGGTATTTTGGAGCCTAGTCATCATATAGTGGCAGCCTTTTGATTTTTTCAGATTTTTCGGTTTGGCAGTTTCCGAGAACGGCCTACTTAAATAAATAATCACTTTCGACCCCCCGAACTCCCCACATTTCCAACAAATGTCAAAACTAACATCAGCTTCGGAAAGTACTAACCGAGAACTTTCATTTGATACCTCACATGACTATATTTGTTGAAAAAGAAAATGTACACCCCGCTTTTGTATGAATGGGGACCTCCCCTTAAATTCGACGTAACAGGATGTAACTTACTGTATGCGTGAGCGTTCACAGTTCCAAGCTTTCCATCAAACTTAGTATCAATCGCTGCTATAATCTCCGAGAAAAATACGTGTGACGGACAGACAGACAGACAGATCCTCACCAGAAGAACCCAGAAACAGGTTGGTCATCATGAGTACTTGATGAAGATACATTGCTCGAGGTATTACAGTGGAACACCGAGTTTACTGGAACGGCCATAGAAAAAGCATCGCAGCTGTCCCAACAGATATACCGAGTATGTGACGCTTCCATTCCAAGACGTGCATATTCTCGGAAGCGCAACCCTAACTACTGGTGGAACGCTGAAATAGCGAAGTGTCGTGCGGAATGCTTGAAGGCCAGAAGGCGGAGTCAACGCCGAAGAAACATGCCAGAGTATGAACAACGGTACCTCGAATATAAACAGACAGGAAAAACATTACAATGGACCATCACGAAAAGCAAGAATTATTGCTTTAAGTGGCTGGCTCTGTGATGACGCAGACTCAGATCCAAGGGGAGGAGCGTACAAGTCCGTTATGCCAGCAATAAAAGGCAAAAGGTCCCCTCCTATTATGTGCCCTAGATTATTGTGGAAGATAGTTTCGACATTGTTTCCCCAACATCCGGAAACAATCTTCCCAATGATACCAATGAGCGCCGAAGACATACCTCCAGTAACCACAGACGAAGTCTTGGACGCAGTGAAAAGGATCCGGGATGCCGCAGCCCCTGGTATGGATCGAATCCCCAACAAGGCGCTGAAATTGCCAATGAGAATGGCACCAAGCATGTTGGCACGGGTATTTACAGGCTGTCTAAAAGAGGGATCCTTCTCCGCAGAGTGGAAAATACAAAGCTTGTATTGATCCCGAAGACAGATAAGTCGATAGGTGAACCAACATTCTATAGACCTATCTGTGTTCTGAATACAATAGGCAAGGTCCTCGAGCGGGTAATCTATAACCGGTTATATCTATTGATTGATAGTGGCGGATATTTATCGAATAGGCAATTTGGCTTCCGGAAGGCTCGGTCAGCGGTTGATGGTACCAAACTGGTTTTTGAAGTCTACGATGAAAGAAAATACTGCGCACTGGTGACTCTTGACATCAAGAACGCGTTCGATTCTGCTAGATGCAACCATATTATCGAAGCTCTCATCGCGGCGCAAACACCAAACACCAGCGGAAGCTACTTTATGATACGGACGAACGGCCGAAGATGTATGTAATAACGGCAGTAGTTCCGCAGGGGTCTGTTCTGGTCCCTCTGCTACGGAACTTAATGTATAATGGCGTTTTACCGCTTCCAGTGGCTAAATAAGCCGTTGTCGTCCATTGGCGTGGTCATAACGTCCAATCACCCCGACAAAGTACAGATATATGCGAACGAGACTATATGGACGATCAAGTCTTAACTTAAAGATCACGGGCTGGAGCTTGCCGAACACAAGGCGGAGTTGGCGCTATTTAAAAAGCGGCGGAAGCAGAAAACTATTAAAATTTGCATTGGGGACCATGTTGTTAGCTCTCAGCGATCGGTGAAATACGTAGGAGTAATATTCGACTTCAAGCTGAGCTTTAAACCCCACTTAAAGCTTAGTGAGCAGAAAGCGACGACTATCAGCTCAACACTGGCAAGGATGCTTCCAAATGTAGGCACTGCGAAGCACAGTCGTCAATTATTCTTATCGCGAGTCGTCAGCTCTGTACTTTTATGTGGCACCAGTGTGGGCGTCAGCTATAAAAATCCGAGAAAATCGCAGACAGCTACAAGCTGCATATCGATTAAGCGTTCTCCGAACATGTTGTGCCTACCGAACTACATTTTATGAGGCATTTTATGCGTGATTGCGGGGATGATCCCTGTAGATATTCTAACCGATGAGGCAAGTCGTCTATACGAGAATCAGGAAGGGAGCCTAAACAAGCAAAGTGAGCATTTGCGGTCACTGCCTGCATGACAAACAGCATGGGACCAGGCGGAGAATGGCCGGTGGACCCACAGGCTTATCCTAGACATAAGCATGTGGACTATGCAGAACTACAGTGAGACGAGTTAGGATCTGACTCAATTCTTAACCGAACACGGTGGATACAGGAGTTACCTCTATAGGTTCGGTCTAAATGAATTGCCCGATTGTCCAACGTCTGAAGGTACAGCCGAAAATGCAGAACACGTTTTTATCTGCCCCAGCTCAAGGAGAAAGCTTGAAATAAAGCTAAATACAATGCAATCAGATACAACATGGGACGGGGTAGTTGCAATGGCGAAACGGATCCACCAGCAACTAAAAGCAGCAGAAGTACAGCGGAGACACAGAAGGGAAACTACTGCAATTAACGCCACGCAAAGCGGTAGCAGCTCGTTTAGAGTGAACAGCTAAAAACTGAACAGTCCCGCGAAGCAATACCGAAACGGTGGTCACGCGGGGAGAGTGTGGAGGAAATATGGGAGGTTTTAGTCAGTAAGAGTTCGGCATGCATGTCTTAGATTCCAGAGGCGTATCCATGATGGATTTCCCCTCGCCAAAGAAAAAAAAAAAGGACAGGCAGACAGACAGACAGTAAATCGATTTTAATAAGGTTTTGTTTTACGCAATGCTAAGGTTCCGTGTAAAACAGAAACCTTAAGAAGGGAGATATCATGCGGTGCAGCAATTATAGGACGTTCTCCGCCATCTTGCTAGGTCGGATAGCCCCACACGCCCAGAACAACATTGGCCTATACCAAAGAGGCTTCACTCCAGGCAAATCAGCAACTGATTAGATTTTCTCTCTGCGGCAAGCAATGGAAAAACTGCTGGAATATGAACGTCAATTACACCATCTTTTCATCGACTTTAAAGCCGCCTATGACAGCATAGCCAGGGTAAAACTGTACACGGCCATGAGAGAAGACTGACTAGGTTGACTCTGACCAATGTGCGAGGCCAAATAAAAGCAGCAGGATCACTCTCCAGATCATTTAACATAAACAACGGTCTAAGACAAGGAGAGGCCTACTATCCATCTTCTTTAACCTGGCCCGGGGGAAACTGCTTCGCGATGCAGATGTCAATGCAAGAAGCACCGTCCTCTTGAAGGGCACCCAACTGCTGGAGATATTGCCATCATGGGAAGAACAACCCGAGATGTACAGTCTACCTTCATCGAGCAGCCGGCGCGAGATCTCGGGATGCACATTAATGAAGGAAGGACGAAGTACATGGTTGCAATGCCAAAAACCAAAGAACGAACAACATCGAATCGCACCGGCCAAACGAAAACAATAAAGATGGGAGACTACAACTTGAAGATAGTTGAAAATTTCTCCAATCTAGGGTCGAAAATCATAACCGATAACAACTATGAGGAGGAAATTCGCGCACGGTTGTTGGCAGCCAACAGATCCTATTTCAGCTTTCAAAAAAAAAACTAAATAATTTCCACCAAAAGTGACTTTATTGTCTGCCTATGACAATCTACTTCGAAGGTAAAATCTGCATCCCCACCAAATCATTTCAACGCAAGTCATCAGCGCCATGAAAACATAGTTGAACATAGCAAAAGGAAGGAGTGCACTTTTCATCGCCATTCATGGAAAATCCAAGTTGTCGACCACTTCACCGCAAAGAAAATAAATACTGGATACCTGGCGATTGGTAATCGTCGCCAGACTCAATTTCACTGCTTGCGGCTCCAGGAATAATTCTCTGCAAGCGAACTTTTTTGAAAGTCCTCATCTGCACCAGTTGTTTGCGGTTGGTCTCTTATAAGAGTTTCCTCCTGCCTGTAGTTGATCCCCGGAATTAAGATAGAGCCATTAGAGCTCATCGTAGATTTGCGCTCCTTTCTAATTTGATGACAGTACCTAAGGCAACAGAGGTTTTGAATAGACCTCGAGAGAGTGTATGAAATGCGCACTTGTCATAAAACGATGGTGAAGTTAGGGCCCTTGGTAAAAAAATAATTTTATTTGACAACCATTTCACTTTCAAAATATTTGAAAACCTACTGCTGAGCAAGATTGACAGTTTGCAGTGCCTGTTAAAATGGCATCGGCGAGAAGCGTGGTCTAACTGCTGTAGTAAGAGTAAGCGAGGAGAGTCAAGCTAGTACACATTTTCTGAGCCAGCCCATAGCATTCTCGAAAAAAAGCAGCTCTCCCAACTTGCACTAGAGACCTCCCAGAGGTCCTTAAAGAATGGTGTTTTGGTTTTAGCTAAAGTTGGGCAATCTCAAAAGAGGGGGAGCTAAGAGTTTCTTCCTCTTCTCTACTGCTTCAACAATGCGAATTGTAGGCTATGCCGAGTCTGACGGCATTGTCGCCTATAGGCTAGTGCCCCGCGCAGACCATTAATCATCTTTTCAAGCACTTTATCTGGATAACGCTGGAGTCGTCGGTAAACCGATTTTAGTAAGTTGTTTGTCTGGCCACTAAAGCAAGCTAATTTGACGTTTCAGTTAAAAATGCAATTTTAGGCAATAGGTCCAGGTCAAAGTTGATAGCATGACATAAAATTAACGAAAAGGTGACCATTCTATCTAATGTCTAAAATGCGGCATATTAGTGATGAGGGAATTTGAGGGGATACAGAGTGATCACAATAAAAGTAACATACACTTCCTTACATTTAACAAAAGATATTCTCAATCCACTTCCATTGAAGTGAAAAAGGAATCGTCATTACCCTAAGAGTTTGCTCTAATGACTTCCCTGTGAAGAAAAAACGATTCAAAATTTATCTAAAATCTACTCTTCTGTGAGAGCATTGGAATTCCCATCATCGCAATTCGATTCGTCTTACAAAGAAAATGAAAACGGACCAGATATATCCAAAAAGAAATGTAATTCAAGACCTTCAGTGACTTCCTTGCGGATTTCAAAGACGTATATATTCGAGGATATCAAATGAACGCTATTTGTTTAATCTCACAAGAAGCAATGATGAGGGAGGCGTCCCACTTAGTCGAAGCGAAAATACTCCATGTCACATGAGTTCACACAATTCATGCAAATGCCATTTTTGCATGAATTTCTGTAATCATTTCAAATTCAAGATGGTCCAGGTCGTTGTTGAAGAGTTTAGGTATGGAAATCTTACAAAAGATTCATTCGGAAGTGTCTTTCCGTCTTTCTTCGAGAAGAAAATGAATAAGGTTCGCCACGGCGCTTATCGCACTCATTTCAAATGAGAAATGAAGTCGAGCGCAAATCCTTTCGTCATTTCAAACGGGCGAATTCCACGCGAAAATCTTCTTTTTAGAGCAGGAGCTATCCTTGCAGTCTTTGATGGCGGTCCAAGTTGGTATTCAGTCAATGTGTTGCTGGGGGAAAGTATATCAGCAAATAGTGGTGTATACAAATGTTCCTATATAAGCCAGCCGAATGTTTGTCAACCACATTGAACCTAATCTCCTTCAGCACTATTTTGGTTTGCCCGCTTCCTCACAAGTGAGAGGCCCCCGCAATTTGGAGATGAAGGCAATACGTGGTAAGTAGTCCCTAGTTCGTGCTGCCAATGAGAATCAATTTTCAACTCTTACTACCAAAGTTGGGACGGGTTTCTAACAAAACTTGCGGGATCGCAAGAAGAATTTAAGGACATTTTAGATGGTAACACAGTTTGAATTCGTTTTTTCAGCAAAAGCTTATGAAGACGTTCCAAGAAGGTTTTAGCGGTTAGACACTTTGTGGACGTATAGTTGAGCCCTGCAATTACAGGACGTTCAATGACTTCTGTTTATTTACTATGCTTCAAATTGCTTGCAAGCGGCAGGAAGTGAGTCTCCCAAGAAAAGCAACGTCTAATGAATATTTCATTTGGGGGTAAAATTGCAAGCGGATGCCTGCTCGTCCTGTTCCCCTCAATAAAAGCATTCTTTCACCGCCGAGGGTACGGGGTGGAGAGTTTTGTGAATAGGAACTGTTTAAAATGTAAAATACGAATCAAATTTGGTTGGATAAACTCCTGGTGGAAAGGGGGATTTCAGCACTTTTCGTCACTAATAACAAGAGAACCATCCCAGGCTGTCAATATATCACATTATTCCAATAAACATGAATATCTTCGGAAAATCCAGGAAAGATGGGCGAAAAAGAAAAGGTCGAAAAAAGAGATATCTGTGAGCTTGGAACATGGTGAAAGGGATTTCGTGATATGGCATCCTAATAGAGGCCTCGTCCTTTCAGATATCTCGACATAAATATCTCAAACTGTCAAATTTCTTATTCATCGATATTCGCAGATTTTTCACCTTTTTCTTCTTGTACGAAGGCGGCAATGGATTTTTCATTTTCAATGGAGATATCGAGAAGGACCGGTGAGGACTATGATGGAGCATATTATATTTAATCGGCCCGTTGAGGATATTTACGGAATTCGATGGAGCTGTTTGGTTTTTTTTTCTCGTTTACAATTGGGGTGAAAAAATTAAATAATTCTTGTTTCAAAGGGGCCATGATTGCTCTTTGACAATCATAATATAAATTCCTACTCTTTGCTCATTTCAGAGGGAAAAACAAGGAGTTGAGCTTCTCTTCATTTGACTTAAAATGAAACATACTGGATTTTTTGGAAGTATTGTCTGAATGGTTGGGAAGCCTATTTTGCGTGGAATTTTTTCATTTAACTTTTACTTTTGTTGAAGAAATCATTTTGCCAGTTTTGCAGACCTCGAAATCTCTCACAAGACATTAAAACAAAGTATTAACTTGCATTTAGGGAATATTTTACAGTTTCTTGTCCTTTAACGAATATATTTGACTACGAACCATAAATTCCCTATTCCACCATATGTGGAACCTTAAGTTTCGCATGCCTTCTAAACTACAAATTCTTCCAAACACTTTTCACTAGTATGAACCGAAGATAAACAGAAACCATTTCCTAAAACATTCCAGCCAGGTTCCATATCTGGAGAGGGTGCCAGTGCCTTTGGGAGAAGTAGAAACTCACCTGACTTTCTTGAAATGTTTTTAGCAATAAAGGAACCATAAAAGAAGAAGCTGGTCACGTTTCTGCCAAACAATGAGTTACAAGTAAATTTCTGGCCTTGCCACGACGATTACCGTACCATAGTAGGTAGGTCAGACAGGAAGATCTTCCCGAAAATACATGAGAATTAAGCTAAGCGAATATCAAATCCAAAGCCAAAGTGTGGCTACCGTATCGGCCAAAAGACCACATGAAAATGTCGTCGCAAATGGTGAACGCTGGGTAATACGCGAAACTCAGTTCCAATTAACGCTATGTTGGCAAAGAAGAAGAGAAGAACCTGAGTTTAGACTCGGATTTTTGACATATTCAATCAGGATGAGCCGAAACAGGTTCTTTTTCTCGGCGGTTCCGACCCTGGCCTTCAGTCTCTTATCCTCCAGGGGCCATTCGTTGACTTATCCAAAGGTAAACATTTTCCATCAGGCTAAAAACAGTGCTTGCGGGCAAACCGGCCTCGAGCAAACTGTCTTCCTAAACCTACCCAAACCATAAATAGGCTGAAATATGTTCCAAATTAAATTAAATTAATTAGTAATGGTAAGATATGTAAGTACCTCATCGAAGAACCATTGGCTGTTGTAGAGGGAGTTCGCGGCTTAAACTTCCGACATGCTACGCTGGTGAATACCAACGGTAGTACCTCCAAGCTATCTTGGTTAACAACCTATATGGTGGCGACAGAACAACGGTGAAATTAACAACAAAAGCTCATCACCATGCCCATTAAGAAAATTCTAATAGATCCAAAGTATTAGAATATCTGGTGGAGAAATATAGATTCTGGACTTGAATAACGAATCTACTTTCTTCAATACTGTCAAATGAGAGATTATCGCCATACCGATGGCATCCTTTTTACAGCTCTTGTCGAAGAGTGGGGCACATAGAATGATAATATGCTCTCATATAACTGGCGCATTGATTTTGAAATTGACAAGGATATTACTCGAACGACTCCTCTTCGGAATCAGCAGAATATAGGCTGCGTTTCTCCAGTTCACTCCTTTGTAGAATATAGGATATCCACGAGCCGAATTGACTTTAGAGGTGTTTTTCAAACTGATTACGCAACTGACTCGACCTCTCGGAAAAGTAATGATCATATTCCAACAAAAATGCGGGATTGAACATATTCGAATTTGTTCCAATGGTCAGGCAGCGTTGACAATATTAAATAGCTACCCCACACCAAACCAGTTGGTGTGGAGTTGCTACTGAAGCTTGCGCGACGGGATGAAGTGCTTTGGTGTGCGTTCCAGGTAATGAGGAGGTTGACTTGATATGGGTGTGACTCGCCAATGGTGGTACCAGAGTCAGTATTTGGCATCCAGCTGTCCACTGTCAAATCAATGGTAAAATGTATGTCAGAAAATTTATTACATTGCAAAGTGTAAAGTATACCGCTTCTCGCTGATTAGGTTCTTTGCGGTGCTGTGATACTTTAGTATCAGATGAACTCACAGTTGAAGCTGTGTTCATCATTTTATTTACTTCCTCTGTTCATATATAGCCTACCTTGTCAACGACTTCAATTTTTCTCCCATTGAATGGCTTAATTTTTTCGATTTGCCAAGGATGCACATGGCATTTTACTCCTTAGTACTTAGTTCCTCGTGAATTCCTTCTCTTTCTTGAATTGAACTTTAACCCCGAGCAATTGGGCTTCTATACCCACAGTTTGGTATTGACCAGTATTGCTCACAAGCCCTTCTTCCCTAGCAACCCGGCTGGAGCGAAGCACGACATAACGTATCATACAATCAGCCTGCCTTAGCATTTTTGAGTTTCTGATAAATGTTCCCCTCTCTCCCCCAGCCTGCAAAAATTTATCATCATACATCGGTCTACTTTACCGTTTACTTTTATCTATGAAAATTAGAAGGTTATTGTCATCAACACTGCAACACCGGTGTCTGAGAATGGCTTGCATTAATAAGAGACTCCAAGTTTCCAAACTTTAGTGCCATCGAAATGTCAACAACATTTTCCAATAGGAATTGATGTCACGATTACGACCTTTGACTATCAGCAACGGATTATGATTGGTTTCTGGGATATGTGCACGTTCCTGCCCAACGGTATTGGGGTTCCCTAGGAAACTCGCTCGCGATATAAGTTGGACATTCTGGGCCTAAGCGAAGTAAGATGGTGGGGGTCTGGAAAGTACTCCTCTCTCTCTTGTCACACTAATGACAGTTTATACTCTGGAAAGCCAAGTGGTCGCAGATGGGAATTCACTGTCGGGTTGTTTTTGACGGCTATTGCAAGGCATGCCCTCTTGTCTTTTTGACCGGACTCTGACGAAAAGATCCTGCGGCGAAGGAGCATCATAATTGTACAGTTCTATGCACCAACGGAGATTTCCGATATAATAATAATAATAAATTCTATGAAGGGGAGATGCACTGCGTCCTTGAAGAATTATTGCGTTCTTTAACTGACTACTGTGTGTATTAGTCTGTAAGTTAAGCAAACATATAACCAACAGGAATTTTAATATATTCCCTAGTTTCCAGTATCTCAACTTAGCGTCTGACATGAAGAATTTTCCCGGGTGCCTCGACCCATTTTGCACAAGTTGCCGTCACTTCTCCAGTACATATCACTATCCGGATTGAACCTGCAGACAATGTCCGTAGATATTTCTCGCTTCCCCACGCAACACGTTATGATAGTTTAGTCGGCAGTGACCAGTGGGTACTCCCATTATGATCCGGAGGCTCTTCTTGGTGAGTTTTAAATCATCTTATAAGCGCTTGGGTTTGTATCCCCTCTCCACAAACATCCTGGACTACTCTAAAGTATTCCAGGGAGATTCACCCAGTAGAGTTCCCTTACCTGTTCCTCTTCATTTTTCAGTATTTCAGCCATAAATTCGTTTTCCAATCCACAGAAAGTTTCTGCCTATCTGAGGCGTTCTGACCAGTTCGTTCGCCGCCTCATTGCCTTCTAACCCATCATGGTCTGGAACCCAGATTAGTCAGCCCTTAATGTTCCAGCCGAGCATGTACAGTCTCTCAAGACATTCCCATACCAGTTTGGAGTTCACCTGGTTGGACCTTAGCGTCTTGATCGCTGCTTTTCTATCGGCCTGAATAGCGATGTTCTGCCCCATACAGTTCCTTTGGAGGTTGAAAAAGGCAGATTTGTCTATGGCGTATATTTCAGCCTGGAATATACTAGTGCACTTACCCATTGGTTTAAAATACGTTTTTCTCGGATCAATGACCCTGGTGCCATCTACATCAAGTTGTTGAGTTTAGTTCTGTTTACGAGGATTACCGATAAGGTAATCATTGGCTTTGTAGTGTATATCCAACGTAGTATTTTCGGGGTGCATCCTAATTTTTTACCTGCTATAGATCCGTAAGTCATCATAAGTCTCGTGGCTTTCTGACATATGTTTTCCAACATATGTCTTTTTGGTCCAGTGTAATTTCCAAATATTTGACCTCGTCTCACCTCCATGCATGGAGCCAACGGCTCTGATGTTAAAAAGCTTACGATTCACAGTGAATGGCACAATGGTGGCCTTAGCTGGATTTATGCGCAGCCCCGCCTTCCTGTGGGAATCACTATTGATTTTTAGTCCAGTTTGGATTCTATCGTATGAGAGTATCTAGATGTTTGCCTCCACGGATTACAACAATATTGTCAGCGTAACCCTGGACTTGTATTCCAGTATTTACTAGCACCCTAGGAATTCATCAAATACCATACTCCGCATAAAAGGCGATAATACCCCACCCTATCGACAACTTTGAATAGTGTTCATGACAATTGAATTGCTACCTGTCAGTACTTCGATTTGCCTACTCTCTGGCATTTTATTCATCTAGGAGGCCGGAGTATCCTTCGCTGTTTTTGGATGTCGGACAGAATGTTGTGGTTTTCCGTCGTAAGATAGGACCCTGGAAAACGAGTTCTGAGAAGGATTTGCCCTCCTCATTCTCGGTAAATTTTCCATCTTTCTTCTTGAGACTGACAGAATAGCCTGGATGCTTCTGTGGTGTTTTCGATCCCTTCACAGAGTTATTTAAAGCTACTTCGTTTTGTTTCCCTGATCGCGTTACTATACACTACTGTACATTTTTGTAAGTCGGTCAATCTTTGGTTTTTTTCCGCAGTGAAGGGTATTCGAACCTTGCGACCTTCCGTCTAAGTTCCTTTAGGTATTCTATCACTGCTCTCCGTTCCAGTTTGCTTCTTTATATCACCCGCCCTTTGCAGGTGAGCCATGTTGTTGCTTAGGTGCCTTGAATAGGGGTCCCAATCTGTTCTCCTGGGGTTCCTTACTATTCCTTTTATTTTGGAGCTTCCCTCAAAGGGCTAATCCGACACTCCCAATTCTCGATCTACTGGTCATCAGAATATTCCCTTGAGTTATGTTTATTACTTCTTGACTAATGCAGTTCGCGGATGCAATTCAAGAAGGTACTCACCTCTGCGATTAGCGTTGCTGCTTCCCCGGACATCGTGTCGGGGTTGCCATTGTAGCCCAGAAACTTCACCAGTGTAGCGACGAGTTCCAGTGAGATTTAGCGAGATGCTTGCCATAATTGCCTCCCGAATTCTCTCTCAGTCAGGGCTTCTGAGAAACTTCTTCTGCAAGACTTTCTTCATTTGGGAGCTGGTTTCTAAGTGGATTTTGACTACAAAAATACGACAGAAATTCACGAGCATCACAATTGTGAAATGCAATGCACCATCGGTGACTTGCCATGTAGTTGAGAAGGATGATTTTTATCACCAATCATATCCAGCCCAGGAGAGGCTTCCTGAAGATGATGTTTTGATCATGATGAGTGATCTGAATGTGAAGGGCAGCTCTGACAACACCGTGCACATACATATGATGGGAAAATAAGGTCTTGATGACCCTCAAGATGATATCCGAAGCGCCGCCTTGTTATTGGTTGCATATTGTCGCATAGTTTGCTATAAGGTCAGTCAATTGGCCGGCACCCTACGGCAATCAGATTGGCCAGTTTGTGAAGTACGCAACAAGAGATTCGCTGACGTCGACTTCAAAAGGGCTTACGTATTACGAAAGCTACTAATTCTCCTAAAAATATCGGTGGACAGCCAAGCCAAAATACTCTTTCCTCGGGTGCTACGCAGGCTTTCGGCTACGTCCGGAAGGGGTATCACAGGGTTCGGTTGACCGCAGAATCGTAAAAGCGGATTGATGTGCGGAAGGCATTAAAGCTGTATTGAAAGCTGTATATGATGCAAAATCCGGAGCAGCTGAACATAGTATACGCCATGACAAAGGAAACTTTATATTGTGCTGGTCAGGGAAGCAAGGACTGCAGCCGACAACAATGATTGCACGAAAAACTCACATACTGTCGAAAATATTTCGATGGTCCTGGGGGGAATGTTCCCCTCTTTTCATTCAACATCCTGGATAAGGTGGAAAGAACACTTCATCATGATTCTGAACCATATCACTTCCGGTCAAGTTCCTCCTTTTGGGGATGAAGTGACTAGTCACCGTGACATGCGGATACGAACTGTTCCTCAAAGTAGAAGAGAACTCATTTCGGCTCACTGTACTCAAACGGAATAAAGTGCAGACCTGCTACTTCTACTCGTATGAAATCTTCGGAATCCGAGACATTTCCCAGGGAGTGGAGGAAATCCGTTTTGAATGTGACAATTGAAGGGGTATCTGCGTGCTCCCTGCCATTGTAAAGATAGTAGTTAAGACAACCTTGAAACGCACCAAAGAGTATGTCAGAAGCTTGATCGGCAAGAAGCAGGATCGCGTCCGCTGTAGATCCTTCTGTATTGATACCATACGGATCAAATGGAACAGTATGCGGAGTTCACGATTTCGAAAAGGCTTCCGATTTCGATCACAACGACACATGATGACACAAAATGTCACGTATTGAATCGAAGTAAAATCTGAGAGGAATTCGAAGTTCAAAGCGGGGTCCGCCAAGCATCTTGTCACTAATGTTATTTTTGCTTGTTACCGGTGACGTTCTTCATGCTGCCTTGTTTGGAAGGAGTAGAGGAATCTAATAAACCATGACATCTTTCCTCAAACACCTCGACTACACTGATGGCACCTATTCTCTGACCCGGTCATGGATCTTAGCTAGTGGCTCTGAATTTGGAAAGAGTGGTAGGTGCAGTTGGAGTGACGAGAAACACGAACAAAACCAAGGTTCTTAGTCAGTTAATTGGGTTATTACACTCTCCCTCTACACCACGAATAAGTCGCGATTGTTTTGTGAAAATGTTCTCCCAGTGTTGCTATATGGAAGCAGTACATGGAAAGTGACCACCAGTGTCACTCGAAGGCTCCAAGCCTTCGTTAACACCTTGGTTGGCCTGTTAGTCGTGCGTGATATAATTGGAAGGCGGAAGTGGCACTGGTCACACAATAAGGGTGAGTCGTGCATTCCATTGCAGTGGAACCCAGTATCTTAAGATCGCTGATGAGTGGGTTGCTGAAAGAGTACTTGGCGCTGAACAATAGAGGCGAGATGCGGGCATCTCTGGAAGGAGTTGAAACCCATATCCGAGGATCGTGTACGATAACGTGTGAGCGTGGTTGACGAGCTATGTTTCAAAAAGGTGTCAATGGCGACTATATATGCTTTAAAAATTGACCATGATTATTCGATCTTATACCAACTGCAGTTTGTTTGCCCAGGTTATCGTGGCAAGTTTTGCTTGCGCAAGGAAAGCTTTCCATTTAATATATCAGTGCGATTTCTTAGTTTCTTAAGTGGTAGTAAGTCAGTTTTGCATGATTTATATCCAGGATATGTACAAACATATACAGTCGATATCCCCTAAAAATCCTTAATTTTTGGTGCCATATTCACTTCAATCTTATCAAAACTTTCATTCAATCCCAGTCCTAGGAATCCTAGGGTTCACCTGAACTTAGATTTAGACTAGCATTGCCAATTTTATCTAAGTGGAAACTATCACAATTGCGAAACTTGAACCTGAAGGCAAAAGTGGGCATGAGCAGAACAACGCCAAACGTTAAATTCGACAAAAGTTCCAATCCCACTTTGAATGAGGTCAACGCCCTCTCAGATAAACGCGGGAAGAGTTACAATAGTAGCAGATGTTGATTTAGATACAGCAGAAAGCATCTTCTATCTTTTTACTTGCCTGGGACGACAGTACAAATTGGAGATGTACAGATATCTTCATAGATCTTCACGCGTTTAAGGAGGATGGCTCCAATGACACTTAGGATAGAAATCGGGATCAAATTAGGCTCCGTTTTACACTCGCACGCCCTTCAGAAAGCACATCCTTCTCTTATATTTTTGGAAATATTTGCTGAATATAAGCTTGGACGTATGTAAATGCAGTAACCAGATGGATTCCAAGATTTAACAGATTTATTACGCCACTTCGTTTATCTGCCTACAATGTTCATAAGATTTCAAGGATAACGATTGCGCTGCTGTTCAATGCTAATATTGAGATGGAAATTTTACAGAATCGTCCTATTTCCATATCGCCGATGATGCCTGGATGCCACCATCGGCAATTGCACATTGGAAACGCAGAAACATGAACGATAACATAGCAAACGTGAAAATCCATGTAAATAAATTCATATGCATTTCCGTGAAGATCAATAACTTAGATCGATGTCAAAATTTGCAGCATGATCTTAAATTAAATTTTACAATGTTCAGTGCTCAGCCGTAATGCATACAAACAGATACTCGTACATGTCCAAACGATATGATACCGATACGATCTCAGGGGTAACAATAAAACTACAAGATATGATGCATATCTGCAGAGATTGCAGGAATTACATGGAAAAACTTGCAGAAAAAAGGCTTATACCAGAAATGTATCATACACGGCGTCGTGACGGTCAAACAAAGGCCCAACGAACAAGAATCACCGGATCACTGGATGAATTTGAAAAGATACGAAACTTCGTAGGAGGTCTGTCATTTGTCTCGCTGCTTTTTTTAGCATGAATGAATAACATTTCGATTCGCTGCAATCAATAATGTTGCAGTCGTAACAGAGATATGACATCTGCTTGTTCGAGGATATCTGCTACAACATGTCGTTTGTTATGTTATGATGCAATGAAAATTCGAATGGGGTTCTCTCGATGATAAAGTAATGCCGACTAATCGTAAAACTTAATACGTGCAGGGATTTTTCAAAGGGCCTTGTGAAGTATGGAGTAACGAAGAAATCTGTGAAACCTAGTTTAGTACTAATCGCCAAATTATAGAATGGCATTAGAGGTTAATATAGTTATCGAAGACTCACAAACAATTCCTTGTTTATGGACCTGAAGGTTGTAAGAAAACTAACTATGCACAACAGGGATTGCTTCTACGTCACATGTTTGCATGGAGGGTTTCCACAATAATTCATACGGAAAAGTGGGAGGTATCTGATGGAAGGAGTAACTTTGGTTCACCAATTGCTCTATTTGCTACCGACTCAAATTGTTACTAAAAAACTGAAGAGTTAAAAGCAGTAAAACCACAATTGAAAGGAGGAGATACAGAGTCAGTTGCAACTAGGTATGAGCCCCAAGACCCCTGAAACATTGAAACAAATGAACCCCCTAAAATACCCTTTCTAATTTGGCTTTGGAAAAAGGAATGCGGGATGCTGAGGTAAATGCGAGAGGCGCCTTCCTCTTTAAATTCACTCAACTACTGGCCTATCATGACGATATTGACATCATGGGAAGAACTAACAGAGACGCAAAAACTGCCCTCATCCAGATAGAGCAGGTAACGTGAGAACTTGGGCAGCACATCAATGAAATCAAGGCAAAATATATGCTGGTACCTAGCAAGAAAAATTGCGAACTCTTCACCGCGTTTGAGGGACGAATTCTCCGAAGAATTTTTGTCTCCCTACATGACAATGGACGACTCATAACAGCGAAATCTATGAGCGATACCATGATAGCATGACCGTGTAACATCCTGCTCAACATCGGTTATCGGTTTTCGGTTGTGATTTTCGACCCTAGATACGAGAAATTGTCAACGGTCTCAAAGTTGTATTCTCCTATCCTTATTCTTCCCGTTTGACCAGTGCGGTTTGATGTTGTTGTTTGGTTGGTTTTTGGTGCTGCCGTTGCCAGCATGTATTCGTGTTGCCTTCACTGATGTGCAGCCCAAGATCTCGTACCAATCGCCGTCTGCTCGATCTGGATGAAGGCAGTTTATACGTCTCGGGTGGTTCTTCCCATGATGTCGATATTGTCAGCACAGGTCAGTAATTGGGTGGACTTACAAAGGATCGTACCTCTTGCATTTACCTCAGCATCACTGATCACTTTCTCGAGGGCCAGGTTAAAGAGGACGCATGATAGGGCATCCCCCTTGTCATAGACCGTTGTTGATGCCGAATGTTCTTGAGAGTGTTCCTGCTGCTTCAGGGGCAGCCTAGTCAGTCTTACTAATTTCGTCGGGACACCGAATTCTCTTATGGCCGTGTAAAGTTTTACCCTGGCTATGCTATCATAGGCGGCTTTGAAGTCGATAAATAGATGGTGCAACTGTTGTCCATATCCCAACAGTTTTTCCATCGCTTGCCGCAGAGAGAAAATCTGATCTGTTGCTGATTTGCCTGGAGTGAAGTCTCTTTGGTATGGGCCAATGATGTTCTGGGCGTATGGCGCTATCCGGTCTAGCAAGATAGAGAAGAATATCTTATAGATGGTACTCAGCAACATGATTCCTTTATAATTGCTGCACTGCGTGATATCTCCCTTTTTATGTATGAGACAGATAATACCTCTTTCCCAGCCGTCAGGCACTGATTCTCTGATATCCCACCCCTTGAGCACAAGTTGATGAACCACTTGGTATTATTGGTCACCTCCATATTTAACTAATTCGGCTGTAATTCCGTCGGCTCCTGGCGACTTAGGATTTTTAAGCCGATGAGTTGCCCGGACACTTTCTTCTATACTTGGTGGTGGCAGTAGTTGTCCGTCGTCTTCGGTTAGCGGGACCTCCAACTCGCCGATGTTCTGGATGTTCAGTAGTTCGTCAAAGTACTCATCCAATCGCTCCAATATATCCATTCTGTCGGAAATCGGATTTCCCTCTTTGTCTCGGCAGGATGAGCATCGAGGTGTGTAAAGATTCATCTTCCTGACTAGTTGGTAAAACTTCCGCACCTGGTCGGTCGCTCCTTGTACTTTTCGAGTTAACAGACCTGTTGGTTCTCCCAGGCTTCCTTTTATCGTCTGTGAAGTAGCTTTTCTGCTCGGAGTTCGCGATAAGTCCCTGCGCGTGCCCGCGTTCTTTGAAAATGAAACATTACTCGGTATGCAGCATTCCTCCGTTCCGTTGCTAGCTTACATTCATCGTCAAAACAGCAGTTCCGACTCCTTTTGCGGCTGGGGCTAAGTATGTTTGTGGCTGCATTTATGATAACGTTCTTCAGGTCATTGTGAAGATTATTCGCTGATGCTTCATCTCCAGGATCTCTGCGACTGCGGTTATTACGGCATCCGTTTCCCTCTTATAGGTGTTGGGGAGGGCTGTGTTGTGGATGGCTTCAGTGTTAACTCTCACCTGATTGTCAGAGGGGATTCTGGGTGGTGTTGTTATTCGAGCTAGGAGCACCATGCCAACGAGGTAGCGATCCGAGTCGATATTGGAGGTTAGATATTTTCTTCGATTTGTAGTTAAACCTAAAATTGATAGACCAGTAGCTTATTCCAAACAACAATTTTTATTTTACAGTGTAGGTATATATGATATTTCAGGAGCAACTTAGCCCCTTCATCAGTCCAAAGCTTCTCACCCCCCTATATGTTCTGACATTCATCAAATGTGAGAAATGGTGGAGTTCGATCAAAACGTGGTCGGTTTGGTTGAAAACGGTCCAGTCTGGAGAGGCGCACGTATGTTTGTGACCCGCTTTCCGAGCAAACCAGCTATTTCCCACAACCATTTCGTGTGACACTGTTAATTGAATAATCCGCAGTCCGTTATCATTTGTATTTTGATGTAAGCTATGAGAACCAACGTATCACTTGGATACGGCCTCCGTCCCTACTTGGCTGTTAAAATTCCCAACTATGATTTAGATGTCATATCTTGGACAAGCTTCGAGGGTTCGTTCTACTGCCTAGTAGAAGGTATCCTTCTCCGACTCTGCAGTCTCCTCTGTAGGGGCGTGAACGTTTATGAGGCTTATATTTCTAAATTTGCCTCACAAGCGCAGAGTGCATTGCCGTTCGCTTATGTTTTCAAAACCGATAACAGCAGGTTTCATCTTTTGGCTGACTAAAAAACCTACTCCGAGTACATGGTTTACTCAGTACAGACCCTCTTGGAAGTACACCACCCGGGTTAACGGGTGAGAGAAGTGGTAGGGGGAGAGTTGACGGTTCTTGCAACCCCTTCAACTCGCAAGTGTTGCAAGAGGAACTGGAACATTGCGAAAGCGGTAGCTATCCTTGAAAAGGTGAGAGCTGCAATACTGTCCTTTGAACATTTCAAAGCACTTGGCATGGATTGCATCTATCCGGCAATGCTAAAGGAGGGTGTGGCCCATTTAGAGCGACCTCTGAGAAATATTTTTCGAGGATGTCTTGCTCTGGGCTACGTGCCTTCTTCTAGGCAACAGGTTAAAGTAGTTTTCATACCGAAACCTTGGAAAGATGACTATTCTAATCCAAAGAACTTCAGACGGATCAGGTTGACTTCATTCTTGCTGAAAGGTTTGGAGAGACTGGTGGAGCGTCATATTCGTGGAAAGGCACTTAGGTGACACCCACTTAGTGAATACCAACATGCTTACCAACGTGGAAAGTCCTGTGAGTCTGCTCTTCATTCTTTGGTCACAAAGATAGAGGATGCAACTTTGAATGGTGAGTACGCGATGGGGGTGTTCGTGGACATTGAAGGGGCTTTTGACTGTGCGCCTTTTCAAAAACTTTGTGATGCCGCCAGAGCGCATGGTGTTGATGATGCTTTAATTAAGTGGATCCATGCTATGCTAATGCAAAGATTGTTGTGCGCTGAGGTAGGAGTCGATCGCTACCTGACTACGGAGGCAACGAAGGGCTGCCCCCAAGGAGGTGTGCTTTCGCCGCTTCTGTGGAGTATGCTGATCGACTCACTGCTATGCGAACTGCAAAATTTGCCAATACACGCTCAAGCTTATGCTGATGACGTGGCTGTACTTGCTGTTGATCGGGATCTTGGAACGGTGTGTAGGAATATACAGCGTGCCATTAATTTGATAGATAGCTGGTGCCTTAAACATGGTTTGTTGACCTTTGCCTCGACATGAGGACTCAGACCTCATGTGGTAATGTGGATATACGTTGCCATCATTAGGCCGATGTTCGTATATGCATCCGTAGTGTGGTGGGTTAAGATGAGACAAAAAGGTTTTCACGGTAAACTAGCTGCACTGCAAAGAACTGTTTGTCTGGGTATGAGCACGACATCCGGCGCAGCTCTGAATGCACTACTCAATTTGCAGCCCCTGGATATATTTATTCAAAGCACTGCAATGAGAGCAGCTCATAGGCTAATTCGATTAGATCTATGGGAAAACAACGGATATGGGGGGACAGAGCATTGGAAGAGTTACTGGGAGGACTGAATCCAGTTCTTACAATGCCTTCCGATTCTCGTGTCCCCATACATCTGTTTGGTAGAAGATATGTAGTTACTCTGAAGCGTAGAGAGGACTGGGAAGACCCAGAGGAATGCGTGGAGGGATATACGGAAGTCTTCTACACCGATGGCTCAAAAACAGAAGAGGGTTATGGAGCCGGAGTCTACCTCTCGAATAAAAACGAGAAGTGGGCTTTTCCTTTGGGACAATATGCAACGGTTTTTCAAGCCGAAGTTTATGCGATCCTAAGGGTTGCAAACTGGGTGATTGACGAGCGGTTGAAGGGCAGGCGCATCGCAATCTGCAGTGACTGTCAAGCTGCACTGAGGGCACTGAGCAGTCCTTTGATCACCTCGAAAATCGTTCAGGAATGCAGAAACCGTTTGAACTCTATGTCTAGATTCAATACGGTGGAACTACTCTGGGTACCTGGTCACTGTGGCATAGAGGGAAATGAAATCTCGGACGCTTTAGCGAAAGAGGGGTCAATCTCCCCTATGCCGGGACCGGAGCCAGCAATTGGGGTATCAGTAGCATTGGCTAAATCTGTTTTCAAAAACTGGGAACAAGTTTCCCATAATGACAAGTGGCAGAGCCTAAATGCTGTTCGACACACCAAACTTTTCCTGCCAGAACCCAACATACGCACCGTAAAGTTTATCCTGTCGAAAAGCAGGTGGACTTGCAGGTGTATTGTGGGCATTCTGACAGGCCATAATTCACTAGCGGGGTATATGTTCAGAATAGGAATTACCGAAGATGATACGTGTCCCTCCTGTAATGAGGAAGCAGAATCCACGGAGCATTTCCTATGTGAATGCCCCGCCTATGGACGCATCAGGCATCAGATCTTTGGTGCCGATGTTCTCCAATTACGACGGGTAGCATCACATCCACTAACGGAAATCCTACGATATGTTAACGAATCCGGAATATTCCGTTAGAGGGGGGACACGAGTACAATGGGCCAACACGGCCTGAATGCTCAGAAGCTGTAGCTTCTCCCCACCATACACACACACACAAACACAGAAGGTTCACTGTATGGCCACTATAATATATGGTGTGACGACTTTTCTTCAAGAAACCGGTCCCTGTCCAACGCACTCCTGTAACACTGCTATATGAACCCTATATTGGAACAGGGTATCGGCTAGTTGCTCAGCAGCTTCATCTCTGTACAGGGAGCGCACGTTCCATGAGAAAATACGTAAATCGTTATTCCTTTGTCGTTGCCGGGTTCGTCGTTGTATTATCCATCCTGTCCGAGGCTCCGGTTTGGCTCCGTAACAAGTTGTTTTCCGTGTAGGGTTGTCAGCCCTACTCAACCCCCAACCTGGAGGACCAGTTGGTACATTTTGTCCCGTTTTCAGCGGCGGGAGATTCGCCTTCATCCTTGTCCGTCTGCAGCTTTTCGTTAAGAAAGAGCTCCCAGCGGTCACCACGTGGATGTGGAGATAGGGTTTGGTAGTAGAGCTGTTGGTGTTGGTTGAGCAGGCATTTCCCAGGTTTTATGCTCCATGGGGGGTACCAATTCACGTTTCGCTCTGGGACCTATACTACCCTTTGACCACCCACAAGCGCTCCATTCATACATGCTATTTCACAGCAGGGACACTAGTGCGGAACACCTGCTGTCACAATTTACTCTTTCGGCCGTCATCCATACATTACCAGAGAAGTCTTTCCGAAGGATAATTCTTAGTTAACCGAGCCAAGCAGCAAAGGGCACCAATTTATTTAGAGTGCCCATTATCCAACCCTAACAGAGAATAGCATGTTGTGTATGTTATTACCCCCTCCAACATTTTCGCCATAGTGTCTAAAAGGCAGATAGGGCGATATGAAGAAAGCCAACTAGTCGAGGTTTAGAACTCCGGTAGCTGAACTGACTTCTGCCTCTTCCACTGAAGAGCAAATACTATTTCCATCATGCCCGACTCATATATCCTTGTTTCAAACCTCTTTTCGGAACTAGTTGGAGTCTAATCCCGGAGCCTTTCAATATGTCCGCAGACCCTCGCAATTTCCCTTCAGTAACCTAAGAAGACGTCCGATTGAACCGTTGGTTAAGGTCAAATCTCCTTCAGTTGCATTTACTTTCAACATTAGCGGTGTTGTTCATTACAACCCTGCAGGAAGCGCACCATATATAGCCTTTTTAAGATTACTTTGCAAATTCCAGTATTATTTTTCCTTCACTCACTTATATAACGACTTTCCTCTTGCCTCTCTCCGCGCTTGAAAAAACACGACGATATCGCACCGTAGAGATTTCCTGGTTCCTCTAGTAGTGCGCATCATAGCGCGCACGCCTCAACTATTCGTAAGGATAGGTGACCGGCCATTTCTATAGCTGTTACTTTCGGGCCGTAATCACACTCTAAAGTCGCCAAAAATTCTCTACTTCAAAACAACAGGGAAGCCAGCCAAGGGTTGGGGCTTTTCTACTTCCAGTACTCTTCGGGTGTCGGGAAAGGTGGCCCAGGTATCGAGATATGTCACAGCGACCCTAACCCTCTGCTGTTTGTCATTCAGCTTCTTCATTTTAACGCATGCCGATTCTGAATTCTTTATGCATAACCGTTTCTTGCCAAAAAAGATTGGGTAAGATCGCTTACTGACGATTTCTGAACTGAGCTAGTTAGATTTTTGAAGTGCCGATTTAGGCTTTGCTTTACAAGCTGTGTACATTTGTCAATAGTGGGTAGTTTATCAAAATTTCAATAGCTTTTGTTGATTGTAAATTATGGAATCCTTCAAGAGTGGAGTCAGACATTTTGAAGCCGGGTAGCTCCCACTTAATATTATATGGAGTAGCTGTGATTATCTGCGATGAATATATATCCCTACATCTTAGAATATACCATACACATGTGTCCTCAATGTTCTGAATAACACTCGTTAACTAATAACAACCGAAAATAATGTTTACTTTAATAGAAGGCTCAGGAAAGGAATATCAACTGGCGATGCTGAATGATGCCTACGAATCCTATTTCATTATTATCGATGATCCGTCGAGAGAGGTCCACAACATTAATTACATCCCTTAATTTTCCACATGGTCAACTAACACCAAACATCTTCAAATTCCTTCAATCTTTCGAAAGTACTTTCTTTCCAAGTACCTATCCGGGCCACCAATGAAGCAATTCGACACAATAAAGGAAAGTAGGAACCTTTCTGAGCAGACAAATGTGTGGATTGATATTTTTCCATTTCAGATACCAACATCTTCTTCCCAAACACTTCAAGTTATTTTTGTAGGTGTCATTTCTATAAACATTCATTTATCGCGTTTGGTGAAAGATTTTCACAGCTTCACAATGTCGGGGCTATTCAGTGAAAATCTTTTCAGGGACCCTGGCGAGAAAATGTGTATTTTTCTGTAGTTTTCATAATTCGATTGCCGGACATTCGTTCGATGGATTTTTTTTGGGATTCATTCATTCATTTATTTATTCATTCAGTTGTTCATCGGACTTATAGTGTGTTTGGGATGTGGTAATACGAAGGCTGGGCACAAAACCTTTCGGGTGTCCTACACAATTTTCTTGGTGTTATTAGGATACAAAGCAAATGTTTTTAAGTCATCAGGTTGTGATCTATTGTTGGTTGCTACTTTTGTGATTCCATTTTGAAAAGTAAGTTGTTGAGACACGTTGTAAGCACGTTGGTAGACTTGTTCAATGTTTGTGAGTAAACACGTTAGAATGCATCCTTTTATTCCAATTGTGGGAGAAATGTTCAATGGATGGTTTTTGATTATGACTTACTCAGGTGTTGAATTGATTTAAAATTGATGCTGCATTTGAAAAGATATGAGATAGATGTTGATGGTAACGTCACTAATGAATTCAAAGGCAGTGAGATCTTGGGAAACCTCTGAAGGTGATTATCGTCATATTGGATGTATAGATACACAGTAAAAGAACGGAAAAAGCCATCATTGAACAGAAGGAAATTGGGGTGGGAAAGAAAGTTTTATGATAAATATAAGATATCAATTTTTCTAGAATTCGGTAGGAAGGAAGTTCGAAGTGTGATGAGAGTATCAAAACCGTTTTATGTCTCCGTCGGCTTTTATCAAAGAAGCACCCTCTCACCACTCCCCTTTGGTCTTGTTATGGACACTGTCATACGGGATATCCAAGGTTTAGTTGATGTCGAGCGAAAAATGGAATGATCGTCTCATGCATCACTGTCTCAGATTGAATCTGAAGAAAACAGAAATTTTATCAACCGATCCTAATGAACGCTATCACTGCCAGTGCCAACAACCTACCCAAAACTGAGTGATTCTAACATCTTGGATTAATGCCATCGGCCAATAGTGAACTATGCGATGAAATTTCGTCGCTCTTTCAACAACAGGCGTTCTTTGTGATCCACGTATCAACGAACGTCTCAAATCCAAAATTTACAGCAGTGTCGTCCGCCTGGCGCCTTCTATGGTTCTGAGTGTTGGCCGACTATAAAAGAAATTGAGCAGCGCCTCACGGTAATAGAAACGAAGATGTTATCAGATCGCCACGAAAGGAGGTTGCACTGTTGCGAGAAAGGCGTCTTTGACGGTATGAAAACATAATTCACGATAATGGGAATTCACTTGTCAAGATTAGATTGAATATCGAAGTCGATAGCAATCGACCAAAAGACCTGCTGAAACAACAATGGTTTGATATATTGGAAAGTGATTTAAAAGCCGGGTGCCTGCATCTAAATCGGGCCTTTAATAGAGCGAAATGGCACCACCGATCAAGACGGGCCGATTTCGCTTTTGAATGTTACAAACGCTGAAGAAAAAGAAAGAGATACCTATTGATCGTAGTCGACACGAGTCCTGAGTGAATGCATTTTCAAGAATGACGCAGAAGAAATCATCAAATGAAGAGCGCTAATCGGCTGCCAATGGGGCAACATCGATTACACTTCATGGGGAAGAAGAATCTTTTCGATTATTAGGTAGAATTCTGTGAGGAAGTCAAGGAAGATTCAGTTATCCGGAAGCCCACATACCCCACTGTGAGTAAGCGACTCGGTTGTAGAAAACGTCAACGAGGTCATCACACACAGCGCACGAACTAAATATACCCTACAAATAGATTGACGCTTTGATCCTCCGATAAAAAGAAACCCAAAATAGTGACTGGCTGTTTCATCTAGGGCAGAGGTAAACATTGCATCGTCAAACAATTATTGAATTCAGTTCACTCTCTGTGTGTTTGTTTTTTTTATTTCTTGTGGTGTAAATCTTCACAAGACGGGCCTGCATGTGTGATTTTTACTATACGACTATATGCTCCACGGAACCACCATAAGGTATTACACCATGGGGGAGGGGGGAGGAGAGATCAGCTTACTTTAACTTAGTCACCTCCCTTCTCTACGCGCGTACGTAGGTCCATTTTTTCGTCTATCCTGCCTTTCCTAATTTGCCCTGCATGCAGATTTTCAGATACCAGCACCTCAGTTAGAGTCTCTTCCAGGTTCTTCCTTTCTTACACAAAACATGGATAGTGGAAGAATATGTGGGTACTCTGGTACTTCATTGCAGTTGGAACAATCCAGTGGGGTATTCAGTTTAAACCAGTAAAGGGTACTTTGCCCCTGTGCTCCGTGAGAAACTTGAAAAAATCATAATTAATCTAACCGTACCGTCTCTCGAACTACTCCTTCATGACCTTTCCCAAGCGTTGCCAATGCTGTTGCCATCTATTTAAAGATCACTCCAGTTCAGCGTACTTCGTCTGAGATGAAGGCGAGATATACTTTGCATTTTATAAGTTCGTCATCTCATCTACCAAGATGTCAATCGGCATCATTTTCGAGACGACGATCGCTGCGTGATCTGAGACTGTTCTGAAGGCAGAACACACCCTTCGGACTGTCCTTCCATACACTGCCCTCAGTATATGAACGCTAGCTGTGATCCGCAATGCCTTTCCTCAAATTGGGGATTCATAGACCTAGTTCGACCTTACCACCGTAGCTATAAGCAACCTAGAATTATTCCATCGCCCTCCGTTCGCGATCATCGTTGCCAAGGCCACACTTGCAGTGGATGGACCACAATATACTGCATGTGCTGCTATAAGCAACCTAGAATTATTCCATCGCCTTCCGTTCGCGATCATCGTTGCCAAGGGCACACTTGCAGTGGATGGACCACAATATACTGCATGTGCTGCTTATAAGTGAAATTCACATCTATCATCCCTGCCAAGCACTTGGAACTTAAATACAGGCAAATGCTATCCTGTAGAGTAGCGGTACGGTCTTGAATGAAGTGCTCTAATACCCTTCAAGGCCCCGATCCAATATGGATTGTTGCACCAACAATTATCATTAATATGTCGGCTATCCCGTCTTCCTCTGCCTTGCAAAACAGGCATGTGGGGTCTCTAGCACTTTCTGTCAATATGGCCTCTCAACTCATACCTTCTTCATCCATCGGACCAATCAATGCTAAACGAGAGCTGTTTAAGACATCTCTTCAGGGAGATCTATTCTCTTAAACGGCTGACTACCCATTTAATTCAAACTTTTCCGGCCGCCAGCAGCTTCTGCGCTGCCTAAATTGGTAATCGGATTGTAGTCGCTTGAGTATCGCCATAAGCTTCTCGCAAATTTACAATGGACTCCTCCACAAGTTCGTCTCACTTCAAGTGTTCCTTCAAGGCAATGGAAATGTCCCCTTTCGATGTCTATTCATCGTTACGCTGTATCTCATGCTTTTGGGAACGCGCTGCGACATTCTCCCAGAGTTTTTCATTTGAGTGCGAAAGCCGTCAATTTTGCCCATGCTGGAACTTTTCAGCCCTAACATGAGATCCTCTTCTTATGTTCTTTGGATTCTGTTGATATTTCAGCAAAGATCTTTTAGGTCGTGATCAGCTTTGATATTTTTGAGTATCTCCGCATCGTACAGACTGTCCTTGCTGGAAATAATAATTGCCTCTGGGGAAATTCACACCTTGGCTTTCCTTTTTGTTTTTTTGTTGGTAGTTTTAATCCATTCAATGATTTCTTTCCCCTTGGGGAGTGAGATTTCCCTATTCCGAACTTTTAATTCTGCCTTTCGGAACTGTCTAAAAATCTGGTGTATATACGTCTGTCTGCTACAAGCACATTTCTCAGAAACAGTTGTACTCATTGTCGCAAAATTTATTAGAGAATACACACATATGGATTATATTGTTGTACGTTGAAGGTATAGAAGGTCCTCATACACTTAAGGAGGGGTGTAAATATTTTTATCGAATATAGATAGTCACGTGCGGTATCAAATTAAAGGTTTCGATTTGTACTTTTCAAAACTGATGTTAGTTTTGACATTGGTTGCAAAGGAGACGATTGCGGGGTCCGAAAAGGATCCATTACTTCGAAGGCCTGTTCTCAGAAAAGACCCAAACCGAAGGTCTGAAAAAAAACTATAAAAAACTAGACCCGTAAAATCATGAGCATGGAGGAAGCTTCTAGTATGAGTCTAAAACCTTTCGGTCAAAGAAAAGTTCGCGCAAACTTCAGTTACGGAGAGTTTAATTTCAAGGGGAGCTACTTAGCCCTAAATGAATGCTGTGTGAAGAAACAGATTTCTTTGACAGCCTGTATTTTATCAAAAACAGGAAGCACCTGGGATTTATAAAGGAGGAGCTTCACCCTAAAGTATGGACAGATTTACGCTCAATATAATTCGCAGTCATATCATGTTTTGTGAATTATATAAAAGAGCGTTTAACATCTGCGAAGCGTTTCGGTTAGGCCGCTCTCTGGGCAGAAGTGAGGCAGCATCTGACTAGTTGCCTCTGTTCTGGTACGAAACCTTAAAGAGTTCGTTTGTACTTTTAAGGACGATTTTCCTTAGAGGATTTTATGTTTGCCTTGCTGTTGTGAACCCAATAATCCAATGTCAATGTGTTCGTTTTTTATAGATTTAGAATCTATAGTCATTATTTACCAACATCATGTTCAACCATTACCATCAACGAACAAACAAGAAATAAAAACTAAGTGTTCCATTTACTGATGTGGCTTCACGTTTTAACCAAGAAATAAATCCCTCCTGTTTCTCATATTCAACCATAGATTATTGGTTAACAAATAAATATATATGCCAATATATGGGGCTTTTGAAGCTAGTCCTTCGCGGTGGTGAACAGAGGTGTAGATAAGTCTTCGACAGAGATAATGGACCTGAAATAACGCAATGTGTTGCGAAATATCAAAAGTTCTGAAATATTAGCTGCACCAACAACTGTATCTTTAGTGCTACCTATTCTTCTTTTTCCTCAATGGCGCGATAGGCCAAATCGAGCCAAGCCTCAAAGATAGACTTATTCTAACCACTTCGATTCTTTGATCGCGTCCTCCGGTTGGAAAATTTCAGCATCTTCTTATTGGCCTCGTCCATCGTTTCCCTGGCTTTTCCACTGGGTGCCGTCCGTCGGGTGCGCCATTGAATACCCTGTTAGGTATTCGTTTGTCGTCCATCCTTTCTACATGACCGGTCCACTGCAATTTTCGTAGCGTCACCACCGCCGATGCTGCTGGGTCGTCATAGAGCTGGTAAAACTGATGGTTGTTTCTAATTCGCCAGTTAGCAACATCTTTTACCGGTTCCAGTATTTGACGTAGAACGTTAACGTTCAAATGTGTCGATGGAATTCTCTAAGTGCCTGCGTTAGCGTCCACGCTTGACAGCCGTACAGTAGCACAGGTCGTATTATGGCTTTGTAGATTCGGAGCTTATTTTTCCTGTGCACCCTTTTACTTTTCATTATCCGTAGGACTGAGTAGTATAATTTTTTGGTTATTATTATTCGTAGCTGAAGTTCGTCCCTTTCATTACAACTCATCGCTATGTTTACTCCTCAGTACACAAAGTTGTCCATGCCTTCAAAATTAAAGTCATTGTCAGATTTTGTCGTATTGGCGCCTGTCTTCTTGATTGGCTCAAGAATTTTGTTTTGTTTTCATTAATTGTTAGGCCGCTTGGAATACTTCTTTAGCGTCTGGAATTGAACGTGACATGATGGCGACTCCATCTCCTTGCTTTAATCTGCTGTTCGTTTCGAAGCATTGCATTAGCTCACCAAACACCCTCACATGGACCTCAGTCCTAGCCATCGTCAGTTCGGTCATTCGTATCAGCTTTTCTGGTTGACAGAACCTGCGGATAATGCAATATAGTAGTTCTTATTTGGTATCACATGCTTGAAGGAAGTGTACAAAGAGCTGATGCACATCGATATTAAACTCATAGCACTTTTCCAGTAGTTGTTTCATTATCATCTACGACCCAACAACCGGTATCCGGTCTAGGCCTGCCTTAATAAGGAATTCCAGACACCCCGGTTTTGCACTGAGGTCCACCAATTCGATATCCCTAAGAGCTGTCTGGCGTCCTGATCTACGATATCACTCCATCTTAGGCAGGGTCTGCCTCGTCGATCATTGTCTTGTATAGTAAGAGCTTTGACACTATGGTGAAACATTTCGAGCGAAACAGTTTTTGTGAGTTGAAATATGCTCTGTTGGCAGCCAACAACCGTGCGCGGATTTCATCGTCATAGCTGTTATCGATTGCGATTTTCGACCCTAGATAGGAGAAATTTTCAACGGTCTCAAAGTTGTAGTGTGCTATCTTCACTGTTTTCGTTGGACCAGTGCGATTCGATGTTGCCAATTGCCAGACATTGATTCGCTGTTCCACACCGCCTCCAAGTTTAATCAATTCGGCTGTAATTCCATCGACTCCTGGCGACTTATGGTTTTTAAGCCGATGGATTGCACGGACTGTTTTTTCTATGTTTGGTGCCAGCATTTATCCGTTGTCTTCAGTTGGCGGGACCTTCAACTCGCCGATGTTTTGGTTGTTCAGTAGTTCATCAAAGTACTCAACCCATCGCTCCAATATGCCCATTCTGTCGGAAATCAAATTTCCCTCTTTGTTTCGGAAGAATGAGCATCGATGTATGTAAGGCTTCATCCTGCCGACTTGTTGGTAGAACTTGCGCGCCTGTTGCGGTTGCTCCTTGTACTTTTCGAGTTCGCAGACTTCCTGGTTGTCCCAGGCTTCCTTTTTCCATCTGTGAAGTCGCTTCTCCGCTCGAAGGAGTTCGTGATAAGTCTCTGTGCGTGCCCGCGTTCTTTGAGAATGCAACATTACTCGGTATGCGGCATTCTTCCGTTCCGTTGCTAGCTTACATTTATCGTCAAACCAGCCGTTCCGACTTTTCGTGCGGCTGGGGCCAAGTATATTTGTGCCCGTATCAATGATAAAGTGGTTGTGAAGATCATTTGTTAATGCTTCATCTCCAGGACATCTGTTAGCTGCGGTTATTACGAGATTTATTTCCCCTTTATAGGTGTTATGGAAGGCTGTGTTGTAAATGGTTTCAGTATTCACTCTGACCTGATTATCAGAGAGGATTTTAGGTGGTGTCGTGATTCCAGCTCGGAGTACTATGCCAACGAGATAGTGATCCGAGCCTATATTGGCCCACTATATGTTCTTACATTCATCAAGGCAGAGAGGTGGCGGCGTTCGATCAGCACATATTCAATTTGGTTGAAAGTGATCCCATTTGGAGAGGACGACGTCTGTTTGTGGGCCGCTTGCCGCGCAAACTAGATACTTCCAACAACCATTTCGTGCAATACTGCTAACTGGATAATGCGCAATCCGTTATCATTGGTATCCCTATGTAAGCTATGGGAGCCAACGTATAGCCTGAATATGGGTTCCGTCCCAACTTGACTGTTGAAATCTCCAAGTATGATTTTGATATCATCCTTGGGGCAGGCTTCGAGCGTACGCCTAACTGCCTTGTAGAAGGTATCCTTCTCTGACTCTGCAGTCTCCTCTGTATGAGCGTGAAAGTTTATTGGGCTTATATTTCTATATTTGCCTCGCAAACTGAGAGTGCATAGTCGTTTGCTTATGTTTTCAAAGCCGATAACAGCAGGTTTTATTTCTTGGCTGACTAAGAAACCTACTCCGAGCACATGGTTTACAGGATGGCCGCTATAATATATGGTTTAGCGGCTCTTCTCCAGGAAATCAGTCTTTGCCCATCGCATCTCTTGCAACGCAGTTACATAATCCTTATATTGGGACAGGGTATATGCTAGCTGTTCAGCAGCATTCGGTCTGTGCAGGAAGCGCACGTTCCATGAGAAAATGCGCAAATCCTAATTCCGTTGTCGTTGCTGGGTTCGCCGTTTTGAAATCCATCCTGTCGGGGGCTCGGGGGCTCCTTCCGTAGATTCTTGACTTTGATTTTCCGTGTATGGTTGTCAGCCCTACCCAATCCCCAACCAGGAGGATCAGTTGGTACATTTTGCCCCGTTTTTAGGCGCGGGAGACTCGCCTTCATCCTTCTCCGTCAGTAGTTGTTTGACTGTGAAAATTTGGTCCATGCTAGATCGTCCTTTTCGAAAGCAACATTGGTAGTCAGCAACTAATTTGCTCTAACCTAGCTTGTATGATTTTCGTTAGGATCTTGTAGGACGTGCACAACAATCAAATGCCTCTGAAATGTTCACAAGTAAATTTGTCTCAGTTGCCAGTCGCCGGGTAATTTTTCGTTTATCTAAATTTTTAAGAATAAGTTTATGGAGGAGATTATCCAGGCGATTTCCTCCCCACTGTAATAGTTTAGCTGTAATACCATCGAATCCGGGGGCTTCGTTCAGTTTTCCGTCGCACAGGGCTGCTTTCAGCATTTCAATAGAATGGGTTCAACTGGTGTGTTGTTTATAACTTCCGGGTTCATGAATGCTGTATTTTTCGCTGGTGTTTCAACTGTGTTGAGCAGCTTCTTAAAGCATTCCATCCATCTTTTCTTAATATCGTCTGGGTTGCCCAGGATGTTTCCTTGGTCATTCTCACAAAGACTTGACTGTAGCCTATTGCCTCGTACGGGTTCGTTTGGTTTGGAAGCCGATCGAATTTTCTGCGGATGTTTTTATTTCATCTTCTAATTTTGACCACGTTTCTTCGACGTCAAGTTCAGTTAGCGATGTACTATTGAAGTCTTTTCATGGAGGCCAACCAACCAACCTTGGTGTTGAAGCCCCCAAACAAAACTTTTATGTCTTCAGAAGGCAGTGCGTCATAAACTCGTTCCACGGTATCGTAGAACTCGTCCTTGATCGCGTCGTCGTGTCGCGTCGCGTGGCAGTTCTCGAGCCACTACTTTAAAAAAAATTTGTTTTGATAGGGATCGCACACATTTTATTGCATTAAATCAACGACTCGTTCTTTGAATTTATTGTCCACGAGAAATGCCACTCCCAATTCTCTGCTACCAGATTCTTTTTCGCTTGTGTATACCGTATGCGTATGTTGTCAACCTTGCATCCGAGCCGTTTCGTTTCTTGGATCACCAGGATGTTAATGTTGTATCCTGGAACTTTTTTGAGAAGTTCTCCCAGAACTCCGATTCTATTTAAAGTGTGACTATTCCAAGTTTCAAAAGAGTAAACCATAGTCGTTGCCATTGAATCCATCGGCTCCAAGGCTGTTGTCCTAGTTGCGCGGCAAAAGGATATTGCCAGGATGGGTTGCCGGCACCTCGCTGGTAGGTGAGAATATAGGCACCACGAGGAGGTAAAGCTTCGGTTTTGCCTGCTATTTTGTACTGATTAGAAAGATTAGAGATCACATCAAGTAGATGCAAGTGGGTGCCCATAGGGCATTTGAGTGTTGTTTCCTCAATACTAATTGAATATATTTTTCGACACCTGGGACAGTTAAAATATTTTCTTTTTAAAATCCATGCAACTATCTAAATTATGGTTTACCCACGCAGTTTCACCAAACAAAAAATTCAGCTCAGTTAAGTCCAGCAATAATTCAATCCCGAGAAAATCCTCGATGATTTAGTATCACCTACAATATTCCATAACATCAATTCAAAGCATGATCTCTGTTCGTCCATTACGCTACGGTTCACTTACTTTTCACACCTTTCAAAAGACTCCTTGTCAAAATAGGGCTAACTGTTTCAACACACGCCAAGACGAAATTGCGATATCCCCTGAAATCCGCTTAAAATTTCGGCATGAGCAACGACATTGAATAGTCTCAAGTCAACAAACGAATAAACCAGCCCCTTTTTCCTTTTGCTCTTCAAAGTACGAAATTCGCCAAGGACTTTGGCTCCTTAATACGATTTTCATGATTTGTGGTTTTCAATTTTGCCTCCATCACATTCATAAAGGTCATAAAGGAAATTGCATAAATTCGAAAATTACGTGCACGGAGCTGAGCGTAGGAAAAGGATCCCGGGAACTAAGAAATGTTTCTAATCCAATTTACGAGAGCATGACAACATAGTGAAGTTCTTCTGAGAATCTGTTCGGACTCTTATCCTTTCTCAGCCTACCGAAAGGACTTTTCAGCGAGAATAAAGAGACGCTTGTCGTCCAACAAACAACTAATAAAAACGTCACAATATTCAACGACACAATATAGATCCCAGCTTAAGATTGCAGCATCTTTTCAACACTTCTGAATTTGAAAAGGTAGCCGGTCGTCTGTGAGAGTTACCAAGTTGGGGATCTGATTCACAAACCGTTCTTATGTTCTTTTTAAAAGAAAAATTATGATTTTACGGAAAAAGAGTTGCATTTTAAAGATCTTATTTTAAGAATTCTGCGTCCTTCATTTCAGTAAATTTTTAAAAAATTTAGTAATCCTTCGGCTTTTGATTTATAACAAGGACCTTTTTATCGTAATTTCTTTTCCATGGGTGATCATTATTCGAAAAGAGCTGGCAGCACATTTCCCTCCAGTTGCAAAAATCCCAAGAAAGCTAACACCGACAACAGCTACATACTGCCAATATCCTGATAAATTTCTACAAGAAAGGACACGGCAGGCGAAATGGTGGGCAACCGAAAAGAGCACGAATATAACGAACATAATATAAAGGAAACTACTATCTGGACACAATGGAACTGTAAATCGGATCAAGTTGGTGAACATATTGATTCCTGCCGGACTTGGAATCAGTATCCCTTTTTGTCAGTTCGTCCGAAAAGATGTGCGCAACAAAAACCTTCTACACGATGCTATCAAAAAATGACTTCCAAGTGTTTTGTAGAAAGCATAGAAATCCCTACCGAATTGGGACGCGCTTTTGAAAGGGGGCAGCAACAATACAATGGAAAAACGACAATTTTTTATGCGAAGCGTTCCGGTGTAGCGATAGGATAGCCAGCAACAATGACAAGGACACAATATGCTTTTTCTGCGAGCCATAAAAATTGGATTTAGAAGGCATTTTGATGTCATTTTCTGTGTCCACATATGTGTCCACCAGGAGTTTATTTAACTTCTGGTGAATGAGTGTTAGTTGATCTGATTTGGATGTTCTAGGAAGGCAGTGGGGAAGAGGAAGACAATTGGGGTGGAAAGGCTCTACTGGGGAGAGCGTAGTGGAATACAATGCCAGGAAAATGTTCGCAGGACGGAGTAATGTGGAAGAAGTCTATTTCAATTTCTTGTAATTTATCATAAGATCTTCTGATTTACTGCTTTCTAGAATACTTGGAAATATGTTTAAATTTCCCTAGTGTAACGTGGGTTTTATTTATTGCACAAAAGTGATATCCGGAGCATTCACAACTTGACAATCAAAACGTCAGACAATTCAACAATAACAAATAATTGAAAATGCCTCCAGTGTTTCATCCCAAACTAGCAATCTCCTTCAATGCGCTGCGATTAACTTGAATTTCTCTTATTGATTTTTGTAGGTGGGAAGCATCCTCTAAATGATTTTGACTTAGTTTGTGTGACTAATCTGTTTACTTGTCCACAAAGAAAAAGGCATTGAATTCATCCGTTGGTATGTACCTTTTAACAATCCTCGAGTATGCGTGGCCTTAGACTTCATAGCAGCCCATAAGCAATGGCCTCAAATATCCGCTAGAAAGTGGATGGACACTTTTACTAAAACACGAAGGATCGAAAAGCATTCATGAAAGTATGTTAAATGAGAAAAAAAGGTGCAACACAACAGTTGCTTCTGCACGTTTGATCATGTGTTATAATCATGCAATTTCACCCGTGATTATCGCAGAAGCAATATAGTATTTACCTTAAGAGAAGTATATCAGACAAACAGATAACCACCTGTCGCCACTTTCGGTCACGTTGCTCCCAGGGCAGAGGTGAGGCAGTGTCTGATGAGTTGCCACTGTCCTGGACGAAACCGTCGGTCAAGATTTTTGTTTCTTCTTTTCGTATTTGGGTGTTTAACCCAAAAAGAGGAGTCCCTGGACCACCAGGGAGAAAGTAAGTTGCTTCTGTCATCAAGTGAATGTAGACTCAGGATTCCCAGCATCCTCAACAAAAAAAATATTCATTTGCTTGTAGGCAGCATTTTCCTTTCCCTATCTAGAATTTTGTAGCACCTAACTTATCCTTCTTTCCGTTTACTCATTCCCACTACGACTTTATATTACACAAAATAATTAACGAATTTCGAAACTTCATTAATAAATGATCATTTTAATTCACTTCTGAAAATCCATCACAAAATCCTCTCACCTTTAAATACCCTAAAAGACCTATTCTACTATAACAATTCAATTATAATTTTTTTTTGTAAATTCAGAAACAATCATTAACCTCTTTTGTTGTTGTTTTTCTTATACATTGCATGGGATGGTCGTATACATACGGTCCCGTGTGCTAGCAAATGCATTTGGTACAGTATTATGCTTTCGGGGTTCATAAAAACGATGTATTTACGATACGCTGATGCCTTCTGCTGGATTTTGTCTCTAGGGAGGGATCGGCAAGAAGGAGCAGCATTTTTGAGATTCAGACGCGTCAGGAAAACGCGATCAAGAATTAGCTTATTTTTGCGGTTTTCAAGTAGGAATTGGTCACTAAATTGCGCAAACTGTGTGATTGCAGATAGATATATAGTATACTCCTTAGGTCTTATAAGTTAATTTCGGAAGAATCATTGCATAGCAGCAATCCATATAATAACAGTAATAATGACTTATTCTCGGCAAATGTAAAGATTGATGTGAACTGAACTTTAGAGCTCCGAAGGAAGAGGGACCAATTTCCTCTTGCTTCCTCAATCAAACGATTCTGAGTCATTCCTTAATTCGCAGTCTTTATTTATTTCTTTCGCAAACTTTGTTTATTTCTTATTATTATACCTTTCCGTTTGATTTTATTCTAAGTTTCTCACTTTTTTTAATTTTTTGTCTAGCTTCAATTAAGGTTCAAATGAAAACTTTATGAATCCATGAGTTAAAGCTTTGATTTGTAGACTCTCTCATCTGACAATTCCTAACTCTCGCAAAACACACGCTAAAAAGGAGCGACCGGCATTTTTATGCCCTACAAACACCAAGAAAATACGGGAACGCAATAGGCAGTGTCCTTAAACAAGAAATCTGTCATGGATCTTCAACTTCGATTTGGGCCCTCGAGCTTTGAGTTTTACGGCTCCACACGAGTTGGAAAGCCCATATTAAAGGTCTTGTTGAAAACAAAAGCTTATTAAAATTGGTTCACTGTCTACCTGTCTGTTTGTCCGTCTATCTGCTCAAACGCACTCTTCTCAGAAATGGTGAAAAATTCACTCAAAAATCTGGTGGGTAAGCGCTAACTGTGCGAGGTAGTGCTGAGTGAGCTACACGTTCTACATTGTATTTAAGGGGACTCCCCATACACAGACAAGAGGGATGGTCATTTTTTTTCCACCGAATGTAGATTCTTAGTTTTGACATTGGTTGCAAAAGGAAGGAGTGCCTGTTTCCGAAAAGGGTCAACTACTTAATGGACCCTTCCCAGAAACTACCCAACAAAAACTTGAAAATTATGGTGGTCATGGCACGGTATCTAGGCTGCGAAATACTCGCCGGCACGATATCTATTCAAATAAAGTTAACAATAGAATGCTATTGTATTTTGAAAATTTATTAGAAACCCCGTTAATTTCATCCAGGTCTCATAATGCATTGCAATAATATAAGTTTTAATGAGAAGCATCATTGTGGAAAGTTTGGAAAGAATCCTTCTATTATTAACAAAGTTATACTAGCTGAAAACTTACCTCTTTTGCCTTAGATTACTACTCCCTACAAGATAAAATATCACTACTACATCGAATTAAATAGCGGGTAAATTCAACGTAATATATGTACATAATTTTTTTGTTTCCTGGGGTAGGGTAGATAAATGCATTTACGCACGAAGTGTTGGCCTCCCGCAACGGTACATCGTGGAACTATTAGCTAAACACCACCCCATTGTCAGAAAGTTTGCCTGGAAACGTTTGTAATATTACTTCTGCCTACCATAGAAAGCGTTCCAGAAGTCCGGCCCTAGGTCAGATCCTTGCGCTACCTCTAACATAACCTCCATTCCCCTCTGACTCTCTAGCGTTTCTTAGAATAGGGGTCGGTTCCTCCTTTGGCACGTGGAAAGTACTGTCTAGTGTGCCTAGAATGTCTTTCCATCTTACGGATATGAGATGACAGCATCCACTGTGAATCTCCCAGTTGTTAAACTTAACTGTCGTGGAGACAAGCCTCCGGCAGCACGCATTGCTTCAAAGAGTCTACTTATGATGAGCTTTTTGAGCATTTTCCCGGCAGTGTCAAGCATACAAAGTGGGTGATATGAAGACTCACGGTCGCCTTTCCCTTTGCTAATCTGCCCAAGAAAGGAAAATGCCCTCTTTCAAGCAAGCGTTGAATGCGCCGTGCGGTAGGTCTGTCCGATGCTGGAACGCAAGTTTGTATACCTTTGCTGGGATACCATCGGGTCCTGGTGCCTTCTTGGTTTCAGTAGATGGTGCATATGCTCGGTCTTAATTGAACAGGGTTTCTTCAGAGCCCCGATTTTTCGGGTTACTAGTTTGTATCCGAATCACCACGTATCCCCATTTACTTCGTCGACCAAATCTTGCAAGCAGCGAGCTTAGTTCCTGTTTATTGTGTCGCGGAGTCTCTTTTTGCTAGCTGGTATCCTGTCATTATGTTACATGGCTCTTCCTGGTCATTTAGACATTGTGCGAAGCAACGGAGTTTGTAACACTCCTTCCAGAGGTCAGTAATTTCGGCAATATATGGAAGGTTTTCCATGTTTCGATGCCCTCCTAGATATGGAAGCTCCGCAAACCGTCGTTATTAGGTTAATAACTAAATTCACGACAGTGTCAGCTGCAGTGCCACTACCCTCAGGAGTACCATCCAGCGTAGCACCACCATTTCCAAGAGTTTCGACAAATATGCCAGTGTTCACCTTCACGACGTTCCACACACAGAAAGAGCGCCTGGGTTGCGTACACTGAGAGTTTGTGTCAATCACTTGGGGTATATCCGGTGTTTGAAACCATAAGTCTTGTTCTCCCCGCCATTTCGAGAATTCGTTTCTGTCAGGAATCGCGGTAAGACATGCATTGCAGTCACCCCCGAACAGGACTGGTGAGCGGTTGCAGTCCGGTGCATGTTGATTACTTATGTTGAGTCATGTTGCTCTTTCCAGTTCCGGTCTGAAGACTGGAACTTTTGGCAAAATATGGTCTCTTATTCTGGTTCTAATCTGTCCGTTCAAAATTTTCCCTTATTGCTTTCTCCATAGTATGATGCTCAATAGGTCTCAACTAATTGGAATGCTTTTTGATGCAATGTAGCTTCGAATAAAATAGTTTTTCGGATGTATAATTTTGTACGATTGCGCCCCTCCCTGGATTTACTTGAATCTATCATTGCATAAGTCCATCCTACAATAAAGATATCTACACTTTACATGCAAACACCACCCATATCTCGATTGAATCTATTTATCCACCCAAAACTTAGTATCTGCTCCGGTACCACAGAGAAACGTAAAGATGAACTGACCAGACAGTCATGTAGGTTGGCTTGTAAGGAAAATGTTTAACAAAACCTCTGTGTACTTCAATTTTCCAGCCTGGAGCCGAGAGACTTTCTTGCCAACTACGGGAACGGGTTCGATGTTATTTCACAGTGTCTCCATTATTACTCACTTTGCGCCCCGTTCGAAATCAGCTCTAGTATGGAGCAACACAACGAGTCCTGATGGCTACTTTATTATATTCACATGATAAAATCCTTGGAACATAAAGTTCCAACACTGCTACGACACCAACCGTTTGGAAGAGTTTCTCTGTTGAACAAACCCATCGGATATCGGTTGAACTTTTGCCTTTACCAAGCATCACACATGGGTGATTAGGTAACATCTAGTTCATTCTCGCTTGTCGTTTGTTGGAATGGAACAGGGAAAGGAGCAGCACTTAATGCTAAAATAGCAAATCTTCAGACACTTCCTGAAGCCATGTACGACTTATATGTATGAAGGAGTATTCATACAGTGATTCTAGCCAGCATTGGCGCGGCGGTTAAAACACGTCTGCCAATAATTTTTGGCACTCTGCATTTTTACTAGAGGCTCATTTGTGAACCTCCTCCACAACATCATGAAGTTTCTGCGGAGAATTAATGTTAATATGCAGGACAGCCCCTGGATACTTAGGAGTTTTGTTAATCTTAAATTGTCTTTGCAGAGAGCACATCACGACCAGATAGCGCCAAGCATAATGGCTGTCACACCACTGACTGTCCAGTACCTTTCAACCTTCAGAACCGTTCCTGTTCAAGATTCATCCCAAAAAGGACCCCCGAAGTCCGAACCAAGTTTACAATTAGATTAATGTACCCAACCTGGTACAGTCTCCAAAGTCCAATGCCATTCAGTTGTCATGAAATCCTCTGTTTATGGAGAAAGAATCCTCGCATAAAACCATTTCGATATTAATTTCGCAGACCAGACATCCGAAATGGAACCGTGACTGAAACGAGGGTGCTCGCACTGATACCCTTACTCAGCCATGATTTATATTCATATGTTAACTAGGATAGAGGCGGATTTTCATACCGAAAAGATTTTCTTAACGCTTCCAAGATATATGTACGTGCGTTTGAGTTGACTCAGTACGAAGGACAGGTCTTTATCCTTGGACTCACAACCCCCGGGCGTCTGCAGCGCCGGAATATATCGTAAAGGACGCAAGGGCAACGACTATTGCGTGAAATTTAATTTATCGAGAATAGTTTTGAGTGTCGCAAATGTGTGTGGATGATGTAGGACACAGAATTTACAGGACAGACAAGATGAGGACAAGGATTATTATGATGTTGTCCCTCGACTTAAGGAATATGCTAATTTCGTGTTTTTGGTAATGCTTTAAGTAATTGGATCTCCATTAGATTTCTGTTGCTCGTGTTGTTGTTATTGTTGATTCACCAAAGCGTCTATGCCTTCCTTCTAATGCTCAGACAATGGATAGAGGGAGGCCGGTCGGATCGTTAGCATGAAGGAAGCTTGACTGAGGTCTATTTCATTTGTCATTCGGAGCTTAGCAAAAGGATTTCAATTTGGTTTATGTATGGAAAATTAGAAAATGTATTTTGTGGGAATTCAAATCTAATTGTTATGTAATGATGTGATAAATAATGGAGACAATGAAAGCTGAAAATGATAATGATGTGAATAAATTTTATCGGGGATTTTCTAACAATTTTGAATGGTTTATAAATGGATGAAGGGTAGGGATTACCTCTACTTTGTAGGTAGAATCATAGCCACATAATCCTCATGATAGGGAAGGGCTTGACTGATTACAAATTTTATTATGAAGGCATAGCAAATATTTTAGTGTGAAAATGCGTAGGTTATTGCACTCCGTTGTAAATTTAATTTCTTCTCCTTATATTTTCCCTTCTTCCTAAGGACACTTTTAAGATAATGATAGCTTATTACCATATTCATACATTTCTAAACAAGGAAATTAGAGGAACCAAACTGTGAAGGAAGCTTATTGTGATCATTGTATTCGGATTCACGTACTTCCTTTGGGAATTGGAGTAGTCACACTTCTCTGTGGTGTATACGGTAGTTAACTTATTCATTGACTTGAAGCCCATGACCCATACATCCCCTTCCTCTGCTGTAAGGAACACATCAGTGCTTCAGATAATCCACTTGTGGTTCAACCATTACGTCAATGCTATACTCTACAAGTTTGCCCAGTTGGTCACTGGCCGTCCTTAATTCTCAGCAATTCAAAGTACTATTTAGGAAGATTGTTAACCTTATTTCAAGTATTCCGTGTGATATTTTCGTGGTAGATCCCTCGTTTCTCCCTCCCACAGAAGCACTTCTTCTTCTTTTTTTAGCCATTGTCTCTTTCACAAGAGGGGTCCGCCGATTATAATTTACTTACGTCGTGACACCGTCCATGGGCCAAGAACCCTTGCCCGCTTCTGGAGAGGACTGGGGCCCATCCTGCTGCGTCGATTGAGATGAACAGCCTTTTTCAGAGGCTTACTACTCAATACGATCTTTTTGTTCTCAATAGCATAGGATGCATTTTCTTGGTCGGCCTGTCGTAGAACCTGTCACTAAGAGAATTTGGGTAAGATTTAGCATAGTGGAATAACACTAACTATACTTTATTTTTCTCTTCCCCGGATCTCAGAATTTTATTTTTTGCTGAGGATAGTACAAAGTAACCCTCCTCCTTTATCTGAGCTTGGGAATGGAACGCTATGTAAATAATACGGCTGTGGTACGTCTTTCGGAGTAGCTTGTTTGAATTCTATACCTTCTAGCCTGATGGCATTAAAGTTTTCTGGGTAACGCTTCCTAGTCAATGGTGCTATGGTTGTCTCTGATGAGTTGATGCTGAGCGCGGCCTTAGTACCAGTTGCATTCTGTAGGATAGGGTGACCTATCTATGCTACAGGTTAGCACTATATCATTAACGCAATTCCATGCCTCTTTCACATTTGCAGTTTGTCTTTGTGAAAGCTGGTTTGCTAGGCCTCTCCAAAGTAGCGACAATAATATCTCACCTTATGGACAACCTGGGGATGGGTTCAAGACTATAAGATTGATAACTGTTGATACCTTTATTGGACTGTGCGAAGTAGCCAAATCTTCCATCAGAGATATCCCTTCATAAGGAATATCTCCGCCAATCGGCGGGTTCGTTATGGACATATACATGTGCGCATGCAGGCAGGCTTTTCTGCATGGCCGGTAGACGGGAACAAAACTCTCAGTCATGAATAAAATGGACTTTGTAAAGTATACTCCAAAAAAAAGCAAAGCAATTATAAAGGAGAATTAGGTTGGAGGCTTTGGAAACTAGGTACTTGCGTATTTTGGAGTGCATGGGAGCTTCCTGCCTACGAGATCTGACTGTAGCATCTCAGCACTGGCAAGCTTGTCTACTGCGACATATGATGTTATAACGAATTATTCTCCAGACCAGATCTTCTTACTAATTACTAAGCTAACCACGAAAAACAATGATGGTCTTCGACGGCCGAGATTCAATATGGATTTTGGAAAACCCAAGGGTCGACACAAGTGTTTCGGGCCAAAAACATCATCATAAAAGAGTAAACTGGAACAAACTTTGTTTGATCTGAGGAGCGCACAAATGAACTGCATTTTTGCTAACGATGAAGTCCTGCTTCTGTCAATCCTAGTCCTGAACAAAATTATAACCAGAGCTTTCGCTCTTCCATTCAAGGGAGGAAATAAGCGCTTATTACCAGTTCCGTTTGCGCTGTTCCCAGGGCGCAGTTGAGGCGGCTCGTTATCTCCATAGAGATGCGTTAGACGGCTTAATTTTGGCGACTTTGCAGCATCATGCACCAGCTAATATAACATAATAGATTGGACAAGTGGAAAAACTGTCAAGATGGAGGCCACCTCATCAAGCACAGAGAGCATTCGAGAGCAATTTTTGCAAGAAGAAAAAGTGCGAAGATAAGCCGCAAGTTGATAGTGGTAACAAGTGTCTGAAGTGTAACAGGAAACCCCATAGGTAAATGAGGGTTATAGAAATTGCCACCAACGGTGCCGACATCAACAGCTGCTGTTTTCACGTTGTGAAACAATAACACAATGAGGGGAGATTTTTTTTTGGTGGATGGGTTTTCGTGCAAAGTGTAAGGTTTCCACAACGGTACGCCATCGGACTGTCAACTACATACCTCGTTGCCATCATAGAACTTGCCTGTAACCGTTTGACACATTACTTTGTGCTAGCCGTCCCGCTTTCCCACTTTGTCCTCTTAGGGAACCTCAGTCAGGCATTTCTTTGGCCAATGGGAAGGAAAAGGAATGAAATTGTTAATTCATGGAACCCCTAGCCATCCAGTCCCTCCACCGGTAGAGCTTAACCTCCTTCACAACAAAAAGAATCCGAACCCGAATGCGCAACACAACTCCATAGCCGAGTACACCTGTTTAGCGGTGTGTCCAATGATAAGCGTTACATGGTCTGCATAACTGATCATGCGCGACTCTTTTGACACCTCGAATCTTAGCAGACTATCATAAGAAGCGCTCCAGAGGTCCGGTCTTTGGATGAATTCGGTTCACATCAAAAAATTTGGTTCATATCAAGCTGATGGTTTCATGCAGGGCAGAGGTAACTCATCAGACGCTGCCTCGCCTCCGCCCTGGGAGCAGCGTGACCGAAAGTAGCGGCAGGTGATAATCATTCCATTTATATATATAGGTGATTCAGCGTCTGACGAGTTGCCTCTGCTCTGGATGAAACCGTCAGTCAACTTTTTTGATGTGGACCAAATTATGCCATCAAATCCTCGGTATGAATGGCCCGACTGTACCTGTTCGATGAAAAGGCGAAGGCGGCTCTTAATATCAATTATTGGAAAAGGGAATTAGTAAACAAGAGGTCGTCTTAAAGTGGATCATTAGCACGTGGGGTTATGATAATTGCTAGACCTAGTTTGGAAGGGAATTCTGACCATTTGTTCTCAAAGACTAGTTCAGCTCTAGCAAGAATTATGCCGAACATTCGGAGCCAAAGTGTTGTCGGCTGGAATCCATCCTGCTCCTTATCTTTATCTATCTATCTTCGCTTCTATCTGGACGAGAGCAGTAGAACACGTTCTTAACCAGAAGCTTGTTAGTTCGGTGCACCTGTCCCGTAGACCTTCTAGCAAAAGAAGCACACTATTTTTATCAGAGTAAATAGATCGAGCCCAGGTGAAGTGAAATAGGTTACCACCTGCATTCCTTCGGATTAGATACGTCTCTCGACCGTTCCGGCTATGCGCTTTCACCTGTGGGACTGTAGTACATTATGTTCTATTGTTTGAAGCTAATGGAGGAAAGGAAGGGATTACGCGACGCATTCAATGTGGACGCATCGGGCCCCACAATCTCGTAGAGATGATGCTAGGGTCAGGCGCGGAATCATAAAATGTCAATTTCAAGGAATTGAAAAGTGCCCGAAAAGCTGCTTTGCCGAGTACCAGAACTCGTTAATGTAGACTAGAGTCCTTCTTATGAAATAATAATTTTTGGCTGGCTCGCAGAGATATGGGCACAATTGATTGGCTTTTGTGGGTGAGAAATTCGAACACCCTTACGAAACAGTACCTTTTTAAGATTTCCACCTCCATCCATCAAAAAAAAAAAAGAATACTGTAACATTAACACAACTTCTAAAAGCTGCTCTGCTATGGTACTCCATATGCGTTGGTTTGTATCAAGGATTGTTAAAGTTATACTTATTAGCACCTCCACTAGCATATGGGGCATCCAGAAGGGCAGAATGTTCGCGACTTTTATACCGAGAAAGGCTTCCGGTCAGTCTTAATACAAATGTAGTTGCTCAGCTTCTAGAGAAAAGCATGTCAGGTAAATCGGTTTGAAAGTTTTCCGGTGAGAATTATTCGCTTTCCACTTTCAGAATGAAGACAACTTGCCCTGCTTCCACGTCATTGCTATATCTTTCAAGGCTACACTGTCCCTTACTAATCTCAGGAACTTCTAGGTTCATTTATTGTAGCGCTGGTAAAATGGCATTCCCTCCGTGAGATTTCAGTGGTTTGAAGGTTCCCAATGCCCATTTTACTCTAGCTTTTTACTGTCTCTCTTTCACTATTCTTCAGTTTCTTTTTTAACCTCCTTTGGTTTGTTATCAAGAAGGAGAAAGTAGTCATCAGAGATAATACCTTATCTTATACATTCTAAAGGAAATATACTCCACCAGTATATTGACTTATTCCATGAGGACCCCGGTAACATCTCTTGAGGAGTAGCCCGGCAGCTTCTAAAGGAGCTTGGAAAGTTCAGAAGTCTCCAATCAGGAACTCTGAAGGACATATATATTTAAAGTTTACTTTAGAATGACGTGGTTTTTCACAATAAGTCCACTAAGGTATCTGCACACTTGCTCCCAGTAGACCATCGATCGGCTCTCCGTATATCTAGGATTTTTAGCAATCTGTATTTCAATGTCATTCCTAGAAATTTTGATGGAAAATTGGTGGACTTTTAAATGGGTCATCTTATTGTATTGTTCGGCATTCATTCCATTAGCATTTGGATTTCTTGTCCAATGCGAAAGTATCATCCTCTTCCTCTTTTGTGTGACTCAATGAGCCTTAGGGGATCCGCATTTAGATCAAACGCTAGCAAGTCTGTCTTCTATAGTGCTCATGTTCCTTCGGTCTCTTCTCTGATTCGAGGATCTCGGCAGAGTCTTCATCCAATGTATCCTCGGAAGTATATTTCTTCGGTGTCTCTTTGTTTATGTGCGGCAGAATATTGTGGACCTTACTGTTATTAATTGCCAATCACGGCCGTGAGCAGCTTTTTTTTCAAGAATCTGCTTTTCTTCAAAATACTCTCTTTGGCTAGCTATGCAAATCATAATTTTGGACAATGATATGGTTTAGAAACTATTTGGCTCCTATCCTCCTGAGGCCTTCCTACTTCCTAATGTCTGATATACCAGGTGCTCGAGATGGCGAGGAGGAAGATGGAGCGGCAACCCTGTCGGCTGAACCAAAACCAAGTGGCCGAGGAGAACCTCCACGTGGTGGCACCGGGAAACGCTGTATCGCATTGGCTTGCCGGTGATGATGCAGTAGGCGAATGCTCCAAGGCCTAGCTAGGGCGATCAGACCCGAGTCTGCACGGGGACTCATCTGAAGTGGCTTCGGTCACGAAACCTTACCAGGGGTATACTGGTTCCATGGGAACCGAGGTAGCCCCTGGACTCTTATACTTCAGGAGAATTCCTGTCGTATCAGAGTACAGCTCGGTTGGTTGCGGTTGGCCCCCTAGTGGGAGTTTCATGGGGCTGTACTCCATAGTTCGGTAGAGATTTAGGTAATTCTTGCATCCACCAGTATGAATGCTAAGCCATGCACTTGATATAGACTAGTACCGTTGCGCTTTTCTCAGCGGAGCTCTAATTGTGGTCACAAAATCAATCCGTGTCTGAAGAGGACCGCAGGATTAAAACACCGAGGACTTCACTGTCTGATATACCAGGACCATAGGATTAAGTCTCCACGACAGGTACTTACGTTAAACACTCATAGGCTTAACTATCTGATATACCAATTTTAGATGCACTATTGCTAGTCTCTGTGTTCTGATCGCTGATTTTTGGTTGTCATCTTTGTGGTGAACCATAAGGTTTATTCTACCCAACATTTTAGTCAATTACCATAGTTAAAGTCGGAAGGGTCCTGGACGGAATCTTCTAGCGGAACCCTGCAGCTGCTGGTTCAAACCCATTTTCCCCTCCAGCAAGGAGGACGCTGAGTCAGAACCTTACTTGGAGGGTTTGCGGCAACTGTACGAGACTATCAAATCGGTAATTACCGAAGATAGGATCGGCTGGGCTATAAACAGCTTCTCCGCATACAAATCTCCAGGCCCAGATGGCATAATGCCAGTCATGCTACAAAAGCAGCAGGAAAGGGTTGCGCCGTGGCTTGTTGAGATTTACCCAAGCTGCATCTCTTTAGGATACGTACTACAGTCCGGGTAGGTGTGGTCATGAGTCCGCGAGGGACTTTCGACCTCTTTGGATTGGAGATTGGTTCTTTCTTCTAATGTAAAGTATCTGAGATTGAACATAGATCTGAGGGTTAAGAAGGCCTGCATAGCCTTCTATGCCTGCAAGAAAACCTTTGCAAAGAAATGGGGTCTCCGGCCGAGGTTGGTTCTTTGATGTACACCGCTGCAGTGCGTCCGATCCTGACGTACGGCTCTAGTGTATGGTGACAGGCTTTGAAGAAAAAATACAATAGAACGAAGCTTAATAGGATTCAAAGAATCGCGTGTGCAGGTGCTACTGCGGCTCTGCAGTCCTGCTCGGCAGATGCTCTGAATGTACTCCTGCATCTGCTCCTCCTAGACCTTCACATTAAATATGTTGCAGCATGCAGTGCCGTCAGACTACGTGAGTCCGGATGCTGGGCAGCGAAATACTACGACCACAGCAACATCCTACATGAAATACTTCGGGAAATCTGGGCATCCCCCACGGACTATGTCACACGCAAGCTGAACTCCACGAGAAACTTTGCTGTGGACCATCCAACCAGGGCAAAGTGGAAGACCGGCGGCGTGTTGCAAGACTATAACATGGTATTCTTTACGGACGGATCAAAGATGGCCTATGGAGTCGGCGCGGGGGTTTTCTCGAATACACACGGTGTATCCAAGTCGTATGGTCTCCCAGGTTTCGGCAGTGTATTCCAGGCGGAAGTACTGGCGATATTGGAAGTCTGTCGATAGCTGGAGCGTGATTTGAGCCCCAAGCGTAACATAGCCATTCTGATCTACAGCCAAGCGGCCATCAAGGCCTTGTACTCAACAATGACATCTTCCCGGCTGGTGGGGCAGTGCAGAGACGCGCTCAACCGTCTGGGCGGCACGCTTAAGGTCACTCTCTGGTGGGTTTCGGGCATAGGAACATAGAGGGGAATGAGCGGGCTGACGGATTGGCCAGGCAAGACTCTGCTCTTGGCAGTCCTTCGGCGAATACAGTCGGTGTTCCGCTGGCGGCTGTCAGGGGCCGAGTCTACTCGCACTACCTAGCAGCCGCGGGCCTGAGATGGCGAAGGCTTACAAGCTGTGCCAAGTCAACTAGAATTTGGCTCGCTTATTACATAGCCCGATCACGAGAGCTTCTGTGCCAGACGTGTGCAAATGCATTCAAGATTACGGCGGTCTGCACGGGCACTGGCCCATAGGGACCATGCCGCTAGGCTCGGAATAACCTACAACTCGCATTGCTGAAGCTGCGGAGAAGTAAGGGAAACCCTCATGCACTTTCTCTGCGATTGCCCAGCTCTGGCTAGAGTCAGGCTGCGGACACTGGGTAAACCATTCTTTGGGGACCTCAGCGAGATTTCTAGCTGCAGGGTCGGAGAGCTGCTTTCCTTCGTGAATGCTACGGGTTGCCTCTGAAGATCCGAGCCAGCTGGACTCTCCTCCTTGCTCCCATAACAACAGTCATGGTCTTAGGAGTTTGTGGCATCAAAATGGCGCACTAAAGCGCTAATTGGGCTCCTCGGAGCGGCCACTGATACCTACCTACCCCTATCTTAGTTATTAATTTCACAGGGATTATCTCCGTTCGATAGAGTAGCTTGCGTGCGGCATTCCGTCCGTTCGTGTGCTGTTTTTTTTTGTACTGTACATTAGATGCCCACGCGAAGTGAGCGATACTATCATATTTGTAATGAAATTCGTACTTTATCCAACTCTCGTTTTCCTGTGAAACTTCTTATTAATCAAAGATAGCAAGCTATGTATTTGGTGGTTAAAGAAAATATTTCTTGTAACCATCTCTGAGTCTTCCATATTTCATTCATTTATCTTTGTAAACTACAAAATTAACTAAATCTTTGAGGATAATTTTCAAAATTCTAACTAGTCAATGCAATGCGAATTTTATATTATATCACCACCCCCACTTTAACCTCCACAACAAAACACCAGGGAGCCTTGCATCAAAGGTCAAAGTTTGTTCATGAACCCAAAATATGATACAACATTTCAACAAATGGAAGGATATCTCCCCATCCTGCTTTCAGCGCACCTCAACTGGGCACTTGCCTGGATGAAAGTAATCTCAACCATCCCTGAAGATTTGCCCACACACGGACAACCGCTCCTACACCAAATTCATCCCGTAATCTACCAGAATCCAGAACAATTTATCTTAATATTTCTTGCCTGTAATGTAGTGACCCGCTAAGACACAAGAGAGAAGACATAAGAGCCTTATCTGAGGAAAGGGGTTTCATCTCGTCTTACATCCTTATAATGTGATAAATGACCTGATTACAAGATGTGACCTCTTGGCATTGATTTTAAGTGGACGGCTCTAAAGAAGAAATGTTGCCCATTTATGTGAGCACCATCCCAGGGTATGGAGGGAACGCGGCACACTTGAAACAGTCACCACTTTAATGCCGGAGACAATTTTTAAGTAATTATAACAGCACTATTTACAATAATTTACTATTCGTGGCGTGATTAAGGCTTGGAAAAGTACTTTGGGTACTATCGGGACATCTTAGCGCCAGTGTCGGATTCTCATACAAATCACTTTGCTGTGAGCGTAATTTTATGATGAGCTTGTGAAGGGCACTTTATGGGAGGTCATTAAAAAGTGATAAGACACTTTGTTTACATGATTTTTGACTTGTAGCATTGCCTGACTTTAGATAGTTTACTAGAAACTATTTTCAGAATAGTGAAGAGTGACTACTCGTAAGCTAAATAATTTATGATAGGACCCCAGCTAACCTGTCTATTTGGATGCAGTTGAGATAGTATATAGTATAGTATAGTAGTGAGTGAAGCATATCAAGTAAAGGTGCTTCTACAAGGAACACTGCTTTCTTACTTAACTTACGGAGAAAAGACTATGACTATGCAAGTAGTTGAAAATCCATCCCCATGCACTCTTGCATATCATCCTTTTCAGCTTGTGGAAAGCTACCACCTTTTTTTCTATAACGCTACAGATCGATTTTAAGTCTTTATTTCGTCACTATTATCCGACTATATCCTCCAATTTAAAAAGGCGTGGGGAACCAGCGGTGAAAAATTCCTCAAACACGTCGACGCCGTCTCTTGCGGTGGTTTAATTTTTATTCTTACACCAATAACTTTGAATTCAATAACAAGTTAACACGGATTTTTGATTATTATAGTTACCATCGTCAAGGCGCAGGAGGATAACGCAGTACTTCAGAGCCTCAAATCCAACCCCACATATAAATTTCGGGAGTCGCCCATCTTCGGCTCGAACCTCTTTCTCTGCTGCGAAGACTCGGAAAAGGGACCCCGGCCATACACTCCGGCCATCTTTCGCGAGGAAGTATTCCACGCGGTTCACGACTCCAGGCGTCAGTACAACAAATCGACTAGTCAACGAGAAATACTTCTGGCCCTCCATAAACAAGGATGTCAACTCCTGGCTCAGAGAGTGCATCGCATGCCAGAAGTGTAAATTCTCCAGGCATCTAAGAAAAGTAGTGAGCTCATTTCCCCGCACTACCAAGCGGTTCCACACCATACCCCTCGATATCATAGGACCTTTGCGAGGCTCGCACGGTTACAAGTGTTGCCTTACAATCGTTGTCAGGTTTACGCGGTGGCCTGAGGCAATACCTCTGAAAGACATTAAGGTACAGTCTTGTGCCGAAGCCCTCTGTCGAGAGTGGATCCCTCGCTTTGGCGTCCCTGCAGTGGTCATCACTGACCAGGGAATGCAATTAGGGTCCACCCTTTTCTCGGAGTTAGACAAACTCCTGGGTTTCAAACGCCAGCGGACTACGGCATTCTACCCGCAATCCAATGGGATGCTAGAACGTTGGCACCGGACGCTGAAAGTCGCCATTATGGCGTGCGACGATCCGTCTTGGACTCAAGTCTTGCCTCTCGTCCTACTCGGCCTACGAACAGCCCGCCGAGAGGAATTTGCTGCCAGCCCCGCGGAGCTGATCTATGAAGAGAACCAAAGGCTCCCAAGTGATCCGGTCTTCGACAGGAGATCGGGTCTCACAGAGTCGGGATTGCTGCGTCTGCTGAGGTATAATCTTCGACGCATCAAAACCACACCTCCCACCCGACACTCATCCGCACCTGTCTGTGCGCCCAAGGAACTGGACACGTGCACGCACGTCCTGGTCAGGACGGATGCCGTCCGGAAGTCCCTGCAGCCTACATATAAAGGCCCGTACCGTGTTCTCGAGCGGGGACAACATTTCTTCTAGCTCGAGATCAGAGGACACAAAAAGTCGGTCTCCCTATCCAGGCTGAATCCCATGTGCGCCCCAAGACAACGTCGCGTTTGCTTCGCAGAATGATGGAGAACGCAGTTCTGGGTTCGGTCGCTGAGACTCCTAGGTTTCATCTGGGGGCGAAGCGATGTGGCGCAGTAGGATTAACAACATTCGAAATTTGTTTCGAAATTTGTTTCGAATGTTGTTAATGCAAGCGGATAGATGACGCCGCCGGGGCTCTCCGTTGCTTTTTAGAACTCACCATAGGAGTGGGGAATCAGCGGTGAAAAGTTTCCGCATGGAGAACAACCGGTCCTCACTGCTCCAACTGCCGGCGTGATCACATGTACTCTCGCGTAGTAAAATTTAAAACATATTACATATCAACTGAATTTGCGAACGCAGTTTCTTCTGCTTCATGAATCAAAACTTTCAATTTATACTTTTCTCATTTTTCTAAATAAATAGTTTTCAACGTGTAACAAGCTTAATGTGTATGAATTTAGTGTGGTTTTAACGAGTGATTAATTCAATCAGATTTAGACGCATTTAGCTGGCTTAGAAATCTTTGGTGGAGGATTTACCCGGAAAAGAGGATTTACTCGAAATATCTACACTGTAAAATAAAAATTGCAGTTTGGAGATCCAATGAACACTTTTTCCCAGGAATAGCTTTCACTTTTCAATAAAGACTTGGACTTCGCCATAAAGAACCCCACTTTCCCCAAAGAGGACATCGTAATTGACATCGAGGCAGGAATCAAATATGCATCACAAGAAGAAAAGGCCGGCACCCGGGAAGAAATTAGGTGACTACTGGCTCCCAGCAAGCGAATGGCCACAAGGAAAAGAGCATCGTCCAACCATTACAAAACCATTAAAGAATTAAAAGAGAGTCTTACCAGTAGACAAAGGAAACGCTGTGGCCATCACGGACAGTGGAACATACAACGACTAAGTATGCCAAAAATTAGAAGAAGATAAGTTTCACGTCATCAGGAAGGACCCTTTGCCAGACTCCGATAAAAGAGTGGAAAAGGCGCTGGCTGAATGCAAGCTCATTATTAAGAAAGCTGCAGAATTGAGAATGCCTAACTAGAATCAAATGACTCCCCAAAATACATAAAGAAGGCAACGAGATCAGAGAGATTATCACACCAATGAATTCACCGGCCTAAAATATTGCGAAGTGGCTTTTGGAAAAACTGGAAAGGTTAGGCATTAAAATGGAAAAACGAGCAGTGGGAAACAGCAGAGAAGTGATTGCCAGACTCAACGAGGGCGGGGGATACAAAGTAATGAGATATTTGTATCCTTCGACATAAAAGCGCTGTTCCCAAGCGTACCGATGAAGAAAGCTCTACACTTGTTCGAGAAATGGATCACGACATACGAAAACTTATTCGAATAGAGGAAGAAGGCTAAATTGTATAAGAAACTGGCCTTCACGTGCATAAGTGAATCCTATCTCACTTTCAGGAATAAATTTTATAAAACAACCTCCGGGGCAGCAATGAGCAACCTCCTCTCACCGCTGCTATGCGAGGTAGTTGTGGAGAACGTGGAGGATGAACTCGAGGAAGCTAGGACACTTCCGAGATTCTGGTTCAGATAAGTGGATGATGTGTTAACAATGATTAAAAGGAAAGAAGCAGGAACAACCCTCGAGAAACTCAACCGGCCACACAGGAACATCGATTACATCATGAAGATCGAAAAGGAATTGGAGATACCGTTCCTAGACTTAAAAATAATCCGGGCAAGAGGGGATTTTGAATTCGACATTTACAGGAAACCGACCCAGACATAACAAACCATCAGATACACCTCAACCCACGATTTCCACCATAACATGGGCTTGGCCTTGATTTATTCTTGACCGCCAAGCTGGCGCCGTTCTTTTGGCATAGAATCCACAAATTGCCAGAAAGATGGAAAAAAGTCAGAGATTCAGATGGACAATACTTTGAATAATACTATTGTACATGCTGATTCACAGGATGGTCACATCACCGTTCAATGAGGAGAAAAGAAACAAAGAAAAGAATTACATCCTGGAAACAGCCAAGAAAAACGGATACAGCAGGAACCTCATTGAAAATCGAATCAAAAAGAAACTACGCCAGGCCTGAAGACAACAACTTTCAACACTCTTCCAGGAGGCGAACACAGGACCTAGGCAATGGATAACATTAACCAACTCGTGTCGGACGGAGAAAATCAAAAGGCGGCTACATAAACGTGGATTCCGGGTCACCTCGACCAGCAGACGACACCTACTTAGGGCCCGGTTACAATTAGTCAAGGACAAAAAAGAATGTATGGAAAAAAACGGCATTTATAAGGTCTCCTACCCAGCTGCGACAAGATTTACGTAGGACAAAATCACGGCTAGTCTTTACTAGGGTGTTAGAAAACTTAAACGACGTTAGAAGACTAGATTCCTAGGAGAGTCTGCACATTTCGAGAATTCCTCCGAAAAAAGGTTAAACACGGACATGGGCAACAATTTTTCCACCTTGGTGGAACTTTAAGGAGAAGAGTGGTAGCCTAATTAGGATATTATAATCACAAGAACAGGTGTAAAAACCCAAATGGGGAATTTTTTTTCAGAAGATAAAAACACAGAAGAAGGGGACAGTTGGTCCCGAAAATAGGTACTTGTTCAAAATTAGACACTTTTAGTCAATAAAACGGAAAAATATCTTCCAAGGCAATCTTTTATTCTTCAATCTGTTTCACGGCATTCAGGCTGTCGTGTCTTATTTATGTTCTTTCTTTCAGTAGTCGTCTGGAAATACACCTTTCGCCCATACGTTTCGTAATTTCTAAACTAATAGATAGATGTCATAGAATGTAAGCAACTCACCCTGCATCTTATTTGTTATTCTATCTCATCATACTCACGCCTGAGGACTCGTCGCTAGAAGATCTTCATTGCCTTGGCTCTGGTGTGTCAAGTAGATCCTTTTAAATCTTCAATTTTTTTCCAGGGTGTGTCATTGCTCTTGGCTGTAGGCAACACAAAGTAACGACTTTATTTGCAAGCACGATCCGCTAATGAACTTCCTCCGTTTCAATTTTGTCGCTTCTTATCAGTGACACACGTTAGGTAAAGCTTTTCACTACTTTGAAATTGAAGTCATCGAGAACTACGTTTTGTCCTCAGCGTCTTCCAAACATTATGATAGCCTTCGTCTTGTTCACATTTACTTTCATACCCACTGTTCTCCCTGCCTCTGTGGGATTTCAAAACTGGCATCATCTACATTGAGCCTTATTTGAAGAGTTTTGTTGAGTAAGGCATCTCTCAGATTTTCTAGCGTTTTCAGCAATGCTCTTTCCATGGCGAATTCGAAAAGCTTTGGAACCAGCCCATCGTCTTGCCCAAGCTCGGAAACTACCCTGAAGTGCTGTCAAGTGACTTTATACCCGTGTACTTGTCATTATAATCAGTCTGTCTAATTTTGACGGGACTCCGAGCTCGAACAATATTTTGTTCAGTACTGATGTAAGATTCTAGCGCTTTCTTCAATAATTTTAGACCGGAGCTTGTAACTTATACACAATAATGAAATGCCTCTACGAGTTCCTCAACAGAATTTGTTAGCTTTTCTATATATGCCAACAATACCCTCTTTCTCCAATTTTCAGGCATGCATTCTTCCGATCAGATGTCATTGATCCCATGGCGTACTGTTGCTAATACAACTATTCCTGCTTTTAGTGATTTCGTTGAATTCCATCCGTTCGGCATTTTTATGAACTGGTAACTCATCCTTAGCTTCTTTTATTGTGTGTGGAGGGAAATTAGTCATACCCTTGATGATCTGATAGGGGGATTCAATCCAATTTGAGGAGTTAGTCATTTAGTCACTTTGGTTTTTTTTTTCGAAAAATCTGTCCACCTCTTTTCACTAACTCTACATATATAATTGTCTTGTTTGGTCCTTGTCGAACGCCTCTTATATTAAGGACGGGAGGGGAGAAGCAGCAATGGTATTTTCTGCATTTCTTAATGAATTGTTCAGCTGTGTTTACTTTCCGTCAGCGTTCGAAAGATTTGTTGCTTCAGCGCCGCGACATAATTTACCCCCAATATCTCAATTTGCTTTTCTATCAATCCTTATGATGCGATTTGGCATTAATATCTACTGAGATAGTCGATGCTGTCACAATTTGCACTTCGGTATGCACGGACATTTAGAATGGCAGAAGCAACCCTTTTCAACGAAAACCCGCTCGATTTGGCTCTCTTATCTGAAAAAGTACTCAACGCCTGCGAGCCGCTACGGTGACGCTGCTCCCAGGGCAGAGGTGAGGCAGCGTCTGACGATTTACCTCTGCCCTGGTAAGAAACCGTAAAGCCGCCATCGCTTCACTTTTTTTAAAAAGACTTTATTCTTTTCTGTGCATTTTTGGCACAGGCAAGCTCAACGAGCCCTTGGTCGTTGTCATTTGTTATATGTTCTCCTCCAGTATCACGATATAAATAATACTTTTATTTTATATTGAAATTAGTTAGGGTAATACTAAAGACGCTTGAGGTTAGTATCCCATACTCCTATGTCTTCTTAAAATAGGTAAGTGTGGAACTGGTCTTTAATTAGATTGGAGCCAAACCTTCATAAATTTCCATAATTTAATGCTAAACGTAATTAGGAATCTCTTGTGTCTGGGAAAATCGGGAGTCAACTATGTTTTCTACAGATTTTGTCTCCTGTTGACATGACGATTTTTTTCCGGGGAACAGGTTGCCGTTCACCGTCATTCACCTAGTATCCCGCCAATATAACGAGATTCTGGTATCAATCCGAAGGTGGTATGTTCCATTTTCTGTCAGTTGCTATGCTCGATGATCTTAATCCACGTTTTAGCAGGAAGACACGTGGGAATCTTCACCTATAAAGACTCTCTTGAAGTCGTTATTTGATTTGTATATCTGAGTAACAGTATCACTGCTGATAGTGGCACCGAACATGGCGTCGACTAACGTATTACCAGTGCTAAATCCGCTCTGGTTGTTTTGTCGAATATCTGGAAATGTAGCAACAGCAACATCAAACTTAAGTTACATTACGCCAATTTTCTCTCTGTGTCCCTATATGGAATGTTACCGCCACAGCCATTCAAAAACTTCAAGCTTCCGTCAAGACTAGTCTACACCTTATTATCGGAGTAACTCTGCCATACACGGGCATAGCCCTGTTTGAGAGAGGAGAAGGGAATCATCACGATTGTCAGACGTACCCATCTCATTGTATGGGTAGAGTAAACCTCATCCAAGCTAATAGTATTTAGTGTCGAGTCAAAAAGCTGATTACCCGCTGAGGTATTGACATCGGTTTTAGCTGGAGATTGAGAAAAAACTCAACGCAGTCCCTGCTTCCCAAAAATTATTCGGGGAATCTTTCTTTCGAAGGCGGCTAGGAGTTCACATGTTTGCTTGTTAGTAACCCAAGTCTTCGAGAAATATGATACATCAGAAGTGAAGGAACATTTCGAGCAGAATAGTTTTTGTGAGCTGAAATAGGTTCTATTGGCTATGAAGAACCATCGCGGATTTCCTCATTATATCCGTTATCAATTCAGCAGTCACAGGAAATTATAGGTTTCTGGCCGAAAAAACGGGTTGGTACTTACGATCGGGCTTAAAACCTCGGAAACGCTTGTCGCGACAACACCAACACCAACAATGCTGCCCAGCAGCTGGCCGATACCCTGTTCCAATATAAGACCGGTGTAACAGTGTTACAAGAGGTGCTCAGAAGAAGGATCGGTTTCCTAGAAAAAAGTCATCAGCCAGCGAGCAAACCATGTGCTCGGAATAGGTTTCTTAGTTAGCCAAAAAATGAGGTTTCTTTAACCAGCTTTGAAAACGTAAGCGAAAGGCTATATACTCTCCACTTTCGAGGAAAATTTAGAAATATAGGCCTAATTGTCGTCCACGCCTCTGTAGAGGCAACTGCAAAGTCTACGAGGCAGTAGAACGAACTTCCGAAGCCTGTGCTAGGTATGATATCAAAATCTTACTTGCAGATTTTATCAGCCAAGTAGGGACGGAGCTTGTATTGAGGCGATATGATGGCTCAATAGCTTGCATAAGGACTATTCAATGAGCAGTGCCGCACGAAATGGTTGTTGAAAGTACCTAGTTTGCGCGAAAAGCGATCCACAAGCGTACATGGGCCTCTACAGACGCGATCACTTCCTACCAAATTGAAAATGTATTAATTGAACACCGCCCCCAATTCATGGGCTTAAAAATCATAAGTTGCCAGGAGCCGATGGAATTACAGCCGAATTGGTTAAATATGGAGGCGACCAATTACACGAAGCGGCTCATCAATTTATGCTCATAGTTTGGGAAAGCAAATTAACCTTAACAGCTGGCAGTGAGATATTATCTGTCCCATACATAAAAAGGGATATGTTACACAGTGCAGCAATTATAGAGGTATCACATTGCTGAGTACCATACTACATGCTCGCCTTTAGCAGCCGAAACCAGTCTAACCAAACTCAAAATCAAGTAATTATCAAGTCAGCTTGTAAGCTACGCACGATCAAACAGAAGTCCCAAACTGAGAATTCGTTCAGAGGTAAACGTCGACGCTTTTATCCTCGATCGCATTCACAACCCAGATCCGGAAGTCTTCGTCCCCAAAGATACATGCTGGTATTACTGGAGATTTAATCCTGAAGCCACCAAATGCGTGAAACCGTATATCTGGACTTTTCGAAACGCCATTAGGAGCCGTTAAAAGTGCCAAACGGCCCCGTTTCATTATTTTGCTTATTTATGTTCGACAAAAATATGAGAACACGGTTCTCATAGACCCAGGTGCCAATATACGCATCTATGTGCGTTCGAAATTGCAAGGACCATGTAGAAAGACGCGGTTCGAGCTTTCGGCTGCCAATGGAATGCCAATTGCCACATACGGAATCCATAAACTTACGCTCAACCTCGACCTTCGACGGGATTTTCAAGATTTGTTATGGCGGACATTTCAAAAACCCAGACTTCGAGCAGATTTTTTAGCACATTACGGAGTCGCTCCAGATTTTTAGGATGGTTGTCTTCGATATTCAACAACTCACCTTACCTGCCAAGGAGAGATGGCAGAATGTAAAAATTCCCACCATCATCCTACATGAGTTTCCGGAAATAACTCGTTCGGACGGAACTGGAAAAATGGTGTATCACCGAACAAGGATCATATAGTCATAACGCCAGGATCACCAGCTGCTTTAAAACCCAACGTTTGCGATAACTTTGACGCGGACGTATTATCGCGCACTGAGGAGCTGCAACCAATTATCGATTACGCGATGCTTGCAGCGTCCCAATCCGTGGACGAAGAGCTCAAAATGATACAGCAAGGAAACACAGGACTTCGACTAAAGCAATTCTAGGTTCCAGGAGTTAGCTGGAAGTATGGTGTGATGAATCTACTGGTACCATACAATCTTACATCACTCAACCATTCTGAAAACTGTTTTCAACACCTTACACTACTTATCCCACTCAGGATCAAACGTCACCGTTAAATCGTTAATAATGTAAGTTTGGCTATATATCATAATCAATTACAGGAATTGGAAGCGTGATTGAAATAATTGTCCGCGATCAAAAGTGGCTTGTCATATGACTGCACCACGTTCATCTGGATCTCATCATTATGCCTTATTACGAGAGGAAATGCTACTGTCTGACCATGGTAGACCGTTTCTCATGTTGGCCGGAAATAGCACCAATCTCCGATCTAGAAGCCATCACAGTTGCCGGAGCGTTCCTTGATCCATGGGTCTGCAAGCTCGGTATACCACTTCGGCTCAACATAGATCAGGGAAGACAGTTTAAATCGAGGTTGTTTGAAGAACTCAGCCATCTGATCTGGGGAGCCCACATCAGAACTACAGCATACCATTTGACAGCTAATGGCATGGTCGAGCGTTTTCACCGTCGGCTCAAAGCAGTAATAAGATATCACAATACCCGCTGGACGGAAGCATTGCATGTCGTGCTACTTGGCATTTGCCTAGCTTGGAAAGAAGACCTGGGCGCAACTGCAGCAGAAATGTTGTAGGTACCGCCATTACGTCAAGCGGGCGAACTTTTCGCCTTACAGTCCAGGAACGAACAGGTATACACGTCTAATTTCGCCAATGAGTTGAGACAGCGTTTCCAAATTATTAACTGCAGTCAATGAGGGTCAACATGACAGCAAAAGAATCGTCATATTCAAAGACTTGGCAACAACAAGGCATATTTTCCTCCGGAACGATGATCCAAAGAAAATACTCCAACATCCATACCAGGACCTATATCGGGTGATCAGTAGAACGCATAAGCTCTTTAAAGTTGAAGTGGCCACACGTATCATTGTAGTATCCATTGATCGGCTCAAGCCTGTTTACGCGATGGTCGACGATATCGAAAAGAACCCGATCTTGGCCCAACAGCAAAGCCTCTGCGACAATGCCAACTCCTGAGCGAAACATCCGAAAAATCCTTCAAATTCCTATTCAACAACATGAAGTGGCAAATTCAAGGAAATCTGGCAGATGAGTGGGACTTCCCGATTGTTACCAGGCAGGCAGGCAGGCAAGGGAGTGCTGTGGGGTTCTATTTATTTCCCGACACTTGTCTGGAATAAGAACTTTGAATTAACTTTTTTTTCTACGGAAGTGATCTACACCCTAAGTTACCTAATTGCTAGAGGGGTAAGTAGAGCAGCCACTCGGGAGCAGAGTTTGCGCACACTACAATGAGAAGCAGGATCATTATTGTATTTAAATAAACATATTATATGGCTTTCATTCAAGTTCTGCTATCTACCTAACCAGGCAATTTACGAAATATAAAAATATCCATGGAAAGTTAATCTTAAAACGTAGAGATCATCATCATCATCACCATCATCAACGGCGTAACAACCGGTATCCGGTCTAGGCCTGCCTTAATAAGGAACTCCAGACATCCCGGTTTTGCGCCGAGGTCCACCAATTCGATATCCCTAAAAGCTGTCCGGCGTCCTGAACTACACCATCGCTCCATCTTAGGCAGGGTCTGCCTCGTCTTCTTTTTCTACCATAGATGTTGCCCTTATAGACTTTTCTGGTGGGATCATCCTCATCCATACAGATTAAGTGACCCGCTCACCGTAACCTATTGAGCCGGATTTTATCCGCAACCGGACGGTCATGGTATCGCTCATAGATTTCGTCATTGTGTAGGCTACGGAATCGTCCATCCGTCTGTAGGGGGCCAAAAATTCTTGGGAGTTCGCAATTCTTCTTGCTAAGAACCCAAGTCTCCGAGGAATACATGAGGACTGGCAAGATCATTGTCTTGTACAGTAAGAGCTTTGACCCTCTGGTGAGACGTTTTGAGCGGAACAGTTTTTGTAAGTTGAAATAGGCTCTGTTGGCTGACAACAACCGTGTGCGGATTTCATCATCGTAGTTGTTATCGGTTGTGATTTTCGACCCTAAATTGAAGAAATTATCAACGGTCTCAAAGTTGTATTCTCCTATCCTTATTATTCCTGTTTGACTAGCGCGATTTGATTTTGTTGGTTGGTTGGTTTTCGGTGCTGACGTTGCCACCATATACTTTGTCTTGCCTTCATTGATGTGCAGCCCTAGATCTCGCGTCGCCTGCTCGGTCTGAATGAAGGCAGCTTGTACGTCTCGGGTGGTTCTTCCCATGATGTCAATATCGTCAGCATAGGCCAGTAGTTGGGTGGACTTGAAGAGGATCGTACCTCTTGCATTTACCTCAGCATCACGGATCACTTTCTCGAGGGCCAGGTTAAAGAGGACGAATGATAGGGCATCCCCTTGTCGTAGACCGTTATTGATGTTGAATGGTCTTGAGAGTGATCCTGCTGTTTTTATCTGGCTTCGTATATTGGTCAGGGTTAGCCTAGTCAGTCTTATCAATTTCGTCGGGATACCGAATTCTCTCATGGCCGTGTACAGTTTTACTCTGGCTATGCTATCATAGGCGGTATGGGGCTATCCGGCCTAGCAAGATAGAGGAGAATATTTTATAGATAGTACTCAGCGGCGTGATACCTCTATAATTGCTGCATTATGTGATATCTCCCTTTTTATGTATGAGACAGATAACGCCCCGTTGCCAATCGTCAGGCATTGATTCGTTGTCCCACACCTTGAACGCAAGTTGATGAACCACTTGGTGTAATTGGTCGCTTCCATATTTAAACAATTCGGGTGTTGTTCCATCGTCCCCTGGCGTCTTATGATTTTTAAACCGATGAATTGCACGGACTGTTTCTTCGATACTTGGTGGTGACAGTATTTGTCCGTCGTCTTCAGTTGGCGGGACCTCCAACTCGCCGATGTTCTGGTTGTTCAGTAGCTCATCAAAGTACTCAACCCATCGCTCCAATATGCCCCTTCTGTCGGTAATCAGATTTCCCTCTTTGTCTCGGCATCTCGTGAATCGAGGTGTATAAGGCTTCACCCTGCTGACTTGTTGGTAAAACTTGCGCGCCTGGTGCGGCTGCTCCCTGTACTTTTCTAGTTCATAGACTTGTAGGTTCTCCCAGGTTTCCAGGCTTCGTGGAGATCACCGCGTTTAAGTTGATTTGGAACTGCTATTGAAGCCTGGTCAACAACAGAAAGACGTCAATCCGCCTAAGTATTAAAAGATATATCGAAAGGAAAGAACAAATAACAGGGAGGAAATGTGATGGATTGAATGTTTTATATAAACCAGGATCCGATCATAAAAAGAAAGGAAACGACGAGCAGTAGATTGGCTGGATCTCACTGACCAAGAATCCCAAAAACCTTTCTCCTTGGAGAATGTGTTACCGGTTATTCCAAACTAGTGGGTAATTCCATCTTGTTTGAAAGTGAAAGGAATTCTTTCATACGTTCACCTTATTTAAATGTTTCAAACACAATATTAGATAAATAAGAAGACACCACGGGCAGGTTAACAACAAAACATAAGCTAGTCATGCTGTGCCTTTCATCATATTGTAAAAGTATCTATGAATCCGAACAATTGCAACTATCCCGAGTTCAAGTTCGATCTGGGTTGTTTATTAGAAGGGAAAGGGAAGGGAAAACCAATTTAAATGAGCAATAATATGAGTTGATATGTTAACTGTCCTCCATAGTTGATCCGGAGAAAGTCAAGAAACTGCCGAATTGGATTTCGAAAGGTCCTACTTTGGGTGAAATAATCATAGCAATAACATTCGAACACTAAACGGTTGCACTTCTAATCGTTCGAGCGACATGGCCCCATAAATGGAACATTAGCATGCAACCAGCATTTCTGTGTCCCATCGGGTGGTAAATGTTAAGCAACTATTAGCAGCGTACACCGGTCTATGCCAATCGCAAGGCATTTCTCCTGGGAAATTGTTACTGGATCGATCAGTCGTCATCCTCATTAGGCCATACAAACTAATTTAGAAACTCATGGACCACACCGATCCACTCACATTGTACGCATTTGCTTATTGTGCTTGTATTAAAATGTTGGGCATATCCTCTTGTCATCTTCCGCTTTTCTCTCCTGCCGTTCCATTATTTATGGCTTTTCGGGATTTCTTTTCTTTATCTAAGATCCTAATACACACCCCTGGGGATTGTGTACTCGAGTCTTCTCGACATCTCCAAACACTTCCACTTATTACATACCTTATTAGAGCTGAGGAGGATGCATGGCAACAGGGGGATTTATAAGGACATCTTAAGTCTCATATCATCCATAACGATTAAGAAACCTTACGTTTCCCAACCTCATATCCGACATACATATGTATGCATTGTAACTACCCAAGATGAGTCTTCCGATTAAGTGTTCGGATAAATCTATCTGTATTATTGGAAGATACAGTTGGCTGCGTTATTTTTTCATAATCCTGGATCTGTCCCTCGGTCGAGTGTGCTTTATGTTTAATCAATGTGGCAAATGAACGGTGAACAGAAGGTAATAACATCCTTAGGGGACTGGATCTTATTGCTGTGTACATAGATTGGACAATACGTTCATAGGTGAACCGGAAATATGAGGAGACGCCGTTGCCTAAATGACATTTTAGGAGTGTTTGCCAATTTTGGGTGATCAAATGGTTGGTTGAAAGGTTGGGTGTGTTTAGATTGAGAGGTCAGAATGATGAATTGGTATTTTTATAATAGAGAATGATGTCGATTCCAACTCCGGTCATCATAGTTGGGAAAAATTGGAAAGTATTTATCAGTGTTAGGTTCGAAAAATATACTCCATTAGAATCATACAATCTTTTTCTTATTATGAAGGTATCTTAAAAGGAGACATCACGTAAAATACGGTGTCGTTAAAAACCACCATTTCTTATATCGAACTGAGTGCTAGATTTTTCATTAACGTGATAAACCCAACTAATAGATAAGGACCTGATGGGTGTTCCCCATCCGGATCAAAACGGATAAAAGCTTATGTAACCTGTAGTTCTGCCCCTCTAGTTATCATAACCATTCCTACGCCTTTTTTTAATATTTTGAAATGTCTTAAATATGGTTGTATTTTAAGATCTTCGGATATCTATTATCAATCTTCTTCGCAATAAGAAGACCCCGAACATAATTCGCAGCATGATTCCAGCTGCCAGTGCTCTTCAGCATCTCTCTGACAATATTGTCTGCAGAGAGCTCCTCTGTGTCTGCATAAACCTGCTGACAAAAGCCGCACCACCTTTCGTAAGAGAAAAAGGTGTGTTCAGCGTCAGCCGCCACACCATCGCAGAACACACAATCAAGAGATCGCGCCTTCCCAATTCTGTGCAGGTAAGACTGAAAACCTCCATGCCCACTTAGAAGTTCGGTAAGGAAGTAATCAATCTCACCATGCATTCGGGTCAGCCGTGGGTCTAAATTGTCGATGAGTCGCGCAATCCATCTGTCCCTTGGCTCATTTTGCCAAGTGAGTTGCCACTCGGCACGGGTGCGTTGACGTTCTTTACGGACAACCTCTCTTAAGTTCTCGCCTTTACGGTAGATAGCTTTGCGCTTCTTGGTAAGGAGGGTAACGGGGATCACTCCTGCGATCACCATCACGGCCGGTTCGGAGGCATTGCGATAAACAGACGCCACTCATAAAGCTCCCCGTCTCTGCACTTGAGCAAGGCGCTTATGATGCACCTCCTAGTCAGGGGCATCAGCCTATACCTCCACGCCATAGAGCAGAGCCGACTGCGTTGTTCCTATAAGCAGACGTCTCCTAGTAGACCTCCTCTATTAGCCAACTCAAAGCCGCGACTCCAGCTGCAGCCCTGTCCGCTGCTGCTTTGATTTGCTCGAAGAAGCTCATCTTTGAGTCAATCATTAAACAAAGGTATTCAACCGCTGGTTTTGACTCTATGGTCAACTCGACGATCGATATGGCACGCAAGGTCGGGATTCTCCTTCCGGTCAAGATGACTACTTAATTTTTTTCCAGCGCAAGGCTCAAACCGTGAGCAGTCATTCGTCCGCTTACCCGCCAAGTCTGCTTTGCGCCTATTCAACAGTGCGTCCGCCAACAAGTGCCGGAAGATCGTTTGCATAACCGACCAGGTGCGACTGTTCGGGCATATCGAGTCTCAGCCGACTATCGTAGGAAGCGTTCCAGCAGTCCGGCCCTAGGATGGATTCGTGTACTACTTCAGACGTGATTTCCATCCTCCTCCGACCCTCGTCGTCTCATAGAGCAGGGAGCGGCCTTTCTGATAATTCCTCAATATCCGTAAGAGGTAGCTTGGCACGTAGAATAAGTTTTCTAATGTGCCTAGCATATCTGTCCATCTTACAGAATTGAAGGCGTTTCTGAAATGAAGCGTTATCAGAAGCACTATCCGTCGAAATCGGCGGCTGTGTACCTCGGCTTGATGAACCGCATCTACCACCTCCATAATAGCAACCATTGTGGATCTCCCTGTTCTGAACCCAAACGGCCTTGGGGATAAGTCCCTGGCAGGGCGGATCACCTCAGTGAGTTTACTCCTGATGAGCTTCTCGAGTACTTTCCCGAATTTGTCAAGCATACACAGCGGTCGGCATGCAGACGGGGACACCGGGTCTCCTTTACCCTTGCTGATCAGCGCGACTCTGACCACCTGCCAACGATAAGGAAAAATGCCCCTTTCAAGCAAGCCTGACCGTTGGCATAACACCAGTTAGTAAACTTCCGCCGGGATGCCATCAAGGCCAGGTGCCATTTTTTTTTCATAGTGAGAGCCGCTTCTTCGAGCTCTCTCATTCTGAAAAAGGGGCAATCCTCGACGCTTTCCGCTTTATTGGCATCAACCCATACAGGATGTCTGGGGAACAGTTCCCGTACAATGCGGTCCATCTGGTCGGTACTTAGTATGCAGGGCCTCCGCAGAGCGTCAATTTTCCGGGTGACAAATTTATAGCTGAGTCCCCACGGGTCCCCATACACCTCGTTGATAAGGTTCTACCAACCGCGAGCTTTGCTTTTATTTATATTTAGGATGCTGGGTGTCCTGAGTCCGCACCCACTTGGTGACGGTCCAGACCACTTGGAAAGCAGCTTACTTTCGCTTTTGTAGTCCACCGACTTCTCTTTTTTTTTTGAGTTAAGCCCAAGTTTTCAAAAAAGAACGAAAAAGCTGACTGACGGTTTCATCCAGGGTAGAGGCAACTCATCAAACGCTGCCTCACCTCTGCCCTGGGAGCAGCGTGACCGAAAGTAACGACATATGGAAATCGCAAACACGTAATGGGTTCGAATTATATTCAATTGAAATCCGTCATAAGTCCAGACACAAACCAGGCCGAAGTAATTTTTTTGTTGAGGATGCTGGGAGTCTTGAGTACGCACCCACTTGGTGACGGACCGGACCACTTGGGAAGCAACTTACTTCCTCTTTTATAGTCCACGGACTCCTCTTTTTTGAGTTAAACCCAAGGCAGTGTCCCGCTGGCGACCGTTAAGAGCGGAATCTACTCGCATTACTTAGCAGCCGCGGACTTCAAATGGCAAAAACCCACCACCTGTGCCAAGTCAAGGAGGATTTGTGGCGCTTACAACAAAATCCGATCGCAAGAGGTCTTGTTCCAAACGCGTGCAAATGAATACAATATTACAGTGGTGTGCACGGGGCACTGGCCCATAGGGAACCATGCCGCCAGGCTCGCATACCTTACATTTCCATTTCCGAACCTGCGGAGAAGGGGGAAACCTTCAGGTACTTCCTTCGTAATTGCCCAAGTTTAGCTGGAGTCAGGCTAGGAACACTAGCGTGGAGGACCTCGGAGAGATTTCTAGCTACTCTTGTAGCAGTCGTCATGGTCTTAGTAGAATGTGGCATCGAATCGCACCACAGCACTAATTGAGCTCCTGATACCTACCCACCCAACCCTTACATCCATGGACCTTTTTCTCACGAAGCTCCCATTTTTTTCGCGATGCTTTTTCGCAGAAGGTTCTATCGAATTTTTTTTTATCCTTTTCTATGATTGTTATCTTTTTAACTTACCACTCTTTAATACGCAAGAGTAGTTCATCATTTCGTGCTTTCCTTTTTTTGGCCTTTACCTTGTTCAGTAGCCGGGTCTGCTGGTTTTGATCGAATTCGCCATAGGTTGAGTTCGGGTGGAGTCGAGAGGTTTTCAAGTCACTGTACAGCGTATCAAGCCATCGTTGTTTCGGTCAGCCTTTTGGTTGTTTAGCATCAATAATTATATTTCTCATTTCGGATGTGACCATAGCTTGTTACGCCACCGCCCAACAGAATATCCTCACCTCCATTATTGCGAAGCGTTATTCATTGCCATTGATAGTCGACCAGCTGGAAGTTCATTGTATTAATTGTTTGGTGGATTAAAGTAATTCAGTAGAGTTAAAGTCAGATAGTGAGTGTATTGACATTTGAGTTTTTATTAAATTACTCTTTGAAACACGTTTCGAGACTCTGATACGTCCATCCAGGATCGCGTCCTTCCTTGTCCTAATCGCTATCAAAAGTGCTACCTATCAAACTTTCTCACTATTCCAAGCACCACGGTCTTGCGGTCCTGCACTCTTGAAATATAGTATCATTTTCCACTTTCTTCATTATATTCTTTCATGTTCCCTTAACATAAAGCACACTTCTAATACTATCAACATTTTTTGAACAAGAAAACTTTGATCAAATTTTCCGAACTGTACATCCCCTATTTTCCCGCATATTCGCATCCGCACAAAACATCGCCATTAATTACCAATTAAGGGTAACTTCATTGGCTTATTGTTCAATTTTCCGCCAACCTATTTTAATGTGCCGTAAAAAAATTTGTTTATATTTGAATCCATCAGTAACAGCATTTTCGCCACTAAGTGAGCGGCGACACGACGGGCGGTCTCTTCCTTTATGATGCGCTGTGGCTGCAACCACAGTTCCAATGTACGGAAACTGAACGGGAGTACAGATGAATGTATCATTACTTTTTCCCGCTTACCCAGTTCCGGGGAATGATGATATTCACACCACTATACAAACCACCCTTAACGAATCGAACTTATGTCCATTGTTTGTTTTCGTTGCGCTGCCGCCTCCCGCTTCCTGAATGCGGAGTGTAAGAGTACGAAGGGTGTGTATATAGGGTGTAGAGGGTACTTTGCAAATGGATAACACAGGATGCTATAAATTACAGAAAATCGCCTGCAGTTCTACTCAACTTCGCTAAGGATACTTTCTAGCATGTACTTAAGAGGACACGTGTCTTTTCAATGTTGTTCCACTAAACAAGGCTAGCGTCGAGCGAAACGTATGCAAGGATTAGAAATGGAATGGATAAGAGAGGATGGAAACTCGAGACATTCTAAAAGCACCATTTGGGAGGGAATATGCTGATAATGACCTGATGTCGGATGCGGTGTGGTGGTTAAATTTGATTTAGTTTGAGAAAAATTGGGTCCGGATAGTGTCTGAAAACCAGATAAAATCCCACACGTTGCCGTTCATTATCCTTTCAAAATTGGCATTCAAATTCTAGTGAAAAGCTAGCATTCGTGACTCCTAATTAAGGCAGTCTAACTCTCCTAGATTTTCTTTGGAAAATATGTTAGAGCAACAATGAACTCTGCATTTAAAACACTGGAGAAGGAGTCAACATTTTAAAGTCCCGATTATATTCTCAAGTTCCCTTTTCGTAAAACCCTCTACCCATCACTATTCTATTAAAAATCCTTCCTCAAACTGACGCGTGTCCTAACATTGAACCTGCGAGTTGAAAACAGAACTTTTCCCCCCTCACCCTCCTCTGTTTGTACATTGGTATGACAAAATAACAAATAATATACAAAAGTCAACTCCTTCTCAGTTACGGTTATTATTGTTATTTTGGTGAAGACACGGATGCTGATAGGATTTATGGGCCTCCTGTAGGAGATATTTTGTGGATATTCCTTGCTTCTTACTGCCACGGAAATTTATTAATGATGGGCCGCGCGTTACTTTCGTGTCATACAACAATGTGAAATGATTCCGTAGACAATCTGCTCCTTGACGCTGAAGTGAACGAGATATCATTTGCAGTGCGTCCAAGAGACATTTTTCATTGTGATTTATGCGATGGAGTTATTGTTTTTTCCTCAAGTAATATTTAAAGATGGTATTAGACAACTGAATGAGATATGTTTCGATTAATGTGCGCATTAAAGCCAGTGAGAAAATGGGTACAAGTATTTCGCTACAAGATTTTATGAATATTTAGATACAAAAATAGCGTAGTCAGGGATATTTGTATTCTGGAAGGAAGAAATTTGCAAGAAATATTTGCTGTGCGCCATCGTACAGAAAAAAAATTCTGGTAGGTTTTATTCAACTAAATAGAATGGATTTCATCATCTATAGACATTCATTATATTTGAAACCTAAATTTATAAGTTAAAAGTGCAATGGACGAGTTGGTTGAACATCAGCCTCTCGATCTTGTGCCCTTGGTGCGAATTACGATCGATCATGGATGTTTCTCACCTCGCCGTGCTATAGGCTTAACATTTGGGCAGCATTGAAAATAAAACCGAAAAAGCATGGATAAAAAGATGTGTGCATGCCCTATAGTGCAAAAGATGAATAGAAGGTATATTCGTATAGAGAATGAAATCTATTCCAAGACTAATCAATAATGATGAAAAGATTGAGAATTCTTGTTGCACTGGTAAAGCCCTCCGTTATACAATGAGATAAAATAACTAAGATCTTGGAAATGTTTTATAGTATACTAATTCATTTCTGTTCTAGGAGTAAGCATCTGTCTTCGGGTAGCTAGCAGCCTCCGGGAAAACTGCCTTGGGGGAACCGCCTCCGGGCAAACCGCTCCCGGGAAAGTCACCTCCGGGCAACCGCTTTCGGGCAAATCGCCTCCGGGCAAAACACAACTTCCCGGTTGTGCCAATGTTGACGGGAAAGGATCGTTTGTGGCACCTGTGGTTCAGGGCAAACCGACATGACGATCCCAACTTTTCCCAAGTCTTCATTTACAGCCAAGGCTATCGAAGCCGATGGATGGATCTTGACGACACCAAATCATGTAGTTGCGATATAGATCAGTGCGAGTAGCTTAGGAGCAAACCACTCCAAGCTGTAAGGACTGCATCCTTGGAGGAATTTTTTTACGATTTTAGTCGGTAGGTGCATACCGTAAAATGTTACAGATAAACTTTGCTGACGAAACCACGAACGGCCAACTCGGACAGTACTGCTTCAACGAAGTGTTAAAGGGTGCGCGACTGACCCTGAAGAGCTCCCAGCTACCATCATTTAAAAGGTGCTTTCTCTGACTTCCAGAAGAGGAAAGTAATGGTGGTGAGGTGTTGGAACAACTGGAGTCCAAAATAATCTCAACACTTCCATCTGGAGGCTATTATGCAGCAAAGCAGGAGGAAGAGCCGATAGGCCGGGAACTTTCCTCACTACCAGTGTTCCTGAATCGGATATTAAAAAGGTTCGGGAACAAACGGGCAACCGGGTCTACCATGGGCTTGAGACTGCTACATTAAAAGTGTCGGCATCTAAAACCATCGAAGACGACGTGCAGCTTACGGCATCTTCATCTGAACCGTACATGAAGTTCTATATCTCTTAGATAAATTTGCAGCATTGTAAAGCGGCAACTGTACTTATCAGTCGTCGGATCAATAGCTGCAAGACACGTATACACCTCATACAAGAACCACGGGTTGTGGTGGGGAAATTAGCGGCTTAAACTTCCGAAACGCTGACTTGTTGTATGCCAATGGAAGTGATAGACCCCGCTTCGGCATGGTGGTTAAAAAGACCTCCAAGCTATCTTGGTTAGCGACCTATGCAATGGAAACACCACAACGATCAAATTGATCATTCAAAGCAAACAGGGAGATAAGGAGCTTCTATGGTGCTCTATTTATTTCCCTTATGACGTTGACGAACTTCCCAGTGGAAGATTTATCAGAACTAATCAATATGCCAAAAGTAAAGGCAACTTTTCAACCAATGAAATCTCCCGGAGTAGATGGCATTTTCCCAGCACTTATCCAGAGTCTCTTCTGAGGGTTGTAAGGGGGAGCATAGCACTGGGTTACATACCAAGGGCATGGAGACGGGCAAAAGTGGTCTTTATTCCGAAAGTGGGTAAAAAGGTCCTTTTCTCCCTAAATCTTTCAGACCAATCTGCCTAACATCGTTCGTACTCAAAACGGTGGAGAAGGTGATAGACAACTATATTAGAACTAACGTTCTAAAGCGTAAGCCCCTACATCACTGTCAACACCTTACCGGGCAGGAAGGTCAACTGAAACTGCTCTGTATCAGCTGACAGAGGTACTACGGGACGCCATAGAAACAAAAGAAATTGCACTTGTCGCGTTTTTGGATATCGAAGGAGCATTCGACAACACATCGCACACAGAGATACAGGATGCCCTGGGCCGCAAAGGAGTGGGAAACACCCTGGCACTCTGGTTGGGCAAAATGCTAGAAAGCAGACAAATAGAGGTACAAACAGGTACAAATTCTATTATCATGAACACCACTCAAGGCTGTTCACAGGGTGGAGTACTATCGCCGCTGATGTGGAGTATGGTAGGGGATGAACTCCTGGATGTGTTAACTAATACTGGAATACAAGTCCAGGGCTACGCGGACGACATTGTTCTAATCTGTAGGGGCAAATATGAAGATATCCTATGTGATAGAATCCAAACTGGGTTAAGGGTTACTAGTGCCTGGTGCAGGAAGGTGGGACTGCGGATCAACCCAACCAAAACCACCATAGTACCATTCACTAGGAGGCGTAAGCTGGATCACCTGAAAAACATAACATTACATGATATGGAGGTGAAACGAGAAACAGAGGTCAAATATTTGGGAATCACGCTAGACCAAAAATTACTCTGGAAGACACATGTTGGAAACACTTGTCGAAAAGCCACGAGGGCTCTGATGACTTGCAGATCCATAGGAAGAAAAAAGCCAGGGAATTACATAAGCTCCAAAGGCTGGCTTGCGTGTGTATCAGTGGGGCAATGAGGACATGCCCAACGGTATCCCTGGAGGTCCTTCTGGGATTAACCCCTCTCCATCTGCACATACAGATGCAGGCAAGGAGATCAATATTCAGGATGGCCGGTAGTATGAGTGAGGCGAATTACTGATATCGAGGGACAACATGACAACGAGGTTTCACTTCGATAAGAAGTTTGAAACACGTTGGAGTAACAAGGCAAACTGGGAGAGCATGGCTGCGACATACGGCTTAAACCAACAACTGATTACTTGGTACACTGACGGATCCCTCACAGCAGAGGGAGCGGGTGCCGGTGTCATTGGTCCAAGGAAAATGTACTTTGAGCCAATGGGCAGGTACACTAGCATATTCCAGGCGGAAATTTACGCCATAGACAAATGTGCCTCCTTTAATCTGCAAAGGAACTACAGGGGGCAGAACATAGTTATTCTCACCGATAGCCAAGCAGCGATCAAGGCACTTAGGTCCAACAAGGTGAACTCTAAACTGGTATGGGAATGCCTTGAGAGACTGAATACACTCGGCTCGTCCAACAAGGTCTGGATACTTTGGGTTCCAGGCCATGCTGGGTTGGAAGGCAATGAGGCAGCGGATGAACTAGCCAAGAAGGGAGCAGGGATACCTTTACACGGGCCAGAACCCTTCTGTGGAATCGGAAACGGTTTCATGGCTATGAATCTAAGAAACGAAGAGAAACGGTTGAGGGAACTATATTGGGCGGGCCTACCAGGGATGGAGCAGTCCGGGGTGCTTATTGGGGGATACGAACCCATGCGTACAAAGGATTGCTTAAACCTCACCAAAAAGAACCTCCGAATCATAGTGGGAATTCTCACTGGTCATTGTCGGCTGATCTATCACCTAGGGAAGCTAGGGATATGTTCGGACACTGCCTGCAGGTTCTGTGAGGAGGAGGACGAAACCTCTATACACGTCCTGGGACAGTGTCCGACACTTGTGCAAAGTAGGTCGATACATCTGGGAGAACACTTAATACCAGATGCAAAGCTGAAACTTCTGGAAGTGGGGAACATACTAAAGTTCCAAACGGTTACAGGCCTGCTTGAGATACTATGATCAATAGGTACACTATAACCAGTAAAAGGGGCACAATAGTTCTTCAAGGACGCAGTGCGACTTTCCCTTAACAGAATAATAATAATAATAAAGGCATGGGAATAATAGCAAGATGTGATGTTAGCACAAACTATTTATGCTTGGGAAATTCCAACATTACCGCGTGAGGATTGATACTGCTGGAATACCTGTTAGGAACCGAATTACAGATCCTCAATTTCGATAATGAATCCACTTTCTTCAACGTGGTCAGGCAAGAGGTCATCTTCTGGCATTGCGGTTTGTCGGAAAGTGGAGGGTATCAACCGATACCACACTCTTGGATCACATAGGCGTTGATTTCGTAATGATCATGGATCCACCTCCACCAATTCCATCTTAGAATTCACGTAAGACAGATTGGGCGAAGTGCACAACACAACTGAGCGCCCGAGCTACGATCCCTGGAAAATGCATCAAATCCATTTCTGGAATTAAGAAAACAATCCAAATGATCACAGCTAGTAGGAAAGAAGCTTTCGAAGAGAGCTGTCTACTCATAATGCCAAAGAAGGGTGAAACAGCATGGTGAAACTCGAATTTAGCGAAACAGGGGAGAACGATAAGAGTTCTCCTCAACCGACCTCTAAAGTCTGATTCAGCCGCTGGTTGGATTGAATATAAAGAGGCTCAAAGCTCTAAAGAAGAGGATAAGGTCGGCCAAACGATCATTATGGCGATACTTTTGCGAAGAGACTAACCCTCTTGAAGCAACCTCAAAACTAAACAGGATTATTGTTAATGAACGTAGCCAACTGTTGGGTTATCTACGTTTACAGACTAGGAGGTGTAAAGAAAGCGAATAAGAAGCGGCAAACCATTTGGTTGAAGTGAACTCCCCAGGCAGCATCCAAAATCTCATCTCAGGACCGGCAGATACATACAGCCCTGAACCGGAAGATTAGACTCTGGCATGCAAAGTAGTTTCACTGGAACAAGTAAAATGAGCATTTAACTCGTCCTATAGGCACAAGTCTGCGGGTCCGGAGGGGATTATTCGTGCTCTAGTAATAAAGCGAATTGATGCCCTGGGTCTACACATTCGGAATATATGCTGTGCTTGCCTAGCACATACTGACATTCCAAACAGCTGTCGTGATGTGAAGCTAATATTTATTCCCAAACCAGGGAAACCCACCTACATAAACACAAAAAGCTTCCGATCAATCAGCTCAATTTCCTTCTGATAAAAAAACTGGAAAAACTAGTAGATCGGTTCATAACAAATACATATATCCCTAGGTGGTCACATCACTGAAGGCAGCATGCCTACCAGAAAGGCAAATCCATGGAGTCAGCCCTCCATAATCTGACGGCAAAAATTGAGAAGCTTGGAATCGATCCACTGTTAATCAGTTGGCTCCTTCACATGCTAGAGTGGAGAAAGATCTCCATATTGGTCGGACAGAAATCTATTGAGGCTGGGTGTCTTAGTGGTTGCTCACAGGGACGGGTTCTCTCGCCTCTGCTATGGCCCCAAGTTATTGACACTTTGCTGTTGCTTCTGGAGGACACCAAGGGCTTACCACAAGCACTTGAGGACGATCTCACCGAAATAATTACTGGCAAGTTTGCGAGCATAGATGTGACCACCTCAATGCAACACTAAATGCAGTTGGTGTCTCCACTATGGACTCACGGTGAACGCTAGGAACACTGGACTAGTTATCTTCACTAGGAACTTAAGTGGGGCAGCTACACGTTAACCACCTTAGCAAGGGGGAATCTAGTTGATATAAACAGCTCGACTCCAAGCACTATATCCAAGGACAATACCAGAAATCACCAAAACGGATTCATTGGAGGTCTAGATCCACAATAAAACCCATTTTGATTATGCTTGCATCTGGTGGCCAAGACTGAACTTTGCTAACAGCAGGAAGCTGTTGACGCAGATTCAGGGGCTCGGTTGCCTAAGTATTACCGGAATAATGAATAGTACGCCGACTCCGGCACTTGAAGCTATTTTAAATTTACTACCCATTTATTTGGAGGTGAAGCGGAAAGCAGCTAACGACTTATATAAGCTAGATACTATTGGCGCGTAGAAAGGCGACCAATCATATGGTCATGCGTCCATCTGGAAATTTATTGGCAAACATCAGGTAGCTCTCATGCCTGCCGATCATATGGTTTAGATTCCTCTTCGAAAAGGCATACCCCGTCGTAATCAACAAAAGAGAAGAATGGTCGATAGATGGCCATGAGTATTTTGGGATTACAAACTTAATAATCTTCACCGACGATCAGTCATGGAAAACGGATCTGACACAGGGGTGTCCTCGGGAAATCCGATTATGGAACTGGTTCGACCTCTCGGAAAAATCACCACCATATTCCATGTGCCATTCTATTGGCAACAGAAGAATGTTTGCAGCATAAATGGAGGGGTCGCACCATTCGAATCTGCTCCAACGGTCGGGTAGCATTATCAGCATTAAACAGCAACAACATATCAAGCCAGTTGGTATCGAATTGTCATCAGATGCTGCTGCAACTTCGTCAATTGATCGAAACATTCCTGATGTGGGTGCCAGGGCACTCAAACATCGCTGGTAATGAGGAGGCTGACAAACTGGCTCGCATAATGGTGGGGTCAGAACCAGCTTTTGGCATCCAGCATTGTCAGTCTACTCTGATGGGGGAAATTGCAATGATCCACGCAGGCGAATGGATGCATTTGAACTTGCCAGCAGGCGAAAATCTTTGTGAAATGACTTTGGGCTGCTGGAATGTCATTTTTATTGTCCCTCATGAAGTGAGAGATGAAACCTTAGTAGGGTTTTTAACGAGACACTGCTCCTTAAACTACCACATGGGAAAAACCGGAATGTGGTCGCGATCATACGCAGCCAATGTGAGAAGGGGGAAGGTGGCACTTCGTACGCGGCTGCCCGGTATAATCAGACCTCAGACGAAGATTCCTTGGTAATGGCATTTCTGGCAGAAAAGTTCTACGTCTTGCTCCTTCTCGGTTGTATTATGGGTTCACTTTGTTTTAAATTTCCAGCAGCTCCTTTCCATTCTTAAATCCATAATCAAAAAAGTTGACATGAACCATTTAAGATGCCACACAAGGGTAGCGGAATCCATTTGTCTTACAAACTCTCGCTATTGGCAATAGTCAATTCAAAACAGTTGTCTGTTCACCTCCGATTTCTGTCATCATTATGGCTTCTTCCCGGTCCCTACCTATGTAAAACCTTTTGCGGTACAGACATTGCCAATAATATCGCTAAATACACCGTTATGTCCTCATACCCGGTTTCCGACCATATTTCTGCACAGATTACGGAATTCAAAAAACCATGAATCAATGCATAAGAACAAATAGAAAATTGGGGCTACCTGCAAATATTGTAGGTACATGATGAGCTCCAATTTTGGATGGTAAGGCTACAAGACATTGACTGATCATGCGGCAGTGAAGTGTCAACAGCAAAAAATTTCAGCATCTTGATCATTGGCGACCTAATTCACCATTTCAGAGTTTCGCAAAAATTTGAGCTTAGTTGAGGCTTAAACTTCTGTATACTTTTGCCTTTGTCCCATTCGGTAGCGAGGTCAGCTCACCTAAATTGATTTGCCATTTTCTTCGGTCATAAGTTTGGTCCGGGTGGAACTTAGGTGCCATCACTGTTCCGGTCTACAGCATAAGGCGGTGTTCATTGTCATTAATAGTCGGTAAGCAATCGGAATTATAGAGGTCGATAGGACAGACTTATAGAGATCTGATAGACAGATAAACATGTCGGTCACCATGATCGCACTAGACTGTCTTCCTTTTTCCATATTAGAACGAACGGTAGTGCTTTCTTATCAGTCAGATGAAATTTTACTTGTTCCAATAATGTGATTGGAGAATCCACTGAACTGCAGTATTGGATCCCTTCTCTTTGCTTTCCAGAGTTTGGCTGTAATACCGCGATGTCCTATTGGTTTCCCCAATTTCATTTGTTTGATTGGCTCTCCAATTACTGTGGCACTGCAAAAGTGGGCAGTGCTGGCTGAAGTTGTGGTAGAACTGATTTTTCTATTGCAATTTTCTCAAACAAGTCACGCCGTCTATCCGCCACAGCTGCTCGGTTGGTAAGCAAAATGCTGTTGTTGTCTTTAATACCCTAAAGGTATTTGACACTCTGTACGTCTGTCTTAAAAAGCGGCAATTTCGATTGATGTAGATTTCTTTCGTCGTCCCGTAATGGACTGCTAGGATAGTAGCGATCTTTCTCCTTAATCCTCGATTAACATTCGCAATTGACAAACATTTTATCCCTAAGGAACTTATGGTAGAGGCACTTCTTCTCACGAAACTTAATTTACATATCGACATTTCAAACCCAAATACCTCGGTTGGTTAACAGGCTTGGTTTTGTAAGCCCGTTTGGGGATCGTATTTTGAGATTGACGCCACGATTTTTTAACGCTCATCTTGATCTGATCAGATAAAATGCCTTTACAGTACTAACCTAGGTAATTGCCGTATTTATCATCATCATCAACGGCGCTACAACCGGTATTCGGTCTAGGCCTGCCTTAATAAGGAACACTAGACACCCCGGTTTTGCGTCGGGGTCCACCAATTCAATATCCCTAAAAGTTGTCTGGCGTCCTGACCTATGCCATTGCTCTATCTCAGGCAGGGTCTGCTTCGCCTTCTTTTTCCACTTTTGCCCTTATAGATTTTCTTGTGGTATCGCTCATAGATTTCGTCGTTATGTAGGCTTTTTTTTATCCAGAAGTCTTCACTTTTCAACGACATTTATTTTATGGATTTCATTAACTCTGCTAAAGTTGGTAAATGAAAACTTTCGGATACGCTTGTTTGGGAAAAAACGAAGGATGAGAGGCTATAGAAGATATGGTTTCTTTTAAACCCTGTTGAATTTCTTGAACTAATGAACAGCAGTCAGTCCATAGCAGGTACAGTTTAAGAAAATTTGTTGTTGTCAAATATCTTTCATGAATCTGAATCTGAAAGTTGGGCTGGGATTCGTTAACTTATGTTGTTAAGGGCTCATGCTCATCCCAGTTAAGGTGATGATTTAACATTTTTAAATTTCTATTTTCGCATCCGCTTTTGGCAACCGCTTCTTATGGTGCACATCGATACTGGTGCCATCACTATAAATTTGGTCTAGTTTTTATTGCGCAGTCAGAAATGATATGTCAGTAGCTTCCTTTAGAGCACATTCATTTCTACTTAGAATATCAGCAACAACATAGGTTACTAATGGGATAGATTCAATAGGAATTGTTCTCGTCCAACTCATTCCTAAATCCCGGGTCGCTTTTTCTAGGACCAGGTGCAACCCCCTACTTTAATGGCTTTTTTGACATGTGCTATAATCACTTCTATTTGTAATTTTTCAGTTACTGGACACTACACACCGATTTCTTTGACATTTCTTGGCTGTATCAATATTCCCTTCATTTGAGGGGATATTCAGTTTAACAGGCTGACTGTCAAGCAATTAGTGTCAATGTGTTCCACTCATCGCTTTAATATGCCCATTCCAGCGGAGATCGGATTCCTCCTTATCATGACGCATGTATTTATTGATTTCACAAATCAATCGGTTTTCTCTGGTTTCTTGTTCCCTCTGTGAAGTCATTTTTCTGGCGGTCGGGGTCGGGGTTTTATGTCTTTCCACGCTAGGAAAGAATGTGGCATGACTCGTTATGACGCATTCTTTCATTCCGTAAGTAATTTACCTGATCAAACCGTTATGATCTTTTTTCTAACGGATGCTATAGATTCATGACCGTATCAGTTATATAATAGAATCGTTGAGATGCTTTTAGACTTTGTTTAATCCAGCTTCAGCCCCAGGGTAAAAAACTGTTTCGTGCCCGTGCTGTTTCGGATGACAACTAAAATAAGTCGCTCCTTCCGAAAATTGACAAGAATCCTAAAATCTAGATTATATCCCATTAAAGGTTCTTTGCTTTATTTGCGAAGATCTGGTGCCTGAAGGTTATTAAAGTGAATAGTAATTTGAGGCTTGTATGAGATGGGAAGTTTTCGTCTATTGTGTTCTTCTATTCTGGATAGCTTAGGGGCAATAGATACAATTCCGGACTCAGAGTGTTGCTGATGGTACCGAAGGGCGCGCTCTCATGATTTAGAGTCGGTTTCCCCTGAATCTTATTTGCGAAATTCCAGTCCAGACTAATTTTCGATATGGAAGTTAAGGGTCCTTTCTATCAGGAATTACACAGTTCAGGAGAGGGGGCCCTTGCTCGGGTATGTGAGTGGAGGTATGGTCCTGGTGACCACAGAAAAAAACTGTGAAAAGAATGTGGTATTGGTTCTGCAAGTTTTGTTAGCTTGTCATCAGCGGTTAGCTATTTTACCACAGGGATTGCTATAGGGTCAGAGGACATTACCGTTGTTTTTGCCGACCCTGCATCACATTTGATGACCAAAGTGCGGAAATGCAACTATCTCGACATTAACATCATATTGGGACTCTTCCTGCATTTCTCCTTCTTCCTCCTCTATATGAGAGTAATTAAAATGAAAATCCGAAACATATTCCTCTTGCTTTCCTAAAAATTGTATTCGAATCCTACCATTGAGAAAACCGACAACTAGTTGCCGAAATATGTATGTTTGTAAAAAATATAATTTTTAGGAAATCAAAAGAAAAAAGTTAGGAATTTCATTTTATTAGGTTGTTGCATTTGAAATGGCCGATTTGACAATCAAGTGAAGTTAGTTGCGATTTCGCTGTATCAAACCACCACCAGTTGGCGGTGTTGGTGTCGGATAATGAAGTATAAATACACCTACATTTAATCAAGGAGTCATTTCAGTTTTGACCATCGTTGTGATAACAGTGAATAAAAAGGAAAAAAGCCAAGAACGTAAAATTTTTCTGTATGAGTTCAAACTTGGTCATAAAGCAGCGGAGGCGACCAGGAACATTAACAGCGCATTTGGAGTTGATACGGTAAGCGAGCGAACCACACGGCGGTGGTTCGAAAAATTCCGGCCAGGCGATGTAATCCTTCAAAGTGAGCCACGCGGACATCCAGAACCATCGATTGACAACGACGAGCTGCGTTTGCTAGTCGAATACGACACACGTCAGTCTGTGAGAGACATTGCAGAGGAACTGGGCGTACACTATTCGACAGTTTCATGCCACTTGCAACAACTTGGAAAGGTGAAAAAGCTTACTGAGCAAAACATGGCGCTTCGAATGGAAATTGGCAGTTCTTTACTCTCCCGCAACAGAAGCGATCCCTTTTTGCACAGAATAGTGACATGTGATGCAAAATGCATATTATACGACAATCGTCGGAGATCAGCACAATGGCTAGATGCTGATGAGCCAGCGAAGCATATGCCGAAACCGAGAAGGTAATGGTGACTGCTTGGTAGTCTACACCTGGAGTTATCCACTATTCTTTCTTTGCACCTGGAGAAACGATAAATGCGCAGAGAGACTGTGTCAAACTTGTGGACATGCACCCTAAATTGCGTATTTAACGGCCGAGATTAGTCAACAGAGATGATGTCATTCTCTTTAACGACAATACACGACCTCATGAATCCAGAACAACGGTTCAAAGGCTGAACGAATTGCAGCATGAGATTCTGCCTCATCCACCATATTCACCGGACCTTTCGCCAACCGACTACCACTTTTTTAAGCATTTTGATCATTTTTTGGCGAAATAACAATTGAGAAATGAATGGGTTATCAAAATTGCCTTCGACGAGTTTATCAACCCCTGAAAATTGGACTTTTACCAAACTGGCATACATGCTCTTGAATCTTGCTGGGAGAAGTGTTTTGAATCGACTGGCACCTATTTTGATTAATTAAATACATTTTTGTAAGCTTTGCAGTCGTTTGAAATTTTAGTACAAAATCGGCCAGTTCATGTGCAACAACCTAATAATTACCACTTTACTCAAACACTCTATGTAGGTTTTGTTAATATATAGGAGTAATACATGGAAAGTGCCTTCCACCCTTGTTCGGAAGCTCCAAGCCTTCATCACCACTTGTCTGGGCCCTGCTATGCAGATTCTCCGACATAATGCAACTTCGGACGAATGAGTTGGTCGACACGTAGACATGTTGATGAGAAGGTGATAATGGCAATGGATAGGTCACACATTCAGAAAGGCGACAGCATCACCTGGCTGCAACATGAATACCGTATCCCAAGATGCTCGATAAGTGCGACCCCTTAAGAACACATGGGGAAGAACATTACCTAAAGGGGTGCAAGTTTTCGAGAAGTCCCGGAGGGAGCTGAAATATGTACATCTCAGTAAACCGCTAATGATGGTGCGTAGATGTGATTGACCGGCTTTACCTAAATTGCGGTAGTTGGTAACCACGTAAAACCTTAAAAAAAAGGGAGGCAAGCGGATTGAGCTGTGCTTGCAAAACAGTGGAAGTAAACTCGGTTATTCTTATTATTGAAAAGATTCAAGAAGAATGAGAAAACCGTGATACAGGAGGGATGTAGGTCTTTTGAAAATTTCGACCTTCCACAAAAAAGATTACTGCTAGATTTACATGAACTCACGTTCAGTTAGCATCTTTTGTCTATTTCTGCTTCTACTTCTTGATCCAAATCGAATTTTTGTGCTATCGGTTATTGTGGAATGTAATATAACCAATCCTGTCCCGTCGAATAGAAAATTTGACTACAAATAGTTGGTCTTCATAGGTTTAATGCTGCAAGTTTGATGTATAGTGTTCACAGCAAGGATGATAGCTCAAAACAAATCTGAATTGAAAAAAGTGAAGCGATGGCGGCTTTACGGTTTCTTACCAGGGCAGAGGCAAATCGCCAGACGTTGCCTCACCTCTGCCCTGTAAGTGAGGCAGCGTCTGACGATTTGCCTTTGCCCTGGTAAGAAACCGTAAAGCCGCCATCGCTTCACTTTTTTGAGAAGTTTGGGTGCAAGCCCCAAGCGAGGGGTCCGTGGACCAAGAAAGAGGGAGTAAGTTGCTTCCCATTTGGTCCGGTCTAGCATTAAGTTGATGCGGACTTAGGACCCCATCATTCCTAAAACGAATAAAATCTGAATTGGTTAGGAATTTATTTTCAATGAGTGTGGAGAATGATTTATTACCACAAATATTTGGTCACCGTTTCTAATATGTAGAAGCTTAACCTTATTTAAGTTTATTATAATTCCCGGACTAAGATGCCAAACAATTTTCTCGCTTGTAAGAATTTTCCAGACACGTCTGTCAAAATACTCAAAGGAAATACACACTTTAATAATTAACGTGTGAGTGATGCTTCTTAAATTGATTGAAATTTTCATAAGATTTTCTGTCCGGGCACAACGATTGTCCAACATTCTCATGAATAAATACTTAAACCTGAGTCACCACACTGATGGGGGATGCTCTCCATTTCTAAAAACATGCCAGTGTCCATATTTCGTAAAAGATTTTCAAGTAAAATTTCTTTGGTAGACTTTGACTTGCATTAATTTTATATGAGGCCAAGGATGAACTGATTTTGGTATTTAGTTTCTTATGTTTGAACACTTTCTCGTAGTTCTTGAAGATATTTTGATCCAAATAAATGGACACGCTGGAGAATATTTATTATTCAAAGCAGTTCCAGTTACAGAGACAGAGCAGGTCAGAAATGTGGGGTTGAATTTGGTCAGATCAGATTTTGGGGTGGTACACCGCCCAGAAGGGGAAAGTTCTTCGTAAATATCTTACTTAACTCTAGAAAGAGGATGTTCACTGTTTCACAAAGGAAGGTTTCAAAGTATGTATATAAGTATATGCACAGGTAGTCCATTTCTTTCTTATATATAGATGTAGCTATATGTGAAGACAAATAGGATTGGCTTTAGAGCTCATTGGAGTAGAGTCGAAAATTGTTCCTGCTTTCTAAAGTTCTGGAATTGAAATATATGAGAATAAAGTAAATAATTTATTTGTCTGGACTCCGTACTGTCAGATTCACTTCCCTCCCTTTTTAAGGTTTTGTGTGAAACAAAACCTTATTAGAGTCGAGACGGTGTCTGTCTGTTCGTCTGTCCGTCTGTCTGTCTTTTTTTTTTTTTTTTTTTTTTTCGGCGTTGGAAGGTGGAAAGGTTCTAAACCTACTGCTGGCTCCTGCCACGCAGTTATGTGAGACTTCTACTCACTAAAACCACCTCCTTCTCATTCCACTCTCCCCACGGAACTCCTATCAAGTATTGCATCGCGGGGCTGGATCAGCTTTTAGCTGCGGCTCATTATGGTTCTCTCCCTTCCTTGTTTTCGTCGTAGTTCTTCCTGCCTAAGCTGTTGGTGAATAGCTTGCAGTTCCCTTACAACCTGGTTCCAGGCATCCGTTGACTCCAGCATAAACTCCACAATGTTTTCGGGTGTTAAACGCCTGTCTGCGACCGCTTCCATTCTTGTTCGGTGCGCGGTGAACCTGGGGCAATCAAATATGACATGCTCCGCATTCTCAGCCACGTTACCACATCTTGGGCAGCATGGTGATTCGTCGTGACCAAATCGATGTAAATAAGCACGATAACCTCCATGTCCACTCAAGAATTGTGTTAGCTCGTGGCTTAATTCCCCATGGTTTCGTTCAAACCATCTCCGAATATCCGGAATGATGCGGTATGTCCAACGAGCATTTTGGGACTCGTCCCATCGCTGTTGCCACCGTTCGATAGATTCCCACCGTGCCAGCTGCCGTCGAAATGCGCTAGACTCTCCAGCTGCATACGTTTTGTCGTAGAGTCGCCGACTTTCCTTCGCCAAGATGTCTATGGGGAGCATCCCTGCTAGTACATATGCCGCTTCTCCTGATGTTGTCCGATATGCACTGCATACCCGGAGTGCACTTAACCGATACGCCATTCCCAATTTTCGGCAGTTTACTTTGTTATTCAGAGCAGTTGCCCAAACTGGAGCTGCGTAGAGTAGCACGGAGCTGACTACCCTGGAGAGCAGAAGACGTCGACTTTGTCTTGGCCCACCAATGTTCGGTAGTATCCTCGAGATCGTTGTAGCGATGGAAGACGCTTTAGTTGCGGCGTACTCAATGTGTCTTTTGAAGTTGAGTCTTCTGTCAATAATTACTCCCAAGTATTTGAGCGATGGTTGGGAGTAAATTGTCTTTCCGCCAACTTTGATTTTCACAGTTGTGTTCTTTCTTCTCTTGCTAATGAGAACTACTTCTGTTTTATGCTCGGCAAGTGAAAGGCCAGAATTTCTCAACCAGGAATTGATCTCCCATATCGCTTCATTTGCATAGATCTCGATCTCGTCTTGGTGCTTTGCAACCACCGTTATTCCGATATCATCGGCGAAGCCAATAGTTGTCACGTTGTCCGGTAGGCGTAGCGTCAACACTCCATCGTACATAACTAGCCACAGCAAGGGACCCAGGACAGAACCCTGTGGCACTCCGCAAGTTGTCGGGAATATTTTTAGCCCATCGTCCGAGTCGCAGTAAAGTCTTCTCCCAAGGAGAAACTCGACTACAATGCGTACAATGTACTTCGGGGCTTGTATCTTGTCGAGTGCCTCGATGATTTTATTCCATTTTGCACTATTGAACGCATTTTTTACGTCGAGGGTTATTACTGCGCAGCTTTTTCCTTCTTCTATTGCAGCCTGAGCCAAGCCAGTCAGCATGCTGATTGCGTCGACAGTTGATTTTGCCTTACGAAATCCGAATTGTTTGTCGGAAAGGCCTCCTTCCTTTTCCGCAACAGCGAGCAGTCTGTTATATATTACTCGTTCAAAAAGTTTGCCAATGGTATTGACCAGACATATCGGCCTATATGAGGAGGGGTCACCCAATGGTTTACCTGCCTTCGGAATGAGTATTAGCTTTTGTACCTTCCATTGCTCGGGGAATTCTCCTTCCCTAAGGCATGCCGTGAAAACTTGGGCAAACATACCTGGTGCTGTCCTGGCGGCTACTTTCAGGGCAATGTTAGGGATTCCATCCGGTCCTGGAGTCTTTTTTTCAATCAATCTTTTTGCTGCGTCTAGAACCTCCTCATTTTCCACTATCGGAACTTCGTCGGGATTTAACTGTACTGCAGGCAAACTTGTACCATTCAGATCCACTGGGAATAGAGTGTTCACTATATTCTGCAACAACTCTGGGCAAGTAATCGGTGGGGAGCGCTCGCCTTTTAGTGATGACATCACTGACCTATATGCGCCACCCCATGGGTCGGAATCAGCTTCAGTACACATCCGCTTGAAATGTTCGGATTTGCTCCTTGCGATAGCTACTTGCAATTTTTTCCTCGCATCTTTATATTGCACGTGTAGCTCCTCGAACTCAGGTCGGTTTCTTCTGCGCTGGGAGCGTCTCCTAGCTTTGAGACACTTTTTCCGGCATTCCTCAATTTCGGAATTCCACCAAAAATTAGGATTTCGTCTTCGGAAAGTGCTACGTCGAGGCATAGCGGCATCGCATGCCCGCTGCAATTTTTCCACGACCTGTGAAACTTTGTTTTGTGCGCTTCCCGATAGCAATGTATCTTCCAGAAGTACCTCCTTGAACATTTCTGCGTCGAATTTCTTAGTTACCCAGCTCATCGTTATTCGTGTTAATGGCTTCAAATTATTCCTTTGCGAGGTTTGAAAGATGATAGCCTGATGATCGCTGTGTGTGTACTCCTCGCTGACACGCCACTCCAAGTCTCTGATTAAGGTATCACTGACGAAGGTGAGGTCTACCACCGATTGCAATTCTCCCCTTCGGAATGTGTTAGGTCCCCCAGAGTTGGCAAGTACCACGTTCAAGCGCGAGAATGTCTCCAGCAATATTCGTCCTCTTGCGTTGGTTTCTCTGCTACCCCATTCTTCTGCCCATGCGTTGAAGTCGCCGGCTATTACTTTGGGGTTGTAGCGACTTGCATTGAAGGATAGTTTCTCCAGCAATGACGTGAATTCCTCTATTGTGAGGCTCGGTGCTGCGTAGCAGCTATAGATATATATCCCTCCAATCTTGGCACGGGTGAACCCGTCTTCTGGATGTCTTTTCGCATCTACTATAGCTTGGCTTCCGCAGCTCCATATCGCCGCCTTACTGGTTTTGTCTGCTATCCATACTCCGCTATGCAGATTTTCGTATTGTTCAGATACAATCGCAACGTCCACGTTGTTCTCGAATACGCTTTGGGAAAGTAGGTCTTGGGCCGCTCGACAGTGATTCAGATTGAGTTGCATAAACTTCATTTGGCTTTATTTATGAACGCCTTTCTGAACACTGGGCATTTACTGCTTCCTGCAATGTGGGCGCTGTCATTACTTTTTGCTTCCACACAGAATACGCACTTGGGCATTCCGTTGCAGTCCTTTGCCAAATGGCCTTGTTCTCCACATTTGCGGCACAGATTTGATCTGTCTTGGGAGCTAGTGCAAGCTTTCGCTATATGACCAACCTGCCAGCACTTATAGCATTTATGTACTGGACTCTGTTCCCGTAACCGACAGACCACCCATCCAATACGTACCTTGCCCACTGCAATCGCCTTTTTCGCTGCTTCAATAGGAAGACTTATCGACGCTATCTGCGTGTCACCGTACGCTTTTCTAAGTCGTAGCACATTGGACTCGCTCACTGTTTGTAATCCCAATTGGGTTTGCAAGGCCTCGCAGATCTCAGATTTTGTGGTGACTTCATCCAAATCCTTGCATTCGATCACCACCGAATCCTTACTCATTTTGACCGCCGCAGCCTCACCTAGTGATGCTTCAATTTTCTTCCGTAGGTTTTCGCCTCCGTCATCACCGGTTTTAAGTTCGAACAACAGGTCGCCTTTCTGTGTTCGTCTTATCCGCGTGACATTTGCACTCAGATCCGTCAAGGAGGCATCTGCTTTAACCTTGCGTAGGATTTCCGCGTACGTCAACTCGCTGGTTTTTGTTATTATCAGCGCGTCCGGCCTGGCTCTTTTTTGCAGCTTCTTCTTAGGTCCTACCTTAGTCCACGTGTCTTCGGCGCTGTTAGTGGCCTTTTCCGTATGCCCAGATAATCTTCCGTCATTCCCAGGTTGCACCGGCATCTGTTTCTCCTTTTTCCTTTTTGCTGTTCGTTGGGGAGATAGCACTTCTTCATTTGGGTCTCTTGATCGTTTGTTCCGAATTTCCGAGAAATCCTTATCACTTTGGAAGAGTTCTTTGCCAAAGAGCTTTTTGGGAAGAGATGTCTTCTGCGTGGTTTGGGTTGCTACGGCAACCATCGCTTTTTGTTGGCTTATCGGCACTGTTGCTTCTGCCCGTGCTTTCATGTCCTCTTTGACCTTGAAGTACGTTGCCCTAATAGAACGCACCTGATCCTTTATCGCGTGGTGTACATTATTGCGTTGGTTAACGTACTCCATTAGATTATTAATCATCGATCCCAGCTTCGTAAATGCGTCACCCTCGGCTTCAGCAGTAACTACACTGCTGCTACTCTTAGGGCCCAACATGCGTTTTTCCGTCGAATTCGCTGCTGGTGATCTCACTAATTTTGCGCTCCGCTTGAAGGGATCACTCGCGCTAGAAGGTAACAGTGGAGACTGGACCGATTGTCACGAAAATTAGTGAGAGTATGTAATCTGGTGATCCCTTTACATGCAGTAAGTGGCGCCATCTTGTGTTAAGTTTAATACATATAATACATGTGAATGGAGGGTGCAAATTTTTTTTTCACAGAATGTAGCCATGTAGGGTATCAAATGAAAGGTCTCAATTAGTACTTTTCGAATCTGGTTCAATATTTGATATTAGATGAAACATAGGGGAGTGAGAGTTCAAAATATGACCCACAAAAAGTGTAACAGGTCTCGTTCTCAGAACCTATCCAACCGAAAAATCTGAAAAAAATCACAGTGGTGTATCTCTACGAAATCTAGGCCTCAAAATATATCCGGTTCCGATATCTGCACAAATAAAGTTAATAATAGTATATTTCCACATTTTAGAAATTTACCCGGCACCCCCCCTTATGTTGATCCCAGAAGTACAAAATTTGGCATGAGTGTAATGAAGAATATAATGCACAGTTTCGTCAAGTTTGAATAAAATCCAACTATTATTAACAAAGTTATAGGGGGTGAAACTTTACAATTTTTTGTGAATTTCGTGCACTCTACAACCCGCATGACGTCATCATCACATATCAATTCGTCAATACCACAACGAAATGAATTCTTATGAATTGGGTGGCAGACAATTATTTTGTTTTAGTTTTTTAGTTATTTGTCAACCAGACATGTGTGTATGTAGGTATATAATATATGCGTGCTAATGAACTTTGCGGGTAGAGCCTAATTCAGATAGATATAAGACGTAAATCGGAAATATGGGTACGATAAATTTAGATACGTGCATATATGTGTACAGCAGGTATTAGGTAGTTTGTTTGTTTAGGGTGAGCGTGATATCTATGGCTGTAATATGTACGTATGTCTCGTAGTTTGGAAAAATATGAAGGATTATGTTGGATTTGTAGCTATATACGGACAGAAAAATGTGCGATGAAGTTTCTCACATAGGATGAACACAAAACCTTTATACCCGAAGCGCGAGCTTCCGGTATTCCGACTTGTTTCCTTTGTGGAGGCCTAAGCATCCTAGCCTTCCAATTACTTCCAACAACCTCTCCCATTCTTACCTTCTACTTTCTTTCTTTATGAACACTTGCTCTTCCCTGAGTTTCAATACGACCAAAAACTCCTTAGGCCGCACTCTCGATTTCTTTTTTTTGCAACCTCGCCGAGCGTCACCTCTCTATATTTCCTTACACATCCCCGTATCTCAAAACTGACGCTCACCACCCCGCGCTTGAATTTTAATCCCAAATAATAATAATAATAACAATCATTGGGACAACAATCCATATCGGATCAGGACCTTGAAGTATGTTAAAGCACTTCATTCAAGGCCGTAACGGTACACTACAGTACACTATAGGAGGCAATGTGGTCAGCATTGCGCTCGCCCGAGATTATTATCCTGATTTCACTCAGGTACTCAATCACTGCTGAGTCGACTGGTATCCGACGTCAAATCACGATACAAATCTCACTGCCCCGCGACCTTCCGTACGATAGCCTTGTGCTCTAACCACTCAGCTATCCGGACAGTTATCCCACACCGCAAAAACCGAGCGTAAATCTAGTTAAAGTTCCGCAAAGCCAATTTTGACAGTATGAACTCAGCTTTACCGTCTTTCGACTGGGTACATATAGTATATGAAGCAACTCAACGTGCGATCAAGCTCCAAACGCCTTTTACAATAACCTGTCCGATCTTCTTTCCTGTTATGTCCCTTCTTCCTCTGCCTGCCTACATTCGTACCCAACTTAGTTCAGAACGGAGATTCTTAATAACATTCGCCTGAAACATGCACTGCGGAAGAAGTTTCGGCCTTCGAAGAATGAAGCCTACCTTGCTCACTTTAAGGCTATGCGCTGTACTGTGAAGTCAGTAGTTAAAAAAGCGCATAAAAGGTACCTATTGAGCATCGAAGCCGCCCTTGCCCGCGGTAACTTAAAACCCTTTTCGCATCACACCCGCCATTCTCATAATCTCACTCAATCTCTCCCTTCTTCTATCAGTTTTGCTGACTCCACTGCCAACTCCCCACAGCAATCCGGCCACCTTCTCTGCACCTAATTATCTTCAGTGTTTTCTCCCTCGATTTCTACACCCTCTACGCCTATTCTAATGCAGACTGCTCCGAATCTCTGGCCATTCCTCTCCTTACGACTTCCTTGGTTGAGTTCCTCATTGACAATCTTGACCCTATTGTCGGGCCTGGCCCCGATGGGCTTCCTAAACCCTTCCTTCTTAACTGTAGAAAACACATATCCCTCCCCCTGAGTATAATCTACAACAAAAGTCTAGAAGAATGCTACTTTCCTCATCTCTGGAAAGAGGCCCTTATCATCCCAATCCTCAAGAGTGGGGGCGCTTCTCTTTCTGTGAACTTCCGCCCCATTTCTCTTCTCTCCTCTTGCTCTGAAATCCTTGAAAGATACATAAACGACTGGTTGACCGCGCGTTTCGGTCACCTAATTGTCAAAGAGCAGCATGGTCGTAAAATATAGTCTTCATTGCTAAATGCTTTAATTCACTGATTTGATAGCGTTGACTGTAATAGTCTCCTCTCTAAACTTTCATTACTCGATTTTCCTCCCCCAGTTATCTCCTAGCTTTCCTTCAATCTCTCATACCGTTCGTGCAAAGTTTCTTTCTATTTGGTTCCTTCTCTCCTTCCTCTGGTGTTCCCCAAGGCTCTATACTTGGCCCGCTACTCCTCCTGTTTTTTACACAGACGCCTTAAATTATTTGCCTCTGTTTCGTCCCCGCCGGACTGTGGTGTCCAACCTTGATAATTTAGTCCGTTGATGTTCGGTCAACAAGCTAATACTGAATATGAGCAAATTCCACTGGATGTGTATATGGCACCGAAGTCGCTGCGGTTTACGGTAGCTTCAACTACTTCAACGTCCTTTTGCCAGGTCGCACGCTATGTTTAACTTCATCAAGCTCGCCTCCGCTCGTAGCGATTAATGGATAATTCCGCAATCACCCAAATCAGTCTTCTAGGAAGGCCGAGAAAAGATAATTTTTAATGCCGGGGCAATACTCATTAATGTTTTTATGCGGACTAATCAGAACGTCTATCCCTTTGTTGAATGATAGCTTAATCATATAAGTGGGCGGTGTTGAAACTGTGGGTTAAAAACTTCCCAATCTGTATTCAATGTATACCAAGGTGGGGGTTGGTAATTATCGGATGAGGTCCCCTTTAGTAGTTAATGTGAGCGGCCGAAAACAGCTCGCTTGAAAGAGGAGGGACGAATCACTATAGTCTAATGTCAGTGTCCGCCTTACTAATAATATTCAATATGAATACATAGTGAAACTTTATTCATGCCTCGCATAATGGCGGATATGTTGGCTACAACTTTCAGCTACCGTACTTACTCTAGAGAGGAATCCTAGGCTATAAGTTAGACTTTCTGGGTTAAGGTTAATTATTAATTGGATAAAATTTAAAACAACCAGAAGAGGCTTTCTATTAGCAACTGGATGAAGTCTACGAGATGTTTTCTAAAGGCGACATTGTGATCGTGATGGTCGACTTGAATGGCCACGTGGGAGCTGCCAACGCCTAACTGGGATATATGATGACGAACGCTAATGGAAGGCCTCGTCAAGGAAAGCATATTAAAAGAAGACGGAGTTTCCCAACCGAACGCCTACTTATGACAAGCGGAGTTATATTGCCCTTATGACCTCAGATTTATTCGAGTATGTCACCCTCCTCTGCTGTACACTTAAGAATTCCATACGCAAAGAGGTTTGGCCCTGAGATGCCAACATACCGCGAGAATCTAGCCTAAAAAGACGCAGCAGTGTGTAGGATTCCCACCGACTAAAATCAACCCGAAGTCTCCGCTCATATCACCGCGGCACCACCGTAAAGCATTTCTTAGTGAAGAGGGCTCTGTTTTAAACAAGCACAACTAAGTCACACGTTCGTCGCGCTTTCCGGGCTCGATCGCTTCAATCGTAGTTGATCAATTGAACCCAACGCACGAGTTCTTCTGGCACTAAGTACTGTCGTTCCACACAGTGCAGCAATTATAGAGGTATCACGTGCTGAGTAGCATCTATAAGGTATTCTCCGCTATTTTGCTAGGACGGATAGCCTCATACGCCCAGAACATCATTGGTCCATACCAAAGAGGCTTCACTCTAGGCAAATCAGCAACAGATCAGATTTTCTCTGTGCGGCAAGCGATGGAAAAACTGTTGGAATATGGACAACAGTTGCACCATCTATTCATCGACTTTAAAGCCGCCTATGATAGCATAGCAAGGGTAAAACTGTACACGGCAATGAGAGAATTTGGTATCCCGACGAAACTAATAAGACTGACTAGGCTGACCCTGACCAATGTGCGAGGCCAGATAAAAGCAGCAGGATCACTCTCAAGACCATTCGACATCAACAACGGTCTACGACAAGGGGATGCTCTATCATGCGTCCTCTTTAACCTGGCTCTCGAGAAAGTGATCCGTGATGCTGAGGTAAATGCAAGAGGTACGATCCTTTTCAAGTCCACCCAACTACTGGCCTATGCTGACGATATCGACATCATGGGAAGAACCACCCGAGACGTACAAACTGCCTTCATCCAGATCGAGCAGGCGTCGATTGGCACGAGATCTTGGGTTGCACATCAATGAAGGCAAGACAAAACATATGGTGGCAACGTCAGCACCGAAGACGAATCAACCAACAACATCAAACCGCACTGGTCAAACACCAAGAAGAATAAGGAGAGGAGAATACAACTTTGAGATCGTTGACAGTTTCTCCTATCTAGGGTCGAAAATCACCACCGATAACAACTACGATGATGAAATCCGCGCACGGTTGTTGTTAGCCAACAGAGCCTATTTTAGCTCACAAAGACTGTTCCGCTCGAAACGTCTCACCATGGGGTCAAAGCTCTTACGGTACAAGACTATGATCTTGCCAGTCCTCATGTATTCCTCGGAAACTTGGGTTCTTAGCAAGAAAAATTGCGAACTCTTGGCCGCGTTCGAGAGAAGAATCCTCAGAAGAATTTTTGGCCCCGTACATGAGAATAGACGATTCCGTAGCCTACACAATAACGAAATCTATGAGCGATACCATGACCGTCCGGTTATGGATGAAATCCGGCTCAATAGGTTACGGTGGGCGGGTCACTTAATCCGTATGGATGAGGATAATCCCACCCGGAAAGTCTATAAGGGCAATATCTATGGTAGAAAAAGAAGACGAGGCAGACCCTACCTAAGATGAAGCGATGGCGTAGGTCAGGACGCCAAACAGCTTTAGGGATATCGAATTGGTAGACCTCGACGCAAAACCGGGATGTCTGGAGTTCCTTATTAAGGCAGGCCTAGACCGGATACCGGTTGTTGCGCCGTTGATGATGATTATGATAGCAGATGAGTTCGTGTGGCATACGGTTAAACGCTTTTCCCAAATACAAAAATGTCATGTAAAAAGGACGATGCTTCTTACGATGTTTCTCCATGAGTAACCGCGTCGCGTGTATTGCGTCAGTAGTTCCATAGTTCTTGACAAATCCGGCTTGATTCACAGTTATTTCAACGATACGGTTGTCAAGAATGTGTTCAAAAATCTTCATGGTATAGGAAAGTAACCGGATCGGACGGTAATTTGAACATTCTGCTGCACTATCTTTCTCTTCCCATATTGGAACTGTAGTACTTTCTTGCCAATCAGTTGGTGTTCTTTCTTCCTGAGTAGCCCGATTAAAGAATTCACTGAATCACAGTGTTGGATCCCAGCTCTTCGCTTTCCAGAGCTCAGATACGATATCGTCAGACCCCTGTGGCTTTCCAAGATTTCATTGGTTTTATTGCCTCATCGACTTCAGCTGTGCTGACAGTTAAGTCCTTGAGGGTTTTACGTGAGCATCTGTTTTGCGACTTAATCCCATGGTCTCCTTAAGACACGAATTGATTTTGTGACCACAATCAGAGCCTCGCTGAGGCAAGCAACAACGATACCAGTCTATACAAAGTGCATGGCTTAGCATTCATGCTGGTGGATGCAAGACATACTTAAATCTCTACCGAACTAAGGAGTACGGCACCCATGTTGAAACGCAACAGCACGCCGAGGCCCGAAGGTCTCTTCTCGCTTGAGCATATCCAACAACCCCCATCAAACTCGCGCTAGGGTGCCAACTGCAAATAACGGAGCTGTACTCACATACAACGGAAGTTCACCCAAAGTATGAGAGTCCAGGAGTTATCCCGATTCTCATGGTACCAGTATACTCCTGGTAAGGTTTCGTGGCCAATTACCGCTTCAGATGAGTCCCAGTGCAGACTCGGGTCTGATCGCCCTGATTAGGCCTTTGGAGCATTCGCCTACTGTATCACGGCCGGCAAGCGAAAGTGAGTACAGCGTCTCCCGGTGCGACCACTATGGAGGTTCTCCTTGGCCACTTGGTTTTGGTTTGGCCGACAGGGTTGTCGCCCCATCTTCCTCACCACCACCTCTGAGCACCAGTTGCGCTGACAGGTGGAGCTGCTTCAAATGTCGACAATGATTGTGGAAGTGGAGGATGAACAAATTCTTCGGTTCAAATTTTCTCGAAGTATTTTCACCATCTATCCGTCGCGACTCGACGATTGGTAAGCAAAGCACCGTTTTTGTCATTAACGCAACAGAAGTGTTCGATGTCCTGTGTGTGTTTGTTTCGGCTTTTGGCAAATCGATACAGATCTCTCTCGCCATCCCGAGCCTCCAGTTTATCGTGAAGATTTTTGTAATGGGCCACTTGGGTGACAGCGAGTGCTTTCTTTGCCCATTTACCGGTGTTTTATCGTTCAGAAATTTGTGATAGAGGCATTTCTTTTCACGTATCTTCATTTCAACATCATCATTCCAAAGCCAAGTATCTGGGTTGATGTATCGCTTACCCGGCTTGGTGACCCCGGGGGTTGCAGAGGCGGCTTCGTGTATCGTGTCTTTCATTTGGTTCCACGATTCTTCCACATTCGTAATGGTTGGTAATCGCGTAAGTGAGATCATTTCTTCATTCTTCCACGAAATTGCCACCATTTAATACACGGTCCCTTAGGGAACGGCTTTTCAGTCAGTGACGGTGGTAAAATGTTGGCGTCTTATGAGAATATATTCGATTTGCGTTTTACTGTTCCCACTACAAAAAGTAGGAAGATGAGACAATCGTTTGATGAACCATGTACAAGGTCATGGGTATCCGCAAAATCGATTATACCTTCGCCAACCTCATTGTGCGCTCCAAACCCCTTTCCCCCATGGCACTTCTTACCATCCGCCTTTTCACCCACATGGCCATTAAGGTCGCCGGCAATGATCATACAATCGTCAGCAAGCATGTGACAAGTCTTTTCATCGAGAAGTTGCCAGAAGGCATCTTTCTCGGCATCAGGTCGACCTGTCTGTGGGGCATACGCGGTGAAGAAGTGAATAGTGCGATCAGCTGATATAGTGGTGAGCTTCATCAGCCAATCATCAAATCGTTCGACTTCCTTAATGGCATCTCGGAGACTCTCTGAGATGGCAATGCCAACACCGTATTGAGTGTGTGGGTTACCAAAATATAGAAGTTTATAGCCATTTTTACCGCGTTCGCGGTTAATGTCGCAGCTTTTGGCATCAGACCATCGGGTTTCTTGCAGAGCGCAGATATCAGTGCGTCTTTTCCGAAGAGCTCTTGCGATTTCCTCGATCTTTTTAGTTAAGGTACCAACATTAAACATGCACACACGTATTTGTTTTGTTCGGACAAACTTGCTTACGTCCTGACGCCATCCATGCGTCAAGAACCCTTACCCGTTTCTCGACAGGACCAGGACGTCCTGTCGCGTCGACTGAAGTGGACGCCCTAGCATTTTTCCGTGGCTTATGATTCGAGCCGATCATTTTCTTGGTCGGCCTGTCGCGGGACCTGTCACCAAGAGAGGTCAGGTAGGATTTAGCATAGTGGATTAACACCAACTATACTTTATTTATCTTTTTATCTCATCTTAGCACTTTATTTTTGTTTTACTGAGGATAGTACAAAGTACGTTGCATCAAACCCTCCTTCCATATCTGGACTTGGGACCAGCATACTATGTTAATAGCATGGGGGAGTTAGTGAGCGCTCAAGTTCTATGATCATATTACACATTTGAGGCAAAGGCACTCTTAACCTTCTCCTTTCATTTAAAACTCAGATCGCCCATTCGTTTATAATAATCCAGGAAACTACGAAATCCTCCACCACTGAACCTTTCCGTTTTTGATTATCCCTTACTCCATATCAGCTTCCCCGCCTACAAATAACAGAAAACATAAACCACCAAATGAAAATTTCTAACACATTGTTTTATCCGAATGGCAATAATGATGCCGATGATAATGTCAGTTTTGATGGTTGCAGTACCCAATTGAATAAAATGTTTGCATGTAACATCATCTCAATTTCTCCCTAATGAGCGCGCGTCGATACCATCGAATGCAGAGGGAGCTTGAGCGAGGGTGAAGCTGCTTGCGGAGCCGGTGCTGAAGGAAGCTATGATATTAGCGTGAATAACCAAATTAAATCTAATCAGAAGCTTCCCTCATTTCAATTTTCCAGCTTGTTATCTTATCACAATTTAACACAACATATCATTTCGGGCTGCACATTACGACGGGAGGGAGAACTCCCCTCTCCGTTGTGCCGGGTAAGTACAATATCCATTTCGGGGATGTTTCACGCAAGGGTGGATTCCGATGATTTCATAAGAGGGATGCTGCACTGAAGTACTCGTTGATGACTTACTCGCACTCCCTTGCCTCGTGCGTACGGCTTATGAGCTTGCTGAAATTAAATTGAATTATTCGTCAAATTTGAATATAAAGTAGCGCCAAACTGCGATGTATCGTGTGTTGTTATGACTCTTGTAGTGATGCATGTTGCTGGGAATATTTGTATCTGATATTGGGCTCCAAGTGCAGGTATAATGGCTGAGTTGGAGTGGGTTCAGGTGAACATTATAGACGACCAGTATTTGCACACGGTGAAATTTGATGATCCGGGTGCTGCTTGAATTCGACTTCTTCATAATAAATTTGAAATGCTTCGGAATAATCCTGGAGATGATTCGGATTATTTCTGCATCGAAGGCGAATTGTGAAGTCTAGCTAACTTTGAGCAGTCCCCTCAATGGAATTCACATATCCAATTCACATTACTGGCTGCATCTGATATCTATTGCGGTCGTATTTTTAAATATATCTCCGAGTATCTTTATTTAAATATCAGCGCGATAAAAGATACATGACCCAATACTTCCGTGGAGCGATATTGCTGCATCCGAATCTACCTTCCGAAGTAGTCGAAGTGTAAACAGTGCAAATATTCACAAAATATGTTAAAAGCAAACTTTCGATCAGATTACGCAGTCCCGGAATCGGCTTCCAGCTGCGAAGCGCAACAGCCTTTTATGTAGATCCATGTTATGATTCCGTAAACAGATCTCCGCTTGTTTAGCAATGCTCCCAGTGGGTGCCGATCGGTGGTATCGATTCCAGGCCCTGCTGCTCGTATCTATGCCAGGCATCCTATGAAATCTCCTTCGACATGAACTGGGAAATTCGAAATACATGAGCATAATATTTTTTGAGGTTTCCGAGGTCAAAAATCGTTGTTAAGACTTTTGTTCGAGACATTTTCGAGCCGTAGCCCGCGGTGTGCCTTATCAGTGGAACAAGACATTCCGACTCGGTTTCAGATACTTAGATATTTCCTAATCGGTCGTGTTGAGATGTTCAAAAAGTATATTATGCCGGTGAAACATTTTTAATGACTTCTAAAGGTTTTTGATGGTTGATTGCTTTCTACTTGGGGTGCTATTTGCAAGAGTTTGAAAATCGGAAGGGATGATATGTGATTTAGAAAAAAGTTGAAAAATAATATGTCTTGTACGGTAGAAGAGTGTGGGTTTCCCATTTAATATAGCAGCCTGGCTGACCTTTACGTATTAATTCAATAATATTGAAACTATGGGATAAAAATTCGACAAGCAAAAATTATAGAAAAAGATAATGGGGAACTGCTTCCATTTGCGCTGCAGAATAAGAAGCTTCCGTGTAGTGGAAAACACATTTGAACATCATATGGCCAGCTTCAAGGTAGTTAATGAGAGGCTCCTCGTCCACTTAAAGCATAATTTTTTAAAATCCGGCTTATTAACTTTGTGTCATAAAAAGAATCTATGACTCATTTCGATTAAAACCAAAAACCCACCAGGGCGGGCTGATTTGATTAGGTTATAATTGCATAATTCGGCAAATCCTCACACAAATCTCTCGTTGTGGCCGCTGTAAACTCTCTGCGGATGGGCCAAGAGTACGTGGGATCTGGCGGGTAGAGCAACTGCACCAGCAGCCTGTGGGGCCCCTAAAGGGGGTTTTCCAGTAAATTTCTAAAACATGGTCATATACTATTATTAACTTCCTTTGTGCAGATATAGGAACGGGGTATATTTTGAGGCATAGATTTCACTTAGATGCATCACTGTGATTTTGACCGGTTTCACTTTTTGGAGCAAACATTTTCAACCCCACCTTCCCTATGTCTCACCCAATATCAAAAATAAGATCAGTTTCGAAAAGTACTAATTAAGCCCTTTAATTTGGTACCCCACATGACCAGATTCTGAGAAAAAAATTACAACCTCCTTTTGCATGTATGGAGAACCCCCCTTCAAACTTAGCACAAAATAGCATCACTTACTGCATGCAAATGAACGCACAAACCACATGTTCTCAGCAAATTTCGTGACAATCCGTTTAGCCGACGGACGGAGAACGTTCGTGTGACAGACAGACAGATTGATGGGCAGGCAGACAGACGGAGAAGCATTGAATCGATTTTAATAAGGTTTTGTTTGCAAACAGACGGTAAAGGAAGAAGAAGTGTTGTTGCCAAGCGTATCATTGAAGGACGAACTGCTTTCTGTCGTCGAGCTGAATACAGCGAATACTAACTATAATATTCCTAACCCGAAACTGTCGACATATACAGCCCATCCCATCTTAAAAAGTTGGAAGGCTTCTGCACGAAATCTTTTGGTGAAACTTCTGAGTTGCTGGTTCAGACTCACTTCACCATCAGCGAGGAGGACTGTAAGTCAGAACCTTGCCTGCAGTGTATGCTGTCTCTTGTGGGAATATCAAATAGGTAATCACCGGCAATAAAATCGGCTTCTCCGCATATAAATCTTTGGGCCCAGGTGGCATAATGCCAGTTATGCTGCAAAACCAGTAAGAGATTGTTTCGCGGTTTCTCGAGACTTACCGGAACTGCATCTGTTGAGGATGCGTACCACACCTTTGAAGATGCGCGTGCATGAGTTTTATAACGAAAGTAGGCAAGCGGAACTTTTGACGAATCAGGATTAATTCTTTCCTATTGAAGATCTTAAAGCGCGTCCTGGACATTCACTTAAGGACGATTATCGGGAGAATGCCTTTTTCCAAGTGTGTCCATGCCTACCTCAAAGGTACTTTCTTTCTGTATATAAAGGGGGCATTCTACCACGTTAGTATCAACGCCATCAAGAAAGTCCAACCAGTCCATTCAGAATAGGATTGCAGGGGATCTTACGCATTGGGTAATATCCATGCTAAGAATTAGGATGATCCAGTCTGATTTAGAAAGGTAGCCGCTTGACCATAGGTGCAGGCTCTGGCTGTGAATGCTTTTCTGGATATAAGCAGCCGTGGTTCGTCTCATCCTAACTAAAGGTTCTGTAGTATAGTGGCAAGCGTTGAGCAAAATGTGTCATTGAACGAAGCTAGGATTCACAGGATTGCGTGTGCAGGTGCTACCAGTCCTATGCAGTCCTTCAGACAGGACTTCCGCAGTAAATACGCTGTAATCCGAAGTTCTGTCAAACTAAATAAGTCCGGATGCTGGACAGTGACGCCCTACGTACTTCCGAAACTCTATGAATTCCCAACGGATTACATCACACAACTTTACTGTGAAAATTCCAAACACGGTTGGGTAGAGGACTAGCGAGATGTTGCAAGGTTATATTCACCGACGGATCAAAGATGGTCTGTGGAGCCTGTTCGAGAATTTTCTCGGAAGCTCATAACGTAGCCAAGTAATACGATCTCGAAGAATTCACCAGTGTATTTCAATTGGAGCTACTGGCGAAAGTGGAATCCCGTCGATATCTGGGGCATGATCCGAGACCCAAGCGTAACATTACCTTACTGACCGGCAGCCACGCAGGTTCCAGGTCACTCTCCTCTATGTTCCCGGTCAGAGGAACATAGAGGCGAATAAGCAGACGCGAAAGCTCTTATGTCAGACGTGTGCAAATGCATGCGAGATTACGACGGTCAGCACGGGGCACTGGCCTATAGGTGACCATGCCGGCAGACTTGGTATACCATGCAAGTCGCATTGTTGAATTTGCAGGAAAGGGAGAGGAACCCTCAGGCACTTCCTTTGCGATTGCCGAGCTCTACCTAGAAAAAAGCTAGGAGACTCTTGGTGAAAATAATGCTAGGAAGGAAGGAACATTTCATTCAATATTTAGTAGATTAAGGTAAGGGGACGGACGCCGATGTAAACATGAAATTCTCCAAATAAGACCTCAACTAAATAAAGAGCAATGGAGGCAACGAAAGAGACACTAGATGGTTCATACCTAAAAAAACATAGAAGAGGAGGAATATGAACTGACGGCGTAATGAGTAGGGTTGAAGCAATCGTGAGCGTAAGATTAAATTAATTCGAAACCAAGGATCTCTCATAGATCTTATTTATCGTTGATTTGACAAAAGAGCGCAAAGTAAATGTAAAGTTAGACAACACAGCAAGGGGGAAAAATAAGTTAATATCGGCAAGGATGATAAATGGCTAAAATCAAGGGGCAGACAGCAGCAGCTAGAAAGAACGGTTGGCCAGAGGGGTTATGGTTACGGTTACGATGACATTTCGTATTAATCTATGGGGGCAAATATGAGTTCAAGCGAAATCTAATGACCAAGAATATCCGTATTTTTTAGACGGAAATATACGCAATAGATAGGTTTACCTCCTTCAACCTCCAAATGAACTATGCGGGACGGAACACTGCGATTCTGATCAACAGGCAGGCGGCTATTGAAGAACTTAGATACATACAGGTGAACTTAAAACTGATATGGAAATGCCTTGATAGACTGAATACGTTCGACTGGCTCAGTGAGGTCTGGACATTCTGGGTCCTAGGCCATGTTAAATTAGAAGGTAATGAGGCAGCGGATTAGGTGGCTAGAAAAGGAACTGTGTTGAATCGGGAAGGTGTTCATGGTTATAACGTCAAGGAATGAAGAAGAACGGTTGATGACCTATACTGGGCGAATTCACCAAGAACGGAAGAGTTAAAATATGAAAAAAAGATCGAAGCCTTTTTGATTGGGACGATTCTGGTTCCTTGTAAGTGAAGCTTAATAGGTTGCCGCCAACTCCTATGTAGGCATAATTGCCTAAGCAGTATCTCCGAACATAGCATATAAAAAATAGGAGGACGCTGCCACTTTACAAGGTAAAATGTAAATGACGAAACAGAACCCTCAGTCGGGGCTTATGTTCAAATTAGGAGACATGATTTGGTTTACTCTATGCAATGTTCTCTCTGATTTCCTTCACTTCTTTCTAAAATACCTAGTCCGCCACTGTCTTTCATAGTATCAACATTATTAAACGAAAAAGAAAGGGTGTCCAATCAGAAACTCCTTTAGAGCGGACTCTTTCGTCTGGTGACTTTGGTGCAATGAAATCGTAGCTAGAAGGAGGCATCTCCTGTTCTTTTGTCGTTATCATAACAAATAATAATTTCCTCTACCTTCAGATAGGGCTCAGTAGCTCAGAATATATAAACGTCAACTTAACTCATCATCATCATCGACAGCGCAACAACTGGTATCCGGTCTAGGTCTGCCTTAATAAGGAACTCTAGACATCTCGGTTTTGCGCCGAGGTCCACCAATTCGACATCTCTAAAAGCTGCCTGGCGTCCTGACCTACGCCATCGCTCCATCTCCATAGATTTTTCCCTTATAGACTTTCCGGGCTGGATCATCCTCATTCCGCCCACCGTAATCTATTGAGCCGGATTTTATCCACAGCCTGACGGTCATGGTGTCTTAACTGATCTACAGAAATTGCTCGCATTGAATTGAGATTCGCATTGAAACATTCTTCTGTCGTCGATGTTCTCCACCGTAACTTATAAAGAAAAAGAGTAATAATGATAATGGCCCAAAAATTCAATTGAATGTAGGCCTTGAAGCATGCCGGAGTACTTCATTCAAAACCGTGGTTGTACACTGAGAGCCAATGTGTTGAGCTTTGCACTCGCCTTGACGAGATCCATGAGCACGATATCCCAACCAGTGAAAAGATCTTTTAATATCTAGGTAAACGAAAACAATGCGGAAAGTTCAGAAAAATATCCCCTCGCGTTGCATTGCGGCTGGTTGGAATGGTATCTTTCTCTTAGTAAGATAAACGACGATTTCATAAAAACTCGCTTTTCTACTCTCCATGTACCTGATTGAAGCTTTGAAACTAATGTCAATACATCAATTGAAACCATTAATTTATCACTATCCTATAGCTAAATGCCAGCCAGTCTCGGCTACCGAAGCACCTTCTCCCCCCAAAGAGACTCATTGGCTTACTCCCGCAGATCAACTTCGTCTCTGCGGAGAAACCGTTCAGCCAGCGGCCTTACTCCGTTTGAGTGCATTGATGGCCGAAATGATTTCTCTTCTGCTTAGAGGAATAGTCCGTATCCGCATGTTACGGTGGCTGGCTATTTCATCCACAAGAGGAACTTCACTGAATATGGTTGAACTATGATACGGTTTAGAGCAGTGGTCAAGTGTTCTTTCGACCTTTTCAGTTGTTCATCATAGTGGATGAGAAATCGACCGTTGACGTCCTTCAAAGGACCGTCGAAAGATTTGCGACCACATGCAAGCTCTTTCGTGATACGGTAGACATTCCTGGAATCGTTGCGATCTTCGTCTTCCCTGGCTAGCAAAATAGAAAATTCTGTCTTGTCACAACGTACTCAACGCCGAATTTCTCGGGATTTTATTCGGTATCGGAGTTCGAGCACGCTACGCCCGCAGGGTTCGCAGCGATCAGTAGAGCCTTCAACGGCTTCCGTTCATTGATTCTCTTCCAGGATTCGCCCCTTCAGGACGTGGCTGACGACTTATGTAGCGCCCAAAAAAAAAACACTTTTGATGGTAGCCCAATGCTCATCGAAAATCTCAGGCGGGTTATACTCTTATATTTGTCGTTCGATCAGCAGCTCCCATTGTCGAGCGACACCTGGGTCATACAATGGGTCCATAGGGATACGCAAGCTTACCAACTTAGGAATACGCAAGCTTTCCAACCCCGCGGGAAGTATCAGACGAAATACGCAAATGAGCGTAAGGGACAATCAGATAGTGAACCCTTTCCAGGCCGATGTCAGCGCCTCTCTTGTTACGCGCATTAAACAGATAACTTCTAAGTTTACTGGTTGTCGCCAACTGGTCGATCTGATTGCTCGTACGACATCGGTCAATTGAAACACAACTGACTGTATGGCGGACTCTATGCTCGAATAATATGCCACCAATGACGAGGCGAGGGAAGTTGTCGAACCATACTTTGACATTCAGATCACCCATCACGATCATAATGTCTCCTTTAGGAAGCCTCCCTTAAACTGTTTTTAATGGCTCGTAGAAATCATCTTTCTTTACTATATTGGAAGTCTTCGTTGGTGTGTAGCATTGTAAAATTGTAATGCTCCTTAACCTGGACCGGAACCTTGTAGTTAGAAGTTTATCAGAAACCGGTTTCAGGGCAAGAGGGCACCACTTGCGGTAAAAGTCAGGTGCAACTCGAATTCGCGTTTGCGACCACTTGTCACAAGAAGGAGAAGAGTACTCGCCAGGGTCCCACCATCTTAGTTAGCTTAGGCCCAGAACGTCCAGCGAGCATTCTGAGGACCTTCGCTCACGTTGCTGCACATTCCACAAATCAACTGTAGTCCGCTTTCAATAGCTAAAGGTCGTTGCCCGTAAAGTTAGCTACTTTGCGGAGCGTTGTTGACGTTTCGGCAGCAGAAAAGTTTCAAAATTTGGAGGTTGCTAGCCCACAAATTTCTATCCCTTTTAGTCGTCTCTTACGATATGAAGGAACGACTTTGATTGTATTCTTAAGGGGGTCATCCCGTGTGAAGGCCATTTTTTTTGCCCTTTTTTGAAAAATTATTTTGAAGGACTGGATAAAGATAGAAACGTGATTTTTTCAGCATATGTTTATTGATATCTCTAGTATATGTGATAAATTTTTCAGCTTGATTTCTTAGCTAATTTTCGGAATAGGAGTTAATTTATGTACCCATCTCCAAAAAAAGGTGTTTTTCTGCTGCCACGCTGGAGGGCGCTGTGTTCATCTGAGGGAAAAAAACTAAACGGCATTTTAATGTGGACAATATTCCACGGTCCGCAAACTAGGATAATTAGAAAATGTTAAAAGCTAAATTTTTGGTGGGCTTTTAAACTTAATTTTTTGGATTTTGGTGTTTTTTTACGGCTTTTTTTATGAATAAAAAAAAAACTACCTGTCCGATTGCAATTATCCTAGTTTGCGGACCGTAGAAATATGTACTAAAGAAGCCGTGAAAATTTCAAAGAATTTGGTTAGATAGATTTTGAGCTATGGTGGCAGCCGATTTTCAAGATGCAGTTTCGAGAAAAACGCATTTGAAAATTTAACTGTGATTATCAACAGTAAAATTTTAGCTCACCATTAATCTGCTATACCTGGTCCATAGAGAGCACCCTCCGTTTCTTCAAAAAAGTCTTGTAAGGCCGATTGTTGCTCTCTGGTGTCAATTGTGGCTCTTTTAGAGAGGTCAGTCGATCGTCGTTCGGACCGCCAAATTCGCGCTTCATTACGGCGGTCGCCATAAACGTGATATATGTGACGAACTTGACATCCCATTGTCACTAGGATTTTAAGAATGCCATTGAATCCTTCATTGAAAACAATTACAGCCAGAAAAGTGGCTATTTCTACGACCTTGGCCCCAGAATGAAGGTGTTTAGGAGCGAGGGTTCAGATCAATGCATTCAACGACTCATTGTTATTCTGGGTCTCTGCTCCTAAACATCTGTTCAAGAGATCATCTCGTGACAAATCTTCGTAGATTGGTTTGATGACTGTTTGAACTTCTTCAGTCAAAGGTGCCTTCTCATGGTGAAAACTATCCAGTTCTCCTTTAGCTTCCGCTTGGCGCCATTTGCACCAACTGTCCTCGCCTGCTGGACAAATTTGATGCTGAGGATTTTCGTCCGTAGAACATTTATGGAAGAAAGTTTCCCAAATTTCTTGCTTCATTCCTTCTATCGAATTTGCATGTCGACGAATAGCTAGCCCAGAAAATGTAGTTAGGTCCTTATCAGTAAGTTTTGCAGCCCCTTTTCCACCAATGCCTTGGTGATTCTTCTTTGCATTTCTAAGCCGCGTTCCCATTCTTTTCTCGACATGTCCTACGTATTCCTTTTTTACTACTACGTATATTTTATTATTTGCAGAAATTTGCAGAAATACCGGAGAAAACTCCAGCAAATCCAACATATTATACGATATACAAAACTTGTCGCAATTGGAACATCCATGTTCATGCTTGCTAAAAGTTTCTTTCCTGATGTTGATGCGAAGTCCTTTTTCTTCTCTGATAAGTATCGATTCCCATGAAATACTCGTTTTTTAGTGCGAGCATGACGTTGAACGTTAAAGCGATCTCCCTTCGTACGATCCATTTAAAAAAATCACTGAACACACAAACAGCACAATACTTACAACAAAATATAACTGAGTATAACTTGAAAGCCTTTCAGTGCTCACTCTAGACTGGATTATCCTTTTTATTCCAAACAGCAAATAAGTTTAGACAATTGATTGGTTCTTCATCTTTTTATATTTATACCTGTGTTCAAATTTATAAGGCTCAGGTAAAAAACTAACAGGTAAAACAAGATTCGATGCTCTTTTTCATCGAGTACTCTAGCCGCGGCTGCAAACTCCTTACCTGTTTAACCCTGTAATTTCTGAAGGACTCGGAATATCGGAAAATCCCTTTGCCCACATATTCTCCACTATATATAGATACAATTCATGCAAAAAAAAAAAAATCGATTTCTCCAACCCGACACACGGGATGACCCCCTTAAGCCTCAACTCACAGGGTATACACTGTTATCTTGAAATTCGATATTGAACCCCGATAGGCTTGTTAATATAACGGCAATTTCGGTAAAGGAAAAAGGACTACGAGTATGGAACCTGGAGCCTACAATACCTATTTAGAACACTCAACTACGAATCATGTTCGTCAGCAAACCACTTTACCTGCCACGGACTATTCTGAAAATAAAAGTGCATTCAGGAAAGCATACTTCAAAATGTATAAAACTTAGATTTAGCGTGTCCATTATTACGATTGCAAGACGTGAACGTGAAACCATACTGGAGAGCAAAAATCAATGCTTTTGAAAGTCAAGTCGTCAGGAGAATCCTAAACACAGTGAGGGTGGATTTCGGATGGCCAATGGGATACATCAGTGAGTTACACTTATTATACGACGAACAAAAAGCCGCAATTCATATTAGGATTGGAAAGCTCCAGGCCCATGCGCCTAACTAAAGGCAAGTTGAAAATGAACGGTCTTCAAGAAAACCCCGAAAGAGATCTGAGGATTCAGTTGACATCGTAAGTCATCTGCTACACAGTTTCCGAAATTGGTCACTGGACCAAGGAGAATAGAGACAACGAAATTCAGATATCAAGGACCGATATCGAACTGTACCGTCAAAGAAAACGATTGTTTCTGTCCTTGCGGGGGCTATCCATACCCTGATCTCCAGTCCGCAGACACACAAGGTTGAGATCAGCGAGAAAAATTTTATCCTCTACCCTTCAATATGAGATCCCTCCAATATTCTTCTGAGATAGAGCCGAAAAAATGTTTTAAATTAGGAATAACACCACCTTTAATATTGGTGTGGAGCCCATAGACCCTCTCAGGCAGCTTTGAAGGATTGGAATCAGTTTTTTATCTTATATCTCTTATCTCTTGAAGCTTGCAGATACAAAAGGATAAGACACATAAACTATGATAAAATTCTAAAGCTTACCAGTAGTAGGGGGCAACTTCGATTTCCGCCATTTCTCCTTACCTTAAATTGAACACCTGGAAGTCCAGAAAAGGTTATTGATATTTTTGGAACTATTGTCGCATCTGGAGTCCTTGCAAACAGAAAGTTATTGTATTATCGAATGGAAACTCTTTCACTTACTCGAAAAATTCCAGGAAACGGTGAGGGCGTCCCGATGTTTCCTTTCTACTATCCCTACTTTAGTGGAAGCATCTCTGAATTTAAGAAATGGTTCAGTACATCGCGTTTTAATTCAATCTCGTTGATCAATGTATTGAATATCTCAATAATAAATTTCAATTATATTCCAAAATGCGACATGAAAGATATTGGTACCTTCACTACTGATGAAACCCTCCAGATATTGATGCATCAGCGAAATTCAATCATATTTACATATTTCTCAATTAACGAAGTCTGTCGCGAAGCGTGTTCAAATGCCGATAACAGCGCTTATTCCCTATCTTTATCCCATTATTCCTACCTCCCAGTTAAACTCTTGCACGCCATCATCACTTTTCCCATCCACCAGCCCGCCCAGGACGCCCAGCCCATTCCATCTTCATCATAATCATCAGACAACATAGAATTGTTGTTCACTCCAAAAAAAAAGAAAATAAAAACTCCTTTAGTCCTTGATTGGTGTGGCGATGAAACCCTCTTCTCACTTCTCCTCGGACTCACACCCCTGGAAAATCACATGAAATTACAGAGTTCGTCGAATCAGGAAAAAACCCCAGGAGTAGTCTTGTAGCTCGTTCGAATTAAAATCTCCAAGGATAAAATTTGAATATCAGGACAAATAATCGGATACTGAACGATGTACACACCGGGCTCGGGCATGGAGCGGGAAATGAAATCCCGGAACTGGGAAAGGGTGTTCTTTTTTTCTGCCTATACTGCGAAAACGTGTACGGCAAAAAACGCGCTAATGTACGTTGAAACCGAACCAACTCGTCCTGTGCATCAATGATGGCTGTGAATGTTTAACGGCAATGATGAAAACCGCTTATCAGACTTTGTTTCGAAAGGTGGAGGGCAACCGCCGAACTCTGGATCGTTTTCTCCACTCCGAAGGCTCCTTTTCCGAAAGGAAAACTCACTTTTCAATGATTAGTAAACACAAATACACGCTCCTCTAGTTGCGGTTCGTGCGAACTGCACGGCGGACCGGGCTGGCGGCGAGGAATTATGAAATTCCGCAGTCGTTTCGTAATTAAAAAATCCTTTCAGCACTTTTTTACATTTTCCAACTTTTCCATACAAGTTGGGCTTAGCGCGTGGATGTGGGGGAATGAGAAATTGATTCCGTTGCTGACTTTTCTCATTATCATCTCGGAGTGCGATGGATGATTGGGGTTGAAGCAAAGAATGGTTTTCCGTGAAAAGATGCCTGCATACATACGTATAAGGGTATTGTGAAAACGATGCCAATTTCATTATGTTTATTTGCAGTAATGCCAGGGTGTTTTCGAGGAAGGACTTACAAGTTTCGACCGTGACTGCCTGCGACTAATGCTATTTTTGAGACCCTACAAGCACATTTACCACCTCATTTCGAATAGGATTCAGTCGAATTGAAAGCACAAATCTATGTATATATGAGCAAAGACGATCAAATCTCAGAAGTTAAAGCCATTTACTTCCTAGAAAATACGTATTATTTCCAGTTCAATGATCACTCATTTTCCTCATTCTGAATGTGTCTTCTTTGGAAACACTTTAACTAATTTCCGAGGAAAGTAAGAGAGTCCCTCATAAATCTGAAGCCGACTAATATCTACGAGTAGCATATGAGTTGGAATATATCCAAAAATTTCAAACGAGGGAACACTCTTCGGAGGTTTACAACTGTTAACTCGAAGGACTCAAAGATGTAAGATTCTGCGAGGATATTAACAATGTGGGATAACGAAAACATTGCAGCCAAAGAGCCAAACTACCTTAGCGAGCATGACAGGAAAGTTGAGAGATACCCGATTCTGGCCTTCTATTAGCTCAGGGTGGACATAACGGAAAGGTGTCGTGGAGTTCACAAATAATTCTTGGCTACTTTTGTCCAGTAATTGAAATAATTTATTATTCATAAAACATAATTATAAAACAATGACAGTTTGATTATATAAGCATCTAATTAATAAATAAACTACGGACGAGTCAGTAAGTACAGAAGAGAAGAACTTGACTGAGCTTCCTTTTATTTCATCACTTCTCACTGACTTTTTACTTCCCGATTTCTTGGCCAGCCTCGTGACTCTCACCCGGCTATCCACAGGTAGGCAAGCCACTCAGGCGGTGAATTGCATCGTCTCCGTTCGGAGCCCGGATGAATCCGTGTTAATTAGCTTGTGTCTCCTCCACACTACCCCACCCCCAGCTGATACCGTGCTTCAGCGACAAACCCGACTCCGGCCTGCCAACTTTAGGGGCGCCGATCAAATCTCACGCGCCGTGCACCCCCTCTCCTCGGAACCTCAGCTTCGGAGACAAAAGACTCTAAACTGGACACGGAGACGTTCTTCGCCCTGCCGCCGACGTCAAGCCAAAGGAAGCACTTCATATTAGCCCTTATATGGCTTCCAGGACCATCCACGCAAACCAAAACGTGTATGCAGACATTCAGGTCTCTGTGGGTGTCAGCCCTCGTCGAAGAATGGCGCCCGGTGGCATTTAAAGCCCAGGAGAATGCCCAACTCTAAGAACGGGGTAGACTCGAACTGCATTCCCTGGTCAGTAATGACTTCGGCCGGAACTCCAAAGCGTGGGGCTTATTCACGACAAAGGCCTTGGTGCATGATTGTGCGGAAATGCCAGCCGAAGGTATTGCTTCAAGCCACCTCGTGAACCTATAGATGATTGCGAGGCAATACTTGGAGTCATGCGAATCTCACAAGGGGTCAATAATGTCGATGTGGATCGTGTGAAAACGCTTTGTAGACCAAGGAGATTAGCGTAGCTCTTTCTGTACTTGCTTGTTGACTTTACACTTTTGACACGCGATGCACTGTCCGAGCGAGGAGTTAACATACTCATTCATTGATGGCCAGAAATATCTACTAGTGACAAGCCGATTCATTCTTCAAATGTCTGGATGCGCAAGATCGTATATTGCATGGAATACATCCTTGCGAGAAACGGCCGGAATATATGGCCTAAGTCCCTTTTCAGAGGTCTCGCAGACTATTTCGGAAACTGAGCCGCAAGGGGAAAACTCTAGAAATTTGTATTTCGAGTTGTCTCTGAGGCTCTGAAGCGCTGCGTCATCCTTCTGTGCCTCGGTGATTGCCGAAAATTCGACCGTGGCAGGGATTTTAACCTCTGAAACGCGTGACAAAGCATCTGCAATTACATTATTTTTGCCGGACACATGTTGGATGTCCGAAGTAAACTGGCTTATTAAACTCAGGTGCCGGAGTTGGCGAGGGGACGCTTTGTCGGGTTTCCGCTTAAACGCGAAGATAAGAGGCTTGTGGTCCGTGAACACTGTGAACGGTCTGCCCTCTAGGTAGTATCGATATCCTTATTGCCGTGTACGCGGCTAATAGCTCACTGTCATAGGTGCTATAGTTCTGTTGAGCTGTATTAAATTTTTTAGAAAAGAAACTCAGCGGCTGCCAGATTTGGTACACTACCTTAACCGTCTTAGGTTTTGAGAAGTCTATGATGGCCTGAACCTTGTCTGGATCCGGTTGGATTCCCTGAAGGGAAATTATGTGGTCTAAAAACTTCGCCTTCAGTTGAAGAAATTTGTACTTTTCAACGTTAAGTACAAGACGTTGAAAAATGCATTTGGAATGTTCCAAATGGTACGCCTGATGATCGTGAAAACACGGCAGTTAACGAAGTTATGCCCAAAGTCATGAATGACTGGTATAGGTTAGCGATCTGTAATGGTCTGGGCATTCAGAGAAAATATGAGAGCCAGTAGTGCGGATGTGGTACTATGCATCATGCTTAGCTGGCTGCGAGAGACTACTTTCGGTGGTTATGTTCCTGTATCTTTGAAGAATCGCACGAATCCGAGGGTCGGCTACCTCTTCAAACATGATCGAAAGATTGATAGTAGAGCAGGTGGCAAGTTTTCCTGAAGACCTGAGCGAAGTTACGGGATCTATAAGAGACCTACTCTGCGGATCCACTAGCAACCTATTATGGCCTAGAAAGTCTGCGCTTAATATGGGAATACTGATGTCCGCTACTACGAAACGCCATGAGAACGTTCGTCAAAGTTCCAGACTTACGTCCACTTGCCTGTAGCCGTAAGTATATATGGTTCTATATGGCATAGTCGCCGCTAGTTTGACTTGTTGCGGGAGAACTGAGACGTCTGCGCTTGTGTCAGGTAATAGCGCTTACTCAAAGGATCGAAAATTGTTAAGCGGCGTCGAGCTGAGTTCTGGCCGGCACCGGAGCTCTCAACGAGTTTAGTTTTTTGAAATCGTGAACGAGCACGGGCTGGCACATCTCTTTGCTTTGTCACCAAAGATGCTGTGGTACCAGCAAATTGCAAGACTCGTTGAAGACCCCGACGCTCGACTATCCGATCACTCATTTCGGTTGACGGACCGCGAACGAGTTCGCGACCTTCCACCCGAATCCAAAGCTCCTACTATTGCCATCAGTTTGGAGACTCAGTTCAATAATTTGGGCCGTGGCACGGGGCGTGCGTGCACCTCGTGGATTTTGTCTGCAGTGTTTTCTAACACCTCCAAAGATCTGGAGTCCGCATAGGCTAAGATGGCCTGGGTGCTTTCCAGTGGTCGCTGCAACCACAACGACTTCAGAAGCTCACCAGCAACCTTGTCCCCGCCCAACTGCTTTATCTCACGTAGCAGTTGGCTCGGGGAGCGGTGGCCTAAGGTGAGTTCCGTCAGCGACTGATTCAGTTTTGCCGACTCACTTACCGACAGTCACTTGGTGAGAGTGCCCTTTAACTTCAAGTAGGAACACTCCTCCAGAGCACGTGATTAAATTTTGTGGCATCAGTAGTGATGCCCGCGAGCGCGAACTGCGCTTCCAATTGCCGGAACCAGGCCTCGAAGATACGTCGCCAAAAGGTGGGGTGAGGGGGGGGGGGGGGCTCTGTGACCAGTCCAGTTCCTGTTTTAACTCTGACTAACCAAGGAAAGGGTCGCTTAGCGGATTTTGAATGCACTTCTTGGCTTCGTAGATTTTATAAGCCGAACTGGTTTCGCTGGAATATGAAATAGTAATAATATTTTGCACAGTGCTGAATATTTAATGATGCAGTAACCCTGCTTGAAGTCAATAAATATTTGGAAGAAGTCGAAATTATACTCTCTATAAAAGGATCGTTGACGGTTTCATCCAGTGCAGACCTGATTGGACGCTACTTCACTTTTGCCCTAAGAGAACTGAAAGAAACTACTTTGTTTGTCTTAATCTAAGGTTAGGTAAGGTAAGTTAAGACCTAACATAACTTAAATCTTACAAGTTTCTTTAATATCTACCGCTAAAACCGCTAAATTAAAACGGGTTTGGGATTTGGTGATAAGGCATAGGGATCTGAAAGCACTATTTTCATTTGAAGAAATTAAGTGCGTGGGGCAGACAGAGTTCACCGTTGCCATTCGATTGGTGACTTCATTGATGGTTGAAATCGGGGTATTGCAGATTTTAAGGGACATTGCAGAGATCTCCCTCTACATTTTCGGCACAAATCGGATGTTTCCATGAAAGAGAATGGTTTCACATTTCTGATGGTTTTGAGGATTGTTTCCATTTGGAGCAGTATTTATTAAGCTCATCTAATTTAGAATTCAGACGAACTTCACCTATCAAGATGTTTTTGGTGGAGGTATATATCAGACCGTCGAAATATTCCGACGAACAAATTTATCAAATCGACGGCAACTTAGCGTAATCAGTCAGGTTCTCTTATCTTTTAGTATCACTTTTCTATAGTCTTCCTGCAGACCTGTCAAGAGGCAAGTGGGAAAGGGGGGAGGGGGGATTGGGGGAAGCGCTTCCCACGGGCGTGGATGTTTCTTGGGGGTCCAATTTCTGGGAACAAGGGATAAAAGGAACAAAATTTTCTCGCCGTCTAACTTTCATACTGGGCTCCGTTTAAGCATAATTTTGACCGCAGGCCCGGGTTTTACCTCTACGATCCTGTCTACCAGATTAGCAGATGCTTGCTCTCTTTTCCATCAGTGAGTCATTCTAGTAGTTTAGTTACTGTCCTCTTCAATTTTGCAAGCTTGACTGACCGATTGAGACTGGTACTTGACCTTCTGAGAATCTGATTCTGCAAGAAAATATCATCGACGTCTATGGGTACCTTCCGATGCCGATCATAGCAAATCAATATACTAGCTCTGTATTTTCTCCGAGTCTAAGCGCTAGTTCCCGCCTTTCAAAGCGTATGAGTTCACCATCTTGTCAAGAACAGTTTTAAAAGCTGCCCCTGCTTGGTTATTCTGTTCTACATGACCCGTGCAGCTCGGGTTCATGTCCTTTCTATTGTCCTTCATACTTTCCCTGGATAATTTTTTTTCTTGGCAATTATCAATCACAGGCATTAAAGCAAGAGTCCGGGTCTTTCTCCTAAATGAAAGTGGAGGTTTAGTCTATTCCCATTTTAAATAAACTCTCATGGTATCAGAGGCGCTAAGGTAAACTTACTACTACTTTGGAGCCAATCAATTTGTTACGCACATTGAAAGAGGATGGACCGATTTGAAACAATAATATTTAATTGAAATTTCGCTATGGAGAAGGATACGAAAACGATGTTGTGGGAATTTACTGAAATCTTTCAGCGATAGGACTTAAAGGGAAGCTCACCTAGCGGTCATTACCACAGTTTCGAAATTCCAAACCATAACTATGGTTGCAGCCTGGCTTGTATGCCTCGTTTACTATGAAAATCTGAAGCAATTACTCGCTTTTATGCCATTATTTAATCTCCTTAGCAGCTTCAAATCTTTTGGGTTAAGCTGCCAGACGGTCCTCTGCATTTAATATTTTCGCAATTCTAATAAGGTCTCTTTATGTAATGCGGCCTTTTCTTATCGCCAATTTCACATAATTTGAATGAAAATGTCGCAATCGAGTAAACATTGGGTGCACCAGGTCTGGAAATTTATAGCGTGCCAACTAACTAGCTAACTCGAGAGGAAATCCATATCAAATCAACGCCACATTACTCCCGGCCACAGGCAATTTATGAACCTCTCCAACTGCTCCTACTGTCTTTACGGATTAAAATTGAATTTCGTTTGGGAAAACTAAAATTTTATTTGTATCTTGTTTTCCTGCAGCTCATTGTTGATTTCTCCTCGTCCGGATGGAATAAACACGGGTAAAGGTATGGTTCGTACGTACTGAAAAACTGTGTGATTCAAAAAACGGTTATTGTTGCTATTAACGAACAACCATCATGTGGTTTTCTATTGTTTTTCGTGACGATGTCACATTGGGAGAGGTCTAGATGGCGCCATTGATATCAGGGTACCGGATGCAGGGACCTTCGCTCCAGTCGCAGGCTCGATGCACCCAAGGAAAAATAACTCAAGACACAATTGAAATGGTCCAATAATCGAAATCTGAGACTTCCATAGTTTATTGCATTTCCCATGTCTTGTAAGTGGCTGTCGTTGATTGTCGCAGTTGTCGTCGCACAGTCGTTGCTGTTGTCGTTTGTGCTCGACGAAATGAACACCAGAAACAGGGAAAGATGTTGTGAACATTTTGAAAAAATTGGATTTGGCACGTCATTAAAACGGAGTTGTAGGGACTCCCTGTGGTTACATTGTTTCACTCAAATTGTGGCTCAATACGACTAAGGATTATGTTTGAGGCTCATTTTAGTGGAAAGCTATTACGAAAACTAACAATTAATTTTTGAAGAAAAAGATTGATTACACTGGGTCAGGCTAGTGTTATCCTTTCTGGTATCCTATTTATATGGAATGAAGTTTTAGGTTCTTCTAGTACACGCCAGAAATATTAGCAAAAAAGTGGAGATTGTTCAGAATGATGATAATCTGGGACTGGGCATTCGATTCCTTAAAAAGGAAGAAATACTGAAACTAATCCAAAGCCTTATGAGAAAAAAAACGTCATGAACTGTCTGGAAAATGTTACAAAGAAATATAGTAACAAACTGAATGCGCTTTCTATATCTTTCGAGTCAATATAGCACCAAAGTGTCCTTGAGCCCGAAAAAAATTACCATCAGTATCAGGATTGGTAAGAATTTCCACAGAACAGCGTACCGACATACTGACACTGGGGGTGTGAACATCATACCAAAAACAATTTTGTATAAATTCAGTTCGGTACTGTCAATAGTAGAACAACGACGTCTTTAGTGCCTCATTATCGACATGTTTGGTAGGAGACGTTTTCGACCGCAATTTTCAAGAATAAGAATAAATTATCGACAACCGGTGGATAAAGTATCGCCAGTAGGATTCACTTAATTTTCATCTCAATAATATGATGTTTTTCATCGGCACAAACACGTGCGCAAAAGAAGAAAAGATGGTGACAAAAGGTCTGAATTTGGACAACACCCAATTTGAGCATGCGGTGGAGAAAGACAATTTTGTGTACCATTAAGAGAAATCACGAAATGTTAGGCTTAGGGAAAAGTAGTTTGGTTTTTATTGGTTTGCCAAATTCGCCGTTTTAAGGCGCAGTAGATTTGGTAGTTACTTTTTGGAAACGTGCAGTCTGAAGGCCAGTTAACATGACATTTGGACATCAATATTATATTATGGAATCTATGCCGTAGTCCAGATAATTAGGTTGGATTTTTTTTGCGGTCTGGTCTGATTATGCTTCAGGTTAAAATTGCATAATTCGGTAAATCCTCACACGACCGCACGCTGGAAACCGCCTTCGTACAGGCCAAGAGTATGTAGGGCCCGGCTGGGAGTAGGCTCACCCAACTGAGGAGGATCTGCTTGTCTGCTAATCATGGGTCAGGACGAGCTGCTGGCATCCAACCAGGAAACAGTAGCCGTTGAGAGTAGTACATTCGGTGCCAGTCATAGTACCGCTGAACTGAAATCAACTGCAGGGACTTCCTACGGACTAGTGACTTCTAGCGTGGAATCGACTGTCCTCAAGTTGGGTGTAGCAAGTACCAGATATAGTACTCCTAATCCGAAACCCTCGACGTCGGGGGATCCCTCGAAAGTAAAAACCGACAAGAACGTCGGTGACAGAAACCGACTAAGAAGCAAAGGTCCACCGGTATCCTTCTCAAGAGTCAGTACCAGAACGCCATGCATATTCTCGGCAAGATTGCTAAAAATAAGGAAGCCGGTACTGTGGACAAGCGGGATGAAAAAGAAACCGGTAAATACCAGGCGATTGTTGAGGAATGTAGTAAAAAAATCCCTGGCAGACGAGCAGACGGCGAAGCACACCGCTCTGAAACACAATCGATCTCAAGACGAATGGAGGGTAGTCTGGACGACACGCTTAAACTCATCCTTCACTTGGTTTCCAATCATAGGAACATAGAGGGGAATGGTGGGTGCTTTTGGCGTCAAGCATGATACTGTATCATGGTCGCGATGGTCCTTTTCCGAGAGATTTTTGGAATTTTACTGTGAGAGAAGTGTTCACAATTTAATAAGGCGGTAAAATTTTAGTAGCCTTTGAAGTACAAACAGTAATAAAATTGGCCAGTTTGAAAAAAGTGATTTTGAGAAAAACTCGTTTAAAATTTGAAGCTTCCTAGAAACCTAGTGGAGAGGGACACAAAATTTGCCTTAAAAGCCGTTTTCCATTTCGAAACTGGTAAAATCCTCTTGGTATCTTATTCAGAGATACCTGAACTTAAAATATATCCGAAAAAAATTGGTTTCTTTGAAAGTGTCACATAAGAAGACTGTCGCAGCATCCACTGATTTCAGATGGCGAAGGTCCACAATCTCCGCTAAACGGCGGGGGGGGGGGTCGATTTAGGAGCTGTAAAGCCGGACTATGCACTAGACTGGGCATACCTTACAATTAGCATTATAAAAGTTTCGGGGAATAAGAAATCGACAGGCATGTAAAAGGTCCTTTGGGTACTTCAACGAGATTCTTGGTTGGTATGGGCTTCCTCTGAAGATTTTAAAGTCGCGGTGTTAGGAATTTGTGGCATAAAAATGGCACACAGCGCTTCTGCCCTGGCCCTGACGGTTTGTCAGTCAACTTTTTTTAAAAACCTGGGTATTTAACCCAAAAACGAGGGATCCGTGGACCACATGAGTGAAAGTAAATTGTTTCCCAGGTGGTCCGCTCCGTCATCAAGTCGGTGCATACTTAAGACTCAACAAGAAAATTCACTTGGGCCTGGTTTAGGTCTGAACTTACGACGGATTTGCGATCATATATAAATGGAGCGATTACCACCTGTCTCTACTCCCGGGCACACCGCAACACTAATAGGGCTCCTTGGAGTGGCCACTGAATCCTAGGTAGGTAGGTATGCGCGGGCATTAAGGCCTTGTACTCAGCGACGACATCCTCCAGGCTGGTGGGACAGTGCAGAGACACGTTGAACGATCTGGGCGGTATGCTCAAGGTCACCCTCTTCTGGGTGCCTGGCCATAGAGGGGAATAAGCGGGCTGACGGATTGGCCACTCGAGATTCTGATCTTGGCAGCCCTTCGACGGCTGCAGTCGGTATCCCGCTAGCGGCAGTGAAGAACGGAGTCTTAGATGGCGAAGGCTTACCACCTGTGCCAAGTCAAGGAGGATTTGCTTATAACATAGCCCGATCAAGAGAGCTCCTGTACCAGAGCCGTGCAAATGTATTCAAAATTACGATGGTCTGCACGGTGCTCTGGTCGATAGCGGACCATCCCGCCAGGCTCGGCATACCCTACAATTAACATAGAGAAACAAATGTTTTGCAAATTTTTCTTGAGTCTTAAAATGGTGGATTCAAGGAAAAGAAAAGTTGTCAGACGATAAACACAAAACTATAGATTGAAAAAAAATCTCTGCTTGTGTTTCAGATCAACCGTATCTGCGATTTGCAGCGAAGCATCGACTCATCTTGTTTCGGAAGGCCTCTTTTCGAAATGGTGTGGTGCGTAAACTGAGAATTTTTTTATAAAAAGTTATTATTTTTTGTACTTCAAAGGCTAATAAAATATTGAACACTTTTCTCACAGTGAAATCCCAAAACCCCTCGGAGAAGACCGTCAGATGAGAACACCCCTTAATTAATCCGAGTAGATTCCAGACCTTACAGTATCATGTAGGGCGTCAAAAACACCCACCATTCCCTCAATGTTCCTGTGGTTGGGAACCAAGTGAAGCATGACTTTGAGCGTGTGGTCCAGACTACCCTCCACTATCTCACCAGCAAGAGGAGGACGCCGGCATGGAATGCAAAGCTTTAAAGCTGTCAGTTTAGAATAACTGCGTTATATTTGGGGCTCGGATTATACACCAAACATCGACATGCCTTCACTTCGCCGGTACCTCCACTTGGAAAACATCGGCGAACCTTGGAATACACTAGTAAATCTTGGTAGACTCGCACACCGACTCTGTGGATTATATTTGGATCTTCGGTAAAGAGTACTGCAACACATTGCCGGTCTCAAACACTTTCCTGGTTGGAAAGCCCACAGAAAATTTATCTTGAAGCTTACGTGCGCTGTATTGCATTGGGAATGCCTACAGTTTCCGAAGCGCTTCAGCCATGATGCTTTTATGATCGTAGCACTTCCCTGTCGAACTTCCGGACCCATGTAGCCTTAGAGTAGTGCACGTTACAGCGTATATATGGTGTTCCAGGGGGGGGGGGGGGGGCTGTAGAAATGCATTGAGGACATCTGCCATGTAGGACTAAGGGCCCAAGTAGGAGCTACGCACGTAGTTCTTTGAATGCTATTAAGCTTGGCTCTGTTGTATTTCTTGCTGAGCGTCCGCTATGACACCACCGAACCGTATGTTTGTGTTGGAGGAATCACGGCTGTGTACATCCATCAAGGTCCTCTTGCACATCTTGAAGGTGTGGAAGGCTACACATTGAATTTGACTCCCTTGTCTCGGCAGTAAATAGCATCAACTCCATTTTGGTTGGATTTTCACCGACTCCGCAGATTGCGGCCTCTCCCAATGCGCCTTCCATTTACTCACACTCATAACGGTGCGAAATATCCCTGACACCTAATATCACCAAGTCGTCGACATACGCTACCACCTTCAGCCTCTCCTATTCAACATCTGCAGAATTTCTTCCATCATTATCAACCAGAGCTTCGTCTATGTGCCATTGCTTTTAACTATCAAAGGATGATGGGTTGCGACTTCCAGTTTTATGTTTTTAAATTCTTTCGTAATTCTGTGGATGCTCAGCACTCATCGAAAATTGTCACCAGCATTGATACCCAGAAAAATTGATTATATTTCTGACATTTATTCATTTATTGATATTTTCCCCAAGGACTTCGCGATCAAATGTTCATGGATGGATTAGCTAGTCAGAACAGAAGACGGACATTGCCTATAAAATAAACTGGATTAGTCAGTATCAAATAATATAAGACTCGCTCCTTTCTTCACTGGAATAAAGTTGTGTACTTCCTACCGACGCAAAAATAAATTGTTTTTGAAGTACCAACTACTGTTTGACATCATCCTACACTGCTTTATCAACATCTGACTTTACCGTTTACGCAGCATATGCAGCATTTCAACAAAGGGTACATCTAGAATTCTTAAAGCGAATTATACATACGACAAATTAGTGGTTACAAGAAAAAACGCAGTCGTTTTGCGGTTATTGCTTCGTCCGAGGGAAATGCCACCGAGTACAGGTAAGCCTCAGTTGGATCCAGTAGATCCCTGGAGCACCAACCATTGAAATGTAGTCAGTCTGGCGACAGTCTCAGGCGTACTAAACCTCAGTTGGGCTTCTCGGTGTACGGTCCCTTCAGGTAAGGATCTTTACCCTCAACCAACGAATAAACCCTTGATTTGTGCACGGGACCGATCTCCTTCCCGTGGAAGTGTTACGTCCCCAACCCATAAAATAAGATAACCGAAAGGTAACAGATTTTATTCCGGAGAACGGCGACTTCAAAGTTCAACTGTGCTGATTTTTGTTTAGAGATTGAGGAGTCCTAAGTCCACATCCACTTGATGTCAGACGAGACTAAATGGAGAGCAACATGATCCCACTCTTTATGTTCCATGGACTCCTATTTTTGGATTTAACACTCAAAGCTCAAAAATTAAAAGAAGGACGAAGATGACTACTGTTTCTTACCAGAGCAAAAGCAACTCATCACACGCTGCCTCACCTCTGCCCCCTTACGTTGGATATAATTCGCACCTTTGTTGTGTTTTGCGAATTATAAACTGGAGCGTATAACTCCTATGAGACGCTTTGGTAACGTTGCTACCAGCACAGAGGTGAGGGATAGGGATGATGAGTTGCCACTGCCCTAGTTTAAAGCCGCCTTCGTCCCTCTTTTAAGCTATGGTTTTTGGGTACCTTGAACTATCATCGGAACTGATTCGAAGAAGAAAAGGACGTACAAAAACACATATCTTTCCAGATCTCTTCCCCTTGATACTCACTCCGTTGCCAGCATAGTGAAAACTTGTCACGTTGCTGTTTTTGCGCATTTGGTTCCATTCTTCAACTACAGCGAAGCGATTTTTTGATGCTTTGATTCTCTCCTCCCAAACAACCGACTGCGTATTTCTTTCGAAATTTACAAATCTATCGATCTCGGAGAAAACTGCTAACTTGAATACACCTTAAAACCCAATACATCCCGCGGAGTATTTTGAATAAGATATTTAAATTATTTTTCAGAAATCAATGAGTGGTAGTGTCTTCTGCTTTTTGTGGAGGCCTCGGACGCAGTGTCGCTTGGAATCTAATGGACGTGATTATTAAATCGTGGTTAACTCTAATCCTTTTTCTCGTGACCGACCACGGTGTGGCAGAAACACGTCAATGGTCTTGGAGCTAGCTTTGTACGTCTTTGCAGAATGCTAAGGAATAAATAATATTTTTTTTAGGCAGCAGGCACGTTTTGATAGACGACTTCGTAAAACTAAATCTTAAGCGATTACATACTTCTTTTCGTGCACGAGCATTCCCTTGTTCGGATGGGCTTTATCTATTAAGTTCAGCTGTTGAACTCAAACAAGTTTCCATCCGGACAATAATAAAGCTAGTTCACAGCATGTGCACCCGCAATAATTCCCTTTAGCCTGAAACAAGCGTTGGAATTGCAGTTTGTAATATGTAACATAAATTAAAACTAATCGACAACAATAACCTAGGTTGTTTCAAAATATTAATGAGTGTTCCATAATGATGATAAAATATTTAAGAGATTTTTGATGGGGAGTGAAAGCTGTTTATTTAGGCAAAGGGTAAAAATGGCAAAAGAAAAATGATCATTTTAGAATTTAAAATGGATGAATATCTAAATGGCAAATAGGGTATTAAAAGGAGAGTAATGGAGGTATTTACGGCAGTTAAGTAGGCGGATCGGACTTATGCTGCAACAAGGAAATAAATCTTTTATCAGTTTATTATGGAAAAAATGCTGAACGAGCTTTAGCTATATTTTACTTGTTGAAAGTTATTCCTTAATCCTCGGAAATGTTTGGCAATTGTATTTCATAGTAACATGAAAATGACGACCAATATCAGGAGGACCACTGTTGTTCTTTTCCTTGAAATCCATGATACATCCATCCAATTTGAACAAAATGATCTATCAATGAACCCCCACTTTGCCGCGTATATCATATTTCTGAGATATTGAACTGTGGAAACTGTGCCTGCAAATCTCCGCACCTCTATTTAAAATGCAGTATACCAACGCCCATAAAAATTGAGCTTTAGGTCCGATAGTTCCCCGTCCCAAATCAAAAGACTACTTCTGGAAGAAAAAAGGATTTTCGGCGAGTGCTCTAATATCTATGAGAATGAAGATCATTCCAAACATATTTGCAACCAAATCCTATATGGTTCCTACCAAACTCCCCGCAGGAATGCCGTCCTTGCTCTTCACGCGGTTAACTTCCTAATCAGACACATACAACCTTCTTATCACCTAGATCGATAACAGTAGAAGAGAACCTTCTTTATATGTATTAGGAGATATATCACCATATTCATTTTCTCATTCTCATCCCTCAACTCCTCTTACCCCTATAATAAAAAAAACCCAATATTCGCCTCTCCAATCGCCAAAGTATTGTCACCTTGTATAGGCGGTATTATCGTTCAAGTTAGAGAAAGGGAGCATTCTCGCATCCCTCGATACCGTTGTCGAGGAGGGTGCGTACATTCCAAAAGCTAATCATAAACCTATATTTTTTTTTTGAGAATTGCGGGGTCCTAAGTCCGCATCAGCTGGAACTTTAAAAATATTAGGCAATGACGGCTTTACGGTTTCTTACCAGGGCAGAGACAAATCGTCAGACGCTGCCTCACCTCTGTCCTGGGAGCAGCGTGACCGATGCGGCTCTTTTATTCCTCCCCTTCTATGACAAACATGGAATTCTCTGAGTCTATTCTTGAACCTGAGGACCATTTCCGGAAATAGGTATTGCTTTCCGAATAGCTTTCGCATGATAGGTTCACAAAATACAACCCTGCTATTCTGCAGCATTAAAAATTGTTGTCGGGCATGAACGTAATCGATAGGGAGTGCCACGAGTGTATTGAAGCATTTCATTTCGAGGCTGTAGTTGTATTTTTAGGAGCGTACTTATCGTTTACCGTCAATCCTATACCACAAGTGAGCCAAAAATTACTGTGTAGTTACTTTCTTCCAGAATAAGGAATTCAAATATCCCCAACCACCTTTAGACTGATAGCTAACATGGAGAAAATTTGCTAGAACATAAGCGCTGCTTGGAAAGGGGTAGCATCAAAGAAGGCTAAACGAAATTTCCGAAGAAAAAGTTACCCCGTTTCCACCAGAGAGCACATAGTGAACTCTGCCCTACTTTAGGTTTAGCTATCAAAGAACGCTGAAAACTCCAGAACCCGTAGTTTGTTAGTAAGTTCTTATATTCAACCCTGAAATACATAGAAACTCGTAACTATTTAAACAAACAATAACAATCACCATTACAGACGCCTACATACCCCATTCCAGCTCTCAATAGTCTGAGCTGAAGGAAATGAAGTTCTTTCTCTGCTTCCTTTCCGCTGTAGTCTCGTCCTTTCAAGTCTTGCAACAACGTATACACAACTTTTCCACCATACCAGAAAATGGGCGAAAAATTTGAAACATCTACGGAAAAAAATGTTACATTACAGCCCTGAGGGTGTGTTGCGAAATCTAAAAAAGAAACGAAACAAATTCTGACATGAAAGTTTGTTTCAACAACATCACCACCAAGTACAAGAACAACAATAACACGAGAAAGAATAACAAGAGCCAAACTTTGTTATAACAATAGACGTTAGTCGCACAAAAAAGGATACTTGCAGAAGCGAGCAAGAGCAGATATTCGAACATGGCCATTTCACTTTGGTAGCACAATAGAGCCGGCCGGTCATATAGTCACAATGCTCCCCACCATCAACGTCATTGTGTCCAAGAATATCCATCCCATCACGTGTAGATGTATTGTAGCAACATTATTATCCTGAATACAATATTTCTCGCTCCCCCCAAAGCATAATGCGGCCCCATGTATGGAACAAACTTGATAACTACCGAAAGGAGCTCCTTTGTACGACGTAGCAATCTGTTCTCGGTGCTTGAGTCCCAAGTATTAGTTTTTCATCCGCAAGTCTTCTCGTCCAGCTTTTTTCGACCGTCATATGAACTTTTATCTCCCAGGGAGGGTCCTGCTCCTGCTCAACACTCCAGGACGCAGATTCGAAATCTACCCATTAAGGTACGAAATGGGATTTCATTGTAAGATCTACAAAAGTATCTTCTTCTCCCGTTTTCATTAGTTCGCAAGGAGTAGGTAGTGCTGAGTTGGTTTGATTCGAAGATTATGACGGAGCTTTCAACCCTTCGCTTCTCAACGACGCGGTGTCAGAGAAGCCACGAGCAGTGTAAGCCACATTGTATGAAACAAAATGTCGATAAGGCATCTATACGTGTTCGTATTTTTAAGGAGATGTGCTGTTATAATAGCTCTTGCTGCTGCTCCAGAGAACACTAAGAAACACAAATACTCCACATGTGGTCGGGGCCTGGCATTGAGCAGGGCTTTGTTCAACTTGAAAACGCTCATGTAGACACTCTGGTCGAGCAAGTTTGTTGCATGTTACCCAATGGGGTGGCTCCGAGGGGGTTGCCCGCCATAATTGTATCCAACAAAAGTTCCAACTTTCTTACACTTCCAACAGGCAGGGAGCGAACAAGTTTACGTATCTTTTATCCCTGGATATATTGCGGTGTATTGTCAGATAGTGTTACAATAGTACACCCCGTGGCCCATCCTAGCTGTCGTCTACCCCGGTTGGCTCTTCAGACGCATCGGTAGCAGATTGGCGGGAAAATTTTGATGGCAGGTGGGTGGGCGAGCAGAGAACATTTTCTTGGGACATGCACCTTTTCACTGTCGTCCTTAAGAGATGTGTGGGGTTGATATTAAGTGGTGTCGCTTATTTTCAAGGCGTCGTCATGGGATTTCATGTCAATCCTTTTGTACGGAAAGAAGAGAAGAATTTGTTAGTGGATGAAAAATTGACTTCAACTGAGGTATGTTGCTTTTTGTATGGATGACATTACGCTGGGGCGCTAGGGGATTTGAAACGAAAAGAGTGGATTTGAAAAGGGAGCAAGATTTATTCTGTGTTACTTGGAATGAATGACGAAATTCACTTGTAATTAATATTCTATCCGTGATTCTTTGCATATACCAGATTAATTATTTGAAGAGTAGTAATCGGTAGCAATAAGAACAGTGGATCAATTCAGATATATGTCTGGGTATACTTTTATTCAACTTTCACGAACGACAAGCTAAGTTAAAGCTAATGTTAGTTAGGGGTTGTCACATCTAGGTTAGGTTTTGTTCAAGAAATGTGCAAGTCGAAGCTTTGAACATCTAGGTCTTTTGTCGTAAGATCCTTTGTACTACATCCTGAGAGTTCAATGCTTTCCTACTTCACTAGCTCATAGGTTTTTACGAATCTATGGACATCCACTGGATTTCTCATTGAAAAACATCTTTTCGAATTAGCTTCGTCTTCAGTCTGAAGAAACCGAGTTCACCGTATTTCTTAGTTATATTTGCCGTAGATAGTCCAGCCCCCTAGTCCCATTCTCTCCAGGCGATATTGATATAATAACCATTGGCGGGATAGTCTATTTGGATCAGGGTCTTGAAGCGTGTTAGAGCACCTAATTGGAGTTCCTAGCGGTACGGTGGATAGCATTGCACGCTGTCACCAGCAAGATTTGAACTGCGACCTTCCGCTAAGATAGCGTATCACTCTAACCACTTGGCCATCCGGACAGGCGATATTGTCATATCTAAAACGGTCTTAAAAAATAGATAAAAGAAGCTTCTGCCCCAAATGGTCCTATTCACAACTAGCTCCCGCCAGAGTATCTCGTATGTATTGAGGACTCGTGATAGGTCAGGTCAGCCCACCTTATACTTTGTCGTTTGCAGTGAAATTAAATAGAGATACATGGTGTGTGTAGGACTGATCAACTGTAGTAAGGAAGAGCACGTCTATATGTGAGTTAAAGAGTTAACTTACTACCTGAAGAATTTTATTATTTCCCAATTGAGTGATTATCAACTGTACTCATTTTCTACTTGAGTAAATCTTTTGGATATAAACATAAATTTGGTGTTAGGAGGCTTCAAATGGGTATGGTGGCCTGAGTTGCAAATGCTGCAAGCCTGGTCGTTGCAAAATACCAGTTTGTAAATTTCCACCGGGATGCTGTCAGGACCTTACGTGTTCATATTTTTCATGGTGAGAACTGGTCCTTCAAGCTCTTTTATTCTGAAAAGGAAGCCGTTACGGACTCCTTCCACGCTCTTGACATCAACCCCTACAGGATGATTGGGGGGCGCATGCCTTCTCGCGGATGTGTAAACGTTGAGCCAAACGGTGGAGTTTACGACACTCCTTCCGTAGGCTGGTAATTTCTACTGTCTACCAGCACATTGGAGGATTATGGCGGCTGTGAATTCTACGAGCCATGGAAGCTTCACATGCCGTTATTAAGAGGCGCAACACTGAATTTACGACAGTGTCAGCTGCGACGCTACCACCAACCGAAGCGCTCTCCAACACGACTCTGCCTCTTCCAAGAGCTTCGACAAATTTCCCGAGAGATAGGTTACCTCTGGACACTCACGCTTTATGGCTTCCTCCACTTCGACCTTTATTATGAGGCAGTCAGAATCCCGGATTTTATAGACTCTAGACCAGGAAGAAGAGCCTTCTACCACAGTAGCCTTTTAAGGCAGAACTCCTACTGGTCTCCTTTGGGCTTAATTCAACGAGAAATCCACCATCCTTCATTTTCGGCTTAATGAGCAGAGTCAACAGTCTAGTCCTTCTTCGTTTCTTCATCTTTTCTGTTACTGTTTTCCTGTTTGCAGCCTCCTTGTCGCTGGACAAACGGGTCTCTGACATCGACGATCGATACAGAAGGTGTGGAGAGAAAACCTATATTGTCAAAGCCTGCAATATGGCTCCAAAAGTTAAGGAAGGCGTTGACTGTAATGAAAAAATGAGTTTTATTCAAATAAACTTCAGGGTGGCTCAGGATTTACTTGGGCAGACTTATGATGGAAAAATCATAAGTGAACCCGACAGAAACCGTGACGGTGGTATATGCAAGCAACTGTCGCAAAGGGGGGTCTCAAGAAGATGCTCATTCCCCATTGGAACCCCCCAGATGAACGAACCAGAGGGCGGTAGGTAAGAACGGGGTATTTCCTTTTGCATAGAGGCGGGCGAAGCTGGTCCTGCTGGCTGCTGGATACGCACCAGGTACGTCGGCTGGTCTAAGTTGATTAGGAACTCAAGTATTTTGCTCCATCTCGCGTAATTGTAGGCGTTCTTCACATTGAGGGTGATCACTGCACAGCATTTATCCTCGTCAAGTGGGCCTTAGCTGTGCTAGCCAGCAGGCTAACTGGATCCCCTTTCGAGTACCGAACTTAATGTCAGAGAGACCACCTTTCTTTTCGGCAATTGGAAGTAATCTGTTACAGATTATTTGTTCAAATAATTTGCCAGTATTATTTAAAGGGCGTATCGGTCTGTATGAAGAAGCTTCACCCAGCGGTTTATCGCGCTTGGTTATGAGATTCAGTCTCTGTTTTTTTCAATTTGTGAGAAATGCACCTTCCTTACAACATGCGGTGAATACCTCGGCAAACAAGGCTTGGCGCTATATTCACTGCTGCTCTAAGGGCTTTATTGGAGATACTATCCAAACAAGGGAGCCTTATTTTCTGCCCATGCTTCAAAGTCGCCAGCTATGATTTTAGGGTTATGGTTTCTAGCATCCCTTGATAGTCTCTCCAACATTGTTTGGAACTCCTCCCTTGTAAGACTTGGTACCACATAGCAGCTTTAGATGGATGTCAATTATCGTTTGACTGTCTGTTTGTCTGTCCGTTACACGCATCTTTCTCAGAAATGGTCGTATCGATAACACAAAATTTGATGGGGAGGTGGTAACTGTGAACGTATTCAGCATTCAGTGAGTAACATCATCAGTGGAAGTTTAGGGGCTGTACATTTTTTCTTCTCCAAATATGGTTATATAGGGTATCAAATGAATAGTCTCGATTAGTACTTTCCAAATAAGCTCGTAGCTTTGAAACCGATTGCGAAAAGGGGGATTCAGGTGGTCATAAAAAGCTTATTTAAATTAAAGAGTCATTCTCAGAAACTACCCACCAGTAGAATCTGAAAAACTTCATGATGTTGTTTCTATATGACATCAAGGCTCCACAATATCCTCCATACCGACATCTGCTAAAATAAAGTTAAGTTCACCCTAGACCCGTAGCAGGCTATTGGAAAGTTTGGTGGAAATCATGCTATTATTAAAGTTACCGTAGGTCAAAATTGCCTCTTTTGTGTTGAATTGCACAGCGCATTGAATATCGGGTGCGTTCAACGTATATACACTACGAGCTATGTATAAATGAAACCATCGTGTACCCCAATATATTTACTTGAAAAATCGACAAAACCTTTCATACCAGAAGCGCCGAACTTCCGGTTTCCGATCGTTTCTTGATAGAGATGGAAGAGAAAAGTCTGGCTCAACAGGTTCTTTCCCTCTAGATATTTTCAACACCATGAGCAATGAATGACCATTCCATTCATAATAGAAACCTGAAAATTTATTACAATAGGGAAGAGGAGGAAATATTTCTCCTGGAAGAAAGTTTGGTACTACCAGGTAGAGCAAAAGTAATCACCAAATGTTCTTTCGCTGTATATTTTTTTTAATGAAAAACGTTGGTTCTGTTTGTGAAATTTATTTATTTATTCCATTAGAATTCATTACATCAAGTGGAGAAAATAATATCGGTCAAGTGGTCGCGACCATAGTTGATGACCATACAGGCCCGTTTTATGGCATTTTCCATCACTCTTGCCAGAACTTTGAGCGACAGGTTCTCGCATTCCTGACGAATATTCTCCTTAAGGGCTCCAAGAGTCTGTGCCTTATTGACGTAAACCCGCGATTTCAAAAAACCTGGAATGGTTAAATCTGGCCGGTCAGTGTAAATCTCCAAAACGAGAGATTAAGTGACACGGAAATGCTTCCTTCAGAATATCGGTTGTGACTGGAGCAGTGTGCGCCATTGTTTTCCAGTCCTAATTCATTCAATTGAGGTAGGGAAAATTAGGTAATCATGGCTCTGTAACGCAGTCCCGTACATAGTCGCCCTTGGCCCTCGGGGTTCTTAAAGAAAAATGGCTCGATGACTCCTCCAGCGTAAACAGCACACAACACAGTAACTTTACGCGGGTGTAATGCCTCCTCGTAGGTAATACACGTACTTTTGGTTTCCTAGAAACTATTATTGAGCTTGAGCGAATGTTAGATGTGTTTGGCGGTCGACAGTTAACAGCTGACGCACTGTCTGCACTTTGTAAGAGAATATCTTCAAATCTTCCACCAAAATTCTGCGCAGGGACCACGGGCTAATGCTTAGTTGCGTGGCACGTTGTCTGGTTGATGTTCTTGACTCCCCTTCAACATATTGAGTACAAGCAGCGATATTCTCAGTAGAATGCTACTCCGGGGCCGGCCAGTCTTGGGAACATCTCGTGTTGTCCCAATCTCTGCAAGGCGAATGGTCAAACGCCGCAGTGTTTGTCCAGTTGGTGTTGGACTGCCAGGAAATCTTCGACGAAATTCACGCTGCAACAACACAAACACCAATTGTTGCGCACAAAATGAAAACAGTTATTCCGTGCTCTGACAGAGTAGGCGGCCTGGTCTGATTATGCTTCAGGTTAAAGTTAGCATAATTCGGCAAGTCCTCACATGACCTCCTCGCGATAGCCACTGGAAACCGTCTTCGAACGAGGAGGATCTGCTTGTTTGTTGGTCATGTGTTAGTGGGTCTGGGAGGGGGATGAGCCGAAGCAACAGCCAAGGTAAAACAGCATATGCCGAGGGCTGCGTGGCCGCTGGGGAGCTTGGTTTTTAGTATGCGAACCTCGAGCACCTTCAGTTTGAAATAGGACTCTTACCCTGGTGACCAAGCCAGCCAGGGTTAATATTCTTCCCAGAGACTCGCTGGACCAAGACATAGACTCAATTTAAAACAAATAAATAAACCGATGACAGATCAAGAGGAGGTGATGCCTGATGCATCATGGAATGACAAGCTGCTGCCATCCAACGGTGCCAGCCGTAGCACCGTTGTAATGAAACCAACCCAGGGAGACCTCCTGGAGCGAGACGGCAGACGGATTGGTGGTTTCCAAGCTGGAATCCACTGCCGTCAAGCTGGGTGTAGTGAGTACCAGATATAGTACTCCTTACCCGAAACCCCCGACGTCGAGGGGAAAAGTAAAAACCGACAATAACGTCGGTCACCGAAAATCAGCTAAGAAGCAAAGGTCCGCTGGTGTCCCGCTCAAGAGCTAGTACCAGAAAGCCGTACATATTCTTAGCAAGATTGCTAGGAATAAGGAGGCCGGTATTGTCCACAAGCGGCATGAAAAGGACCCCGCTAAATACCCGGCAATTGTTGAGGGATACAACAGCAAACACCTGGCAGACGAGCAGAAGGCGAAGTCACCGCTCTCAAACGCAATTGATCTCAGGAGCAGATCAAACAAGCTAACAAGCGGAGCAGATTGGGCAAAAGGTCGGACCCTAACCAACATCTAGAGAAAAGTATGCAGCAACAGCCATGGACTGCGGAACCCTTCAGCGAAATAGTCAGGAGCCACTTGCATGCGGATGGTAATTTCGCCAGCGGCAAATTAACGCCGGAGTAGTAGACCAGTGTTGAGGCCAGGCTGTTGGGGCTGGTCATTAAGCATCTCCCGTACGCCGGAGGCGAAAACACGAGATCCATCCCCTGCTTTGATCGGGGCATCTACCGGTGTGTAATAGGGGCAGTGCACCAACCATCGATTTTCACAGATTGGAAAGCTGTGACGATTGGGAGGAGGTCCTTGATACCACTCTGATAACCGAAATTAGGATTCTTAGGGTAGAGAGATCTGACCAGAGATCCTTCTCAGACCACACTTGGATACTTTTCAGTCTAGATCTCGCCGCAGAGGTCTCCAAACCCTTCAGACACCCCAGGAGGATCGGCTGGAGAAAGTTTGGTCAAGTAATTAAGAACAAACAGTCCGGTGCGCAAATTGGTAAGATTGGCATGACAGACGGACTGGAGTCAAAGGTCGGGACTTTGGAAAAGGCATTCGATACCCCCTTTAAAGTTTTGTGCACTGCCACCGTGGTGGAATGAAGACCTCTCCAGCCTCAAGAAGCTGACCAGAGAAATCTTTAACATCTGCGATAGGCATAAATATTTGCAGCCATACAAGGATTGCATGAGGAAGTACAAGTAGGCCATTAAGACTGACAAGAAGCGATATTCGTTGGACTATTGCCAGAACATCGAAACCACCAGTGAATCCGCGGGGCTCGACAAGATTCTGTCCAAAGAACATAAGACTCCATCTTTTCTTAAGAAGTCGGAAGGCTCCTGGATTGAATCTTCTGGTGAAATCTTATAGCTGCTGGTTCAGGCGCACTTTCCCGCCAGCGAGGAGGACTGTGAATCAGAGCCTTGCTTGGAGGATTTGTGGCGACCCTAGCCGTGCCAGACTATCAAATCGATAATTACCGAGGATATGAGCAGCTAGGCTATAAACAGCTTCTCCAGACATAAGCCTCCATTCCCAGATGGCATAATGCCATTCAAACTACAGGAGTAGCAGGAAAGGGTTGTGCCGTGGCTTGTTGAGATTTACCGGAGCTGCATCTCTCTAGAATACCTACCACATTCCTGGAGACGTGCACGAGTGGTTTTCATACGGAAAGCGGGCAGGCGCGGTCATGCTTCCGCGAAGGACTTTCCGCCAATCAGCCTGACCTCTTTCGTGCTGAAGTCCCTAGAGTGCGTCCTGGATATCCACTTAAGGACGATTGTGGAGAGAACGCCTTTCTCTAAGTCCCAGCATGTCTACCTCAAAGAAAAATCCACAGAAACCTCCCCCACGAGGTGATTGGCACGGTTGAGCTGTCACTGCAGTGCAAACAGTATACCCTAGCTGCCTTCTTGGATATAGCGAGAGCTTTCAACAACGTTAGTACCAACGCCATTAAGGAAGCCTTGAACAGTATTGGATTGAAGGGGTATCTTACGCATTGGATTATATCTATGCTAAGAACCAGGATAATCTAGCCGGAGAGAGCTGTGGACGGAGGCACACGTCAAGGTGGCACCATCTCTCCGATGCTCTGATTAATAGTGATGGACGAAATTTTACGAATATTGGACAGCGGCGGGGTGAAGGTATTGGCGTACGCCGACGACCGTGACAGGGATGTTTCTCTCCATTATGAGCGACATCATGGAAAGAGCGTTGCGAAAAGTGTGCCTGTGGGCGATATGATGCGGTATCGGCATAGACCCAACCAAACCGGAATTGATGCTATTTACCACCAAGGCAAAGATACATGAATTCCACCTACCACGGTTGAATAAACAAAGATTGGTTCTTTCCTCCAATTTAAAGTAAAGGGTGTAATCTTAGATCCAAAACTAAATTAGAGAATGAACATAGAGGTAGCCTTCTATGCCACAGTGGAATGTGGGCATTACAATCTAAATCATACATAAGGATATTATGCAACTATTCTGTAGATGGATCTTTGAGAAGTAAGGGTCAAACTCACAAAGCACCAATTTTGGGATTTTTCTGAAAATTTGATTAGCTTTAATTTAATTAAGTTTTAACGTGAAAACTGAATCTTTGCTCGCAGCCAATACCTATTAATTAGAAATTTTCCCAGCACCACCAGCATGTCGAACTTAGAATACATTCGCTACTGCCATTGGTGTGACGAAACAATACTGGCATCAGCAGAACATAATCTCCTTCTGTTAATTGAAGTAACTGTCGTGTCGTCTAAGTACTCAGGGAATGTCTAACGGCAGCTGATCCCAGCAACCTTGTGCACTCCACCATTCGGAGATGTATGAAATTTAATTAGGGGAAAAAACGAATGAGCTGTTCGATGATAACCATTAACGAATAGGGCATCTGTTCAGTTGTGTCACATGATCGTCTCCATATAAACTTAATGTTGTCTAACGTGGCACCAAACAAACACGGACGTGGCATTATATGTTGGCGACAAGGCATTGATGCAACAAAAAAGGTGACAAGGAAAATGCTCGAATTTAATGCTCACTCGGTGATACCTGGCCATGTCGCCTGGTCAGATTGGCATCACTCAAACGGCGAAGTGGCGACGCCATATTAGGGTCTAGGTGACACACATTAGACCTATAAATATTTATTTTCTATTGGGCCAATTAATGAGATCCAACATCCAAGCAACAGTCCATTGTGTTAGGAGTTAGTGAGAGAAGTGTTAGATTGTGGTTACAGTCTTTGTACTATTTGTGTCTAAGGTCAAAGGTGAGGATTCGAAGGAAAACTTGAAAATTGGATGCTTATATCAAACGTTAATACCAAAACGGCCCTAACCAGAGAATTGAAGGCGCAGATCACATCCTTTTGCACAAACTGTACATTCAAAAGAGTACCAGCTCTTACACATGTACATCCACTCCGGGTAAAGTCTACCGTTCAAATTCTAGCAACTAATGGCTGATGAGCGTTTGTCTTTTGTTAGAATTGTCTCCAAATCAAAATGACATGACACTGCAACACTTCACATTCTGTTCTTGTCGTCTGTTTGTTTTCTTAACGAACTTTATGTCAGCAGTATGAAATCTGATAAGGATACCATCCTGTTGTTTTATGGGACTGCTCTATTTTTATCTGGAGTGATACATCAGGACTAGATTAGCGGAGACATTGAAATAGGGGCGAATCATATATTTTTAAAGCTGTGAACATTGTAACACATTTCGTTTTAATTGATTTTGATACCAGGGAAGGAGATGGAGATGTCTAAGTGCAGATGTTTCGACATTTGGAAGTCACCAGTACGTTCAACTGAATTTCCATTTAGTTAATTGGCTGTGAAAATTCTGACACAAGTTTTAAGTACCAATGATGCCCTCTTAATGTGACTTGTAAAGGACTCATTCGGTGTGACAATGTCTCTTGAAATGATGGTCAGTTCTCCAGAATAGTATACTTGTCCCTATTCGTTTGCTTTAGGAAAAATAATTGATAAAAGAAATGAATTACTGCACTCCATTCACAAGACCACAGTAGCGGCTCCTCACCATTCATTTATTTTACTTTGTCATGATGAGGCGTTAATAGGTGGTCCTTGCTTGCATTGAATTGTTATGACTAGACGACCAACAAACGAAAGTACATTCAAACTGACCATTGAGACTATCCCTCCCGAGGTGATTAATCAACCTCGATTCGATGCATCCTTCCCCCAGGTAGCCCAGCTCTAAAGATGTTTGCTATTCATATCCTGGCTATTCTCCCGTTCAGGTAATACAGAAGCAAACGCACATTCACTCCTGGTAATCTCATTTCGTTCAAGTCATTTTGTCCTCTATCATGATCGAATTCCCTGGGTAATTTATGGGTTTACTGTCTCCAATTCATTGCTTCGTTGCAGAATCTTCATTATCCTTTGCGTCGACAACGACGACATACTGTAGTTTTCAATGTTCTGTCCTGTTTTTATCTAAATTGATAAAAGGACGAGCACAAATACAATGGGTATCGTTTTGAGACATTTTTCAACGAGAGAGAATGAGTGAATCAAGAACGAGACCGGAAGTGTTATCTTTGCGCCATCTGAGAGGGTCATTTAATGGTTATTGATGCCATCATTTATTACCTTGTCGTTGTCGCCTGGACTTATGGACGACCCCGCAAAAACTTGAGTGTTCTGAATATTGAATGCGTGTGGTGTTTGGTCGTTTTGGATTATTCTTTTTAGCCCACCTACTGCTACTTGTTTTTATAATGGTGTTGTCGATTTGAGAGTTGTAAGGAATTTAAACATATTTACAAAGTATGTATATTTGCAACAATCCCATTATCATATAAACAACAAGAGCAATCATAATGAGCAGAAAGGTTTTTTCAGAAAGAATAATATCAGGCAAAGTTCAAGCCGCAAATGAGAAAAACTTTCCTTAGTAATAGACAGTATTTCAAGAATCAACACAAGAATCAGGACTACCTCACTACCCTCACCGCCATATTAGAATACTTATATCGAAAGTGGCACTGGAAAGCGCCTCACTCACTAACTCCTCAAAAACATATACAACAATATTGTCTTAGAAATAAATGAAGCACTTTCTGTGCGGACAGTTACGTTCTGGAGGTTTACCACAATCAGAGCCCTGCGACCAGTCAATTCTCAGTGACCTACCTACATCTCTACCGAAATATGGAGTATGAAAGCCTAGTTGAAACACAACCCTACGTTTGAGCTCTAGAAGCCTCCTGAGGCATGTAAATTCGGAGAGCTATCCCAGCTCCCATGGTGCAAGTATACCCCTGCTAAGGTTTCGGGACCAAAGCGACATCAGATGAGCCTCGAGACTCGGCTCTAATCGCCTATATAAGCTTTGGAGCATTCGGCTTCTGCATCACGACCAGGAAGTCAAAGTGAGCGCAGCGTTTCCCGGTGCCATTTCGGGGAGGGTCTCCTCGTTCACTTGCCATTGGTTCGGCCGACCCGCTTGCTGCTCAATCTTCCTCGCTGCTACCTCAGAGCACCTACCTTTGTCTTTGGTGGTCTTCTTAAGACACGAATTGATTTTGTCATCACGATCAGAGCCTCGCTGTGACAAGCGACAGAGTACATGGCTCAGCATTCATACTGGTGGATGCAAGACCTACCTAAATCTGAACCGAACTAAGGAGTACGTCATCCTGGTTGAAACGCAACTCCATGCTTAAGGCCCGAAGGTCTCTTGCTCACTTGGACGTAACCACAACCTCCATGAAACTCTCTCTGCGAGACCAACCGCTACAACCAAGTTTCCATGCTTACTCGCGTCTGATCGCCCTAATTAAGCCTTGGTGGATTCGGCTACTGCACCACGGCCAGCAATTCAACGTGAGCACAGCGTGCCACCGCGGGAGGTTCTCCTCGTCTACTTGGTTTTGGTCTGGCCGACAATGCTCCTGCCACGTCTTCCTCGCCGCATCGTCAGAGAACCTCCCTGAATGGACATGAAGGTTCTGGGGGTTTAACATGAATACTTGCCGCGTGTGCATAATCTTCGAGCATGGACTGATTTGGAGCCCCGCGAAAACTTAACACTTCTGCTATAACTAAGGGAGATGGCGCCGACAAGGTTTTTGCCCGCACCTCACATCACCGTCCTGGTTGTATATCTGGATACCAATCACCCCTTTGTTGGGCATAGCATGTCAATCACACCAACGCGCCTACGTTCGCGATTACTTGAGCTCCTCCCCCCCAAAATTTCTTGAGACGCTAGCACTCCTGCTCTACTGTTCTGCGCCAAGCACTTTTGGGGCGACCTACCCGTCGGCCAAATTGGAAGAGTGGATTACACTGTATGGCGTAGCCCGCAATGCAATTATCGGCCCCCCTGTGTGACTTATCCACTGCCATTTTCCCCTTCCGATCGTTTGTGGCCAACGTACTCCGATAATAGAACGCAGACAAGTTTGACGAAGGGTCGTAGCTTTTGAGCAGTAGTGGCGTTCACTCTCTACGTGCCACTCCCATACAGTAACACAGAAAGAACACTAGCAAAGAACAGTCACAACTTGATTTTGATGTTGAATTAACTGCATTTATGGATTTTAGACAGGACAGCGAAATTGGATATATCGCTATTAATACTCCGGGCAATATTCAGTTCGGAGACGCCATCAGCAGACACCAAGCTTTTTAAATATATAAGTTGATCGACTTCTCCAACGCAGATAGAGAGTGTCCGATGTACCATCAGACTGAAAACCTTTTGGGGGTGTTTATCTTCAGTCCAACTCTACTTGCCTCTCTTTCCAACTCCTGAGCCACTTGGCCAAGATCCATGACCCGTCGAGATAGTAAACAGATGTCGTCAGCGTAGTGGATATGTTTGAGGAAAGAAGGCATAGTTCATTGAATTCCTGCACGTCCTCCGGATAAGGCAGAATGAAGAAGGTCACCTAACATCTAACACCTCAAATTTCTGTACCACGTGACATTTGGAGATACTCTATCTTCAAGTTTTCAAGATGTCCATTGATGCGTTCCACGATTTTTTTTCGATATTACCTTTACATCGGAAAAGAGCACGCAGATACCTCTAAAATTATCACGCCCTTAGATAATATAACGTTGGCGCAACAATCCATCAGGGCCTTGAAGTGTGTTAGAGCATTCTAGAACATAACGGTACACTACAGCACACTGTAGGAGGTAATGTGGTCAACATTACGCTCGCCCGAGATTATAACCCTGATATGACTAAGGTACTTATTCACAGCTGAGTCGACTGGTGTGCGACATCCAGTCACGACCCACCCTTAGATTTCCATACGAATGGAAGTAGCAAGTCTACAGAAACTGCAGGTGCAGCGACCACATGCAAGCTCTTCCCTGATGTAGTTTATACTTCTCAAATCATTGCACCCTGTGGTATATTCCATCTCCCTGATTAGCGCAGTAGTAAATTTCCTTTCGTCACGGCGCACACTATGCTTAAATTCTCAGGATTTCACTCGGTATCGAAGTTTGCCCGCCATCACTCGCAGCGGGGAATTGCTTCCTCAACCCCTTTCGTTCAACAATACGCTTCCACGATTCCGCAGTCAATCAGATCTTACGATACCCTTTGGGGATATAGCCGACGTCCTGTGTAGCATCCGGAAAAGCAACATTTTTGATGGCAGGACAAAGCTAATCGATATTCTAAGGCGGGCTACTCAGTATATCTGCAGCCCGATCAGCAAGATAGCACTTCCACTGTCGAACGGCAGCTGGATCATACAAGCGGACTGTGTTGAACTTGAAAGGTCGTATTTCCCTTGGAGAAGTGGCGGACGCTACGCACAAGCAAACGTAAACACTCATTAGATGGTGATCTCCTTCGAACCTCTCTTGTTACGTTATCTTGTTGCGAACATACAGCAGACAACTCAGCAGACAACGGTGGATCTGATTGTTCGTACGGTGTCGACCAGTTGAAACTCAACTGACCTCATTGCAGGCTCTGTACTCGAACAATGAGCCACCAGTGATGATGGCGTTGCAGAAATCCACAAACCTTATGCCATTATCGTAACGGCAACGGTTGCCAAGATCGTGCTTCCCCATTACATGTCCGAGGAAAGTGATGTCAAATCCCACCTTGGCATTCAGATCAATCACGGTCACAATTTCACCGTTAGGAACCCTCCTTTGAACAGCGTGTAACTGCTCATAGAAGGCATTCTCCTCTCTCTCAGAAACCGGCTCTCAGACCAGAAGAGCGCGCCTTACGGTGTCCATCAGAAACAAACCGACACAAAATTTGCCCCTACTACCACTCAACTTTCCAGAGTCCCACCATTTTACTTCGCTCAGGACCAAAATGTTCAACTTAAATCGTTGATAGTAGATATTTGTCGACGAGCGTGTGCACATTCTGGAATCTGATCATAGTCCCTTTCCCGTTACCAAAGGTCGTAGCCGTGAGGTTAGTCCCTATCTGGGGGGTCAGTAGCAGTAAATTTTCAAAATTTGTAGGTTGCCAACCCACAAATGCATATCCCTTTTGGTCGTCTCTTACGATAGACATGGAAGACTTTGAATGTATTATCCCTACCCACAGGGCGGAGAACATAATGTGTCAATCAATCTTAGGGTCCACCACCGTCGTCTGCAGGCAATACATTTCAACTCTCTCCCAACCACTCTTAACTATTCTGGGATATAGGGTTTGATTGCATGGAATATCACGCATTAGAGCTGTTGCCCTTTATCCACGTATGATGTATCTACTGCCAATTTCGTTTTTTTCATCAACACAACGACACTACCAACCTCTTCTTTCAAGATTGTGTCGAGCCGAAGTATCTCGACGACATGACGCAGAGAAGTTTTAATGAAGACTTCAAGCTTCTGGAACTCAAAGTAGTAATTCAGCAGAAAATACACGGAAAAGTTCTGTAGTGTGGCCGGGGACGCGGTACCCCTGTTTCGCTTAAACGCATTCACATAAGTTGAATTTACCTCTGTTAGTGGGTTAGCAGTTTGGTTGACTTTTCATATAATTCACAAGATGTAGGTATGCCCAAATGTTATATAATTTAGAATCCTTATGTCGTCTTTCCACCCTTTCAGGTGCTGATTATCATGAATGAGAAGCCTCCCGTTAACATCCTTGACGGGGCCATCGGAAATCTTACGTACCAGCCTTGGAAATAAATGCCTCAATTCTTTGCCCATATATATGGTGCTCAGAGGTAGCAAGGAGGCAGACGCAGCAACAACTCTGCCGTCCGAATCAATAACAAATGGCCAAGGAGAACCTCCAAATAGCGGTACCGTAGAACACTTTAATCATATTGACTTGCTGGTCGTGATGCAGTAGGCGAATACTCCAAAACCATGGGTGATCAAAGTCGAGTCGGTATTGGGCTCACCTGAAGTGGCTTGGACCACGAAGCATATCTGGTACCAAGGGAACTGGGCTTGCCCATCGAGTTCATATGCCTCAAGGATGTGCTTTCGGCCTGGTTACTTGGGAGTTGCGCTGTAAAACTCGGGTCCTACATCCTCTAGTTCGAATGCTGAGCTTACACTCAGTATAGGCTTGTAACGTTGTCCCATTCAGAGCGGGGCTCTGATTTTGGTCACCAAATTAACTAGTGTCCTAAGAGGACAGTGGGGTTAGGCCAACATAGCGGGTACCCACGCAAAACCAACCAGAATATAACTGTCCACATATGTATGTATTACTAGAGATCAGAATTCATGAAGTTTTAGGAGAAATGGTTTCAATGAGGAATTAACGAAGGTTCTATTATAAAATGTCTACCCAAAGCCTTGTAAATATGTCTGATACTTAGAACGAAAAGTAGCAAAAGTAAGCGGAAATTGTGTAAACAAAATATTCGCCTTCAAAACTTCCTGAAATAAGATAGCGTTAGGAAAATACTCTAAGCGAAGGGTGCCCCCTGAATCCTTAAACAAAGAATTTAGCTCGGCTTCGACCGGCTCAAACCTACATTTATATAAAACGGCAAATAACACCTCCTGACCACTTCGGTCACGCTGCTCCCAGGGCAATCTCCGATGGGTTCACACCACCAGGCTTCACTCAAATTGATCGGGTTTTGAGGGTTAAAAGAGGTTCATAAACAACGACCATCGTTGTACGATTGCAAAAAACAGCTCTGAATTGAACAAGGTTTTAGGGAGAACAGAGCGGTAGTTGATAGTGATCGACATTACCTACTGAGAATGCATCAGAGCAAAAGCAAATGTTACCCGCGCAACTCAATTACTTGAATTATATCTTGAACATAGTCGCTTCTAAATCAACTTCGAAATCACGGTCTCAGACATAAGGGTGATAGCCATTTATCAGCATTTCTTATGGCGTCTTGGCCGACATTTCATTTTAAAGAAGCTAAGAAGATATTTTGAAACTGGAAAAGGATGGCATCACTTATATTGTATACACAAGTATTTTGATCAGATCAGTAGCATTTACCTTTTGATTTTTCCATCCCAACATAAAAGCATATAAATGAATTATAAATGGGAAATGATAAAACAAATTCAAAAATAAATTGCCAAGTTGAAAAACATGAATCATACCCTGTTTCAGCTCTGTCAGGGATGACAAATATTAAAGTTTTCATATTCAAACAACGCACGAATATATTCATGGCCCAAACAATGCTTCCCTAATATTGTCAACTACAATGGAATCAAAATGACTCGAATTTCGGGCCACACAAATCCAAAGTGGTCGTCAGATCTCCTCTCGAAGATAAATCGATTGCCCGAAGCTGATTTCACACCTTTCCGAATTCACGCCACCACCTGAAACCCTTCATCCTGCACCACACCAAGCCTGGCGGTACCTTCTTGACCCAGACGCGCGGTACCATTCGAATTGTATGCAAATTAGGACCCGAGAGATTCACACCCCCTCATCTTCCCAGCACAACGTTTATCTTTTCGTTAGTCGGACATCTATGAGCAGTCTATCAAACAGAAGGCCTAGAACAGAAGTTCCCTTGTTCGAGGGCAAATCGCCGTAATTTTCACTACAATTGACTACAATCGAGACAACATTGTATCCTTTTTTCCCGTTTAATTGAATCACATTTTGAATTTTATTATAAGTAGTCGTAGCTTAATGAGATGCAATCAATTTTCCGCAGGCCAGATAAACATCCTGCTACGGAGCTCGCGTACGTTCGGGAGATAGTGTAGATGAAATGAAACACTTGGGTGGCAGGGAACGGGTTAAATTAATAGGATTCTCCGTGATCAGGTGATTTTTTAATGAAACGGGGCTTAATCAATTTGTGTGGGCGGTTGATGATGGAGTTTGGAAGCTTAGGAGTTTAAATTAGATGTTTGTGGTGTAGTTTTTGCTACTCGAGGTAATTTGTTAGAGCGAAACGGGGGTTTTCAGTCGCATAGGAAATTTATGATTAGAATTGGATATTTGGAGGGATGCAATGTAAAGGGGAAATTTCAAGTTTTGTTGCATAGTTCACGAAGACATAAGAACGAATTCCTCCCAACAAGACATACAAAACTAGCCACTACTTTTGTTATTCGGTGCTATCATCCCTTCAATATCCACTTCCAACCCTACTATTATCTTTCTATATCAAAAGTTCTTCAACAATAGTGTAACTGTTTCTGATCGACGAGATTATATTCTACGAAACTCATTAGATTCTTAGACGCCCGAATGGGAGCTCTTTTCTAATAAAAAGCTGCAGACGGAGAAAGATGAAGGCGAATCTCCCGCGTCTAAAAACGGGACAAATTGTACCAATTGGCTATCCAGTTTGGGGTTTAGGCAGGGCTTACAGCCCTACGTGGGAAATAATTTATTACGAAGCCACAAAACGAGTTTTGGAGACGAACCCGGCAACGAAAACGGAATAGCGATTGGCACATTTTCTTATGGAACATGCGCTCCCTGTACACAGTTGAAACTACCAAGCAGCTAGCCGATACCCTGTCAGCACGTACGGATAAAGTAACAGTGTTGCAGGAGATGCGCTAGATAGGGACCGGTTTCCTGGAGAAGAGCCACTACACCATATATTGAAGTGGCCATCTAGTAAATCATGTGCTCCGGGGAGGTTCCTTAGTCATCTAAAAAATGAAACCTGCTGTTATCGGCTTTGAAAACACAAACGAAAGGCAGTGCACTCTGCGCTTGGGTGCTGAATTTAGAAATATAAGCCTAAAGCCGTCGTCGCTTGACTTTTTTTAAAAGTTTGGGTGTAAGCCCTAAGCGAGGGGTCCGTGGACCAGAAAAGAGGGAGTAAGTTGCTCCCCAATTGGTCCGGTCCTGCATCAAGTTGATGCGGACTTAGGACCCCCTTCATTCTCAAAACGAATATTTCAGCTCTGGCCAAGCTCTGGTCAATAAGGCGGATTTGCGCTCAATATAATTCGTAGGCATGTCGTGTTCTACGAATTATATAAAGGAGCATTCAACATCTGCGAGCCGCTACGGTCACGCTGCTCCCAGGGCAGAGGTGAGGCAGCGTCTGACGATTTGCCTCTGCCCTGGTAAGAAACCGTAAAGCCGTCGTCGCTTGACTTTTTTTAATATAAGCCTCGTGAACGTTCACGGCCCTACAGAGCAGACTGTCGAGTCGGAGAAAGATACCTTCTACGAGCCAATTGAGCGGATCCTCGAAGCCTGTCCCAGGTATGACACAAAAACCATACTTGGAAATTTTAAGAGCCAAGTAGAGACGGAGCCCGTATTCAGGCGATACGTTGGCTCGCACGGCTTTCATTAGGATACCAATAATAACGGGCTGCGGATTATTCACTTAGCAGTTGTTAGGATGAGGGCCCAGCGTTGCATCACCTTGGCCAAACTCTCCTATCAGGTTTGCCAGTGGTGAACAACGACTGCTCGAGATAAACCGGACGGCACGTGGTGGAGCTAACCCGGATGCAGTTCGGCGAAATGTGGGCCGGTTCTCATATATTATCTGCGTGTCAGGACACATACATTTTATCAAGTGCCTTGACTCAAAAGTCAACAAAACTAAACCCACCGGGGTAAACTACTTGGTGAAGTCTCGAGGCGGATTGATACTACCGAAGATTTCAATCAAAAAGGAGCTGAACTGCTTAATGGAATAATAAGGGATAGCACTAAATCACAAAAACGTAACGCGCACGGGATGGACGCAGAAGGATCACTTCTGGGCCGATTTTGACATCTACATGACGAACGGCCAATGTCTTCCATTCCTCTTCATGAAGAGCCAGATGATACAGTGGTCCTGCGGCGCCTTACTATAACCTAAACCTTCGCCCCCGGTCGATATTTATTGAGTTAGAGGCTTCCTTGAAAGCTGTTTGACTATAAAAATACAACGAAAAAAGTTGTTGGGAGAGTTCGCGGTATTTCTGTTTATTCCCAGCTCCCAGCAAACATCAGTTCTTATAAATAAAATCTCCCATGAAGATAAAAGTCGATGACCACCCGTCGACCAAGTAGATTAATCAGCCCAAAGCTTTTAAGGAAAAAAATAGGATGAGTTGGGAAGCTCTACATTTTGTGAATACTAGGGATGGGGTGACGGTACCGCCATCCTCCGAACTTCAACTAGTCCGGTCGAAACCGGACACCCACAAAGTTAACAAAACGTGTTAATGAACTTTAATTTTAATATGTTAAGTCAATGATTTGAGCTAACTCCTCGGGAGACATTTAAAAGGTGGAGTTTCTGAGTTTCTACATCATCCACTCAGGCATCTTGGCAATAATTTCAGCCAAACTATGCAGGGGAATCCGCCAGAATGTATAATGCTCCTGTTTTGCAAGCGCTTATATTCAAACTATGTACCTGACGTGATGTGAAGGTGATACTTATTCCAGGGAAGCGAAACACGAAAGCAGGAAACATACTAAAAGGATTGGGAAGGCTAGCAGATCGGTTCATAAAAGATATATGCATTCTAAGGTAGCTGCTTCGCAGCTCCTATGAGAAACAAATCCACAAAGGCAGCCTCCCATCAGCCCACATCAACTTCCTGCTTTCGATCAGGCCTCGCATACAACAATTTGTGATTCAGAGAAACAATATGTAATAGTGCAGTTATTAACCAGTTGACTTCATAACCTGCTGGAGTAAATAAAGATTAATATATTGTCTGGACGAAAGTCTATTGAGGCAGCATGTCGTAGTGGTTACCCACATGGCTCTTAGTAATAGACAGCTCACTGTGGCATACGGAGGACATAAGGGTCTCCGCGTGAGCATTTGTCGGAAATTTAGTTATAATAACTATCGCCAATAAACACAATATGCCGTAGCTTGAAAGCAGTTATGCAGATAATGCACAGTTGGTGCTTCCGTAGGCGATTCGGATGAAATCTAGCTAAAATGGGCTGATTATGTTCACTGGGAAGACACGGTTGCTATACATTACCCATTTTATTTGGAGATGAATATTTGTATATCGCCCACCCCTAAACCCCCTTTGATATTCAATTGGGTTTTCAGCGTAAGTTCTATGAATCTACTCCAAAACTTTGGTGAATACCTTGTAGGAAATACATAGTAGCAAATGCCTCTGTAGTTTTCGCATAGCAACCACCAGTAGTTTCCCATCGTCATGTCATGAAACAGCTTGTGCCAGAATGATCTTCTCCTACTGAAGCCAACACAACTCGAGACTTCGTAGGTTAATCTTCAACAGATGAAGTGTGTTTTAGCGAACCTGTTGGTTTTTCTCACAGGTTAGAATATTGGCTAGCGCTCGATCAGAAGCGCTGAGTCAGACACTCAATCACTGAAGCACGAGTTCTATTAAGGCACATCATCGTTCCATCCCTGTCTGCTTCCTTTCCCAAATTCAAGGGTGACAAAACAAGCAGATGTCATGTCGGTAGTCGAGATGCTTGGGGAAAATTACATGGTGCATTGGATGTCTTCACGTCCTTCAGGCAAGGCTGCATTAAAAACACCATCGATAATGATAAGAAATAGTAGCGGTGACAGAATTACATCGATTAACCATGTATGACATGACATCTCACTCTATGAATGGTCTACATTAGAGAGACATTCCGGAGGAAGTAATTCCGGAGGAAGTAATTCCGGAATGTCTCTCTAACGTAGACCATTCAAGACAGCTCACTTTCTACGGAAACTTGACAATCACTCCCTTCTCCCGTTCACTTCGAATAATCTCAAATTCCCAGGATTTCCGAATAAGTGAAAGTATTGTAGCATCCATACACAGACTGCAGGGGCTGCAGTCAGCAGCTCCGCAGGGAGAACGTCCCAATTCAAAGTACTTACGAATGAGTGGAAGTAACACCTGCAGGGGCTACAGGAGCTGCTTGGGAAAGTTCCCCAAAGAAACCGTCATATTTAGGCGCGTTGATGTCAAAAATAAATTTCCTTCTGCTTGGAGGAGTAGGAATATCTTCACATTATGATAGCTTACCAGATCATCCAGAAGGCGTGGTGAAATGTTCCTTATACTTCTACAGCTACTCCTTATGGACGTTGACTTTCCTCACTAGACTATCGAAATGCTCAAGACCGCCGACCTCTCCTTGAATGAATCTCAGTCCAAGACAATTGGTCCTCGAAATATCGATATCTAATAAATAAAAAATATACTTCCGGCAACAACGGAAAAATTAGCCTTTTCCTCCTGTTAAGAAGTTAAGAGTTTTTGCTATGGAAAAATTCGGTGACGTGATGTCTATCCGGTTATTGATGCCTCTGGTTAATAATAGTCTCCTACACTTCGGTCTTTTTTGAGAGAGTAAACCTCTCAGATTTCGAAAGAACACATAGGCGTACCACTGTCGGTTGATAGGGATGCAATTCAACAGCGATACCTCCAGCCTACATTTTCTACACGAAAGGCATATCCACTTCTTGAAGGAGCTTCTTTCAGCTTTTTCTTCATTTCATTCTGCAACAGGCTATCTGCGGTCCATTTGACATTCAACAATCAAATGTTCCCTTGTAAAAAGATATTTGTTCCAATAGCTCTTCCAGTCAAAGCAACCTTTCTTACGCCTTCGCTGACATTTTTCTGGAGGAAGAGTTCAAACTGTTTTTCTTTCTGGTATGATAATGGTAGCAGACGGACCTCCTGCTTAGTTTAAATCCAAATCCATCTGGCCAGTTCCAACGGGCTTCTTTATGAAAGAAGAACAGTGCAGAGTATTGAAGTTGCCGACTCCGAACTGGCACTTTGCACAGCAAGAGATAGCATGTATACATTCAGAGTAAATTCATTTCAATCTGTGCATCCATTATTTGGTTGCTGAAGCTGGAAAGCACTAGGCTACCTAGTGGCGATTCAAAAGTTTTATTGAGGAAAGCAACTAACGGTGCACATACGCTTAACACCATTGGCGCATGAAAGGACGACAGCAATTCATACATTTGCAAATCCCTTCGCAAGCATTAGCTTTGTCTTTGAGAAGACCAAATCTCGTAATAACCAAAAGAAAAGGTTGGTCAGCAAATGGCCACAAGTCTCTTGGGATTACAGACTTCAAAACCTTAGCCGAGAGGTCAGTCATGGGAGACGGATGGGGCCTAGAGGTGTTCTCGGGAAACTCGATTACAGTACTGGCCCCACTTTTGGAAAAAATGTTTAAACAACTTGTTTAACTGAACCAAACATTTCTGATGTGGATGCTAGGGCACTCGAACATCGCTGGTAATGAAAAAGTTGACAGACTTACTCAAGCAAGAGTCTAACTGCTCCAGGCAGAATTTGTCACCAGGCTATTCGCTGTCAAGTCTACTCGGAAACGTGAAATTTCAAGGGTGAATTCCTGCGAAGAGGCAAATATTTTTTTAAAAAGAGCCCAGGGCCTCTAGAATAGCATTTTTATTGTCCCTTAAGAAGTCAAAACCCCTGACGATTTCTCCTGAAGCTGCCACCTGGAATACCACCCATCTCAGGCAATAGACTCATTACCAATACTCAGCCGATTGAACTGATCGCATTTTGGACATCCATCATCGACACAGAGCAGCATTTGTTCGTTGAATGCAGAGCGTGCCTCGCGAAAAATGGTCTCTGAGATGGGCATTTCTATATTCTACTCAAGGAAACAGACGTTTTCTCCATCTTGTTTATAATGCAAACTGTTCTTTGCTTGTTCCACCAAGCAGGAATGACTTGTGCTCAAACATACTGGTAAGTTAGCCAAGTCTGGTCATAAAAGCCAACTTCAGGGCTCTATGAGAAGCAAGATACAGAGCTTTATATATGCGCGATTCTCGGCATACTTTCTTTTTCCAACTCCCAGCGTAAACCACGGGCTGGAAACAAAATGCTTTATAATCGCCGCGAGAATAGTGCTTACTAAGCCACCCTATCATACGGCCACTAATATGATATTCTGATACAACAGGCTGACTATTGATCTCGGGGCTGTCCAGCGGAAAGTGATGTATTTTTGATGTTTGCACAATTTGCGCCAGATCGGTTGTCATCAATCTCATTTCTTTATTGCAACTTCAGCTTTGTAGTCCTTGTATATGTGACCGCTCCCTCCACCCTCACTGTTTGTTTGGTAAAATCTAAGGTTAACTAAAACACACTGCCTGATATAATACTTATAAGTAAAAGTAGATATTCTGAAGATAATCTAGTCATGCGTATATGTTCTCAGTTTTGTAAAAAAAAAACAATTATTTCCAACCTACTCAACCACAAGTCTCAAATCCATCCCAGAGACCTCATTTTAGATACTCAATCGAAATCCAAGATACATTAATGATCTTCCCTACACCTGCATAATTGAAATTATAATCTACCCTCAAATTGTTCCTTAATCTTACTTAATGCCAAGAAATCCCTGTAAGAGCATATAATAAAGATCCGCCCGGGAATATTCTGGTAATCCTTCCTGAATTGAATTGATATTAATCATGTAAGATGCACCATACCATGTTTGTCTTCCTTTTCGATATCGAGATAATATCCAGACACAAGTGAAACCTTTTTCGATCGTTATCGGGAAGAAACAGTAGCTGATTGCTTATTGCCAGAAAATAATGTACCCGGCCTACGGATTTCGCCTTTTGAGGGATGATCAAGATTTTTGTGGATATTTCTTTTTACTGAATTTCGAGCATGCGTCGACAATTTTTCAATCTTGTGCTATGGTAATCTGTCATGACGTTATTAATTCCTTTTCGAGACATAGGAGATAAGGTGTGGGTCATGAGTTCGGAAATTTCGATACAAATTTTTCATTTAGATGGGAATGGATGGTGTTTGAAATTGAGGCATACCACATTTTGAAAGTGGCTCAGGTTAATGACTATTATTCTAGCAAGAAATATACTTGTCACTACTTAAATGAAAGACTGCTTATTAAAATATAAGAAAGCAGGATAGGGAACAAACGCCTTACATATTTCTTATGTGTACTAAAATCTTATTACTGGGTTCCTTTACAGGCTACTATTTAAAGCAATAAAAATGACTCCAAATAATTCTAACATATATTTGTATGTTTTTGTATTTACCTATTGCCTTTCTTTTTTTCCGCGGTTATATCTAGTTATCAAATAGTATACCGGAAATAAAACAAATATAAAAAGAAATTTATTTTTATTCATGAGTCAAAAGTGTGAAAGTGTGGTTGTTCCACGAATGGAAAAGAAGTGGTAACTAGTTACCATCATATCAAAATAATGGCGCAATAGTCATGATGATTGGATGGCTACCTGCCGATCTTATCTCCCAGGCTCGAACCCTGATTGCATTAAGGATGTTTGAGTTTGTCTTTGCCGTTGTTCACTTGTTTGATATTACGGTTGATGATGCAGGTAAAACAGTCTTAAAAAAACAAATAAGAAAAAAAATTATAGAGGTGTCGAAGAAGTTTCTTCAATGCACTATGCACCACAAGTCAAAACGAGGTTTATCCGAGTTCCTGACATGTGCGGCTAAGTCTATCTTTGTTTTGTTTTAAGATATAGATCTCTAAGTCTTTGCAGTGAGTGTTCAAATACACCTGAACACCTACAGTAGTGAGACAAACACAAGGACGAACACAAACGTCCATGACAAATGGACAACGAGATCAAGAAGTTGACGCTCAACCAATCCAACCACTGCCCTGAATTCCTTTTTCTACTGTTATTGATTAAGGCCAGTTTCATGTTTTGTTCGACCACCTCCGATGCAAAACCAATTATCACAACTATAATACCTTGAGCACAGAAAGCACGAAAATCCCATTTCGCATCTCGTTCCAAAAGAAAGAACCTAGCATTGAAGCCTTGGGCGCTATTTTCGTGCTAGTACGCGCGTCCCCCTCACCCACATTGTATCAAAGGGCCGTTTCGGAGAGAATTTCCTATTACCTTAGTCAAGCAGCTAAGGACACCAGAATTTTTGATATTCAACGCTATCACCATACAGCAGTCGCCGGAGGGCATGGCGTTTCGAAATAGTTTCAGTAGTATTTTTATGACGTGGACCGTAGCATGGACTATATTCTATGTTAGGAAAAAGTCTGCTAGGGAAGATCTTCTTTAGCATATTCCCTATCGTGTCTATAAAGAAAACCTAGTTGCTTATTAGTTTTCCATAACAATATCAGCCGCTGCCTCTTCACCCGAGCTAAAGAATTTGCTTCTCCCATGCATGTTTCAAACTCGATCTTAGAAATCAGCTCGCTTAGGAATAATCTAAAACAGGAGCTTCATTATTCTCAATTTCTCCGCAAATATGCACATGTTCCTTCCCATTTAACGTGGCAAGTCGGTAATGGTATTCCCGTCTTCATTTTCTTCATGATAACCCGATACTCTACCCGCATGAAGTTATATCATTCTCGTGCCAAGTTCATTGAAACATTCTCGCAATCCTCCTCCTTTACCGTAGGTCCAAAAAGAGCGCCAAACAGATTAAACAAGTATGACCGTACAAACTGTGGCTCATCAGGCAGGGCGACATTCCTTTGATTCCAAGCTTGCAGAGGCAATTGGTTCAAGCTTAGGATAGGTGACCGGTCTCTAGAAACAATTAAAAGGAACAACTGTGTCATCACATGTAAATTCAGCTGGATCTCAATGAACGTCCATCAGGTAAAACCGAAGAAGGAAGCTTCTGTGGAAATCTCAGGAAAAAACCGCCGTTAAAGAATCGGTAGTGGAAACCGAAAGGGCAAAATGTAGTCAAGAGATAGACTTGCTAACTTGTAGGCAAGATTTTGCCTTAGGCATTCAAGACGAACATTGAGTAATTACCGTGCAAAATGACGAAGCATGTGAAAGTTACTTTGTCATTGGAAGAAGACTACAAAATACATGCATTGAAGTGAATGGCCAGAACTAGAAGAAACGAAAGAGCTATACTAGAATGACAGAATAAAACAGGCGACGAGAAACTTCGAGCCAAGGTGTGCCACCGTGAAGGCAGTAGATAGGTTGGTAATTATCAATGGTTGCTCCCAGCCCAATCAGTCCTGTGTCACCTTGATGCTACAAACCCCAATACGATGACTGCTGCGAGAAAGTTAAAGAGAGCAAAATTCAAACGGTGCAGATCTTCAAAGCCAGCTCTTAGTATTTAGGAAGATGTCAGCAAATAGAGATCTTTTTATGGTCTGTCAACAATTGTTTACCTAGCATTCTCTGCCTGCTGCCTACTCAGAACTAGGTAACCGCAAAGAAGGTACTTAAGGGTTTCTTCCTCTCCTCTTCTAACTTGGCAATGCGAATCGCAGGGTGTGCGAGTCTTGTGTCATGGCAACATGTAGACCTGTCCCCATTGCAAATCACCGCAATCCTATATGTATTGACACTTGTCTGGCCCAAGAACTCTCGCGATTGGGTCTTCTTGTAGGGGAACCAAATGCTCCTCAACCTCAAGCCTCAAGCCTTTGTCATCTCAAGTCAATGGCTTTTAAGGAATGCGAATCTATTCCAACTGTAACAGCCGCAAAAGGGAAGCCGGCTGCGTCCTCAGAAGGGCTGTAAAGAGTAGAACTCTGCCTATCCAGTTAGTTATCCATCTCTTCATATGTTCTTATGACCAAGAAACCAGAGGAAAGTGATTCTGAGCACTGCACAGTCTGTCCTCCACCAGTCTGCAAGACGTTGCCAATGAAACCAAAACTTTTATAGTTGCTTGGCTGTTAGACGGAATGACAAGTCTCCAATATCACCAGTAGCTCCGGTTAAAATTCACAGCCGAACCCCAGAAGATCGTACTAAGGGGCTGCTCTATGCGTGTATCCGAGACAACTCCCACACCGATCCCCCAGACTATCTTTGATTCTTCGGTGAAGCGTACTGTATTATATTCTAAAAGCACATTCCCGGCTTTTCAATCTGCTCTGGCTGGAAAGTCCACAACAATATACCCCTTGAAGCTTGCTTGCATGTAGCGAGGGGAATGCTCAGAGTTCTGGAAGTACTTCGTCTATGATGTTTTTGCGGGCGTAAGTCCTTGCTCTTCTACATTCAACATGCTACATGGCCTGACATAGACGCTACAGCATATTTAATGTAGAGGTCCAGAAACAGGAAGTGAACGCCTCCGCCGGACAGGAATGCAGAGGCACAGGACCACCAACACAACACCAACACACATTAAGCTTAGTTCTGTGGTATTTTTTGCTTAGCGCCTTCCAACCAGGATGACACCCAGATACTCTACATTTGAGGAATATGCGCCCTCTGTTCACAGCTCTAATCAAGTGGCTACCTCCCCAATAAGATTGGATTATCTTATGAAGGAAGGCAGGAAGACTACTAGGGTATATTACTTGTAGTGTAACTGTGCTAATTAGCTGGTGTAGAGCGATCTTAGTGGGTTTTCTTTGAAGTAGGCGTGCTGAGGTTAGAGGGAAGACGACCTTTCCGTGATCATGCTAAGGTAGATCTACACGCTCTAGAATCTTCAACAGGAAAGAAGAGAAGCTGATTGGACGACAGTCCTCTAGGAATTCATAGGCGCGTGTGTCCACATTCGGTTTGAACACCACACGGGTCTTCGGGAGTAGTAGGGTCAATCGATTTCGATAGGCCTCGGAAAAGCACTTTCTTGCTATTCTAGAGTATGATCATAATCTGCAGTCTAGGCTTGTTGACTTATATATACGGAGAAGCTGTTTATGGCCCAGCAGGTACATTTTTTCGTCATTATCAACGGCGGAGCAACCAGGGATCCGCCTGCCTTAATAAGGAACTCCAGACATACCGATTTTGCGACTACAAACTGTCTGGAGTGCTGGCCTATGTCATTGCTCCATATCAGACAGCTTCTCCCACAGCTTCTTTTTCAACCATAGATATTGACCTTATAGACTTTTCGGGTTGGGTCATCGTCACCCATACGTATTAAGTCACCTGCCCACCACAACCTGTTAAACCGGATTTTATGCAAAACCAGACGGTCCTGGCATTGCTCATCGACTTCACTGTTTTATAGGCTACGGAATTGTCCATCCTCATGTAGGGGACGAACAATTTTTCGGAGGATTCTTCTGTCCGAATGGCTCAAGTGGTTACAGCGTTGGGCTGCCGTAGCGGATGGTCGCGCGTCAAATGGCGCTGATGTTAGAGGGATTTGTTATCGTGACTGCATGTCGATACCAGTCGACTTAGCTGTGAGTGAGTACCTGAGTCAAAGCATATTGGAAATCTCGGGCGAGAGCAATGCTGATCACGTTCCCTCCCAAAGTATACTATAGGGTACCGTTACGGTCTTGAATGAAGTGCTCTAACAAGCTGCTAAATACCTTGACCCAACATGAATTATTGCGCCAGCGATTATTATTTCAAGACCAAGGATTTCACCAGAACATTCCACCCATTCCACCTTTTTTGATTTTTTGATTTTTTGAAACTTTAAGATTCCCCGGTGCTTTCAACGTCCTGACCTCCTTGATTAGCTACATGAGGTTTAATAGATTGTTCTTCCACGACGGTAGCAATGCTTGGTTTTTATACTGACCCTGTTACACACCGATAGGTTTGTGTTACTAAGAAAGTCTAAAAGACACTAATCTCTTTTGTGGGTTTCCAGGTTGTGTGCTTTGAATTTGCGTCGCTGCTTCTCGACAGGCTTGTAGGCTTCTAGTAAACACTGGTTGGCCGTGATTTTTGTAAGCCGAGGAGTACACGTTTGCCATTCCCTGCTATTCCGATTTCACCAAAGTTAAGTCTTTGGAACTTAGGTCAGGATAAAGAGGCGTACATGAGGCTATATGCTCTAAGTCTGTCCCAATTAAGCCCTTTCATAATCTGATCTTATCCGATTCAGGACTCCTGTATCAGGGGATAAAGATCGACAGAATAGGTGATCTCCTTGTATGGGAATCGTCAGTCTCCATTGGACGTTAGTTTGTATCCTCTTAGAGTTCGTAAGCAGAATCAACTGGGTCCTGGTGGTCGTCTGATTTCCCAGAACTGGACACTTTTAGTCTTGCTTTCACCTTTCCTCCTTGTTCCCCAACTAGTCGTCCACAGAGCTCGTGGTGTTTTTTCATCAGTATCCGTCAATCTCCTGGGCATCATTTTAGGATTAACTCCTCTTTATCTGTGCATACAGATGCAGGTGAAGGGGACAATGTTCGGAATGTCTCAGGGTAATATCGGATCGGAGTATTGCCTAAGCCGAAAGAAGCTCTGCATTCGTTCCTTCTAAGACTTACAACTTTAAACAAGAGTTTATAATATAGTGTAGAAATACACACATCATTCAGGACTGCTTCAATCAACGAAAAAGTCAAATTTTCAACCCTTTTTTGTGTATGTGACCATAAGCTACTCTAAAACAGCAACCAAGACGATTCCCATTCAAATACATTTTAACAAATATACGTGCGTATATTCGTAGCAGGATCCTTGATGGAGGGGACCCACCAGTGTTTAAATATTGAAAACCCAGAATCGCTAGTTTACAACTCTCTAAATACTAACCTCCAAATTCATATGTCGACAAATTCCTGAATATCACCAACGCTTAATTTACTGACACGAAAGGGGGGAGTTAAATTTTTACTACATGAATAACGACTGTAGGAAAATATTGCCACAGTTTCTTGGCATTCAACTTTCCTCGTAATATTCCTTTCGAAAGCATAAAATATTAAATCACATTTCCTTCTAATCATTCTTCACGGTACTGCGTTGATTATTGGAACACAATCAATACAACTCGAGTCCTTGCCATATCCTCTGACAATCATAAAACCCAATTTTACTGCTAACTTTATTATGGAGAAAGCAACACAAGTGTTTCGAGAAAGTGTTTATTCATGCAAGTCATGTATTTGTTCTCACTATTATGAAAATATTCTCAAAGTACACTAATCAACTCGCATAATCCTTGCTCGATGCCCTCCCCATTCGATATTGAATATTGATTTCAACACTGCGCTTTCTCCAAGGAATCCAATCCGTTTCACGAGGCAAGTGTTTCGATAGAAATAAAATTTATTCTATGTATATCGGCAGGATTATTAGTGTATGCTGGTGTTGAGGACAAAAACTCCCACTCCAACTTGAACAATTACGTTCCATGAGTATTTTCTGTGCGCCAGATTGCCAACAATGACTGCAAAAAGGAAATTTCCCGATGCCAAAAGGAATTTATGGCAATCGTAAAATGTTATATGTGTTTCTAATGAACAAATAGTAGTAAAAATTTACGACTCAAGTTATAACGAAAATGTGGAGAAAACGCTTTGTAAAGAGAAAAAATGTTCTTGTTCGTAGCCTTTTGGGAACTCATGTTGGAGTTAAGAGTGAGTCAATCGCAAGGACACAATTGGGTCAACTAGTTTTGGGTAATTAAAATGAAATGCAATGCAATAGTGATGTTTTCTTTCGCCCTATGCGTGCCACAAATCAAACCTCTTACCAACAAGATATTCAGAAAGGACCCTACGATTCCTTACTCCTTGAGCTGAGCAAAACGCACGAAGATTCTTTAACTGTCATTCTGCTCCGTTGATAATTTTGCAGAGCGGTAGGAAAAGTCGACCGAGATCTCGGAATCATGAAGCTCCAGCAAGTGAGCAAGGTGGTACACTAATTGCCTACTGAAGAGGAGAGGTAACTTTCAGAGTTCCAGAAATTGAAAATAGGAGGGAGAATTCGGGAAGTAGATCTCACCAAATACAGAGGAATGCACTACCACTTCTACCATTATCTCTTGCCAACCCATGAGAACATCCGATGCGAGTCTGTGGACCACAAAAGAGGAAGTAAGTTGCTTCCCAAGTGGTGCGGCCCGTTATCAAGGGGATGCGGACTCAGGACACCCAGCATCCTCATCCATGAGATGATATTTTAAGGAAGCAATGACAACATCTAAAGAAATGAATACCTTTTTCAATTTATCCTGAACAAAAGTTTAGAATTTCACCAGAATTCGTGGCTAGCATCAGCAAAAGGTAACAAACTACAAAAGCATCCAGGGGATACGAGGATGCAGACAAAGAACCTGCTTGGAAAATAAGGACGGCAAATTTACCAAAGTTGAGGAACGTAGAATGCATTTGCTCCTTAAAACTCCCATGCCGGGGTCTCATCTCACAGTCGAGCACAATATCACTCTATAGAACGGAAGAAACCTCTAGAATAGCGGAAGAGGTATGCAATGAAGTTGGGAAAAGATGGGCGATGGAAAGTTTCAAACCACTGAAATGCCATAGAGCGCATGCGATTTTCCCAGCCCTAGTCCAAAGGACCTTAGAAGCTAGTGTAGATATCCTCCATAAAGTGGCAATGTTACTTTGGGTCACAAACCAAAAGCATGGGGTGGCAAGAGTCACTTTCATTCCGAAAGCGGGCAAAAGTATCATTTTCATCGTAAACCTTTCAGATCTATTAGCTATTTGCTCCTGAAAACATTAGAACATTACTTCCAATGTAAATAGGATTATATTGGAACTAACGTTCTAACGCTTAGCTCCTAATATCCATGCCAACATGTTGATTGAGCAAGAAAGTCAATTGCAACTCCTTCATACCAGTGAGCGGATGTATTACACGATGCAGCTGGTACAAAAGAAATAGCCCAGTGTGCACTTCTGGGTATCAAAAATGACTTTAACAACACATCGAACACAAAATGTCCTGGAAGCTAGTAGGGAATACATTAACCTTCTGAATGTGCAAGTTCCCCACACGCTAGAAAACGCAACTGATAGAATATCTAATAATAAGAGAAAGGCAGGAGCATGGCAAACCGCTAAGCTATCCCGCAACCTATCTGAAAAGCTTCATACAAAGTACTTGCGCCGCCCAGGATGCTTTGAGAAGTCTTTGTAAAAACCAATTACCTATTAGCCCTGTTTTTTGATATCCTAAATCCAACTATCTTTAGAAAACACCTGACTGATCTCGACGTGCCCGGTCCGCTTCTACTAATATCGAACTTCTAAATTCATGGAGGATTAGTAAAAAAGTTGTCAATCTTCAAGGGGTATTATCCTTGCATTCAAGAGTGTTGAAAATTTTTGTGGTCAAAAGATAATCTGAATTGTACTGTTCCAACCGATGTTGAATGGTAGCATGTTTCTTCCAGAATAATTTGAGCGCTGAGTCCAAATCAATAATTCAATTCTAAGAGCGGCTTATGGGTCGTTGCAGTCGAATTTCCTAGATCCCTAGGGTCACGGCTTAGTGGATGTCGTCAGGGATACCTCAGTCAGCGCGGTCGATGTGTCTGGTGGGTGTATCCCCAACATCATCTCCATATCCTTTTCCTTTCAGTACTGAAAACTGCATTGGGTGAGGCTTTGTTAAGAAATGTTAAATAATCTGATTGCTACCGGACACTATATGCAAACGAGTGACGACGTCTAGAATATAATTCCACACGCCGTCAGGTCAAAATCACGAAGTTCTCGCACCTTCCTCACCTACCCATTAGGATGCTGTTATCATCAACATCAACAGCGCAACAGTGGTGTCCGGTCTAGGTTTGCCTAAATAAGGAACTCCAGATATCTCGGTTTTGCGCCGAGGTCCATCAATTCAATATTCCTAAAAGTTTTCTGGCGTCCTGGCCTACGCCATGGCTCCTTTTGAGATAGGGTCTGTCTCGCCTTCATTTTGTATCATAGATATTCCCCTTAATGACTTTTCGAGTTGGATCATCCTCATCCATACGGATTATGTAACGTGCCCATCGCAACCTATTGAGCCGTATTTTATCCACAAACAGACGGTCGTGGTTTCGCTCATACATTTCGTCATTATATAGGTTACGGGATCCTACTACGGTTTTGATTTATGTGAGTGGAAGCCAATGAGGGGCTGATCCCCGCGACTGAATCGGAAACCATCCCTTCTCCTCCCGTTGTCCGGAGGAATTCCATGATTTGAAGACTCCGCTCGGGCGCTAGCCCGAAGTAATGTGACAAACGGTTTTGGGTTCCGACGAAGGCGAGGTGTTGAATTGGTAGTCTGATGGCGCACCTTTGCGGGAGTCCAACACTCTGTTCATAAACGCATTCATCTACTCTCCTCTCAAAAGAACCCGGAGATACAAAGAAATGATCCGAACCACACTAATCGCGCCTTACTGTCAGCTGGTTTAAAGTTTTAAAACGGGATCCGTTAGGATTTTGCGTTGTTTCCTCTTTGGGGTTTTTTTTTGATAGAGTAGGTGAATGTGTCTACTTGCCGATTGTTCAATTTCCAACTGACTACCAATGACTACCATCTTCCCGCTTAACAAATTACCCTTGGCTAGCCTTTCAACCCATACCCTTCGGTATAGGAGGGTTCAGCTGGTCCTTCCACCGGTCGGTGTCATGAACCACTCTATTGCAGAACACACGGCCCACAACTGGCAAGACCGAAAATGTCCCGCCCACTATATTTTCGGTTCAGTTCCGAATCCATATTTCCAATGAGCCGCGCGGTCCAGCAGCATTTTTCCAAGAGAGTTGTCAATCATTCAGCGTGTGCTTTTGTTTTTGATAATCAATCACCTCCTTTGAGTGCTGTCATTTACGCTTCTATTTGGTATTTCGTTTCTTAGCAAGTAAGGCAATGTGAGTTACTCCCACGATTATCATTGCAACTGAAACAGTATAGTATGAAGACCCGACCCGGAAAGTGCCCACATCTACACTTGCGCAAGATGCATACGATATACCTTCTTGTTTAGAGCGTCAGCCCATGTCACCATGCCATATAGCGGAATGAACTGCGTTGCGCTCATAACAGGCCTTCCCCAGGTGGACGTAAAGTCCAAATATTTACCATTAACCAACTTAAAGACAAAACCTTAAATGGAGAAGGTTAATCTTCGAATCAAACTAAAGTTTTGACTCTGCTTTCGTTTCCACGACCACCATCGGACGCTGAGTAGGTATTTTTTATTCAGTCAAGAAGACTACTTCAGTCTTTTCAGGGTAGTTATTAATTCGCCTAACCCCTGAATCAATAAACCGATGTAAGCTTTCTGGCCTTAGAATCGGTCGTTGTGTTTTCTCCCAGCATGATCTCCATTCTCTTCTGCTCCCCTTACCATAATGTTTTATAGAATAGGGCAAACAATCCCTTAATGTACGCAGGAGGTCATCCTAAACTTGGATAGAATTTCCAAGCGTGTCTAGTATATCTGCCTTTCTTATGTAATCGAAGGCATTTCAAACATCGCGCGTTAAAAGGAGAACTGCGTCGAAATCAATATCATCTCAGCACGTTATTATATCCACTATGGATTTCCTGATTTTTCGTGTGGCTGGCATATAACAAAGTCCTCATTGATCTTCATCCGCCTCGAGTAGCTCCTGCCATCAGCGAGCTTTACTTTTATTTATTGCACTACGGAGTTCCTTTTTTACCTGGTATACGCTCTACCATTCTTGAGAATGCCTGTTCTACTTGAACGCTGTACCAAACGGCGGTGTTTATGGACTTTCTTCCCCAACTCGGTAACTCTCACCATCTGTCAAGACTCAGGTCGTGGGCCCACCAAATTATAAAAGATGCAGATCATTGTTATCAAGTTCGCAACTGAATTTGCGGTAGTGTCAAATGTAGCCCCTCGATACCTGAAGTGTCTTACAGAGTGGCTCTGTCTCTTCCAAAAATTCCGACGTATCTTTCAAAGTGGGTTTGGTGCACGGCAGAAAATAGCGTCGACCACGTCGGAGACGATGCATTGATGGTCGCCTGTCGACAGGTCTTCCAGAATTCGTCACCCCTCAACAAGGGCACCAGTAATTCCGATGATTTGAAGGTTAAGTCAAGATTTCTATCTTTGCATCTTGTCACGTTGGCAGTCCCCCGGATCCGTTCTCTCTGGAGTCTGGATAGGACACGCTGCGTCCACCTGCCCGGGGCTTGAAGCCTTTTAAAAATGAACTCCGCCTCTCCGTGCCCAAGGTGGAATATTTCAGGAACATCAAACTTACGCTCCATTCGATGTTCCCTAAACAACGAATCGATACAAAGCAATCCCCTCGAGCTTGAGCCCGAACCCGAAGTCGAGCGACGTCTCGAACCCAGATTAGTCGAGATGCCATGAAGCCAGTTCCGTGTTCTATTACTGCTAGGTGATTAGTACGAACTCAGCTTTTACCCCCGCAACGAGCTTTACTGTCAACGCACGTGCATGTTGACTTCTTAGGTCTTCCTAATTCCACTATGAAGATGTTACCCGGCCAATCACGGTTTCCCCGCTGTTGAGAAATTTTCTCGCTTATTACTTCCACTACGATCAGTTTTTGGCCTAGAGAATACGTACAGGTGATACCAATCCGGATTTAGTTGTCTTCGAGCATTCGCGTTTGATGGTCTCCTTCACTTTAGACCTTTCTACAAGACAATCAAGATTTCAGATTTTCACAGCCTCCTTTTCCAATAATCCCTTGACCGCCTCACAGAATGAACCCTTTTCGTTTCCCTTTGGACCTTATTCAACGTGAATTCCCCAGCCTTCGCTCTCTCTGTGGAATACACTTCTAGTCCAGTCTCTTAGGGTTTAATCTTATAACGGTTGTCGCCGAAGACTTCCGCAAAGATTTAGTCTTTCATCGGCTTAATGAACAGAACTAGCAATCTAGTCCCTTATCGTTTCCTCGCCTGTTTTTGTAGTTTCTCCATTCGCGTTTCGCTTGACTGTAGCCAACGTTTTTAATAGGCGCGGTAGTTCGATTGTATTGAAATTTTTCTCGCAGAAAGTTCGCATTTCCGAGTAAAATATTTCCCTTCAGCTCGGGCATTTGGTATTTCTCTAGTTGGATGCTGCACCAGCGGAACATTTTTATACTACGTCCAAACGCAGTCAGCTCCAACTCCTTTTGTCTGCTATCTCCTCAGTTAAGTTGTCTTTCATTCTCCATGGAATTTATGCCAACACATTGTGTGCAAAGAAAACGAGTCGCAATAATTAGAGACAGTGAACTTTTGAGAACAAAGCTCCTATCCCAGTTCCCTGAAGTCTGACCTACCCTTAGCTGATCCTGGAACTCGCAAATAGAACTGTACTAGCCCGTTCCGACGTAATCTTTTAACTCCGATCCAATGCATCCTACCCGACTGGTCGCTCACGGTTCACTCTTCACCAGGAAACTTTCTCAAGATTACTACCTGGGACGATCTCTGGGTCACCACTAAATTGCAAATGACTCCTGAGTTAACGTTGATTCAATTACTTATTCAGATTATGACTTATTGGCTTTCATTTATTTAAATTTATCAACGTATTTGTCACGGTTTTGGTTGTATTTTGGGTTTCGAAACCCAACCCAATGTAATTCTAGATATATCGCGTATAAAACCAATGTAAGAGTACGTGGAAGGAACGCAATTCCAACTTGTCGAAACGATTAGTGACGCGGCACACACCTACTGGCAGCATTTCCGTGCTACTGCATTTAGTTGCCAAAAAATCTCGTTTGTCACAGTCAGAAATTTCTCTATGATGAAGTATCCCTCCGTTGTTGATAATAGGTAACTAAGACTGACCATCTGATTACTTCACAGCGCCCGTAATCTTACAGAGTGAATTCTCTGAAGTGAAGCGCATTGTTTATTATGACACAACTATACATCGCACCGCGATCAAGCCGGTTGAAGATTGCGGAGGGGGTTCTGCCCTTTCAAATGTTCCTTATCTCAGTTTCCTCTAAGCAGTAGGAATATTAGGACATGTCTTTCCGCGAAGTCTGTTTTTCGATTGGGTCAGTGTGTAATGGAGCGCTCACTGGAACAGTGGTACGCGATTAAGTTTTGAGAAGAATGCAACGGAAACTTATCAAATACTTCAAGAGGCACTCAAGGAGGAATGCATTCCAAGATCCCAATGCGGAAGGGAGCACAAGGCCTTCAAGGATGGCCAGGAGAGGTCACTGACGAGCCTCGTTCTGGATGCCTAACAAAACTCGAACTGATGAATACTTCCAGCGTGTGGGCGAAATTTGGGTTTAGATCGTAGGTTAAGTATCTAGGTAATCGCTGACACCCTGAACTTGTCGACATTCGTGCTACATGGGATGGTTACGGAAGATTTGCCAATGCGAAAGGTTTGTGTTAACGGAGCAGCTAAAAGAAGTTCCAGTTTAGCGCAATAAAGAATTATTACGATTGATTATAAATAATCTAAAGTTGCTTAACCCCACTCGAACAGAGGACGAATCCTGGATGTTCGAGTATGGTCCAGAATCCAAAAGGCAAAGCTCCGAATGGCACACACAATCTTCTTCCAAACCCAAAAAAGCGCGCATGAGCAAGTCTCGCATCAAAACAATTCCGACTGCCTTCTTCGGCGTCAAAGGAATCGTCCAGTTTGAGTTGTAACGCACAAACTGGACAAACGCTGGCTTTTACCTAGAGGTGCCCAAGAGACTGAAACGACGGGTCGCACGCGTCAGGCCTGACATCAAAGATGTTTTCAACCTCCACCACGACAATCCCTCCAGCCACACGGCCTTCTTCGTTACCAACTTCCTGACCCAGAACCGGACCTCCGTGGTGCCCTAGCCTCCTTACAGCCTTGTTCCCCCGGCTGAAAAAAAAGCTGAAGGGAAATCACTGGAAGTCGATGGAGAACATTCAAGCTCAATTTACAAGGTTCCTTAGAGGTATTCCAGTCGAAGAGTTTCAGATTGCTTTCCAGGCGTGGCAGAATTGTCTCCGCAAGTGTATCGATGCAGGAGGAGACTATTTTGAAGGATTTGTCCCGGTCCCGGTAAATGCACATTACTTTTATACTGCACCCTGTATACGTCCAGAAGATATAAAATTTGCGCTCACTTGACTTGAAAAGCGTGCATTCGGGCTAAAAGTTTGGGCTACACTCATAAATTAGGAATAGGCACTCTTTCCTGGCTTGATTTATCACTCTGAATATGGAATTTAAACTATTATTTGAAAATTGGTCATCATCCCAATAGGTATATGTAGATATTCGTAAAAGCGCAATGTGTTCTATCAGAATAATCACTCGAAATTAAGCATCTCGGAAAATCACTCACCAGAAAACAACAGTGAATTTGTCATCAGATTTAAGTAATTCTAGGAAAAAATGAAATTATTTGTACAAGTAGATATAACTGTGAAAGATACTTGCCCTAATTCCTGGCGTAAGATTAATTATACAGATTTCAAGCTTTGGAGTTTACGCGATCATTACCATGACAAGGAAGCACATAACACTGAATGGTGTCTGATTCAAAAACATTATAATTGATACAATGTTCCTCCCCCTGCCCCTAAAACACAGCTTTCAAATATCCACCCCAGTATTTGCATGGAAATGAAATTTTCAATTCAAATATGTAAATTTGTATTAAATAACTTCGAAACACTTTACCCTCTAATCCACCAGAAATCCAGTCATCACTAACAGATTCAAAACGAATAAAAGTCCTTCGCTCTTATACTCTCAGTTCGAGTGATAATAAACTCGAAACAAATTGTAATTTTTTATTTGATTTCCTTTTATTTTGGGAATGAAGCTCGATTTAAAAGTTTCCAACATTTTAGTAATTCCAGCTCATTCTGACCGTCGTCGCCGGGCGGATTTTCATGTATAATCACAACCGCTGCTATGACGGTGGTTTATGAAGCTTTCCGCATCTTGTTGAGGAGTGCTGGATTTGAGAAAAAAGTGTTGATCCTAGGAGGCAGTACAGTGGCTTGAACTTTTTTCTTGGGAGCATCTTTTAATTAGTCAAACTCTAATTTTTAGAAGCTCGTTGGTTTAGAAACGGAGGACCGGCCCGTTTCGGTGCATCCAAAAATCCCCAAAAATGACTCCAATATCAAAAGGAAGCTGCGACTTCCCAAGGATATCGAGCGACTAACTTTGCGGGGTTAAACCTCAAAACAAATCTGACCAATTTCAAAATTGAAATCTACAGTAACTGCCATTTTTTACTATACCATTTTATTATTCATTCTTAACGCTATTCAACATAATCCGCGCGATACAATTTGTATGGAAATTTCTCGTTTTTATTTCCACTAGGAAAATTCGTGGTTTTGACGAGCCCTCGCCAAGTTCCACCAGTGCCATTGCCATCGCCATCTAGTACTGCTCCTCCCCCTACTCCTTTCTTGACGAACAACAAAACATTTTTCAAAAAAGTACGACGATGAACAGGATTCAATTCTAGCTTGTGGCCACTAAGCTCCTGTGAATTATTTTATACGATCCGATTGTCTCGACTGTGGATGGAGTGAAACGCATCAAGGATTTTGCGTAAGCCCTTTATAAATCGCATATCGTATCGCCTCACCACTGCTCCTCGCCGAGGGTCGAAGGAATATGAATAAACGGGTGGGCAGCAGACATGGCTGTTAGATGAAAAAAAGTTTCCCGAATAACTTTATGAACTTTCAGTGAGCCGGATTTTAATGAAAGTTTGAAATTGAAGTAATAAGATGGAAGGATTTTGTTTTATGAAATTGAAATTATTTGGCCACGTTTTTTGCAATGTTCATAGTTGAAGTGTCCAGCAGCTTCCAGTTGACGTGGCTATTGGATTTCTGTGAGAATGACAGCCTAATGTATTTTATTCCGAAATCGGAGGCTGCTTTATTACTACTCAACCAGCTCTTGATTGATGATACAGAATTTTGAACCATGGTATTCTCCACTTCAGAAAAATGAAACTTCTTGGTGATCGTATGTATATATACTCTATTACAAAGTCGATAGCCGAAACTATGTTTTGGATCAAGTAAATCTAAGAAGGCGAAATACAAAATGTTGGAGAATTATCGGTAAGCGTGACAAATTTGCCGAGACTTCTTACATAATGTACATTTCAAAAGGAGGAAGTAATAAAACTTTTCCAAGATCCTTAGATCCGAATATAGGTGCTCGTAATGCTTGAAGCTGCACTAAATAAAGGAATATATCGATTCCATTGAGGAGATTTTAACCTCCCCATGCTCCACTGGCCTAATCATCCTAGCCTTCCAATTCCTTCCAACAACCTCTCCCATTGTTCCCTTCTACTTTTTTCCTTTATGAACCCTAGCTCTGCCCTGAACTTCAATAACACCAAAAACTCCTTGGTCCGCACTCTCGATCTCTTCCTTTCCAACCTTCCCGAGCGCCAGCTCTCTTTATTTCCTTGCACATCCCCGTATGTCAAAACTGACGCTCACCACCCCCGGTTGAATTTAAAACGAAGCTCTCTCGTTTAAAACCGAAAACCAAGCGTAAGTCAACTAAGTTCAACTTCCTGCAAAGCCAATTTTGACGGTCTGTACTCAGCTTTAGCGTCTTTCAACTGGGTATGTATATTAAGCAACTAATCGTGTGATCAAACTCTAAACACCTTTTACAATATTTAGTCCGATCTCCTCTCCTGTTACGTCCTTTCTTCCCCTCCCTGCCTACATTCGTACCCAACTTGGTTCACAACAGAAATTCTTATTAATATTCTCCTGAAACATACACTGCGGAAGAAGTTTCGGGCTTCTAAGAATGACGCCGACCTCGCTGACTTTAAGGCTATACGCTCTACTGTGAAGTCAATGGTTAGAAAAGCGCGTAAAAGGTATTTATTGAGCGTCGAAGCCGCCCATGCCCGCGGTAATTTAAAACCCTTTTGGTCTTACGCTCACAATTCTCATAATACCACTCAATCCCTCTCTTCTTCTAGCAGTTTTGCTGACTTCACTGCCCTTTACACCTCTCATAACTGAAGACTGCTCCGTATCTCTGGCCATTCCTCTCCTTACGCCTTCCTTGGTTGAGTTCCTCGGGTTCCTCGGGTAGTCTTGACCCCAATGTCGGACCTGGGCCCGATGCGCTTCCTAACCTCTTCCTCCTTAACTGTAGAAAACACATTTCCATCCCACTGAGTATAATCTACAACAAAAGTCTAGAAGAATGCTACTTTGCCTATCTCTGGAAAGAGACCCTTATCATCTCTAGACTTAACAGCGAAGACCCTTCTCTTGCTGTGAACTGCTGCCCCATTTATCTTCTCTCCTCCTGCTCCAAAATCCTGGAAGATATGTCCACGACTGGTTGACCGCGCACTGCGGTCACCTCATTGTCCAAGAGTGGCATGGTTTCGTGAAACATTGATCTACGGCTCCAGACCTTCTGGTTTTTACCAGCTTTCATGCTAAATGCTTTAATTCACGACAGGAGATACATGCTATTTATACCGATTTCTCCAAAGCCTTTGATACTGTTGACCACAACCTTCTCCTCTCTAAACTTTCATTACTAGACTTCCCCCCTTCAATCATCTCCTGGCGTTTCTCCTATATCTGATACCGTTCCTGCAAAGTTTCTTTTCATGACTCCTCATTTCGTTCCTTCCCCCTTTCCTCTGGTGTTCCCCAAGGCTTTATACTTGGCCCGCTACGCTTCCTGTTATTTATCAATGACCTCGCCTCCATCCTCACCTGGCCGTATTTGCTTTACGCAGACGACCTTAAATTATTTGCCTCTGTTTCGTCTCCGCTGGACTGTGCTCTCTTAAAGTCCAACCTTGATAATTTAGTCCGTTGGTGTTCAATCAACAAGCAAGCACTGAATGTCAGCAAGTGCCACTGGATGTGCTATTCGCTGAAACCCTCCCCAACATTCTTTTCCTATTCTCTCAGTAGACAACACGTTACACTACTGACCTCCTTCAAGGACCTGGGTGTAATATTCGACGACAAACTCCGTTTCAGTGGGATTTGAACAACAGACCTTCCAAAATATCTGGGTTCTCGGCCCTCCTTAATACTCTCTTATTCCCTTGTCAGAAACATTGACTATTGCTGTGTAGTTTGGTCCCCATTCCGCCTTCGTGACTGCCGTGCTCTAGAAGATGTACAACGCAAATTCACTCGGACCCTCTTTTACAAAAAGGACCTTCCACGGGTTGATTATCCGTCACGACTCCGCACTCTCAATCTGCCCTCCCCGCAACAACGCCGTATCAAAGTGTAGTCAAAGAGCGAAGTAGGGATGAAACATTGAGGACAGAATAAGCACATCGCGGAAAACAATACCTTTCTGTATACAGCCCCAAAAGCTCATCAATCCTTCCTTGATATGTGTACTCTTTTCAAAACTCTGCAATTGTTTGATGGACTGCTCTGCCAACTCGGACATTACTTCCGTATCGCCTCGCCTCATAATATACGTAGCGCAGACATTTTTAATATACCCTACAACGCCCTATAGCTTGGGTCCTTTGACTCTATCTCCTGCTCTAGTTTTAAGCCATTCACTTGCTCCTCCCTCTGAGGACAATATATAATAAGGAATTTGTTTTCTGTGTATAGTTCTTAATGAGGACAATACTAAATATAATAAATACGTAAATAAATGAATACTTTTTTCATGCTTCTTGATCACGGATGCAACACAATATATAATACATTGAAGGAGAAAAATATGAAGAGTTGTTCTCCGTCTCGGACTATAAAATGAATTGTTCCAGCGAAAGCGATTTGCGTGAATTCCATCTTCCTCTTTTGGAGTCAAAGAGCGAAGTAGGGATGAAACATTGAGGACAGAATAAGCACATCGCGGAAAACAATACCTTTCTGTATACAGCCCCAAAAGCTCATCAATCCGGAGGTGCCTAAAGTGGAGTCCTAGATGAACAAAAAACAAGTCGGGAAACCGTAAGCTGGACGCTTCAAGTATGAAAGCTTTTGTGTATTTCTTTTATAAAAAGAGTCGAGTGGACATTTGTCCCATTAGTACCTATACGCATATATTATGTGAGAATATCCACTTTCCCATGACAGTCACATTCAATGTCTTGAATTTGCACAGAAGCGACAACTTTGCGCTACTATAACTTTGTTAGTAGTAGTGCGATTTCCACCAAACTTGGTAAGATCATGCTCAATGTCATAGTCTAATTTGTTGTATATCAGGATTCTCGGATGAACTTACGGGGGGTTTTACAGTCAATTACTGAAAATTTCGGAACCTCGGCACCGTATAGTGGCAGCCTCTTGATTTTTTCCCATATTTATCGGTTGGGTAGATTATGAGAATAGGTACATGAAAGAAATGATCATTTTCGACCCTCCGCACTCCCCACATTCTCAACACACGTCAAAACTAATACTGGCTTTTGAAAGTACTAACCGAAATCTTTCATTTGATTCCCAACATGACTCTATTTGGAGGAAAAAAATGTTCACCCCCTTTTGAATGTATGCCCAGACATTCGACGTAGAATGATGTAACTGACTATATGTGTGAGTGTTCCCACATTTCCACTAAATTTGGTGACAATCGCTATAACCGTTTCCGGGAAAAAAAACGTGTGGCAGAGAGACAGACGGCAAAAAATAAAACGTAGGAAAGCACGTTAAATGCTAAGGGTGAAGGTGCGTTTAGAAACAGTAATCCAGCCAAGACTTATAGAGAACAGAGCCCTGATTCGGAGAAACTACCTTTCATGCAGCTTGGAGCTAAAATAGTTTATCAAGGACAAGCACAACGTACATCAAGCGATTAAAAACATGGAGAGAACCATTGGGGTCCTATGTAATAGGTCATACGAGGAGGAAAGAGGTCCCAAGGTGTCATTGCAACAGTGTCACAGGCGACCCAGGTAACACCCAACCGTAGCGTTAGCGACCTGCGAGCAAAGAAAAGAGTTCGGGAGAAAGACGGTGATTTCCTTGGGAATCAGCAATCACCTAAGAGGAAGAACCTACATTAGCAATTCCGAAGAACGGAACTAAAGGACGGAAGGTAAAAAAATCTGTGCCCGAAGTGAAATTGTCAGCAATTGATGAGTAATCTAAGGGGAGCGAAAATGGTAGATGGACGAAGGTCGTTAATAAACAGGCAAAGAAGAAACCAAAAGTGCGAATTCACCCAGAGACAATTCTTATCACCAGTAAGAGCAATTTGTCTTACGCGGAGATTTTGAAAAAAGTGAAATCTGACCCCGACTTAAAAGATCTGGGTGGAAATACCCGGAAAGGTGATCTCATGTTTGAGCTGAAATAATTGAGCTTAAGCAGAGCCGAAGGCTTTCGCACCCAAGTTAAGAGCTCGCTTGGGGAGAATGTCTCAGTTTGGGTCCAAAAGCATGTGATCTACATACAGTGCAGGGATCCAGAGGCGAAATATGCATTGCGTTGAAAGAACAATTTAAGTTGCAGGAACTAGAAGCAGAATCGATCGTGAGCTTGAAAAAAATCTCTGGTAATACTCAAACGGCCACAATACGACTACCAGTGGAGGCAATTCAGAAATTCTTGTCGGCCGGAAAAGGTCGAATTCGATGGGTTGTCTTCTGCCTGCAAGAGTAGATTTCATTAAAGAGGTGCTTCAAGTGCAGTCAGTGTGTTTGGACTTTTCGCGAAGGCTTTGATCGATCAGATCGATGCAAAAGGTGTTTCGTGAAAGGATATATTGCCAAGGAGTGCAATAGGGCCTCCTGCCTATTGTGCGAAGGAAAGAAAGGAAGGGATAACCGGTATATTGCCGGAAGTGGTAAATGCCCGAAATTTAGGAAGGCATTGACTTTAATGAAAAAGTGTAGTTTATTCAAATAAACCTCAATCATTGCAGGCTCGCTCAGGGCTTACCTGAGCAGACTACTAATGAATCTCAAACCGAAATTGCCATCATAAGTGAACCCTACAGAAACCGTGACGTTGGTCTAGGGTAAGAGACTCGACTGGTGGAGCGGTGATATGGTCGTTCGGCCGCCAAGTTACACAATGCTCTATGAGTTAGTCGGATAGTGGTTTCGTATGGGCAAAAATAAGCGGTGTGTACGTGTACAGCTGCTACACTCCACCCTGGCTCACATTGTCTGAATTTGAAGACATGTTTGATAACCTTATTCTCGACGCAAGGTGATGAAGTCCAAAGGTGAGTGCCGGTGACTTCAATCCTTGGGCCCTCGAGTGAGGAAGCAGAGAGAGTAACGTAAGGGGCGGAAGTATATTAGAGGTTTTTGGCCGGTTGGATTTAGTTTTGGCCAACAAGTGCATTGCAGGTACCTTTTGCAAGGGAGGTCTTCCTCAATCGTCGACTTGACCTTTGTCAACCCTGCATTAATAATAATAATCGTTGGCGCAACAATCCATATTGGATCAGGGCCTTCAAATGTGTTAGAGCACTTCATTCAATACCGTAACGGTACAGAACAGAATAGCCTGTAGGAGGCAATGTGGTCAGTATTGCGCTCGACCGACATTATTACCCTGATTTGACTCAGGAACTCATTCACAGCTGATTCGACTGGTATCCGACGTCAAATCACGATACAAACTCCACTGTCACCAATGAGATTTGAACCGCGGCCTTCCGTACGATAACCTTGTGCTCTAACCACTCAGCTATCCGGACATCAATCTTGCATTGGTACGCGGTATGCCTTGGTACGTTAGCGAGGACTACATCAACAGCGATCACCAAGCATTCATCACTGAACTGAAGCCAAGAAGCACATCAGACTGGTCTGCAAAAGCGTTTGACGAGGGAAGCTTCTTGGAAGTACGGCTAGACCAACCTGCTATGGCAGGTAGTCCCACGGATAGAGCTCTCCATGTCATACAGCGCAGCCGCATGTATCGCATCCATGCCTAGGAGGTGCTCGTCTTCCAGTAGAAGGCCCAACTATTGGTGGAATAGTAAATTGGTCAGCCTTCGATCAGCCTGCTACCGAGCCAGACGAACGGCTCAGAGGCGGTAGGTCGGTAGGTAGAGGCGGTAGGTAGGAATGATCAAGGACAAAAGGGGCATTTTATTTTCCGGGCCCAAATGAAGAAGCTTGGATCCTCGCGATTACCCTTTGCTTGAATTAAGTTATGTTATACTCTGCGATGAGGAATAATGCAGATGATATGTCTCTTTTAGCAATGCACTGTGTGCAGACATTTTTCTACGCGGAAGTTAATAGCAAGTTTTAAGAGTGGAGATGGCGTTTAACTATTGGCAGCCAGGAGGGACATAAATTAAGGATGTGATTCGATGGTAAGAAGGGCAAATTATCGGCAAATGCGGTAATTGGGTTAGAACAAAATAGAAGTGTTGCGAGTTCTGAATTAAATCATCTTAGAGAAAAAGAACGGGGGTCATAGTTTAATTGTGGGAGGACTCTAATTCGGTAATAACCACTTGAATACTTGATTATTACCTACAGCAAATGATGATAGCAGTCCATGTATTTATTTATTTCATTTTTTAACGAAAAACCTGTTTGTTGTAAACTCCAGTTACTTATTATCCTTAGGAGGAGGAGGAGATTCGTCTAGTGTTGGGAAGCAGGCATGTATTTGTCGAATTGCGTAGGACTCAATCAGCGCCCCGTGAGGGCTGCTTCGATAATATTATAAAGAGTATTCTTCAAAATGAGGACTTTTCACAAGTTTTCTTAAGGTTTATTTAACTTCGAGTGAACTTACATGTTCTTTCTGATAGAGGTTAGTCTACGAGGGTTGTGGAATAGATGAGTTTCGTAATTACAATGTCGAATCGCATGATAGCAAATCGGTACCCCACTTTTGAACGCCTGATTAAGATTTCCTGTCCAGACTGCGGCAAATTTATGTAGGGCAAACAAAAGGCTAGTCCACACTAGGATGTTAGAACACATAATGGAGGCCGAATCCGCTAAAAATTACAATAACCCAACTATAAAGTCCCCGGTTTCCAGACATATAATAGAGCAGGGACACCATTTGTCGTTGGACAATGCCAATATTTTGAAGGAAGTGAACGACGATAGAAAACTAGACTCCTACGAGAGCCTCCACATCTCGAAAATTCCCCCCGAAAAAAAGGCTAATAACGGACATGGGCAACAATTTTTCCACCTTGGTGGAACTTTTAGGAAGGACTAGGAGAAGAAAAGAAGCAGAACCTGTCTCGTGACGTCAGAGGTAGGGGCGGGTTTGACATGGCGGCATAACATCACCGCGAAGTCGACTCGCTGTAGGCTTATTTTTACAGCAAAGAGCAGACGAGTGCCTTGCATGCTGAGCTGAGCATGGAAACATGTCTGGTTTAACGATGTGAGCCACAGGCGGTACTTGATAGTTCTGCTTGCAGCATGAATTGGTATCGGCAAGTTCTAACTCATCGTCATACACCACACAACAAGCCTAATGTGCTGTCAGTTGATAAGGCGGGTCGCTCCGCGTGTATGGTTTACGTTGCTATCCTCCATAGCAACATTGAACGGAAATACGTGGAGAAGAAGCTGAACTATGAGCCACTGGGTAGGGAAATCAATGGAATTTAGCGTCTCGAGAAAGTGGTTGTAGTTCCCATAATATTGTCAGCTACAGGTTTTGTACCTAAATTCCTCACGGCTTTTCTTGATGTCCTGGGACTCTCACATAGTCTAGTGCAAACCATGCAGAAATGCACCATTTTTCATATGTGCTCAATAATGCGGGGAGTTCTGGACGGATTCTCCTTATAACCTAATATCGGTCCTTGCCACTAGCGCCTCTTACTTTTTTAAGTAGGTAGGATCGTCCAAGTATAAATTCTTGGCATTTTGCGTTAGTATAGGTAAAATCTGGCATCTGTAGAGACTGGGATACCTCGGAAAATAGTAACATCCATGACGGTGAAATCCGGGCGCGGTCTTTGGCAGCCAACAGAGCCAATTTCAGTTTTTAAATTCAAGTCAAAATCCTCCAAAGAATTTTTGGCCCCGAAATGAGGATGGACGATTCCGTAACCTGTATTACTACGAAATTTATGAGCTGTACCCCGACCATCGGGTTACGAATAAAACCCGGTTCAATAAATTATGATGGCCCCGGTTCAATAAATTATGATCTAACCCTTTTGATTGAGGATTATCCAGTCCAGAAAGTCTAAAAGGGCAACATCTATGGTAGGAAAAGAAAACGTGATTGACCTTGCCTGAGATGGAGCGATGGCGTAGGCCAGGACGCCAGACAGCTTTTAGGATAGGGAATTTATCGACTTCGGGGGATAGCTGGGATGTCTGGTGTTCCTTACTTAGACAGACCTAGGCTGAGTACTGGTTGTTGCACCTTTGAAGATGATGACAGTATCGCACCCTGTTATCATCGCCAGGGACCACATAATCGCGCTGCAGTGGTTCATCAGCGTTTCTCACATCCACTAAGCCCTGATTGTCGAAGTCGGCAGCATTACAATTTACAGAAACCATATTGCCAACCTAATAAAGCAAAATACTCTCAGAGTAGACAATGATAGCCATTAAGCCATTTCGGTGCACACTATAAAATTTCCAGGAGTAATAAAGAATGATAAGTTCAGTTTCCAGGAGCAACTCGCATGCGGCTATCAAAAGGTTGCGGGAGCGGTACTCGGAAGAGTATTACCAAGTGTCGAGGAGTCAAAACACTGCTCACAGTTAAGGTGTTCCGATCCACACCAAGATGGTAAAGTTGGTTTACCATTTGATGGTTTTGAGTTTTTGCAGGACAGCAGTGGTTATAACCGTCTACTTGCTTGCATGCAAAATACCTCTGATGTACTAGAGAAAGGCCACTGATTCATCAATAATGTTCAATAGCGTACAGCTGTTGTCAGTCCTGTTATCACTCGCCACGCAGACAGTCAGACAGTCTCTGAAGAATCGATGGGCGTACAAACTTGTCCCGTGGTCTAGCACTTAGGTTGGGATAACGCAAATTATTGTAAATATGGTAGCACATCGGAAAATCAAAACACGTCCAGTTCCATTGCCCCTGCTTGGAGGCAGAGAGGCCAATGCTGTGTTCAACAAAGCCGATAAGAAATCAGGACTAGGAGTCAAAAGCTTGAATGGCTAAATGAAGACCTAACGGAGAACTCGGCCATGGGTTAATATATAAATGGTCGTCAAGTGGAGCAGTTTTGGAGAGACGGAGGTAGTCCTTTTGAATGAAAATCTCTTCACAGAAGTCCCACCTTTTCTGTCATTCATACGGAAAGAAGGAGTGGCTGCATCTTACTACGTATGTAGATAAATTTCAAGGAAGGCTAATAATTCTATTGCCCAAAATAGTTGAAGAGGAGTGTAAACCTCATGTGAAGCAAGGCATTACTGAAAAGCCACAACGTAGTTTAGGTATAATTGGAGGTATTCTCCTGCTCCTGTTTGATTTGTGAAATGTTCACAAGCATGGCTGAAAACAAAACGAAGTTCAAAAGGATAGGATAGGAAGGATAGGAAATATTACAGCTAGACCCTCTTTGCTTGCATCTCCTCCATCTACTTCTAAGAAAGCTTTCGTACCCTCAGTCATCGCTGGATCAATTAAGTTAATAAAATGCAGACATTTCGACAACTAATCACTTCTGATTATTTGGATCAAACAGAAAATCCCCCGAGCAAACAATGCCAACATCATGGAGGAGCTGTGATAAGCATGTCACATTTAATTATTTATAAATCGCCGTTGGAAGACGATAAACACTTGAAATCTGCCCGTCAGCATCACTTACTCCAGCCGTTCATTCATAACGCGGAAGATGATGGCCAGCAAACATAAATACATAAATGAGATGATGATTTCTTTCCTTCACACTCGTCGCAATATAAACACAATAAAAAGGCACATTAGCTCGTAACAACCAGCCAATAAAATTAACCAAAAGTACTTGGCGTTGGTAATAATAATCTTAATTTTTCTCCGTTTTCTTGGACAGGGTACAGAGCGTGTGGAGTTTCACGGAGGAAGTGTCAATTGACCGAGGCCCTAAGTGGTCATTTTGTCAAAACGGCCAAGTGTCCCAGCACTTGAAGTAATTGCAGCAGGTCCTTGACGACGAATAGTCGCCTGTATTGAATTTTTGTTAGCCAAGAGGCCAATCCGTCAATCTTTCTTGCAAGAGTTACCACTGGAAGCCTGGAATACTCTAGGGACTTGCGATGATTAATTATAGTAAGACAAGATGTCTAGGCTCATTTTGGGGGTTTTTGAATGGATCACGAAGTATTTTCAGGATCGCAGTGAAAACTAATTTTATTCACTAGGTATCTAAGATACATAGTGCTTTCCACAAAGATTTAAGTATGGTCGAAATGCATTCTTTTGAATCTTCCTTTCTGTCATCATCTCATCTCTGTAGTTCTGCTGAACCAGACGAACCCAAATCGGAGCAATTTGTCAACACTGATCAACGCAATGTTGCTTCTGATTTAACCATTGATGCAAGATACTTTTGGCAGCTCCATAGACGACATATCCCCAATCCGTAAGCATAAGTGGATATAACAGCCTCTAAGTGATACGCTCGTAAAACGCTCAGCCAAATAAACAAATAAATAAACAAAACGAATTCACTGGGTTGTAGTGAGTGGTTGGAGCTGAATGAAATTGCGATCCATAAACAGACAATTAACCCAACTCTCACATCAAGCACACATCACACATCCGTAACACTATCCGCTATGAGAAGAGGAAAGCATCCAGCATTTCAATTTGGCTACGCCCTTGCCGTGGCTGAGAAAACTAGGGACAATCAAATGTTCATAAAGTCGTGGATTTATTTGACAAGGCTCGATGATGGCATGTAATTAATCTTAATTTATACGAAACTACTCTGGATGGAAAGTGTGGAGAGTTCTGTTAGGCATTTTGGATCAAATTACAAAATGAAATTGGAGTTTGATTGTTAATCACTTTCTCTGCTTCATTCATTGGTCAGATAGAAATGAGAGAAGCTTTGGTAACTAGTAAACCATTTTGATCGTAGCTTGATTTGTTAATCGTAATTATGACCAGAATGGAAGGTATCTCGCCGTGTCGATGGTATGTTTTTATTCAATTTCGATGAAGCTTTCATACTTGCATTTGTGGGTTTCGGAGATACACTTATGCACTTACATTTGGTGGTCAGAATATACACAGATTTTCGAAGGTAGATTTCATCAATTGGCGCCCAATGTGGGCAATTCTATGGAGTTTAGTGTCTATGTCCCATTGTTGGCGGTTCTACGAAATGCGTTTTGGCTCTATCGACGTCCTCCTGAGAAGCCAACACTCCCTCTCCTCTGCTCTACACTATGTGTTTCTAGGGCGACACATTCGTCGGCTACTTGGTAAAAGTGAAATTCCGTGGATGGCATAGCTAGCGACGCAACTGTCACCATTTTTAAAGTGTGACCTATCTGCTTGCATTTCCGTCTTCTAAATAACCCGTCTGCCAGTAGCTGGCATGTACATCGACTCAACATTTGCTCGAGATTTCCCCGGGCCAGAGTACACCGATGATACGGCAGACAGATATTTATGAAGGCTTGGAGCCTTTAAAAAACACGATGATCACTTTCCATGTGCTAACTTCGTATAGCAACCGGATCCGGAACAACCTCAACTAGATGTTCGTGTTAAGGTATACATATGTAAGTTAAGAAAAGAACTAGGTGTTTTTCCTTATACTGTAAATATTTTTAATTTTTTTCTCCCGCATGCAATTGTTTCGGAGAACACGTACCTCCTTCTCCAGTGCTAGTACCTAATTCCACATTCGTACCACAAGAAGAAGAATTTTTGGCCCTCTATATAAGGATGAATGATTCCGTAGCCTACGTAAAAAAGAAATTTATAAGCGATACCACGACTGTCTCCAGATTTCTAACGGTCTGCAACTCAAGAGCGTCAAACGGAGGTAATAAGGACCTTTAGCTCCAAGCAGTCAGCCAGGTATTATTGCGCCCTTTGAGACATAGTTAATCACTTCACTAGCGCCAAAGAAAGTAGCACTTTGGCCATAAAAACCCTTATTTTTCTCTGGATTAGAAATCTTCCTTGGTGCACAACACTGCATTATTGGAATTCTTTTTCGTCAATGGACATTGTGCTTGCTAATATGGCTCTTCGCACGAGTGATATCTTCCTCCAAAGTTACATATCCCTACGACTTTGACACTATCGCCTAATCTTCTTTTCGCCGGCAGGGTTCCTCGTGAAACTTAACCAGAAGAGTGACATTCGAGAAAATTTCCGGCCGCCCCACCTGCCTCGCTAAAATTTAAACAAATGTCCTATTATGAGACTTTTTTGCAAGAATGTAAAGAGTTTAAGAACCAAGTTGTTGAATTTCAAGTTATTCGCCTAAGCATTCCAGCATCACGTCATTTGCATTACAGAAACCTGGTTGCTTGACAGAATTTTAGATTCCGAGCGACTCGAAAATTACTCTGTCTTTCGTTGAGGTAGAGACTGCGCTGCACTTAGCAAGAAAACCGGCGACGGACCTTGATAATTGTCAAGTCTGCTTTCCGTGCCGAAATCATCTTTTCCTATTCTACCAACGATTCTGTCACTATACTATATAGTGAAATCCACAAAAAAACTTCGTCCACAACTCAATGCTACGATAAGTTCCTGGGACCTGTGCTAATTTCGTTGTTTTCAAAACTCTGCGTTCTATAATCAAATCCTTAATACTTAAGTCCTGAAAAGAATATCTGGCCAGTGTTGAAGACTCAATTGAAATTTCAAACCATTCTGGTCCCACATTGGCAATTCACGCAATCCCGCCCAGCCCTCTCCTTTCATTAAATTATTTAACTCCTCTGCTAGCTCCCCGAAACTATCTTGTGGTTTACTCTGTCGTTACTTTTCCTCAGTATATGTTCCCTCTACTTCCTCTTCTTCCCTCCTAATAATGGATGCAGCGTACACCGTTTCTCCTACCAGTCTCCTCCCTACTCCTTCCCTTGTTGAGTACCTCATTGGCAAACTTGACACCAATGTTGGCGCTGTTCACGAGGGTCTTCCTAACCTGTGCATCATCCGCATTAATAACAGTGCGAATCGAACTCTTGCTAAAAGTTATCATTCCATATTGCTTTTCTCCTCTTGGTCCAAAATTTTCGAAAGGTGTATCAGTGACTGGTTCTTCACCCATTTTGGCCACTTAATAGTGAAAGATCAACACAGTTTTGTTTAGCGTAGGTTTCCTGCCAAATACCTTCTTGACTTCAGCACCTTCGTGGTGAAATTTCCAAGTTCATGGCAGGGGGTGGATACGCTAATTTTAAATTAAAAGATACTTTTGTTCAAACTCACCTCTCCCAGCGTTCCCATATCATTTGTATCTTGGCTTGCCGCCTGTCTTTTGATGACTGCACACTCCACACTTCCGTAAATGTGCTGCTGTGCTAAGCTGGTACTTGTATCGTTTATCAGGAGCCATCCCTCCCTGAGCCGGCGTTAGTGGAAAGCGTTGCCCCTTTCGACTATTCTTACGAAAGCCGAAGAGTAAAGGCTTATCAAGAAATCCGCGGCAGTTATGAAGCGAGAACAGAGAGAATAACAAAAAATGCGCGAAAAGCAGAAACAACCGCAGCATCGCTGAAAACAACGGAAGTACCAAACGGATCGCAGACAGCCTGATGCAGAGCGAACTAGGGCAAAACGAAAGAAGGAAGGGGCATTTGAAAGAGACTTCTCTTACATACTCTCAAGGGTTCAAAAGGAGAAAACCGGGAAGGTTAAGAAGCAATAACACGCTGCGCCGCCAGCTCTGCTTGTTAAGCTGATGGAAAACGAACAGCGGTGGAGTGTTAGTCGGATTAGATCCGAAGATAGCAGATGAAGATATATTCTATGAAGCAGTCAACGGACTATCGGCATTGAAAACCTTGGTTTCTAGTCTAGAATCCACGTGCTCCCTGGATATCAGACACTTTGACTGCCTCATAGAAAAGAACGAGGTAGAAGAGGCTAACCACCGCGAATGCCCAGAGGTAATCAATATCCGGATTGATATCCAACAATACGCCAGGAAACTTCTTTACAGCGGAAAAAGCAGAATTGGTTGGGTAATATGTAAAATATGAATCAGATGTACATTACAGGTGTTTGAATTATTGGCGCATGTCTGCAACCCGCTGGGGGCCTGACAGAAGAGCGATATGCTGCAGAGCAGAACTGGAAAGAATTAGATGCGGTTAACATGACCTCCTTCCTACAAATAAATATACACCTGAGTGCAATCGCTCATGCTCATGCGTCACTGCGCAGTGATTAGTACCGAAACAGGGACCCAGCTTCATGGCATCTCGACATATCAGGCACCGCAGCCATCTGGGTGCAGGGCTTCACCCTCTTAGGGTTCTTGCCCAAGGCCGAGGGAACAGCTTTATCTGGATTCAGTGTTTAAGGGTAACGTTTCTCAGTGCCTATCTAACACTGCCCTGGAGGACGCTTACTTGTCCATATCGGGGCATATCCTGGTCGCGATTGATTTCAATGACAGGGCACTTGAATGTAGCATCCCTACCCAGAGGGAAACGAATTCTCGAAATGACGGTGAGAATATGATTTTTGGCTTTAAACACCGGATCCACCCCAACCCATGTAACCTTCGCATCGGAATCACTAGTGTTGGTGGTGGACGGAAAGCGATGTCTGGGAGACTTCTCACCAAGTGACCGCCAACACATTGCCTTTGAAATGGTTGACAAAAACTCCCGGTTTGCACCACCCAGATGCCCTTCCTGTGCGGGGAATATCACAACGGGGATCACTGGGAGCTTTATCGAAACTCTTGGATTAGGTGGAGCTGCGCTGGACGGCACTCCTGTGGGTGGTGGCGCTGCAGCTGAAACTGTCATAAATTCAGCTATGAACCTGATGATGACAGCCTGTGGAGCTTACATGCCCCGTAGGGCATCAAGACGTGGCAAATTGCAGAGCTCCGGAAGAAGTGTCACAAACTCCGCCGCTAATGACCAGGAGGAGGCATTTATCATAATGATAGAGTACAGATCGGCTAAAAGCTGACTCCTGACAATAAACAGGAGCGTAAGTCGATGTCGGCCGGATCTGGTCGATAAAGCGAATGGGGACCCGTGCGGAATTGGTTATAAACTGATAACCCGTAAATCGGCACTCTGTGGAAAGCCTGTTCATTTAAGGCCGAGCAGATGCACTGCATTTTACAGGGACAGTTCCCTGTGCATCCCATATGGGATGATGACTGCAGCTTGGAGAGAGTCGAGGACTGCTCACTTCTATCTATATAAGAGTTGGAAGAGGCAGTCTTCTCTATGAAAATCAAAGGGCGCCAGGATCCGATGGCATGCCAGCAGAGGTGTTCCAACAACGGCCAGACCTACTGCTTGGCGCTTTGGATCTATTGCTGAAAGAGGGCGTTTTCCTTAGGCTTTCCCGTTGGAAAGTCAGGAGGCTTGCACTAATCAGCAAAGGGAAAGCGACCCTGAGTTGCCGTCTTCATTCCAATCACTTTTGTTTGGAATTGCCGTGAAAGTGAAGAAGTGAAAAGGTGTGCCTGCTCGGTTATGCACCCCTGAGTTTAAATCATCTCTCTCCAGACAATATTGTCGAGAAGATATTGAGGAGCGCTGCCAGGTGGAGCCGTGTGGCGCATTACTTTTGGGTTCTTCTCGTTGCAGAGAAGATAGAGGTCGATCGATGGAAGATTCGGAAGACGAGGGTTCCCTGAACTAACAGTCGCCTTCCTCCTCTCCCCTCCTTTTGTTGAAAGGAATTTCCTGATTTTCATGCTTCTGTAGGCGGGAGAGCTTGGAGACTAGCCCAAAGTAATGTCACAAATGGTTCCCAGAAAGCTCGCTGGCGATAGGGTGGTGTTTATAGTTGGTAGGGCGACGACGTACTATTGCGGGAGTCTTGTACATAAATGCATTCACTTACTCTACACCCCAAAAAGAGATAGAGGTTTAAAGGGACATCCTCAAAGCGTAAGATACACAGGACAAGGGTTGCAACTTCCGAACCCGACTTTTCATTCTAAGCGGTTCATTTCGAAATTAAGTCAGAAGTTCGGTAAAGCTACAACTATCGAAAAAGTTAGAATAGTCCGTCCTAATTTCCTAATTCTAAATATCTGAAATCATAGAATTCAAATCGATCTGTATCAGGATCATATTTTGTAAAGCTCAAGGTAGTAAAAATCCCTAAGCAAAAACAGCTTTGAATATTTTGGTGTTCGAGATATTGAAAAGCGTAGATGGCATTGTATGTTGCTATGAATTTGTCTTGCCCAAATTCACCAGTTTTTGTACCTCCATAGGTTCACCTTTAACGACTACAAGTGTGTTAGGTAAAAATTATTGAATAAAAACAATTTACTTTACACTTAAGATTCCACGACGCACAAAACTATTGGAGCTGAAAACTAAATATTGATTGTTAATATTTGCCTTTTAATTACGGAAAATTGTCGATTCCAAGCCAACAAGCAAGCATACGTGGATACTAAAGACTTATGTATTTCAATTGTAGGATAAGTGACTGTAAGTACACTAACGTGTTTTGCAACTTAAGTGGTGGCAAACAAGCCATAACCCGTGTAAAGTTGCGCACTAAAATCTGATAAATTTCGAACTTGTATAGGAAAGTCAATTATATAAGCCAACAGCGACGAGACCCTGGGGATTCTTCATTCAACACCATTTTTTTCAACGAGTTTACTAATAAATTCGCTCTCGGATACTCCCTAAATAGATATTCAAAATTGAACTTTTCTAAATGAATGTTGTCCTTGTCCAATTATTGCATAAAATAAAACATTGCTTGGGCACGACTTACATCTCGATATTATTCAAGAACACAACTTCCGGGCTTGTTCCTTTTCAGCAGAACAAGCCATTTTAACATACCAAGGAACAATGGTGCCGGTTGAAATCCCGCTCCCCGTGCGGTATGAATTTTAAGGCAAGACAAGAACCCTTTATGCATAGGGAAAAAGGAGCTTAACATTATGAACAAGTGTTGTAGAACATGGACAAACTTTGGTCATTCATTTTCTCAAATCCTTGTTTTATATTCTTGCGATAGTTTTGCCTTTTGGCTTGTTGATGGCCTACCGCACCGTAACAAGCAGTCTCGGACCGCATAATATCATGCTTTGGTCTTTTCCGTGGTGAGAACAAGGAATGATAACAAGGACTCAGGATATTTTACTATCGTGCACTAGTTAAGGCGAAATGTATTCCATTGTTCTCAATTAACATTTTTGAGCAATGAAAATTCCAGTTATTATATTGAAAGCGGGAAGTTGAGGTACATTCAAAATCCTCTTATTGCGGAAAAATCATGAGCTTAGGCAAAAGGATACAAAGGTATCCAGGCAGTCATATTTGTGTACAGGAAGAATTATGAACAGCAATTTAAAACATGTCTGAATGCTTGTCATTCGCATCCGTACACCAAACAATTATGTCACCAAGTCAACTCTTTAACGATTTGAATTCATCCCCAACTTGAGCCATTAATTAAGAGTAATGTGCGACTTCAAAATCAGATACTTGCGGACTATGCATCAAAAGCACGCATTAGTTGCCTCCGTCGCAGTAGACTTTCTTTCGTAAATGACCGGGAAACCGTTGCTTTCAAAGGATCACGTCGCATTTATCCGGCTCGTTCACACCTCCCAGAGCTACGGTCCATTGGTCGGAACGTAATAAATAAATAAATCTAATTACATATTCCGGAGCAATGCCAAAAAACTACCACGAACAATCGCAATAAATTTGTCGCCTTTATAATCCCCAACCGATTTTGTAATGTCCTTGCATATTACGTTTGTCTATGACTGCGCGTTTGAGATTCAAAGCGTCCGCACCAGGAAGAAGGTTCGCATCTCACAATGTCCTTCAGCAAAAATATGATTGCGACCCTTGTGAAAAATTTAATACACACACACACTCGACTAAGTATGACCTAAATTAGCATAATTATCGCATTAGCAGCAGAGTCCGGAGCCTGGAATTACCTAGTTAAGTGCATTAAGTGAATTTGTGCATTGGTTTGGTGTTAATTGGACGGAGGATTGCTCAATGGAGAAGTGGAAAGGATGGCAAAGGTACACCTTGTAAAGAATGTTAAATGCAAAGTGCATTAGTGAACTTTGTAAGTTTTCCGAACTCACAACATATTTTCATTTGGAGGCAGAAATGGATTTTATACGTGAGAGGAAATTGAAACATTGTTGGGACATATTAACCTACTTTGACTGAAGTATACGTGGGATGTGATTTCTGTGAACCTAGACGCCCTCTTTAGGAGGAAACAAGAGCTTACATACACCCATCAATGATTTAACGGAGCAACAGCCGGTATCCGGTCTAGACCTGCCTTAATCAGGAACTCCAGACATCCCGGTTTTGCGCCGAGGTCCACCAATTCGATATCCCTAAAAGCTGTCTGGTGTCCTGACCTACGCCATCGCTCCATCTTAGGCAGGGTCTGCCTCGTCTTCTTTTCCTACCATAGATATTGCCCTTATAGACTTTGCGAGTGGGATAATCCTCATCCATACGAATTAAGTGACTCGCCCACCATAACCTATTGAGTTTTATCCACAACCGGACGGTCATGGTATCGCTCATAGATTTCGTCGTTATGTAGGCTACGGAATCGTCTATCCTCATGTAGTGGGCCAAAAATTCTTCGGAGGATTCTTCTCTCGAACGCGCCCAAGAGTTCGCAATTCTCCTTGCTAAGAACCCAAGTCTCCGAGGAATACATGAGAACTGGCAAGACTATTGCCTTGTAAAGTGAGAGCTTTGACCCTATGGTGAGACGATTCGAGCGGAAGAGTTTTTGGAAGCTGAAATAGGCTCTGTTGGCTGACAACAACTGTGCGCGGATTTCATCATCATAGAAGGCTACGGGGTATCGCGCAAGTTATCGGTTGTGACTTTCGACCTTAGATAGGAGAAATTATTAACGGTCTCAAAGTTGTAGTGTCCTATCTTTATCCTCCCCGTTTGACCAGTGCGATTTGATGTTGTTGGTTGATTGGTTTTTGGTGCTGACGTTACCATCATATACTTTGTCTTGCCTTCACTGATGTGCAGCCCAAGATCTCGTGCCAATCGCCGCCTCGATCTGGATGAAGGCAGTTTGTACGTCTCGGGTGGTTCTTCCCATGATGTTGATACCGTTAGCATAGACCAATAACTGGGTGGGCTTAAAGAGGATCGTACCTCTTGCATTTACCTCAGCATTACGGATCACTTTCTCGAGGGCCAGGTTAAAGAGGACGCATGAGAGCGCATCCCCTTGCCGTAGACCGTTGTTGATGTCGAATTGTATTGAGAGTGATCCTGCTGCTTTTATCTGACCTCGCATATTGGTCAGGGTCAGTCTAGTCAGTCTTATCAATTTTGTCAGGATACCGAATTCTCTCATGGCCGTGTACAGTTCTACCCTGGCTATGCTATCATAGGCGGCTCCAAAGTCGACGAAAATATGGCGCAACTGTTGTCCATATTCCAAAAGTTTTTCCATCGCTTGCCGCAGAAAGAAAATCTGATCTGTTGTTGATTTGCCTGGAGTGAAGCCTCATTGGTATGGGCCAATGATGTTGTGTGCGAATGGGGCTATCCGGCCTAGCAAGATAGTGGAGAATATCTTATAGATGGTACTCAGCAACGTGATACCTCTATAATCTCCCTTTTTATGTATGAGGCAGATAATGCGTCGTTGCCAAGCGTCGGGCATTGATTCGCTGTCCCATACCTTGAGCATCAGTTGATGAACCACTTGGTGTAACTGGTTGCCTCCATATTTAACCAATTCGGTTGTAATTCCATCGGCTCCTGGCGATTTATGATTTTTTAGCCGATGAATTGCATGGACTGTTTCTCCTACACTTGGTGGTGGCAGTATATGCCCGTCGTCTTCAGTTGGCGGGATATCCAACTCGTCGGTGTTCTGGTTGTTCAGTAGTTCATCAAAGTACTCAACCCATCGCGCCAATATTCCCATTCTGTCGGAAATCAGATTTCCCTCTTTGTCTCAGCAGGATAAGCATGGGGGTGTATAAGGCTTCATCCTGCAACTTGTTGGTAAAATTTTCGCGCCTGTGGCGGTTGTTGCCTGTACCTTTCGAGTTCACAGACCTGTTGGTTCTCCCAGGCTTCCTTTTTCCGTCAGTGAAGTCGCTTCTCCGCTCGACGGAGTTCATGATAACTCTCTGCGCGTGCCCGCGTTCTTTGAGAATGCAACATTACTCGATATGCGGCATTCTTCCGTTCCGTTGCTAGCTTACATTGATCGTCAAACCAGCCGTTCCGACTTTTCTCCGGCTGGGGTCAAGTATCTTTGTGGCCGTACCAATGATAACGTTCTTCAGGTGATTGTGAAGATCATTTGTTGAAGCTTCATCTCCAGGACCTCTGTTGACTGCTTTTATTGCGGCATCCATTTCCATCTTCTAGATGCTGCGGAGGGCTGTGTTGTGGATGGCTTCAGTATTCACTCTCACCTAATTGTCAGAGGGGAATGTAGGTGGTGTCGTAATTTGAGCTCGGAGCACCATGCCAACGAGATAGTGACCCAAGTCTATATTGGCCCACTATATGTTCTGACATCCATCAAGGCTGAGAGGTGGCGGCGTTCAATCAGCACGTGGTTAATTTGGTGAAAAGTGGTCCCGCGCAACCGTTATCATTTTTATCCCTAGGTAAACTATGGGAGCCGACGTATTGCCTGAATACGGTCTCCGTCCGTACTTGACTGTTGAAATCTCCAAGTAAGATTTTGATATCATACTGCCTCGTAGAAGGTATCCTTCTCCGACTCTGCAGTCTCCTCTGTAGGGGCGTGAACGTTTATGAGGCTTATATTTCTAAACTTGCCTCGCAAACGCAGTGTGCATAGCCTTTCGCTTATGTTTTCAAAGCTGAATAAGAACTGGATGACCGCTATAATATATGGTGTAGCGACTCTGCTCCAGGAAACCGATCCCTGTCCATCGCATCTCTTGCAACGCTGTTACATCAGCCTTATATTAGGACAGGGTATCGTTCCATGAGAAAATGCGCAAATCGTTATTCCGTTGTCGTTGCGGGGTTCGTCGTTGTAAGATCCACCCTGTCCGAGGCTTATTTTGTGGCTTCTAAGCATCTGATTTCCGTTTAGGGTTGTCAGCCTTACCCAACCCCCAAAATGGAGGACCAGTTGGTACATTTTGTCCCGTTTTTAAGCCTTCATCCTTCTCCGTCTGTAGTTTTTCATAAAGAAATCGTGGGTACCAACCCACGTTTCTCCCTGGGACTTATACTAGCCTTTGGTCGCCGACATTCACTTATTAAAGCGAAAAAGCAACTTACAATTCTTACTTATAAGGTGATAATCCCTGAATGGTAGGGAAATTAGTTGCATGTGTTCGACCATATGAGTTTGAGCAGGCTTAGCACAACCCTCTAGGGAACCATCAAAAGTTTATTTTCGTCTCTGAGTGGAGTCCTCTTCAGTCCTTCGCTAAAACGGTAATTTAAGGTTTCTTTAGGCCCCTTTAAAGGTTTGCTCCTTTTCTCTTAATCCATCATCCTTTGGCCAAATCTGGCACTAGTTGGCGTCCCGGACGAAAATTAGGCATTAGAATTGTTCCACCAGAAGTTAGCTCCTGTATATAACCTTAACATTAAGTCGTATTTTGTTCGGTATTCCATGGCAAAATGCAGTGCACGTAAACGACTATTGCAATGCTACGCATCAACGAAGACCTCCGATATGTAGGAAAATGACGTTTTTTATGATGATTGTAATGCAATTCTGAAGAACTCCCTAAAGATGAAATAAGATGGTTTCTGATTATGCTTCCATTTTTGATGAGGCTGAAATAATAAGCTTTCTTAAATTTCTGCGACTTACTATGCTTGTAATGCATTACTCTACCACAGAGCCTGACATAAAGTTGACTTTCTTTTTTCGTCCTCCGTATATACTCCATAAGTGGGGGTTCATAATAGACGTTTGCCTTTCGTTATATGTCGCAATCGAACTTGCTTGCAAGCGCAGAAAATTTCGAATTCTGAAGTTCGATACCGCACATTAGAGGAGGATCCTTTCTTTCTTTCTCCTTCTTTTTCTTCGGCCTTTATCCCATTCACAAGCTGGGTCAGTTCGTCGTAATCGGTTTCGCCATTTGGATCTACCAAAAACCTGATCAGGGTGCAAATGCGAGGTTTTTAAATCCCCATCCAGCATATCAAGGCACCGTTGTTTTGGTCGACCTTTTGGTCGCCTACCCCCGACTTCGATGTTTAGACCAATCTTGGCAAGTGCATTCTCGTTAGCAGGAATTACGTGACCATACCATTGAAGGCGGTTCTCTCGCAGTTTTTCCACGATCGGTGCAACTCCATATCGATCGCAGTTATCCTCATCTCGGATGTGTAACGCCACTAGTCCAACGCAACATCTTCGACCCCATTATCGCAAGACGCTGTTCATTGTCTTTCATGGTCAGTCAATACTCAGAACCATAGAGAGCGACAGGACAGATGACACTGCGGTAAATTTTAGATAGTTGATACGTTGATACGTCGACTAAAACCAGCTTATATATTAAAAGCTGACGATCGCGAAGGGAGACACAATGAAACTCCGACGATTGTACAACGACTTTATTGCTCGTTAATTATAGACAAACGTGTGCACACTCACCACAGACAGGTCGACATGAAGCCGAGAAGATGCGGTCTATGCCACCCTCAGGGTCACCAAGCCAGGTAAGCGGTTCATCAACCAGGATCTACGCACAGACGATTTCGAAGACTTCTGCTGCGTTAATGACAAGAACGGTACTTTGATTACCGATCATTCCCCCTGCCGCTCTCAATCGTTCTAAGTATCGGCCGACTATAAAAGACAATGCACTGCGTCCGGCGATAATGAAGATGACAATCGTCCGTTGCGTAACCCGCCTTGATCACCTGCGAAATGAGGACATCCGCGTTCGATATGGGGTTTCGTTGATCGTGGGAAAATTACGAGAGAACCGGCTTCAATGATATGGTCACGTAATTCGCGCAACGAGAAAACACTTGCACATTCTCAATAATATAACATTTGACGAAGTTTCCCTTTTCTGAACCTTCCACTTCCACTTTTATGAATAATAGGGTAAACGAAGGTACATATCTAGAGTAATATACGCAGGAAGAGCATGCTGGAGGTAGGTGTGATAATGAGGTAAATATTTGGTATTCAGTGCTGATTGAATGAAATATAGCCCCTCAGGCTTCAACTGTAATGGCAAATGTAAAAATCGATTACGAAGCTAACTTTGACCTAAACAACTTTTTTCCTTAATAACCAACAACATCCTCAAATCTTTTTTCCTCCCATTAACTCTTTCGCCGGCTCTGTGTTTAATTGCAGCTTTCTCCAGCGATATAAATGCAATTAACTTTTCCTCTGCAATTAATTAGCACCGAGTGGAATTAATTTATTGACGTCATGGAAAGAAAAAACAGGGACGAAATTGCTGGATTTTTGTTAAACATGAAAAAATCCTTAGCATTAGAGAAGTAAAATAAAAACCTCGCCAAATAAATGGATGTTTGTAATTGTTCAAGGAACCTCAATTTTACACATCAGTTGAGATCTGTTGTGGAAAGAACTAAAGGGTACGAAAGGAATTACTCCCAATTTCTAACGAACAATTAGGTTTTTGGTTAACATTGGGACAGCAAGTTTTGCGGTCATTTGGTGTAATTGTACTTTTACATGGGCTTTACTTTTTTAACAAACAAGATATTTTTATAGCAGTATTCATTCAAATAGCTTCCGAGGCGGAACTCCTCTCATTTTCCATTTCCATTGAATCTTGATTTTCACTGGTTAATAGTTAAGCTCAGCATAAAAAATGGTAGAACGAGCTTTTACTGCAGGTACTGAAAACATGTTATCTTTTTCAGTGTTTTCAAAAATACAAAAGCAGAAATTAATAGGAAATATAGAGAAACGGAGATGCATCCTTCCATCTATACGTATATAAGTTAAGAATATATTGGGTTGGGGGAAAAGAAATGTCGTATTTGTGATCGAAATTTAACGCTTTATTTAACATACTTAGAATTATCCGATTTAAGTCAAATATGTGCCATTTTGTTCGCAAATTTGAAGGAAACTTCATTATCCCCCGCCCTTATAAAACCCCCCCTCCTTATTTGCAAAAAAACCCAATCAGTTTTCACAAGCCTCTTTTGAGGCCAACTTTGTAGTACCAAGAGCGTTTTGCATGGACCGGAAGAGATGGTAATCACTTGGTGCCAGGTCTGGACTATACGGTGGGTGCAATAGGACATCCCATCCAAGCTCCCGTAGCTTCTGGGGGGTCATCAAAAATGTGTGAGGCCGAGCGTTGTCCTAGTGGAACACAGCACCATTCCTATTGACAAATTCTGGCCGCTTCTGGTCAATTGCCTCCTTCAAATGGTCGAGTTGCTCACAGTAGAGGACCGAATTGAGGGTCTGGCCATAGTTGAGCAGCTCATAGTGGATGATTCCCTTCCAATCCCACCAAACGCACAGCAAAATCTTCCTAGCCGTCAATCCGGGTTGGGTGATGGTTTGAGCTGACTTGCCGCGCTTCGACCACGATCTTTTTCACTTGAGGTTGTCGTACGTGATCCACTTTTCATCACCAGTCACCATCCGTTTCAAAAATGTGTCGAATTCGTTCCGTTTCAACAGTGCATCGCAGGCGTTGATTCGATCCAAGACATTTTTTTTGCGTCAACTCGTGTGGCACCCAAACACCCAGCTTTTTTGGGAATCCAATCTTCTGCAAATATTCCAAACGGTTTTATGGTATATACCCAGTTCCTGGCTAATTGAGAGAATACTCACATGCCGGTCTACTTGGATGATTTCGACGGTTTTATCGGTTTCTACGACGGTTGGCCTACCAGTACAGGGTGTATCTTTGACATCCACTACACCAGAACAAAATCGATCGAACCAACGCTGTGCTGTGCGAATCGTTACAGTATCGGGCCCATAAACTTCACAAATTTTTTTCGGCCGCCTTCGTTGCATTTTTACCTCCCAGGTAGTAAAAACGTAAAATATGACGATGCGACCCGATGCGATTAATACAACACAAGATATGTTTAACGGTCGCCATCTATTGACAAAATACGACATTTCTTTTTCCCCAACCCTAAATTCAAAAAACATTGTTTACGATTATTTATTAACTATTCTGCTATTTAAGTCTGAAATGAACCACGCTGCGTGAGCTAGACATAAGAGCCAAGACCAAATGGTCAGAGCAGCACTAAAATAGGGAACACTGACAGTGTTAGGACACCTGTATCGTAGTACAACTCCATGTAAGTGTTATTAACACGGGGCTGCTGTCTGCGAAACTCTCTCCCACATTTTCAGTCACGCTGCTCCCAAATCAGATGTGAGACACATCTGATGAATTCATTGTCCCTGATCTGGGTGAAATTGTTAGTCGTCCTCATGTAAAACCATCGTAGGCATTGCTCAAATTATAGGGAATTTTCACCTTTGCATGGTATTAATTGCGGGCCCCTTCCTATTTCTCTGTTAACACTATCATCATCCCCTCCCGAGGCAGTAAACTGAAAAATGTGTTAAGAACTTGCAATAAGCATAGATATGGTAATGGGCAGAATTAATGATTGGATTGACTAAGACTAAGTGATAAGTTTCTGTGCGATCCCGAATTTTTTGAGAATGCAACATTACTCAGCCTGCTTCCGTTTCTTTGCTAGCTCTTTTTGCGGCTGGGGCCAAATATGTTTGTAGCCGTATTTATGATAATGTTCTTCAGGTGATTGTGAAGATCATTTCTTGATGCTTCATCATCAGGATTTTTGTCGACTGCGATTATTGTGGTGTCCATTTCCCCTTATAGGTGTTATGGAGGGCTATGTTGTGGATGTCCTCAGTCTTAACTCTCACCTGATTGTCAGAGGGTATTCTAGGCGGTGTTGTTATTCGAGCCCGGAGCACAACGCAACGAGTAGTGATCCAAGTCTATATTGGAGTGCGGATTATTCAATTAGCAGTGTCAGACGAAATGGTTGTTAGAAATACCTGGTTTGCGCCGAAAGCGGTCTACAAACATACGTAGACCTCTCCAGATGGGACCACTTTCAACCAATTTGACCACGTATTGGTCGAAATCCGCCATCTCTCAGGCTTGATGAATGTCAGAACATATAGGGGCGCCAATATAGACTCGAATGTCTATCTCGTTGGCATGGCGCTCCATGCTCGAAAAACAACACCACCTAGCATCCCCTCTGTCAATCAGGTGAAAGTTAACACTGAAGCAATCCCCAACACAGCCCTCCGCAACACCTATAAGAGAGAAGTGGATGCCGCAATAACCGCAGTCAACAGAGATCCTGGAGATGAAGCATCAACAAATGATCTTCACAATCACCTGAAGAACGTTATCATAAATGCGGCCACAAACATACTTGGACCCAGCCGCAAAAAGAGTCGAAACGGCTGGTTTGACGATGAATGTAAGCTAGCAACGGAACGGAAGAATGCTGCATACCGAGTAATGTTGCATTCTCAAAGGACGCGAGCACACGCGGAGATTAATCACGAACTTCGGCGAGCGGAGAAGCGACTTCACAGAAGGAAAAACGAAGCCTGGGAACAAAACAGGTCTGTGAATTCGAAAAGTACATGAAGCAATCGCACCAGGTGCGCAAGTTTTGCCAACAAGTCAGCAAGATAAAGCCGTACACACCACACCACCAGACAAAGAGGGAAATATGATTTGAAAGGATGGGTTGAGTACTTTGATGAACCACTGAACCACCAGAACATTGGCGAGCTGGAAGTTCCGCCAACTGAAGACGACGGACAAACACTGCCACCACCAAATGTAGGAGAAACAGTCCGACAATTTATCGGCTTAAAAATCATAAGTCGTCAGGAGCCGATGGAGTTACAGCCGAATTGGGTAAATATGAAGGCGACCAGTTACACCAAGTGGTTCATCAATTTGTGCTCCAAGCTCAGCGAAACAACAGCCGATTGGCAACGAGCCATTATCTGTCTCATACATAAAAAGGGAGATATAACACAGTGCGGCAATTATGGAGGCATCAAGTTGCTGAGTACCATCTGTAAGATATTCTCCCCTATCTTGCTAGGCCGGATAGCCCCATACGCCCAGAACATCATTGGCCCATACGAAAGAAGCTTTACTCCAGACAAATCAGTAACAGATCAGATTTTCTCTGTGCGGCAAGTGATGGAAAAACTGTTTAAATATGGATAACAGTTGCACCATCTATTCATCGACTTTAAAGCTGCCAATGATAGAATAGCCAGGGTAAAACTGTACACGGCCATGAGAGAATTCGGTATCCCGACGAAATTGATAAGACTGACTAGGCTGACCCTGCCCAATGTGTGAGGCCAGATAAATGCAACAGGGTCACTCTCAAGACCATTCGACATCAACAACGGTCTAAGACAAGGGGATCCCTTATCATGCGTCCTCTTTAGCCTGGCTCTGGAGAAAGTGATCCGTGATGCTGAAGTAAATGCGAGACGTACGATCCTCTTTAAGTCCATCCAACTACTGCCCTATACTGACGATATCGACATTATGGGAAGAACGACCCGAGATGTACAAACTGCCTTCATCCTGATCGAGCAGGCGGCGCGAGACCTTGGGCTGCACATCAACGAAGGCAAGACAAAGTATTTGGTGGCAACGTCAGCTCCAAAAACCAACCAATCAACAACATGAAACCGCAATGATCAAACGGGAATTATAAAAATAGGAGAACACGACTTTGAGACCGTTGATAATTTCTCCTATCCAGGCTCAATAATCACAAGCGATAACAGTTACGATGATGAAATCCGCGCACGGTTGTTGGCAGTCAACAGAGCCTATTTCAGCTTAAAAAAACTGTTCCGTTCGGAACGTCTCACCATAAGGTCAAAGTTCTTACTGTAAAGAACAATAATCTTGCCAGTTCTCATAAATTGCTCGGAGACTTGGGTTCTTAGCAAGAAAAATTGCGAACTCTTGGCTGCGTTCGAGAGAAGAACCCTCCGAAGAATTTTTGGCCCCCTACATGAAGATGGACGATTTCGTAGCCTACATAATGACGAAATCTATAAGCGATACCATGACCGTCAGGTTGTGGATAAAATCCGGCTCAATAGGTTACGGTGGGCGGGTCACTTAATATGTATGGGTGAGGATGATTCAGCCCGGAAAGTCTATAAGGGCAATATCTATTGTAGAAAAAGAAAACGGGGCAGACCCTGCCTAAGATGGAGCGATAGGGATAGGGATATCGAATTGCTGGACCTCTGCACAAAACCGAGATGTCTCGCGCCTTTTCCGAAGGGCTCTTGCGAGCCCCTCGGTCTTTGCAGTGAGGGTACCGATATTTAGCTTGCAGACATATATTTGTTCTTCTGTGAATAATTTACTTACGTCCTAATGGGGTCAATACGTTAAGAACCCTTGCCAATTTCTGGACAGATCCGCGGCCCATCCTGCGTGCCGACTGATGTGAACGCACTAGCATTTGTCCAGATCTGGGGAATCTCTCAAAACAATCAATCAATCAATCAATCAAACAATCCCGCTGTCGCGGGAGCTGTCACCAAAAGATGTCAGGAAGGATTTAGCATAGTGGAATAACTCCAACTTTATTTACCTCATTACCTGATCTCCGCATTTTAGTTTTGTTTTACTGATGTAGTACGTTGCCTCAAACCCTCCTCCTTGACTGGGGTTATATAAATAACAATAAACCTAATATTTTCTTAGTTGACAAGACAGGTCGGTTTGCTTATATTATTGATGTTGCTATCCCTCATAATAACGGAAATAAGGTTGAGATAAAGGTGACCTGTGAGCCACTGAATCGGGAAATTAATAAAATTTGGCATCCCTATAATATTGTTAGCTACAGTAGTACTCCCGCACAGTCTGGTTTAAACCAAACCAACTATTCTCCAAGCGTGCTCCACCGGCCACCACCTGCAAAACCCTCTATTTCTTGAAAGCCCGAGTCTAAGTGTTTGACTAGTGTTAGGTAAAAGCTGGTAAAACTGGAGCTCTCATAACTAGATGCCAAATAAAATAGAGCACAACTATTTCTTGGAGTATAAAATCTGCGATGAACTTTCGAGCCTCCCGAGGATTATCAAAAGGATACACTTCTTTTCTAAGAGGGTTTTTAGCGCAATATTCTACTCTTCGGTTACTCTAGATACTCGAATAATATTACAATAAAATTAATTAAAGAATTAGAAAGTTATAAGGCAATGGCACATAATGCTTCATATTTAATAAACCAATTTGGGGAGTTATTCCCTTTTGCATCGCAAACACTATGAAGTAGCCAAGTAAGAAGCAATTTTAAGCGTAGAAGCCTCGCAAGCTGATGATCTGAGTTACTCCAAATTCCTAGAATTCTATAGTTTCAGTTTTACCTATCATTCAGGAATCCTGGTTTAAAGGGGAACTTTTATTAAGGAGAAGGCTCCATACTAGCCATCCCATCATGTCCCCTTTGAACATTTTAAGATTTAATTTAATTTAACTAAAAAAGTTAGTTAAGTTAAAAGTTATCAAAGTACTTTTAAGCGTATAATCCCCTTGCGTGTTTTGCATATCTACATAAACCCCGTTGCGCTACTAACTTCGTTCATCTTCGAAAATTAATGAATTCTCCATTAACGTAATAATTCTAATAATTATAATGAAATAAGTGAAATGTGGGAAGAATAGCCATAAAAATCGATAGCCAGCAATTGGAAGGCGGGGCGCAAGCATTCTCACCGGAGTACACACATTCACCTGGTTAGCCATAAGCCAAACATCCGAAGTGGACACAAAACCGACCATAGCTACATCACCCCTCGTCCATGTCGCAATTGCCTCAGGTGTACTAAGCCACCGAATTACATGCTCACAGAAGCAATTGCACCAATGGGCGCAATGTAGGTCGGACACTTATCATGTCGAATCGTCAGATAAAAAACACCAAAAGAATAATGGCCGCCATCAGACAATTATTGTCCACGTATGGATCAGCCAGCACCGTATACTTAGGAAAACTGGATTGGGCTCAATATAATAACAGCAGCGCCCCTGCGTCCATACCAATGCCGAGCCACAGGTATTTTGAGGCTGGCGCCCGTTTTGTAAACAATTGGAGCCATAAAAAATAATGACCACTTCTGATGTGCTCGATAAAGAATGGCGCTCCAAGCCATTGTTAGGACCATCTCATGGCTCTGTGGGCGATACCTGCAGACCATGCGTCTTCTGGTGTGGATGTCGCTCAAAAGTATGCCAATGAGCAGATATTTGACAATTACAGCCTTTGAATGGGAACCGCGGGCTTTTTCGCGACATCCTCCGGCTGAGTTCCAAATGAATATTTCATTAGAAGCCAAAATGGAGAGTCCTGTTCCATGTCAAGATTTCGGTAAGAAGTCAGCTCTGCTGGAAGGGACTTGGCGTCATGTTCTGCATGAAATGAATTTGAATGAAAATTATTGCGGTCTAAAATCTTAGAGTGGAAATTTAAACGAGTCCATGGAAGCTATTAATTATTCTCTATGAATCCTTAAGCATAACCCCAATTACACAATAATTCCATTCTTACGAGTTCGCACCTTTATCTGTTCGAATGACTACCGTACTATCATCTGCTCGGGAACCACCTCGTCGATTAAGTACAAAAGAAATGTAATTTATATCAATAATCGAGAAATGGCACGTTCCAGGGTCATAACTCATTCTGGACACCTCGATTAGAATCCTCTCGGAATCCTGCTCCCGATATATGAGGAATTTGCAGGAAATATCTCCCAAAGCAAACAGAGTGGTGTACGCACAAATATGTTGGCATTGTGTTTGCCATTTGTAATTCCTGGCTAAAGAGCTCACTACCCCCGAAATGCGGGAACTCCCCGAAGCGGTGCTATCGGCCGCATCCTGGTGGGATGCGTGCTAAATACTTGACCAGTTTCTTGCTCATTTGTCAAAAGTGATGTCCGCAAGCTGTCCGACCATGTCCTAATGGTAAATAATGAAGTTTCTTAGGTTGACCAAACGAGAAAAAAAAATGTTCACCGAGCGTATTTCGCAAGGAAGAGGCTCTTAACTTAGTGCCGGATGCGGATGGAAAGGATACGTCATATTTATGGAGCTGATAATGTTTGGGGCAAAAGATTCCTTGCTTACGGTGGGAGTTATGCAAAGAAATATTTCCATGCTTTGTTGTTGTTTATATCCTTGTGACGAGCCGAAAGGATGTCTTTCAAGTGGTATTTTTGCGAAATATTAACGAAAATTGCGCGACCGGTCTAAACTTAACTACTACAAACTACATAAAGTCCTTTGGAATCGTGAAGGTGGTCTAACTAGAGCTAGGAAGTGAATAGTTTTTTGTTTTTAATTTTCAAGAAGCATGAACATATGACGTGTGTTCCGCAGGGTTATATTTCAGAAGAAACAGACATGGCTTGAACGCCGTGGCAATGAATTTTGACTGAGAATTTGCAAAGAAAACGTGTTGTCATTATTTTTTTTTCACCCCTACTCAACCAGGATCAAAGAATCAGTCTATGGAGACTAAGCTAGGACTTGAAAAAAGGGATTCAATATGATCCAAACTTTTCGTCCAAAGTCATTGCTAGTGACGGGAGGGGTTTGGGTTAACGGTATACAGAAAGCAAGTAACCGTCAACTCAGCGTAAGACTCCCAAGTTTTCTAGACCACGCTTTTCTCGCCTCCTTTGCCTCCATCAACCCGTACTGAGTCCATCCTACTATGTCGTTCACTGCATTCAACTTCTCCTGGCACGCAAGCATTTTCCCAATTATATTTTCCGGAGGTACTGTTCCTCTCAATATTTCCTCCAGAGTCTTCCTTTCCTCTGCAAATCTAGGACAATGGAAGAAAACATACTGCGGGTCCTCCGGAATACCGTCGCAGCTGGCATAATTGGGTGAGCTGTCCAGTTTTAACCTAAAGAAGTATTTACGGTAACCGCCATATCGCTTGGGAAACCACGTGAGATTATAGTTTATCTCACCATAGGTTCTCTGTGTTCATAGCTTGTTGTTGGGAATTAATCAGTCGGTCCATCGACTTTTTTCAGTCCATTGTTACTACCTGCCTCACGACTCCTCCATTTGCTGATCAGAAGAAGAATCGGGTCAATCATAGATGTCTGCCATCTCATCGGCCAAAATGTCGATCGGTATCATTCCGGCACTGCATAGGCCGCTGTATCTGAGATGATTCAATAAACACAGGGCATTCCTAAGGCGGTCTTTCTATAAAGCGCTGCATAGAGCAGTATAGACTTCACCACTCTATCTATAAGTAGTATACGAGTACATCGCGATGCTAACATTGGACGCCTTGATAAAATCAAGCCTCGCATCAATCATCACTCCAAGGTATTTAATTGCTGGTTTTCAGGTGATAATATGATTCCCCATTCTCATGCGAGCCGCGGTTTCCTTACGGCGGTTCGCGATTAGCACCGCCTCTATTTTATCCGCGGTGAGTTCAAGACCTGCATCTTTCAGCCACTTCTTAATAACATTGAATGCTTCGGATGAATATAATTCCACAGCGCCGGATCTTTTGTAAAAATAATCACCGCTAGGCCATCGGCATAACCTACTACTGGGGGTACTCACTAGCAAGTGGGACGTTGGGGACATCTAAATACATGATACTCCACAATACCGGTCCCACTGAGCTTGATGGAACATTCACGGAAACAATATATTCTTTGGTTCTGGTTTCTGTGTCGTACCAGATCCTTCTATCTATTAAATAGCTGTCGACTAGCACAGTTAAGTAACTGGGTGCACCAATCGCAGCAAATTCCCTCCTTATAGGGTTCCAACTGGTATAATTGAACTTATTTTGCACATCAAGGATAATCACAGCACAATACTTGCTAGTGCCACCCCTTTCGTGCATTGCATTTCCAGCTAAGCCAGTAACGAGTTTGATGGCGTCAATGGTTGATCAGGCCGTACGGAATCCGAATTGTCTTTCTGATAAGCCTCCCAGATTCTATACAACCGGAAGCAATATGTTTCCCATAATATCCAATACACATATAGGTCTGTAAGAAGATGGTTCACTAGGAAGTTTACCAGGTTTAAAGAACAACACTAGCCTTTGTCCTTTCCATATATCGGGAAAGGTCCCATCAGCTAAGCATGCTTCAAACAACTCTACGAATATTTCTGGCCTCGGCTTAATTTCCAGCTTAAGGGTTTTGCATGCCGTCGAGGCTGGACGCTTTATTGTCTTTCTGCCAACCGCAGATATTCAGTACTTCCTTCGTCGTTACTGTGGGTTTTACAGCAGCCACATCTAAAGGTGTTTTTAGATTGTAACCGGATGTGCTCTCCTGAAAAAACAAACCCTGAACAATTTTCAGTGGGAGATCGGGACATGTAATTTTCGGAGAATCTGACCGCTAAATTTCACCATCGCAACCCTGTAGGCACTTTCCCGTGGTCCATATCCGCCTCAGTGTAGAATTGCTTGAAGCAATCTCTCCCATCCAGCAGCTTGTGCGCTGCTACCAGGCTACCAGGATCGTCCCCATCTGTGTATCTCCATATGCCTTTCGAAGGCTTACAATATATGCTTCATGCAAGCCGTCCAGGTTGAACTGCACCGCTAAGCTAGTGCACATTTCCGCCTTAGAAGGCCCCCGGGCCCCTTTTTTTGGGAACCTGCTGATTTCCTGGATTTTCGTCTTCCTTCTCCCGAACCTTTTTTTTTCTCTTCCCATCCACGGTTCACACCTGCGTTGACTGCGTTACCGTCGAAGGAGTTTAGGGCTCTTCTTCTATTCTGTCGCATCTTCTCGCGATTTGTTACGTAGAGTCCTGATGGCTCTCATCATATGGTTGATTGCTTAGCGTACGTTGTGTTTATCTGAAAAATTCCGACGGCTCAACAATTTTCGCTCCAAATGCCTTCGAGTTGGGTCTTCTGTCCGACAGCCAACATTCTTATCTCCGCATATTTTATGGCATTAACGGGGTTCCTTTGGGCAACCTCTTTTGTGCCTTGGATATTGAAGGAGATGTCATAATCGGTGAGCTTCTCCCAAAAGGATGCAGCCCTAGATCTTGAGGGACCTCCATAACCCTCTACGATCGGATGTGGTGGGTGATACTGCGACTTTTGACCCCCACCATTCTCCCTTGGATACATCCTTCTGCTCTATGAAACGATGTGCTCGGTTTAAACACATCCTTGTCTAAGCTGCTTGTAACATAAAATACCACTGTGGCTAAGTTGTCTACCACCGAGGCACTGTAGTCATCGTCGATCAGGAGTCTGCTTGCGCACTCCCAAAAGCCACCGGTACTGGGCTCCCGAGCCTCTGCACAGTATGTTTATTATTCTGGGTGACCTGCCCATAGCCATTTTTACCCGCGGATGGACATTTCTCCACCACCTACCCGACCTGCGCATAAAGATGTACATACACTTCTGAATGCGTACAAGTACATACTCATACGCACTGACCGATCACTCCCTTATCCGCACGAAGGGACCGCCTTACAGGTCTGTCTGTGTGTCTGTCCGTCTGTTTGTCTGTTTGATACACGCATTTTTGTCAGAAACGGTTATACCGATTGACACCAAATTTGGTAGGAAGGTGGGAACTGTGAACACCCATGCCCAGATTGAGTTATATCATTCTACCTGGAATTTAAGGCGTGACATGAAAAGAGGTGTGTACTTTGTATTTTCAGCTAATATAGTCATATGGGGTATCGAAGGTAAAGTGTCGATTAGTACTTTTCATAGCTGGTGTTGTGACATTTAATGCACAATGGGGAGAGCGAGGACTGAAAATTGGTCACTTCTTTCACGGACCCATTCTCAGAACCTACTTAATCGAAAAATCTGGAAAAAAATCACAACAGCGCTTTTATTTGGAAGTTTTAAGACTTCGTTGAGATGATGTATGGGGGAAACGTCCCAAACTTTGGCGATCACATAACTAGCTCCTTTACTTTAGTAATGCCCCGAATGGTGATCTGTCGTTCCCCGTTCTCCATATTCGCCGAACCGAGCTCCGTGCAACTTTTCCCGATTTAGAGAAGAGAAAAATTTATAAAGGTAGCATTTTGGTAGCGGCGGAAGCGGCCGAAACAGCGTCGCAAAGATACTTCAAACATTGGGAAAAAAATTTGGTGAGGACATCACATTTAATGGACATTACCTTCAAAGTGATTGAAGAAAATTGTACTTCGAACACTTTGATCCCTCACATGTCATTATAGCAAAATTAATGTGTCTTTCACCAATGCGTGGGTTCGTACATCAGTTGCACCTATTGAATGAATCAAAACGCGAGCTAAATTGGAAAGTGAAAATCAAAAAAGAAATAAAAACTCTGGACCACAGTGCACCATAAAAACGGAAAATCCACGGCGGATTACATCCTCTATCGATATTTCTTCTGCCTCAGATGTAAGATTAAACGCGGCATTCAAGGTTCACTCCCTACCTTGGCATCCTCAGGCCATTTTATTAGAGGATGCCTCTAGACAGGGAGGAAACCACGAAGGCCACGTCTTTTCATATATCGTGACACGTGAATTTCAGTACAATGACATGTGAGTGATCGAAGTGCTGAAAAGACCATAACCTCCAACCCCCCTTTCCTGAGCCTAGCTAGCATAGAGGCATGCCAGCATGTGTCGATGAAGTACTTCGATGGAGCTTCAGTTTTTGCAGGTGGACTTATACGATCAATTTCGCCATCTTTTTAGGTGTTTGAGTTGGTGAGAAGATAAGAAAGCGAAGTAAAAACGGTGCCTTCGGATTCACATGGTTTCGACAAGTTGCCAAGGAAATAATCTTTTCGCGGTAGAAATTGGTAATTTACTGAGTGCGACCTCATTGCTTCTTCTCCAACTGCGGGGCTATAATCCGATTTCGGTCCCTTGCCCCCCGAAGTTTTGTCTGCACTCTTCTCGGCTGAACGATCTCCAATTTCGGAAATCGAGCCGATCTGTTCGAAGTCGTAAAGCAGCGAGAATATATCTGCGTTGTGCTGAAAGAAAAGTTTAATATTACGCATATAGAATAGAGTGCCATCAAGGATTGAACTACAAATCCTTGATGAGTTTGAGTTCTACAAGAAGAAAACGGGACCGGACGCTTTTTTTTTATTATTTATTTTAATAACCTAGCGTACCTTCTACCGTTGTCACTTTTACTTTCTCGGAAAGCGACTTTCTTGAAGAACCCCGCACCCGCGCACGGTTGTAGTCAGTCAACAGAGCCTATTTCAGCTTACAAAAACTATTTGCTCGAAACGTCTCACCATAGGGTCAAAGCTCTTACTGTACAAGACAATGCCTTGCCAATCCTCATGTATTCCTCGGAGACTTGTGTTCTCAGCAAAAAGAATTGCGAACTCTTGGCCGCGTTCGAGAGAAGAATTCTCCAAAGAATTTTTGATCCCCTACATGAGGGTGGAAGATTCCGTAGCCTACACAATGACAACATCTATGAGCGATACCATGACCATCAGGTTGTGGATAAAATCCGGCTCAATAGGTTACGGTGGCGGGTCACTTAATCCGTATAGATGCGGGTGATCCAGCCCGGAAAGTCTATAAGGGCAATATCTATGGTAGAAAACGAAGACGAAGCAGACCCTGCCTAAGGCGGAGCGATGGCGTAGGTCAGGACGACAGACAGCTTTCAGGGATATCGAATTGGTAGACCTCGGCGCAAAACCGGGATGTCTGGGGTTCCTTATTAAGGTAGGCCTAGACCGGATACCGGTTGTTGCGCCGTTGATGATGGTGAACGCACCGCGGTCGGAGGTACCTATGGTCGGAAGAATACCTGTTTACTCCAAAAACCCGAAGAGACTGCGGTTACAAATATCCACTCTGTAATTTTTTTCTTTCTCTTCTTTTTTTCTTCTGGGTGCTGCATAGCCACTTTGGACCACACCAAAGACGCGCAGAATGTTGCTAGCTCAAATAGCCCCATATGCGAAGAACATCAATGGCCCATACCAAAGAGGCTTCACTCCAGGTAAAACAGCAAAAGTTCAGATTTTCTCTGTGTGGCAAGCGCTGGAAAACTGCTGAAAAATGGACATCAGTTGCACCATCTTTTCATTGGCTTTAAAGCTGCCTATGGTAGCAGAGCCGAGCTAAAACTGTACACGGTCATGAGAGAATTCGGTATCCCGACGAAATTGATAAGACTGAATAGGCTGACATGACCAATGTGTGAGGCCAGATAAAAGCAATAGGATAACTGTCGAGCCCATTCGACATCAACAACGGTGTAAGACAAAGGGATGCCCTATTATGCGTCCTCTTTAACTTAGCCTCAGAAAGAATGAACCGTGATTCTGAGGTTAATGTGAGAGGAACGATCGTCTTTAAGTTCACCTAACTACTGGCCTATGCTGACGAGATCGACATCATGGAAATAACGACCCGAGACGTACATACTACCTTCATCCACATCGAGCAGGCTGCACATTAATGAAGGCAGGACGAAATATATCGTGGCAATGTCAGCATCAAAAACCAACCAACCAACCAACAATATCAAATTGCATCAAATGGGAAGAATGTCTAGGATCGAAAATAACTACCAATAGCAGCTACGATGATGAAATCGGCGCACAGTTGTCCGCTGCCAACAGAGCCTATTTTAACTTAGAAAAACTGTTTCTTTAGAAACGTCTCATCATAGGGTCAGAGCTCTTACTGTACAAGACAATGATCTTACCAGTCCTTATGTATTCCTCGATGGCTTAGGTTCGTGAGAAGAATCCTCCGAAGAATTTTTGGCCTCCTACATAAGGATGGACGATTCCGTAGCCTACATAACCACGAAATCTATAAGCGATACCAAGACGCGCGGGTTGTGGATAAAATCGGACTCAATAGGTTGCAGTGGGCGGGTCACTCATCACAGGATGACCCAGTCCAATAAGTCTATAGGGGCAATATGGTAGAAAAAGAAGATGGCGTTGGTCAGGACACCAGACAGCTTTTAGGAATATCAAATTGGTTGACCGAGATGACTGGATTCATTATTAAGGCAGGCCTAGACCGGATACCGGTTATGATGATGAGGATGGTGAGAGACGGAAATATTTCTTAAACAGACCCTCCAAAACTTTCTTGTGTGCCTTACCTTATAGGACATAGATAATATTGTTCCTTTCAATTCTCCGTACAGAGAAGGGGTTGCCGGCAAATTGGCTTTGTTTAGATTTAGCACACTCTCAATCGTTTAATGATTTATGACCTCACTAATTTTCTTTGTCCACTTTTTGTTAACTTTATTTGTAAAGTAGAGTAAATTTTAAGAAGTGCTGGCTTCAACTCACCCGCTATTCAAGGAAACGACCTCTCCTCTATCGGTTAGATAATTGCAAAGTCACCCGCTCCGAAAGGCAACGGTATCTCCATTCTGTTCGGTCATCAACCAGTAATAAAAAATAAGGAACATTCCAACTCACAGCCATGATGGACGATAATTGCTACTTGTTTCTGCGCGTATTCGCAGCTTCACAACATTATACATCTAAATGCTTGTCTACTGGCAGGGCTAAGCCCCTGGAAAGAAATGCACCCGATTGAATAATGACATGCTGAAATACATAGCTTTGTGATGCTAGATATTTGAAATAAAAAGGTCAACGATCATTTCTATTTCGTAAAGTATGTAATGTATGTAATCGAAAGTGATTCAAACTCACACCAAATTAGTATGTGAAATTCGTATTGTTTAAGGAAAAGTTTGTTGTGCGTGGACTCCAAGGATAAGACGATTTCATGGAATTGAAATGATGATTAACCAGAGAGGAAACCTGGAGCTGACGTTGAGATGGGAAGTTTCTTTTGTGAAAACTGTAGAAGTTCACCTGCGTTTTTCCACGGGCAGTGGAAAAACATCTCCTTTCTTCCATTTTAAAACTATTTAAAAAAGTCTAGAAAGGATATAACCTTAGCTTATTTTGTAGCTACAAAATCTGTGAATTAACTTGGCAAACGTTCGTTTGGATCGAAACTAAATAAGTCAATTCCAAATGTTAGTATCTCTACGCATTACCCACTTTCACCTAGTTCAAAACCTCTGACGAACCATCTTTTTATTTCTATCCACAAATGACCACCACCACTGCCCTTCTGCTTCAAGGACAACAGGGATTTGTTTCGTCGACCGACGCAATGCCATCCCAAACCAACATCTTCTCGCCTCCTAAATACGAATAATGTATGAAAGTGTTGTTCAAGTTGTTACCGTTCATGTCCTCCAGGGACAAAGTAGAATAAATGACTTTCTCAGTAGAAGCAGAAAATATCTCTTGTTTCGGGGTTGTTCGATGGTGCTTCCATAGTGTCATCATGTTCCACACCTATCCTGGCCTGTGCTCCTACGTTTTTTTGATAAATTGTGTCTCTAAGTCGCGCAAAGCCTCGCAAATACTGAAATTATACTTGTGAAGCTTTCAGTCCCCAGTGCTGACAATCCCCAGAACATTTCCAGGCATATAAATTATGGTTCGAAAAATGAAAAAAATTATTTTGTATAGCGAAAGTGATGTTTAATTAATTATGGTTTGTTTTTCGCAATTACACGGAAGGCTGGGTATGGGAGCAAGGTGTGTTGAGAAGGAATTAGGCGGAATTTAGCAATGATGTCATGTTTTGGCTTTTGTGATATTACTGGGACTATTAGACCATCAGATCTCTATCTTAGGCCCAAAAAATGAGGGAAGGTTTTATACTCTACACACCCCTTTATTGTTCTTAATACGGAAACTGATGGAGTGCAATTGTATAATAAAAGCATATTTCGGAAAATTTGAATATGAATCCCCAATGAGCGAGCGAGTTTTATTAGTATATTTTCAAAAAGCCGTTCAATTAGTTTGATAACCTGTTCGAGCCTTTGGCAAATGAAGGAAAGCATTCCATTTTGGGCTGGCTATGAATATAACTAATCTTCAAAGTGCATAGCTTCCATAAAATTCCCTAATGCGCTCTACAATTTTCCAAGGCTTTTCAGTTATTTACGGCTTCATCTAGTCAAAGGAAAATTCAGCAGAAATTACAAATCATACGAACATGTTGGCCGGTTTTCCCGTGAGTCGCGAGGTAAAATCTTACAAATGCAGCATTTAATCTTAAACAATTGCACACACGCTCGAATACCATAATGTCGAGTACTGCTTGGTTTTATTATCAAAAGAGCAATAAATTCAATTTAGAGTTTATCTGCGATATGTTAATGGTCAGTTGTTGGACATGGTGCCTGTGGTCGTATTGGTTTTGCATTTTATTAAGATATTTTACTTATTTAATAAGTTTTGTTGCTAAGGTTCCAATGAACGGGTGGGAAACTGTACTGTGTTGTTTCAACGAAATTGTAGGGTTGCAGATGTGCTGTTTACCTGTCGAACTGGCTCAGCTTTAAAAATCCAGTCCTTCTCCTCCAAGCGGAATTATTGATATGCATGCAAATGTCCTTCCGCAACAAAAGTATGTAAAAAATTCCTTCTGAGAATATTTTAGGAAAAGTGCCTACTCTGAATTCCAAACAATGAGTTTTTGCAGGAAATAGCCAAGGAAACGGTTTCAGCACGAAGTATTCATGAGCTTCAACTAAGTAACTTGGTGTTAGCTTCCAACCAGCCCCATCTAGTTAGTTGTGGATTCGTTTCTTTCTGTTCCGTGGTCAATGCTAGAAATACTGCGATAAGGGTATGAGGCTGCATACGGAATACATATGTATCTCGATATGTAAAGCATAACATTTTCTTGCTGATAATGCCGCTGACCGCTGTGCGGGGGAAAACAACAGCTTTTCGTACTTGTACACAGGTGAACGTGAAATTAATGCGGAAAGGTATCCAACAGTTTACCTGTTCACAAGAAATTTACTTAACTGCCCCATCGGCATTATATCTCACCTTAAGCCAGTTTCCCGTGTCGTAGAGTGCATTGAAATGAATGGTTAACCCTTAGGTAATGAACCTGACTTGTTGGAGATATTGGACTGAAAAGCGGTGAGAGCGAAAGGTCCTTAAATAGACCTCTAGTCGATTGGAGGTCTTTCCCTAAGCATCGTCAAATCTATAGTTTCAGAATGCATCAAATCCGGAATTTCTGCAGAATGACAGTTGCATTTTCGTTACAAAAGCTGTGGCATAATGCGCACTTGAAGACGAGACCATCTTTCACTGAATGCAGGCTCCCCTCATGGAGTACTCGATGTCATTTCCTCAACTGAATTATATTTGTTATATCTAAAAGTTCCTGCTTCCCAGTAATCACAATTACGAGCTGTTGTAGTCACGTTACTGACAACATCATAGGTGACCACATTCAGGTTAAAGGAGCACAAAGAACCGCAGAGTGCGGTGTGGTAGGAGCGACCAAACACGAGACGGTGGTCATAAGTTTGTTCGATATCGGGTAACATGAGTTTCTACTTAACGTTTTCCAACTACGTGTTCTGGTGCGTAATTTTGAACTTCGCCTCCGATAATTTTTCACTCGTAATGATTAAATGCTGTGTTTGTGGTACAACGCCGCTGGAATTTTCGTCAGGTTGTCTGTCCAATGCGGAGAGGTTTCTTCGATTTCAAGGTAAAACACTGGCCGCAAGCGTTTCTCGCAGATACGCGCGTCCATCTGTATCGCATCGCGCCCAAAAGAGCCAGGAATCAGTGGACATGTCTTTGGGGTTCGGTTATTGTCGCCTGCTATCAATCAAAACATTCAGATAAGATACGCGATGCTCGCAACGGATAGTTACAGTGAACATTGAACATGGAAATTGAACATATATGGAGAAATGATCATTTGTAAAATTGTCTCGGGGACGATGTTCGGCCAGGAGGAACATGCCACTTGCATTGAATTTTCCCTGGCTTTATTCGGAGGTAGAAATCGATGTAGGAGAAAGCGATGCGTTGGCTGGAAGCACAATGGAGGCTATGAGAATAATAAAATTCAAGAAATCGGACCCCACTTGCAAAATAGCAGTTGTTAGGCGCTTTTCAATTGTAGCGCCCAAAGCGGGAACTCCAAGGAACATCTGGACTATCTGGAGTTAATACAAAGATATTTGATTCTTCTCCAAATACCTTTACTCCTCTCATTGAGAATATATACAATGACCAGAAACATCAGCCTTTAAACTGTAACGCTGACTTATTACTTTTGCGGACTATCGAATGAGAATTTTTTATAAGGAATTGATCTCAACTAATATGTACAATCAGCTATATACAGGACTAAATAAGAAAAACCCTTTCCCAAAATCCGTCTTGAAACCGCAATTAAAAAACTATCACACTAACTTGACAATCTAATGACGGGAGTATCCAACTGCGCAAGGCTACCTGATTTACTCGATAAATCTTGTTTATCTTCGCTGAGGCCGTAGAGTGGCATCGCCTGCGGGATGGGGGAAGGGGCGAGTGGTACTCCCAGAAGTTCCTGAATAGAGTGACTTGAACGAAATTAGATCAATGATGTAATTTTAAGCTATCCACATATTTTTCGCTTAGGGCCCTTATAGACTTTTCGGGCTGAATCATCCTCATCTATACGGATTAAGTGACCCGCCCACCACAACTTGTTGAGCCAGATTTTATCCACAACCTCATAGATTTCGTCGGTATGTAGGGAACGGAATCGTCCATCCTCATATAGGGGGCCAAAAATTCTTCGGGGGATTCTTCTCTCAAACGCGGCCAAGAGTTCGCAGTTTATTTTGCTACGAACCCAAGACTCCGACGAATACATAGGGACTGGCAAGATCGTTGTCTTGTACAGCAAGAGTTTTGACCTCATGGTGAGATGTTTCCGGCGGAACAGTTTTTGTAAGCTGAAATAGGCTCTGTTGGCAGCCAACAACCGCGCGCTGATTTCATCGTCGTAGCTGTTATCGATGGTGATTTTCGATCCTAGATAGGAGAAATTTTCAGCGATCTAAAAGTGGTAGTCGCCTATTTTTAATGTTTTCGTTTGACCAGTGCGATTCGATGTTGTTCGTCTTTTTTTTTGGTTTTGGCGCTGACGTTGTCACCATGTACTTCATCTAGCCTTCTTTAATGTGCAGCCCAAAATCTCGCGCCGCCTGTTCGATCTGGATGAAAGTAGACTGTACATCTCAAGTTGTTCTTCCCATGATATCAATATCGTCAGCGTAGGCCAGTATTTGGGTGGACTTGAAGAGGATCGTGCCTCTTGCATTTACATCTTCATCGCGAATTACTATCTCTAGGGCCAGGTTGAAGAAGACGCATGATAGGGCATCCCCTTGTTGTAGACCGTTGTTAATGTTGAATGGTGTCGAGAGTGATCCTGCTGCTTTTATCTGGCTTCGCACATTGGTCAGGGCCAGCCTAGTCAGTCTTATCAATTTCGTCGGGATACCGAATTCTCTCATGGCCGTGTACAGTTTTACCCTAGCTACCCTGTCATAGGCGGCTCTAAAGTCGATGAAAAGATGGTACAACTGATGTCCGTATTTCAACAGTCATGTCAGTGATCGTTTGAATACCGAGTTGAAAATTTCCACGTTGGTAGATTTGTCCCTCCTGGCATTCATAGACTTTACCCTCCAGTGTCCGAAGTCCATGCCCAGGTTCTGTTCACCCAATATGCCAACGATGTCCTTGGCTTCCTTCGAGGGCCGGTAATCAACATCTGACATGTTCTATCCTGCACAGCTCAGTGTTCACAACAGTGAACTTGGACCGACCGCCAGAACACAAACCGGGATTACTTGGTGGAGCCACTTTAAGACAACCTCATAAGCGCACTCCAAATGGAGAACTGCAAAAAAACCTTGATTTTTAAATCTTGTCTTCGTTCCAATCTTCAACATTTTTTCCACAGCCCCTCCCGGAAGATGGTAAATTGTCCCTCTAACATTTTGCCATCCTTGGAGGAAACTCCTACGGCAGCAGTCAGAACTGAGGCGCATACGATCCTTTTCTTCCTGCCTTCATGTCCGTATTCCTATAGAAGGGACCAGCTTCATCACTCTCGCTGATTTGATTACCTCCCGGCACATCGGTCCTAATCCCCGAAGTGCGGATTTTTCGCCCTGGTGGGGGGCAGAACAAAGCGTTTACCACCACAAATGTGCTGATCTTACGCTTCTTGGGCGCATTACCGCTGACAGAACTTTTTGGTAACTCCTGTGTGGGTCTGCCCGTCATTATCCTCACTTTCCGCCGAAGATTCCGCTTCCTTGTGACCAATTTCTCTGGACATTCCAGCACTTACAGTTATAGCCACGTCAATGTGCCTATTCTCAAGGTGCTTCATTTTTCTTCGCAGTGCCATTTTCTACCGTCGGCTTGTGGCCTTCACAGTTTCATGGTGTCTTGGTCGGTTGGTACCATTTCCGCATACCGACGTTAAATCAGTAGCGTCCATGTCACCAGTTTGCCTCTCGTTCACTCCTTCCGGTAAGGGTGAAGGCAAGATTCGTCCGCCCGTCGGACGTAGTCGAATTTCCAGCTTCTCCCATGTTGATAGTTCCTGTACCTTCCTTTTTGGCAATCTTCGTCGAAGACACCAACTGCACCCTTGCACTGAAGAAGGGAACAAGTTGTTCCAAAAATATCGATATTTATTTAATAAACTAATCACTGCTAGCGACGGAGTTTTAATTTCACTAAATGCAAACTTTGCACCATCTATTCATCGACTTTAAAGCCGCCTATGGTAGCATAGCCAGGGTAAAACTGTACACGGCCATGAGAGAATTCGGTATCCCGACGAAACTAAGAAGACTGATTAGGCTGACCCTGACCAATGTGCGAGGCCAGATAAAAGCAGCAGGATCACTCTCAAGATCATTCGACATCAACAACGGTCTACGACAAGGTGATGCCCTATCATGCGTCCTCTTTAACCAGGCCCTTGAAAAAGTGATCCCAGATCCCGAGGAAAATGCAAGAGGTACGATCCTCTTTAAGTCCACCCAACTACTGGCATACGCTGACGATATCGACATCATGGGAAGAACCACCCGAGACATACAAACTGCCTTCATCCAGATCGAGCAGGCGGCGCGAGATCTTGGGGTGCACATCAATGAAGGCTAGACAAAATATGTGGTGGCAACGTCAGCACCGAGGACGAACCAACCAACAACATCAAATCGCACTGGTCAAACACAAACACGAAGAAGAATAAGGATAGGAGAATACAACTTTGAGACTGTTGACAATTTCTCCTATCTAGGGTCGAAAATCACAACGGATAACACCTACGATGATGAAATCCGCGCACGGTTGTTGTCAGCCAACAGAGCCTATTTCAGCTTACAAAGACTGTTCCGCTCGAAAGGTCTCACCATAGGGTCAAAGCTTTTACTGTACAAGACCATAATCTTGTCAGTCCTCATGTATTCCTCGGAAACTTGAGTTCTTAGCAAGAAAAATTGCGAACTCTTGGCCGCGTTCGAGAGAAGAATCCTCCGAAGAATTTTTGGCCCCCTACATGAGGATGGACGATTCCGTAGCCTACACAATGACGAAATCTATGAGCGATACCATGACCGTCCGGTTGTGGATAAAATCTGGCTGCATTGTTTACGGTGAGCGGGTAACTTAATCCGTATGATGAGAATGATCCCACCCTGAAAGTCTATAAGGGCAATATCTATGGTAGAAAAAGAAGACGAGGCAGACCCTGCCTAAGATGGAGCGATGGCGTAGGCCAGGACGCCAGACAGCTTTTAGGGATATCGAATCGGTGGACCCCGGCGCAAAACCGGGATGTCTGGAGTTCCTTATTAAGGCAGGCCTAGACCGGATACCGGTTGTTGCGCCGTTGATGATGATGAAATGCAAACTTTCTATTGGAATGTATGCCTTCTACGGATTTCTCACCGAGGGGCATGAACAGGAAATTCTCTTGTAAGCAGCTATTGGAAAGTTATTCTGCTTCAATAATTATAATGGATCGGACTGGTTTATTTTTTAGCATTCCCTGCGGGATTCTCCATCCATTTTATATTTCCCCAGGGTCATAGTTTCTGCACTAACTGGTCCAAAAGAGAACACAATTAAGTTCCAACGACATCCCTCCATGTTGCTTGGATTTTCACCGGGTTAAGTCAAGTTGTCCTGCAGTTGAGTATGAAGAATCACTGAAGTTTGGTACATATAGTTGGTATTCAGTGCCACAGTGCGACAACAACGCCTACCAGCTACCGGTTCACGGTTACCTGAAATGCGCTTCAACTTCCCCCCCTCCCCCGAAAATTGCAAGTTACCCGCACGCCTACTTTACTGTTCTGCACCGAGTGCTCTTGGGGCAACCCACTCGTATATAGGGGAAGCACATGGAAATTGAACACCACTGTTAACTCAAAGCTTTCAAGCTTTCGTTTGCGTCGTATCATCGGAGTACGCTGCCTGAAACTATCTCAAGAAAAGCGGTGCACAGGCCCGGTACTCATTCACACTGTGATCAAATGACGGAAATAGCAGTGAATAGGTCACACACTAAGGAGTGACATTGCGAGCTACGCCATGCCGGGGTATCCAGACTCCCAAGATGGCCAACAAGTGGGTCACTTCAAGGGCGCTTGCCGCAGCCGAGGAAGTGGTGGCGGGAGTTGAAGGGCATTTCAAATAATCGCAAACGAGGGCGCAAAGGTTCGGTTAATGAGCTATACCCGACCAGGGGGTGTCAACAACGACTTTTGAACCGCGACCTCCCCTTTTAACCACTGAGGCATGTGTACAAGATTCCTCCATATTTCGCCAGATAATCGTTTTTGCGGAGTCCTGCCACCATGGCGTTAGCGACAAAATCTTCGCAATTTCTTCCTCCTCTAAATAGCTCTACACAATCCAGATCAGCTAATAAAGCCTATAATTAACCAAAAAGTTCTACAAATTGAAAGGCTGTAATATTTTCAAGAAACAAAGTCATCATATATAAAAAAGGGTGCATACAAAAATAGGTTAGCCATCAACTGGACACGAAGGAGAGTTCCATGCCAACAAAATGGTCGACTAGATGTTTTTGATGCTACGATAAAAGGCGTTGACTATGGAATTATGCTATAAGGGACTTGGTAGCTGCTTCTTCATGTAAATATTCTGGTTTGCCTCAGTGGATTTGACGTCAAATACAATTGAATATGCATTTATAGTTTTCTGATTAATGAATGAAGAGAGAGCAGTAAAGCCAATACGACATCGGACATTTTGAAGAAACCAATTTTTTCCGTTGTATCAAATGACAGGTGCGATTTCTCCGAGGCTGGCAAAGTTAGTGAAAACATGAATTTTACGACGAGGAATATTTTCCTTACCACTTTCCATTTGTAATAGAACATTAGCATTTGACAGTATTCATACTCAACAAGGGTGAATCTATCTATCCAGAATGATTTCCTGGAAGCCGGTCCAGGAAACTATTCCAATACACTTACAGATGCCAAGAACAAATAGATTTCTGGTAACATGGTGGTGAAACTGACCAAAGGTAATAATTATTTTAGGAAAGGGCCTCAAGAGCCGATTTTATCATTTAACACTAAAAATATTCAGCTTACAAGCCACAGAGACCTCCCTACCACATCATTCCATCAATACTACTAATATAAGTTTGGTTGGTAGCTCCACCCTTATATAGTTGGAGCAATTCTATGTCAACAGCTACACATTTTAATTTAGCTAAAGATTAACGAATCGGGCAGAATTTTTAGCCCTTATCATTCTTGCAGGCGTTTTCACAACCCTTTAGCTATTAAACTGGTTCGATCCCAGTAATGCATATCACCTGGTTCGGAGTTCATTTTCTCAGCCAATTGGCGGCTTTCTTGAATCCTTTTCAAAGTATTTTATTGTTGGATCTCCCTGGTTTTCATAGTCCCCTGAAATAACCCTTTGTCACCTGTCATTGTTTTTACAGACTATACATGTCTCCGTGGCTGGAACTCTCATCAACTGAACGATAAATATGGAAGAAGCGCTTGATTCAGGATTATTCCGTTGGTATGTATGTTAACACTTCGAACAGGTTTCGCAGAAACACCAGACAAAACTTCTTTGAATTCTTAACCGTGATTGTCGCCATTTAAGTGAAATTGTTATTAATTTACAGCCTTGTAATTGTTTACCCTGCACAGGCAAGTGGCGGCCAGACTCGCGAGAGGTGGATCCGTCGTCTAAGCTTTTCAATCGGATCTTGTTCCTTATTTCTTCTCTAATGATAATGGCGGTTTTGATAACTGGAATGATGGGTTGTTTCGCGTTATAACCGTGTCGACAGGTAAATTACAAGGAGATGATAAAAACTTGTTCGTGTTCCCAAGTCATATAATTCTTTATGATTGGAAATGCTGGAGAACAAACGTGGTGCCGCATTTTTTCAACTGCGAGCCTGTCAGGATTTTGTAGTTAGTGTTAACACTAAAGGATGTATTCCATGTTCTCTGTAAATGGATTTATAGAAGATCGTAAATTGTTGCGTGTTAGCTTCACTGGAAACGCTTGTTCCTTTTGATTCTTCGACATATTATCAACGACTCACAATGGCAAATTAACAAGCAAAGTATTTTATTCAAACGCTTAATTGGCACCGTAAAGGTGGGGTATGTGATTTCTTCCACGCAAAAAGCTGCCGACATTTCAAAGTGCAATATACGAGCTCTAATCGGATCATATAAAATGGTAATTACAGGCTCTCTGACTTCATCTTTGCGGGAGGTATGAGAGTTTTATTTCATCGGTGAAAATGTATCCACATATAAATACAACCCTTAATTGAAATTACATATAGGCATGGAGAAAAATAACATTTAATTTTACTTTGTATTGGCTTTATTAAGGGTACTATAATTAACTTAACAATTTATAGAAGGTGAGCATAGAACTTTGTGGCTCAAGCATAATAATCTGCTCTTTTATTGTGGTAAGGAAATCCCTAGCAAGTATGTTGGTCTAAGCTCGCCGCAAAGTGACCAGAATGTTAAAATTAAGTAGGAAATAATGGGACTTACGAACGAATGAACGAAACTAAACGTGCTATACGTAGAATTTTGGGATCGAATTCTAGTTGCAACTTCACCCTCAAATCTCTAAGGGGAAAAGGTTTCGCTTACAACGTTTAGTTTATCAATTCGGCACTCCTTAAGGTAGGTACGCTGGACGCACTATGCCTCAATGGTTTATGGCATGTTAATGCTGAAGAATCATTTTTTAGGGACCTTCCGCACTTGCCGTAAAGGTTGGTATCAGTCCGCAGTAATTAGAGAAAAGCCAATGCCCACGGACATAGATGGTCCCCCCCCAGACGTGACTTCTGGGTCGAAATCGAGCTATTAACTTGTTCCTAGTGTCCTTCCTAGGCCAGAGAAATCCATAATAAATTGCTTCTCATACGGTTTTAGACTGTCAGGTCGGCACTATTGGGAACTATATATAAAGCAAGATTATACCAACCAACCTTTATTACGCGCGAAGGGACCGCCATAATTTCTGGATATTCCAAAGATACAATTGAAGCCTTCTCCAGGTAGTATCCTATTCCTTGAATACCCTTACGTGTAAAGATTACATATTTTGGTGTTTTCAGCCGCATTTGTTAAGCAACTGATCGGGGCTGACCAGTTGTGTTAGTTAGAGAAACGAAATCACAGTTTCCATTGAATTTTTTCATTTCAATAGAAGCAGTTATTCAGTGCTTCTTTTTCTTCAGCTTTTGTCCAGTTCACAAGCGGCGTCGTCGTCGGTTTCGCTATTTGGCACTATCAAATGCCTGATCTGGCTGCAATCTCGAGGTTTTTAAATCCCCATCCAGCGTATCAGGTCACCGTTGTTCCATTGTTTTGGTCGCTTACCATCGACTTCGATGTTTAGACCAATCTTGATAAGTCAATTTTCGTTAGCGTGAATTACGTGACCATACGACCGAAGAAGCCTCTCTCGCAATTTTTCAGCTATGAGTGCAACCCCATATCGATCGCGGATATCCTCATTTCGGATGTAATCAAAACGTGTCACGCCACTAGTCCAATACAACATCTTCGCCTCCATTACCGCAAGACGCCGTTCATTGTATTTTATATTCGGTCAACACTCAAAGCCATAGAGGGCGACAGGACGGACGACATTGCGGTGAATTTTTGATTTGAGACGTTCGTTGATACGTCGATCACAAAGAACACCAGTTGCGGAACGCCACCTCATCCAGGTTACGTTAATGTGTGAAGCAATTTCATAAAGCAGCTCTCCATTGGCTGATACCGTTGACCCGAGGTATTTAAATCGCTCAGTTCTGATCAGGTCACTGGCGCTGATGGTGATTTCCCTGTTTCAGAATGATCGGCAGTTAAAAATTCAGTTTTATTGAATTGATTGATACTTCCAACTTTACTTTTCAGATCGTGGTAGAGCACGCACAAACCCACCGCACGAGTTCATTTGGCACTAAGTGTTGTCGTAGAGCATACCAGACGAGTTCGTGCGGCACACGATCACACGCTTTCTCTAGATCCAGAAATGCAATGTAAAGAGACCGATGCTTCTTATGGTGTTTTTCCATGAATAACCGCCCAGCGTGTATTGCGTCAGTAGTTCCGCATTTCTTGACAAATCCGGCTTGATTCACGGTTATTTCAAAGACTATTTGACAAATAGTATTTTCTGAAGTATTTTCGCCATCTATCCGTTGCCGCTCGACGGTTGGTAAGCAAAGTACCGTTCTTGTCAATAACGCAAAAGGAGTGTTCGATATCCTGTGTACGTTCGTTTCGGCTTTTGGCAAGTCGATACAGATCTGTCTCGCTATCTCCAGTGTACAGTTTATCGTAAAGATTTTTCTAATGGTCCGCGCGGGTGACAGGGATTGCTTTCATTGCTTCCCGGTTGGCATTCTTATAAATTTGCCAATTGACCGGTGTTTTATCGTCGAGAAATCTGTGGTAGAGGCGTTTCTTTTCACGCACCTTCATTTCGACATCGTCATTCTAAAGCCAAGTATCTCGGTTGATGTGCCGCTTACCCGGCTTGGTGACCCCGAGGGCTGCGGAGGCCGCTTTGTAGATCGTGTGTTTCATCTGGTTCCACGATTCTTCCGTATTCATAATGGTTGGTAATCGCGTAAGTGAGATCATTTCTTCTCTCTTCTCACGAAATCGCCACCATTTAATGCGCCGCGGACCAGTGAGTTCCTCACGCTGTTTTATCGGTGGCTTAATTCGCAGGACAGCAATCAACGGTAATCAACGGCAATCGGTGACAATGGTCAGATGTCTTATGCGTATATAGCCGATTTGTCTTTTACTGTTCCCACTATAAAATGTAAGAAGAAGAGGTAATCGTTTGATGAACCATGTATTCATAAGTACAAGGTTATACGCTCGCCACTCTCATTGCGCGCTCCGAACCCCTTTCCCCATGGCATCTGTTACTGTCTGCCTTTTCACCCACATGATCATTATGGCCGCCGACAATGATGATATAGTCGTCTGCAGGCACGTGACAAATCTTTTCATCGAGAAGTTGCCAGAAGGCATCTTTCTCGGCATCAGGTCGACCTGTCTGTAGTGCGCGGTGAAGAAGTGAATAGTGCGATCCGCTAATATAATGGTGAGCTTCATCAGCCGATCATCAAATCGTTCGACTTCTTAAATGGCTTCACGGAAACCCGCTGAGATGGCAATGCCAATACCATATTGAGTGTGTGAGCTACCAAAATAAAGATGTTTATAGCCATTTTTACCGTGTTCACTGTCGCAGCTTTTGGCACCAGACCATCGGGTTTCTTACAGAACGTAGATATCAATTCGCCTTTTCCGAAGGGCTTTTGCGATTTCCCCAGTCTTTTCAGTTAGGGTACCAACACTTAGCGTGCAGACACGTATTTGTTTTGTTTGGACTAACTTACTTACGTACTCGCGCTGTGCATGCGTCATGAACCCTTGCCCATTTCTCGACAGGACCGGGACCCGTCCTTCCTTACTGAGGATACTACAAACTACGTTGCCTCAAACCCTTCTCCTTTACCTGGGCTTGGGATCAGCTTACTATGTTAATAGCATGACGGAGTTAGCAGAAGGCACTATCACTGCCAATGGCAGCGACCTCCCCAAAATTTAGCGATTTAAATATCTCGGTGATAATGATTTGTGATTTGAAAGCTTCGCGTCTGCATCCAGATCAGGCATTTGGCAGAGCAAAATGACGCAACCGATCACAACGTGCCGACCCCGCTTGTGAGTAGGACAAAAGCTAAAGAAAAGAAAGAAGATTACAATCCCAAACCCATAGAAACATTAGCAGGCCTTTTGTTCTGGTTTCAGAACGTCGGTTGTTACAAAATATTTCAGATCTATCAGATCTTCCTCCTATTCTATTGCCTAACAGTATGCATCTTCAGATTGGTTTTTATACCTTCTTCGGTGGAAAAAGCAATGTTACCTGAACCGCTGACCAACATCGTTATAGTAAAATGTGACCGTAATATTTCAAGGTGTTCATTTACATCTACCGATCGGAAGCATAGTTTGACTCTTTGTAAAGTTAGAAGGAGTTTTCTCATCAAATCGTCCACAAGGCCCGTAAACTAGTAGATTGGGGCCGTCACAAAAGATCCAATCATAAACGTCAGGAGCTTGACTTCAAATTCCGATTTAAGCCTGGCAATGGTTAAGCATTCTTTTCTACTCATTGCGATATGATTCAGCATCCTCAGAGGCCACTGCTGTTTCGGATTTCTTTTAGCAACAAATGAATCGGAGAATCCCATCCCCTCAGCCAGAATACAGTTCGAAGATTGTAATATGTCCAGAGGCGATTTGTTATGCGATTTAGATGAGGGTAGTTTACGCGAAGGCCTTGTTTTGCCTTTCAACTGATGCTTTATATCAGGAGCGCTATTTGAAGATACTTGCTTGACCTAGTCTATTGAAGGTCGATTGCCAGTGTTAGGGTTAGAATTGGTTCTAAAATTTACTGACATGTCATCTACCTTGTCGCTCTCTATGGTCCTGAACGTTGGCCGACTATAATAGATAGCGTTTTGCGGTAACGGCGTTGGAATGAGGCGAGAAAGACGTCTATGATGGTATCGTCATGTAATTCACACCAAAGAGGATCCACTTGCGAGGATTGGTCTGAACATCGAAGTTAATGGTAAATGACTAAAAGGCCGGCCGAAACAACGGCGGCTTGATACGTTTGATGGTGATTCGAAGGCCTCGCGACTACATCCAGATCAAGCCTTTGATAAAATAAAATGGCACAGCCGATCACAACGGGCCAACTCCGCTTGTGAACAGGATAAAGACTACAGAAACAGAAGAATATCAAATCATCATATTGAAGTCGATCGTTCTCACGATCATTCAAAGACGTCGTTCGAAAACATTGTGTTTATATTTGGGACGAAGAAGCGGTTATAATCCAAAAGCACCGATAAAGACATCTGCCGGAGTCAAAGTATTAACCGAATTACAATGGAGGTAGGTAGCACCCTAAAATGTCATTGTTCGCACTATGTGTAGTATTCATTATGGTACAGAAAACTCAGCTACATTGTTTAAATGTGGGTTGGTGATTTGTACGATGTATATATTGTCCTCTACTGCCGCACCGTTTCTCCCCTCGGAAACCACCTTGTCGTGGTGGGGGAGTCTGTGGTGATTTACTACTACACTAGGGGCATCCACAAACACATCAAGCCGAAAACAAAGGATTGTAACTTTCCAAGCGATTGGAAGTCACAAACTCCCAAAAGACCCGCGACTTTGAGAAATCAGGTCGTGGCTGAGGCACGGATTTTGGAGGCCTCACCAGATTCATGTTCCCCCACGGAAAAATCAGTGGAAGACAGGCTCTCTACTTCAGTGGAAAACCTGCACACAGTGTCTATCGCGCGGTCAGCCTGAAAGAATAGTACAGTAATTCCCTTAATGAGAGGAACTGAAAACGTAACTACGGCCAGCCTGACGATGACATCGTTGCCTAAATCTTCTAAAAACCGCGAGAGGAGAGGGAAACTTCAGCCGAAAAGGAGAAAGACTACAGGCTTGCCTGTCAGAAACCTCTCTTCCGCCTCTACCGGGAAAAACGGAACAAAGGAACAACTGGTCTAATTCCGGTATGTGGAAGCAGATCCATGGAGTCCGGTCACCGTGAATCTGTGAGGACCTCTAGCCGATGATAACGGAAAACGCTGCGAAAGAACGCGAAGTTTCTTGGAAACGAGGACATGCGTGTTGCAGCACCACCAAGTGTGGCGATATCCAGAGCACACGAAAACGGAACTTGCGACGGAAGATGATAATCCCAGAGAAATCCAAGCTGAACGCAGCAGACTTTTCAGTTAACGGCGGTTTTCACATTAGACTGCACTTATATTTACACACATAAAGGTTAGCCAAATTAACTAGCAGCATGCCAAAGTCTCTTCCTATCTACTGGTGGCCAGACTGGCCAAGTTATCTTTCTGGTTGCGGAGCCATCGAGTCCTTTTAACAGAATCTGTGGTGTTGGATCAGTAAAGGGGACTAGGATCTTCTTGGATGAAGGATCCTCGAGACCGAGGGCGTAAATTCTGATGTTGAAATTGTTAGAGGCAACCATGCTGAGACAATTCTGTTCCCAGGACTTTGTTGCGGTCAATTTAAAATATTAGGGTAATGGTAAGAAGAGAAAAATCATAGTTACCTCTGCTTACTTATCCTATGATTTTTTGTGTTCCCCGCCGGCGCAAAAACAGAGGGATTTGGTAGTGCAGACACAATCAATTAGCCTTGAACTCTTAATAATTTGTGATGCAATAGCAGTAGCAAACAGAATCTTCGAGGAGAGAAGCTATTTGATTTTATCACTTCAGCAGGTCTGATGACCGCGAAAGTAGGGTACGCCCCTATGTTCGTAGGGCCAAGAAGTGAAGTAATTGACCTAACAATCTGCGCTTCAAAATTGTTAGAACTGATTAGAGACTGGCGAGTGCTAGATAAAGTCTCACTCTCAGATCATCGTTATTTAGAATTTAGTCTGGCTATTGCAGGCAAACAGGCCTGTATTACCAAGACAGAATCCTGATAAAACATTTTGGACAAAGTTCAATGAACTTCTTTGCGGCAAAGTGGAGCTCCCTAGGCGACTAAGGATTCCTTTAGCGGTAGAGGATTCCTTTGGCGATAGAAATCGGCAACTCTGAATCGCACACTTTAAGAGTGCTTTGAAGAGGCTTGTACTATTTCCCAACGCCAACGCGATAAAACATGATGGTTGAACCGAGAACTTCAACGACTTCAAAGACTAAATCGTGCTCCCAAAAGCAATAAGGATGGAGACTGGCTAAACTTCCGTAATACACAACGTGAATATAGGAGGCTCCTAAAACGTTCAAAAAGAAACTCCTTTGGAATATATTATGAGGAACTGGAATGGGAAAAGGAGAATTTCCGGCTGTGCAGAGTCCTTAATAAGGATGAGTTGGGCAAGTTGGATTAGAAAACCGCATGGTACTTCTACAAACTCCAGAGTTGAGTCTACGGACACTCACTTTTAAGTATAACACCCGGGAGAACAGGTCTCAAAAGTAGGAGAAAGAAAATTGGCGTTTTCTGCAAACTTTTCAATACTAACTTGTTGCAAGGGGAATTGGGACACTACGAGAGTGGTTGTTATTCCCCGTTGCTATTCCCCATTCCATTGAATGGGAATTGTAAACTAAAGAGGGATAAATGGGGAAACTAAAGGAGTACCGGGATGTCTGGAGTTCCTTATTAAGGCAGTCCTAGACCGGATACGGGTTGTTGCGCCGTTGATGATGATGAAAGGGGGGCAGAGGGCAGAGGGATTATTACACATTATAGACTACATTATTTGGTCAAATCGACCACGAAATGGTGCCCATTTTTCAGGTGCGAAGAGAAAGCTTTTAGGGATATCGAATTGGTGGACCTCGGTGCAAAACCGGGATATCTGGAATTTCTTATTAAGGCAGGCCCAGACCGGATACTGGTTGTCGCGCCGTTTATGATGATGGTATATAAGATCAACTATTAAATTGAAAGTAGAATTAGCTCAACATTAGTACAAATTTAGGCTACTTCCCACCAATAGTTGGTGTATGAATTGATTGTCCGGAAATTTGTCGTTGCAGGACCTGGCTGGGACTAGCCGATATTTAACTAAATAAGAAACATGTAACAGAAAACATTGAACAAACCAGTTATAAAATTTTTTTAACCATTTGCAATGTCCTCTACAGTAGAGGAGAATTAGTGCCGTAAAAGTAAGGCCCTTCCCAGTGAATGAAATGCTTCACGCTTTAATCCCACTTTTTAGTTGTTCCGAGGATAATCTGCAATAGCGACCATGTACTTGTCTCTCTGAATTTTTATAGTGCATACAAAATCAAATCTGGCGCCCATACCAGACCTCTCCTTTTTTTGCTCCCTCAATTCCGAGACCATGACACCGCTCCATTCATCCCATTGTCCTTTTATCGCCTCGCGGCGTTTCGTTCAAACATCAAATCGACATGCGATTATTTCAATTCTCGAATTAATTCGACCGTAACACAGACGAATTCAGTGGACATTTTAACGAAATTCACTCGCCTGTTTTATGGCACAAAAATTGTTTACGTTTTTGAGAGTCCTCAAATAATTCTTTTGTTTGGACGCGCGATATCCGAGATCGGCAAAGAACAGAAGCCATGTCCGGCGAAATGTTGTTCATGGCGTCCGTTTAGAAGCTCCTGACACCCAACGCCAAATGGCTCTCATGAACACGGGGTCGGAGCTGGCTCCATGTGAGCCTTTTGGCAGTTTCTACATTTCGGGACATTGGGATATATTGTTCTAAATTTACACCTTTGCCGTTCATGTACCGAATGTGTTGTGTGTGCTCTTTTGTCCGGTTTTATTGGGGCCAGGTCCGTTTTTCGGCACCTTTCTACTAACTCGTCCTGAACATGAACAAAATACGGTTTTGAATTTCATTGAAAAATGCAGTCAACTAGGAAATTGCAAATCATATGCATGTTTGGTAGCGAAATTAAATTAAGGGAAACATGAGCAGACGAACGTGGCGAGAAGGATCATGGTGGATGGTGGATTTTAAAGAACTGTGGATGTTATTGGTTAATCAGATGCTCAATACTAGTACTTCCCAATCTGAAAGGAATAATTGGTTATTTATGTCTATCCAAATCTAACGATCATCAAAACTCCATCCTCGTCCAATTTCTCTTGTGGATCTTCCCGATAGCACGCTGTCCATGATGATACAAAATAAGTTAATCGTCACATCGAATTAATGTGAATTTAAATCAACCGAAGTCGAAACCAGTTGTTTGAATACCGAATCACATTTCAGAGAAGCTTTTATCTGGTCCACCGTAGACGAGAAACAAATGTTCTTCCAACTGAACAATGACAAAAAACGCCAGAAACGAATAGAGTCACGTTAATTAAAATTAGTTTTAGCTATTTGGCTTGTCTACATATCGAACGATCTTACAAGCCATTTACTAGATAAAACAAGATTAGATCAAGATTCCTCCAATGCTCCTCTAATTTATGTAATCCACTCTCTTTGTTAGTCGTTTGGTCAAGCGCCCGAAATAGTTCATTAATCAGAGATCTAGCCCCCAGTCCACAATCGAACACTTTGGCACTTCTCCCCCTGATGCAGAACTACTAAAGGCTCGTTGGATTTGGCTACGATTTGGCATGACTCCTTGGTAAATTGATTGAACGTGACATGGCGGCAACCTTTAGAAATTCTAAACCTTCGATTATTCGGTTCCGCCAAAGTGAGTGCTCGATGTATCGACATAAATTAACGAGATATCATCTGGCACAGGCCACTCAGAAGAAGCTCTGGCCACTCCCAGAAAGTATGGTAGAGTCAACTATATTTCTGGTCATAGAAAGGCTTCTGTGGATTAGACAGGTTTAACCAAACTTTATTCGTCGGTAATAATTCTGATTTCAGGGAAGAGGAGCGTAAGAGTTAACGCCTCCAGGAAATGTCACTATTCCTAAATGGTTTTTACTTGATAGACCAATTTTCAACGAGGATGATGGCTAAATGTACTTTCAATTCTAATTTTCAATTTAACGGACTCTAGCTCCTCCCTGAATCAAAAAAGGTCAACAGACATCAAGTCAATGACAGAAAGATTGAATCAAAGAGCATTCACCGATGGACCGAGGGAGTGATCGCTCGAATAGGCTTGAAATTAGAGATGCATAGAACTAACAGCTCAGATCTGACGATCAGTGATGAACACTGACGTGAAATGCCTTTCATATGTGACATGAACAATCCATCCATTGAGCCAACCATCTCAGCTAATGATGGCTGCACGCATCCCCGAGGTCGATTAGAAATATATGGTCATCTGGACCATTGACCAAAAACGAGAACATCGGCCCGAACGGAACGTTTGATGTTTTGTCTCAAATAAGACCATGTCAAACAATAATCGAAATTTTATTTAAATCGATCTCCATTCAAGCTCAGAGGATTGTTGAATAATTTTTCTTAAATTCTCTAAATTAATGGTGATGATGATGCCGAATATTTAGATATTCGGCAGAGAGCAAAGGGTCATAAATAGAATAAATAGTTGTATAGATGTGTCAGTCCCTCAGACTTATTCGCCTAAAATATGCAAAGACGGTGGGGACATTGTAATAAATAAATTGGTAATTATATAATTTGATATGCAAATTGACGATATTTTACGTAAATTGTTTTTTCTTCGTGTAAAAAGATAATTTTAACAAATCAATAAATATTTTGGAATGTATGAAGTCCCTTTCAATTCGGATCATCTTCTCATGGGAATGGTTCGATTGAAACAAGAGACTTCTACGCTTTAATGGAACTAACAGAGTCGTAAAGGAACTTTAGTTTCGTAGAGCAATGGTTGGGATCTGAGTAGACTTTTAATTAAAACCGCAAAAATATTTGAGTATGAAAGATATGATACGATTGTCATTTAATCCTTGGCGGAGTATATCGCGTCAATCACACATACATCACACTGCCTGAATCCTTGCTCTTCTGTTTTGCATCAAGTACTCATGAGACGACCCACTCGTCAGCCATTTTGGGAGAGTCAGTCCCACTGCATGGCGTAGCCAGCAATGCAATTGTCGCCCCTCGATTATGTGTGATCTATTCACTGCCAATTTCACCTTTCAATTACATCGCCCACTGTGCGCGACCAACCTCCTCGTTTATAGAATCAAGTCAGCGAATTCCGATGATACGTTGCAGTTAGGTGTTGACAAAGGCCTAGAGCTTTCGAGTGATAGAGGTGTGCGTAAATGTTCAACTCCCATAAAGCAACATAGAAAGGATAATAGCACAGCAGATAATAGCAGAGCCATCTAGTCAAGGTTCATGAGCCTGAGAAGAAATAATATCGGTGACAAGATGCACCCCTGGCAAACTCCGCTCTGGATCTCAATTTCTTTTGAGATTTTACCTTGATGCAGCACATCCTATTTTCCCACATCATTTGTCGTTCAGATAATAGTTATCAGTTTCTCCGGATTGCCCCCCCCCCCTTGGGTAGAACACTTCAGATACATTCCCTGTTCACGCTGTCGAAATCTCAAAATCGACAAAGAGCAGCTGAAGGAATATCTAAACTACGCGCAGTATTCAAAAACAACCCATTGAATGTTGATGTGGTCAATGCAGGAGGATCCGGACCAGAAACCAGCCAGCCCTCTGTCGATTGAGCTGTTGAGATGTTCTTTGATGAGTCCCAGGAATATTCTAGCTATTATTTTTGCAACAAGAGCGAGCGCGCAGATACCAATCCAATTGCCACACTCAAAACGAGTGCCCTTCTTTGGAATGCTAATCATCATCCCCTTCTTCCACTCTTTGCGGAGAGACCGTCAAACCCAAAGGCCTTATTCCATTTGAGACCGTTGGCGGTTGAAATGACTTCTCTTCAGCCTGGAAGAACAATTCTTATTCGCATGTTACGGCGCCTAGTCGTTCCATTTGCAAGAGGAAGAACATCACCGTATGTGACAGTTAACATCTGGGGTAAAGTGTTCCTTCCGCCTTTTCAGCTGCTCGCCATTGTGGTTAACGCCCTTCACGGCACGATCGCAAGATTTACGACCGCAAGCAAATTATTTTGTGATGCGAGTTCGAGCACGTTATGCCCGTCATCAACTGCACCGGGCAATAAAGCCTTCAATCCATCCGTAGTCAGCCAGATCTTATGACGCCCCTTCGGGATGTGGCCAATGACCTGGGTAGTACCTGAGTAAAGAGCGTTTTTAATGGTGAACCATTGCTCATCGATATTCCCAGGCGAGTTACTCAGCATATCTGCCGTCCAATCAGTAAGATGCCTCTCACACTATCCAGCGGAAAGTGGATCATTCAAGCGGACGTTGTTGAACTAGGAGCGTCGCCACTCTCCAACACTGCGAGAAGTAGCAGATTCAACACGGAAGCGAAAGTAAGCGACCTTCAGATGGTGATCCCTTTCGAGGCCGAGGCCGCTCTTGTTACACACATCATCATCAGAAAATTTCTAAATCTACTGCTGATCGCGAAGTGGTCGATTTGATTGCCTGAATAGTGTCGGTTAATTGAGACCCAACTGGCCTTATGACAGGCTCTGTAATCGAACAATGTGTGACCAATCACCAGACGGTGGAAGTTGCAGAGATTCAGGAACCTCGCACCACTATCGTTACGCATGCTATGGCTGGAGGAAGCGAGCACTCTCTGGACCCTCGCTACCGTTATCGAGGAGCATGCCTTTACGATGGAATAATATCTTCGACGTGAGACCAGTCCCTATTCGACGTGTTATTAGCGTTTGAGTAGCAGCAAAGTAAAAAAATTGCAGGTTGCTAGCCGACAAATTTCCTTCGCATTTATTCGCCTCTTACGACAAGCAGGAAAGTCTTTGAATGTACTCTTAAGCTGTAAGCCAAAGGCCTATATATCATCGATTTAATAAAAGCCCGTGCCATAAAGCGCACCTATCAATCAGATTAATTGCGAATTTGTGAAAAGCTCCGCACTCTGTGCTTGCGAGGCAAATTTAAAGATATAGCCCCTATAGAGGAGACTGAAGAGTCGGGGAAGATACCTTCTTCAAGGCAGGCTCGAAACTGGTCCCAGATATGATGTCAAAATCATATTTGGAGATTTTGACAGTGAAGTGAGGACGAAGTCAGTATTCAGGCGATACATTGGCTCTAATAGCTTACATCAAAATACTAATGATAACGAATTGCAGATTATTCAATTACCAGTGTCGCATGAAACGTCGCCGCCTCTCAGCATTGATGAATGTCAAAATCATTATGGACTCATTGGCATGGTGCTCCTGGCTCGAATAAAAATAATGCCTTGAACCCTCTCTAACAATCAGGTGAGGGCGAACACGAAAGCCATTCACGGCAAAGCCCCCTTCGTGCCGAAGTCAACAGGGACCTGGAGATGAACCACTCATAAATAACTTTCACAACCACTTGAATAATGTAATCTTGATACGGCCACAAACATACTTGGTTTAAGTCACAAAAAGGTCCGAACGTCTGGTTCCACGATAAATATAAGGTAGCAACAGAACAGAGGAATGCTGTACTCCCATACTCCCATACTCCCATAGGACGACATATGCAGAAGCCAATAACGAAGTCACGCATATTGGAGCGATAGGTTGAGTATTTTGATGAACTACCTAACAATTGGGCGATCGGTAAGTTGGAGGCCCCACCACCTGAAAACGAAGGAAAAATACTACCAACTTAAGAATCGTAAGTTACCAGGAGCCGATCGAACTATAGTCGAACTGATTAGATATGAAACTGGCTAATTCCACCAAGCGGTTCTTTAACTTATGCTCAAGGTGTGGGGCAGCAATGCATGCAAAAACAAAGAAACCATCACGCAATGCAGCAGTTATAGAGCGCCCAAGACATCATCGACCTCTACTAAAGAGACTTCCCTCCCGGCAAATCAGCAATAGGTCAGATTTTCTCTCTGCGATAAGCGATGGAGAAGTTGTTAGAATATGAACATCAGTTACATCACTTCATCGACTTTAATTGCGCCTATGATAGCACAGCCGGGGTACAACTGTACACGGTAAATGCCGAAGCCAGGTATAAGCAGCAGAATCATTTTCGAGAACATTCGACTTCAACAGCGCCTAAGAGTTGTATAGTTGCCCTATTATCCATCCTTTTTAACCTAGCGTTTGATGTGTGTGATTCGTGATGCTGAGGTAAATCCGAGAGGCACAATCTTATTTAAGTCCACACAACTACTGACCTATGCTGAAGATATCAATATCGTGGTAAGAAAAACCAGAGATATACAAACTGCATCCGTCCAGATCAAGCGGGGGTTTAACAATATCAAATGGCACTGGTCAAATAATAGCAATAAAGATATGTAGTCTCTTATCTTTCTCCTATATATGGTCGAAAATTGCAACCAGTGTTCCACCCGAAACATCTCATGAGGTGAGAAGAATCCAGCTTAAAAAGTCTATAAGGGCAATATCTTTAGTAGAGAAAGAAAACGTGGCAGACACTATCTCAGATGGAGCGATGGCGTGGGCGAGAACCCCAGACAGCTTTCAGGGATATCGGAAAAGCGGAATATCTGGAATTTTTTATTAAGGCGTGGCTAGACCGGATACGTGGTTTTGCGCCATTGATGATGAGGATGATGTGTGTTTCTACACACCGTTCCGAGGTCCCCACCGACGGCTAGCATGATCATATAATCCGCATAAACTTGGGTGCAAGAAAGCTACTTTGACCTTCTGCCAGGAGGTGCCAACGTGACTCATAGCAAGGTTTCTTGCAAGCCCCTCTCGGTGCTTTATATCCACAAGTAGGTATGCTCATGGCAAACGCCTAGAAAAAAAAAGTATGCAGGAAGTGAAAGGAAGTTTCTTTCGCCATACAAAGCTTCCAAAACCCAGCACACGCTGGTGGTAGTGGGCGAGCGGGCTCACGACCGTCCATATACAGCGACCGCTGCACCTTAATAAAGTGAAACTTATCTACTGCGAAACGTTACCCGAAAAGAGATAATTGTGGAATCAGATCCACACCGGATCCTTTTCGTAAGAGCTCAAAGCTTAACAGCTCATCAGTGGAGCCCACGTTTCCCCTCGTCAGCCGAGATTCATCGCGACAATTGGAAATCAATATGAATAGTTCAAGGGTTGAGACCAACAATGCTGGTACAAATAGTAAACCAACAACAGATGCCACCACCGGTGTTCTCCGTGGCGGAGTAGGCCTAGACATCTAAGAGACAATTTATTTCATCGCGAAAGTGATTCCCTGCGATGTTAAAGCGAATAAGGCGCACTATTTCAGCCAGAGAAGAAGGACCATTCCATTAAGGTAGGTAGGTAGGTAGGCGCTATATAGAAGACGACAGCAACATAAATCCATATGAAGTTCAGAATGAAACGAAGAAATCCCAGAATCGGCAAATGAATAGGGTAATGGTAAAGCAAGCTTTGTAGGCAAGTCTATGGATGTCATTGAAAAGATCAACCATATTCGGAGAAAAGCTATCTGGAGCGCAGAGGCAATGGAGATTTTGAAGTTATAAGAACAACGAGGTTCACTTTTTACTTTTACAACACTTCTTTATTATTTCCTTAAAACAATGTAAATGAAAACTTCAAAATAAGTTTTTACATAACTGTTTCACTATTTCTACCAGAACTGTCGCTCGTTATTTTTTTATCTATCTTCTCTTGTTTCTTTTTTTTTGTCTTTTATTTTTTTACTGTCACATCTGACATTTCTTTTCGTCACCTACTCTGCTCTTCACCCTTGTAGCGAGGTCTGAACTGAGTGGAGAACGCCGGTGACGTCATCCGTCCGCTGGTATTCGCAACATTCGAAATAAATTCGGATACCGCGAATCCTGCCGCGCCACATCGCTTGGCTATGGTAGTGGAAGGTCGCGGTTCGAAGGATTTGTTATCGTGACTGAATGTCGAATACCAGTTGACTCAGCTGCGAATAAGTAACTGAGTCAAATCAAGGTAATAACCCTCCCCCCCTCCAACGGGCGAGCGCAATGGTGTCCAGATTGCCTCCTTTTCTGTACCTTAGTGGACCGTAACGGTCTTGAATGAAGTGCTCTAACACACCTCAAGGCCCTGATCCAATATTGATTACTGCCAACGATTATTAGTATTATTACCTTAATATCGGTAACCCGACTCGGAAATTGGAATATGAGGACGCGTCCGGGACCGAAGCAGCAACCACATCCGATGGTAATCCTGACATTACCACCTCTGCGAACTAGAGAAAGCACTCGACAAAAAGAGCGGGTCCGGGAATTGCAAGCGACGATTACCTTCCACACATAACGTTCCAGGGACCAAGCCGAAAAGCAACCATTGATCCATTAAGGTAGAAATTTCGCCAGCAGCCGCGACAGCGCCAACAACATCAGGCACTGCACACATACGTAGAGGCGCAGCCGCAATACCGGATAGAATCAATCAAGGTGGATATTACGTCAGCTACCCCGACCAAGATAGTCCAGCAGCAGTCATCTTCGCCCATAGGCATTGGCAACAAGGACCTCAGAGGAAACGAACAAGTACTCCGATTGCAGAGCCAGGCGAAAACTTTCAGGGCCAGCCGGGCCATCACACTCCGTCGCGAAGGACTTCCTGGTCAAGAAAACAGCAAGCTTCAACCATCAAATACTTTTCAAAAACAAACAGGACTACTCCGCGGGCAGAGAGCTTCTTGTAAGAACCAGATAAGTTTCTTCTCATATATACTTGTTCCGGAGGAAACGAAAATTTCAAATCATTCGTGGGTCAGATGACACATACTCTCCACAGCGGATTGCCGATCACCTAATGACATCCTCAGTGCGCTTTCCGTCCAAAACGCTGTTACAAAAAAGACTAAGCAAAAGGAATTTCTCCTATCTAGATTCGAAAATCACAACCGATAACAGCTACGATGAGGAAATCCGCGCACGGTTGTTGGCGGCCAACAGATCCTATTTCAGTTCACAAAAACTGTTTAGCTCGAAACGTCTCATCTTAGGGTCAAACCTCTTACTGTACAAGACAATGGTCTTGCCAGCCCTCGGGTATTCCTCGGAGACTTGGGTTCTTAGCAAGTAAACTTGCAAACTCTTGGCCGTGTTCGAGAAAAGAATCCTCCGAAGAATTTTTGGCCCCCTACATGAGGTTAGACGATTCCGTAGCCACATAACGATGGAATCTATGAGCGATACCATAAGCGTCAGGTTGTGGATAAAATCGAGCTCAATAGGTTACGGTGGGCGAGTCACTTAATTCGTATGGATGAGGATGATCCAGCCCGGAAAGTCTATAAGGGCAATATCTATGGTAGAAAAAGTAAACGAGGCAGGTCCTGCCTGAGATGGAGCGATGCCATAGGTCAGGACGCCTGACAGCTTTTAGGGATATCGAATTTGGTGGACCTCGGCGCAAAACCGGGATGCCCGGAGTTCCTTATTAAGGCAGGCCTAGACCGGATACTGTGAAATGAACCTGTGGCTTCTTACCATTTCGATAATCCCCAACTTTTTCTGCTTCAAGCTTACCATCAAGAAGCCGTGCCAAATCTACCATCTATCATATATCGTTGCGTCAATTATCATACCAACCACGGGCCAAGTGAATGCTCCACAATGATGGAGGAAAGCCCCAAATGCGTGAACCATGGGGTAAGTGACCAGTCAACTAACGCGAGTGATTTAACATTGCCAAAGTTACGAGTTTAGAAGATTCAAATATGCTCCCCAACCCGATTCAACCCAATAAAATTCGCGCGATGTCCATAACCTTATTCCTTTTCTTTCACCGAAGCATCAGGCAGTGGCAATCCAACCGTACCGACTCCCCAGGCAACCACCAACCGAAATATCCCTAATCTCCGTCAGTTCCCTCAACTCTCTTAATAGTTTATGACAAGCTGCCAGACACCAACCTAACAAAACCCCAGTACACTATGTCGGAAGCACCGCAATATTGGCTTTGGACGAGTTCCTCGCCCAACTTTTCCTTCCCCTTAATTCCTTTAAATCTCTCGATGCAACTATCGCCTCAATCTGAAGACAAATCGTTTTACTGTATTGTCCTAATTATTAACCTTCATATTCTTCTGCAGGACCCAACCGCGCCCAGCTGCTGCTCCCCAATTTTTGGAGGTGATTTAAATACCTGTAGGCATACATAGGCAATCAAGTTACAACCCTTTCATCACTGGCTAATATCTAGTTCGGGTTTACAAAATATCTCCCATTTTAGCCTGGCACTCTCTACTTACAATGAAAGGAACTGCCACTCTTACCTTGACCACTTCCTGATTAGGTTCAATATCAACCCAAAATCACTTCTATATCTCGAAATCGTTCCTGTCATCATTATCCCTGATAGATTCATACGACAACCGCCCTTAACCGTAATGCCTTAGATCCCAGCTATCCCAAATTCAACTCCTCAATGATATTATTGAACACTCGGCAAAAGACCAATATTTTTACAAATAGATAATTAAACGTTTGATGACTTTCGGATTCATCTTCTGGACGGATGTCGCCCCGAGATATATGGAAAGCCTATGCCTCAAGGAAAGGCAAATCCTCCGCCACTGATACCGGTATGTTTAAAAACGACGATGGAACAAAGTAAATATCCAGCAAACCCTAGCCCACTTCCCGAACGCCGCGTATAGATCCTGTCATGGCCAGATACGCAGTGAAATTCCTAGAAAGTTGTCAGTCACACACCAACACAATAGCTGTCGAGTGTCTGGGGATTGAAACCAGCGAGAAAAACTTCCTCCACAAGGATCAATTCCCAAAAACCCTGATTCTCTACAATACTGATAGCTGTCTGTTCGGTAGGGAAGGTAGAGTGGTTCTCTACACTGGTCACTACTCTCTTCCCAATACGTTCCTCCAACAAAGCTTAACGGCTCACCTAGTTCCTAGTCCACTTCCCTTTCCATCCCCAAATCCTATCCCAACCCTTTCTTCCACTCAAGATGGTGAGAAAGATCCACATTTACTTGCCAAAAGTTGATAGAGGGAAGCAGCAGGACTTAACGACATGATAACCAAGGTCTAGTGAGATGCAACACTCTGGCTCAGTGAATTCTTCAATCAACTTATTGAGGAAGGTAAAACACCATAAACGTTCCCATGGTGGAATCTTCAAATTATCTTCCGATCCGGTTATTTCATCCCACAATGATCACGAAAATTTACGATAAAACTCAAATTACCGTGGAACAAAGCAGCTGAGGCAGGCTCCTTATGATTAAGGATTGATTATTTTTAGTGTCCTTAGATCTTTTACCATTTTCTTTGTTGCCAATTCGATGCCAGACATTACAGAGTCAATCACACGTTCAGGAATAGGAAAGAAAAATGTGAGGTGAAAATAGTCCATAGCCTACAATTGACAGCATAAAATCTTCCATCACCAGTAGTTAGGCGGACTCCATGAATACTTGAAATGCCCTCGAGCTATAACTTCGTCCTCTGCGTCAAATATCATCTTATCGTCGCCTAGTATAGCAATTAATTACAATTCCTCAATGATTACTTAAAACGTTACCGCCTCTAATATATCAGCAAAAAGTTGTCAAGAATCCATTTATCCGATCAGAATTTCTTGGACCATTTGTGTAGTGCTACCGTCGCTATCATCGCGAGTTGATTCGGTTTACATGTCATCACGTAAGGTGCAGAAACTAGCGCTTGGGCTTGACTCCAGAACACATTTACTACAGCTGCAGCCGGGCTACTGTTTGATTAATGTGCAACTATGCATCACATGCATTCTACGATGGCCTTCGATTTAGCCGCACACGCGGCTCACGTATCTTATTTCGATCCACCTTGAGCACTCGCAGATGGATGCATTCATTTGGTGCAGACATCGAGACCAATAGTTCCTGCATCGGTCGTTAGCCATTCTGCTTTGTGGCTAATTACTTATGTCAATTTGCAATTATACTCCGGATTTTAACTTTTCTCCTCTTTGCGATATTCGCCAAGGGATTACAAGGTTTCTGCGAGTACCAGTCATGATAGTAAACAAATTATTGCCGGGATAGACTCTAGCTGCAATTTCTGCCTCCGTTTTCGAGATTAGACAACACGCAGTAAACACATTTATTCTCAGGAATCAGGTCTCCTGGTGGCAGCGTTAAATATTTTCGGTGATGTCTTGATAAATTGCTTGCTCTGAAATTTCAGGATAATGGATGTGATCTTTAAACACTGTCAACTCAACGTCATTAGATCCTATTCCTCCGCAGATGATTTTTCACACAGTTCCTTTCCGAGTTTTCTAATGATCTCGGGCCCAGCGAATAATCTTGAGAGAAATCTGGAACATGCACCATAAAATACTCGAGCGCATAAAAATAAATCCCTCATTGAGGGCCCGTCTTCAGTGCAATAATAAAAACACACAAGAATGGGCCGTGACGCTGAATGCCAGAGATAAATTAAGGGTCCTTTGGTTGGCGCCTTAGATCTTGTCTCTGCCCGTAGTGACCACAACCATTCATGGGCTCGCCAAGAATCCATTTATCCGCCATTTCAATTGTTCAAATCCGGTGGCGACAAGTGGAAGAAGCAAAAACCATGTAACGAATAAATTGGTAAGCATCCTCCAGATCTACCATGTAACATCCACCTGATACAGAGGTTAGTTGCGACAAGAAAGAAAGATGCTGGCCGCATCCCATTCTTCTGTTGCTTCATCGTCGTTTTGACCTCTTTTGGCTTTGCAAAAATCAAGATGGCCATTATCGTTTCAATGTTGGGAGCCAAACAAAAGGCAGAGCCAATCACGGTGTTGAATGCGAATTAAGAAGCTGGACGGGACCCGATCCAGTGACTGATGCGTATATTTTTGATCCCTATCTTTGAATTTATTTTTGTAAATGGCAACTGATCTTGGAATTGTTGAGCTTAATCGATTCAATTGATGAAGGGATTGATTGCATTATCTTTTGATGGGAAAATGGTACATCATAACTCCTTTGAAGAACCCTCTAATCTATGGATGCATTTGGAAGGATGCAGATTTGCAGAATGTATGTATAAACTTAAAGGCATGTGATCCAAAACTGTTCCTTACAACGACTGAAGAAGGCTTTCTAATTCAAGAGGTAATAAAATGTCTTTCAATAATCTTTTGACAAATGTCCGAGTTTCAATGAAATTCAGACGAGTAAGATTATAAGGAGGTAGCCAAATTCTATCCTTGTGAGAGATGGGTTTCAAGACATCAGTTTTTAATTAACACTCTTATTCTGTGCTCAACGTTAATCAGACGCAGCAACATTGAAGCAGAAATTCTGACTCCAGATAATTAGTATTTGTCAGCCAAACAAAAGGTCAATAGAAACCCATTAGCAAATTTGGAGTTTTATTAAGGCAAAAATGCTTCTCATCAGAACATGGTAACATTGTAAGCTATTCAAGTGATATAAATACCGATCAACTGAGAAGTTATTGACAAGGAGGGGTTAGCGCCTCATTAACTAGAGAAGATGCTCTCACTATTCGGATCACCCTGTCTAAAAGTATGTCGTCTTAGCAGAAGTACCGCTGAACTCGATACTGAGGTTCTTTTTGTAGAACGTTTCTTCCTAGCGTCTGGTTCAGGTTCTTTCTCTTTATCGCGAACTTTGAACAGTGAAATAGGCCATACCCTCCATTCTTCGGTATGTTGCCATGTACAGGACAATTTGCTGAATCATCCACGCCAAAGTGGAGCAGATACTGTTTGTAAGAACCGTGTTTCATTTAGAACTGCGTTGAATTCCACGTGTTTCCGCGCAAGCGAAGACTCGTCCCATCTGGGATACCAAAGATCATCTATTGTGAACTAATGTTGACATATTCCTGCGTTATTTGCGCCCCTCCATACGTCTTGCATCACTCTCCTCTCCTTCGCTAGAAAGTCGACTGGGATCATAGCCGCCACCACTAGTACTGCCTTATCTGACGGGGTTCTAAAAACGCTCAGAGCCACCAATCGGCAAACCGAATTCACTTTCAAGGGCCTCCGCCCACAGGAACGATGCGTAAAGTGTTATAGAATAGATCCCACCACGCCTGCTGAAAGTTATCTTCTAGTATTTTAACCCGCTCACATTTGGCAACATTTTTTAAGTGACGCAATGGCACTAACTGCCTCTAAGTGTTGCCTAAAAGACAGTTTGGCATTAGACATCACCCTCAGGTGATAAACCACCCCCGACTCCCTCCCTGCCCCGCGGAACTACCATAAGGTATTACAGCACGGGGCGGAGTCAGCTCATTTTAGCTTAGTCACCTTTCTTCTACACGCGGCGTGACTGTGCTTTTCTCCTCACCTCTGCTTTTCGCAGTTTATTTTGGATAGATACGATCATGAAGTTGACGGCATCCCAATTCTCTTGGTGTGCTACCATTTTCGGCCCCAGATTTTCTGGTACCAGTACCTCTCCTGGAGTCTCTTCTAGATTCCTCCTTTCTTCCACAAATCTTGAACAGTAGAAGAATACATGCTCTGGGTCCCGTGGCGCTCTATCGCAATTTGGACAGTCGGGTGAGGTCTCCAATTTAAACCTGTGAAGGTATTAGAGATATCCTCCATGCCCCATGAGAAACTGTGTCAGATTATCATTAATCTCACCGTGTCGTCTCTCCAACTACTCCTTGATGGCAGGAATGAGCCTGTGAGTCCACCGACCCTTTCCCGAGCGTCCCCACCGTTCCTGCCATCTATTTATGGACCTCTCCCTCTCAGTTTTCTTCTTCCACGATGAGGAAGATATTGGCTTCGCATTATATACATTCGCCATCTCATCTGCCAAGATGTCAATCGGTATCATTCCAGAAATGACGAATGCTGCACCATCTGAGACAGTCCTAAAGGCAGAACATACCCTCAGGGGGCAATAAGCAACCTAGAGATATACCGTGGCTCTCCCACGTTCGGTGTCATCCTTGCCAGGGCCATACTTGCAGTGGATGATTTGTCGCAAACATACTAAACGTGTTGCCTATAACTGAGCTTTCTGTCTTTCACCACCTCCAAGTATTTGATGGTCGACTTGGAAGTGATGGTATGATTTCCGATTTTAATACAGGCATAATTTCTCTTCCAGCGCTTAGTGATGAGGACCGCTTCGGTTTTTTCCTCCGCAAGTGTCAGACCAAAACTTTTAACTGCCTCGCCTGAGTATAACTCAGCACCTTCGAGATGCTTTGCGACAACAACGATCACTATGTCGTCGCCGTAACTTATCATCCTGGCTTCCCCTGGAAGGGGAAGATTAAGTACATCATTGTGCATGATGGTCCACAGTAGTGGCCCGCCTTTCCCTGGGTTCAGTCATCAGTGTCATACCAAACCCTCCTTTCAGCTAAATAACTATCAAGGATAACAGCGAGATAGGCGGGAATACCAATCTTCGCTAGGCATTTATTAGATGTATTAGACTTCGAATTGAATGCATTTTTCACGTCCATTGTTACTACCACGCAATATTTGCTGGTACTACCTTTCCCGAGAGTTGCATCTTCGGCAAAGCCAGTAACCGATTTGATGGCATCAATAGTTGATCTGGCTTTGGCATCAATGGTTGATTTGGCATATGGATCTGTATGAAGATGGTTCACCTGGAGGTTTAGGCAGAAATACCAACTAAGCACTCTCCCACGGGTTTACGTCCGCTTCTGAGCAGAGCCCCTTAAAGCATTTCCTCTTGCTTCGCTGGATGGCAAGCTTGAAGGTTCTGCGGGATGCCTTATAGGAGCACGCCGCTCTTTTGGTTCGGTGGCAGGCTGATTGAAGGCCGGTCAGTTCATCATTCCGCCAGTAGTTTGGTCTTCTACTGGGGAATGAGCACCTCCTAGGCATGGATACGTCACATGCTTTGGCGATGCATTGAACCAGATGGACGGCTCTTTCCGTAGAGGCGCCTGCTTTATCAGGTTGATCTAACTACACCTCTATGAAGGTCTGCTCATTCAAAGATTTTGCAGACCAGCCTGAAATCTTTTTCGGTTTCGGGCATGATAGCTCTTTGCCCTGTGGCTCGGCACATGTCTCAAAGAAGATTGCCTAGTGATCGTTGATGCACCAGGACATACCACGTACCAGCGTATGGCTGACAAAAGTTAGGCCTACAACCGAGCCTGACCCCCTTTCCGAAAGGTGTTTACAGCTAAACTATGTCCAACTGCTTAAAAGCTTCTAATAAACTGCGCCCATCTCAGATTCGAACGTGGTCTGCTCAAGTAAATCCTGGGCGACCTTGCAATGATTCAGGTTTATTTGAATAAACATCATTTTCTCATTGCAATGAGGGCGTTCCTAAATTCCGGATATTTACCACTTCCGGCAATATGCCGGTTATCCTGTCCCCCTTTTACTTCACACAATAGGCATTTGGGTCCCCATTGCACTCCCTGGCAATATGACCTTTCTGCCCCCCCCCCCCCTCCTTCTGCATCGATTGGATCGATCAATGCTGCTGGTGCATGTCTTGGCGAAGTGCCCAAACATTAGGCATTTAAAGCACTTCTTTAGTGAAGTTTGCTCTCTTAAACGGCGGACAACCCATCCAATCCGAACCCTTCCAGCAGTCAACAACATATGCGCTGCTTGCGCTGGTATTCCTATTGTAGCCGTTTGAGTATGACCATCGGCTTTTCGGAAACCCACAACAGAATCCTCGGTAAGTTCTTTCAACTCGAATTGCTCCTTCAGAGCAGTATATATTTCTCCTTCCGATGTCACTTCATCGAGATCCTTACATTGTATATAGATCTCATGTTTTTGGGCACGCACTGTGGCATTCTCCCCAAGTGAGTTTTTCACTTGAGTGCGAAAGTCATCAGCTTTGTCTACGCTAAATCTTTTCAGTTGAACATGACATGAGATAAGCAAACACTAGCCCATGCACAGTTAGAAAAGAAAAGTGCATGAACACATATTTACACATCAATAGGTATGCCTCAATCCGCCAGCTGGGGTCGCGCCTGATGGGAGAACTGGCCACTTCTGACAAGTCTGTCTGTCTGTCTGTCTGATTGAAACCAGATTTGGTAGAAAGGTGGGAAGTGTGAACGCTCACGCATACAGTGAGTTACATCCTTGGTTAAGGGGGTCCCCATACATACAAAAGGGGTGGTGTAAATTTTTTTTTCATCAAATATTGTCAAGTGGGGTATCAAATGAAAGATCTCAACTAGTACTTTCCGAAGCCCCTCTTAGTGTCGACATTTGTTAGAAAGGTGGGGAGTGCAGGGGGTTGAAAGTGATCATTTTTTAAGAGGGCCATTCTCAGAAACTACTAAACCGAAAAATCTGAAAAAAATCAGGAGGCTGCCACTATATGGTACCTGGGTTCCGAAATACCTTCCATACCGATAGCTGTTCAAATAAGGTTAATAATTAATTGGCTGCAAAACCCCCCTTAAGTTCATCCTAGCACCATGAAATTCTGCAGTGATATAGGCAATAATATAGAGCAAGTTTGGTGTAAATCGTACTATTACTAACAAAGTTATAATACGTCAAAGTTTTGCTTCTTTGCAAATTCAAGACTACCAATGTCAATCTCACCCGAAAGTGGATAGTCTCACATAATATGTGCATATATTACGTCCTACGTACTAAGAAATTCACAAAACCTTTCGTACCTGAAGTGTCCAGCTTCCGGTTTTTCGACTTATTTTTTGGTTCGCCTGAAGACACTCGAGTGATATCCTTACGCGATTTTGGTCGATTGTCAACAAACTCGACACCTCCCACCCAAAGCGCGGATAATTTTTTTATACCCAAATCTCGTGTAAAATCTTTTGTAGCCAATCAGTTGATATCTGACAAGCCTCAACAATTGACGATCTTCAATTATGGTTGGGTACACTAAACAGACAATTTCTTTCGTTGCAGCATTTTTTGGAAACTCAGAACGTTCATCATCAAAAATGCATACACGAAGGATAGTTGTATGTTTAAGATTTAGTCAGATTGTCCTATACTACAATCTGTTGGTTTATTATCTTCCCAAAGCTCATCCGGTGGAAAATTCTGTCCTAGTCGTCGGGAGGATAACCCGCTAGGTGCACCTGACAGAACCCTCTCAACCAAGTGGGAGACTGTCCCATTTTTTTAATTGCCAGGTCAAGTAGTTAGGTCTTCAATATTTATACAAAACCGAAAAAAAAGAAAGCCAATGGTCACAGAGCATAATGTGGCATATAATAATTTGCAAAACGAGCTTATAATTTCCACTGACATTGTGACCAAAGTTCTGAAACAAGTCTTAATTATTTAATGCTCCATAATGTTGACACTAATATGTAGCCAAAGAAGGTGCCAATTTTTGGGATATGATGAAGAAGGAGCGTTGTGAAACTGGCTCGTTTTACTTCTAATCTAGAAAAATATAATACCATGTGAATCGCGAACCCGATGGAATTACAGCCGAATTGGTTCAATATGGAGGCGATCAACTACACCAAGTGGCTCATCAACTTGTGCTCAAGGTGTGGGACAGCGAATCAATGCCTGACGACTGGCAACGAGGCATTATCTGTCTCATACATAAAAAGGGAGATATCACACAGTGCAGCAATTAGAGAGATATCACGTTGCTGGGTACTATCTATAACATATTCTCCTCTATCTTGCTAGGCCAGATAGCCCAATTCGTCCATACCAAAGGGGCTTCACTCCAGGCAAATCACCATCAGATCAGATTTTTTATCTGCCGCAAGCGATGGAAAAGTTGTTGGAAAATGGACATCAGTTACACCACCTCTTATCGACTTTAAAGCCGCCTATAATAGCATAGCCAGGGTAAAACTGTACATGGCCATGAGAGAATTCGGTATCCCGACGGAATTGATAAGACTGAATAGGCTGACCCTGACCAATGTGCAAGGCCAGATAAAAGCAGCAGGATCAGTCGCAAGACCATTCGACATCAACAACGGTCTACGACAAGAGGATACCCTATCATACGTCCTCTTTAACCTGGCCCTCGAGAAAGTGATCTGTGACGCTGAGGTAAATGCAAGAGGTACGATCCTCTTTAAGTCCACCCAACTACTGGCTACTCCTGACGATATCGACATCATGGGAAGAACGATCCGAGACGTACAAGCTGCCTTCATCCAGATCGAGCAGGCGGCGATTAGCGCGAGATCTTAGGCTGCACATCAATGAAGGCAAGAGAAAGTATAATATATGGCGGCAACGTCAGCACCAAAAAGCAACCAAACAACAGCATCAAACCGCACTGGTCAAACGGGAAGAATAAAGATAGGAGACTATAACTTTGAGACCGTTGACAATTTCTCCCATCTAGGGTCGAAAATCACAACTGATAACAGCTACGATGATGAAATCCACACACAATTGTTGGCAGCCAACAGAGCCTATGTCAGCTTACAAAACCTGTTTCGCTCGAAACGTCTCACCATAAGGTCAAAGCTCTTACTGTACAAGACAATGATCTTGTCAGTCCTCATGTATTTCTCGGAGACTTGAGTTCTTAGCAGGAAGAATTGCAAACTCTTTTCCGCGTTCGAGAGAAGAATCCTCCGAAGGATTTTTGGCCCCCTACATGAGGATGGACGATTTCGTAGCCTACACAATGACGATATCTATGAGCGATACCATGACCGTCAGGTTGTGGATAAAATCCGGCTCAATAGGTTACGGTGGGCGGGTCACTTAATCCGTATTGATGAGGATGATGCAGCCCGGAAAGTCCATAAAGGCAATATGTATGGTAGAAAAAGAAGACGAGGCAGACCCTGCCTGAGATGGAACGATGACTTAAGTCAGGACGCCAGACAGCTTTTAGGGATATCGAATTGGTGGACCTCGGCGCAAAACCGGGATGTCTGGAGTTCCTTACTAAGGCAAGCCTAGACCGGATACCGGTTGTTGTGCCGTTGATGATGATGATAAATCGCGTTGTGCCAATCTTTACACAAGTTTGTGTTGACATTATCCTATCCAGGTCAATATTTGCATTTAAGCGCTATTTTTAATATGGTTAACTTCGTCAAGTCTTGCTTCTCCGTTTCTCGCTAAATAGATTATGTATATGTATATCTACATATAATACTCAATACTACATATAGTACTCGTACTTATAACATCAACCACTTTCAGGTTTATGCATTTTCTTTACTGAATCCATACCCTCAAATGCAATAACATAGACATGCAGGCACCTCTAATTGCAATGAGATGGAAACGACTTTATCCATATGCACATGCATAGTCCCCACGGTAAGGCGTCCATTCCATCAACCTTTCGCCACTATCCAAATCATCATTTTATTAATACATTTCAGAAATTTTATATCAAACCAATCTTTGCTTTGATCACTTTTGTAAACTCATAATATTTTTATGTTTCTCAGCGAATATTCCCGGAAAAATAATGAACAGGCTTATTCTGGGTTTTATGGATGCCGAACGAGTAAATATATGCCACCCAAAATCATTACTTGAGCGTCGACTTTATGGTGGAGAATTATGTGCAACCATCGGGGCATACTGAGGACCTGGGAAGCGGGAACTGATGAAAGTATCTGCCGGATTAGTCGCATAACCCTAAATAATTTTTATGACAACAATCTGTTGAATGACATCGTTTTCTATTCGCCGTGGAAAGTAATAAGAAACTAAAGGCTTAGGTGGTGAAGAATTGACTGATTTTATTTGCTGGGGGTAGTGTTATTGTAGGGAATAGAGGGGCGAAATGGAGAAAATATCTACTTTGAGCCTTTATTGACAGGTTTTGATTAGAAAAATTCGAATATTTTCGGCAACCTTTCAATTCATATAATTTATTTGGATCCGCCCTCCATGAACGGCGTTATTGCGTTTTGAGCGAGTACCAGATTGGAACGAATATCACAGCTAAAAATCAAGGTGTTGAGCCTGGGCGACGAAGTCCTGATAGATAGAATTTTGATCAAGTGCGAGCTGGTATGCGACGAGATATTAAGCAGACATACTCAGGAAGATTCCCTCCTACACTATTGGGAAATGCTATATCCAAAACTTCAAAACGCGAGAAGGATCAAAACTACTTAATTTAAACTTAACTTGATATCTGCGTTGCAAGTATTACAAGACGCAGGACGGCAGGTGATGTCGTTAGAGGCGGAGCAGTCCATCAGGCCCAAGGAAAGTTTAAAAAATGTTCATAAATCCAGATAAGTTCAACGTTGTTGTAGGAAGAGTTGTTCAGAAACCGGAGGCGGGAGGGGTAGTCCATACGAGGAAAGTTTCTCCTAAAGAAAAAGAAACGGGTGAATTTACGGTGCACCTTTTCAAGGGCAAGACAATCACAGTCATGGAAGGTTGACCAAATCACAGAGCAGTATTCGTGGGTACTTCTTATGAGGTAGTTGAAGAGGGTTACGGAGGAGGATGAAGTCAAAATCAGAGGAGGAGCGAAGTATAAAGCCCGACAACTTTGTCGCTCGATTGATAACTTCGAGGCACCGGATGCCGAAACTTATTGTCGAAAGTGACTCCGAGATCTTGAGTGCAGTTCTGATATGATAAGATGTCCGTTAAGAGAGTAGTAAAAATAAGTGGATTTAAGCGAGTAGTACGAATAGTAAAACTTCTGACATTTAGCGCTCAACGTTTAGCAGTGACATAAAATAAACAAGGACAAGTAAGGGTAATGTGGGGCCTATAATAGATCCCTGAGCGACAACAAAGGAGAAAGAGGAGGAATGGGATGTGGAGCCACCAAAAGAATGGCGGCTTGACCGGCTAAAAAGGTAAGAGGCTACCCATGTAATAAGTGTAATGTTGATGCTTAGAGACAAAAGTCTGAACAGAAGTATTTTGTGATGTACAGTATCGAAATCTTTAGTAAAGTCAGTGTAGATAGTATGCACTACTTGCCCTGAATTCAGACATTTGGCGACAAGGTTAGTGAGCAGATTGTAGGTAGTGGACCTACGTTAACAAAACTTTCACTAGAATTGGCCAAATTAGGCGGCCAATCAATCGATGACATATCTTCCCAATAGTTTGGAACAGGAGGAGAGGAACCAAATGAGACGGTAATTTTTGGCAAGAGGGTCACTTTTGTGAATGCGGATGATGAGAGGCGGGAAAAATCGTTCTCTGCGAGGCTTTTGTTGAAAATAATGGAGAGGGGATGGGAGATGGACTGACCAGTTTTAAGCAAAAAGAGATTTGGAAGACCGTTCTAATCAAAACATTGGCGTCAAGCTTGCCAGTGAAGTACTCGACAAACTGAACGGTACCGAGAGGAATGGTAGGAAATGCAGGGCAGGCTACATTCATTAACGGGAAGAAAGAGAAAGGAGGAAAGGGAGCATAGACTAAGGAAAAGTAGAAGCAGAGTAAATGACAACATAACTGGAAAAATTAGTAGGGGAGCCAGAGAATTTAATGGTTTCTGCGCTCCAATGAGCCTCCGACATTGGTCAAATATTCCTTTCTGGACTTAAATATTAAGGATTTTACCAAGGAACGCGGAGTTTTGAAAATAAAGAAGACAGTATAGGTTTCAGAGGATAGAAACTTGTTCCTCGCAGTGTGCTTTTGACAAAGTTTTTTGTGGACTTCAATGGTGAACCAGACGGGATAAGAGCGCAGGGCCTGGAGAGATGAAGAGATGAGAGACCAAGAAAGATCTGATAAAATTTAATAGAAGGAGGGGATCTCAATTAATGGTCGCCAGGCCTGAATGCAGTCCTTTGAAATTACCAAAGGCTAGAGAGGACAAGATCACGAGTGCGATTTATATGATTTCTGTAAGGGTTAAGTTGGAGGGCGGCATAGGTGTTCATGAAAGTGGATAAATGAAAGGAAGGGTAAATGGAATTACTGGGAAGGAAAGGGGGCCGGGAGTAGTAGGCATAGGAGAACACAGAAAAGATTAAGGTCGCCGCAGAGGATGAAGGGAAGGAAAGGGAACAAAACGGTTGCGACTTCTGATTATCTTCGTAGAGAACTGAGGCTGAGGTGGAGAAAATATAACCAGGATATGATAGAGGGGCCCACGTTTGGCGGAATGACTCGTACGGTGACACAATCGTAGGTGGAGGAGGAGGAGGAAATGGTGATTTCGGCAAGGAGAGAGGACTCAACAGCTGTTGGGGTTTGGATAACCATTCATTCTTTCGTAAAGCCTTTTAATAAGATTGAGAATTTGTTTTCGAAGAGGGTTAACATCAGCTTATCGCGATATCTCAGCATTTCGACCGTATTTTTTGCCTTCCAGTCGTAAGACGTGCGTGAATTTCGTTGAGCATATGATCCATGAAGAGCCTCCGTAACATATTATTTGCCCTATGAAGGATCTGTAGAGAATGAACGACCTTGGTGTTACGGCCTTTCTTTCGAGGAAAATACTAGATGCCACTCAACGCGCCACGTCCCTTATCGACAACGAGCTCAAAGTGATGATTGAATTTTGGGAATTCATTTATAACAATTTAATTCCAAAGTATTTGATGGATTTTGATCTGACTATGATGTTTCCGCTTTGAACTTCAATCTGTTAATTTCCTTGCGCATGGATCTAAAGACAAATTATCGAGATTTTCTTCGAAAAGTGCAGGCTCATATTTTTTTTTTGGTTAATTTTGATATCCCAACGGTATTATTTTCAGAAGTCTACAAAATATTTCGCAATCGCTTCAGCTGCCTTGTGGAAATTGAGAATCGAAGAAGAGAGTATCATAGTTTAGTTGGACAGGACAATGCCGATGTCAAAAGTCGGGAATGAAATCTTTCACTGTTGATTCAAAAATCGAAGATCTAGTTGGGTTATGTCGCGAAGAAGGTGCGTTGAACTGCCGCTAAAGGGATTCTTTAACGACTTTTGTTTTTCCAGAATTACTGCATATAGGTATGAGAACGAAGTTGCGGGATTTATGCTTCCTCGGCAACCTACTTACGGTTTAAGTATATTTGGTCCAGGTTTAAATTCTGTTAGTTTGCGGGTGAATTCTTTCTTCTGGAATTTCGCCACCATTTTTGGATTATTATACTTAGGCAAGCCTCTCACAAATAGCAAAATTCCACTTGAGATTTTTGCACCAAACCTGTCTGACCCTCAGATGTAACCTGATATAATGGTGGAGTGAGTTGTATCGAAAATCATCAACTTCGACAAGTTTAGTGTTCTTCCGTGTAGCGGAATTAATGGCATCAGCTTCGTCAATTTCTTTGTTCGATAAGTTATTGGTGATAGATTCACCTGGAAACGTCTTGCATTATTTCACCTGAAAGATTTATCTGGTTTCATCAGACAGTAGGAACTACTCAATCATGGATATACTTGCGGGTCTTGTTGGTGAATCTGGCAAAATCATCTCACGATAAGTTGACGTATAAGTATCATGGATACATTTAAGTAGGGTTTCCCCCATTATGATTAACTGCCATATCGCCCCAGGAGGAATGTCTTGAGCTAGAATTGCCACCGAAGATGACATATTAGAATTTTAAATGGAGATCTACAAAGGTTTCCAAGTCATGGCCGAATTGAACAGTTAGAAATCTATATAGATATCGAGGGAAACTATGAAAACTGCCTATAATCAGTATCGCTGAGGACTTCCTCAAAATCATAGTCTTTCCGGACAAGAAGGACAGCGCTAGTGTTGGAATCATTCCAGACAGCGTTATATTCTGTGAAGTTGACTTTTTGTCTCTCCTTTAATTGAGTCTCTGAAATACACTAGGAGCTTGCATTCCGGAAATTAACTAACACTTGGCCGGTGGCGCATTGGGCGTGTGAGATTAGGGATGCACAGACACATATAACGACATTTTCATTCATTATTTTGGGTCAAATTTTGGAAGACAAAGGAAAAAGCAATAGAAACAAATTGGGCCATACTTTTAGGAAGAGGTTTGCTATAGGCTTAGAAGTAACAATTACCCGGTTTTGATCAAACTTTACGACAATTGCGTCCCTCTTTGCTTGGCTGGTGTTCTGCCATTTTTCCTTCTGGCAACAGTATCTTTTTGTTATATATCGGACACTAGCGGGAGGCAGTAATTCACACAAGTCCCCTTTTATCGTAGTTCCAGTAGTATGGTGTTTCTGCCTTTGGTTTTGGACATTCCCCACGAGGATGGCTTTTTGTACACTCAATACTCCTGCGTACGATCAAGCAGTTCCGGGCATCGTGCCCGAAGTTCTGGCAGTTAAAACAATGCACATCATCAATGCTCTTGACCTTGTCAAAATATAGGATAGAGGATCTACTTCACTTTAAAAACCTCGTTAAGCTGCTGAGAAGGCTCAAAAGTGGAAATGAACAACCCCTATTCGGACTTCGTTGGGGGCAAAGGATTATCTTTATTATTAATGCTCGAGCGCAATTTCAATCAGAGGTTGCTCCATCTTAAAAATCGAAAGAAAATCCTTGAGGCGTCCAATCCTCCCTCTAATAAGAGAGAATAATTTGGTATGGTCGCCAATGAAGTCAACCAGGATAAGGGCCCTATCTGCTTTTTGAAAGTAGATGATGTTAAGAATACGATCTCGGCTTACGACCGTTTTGCTCATTAATTGGCGCCCAGCCAAGGCCAAAGGAAATTTCACAAGTTTTCGGCATGACACAATTCCCATCGATCCCAAATTGTACAGTTGACAAAGTCGACATAGGAGAATCTGTCTTCTGATACTTTATTGAAAACATGCTTGTGCGCACAGACTCAAACAGCACTCGGGGAAATGGGCGGTTGGCATTGCTACACTCTTCGCTGTAATGATCGTCAACGAAGGATTTATGTCCATTTTGCAAGCAAGGAACATATTGGGAGATTAGCAACGCATGGATCGTTCCGAGTGTAGGGTCAGTAATGCTGCAAAAAGAGCCCGTATTCAACCGACAGAAGAAAATGCCGCCAACCAAGAGCATTTTCTTAATGAGGAAGAAGAACTCTACTGCCCTGGTATTGCAAATTGAGTTGTAAATGTCTGCAATCATGTTTTATAATGCAATTTATCTCTAAAATCATTTTACTAACTTTTTCAAACATTGGGGCATCACTTCTCCCAGAAATATTTATCAAATCTGATCAATTTTCTCTTCAATTGTTCTCACCACGCTTCTGCTTAATGCCCTTTTCTTTAAGGGTTTTGAGAAATGATGTAACATTTAGATTATATATAAAGATTACCGTAATTTTCCCCCGGTATTGAAGCCGATTGACTGTCTATCTTTTTTTTTTTTTGGACGTTGGAGAGTAGAAAGGTTCAAAACTTACTGCTGGCTCTAACCATGCGGTTATGAGACGTTAGCTCACTAAAACCACCTCCTTCTCCTTCGCTTACCCTGCGGGACTGCCATTTCGGTCGCGGGGCTCCGCATCCTCCGGAGTTATATCGCATGTCGGTCAATATGGTCGTCATCCCCGAAACGATAAAGGTGTCCGCGGTACCCTTCGTGTCCGCTTAGGAATTGAGTTAGGTCGCAGCTAACTTCACGGTCACATATATTCGGTAGTATTCTTGTCAACAATGTAGCAGCCCCGGAAGCTTTTGTTGCTAAATGCTGGAGATGCGATTTGAATTTCAGTCCTTGGTAAATCCTGATTCCTAGGTCGTTTCGGTCTGTCCGTCTGTCTGTCACACGGTTGTAGCGATTGACACCCAGTCTAGACCAAATTTGATGGAAAGGAGGGAACTGTGAACGCTCATGCATACACTGAGTTACATCATTCTACGTCGAATTTAATTGGATGTGAATAATTATATCCGTGGTTTCCGAAAAATTGAAGAAAAGGAAGAGGACCTCAAAAAACGGCCACCGTCGTTTGGTAAGTCAAGTTTTACTTAATCATTTTGCACGCAACATTATGCCTGATCCTACGAATGACTGGTGACATGACTTGGTAGCCAAAGGCGAAATGGGAATATACTTGGAATGTGATCCATTTGACTTCAATCTCACCTATTCAACTGATGACGCTTACCATCCCAATGATGAGACAACAGGGAATAGGCATGATTTGCGGCTAAGATGAAAGCGTCGTTCAGGAGCGTACAAAAAACAAACATCAAATTAACTGTCGGATTTTATGATTTTCATGAATGCCATAAATATATTGCCAATCAATAACTAAAACAAAAACCTCAAAGCAGGCGAGGAGAAAGTAAAAAGGTCATCCGAAATTTTATGAAAACAGTGCGGTGAGTGAGCACGTCCCTCCGTACTTTCTCCTGGTTTAATTCTTATGGGCGAAGCAGGTTGTGATGAGAATATTGATTTCACGACGATTTGTTAAACAGGATTCGTATCTACGGTCTGGACATGAAAGCGCAATAATATCTCTGTCTGTCGATAACTTTTACTTCTTTCGCCGAATGAACCCTCTTGACACTAAACTACACCCACATAATCGTGTATTGATATCCGAAAGTTTTCTACTTGTTCTTAGATTGATATAAGAATGAGAAAATTTCTTTTTACGACAATGATTGGGTCGAGAAAACAGAATTTTTACGATATTCCAAGAGCCCACGGGTGGATTGGATTCATATTTTTCGAGGGCATTTACGATGTATTGTCTAGGGACATAAAGATCTAAATGGAAGTAATGCGTGTGTATCAGTTACAGGAACACCCACAATGCGGTACATGCGGCTGGAAAGAGACATAAAGTTTTAATTGGCGTCTTTGGTGAATTATTTATTTGTCTTGATTCCAATGAAATTATTAAAAACTTTCCACGAATGAAATAAAGAAACTGACTGACGTGGAAGGTTCCTCGAGTTTAAATCGATTCGGAATTTTTTCTTTGCAGACGAGAAACTCTTTTAATGTAACACACCACCCTCTATCGCATAAAAGGCGAAGGGCGAACAAAGCCTCAAAATCGGTTGATGGTCTGGCTTTTTTGAAGTGGTTGGAAATCTTCGAAAGGAGCTGGTCTAGACTTGCCAATGTGTGGTTTTTGTTGATAGAAATCTATTATAATGACCCACAACAGTCAGCTCCGTTGGGAACTTTTGAATTACCCGCAGAGCTAACATTGCGTCCGTCACTGGGGTCAAACCAAAACTATCGACAATGACTCAGAATATCAGTCTCTATCAAAAATTCCCGTATAAGACAACATTTGGGCAAGATGAGTGAGTTTACATCTGCCTATGTGCAGAACTCTTGAAAGCATTCGCTCGTGCTGCTTTTGATCCCGCTTACCGCCCTATAACCCGCCCATCTGGATCAGTGGGTCGTCAACTGAAGGCCATCCAATTCACTATTGCACCACCCAGAAGTTGGGTCTTTTGGTGGAGAATGTCCATCTCCTTGGGGAGATGCATTGCATATTTTTGCGGTGCTTTGCATTATTTCGAGAGATCATCCTATGAAGACACTTGCTTTATTAGGCTACGCTGAATGTCTGCTCCCCTTCTTCTTTCACTGACGGCCATTTCAGAAATAATTGCCTGGTAACCACTATATATGAAACTCTCGCTTATGTGCCAGAAGTCAGTGAACCAGGTCTCCTTTTTAGTAGGCGTTCACAATACCTTCGTTAACCTGTAATATGTTTAACTGTGTAACAGCTCTTTACTTCTCCACTCGGGGACAGACATGATAAGTCACTGGTAATGAACTTTGAACTTCATCCCCTGGCGTCAGGAAGAGTGTTGCGAAGACTCGACAGGACGTACCGAATGTACACATACATCACTTTTATCAGGGCTCATAAAGGGCACCATCAGTCAAATGTCTCTTTATTTCTGTGCTCTTCGGGTTCCGCCTAGGTCTATTAGGTTGCGGTGAGCCTTAACCTGTTCCAGTATCTCCACGTATTTGAGAGAATTTTGCCTTCTTTTTCGCCTTTAATGTTCATTTATTCACTATTATTATTTGTTAACAAAACATAATCTAACCTAGACCCTTCAGGAATAGCAACAAAGAAAGGGAAAAAATTCAAGAACCTCATAGAGGAGCCCGTTTACTACATCAAAGTAGATAAAGGGAATGCAGTATAGAAAACTCAGGACTGATCCTCTACAACAAATCATAAAATAGGTGGACAGAGTTATGAAGGAATGCCAACCAATTTTGGGAACCAACAGACTGAAATTCTCCAATTCAGCACTTCCTAGATCAAAGAGCTCTCCAAGGAGATGGGGGAAACCGTTTTCGCGGAAATGCCTTCCACGCAGTAGATAGCCAAATGGCTAGCGAAGGAATTCCAGAATATAAAAAAACTGTTTGAGACAAAATCGATCAAAAATTTAAACCAGTTCTCCAAGGCTCTTCAATTGATTGAGCAAATAGAGGAACATGATATCTAAGTGTCTTTTGACATCAAGGCTTTTTCTCCGAGTATCCCACTCAAAAACGTGACCCTCTGGTAGAGGACTCGTTACATCAACAACAAGAAGGCCCACAATGGAAAGGTGGGGTATATGAAGCTAGTCAAAATCTGTATAAACGCAAATTACTTTATTTTTAAGAATGGGTATTATAAACAGGACCCTTGTAACTGCTAAACATGCCTTAAGAATTCTTTAGTCTTACGGCCAGACTTCCTCTCCAAAGAAACGGCAAGCGAGATGGGAGATTTTTCGAAGATTGCGCCCTTACGAGATTCTAACCGGGGGTGCAACTTTAGCAGGTTGATTTATTTAACACCACAACCACCTCACGTCCGATTCCACCGTTGAGCACATACAAAGCATACCTAGAACATTGCTCACGCCCGAGACTAGACTAAACTACAAACTCCTCTTAAGCTAGTGCAATTGTCCGTTCAATTCCTTTAAAAAGTTTTTAAAGAGCGCACTCCAAACTTTAACAACTTAACCGGTAAACCGATGAACCATCCTCCACTAAATTGGAGGTCGTTGTGGCATGCTTGGATACACACTTGCAATATCCTAGATTTGTCAAAACTCAAAACTCACCTTCACTACGTTCAATGGAAGGAACAAGTCCTCCAAAGAACAGTATGCGCACCCTGTGCAAAGACAGGAACAACTTCCTCTCGGACCGTAAAATTTGAATCACGCTATGGATTCAGTATGTGGCTACCAAAGTTTGATTTGTGGTCATAGGACTAAATGTGCCCAATGCATATAGCATAATAGTGTTCTTATCTAACACGTCGACAATTTCAATAGCTTTTTTCCGGGCTGTTGTTAGCCGATGTGTGAGGCTTCAAGACAACCGCTTACTGTATCACGGCAGCAAACCATAGTGAATGCTATCTTTCTCAATGCCATTGCATGGAAGTTTACTTATCGCCATTTGGGTACTGACTCAGCAGACAGGATTACTGTTCCCTCCGCCTCCGCGCCACCTTTGATCATCATGAGTATTACAAACAGTTAAAAGAAGTCCCGATGTTGACGATTTGATTTGATTTTTTTCAGATTTTTGGGTTGGGTAGTTTGTGAGAATGGGTCCGTTAAATAAATTATGACTTTCAACCCCCCGCACTCCTCATCTTATGGAGACCGTTCATTTGATATCCCAAATGGCTATATTTAATGAAAAAAAAATGTACACCCCTCTTTGGAATATATGGGAACCTCCCCCTTAAATTTGACGTGCAATTATAGACTATTCTCTGTCTATCTGTCTGTCCGTCCGATTTGAATAAGATTTTGGTTTACACAAAACCTTAAAAAGTAGGGTCAGTTACGTTTCCTGGAGCTGCTGTTGAGAAGAATGCAAAAGCAATTAGACCAGAGGATCGACAGAAGCTCACTGACCCGAAGAAAGTTGTCCCCAGTACTTCGAAATACGTTCTTCAGCACAAAAGAGGTGACCTTTTTCACCGAATGCTAACCCTTCCTATTTCCTCGGAAGGCATGGTAAAAGATCGATGCTAACTCTGGATCAACAGCCAGCCAGCCAACGAAGAAACTAAAACTCAGAGAACAGGGTTTGAACATAATTCCCAGTAGCAGGAATAGCCCGCCCAAAACCCTTCTGGTATCAACGAATCCATCAATCGGCGTAAGAAATCGAAAACTACAGAAAAGTATAAATCGGACAAACCAAAATAAACGTGATAACATTTCTGGGAGGCACCTGAAAAAAGCAGAGTTGGTGGAATAAGGGTGCGACTGTCTTTAATTCGAAAATAGTCGAACATATCCTCCTAAATGAGCACATTGTTTCCAAAGATAACCTAAAATTGGTGAGGCACATAAGAGATGCAAGGAAGTTAGCCGATGAAGAAAGTCAGAAAGGCAGAAAAACGCATTCTAGGAGTAAAGGCAACGGATATTCATTTTCAGGTTTCTGCTTTTTCTTCCAGCTTGTTCTTTCTTCTCCGTTTTTATAAAGAAATTCAATGGTTTACAGCTTGGTTAGTACATTTTATAATTGCCCTGATTAAACTCGGACAGTTCAACTGGTCTTCCTACAAGTAACATGAAGGATTACTACTTCGGATCAGATTTATGTTCTTTATAGGATTTGGCTGAATTAATTTTTTATGCAGTCCTCCACCTTTCAAGGTATCCACTGAACTCTTCTGAGGTTTATTTTTCGCGCCGCGGAGAAATCCTGCAGGTTCCCTGGAATTAGTCCATTATCCATATAGCAGGACAGACTGATCCTTGGTGCGATGTTGATGTAAAGAAAGTTGCCTTTTCTAGTTCTGTACAGATCATCTTAAGCACGCACAGTGCTGTTAATGCTTCGGCCGACTTCAAGTTTAACGCGAACTGTTTCACGTCCTCGGAACTCAACCCTAATGGTCAGACAAGGAAGAATACACTGACCAGTCATACTTAAAACCGCCACATTTTTCAAATCCAAAGCCATTTGACCAAGGTTCATGACTTGGTAAGGGGGAAATATATCGGCAACATAATCGTGGTTTTTGAGAACAAATAGCACCAGCTACTGAACATCTCCACATCCTCCAGCCCACAAAAATCATCGATTGGAAGAGATATCCCTGGCGGCCTACACTTTTGGCTTCAAATTCAGAGATTTTATCAGAATTAAATATATATCACATTTCCGCCCGCCATATGCCGCTTCGATAGTAGCTACTAGCTATTCCACAATGCCCTTCTTGTGCACTGTATTTTAGATACACTGCTTGTTTACGCTGCCGAAAGGCGTTTCAAGATCGGCAAAGAACAGGCGGAGAATTAAATTCCGCACACTGTTCCATAATCAATCAAGTTTTTATGCGATCGTTATAGGAGAATCTACAGGAGAAACCAATCTGCCTTTCAATTTTTCGGCGTGCTCTATGGTGTCTTCCAAAATAATTTTAGCAAGTATCTTCGTGACAGCAGGAGCACGCAAATACCCCTCTAATTGCCGCACTCAAGATAACTGCCTATCTTCAGAATCATAACGATCAGCTACTTCTTTCAAGCACTGGGAAATATCTCAGATTCTTAGAATTTACGAATGAGTGAAAGCAACAAACACATTAGGGCTGCCGACCTTTCGTACCTGTATGTCACGGTCATGGTAAGTGACCATCCACAAGGAGAAAAACTTCTCCACCATCCTATAATGGCTAATTTCAAGACAATGTCAGTATCCCTTTCCTCCACTTCGCTAAGGACTAAAATGTCCAGCTATATCAGTAAAATTCTCGCTCAAGTTGGAGAAATCTAGTGTTCTAGGCTCGTACAGGGAATATTTTGATTACATTCCTAAAGCTTTGCTTGAAGAGTCCTGTTATATGGATAAGTATTTTGCAGGATTATTATTTCAGCAAAAATTTGGCTCACTACCGGATAATTTTGACACATTGCGATGACAGACTCTCATTGTGCCACTACGATTCGTGTATTTTGGAAAGTCCTCCCTTTTATTACTTCGTACAGTCAACATGTGGGCCAATTATACTCACCAAACCCCCTGAAGTTCGACTGTCACCTGGTCCAAGTTGAGTTTACTTCCTCTATTTCTTCTTTCATTATTTAAGCGGTATAAGACCCAGGGCAAAAGTGGACTGGTATCCAGGCTTAAAGCCTGGGAAATGCCTGCTGAACCAACACCAACAGCTCTACTATCAAATCTCCAATCTAAATCTCATGATCGCTGGAACTTTTTTCCTAACGAAAAACTGCAGACCGAGAATGAATACGAGTCCCCTGCTCCTAAAAACGGAATAAATTGTACCAAGTGGTCCTAAAGGTTGTTGATTGGTTGGGCTGATAACCCTACACGGAAAAGCGAAGCTGCGAAACCATGAAAGAATCCATGGACTGGACGGATATTACAACAACGAACCAGACAATGAAAGCGGAATAAGGATTTGCACATTTTCTCAACGAACGAGGACTCCCTGCACAGATCGAATGGTGTTCAGTAGCTACCCGATATCATCATCATCAACGGTGCAACAACCGGTATCTGGTCTAGGCCTGCCTTAATAAGGAACTCCAAACATCCCGGTTTTGCGCCGAGGTTGACCGATTCGATATCCCTAAAAGCTGTTTGGCGTCCTACGCCATCATCCCATATCAGGCAGGGTCTGCCTCGTCTTCTCTCTAGCCGACAACCTGTCCCAATATAAGGCTGATGTTGGGCAAGCGCAATAGTAACCACATTGTCTCCTGCAGTATACTGTAGTCCTGTAGAGTATCGTTACGGTTTTGAATGAAGTGCTCTAACAAGCAACAACGCCAAGATCCTATTGCTTCATCGCACCAACAATTCTTAATGTGAACTCGTATCACTATCTCGTTGGCATGGTGATACGACCTCGCATAACAACAGCCCCTCGAATTCCATAGGAAAATCAGGTGAGAGTGGACGCTGAAGTCATCCATAACAAAGTCCACCGTAACACCTATGATGTCGAAATGGAAGCCGTAAAAACCGCAACTAAAAGAGGTCCTGGAGATGGCGCCAAATAATCTTCAAAAACACCTTAAGAACATTATCATTCGTACTCACATAACCATATTTTGTGCCAATTAAAGAAAAAATTCGGAGCGACATTTTCAACGATATCTACTAGCAGCAAATAGAAGCATGCTCCATACCGAAGAACCTACGAGTTTGTGAACTCAAGAAATACAGTTAGCAACCGCACCAAGGGTGGAATGCCCCCACACACATCATCATATCAATGGCTAGTCCGCCAGGGGTAGGTCTCAATTCAAATTGCAGGTGCCCAAGATATTCAGAGTCCGCATACTAGAGGTCAATGCTCCGTATTAGCCACGTAGTCCTCGGCGTATACTGTTCTACCTTGGCTTAGGGTTCTTTTCCATTAGCAGGGAGGATAATCCGCGGGCTGTTGCTTCGTTCATCGCCTCGCCTGTTGGATGAGCCTACTCCCAGTCTGGCGCTGAACACTCTTAACCCGTCTGAATGCGGTTTCCAGAGGCCACCGCGATGTCCAGAGAGGTCTTGCCGAATCATCCAACCTCAATTTTTTTTTCGGTTTTTTTTCAGCCAGACGTCAACCATAGCCTCAGATTCTACATTTTCGCCGTCCAATTAGTTGTCCAAAGTGGCAGCAATGGCATTATACCAGCAGCAATTTAGCAAGCAAAATTCGAATTCAAAATTTTGAATTGATTAATAGAAACTATGGATTTAGATTTCAAGATCAAGAACTAGGAACATGCCAAAATGGTGGTAACATTATAGTGAATTTATTAACTTTTTTCTGCCTCCAGTGAATGCATTATTAATTTTTGTTCTAAAACAATTCGTACCTGGAGATCTTTGATCCTTGTTTTGCTAGCATTATCAGGTGGTGTCAATTTTCAAAAAACCTGTTCAAAATACCATCTCTTCTGACGTCTACGAGGAAGTAATTTACTGTCTTCATTCAAAAGATTCACAAACCCATTGAAGTCCGTAGCGAATGAAAACTGTCTGGTTGTATTCATCTCTACCGAAATTTTCGATTCGTTACACCGCTCGATTGGAGTCAGTCCCGCTACTATGCATAGTGGTCGGCCTGATTCATTCTGAATCAAATACTGTCGGCCGGAAGGCAAACAAGTCCACAATATTAATAAACTCATTCACTTGTCATCGTTCTCGTCAGTCCCATTATCAGGACCGCTCCAGGCTCAGATTGGTGAATGCAAGAAACCTCGGATTCGGACTGGGGCCCACTTTGTATCAATTTGGTTAATTCTAATAAATGAGGAGTCGATGACTTGGAGAATTGACACCCTAACCAAGTTGGATGCCAAGAATTGGATTCTTGAAATGTTGTCCGGATTATTTTCGTGAAGGTTACTGACGAGCACGTTGCAATGTAAATATTGGAAACTGCCTCGATTAGTGGTTTTGACGGGATTACACAATGTCGTCGATTTTGAGTCTTTTGTTCAGTGGACAATGATTCGTAGTCAATGATGGGTGCTTTAAAAGACGTTTATCAGTAACGAGAGATGAGGAATAGGGTTGGGATTTGGAGGTCCTGAACTCATCGAAGCATCGATGGTTAAGTATGTCCTTGGACCTATGGTTAAGTATGCCCTTCAGATACTCCTTTCAAATAGCATTAAAAAAATCGTTTCATACATAATAAGTTCTTTACAGGACCAGGGTTCTTTAAATTGTTTCTTCAGGATTAGATGACTACCTTTATGGAAGGAAAAAATCGTATTAAACTTATCATTCCTGGAGTACTCTCCGAAAGTGTTCAAATCCCAGTCGATCATTTTATTGAGAATATGTTGTAAATCGGCACTTGGACAGTCGTTAACACAGTCGTCATGAATTGGTGATAATTGAATTTCGTGATATAGCAGGCACTCGAGGCCTTTTCTTGGGTGACTCTGCAAGAAAGGCTCAACGTCTGAAGAAGTATAATCGGCACATCGTCAGCTTGTTTTCAATTGTTCCCCGAATTCAAATCAATATCCAGCAAGTTTGGGAATCTGGAATGTGAAGATAATTCTCAATTAGGTGGGGATTTATTCAAATTAAACAAATGGTCATTGCTTGTTGATAAATTATTGTTATCAATTCGAATCATGATTGACAAGTTTAATATTAACTGACGTAAATCCAGTTTCGTAAAAGAAATAGGGGAGAATATCGTGCATCATTCGTCAAAGTAATGTGGGTTCTTTTCGCGTATATTAGACGTGAAAATTCGAAACATATTATACTTAGAAAATGTATGCTGGTTCTTATAATCAGGGAGAGAAATAAACAATTTGTTACCAACAAATAACTAGTGAAGGGAGAGAGACTTGCGTCTTGAAATCACTAGAAATATACTAATATCGAAAATTTGGAGGAAAGGAGCGAAGTTCGTAATCACTGGTTTAGAGGAGAAAAAGACCTGCATAATGATGTAGATGATGGTATAGGAGCAGGGAAAGTTGCTGGAAAATAGAAGAACCTTTTGGAAAGCTTTGAACGCCTATATCTCCGTTAACATTGGAAATTTTGGGAGAGTCAACTCTCTTACTATTTTTACTATTTGAATTAAAATTCTTATTAATACTCTTACTTTTTATGTTTAAGGATAAAGGAATCCCAAGTTCGTATCTACTTAGTGTCAGGCAGGACCAAGAGGCACCGTATGATGCATTGCCTCTGCCCTGGACGAAATCCTTAGCCGTTACCGTTTGCTTTGTTTATTGTTTGGGAAATCTAAAATCTACCGCAATGTCGTCCGTCCTGTCCCTGGTCATGTAATTCGTGCTAATGAGAATTCACTTGCAAGATTGGTCTGAACATCGAAAGCGATGGTAAACGACCAAAAGGCAGACCCAAATAACGGTGGCTTGATACGCTGGGTGGGGATTTAAAAGCCTCAAGATTGCACCCAGATCAAGCATTCGATAGAGCTAAATGCCGAAACCGATCACGACGAACTGACCCCGCTTGTGAACGGGGCAAATGCTCAAGGAAAAGAAGAAAAATAAGATTGTTTAGGAGGTAAGTGCGCAAGGAGGGGTCCGTGGACCACAAAAGTGGGAGCAAGCTCCCTTTTTGGTCCGGTCCGACAATAAACGGATGTAGACTTGGAATCCCTTAATCCTTATACGAAAAATTCTGGAAAGAAAATGAAATAATCTGTGGAATTAAAGTGGTCAAGCAATGGACTGCAGGATAGACTGATGCAGAATACAGCATTCTGGGAGCCAACATTCCCCTCGTATACCAAAACCGTTAGTGGGTGATGATAGTCACACCCTATACGAGGTGACGCGATGGACGTAGACCGAAGAGTCGAAAGACAGGGTGTTATGCGAACCGTACTAATTAGATAGTTTGCAGTGGGAAGTAACTGTCTGTATAAGAATGAAATCTCACTGATATCTGGTCTCCCAGTGAGTAAAATCAATATCACCGTCGTATAAGGGACTACGACACGACGGGCCTCCTAACCTCATACTCGCGAGATTCAAATGAGTACATCTGTAAGAAAGAAGAATATTAAAAACAACGAACAAGCAGGAGCCCGTACTGCACATAAATTAGCCCATCACGGGGAGGCTTATCTCCCCAAGTCTGAGAGCCAGACGATTATACCCAAAAAGAGAGAAGTTGGGAGGTCAAACAGTGGGGCCAAGAGCACGTCTAGGGTCAAAATATTAGACGTCATGAAGAAGACAGACCTCAGTTGCGCAGGTGCTTAATGGTATTTGCACTCTCTGAAGTAAGGTGGTGGTCAAAGAGTAGTATAGGTAACAGGGTGAAACATGGATTGGCACCCACGATGGAGCGAAAAACCTGGGAAACGGCTGCTGAACCAACAACAACAGCTCTGCTACCAAACCCTATCTCCACCTCCACGTGGTGACCGCTGGAAGCTCTACCTTAACGAAAAGCTACAGACGGAGAAGAATGAAGGCGAATCTCCCGCGGCTAAAAACGGAATAAAATGTACCAACTGGTCCTCCAGGTTGGGGGTTGGGTAGGGCTGACAACCCTACACGGAAAACAACTTGTTACGAAGCCACACCAGGAGCCTTGGACTGGACGCAAAACATAACGACGAACCCGGCAACGACAAGGAATAACGATTTGCACATTTTCTCATGGAACGTGCACTCCCTGTACAGTTGAAGTTGCTGAGCAGCTAGCCGATACCATGTACCAATATAGGTCTGATGCAACAGCGTTACAGGAGACGAGTTGCCCAGGGACTGGTTTCCTGGAGAGGAGTCGCTACACCATATATTACAGTGGCCATCCAGTAAATTATGTGTTCGGAGTAGGTTTTTCAATCAGCCAAAAAGTGAAACCTACGGTTATCGGCTTTGAAAACATAAGCTATGCACTCTGCGCTTACGAGGTAAATTCAGAAATATAAATCTCATTAATGTTCACGCCCCTACAGAGGAGATTGCAGAGTCAGACAAGAATACCTTCTACGAGGCAGTTGAATGAACCCTCGAAGCCTGTACCAGATATGATATCAAAATCTTACTTGGGGATTTTAACAGCCAAGTAGTGACGGAGCCCGTATTCAGGCGATACGTTGGCTAACATAGCTCACACCAAAATACAAATTATGACGGACTGCGGGTCATTCAATTAGCAGTGTCACACGAAATGATTGTTGGAAGTACCTGGTTTGCGCGGAAAGCTGTTTACAAACATACATAGGCCTCTCCAGACGGAACCACTTTCAACCAAATTGACCACGTGTTGATCGAACGCCGCCACCTCTCAGTTTTGATGAATGCCAGAACATATAGAGCAGGGCAATATAGACTCGGATGACTATCTCGTTGACATGTTGCTCGAGCTCGAATAACAACAACACCTACAATCCACTCTCACAAACAGGTGAGAGTTGGCACTGAAGCCGTCCACAACACCTATAAGAGGGAAATGGATACCGCAATAACCGCAGTCAACAGAGATCCTGGAGATGAAGCATCAACAAATAATCTTCACAACCACCTGAAGAACGTTATCATAAATACTGCCACAAAACATACTTGGCCCCAGCCGCAAAAGGAGTCGGAACGGCTGATTTGACGATGAATGTAAGCTAGCAACGGAACGGAAGAATGCTGCATACCGAGTAATGCTGCATTCTCAAAGAACGCGGGCTTGCGCGAAGACTTATCACGAACTCCGGCGAGTGGAGAAGCAACTTCACAGACGGAAAAAATAAGCATGAGAGAACCAACAGGTCTGTGAACTAGAAAAGTGCAGGGAGCAACTGCACCAGGAAGTTTTACTAACAAGTCAGCAGGATCAAGCCTGCCGAGACAAAGAGGGAAATCTGATTTCCGACAGAACGGACATATTGGAGCTATCGGTTGAGTACTCTGATGAACTACTGAACAACTAGAACATCGGAACACACTGCCATCGTCAAGTATAGAAAGAAAAGTCGGTGCAATTCATCGGCTTAAAAATCATAAGTCGCCAGGAGCCGATGGAATTACAGCCGAATTGGTTAAATATGGAGGCGACCAATTACACCAAGTGGTTCATCAACTTGTGCTCAAGGTATGGGACAGCGAATCAATGCCTGACGCTTGGCAACGAGGCATTATCTGTCTCATACATAAAAAGGGAGATATCACACAGTGCAGCAATTATAGAGGTATCACGTTGCTGAGTACTATCTACAAGATATTCTCCGCTACCTTGCTAGGCCGGATAGCTCCATAGGCCCAGAATATCATTGGCCCGTACCAAAGAGGCTTCACTCCAGGTAAATCAGCAACAGATCAGATTTTTTCTCTGTGGCAAGCGATGGCAAAAATTGTCGGAATATGGACATTGGTTGCAACACCTCTCCATCGACTATAAAGCCGCCAATGATAGCATAGCCCGGGTAAAACTGTACACGGCCATGAGAGAATTCGGTATCCCGACGAAATTGATTGATTGATTGATGACTAGGCTGACCCTGACCAATGTGCGAGGCCAGATAAAAGCAGCAGGATCACTCTCTACATCATTCGACATCAACAACGATATACGACAATGGGATGCCTCACCATGCGTCCTCTTTAACCTGGCCCTCGAGAAAGTGATCCGTAATTCTAAGGTAAATGCAAGAGGTACGATCCTCTTTAAGCCCACCCAACTACTGGCTTATGCGGACGATATCGACATCAAGGAAGAAAGACCCGAGACATACAAACTGCCTTCATCCAGATCGAGCAGGCGGCAATTGGTGCGAGTTCTTCGGTTTCCCATCAATGAAGGCAAGACAAAGTATATGGTGACAACGTCAGCACCAAAACCCAACCAACCAACAACATCAAACCACACTGGTCAAACGGGGAGAATAAAGATAGGAGACTATAACTTCGAGACCGTTGATAATATCTCCTATCTTGGGTCGAAAATCACAACCGATAACAGCTGCGATGATGAAATCCGCGCACGGTTGTTGTCAGTCAACGAAGCCTACTTCAGCTTCCAAAAACTGTTCCGTTCGAAACGTCTCACCATAGGGTCAAAGCTCTTACTTTACAAGACAATGATCTTGCCAGTCGTCATGTATTCCTCGGAAACTTGGGTTCTTAGCGGGTCACTTAATCCGTATGAGTGAGGATGATATGGCCCGGAAAGTCTATAAGGGCAATATTTATGGTAGAGAAAGAAGACGAGGCAGACCCTGCCTTAGATGGAGCGTTGGCTTAGCTCAGGATGCCAGACAGCTTTTAGGGATATCGAGTTGGTGGACCTCGGCGCGAAACCGGGATGTCTGGAGTTCCTTGTTAAGGCCGGATATCGGTTGTTGCGACGTTGATAATGATGATGAAGTGAGACCTGAATCAGAAGAGGCTCTTATCAAGTCTCATGGCAGATCTAAGCCTTCAAGAAACCTAAACCTCAGCCCAAGAAAGCCGAAATCTCGGGCGATCTGGGGTGAAGGCAGGAGTCAGGCCTTTCATTGGTAGACTGCGCAATGGAGGACTGGCCTAATACTATAGTCCCTAAACTTCTAGGACATATGTAGGGGATTATATAGCAGCCCCACACATGGTGATGGTTTACCTTCCCGAAACCACAACGATTGATTCGTGGACTATAAACCTCCACCATGTAAAAGCTGTATCTGCAAAAATTGAGATTGATTTAGAAGACTAAAATGAAACTGGATGTTCCTGAATTTAAATTCAAGAATACAGTTCCTCCCTCGGCAAACATTTTAGAATACAATCATAACGAATACGATAATATTTTCAAATCGCTGCATATGCACCTTGAGAAAATTTTTCTGAATTATCAACGCGTACTTGCAATATTATTTCTCCAATTTATTAAAGATAGGAACGACCTTAAATCCTTGTTTTGTATCCACTAAACATCGGCTGACACATGAAAGCAATGATAGCTCGCAACAAGTTAATTCGTTCAATTAAAGCAATTAAGCAGCACATAAATAACGTCTTGTAGACGAGCATCATCATCTCATCTGCATGGGGCTTTTGCTTAGTTCAGAAATATTGTCTAGATATCTCCTTGCCTTTCTTAGAGACTTGGAACCATGCATGATTATTGAATTACGAAATTCACTGAGACACTCGTTTGCGGAATTATAAAGTAGGGTAAAGTGTCCAATGAAGAGTATTTATAATTAATTTGAGGAGAAAATTAGGGAAGATATCGGACTGAATGAAAATTAGTTTTATCTTTAATTTTAATTCATAACTTAGTTTTAGATACACAATAAAATTATATGTACAATAATCCTTAATTATCGATTATAAGGACGATTTTTTTTACCTTCACTTTTAATGTGAGTTTTTTGTGAAGTGTATAGTATCCTCAAAACCCCAATTGGGACATAGGCATGGAAAAAGGAGCATCAAGAAAAAATTCCCCTCTCTGGCTCTCCACAGCTCTATATATCTCTTAAAGAATAACCTATTAAGCCACATGATTTTCTAATCCTCCTTCATCACCAAAATGATGAAAAAAATGATTTTGAGTAAATCGCTTTTCATCAATTTTTCATTCACCTTAACATCTAAACACAAAAGGGAGAAACGTTGGATTTTGGAACCGATTAGGGGACTTAACATCCCCTAGTCAGCGAATCACCATCCAGCATATAGAATACAACCCTGAAGGTGGCTACCAAATTTAGATCAGAAATGTTTTCTGAGGCACGGCGCTAGGACGTGGCAAAAGCTTTTAGTCGTGCCTTAGTTTCTAAACCTACCATCATATTATGAAAAAAAATATTAGAGCCAATAATTCGTCATTCATCATTCATTAAATTAAATCAGAGCTACGGAAATATGTGCATTTCCCAAGTAGTACCTCCTTAGTAGTTATTCCGAATAAGGAATACAATCAACTCAGAAACGAGAAGCATAATCATAACATTCCTTGCTAAGAAAGATATTCTTAACTACTTAGCTGCGTCCATTGGAAATTATATAAACATGGTACAATTCTAATAAAGGGTTCATCAATTGCTGGAGCATAGCGCGTCAACCACAACTACGCGCCATCGTTCGGGGTTACCTGAAATACCCTTCAGCTCCCCCATGGCTTTCCGAGACGCTCGCCCTCCCCCTCTTTGAGTCTGCCCCAAGTGCTCTTGGGGCGACCACCTTGAGAAAGCGAATTCCACTGCATGGCGCAGCCCGCAATACAATTGTCAACCCTCCTTAATGTGTTCCCAATCCACTGCCACTTCCGTCTTCCTATGATAGTGCGTATGATCTTTTAAGTAATAGCCAAGTTCACTTTCCATGTGCTACTCCCATATAGCAACACAGAAGGAACACTAGCACAGAACGGCTTAAACTTAATTTCGGTGTTGATGTAACTCCATTTCCAGATTTTCAACAGCGTAACGAAAGCGGATCTAGCGCTGTTAATGCGTCGAGCAACATTCAATGCGGTGCCACCATCAGTAGAAACCACGCTTTCTAGATATACAAATTGATCGACACCTCCCATACACTGTCCATTAATGCAGATTGAGAGAGTACGATGACCCGTCAGATTTAGAATCTTGGTTTTGTCGGTGTCGTTTGTCAGTCCACCTCTAGCTCCCCCTTTTTGCAAATCTAGAGCCATTCGGGCAAGGTCCATTACCAGGTGAGCGAGTAAACATCTGTCATTAGTTTAGTTGAGGTGTTTAAGGAAATATGTCATCGTCCATTAGATTCTTCCTATTCTCCGCACAAGGCAGCATGAAGAACATCTCCGATAACAAGAAGAAACATTATCGGCGGACTCCGCTTTGGATCCCAAAATCCTCCAAGATTTTACCTCAGTGCAGCAGGTAACATTTGCCGCCTTCATATGTCGCTCTCTGATTCTCCAGTGAAGAGCATTCCAGATACACTCCCTGTTCGAAATCGATGGAAAGCAGTTCGATCGTGGATTTAAATTTTGCGCCCTGTTTCAAAATAATCCGTAGGGTGTTGATGTGGTCAATGCAGGAGGATCCGGAGGGCAAACCAGCCTACTCGGTGTTGATCAAGCTTCCGAGATATTCTTTGATGCGTTCCAGGATTATTTTAGCTGTTATTTTTGCAATGGCAGGAAGCACGCAGATATCCCTCCAATTATCACACCAAAAACGGGACCCTTCTTTCGGATCTTGACAATCATCACCATCTCCCATTCTCTGGGGAAGGTCTTGGTTTCCCAACATCCCAACATTCGCCCGAGTAGAAGCAGCAGAATTGAAGTAACTACAGGGGCAACGATAAATCACTTTCCGGGGAGACTTTCAAGCCCAGCGGCTTTACTACGTTTGATTGCATTGATGGCCGAAATGATTTCTTTTCTAATTGAAAAAACAGTCCGAGTTTGGATGTTACGGCGACTAGCCATTTCATCCACAAGAAGAGGAGCTTCACCGATTGTGATACGGTTAAGAAACATGGTCAAGTGTTTTTTCCACCTCTTCGGTTGTTCATCATCGTGAATGAGAACTCTACGTTGACGTCCTTCACAAGATCATCGGAAGATTTGCAACCAACTGCAAGCTCTTTCGTGGTGCGGTATTCAGTTCCAAAATTATTGCTATCTGTCGCATCTTCCGCTTCCCTGAACAGCGCAGTAGCAAATTCTCTATTGTCACGGCTTTCACTACGCTGAACTTCTGGGGATTTGGCTCGGCATAGGAGTTCGAGCACGTTACAGCCGCCACCACTCGCAGCGGTCAAAACCGCGTTCAATCCCTTCCGTTCATCTATCTACTTCAAAGCCACCACATTCAGCCAGATCTTATGACGCCAGGACGTGGTCGACGACGTGTGCAACACCCAAGAAACGAGCATTTTTCACGGTGGCACAATGCTTATCGATATTCTCTGAAAGGTTACTCAGTATAACTGGGTCTGATCAGCAAGATAGCTCTTCCAGTCCGGCCAAACTTGGCAACATAATCTTCGATTATCTAGCTCATTTAATTGGTTTATTATTCTAGAATGCACATAACAGGGTGGCGGTTGGTTTACGTAAAAAATACAGCTATTAATTCTTTTAGCGGTTATCTGAATAGGCAGTATTTTGTGGCCAATGATTTTTTCAGATTTTCTGACTGGGTAGTTTCTGAAAATGGTATCTTAATTTAAGTGAACCCTTTCCGCCCCTTCGTTGAGACTGATGTAAACGTTAACATCTGGTTCGGAAAATACTAATCGAGACCTTTCGTTTGATTCCCCACATGGCTATATTTCGTGAAAGAAAAATTTGCAACCCTCCGCCCCTCCCCCTTTAACAATGTAATTCACTGTGTGCGTGTGGGTCTACAGTTCCAGCCTTTCCACCAAGTTTCGTGTCAAATAGTATGACCATTTCCAACCAAAACTGAATGGTTCGATTCCGCACATTAAGCCCAGTACCTTACCATGATTGAGGAAAGAAAAATACATCCATTGCATCCTCCGGTGTTACCTCTTTTTGTTTGCGTTAACCAACTTGGCCTATAGGTTCTTGCCCTGTCTCTTCAGGTTCCTACGATGGGTGAGCGTTAGGACATGCAAGTTTGTATTATCCGAATTTTATAATTGCGCTAGCCATGGAGGCAGAAGCTGCCGCAAACAATAATGATTTCAGTTCCATATACTGCATCACGGAGAAACTTAAAGTCAACGCTAATTTTCCAATCGTCCGGTAAATGACTCTCATCGATAGCCTCTTCATCCACATTAATGAATTCGACCACGTATAACACCATCCCCCTAAATGAAATGGTTAGTGATCATAACATAGGGATGTGGAATGCTCTTTCAAACAGAAGTGGTTAATCCATTGAGCTTGAAGGCATCCCCGTGAGGCTGTTCGCCGCTTCACTACCTCCTTATTAACAATGACAGTATCAATAAAAGTCCTATCTAAGAGCTCATTGCAGGACAGGGATTCCCCTAACAGCTAGGAACGAATACCATATGGGAGGAATTAGAAATGCACCATGATGCTGGCAAGGCTACATTTTATCACGGATTCTATTTCTTGTTGTCATCGGCGACGTACTTCATGCCGCTTTGTCTAGAGCACGCTTATGGCATCTACTTGCTTTCTCATGAAAGATCTTAACCAAATGAGTCTAAATTTGAGGAAGTAGCCTAAACAGAGGCACACTCAGTATGATGGGTCTTCAGACTCTTCCCATTTGCGTCAACTGACAAAGCATTGAAGATGCTGATGATGATGGCACCGATCTCGATGATGCGAGAAGCAATAATAAAATCTGGAACTGTAGCTACCTCAAGACCCACATGCAGTTAAGGTTGTTCCGGAGCAATCTTTTCTCATTGCTGCTACATCAAAGCAGCGTATGAAAATTGATCGCCAATGTTACTCATAAGCTTCAAGCCTTCGTAACGTGTCAGCGTCATATCATCGAAATATTTTCGCCCGGCAAGGAAGTATTGATTAGAAAACACAAGCGGTAGTGGTGAGGTATCTGATAACTCTATTGTTGGCTACACCATTGCATGAAATCAACTATCCCAGGACGGTCGACAAGTGGGTGGCTCTAGAAAAACCATAAAACGATGAAGGAAGAGTGAAGGCTTCTCGGAATGACCCTGACGGGAGCTGAAACATATCTCTCAAAGCCGGCAGTAATGACAGATACATGTGGTTGACTCCAGAGGCTAATAGAAAGCTAATTAGAAGGACCGGATAAGGAAGAGAGACAAATCCTCATATCATAGGAGGTTAAATGAGTGAATGATTGTCAAGAGGGTGTTTTCGAAGTTTTCTTTAGGGAGACAACAAGTGGTGTTGCATGCAAATGCATTAAAAAAATCGATTTTTTTCAAATTCAGAAGATTATCGCCTTAAAACTTTTTTATCTCTGCTCCGGGCTAAATTCCAAATAAACCATTCAGTTGTAATCAGAAAGAAACTCATAATGCTCTATATGATTGTCTTCCATGTAGAAAGGAGGTGTAAAAGAATCTCAGAGAGACAAACCATTTCCAACTCAGTTCAGATTGTAACAGCCACAAAAAACAATTCCCATTCTCTCCATTCATGGCACTTGGGGTCACCATTTAGGTATTACTTTGCAGAGTAGTTATACGTTTAAGCCTCCGTGGTTCCTTCCGAATTTTCAATTTCGCTATCTTTACAATTACGAAGTCTACTGGAAACCAGTTCTCTTTCAGCTCCAGCAACTCGCTAATATGACAATTGGCTTCCCAATATCTCCGCTCCGTTTTAAAGGTCTGCTAATCCATGGAATGCCAATTCCACCTACGTTTTGGGCATCCACTCGCGCAAATACCTTAATCACTCGCGCATCAGACGGTGAACTAAACTCACTTTTTTCATTTCTGCAAGTTTGCAAGTATGGCACAGACACCACGTACAGTATAATGCATCAGAGAACTTCCACTGGCGAGTAATCTCAGATCGTGTTTAAGATCGCCAAATGTCGACTAAATTCTTGAGAATACCGCGGGGTCTGTATCTTGGCAGGTATTCTCTGGGCGTTAGATCTACACTTGCGCTCCGGTTTTTAGCCAGAATTTCAGTGCTCGTACTGTCTCCTTCACATAGACCTCTACATACTCGAAGTACTTCATCCTTTTTTTGGGCTTGAAGTACTTTCTTATACGTCAGAATACGGTCCAATAGGTCTACACAGTGGCCATACTCTCAGGAACCTTCTTCAGAGAGCCCCCTCCGAGGGATAATAACCAGTATGCAGTCAGTGTGCCTTCAATTCGGTTCCAGTTGGCGGAATTGAGTGCAATTTTGCACCAAGCTGATTGCATTCATAGTGGAGTTGGCGAACCGAAACCCCCATTTTGACTAGACACATTCTCTTTTTAGCCACGCTTGAAGGTGTTGTTAGTAAATTCGGTTCTAGTTTTCAGTAAAACCTTCGAAACTATGATGGTAACACAGTCCAAATTTTGAGCCTTGCTACCGCTAATCCTCTTGCATATTTGCTTCACCAGGCACTCGTTGGATTAAATTACCAGCTGCCTTCCGCTATTTTTAGCAGCATTGGGATTCCATTGTTCCAACAGTAGTTAGGTTGAATACTGGGGAGCAGTCATCTTCCGGGGGTAGTACCATTGGAAGCTTCTGTGACGTATTGAATAATTTCGGCAACTTTTTCTAAGACCGCTATTTAGGGATATATCGATTACGAGCGCCGCAGAAAACGTAACCTTCCTTAAAAGTATTATATTAGAACTCCTGCTGCAGTTGGATTTCCCCTTAATCTCCATGCAAATTAACTTGTAGTCCCAGAAAGTATAGTACTCGCTAATATGACAAGCTACTTTTCTGATTAGGGCGGTACTCACGTCTGTCCGATCTGTTAGAGATTTCAAGTTTCACTATCGGAAAGTATAAAATTCCAACATTCAAGAGTATCTCGTCCAGTTACCCGAAATCTTCGAGCAGATATTCGTTATTCACCTGCCCTACTGGGGAGTTCATTTATTAAATCCCCCACTTTGATTTTCGGTCCACTCCTCTCAAGCCCAACAGCAGAGCGCTCAGCATCTGTTCCGATTTGGCAAGCTTCTTGGCCCCTGCGAATTTTGCTTCCGTGTGTTTTTGAAGTCTTCATGTTGCGGATCCTAAAGGCGGTCTATTTGATCACATTCCATTTTCAGTAACGACTACGACTGAAAAGAGTAACAGGATAATTTAGTTTCTCCAAGCAAACTACAACCCCTTCAATTCAGTCAACAAGCTTTTGTATGCTTCCTAGGAAGGGAGGTAACAAGTAATAAGCAACCTTCAAATGTCTAAGATAAAAGCAAGGATTTTGAATAAATAGTTTTCCAAAAGAGTTGACTGACGGTTTCGGCCAGGGCAGAGATAACTCATCAGACGCTGCTTCACTTCTGCCCAGCAGGGTGACCGAAAGTAGCTACAGGCGGTAATCGCTTCATTTATATATAATCGCAAACTCGACATGAGTGCGAATTATATTGATGTGAAATCTGTCGTAAGTTCAGACCTAAATCAGGCCGAAGTGAATTTTTGTTGAAGATGCTGGGAGTCCTGGAACCGCATCCACTCGATGACGGACCGGACCACTTGGGAAGAAACTTTCCTGCTCTTTTGTGGCAGCAGATTACCACCTGTCGCTACTTTCGGTGACACTGCTAACAGGGCAGAGGTGAGGCAGCGTCTGAAGAGTTGCCTCTGCCCTGAACGAAACCGTCAGTCAACTTTTTTGATAAACTTGGGTGTTTAACCCAAAAAAAAGGGTGCGTAGACCACAAGAGAGGAAGTAAGTTACTTCCCAAGTGGTCCGGTCCGACATCATCTCGATGCGGACTCAGGATTCCCAGAATCCTGAGGAAAGAATGGGTAAAACCATTTTTCTTCTTTAAAAATATAATAAAGATAAAAGATATTTTCTAAGATAACGATAAATCAATGCGATCATATTTTAGAACGAATGGTGTTTGGTTACCAACACTGGACGAGCTCCCTTTTATATACTTCATTTAACATTACACGATAGTCAACTTGGCAAACATCCCACTGAACATATGCTATAAGGATCAATATACACGATTGCACATATGCCTTGCAAGAAGCTAGAAGCGAATCATCTCGTGACTAGCATCAATTTCTTATCCGCTCGCCGATAATTAAGGAGCGGAAAACCATCCGTCGAAGACAACAACGAACGGCACGGCGTGGTTCTGTTGACATCCGCGCTACTAATCCCCTTCGCCCTGATATCGTTAACGGATCCAACGACCATCATCGCAAACAGTAGCTACCAAGCGGCCAGGTTGGGGATGTTGAATCTGGCAGTCTCGTCATACAAAATGAATGATCCTCAGGTGGTCATCATTGCTCTGTGCGCGTCATACGATTTTTTTCAGTACAGGGTAGGTATGCGGTATGGCTTTTGGAAATAGGAAACTCTAGCTACACCGAGTTTACCCACGCGCTTGCGCAACTGCAAATTCTAGGTTTTAAGCCAATTTTTAGGCTATTGATATAGTAAGATCTATTATTCCAACATCAAAGAGAATGTCTACCAATATTTCCGCCTGCAACTCTAGCCCAATATCGCTTAATATGAAAAAGCTTCATAAAGGAAACGTCGCTGTTTACTTTTTTAGGAAGGTTAGAATGCCATGTGGAACTAGTTTGAAAGGCTCAGATTTTGAGCGCCTACCAAACCCATGATATGAGCAACTCCGTCACCCTGTTCAACGATTGGTTACCGATTAGACAAGGATCGTTTTTAACATCGCATGAGCAATCCGTTTTTTTGATAGCAATAGTAACGCAAATGATCTAATGATGGCTATCACGACGCGAACTCCTTTCGTCTCCAATCAAAGAGCTGATCTGCCATGTTATTCCGATACATGTACCTTGTTCGTATCCAATGGCCCAAAGGTTATATACCAGCATGCATGTAACAAGTAGTTACCAACCCTGACATTAGCCGTGAAAAAGAGAACATTTATAAATCGAATGTATTTTTCATGTATCTGTTATCTGCCGATCGATTAGGACGCTTGCGGTGAAAGATAGTCTTGCGGTTGAATCAGACAGCTCGGCTTCTTATTATCGTTTGGATTATTGAACGCACCGAACATAAAGAACAACCCGAAAAGATTAACAGCCATAGCCGAAAATTTTAACATGAAAAGATACAGAGTATCTTTTTCGACAGAAAAAAAATGGACAAGCAGAAGTGGATGTATCTTTAAGAATCAATCGAAGTTGCCGTCGAAAGCTATCAAGTTAGAGTTCTTATTTGGGAATGTGTGATGCATGGACTTTGTTTCGTGGTATAAGATATTTACGCAGGATTTAATTTTAGCAAATATTCGGGGAGCTTGCAATCGGTGAGAAATTTCCACATCTTTTCAGAAAATGTAAAATGTGCAATCTCATTTCGACTCAAAAGTGACAAGCGAAAATCAAAAATTTTACCTAAAACGGCCATGCATGTCAATTACCTAAGCTCAGCTCCGCTTGAGGGCTAGTAATACCTTCCGTTGCAACTTATCAATCAAAAGTTAGAGACATGAGCAAGAAGGACGAAGACTCTGTAAATAGTGCCCCTAAGAAATCAACTTTTCAAGCGCTAGGAAACGAAAATGTTAGATTCTAAAACAACACAGATGAAAATAAGTGGATAAAGACATGTGGGAATGGTGAGGTCTTCCATTTTTGATATCTCTGAGACAACAAATATATGTTTAAACTTTACTGAACTTCCTCGAAACATCGAGGGTTTCAATATTGTGAGCGTTGAGATATGGAAAGTTTTCGATCAGTCACTGCTGGGAAACTGTGAATGAGATGTGTTTGCTTATTTGTTTGAAATTCACCCCTTAGTGGGGTATAGCGCGTCAACCACACCTACGCTCTTCACTGGCACTTCGATATACTGCTTCTCTGCTGTCTCGCGCCAAGTGCCCCCAGTCAGACTAAGAACCGTGATTATGTTGGTGGTTATCTTCAGTTCAACGCTACTTGCTTCGCTTTCCATGACCCGGTGAAAGAGCAAACAGATGTCATTAGCGTAGTCGAAGTATTTGAGGGATGATGAAATAGTCCATTGAACTTTTCCACGTCCTTCTGATAAGCTAGCATTAAAAACATCATCGATAACAAGAAGAAATTACATTGGTGAAAGACCGCAACCCTGGTGGACTCGGCTTTGGGCCTCAAAATTCTCCGAGATTTTACCTCGGTGCTGCACGTGACATTTTGCATCATAACATGTCGCTCTGATAATAGCTATTAGCCCGCCCTGAATGCCGCCCGTCTCGCATAGAACACCCCAGATACATTTCGTGATGACACTAACGTAAACTTCCTCGAAATCGATGAAGAGCAGGTGCAACGAAGACCTAAACTCCAGGCATTGTTCCGAAATGATCCGTTAGGTGTTACTGCGGTCAGAGCAGGAACATCCGGAGAGGAAACCGCTCTCAGACGATTAAGCTTTCGAGATGTTCTTTGATGCGTTCCAAGATTATCTTAGCTACTATCTTTCCAACCGCAGGACGCAATTGCCACACTCAAAATGGGTCCTCTTCTTTGGAAACTTGTCGCTCATTCCCCTCTTCCACTCTTTGGGAAAAATCTCGGATTCCCAGGATGACCATACGAGTGGAAGTAACAGATATGCAGTAACTTCTGGTTCTGCAAAAAACAACTGTTCTGAGAGATCATCAAGCCCAGCGGCTTTACTCAATTTGAGTGCATTGATGACCGAAATGATTTCTCTTCTGCTTGAAGGAATAGTCGGTATCCGCCTCCTACGATTACTAGCCATTTCTTCCACATCAACTTCACCGAATGTGATACGGTTAAGAGCCATAGTGAAGTGTTCTTTCCACCTCTTTAACTGATCTTTATCGTTGCTGAGAATTCGACCGTTAACATCCTTCGCAGAACCATCGAAAGATTTGCGACCGCATGCAAACTTTTTCGTGATGCGGTATACACTTTCGAAATCATTGGGATCTATGGCATCTATCGCTTCCCTGACCATCGCAATAGCAAATTTTCTCTTGTCACGGTGCACAATACGCTGAATTTTTCGGGATTTCGCTCAGTACCACAGTTCGAGCCCACCACGCCCACCATTACTGGCAGGAGTCAAAAGAGTCTTCAACATCTTCCGTTCATTGATCTGGTGCCACGATTCGGCAGTAAGTCAGATCTTATGATGCCTCTTCGAGCACCCGAGAATAGGGTATTTTTTACTGCAAGCCATTGATCATTAATATTCTAAGGCGGGTTACAGCGAGTACAAGCGACAGTTGAATCATATGATGATAGTGATCGATGTTGCATTTAGGAGGTCACAGCTCCCCAACTTTGCAAGGGGTGGCGGACGCAACACTTAAGCGAACGTAAATGACCATCAGATGGTGATCACTTTCAAGGCTGATGTCAGCGCCTCTCTTCTCACGTACATCCAGGAGACAACTCGTAAATCTACTGCTGATCGTGAGTTGGTCGACCTGATTGCTCGTTCGGCGTTGGTCAGTTAAAACCTAGGTGAACCTTCGTAGTGGGCGTTGGCAGCGCAGCTGAAAAGAACGCCCTCTTCTCACAATACTTCACCAGTTTTGCGACTTGCTCTGGTGGAGCCCGGATTTCTCCTGAGAAGTATCCCGATGCCACGACTGCCTCTCAAGTCCTCCTACCGCCTTCCAATGAACGGTCAGGAATTCTGAATGACGTATGTATTTTAAATTACGTTTAAGGATTATGCAAGCTCTTGGTTTTTCACAAGAGGAGTCCCAAATTACCTGAATGCTTCTGCCTTGCAGACCGCGAATCTATCCCCGGTACCAGCCCTGAGCCAACACTATTCCAATGTTCTCCTTGGAACTTGCCCATGCAATTACCGCAGCTGCAGCTTTTGCATGTTGGAGGATTATCTGGGCTATCTTAGTGCTGGCCATTGGCTCCGTTTTTATTTGGAGCTCTTCTCCACTGTTGGAGTATCGCCCTCCTTCTCAAACATGGCGCTTTACTGCGCGTCGCTGTCTACTTTGAGCCCTAGAAATCCTAGGTCTAGGTCGTACAGCTTCTGCTCTTCACTAGGCATCAGGTCTACTTCCCTGGTTAATTCAGTTCCTTCCGCCTCTATGGCTTTCGAGACTTCTTCGGAGACCTCGGTATGGTTTTCACCCGGTGTCTCCTCCGAGTTGTCTTTCTTCGGCTTTTCCCTGTGTACGTGCATGTTTATGTTGCAAAATCGATAGTTCATATGGCAACTCCGACGTTTGATTGCCTCCAGGGATCGGTCATCTACCCCGATCGTGAGGAGTTTACCCTTGCCCACCACTTTGCTTCTGAAGACTCATATTCGGGCATGGAGATCCTCGTTCTGGGCGATTAAGAGGCCTATAAGATCTTCCGTTTGTATTGTCCCGGCTTTTGGGAGAAAAACTGTCACCATGTGTGCTCCTGGTATATCATGCCCAGCACATGTTCACAGTTCTGCTCCTTTCCAGCCTGGCATTTAAGAAATGTGGTTCTAATCCATTCTGCAGTGTCTTCCTTCGCGCAGTTCACCAGTATAAGACCTGGTTGAAAGCGTATCCCCGTGAACACAAGTTTCGAAGTCCATCCCTTACATATGCCTTTAGGCCTTCAACAAGGTCTTCAATGGTTTCCTGCTCCTCACAAGTGAGTATTTGCTCAGGAAACATTTTTGGCAGTATGGTCAATCGGATACCCTTGACCGCACTAGCATAACTAACAGCGCGCTTCCTGAGTTCTGCCTTCACCCCTGACCTACCCGGGTTTTCTCCCCCCTTGGGTTCAGGTTTGGATTTTTGGATGCTGATCTCCGCTTTCTCGGTTCCGGTAGAGATGGCTTAGGCTAATCTGAGCTTTCTTAGAGGCCTCTTCTGGTTTCAGGCCTCCCTTCAGATAGTGCAGGTACCATTTAACACCTGCGCCACTCAGACCTACCTCCTTCCTGACGTCTAATATATTTATCTCAGACGTGCTTTTGCTGGTCCCTGCTTTTGAGCAGTGGCATTTGTTGGTTGTTGTGCACGCAGTATACCAATTTTAACCTTGGATCCACTGCTTGACGTCCCAACTTCTCCCTTCTTGGGTGTAATCACCTGGCTCTCAGTATTTCGGAGATGTGCTTTCGCCTGATTAACCAGTTTGTGTTCGGTACGGGACCCCGCTTCACTGGTTTTCGTTTTTTTTTATCTTTATTGCTGGTACGCATTTGATTCCCACGAGTATGGAGTTTAGGAGGTCCGTCGTGCGATAGCCCCCCGTAGCAAACAACTTACCTATTCGCGGAGGCGACCAGGTATCAGTGAGGCTCCGTTCGAATACAGTCAGTTACCCCCCACTGCAAACTATCCAATGGGCACGGTTCGCATGACACCCTGGATTGGGGGAGGTGTTTTTCGATTCCCCAGTCTAGATCCGTAGCGTTTTGTTAACAGTGGGGTCACCTCGTACAGGGTATGGCTACCACCACTTACTAACTGTCTTGGTAGACTAGAGGCTTGGCCCCTGAAAAGCCACGCTTCGCCCTAGAGAAGAGACATCTCATCCTCAGAGAGAGATAGGTTGGCTTCAGGGAGCTATGTTCCGCCTCAGTCTATCCTGCAGTGTACTGCTTGATTCTAAATATACTAATGATCGTAATGTAATCAACCTTAGGACAGCCCGTATGCTCGAATAATGTGTCACCAATGAGAAAGGGGCAGAAGCTACAGAAATCGACAAACTTCTCACTATTATCGTTACGGTCGCCAAGGCGGTGTCTGCCATCACATGTCCAAGCGGCAGGAAAGAGATTCCTTCCAGGAGTCCCATCAGTTAACCTTGCTCAACCGTAAAATATTCTGCGCGTAAGGCAGGAACTCTCGCTCACCTTTGAGGAAACGAACATCTTGGGGTCTTCCACACCCATTCATAAAGCATGTAACATTTTGAGCTGAGATATCTTGTTTGGTAATATTCTCGTTATAGGTTTCTCCGGAGATCATCTTCCGCGCAGAGCATTCTAGGTATTGGCGCTAGCTCTAGGTTTCTCAAATTTATCAGACACAAATCAAGATTATCTCCCTGGCATCGCTAGAATTGAGGATGCACATCTAAAAAAAATCATTGTAATTGCATAATACCCCAAAGACTCGACAAAAAATCTTAGAAAAAGACAATACTTCTATAGCAATGCTGTTCCAAAATTTCGAGCCCACAAAAGCCTATTCCTGGCAGCCAGCTTCTATGACAGTCAGAGGTTACTAGAAATGGACATGCCCCTGCTTAGTAAATTCTTTTACACTGAAAGTATGTGGATTGGAAACTACAACATCAACGGCGGGTATTTTTCGGCTATTTAGACTATGGTTAAGAACAATGAGGATTACCCATAAATATCTTCCAAATGATCAGGCCAGAAGGGAAATTTCGCAGACCCAATGGCTACAAAAGTCATTCCAAGCTTTAAAAATTCATTAGATAGTCAAGAAGTCCAATAAGTTACCAATAAACATGAAACTAGTTTTTCCAATAATTATATATTCTATAACATCCCCCACACTTAATGAGCAACATCTCCCGCTAATAAATTCATCATCGATTTGTTATTTAAGTTTTCTATGGTTTTCTGTGATTTTACAAATCCTCTATCTCTCCCATTAGAGTCCAGCTTCAATGTTGCATGCATATTATACAGTAGCCATAGCAGTTGATTTGCTCAATAATTTATGAATCGGCGAGAACATTAGGCACTTCCCCGGAACATTTTCGATAAAATTTCGACAATGTTAATAAGAAATTAGTGGTCCGGCATTATCATTTTTCCGAGGGTCGCGTAGCATTCTAATGAGATAACATCAAAGAAATGGTGCGACTCTTAATTTTTCGGTTTCGGTTATCCAAAAGAACACATGTCCCGGACTCAAATCATTAATTCTCCTCCATTTTTATTGGGGTTTTATTTCATCGAAACCGTATAAGATATCATGGCTATTCCGTGATCTCGTACTCGAGTAAATGACCAAAAGAAATTCGAAATCGATAAGATAACATTTATGTCTTCCATGATGGGATAAGAGAGTACAAGGTTCCACCTATTAAGTTTTTTCTATAATGGCCGCATACAAGATATCCTATCCGGATTGGAAGTTGTCAAGAGTAAAAGAATAAAAGATTGCCGCAAAGCTGTCATGGATAGTCTGTGCGGGATGGGAAACCTGTGCCACTACTACACACCTAAGTGGACTAACTTCACATCTTCAGGCCCATTTTGCCGCCAGCCGCTACCAAATGGCCCTTATGAATTCTTTTAATTAGCCTTGCTCGGCTCTACCCAGGACCGGGGCTTCTCTTTTACCCATGTTTCTTCTTGTTTTCCACGGGCAACCCGATGTCAGTGTTCCATTTGGGATTTTGTTAATGATACCAATTTGGTAGTAAAACATACGCCATATATGTTCCTTACATTGCTCCATGGTGCAGTCAGCTCTCGCCTATCTTTGTTTTAAGTTTTAACCATTTAATGGTCACCAGTTTTTTGAGTTACGCTAATATATGCGAAGCCAGGAATGTGAAATCGTAGAGGCAATCACTTTTGTAGATTAAAGTTTTGATTATTTCCGCAGTACATTCATTTGGAGCCGTAATCATTTATGATGCTGATTGTTAAAGTAAACCTAAATTATTGGATGTAGGTGGTGACTTCCGGGGCTTCTTTGTATCTCGAATAACCTTTGAAGAAAGTATGGAGCTCGAATAAAGAATTGTGATATCTTTTTCGTCCCCTCGATGCAGTTTGCAAACAAATTCAATATACGGTTGCCTCGTACAAATTTTCAGTAGTTGGAAAATATTTCACCCGCCCCTAAAGCACACCAAGCTGTCTCGTCCCTCAATACCTTATTTACGGTCCCCATTTAAAACACTTCTGACCATCTGACGGTTAAACTGTGGCAATGTCCGTGTAATAGATTATCCGCATGTCATCCCTTTATTCCTGCCTTATCCATTCCAACATAATGAAAACTTGGCTTGTTAATCAGGTCCAATTCCAATTTCGATCCCTTCTTATCAGCAAACCGAAAATTTAACGATCGCATGTAAAGTGAAGGTACATCATAAGCCGCCCAGATCAAAGCCGATCCTTAACTGGAAGCCGTGCCGCGTTGGGCGCGATATCTCGGAACATTCATATTCACAATGTAAGATGTGGCTGGACTGAGCTTATGTTCTCGAAGGTCTTAGACTAATGGATCCCAGGTGAGGTTCAGGAAATCTATACGACAATGTATGCATTAACATTTAAGGGTACCTGGAATGTGGAGCAAAAACTCCGGAAATATCTCTCAGTTCAGAGCAAACTGAGCAAGTTACGAGATATTATTCGGTCTATAATAAATTGGCCATGAAAACCGATTTTTCAGAAGTAATCAGTTCGGTTTTAGATCGACTAAATAGTCAATACGCCGCCTTTAGACGTCTCTTATATACGAAACCATTTATTTGTAAGCCACCAAGCTACGAAACGCCCTTAAATGGTCTTCTAGTTCTGTCACCATTCAATGAGACGATGTTTTACCGGCTGTTTACTGACCACATCAGAAATGACCAGCTTAAGAACTGGAACAAGATTATTATAATCGGGTTTCAGGCTCTCAAAATTAATCCAAACAAAAATTTCACAGTTGACGAAATCCAAATTTAAAAGCCTATTAATGGCCAGAAAACTCTTCGTTAACATTTTAATTTGAAAATGTTATTAGGACCTTTGAGATGAAACTGCAGAAGATATTCAGGGTTTTGGCTATGTTTATAGTTAAAAACTTTGGAGCCGCCGATAATCATTTCAGCAGTTTATACATCCTGTTAGAGATATACTTGGCATTATAAGATGGCGTATTTCCTCTTTAGTAAAATTTTCCTCCACTACTTATAAAGATGAGCAGTAAATGGAGTCTACAAAATCTGTGTTTCCCAAAATAATGCTAAGGTCGATTGGCAGAAACAGCATTGTAAGCAAATAATAGTTCGGGATATTAACCCCAGTGGTAGAAGTGGATTGGGATAGATTGCTGAAGAGAAACACGGTCTCTGTTTAGATCGAAAAAACGGCAACAACAAATTTGACGATGGCATTGGATTTTCTAACGTTCGAACGCTCAACAGAGGTAGAAAGTTTTAAGAATTTTTTCAGGAATTTTCGGAATACAGCATCAACAACCTGTCTGTCCTGTCAGCCGGCAGAGATGCCCTAACAGGTGTTAAATTCCCTCTTCGTAACGAAATCATTTGTTTCCCCCTTCCCCCACCCACAGTTCTGTCACCGTACGAGTCATTCTGCCAAATGTATGTTCCTTTATCATATCCTGTGTATATTTTCCCCGCCTTATCTCCTTTTCTGCACGAGGATTTCTTTGACAGATTATCAGAAGCCGTAATTTTTTTTTTGTTCCCCCCACTTTCTTTCATCCTCTGTGGCGACTTCAATCTTCCTACGCTCTCCTGCTTTACTACTCTCGGCCTTCCTTCCTTTCCTAGTAACATCGACCACTCTTTCTTTGCTTTATCCGCATTCAAGTACACCTGTGCCAGCCTCCTTAACCTTTCCTTAGATAATACTCTTGATCTTATTCTCTATAACCTCTTACCTTACCACTGACACTTATTATCCTGCTCTCGAGTTCGATGCTCAGATATCCCGACTCCAGTCCCCTTTCGCTCGCAAACCTATCAATTTTAACTTTCGTAAGGTAAACCTCGAAGGTCTTGTGGCGCGGCAGGATTCGCAGCATTCGAAATTTATTTCGAATGTTGCGAGTGCGAGCAATATAGATGGCGCGGATCTATCCACTTTGCGTAACACGCCAAGGGAGTGGAAGATCGCAGTAATTATGTTTTTCAGACCTGTCACTGATTTTTAATATTAAGTTTGGAATTGAAAAAAGAACACTGAAGTCTTTTTGATTTGGAAAATAGAATTGGAGTTGAGTTCGCTGACTAGAATTGGAGTTGAGTTCGCTGATTAGAATTAGGACTAATAATATGTAAAACCATTAATATTAAATGTTCGCTTAAATATTTTAATAAAAATATAAGTAATGTTAATTACTTAATTGGTGACCCCGGAACTCGCATCAACAGCATCAACAACTAAGATCCCGAATTCCCAGAACCTGCAAAATTGAAAAACTCAAGCACATCATCATCCCCATCAACAAATCGCAGTCTGCGCAAGCACAATCGCTCAGCAGGCAGCCGCAACAACCGATTGGAGATAAGTAAGAGTTCCGCAGCCGCAGCCGCCATCGCTGCCGCAGCCACTTTCGCCGCCGCACTCAACTCCACCATCGCCGCAGAGGTCGAAGCCGCCGCCGTCACCGCCGTAGCCGCTACCGTCGCAGCCGACACCAATATCACCCCTGCAACCATCGCTATCGCAGCAGGAGCCGAAGGCTCCGCCACCATCGCCGCCTCCTCAGCAGGTGCCGCCGTTTTAGTTGTTATAAGTTAATTGTATTTCACTCTAAGTCAATATTAAAAGTGAATAATTGTCCACCATCGCCGACATTGGTGAAGTTCTATTAACGACAAAAATTCGTCCGAGCAACACGGCAGAAATAGAACTTCCAAAGACTGAGAAATCCTTCCAAAACATCAGTAGACCGTACGGCAAGCGATTTTCACGCGTTCGCATCTACAGTTGAGTGTGGAGTGATGTGGTAAACATCACGAAAACGTGTCGCATCTTCACATCCCGAGTCGGAGCAGAGGCAAGAAAAAACGCGAGAAAACCTTCTCTACACAGTGTACTGCGCGACACACGTCGGACCCTCTCCAGAAGTAGATTTTCACGCGACTTCCCGTACGCACGCCCTCCTGCACAACACCTTTCACGCACCGGACTAGTCATCATTGCCACAACGATCAACAACAGCAACAAACGAACGGCCCCAGCACCGCCAACGCCGCAGCTACAGCCGACAAACTCGACCAGCACCGCCGTCGAGGAGTTATACTTAAGTGAAATTATTATTCATTTATATATAATATTTATTTATTTATTCAGTTAAAAAAAAATAGTAATAAAAAAATTGAAATCGCTGCAAGAGACGGCGTGCAGGTGTTTACCATCGCGAGTCCTCCATTCTCATTGGTGGTGTTTTTGGTCTGCGCTGGATAGCGTCCGCTTCGTTTTTTCTCGTTTCGTGCGTGCATTTGTGGGTGCGACCTGCCGTGTCGGTGTAAAGTTCACCGCGTTTACATCTCAATCTCGTACTTCTCTGTAAGAAAAATGTCTTTTGACAATAAAGACACGGCAGGCCCATCGGACCCGCAAGTGACCGCCCTCGCCGTACGCGTTCCTCCGTTTTGGCGGCGGAACCCCGAACTGTGGTTCGTGCATTTGGAAGCACAATTCCAAATGTCCGGCATCACATCGGACGCTACCCGCTTCAACTACGCGGTGGTCGGCCTGGACGAAGAGTCCATACTTCTGGTGTCCGACGTGGTGAAGTCGACATCGTACGTGCAGCTCAAGAGCGAGTTGATCAGGCGCCTGTCGGCAAGCGAGTCGGCAAAATTAGACCACTTGCTGGCAGGTTTAACGTTGGGTGATCGAACTCCCAGCCAATTGCTTCGTGAAATGAGGCAATTGGGTGGGAGCAAGATCGGCGACGACCTGATCAAGTCGCTCTGGCTGCGTCGGCTCCCGGAGGGCACCCAGGCGATCCTCGCTTGCGTCTCCGGTTCCTTGGAGGAACTGGCAGCGACGGCCGACCAGGTCCAGGAGGTGTACGTACGCCCAACCTTGGCGGCCGTTCAACCACCGTCGGATGAGGTGGGTGAACTGAGGCGCGAGATTGCTGCTTTAACAGCTAGTATGGCCGAGATGCGGGCGACGTTGGACGCTCAGCGTTCGGGCGCCAGATCGCGAGCACGCTCGCGGTCTGCCATCCGAAAAGGGCGATCAGGTAGCAGGTCGTCAAGACAGTCCACGGACCCAGGGATTTGCTGGTACCACCGCAGATTCGGGGATAAAGCGACAAGATGTACGCTACCGTGTAGATTCTCTCCTACCGCAAAAAACTAGGTCCGCGGGGGGTCTTGGCGGCGGCCACCCAGAACGCAGCGCCACGTCGCCTAACTATCATATTTTCGACCCCCTCAGCGGGCGCAACTACCTCGTCGACACGGGTGCGGAGGTTTCGGTCCTTCCCGTACCCCAGCATCATCAACTTTTCCCTCAACCGCTCAAACTTGCGGCAGCAAATTCCTCCCGCATAAACACGTACGGGTATAGGCAAGTGGACGTGAGTCTTGGCTTGCGTAGGACGTTTTCGTGGCGTTTCATCCTGGCGGATGTCAGCTTCCCCATACTAGGCGCAGACTTCCTGTGTCACTATGGATTGCTGGTGGACTTGCAAAACAAGTCTCTTATAGATTCCACGACCAACCTTAATTCGTCGGGACATATGGTATCTCACCCAGGCAATAATCTTTCCGTTCTTTTAGAAGACATTACCGACTCTCGTGTTCGGGCACTTCTCCAAAAGTTCAGCCAGATTACTACCAACTGTAGTCTCTCCAAACCAGTGAAGCACAATGTGCAGCACCACATTATCACTACTGGTTCCCCGATCTTCTCGAAGGTGCGTCCTCTACCATCTCAGAAACTGGCAATTGCACGGAAAGAGTTTGAACAACTCGTTCAACAGGGTATCTGCAGGCCCTCAAACAGCTGTTGGTCTTCCCCACTGCATATGGTCCCTAAGCCAAACGGCGAATGGCGCCCATGTGGGGATTACAGAAGGCTAAATGCACAGACTGTTCCTGACCGATATCCAATTCCACTCATCCACGACTTTGCGCATCACCTCGCAAATTGCCGCATCTTTTCGACCTTGGACTTAACCAAGGCTTATCACCAAATTCCAGTAGCTCCTGAAGACATTCCAAAGACGGCAATATGCACACCCTTTGGACTCTTCGAGTTCACCCGAATGACTTTCGGATTGTGCAATGCGGCGCAAACCTTTCAAAGGTTCATTCACTCAGTCCTGCGAAACCTCGAATTCTGTTTCGTATATTTGGATGATGTTTTGGTCGCTTCTTCCACTGAGTCTGAGCACTTAGCCCATCTCGAGTGCATTTTTCAACGTCTCCTTGAGGCCGGTTTAGTCCTAAACGTTGAGAAATGCAAATTCCTTCAACAACAGGTGAGATTCCTCGGCCATTTCATTTCCCCTGAAGGAATACAGCCCGACCCAGACAAGGTGCAAGCGATAACAAGCTTCCCGCGTCCAAAGACAGTGAGGGAGTTGAGGAGGTTCTTGGGCATGCTAAACTTCTACCGTCGTTTCCTGCCCAAGGCCGCCCATCTCCAGTCCATTTTGAACGCGTACTTGTCTGGCCCCAAAACTAAGGACACACGAGAGATCGTGTGGTCTGAAGAGGCTATCTGCGCGTTTGACAAATCTCGTCAACAACTGGCTGACGCTACGCTCTTGGCATTCCCTCTGCAAGATGCACCCCTAGCCGTTTTTGTTGATGCCTCTGACATCGCAGTAGGTGCTGCCCTTCACCAAAAGGTGGACCAAGTTTGGCAGCCGTTGAGCTTCTTCTCGAAGCAGTTGAATCCCGCTCAACGGAACTACAGCACCTACGATCGCGAACTGCTCGCCGCATACCTGTCCATCAAATACTTCCGTTTCTCCCTAGAGGGCCGGCCGTTCACAGTGTTCACGGACCATAAGCCTCTCACGTTCGCTTTGAAACAGAAGCCCGACAAAGCGTCCCCTCGTCAGCTTCGACACCTGAGCTTCATAAGCCAGTTTACGTCGGACATCCAGCACGTGTCCGGGAAGGACAACATTGTTGCTGACGCTTTGTCTCGTGTCTCCGAAGTTAACATCCCCGCCTCACTCGATTTCTCGGCTATTGCCAAGGCGCAAGTGGATGACGCAGGACTTCAGAGCCTCAGGTCCAACCCCAAATACAAATTTCGGGAGTTGCCCATCTTCGGCTCAAACCTCTCGCTCTGCTGCGAAGACTCGGAAAAGGGACCTCGGCCATACATTCCGGCCACATTTCGCAAGGAAGTGTTCCACGCAGTTCACGACTTGGCGCACCCCGGCATCAGGACAACAAACCGGTTAGTCACCGGAAAATACTTCTGGCCCTCCATGAACAAGGATATTAATTCCTGGGCCAGAGAGTGCATCGCATGCCAAAAGTGTAAAGTCTCCAGGCATGTTAGGAAAGAAGTGGGCTCATTCCCCCGCACTACCAAGCGTTTCCACACCATACACCTCGACATAATAGGGCCTTTGCGAGACTCGCACAGTTATAAGTATTGCCTCACAATCATCGACAGGTTCACGCGGTGGCCTGAGGCAATACCTCTGAAAGACATTACGGCGCAATCATGTGCTGAAGCCCTCTGTCGAGAGTGGATTCCTCGCTTTGGCGTCCCTGCAGTGGTCATCACTGACCAGGGAATGCAATTTGAGTCCACCCTTTTCTCCGAGTTAGGCAAACTCCTTGGTTTTAAACGCCAGCGGACTACGGCATACCACCCACAATCCAATGGGATGCTGGAACGTTGGCACCGGACGCTGAAAGCCGCCATTATGGCACGCGACGACCCGTCCTGGACGCAAGTCTTGCCTCTCGTCCTACTCGGCCTTCGTACAACCCGCCGAGAGGAATTTGCTGCCAGCCCCGCGGAGCTGGTTTACGGGGAGAACCCAAGGCTCCCAAGCGATCCGGTCTTCGACAAGAGATCGGGTCTCACGGAGTCGGGGTTGGTGCGTCTGCTGAGGGACAATCTCCGGCGCATCAAGGCGCCACCACCCACTCGACACTCGTCCATACCTGCTTGTTCGCCCAAGGAACTGGACACATGCACGCATGTGCTGATCAGGACGGATGCCGTCCGGAAGCCGCTGCAGCCTCCATATGAGGGCCCGTACCGCGTTCTCGAGCGGGGAGAACATTTCTTCCAGCTCGAGATCGGTGGTCACAAAAAGGCGGTCTCTTTGTCCAGGCTGAAACCCGCGTGCGCCCCGAAGCAACGTCGTGTCCGCTTTGCGGATTAACGGCGAACGAAGTTCGGGGATCAGTCGCTGAAACCCCTAGGTTTCATCTGGGGGCGGAGTGATGTGGCGCGGCAGGATTCGCAGCATTCGAAATTTATTTCGAATGTTGCGAGTGCGAGCAATATAGATGGCGCGGATCTATCCACTTTGCGTAACACGCCAAGGGAGTGGAAGATCGCAGTAATTATGTTTTTCAGACCTGTCACTGATTTTTAATATTAAGTTTGGAATTGAAAAAAGAACACTGAAGTCTTTTTGATTTGGAAAATAGAATTGGAGTTGAGTTCGCTGACTAGAATTGGAGTTGAGTTCGCTGATTAGAATTAGGACTAATAATATGTAAAACCATTAATATTAAATGTTCGCTTAAATATTTTAATAAAAATATAAGTAATGTTAATTACTTAAGTCTGAACTCAGCCTTGGTGGCAATCTATTGGGTTACTCTCCTCTCTCCATTAACGTGTGACCTAGCACTCAACTCCTTCTATGACACTTTATCTGATTTTCTTCCCTGTTACGTGCGCTACTCTCCTAATGCTTGCGTTCTTACCCTGTCTGGTTCATCACTGTCTACAAGTCAAGTCTACAAAAATCTTCCTCGAAAACACACTGCGATAAAGCAGTTCCTATCTTCTGGAACCTATGCTGACTTAGTTTTTTTTTTTCAAATAATACATAAATCAAGAAACGAATATCTGCCCAGTTTTGAAGACTCACTGAAACGCTGAAACCTCAAACGTTTCTGGTCCCACATTCTCAACTCCCGCTGTCGTGCCCAGCTATCCGTCCATTAAAGTCTCTGGCTTCACAGCTAAGTCCCCCCAACTATTTTATGATTTACTCTGCCGGTACTTTTCCTCAGCCTCCGTCTCTGTTCCCTCTCCTTCCTCCTCTTTTTCTCTGGCTACATCCACTAGTAGCCTGTCCCGCATCGCCTACCAGCCCCTTCTTTACTCCTCTCTTTGTCGAGTACCTTATTGGCAACCTTAATGCCAATATCGGCCCCCGATTGTCTTTCAAACCTCTTCTTCCTTAAAACTCCATCCTCATGTCGGGGGCCAAAAATTCGTCGGATGTTTCCTCTCGCGAACGCGGCCCGAAGTTCGCAATTCTTCCTGCTAAGAACACAAGTCTCCGAAGAATACATGAGGACTAGCAAGATCATAGTCTTGTACAGTAAGAGCTTTGACCCTATGGTGAGACGTTTCGAGCGGAACAGGTTTTGTAAGCTGAAATAGTTATGTTGGCCGCCAATAACCGTGCGCGGATTTCATCGTCACAACTGTTATCGGTTGTGATTTTCGGGTGGTTCTTCCCATAATGCATGATAGCGCATCCCCTTGTCGTAGACCGTTGTTGATGTCGAATGGTCTTGAGAGTGATCCTGCTGATTTTATCTGGCCTCGCACATTGGTCAGGGTCAGCCTAGTCAGTCTTATCAATTTCGTCGGGATACCGATAATTTTACCCTGGCTATGCTATCATAGGCGGCTTTAAAGCCGATGAATAGATGAGGCAACTGTTGTTCATATTCCAACAGTTTTCCATCGTTTGCCGCACTGAGAAAATCTGATCTGTTGCTGATTTGTCTGAAGTGACACCTCTTTGGTATGGGCCAATGACGTTCTGGGCGTATGGGGCTATCCGGCCTAACAAGATAGCGGAGAATGTCTTATAAATGGTACTCAGCAACGTGATCCTCTATAATTCCTGCACTCTGTGATATCTCCCTTTTTATGTATGAGACAGATAATGCTGCGTTGTCAATCGTCAGACATTGATTCGCTGTCCCATACTTTGAGCACAAATTGATGAACCACTTGGTGTAGCTGGTCGCCTCCATATTTAACTAATTCGGCTGTAATTCCATCGGGTCCTGGCGACTTATAATTTTTAAGCCGATGAATTGCACGGACTGTTTCTCCTATACTTGGTGGTGGCAGTATTTGTCCGTCGTCTTCAGTTGGCGGGACCTCCAACTCGTCGATGTCCTGGTTGTTTAGTATTTCATCAAAGTACTCAACCCATCGCTCTAATATGCCCATTCTGCCGGAAATCAGATTTCCTTCTTTGTCTCGGTAGGATAAGCATCGATGTCTATAAGGCTTCATACTGCTGACTTGTTGGTAAAACTTCCGCGCCTGGTGTGGTTGCTCGCCGTACTTTTCGAGTTCACAGACCTGTTGGTTCTCCTAGCCTTCCTTTTTCCGTCTGCGAAATCGCTTCTCCGCTCGACGGAGTTCGTGATAATACTCCACCCGTGCCCGCGCTCCTTGGGAATGCAACATTACTCGGTATGCGGCATTGTTTCGTTTCGTTGCTAGCTTACATTCATCATCAAACCAGCCGTTCCGACTCCTTTTGCGACTGGGGCCAAGTATTTTTGTGGCCGTATTTATGATAACGTTCTTCAGGTGATTGTAAAGATCATTTGTTGATGCTTCATCTTCAGGATCTCTGTTGACTGGGATTATTGCGGCATCCATTTCCCTCTTATAGGAGTTACGGAAGGCTGTGTTGTGGATGGCTTCAGTGTTAACTCTCACTTGATTGTCAGAGGAAATTCTGGGTCGTGTTATTATTGGAGCTCAGAGCACCATGTCGACGAGATAGTTATCCGAGTCTATAGTGGCCCCCCAAATATATTCTGACATTCCTCAAGGTTGAAAGGTCGCGGCGTTCGATCAACACGTGGTCAATTTGGTTGAAAGTGATCCCGTCTGGATCGGCCCACGTATGTATGTGGGCCGCTTTCTGCGCAAACCAGGTACTTCCAACAGCCATTTCGTGTGACACTGCTCATTGAATACGCCGCAGTCCATTACCATTTGTATTGTGATGTAAGCTATGGGAGCCAGCATATCGCCGGAATACGGGCTCCGTCTCTACTTGGCTGTTAAAATCCCCAGGTATGATTTTTGTATCATATCTGGCACAGGCTTCGAGGGTTCATACTACTGCCTCATAGAATGTATCCTTCTCCGATTCTGTAGTCTCCTCTGTAGGGGTGTGAACGTTAATGAGGCTTATATTTCTAAATTTGCCTTTTTGACCGACTAAGAAACCTACTGCAAGCACATGGTTTACTGGATAGCCACTATAATATATGGTGTAGCAACTCTTCTCCAGGAAACCGGTCTCTGTCCAATGTATTTCCTGTATCGCTGTTAAATCAGGCCTATATTAGGACAGTGTATCGGCTAGCTACTGGGCAGCTCCATCTCTGCACAGGGAGCGCATGTTCCATGAGAAAATGAGCAAATCGGTATTCCTTTGTCATCGCCGTGTTCATCTTTGTGTTACCCCTTCAGTGGCTTCGTAACAAGTTGTTTTGCGTATAAGGTTGTCAGCCTTGCCTAACCCGCAACCTGGAGGACCAGTTGGTACAAAGTGGTACTTGCTCCCTTATATAAATTCAAAAACATTATTTCTTTTTTCTCGTCAGCCTTTGTCCCGTTCACAGGCGGGATCGGCTCGTCGTGATTGGTTTCGCCTTTTCGTTCTTTCAAAAGTCCCATTTGGATACAATCGCGAGGCTTTCAAATCACCATCCAGCGTTTCAAGGCACCGTTTTTTGACAAATCTGCCTTAATTCGCGATTATTTCAACGATTTCGCGAATTCGGTTGTCGAGAATACTTTCAGAAATCTTTATGTATGTATGAGAAGGTAACCGTATCGGCAAATAATTTGAACATTCTGCTGGTCCCAGCTGTTCGCTTTTCAGAGCTCAGATGCGATGTAGTCAGGTCCTGTGGCTTTCCCCGATTTCATTTGTTTTATTGCCTCCTCAACTTCAGTTGCCCTGAGAGGTGGAACTGCTCCAAATGTCGGCCATGATTGTGAAAGTGGAGGATGAACAAATTCTTCAGTTGAAATCTGCTCGAAATATTCTCGCCAGCTATCCGTCGCAGGTCGACGGTTGGTAAGCAAAGTAGCGTTCTTGTTATTAACGCAACAGAAGTGTACAATATGGAGTGTGCATTCTTTTCCGCTTTTGGCAAGTCATTTCAGATTTCTCTCACCATCTCGAGCGTCCAGGATATCGTAAAGATTTTTGTAGTAGGCCGCTCGGGTGACAGCGATCGCGTTCTTTGCTTCCCGGTTGGCATTCTTATAATTTTTTCAATTTGTTTTCACGGACCTTCATTTCAGAACCGTCATTCCAAGGTCTTGTATCTCGGCTGATGTACCGTTTACCTGGCTTGGTGACCCTGAGCGTGGCAGAGGCCACTTTGTGGATCGTGTCTTTAATTTGATTCCGAGATTCTTCCCCATTCGCAATGGTTGGTAATTGCGTAATTGAGATCATTTCTTCTTTCTTCTCACGAAACCGCCACCATTTAATGCGCGGCGGGCCAGTGCTTTCCTCACACTGTTTTACCGGTGGCTTGATCACAAGACCGCAATCAACGGCCAATGTTGAGCTGCGACGGTTTCATACCGAATGGCTATGCAATCAGTGACGGTCGTAAAATGTCGGCGTCTTATGAGAATATATTCGATTTGCGTTTTACTATTCCCACTATAAAATGTTGGAAAAGGAGCCAATCGTTTGATGAACCATGTATTTATAAGCACATGGTCGTAGGTATCCGCAAAATCGATTATACGCTCCAAACCCCTTTGCCCCATGGCGTCTGTTGCCGTCTACCTTTTCACCTACATGACCATTAAGATCGCCCGCGATGATGATATAGTCATCAGCGGGCATGTTGCAGATCTTTGCTTCGAGAAGTTGCCAAAAGGAACCTTTCTCGGCATCAGGTCGACCTCTCTGTGGTCCGTACGCTGTGAAGAAGTGAATAGTGCGATCAGTTTATATATTGCTGAGCGTCATCAGCCGGTCATCAAATCGGTCGACTTCATTGATGGCATCACGGAAACTCAGATAGATGGAAATGCCAATACCGAATTGAGTCTGTGGGTGTCGCAGCTTTTGACACCCAGCCATTGGGCAGAGCGCAGATATCGATGCGCCTTTCCGAAGGGTTCTTGCGAGTTCCTCGGTCTTTCCAGTTAGGGTGCCACTATTTAGCGTGCAGACACGTATTTGTTTTACTCGGGCTAATTTACTTACGTTCTAACGCCGTGCATGCGTCAAGAACCCTTACCCATTTTTCGACTGGACCGGGACCCATCCTGCCGCATCGACTGAGGTGCACGCCCTAGTATTTTTCCGAAGTTCATGGTTACTCAATCCGATCGTGTTGTTTTTAACAGCATTAGGTGCATTTTCTTGGTCGGCCTGTTGCGGGACCTACGACCAAGGGAGATAAGGTAGGTTTTACCATGTGGAATAATTGCAACTATACTTTATTTATCTAATTCTCTGATCTCAGCATTTTATTGTTGTTTTACTAAGGATAGTACAAAGTACGTTGCCTCAAACCCTTCTCATTTACCTGGACATGGAACCAGTATGTTAATAGCATGGCGGAGTATGAATTATATTATATAAAGTCGGGAGAAGTTAGGCTCGATTTGGTTTCGGGATTGAGGGAGGCCGCCCACCGTCCACTTGCTGGCGGACCGGACCATTTGGAAGCTACTTATTTCTAGGTATAATACTGACTGCTTACTGAATGCCAAATGAAGTTACGGAGGGAACAGCTAGGAGCACTATGATGGATGTGATGCTATTATCTGAAGAGGGTTTGGATGGCGATGCTAAAGTGTTCATCAGTGAAACATCGAATGATTAAAAGGAAAAAAACGTTAAAAGGAATCCAGTTGCCCCACGGAGTTATATGTGTAGACGCCGATTGACATCTGGAGTATCGAAGAGATAGTATTTTTTGGTATAAATCCAGCATACTTCATATCGGGAGGTATACATTATACTATCTTCTGATGATATTCCCTTTTTGGTGAAAAAAATGCCCAGATTCGGCACAACAATTCAGATTAAGCTGGTAAATAAGCTACCTACAGACTGATTAGGGATCCACCTTCCTGTCTATGCAATCAGGTTCTCAACAATTAATTGTTATACCTGAAAAAACAAAGTGCAAAACTGTAGACGCCATGAGCGATTCAAGAAGAGTTGAGTCGAAACGAGTGGCGCGGAACCCACCTACTTCGGCAATTTTCTTCAGCTGACTTGTCTGAAAAGCAACATATCGGCTTTCCGAAAATTACTTTTACTTTCTTTTCAGGCAAAAAAGCCGTCGTAAACAAGGCGTCACTGGATTCTTAAAACCACGGATGAAATGAGGGCAATTATCAAACTTATACTTCTAAATAAAATGGTGGAATGGCTCTCAAAGAGTTAAATACTATTTATCGGTGAAAGTTCAAAGATTAGCGTGCGAACAGATATCTAAAATAAAACTAAGCTATGCGCTTTTCATAAGGATGTGATGGCTGCTTTCCTTCACTGATATATCAATACAAAGTACTCCTTTTGTATCCCCTAAGGATATGATGGAAATAGTTTGTCCTTGGTTGGATAAGTACTGAAAAAAAGATTTCAAAACATTTGAATTCGCGCAGAAGATAAAAATGTAAGGAAAGCATCCTCAAATAAAAACCGGAACTATATCCAGACCGCACTCCTATCGATTCTATATAAACTCACCATTTCATGCACATTCGTCCGGATGAAAGCACATTCAAAGAACAAATCAATTCCAATCGAGTCTTTTCTATCAACTAAAAATACCCAAGACCAGCAATTAATTATACTCGATAATTCCTTAGATAAATTTCAATTAAATTGCGACACATTTTCTTTTAATTACCCAGAACTCTATGCTGCGAAAGATTCCGCAATTCGAAAGGCAGCCGGCTATGATGCTATGCGCGACATTACCGTTTCTTTGGACTTAGTCTTACATCTTGGCCACAAATTGAATGAGGAGTCAAAACATTCCGCGCATTCTGCAGTGTCTTCGGTGCATGAAATATTTGAAGGTCCTGTCGACCTTGCGGTTACATTCAAATCAATATGCCAAACTGTTCTTTGGTTGCACTTGTACATGATTCCTACTTACGAGCTAACTGTAAGACTTTCTAGAATGTCTTGTTCGACACGGTTGGATACATGTTCAAGAATCTGGGAAAGATGTTCGTGGTTTTTTGATGTGACAGTACCACCGATGTAGCGAAAAATAGATTTGCAATTTTGGGATGCATTCCTTTCCCATGTGAATGAGCTCAAGCTGGGGTAGAAAGTCGAAGGAGTTTAGCGAAAACCGAAAGAGATTGTCAGTTTATTTCAGATTAACAAAGGATAATAATATTTTTTGCGATCAGACGAAAGTAAACCACATTTTCGTTTGCAAATCCTTTTGAAATTTGAAATTGAAGTTTGATTAAATTTTAATATATTTTTTGGGTATTTGATGCGGGTCTTGATGACAGCGTTTTTCCCCCTTACCAGTGCCATAAATAGTTACATAGTTAAAATACTGCTTTTTGTGGAACAGCTTAGAAGTTCACTATTGCGACGTAAACGTGATTTCAGTATATCCTATCTGCAGTGGTAACGGAGCCTTCTGTCAGACAAACCATTTGAAGATAGGTTACAGCTATCAGCATGGTGTAGGGGATATTAGCAATCAACATGGGATAGAATTAAAAAAAACGATTCCTTCCACTCTTTTCATCTCTTCGCTATTTCAAGTAACTAATGGGAGTGAAGTGACTTTACCATATTATAGAGCACAAAGTACTGTAGTCCTTCAAATAATGCAACGTGGTTTACATTTAAAAATCCTGCACAATTTTTTACTTTTGCTTCTCAGATACAATTTTAATTATGCTTACATAGTTAGCGTTGCTTAGTTGCTTCCATTGGTGACAGTGGACGTGAGGAAAAAGTAAATGGAGCATGCAGTAGGTAGTCATTTACCTATGTTCAGTTTAAGAAAAGGACCCCAGGTATGCATTCTTTAACCCAATGTAGCTATGTAGGTATCAAATGAAGGGTTTCAATTAAGAGAAGAGTAGAAGGACTAAAAAGTGCTCACTTATCATTCTCATACGATAACCCAAAAATTTGAAAGAAAAAGTCATAATAATGTCCCTATATAACATGCAAGCATCAGAATACTCGTCATCTCAATATCTTCTCAAATAATGTTAATAACAGTACGTCAGTGCATTTTGGGAGTCTCCTTGACTTATTTCCTAACCCTCCTGAAAATATTGATCGAAAATGCGAAAGTGCCCGTTATTTAAATTTACGCTTCCCTTGCTCTTCATCGATATCGAGAAGGATTTTGACAACATGAACAGGGGGAGTATCTAGCGTACTCTATGACATATGATGCTGCTAAATGTCATACATTGCATCGAGGTAAAATCCCAGAGGAAATTGAGAGCCAAGCGAAGTCCGCTAGGGATGCGCCCTGTGATCGACATTATTTCCTCTTGTTATCGACGACATTTTTCATGCTGTCGTGTCCGGAAGACGTTTAGGAGTTTAGTAGACTGTGATATCTTTCCCCAAACATCTCCGCTAACCTGATGATATCTATTTGCTCTCAACGGATCATGGACCTTAGTCAAATGGCTCTGGATTTGAAAAGAGTGGCAAGTAGTGTTCGACTGAAGATAAACACTGTAGCATCGAAGGCGTCGATCAATTTGCATATCTAGGAAACCTGATTTCTGCTGACGCTGGCGCCGAATTGGTTGCCGCTTGACTCATTAACAGTACTAGATCCGCTTTCGCTCCCTTGCTGGAATGAAAAAATACAGTTATCTCAACATCAAAATCAAGTTGAAACTGCTCTATGCTAACGTTTTTTTCTTTGTTGCTATATGGGAACAGCACATGCCAAGTAGCCACCACTGTTACTCAACATCTTCAAGCCTTCGTGAATACCCGTCTGCGACATGTCATCGGAGTACGCCGGCCTGATACTATTTCGAACAAAGTGCTTGGTAGTCGCGCAAAACAGTTGCCCCTGGAGGTGTTGATGAGAAGGCGAAAGTTACAGTAGATGGATCGTTCATTAAGGGGGGCGACAACTTCATTGCTGGCTACGCCATACAGTAGCACCCACCCTCTCAAGATGAACGACGAGTGGGTCGCTATCGCGTGAAGTCTTAAAAGGAGTTGAAGCGTATTTCAATGGGAACAGTCGAAAATTTAATCGATTCGCCTTCCGCCTCATGTTCTTCTATATGCCGTCGACACAAATATGATATTTCTTACTTACTTACCATGTACATATAAATATTCTCTATCTCTCTTACCTACCGTCTTTAGATAGTTTTATGAACCTACCATTTCTGGGGAACTGCTACTTCCACTTGTTCGAAAATTTTGGTGTTTTAACACGTTTCCAAAGGAGTGTTCTTTGCGGATCACATATACTTTCGAAAAACTGTAGAGCAATGTGCTAAGTTTAGATCTGCGTTTCCCTCGGTCTTTATTGATGTCCAAAATAGAGCGACATAATGACTATGCAAAATTACACGGGTCACATCAAAGCAAAATCTCCGGAGAGTTTGAAGTTCAAAGCGAAACTCAACAGAATTGTATTATATTATCGACACTATTCCTCCCTACTCATACTACCCTAGCCAAAAAAACATGAGGCCTTTAGTGGTCCACGACATCTATATACATTGCCGGTTGCCCCCTTTCAGAAGAGCGACCTTCATCCTTTACATTAGCACAAAATATTAGCTGCGAAATCAATTATATTACTACACATATTCTGGCCAGGAAATGCTGAAGTTGGGCGTTAGCCTGGAAGGTCGTACCTCATAGACATAAGGGGCAAAAGCAAGAATAATATTAAGTGTTGAGATTATTAAGAATCTCCCTCCTTTGGTCGGAATAGCCCTTCCCTTGTGGCAGATGACCACGCACTGCTTTGGATGGCATCCCAGTTCCCATGAATGCCGGTGTTCATCTTGTGTTTGCTTGCTATTATGAGCTTATCACTTGCACAAACTTAAGTGGGCGAAAGCCCTATATTCCACTAAGGAGTGAACAAGAAACGCTAAGTATGACGATATATTAGGCATCTTTGGACAAGCACAGTCTGACGAGGCATAGCGCTGTTTATATCTGCATTAATCGCTCTAGATCGACGAATTCTAACACCAGCACAGTTGAATCTGTTTCGCACCATTATTTTCTTAGTGGTGCTATTTAAGAGTACGACATGCAAAATGATTACCAACTTTCTTGAAGTCGGGTCTACAGCCTGTTCCCTTGTTACTTCGATGTAAGAATTAATGTAGACACTCCAGCCAGTATACGAGCCAGAAAACCGTGGAAGTTTTAATCAGAAGCTGGGAGTCGCAGCAGATAACTGGCTGTAGATCAAACAGTAGTAAACCAGAAATTCGGCTCCTTAGTTTCGTGTGAATTGACATGTATGCTTGTTCCAGAAGAATCTTGAAAGCTGACGCACATTCCGCACCCCAATGTTTGTTTTGGGTTAAAATCCCAGTCGTCATGAATATCGGTGTATCTTGTGTTTGACTCGCTGTTTTTTATAGATTAGAGTAGGTGAATGCGTTTACACACAGAGTGTTTGACTCCCGTAACAGTACGCTGTCGAACTACCAACTAAACACCTCCCGGTCATAAGAAAACTAGCCTGGAACCGTTTGACATATTACTACGGGCATACTCTCCCACTCTCCCGGCTTTGGGAGTCTTCAAATCAGGTAATACATTTTGCCAATGGGAGGGGAAGGGAGGAAGGGAGTTATTAGTTCAGGGAATCTCTTGCCATTCGGTCCCTCAGCCGGTCGAGTTCAATCTTCTTCGCCCGAACATAATGCACAACACAACTCCAGCTGCCAGCGCTCTTCAGCATCTCTCTGACAATGTTGTTTGGAGGAAGCTCCCTTGTATTTGCATAAAGCTGCTGACGAAAGCCGACCTAGCCTTCGTGAGAGAAAAAGGTGTGTTCAACGTCGTCCGGCATTCCATTGCAGAACACACAATCAGAAGATCGCGCCTTTCCAATCTTGTGTAAGTAAGACTGAAAACCTCCCTCCCACTCCCACCCCTCCACTTAGAAGTTGGGTAGGAAAGTAATCAATCTCACCGTACGTTCGGTTCAACCATGCGTCTAAATTTTCGATGAGCTGCGCAGTCCACCTGCCCCTTGGCTCATTTTGCCAAGAGAGTTGCAACTCAGTAAGGGTGCATTAACATTCTTCACAGGCAATCACCTCTCTTAAGTATTCGCCCTTACTGCGGTAGATAGCTTTACGCTCCTTGGCAAAGAGGGCCACTAGGATCACTTCCACGATCGTCATGTCAGTGCGATAAGAAAACGCCATTCGCAAAGCTCCCCGTCTCTGCACTTGAGCAAGGCGCTTACGATGCACCTCCTTGTCATAAAGCAGAACGCACTGTGCTGCTCCCATAAGGAGACGTCTCCTAGTAGATAAAGGCCCCCCCAACATTTGCCACTAGCCGACTCAAGGTCGAGACTCTAGCTGCAGCCCTCTCCGCTGCTGCTTTGATTTGCTCGAAGAATCATCTTCGAGTCAACCGCTGGTTTTGACTCTATAGTCAACTCGTCGATCGATATGGGGTGCAACGTCTACAGTGACTACTTCAGTTTTTCCAGCACAAGGCTGAAACAATGAACAATTATTCATCCGCTTACCCATTACATTGATATGCCAAGTCTGCTTAGTACCTGTTCAACAGTTCGCCTGGCAACAGGTGCCCCAATGTCGTCTGCATAACCGACCAGGCGTGACTCTTCGGGCATATCGAGCCACAGCAGACTATCGTAGGAAACGTTCCAGAGGTCCAGTCCTAGAATGGATCCCTGTGTTACTCCCGACGTGATTTCCATCCTCCTCTGGCCCTCTAGCGTTTCATAGAGCAAGAAGCGGTCTTTCAGATAATTCCTCAGTATCCGCAAGAGATAGCTTGTCACGTGAAATAATTTTTCTAATGTACCTAACATATCCGTCCATCTTACGGAATTGAAGGCATTTCCTTCTGTGCGTAGGGGATAAGCCCCCGGCAGCGCGGATTGCTTCAGCGAGTATATTTCTGATGAGCTTCTCGAGCACTTTCCAGACCGTGTCAAGAATACACAGTGGTCACTATGCAGACCTTATGACACTCCCTCTGTAGCCGTCCACCAGTACAAAGAAGGCCTGTCACCGTTGAGGCACCTCCGGAGCATGAAAGCCTCACAAGCCGTTGTTATCAGGTTCATCACTGAATTTACGACGGCGTGACCTGCGACGCTACCACCTCTCGGAGCGCTCTCCAGCGCGGCTCTGCCTGCTCCAAGAACTTCTGCGAACTTCCCGATGTTCACCCTCGTGACATTCCACAAGCATGGGCAGGTCTGTCTGAAGCATGTTCCATTCAAGGGCGCTAGCATTAAAGTCACCGCATACCAGGATTCGCCCCTCCGTACTCGAAACGGCGTCCTCCAGAGCATCAAGCCGGCGCCGAAATTCTGGTATCGTCTTACTTTGCGTCAGGTAAACGCTAGAAAACATTATCCCCAAACACCCAATCAAGGCAAATCCGTTCCCTCGGCCTTCAGCAAGAACACGAAGTCGAACGTCGTCCCAAACCCAGATTGCAGCGGGACCCCATAAGTCGAGATGCCTTGAAGCCAGGTACCTGTTTCGGTATTGCTCGCTGATAAGCACTAGATCAGCATTTACTTCCCCAGCAAACTACGCTAGCAAATGCTAAGCGGTTGCACTCCGGTGCATGCTAATTTGTAAACTGCGGATCATGCCATTCGCGCCCCAGCCCATTTTAGTTCCAACCAAACACCGTCCCAAGCCCACAGTATGTGCGACTCCCTCACGGGACGCGCAACGATCCCTGCAGAGGACGCAACTTTCGGTTTCATTGCAGGTCTTCATTTGGTGACCTACCTGGCCGCATCTCTGACATACACAGTCGGCAGAAACCACGCTTCTTAGAGGTACCGATTTATCAAAGCCTTCAATGTTCTGCCCGTAAATGCAAATAGGGAGAGTGTGATGACCTGTCAGATTGAGAACCTTGGTTTTCTTCGTGCTTTTCTTCCGTCCAACTCTACTTTACTTGCCTCTCTTTCCGAATCCAGAGCCGTTTGGCCAATGGCCATGACCCAACGAAAGAGGAAACAAAACAAAATTTTATATTCGGTAGTTGAATTTGCAGCCGCAAGGACATTTAGCGTACGGCAAGCCGTTCTTCGGTTCAGTGAAAAAACCAAACAAAGCAATTGAAAATGCAAATGGGCAAAGGGAAATAATTATGTATCAGTAAACAAATGATTACTCTTGCGAAAGCACTCAACCAATTTCCCCAGTTCACTTATTATTTCCACACCATTTACTCGTGTGTATGATTTTTATTATGATGATTATGATTGCAAATTTACCATTTAATTCTCACACCTTATTAATTGCAACTGGCACTGTTGATAGCATTTTTCTGCCTCTGTCTTCTGGCGTCTACTCTCTGTCCGCTGTTCTGTGTCCTCTGCTCTCTATTCTCCGCCCTCTGTCCACTGTCCTCCGCCCCCTGTCCTCTGTCCTCGATCCTCTGTCCACAGTCTTCTGTCCTTTATTTTGTGTCTTCTTTCTTCTTACTTAGAGGAAAGAGAGTAACCTCTTTACTCTGTTCTCTGTCCTCTGCGTTCTTTACCCGATTCTTTGTCCTCTGTGCTCTGTTCTACGTCCTTTATCTACTGCCCTCTCTCTGTCCTTCATCCTCTATCCTCTGCGTTCTATACCCGATTCTCTAACCTCTGTGCTCTGTTCTCTGTCCTTTATCCTCTGTCCTCTACCCTCTTTTCTATGTCCTCTGTCCTATGCCCACTGTTCTTTGTGTTCTGTGTCCTTCGTCCTATGCAAACCCCCTCGCTTTCACTGGAGGAGGATTCGACTGAATTTATGTTTAAACGAGCAGTCTTCCTAACTTAATTTTAAATCCATCTCATTCATATTCTCCGTCTTTACCTAGAGGATGGGTACGCAATCCATATTTCGATCTACAGAATTGCAATAACCAGATTTCACAAATGTCACATATAATGTTTACGATAAAGGGTTGTCAGTTTTTCAACCGTTTTTGCTTTGGATGTGGATGAAAGTGTCTCTCTGTATACAATATTTCAGTCAATATCATGAGATGGACTGTTTACGGAAATACCTGACGACTTCCATGTCTACCCATATCATCGAATCGTTTACCACCGTGGATTAGAAGCGAAATTATATCCCCTTGACATTTTACCCCCGGGATAAAAAACTACCCGATTTGCTTATGAAGAAAAAGTAACTTGCCTATGAGCTTGTAATTTAATTTGATCATTACACCCCGAACCATTCTCAGGAAAAACTCGTATGCCAAGACCAAGTGAAAAATAATTTCCTTCGAAGCAGGTGACCAAAGTGTAGAAATGCATCCAAACTTAAGAACGATGACCCTGGTCCGAAAGGACACATGACTTGCATCTGTGAGACTCTGGAATGACCCATTCATATCCTCATATTTTGAAGAAAGGGTTGAGCACTCGATGATACAATTTATTGCTTAAAAACGGTTCAACTTTTATGATTTGCACAAAGATACTTGTACTCAGATACCAAGTAGCTGCGATTTTCACCCGATACCTACTACAAAAGGTATGTTCCACCATGGAAGTGTTGATCGTCCAATCCATAATCAATAAATAAATTAACATAATCTTTAAAGCATTACCACTGATCCTGTAAGTTGTTGCTAGGGCTCTTACTCCTTGAAAGACATTAAACTACATCAGATAAATATTTGCAGATTCACCATTTTAAAATCTAAACTCAAGAAAGTAACCAGATTGTACAGCGCATTGACAGAATGGATAATAAGCTCAGATAAAATATGCGAGATATTTTGTAGCGACAATGTCCAAATGCATTGAATAGATGCGAAAAATTCACTGATCCTTGGAACTAACAGCAATTACATGGTGGTTTTAGATTCAATTACTTGACTAGGAATCGATGTTGTTGCATGCAGACCCCATAATTGCTCCTTGGGACAAAACCAAAAGGAGGCATCCCCTGCGGCAGCACAGCACCATTTGCAGGAACATATGCCATATAAAGAACTTTACATTATCGAGCAATCACTCGAGCAACGCTCATTGCTTGTATCGCTTTTCCACTTAACTTCCACAACAACGTACATTATAATAACAAATCGTCATAAGATTTGAAATCATGTTTGCAATTTCCACACCATTTTCAGCGGTTCGAGTTAAAACTCCATAATCGAACGATAAACCACTCCGAGGGAGCACATTAACAATTTCTCGGACTCGAGTCCGATTGGAAGTGGCCTCAGTTATTTAGTGAGTTTATATCCCATGCGGAATGGAAGGGTACGAATGCGAATCGGCGGAAAAGAACATGTCGTCGATAACAGAGCCTTAAATGGTCAATGATCACTGTTGGTTGCATTGGTATCAGCCATTAGCAAGGAGTGGGCCCAGCCTCCTTCGCTCTTCGCTGCTGCATGTAAGGAAACTTGCAGAAACCTTTTGAGGCTTTATCTGCAGGCGTTATGTACTCGTGTATACATGGAAAAGACCGGCTCCCAGTATTTATGAACAGAATAGGAAAATCCTCCATGCTACTTTGCAGAATAAGAAGTTGCCTCTACTCTGTCCATTTCTGAGATAGCGAAACATCAGTGGCAGTTGTTCAATACACGAAATAGGAAGCAAGTATCTGATGCTTACAACAAAGGAAAATGAAGTGATTGAAATCAGTCGGAAAAGTTGATGTGAAATCGAATTGCTAATTTTTTATCAAGACCAAAACGGTAATGCTATGGAGAAATGAATCCCAAGCTAGACTTTACTTCCTGATATGCTATCAGTGGTGCTTTCAACCCAACCATGTAAACCCTTTTTAGTCAAATTCACTTTTCTCTTCCAAACCCATTCGAAAGAAAACCTGTAGAATCTACGCTTTCACTTGGGCCACAAAAGTATCGCTTCATATATGTATATATGATAAAATCCTCCTTTATCAGATGCGCCTACTTAAGTAAGGGTCAGCAGACGATTTGAAGCTATCTTTAAATTTTTTGAGAGTATCCAAACGTCAAAATATCATTGCAATTGCATGCTTTGAAAACTAGCTTAAAAGGGGGTGCGTGCTACATATATTGCATATATCTCCAAGAAATAATTGTATCGCTTCAGATGCTATTTCGAAACCCCAATGAGGAAGCTTTTCTAGAGCAACAGAAAAAACATTTGCAGTAATCTTGGCAAATAAGCATCAATTCGAGGACAGAAGTAAGGAAGCATCGGAGGAGTTGCCTCTGCTCTGGGTGAAACCTTCGTTTCACTTCTCTGAAAAACCACCAGTAGTAAAAATTTCGGTAGAATGCACACAGTTTCAAGAAAATGGTGCGATTCTGGTTCAAAAGGATTTTAAAGCAAATGAAATTGTATACCTCGCTGCAAAAAATTGGTATTCCTGTCAACAGCACAAAAATGGATGCTATCCTACCCACACTACAAAGTAAGGTCAGAAATTGTCAACGGGAACGCGGGCCATGCCGAGAAGTTTAATCCTTTTTGTTTATGATTGAAGGAATCTTTAAAAAGATGCTGCTACGCGACGTTACAACAACTTGTAGGATTGTCCCCCACTAAAAGAACCCCCACTTCGTTGCCCATATTCCAGCGGAACGACCGTGTCGCATTATTTCATGGAAAAGGCTTCACGTACACGATTAAATCGCGCATCCTTGTTGCGTTTACCACATTCCAATTTGCTTCACATTTATGAGATTATTTGGTCTGACATCTACTTTGAGAGCGTCGTTTAATCTCGCCCTTTCATCCTCTCCTGTTCACCGCGTCGTCCAATTTTCCCGTCCAGACAGGAGCCGCATATAGCAGGATGGATTTCGCCAAGCCTGCGATAAGCAGTCGGCGACTATATTAGACATCATTCCTTCTAGAGACGAACTACCCATTGCTGTTCTCCCTCGTGCAGAGCCCAAGTGCCATGCGAAACTCAACTTGGCATCGATCGTTAGCCCCAGGTACCTAATGATCGATTAGCAGTAACTTACTACTCCCCATCTGGTCCTATCCAACATCATTTAGATATCTACTTAGGATCCCTCATATCCCAAACAAAAATTAACCTCTGAATCTTCTATTGGGTAGGAAACACCTATCACCATGCAAGATTCAAATATGCTTATGAATCAGATGGTTATGAGAACGTCCGTCCAATCACTGAGCCTTATTATGCTCAATTCGTCTACACATCTCTTGTAGTTCCTCCGCAGTCATCCCCTGGGAACGGGAAGATTTCCTGTTCGATGAGGTCCACTTTCTTCCTATTGTGTGGAAAGAAATCCAATTATTTTGGAGAAAAGCCGAATACTTCAAAGAACACCATATTTTTTCTCCATATGTAGGCGTTCTGGCTTCCGTCTTGTCCTTTGGCAATGTCTCATCGCTTATAGACACGATAATTCCAAGAGTGAGATTTTCAAATTTCACCGGTAGTTTGGTTTCGTGCTGTGGAGGAAATCCATCCTGGCATTTTAGAGTCGCATGCCTCAATTACGCCTTGGCTTACCTTTTCTAGCGTTGCTAGCTTTAGGTCGTGAGCGTCTTCTAAAGCTACCAGGAATGTCTCCTCCTCGAAAGTTCCGATATATCAGCATTTTCTGTAGCACATTCGGCTGTCGCCTTCTCCTTTTCGTCCTTTTTGTAAATAACACTGTCGTTTTATTTGTTAATCAAATCAACGCCATGCTGAATATTTCTCCACCCGGTCCTGAGATCCCGATCAACAACTAGCGCACCCATACCATCTGCGTAAGTTTGGGCGTATATTTGAAGATTTTCATGATCACAGGGGTTAAGATGTGGCCGTGAGCGGTGAACTCTAGGTACTAAGCGGCCCCCAATTTCAACTAGACTTGTCTCGGCGAAAAGGGGCTCTTCCAAGACCAACTTACTTCCCACGATAAAAGTGGGGCATCGCAGCCAATTATGAGAAATTGAAAAACAAAAAACCTTTGAAAAAACCAAAATTAAATCTAGATAGTGACCATCCAAACCCCATAATCTCACCGATGAAGAAGTTTGTTGTTCATAATATGTCTCTCCGCGTGACGGCGTCCTTTTAGAATGCAAAAATACTCGGTATGCAGCATTCTTCCGTTCCGTTGCTAGCTTTCATTCATCGTCGAATCAGCCACTTAATAATCTTCATCGATGGGTCAGTCACGGAATACGGATCGGACGCAGGGTTACTGTCGGGTGATCTGATTATGGAACTTGCCCGATCCCACGGAAAAGTGATAATCATATTCCAGGCGAAGGTATTTGTCATCAGGTGCTGCTGAAACTTGGCCACTTAAACATCGCTGGTAATGAGGAGACTGACAGACTAGCCCGCCAAGGGTTTGAATACCCAATAATGGGGCCAGAACCAGCTTTTGGATTCCTGCCATCCACTGTCAAATCTACTCTGAAGGGTGAAATTACAAGGATTCTTGCAACCATGGATAAAAACCTTGGAAAGAACAAGGTGCCGCTAGAGCGATATTTTTATTGCCCCTAAAAAGTGGACATGAAAACCCTAGTAGGGCTTTCAACGGGACACTGCTTCTTAAACAATGACGTGGAGAAGATTGGGATGATGGTTTCGGTTATATGCAACCAAAATGGGGAGGAGGAAGAGACGATCCGGCACTTCATATACCGCTGTCCGGCCTCCTGAGATCCCAGACGAAGACACTTTGGTAAGGTTTTCTTCAATGAAGAATCTGCACACTCTGTCTCTGGGAAATGTTTTCAGATTCGCTAAAGGTTGCCAACGCCTTAGGCAGGAAGCCATTGAATAGGCGATTCACAGGGACAGTACATTGGGGCTAATAAAGGTCTGAGTGCTCGGAACTGCCGCTCCCCCCAGTAATTTAAACTAAACAAAGCTAGTCGGGTAGGGAAATGTGCTTTCTTGCCAAGTAGTTTAATAAACTTTGTCCATTGTTCATCTAGCCACCCGTCTGTAATCAACTCCAACAACTTTGAAGCGCAGGTTATTAGGTCAATTACTTCACTTCCTCTTGATTGAAATCAAAGTGCTTTTCCCATCTACGTGTGCAGTTGCTACTTGTCTTACAAATATGTTGAACTTCTGCATACTCAACCAAATCCCCTAGTTCCTGTATCGGCTTAGAAAACAAAGAATCATAGGGTAAGTGACCAGAGGCAATACCTGCCGCTATCGCGGGTTGTGACCTTGCTCGGGTTCATAATGTCCGGGTTGCATGGCTCCCTTTCCACATACCGGTATTAGACCAGTTGCGTTCACATCACCATTTTTTCCGTTTTTCCAGGTAGAGGCAGAGGAGAAGATTCTGACAAGGAAGATTTATCCTATAATCCCCTCTTCTTGCGATTAAAGTCTCCTTCTGTCGAGTTTCCTCTTCCCTTTTCTGCAGGAATTAGGCAACAATACCGGCGACTGACTGGCAGTAGTCGGGTTTCCAGTTCATCTCATTATAGAAGTTGCTGTAATCTGTCTTCTGCAGGCTTTCCACTGAACGTGAGAGCATGCCCTCCACAGATTTCTCCTTGGGGGAACACGAATCTGGGCAGGGCCGAAAAATCTAAAACATACTTAAAACTGGCATACTTACTGCGAAGCTCAAATTATGCCTCCTTTCATTATGTTACTTCTTTCAAAGCATATAGCTTGTTTGAGTCACTATTGTTCAGCACATCGTAACCAATATTTTATACAGGGTGCGGCAGCATAACTTCCTTTTTTCAAAACTCAATAAAAACTATTGTATGAATCGGAAAATATTTATTTTTTTTTTATAATGTAGGTACATGACTAAAGTTTTTATTTACATTGTTTTGAAGATCAAATCTGTTAGGTGACATCCCCCATTCTCTATACATTGCGTAAACCGATTTCTGGCGTTTGTCATGACTCTTGTTCGCATAGCAGGTGTTATGTTGGCAATTTCTTCTTGGATGTTGGTCTTCAAATCTTGTAGGGTTCTTGGACGGTTCACATAAATACGGGATTTCAAAAAACCCCATAGAAAAAAATCACAAGGGGACAGATCGATTGAGATTGAGATAAGGCGCTCTGGAAAGTGTTCCCTCAAAACAGCCATCGATGCTCTTGAAGTGTGTGCTGTTGCACCGTCTTGTTGGAACCAAGTGTCCCCAAATCCAAATTTTCTAGCCGTGGGAAAAAAAAATTCTGTAGCATGTTTACACATCGGTCCGAATTCACTGTCACTGTAACCTCATTTTCCTCAAAAAACCAGGGACCAATAATTCCAGCTGAGGAAATTGCACACCACACTGTGACTTTGGGTGAATGCAAAGGCTTTTGATGCAATTCTCGAGGGTTGGTGTCAGCCCAGTAGCGCATGTTTTGTTTGTTAACCGACCCACACAAATGAAAATGGGCTTCATCGCTAAAAAAAACAATAGCACCCTCGGGAACGACATCAAGAAGAAGCTCACACGCGTTCATCCGAGAATTGAAGTCCCGTTCTGAAAGTTCCTGCGCTATCGCCATCTTATAGGGATGAAAATGAAGATCATCACGAAGAATTCTTCTCACAGAACGATCGGATAGTCTAAGGGCAGACGCGTGTTTGCGCGCAGAACGCCGTGGCGATCGCAACATTGACACTCTCACTGCTTCAATGTTCTCAGGTGATCTAACGGGCCGAGGGACTCCAGTTCTTCCTTTTGTCGCACTTGCTGTTTGTCTGATCCATGTAACAATTGATTTGCGGTCTAGGACGGGAGCCAACGGGGCTAAATTAAAGCGATTCCGAAATGCACGCTGTATAGCAATAACCGAACATCCACTTGAAAAGCAAACCTCAACGGCAAAGGCACGCTCCTCACTATTCCAACGCATGATGGCGACTGAACTGTGTCGGGACAAAACTTTACAGTATCCCCTCTTGAACGAGACCACTAGCGCTCCGCTATGACATCAACTAACTGAGTGGCGCGCATTTTAAAAAAGGAAGTTATGCTGCCGCACCCTGTAGTTACTGTTAATATTTAGCATAGGAGAAATTATTGGAGAAAATGTCCGAATGGCTCAACTGGTAAGAGCGCTGGACTGTCGTAGTGGAAGCTTCCGGTTCAAATCTCACTGACGGCGGAGGAATTTGGTATCGTGACTGGATGGCGAATACCAGTCGACCAAGCTGTGGATGAGTAACTGAGTCAAATCAGGATACTAATCTCGGGGAGCGCAATGCTGACCACATTATCACCTACAGTGTCCTGTAGTGTACCGTTACGGTCTTGAATAAAGTGCTCTAAGAGGGGGCCCTGATCGAATTAGGTTGCTGCGCCAAAGATTATTTTCCAAAAATTTCAGGCGATGACGGCTTTACGGTTTCATACCAGGGCAGAGGCAAATCGTCAGACGCTGCCTCACCTCTACCCTGGGAGCAGCGTGACCGAAGCGACTCGCAGATGGTAAGTGCTTCTTTATATAATTCGCAGAAGACGACATGCCTACGAATTGTATTAAGCGCAAATCTACCATATTGACCAGAGCTTGGACAGACCTGAAAATATTTTTTTTGAGAATTGTGGGGTCCTAAGTCCGCATCAATTTAATGCCGGAGCGGACCAAATGGTCTGACGATTTGCCTCTGCCCTGGTAAGAAACCATAAAACCGTCATCGCCTGACATTTTTGTAAAGTTTGGGCGCTAAGCCCTAAACGAGGGGACCAAAAAAAAGAGGGAGTAAGTTGCTCCCCAGCAGATATTACCTAGTACTAGCACTAAGTACCAAGTATTTAGGCTCGAACGATCCCTGTCTACTTAAAAAATAAAATGGCCGATGGTAGGTTAGTGGAAGCATCCGTCGAGAACTAGCCGCAACATCGAGCACGTATGCAGAATGGCACATTTCCGCGTAGTTTGAACCAGACTATGCGAGAGTCCCAGGACATTATGGGAGACCGTGATGTATTTAGATACAATATCTGTAGCTGATAATATTATCGGAACTACAACCACCCTCTTTGATTTCCCGAGTCAGTGGCTCATACTTCACTTTCTTCTGGACGTATTTTCGTTCAAGGTTGCTATTATGGAGGGATAGCAACATCAATAATATACGCGGAGCGACCCGTCTTGTCAACTAACAGCAAGTTAGTCAAATTCGGACAGCGCAGCATCCTGTAGATCACCAACTTGAGTATGGCTTCCTTGCAGAATTCCTAGGTATTTTAGAAGTCTGTTTCGGTCATAGCTTGGATGTGGAGGTCACCAATGCTAGGTATGGCATACGGCGCGTGATGCCCTTTGCGGATGGCTTGGTTTCGACATTTGTCTATCCAAACTCCATCCGAATATCACGGCTGAAGATGTGTATTATTCGCAACAGACTTCTGAGGTAGTCGTAAGTACATCAAGGGTGTCAGTGCGCACTTAGCATGTAGATCATATTTTATTGCAAAACCATAGCCCCTAGTATCATTCAAAGGGGATTCAGTGCTATGCAAAACCAAAGGGGACTCAACGAATCCCCCTCGAAGATACCTCTCCTCTGAGGGTGCCATCAGATGACCGCACTGATAAGATGGTGTCACCCTTCCATGGCAACCACCAAAAACTTTATTAGTTCGGGATTAACCCGATATAGATTTACGACCTCAATTAGCTTGGTATGCGGGATGCTATCGAAAGCCTTGACATAATCGATATAGCAATTAAAGACGTTTCTTTAGTCTCTAGTTGCTTACCAAGCCGATAATGAGCTGCTCTTTGCAACCCCTTGAACCGACTCGGTAGCCCTTCTGCTCCTCGGACTGAGTATTATTGATCTGGAAATGGGAATTCACCCTTCTACTTATAATGGATGTTATGAACTTTTAGAGGGTTGGTAAGCAAATAATCGGTCTTCTGTCTGTGGTGTCCTGCACCGTGTGCTTCTTAGAAATAAGGTAGGTAATCCCCGCAATGAGTGCCAATCGACCATTTATAATGGCGAATTTTTTGTATCGGAAGTTCTGCATCCGATCCAAGCCTTGGCCCCTCCATTTCTTCGAGCTGTTTATAGCATGGCTGGTGCCTTCGGCGATGATTCACTCAGCATGCCCAAAGTCCACCCCAACTTTCGCTTCCATCACCGAAAACTGTACTGTCTGCACACTCTGTTGAGATTTGGTGAGTGATGTAAAAAAATTCCGCAGGTTCTTGGCATAAGTTGCTTTCTGGACACGTCGCGCCTGGTCGGCTATGCAGATGATGTCGCAGCGCTTGTTGCTGGACGCACTGTCGAACGGGCGTAAAGCAGACTCGGCATATTGATGCGACGGGTAAGCGGATGCACTGGATAAAACCGAAGTAATCATCCTGACTAAAAAGAGAATTCCCACCCTGCGTCCCATATGGTTCGGCGAGTCGATCATCGAGTCAAAATCAGCGGTAAAGTACCTCGGGTTGACTCTTGACTCAAAGATGAACTTTTCTGAGCAAATCCAAGCAGCAGCGAACAAGGCTGCGGCTGGAGTTTCGGCGTTAAGTAGGCTAATGGCAAACATTAGGAGTCCTACGTCTAGTAGGCGATGTCTCCTGATGAGCTCAACGCAGTCTGTCCTGCTCTACGGCGCAGAGGTATGGGCTGGCGCTCTTAAAATGGAAGGTATGTCGTAAACGCCTCGCGCAAGTACAGAGACGGGGAGCTTTACGGGTGGCGTCTGCGTACCGCACTGTCTCTGAACCGGCCGTGATGGTGATCGCGGGAGTTATCCCCGTTGCCCTTCTTGCTAGGGAGCGTCAGGCCATATACAAGCGGAAGGGAGATGAGCCAAGGGAGGTGGTTGCTCGCGAAGAACGGCAACACACTCTAGACGAGTGGCAGCTCTCTTAGCAAAATGAAACTAGAGGCAGATGGACTGCGCGGCTCATCGGCAACTTAGATGCGTGGCTGAATCGGACACAAGATTGGAAAGGCGCGTTCTCCGGATTGTGTGTTTTGCAATGGAGTTGTGGACGACGCCCACCACACTTTTTTTTCTTTTGGAAGGTGGGATGGGGTTCGTCAGCAGCTCTATTTAAACACAGGGGATCTCTCTCCAGACAACATTGTCGAAGAGATGCTGAGGACTGCTGACAGGTGGAACCGTTGCTAGCTCGTTGCTAAGAAGATAGGAGCCGGATGGCAGGGGGTTCCTTGAACTGACAGTTCCCTTCCTCCTCTCCCCTCCCGTTGGGGAAAGGAATTCCCTGATTTGAAGGCTCCGCAAAGTGGGAGAGTTCGGGGACTAGCCTGGAACCGTTTTTTCCAGGCTAGATCTCTGACGATGGGGAGGTGTTTAGTTGGTAGTCCGACGACGTACCGAATCGGAAGTCCAACACTGTGTGCGTAAATGCATTCATCTACCCTACCCCAAAAAAAAAAAAAAATTCTCGACACGTCCGGAGTGACTTTTGCAATACCGTCATAATTGACTGCATATGACATAAAGTTACTGCTTTAGTGTGTCCAGAATATCACTACGAGTGTTTCACGGGGGTGGCATAGTTCCGGTAAACCCTCTGCACTTTATTCTTCACCCGTCTGCTGGTATTGCCAAAGCTGAGTTGAGTTAGCTTAGCAACGTTCCAGAGGAATTTTCCATGGTTAATCTCTTCGGTCACTCAAACCAATAACACGAAAGCGAATATTCTGACCGTGCAATCTGACAGCCGTAACTGCATCACAATACACAAGTGATTGTAGTTGCCGCAACGGCATATCAACACACAGCCGAGATGCGATCTTATCATTGGTTTGAGATAGAATTTTCGAGTTGTTGGAGATGCATAGAACCTGGGAGTACCTGGTTTCCGAGAATTCTATACACGCTCTTTCGAATTTGTCCTGACCCTGAGAGGAGATCTCAGCTAGACGGTGGAGAAGAGTGCTTCGCGAGTACTGAAACTGTTGCCTGTAGTACGGCGTGGTGTTATTAATGCCTCCGCCTCTGCCATCGACTCTTGCTCACCAGTTTCCGCGATGACCTCAAGTCGAGCATGTTCCCAGATAGTGGCCGGGATTATGTCGCTGCGACTAATAAAGTGGTACCGGTTTGCGATTCGCTGCACAGTTGTGGACGCGAATTGCAGGATACGCTCGACAAATCTCTGGTGGAACAAGGAGCGGTAAGATGTTGTACCTGCGCCGTAGTAGGAGCGGATGATGAAGAGGTTCGCTTCTTGCGTCCGCTTCATCCGTTGCCTACGCAAACCTGCTGAAGTGGTCGCCACAGATTGTGTCCAAACAGCTGCAGCAGGCGGAGTAATGATTCTGGTCATCGTAGCACCTAGACGTCGAATCGTCCCGCGATTAGCGGTTTCGATGCCGTGCTGTCCATTACGGGATGCCGACCCAGTCACCAAGTCAGACGGCTGCCGCCAGATATCTGCACTGGACCTTTAAAGCCTCCTTCTCCTCATTTTTGGCGGTGCATTTTATCCCTAAGTGACAGGTGTGGTGATAGCTTCCTCAGTGAGTAATCTGCAAGACTACAGAGTACTTTCACCTACCCCCTGAGACGCTGGGGTGCGTACAGCCATTCTGATTGACTGAAGCTATCCATCCCTCCTCCTTTCACAACCGGGCTTGGGACTGGCTACAGCGGAGCTATTATTATTATTATAAGAGAAATAATGACTGAATCCTCAAAGCACTACACCCCTTAATGTAACTCTCTTGCATTTCAATGAATCCTTCTATTTTTTTAATTTGAAGCCATCCCCTGAACTTTTGGGCTGGACATCTTTGTACAACTGGTCACTTTTTGCACTAAAAGGAACACTGACTTACTCCAGGATCTGATAACGGCCCCAATATTTCTTCCTTCCCAAATTAAAGTCGACTACTTTTCCTGATTTTATCGCGGGGCAAATGGAAATATATAATTAAATTTCAAACTAGCTCAAACAACAATCCATCGCGAATCTTATAATCGCATCTTTATTTTGTCATGTTGTACCGTTGAAAGTCGACAATTAAATTTATAAATTCGACCGATTACACAAAATTGATATGCTCGAGAGTGTACTCGTGCTCGGCATACTCGTATTTTGTTGAATAATTGTCGCAGGAAAAGCATGAGTCCAGAGCAAGAGACGATGATAGTTAGTTGTCGTTTTGTCCGACCCGAAAGGTAATCTCTCCTCGCATAAATAAAACACGAAATTGTTCCTCAGGTTTAATTTAACAAACGTGACTTGTCCTTTCCGTCTGAGACGATTTATATCTTGGCGGAAAGGTTTATAGAACAGGGCTGACTGCCTGGCAACCTACCGAGCCCCGTTGTCTATCTTAGGTCTTAGCCGTGGCATTAGTTGGCGGGACGAATGTCTTTCGGATGTCTCACCGAATCGGAAGGGTGCTTTTACCGTCATTACCTCTTCTTACCTTTCGCAAAGGTGAAGAATACGCCATTTGACCCGTTAATCGGAAGATATACAGTTCGGAATGAGAGCATGATTGCTGATTGTGGGATTCAATTAAACCGAGTTCAAATAACTCAAGAGGATGAATGAAGTGATGGGAACAGCAACAGATCTTGGTCCCTCGGTGGAGCTTTCCACCAAATCAGTCTGGTTTCCGTCGCGCTTGAACACTTGGGAGAATTACCTGGCAGAACACTCCCATGTTCATAGTTCCTATAAAAAGATATGAAGTTCAGACGCAATTTAGTGCGTCATAAATTCGAATCAAAGCACCAGATTTTCCTCGGATATTGATTGGTTTGCGCAGGGACCATTGCTAAATATGAAATAAGCATGGTTGCTACCCTTTCATGTTGACAAGTGTTCGATCAAGAGTTACAGCCTGGAATATGTTCCTTGGAAAATCGAACTCTATTTGCCCAGCGCCCATCAAACTTTTATGCAATATTAATTCGATTATTGATGCAATTCATTGGCAGCTGCACAGGAACATATTTTGATTTCACGCGCTTTGTAGCCTCCGTTGTCCAATCAAGGAGCCCCGGATAAGCTGGCTATTGACTCTTCTGGTTCGGCCTTCGCGCTAGATTAAAGGCATAGTATCAGCCTGCATGCATGCGATTTTCTCTGTGGTGTGGGATCAAAATGTCTACAAGGGCGATTTTAAATGATTTGATCCCTCCGTTACTCGTATCTGTTTTACCTTATCTATGGCTATTAGCGTGATTGAACCTACTTCTGTAGATTATCGGCTTTTCTGGAATTCTTAAATTGGGCCAAAGAAATCATGATTCTCTTCTCAAATACTATATTGCAGACGCTTCCATTCCTCCAGTTTTAGTATGAACGTGTGGAGTCCCCCATATCAATCCGCCATTCTTTGGACACTATCGTCTGCAAATATTTGAATTCGTCCCGGTGAAAATGCTTTCAGCAACAAATGCCGATTCGGTTTTCGCTTGTGTTGGAAAGGGTTTTCGGGTGGTGCTCTGCGAAGGCTGTTTACACGAACTGGGATCCGTTAGTGTGAAACGATTGGAACAACAGATTGGATTGATGAAGAAACGGTGTCTAATGGATTTATGACTACGACTAAACTAATATTGAACATTGGCTTTTCATACTCTTGTTATTTGATTGCTTCGCCTCGATTTGCTTTGCTCCGTTTTGATTTGTTTACGAAATCGGTAAGTGAATGGAGGAACTGTGCTGGGTACGGATTGACTGCTATTATAGTCATGGGAAGTTTGGTATCCAAGTACTAGTGTTGGATTTGTGTTTCAGTGTAAGGAGGTAATATGGCTGAAAATCAACCACTCAACATGTTTGCTTCCATCAAATAGAAGTGTGAAAATAATATGCTTGCGGATTGAGTACTTAATGTTTTCGTTTAGACTGAACAGCGAATTGTTTATCTTTTTTTAATTATTTGGTACTAAAGGCTTTTCATCTAGTTGCTGTGGGGGAAGAAACTTAGGATTTCAGTCTAAGCAGTACCTCTTCTGAATTCCTCTGAAAAGAGCTTCGTAATGTATACATGTAGTTGCTAGAAGAATTCGTCAACAAGAAGAAATTTCGATGTTTTTGGTTCCGGGTTGATGTACAGTAAATACATTTTCGATTAAGCGGTAAGGTTGCTTCTTGTACATAGAGAAACATTCGATATTTTCATAGAAAATATGGAGAAAATCTTCCGAAAGAATATCCAGTCTGAAGCATGTCTGCAATTGATCGTAAAGAAATAAGAATGCCAAAATTCACCAATATTATCTCATCTCCCCCAAAATGTTTGCTGATGACCCCTGCACTCCATGCTTATTTCTATAACGCTGAAAATCAGTTGCGACTAGGTCATCTAATTTGGAAAATCTAGTAAAATCTGTGGTGACCACGGCTTTGCAACATGTGTAATATTTCTTTCGCTTTGTCCAGGTACAATCTGACGAGATGGTGCATCTGCTAATATGTGGCATTTTTTTCATTATGTCACGTTTTAACACCTTTTGGCTTTTCTAATATACTCCTTCCGATTCCCTAATTTTAGCCCCGCATTAACTTATAGATTTCGTAGCCTAGATAACAACGAAATCTATGGGCGATACCATGATAGTCAGGTTATGGATAAGGTCCGGCTCAATTGGTTATGGTGGGCGGGTCATTTAATTCGTATGTATGAGGATGATCCAGCCCGAAAAGTCTATAAGGGCAATCTCTATCGTAGAAAAAGAAGACGAAGCAAACCCTGCTTGAGATGGAGCGATGATGTTGGTCAGGACGTCAAACAGTTTTTAGGGATATCGAATTGGTGGACTTCGACGTAAAACTGGGATGTCTATAGTTCCTTATTAATCAATCAATCAATCAATCAATTTAATTTTCACTTTCATTATTTTGTACTAATTCCACAACCCTGTACGGGGTGAAGCGCGACGGAGAGACGGGTTTGAGAGTGGGGGCTCTGGCTCCTTTAGTAGCAGATGTGGTTGGTGGTATCGTTCGGCAGAGGAGTATGGGAGGTGTTGTGAATGCAATCGGGACTACTGGAAATATGTCGTCAATCAGATGGGTTCATCAGAATACCATCCTATTGCGGACTCTGCATAAACCCAACCAAAGTGGAACTGGTGCTATTCACCATCAAGACGAGGGTACCTGAATTCCACGTACCTCGGCTGAATGAACAAAGATTGGTTCCTTAATTCTGATTAAAAGCTAAATTGGAGATTGAACATAGAACTCAGTTCTAAGAAGGCCTATATAGCCTTCATTCCTGCAGGGAAACTTTAGCAAAGGAATGGGGTCTCCGACTAAGGATGGTTCTCTGGATGTACACAACTGCGGTGCTCACGTGGCGTCGTAACGCACGGTTCTATTGTATGGTAGCAGGCAAAAATACGATAAAACCAAACTTAATAGAACTAAAAAAATTGCGTCTACACGTGCTACCGGAGCTATGCAGTCCTGCATGACAGGTGCTTTCAATGTACTCATGCATCTCCTACACTTAGGTCTCCACATAAATACCTTGTAGCATGCAGTGCCGTCAAACATCGAAACTCTCGACATTCATTTCACAAGAAACTTTACTCTGGACTTTCCAACTAGGGCAGAGTTGAAAACATAGTATTTTTCACCGAAAGATCAAAGGTGGTCGGAGGAGTGTGGTTTTCTTGAATACACACAGTTTATCCAAATCGTATTGTCTCTCAGATTTCACCAGTGTATTCCTAGCGGAAGTACTGGCGATAATGCCTGTTGATGGCTGGGACATGGTCCGAGCATAACATAGCCATTCTGACCGTCAGCCAAGCGGCCATTAAGGCCTTGTACTCAGCGAGGCTGGTGGGGCAGTGCAGAAACACACTGAACAGTCTGGGCGGCACGGTCAAGGTCACCCTCTTCTGGGTTCCCGGTCATAGGAACATAGATGGGAAATGAAGGAGCTGATGGATTGGCCCGGCTGGGCACTGCCTGTGCCAAACCAATGAAGATTTGGCCCGCTTATAACAAGCACTTTCTTTGCGATTGCCCACCTCTAGCTAGAATCAGGCTTCGATCACTGGATAAACCATTCTTTGCGGACCTCAGGGGGATTTCTAGCGGCAGGGTGGAAGAGCGGCTTTCCTTTGTGAATGCTATGGACTGCCTCTGAAGATTTGAACCGGCTAGACTCTGCCTCCCTGCCCCCATAGCAGCAGTGGAGATTTCGGGCTGCCATTGAACAGTGTTCTCAGGGTTCAATACGTAGACAGTCAAACATTCTTAGCATTTCGACGCGTTCCATTCGTCGAATGTTAAAGAACATCTTCATATGCATCCTTACAAAATGATAGCCGTCCATGAATTGCTGCACATGATTATAAAGCCAGACAACTTGCCTGTGAAAATGAGTTTGCGGCGCTCCCGTGGACTGCCCTCATTTTCTTTTCGGGCAAGGGATATTTCCGCTGAATGCATGTATCAATAAATAAACATGCACTATTGGAGTGGAAGAAACCCGAAGGAACTCCACCAGAAGCCTACACACTCCAACAGGGTTACAATGTATTGTGCCCTTTCAAAAAATGAGATCATCGTCCTTTCTTTTTTTGAAGAAGACAACCGAACCATTCCCATCAATTCGGCTCGGTTCATGACGACAATCCAGGATTTTTTCTTGCCTGAATTGGATGAGTTTGAACTAGAAAACGTTTGGCTTCTGCAGAATGGGGTCATAACAAATACAGCAAGGATTGGCATGGACTTTTTGAGAGCAAAAGTTCTTCGGGCGCCTTATCACTTTAAGAGCAGATTTAAACTGGCAAGAGCGCTTGCCTGATTTGGTTCCCTGCGATTTTTTCAATAAGGATACCTCAAATCGAAAATTTGCAATGACCGCACTAGGGCAATGGTCAAAGGTCTGAGGCTACAAAAACTTGAGAGAAAACAACTGCACTGTATACGGGGGGAGAGAGTACATTTAAGTGACACTCTATTTAAAAATTTGTAAATTTAAATTTCCATTGTTATAAAATGAGGGGAAAATAGAAAATCTTGAAAATCTTCAGTGTTTGTGATTTATTTAGTTTCGTTATCTCTCCGTCTGTGTTGCTCCACCATGCACCTTTCCCCAAAGCTGTTAAATATATTTCTATTTAAAAATTTGTTTTTTAACATAAAAATTCCCTAATATTGCAAAATGAACTTTGATCGGACAAAGTCAATGTGACCGGCCAAATTCAACGTTGATTTTTATCACTTCCGCATAAGTTTGCCCAAGTTGCATATTATTGCATGCAAGCCTAATGTTTCTGTTTCTGGCTGGGGCGAATAGAGATTTGGTGTAAATTTGAAAATCAAAGTGTTCCAACGAGAGCATCTCGTAGAATAATTCCTTTAGATTAATTCGATTAGATCTTTGGGGAATAAACGGACGCAAGGGGCACAGAGAATTGCAAGAGTTATTGGGAGAACTGAATTCAGTTTTTAAATATATCATCGTTTGGTAGAAGAAATGAAGCTATCTTCAAACGTAGAGTAAACTGGAAAGTCCCAGAGAATTGCGCGCGGGATATACTGACGTTTCCTACACTGACAGCTTAAAGACAAAACAGCGTCATGGTGTAGGAGTCTGACTTTCGAATAAAAACCAGAAGCGGGAGGGGAAGTCGTTTTTTGGAACAATGTGCACCGATCTTTCAGGATGAAATGTATCTGACCCAAAGGGTGATCGCACGGGTGATTGACGAACGGTTAAAGGGCAGCCAGTGATAGTCGAGCTGCACCGACGGCGTAGAGTAGGTTTTGATCACCTCAGAGGTCGTCTAGGTATAAATAAACTAGAATCCACGAAACATTTTCTATGTACTATGTACTAATACTCCGCCTTATGGATGCATCAAACATCAGATCTAGGGTGCTGATGTGCGCCAGTTGCAGTGGGGGCTATCACGTCCGCTAACCGGAATTCTGCGATACATAAACTTTTCTGGGATATTTCGTTAAGAGGAGAAGTCGAACACAATGAACCACTACGGCCTGAGCGCATAGACGCTATGCTCAATGTTTCGTCACCGAACCTATCCTACGGTTGGTGGAATAATAGAGAACTGCAATTGGCGAACGAGAAACAAAAAAATACTTCCGAAAGAGGTTGTAAAACTCCAAAACCAACAAGTGCAAGCTCACACCGGAGCGTCAGCGAATGGGAACCCCAAACGCCACTAAACATGGATATGGCTATGGAGTTTGTCATAGAAGGAAGCAAGTCGAGATGCTGGAGGACGGAAAAAGGCATTCCATTCATCAACCAAGGGAGGGAGGGATGCAATTGTGAACATTAGAGCTCTCTATAACGGAGATTGAATGTCGTGATGAGAAGGCTAAAAGAAGAAGAATAACTTCTCGCCCACAACTCCCGGATTAAACGCTTCCGTGGTGATGAGGAAGAATATTTCGAATGGAGATTCTCCGAACCCGAGACACAAGCAGAAAGTAACACCGAAACCGCGTATAGAGAATGCAAATGTTGCAGACCAGAAACGAGTAGACGATAGAGAAGAAGTTTGGACAAAAGTTACCAAGAAACTAATGGCGAATAATAGCAAAGAACTTAAAAAACCGAGGCTGGGTACTTTTTCGTTAAGAAAACGCCGAAAAAATCGTATGCGGATACTGCACAGTGTCAAAACCGACACAAAATTGGAGGAAATGGACAAAATGGTGTCCAAAATTAGAAGGACTAAGAACGAGTATCTATTGCTTAAACTAAGTGAAACAAAAGAAAAATGAGCTGAGTTTAGGACGAATATCGGAGAAGCCCTGGGCAGATAAGCAGAGGTTAAAAACCTAACTCATCGTATTATCATCAAATGTAAAGACATCGATGAAATTACTACCAAGGAGGACATAGTCACGGATGTGAAGAATTCCAGACAATGGTAGACAATGTAGCGACAGATGCAAACACTAATTATCGACAGTGTCTTCAATGCGTAGGCAAGAGAGTGGGGTAGCAAGCATACTAACGTCAGAGGTTGTAGGCTACTGGGAAAGTTTTTGAAATTAAAAATTGCAAATAACGGTGAGGCAAACACATATCGTAAAGCCGTTGTGGGTTCGATCAGTGACATCACTTTGGCCGGCTTTTACCTTCTGCCTAAGATGAGGTGGTGGGTTAGCGAAGAATTCACCCTTAGTGATCATTAGGCGGTAGTGCCTAAAATCAAAGAGCTCAGAATCGCCCAGCAGACGAAGCTCACAATGCTACTAGCGGAGTGAGGAAATAAAGACGCTGAGGCTGCAGCAAGCTCGAAAAGTCGCCCAACATTCGAGGAGAAGATTTGATTTCCAGGAGCTGCTCTCCATATTTAAGCAATTGAGGCACGATTTGCAGAAAGCGGATAAACCAAGCAAAAACAGAAGCTTTAAAAACCTCTCCATAGAGACTGACATAAAACCATTAGGCACAACCTGATGGTGGTGGTGATGTCCAAAATTAAGGGGAAGAAATCACCGAAAGTAACATGTGCGGTAATGCTGACATCAATAGTGAAGACACTGTTCCCGCAAAGATCGAACACAGTCATCGAAACAATCGGTGCAGTTGATTTAGAGGTCCTACCGCGTATCACCAAAGATGAGCTCCTCCACGTATGCAAGAAAATAAAGGACAAGTAAGCACCGCAACCTGAGGGTCTTTCCAATAAAGCAGTGAAAGTTGCCGGCCACACAAGACCAGATATGTTTATACATGCAATCCAGAAATGCCTCGACGAAGAAATATTTCCAAAAAAATGGAAGTAGCAGCGTTTGGTTTTGTTGTCAAAAGGAAACAAACAATTTGCTGAACGTTCATCATATCGAAGGTAATGGGGGGAATAATTGTCAACAGATTGCGCGAAATAGCTGAATATGAATGGGCTCTTTCCGATATGTAGTTTGGATTCTGGAAGTGTCGCTCTACCGTCGATGTAATAATGGTGGTAGACACCGCCACCACTGCCATAAAAGGCGATGGGAGTCAAAAGAGCACTGCGCAATGGTCGTGTTGAACGTGAAGAATGCTGCGTGCCAAATACGTCTGCACACATATGCGCCATCGCTGGCGGTTACCTGAAATTCTGAAAATAGTGGGAGTAAGTTGCTCTCCATTTATTCCTGTCCGACATCAAGTGGATGCGGACTTACGACTCCTCAATCCCTAAACAAAATGCATTTTCAGATTTTAGGCAGGGTAGTAAAAGCGGATCTAGCGCTGTTAAGGCGTCAGGCAACATCCGATTCGACACCACCGTCGGTAGAATCCACAACCCCTAGATATACAAATTGATCAACACCTTCGATGTTGTGTCCATTAGTGCAGATAGGGGGAACGTGGTGGCCCGTCAGACTAGGTACCTTGGTTTTGCTAGTGTCTCTCTCCAGTCCAACTCTGCTTGCCTCTCTTTCCAAATCTAAAGTCATTTGACCAAGGTTTATGATGCATTGAGAACGGTGAGAGAGCAAACAGATATCATCAGTTTAATCGAAGTTTCTAGCGGAAGATGTCATTGTCCATTGAATTCCTCCACGTTCTCCGCACAAAGAAGCATGTAGAACGGCACCAATAACAAAAAGAAATGATATCGGTGACAGGATGCAACCCTGGCAAACTCTGTTTGGTACTTCAAAATCTTTCGAGGTTTGTGTGATATTTACTGCCATCAGTAATAGTTGATAGCTATTAGGTTGTCGGGAATGCCTCTTCTGCCTAGAGTACTTCAGATATACTTCCTGTTTACGCTATCGAAAGCTGTCTAGAAATCTATGAATAGCAGGTGCATCTAAGCTCTGCGCATTGTTCCAAAATGATTCATACGGTATTGATTGGATCAATGCAGGAGGATCCCGAGCGGAAACCAGCCTGCTCTTTGTGGATGAAGCGTTCCGGGATTATTTTAACTATCTTCGCAACGGAAGGTAACAAGTACCCATCCTCACTCAAAATAAGTGCCCTTTTTTGGAACCTTAACGATCATACCGTTCTTCCACTTTCTCGGATTCCCAAGATTTCCATACGAATGGAAGCAACAGATCTGCAGTAATGCAGGTGCAGCGATAAATAACTGCTGGGAGACCGCCAAGCCCAGCGGCTTTACTTCGTTTGAGAGAATTGATGGCCGAAATAATTTCTCTTTTGCTTGCAGGACCAGCCCATATTTGCATGTTACTGTGACTAGCCATTTCAACCCCAAGAGGAGAAAACTCACCGGATGTAATACGATTAAGAAAGATGGTGAAGCGTCCTTTCTACCTTTCTCTTCCTCATCGTGGATGAGAAGTCGACCGTTAACGGTAATGAATTTGAGAGGCTACAGAGCTGTCCATCAAGCCATTACAAAATTTGAAAAGGACATATGGGTCAGTCAAAGATCTACAGGATTGGAGAGATGTCAGGTTAAGGAAAGCCAGACGTGTTGGAAATGCATACGATCGAAGTTTGGTGTGAAGCAAGGAGTGGTCAATAGAATCGAAAGTTTTGTAGAAGAGAGTAAGTGAGTGAGACTTCGCAACAAAGTTGGTGAATTCCAACAAATTGGACACATTTTTTAAGAAGAGATTCGGAATGCCATCGGGACCGCAACTGCCACTAACGAAGTTTCTAAGAAGGGGTTTGACAATAGAAGGATTCAAAAGAGAGCTAAGATGAATTGTTGAAACTAAAAAATGGAGCGAAATGACCGCAAAGAAGATTACAAGCTAATTTAGAGGAATAAGAAGTATGACCCACCCGGAAAGTCTATAAGGGCAATATCTATGGTAGGAAAAGAAGACGAGGTAGACCCTGCCTAAGATGGAGCGATGGCGTGGGCCAGGACGCCAGACAGCTTTTAGGGATATCGAATTGGTGGACCTCGGCGCAAAACCGGGATGTCTGGAGTTCCTTATTAAGGCAGGCCTAGACCGGATACCGGTTGTTGCGCCGTTGATGATGATGATGATGATGAAGAAGTATGATCATCCCGTTTTATATAAACAGCGCGAGAAGTGCGCGAAGTATGTAAATTACGGACGTGTGACGAGGTTGAATTCTCATCACTCGAGTCAGCCTTCGATTGTATTTAAATATTTGGAATTTGCATTTTTGATCAGAATTTTCGCAGAAGAATGTAGAGTTACAAACTTTGCCCTGTTTTCGGAATTACCGGAATGTTTAAACCTCGACGCGCTTTGTGTTTCTCACGAAGAGTTTTATAGTTCTCTACAGTGAACCATACTTACGGAAGCTAAAATAAGAGAGGGAAACGAAACAGGGAAGAAGGTTTTCTAAAAAGTAATAAAATACTAAAATAGTTTGGCTGAATGATAGATTTTCAAATGCATCATTCCCATCAACTGCTTTAAGGAAATCATTCAGAGCTCGGAAATCAGGCTAGTGTAAACTGAATTTGGGCGCTTTACGAAGCAACAGTGTAGAGCGATTAACACGGAAATCAACAAGCGGATGGTGAGCATCAGTTTTAAGGTAAGGCGAATCGCTAGAAAGCAACAGGAATCGATTGTCAGGAATGTTGGTCAATATCAAATTCAGAACGTGGTTATTGTGATTGAATTGCATTGAATTGAGAAGCGGAATAAAAATTCATGAACGCGCTCAGAGCTAAGTGCAAAGGGTTCAAATTATTGGGGTGGATGGGAACACCGGGGGAATTTGGCCATTCAATGGAAGGAAAATCGAAACCCCCGCAAAAAAAGGAAAGGTTAATCAAGATATTTGACTAACCCGACATCCGAAAGTACATCGAAAAATTCCCCGATATGATAGGCTGGATACGAACGAGGATGATAGATGCATGATATTATAAACTGAACACTTTTTGGAGGAGAAATTAGGGCAATGCGGTATACATTTCTGAAATCATTGCATTCTGCGGCATCTTCCGCTTCTCTGACTAGCACAAAATCAAATTCTCTCTTGTCACGGTATACACTACGCTGAACTTCTCGGGATTTCGCTGGGTATTGGAGTTCGAGTGCGTCACGCCCGCTAGTTGCAGCTGTCAATAAAGTCTCCAGTCCCTTCCGTTCATCGATCCGCCTCACAAATCCGTAGCCAGCCTGATCTTATGACGTCCCCTCGGGACATGGGCGACGAGCTGGCTAGCACAAGAGAAAAGAGCATTTTTGGAGGGGGCCTAATGCTCATCGATATTCTCGGGTGGGTTACTTGATATATCTGCCGTCTGATCGGCAACATAACTCTCCCACTGTTCAGCAACAGCAGGGTCATACAAGGGACGATGTTGAACTTAAAGGGTTGTAGCTCTCCAACCCTGCGAGGAGTGATGGACGCAAGAGGCAAGTGAACGTTAGCGACCATCAGATGGTTATCCCTTTCGAGATCAGTATCAGCGCCTCTCTTATTGCGCTCATCTTGGAGACAACTCCTAAATCTACTGCTGGCCGGAAAGTGGTCGATCTGATTGCTCGTAAAGTATCGATAAGTTGAAACTCAACTGACCCTATGGCAGGCTCTGTGGTCGAACAATGGGCTGCCAATGACGACGCGGTGGAAGTTGCAGAAATCTACAAACCTCCCATCATTATCTTTGGGGTTGCCAAGACCGTGTTTCCTCATCGCATGTCCGAGGAAGGTGCTGTTAGATCCCTCATCACAATCACAATGTGGTCTTTAGGAAGCCTCCCATGAACTGCGTTTAATTGGAATTCTGGCTCAAGTTGGAGAAAGCCAAAATCGAAGCAGTTATTGAAGGGCGTGCGTACGGTTCAAAAACCAAGCATAGTCCGTTTTTGAGAGACAAGGGTCGTTGGCGTGAGGTCTTTCCTTATCCGCGGCACTTTTGACGTTTCGGTAGCAATGAAATTTCCAAATTTACAGGAACTAGCCCACAAATTTCTGTTCCCTTTAGTCGGCTTTTACACCAAGCATGGAAGATTTTGAGTGTATTCTTAAGCCCCAACTCACAGAGGATTTTTCGTAACAAAGCGTACTAATCAAATTATCTAAAATTCTTTCTCGTATTCTGTGTGGATTTCTCATTTTTTAATAGTATATATTTTTATGTATTTTAGTCAGTTCACTATAGCGATGAAGGACGATTGAAATAGCTACGGCGAGCTAATTTCCATTTCTATCACTACTGTGGCGCGTTCTATTCTTGGTGCTATAACTTTAGAAATGTTTGAATTTCAATCTGAGATTTTGAATGTACATTTTCAATATGTTATATTTTCGAAATATGTAAAGAAAAAAAACGCCTGCGTCTCCAATGAAGGTTCGTTGCTTTATTAACCTTCATGCAAGGTATGAAAATCATCAGTGGACCAGGCGCCCATGAAAGGGCGCGTTAAACCCAGCAGAACCGTGACCTGAAAAACGGACTAAAGAAGGCTGAATTCATCGTAGACCGGCGCAAGAAGGGGCTTTAGATATCATGGATGACAACAACATCCTTTATGGGCCTAGCATCGCGAATTCAGTGTGAGCTAAGCCGATAAAACTCGCTTATGAACGTTTTATTCCAATTTTTTTAGTGTTTAAAACTGCAAAGCGTTTTTTCTACAACTCATAACCCCAAACTTACTGCACCGATTGAAATGTCGGAAAACCCTCCGAACGTTACCTGGGCAAAGTGATCATCAAATGAAAGAATTTTGAATAAATGTCAGGCGATTACGGTTTCTTGCCAGGCCGGAGGTATATCGTCAGACGCTGTCTCACCTCTGCCCTGGGAGCAGCGTGACCGAAGCATATTGAGCGCAAATCCGCCAATTATATTGACCAAAGCTTGGCCAGACCTGAAAATATTTTTTTGATAATTGTGGGGTCCTAAGTCCACATCAACTTGATGCCGGACCGGACCAAGTGGGAAGCAACTTACTCCCCCTTTTTTTGGTCCACGGACCCCTCGTTTAGGGCGATTTTAGATGATCCAGAACCGAGTTATGAGGGGCACCGCAATTCAACTTTTTTCCGAGACAGTTACGGATAATTGCTGCCATTGTTTTATTTTTCAATACTTCTTTATGCAAATTTTACGCAATATTCTTCGAAAACCTTACGTTAATGTACCATTTGTTTTAATAAATTGATTTTAACTTTGTCGTCAGAAAAAATTCACAAAATTGTGCTTTTTTTGCAGGAATCAAATTTTTAAGCACTCTGTATTTCAATAGGAAGTGAGATCTATTTCAATTCTCCTAATAGTAGTATACAGTGATGGCATTCCAGTGCGATACCAACTTAGGAATTATATTTACAAACCACTTCATACAAATTTTACTGGAGTCCCCTCAACAATTGTTCTCAAAATTAGTTTGAGTTAGAATGAATAAAGAAATCACTGAACTCAAGAAAACCTTCTGCTTTGCTAATTGCTTATTAGGTCATAACATATTGAATAAGGATTTAAAAAACCGCGCCTTCCGAAATTCAGACTAGGAATCAACAAAGGTGAAATATCTATTTTGCTCATTGTAACAGAAGAGATGAATTTCTTTTCTGTATTCGCAAAGCAACGCCAGATCACCAATTCATCCATTGCTAAAATCCCACCACAATCCAGTAAAAACATCGCAGCGTGAGGTAAATAAACAAAATCAGGACACAATCATCATTGGAATCGCTGAAACCTTGAACAAAGTTTATCAACGCAATTTTCGGTAATAAAAAGGAGGCCTTTCGCAAAATCAAATCGAGAGATCCCAAAAATCACATTTGATCCATTCGATGAATCACTGAGGGACCCTTCATGGAAAATTCACTTCAGCGAAACGAAAAACAGCCACATTACTTTCACTTTAAACAGCTCTCATATTAAATTCAAAATCCTAAAGTGACAGTCAAAGATACTTTGATCTGTACTTTAATGACTTTCATATATGCAAACGATATTTAACTTGAAACAAACAGAATTCATTGGTTAATCAAGAAAATTGATTTGTTTAACCAAAATCAGTCAAAGATTCCCTGCACAGTGGCAGACGCATCTAAAAGATATAGTACATCCGCATACAATTCCTATGCTCAAACGCAAACAGATCAAATTCTATCATTGTAAATAATTAATGACTCTTAGCTTTCTAGATTTCTGTTAATTGTATCTTAAGGAGAAAAAGATAGTAGTGGAGTTCTTTAAACTAACTGAAGGCGGCTATCAACCAAATTTAAATTTCAATCATCCAAGACCTAAGTTCGAACCCCTTAAGCAAGATCTATCTCCAAATTAAATGTTCCCAGCGATTCTCGGTGCAAAAAGTAACTTTCTTGCAAAAAATCTCATCTTTAAACACCCGAAAACATTCCCGAGCGTATGTTTTAAAGTTTCCCTGCTCAGACCGGCACAGAACATGGCGCTGTCGTATCGATTTTTTTCGAGCATTTGCTCGGGCACAGACAAAAAGATGACAATAACACGCCCGGAAAAATGTTCATCTCGAAAAGAAAAGAAGACGAGGTCCCGCAAGTAATCAGAAAAAAGTTTGCAGGAATCAAAGGAAGAAGACAAAATCTTGGACTGAAACGCTCCACTCGCTCCACTGACGCGTTTTTCCAACATCATTTCCTCTCCTTGTTAAGTTTTCTCCAGGAAAAAGTTCTTTTGTTGTTCTCCCGACAAGCCCTCAAGACACAATGCACAAGAAAAAGGACCAAGAAAAACCCAGAACGCAACTCATTCGACAACGTATAAAATGTGTAAGAACAATGGAAAATAGGGGAAAGCACCGTCGTTTGTGCCGCGCAAATAAAAGAAAAGGAACGGGAAGTCCAAAACTCGAGAAAATGCCGCAGGAGAAAAGCGGGGCTTCCCCGATTTGCACGGAGCGAGGAGATGTTCTGCAGCAAGGCTTAGCGACAGCTGACATTTTCACCAGGATCCGAATAAAAGCATTTTCCCACAAAGTGCATGGAAAACTCCTCGCATTTTCGCGTTGCACATTTGATTCATTTGTGTGTGTGTGAACGTGATTCTAATTAGTGGCGTGCTTGGATTCCGACCAAATTCAATGCTTTCTTATTGGACTCGAGTGGGAACGGTGCATCGAGTGCAATGGCGCCGATAGAACGAGAGAACTGTTTAGTCGAGAAGGGGCGCGGTTTCGTTCAAAGGCGGTGCCTTCACCGAACTTCTGACCGGTTTCTTCACTTCCCCTGTTTGAACCGGTTCGATTCGATGGCTCTCAAACTGTTCCTGAGGAGATGCATTTCATTCAAATCTTGGGACATGCTCAGAGGAAAAGTGTTGTCAGAATGGAAACTGTGTACAATATGAAAACGTCTTCCTATCGAGAGCAACTGAATTCAAACGATTCGACCATCAGAGATGATTTTCATTCAGTTCGGAGTGAAGCGAGTAAACTTACTGCTTGCATTAAATTGGTACGTGTGATATATTTAAGATGTTACATAGATTTACATGGAGAGAAAAGTTTTGAACTGATTGTTTCGAGGAAATCTTGAGCTTTCCGCAAAATATCTTCAATGCAACTCGATTCGTCAAACCGTTTCCTCAGGAGTACAGCTTGGTAGCGATAAATATGCCTTCGATTGGACCACGCTTCTAGATTTCGCAAAGCCCTTTTATAAAGTCTACAAACTTGTTATTTATGGGTTAAAACCGCAGAAGGAAATCAATCATAAAAACTTTATTTAATTATATAATTTAAATAACCTTATTACATAAAGTAGATGAAACTAATAACTTCCTATATTCTCTTTTCTTAATTGACATGTCAAAATTCAATTATTTTTTCGACCTAATCCAGGCCTACTCCGCCAGGGAGAACACCGATGGTGGCAACTGTCAATCGAATTGACAACATTCGAAATAAATTTCGAATGTTGTTAACCCCGCTGCGCCACAATTGCATTAATTCAGGATCCAACCGTAAACTTTTTAAAATTGGAAAACGAACGAAAACATTTTATTGTGGACTTAGACGGAAATACTATAATTTATACCGGCGGTTTTTAGAAATCTACCTTCCTGCAAATATATCCCGCCATTTATCCATAACTTTTTCGGTTTCATTGATTAATTTAATTGGAAGGAATTCCAAGAAGAAACAAGCAGGTATCTTTTCAAATCGAATTTCTGAACTGTGACATGGTTTTATGTGGTTTCTGCAACATACTGCCTGTCAACCGAAACTTTCATAATAGACTTATTCCAAAAGAATTACAAACGGTTCTCCCCACGAGAACAAGGAATTTAGGTTCGTTTTGCTAAGCAACGTACGATTTTGCACTTCACTTCGCGTTTGAGTACCTCATCATCAACGGCACAACAACCGGTATCCGGTCTAGGCCGCCCTAATAAGGACCTTCAGACATCCCGGTTTTGCGCCAAGGTCCTGGCCTAGGCCATCCTTCCATCTCAGGCAGGGTTTGCCTCGTCTTCTGTTTCTACCATAGATATCTTTAGCATGGGTTAATGAACGATCTGGTGTTATTGGTTGCTTCCATATTGAACCAACTCGGCTGTAATTTCGTCTCTTTTTAAACCGACAAATTGACTGTTTCTTCTATACTTGGTGGTGGCAGTATTTGTCCATCGTCTTCAGTTGTCGGGACCTCCAACTCGCCGATATTCTGATTGTTGAGCAGTTCTGCAAATTACTCAACCCATCGTTTCAATATGCCCATTCTGTTGGAAATCAGATTTCCCTCTTTGTCTCGGCAGGATGAGCATCAAGGTGTGTAAGGCTTCAACCTACTAACTTGTGGGTAGAACTTTCGAGTCCGGTGCAGTTCCTCTCTATACTTTTCGAGTTCACAAACCTATTGGTTCGCTCAGGCTTCCTTTTTCCGTCTGTGAAGTCGTTTCTCCGTTCGCTGGAGTTTGTGATAAGTCTCCGCGTGTGCCCGCGTCCTCTGAGAATGCAACATTACTCGGCATGCAACATTCTTGCGGTCCGTTGCTAGCATACATTCATCGTTAAACCAGCCGCTCCCACTCCTTTTGCGGCTGGGACCAATTATGTTCGTGACCGTATCAATAACAATGTTCTGCAGGTGGTTGTAAAGATCATTTGTTGATGCTTCATCTCCAGGACATCTGTTAGCTGCGGTTATTGCGGCATCCATTTTGTCCTTATAGGTGTTGCGGAGGGCTGTGCTGTGGATGGCTTCAGTGTTAACTCTCACCTGAATGTCAGAGGTCTGGGATTGTCTGGGCGGTATTGTTATTCGAGCTCGGAGCGCTGTGCTAAAGAGATAGTGATCTGAGTCTATATTGACCCCCTATATGTTCTGACATTCTTCAAGACTGAGAGGTGGCCGCGTCCGATGAACACCTGGTAAATTTGGTTGAAATCTAGAGAAGCCCACGTTTGTTTGTTGAATGTACGGGCTCCATCCCTCTTAGGCTGTTAAAATCCCCAAGTATGATTTTGATATCATACCTGGGACAGGCTTTGAGGGTTCGTTCTACTGCCTCGTAGAAGGTATCCTTCTCCGACATTACAATCTCCTCTGTAGAGGCGTGAACGTTAATGAGGCTTATATTTCTAAATTTGTCTCCCAAGCACACAGTGTAAAGCCGTTCGCTTATATTTTCAAAGACGATAACAGCAGGTTTCATTTTTTGCTGACTTAGAAACCTACTCCGAGCACATGGTTTATTAGGTAGCCACGATAATAAATCGTGTAGTGGCTTTTCTCTAGGAAACTGGTCCCTGTCCAACGCATCTCCCGCAACGCTATTACGACAGTCCTATATTGGGACAGTTTATCCAGCTAGCTGCTTGGCAGCTCCATCTCTGCACAGGAAGCGCAGTTGATTTTTCCCGATTTTAAATGCAAATGGATTTAACAATTTTGGGGAAAGTACAAGGTGGTGGGACAAAATTATGAAAATTGAACTGACCACCTGAATCAATGATCATCTCTATACAGGGAGGTCACGTTCCATGAGAAAATGCGTAAATCGTTATTCTGTTGTCGTTGCTGGGTTCGTCGTTGTGTTAACAGTCCAGTCCGAGGTTCCTGTTGTCGCTTCGTAACAAGTTGTTTTCCGTGTAGGACGGTTTATTTGTAGTTTTCCGTCAGGCCTACCCATCCCCCCACCTGGAGGACTACCAACCAAATTTGAAATGAATCATTACAAATTAAACTATGCAATGTTAGTTGGTAATTTATTGCAACCAGCGAATCGCTTAACTTTTAAGAGGGGACACTTGAGAATAAATTGAATTTCCAACATTGAAATTTTGTATCCATCGGACGATATCTTAATTTGTTATGCACCAAAAATGGTCTGTCACGGTCAACTACTTCTTCTAAAGTAATTTAAGTATATAAAAGTAATTATGAATTAATTGCGTTGATTTTGTTCTAACCTCCCCAGGAAGGCGTTCATCCTCCCATTTATTTATGGTTCCCCCCATTATATTGGAAGTGTTAAGTTGGCGTAGGCCACCATATCATCTGGCCCTCCATGAAGAGGAAAGGAAGACGGGGGCTACTCGTCGTGTAGATGCCTGAATCGGATCATGGCTAGTCCTTCCCCGTCCATCCTGCGCCCCTTAAGTTTTTGTGATTTAGTCCCCCCCCCCTTATTAGGCCATTTGGCCGTTTAGCTCCTTTGCGATTGAAATTCGGTGGTATCAATCCGCCGCGAGACTTCGCGTCTCTGTTAGAGTAATTTAGTTTTTTTTTACTATTGAGGCACGTGATAAAATCTCTATGTCCTGACAGGAAAGTAAAATTTGAGAACCAAGAACCTCGGTCCTCATCTCGCTGAACTGCTAGCATTCGGACTAGCTCCAGCACGTGCGTCCGGTTCCTCATATTATCTTAGGCCGTCGGCGTTCAGGACTGGCAAATTTGTTGGAAGAGTTTGGTTGGTTAACAGCCTTGGTGCCAAGGTGATGCGACACCGTATTCTCTTCGTAACACAGTTGATTTTACCGCAATCACTGTGGCCCAGAAGGATGACACAATTCTTCAGAGCCAGCATCGGAGTCCAAGTAAAAGTTCAAAGAGTTTTGAACCTTCGGCTCACATTCCTCTATCTACTGCGAGATCTCCGAAAAGGCCATATATTCCGGCCGCTTTCCGTAAGGAAGTGTTTCGGTCTACGCACGATCCTGTGCACCCTGGCATTCGGAAACGTCAAAGTGTCTGGAGCTGACCCAAATATGATTCAATTCGACGATTGCTCTGTCGATCAGGATTCTTCCTCCTCAAATTGGTCCTTCGAGCCATTGAAAATAACAAACTAACTCTGTTGCTTATCAAATCCTTCTCCACACTGAGAGTCTCCTCATTAAATAGCAAAGCATAAATTAGGGCGGAAACAAGCGGAAACCGTAAATGAGGTGAAAAATCTGGAGAAAAGCTATCGGAAGGACAGAGTAAGGCATAAAAACAAGGAATACTTCAACAGGAAGCTCGAAAAACGGGAAGAGCTGCCCTTAAAATACCATATCATCCACCAGAAACTGTGCTGAATGCTGGAAGCAGATGACCCCTACTTAGAAATTCAAATAGAGCTGGAAATGAAAACTAACAACTTAAAAGCAATGATCATCAAGGATAAGGAAGAACTAATTGCACGTACATCAGCCAGTATAACCAAATATACGAATATCGAAATATGCCGCACCAATCTAATTTGAACGGGGATGGTTTGTATATTAGGCAACAGCGTACACATCTCATGAGCTATTAAGGTTGCTACCTATTCAGATCCCGGTTTTCACAGGACTTAGCAAGGAATGGAGCCAGTTCATAGAAATATTCACTCGAACCACACACTAGGTAAATTTCAAAGAATGCAATACCTACTTGGGCACTTGCGAGGCTCCGCAAAGGAAGTGGTGTCTCATTTGAGTGACAGCAATTATGAAGCTGACCGACAACTACGACAACCTTTAAGGCGAACTCCGGAAACATGATTGTATACCGCGTTAGGAAACGTCCATTTCCCCAATTTGAAATAATTTATTTGGTGGACTTAAAAAAAGACAGAATTCGGATATTATAATTATGTGTATAACTTTTGGGAGCCCACTTTCAAACCCACTGAACAAGGTAGCCTGTAGTTGTTGAAATACCTCTCTGGGTAAATAAAATAAATCAATGAACTTAAGAAACAAATTTTCTATTTTCTAAAAATTGAAAAAATGTGGTTTTCCCAAAATATTTCTCTTAAAATATTGTTCAGGTTTCTATTTGCATTGAAAAAGTGTCGTTCAAGGTCTTTCGGTATTTGTCAAATCTGAAGAAAAACATGGGAATCTCATGATTGTCATTGGCCACATAACAATGCGCGAGCGTATAACTCACACCTCATAAAGCCCAATTTGAATTAGAAATCAAGCTGGAAACATTCAATCATCATCAAATGGGAAAAGTTCTGAGAATTTGTATCAAAGTCTTGCTGACAGAAAATCACGGAAAAAACGATGAGATTAATAACTATGAAGTCCTACCATACTCCCCCTATCCTAACTTCTTTTGAGAAGTGTATACTGCATAACGAAAGAACTGTGGTAGTGGTCGCAAATATCTCGATGGTCCTGAAAGCTGAAAGGGTAGACATTTCACGATCATTCTTAACTGTATCACATCCAGTGAAATTTCGCCTCGTGTGGATGAAATAATTAATAATCGTAACATGCTGGCATGGATTGTTCCTCAAAGCGGAAGAGAACTCATCTCGGCCACCAATGCATTCAAAAGCTCGCTGTGTTCGACAGTCTGCTCGTAGAATCTGCTGACAGCTGGTCTGATAACCGCGAACGTAGGGTGCCCCCCTACCTTCGTGGGGCCAAGAAGAAGTAAAGTAATTGATCTGCATTTCAAAGTTATTAGAGTTGATTAGAAATTGACGAGTGCTAGATGAAGTCTCACTCTCAGATCATTGTTACTTAGAATTTAGTCTAACTATACAAAGACGGAATCCTAGGGAAATGGATTGGACGAAGTTCAATGAGCTTCTTGGCTACAAAGTTGAGCTACCTAGGCAACTAAAGGCTCCTTTGGCGATGAAAGATCAATTGAAAATTCTAAATCGCACACTTTTAGAGTGCTTTGAAGAGACTTGTCCTATTTCCCGAGGTCAACGTGATAAAACGGTTCCGTTGTGGAGCCGTGAACTGCAAAGACTCAGGAAGTCAACCAGATGACTTCTAAATTGTGCTTACAAAAGCAATAAAGATGAAGATTGGCTAAACTTCCGGAACTCACAGCATGAATATAAGAGTCTCTTAAAACGTTCGAAACAAGACTCTTTTAGAGCATACTGTTAGGAACTGGAAGGTGAAACGGAGACTTCCAGGCTGTGCAGAGTCCCTAATAAGGATGAGTCGGCCAAGTTGGACTCTCTTAGAAAACCGGATGGTACTTTCACGAACTCCAGAGTTGAGCCTATACAGACTCCCTTGGAAGTATACCACCCGGGATGTCTTCCTCTGGGCTACGTACCTTCCTCTTGGTAGAAAGTGAAGGTGGTCTTCATACCAAAGCCTGGGAAAGTTGACTATTCAAATCCGAAGAACATCAGGCGAATAAGCCTAATATCATTTTCGCTGAAATGTTTGGAGAGACTGGTTGAGCGTCACATTCGAGAGAAGGCGCTAAGGGCGCACCCACTAAATGAAAACCAACATGCTTACCAACGTGGAAAGTCCTGTGAGTCTGCTCTTCATTCTTTGGTTACAAAGATAGAGGATGGAACTCTGAAGGGTGAGTACGCGATGGGGGTGTTCATGGACATTGAAGGGGTTTTTGACTGTGCACTCTTCCAAAAGCTCTGTGATGCAGCCAGAGAGCGTGGTGTTGACGAAACTCTAATAAAGTGGATCTACGCTATGCTAACGCAGAGATTGTTGTGTCCTGAAGTGGATGTTGATCGCTACCTAAAAACGGAAGCGACGAAAGGCTGCCCTCAAGGAGGTGTGCTATCGCCACTTCTGTGGAGTATGCTGATCAACTCACTACTATTCGAACTGGAAAGTCTGTGAATATGTTGGTCGAGATCTCGGAATGGTTTGTAGAAATACACAACGCACCGTTGATTTGATTGACAGTTGGTGTCTCAGACATGGACTTTCAGTAAATCCAAATAAAACCACAATGGAATTATTTACAAAAAGGAGGAAACTGAGAGAGATGAGGAGAACAGCCCTTCAACTCACCGAAGAAGTGAAATATCTGGGAGTTATTCTAGCCAAAATGCTTCTTTGGAGCAAACGAGCTTTCACAACTTATGGGCTGTGTAGGCGGACCTTTGCCTCGACATGGGGACTTAGGCCTCAGGTAGTAATGTGGACACATGTTGCTATCATATGTTCGCTTATGCATCCGTAGTGTGATGGGTTAAGGTGAAACAAAGGAGTTTTCGCTATAAACTAGCCACACTGCAAAGAACTGTGTATCTGGGTATCACTGGTGCCATGAGCACCACATCCGGCGCAGCTCTGAATGTATTACCCAATTTGCAGCCCCTGGATTTGTTTATTCAGAGCACTAGAATGAAAGCAGCTCATAGACTAATTCGATTAGATCTATGAGGAAACAATGGACGTGGGGGAAGCACTGGAAGATTTATTGGGAGTACCGAATCCAGTTTTCGCAATGCCTTCTGATTCTTGGATCCTCGCACATCTGTTTTGTAGAAGATATGACGTTATCTTGAAATGGAGAGAAAACTGGGACGAACCAGAAGAATGGCTGTCAGGATATACCGTGGTCGTCTACACCGATGGCTCAAAAATGGTTCAGGAGTAGGAGTCTACCTCTCAAATGAAAACGAGAAGTGGGCTTTTCTTTTGGGACAATACACAACGGTCTTTCAGGCTGAAGTGTATGCGATCCTAAGGGCGGCAACCTGGATGATTGACTAGTGGTTCAAGGGTAGGCGCATCGCAATCTATAGCTATTGTCAAGCTGCATTGAGGGCGTTGAGAATCTGTTTGAATTTTGTTTCTAGATTCATTACGGTGGATTTACACTGGGTATCTGCTTATTGTTGTGTAGAGGAAAATCAAACCTCGGATGCCTTAGCGAAAGAGGCTTCAACTTTCCCTATGACCGGACGGGAACCAACAATTGGGGTGTCGATAGCATTGGCTGATGCTGCTATCAAAAACTGGGAACAAACTTCCCATAAAGACAGGTGACGAAGCCTTAATGCTGCTAGACAGACCCAACTTTTCCTGTCAGAACTAAACAAACATAATGCAAAGTTCATCCTGTCGAAAAGCAGGAAGACTTGCGGAAGTATTGGGGGCATTCTGACTGGCCATAGTTTACTAGCTGGGCACATGTTCAGAATAGGAATTATCTAAGATGATACGGGTCCATCCTGTAATGAGGAAGCGGGATCCACGGAACATTTTGCACGTGAGTGCCCCGCCTATGGACGCATGAGACTTCAGATTTTTGGTTCTGAAGTGCTCAAACTGCAGCAGATAGAATCACATCCACTAAAGTAAATCCTGTCATATATAAACGAATCCGGGATATTCCGTTAGATGAGGGAATCGGGTAAAATGGACCACTAAGGTCAGAGTCACAGTAGATTTACTATAGGCAGTACCCACACTAAAATGACCCCACTTGTGAATGTGCTGCCGAAGCTTATCTGTACACGTCAGAGACTCTAAACAAGGAAAAGGCATAATCTTCGTCAAATCGTATTGGTCTGAGAGAGATCGGTGAGCTTTTGCTATTCTGGTACTACTGCCGTGCTCACCCATATAGCAAAAAGTTGTTTCACGTATTCACTTATACATAAGCAAACACTTGCCGATCTGACCAATAAATTGGCAAGTCCGGGCGGTATGTCAAACACAGCTGATCGGATTTTTGTTAAATCTCGCTCATGCTCAAGGGCAAAACAATTTGGAATCGTGCGTACTTGCACTGATTTCCCCCCTTGAGGGGCAAGGGGGAGTGTGGTAGCTGTCTAGTATCTAACTGTGGTCAGAGTGCTCAAAAGCTTTGCCTCTCCCCCACCTCAAAAACACATACACTCCCCGCAGAGTTATTTATCGTCGCATCTGCAGTTCCTGCTGCTCCTTGTTTAAAATCTGAAAATGCAGTTATCTCAAAATTAAGTTCAAGTTGAGATTAATCTCTGCCAATGTTGTTTGTGTTACTATATGGGAATAACTAATGAAAAGTGACCCTCGCGCAGTTACTCAAAAGTTCCAAGTATTCGCTGGCCTAATACTATTTCAAACAAAAAACTTTTTCGGCGCACAGGCTAGTTGCCGATGAGGGATGTGACTTCAAGGGGAAGTAGCAGTGGATAGGTCACACATTAAAGAGAATTCACACGTCCATTGCGGAGTTCACTCTCCAAAGATGACCAACGAATGGATCGCCCCAAAAGCACCTGACGCCGAACAGTAGAAGGGGAGTGGGGGGCGTCTTGGGAAGGCCACGGGGTGTAGAAGCGTATTTCAACGAACCGTGACATATGGGACACCCTCAGGCCGAAGAGTGACCGCATTGTCCAATTCCAGTAGTTACGAAAAGTATTTTATATTTAGTTGACCCTGCAAACTCAGGAAAAGTGATCGGGAAAGAGTGATATATTTTTAAGTCTGACTAAGTGGGTAAAGCGATCAACCATATATCAACCTCGAATCCAAATGTCGTTTCCAATTTCTAAATATTATGTGATATGCTGCTAGGGAACATAGCCCAGCAAGCAATCCTTTCCTAATTAGAAAAAAACTCATTCTGACAAAACAATTATCAAATGTTTTATTAACCCGTTAATTCAACTTAGTCACTCTATATTCCACCACCATATTCGATCGTGTCCCCGCCATTCCTCTCCACCCAGACAATAACATTTTTCAATTTACTGAAGCGAAAAGTTTATATCCTGTTCAGTTGAGTTAGAAGTAAGTGCATTAGTATTCCTTTCGTGTAACAACTGTGAACAATTTGATAGACTTAAACCACGGTATCGCATTGAACATCCTTCCAACATCTCGCATAAACTCCCTAACCACGTCGGGATTATCCTTGCTGGAAGGGGGTGAGATGCGGCAAGCGCAGACCTGCCTGGAAAGCGAGCAATAGAATAAGCGTCGGAAGGAGCTGAACAGGGACAGTGAGATACCAAACAGCCAAGGGGAATGCATCAATTTATGTAGTGCCATAAATAACATCGAAACCAACTAGATGTAACATTATGGTGTATTATAAAACAATATTTGCCTCTGTTTCGTTTCCTGGCACTTTTATTCCTCCAAGTTGCTCCTGAACAGTCGTCAGCACTCTCATCTCTGCGCTCAAATGTTCTTGTAGTATATCAATGTTATATCGTTGTATCCAATAATATACAGGCACCAGCCCCACGTCGACCTTCGGGAGGATATGGTGAGGGGCGGAAAGAGGACGAAAGACTCGGAATTGCGAATACGGCGGGATGATGTTTCAACTAATATCGATATCCATGACGATATCAATTCGGATCCATCTCGGAGCAGGAAACGGATCAGGCAGGACTAGAAATGATACACACTTCTTTCGTTTTGAGGATGCGGAGGGGTTTTAGCAAGGAGCCAGTGTTGCTCGTATGATTATATCACTAGAACTGGACATGCCTTTCAGGAACATATGGGTGTTATCTTGGTTCTTTACTTACGTATATCCGTCACCTCCTCGATGCTGATTAGCTTTTACTCAGTCCACGACGTCAGTTTTATGTTGCAACCACTTGAGACAGCAAGAAGACCTGACTATAAAGTATGTAGATTGATGCTGTGAAAAGTCCTGTAACTCGTCATCTCTTAGCCTCAGAATGATTGCTACAAGCTATCGAACATCGGTAACACTAGTGATACTAGCCATGTAGTAAATACCGCTTTATCATACATGAAAACAGCAAGGTAAGTGGGAAATTGTGGAAATTGCTGACGTGATGAAAAATCCCTTCGACAGCGAATCCAACGAATAGACTCCAGCTACAGGGACGACGATGTTGATGGCGATGAGATGGAAAAAAAAGAAGAAAATGCTTCGATTCATCGATACAACAAACTAAACAACGAAATAAGCTCTGAAACTGTGTTGTCTGATGAGACATAGAACTGGAAGCAGAAAGCAAGGACGAAACAACCATCGATAGGAAGAACTCATCCATTGGAGTTCGCAGGCCCAAGGAAGCAGTGGAACATGCCGGCGTATATGGCGATGGCGGCGGGATGAGCAGGAACAGGATCCAGAGAGATATGATAGTCGGAATCCAATTGATTGCTGTTTTCCCCCCCATACATAAGCCTCGAATAGTGTTTTGTGCTCTGAACTGTGGCTATAGGAGAATCTCAATGGCGAAAAAAAGTTGCGGACTCCGCAAAGGAAACGAGAAAAAAATGGAAAATCGGAAAATAAATGGAAGCAACGGATTCAATGGGCCCAACTACAACTAGGTACTAGGTACATACTAGCAGCAGCTACTAGCCATACTAGAGACCTCTAATGGTACGTACATTGGAAGGTGCCGGGCGAATGCTACCCAATTCCGTAGAAAAAATAACACAACGCAAAGTGGTACATCCAACGATGAGGATCAGAGTATTGAACATTGAAATAAATCGAGGCGTTCTGCAGATGAGCATGTATACATCGGTACGTGGTAGCTAAACGCAGGCTGGAGGGGGGAATGGAAGGAGCAAAGAAACAACAGAAAAAGGAATCAATTCTTTTATAATTTATGGCCATTGTTCTGCGCTCAAAGAGGCTTGCGGAGCTATTTTTGTTTACGACTGCCACCGCTCAAATCGTATTGAATGTGAAACTCCCACATTATTATATATGTAAAAGGACGTTTACTCCAGCGGGAACAGTTATGACGTACAGCAAACAATTCTGAAGTGTTTTAGTATCAGAGACATGATATGGAATTCGCCAAATTGGATTTGGCAGTAAATTGATATGAGAAGGAATGCAAGGTGGAGATGTATCCTTGGCGAATGATGAAGATTCTGCAAAAAGTGTTAGAAATTTTTCAGCCAAGGATAGGTTGTGGGATTAGATTTAGATTGTTGTTTGTTTTGCAGTATCTTTGAGTTGACATTTGGACGGTTTTGGCTAGACCTTCTAAGACGCACAGCCTTGGGTCGCGGCCGGGAAATTACTTATTGACGAAACAACATGTACTTTTGTATGCCAGGATGGGACTGTGACCTAATAATACAGACGTAAATAAAACAGCGGGAGAAAAAAAAGTACGGTCTAATACTTTGGAAGAATTAGCTACTTTTGAAGTGAACTGGAAGATCATCTACCATTGGGTCTCTCTGCAATGAAGCTTTAGTAAACAACCTGATCTCCGTGGGAACCAAAACTACAAATGATTCGAAGACGAAGGGAAGCGAGTAAAGGGAGAAGTTCAGCTTCAGGTCAGCGTTCATTATTTTGGCAGAACTTGAGGAATGTGGCTGATGGAGATGTTTTCCCCTCCCGCATAATTACCTAATATTAAGATTTTGATCACTTTCAGCTCTTTTCAAAGAGCTTTCACTAAGAGTAAGAATGTGTTCAAGAAGAGATTTAATACTGAATTACGGGAATACTTCAGCGGTTTTTCGTCTTCCGATTGTAGGGTAGGTTAGTTCAATACATAAGGTCACGCATCTTTCCATCACTTATAATTGGCCAATGAGAGACATTCTATGAAGGACTTATATGCCTTGGGAGCAGAGGGAAAGTAATCTGATAAGTTGGCTCTGTCCTGGACGAAACCGTCAGTAATTATTTTTATAAATTTGCTACTCAAACGATAATGCCACCCAAATATACTCATACACCTACTCTACTCAAATCTACTCAAACCCAAAAGCAAATAAAATCTACCCTACACTACATACATGTCCGGATAGCTGAGTGGTTAGAGCACAAGGCTGCCGTACGGAAGGTCGAGGTTCAAATCTCAGGGTTGGCAGTGGAATTTGTATCGTAATTTGACGTCAACACAACAACATTGCCTCCTACAGTGTACTATAGTGTACCGTTACGGTCTTGATCCAATGTGGATTGTTGGGCCATTTCCGACTTGTCATAATCTCGGCAGATCATCATCATCATCATCAACGGCGCAACAACCGGTATCCGGTCTAAGCCTGCGTTAATAAGGTACTCCAGACATCCCGGTTTTGCGCCGAGGTCCACCAATTCGATATCCTTAAAAGCTGTTTCGCGTCCTGACCTACGCCATCGCTCCATCTCAGGCAGGGTCTGCCTCGTCTTGTTTTTCTACCATAGATATTGCCCTTATAGACTTTCCGGATGGGATCATCCTCATCCATACGGATTAAGTGACCCGCCCACCGTAACCTATTGAGCCGGATTTTATCCACAACCGGACGGTCATGGTATCGCTCATAGATGCCGGATTTTGCCTAATACTAACATTAAATACCAAGCATTTAGGCTCGGACGATCCTACCTACTTAAAAACTAAAGGGGCGCTGGTGGTAGTGGCCGGTGGCAGGTCAATGGGAGAATCCGCCGAGAACTCCCCGCAACATCGAGCACGTATGTAAAATGGTGTACTTCTGCATGATTTGAACCAGACTGTGCGAAAGTCCCAGGACATCAAGAGAACCCGTGAGGGATTTAGGTATAATGCCTGTAGCTGACAATATTATTTGAACTACAACCATGTTCCTGTGATCAGTGTCAGTACAGCATTATACCTGGTGATGTACTGCACCGGTGCCATAACAGTCCAGCCAGAAATGAGATGGTTGAACGTCTCTAACGCCGAACCACACATTCTGCACTGGTCGTTCTCCACCCGTTCTTTCATGGTGAGCTTTTTATAAGCTCGGGTGGTGACCAAGCCGTCCTGAATGGCACACATGAACCCTTCCGTCTCGGCAAAGAACTCCGCAGCACACAGCCATTTGTTCGACAAACGGCTGCCAAAGGCAATTCACGTGTTTACCATGCATTACTTTCGACTTCCATTCATCGATCCGCTCTTGGTCCGACTTCACCCCACTCAGAGGATTGAAAGATCGATCCTTCAAGTTAAGTGGAGTCACTCCATAGTCTACCTTACAGAAAGCCGAATGCAAAGGATTCGCCTGCTCTTTGCTGTAAAAATAAGCGCGCAGCTATTCGACTTGGCGATGATGTTGTGCCGCCACGTCAACCACGCCCCTACCTCCGATGTCACGAGGCAACTTCATCCGCTCCACGGCAGACTTCGCCGCTGGACGTTTTCCAAATCGGTCTTTATCCACGGCAATATTCCGAATGCATAAGCCAGTGAAGAGATAGCGAATACATTCAATTCGCTTATTTTATTCTTCCCCGAGGGATGCGTTTTAAACACCAGCTTTACGCGTCGCAGGAATTCGGACAGCAGAGCATCCTTCAGATCATCAACTCGAGCATGGGTTCCTTGCAGAATTCCTAGGTACTTGTAGAAGTCTGTCTGGATCATAGTTTGGATGTGCAGGTCACCAAGGCTATGTCCGGCATGTGGCTCGTAACTTCTAAGATGGTCGTCAGTACCAGCATACAGCTTGATGTCATCTAAGTACATCAAGTGTGTACGTTCGCACTTAGCATGTAGGCCATACCTTATTGCAAAACTATGCCCGCTAGCATCATCCAGTAGCCATGAAAGGGGGTTCAGTGCCATACAAAACCAAAGGCGGCTCAACGAATCCCCCTGGAAGATGCCCCTCGTTATACGGATGGGCTCTGAAGTATCAGATGTACGCACTGATAAGGTGAGTTGCTGGAGATGCATAAAGCCTGGGAATACCTGGTCTATGCAAAAAATCCATATCCGAGAATTCTATACACGCTCTTTGGAATTCATCCCGAACCTCAGCGGAAACCTCAGCTGGACGGTGGAGAAAAGTGCTTCGGCGAGTACGGAAACTGTTACCTGCGGTGCGACGTGTTGTTGTTGATGCCGCCGCCTCTGCCCCCATTGACTCTCGGTCACCAATTTACCCGATGACCTCAAGTCGAACACGCTCCTTGATGGTGGCCGGGATTGTGTCGCTGCGAGTAATAAAGCGGTACTGGTCTGCACCTCGCTGCACAATCACGTGCGCGAATTGCGGCAAACGCTCGACAAATCTCTGGTACAACAAGTGGCGGTAAGATTTTGTACCCGTCCCGCCGTTATTTCGTAATAGGAGCTGAAGATGAAGAGGTTCATTTTTTGCGTCCACTTCATCCGCTGCCTATGCGAACCTGCTGATGCACAGATTGTGGCGAAACAGCTGCAGCAGGCGGAGTAATGCTCTTGGTCGTCGTGGCGCCTAGACGTCAAACAGCTCACGACTAGCGGTTTCAACGCCGTGCTGTCCATTACGGGAGCCCGACCCAGTCACTAAGTGAGACGAATCCCGCCGGTTATCCGTATCGGACCTTAAATCCCTTCTTCTTCTCATAGATGGTTTTGCATTTTATATCTAACTGCCAGGTGTGGTGATAGCTTCCTCAGTGAGTAATCTGCAAGACTGCAAAGTTCCTGCACTTTCCTCGCCTACCCCCTGAGACGCTGCGGTGGCGTACAGCCATTCACACTGAAGCTATCCATCCCTCTTTCTTTCACAACCGGGCTTGGGACCGGCTTCGGCGAAGTTATTATTGGGGCTTCAGTAGATTTGAGTATCATTGGGGCTTGAGTAGATTTGAGTACAGTTTAGTTTTGGGGTAGGGGTCTGGGTAGATCTGAGTAGCGTTGCGGTCTAAGTAAATTTCGATAGCAATGGGGGTGGAGCAGAAGTGAGTAGTGTTTGAGTTTGGGTAGATTTGAGTAGATTTGTGTAGTGTTGGGGTTTGAGTAGATTCGGGTAGCGTCCGGGTCTGAGGATATTTGGATAGCGTCGGAGTTTGAGTAGATACGAATATGGGATTTTTCAAAGATTTGAGAGTCTACACGGTTTGAGTTACGTTTTTGCACAAGTAGATTTAAGTAGCGTTAGCGTACAAGTGGATTTGGATTACGCTGCGGTTTGAGTAGGTTTGGGAAGCGTAAGGGTTTTGAGCTAATTTGAGTAGCATAAGAGTAAAGACTAAAAAATCATAAGTAAAGGCTAAAAAATCATAAGTGGCCAGGAGCCGATGGAATTACAGCCGAATTGGTTAAATATGGAGGCGACCAGTTACACCAAGTAGTTCATCAACTTGTGCTCAAGGTATGGGACAGCGAATCAATGCCTGATGATTGGCAACGAGGCATTATCTGTCTCATACATAAAAAGGGAGATATCACACAGTACAGCAATTATAGAGGTATCACGTTGCTGAGTACCATCTATAAGATATTCTCCACTATCTTGCTAGGCCGGATAGCCCCATACGCCCAGAACATCATTGGCCCATACCAAAGAGGCTTCACTCCAGGCAAATCAGCGACAGATCAGATTTTCTCTCTGCGGCAGGCGATGGAAAAACTGTTGGAATATGGACAACAGTTGCACCATCTGTTCATCGACTTTAAAGCCGCCTATGATAGCATAGCCAGGGTAAAACTGTACACGGCCATGAGAGAATTCGGTATCCCGACGAAATTAATAAGACTGACTAGGCTGACCCTGACCAATGTGCGAGGCCAGATAAAAGCAGCAGGATCACTCTCAAGACCATTCGACATCAACAACGGTCTACGACAAGGGGATGCGCTATCATGCGTCCTCTTTAACCTGGCCCTCGAGAAAGTGATCCGTGATGCTGAGGTGAATGCAAGAGGTACAATCCTCTTCAAGTCCACCCAACTACTGGCCTATGCTGACGATATCGACATCATGGGAAGAACCACCCGAGACGTGCAAACTGCCTTCATCCAGATCGAGCAGGCGACGATGGGCGCGAGATCTTGGGCTGCACATCAATGAAGGCAAGACAAAATATATGGTGGCAACGTCAGCACCGAAGACGAATCAACCAACAACATCAAACCGCACTGGTCAAACACAAACACGAAGAAGAATAAGGATAGGAGAATACAACTTTGAGACCGTTGACAATTTCTCCTATCTAGGGTCGAAAATCACAACCGATAACAACTACGATGATGAAATCCGCGCACGGTTGTTGTCAGCCAACAGAGCCTATTTCAGCTTACAAAGACTGTTCAGCTCGAAACGTCTCACCATAGGGTCAAAGCTCTTACTGTACAAGATTATGATCTTGCCAGTCCTCATGTAGGAAACTTGGGTTCTTAGCAAGAAAAATTGCGAACTCTTGGCCGCGTTCGAGAGAAGAATCCTCCGAAGAATTTTTGGCCGCCCACATGAGGATGGACGATTCCGTAGCCTACACAATGACGAAATCTATGAGCGATACCATGACCGTCCGGTTGTGGATAAAATCCGGCTCAACAGGTTGCGGTGGGCGGGTCACTTAATCCGTATGGATGAGGATGATCCCACCCGGAAAGTCTATAAGGGCAATATCTATGGTAGAAAAAGAAGACGAGGCAGACCCTGCCTAAGATGGAGCGAAGGCGTGGGTCAGGACGCCAGACAGCTTTTAGGGATATAGAATTAGTGGACCTCGGCGCAAAACCGGGATGTCTGGAGTTCCTTATTAAGGCAGGCCTAGACCGGATACCGGTTGTTGCGCCGTTGATGATGATGATGATGTTATCCCATTTCATAGCCGAGCACGATGTTGTCGTAGCTCATCTTAACATTCAATTCACCCGTCAGTATCACAGTGTCATCTTTAGGAAGCTTCTCTCTCTCTCCTCTGTACTTGAAGTCTCTGTTATTGTGAAGCACTGTTCTATTGAAGTGTTTACATTTTAGACCGGACTCCCGCAGTTAGTGTGCTGACCGAAATCGGCTCCGAAGTAATGAGAGCTCGCTTTGTGGTTGCCATAGGAATCAAGAATTTTACATGAAAGACGGGAGTGCTCTCTAGAACCCAACCAGCTATCCTCACTTAACATCTAAATGTCCACTTGAACTCTTTCTCAAGTTGGAGCAAATAGACATTCTCGATGTCTCCGATGTTAATGTCGTGGAACCTACGTTCATTCTAAATATCAACTCCAGTTTTACTATGATAGTCGTAACCGATAAGTTTATTATTATCCATGGCATGGATAACGTTTTATTAGTAAGGAAATCTCAACATCGGCAGATCGTCAGCCGGAAAATTTCTATCCCTTTCAGTCGCTTTTTACGACAAGCAGGGAATAATGAATTAGTCTCCAACTCAAAGGCGAGCTACTCTTCCAGATGCGCTAGATAAAGAGTCAATGTTGTTGAAAGGAAGTAGGTGGGCCTACTCCCTAAGTTGCTTGGGTATACATGACCATTCAGATTGTAGTGGCTCGTCCCTTCTATTGCCCCTAAATGGACTTGGAACAGTCTTTATCGTCTCCAAGCAGAACACTATATTTGATTTAGATATTTAACTCTTTCAAGCATTTTTAATGGATGGAACGTCAAAGTGGTTATAAAAAACACTTAAAGTTTGTTATCGAAATTTATCGGAGAAGCAAATAATCTCATTGACAGCTGCTTTAGAATTCTATCCCAAAGTACGATTACCATCTCCAGTAAATACTTAACACATAATTCTCGAAATTCCACGCATTTAAGTAGAGCATAAGACAGGTGGAGGCCCTGCATCCCTTGACATCAAAAAAAAATTCAATACCCATGAAAGGACAACAAGAAGAAATGCCGAAAATCGCTCCAGCGTTACTTTAGCCGCCATTGTCATCGTCATAGCACGTCACATTAATCCTGGCCGGTGAAGATATTGAAAAGGATCCATCAACCGCCGCGGAGAGAAATTAGACAGGCGACGACATATCAGCGAAAAACAGACGCGCTTCCATTCAAAAATTGATGTCAGCAAGTTGTAGCTATGGTGGTCGTTATTGCCGGCATCCTGATGGCAGGACGAGATGTTTTCAGTGAAAGAGACATCTTTTTAATTGAAATAATAAAACTTGTTGTTTCTTTTTCGTTGGTGGCAAAACTTGTTTGCACTGATGAAGGGAACAAGTGGTTCCCGAAATATCGGTATTTGCAAGAATAAATACCCACACCAACGAAAAAGAAACAACAAGTTTTATTATTTCAATTAATTAATCGTTGGAAACACCGCATAATTTCACTCTGATCTTTTTAATGATGTAGACGATGTTGGATCCGTAGGGAAAGGATGGGTTTGGATACGTGATCTGGAATCCTGGTGTAGAAGGAATTAAAAAAATTGAACTGCAAGTTCTCTGTAGGAGATCGGATACAGCATACTTCGTCCTGGAGAGTTTTCGATAGAAATTTATAAACCTCAATTAACGTTTACTTTAACAAGCGCTCCGCAATTTTGTAGGAAGTATCACTAACACCACCCTCCACTTCCTTTTCGCCAACCGACAATATTTACGGCACTCGAGTACTTTTATTGCATTTTCTAGTTATGTTCGTGATCCTGCAAAATGGTATGTATTTTCGCAGATTGTAAGGACATGTCAGCGAAACGGCGAGTGAAATTGTACATATAAAACGTGTGTAGGAAATTTAGTTTCGTAGAGAGAATTGCCTGAGTATCGCGTGCATCTAATTACCTTCACTCACATGAATTTTTCCTGATATGTTCCATTTTTTCCTCGTCCTTTCTCGTATGCGGAACTTATTTTAGGCTGTAACATGTCAAATTTAGAGATCAAATACTTGACACGTATATCCGACTTTTGTTAGCTGACAACCTGACTTTAAGTACGGTTTGCTATTAGGGGCGAGTTTTGATAAGAGGTGTTGTCGTTTGAGTTCACTTTAATGTGGATTGTTTGGGAAAGCTTCAGCAAACTAGGAAACCAAATCGTGTACTGGCCATCTACATGATTTCATTTCTTCACCTTAAGGGGTTGATTCTTGCCGCATCAGCACCAACCCTTACACAAATTTTATAATCCACCTCGGATCAAAGACCCAATTTTACTGTGAATTTAAACGAAATTAAGCCAGTCGCCCTGTCTGAACAGCTTAGCTATCCAATCAAAAATCGTATCCTCGCCAACCCTGGGAAAAGGACTTGATGCCCGTGTATTATCGCATCTCAGGCAAATGTACGTACTTATGTCGTACGTACGCAAAACGTAACGTAACGTACGTAATAAAGTTATAATCGCCTGGCGATAAGCGCATTTTGCGTATATTGCCAGCGACTAATGCCCGCTAATTTGGAGGGTTTGGTTCCCGTCCGTGTTGGCATTGTTCACTTATGCAGTACATTGTTCGTAGCGTGTACTTAGTCCTTTCGCTATGCCGTTATTATTACCATCTTTTCTGTTGTTTTATATTGGGTCGGGGTACGGGCCTGGTCTAAAGTTTGGGGCTTTATCACAAGCAACAAAATTTCAGGAGGGTGGAAAATGTTATGAAATTCGTGTGCGGTGTTATTGATAACGATACGGCGCACGAACAGGATCTCGCCGCTTTCACAAATTAATGCCGTCATAATAATATTGTGAATTGTTAAACATTTGGTATTAACATGAACCATGCTTGCATTATTGTGGGGAACAATTTTGTACTGGAATTATGAATCGATAATTGTATTTTTCAGTGAGAGTGGATTCGACTTCTGATTCTCTAGCACTGGAGCCTTTCAAAGGACCAGCAAAAAACAAAATGTTTATTTAAGGAAAGGATTATGGAGAAAGGGGAAGTGCAGACAGAAAGCAAATATATAGCTTAAAACTTCCATTTTTCGATGAAAAGGTTCGTTTGTTTTTACTTGAATTCGCGTTAAACGGATACCCCTTTAGTACCCGCTTTATAGTGCCATGTGCAACTAACATGGAGTGTGGTTACTTTTCAAATGGAATCCATCACTTCACAAGGGTAAGCTTTTGCATTTGCCGGTAAACAAATTAGGTCCTTAAGAAGAATCTCTCTTCGGCTCCTCTCTTGCATAGTCCTGACTCCATCAAACCATTCACCAAAGACTGTGATGCAAGTCAACATGACACTGCAACTGTTCTCATATAAAAACAGAGAAGGGGGACAACTTAACTCTGGCCACGAAACTATACGCTGATGGAGCTAAATGTAGTAAATAGAACACATATCAATAGAAGACGCGATAGACAGCCCTTGGCTCAGATGGCTAATGAATCAGTCTGACCTTCTCAGTTGACTTGCCAAATAGGCTTTGCTGCTTCAGGCATATTGGTTCAGCATGATTTCTGATCGATGGGTAGGTGATAGGTTCGCGTCAAGAAGATAGTATAGAGGAACTCCTGGTGCTTTTTTTGAAATAATAAAAAAATAAAAAAAAAACAAGTGACTTGTTAACACTGATGAAGGGAACAAGTGGTTCCCGAAATATTGGTATTTGCAAAATATAAATCAAAACAAGGGAATAGAAAAAGCAAATTCTTCTTTATTTTTTTATTATTTCAAATAGTTAATCTTTAGAAATACCGCGTAATTACACTCAGATCCTAGTGCGTTGTTCGTTGATGGAGAAAAATCATTACGTACTTCGACCTCCGACGGTAATTGAGGGAGAAAAATTCCGCGCTCACGTGATTGCGGGCACAAGGCCACGGCTATATGGTTTGTCATGTCGGACAGGAAAATTCATACGTAGTAACCGCCATCGACACACCGACTCAGCAATGCATGAAACAAATCCGCCACGGTTCAGTTAACTACCCCAAAAATACACAACGAAATTCCATGCCCCTTTGCCGCTGGATTCGCTCCTTCCTTCTTGGTTCGTATACCGAAGATACAACAATTCTTCTGGGGGTGAGCTGCCGTAGCATTAGGTCTGGTAGCTTTGGATTCCGGAGAAACTAACAACTGAGGTGGTCGCTTACGCCCACTATTGTCCAGTAAGTCTACATTTGGGGAGAGGTGGTTGGTAAAACTGGGAATATAACCCATGTGGTTCTATTGGTTTCTTTGGTTGGAGACCACATCGCCAGCTATGATTTTTTTATAACATTAGAAATTCTCAACCAAACACTCTAGCAACCAATGGGTAAAGCTCCCGCCTCCAAAAGAATATTTCAATGTCGGTATATTGATTTAGTCGGCCCTCGCTCAAGAAATTTTCCCCCGTTGACCCCATAAAACAATTCACCTCGAAGATATTTGTAATTATTTTACGTCTTTCACATCCCTCAATCAGTAATATCATACTGGGGTTCATTTCAGGTATACGGTGCTTAAAAACCTCTGAGGCAAATATGGCATCTATAATACATTATTCACATTCTCTTATATTTCCCTCATGAAAATGCGTAGGATCGAGACAACCGGTTCTTATTTCATCTACTTCGGGATAGAACAACGCGATTAGAGTGTGGCTACATGGGTCTCAATCCGAATATCATTCTACGATGGTGTCTTTGGGAGGAATATGTTGATATATGATAGTTCGGTTATGAAAGGGTTAGGTATAGGTCCCAGGGCCAAATGTGGATTAAAACCCACGATGGAACCAACAGCTCTACTACCAAACCCTATTTTACCTCCACGTAATGAGAATTGCAGACGGAGATGGAGAAGGACGAAGGCGAATCTCCCGTGCCTAAAAATGGGACAAATTGTACCAACTGTTTCTCCAGGCTGGAGGTAGGTTAGGGCTGATAACCCTACACGAAAAACCGGAGTTACGAGGCCTCAAACAGGACGAATTTTAGAATGACGAACCCGGCAACGAAAACGGAATAACGATTTATGAATTTTCTCATGGTAGGTGCGCTCCCTGTACACAGCATATCTGTCCCAAGAATGATATTTGATTTGAGTCCTCTGAGGACAGTTTTGGAAAGTCTATGCTGCGTTTCTTAGGCCGGACGTCATTACCCAAAATTCATACAACGTAGAGGGGCTGCCTTGGGTGCGTTCTCTGGTGCTACTGGGAATTGTTAATACGTCCAACGTTGTAAAGATCTCGCAACTTTGCAGTTTGTACAGGAATAGTGATACTATTTAGGCGGGGGTAGTCGCGGCACGGATACCAGTTTCCTTTTTACTTGGTGGGACTAGCCCACTGGGTGTTAGAGGGACGACAGAATCCTTGGTAACCATAGATTCAAACTGCCATGATTTTCTGAAGATTGAGCTGCGTGCTCATTGCGCCACTGGCGGACCTGTCGTAGTGATGTAATGGGACACTCCTCTTTTCAGTTTGCTGTCCGGGACATTAATGCTTCTCTGCCCATGCGACGTAGGGATGGATAAGCAGTATCTACCACTTCCCGTGTTCAAGCCCCGTCCTCTTGTCTACTTGCCTAGGCCATAGTGTTCCGGATAGGTCGCCCTTAAGATTCACTATTCGACGTACGCGACTGGAAATTCTCGTATCAACTTTCGACGTAGGCTGAAGTTTAGGGTGAGTAGCCATTTTCCCATGCATGATAGAGGGTGTAGAATTGACAGCACAAAGCTTCAAATCGGCTTTTTTTTATGTTTTCATATTTTGCCCTCGAGAATGTCGAGAGTCAGCTCCTTTGCCTACTAAGGACTTGAATCCCGTCTTCCTGCTACCTACTATCAGGTGAGTTCTTTTAGAAAAGTCAACCACGGACTCCTGAATGCGGAGTGACCTCCCTAGTCTTTCTGTTTCTGACAAATGCTCCTCTGGCGCGACGACCCCACTTGCGGGCTTTGCCACTTTTAACAATGCAATATCCAACTTTTCAAGAGCCACCAGATCCAAGTTCGTGTCATTATTAAAGAATGTGAGTACGTAACGTACAAGAGTTAACATTTAAAGTTTTTCGGACGATCTCGCTTCCACTGGCCAAATTGTTAAGGTCATGTAAGTAGTCCGACGGCTTTGTCCCTTTGTTTTAGCCTTACACCAGGCACATGAGCGGCGTCTGTTCCAATTTCTCAAAGGCGGCGATGATGCGACTTTTGATTACATTAGACAATTTTGTAGCTTGGCTCCTTTGCCGTTAGGACTTTTAATGGCAAAAGCGCCGGATATCATCGAACTTCGAACATTGTCCGTGTAATGCCATTTATATTGAAGGTGGCATCCACCTGGAAAAACCGACAACGCTGGAAATTTCACGGTACGACTGCACACCGATTTTCTCGTTGAATGTATGCTCTGTCTAAGAAAACCCCTGTTTCATAGGTTATTTTTCACTTCCTCTAGTTGCTGCTGCAGGAGACGAACACGTTTCTTCATTTCCCATAAAGCTCTGAGCCTACAGTGAGCGGGTTCGTCCGGTATTCCTGAAGTGCCATTCTGCCAATAAAGTTCGCAGCATACGACGTGCTCCGCTGCTACTATCGGTTGGGGATTCTATGGCTCCCTTTCTACGCGTCCACATGTGCTCCTACACTCTTTGTTACTCGTAGTCCCCAACTTCGGTACCAATTTTGTGGGAAGCGATGGGAAGGGAAGGTATATATAATTCACGGAATGATTACAAACGATAACAAAACAAAATATTTGCTGTGCTCGAACATTGTACTACCAATGATGAGCTGGTGGAAACTTCGGGCAACAGGTTGTTAGAGCGCACCTTGGCATTCAGAACACACATCAAAATCGTAACGTAGATCTCTCCTGGATTGCATTAAATTACTTATAATCCGTCTCCTCCTTCTTTGCACTGGAAATCCCCTTTGGTGCTTGACACTGCATCATTAAGCCGTCCCTCATTCTGGACCGGAAGCTCGCTGCTGGCATTCTCTTTGACACGGGATCTTAGGACAAAAGAACGCACCTAGCAATTCGACACCAACGTTACGATTACTTTTGGAAGGTAATAGCACACGGTGATTGAAAATGCCTATGCTTCAGGTAAAGGTAGTCCTCACACAGCCTTTCCGTGACGGTTGCTGAAAACCATCTTCGGATAGGCCAAGAGAGAGCAGAGTATAATAGATGATGATCTGTTTGCTTGCTGGCAAACGGATCTGATGTGTGGATGAGCCGCTTCAACACCCCCCCCCCCCCAGAAATTGTCCCCCTTGCACTGGAAAAGGTGCTAATAGGGCCCCGAAACAAGATGGAGAGCTTAGTATGTAGTATGCAGACTCTGAGGTATTCACAATTTCAGTTCCAATTAAGGCTCTTACTTGGGACGTCAAGACATGGATTCCAATTTAAAAAAAAACAAATTGACTATAGATTAGGAAGGGCAAAGCACAACTTGAAAACCATTGTCGCCGAATTGGGCTAGCAGGTACCAGCCACAGTGCCCTTAATATAAAACTGTCGACGTCGGGGGTTCTCTCAAAAAACAATGTGGGTCACCGGAAATCAACGAAGAACCGGAGTCCTACTCAAGCGCCAATTAGATCATTTGACCAATATATATATACATTTATGTATATGGAACCGCGATAAATACCGAGAGATTATTGAACAATGCAAATAACGACCGGCTGGAAAACCGACGGAAGGGGAGGTTTATCGCTTACAAGCGCAATCGATCTCAAAATGAGGTCAAACAGCAGAACAAGAGGAGCAGTAAGTGCAATGACTCGGAGGCCAAGCAACTTCTGCAAACAGTAAAACAGTAACGGCTGGCGACAATTCATGAATTGTAAAATTCTTCAGCGATGTGGCCAGGAGCCACATGAACCCCAGATAAATAGCCGGACTTAGAAGTGCGGTTCGGAGTTAGAAACGCAAAGGTGAAAGTTCTCGGCTCCGCGACAACCAGTTGACGCTCCGAACGCGCTCCTAACCAGCTGTTGAAGGAGACGAAAATCGACGGTTCAGCGGGGACTGGCTGATCTCCTACGCACTCCTGAAGGAAGACATCGGCGTAGCAGCCCTGGATCGGAGGAGGCCGAACCATCAAAGGATTCCAAGGCAAATGTTACAATTTCTGCCATTGTACAAGGAACACTGATAGGTGTAAAGCATTTATCTTCACCGGGAAGATCGTGCATGCTTTGCTGTATCCGAACTTGAGTTCCAGCGAACTAGCCGTTGTCAAGTTGGAACCGGCTATCTTCTCGGCTTATATAGCTCACGTCTGATAACTTCCACCAGAAGAACTACAGGGTGCGGCAGCATAACTTCCTTTTTTAAAATGCGCGCCACTCAGTTAGTTGATGTCATAGCGGAGCGCTAGTGGTCTCGTCAAGAGGGGATACTGCAAAGTTTTGTCCCGACAGGGTTCAGTCGCCATCATGCGTTGGAATAGTGAGGAGCGTGCCTTTGTCGTTGAGGTTTACTTTTCAAGCGGATGTTCGGTTATTGCAACACAGCGTGCATTTCGAAATCGCTTTAATTAAGCCCCGTTGGCTCCCCCCTGCTACATTCAGACAAACTGCAAGTGCGACAAAAGGAAGAACTGGAGTCCCTCGGCCCGTTAGATAACCTGAGAACATTGAAACGGCGTTCTGCGCGCAAACACGCATCTGCCCTTGGACTATCCGATCGTTCTGTGAGAAGAATTCTTCGTGATGATCTTCATTTTCATCCCTATAAGATGACGATAGTGCAGGAACTTTCAGAACGTGACTTCAATTCTCGGATGAACGCGTGTGAGCTTCTTCTTGATGTCGTTCCCGAGGGTGCTACTGTTTTTTTTAGCGATGAAGCCCATTTTCATTTGTGTGGGTCGGTTAACAAACAAAACATGCGCTACTGGCCTGACACCAACCCTCGAGAATTGCATCAAAAGCCTTTGCATTCACCCAAAGTCACAGTGTGGTGTGCAATTTCCTCAGCTGGAATTTTTGGTCCCTGGTTTTTTGAGGAAAATGAGGTTACAGTGACAGTGAATTCGGACCGGTATGTAAACATGCTACAGAATTTTTTCTCCCACGGCTAGAAAATTTGGATTTGGGGGACACTTGGTTCCAACAAGACGGTGCAACAGCACACACTTCAAGAGCATCGATGGCTGTTTTGAGGGAACACTTTCCAGAGCGCCTCATCTCAATTAGAGGTGATTTGGAATGGCCGGCACGCTCTCCCGATCTGTCACCTTGTGATTTTTTTCTATGGGGTTTTTTGAAATCCCGTGTTTATGTGAACCGTCCAAGAACCCTACAAGATTTGAAGACCAACGTCCAAGAAGAAATTGCCAACATAACACCTGCTATGCTAACAAGAGTCATGACAAACGCCAGAAATCGGTTTACGCAATGTATGGAGAATGGGGGACGTCACCTAACAGATTTGATTTTCAAAACAATGTAAATAAAAACTTTAGACATGTACCTACATTATAAAAAATAAATAAATATTTTCCGATGCATACAATACTTTTTATTGAGTTTTGAAAAAAGGAAGTTATGCTGCCGCACCCTGTATAAGATTTGATATCCACGGTCGCAGAGAAGAAGGGAAATCTACTCATACGCTTTTTAACAGCGCAAAAATTAACGAAAAAGGTGAGTCTCTTTTTGACCATCAAGCATTGCCTGAAAGGGTGCAACCCGGCCATCAAGACCGCCCGGAAGCAATCCTGACTCAATAATTTTCAGAATATTGAATTTGATTTATTCTGGCCAAGGAACATAGGAGCTCATCCTTTCTTAAAAAGTCGGAAGACTCCTGAACTACTAGTTCAGATGCACTTCCTCGCCAACAATTGATTCAGAACCTTCTTTAGGGGGTATTCAACTTTAGTGTATTGATATTAGCAAATCAGTAAATAGCTTCTCCGCATTTGAATGTTCCGGTCCAGATGACATAATGCCAATTATCCTACAGAAGCAGCAAGAAAGGGCTGTGCAATGGCTTATTGAGAACATCAGTACCAACGCCACCAAGAAGGCCCCCAGAATAGGATTGTTGAGGTATCTTACGCATTCGATAGTATCCATGCTAAGAACCAGGATAACCTAGTCTGGCCTGAGAGGTAGCCACTTGACCAAAACCAGGGTGCCGCCATCTCTCCGGTTCTATGCTTGACAGTGACCAATTAAATCCAACGCAAGTTGGAAACGAGTGGCGTAAAGTTGGTGACAACTTGATGATATTAATGTTAGCGAAGTTCACCTCCATTTTTAAAGAAACTTTGGAGGGAGCGTTAGAAAAGGTGTGCCTGTAGATTGCAAAATGTTGACTCGGCATAAATCGAACTAAAATGGACCTGGTGCTATTCACCACCAAGGGTAGTATATCTGAATCCCATCCCCTGTACCTTAATGAACAAAGATTGGTTCTTTCCTCTAAAGTAGATTATATGGATGTAATAATCGATATTAAGATAAATTGCAGACTTCACATAACACAAAGGGTTTAGAAAGCCTGTATAGATTTCCACCTCTGCAAAAGGGATCGTGTATGGAAATCGGGTCTTCGTGGTTCGTCCCATCCGCATGCGCTGAGCAAGAAGTACGATAGAACCAAGCTTAATAGGATTCAAACAAATGCGTTTGCAGGGTGCAGGGTTCTGCAGTTCTGCCCGACAGGTACTCTTAATGTTCTTCTATACCTTCTCCCCCTGGACCAAAACATTAAATATGCTACATCGCGCGGTGTTATCAGAATATGTGTACCCGAATGTTGAATGCGAGACCCTGCGGCCTTAATAGCATCCTAAAAACAATACCTCAGGAACTCTGGTCATTCCACACAGACTAGGGCAGGCATAAGCCAAGCTTTACGAGGAATTTTGCTGTGGGATTTCCAACCAGGACACAGTGGAGGACCGGCGACGTGTTGCAGAGGATTTTTCGGGCACACATAGTGTAGTCAACTGGTATGGTCTGTTGTCAATGTGTTCCAGGTGGAAGTACTGGCGATATTGAAAGCCTCTGAACGGCTAGGAGATAATCCGAACACTAAGCGTAACATAACCATTCCGGCCGAAAACCAAACGGCCATTAACGCTCTGTACTCGATGACGACATGCTCCACCTAGTAGGACAGTGCAGGGACATGGATTTTCTGGGTGGCACGCTTTTTTTTCAGCTCCCGGTTATAGGCACATAGAGGGGAATGAGCGGACTGATGAAGGGTCAGGTGGGATTCTAATATCTAATACGTCGGTGGGCACAGTCTACGTCTAGCTGGCGCCTATCAGGAACGAACTCAATTTGTACTGCTTAGCAGTCGCTGACTTCAGATGACGAAGGCTCACCACCTGCGCCAAGTCAAGGAGCATTTGCCGCGCTTATGCGTGCAAATGCGCACAAGATTACGGTGGTTTGCATGGCCACCGGCCTGTACGGAATCATCCCACCAGGATCGGTATGGAAAAAAATTCGCGTTGCCAAAGCCAAAGAAAAATGTGGAAATAACGGAGAAACTCGTATGCCCTTACTTAGCGGTAATCCAGTTCTGGCTAGAGCGAGGCTACGGAGACTAGATAAACAACTTTTTGGGGACCTCAAAAAGGTATCTAGTTGCATGGTAGGAGAGCCATAATCCTTCGTGAATGTTACGGGCTGGCTCTCAAGATCTTAGCCCACTGGACTCAGTTCACTTGGTCTTTGCGGTATTGAAACGCTAATTGACCTCTTCGGAGCGGCTACTGTTACCTACCTATCCTAAAATATCTTACCTCCCTTAACCCCACAACATCCAGCCTACATCGCTGAAACTGGAGCAAGTGAGTATTCTGAAGAGCCTCGGTACCGTCGTCAAGAAGCGTTCGCATATTCCAAATCCAGTCATAAATCATTGTTTTTAGCAAAAGGTCGTAGTCCAAAGGTTAGTCCACCTATGAGCCACGGTAATCGCTTGGGAAGCATAAAAAGATTTGAGGTTCGCAGGTTGCGCAAGTTTAAGAACAAAGGCGGTACTTCATAGTTCCTATGTACACTCATTTCCATTAGTGTAGTGAATTTGTAGATCTATTTTCGAATTCTGAGCCCCTTTGGAAGTATTTGATGATATACTTAACGCTCGTTGCCACCATTAGTGGTCCATTTTCACTCAACCAGCGTCATTTAAATGTCAAGTTTAGCAGCAATACAAAACAAGTCGGGAAACCGGAAGCTGGACGCTTCAGGTACGAAAGGTTTTGTGCATTTCTTAGTACGTAGCACGTAATATATGCATATACAATATTATGTGAGAATATCTACTTTCGGATGATATTGACATTTATAGCCTTGAATTTGCAAAGAAGCGAACACTTTGACGTATTATAACTTTGTTAGCAATAGTGCGATTTCCACCAAACTTGGTAACATTATGCTCTATATTACACCCTATATTGTTGCGAAATTTCGTGGTCCTAGCATGAATTTAAGGGGGGTTTTGCAGCAAATTACTAAAAATTATAGTAATATACTATTATTAACTTTATTTGTGCAGATATCAGTGTGGAAGGTATTTCGGAGCCCAGGCACCATATAGTGGCAGCCTCTTGATTTTTTTCAGATTTTTCGGTTGGGTAGTTTCTGAGAATGGCCCCCGTAAAGGAATGGTCACTTTCAATCCCCCGCACTCCCCACCTTTCCAACAAATGTCAAAACTAAGACCGTTTTCGAAAAGTACTAACTGAGACCTTTAATTTGATACCCCACATGACTATATTTGATGAAAGAAAAAATTACACCCCCCTTTTGCATGTATGGGGACCCCCCCTTAAATTCGACGTAAGAGGATGTAACTCACTGTATGCGTGAGCGTTCACAGTTGCCACCTTTTTACAAAATTTGGTGTCAATCGCTGTAACCGTCTCCGAGAAAAATGCCTGTGACGGACAGACAGACAGACAGACAGACAGACAGACAGACAGATGAAACTGGCAAGGCGGCAATATGGGCGTGTGGAAATCAGGCCATTCAAGAAGTGATGGAGTTTCCAGAAGTTGGATTCGTCAGGGCAAAAATAGCTGGTATCTATATTTATAGTTGCTATGCTCCACCAAGCGCGACGATAACAGAATTCGAAGGAATGCTAGGTATGCTAGTCTCGGATGCAAGAAGTCGAAACCCCAAGATCATAGCTGGTGATTTCAACGCGTGGGCCGTGGATTGGGGCAGTCGCACTACGAACACCAGGGGCCGTATCCTGCTCGAGGCTTTCGCGGAGCTAGATTTGGTGCTTGCCAACACGGGAAACGCTTCCACTTTTCGTGGGACAGGGTCGGGCTCAATAGTCGATCTGACATATGTGAGTACCACATTGGCGAGGAGAATGACATGGTTTGTCAGTGAGCATTATACTCACAGCGACCACCAGGCGATTTTCCTCCAGATCGAATATGGGCCATGCGTCGATGCGTGTCCCCGTGAGGCTGGAAACCGGGGCTGGTCCGTGAAAGGGCTTGAGGAGGATGCATTCATAGAGATGCTATTGGGAGGCCAATGTCCCGGTGGTGCGGCTACGGAAAAGGTAGAGCAAATGATGGGACGCATAACAAGAGCATGCGACGCTGCTATGCCGAGGCGACGAGTTCTCGCAAAAAGGCGCTCAAACTATTGGTGGAATGAAGAGATCGCGGTGCTACGGAATGCATGTTTTCGTGCTAGAAGGATCTGCCAACGATCTAGAGCAAGACCAGACTTCGACGAGAAACGGCTAGCATATGTGAACCTTCGAGGTAGGCTTAAGCAGGCTATACGGACCAGCAAGCGAGAATGCTTCAAGGAGCTTTGCACAGAGGCAGACCAAAGCCCCTGGGGAACAGCGTACAGGATAGTTATGAAGAAGATGAGAGGACGAACACCACAATTGACCTGTCCGCATCTTCTGCTCGATATCGTGACGGCGCTCTTCCCCCCGGATAAAGGGGAGCGCAAACAACACAAGCGAGCACTCGACGTCTACACCATACCTGCGGTAACTGAGGAGGAACTTATGCAAATTTGCCGGAGAATTGGTGATAACAAAGCACCCGGTCTGGATGCTGTTCCCAATAGAGCCCTTAAACTCGCTGTTAAGACCAGACCCGACTGGTTTATCAGCGTGTTTGAGACATGCATGATAGAAGGAATTTTCCCCGATCGGTGGAAGAGGCAAAAACTAGTTTTGCTCCCGAAGCCGAATAAACATCCAGGACACCCTTCATCATACCGACCGATTTGCCTTATCGACACGGCAGGAAAGATGCTCGAAAGGGTCATCTACAACAGACTGCTCCCTATCATCGAATACAAGGATGGACTATCGGAGCGACAATTTGGATTTCGTCAAGCCCACTCAACGATCGACGCCGTAGACGTTGTTTTGAAGCTGGCTCGAGACGCGATGTCGTCTAAAAAATGCTGTGCCGTAGTGACATTGGACATCAAAAATGCGTTCAATTCCGCAAGCTGGGAGTGGATAAAAAGTTCACTGGCTAACACGGGTGTCCCTAGTTACTTGACTAAGCTCCTCAACAGTTACCTTTCGGAGAGGACACTTTGGTACGACACGGATGAGGGATCCAAGCAGTACACCGTCACCGCAGGAGTACCACAGGGCTCAGTGTTGGGTCCTCTCCTGTGGAACGTCATGTACAATGGGGTCCTTGTCCTTCCCGTGCCAAAGGAGGCCACGATAATCGGTTTCGCAGATGATCTAGCTGTGGTTGTCGTCGCGAAAGAACCTGAAGACGTCGAAATGTACGCTAACGAAACCATTAGCGCCATAAAAGCGTGGCTGGAGATGGTTCAGCTTGACCTTGCGGAACAAAAGACGGAGGCGGTCTTGATTACCAATCGTAGGAAGAGGAATACGATTAATATTCGCGTTGGTGGTCACGTCATCACTTCGAAGCCGGTTATCAAATACCTGGGGGTGATGATTGACGCTAAGATCAATTTCAGGGGACACCTGGACTATGCCTGTGAGAAAGCGGCAAATACCAGCGTATCATTAGCGCGGATGATGCCTAACATTGGAGGTCCAAGGTATAGTCGCAGATTACTTGTGGCCGGAGTGGTTCGCTCCACACTATTATACGCGGCACCAGTTTGGGAGGAAGCATTAGCGTCTGAGAGTAATCGTAGGAGAGTAAATATGACTTACCGCTTAGTGGCGCTAAGGGTGTGCAGCGCCTTCAGAACAATATCAGGCGAGGCAGCGGGTGTTATTGCGGGAATGATCCCGATAGACATTCTGGCAAGTGAGACACGCTGCCTGTACGAGACAAGGAAAATGAATCCTCTTGAAAAGGATGCAGAACGCCGAAAGGCGGCAAGGCGAGAGTCGCTGGAAAAGTGGCAGAAACGGTGGGATGACTCGCAGAGGGGTCGCTGGACCCACACTTTGATTCCCCGTATTGAAGAGTGGATCCAGCGACGACACGGCGAGATTAACTACCATCTGACGCAATTCCTGTCAGGACATGGCGGTTACAGGAAGTACCTGCACCAATTCAGGCTGGATGATTCTCCCTTGTGTCCTGAATGTGGTTGCACACCTGAGGACCCGGAGCATGTTATGTTCCACTGTCCACGATTTCTCTCAGAAAGGAGGAGTCTGGAAGACTCCCTGAAAACCACTCTAAGCCCGCAGAACATCGTCGGGGAAATGTTGAAATCGGAGGAAAACTGGTGTGCGGTGAACACCGCCATCAAACGAATACAAGAAGAACTGGCAAGAGCGGAGCGCGCAAGGAGGACGCGAAGAACGGAAGGCGTGGTCGCGTAAAGCACAGTCCACCCCGCGAAGTAATGCTTTGCGGCGGTCCCGCGGGGAAGGAAAAAGGAGAAAGTGGGGGTGGTTTTAGTGGGTGAGAATCCCACACGCTGCTGCAACCTGGCGCGGCAGTGTCTTTCTAAGATTTCCACCTCCATCCATAAAAAAAAAAAAAAAACAAAAAAAAAGACAGACAGACGGACAGACAGACAGACAGACAGACAGACAGACAGACGGTAAACCGATTTTAATAAGGTTTTGTGTTTACACAAAACCTTAAAAAATGCCCTAATAAATTGTAAACTATCAACAAATTTTAGTTCACAAAAGTGGTTGATTTAAAAAATGTTTGCCAAAAATTGGCTCTTTCCTGGATTGGCCTAATTTATTTTAATTTGAAATATATTTGAAAACCGTAGACCAAATCAATAAAAAACTTTTCCACTCCCAAATTTCTGCACTACCCCATTTGTTCGGACCAGTAAATATACCCTGTCTCTGCTGCACTCCACCCCAAATAAATCCACTGCATCCGCTGAAATGAGCATCGTGTTCGTCTTTTAGAAAACGAGTTAATAAATTGGATAACACTAGAAAACTCTTACGATGATCCCTTGCTCCTGCCACCGCCACTGTCACTCTGGCTTCATGCATACCAAGTAAGTAGATACATATCTCATATTGCCGCGGCTATTATCCGTCAACTAAGAGGGTTGTCACCCCATAAAATGGACGTGGTCTTAACATGCTCTTATGCGCCTCGCTGCGATTCATTTCTCGTCCTTTTTTGCGGGTCACATTTGAGGCAAAGTCCTGTCAGGCAATACTCAAACCTAATTGAAATGAGCAGTTTGTCTGGAAGTTAAGTGAAATCTACCCCAGATTCAGGGATGGATGGAAATCCGCATTGTGCAACATATGGCCCTTGCATTTAATTACAAATTAACTCTGAACAAAATTAAATAGTGTGTTGTACTCGACGTTGAATGGATCAGAAACGAGATTGTCTCCAGTGGCGGCTTCAAGGATAATAAGTTGAAATGTGTGACATATTTTCAAGGAATAGCCAACAGATTGGTTATATTAGTTCATTCGCTAATGGAGTTAGTACAAATGAAAACTGCTCGGCTTGAAAGCGCATCTGCACACGGAGTCTCTCCCTGATAGAATTAGAAGCTACTTTTCAGATATAATGAAGAAGGATGTTATATTAAAGGAATCAGGATTTCAAGAAGAAATAATTTTGTTAAAAGTTGATGGTACTATTTACATACATCTAATAAGATAGCCCGAATCGGGCTCCAATTAGCAGAAAATAATTAGATCGAAGAATTGATCGTAAGGCAATGTTCGCCCCTCCTGTAGGCAGGAAGTAAAATTCTTTTATCAACTAAAAGTCATACAACCTGACTACGCCAATGTTTCAGTATTAATATCAAACAAAAGGATTTATTTCGAGGAGACTTCAGAACATGGCCTTAATGTTCGTGCTTGTACGAGCGAATGGCCTTGTCGCAGAGTGGCAGTGATGGTACATGGAAACTGCACTCAACGATCCTTGGAACAGGATATTCAGAGGAAAGGAGTTTATCACATTCCGCCGTTTAAGCACTGCGAGCCTGAGAGTTCGCTTCGGATGATGCCGATATTTGCAATAGTAAAAATAACAATCTCCTACTTTTTTACATTGTAGCGCCATTTCTGCACACTCCTCAGCTGGCGGAGCTCTATAGTTGCCATTTTTTCGTGGGGTTCATTGCAGTGGAAGCAACATTTTGGGGCAAGTCTGGCGATAGTTTTTACTATCCCCTTATGAGGAGCAGAGTAAGCGATACGGGCATGAAGGGAAGCACGTATGCAGACGGGGTTGATTAGCACCGGCGAAGGATAAGGCACTACACGCGAATAAATCTTTTTAATTGGCTTTTGTCTGGTTGCTGGATGGCGCTTTTCGTTGCCAGTTTGTTTTTATTATTTTCGCCATTCGAACTTTTATTTCTCGTTGTACCGCTCATTTTGTATTTCAATTACTCGTTGTAGGGTACAATGTTTTTTTGTGTGTGCATGTTTTTCTCATTTTATTACAATTGTCTGACGGAACGTGGTGGTGGAAGCATCTCTCAAAATGGTCCCAGATACCGAGCTTTCACATTGCTCACTTTGTTACTGTTCGGGTCGAGATTATTAAGGCAATTAATACGATCTTGCTTGTGAACGGGACAAAGGATGAAGAAAAAGATGATTAATACTTTAATACTCATTCAATTTCTAGAACTCTCCTTAAGGCTTCACTTTCAACGTATTTTCAATAAATCTGCGAGCCACTACGCAGTACAGAATCTTTCAAAAATCAAAACCTTCCGTTCTTGTTCAGATTCCCCCAAAAAATAATCACAGCTCTCTCATCAAGCATTTGTTTCAATATCCTGTTCGGACATCTGTCGGATATGTTAGCTCATATCCACTGCGTCCGCCAACCCCTCGAGAACTTTTGCCCTTTATTCCTGACAGGATTTGAGTTTATCGGCTGATTAACTTTTATTAATAATCTTGACATTTTCTCTCCTCTAATCTGACTCACATGTCTCCTCAGAGCATTCAGTTTAAGTGTGCGGTCCCGTGGCTATTGTTTGGGGTTTCTTGTTCTTACTATTGCCCTTCGGTTACTGGACCGGACCTTTCTAATGTTTTGTACTAATTGCCTTAATGTTCCCAGTTTCCGGCCTTCTTGGCCCAAACTTAAAACGAGTAAAATGAACTCGGGGACTAATGACAATTTGATTTACTTACCAAATACTCATTGCTGGGAAATTGACCACAACCATTTGTGATTTTGCACTAGTTCTGGTTATGGGGGTTAATGAGTGATACTTTTGATATAAGATAGACTGGGTGACAGAGGTTACTAGTTGAAACGTCTTCAACTAAGATGGGGGGATGAATTGGTTTTAATGTTTGACTTTTGGATTTGTGAAGACGAGAAGAAGAGATTGTTAAAAAGAGTTATGTTCATGTTCGAGGGAGCGATGGTTGAGTCGGTTGGGTTTCAGCCTCTCGATCACACTGCCCGGTCATCATGAATGTTTGTGTTCGTCCTCGCATTCGTTGGTACACCATCTAGTAGGAATCCCAGTCGACCAAATGTTTAAACTTGGGCCGAAGCCAAGGTTCAATACCGAGCTGAACAAGACACAGCATGTCGGATTGCGAATACCTTGCCTTAGAAGACATCATCCGGATGCTTAGACAACAAAACCTGGGTATTGACCTCGGTCACTGAAGGGTAAAGTTCATCAATGCCAAGAAAAGTAAATCAACATTGTGGAGAGTTTCAGGCTGATATTTTAATTCGACTGAAAGGGTGCCCAGAGATAGTCACTATTTGACGCTTCATTCTTTCCTGGAAATATTGAAATTCAATCCTATCAGCAAACTATAGAACGTTATTTTTATTTGGGGAGAAGAACGATGGGGTAAACACCAATACATGAGGGGATAAATTATAACATTTTCGGAATGCTTCCCAGCAATGGATCTCCGCGGAAAAGAAAAGAGCATACATCAATGGAATACTACAGGTTTATTTTTTTTCTTCAGCCTTTGTTCTGTTCACAAACGGGGTTGGCTTGTCATCTGCCTGATCTGGATGCAATCGCGAGGCGTTCAAAGTCCCATTCAGCATATCAAGCCACCGATGTTTCGACCGGCCTTTTGGTCGCTTACCATTGATTTCAATGTTCAGACCAATCTTGGGGAGTGAACTCTCGTTAGTACGAACTAGCCCAACGCAACTTCCTCGTCCCCATTACCGCAAGACGCCGTTCATCATCTTTTATAGGCGCCCCATACTCAGTAGTAGAAAGCGAAAGAACGAACAACATTGTGGTAAATTTTAGATTTGAGACGTTCGTTGATATGTTGATCACAAAGAGCATCAGTTGTGGAAAGCCACTTCATCCAGGTTGCGCTAATTTGTGAAGCAATTTAATAACGCAGCTCTCCATTGGCTGATAGCATTGACCCGAGATATTTAAATCGCTCAGTTCTGGGCAGATCACCGCCATTGACAGTGATTGTGCCTATTTCATGGGGATCGGTTGTCAAAAATTCAGTTTTATTTAGATTCAATCTGAGGCCGTGTTGCATGAGGCGAGCATTCCATTTTTGGACAAGTTGCTCATCATATCATTTTTGCTATTGGACGCTAGGAAAACATTATCTGCATAAAGCAGTGTATAGGGCGTTGGACGTTCCCGTGTGACGGTGTATGTAGCAAAAACAAAGAGGATACTCCTCAATCGTACTCTGAAGTGTGATTCCGCGGCTGACTGGAATCGCTATAAAGAGGCACAGAAGGCTCTAAAGAAGAGGATAAGATCGGCTAAACGATCATCATAGAGACGCTTTTCCGAAGAGACTAACTCTCTTGAGGTAACCTCAAAGCTGAAGCGGATTCGGGTCAAAGAACGTAGCCAGAAACTGGGTTATTTACGTTTACGGAACGGGAGGTATACAGAAAGCGATGAAGAAAAGGCAAACCATTTGCTTGAAGTGCACTTCCCAGGCAGTATTCAAAATCTAATCTCGGGGCCAACAGGTGCATACAGCCGTCAACCGAGAGACTGGAATCTGGCATGCAAAATAGTATCACTGGATCCAGCAAAATGGGCATTTGACTCATTCCATAGATAAAAGTCTGCAGGTCCGGATGGCATCATTTCTGCTCTAGTAATAAAGGGAATGGAGGCCCTGGGTCTACATATTCGAAATATATATCGTGCATGCCTTGCACACGCTTATATTCCAATTAAATGGCATGATGTGAAGGTGTTATTCATTCCCAAACCAGGGAAACCCACACAGACGCAAAAAGCTTCCGCTTTCTGCTAAAAGGACATTAAAGACTAGTAGATCGGTTCATAAGGGCCTCCCAAAAAGGCAAATCCACGGGGACAGCACTCTATGAACTTACGGCAAAAATTGAATGGCGATGTTCGAAAAAGAATACGCCTTCGACGCATTCATGGACATCGAAGGTGCTTTCAATTATGCCTCATTCGCGGCAATTTGTGATGCGGCAAGACAGCATGGAATCGAACTGCTGCTAATCAGTTGGATCCTTCACATGCTAGAGTGGAGAAAAATCCACATATCGGTCGGTCAGACGTCAATTGAAGCAGGATGTCTCAGGGGCTGCCCACAGGGAGAGGTTCTCTCTCCACTGTTATGGCTCTCGGTAATGGATACCCTGCCGTGGCTCCTGGAGGATAAAAAAGTCTTCGCGCAAGCATTTGGGGATGACCTAGCCGTAATAATTACCGGCAAGTTTGCGGACACAATATGTGAAAACCTCTGAAATGGCAATGCTAACACCGTATTGAGTGTGTGGGCTACCAAAATAGGGAAGTTTATAGCCATTTTTACCGCGTTTATATTCTAAGTCGCAGTTTTTGGACCATCGGATTTCTTGCAGAGCACAAATATCAATGCGCCTTTTCCGAAGGGCTCTTGCGAGTTCCTTGGTCGTTGCAGTTAGGGTGCCAATATTTATCGTGCAGACACGCATTTATTTTGTTCGGACTAACTTATTTACGTCCTGATGTCGTCAATGCGTCAAGAACCCCAGCCCATTTCTCAGCAGGATCTGGCCGGCCTTTCTTTAGGATGTACAAAGCTGAGAGATTGTGTCCTGATGAATAAAAAGCGAAGGCGGCTTCACGGTTTTGTACCGGGCCAGAGGCAATTCGTGAGATGCTGCCTCAGCGGGAGCAGCGTGACTGAAGCGGTTGGTAGATGCTAAACACTCCATTATGTATATGATTCGCAGAAGATGACATAACTATGAATTATAGTGAGCGTAAATCCGTCAATAGGTTGGATCAAAGTTTGACTAAAGCTTGGCCTGAGCTAAAATATTTTGTTTGAGGATTGACGGATCCTAAGTCCGAAATAAATGTGTAGAGACATACTACCTCTTTTTTAGTCTACGGATTCCTCGTTTGGGTTTAGCACGCAAGTTCAAAAAAATCAAAAGCGAAGACGGCTTTAAGGTTTCGTAGACACCATCAGGCGGGGTCTGACGAGTCCGGATGGCCCAAGTGGTTAGAGCGCTGCGATGTTGTAGCGGAACATCGTATTTTAAATCTCACTGTTGGCAGAGGGATTTGTTATCGTGACTGGATGTCGGATATCAGTCGACTCAGCAACGAATATGTACCTGAGCCAAATCAGGGTAACAATCTCGGGTGAGCACAATGCTGACCACATTCCCCACTACATTTCGGTATTGAATGAAGGGCTCTAACACAATTCAAGACCCTGATAAAATATGGATTGTTGCGTCATAGATAATTATTATTATTATTTCCGAGTTGCTACAATCTCGGCAAATGAAGGATTTGCAAAGCATTTAGCCTTGGGCTATCCTACCTACTTAAAAGATAAGGGAGCGCTGGTGGTGGTAGCCAGTGGTAAGTTAGTGGGAGAATCCGTAGAGAAATCCCCGCAAGATCGAACACGTATTAATGGTGTACTTCTGCATGGTTTGAACTAGACTATGTGAGAGTCCCAGGACATCAAAAGAAGCCCTTACGGCTTTAGGATTTAGGTACAATACCTGTAGCTGAAAATATTATAGCAGCTACAACCACTTTCTCGAGAAGCCCAATTTTTTTGATTTCCAGAGCGAATGGCTTCTTCTCCACGTATTTTCGTTCAATGTTGCTATTATGGGGGATTGCTACATCAGTAATATACGCGGAGCGAAACTTAGTTTGGGATCAATACGATACAGATGTAGGACATCGATTAGCCACGTCAGCGGAACATTATCGAAAACCTTGGCTCAATCGATAGAGCAACTGCAGAGGTTTCTTTGACCTTTAGTTGCTTGTCCTTCAACCACCGAGTCGATAATGAGTTGCTCTTTGAAATTCCTTTACCCGACACGGCAGCACTTCTGCTCCTCGGACTGAATGTTATTGGTTTCGAGGTGCGCATTGACCCTTCCACCAATAATGGACATTATAGATTTGCAGAGGGTTGGTAAGCAAATAATCGGTCTTGCATCCGCGTGGTCCTGTACTTCTTAGGGATAAGTTAGGTAATCCCCGCAGTTAGGAAGGGTCCGGCCCCCTCATGACCTGATTTATGCTGTGTGCCAACCGACCATGTATACTGGTGAACTTTTTGTACCAGAAGTTTTGCACCCGATCCAGACCAAGACCCGTCCAGTTCTTCGAGCTATTTATGGATCGTCGAACCTCCTCTTCGATAACATCCGCAAAACTTATACCAGGCATAGTAGCGTGCCGAGTGCCTTTGGCCTCAATCCACTTAGCGTGCTCATCATGTGGGGCGGGTAACCCCAAAGACTACCTCGATATTCTTTCGCTTCAATTATAGAAAACTGTTTGGTGCTGGGATTCGTTGAGTAATCTGAGAAAGCTCCGCTGGTTTCTGGCGTATGTTGCATTCTGAACACGTTTGGAGTGACCTTCGTCGTAACCGACTGCATACAACAAAAAGTTACTGCTTTAGTGCGTCCAGAATTTCAAATACTCGGAATGACATAGCTCCGGTAAACCCTATGCAGTTTATTCTTCATCCGTCGGCTGGCATTCCAGAGCTCTTTTGAATCAGCCTAGCAATGTCCTACCTGAGTGAGTCCCGCCGACGTTCTAGACGAATTTTCCACGGTGGATCTCTGCTGTCACTCAAACCAATAACTCGAAAGCAAGTCTGCTGACCATGCAATCTGACAGCCGCAACTGCACCACAATACACAAGTGATTGTAGTTGCAGCAGCGACATATCAGCATTGGAATCTCATCATTGATTTAAGATCGAATTGTCGGAGTTGCTAGAGATGCGAATAGCGAAGAGCCTAGGAATATCTAGTTTGTGCAAAGGATCCATTTTCGAGACTTTTATAAGCGTTCTTTGGAATTTCCCGAATTTCCTTCATCTGAATGGTGAAGAAGAATGCTTCGGCGAGTTCTATAACTGTTGCCTGCAGTGCGTTAATGATGCTGCCGACTCTGCCCCATTGACTCTTGGCCACCAGTTTCCACTATGATCTCGAGTCAAAAACGCTCCCTGACGTGTTGCTGCGAGTAATCAAACGATACTGATCTGCGACTCGCTGCACAGTCATGTGCAACAAGGGTCGGTAAGATGTTGTACCTGCTCCCGGCGTTATTTCGTAGTAAGAGCAGATGATAGGTTCATTTCTTCAATCCACTTTACCCGCTGCTTACGCGAACCTACTGAAGTGGTCGCCACAGATTGTGGCGAAACGGTTGCCCTGGTCGTCGAAGCACCTAGACGTCGAACCGTCCCACGATTAGCGGTTTCAACTGGAGTCCGCTCCAGTCACCAAGTCAGACGTCTCCCGCCGGTTATACGTACCTGACCTCAAGTTTCTCCCCCTACTCATTAGATAGATTTGCATTTTATACCTAACTGCCAGGTGTAGCGATGGCTCCCTCAGTAAGTAATCTGCAAGACTGCAAGGTTCCTGCACTTTCCTTACATACTCCCTGAGATGCTGCGGTGGCGTACAGCCATTCAGACTGAAGTTACCCATCTCTCCTCCATTCACAACTGGGCTTGGGACCGACTACGGTGGTGTTCTTATTAAGGAATACTTTATTTCCATCATCTTTTCATTTCAAGGCGTGTATAAATGATTAATCCATGTGTAATTTATTGTCTGTCTGTCTGTCAGATTGTAGGGGCTGAGGTATTATCTGAGCCACATTTACTACCGCCATTTTACAATTCATCAATTTCCTCCACGAATTCATCATCGCAGTCAATTCTGCTGGATATCAATTTGGAACTTTGTACTGAACTGAAATGTTGAGTTTGAAGATCTTACACTCCAAATTGAAGAGCGAGAAGCTCATCTTATTAACAACCCCCATCTGATAAATGAACCAAATATTATGTATATCTGAGACCTCATTCAGCGTAGTGAGGTGTGTCCCGAACAGTCGACCCCCTATACATAATCGGAGTTCAATTTGCATATTTCCACTTTTGCATTTTTATTATCGGTAGCTACAGTGATACCTACTCTTGAAAGCATTCGAATTGATGCGTTCATTTTGTTACCACCGCCCCAACCTTCGTTGATTGTGGGGTATCCTTCTTGTACAGAGGGCAGCTGTGGCTATGGGGTGGTACCTACACCTCTTCATGGTTTGAGTTGTTCTGGATGAGTTCATTTGCAATTCTTATAACCGCAAACATAAATTTCCTTTCCCTAGCAAAGTACTTTGCTCCGTTGCCATTTCGCGAGAGAGAAGGCATTGAAATGAACATGTCCCCGTGTTGCTATCCCCTCCCTGGTCTTGTTCCATGCCAGTCAGGAAGAGCAAATGCAAACGTAAAATTTCGCTCGGAGATAGATGAAAGGATACAGGATGACATTGCATCCTTACTCCTCGTCCGTAGAGAACATTGAGAAAAACTTGATGACAACTTTTCCGCCTTTGTTTCATTTTTCCATTTTGTTTAATTTGAAAAAATACCCTCCTGGCTCTTGGTTCCCCCGACTCTGAGGAGTTCTTCGTTATACCATTTGACTGCCATATTCGAGACAGGATGGTAACAAGAGCGACAAAATGAACTGCAAAACTGAGTACTTCTCAGGACAATGTTGACAACAAGAAAATTATATTCACTGAGGGTGGTTTACACTTAGAGGCGGGGACGGGCGATATGAAAAATCTTAGGAGGAAGTGGTTCGGAATGGGAATCTAGCGCACAGAATCGAGCCTCAGGCGTTTTGGGTAACTTTTTACTGCAACATGCAAGCAACATAGATTGCGTTGCAAGGAGCGTTAACGGAGGGTGGAAGAGAATGAAGAAAGGTTGGAGCAACTTAGTGAGCTTTCTCACAAGCAATATTAAGGACTGCCAAATCTTCATTGAAAGAGGAAGCACCATATCAATAGTTTGAGCAGATATGCTATTTTTAAATGACGAACGAATCCTCCAAAAACTTCATTTTTGGAGCGAATCGGTTTGGAAGCTCTGAAGTAAAACGCAAGGATATTTTCACCCGACGTTTGTAGAAATGATACACAATAAAAGTGCCGGGAGGGGGGAGAGCAAAACCACTCGTGGAAAGAAGAACGAAACTTTTTAGAGAAAATAATCATTTTTGATGGTAACGATGGTGGTGAAGTTCTCGAGGATTAAGATACTCTTGTTCTTGTTAATATTTTCGGTAACAAAAACAAAACATTATGGCGTCGTCGACAACGTTATTGTGAACGTCACTCAGGACGCTCCAGGAGACTACAAAAAGACAATGCCGGGGGAATGGGATATTAGCACACAATTGTGACAACAAAGTCTGTCAAAACGTGTCAGAGACGACCGACTGGGATTGCGTTAATTTACCCAACGACGAGAAAGACAACGAAGAAACTTTTCTCTGGTTGGTTTCGTCGTGATACACATCTGAAGACAACGCCTTCGTCTTCATCTTCGCACTTTATGACATGTTGTTGTTGTTTTGTTGTTCTTTTTTCTGCTGTATTGCGGGAGAACTTCAATCAAGAAAATTTCCGAACGCAGATGTTATTCTTATTGTTCACAAAAGTTGGTAACGAGTTTCTCCAGCGAAAAGTCTGCAAGAACACAAATATTTACATGTCGTAATTTTTTACAAAATGACAGTTATTAAATTTGAAGATGGGCCCCGTGGGTTGAGGGGGAGTGCTATGAATTTGGTTGGCATTGAGACACCCCGGGGGGAAGGGTATCATTTTCAGTTGTTTTGGATGTAAACTTTTTTGAACAAATATTTACTCAAATGGGGCTCGTATTTTTCCTTCACAATAACTTGCAAATCAAGACTTGCCGAATCAATAATTGATCCTGCACAATAGGCGATTCTAAAAGTTACGAGGATATGCCCTGGTCCATGACAGCTATTGTTCTCCCATAGCTATTTTTTGAGAAAAATATATTCAACAAACCTCTGATACAAACAACCCTTTATCTCTGCTAACAACCACTTTTCATTGAGGCATTTACATTACTCCGAAAGCTTCCACTTTGCACACTTTACATTCGATTTTCAGATTCAGTCCCAACAAAGGGCTGCAAGGCATTACCTGCAAAGAAACGGTAAATGAAAAATTGGCAGACAGACTCTCTAACGATGTTTATTCTATGATTCGCGAGTCCGTCCTACATTAATAAAAATTAACGTCTTTTAAATATTCATTTTACCTTCACCGTAAAATTTCCATCCGAAAGCCAACAACATTAAAGTCTTCGGGAACCTTAGATCCTATTCAGTATTTATGTAAAAGTGTATGACCTCTTGAAAAGAGAATTAATTACTGACCCTTCCTTGTAAATAACATTGCAATGCAGAGTACCTTTATATGGTAGCGCACAATTAAATGCATTTTTGCTTAGCAGGTCGTTGTAGGCAATAGAGAGACTTTTATGTATGTACTGCTACACAACACCACATGCCGACTAGTACAGCCTAGAATTGTTGAAAGAGGAATGGGTTTCTTTGTTTCGGGTGGTCTGTTAATACCCTACTTGGAACGGGGATAACCGATAATGCGAAGCGATAGACTGCTCCTATCCGAGCAGGGATCATTCAACTGTCGGTGCCTCAATATAGAATTATTCAGGTTATATTTCAGAAAATGAAGGTCCAAAGTATTGCCGTAGAGTAAAGTTATTTTTAATTGTCTACAAAAAAGGGAAAAGAATGAGAATTATATTAGGTTAGCACATAGAGTAAAATTGTTTATTTGGGGGGGATAATGAAAAACTCAATTTCGGAGAAAATACACCCTTCGACATCGCTTTGTGTACTTAAAATTTCGGGAGCAATTCGAAAAAGAGTGTCATTGACAATAGGTTAGCGTTCGTATAAAATATTTGCTGTTAGAAATAGGAGAAACTTACTTTTATCATCATCAACGCCACAACAACCGGTATCCGGTCTAAGCCTGCCTTAATAAGGAACTCCAGACATCCCGGTTTTGCGCCGAGGTTCGCCAATTCGATATCCTTAAAAGCTGTCTCGCGTCCTGACCTACGCCATCGCTCCATCTCAGGCAGGGTCTGCCTCGTCTTCTTCTTCTACCATAGATATTGCCCTTATTGACTATCCGGGCTGGATCATCTTCATCCATACGGATCAAGTGACCCACCCACCGTAACCTATTAAGTCGGATTTTATCCACAACCGGACGGTCATGGTATCGCTCATAGATTTGGTCGTTATGAAGGCTACGGAATCGTCCATCCTTATGTAGGGGGCCAAAAATTCATCGGAGGATTCTTCTTTCGAACGCGGCCAAGAGTTCGCAGTTTTTCTTGCTATGAACCCAAGTCTCCGAGGAATACATGAGGACTGGCAAGATCATTGTCATCCCCTTGTCGTAGACGATTGTTGATGTCGAATTGTCTTGAGATTGATCCTGTTCCTTTTATCTGGTCTCGCACATTGGTCAGGGTCAGCCTAGTCAGTCTTACCAATTTCTTCGGGATACCGAATTCTCTCATGGCCGTGTACAGTTTTACCCTGGCTATGCTATCATAGGCGGCTTCAAAGTCGATGAAAAGATGGTGCAACTGATAAGCATATTCCAACAGTTTTTCCATCGCTTGCCGCAGAAAGAAAATCTGATCTGTTGCTGATTTGCCTGGAGTGAAACCTCCTTGGTATGGGCCAATGATGTTCTGAGCATATGAGGCTATCCGGCCTAGCAAGATAGCGGAGAATACCTTATAGATGGTACTCAGCAATGTGATACCTCTATAATTGCTCCACTGTGTGATATTTCCTTTTTATGTATGAGACAGATAATACCTCTTTACCAATCATCAAGCATTGATTCGCTGTCCCAGACTTTGAGCGTAAGTTGATAAACCACTTGGTGTAATTGATCGCCTCCATATTTAACCAATTTGGCTGTAATTCCATCGGCTCCTGATGACTTATGAATTTTAAAGCCGATGAATTGCATAGCCATACTTGGTGGTGGCAGTATTTTTCCGTCGTCTTCAGTTAGCAAGACCTCCAACTTGCCGATGTTGTGGTTTTTCAGTTGTTCATCAAAGTACTCAACCCATAGCTCCAATATGCCCATCCTGTCGGAAATCAGATTTCCCTCTTTGTCTCGGCAGGATGAGCATCGAGGTGTATAAGGCTTCATCCTGCTGACTTGTTGGTAAAACTTGCGCGCCTGGTGTGGTTGCTCGTTGTACTTTTGGAGTTTACGGATCTGTTGATTCTCTTAGGTTTCCTTTTTCGTCTGTCAAATCGCTTCTCCGCTCACCGCAGTTCGTGATAAGTCTCCGCGCGTGCCCGCGTTCTTTGAGAATGTAACATGTAACATGAATGTAACTCGGAATGCGGCATCTTTCCGTTTCGTTGCTAGCTTACATTCATCATCGAACCAGCCCTTCCGACTTTTCTTGCGGCTGGGGCCAAATATGTTTGTGGTCGTATTAATGATAACGTTGTTCAGGTGATTGTGAAGATCATTTGTTGATACTTCTTTTCCAAGATCTTGACTGCGGTTATGGCGGCACCCATTTCCCTCTTATAGGTGTTGCGGAGGACTGTGTAGTGGATGGCTTGAGTGTTAACTCTCACCTGATTGTCAGAGGGGATTCTGGGTGGTGTGGTTATTCGAGCTCGGAGCACCATGCCGACGAGATAGTCATCCGAGTTTATATTGGCCCCCCTATATATTCTGATATTCATCAAGGCTGAGAGATGGCGGCGTTCGATCAACACATGGTCAATTTGGTTGAAAGTCGTCTCGTCTAGAGAGGCCCACGTATGTTTGTGGACCGCTTTCCGCACAAACTAGGTACTTCCAACAATCATTTCGTGTGACACTGCTAACTGAATAATTCGCAGTCCGTTATCATTTGTATTTTGATGTAAGCTATGGGAGCCGACGTATTGCCTGAATAAGGGCTCCTTCCACACTTCGCTGTCATAATCCCTGAGTATGATTTTGATATCATACTTGGGACAGGTTTCGAGGGTTCGTTCTATTACCTCGTAGAAGGTAGTGGTTCTTCTCCAGGAAACCGGTCACTATCCAACGCTTCCCCTGTAACGCTGTTACATCAGCCTTATAATGGGACAGGATATCGGGTAACTGCTTGGCAGCTTCATCTCTGTACAGGGAGCACACATTCCATGAGAAAGCGCATAAATCGTTATTTCTTTGTCGCTGCCGGGTTCGTCGTTGTGTAATCCGTCCAGTCGGAGGCTCCTGCTGTGGCTTCGTATCAAGTTGTTTTCCGGATAAGTTTGTCAGCCCTACCCAACCCCCAACCTGGAGGACCAGTTGGAAAAATTTATCCCGTTTTCAGGCGCGGAAGGCTCGCCTTCATCCTTCTCCGTCTGCAGCTTTTCGTTAAGAAGGGGCTCCCAGCGGTCACCACGTGGAGGTGGAGATAGGGTTTAGTAGTAGAGTTGTTAGTGTTGGTTCAGTAGGCGTTTCCCAGGTTTTATGCCCCATCGTGGGTACCAATCCACGTTTCTCTGATATAACATCCAGCGAAATTCCACCTCTGGTGGATCATATGGCAAGTAACCGTGCATTTGAATGCAATTTCGCGGCGATTGAAGCAATTAAATTATTTGAAATAATTAAGACTTGCTTTTTTCTATTCGGTAGTGATATTTATTAATCTTGCAAATACCGATATTTCGGAAACCAATTGTTCCCTGACTTGTTGGCACTGATGAAGGGAATCGTATCGATCCAAAGGTCATTATTTCCAACCACTTGTGAGGTGCTATATTTCAAGATAAACATACAAATTGTAAATTTTTTTCTGGCATGCGCAAGAAAGAGGACAAGAATTTCTGCTTTAAAATGAAATTGCGGAACTGGCGGCCATTTGCTTTAATGGAAGACAATTATGTTGTTTACCTAGAATATCGTGGAGAAGCAAAAGAAATCCACTGGATTATGGTCCAAACTATAACAGCCGGGCTTTTCCCCACAAAGTAAAACAGAAAAACCCAACACTTTCTTGCGAAAAAATTTAGTGATAGTAAATTGAACAAACCAGCGTCAGTTGAACCCGATCTGCTAGATACTGCTAGAAAAGGTAATGGAGCAACTAGCTATCGTAAAAAATGGCCGAAATGTGCCGTGACGGAAATAAGGCACTCACAGACTCTGCCGAAATGTGACCATTGCAAAGTTTCTGATCGTTTCCTTCAGTTCAATCCGTGTTCTGACCTTCTTTTTAAAATTATTTGGCAGTTTTGTGGGGTCAACATTTTCCATGGGATTAGGGCGAAGAATCCTTCTTCGTCAATATAGGTTTGCCTTCAATTTGATATCTATCTAACCTTGATATAAAAATAACGAATATAACATTCTTATATTGAAGAGTCCGTCGCTTCTCAGCATCCGCACCATTTCCTTCTCTTTGTGACGAGTGCATGAAAAATTCATTTCTCTGTATGCTGCACATTACCCTTTCTCCTACTTATCTGCCTTCAACACCACAATTACCCTCCTTTCAATTTCCGATTCTCCACCCTTTCGCAGCCACTTATTTTCAAATATTATATATAAAATAATAACTTCCATTTTTAATTCTTTTACCTGTTAACTCTCAACATGACCTTAAAATTCACTGAAATATTTCAGGGTTTAAATGCGTTACCAACGCTTGTTTCTGGCCAAGGTGAAATATTCTACATGTCAATGCAGATAATGCGACTTAGTGGGGCTGTTGACTGCTGGATGAATACCGGGTCGATGATGGATGGCTGAGCCATGCTTGGGATGTGGAATGGGAAGGTGAACCGAAAATTGAGTTGCGATCGTTAGTGCTAATTGGTCACATATCATTTATTTCCCTTTTGTGAGCACTTGAGCAGTTTCAGAGCAGAATTACCAAAGTGCACCCGATTTTTAAAACAACTGTGGTAAATGGGTAATGGTAAGAGTAGTCTAAACCTGTTAAACGAGGTATTAAATAATCATCGTAATTTTAGCGGTCTCGGCGGCGGTCAAGGTATGATGGCCTAGGAATTGACTGTGGCTAATAATTTTCTGAATAATTTAAGGGTTAATCAGAATCCCCCACCTCAATTGAATTTGCCCCGTGGCGATGTCGGTGACGTTTGCGAAAATCATGGAACTCTTGCTTGCTTCAACAAAGATTTTTCCAATTTTTCACACGTGGAGCGTTGAATTGTTCCATTTTTTTTTATTGATGAGAGCGGTGAAAAAAGGTTACTCCTTGTATCTAGATCAAAGATATTCGAACTCCGTGGAAAAGTAGGCAAAATGTGTTAGTCATTTGGCTACATGTTAAAATCTATGCTGATATGTTTAAGAAAAGTTAAACTGGCTCCCGGTATTGTATGACATACAATATTAACGTGGCTGAAATCGAAGGAACCTCAAATATTGACTAACCCCTACAAGGTTGGCATTATGCAAGTTGATGTTCATTTCTTCCGAAATCGATTAACCCATTTTCTGGCTAATCAAAGAGCGGATTTATTTCGTAGTAAACACAACCGCTTGGATATGTCCGCCTTCTTCCGAGCCTACTGGCAGTAATTCGGCGTATCAACTTTCATAGCTCTCTTAGCAGTTGCATAAACCAAACAAGCGCCGACGTTTATTGTTTATTTAATCACGGACTCAGTGACACACGTTTTTCCATTTTATTAGGAACCTTAGATGACAACATTTCGGCTGTACATCATCATCTGCCCAAAGTGGATGATCCAAGCACGGAACCCTCGTTTTTCACGCACAGTTTCACCTCGCCCGTGTTTGTTTTCCCTTCACTTGATGACTTCATACGCGTTATCAGCTCTCGATAATCCCCAGGCCGGGGAACAATTGCAAACATCATGATAGCCATGAGTCGAAATGATAACTTTGCGACTGTCGCACTAGCGTTTTCTGAAGAAAGGACGACAACTCCCATCAATCGAGTCACGTGGCGAGGCTTAAGGCTCTCACCCACAAACGCTTGATTTGCCAAGGTTGATCGGCGGGCGCACGTCCTCGCTGACTTTGAAATCCAAAGGCTCAGTTTGTTTGCTTCAAGGGTGGATAGTTTTTATTGCGAAATGTTTTACATAGTCGAGTTGTGGACGCTGAGGTGGTGGGAACGTTTTTCGGAAAAGCAATAGTGTCAAGCGGACGAGGCTCAAAAGGGAAGGGGTGGTCGAGAACTTGACTGGGAGCTTGTTTACAGTTCTCATGCAGTCACTTCTATTCAAATGATGGATTAAACATGATTACTATTTGTTTACGGGTTTGTTGTTGTTGCACTGGCAGCCACGCGGTTGCCAATAAAAACGTTAATGTTAAAATTATGAGAGACGAGATAATGTGATTACTCAGGAGCTTATGAATAAATTTAAAAGGAATTGGAAAGCGATTGTGGGGTGGCAAAATGCCGATGAGCGATGATAAGCTGATGAATGTACATCCATAAATACTAATTTTAATAGATACACGTATGGAAAGCATGATTTTCAAATACCCGAGAAAAATTAGAAAGAATCGATTTTTCTACTTTTGGAACTTACTTAAAGTCCACCAAATTTGTTATTCTATTTGAAGGCGATTAAAATTTATACAGGTTAAGGATGTCACCAGCATATATGACTATTTTTCCAAAACCACGATTTTCGTACTTGGTGAACAATTTGTTGAACTGGAAACCGATTTTCCAAATTCAAACTGGCTAAGAGCCAAGGAATGTGAATCTAGCGCTAGGGCAGACTCACCTCCAGCTTTAGCAGAACAAAAGACTGGCTTACTTGATCAACATTAAAATATTACTTTATTGAACAGTACTTTTATACATAAATTTTCCTTCATCATCATCATCATCATCAACGGCGCAACAACCGGTAGCCGGTCTAGGCCTACCTTAACAAGAAGCTCCAGACATCCCGATTTTGCGCCAAGGTCCACCAATTCGATATCCCTAAAAGCTGTCTGGCATCCTGACCTACGCCGTCGCTCCATCTCAGGCAGGGTCTTCTCTTTCTACCATCTACCATAGATATTGCCCTTATAGACTTTCCGGGTGGGATCATCCTCATCCATACGGATTGAGTGACCCGCCCACCGCAACTTATTGAGTCGGATTTTATCCACAACCGGACGGCCATGATATCACTCATAGATTTCGTCGTTATGTAGGCTTCGGAATCGTCCATCCTCATGTAGGGGACCAAAAATAATTCCGAGGATTCTTCTCTCAAACGCGGCCAAGAGTTCGTAATTCTTGTTGCTAAGAACCCAAGTCTCCAAGGAATAGATGAGGACTGGCAAGATCATAGTCTTGTACAGTAAGAGCTTTGACCCTATGGTGAGACGTTTCGAGCGGAACAGTTTTTGTAAGCTGAAATAGGCTCTGTTGGCAACCAACAACCGTGCGCAGAATGCATCGTCGTAGCTGTTATCGGTTGTGATTTTCGACCCCAGATAGGACAAATTATCAACGGTTGTAGTCTCCTATCTTTATTCTACCTGTTTGACCAGTGCCGTTTGATGTTGTTGGTTGGTTGGTTTTGGTGCTGACCTTGCCACCTCTCTTTTTCATCGCTTAATATCAATTATTTTCGCTATGGAGTAAATCTAGTCGAATTCCGGAGTCTCCACAGTCCTCACTTGGTTTCTTAGCAAGAAAAATTGCGAACTCTTCAGAGCTATTCTCGATGTTTGGATGCAAAGTGTAATACAGCTGGAAATACTGCAAACTAGAACCAAGGAAAAATGTATAGACTTTATTGGAGGATACAATGGGGAAACAGTAAGTTTCTTGCGATTAGAAATGAAATGCATTTACGAGTAAAGCGCCTTAATACAACACTGTGAGTCTAGAGTGTCGACGGCCTCCGCATCATTTCGTTCATCATCATCGTTCATCGTTCAACATCTCCACTACTCTCCTTTCAATTCCCTATATTCCATTCCAACATTATTTTATTTTAAAATATTAATTCAAAAATGGTTATTTTACTTATCTTAAATACATAACACTCTATCCTTTTAATTTCTCAAAAACTCAAAAATTCATTTGAATATTTAATTTAAACTTTGATCAATCAATTTTCTAATGTTCCGAAACTGATCATTAACAAAACAAGACAAATTAGATGAAGGATTTCGATTTGAAGGTTACTCGTAACGGTTGAGTGAAAGATCTAAAAACCCTAATCTGAAACGTCGCCGTCGTCGTCCAGGCAATACAGCCCGTTTCGTCCCTTGACTTTCAAGATCTGACCTGCGCTTTTGGGGTTTTTCTACTGGTCTTCGCCCTTCTGCCCTCCCTTCGAATTCCCTTTTAGGTATCCCAATGTCGTTCATACGTCGAACGTGGCCATTGCAACTTCCGCAGTTTTGTTAATTTGGAGACTTCAGGCTCCTCAAATGTTTGGTACATCCCATAGTAGTATCTAATTCGTCATTGGTCGTTCTCTTATTTAGCCCCTATTATTCTCCTCAGAACCTTCCTTTCGACGGCATTGACCAGTTTTTCGGAAATTTGGGTTAAGGCCCGTGTTTCGCAACTGTAGTATAGCACAGGTTTTATTATAGTTTTGTAGCTGGCCTTTAAAATCGGTAGGACCGAGTAGAAGGCTCTATTGGTAAGCTGAAATTCACTTCCATTTTTTTTCAGTTGTATGTCTAAGCATATAAAGTTGTCCATATTTTCTAGGCTGTATTCGTCAACAGTTGTATTTTGTCAAGTGGGCGTCAATTTTGCCGTTGTGTCCTAATTTTCGTCTATTTTCCATTAAAATAGACTTTTATAAATCTCGATAAAAAAGCAAACGAAATAGTAGAAGTGCCAACCTATCTCCTTGATTTATTCCGACATTTGCCTGAAACGTATCTGTCAGGCTATTATTGACTCTGAGCTGCGCGGTTTGGAGAAAGATTGCCATTCTAGTAAGACCTACCAGTTTTGCAGGGATTCCCAAGTCAAGCATTACTTTCTACACTACATTTGGATCAATACTCTCATGCTTGAAGTCCACGAATATTTAATGTTGAATTTCCGCCATTTTTCTAGAACTTGTTTGACAGTAGATAGCTGATCAATAGTTGATTTTCCAGTCCGAAAACCTTCTTGATATTCACCAACCAACTTAAACTCGTACTAATAAACTAAAGCCGGCACGTCTAAAGTTGTCTTTCTAAGGAAGGATAATTTTTGATTGACATAGACGGGATTTTCATTAGAATGCAGCAACAATCAGAAACAGTCGGGGAAGGTCTTGAGGCCTCCAGATGGTAAATCAGGTGACACCTTTGGAGCAGAGAATACAGAAGCTTACCGCACAGTGGCAAGCATATAAGTTCCAAAATTTTCGGTGGCATTCAATAGGATCCACTGATAGCCATTTCACCTTTTCGAGGCGGTGCATACTCCACGTAAACAGAGCTGACTACGTAGACCAGACATCCTGTTGCTTCCAGCCAAGCCCCTGTCAATATTTTGGCCCCTGGAATATTATGGCCTGCGGATGTCTAGCAGGGTGAGACCATAAAGACCACGATATCTGAGGCAGAAGAAGCAGTGATTGAGAATGTGATCCATCGAAGATCTTCCCTATCGATCGCCGCAGTCGAGTCTCGAGTTTTACGGCTCCAGGTGAGCGTTCGAGCTGTTAGTTTTTTTTTTGTATAATTTTGACTCACATGTTGACTCCCGATAGTTTCGCACGATATCTCTTATGCTTGTTTGGATTTCAGATTCGATTTAAGTGTACACCAAGTTTTGTATTTCCTGAGCATGACTAGCAAAGAATCTAGCAAGCACGTAGCGACGGAATTCCTCGCTGAAGCGTCAGTATTTGTAGGCCAACCTTCACTGCCGATTCCGCCAAAGTTTTAAGTTTTTGGGAGAATTCTGCTCCTAAGGTCGACTTTAGCCAGCCAGGATGGTCTTTTCACTGCGGTTTAATCTGTATGATCACTACAGATCATATGAAAAACTATATAAAAATTCAGGAACTGCCTTTTAGGCACGACGGCCGACGAGGAACAATTCAGTGAAAATCCATTGTCCATCCTGCCCAATAATCCATTCCCAATTCGTACCTAAGTCAAGTTGGAAACCGTTTTCTAATGATCCATTCCTGAAACCACTTAGCTTGTACCAACAGTGTAGATTTGAGGAAGTTTCTTAGTTTGAAAACCTTTTATGTCACACCTTTCTAATTTACATCTTATTGCTATGAAATGAAAGCAATTAACGATAAGCTCCAATACATAAAACATAATGATTGGTACTCTGAAGCCACTCAAAATTGAAATTAACATTTCCATATTATGTCGAAAATCGATCCTGTACCCCCAAAACCGAGTGTGGGGGCTAATATTCACTACCTAATCCCGAACATTGCAATCTACTAACTGTCACTCACTTCATACAATCCTTCCACCAAATCTACCCCTAAAATGGCAATCACTTGTGATCCAACTAAGTGCATTATCGCCTGATGCTATTGATTAGGTCGAAATGTAAAATTTGTTTGAAATTTGCATAACTTGCAAAATTGTTCGGTATTACAATGCTCTCTCTTCATCAACTCTACCCTTTTGTGCACATTAATGATATTTCATGGCGAAATGGACCCGGCCAGGCAGTGGAATATCCTCCAACGGCGACATGTATTAGATATAATTCAATTAGTCAGGATTGCTTTGTGTGTTATTAACATTTTAAAATTGATGTCAATGTCTGCGGGTTGACGTTTTGAGGTAGAAGTTTCCGTCTATGCAATCGTGTGGATGGAACTAATGGGCTGCATTTAATGCATTTTATTAATTTATTTGCACTGTAGTTTTTTAAAACAATATCCTTGCATATTATTCAAACCTTTTATAGTTTTCAGATCGAAAGCAACATTAACTAAATTTAAAAGTGAGTTCCTTCCAAAGACTTGCATGGATAAGGACAAACTCGCCCAATCCCTGCTCCTTCACGACCCCAGATGGTGATCGAAAAGGAGGAATTTCAGACAAGTAGTCCTTGCCATCCCGTACAAATGGAAAATACTTGGAAGCACTGGAAAAGCGTGTTTCGGAGTCAGGAATGCTAATTCCAATGTATCTTGTGGACATTGACTTGGGCCCAGTATTGGTTATTGGAATGAAACGAGCACGAGGCCAGAGCTGAGACCGTGTATATCTCCCCGGTTTACCCGGCTCATGGCCGATTAGTACCGTCGGAAGAATTACAATATCTGAAATGTACCATCTCGAGGAAAGTCAACCTGTTAACAGGCATTCCAGTTCGAGGTAAATACTATGGGGACGTTCAGAAATGAACGAAAGAGATGAATCTTTATTCCAATTAATTATTAACACAAACCCCTTGTTGTGTGACTGGGGCCTGCACACTGACTTTCCAATTTCCCAGCTCGGGGAATTGTGATAGTTGGGAAGATCACCCTGTTAACTGACAATGGGGCTTTCATTGTAGAGAACCAGAGGTATCCTATCAGAGATTCCTCTCGAAACACAGCTGAATACTTTTCAATTTAAATTTCTCTGTTAAGGTTTGTCCATTTTCAGAGACCCAGGAGATTGACTAGAGAAACTTACCGATCCTTCCAATGGTAACATCTGCATAACCGACGAACTAGAACTCAAAATGGGGGCCTTAAAGGAGGCATTCGATATCTTCTTTAGAGTTTCGCTCCCAGCAAAATACAGTAAAAAGGCTGAGATGGCCGAAGAGCTGTCTGAACTTAGAAAGCTGACCAGGCAAGTCTTTAATATGTATTACAGACGTAAATAATGAAAGCCATATGGGGATTGCTAGGAAGCAGTCCTAGCTCGAGTATTGTTAGGATATCGAAAGCATTTCTCAACAACTCAATAAGATTCCCGAAAAGTAACTTAGGAGCTCATCGTTTCTTAAAAAATCAGACTGCTTCTGAGTGGATTTCTCCTGTTGTGGCCCTGGAGCTGCTAGTTCAGACACACTTTCCCGCCAACAAGGAGAACTACGAGTCAGAACCCCGCTTTGAAGCCAGTTGGGTCTAAACGGGTAGGGATATCGAATTGGCAACCATCAAGGATAAAATCACTTACCCTATAAACAGTTTATTCGCGTATAAATTGTCGAGCATAATGCCAGTCATACCCCAAAACAGCAAGAAATGATTGTTCTGCGGACATGCGGTTAAGGATGACCATGGAGAGGTCGCTTCTCTGTAATGATGAGCACATCTCTCTTAGAGCAAATGCACGGAGGCTGCTCTTCATAAGCTAATAAGCATGGTCGAAAAGGAAAACATGTGAGTACCAAATCCATCAAGGAGAATATAACCAGAATAGAGGTTAAGGGTGCATTGGCGAAGGTGTGCCTATGCAGGCTCGGCGTAAATCCAACCAAAACGGAGCTGACTAAACGTTTAACTGAGCCTTAGAAAGGCTAGTATAGCCGTTTATACCTGCAAGAAGACGTACATATAGAAATGGGGTCTTTGACCGAAAATGGTTCTTTGAATGTACCCAGCCTGGCCTTTTCTATCTTTCGGTTGCAAAAATTTAAGGTTCCTTGTTTTATCGTTTTACAAATGGTTTCATTCACTCTTAGACTTCACCAAATGGACCTTTATATTAAATACGTTATATCGAGTTGTACAGTTTTCTAATATACACCAGTGCATTTTAATGAGCGATACTGGCTATGCTGCAGGCTTTTCGATGACTATGACATGGTCTGAACCCCAAGTGGAATATAGCCATTTTCACCAACAGTCAAGCCCTGATTAAGACCATGTACCTAGTGGCTCACAGTGAAGTGAGAGATGTACTGAACAGTTTTTTTGAGGAGATTGATATCATCAAAAAATACGGACTTAGACACGTGCTTGGGATTTTTAACCAGTAAAACCACCACCGACCTCCCCTTCTCCTTTGTGGAACCACCATAAGTATTGCATCACGAAGCGGACTTAGCTCACCATAGCTTTTTCTCCTTTCTTTTATAACACGGCGTTTTTAACCTCGCTTTTCTACCTTTCCCAATTTGCTCTAGATAGATCCGATTCTGCAACCGATAGCATCCCAATCTTCCTGACATGCTAGCATTCTCCTGACCAGATTTCGGGGCATCAGCATCTCTCCTAAAATTTCCTTTTTTCTTCTACGAATCTCGGACAATGGAAAAATATGTGATTTAGTTTCTCCGGGGTAAACTGGGTGAAATTGTAATTAATCTCATCACGCTGTCTCTGCAAATAGTCCTTCATGGTAAGTATTATCCTGTGTATCCACTCACCCTTCCACAATGCTCTTGCTATATATTTACAAGTCTCCTTTTCACCGTGTTTAATATACGATAAAGGAGAGATGTGGCACGTTATCTGAGTTACTAAGATGTCAACCAACGTTGACTGTGACACTCTTGAAGGCACAGCATTCACTAAGGGCTGTCTTCCTGTATGTTGAATTCAGTTTATGAGCGTTAAATACGTAGAGTAAGATCGAACTCACCACGCTATAAGCAATCTACAAGTATACCGTGGCTCCTCTATATCCCTGAATGTCTTTTAGCAACCATACTACACGTATTTCTTATAGTTGAACCGAGCTTTAATTTGAACACGGACGTCATTTCTTTTACAGCGGTTGGTGATGACGACCGTTTCAAGATTCTTTAACCATGCCTTAATAACACTAAATGAAATGAGTATAATTCAGCACCTTCTAGATACTGGAGCTATGTTGCCTTCGTAACCCACTACCGTGGAATCGGAGAATAAAGGACATCGTTGTATATGATTTCAACTCCGCCGTAGCCGTAGAGGAGGGAGGGATAGTTGTAGCCTGAATGGCTGAGTTACAGCTAATCGTGTCAGGTGAGTACGGTGTTACGAACTACGTAGCCAGACCTGCAACATAGTTGTGTAAACTCTGGCACGCTTCGAACCACCTGAAACAGCAATCACCGAGGCACTCCTGGATAGGGTTTTGCGATGGGCCCAACCCATCCATGTAAAAACTACTCAAAGTCAGAAAACCGGGAACATTTGCCTCGGGTTGGACGGATAAACGACGGCCACCGGACAGGTCAGGGGCCATCAACGCTCTCCTTTAACATGTCAAGATTTACGAATTAAGTATGATTACAATCCAAGAATCAAATTGGACTGGTAGCGAAATATGCAATATGAATTCGCACGCAATTTTCAAAAGTGGCAAACCATCGGGTCGCAAGAATTTTGGAGTTGCATTTATAGTGAGTAAACAACATAGCCGCACGTCATTGACTTGAAGCCTATTAATGAAAGGCATCAGGATTCCATTTTTCAACCTCTGGCTCATCAACGTGCACGCCCCGACTGAAGTCAAGGAAGATGCAGTGAAAGACGAGTTTTATGGACGCCTCGAGACATTGTTTGACTCACCCCCAATAAACGATGTCAAAATAATCGGAAACGAAAGCTGGCATCAAAGGACGCAGCCTCCATACGGAATGTAATCATAACAGTCAACCATTAATTGACTGCGCCAGCCGTAGAAATTTTATCGTAAGCTCTACATGTTTCCAGCATCGGCGCATTTACAAATAGACCTGGAAATCACCAGACGCATATACCGCGAACCAAATTGGCCACATCCTCAAAAGATGGGTAAAAGATGGGCGTCCAATGTATTGGATGTACGATCCCATCGAGTAGCAAACTACAATTTAGACCATCACTTGGTGGTACACCAACCGGGGAATCAGCCCTACTAAAATGTTCGTGGCTGATAAATTCCTGAGCGATGCTAGGGCGCAGACATATGCATCCGCCCTGGAGGGCTACAAGGACCCTTCAGAGAATATATCTAACGTGCAATTAGAGTCAAAAAAAAAAAGCATGATGAGTTACGGCGAATTTTGAATAATTAGACGTAACAAATGGATATATTTTGACGAGTAGTCGCTGAACATTAATGAAAAGCTAGCTAATAGAAACACCAGACAAGCATATAAACTAATGAATACAATTAAGAACGGTTATCAACCAAGGACTAGCCTCTGCAATGACAAATATAGAAACAGCGATGCACACAGCATCAAAAAACGTTGTGCAATCTATTTTGTGGAGCTTCTGAATCCGACACCTGGTGTCCCCAAACAAGTAACCCAAATCGGTGATCTTGGCCCCACTACACATCCTCCGAAAGAGAAGAAGTTGATTTCGCCATGCGGTCACTGAAATCAAACAAAGTGCCGGGCGCGGACGAGATTTCAGCCAGGCTGTTAAAATCTCGAGGCACGGGTCCACTAAATGCGATACACCAACTACTGCTGCGAATCTCGGAGGATAAGGAAATCCCAGACGACTGGAGCAGGACCATCATCTGTCCTATCCACAAAAAGGAAGATAGATTGCGGAATGAAAACGATAGAGGCATTTCTTTTCGTCTTTCCGTCCTATAAAATACTAACGAAAATTTGGGAGAATAGAATAAGATCATACGCCGAGCGACTCATTGGCGAGTACCAAGGTGTTTTCAGGCCGGGTCGCTTCACAACCGACGAGTTTTTACTGATAAACCAATTCTGCAAAAGTACTGGGAATATAACGCCGACGTGCATCAAATTTTTGTCGACTTCAAGCAGTTATACGACAGTATAGATCGTGGAGTACTGTACAACATAACGCTGCAATTTGGTATACCAGCTAAACTAGTAGGACTGAGATGAATATGACCAACTCGATTTCATAATACGCTATCCAAGCAATATTTATATATCTGGGTAACAGCCCGTCAAAGGACGCCAATGAGGCTGACGAGGTGAAGTGACAGATACAGCTAGCGAATAAGATTTTCTTTTCGATCGTTCCCATAAATAAATTGAAGCATGTGCACAGAAACATCAAGCTCCTCATATACAAAACCATTATACGGCCAGTGCTGTTATGGGTGCGACACCTGGGCCCTAATTCAAGCCTCCGAACATTTGCTAATCACATTCAAAAGCTAAGCTGTTCGGCGAATTTTCGCAACAATTCACGAATGTGACGGATGACGCATCTGGTATAACCATGAGTTGTAAGAACCATACGATGAGATAGAAGTATCCAAATTCGTTAAACTACAACGCGTTCAGTTGGCAGGGCATGTCCAATGAGTGACAATTGCATACTTAAAAAGGTTATGAACGGACGGCGTGTCGACGGAGCAAGACTATGTGGAAGACTGAAAGCACGGTGGAAGAGCACAATATATACAGATGCCGAGCAACTACTATGTTTCCAAGATTGGAGGACGCAGTCAAGTGACCGAAATAATTGAAGAACAACGATCCAGGATGCCAGGGCCCGACGTCGGGCTGTAGTGCCACGATGATGTATGTAATCTTCCACAGTGGTCAGCAATACGTAGAATAGCCTTGTGAGATACCTGCGGATACATCATACCTTTGGGGTTCGTCACCCGTGTCAAACCAGAACCTTCTTTCCTACAAATAGCTTTTGACAGTGGCAGCGAAATAGCTGGAAATATTAATCTTCAACAACAATTTTCATATTAGGTTCCAATGCATTGAATTGAATGCATTTCTCACATCCAAGGTCACCACCAGGAACATTTGCTGAATTGTATCTTCAATCAATTTGACGGCATTGCTGGTTGGTCCGCCATTTTGGAACTTCTCCTATCGATCTGAAAGGCCTCCTTAGCTTTTAGTAAACGCGACCAATTTATTTTAAATTACCCACTCTAACATTTTCCCCATACTCTCCAGGAGACATACAGGTATATAAGAGGATGCTCACCTGAAGATTTACCAATCTTGGGCAGCAGTGCCACCTTCTGTCGCTTTCATGGTACAGGAAATATTCCCTTGGGCACGCACACTTCATATAACTCATTGCACATGTCTAATTTAGATATTTGGCTTTATTGGCGCCTATTCTACCACAAATTTCTAGCGGTTCGCTTTTCGTTACTGCGCTAAACGATATTATATTATAAGTTCGCCAGAGGCTGTTAGTGCCCCTATCTTATCGGGAATAACTACTAGACGATTTTCAATAAGAGCGTGGGCACGTGCTTTCGGGATATAAATGGCCTTTGAATCGCTCCGTCACAACTCTATATGCGTCCTTCCACGAGGAGAGCTCCTTGAAGCATTCTCTCTTGCCCCATTAAATGAGCAGCTTGAGGATTTATTGCATTGAACAGTCTAGTCGACATGTTGAAAATTATATCTCCGGGTTCTGCATCATACATAAGTAGGTCGACGAAATTGCCAGGTGGCATTCTGCTTTTCATAGTCTTACTCTGAAGAGTGGAGTCTACCCCCATTACTCGCTAGCCGTCAACTCCACATGCCAGAACTCGTCACAAGCACTAACTCAAGGAGGAGCTGGACCAACCAACGTCGCCTTCCTCTTGAAGTTCTGCTAGTCTGGGCTACAAAGTTTAGCCCTACTGGATCCGCGCTGTTTGACAGGAGGTACGAGGAAAGTTCTTGGGGATTGGCTTGGATGCTAGGTCAAGAAGTCTCTATATCACTTCACGAGTTAAAGAATTATTTCGAGCATAATCGATTGTGCTCTAATCATCAAATACCAACATGCACCTAATCCTTTAGGCCTCGCAATATCAGCGTACCTCAAATCATATAGCGGATCTCGACAGATTCGGATCTGGCTATATCTACGGATGAAAGTGGACAATGAACATTCACGTGTAGGATGCCAATTACGGGAAATTAATGTCATCTCTGCGAATCGTGTCTTCTATGGTGTGGAAGCTTTGAATAAATCAGCCCTATGACGGCAAAGTCAAAGAATGTTTCAAACAGTCTCCGAAGATTTAAACTGCTTGTCACTTGTCCATCTGCCTTACCTGGATATTATGACAGGAATTTCTCAGCCCACTCCACTGTCACATATTTCTATTCATGATTTTATTAAAGTTGAACAAGTTGAGCCAAGTACAACTCTAGAAAAAGTCCTGCCGAACTCTGAATATTGCGCCACAGCATAGTCCTCAGAGATCACTGGATTTACTAATAACTGAAGACCATGTGATGTAGCATTTCAGTAGCTTAATTTTTTCCACACTCTCCATCTCTAGGTCCAAAACTGTTGCCCCTCATCAGCAAGAAGCGTATACAAAGATGTAAGTACACGTCTCCCAAGTCAAAACAAGTTAGTATTCCTTCCGATTCAATTGAATTCAATTTAAATGCAAATATTTTGATATCATAATAAAATGTCATGTAACATCATAAATAAACCCTCCGTTTTACACTTTTACAGGGTTCTGATCGCAATCTCCTATAAAAAATGAATATTAATGAATTTTCTTGCAAAAACCACTAAATATCTTTACGGTCTGCATCGCCTATCTGTATTCTGTCCGTTTGGATACACACATGTGTATTTTATCATATCTATAACGTGAAACAATTGGAATTTTTCACACCACGGTGTTTGCAATGATGTTGACTGACGTTAGGGTTTTTCATCACGTCTTAGCCAGGAATATATTGTGGTCGTTACGGGCTCGCAATAAGCTAATCAATTCGTGATAGGTAATCCTTAATGAAAGGGAGTGAATGTTACATTCATTATTACTTACAATTGTGAATAAGTTGCGGTTGAACTCGCCGAACCTCCTGCTGAGAAATGCGTATTTAAAATTATGATTGACTCGTCAGCTCAGTGGTATCTACAGGAACTAAGAGTTCATCGCTTTGTTCAACTCAAGGTGCAGATTTTTAGACGAGAACTCCAGCTAGCAGGGAATGTTTAACCCTCGTATGATTGCAGATAAAAAGTGGAAAGCATTGACTTTGATATAGTATCTTTTTCTTGGCAATAGTAAGCGCAAAAGAACGCTAATCTTGCTCGATTGACATTTAGCCCTTTTCTAATGACGTAAAGGGGTAGCTTTGCTCGCCAGGGTGTGGTGAAGGTCCTGGGAGTTTAAAATGAATACGTGCCATGTAGGCCAAATCCCATCGTCTACTTCGCAAACGGATCGATGTGGAAATCAGAATCAGAGCACCGCGGTGACCAGCACCGCAGTACTGGTTTATTATGAGTGCAGGCGCAGCATTCATATCAGTAGATACCGGGCCTATCTAAGCGCTATTCCGCAACTAAGGGGCACCTCGCCTTAGTAGCAACCACATGCTTGAGCCCACAAGGAGCTATATCGCGATATTATCACAAGTACAACCACCATGATACTCCCACAGGTGAGGGGAGGTGAGAATACATCCTCCAAGAATTGGAACATATGCTCTCAGAGGGCCATCCCCATGATGCAAGATAACCTACGGTAAGGCTTCATGGCAAGAATGACTTCAGATGCGTTATTTTGCCGAGCTGAGAGTGTGGTAGGAAATTAAAAACTAGAAAACTGAATACCTCGTAGAGTTACTAAATATTAGCAAAACCTACAGGAACGCTTGGGCCGATATTAGGCGAGGTTTCTACAGAATTATTGAAAGTAAAAAATAAACTGTAACAGTTTATGTGCAAAACCTGGTCCGACGAATTTATACCAAAAGACTGGCGGATCTGTCTGATACGCTCTATTCATTAAAGGCGATATACTCAGCTACGGAGACTATAAGAAACTGCCATTGTTATTGACGGGTTCAAAGGAGTCAACGGTTATCGATTTGGGGCTGGAAGCATTCAAAAAACCCTAAGCCAATGACTGGCGAGAAAAATCATCAACTGGTTGGATTTTCTGGGTGGAAGAAAGATATATACCGAGGGTTCAACCTTAGTTTACTTAAAATCGTGGGCTTTGGATAGGTGTGGCACAGTACTGCTGGCCAATCACTTGTAATAAACAAAATAGTGAGGAAATCATACTGGCATGGCATGCCTAACCCGATACCTGGACTATGATTTTAGGACGAGCAAAAACCACCCAACCAAATCAATTTCTAGACCCCCACCCCCAAAAACCCATGGTATACAGTAGATGGTCACCTAGAAAGCTTCATCATAGATGGATTCGGTTCGAACCTGGGGCAACAAAATCGAAAGGCTAACGCTGAACCAAGGACAATGGACGCTTCCTGAGTTAAAGAATTGGTTAGATTCCGATTGGCTGCGCTTCAGTTGTGAAATTCGAAGGAACTCAGTGTATCAAGCGGCGAAACTTCAATCTGCCTCATCTATTGCGGTGCATCTGACTAGTAGAGCGAACTTGCCAACAGATTTGGATCTGTAAATAATTATGGACGTGACGAACTTGACGATAACTTTTAGTCCCTTGAATGCCAGACTTCATTGTTTAGTTTGATCCGGATCGTGTTTAAATAAAATTGTCCACATATTCCAAAGCTACCATTGTGTGATGATCCAATAGCATGTTCGTCAGCTTGATTAAACTTATCACCTTTCCTGATATACTAAACTGGATAGCTGACCTGGCATACATATGATTTGGTCACACGCATGATAAAAGTCGACAAAGAATTGAATAGATCTATGTTTGATCAAAAGCACTATTTGAGTGTGTGTTCCATTGTAAAAATCTAGTAAGTAGTAGCTCACCTTGTTCGGAAGCCACCTTGGTATTTCATTAAATAGATTTCCACTGTAGGTCTGTGTTCGTCTTATCTTGTCACCTTCAACTCGGGAAGCGATATAACCGTTTATCGACCATCCTAACCCACAAGGACTTTTCTGGCGATCTTGTGCCGTCGACAGTCATCGATGGAATCCAGAGCAGAGAAGCACTAACTTCAAAGAGGAGAAACGTGTAACTCAAAACTAGGAGATGAATCAAGCGAAGGTGGAACCTAACTTGGGACTAAATTGATTGACTGAGGTTATCTCTATCCGACAAGTAAAAATAATGTTTCCATGATGCAAATTTTAACTGTAGTGAAAACTACCGAATGGCTGACCTTATATTTAGTGCTATTTTTAATGGATGTTAAAGTTGGGTACGACCAGAATGACCATCCAATGGAGGCAGAAATATCCCAAAAACTGTTAAAATTTCAGTGGAGCTACGTTTGTGACGTAAGATACCCAATACTACCCTTTTTCATTTGTTCTACTCTAACAGCACTGGGTGAAGATTACGTAGAGGGGGGATAGGATATGATGACAGTGTGTTACTTCAGTGTGCACCTCGTAACATTTTACATGATATATCATAATTCGGTCCTGCCTCCTCCGCTCGTAGGTGTGGTAGGATTCACTGGTTGAAGCTTTTTCATTTGAAAATTCACAAAGTAAGGCTTTGTGTAAATCAAAAGCATCGGAAGAAATGTTACTGGATTTTAAGTGTTGAGACGAGGTTGTCTTAACACGGCACAATACCAGGAACCGTTCCCTTCAATGTTGCACCTCTCATCGGACGTTAGTTGGCGGTGGGGATTTAAATGCTAAAAACAATATTTTCTTCTCCATTGCGCCTCCCTTAGTTCATTGTAAATCTGTTTAATAACTTTCCAACTGTAGCATTTGTAAGATTAATGTTTCAACCCTCAATTGGCTGTCTAATCGCGGGGGCCACTTTTCTTTCCCTGTCCTCATCTCATCCCCTCAAGTGTCCTTATACATTTAACCAATTCAATTCTTGGCGCTCTACTCCTGTCAGCAATACACTGTAGGACAGGTTTCTGTATTATTTCAGTTCAGAAATATCGATGTAGCTTCTTTAGATAACACTAACTTGTTGCTTATCTCTTAAATTATTTTCCATAGTATGGGGGTGCCACCCCGCCTTCTCACTCACGACAAAGAAGCGACTTTTGAATACTGGTCTTTTGCCTATTATCCCGAGATATGTTTTTAAGGGATTCGATGAAATCTCTCATTTTAAGATGTAAGCCACTAAAAACGAGGGAAAACGTTAACAATTCTTTTGTTTCGAGCAAATTCTATTACATTTGAGAGGAAGTAACAGTGATTAGTCTACATTTTACGAAAGGGCGACAGCTCCATTGCAAGTTATGCTATGCAACGAACCTACTACCCCGGGATTACCGACATATGGGCCGCCTTAGAAACATATGAAGCAGAACAATAAAGAAGGAGTCTAGGCTTCTAAAAGAAATTTCAAAAGAGCTAAAATACCTTTTGGCGAACCGGCAACGACGAAAATGCCCCCATGCTCCTCGATAACTTTATCGAGGGAGCCCAAAATAATATTTGCTGGCCATTCTGGGTTTGAACTACCCAACCAAAAATCTTGAAGCTACAGACTCGAATCCGAATTGGTTCATGGGCTCCTAGAGTGATACTATCATGACCCGTTGGATGGTATTATTTTCAGAGCGAATTCTGACAGATTAATACCAGTCCAGTTTAAAGAACAACATAATAACCACACCAACGAAAATTTCTGATACAGAGAAAGGAAAATTTTCTATGAGATACTTCAATGTTGTCTAAAAACATAAAAGCTAGTTAAATTAATTTGCACTCTTTCTGCCTATGAGCACGGTGTCAGGCACACCTCTGGATGCATTGCTCAATTTGTAGCCCTTAGATTCCTATGTAATAGGAGCAGCTCATAAATTAACTCAGTAACGTCAACTTCGGATGTCTTTCCTATGACCGCATCAGCCATCAAATTTGTGCTGTAGATGGAGACCCTGCGTTAATAAACAAATCTAGAATTTTCTGTTAAATAGGAGCCAATGAGCAATTCAAGCAATTAGATACAAATTTGGTGCAGATGCTCTCCAAGTCGTCTATGATTTTCAAAGCTGCAAATCCGCTAATTGCTTTAACAGCAAACAATTTGAGATCCGTTGGACAGGGACCGGTTTCCTGGAGAAGAGCCACTACATCATATATTATAGTGGCTATCCAGTAAGCCATGTGCTCGGAGTAGGTTTCTTAGTCAGCGAAAAAATGAAACCTCCTGATATCGGCTTTGAAAACATAAGCGAACGGCTATGCACTCTGCGCTTGCGAGGCTAGTTTAGAAATAAAAGCCTCATTAACGTTCACGCCCCTTCAGAGGAGACTGCAGAGTCGGAGAAGGATACCTTCTACGAGGCAGTAGAACGAACCCTCGAAGCCTGTCCCAGATATAATATGAAAATCATACTTGAGGATTTTAAGAGCCAAGTAGGGAAGGAGCCTGTATTCAGGCGATACGTTCACTCCCATAGCTTACACGAAAATAAAAATGATAACGGACTGCGGATTATTCAATTAGCAGGGTCACACGAAATGGTAGTTGGAAGTACCTGGTTTGCGCGGAAAGCGGTTCACAAACATACGTAGGCCTCTCCAGACGGGACCACTTTCGTGTTGATCGAACGCCGCCAACTATTAGCCTTGATGAATATCAGAACATATAGGGGGCCAATATAGACTAAGATCACTATCTCATTGGCATGGTGCTCCGAGCTCGAATAACAACACCACCCAGAATCCCCTCTGACAATGAGGTGAGAGTTAACATTGAAGCCATCCACAAAACAGCTCTCCGCGACACCTATAAGAGGGAAATGGATGCCGCAATAACCGCAGTCAACAGAGGACCTGGAGATGAAGCATCAACAAATAATCTTCACAACCACCTGAAGAACGTTATCATTGACACGGCCACAAACATACTTGGCCGCAGCCGCAAAAGGAGTCGGAACGGCTGGTTTGACGATGAATGTAAGGTGGCAACGGAACGAAAGAATGCCGCATACCGAGTAATGTTGCATTCTCAAAGAACGCGGGCACGCGCAGAGACTTACCACGATCTCCGTCGAGCGGAGAAGCGACTATACAGAAGGAAAAAGGAAGCCTGGGAGAAGCAACAAGCCTGTGAACTAGAAAAGTACAGGGAACAACCGCACCAGGCGCGGAAGTTTTAGCAATAAGTCAGCAGGATGTAGCCTTATACCCCTCGATGCTCATCCTGCCGAGACAAAGAGGGAAATCTGATTTCCGACAGAATGGGCATATTGGAGTGATCGGTTGAGTACTTTGATGAGCTACTGAACAACCAGAACATCGGCGAGTTGGAGGTCCCGCCAACTGAAGACGACGGACAAATACTGCTACCACCAAGTTTAGGAGAAACAGTCCGTCCAATTCATAGACTAAAAAACCATAAGTCGCCAGGAGCCGATGGAATTACAGCCAAATTGGTTAAATATGGAGACGACCAGTAATACCAAGTGGTTCATCAACTTTTGCTCAAGATAAGGAACAGCGAATCAATGCCTGCCAATTGGCAGCGAGGCATTATCTGCCCCATACATAAAAAGGGAGATATCACAAAGTGCAGCAATTATAGAGGTATCACGTTGCTGAGTACCATCTATAAGATATGCTCCTCTGTCTTGCTAAGCCGGATAGCCCCATACGCTCAGAACATCATTGGCCCATACCAAAGAGGCTTCACTCCAGGTAAATCAGCAACAGATCAGATTTTCTCTGTGCGGCAAGCGATGGAAAAACTGTTGGAATATAGACACCAGTTGCACCATCTATCCATCGACTTTAAAGCCGCTTTTGATAGCATAGCCAAGGTGAAACTGCACACGGCCATGAGAGAATTCGGTATCCCGACGAAATTATTAAGACTGACTAGGCTGACCCTGACCAATGTCTCTATCTAGGGTCGAAAATCACAACCTATAACAGCCACCACGATGAAATCCGCGCACGGTTGTTGGCAGCCAACAGAGCCTATTTCAGTTACAGAAACTGTTCCGCTCGAAACGTCTCACCATAGGCTCGAAGCTCTTACTGTATAAGACAATGATCTTGCCAGTCCTCATGTATTCCTCGGAGACGAGTTCTTCGCAAGAAGAATTGCGAACTCTTGGCCGCGTTTGAAAAAAGAAACCTCCGAAGAATTTTTAGCCCCCTACATGAGGATGGACGATTCCGTAGCCTACATAACGACGAAATCTATGAGCGATACCATGAGCGTCAGGTTGAGGATAAAATCCGGCTCAATAGGTTACGGTGGGCGGGTCACTTAATCCGTATGGATGAGGATGATCCCACCCCGAAAGTCTATAAGGGCAACATCTATGGTAGAAAAAGAAGACGAGGCAGACCCTGCCTAAGATGGAGCGATGGCGTAGGTCAGGATGCCAGACAGCTTTTAGGGATATCGAATTGGTGGACCTCGGCGTAAAACCGGGATGTCTGGAGTTCCTTATTAAGGCAGGCCTAGACCGGATACCAGTTGTTGCGCCTTTGATGATGATGATTGGTAGGGTAGTTATCGCTGTGGAAGGCGAGAGAAGGAGATAGCCTCGTCTATAACTTCCTACTTGGTGGCAAGGAATTCCCTACTAATAAGCTTATTAACGATATGAAAATAGCCTCTTTCGGGAGCAACAACGCAAGATAGTAACTGCCACGGGTTTTCAAGACATAAGTACAGATTCTCTTTAACCCCTCCCTATCCAGAGATGGATTTGACGCCCGCTCCTCCCCTGCGTGGAAGAAGTTAAACCCTTCCGGCATGACATCAAAATAGCCCCTGCCAGGGAGGGACTTTCCTCTTCTTTCTACATATCTTCCCAATTTTCTTCTTCTCACGGGGAGGGTTTAAAATTTAAATTTTACTATCATATGATGATGTCAAAAAATTCACTTAAAGGATCCATAACTATTTAAGGAGGAAAGAGCAAACAGTTTCCATCGGGGTTGAAGAGGGTGGACCATCTTAACTCGCATTGTTGGGGTTTCTACGGATAGTGTGCTTTTCATATGGTACGGTGGCATGCAGGAAAAGTGACCAGGACGTCCCTGGATAGGCAGATGTCAATCAACATACGCGTGCTCGCGATAATTTCATTTGAATTATTCAAGAATCAACTCCCAGCTGAATTTTCAGCTTTTCTTTCTCTTAAATTCATTTCAGATAGCGTTTCTGCAAATCCCAATACATTGTACTCGCATATTTATCGTTCCATATATGAATACTAAATCAGAGCAACATAAAATTCATCAAATGCTTTCCGTCGTGCACAAAATTAATTTCCTACGAATGACCACGAACAATTAGAACTACATAAGTTTCACGCAAATACTGCACTGTTAAGTAGCCACCATTAACTACTAGATACCATCAGCCCCTTCCGAAGTAGCCTTCAGTCTTGACTCATTCGCTCACCTTCCATATAAATTTTCCGTGGCTTTTAAATGGAAATTAATGGCTGGTGTGCAGCTATTAAAAATGCACTTTCGTGATGTTGTATTTAAGTTTATTGCATAGTAAATCTAACGTAAGATCTTTTTTCTAAGTACGCAGGTACTGAATGAATGCACTCGCTCCATGTTTACTTTTCTGAACCATTAATGAGAAAAGCGAAGTTAAGTTCTTGGTGTTTTTTCTCACCAACTGCAGACCAAGTTCTCCGTTAGATTTATACTAACCCGAAAAAAAGGATGTAAAACTTTAGAACGAAGGTTAAGTAAGTTACTGCTCTAATTTACGAAAAAAATACAGGAAATAACAGAAAAAAGCGAAAAGAAGCTCGGCCACAAAAAAATAATTAACTTTTGAATTTAATGGTTAGTGAAAATGGATATTCCGTAAGGAAATGAGCGAGGAAAAGAGTCGTCATAGCATTTTATTTAATGTTTTTTGGGTGCTATTCAAATTCGAGGAGTCTCGGTAATGGAGGAAAGTCTCCGCAGCAAATGATCCACCATTACTTTCATGTGAGTTGCTGATATTCGTTGCAAGTGGAACATAAAAAAGTCGGGTCTCATTACTGATTCGGAATCGATATAGCACGCATGTATGCGTATTGTAGCCTTCACAAACTTTTAATTGACTTTTCGTAAATTCTTCATAAATTATAAATGGGAACATGAATCCAACCTTCCAAGCGTCATTCCATTCTAAATCGGGAGAACACACTCGAAAAGTTTTCCGCCATCTTCCCCACATACTACACGCCATTCAATTACGACGAAATCAAAACTGAAATTCGCTATGCCTTCGAACGCAACTGTTCCTAATTCCTCCAGCACTCTCCTGGCAGTAACACGTGAAAACTTTAAAGTGCTCGATGATTGTAACCTTTTGTTGCAAATGTTCCTGAATCTTCACCTCCAACCCGGCGTTTAACAATTGTTACGGCACTTTTACGTGAAATTGCCTTTTCCGCGAGTCACTTTCCTTTCAACCCTTTTAATGTTGCCTGACAAATATTTCCCGGAATAGAGTCGTAGTTACAAGGGTTCTAATAAAATTGAACTGTGAATTTTATACATTTCTGCAGTGTTTCAGTGAGTACATTATAAGGAGGTGTTGTTGCATAGCAAGGATCTTTTCTGGTATCCCTTTTGCGCGGGATGTAAGGAAAACAATTCGACAATGGCATTAAATTAATAATTAAGACGCGGTGTTGTAGCGCTTGAAGACAGTTGGCATGAAACTTGTAATATATGTAGGATGTCACGTTGCAAGTCCCACAAGAACTCTAAAGGATTTGAAAATTGGTTGGAAGTTTTTATAACAAATTCAAGAAATGGATGTGCCAAAAACGGAGGGTTTTCTTTGTGGAAAAAATCGGGTTGATTGCCTTAATTAATTTGTCCGGATTCAATGTTATAAAAGTATACGAATTATTTTAATACTGATGTTAAAACCATGTATGGAGTCCATCCATTTGGCTACTGGCCAGAATAACCAGGAAGAGACCCTCTCCCATTTTTTAGTCCATGACCGGGTGCTCGCACAAAAAAAATTTCTCTTAAAAAGAGGCGGAAATCTTCAAAAAACTAACCAAAAATGCACATACTCTAAGAATGTAGGGTTTTACCCATTACCTCCCGTCAAGCTAAGACTAGTGGTCAAAGGGTAGTATAGGTCCCAGGTCGAAACGCGGATTGGTATCCACTATGACGCATAAAACCTGGGAAACGTCTGCTGGACCAACACCAACAGCTCTACTACCAAACCCTATCTCCACCACCACGTGGAACGTGCGCTCTAGTAGCTAGTCGATACCATGTCCCACTATGGGGCTGATGTAACAGCGCTGCAGGAAATGCGTTAGACAGGGACGGGTTTCTGGAGAAGCGCCACTACACCATATATTATAGTGACCATCCGCTCAACCATGTGCTCGGAGTAGGTTTCTTAGTCAGCCGAAGAATGAAACCTGGTGTTATTGGCTTTGGAAATATAAGGGAAAAGCTATGCACTCTGCGCGTATGAGGCAAATTTAGAAATATTACCTCATTAATGTTCATGCCCCTTCAAAGGAGACTGCAAAGTCGGAGAATGATACCTTCTACGAGGCAGTAGAACAAACCCTCGAAGCCTGTCCCAGATATGGTCTCAAAATCATAATTGAGGACTTCAACGGCCAAGAAGGGACGGAGCCCGTTTTCAGGCGATACGTTGGCTCCCATAGCTTACATAAAAATACAAATGATAACGGACTGCAGATTATTCAATTAGTAGTGTCACACAAAATGGTTATTGGAAGTACCTGGTTTGCGCGGAAAGCGGTTCAAAAACAAACGTTGTCCTCTCCAGATGGACCACTTTCAACCAAATTGACCACGTGCTGATCGAACGCCGCCACCTTGATAAATGTCAGAACGTATAGGAGGGCCAATATAGACTCGGATCACTATCTCGTTGGCTTGGTGTTCCGAGCTCGAATAACAACACCACTCAGAATCGCCTCGAAGTTAAATGAGAAACAGAAGTTGCATATTACAAAAGCTTTGTAGCAGCGAATGGACGAGAATAGAAAGAAACTCAGCACAACAGTCCAAAAACAGATAAGGAAGTTAATTTTCATAACGTCCGGGGGTATCAACAAGGCGGAGGCATTCCGAATTACTAATACCGACGGTATTTCGATAACAAATTTCGAAAGAAATATACGTCATATGAGGAACGAATACTCTAAATTCCAGGCCAGATTGGGTTGCCACTAAGGAATGAACACGAACAATTGAGAAAATTACACTGGGTGTGCTTGTCAGGAATGAAATAGTCCAGGTTGCTCATGGGGGATACGAGCACAATCGCTTACAGGATTGTTTAACACTCACCAAGAAGAGCCTCCGGACCATAGTCTGAATACTCATTGAACACTCCAATTTAATTTACTTCTTAGGGGGATTCTGTTGGGAGAGTGTTGAAATCTCCATACGTATTCTGGGAATAATATGTGCCACTTATACAAAACAGGTTGATGAACCTAGGAGAATCCATTATACTTTGTGCTTCTTTCCCTTCGGCCTTTGTCCCGTTCACAAGCAGGGTCGGCTCGTCGTGATCGGTTTCGCCATTTGGCTCTATCGAATGTCTGATCTGGGTGCAATCTCGAGGCTTTTAAATCCCCATCTAGCAAATCAAGCTACTGTTGTTTCGGCCTGCTTTTTCGTTGTTTACCATCGACTTCAATGTTCAGACCAATCTTGGCATACCATCGAAGACGCCTACCTCACAATTTTTCCACGATCGATGCAATCCCATAACGATCTCGGATATTCTCATTTCGGATGTGATCAAAATGTGTGACGCCACTAGTCCAACGCAGCATCTTCGTCTTCATTACTGCAAGACGCCGTCCATTGTCTTTCATAGTCGGCCAACACTCAGAACCATAGAGAACGACATAACGGACGACATTGCGGTAAATTTTTGATTTGAGACGTTCGTTGATACGTCGATCACAAAGAACACCAGTTGTGGAACGCCACTTCATCCAGGTTGCCTTAATGCGTGAAGCAATTTCATATCGCAGTTCCTCATTGGCTGATAGCGTTGACTCCAGGTATTTCAATCGCTCAGTTCTGGGCAGATCACTAGAGCTCACAGTGATTGTGCCTGTTTCATGGGGATCGGTCGTCAATAATTCAGTTTTGTTTAGATTCAATCTGAGACCGTGTTGCATGAGGCGATCATTCCATATTTGGACAAGTTTTTGCTATTAGATACTAGGAAAACATCGTCTATATAAAGCAGTGTGTAGGGCGCTGGACGTTGAATGTTCCATGTGACGGTGTCCATAACAAGAACCAAGAGAAATGGTAAGAGAGCGCTTCCTTGATGAACACCAACAGAGGCACGAAGCGGTTTTGATGTACCCGCCATACTACGAACTTTACTTTTCGGATCGTGCTAGAGCAATTGAACCCAGCGCACGAGTTCTTCTGGCACGAAGTGTTGCATAAAGCATACCAGATGAGTTCGTGTGGCACAAGGTCAAACGCTTTCTCTAGATCCAGAAATGCAATGTGAAGAGAGCGATGCTTCTCATGGTGTTTCTCCATGAGTAACCGCGCAGCGTGTATTGCGTCAGTAGTTCCTCAGTTTTTGACTGGAATCTAGATTGATTCAGTGTTATTTCAACGATTTCGCGAATACGGTTGTCAAAAATGCGTTCAAAAATCTACATGGTATGGGAAAGTAACCGAATCGGACGGTGATTTAAACATTTTGCTGGACTACCTTTCTTTTTCCATATTGGAACAGTGGTACTTTCTTGCCAGTGAGATGGTATTCTATCTTCCTCAATAACCCGACTGAAGAATTCACTGAGCCGCATTGTTGGGTCCCAGCTCTTCGCTTTCCAGAGCTCAGATGCGATGGTGTCAGGTCCTGTGGCTTTCCCCAATTTCATTCGTTTTATTACCTCCTCGATTTCAGTTGCGCTGACAGTTAAGCCCTTGAGTATTTAACGTAGGTGCCTGTCGTGGAGACTCCCACGGTCTTCTTAAGACAAGCAACAACGGTACCAGTCTATACCAAGTGCATGGCTTACCACTCATAAAATTCATAAATCTCTACCGAACTAAGGAGTACGGCACCCGTGTTGATACGCAACACCATGCCGAGGCCCGAAGGTCTCTTCTCGCCTGAGCATAACCACAACCCCCATGAAACTCCCACTAGGGGGCCCACCGCAAATACCCGAGCTGTACTCACATACAACGGGAGTTCACCCGAAGTATGAGAGTCCAAGAGCTATCCCGGTTCCCATGGTACCAGTATACCCCTGATAAGGTTTCGTGACCAATTTCCACTTCAGATGAGTCCCCGTGCAGACTCGGGTCTGATCGCCCTGATTAGGTCTTTGGAGCATTCGCCTACTGAATCACGGCCGGCAAACCAAAGTGATTACAGCGTCTCCCGGTGCCTCCACTATGGAGGTTCTCCTCGACCACTTGGTTTTGGTTTGGCCGATAGGGTTGTCGCCCCATCTTCCTCGCCGCCACCTCTGAGCACCAGTTGCGCTGACAGTGAAGCCCATGGTGTTTTACGTAGGCGTCGTGAGACTTAATCCTACGGTCCTCTTCAGACACGGATTGATTTTGTGACCACAATCGGAGCCCCGCTGCGACAAGCAACAACGGTACCAGTCTATACCAAGTGCATGGCTTACCACTCATAAAATTCATAAATCTCTACCGAACTAAGGAGTACGGCACCCGTGTTGATACGCAACACCACGTTGAGTCCCAAGGGCCTCTTCTCGCTTGAGCATAACCACAACCACCATGAAACTCCCACTAGGGGGGCCAACCGCAAATAACCGAGCTGTCCTCACATACAACAGGAGTTCACCCGAAGTGTTAGAGTCCAGGGGCTATCCCGGTTCCCATGGTACCAGTATACCCCTGGTAAGGTTTTGTGACCAATTTGCCACTTCAGATGAGTCCCTGTGCAGACTCGGGTTTGATCGCCCTGATTAGGTCTTTGGAGCATTCGCCTACTGAATCACGGCCGGCAAACCAAAGTGATTACAGCGTCTCCCGGTGCCTCCACTATGGAGGTTCTCCTCGGCCACTTGGTTTTGGTTTGGCCGATAGGGTTGCCGCCCCATCTTCCTTGCCGCCACCTCTGAGCACCAGTTGCGCTGACAGGTGGAACTGCTTCAAATGTCGGCAGTGATTGTGGAAGTGGAGGATGAATAAATTCTTCAGTTGAAATCTCTTCGAAGTATTCTCGCCATCTATCAGTTGCGACTCGACAGTTGGTAAGCAAAGTACCGTTCTTGTCGTTAATGCAACAGAAGTGTTCGATATCCTGTGTGCTTTCGTTATGGCTTTTGGCAAGTCGATACAGATGTCTCTCGCCTTTCCGAGTGTCCCGTTTATCGTCAAGTTTTTCGTAATGGTCCGCTCGGGTGAAAGCCACTGCTTTTTTCCTTCCAGGGTGGCAATTTTATAAATTTGCCAATTGGACAGCTTTTTATCGTTCGAAAAATTTGTGGTAGAGGCGTTTAATTTCACGGACCTTCATTTCAACATCGTCATTCCAAAGCCAAGTTCGGTTGATGTACCGCTTACCCGACTTGGTAACCCAGAGGGTTGCAGAGGCCGCTTTGTGGATCGTGTCTTTCATTTGGTTTCAAGATCCTTCCACAATCGTAATGGTCGGTAATCGCGTAAGTGAGATAATTTCTTCCTTGTTCTCATGAAATCGCCACCATTTAATGCGCCCCGGGTCAGTGCGTTCCTCACGCTATTTTATCGGTGGCTTAACTCGCAGAACGCCTATCAATGGCCGATGCTGAGGTGCGATGGTCTCATAGGGAAAGGCTTTGCAATCAGTGACAGTGGTAAAATGTCGGTGCCTTATGAGAATAAAGTCGGTTTCCGTTTTACTGTTCCCACTATAAAATGTAGGAAGATGAGACGTTTGATGAACCATGTATGTATTTATAAGTACAAGGTCATGGCTGTCAGAAAAATCGATTATACGCTCCCCACTCTCATTGCGCGCTCCGAACAGGTTTCCCCAATGGCACCTGCTTCCTTTTCACCGACATGACCGTTAAGAACGCCGGCAATGAAGATATAGTCGTAACAAGTCTTTTCGTCGAGAAGTTGTCAGAAGGCATCTTTCTCGGCATCAGGTCGACCTGTCTGTGGTGCGTACGTGGTGAAGAAGTGAATAGTGCGATCAGCTGATATAATGATTAGCTTCATCACCCGATCATCCAATCATTCGCCTTCTTTAATGGCATCACGGAAACCCTCTGAGAGCCAACACCATAGTCAGTGTGTGGGCTACCAAAATAGAGAAGTTTATCGCCATTTTTACCGCGTTCGCTTTCAATATCACAGCTTTTAGCACCAGACCATCGGGTTTCTTGCAGAGCGCAGATACCAATGCGCCTTTTCCGAAAGGCTCTTGCGAGTTCCTCGGTCTTTCCAGTTAGGGTACCAACATATAGCGTGCAGACACGTATTTGTTTTGTTCTGACTAACTTGCTTACGTCCTGACGCCGTCCATGCGCCAAGAGCCCATTTCTCGACCGGACCGGGGCCCGTCCAGCCGCGTCGACTAAGGTAGACCCGCTAGCATTTCTCCGAGGCTTCTGACTCAATCCGATCATCATGTTTCTAACGACATTGTATGCATTTTCTTGGTCGGCCTGTCGCGAGATCTGTCACCAAGGGAGAATCCATTATACCATTATATTATATTCCTTTTCCAGTCGCACCTTCAACTATGGTCCTCTTAATCGGCGCTGCTCTGCAAAGATTAACCTGATGAAAGCATCTGACTTTTTTATCCATCTCAGATATCATATCGTTTGAACGATTTCTCACAATATCTTTCCAGAAAGAGTAAGTTCATAGAAATTCATTCAGGCAACACGCAAGCACCTTTTTCAGTTTTCGTACCTTCAGATACTTAAATCATTATGTTATGTACCTACTCAGATGCAACGCCTCAGTAAATCAGAATTAGTTCATATTTTTATGCGAGAATGTATTTCCAATTATTACCATGTTCGCTCCAATAACCACTAGCGGCATACCTGCGGTTGCCAGTTGCAATGCAATGAATTCACTAATTAGTTGGGATTTCCTTTTAACATGCATTTTGACATGTTTTTATAGGTGCACTATGAGAAGTAAGACCACAGAGTTAGCCGGGTTGCAATCGTATCAATCATATCCAAGTTGTCATCCAGTGATAGATACAATGCAAGCATTTGCTTGGATTGCGTTACAACGGATATAACAGTTGGAATCGGAAGAAGTGCGTGAAGATTCAGTGAATCTTGCTGATTCCTAACGACTTGATAAATTACTTTCTCAAGGTGATTCGCATGTTATCCATTCTCCGGATTACTACAATATCATTACAAGTTTAATACTAATTGCCACAGATGGAAATAGTTCATCTCACAGCTAGCAACCGCCACTGATAAACCCCAGCGGATATGGACTGGCAAACTGGTTAGATCTCCTTTCTGAAAGGTTCTCATTGATTGGATTCAATCAGTGAAGTAAGTTTAGTTATTTTCTGTTACTAGGAACTCACTAATGAGAAGAATGCCGGATAATTCTCACCGTAGTTGGCATTTATTGTTTATAGTAAAAACTTTGTTCTGTAATTTCTGCTGCAGTTCCTGCAAATATTCCCTGAATTTTAAGTATGAATTGATCCGTGGCGTGGAAATACTCCAGCATGCCCAAACTGAGTAATTAAACGTTTTCCTGGTTTTTCACCACACATGTTCAACTGCACCAAACTCGTCTCCCAAAAGGGATATCTGTTTATCTGTTTTACACTTGGAAAAACGTCAAAATGTTCATATAATTCAACATTTTTGCCTGTACTTTCCTCAGTCGCTTCCATCCCCAAGTAACCCCTCTCCCTATACTCCCGTCCCCACCCTAAAATCTGAACAAGAAATTATTTCGTTGTTGATATTTTTGCACGGATGTATTTCAACTTGTTATTTTTGACAAAAATCCCGGAAAACATCCGCATGATATGAACAGCATATTTTCACTGGAATGCAAGAGAATCGCGATTGCAAATGGACGAACATGTGTTGAAAAAGATACATCATTGCTCTGGTACGTGTTGAAAACATGTTGACGTTCGCAAATGTTTCAAAAATGCAGTAGAAAGTGTAGAGGTTGGGATGTGTAGTGCTCCTTCTCCACGTTTTTCTGCATTTTGCATTGTTCCCATATTATGAAATTGTCAGCTCGACTAGTCAGTCATCTGGTTCAATTAGATCGCTTCGTTACGTTTGGAACTTTGTGATGAGGAAGGATGTGAATGCACGTTCGGTTAAATTTTCAAGCGATATGAAAAATTATTGCTCTATCGTTGAATGTGAACTGTTTAATGATTGAACAGAATTATTAATGAATTAAACAACTAATAGTTGTTCCACTTGGAGTTGGTTTTTATTTTAAACTTGACAAGTCGAAAACCGGAGGCTCCACCTTCAGGTGTGAAAGGTTTTGTGTATCTCTAGTGTAAGTACACTTCAGTAAAGAACTTGGAAATATCATGCTTTATGGTATAGTCTATTTTCATGACTTTTAGTGGGTTTCTAACGATCAACCGGTATCAAATCTAGGTTTGCTTTAATAAAGAACTCCAGACGTCCCAGTTTTCGGCCGAGGTCCAGTAATTCGATATACATAAAAGCTATCTGCCGTCCTGGCCTACTATATCGCCCCATCTTTGGCAGGGTCTATCCCGTCTTCTTTTTCTACCATAGATATTGCCTTTATAAATTTTTCGGGCTGGATCGTCCTCTTTTATACGGATTGAGTGACCGGCCCACCGCAAGCTATTCAGCCCGATTTCACTCACTATCAGACGGCGATAGTATCGTTCATAGATTTCGTCGTTATATAGGCTAGGGAATCGTCCATCCTCATGTAGGGGGCCAAAAATTCCTACCGCGAGTTGGCAAGATCATAGTTTTGTAGAGGATGTGCTTGCTAAGAGCCCTAATCTCCGAGGAATACATGAGGACTGGCAAGATCCAGATTGTAGATAGTAAGATAGTAGATTGTACAGTAAGAGCTTTGACCCAATGGTGAGACGTTTCGAACGGAACAGTTTTTGTAAGCTGAAATAGGTTCTGTTGGTAGCTACAACCGTGCGCAGATTTCATCGTCATAGCAGTTATCAGTTTTGATTTTCGACTCTAGATACGAGAAATTATTAACGGTCTGAAAGTTGTAGTCTCCTATCTCTATAGTTCTCCTTTGAACAGTGCGTTTTGACGGTTCTTTGGTTTTTGATGCTGACGTTGCCACCATATATTTTGTCTTGCCTTCATTGATGTACAGCCCAATATCTCGCGCCAATCGCTGCCTATTCAATCTGGATGAAGGCGGTTTGCACGTCTCGAATAGTTCTTCCCATGATCTCTATATCGTCAGCATAGGCCAGTGTTTGGGTGCACTTCAAGAGGATGGTGCGTCTCGTATTTACCCCTGCATTATTCTCCATCGTATCGCTTTTTCCAGGGCTAGTTTAAAGAGAATTCATGATAGAGTATCCCCTTGTGTTAGACCGTTGTTGATGTCGAGAGTGATCCTGCTGCTTTTATCTGGACTAGTACATTGGTCACCCTGGCTATGCTATCATAGGTGGACTTAAAGTCCATGAAAAAATGGTGCAACTGATGGCCGTACTCCAACAGTTCCTCCTCCAGCCGCAGATAAAAATCTGATGTGTTACTGATTTACCTGGAGTGAAGTCTCTTTGTTATGGTCCAATGATGTTCTGGGCGTATGGGGCTAGCCGGCGAAACAAGCTAGCGGAGAATACCTTATAGATGGTACTCAGCAATGTGATACCAATATAATTGCGGTACAGCGTGACATCTTGTTGTCAATCGCCAGGCATTGATTTGCTGTCCGACACCTTCAGCATAAGTCGACAAACCGCTTGGTCTAATTTGTCGCCTCCATATTTAACCAATTCGGCTCCTGGCGACTTTTTATTTTTAAGCATGATGAATTGCACGGACTGTTTCTTTAATGCTTGGTAGTGGCAGCATTTGTCTGTTATCTTCAGTTGGCGGGATCTCCAACTCGACGATGTTCTGGTTGTTGAGCAGTTATTCAAGGGCTCACCTCATCGCTCCAATATGCCCATTCTGTCGGAAATCAAATTTCCCTCTTTGTCTCGGCAGGATGAGCATCAAGGTGTGCAAGGCTTCATCCTGTTGACTTGGTGGGAAAACTTCCGCACCTTGTGCGGTTGCTCCCGGTACTTTTCGAGTTCACAAACTTGTTGGTTTTCCCAGGCTTCCTTTTCCCTCTATGAACTCATTTCTTCGTTCTGCGCATGGCCGCATTCTTTAAGAATGCACCATTACTCGGTATGCAGCATTCTTCCGTTCTGGTATAAGTTTACAATCATCCTTGAACCAGCCGTTCCGCGACTGGGGCCAAGTATATTTGTGGCCATATCAATGATAACGTTCTTTAGGTAGTTGTGGAGGTCATTTGTTGGTGCTTCATCTCTAGGACTTCTGTTAGCTGCGGTTATTGCGGCATCCATTTCACTCCTATAGGTGTTGCGGAGGGCTTTGGTGTTGTCAGGGTTGATTCTAGGTTTTGTTGTAATTTGAACCCGGAGCACCATGCCAAATAGGTAATGACTCGAGTCTATATTTTCTCCCCTAGATGCTTTGACATTCATCAAACCTAAGAGTTTGCGGTGTTCGATTTGCACATTACCAATTTGTTTGAAAGTGGTCCTGTCTAGAGAGGCCAATGTATGCTTGAAACCGCCTTCGTCGCAAACCAGGCACTTACAACAACCATTTCGGGTGACACTGCTAGTTGGATAGTCGGCAGTCTGTTATCATTTTTTTTTTTCATGTAAGCCGATGTATCGTCTGAATACGGGCCCCATCCTGCCTGCTCAAATCTCCAAATATGATTTTGATACGGTACTTGGGATAGGAGGGCTCTACTGCCTCGTAGACCTCGACTATGCAGTTTCATCGGCCTGGGCATGAACGTGAATGAGGCTTGTATTTCAAAATTTGGCTCGTAAACGGGCATTGCATAGCCTTTCGCTTAGTTTTTCAACGCCAATAAAAGCAATTCTACTTTTTGGTTGGCTAGGGAACCTACTCCGAGTATATATTTTATGGATGGCCATAACTGTATATAATGTAGGGACTTTTCACCAAGAAATCCGTTCCTGTCAAACGCATCTCTTGCAAAGCTATTACATCAATTTTATATTGGGAAAGGGTATCGGCTAGCTGCTGGGCAGCATTCGTTCTGTTCAGGGAATGCACGCTTCATGAAATAATGCGGAAATCTTTATTCGGTATTCGTTGCAGGGCTTGTGGTTTCAAAAACCGTCATGTCCGAGGCATCGAAGTGTCTTCGTAACTTTGGTTTTCCATGTAGGGTTATCAGCTCTACCCAACTCCCAACCTGGAGGACCGGTTGGTACAATTTGTTCCGTTTTTAGATGCGGGAGACTTGTCTTTATCTTTCTCCGTCTGCAGTTTTTCTTTAAGAAAGAGCTCCCGGCAATCAATTCGTGAAGGTGGAGATAGGGCTTGGGAGTATAACTCTAAGTGTTGGTTTAGCAGGCGTTTCTCAGCTTTTATGCTCCATACTGGGCACCGATCCACATGTCTCCCTGGGACCTATATTATCTTTCCTAAGTACATACTGGTGGGGGGTCAAAGGGTAGTATAGGTCCCGGGGCGAAACGTGGATTGGTACCCACGATGGAGCATAAAACCTGGGAAATGCCTGCTGAACCAACACCAACAGCTCTACTACCAAACCCTATCTCCACCTCCACGTGGTGACCGCTGGGAGCTCTTTCTTGACGAAAAGCTGCAGACGGAGAAGGATGAAGGCGAGTCTCCCGCGCCTAAAAACGGGACAAATTGTACCAACTGGTCCTCCAGGTTGGGGGTTGGGTAGGGCTGACAACCCTACACGGAAAACAACCTGTTACGAAACCACAACAGGAGCCTCGGATAGGACGGATTTTAAAACGACGGACCCGGCAACGACAAAGGAACAACGATTTGCGCATTTTCTCAAGGAACGTGCGCTCCCTGTACAGAGATGAAGCTGATAAGCAGCTAGCCGATACCCTGTCCCAATATAGGGCTGATGTAACAGCGTTGCAAGAGATGCGATGGACAGGGACCGGTTTCCTGGAGAAGAGCCACTACACCATATATTATAGCGGTCATCCAGTAAACCATGTGCTCGGAGTAGGTTTCTTAGTCAGCCAAAAAATGAAACCTGCTGTTATCGGCTTTGAAAGTATAAGCGAACGGCTATGCACTCTGGGCTTGCGAGGCAAGTTTAGAAATATAAGCCTCATAAACGTTCACGCCCCTACAGAGGAGACTGCAGAGTCGGAGAAGGATACCTTCTACGAGGCTGTAGAAAGAACCCTCGAAGCCTGTCCCAGATATGATATCAAAATCATACTTGGGGATTTTAACAACCAAGTAGGGAAGGAGCCCGTATTCAGGCGATGCGTTCGCTCCCATAGCTTACACGAAAAAACAAATGATAACGGACTGCGGACTATTCAATTAGCAGGGTCACACGGAATGGTTGTTGGAAGTACTTGGTTTGCGCGGAAAGCGGTCCACAAACATACGTGGGCCTCTCCAGACGGGACCACTTTCAACCAAATTGACCACGTGTTGATCGAACGCCGCCACCTATCAGCCTTGATGAATGTCAGAACATATAGGGGGGCCAATATAGACTCGGATCACTATCTCGTTGGCATGGTGCTCCGAGCTCGAATAACAATACCACCTAGAATCCCCTCTGAAAATGAGGTGAGAGTGAACACTGAAGCCATCCACAACACAACCCTCCGCGACACCTATAAGACGGAAATGGATGCCGCAATAACCGCAGTCAGTAGAGGACCTGGAGATGAAGCATCAACTAATGATCTTCACAACCACCTGAAGAACGTTATCATGGATACGGCCACAAATATACTTGGCCCCAGCCGCAAAAGGAGTCGGAACGGCTGGTTTGACGATGAATGTAAGCTAGCAACGGAACGGAAGAATGCCGCATACCGAGTAATGTTGCATTCTCAAAGAACGCGGGCACGCGCAGAGACTTATCACGAACTCCGTCGAGAGGAGAAGCGACGTCACAGACGGAAAAAGTAAGCCTGGGAGAACCAACAAGTCTGTGAACTAGAAAAGTACATGGAGCAACCGCACCAGGCGCGGAAGTTTTACCAACAAGTCAGCAGGATGAAGCCTTATACACCTCGATGCTCATCCTGCCGAGACAAAGAGAGAAATCTGATTTCCGACAGAATGGGCATATTAGAGCGATGGGTTGAGTACTTTGATGAGCTACTGAACAACCAGAACATCGGCGAGTTGGAGGTCCCGCCAACTGAAGACGACGGACAAATACTGCCACCACCAAGTTTAGGAGAAACAGTCCGTGCAATTCATAGGCTAAAAACTCATAAGTCGCCAGGAGCCGATGGAATTACAGCCGAATTGGTTAAATATGGAGGCGACCAGTTACACCAAGTGGTTCATCAACGTGTGCTTAAGGTATGGGACAGCGAATCAATGCCTGACGATTGGCAACGAGGCATTATCTGTCTCATACATAAAAAGGGAGATATCACACAGTGCAGCAATTATAGAGGTATCACGTTGCTGAGTACCATCTATAAGATATTCTCCACTATCTTGCTAGGCCGGATAGCCCCATACGCCCAGAACATCATTGGCCCATACCAAAGAGGCTTCACTCGAGGCAAATCAGCAACAGATCAGATTTTCTCTCTGCAGCAAGAGACGGAAAAACTGTTGGAATATGGACAACAGTTGCACCATCTGTTCATCGACTTTAAAGCCGCCTATGATAGCATAGCCAGGGTAAAACTCTCAAGACCATTCGACATCAACAACGGTCTACGACAAGGGGATGCGCTATCATGCGTCCTCTTTAACCTGGCCCTCGAGAAAGTGATCCGTGATGCTGAGGTGAATGCAAGAGGTACGATCCTCTTCAAGTCCACCCAACTACTGGCCTATGCTGACGATATCGACATCATGGGAAGAACCACCCGAGACGTACAAACTGCCTTCATCCAGATCGAGCAGGCGGCGCGAGATCTTGGGCTGCACATCAATGAAGGCAAGACAAAATATATGGTGGCAACGTCAGCACCGAAGACGAATCAACCAACAACATCAAACCGCACTGGTCAAACACAAGCACGAACAAGAATAAGGACAGGGGAATACAACTTTGAGACCGTTGACAATTTCTCCTATCTAGGGTCGAAAATCACAACCGATAACAACTACGATGATGAAATCCGCGCACGGTTGTTGTCAGCCAACAGAGCCTATTTCAGCTTACAAAGACTGTTCCGCTCGAAACGTCTCACCATAGGGTCAAAGCTCTTACTATACAAGACTATGATCTTGCCAGCCCTCATGTATTCCTCGGAAACTTGGGTTCTTAGCAAGAAAAATTGCGAACTCTTGGCCGCGTTCGAGAGAAGAATCCTCCGAAGAATTTTTGGCCCCCTACATGAGGATAGACGATTCCGTAGCCTACACAATGACGAAATCTATGAGCGATACCATGACCGTCCGGTTGTGGATAAAATCCGGCTCAATAGGTTACGGTGGGCGGGTCACTTAATCCGTATGGATGAGAATGATCCCACCCTGAAAGTATATAAGGGCAATATCTATGGTAGGAAAAGAAGACGAGGCAGACCCTGCCTAGGATGGAGCGATGGCGTGGGCCAGGACGCCAGACAGCTTTTAGGGATATCGAATTGGTGGACCTCGGCGCAAAACCGGGATGTCTGGAGTTCCTTATTAAGGCAGGCCTAGACCGGATACCGGTTGTTGCGCCGTTGATGATGATGATGATAAGTACATACTAATATTAACTTATTTTGTGTGGATGTCGGTATCGAAATTGATTTTTTCTAATTCTTCGGTTTTGTTGTTTCTGAGATTGATTTCGTAACAGAAATGCTCACTTTGTAGCCTCCATTCTCCCTGCCTTTCCAACAAATGTCAAAACAAAGGCCGGCTTAGAAAAGTACTTATCAAAGACTTTTATTTTATAGACTACACGACCATATTTCGAAAAAAGAATTTAGACTCCCTTTGCATGTATGACGACGTTCCTCAAGTTCAGCGTAGAAAGTTGTAACTCACTGCATGTGTGTTCACAGCTCCCATCTTCTCACTAAATTTTGTGTCAGCGTTACAACCATTTCTGAGAAAATGGATGTGGCAGACAGACAGACAGGCAGACAGACCTGCGCGGAGTTGCAGATCTCCAGCTGCCGCATCTCTTCGTGCGGATAAGGGAATGCTCGGCGGATGCATTTGAACATGCACTTGTACGCATTTGGAGGTGTATGGTTACGTGCAGGTTAGGTGGCTGGGAGAAAACACCTACCCGTGAACAAAAATGGCTATGGGAAGGACAGCCAGAACAAGAAACCAATATATTGGAATAAAGGAAGTAGAACTTAAGGTACAGGGCCTCGGAAGTTATTTAGTCAAAGAAGTATTTAGAAGGTGTATATAACTCCCGGGAACGCCATTTCCAAAGACACAGAAATATGCTTCTCAGACCGGGCATTCGCACAGTGAGGTGAGTAAAGCTGGTCAGGAGATACCACAGACATTATTGCTTGATCCATTTAGAAGAAACTCGACGATCCTGCGATTTACCCACAAATCAACGTCGCTGAAGAAAGTGCAGTGGGAGAGCCAAACAGGGAAAAAGTGTCCGAATACGGACGAGTTATATATAGTTCGCCTTATTCGGGGCAAAAATACTAGAGTTGTCCGAATTAATAAAGGACAAACACAATGGGCACCAGGCCATCAACAATATACTGTTCTGTGCAACTGTTCTAAGGACTAGTACCTCGAAGAAAGCAAACATAACTCAGGCAACATAAGTGACACCTCTTCAAAATCCAAAGAAAAGATGAGTATAGAAGAAGCGAAGGATTCTTTTGGAAGAATGAAGAAAGAAAAAGAGAAAGGTCAACAAAATGAGCAAAGTCGTGGAAATGGCGCCAAAAGAGGTAAAGCTCCAAAAAGGAATCGGGGAAGCATGGACCAACCTTGACAAAAAGAAAAACGCGACAAGCAGAAGAAGCGTGAGCCGGATCAGACATTTGATGCTGCAGCTAAAGAAATTTGATTCTTAGAGGCAGCGGTACAAGTACCGGATAAAAAGCAGGAGATTGTGATACAATGTAAAGCCATTGATGAAGTCATTATCAACGAGGATATTCGCGAAGGAAAACAGTTTACTCGATTTGCAAGAGTGATCACAGACCAAAGAGATGAAAAAACTGTGGAAGAAGGTCATGAATTCACGAAGTACAAGGTTGACCTTGAATGTAGGCTTTGTAGAAGAAGAAAAAGGGCGTCAACTGTCGGCACATTGCGAGTAGCAGATGCCCATTTTTTAAGAGAGCTTTGGATGCATTGAAGAAATGGGGTTGATACAAATTAACATCAACCAGTGCGAGGCAGCGTCAGATCTACTCTCGCAGACCATCTATGAGAAGGGAACCAAAGTGGGAATAATCAGCGAGCCTTATCACAACAATATGAGTAGTGCCAGGGCTACAGATATAACCGGCAAGGCCGAAAAAGGGTCATCCAAGAAGTGATCATCAAGTGCGGTGATAAGACATTACGAAAAAATGCTAGGTTCGCTCGTTTCGGAGTTTGCATCTATAAAATCCAAGCAGATGATTCCAAAGCATGGGCTGTGGATTGGGGAAGTCAAACTTGCGGAGCTGGATTTGGTGCTTGCAAAAACCGGAAACGTAGCCACTTTTTGGGAGACAGGCTCGGGTTAAACATTCGGTATATGAGTACCACATTGGCGAAGAGAATAGTCTAGTTTAACAGTGAGCACTATATTCATAGCGACCACCGGGAAATTTCCCCAAGATCGAAATGGGCCATGCAGGAATGTGCGTTCCCACGGAGTTCTGAATCAGGGCTTATCTGTGAAGATGTTTGGAGAGGATGCATTAATAGAGATGCTATTTACAGGGCACAATTCCGATGGTGCGGTTTCAGAAAAAGTAGCAGAATTGATGAGACACATAATAAGAGCAACGGCACGAAGAAATCAGGTAGTTACAGAATGAATGTTTTCGATCAAGAGAGGAAAGAAAGCGAGGAGAACAAGACGAGGAAAATGAGAAGTATACGCGGACCTTCAAGGTAGGTTTAAGAAGGCCAAACACAGGCACCCAAGAATGCTTTCAAGAACATTGCGAAGAGACAGGCTAAACCCTTTGGGAAACAGCATGCAACTTACCAGCTCGCATCTTCTTCTCGAAATAGTAATAACGCTATTCCTTAACTTACGGAGGTTTACGAAAGGATCGGCGATGGGAAAGTGGTTAGAATGTTATCCCCAATGAATCTATCAAGCTCCCTGTTAAGATCGACTGACTTATCAGCAGATGTGCAAAAATTAGTTTTACTACCGAGGCTCAGTAAGCAAATGAACGACCCATAATCTTACCGCCCGATTTGCCTTATAGGCACTGTTGAACTGATTTCTGACTTCTTCCTATTATAGAACATAGGGGATGCGATATCTTCGAATAGATGCTTGCCGTGATAATATTGGAGGGTAATAAATATTCAGCCAGCTAGAAGAGAATAAAATGTTAATTAGGAAAAATGTGTGTCCTTGGTTATGTGACTTGACTCCTCAAGAGTTGCCCCTCAGAAAAGACACTTTGGTGAGATAGGGATGGGAACTTTAAGCAAAACAGTGTCACAGGAGGGGTGCCACATGCCTCAATGCTGAATCCTCTCCTGTGGGAAGTGATGTCGTCATGAACCAACCCTAAGTGATTGAAGTGTATGCCCCGCCATAAAAGCGTGACTGAAGATGGCTTAACTTTACCTTGCGGAACAGGAGACGTACAAACTGCCTCCATCCAGATCGAGCAGACGGCGATTGGCGCTAGATCTTGAGCTGCATATCAATGAATGCAAGACAAAGTATATGGTGGAAACGTCAGCACCGAAAACCAACCAATCAACAACATCAAACCGCACTGGCCAAACGGGAAGAATAAAGATAGGAGAATACAACTTTGAGACCGTTGATAACTTCTCCTATCTAGGGTAGAAAATCACAACCGATAATAGCTACGATGATGAGATCCGCGCACGGTTGTTGGCAGCCAACAGAGCCTATTTCACCTTACAAAAACTGTTCCGCTCGAAACGTCTGACCAGAGGGTCAAAGCTCTTACTGTACAAGACTATGATCTTGCCAGTTTTAATGTATTCCTCGGAGACTTGGGTTCTTAGCAAGAAGAATTGCGAACTCTTGGCCGCGTTCGAGAGAAGAATCCTCCGGTGAATTTTTGGCCCCTACATGAGGATGGACGATTCCGTAGCCTACATAACGACGAAATCTATGAGCGATACCTTGACCGTCAGGTTGTGGTTAAAATCCGGGTCAATAGGTTACGGTGGGCGGGTCACTTAATCCGTATGAATGAGGATGATCCAGCCCGGAAAGTCTATAAGGGCAATATCTACGGTAGAAAAAGAAGACGAGGCAGACCCTAAGATAGAGCGATGGCGTAGGTCAGGACGCCAGACAGCTTTTAAGGATTTCGAATTGGTGGATCTCGGCACGAAACCGGAATGTCTGGAGTTCCTTATTAAGGCAGGCCTAGACCGGATACCGGTTGTTGCGTCGTTGATGATGATGATGAACATAATCTTAATTGACTTTCAATTGACAATCATCATCAGCTTCGACAAAGGGGTTATTTTTCTGCTGCTTTTCCTAGTAAATTGCCAGTGCTCTCATTTATCTTTTATTGCTACCAAACTTAATTTGCATCTAATTATTAAAATTTAATTTCAGTCGTGTCTGTAATTAGCTATCATCTGCACTTCTTTGAATCCTAAATTCTGGTGGAAACGAAACCTCCTCTTCCAATGTTCCTCAGATATTGCGAAATATGATTTCATGAAGTCAAGTTTCCAATCACCACTTTTACGAATCCTTCATGGATGTATGTACGCACGTAGCCATTCGTATTCCAATTACAATTTGCTAGAGTCATACAATCATCCCGATTCGAGCAAACAATTTCATTTCATGTTTGCCAACAACTTCAGATGTCATCTCGAAAACATTAATTGAAATCCTTGCAACTGAATACTACAAGTACACGATGCAATTAAACAAATGAAAAGTATAATATCAACAAAAACTCAATGTTATTAATTAATTAAATTTTTTGCCAAGTTTTTGTCTCCAGGGCGTATCAGAGCAACTGAAAAGTGTGCCATTGAAAGAGAGCAAATGTCAGAGTTTTTGGTCCCTATCGTTCATGGTCGTTCTGTTTTGTATAGGAGATATGAGTTAACCCTTTGATTACCAATTATAGAGGTAACTTCATCAAAATTGACTCGCTGTGTGTTTGCCGGGGGCACTCGGCTTCCTGGAATTCTCTGGATGAGAGCCTGGAGTTTCTAACAAATCGAGGGGGTTCGTAAAGCACCACAAACATTTGACGCTAACAGCACACATGAAATCGGGTACATAGTGGAATTGTAAGAAAAATTCTACAAAAAGTTATTCGCTTCCGTTGTCAAGTTTTTCTGTAACAACGAAACCTCATCAAAATCTGTTTACTGGTCGTCTATCTCTCCTCTACCAAATGTAAACGTCTGCATCTATGTACACTAGGAAAAGCTCTGCATCAGTTAAATGCAGTTTCGTCTGTGAAGTTTAAAGAGGGCTCCTCATTCAAGCGAAAAGGGGGTGAAACATTTTTTTTTTTAATATAATCGTGTTGGGTGTCACACGAAAGGTCTCGATTAGTGCTTTTCGAAAGAGGTCTCAGATTTGACAGCAATTGCAAGGTAGGGGAGGGACGGATCAAAAAGTACAAACTGTATGTTAGACAAGATTCATTTTTGGAAACTACCCAATGGAAATGTTTGGAAAAAAAATCATTAGGATGCACCTAGTGGAAGTGTGGTATCCAAAATTCCGATTTCTGTTCAAATAAAGTTAATAATAGTAACCTACGTTATTTTTGTGTTTTGCGAGAAGGGCCCCTCAATTTCGTTGTATGATTACAAACGTCAAAGCGCCGACATATTGGCCGAACCTTTGACTAACCTGAAGTAAAACCAGGAAAAAAATGGCACATTCGGCCGTCAAAGTTAACTATGCCCTTTCAATAATGTTTCCCTTCTCACGTTTACTATTAAGCCAAATAACTCAGTAAATATTTTCGCTTTGCACTTAAAAGCCGATTTTAGAAACTGATTCGGTTTGCCTGTAGGATTTGATCTTTCACTTTCACCCATCATTTTTCAACTTTTAATGCTCATAAATGTCTTTTGATATAATAAATTCTTTACCCCCTCTTTCTGAGATAACGCTTCCAGAATTATTTTCAGCATTTCTAAAGATTAGAACATGAAGTTCTGAGGATTAAAGCTTTTCTATCCTGTTATACCTGTACAGGTATTGTCCCGTATATTTATGTACACCCGCAATTGTAAACACTTAAACTAGATGCTCTAAACTAAGATTTCGCGAATTTCACTGAAACCGTATCGCTTTTTCCTACGGTAACATTACCATCTATCATCCTGGCTAAATGTGTAGCTCGGTACTATGTATCTAGACCGGTTCAATAACGCCAAGTGGAACTTCCTAATATGGGAAGCTCTCTTCTTGGTTATAATAGATACAATGCTTAGATATGTTCCTCCCTGTTCTCATGTTTATCTTGAATGTATCAAAACCTATTCTTTACAAGGGGAACTTGAATGTATAAGCAAGCATCTATGACCCTTCTCTCCTCTATTTGTCTTTAGCGGAAAAAGGAAGAGTCGGCTGATTCTAGTATACGTTTAGAGAGCAAATATCTTTAAAGGAATAATCTAGTTGTATATAATGCAACCCGAATCGACAGGTGGAGATGAAGCAGAAACAAAGCCACATCGCACCAAAGGCAAGAACGTGTAGACCTGGAGACTTCAGGTGGTGGCAAATTTCCAGTATATATAAGGACCCTGGACCGAATAGTATAATTGAGTTGAGACCAATGAATCTAAACTATTGTGAGGTGGCTCAGAATCTGATTTTTTAGATCATTCAATGACTAAATTTTGATGATACCAATAATTTGGTCAATTTGCGAATCTTAGCACCATTATGCTGGCGCTACTTGGTTGCAGTTATCTTCTGAGAAAGAAGGATTCCCAAATTATGGACCCAACGTAGGCCAGTACCGTCTTAAAGAGAAGGTCGCCTGACAGGTAAGAAAATTATATCTGCGAAAACATTGCTAACAAAAGTCATATCTGTTACCATTCAGCCAGAGTGCTTTGTTGGCCAGCAGAAGCTTTTGAAAAAGATATAAAGATATATTTCAAGTGGCGTTAGAAGGAGACAATAACAATGGTTCAAGGGGTGGAATAGTTATTTCAAGGCGTTACAGGAGCCTGTAATGCTTCAATGCCAAAACGGAGTTTCCTGTTCATAAAATTAGGTTGTCCTTTGTTTGGCAAATTTTGTTAAAGGCCATGATAAGGGAACTCAAGGAACCCAAGTTTTCTGAAGTAGCCTCAGGCGGGCTGTGAAGGTAAACCTGAACAATCAGTCTAACAGGATATCTTCCTTGTACCCTAAGTTACTAAAGATGAACTACAAGAAATCTGGGGAGCTATAAAATTGCCGGGGGATTTGCGTACAAAGGTCTTCCACTCGATGATAAGGACACTTTCATGCAAGCGGGAAGGGGGTCTGAAAGTACAGAAGTTGACTTTACTACCGAAATTTAAAAAACTACCCGAGATACCCTTTTCATATCATTCTATTATCTTTTGCATACGACAGAAAGATAATATAAGCTGATTAATCGAGAAAACCGGAGATTTCTGGCGCTGGTATGGAATTCGGTGATTATACCATCCTGTGATCGATTCGATAGTAAGGATCGTAAAGATAATTTATGATGCAATCGCCTTTGGCAAGTGCGGTGGTATCGGTAGTGTGGCGACATTGATTACTTGAAATGCATTTAATTTGGTCACTGGGAACTAAGTTAAGGGCACATTAGCAGAAATTGTACTTATGTGTGTGTATTCCTAGCTACTTACCAAAGCTAATCAAGGATTAATTGACTTAATTAGCGCGAAGAGCAAGAGAGTTTTACATATCACCTAATATCCCCGAAAGTATACAATGCATTTCGGACAACATCGGGTGTGTCGTTGCGGGGGTGTTAATCTATGAACCTTCAAGCAAAATGAACAATTGTACCGGAAACTTCTGAAAAGCCACTTAGAAGAAAACCTTCAGAAAATGGAAGCCGCGATCCAATAACTGCGAAAAGCGTCGTTAGATTTATACGTTGATTCTGTAAATTCAAAACTGGTTCTGACAAGAATACGGAGAAGTAAATTAGCACTTTACCCAATTTCTTACTGCCACGGTGTATCTATTCAGGGACAATACACTTCGATTTTGGTTGAATGGCTGGCCTGAATGTTTGGCTGGACTGTCTGGCGAAGCTGGTCTGCAAAAAAAAAATAAGAACACTCGGACTTGGACTTGCACAGTTAAATCTGAATCAGGAAAAAGAAAAAAATTCGAGAATGCTATGAACTAAAATTATGACCGATAGCGTAACGATCCAATTTCGTCCTATGCCTTGAAGTCTGCACTTCTCTTCTCCCTAGGATGCCATATAGTTGACACTAACCTTGGCCAGCATTATTACCCTGATTTGATTCAAGTCCTAATTTATAGCTTAGCCAACACATGCTTGAATTCTAGCCTCGTGGACAAAGGCATTCAGTCATCATTGATATTTGGACCGCAGTTTCCTATTGCGACAACCTAGAGCAACCAAATCTCGGTTTCCTCCAATTGCAACTAAATATAATAGTTTGGACTTTTAACGCCGACCGAATTCAACGTTCCGGTGCCCCTATTTTCGAGGCTATAGGTAACATCTAGTTAGAATCGCCGTCAACGGAAGGATGAAAACTTATGGAAGGCTTCTCGGCAAGCAATCGACAGGTAGAGCTACGCTGACGAACATTTCGCGGAGATAGAGGGGCTGTATGTACATAAACTGGTGCTCCACCGTTGGCCTGACCTATTTCTCAGCGCATTCAAAGCTTGCACGGAACTATATTTTTTCGTTGTCACTGGAAATTGACGAAACTTGTGCTCATTAGTAAAACCAAAGGAGGTAAAGAGCTGCTGTTCGAAAACGTCATTAAGCGTAGCCTCGGTCAAGTGATATGTGCAGCCGGGGACTACTTCCCAAGGTAGTCCGGTTTTAAAGCAAAGGTCCACAGTGGATACTGTTATGGGGATGGTGGACAAAATTTTTCGTTGCCCAATTCGTTGCCGGATAGATGCAAAGCAGACGTGGCATATTGATACAAAGGGTGAGCGGATGGACGACTGCGCATGGACGCATTGGAAAACATCGATGAAGTCATCTTTAAGTAGAAAGGGAATCAAAGCTGACGGTCAAGTGCCTGCTTCAAAGATGAGCTTTTTGGAGCAAATCAAAGCAGTGGAAAAGGTTAGCTAAAGTTTTCGCTAAGATCCTCAAAGAATAGTTTACTTAGTCTCTGTAGCCGGCCCTAGCTAAAGCCGGGCAATCGCAAAGGAACTGCCTGACAATACGAATTCTGGGGTGTGTCAAGTCTACGGTATTATCCCCGATAGGCCAGTGCCTGTACAGACCTTGATAATCTTATAAACATTAGCACGTGTTTGGCACAAGAGCTCTCGCGATAGGGTCTTGTTATAGGCGGGATAACTCCTCTTTGATTCAGCGCAGCCTTCGCCATTTAAGGGTCCGCGGCTGCTAAGTAGTGCAAGTGGATTCTTCCTTTAACAGTCGCCAGCGGAACACAAACTTCACTCACTGAAGGACTGCCAAGAGCAGAGCGGTGTAGAAGGCTGTACAGGTCTTCTTAACCCTCAGTTCCACGTTCAGTCTTCAATTTAGCTTCTTTACTTCGGAGGAAATTACAAATTTTTGTTCATTTAACCGCGGCATTAGGGCGTACCCCTGCTCACAGCTCTGGTCAAATGCGTTCGTCCGCATCTTGCAGCCCACAGGTACACTTTATAAACTATCACATAGAGCACCGGAAAGATACGTTCAGAGCTCTGATCAAGTGGCTACCTCCCAGATGAGAGTGGATTATCCTAGCTTTTAACATGCATATTACCCACTGTGAAAATTACGCCACCAATCATAGATTGGTTAAGGCTTCCTTAATGGCGTTTGTACTAACGTTGTTGAATGCTCCTTCTACATCCAGGAAGGCAGCTAGATTGTACTGTAGTGCTAATGACCTAGTGAAGAGTGGTTTTTGTGGATGTGCCTTTGAAGTGGGCGTACCGAGAATTGGAGCAGGGCGTTCCCTTCATAATTATCGTTAAGTGAAAGTCTCGAACGCGTTCTAGGATCTTCAATATGGACAAAGATCTAGCAGGAATTTCGACTATCAGTCTTTTAATAGCAACAATGGATTTTATGCTAGTGGGAGCCAATTTCTAAGGAGTGCTACGTAGTCCTTTCTATTTTAGCGTATAGCTATGAACTAATGCTCTTTGAAAGGAGGTGTGATGTAAGTGCCTTGCGCCGAGAGTTTTGCGAATGGTGTCTGCTTATCGCAACATCTTAGAGATCGCGGTGATAGTGAACACGCGAGCCGTCCCGACGCCCTTATTGCAAACAAACTCAGAAAAATCTAGAAGCGGCAACGAAAATATCAAAGAGGGATGATTGCTCGTGAAAAACTGGAACGTACACTAAATAAGTGATAACTTCCTTGGAAAATGAGAGAAGAGACGGACAGACTGCGGGCCTGATTGAACTAAAAATACGGTGAGATTAATTATTTTCTTACCCAGCTTCAAAGCGATCGTGGAGGTTTTCAATCTTAGAAAAGCCCGATGCTCTTTTTGTATTAAGCTTTACTTCTGGGTTCTTCAGGGAGTCAAATAAAAGATTATACCACTTCAAGAACAAATCTCTTATCCTTGCACTGATCCACAATAGCCGCTTTGTTGAGAAATTTTGTATTGAATTGTCTATCAGGAGACGTCCCAAATGGAGCCGCAGTTTAGATTATATTAAATGGATTTTACCATTGAAGCGAAACTTAACAGAGTTTTCGAGGAGTCATGTGCTTCGGTTGCAAACAGCGTAGATGCTGACATCGCACCATGCTGTTACCCGCTTAGCTTACCTAGCTATCTCTGTATGGCCTATAAGCTATTCCTCGAAAGGACTAAATGACATCATCTAGGAAGTCTTGTTGGGATTGCTCTAGATACCAAGCTATAATATTTAACACCAGTCTGCTTCCCATCTGGAACTCTTGAATGTAAGTAACTCAGTGATCGTTTGCAAAGGTTGTGGGTTATTGTTTTGGCAACACGTCCAACATTCACTATTACTGGGCTAACCTTTGCAATTTTATTTACGATGTTGAGTTATGTTTGAGCCAGAATATTTCGAAGTGTTCCTTCGTAGGCAGTTCCATCGGAGCTGGTATAAACCGAGGGTTTCGGCTTGTTCCAGGGTGGCATGTTTGAGTGGGTTTCGAAGGAAAATAGTTTGATACAGATGGTTTTCTTGACAGTTTGGTTTTACTTGTAGCTGGCTTTTGACTCGACGTATAAATATTTACTATATGTCTGTGGCGCAGAAGGGTTAACAACATTCGAAATTTATTGTATTGTAAATATTGTGGATAAAAATAAAATGTTTTAATTTAACAAAATTGGTGACACCGTGTTAAGGCACGCATGCAGTAAAGTGTTCAGTAATTTCTGGGCAACAAAACAAGAATTATCAAATTGGAAACAAGCAGTCGGAAAACTGCTGCATTTCCGGAGTATTTTCTGGATTCCAAAGTCCAGTGCAAATTCAAGAACATCCCGAAGTTATAATTTAAAAAGAAACCGAACTGCACTTCCGTTATTCTAACTACGAGTTCAACACCAGGAACCAGGCGTAGCGCTAATTTCGGAGACGTGACAGTTGAATTCTGCTGAGGACGTCCCGTATTAACGCCGACTGGAAGGTTCGTGCCGTTTATTTCGCTGGGAGAGACGCGGAAAATTCTGTTGGTTTTTGTGATCCCCGATGTCTAGCGCTGAAATCAATCATTAGATCGTTGAGCCGCAAGCCTCTAAGAAGCGGAAACTGACTTCGATGAGGTCACCGCAAGGGGCCGGAGCCGTCGTCAAGGACCAAACGCAAGCTCAGAAGCCCCAACCTCAAAAAAAAAGAAAACCGCTGTTACTGCAAGCCGCTGCAGGAAAAATTCAAAAGGAGTTGAGTACTTATTATTATTATTATTTATTACTTCATTTTTCATACAAGTAAAAATTAATCATCATCATCAACGGCGCAACAACCCGTATCCGGTTTAGGCCTGCCTTAATAAGGAACTCCAGACATCCCGGTTTTACGCCGAGGTCCACCAATTCGATATCCCTAAAAGCTGTCTGGCGTCCTTACCTATGCCATCGCTCCAGCTTAGGCAGAGTCTGCCTCGCCTTCTTGTTCTACCATAGATCTTGCCCCTAGAGACTTTCCGGGTTGGATCGTCCTCATCTATATGGATAAAGTGACCCGCTCACCGTAACCTATTGAGCCGGATTTTATCCACAACCGGACGGTCATGGTATCGCTCATAGATTTCGTCGTTGTGTAGGCTACGGAATCGTCCATCCTCATGTAGGGGGCCAAAAATTCTTCGGAGGATTCTTCTCTCGAACGCGCCCAAGAGTTCGCAATTCTTCTTGCTAAGAATCCAAACCTCCAAGGAATACATGAGACTGGCAAGATCATTGTCTTGTGCAGTAAGAGCTCTAACCCTATGGTGAGACGTTTCGAGCGGAACAGCTTTTGTAAGCTAAAATAGGCTCTGTTGGCTGCCAACAACTGTGCGCGGATTTCCTCATCGTAGCCGTTATCGGTTGTGATTTTACCCTAGATAGGAGAAATTATCAACGGTTTCAAAGTTGTATTCTCCTATCCTTATTCCTCCTGTTTGACCAGTGCGGTTTGATGTTGTTGGTTGGTTGGTTTTCGATGCTGACGTTGCCACAATATACTTTGTCTTGCTTCCATTGATATGCAGCCAAGATCTCGCGCCAAGAGGCGCCTGCTCGATCTGGGAGAAGGCAGTTTGTACGTCTCGGGTGGTTCTTCCCATGATGTCGATATCGTCAGCATAAGCCAGTAGTTGGGTGGACTTAAAGAGGATCGTACCTCTTGCATTTACCTCAGCATCACGGATCACTTTCTCGAGGGCCAGGTTAAAGAGGACACATGATAGGGCACCGTCTTCTCGTAGACCGTTGTTGATGTCGAATGGTCTTGAGAGTGATCCTGCTGCTTTTATCTGGCCTCGCACATTCGTCAGGGTCACCCTAATCAGTCTTATCAATTTCGTCGAGATACCGAATTCTCTCATGGCCGTGTACAGTTTTACCCTGGCTATGCAATCATGGGCGGCTATAAAGTCGATGAATAGATGGTCTAACTGTTGTGCATATTCCAACAGTTTTTCCATCGTTTGCCGTAGAGAGAAAATCTGATCTGTTGCTGATTTGCCTGGAGTGAAGCCTCTTTGGTATGGGCCAATGATGTTCTGGGCGTATGGGGCTATCCGGCCTAGCAAGATAGTGGAGAATATCTTATAGATGGTACTCAGCAACGTAATACTTCTATAATTGCTGCATTGTGTTATATCTCCGTTTTTATGTATGGGACAGATAATGCCTCGTTGTCAATCGTCAGGCATTGATTCGCTGTCCCATATTTTGAGCATCTGTTAATGAAGCACTTGGTGTAATTGGTCGCCTCCATATTTAATCAATTCAGCTGTAATTCCATCCGGGCTTTAAATTCAATAAAAGCGAGCTAAATGCCACCCTTCGCCGCTTTCGGTCACGCTGCTCCGCAGGGTAGACGCGCTGAGGCAGCGTCTGATGGGATCGCCTCTGCCCTGCGATCGAACCGGTCAAAGCCAAATATAATTTTTGAAAGTTTAATTACGCGATTGTGGGCCTGAATGAGGAGTCCATCCTGCTGGTGGCCGACATAGTAAAATCGGTCTTCTACACATTATTGAAGAGTGAGTTGATCAAGCGCCTGTTGGTAAGTGAGTCAGCTAAGCTGGATCACTTGCTGGCAGGTTTGACGTTGGGCGACCGAACTCCCAGGCAATTGCTTCGCAAAATGAGGCAACTGGGTAGGAGCAAGATTGACGACGATCTGTTGAAGTCCCTCTGGTTGCGACATCTTCCGGAGGGCACCCAGGCGATCCTCGCGTGCGTTTCCGTTTCTTCAGAGGCGCGGTCAGCTGCGGCCGATAAGGTGCACGCGCGTCATTCAGCAGCCTTCAGATGAATTAGGCGACCTGAAGCGTGAGATGGCCGCTCTTCTGGCCAGCATGCCAGAGATGAGAGCGACGTTAGACGCTCAGCATTCGGATTCCAGGTCGTGAGCTCGCTCGTGATCTACTGCTCGAAAAGGGCGACATCGCCTAACAATTTATGACCCTCTCAGCAGGCGCAGTTACCCCGGCACCATCGGCTATTTCCTCAATCTTTAAAACTTGCTGGTCTTTGGTTCGTTTGGTAAAAATAAACGCAAAAAGTGTTATTGTCGGATTGTAAGGAACCTGAATCTAAAGTTAGACTATCCATTAATAATCTTCGGCAGCCATCTCCCTAAGGTCAGGTACTCAAGCGTATGTCACATTGCTCTCTTTATTTCAGGTATTTTTGCAGAGTTAATAGCAAGTAAGTTTCAAAAATGCCAAGGTGTTAGCTTAGAAACATCTATTCCCTTTGATCTGCTCTCATCTATACTATAAGTAAGCCACCTAGAGAGTGGATAAGAAACAGAAGTCTTTATTATTATGAATGACTGAGCTACGGAGGTTCACATAAAGCGAAATGTCCCATTGGCTGATTTAAGGGTTAAATGAAATATTTCATAGTTCCAGCTAACTTTCGATTGGATTGTGTAAATGTGAGGGGCAAATGGGCGCACATAAAATACAAAAATAATTAATTGGCCTTTAAAGGCAGTTAGATTTTGTAGAATAGAGAGTAGTTTACCCCAGTTTGGTGTCTTCTTCCTGATTTGAATTTTATTTGCTTTCGGAAATTCAATTTAATAAAATCAGTCAACAAAGGTGGTGTTCCGGATGGGGACATATGAGCATTTAAGCTTCCAAATCAAGGACGTTATGGGCCTGAAAACTCAATTCACACAACACGAAACTATATCGAAGTTACGTTTTCTATGTTGGCTTCATAGAATATGAAGACAAATGCACCCCTAATGCAAACATCCCTCCATCAAACTGAAATATATCCACTACATGCATATTTACTCAGCTCATGGCCGAATCAAAATTTAATTACACAAAATTTTCAAAAAGTATCCGTTCAACACGAAAATGTACTCGTTAATTGAAATTCATTTAATTTGACTGGCGCTCGTTGGGTTCTAGTGGGCAAGTTAACGGGCGCATGAATTAGGATCTTTTTCAACCCCACGATGAAATTCCTTTTTTCAGCAAACGAAACCACCCCATAAATTAAGGCTTTGCTCCCATTCGCTTTGCTTTTTAATCACAGGCTACTTTTTAATTTTATAATGAATTTGGTTAAGTGTATTAAAATATTGTTTGGGGTTTTTGTTTTCTTGCGGATGGGGTGGGGATTTGGCGACTTAAGGTATGAGTACACAGGACTTAGAAGGAGGCTCGACACTGAATACTGAGAATCTGCTCTAATTGGAAATTACGATCGGATAAAGAGCTATCCACAAATGATAAGGAAGACAATATTCTAACAATTTACTACCCTTAAAGACCAAGGATCTTCTTGTATTTCCCGTACAACCCTATAATCGCAGTGTACCTTACATGAAGCGTTGAAATGGAATACTTCGTCTGCTTGTACCTTCAGTCAAAGTCTAACCCCACCAGAAAAAGGCGGCCTGAAATGTTGTAAGTAAAAAGCTGCCTCATCTTTCTGTTAGCCTTTTTCTTGTCGGAATGTTTTTTCATGTTCGCCGAACTTTCTACTCGAACCTTTGTACAGTGCCGCATTGTCCTCGTGACTCCCCTTAAAATGTTTGGTTACACAATACTCTAACGATAATGTCTAACACTGCATTTGTATTTGAGGACTATTAAATAAAACTGAACCCTCCGTTTTTCGGCTATTTTTTGTCTTCCGTTACTTGAGTCTGGGCATTTTTTCCTATTATAAGCTTCACAGTTATGTCCTCCTTTCTCAGTTGTTTCAACCCTAGCCAAAGACAAGTGCTGTGTATAATGATAACAACCCAAGCGTGGCTGCTCCACCACATCTTCAATATCCATCAGATTTGTCCTTAAACGCGTTAATAAAATGACTGACAACCAACTGGGAAATTCAATTTTCGTTGGGATAGAGTTATCATTAAGGACGCAAAACAGGGGCTGATAAAATTGAGTGTGGGTCTACTGAACTGATTTATTCAGTCGCGGGGTTATTCGGTTGAGGGGTTATTTAATGTCGGAGTTGTTTTGAATGTTTAGTTTTTATCTGGTCGAAGGATTATGTGACGGAGAGGTGTATCCTTTTTTTTCTACATACAGAGGATGATGGAGGCAACAAGGACAGAGAAATTAAGTTCATCCCTTGTTCTGGCCATAAAGACGGTGGCGAAGTAGCACGGCGTTTACTGTGACCCAAGCAACGCTAAGGACACTCATTCTGTGCTTGTATTACGGAATATGCAGTGAATTTATTTAAATTTCTTGGGGATGGTGTTTATGCCATAATGGTAGCCGGTGAATGTTTTAAAGGGTTTTATGAGAAACAGGTGATTTTCGGTTTTGAAACGCGTTAGTGGGGTTGTTTTCTGCAAGGATACCGCACAGAATTTAATTAAATTGTTAAGACACGATTAAGGGTACTTAGAGTTAATAGAGGATCTTCTTTGAAAGAAATTTAGGTGACACCTACTTTAATCTACATCCCCTTGAATACACCCTGTTTTTTAGATCTGACCCATTCTTGGGGTCTAAACACCATTAAATAGCATTGGTAAATTAATCAGTAAAAGTAGAGAATCTCGGGGGACATAGCTATTCAGTCTGAATTTTTGAATTCGATTTGGAAAAATAAAGAAAGAGCTAATGAAATCTTTCAACAAATACCAGCAATTAAAGGGGTTGATATATGAGTCCAGTAACTCCTAGATTTGACAATCGTGTAAAACGAGCCTATACAGAACTTCCGGAGAAGTTTGCGCTCGTCTTCTACTATTCTGCGCTATTTGGCCCAAGCTAAATTGATTCCATACAAAAAAAGATTCAATTCCAATAGCCAGCTGACATTGAGGTAACTCGGAAAGTAGATTGGAGAAAAATAGGACCTCAAATATTATATTATAGATTTCTCCAATAAGCAAGTACTCGAGGTTCTTTTAGTTTAAATGAAAGATGTAGCAATTCCCAACCCACCAACCACATCGAAGGGATATGACTACCAGAAAACACAGAAGCCCTATTATGATGACAACACACATTAGCGAAGGGACTAGGCTATACCAGTACCGTTAATGTTTTCATTTTGGAATGTCTAAAATCATATAGAGTGCAACGTCATGTTGAAGTTTTTTTGTCTACAGACCTTAATCAATATGTCGCTGTGAAATCGCGAAAAGAAACCCTTTCGGCCACTTGATATTTGACATCAGGGATGATGCCCCGAAAGTCGCCCAGTACTACTTCACTACTGGTGGTGCCTCTTATAAAACCTCCTCGCATACCCAGGGATCAAAAAAAGGAGAGCAATTAAGGGGAAATGGAAAAGTGATAAAAAATTGACGAACTTCTAGCATCGTCATGCCCCCCAGGCAGCAATTCGTATAAGACAATTTAGATTCTGACGCCACATAGCCTTTGAAGGACTCAAACATCATCATTATCAACGGCGCAACAACCGGTATCTGGTCCAGGCCTCCCTTAATAAGGAACTACGTTCTGACCTATGCCATCGTTCCAGTTCAGGCATGGTCTGACCCGTCTTTTCTTTCTGCAATTAATATTGCCCTTATAGACTTTTCGGGCTGAAGTATCCTCATTCATTCGGATGTCCCACTCACCGCAACCTATTCAGCCGGATTTTATCCACAACCTGACGGTCGTGGTATCGCTCATAGATTTCGTCATTATGTAGGCTACGGAAACGTCCATCCTCATGTAGGGGGCTGAAAATTCTTCGGAGGAATATTCTCCCGAACGAGGCCAACATTTCGCAGTTTATCAGGCTAAGGACTCAGGTGACAGGTATACATGAGGACTGACAAGATCATTGTCTTATACAGTAAGACTTTTGACCCTATGGGGAGATGTTTCGAGCGAAAGAGTTTTTGTAAGCTGAAATAGGCTCTGTTGGCTGTCAACAACCGTGCGCGGATTTCACCGTCGTAGTAGTCATTGGTGGTGATTTTCGACGCCAAATAGGATAAATTATCAACGGTCCCAAACTCATAGTCTCCTCTCTTTATTGTTCTCGTTTGACCAGTGCGATTTCATGTTGTTGGTTGGTTGGTTTTTGGTCCTGACGTTGCCACCATATATTTCCTCTTGTTTCCATTTACGTGCAGCCCAAAATCTCGCGCTAATCGCTGCTTGCTCGAGCTGTATGAAGGCAGCTCGTACATCCCGTCGTTCTTCCCATGATGTCAATATTGTCAGCATAAGCCAGTAGTTGGGTGGACTTGAAGAGGATAGTGCCTCTCGCATTTATATCGGCATCACGAATCACTTTCTCCAGGGCCAGGTTAAAGAGAACGTATGACAGGGCATCCCCTTGTCGTACACCATTGTTGGTGTTAAATGCTCTCAAGAGTGATCCTGGTGCTTTTATCTGGCCTCGCACATTAGACAGGGTCAGCCTAGTCAGTCTTATCAGTTTCGTCGGGATGCGAATTGTTTCATGGTCGCGGACAGCTTTACCTTGGCTATGCCATTATAATAATAATAATAATCGTTGGCACAACAATCCATATTGGATCAGGGCCTTGAAGTGTGTTAGAGCACTTCATTCAAGACCGTAACGGTACACTAGGAGGCAATGTGGTCAGCATTGCGCTCGCCCGAGATTATTACCCTATGCTATGCCATTGGCGGCTTTAAAGATGATGAAAAGATAGTGCAACTGATGTCCATATTTCAACAGTTTTTCTATCACTTGCCGCAAAGAGAAAATCTGATTTGCTCCTGATTTGCCTGAAGTGAAATCCCTTTGGTACGTGCCAAAGATGTTGTGGGCGTATGGGGCTATCCGGCCTAGCAAGATAGCGGAGTATATCTTATAGATGGTACTCAACAACGCGCTACCTCTTTAATTGCTGCACTGCGTGGTATCTCCCTTGCAGAGCCTTATCTTGCTCTATATAGTATCAGTATTGGGAAGATCAATATACATTTCATGCAATGCACATAAACAGTGCGGTCTACAAAAGCTCTAAGGGTGTGTTCTTAGCTCAGAACCGTCGCAAATGTTTCTTCTAGTTATCGGTAACGAACTCACTAGACATGACATCTTTTCTCAAACATCTTGATTATGCTGACATCTGCTTGTTCTCTCATTGGATCGTAGACCCTGGCCAAATTGCTGTGGATTTGATAAGAGGGGCAAGTAAAGGAAAGAAGGTAAACACTAACAAACCAAGGTTCTCGATTTGAACAGTCATCGTACGTTTGTATTAATGGGCAGAGCAATGGAGGCATCGATTAATTCCTGTATCGAGGAGGCGTGGTTTCTACCCGCTGCGACACCGGACTAAATGCCACTCCACGCAATAACGGCGCTAGATCCGGTTCCGCTGCCTTTTTTTTGGGTCAAGTTGAGACTGTTCTGTGCTAATTTTCCTTCCTATACCTGCGTAAACAAATGTATCCGACTTCTTATCGGAGTACGCTGGTCTGATACAATTTTGAACGAGAAACACTTGTTGCTTTCAGGCGAGGGTGAATCAAAGGGTGAAAGTGACAATGGATAGGTCACACATTAAGTAGGGGCGCTAATTCCATTGATGGGTTCACTATGCAGTAAAAGCCAGTATCCCAAGGTGGCACACGAGTGGTTCGCTCCCGACAAAGCACTTTTCTGTGACCAGCTGCCCGCTCGGAGCCTTAGGAGGTCGAAATCTAAGTCGTTTAGCTTCTTCCCTTCAATAGATAGCAGGTATACACGACTGCTCTATCGTCAGTCTCAGAGATCTCCGTAGGCTTTGCAACTGATGTACTCTCTAAAGTACCCTTATTCGGTTTTTCCTTGTAAATATGCACTAGGATGTTAATGTGTCTGTAGCTGATATGGTGCCTTTTGCTTTTGATTGACTTCAGGAATACGACGAATATTCCATATATTCCCATAACAGGGAGTTTGCTTTGCTCTGTATCGAGAAATGCATTAAGTGCAAAAACCAGTTAGATACTCCTCACTGCGCATAGCTAACGCCGGGTCTCCTGGATGTTACTTTCACCCCGACCTATCCGAGATTTCCCACTTTTGGGTTCCAATTCGAAATTTTTGGGAGGATTGCCTCCTTGGGGGTGATATCTGCTGCCGTCTTCTTCAGTTCTAATGCTGAAGGCTTAGGTCTACCATGGGCCTCGTTGCGGGCCTCTATCGATCCCAGACCTTATTTCAGGTAGCGCGCATGCTACAGCCGCCTTTCTCCTTCCTAACGTCTGATATGCTGACCTAAAATGTACTTTTGTTGGTTCCTCCCTTCTGATCAGGACCCTTAGCTGGTTGTAGTCTTCACAGTTCACAGGTCAATGTTGACCTTGACTCCTCTGCCTCACTTTCGAACTTCTCCTTCTTGGGTGTCATTACTTGGTTATCAGTATTGCGGGGAAATTTCTCCGCTAGATGGATCAATTTGTGCAGGTCATGATGTCGATGTTATCCCCAGCTTAAGTATTGTGATCGAGGATATATGATATTTCCAAGAACGCTTATTTGCAGGAGCCGCCGGAACCAAATTCACATTTTAGACATACTGTAAGATTTTCCAAAACGGTGGGAGGAAACTAAGAATAAACCAAGTTCTCTTTAAAAGTCTGGTTAACATTTTTAGCACTTTTTACTCCCACTTGATTGGTGTTTATCCAGAAGTCATAGAAAAGAAATTCCTCAATCATCCACAGAGATTTCTGAATGTGCTTATCTGACTGAAACACGGTTTGGCCTCCTCAATAGGCAACAATAACTCGTGGCAATAGCCCCCTGATAGGAATTTAATTGACAAAGCCGACCCATCTGGACGAGATGCTTGACTACCTCCAAAGGTCGAAACAAATTCAATTTTCGTGTCCAAATGAAATTTTTCTCTAGTGAAGTAGCCATCATCTGCTCATTATCGCACTTTAGCGGTGCATGTTCATATGTACATGTCCCCAGCAATTCTACAGGCTATTTTTCTTAATCTTCAAAATTACAAAATACCCAACACTTACTGGTTATTACTCATGAAATTCATATCATGAACTTCAAACCAAAAAGGAATTCACTTGACAATAATTTCGATAATTTATCATATCTTTACTCCATACTGACATAGTCAACTTTCCAGAGGAGAGAAATTCATTCATAGCTGTCATTGCATGAAGGACCCTCACATTCTTCCTACTTTTATACTTTAATCCTAACATGTTTTATTAATCCGCACTCGTCATCGTCACAAGTCACAAGCTTTGTTTCAGGCCAACTTCCCTCCGTTCACAGGACACATGACAACTAGTTGTCATCTAAAAATGAAGTGATGGACATTTTTACGTAATATGGAAGTGCCAAGGGGTCTTTATATATAATAAATATTTATGTCAATAATGCAGCCTGAGTGCCTTTATGCATCAAGATGGAATTTAATTTCGAGTGTCAGAGGATTTGGGGAGTGTTGATATGTTCCGAGGAGAGATGGCAGCTTTAGAGTCATATATCTAAATTGAGTATCGTCGAAATTACTAAAATAAAACGTAGAATTGAAATTAATGATAATTTCCCTGTATAATTAAACTATAAACTAATGTACGTGTTTTGATTTCGAGATAGATTGAAGTATGAAATCTGAGGTGAAGTATCCTCTTATTGACGAGGAAGTGAAAATGCCAACACGTTCTTCAAACAAAATCTTAAATCTCGGTGCGGCTACTGCTCTGCCCTTGTTGATTTGTTTTGTGCCCAGAAGTCGTTCTACATACGAGTGGCAACCTCAATTAAATAGTTTCGACTCCACTGTCAGACCCTTGACGAACAAGTATCACTTCCAGCAAATTTGTAAGTCATAGCAAACACTAATTATGCAGTTATAACGACACCAAACCAAACATTGTACCAGCAATTACTTCTAATCATTTCCATATCTTTATCTGCAACCCAGCATCTCCTCGTCGAGAGTGCTCCAAAGCAGACACTCGGATCGGATTAATCCGCAAGACTGGTAGCACTGCTTGTTTATCCATCGAATAATTAATAAATCATTATTCGAAGAATTCAGATAATTTCAGGGAGTCTATTTACACACATTTTAATGCTGTTTGGATTAGCGTTAAGAAAATATCTCTCGAGATTGCTGAATAGATACAGATACTCCAATACGGGACAGTGCTTGGTTGTGTCTCTTGAGTCGAGTTTCTCCATTACACTCTACACCCACTCGCCCAGTTGGCCTGTCAAGTTGTTCCCAATTAACTTTTAACGTGTCGAACAGCCCGGAATCTAGTTCTGGCTCCATTTCAGCAATCATATGTGTACGTACTTCATGTCAGGCCATATGTTTTCATTTGGCTCAATCTCAATCTCTCTGGAGATGTGGTGTTAAACGTCACACCGCCACTTAAGTGAGGAGCGAAATGTGAAAAGGACTTAGCCTGGCGTAGTCAAACACTTGTGTATGGTTCGTGTGCCGAAATTGAAATGTTACAAACATCTGTCCCTGGAAGAGGGAGCAAAGTACATTGGCATCGGAAAGTCCTTATTCGTTGGCTGAAACGGAATAGTTCTCAAGATTGGATGGTCCTGTTTTTGAGCTTTTGTTCGAAACGCTAGTTTACAAGGTGAATAGCGGGTTGTGGCTTCTACAATAACCCTAGAGTACGGATTATATCTAGATAAAGATATTTGACAGCCCACAATACTTATCACTAGCACTGTATCTGTATCTTTCTTACTACAATCTGAATTCATTTCCCAACTGATTCACTATACTATTCTCCAATATGGGTAACTGGAATGAATCCTCCACCCCTCGACCCGTTAAGCCATTACAGCGGCAACACCCCTAATAACAGCCCCGGCACCAAACCTTCTAATCACCAATTAACTGCCCTTTAAGACAGACACAACCACTTACGGCTGTGAGATATCCACCTGACAGGTACTGTTTATCTTCGGCTGCAGGTTCCTTCACCTTCACCCATTTCTTACGCTTGAGATACGTCTCCGTGCGATGAAGATGTGAACTCTCTTAAGTACGCCTTGTTATGGATGCGAATTACGAGGATTGGAATGGATGCGAGCTACGTACATAAGGCCAACTTGAATTCGAAATAAATTCGTCATTCAAGCAGAACCATCATCAACAAGTTAATTTAGTGCCTTTTCAATACCAGCATTAGTTGCATGCCGAATGCAAGAAAGAGGCACTGGAGGAGCTCAAATGTGCCAGCATCTCAATGCGGTGGTAATTATCTGCCAAGGGAAATAAAAAGGAATGCATTGGGTCGGGGTTGTGAAATGTTGCTGGGCTAGTTTTGAATCTTGTTGCAGGCTCGCACTAATCTTTATTTGGAAGGTGCAAGATTGATCCAGGTGTTGTTGAGTATCTGCGACTGACTCGGGAGTCTGTTCAGAGGGTAATGATGATACAGTTAATGAAAGGATCTTTTCAAACATGGTCGGGGTTTTTGTGGTTTGTTGTACTCTTCGAAGTGAGCGTTTCTGGGTCTACCAAAAGGGTGACAGAGTTTGTATCAAATAGTCAAATAGTGTGATTGGTAGAAGAGCGAATGTGTCATTGTGGAAAAAGTGATATCAGATTTTTTAGAAGTAATAACCATCAACTTGGAATCAACACGCCCTGGCCAAGAAAAGTGCAAGTGAAAAATTGTCTATGTTGAAGTGTCGCATGTTTTTAATAAGCTAAGGAAAGAGAACGCTCAGTCGGGGTTCTCGCCCGTTTACTGAAAACTTCAAAACGCACTTGAATATGATAGTTAAGGAAGGAATCACTGTAAGTAACCTAACACTTAGTTATTTGATAAAAGTAGGGAAATAAAATACAATTACCTCCTTTCGCTACTACAATTTCATTTGCAATGGCAAAGGTTTTCTTCATATATGTTGTCTGGTTGAGACATGATCCCCTATTGGCTAATGGCCTGTCCAAACCGCCGACCGTATTCCTCTACCACTTCGCATGGATCTGGCTTATAAGCTCGCATGCCTGGGGTTTGCTTTAAGAGCAAACAATTTTTTTGATTTAGTCCTGCATCATCTGGGGTCAATAGCCTACAAAAAATATTGGTAGGTAGCACTTTTCACAGCCAGCGAAGGGCTGTCAACAATGAAACCCCGCTTTCTCCTCATAATGCTATGTCAGTGAACGCAGAAGAAGAAAGAGCGAGTCGTCGAGAGTATTCGGTTTATCTTTTCACTGACTCATCAGTTTGAAAAATATAACCACCAGCTTGACTATCAGTCGAAGTAACTATGTTTGGCAATCCGCTGGCCTATTAGAAGGCTTCGATTCGGATACACCGAGTCATTCCCAAAAAAATCCGCCTAACTCTCCGGCCAATTTTTATCTGTCAGTAAAAAATACAATGTCGTTATTATTTCTTCTTGCTATTGGTGGCGTTCTTCATGCTGCCTTGTCCGGAGGGCATCGAGGAATTTAATGCTTCAACAAGACTGATGAAATCCGTTTGCTCTCTCACGGGGTCATGGACCTTGGCCGAATGGCCCCGAATTTGGAAGGGGGAAGAGGGAAAAGGGACAAGTAGAGCCGGACTGAATTTAGACACCACCAAAACCAAGGTTCTCGGTCTGGCAGGTCATCGCACTCTCTCCATCTTCATCAGCATCGCAGCATCGAAGGCGTCCATCAATTTGTACAAGGTTGGGCAAGAGTAATCACTGTATTGGAAAACGCTGTAACTTTTGCAAATAGCGCTAATTCTCAATTCGATTTTAAGGTTTGTGAAGCAAACAAACCCAGAATACAAATAGACAATTGGTTTACTCCGCAAGAACGCGGAATAATTGTTTCCTTTTTCTTCCGCAAACATTCGTCGGTTATGTTGGCGCAGCGCGAATTTCGTTTCAGATTTCCTGGCCGTCCGACACCAACTGGACAAACATTGCGGCATTCACCAATTTGCCTTGAAAAGACTGTAACAGCACGAGATGTTCTCAAGGCTGGCCGGCCCCGAAGCAGCCGTTTTGCTGAGGGTATCGCTGCTGTTTCCTAGGCTGTCGAAGAGGAGTCCAGAACCTCAACCAGATGACGTGCCACGCAATTGGGCATTAGCCGGCAGCTCCTACGCAGAATGTTGGTGGAAAATTTGAAGATGTTCCCTTACAAAGTGCAGGCAGTGCATCAGCAGTTAGCTGTTGACCCCCAAGCGCGTTTGACCTACGTTCAAACCATCCTGAATCTCAACGAAGAGGAGGACGATTTTTCATCGAAAATTGTCATTTCCATCTTAGCGGTTACGTGAATAAACAAAATAATAATTTCTTGGGCACCGAAAATCCGGGTATCACCCACAAACAGCCATTAACCCGCTCAAACTTACTGCGTGGTGTGCTGTTTACGCTGGAGTTGCCACGGGCCAAACGACGACTGTGGACGGCGCGCGCTTTTCTTCCCCAATTGGACGAGTTGGGGCTGGAGAACATGTGTTTCCAACAGGGCGGTGAAATGGCGTGCACTTCTTGAGGCACAACCGATATTCTGAAGGAAGCATTTCCGGGTCGCTTAATCTCTCGTTTTGATGATTTGCACTGGTCGACCAGATCACCCAATTTAACCGTTCCAGACTTCTGTTTTAAAATTACAGTTTACCTTAACAAGCCTCAGACTCTTGAAGTCCTTAGTTCTGGCAAGAATGATGGAAAATGCCACAAAACGAGCCTGTATGGGCATCAACTCTATCATTTTCTTGACTTGATGGAATAAATTCTAACTGGATATTGCCCGTCGCATTAACAGCGTTAGATTCGCTTTCGCTGGCCTGTCTAAAATCTGGAAATTCAGTTATCTCAACATCAAAATCAAGTTGGGACTGCTGTGTGCTGGTGTTCTTTCTGAACTGTTATATGGGAATAGCACATGGAAGGTGAACTCCAATGTTACTGAAAAGCTCCAAGCCTTCGTGAACACCTGGTTGCGGCGTCTTATCGGAGTACGCTGGCCTGATTCTGTCTTAAACGAAGAGCTTGGTCGGCGCACAGACCAGGCACTGGTATGCACTGTGGTCAGAAGGCGGAAGTGGCAGTGGATAAGGACACACATTTACGAGGGGCGACAATTGCAGTGTGTTTGCAGTGTTTCTATGTTCTTTAGTGAGAATTAAAATTTCAGTAAGCCAAGTAGAACTGCCCCTTGTAAATCCTGATGGTCTATTTGGTTAGCCTTTGCCACCAATCTGCTTATAGTGCTAAGTTTTAGAAAATGGAGTTAGGAGTCTCCTGAATGGTTTGGGAATGATAAGCATCCAGCAGTGATTCGATTACGATTTTTAGTTGAACTCTCTCCATTTCTTACACTGAAAGTTCCATTATAAGTTAGCAAGGTGATATCAAGGATTTTATCCCAGCTATTGGATAGCAGATGGTTCGCATGTTATAGGCAGATGGATTAGTAATAACAATAAAATCAAAACTCAATGGTGCCTCAAAATGAGAGCGCGGAGTTACAGCATTTACCTTGGGACCCGTCTTTCTTCATTCCTACAATCCAGAACTCCTGACCCGGTGCTATGTCAAAGCTTTCCTCCCTGAAGAATTCAAATAACTAAGCTAAAAGGCAGAATTGGATAAAGCAATTTTCTCAATAAATTTAAAAAAAAATTGCAGAACAGGATGCGGTTAGAGTCCAAGAAGAGGAGATAACAATCGAATGCAAAAACCTAGGCCAGGTTACTTTTCGGGCAGATATCATTCAATCAATCTTAACGGTGTAGAATGGAGTGATAAAAACAACCGGGATGGCATATGAAGATCCTTAGATCGCTGTTTTTATAATAGTATCATCAATTAATCGCATCGCATCAGAAATCGCATCAGAGACCTACGGTGCATGTTATACAAGAAAAAACAGGGTTTGAACGACTTGCACGTTTTAGTTAGTGGCAGTATCCGGCATATCCATATCAGTTACTGGAAGGCAGCTCTCACATTGGCGGCAACAGGTTTTGTAAGGACAAAAATTAACGGCCTCATTCTCTACATTATGTAGTGAAACAATAGCTCAAAATAAGAATTTAGATAGTTTGGTTTTGGGCACTAAAGACCTAAAATATTTTCCCGAAGCGTCGGTTTTGAAATGGAAAAATCAAGCGACGAATTTAAAGATGGTACTGACCAGCAATGGTACTCCATGCCTTCCGAACTAGAAAGCTAGCTGTTGGTGTCAGTTCCATAAGGTTTACACCAACCAAAGGGGCACTTCCTAGCTAACTGTCATGAGCAAAAATTCGAGTGACTTGCCCCCGCAAAAAAATAACAACATCTTTGAAGAAATGATCTCAGCTCTTGATCCTTGGGGTTACTGAGGAAAATCTGGGGAAGCACTTCAAAGGCAGGGAGACTTTGGGATTGGACAGCTTTAAATCACAAGCCGTTTGTTAATACATTTGAATGGTACGTTTCCATCCAGGAAGTGGTCTCGTTACCCAAACCTTAAAAACCACCTGCCGTGCCTTCTCTGGCTTGTTCGTATTACCATATCTGTCGTTTAGATATTAAAGAAGAGATTGTAAGGTTAGAAGTTGAAGGTAAGTGAAGGTTGATCCGGTTCATGGGGCGAATGGGTAGTATATAGAACTGGTAGTATAGATTGCAGCGAGTTTATGATTTACGGTTGACGTGATTGTAATAATGGTATATTCATCATCATCAACGGCGCAACAACCGGTATCCGATCTAGGCCTGTCTTAATAAGCAACTCCAGACATCCCGGTTTTGCGCCGAGGTCCACCAATTCGATATCCCTAAAAGCTGACTGGCGTCCTGACCTATGCCATCGCTCCATCTTAGGCAGGGTCTGCCTCGTCTTCTTTTTCTACCATAGATATTGCCCTTATAGACTTTCCAAGCTGGATCATCTTCACCCATACGGATTAAGTGACCTGCCGACTGCAACCTATTGAGCTGGATTTTATCCACAACTTGACGATCATGGTATCGCTCATAGATTTCGTCGTTATGTAGGCTATGGAATCGTCCATCTTCATGCAGGGGGGGGGCCAAAAATTCTTGGGAGGATTCTTCTCTCGAACACGGCCAAGAGTTCGCAGTTCTTCTTGCTAAGAATCCAAGTCTCCGAGGAATACATGAGGACTGGCAAGATCATAGTCTTTTACAGTAAGAGCTTTGTCCCTATGGTGAGACCATTCGAGTGGAACAGTCTTTGTAAGCTGAAATAGGCTCTGTTGGCTGACAACAACCGTGCGCGGATTTCATCATCGTTGCTGTTATCGGTTGTGATTTTCGACCCTAGATAGGAGAAATTGTCAACGGTCTCAAAGTTGTATTCTCCTATCCTTATTCTTCTTCGTGTTTGACCAGTGCGGTTTTATGTAAATAATCGTATATTAGATTAGATTAAAAAGGCGTTTAATGATTGTCATTCACCCCTAGGACATAGGATGTTAAATACGTCACACGCCATCGTACACGGTCTGTTGAAATACGCTTCAACTCCTTCCAGTATTTCCCGAGAACCCTAGACTCCTCCTCTATGCTAAATACTCGTCGGTCGTGTGACTCAACAGATATCCTGAAAGAGTGGGAAACAATAAAATTGTCGAATTTCTTTAATGTGGGACTTCGCAGTTACCACTCAGAGAGTAAACAGATATCAGGGTAATTGAGTTGTTTGAGGAAAAATGTCATGGAGAATGTCGCCACTGATTACAAATTATTACTGGCCGCTGTGAAAATGGGTACGTTACCCTTGGAGCTCTACAGCCATCGATAGTCTTCCACTTTCGGCATCACTCCTGCCTGGAATACACGGACGACCATATGACCCCTCGCGCATAGACCATCTCCGCCGGTGATGGATATTGTGCCATAACCTTGCAACATATCGCCGGTTCTCCACTCTGCCCTGGTTCCAAAACGCACAGCAAAGTTCCTCGTAAAACTGGCAAATAATGTCCAGAGTTCGAGATGCAGTTTGTCTAGGATGTAGTTGCCGCTTCCCTCTTCAACATCCGGACTCACGTAATCTGATGGCACTGCATTCTACAGCATATAAAATGGTCTAAGGACAACATGTACAGTGATACAGTGAGGGCATCTGCAGAACCCGCTTCGTTCTATTGTACTTATTGGGCAACGCCTGTCGCCACATAATGGAAGCATGTATTAGGATGGAATGGCTATGTAAATCCAGAGAACCATTCGAAGAAAAATTTCAACCATCGCTATAAAGCAGAGCATCGAAGGAATGATGCTCCCCGGGGCGTACCTCCGGTTACAGGACTGGTCGATTGACTACCTTCTACATCAGAATGGACTGTCCTGGTGCTTAGTATAGATACTATTCCTTGTCTTTTTCTTCAGCGTTTGTCCCGGTCACAAGCGGGTTCGTCATTTGATTTTTTTCAAATACCCGATCGGAATGCCATCGTGAGGCTTTCAAACACCCATACACCGTATCAACTCACCGTTGTTTCGGCCTGCCTTTTGGTCGCTTACCATCGATTTCGATATTTAAACCAATCTTGGCAAACGAATTCTCGTTAGCACGAATTGCATGACCATAGCATCGAAGACGCCTCTCCCGCAATTTTCGCATGATCGGTGCAACCCCATAACCATCGCGGAAATCCTTATTTCGGATATGATCAAAACGTGTCACGCCACTAAGCCAACGCAACATCTTCATCTCCATTACTCCAAGACGTCGTGCATTGTCTTTTATAGTCGGCCAACATTCAGAACCACATAGAGCAACAGAAGAGACGACATTGCGGTAAATTTAAGTTTGCGACATTTGTTGATACGTCGATCAGAAAGGACAGCAGTTGCTTAAAGCAATTTCACAACGCAGTTTTCCATTGGTTAATAGCATTGATGGAAGATATTTAAATCGCACAGTTCTGGGCAGATGACTACCGCTGACAATGATTGTGCCTGTTTCGTGGGGATCGGTCGTCAAAAATTTAGTTTTGTTTAAATTCGACCTGAGATCGTGTTGCAAGAGGCGATCATTCCATTTTTGGACAAGTTGATCACTTTTGCTGTTAGACGCTAGGAAAGCATCATCTGCTAAAGCAGTGTATAGGGCGCTGGATATCCCGTGCAACAGTGTTCATAACAATAGCAAAGAGGAGCGGTGAGAGGGCACTTCCTTGATGAAAACCAACAGAGACACGAAGCGGTTTTGATACACCCGCCACATTTCAAACTTTACTGTTCGAATGGTGCTACAGCAATTGAACACGACCCACGAGTTCTTTTGGCACTAAGTGTTGTCGTAGAGCATACCAGATGAGATCGTCTGGCACACGATCAAACGCTTTCTCTAGATCAATGCAATGTAAAAAGGGCGATGTTTCTCACGGTGTTTCTCCATGAGTGACCGCGTATTGCGTCAGTAGTTCCACAATTTCTGACAAATCTGTTTCACGGTTATTTCAACGATTTCGCGAATACAGTTGCCAAGAATGCGCTCAAAAATCTTCATGGTATGGGAAAGTTGCCGGATACTATTGAGTGGGTAAAATTTCCTTAGAATTGCATTCTGGTTAGAACTTCCATGATGGCCTCAGTACTAACGTTACCAAATGCTTCCTTTTTATGTAGGAAGCCAGTGCTCGTGCTGCCCCGTAAAGAGCGGTTTGTATGGATTTGCCCATGAAGTAGAGATTCTGGAATTTGAACAAGGACGTCCTCTCCATGATTGTCTTTAAGTACATGTCCATGACGCGCTCCGGATTCTTCATCGCTAAAGAGGTGCATCTGATTGGTCGAAAGTCATTCGCCAACTCATGGCTGCGCCTGACAATAGCTCCGCCAGGACTGCTTCTTGGAAGTATTTATAGTCAACTTGTACTTTTTTTAGCAGTTCTTCAATGGTTGCTAATATTTTTCGCTGTAGTAGATGTTAATGACCCCCTCCAGACAGGTCTTCATTTGACCACGGGACAATGTTTTCTTCCTGTATTTGGCAAGGCACGAGATTTCGATGGCAGGCCGAATACCTTTTTCAAGGCTCCGACTTTTAACTTTTTCATCGGTGTGCCAATGTCATTGCTTCATATAGCGTCGGGTTTGTTCTCGACAACGGGACTGGCGGCACGATGGTTGAGGAGGTAGAGCGTTACCCTCCCAATCTCGCTGCTCTGAGTTCAAATCCCAGTCGTCATGGGTGTCTGTGTTCATCATGTATTTGTCTCGCTGCTGTAAGTTTATCACTTGAACAGCGTTAAGTGTGTTAATAGTGAAACTGAAGTCCAATCTGACTGTGTGGATGCCCTATACTCCACCAAAGAGTAAACAGAAAACACTATAATTTTGACCGAAGTTCCTTCAGTCAATCTTGCTAAGGTTTCTGAAAGGGTTGAAGAACTCTACCGCTTGCCTTAGTGAAGAGTCTCTGGCTAGACACTCTTCAGTTCTCTACCTTGAAAGTTTCATCGTTCATTAGTAGGGTGATATAAGGGCTCATTTCTCAATCGCCACAGTTCTCCGATCTGGGAAATGGAAGGTCTTTGCGCTGATATGAAAGTCAAAGAGAGACTCACCCCTTTCGTTGATTTCTGATCTGCCTCAAAACCGTATGCCTTGCATTACTACCACACACTATTAACATGTTGGTATTCTTTTCTGCAATGATGGTCATCAAATATTGTGGCGCTTCTGGTGGTCTGTTCCTATTTGACCACGGTCAGGTAGCTGGAACTCAATCCCGGGCACAGAAAAACATGTAGGTCCTCTCCGGCGTGTGCTGTGAAATAGATCGTAAACTTCACTTTGGAGCCGTTCGGTGGTTCGGCCTTCTTTGGCCCAAGGTGCTCGCATTAGTGCGACGTTGATGTTTTCCTCTCGGAATAAGACTAAAAGCAGATTAACTGAGGTGCGCTTCGAGTGCTGCAGATATCTTGTCGTCACGAGATGATTAGCGTTTAAAGAATGGAAAACCTGCTCCGTTATATTCCTGAACGTAACACAAATGTTGAATAAAAGCGCGAATGTCTTATATTTAAAATGAGGAGTTTTTTATCTATGTATGTCTATACCCTCTTAGAGAGAAAGTGTATACCGCGGGGACGCAAAAGGACTTCTCAGACAACTACGATACCCTCATTTGAGTACCTCAAGGGCTATTAAACTCTTGCAAAGAGAGCTCCCAGAAATGAACAGAATCATCACTAGGCTCCTTAGTACATCAAAAACAAGAATCCATTTATTGTAGATTTTCACTTTCTTTAAGGACTAGACCGGCGGCTCTGCTCATTAAGCCGACGGAAAGCAAGACATTTGCAGAAGTCCTTAGTGAAATCCGCTACAGGATGAAACCCGCAGAGAACGGAGCAGAGGTGTCTTCGATACGGAAAACGAGGAGTGGTGGAGTTCTCGTCGAACTGGGCCCAAAGACGACCAACAAGAGCACGTTCTGCGAAGCGGTCAAGGGGCTATTGGGGGAGAAGGCTCTTGTTTCCAGCCTAGAACCCATGTGCTCGCTAGAAATACGGGATCTTGACTGCCTCACAGAAAAGGTCGAAGTAGAGGAGGCGCTAAAGCGTGAATGTCCATAGGTAACAAATGCCCGGGTAGGTATTACCTCTGTAAATGCTCGAGGCCAAAAACTCGCCGTGGTGGAAGTCCCCGAGCAATATGCGAGGAAACTCCTTAACAGCGGGAGAATCAAAATTGGATGTAGTATGCAGGGTACGAATGCGGATAGTCCCTACCAAGTACTACATGTGTCTCGACTATGGACACACGTCAGTAGCTTGCAAGGGTCCGGACAGGAGGACAGCATGCCGGAGATGCGGCCAAGTGGGTCATCAAGCGAAGACTTGCAAGGAAAGCGAGAGTTGTGTTGTCTGCAGGGATCGTGGCGCATCTGGTGAAAGCGTCGCACTTACTGCGGGTTCGGGACGGTGTCCGATCTTCAGGGCGAAATTGGAGAGGGCTAGGGTGCGAACGCCATGATCCGCATTTTGCAAATTAACATGCACCGGAGTGCAACCGCTCACCAGCTGCTAGCACAGTTCACTGCGGAAGTAAATGCTGATCTAGTGCTGATTAGCGAGCAATACCGAAACCTCACGCCGAATGAGACGATGCCGGACTTTCGGCGCCGGTTTGATGCTTTGGAGGACGCCGTTTCGAGCACGGAGGGACGAATCCTGGTTGGCGATGCTTTTAATGCCAGGGCTCGTGAATGGGGCATGCCTCAGTCAGACTCCAGAGGGAAACGGATTCTGGAAATGGTGGCGAGAACCGGGCTCGTAGTTTTAAACACCGGATCCACGCCCACGTTTCGACGCCCAGGTTGTGAAGGAAGCACACATCACTTTTGCGTCGGAATCTCTGGCATCATCGATGGACGGGAGGCGAGTCCTAGAAGACTTCTCGGCAAGTGATCAACAGTACATTGCGTTCGAAGTGTTTGACGCTACTTGTCGGCGAGCATCAACACGACGTTCCTCCTGCCTGTGGAAGAGTGTGAACATCGGAAAGTTCGTCGAAGCTCTTGGAGCAGGTAAGGCCACGCTGGGGGGCGCTCCACGGGGTGGTAGTGTCGCAGCTGACACCGTCGTAGATTCAGTGATGAATCTGATAACGACGGCGTGTGAAGCTTCCATGCCCCGGTGAGGCCCCAGGCGCGACAAGCCTTCTATGTACTGGTGGACGGAGGAGTGCCATAAGCTCCGCCGTTTGGCACAATGTTTGCACGCCAACGAATAGGCATGTGCCATAAAGGCACAATATAGATCAACAAAAAGGAGACTCCGCAGCGCTATAAATAAAAGCAAAGCTCGCGGCTGACAGAATCTTGTTAATGAGGTGAATGTGGACCCGTGGGGACTTGGCTATAAGCTTGTCACTCGGAAAATCGGGGCTCTGCGGAAGCCCTGCATACTGAGCACCGACCAGATGGACCGCATTGTGCGGGCATTGTTCCCTAGACACCCTGTACGGGTTGATGTAAATAGCGCGGAAAGCGTCGTTTATTGCCCCCTTTTCACAATGAGAGAGCTCGAAGAAGCGGTTCTCACTATAAAAAAACAGAATAGCGCCAGGTCCTGATGGCATCCCGGCGGAATTTTACAAACTGATGTTCCGCCAACGGCCAGAATTGCTGCTTGAAGTGTTCAACGCGTGCTTGAAGAAGGGCAGACTCGCCCTGGAAAGTGGCCAGACTCGCGTTGATCAGTAAGGGTAAAAGAGACCCGGAGCTTCCGTCTGCATACCGACCGCTGTGTATGCTTGGCACGGCCGGGAAAGTGCTCGAGAAGCTCATCAGGGGTAGACTCGCTGACGCGATCCGTTCCGCCGGGGACTTATCCGCAAGGCAATTCGGGTTTAAAACAGGGAAATCTACAGTGGATGCTGATATGGAGGTCGTAGATGCGTTTAATCGAGCCGAGGCACACAGCCGCCGATCTCCACGGATAGTGCTGCTCATAACGCTTGAGGTCAGAAATGCCTTCTATTCCGTAAGATGGACAGATATGCTAGGCACACTAGAGAACTCCTTTCACGTGCCAAACTATCTCTTGCGGATATTGAAGAATTATCTGAAACACCGCTCCCTGCTCTATGAGACGCTAGAGGTCCAGAGGGGGATGGAAATCACGTCGGGAGTAGCACAGGGATCCATCCTAGGGCCGGACCTCTGGAACGCTTCCTATGATAGTCTGCTGAGACTCGATATGCCCGTAGAGTCGCGCCTGGTCGGCTATGGAGACGACGTTGTGGCACCTGTTGCCGGACGCACTGTTGAACAGGCGCAAAACAGGCTTAGCATATTGATGCGACGGGTAAGCGGATGGATGGTTGCTCACGGTTTCAACCTTGCGCTGGAAAAAACCGAAGTGGTCATCCTGACCAGAAAGAGAATCCCGACCCTGCGCCCCATAGCGACCGGCGAGTTGACTATAGAGTCAAAACCAGCGATTAAATACCTTGGTTTAATGCTCGACTCGAAGATGAGCATCTTCGAGCAAATTAAAGCAGCAGCGGACAGAGCTGCAGCTGGAGTCGCGGCCTTGAGTGGGCTAATGGCGAATTTCGGGGGCCCTATATCAACTAGGAGACGTCTCCTCATGGGAGCAACGCAGTCCATTCTTCTCTATGGTGCTGAGGTATGGGCTGATGCCTTTGACAAGGAGGTGCATCGTAAACGCCTCGCTCAAGTGCAGAGGCGGGGAGCTCTGCGAGTGGCGTCTGCTTATCGCGCCGTCTCCGAACGGGCTGTGATGGTGTTTGCGGGAGTGATCCCCGCTGCCCTCCTTGCCAAGGAGCGCAAAGCTATCTATCGCCGTAAGCGTGAAAACTTAAGAGAAGTGGTTGCCCATGAAGAACGTCAATGCACCCTTAGCGAGTAGCAACTTTCTTAGCAAAATGAGCCAGGGGGCAAGTGGACTGCGCGGCTCATCAATCCATGGTTGAACGGAACGCACGGTGAGATTGATTACTTCCTTACCCAACTTCTAAGTGGGCATGGATGTTTTCAGTCTTACCTGCACAGGATTGGGAAGACGCGATCCCTGATTGTGTGTTCTGCAATGGAGTGGCGGATGACGCTGAACACACCTTTTTTGCTTGCGAGAGGTGGGACGGCCTCCGCCAGCAGTTTTATGTAGACTCAGGGGAGCTCTCTCCAGACAATATTATCAGAGAGATGCTGAAGGGGCTCTTCTTATTACGAAGAAGATTGAACTCGACCGGCAGAGGGATCGGACGGTAAGGGGTTCCCTGAACTAACAACAACTCCCTTCCTCCATTCCCCTCCCGTTTCTGAAAGGAATTCCCTGACTTGAAGGCTCCCAAAGCCGGGAGAGCGGGAGGGCTAGCCCGAAGTAATGTATCAAACGGTTCCAGGCTAGTTCTCTGATGACAGGGAGGTGTTTAGTTGGTAGTCCGCCAGCGTGCTGTTGCGGGAGTCCAACACTCTGTGCGTAAACGCATTCACCTACCCTACTCCCAAAAAAAAAGTTTTCTTTTGAGAAATAATTGAAAAGTGGATAACAAAGGAATTGTGTGTAGTGGGATTGCAAAACTACTATTGCGCCTCTTGACTATTTAAGCTAGTTCTGGCAAGGTGATTCAAATTTAATAACAATGGAGTAGTGCTGTCAACTTTGAGAAGGATTTGGTCTCTGCTGGGTTACTGAATCACTTTCTTTACCATACTTCCATTTTATAATTTTCAAATTGATATCGTCACTCCTTCCGTGTTTTTCCTTTACCTATTTCGGAATAAATGTTCGTGATATTTAATAGCTTTTCTAGTCAGTAAAGTTCCATCGTGAAAGTTTTTCATTCATATTCAAAATACGCATTGAAAACAGTTTGTTGATGAGCTGTAAATGGGTCACCAATACTAAAAGGCGTGTTTCTATAAAATCATCGATTTCGACCAATCCTAACCAGAAGCAATCTATGTACATCCTAACTGCCTGGATTACCATATCCCATTACCATCATAAAAACTCCAGAAAATTCCCATACTTCCATCATCCCTCCTGAAAGCAAATATCAAATCACATCACTGTTTGGTGGATACTTAAAATCGTTTTCTATTGCCACCGTATCAAATTTAATGTTATGTACTCTCCACATCCCCATTACAAGCAACTTTCCCTGATAGAAATCAAAACCTTAAAAAATAAACGTAAAAACTCTTCCTTTGCCGAACGACCAGTAACATCAATCCATACATTGGCCGTACAACGTTCCGTAAAAGGACATGGGAAAGCCTATTCCAAATCGATGGATAACCATTAAAAGTATCGTTTATTGATATAACGACCCCCCAAAGGTTTAGTCCCGGCAAAATAATATCATCGGGAACAGGATATGATCCGATGCTAGCCCGAAGAACGTAAAGCATAAGGACAAACACTCACAAATCGCGACGTGTGTTCTTGCGGATCCTGGGGTTTTGAACTCCGCTACACTCGCGCCTCTACGAGGATGTATCCTTGTGCTTGCCTGCCCTTACGTCGGGAGGGTGTAGCCAATCTGCGGCAGCCACCACTCACTTTTAGATTGAATCTTCTGTTTACACATGTCCGAATCCCCCATTGGAATCTTGGAGGAATGGAGATCAACGTCGAATTGGCTTTTGGGAGTAAACAGGGCCAAGTCAGTTTGAAACCACTCAGATCACGGATAAATCATATTTTCGCTTAGCTTTTTAGTGAAGTTGGAAACTCCTTAGGGGAGTGGAGAGGCAGGGTGGATCCTGGATATAACTTTAAAGCATGGCCTTCAAATAAATATATTTGTAGTGATATTAAATGTTTTCAGCTATAATTAAATGAGGCAATTCGCCCCAAATGCGTTGAAGCCAGAAGCAAGTAGCTGAAAGACTTTGGCCCTACAAAATACCTCAAAAGTGTTTCGATTTGCCACAGCATCCCCTCACTCATATTGTCCTTTTACATTCGTTAGCCTTTTCTATACAAGGAAGTCCCTAGTCAAAGTGATTTTAATGGCAGCTTTAATGTTCGACTGCGGCCACATATATTTTGCGTATTGCCATCTAGAGACGTACTCGTTTCCATGTAGTAGCAGCCCATAAGGACCTTCGCACATGAGAAAAATAAACAGAGTCCGAGATCGAATCTCTTTGTTTGGTGGAGGCATTCCGACGACTAGGACGCCGCTGTATTCCGGGAGTGATTGATTGGAACCTGGGAAATGGATTTTGTTGGGCCGACGGCATTTTATGCCAAGTCAGATGATGGAAATTCAACTATTGCCCGTTATATGCCTCCTCATCCATACGAGCCACGAAGGACACCCCGTACTTTATTCGGATTTATATGACCCCCTTTTTGTACGAGAGATGGCTTTTTCGATACACTCGGAAATGGTCTTTAATAGAATTATGAGGACAGAAATTGTTATGTAAGAGTAAAATATGGACAGTTTTGGGCGATTTATGTTTCTCAGCGCTCTACACAATGCCCTCCAGATGAGCTTGCTTGGCAGTGATTTAAGGAGTACAGATTTCTAGATATCAGACGAAATGGGATTTTTATATACTCAGCATAATGATTTAGAGGGTGTTGTTCGTAGGATGATTGTAAATCAATTTAGAAAATTTGAATAAAAGTCCAGGAAAATCGATTTAGGGCGGAATAATAATGTCGTTCACGATTATATTGCCGACAAAAACATATTCCGCAAATATTATCATTATTTTTTCATGTCTAGTACATAAGCACAATGTGACGGGATTCAATGATCCGATTTAAGGAAAAACGCTTTAGGTACTGGAGGAGATTGTTGTTTGAAGAAGAAAGTTTCCCGCAATCGACTGTCGACAGTCCTCGAATCATCTATACTTTACCTATACATGTGTAAGTCTAACGTCCTCCATTCGTTTTTTCATACTTTTATTTAATTGTTTACCAAAATCTGCAAGATTGAACTAAATCCCACCTCAGTTCCAAGTTACCCTGGCTTCATGAGAGGGGATTGGGAAAGGAAGATTCTGCGAAGGCCCTAAGTTTCTTCGAGGGTCCGGAATATAAATTTCTATTTAACAAAGGATTGATAGAAGTGCCCAGTTTGAATTCAAAATTTCCCCACGCGGCCTGGATTTTCTCTCTACAGCCCTGCATTCCGCGATCAGATAAAGAAAACATCATGCGGGCCTTCCGTATTGAAAGACAGGGACTATAGCTAGCCAAGCAATATTTTACTGTGCCCCCTCATTGCACTCTATGCAGTCCATGTGCTTCATCGGTCTGAATACGGAGCGGAGCTATTCCTGCAGTGTCACTGGCTATCTTATATGATAATCATCAGTATGCGAGATCATTGTCGGTGTCAAGAGACGCGGCAGTGAAAGTTTTCCTTCATCAGATGTTACAGGTTATCTGCTCGAGAAGGTTACCTGTCCTGGTAGATGTTCCATCTTCACAATTCATCTGTATTTGAGATCAGGACAAGTCTTTTTCACAACCAATCTATCGGCGAAACACTTTTTTTTAGGTAAACTGTAAGTTCATTTACGACGTGCCCCATAGATGGGATTTTCCCGGAAGGGTGGAGGAAACAGAAGCCCGAAGCCAAATAAATCTTTGGGTGATCCTTCGTCTTATAGACCTATATGCCTACTAAACAGCATCAGCAAACTTTTCGAATGGGTCACCTTCAATAGGCTTGTACCAATCACAGAAAAGGAGGGTGGTCGTGCAGACGGGCAGTTCGGGTTCCGAAAGGCAAGATATACTGTCAATGCCATCAGCGCGGTGACGGAAATTGCGGAAAAAGCAATGGAGGCCAGTAAATCTTGCACGGTAATTACTCTCGACGTGCAGAATGCTTTCAATACGGCAAAATGGAACAAAATAATTGCGGCTTTAGCCGAATTGGTGCTCCTAAATACATGGTGCACATAGTCATGGAATTTCTCTGGGACGTATACGACAACTTGAGGGGTTCTACAACAGTCTGTCCTCGGTCCTCTCCTGTGGATAATCATGTATGACGGAATTTTAAAGTTGCAACTACCCAAACGAGTGACAATCATTGGCTTCGCAGACGATATCGGAGTGACTAACGTGGCACAAGATATTGATGAGATCGAGGTCCAGGCAGTTTTCGAAATCAGCTTTTGGCTGAAGGAAGCTGATCTGTCAGATCAGCGCGGACTTCTTGGCGAACGAGGGCCGACGCCTCTATGACCCATCATATGCAATCGGCGAATCTTATACCTATCTTCGGCTATTGGTACAAACTGAATCTATTTTGGAATACCAAAAAAGATGGGATGATTCACCTAAAGGACGCTGGACACACAGGATTATTCCAGATGTCTCTAATTAGAGCAAACGAAGGAATGGTGAGGTTAGTTACCACCTAATTCAATTCCTAAGTGTAAAGGGAGGGTACCGTACATACCTTAATCGCTTCGGGCGTGGAGACTCCCTGTATTGCCAGACATGCGTGATAATTCCGGAGGATGTGAAGCATGTTGTTTTTAACTGTCCGCGGTTCGCTCCACACAGAGCGGTGGCGGAAACTGACGCCGAAGCGCGGTTCACACCCGAGAATATCATAAGGCATAATAAGGCGCAGTACGTAACTGATCACTCCCCCTCGGACACCACCTTGTCGTGGTGGGGGAGCCTGTAGTAGTTTACTACTACACTAAGGGTGTCCAAAAATATGAATATGGAAACGATGGATTTAAACTCTACAAGTGGTAACAAGTCACAGACTTCGAATCCACCCGCGACCATGAGCAATCATGTCGCGGCTGAGGCGCGGATTTTGGAGGCCTCACCACATTCATATTCGCCTACAGATCAATCTGTAGAAGGCATGCTTTCCGACTCAGTGGAAAGTTTGCACTTGGTGCCTACGGCGAAGTTAGCCAGAAAGGAAAGTACGGAAACTTTCAAATTGGGAGAAACTGGAAATCCGACTACGGCTGAATTCTGCCTGTCAGAACCTTCTCCTTCATCCTTACCAGGAAGAGCGGAAGAACGGGAAGGTGGTGACGTGGACGCTACTGGTTTAACGCCAGTATGTAGAAATGAACCTGGAAAGGCCCGAAGCCGACGGCAGAAGAGAGCACTGCGAAGGAAGATGAAGCACCTTGGGAATGAGGACATGGACGTGGCTGTACCACTAGGCGCGGTAACGCCCAGAGAAATCGGACACAAGGAAGCGGAACCTCCGGCGGAAGGTGGGGATAAACTGGAAACCCCGGTAAGATCCACACTGGACGCACCAGACTCTTCTGTCAGCGACAATAGACTAAGTTTATGTCGAAAAGCATAAAGATTGGTCAAATCAACCTGCAGCATGCCAAAGCTCCCTCCTACCTGTTGGCAGCGAGAATGACAAAGCTGCAGGATTTCCCCTATATCTTTCTGGTGCAAGAACCGTGGGTTCGATTTAACAGAATCTGTGGCATTGGATCAGTAAAGGGAGCTAGGATCTTCTACGACGAAAGATCCATAAGACCGAGAGCTTGCGTCCTGATGTCAAGACGGTCAGAGGCAACTATGCTGAGACAATATTGTTCCCAGGACTTAGCTACGGTCATCATACAATACCAAATAAATGGCGAGAGGAAAAACATCATAGTTGCCTCCGCTTATTTACCCTATGATTCTTTGTATCCTCCACCGACGCAAGAACTTAGGGATCTGGTGGCGTATGCAGAATCAAGTAGTCTCGAACTCTTAATAGGTTGCGATGCGAATGCTCAACATATTTGTTGGGGCAGTAGCAAATGCAATCCAAGAGGAGAGAAGCTATTTGATTTCATCACTTCAGCTGGTCTTATGATTGCAAACGTAGGGTGCGCCCCTACGTTCGTGGGACCGAGAAGAAGCGAAGTAATTGACCTAACAATCTGTACCCCAAAATTGTTAGAGTTGATTACACACTGGCGAGTGCTAGACGAGGTCTCACTGTCAGATCACCGATATCTAGAATTCAATCTGACTATTGCGGGCGAACAGTCTGCAGTACAAAGACGGAACCCTAGGAAAACGGATTGGGCAAAGTTCAATGAACTTCTTGGCAATAAAGTACAGTTCCCTAGGCGACTAAGGACTCCTCTGGTGCTGGAAGATGAATTGAAAGCTCTGAACGGCACACTTTTAGAGTGTTATGAAGAGGCTTGTCCTATTTCCCGAGGCCAAAGCGGTAAAACGGTTCCTTGGTGGAACCGAGAACTGCAAAAACTCAGGAAATCAACCAGGCGACTACTTTCACGAGCTCCAGACTGGACTCAGTACAGACCCTCCTGGAAGTACACCACCCGGGAGAACGGGTGAGAGAGGTGGTAGGGGGAGAGTTGACGGTTCTTGCAACCCCTTCAACACGCAAGCGTTGCAAGGGGAACTGGAACACTGCGAAAGCGGTTGTTACCCATGAAAAGGTGAGAGCTGCTATACTGTCCTTTGAACATTTCAAAGCACCTGGCATGGATGGCATCTATCCGGCAATGCTAAAGGAGGGTATGGAGCATTTAGAGCGACCTCTAAGAAATATTTTTCGAGGATGTCTTGCTCTGGGCTTCGTGCCTTCTTCTTGGCAACAGATTAAGGTAGTTTTCATACCGAAACCTGGGAAAGATGACTATTCTAATCCAAAGAACTTCAGACAGATCAGCTTGACTTCATTCTTGCTGAAAGGTTTGGAGAGACTTGTGGAGCGTCATATTCGTGGAAACGCACTTAGGTCACACCCACTTAGTGAAAACCAACATGCTTACCAACGTGGAAAGTCCTGTGAGTCTGCTCTTCATTCTTTGGTCACAAAGATAGAGGATGCAACTTTGAATGGTGAGCACGCGATGGGGGTGTTCGTGAACATTGAAGGGGCTTTTGACTGTGCGCCTTTTCAAAAACTTTGTTATGCCGCCAGAGCGCATGGTGTTGATGATGCTTTAATTAAGTGGATCCATGCTATGCTAACGCAAAGGTTGTTGTGCGCTGAGGTAGGGGTCGATCGCTACCTGACTACAGAAGCGACGAAGGGCTGCCCCAAGGAGGTGTGCTTTCGCCGCTTCTGTGGAGTATGCTGATCGACTCACTGCTTTGCGAACTGCAAAATTTGCCAATACACGCTCAAGCTTATGCTGATGACGTGGCTGTACTTGCTGTTGATGGGGATCTTGGAACGGTGTGTAGGAACATACAGCGTTCCGTTGATTTGATAGACAGCTGGTGCCTTAGACATGATTTGTCAGTTAATCCAAATAAAACCACAATGGTTTTATTCACACGAAGGAGAAAACTGGATGGACTTTGTCTCCCAGAGATGAGGGGTATTACCCTTCAACTCTCCGAAGAAGTGAAATATCTGGCGGTCACTCTAGATAAAAAACTTCTTTGGAACAAACATGTAGAGGTAAAGATGAAACGTGCTCTCACAGCTTATGGGCTGTGCAGACGGACCTTTCCCTCGACATGGGGACTCAGGCCTGTGGTAATGTGGATATACGTTGCCATCATTAGGCCGATGTTCGTATGTGCATCCGTAGTGTGGTGGGTTAAGGTGAAACAAAAAGGTTTTCACCGTAAACTAGACGCACTGCAAAGAATTGTTTGTCTGGGTATCACTGGTGCCATGAGCACGACATCCGGCGCAGCTCTGAATGCATTACTCAATTTGCAGCCCCTGGATATATTTATTCAAAGCGCTGCAATGAGAGCAGCTCATAGGCTAATTCGATTAGATCTATGGGAAAACAACGGATATGGGGGGCACAGAGCATTGGAAGAGTTACTGAGAGGACTGAATCCAGTTCTTACAATGCCTTCCGATTCTCGTGTCCCCATACATCTGTTTGGTAGAGGATATGAAGTTACCCTGAAGCGTAGAGAGGACTGGGAAAACCCAGAGGAATGCGTGGCGGGATATACGGAAGTCTTCTACACCGATGGCTCAAAAAGAGAAGAGAGTTCTGGAGCCGGAGTCTACCTCTCGAATAAAAACGAGAAGTGGGCTTTTCCTTTGGGACAATATGCAACGGTTTTTCAAGCCGAAGTTTATGCGATCCTAAGGGTGGCAAACTGGGTGATTGACGAGCGGTTGAAGGGCAGGCGCATCGCAATCTGCAGTGACAGTCAAGCTGCACTGAGGGCATTGAGCAGTCCTTTGATCACCTCGAAAATCGTTCAGGAATGCAGAAACCGTTTGAACTCTATGTCTAGATTCAATACGGTGGAACTACTCTGGGTACCTGGTCACTGTGGCATAGAGGGAAATGAAATCTCGGACGCTTTAGCGAAAGAGGGGTCAATCTCCCCTATGCCGGGACCGGAGCCAGCAATTGGGGTATCAGTAGCATTGGCTAAATCTGTTTTCAGAAACTGGGAACAAGTTTCCCAAAACGACAGGTGGCAGAGCTTAAATGCTGCTCGACACACCAAACTTTTCCTGCCAGAACCGAACATACGTACCGCAAAGTTTATCCTGTTGAAAAGCAGGAGGACTTGCAGGTGTATTGTGGGCATTCTGACAGGCCATAATTCACTAGCTGGGCATATGTTCAGAATAGGAATTACCGAAGATGATACGTGTCCCTCCTGTAATGAGGAAGCGGAATCCACGGAGCATTTCCTATGTGAATGCCCCGCCTATGGACGCATCAGGCATCAGATTTTTGGTGCCGATGTCCTCCAATTGCGACGGGTAGCATCACATCCACTAACGGAAATCCTGCGATACGTTAACGAATCCGGAATATTCCGTTAGACGGGGGAGGCGAGTACAATGGGCCAACGCGGCCTGAGTGCTCAGAAGCTGTAGCTTCTCCCCCCACCATACACACACACACACACACACACACACACACACACGTAACTGATCGTGCCCCGTGACGTAATACCGAAATAGCAGTCCCTCGGGGTAAGTGAAAGAGAAGGAAGTGGTTTTAGTGAGTAAAAGCCTCATATAACCGTATGGCAGGAGCCAGCGGTTTGAACTTTCCACCTTGATATTCATATACAAATGACTAAAAAACAAAAAGAAAATAATTCTTTGGGACCTCATTCATATGAACATACTTCGTTATGGTATTGACGAATTGATATATGATGATGACGTCATACACGTTGTAGAATGCACGAAATTCAGAAAAAGTGGCAAAATTTCACCCCCTATAACTTTGTTGGATTTCCTTAAACTTAACCAAATTGTGCATTATGTTATCCGCATACCGAATTTTGAACTTCAGGAGTGGACATATGCTAAAATGTGGAAATATACTATTATTAACTTTATTTGTGCAGATATCGGAAACAGATGTATTTTGAGGCCTCGATTTCGTAGACATGCATCAGTATGATTTTTTTTTCAGATTTTTTAGTTGGATAGGTTTTGAGAACGAAACCTGTTACACTTTTTGGGGGTCATATATTTAACCCCCATTCCCCTACATTTCACCCGATATCAAATGTATCCCACAGCCACCAGTACCAGGATTTTTTTTTCATCCCGCTTAATATCAATTGCTCTGGAGTATATCCAGTCGAATTCCGCAGCCCCCACAGTCAAGTTCGGGGGGTATTCTACCCTTTTGTCCGTGGCCCACCTATGTATATGATAAATACTCGGATCACCGGTAGAATCAAGAATTAGATCATTCTTGTCAAGATACACGAACGCTTCGGGAGGAATGAAGCCTGTCGTGAGAGTTTTCTCGAAATACCCATCATTTGGGCAGAACGGCTGCGAAACCCAAGGATTCTCGCCATGCGAAACAGATCGCACTATATGATTCCGAATCAATCTGATGATAACTGTGTCGATTCTCGGCAAAGCAGCAGCTGCATACTTCACCTCATTAGTTACATAATGCTCATAGTTTGACAAAGCAATCCTATTAAGCCCCGTGCAAGCACTCAGGCATTTCCTTTCAAAGATCTTTATTTTCTCCATTTGACTAGCACTCAAATTAAACCAGATAGGATAGCAAATAATCTTAACCTTCCGGCTAAGATGTGAAGCATAAAAGAGTCTTTGAAGAGACATGAATGCCTTGCGAGAGCTTTCCAGCACGACTTTAACGTGCTCGTTGAATTGGAGACGCTCGTCAAAACGCACAACTAGGTATCTAACGCACTTCTTATGAGGAACGCGCTCAGAACTATCCCCGTTGGCGACAATGTGGAAATCACTCTAATTACTTTTCAAGTTCCTATTGGCGTATGCTAAGGAATTTCGAAACAGAATCGTTTCACACTTTTGCGCATTGATTTTCATCCACCAACTAGTGTTCGTGAAGAACTTAATGTCATTGAACATCTTCTTAAGTTCATCAAATCGTCAGCAAAGGCAACCAACGACCTTTTAGGAGATTTATTAAACTCGAATGAGTTGAGTAATTCCAGCAAATACTTCGAAAAATGTAGGCGCAGTCACTGTCCCTGGCTGTAATCCATTTAGAACATGAAATTCTCTACTAGTAGTGAGATTCCCGTCCGTAATGAAAAAGCACTTGCCATACAGCATACTACACATCATCGCTACGAGGTGACGGGAAACTTGTTCTTCAGTAGCCTGAAAATCAGTTCATCCAACCAGACGGTATCAAAGGCTTTCTCCATGTCTATAAGGCAAGCGCCTACGCACTCACCATTGTTAATCCGCCAGCAAATATCAGACGTTACCTCCGTTATTGCATGTATTGTGGAATATCCAGATCGAAATCCGAATTACGCATTCGACAATAATTCCTTCTTCTTGATATGCCCATTCAAGGCTTTCAATACCAAAACCTCAAACACCTTGCTACTATCGTTTTCCCCATCAAGAGGTGGGCATTCCTCTAAATATCCCCGAATAAACCTCTCTTGAAATTTCTTCCAATCTGTTTGTTTAAAGTTCAGGCTGTGGAATTATAGAGGTATTACGTTGTTAAGTACCATCTATAAGATATTTTCCGCTATCTTGCTAGGCCGGATAGCCCCATACGCTCAGAACATCATTAGCCCATACCAAAGAGGCTTCACTCCAGGCAAATCAGCAACAGATCAGATTTTCTCTCCGTGGCAAGCGACGGAAAAACTGTTGGAATATGGACAACAGTTGCACCATCTGTTCATCGACTTTAAAGCCGCCTATGATGAGAGAATTCAGTATACCGACGAAATTAATAAGACTGACTAGGCTGACCCTGCCCAATGTGCGAGGCCAGATAAAAGCAGCAGGATCACTGTCAAGACCATTCGACATCAACAACGGTCTACGACAAGGGGATGCCCTATCATGCGTCCTCTTTAATCTGGCCCTCGAGAAAGTGATCCGTGATGCTTAGGTAAATGCAAGAGGTACGATCCTCTTCAAGTCCACCCAACTACTGGCCTATGCTGACAATATCGACATCATGGGAAGAACGACCCGAGACGTACAAACTGCCTCCATCCAGATCGAGCACTGGTCAAACACGAAGAAGAATAAGGATAGGAGAATACAACTTTGAGACCGTTAATAATTTCTCCTATCTAGGGTCGAAAATCACAACCGATAACAGCTACGATGATGAAATCCGCGCACGGTTGTTGTCAGTCAACAGAGCCTATTTCAGCTTACAGAGACTGTTCCTCTCGAAACGTCTCACCATAGGGTCAAAGCTCTTACTGTAAAAGACTATGATCTTGCCAGTCCTCATGTATTCCTCGGAAACTTGGGTTCTTAGGAAAAAAAATTGCGAACTCTTGGCCGCGTTCGAGAGAAGAATCCTCCGAGAATTTTTGGCCCCCTACATGCGGATGGACGATTCCGTAGCCTACATAATGACGAAATCTATGAGCGATACCATGACCGTCAGGTTGTGGATTGTGGTTGTGGTTGTGGATAAAATCCGGCTCAATAGGTTACGGTGGGGGGGTCACTTAATCCGTATGGATGAGGATGATCACACCCGGAAAGTCTATAAGGGCAATATCTATGGTAGAAAAAGAAGACGAGGCAGACCCTGCCTAAGATGGAGCGATGGCGTAGGTCAGGACGCCAGACAGCTTTTAGGGATATCGAATTGGTGGACCTCGGCGCAAAACCGGGCTGTCTGGAGTTCCTTATTAAGGCAGGCCAAGACCGGTTACCGGTTGTTGCGCCGTTGATGATGATGATGTGGACGCACTATCCATCGGCACAAGGCGAACTCTTCGTCAATACTTCGATAACTTCAATAATAATAGCATTATAGTCGCTATCGTAAGGGATAGCCTGTAGTTTCCGTTGAGGATTCTTAAAATGAAAGTTCAGGGGCACGTCAGCAATGCACAAGTCCAAATAGGAATTTGCTCTGAGCCAGGTTGGACTCTCTGACCCATATAATTCGCATGTATACTCTATCTGGTATTGCTCTATCCAAGATTTAGCCACGAGGTATGCTTAGCATTCAAGTCGCCAGCTATAATATAATAATTATGCAGCCTGTTCAGTTCGAGTATCGTAAACAGAGAATGGAATTCCTCCTTGAACTTGGTTCGATTGTTTCCCACTGCATAAACTGGCAGAATGTTTAAATTCCCTCCTCTAGGCATTGAAAACAGAATACAAGAAACTTCGATACATTCAAAGGTTTCAAATTCAGGCCTATTAATATGCCTGAAACGATAATGGCGAACCACAAGTATTCCGGTACCACCTCCCTCATCACAATTTCGTTTATCGTTCCTCACGAATTCAAAATCCTTGAATGTTATCGAATGCCTCGGACTGAGGTGGGTTTCTGAAATCAAAACAATGTCAGGCCGTTGCCTGGCAGCGAAATCTAAGAGCTCTGCTCTTTGGTGGATTCCTACAATGGAATTCACATTAATCGCGATGATCCGGAGACCATCCAGCCGTACCGCTGTCACTGCAGACCTAGCAGCGGGCATGCTGTTTGTGTAAATATTCTGTTATACTGTTTATTTTTGTATTGTGTGTATTCGCACATGGTTAATATTTTATTGAGGATGGTGGTCATCCCGCCGCTTGCATCCTGTTGGCGCTTCTTAGCTCCCCCTTTTCGGACTACTTCTGCAAACGGGATCCCGGAGACGATTGGTGCCAAAGGGAGGGTACCATTCAACGCCGCTGATACCTTCGTCCTTTCGGTCGATCTTGACGCCTGCTGCCTTGTGACCTTAACGTTGTGGTATGCAGGACATCCACGGTACGAAGCCGGATGCCCTCCGCTTCCGCAGTTGACACAGTTAGTAAGTTTTTTCCTTACCCTCTGCTTCAGTCAGCGAACATTCGGCTGCTGTGTAGCTTTTACCCAACTTAACACATCGCAAGGTCATTTGACAATTCACTGGCGAATGACCATAGCGCTGGTAACTTCGGCATTGAGCTATTTCGCCCCTCACCAGGCGCTTAAAAAAAATGGCGTATTAGATCGCTTCTCCGGCTCTCCGGGTTTATCTGCACGAGTAAGTGCGGCATGATTCGTTTTTCCAAAATGGATCTCCTCGTACTAATCATTGTCTGCATTCCGTCATATGTTTTTGCTACGGTGTTTTCGTCCAAATCCTGCATGTTCTTGAGTCCTAGCTACTGTGGAGTGTGGTGCTTATTTGAATCTTTGCATTTGGCTTGAAAGTGTCCTATCCAGATTGTAGGTAGTTTGCTTACTAAGGATTCGCAAATTTGGATATGATTACATCGACTCTTCGTCGATGTTTCTTGCAACTACCAGGTCCCTTTCAATTTTGCACTAATACTATTGTATGCACGGTGGTACGAGCCTGATTTTCATTTCCACTCAGCTCAGCTAACTGAACTCCATCAGGCCATGCAATAGGTATGTTCGGTTTAGTAAACTCTTCCATTACGGATGGATTAATCCTTGACTTGAGGATATTGCCGCGTTGGACTAAACAATTCGATGTAAACTTTGGTTTCTCGTTTTTTTCTTTTCGAATCACAGCACAGCAATTTGTTGTTGCTTCCCTTATTAGGATTGCCGAATTTTTATTCTGGGTTACTTCCCATATCCAGTGCACCATCAAAATGGAGGATGACCCTCTCACGTTTCATAACTCTGCCAGGCCTCACACTAAATAGCAAGGGCATCCTTAATTTCTATGGCTAGAAGATGCCAAAGAAGGGTGGGAACCCCCTACTGAAGATCTCAGGCAGAGGAAACTTTGAATGAGGATATCTTCTCTCTCGATCGCGGCACTTGTTTTTCTCCACTCGCGCTCCTGAGCCATTCTTTCTCTTATTTTCCCCATTTGAACAACACACCTGTTTTGCTTCAATCTCGCGTAACATCCTATTTCATACTTCAGATTTCGATGCGACCCCACGCATCGGCTAAAGGACACGTAAAATTTTATTAATGCCGTGAAAGGAACTGTAGTGTCCAAAAAGGAGCCGGCAGAACTTCATGGTCGACTTCGACATTTCTTAAGGTTCTTAAAATAGCTCCGCCCTCGTGATCGGCTTCATCCAACTCGAATAGTCTTTTCAGCGTCGCCCAATCACGCAAGTCTGTATAATTATATAGTTCTATCTTCCGATTTTACGTTTAAGTATACCAGATATTTCACTTAAGTTTGATTTTTATTCTCTCAAGCTACCTTTATGCTAGTAGCCCCGGAACCTACTGGCAACTATGTTGAAAATCCGGGAACCAGGTGCAACAACGCATCGCTACGAAACTAATGGACCTGTCTTATCCCACCACATCGAAATTAATTTCTTACTGAAATTTAAAAAGGCGCTGAAGTACCTCCCCATTACCACCCAAGGTTGTTGGCGTCTATGCATCAAATTACATGACCGAATATCTGTCTTTCCACTAAATCCGCGAATAAGCGAAGTGCCTACTATCAGAAATATTTAGGCTCTAATGAAAACAAAAGACCATCCAGAAAACAAACCATTTTCTTGCAAAACCCTCTAAAGAGGTCATTAAATTAAAAAACATGCCATAACAAGAGTAACAGACTCTTCCGCAGAACAGGTAACAATAACAATAGATCTTAGCGGTTTAGAGTATTAACTGCTAAGTGGAGAGCGAGATGATTGCGGAAGAAGCGCTGCCTCCACCATCTGCCGTGACAACGAAGATGATACAGTTTCCAACACCGCATCATTCATTAAAAAGTTAATAAAAATTTATTTTATGACAAAACACCTAGTCAAAGACCGGCTACGCCCAAGTTCAGCGGAGTATATTGCCTTCTTAGGATGATTCTCAAGGAAGTCGCTTAGAGTGCAGGGGGCAAGGTAAATAAATGAGTCCCTTATTCTTCATTAGATATCAGAGCGTTTGAAGTTAACTCCCGGGGGATTAGAGGAATGGGGTGGATAATAGCTGATGATGACTTCATGCCTCATTTTCGCCTCTGGGGTCACTTCCGAGTAGAGTTGAAGGGTTACCACGGGGAAAGGCTGTAATTTGGTTAAATGGCGTGTACCCCAAATGTCAAGAATAAAATATGAAGAGGTGCAGCTGCTCGTTTGGGAGCAAGCAATATTTTACTCGTGAATGTGCAATTGACCAAATTCTAGCTCTTCTTTGGGGGATAACTCCACCATCTAAACTTACCAACAACAAGGTAACTTACCGATTCACATCAATTCAACCTCAAAAGCCTTCCGCCTCTCACTTTCGGGACCAAGAGCCGTAATGAATTCCAAATTGATTCGTCAAATCATTTTGGTGACGACGACATTACAAGCCATTCAACAATATTTCACCAAGTCACAATCAAAAACATGAGAGAGTGTGCCGGCTACATTGCTGTTTGTTGGACTAGAGTGCTATCGTTATCGCACAAGGATAAACAACAACAGGAGCACTATCGCTCGACAGGCAACAATATGTATTCTTGCCAAGTCATACCGCGCCAGGCCTACAACACTCAATCGACAATCTGAAATTGCGGAACGGGGTTTTGTTTGTAGTGTGTAGTGACTGTATGTAAACAAAACCATTAATTAATGTCACAAATCACGGTCGCCAATTAACATATTGCGAGGAATTTTCGCCTCATCATTATCCTTAATGGAGACCTCTTGTTTAAAGTGTTCTCTGGCTTGGGAATGGATTTCCGTGAGGCGAAATGTATTACTTTGGAGCTGAAGGGAGAAGCGTTTCATTTCCTTAAAGTGTAATTAGGCTAAACAGTGGTTACGAACTTTTATTTTGCAAATTCCTGGGATCATTCTAAAAAGTAAATATAATATCGAATAAAACCTTGGACTGTAAACTCACTTTCTTTCATTCAATCATTTCGAAATTCATATCATATGGCAGCACCACAGTTGCTTAGGGGTTGATTTTGGTCGTCTTCTTTATTCTATTTGGAAGTAACTATAATAGATCTGGTGGCACTTCAAGTTTGTAGGACTGCGTACATAAGTATGAGCTTGCCAATCCCGATTGTTTTTTTGACCGATTGTCTAGATATTGATGGATTTAGAGAGCTGACCCTCCCGATGCCTCTATTTCTGAACACAAAGTAGCTCTGCTTCTAACGATCAGTTTAATCTCTCAAATGCAGATCCCATAACTTGCATAACTTGCAGCGCCGTCTCGCCACTTCTCGTTGTTTACGTTATGGACACTGGTACACGGGACATCCAACGTTCAGCGCCCAAAAATGGAATAATCGCATCATTCCATAGGTTCTCAGATTCAATTTGAGTAAAACTGAATTTTTGACGACTGATCTCCAGAAACATGTACTGGTCCTGTCAGTGCCAGTGACCTGCCAAAAACTGAGCGATTTAAATATCTCCGGTCAATGCTATCAGCCAATGAAATTGCTTTACGTATTAACACAACCTGGATGTAGTGGCGCTCCACAACTCCTGTTCCTTGGGATCAACATATCAACAAACATCTTAAATCATAACTTTACCGCAATATCCTTCGCCTTGTCACGTTTTATGGTTCTAGGATTTGGCCGACTATAATAGACAATGAACGGCGTCTTGCGATATTGTGTTGGACTAGTGACATGACACGCCTTTATCGCAACGGAAATGAGGATATCCACCATCGATATGAAGTTGCTCCGATCGTCAAAAATTACGAGGGAGGCGCCTTCAATGGCATGGTCACGTAATTTACGCTAACAAGAATTCACTTGCCAAGATCGGTGTGAACATCGAAGTCGGTGGCTTGATACGTAGGACGGGGAGATGAAAGTCTTGCGACTGTATCCAGATCTTCCTTTGATAGAAGAAAACGGCACAACTGATCAAAACGAGCCAACGCCGTTTGTCAACGAGACAAAAGCTAAGAAAAGAAGAAGAAGATTCAAGTGTTATTTGATAGAAGATTCTACTTTTTATTTGTCGTTATTCACCGGGTTGAATTGCTCTACTGTGATTAGAAGAGTAATGCTCGGAGTATTTAAAATCGCTTTTTGTTTCTGTCGTTGTTCAACAAAGAAGCGGCCTATTGCCACCCCAGTTTGTTTTAATCATGGACCTTCTCGCACGGGACATTCAACGTCCAGCGGCCTATATATTGCCCTATACAGATGATGCTTTACTAGCGTCTTATTACAAAATTCATCTGGAGAAACTTATCCATAAGCAGAATGCCTCATATAAAACCAAGCTGAATTTGGATTAAACAGAATTTTTAACGACCGACCCCAATAAAATAGGCACTTTCATTGTCAATGACAGGGACCAGTGCAAAACTGAATGGCTTGAGTAACTCGGATAAATGCCATCAGCCAATGGTGAACTACACTATGAACGTTGAGCGCTAAAATTGGATGAAATGTCATTTCACAACTGGCGTTTTGTTTGATCGACGCATAAACGAACCTCTCATGTAAAAAATCTACCGAAAGATCGTTCGGCCTGTTGTCCTCTATTGTTCTGGGTGCTGATCGACTGCCCATGCAGGACGTTGTGTTATATGAGTTGCGTGACATCGTAAAATCATGTCCTCATTAAAGGAATCTGCGCAGTTGCTCCTATTTTGACAAAATCGCGAGGCGGAGTCCCCAATCATATGTTCATTAATTCATACTGATAAGGGTTAACTAGCTAACATTGGCTCGAATATCGAAGTCAATGGGAAACATTCAAAAAACCCACTGAAGCAACGATGTTTTGGCATGCAAAATTATGATTGGCGAGCCTCAAGACTCCACTCGCGCGAGGCCTATGGCGGAAAAAAAGGAAAGAAGGAAGTAGGTAGGGCTAGTCCTTGCGCCGAGCGTTGCCTAAACTCACTGCTACAGTGACGAACTTCCGAAATAGTTTCTAGATTCCATGAGTTTGAAGTCGCCTGAAAATCAAGACGACTTGCTGTTTCGACAAGGGCAAAGGCAACTCATCACATGCTGCTTCACCTCCGCGCTGAGAGCAACGTGAACGAAGTGGGTACTACCTGTTGTTTGCCCCCTTATACAAATATAATTCATAACATGAGTATGAATTATATTTATGTCAAAAACCACGTAGTAGTTTCAGATCTAAGCCGGCCAAGACTGATCTAAATTTTGTTTAAGGACATGAGGGAGTCCGCTGCAGAGGTGAGGCAGCGTCTGATGAGTTTCCTCTGCTTGGGGCAAAACCGCAAGCTATCTACTTCTGTGATTTTGGGGTTCTAGTCCAGAACAGAGGCATCAGTGGAGGAAGGTTCTTTCTTATTAGTCTGGTTCACCTTCAAGTGGACTTCCTAAGAGACTTAAACAAAATTTGATAAATAATATTCTACAGCATGAAATATTCCACTTCATTCCTGTAACAAGTCATTCGAAAAGTATGAAGCAGAAATCTGAACGAGGAATTTGATTTAATTTTAATTATGATTCATCCATTCGATGATTTGACATTCCAACATGTTCCTTGGTGGATTTTATTCCAATGAATTTCCCGATGTAATTTATGGTATCGTATATATATTCAAATTCAACAGGTAATAAAGTTTCTTCATCGAACTCCTCAATTCAGACCAAAGGCTGAAGGATATTACTCGGAATAACCTCTTCTTGTCTTGTGGATTTAATTTGTGCTGCCAAAGAATAATTGACATGCCAGACGTCACGTGCGAAAGCCATAATCTCCAATGTGCCTTTGCCTAAATACAGCTCGGCGCATAACATAAGCCTTCAAAACGGCTGAAAGGATATTCTGATTTTACTACCTAATCGCTCGGTTTGACAACGTCATTATTTTGAAAGTGCGGCATAACCATATTTATCCGAAGCAGGAAATAGCTTACCTTTATTGCTATAAAAGTTAGGTAATTACACAATTTCTGGTCGGCTACATACTGCAAATAATTAAATAAATAGCAGCATTTATGTATTAAGGAGTGAGGAGAAAATGAAGACCTTTACTGACGTACGTAATAATTCAAAAGAAGTAAAAAACTTCACCAAATCATTAGATGGCGAATATTTCAGAAAGTGGAAATAGACAAAAAAGACAGAGCGACGAAAAGATTCAGGACACGTTCATAAAACGTCCTAGCGACTGTGTCACCCAAGATGACAGTTTTGACGAATTCCTTTCACAAGAAGCGATCACAGTGGGCGAGAAATGCGAAACCGGGAGCTCTAGAGCTACTTCCCTTTGCGTGAAGTGTGAAAACTGATCAGCCTTCAAACAAAAGAGTATTGTCACTGTGCAAAATTGGTATTTTTAGTAAAATCCGCCTTCACTGTTTTTTATAGAGTCTGGAAATGCAACGGTTGAATGCCTTATGTCATTGAAATTTTCTGGTTCGTCCAATCTCGAACAAAGAAATCTAAAACGTTCATACAAGCCAGATACCCGAACACAGAGTGGTGGTACTCGTTAGGTCACACATTAAGAAAGGATACTAATTCCATTGCTAACTACACCTGGATTGCCCACGAATAAGTCACCCGAGAAACCCAAGGCGTCGAATAAGAGAAGGTTATAATACAGGAGGAGAATGCCGTTCATATCCCAGAAGACATAAGGCAGAACTTTATGTACCCGGATGTTACACTTTGATAATTCCTGATGAACAATCCATTATTTTCAGCCCCTGAACATAAAAATGATCAAATCCATAGGTGATGTGTCATTCTTTCCGCAATAGAAACACGAATTCAGTTCAGTTCACGGTACAAGGAAATAAATTTATATCAAATGAGTGACATTTTTATGTCTTAAAAAATGTTGGGGTAAACTATATATAAAATACGTATATGTAGATTCGCTTTGAAGGTGGATACGTCTCTGGGGGTTGCAGATTTGGCACTGTAATCCTTAACAAATACCTCGGCAATGTACACTGATTTAACACCTATAGCCATACTATCCTGCTCTCACCTACACACTGCCAACCGCGAGACTATGCAAACAGAGATACGCCACATCCACGCCACATGAAAGATATCTTGGTGGTCAAGGAATGGAAATCACTAGGCAGTGTGATTTCTGACTCCCGAATGCATGCTATCTCGAAAAGTGGAAAAAATCTGGAACGGGGGAATCCGGAATAAGTTTTATCGCCCGCAAGAATTTTGTAACAATATTAGAAAATATATCCGACCAACCATCAAATGAATTGGTGTCATTCTAGGGTAGACGAATTCTAGAGCCGTCTTGAACCGGTATTTGATTTTTGGTTCCTAAAACGAGGGAAAGTAGTACTTGGCCCGCCAACGAGAACAGAAGCAGACTCATAAAATTCGCTTGCAGCAGAAACATGGTAATTCCATTCATTTTGCTTAATCTTAGGATCCACAATAGAACCTGTGCCTCATGAGATGGAATGACGTTCAACCATATTGATCACTTCTTCACTGATAAACGATCTTGTTGGATCAATATATTGATGTCAGATAGCAAATAATGGAGGTACCGGACTAACCCCAGAAATGACATCGAAACAGGTCGGAAAAGAACAAATCCTGTATAGCCTGAACCGACACCAGCAAGCCAATAGAATTGAGGTGAAGTGAAGCTATTTGAAGATTTAAATTAATGCAGAGAAAACGACCGACTTGGCACAAAAGAATGTTTTAATTAACTTCCTTCCTCGCTAACGATTAGGGCTGTGATAAGAGCTTGCTTGCTCAGCCGTATGAGACTATCAAAATGGTAATTACCGAAGATGAAAAGCTTTTCCGCAGCTCCGCGCCCAGATGACGTAATGCCAATCACATTGCAGAAAGGGAAGAAAGGATCGTGCCGTGGTTTATCATGATTTATCTGAACTGCATTCCTTTCACATATGAACTACTATCGGGGGCGCGCACGCGTAGTTTTCATTCCAAAAACGAGCAGCGGCGAGGGACTTTGGACCGATTAACATCAGTTCGTTCGTGTTGAAAATCCGAGAGCGTGTCCTGGACATCCTTTCTATCGCGACAGTAAATCCACAGAAATCGCTCTCCACAGGGGAATTGACACCTTTGAGGGGGTTTCTACAGTACAAGCTATACGGTTCTCTGGACAGGAGCGGGGTGAAAGTAGTGGCGTATGTCGACGATTTGGTGATATTAGTGAGGGGGCGTTGGTGTGCCTTTGGGCTACGCAAAAAGCTTCGCAAAAAGCTGACCAAAGTGGCGCTGATGCCATTCACCTCGAAGACGCGAGCACCCGAGTTCCACCTCCCGTGGCTAGGTGAACAAAAATTGCCTCCTTTCTACAATGTAAAATATCTGGCTGTGATCCGGGATCCTAAATTGAATTGGAGATTTAATATAGTACTGAGAGTTAAGAAGGTTTGTATAGCCTTCTACGCCTGCAAGAAAACCCTTTTGTAAGGAAGTGGATTCCCTTGTCGAGGATGTGTGGCGGTAGAAGCTGAGCAACAAGTACAATGGAACGAAACTTAATAGTATTTAAAAAAACCGCTTGTATAGATGCTATGGTGGCTCTGCAGTCCAGTCCTGAAGATGCTCTAGCATGCAGCACCTAAGTCTAAATGAAAGACAGCGACAACTCTGAGCAAGTCGAGCATTACCAGAAACTTTCCTGTGAATTTTCCAACTAGAACTGAATGAAAGATCATGACGTTTTGAAACATTATAACACAGCCTCCATCACCGACGAATCAAAGATGGTCTGTGGACTCGGTGCAGGAGTTTATACACAATGTTGCCGCCGTCTCCCAGGATTCCCCAGTGTATATCAAGCGAACCCCAAACGCAATATAGCCATTCTTACCGACAGCTAAGCGCCATTAAACATTTGTACTCCGTGACAATATCATCCAGACTGGTGCGACAATGCAGAGATGTGCTGAACAGCCTTAGCGGCATGTTGCAAGCCACCCTCCTCTGGGTTCCCGGTCATAGGAACAAGGGTTGCGTCCTCCGAACAATTGTTAGAAGGAACACAGCCCTCAAGCACCTAGCCAGACTACGGACACTATTCTTTGAAGACCTCTTGAAAATCTCCCCGGAAGATCTGAACCTCTGGACTCTGTTTTCTTGCTCTCACTACGGTAGTCAGGGTCACATCACGGCGCTAAATAGGCCTCTTGCAGCGGCGACTAATATCTATCTACTTTAAACCTACCTTTGATGAAGAGTGCCAGCAGGCTTCTATTGGGAAAACGAGGCATATAAACAAATAAGAAGCAAGACTCCAGAGCCAAACAATAGACATACGCAGAATTAGGACATACCTCTGATAAGAACTACCAATAAAAGGAACGACAGCATACAAACGACTTGATCTGCATATTGAACAATGAATTTAGGAGGCATAATTTCATATCCGTTTACAGCACGGCGAAAAGGATTACAAGATTCCAGCCCAGAAGCATATTTTGCAGAGGTTGAACAGGTTCACCACCTACACTCGAAGAAGTCAAGGATGGACTTTGAACTCCCAGAAATGACGAAACGCCAGATGAAGATGAAATACCAATGAACTGCTAAAAGCAAGGAGTATGAGGATAAAAAATAATTGAAAGACGACTCGAACCCTTCTCAACAAAATTATTGACGAATATCAGGGTGGATTTCAACGTCCAAATCAACTATTGAAGAGATTCTGTTAGCGAAATGGATGCTGGAAAAGCGTAAGAAATATAATGTGGTTTTTCATTAAATTGTCGTTGACTTCGAAGAGTTATACAACAAGATCGACAGAATCGATACTGTGCAAAATATTGTTTGCATTTGAAGTACCAGGAAAACTGATTAGGCTCACTAGACTAACAATGGGTGAGTCAATAGTCAAATAAAGCGGAAAAACAGCTAACAAGACGTTTCCGCACAGACTTCGGATTAAAAGAATGGGCTGGCTCCAAAATTACTTAACATCTGTCTGGAATGTGGAATCCGAAAGATGCCAATGTATTTAAATGGTGGTACTCTAGCGTGGCTGTACTCGGTTTGACTTGCTGGTCGTGATGCAGTAGGCAAATGCTCCAAGGCTTCCTAAGGGTGATCAGACCGGAATTTGCATGGCAACTCATCTGAAATGGGTTCGGCCACAAAACCCCGCCAGAGGTATACTGGTACCATTGGAACAGGGATAAGGCTCTGGGTGCATATGTCTGAGGAGAATTACTGGGGCATGTGTTCTCAAGCCGGTTATTTGGGCGTGGCTCTCTCGTGGGAGCTTCATAGGTTTTATTGGTTAAGGCCAAGCGGGCAAGGGACCTTCAGGCTTCAAACGTGGAGTTGCGATTATAACTCGAATGCCGTACTCCTTAGTTCGCTAGAGATTTAGGGTAAGTCTTGCATTCACCAGTATGAATGCTGAACCATGCATTCAGTATAGACTAGTATCGTTATGGTTTGTCACAGTGGCGCTCTCGCTGTGATCACAAAATCAATCAGTGTCTTAAGAAGACAACGAGGTTAGGTCTAAACGTCAGGTACTCACGTTAACTACCAAAAAGTAACTATACAAACCATCCCAGATATTAGCATATGCGGATGATATAAATATCCTGGCACAAATGAAAGAGAGAGCGAGGTAAATCCTGGTGAAGCATGGCTTAAAATGGAAAATGTTATGCATCCAGACGTATAACACTGAAGATGAGACCAAATTCTTCGGGAAATATCGATATAAGCCTATCAGAATAAATAACCACTAAGGAAAAAAAGGCGTATCATTACCTACATTTAACTTAATCGGCTGAAGCACCACAGAAATATACTTAGTTGAATTTTCGGCTGACTTTCTGGTTCGTTATACTTTGCAAAACTTCTATCATTATGGAACTTTCTCCAAGTCAAGCGGTCGCATTTCATTTAAAGGTGCTTACCAATCCATATATGTATAAGTCTTCCAAATTCAATCCAAAACCTAAGCCCAATTAGTATGTGGTTATTGGCCGCGTAGTTTCTACAGTAGTGCAGTTTTTATGGAAAAAGGCATATGCTCTCTCAGGGCTCTTTTCCATTGGCGCAGATAACCTTCGATTTTTAGTAAATTCAGACCCCATTGCGAAATTGCAGACAACACACCAAGCTTTTAATTAAAATGGGTTCGCGAAATTTATGCACTCATCTCATTGAATGACTAATTTAATTTTGAAATACTCTTCACGACCTGGCTGTATCCAAACTTCAAGATTCATTTGACCAAAAATAGGCCACGGCAAAATTATTCACCAACTCAATAAGAAACCCCTGAAAGTACTCTCCAACCAGGGCAAACACACTTGGAAAATGTCTTGCGCGTGTACGCAAGTCATGTACTATACCATTGTTAATCGGCCATTAGTGTTCACTGGAAATCCTACTATCGGCCGAGTTAATCAAGAAAAATATACCACTCAAGTGTGTTCCGCATTAAGAACCTAATTTCTCCCCCATTCCGATACCACAACCACTACCACGGCCAAGAGTAAGCCCGCACAAAGTGGAGGCGGAGTAAATTCTCACTAATGGCGTACAGAAATTAGGTTCAGTCGAGTAGAAAATCAACATGACCAATTCACTTAGAAACCTCATAATGACGACTTTATATTCAAATTACACAAACAAGGCCATTATGAATGTATAACATTTTTTATGAATACTTGCGACGAATATCATAGGAAAATGGCAAATTCAGTTGATTAGCAATGACAAATTAACAAGACTTTTGTGCTTATGAATGAGCCTCTATCACGAAGTAATAAAAATTAATTCCTGATTTTATTCGGACACGTTTATAGGTTTCATTAGAGCCACCGAAGTATAAATTTTAGATGGATTTATCGCGTCTATAATTTAAGAACGAGAACAGATGAGAATGACAATGTTTCCAATAAAAAGATTCGTTTTCAAGCTCATTATATCTTCAGATATAAAAACTAGAAGTCGAGAAAAACCTGCCATACATTGTTGTAATCTCATGAACACTTCTGGGCTCAACCGTCTTTGCATGACACCAAACGCATACCGTTGCCAATTAACAGTCCAATATCTCCTCATCAAATCCACTTTTCAACTTCTTCCTAAACAGATCACCTGCCCGAAACCTGTCAAAACAATTCATCCATTCATACCTTTTCAAAAGTGCCATAATATCTTCCAGATCGCTCGCCGCTGCCTATCAATCAATCTTGACACGCTAACCTTGCCCTTGAATCCTGGATCCACAAAAAAAACGCTTGGACCTCCAAAAACTTCCTCTAAGTAAAGATCCAAAGTGTTAACATACAATTTTTCGTCGAGTTCCAGCCCCTTGGGCTTAGGACCATTAAAATTCCCGATCGAATCAATAAATTATCAATTAGCCCCGAATAACACATGCTTCCGATCGGTATCGAGGTCGGCGATCATTTGGGGAAGGATATGTTATGGGAATGTCCGAGTTGAGCACGGAATCCATGTCACCTAAGGCTAATCTTTTGTTTTAGGGGAAGAAATACTGCAAAAACACGCAAATTTCCATAACATGAGACATTCTCAGAGTGAACCCAGGTAGACCAGGTGGACATGTTGCCAAAAAATTGCGGAGACCGATGTTTCAGGTCAAATTTATATAAAACAGCGAAGTGTTTGAAGTTGACTCCTATTACCTTAATTGGATCTATATTTTTTAAGTCGCAGATGTTTCCAGCATGTCTAAAATGGGAAAATTAATTTCGTCGGTTGAAGAGAGAAATGTATGACGATATGAATGCCACGAAACACCAATAATGGAATTTAATGGAAAATGCTCTTTATACAAGATTAAGAGGTTCCAATACGTTAATTAAAAATTGTAGCAATCCTCCTAAGTAACTTTTTAATAGATGCACTGGAAAAATATTTAATATTTCAAGTTGGTTTTTTCGGTAGTTAGTCTAGGCTCCTCAAATTTCCCAACACAGTTTTTAATCTCAGATAGCAATATACTTTCGGAGTCTAGCCAGCATATCTAGGCTATCTGTCGTTCTTCCTAGAAGCACATTCCAAATCTATCAGTTTCATTTGACATGACTAATTTCTCTAGGAGCAACTAGGTATTACTTACAACTTCTTATTACATCTTATCAATTTATCTAATCTTACAAAAGTTTTGCAAAAGTACTAGTTGAACCCGGCAGACTTTGTTCTGTCTGTGTATTTTTGCAGCAACTCTGATTTTTTCAGGTACTGAGAGAAGTGAACCAATCTGAAGACACACTTGTCTTCCTGCTTTGAATGTGGGGGTGAAATTACCATCATCATCATCATCAATGACGCATCAACCGGTATCCAGTTTAGGCGAGCTTTGGTAAGGAACTCCAGTTATACCGGTTTTGCACAGAGCTTCATCAATTTGATATCACTAGAAGCTGTCTGGTATCCTGACCTACGCCCGTCCTCTTTTTCTACCAAAGACTTTCTGGGTAGGATCATCCTAATCCATACGGATTAAATGACCCGGACACCCCAACTTCTTGAGCCGGATTTTATCCACAACCAGATGGTCGTGGTATCGATCACAGATTTAGTCATTATGTAGGCTACGGAATCGTCCATCCTCATGTAGGGGACCAAATATTCCTCGGAGGATTCTTCTCTCGAATGCGGCCAAGAGTTCGCAATTTTTCATACGAAGAACCTAGTTCGCCAAGGAATACATAAGGACTGGCAAGATTATAGTTGTGTACAGTAAGGACTTTAACCCTATGGTGAGACATTTCGAGCGAAACAGTTTCTGTAAGTCGCAATAGGCTCTGTTGGCAGCCAACAAAGGTGCGCGGATTTCATCATCATAGCTGTTATCAGTTGTGATTTTCGAACGAGAAATGGAGAAATTTGCAACGGTCTTAAAGTTGTAATCTCCTACCTTTATTGCTCTCGTTTGAACAGTGCGATTTGATGTTGTTCTTTGGCGCTAACGTTGCCACCATGTACTTCTTCTTGCCCGAGATATCGCGCCCATCGCCGCTGCTCTATCTTGACGAAGGTAGACTGTACATCTCGGGTTGTTCTTCCCATAATGCTAATATCGTCAGCGTAGGTCAGTAGCAGGGTGAACTTGAAGATGATGGTGCATCTTGCATTGACATCTGCATGACGAATCACTTTCCGCAGGGCCAGATTAAAGAGGACGCATGATTGGGTATCCCTTTGTCTTAGACCGTTGTTGATGTTGAATGGTCTCGGAGCGATCCTACTGCTTTTATCTAAACTCGCACATTGGTCAGAGTCAGCTTAGTCAATCTTCTCAATTTCACTGGGATGCCGAATTCTCTCATGGCCGTGTACAATTTCACCTTGGCTATTCTATCATAGGCGGTTTTAAAGTCTATGAATAGATGGTGCAACTGAAGTCCATATTCCAACAGTTTTTCCATCGCTTGCAAACAGACAAAGTCTGATGATTTGCCTGGAGTGAAGCCTCGTTGGTATGGGCCAATGATGTTCTGGGCATATGGGGCTATCCGGCCTACTAAGATAACGGAGAATATCTTATAAATGGTACTCAGCAACGTTATACCTCTATAGTTGCTGCACTGTGTGATATCTCCCGTTTTATGCATGGGATGGGTAATGCCTCGTTACCAGTCGTCAGACATTTATTCACTATCCCACACCTTGATCATCACTTGATGAACCGCTTAGTGTAGTTGGTCTCCATATTTGACCAATTCGACTGTAATTCCGTCGGTTCCTGGCGACTTAATGGTTTTTAAGCCAGTGGATTGCACGGACTTTATCTACATTTAAGGAACAGAAGCAGAAAGATGTGGTACGGCTGAAATTAAATTTCTATTAGCAACCTCTAACGGACAAGCCCTTCAGGTGACTGAAACCAGCTAAAACTATAATAAGAAGAGAGGCAAAAAGTTAATCGATGAAAATATCACTCTACTAAAACTAGAGGTATCACCACAACAATCCCCGCAGCAAAAAAAGGTTTCCTGAATAGATTACCGCAGAATATTGATGAACATTGGGCCACCTTCAAAAATTGCTCTTTTTTCTGGTACAAGTGAAATAGTTTTCCAGGTCCCATGGAAAAGCATACGATCTAGCTGGCTGCGGTGGCTTGCAGGCGGATGGAGAAACAAAGGGAACTGATGCGTGTTATGGTTGCTTCGAGTGAGGGTTAACATTATGCGCTTCAGCTCCTGCACCACAGAAAATATCTGCAGCGTAATGTGGGCAGTGACAATAGGAAACTTTTAGTTGCGCTGGTCAGGGAAGTAGCACCTGCCGAAAATAATAATGATTTTGCTACCGTATATCACAATATGAAGAGGCTGGCTGATAGTCCATAAGTCTGTCGTGGTGAGGTTCATTAACGGCAGACTTCTTATGCACGGCGACGAGCAGCTTAAGAGGTGGTGGGAACATTTCCCCACGATTCTCAATCCTATAACATAACATAAAACAATAAAAAAAGAATGCAAGCCTCTTGGAGAATTAGGAGCTGAATGGAAGTAGAATTGTGTAGCTAATGCGCTATGTCTCCTAATCGTCGGATTGCATTCATAAGCCCCGTTCTCGGTTCCAACAGGGAACCTCATGAGATACGGCAATCCCCTTCAAAGCACCGTAAGCGCACACTCTCCTGCGCTTACAGTTAGGCTTCTACCACCAAATGAGTTCTTGGTCCTCTAAAGAACAACACTTCACTACCAAGAGGATCATTGAATTGTGATCCATACATTTTTCTTATCATCATTTTTATATTTCAGTCCTTTGGAACCAATTGATAAACTAAGACCCATTTAACGGTGGTCTGACAGTGAAACTTCGTCACGCACCCATCGTTTTTAGTCAACTCTAACATCTTTCAATTACAAACTGTTGTGTCAACTGTTTCATTTCCTCTTAGCCGGACATTCAGTTCTAAGTATGATACCAGCTGAAGTGATGATAACAAATAACTTGTCTCCACTAAGATTGCGTTTACTACTTCTCCAACAAATATGTTAAGTGTTCATATTGCATCCTGTGAAGAGCACGAAACAATTTGGTTCTGAATATGTTATCAGATCTCTCAGTTTTTGCATCGGCGAACCACACATATCGGGTAGTCATTCGGTTGGCACATAGGGTCAACCATGTCGTTTCTCCTCTCCCCATGCAGCTGGTTGCTTGAGACAAATTTTGATATCAGGATGCAGTCCCCTTTATCAATCCCATACTACCTGTTTTACTAAAGCGAACCTTGGCCCTTCAGAAATATATAAGGGCGGTCATGCAACTTTTTCACCCTTGCTACTAGCAGAGAGAAAACGGATTGGCAAAATCCAAGTTATGTTTGTGTGTCTTTATGTCTGGTAACATATGCCTCATTAAAATTGGTTTACTGTCTGCCTGTTTACCTTCTGTCTGTCTGTCTGTAACACGCATTTTTCTCGGATTGGCACCAAATTTTGGTGGAAAGCTCATGCACACAGTGAGTTGCATCATTCTACGTCGAATCTAAGGGAGTCCCCATACATGCAGGGGGTGTAACTTTTCTTCACCAAATATAGTCATGTAGGATATCAAATGGTTAGTACTTTCCGAAGTCGGTCTTGATTTTGACATTTGTTGGAAAGGTGTGCGGGTGGTTGAAAATGGTCATTTCTTTGAAGGACCCATTCTCAGTAGGCTGCCACTACATAGCCCCTGGGTCCGAAATACCTTCTATACCGATATCTGTTCAAATAAAGTTAATAATAGTATATATCTATAATTTTTAGTAACTGACTGCAAAACACCAATTAGGTTCATCATAAAATCACGAAACAAGCTATAGCATAGAGCATGACCCTACTACAGATTTTATTTATTTATTTATTTATTTATTTATTTAATTAACGGACAACAAACAGATAGAATTCCAATTAATTATTGTCCTCAGGAGGAGGAGGAGAAAGTAAAAAACGTTTAAAATTACTTAAAGTAGGGAAGTTAAAAGGACCAAGCTGTTTTGCATTATAATTTCGGCAAAGCCTGGGAATCGGGGAATGAAAATAGACTTCGAGCTCCGCGAAGGGCACGTTGAAAATATCTGCGTTACGTGTGTCATAAGACGGTGATCTCGTCAGCGGCGGAGCAGTCCATCAGACCCGAGGAAAGTTTAAAGAATGTGCATAGATCCAGATAGGATCTACGCTGTTGTAGGAAGGGAAGGTTTAGAAAGCGGAGGCGGGAGGGATAATCCACACGAGGGAAGCTTTTCTTAAAGAAGAGAGAACGGGTGAATTTACGTTGCACATTTTCAAGGGCAAGACAATCACAGTTACGAGTGGGTGACCAGATCACGGAGCAATACTCGAGGGTATTCCTCACAAGGGAATTGAAGAGAGCTAAGGAGGGTTGGATGGAGTCAAAATCAGAAGAGGAGCGAAGAATAAAGCCTGACAATTTTGCTGCTCGATTGATGACATCGAGACAATGGGTGTCAAAGCGGAGCTTATTGTCGAAAGTGACTCCGAGGTCTTGAGTGGAATTTAAGCAGGATAAGGAATGCCCGTCAAGCGAGTAGGAAAAAGAAGTGGGTGAGGATTTTAGGGAGAAGCACATAGAGTGACACTTTCCGACGTTTAGCGCTAAACCATTAGTCGAGCACCAACGAACCAGAGTGTCCAGGTTATTCTGAAGGGAAACACAGTCTATAGGCCACGATATAGCGGAAAACAGCTTAAGGTCGTCTGCATAGAGCAAACAGGGACAAGTAAGGAGGGCAGGAAGGTCGTTAATAAAAAATAAAAATAGCAAAGGACCCAGAATAGACCCCTGTGGGACGCCAGAAGAGGGGGAGAAGGAGCGGGAAGTACAGCCGTCAAAAGAGACGCAGCAGGATCGGTTGGAAAGGTAAGAGGCAAGCCATAAAACAAGTGGTATGGGAACGTTTAGGGACGAGAGTTTGGATAGAAGTATCTTGTGATTTACAGTGTCGAAGGCTTTCACGAAGTCAGTGTAAATGGTATGCACTTCTTGCCGTGAATTTAGACATTTGGCGACAAAGTTGGTAAAGTCAAGCAGGTTGGAGGCAGTGGACCTACGTTTAACGAAGCCGTGCTGTTCTTTCACTATGTGATGGCCAAAGTGGGCGGACAACCAGTCACTGACATATCTTTCCAGGATTTTGGAACAGGAGGAGAGGAGGGAAATGGGACGGTAATTCTAGGCAAGCGAACGATCGCCACTTTTGTGAATGGGGATAATGAGAGCCTCTTTCCACAAGCTGGGAAAATGATTCTCTTCAAGGCTTTTGTTGAAATTAAGAGATAGGGGAAGGGAGATGGACTTACCAGTTTTAAGCAAAAAGAGGTTTGGAAGACCATCGTGGCCAGGTCCGACCTTGGCATCAAATTCGCCAATGAGGTATTCGACAAGGGTAGGGGTAAGTAGGGGAATGGTAGGCGATGCGGGGCAGGCTACATCTACTATCGGGAGGGATTCGGAGAAAGGGGGAGGAACATAGACTGACGAAAAGTAGCGGCAGAGTAAATCACAAGATCGTTGGGGGGAGTTAGCTGAGAAGCCAGAGAATTTAATGGACGGAGGGGATAACTGGGCAGGGCAGCGGGAATTGCGAATGTGGGACCAGAAAGGTTTCAAATTTCCGCGCTTTAATGAGTCTTCCACGCTGGACAAATATTCGTGTCTGACTTACGTATTAAAGATTTGACCGAGGAACGAGGATTTGAAAAAAACTAAGTCAGCAACGTTTCTAGAAGACAGGAACTTCTTTCTCGCAGTCTGTTTTTGACGTAGTTTTTTGTGAATTTCAGTGGTGAACCAGACGGGGTAAGAGCGTAAGCACTTAGGAGAGGAGGGAACGTAACAAGGAAGAAGATCAGATAAAATGATATAGAAAGTGTTGAGTGCTTGGTCACATGTAAATGGAGAGAGCATGGGGACCCAGTTGATTGACGCCAGGGCTGAGTTCAGACCTTCGAAGTTCGCCTCACGAAAGTTGAACTTGGTAGGCTTGCGAGCGACAGGAGAGTGGAGTCGGGATATCTGAACATCGAACTCGAGAGCAGGATGATGGGCGTCAGGGGCAACGTAAGACGGAGCATGAAGGGATTGGGAAAGATAACGTACAGGAAGGTTAGGGAGGACAAGGTCAAGAGTGGGATCTAAGTGATTTCTAGAGAGGTTAAATTGGAGGGCCCCACAGGTGTACATGAAAGTGGATAGAGGAAGGAAGGGTGGGTCGAGTTTATTTCTAATGTCGGAAACCGTTTTCAGGTGTTATCTTGATTGTTCCTTTAAGGACATGAAGGTTCTGGCGGTTTAACGTAAGTATCAGCAGTGTAGGTTTAATCCCACAGACTTCTTTGGACACAAATTGATTTCTAGACCACAATCAGACCCCCACCGTAACCGGTACAACGGTGCTTGTTTATACTAAGAGCAAACTCACCATTCATCCCAGCGGTTGCAAAGCCTACCTATACAGCGAATAATGAGTACGCCGCCCGAGGAGGAGATCTGTCAATTTGGGCACAACCACGATGAAATTTCCACAATGGAGCCAACCGCAAATAAACGGACCGAGAGTACATCCCTCAAGAATTCTCCAGGAATATATGCTCTCAATGCACCCTCCCGGTTCGCATTGTACTAGATAACCTACAGCTTTTTGGTAAGAGGTACTTCAGTGAATCCCATTGCAAACTCGGGTCTGATCCTATTCTTCGAGCATGTAGAGAAAGCGCTCCAATACGACTTGATTGCATTCAGCCCAGTGCGGAGAGCATGATCCTACTAACCTTGGGGAAAATCACACTGTTACTAACAAAGTTATAATAGGTCAAAGTTGTCGTTTCTGTGCAAATTCAAAACTTTGAATGTCAGTATCACGCGAAAGTAGATATTCTCACATAATACTAGGTGTACTCCTAATTAATTTCCGGTTTTTCTCGATAGATGGCGTTCTATGTTTTGTGTCGCTGTTGGTCGCACATACCTGTCATTTTGTTTAGTTGTAGTCGAATATCTAAACTGCGTTGACGTTTCCCCAAAAAGTTTCTCCAGCAAATTTTTATTGCGCGTTAAAAATGGCGGCGTACGCACCGAATTTCGAGCATATCAAGGAAAAAAGTGTCCGAGAGCCACTGTGCACTTGTGGAAGTTTATGGCGATCGTGCATTAACACTTCGCACGCTCCGACAAGCGAAAATTGTTTGATGACGCCGAATTGCAAGCATTATTGGATGAAGGCAACAGGCAAACGCAACGACAGCTTGCAGATACGTTGGGAGTTCAACAGCAAACAATTTCAAAATGTCTGTGAGCCATGGGAAAAATTCAGAAGTGTGGAAAGTGAGTGCCGCATGAACTGACCGAGAGACAAATGGAGAACCGAAAAGTGACGTGTGAAATTCTGCTCCAACAGTACAAAAGAAAGCATTTTCTCCATCGTGTTGTTACTGGCGACGAATAGTAGATTTCCTTGGAGGACCCTAAACGCAACAAATCGTGGGTGAGTCCAGGTGAAGCACCAACATCGACGGCACGACCAAGTCGTTATGGTCGGAAGGTCATGCTGTGTGTGTGGTGCGACCAAACCAGTGTGATCAACTTTGAACTGCTGAAACCTGGTGAGACTGTGAACGTCGTTCACTACAAATAACAAATGAAAGATATGAGCCGAGGGATTACGGAGAACCGACCAGAATATCAAGAAAGACAGAAGAAGGTGATTTTGCACCACGACCATGCACCATCGCATAAGTCGAAAGTCGTTCGCGACACGCTGGGAAAACTCAAGTGGGAGGTGCTTAACCATGCGGCTTACTCACGAGACCTGGCCCCATCGGAATACCACCTCTTTTCCTCATTGGGCCACGCAGTTTCTGAGAAGCGCTTCGACTCCAACGAAAATTTGCCGAAATGGCTCACTGAGTGGTTCACCTCCAAAGATAGTCAATTCTACTGGTGTGATATTCACAAATTATCAGAAAGGTGGACAAAGTGTATAGAAAGCGATGTTTTTATTAAAGAAATATTCCTAACTTATTTTAATATGTGATGAAAGACAGGTGAAATAAAGTAAAGATGACACCACGTTCCCTCCATACTCTGCTGCGAAAGTTCCGTCAGGCTACTTTTGATTTCTTTCAAAATCCACACATTTGATGGTGGATGATGTACATGCCTTCACTTACAAGAAGATTCGTTCTCCATGCAAAACATTTTGTTTTCGGCTAAACCTTTTCTCTAGCTGACAGCGTCTGGTCACTCTAGATTTGATTCTACAAACTGCCATCGACCAAGCTTCATTCACATTTTCATTCTCTTTATCTCCGCTTCATCCGTTGAAAGTTTTGTATAAGTTTCTAACAGAGAGAGTTAAGCCTGTAGTTTTTCACTCTCTCTAATGCAATTTGCTCCAGTTTTTCCAAATCAGAGCACATTATCATTTCACGTACCAAAAATATGGCGTTACAGTTTTCTGATATGCTTGAATTTCCATCTTTCCGGAGAAAAACTGGAGCTTGGTAACTGACACTGAGCATATTTAGACTCTCTCTCGAAATTATCTGCTGGAACCAAATCAAGATAGCCTCATCTATGCACTCCAAATGGGGGAATCTGTAGTGAAAATTTTGCTTAAAAACGTTTTGAAATTCTTAGTAGAGAGGGCGACGAACTCGAAATAAGGTTGCTGCTGGGGTATACCTTTACTCTTAGTATTTCCATGAGAGCATGTGTTGATTTTACTCTTTTTGACTGCATTGCCACTGACTGAAAAGTTTGATACGTCCAGTATAGGTTTCACTGGGGTTACTAGTTTTTCCCTACCTTTCGCCGAATGTCCTGTTTTCTTGGCTCCGAGCTGCCTGTATATCGTTACACCTGACTGTATAGCATCGCCCATGACTTTTTTCCAAGTGACTTCCCTAGCTTACAGAATTGGGTCCACATGGATCCGTTTTTTCATACCGGAATTATACCAGTTTCGTCGACATTACCAGTTTTCCTTTGTTTCGCCTTCCTCAATATATGCAGAGAAAGACAAGGTTTAGCGTAGAGTCCCTCCCCCCCTCCCTCCTTAATAAATGAAGTTTTCTTCCACTTTTTGGAAGATTTGGGCAGCAACATGGATGGCAGCTCATAAGGCGTTGTCTCACCTTTGATCTGGGGGAAACGTGACTGAAAGTGGCAACAGATGGGAATATGGGAATCGCTTCCCCTTATGCAACCACAAACACGAATTGGTTGCGAATTATACTCAATTCAAAACGGCCACTTATTCAGGCCAAGCTAACCCAAAGCTAAATTTTTTGTTTGGGATATGAGGGATCTACTTGATGTTGGAGCAGCCCAAATGGAGAGCAACTTGCAGTGCTCAAAATATTATCTGAATTTGAAGTTGCAGCGAAATTGACTCATTAAAATGGCAACGTGTCTATCCTGTGCTCACATAGATGATTCAAATATTCTGACGTGATCGAAAGAGCGCAAGAAGGAGGTCCTGGTGAAACTTGATAAAATTGCAAGTGAAATTGGCCTAAATATAGATGAAGAGAAGACCAGAATTAAGAGATTGACCTATTGACCTATTAATTTGTAGTTAACGTCATTTGCAGAACCATGTTTTCATTTTGAGAATTTTGGTTATTTATTTGAGGTAATTTGCTCCACCTATGTAATTACGACAGTGCCTACTGTTCATCACTGCTGCGAGCTCAAAAATAAGGTCTATATCCACTAGAATTGACCGTATCTTCACGGTTGGTGAATATTATAGGTTCCATTCAATTCATTTATAATAGTTAAAATTTATCTAGAAATGCTACTGACAAAAAGTTTCCAATCCAAAAGCTTAACCGGTTCAAGTACATATGTAGCTACATCAGTACATTACACCGACTCTAAAAATTGCGAAATGTTTCACCATTTCCCATCCATCCACGTTTGCTATTGTCCTTATCGGCGGCTTGTATCGATATTCTCGACACACGCAACTACAAAAAAGCAGATATCCTGATAAATATCCCAATAACAGATAAGAAAAGCTATTACCCAACGAAAAATCCATTTAATTATATTAACTACTAAAAACCACATTATGGTCCTTAAGCGAAACATCTGTTGAACAAAACTGAGTTTTATTATCCGGACAAAGGCTATACTGCGTGCCTAATTCGGAAACGAATTTCCGAAACATTAATTACACCATCGAACAAATACTCAAGATAAGCGAATTTTGTTTTACCGAAATCGAATGGGACCATGGATTGGGGCTCCATTATTAGCTAATCTGCACAATAATAAATTTAATTGAGTAAATAGAAGAAGTATCCAACGTATCTGTGTTTGGTGTGCAATAGATAAACCCGATAAACTGATAACAGCAATTTAGTTCGCATTTAATCGAGTTGATGGCACCGTAGCCCCATTGGGGCTTCACCCGTTGGTACTGTGCACGCTCCATATGGCTACGCAATTAAAATCTCATAAATCCATCATTCAATGACTGCAGCCTTGTTTAGCAATTTTACATGCCAGGCGCAAAATAGATCCTTTACATTGCGCTCATTGCACTCAGCTCCGATATTCTGTTCTTGTAAATTAGCTGAAAGTGTATCATCGGATAATTACCCTGGCTAAAGTCATTAACAATTTATTTATCGCAATTATATGTTTATATGGATGTCGTAGGCGTGCATTAAAATGAGGCTCAAATTAAGTGATAATGACGTGTGAGGAGAGAGTAAACGATAAAATTTGAGTGGTTGAAGCTTAGCAAAGGAGACCGTTCGATAGCATAATTATGACAAATGTAGGAGGTTTAACCGGAAGGGCCGCAAAATTCGGACGAAATATCTAACTGAAGTACTCCTTCTGTTTTCTGATTATCCTAAAAGAATATCGGGCTCTTCTGTTCTATCTGTCATTGCCATGAGTACAAAACTGGAACATGAGGGAAACCTTAAAGTTGTTGATTGGTATACCTGCAGAAAGGTACAAGGAGTCATATTCTGCTGGGTATAATTTGCCCAACCAAGCACTACATTGCATCTCATGCAAACACGTGATTAGGGAGTTCAAAGAGGAGGATCGATCCTTTAGGCTAGTCACAAACTGGTCACTAGTTAAAGCATCAGGAGTAACAATCAACGACGCCCACTGGGCGGATTACCTTAAATCAATGAGTTTGAGTTTTCGTGGATTCTTCAAGGCGCTGATTCATGAAAACCCCAGTAACACAGGACACAGTGGACTCCACCAAACGTTCAAGTTTTGGAAACAAAACAGTCCTGAATAAAGTAAGTTTCCGACTGAAAAGCTAAAAAGGGAAAAGGGACCACTATTGTAGGACCACCTGACGATCTGAAAATAGAAAATTCCAAATTGAGATACCAGTCAAAGAAGCCCCACGTACACAATTACTGGAGTACAGAGGTTCTTCGCAATGGAGAAGGCTTTGCTAGCAAATCCAAAAATGCAGGGGATTATACCAATTGGCCGCAGGATTATTTGTCGTCGGAGAAATACCCGTGAATGATGTCGACAAGCATCCTATTATCTGCGCCATCGTACTGTCATTAATTAAACTATTACGACTATGGTTTTTTTCTATAATGGTCATTGTATCCAGTAGTCAGTTTGCAGACTCGCAACTAAATACTTGACGCCTGCAGCATCGAAAACAACCGGGATTTTCAGCGGGAACAGGATGCACCCTCTTTCAACAAACAAAAGAGTTCTAGTTCGAGTGAAGGTCCACCCCGCTTACCTAGGTTCAGGAATGTGGGTAGTTCTTTCGAGCCTTTCGGTCCAACTCACATCATTAACAAAGTTTTCACTTCTCCTTGATCCGTGGGACCGCAAGAAATCTGAAATACAATATGGAAAATATCGAAGGAATTTAGCGAAAAGCACTCGCAAAACTACATTGGACCAAGTAAAATGAATGTCTGTTTAATTTTGGTAGCACCAGGGATAGTGAAAGCATGCATCCAATGATTGCGTACCATATTCTAGAAGTATGGGCAGCCTTATCACTAGACGACTGAGAACCTGTGGTCTAAATTTCGCTGCAAAAATCAAGATAAAATTGTGCAGTGCGACCAATCGTCGTTATTCGACCTCTGTTGGAAAAGAACTGAAGATGACCTACCAAAATAATGAAAGCAGAATAAGTGCATATAAAGGCATTATTTGTCATCATATTCTCCCAAGTACCTTAATTGTAGCATCTGGGAAGTGACCGTCAAAACAGTTGAACGATATAGACCTCGCAGAAATAGTACCCCGTTTTAGTAATGGTTTTTTTAGCGCCGTGAAACGCTGATGTAAACGATATTTTGCAAAGATTGTTTGTTGGATTTCTGGCACATGAAATACCTTGCCAAACTGCAAGCGTAAAATAAATGGAAAAAAGAAGAGAAACACTTCGAACTTGGTCCCCGAAACTAACGGCCATTACCGCGAATCATAGAGGTTTATGCAGAAGTAGATGTAGGCACGTTCTTGTCGTCATTGCTGTCAGCTTTACTAAGTTTCTCCTTATGCCTCTTACTGATTGAATTTGCAACTCTAGATTATGGTCAAGTATCTTTCGGGCAACAAGTAAACATAGCTAAAAGTGCTGAAGAAGGAGCAAATAGTGGTGTCTCTGAGGAAGCCTCATGCAGCGACTACCAATTTGGAGGTTAGTCTATGGCTAGTCATAGTGTTAAGTCTATTAGCAATCTGTATAATTTCACAGCCGGCGACCGAAAGTTTAGCAAAAATTACGCCACCATCTGGGGATCTCTTCATGAAATACGTAAAGGGCAATTCATCATGAAAGCGCGGTTGTCACATTTCAATTCCATACGCCGAAATCGAGAAACACAAACCAAGAAAGCGAATCAGAATATGCTGCAACTATTTATCAGCCCTGTTAGTTAGGGTGCATGAATACACTCGAACTCTTTCCCGCTTATCGTAAAAGGAATAGAAATCGGTGGGCTAGCAACCTGAAAATTTCGAAATTTTACTGCTTCCGAATAGTGAACAACGCCTTGTATAGGGATTGGCCTCATGACTACGACTGTTGGTTACTGATAACGGCTCATTATTGGTTTCTAAAATCCGAACACGCTCCTCGATAAAGGCGTCGAGCTATTGACAAAAGTATGCTCGTTTCTACAATTCACACGATAATTGCAACGATATAAGCTGGACAGAATGCCTACAGTGCACCTAACTGAAGTAAAGTGGCAGGGCTCTGTACTTTTTTACCCCTGAAGAGAGTTGAAACGCATTTCAGGGAACAGCAACCGATGGTGCAACGGCGTGGTTGACACACCGCATTCCTTGAGGGATAAATAGCAATCATGTATTCACTATGTGCCACATGAAAGAAGCACCAACCATGGCTTTGAGCGAGATCATTACTTGGTGCATATAACTTCCACATTCTTTCACTGACGTAGGAAGCCTCGGTTCCCGAAAATTAACAGGGTCCCCTTCCGGGATCTATCTTGGCCTTGGGAAAACTATCTTGCTGACTGGACACCGGATAATATGGATGGGCATTGGGCCGCCATCAAAAGTGTTCCTTTCTCTTTCGTAACTCAGATCGGCCACGTCACGAAAGAGAGCCACAAAAACTGATTGCCTGTCGAAACTGTGACGCGTTTGATTTCCGGTATTACCGCAAATCTCAATAAGTTCATCGTAGCGTGCACTTGACAAAAGGGAATTTATCATTGGTCAGGGAAGTAGAGGGTGCAACAAATAGTCCTGATTTTAGAACCGTATATCGCATCACGAAATTACTTGCGGTTTGCAAGTCTTCCCTGTGATTGGCTTTAATGATAGACTTTCCATCCATGATGACCAGCAGCTTAAGAGGTGCAAGGTATTTCATCACGGTACTGAATCGTAGAATATCCGATGAGGCTTCATTTTCCTCGGATGGAATGACTAGTCTCTGAAATATGCAGACCGTTCCTCCAACCAAAAGACAAATCATTTGTGCCATCAAAACACACAGGCGAGGCAAAATCATTGAGTTTGACCCTCTTCCCTTGGGGCAGTTCCTTGCAACCTCTGCAGTTTCCGCCGATGTGCTACTTTAACACGTTGAACAGAGAGTGTAGCGAGAAAGCTCTACGTAGGAAGGGTATGCGAGAGATATCAATAGTTATTATTAAAGCGGCATATAATGTCCAATATAATACCTTTTCATCCTGCTCACTTAGAAGTTATCTTTACTTGGCAAGCGATAGTCGACAACAGCACTCGCTAGCCGCCTCTGCCACTTGTATTAGGAAATATTACGTACACCAACGCCATACATACATCAATCAGCAGTGAACATGGATTGCAAGGTATAACATTACAAATCAATTACTAAAGGCCAAGAATCGCGTCACCATATTCACATGTATCTGATATTATTTTCTTTCCCAAAGCCAGCCCGAAGCCAGCCCGAAGCCAGCCCGAAGCCAGCTCAAACAACACGCAATCATAACAGCAATAGATTCGTAAGTGATACTTGGTGTCGCATCGGTTTAACACTGGAAAATTGCCGCCGCCACTTGTAATGTAAAGAGTGTTAACGTTAGGTGATGTTTTGAAATGTGATATCACGTCAAAAACCATTACCTATCACAAAAGGAATATCCCCATCACTTTGGTAATGCATGTCCTCGAATTCAGCAAACGTTAGGTTGGGAGGAGCATAGCAACAATATGCCGTCTTTTTTGGCCCATTCGAACCGGCTTGTGAGATGCCTCATAGTAGCTTTGTACTGATGGAGGGGGTAAGTTACTCCCGAAATATATATTTACATTGAAAACTAAAAATTGTAATTTGGAGGAAGTTACCTCTTGTCTATCAATTTTCTGTCTCATACAGTCGTGTATGGCTTGGTCCCCGCATGCCCACAAAACCACCCCACCTGTAGGATCGGCTACCCACACATTCTTCTTACGTTTTTTGTAGGGTTCGCTTATTAAAGCCAATTGGTCTTCTGATTCGTAGGTGGTATGCGAGAGCATGTCTTGACCGACCCTACCATGGTTGAGGTTGATTTGGATCAACCTCATTTTTCCACTACATTCAAGGTCTTTTTGAACTTGGGGCACTTACCGCTTTCAGCAATATGCCCGCTGTCCAGGCCTTCCTTTCCATCACACTGCATATGTGTGATGGGATGCTTGTTACATTTAGGAACAATGTGACCTGTTTCCCCACAACGATTGCATCGGTCTGACCGATCAACTGCACTTTTGTATGCTCTCGTTAGATGTCCGTACAAGAGACACTTGAAGCATTCCTTCACGGAGATTTTCTCTTGAAAGCGACAGACTACGCCCCCCCCCCCACCCGCTTGCGCCCGACTTCTATTGGTAGTTGGATGGTCACCATCTGTGTACCTCCATACGCCTTTCGAAGACTTACAATGATTGCTTCCTGGAAGTCGTCGGGCAGCTGGAACTGCTCCGCTAAGGCAGTACAAATTTCAGCTTTGTAGCGCACGTACGGCAGCAGTTTCCCTAAGCAAATTTTTGACTCGACTTTGCTCTCTTCAGACCCTTTCAGTTCCTGCGTGAGATCTCCTTTTTGGTTCCTCTGTATCCTGCTTACAGTTCCCCCAACTCTTTGAAACCAGGGTCAGCTTTCATTCTTCTTAATATGCTTGCTTCCTTCGGGACGGCTCCTCATTCTCCCCTTCTTCTTTTTTGACTTTTTTGGTCTAACCTCAGCCCAACCGTCGTGTACCTTATAATCAGACACCGGTTCCCTTGGCGCACTAATGTTTTAGCCACTATTTTGCCGTCTACTGAAGTTTTAGGTCCCTTCTTTAAAGCGGGTAATACGCCTTTTTGTTTTTTGGGAATCTAATGATTTCCTGGATGTTCGTCTTTCTTTTCCCGAATCATCTTTTGCTCTGCCTATTCTCGAGTATGGCTCAAATGGCTAGAGGTTTAGGATGTCGTAACGGAAGGTTGCGGTTCAAATCTGGTGGCAGAGGGATTTGTTATCATGACTGGATGTCGGATGTCAGTCGAATCAACTGTGAATGAGTACCTGAGTCAAATCAGGGTGATAATCTCGGCCGAGCGCAATGCTGACCACATTACCTCCTACAGTGTACTGTCATGTACCTTTACGGTTTTGAATGAAGTGCTCTAACATACTTCAAGACGGTTGGGTGTCACCTGCGTTGACTGCGTTACCGTGAGAGGAATAATTTTAGGGCCCTCCTTCGATTCTTTCTCATCTTCCCGCCATTTGTTATACAGAACCCTTATGACTCTCATCATATGCTTGGTGCAGGTTGTGACTATCTTTATTAAATTCCGACAACTCTACAATTTTCGGTCGAAGCAAAATGGATGATGATTCCTCCAGGTTGGATTGCAGCCTAAATTCTTCTTTCCGTATTTTGAGGCATTAACGCGGTTCCTTTGACCCAGGTCTTTATCCGTCTTCGATATTGAAAGAGATCTCATCATCGTTGAGCTTCTCCTAAATATATCAGCTCTCGCTCCTGAAGAGCCTCCCCTAACCCTTTATGCTCGGATGCGGTTGGTGTCACTGCAGCTTTTGACGCCCACCATTCTTCCTTGGACACATCCGTCTGCGGTTTTTATGGGTGTTCTACTTGTAGCATTAGGTGCCATGTGGCCAAGCTGTCCACCACCGAAGCACTACAGTCGGAGATATTGACGACCGGCAGCCTGTTTGCTCACTCTCAAAAGCCGCCCGGTGCTGGGGTTCCGAGTCCTGCACAGTAAGTTTATACACCTTCTCTTCGTCCATGTTGGTTTATTATTCTCGATGATCTTCCCATAGTCGTTTTTATCCACGGGTGGAGGTTTTTCTCCCTTCTACCCGAACTGCGTATAAACATGCACACACCCCGACGAATGCGTATAAGTACATATTCATACGCATTCGCCGAGTATTTCCTTATCCGCACGAAGAGACGCTCCTGATAGGAGATCTGGCAACTTCTCATAGACTTATCTGTCCATAGGCCTGCCTGTCTGTCACACGGAGTTTCTCAGAAATGGCTGTACCGATTGACAGGAGATTCGTGCGGGTTGTGAATGCCCATACATGTAGTAAGTTACACCTTTCTACATTGAGTTTAAGGTAGGGGGTTTCATACATGCGAACCATATAAGAAACTTCATTCCTTAAAACACACTTTTGGTGTTATTACTAACTCAAAATCGACCCTTACGATAAACTAATATTCCCACCACGTCGTTAGGAGTTGGGCGTTGTTGAATCACCCTCGGCTTCCTATAATGCTGCTATCGTAATAGACTTTGCTCTTTATAAGCGTACTATGTACGCTAGTATGCACATATTATTTGAGTAGATTATTCATGATCTCCCGTTTTGTAAACCAAACATACGAATGTAAATTGATTCATGCGAAAATTAATGGGAGAATCATCAAACTATCTTTAGTTGCTATTTCTGGCAGAATCCGATCGTTATCAAACTCGAAAACTTAATGACTAATTTAAAACATGCAAAACATATTTTTTAGTGAAATCGCTCCGAACTTTATAGCAATGTTAACGCTACTGCTCATTCCAATCTTTTGTGCCAACAGCTAATTCAGGAGAAAGAAACAATTCCACGAGTACGTGAAGCATCCAATTTGTTGAATTTATGTCGGTTGTTAACAACAGAACTATTAAAAAATTAAATAAAACGCGCAGCAAACATATCGTATAACATGTTCCAAACGAATTCCATGTCTGTTCTGCGGCTAATTAAGATCTTGTAAACTGTCTGAAATTTCATATTCTCCCAGTTCCTTTTATTATTCAGATGGATCAGTAGATTACGTTCGGAGATTTGATTATCTGAAAAAATAGTTGTTGATTTTAACAGGAGAAAAACTACATTTCGTTTCCTTTGTACGATTTTATGTGCTGGGAGTCTATGACCTGAGGAGAGTCATCGGTATGAAGTGATAACCATCGCAACAGTATTTTAAGAAGCGTAAATTTCAGAGGAACTGCTAGAAACAATGCAAGTTTGCAGGCATGGGTACTGTTTTACGATCCCCTCTGAACGCTTATCTAATAATAAAAGCGTTTAATACAGACGCGATCGCGGTAATTACCATGCATAAATGCAAATTTCTTAGTTATTTAGCCGTCATAGTTTCTGTTACTTACGTTTACAGGTTTCAGTCATTTCACCACCGATGTTTCCACCGATGTTTCGACAATGTAAGAGGCTAAATTGGTGGCTTAAGATAGACATCAATCAAACATCAACCGACTTAGCAACACATTAGGGAACTGTTTAAAGAAGGCGCGGTTTATGAAGCGAGATGGAACGGAAAAAACTGACCGCTAATGTTAGTGTTTGGGTTAACCCGCTCTCTGGACAGTGGATCTTTTCACACATTACTTTCAATTTACTTTCACATGAGATGGGTCAATTTCACTCCCTTAGTTGAAAGTAGGAGCATGAAAACATATCCATGCATATAGTATCAACAGAGGGTATAGTAGAAACCAATACCACCACATTTGTTAATTGCGAGTGATTTTATAAGTGCTTTTAACAATATATGTATTTAAATATATCATACATACATATCTATACACGTTTATATTGAAAGGATTTTGTGTGTTCTATACATCACCTTTTTTAACTAAAACAATTTAAAACCTCAGCTTTATACATTTCAAACTAAAAATTATTGGATTCGCCTTAAATTTAAAAATATTTTATTACATACAAATTCTGTTCGTAAGTTAGGATTTTTTTCCTAAGTACAAGGTGCGGCAGCATAACTTCCTTTTTTAAAATGCGCGCCACTCAGTTAGTTGATGTCATAGCGGAGCGTTAGTGGTCTCGTTCAAGAGGGGATACTGTAAAGTTTTGTCCCGACATGGTTCAGTCGCCATCATGCGTTGAAATAGTGAGGAGTGTGCCTTTGCCCTTGGGGTTTACTTTTCAAGCGGATTTTCGGTTATTACAACACAGCGTGCATTTCGTCGTGTAGGTCGGTTAACAAACAAAACATGCGCTACCGGGCTGACACCAACCCTCGCGAATTGCATCAAAAGCCTTTGCATTCACCCAAAGTCACAGTGTGGTGTGCAATTTCCTCAGCTAGAATTATTATTAGAATTATTCAGGAAAATAAGGTTACAGTGACAGTGAATTCGGATCGGTATGTAAACATGTTACAGAATTTTTTTTTCCCACGGCTTGAAAATTTGGATTTGGGGGACACTTGGTTCCAACAAGACGGTGCAACAGCACACACTTCAAGAGCATCTATTGCTGTTTTGAGGGAACACTTTCCAGAGCGCCTTATCTCAATTAGAGGCGATTTGGAATGGCCGGCACGCTCTCCCGATCTGTCCCCTTGTGATTTTTTTCTATGGGGTTTTTTGAAATCCCGTGTTTATGTGAACCGTCCAAGAACCCTACAAGATTTGAAGACCAACATCCAAGAAGAATTTGCCAACATAACACCTGCTATGCTAACAAGAGTCATGACAAACGCCAGAAATCGGTTTAAGCAATGTATGGAGAATGGGGGACGTCACCTAACAGATTTGATCTTCAAAACAATGTAAATAAAAACTTTAGACATGTACCTACATTATGAAAAATAAATAAATATTTTCCGATGCATACAATAGTTTTTATTGAGTTTTGAAAAAAGGAAGTTATGCTGCCGCACCCTTGACAACATTTGTTATCAAGAGGGTCATCCAGTGTGATGGTCGTTTTTTTTCGCTTTCTTTAGAATTTTTTTGTGAAGAACTGGATAGGAACTGGAAGGTACAATACCAATTTTTCACCATATATTTATTAATGTCTTTAGCATATGTAGTAATTTTTCCAGCACGATAACATCGTTCTTTATTGAAATACAGAACAACTTATACACCCATCTCCAAAAAAGTGTTTTTTTGCTGCCACGTTAGAGGATCCTGTGATCATCTTAAAGGAAAAATGTATACGGCGATTTAACGTACAGGTTTAAGCACTATCCGCAAACTAGGATTATTAGAAAATATTGAAAGCTAAATTTTTAGTGCATTTTTAGTGAATTTTGGTCTTTTTTCAAGGGTTTTTTAATGAATAAAAAAATCTACTGAATGAATCGCAATTATCCTAGTTTGCGGACCGTAGAAATATGTTCTGAATAAGTCCTGAAAATTTTGAAGAATTTTGTTGGATAGATTTGGGGTATGATGGCAGCAGGTTTTCAACATGCAGTTTCGAGAAAAATGCGATTTTCAACCATCTCCTATACCTAGTCCATAAAACTTAGGTTTCTTCAAGAAACATATGCACAGCCTTGGCTTCAATTCTTATGATTTTAGTGAAGTGATTCGAACGTCATTCGGACCGATAAATACGAGCTTTATTATGGCGATAGACACAACTTTGGCATCTGACTTATCACGTGTTTAACACTATAATTTGGGAATGACTTCGAATATCAAAAAATCACTTGGCCCATATATTCTACACTATATCTAGATACAATTGATGCCAAAAAAATCGATTCCTCGGATCCGACACACGGGATGACCCCCTTAATTGTCTTGGCCATTAATGGGCCCAACTGGCTTAAAACTGCAACTAGGGGCCTATTTTGTGCGGCCTTTTCAGCCTTTTCAGTCTTTTCAGAGTTGCTACATGTGAATGCAAAATAATCGTTCAGATTTCTGCTATTGCATTAAAGAATACATCGAAATTTTTATCGACAGAGGGCGGGATGGTTTTCGCTCTGAATCCTCCTGTACCGACCACATTAACACGCTTCGGATCATTTTGAAGCAGAGAGCAGAAATTAGATTACAGCTCCACCTGATCTTCATGAATTTCGATTGAACAAGCGGCGAGAAAGGTGTACCAAGAGATACTCACAGCGGACAAAGAGAGCGTCACCGTTGCGATGGGAAGGACGAAAATGCTACCAAGATATAGTGCCTATTAAACAACTGAATAATTTACAAACAAGTCGAGAAAACGTTGAACGCTTCAGGTATGAAAGGTTTTGTGTATTCCTTATGTAAATATATTCGAATAGGCGTTTGTCTCTTTTGTTTCTAGCTCTTAATGTTTATGCATTTAGTTTATCAGACGATTCACTTTAGTATGATACCGACATTCAAAGTCATATGTTAAATGCAAGAAATTTGCGCAAAAGTGACAACTTTGATCTATTATCTCTCTGTTAGCAATAGTGCAATTCCCGCGAAAACTGGTAGTATTATGATCTAAAGTGGCCAAAAGTTGATAATTCTAGGATAAATTTAAGGGAGATTCGCAGTAAATTTCTTTAAAATATAATAATAATAATCGTTGGCGCAACAATTCATATTGATATTCAGACCATGTTCATAAACTGCAATATTTCTTCTTAAATATTCGAGTTGGGTAGTTTCTGAGAATAGGGTCCTTGAGGAAACTGACCCTTTTCGGGCCCCCACACTGCTACCCTATGCAACGAATGTGAAAAGTTATACCGGCTTCAGAAAGAACTAATCGGGACCTTTAATTCATATCCCACATGACTAATTCGGTGAAAAAAAAATTATACACCCCCTTTTGAATGCGCGGCGACTCCCATTTAAACTCAACGTGGAACTATGTTGCTCACTACATACGAGGGAATTCACAAGTTTTACCTTTCTACCAAATTTCGTATCAATGGGAGTAACCATTTCTGAGATAATAGGAGTGACAGACAGACATGTGCTAAAATCAATTTCAAGGGACAGCAGGACTATGTCTGTGAGAAAGCGGCCTGAGATTGCAGGTCCAAGATATAGTCGCAGATTAGTTGTTGTCGGAGTGGTTCGATCAACACTGTTATATGTGGCGCCAGTTTGGGAGGAAACACTAGCCTGTGAGCGCAATCGGAGGTGAGTAAACACGACTTACCGCTTAGTGGGGCTAAAGGGTGTGCAGCGTCTCCAGAAGAGTCTCAGTGGAGGCAGCGTTTGTTATTGCGCTCCTCAACAACGTCTTAACAACTATGACCATCGTAATTGGTAGTAGTTTAATGTAGTTTCCACACTTTCCGCCATTCCGTATTCCTCTTCTACGTACTTCAACTACTCTCTGCTGCAAGTCGCTTCACCATTAAAGCAATTTTTCATATCTTAGGGCTCCCAGTCTTATTTGACACAAAACAAAGCTTATTCATCTCTGGCACCTCCGTCGTGAGTGAACAACGAAGAATGATGTTCCCAGCTTCGCCGCTGGAGAATTTACTGACGGGATCATTTTCGTAGTACCCGCCTACCTTTCCGAACAACATAAATTGTTCATTAGCTTAGAACTATTCTATGGAAATGTGAAAGGTCTAGCAAGCAAGCCGCCTTCAAGTACCAGCTGCACATCATCTTTATAACGGAAACCTGGCGGAATTACAAGATTTTAGATTCTGACTCTCCGCGGGCTACTCTTCTTGCATGTGACTGAGGTGACGAGGGCGTGTTTAGAGCTCCTGGCAGAGGCATCTTGATGCCTGCAAAGTCTCCCGTACATGGCGAATCCATCATTTCTTACACTTTTTCCCGTTACGACTACATTACCCTGCATACTCCGCTACACCCCAATGCAAGTTCATTTACTATTTCCTGTGTACGTTTTCCTTGCCTTAGGGTTTTACACCTCTATGCGGAATTCTTCTACAGATTATCGGAAATATCTTTCATTGCCTCTGGTGACTTTAATCTCCCTAAGCTCCCCAGACTTAACATTTCCAGCCCTGCAGCACCACCTCAATCTCTCCTTTCGCCTTCTATTCTTCTACACATTTTCAGTTCAACCTCGCCAGAAACTACTAAGATCGCACTTTTGCATCTTGCCTGTGAGTTGCTTTTCCCCACTGGAAACCGTAGAGGGCTCCCTCTCAACTTCAGTAAAGTCACTGAAAACTAAGTCCAGAAGGGCGCATCTACCCCCTCCCCCCATATAGCATACGGAAATCTCAATCCCTGCTGGTATGACATCCACCACATTCGCTACCCCGACTACCCCCGCCCCACTACCATCAAGTCTGCTACCTTGCTTCAATGTGCCACTTATTTTGTAATTACTCTTCTTCTTCTTCTCTCCTCCGACTGAGGGCACCCCTCCGCATATTTTGCAATATTCCTTCCTTAGATGCATTACCATCCCACTCCACATTTTTAACAAAAGCCTCGAAGATGGATGTTTTCCTACCCTATGAACACTGTTATTATCTCTTTAGCCAAAAGTAGTGATCATACACTCCCTAAGAATTATGATTCTATGTCCCTCCGCTTACCTTCTTCCATAATACTAAAGATATGTAAAATAGTCATCGCTTCTGATGATTGTTGTATTTTGAAATGATAAAAAGCAGGGAGCTTCTCCTTTTTACCTAAGCATTGAGTAAGGGAGTGAGCTGCTTCCGAAATATTTATGTATTTTCAAAGCTACCTGCTTTTAGCACTCAGAAGGTATGTGAATAGCTAGTTGATTGCTCCCTTTGTCCACCTGTCTATATTCTTGGCAGGAAATGGAAATTATTTGCTGCACAAAATGTTCTAAAGAACTCAAATCCGCTTCACTTAACGTTTCCCTGTCGCTCATTACATGGCTGACGCTGCAATGTTTTTTCGACGGTCGCATATCTCTCTTCGATTCCGCTTCTTCTGGTGTATCAGAAGGATCCATTCTAGTTTCGATCATGCTTGGTGGTATGTACTCCCTGTGCTTCTCGAGTTTACAGATTTGTTCATTCTCCCAGGCTTCCTTTTTCTGTATGTGAAATCGCTTCCCCGCTCGACGAAGTTCATGATATGTCTCTGCGCCTGCCCAAGTTCTTTGAGAAGGCAACATTACTTGGTATGCAACATTCTTCCGTTCCGTTGCTAGCTTACATTCTTTGTCGAACCAGCCGTTCCGACTTTTTTTGTGACTGGGGCCAAGTATGTTTGTGATGGTATCAATGATAGTTGCTCCCCATTTGGTCCAGTCCGGCATTAAGTTGATGCGGACTTAGAACCCCATCATTCTCAAAAGAAAATAACTCCGGCCAAGCTCTGGTCAATAAGACGGATTTGCGCTCAATATAATCCGTAGTCATGTAGTGTTCTGCAAATTATATAAAGGAGCATTCAACATTCAACCTCTGCCTCTGCCCTGGTAAGAAACCGTAAAGCCGTCATCGCCTGAAACTTTTCAGGTGGTTATGAAGATCATTTTTTGATGCTTTATCTCCAAGACTTCTGCTAGCCGCGGTCATTGCGGCATCCATTCCCTACTTATAGGAGGAGGGCTTTGCTATGGATGACTTCAGTGTTTGCTCTCATCTGATCGTCAGAGGAGATTCTAACGAGCCAATGGTGCAAGCCAATAATGGCGCGCCTATACGTTCTGGAGAATCCCACGTATGTTCGTGAGCCACTTTCCTTGTAAACCAAGTACTTTCGTGTGACACTGCTAATTGGATAATCTACACTCGGTTGTCATTGGTAGTTCTATGTAAGCTACGGGAGCGATGCATCATCTGAATATGAACTCCATCCCTACTTGGTTGTTAATGTCTGCAAGTATGATTTTTTTATCATACCTGGGGCAGGCTTCGCTCTACTGCTTCGTAGAACGTCTCTGCAACCTCCTCAATAAGGAACCTAAATTGCATAGCTGCTCGCTTATGCTTTCAAACACCCCAAACAACAGGTCTCATTTTTTGGCTGACTAAGAAACCTACTCCAAGCAGGTAGTTTAGCGGGTAGCCACTATAATATATGGTGTAGTGGCTCTTCTCCAGGAAACCGGTCCCTGTCCAACTTATCTCACAGACCACTGCTTTGGATACCGTCTGGCTGGCTGGCAGCTCCTGTTCTGTACAGGGATGGCCCGTTCTATGAGAAAATGCGCAAATCGTGTGTGCGTTTTCGTTGCCAGGTTCGTAATTGTGTAACTTAGATTTTCCGTGCGGGGTTGTCAGCCCCACCCAACCCCGAATATGGGGGACCAGTTGGTACAATCTGTAAAATGCCCTTGAAAGCAGAGTCCTGAGAAGAACTTCGAACGAAAAGCAATAGAGGTCTTATACAATTATATACAACCATGAGTTTCACCAAATATTCGACAAACTTTTACAGAGTCCAAGACTATCAAGCTGTAAAAATTGCATTGAACTGTCTGGTTCCATTCAAAGTAAGGGCGTCTTTCTCAATGACGGGAAAAGTACAAAAAAAGGCCCGAATTAAAGATGAACTCACCCTGCGTACTTTCTGAAAGGAAACTAGAGCACAATAATATACAACCACAGGAGGAGGGGCAATGCTACCCAGATTTCTATTATCTGACGTAACCATAACCTGGAATTATCTTATCGAGCAACCCGTGAATATTTGAAAAACCATCATGAAAATGCGTTTGAACAACAATCGGATTTCGAAATCCACCCTTTATTGCTCTACTCAATTTCGTTATATTGAATTTGATGGTTAATTCACAGAGTTATTACTCTATGCAAGTAATGAAGGCCTATTCCCTGAGGCGCCATACTCTTCAGACTAATAGAAACTCCTCATTATTCCCTCGTCAATTGGGCTCTGCGCCATTATCTGAGGACTAAATATATCAGAATTAAAATGAGTCTTTAGATTTATGATTATATTCTCGATTTACCATCTTCGCAATATTAGATTTAAACTACAAACTGATTATACTTTGCTTGGAGAATACGTGCATTTCCCTCAACTAATCATGCTACTTTATAGCTTTGTTGAATGGAGAAATTATCCCTTGCAACTGTGCTTGGAGATAGCGTGTCAAACACTCCTAGGCATTTCAATTATTAGTTAATTGCAGTTGCAATTTGAATAATATGTATTATATTAAATAATCAACAATTTAAAACATGCTATATAACACTGAATAAAATGATTTAGTTTTATGTCTAAATCCAGAAGCAACGTTTATGATTGATAGCAGTTTCCCAGCTAATGGGTTAAACTCAGCGGCCCATAAATATTCGACATTTCTCACTCCCCCATTCCATTTGAGAGGAGCGAAAGAATAGGGTTTTAGTGTAGATAATTGCATTTAATATCGAACGTAATCACCTCATTCAGCGTGTTCGCGGAAGCGATTATTGTTGCAAACACATCTTCCTACTTTATGAAATTAAGTATCTTCTCCCATTTCTCACAATCAGACCTAATTAAATATTAAGAAACATAAAAACAGAAAACGGTTGTAAAAGACCATTAAAACTAGCAAGAAAGTGACCACTTGTTCGGGTTGTTTCTGGAGCAGACAAGGCGGTATCTTATTATGGTCCTAAAATCTATCTGAAATTTTATTACTTTTTATTTTTCTGGTCATTTGGTTTTCCTGTTTTCTTCAGTAAGAGAATTTCTTTTGGTTGCGCCACTCATCCTCCTGACCGCTCCTGCTTCTCGTTTTTTCTTGAGGAGCCTCTTATAAGAGTATTATGTGTAGTACGTAGAGGGTTTGACTGATATAATATAGTGGTCCGGGAGCTTAAACACGATTTTATGACACGAAACATTTTAGTGACTTTTTCCTTGGATAATAATACACGCCGCATACAATGTAAACCCCCTGCCAGCTTGGCTGACTTCCTCATGGACAGGTTCAGCCTGTCCTCTTTCTTGGCATTTTCCTATTTCCGATGAAGGTGTTTCTCCAGTGGTTTGGTCGAGTAACTTGCCAGAGAAAGAGGGGTTCACTTTTTTCAGTTTTAATTAACAGGTCGTAAATGCTTTTATTACTGTGTAAATATTTATAGGAGTGATGGCATTCTGTGTTAGCCGCAATGGTATTCTTCGTGTAATGGTTAATTTATAGTTTAGGACCTTTCTATTGTTGGCCGAATTTTATGATTTTGACCTTGTTTGGTTAGCGGAATTAATGTTCCTTGTCCACATGGGTCCGTCGACCAGTGCAGCCAAAAACGCCACCGCATTAATGTACATGTATTATGAATGATACACTTAATATTGTTTGAAGAAAGTGGTAACTAGGCGTCAAAAAATATTATTAAATTAGGGTTTATATTACTTATGCTATACTTATACGTACAGTTGACCCGTTGGCAACTTGTTAGAAGGTATGCATATACGTACTCAAAAAAGTGAATACACTTTTCCATACAAAATAGTATTTTACGACTTTCCATACAACAGCAACCTATATACAGTTACTCAAAAAAGTATCCGGACAATGGTTAATTTAGAATTGTAATGCGAAAAACATAGATTTGTGAAATAGTAACATAATTTCGTTTTCCACGATAATAATATTTTATAGCAACACTTTCGAATGAGCGAAAAAAAATCATCATTTCGTTTTAGTACAGTTGTTTTTCTGAGAATTTATGTATACATGCTTGTTATGAAAGTCAAAAAAGTATCCGGACAGCGATGAATTCTTGGAAAATGCACAATATTGCAACTGAGTTGTCTTTTGATTTAACATGGTGATTAAACATTGATTAGTAGCGCATTTAATTCTTCTGTGTATACACACGTTTAATAAAGATGGGTCGGAAAACGCGGGAGATTAGTAGTGATGTTAGAAAAGTTATTATTGATCTTTTCAAGGACAATAAACCGATACGAGCGATCGCGGAAATCGTGAAAGTGAATAAATCGACGGTTCATGAAATAATTACACGCTTTAAAAAAACGGGTTTCATCGATAAGAAAGGACGATCAGGCCGTCCACGAAAGTTTAATGACCGAGAAGAAAGATGGATCGTGCGGAAAATGAAAATAAACCCCAAACTAAGTGCAATTAAGTTGAGAGCTCAGGAGGAAAAGAGGTTTGGTAAAGTTACAAGTGTCGAAACAATTAGAAATATTCTTCGAAAGAATAATTTCCACGGTAGAGTTCCCAGAAAAAAGCCCTATATAAGTAAGCGAAATCGGCAAAAAAGGCTACGGTTTGCTATTGCACATATAAATAGGTCTTACGATTTTTGGAAAACCGTTATATTTGCCGACGAAAGCAAATATAACATATTTGGATCAGATGGAAGTAATTTTGTATGGCGGCAGCCAAATACGGAGCTGAATTTGAAAAATTTAAAGTGCACGGTGAAACATGGCGGTGGTTCTCAGTTGGTATGGGGCTGTATGTCAGCAGCGGGAGTTGGCAATTTAAAGTTTATAAATGGGAAATATGACAAATATCAGCATCTCACAGTCCTTAAGGAAAACTTACTTCAAAGCGCAAGGAAAATGCAAATGGAGCATTTTTGTTATTATGAGGACAATGATCCCAAACATAACTCCTACGTTTGTAGACTTTGGCGGCTGTACAATTGCCCAAAAGTGATAGATACTCCGGCGCAAAGTCCGGATCTAAATCCAATAGAGCATTTGTGGGAACATTTGAAAAGAAAAATTCAAAACTGCGAAATTTCAAGTCTAATTACACTTAGAAAAGCTTTGAAGGAAGAGTGGGCGACGATCAGTCCACAATTTTGTGAGAAACTTGTCAAATCGATGCCTAGTTGACTAAGGGAAGTAATAAAAAATCGAGGAGGTCCAACAAGATATTAAATTTTACATTAAAGGGGTAAGTTTCCTTCAAACGCTTTCTGTCCGGATACTTTTTTGACTTTATTTTTTGTAGCGTTCTTAACAGCGGAGCTATTTTTTTTTAAAGCGGAAACTGAGAAATTTTTTTTTTTTTGGAAATTTATTATAAACCAATCAAAGATAAATATAACAAATAATCATTAAGCAAATGTGCCACAATTGTTTATATTTCTTTGAAAATATCTATACAACGGTCATGTCCGGATACTTTTTTGAGTAACTGTATACTGTAAAAGGAAAACATGTCAGTAATATTCTTATACCTTCTGAATGACTTTTAGATATCATTTGATATCTCTTGGAACCTGCGTCTCTTAGAACCTACGCAACTTCAATAAAATCGGTAAAATTATCTGGTAATTTCGCTAGATTTTCATCTAATAAAAAGTAAAATTTTTCGTTTGCTTCTTAAGTGAAAAGTTTTTCCATAATGGGATGGGATATATTAACCATTTTTGAAGCAAAATGGATTATAAATGCACGAAACATAATATTAGTCTTTGATATAATATCGCATCGACGTAAAGAAAGGTGATATTCATCATCATCAACATCGCAACAACCGGTATCTGGTTTAGGCCTGTCTTAATAAGGAACTCCATACACCCCTGTTTTGGCCCGAGGTTCACCAATTCGATATCCCTAAAAGCTGTCTGGCATCCTGACTTACGCCATTGCTCCATCTTAGGCAGGGTCTTCCCTTATAGATTTCCGGGGCTGGATCAACCTCATCTTTACGGGTTAAGTAACCCGCCTTTCGCAACCTATTCAGCCGGATTTTATCCACAACCAGACGGTCATGGTATCACTCATCGATTTCGCCGAATTCTCATGTAGGGGGCCAAAAATCCTTTGCAGGATTCTTCTCTCGAACGTGGCCAAGAGTTCGTAGCTTTTTTTTCTAAGAACCGAAGTCTCCGAGGAATACATAAGGACTGGCAAGATCATAGTCTTGTACAGTAAGAACTTTGACCCTATGGCGAGACGTTTCGAGCGGAACAGTTTTTGTAAGCTGTTTTTGTCTCCTATCTTCATTGTTTTCGTTTGACCAGTGCGATTCGATGTTGTTGGTTCTTTTGGTTTTGGCGCTGACGTTGCTACCATGTAATTCGGCTTGCCTTCATTGATGTGCCGCCCAAGATCTCGCGCCCATCGCCGCCTGCTCGATCTGGGTGAAGGCAGTTTGTACGTCTCGGGTGGTTCTTCCCATGCTGCCGATATCGTCAGCATCGGCCAGTAGTTGGGACTTAAAAAGGATCACACCTCTTGCATTTACCTCAGCATCACGGTTGACTTTCTCCAAGGCCAGGTTAAAGAGGACGCATGATAGAGCATCCCCCTGTCGTAACCCGTTGTTTATGTCGAATGGTCTTGAGAGTGATCCTGCTGCTTTTATCTGGCCTCGCACTTTGATCAGGGTCAGCCTAGTCAGTCTTATTAGTTTCGTCGTGATACCGAATTCTCTCATGGCCGTATACAGTTTTACCCTGGCTATGCTATCATAGGCGGCTTTAAAGTCGATGAATAGATGGTGCAACTGATGTCCATATTCCAACAGTTTTTTCATCGCTTGCCTCACAGAGAAAATCTGATCTGTTGCTGGTTTGCCTGGAGTGAAACTTCTTTGATATAGACCAATGATGTTGTGGGCGTATTGGGCTATCCGGCCTAGCAAGATAGAGGAGCATATCTTATAGATGGTACTCAGTAGCGTGATACTTCTATAATTGCTGTACTGTGTGATATTTCCCTTTTTATATATGAGACAGATAATGCCTTTTTGTCAGCCGTCAGGCATTGATTCACTATCCCACACCTTGAGCGCAAGTTGATGAACCACTTGGTGTAATTGGTCACTTTCATATATAACCAATTCGTTTGTAATTCCGTTGGCTCCTGGCAACTTATGGTTTTTAAGCCGATGAATTGCATGGACTGTTTCTTTTATACCTGGTGCTGGCAGTATTTGTCCATCGTCTTCAGTTGGCGGGACCTCTAAGTTGCCGATGTTCTGGTTGTTCAGGAGTTCGTCAGAGTACTCAACCCATCGCTCCTCTTTGTCTCGAGGTGTGTAAGGCTTCATCTTGCTGACTTGTTGGTAAAACGCGTCTAGTGCGGTTGTTCACAGACTTGTTGGTTCTCCCAGGCTGCCTTTTTTCGTCTTTGTAGTCGCTTCTCCGCTCGACGGAGTTCGTGATAAGTCTCAGCGCGTGCCCACATTCTTTGAGAATGTAACATTGCTCGGTATGCAGCATTCTTCCGTTCCGCTGCTAGCTTACGTTCATCGTCAAACCAGCCGTTCCGACTTTTCTTGAGGCTGGTGGTATCTTCGTGGCCGTATGAATGATAATGCTCTTCAGGTGGTTGTGAAGATGATTTGTTGATGCTTCATCTCCAGGATCTTTGTTGGCTGTGGTTTATGCAGCATTCATTTCGCCCTTATAAGTGTTACGGAGGGCTGTGTTGTGAATGGCTTCAGTATCCACTCTCACCTGATTGTCGGAGGGGATTCTAGGTGGTGTTTGAGCTCGGAGCACCATGCTAACGAGATAGTGGTCCGAGTCTATATTGGCTCCCTATATGTTCTGACATTCATCAAGGCTGAGAGGTGGCGGCGTTCAATCAGCACGTGATCAATTTGGTTGAAAGTGGTCCCGACTGGAGAGGCAGACGTATGTTTGTGGACCGCTTTCCGTTCAAACCAGGTACTTCCAACAATCATTTCGTGCTGTGCTGCTAACTGAGTAATTCGCAGTCCGTTATCATTGGTATCTCTATGTAAGTTATGGGAGCCAACGTATCGGCTGAATACGGGTTCCGTCCCTACTTGACTGATGAAATCTCCAAATATGATTTTTATATCATACTTGGGACAGGCTTCGAGGGTTCGTTCTACTGCCTCGTAGAAGGTATCCTTCTCCGACTCTACAGTGTCCTCTGTAGGGGCGTGAACGTTAATGAGGCTTATATTTCTAAGCTTGCCTCGCAAACGCAGAGTGCATAGCAGTTCGCTTATATTTTCAAAGCCGATTATAACAGGTTTCATTTTTTGGCTGACTAGGAAACCTACTCTGAGCACATGGTTTACTGGATGGCCACTCTAATATATGGTGTAGCGGCTCTTCTCCAAGAAACCGGTCCCTGTCCATTGCATATCTTGCAACGCTGTCAAATCAGTCTTATATTGGGACTGGGTATTATCAGCCCTACCCAACTCCCTACCTGGAGGACCAGTTGGCACATTTGGTCCCGTTTTTAGGCGCGGAAGACTCGCCTTCAGCCTTCTCCGTCCGCAGCTTTTCGTTAAGGAAGAGCTCCCAGCGATAACCACGTGGAGGTGGAAATAAGGTTTGGTAGTAGAGCTGTTGGTATTGGTTCAGCAGACGTTTCCCAGGTTTTATGCTCCATCGTGGGTACCAATCCACGTTTCGCCCTGGGACCAATACTATCCTTTGACCACCAACTTCTTAGGGGTAAGGTAGGTAATCCCCGCAGTGAGGAACGGTGGAAACTCCTACGGCCGACTCATGACCTTATTTATGCTGTGTGCCAACCGACCATGTATACTGGTGAAGTTTTTATACCAGAAGCTCTGCACCCGATCCAGCCCAGGGCGTCTCCAGTTCTTCGTGTTGTTTATGGCTCGTCAAACTTCTTCTTCGGTAACATCCGCAAAATTCACGCCAGGCGTATTTGCATGGCGGGTGCCCCAGTATGCTGGGCGGGTAACCCCCAAAGTCCACCTCAATATTCTTTAGCTTCCATCACCCAAAATTATACCATCTGGACGCTCTGTTGGGAATCTTTGGGTGATCTGAAAAACTCTACTGGTTTTTCGCGTACATTGCATTCTGGACACGTCTGGAATGGCTTTCGGCATATCGTCGTAACCGGCTGCATATGACAGAAAATTTCTGCTTTAGTTTGTCCAGAATTTCAACTACGGGTGTTTCACTGGGGATGGCATAGTTCCTGTAAACCCTCTGCACTTTATTCTTTACCCGTCTGCTAGCATTGCCAGAGCTGATTTGAATCAGCCTAACAATGTCCTGCCTTTGTGAATCCCGCCGACATTTCAGACGAATTTTCCATGGTGGATTTCTTCTGTCACTCAAACCAGTAACATGAAAGCGAATCTTCTGACCGTGCAATCTGACAAATGATTGTAGTTGCAGCAGCGACATATCAGCACACAATCGAGATGTAATTTCATCATGGATTTGGGATAGAATTCTCGGAGTTGCTGGAGATGCATAGAGCCTGTGAATACCGGGTCTATGCGAACGATTCATTTCCGACAATTCTATACACGCTCTTTGGAATTCGTCTCGAACTTCAGCGGAGACCTCAGCTGGACGGTGGAGAAGAGTGCTTCGACGAGTACTAAAACTGTTGCCTGCAGTGCGGCGTGATCTTGTTGGTGTCGCCGCCTCTGCCCCCATCGGTTATTGGTCACCACTTTCCGCGATAACCTCAACTCGAACAAACTTCCTGATGATGGCCGGGATTGTGTCGCTGTGAGTTGTAGAGCGGTACTGGCGTGGTACGTGGGCGAATTGCGAGAAACGCTCGACGAATCTCTGGTGCAACAAGGGGCGGTAAGATGTCATAACCGCCCGCCGTTATTTCGTAGTTGGAGCGGATGAAGAAGAGGTTGATTTCCTCAGTCTACTTCATCCGCAGCCTACGCGAATCCACTGAAATCGTCGCCACATATTGTGGCGAAACAGTTGCTACAGGCAGAGCAATACTCCTGGTCGTCGTGGGCAGCCATTCAGACTGAAGCTATCCATCCCTTCTCCTTTGACAACCGGGCTTGCGACCGGCTACGGCGAAGTTATTATTATTATTATTTTCCTTTTTAAGGTTTTATGTAAAACAAAACCCGGTTGTCCTTCTGTCTGTCTGTCACACGCATTTTGCTCGGAAACGGTTATAACGATTGGTACCAAATTTGGTGGAAAGTTGGGAACTGTGAACACTCATGCGTACATTGAGTTACATTATTCTACGTTGAATTTAAGAAGAGGCCCTGTACATGCAAAGGGTGGTGTAAATTTATTCTTCACCAAATAGAGTCGTATGGAATGTCAAATGAAAAGTCTCGGTTAGTACTTTCCGAAGTTGGTCTTAGTTTTGGAATGGATGTTGGAAAGGTGGGGAGAGCGGGGTGTCGAAATTGATCATTGCTTTCATGGACCCATTCTCAGAAAACCCAAAACAAAACGCAAAATTTTGCAGTAATGTAGCCTACATAAGAGTAGAGAGTATGGTCCTATCAAGTTTGGTGGAAATCGCAATATTACTAGGAATTCAGCCAATTCAAGGCGTTGAATGTCAGTATCACACGCAAATGGATATTCTCATATTGGACAAATGTCCACTCAAATGTTTTTATAAAAAAAATACACAAAGCCTTTCATACTTGAAGCGCCCAGCTTCCGATTTCTCGACTTGTTATTTCACGTCCTTCGATAACTATTTAAAAATATGTAGAGTTATCAACGTTCTGAATGTTGTCTTCACCAATTGTGATATTGTGTGTAGCTGGCATCTGTTTCCCAGTTTGAGTCACAATCTTGGTTTTTTGTTCATTGACCTGTACTCCTACCTCCTTCACTGTATCGTCGATCTTCTCGGCAACGAGAAGAAATTGCCATTAGATATTGATGCAATCGACGTACGCCACCACTTGCGTGTACTTAAAGAGCAACACACCTGTCATGGCTGCCTCTATGAGACCAACTATTTTTACTAGGATGCCAATAACTGCAGGCAGTACGTTGCGATCTCTACTGTCGTACGCGCATTTGAAGTCAACGAATATTTGGTAGACATCAACTTTTGGTTGGTTTACTTTTGAGCGTCTATCACTGAAGTCGCTCTGGTACTTCCAGATTACTTTTTCCGTGTAGGACTTTACCCTGTTTTCCAGAATTTTGTTGAATGGCTTGTCAGCCAAACAAAGTAGTGAAATCCCTTTGTAATATTCACAAAAGAAGCTTTTACACTGTTCTGTCGGAATTTCTCCCTCCTTTAATTTTTGCTGGATAAGTATGTTTCATATAATCATTGTTACCTGAGCCTTATTTGCAATGGTTGCAATAATGTCCTATGGGATTAGTGGGTCGAACCCAGTATCACTGTCCTCCGCTTGCGGAATTTCCAACTCACTCGCTGGCATTGTTTCGCAGGGGTAAGGAAGTTGGCCAAAGTGCCTACATGTAGCCACTTTAATTGGGACTGAGTATTAATTTTCATTGCTGCCTCGCAAGCTTGTTTTCTTTATTAAATGCAAAATTGTCACAAACTTAATGTCTCCATTCTGAATATACGCGGCACATTCTAGACAATGTTTACGCCCTGGCTTATGGTAATCAAATCTGTTCCTACTAGACCAAATACTAGAATCGAGGAATAGAAGTTTTGAATCGTGGACAATTTTGTTTATCTTGTTAAGAGACCATGAACGGACTCAAACAAAACAAAAGGATTTTGTTCGCCTATGAAACCTTCTTCTGATTCCTTCCAATATTAGAATCGAAGTGCATTCACAAAGAATAGTGTCTGTATTATTCTAGAGCCAATACCAGTGAGTGAAGCATTTTCTTCTACTTAAAACAGTTTACGGTTCAGGGTTGATTCACTTGAGTTGATATGTTGACTGTAGCAAATGCCTCAACACTGTAGATTAACTGAATTCCTAAAATATCTTCCTTCTGAATTTCACTTCCCACTAAATATGCAGTTGCCCCGCCCTACGTTTAATGCTTATCGTTATCAGAACATACACTCATCATCAGTGTAAAATGCTAAACACCGAATATTTCACCCCTCCTACATTATAACGCGACCACCATTAAAATTTCTCATATCCAACTTATCTATATGCATACATACTGGCAATTCGTGTTCTAATGTTGTACAACATAAGGAAAATGGATAGTTTGGTCACGTAAACTCGTCCATATAAAAACCCATATGAAAGGAAGCCGACCGAAACAAGTCTTCCTGGCCCACCTACCATCCATAAGTTGTTAGTTGGACGTCGACTTCCATCATTCCGCCACCCTATTTCGTTTCCTTCGATATAATTCATGATACGCTCCAGCGGTTTTCGTTGGAATCCTTTTAACATATCATATCCTTGTTTCGCTCAACCTAAACGGAATCTAGATTATCCTCCCACCGCACTGCGGTGTACTTCAGAGAGGTAAATCTAGAGTGCAGTCTAGTTGCCATACTTTGCTGAGCACTATATATAGATATGAACTATCTGAGGGTGAACTATGAAGGCGTTTACCTGCCTCAGATGATTGAGGAGGTGGCGGTTGAAGAAGCTTTTGTAACTCGTTCGGTATTAGTCATTTTTGCCTGAGTAGACTTCTTCACTTAGGAGGCGAAGGAACTCCAGAAAATCAGGACTGATAGCGACAATCGGAAATTATGCAATTCGGTTATAAAGAATTGCAACAAAATTTACAGCGATACATCCCTTAAGCGGCACAAATCATAATATTCCATTAAATATGGAAGAGACTACAAAATTTAATGTTAAATTCAATAAAATAAAAAAAACACGTAACCCTAAAATTATTTACATAAATGTGTAAATATCTCCTTGAATTAGTAGATTTTATTTTTGGTTCGAAAATCACTTTCCATTTCGAGATTCCTTACTCAGATCCGACTTGATTCAGCTGCATATTCCCATCAGGAGTCATTTCAGAAATGAACTCACAGTACCTCATTCGATTTGCCTGCTCAGCAGGTGCCCCCACTTAGAGCAGGATATCTTCGCTCCATTTCCTTCTTTTTTTATTTTACATCATTTCATTCCGATTTTTAATATACTCCAGACGAACACATTGAATGGGGGTTATAATTTTATTGTGTTAGCATCCTGGGAATGCTAACTTAGCGTAAATGCAACACGTTATCTGAAAAGTACCCACATTTTGTTTACGCATACAATGTCTCCTCTGACAAAATAATGAAAGCATAATAAAAGTAAGAACAGAGCGTATCAATTCTAAACATAAAATTAAGGTCCCACATGTGATTATCCGATACCAAAAGCCACGCGCTGCAGGTGCTTTTCAAAGAAACTACTTAACAGGTTGGTCCATCTTGAGACTGTTTACGTTTGAGTTTTTGAAAGTGTATCATTGAAAGTGATGCACACCTTTCCACTTATAGTGCAACTATCTGTTAATGACTCAGATCAAAGATGAGGGTGAAATGGAGAACGATAATGTGTTAATGTTTTAATGAAGAGCGCTAATTAGCAATATTTTGTGTATCAGTAGCAGAGTATCTTATTTATATTTAAATTGTTTTAATGAGAATAATTTCAGATGAATTTCTGTACTTTCTGTCAGAAATAAAGAAATATGACATAAAAAACAAGAAAGATGCCACAGTAAATTCAGCGGACACCAGGTGATACGTTAAATTGACGATACGCTATACGTTCGAATATCCCAACACGAAGATGGAAAATCACCTATTCAGATCTGGATCACATTAATAAATCTTGCCGAAAAGAATTTTCCAAAGCTCCTAGATACCAAGCTAACATTAATTCTCCGGGAGTGTTCTCAATAAATGCCCCCTTCGCCTAGTCATCCACTATAGCCTTGAGTTTTAGCCGATTATAAAAGACAACGAACGATGCCTCGCGGTAATGGAAACGAAAATATTATGTTGGACCAGTGCCGTAACACGCCTTGATCATATACGAAATAAGGATGTCTACCATCGATATTGGATTGCACCGATCGTGGAAAAATTGCGAGAGTCTTCGATGGTATGGTCACGTAACTCATGCTAACGAGAATTCGAACGTCGAAGTCGATGGGCTTGATGCGTTGAATGATGATTTGAAAGCCTCGCGACTGCATCCCGATCAGACTTTTGACAGACTAAAAAGGGCCGGTGAAGGCGAGCCGACCCCACTTTTGACTGAACAAAGGATGAAGATGGTGGTCAAAGGGTAGTATAGGTCCCAGGGCGAAACGTGGATTGGTACCCACGATGGAGCATAAAACCTGGGAAATGCCTGCTGAACCAACACCAACAGCTCTACTACCAAACCCTATCTCCACCTCCACGTGGTGACCGCTGGGAGCTCTTTCTTAACGAAAAGCTGCAGACGGAGAAGGATGAAGGCGAGTCTCCCGCGCCTAAAAACGGGACAAATTGTACCAACTGGTCCTTCAGGTTGGGGGTTGGGTAGGGCTGGCAACCCTACACGGAAAACAACTCGTTACGAAGCCACAACAGGAGCCCCGAACAGGACGGATTTTAAAACCACGGACCCGGCAACGAACACGGAATAAAGATTTACGCATTTTCTCATGGAACGTGCGCTCCCTGTACAGAGATGAAGCTGACCAGCAGCTAGCCGATACCCTGTCCCAATATAGGGCTGATATAACAGCTTTGCAAGAGATGCGATGGACAGGGACCGGTTTCCTGGAGAAGAGCCACTACACCATATATTATAGCGGTCATCCAGTAAACCATGTGCTCGGAGTAGGTTTCTTAGTCAGCCAAAAAATGAAACCTGCTGTTATCGGCTTTGAAAATATAAGCGAACGGCTAAGCACTCTGCGCTTACAAGGCAAGTTTAGAAATATAAGCCTCATAAACGTTCAAGCCCCTACAGAGGAGACTGCAGAGTCGGAGAAGGATACCTTCTACGAGGCAGTAGAACGAACCCTCGAAGCCTGTCCCAGATATGATATCAAAATCATACTTGGGGATTTTAACAGCCAAGTAGGGAAGGAGCCCGTATACAGGCGACAAATTGGCTCCCATAGCTTACACGAAAAAACAAATGATAACGGACTGCGGACTATTCAATTAGCAGGGTCACACGAAATTGTTGTTGGAAGTACCTGGTTTGCGCGGAAAGCGGTCCACAAACATACGTGGGCCTCTCCAGACGGGACCACTTTCAACCAAATTGACCACGTGTTGATCGAACGCCGCCACCTCTCAGCCTTGATGAATGTCAGAACATATAGGGGGGCCAATATAGACTCGGATCACTATCTCGTTGGCATGGTGCTCCGAGCTCGAATAACAATACCACCTAGAATCCCCTCTGACAATCAGGTGAGAGTGAACACTGAAGCCATCCACAACACAACCCTCCGCGACACCTATAAGAGTGAAATGGATGCCGCAATAACCGCAGTCAACAGAGGACCTGGAGATGAAGCATCAACAAATGATCTTCACAATCACCTGAAGAACGTTATCATGGAAACGGCCACAAACATACTTGGCCCCAGCCGCAACAGGAGTCGGAACGGCTGGTTTGCCGATGAATGTAAGCTAGCAACGGAACGGAACAATGCCGCATACCGAGTAATGTTGCATTCTCAAAGAACGCGGGCACGCGCAGAGACTTAACACGAACTCCGACGAGTGGAGAAGCGACTTCACAGACGGAAAAAGGAAGCCTGGGAGAACCAACAAGTCTATGAACTAGAAAAGTACAGGGAGCAACCGCACCAGGCGCGGAAGTTTTACCAACAAGTCAGCAGGATGAAGCCTTATACATCTCGATGCTCATCCTGCCGAGACAAAGAGGGAAATCTGATTTCCGACAGAATGGGCATATTAGAGCGATGGGTTGAGTACCTTGATGAGCTACTGAACAACCAGAGCATCGGCGAGTTGGAGGTCCCGCCAACTGAAGACGACGGACAAATACTCCCACCACCAAGTTTAGGAGAAACAGTCCGTGCAATTCATCGCCTAAAAAATCATAAGTCGCCAGTAGCCGATGGAATTACAGCCGAATTAGTTAAATATGGAGGCGACCAGTTACACCAAGTGGTTCATCAACTTGTGCTCGAGGTATGGGACAGCGAATCAATGCCTGACGATTGGCAACGAGGCATTATCTGTCTCATACATAAAAAGGGAGATATCACACAGTGCAGCAATTATAGAGGTATCACGTTGCTGAGTACCATCTATAAGATATTCTCCACTATCTTACTAGGCCGGATAGCCCCATACGCCCAGAACATCATTGGTCCATATGATTTTCTCTCTGCGGCAAGCGATGGAAAAACTGTTGGAATATGGACAACAGTTGCACCATCTGTTCATCGACTTTAAAGCCGCCTATGATAGCATAGCCAGGGTAAAACTGTACACGGCCTTGAGAGAATTCGGTATCCCAATGAAATTAATAAGACTGACTAGGCTGGCCCTGACCAATGTGTGAGGCCAGATAAAAGCAGCAGGATCACTCTCAAGACCATTCGACATCAACAACGGTCTACGACAAGGGGATGCGCTATCATGCGTCCTCTTTAACCTGGCCCTCGAGAAAGTGATCCGTGATGCCGAGGTAAATGCAAGAGGTACGATCCTCTTCAAGTCCACCCAACTACTGGCCTATGCTGATGATATCGACATCATGGGACGAACGACCCGAGATGTACAAACTGCCTTCATCCAGATCGAGCAGGCGGCGCGAGATCTTGGGCTGCACATCAATGAAGGCAAGACAAAATATATGGTGGCAACGTCAGCACCGAAGACGAATCAACCAACAACATCAAACCGCACTGGTCAAACACAAACACGAACAAGAATAAGGATAGGAGAATACAACTTTGAGACCGTTGACAATTTCTCCTATCTAGGGTCGAAAATCACAACCGATAACAACTACGATGATGAAATCCGCGCACGGTTGTTGTCAGCCAACAGAGCCTATTTCAGCTTACAAAGACTGTTCCGCTCGAAACGTCTCACCATAGGGTCAAAGCTCTTACTCTACAAGACTATGATCTTGCCAGTCCTCATGTATTCCTCGGAAACTTGGGTTCTTAGCAAGAAAAATTGCGAACTCTTGGCCGCGTTCGAGAGAAGAATCCTCCGAAGAATTTTTGGCCCCCTACATGAGGATGGACGATTCCGTAGCCTACACAATGACGAAATCTATGAGCGATACCATGACCGTCCGGTTGTGGATAAAATCCGGCTCAATAGGTTACGGTGGGCGGATCACTTAATCCGTATGGATGAGGATGATCCCGCCCGGAAAGTCTATAAGGGCAATATCTATGGTAGAAAAAGCAGACGAGGCAGACCCTGCCTAAGATGGAGCGATGGCGTGGGTCAGGACGCCAGACAGCTTTTAGGGATATCGAATTGGTGGACCTCGGCGCAAAACCGGGATGTCTGGAGTTCCTTATTAAGGGAGGCCTAGACCGGATACCGGTTGTTGCGCCGTTGATAATGATGAAAGGATGAAGAAAAAGAAAAAGATTTTCAGGAATTTTTCATCAATTGGCATGCGGGTTATATTTGCATGATATTGATTGACTTTGAAAAGCCATGTCTTTAATAATATGGATATGGTATGTCAAGTATCAAATATAATGTCCCTGGAAAATTTGGATCAAATTATTCCAACCAAATTATTCCAATAAAATGTGTGCTCTCTGTATGAATATACTACATCCTGCATTTGATGGAGAATCGTATTACACATCCATATATCTATCAATCTCTAATACAGTAAAATGTAGCACGTATTAAGAGTTTTTGGGGCCTTAAATATCTGACAGGGCGGGGGCACAACAAAATCGCTCGTCGCAGTGGCGTTCAGGTTTCAGCTCGTCGAATTGAATGCTTCTAGGCTACTAAAAGGGATAAAAATGTGTGAGCCAGCAACTAATTAATTTCAAAGCTTCACTGTTACCGAAACGTCAACGACGTCTCAGATACAAACTGACCTCATGGCTATCGAAAACGGACTATGATTGGTTTTTGGAATGAATCTCGCTCAGAAATGTGATGGAAAAACACGGCCTTGGTGACCGTAATGATAATGACGGGAGGTTTGTGGACTTCTTCTGCTGCCATTAACTCGTCATTGGTGGCACATTGCTTAAGCACAGAGCTTACCATAAGGTCAGTTGGGTTTCAACTGACTGCACGAGTAAAAAGTAAAAGATTTAGTAGTTTTTCCCTGGATGTGCGTACCAAGAAAGGGGCTGACATCAGCCTCGAAAGGAATCGTCATCTGCATTTACGTTCGCTTGCGTGTTGCGTTCACTCCACTTCGCGCAGTTTTGCAAAGCTGCAACCTCCCCGAGGTCAATATCAACCGCTTTTATGATCCAGCTAGCGTTAGTCACTGGGAAAGCTATCTTGCTGATTGGATGGTAGAAAAACTGAGTGAGCAGATCTGCTACTTTCACTTAATCGAAAATCCTGCGAATCCGAAACCTTCCCCAGAGAATGAAAGAAGGGGTTGATCGTTAAGAATCCGCCTGTTTGAGTGTGGTAAGTGGAGCGATATCTGCGTGCTCCCTGGCATCGCAAAGATAATAGCTAAAATTATCATCGAACGCAACAAAGAACATCTCGAAAGCTTGATTGACAGAGAACAGGCTAGTTTTGGTCTGGCTCCCCTTACATTGACAACATCATCGCCACCGGGTTTCTGCATTTAGTCTGATTTTGTGATGTCCTCTTGTGACGCAATCTACAACGATGAGGAATGAAGTCACTTTTGGTGGTGACCCAGTGCTCATCAATATTCTTGAGCGGGTTGTTCAAGGTTACTTTCCTCAGCTCAGCATAAAAGGTTGACACTCAAATTCAGAACAATATTGTGAATGTAGCTACTGAACACGATGTGGTCGATCTAATTAGATGTTCGTTGTCAGTCAATCGAAGCCCTTTCTGGCAATCACTGCTTTTGAATAGTATGGCCCTTTGACGAAGCGGTGAAAGTTCTACCGTTTTTTTACTCTCAGCAAGGCCATGCCTCCCCACTTTATGTTTAAGGAAATTATTTCGGAGCCCATCTTCACATTAAAATCACCCATAACAATGTCACTTTTAAGAAAGGCCTCCTGGGCTGCGATAGCTGATCACAAAAATCATTTTTTTTTTATCTACATTTAAAACCTCCGTTGGTGCGTGCCACTGAACAATTGTGATTCTCCTTAACCGAACCGGAATCTTGTAGTTGGAATGTTATCAAAAAAAAAAGCTAATCAGATTCGGACTACTATTCCGCAAGAAGAGAAGAAGGTCTCCCGTAGTCCCATCATCTCGAACGGGCATTTTGGGGTCATTGATACCGCTGTTGAATGCCAGAAACCAGGAGGGGGGGAGGTGTCAGAAAGTCCAAATTAAAGGTGAATTGAATCGGAAAATTAGAATAGGAAAATTACCATTATTTCTATCTGTGTTACATAAGATCAAGGTTCCCGAATATACCCCATCTATATATTTCATCAAATAAAGTAGTATGTTATTAATATTATTTATTATTTGACTTTTTTAACGTAGAAAATTGGACGGTTCCCTTCTTATCTGTTTAAAAATATCCATCTCGATGTGCTTCTTCGGACCAGTGTCGACATCTTTCTTTTTTGACCAAATGACGTAAAACTTACCCGTATCCGATACCAAGAAGACTCAGAAACACTTCGGCAATATGGAGATTTCTGCGTCCCTCTGTTTTAGATGTTCGGCGCTTCTGATTTTGTGTTTTTTGGCGTATCCAAAATTTATTTTGGTTGACCTTGGACTCATTGAGGATTGCACGAACTTTCGGAACTTTCCCCTTGGCAATGGACTTCCAGTGGTCGATGTCCCTCGCTTGCCACTCATAGATGAGGATCAGTTTGTCATGTGTTTGCTCATCGAACGCGACACAGACCTGGAGTTTTCCAGCTCCATGCTCGCATTCCAACTAAAAATATGTCTTTTCATTTCCAATGAATCTTCCCTCTTCTTCTGTAACTTTTGGCAAATTTTCCTAATAGTTTTGGATTCTAGATTCATCCTCGTATGGGTCGAAGCATGAAGCTTTTGTATATGATGTAATGGGGACTGAAGTGCCGAAAGACCGTTCCAACATTTCTAAGCCTTACTAGCGCTGAGGTATACACATTCCAGTAGACAAGAGAATTCAGTCTGCCTATCCTACTAGCGGGTCTGCACAATCAACTTTCATCACTTTTAGGATATATTTGCCTTCGTGTTGGATCTTAGTCAACCCGGTAGCCACTTTGGCCATCCACAACGGAGACTTTCATTGTTAACCCGCTATAGGATTTTCGGACTGGTATATGTGTTATGTTCACCTGAGTGATCTCCGAAGCACAATCTGCATTCTTTATCTCAGGAAGTGTCATACTATGCTAGTCCAGCCACTCTCCGACTTTTTAAAAAGAAATGAGGGGCCCTTGAAGAAATGAAGGGAATTCGATTTTCAAGTTGATGATTGGTTTGGTACGCCGCTGACTTTTCTCTTGGAAGTTTGGCTACACTCAATGTGCACTTCTGCTAACTAAATTATAGTAAAATACTATTATTAACTTCCTTTTTTGAACAGATACGGGTATAGTGAGAACTTCGGAGTCAAAGCATCGTATAGTAGCTACTTCGCGATTTTTTTCAGAATTTTCTGGTGGGTAGATCAAAGAAATTGCCACTTTCCAACCACCGCCCTCCCTCTTTTTGCATTAAATTCATTCACTCATTTGATATCCCACAAGACTATATTTGGTGAAAAAAAATCTTACACCCCCTTTAAGTTGCAAGGATGAGATGCAACTCACTGTATAAGTGGGCGTTCACAGTTCCCATCTTGCCACCAAATTTGTTGTCGATCGGTATAACCGTTTCTGAGCAAAGTGAGTGTGACAGACACACAGTAAAGCGATTTTAATAAGGTTTTGCTTTACACTAGGTTCCCGGCTGTTCGTTTTTTTGCATTTCAGATTTGAAAGCGGCCCCAAGCATTGGCTAAATTGACCTCACGTTTGACGCCAATTGTAATGACTTATGAGATTGATGGTGGTCAGAAGATAATCGGGGTTGCTCAAGGTCCTTATGGTCAACTTTGAACGCGAACAACTAGAGTAATTATTCCAAAAAGGTAATACTATACCGAAATCGTGCTATAGTATACGAATTGGTCGACGCCTTCGATGCTCTGCCCATTAAGAGTACGATGACCCGTCAAACTGAGAACCTTGGATTTGTTGGTTTTTAGTCTCCCTACCTGCCTTTTCAAATTTAGAGCTATTTTGACTCAGTAGGAGAGCAAGCAAATGTCATCGGCATAGTCGAGGTGTTTAAGGGAAGAGGTCATCGTGCAATTCTGTATATCCTCCGGACAAAGCAGCATGAAGAACGGGGGAGATAACACAAAGAAATAATATTGGGAGAAGCTGCAACCCTGGGGGCTCCGCTCTGAAACGCAAATTTCTCTAAAATTTTCCCTCTGTACAGCACGTAACATTTTGCACATCTTACGTTGCTCTGATAATAGCTATTAGTTTCTCCAAGCTAGATGATAGCTCCCTTTTCACCTCTTCAGTTGAACATCATCGGATGAGAGGTCGATCGTTCACTGATGCGGTATACTATACACTTCTGAAATCGTTGTGTTCTATGGAATTTTACACTTCCTTGAAAAGCGTAATAACAAATTCCCTTTTCTTACTTACCACACTACGCTAAACTTCCCAGGATTGCGCTCAGTATCGTAGTTCGAGTCAGTCACACCCGCCACCACTCGCAGCGGTCAATAGAGTTTTCAAACACCAATTCTCAGCGATATTGTCAGACGGGTTACTCAGTATATCTCCCTCCTAATCATCAAGACACCTCTCCCACTGTCGAGCGAAAGGTGGATGATACAAGCGGTCGATGTTAAACTTTGGGGGGTCGCATTTATCCAACCCTGTGAGAAGTGGCACGCGTAATACGCAAGTGAACGTAAGTGACAATCAGATAGTGATCCCTTTCGAGGCCAATGTCAGCGCCTCACTTATTGATACTATCTACTGCTAATCACAAAGTGGTCAATCTGATTGGTCGTACAGTTCTGATCAGTTGAAACCCAACTGATCTTATAGTAAACTCTGTGCTCGGATTATGTGCCACCAATGACAAGGCAGTGGAAACTGAAAAAATCCACAAACCTATGGTCATCATCGTTACCGTGGCCAAAACCGTGTTTTCCCTTTGATATATCTGAGCATAGTGTGGTCTGAGACCACCCATGGCATTCAGATCACCCAGAACCATCACAAAGTAGCCTTTAGAAAGCCTTTTCTGAAGTTCGTGCATTTGCTGATCTTTTTCCACTTTATAGAAAGTCGCCGTTAGTGCATAACACTGCGCAATTGTGATGCTCATTAACTTTGACCGGAATCTTGCAGTCAGAAATCTGTGAGAAACCGGCTCCCGGCCGTCAAAAATAACTCGACACTGATTTACGTCTGCTTCCACTTGGTTTTCTAGAGCACAAATTGACATTGCCCTAAGTGTGGCAAGGGAGAAGGAAATACTCTCTAGAGTCGCACCATCTTACTTCGCTTAGACCCAGCATGTCCAGCTTATATTGTTGGAATTTTCGCTCGAGTCCGAGAAAGTGACCATTCTGGGACCCTCGATACCGTTGTTGAGAAACGCCACACATTCCAAAATCTAATCATTGTCCGTTTTTGATGGCCAAAGGTTGAGTTCATGAGGTCAGTCCTTATTTCAGGCGTTTTTAATGTTTCGGTAGCAATATAGTTTCGAAATTCGCAGATTGCTACCCACAAATTTCTATAGGATAGGATATGAAATAGATTTAGGATAGTTTCGAGTGCTGCAATTGCGATTTCGGTAATACTAAGGCAATTGAACCTTTGGACCATACACTGTATCCGCAAAATTGACGGTAATTATTACGACAGGTCATACGTGAAGGCTTGAGGAAAGATCTTCGTGTCCTCCAGAGACCAAAGTAAGGCGTCCGTTACCAAGAGCCATAACCAGGGAGAGACAACTCCCACTGCCCATAAGCCATCCTACGTCAATAGATTTGTGAACCTTTCACCGTTCGAGCATATGAAGAACTCAGGTGATTAACCGCGAAATGTGCCCAAGAGGAAACGCTGTTTAAATAAGAAAAACTAATAATCAGGCAATAACCGCCGCAACTAACAAAGTGGCGAATTGACGAATTCCGGTGTAGCTGCACTTGCAAGTATCAGCAACACGACATCCAGCGCATCTATATATGCATTACTCAATTTTCAGTGTTTGAATCTATATATGTATATTCAGAGTTCAGTTTAGATCTATGGTGAAATAACAGACGTGAAAAGCACAGCACATGGTGTATTGGGAGCGCTGAATCCAGTTTTTCGAATACCTTCTGATTCTCAGATCTCATACATCTGTTTGGCAACCAAAATGATCCTCAAACTTAGAGGAAACTAGGACCAATCAGAAGAATGCGAGGCATCTGTTCCACACAAGCAAGTAAAAACAACCAATTGGATGATCAGTAGCATTGGCTAATGTTCCTATCGAAAGGAAGAGAGGAAATTTTCCACAAGGATTAGTCGCAGAGCTAGATAGACCAAACTTATCCTATCAGAGCCAAGCAGATATACTGCAAAGTTTATCCCGCCGAAAAGTAGGAAGACTCGCGTAAATATTATAGGCATTCTAACTGACCTATGACCTGAATATGTTCAGATTAGAAACTCTATAAGATGATAAATATACATACATACGAAGAAGAGATAGGGAAAAAAGTGATGATAATATATATAAATATCGATGCTTATGTGATACCACATTGCAACACATCACCAAACATCACTGTTCTTCCTAATATTAGTAGCGATAACAATTGTCGAGTGCCAATGATTAATATCGCTTGCGAATCTGTTAGTATTATCATCCCCTATTCTCTTGGTGTGAAAAAATGATTGCGGGTTTCCATGCCATAACTTCTGTCTATGGGGATTTTTGACAACGCTCAGCAAAGCAATAGAAAATGCATATACGCACTTTTAAGTGATAAGTAAAGCTTGTTCGCAAGTGAAAACGTCTTACTGTTAGATATGGATTTTTTTACATTTTTTCTTCTCTTCAATGAAAGGTTCATTCTTCGATCAGTCTACTTGGCTCTGTCGTATATTGTACTCTATAGATGTGATAAATGTAGGACGAATATTACCCTAGCGTTAAGCAAAACTTAATAATACCGGCTGTCGGGTGTGATATGTGATATTGGTGATATAACATCACATCGCCGGTTATGGTAAGGAAAGGTAATCTTTGTGATATCACTTTCTAATAACACTTTCCTCCAAAAGTAATGTGATATCACATTACCTACTAAGGTGATGTTTCACGCAACATCAGTATGGAGTTCTTTCCAAATATTCTAAACTATTCCTGATACATAGTTACGAGCGTTCCTGCTAAGTAACTCAGGCAAGGTATATATAAAGCAGACGGCTATCAAACTTTTTACCTATCGTGATAAGCACATCTTTTGTATTCATCCATCTTTTTCAAAGGATTGTCATTGTCAACTTATATAAGCAATGAAATTCGATGCTTTATTACCTATTTCCCAACGTCACAAATGGTATTCGTATTGCAAATGTTAACTTGATCCTAAATCTCAACTAAGAAACTGATTTCCACTTGTTTGCATACAAATTTGTATGTTCACGAATACACACACTGAGAATGTTATGTATATGGTAGGTATAAGTTTGCAGGTAACAGAAGTTACATATCACCAGCATATTAGCCTACATTCTAAGTAAATTCAAAAGAAAATATACTCAAGGGTTTGATTTGACTTTCTCTCAACACTCCTTTGCAACCCACGCTCAAAATCAAGCTTTTTACTGTTCGATGATGTCAACAATATATTGTGCTTGTTAGGGGTTGATTCCACACAGAAGGCCAAACAAGAAAACCTCCGTGTTAGATTTGCTGTTAGTGATTTGTCCCCGGTATATAACAAGTGTGAACTCTCTGAAGCGATAAGGAATGAGATCTTGTTCAGGATTGGAATTGAATGAGTTTACAGAATGTATCTGAAATTATGGCCAACTGGCCGTTTGAAAAGCTGAACTAGAGGTGTCAGATGAGTCCAGAAATTGCGCAAGCACAAAATCATCCAGCTTTAAATATCAGATATACATTCTCAGCCCCCAGTATCAAAGAGCCTTCTACTTCCACTCAGAAATAGTATAGTAAATAGAACCATTTTCCATGAAAGACTGTTGAATCCATTTACCACAATACTAGCACAAAGAATATCATAAAGCTCAGTATAAATGTTAGTCTAACATTTCCCTTAGAAGGCATAGCATAAGACGTAGAACTGAAATCAGCTTCGATCACGCATTCAATAGGGATAATTCCAAACGATATTGAGAAAAGGAGTATACCAAAGAGTAAATGTTTGGGATTTGTATCTGGGCGGGCGGACTAGGTTTGAAATCATGTCAACGAGATTTCAGTAAGGATGGAACCCTTTTTCTGGAGCGACAATCACTTCTGCGTACGCTTCAACTGTTTAAAGAGTGCAATGAGTTGTTCTTGATGGAGCAAAAAATAAATCAATACGAGGTTGATTCCTGTCGGATCCTTTGAAAAGGGTTAGGTTTGAGCTTGCGCCAGATTGGAATGCTAGTAGTTCCACTAAGCCCCATATGTGTATATGCACATATTCTCCGATGTTCCCTGGAGATTTAGCTTGGCGAAGGACGATAAAAAGGCTGACACACATTTTATTATAATCCGACACGGCTGAAGCTCGTCTATGTATGTTCGAATTCAATTGAATCAGAGTAGAAATTCATTTTTCCATGTTTTCCTTCGACAGGGTACTTATGCACGTTTATGTAGTTCCGAGCGCTCCACGCCAAGTTGTTACATGGAAAGTACATTAGATGATAACGAATGAGGTTGACATGTTTTTCACATGTGTACATTTGTGCACTTTTCGTTACGGCTGCTTGTAAGTGAATGTTTTACGGAATTGATTTGAAGTGAGTGCCATTCAGAATCTTGTAAAGGATGAAATTAGCTGACAGTCTGTTCCGTATCTCTTTGTTGGGTGCATAATCACAATTTGTATTTGTAGACACAGGATAAGGGTGGGGTGTCAAAAATCTACATAGTGAAACCTACCAGCTCATTAAAATGTGAACCGTAGAGGGATCGCTGTTTAAACATAAAAAACTAATAATAGGGCCATACCAGGCTCATAACACCCAATGATGTTATCATTCAAAGTAATGCAAACACCACACACCAGCCAACCCCCATACGTAACAGGTATATCAACAACGTTTTTCGTGCATTGTCATGCAATTAAAAGCAAATGCGTTTCACGCCGTCCACCATATCATTTAGCATCCCACAATTTACTCTTTTGCCACTCAATAATATGCACGTACGAATACACGCGGACATATTCGCTTAATTATGCAGCAACTTATATAGCACATTGAGGACCTCATGCATACCAAACACACGCCTAAATTCATACTATCAGGGCATTAATAACGAAGGGCTGGCCACCAATGAATTTAATTAAATTCAACAATTAACGTAGTTGAACATGATAAATAGATGTAACATGATGTTTTGTGCAATATCATACCTCATCCTCGCGAATATCCGTCCAGCTACTGAGGCAAATGCTTAAATTATAGCCCAGAACTTTTCGCACCCTTCGCTTCGCCTTATCGGGGGTTGTAGGCTTTTTCGTGGCATTTCACAAACATAAACATGCAAACTTACTATATGATGTATGCTCTTGTGTAGATGCAACTAAAATTGAGATCCTTGTCGTGCTCTCGTATGGAAAGGACACAATTATAAATTCAAGTCAAACTTGTAACAATGGTTACGGTTAACATGTTTGTTTAGTTTGTTCATGAATTTGTTCGGTTCTGTGTTTCTGGGATGGATAGTTAGGAGGATGATGACCGAAAAGATAATATCATGTGGTTATGGCATGGATATCCTGAGAGTGTGGGACAAAGTTCTCTATGTAAGGCCTAGTGTTCAAAATATAAAAAGGATATTTCACTTTAATGATTTTAAGGAAATATGGTGTGCTGCCTCTCTGTCCAAAGGACTCTGCTCTGTGCACGTCAATTTGTATAATTTTCACCCACCTCATCTCCGACACTATCTGCGCTTTTTTCTTTTTAAATAGGTAGGGTCCCGCAACGGTACGCCGTCGGACTACCAACTAAACACATCGTCAGAGAGCTAGCCTGGAACCGTTTCACATATTACTTCGGGCTGGCTCGGACTTCAACTCAGGGAATTCCTTTCACCAAACGGGAGAGGAGAGAAGGAAGGGAGTTGTTAGTTCACGGAACTCCTTCACATCCAGTCCCTCTAAAGGTCAAACTCAATCTTCGCAACGAGAAGAATCTGAACGTAACGAGCCGAACTCCATCTGCCAAGTTGGGTAAGGAAATTGTCAATCTCACTATGCTTTCGATTCAACTAAGGATTTAAATTACCGATTGACTGCCCAGTCCATCTACCTAACTAATTTTGTGAAAAGATTTTCCACTTGGTTTGTGTCCGTCTCCATAATCGACCCGGCGTGTCTCTTCTGGCATGTCCGGCCCTAGGATGGGTCCCCGTGATACTCACGACATAATCTCCATTCTCTTCCGGCCCTTTAGCGTCTCATCCAGAAAGGAACATCCGCAACATATAGCTCGGCACGTGGAATGAGTTTTCTAATCTGCTTCACACATCTGTCTATCTTACGGAAATGAAGACATCTCTGACATATGAGGAGCACTATCTCGGTTGATGAACCCCATTTTCGACCTTCATAACAGCATCCATCGTGGATCTCCTTGCTCTGAACTCGAACTGCCTTGAAGATAAATCCGCGGCAGCATGAATCACCTCAGCGATTCTACTCCTGATGAGCTTTTCAAACACTACCATAGCCGTGTCAAACATACGCAGCAGTCAGTATGCAGACGGTAGCTCAGAGTCACCATTTCCTTTGCTAATCAGCGGGAGCCTCGCCACTTTCCAGCCACTTTGAACGCCCCGAAGTCTAGCCGATGGGGGAACAACAGTTTATAAACTTCCGCAGGATGCCATCAGGACCTGCATGGTTTCCGCAAATACCGCCAACTTTCCGGGTGACAAGTCTATAAGCGAGTCCCCACGGATCCCCATTTCCCTCGTTGACAAGATTCTGCTAGCGCGAGCTTTGCTTACTTATCGGATTCTCCTCTCCCTTTGTGGGGTATGCCTGTTTGCAGGCGTTTAAAGGCTATACCAATGCCGGAGCCTATGATATTCCTTCGATAGGTCAGCAATTTCCGCCATTCACCAATAGAAGCAACTTGTCTTGGCTTGGGCCTCTCCGGGGCATGGACGCTTCACGGACTGTCGTTATCACGTAATCAGAGCACCGGAACATTGGATGAGTCCTGTGTTCATAACTACTTCTCGCGGCCATTTCCAGATGCAGGAGTACATTGAGGGCATCTGCTGGGCAGGACTGGAGGGCTCCAGTAGCACTTGCGCTCGTGGTTCTTTGAATCCTATTAAGCTTCGTTCTATTATACTTTTTGTTCAAAGCCAGCAAGGATTGGAGAGAGAGAGAACCATCCTCGGTCGGAAACCCCATTTCTTTGCAAAGGTCCCCTTGCAGCCATAGAAGGCTGTACAGGCCTACCTAACCCTCAGTTCTATGTTCAATCTCCAATTTGTGGATCCAGGATTACACCTAGATGCTTTACAGTCGTGGTATGTGGAATATATTTACCCTTGGCTTAGTGGTGAATAGCATCAGTTCCATTTTGGTTGTTTATGCCGCAACGCTCCTTCCACGATGTCGCTCATAATGGACGAGAACATCCCTGACACCAATATCACCAAGCCATCGACATATGCCACTACCTTCACCCCGCTGCTGTCCAATATTCGTAAAATTTCATCCATGACTATTAACCAGGGCACCGGAGAGATGGCGCCACCCTGTGGCGTGCCTTTGTTCACAGCTCTAGTCAAATGGTTGCCTCCCGAATTTATTGTCCTGGCACTTAGCGTGGATATAATCCAATGCGTAAGATACCCCTCCAATCCAATACTGGTGCAGACTTTCTTGATGGCGTTTATACTGACGTTGCTGAATGCTCCCTCTATACCCCAGAAGGCAACTAGGGTATACTGCTTGTACTGCAGTGACCGCTTAACCGTGCCAGTTACCTCGTGGAGAGCGGTTTTGGTGGATTTGTCTTTGACGTAGGCATATTGAAAAAGTAGTCCGGATAGCTGAGTGGTTAGAGCACGATGCTGTCGTATTGTGATTTCACGTCGGATACCAATCGACTCAGCTGTGAATGACCACATTGCCTCCTATAGGGTACTGCAATCCTGTAGTGTACCATTACGGTCTTGAATGAAGTGCTCTAACACACTTCAAGTTCCTGATCCAATTGGATTATTGCTCCAACGATTATTATAATATTATTATATTGGGGAAGGTGTTCTCTCTATAATCACCCTTAAGTTGATGTCCAGAACGCGCTCTAGGGTCTCCAACACGAAAGGGGTGAGACTGATTGGTCGAAAGTCTTTCGCGGGCTCATGGCCATGCCTGCCGCTTTCGGTATGAAAACCACCCCTGCGCGACTCCAGGACTGTGGTACGTATCCTAAAGAGGTTCATTACTTTTGAGAGATGACAACGTCAAGGGTTTTGGGATAGGAGTACTATGTCTGGTATTTGGTACATCCAACTTGACAGCAGTGGATTCTTGGCCGGAAACCACCAGTTCGTCCCCCGCCTCGCTCTGGGAGGTCCCTGCAGTTGGTTTCAGCACAGCGTTGCTACGGCTGGCCCAGAGTGTGCTGCCCTCGACGGCTACTGTCCGCTTGCTGGACGCCAGCAGCTCATCCTCCGATGATGCGCCTGCCATCACCACCTCTTTATCTACTGTCGGTTTGTTTGTTTTTTTGTTCATATTGACCCCGTGTCCTGGTCCCACGGGTAGCCCGGGAAGAATGCCCACTCTGGCTAGCCCGACTACCATGGTAAGGGTCTCATTTGAAACTGAAGGTGCCCAAGGTATTCAGAAGTCACATACTAAAGACTAAGCTCCCAAGTGACCACGTAGCACTCGACGTATGATACTCCTTGGCTTGGGGTCCTACTAGCACCTTCTCAAGTGTAGAGAGGATGATCTCAGGGCTGCTGCTTCGGCTCATTCCCCCTTCAGGTCCATTGACCCTAACACATGACCAGCAGACAAGCAGATCCTTGTTAGTTGGGTGAGTCTACTCCCAGCCCGGCCCTATATACACTTGACCCGTCCAGAGACGTCGTGTGAGGACTTGCCGTATTATGCAACTTGAGCCTAAAGCATTGTTAGAATAGGGCTCCTTCGTAGTACAGAGATTCATCCACTTCGTAGTACAGAGTGGATCAATCTGTGGAAGATTTGTCCGGCAATGCACAGGCCAAAAGTCATCCGTGTGAACTCGAAGAGTCCGAAAGGTGTGAAAATTTGGAATATTTTCGGGAGCTACAGAAGTTTTATGGTAGGCCATGGAGAGATCTAAGGTCGAGACAACACGCCAGTTTGTTAAATAAAACGAAAAGTCTTAGATGAGTGGAATGGGGTATCGGTCAAGAATCGTCTGAGCATTTAGGCGCCTATAATAAGGTTAGCATTCACCATTGGGCTTGGAGACCAAATGGAGTGGAGAAGACCAACTGCTGTTGGAAGGTCTTCACATACCCTGATAAAGTAGTTTTTCAAACTCTTTCCTCGCAACAGCGGGCTTCTGGGGAAGTAGAAGACACACTTTTGAGAAGCTTTGGCAGCCAGTAGTGTTGATATGGTGCTAAATATCATGCTTAACTGGCAGGAGACTTCATTCGGTAATATTGTTGCAATATTTTTGGGTGAGTGCGCGAATGCGTGGTTCGGCTACTTCCTCAAAAATGATAGAAAGAGTGTTGTGATTCGAACAGGTTGAAATTTTCCCGGGCGGCCAAAGGGCCAAGGGAGTCTATGAAGACCTATGCTACATACCTACAAGTATCCTATAGTGATACAGGAAGTCAGCACCTAATATGGGGACACTGATATCAGCCAAGACTTACATCTACTTGTCTGGAGCCGTAAGTTTCAATGGGCGACGAGTTTGCTGCCGCTAATTTTTGCTGCTGGAGAAATAGTTTGTTGGGTCTGGAAACGTGCAGGACGAGACTTCCCCTCCTGTGTCTACCAGATAATTGCATCTACAAAGGGGTAGTATACTGTAAGGCCACGTGTTGTTCCACTTCGATTGTGTAATAAGCATCAAACTAATCTTAAGTCGATGTCAAATCCATTTCAAGGCAAATGCGCGTTGAAAACCCGCAAATCTAAGAACTGCGCGAGTGACTGGTAAAAAATTGGGACGCCTCACAGATCAGATTTATGATACTTCTCTCTCTTAACAACTTATAACCATGTTTCTTCCTAAAAACCGCTGTTTATCCTGCAGTTTTCATTTTCTGGCTCCTTCTCTTTTGTTCTGTTGAAAAAGTTGGAAGTGTGTGAAGAAGTATCAATCCCTACTTTACACGATCCGTTATTGAATCTGAGTTATGTAAAAGTACGAGTGCATCACTTTTACTCACCCCAACTCACTTCAATTTTGACAAGGGCCATAAGAGCGTACGCAAAAGAAAAACTCCATCCCTAAAACAAAGCCAATATTTTCATTAAATTTATCCATCAATCAAAATCTAAGATGACGGTGTTAAGAACTTCCACGCATTTCCAAATACGGGCAACTTCTCCATAATTCACAATTCATCTCATTCAAAGGTTAACTCCATTCACATCTCTTATAACAAGGATCCGTCATAATTGGAAAATGCCATCATTAACAATTTCTCATTCATATGACAAATCTTACCGAAAACATCCTGTCAGGATGTCAAAGGGGACGGGGTCGAACAGAAACCTTCATATGCCTCCGATCCTGGTGTTGTAGCCACCACCGTTCAAGGATATCAGATTATGAGTGGAATTGAGGAAGTCAGTGCCTACAATTCATTACGCTAATACAGACACGTGTCATCTTGATAAATTACAGTGTTTGATTAAAAATGAACGGGCGTCATTGTTGTCGTCGACATGATCTCATAAAAAGGACTAACAATCGGGGCGGCGTTGCGCTGCCTACTTCCAAACTTAGTCCTTTTAAAGAAAGATTATAATGGTGTTACCTCGCTTCCGTCTTGAGGAGATTTCGTTCGCTTCATTGTTATCGCATTTCGTTAAGGCGATGGATCGAATTGGAATAGAAGAATTAATCCTAGAAAGGACAATGATTTCGCTACAAAGTTGAGCAAAATGGCTGGATTAGATATGGGAGTAGCAATCCTCTGTATTGTGCCATTAGTCGAAGAATAACCCAATATGCAAATGTGCGATTTATTGTAAACCCAAGACCACTGTCTGCAGAATTGCTTTCTAGTTTTGATGCTCGGATATTCCCTCGGAATTTCTTGATAAATTGGATTAAGTCCGCTTACCTTGGCAGCTAATAAAACATCAATAATTCTGCAAGGTTACAACCTGCACCACATGCCGAATTCACTAGTCCAGTGCCTTTTCCCCATAAAGTGTTGAATTTAATTTTCATAGTTGCAGGGTCATATCCATTAAAGTATGTATGTAACATAAGTAGACGTACTATAGCCAGAGGCAACGAACTAAAGTGAATCGACACACGAACTTATCCACACAACACAAAGACCTACAACAAGGACATGCATAAGGACGGGAAGTCTCATGTGTTGGCACACGACACGAAAGGTTTTAAAATTCACACTTTACAAGTGTTACTATCGCACCCCAGTACAAACAGGTTTAAGGTCGCGAAGGACGAGAAATACTTTTTAATGGGGTTCATATTATAGGCGACAGCCACCACGGTTTGCAATAGGATAATAGCAAAGGAATAAAATGTGGATGCATGCATGTTTCGCTACAAAGTTGTTGTACGGCGTAATGTTTTCGTAAATGGAAAGTTTATGTTTTGAGGCGAATCGATGTGGTAGCGATGCGCAAGGAGGACGTGTAGTGACTCCTTTTCCTTCATTTCGAGGAATCACGAAGTGTATTAAGAGGCAGAGCGTGTATGCAGATTGCACGGAATCGATAATGCAGAAATGAGTTGCATTCCATGTCTGATAAGCTTTTACACGTTTACTAACATCAGTCTTAGAACTCACCGCAGGCAATTCATATCCACTTTTAGATTTCATGGGAGCAGTGCAATAATGCAATAATTAAACCTGAACCCCGTTTGGAACGTAAGACGTCTCCATCAATTAATCACACCCAACTAACCAGCACTTGGTGACACGCACCAATGTTTACTGTCACTTCGTCCTACCACCAATTACCACCGGCGAATGGTAACCGCCTACCAATTTAACACCTTCGAACCCCCGACATTGACTTGAGTTCGCCTTCAAACAAAAGGTGTCCCATTAGTTCACTATCGAACAAATAGTCAACAGTTCCAAGTCTAACGTCTGCACCGGTCTTCCTCCAGCCATGCGTCTATGTTCGAAGGTGTCACTGAACACCGTGTAGTGCCGATATTTCAGCCAGATTTCACTCGGTAATTGTGCACTTCGATGACCATATGTAGTACACCTGTAAGGTGCATTGCGATATGCAGGTATGTGCACCCAGCACTCAATTCTTGAGTAATATCGAGACTATCTCACCGTGCTCTGGTTTGGTAATAAAAAGGCAGATCAGCTGCGCAAATTATGAACATTTTCTGAATTTTAATTAGTCACGAGGTAAGATATATTGAGCAATTGGATTCTATTGGAAATGGAATTTCTACAGTTCAGGCTAAAGTCAATTCAACGAATTTTGGAACACTATATTCTCTTGATTAGTTTCTTCTTTCTCATATAAGGACAAGAAAGTGCTTTCCTACAGATGAAGTTACTAAAAGGTTTGAGACAACGTACCTTACACTTTCTTCAGTCAAACAATGAAATGTTGTGATCAGGGAAAGAGATAAATAAAGTATATTTGGAGTTATCCCTTATGCAAAATCCTGACCTGATATTTCTTGGTGACAGGTGCCACGACAAGCCGACTAAGAAAATGCATCCAATGTCTTTAAAAACCACATGACCTCATTGAGACACAAGCCTCGGAGAAATACTAGGATGTCTACCTCGGACGACGGACCTGTAGAGAAATGGGCAAGGGTTCTTGACGCATGGATGGCGCCAGGACGTAAGTAAGTTAGTCCGAATCAAGCCACCAATAAAAGAGCTCGAAGAACGCACGCAACTTAAATGGTGGCGATTTCCTGAGAATAAAGAAGAAGTGGTCGCACTTACGAACCAAATTGAAAACTTGGGTAAGCGGTTCATCATTGGGAATGACAATGTTGTAATGAAGGTCGGTATAAAGAAACGCCCCAACAACAAATTTCTCGAGGATAAAACGCTCGCCAATTGGCAAATTTATAACCATGCCAACCAGGAAGCAAAGAAAGTGATCGCTGTCACCCGAGCGGACCATTAGAAAGATCTTTACGAGAAACTGAATACTCGTGGACCTGGTAGACCTCGGGGCAAAACCAGAATGTCTTGGGTTCCTTATTAAGGCAGGCCTAGACCAGATACCGGTTGTTGCGCCGTTGATGATGATAAAGATTTTTGTACGCATTCTTGACAACCGCATTCTCAAAATCATTGAAATAACCGCGAATCAAACCGAATTTGTTGAGAACTGCGGAACTACTGACGCAACACCCCCCAACACCCTCTCATCTCTCTTTTTTGTTCTTGCTATGGACACTTTCACACGGGTACATGTAGGTACAATCACTGTCAGCGGCAGTGACATGCCTAGAACTGAGCGATTTAAATATCTCGGGACAATACTTTCAGCCAATGGAGAACTGCGTTATGAAATTGTTTCACGCATTAAAGCAACCTGGATGATAGAACGTTACGACGTATGAACGAACGTTTCAAATCTAAAATTTACCGTAATGTCGTCTGCGCTGTTGCCCTCCATGGTTCTAAAAACTGGTCAATTATAAAAGACAATGAGCGTCATCTTGCGGTAATGCAGACGAAGATGTTGCGTTGGACTAGTGGTATCCACGATCGATGTGGGGTTGCATCGATTGTGGAAAAATTGCGCGTGGGTCGTCTTTGGTGGTATGCTACCTAATTCACCCTAACGAGAATTCACACGCCAAAATTGGTCTAAACATCAAAATCAATGGTAAGTGACCAAAAGGCCAACCGAAATAACGGTGACTTGGTACGCTGGATGTTGATTTGAAAAACTCACAATTCAATCGAGATCAGGCTTTTGATGAAATAAAATGGTGCAACCGATCACGACCACCCGACATCACGGTGTTGCACCCAGGTCCACCAATTCGGTATTCCTAAAAGCTGCCTGGCGTCAAGCGTCCTGGCCTACGCCATCGGTCCATCTAAAGCAGGGTCTACCTCGTCTTCATTTTCTACCATAGATATTGACCTTATATACTTTCCGGGCCGGATCATCTTCACCCTTAGGTGACGCACTCACCGCAACCTGCTGAACCGGGCAGGCGGTGATGGTATCGCTCATAAAGTGCATCGTTATAGAGGCTACGGGATCGTCCATCCTCACGGAGGGGTCAAAAATTCTTCGGGGGATTCCTCTCCCAAAGGCGGCCAAGAGTTGACAATTTTTCTTGCTAAGAATTCAGGTCTCTGACAAGATCATTGTACTGTAAAAGCTAGGATCCCATTGTAAGACGCTTGAAGCGAGACAGTTTTTGTATGGTAAAATAGGCTCTGTTGGCAGCCAACACACGCGGATTTCGTCGTCATAACTGTTATTGGTAGAGATTTTCGACACTAGATAGGAAAAATTATTAATGATGTTAAACTTGTAATATCTTTATCGTTCTCCTTTGACCAGTGCCATTTGATGTTGTTGGTTCTTTCGTTCTTGGTGCTAACACTGCCACCATGTACAACATCTTGCCTTCATTAATGTGCAGCCCAAGGTCAATCGACACCTGCTCAATTTGAATGATAGTAGATTGTACATCTCGGGTTGTTCTTCCCATAATGTCAATATCGTCCGCATAGGCCAGCAGTTTTGTGGACCTGAAGAGGATGGTGCCTTTTGCATTAACATCTGCATCGCGTATCCCCTTTTCCAGGCCCAAGTTAAAGAGGGCGCATGACAGAGACAAGGAGAGGACGCATGACAAGACAAGGAGATTATCTTAGACTTGTCCGGATAGCCGAGTGGTTAGAGCACAAGGCTGTCGTACGGAAGGTCGCGGTTCAAATCTCACTGGTGGCAGTGGAATTTGTATCGTGATTTGACGTCGGATACCAGTCAACTCAGCTGTGAATGAGTACCTGAGTCAAATCAGGGTAATAATCTCGGGCGAGCGCAATGCTGACCACATTGCATCCTACAGTATACTGTAGTGTACCGTTTCGGTCTTGAATGAAGTGCTCTAACACACTTCAAGGCCCTGATTCAATATGGATTGTTGCGCCAACGATTATTATTATTATTATCAATTTCGTCTGGATACCGAATTCTCGCATGGCGTGTACATTTGCTATGCTATCAAAAGCGGCTTTAAAGTCGATATTCCTACAATATTTCCATCGGTTGCCATACAGAGAAAATCCGATCTTTTGCTGATTTGCCTGGAGTGAGGCCTCTTTGGAATGGACCAATGATGTTCTGGGCATATGAAGATATCCGACTGTCTTATGGGACAGATAATGGCTCGCTGCCAGTCATCAGGCTTCTGATCCGCTGTCCCACACCTTGATGTAGTTTGTCCCCTCCATATTTAACCAATTTGGCTGTAATTCCATGGGCTTATGCGATTTATGGTTTCTAAATCGATGAATTGCACCGACTATTTCTTCCATGCTTGTCGGTGGCAGCATTTATCTGTCATCTTCAGTTGGTAGGGCCTCCAAGTCGTCGATATTTTGATTGTTGAGCAGTTCATCAAAATACTCAACCCATCACTTCAATATGCCCATTTTGTCGGAAATCAAATTTCCCTATTTGTCTCAGCAGGATGAACATGTATAAGGCTTCTTCCTGCCGTAAAACTTCCGCGCTAGGTGTGGTTGCTCCCTGTACTTCTCGACTTCAAAGACTTATCGGTTCTCTTACGCTTCCTTTTGCTCCAGTCGACGGAGTTCGTGTTCATCATCGAACCAGGCGTTCCGATTTTTTTCCGACTGGGGCCAAGCATATTGATAACGTTCTGCAAGCGATTGTGAAGACCATTTGTAGATGCTTCATATCCAGGACTTCTGTTAACTGTGGCTAATGTGACATACATTTCTCCTTTATACGTATTACAGAGGGCTTTGTTATGGATGGCTTTAGTATTCACTCTCACCTAATTGTCAGAGGAGATTGTAGACGGTGTTGTAATTCAAGCTCGGAGCACTTTGCCAACTAGATAGCATAGCCTTTCACTTAGATTTTCAAAGCCGATAACAGCTGGTTTCAGTTTTTAGCTGAGTAGGGAACCTACTTCGAACACATGGTTTACTGGATGACTGCTATAATATGTGGTGTAGTGGCACTTCTACAGGAAACCGGTCTCTGTCTAGCGCTCCTCTTCTAACCATTTTACATCAGGCCTATATTGAGACAGGGTATCGGTTAGCTGCTGGACAGCATTCGATCTATACGATACTATACGTTCAATGAAAAAATGGGCAAACAGTTCGTTCGTTTTCGTTACTGAGTTCGTCGTTGTAAAATCTATCCAGTCCAAGGCTCTCTTTGTCGCTTTGTGGAAAACTGTTTTCCGTATAGGATTGTGAGCCCTACCCAAGCCCCAACCTGGGAGACCAGCTGGTGGGGGTGGAGATAAGGTTTGGTAGTAAAGCTATTGATGTTGATTCAGCAGGCGTTTCCTATGTTTTATGCTCCATCGTGGGTACCAATCCACGTTCCGCCCTATACTACCCTTAAATGGCTCTAGCGAGGGTAACGTTGAATCTAAAATCGTAGTACTTGCAAATTAGCTGATAGCGTCATTTTGAGGAAGTACACTACCTAACATATATATGGGTAGGTAGGTATCAGTGGCCGCTCCGAGGAGCCCAATTAGCGCATTGGTGCGCCGTTTTGATGCCACAAACTCCTAAGACCGTGACTGTTGTTATAGGAACAGGGAAGCAGAGTCCAACTGGCTCGGATCTTCAGAGCCAGCCCGTAGCATTCACAAAGGAAAGCAGCTCTCCGACCCTGCAGCTAGAAATCTCACTGAGGTCCCCAAAGAATGGTTTACCCAGTGTCCGCAGCCTGACTCGAGCCAGAGCTGGGCAATCGCAGAGAAAGTGCATGAGGGTTTCCCTTCCTTCTCCGCAGCTTCGGCAATGCGAGTTGTGGGGTAAGCCGAGCCTAGCGGCATGGTCCCCTATGGGCCAGTGCCCCGTGCAGACCGCCGTAATCTTGAATGCATTTGCACGCGTCTGGCACAGGAGCTCTCGTGATCGGGCTATGTTATAAGCGGGCCAAATTCTCCTTGATTTGGCACAGCTTGTAAGCCTTCGCCATCTCAGGCCCGCGGCTGCCAGGCAGTGCAAGTAGACTCGGCCCCCGACAGCCGCCAGCGGAACACCGACTGTGTTCCCCGAGGGGCTGCCAAGAGCAGAGCCTTGCCTGGCCAATCCGTCAGCCCGCTCATTCCCCTCTATGTTCCTATGCCCGGGAACCCAGAGGAGAGTGATCTTGAGCGTGCCGCCCAGATGGTTGAGCGTGTCTCTGCACTGCCCCACCAACCGGGAAGATGTCGTCGTTGAGTACAAGGCCTTGATGGCCGCTTGGCTGTCGGTCAGAATGGCTATGTTACGCTTGGGGCTCGAATCACGCTCCAGCCATCGACAGACTTCCAATATCGCCAGTACTTCCGCCTGGAATACACTGGCGAAACCTGGTAGACCATACGACTTGGATACACCGTGTGTATTCGAGAAAACCCCCGCGCCGACTCCATAGGCCATCTTTGATCCGTCCGTAAAGAATACCGTGTCATAGTCTTGCAACACGCCGCCGGTTTTCCACTTTGCCCTGGTTGGAAGGTCCACAGCAAAGTTTCTCGTGAAGTTCAGCTTGCTTGTGACATAGTCCGTGGGGGATGCCCAGATTTCTCGAGGTATTTCATTTAGAATGTTGCTGTGGCCGTAGGACTTCGCTGCCCAGCATCCGGACTCACGTAGTCTGACGGCACTGCACGCTGCAACATATTTGATGTGGAGGTCTAGGGGGAGGAGATGCAGGAGTACATTGAGAGCATCTGCCGGGCAGGACTGCAGAGCCCCTGTAGCACCTGCACACGCGGTTCTCTGAATCCTATTAAGCTTCGTTCTATTGTATTTCTTCATATATATATAATCTACGAAATGTGAGTACGGTCTGCAGAAGGACATGTTTGTCAGGAAATGCGTAATTGACCGTAATCTCAAACGGGCACCACTATATTACACGAGCGTGACCCCATATAACGTATCGGCAAATAAAATACCGATCATTTAAAATGGAAGGCCCCAGCTGTAAGAAAAAACTGCATAGTTAGATGGCCAAAGTGATAGGAAAATTCAAAAAGTTTTGAGGGACCTACAAATGGATCTCTGCCAGTAAGTGGTGGCGGACAAAGCATGAGAAGATCGGCTATTATTTGAGCCTCTGTTTGAATTAAATACTTCGCCTAATTATTTAAACCCCGGTGGAATCCCAAAGAACATGAAAACCGTTTCCTTGTCCGAGATTTATAGGTGAAGATCTGTGGAAACTGTTGGGGCATTGGTCTCACTAGGCAATATGATATTGAGTGTATTCGTACATCAGGAGGACCGAAGGTCGTGTGGGTTTCACGTGAATACCTGCCTTGTAATCATACGCTCCTCTTCGAACTCGGATTGGTTTGGAGACCACAATCAGAGGCCTGCTGCGGTTAGCACCGCGCAACCGCAACACTTGAGCCCACAAAGGGCTCTCTCTGCCCCCGATATGGGCACAATCACAACTACCAGGAAATCGACCCTGTTGATAAATATACGGAGTAAGTGCGTTATAGCTAATCCATACATTTTCGGCTATCTGTGTAATTAAAGACTGCAAAACTTCCATACAGTGTATTTAGAAGCACGTCCTGTGAATTCCTCACAGCTGTAACAGTCCAAGCGGTAAGGTGGGTTTATATAACCTTTAGTAGAACTCAGTGTTACTCAGCGATACACAAAGGCAAATATATAATATAGACAATAATAGTTCACTATAAACGGATCGTCCATATACTTCGTAAGTGCTACATATCTCAGGAAATACATTCGCTATTTTACATGAAGCAAGTCATGGTCAAACATATTTCGTTGTTATTCAAAATCGAAAGTCCAGAAGAAGCGAAAATCTCATAGCGAAAAATTAAGAACAAATAACAAGCAGAAAAGCCACCCTCGTAGCAATTTCACGGATCCGCAGTTTTCGATCAATCATTTGCTATTCTGCAGACAATTTACAGGAAGTTATTTTTCCCAATTTTCCAATGTCATATCTTCTGTTTATTCCTGTTTATTTTGTCTTATCACATGACAAACTAAACATGGAATAGGCAATCTTTCACAAATTTACCAGACCATCTCAGGAAGTAACCACATCACGTGAAAAATATGTTCGGATAACTTTCAACAACCCTCGGAACCTGATACGAAACTTAATAACAATTCTCTAATGGTTAGTATTTTAGATATACTGAATTGTGGAGATCAGGGGCGTAGGAAGGATTCATCCTGTGGACGTGGCTAAGGAGTCTTGAAGGAGAATCAGTTTAAGAAAGTTTTCGACCCGTCTATTTGTTGAATGTCGGACTTGAAAGGATGGTTGCCTGAAGAGTATCTCGTTGGAACTCTGAATTTTGTAATTTTGTTATTTCATTTGCTGTGCACAAGTTTCCATCATTTCCTGAGTTCAGCAACAACGCCACTGTCATTCTCCCCAATATGAAAACCTCACCCTGATGCGCTCTTGCTAAAATCGTTAGTCCACAAAAACCCCAGAGAAACAAAATCGCCACTTTCCTCCCCCGTGGCTACTGTTTTCCCTTTTTAAGGAATTTTGCTTGACAGCCTATTCAAATATATGATAATTAGCAATCCGCGAAATTTCAGGTGAATTATGTTCGCAGGACACGCACGAGTAATTAACGAAAGAAGTTGAGTTGAACAAGACCAGAGTTGTGCAAAGGATAAGAGCTAGGAAATTTCATTTTTGTTGGTTAGCCGAATACCCCCCACAGTTGATGCCGTCGTGTCCTCGCCACCAACATGGCAGCCAGGCCAACTGGTCGTTATTATTCCGTTTCGAGGAAAATAAGGGCCGGGATAATATAATTTTTATGTACACAACAGGATTTTTCGAGGTAATTAATCATTCAGGATTTGCTTCCAAAATTTATGCTTTCGTTTTCTTGTTACAGGTCCCTCCTTCCGTAGCCGAATCGTGAAAGGAGGGAGTGGATTTCCGTGGACTGGTGTGAAAGCGATATAGCCGTTTATGAGACGAGGAGAATGAAAAATCGGGGCCAACCCCATTTCATTTTAGAAAATGCTTTTGGCTATGCTTTTTTTATTTCCCATTTTTTTCGTTGTTGGCTACATAGTTCGGAAAGTACGGGGGCAATTTTTGGTATTTTCATTATGGCTAATGTCTGGATAATTTCTTATTTACATTCAACTTGAGAACATAAATTAGAATCGATTGAAATGTGATCAATTTTCCGAGCATGTTCAGTCTACAGTTTTCAGAGGGTGGTAAATCCTAGGCTTCAGTGATTGCAGACTGGAAAAGCATGTTTGAAGTAACTTGGACTGAATTAAGTGAATCAGATACTTTTTAAGGATAGCTTCAAAAGCCTTGTAGTGGTCACTTTGAATAAACATTACATCAATCTGAAATCTTGTTTAATTGGTACATAATATGGATTCCCCTTGCCTTGCCTCAAGCACCATAGCTCGGTATTCCCAAAAACATTCTTCCGCTATAGAAACGTGATATCCAGTCTAGACTATATTCCACACAAAACATTTTTTCTTGACTTGAACAAAAATGAAATCAAAGGCGAGCAATGATTTAAATCCACTCGGAACCTTGCACAAACTCAGTCTGCAGACTTCAGGCCGAGATAATTATTTCTAGATTCAACATATCGCCTGCAATGTCACAACAATATATTCCCAGCAAAAAAGGACACCATCATTACCATGCAAAAACAAAAGCTTAAAAAACATAATGAACCCGGCAGCCGGGAGTATGTTCGAGCTCCAAACTTGTGCTATTTAGCATACCATTAGAGGGCAAACAAGAAAACTCAATGTGGAAGACATTTTGTTTGGGTGGAGTTTTTGAATGAGCAAAGGATTCCTGTCCTGAACGTTTTCAAAATTATTTGCTTCCCATGTGTATTCTCGCATTCTTCGTTGCCTTTTGTGACTTCCGTGCGGAGTTTGGCAAAATAAAGAATGAATTGATATGCGAAGTGAATGAACGTATGAACTATGTTACCGCGCAATTATAAGCCATATTTGCCCTGTGCCGAAAAACAAAAGAAAATTTTCAACAAAAGTAGAAAACAATACACCCAGCTGACATTATAGAAAAGTTGCTCCAGGAAAGCAGAATCGTGAGGGTGTTCAGTGCAGGCATGGCTTCCATGTAAAAATTTTGAATACCGGGAGGGGAGCAACATATGTGAAAACGATAAGGGAGCCGTAATTTTAGAGAATGCAAAATCTCATACTTCATTAAGGCAGGTTATTCAGGTAGGTTTTATTAGGTAACTCCCAAGCCCTAAACTCTGTTCAATTCATCCAGATGATTTGACGATATATCTTACCCCAGAGGTTGATAAATCTCTCAACCCTTTTTATAAAGGTGATGAAACTACAATACTATTATACAAAGTTGTTCAAAGTAAAAGTATTCGACAATTGTGAAAGGAAATATTACTTGACAATTATGTCAAGGTTAAGAGGATATCATACTAACGGGTTCAAAAGGTGTAACAGGAAAATCAAAATTGAATAGGTGATATGCAGAATACGAATGAGTACAACTCCCACCAAATTTTACAAGTGTCTGACTATGGACACATGCCTCCAGCTTGCCGGACACCCGACAGGAAAAATGCATGCCACAGATGCGGTCAGGTAGACCACCAAGCGGAGACCTGCAAGAAAAGCAAGAATTCCGTTTTCTGCAGGAATTGTGGTGCGCCTGGTGAAAACGCTGCACACACTGCGTTTCGAAGAGATGGTCAGCTTCAAGGCGAAATTGAAAAGGGCTAGGATGTGACTAGCATGATTTACATACTACAAATTAACATAACAGAGTGCAACCGCAGGCTCGTTGCTCTGTAGACGCCGTTTTAGGCACAGAGGAGTGAATTCTGGTAAGAGGTGACACTACTGCTAGGGCCCTTGAGTAGGCATTCCTCTCCCAGAAGTAAGCAGATCCTGGAAATAGCGGCGAAAACCGAGCTGCATTGCAGCTGACACTGTCATAACTTCAGTGATGAGCCAGATAATGGCAGCCTGTGAATCTTTCATACCCCGGACGAATCCCAGCCGGGACAAGTCTTCTATCTATTGCTGGACGAAAGAAATTGCAAACCTAAGGAAAGAATTTCATAAGCTCCGCCGTTTGGTACAATATTTACACAATCGCGAGGAGACATGTGCCATAAACGTAAAGTACAAGGCAGCAAAAAGGAGACATTACAGCGCGATAAATAAAAGCAAGGATCGTGTCTGGCAGAACCTCGTCAATGAAGTAAATGGAGACCCATGGGGACTTGGCTATAAATTTGTCACCCGAAAAATCAGGTCTCAGCGGAAACCATGCATACTAAGTACTGACTAGTGCGAGCATTGTACCTCAGTATAGCGCGGAAGGCGCCCAGGACTGGACGGATTTTCACCATGAAACGTCTTGAAGGAGTCCTCTTACCCCCTTAGAAAATAATAGCGCGCTAGATCCTGACGATATAATGACGGAAATCTACAAACTGCGATTCCGCCAACGGCGAGACTTGCTGCTCGCAACGTTCAACGCTTGCCTAAAGAAGGACATTTTTCTTTTTCGCTGTAAGGCGGTGAAGCCCACGCTAATCAGTAAAGAAAAAGGAGACCTTGAGCTGCCGTGTGCGTACCGACCACTTGACAGGGCCCGGAAAGTGCTCGGAAAGTTCATCAGGAGTAGACTCGCTGAAGCGATCCGTGCTGCCAGGACTTATTCCAACCTAGGACCGAACCTCTAAAACGTTTCTGATAATAGTCTGCGAAGACTCGACATGCCTGGTCGGTTATGCAGACGAAGTTGTGGCATTTGGTGTCGGACGTACTGTTGAACAGACGCAAAACAGACTTGGAACTCTCAGCAGACATCATTGTCAGAGAGGTACTGAGGAGCGCTGACAGATGATGCTGTATTGCGCATACGCTCGATTTCTGATTGCTGCAAAGAAAATTGGACTTGAACGATGGAGGGACCGAATGGCAATGGGTTTCCTGAACTAACAATTCCCTTCCCCCGTTCCCCTCCCATTGGTGCAAGGAATTCTCTGAGTTGAAAACTCCCTAACCCGGGAGAGTGGGAGGGTTAGCCCGAAGTATTGTGTCAGACAGTTCCAGGCTAGTTCCTTGATGACAGGGGGTGTTTACTTGGTAGTTCGGTAGCGTAACATTGCCGGAGTCCAACACTCTGAGAGTAAACGCATGCACCTACCCTACTCCAAAAAATATCCGCATTGGCCCTGTAATTTGGTCACTTAATTTCTATCAGTAATTGTAAACTTTTATTTCTTCGGCGATGGTTTTGACATCTTGAAAGTACTTGCAAACGAGAAGATTTCGTACTAAAATGATTCGATAAATAAACCCAACAGCTCAATACCAATAACAATACCAATACCAATAACGGTTTAAGGGGGTCATCCTTTTAGGAATTTTTTGTGGCGAACTGGATAAAGGTATAAATACGACTTTTTTACCATCTATTTACTAATGGCTTGATAACATCGTTCATTATTGAAATACAGAGCAACTTATACACCCATCTCCAAACAGATATGTTTTTCTGCTGCCGTAAAATGTAAAGGGCATTTTAACGTGCAGACTTAACCACAGTCCGCAAACTAGAACTATTAAGAAATATTGAAAGCTAAATTGCTGGTGCCTTATTAAACTTTTTCTATGAATGTTTTTTCAAGGCTTCTTTAATGTATAAAAAAAGTACCTGTGCTGAAAATCGCTTTGGAAAATTATGTGTGACGTCAATGTAAATCGTAGTTATGACAATTAGCCAAGACGCAAAAGTTGTGTAACAGTAGGGTGTTAGTGTTAGTTACGATAATTGTTAACAGGTGACTCTAATGTCGGCAAGAACATCTTATTTTTTTTTGAGAATTGTGGGGTCCTAAGTCCGCATCAAATTAATGCTGGACCGGACCAAATGGGGAGCAACTTACTCCCTCTTTTTTGGTCCATGGACACCTCGTTTAGCACCCAAAGTTTACAAAAATGTTAGGCTATGACGGCTTTACGGTTTCTTACCAGGGCAGCGGCAAATCGTCAGACGCTGCCTCACCTCGGCCCTGGGAGCAGCGTGACCGAAGTGGCTCGCAGATTTCTAGTGCTCCTTTATATAATTCACAGAACACGACATGACTACGAATTATATTGAGCGCAAATCCACCTTATTGACCAGAGCTGAAAATATTTTTTTTGAGAATTGTGGAGTCCTAAGTCCGCATCAACTTAATGCTGGACCAGACCCCACAGGACCCCACAGCTATAAAAAGATGTATAATACTATAAAAAAATAAATAAATGTGCCTATCTTCAACACCACTGGGGCCATCCCTACCTTGATACCTTAAGTTTCATAACAATGAACCTACCACACAACTCTTCGACACATCCGCAGACATAACTTACAAAAAGATTTGATGAAGGCTTGAAGTCTCCAAGTAATAATGGTGATCACCCTTATGTCCCACACGCATATAACAGCACAGAAAAAATGAACACAGGAGAGACTCAGCTTGATAGTGTGGAAATGGTTAAACTTTCAAATTTCGTAACCACGGAAGCAAACCTAACGCTATTAGTACGTTGAGCGCCATTAAAAGTCTTCACGGAAAAGATGAAAAGCAGGAGAAGCGAAGTTACGTACAATGCTTCAAAACCATAAAAAGAATGTTGATATGGTTAGCGCAGGAGGATCCAGAAGCGGAATTGGTCTACTCTCTTTCAATTAAACGTCCAAAATGTAGATTGATATGTTATAAGATTATTTTAGATGTAATTTCTGCGACGACAGGAAGCATGCAACACCCCACCCCCTCCAGAGTAGCACACGTGATCTACGGAAAAAGAACGACCTTTAAGTCATCCCATCATAATTCTGTAGGCGCCCCACACGGATTTATGTTACATTTCGTTAACGCCTTCTTTTTTGTTATGCGGTAGGTAGAACTGCATCCTAACTATCGCCCTCAGAGTGACTGGTCTTACTCGGTAGCAACTCAATCCTCGATTAACCACAAGTTTTGTCCTCTTCTACGCTCATCCATTGACTTGACTGAACGTCTCACCATGGGGTCAAAGCTCTTACTGTACAAGACAATGATCTTGCCAGTCCTCATGTATTCCTCGGAGACTTGGGTTCTTAGCAAGAAGAATTGCGAACTCTTGGCCGCGTTCGAGAGAAGAATCTTCCGAAGTATTTTTGGCCCCCTACATAAGGATGGACGATTCCATAGCCTACATAACGACGAAATCTATGAGCGATACCATGACCGTCCGGATGTGGATACAATCCGGCTCAATAGGTTACGGTGGGCGGGTCATTTAAACCGTATGGGTGAGGATGATCCAGCCCGAAAAGTCTATAAGGGCAATATCTATGGTATAAAAAGAAGACGAGGCAGACCCTGCCTAAGATGGAGGGATGGCGTGGTTCAGGACGGCAGAGAGCTTTTAGGGATATCGAATTGGTGGACCTCGGCGCAAAACCGGGATGTCTGGAGTTCCTGATTAAGGCAGGCCTAGACCGGATACCGGTTGTTGCGCCGTTGATGATGATGATGATTGATTTGACCTCTGATCTGAAGCAACACCCGTGTGCAAGGGTTTCCCCCACTCGTCCATGCACTGCTGGTAGACTACAAAAGGAGTGGCCTTTAGTTCTTTTGTCGCATTCTATTTTTTCGGCTTCGGCCCGACATCGGAGCGTCACTTGGGCGATTGTTCACTTGTCTCCATATCAAACTCGTAGACCCACGTCTCATCATTAGTAATTATGCGTTTCATAAAGGTTGGTATCATGCTTGATAATGGTCGGAATATTATGTGGATTACTTACTAATTTATGGCGTTTTTCTATCTATTCTGCCATTAAAATTACATTTCCCAAGAAAGATTTTAACCGTTTCTGTAAAAACATCCTTTTCCAAATCGTTTTGGACTATATTTTTCAATTTATGTGCCGCTAAGAAATGTTTTTATTAACTTCTTGTGAGAATACGCTGCTCGTCATGATGGTCGATTTTTTAGCAAAAATAATCTGTTCTGCGTGTGTGGTTCACTTGAAATTAAAAATTGACGTCACATTTTGTTCATAAGGCATAACGATAGGAAAATGGGACCCTCGATTGATCACCCTCTCTTCCTGACATCTTTCGACATACAAATATCAAATTTAAATTTAACAGAAGGTACAAGTGGAGCCGTCCTGGGAAAGCGAGAAACTATTCGCAGCAAAAACTTATCTACTTCGGTACACAGGTGGCCTAAATAGTCTTTACCTTTAGCTTCCAATTTAATTTCATTTTCAGGATTGAATTTTACGAGCCACAAAGTCATTTGCAGCGCAGAAATGATTTGAAGACTGAAACTAAAAAAAAATGTATCTTAAATCAGATGTATATCCATTGTTTGGTCCAATAGTGTAAACACTAATTGCTACTGAATGAAAGATACATGGGCTTATACCATATACAGCTTTCCCATTGATATAGTTCACTCTTCGGCTGTCACTTCTGAATAATCCTAACGTCAATAGACCATAAGGAAAAGCCAACGTCACCTGTCCGCCACAATCCAATAGAATAATGGCACTTCATTTGAATATTAGTTTGAAGCGGGATTTCCACACTACTTCTGCCTCCGTTGACAATGATGTGAACGTCTAACTCTCAATATTTGATAGTGTCGTCATTCTAAATGGTTTGACATCTGGTTAACCGCAAGTGTACAGTGGCATATCCTCTCAACCATGTCCATATTCCCTTATCCTTACCGCTTACCACTATCAGGCAACGATTGAGCATTGCAAGTAAAGCAATATCAGCCAATACTCAATATTTCCTGTACAATGGTGGATACCAGTCTGATTCGTCCGTCAGGACTCATACAGCCAGAACGACTAGTGCTGAACGGAATAGATTTAATGAATTTTTCAATATTCTCTTGGCCCTGTCTCATTCTTGATTGGATTTTCATTGTTAATTCCAATCCATTTTCCTCGGTTACATTCACACGTTGATGTCGAACTCTGGTTGGTTCGAAGAAGCATAGTTGCTTTGCAGGAATGAGTACTGCCTGTCTGTCTGGTCTGAGCATTATATTGCAAAGGTATTGGCATTGTAGTTGTTTGCTCCAAGCTCGCCTCTTCCTACACCACCACCATCACCATTGGAGCTAAATTAAAAGGAAAGTTGAGGAGAATACGATGAAAACCGAACCACTTCATCAATTTAATTGGTAGAGGATACCTCGTTTCAACAACAACATGACAGCCGACACAAGATTTAGATTAAAAGGTTTCGAAGTCATCAGACAAACTGAAGAAGGGTTAAAATGCAAAATGCCGATAAATGTGTGGTTTGATAGAGTGACTAAGGGATTTTTGTGGTATCGATTGTAAAAAAAAGAATAGGCAAAAGTAAATCCTCAATCGTATCGTATTCGATATCTGAACATCATCGTTCATCCATATGAAATGACGGCATAACAGACACCTAAAATGAAAAAATAAATTTATCTTACTTAGTGAAGCAGTAGTAGAATACAAGACTACTATATTTCCAAAAACGGTGAAGGATATCTCGATATTTTTGAATAACCGATACAATGCATAGTCCCTCTTAATTTATTTAACTTTTCTATCTTTTTAAGTTTCCCGAAAAAAGAAAGGGAAGACACAAATTCACTCTATAAAAGTGAAAAGCCGAACCGCTTTTTCGTCCTTTTTCAGAAAAAAGGAAAAAGAATTGTCAAATGGAAAGGATTATTCTCTTGAGATCATTTCATTGATGGACAAGTTAATAAAATACCAAAATGGACCATAATTAGGTGTCAATCTAAATTTTTATAATTTGGCATTTGAATTGATGGACTTTAATTTAGCTTGACTGAAGGTCTGAAAAAATATAAAGGACAATTAGGAAGTTTTTTAGGCTTAAAAATTATTAATGAAATTAAATTTGACCCAAACGGTGTCCCAGCTTCTGGAAAGTTTTTTGATTGGTTGGTAAAATACTTTGATATTAACTTAGGACAGTTAAGAAAAATCTTCAATTCGGTAGATAATTATAAAATTCAACACAACGTCTGAAGTGGTGAACTAAAGACAGATTGATATGGGATTTCGCTCTGGACTGAGGATGATTGTGGAGGATTTGGACCCGCAACCCGGAAATCAGTTCAAAAGAAGCGTTGCCATAGAATGTGATGACAATTCCTACCAAGTCAGTCTCTAACTACGGATTGGTTCATTATTCAAAAAATCTCTAAGAGTGCATAATGCACTAGAACTTCACTATCTGGCATAATTACAGAATTACATATCTTACTAGATGACATTATCGGCCATAGGAGAGAAGCATACAATATATATTTACCCAAAACGCATCACGGAAGAACTTATGTACAAGCTGTCTGCAGTCCTCCATTTTCTCTACTCCGAAACTACCTTGTCGTGATGGAGTTTCCAAAACAGGAATATAGAAGCTAAAGATTTCTACTCTCCAAGTGGTAAGTATTTCACCGACTTCGAATCCCCCCACGGCTTTGGACAATCAAATTGCAGCCAAGTCGTGGTTTTTGCAGTTCTTACCAGATTCAGGAAAAAATCTGTCGAAGATCAGTAGTCAGTAGAAAGCCCGCACTTAGTGCCTACTGCGCAGTTAGTCGGAAGGGAAAAAACTGAATTACGCGCCAATCTTTCCGTGCCATTTTCACCCAAAACTTCCAGAAAACGGAAGAAGAGGACATGGCAGAAGGAAACGTAACCTAAAATAAGAAAGTAGACTACAGGCTAAATCTTGCCTGTCACGACCCTTTCTTCCGCTTCGACTGGAAAACGGAGTATGTAGAAATGGGTTCAAATAGTTCGGACACCGGGAACTTGAGAAGTCCTCCAGGGACGGTAGATGAGAAGATGGAAACTCTCTGGGATTGGAGGCATGGACGTTGCCGGTGGCGGACCAGGTGTGATAATATCCAGAAAAATGGAACGCAAGAAAGCGGAACAGTACCAAACCCTATCTCCAACTCCACGTGGTGATCGCTGGCAATTCTTTCTTAACGAAAAACTGCAGACGGAGAAAGATGAAAGTGAGTCTCCCGCGCCTAAAAACGGGACCAAATGTACCAACTGGTCCCCCAGGTTAGGGGCTGGGTAGGGCTGACAACCCTACACAGAAAAGCGATGTTATGAAGCTACGGAAGGAGCCTCGGACAGGATGGATTTCAAAACGACGAACCCGGCAAATACCACGGAATAACGATTTTCTCATGGAACGTGCGCTCCCTGTACAGACCGAATGCTGCTCAGCAGCTAGCCTATACCCTGTCCCAATATAAGGCTGATGTAATGACGCTTCAAGAAATGCGCTGGACAGGAACCGGTATCCTGTAGAAGAGCCACTACACCATATATTATTGTGGCTATCCAGTAAACCATGTGCTCGGAGTAGGTTCCCTCGTCAGTCAAAAAAATGAAACCTACTGTTATCGGTTTTGAAAATACAATCGAAAGGATATGCACTCTGCGTTCATGAGGCAAATTTAGAAATATAAGCCTCATAAACGTTCACGCCCCTACAGAGGAGACTGCAGAATCGGAGAAGGATACCTTCTACTAGGCAGTTGAGCGGACCCTCGAAACCTGTCCCAAGTATCAATCATACTTGGAGATTTCAACAGTCAATTAGGGACGGACCCCGTATTTAGGCGGTACGTCGGTTCCCATAGTTTACATAGGGATACCAATGATAATGGACTGCAAATTATTCGGTTAGCAGTATCGCACGATGGAATTACAGCCGAATTGGTTAAATATGGAGGCGACCAATTACACCAAGTGGTTCACCAACTGATGCTCAAAGTATGAAACAGCGAATCAATGCCTGACGATTGGCAACGAGGCATTATCTGTCCCATACATAAAAAGGGGGATACCACGCAGTGCAGCAATTATAGAGGTATCACGTTACTGAGTACCATCTATAAAATATTCTCCGCTATTTTGCTAGGCCGGATAGCCCCATACGCACAGAACATCATTGACCCATACCAAAGAGGCTTCACTCCAGGCAAATCAGCAACAGATCAGATTTTCTCTGGGCGACAAACGATGAAAGAACTGTTGGAATATGGACATCAGTTGCACCATCTTTCCATTGACTTTAAGTATAGCCAGTGTAAAACTTTTCATGGCCATGAGAGAATTCGGTATCCCGGCGAAATTGATAAGACTCACTACACTGACACTGACAAATGTGCGAGGCCAGATAAAAGCAGCAGGATCACTCTCGAGACCATTGATCATCAACAACAGTCTAAGAAAAGGGGATGTCCTATCATGCATCCTCTTTAACCTGGCCCTGGAGAAAGTGATTCGCGATGCAGAGGTAAATGTGAGAGGCAGCGTCCTCTTCAAGTCCACCCAACTACTGGCCGATGCTGGCGATATTGACATTATGGGAAGAACAACCCGAGATGTAGAGACTACCTTCAACCAGATCGAGCAGGCAGCGATTGGGGCCAGATCTCGGACTGCACATTAATGAAGGCAACACGAAGTCCATGGTAGCAACGTCAGCGCCAGAAACCAACGAAGGAATAACTTCAAATCGCACTGATCAAACGAAAATAATAAAGATAGGAGACCGTTGAAAATTTCTCTTATTTAGGGTCGAAAATCACAACCGATAACAGCTATGTCAATGAAATCCGCACACGGTTGTTGGCTGCCAACAAAGCCTATTTCAGTTTACAAAAACTATTCTGCTCGAAACTTCTCACCTTCTTAGGATCAAAGTTCTTACTGTACAAGACTATGATCTTGTCAGCCTTTGTGTATTCCTCGAAGACTAGGTTCTTAGCAAGAAAAATTGCGAACCATTGACCGCGTTCAAGAAAAGAATGCTCCGAAGAATTGTTGGCCACCTGCATGAGGATGGACGATTCCGTAGCCTATATAACAACCATATCTATGAGCGATACCACGACCATCTGGTTGTGGATAAAATCCAGCTCAATAGGTTACGGTGGGCGGATCACTTAATTCGTATGGATGAGAATGATTCAGCCCGAAAAGTCTATAAGGGCAATATATATGGTGGAAAAAGAAGACGAGGTAGACCCTGGAAAGGAACGATGGCGTAGGGCCAGGACGCCAGACAGCTTTTAGGGATATCGAATTGGTGGACCTCGCGATGTCTGGAGTTCCATATTAAGGCAGTAATAGACCGGATACTGGTTGTTACACCGCTGTTGATGATAATGATTAGTACACTAGGGTTGCCCTAATTAAAAAACAATCTTTTCGTTTCATTCTGTTTTAAGAGGAACTAAGATGACATTCTCTATTCGACGATAGGCAGAGGCAACTCATCAGCCGTTTCTTCACCCCTGGCCTAGGACCAGCGTGTTCGAAAGTGGTCATTCTGCACCCTGTGCAGCAGTAAGGCAGCGTCTGATGAGTTGCCTCTCTCCTGAATGAAACCATAAGTCGTCTTCGTTCCTTTTAAATGTCTGGGTGCTAATCCCAAAAGAAGGAGTGGACCCAAAAAGTGGGAAACCAGTTGCTCCCGAATTGATCCGGTCCTACATCAAATGGATGTGTACTTAGGATCCCGAACTCGCTAAACAAAACATTTGCCTTCTGTCTTGTTAATGACAAGAACAATCGACGAGCCACGGTAAAGAGATGAGAAAAGCAAATTTCAATGGAATAATTTGCTCACCTTCCACTTCTACCACAGAACGAATAGCCTATCAAATGAAAGAAATCGGCCAAAACAATAAGACTTACCGACATCACAGTTGAGTTATGGAAAGCTGAAGACTTAACTTTAACTCTCTGGCTCACTGAATTGTTCAATTAAAGAGTAGAAAACCATCTGATTGGCAAGAAACCACGATTTTCCCTTGACAACGACCTTCGCGATATCGTTAAAATTCCCGTAAACCAAGCTGGGTTTGTTAACTGCGGAATTACTGACAAAATACATGTAGCCCGATTACTCATGGGTAAACATCATGAGAAGCATCGTCACCTCTACATTGTATTTGTGGGGCTAGGGAAGACGTTTAACCATGTGCCACACAAATTCATCTGCATATATTGCGGCAGTACCTAGTGCCAAAAAAACGTATTCGCGGATTAATCGCAGTAGGGTAATTAGTTTTTCCCCGCAGTTCTAAACGCCAGCGGCTTGGATTATAGTAGCGTTTACCTCATCTGCTTTCTATTTAACATGTTTCCCTCAAAGACTTCCATCAGCTAGTCAAAAAACTTGCGGAATTTTGCGGACATTCATCACCTTGTAATAGTGGAAATAGTAAATCGCAAATCGACTATATTCTCATAAGGCGCCAACATTTTACCAATGTCACTGATGCAAAGCCGTTCCCTATCATACCATACCATGCGAATTAAGCCATCGATAAAACAGCGTAAGGAACGCACTGGCCCGTCGTGCATTTAATGGTGACGATTTCGTGAGAAAGAAGAAGAAATGGTCTCACTATGGAATATGGAAGAAGCGTGGAGTCAAGTTAGAAACGCGATTCACAAGCGACCTATGAAACCCTCGGGATCACCAAGCCAGGTAAGCGGTTCATCATTCGAGATACCTGGCTTTGGAATGACGATGTCGAAATGATGGTGCGTGGAAAGAAACCAACCGAAAAGTGAGGAAAGCAATCGCTGTCACCCGAGCGGCCCATTACAAAGATCAATAAAGATCGATAAACTGGACAATCGAGATGGCGAAAAGGAACTGTATAGACTTGTCAAAAGCCGATACTAGCGCACAAAAGATATCAAACACTTCTGTTGCCTTAACAACAAGAACGGCACTTTGCTAATTGGCCGACGAGCCACGACGGATAGATGGCGAGAATATTTCAAGCAGATTTCAACTGAAGAATTTGTTAATCCACCAATTTCACAAGCATTCCCAACATTTGGAGCCATTCCACCTGTCAGCGCCAATGGAACCGGGATAGCCCCTGGACTCTCATACTTCGGGTGAACTCCCGTTTGTATGTGAGGACAGCTCGGTTATTTGCGGTAGGCCCCCTAGTGGGAGTTTCATGGGGATTGTGGTTATGCTCAAGCGAGAAGAGACCTTCGGGCCTCGGCGTGGTGTTGCGTTTCAACACGGGTGCCGTACTCCTTAGTTCGGTAGAGATTTAGGTTTTTGTTGCATCCACCAGTATGAATGCTAAGCCATGCACTTGGTATAGACTGGTACCGTTGCTGCTTGTCTCAGCGGGGCTCTGATTGTGGTCACAAAATCAATCCGTGTCTGAAGAGGACCGTAGGATTAAGTCTTCACAGGTACCTACGTCAAACACTCATGGGCTTAACTGTCAGCGCCAATGAAGTCAAGGAAACAATAAAACGAATGAAATCAGGGAAAACAACAGGGCCTGACGACATCACATATGAACTCCGGGCGTCTCAAAGAAAACTCATCTCAAGGATGAAGTAGCGTTCCACAACTGGCGCCCTTTGTGATGGACGTATCAACGAATGCCTCAAATCTAAAATTTACCGCAATGTCGTCCGCCCTGTAGCCCTCTGTGGTTCTAAGTATTGGCCAATTACAAAAGACAATGAACGGCATCTTGCGGTAATGGAGACGAAGATGTTGTGTTGGACTAGTGACGTGACACGCCTTGATCCCAATCAAAATGAGCATATACGCGAACGATATGGGGGTTGCACCGATCGTGGAAAAGTTGCGGAGGAGACGTCTTCGATGGTATGGTCATGTAATTCGCGTTAAAGAGAATTCACCCGCCGAGATTGGTCTGGACATCGAAGTCGATGGAAAATGATCAAAAGGCCAGCCGAGACAACGGTGGCTTGATGCGCTTGATGCTGATTGGAAGCCTCACGACTGCATCCGTATCAGGTCTTTGAGGAAATAAAATGGCACAACGGATCACCACGAGACGACCCTGCTTGTGAATAGGACAAAGGTTAAAGAACAAAACGAAAAAAAGAAGAACAAATCCCTCGTCATTGGAAGACGTCTCCTAAAAATTCGTCACAGTTGATATTTGCATTACTTCGCCAGTCAATATTCCAAGATTGAACATAGACTAAAATACATTTGCTTTCTTAGCTAGAATGGTTTAAAAACATGTTGGCAGACATACAGAAAAAGGACTACGGCTACTACTGAGTATTTGGTCGACAGAATCCTTCCAGTTGTCAGTCTTAACCTGCGTCAACAAGAGAATATCTTCGACTTGTAGTTGATGTCGTGATATAAAAAAGTATCTTTCAACAGTATATTTCCCAACGGATCCACGCGATCATACGAAAGGATAAAAATAAAAATTAGGAATATCGAATTGGTGGACCTCCGCGCAAAACCGGGATCTCTAGAGTTCCTTATTAAGGCAGGCCTAGACCGGATACCGGTTGTTGAGCCGTTGTTGATGCTAAAACAATTTACTTTTTAAATTACCGAAGCGATTGGGTGTCCTTTACGGCTTTAATTTCCACCCATTAGGAAAACAGAATACTGTACTAGTAAAAAGGCTCCAGAATTTTGAGGATACTCGCAATTATTATATATATGTATACACTTTCTAATGTGTGACATTTTTGCATATAAATATATCCTTGCCACTAGCACCAGCACCATCTTTACAAACATACATATATGGTAAAACAGCAATTGTACTATGCAAGTAGATTGGATAGGTTTTGGTTTGACCGAAAATAAGGCGGCCAAAACCATATTGAACAACCCCAAGCGCCGTTTTTAGCATTGTCCATATGGATGGTTCCGGCTAAGCCAAATCCGGACTCACGTTGATGGTAAATTTTTAATGACCTACGGTTAAATATGCTCAATATCACAGTGGCACTAACCATGTAATTCCAACGGCGTATGTTCATGCACTACCCTTTTTAGCATGAACATCTACATTTCGCGGCTAATCTAGATCACAACTTCGTCACGTAGTTACTTTACATGCACTAAATGTCAATCTTCCTGATTCTTATTTGAGTAATACCACGTTAGGGTCGTACCTGCATAGTGTTACAATTTTCCGTATTGAATGCAATCAAGCGCGAAATTCGCTCCCATATTGCACCGCCAGTGACCAGCGCCTATTCCAGAGTGCGCAGGAAATCATGTGCAATTTAAAATTCCAACGAACGCCCGGAGCACCTGTTTGGAATTCATAACTTCTACTCCAATTCTAGCGCCTTCGGCCTTCCTGGAACACGCGAGACAACACCTTTTACGACGATCGCCACCTCCGATAACACATTAATCGATAGTCGATCTTCAATCGACGACTATCAATCAGAACATTCCGATGAGACACTTCCTTCGAAATCGAACGTGCAACCCAACCACGGGGCCAGTTGGCTGGTAATCGCTAATCAGAATGATTGGCGGAGTGTCGGCGGTGAAATCTGAAGGTGGTCGCCGTTTATTAATAGAGAAAGATGACGGTTGGGGTGGATTCAGATAGGAGTGGAGTTATGAGCATTGTGGTTATGGGGTTGCCAGTTGAAAGAGCAAAAAGGTCCTTTCCCAAGATCAAGGTTGTGGTGACCTTTGGTCGAAAGCTTATTATACCTCCTTTATTAGGAGCATATGTAACATACTACTTAGTGATGGAATGCTTCCACAGTAGAAACACCAAATTGTACTACCAGAAATTTGGTCGTTGCGAGATCATTCATTCACTCAGTTACTAATCAACTTCCCGGAATAGATTGTATTCCTCCTACCCAGGTGCGTAGGTGGGTAATTCTAGTCATCCCGTCTGCTGGCAACCCTCTCTAAGAATCAAAGAAAAGTGAATTAAGCATCAAGCCAGACTGGACTTTGGCCCGTCTACCGATTGCACTATGCATTGCCTCTCCAGATTATGCGTAAGACGTCCTCCCGGTTGTTGGTGTAAACCAGTGTCCGAGGTAGTACAGCTCGTCCATCATTGCGCGTTGGAGGTCTGTGTCTGTAATCGGCAAAATTACCAACTTCAGAAACAACAAACAAGAGCCGATCTCATATTCAAATCAAAGCGCGAATGCATGCCACTGCATAATTCTTCTCAGATATTTCCAATATGCAGTTTGCAATGTGTAACGCTGGATGTTGCTGGTCTACGCGGGTTAGTTGCTTCCATCAACACACCACGTTTCCACGTTCCGCCCAAGGTGGCGGGCCGACCGACAGGTTCTTCATATTGTTGTCGCTACGGAAAACTAAATAATAATAAACTTAATAATCCAAAGGTCGACGTGGGTGGTCGTCAACGGTCCGATGTGGGATGCATATTCCAGAACGTTTGCTTTCTTCCTGCGCGGCATATCTTCAAGTGCAGGAAGTCCATAAGTAAAATGAGACTTAACCAGATTTCAACAATTGCAAACAATTGCAATGATCCCTTGCCTGGGAGTTCACTTGTGCTGGGTTTGTTGCATGAAATACGCTACCACGTCCGCTTTGATCCTGCATTGTTTTTGGTATTTCGCTAGTTTGCTATTATAAGCTAACTTCAAGCCGATATAGGAGATATTACACTTTTCTGATATTCCAGATAACCAAATAAAATGAACTATTTACGCGCTGTTCATTTTTGAAAAAAAAAAACAGAATATGCGATTGAACCTGGTGAAATTCTAATACTAAAATTTATTTTTACCCTCCTCTCATATGAACAAAGGTGAAGGAAAAATTTGAGAATAACTCTAAGGAAATGAGGTCAATTTCCAATAACGCAGGTAAAATTCACCATTACTATCAATAAAAGATTCTTCCACTTCAACCGCTGAACTCTTCTATACTTCAAAGTCCCGTGACTTGCCTTATTTTGTTTTTGGGGAGTAACCCCAAGGATTATATACATATGGTTCTAATTTACCCCTTCGTAGGGTATAGCGCGTCAACCGCACCTACGCGCCATTGTTCACGGTTACCTGAAATGCCCTTCAGCTCTCTCACGATTTAATGAGATGCGTGCACTCCTTATCTACTGTTCTGTGTCAAGTACCTTTGAGGTGGTTCACTCATGGGCCCTCTTGAGAGAGTAGATTCCACTGCATGGCATAGCCAGCAATACAATTGTCGCCCCTCCTTAATGTGTGATCTTCTCACTGCCCTTCCGCCTTCCGTTCATAGTGCGTACGACTGCCAGACCAGTGTGTCGACCTAGTTTTTCGTTTATGATTGTATCAGGATAGAGTATCTCGATGATACGACGCAGACAGGTGTTGACGAATGCTTGGAGTTTCTGAGTTACAACGGAACTCACTCTCCATGTGTTACTTGTATATAACAACACAGAAGGACACTAGCACAGAATAGTCTCAACTTGACATTAGATATTGATATTAGATTGAGATATAATTATTTTCCGAGTTATCACAATCTCGGCAGATGCCGGATTTAACCTAATACTAGCACTAAGTGCCAGGCATTTAGGCTCGGACGATCCTACCTACCTAAAAACTAAAGGGGCGCTGGTGGTAGTGCCGCTGGTAGGTCAATGGGAAAATCCGTCTAGAACTCCCCGCAACATCGAGCACGTATGCAGAATGGTGTACTCCTGCATGGTTTTGAACCAGACTGTGCGAAAGTCCCAAGACATCAAGGGAGGGATTTAAGTACAATACCTGTAGCTGGCAATATTATGGGAACTACAACCACCCGCTCGAGACGCCAAATTTCTTTGATTTCTCGAGCCAGTGGCTCATAGTTCACCTTCTTCTCTACGTATTTCCGTTCGATGTTGCTGTTATGGAGGATAGCAGCATCAATTATATAGGCAGAGCGACCCGTCTTGTCAACTAACAGTACGTCAGGCTTGTTATGTGCAGTATGACTATCAGTCAGAACTTTCCGGTCACAATACATGCTGTAAGCAGAACTATCAAATACTGCTTGCGGCTCATATCGGTGAACCGGACATGTTCCCCTGATCAGACCACACTTGTATGCAAGGTTTTAATGGATAACCTTACATACAACATTATTATAACAGTACAACCAGAAATAAAATGGTCTAACATCTCTAACGCCGAAACCCCACATTCTGCACTGGTCGTTCTTCACCCGTTCTTTCATGATGAGCTTTTTATAAGCTCGGCTGGCGACCACGCATCCTGAATGGCACACATGAACCCCTCCGTCTCAGCAAAGAGCTCCCCAGCACATAACCATCTGTTCGACAAATGGCTGCCAAAGACAATTTACGTGTTTACCGTGCATTGCTTTCGACTTCCATTCATTGATCCGCTCTTGGTATGACTTCACCCCACTCAGAGGATTGAAAGATCGATCCTTCAAGTTAAGTGGAGTTAGCCCATAGTCTGCCTTACAGACAGCCGCATGCAAGGGACTCGCCTGTTCTATGCTGTAAAAATAAGCGCGCGGTGAGTCGACTTGGCGATAATGTTGTGCCGCCACGTCAAGCACGTCCCTACCTTCCACATCACGAGGCAGGTTCATCAGCTCCACAGCAGAGTGTGGACCATGCATTTAGCATCTGGACATAGTTGTCCGTATCCGCCGCTGGACGTTTTACAAATCGGTCTTGGTCCACGACAATATTCCGAATGCATAAGCCAGTGAAGGAATAGCGAATACATTCAACGCGCTTATTTTATTCTCCCCCGAGAGATGCGATTTCAGCACCAGCTTTACACGTCGCAGAAATTCGTACAGCAGAGCATCCTTCAGATCACCAACTCGAGCATGGGTTCCTTGCAGAATTCCTAGGTACTTGTAGAAACTTCGATGTGGAGGTCACCAATGCTATGTCCGGCATGCGGCTCGTGATGATCTTTGCGGATGGCCTGGATTCGGCACTTGTCTAATCCAAACTCCATCCGAATATCACGGCTAAACATTTCTACTATTCACAACAGACTTCTAAGATGGTCGTCAGTGCCAGTATAATGCTTGATGTCATCTAAGTACATCAAGTGTGTCAGTTCGCACTTAGCACGTAGCCCATAATTTATTGCAAAACCATGCCCTCTAATATCATTCAGTAGCCATGAAAGGGGGTTCAGTGCCATACAAAACCAAAGGGGACTCAACGAATCCCCCTGGAAGATGCCCCTCCGTATACGGATGCGTTCTGAGGTATAGGCACCCTCTGATAAGGTTGTATGCCACCCTTCCATGACTGTCGCCAAAAACTTTATTAGTTTCGGATCAATGCGATACAGATGTAGAACATCGATTAGCCATTATGCAGGACGCTATCAAAAGCCTTGCCATAATGGATATAGCAAGTAAAGAGATTTCTTTGGCCTCTAGTTGCTTGTCCTACAACTACAAAGTCGATAATGAGCTGGTCTTTGCAACCCCTTGACCCAGCTCGGCAGCCCTTCTGCTCCTTGGACAGAATGTTATCGGTCCCGAGGTGCGCATTGACCCTTCCACTCATAATGAACGTTATGAATTTGTCGCGGATTGGTAAGTATGTAATCGGTCTTGTGTCTGCGGGGTCCTGCACTATGTGCTTCTTAGGGATAAGGTACGTAATCCCCCCGTGAGGAAGGATGGAAATTCCTCGAGCCGGCTCATGAACTGATTTATACTGTGTTCCAACCGACTGTGTACCCTGCTAAATTCTGCACCCGATCCAGACCTAGGCCCCTCCTGTTCTTAGAGCTGTTTATGTCTCGTCGAACTTCCTCTTCGGTAGCATCCGCAAAATTCATGCCAGGCGTATTGGCATGGCGGGTGCCTTCGGCAGTGATCCACTCAGGATGCTCAGCATGCAGGGCGCATAACCCCCTAAGTCCACCCCAATACTCTTTCGCTTCGTACACCGAAAACTGCACTGTCTGGACGCTCTGTTGAGAGATCTGAAAAAGCTCGGCTGGTTTCTCGCGCATATTGCATTCTGGACACGTCTGGAATGACTTTCGCCATACCGTCATAATCGACTGCATTCGGCAGAAAGTTTCTGCTTCAGTGTGTCCAGAATTTCACTGGGGATGGAATAGTTTCTGTTAACCCTCTGCACTTTATTTCTCACCCGTCTGTTGGCATTGCCAGTGGTGATCTGGCTCAGCCTAGCAATGTACTGCATTAGTGAGTCCCGCCGGCGTTCCAGACGAATTTTCCATGGTGGATCTCTTCGATCACTCAAACCAATAACAAGGAAGCGAGTCTTCTGACCGTGCAATCTGATAGTCGCAACTGCACCACCATACACAAGTGATTGTAGTTGCAGCGGCGACATATCAACACACAGTCGAGATGCAATCTCATCATTGATTTGAGTTAGAATTCCCGGAGTTGCTGGAGATACATAAAACCTTAGAATACCTGGTCTATGCAAAGGATCCATATCCGAGAATTCTATACACGCTCTTTGGAACTCGTCTCGAACCTCAGCGGAAACCTCAGCTGGACGGTGGAGAAGAGTGCTTCGGTGAGTACTGAAACTGTTGCTTGCAGTGCGGCGTGGTGTTGTTGACACCGCCGCCTCTGCCCCCATCGACTCTTGGTCATCAGTTTCAACGGTGACCTCAAGTCGAACACGCTCCCTGATGGTGGCCGGGATTGTGTCGCTGCGAGTAATAAAGCGGTGCTGGTGTGCGACTCGGTGCACAGTCACTTGCGCGAATTACGGGAAACGCTCGACGCATCTCTGGTGCCACAAGGGGCAGTAAGATATTGTACCCGCCCCGCCGTTATTTCGTAGTAGGAGCGGATGATGAAGAGATTCATTTCTTCAGTCCATTTCATCCGCTGCCTACGCGAACTTGCCGAAGTGGTCGAGCTATGCTCCTGATCGTCGTGGCACCTTGACGTCGAACCGCCTCACGACAAGTGGCTTCGACGCCGTGCTGTCCGTTACGAGAGCCAGACCTAGTCACCAAGTCAGACGACTCCCGCCGGTTATACGTACTGCGCCTCAAATTTCTTCTTCTTATCATTTTTGGTGGTGCATTTTATCCCTAGCTGCCAGGTGTTGATAGCTTCCTCAGTGCAAGACTGCAAAGTTCCTACACTTTCCTCATCTACCCCCTGAGACGCTGCTGTGGCGTACAGCCATTCAGACTGAAGCTATCCATCCCTCCTCCTTTCACAACCGGGCTTGGGAAAGGCTACGGTGGAGTTTATTATTATTATTAATATTCTGTTAAGGGAAAGTCGCACCGCGTCCTTAAACAACTACTGTGCCCCTTTTGCTGATTATAGTGTAGTGTACATCGGCCCGGTCCGTCATCAAGTGGATGCGGACTCGGGACACCCAGCATCCTCAACAAAAAAGTTAAGCTTCTATTTCCCAACTTGCTTAATTTTCTGTAAAAAAAACCTTATTAATTCGATTCAATGTCTTTGTATCCGTCTGGCTGTCTGTCACACGCAATTCAGCTGGAGGCAACTTATATCATGAAATTTGGCAAGGCAGAGTGGATTTGGAGGATACCCAAGGTCGCAGGATCGTATCTCACTTACTATTGTCATGATCTGCTTGCGAAGCCGTCATGGAAAATTTACAAAAACATAAAATGTCTTTAAAATTTTGTTTCCTGCTTGAAAAAGGGACAACAGAAGCTTACCAAATGTTTCAACAGATTTGCTATGCTATTGTGGAAACCGCTGTAATAAAATCTGTCGCTGCGTGAATTTACCTGCAGCGGAGTACTTGAACGCGCAAACTGAAAGCGCCCGATTCAGCGAAGAAAAATTAATTTTGCGCTCTGCAAGAAACCCAATGATCTGGTGCCAAAAGCTGCGACATAGAATGTGAATGAGATAAAAATGGCTTGATGAAGCTCACCATTATATCAGCTGATCGCACTATTCGCTTCTTCGCCGCGTACGCACCACAGACAGGCCGAACAGGACTCATGCCGAAAAAGATGCCTTCTGGAAACTTCTCCATGCAAAGACCTGCAACGTACCTCCCGATGACTATATCATCACTGCAGGTGACCTTAATCGTCGTGTGGGTGGAAAAGCAAACGGTAATAGGTACCATAGAGTGAAAGGAGTTTGGAGCGCGGAATGACGGCGGCGAACGTATAATCGATTTTACGAACACCTATGACCTTGTACTTATGAATATATGGTTAATCAAACCATTGTCTCATCTTCCTAGATATAATGGGAATAGTCAAACGCAAATCGACGATATTCTCATAAGGCGCCAACATTGTCAAAACACCGATAAAACAGCGCGTGGAATGCATTGGCCGCCGCAGATTATATGGTGACGGTTTCGTAAGAAGAAAGAAGAGATGATCTCACTTATGCGATTACCAACAATTACAAATGTGGAACCAAATTAAAGACACGATCCATAAAGCGGCCTCTGCAACCCCCGGTATCACCAAGCCAGGTAAGCGATACATCAACCGAGATACTTGGCTTTGGAATTAAGACGGTAAAATGGAGGTCTGTGAAAAGAAACGCCTCTATCACAAGTTTCTCGACGATAAAACGCTAGCCAATTGACAAATTTATAAGAATCCCAACCGGGAAGCGAAGAAAGCAATTGCTGTCACCCGAGCTATCCATTACAAAAACTTTTACGATGAACCGTACACTCGGGGTGGCGTGTGAGATTTGCATGGGCTTTGACAAGAACGGTACTTTGCTTACAGATCGTCGAGCCGCGATAGATAGATGACGAGAATATTTCGAGCAAATTTCAACTGAAGAATGTGTTCATCCTCCGCTTCTACAGTCGTTGCCAACATTTGGAGCACTTGTCAGCGCAACTGGTGCTCAAAGGCGGTAAAAAAGATGGGTCGGCCGAACCAAAACCAAGTGGCCAAGAAAAACCTTCATAGTGGTGGCATCGGGAAACGCTGTATCACATTGGCTTCCCGGCCGTGGTACAGTAGGCAAATGCTCCAAGCCCTAATTAGGGCGATCAAACCCGAGTCTGCACGGCGACTTATCTGAAGTGACTATAGGTCACGAAACCTTATCAGGGGTATACTGGTACCATGGGAACCGGAATAGCCCCTGAATTAACATACTTCTGGAGAATTCCTGTTCCACGTGTGTTCAGCTCGGTTGTTGCGGTTGGCCCCCCAGGGTCTTCACGGGGGTTGTTGGTTACGTTCGAGCGAGCAGAGCCCTTCGGCTTCGACGTGGTGTTGCGTTTCAACACGGGAGCCGTGCTCCTTAGTTCGGTAGAGATTTAGGTAGGTCTTACCTCCACCAGCATGAATGCTGAGCGATGCACTCGGTACAGACTGCTGCCGTTGTAGCTTGTCGCAGTGGGGCTCTGATTGTGGTCACAAAATCAATCCATGTCTGAAGAAGACCATGGAATTAAAGTCCCCGAGATAGGTACCCACGTAAAACCATAAAGCATAACTGTCAAGGCAACTGAAATCGATGAAGGAATAAATCGAATGAAATCGGAGAAAGCAACAAGACCTGACCTGAGCTATGGAAAGCGAAAAGCTGGGACCCAACACTGGGGCTCAGTGAATTCAGTGATCCGGTTACTTTTCCATACCTTGAAGTTTCTTGTACGCATTCTTCACAACCGTATTCGCGAAATTGTTAAAATAACCATGATCAAGCAGGATTTGTCAAGAACTGCGAAACTACTGACGAGATACACGCTGCGCGGTTATTCATGGAGAAACACCGTGAGAAGCATGGCATCTCTTTACATTACATTTTTGGATCTAGAGAAAGCGTTTGACGGTGAGGCCCACTTACTCATCTGGTATGCTCTACGACAACTTTTAGTACCAGAAGAACTCATGCGCTGGGTTCAATTGCTCTACCACGATCTGAAAAGTAAAGTATGGCGAAGAATAGCGGCTACATCAAAACCGCTTCGTGTCTCTGTTGGTGTCCATCAACGAAGCGCCCTCTCACCACTCCTCTTTGTTCTTGTTATGGACACCGTCACACGGGACATCCAACGTTCAGCGCCCTATATACTGCTTTATACAGATGATGTTTCCTTAGCATCTAATAGCAAAAATGATCTCGAGCAACTTGTGCAAAAATGGAATGGTCGCCTCATGCAACACGGTCTCAGAGTGAATCTGAATAAAATCGAATTTTTGACGACCGATCTCTATAAAGTAGGCATAATCATTGTCAATGGCCATGCCCTACCTCGAACTGAGCGATTTAAATATCCTGGGCCAATGCTTCTACCCAATGGAAAACTGCGTTATGAAATTGCTTGACTCATTAAAGCAACCTGGATGAGGAGGCGTTCCACAACTGCTGTTCTTTGTGATCGACGTATCAACGAACGTCTCAAATCTAAAATTTACCGCAATGTCGTCCGTTCTGTCGCTCTCTATGGTTCTGAGTGTTGGCCGACTATAGACGAAGATGTTGTATTGGACTAGGGGCTTGACACGTTTTGAACACATAAGACATGAGGATATCCGCGATGGATATGGAGTTCCACCGATCGTAGAAAAATTGCGAGAGAAGCGCTTTCGATGATATGCTTACGTAATTGGCGCTAATAAGAATTCACTCGCCAAGATTGGTCTGAACATTGAAGTCGATGGTACGACTAAAGGGACGGCCGAAACAAAGGTGGCTTGATACGCTCGATGGGGTTTAAAAGCCTCGCGATCATCCAGATCAAGCTTTTGGTTGAACTAAAAGGCGAAGCCAATCAGGACGAGCTGACTCCGCTTAGGAACGGAAAAAAGGCTGAAGAAAAAAGAAGAATGCCCCATGGACGGTACCTTCCATAGGATCTTATCATTGGAGGTCACAAAATTTGTAGGTTTCTCACCAATATATTTCTACACTTCGGCAGTGTTAAAATTTTTGGTCATTCGAAAACAGTGTGTAGTTCCGAATTTTAAATAAAATAGTCAACATGCATACCCCTCATCTGCATGAATTAAGTTTTAAGAATTGGGTGTTACGGCGGCTTCACTTCCATTTAACCAGATTGTGTTCACTGGTAGTTTGAAATCTCAAATAATTTCAGCATTTGAAATATTCAAAAATCAGTTATCAATATTAAATGTTTTTCCAAGAGATCGTATACATTTTAATAGCATTCATACAATATGGAAAGTCATATGTCATATATGTTAATGCAGAATACCCAAATTCTGACATTACTTCCGTATAAACACTTCCTAACCATTTGCTTCTGACTATCAAATAGAGCCGCCTTCCAGCATATTTCAAACTGCAAAGCTAAACCGTTGATTCAAAGTCCTCACGACAAAACAGAGAAATTCTGTAATTAAAGAACATCAACAGAAATTGGCAATTACTTTTACTGCCGACGAATGGGAAAACAATAGGAAAACATCCAGAGCAACCTTCATTGCCTCCAATATCTTCCTCATCTTCTTGAGGAGGCTGAGTGACCAAAACATCCGGTAATAGTGCCGTGCCGAAGCCAGCGAATATGGAGCAATCATCTTGGAAACATGCTCTTGATGGAGCATGAGTGAAGGTAATTGCATTCGGTGCTTAGTAATGCAATTGTTGGCGGCTACGGCGTGTTAACTTAATCGGGTGCCCAATTACAATTAATGTACTGAAATCTTAGACGTACTTGATACGACGTGGGTGGCTTTCTAGATCCAGTGCAGACTCATTAATCCTTATCGCCGTACGTGTTTGAAATGAGATTTGCATGTAGGAGACAACATGACTAGCACAGATTTGGTTTTGGAGGAGAGGTTTGCCAGATTGAATTTCAGTTTCAAAACTTCGGCAGCCAGCCTTGTTAGAATAACCAAATTCGTTTGACTAATTTAGAAGATAATTTGACAACACTTCCTGCCGTATATTTGTATATTATAGCCAATCATGAAAAAATACTCCAGACATCCGGGTTTTGCAACGAGGCCCACCAATTCGATGTCCTTAAAAGCTATGAGGGGTTGCCCCATCTATCATAGATATTGTCCTTATAGACTTTCCGGGCTGGATCATTCTCACCTATACGGATTAAGAGACCCGCCCACCGCAACCTGTTGAACCGTATTTTATCCACAACCACACGTTCGTGGTATCGCTCGTAGATTTCGTCGTTATGTCATATGTCACGTCCATCCTCATGTAGGGGGCCAAAAATTCTTCGGAGGATTCTTCTCTCGAACGCGGCCAAGAGTTTGCAATTTTTCTTGCCAGATGGAAGAGGATACATGATGGGGCATCCCCTTGTTTTTAACCTTTGTTGGTGGTCAATGGTCTCGAGAGTCACCCTGCGCTCTTTTATCTGGCCTCGCACATTGGTCAGAATCAGCCTAGTGAATCTTATCAATTAAGTCGGGATGCTGAATTGTCTCAAGGCCGCGTAAAATTTTACCCTGGCTATGCTATCTTAGGGAGGCTTAAAGTCGTTGAAAAGGTAGCGCAACTGATGAACACCATCCAACAGTTTTCCATCATTTACCGCGGAAAGAAAATCTGACCTGTTGCAGATTTGCCTGGATGTACGTTGGCTAGCTTACCGAAACCAAAGGGGAACGAAAACGACCCAGAGGCGATTGGTTCTCTCCAGCAAGGGCAATTAGTCCTACGCGGAGGTACTCGAAAGGGTCAAAGCTGATCCCTACGAAAAAGGGCTGAACGGAAATGTTAACAGAATCCGAAGAACCCAGAAAGGGGATCTTATGATCAAGCTGAAAATGATGATGAACTTCGTGCTCAAGTTAAAAACTCACCTAGGTAGAGTGTATTTCAATACCCTTTTTTTGTTTTTTAGTTTACTGCGGGGAACCGCGGCTTCAAGCACTCAGGTCATTGTTGGGCCCATTGTACTATCCCGTAAATGACCTATCCAATGGCTTCGCGCCTACGGCGTGCGCAGGCTTTAGTAAATCTGAGAACATTCTCCAGAGGTAGAGAGCATGCAGATTCTTCATTGAAGAGAAGCTTACCAAGGTGTCTTCGTCTGACACCTGAGGAGGCCGTATAAAAACTGCAGAGCGGTCTCCTCCTCACTTGGGCTACACATAGCCGAAACCACCACCCCAATCTTTTCCATATGGTAGTTTAAGGACAGTCTCCCGTTGAAAGCCTTACGAGGGTTTTCATGTCCCAACTTCTTAAGGGACAACAAAAATGCCGCTCTGGCAACCCCAAGTTCTTTCACACGGATTTTCACCTGCAAGAGTTCAAATTTCTCCACTCGGCTGAATGAATCGTTTCAATTTCATCCTTCAGAGTAGACTTGACATTGGATAGTCGGATTCCAAAAGCTGGTTCTGGCCTCACCATTGTGGATAACGACCCCCGGCAAGCCAGTCTGTCAACCTTGCCATCAAAACATCAAAGTTACCGGATGTTTATCAAGGAATTTCCAGATAGACGCATGACCGTATGATTTGCCGCCTTTCCACATTCCAATGGTATCGAGCCTATATGCGTCGTTGACTGCTTTCCGTTTCATCTCCAAGTGAATCGGGGTAGATTTAACATAGCTTCGAATGCCGCAGTCGGCGTGGTACTCATTGCTCCAGTGATACTTAGGCAACCAAGCCTCTAAATCTGCGTTAGCAACTTCCTGTTGTTAGCAAAGTTCAGTCTCCGCCACCAGATGATGCATACAAACTTCAAAATGGGTTTTAGTATTGATATCCGTTTTGGTGAAAGTCCTCAGGTCTTACCTATCGCATTCCTAGAGCAGCAGAGCAACCTACAGGATCTGATATTGTTCCTGGATATGGTGCTTCCACGTCAACTTGGAGTCGAAATGTACTCCTAAATTGTTGACTGTTTGTGCAAGCTGGATTTCCGCCCCTGCTCAGGTGGGTAGCGTATAACTGCCCCACCTGATGTTCTTAGTAAACATGACTAGTCCGGTCTTCCAAGCGTTCACCGTGAGTCCATTGCGGAAAACCAACGGTGGATTTCAAGCAGAATTGTTTTCAAGCGGTCACATACTGTGTCCGCAAACCTGCCGGTAATTATTACGGCTAGATTGTCTGCAAATGCTTGCGCGAAGACTTTTTTGTTCTTCAGGACCTACAGCAAGGTATCCATTATCAGGAGCCATAACAGCGGAGAGAGACTCTCAATAGACTTCTGGCCGACCAATCTCTGGATTTTTCTCCACTCTAGCATGTGAAGGGTCCAACTGATTAACAGTGGTTCGATTCCCTTCTGTCTTGCCGCATCACAAATTGCCGCGAATGAGGCAGAATTGAAGGCTCCTTCGATGTCTATGAATGCGCCTGAGGTGTATTCTTTTTCGGACATCGCCTTTTTAATTTTTGCCGTAAGTTCATGGAGTGCTGTCTCCGTGGATTAGCCATTCTGGTAGGCGTCTTGCCTATAGTGAAGTGGCCACTTAGCAATGTCTGCATCCCTTTTGAACCGATCCACTAGTTTTTCTAGTCTTTTTAGCAGAAAGGACGGTATACTGATCGGTCGGAAGCTTTTTGCGTCCGTGTAGGTGGATTTCCCTGGTTTGGGAGTAAATATCACCTTCACATCACGCCAGTTAATTGGAATATAAGCGTGTGCTAGACATGCAGGATATATATTCTGAATATATAGACGCAGGGCATCAATTCCCTCTATTACTAGCGCAAGAATGATGCCATCTGGACCTGTAGACTTGTATCTATGGAACGGACAATGGGCATTTAACATTTTACTCGCTGGATTGGGTGGAGGTGGATCCACGTCCATTACGAAATCAATGCGTCTGTGATCTGAGAGTGTGATATCACTCTCCGACCAGAGCCGCAATGTTAGGGGATGCCACTGTGATGTCGATGGCCTCTCGCCTGAGATTATTGCCTAAATTAAAGAACTACATATCGGTTTCAACTAGATACTCCAGCAGTCTCGATCCTCTTGTATTGATGTTGGAACTTAACTAGCATATGTTGTGAGCGTTGACATCACATCCTGCTATTACCCCCATGGCTTTACTTTTGGCATATTGGTTAGCTCCGATAAATGTTCTTCTTCTGCCTCATATGGGAAATATGCAGTACATCATAGTAGTTCTTCATCTCCTCGTTGACTTCTTATAGTTAGTTTAGCTGATGTGGTGTCGCCATCACATAGGTCGTTCACCAAATTAGCCTGGAAGTCTTTTGAGACTACCATGCAAGAGCGGAGTCGAGGACTTCCATTGGTATACAACAGGTCAGCGTGTTGGAAGTTTAGGCCCCTGGCTACCGCACCAACAACCCGGGGTTCTTGTATGAGGAATATAAATGTCTTGCAGCTATTGATCAGACTATTGATAAGTGCAGTCGCCGCGTTATAAATGCTGTAAATTGGTTTGGGAAATATGGCATCTCATCTACGCTTCAAATGAAGATGCCGAGGAATACACCTCCCCTTTGATGGTTTTAGGTGCCGACGCTTGTAACGTGACGGTGCCTAGCTCGTAGTAGAGCCTGCAGCCCGATTGTTCCCGAACCTAAAATCGGGTTCGGAAACGCCGATAGTGAGAAAAGTTCCAGACCCATCGGCTCTCTCTCCTGTTTTGCTGCCTAGCAGCATCCAGGTGGAGGTATTGGGATTATTCTGGACACCAAGTTGCTCCAGAACCTCAGCACTATTACGTTCGTCTTCCAGAGGATACACTTTTTGAACGATGGCAGGGGACTCGTTGGGGCGCATTGATTCATTGGTGGGAACGAAGAATTTTCCTGGAACCGACAGGATTGTTCCGTGGAGTATTTCGGTGCATGAAGCTTCCACGCCCTCCTTGCAGCTAGTACGAACTCCCAATAAGACCCGTGGCACACAACTGCGGCCTTAAGTGTGCGATACAAACTTTCGACAATTCCGTTTGAAGCGCGATGAGAAGGCGACGGCCTGGTCCTAGACCATCCGATGAAGTTGGCTAGCGACTTAAACATAGCCAACTCGAATTGAGTACCTTGGCTCGTTGTAATCTTACGAGGCGTTCCGCAGCGTGCAACCCAGCTTTTGTAGAAGGCCTTTGCCACAGAGTCTGCAGTCTGATCAGCCATTTGAATCCGCTCAGGCCACCTGGAAAACCAGGCGATTACAGTCATGCAATACCTGGAACCTTGTGAAGCAGTCAAGGAACCTACGATGTCTAGATGGATGTGTTGAAAACGCTCATCTGGTACCGGAAACGTCTGGAGCGGGTTCGATCGGTAGCAAGAGATCTTCGAGTGCTGTCATGGCATAGAAGCGCGGGCCCAAATACGGACGTCCCTTTTTATTCCAATCCACACGAACTCCTTTGCGATGGTTTTGCACATGGAGTGGCCGTTCGGATTTGCCGATAGATATGGAAGACGTCGAATATATTCCTGCGTAACGATGCGGGGACGACGGGGCGCAAACATCCAAGAGACACATAGCAGGCGATCTCCTTGTCTGAACCGCAGCGTTTGCGTATAGCTTCAGGGCAGGTTTCGTAGCCCCGTATCCAGGGATTGCTTATGGGACAGCTCATCTTCGCTAATGAAGGCAGGCATTTCGATGGTTTCGATACGGGAGAGTGCATCTGCTACTTCGTTGCTTAAGTCAGAAATAAGAGGAGAGTCCATTGTGAATTGAGATATGTAGCTGAGGTGTTGTTGTTGTCGCGGCGCAGCTTTGTCAGCTGACTGAGCAAAAGCGTTTGTCAGCGGCTTATGGTCTGTTAACACAAGGAACTCGGAACCCTCTAGATAGTGACGGAAGTGACGGACGCTGATGTAAATTGCCAATAGCTCGCGGTCTTACGCGCCGTATTTCGCTTCCGGCGTAGATTTTCTTTTGATAAAAATCTAACGGGAGCCACTGTTTATTTTGTTGTTGCTCCAGGGCTGCGACACCGGAGGCGTCGGTAGTAAGCCTCAAGGGGGAGCTGGCTTGGAAATGCACTAGTAGTAACGTACGTTTCTGCATCCTTCGAAGGCATCCTCAGTTTCTGGCACCCACGCGATGATGGTCTTGTCTCCCTTGTTGGTCCTTGCGCAGTATTTGTTGAGCGGGGCTTGTAGCGCTGCGGACGAAACGCCGATGAAAGTGAATGGTCCCGAGGAATCGTCGGAGGTCTCCGACGGTGGTCGGTTTCTTGAATTTGCTGATTACATCTTCCCGAGACGTAGATGGCGAGGAACCTTTGTCACTAATAACATGCCCGAGATACTCCAGCTCGTTCACACCGAAAACGCATTTGGAAATGCTGATGACGATCCCAAACTTCGTGAGATGTTCGAAAATCAGACGCAAGTGCTCCATGTGCTCTTGATTCAACTCTGATGCAACCAATACGTCGTCTATATAGCAAAAAACAGACTGAACGGTATAGTGACCTTCGTTTTGGAGACATCGCTTTCGGCGACGGGTATTTGATGGAAGGTCTCCAATAAGTCGATTTTGGAAAACACACGTTTGTCAGCAAGGTTCATGGTGACATCCTCGATGTGTCGCATCGGGCATTTGTCCGGGGTGGTCAGAGCGTTAAGGCGGCGGTAATCTCCGCACGGGCGCTAGGAACCACCTTTCTTCGGCACGAGCTGTAAGGGGCTTGCCCAGGGACTTCTGCAGGGTCGGCAGTAACATTTGCTTTTCATGAACTGGAACTCCTCTTTCACAGCTTTCAACTTTTCAGGGTTAAGCCTGCGAGGGCGTTCTGATACCAGCGGGGCGACGGTCGTGATGCAGTGTCTCGTGCCGTAAGAAGGGGCAGCTGTGCTTAATGCAGGGTTCGTAAGCCCTGGGAAATTCTTCATTAACGCCAAGTACGAGAAGTTCCTGCTGACAGTCGATACAGTCTGGAGGACATGTTGACTGACCTTAACGAATGCGTGTGTCGCAGAGTCCAAGATTTTTCGGTTTTTATGTCAACGACTAGTCCAAAATGCTTGAGAAAATCGGAGCCTAGGATAGGGCGCGACACCTTGGCGACGCAAAACTGCCAGCGGAATGATCGGGTGAGGCCTAGCGAAAGGGTGAGGATTTTAGTACCATACGTGCTGATGGGGGTTCTCTTGGCTGCAAACAACTTGTACAAGGACGTCTTCTGGGCATTACGTACGAAGGAGGCTGGAACGACGGAAACATCTGCTTCCGTATCCACTAGGAACTTCAGCTGCAAAATGGGGTCATAAACCTCCAGGCGATTCCTCAAGGAACCACTAGTTGTCACCATCTCGGGAACGGGCTATGAGCTACTGTCGTTCTGAATGCTCGATACGGCGTTCGGCACGGAGACGCTGGCAACGAGATCTCCGGTGATAGCTAACCTCTCCAGGTCATCTTGGTCGTTAGCGGCTGCGATGGCGCGGACATGGCGCGGAAGGCGCTGTAACCACAGCGATTTCACCAGAGGCTCTGATATGGATCTCCCGACGGTGCACTTTAGGCGCCACTGGAATTGAGACGGGCGCCAGTTCCAGATCCAAAAGGAGTTAGCGCGTCTCTAAAATGTCCGCTACGTGGGCCAGAATTGATATATCCAACTCGGTTACAACTCTGTTGAATCACGGTTGTTTCGGAATTGCGCCTCGACGCGTACGAACCACAGTTCTGCCTTGTTTTGCCGAAAGGGGATAGCTTGAACGTAATTGCATTTACATGAGCAAGAGCGGCTATGGCGCATGAGGCAGCGGAGGCCTGGTCTTCGTCGTAGAAACTGCTATTCGACATTCTTAAATGTAAATCGTTACCTTAGCCGGGTCACCAATGTGCTCTCGAGTCCTTAGGTATGGCATACGCCAATGCTGAAAAGCTCTGCATTTAAAAAAGCAACAATGGTTTTGTTTAAGCGAAACGGATTTTAAGAAGTTTAACGAATTGTAGGTTAGGTGTCGGTCGGCACAGAGCAAACATGAAAAAATAAGAAATGGCTCTCTGAAAACATTGCTAACTTTTAGGCCGCTTTTACGATACGCATAAAGAAATGTCACTTTGCGCAAGGAACTTAATCTAAGACGATTTGTTTGGTCAGGTGCAGACAAAATATAATATTCTCTAGAAAGCTTTCGGAAAGTATCATTTAAAGAAAATAATTACACACGGAAATTTAAGGCATTTTTTTTTGGTTAGGGATGTAAATATTATTATCGTGTTTCCTTGCGGTAAAGCTCAAGGACGCGTCACGTAATCCTACTTGCGAACATTCACTTCCTATAATTCTTCCTTTCACAAAAAACTCACGGTGATTCATGTCAGGCCACAATATCAAAGTGCCTTCAAACTGGCACCGGCTTTACATATGGCTTGTACACAATAGTGGCGCCACTTAATTCACTAAGAGTGTATTCATTTCTTTCTTTCACTAAAATCAATCTGCACATTACTGTCATTTGGCAGCCATCTACTGTAAACATTCCAACACACTTGGTTGTTGTCACCGCTAGGTCTGTTCACATATGAGTCGCGTCTTTTCTAGCCAAAAAGATAAAATCTGAGGTAAACAAACTTCCAGATCAGCGGGTCATGAGAGCTGACAAGTCTCTCGCGATTGTTTTGCAATTATTTGCTGCCATGGAGCTCCGCAATCAGCGGTGGAGCGGACGGACTGATAAGATATGAAGTTATTGCTCTGTTTTTCCGTTAGCGATCTTAAAGACGTCGTAAGGTCGCGCTAAGTAGGTTGCATTGATTATTCCAAAGTTTAGGAAATCACTGGCCGGCGGAAGGTCGACCAGTCGCGCTACAAAAGTTTCGACAACGGGTCCAGCGTCTCCATCTGGTCCGAAATTCAAACGTGGTTGGACGGAATTCCAACGCGCTCCAAACTAGTCTCCAGTTCCGTGCTTGCGAGTCCATTTCTGCTTCGTGGCACTTCCCGCGTTAACCACCCTCTCGGACGTCTCGCGTTGCAGGGGAGTGTGCAGTTGCTTCCATTCCGTTTAGTGCAAACAGTCAATAAAGTGATAACACCCCCAATTGAGTGATAACGTGCGAGCTACTGAGTGATTAGGAGCCACCACCGTTTTGCGACCACTGCCAGGTAAGTGACGGACTGAGGTCGGTTGGCGAGTGCAACTGTGAGTTGTTGTGCCGTCGCACGTGGTTGATTGCGGCCAGTGGGGGCTCGGATCTGAGCTGCTCCCCAGCCACGCTTTGTTTATTGTTAGAACCGAGCCCGCTGTAAGCCCCATTACTTGCGAATTCCCACTCACAACAGCAGTTTGTGCTGGGTACAGTGCGAGCGGATAGTAGCTGTCCAGTGTAGAGACTTCAACTCGACTGAAAGTGCATATTTGTATTCAGTGAACGCTAGTCTTCGAGCCCACTAAGCCACTCTCTATTCAGATTTGTGAATCGGAGCGTGCGGACCATCCGAAAGGTCAAGAGTTAAGTCAGATTGTTGTTCTGCTTGTTAGAAATAAGAGAATTGTCTTAGCCAATGCGTCATCAATTAAAGATACTCCACCTTAACTTTCCCTGTCTGAGAGAAGATCTATCCCCTGCCCAATGGAAAAAGCAAAAATTGTTACTATTACCCATGTCTAATTCCTGACGGCTTCTTGTATCATATTACCCTAGGGAGGACCCTAGGGACTATCTTAACAGTTAAACTTAATCTAAGGTATATGTAGGTATCTTAACCTAACTTATCACTAAAGAAATATATGTTGGGAAATATTTACAAAGTCAAGGTTTAAAAAATTGGGAGTCGGTTCTGTAACTGTAGGGATACGAGGATCTGGGGAAACAGATGAGTCCGAAGAAAGTTATCCTCAACGATCTCGATCTGCATGGCTTTGGAGACAAGAGGATTGGGATGGAATTGACACTTGACCAGGAAGTTTAGGGCAGTAGGAATGGGATCGTCGTTGTAAGTGACAAAGATCTAGTGTCACTCCACATTTTCGGCGTCATTCTCATGTTTCCATGGAAGACAATGGTCTCGCATTTGTCGGGATTCGTCGATTCGATGAAGTTCGTCTAAATAAGAATTCAGACGCGCTTCACCGCGGGAGATGTCTTTGGGGGCGGTATAAAGGATTAGGTCATCCGCGTATTGAAGAATCCGGATAGGGCACAGGTGTGGAGTTGGTTTGGGGATGTCTGCGGTGAACAGGGTGAAAAGGGTTGCAGAAAGGACTGAACCCTGACTAAGGATTTCCGTCCATCTAGAAAGCTAAGAATTAGCTTACAGAGCTGCTGATGGAAATTGAATATTTCGAAAAGCGCGAGTCCATATTGCCACACAGAGTCGAATGCTTTCCTTAGGTCTTGAGGACAAGAAGTGTGCGCTTAACCGAGTGTTTAGTTCGGTTGGCGAATTGGAACTCAGGCAGAGAGTTGTTGGAAATACAGTGCTCGTCTATGAGGGATTTGAAGACCCGCTCGAAAATTTCGGCGGAGGAAGTTGTCGAGACCTACTGATTTTTTGTTCTTGGAGACTCCAATTACGGCTTCCACTGAAGTTGGGCTGATAAAGTGGATGGGAGAAACACCATCATGTTCATCGGGGTGGATAAGGGATTGAGAGAAAAGGTTTAGGTTAGGGCGGTAAAAAGTTTGAAGGATAGTAGTTTGTTGGGTGAACTTGCCTAGACGAGGGCAAGTTTTCCTGAGTTTCCTGAAGGTATCAGGATTCGGTTCTTTGTTGGAGAGGCGTTTGTGGAGGTGGTTGGTGTAAAGGGTTAAAATTCTATCGCGGATTGACCTGTCAAGGGAAAGAATTTCGTCACGAAAAGGAGAGAATTGCGGAGAGTATCCATTTTTAAATAGCCTCCGCCTTAGGGTATGTTTGTATTTGATAACCTCAAGGATATTATGGGAGAGAAATTAGGTTGCGATAGTTAAGGGAACGAGAAGGTATTGGTTCGTCACATACTTGCTGAATTACTTCAGTGTATTGACGAACTGTACAATCTATAGTATCGTGGGAAACTGCTTCATTGGAAGGAAGGTTGAGAGGTTCGAGTTTGGATTTAAGTGTACGGTCAATGAGTTCATTCAGATCCAAAAGGCGGCACGAGATCTTGGGCTGCACATCAATGAAGGCAAGACAAAGTATACGGTGGCAACGTCAGCATCGAAAACCTACCAACCAACAACATCAAACAGCACTGGTCAAACGGGAGGAATAAAGATAAGAGACTACAACTTTTAGACCGTTAATAATTTCTCCTATCTAGGCTCGAAAATCACAACCGAAAACAGCTACGATGATGAAATCCACACACGGTTGTTGTCAGCCAATAGAGCCTATTTCAGCTTACAAAGACTGTTCCGCTCGAAACGTCTCACCATAGGGTCAAAGCTCTCACTGTACAAGACAATGATATTGCCAGTCCTTATGTATTTCTCGGAGGCTTGGGTTCTTAGCAAGAAGAATTGCGAATTTTTGACCACGTTCGAGAGAAGAATCCTCCGAAGAATTTTTGGCCCCCCACATGAGGATAGACGATTCCGTAGCCTACATGACGACGAAATCTAAGACCAGCAGGAATTCCTGCAATAGCCTGGCGAATTCGAGGAAATCGGGGTTGGAAATGTTCTTGGGATTTGTGCGCTGGGATGTTGGGGTAGACGGGTTTTTGCTTCGCACGGCATCTGCAAAGGACACAGATTGCCGTGTGGAAGCGGGATTGGCGATTATTCTGGGAGTAGGACTAGGACGGGAGAATGGTGCTCGTTTTTGAACATTTCTCCTCGCCACAACCCGGATGAACATCGGGCAGTTACGGTAATTTGCGGGGTGATCGTTGCCCCCGCAGTTCACGCACTTTGGCACTTGCTCAGGTGCTTTGGAGCATTCGCCCGGACTATCAACCTGGTCACACTTCACGCAGCGGGAAAAAAGATGGCAGTTCGTTGCTGCGTGACACACTCGTTGGCTGTTTTTACACTGCAACACTTGCTTGTTTTTAATAGTCTCGAAGCGCACCAAGGCATGCTGAATGGCTTTGATGCTAGTGATCTATTGTTCCGACAACGAGGAGTCGAAAGTGACCAGCCACAGATCTAGCTGGACGTTCATGGTCTTCGCCCAAGCTATGACAAACGGCTGGACGCTGGAGGCTGCTTGCGCCTTCAGTTCTTCAATAAACTCAGCTGGTGAGAAAGAAGCATCAAGGCCTCTGAGGATGAGGCTTGTCGTTTTCTCAGAGGGAAAGGGGTTGGTGAAGAACTTGTTCTTGTTCTCCACCAGGATTTTCTTAGCCGTAGAGTAGTCCTCAGGCGTTTTGGTAAAAATTTGGTGGGAATTGCGTGATTTTTCAATCAGGTAATTGTTGAGCAGGGCACGAGAAATGGTAGCTTTGATTGATTTAAATGTATTGAGTGGCTCAACAACTACCAGTGGAGGAATCTTTCGACTTACCTCCTTATATTTAGTGCTGATGTTACTACTGGTGTTGATGGAAGAAAGATGGGTGGCTCTATTGATGCTATTGTAGTGTCTTTGAAGTGGAGGGAAATTGTTAGAAATGATAATCTGCAACAATTTATAGTTAATAGTCGCAGACAATGATTTGTCTACGAGTTGAAATAGACTTCAGCGTGCTCAAACCAGGAATTATGCAGAAAAAATTGCTATGAACTTCGTAAGAATCAAACAAAGTTTTGGCAATCGCCATTGCTGACGCTATACGCAAAATGCATTAAAATCTGTAAATTGGTAGCTAATCAAAGCTCGTTTTTATGTGTCTTCACGTACCTGGTTAGATGGGTCTGAAATAACCTTTCGGAGAGGGTTCTCTAGTATAGAAAGGACGATGGACCCAGACAGCATATAACCACAGCAGCGGCACTTCACGTTTTGGTAATAGGCCCCTTAACGTTGTAATATCTACAGCATATGCATCATTTCGTTCGCTTTATCCTGTGACGAGCTGACAAAAAGATTAATTTGTTAGTATGCAATATTTGTCGGTTCCTTCCCAATATCCCATGCAGTTACAATCGTTCTTTGATCCTCAACAACAAAAATAAACAGAGTACCAAGACTACCTAAGTCAGCAATCCACCATGCATTTTCTTGACAGCGCGAGTTCTGGGGCAATTTATGTATCTCCAGCGAAGTCGCTCCAACTGCTTTTACTTTCTTACTGCGCGCCCCTTTCCGCCTAGCTGTTTTAAGTCTCACTTGGCTCACAGTCCCAACAGGGTCAGGGAAAGTCTCAACTAGTCGCGTCATCTACCTATTTGGCGGACTATAGTCGTTTTTCTTAATTAGGATCAGCTCCCCTTGGGAGAGCTACCATCCCTGATTCTGCCACTTATATCGTTTTTGGAAAACCCCAGGTATTCACTTCCGAACTGAGTCTGCAGTTCCTGAACATGCAATCACTGTTTTGTCGCGGGTAAAATCCTTGAGCCTTTTGCCCATCAAAGGTGTACGAAACCCGCACTATATCGAAAAATGTGCAGGAGTCAGCAACTGGAAATCATCACTGTTGTCCTTTAGTGGATAAAAAGGTCTACTATTTATAATGATCTCGCAAGAATAAACCACTGGATGTCTAAAATTCGGGTAGAAACTATCAGATGAGCACCATTATGGGATCGAACTGACTTTGGCTGATCTCGTCTGCTGCACTGGATGTCTAAAATTCGGGTAGAAACTATCAAATGAGCACCATTATAGGACCGAACTGACTTTGGCTGATTTCGTCTGCTTGTGAACTGCCGGAAAGCAGCTAGGTATGCATTAGTGTTGAAGTCTCTCGAAATAACGTCACAATAATCGTTGGTCATATATATATGGTTGCCCTTTACGCCTTGGTGGGGTATAATGCGTCAACCACACCTCCCCACCATCGTTTGTGGTTACTTGAAATGCCCATCAGCACTCTCACGACTTCCGCAGTCGCCCGCACTCTTCCTCTACTGTTCTGCGCCAAGTACCATTGGGGCGGCCCACTAGTCGGCCATCTTGGGAAAGTGGATTTCATTGCATGGCGTAGCCAGCAATCTAATTATCGCCCCTCCTTAATGTGTGACCTATCCACTGACACTTCCGTCTTTCGATCGGACTGTAAGTTGGGGCTTAAGAATACACTCAAAGACTTCCCTGCTTGCCGTAAGAAGCAACTAAAAAGGATAGAAATTTGCGGGCTAGCAACCTGCAAGTTTTGAAACTTCATTGCTGCCGAAATGTCAACAACGCCTCAGTTAGGGACTGACCTCATGGCAACGACCTTTGGCTATTGAAAACGGACTATGATTGGTTTCTGGAATGCGAACAATAGAGGGGGTCCTCAGAATGCTCACTTTCTCCTTGCATCCTGTCACCGATATTATTTCTCCTTGTTATCAGTGACGTATTTCATGCTGCCTTGTTCGGAGGACGTGAAGGAATACAATGGACTATGACTACGACATCTAGTGCTCCCAAACAATTCCGCTTGTTGACATCGAACTTATGCGTCCTCCACCTGTTGCAATTCTACGGCAGATAAAGTGTTTACTTAGGTCTCCATCTGAGGCATCGAGCAACGGTATTTAGTAACCAGCTAAAATACGAGAATCGCGCAATAATGTCATTGGATGAAGCCTCGTCCACTTTCCGGTAACTAACCGATTCGTTGTCCTGATGCCTAGGTGCGCTAAATCGTGAACTGCATGGAATACTTCCTTGCGAAAAGTAGCCGGAATGTATGGCCGGGGTCCCCTTCTCCGAGTCTTCGTATAAAATAATAAGGTTTGAGCCGAAGATAGGCGAGTCCCGAAATTTGTATTTGGGGTTAGACTTGAGGCTCTGAAGTACTGCGTCATCTTCTTGTGCCTTGGCGATAGCCTGAAAGTCGACTGAGGCGGGGATGTTTATTTCGGAGATACGTGACAAAGCGTCAGCAACTACGTTGTCCTTGCTGTACAGAAGTGTACTGGCTTACGAAGCTCAAGTGTCGAAACTGACGAGGAGATGCTTTGTCGAGCTTTTGTTTTAAAGTATACGTTAGAGGCTTGTGGTCCGTGAACACTGTGAACGGCCTGTCTTCTAGGGAGAAACGGAAGAATTTGATGCGCAATTAAGCGGCGAGCAGTTCTCGATCGTAAGTGCTGTAGTTCCGTTGATCGGAGTTGCTTAGAGAAGAAACTCAACGGTTGGCAGACTTGATTCAGCTTTTGGTGTAGCATCATCCAGCTGCTGTCGGGATTTTGCAAACGCCTGGACAGCCTCTTCAAACCGCACAATCACTCGTGTGTCCTTGGTTTTGGAGCCAGACAAGTACGCGTTCAAAACAGACTGGTGGTGGGCGGCCTTGCCCAGGAAACGACGATAGAAGTTTAGCATGCCCAAGAACCTCCGCAGCTTTTCGCCATCTTAGGACGCGGGAAGCTTGAAATTGCTTGCGCCTTGTCTGGGTCGGGTTGGATTCCCTCAGGAGTAATGGAATGGGCGAGGAATCTCACCTGATTCTGGAGAAATTTGCATTTTTCCACGTTTAGGACTAGTCCGGCATCAAGGAGACGTTGGAAAATGCACTCGAGATGGGCTAAATGCTCAGACTCTGAGGAAGAAGCGGCATCTGTTGTGCGGTAACTGCACTTCCGCAAAGGAAATTAAAATTCAGGCTGTCACGCCACACGATTTTCAGAATATTCAGCCCAGTGACATTCACAATCGCAAGGACGTCGCCCGCATTCTCGAACTAACATGCAAGGAAGTGTCTTCGGATGCTTCTGGGTAGCTATACTTGAATGCGGCGAACCTGGTCTCTCACAAATCACATCACTTTCTAAAGGCAGAGCTAATCAGGGTTGGCAAAGCTCAAATCGGGATAGTTCTCTGATCTCTACGCATTTTAATTATAGCGAATTCAGTATGCACTCCCCCTCCCCTTCCAACAAAAATCAATTGGTTTCCCCACCACAATTTGCTGAAATCGATAAGGGCAAGGCCTTACTGGAAATCCAATTTTACTGCACCATCAGATATAATAGAGTTGCATTCAGTTCACTTTATTACTAAATTATTATCGAAAGTGATTCACCATATTGCCGATTGTCGAGTAACTACAAAACACAAATGTTATCGCGTCATATTGCGCTCATATAACTTTAACTACTCGTATCTAAGATAGCCCGTGTCATGCTACATGATACATTCCATTGTGCACAAATTGTTTATTAAAATTAATGGCAATATTCGTGTGTTTTTTACAAACACTAACATTGTTTTTGCATAAAAATTTCATTGTGGAAATTTGGGAATTTGTTGTAAATTCATTAAGATTGTTTTTCATGTTTTGTCTACCGATTCTAGATAGTTACAGTAGTTTTTCCTAATTTCCAGCTGAATCTTTTCAGTCAACTTTTTGCCCCAATGATGATTAATAGTGAACAAAACACATATGCATCAGTGACTTCCGTGAATGCATCGAAAAGAGACGCAGTCCCAATGTCATTAGTCTTAATTGTTAGAAGCAGAATTCAGATACATTTCAATTTAACGGCAATTTACTCGCGAGATTTCTCTATAAAGAACAAATTGAACTTTTTACTGTAGAACGAATCGCCCTACTTAGTTCAAGATATTCAGTTAATCAAGTAAGATACAGAGAGGGTGTGTAAATATCCTTAAATGTGATGTGTTGCTAAATTCGTGCTTTATTTGTGCACATATTTAGTTATCCCTTTATTGGGCGACACTAATACCCTCCCTGTGAGTCTATTTTTCAAATTCAACAATTTTTAATTCAATTCAACCGTTTTCCTTCCAGTATGAATCGCACCGAAAATGGGGACCACGCGGCTGGCCTGGTAGCAGTATCAGACTTGGATGTCGCTACTTGCAGCAAGGACGAACGCCTTCGTGAGCTTCACGCTTTCTTCGTTCAACAATATGAGGTCGAGCCGAAATTCTTCGTAAAAGTTCCTGGAAGGTATTTGTATTCAATGTGGTGTTTGTGTGGGGTTTCGTCGTCAAGTGAAGATTCTTTCCAGAGTCAACATCATTGGTGAACACGTTGATTATTGCGGGTATCCGGTTTTGCCCATGGCTACGCGACAGTGTATCCTCCTGGCGGTGGCTCCAGCAACTGACGATTATCTTTATCTAAAAAATGTGAACAGCGAAAAATACGAAAATTTCAAATGTGAAATTAATGCGTTTGAGTAAGTACAGTTAGTTGCTATGTTTTTAGGTTGTCTTTGTGATCATAATAGTGGAAATAATCATAAATCCTCCGGGATTTGTAGAGATATAAATTTACCAGTTGATATCAAAGTAACACTACTTTCAAGTCCATTCTTTCGCGCTACTTTTCAAAGCAAAAAAACGAGGGAGTGTATCTGGAGTGCTCTACGTAGGAGGGGCATTCCGGAGAAACTAATAGCTATTATCAGAGCGACATATGATGCGCAAAATATCAGATGCTGCACCGAGATAAAATCTCGGATTTTGAGGTTCAAACCGGAGTCCACCAGGATTGCATCATATTGCCGATATTATTTCTTCATGTTATCGGTGACGCTCTCCATGCTGCCTTGCCCGATGGATGTGGAGGAATTCAATGGACGATCACATCTTTCCTCAAGACTACGCTGATGAAATCTGTTAGGTGTCTCACTTGGTCATGGACCTTAGTCAAATAGCTTTGGATTTGAAAAAGCAAGTAGAGTTGGGCCTATGATATATACCAACAAAACCGAGGCTCTAAGTCTGACTGGTCACCGTACTTTCCTTATCTGCATTAATAGGTAGAGCTTCGGAGGCGTCCATCAATTTGTAAATCTATGAAGCGTGGTTTCTGCCGACGGTTGTATTGAACTGTATGTTGCCCGACGCATTAGCAGTGCTAGATCCGCTTTAGCTGCTTTGTCTAAAATCTACAATGCAGAGAGTAGCACATGGAAGTGAAAAACTCTAAGGCTTCGTCAACGCCTGTTTACATTGATTCATCGGAGCATGCTGGCCTGACACTATCTCAAACGAAGAACTCGGTCGGCGCACAGCCCTGGCACTCATACTTCTTGTGATTAGAAGGCGGAAGCGGCAGTGGTTAGGTCACAAATTAAGGAGAGGCGACGATTGCATTGCTAGTTACGCCATGCAGGCGAATTCACTCTCCGAAGTGACCGACAATTGGGTCGTCTGACGGGCACTTGGCGCAGAACAGTAGAGGAGTGGAAACGTTTCGAGTAGTCGTGCGACAGATGAAGCGCATTTCAGGCAACCGCGAATGATGGCGTCACGCGATTGACGTGTTATACCCCATTAAGAAGTGAAAGGCAACCATATATCGGTAATGTACCAAAATTACAATGTGTGTGTATATATATCATATCGCATATGGGTTAGATATACAAACCACCGGTGATATCAACTAATCCTTTTGCGTAGGGGAATCCTACGAGTCTTATTTCATCGCACTAAATGTTAATAATTGCTTAAATTCGAAATTTAATTCATCTACCATGAATTGTAACTCGGGCGCTCAGTTCTATTTTGTACGTCGCCTAATCTGTCTTCCGCGGAATCCAAAATTGAATGGTTGGAGATGAATTTATGCTTATTAGGAAATCAATGCGCCTGTGATCCGAGAGTGGGATATTGTTTGATCGATTTCCACTTTCCTACGAGAGCTACCGTGATGCCGATGCCCTATTGCCGGACTATATTGAGGAAAGTGCCTTAATTATCCAAGTTGGGTATCTGCAGTTCGGTTCCTACCAAATACTCTAATATTCTTGATTCTCTCATTTTTTTCTTCGTGCTCTCCAAACATATATGATTAACACATCACATCCTACTGCTACTCCCATGCCTTGACTTTACGTATATTGGACGGCTCTAATCCTGGTTCCACTGGGAACTTCGTCCATGTCATATGAACAATAAGTAGAGCACCAAAGAATCGCCTTATCTCCCTTTTGGTTTCTTATGGCTAGTTCGACCGTTGGGGTGTCGCCATTTCATAGGTCATCCAATATAGCCTGGAGGTCTTTTGAAAGCACCACATAGAATTGGGTCTAGCATTCCCTCCAGCATACAAGTCAGCACGGCGGAAGTTTAAGCCCGTAATTTCCTGTTTTTTATTGCATCATATTTATTTTTAGACCTTCCTACTACATAGAAAATATCAAAAATTGATCAAATCTTAAATCTTACAAAACAATCTACATCCTTTACCAACGCTCGTCGTTTAGTTTTGGTAAATAATTTTTTCTCTTTACGCAATGGTAATGAATTTTATGCGATAAGTTCGTGGCTAGGCTACTTGAATGTGAAACAAGTTTATCAAAGTATGTTAACTTCAGCTGATTAATTTCGTCGTTTATTTGTAAAATCCCCAAGTCATGGTGGATATTGTAGTATCCGATGTACCACGGCGAAGTAATCGTTCTCAACATTTTAGACTACATTCTTTGATGGATTTCGATGTTAGATGTGCGGGCAGATCCCCAAAATTGTGAACCATAAGTCCAGATTGGCTTCATCGCTGCTCTGTATATTAGTACTTTGAATTCCAAGGGTAGCTTGGAAAATTTGTTGAGTAGCCAGTGCAGGTTTTTGAATCTTGGGTTGATCTGAGCTTTTTGCCTTCAATCAGTTTTTTGCAAATAAGCCTTCTGTCTAGATGTATTCCTAAGCACTTTACGTCTTTGTACTGAGGAGTTGATACGCCGGCAAACTTAAATGTTCGTTTCTTCAATGTGAAAGTGACATGACTACATTTTATTCCATTTACTTTGACTCTCCAGCGGGCCAACCACTGTTCAACCTCTTTCATGTAATTCTCGAGGTCTCTATGATACAAGACTAGGATTTGGATGTGTTCAGAGTATCGCCGTATCGTCAGCGAAGGTAGAAGTAAATAGGCGTTCGTTTGTGGGTAAATCAGCAGTACATACCGCTTTGATGTTATATATTCTCGTGAAGTTTTTTGTTTAATAATAAATCTCCTGCCAGTCAGATATGACTTTAAAATTTTATGGGTATTCGTAGGTAGCTTTTCCTTGATTTTGTAGATAAGACCTTCATGCCAGACCTGGTCAAATGCTTCTGCAACGTCAAGGAATACGGCGAGCCGTGCTTTCAAAGCACAGTTTATCTCGGAGGCTGGTCGATAAACTTCTTCAACAGTTCCTTGTTTTCTTCTGAATCCGATCTAGTGAGAAGGAATAACCCCCTTTTCGTCCAAGGGCTTCCAATCGTCCAAGGGCGATTACAGCTTGTATAGTATTATAGAAGTTTCTCGAATAATGGATAGTGAGGGAAGCAGACTTATCGGTTTATAGGACATAACAAACGTAGGGGGATCGTCGTTATTGGCGATAATTTCCAGCATTTCGGAAAAAAGTCAAGGCGTAAGACACCATTAAATATGCGTCAGTTCAGTGAATGCAGACCTCAGCAAAACCTGGAGCCTTTTTGGGATCAATGTGGTCTTGCGAGAATTTTAAGACTTCAGAAACTTTGAAACAAATCGGTTGGTGTGCAGCTTTGGGAATCGAAAGTGATAATTCTTTCTTCGTTATATGTGGGGTTGGTTGGAGAAGCCTCTCAAGTGTTGAGCAAAGATTGAACCTTTCTCGGCATCACTCCTCACCCAACTGCTGTCCCACAATCGGATTGGTGATTCGCGCAGAATTCGCCTATTGAGCTTCTTCACCGCTCTCCAAAGAGAATAATTCGTAGTGGAAAAAGTGTTACATTTTCAAGGAAACACAGATCTTTATGTTTTTCCTTTTTCAATGCCTTTTGTAGCTCCTTTCTAGCCGCTGCCAGATTCTTTTCCGAGTTCGGCGATCTAAACTGTTTTTAAGGTTTTGTGTAAACACAAAACCTTATTAGAATCGATTCGATGTCTGTCTGTCCGTCTGTCTGTCTGTCTGTCTGTCTGTCTGTCTGTCTGTCTGTCTGTCTGTCTGTCTGTCTGTCTGTCTGTCCGTCTGTCTGTCTGTCTGTCACAGCCGATTTATTCGGAAACCGCTGGACCGATTGTCACGAAAATTGGTAGGAGTATGTGATCTACCGTTCCCTTTACATGCAGCGACTGACACCATTTTGTGTTAAGTTTAAGGGGGGCTCCCCATGAATGTGAAAAGAGGGTGCAAAATTTTTTTTCATAAAATGCGGCCATGTGGGGTATCAAATGAAAGGTCTCAATTAGTACTTTTTGAAACTGGTTCAATATTTGATATCGGGTGAAACATAGTGGAGTGAGGGCACAAAATATGACCATCAAAAAGTGTAACAGGTCTCGTTCTCAGAATCTATCCAACCGAAAAATCTGAAAAAAATCGCAGTAGTGCATCTCTACGAAATCTAGGCCTCAAAATATATCCGGTTCCGATATCTGCACAAATAAAGTTAATAATAGTATATTTCCACATTTTAGAAATTTACCCGGCACCCCCCTTATGTTCATCCCAGAAGTACAAAATTTAGTATGCGTATAACGAAGAACATAATGCACAGTTTGGTCAAGTTTGAAGAAAATCCAACTATTATTAACAAAGTTATAGGGGGTAAAACTTTACAATTTTTCGTGAATTTCGTGCCCTCTTCAACCTGCATGACGTCATCATCACATATTAACTCGTCAATACCACAGCGAAGTAAGTTCGTATGAATTGGGTGGAAAAGGATTATTTTGTTTTAGTTTTTTAGTCATTTATATATGAATATCAATTATTCCAACGAGACATGTGTATATGTAGGTATATAGTATATGCGTGCTAATGGACTTTGCGGGTAGTGCCTAATTCAGATAGATATAAGAAGTAAATCGGAAATATGGGTACGATCAATTTATATACGTGCCTATATGTGTACAGTATTCGAAAATAGGCAATTTGTTTGTTTAGGGTGAGTGTAACATCTACGGCTGTAATATGTACGTATGACTCGTAGTTTTGTAGCTGTATAGGGATAGAAAAATGTGCGTTGAAATTTCTTAGATAAGATGAACACAAAACCTTTATACCCGAAGCGCGAACTTCCGGTATTCCGACTTGTTTTTTTCTTAGAAGGTCTACTATTTTTGAACACTTTGGATGATCTGAAACTGCACATTGGATCTTCGGTATGGTATGCGGGGCAGCGGACGTTAATACTTCAGTGAAATGTACAGCCTGGTCGAGTTTGATGTTTCATTTTAAGGGCACCTTTGCTCTTAAATGCGAAGAAATATATTTCCGATACTTAAGCCAATCAGTTTTCTTTGTCGTGTTGCAGATTTGAAAAAGTTATGAAAACCGGCCAATGATCGGAAATTAGATCAAAGCAGGGTTGCGGAAATATAAAATTATATCATATTTGATGAGTCTCCGATATAGGGAGGATGTCGATCCCACTGGCAAGGAATACTTCCCTTTTATGTTGACTAATACCATTCGCATTTCAGTGGCAGATTGTAGTAGAGTTCATTTTTTTGCGAGAAGAGTTTGGAGAATCAGCGTTTGGCTTTGCATCAGTTCTTGCATCATATTTTATTTATTAAATTGGTTCATGCTTTGAATGAATTGTACCATTATAGATTCTAGATTAGTTGTTGATTTGGTACCGTGTGTTGATTCGGGACGATTAAATTTAACAGGTCAGCATAAGACAAGCTCGACTGGGTTTTAATAGGCACAATTCTATTCGGATCGTAGGAATCAGCGTTTGAATTTAGATAGCCTTTGGTTGGTGGTCGGGATCTTTGACCCACTTCAACGTACACCGGACATCCCCTGTAATTCGCAGTGTGGTGTTACAATTACCGCATTTTTTGGCAGAGGGATCTGCCTTGTCTAATGGGCATTTAGTTGTGGGATGGAGATCGCCGCATGTTATCCTCTGTTATCCTTCGATCTAAAAGGTAACCCAAGCGTTTCACCTTTGCTGAGTTTCTTAAGTTCCGGCCCCAGTTTCACCTTAAGTAGAGGCTGTGGTACTCTGAATCGCTTCTTAAAGTTATATACAGTTGTGAAATACAAGAGTAGGGGGGTCAAAAGTACATACTTAAAGTGCGGCCGAAAATTAAAATTGTTTAAAAAATTATGATGAAATATCTGAAATATATCCCATTCCGATATCTGCTCGAACAAAGTTAATAATAGTATAGTTTAATTTAGTTAAGGGAAGGGGGTACGTGTATGTGAAACAAAACATTATTAGAATCGATTCGATGTCTATCTGTCTATCACACCCGATTTACTGGGAAACGGCTAAACCAATTTGTTACGAGGTGAGAACGTGTGGTAGGTGAATTCCTTTACATGCAACGGGTGGCATCATTTTCCACTGTGTTTAAGTGGGCTTCTCATAGATGTGAAAGGGAGATGTACATTTTGGAGGTTTTGTGCAAAACAAAATCGTTTACTGTCACACGCATTTTTCTCGGAGACGATTGTAGCGATTCACACCAAATTGATTATTTCTTTAACGGACCCCTTCTCAGAAACTACCCAACTGGAAAATATGAAAAAAATCAGTAGGCTGCCACTATATGGTGGCTATCATGTTGGAAAATTTGGTATAAATCCTATTATTAGTAACGAAGTGATAGAAGGTGAAAGTTGTGCTTTTCACAAACAAAATTGATTGGAAGCTTCTTTTACATGTTCCATTTTTTTGGCAATGAGGCAGCTATTTCAAAAGTGAAGTTTGGAAGGCAGTTATTATTTCCGTTATATTTACCGGGCAAGAGGGATAAATAAGCTAGTAAAAAGTAGGTTATACCATCCATGTCATCAAATTACTTTAGGACAAATATCATCATCAATTTCATTTTACTATCTCCGTCTGACAAAATAAACTAAGGAACGTAACCAATTTCAAGAAAAAATATGATCGAAAAGAAAATACGGTCTCGACGGACTTGTCTTTGAAATAAAAATTGCTTTCAGATTTTACTTGATGCTGCTGACGGTGGCTAGTAACAGTTCATTAGAATGAATCTTATCCTCTGCAAAGTTCCTTTGATTTAATCGGTAATGCTGAAGAGGACTTACGCTCCTGAAACTGATGAAATGTATTGAAGGTGGATACTCAAAGTGTGCTTTTTGCCAATCAAGTCGTTTTCAAGATTTTCCTCCAGTTGAATTGCCTAAGCTATTATCCTTGCTCCGATTGGAATTTTGTATCGGAAGACTCCGGTGTTGCATAACTTTAGATTGCTTTAAGACTTCATTGAAATGTAGTGAAAATCTTCTCACACCAGAGCGTTAAGGTGTGTCTTGACGATATTGTTAGTGTCAATTCGTTTCGGTTTCAAACTTGCTTCCATAACATTTTGACAGTGCATTATTGCATACGGAGAGAAATACTCTCAAGGTACTTTTCACTTATATGTATTGAATCAAAGTTATGCACCTTGAATTAATTTTAGTCCTTACATGATAGCCGAAAATCATAACGATTTTGCGATATACGTGTAACATTTCATTAGTAATCCTCAAAACGCCACATAATTAGACGATGCAGTACATACGCGCATTTAATGATAACGACTTTTGTGAATAGACAGCAAGGATATAACGTATAAATGCATTAATACTAAATCGTTTACGACCGTTTTGCTAAAAGAAGAACAAAGGTACGATGGCATCACGTCTTACCTTGCAGACTATCGTATGTCTCCCAGAGTTCTTATTTGACGGCGGGCGACTAGACTCGGGTCGATTGTGCACTTAACACCCAAAGTACATCCTGGCACGTATCTATTCTAACGTCCTTACTATCTCGCCAGAGGGGGGACTTTCACCTGCTTGATTCTCAAACAATAGTTTGTTGCAATACCCTTTTGATTGCGTTAACCACCAGAACAGCGAAAACTCAAGGGAAATCCCAAAGGACATATTCGTGTTGCTATTCCTTGAATGCAAAAAGTCAATTTATCCGGTGAATGACTAAATAATAGGATAATCCTCAACGTTGTAAAAACGCACTATATTCTGACTCCACCTTCTAGAATTTGAATGAAATGAAAGAGTTTCCCAACATCAAAGTGTTTTCTTCAATTTAATTTTCGCTGTTCGGAAGGTTTAATTAATTTGTGTATTTACTCATTATCTACAGAGAGATGGCCCCAGAAGAGCTGACCTCGCTTGTTTCTTGCAAAATAAACTGTTTACGATATTGTTGCCTTGGTTGAGATTGCATGTAAACCAAAGTTTAAATTCTTAGAAAAGTACCTAATTTGCTTCATAAATTGACAGTCGTTTTCACGACTTTAGTTTTATTTTTTTCTGGTTCAATCAAAATCTCTAAAACGGAAAATTATCTAATTAGGGCAATGACAGTGGTGACGGTGGTAATTGCTTAATCTCAGTGAAGCTTATTTTCAAGATTTTAACCATTGCCTAATATAATCAAAGTTAATGAACTTCTGATAGAGATTCAATTCATTTGCAGTGAAATCTGGAATTTCATGAACATCAGTTGCATAATCTTTATTTTCATGATGGCTTTTAACAGTTCAAAGAGAGAGAGTAGTAGGAAATAAAGCTGGGCTAATAGCATGAAGAAGTGTTGTTGAAATTAACTTCGTTGTCAACACAATTGTAGTTTCACCATTAGATGGCGGTTGTTTTGGCAGGTTAAGGGGATCATGTAGTACGAAGATGTTACAAAACAGAACAATAGTACGTTTAACAAAGGACAGATGCTTTCAAAGGCCTTGCAACTTCTAGTCAAACAAGTTAGATTCATTCTATACAATCTTCATACGTCATCCGATTAGCTCCTCATTACGGGCTGAAAACGGTGAAAATTTTAGAAGTATGTTAAATCCTCTTCAACGTCTATAATTTCGAAAACAGCCTTTGTATCTCCTGTTTACTCCTTTGTGTGATTGTGCTTCCGTTTCATTATCACTGCACTTGACGCTGTGTAAGTGGTAAGTCTAAAGTATCATGCGAGCACAAAGACGAATATAAACATCCATGACAAACAACTGTTCGAACTCCGAGTAACGAGGTTGAGATGCCGACGCTCAACCATCTCGACGACAGCACCATCAAATACAAGCTACAGTTCCGCTTACGACAATAGTGAAGATCCGTCTTGGAGAAGTCTGAAAGAAGCCACACGAAAAGGTACATGTAGCTTATATGAACATACATGTAATAATAATAAACAAGTCGGGATACCGGAAGTCGAGCGCTTCGGGTTCTCGCCGTTCATATAAGTTCTCTTTATATGATGATGACGTCATACATGTCTCGCGTGCCATAAATTTACCTGAAATGGGAAAATTTTACCTTGTATAACTTTGTTAGTAATAGTCGGATTGCCTTCAAACTTTTCAGCATTATTGTCTATGCTGACATAAAATTTTGTAATTCTGAGATGAATTAAGGGGGGCTGTCCGGTAAACTTACAAAACATGGTAATATTATTATTATCCTGTTAAGGGAAAGTCGCACCGCGTCTTTGAAGAACTATTGTGCCCCTTTTACTGGTATAGTGTACCTATTGATCATAGTATCTCAAGCAGGCCTGTAACCGTTAGAAACTTTAGTATGTTCCCTACTTCCAGATCTTTCAGCTTTGCATCTGGTATTAAGTGTTCTTCCAGATGCCTCGACCTACTTTGCACAAGTGCCGGACACTGTCCCAGGACGTGTATAGAGGTTTCGTCCTCGTCCTCACAAAATCTGCAGGCAGTGTCCGTAGATATCCCTAGCTTCCCTAGGTGATAGTTCAGCTGACAATGACCAGTGAGAATTCCCACTATGATTCGGAGGTTCTTTTTGGTGAGGTTTAACCAATCCTTTGTGCGCATGGGTTCGTATCCCCCAATAAGCACCCTGGACTGCTCCATCCCTGGTAGGCCCGCCCAATATAGTTCCCTCAACCGTTTCTCTTCATTTCTTAGATTCATAGCCATGAAACCGTTTCCGATTCCACAGAAGAGTTCTGGCCCGTGTAAAGGCGTCCCTGCTCCCTTCTTGGCTAGTTCGTCCGCTGCCTCGTTGCCTTCCGACCCAGCATGGCCTGGAACCCAAAGTATCCAGCATTCCCATACCAGTTTAGAGTTCACCTGGTTGGACCTAAGTGCCTTGATCGCTGCTTGGCTATCGGTGAGAATAGCTATGTTCTGCCCCCTGTAGTTCCTTTGCAGATTAAAGGAGGCACATTTGTCTATGGCGTATATTTCCGTCTGGAATATGTTAGTGTACCTGCCCATTGACTCAAAGTACATTTTCCTTGGACCAATGTTACACATGGTAATATACTATTATTAACTTTATTTGTGCAGATATCGGAATAGGATGTATTTTGAGGCCTAGATTTCATATAGTTACATCACTGTGATTTTTTTTTCAGATTTTTCGGTTGGGTAGGTTCTGAGAACAAGACCTGTTTCACTTTTTGGAGCACATATTTTGTGGCCTATCTCCCCTATGTTTCACCTAATATCAGAAAGAATATAAATTTCGAAAAGTACTAATTGAGCCCTTTCACTTGTTACCCCACATGACCATGTACTGTGAAAAAAATGTACACCCTCCTTTCGCATGTATGGGGAGTCCTTCTTAAAATTCAACACAAAATGGCGCCACTCGCAACATGTAAAGGGACACACAGAACACATATTGTCAGTAATTTAGTAACAACCGGTTCAGCCCTTTCTGAGTAAACCGGGTGTGAGAGACAGACATTGAACCGAATTTAATAAGGTTTTGTGTTTACACAAAATCTTAAAAACGTTAGTTCCAGGCAGAGGTAAAGCAGCATGAGATGGGTTGTCTCTGCCCTGCAGAGATTGACGCAATAAGCAGGATTCTCGGTTTACCTTACGCGATGCCATTTCGCAGGGGAGCGATTATCTGAAGTTTCCTCGCGAAATTAGCCACGTAAGGTTTCAGTTCTATAGCTAGCAGAGCATGAATCAGATCGTGCACGGAAAGTCCTTCAAATAGAGTGCAAATGCATGTTGTCAATTGTCAAGGTCAGTAGCAGTACTACGATGATTTCCAGTCTGGGAACTGTGGCATTGCTCTGTGGAAATGTAACCCATTGCACCAGGTTAAAATGAGCTACTTACATTCGTAGGGTGATGAAGTAGACAAGAACGTGACCCTTTGGTGCGAATCTAGATGACCGTGGCGCATGTTTGTATTCTTGCGTACGAGCGGCTGCAGAGACTTACAGTGTGACCTGAAAACATACCTGAACACAGTGAAATGCTAAGCCGGTTGAAGTTGTCCAGACCACTGTGAAATGCTAGCCATATTTGAAATACGGTGCCTGGAAGAGACGAGCTTCAATCAAAGCTGGCTGTCCAGAGATCTTAGTTCAGATTGTCACGGGATGAAGTCCTTACCTCGGATTGTCCGAGCAATAAGCGAGCAGAATTGAAAACTTTGGCCACTTCACTAAGCAAGTTCGTCCGAAGCTGGGTTCCATTGCAAAACAAGCGACATTATTGCAGTTTGGTCAATTACCTGCTTTGTGAAAAACCATCCTGGGCTCGTTAGATTTTCAGAAAGATACATTCAAGATTGTGAATCTACGCCATCTGCTGTTCTTCGTCAAGAATCAGGAGGAAGTTATCGCCATGGACGAAAGAAAGGCTTTCCGTCTGGTGGGCTGCATTATATGGATTCGAGGTCATGCCGTACACGACGGTTGGTAGTGCAAAAAGAGGTGTTTCCCATGCAATCCAAGTTTACCAGATCACCTGTCTACAGCTAAGATAATCCTAGAATATCTCGATGGTCTGATCGATAGAGAGCAGCTTGGTTTCCGCTCTGGATTCTTCTACATTGATCACATGAATTCCATGTGGATCATTTTTAAACAGAGCGCAGAGTTTAGATTTCCACTTCAACCGCTCTTCATCGATTTCTAGAAACCTTTCGACAGCATCAACAGGGAGTGTATCTGGAGTGTCCTATGAAGGAGAGGTTTTCCGGAAAAAACTAAAATGAGTTAAATGTCAGATGCGTAAGGTCGAACGACGCGTACGCCAGGGCCGCATCTTTTTATCGGTAACGCCTATGTTGCCTTGTCCAGAGGACATATAGGGCGAACGTTCCATCGCAATTGTTGACACCTTGCTTTCGAAAGCGTCCAAATCCATCAGATGACAGAGCGCTCGCTAGATGAGTATCTATGACTCTGCAATCTGCAAATAATTCATAAGGACGGAATCTCCGACCTAAATGTCGAGAGATTGCTGCCGCAACTTTAAAAGGCCTGAATTGGGGTTAAGTGTCGGAACCGTTTCCAATGTTTAAGCCCGTTGAAGGGATTATCCGTGAATCCGGGTTGCGGCACTGCTAAGAGCGGTCTATTCTCATCAGCTGATGAGAGGGCAAATTTATCGTCTGGGTCATTCCGTAGATAAGTAATAGGCCTGGAGTTGTAGCAGGTCCTGATGCGCGTGATGGGCGTGCTCGAGCCAAACAGAGTGTCTGCCAACCAGATGGATCAACTATTGCCTGGCTGTCTGAAGATGAGCCTGGTCTGGGTGCTGGTTCTTAGCAAGATGATCAGAAAATGTCGATCATATGAGAGCCTATCGTGTTGAAATACTTTTTTCATATTAAACAAGCCTTGGTCGCTTAAGTATGCGCTGAAAGTGTGGTGATGATTGGAGCGAGGGTAATTTCCTTCGTCGTCCTTCTCCTCTATTAAAGAGGGTGCTGTTATCTCTCCACTTGGAGTTGTCTTCGGTAAGGTGAGGCATCATGGTAAATAATGATGCCACGCTAATTTTCAGGTTGAGAATCGTAAATCCGCCCTAAGAAGATATCATTTGTTGCACTATCACCTCCGTAGGTGCGGTGTTGTGACACACATCTTTGCTGTCTTTTATATGAGCGTAAGTGGTCGCAGTGCATGATTATGTTCTCGTGCTGGAGAAACCTTAGAGACACACGGTTCTACTTGAGGACATGCCTGAATATCGTGAAATGCCAAAGAGGTCGAAGTCGTCTGAGCCACTGAGCCATATTTGAGCAATGGTGCCTGGAAGAATCATGTTCCAGTCAAAGCCAGTTGACCAGAGAAACTGAACGAGGAGCTTGTTCTGGATTGTCACCGGCATCAGAAACCAGCGGGCTTGACAGTCCTGGCCACCTCACTAAGTAATCATTATTTGGCTTGGTAGGAAGCTGAACATGAGAGTTTAAATCGGTAGAGAGGTGCTTCCGAATATGGATCTCATTTAAAATCAAGCACGATGGATTAGTAAAAAAGCAGGCACACCAGAAATTTTCTCTATCATTGTGGGCTTGTTGAAGTTTAATTAACACAATCGACAACGGTGTACTGAAACATTGCATTCAAGATCATCGGCGGTACCTGTGGCTTTGTGCCGAGAATCTGGAAGAGGTCGTCGATCTAGAATGAGAAGAAAAAGGTGTTCCATGTGGATACGTATTATATGGATTGGAAGTCATGGCTGGTCTCCCAAAGGGATGTTTCGGATATTCTCTCTAAAGAATGTGCTGAAAACGTGCGAAATGCACCATAACTTCATCAGAATGTTTGCAGACAAAGCCCACCTGAACTGCTTGAAATAGAAAATGACATGCATCAAGGCAGGCTTGATTGAGGGTCCGCCCCACTGCAGATGGTTGAGTGAGTTACGGTTTTTTTGGGGTAAAGTAGGTGAATGCGTTTACGCACAGAGTATTGGATTCCCGCAACGGTACGCCGTCGGACTACCAACTTAACACGTTTCCATCGTCAGAGAGCTAACCTGGAATCGATTGGCACATTACTTCGGGCTAGCCCCCGAGCTCTCCCGCCTTGAGGAGTCTTCAAATCGCAGAATTCTTTTCACCAACGGGAGGAGGAGGAGGTTAACTATTTGTTCAGGAAATCGTCTGCCATTCGGGTTTCCTCCGGTCGAGCTCTATCTTCTTTGCAACGAGGAGAACCCGAACGTGATGCTGAACATCACTTGACTCCTACCAGCGCTCTTCAGCATCTCCCCGACAATGTTGTTTGGAAAGAGCTCCTCTGTGTTTAAATAAAGTTGCTGACGAATTCTATCCCAACTTCCAGAGGAAAATTAGGTTTGGTCACCGTCGCTCGCAACCCCATTACAAAATACAGTCAGGAAATCGTGCCTTCTTAATCTCGTGCAAGTAAGATTGAAAAGAAAGAAATAGTCAGTCTCACCACGCTTCCGATTCAGACACACACCTAAATTGCTAATGAGTTGCAGAGTCCATCTGCCTCTTGTCTCATTTTGCCAAGAGAGTTAGTGTACGTTGCCGTTCTTCATGAGCAATCATCTTCCTTGCGCTTGTGTATGGCTAAGTTATCTTTGGATGTTGCCCCGGAAATGTCGAAAACAAGTTGGAATTTCTGCAGCACATCAGAATATGGCGTGCAACAGAAAAATACCTGCCCTGGAAAAGGATCAACACGCAGAGTGTCAGGGCCTCGTATTTTCACACAAGCCCCACGTTTTTTTGGTGCTAAGCGGTTCTCTAGGCTCTGGAACTGCTGTGAACAAGATGTGGTCGCACCCCATGGGCTCATACTATAATTCTAACACTTGAACTTGCCTTCGGCTTTTACTGTAGATAATGTAACTTCATTCTGGCAGTCTATACTAGACCACTGGATCTACAAAGTAAAGTTTATTCGGTAATTATTTATTGGGTCGATTTTGAGTGTTTAGGTGGAAGCGAATTTACTACAAACAATCAGAAAAGGAGCTCTTCCTTGCATTTCACGATTAAACAGATTATTCGAAAAAAGGATGTTCATTTAAACCGTTTTTCTCATCATTTATACCTCAAGAATGAAATGATCCCGAAACTTGAACTTCGCTTTTATGATGGTCACTTATTTTTTCAGCAAAAGGAGCACATCCAGTTTTTTGGGTCCAATACTGACTAAAATTACCTCAAATCAAATGTATGTGAATTTCACGTTTAAACACTTGAAAAGCAAATGGCCAATTCCGAAATATGTCCCTAAATGCGAATGCAAATAAACGTTATCTTTTATGTCCTTCCATGAAGCTGGCACATAAACCTAACTTAACCCAAGACATTTTTTTCTCATTCTACAGCATTCAAATTCCAACATCTGGTGGACCACGATGGTACAACTATTTTCTGTGTGGCGTTCGAGGCGTTCAGGATCATCTTGGCAATAATATTCCCACGCCAGGAATGTTCGTTGCAGTCAGCGGTAACATTCCTCCAGCTTCTGGCCTCTCGAGTTCCAGCGCATTAGTGAGTGCTGCAGTTCTTGCCAGCGCCCACATCCAAGGACTTCCACTTTCGGCCCAGTTGCTTGCAACAATTGCTGCCCAGTGTGAACTTTACATTGGAACTCAAGGTGGTGGTATGGATCAGGCCATTGCATTCCTTGCCAAACAAGGTTGTGCTCAATTTATCCAATTCCATCCGAAATTGAGTGCTCAACCGGTGAAATTGCCAAATAATGCTATATTTGTGGTTGCAAACAGTTTGGCGGAAATGAACAAGGCAGCCACTTCGGATTTCAATGAACGTGTGGTCGAGTGCCGGATTTCATGTCGGTGGCTGGCGAAGCGAATGCATTTGAATAATTGGCGAGATATCATTCGGTTTGCCACGCTACAAACAACGCTGCAATGCACATTAGAAGATCTTGAGGAAATTGCAATTCGGGAACTGTCGAAGGCATTCTATACACGGGAGGACATCTTGAAGGAGTTCGGAATGAACGACGAAGAATTTTCAAAAACTATTCTCACTGCCAACACACAGCATATGCAACGATTCAAATTAAGACAGAGGACATTACACGTTTTGCAAGGTATGTGTACGTATCCGTTTTCGATAAACCATTTCATGCGAGGACAAAATCGCCGTGTCCTTTTCATTTCATCGATTTGTGTTCTATATTCGGCGTGAACACAACCTGTGAAACGCGTTATGTGAGTCCATCACCATCAAATCCATCTTCATTTTATCACAGCTTATCGCTTCCAATTCGCTTCTAAACTCCACAATTTCCTTTTTCCAGAATCACTACGTGTTTCGAAATTCCGTGCTCTGTCGGAGAGCGAAGATTGCAAATTGGAATCGTTATCGGAATTATTAATGCAATCGCATGAAAGCCTCCGTAGCTTGTATGAATGCTCGCATCCAAACCTGGACAGATTGGTTGAGGAATCAAAACGATTTGGCATCAAAGCACGTCTCACTGGTGCAGGGTAAGGATCCATTTTTTTCTAATAACTTTTCCTCCTGCAAAAATGTTTCAATATGCGAGTTAGATTTAGTAGATTCTTGTCGGACTCGAGAAAAGTGGTGAAAGAAAGTATTTGTAACTGATTAGATGGAGGATTTATCGCACTAACGGCCATTGCACTTAATGTGATGGTCGCTAGTCCAAAACGAATGCGGTTGAATATTTCTCTGAAAACATCCTCGTGCTCCAACCAAAGCAGAATTGGAAATGTGAGCTCATCTCCAAACGTTCGAATACTTTCTTCTCCCCCCGATCATCGAGTCCCATAAATAAAATTCTTTTGTTCAATTTGTTTGTCACATTTCTGTGTATTTATCGTCCTTAGATGGGGTGGATGTATTGTTAGCCTTTGTGACTCGGTCGACTCATGCAATGCATACATTAAGGAGCTGAAGGAGAAATACTACAAAGACTTGCCACAAGCCAAAGGTCGGAATTTTGATGAACTCATATTTGCGACAAGTCCACAGGGAGGTGCTGAAATTTTGACAAATAAATATTGAGAAACGGATGTGAATAGACTCGCAATGAGTTCAATATTCCAATATTTCATCTACTTTACTTTGATCGTTTATACTTATTACGTGTACCTACCTCCTTGATATTTTAGCAGATATTTTACATATCGGATATTCCATTTCTATTGTGATGTTTTTGTCCTTTTTAGGGGGTCTTAATGAATATGGCCATAAATATATTGAATATGATTTAAACATGTCAACGAATCTTTACTTTTTTCAGAAATGCAAATTTAGGCATGAGAATTAAAAGTTCTTCTTTTCCATTCTCATATCCCATGGCGTCCCTTATCGTATAATGGGTCCAAATAGCTCTGAATGTGAAAAAAGGAAGAGTTTTGGGGTCTTTTATTTAAACATTTCAGCTCTTCAAACTTATAATGAAGCATATTTTCACGCTTTATTATAATGCAATTCTCTCTCTCTTTTGTTTCCTCCGGTCGGCAGACGTGAACTTATTTGCCGAGACTGTTGGCAATCTGTCATTCTTGACATTTGTCACCCCAATCTCACGTCAGTCCATCAACTGTCGCTACGGCCATTGAATGCAGTGGCAGAGACGAATTCATATTGGCGCCTAGGTTAGGCCTCCAATGTGCTGCCACATCACTCCGCCCCCAGCTTAAACCGAATATGATCCCGCTAATGAGGATCACGGGGCGAATCTGAAGCTTCACAGGCGCTTTTTGGAAGCGGGTGCCGGCTCGTCGAAGGCTTTCAGCCTCGACAAAGATACTCACTTGGGCCCGCCTCGGACGTAAAGTTTGAATGAGTACTTGCCTTGTTCCGGAACTTTAAAGGTGCCCTCGTATGGTGGTGGCAGCAGCTTCCGAGGGGCTTCCACCCTGATGAGGACACCCGTCGGATGCCTGGACGGTGGAGTCGGCCGCATCTTCGAAATCGCGCCCATAAGCAGACGTAGCATTCCCAAGTCGTTTAACCCTGCTCTGATGTCGAGAACCGGATCGGCGGAGAGGCGTAGATTCTCCCCGTAAACCATCTCCGTTGGGGGGGTTGTACGGAGGCCGAGGAGGACGAAAGGTAAGGACCGCGAACACGACGGATCGTTGCGAGCCATTAGAACGGCCTTCAACGTCTGATGCCAACGTTCCAGTACAACATTGGACCGTAGATGTTATGCAGTAGTCCTATGCCGTTTAAAGCCAAGGCGCTTTCCCAACTCCGCGAAAAGAGTAAATTCGAATTGCATTCCCTGATCCGTGATGATGATGGCTGGAACACCAAAGCGCGGAATCCCTTCTTTATAGAGGGCCTCGGCACATGATTGCGCCACAATGCCAGTCAGGTATTGCTTCAGACCCCCGCGTAAACCTGTCGATGATTGTGGGGCAATACTTGAATCCGTGTGAATCTCGCAAAGGGCCGATGATGTCGAGATGGATGGTATGAATAATTCTTTTCGAACGTGTTTGTTGATCTGGCACGCGATGCACTGTCTGGCCCAAGAATTTACGTCCTTGTTCATGTTGGACGACCAGAAATATTTTTCAGTGACTAACCGGTTCGTCGTCCTAATGTCTGGGTGCGCAAGATCGAGAATCGCGTGGAATACTTCGCTGGGTCGGAATGAATGGCCTGGGCCCCTTTTTGTATCTGTATTTGAGTAAGTAAAAGTTTGAGTCGAAAATAGGAAACTCCTTGAATTTATATTTGGAATCCCCCGCATAATCGACCGAGGCGGGAACTGTGACTTCCGAAATTCAAGACAAGGCGTTTGCAACAACATTGTCTTTACCAGGCACATGTTGGATATCAGAAGTAAACTGGCTGATATAACTCAAGTCTCTAATTTGGCGAGTAAACGCTTTTTTCGGGCTTTTGTCTAAGCGCAAATGTAAGGGGCATGTGGTCTGTGAACACAACCTGCCCTCAAGGGAGAAATGGAAGTATTTTATAGCGAGGTACGCAGCGAGTAGTTCACGATCGTAGGCGTTGTAGTTGCCAGATTTGATTCGCCCGTTGGTGAAGAGCGGTGCCTACCGTAGTATCTGAGGCATCGACGAACACACCTAGGGGAGCAACTGGCTAAGGAAATGCCAGCAGTATTGCCTCAACAAGCTGTTGTTTGACTGTCTCAAACTCATGGGTGGCCTCAGCAGACCACGCAATCTCGCGGGAGTCTTTAGTTTTGGACCCAGACAAGTAGGCGTTCAGAATCGCTTGATGATGAGCGGCACTGGGCAAAAACTGACGATAGAAATTTAACATACCCAAGAACCTTCGCCGTGGTTAGTAGTGGAAAACTCTTAATCGCCTCAACCATGTTTGGATCAGGTTAAATACCGTTAGGGGTAGCTAAGTGGCCGCGAAATTTCATCTGCTTCTGTAAAAATCTGTATTTTTCAACGTTTAAAGCAAGTCCGGCCTCAAGGAGATGTTGAAAAATGCACTCGGGATGCTCTAAGTGCTCAGATTCGGAAGCGGCCAAAACATCATGTATATATTATATATGGAGCAAAAGTTTAAGTTTCGTAAGACAGAGTGGATGGATGTCTGAAAAGTCTGCGCAGCGTTGCGCAAGCCGAAAGTCATCCTAGTGAACTCGAAGAGTCCAAAAGGTGTGCAAATAGACGTCTTCGGGAGCTACTGGGATTTGGTGGTACGCCTTGGCTAGATAAGAATTCGTAAAAACACTGCAATTCGTTAGTGAGTGCGCGAAATCATGGATGAGTCGTACGGGAAATCGGTCTGGAACTGTCTGAGCGTTCAGACGCCTATAATCTCCGCCATTCGCCGTTTGGCTTAGGGACTATATGAAGCGGAGAGGACCAACAACTTTTTTATGATCTTCAGATACCCTGTTTCATCAAATTTTTAAACTCTTCACAACAACAATCTTCTTGGGTGAAAGAGCCTTTGAGAAGATTGGAGAACCAGTGGTATTGATATAGTCCTGTACATCGTGCTTCACGGTTTGGAGAAACTACTTTTTGTAGTGATGTTGTGAAACTTTCGGAGGAGTGCACGAATGCGATGGTCGGCGAAGTCCTCGTAAATTATCGAGTGTCATCTCGGCAGGTAGAAATCTTCCCTGACATCTGTAACGAGGTTCCGGGGCCTATTAATGTCTCCGGATGCTGATGTCCGCTAAAATGAAACGTCACGGAAACTTTCGGCTGAGTCCGAGGGTCACGTCCTCCTGCCTCCGAGATTCAGGAAGAGACGAGAAAAGGGAGGATCCACCGGAGCGGGAAACGGCTGTGGTTCGACAAAAGAGAAAGGATTTAGAGGTTTACAGGTCTTTTTGGTTTGTGCAATTCTTTCTCTTTTGTTTCCTCTCGTCAGCGGACATGAACTCTTTTTTCTGAGACTGTTGACAATTTGTCATTCCCGACATTTGTCACGTCAATCTCACGTCAGTGTGTCAGCTGTTTCTGGGGCCATTGATTGCAGCGAGGGGAGGCGAATTCGTTTTGGCGCCTAAGTTCGCGCACCCGATGTGCCGCCACAGTTTCAACTGAAGGATAGTGTTAAGAAAATCACGGCTTTGATTGTAATGTATAATTACTTTCATTCAATTGTATTGGGAGACAACATGGACGTACGAGTCAAAAGAAAAAGTAAGCAAAATTAAAGGTGGGGACAACTACGATAACTTATAGAATTTTAGGTAACAATTACTTATAGCGATGTAATTACGTGAGCTGCAAGAATATTGCAATTAAGAATTTAAGCTAAACTATCATAATTGGCGTCTCAGGAATTTTTTACGATGTGGAATTAAAGAAGTAAAAGATTGGAGAACTAACCGTGCAAACAATAAGAGGGAACTTTTCGAGAAGTAGCTAGCAACCATACGCTGTGAGCTGTAGAATAAGAAGATGCGTTAGAGAAAACTATACGGTAATTTGCAAAATGCTAATCAGTCAGGAACCTGTAGGATGAGATTATTTAGGAATATGCAAAGCACTTGAATGAAGCCATCCTAGGGGTCGCAATATCAATAAAATATGCGGAAGCTACGCTTAAGGAAGGTATTCACGAGACAGAGAGCTCGAGCACCCAGTTCCCATTGTTGAACATTTTTGCGAATGGTCAATTATCCCAAATATAACGAAAGAAATTTGAGGAGGTCGTCCATTTTGTAGCCAAAAATTCAAATCTTTTTTACGGAATTATTATAATCTTGATGCATGCTTGGTCTTTAAAATTTATTTTTGAAAATTAATGGTAAGTTTTACAGACTACAATGTTGGTAAGACCTCGGTTCTCTAAGTTATATGAAATAAAAAAAATAATAAAACGTGTACCGGTTGTGAAAGGATAGCTTCTGTCTCAATGGTTTTAGGCCACCGCAGCGTCTCAAGAGTGGGTGACGAAAGTGTGGGAACTTTGCAGTCTTGCAAAGTTACTCACTGAGGAAGCTATCACCATGCGTAGTAGTTAGGTATAAAATTCACTACTAAAAATGAGGAGAAGGGGAAATTTAAATTCCAGTACGGGCGACCGGCGGGAGTCGTCTGATTTGGTGACTGGGTTGGACTTCCGTAATGAGTAGCACGGCATCAAAGCCGTTAGTTCTAGGACTGTTGGACCTCTAGGCGCCAAGGTACCCAGGAGCAGAACTTTCGAAACCAAGGTAACCTGAAGTGCAGTTTGCAGCGGTTTCACCCCAATCTATAGCGACCAATTTAACAGGTCCATGCAGGCAACAGTTGAAGTGGGCTGAAAAATGAGCCTCCTTATCATCTGTTCCTACCACTAGATTACAACAGCGGGGGCAGGTACAAAATATTATTGCCCTTTCTTGCACTACTGTTTCTCCGAGCGTTTCCCGCAATTCGTGCAGTACCACTTTATAGATCGGAGCATGTTAGACTTGAGGTAATAGCGGAAAATGTTGACCAAGAGTCGATGAAGGCAGAGGTGGCAGCATCAACATCACGCAGAACAATACTTCTTCATCGTTGATCTGAAGTCTCCGATGAAGTTCGAGACGAATTTCAAAGAGCCTGGATAGAAATCTCAGATATGGATCTTTTGCATAGGCCAGGTATTCCCAGGTTCTATGCATCTCCAGCGGCTCCGAGAATTCTATCCCAAATCAATGAGGAGATTGCGTTTCGACTGTGCATTAATATACTGCTACTTCAACTACAGTCATTTGTGCCTCGTGATGTAGTTGCGGTTGTAGTGTCGGCGAGACTCACTAAGGCAGGACATTGCTAAGGTGACTGGAATCAGCTCTGGCAATGCCAGAAGTGGGTGAAAAATGAAGTGCAGAAAGTTTAAAATTGAATGAAATGAAAGGTTCAAATTGTGGATACACTAAAGCAAACTTTCGGTCGTATACAGTCGGTCGCGATGGTATTACGAAAGTCACTCCAGATGTGTCCAGAATGCAACGTACGGAAGGAATCAGCGGAGTTTTTTCAGATCACTCAGTGAGTCCGAACAGAGCGACCAGACACACGCATGTCACTATGCCAGTTATGAATTTCGCGGAAGTACCCAAATAGGAGGTTCGACGAGCCATAAACAGCTCGAAGAACTGGAGTAGCCCTGGCTGGAATTGGGTGGATAATGAAGCAGGTCATTAGTCGCGGGGATTGCCTACCTTATTCCTAAAAAGGACCGATTGAATTGCCAGTGTGGCGCTTTCACGCGCACGAGTATCTTGAAGGGCAGCCGGGTTGAATCAATTCAATTCAGTAATTTTTTATCGGCTGGGTAGTTTTGACAACGTCGCGCACACCTGGCTAATCGATCTCCTACATCTGTATCGTATTGATTCCAAACTAAACTATTGGCGACAGTCACGCTTTCATCTCAGGATACCGCCGCACCAGGGCGTATCCGCATACGGAGGGGAATCTGCCAGGGGCATTCATTGATCCCTTTGATTTTGTATGGCACAGAACCTCCCTCTGTCATGGCTATTGAATAATGCTAGACATGGTTTTGCAACGTTCTATAGGCGAGCTAACGCACTTGATGTATTTAAATGACATCAGGTGGTATGCTGGTACTAATGACTACCTTAGGAGTCTGTTGCGGATATTAGGCTTGTCTAGACATGTTCAACCGTGATATTCGGATTAGACAAGTGCCCTCCGCAATGGGCATCACGATCCACATGCCGGACATAGCATTGGTGATCTCCACATCCAAGCTATGACCGAGACATACTTCTACAAATACCTTGGAATTCTGCAAGGAATCCATGTTCTAAAGGATGATCTGCAGCAAATAGTAGGGGAATCCCTTTCATGCGGTAGATTGCGGAATAACTCCACTTAATACTTCTGATAGTTCTGTTTACAGCATCCATTCGGATCGGCAAGTTCTAACTGGTCGCTATACACCACACAACAAGCCTGAAATGGTGCTTGTTGACAAGGCGGGTCACTCCGAGTATATTATTGATGTTGCTATCAATGCCTCCATAATAGCAACATTGAACGGAAATACGTGAAGAATTAGACATCTGTCGTTTTGAGAGAGTGGTTATAGTTCCCATTGGCAGCTACAGGTATTGTACCTAAATACCTCATAGCTTCCCTAGATGTCCTTCCGTCCGTCTAGTTCAAACCATGCAGAAATATAGGTTTTGCAAGTTAAATTCAGAATTTTCAAACTAATTTCTGAACTTTCCAAACTAACTGCAGACTTTTCCATTTCGAATTCAGGCCTTTCCATTTCTGGGGTTGTCGGAACAAAAATTAAGCAGCTCATCAATTTGTGAGGACTTTATTATTTTAATGGACGATGGTATTCGATCTAGGGAAAAATAGATATAAAATCCTGAACTTGTGACTGCAATTAATTCCGTGATTTCCCGAAATGGAAGTCTGAATTCGAAATGGAAAATTTTGAATTTGACATGCAAGACATATACATCATTCTACAAACGTGATCGATGTTGTGGGGAATTCGGAATTCGGTGATCGGTTTCCGTCACCAGAGCCCCTATACATTTTTAAGTAGAATCGTTCGAGCCTAAACGCTTGGCATTTCGTACTTATATTAGGTGAAATCAACTAAATGTTCGACTGCGACTTGCCTTACCGCGGGATTTAGGTGGACTGTACATACATCAGAACAGAAGTTTGTAGCACTTTTGCTTTCACACGGGCCTCCGCATGCTGCATGTTATTGGATGCATACTACGTTCATCGTGTGTTTCTGGCTGGGGCGAATGCGAATTGGTTTTCGTAATGGGAAAAATTTGATGTAATTTGCTTTTACTATGCCGACATGGAATTTGAAGTTGAAGGTCAACGAAAACAAAAATTAGCGACGTCTGGACTGGTGAAAATCTGGACTTAGGATCTTTGTGAGGAGCTGTCACGGGTAGAGGATGGATGGTGTAATCTAAAGATTGTGAGTCGAGTATGGGAGCAAAGGATAAGAGAGGAAGGATTTCATTGGGAAATTGAGAGGGAATCTTAAAAGGTTGAAGTGCCACCTGATGAAGTTTCTCCCAAATTGTTGCTGGAACCAAAACTTTGATTCCACATTGGTTTTGTATTATTCAGCGCATATGGGAGAACTCAATTTTATTTTTGAATTTTCTTTTGGCATATCTGATATTCGTTTTCTCACTGAAAAATATCACATATTCGGACCCTTCGCAAACAAAAATAGTGATGGTGATCCTTCACGATCCAGAACACTTATTCCGTATTCCAAATTAAATTCCTCCAATCAGGCGATTTTCAGCTCACACATTGATTAGCTGCAACAATGGATCGTTATTGCCTCCGAAAATTGCCTTGCAGCAACAATAAAAGGTTCAACTTGATAAACGTTTACTTGCTATAATTTCTCTATTGTCTATATTGAGCCGTTAGGCAAAATGCATCCGATAGCGTGCAATTAGAAGAAAAATACGAAGTAATGATTATTTTAATTTTCAATTTATTCCATGGGAGAGCTACTCAATGGGATTGTAGGGTTGCCGGGAGGTTAGGATTGGGGAGTTTTTGATAAAAATTTTAAAGTGAAATTTTAATTCACCGTCATTGAGATTCACATAACACCACAGCTCTGAAAGCAATACCGAATGCATTAGCATTGATTTCCAAATATCGTAGGGAATCTTCTCTGTCAAATCCCGGGCAAATCGATCATTTTAGATTCAGGGACTGAATCGTAGTAGATGTTGAGCACCGCGAAGATGACTTCAAAAACGTTCGCACTACGTGTACTACGAGGGGCGATACGGAATATAATATCGAAGTTGGCAGTCCATCAGGCAATTACAGAGTTTGAAGCGCATATCAAGGAAGAAACGGCGTTGCTCTGGAGAAGGGAGATTGACGGTGCTGAGCCGTAACGGATAGTCCACACGGAGAATATTGCACCCAGGTTTTGAAAGGAGGTCAGTAGTGAAAGGGGTTGTCCGTCAGGAGAGTTGGGGAGGGTTTAATAGATTAGCACATCCAGTTGCATTAGCTGACATTCAGAGTCAGCTTGTTAACCAAGCACCAACGGACCAGCAAATGTTGGATAGAATGAATATTATAGTTGATCAAGGTGAGTCAAATTTGATAGGAGTTAGTTCCTCAAATTTTTGCTACCAATTACCCCCCGAAAAAGATTCTGAAATAAATTATAAACATCAGAAAGGTTAATAGAGAATAGAATAGAATTTTATGTACATAATATTTTCAATAATTATCCAATATCCACGGAATGTGTAACGTGGGTACTAAAGATGCAATCATAGCCGTGGGGTAAATCTTTGTGAGGATGTTCCAACACATATCAAATCGGATCCTCATCACAGCAATGAAGTTATCGAGGAAAATAAAACTATGAACTTCCAGGTGACTTTTCCATTTTTCAAATTATTTGAATTCTTTTGAATTTACTTAGACCGTGATCGATCTTTGCGTATTTTCGGCTACATCAAAAATTGTTGAAATCTTTTTAAATTTTTCATCAACTACAAGAAATTTAAGTTCACTTGGTGGTGATTCGAATTGAAGGATTCCCTCACATTTTCAGAAGTGGGCAATAAAATACAGAGGACCCGTATTGATGCGATGGAGAAGCAAAGTTCCTCATCATCCAAAATATAAGAAATCACATTATCTCTCCTTCCAATGCTCAGACACTGCTTTCTTCTCAATAAAACGCGATAATTTCACCAAAAAACCAACGAAATTTTTCTGATATCGAACGTAATGGCTCATTCAAAAAGGGATTTCTTATAAGATTTCACCCATCAACAATACAGCACTCATCCCCCAATTTCCTAACAACAATTGAAAACCGCAAAGAACAGAGAAACCAGAAATAAATTATCGTTTCATTCTTCAATTGCTTTCACGAAATGGAAAACTCTTTAATTGGGAAAAGTAAGCGTCTAGACGACAAACTTCCGAAAGGAAATATACCATAACAAGAAAATATGGCCAAGATGGATCTGATTCCTCCCTAAATAATTTCTGAAATAGAAGTCGCACAGCAGACAGACGCGGAGAAATATTTGCAATACTTCGAATTAATGGCGATTTATTTTGAAAGTTGTGACTGTTTCGCTTGTTCAATGACTTATTTCATTGAGTGGAATTTTGTTTTTCCAATACTTTCCCCGACGGGGATCATTTAATGAAAGCTTAGGGAAGGAGGAGAAAGTGAATGGTTCAGTTGGGAGCATCAGGAAAGTTTTGTATGTATGCATATTATTTTAAACTGGAGTTTCCATTCCATGTTTTATAGAAACTTTTTAGAAACGTGATATGAATTATCAGTCAAGAGTGCACTGGATGCGGTTTTTGGGAGTGAATCTCCCTTTAAATCAGCTATGTTGAGTCATCTAATGTGAGCGCCCATTGCTTATTTCCCATTTGCAGAAGATGATAGTATTTAGTGCCAATCGAATTATAAATTTAATCCTTCTGAGGGGGGAGAGCACGAATAACCACCGAAACAAAATATAGCAGGAAAGGAGAAATCCCAGTACCGTCAGCTTTTGAGAGAGGACAAATACGCCCCTGGCCGGAAATATACCTCGATTGTCCTGTCATGTCCGTGATTGCGCTTCATTTCGTTCGCCTTTGCCATGCGATGGGCTGATAGACGACCCATTTGCTTGTAGGCAGCATTTTCCTTTTTCTTATTATTTACGGTAGCATTCTTTAGTACCTCTATCAGCCTCCATCCAATGTTTGCAATGCTTTTCTGGAATATCCCGCGAGGTATAAAAGGACCGAAAGTCCGCTCACGGAGTCAGTTTAGTTCTAGAGTTGGAACAGATCCCGTCGATTATAAATGCGCCTCGAATTGTATCAGTTGAAGGATTTCTTCTATAATTAATTATGCAGAATGGTTCTATAATTTAGTGTTAAATAGACGCTTATATTAAAGTTATAGAACGGGTTTTAGTCTAGTGCTGCGCAATCCGGTGATACGAGTCTATGTAAAGCAAGTAACGTAACAAGGGACGAGTCCACATAAAGTAAGAACGTAACAATTGGTGACAGCGGTGAGATTGTGAAAGCGAGAATGGTTAAATTCGAGGCTTTGTAAGTGGAGCAGCTGAAAAGGGAGCTATTAGCATTAGAGCTCCCTACGAGGGAACTAAAGCAGAACTACAGAAGAGACGCGAAGTTTTCGAATCGCAAGGTATTAATGTTGGGGAACGTGAATTCCAATGTGAGTTTACACCGTCCGTTAAGAGTCGCGAGGAAGCAGCTGGAACGAACGCGATAAATGATAACATTATTGCAACTTTAATGCAAGTTATCTCCAAAACACAAGAAAAATTTATGGAAGAATTGACTAGAAAGCAACAAGATCAATCTAGAAAGCAACAAGACGAAAGGCTGGCAAAATTTGTGGAAGAGACAAACAGACAAAAGACGGCAAGGGGAAAAGGAAGCACAACAAAACGAAAGGCCATCAAATTTTATAGAAGCAGCAAAAGAAGAGAAAGAAAGCATAATCAAAATGAACGAATCTATCAAGTGGTTGGCAAAAGTACAGAAAGAAGACGTCGAATTTGTCAAACAGCACATGGGATGCCTTGATACCAAATTTTTGACAAGGTCATTAGAAAACTCGATTCAAAAATCAACGAACTGAACAATAAATTTCAGGATTTACAATTAAGCGTAGCATGTCAACCAGGAAAATATTGAAGTTGGAGGAAAGGCTACATGAAATCAAACTGGATGGATATTCACTTGTAGCCAAGGACAACCCGATAATAAAGTTCAAAGCTCCATCCTATGATGGAACAACGTCATTTTTAAGGTTTTGTGTAAACAGAAAATCTTATTAAAATCGGTTTACTGTCTGTCTGTCTGTCCGTCACACGCATTTTTCTCGGAGACGGTTATAGCGATTGACACCAAATTTGGTAGAAAGGTGGGAACTGTGAACGCTCACGCATACAGTGAATTACATCCTTTTGCGTCGAATTTAAGGGGGGGGGGGTCCCCATACATGCAAAAGGGGGGTGTAAAATTTTTTTTCATCAAATATAGTCATATGGGGTATCAAATTAAAGGTTTCAATTAGTACTTTTCAAAGCCGATCTTAGTTTTGACATTCGTTGGAAGGGTGGGGAGCGCGGGTGGTTGAAAGTGATCACTTCTTTAAGGGGGCCATTCTCAGAAACTACCAAACCGAAAAATCTGAAAAAAATCAGGAGGCTGCCACTATATGGTGCCTGGGCTCCGAAATACCTTCCATGCCGATATCTATATATAATCTGTTTATATATCTATATATATCTATATAAAGTTAATAATAGTATATTACTACAATTTTTTGTAATTGGTTAGAAACCCCCCTTAAGTTCATCCTAGTACCATGAAATGTTGCAGTGATATAGACTATAATATAGAGCATGATCTTACTAAGTTTGATGGAAATCGCACTATTACTAACAAAGTTATAATACCTCAAATTTGTTGCTTCTTTCAAAATTGAAGACTATGAATGTCAATATCACCCGAAAGTGGATGCTCTCACATAATATATAGATATATTACGTGCTAAATACTAAGAAATACACAAAACCTTTCGTACCTGAAGCGTCCAGCTTCCGGTTTCCCGACTTGTTAATTTTCAAATTGTAGTTTGAAACTGCTGCTAAATCAACATCATTGGTGTGATGGCGATTCTGATTAGTAGTGGCACTGAAAGGTGCAGCAGCAGAAGTTTTACAGACGGTTCCGGAGGACGAGCGAAATAATTATAGAGCGAACATAGGAAGCAAGTCTTTCGAATGGAATTGAAGAGTAGGTCCCAAAGCATTGCAAGACTTCGTGGTAGAAGTCAAAAGGCTGGTGTATATGGCATATGCAGATTGTTCGGCAGACTATATCGAACGATGCAAAATCGAAACATTTGTAGATGGCATTCGTGATCCTGAAACGAAGCGAGCGACTATCATCTCGCCGAAACAAACTTTCATGGAGAGTACTTTGAATGCAGTAGGGTCAGAAGCTGCTTCTGTAGTATGTCGATCAGCGTACAAGATGCGGAATTTGGATTTGAAGATGACGAATTTGAAATGAAAGTTCGCAAGATAGTAAAAACTTTGGGATTACCAGCGCCCCAAGGCTTTAAAGGCAAATGTTCCAATTGCGATAAGGTAGGGTTATGGCTCGAGGTTGCCGCAAGACCCGAAAATGACCCAGTTCATCCGAACCGCATGAGGGAGAAAATAAAAAGAAATGGGTGAGAGCGTTTGGTCTGTGAATCCCTTTACATATAGCAAGTGGCGCCATTTTTTTTGGCTTTAAGGGAGCCCCCATACTCTCTCACAATATGGTCATGAAGGGTATCAAATGAAAGGCTTCGAATAGTATATTCCGAGACTGGTCCTATTTTTGATGTCGAATGAAACATAGGGGAATGAAGACTCCAAATGTGAGCGCCGAAATGTGGAACAGGTCTCGTTTTCACAACCTGTCCAATCGAAAAATCCAAGAAAATTTCAATTGTGTATTAAACGGAATCTAGGCCTTAAAATACATCCCGTTCCAGTATCTGTTCAAACAAAGTTAGTAATAATAAAACCTCCCCTAAATTCACCCTAGAAAAACAAAATTTGGCATCTATAAAAAGGATATATAGGTCATAATTTTGGGAAGTGTGAAGAAAATCGAACTATTATTAAAAAAATTATAGAAGGTGAAAGTTGGCCATTTGATATGGATTTATTGTACTCTAACAGATGTATGACGTCATCATCCTATGTCAATTCATCAGTACTATAATGAAATGAGTTCATATCAACGGGGATTGAATAGGAACTTTTCATTTGACCAAATTGAACTTTCATAAGGTTTCGTTCGTCTGCCTTTATTCTCATCGTTGGAAGGCGAAAAGGTTGAAAGCCTACCGCTAGATTCTGCCACCAAAACCTGGATAAATTCTTGGCTGCGGCTCATTATGATTCCTTCCCTTTCTTGTTTTCGTCGCAATTCTTCTTGTCTAAGCTGTTGATGAATAGCTTTCAGTTCCTTTACAACCTGGTTCTAAGTTTCCGTTGACTCCAGCGTGAACTCAATAATATTTTCGGGTGTTAGGTGCTTATTCGCAACCGCCCCAATCTTGTTCGGTGGTAAACCTGGGACAGTCAAGTACAACATGTTCCGCATTCTTGGCATCTTGGCGCATGACAACCTCCACGTCGACTCAAGAACTGTGTTCGATTTAATCCATTGTGACTTCGCCCAATGAATCTTCAAATGTCCAGAATGATGCGGTATATCCAACCACCAGTTTGTGACCACCCAATCTCTTCTGCCACTCTAAGATAGCTTCTCACCGTGTCAGTTGCCATTGACATACACTAGACTCCTCTACTGCATACGATTTATTGCAAAGACCTCGCGAAGATGTCTATGGGGAGCACGCCTGCTAGTACATATGCTGTTTCTCCTGATTTTGCCTGATAAGCACTGCATACTCAGATAGTATTTACGATACGCCGTTCCTACTTGAATTTGTTTTCCAGCACAGTTGCCTAAAATGGAGCTGCGTAGAAGAGTACTGAACTACTTTTGAAAGCAGAAGATGTCGACTTTGTTTTGGCCCAACAATGTTTGGTAGTAGTCCTGAGATCTTAGGCGATGATGGCCTTACGGTGTCTTACCAGGGCAGAGGCAAATCGTCAGACGTCGCCTCACCTCTGCCCTGGGAGTAGCGTGACCGAAGCGGCTGGCAGAAGTTAAATGCTCCTTTATAAAATTCGCAGAACACAACGTGACTACGAATTATATTGAGCGTAAATCCGTTGGTCCGGTCCGACATCATGTTGATGCGTACTTAGGACCCCGCAATTCTCAAAAAAAATATCCCTGAGATCGTTGCAGCGATGGAAGATGCAGCAAGCACATTTAATTAATTTTTTGAAGTTGCGCCTTTTGTCAATCATTAATCCCAAGTATTTGAGCGATGGTTGTGGGTAATTTGTTTTTTCGTCAATTTTATTTTCACGGTTGTGTTCTTTCTTCTCTTCCTGATGAGAATTACTGTTTTATCTTCAGCAAGTGATAGGCATTAATTTTCAACAGAAAGATACAGGAAGACTTGTATAGTTATCATCTTCTGGGAAGAGAGTGGTCATATATTCAACAGCAGCTTAGGATAAGTAATGGATGGTGAATGTTTGCCCTTAGGTGATCACCTCACCGACCTGTATCCGCTTGAAATGTTCGGATTTCCTTTCCATGATAGCTACTTGTAATATTTTACTTGCATTTTTCTATTGCATTGCAGCTCCTCGAGCTCATGGCGGCTTTCTCTGTGCTCCGAGCGTGTACTCCTGGAGAATAGTATCCAAAAGCGCTTTACTCAACATTTCCTTGTCTCTCATTATATGACTTTCCTGTTACTTTCCTAGCCTGCAGCACTTCTTTTAATGGTAACCAAACCGGTTGATGACCTTAAGTTTCATTGCCCTGCACCTTCACCAATAGGCTTTATAATTTTACAGACGAATTTAGACACTCAGGTTCTAGCACTGTTTTAATTAGTCAATACAAAATAGTAGAAAATGTTGCTTGCTGCGCTACTCGTCTAAATAATCGCACATTGCTTTTACTACCCTCTTGGTCGTCACTCTTTATCACATCTAAACTCCATAGAAGTCTTTGCTCTAACTTTCGACGATAAGCTTTGGCTTAACAGCAATTGTTATCATGTCACCAGTAGTGTTTCCAAAATGTAGGGTTTCATATTGCCTTCTCCTTTCCCTTGGTCCTGTCCTTCTTAACATTCCTTATCTCTCACTTTAGAAGTATCGTCGAATATTGCTTCGAGATCTGCTCTCCTCCCAGAATGGTTCAACCGATCCCTTTTCCCCATTTGTGTTGTTCTACCCATCTCCACTTTTTAATCTTCCTTATTAACAACAACGCGGACCCTTTCTCTCTATATCTATTGTCCGCTTGATATAAATGAAAAAATAGATAAGATTTCTTGAGCTCGAATGGATAAGCCTTGTAGAGTAAGCAGGTGTTAGAAGAATTTCCTACCTTCTTTAAGGCAAGGTGAAAAATACATGACCATATTAAAAGCTCCAAAACACTCAGAGGACAATGCGAACAATATACTATATGTTTTCACCAATTGGAGGATAGTCACTCAATGCAGAAGGCTCGGAAGCAAAAGGACCGACATCAGACTATAGCGACACAGAACGCCACCGGACACCCTGATGTTTTTTTTCTTTTTCCGCAGAAATGTTGTCTTTGTATGGAATACTGACTTTGCTTGTGTCACCAAGAATGTTCATTTTCCAGAGAGCACTCAGGATACACACTTTTGTGGAGTTGCTATAAATGAAAAATTTGAAAAAAAAACTTAAATTCCATTCCCTTTTTTATCCGAAATATCCTATCAGATGCATTTGTGGTCAACGTTAGAAAGGAATCATCCCTATTTTTGTCAATTAAGTAACCAAGATATTCAGTTATTTGTACTATACTCACTTCATCTTTGCAACAGTACAAAGTCCTTTATGATGATTTTAAAACTAATTTTCTTCTTCCACTGTTAAGTAAATACCTGAGCAACAAGGTTGGCGACGATGCAAAATCTTTAGAAAAAATATGTACCTAGAGGGAGCACTCGCGGGGCCGAAAATAATTGGGACGTATTCGTTGTCATGACAGTATTCTGAAATTCGACTATTTAGGTGTCACTAAGGATATAGTAGCTATTTTCTTTTCTCCTTTTTAAAATGGATTTGGGAATTTTCCCAGTGAATTCCTCTGAAACAAAATTATTGAAACATGAAAGTATTTACGTCCAAAGAACGTCATGTGCTTAGAATTTGCTCATTGAGTTCGTGATCAGGGTTCAAGATGATTAGCCACGAAAAACGCCTTTGTGCGCCCTCAAAAACCTCCTTCAACTCGGTCATCTTGCACGTGTTTAATATCCCTGTGGTATCCTGATTAAGTCAGATGAGTTGGCATTCTTTAGAAAATCGACCTATTGTCTTTTGCTAAAAATACCCAACACCTTAGAGCCTTGTTCCCTTAAGGGGGTCATCCCGTGTGAAGGCCGTTTTTTTTGCCTTTCTTTGAAAAATTATTTTGAAGAACTGGATAAAGATAGAAACGTGATTTTTTCACCATATGTTTATTGATATCTCTAGTATATGTGATAAATTTTTCAGCTTGATTTCGTAGCTAATTTTCGGAATAGGTGTTAATTTATGCACCCATCTCCAAAAAAAGGTGTTTTTCTGCTGCCACGCTGGAGGGCGCTGTATTCATCTTAGGGAGAAAAACTAAACGGCATTTTAATGTGGACAATATTCCACGGTCCGCAAACTAGGATAATTAGAAAATATTAAAAGGTACATTTTTGGTGGGCTTTAAAACTTAATTTTTTGGATTTTGGTGTTTTTTTACGGCTTTTTTTATGAATAAAAAAAAAACTACCCGTCCGATTGCAATTATCCTAGTTTGCGGACCGTAGAAATATGTACTAAAGGAGCCGTGAAAATTTCAAAGAATTTGGTTGGATAGATTTTGAGCTATGGTGGCAGCCGATTTTCAAGATGCAGTTTCGAGAAAAACGCATTTGAAAATTTAAATGTGATTATCAACAGTAAAATTTTAACTCAGCATTAATCTGCTATACCTGTTCCATAGAGAGCACCCTCCGTTTCTTCAAAAAAGTCTTGTAAGGCCGATTGTTGCTCTCTGGTGTCAATTGTGGCTCTTTTAGCGAGGTCAGTCGATCGTCGTTCGGACCGCCAAATTCTCGCTTTATTACGGCGGTCGGCATAAACCTGACATATGTGACCAACTTGACATCCCATTGTCACTAGGATTTTGAGAATGCCATTGAATCCTTCATTGGAAATAATTACAACCAGAAAAGTGGCTATTTCTACGACCTTGGCCCCAGAATGAAGGTGTTTAGGACCGAAAGTTCAGATCAATGCATTTAACGACTCATTGTTATTCTGGGTCTCTGCTCCTAAACATCTGTTCAAGAGATCATCTCGTGACAAATCTTCGTAGATTGGTTTGATGACTGTTTGAACTTCTTCAGTCAAAGGGGCCTTCTCGTGGTGGAAACTATCCAGTTCTCCTTTAGTTTCCGCTTTGCGCCATTTACACCAACTGTCCTCACCTACTGGACAATTTTGATGCTGAGGATTTTCGTTTGTAGAACATTTCTGGAAGAAAGTTTTCCAAATTTCTTGGTTCATTCCTTTTATCGAATTTGCGTGTCGACGAATAGCTAGCCCAAAAAATGTAGTGATGTCGTTAATAACCTTATCAGTAAGTTTTCCAGGCCCTTTTCCACCAATGCCTTTGTGATTGTTCTTTGCATTTCTAAGCCGTGTTCCCATTCTTTTCTCGACATGTCCTATGCATTCCTTTTTTACTACTACGTATATTTTATTATTTGCAGAAATTTGCATAAATACCGGAGAAAACTCCAGCAAAATCCAATATACAATATACAAAACTTGTCGCAATTGGAACATCCATGTTCATGCTTGCTAAATGTTTCTTTGCTGATGTTGATGCCAAGTCCTTTTTCTTCTCTGATAGGTATCGATTCCCATGAAATACTGGTTTTTTAGTGCGAGCATGACGTTGAATGTTAAAGCGATCTTCCTTCGTACGGTCCATTTAAAAAAATCACTGAACACACAAACAGCACAATACTTACAACAAAATATAAGTGAATATAGCTTGAAAGCCTTTCAGTGCTCACTCTAGACTGGATTATCCTTTTTATTCCAAACAGCAAATAAGTTTAGACAATTGATTGGTTTTCCATCTTTTTATATTTATACCTGTGTTCAAATTTACAAGGCTCAGGTAAAAAACTAACAGGTAAAAAAAGATTCGATGCTCTTTCTCATCGAGTACTTTAGCCGTGGCTGCAAACTCCTTACCTGTTTAACCCTGTAATTTCTGAAAGACTCGGAATATCGGAAAATCACTTTGCCCGCATATTCTCCACTATATATAGATACAATTCATGCAAAAAAAAAAAAATCGATTTCCCCAACCCGACACACGGGATGACCCCCTTAAGGTAGATTTCCAACTAACTATAAATACTTGGAGCCTACGGTCCATTACCCATCCCACAGCTTGGTTCGAACCAACACTTTTGTCTTCAAGCGTAATCTCCACTCATCATATTTCTTGTCCACAAATTATGATTCCTCGTTCTTGTGTAATCCTTCACCATCACAAAAACCAGCACATCCACCTTTCGGTCACGCCATTAAGGATGAAGATTAATCTTCTATGATTTATTTTCATCCCTTAATATATTCGATTGTATTTTTATGACCCCGGGGATGGCACGAATCGTTCAGTAGGCCTTCAGTGGGACTTTTGAATAACAATGTCCAAGCGCAAATTGTCGTTAGATTGAGGGATTGGTGCCTGATTTATATCTGATATACTTGAATGCGTAAATATCCCAATGTGTCCGTAGGTTCGCGATAAATCCATTCATAAATAACAGGAACCAAAGTTCCATATGAAAATTTGCCGACGATGTAGAGGCCAACTCATCCGTAAGATTCGGTTGTTTCGATCGATATCTTGGTCCATAATTCTTCTGAGGCGAATGAACGGTAAATTCCGAATTTATTTCCGCAAGGATTTATTGCGTGATAGTCGTGGAATTTTTAGTGTCTGGTACAATTCCGGATGTATTTATTTCGATGGGAGAAAAGTGTTACCGAATAATGAATTTTTAGTAAAGTCAAAAGGCAAACCAGCAATTAATGACAATATAGACGTGTGACGGTGCCCATAACAAGAACAAAGAGGAATGGTGAGAGGGCGCTTCTTTGATGAACACCAAAAGAAATATGCAAAGAAGGATCACCCCTGCGCGACCGCTAGGAAATTTTATTCTACCACGGAGGAATGGAGGCTATAGGTATGCAAGCCGAAAAGGTGGAGGTTGTCAAGCTGGTCAATGGAAGTGTAGTCCAGGAAATTTTTGTAAAGTTGTGGTTGAATCAGGCACCCGGATAAAGAGAGGTTTTTACAGAAAAAAAGGTGATTCAGTATTGGGATGAAGCACATTCCCCAGCAGAAAACCTAACCTCTGATGGAATAGTGAATTGCCTAGTCTGCCTCCGGGTAGCCTTCGAACCGAACAATTGTACAGAAAAAGTTGTACAGAGTGCATTGCATTGCAGAGAGGATCTTCCCGGCAACAGGGGGGGTGCCAGGAGATTGTATTGGTAACTAAAGCTGCTAATTATTCTGATAAGCCATCCACTTATTGTTTCATGCATCATTTAAATACCATGAAGAGTGACGTTGCTTTTATCAACAGCTATTCGAAGGAAAGACGACTCTGGAACGATGCTGATAACGAAACTAAGAGGATCCTATAGGGTTCCGTAATGCATCAACAAACGGGTTATGATAACAAAACATCTTGAAGATGAGCGGCTATACTTATCCACATACATATGCGAAAATAAATTGGCGGAGAAGAAAAGGAAAATAATGCTCATCACCATAAAGCGCTATCAAAGAAGTTAGAGAAGTTCCATTTTTATTAACTGTCGGAATCGTATGGTGTACTTTTAAGCTAACTAATATTTGGGAATAACGACGATAACGATAACAATAATTTCGTTACAAAATATGCAAGGACAGTATGACCCAAACCCAGAAAACATGTGATATACTTTTAGGTGGTTCAGGCTTGAGGAAATGAGGGGAGAAAGAGTTGATTCCTCTCAAGAATGGAATTTTCTCGGGGGTCCGAAATAGAGACTAAAGATAATTTTCGACACGGCTTTACTGAACATACTTCAACTGAGCAAACGTGTTAAAAGTGTTTTAGAATTGCTGATTTTGACTTGAAAGACGAGGGACGGCTGGGATAACTGAAAAAGTTTGAAGATTAAAATTGAAGGAGTTGCTGAATAAAAAATCATGTCAAGCGTTTGCATCGTTGGGGACTGATTTACCAGCTACAAGAAAACATCAAGAAGGAAGGTCCCTGCGTTCCACATGAATTAAAATTGTAGGAAATTCGAAAGCATGTTTTGAAAAGTCAACTGTTTTTACGCAAAAAAAAGAAGGATTTTTACATCATAGTGATTCAGCACGGCAGTCCCCGCGCCGAAGTTTGTGGGTTAGATCTACACAACAATCAGTGGTAAAGCAGAATATGGATCTAAGTTCATTCCTAGTATTTAATGTTTATTTGTTATAAAGACTATAAAAACTGGATCGATTCATAAGTTGCAATTTAAAGATGAGACTGTTTTCCGCCACTATATTCGTTTCCTCGTGGTCAAAGGGTAGTATAGGTTCCAGGGCGAAGGTGGATTGGTACCCACGATAGAGGAAAAACCTGAGAAACCCCTGCTGAACAAACATCAACAGCTCTACTATCTCCACCTCCGCGTGGTGACCGCTAGGAGCTCTTTCTTAAAAAAAGCTGCTGACGGACAAGGATAAAGGCGAATCTTCCGCGCCTAAAATGCTGAGGTTAAGGGTTGGCTAGAGCTGACAATCCTACACGGAAAACAACTTGTTACGAAGCCACAAAAGGAGCCTCGGACTGGATTGAGTAAGAAACGATCAACCTGGCAACGACAGTGGAATAACGATTTGTGCATTTTCTCATGTAACTTGCGCTTCCTGTACAGAGATGAAGCTGATGAGCAGCTAGCCGATACCCTGTCCCAATATAGGGCTGATATAACAGCGTTACAAGAGATGCGATGGACAGGGACCGGTTTCCTGGAGAAGAGCCACTATACCATATATTAAAGCGGCCATCCAGTAAACCATGTGCTCGGAGTAAGTTTCTTAATCAGCCAAAAAATGAAACCTGCTGTTATCGGCTTTGAAAACATAAGCGAACGGCTATGCACTCTGCGCTTGCGAGCTAAATTTAGAAATATAAGTCTCATTAACGTTCGCGCCCCGACAGAGGAGACTGCAGTCGAAAAAGGTTACCTTCTATGAGGCAGTAGAACGAAACCTCGAAGCCCATCACAGTTATGATATCAAAATCATACTTAGGGATACATATTCAGACGATACGTTGGTTCCCATAGCTTAAAAAAGGATGAGAATGATAATGAGCTGCGGATAATTCGATTAGCTGTGTTGTGAGAAATGGTTGTTGGAAGTAGCTGGTTTGCGAGGAAGGCGGTTCACAAACAAATGTGGGCCTATCCAGACGGGACCATCAACTAAGTAATAATGACAACATAATAATAACAACACAGATTCCCCTCTGACTATCGGCTGAGAGTTAATACTGGAGCCATCCACAGCAAAGCCCTCCACAACACCTATAAGGGGGAAATGGATGCCGCAATAACCGCAGCCAAAAGGGGTCCTGCAGATGAATCATCAACAAATTATCTTTACAACCACCTGAAGATCGTTATCGTTGACACGGCCATAAAGATTCTTGGCTCCAGCCGCAGAAAGAGTCGGAACGGCTGGTTCGACGATGAATCTAAGTTAGCAACGGAATGGAAGAATGCTGCTTACCGAGTGATGTTGCATTCTCAAAGAACGCGTGCACGCTTGGGAACTTATCACGAACTCTGTCGAGCGGAGAAGCCACTTCATAGCCTGGGAGAACCAACCAGTCTGTGAACTAGAAAAGTACAGTGAGCTACCGCATCAGACCCAGATTTCCGACAGAATGGACATATTGGAGCGATGGGTTGACTACTTTGATGACTGCTCAACGACTAGAATATCGGCGAGTTGGAACTCCCGCCAACTAAAGACGACGGACACATACTGCCACCACCAAATATAGTAGAAACAGCCCACGCAATTCTTCGGCTTAAAAATCATAAGTCGCCAGGAGTCGATGGAATTACAGCCGAATTGGTTAAATATGGAGGCGATCAACTACACCAAGTAGTTCATCAACTGATGCTCAAGGTGTGGACAGCCAATCAATGCCTAACGGCTGACAAAGAGGCATTATCTGTCTCATACATAAAAAGGGAGATATCACACAGTGCAGAAATTATAGAGGTATCACGTTGCTGAGTACCATCTATAAGATATTCTTCTCTATCCGCGGATAGGCCCATACGGCTAAAACATCATTGACCCATACGAAAGAGGCTTCACTCCAGGCAAATCAGCAACAGATCAGATTTTTTCTCTGCGGGAAGCGATGGAAAAACTGTTGGAATATGGACAACAGTTGAACCATCTATTTATCGACTTCAAAGCCGCCTATGATAGCATAGCCAGGGTAAAACTGTACACGGTCATGAGATAATTCTGTATCCCGACGAAATTGATAAGACTGACTAGGCTGGTCCTGAACAATGTGCGAGGCCAGATAAAAGCAGCAGAATCACTTTCAAGACCATCCAACATCAACAGCGGTCTACGACAAGGGGATGCCCTGTTATGCGTCCTCTTCAAGAGAGGCACCATCCTCTTCAAGTCCACCCAACTGCTGACACCCAACTACTGGCCTACGCTGACGATATTGACATGGGAAGAACGAGCCGGTGGCAACGTCAGCACCAAAAATCAAACAACCAACAAGATCAAATCGCACTGGCCAAACGAAAACAAGAAGATATGAGACTATAACTTTGAGACCGTTGTAATTTGTCCTATCTGGGGCCGAAAATCACAACCGATAACAGCTATGATGATGAAATCCGCGAACGGTTGTTGGTTGACAACAGAGCCCATTTCAGCTTACAAAAACTGTTCCACTTGAAACGTCTCACCATAGGATCAAAGCTCTTACTTTACAAGACTATAATCTTGCCAGTCCTAATGTATTCCTCGGAAACCTTGGTTCTTACCAAAAAAAATTGCGAGCTCTTGGCCGTGTTCGAGAGAAGAATCCTCTGAAGAATTTTTGGCCCCCTACATGAGGATGGACGATTCCGTAACCTATATAACGACGAAATCTATGAGCGATACCACGACCGTCAGGTTATGGATAAAATTCGGCTCATAGGTTACGGTGGGTGGGTTACTTAATCCGTATGGATGAGGATGATCCAAGCCGAAAAGTCTATAAGAGCAATATCTATGGTAGAAAAAGAAGATGAGGCAGACCCTGCCTAAGATGGAGCGATGGCGTAGGTCAGAGCGCCAGACAGCTTTTAGGGATATCGAATTGGTGGAGTTCGGCGCAAAACCGGGATGTCTGGAGTTCCTTATTAAGGCAGGCCTAGACCGGATAACGGTTGTTGCGCCGCTGATGATGATTATGTTGATGATGAACACGGTCTAAGATTGAATCTGAATAAAACAACGTTTTTGAAGACTGATTTCAATGAAACTGACTTTATCGCTGTGAGTGGCAGCGACCCATCCAGAATTAAAGTATCTGCGCAGCTTGGATGAAGCAGCGTTCCACAACTAGCGCCCTGCATGATCGAGGTATCAACGAATGTCTCAAATCCAAAAATTCTCGGAGTGTTGTTCGTTCTGTCGCCCTATGCGTTTTGAGTGCCAGATGGCTGACTATAAAAGGTAATGAACCGCGCATCGCGGTAATGGAGACGAAGATGTTACGTTCGGCCAGAGGCGTAACCCCCTATGATTACATCCGATAGGGGCATCTATATGGGGTTGGATGGACTGACCCGGCCTCTGAGCGGGACAAAGACTAAAGAAAAAGAAGAGATTTATTTTTTCCGCGCTCCTACCTTGTAATGTTCGTTCATTCTTGTCTAATCTTTAATACGGAAATTGTCAGCAGTCTTTTCCCTTGATTTATCCCAGCGTTGCGCGCCTGATCCGTCTTACACTATAGCTCAAGTTCATTTTGTTCAAGTCCGTTCTATTTTCATGAAGGACTAGGAAAACATCATTTAAAGAATCATGTAACAATCTGTTAGCAATGAAGTTTCCTATCCGTTAGCAATGCGTCCATATACCAAACATAAGTCATGCCCAAGTTTGAGTTGAGTCACCCTTACTATAATAATTATCTTTATAATCTGGCAACACCATCTGTTGTATTCTGTAATATTCCCGCTCCGTTAATTTCACGAAATTCGTTTATGCCGGGAAGCAGAAATCCATTTTGGGAGATAATGGTCGATTTAGGGGGTCCTTCTCTGGCCGTTACGAGTTGGGTTAATGCGTTCCATATCTTTGTGCTTGACCATGGCTGAGACCAGGAATAGCCTTGGATGAGCCCTAATAGTCTTAATATGCGGAAGTATCTTCTTACTGGAATTAATCATCTTTGTTTATTCTGATAAGTGGTCAATATTTAACGGGCTTTTTTTGCATCGACAGAATGGATGGCTTTCTGTGATACTTTGTCTTCGACGCGTTGTACTATCTTATCACCATAAGCCCCAGGAAATGCTATTTCGTGTCAACACAGATGTCCACCCATAGAGATATGGAAAAATGGCTTGAATGGAGCATTTTTCACTCCATTACGGGGAATCGATGCAAAAATATCTGTTATCGATTTTTGCAGAAACGCGAGGCGTAGCTCATATTTACTATATTGTCGTAGGTTTTTTGTTGAGTTTGTTGTTGCTGATGGTGCTATCTTCACCTTCGCTAAGTTATTCATCATTTATCCATGACTAATTGCATAAATGAAAATAGATCCATCATAGTCCGCTCTATAAATAGGGTGCCACCCATTTTTACTGTAAAGCAAGAAGAACTTGTCCTGCCCCAACCAATTCGGGCTTGATGTATCTTAATGGGCAGTAGAAGGAGCCAGGACGGAAAGCGATTGACAATTAACGACCTTCTTGTTCATTGTCCGGCGGGTTAAAGCTTCATTCAATTTGTCCTGATGAATGAAGGCATTAACCAGACGAGACGGTCTCTTTGTTTGCAGAATATGACAAGCGGGACCAGTTGATGTAGACAATTCAGACTACTAACTGTCAGCATCATATTTAAATAACAAAGCAACGTCTAGTCGGCAAAATTGATTCGTGATGTATGGATTCATGTTGGCAAAGGACTGACGACTTGAATAGAGCAGTAATGTGAGTAAATTTGAAGCTTGGAGATTGAATTCATTTGAATTTATATCTGGAGGAGCAGCTCAATGGTACCATAAAACAGAATTGAAGCAAATTGTTTTTATGGGGGTCTTACTTCAAAAATTTTGCTTGATTTGGGGTGGATTCAAGCGTTGAGAAAACGAACTGCTGGCTCCTTAGATGCATTTGAAATCATGTTTAGATAATACACTCATGAGGGATTTAAAAAGGTCCAATTATTCAGAAACCTTATGCTTGGTTTCATCCTGTTTTCAATCAAATCCAAATTAGCTTTCTGTGGATCCTAAACAAAGCTTTGAAATTAAACAAATCCATATTCTGGGGCACATCATCCTTTCATGTGGCTTCTGAACTAGTGTGTGCAAATTTTACGACTTAAAGCCACTATTCGGTGGTAATATTCCTTCATGTGGTTTAGTACCTATTTCTATTTCTTCCTTCCTTCCGTGCCTTACCTTTTTGAATATAAATTTTCTTGGCTAACCGGCTGACAACGTCTCTTTGTTAGCTCCTGGTTACTGAGAAATTCAACCGACCTACACACGTGAGGCTTCACCAAACATCCTTGCAGCGTGCTCATGATAGAGAGCGCAAAATTTCCTTTGTTAAAGTAAATATTTGATGGGGATGGTTAAGGAGATTTAATGTAGCGCTGCATGCTTGAAATTTAACATTTGGCAGCATCTTGTTTGGGTGGTAGTAAGCGGATCAATTTAATATTTTGTATAAAAGTCTTATGACTTCACAAACAATTTTTATTGCCGATGAATGGAAAATTATTGAAAAAAACTTGTCCTTCGGACTCCTTTTGAGTTGATGGCGTTGTAGCTTGATTTCGTGTTTTCTTGCGTTAGCTGTAATGCGATAATTTATAAAAAGGTGCTAAAAATGAAACTGTCTAGACTCCGTTTTTATACTTAATAATAACATGAAATCATTTACTCAGCGACTAAAACCTTAAATGTGCTCTGAATTAAGCTGTATCCAAAAATAAACTTTCTTTTTGTCAGTTGAGTCAAAAAATTAAAAATAGCGAAGAAAGCCTTTATCGATGTTATTCATACCTTTGAAGTATTCTGGACAGAGGAGGTACAGTTTTTCTTTCATCGTGCATTAATCTTTGATTCGTGGTTTAAGAAAAAAATAAAGGAAAAGGATACTAAACGGTATATCAATCTGTGGATTAGCGTTATTTTCGTTGACAGCAAAAAGGGTTCGATTTTGGTAAGTGTCGTCTCTTAATTGACAAGGGGACAAAAATCTAACTGTCGTCTCTTACCAAATAGTTGTCAAAGTCTCAGGTACATCTATCACATGGTTTCATTTTGATTGTCAATTTTTGGAAAATTTTAGTGGTCGCGACATTACCATGTCCAGGGACAATACATTTAATAATATGAATATTCTCTTTAGCTTTCCCAATTTGCTATTTTCATCCCTACATTCCAATTTAAACTTCCAATTTCAACATGCAACCTTTAAATTGATTTATTTTATAAAAAAAAACCAACAACTGGTCCTTTTCCCCTAACCCGAAGAGACAGCGGCTCCATGCTGGAAGTGTAATTCAGGTGACAATTTGGAGTTCAACTCTGTGCAATTGGAGGCAAGTTGGCGCTTTTGGAATTTGTTTGCCGGTCACCGTTCAGAAGAGTAGTAGTGATCCAACTATAAGTAATTCAGATTTTGGCGTGACGCAAGCACTTCGAAAAATTTACCAAGTGAGGTATTTGTCGTCGTATGAGCCTTCGAGAACAAAAATTAAATAAGTTATAAGACATATTGGACTTAAAAGGGAAATTGGTGAAGCGGTTGGCTAGTGTTGCGATCGGAACGGTAGAAATGCATTTGACTGGGGAATCTTTGAAAAAAAGTTGTACTTGAGTAGGTTGGTATCAGTGGTCGCTTCGAGGAACCCAATTAGTGCTGTGGTGCACCATTTTGATGCTAAAAATTCCTAAGACCGTGATTCCTGTTATGAGAGCAACGAGGCAGAGTCCAGAGCTAGCCCGTAGCATTCACGAAGCAAAGCAGCTCTCCCACCTTGCAACTACAAATCTCTCTGAGGTGCGCAAAGAATGGTTCACCCAGTGTCCGTAACCTGACTCTAGGTAGAGCTGGGCAATTGCAGAGAAAGTGCATGAGGGTCCACCCTTCACCACAGCTTCAGCAAAGCGAATTGTAGGGTATGCCGAGACTGGTAGCATTGTCCCCTATGGAATGAATGCATTTGTACGCGTCTGGCGCAATAACTCTAGTGATCGGGGCCTAATTTCCTTGGCTTGGCACAGCTGGTAAGCCTTCGCCATCTAAGGTCACTAAGTAGTGGTAGTAGACTCTGCCCTTGACAGCCGCTAGCGAGACACCGACTGTACCTGCCGATGAGCTGCCAACAGCAGATCCCCGTCTGGCCAATCCGTCAGCCCGCTCATTCCGCTCTATGTTCCTCTGCCCGGGAACCCAGAGAAAGGTGACTTTCAGGGTGCCGCTCAGACTGTTCAGCGCATCTCTGCACTGCCCCACCAGTCTGGAGGATGTCGTTGCTGAGTACAAGGCCTTAATGACCGCTTGGCTGTCGGCCAGAATGGCTATGTTAGCTTGGCTCGGATCATGTTCCAGCCATCGACAGACTTACAGTACCACCAGTACTTACGCTTGGAATACACTGGTGAAACCTGTGAGACCATTCGACTCGAATACACTGTATGTATACAAGAAAACTCTCGCACCAACTCCACAGACCATATTTGATCCATCGATAAAGAATGCTGCGTCATAGCCTTGCAATACGGCACCGGTCTTCTATTTTGCCCTGGTTGGAAAGTCCACAGTAAAGTTTCTCGTGAAATTCAGCTTGCGTGTGGCATAGTCCGTGGGGAATGCCCAGATTTCCCGAGGTACTTCGTCTAGGATGTTATTGTGGCCGTAGGACTCATGTAGTCTGACGGCACTGCATACTACAACGTATTTAATGTGGAGGTCTAAGGAAAGGAGATGCAGGAGTACATTGAGAGCATCTGCCGGGCAGGACTGCAGAGTCCCGGTTGCACCTGCACACGCGGCTCTTTGAATCCTGTTAAGTTTCCTGCTATTGTATTTTTTGCTCAAAGTCTGCGACATACAATAGAGCCGCACGTTAGGATTGGACGCACCACAGCCGTATACATCTAGAGAACCATTCTTGCCTGGATTTAAGCAAAATTTGCTGTCTAATTTTAGCAAAATTTCATCTATCACTATTAACCGCAGCACCGGAGAGGGGGCGACACCCTAGCGTGCACTCTGGTCAAATGGTTGCTGCAGATTTGCCTTTGAAGTAGGCATGTTGGGACTTAGAGGAAGGGATTCTCTTCATAATCGCCCTTAAATGGATGTTAAGTACGAGCACAAACGGGTGGATAGGCGGAAATCTTAGGGCAAGTGAACATAGGAGATTAAGTTGCCATAAACAATAATGGTCGATTTAGCAGCGATCGGGACGCCTCCACCCACTATCCTACCCAAAGCCGTTCGGATTTTGTCACAGCGAAAGGCAATTGCAGAGACGATATTGTATGCGGGAGTCCGTTCCTCGAGAATGAGTTGTATCCGTTGTGTAGCTATTTGTACAGGTCGATAGCTTCGCCTTTTCAAGTTCGAGTGATATGACTTACATATTTCGGCTGTCCCTCGTTTAAAAGTGACAGAACTTTCTGATCAAAGATACCGAGAGAGACAGAGAGAGAAGGAGAAAGTATTCATAAGCATGGAATCACCATCAAAAGCGCTCTTTTCTCTGGCGTTACTGAAAACTTGGTTGGGTGCGGAGACTTGGAACTAGACCGACAAGCGTGCAAACTTTGAGTTTTAATGGTCGGTGTGATGGTGCTCGGTGTAGCGAGTGAGATTCTCTTTAGTTCCGATACCAATAATAGATCACAAATGAACGGGCAAAGTATGCTGTGACGAAAGAGAACTTACTTGCACTAGTCAGTCAGTTTATGAGGTAAAGGCGATATTTCACCGGGATTTACAATTGTATGTATAATATAAGGTGAACTTCCAAAACTCCAAAATCATGGATGTCAAGCAAGAGCGAGAACCTCAAAGGCCGCGCCTCACAAGACATCTGATGCAGGGGAAACATGGATCGAAAATGTGATTCGTCGTGGATCCTCCTTTGCGATTACGGAGTTTTACGGCTCCACGCGCTGGATTGAGTCGTTTTTTTTTATTTTTCTAATTTAGCTCGCGTGTCTTTATTTCGTTAGATACGCGCGAAAACTCTTGTTTGAATATTTTTCAGGATCTGGTGCGCACCCACGGCAAGGGCACGTGAAATTTTGTATAATGATACGTGAAGGATTGAAGTGCTCAAAGGGGGCGGGCAGGGATCCTTGCGGGCTCAAGCGTGGAGTTACGGTGTACAACTCGGGCGCCGTATCTCTTAGTTGCAGCAGAGGTGTTACACGGGCTTCGCATCCACTGGCATTAGCATGCACTTAGCACAAACCAATAATTCTGTGCCAGTCATGATTGTGGTCTTCAAATCAATCCGTGTGCGAAGAGGACCGTGGGATTATGCCTACACCGCAGGCACTAACGTTATACCCCCAGAACCTTCATGATAACCTGAAGATGGGTGTGGCGGTAGAGATGTTGGTGTTCAGCAGGCGTTTTCCTGGTATTATGCTCCCTCGCGGGTATCAATCTACGTCATTGCCCTTGGATCAGGCTTGACGAGAGGGTGGTGGAAAACGAGGGACTCCCTCCGGGTCGGAAGTTTTTCGTGAGGCATAATTTTAACGTCCGCACCGAATTTTCTCTCTACCGTTCTGCCTTGGACTTATACTACCCTTTGAGCACAGCATGAGCACAGATTTAACGTCAACGAATCATTTCGGGGGATGTTTTTCAGTTCAGATGTTTGTTGTTGGACTTCTCATAGCAATTTTATGCTGCGCACGGTGTGTATTGTATATAGGAGGGAGAGTTTTTTGGGTTGTACGTGGAGTTGCACTTCATTTATCAATAGGCGACAGTGAAAAAACTTCGGTTGGCTATTTTTATGGATGGTATTCTATTTGTCAATAACGATAGGCAAACCGTTTCTGTTACATCAACTTAGTTTAGTGAAGGTCTGTAATCAAATCGACTCTTTGAACTTTTTTCGAAATCTAAAACCATTTCTTCAAGTCTTCAATTCTTCAATTCTTATAAAAGTTGTTTAAGGATGTATGTAAATTACATTGCTTCTACCGAAAGCTAAAATCTGTTGACTATTATCATCCTACCCATGACATGAAATGTGGAAGTGTGTGATTTTGCCTTGCGCCAATTCCCGAAAATTGCCTTTAAGGAGTTGAGTTTTGAGTTTCATGGACAGACATAAATCATGTAAAATCCTTAATATGTAAATTTTACACCAATTTGTCAGGCCAGAATGAATTTATTACATTATACCCAACATCCTGAATTCTACACAATCTACTAGTCCCTAAACAACCCCAAACTCAGATTCCTACATTGTTAGAAAGGAAACCGCACACCTTGAATCAATATAATGATTAAGCAACAAAAAGATGAACACAATATTGCCGTGCAACTCCCAAGATAATAATTTACTTCCGAGGAGGCGCATATCCTTCGCCTAATCTCATATTTCGAAATCTAAAGGTAATCCCTCTTTAGTGCTAGAGAGCTCCAGGCTACATACTTATGTAATGTATATGTGCGGAGTCTTTATTGGATCATAAAATTTGATTTATTGGATCAAATGCAACTGGCCTACAGGTTCATCTGGTTTTCCTTGATTTAATAGGGGAAAGGGAAGGCTGACTTTAAGGGATTTTGATTAGAAAATAGTGGAAACAAGTTTTCTAGAAAACAACTAGAGAATAGTAAAAAACTAGACTGACAAAATCTTAGAATGCAAGAAATTTGCACAAAAGTGACAACTTTGACTATTATAATGTTATTAGTAATAGTGAGATTTCTACCAAAGTTGGCAGTATTGTGCTTTATAGAATAGTCTATATTCCTGCAAAAGTTAACGATTCTAGGATAAACCTAAGGAGGGTTTGCAGCCAATTTTCAAAAAAATATAATTAGAATAAATATATAGATATACTATTATTAATTGTATTTAAACAGGTATCGATGTATAGTTGGTATTTTTTTGAGTCCTAGATACCAAGCGCATGGACCGCCATATTTTTTTGAGATAGTTGGGTTGGGTAGTTTCTGAGAACGGATCATTGAAGTAATTGACTCTTTTGGGACCCCCGCACTCCCCTTCTTTACAACCAATGCTAAAACTAATATCGTCTGTGTAAAGTACTAACCGAGGCCTTTTATTTGACACCCACACGACTATCACCCGTAAAAGAATGCTTGTAATCTCAACGGCAACAACAAACAAAAAGAAACAACAACAAGCTTATCTGGTCATGCGGAAAAAACCACTAACAGCACTGAAGACTCCAATTGGACCAAGGTAGAACCTAAAAAAAGGATGCAAAAGAGAGCTTGGCCGGACTCGTTGATGATACCAAAAACCAGGGAATTGATGTACGCGAAAATCTTACGCAAGATCAAAGCAGATGCCTCTCAGACTGATTTGAGTGCAAATGATCCGCGGATAAGACGTTACGGAAGAAAATTGAAGTATCACTAGGTAAAGCTGAGGCGGTCAAAATGAGTAAGGATTCGGTGGTGTTCGAATGCAAGGACTTGGATGAAGTCATCGAAAAGTCTGATATCTCCGAATTTTTCGGACCCAATTAGGGCTACAATTGATCAGTGAGTCAAATATGCTACGGTTTACGAAGGCGTACCGTGACACGCAGATAGCGTCGACAGGTCTCTCTTTTAATAGGCAAAATACGTATTGCAAGGGTGGCCTGCAAGATACGTGAACAGAGTACTTTAAGCGCTGGCAGTTTGGCCACATTGCGAAAACTTGCATTAACTGGCAAGACAAATCCCATTTTGCAAAGGACTGCAGCGGAATGTGTGCGGCAGCGCTCAGTGTTCAGAAAGGCGTTCATAAATAAGTTCAAATGAAGTTTATGCAACTCTACTTTCCCAAAGCGTATTCAAAACCAATGTCGATGTAGCTATTGTATCCGAACAATACGAGAACCTTCACAGCCGAGTAAGCATAGCAGACAAAACCAGCAAGGTAGCGATATAGAGCTGCGGAAGTCAGGCTATGGAATACGCGAAGAAACATCTAGAGGACGGGCTCACACGTGCCAATATAGGAGGATATATATCTATAGCTGTTACACAGTACCGAGCCTCATATTAGAGGAATTCGGGTCATTGCTGGAGAAACTATAGTTTAATGCAAGCCGCTACAATCCCAAAGTAATAGCCGACGACTTTAACGTATGAGCAGGAGAATGGGAAAGCATAAAAATCAACGCAGGAGGACGAATATTGCTGGAAACATCCTCGCGTTTGTACGTGGCACTTGTCAACTCTGGGGGAGCCAACACATTTCGGAGGGGAGAATTTCAGTCGGTGGTTGATCTCACCTCGTCAGTGATACTCTAATCAGGGACTTGCATTGGCGTGTCAGCGAGGAGTACACACACAGCAATCTTCCAAACCTCTCAAAGGAATATTATGAAGCCATTAAAAGAAGTAACGATTACTTGGGTAACCAAGAAATTTGACGAAGAAATGTTCAAGAAGGTACTTCTGGAAGATACATTGTTATCGGGAAGCGCACACGAAAAAGTTTCACAGCTCGTGAAAAAATTGGTGGCTTTCCGAAAATGAAATACCAATTTCTGAGGGAATTCAGAAATCAAGGAATGCTGGAAAAGTGCTTCAAAGCTAGGAGAGGCTCCCAGTGTAGAAGAAACCGATCTGAGTTCGAGAAGGTACAGGTCCAATACAAGAATGCGAGGAAAAAATTGCAAGTAGCTATCACGAAGTGCAAATCCGAATATCTCAAGAGACTGTGCACTTAAGCTGATTCGGATCAATGGCGCATACAGGTTGGTGATATCATCACTAAAAGGCAAGCGCTCCCTATCGATATTAGTTGCCCCGAGTTGCTGAAGAATATAGTGAACAATCTGAACAGATGTGAACTGTACGAGTCCTCCAGCAGTAAATGTAAACCCCTACGAAGTTACGGTAGTGGTAAGTGAGGACATTCGGAGATTGTTTGAACGAAGCCACGAGGAATTACCCTACGAGCTAAAGCAATGATTATCATACTTATTTAATCGATCTGGTCACGACGCCCAAGATAAGGCAACATGGCCGAGAATGTGGAGCATGCCATATTTGATTGGCTCAGGTTTACCGCGCATCGAATAAGGATGGAAGCGATCGCAGACAGGCGCTTAACATCCGAAAATTTTGTGGAGTCCATGCGAATGCTTGGTAGGTTGTAAGGGAATTGAAAGTAGTCCATTAACAGCTTAGGCAGGAAGAACTGCGACGAAACCAAAAAACGTAGAGAACCATAATGAGCCCTTTAACTCCGGCTCAATACGGTGAGCTAGAAGTCTCACGTAACTGCACTGCAGCAGCCAGCAGTTGGTTTTTTACCTTTTCACCTTCCAGCGCTGAAAAAAAGACAAACAGACCGACGGACAGACTGACGGACGGACAGACAGCCAGATAAACAGTAAACCGATTTTAATAAAGTTGTGTTTTACACAAAACCTTACAAAACAAAGTCTCCAAATTCTTGGGATAAATTCTACTCTATTGATCTATTCTCTCAACTAAAAACAGAATATAAAAATTTATTGGACACTACATCGTCAGGATTCGTACGTGCAAGATTTCAATGGGAACTATAAAAATGTTATCTTTCCTGAAATGTTTATTGTCATCAATCATTTTTACATCTAAAATCTACTCATAAAGCTTTCCACTGATTACGCTCACGACATAGGGTGACTAGCGAACAGTAAGAGCACATAAAATTGAAGAGGAGGATTAACTTTTGGTAGTATAACGCGAGATATAGTCGCGCATTCATCCTTTATGCATTACAGAAGGGATGCTAAGATATCAAACCAGATGTTGATCGTAAACCAAACTTGCAACTTTCCAGTCTTATAACTTTATGCGGGGATACGCTAGATGGATTGCATTTATATTCGCTAAGTTGCAAAAATACCAGAAATATAGATCGTTTCCATAAAAAGTAAGTAATGCGCTGTTAAGATAATTGAAAATGTTCATTCAGAGGAAAATGGTTTCCTCTAGCATTTTCGGGTGCTTCTGTTTGCTTTGGTTTCTATTATAGTTGCGGAAGTGGATTTCAGTTAACAACAATTCCTTCAATATCTAGCGGTTCGCATTCTACACAGGCAATATTACAATCACAAGTTTGTTTACTTTGGCGTAACAGAATAATCGAATTGAAGCCCCAGAACCAGATTTTCCACCCTATTTTCCTGTACCAGTAAATGTTATGAGAATTCCTACTTAGTTGATAGTAATGCGAGAGATTCGTGCCTTGCTCCCGGTGTCCTGTTGCTTTCCATGATGGGTCTTATATAGTGAACGAAACCAAAGCCACTTACATTCACGTTACCATCAGGCAAATCCTTTTGAAGTAATAAAATTTAATTTTATGTGACCATTTTGTGCTCGACAGAGCTTACATTTTAATGGAAGGAAACACTGCACTTGGAGTGCTAAACGCAATGCTGGCATTTTATCAGACATCATGGAGGAATGTACCTTTCAGAAAATTAGTTTGGTCTTGGTCTGCAATCGTTTATGGCAAGACAAATAAATTTGTGAAGATGTGCAGTAAGCTGTTTTCGGAAAATGTAAAGTTATTTTTGCAGTTTAAATGCATGTGGCATGAAGGACAATCATTATTTTGGGTTACGATATTTTATTGCTTAAGTGCATAGACTGAAGTTCACAAAGAAATAACTTTACAATGACATTATTCTGAACCACTAGATAATTCTACGGAGAACGTTGAAGGGTTCATTTATTAAGGACTTCCTGGAGCTAGAGCTCTGTCCGTGCTCTTCCGAGCTCTTTTCCGTGTTTAAACTTTGTCCAGGTCAGCAGCGGGTTTAGATTAGACATTTTTCTTGGTCGCAGGTTTATTCCGGCATATTCCGGGTAAAGCTGTTTTTCATCGACTTGAGTGTTCGTGTCAATCTTAGCTAGTGAGTATTAATCAGCACGAATTATACGACCGTACCATCGTCCCTCTTCTGAAATTTTCCATGGGTCGGGGGATGGGTACAACGTCATAATGATGGAGGATTTTCTTGTTTTGAATATGATCATAGCGTGTTACGCCACTAATCGAAAATAACATCTCCATCTCCAATAGTATGAGGAGACATTCATTTTCTTTTGCAGTCAGATTGCACTCGGAGTCATGGAGAGCGACAGTGCAAACGACACTGTGGTAGAGTTTCAATTTGAGATATTCGTTAATGCGTTGATTGCAAACGACACCATTTATGGAGCGCAATTTTATCTGTTGATGCATTGCGTTGGCTAACAGCATTGATCGTAGATACTACTTAGATCACTCAGTTCTCGGCAGGTCGTTGCCGCTGATAGCGGTAATGCCTGTTTGTAAAAAGTTTTGCATTATTCGGAGACCATGATGCGTGAGGCTATCATTTCCTTTTTCGATAAGTTGCTCACGATCGTGAGTCGCCACGCATTGAGGAGCTCGAAGCGCAATGGACGTTGGATGTCCCACGGAACAATGTCCACCTATATGATAAGAGCAAAGAGGAATGACGAGAGTATGCTTATAATGATAGACACCAACAGAAATACGAAGCAATTTTGAAATATTTGTCATTTTCAGTGCACAGTTTCCTTTCTGATGCCTTCGTGCAAGTCAAATGGTGCTCTACCCTCCTCAATCTTTTTGGCAGGAGCCATTTCGTAGTCTTCTTAAGACGTCAATTGATTTGGCGACCACAATCGGTGCCCGGCTATAACAAAAACAACGTCTATGCAAAGAACACGACTCAGCATTCCTACTGACAAATTCAAGACCTACCTAAATCTCTATCGAATTACTGAATACGGCACCCGAATTGAAAGGCAGCTCCACGTTTTATGCCCGAAGGTCTCTTGCCCGCTTGGACGTCAACCAATTTCCAGTAGAGCTGCTACAACCGAGTTGAAAGTATATGAAGCAGTAATTTTCCTGAGATATGTAAATTCAGAGGACTATCCCGGTTCCTATGGTACTTGTTTAATCCGCTCCGCCCGCCTAGCTCACCAAACTTGAATGATTTTCATACTTTAAGACTTGTTTTTCAAAGTGCTAGGGATTTAAGAACCAAGCTGTTGGGTTTGAAGTTATCTGCCTTAGCATCCCAACATCAAATTATCCGCATTACTGAAACCTGGTTAGAAGACAGGATTCTAGGTTCTGAGCTCCTCGAAAGTTACTCTGTCAGTTGTGAAAGAGACTGTACTGCGCTTGGCCAGACAACCGGCGGAGCTGCCCTAATCGCTGTTAAGTCCCCTGTCGAATCCATCTTTCCCTCCTCCGATTCTGTCATTGTAAGAGCCGCTAAGCCAAACGTGTTGCGCCTTTATCATATCCTGTACATATTTTTACTGCCACAGCCCCTTTCTATGTACGAGATTTCTTCGACCGATTATCAGAACTCCTAACCGTTTTATTCCCCTTTCTTCCTTTCATCTTCTGTGGCGATTGTAACCTTCTTATGTTCTCTTGGCCAATTACTCCCGCCTCCTTTTCCTCCCTAGCAACTCCACCCAGTCTTCGCTCGCTTTATCTACTTTCATGAACACCTGTGCTGCCTTACGATTTATCCTTTCTTGTCCTCTTTAACCTGCAAGTGCGTTGCTTTTCTCAATCCCCCCATGCCTCCTGCTGTCCATCGTTGCTCCTGACGTCCATCATCCTGCTCTCGAGTTTGATGGTCAGATCTCCCGATTCCACTCGATTGTCGTGTGCAAGCATGCTTTCCTAAGGCAAACTTCGAAGGTGTGAACCCGGCCGTGGTGACAATCAACTGAGCTCTCCTCCGCTCTCAAGGGTTTTCGGTCCCACATCCGGAGTTGCGCAATCTCGCCCAGTTATCTTGGTCTTCCATTAAATTCTCTGGCTCCTCTGCCAACTCCAAGCAACTATCGTGTGATTTGCTCTGCCGCCACTTGTCCTCAGTCTATGTTTCCTCTCGTCCCACCTCTTTCCTCCCGCTAGTGGCCCCGCGTGTCCTACCATTTCCCTCCTAACCTCTCTGCTTGCCGAATACCTCATTGGAAAGCTTGATGGCAATGTCGACCTTTCAACCGATCTTGGTTGTCCGCTCACGTTAATCACCTCATAGTGAAAGAGCAACTCGTCTTTGTTAAGCGTTGGTCAACTACCTTCAACCTACTCGACTTCACCAACTTTGTGGCCAAATATCAAAATTCGCGACGCATACTTTCTACACAGACTTTGCTGAAACTTTCGATACTGTAATTAACAACTGTCTAAACTTTCGTCCCTAAGCGTTCCCATATAAAAAATTAAAGGGGGAAAAAGACAGGTGAAGACGGCAGAGGCCACTGATCAGATGCTGCCTCACCTCTGCCCTAGGAGTAGTGTGACCGAAGTGGCTCACAGGTGTTATACTCTCAAAACACAACAAGGGTGCCGATTATATCCAACGTAAATTCGCCCACAGTTCGGACCAAAGCTTGGCTGGAGTTACACAATCTTTGCTAAGGGAATGAGGAATCCTAAGTCCATATCCGCGAAACCGTAGCTGTCTTCGTCCCTCTTCTAATTTTTGAACTTTGGGTTTTAAACTCGAAAAGAGGGTTCGGTGGACCATAAAGAGTGTTAACAAATTCTCTCTCTCCGTTTGGTCCGGTCCGACATTAAGTGGATGCCATTTACTTCCTCCTCCTACTCTCTTAATGGCACCCTTGATCATATCAGAACTATACTCAAGACTTCGGAGTCCCGTTGGACAATAAGCTCCGCTTCGGTACCCACTCCCTCGAAGTCACCAATCGAACAGCAAAATTGTCGGGCTTCGGTCCTCCTCTGATTTTGACCACCCTCATCAACTCCCTCGTGATGAGTAACGGGACACTGCTCCGCGATCTGGTCGCCCTCCCGTAACTGTGATTGTCATGCCCTTACTAAGGAACAACATAAACCAATTCATTCCCTCTTCTTTAAGAAAAACTTTCCTCGTGTGGACTACCCTTCCCGCCTCTGCTTTCCGAACCATCTCTTCCAACAACGGCGTGGTACCTATTTGGATTTATGTCCACTTTTAAGGTTTTGTGTAAACACAAAACCTTATTAAAATCGGTTTACTGTCTGTCTGTCCGTCTGTCTGTCTGTCTGTCTGTCTGTCTGTCTGTCCGTCATACGCATTTTTCTCGGAGACGGTTATAGCGATTGACACCAAATTTGGTGGAAAGCTGGGAACTGTGAACGCTCATGCATACAGTGAATTACATCCTTTTACAACGAATTTAAGGGGGGGTCCCCATACATGCAAAAGGGGGGTGTAAATTTTTTTTTCATCAAATATAGTCATGTGGGGTATCAAATTAAAGGTCTCAGTCAGTACTTTTCGAAGCTGGTCTTAGTTTTTACATTTATTGGAAAGGTGGGGAGTGCGGGTGGTTGAAAGTGACCATTCCTTTACGGGGGCCATTCTCAGAAACTACCCAATCGAAAAATCTGAAAAAAATCAAGAGGCTACCACTATATCGTGCCTGGGCTCCGAAATACCTTCCATACTGATATCTGCATAAATAAAGTTAATAATAGTATATTACTATAATTTTTAGTAATTCGCTGCAGAACCTCCCTTAAATTCATGCTAGGACCACGAAACAATATAGGGTATAACATAGAGCATAATCTCACCAAGTTTGGTGGAAATCGCACTATTACTAACAAAGTTATAATACGTCAAAGTTGTCGCTTCTTCGCAAATTCAAGACTATAAATGTCAATATCATCCGAAAGTGGATATTCCCACATAATATATGCATATATTACGTGCTACGTACTAAGAAATACACAAAACCTTTCGTACCTGAAGCGTCCAGCTTCCGGTTTCCCGACTTGTTTAAACTTATATTACACGTAAGGCAGACATTTTTAACATGACCTTAGCGGACCATGAGCTCTATTTCTATTCCCCGATTATTAGACTTTCTGGAAATTATAATGAAGCACAGCAGCTTGTTTAAGCTATATATAAGCAACTGGAGTGTACTCTGTTTATTGGTCTGTTAATGATTCACGTTCTACGCCGCCACTTTTGCCATTCCTTGCGGGACGCAGATATCGATGCACCTATTCCGCAGGGGTCTTGGAAGTCCCTTCTTCTTACAAGTGTGTATATCAACATTTGACGTGCAGATACAGATTTGTGTGGGTTGAACTAATTTGCTTACGGTATGACGCTGTTAATAGACCAAGAACTCTTACACATTTCACGACATGATGGGGGCGCTATTTGTAGGGCCGACTGAGGTAGACACCATAGCATTTTTGTGAAAGCTGTTAAATATTATGATTATTTTTTTTGGTACGTAGTTCATGGGACCTGTTATCAAGGTATTAGACAGGATTTAGCATTACGGGCTAACTCTAATTTCTTTCACCCATTAAGAAAGATCTCCGATCTCCAAAATAGGGCAGGTACGAGCTCCTGATTGTGCGTGTTCTGCAATGGAGCGGTGGACGATGCCTAACACATCTTTTTCTGTTGTGAAAGTTGGGATGGCTTTCGTCACCAACTTTATGCAGACACAGGGGGGTTCTATACAGACAGCATTGTCAGAGAGATACTGAGGAGTGGAAGTGTGTTATGTATTACGTTCTGGTCCTTTTTGTTGCCTCACCAACCTACTTCCAAAAAAATAAACTACTTCTGATCGCATAATCGTCGATCTGATGGCCGAAACCCAACTGTGCCCGAATAATGTGCTACTGATGAAGAGGCTATTCCTTTTAGCCACCTTGAGTGTGCGATTAAACATTAGCTCCAGGGGTTCAGGAATTTGGTGCTGAGTTATTCAACAAAAAATAATTATTCGACTATATTCCCTGAGGCTTTTATGTTATATCACTGTTTTGCTCCTTTGAAATATATGGGCTACGAATCTTAGGACTGGTATTCTGGCGCATTAATAACGCAGCAACCGGTGTCCAGCTTAGGCTTGCCTTAGTAGGGAATTCCAAAAATGTCCATTTTGCTCGCTGCCCACCAATTAAATGTCCCCAAAAGCTGTCAGGGTCTGCCTCGTCTTCTTTTTCTATCATAGATATTTCCCTTATATATCTTCCAGACTGGATCATCCTCACCCATTCGAATTGAGTGACTCGGTTATTATAGCCTATTTAGCCGGATTTTCTCCACAACCAGGTAGTCGTTCATAAATTTCTTCATTATATAAGCCAGAGAATCGTCCAGCGTCCTTCAAGAGACCACACAGTTTTCGGACGATCCTTCTCTCGAAAGCGAATAAGAGCTCCCAATTTTTCTTGCTAAGAACCCAAGTCTCCGAGGAATGCAAGAGGTGTGGCAAGATCACTGTCTTGTACAGAGCTTTGACTCTATGGTGAGACCAATTAGATTGTATACAGGCGAAGTAAATCGGAGCGGCAAAAGTTCACGGAATATCTTTGTATATCTTTGGGGTAGGGGCGACGTAGCTACTGCCCCATGACCCATGTGGTTAATGCATTGGTGTGTCGGTTTGTCGATGTCGACAAGATGCTTTCCTTGTGTGCGTTTTCCGATTTCATGGGAAAAGCCATGCTTGCACATGAATGCACTACATCACATACACGGTACTAGCATCAGAGCTTATGCGTGGAATATTTTTCTCGCAATTACCGTCGACGATGGAAGATACGCAATGGGTTTTCGCCACCATAAAATTTCTAACAATACGCTGGGAGTTGGATCGCCTGCATATAGTCTTCCTGAGTGAGATGTTTCGAGCGGAATGGTTTTCATATCGTGAAATAGGCTTTGTGGGCTGCCAAAAACTGTACGAAGATTTCATGGTCGCAGCTGTTATCGGTTGTAATTTTCGACCTTAGATAGGAGAAATTATCTACGGTTCCAAAGTTGTAGTCGTCTATTTTTATTGTTTTTAGCTGACTAGTGCTGCTTGATGTTATTGAGATATATGTAAGTGCTTAAAATATTAATTTCAGTGTTGGGACTAAAGTCAGGTTCCCGTTACAGTTTCAAAAGAAATATTGGTCTTTTTTCTAATCCCAAAATGCAATTAAAATTCTGGAAATAAATTGCTCCTACGTTCGTTTGTTACTTAACGAATTTTGTGTATTCAAAACTCCTAATAACGTACATAAAAACTACTATCACGAGAAGCGCTCGTTTCCAGTTTAGAACATTATTTTGATTTTAATTGCGTCGTTACTTCGTGCAACACTTTTAGTTGATGCCATATTGAATACAATTTTTTTCGCAGAAATTCTCTTTCTGCAATACATATTCCTGTACAAAATTTGAATTCTTTTTAGCAACTTTCCGCTAAAAACACCCTCGTAAAGTTGTGAAAGAAAATATTTTTTTATGGTCAACGCTTGGTCATTAAAAATCTGAGTTGTCTTCCTACGATAAGGACACTAAGGACGAAATTTATTCAATTTGCAGACGGTGCAAATATTAATTTGTTTTTTCAAATTATGTAGGTGCTCATATTCACATCTGTGTTGACAATATTTCCAGAGTTTATGGCTTTTGAATTATCACTCAGGACTTTATTGGCGAGTCTGAAGTAAGCTTAAACGAGATGATATGCAGGGCGGTAAATCCAGGAATGACACTCTTTGTGCTTGTATATGTAAATTCCGTACAACATACTGTTGTCGTCCAAACATACATGGAATTTAAGTGCACTCTCAGTTGGCTTTTATTTTTAATATCTGATGTACATAATATGTAAACGCATAACTCGACCTAAAATACTTCGACTTACGCTATTTCGACTCCCATAAAGAATTGAAGAACACGTCTTGACTTAAAACATTTCTGTGCCGACTTATAATGCAATTTTAGCACTACATGCCTATATATTTTAAATTTTGAAGGACATAACATTTTTTACAGTCGTCATCCCTGAAGTCACCACTTAGATAAAAACACATATTTCTTCTAATTGCTGGGGGGTTTGTTGTCGAAGATGTCTATAGTGAGAGGATTTTATTGGGAGTGTCCTCCGTCTTGAACTTTAATTCCCGGAGAAGAAGCTTCAGAGCCTTTAATTACAGGTTTATGCAGAAGTTCAGAATTGAACTTCACTCCTGGTCAACCTAAAACTGTCAAAGAAAGTAGTAAAAATATCAAAGTGGTCCCGATGTTATGCCTTTAAATTATACCATTTGGATCGAATTTTCAAGCAGACCGTATTAAAGTCATGTTCACTATGGGTAAAGCCAAGCATAAAATTTGGCCGGAATGGGTTGAATGTCTTTTCGACTATTAATTGCGATAGCGATTCTGAAAAGATGAAGGGAGAAATTCTTCAGATTGTGACTACTGTAGGAAATGGATGGTGAGGGCATCATCATCATCATCAACGGCGTAACAACCGGTATCCGGTCTAGGCCTGCCTTAATAAGGAACTCCAAGCATCCCGGTTTTGCGCCAGGGTCCACCAATTCGATATCCCCAAAAGTTGTTTGGCGTCTGGCGGGGAGGGCATATCGGAAATAATTAATCTTTGTGAAGAACCTTTTAAATAGTTTAATGGGGCGACTGACACTCATTTATTTAAAAACAATTCAAAAAAGGGGAAACATTTTTTAAGGATTTAGAAAAGTGTGTAGTACACAAGCTATCATGTAGAAGTCAAACAGTGAACCACAAGACAGACTCAAATATAAATTTCCAGGAGCCAATTCTTCATAGCTACCGGGACCGTTAGTGTGTCGGGATAGGCCACATTCTGTACTATTATAGGTGACACTACTTTTAACCAAACGCCACAGATTTAAAAAAAATATCATCCCTAATATGCTGCCGGTACGTGGGTTCACACCGGATCCTGAAAAATAAACGTCAATGCGGGGATTCACGTGTATCTATCGAAATAAACAACGCAAAAACTAAACCTGAAGTAAAAATTTAAAAAAAGGGGCTCGAATGCGTTCGTGGGGCCGTGGAACTTTGGACCCAAGTACTGCGATCCGAAAGGAAAATCTACGAACACGAAATCCCTCCTTCAGAAGGTCTCTCTCCCGCCATGCCCTCCATTATATTGGAGGATGTCGCTTGTTGACCACAAAGATACTTGGCCCCAGCCGCAAGAAAACTCGGAACGGCTGGTTTGACGATGAATGTAAGCTAGTTGCGGAACGGAAGAATGTTGCATACTGAGTAATCTTGCATTCTCAAAGAACGCGGGCACACGCTGAGATTTATCACGAGCGTCGAGCGGAGAAGCGACTTCACAGACCGAAAAAGGAAGCCTGGGAGGACCAAAAGGTCTGTAAACTAGAAAAGTACAGGGAGCAACCGCACCAGGTGCGCAAATTTTACCAACAAGTCAGCAAAATGAAGCTTATACACCTCGATTCTCATCCTGCCGAGACAAAGAGGGAAATCTGATTTCTGACAGAATGGGCATATTAGAGCGATGGGTTGAGTACTTTGATGAACTGCTCAACAACCGGAACCTCGGCGAGCTGGAGGTCCCGCCAACTGAAGACGACGGACAAATGCTGCCAACACCAAGCATAGAAGAAGCTGGCCGGTTCAGGTACGAGGGCTTTGTTTGCTTCTTCTGTGAGTATATTTAAGTGTAGAACTATCCCATTTGTACGTAGCCCGTTATGTATATGCATTTAGCATGTCAACTTTCATTTTTGTTTCATATGTTGATGATGAATGATGATGAATGATGCTCTAGTCGCGTCCCTTTCCGAGTTTGAATATCTAGAGCACGTCGAGTGCATTTTTCAACGTCTCTTTCAGGCCGATCTAGCAATCAACATTGAGAAATGCAAATTCGTATAACGGCAGGTGAAGTTGATCGGCCACCTGATAATCCCTGGAGGCATGAAAATGGATACAGTAAAAAAGGACGCGATTTCGAGCTTTCCGCTTTCAAAAGTGGTTAAGGATCTGAGGAGGTTCTTGGACCGCCGTTTCTTGCCCAAGCCACCCCTGTCCCAGAAAAAACGGCCCTCTTAACCCCTTTTCGTTATAGCTTCCCCAATAGACTGTGCCCCCACAGTTGCTCTTGCTCCAAACGTCGATTGGCACTAAACGTCAGCAAATGGCATTTAATGTGTTATTCTTTTAAGTTCTCTACACTACTCTCTACATGGACACCCTGTATTTCACATATGATTCATTCAAGTCCTTGGGGTAGCTTTCAATCATAAACTCCGCTTAGACCGATACAATTTTGATATTAGCACAGATTGTCTGGCTTCATATTGCGTACCTTTTAAGATTTTGTCAGAAACATAGTAAAAACTTATTAGAATCAATTCGATGTCTGCCAGACCGTCCATCTGTATGTCTTTTTTTTGAAAGGTGTAAATCTTGAAAAGATACTAGCCAGACCACCCCCGACTCTCCCCTACCCCGTGGAACTACCTTTGAGCATTACATCACGGAGTGGAGGCACCTTAGTTTAGCTAGGTGTCCTTCCTCTCTTCCTCGCCCTTTCCGCTTTTCGTAGTTTATTTCGGATCATGGAGTTGATCGCATACCAATCACTCCTGGCAAGACACCATTCTCTCGGCAAAATACGAGTGATGGATTCTCCTGGACCCATCGTAATTTGGACAATCAAAACTGGAAAAACTGGATGAGATTCTAGTTAGTCAGGATCAACCTGTGTGTCCGGCGACTCTTTTTTGAGTGGTACCATCGCTGTAGACATCTAATTATAGATCTCTCTCTTTCGGCTTTTTTTGCTTCCGATAACGGAAAGACGAATTTGGTGTTATATATGTTCGTGATCTCATCTGCCAAGATGTTAATCGCCACCATTCCTAAGACGACGAACACCGCATCATCTGAGACTTTCCGGAAGGTAGAACCCATCCTTAGGGCTGTTCTTCTGTATTCAGTTTGTGTGCGCTATATAATACATATACCGCTGATTCCCAAACTGGGACCACATACAGCAAGATGGAACTTATCACCAAGGTTGCAAACACCCTGCAAGCTTGCCGCACAGCTCCTGTATTCGGCATCATTCTTACCACGTGCTGCTTGAAACTGAACTTTCCATCTATCATGTTGAAACTGATGATATGATTCCTAATTCTAATGTGAACAAAATTTCTTTCGCGCTTCTATTCCTCCGCGAACCCCAGCTAACCAAGCCTTAACCGCATTGATTGCTTCGCATGAGTCTTAGCATCTTCGAGATACTTTGCAAGCACAACCATTACAATGTCATCGGTGTAGCCCATCACCGTGGTCTTCTCCGGAATCGGAAGGTTAATAACATCATTGTAGATTGTGCCCACAGTAGGGGCCTAGTACTGAGCCTTGCGGGATACCTGCGGAGATACCGTATTCCTGTGGTTCATTCCAGAGCATCCGTTCTTATAAGTAGCTGCCGCAATGGCAGCAAGATAGGTGGGAATACCTATTGTCCCCAGTAATTTCTCCAAACGGCCGCAATTGGCCGAATTGAATGCATTTTCACTTCCAGGGTTACTATCATACAATATTTGCTCTTTTCTTGAATTGCATTTTAGGCCGAGCTAGCAACCAATTTGATGGCGTTAAAGGTTCATCTGGCGACTGTCGATCTGAAAGGCTTCCTTGACTACCAACGACAGGGGCTAATCTATTGTACATTACCCGCTCCACCATTTTTTCCATAGAATCTAAAAGACATATGGGTCTATAGGAGGATGGGGAGGTTTGCTGCTTCCATGCTATTGGGAATATCCCCTCGGACGTGCACGCTTCGAACAACTTGGCGAACATGTCCGGGCTAGCTCAAGGGTATGAATCCCTTTAAATATAGCAAATGGTGCTATTTTCCGTGGAGTTTAACGAGGCTCCCCATTCATGCGAAACTTAGCTATTATTAATAAAGCTATGGAAAGTCAAAATTTTATGCTTCACGGGAATTTATCGCAATCTGGCGTGTATGACGACATCACCATACAAAGTATCATAGACTTAGATAAATCAAGGAAAATTTTGAATTTTTAACTAGGTAGGAATGGAAAAACGTCTGAGTGTAATTACGGGGTGTTCCTTGGGATTAAATTATTTGAAATAATAAAAACTTGCTTTTTCTATTCGCTAGTGTTATTTTTTGGCCTTACATATGTCGATATTTCAGGAACCACTTGTTCCTTTGTCTTGTCAGCACTGATGAAGAGAACAAGGGGTTCCCGAAATATCGGAATCTGCAAGACACAAGACAAAGGTTTTATTATTTCAGAAAATGGAAAAACGTGTATAGGAAATATCTCCCACAGGATGATCTTTACACCTAAAGCGTCCAGCTTCTGGTATTCCAACTTGTTACATGTTGACTCTGCCCAGCATTGTAAACACTCTTCGATTCCTTTCTACGAAGTATTTTGTAGTGTTGATTTGGTCCCCTTCCCGAAACTGGACTTGCCCTCTAAAAAGTTTAACGAAATTTTACGAATTCTACCCGATTTTACCTCTTCTGCAAAAAGAATTTTCCGCCATGTGGGTGATATACCTTACCAGAAACCACGCAGATATTTCCTCAATATATATAAGCACTCTTTTCACCCTTTCTACTGATCTAATGGACTCCTCCGTCTCTACTGACATCTCATACCGGACGGCTTCATTCAGCACATGTCATGCGGAAATTTTTGAAGTGTCTTTTGCGTAGCTCGAACTTTACTTCCTTTTCTGGATTTGGAGACTCTTTTGGGGACAATTTTTTATTGGATTATCTCCGTTTATTGCCTCTTTTTAAATAAATAAGGGGGAGGGAATGAAGGGAAAGAGTAGTTTTTTAGGATGGGCAAACCCTTTGATTAGTGATCAAAGGGTAGTATAGGTGCCAGGGCGAAACGTGGATAGGTACCCACGATGGAGCATAAAACTTGGGAAATGCCTGCTGAACCAACACCAACAGCTCTACTACCAAACCCTGTCTCCACCTCCACGTGGTGACCGCTGGGAGCACTTTCATAACGAAAAGCTGCAGACGGAGAAGGATGAAGGCGAGCCTCCCGCGCCTGCAGGGTCTGCAGGGGCGGAGAAGGATACCTTCTACGAGGCAGTAGAACGAACCCTCGAAGCGTGTTCCAGATATAATATCAAAATCAAACTTGGGGATTTTAACAGCTAAGTAGGGAAGGAACCCGTATTCAGGCATACGTTGGCTCCCATAGCTTACACGAAAATACAAATGATAACGGACTGCGGATTATTCAATTAGCAGGGTCACACAAAATTATTGTTGGAAGTACCTCTGGTTTGCGCGGAAAGCAGTCCACAAACATACGTGGGCCTCTCCAGACGGGACCACTTTCAACCAAATTGACCACATGTTGATTGAGCGCCGCCACCTCTCAGCCTTGATGAATGTCAGAACAGCAGGGGGGCCAATATAGACTCGGATCACTATCTCGTTGGCATGGTGCTCCCAGCTCGAATAACAATACCACCTAGAATCCCCTCTGACAATCAGGTGGGAGTTAACACTGAACCCATCCACGATACAGCCCTCCGCGACACCTATAAGAGGGAAATGGATGCCGCAATAACTGCAGTCAACAGAGAACCTGGAGATGAAGCATCAACAAATGATCTTCACAACCACATGAAGAACGTTATCATTGATACGGCCACAAACACACTCGGCCCCAGCCGCAAAAGGAGTCGAAATGGCTGGTTGGATGATGAATGTAAGCTAGCAACGGAACGGAAGAATGCCGCATACCGAGTAATATTGCATTCTCAGAGAACGCGGGTACGCGCAGAGACTTATCACGAACTCCGTCGAGCGGAGAAGCGACTTCACAGACGGAAAAAACAGAAGCCTGGGAGAACCAACAAGTCTGTGAACTCGAAAAGTACGGGGAGCATCCGCACCCGGCGCGCAAGTTTTACCAACAAATCAGCAGGATGAAGCCTTATACACCTCGATGGTCATTCTGCCGAGACAAAGAGGGAAATTTGATTTCCGACAGAATGGGCATATTAGAGCGATGGGTTGAGTACTTTGATGAGCTACTGAAGACGACGGACAAATACTGCCACCACCCCGTTTAGGAGAAACCGTCCGTGCAATCTCGTCGGCTAAAAAATCATAAGTCACCAGAAGCCGATGGAATTACAGCCGAATTGGTTAAATATGGAGGCGACCAGTTACACCAAGTGGTTCATCAACTTGTGCTCAAGGAATGGGACGAGGCATTATCTGTCTCATACATAAAAAGGGAGATATCACATAGTGCAGCAATTATAGAGGTATCACGTTGCTGAGTACTATTTGTAATATATACTCCGCTATCTTGCTAGGCCTATAAAGAGGCTTCACTCCAGGCAAATCAGCAACAGATCAGATTTTGTCTGTGCGGCAAGCGATGAAAAAACTGTTGGAATATGGACAACAGTTGTACCATCTATTCATCGACTTTAAAGCCGCCTATGATAGCATAACCAGGGCAAAACTGTACACGGCCATGAGAGAATTCGGTATCCCGACGAAATTAATGAGACTGACTAGGCTGACCCTGACCAATGTGCGAGGCCAGATAAAAGCAGCAGGATCACTCTCAAGACCATTCGACATCAACAACGGTCTACGACAAGGGGATGCCCTATCATGCGTCTTCTTTAACCTGGCCCTGGAGAAAGTGATCCGTGATGCTGAGGTAAATGCAAGAGGGACGATCCTCTTTAAGTCCACCCAACTACTGGCCTATGCTGATGATATCGGCATCATGGGAAGAACCACCCGAGACGTACAAACTGCCTTCATCCAGATCGAGTAGGCCGCGCGAAATCTTGGGCTGCACATCAATGAAGGCAAGACAAAATATATGGTGGCAACATCAGCACCGATAAACAACCAACCAACAACATCAAACCGCACTGGTCAAACGAGAAGAATAAAGATATGAGAATACAACTTTGAGACCGTTGACAATTTCTCCTATCTAGGGTCGAAAATCACAACCGATGACAACTACGATGATTAAATCCGCTCACGGTTGTTGTCAGCCAACAGAGCCCATTTCAGCTTACAAAGACTGTTCCCCTCGAGACGTCTCAACATAGGGTCAAAGCTCTTACTTTACAAGACTACGCTCTTGCCAGTCCTCATGTATTCCTCGGAAACTTGTGTTCTTGGTAAGAAAAATTACGAACTCTTTGCCGCGTTCGTGAGAAGAATCCTTCGAAGAATTTTTGGCCCACTACATGAGGATGGACGATTTCGTAGCCTACACAATGACGAAATCTATGAGCGATACCATGACCGTCCGGTTGTGGATAAAATCCGGCTGAATAGGATACGGTGGGCGGGTCACTGAATCCGTATGGATGAGGATGATCCCACCCGGAAAGTCTATAAGGGCAATATCTATGGTAGAAAAATAAGGGGGGGCAGACTCTGCCTAAGATGGAGCAATGGCGTAGGCCAGGACGCCAGACAGCTTTTAGGGATATCGAATTGGTGGACCTCGGCACAAAACCGGGATATCTGGAGTTCCTTATGAAGGCAGGCCTAGACCGGATACCGGCTGTTGCGCCGTTGATGATGATGGTGAAACCCCTTGATTATCATTGTTATTAATTATATGTATCTGTAATGGTAATCTTTTAAATAACTTCCTGTAATCGACCAAGGATTCTATTTATACTGGTGAGTCCTTACCTTACATATAATACATGTATTCAGGGTAAGGGTCCTTAGTATATGAACATTTCTTAAGCTTCGATATACTCCTGTACAGAAGAAGCCTGAAGTTAAGAATTGGTACACCTCCTTTTTCATAATCATAAGAATTTGCATCTATCAGATAAAAAGAGCTTTATTTATCGCCCAATGTCATTTCGGATACATACATATGTCACTTCTGACATAAAAATTTTCTGCCTGTAATAATATTGCAAGGCTCCGAAGGGTATCCTACTTTAAATATAATCGAAGAACTGGAATCCTCTTCCGCTAAGAGCATTATCTAGCAACAAATGTAAGCCGCAAAAGGAAAATTGTTTACATTCAAGCATAGCTGGTTAAAAATTAGAAGCCGGTTGTTGTGCATGCTTTATGTCATATATCGTAACATGAGTAATCTCAATGATTGACATCTTGGTTCATTTATTTATAAGGAACAGGATGTGAATACGCCAAATTTCTAGAAATTTCATTTTATTATAAGAAGTAAAAATACACGATGTCATTTGTGTTCCCCATAGAATTGCTGATTGCTGAAGTCGTAAATTTCAATCATTGCTTCCCACATGACAAATCAAATCAAGGATGTTTCTTACACGCGTAACCCATCGCCAGCTTCCTAGAAACGAACTACGCCTCTCCATATAATGGCCATATTCTATCATATTCAGCAGATTTCTTAGTCATTGCCGCTTCTAACCTTTTAATCTCATCAATCATGGATATAATGGCATTTTGGCTCTGAGGGAAAGTGGTCGTACATCTACAAATATGTTGGTATCGGCAAAAAGTACATGTTTTTGTACGGCACCTTCCTCCTCTCCGACAGAAATTTTAATTGAACCTTGTGTGCTTATGAAAAATCCAATATGTAAATTTCCTGAATGCCAGACAAGCATATCCTGAACGACATAGCCTTTCAGCTTGAATGTTCATATTCATTTTAAAGTACGAGGCAGGACTAGCACAGTTTTAACGCACAAGATGGGATCACTTTGAGGTGGGTTTGGTTAATGAGGAACGGGTGAAAGATGAATTTGAATTTTATTCGTTACTATCCAAATCCTGTCTTACAGCTTCTCGCGATTGTCCTTGCTGTCTGCAAAGTTTTTGTAGTTGATTTTTATACTAAGAAATTATAACTAATTTTAAATGGCTGAACTTCTCCCTGAGCAGTGCATAAAGGAGTTTCTTAATTACAATATTCCCAATTCGTTCGGAAATTTCCCAACTTTAAAGCCCCTGAAAAGGTCCTCCCTTGGCAGTCAAAGGGCACACTGTACGAAAAGCTGCTGCTGTGAGATGACGTGACATTTTCCAAGGCACGGGTTTCTGATCCTGTTGACTAAGCACAGTGGAAGTGAAAAGCATCTCCGCAACGGTCAAGTCATGCTTGTCTGATACATCTTCATTCTGACAAAAAATTAAGTGGTTTCGAAAGATGTGGCGTCGCCTTAAGGAAATTGGAAATTCGTAATCATGGGAAATAATCGAAAAGGTATTGAGAGGTATGATGCGCTCGTTTTCATGGTAAAATAAGAAGCTTGAATTGCATGTTTCCATTGGTTATTTCGTATTGCGATACATAATGATACGTACTAAGATAAATTTGGTATTGTCTTCTATTATTTTTAAATGTTCACCATCAACTCCGCGGCACTGCATGATAAAAACATCAATGCATTCATATATACAACAAAGGCGGAAAACTAAAAGGGCACTTCAGGTATGAAAAATTTATTATGTAAGTATATTTAAGTTGAAATTAATGTCCATGTTTTTTTTACAGTTGGTATGTAAGTTAAGAAAAGAATTAGGTGTTTTTCCTTATACTGTAAATATTTTTATTTTTTCTCCCGGATACAATTGTTTCGCTCAACAAAAAATTATACAGAATGAAGATAAAGTCAGCACCGATGACACAAGCCCCCACCCTAGCGGTTCAACAAATACCAAACTTTGTCATCAACAAATCGTCCCAAATATTTACAACACACGAGCTAGAACTACTGAATTTCGCAAGCGATACAAACCCCCAAATTGAAGACGTGGTCATCGACGTAGAAGGAGCCATTCGGCATCTAGACTCCGAGTCAAAGGAAATCGTTCGTAAAGAAGTGGGGGACATTCTGGACAAGAGAACAACAAGTGAAAAAACATGGATGGTTAAGAAATTATGAGAAAAGGATGTTTTCTACATGAAAGCGGACAAAGGAAACGCGGCTGTAATAATATATAAGAACGAAGAAAACTAGAAGAAAAACTGAAAAGTTTGAATTTTTTCAAGTTGAGAAACAATCCTCTTCCCGAATCAATGAAAAGGGTAGAAAATGCGCTCAGCGAAAGTAGGAAAACACTAGGAAACATTGCAGACTTGAGGATGCCAAACCCGTCTTTACCGAGAATGAGGATTCAGCCAAAAATTCATAAGCAAGGTAATGAGACACGAGAGATCATAGCGGACACCAACTCTCCAAGCTATAAAATTGCAAAGTGGCTTATGAAAGAAATAAGCACCATCGGAAATTATCACAGCAAGTACTCAGTAAAAAAACAGGATGGAGCTAGTGGAGAAACTTGTTGCACACAAAAATCTGGAGGAAAAGGACTGTCTGGTATCATTCGATGTAAAAGCCTTATATCCGAGCATACCAACCAAAGAAGCCATTTAAAAACTTGAGGATTGGGTAACGGAACAATGCGTGGAAGTGAACCAGAAGAAAAAGGCGAAAGTCTACGCAAAATTAGCAGCTCTTTGCATGAATGAGCACTACTTTGTCTGCAGAGACCAATTCTACAAAACCACCTCAGGAACTGCAATGGGGAGCCCGTTATTCCCCTTGATAAGTCAAATCTTCATGAAAAGCATAGAAAAAATTGAAAAACGGGGCATCATGCCAAAATTTTGGGCACGTTACGTGGACGACATATTGGTTATAATCCCAAACGAAGACATCGGGAAAACACTGGAAGCAATAAACAACATACACCGCAACATAACTTTCATAATGGAAAAGGAAGATGACCAACGGATAACGTTTTTGGACCTAGCAATAATAAGAAACAACAATAAACTCGAGTTGGACATATCCAGAAAGAGAACTCACACACAGCGAACCATACCGAGGATATCGAAACACAAGTATGGGCAGAAAATGGCGGCTTACTACAGTATGATACATCGGTTGCTAGTGACACCATTGACGGAAGAGCGCTTCGAAAAGCAAATAACACAAAAGGCACAGCGGTGAAAAATGGATATAGTAGGGAGGAAATAGACAGAAGATTACGTAAAAAAACAAAATAATGAGTGGAATCTATAAGATTAACTGTCCAGAATGTGAAAAAGTATATATTGGCCAGACTAAAAGGCTAGTGACCACAAGATTCGAGGAACACATAAGAGAGTACAACAAACGAAAAAGCGACAACCCTCCAAACATCAAGTCAATAGTTGCAAGGCATATGGTGGAAGAGGGACATACCCTAACGATGGACAATGTGGATGTTATAAAACGGGTGCGGAAACCACACCTTTTAGATGCAGCGGAAAGCATATATATCATCAAAGACGGGAGGCAGGTAAATCACAATGAAGGAAACTGCGCAACAACTCTGGTAGGTAATAAAAAATGCAGCAGGTAATAAAAAATAAAAAGTAGGGGGAAATATGGGTAGAATCAGCAAATTAATTGTAACGTAATTAGTAGAGCTAAAAATATAAAGGAGGGTGGTTTAAGATAGGTTAACTAATTAGGTACTAGCACTGAGGAAAGAGGCACGTGATCTCCGAAACAATTGTATTTGGGGCGAAAAAAAAAATTTACTGTATAAGGAAAAACACCTAGTTCTTTTCTTAACTTAATATTTAAGTGTATATTTGTCCCACTTGTGCCTAGCTCGTAATGCGCATGCATATATAATGACAAACTATTGATACACAGAAGCGACCACTTTGACCGATTAGAATTAGTAATATGTAGTACGATTTTCACCAAACTTGGAAGATTATAGTAATGCACTATCATTAGCCTTATTTGAACAGATATGGGTACGGAGGGTATTCCGTAACCTAGACACTGTATACTGTATACTGGCATTTTCGTGATTTTTACAGATTTTTCGGTAGCTTCTGAGAATGAATCCGTGAAATAAATGCCCACCTAATCACTTACTGACCGAGCTAACGCTTGGTGACCGTACTCCAAACCCACTGTTGTACGAAATAAGGCAACTGGGTGGTAATGAAGTTGGTACCGACGGTGGCAGCGCTAAAAGTCACCGTTTTTTGACTTGACAGTGGCTGCCTGTGCTTTACGTCCCGAAAGTAGGCTGATCTTCAAAAAATATGCCAGCTCCTGTACTTTCTACAAAAAAAACCGAGTTGATGGGAGCAGCACCACGTTGTCTGATAATTTATGACTCCTAAAGCAACCACTACCTTGCTGATGCAGCCGCTGGCATGCTTGTTGAAAGTTGTTGCTTCTTTCATCAACTTGCATGTGCTTTTCACTTGTCAATCAGCGTAACTTCCGTTATATATGTTGCAAATGTAAGAGAAGCATTTTCTAATTGCGGCTTCATTTCCCAGGTTGCTTCATTGGCATATATTGCGATATTGATGTTCCGGCGCGCCCTAAAAATGCTACTCCGATGCTATCCGGGAAACCATGGCTGTCACTGCTTTAACGAGGTGTAGCTTCAGTAATTCCCTGATGGCTCGGAGGGATTCGGATGACAACATTAGCTGATGGACAATACGTCAAAAAATCAAAGAATTGCTTTAATTGAAATTGAAATATTTTGGAAGGGTTATTTGTGCACCAGAAGAGTCAAATTTCGTTTGGTGTTTACAATTCCTGATTTTTTCGAAAGAGAGCGCTTCATATGACATTAATTCCTTTTTAAGGTTTTGTATGTATAAACACAAAACTTTATTAAAATCGGTTTACTATCTATCTGTCTGTCCGTCACACTATTTTTTCTCGGAGACGGTTGTAGCAATTGACACCAAATTTGGTAGAAAGGTGGAAACTGTGAACGCTCACGCATATAGTGAGTTACATCCTTTTACGTCAAATTTAAAGGCGGGTCCCCATACATTCAATATAGTGATGTGGGATATCAAATTAAAGGTCTCGGTTAGTACTTTTCGAAGTTGGTCTTAGTTTTGACATTTGTTGGAAAGGTAGGGAGTGCGACGGGTTGAAAGTGATCATTTCTTTGACGAATCCATTTTCAGAAACTATACAACCGGAAAATCTGAAAAAAGTCAGGAGGCTGCCACTGTATGATGCCTAGGCCTCAAAATACCTTCAATATCGATACCTGTTCAAATAAAGTTAGTAATAGTACATTACTATAATTTTTAGTAATCGACAGGAAAATCCCCTTAAGTTCACCTTAGAATCACGAAATTGTGCAGCAATATAAGCTATAGCATATAGCATGATCCTGCCAAATTTGGTGAAAATCGCACTATAACTAACAAAGTTATACTAGGTCAAAGCTGTCGCTTCTGTGCAAATTCAGGACTTATCACTTGAAAGTGGATATTTTCACATAATATATGGATATATTACGTGCTACATACTAATGGGACAAGTGCACACTCAAATCTCTTTATAAAAGCAATACACAAAACCTTTCATACCTGAAGCGTCTAGCTTCCGGTTTCCCGACTTGTTTATATCTGATTTAGGTTAAATTCTTAGCATTTGCTAATAATATTAAACTCAGAGTGTGAAGCGTATGAGGTTGACTGTTACCAATACAGAGCTTTCCATCAAATGATTTATTTAAATCGCTTTCTAAAAAATATACGCCAATGGAAATTTTAGCTATGTGACACGGAGTTGGCGTGCTCCTCACATCTTGTTCTTTTTCTTCAGCCTTTGTCCCGTTCACAAGCGGGGTGGGTTCGTCGTAATCGGTTTCGCCATTTTATTTCATCAAATGACTGATCAAGATGTAATCGCTAGGCCTTTAAATCCCCATCCAGCATATCAAGCCACCGTTGCTTCGATGTTCACACCAATATTGGTAAGTGAATCCTCGTTAGCGTGAATTACGTGACCACACCATCGAAGACGCATCACCTTCGCAGTTTTTCCACGATCGGTGCAACCCCATATCGATTGCGGATATTCTCATTTCGGACGTCAGTCTTTGAGGGTTTTACGTGAGCACCTGTCTGGATGACTTAATCCCACGGTCTTCTTAAGGCACGGATTGATTTTGTAACCACAATCAGAGCCCCGCTGTGACAAGCAACAACGTTACCAGTCTATACCAAGTGCATGGCTTAGCATTCATACTGGTGGATGCAAGACCTACCTAAATCTCTAAGGAGTACGGCACCCGTGTTGAAACGCAACACCACGCCGAGGTCCGAAGGTCTCTTCTCGCTTGAGCATAACCAACAACCCCATGAAACTCCCACTAGGGGGTCAACCGCAAATAACCGAGCTGTACTCACATACAACGGGAGTTCACCCGAAGTATGAGAGTCCAGGAGCTTTCTCGATTCCCATGGTACCAGTATCCCCCTGGTGAGGTGTCGTGACCAATTTGCCACTTCAGAGGAGTCCCCGTGCAGACTCAGGTCTGATAGCCCTGATTATTCCTTTGGAGCATTCGCCTACTGCATCACGGCCGGCAAGCCAAGGTGAGTACAGCGTCTCCGGTGCCACCATTATGGAGGTTCTTCTCGGCCACTTGGTTTTGGTTTGGCCGCTCCGTCTTCCTCACCGCCACCTCTGAGTACCTCATTTCGGAAGTAGACTAAACGTGCCACGCGACTAGTGCAATGCAACATCTTCGACTCCATTACCGCAAGACGCCGTTCATTCCCTTTTATAGTCGGCCAACACTCAGAACTATAGAGAGCGACGGAGGACGTCGATCACAAAGAACACCAGTTGTGGAATGCTACATCATCCAGGAAGCAATTTCATTACGCAGTTCTCCAATAGCTGATTCCATTGACCCGAAATATTTAAACCCCTCAGTTCAGCAGGTAACAGGCGCTAACAAGACTGAACGATTCAAATATCTCGAGTCAATGTTATTAGCCAATGGAGAATTGCGTAATGATGGGAAAACACAAAACGTTTTATACTTGAAGCGTCAAGCTTCCGGCTTCCCAATTTGTTGAAGTCTATAGTAGGAAACGACAGTTTAGAATGCTTCGAGGAATGGAGGTTAAGTGCATTGTCTCTTTCTTCTTCTTTATCTTTAGTCGCTATCCCGTTCACATGCGAGATCGGCTCCTCGTGATCGGTTGCGCCATTTGGTTCTATCAAAAGGCTGATCTGGATGGAGCTGCAAGGCTTTCAAGTCCCCATCCAATGTACAAAGCTTTGGAAAACAAAATCCATTTCTGAATTTTTGGAACTTCATTCATTTGAACTTCATTTATCTAACCAATACATCACAGCAATCAACGGCCGACGTTGAGGTGCGGTTGTCTCGAATTCCTCTAGCGCAGGAAATCAGCTATAAATTTGTATACCCTTAATCTTCCCTGTGGATAATTCATCTTCCGAGCTTATACTCGTCTCCTCTGTAACCTGATTTCCGCAGGTCAATATTACTGCTTTGTCACTCTTATTCGCTGTTTAAACGCCACTGTGTATGTTTTTATATTGCTGGAAACCAATGGCAATATTAACTTTGCGTTAATATATGTTCTGGAAAATAAAGCCTCGATCACTCTGCAGTTATGTAAATTAAGCTTTAGGGACTTCATTTACACACGTTGGTTCTTTGCCACATCCGATTTACTTCGAAACGGCTGAACCGATTGTCACGAAATTTGGTGAGAACATTTGTTCTGCGTGTACCTATTTATGCAGTGAGCGGTGCCATTTTGTGTTGAGTTTGATGGGGAGCTTCCCATACATGCGAAAGGGGCGGTGTGAGTTTTTTCGGTCTACGACAAGGGGATGCTCTATCATGCGTCCTCTTTAACTTGGCCCTCGTGAAAATGATCCGTGATGCTGAGGTAAATGCAAGAGGTACGATCTTCTTTAAGTCCACCCAACTACTGGCCTATGCTGACGATATTGACATCATGGGAAGAACCACCCGAGACGTACAAACTGCTTTCATCCAGATCAGCAGGCGACGCGAGATCTTGGGCTGCACATCAATGAAGGCAAGACAACATATATGGTGCAATGTCAGCACCGAAAACCAATCAACCAACAACATCAAACTGCCCTGGTCAACAGGGAAGAATAAAGATAGGAAAATACAACTTTGAGACCGTTGATAATTTCTCCTATTTAGGGTCGAAAATCACAACCGATAACAGCTACGATGATGAAATCCGCGCACGGTTGTTGTCAGCCAACAGAGCCTATGTCAGCTTACAAAGACTGTTCCGTTCGAAACGTCTCACCATAGGGTCAAAGCTCTTACTGTACAAGACTATGATCTTGCCAGTCCTCATGTATTCCTCGGAAACTTGGGTTCTTAGCAAGAAAAATTGCGAACTCTTGGCCGCGTTCGAGAGAAGAATCCTCCGAAGAATTTTCGGCCCCCTACATGAGAATGGACGATTCTAGCCTACACAATGACGAAATCTATGAGCGATACCATGACCGTCCGATTGTGGATAAAATCCGGCTCAATAGGTTACGGTGCGCGGGTCACTGAATCCGTATGGATGAGGGTGATCCAGCCCGGAAAGTCTATAAGGGCAATATTAATGAAGAAAAAGAAGACGAGGCAGACCCTGCCTAAGATGGAGCGATGGCGTGGGCCAGGACGCCAGACAGCTTTTAGGGATATCGAATTGGTGGACCTCGGCGCAAAACCGGGATGTCTGGAGTTCCTTATTAAGGCAGGCCTAAACCGGATACTTTTTGTTGCGCCGTTGATGATGATGATGAAGTTTTTTTCACAGAACATGGTCAAGTGGGATATCAAATGAAAGGACTCGATAAGTATTTTTCAGAACTTTTTATTTGTTTCTTTTATTTCTGATATTTTATATCTGAAAAAATATTTATATCTGAAAAGTCATGCATCTATATGAAATCTAGGCCTTTGAGGCCTAGATTTCATATAGATGCATGACTGATACATTTCGTTCCGATATCTGCACAAACAAACTGAATAATAGTATATTGCCATGTTTTGGAAATTTACCGGAAAACCCCCTTAAGTTCATCTCAGAAGTAGAATTTTTGACATCAGCAGAGGCGATAGTAAATGCAATACATATGGGTATCTTCGAGTTTGGCAAAATATGAAGGAATATTTTGTATTCCTAGCTATGTACGAATAGAAGACCGTGCATAGAGACCTCACATAAAATGAACACAAAACCTTTATACCTGAAGTGGCCAGCTCCGGTATCCCGACTTGTTTAAGCATAACTAGAAATTAGCATATACACTGATGCAATTTTACTGAAATATCTTTCGTCATTTGACTCTTGAGGGGCTAAGGGTAGATTAGATGTCCTTGTCCCGAGTTGGGCTTAATAATCTCCCATATGTGAGCTTTTTTGAGTATTTCCTCAGCTTCATTGCACAGAAACTAGTGTCCTGTTAGTCCAGCCAACTCAGTGAAAGCATCCAGTACGGATTTAATAGCAAGAGCTGTAGCTATTATTTCCATCAAGGCATTTCTCCGGGTTTAGCCCGTGGTCCATTTCTACTTTTTAACCATCTCTGTCTGTATATCACTCGAAATTTAATACGTGGCGAGAAGGGGTGAAAAGAGGGGATTCCCCAAACCCGGATTTTTCTTGGGGGCCCAGAATAAAAATTCCAATGAAGAAAGAGATAAATGGGGCCCAGCATAATTTTCACGTCGGGCCCTATTTTTTTCGAATAATTTTCATCCTAGGCCCGAGTTTCCTCACTATGGTCCTGCATCTATTGGGAAACAGCTTATATGGGCCGATGTCACGGGCTAAGAAGAGTTGTTCTCTAATTTGAACATTGCCATTACTGATTGTTATTTCAGACGAGCCTATACTACGAATAAATATAAATATTTATAACATAGGATTTAAACTGTTCTAGCAGGATCAGAACCTTCTGCATTACTATGCTTTCCGAGGTGTTATGGAAACTTTTTTTTTATGACAATAAATCAAATTATATGTTATGAATTAAAGTGTTAAAAGTAAAAAGGATCACACAAATTCCCACCCTTCATAAGATAATGTGACTATTCTAATGTTATATAAAATTACAACCTTGAATAACAACTCCATTGAGACTCGTAAATTGACCATAACGCCAAAATTCGATGAAGATCTAAATCTTTCAGATATTAGCTGAGTGCTAAATTGTTCCTCTACCCGAGGTAAATCCACTAGCGAATCACCTTTTCTTATAATCAACTGAGCTATTCAAGCTCCACACAATGTTACAATGATCCCATCAGAAATTTCCACTAGACGAGAATAATGGATATCACAAAGGCTATTAGGAGCAAATTTTATGGATGGGGATGTTCTTACGAAAACTTTCCATGTTCTCACGTTCTCGGAGGGATGAAAACTTTATCTTGTTTGCGAATTACCAAGTTTGTAATGGAGTTTTATGGTGAATGATTGTTATCGGGATAAGCTCAATTTTGGGGGAATATGGATATGGTGCGTACCTGTTTGAAGCTGGCACCAAGACTGCTTGTTTGCGTGATTTTTAAGCGATTTTCTTTAATAATTTGCCCAAAATGTCAGTTTTCTCCATATTTCTTCACATAGATCGTTGGGAGCTTTAAGATACTGCATCATCCTTCAACTTAGTTTGAAATGACAAGTATCTGAACTCTTTCAATGATATATCATTGACAACTTTTGTACTGCATACCTTGGTACTGTAGCGGATGATTGAGACATACACATACTTTACACGAACCACTCTGCTTTGGACTCCACCATCCGCTCTTCTGTGAAGCATCCAATAGCCATCATTCACCGACCGAAACACCACTAAAAACCTCCGCTTCATACATCTTTTCAACTCCCATAAATTCTACTTTCGAATTTATCCTTTTTCAAGAGAAAGTATGCAATTGACACAGTTCTGTCGCTGGCATTCGATGAACATTTTTCACTGCCGCTTTTTTAAATGTTTCCTGTCGAACATTCAGCTGGAAAATCTATGGAATCATGACTCGGAGCATATGAGTTCCATGAGTTCCATTCCCGAGCAGACTTGCCTTCGATGGCTTCAATACTGTTTCGTGCAAATCCAGACAATATTCACTTATTCTTCCTGGATTAGATCAGGAAAGTTGTATTTCATTGCGAGACGATACGACTCCTGTTATTGAATTTTTTATGGAGCAATTTACATGGAAATGTGTTGGATACCTTTATGGGAAGAGACTTTAAATTCTAAACAGGAAGCTATGCAAGTATTTTATTTTCTTGCCGGGCTCAATTCCTTTTCGAAAACATCTGCAGGAAATGGAGAGGTGTTTACTAAATTTTATCATGATTCTGCATAATGGTGGAGGAGCTTAAATTAAAACATTGGTGAATTATGCACCTTGAAATAACTGTGAACATATTTCACTTGAAATTATTCTGCATTCCAGAAACATTGAAGGCCATTCGGGGATTCGCCCGCCCGATGTGCCTCATAGATGTGATTTTCCCGGAAGAGTGGAGGGAACAGAAGCTTGTGCTAATCCCGAAGCCAAATAAACCTTTGGGTGATCCTTCGTCTTATATGCCTGCTAAACAGTATCGACAAACTTTTCGAACGGGTGATCTTCAACAGGCTTGTACCAATCACAGAAAAGGAGGGTGGTCTTTCAGACAGGCAGTTCGGATTGCAAAAGGCAAAATCTACTGTCAATGCCATCAGCACGGTGACGCAAATTGCGGAAAAATAATAATAATAATAATGTAGGACGGAATTTTAAAGTTACAACTACCCAAAGGAGTGACAATCATTGGATTCGCAAACGATATCGGAGTAAATATCGTGGCACGAGATATTGATGAGATCGAGGTACTCACAAACGAGGCAATTTTTGAAATCAGGTCTTGGCTAGAGGAAACTGGTCTGACACTCGCGGAGCATAAAACCGAGGTAGTCTTGATTACCAAGCGAAGGAAGCAGACGTCGATAAAAATCAGGATTGGTGAACACATCATACAGTCGCAGCCAACACTTAAATACCTAGGAATCATGGTTGACCAAAGACTGAAATTCAAGTCCCATCTTGAAAATTTAGCAACCAAGGCTTCCGGAGTGTCTACATTGTTGGAAAGAATGGTACCAAGTATAGGTGGTCCTAGGCAAAGCCGTCGTCTCCTGATCTCGAGAGTTGTTAGCTTCATCTTGCTCTATGCAGCTCCAGTCTGGGCAGCGTCTTTGAAGGTGGAAGCAAACAGAAGAAAAATCGCAGCCCGATACCGATTGAGTGCATTGCGAACGTCATGCGCTTATCGTACAACTTCAGATGGAGCAGCTTGTGTGATAGCAGGCATGATCCCATCGACATCTTAGCGGACGAGGGTCGACGCCTCTATGACCCATCATATGCAATCGACGAGTCCTATACCGACCATCGCAATTGGCACGAAGTGATATTATTTTGGAATGGCAAAAAAGATGGGATGATTCACCTAAAGGACGCTTATTCTAGATGTCTCCAAATGGATCAAGCGAGGGCACGGTGAGGTTAGTTACCACCTAACTCAATTCCTAAGCGGACACGGAGGGTACCGTGCATACCTTAATCGCTTCGGCCGTGACGACTCCCCGTATTGCCCGACATGCGTGATGATTTCGGAAAATGTGGAGCATGTTGTTTTTAACTGCCGCTGGTTCGCCGCACACAGAGCGGAGGCGGAAATTGACGTCGAGGCACGGTTGGCACGCAAGAATATCGTGGACCACATGCTAGCCTCTTAAACATATTGGAGGGCGGTGGGAAAATTAATGAAGGCGATGCATAATCTGTTGAGCATGGAGGAGCTTCGGAGGAAATTTACAAATAACGACAGAGGCCGCAGTTCATAACTGATCCTGCCCGGCGACGTAATACCGAAATGGCAGTCCCGCGGGGTAAGCGAAGAAGAAGGAGGTAGTTTTAGTGACTAAAAGTCTCACATAACCATATGGCAGGAGCCAGCGGTAGGTTTTGAACCTTTCCACCCTCCAACGTGTCAAAAACAGACAGACAGACAGACACTGCACCGATTTTAATAAGGTTTTGTTTTGCATACAAAACCTTAAAAATAAAGGAAAAAATACGTAAAATGGGAACAAAACTGAAGAAATGTATTAAACTGTTTGTATTATTGAAAAAAAATCCCTACTGCAGCTGTTCCACTACAATCTGTGGCGACCACCTCACCAGGTTCGCGTAGGCACCGGATAAAGTAGACTTATGAAATAACGGCGAGAGCAGGTACAACATCATACCGCTCTTTGTTGCAGCAGAGATTCGTTTCCCGCAATACGCAATACGATGCACACGTCCGCTTCATTACTCGCAGCGATACTATCTCGGAAGCGTGCTCGGCACTGAAGGCAATAGTTTCAGTACTCTCCGAAGCACTCTTCTCTACCGTCCGGTTGAAGTCTTTACGGAGGTTCAGAACAAATCCCAAAGAGGGTTCATATAATTTTTAAAATGTATCCTTTGCATAGAACCGGCTTGCCAAGGCTCTATGCATTTCCAGCAATCAAAGGATTATATCTCAAATCCATGAAGAGGTTGCTTCTATGGTGCCAGATTACACGGTCAGAAGATTCGCTTTCGCATTATTGGTCTTAGTGATCGAAGAAGCCCACCATGGGAAATTAGTTTGGAATGTCGGCATGAATCACTGAGGTAGGACTTTGCTAGGTCGACTCAAATCAGCGCGGCAATGCAGACAGGTAAAGAGCAGATTATAGAGGCTTGAAATTCTAGATACATTAAAGTAGAAACTTTCTATCGTATTCGGTCAGTTGTGAGGGTATGGCGAAAGCACCCCGAGCGTGTTTAGAATGCAACGTACGTGAAGAACCAGCGGAGTTTTTTTTTGGATCACTTAACGAATGCCAACAGAGCGTCCAGGTAGTTCGATAAAGGAAGCAAAAAAAAATGGGGTGGAATTTGAGTAAATTTCAACTGAATGTACCAGAGAGCCATAAACAGTTCGAAAAATTGGAGGGACCCTGGGGAATCATCTTTATCAACGGCGCAACAACCAGTATCCGGTCTAAGCCTGCCTTAATAAGGAACTGCAGACATCCCGGTTTTGCGTCGAGGTCCACCAATTCGATATCCCTAAAAGCTGTCTGGCGTCCTGACCTACGCCATCGCTCCATCTCAGGCCTCGTCTTCTTTTTCTACTATAGATATTACCCTTATAGACTTTCCGGGTGGGATTGTCCTCAGCCATACGGATTAAGTGACCCGCCCACCGCAACCTATTGAGCCGGATTTTATCCACAATTTGCCGGTCATGGTATCGCTCATAGATTTCGTTGTTATGTAGGCTACGGAATCATCCGTCCTCATGTAGGGGGCCAAAAATTCTTCGGAGGATTCATTCTTCTCTCAAACGCGACCTCTCCGAGGAATACGTAAGGACTGGCAAGATCATTGTCTTGTACAGTAAGAGCTTTGACCCTATAGTGAGACGTTTCGAACGGAACAGTTTTTGTAAGCTGAAATAGTCTCTGTTGGCTGACAACAACCGTGCGCGGATTTCATCATCGTAGCTGTTATCGGTTGTGAGTTTCGACCCTAGATAGGAAAAATTATCAACGGCCTCAAAGTTGTATTCTCCTATCCTTATTCTTCCCGTTTGAACAGTGCGGTTCGATGTTGTTGGTTGGTTGGTTTTTCGCTGGGGAATCACATGTGGAATTTCTAGTAAAAACTAGCAGTATACATCGTCGGTTAGTACATGACATAAACCTGGTCATTTGTCGTCCTGAGGAATTCCCAGCGTACCTCACTGCAAGAATCACCTACTAGTCTTTAAAATGCACACGGCATTGGGCCCGCGGAAAGAAGAGCGATTACTTACTTTCCGACCGTCTACAAGTTCATTACGTCCATTATTAGTCGAAGGATGGATGCGCACCTCAAGACCAAAAACATTTTGTCCGACGAGCAGAAGGGCTGTCGAGTTAGGTTAAGAGATTGCAAAGAGCAACTTATTGCCGATTGGGAACTAGAGGCCTAAAAAGATCTCTTTAGTTCCTATATCGATTATGCCAAGGCTTTTGGCAGGATCCCGCATTCCTGGCTAAACGAGATGCTACTTTTTCATCGCATTGACTCTAAACTAATCAAATTGGAATAGTGGCATGTCATTTTATCGGTGCGCTCATCTGAAGGTACCAATACCTCCGAGCCTATCCATATACGGAGATGCATCTTCCAGGGGGATTCGTTGAGTCCCTTTATGTCCTAAGTGCGAGCTGGCCAACTTGATGTGCTTGATACAAATTGTATGCTGCTACCGATGACCCCTTCAGAAGTCTATTGCGAATTATAAATAAGTTTAGCCGTGATATTCGGATCGAATTTGGATTGAATAAATGTCGAATGCAAGCCATCCGCAAAGGTCATCACGAGCCGCTTGCCGAATCTACCATTGGTGACCTCCACATCGAAGCTATGAACGAGGCAGACTTCTACAAACACCTAGGAATTCTCCAAAGGAACTCTTGCTTGAGTTAGTGATTTGAAGGATGTACTCCTGTCTGAATTACTGCGACATATGAAGTTGCTGCTGGAATTGCATTTCTCGGGGAAAAATAAAATAACCGCACTAAATATGTTCGCTATCCCTTCATTGGTATGTGTGTATGTGTATGTATATGAATATAACCGCGGACGAAAACCGATCTGGAAAACGTCCAGCGTCGGATATGCACTACTCTATCCAAATTTCGAATGCATCTCCCAAATTCTGGGTGGAACAAATGAACCTGCCTTGTGACATCAGAGGTAGGGGCGTGGTTGATGTGGTGGCACAACATCAGCTCCAAGTCGATTCGTCACGCGCTTATTTTTACAGGAAATGGCAGACAGCTTATAAGGCAGACTGTGAGCTAACTCCACTTAATTTGAAGGATCGATCTTTCAATTCTCTGAATGGAGGGAAGTCAGACCAAGAGTGATCGATATTTTATGCTAAAATATACAACCGTACTGCACAAGGTGTATTTATAAGCGAAGCATTTAAGTCCACTTTTGAAACTTGACCGACTCCGGCCGACCTTCGGCCAGAAAGCGTTGCGAACACTTTGCTAGAAAATTACATTACGCCTTTGACAATGTTGTCTTGCTAGTATTAGAGTCAACTGTTAACAATATTCCTGACTAAACATTCGGTTTTACAATTTTGGTGTCCTGGCTAATTGTGATAACTATGATTTAAATTGACATCGCATATATTTTTCCCAAAGCGATTTTCGCTGCAATACCTTTTTTAGTGTTTATTGCAATTTTTTCATCTTATATTAGCAGCATCCTTCAATTACCTAATGTTGAAACCGTATATCTAGCTGACCACGGAGCTGGCAATAGCATCATAAAAATCCGAAAAACTGAAAGGCAAGTAAATTATTTTACAGTAGATTGAGAATTCATGGGTTTAGGAAGATAGTAACAATTTTTTAGTATATTTTCTTAGCGATTACTACAAAAGTATATTTTGCTAGTTTTATATTCCAGTAGAAAGTGGATCAACTAAGAATTCAGGGTAAATAGGTTAAAATCGGCAAAATGTTATGTTAAAGGAAAAGTAACTTATTGTGTATTTCCTATAAAATGGCTAAGCAATGTAAAATATAAACAAAGATATACCGTTGGCAGTTTGAACGATTAGATAAAATCCTAAAATAGAACAATTTCATTAAGATGAAAATTGAATCAATTCCTTGTAATCTAATTTTCATTGTTCCACTTTGAATTGATCCTAAATGAAGCTGGCAAATTATAATATTTTTGCCCTCGTTGGGGGTTTTCAGCAACTATATGTCCGTCGGCATCCGAAGGCCCCCACTGGGCGTTATTACTCTCCCCTCGGTTCGGTCGGACGGGAACAGGAAGCGTGGGCTTTTTAGCTACATATTCTCCCTAAAAGTTATTTTTATTTTTTTCGAGTCGAGAGTGCTTTTTAATTATGCCTACGTGAATATGTTGCTGTCATTCCGACCTTTTTTCATCATATGCATATATGATATATGCAGGCATTAACTTCAGCTAATGATTTATTTTTCTATAGTGCCTTGCGACCATTTGGTTTTTTCTTGTCATATATGCGTTCACATATTATCTAAATATTTACTTTAGTATTCATTAATGATCATTTATCAAAGCTCTAAATAAATTTAAATAACTTTCGAAAATTGAATTTTAAACCAATTATTTGAATCTTTTTCACAGGTCATTTTGTTGAACTTTGAAATGGTAATTAGCTACGGAAACCATGATGAAAATTCTCGTAAATTGTGTGTCCTTCCGCTGTTAACTGAGGTTTTACACAGGATGAAAATATGCAGATTTATATGCTTAAATTCCGGAAATTGGCTTTGAACTTTGCTTGCAATACGAGTAGGCGTATTAATATGAGTAAAGTGCCATGCAAATAAGCAAGGGTACTTTTGGCGTAGATTGAATGTCATTAGCAGTAAAATTGCTTGTAATTTTCAGTTCAATGGGCTGCAAGTATCGGATTAACTTTTGGAATGATGAGATATTATCAAAGTTTAAAGTTTTCAAAATTTTAAAATTTTAAGGAAAGGAATTTATGAATATTTTCCTTATTTAGAAAGCACTACATGCTGCAGTAACATAAATCTCTATTCCTTTATCTTTCCAAACTCCTTATTTTTGTTGTATACACTAACTAGTGACGAATTCATCTGACATTCTAATAATCTTGAAAAGTTCTTTTATACTCTTATACCCCTGCATGATGTGACCCTACTATTAACAAAACGCTACGGATCTAGACTGGCTAGTCGAAAAACACCTCCCCCAACCAGGGTGTCATACGAATCGTCCCGGTTGGATAGTTTGCAATCAAGCGATCATCACTGACACCTGGTCACCTCAGTGAGTAAGTTTGACCTTATCGTGCTACGGGGGCTATGGCACGGCAGACCCCCATTCTGGTTGGAATGACATAAGTAAAATTATAAGAACCAAGACTACTACAAGAAAACAAGGGCGGAGGCACATCTCCGCAATACTGAGAGCCACGTGATTACACCCAAGAAGGAAGAAGTTAGGAAGTCAAGCAGTAGATCCAAGGTCAATATTGGTATACTGCGAGGACAATAACCAGCGTGAAGGTAGGAATCAGGAAGCCTGCCATTAGCTATGCGAGTGTGGTCAAGGGCATTCGGAAAGAGCAGAACTTTCAACATCTCTTGCAGATGAAATACTAGGAGCACACATAGCGACAGTTTTCCTCTCGAAAGTCGCAACAATAGAGGCAGAAGATCTCTTGGACCTCCTAATCGATCAGAATGAAGATCCTCATACGCGATTATGGAGAGTTTTCAGAAGCAGGGTGAAGGGCAAGGGTAGACTCCCCACAATCGGGGTAGAGGACTGATCCCTGGAGGCAATCAAACGTCAGAGTTGATATGGCAAACTATAGATTTAGCAACATACCTGTGTACGTATACAAGGAAAAGTCGAGGAAAGACACCTCGGAGGAGATACTGGGTTGAAAACTTACCGATGTTCCCGAAATCTCGGAAGCCACAGAGCTGGAAAGGACTGGATCAGGCGGGGAAGTAGACCTGCTGCCCAGTGAAGACGTACGACCTAGACCTAGATCTTCTAGGGCTTAGGGTGGGCAGCGATGCGCATGAGGGTGATACTCTGAAAGTGCAGAAGAGCTCCAAACAATAACGTAGCGAGTGACCAACACTAAGATAGCCCAGATAAACTTTCATCATGCGAAAACTGCATCTGCCGTAATAGTAAGGGCAAGTTCCAAGACGAACATTCAAGTAGTGCTCTCTCAGGAGTCCTGGGTGTACTGAAAGCAGATTCGCGTTCTACAAGGAGGAAGTAAGGAAGTAATTTGGGGCTCCTCTTGCAAAAAACCAAGAGCTTGCATAATTCTTAAACGTAATTTAAAATATATATGTCAGTTACTGGCCGGGGAACTTGTAGCTATCCAAGTCTCACTGGAAGCCGGAGGAGCACTCGAGAGGCAGTCGTCCCATCGGGCTACTTCCCAGGAGACAATATCCGGGACCCACCGGAACAAGTCAAACTGGTGAAGTGCTATGAGAAGAGGGCGCTACCACTTCTCCTCGGTTGCAATGCAATACACATCACGATGTTTGGGGAAGCAGCGACACCAATCGAAGAGGTAAGTACCTCCTTAAATTTATTCTTACCATCAAGTTAGAAATATATAACATGGGGAACACACCAACTTTCGTGACCAGCACTAGAGAAGAGGTACTAGATATAACTCTGAAAAACACTTGGATGGGTCCTCTATATCTGATCACAGAACAATCAGATTCGACATTGAGGGCAATTTCAAAATGAAATGAATAATAACGAATCCGAGGAGGAAAACTGTTCAACCGGGCAAAACAAACCGGAAACTGGCTGAGGTACAAAAATGAACTGACTGCGTATAGCAACGCGACCGGGGATGCAAAACGGAACAGCTTCAGAGAATTCAGTGAAGGGATCGAACAAATCACAGAAGCAGCCGGCTTTATAAACCTGAAGATGAAGTAATATCTTCTGTCTGTTTGAAGAAGGATGATGGGACATTTACTGAGAATGAGGAGGATTGAGCATATTGCTTCTCAGAACTTATTTTCCGGGGTCCTACCCCACGGCGGTAGGCAACAACATTCTGCTTGATATCCCAACAACGAATAAAAGGGGAAGAAAGGAGAACTGGAAATTAACAAAAGAGGTATACTCGGAAGCTAGGGTAAGGTGGGAACTTTTAAACCACTGAAATCACCTGAAGTAGATGGTATCTTCTCAGCACTAAGCTACTATCTGCGTTTTTGGATATCGAAGAGGCATTCGACAACACATCGTACATAGAGATAAAGGAAGCCCTAGTCCGCAAGGGAGTATGAAATACACTGGCTTTCTGGAAGTATCGACAGGTACAAATTCTATTGTCATGGTCACCGTTTACGTGGAGTATGGTAGTGGACGTATTCCTAGAGGAGCTAACACATACTGGATTAAAGATCGAGGGTTACGCGGACGACATTGTTTTAATCTGTAGGAGCAAATATGAGGATACTTTATGCGATTAAGGGTTAGTAGTGCCTGGTGCAGGGACTGCGTATCAATCTAGCCAAAACCACCATAGTACCATTCACTAGGAAATGTAACCTTGATCACCTGAGAGCCATAAGGTTATATGACATGGAGGTGAAACGGAAAACAAAGGACAAATATTTGGGAATTACGCTAGACTAAAAATTACTCTGACGACTTGCAGATCCATGGCAGGAAAAAATGGAGTTGCAGCCCGAAAATATTACTTTGGATATATACTGTAGTAGAAAGGTCAATGATTACCTATGGGGCGGTAATCTGGGCAGAAAGAACTGAACTCAGGAAGTTACACAAACTTCAAAAACTGCCTTGTGTGTGTATAAGTGGTTCAATGAGGAGATGCCCAACGGCATTTCTTGAGGGCCTTCTGAGACTAACCACTCACCATCCGTACTTACACATGCAGGCAAGGAGGGCAATCTTCAGGATGCAGGCTGGCGAAAGCTGCCCAAATCGAAGGAAAATTAATATTCTTTCTAGGTGGTACTCCAAATTATTGATACTAAGGGATAACATGACAACGAGGTTTCAATTCGATAAGAAGTTTGAAACACGTTGAAATGGCAAGGTGGGGAAAGCGTTGCTGTGACATATGGCTTAAACTAGCAACTGATTACTTGGTACACTGACGGATCCCTCACATCAGAGGGATCGAGTGTCGGAGTCGTTGGTCCAAGGAAAATGTACTTGGAGCCAATGAATATGCACTCTAGCATATTCCAGGTGGAAATATACGCTATAGACAGATGCGTCTCCTTCAATCTTCAAAGCAACTATAGGGGGCAGAACATTGCTATTCTTACTGACAGCCAAATGGCGATCAAGGTCCAACCAGGTGAACTCTAAACTGGTATGAGATTGCCTTGAGAGACTGAATATGCTCCGCTCGTTCAACAAGGCTTGGATAGTCTAGGTTCCAGGCAATGTTGGGTTGGAAGGCAATGAGGCAACGGATGAACTAGCCAAGAAGGGAGGAGGGACGCCTTTACACCAGCCAGAACCCTTTTGTGACGGAGAAGGAAAATGAAGAGGGACGGTTGATGAAATTATACTGGAGGGAGGAGGGACCTACCAGGGATGGAGCAGTCTATGGTGCTTATTCTGGGATACGAAGCCAAGCGCACAAAGGATTGCTTAAACCTCACCAAGAAGAACCTCCAAATCATAATGGAAATTCTCACTGATCACTGTCGGCTAAACTATCACCTAAGGAAGCTAGGAGTATCTGCTGGTTCTGTGCGGAGTGAGTCGAAACCTCTATATAGGTTCTGGGAGAGTGTCCGTACTTGTGCAAGGTAGGTTGGGGCACCTAGGATAACACTTAATACCAGATGCAAAGTTGAAAGATTTGTAAGTATTTAATATACTAAAATTCCTGACGGTTATAGGGCTTAATTGAGACACTATACTAAAACCAGTACCAATAGTTCTTTAAGGACGCTGTGCGCCTCCCCTTCACAGAATAATAATAATTGTGCTCATATTCTGTCCAACGCAATATGCCTCTCTTTCCAAGTCTAGAACCATTTGGCCAAGATCCATGACCCGATGAAGGAGTAAACAAATGACACGCTACTGTCGAGGAGTTTGAGGAAAGATGCCATCGTCCATTGAAATCCTTCATGTGCTCCGATAGGATATGAAGCGGAGCGTGAAGATAGTCACCGATAAGAAGAAGAAATAATATCGGTGACAAGATGCAACCCGGCGGACTCCGCAATTTTATCTGAATACCGCACGTGACATTAGGTTTCTCCAGAATGCACCTTCTGCATAGAGCACTTCCACACTCCCTGTTCACGCTGTCAAAACCAGTCTGTTCTCTGTGGATCACGTTTTGAGATGTTCTTTGATGCGTTCCAGGATTGTTTTAATTACCCCTCCAGATATAATACTCAAAATGAGTGCCCTTCTTTATCTTAACGAACATTCCCTTCTTCCACTTTCTGGGAAATATCTTGGATTCCCAAGATTTTCATATTAGTGGAAGCAGTACATCTGCAGTAATTGCAGTTTCAGCGATAAACAACTCTGTGGGATGATTTCTCTTCTGCTTGGATGAACAGTCCATATCTGCATGGTAAAGCGACTAGTCATTTCATCCACAGGAGATGGAACTTTGCCAGATGTGATACGATTAAGAATCGTGGTGTCGTGTTCCCTCAACCTCTTCGTTTGCTGGTTGTCCTGAATGAGGACTCGATCGTTAACTTCCTCCACAGGGCTATTGAGATGAGATATACACTTTTGAAATCATTGCATTCTGCAGTATCTTCCAATTCCCTAACTAGCGCAATAACAATTTTGCTTTTGCCATCGACGCGTATAAGGTTGAAAAATCGTGGGACCATGGAATTCTTTCACAGCGCCTATGCTGGACTTCAGAAATTTTCGTTGGTTTCCGCGTGCTTAAAGTTTGTGTCGTTTGGTAACAAGAAAGTTTTCCCATCGTAAGCCGGCAGTCGCATCGAAAGAAACGGCCCGTATTAAGTTTGGGGTGCATTACCCCACTCCTCTGCGGTGAGCCGAGGTAGCGACACTCAAGCCGTGATAAGGTCTCTTTCTAGGCCAATTTTACCAATTGCTTTGCCCCCGACAACTCCGAAATTTATTACTGATCGTCGTAGGTCAATTTGCTACGATTCGTAGCCGGTCCGTGTACTCGAAAATTGTGCTGTCAATAGTGCCGGCGAGACGGTGAAAATGTAGAAGTTTACAAACTTTTTATCGTTCATGTTGCAGTCATTAAGCACCCATCGCGATCACAATGTCATCTGTAGGAAGCCTCTATTACACTGTATGGTACTGATAGGAAGCATCTTTTCCCTTTACATCGTTGACCCCGTTGGTATGTAGCGCTGTACGTAACACTTTCAAAAATCAGTATCGAAATCGTGACAATGCACCTAGCGGTTGCTGAAAGTACTTGGCTTTCTAGAGTACAAAAGGAGGGAGGAGAGGAATACTCTCCAGAGTCCCACCATCTTCCTTCATGATCAGCTTATATCGTTGGAATTCCCACTCAAGTTGGAGAAAGCGAATATTCAGAGGACCCTCTCTACCGTCATTGAGAAGCATGCATATATTCCAGAAACTAACTAAGTCCGATTTCGATAGCCAAAGGTCGTAGCTGGGAGATAAGTTCCTGGTCCCGTGGTTGACATTTCGGTAGCACTTAAGTTTCAAAATTTATAGGCTGCTAGTCCACAAATTTTCATCCCTTTTAGTCGTCTGTTACAACAACAGCAGAATTATCTCCATTTGGTTTTCATTGTGTGAAACGAAGCCTTATTAATATTAATCCCCTCGGTTCCTTTATTTCAGCCTTGAGTTTTCTGTCCCAAAGATTCAATTTTGCAACCTGCCAGAACTGTCTGGAGCACTTTCGCTAACTTATCCACGTGGTTGACGGAGGTTTCATTTAAATAAAAAATATCTTCCATCCATCATACTACAGGTAGGACTTAACGAGAACATGTAGAAAGGCTATTCGTCCGTGAAGTAGACAAATGCATCCTATACTTCCTGCAATATAATTTATTCAATAATAGCACATGTTCTCAGCATGCTATAAATCTACGGACGTCAGGTGAAAAAAGTCATCCAGTGAAAGCTAACAAACGCTAACACACAGTAATTTCAGAATCCCTTCCTCGAAGAGATTACACGTCCTTACCTACCTAATGGGGAGGTATCATTTTCTGTATTCTTCTCGTACGCTCCACTTGAAAGTAAAGAGAAATGCTCCAAAGGCGTTTTATGTCAATTTCTTCCTTTACGTTGCTTCCGTCTCGTATACGAACCTGTTTTCAATAAATAGTATCTGAGTACGAGCAACCACCAGACATCACGTTTTAAACATAAAAACGTATGAAAAGAGAATTTCAATGAGTTTATCTATTTGAACTGGTTCTTTCCGTACCCGGAAAATCAAGGGCTTTCCAAGTATTTGGTCCTTGTACGGTATTTCATGTGAGTTCGTACACAGTTCACCGTTGAGTAGGAAAAGGTAATGTTTGTTTATAAACAAAATTTTGGGTAGAATTAGGATGAGATGAGATTTTATCTTGAAGGAACTACTGTAATGCAGCACCTTTATAAGGATATGCAAATGAGATGGAAGGAAAGGCTGAATGGCGCTTTAATGTAATTGTTAATTGAAGTCGTTAACAGTTCATTTAAATTTGTAGGACTCTTAGGAAATTTAAATATATGCAGAAAACAGAGATGTGCTGAACAATCCTGTGCTTCTATAAAAGGAAAGCTTAAGTCCCAAAAGGACCAACGTTATACCATTTTATTCTTCGCTCAATATTTTCAAGTCGAAATATTTGCCTTGAACAGCTAACTACAGTTCATACACGTGCCTCCGTCATCTGAGCATTTTTCAAATTACATACTCCTTGCCATGAGGACACCTCTGCCAAATATTATGAATTATTATTCCCACGCTTCTAACTTCTCTGGAAAAGTGGATAACATTCATACCATCAAACATAGTGATATATGTCGATGGTTGTTCTCCAGCTGAGGATATAGCTCTATTAACGTCGCCCTAAGAACACAGGAAGTAACAAGGCTCGTTATAGGACATTAACCTGGACCAAAAAAAAGGCATCATTCTTCCTTAGCGGCCCAAAAGTATCTTCTTAAACTACCTTAGCTATAGTATCTTGAAAAGGTAGGTATTCACCATAACAGTCCTTATAGGTATCTTAAAATCGCCTTATGTGCAAAAGCAGGACACAAGAATATGGGTCACACGTGGTACTTAAAAGCTTTTCAACGCTACGTTCATATTTGCCACGTTTATGTCCTGGCGCTTCTGAAAAAAAGGCATGCAAACCGTTCACAAAGTCAAGTGAGGCCACAAGCCCAAGCAGGAGTTTCATTTCTGTCTTGAACCAGAATAGGAACTACAATAAATTTTCATGTCAAATTAAATCAGTAAGGAAGTCCCCACGAGGAGCAAGATAAGAAATCGATTTTGTATATCTTCGTTCCTTCCGTCGACTGTTTATCAAAACATGTTCGAAATGCAAATACGCCTCTTAAATCTTAAACAATTTCTTATTCGATTCAGGAGGAAAATATTTGCAAATTCATTTCTGGCTTTATCGAAAAAAAGGAGGATGTCGAATGTTTGTAGGGAGATATGATTTGTAGCTTACATTAAAAGTTGCTTAACGGAAGTTTTTCATGAAATGGCAAGTCACCGATTAGTAGATATCGATGCTGACACAAATATAATCAAACGAAGGATTTCAGTGAAGGCTTAGATGAAGTACTGGTCAGTGACCAGTATCGAATAACTTCAAGTAACAGTTGATCGTCTTACCTTAATAAGAATACTACCGAAAGTAGCATAACTTTGTTTGCTGAACGAGTACCTTATATAGTACAAAGTTGTGGGCTTTGGGACAGATAGCAGGCAGGTAGGTATGAGTGGTCGCTCCAATTTGCGCTATGGTGGACCATGTCAGCGAAGGGCAAAGGAATCCAGCCGACTCAGATCTTCAGAGTCAGCCCGCAGTGTTTATGAAGAATCCTTCACCCTGCAAAGAGAGAGCGCGTCCCCTATGCAACGAGTTACGGTCCACCGAGCCTCCGATCCTGTCTCGTTGCATCGCGCTTTCAACTAGACAATATCCGCAGCCTCCTCAGCAGCTCACAAGTCGGAACACAGCGGCTCCACTTTTTGACATCGTTCCCGTCACCAGCGAAGCTTCAATCCCGCCGCTACTATATACCCTGGCACTTCATCCAACCATACCAGCGCCCCCACCTAAACAGCTATTTATCTCCAGGCTAGTGTTGCAACTTGTACGGACGATGTACTGGAGTACATAAAGAGCAGTGCAAGGAGCCTGACCGTGTATTCATCCAGCCACACAAGCGCCCCAATTTGATGGTCTTATTATCCAAAAGAGGTGAGGCGGATATTGTACAACTAAGAATCGTTGTAAAATGCTGCTTCCACCTCTTCGTTAGCGACGCAAGAATTCGCATGAAGCCAGAGTTGGACGTCACGACTTCATACCTATTGGAAGATGCAGTTTAGATGGAAGAATTAGCGTTACATGAATACGATTCCACCTGACTCTCAGAGATATCATTCATATTTTGAAATTCTTCCCTGTTGTGGTTTGTTTGGAATATTCGAAAATGAATGAGAAAATCGGGAGAACTAACTGCCTTTTGTATTTATTTATCTGTTTTTTTATAATTTCCAAATTAAAAATGCAAATTATTTTTTTAACTGAAAACTAATCCGCAATGGAAGAGCGGTTTTTATTTTTTTAATTGTGAGGAAACTGCACCATTTAAAATTTTTTATGGAATGTACTAGGCAATTGCCAAAAGTCCGTTCACAGTTTCATCTATCCAACCACGTAATGCAGAAATACTTGCATATACTCCTGGATACTCTGCACGAGCGCACCCTTTACCCCATGACACGACTCCAATCAGTTTTCCTTGAAGCACCAGTGGCCCACCAGAGTCTCCTTGACATGCGTCTTTTCCACCGGCCGTCTCACCAGCGCACAACATCCTCTCAGTTATTGGCGAAACCCGTTTATTCATTTCAGCACACACTTCGTTATCTATCGTTATAACGGAGACATACTGTAGCTGCTCAGAAGGACTTCCATCCTCCCTTAGATCGCCCCATCCACTTACAATTGCTTTGGAACCGACGGTGGTCTTCGTATTAGCAGGTGCCAAAAATATGGGTTGCATTGTTGGCCCGAATGGGATTTCAGTCTCCAGAAGAAGAATTGCAATGTCATAATCCATAGTCGCCCGACTGAAGTTAGGGTGCAGAACTACCCTCTTAACTTTCGAACTTAGTCCAGGCAGAGTCCTTGATGAGGTTCCCGACTCAACAGTAAGTTGGATTCTATTATAACCGTAGAAACAATGTGTCGCTGTGATGATAATGTTGGCAAGATAAATAGATCCTCCACAAAAGTGGCGTCCTTGAGAGCGTAGTGACACTTGATATGGGAAGTCTTTAATGTCAGCATCTTGTCCACCAACTATTCTTCCCCCAGATGAATTTTGAGAAGGAGAGAATTGATTGGGAAACGCTGATGCTACAGCGAATAGCGATACAAATAACACCGCTTTCTGCATCTTGAAGGAAGTTGAACTTATGCTCTCTGATCAATGACTTCCAGCTTTTATAGAGAATTGAATAGTGTTGACTGTGATAAGGGTTGAAGAGTGATTGATAATGAATAATCAGCGACCAATTGATCATAAATATAAATGACTTACAATAATTGGTGATAAGAATCCAGTAATAAGATGGGATTAATTTTAGGGAAAGCCAAGTGGGAAATTCACAATGACTTACAAACAGTTAATATGGGAACTTTAGAAACGCTGGTCTTTCCCTAGGCTTAAGTGGGACACCTGCATTTTTGTCCGGATAAATGGATTTTAAACTTGGACTTGGGTCAATTTATTTTAGAAAAGAAATGTCAATCTAAATAAAGCGAGGAATTGAAACGGATTTTCCAAAAATTGGTACCCAATAGATTTCGAGTAACTTTTTCAAAATAGCAGATTTGAAATCTTGATAAGGTTCGCGGAATTTACGTCAAGTATTACGCATAAATAAACCGAAAAAACAGTAAATAAAATTAGGCAGCCATATAATTTGATATATATATATGAACATTTTTCCTTAAGAATTGAGGCGGTCCTAACTCTATATCCCCTTGATAACGGAGCAGACGAATTGAAGAGAAATATTCTTCAACTTTTTCCTTAGTTCACAAACTTCTCCTTTCGAGCTCAACACCCAATAAGCTTCAGCGAAAAAGGAAAAAAAACAAATTGTTGATGAGTTGCCTCTGCCCAGGAATCGTCAGTGGTCATTCTTTTTGTGCGAAAGAACGAAATAGACGGTCAGACGAACAGAGCCTGTCAGGGGTTGCCTGATCTCAAATCAGGTGTGACCCCAGGTAGCAAATAAGAGCATACCTATTGATGTGTGTTCAAGTATTTTTTTTTCGATGTTTACAGGTGGTGAAAAGGCAGGCGGAGAAGCAAATCTGTCAGATGGCACCGGAAAATGCTGCATTCACGTTAATTTCCTGGCCGTGATGCAGCAGACAAATGCTCCGAGGACTGGTTAGTGCTACCAGACCCGAAGTGACTTCACCTCAGGAGAATTCCTGAAAGATATGTCCTTGGTCTTTTAATACGTCAAATCTCCAGCGGAGTTAGTTAAGAGCTCAAACGTGATGTTCCGCTGTACAACTTGGCACCGTACCCCTAAGTTGCGGTAGAGGTATCAACTACACTTTGCATCCACCAGTATGAAAGCTAAACCTGCACTCAGTATAAACCGATACTATGAATATTCACTTAAGACCACCAGGACTTAAGTGTACTTTATTTTCAGACTGTGCATGGGCAAGTGTTTGCTTGTCTCTGATGCGGGGACCAAAAAGGCTATGGGAAAGATGCCCAGAAAATAAAATTAGCATTGTAGAATAGAGGAATGTCGTTAGTTCTGACGCTCTCTGCAGTTCTAACTGTTGACGACTATAAAAGACAATGATGGAAAGCGGTAATGGAGGCAAAGATGTTGCATTGGACTAGCGACGTGACACTCCTTAATCGTATCCGAAATGAGGATATCAGCAATCGATATAGAGTTACATCGATCGTGGAAAAATTTCGAGAGAAGGGTCTTCGACGCCTTGGTTATGTAATTCGTGCTAACCAGAATTCACTTGCAAAATTGGTCTGAACATCGAATTCTACGGTAACTGGCCAAAAGGCCGGTCAAAACAACGGTGACCTGATACGCTGTATGGGGATTTAAAAGCCTTGCGACTGGAACCAAATGACGACACCAGTCACGACGAGCTGACCCTGCTTGTGAACGGGACAAGGTCCATATACCTAAAAGCTATCTAGCGTCCTGGTCTACGTCATCGCTCCATCTCAGGCAGGATCTACCACGTCGTCTTTTTCTACCATAAATATAACCCTTATAGACTTTCTTAGCTGAATCATGCTCATCCATACGGATTAAGTGACCCGTCCACCGTAACCCATTGAGCCGGATTTTATCCACAACCGGACGGTCATGGTATCGTTCATACATTTCGTCGTTATGTAGGCTACGGAATCGTCCATCCTCATGTGGGAGGCCAAAAATTCTTCGAAATTCTCGAACGCGGTCAAGAGTTCACAATTTTTCTTGCTAAGAACCCAGGTTTCCGAGGAATACATAAGGACTGGTAAGGATCATAGTCTTGTTCATTAAGAGCTTTGACTCTATGGTAAGACGTTTCGAGCGAAACAGTTTTTGTAAGCTGAAATAGGCTCTGTTGGTAGCCAACAACCGTCCCCGGATTTCATCGTGATAGGAGAAATTTTCAATGATAAAAAGTTGTAGTCTCCTATTTTTATTGTTTTCGTTTGACCAGTGCGATTCTATGTTGTTCGTTCTTTGGTTTTTGGTCGTCTTGCCTTCATTAATATGCAGCCCGAGATCCCGCACCAATTGTTGCCTACCCGATCTGGGTCAAGATAGACTGTACATCCTGGACTTGAAGAGGATTGTGCCTCTTGCATTTACATCTACGTCGGGAATCACTTTTGAAGAGGACACATGATAGGGTATCCCTTGTCTTAGACCGTTGCTGATATTGAATGGTCTCGAAAGTGATTCTGCTACCTCTATCTGGCCTAGCACATTGGTCAATTTCGTCAAGATACCACATTCTCGCATGACTATGTACAGTTTTACCCTGGCAATGTTATCATAGGCGGCTTTAAAGTCGATGAAAAATGGTACAACTGATGTCCATATTCCACACAGTGAAGCCTCTTCGGTATGGGCCAATGATGCTCTGGGCATATGGGACTATCCGGCCTAGCAAGATAGCGGAGAATATCTTATAGGTAGTACTCACCAAAGCGATACCTCTATAGTTGCTGCACTGTGTGATATCTCCCTTTTTATGTATGAGACACATAATGTCTCGTTGCCAGTCGTCAGGCATTGATTCGCTGTCTCATACCTTGAGCACAAGTTGATGAACCACTTCGTGTAACTGGTCACCTCCATATTTAACCAATTCGGCTGTAATTCCATTGGCTCCTGGCGACTTGTGGTTTTTAAACCGGTGAATTGCACGGACTGTTTCTTCTATACTTGGTGGTGGCAGTATTTGCCATTCGTCTTCAGTTAGCGGGCCGGTGTTCTGGTTGTTGAGCAATTCGTCAAAATACTCAACCCATCTCTCCAATATGCCAATTCTTTCGGAAATTAGATTTCCCTCTTTGTCTCGGCAGGATGATCTTCGTTCATCCTGCTGACCTGTTGGTAAACCTTCCGCACCTGGTGCGGTAGCTCTCTGCGCGTACCCGCGTTCTTTGAGGATGCAAGGATATACAGCATTCTCCCGTTCCGTTGCTAGCTTGCAATCATCGTCAAACCAGTTGTTTCGACTTTTTTTGTGGCTGGGGCCAAGTATGTTTGTGACCATATAACGCTCTTCAGGTAATTGTGAACATCATTTGTTGATGCTGCATCTCTAGGACATCTGGTAGTTGCGGTTATTGCGGCATTCATTTCCTTCTTGTAGGTGTTGTCGAGGGCTGTGTTGTCAATGGCTTCGGTGTTCGCTCTCACCTGATTGTCAGAGGGGATTTTAGGTGATGTTTTAATTCGAGCCCGAAGCACTATACCAATGAGATAGTGATCCGAGTGTATGTTGGCCCCCCTATATATTTTGACATTCATCAAGGCTGGGAAGTGGTGGCATTCCATGAGCACGTGATTAGTTTCATTGAAAATGGTCCCGTCTCGAGAGGCCCACGTATGTTTGTGGACCACTTTCCGCGCAAACCAGGTGCTTCCAACAACCATTTCGTGCGATACTGTTAACTGAATAATCCGCAGTCCGTTATCATTGATTCCCCTATGTATGCTCTGGGAGGCAACGTATCGCTTAAATAAGGTCTCCTTCCTTATTTGACTGTTGAAATCTCTAAGTATGATTTTGATATCATACTTGGGACTGGCGTCGAGGGTCCGCTCAACTGCCTCGTAGTAGGTATCCTTCTCCGACTCTGCTCTGTAGGGGCGTGAACGGCTTGTATTTCTAAATCGAAATCTCTCTCACAATGATGAATAAAAGTACGACAATAAAGAGGTATAAATACGACCACAATTGAACGCTTGTTTCCTATCCGTAATACGAGTATGTGTCTAGTATAATATATCTTACTTCCAAATCAAATTCATGTCCTTCTAAAATGTTCAAGCACCACAAACATCAAGCTGGGGAGCTCTTTAAAAATTAACAACGGAAGCATGAGCTGTTTCCGCAATTATTTGTGACAAGGGTCCATAGATAAATAAAGTTCCTTCCGGTCAAGTCCACCTTCTTACAATTTACTTTTGTCATGATTTTCTCTATCTAATTAAGATATCTTAACGAAGATGTATCCTGTCCAGTTTATTTCGCTGTAAGGCTGGCTTCGACATACATTGGAATGTGTCTTTTGGGACATATAAATAACCAAAGATATGTCTATAGGTTCACCTACTTCCATTCTTGTGAGGCTGGGCGGCCTTTTTCTATGTTTCCGGAAGAAACAATAAAATAAATTCTTAGACAGGTTTACATACACACGTAAGTTGATTGCAGGACCAAGCAACATAGCTGGCTTCTGTTGAGTGGGTGTTATATGAAGCTATGTCCCCACCGTCTGGGATATCTGGGAAATAAAGTCGGGCAACTAATAGAATGGATTGCCTCTTATATTGTTCGTCCATTTATAAGTGTCCTCGCAAAGTGGACACTCCCGAAATAGGGAGAGAATAATTTTCAGATTATATTTTATGTTGTGAATTTGATACAATTGCCTTTAAGAATGTTGCGTGAGATGCGTTTGTTTGAGAGGGTGATTAGGTATCAATTTAGTGCGTTCGTTAGCTTGTTGTTAATCGCAGTCGATAAAATATCTTCCTGTTTGCAAACGCATTGAAATGGTTGCAACAGACCTAATATTGGACAGTCTCCAAATTTTAGGATAACATGCAAACTTCAATCAATCGTACCAAAGTTGATATCGTTTCGTTTCCAACTACACACTTCGTCAAATTGATTACTACTGATCAAATTGTTTGTGAATTTTTCAAAGTCTATTCTGGGCAAAATGCATTTCGTTCCATCATAGTTTCCTTAGAGCCACCATCATTGGTCGAACCCCAAAATAGCATTCAACCATTCAATCACTTACAACTATTCCTATTTCAAACTCCAGCCTGCGTGCATGCCGCACCTACCCCAACTTAATTGACTCACTTAATGAAAACGTCTGTTAATTCACAGGAGAAGTTATTTCCTAATTAAATTTTAAACTTTAATTAGGATATTTAAGGGATGCTCTATTCGTTGTTCCCTGCCTGCTAATGAACCCAAATTCAACTTTAGAGAAATTAGCACTCATCCAACAACCCTGACAGAAATGTCCTAAGTTGGGATAATCGCAAGTGATAATCGGTATTTGAGGGAATAATCCGTTAGGGTTGAAAATGGGAATAGTCCAGGCTATTTATTATCTACGTTGGATCATTTTTTCTCTGGCGTGAATGTTTTGAGATAAATATCTAATGAACTAATTGATTTTTTTTTAAGTATTTCGCCTAGAAACCATGTGGAATTAGGGAAATTCATTTGGGTGGATTACAGAGAAAACAATGCTTTCCAGAAAAAAGGCTGAGGGTCCTTCCATTTGTCACTACTGTCACTTCCGCCAAAGTATTTCAGTAATGAACTGGGTTTTTTCTTTTTTGTCAACTGAGTCCTCATTTCTCGACTCTGGTTCTGCCTATGAGTTTCAATTTTCGTTGAATACTTCCTGAGACATGTGTACCCATTTTCAACTATTTAGCATCCCGAGAGGACGCTTCTATATAACAGCGAAGTTTGTGGATGATATCGTGGATGTACCATCATGGATAAAAAAAAATTGAGGAAGCTGTCATGGACGGATTACTTGAATCGAATGAATATGGAAGAGCCTGTCTGGCAAGTCTATAACAGCAATATTTAAGGTGGATGGCGAGGTAAATCTTGGTTCTCAGATCACCCGCTTCGATATTCACTCTGTTGGCTTCCGACCAATTTGAAATTGAAGAGGATTTTGTTTTCGGACAAAGCTCATTTTTAACTTGACTTGGGAATCGGGAAATCCTCGGGAATCTGAGGAGAAGCCCATGCGTCCGTTGCGTGTGACTGTATGGTGTGGATTTTGGCGCGGCGGCATCACTGGATGTATTTTTTCGAAAATGAGGCCGGTGAGCAAGTGACGCCGCCATGTCAAAATCTTTTTTGTGGCTACAGTTCGACGATATCGATTTTGACGACTTTGGTTCCAACAACACAATGTTTCACATATCGGACACTTGAATGAAGTCATTTTCCAGAAATAACTCAAATTATTGCATTTTCGAACAGTTAAGGCAAATTTTAAATATATAAAGCCATTTCGTTTTTATTCAATTTTTAGATCTGAACTTTTAAATAGGATACACTGTAGAAGTACAAAGAACATTTTACCACAGACTTGCGCCGGTGGTGTGCTAGCAAACAGATATCATCAGCGCAGTCGAGGCATTTGACGACATTACTAAGCGCACTGTGATGCCATATCCCTAACTTGTCGCTTACGCTACAGGGAGTGGCGTCTCCAAGGTGCCTGAGCAAGTAATTCTGACCCTCTAGCTGACATTCTACTGGCGTTCTACGTAGTAGCCTCAAGAACATTTCTCGGTAAAAATGACCCATAAATGTCGGGAAACACTGACAGTTCCGACGCCGACGGGGTGATGTGAGCCTATTTCTGCTAAGGTAGCAGTTGTGGCTTAAATTGGGAGTCACCATTTTCGGAACTCTGGACAGGCAGTGTATATTGAACCGGTATTAGTAGACCGCGTTTTTTTCTGAACGACATAAGGATAGACCTTTGCGGAAGCCTTCAGCGAAATCCATTATAGGATTAAACCTGAAGGCAACGGAGCAGAAGTGTCGTTCATTTGGAAAAGAAAGGGTGGTGCACACCTCATTAAAGCAGGTCCAAAGACAACAAACAAAAGTACGTTCTGGGAAGTGTTCAAGAGGCTACTGGGAGAAAAAGCTTTGATCTCTAGCTTGGAACCCACGTGCTCTCTGGAAATCCCAGATCTCGACTGTGTTATAGATTAGATCGAAGTAGAAGAGGCCATCGAGCGTGAATGTCCGGAGATAACCAATGAACGAATTAGTATCCTCTCTCTGGACCCTCGAGCCAAAAGCTGGATATGGTGGAAGTGGCCGAGCAGTATGCGGGACCAAATAAGACGATTAGGGGAACATTGAGATGTTGCAAACTTTCTACAGATTGACGGCAGGGAAGAGGCATTTATCCCAATGATAGAATGCAGGTCAGCCAAAAGGAGACTCCGCAGCACAATAAACAGTAACAAATCTTGTTGCTGCAGCACCTGATCGACGAGGTGAATGAGGAGCCGTGGCTCCATAGTACAAACTGGTAATCCTAAAATTCGGGGAACTGCGGAATACGGAATTTGATCACTCGTATATAATTTCACATCCCTCCTCAAAAACGCGTTAAGCTCTGCTCTTATGTCTATGGTACACCAGTTTGGGCACTGAACAAATCAGAGACAACTTTAAGTTGCAAATCGGCTAGGTGTACAATATTTTTATGTGAGCCGATCTCATCAGAAATAATGGACAGATATAAGAGAACAAACTGAGCAAACGAGGTCATTGGCAAACAGCAGGGAACCTGATGAAGAATGATCACCGAACACAGAACTTCACTCAACATATAGATTACGCGAAAACACAGAGCGACCAAGTAACATTTCCTTCATTTACTCAAAATCTGAAAACTCCAGGAAAACATCGAGACTGAGCTGGGGCTCCGTTTAACCGTAGTAAATCTCGGATAGCTGCGTGGTTAGAACATAAAGCTGTCATACGGAAGATTGCGGTTCGAATCTCACTGGTGCCGACTGGTCGACTCAGCTGTGAATGAGAACCTTTGTCAAATCAGGGTAAAATCTCGGGCGAGCGCACTGCTGACCACATTGCCTCCTACAGTGTACTGTAGTGTACCGTTATGGTCTTGAATGAAGTGCTCTGACACACTTCAAGGCCCTGATCTAATATAGATTGATGCGCCAACGATTATTATTATTAAATCTCGAAATATGGAGGTAGTAAGGAGAGTAAAACTTACGTAAGGGCTCTAAACGCCAGTACCGCGGCTTTTGGGAGTGGTCAAGCAGGCTTCCGGTCATCGATATCCTTCGACTCCAGTGACTTGGTGGTGGATTACTTAGTCACCGTTGCATCTAATACTGCAAATAGTCCGGAGAAAGAGGTGTTTAAACGGAGCACATCATTTCCAAGAACGCCTGTTCCTTCTCAGAATGGGCATTCGTCAACTCACAGTGAAGTGATTACATCTGGTGAAGTTATTACATCTGGTCCTAGAAAGCTGATAAAAGCGGGAGAACCAAACAGAGGAACAGTGTCTAAATACGGACGAATCATCGTTCGTCTTACGCGGAGGAAAAATAATAGAGTTGTCCAAATTCAACTCATTCCGAATGGTCAATTAAGAACCGGAACTGATGAACCTTGGAGAAAGCGCCAGCCGGATCAGATTTCCCAAAAAGAAGATTTGACGCTGGAGCTGAAGAAGTGTCCGAGTAAAATGACTAAAAATTTTTCTCGGCAGGGTGGAGGATTCTTTACGGGAAGGGACGTTGGTTCAGGCTAAAAGTAGGAGATTGTGATGTGAAGACATTGATAAAGTCACTACCAGGAAATATGTCCGCGAAGCCCTAGAAAAAGCGTTCGGAGCACTCGGTTTATAAAAGCCCGCAATCAGAGGATTTCGGAAAGTATATGGCGGAACGCAATGCAAAAATGATACAAATCAATCTCAAGCAACGAGGCAATGCCGAGCTTACTCTTACAAACCATCTCTGAGAGGGCAGTCAAGGCGGCAATATGGGCGTGTGGAAATCAAGCCATCCAAGAAGTGATGAAGTTTTCGGAAGTTGGGTTCATCAGAGCAAAAATAGCTGGTATTTACAAATAAACTGCTATGCTCAACGAGAAATCAGGGCTCCGTAAAAAAGTTTGAAGAGGATGCATTCATTGAAATGGCATTGGGATTCCACAATCCCGATGGGTGAGGCTTCAGAAAAGGTAACAGAAATTATGAGTATGCGAGGCAGTGAATCCTTGCAAATAAACTATTGGTGTAACGATGTAATCACGCAATGATCAAGAAGTGTACGCGGATTAGCAAATGAGAATTCTTCAAGGAACTTTGCGCGATAGAGTTGTTGTAAAGAAGATAAAAGGGCGAACACGACAACTGACCTGACCACATCTTTTCGATGTAGTGATGGCGCTCTTAAATGGGAGTGTAAAAAATTTAAACAAGTGTTGGACGCCTTCACCACACCTGCGATAACCAAAGAGGAACTTACAGACATTTCCCGGAGAATCGGTGATAACAAAGTACCCGGTCGCCGTTTGGGCCAGACCCGACTGGTTCACCAGCGTGTTTGAGACATGCATTGTAGAAGGAATTTTTCCTACCCGATGAAAGAGACGAAAACTGGTTTTGCTCCCGAAGTCCAATCAGCAAACGAGTCTTCCATCATCATTCCGCCCGATTTTGCTTACAGACACGGTAACAAAGATGCTAGAAAGGGATTTCTACAATAGACACAGTATCATAGAATGTAGGAAGCGCCTATCGGAGCGACAGTATGGTTTCCGTCAAGCACATTCAACGATCAGCCCCCTAGACGTGGTGTTGAAGCTGGCTCGAAACACGATGTCATCTAATAAATGTTGTGCCGTGATAATGTTGGGCGTCGAAAATGTATTCAATTCAGCCAGGTGGGGGTCGATAAGTCGATTTTGTTTTGTATAAAACCTTAAAAGGATGTATTTTTTTCCAAAATCTTTAAAAGGGCAAAGATTAGTGGAAACCTCTTCATAACTGCCATGACATAAAGTGGGAGAAAGACTGTCGTAGCATAGCAGAGGTGACCATAAAATTTTATAGATATCTTTAGTATTAATCAGCGCGAAGAGCGGCGTGAATAGTATCGGTACATGCCCACCCTTCATATTATCCTTATTTATAAGCTCATTCCCGAAAAAAACATTTCTCTTCTCATTTTCTTCTTTTATATGCATTGGCCTTATATTTAAGCCGCTGAAGTGCTAAATTTAGCATTTCTAGGAACGTTTAATTTCCTATGATTTCTTGCCGCCTTTTCCTATTTTCCTTGAAAAAAAAATGTACATTTCTCACCCAGCCTACACCAGAGGTTTCCAAATCTAATCATAAACTCCCTTGGCAACGAAATTTCTATTCCTGCTTTTCAGAATTTTATAACAAACATGGATTCAATCTAGCTTACTCTGCTTGCTGCTAGCCATGATTCTTCTGAAAGCTGTTATCTACACATACTCCTTCCAACGCTCTCTATAAATTACCAACATCTAAAATTACTTTCTTCCCATAATTTCCTTTGAAGTCATGTTTGTCTCCATCAATGCCATCCATAGTCATTAAATTTGAAAATATCATGTTGTATGCGAGTGTAAATAAGATTCGCAATTATTCAAATCACTTTTTTTGTGAAATGCTTTGAATCTGTTCCCTTCAGTTTGATAACATTTTCGAAGAGTAAAATGCTCCAAGTTGAATTCCTAGATTTAGATACGCGCTCAAAAACAGTTCTCGGAAATATGATGAAAGAAATTGGTTATTTTCTTCAGTCGGAGAATTGTTTTGAAGAATGTAGTTACTTAGAAATACAAAGTCGGTTTCTATTCAATTAGTCTACTTCTATCTTGCATCAAACGAACTGTTATGTACACACATATATCTCCATAGATTCCTTGGTTATTTTGCAAACAAGGGGAGGAATGAACTATTTAAATTAGAAAACTCAGATACATATGGCCAACCTCTTCGGGAAAGTAGCATAGACTAACTAATTTGCTTCCGCATTGACCTTGACACTTGTTTGTAAAACTTAGTAGATTTTCATTGGAAGAAATTCAAGATAAGACAGATACTCTTCAAGGACGGTAAGCCCCACAAAATATTAATGAAATATCTACTTTGCTAGGTAACCAGCTAAAGATTCCTATTTAAGAATAGCTCTCTGACAACATGTTATCGGCCAGGTCCTCCGGGGGCCAATTTTGCTCGATACGCCATTCCCGATGTCGTAGCTTGAAAATTCTTAGATTTCCTGAATCTAGGCCGCCTGCCCGTTCGAACTAGGTATCTCCCGCCTATTCTCAAGGTTTCGTGTAAAACAAAACCTTATTCAAATCGGTTTACTCTCTGTCTGGCTGTCACACCTATTACCTCACAAAGGGTTACTCCTATTGATACGAAATTTATTAGAAAGGTGGAACCTGTGAATTGCATTGAAAGCAGTAAGTAACATAGTTTCACATTGAATTTAAGGAGGGAGGAATCCCCATACATATGTATCAAATGAAAGTTCTCGATTATTATTTTCGGAAAACGACATTAATTTTGACATTGGTTCCAAGGGGAAGAATTGCAGGAGTCCGAAAAGGGTCCGTTACTTCAGCACCTGTTTTTAGAAACTACCCAACCCAAATATCTGAAAAAAAAAATGTGGTTGTCCATTCACATGGTATCTAGCCCCCGAAATACTCTCTATATCGACACCGGTTTAAATAACATTAATAATAGCATATTACCGTTTTCATTATAGGTATATTTTCTAGAAAATGAAGGGAAACCCTCTTGAGTTTATCCTAGAATTCTGGAATCATTAAATTACAGTAATAAAGATTGTACTATAGAGCACGATACTACCAAGTTTGGTGGAAATCGCATTATTAATAATAGTTATAATGGGTCAAAATTGTCATTTTTGCGTCAATTTATTGCATTCTCACAGTTTGAATGTCAATATCATGGGTCTGGCAAAGTTAATGCATAAATATTATGAGGTAGGTACAAATGGGACAAATGGTCACTAAAATATGCTTATATAAGCAATACCCAAAACCTTTCATACCTGAAGCCCATAGCTTTCGGTTTCTCGACTCGTTTTGAATTTTTTACGACAGTGTAGGCACTGGGAACCCTAGAGAGAGCGGCTTTTGGGGTGGGCAATCAAAAACTTGGTCTTCGATATCCCTCGACTGCAGTCTTGAATTACTTGGACTCCTTTTCCTGTGAGCAGCGACAGCTACGCGGCGGCCAGTAAGGACCACTGCGAAATATATAAGCGTAAGTCATGCAAGGTGACGACAGTGACTACACACGAACCATAAGATCTTTCTTGCGACACGCATTCAGCCAAGTGAGCATCCGAATTCTGCAGTCGACACGACATTTTAAATAAGTGTTGCACGCTGGAAGGACGTACGCGAAATGCGAACCGACATCTACAAAAGAAGGCGAATCCATCGAACGACCAGCTTGCGCAAATCCAGCAATGATCAGTGCAAATCCATTTGCCTCCGTTCATCGCAGTAGATTCGCAGTTATGGTACGCCATAGTTGAGCGCAGTTTTGATGCCGCAGGTGTCAAAGACGAAATGTTGCAGTATAGCTACGTCGTTTCGACATAAAATATACGATCGAGATGAAGGACATCAATCCTAAACCCGCCTACTGAGAGTCAGAACACGATGTTGCTGCTTATGTGTCAACTGCTCGAACGGGAAGATATCAGCCACTGTTAACCGTCGCAGTTTCTCCGACATCTGTGCAATCTCGTAGGAGCATTGGTCAGTGAGGGTGTTCTTGAATATCCAGGGTACTTTTGCAGCGCAAAAGGATCAGCCTCTGGACAAAGTAGCTTCCGTGTCGGAAGCAGTGTCAGAGTCGATCGGCAGCTAGATAACACAAATCTCCGCGGGGGGCATCAAGTCTAATAATACGGAAACTATCATGGCATCACTTATAGCTAAGCTCACGCTCGACCTCCGCCAAGAAACAGCTACGCTACTTATGGAATACTCGCCCTTACACTCGACCTCGGTCTGCGATGGCCTTTTCCCTGGAACTGTGCCATCACAGATTTGAACTATCCTATTATTGGTGTTGACTTTCTATTCCACTACCGATTGTTAAGCCCGGCATCCACGTTCATATTAGCCTGTCAGTGACGCTGGCAGAGCCCACAATGCACCCTGCCGCCAGCTGAACTGAAAGCACCAACCACGTATCGGCAAGCCGCAACATCATTAGTTCAACTCTGGACGTCGAAGACCTTGAGACGAGAATTTGAGATTTTATTGTGTGGAAGCATTTATCAAAAATGTTCACCAGCGATAAAGATGCCTAGAAAATGCTCGCTCATAGTCAAATCGTCGCTCACAGTCTAAACAAGCATGTCTGCAAATTGGCCGCATAACAGACCAACTGCATCCCATCCACATTTTGGATGTCGGTCGAATGGGAACTCTGCAGCCGCTACTGACAGGCCGAACTGAACGTAGGTGGCGGACTTTAGTTGCCATCCAAGGCGGTCAATTAATCAACAAAACGACAAACGTCACTTCACGCGACCGCGTTCTAGAATCCGAACATTAAAGTCGTCTGGGGTTCGTCAAAATCCAGCAACTGTTGGCTAGGTAGCTGGATATCATCCCAAGAAGCAGTTCGAGGCCATGTTGAAACTCGACTCGACGCGACCTTCATCTAGCAGCTGGGTAGCACTACTTTACATGATAATGAAGAAAGACAGAAGCTGGCGGCCAAGTGGTGACTACTGTGCTCTCAATGCACACATGATACCCGACATATGTCCTGTGTCGCATATATATGTACCTCGCGCAGTAACTGCAGGGAACCTCGGTATATTCTAGCTCTAAGATCGACCTGGTTTGAGCGTATAGCCAAGTGTACGTCGCAGAAGAGGATATTACAAACATGGTCACAACAACCCCTTTCAGTTTCTTCGAATTTCCGTTCTTAAGTTCTGATCTCAAAAGCGCCGTGCAAACATTCCAGCCGTTTATCGACAGCTTCCATCGTGGTCTGAACTTCGTCCACACTTATATCGACGATGTCCTCATCGCGTCATTGAGCGAAGAAAAACAGTGCGTGCACTTACTGCAATATGGCGTCATCGTGAATGCGGTGAAATGCGAGTTGGACAAATCGCACGGACAGTTTGTCGGCTATTAAAGCTTGAATGCCGGTATCGTGCCGTCACTGGATAAGGCAACGCAATTGTCGACCATCCTAAACCGAAAGCCGCAATTTAGTTAAAACGCAACTACTTAAGCCCTGTGAGTTGGGGCTTAAGAATACAATCAAAGTCTTCCCTGCTTGTCGTAAGAGGCAATTAAAGGGAATAGAAATTTGTAGACCAGCAACCTGTAAATTTTGAAACTTTCTGTTGGCTGGCTGTTTCTAACGGTTATTCCAAGGCGCGCCATCTTGATTTGGGAGCCGGTTTTTGACAGGTTTCTAACTGCATGATTTCGGTTCAAGTTAAGGATCACCAGAATTGTATACTGCTCTGCACCTACGGGGACTTCCGATATTGGTAGTGGAGAAGGATGTTTTCTATGAACAATTACACGCAGCTCAGGCTTCCTAAAGGTAGCATCGTGATCGTGATGAGTGATCTAAACGTCAAGGTGGGTTCTGACAGCATGTTCCTCTCCAATGTGATAGGGAAATACGGCATTGGCGACCGCAACAGTAATGGTGGTCATTAGTAGCGTATTGTTCCAGTACAGACCCAGCCATAAGGTCAATTGGGTTTCAAGTGACCGGCACCGTACGAGCGATCAAATTGACCACTTTGCAATCAACAGTAGATTTGGGAGCTATATCCTGAATGTGCGTAATAAGAGAGGCGCTGACATCGACCTTGACAGGGTTACGTTTACTTGGGCCTTACGTTCGCCACTCCTCGCAGGTTTAGAGATCTGTACCTCCTAACTTTTGCATCGACCGCCTGTGTGATCCAGTTCTCGGTCGACAGTGTAAGAGCTGTCTTCCTGATTGGAGGGCAGATGTACTACGTAATCCGCCGAAAATATAGATGAATTTTGGGTTGTTATCACAAGCGTTCTTTCTCGGGTGCTATACAGGTCGCCGGCTTTTATAAATCTGTGGCTGATTTCAGAATTACGGATGCACATTGATGAACGGAAGGGGTGGAAGGCTCCACTGACTGAACTCCGACATAGAGCGAAATTGCAAGTAGTGTGGCGTAGTGCACGCCGTGGCAAGAGAGTATTTGCTGTTGCGCTGATCAGGAAAGCGGAAAATGCTATAGATCGCAATGATCTCAGAAATGTATACCCCAACACGAAAAAGATTGCTTGCGGTCGCAAATCTTTCGATGGCCTTGTGAAAAACGTCAACGGTCGACTTCTCAAAAGCGATGATGAACAACTGAAGAGGTGGAAAAAACATTTCACCACGGTTCATAGCTGTATCACACTTGGTGAGGTTCCTCCTCTTGCGGATGAAATGACTAGTCACCGTAACATGCTGATACGGACTGTTCCTCCAAGCAGCCATCAATGCACTCGTATGGAAATCTTGTAAATCGGACTTATATCCCAGAAAGTGAAAGAAGGGAAAAATCGTTACGAATGCAAAGAAGGGGACCCGTTTTGGGTGCGATAATTGGGGGATAACCTTTTGCTTGCTGCTGTTGCGAAGATCATGGCTACAATAGTCTTGGAACGCATCAAAGAACGTCTCTAAAGCTCGACCGACGGAGAGCAGGCTGGTTTCCGCTTCGGATCCTCCTACATTGACCACATCAACATCCCAAGGATCATTTTGGAATAGTGCACGCAGTTTAGATCTTGGCTAGACCTGATCTTCATCGATTTCAAAGAAAGCTTTCGATAGCGTGTATAGGAAGTGTATCTGGAATACTCTATGCAGGAGGGGCATTCTGGAAAAATGAACGGCCATTTTCAGACCGATATATCATATGATCCCGCACAATGTTACGTGCTACAGCGAGGTAAAATCTCAGAGGGCTTTGAGGTCCAAAACGGAGTCCACCAGACTTGCATCCTGTCAACGATATTATTTCTTCTTGTAGTCGATGACGTTCTTCATCCTCCCTTGTCCGGAGGAGGTGGAGGAATTCAATGTACTATGACATATTTCTTCAAATACCTCGACTACGCTGATGACATCTGTTTGCCCTCACCGAGTCATGGACCTTGGCCAAATGGTTCTGAATTTGGAAAGAAAAGCAAGTAGAGTTGGACTGAAGATAAACAGGAAGAAAACCAAGGTTTTCAGCGTGGCGGGCTATCGCACTCACCGTTTCTACATTAATGGGCATAGCAGCGAAGGCGTCGATCAATTTGTATATCTAAGAAGCGTGGTTTCTGCAGAGGGTGGCACCTAACTGCATGGCGCATTAACAGTGCTTGATCTGCTTTCCCTGCCCTGTCTAAAATCTGGAAATGCTGTTATCTGAACAGCAAGATCAAGTTCAAATTGCTCTGTGTTGCTATATGGGAGTAGCACATAGAAAGTGAACTCGACTGTTACTCGAAAGTTCCAAGCCTTTGTCAACATCTGTCTGAATCATATTATCGGAGTACCTGGCTTGATACTATCTGAAACGAAGAACTTGGTCGGCGTAAAGGCCTGGCATTCATACGCGCTGTGATTGGATTGCGGAAGTGGTAGTGGATAAGTTCACACATTAAGGAGGGGTGACAATTGCATTGCGGCTACGCTATGCAGTGGAACCGACTCCTCCAAGATGACTTCGCGCAGAACAGTAAAGAAGGAATGTGGGCGTCTCGAGAAGTCGTGGGTGGAGCTGAAGCCCATTTCAGGTAATGCGTGTCACTTACTGCTAGTATTAGGTAAAATCCTGCATCTGCATTGATTTAGATAAGTTGGAAATAAATATAGCGATCTGCTAATTCTTTTAATTAAATAGTTTCTACGAACGGGTCCGCGAAAAAAATTCCCAATTTTCAGTCCCCACCTTCCTCTGTCTTGCATCAAATGTCAAAAATGAGGTAAATACTAATCAAAACCTTTCATAGGTATAAAAACCCACATCACTATATTCGGTGCAAAAAAATAGACCCCCGTTTTATATGTGTGTGACCTCCTTCCCTTAACCTTAACGAAGAACGATGTTAGTCATGCGAGGGGATAGTTTCCAGCTTTCCACTAAATTCCTTATCAATAGGATTAACCGTTTCCGAGAAAATGGGTGTGACAGAAAGGCTTAAAAGGAGCAGACGGACATTGAATGCGACGTAAGGCTATCCTTGTCTTCCCCATGCAATTTTCAAGGGTCTTTTAATCTAAAGTGAATGAGTGGATCGTCTCACAACTATATGATCCATGACAGATGATGTAAAGTTTAAACATTTCAAAAGGAATTAAGTAAAATCTATAATTTAAAACTTACTGTCAGGATGCAAACAAGGATTATTATTTCGAAAAGCAATTCTCCCTTTAAACGCAGTTTTCATTGCTTCCATTTTGTAACGAATTGTGAAATTATTAAAAATATAAATATTCTTCAAAAGAAAATCCCTCTTTTCCATAAAACTTCCTCTTATGAAGCAATTACGTAGTATCAGGACACAATCCTTCCTGAACTATTTCTTGTATCGAAGGATACTTTTCTGTTTTCTAGATCCCCTCAGGAAATAACAAAATCTAACTTTTCAAAGAGTTTTACTTGTATGTTTCCTTCGTCGTTTCCTCTTCACTATTAGAACATGGAAGAGGGTTGTAAGAAGATTAAGTTGCTAGGATACTTTCTAATACAGTTACCACATAGTTGACGGAATCGCTTCTCTGGAAAATCGTAGGCAAACCTTCCTGGGAAACTATCATCAATATTCTAATGGAAGTTTAACGAGTTCAGCTAAAACTAATATGTGGGATAATCAATTCAAATTTGGCTGTTCGGGGAAGTTCCTTAGCGGGAGGGCGTTCCAAAGAGTCTTATTGAATTTTGGAAATTATTTAATCGTTACGTATTCAGGAATGTCTGGTACCCATGCAGGTAAAGCATTAAGGAACAAAAAAAAACGAAATAAAGTTATAACACGTGCCTGACATATACACATATAATGTAAGGAAGGACAGGATGAAAGGGCTCTCCTTGTCACACCACAACAGCGAGCCAATTATCCTTCCAAATAACCTCAAACATCCTGTACACTGGACATGTGCCCGACAAATCGTTTAACTTTGTTGGGAAAACCTAATCGTGAGGATTCTCACAGGATTTCTTGATAGTGTTCAACTTATCCACTAACCTCAGCAGGAAGCCACCAAGAAAATGGGTTCATATTGTTCAAATGCTAACAACATGGACCCTCATCCCGTTGAGATTGCTCGTCAAGAGCTTTCACTCGGGCAATTGTTGGGTGTGATGTGGCTGCAGGTTACCGAAGTTATCCACTCCTGAAGGTCGGAAGGAATTCCACTTGTATGAAAAAGTGTAGTGTGAAGCTAGTTTGCTTCTAATGTGTGGTTTAAAGGATTGAATTTGTAGGAAAATTTGCTTTCAAGTCATACATGCGGTGCACACGGTGGATACAGAGAAATTCTTGCTTGACATGTTGGGAATTGAGTTCTAGGGAAAATTGTATTTGAAAAGATATTTATCTGTTTTAGAAGTTGCTACTCGCAAGATATTTGCATATCTGCAAATTTTAAGATAATGTATGGGGTTGAAGAAAGCATTTTTGAAGTCGAGACTATGCAAATTAGATTTGTCTCAATTTCGACAGCGAACAAATGGAGGAACTTGATGCACCCCAGGGTTGTATACAAGTAGGGATGTTTGTGAATATCTTGGAGGATTCCATGTATTTTAATTTTTATTCTAAACAAGTCGGGAAACCGGAAGCTGGACGCTTCAGGTACGAAAGGTTTTCTGTATTTCTTAGTACGTAGCAGGTGATATATGCATATATTATGTGAGAATATCCACTTTCGGATGATATTGACATTCATAGTGTTGAATTTGCGACGAAGCCACAACTTTGACGTATTATAACTTTGTTAATAATAGTACGATTTCCACCAAACTTGGTACGATCATGCTCTATATTATACTCTATATTGTTGTGGAATTCTTGCTGAAAGTCTTGCTAGCATGAACTTAAGGGGGGTTTTGCAGTCAATTACTAAAAATTATAGTAATATACTATTATTAACTTTATTTGAACAGATATCACTATGGAAGGTATTTCGGAGCCCAGGCACTATATAGTGGCAGCCTCCTGATTTTTTTCAGATTTTTGGGTTTGGTAGTTTCTGAGAATGGCCCCCTTAAAGGAATGATCACTTTCAACCACCCGCACTCCCCACCTTTCTAACAAATGTCAAAACTAAGGCCAGCTTCGAAAAGTACTAACCGAGACCTTTAATTTGATACCCCACATGACTGTATTTGATGAAAAAAAAATTTACACCCCCCTTTTGCATGTATGGGGACCCCCCCTTAAATTCATCGTAAAACAATGTAACTCACTGTATGCGTGAGCGTTCACAGTTCTCACCTTTCTACCAAATTTAGTGACAATCCCTACAACCATCTCCGAGAAAAATGCGTGTGACGGACAGACAGACAGACAGACAGACAGACAGACAGACAGACAGACAGACAGACAGACAGACAGACGGACAGACAGACAGACAGACAGACAGACAGTAAACCGATTTTAATAAGGTTTTGTGTTTACACAAAACCTTAATAAAAAAAGATACTTGATGTGTGGAGGTTAGTTGGCGTTTTTAAGCCTGGGTTGTTATGGAAACACTCGGCCATAAGCAGTGATGTGTTTTTTCGTTTCACAGAATAAAAAACAAGTCGGGAAACCGGAAGCTGGACGCTTCAGTTACGAAAGGTTTTGTGCATTTCTTAGTACGTAGCACGTAATATATGCATATACAATATTATGTGAGAATATCCACTTTCGAATGATATTGACATTTATAACCTTGAATTTGCAAAGAAGCGACAACTTTGACGTATTATAACTTTGTTAGCAATAGTGCGATTTCCACCAAACTTGGTAACATCATGCTCTATGTTACACTCTATATTGTTGCGAAATTTCGTCGTCCTAACATGAACTTAAGGGGGGTTTTGCAGCGAATTACTAAAAATTATAGTAATATACTATTATTAACTTTATTTGTGCAAATATCAGTGTGGAAAGTATTTCGGAGCCCAGGCACCATATAGTGGCAGCCTCTTGATTTTTTTCAGATTTTTCGGCTATGTAGTTTCTGAGAATGGCCCCCGTAAAGGAATGGTCACTTTCAACCCCCCGCACTCCTCACCTTTCCAACAAATGTCAAAACTAAGCCCGTTTTCGAAAATTACTGACCGATACCTTTAATTTGATACCCCACATGACTATATTTGATGAAAAAAAAAATTACACCCCCCTTTAGCATGTATGGGGACCCCCCCTTAAATTCGACGTAAGAGGATGTAACTCACTGTATGCGTGAGCGTTCACAGTTCCCACCTTTCTACCAAATTTGGTGTCAATCGCTGTAGCCGTTTCCGAGAAAAATGCGTGTGACGGACAGACAGACAGACACAAAAACACAAAACCTTAAAAAGTGTTTTATGGAATATTTTGCTTTTCAAATCACAACGTAATCACTTTAGGATAGACACATGAGTTGAATGAGTAGAACAAGGAGCTATAATAGTAATTGATTTTGAAGTCAAGGTTGCTTCGGAGTAATTTTGGAAAGTTTCCAGAACGTTCCCTTGTCTATCTCCAACTTGGGCGGAAGTATCTAAATTAGATAAAATCGTGGAAATCTTCCAAGAAAAGTAAACAAGAGGAGATCGGGTACTTATAAAAAGATACTAGGCAGGTGCAAATATAGAGATAAGAGTTTAAATCGCCTTAGGATTGATAGAAGAAAAGCTAACCCTGGCACGTGAAAACCTTCAGAGGGTCACTACGTTTCGCTGACATTTTGTACCGTGCATTGGGGAATCTAATTTGGTAAAGTCAATTATCGAACCGAAAAGGTCATACTATTGTCGAGAAGACTAAAACCCACATCAGCCAGTTTTTGACATATCTTCTAAGAATTTCGAAGCATCCGAAAACAAGGTGTTGTTCGTTATTGGTGCGAGTGTTCTTTCACACATTCCAGATACAGATGGGCCCTTACCTTTCCACTAATTTGCCTTTGTTAACTAAATACATTTTACTCGATTTACAAAATGGATATGCAAACTGGGACAAATAGGACATTCCATTATGGTATATCAAATTTGAAGTCGCCGCACAGTATGACAGTGATGGCTAGAGTATAGGAGAGCTTCCAGCTGAAATGACAGATGATGTCGACACAAATTAACTTTGAACAATGCGAGGATGCGCAGAGCTTACTCTGGCAGACCATCCGAAAAAAAAAGACATCGATGTAAGCATGCGACGGCATTTAGAAGAGAAATGAAACAGTTCTTGCATCACAATGAGCTTGTGGGGACAATACCTTTCACGGAGGAATCCACATATATAGCTGCAATGCTTTCCCAGTTACTACATGTAGAGGAGCAAATACTACACATTCTGATGATGGATGCGGGAGGATGAAGTCCGAAAACCATGTTAGAAACTTCATCCTGTGGACTCTTGAATGCGGCAGCTACACCAGGCCAAATGTCCGTGGTACATGTGAAAGTTAGGAGTTCATACCCCCTCCACGATTGCCTACCTTGTCGTCATGAGAAAGATCCTCTGGGAATTCAGAAGCAATACCTGAAGCTAAGCGGTAATCAAAACATCAAGCCAAGATGTGACTACCGTGGGGCTGAGTGGTCGCATGAGATAAGATGTGAGTGGTGAACTTTGACAACCTGGCTACCCCCAATTCCAACTAGCCTTATTTCCGACTCTGAAGTGAGTCTGGACTTGAGTCTGGACTCACATTTTCCATTAATTCAAATTCAACCAATTCAATGTTCTCCACTTATTCAAATTCAACCAATTCAATTAGGACCCAGTCCTTAAGAGACGAGTCAATCCAGCATCTCTCTGTCAGTACTCCTAACCTCCGGCTCCAGTCGGCGTCAACTGCTGAGCCTAAAGTCTTGCACCTGCATGCGGGCAGCAAACAGCTTCCGGGCAAACCGTTTGCAAGCAAACCGCATTCGGGGAAACTACTTCCGGACAAACCACAACCTCTGGGTTTTGTCAATGTTGAGAGGAAAGGATCGTCGAATGCATCTGCGGCTAATGGTAAGCCAAAGTGGTAGCGGTCCTCTGACAATCTCCACTCTTCGGCCCAAGTGTTTGCAAAGATAGCTCGGCCAGTAACGTCCAAGTCTTCATTTTCAGCCAAGAATATCGAAGGCGATGGATGGGTCTTACATGACGACACCAATCCACACGGTTACGAAATTGTGGAGTGCAAATAACTTCCTTGATGATTGTAAAGGTTGCATCCTAGTAAGAAATTAAGCTTTACTTTGAGTGAGTAAGTGTATACCGTAAAATATTAGGTCTAAGCGTTGCTGACGAACGCACAAGCGAGTACTGCGCCTCTTTCGGGAGTGTGCACGAATGACTTTGAAGAAGGTATCTAAGCTGGCATCGTACAAAAAGAGTTTCGTCTGGCTTCCGAAATAGGAATGTAATGGTTTTAAGGTTTTGGAACAACTGGTATTGAGAATAAGCTCAACATTTCTACTTGGCTGTGCAGGAGAAAGAGCCGATAAGCATGGAACTTTCTTTACTATCTGCGTTCCTAAACCGAATATTAAGAAGGGTCGGAAAGGAGCAGGCTCTTCTACAGTGTTAGCTCTTAAAATCTAAAAGTGCAGTCCATGGCATATTCACTTGAAGCGTAGATGAGAGGCCATATTTCTTAAATAAATTTACAGCATTGTGAAGCTGCGACGTCATATAAGAACCATGGATGGTTGGTGGAGAGGTCAGGGGCTTAAATTTCCGGCATGCTGCCCTGCTGTTGGCCAATTGAAATGATAGACCATGCTTCTTCGTGGTGATGTCAAAAGACCTCCAAAATAATCTGGGTTACCAACCTATGTGATAACAAAACCACCAAAAGTAGCCATAAACAGTCAACAGGAAGATACGGAGGTTTTCTGGTAATCTGCTTATTTTCCTTATGACGTAGACGAAGTTCCCAGAGGAACATTTATCAGAGACCCCTAACCAATAAACCACCAGATATGGCAGCAATAGCTCGATATGATGTTAACGCTTACCATATACCAGCATCAACTCAAGAGGATCGACACCACTGGACTATTAGATAGGAACCGAATTACAGATACTTAATTTAGGTACTGAACCCACTTCCTTCATTGTAATCAGGCGAGAGCTCATGGACATCACGGTGGCATGCCCTGACATTGCAGCCCTTGTGGGAGAATGCAGCGGTTCAAACGGGATGGGCAGATCGACCCCGTTGAGAAGAGTGTATTTGGGCATGGTCTGAACCAGACTTTTCGAGAGTCGCCCTATATCAAGGGGGATCATGAGGGATTTAGTTAAAAATACTATGGGAACTACAACCACCCTCCCAAAATGTCAAATATCTTTGATTTCCCAAACCAGTGGCTCTTGTTTCACATTCTTCTTCACGTATTTTCGTTCAATATTGTTCGCGGACCAATCCGGCTTATCAAGTAATAATAGGAAATTTTCGGAAAATCGTAGGGGAAACACACTGCAGAAACCTTTACCGATGTTGCATATGTGTTTAAGCAATTCATATGGTATGATATTCTGTGAATTTGTTAAGGCTTTTGTTGATGTGAGCGATTCAAACAGCAATGTAGTACCCACTGCTCCATAATATAGTTGTTAGCCTAGTGTGAAAATCGAAATTGATGGAAGATGACCGAAAGGCCGGCCGAAAAAATGATGGCTTGATACGGTGGATGCTGATTCAAAGGCTTCGTGATTGCTCCAGATCAGGCCTTTAATTGACCAAAATGCGAAAACCGGTCAAGACAAGCTGGTCTGGCTTCTGAACGGGAGAAAGGCTAAACAAGTTAGCTTGAAATGGATTATGTTCGAGAAACGCTTCAAAAATAATGTCTGAAAAACGCGTTCTTAGAAAATACTGGGACCGGACTTCTTTCGACATTCAACCAAATTCACGGTTGAGTGAGAACGAGTTGATATAAAAAAAAAAGAAAACAAAGATTAGTTTTGATTAGTTTTATTGCCCGCACAAAGCAGGATGAGAAGAAAGAAAACGAAAAAGAAAACGAGAAAACAGTAAACAGCGAATTGCGCGTCAAAATGATATGATAAAACGTCAAGCGGAGATGTAGAAAGAGAACCGCTGTAAATTTACACACACAGTCAGCGCTAACGATAAAATGAGATGAGAAGCGGGAGATTTGAACAGATTACCTATAGATATTAAACAACTGATTTTGAAACGATCTATCATTCGTATTCTTCAACAGCTTGTCTGCTCATTTTATGCGTATACAGTCACTTTCAATTCCAAACCCCATGGCTCCTGGCTGTTTCCTGGCGACAGCAGTAACCAAATAATTTATAAACCAAATGGTAGTGGCCTTTATGGGATGAGAGTATAAACATTCCATTATGCATACCCCTGAATTTTTGACCTTCAAAGATTAACGTGCTCTTCGTCGCGAAGGCGTAAATGCATACAGGATTATGGTGCTTCGCACGTGGCAAGCAGCTCTTTGAGAGCCTCAAAGAGATCTCTGGCTGTAAGGTGGTATGCTGCTACCCTTGGTAAGTGCGACAGGCTGCCTCTGGAAATTTGGCCTGACTAAGTTCGGCTCTTCTTGCCCTGCTATAACTGTTCTATGAACTTCTGACATCAATATGGTGGATTACAACGCGAATTGGTCTCTTTGGAACGGCTAGTAATACCTATTTCTCCATGATAATATAGCGCTCATTGTTTCACCTTTTCCATTTAGAAGAAGCTCTCTTCATCTCAACGCAATAGTCGTATCATCATCGCTGGTTTTTAAATGCTGTTATGGATTCGATCTAATCCAGTGCACTATTTTCCCCTAACTTTCCATATTTTTTCTGTAATTGTTTTTGGGTTATTAGAGATTTCAAGCGCCCTTTGAATTTGACTGTACTTGAGGTGAAGCTTTTACATTTTTAAATTGAAGGCCCCTGATGTTGCTTTCCTGTGGTAAAAGGGTAGTATAGCTCACAGGGCGAAACGTGGATTAGTACCCACGATGGAGCATAAAACCTGGGAAACACTTGCTGAACCAATACCAACAGCTCTACTACCATGCCCTATCTCCACCTCCACGTGGTGACCGCTGGGAGCTCTTCCTGAACGAAAAGCAGCACACAGAGAAGGATGAAGGCAAGTACCCCACGCCTAAAAACGAGATAAATTGTAACAACTGGTTGGGTAGAACTGACAACCCTACAAAGAAAACCGATGTTACGAAGCCACAGGAGGAGCCTCGGACAGGACGGACTTTACAACGACGAACCCGGCAACGACAATGGAATAACGATTTGTGCTTTTTCTCATGGAACGTGCGCTGCCAAGCAGCTAGCCGATATAGGTCTGAATACAGGGCTAATGTGACAGCGTTGTAGGAAATGCGTTGGATAGGGATCGGTTTTCTTACGATGGAAATTTAGAAACATAAGCCTCATTAACGTTCACGTCCCGGCCCCTGCCCCAAGTATGATTTTGATATCATACTTGGGGACGAAATCAATAAGACTCACTGGGCTGACCCTTGACAGATAAAAGCAGCAGAACCACTCTCACTGTACAAGACTATGATCTTGTCGGTCCTCATCCTCCGAAGAATTGTTGGCCCCTACATGAGGATGGACGATTCCGTAGCCTACATAACGATGAAATCCATGCGCGATACCATGACCGTTAGGTTGTGGATAAAATCCGGCTCCGGATGGGGATGATGCAGGGCGGAAAGTCTAAAAGGGCAATATTTATAGTGGAGAAAGAAGACGAGGCAGACCCTGCTTGAAATGAAGCTATGGCGCAGGTCAGGACGTCAGACACCTTTTAGGGATATCGAATTGGTGGATCGCGGCGCAAAACCGGGGTGTATAGAGTTCCTTATTAAGGCAGGTCCAGACTGGATACCGTTTGTTGCGCCGTTGATGATGATGAAGATGTTGCTTTCATTGCGTATGAATTTCTACTCGTCCCTTCTTGGCATCGCCTGTGATTTAACTCCGTGCAGACAGCTCCTGATAGTACGACCCTATGCACCGTATTTTCTATAACGCTGGCTGACGTTACCAAATCTAAATCATCGGAAGCATGGCTTTAACATTACTTTCCATCCGAGTTCCCAGGAGCAAATCCCATTTTCTCTCTTCCCACCGCTGGTAGCGTGGCGATTGATGAAAAGCAAGCTGGTGGGTTGTACGTTTGCCTTCCAAACTTTTCAGCTAATGTTATTGAACGTAAATAGATATATTATTGGACATTCAGTGTAAGAGTTAATAAACAACAGGCTTGCGAAACTGATCCACTTCTAAGATTTCAACTTTCACTGGACAGAAATAAAGGCAGAATACTTTCGAGAATTGTTTCTATATTTAGCCATCTTTTTCCAGATCTAGATCAAACCGGAAACCTGATATGACATACCATGACAAGTGTAATGAGTTTGTTGATTGAACCTAGAAAACTGTGGTTATCCTTTCCTGAAAGCTATTAAGGCAACATATGTTTTTGCTATTATTTGCACGACAGGACTAATCAATCAGAAATTTCCATGACCTTTAACCTCCAGGGGTCGCAGCCTGCTGTGAACTAATCTTTGCCCTAGCCCCCACCCGTAGTGGTCTTTCTGAAATCGAAAAATGCCTGCCCAAGAACAATTAGTTACTTTTTTCCTCCTCTACTCCCATGATTGCTTAATCATCGATGAATATTTAGCACTTCTGCCCATAATCCAGAAAGTATCCTTGGCTGAATATTATCAGCTGACATAGGCAATACCCAAGCGATAGGTTTGTGTAGCACGTTTTTGTAAGAAATTTGATAAGTTCATTTGGTCTCCATCTGAGAGTGAAATATACGTTCTGAGATAACACCATCACTGTCGAAATCTTAGTCCTTGTCATCGCTCGTCGCCACAGGAACGATAAGAGAGAACTAGGGAATTGTCGTTATCGAACCGGAGAATCCTCGTAGCGAGTGGAATTACGAGAGTGCGAGGCTTAGCAAGCGGATCACGAGTGATGGAAAGTAAACAAAATCGACGCCGCCCTCATTTCTGTCCTCCATGAATTTCAGACTACTCGAGATGAACTCAACCGAATGTTCCCAACGTGACAAAATTGTGGAAAGAAACTAGACGTCAACCCAATATCCTGCGGGTAGTATTCGGGTATTTTTGGGTTTCTGGCCTTGACGCAGTTGGGATAGTTAAGTGGAATCAAATTCGAAGGTAGCGCGCTTCCCATATTTTCTGTTGGTGTCGGAAAATGTGGAAGCGTGATTGTTAATAATAATTGAACGGAATACTGATTGCTTATGCTCGGCAGGATCTCAATCGTATTCGCAGAGACTTGGAATGCTCAAAGAATTTTTCGTGACTCCAGCTTCTGTTTACTCTTCAGCAACGTATAAGCTGGATAGAACATGACCCAAAAAGTCCTCAATCCACTTCGCAACTTTTGAGTAACTTTCACAGTCCTACCTGCAACCCCAACATCCAACATTGCAAAAACTCACAGAAACATTTCTCATTTCGAATTCAAAACGCTACATAGCCGCCAGTCAGAGGCCTTCTAATATTTGCAAGAATTCCAGGACAAGTCAAATGGCAATGGCAAATAGGAAACAAATTGTGTGAGGTCGTTGATTTGAATGGCCCATTAGGGGACCGGTGAAACAGGATCCAATGACAAATTGCCTCGGCAAAAATGAAATATCACGGCATTTGTCTGCGTGTTAAATATATTAGAATTGGGAATGTCGGTCCTGGTACGCAAAGATACCTCCTAATATATACATTTCATCTTGGTCGCCAGGACTGTTTGCGACTGATTCGGCTGCGATTGATTAGTCTGATGTGATGCTGCTATTTTGGCATTTAGGAGCACCATCCTTGACCTTGGGTTCCAGGTTGGGCCAGAATTTAATAGTAGGAGTATAATCGATTGTCGTCAAGGAAAGATTTATTATGGAGGATAAAAGGTAACGACAGATGAAATATTGGATAATGATTTGATCATATTTGGGTGTTACAAATCGCTTAAGAGCAAAAGTCGTTATTGTTATGAGAAGCAGAAGTGTAATTAATAATAGAATCTGACGAAGGACGCTTACATTTGGTTTATTCGCCTTTTCGTAAGCAACGAATAAAGGTAAGGCGAAGGTCTGAACATGGCTTTAATACAGAATTAGCCAAAATTGAGATCCGCGTTCTAACATGAATTTAGTTCTCGAACACTCATCACGAACGCCTTTTTACCTTTCGTTTTGCGTACCGTGAAATTCCTGCTTTGGGTATTTTTAACTTTTACCCTGAATGGCCGGAAAACATTCATTTGAGGGAGTAAATAGTATGAAACCATTTCAGGCACAGTATGTGACCGCTTGAATGCAATTTTGCATGAAATCCGCAGATGGTGCCTCCGCAATGGACTCACGGTGAACGCTAGGAAGACTGGACTAGTTATATTCACTAGGAACGTCAGGTGGGGCAGCTATACGCTACCCACCCTAGCAGGGGCGGAAATCCAGCTGGCATAATCAGTCAAGTACTTAGGAGTACATTTCGACTCCAAGTTAACGTGAAAGCACCATATTCAGGAACAATATCAGAAAACCTGCAGATTGCTCTGGTGCTGTAGGAATGCGATAGGTAAGACCTGGGGACTTTCACCCAAACGGATAGACTGGTTGTATACATCCATAATAAAACCCATTTTGATGTATGCATGCATCGTCTGGTGGCCAAGACTGAACTTTGCTAACAGCAGGAAGCTGTTAACGTAGATTCACAGACTTGATTGTCTAAGTATTACTGGAGCAATGAGTACTACGCCGACTGCGGCACTTGAAGCTATCCTAAATTTACCCCCCATTGATTTGGAGATGAAACGGAAAGCACCACTAGAGCGGCATTTTTGCTGTCCCTTAAGAAGGGGGGCATGAAAACCCTAGTAGGGCTTTTAACGGGACACTACTCCTTAAGCTACCATATGGAAAAGATTGGGAAAGTGGTTTCGGCTATGTGCAGCCAATGTGAGGAGGAGGAAGAGACGGCCCTGCACTTTTTATGCAGCTGCCCGGCATCATCAGATCTCAGACGAAGACACCTTGACAAGGTTTTCGTCAATGAATAATCTGCACACTCTCTGCCTCTGGAGAATGTTCTCAGATTCGATAAAGCCTGCGAACACCGTAGGCGGGAAGCCATTGAATAGGCAATTTACGGGGGTAGTACAATGGGCTTAACAATGGCCTGAGTGCTCGGAGCTGCGGCTCTCCCCAGTCAACTAAACTAAACTAGGCTATACAATGACCGGTTGCGCTGCTCGGGTCATCTGCCTGAAAAAGCTATAAGGGCAATAGCTATGATAGAAAAATAAGACGTGGCAGACCTAGTCTCAGATGAAGCGAATTGGTAGATCTCGTCGCAAAACCGGGATGTCTGGAGATACTTACTAAGGCAGGCCTGGCCGGCCTGGTTGTGGCAACGTTGATGATAGTGAATTGGGGGGGCAGTTGGCAGTTGCAACACAATACATTACAATACAATTTAATGACCTTGAAACTTTGCAATGAAAAATGCACAACAACTTTGGCGCAATAACCCATTCAGTATCATAAAAATCAATCGATCATTCTCCGACTTGTCGTTGTAGAAAAGCTTAATAAGGGAGATAAAAACTGGGAGAGAAATCTGCAACAAAGTAATCAAACCTTAAGCACCTTTACCAATTTATACAAAACCAAGAACAAAAGCAATAAAAAACAAAAGTCAAGGTCCGTCCTGATGCATCACGCTGAGTGAGAAAATAACCCTGAACTCATCGAGGCTTCATTCAGTCAGCGCCATTTAATAAGGCTAAAGACAGGCTAGCAGGGGCTCCTGGGCAAAATATCGTCCGCGTGACAATATCTCTGAGCAAATTGCATTCGGGTAACTTGCTTTCAAACACACCATAGTCATTGTAAAAGGATCGTCTCAGGTACCTGAAGCTAAAGGTAAACCCAACGGTGGCAACGGTTCTCTACAATATCACTTAGTCAGCTGAAAAAAAAAAATAGATAAAACTCGACCTGTTTAGCCAATTTATAGCCAACCGTATTGAGCCAGATAGAAGGACCTCGAATGAAGATAGAATTCCATCGGATTAGAATAGGTTTCGGTGCATACCGCTCGAGCGGTATCTTCTCCTCACAGTGAGGGCTAGATTATCGCAAAGTATCAAGCTAAGCTCTACTACAAAAGCACGAACGAGTAACTTAGGTAGTACCGCTACTCCTCAAGAATGGGTGAGCGGGTGTGTGTCTAACACTGAAGAGGGTCACTAAGATGCCATCGTACAACATATGCTTTCCACTTCAGTTTATCTCCCGTCATTATCAATGCTCTCACTTGCCATTAGTATTCTTATAAGTCGTCATACCCTGCAATGTTCCAAATGAATATTTTCAAGCTTTAATGATCGGAAAATACACACGCTATAATTCCACCGCACAGCGGATCCTTTTGGCAGTTTTAATATTTTCCTAGGCTGCTTTTCGAACGTTTAATCCATTCGCTTAAATTCTAAGCAGACACTTGCATCGATTCAATGCGTTTAGTCTTCAGAGACTAATAACAAGCTCCAGACATTTGAATTTACAATATTTTACTTTCTATTTCATGGGCCAAAACTCAACTCTCTCCAGGGCAATTTTGACGCGAAAACCTAGCCGAAAAGTTAAAGGCCTACAAATAAGTTCTGTCGGTTTTCACAATAGATGGCGTAGCCTCTTTTTATTCCATTGATCCACATTTCCAAACATTCATCGGAAAGCTACTGTCAATTGGGACAAACGTCAGTATAAATTATTTAATTGAAAGGTAACAACAATACTTTTTTCATCAACGAAAATGGCCAATTTTGTACCAAATAATGTGTTTTTGCGGGGAGTTCTACTTCATTATTTCAATATGAAGAAAAAAGCAACCGAAAGTCATCGCATTTTGGTGGAAATTTATGGTGACCATGCTCTATCTGAGCGAACGTGTCAGAGGTGGTTTGGACGGTTTAAAAGTGGCAATTTTGACTTGGAAGACGAAGAGCGCGCCGGACAGCCAACAATTTTTGAAGATGAAGAATTAGAGGCATTGCTCGACCAAGATCCATCGCAAACGCAAGAAGAACTTGGAAAAACACTTAGAGTCACTCCATTTCCCACCGTTTAAAAGCAGTGGGAATGATCCGAAAGGTAGGAAATTGGGTTCCGTATGAACTGAAGCCAAGAGACGCAGTTTTTTCACGTGCGAACAACTACTCCAACGACAAGAAAGGAAAGGGGATCCATTACGATAATCCCAAGCGTCGGGCAATGTGAGGATACCTCGGCCATGCCTCATCATCGACGGCCAAAGCGAATATTCATGGTGAGAAGATCATGCTGTGTATATGGTGGGACAAGCTGGGTGTGGTATACTATGAGCTGCTAAAACCGAACGAAACGGTCACGGGCAAACTCTACCAACGTCAAATGATGCGTTTGAGCCGCGAACTCAAGAAAAAACGGCCACAAAACCAGCAAAGGCATGATACAGTTATTTTGCAACATGGCAATGCTCGTCCACATGTTGCACAGCCCGTTAAAACATATCTAGAAACGTTGAAATGGGAAGTCCTACCCCACCCGCCGTACTCTCCAGGCATTGCTCCTTCTGATTACTATTTGTTCTGGTCGATGCAGCATGGCCTGGCTGACCAGCACTTCTCCAATTACGACGAACTCAAAAAATGGCTCGATGAGTGGATAGCGACCAAGCCGGCCAATTTTTGGCGCGATGGTATCTATGAATGCCTGAAAGATGGAAGAAAGTTGTGGCTAGCGATGGGCAATACTTTGAACAATGAATGTATAAGCAATTTGTCACAATAAAGCTTCAAATTTAAAAAAAACCGACAGAACTTATTTGTAGACCTTTAGTTTTCAGTTCGTGTTTCACCACCGGCACTTCTTTTGCGATTCCATGGAGTTTTTTTCGGTACTTTCCGTGAACATGCATGTACTCCGACAGCAATCATAGGCTGCATGAGTTCAGTGGTTTCGTAGCAATAGGTAGGTATGTAAATAAATGTCTCGCGATTGCCTGAAACAATCCACTGGGCATAAATGCATTGATTAATAAGAAGCATACTATGTACATATACGGCCAAACCATCCAGCTTGTGGGGAAGGGAAGGGATTATTGTTAGGATATATTACACCACAATATCATCCATCATCTCTTGCAACTTCTCGATGTTGGGTGTAACCCCACATGCCCTCACTTCCGACATATTTATAGCGAGCTACGCCACCTACTCAGCTTCGTCTCCTGTGCTTTAAGTCGGCTTTCAATGCGAAGTGGACCAACAATTGCAATCAAGTAGAGCGGCAGATAAAACGATGCACCAGTAAGTGAATGTAAACCGCGGATGCTTGGCACACTTTTATATTTCAGTAACCCTGTTCAACATGCTTCCTACAGTGTGCCGTTAACGTCTTGGATCAAGTGCTCTAACACACTTCATAGCCCAGATCCAATTGAATTATTAGCCAAGGATTATTTTCCGAGTTGACACAATTTGGGCACATGCCGGATTTTATCTAATACTAGCACTAAGTATCAAACATTTAGGCTCGGACGATCCCACCTACTTGCCTACTTAAAAGATAAAGGGATTTTAGTGTTACGGCCGGTGCAGGGTTATTGGGAAATCCATTGAGAACTCCCAGCAACGGCGAACACGTATGCAGGATCGTGTATTTCTTCATGTTTTAAACCAGACTGTGCGTGAGCCCCATGACATCAAGGGAAGCCGTGAGTGATTTAGGTACTATACCTGTAGTTAACAATATTATGGGAACTACAACAACCCTCTCCAGATGCCAAATTTCTTTGATATCCTGAGCCAGTGGTTCTTTACTCTTCACGTATTTTCATTCAATGATGCTACTATGTTTGATAGCAACGTCAATGATTTACGCCCAGCGATCTATCTTGTCAACTAACGGGACCTGAGGTGTGTTGTCTAACTTGCCTGTCCCAATACATACTCTATACTATATCTATACTATCAAGTAATGCATGCGGCTTATGTTCCCATGATCTCCATGTTTGTATGCAAAACTTTGATACATGCAGCATTATGCCTGTTCGTGTGTTGCACTGACGCCATAACAGTGCATCCAGAAATGAAATAACGTATCTGACGTTGAACCACATATTCTGTTTGAGATATAATTTCAGTACCAACTTCACACGTCGCAGGAATTCGAACAGCAGAGCATCCCCCAAATCATCAACTCGAGTCTGGGTGCCTTGCAGAATTCCTAGGTATTTATAGAAGTTTGTCTTGCTCATAGCCTGGATGTGGAGGTCACCCATGTTATGTTCGGCGTGTGACTTATGACGACCTTTGCGGATGGTTTGAATTCGACACCTTAAACACGTCTATTATTCACAACAGACTTCTGAGGTGGTCATCAGTACTAGCATACAAATTGATGTCATCAAATTACATCGAGTGTGTCAGCTCGCACTTAGCACGTAGGCCTTACTTTATTGCGTAACTATGTCCTCTAAAATCATTCACTAGCCACAAAAGAGAGTTCGGTGTATGCAATACTTAATCATCAACCAGCTGTGCGGGACGCTGTCGAAACCCTTGGCATAATCCAAATAGTAACTAAAGAAACTTCTTTGATCTCTAGTTGCTTTTCCATTGTCCTGCAACTACTGACTCGATGATGAGTTGCTCTTGACAACCCCTTAACTCAACTCGATATTTGTCCCGAGGTACGCATTGACCCCTCCACTAATAACGGATGCTATGAATTGGTAGAGGGTTGGTAAGCAAGTAATCCATCTAGTGTCTCCGAATTCCCGCACTGTGTAGGTAATATATACAGTGAGGAAGAGTGGAAATTCCCCCCCGCCGCCTAATATCTGATTTATGCTATGTGCCAACCGACCGTGTATACTGGTTAACTTTTTATACCAGAAATACTGCACCCTGATTCAGACAAGGACCTCTCCAGTTCTTCGTAATGAGTCCCGCTGACGTTCCAGACGAATTTTCCATGGTGGATTTGTTGGTCACTTAAATCAATAATTCGAAAGCTAATCTTCTGACCGTGGAAATTGACAGCCGCAATTGAACCACAGTAACTAATTGATGGTAGTCATAGCAGCGAGATATTAGCACAAAGTCGAAATACAAGATACGAGATAGACTACTTGGGATTGCTGGAGCTTGGGAATACATGGTTTATGCAAAGGATCCATTTCTGAGAATTCTATACACCCTCTTTTGAATTCGTTGAGATTAGGGACGACGGTAAGCATGCTTGCGTTTAAACTCTACCACCTATCATTGTGGGAAACTTGTTCCCAGTTTTTGAAACAGCTTTGGCCAAAGTCAATGTATCCTGATATGCATTCTTCTGGTTCGTCCCAATTTTCTCTTTCTTTCAGGACAACTTTATACCTATTACCAAACAAGTGTTTGGGGACCTGAAAATGAGAAGGCATTTTAAGAACTGAAGTCAGTACTCCGAATAACTATTCCAAATGCTCTATTTCCCCCAGGTCCATTGTTTTCCAGTAGGTCTATCAGCTGCTTTCATTGCAGTGCTCTGAATGAATATATGTAGGGACTGCAAATTGAGACAGACAGTTCTTAGCAGTGCGGTTAGTTTACGCTATCTTTTTGTCACACCTTAATCAACCACACTCCGGATGCATAAGCGAAGTTCGGACTAATGTTAGCAACGTACATCCACATTTCCAACATGAGGCCTGAGTTCCCATTTCAAGGCAAAGGTCCGTCTGCACAGCTCAAAATCTGTGAGATCTCGTTTCATTTTTGTCTCTACATGTCTGTTTCAAAGAAGCTTTTGTGTAGAGTAACTCTTTGATATTTAATTTCATCGGACAGTGCTCTATCTCTGAAAGCGTGAACAGCAGACTCATGGGACTTTCCAGACTGGTAAGCATGCTGGTTTTTATTAAGTGGGTGCGACCTGAGCGTCTTCCCACGAATGTGAAGTTCAACCAGTCTCTCCAAACCTTCCAGCAAGAATGAAGTCAAGCTGATCTGTCTGAAGTTCCTTGGATTAGATTAGTCATCTTTCCCAGCTTTCGTTACGAAGACTACCTTCACCTTCCGGCACATAGTCCAAAGCAAGACATGCCTGAAACATATTTCTGAACAATCGATCTAAGCGCTCCATATCTTCTTTTAGCATTGCCGGATAGATATCATCCATGCCAGGTGCTTTGAAATGTTCAAAGAGCAGTATGGCAGCTCTCACCTTTTCACTGGTAACAACCGCTTTCACAGTGTTCCAGTTCACCTTGCAACACTTGCGTGTTGAAGTGGTTGTAAGAACCGTTAATTCTCCCCCTACTGCCTCTTTCACCCGTTCTCCCGGATGGTGTACTTCCAGGAGGGTCTGTACTGATTCCCGTCTGGAGCTCGTGAAAGTATCATCGGGTTTTCTAGAAGAGTCCAACTTGACCGATACATCAATTTTAAGGGCTCCGCAAAGTCTTGAAGTCTCTCTTTCGCCTTCCAATTCCTCACAGTACGCTCTGAAGAGTCTCGTTGTGAACACTTAACGAGTTTCTTATATTCACACTGTGGGTTTCGGAAGTTTAACCAGTCTTCGTTGTTCAAAAGTTGGTTCAAAAGTCGCCTGGTTGATTTGCTGAGTTTTTGCAGTTCGTGGTTCTACCAAGAAATCGTTTTACCGCTTTGGTCTCGGGAAATAGGCTTCTTCATAGCACTCTAAAAGTGTGCAATTTAGAGTTTCCAAGTTATCTTCAAGCGCGAAAGGAGTCCTTAGTTGCTGCATTTTATTGCCGAGAAATTAATTGTATTTTGTCCATTCCGTTTTCCTAGGGTTCCGTCTTTGTATTACAAACTGTTGGTCTGCAATATTCAGATTGAATTCTAGGCATCGGTGATTTGACACTAAGAATTCGTCTAGCAGCAGATAAAATCAAACAGTTTCTCCCTTCTGGAATTGCATTTGCTACTGCCCCAATAAGACCACTTGATTCTGCATACGCTACCAGCTTCCTTAGTTCGGTGGAGGATACAAAGAATCATAGGGTAAATAAGCGGAGGCAACTATGATTTTTTCCTCTCGTAATCTGGTGTTGTACGGTGACCGTAACAAAGTCTTGGGAACGGAACTGTCTCAGCATGGTTGCGTCTAACCGCCTCGATCTTATGGATCTTTCATCGTAGAAGATCCTAGCGCCCCTTACTGATCCAATACCTCAGATGATATTAAATCGAACCCATGACTCTTCCTCCAGAAAAATGTAGGGGCAATCCTGCAGCTTCGTCAGCATCGCTGCCAGCAGATAGGAGGAGGCTTTGGCATGCTGCAGGTAATTTGACCAATCTTTATGTTATTCGACATCAATTTAATTTAATGTGTAATAGAAAATTGTTAGAAGCGTATATTGCGGTCCGCGTGTGACAGGGTGTCCCCCAAACCGCACCACCAGAGACTCGATACTCTCGTGTTTGATTTCTCTGAACATAGCCGCACTTGGAGGTACCCATATCCTCGCCCATGAAAGGTCTCATCTCGGCCCGCAGAACATTCGTCTGTTTTCCATTTAACACCTTCATTGGTTTGCGGAGTCTGGTTTGCATAAATTTGATCACTTGAACTGGCATCAAGTCAGTTCTATTCACGTCTCCGGCTTCGCTTTCTTTCGTCTATTCCTTGGAAGGTAGAATTCACTCTGTAGTCCCCCCACACGGGGGTTCCGCCATTGAAAGTATTATCATCTTTGCACAGCTTTTTTGCGGGGAAGCGCACCAAAGATGCTGCAATTTGCTCTATATTTCCTTGCTTATATGTTCTTCCCTCTCAAAAAGAAGATGATGCTATACAGTTTTCTGATATGAATGAATTTTAATCTATCTAAGAAAAAGTTTAGCATCAGGGGGTGACTGCCCCTGAGCACATTCAGACTCTTTTGATCCAGTTCGAATACTAAGCTGAAACGCTCCACGTTTGTAGATTTGCTCTTCCTGGCATTCATGAACTTTACCCTCCATTGTTCGAAGTCCATGCCCGGGTTCTGCTCACCTACATGCGGATGACGTCCCTTGCCTTCCTTCGAGGGCCAGATAACCAACATCCGACATGTTCTGTCCTGCGCAGCTCGGTGTTCACAATACTGAATTTGGGCTGACTCCAGAACTCACAGCCGGGATTATCTGATGGAGCCATTTTAAGGCAGCCTCATCTGTGCACTCCAAATGAAAAGCCCATCGCGCAAACCTTGATTGCTAAATCTTGGCTTCGTTCCAGGCTCCAGATTTCTTTCCACAGGCATTTCCGGAGGATGGTAAATTGACCTTCTGACATTGGAGGAAACTACCACGGCGGTAGTCAGACCGGAGCTTCATTGAAATCTCTCTCGCTCATTTGGTCACCTCCTTGCACATCAGTCCTAATTCCCGCAGGACACGTAGGGGTAGGCCTTGGTACGGAGTACAATACAGCATTGTCCACCACAGATGTGTTGGTCTCACCCTTCTTGCGGGCATTACCGCTGACAGAAAATTCTGGTGTGCCCAGTTTGGGTCTCTATGGGGTTATCAGTTTATCCCCACCTTCCGCCGTAGATTCCGCTTCCTTGCGTTTAATTTCTCTGGGCATTATCGCACCTAGTGGTACAGTCACGTCCACGTCCTCATACTCAAGGTGCTCTATCTTCCTTCGCAGTGCCTTCTTCTGCCGTCAGCTTGGAGCCTTCCCACCTTTACGGTGTCCGGACAGCTTGGGTCATTTCCGGAGGTAAACCAGGAGCGTTCACGTCACCAATTTCCCTTTCTTCTGACAGGCAGGATTCAGCTTGTAGCCCCACTCCTTAATCGCTGAAGTTCCCTTCTGGCGAGCTTTCCTCTTCCGTTTGCGGTAGATTTGGATTTTCGGTTTCTTTCAAGTTGAGAGTTTCTGTACTTTCCTTTTTCGCTGACTTCGCCGTAGGCACTACATACAAGCATTTTATTGAGTCGGAAAGCGTACCTTCTACAGATTTATCCGTAGGAGAGCATGAATGTGATGAGGCCTCCGAAATTCGCGCATCGGCCGCGACATGATTGCTCATGGTCGCGGGAGCATCTGTGAGTTTTTACCACTTGGAGAGTTCAAATCCCTAGTTTCCATTTTCATGTTTCGACACCCTTAGTGGGGTAGTAAACTACTACATGCTCCCCCACCACGACAAGGTGGTGTCCGACAGAGAGTTGGAGGAAAATAAGGCGATTTCATCACAATTTAATCCCTGTAACCACGCTACCCTCAGCATATTGATCACACCTTAGTTTAGGGTTGCAAGTACATTATATTAATTCAAACTTTTGACTCGTTCGGGATTTTTGTTGACGTGGTTGCGTACATACTTTTTGCTATTTCTTAGAAGAGAAGTTAATAAATCGTTCAGGTTTCCAATTATGTTATTCGGGAATTAATACGCCAGATTCCATTCAATAATTCCAATAAAGCCCCGTAAAGGCAAGTGTAGCAAAATGATAACCGTTGATACGAGATATATCAGATAAACGTCTTATCTTATCACAATATCGCTACTGTAGTTAATTAGATTTAATTACGAAGTACAGTGTAATGCACATGTTGGATTTAAGTATCCAATTCAAAATGTAATTAATATTTTCGAATTCAGACAAATGAGCAAATATTACCTTATCAAAAAATAAAAGCTTTCAAGGGCTTTCATTTTCGATTCGCTCATTTAATCAATTCTAATAATTCATTACAATTTTTAATCAAATAACAATCAAAAAATTTATTGAAAAACGCCTCATATTTACAGGTTAACGTTAGTTTTATTTTTGGACTTCATAATTTACCATTAAACATTAGTTCCGCTCGTGAGTTTTTCCACTGTTTGATCTATCCATTGGCGGAGAATGGCAACATTTGAATACACTCCGGGATATTCAGAGCGGGCGCAGCCCACGCCCCACGACACGATGCCTATCAATTTGTTCTGCAACACAAGAGGTCCCCCGGAGTCTCCTTGACAAGCGTCTTTTCCCCCGGTTTCCTCACCAGCACATATCATCCTCTCAGTTACCGGATAGTCGACCTTTTGGTAGGCTTCAGCGCATTTCTGACGATCCATAGTCATTACAGCTACATATTGCAACTGATCAGGTGACGACCCTCCTTCTAAAGTAGCACCCCAACCACTAACGTATGCTCTGGAGCCATCAACAGTTTTCGAATTCGCGGCAGGCAAGGCGATTGGCTGTCTGGTATCATCAAATGGAATTCCTTCCTCGAGAAGAAGAATAGCCACATCGTAGTCCATTATCTCATCGTCAAAATATGGATGAAGGACGATTTCCTTTACTGCTGTACTCAATCCTCCCTCGCTTTTCTTGGATGCCCCAGAAACAACGTTTAGATTCGGCCAAGGTAATCCATAGAAACAATGGGCTGCGGTGATGATAATGTTGGTACGATAAATCGAACCTCCGCAAAAGTGGAAATCCCCACTTCGGAGTGATACTTGGTGTGGGAATTTCGAAATGTCTGTGGCTTGACCTCCAACAATTTTGCCATCTGTCCCATGATCAAAGCTTTGAAAGGGAGGAAGGGACGCCCAGACGGCTCCGAGAACCAACAGAAACACAACTGTTCGAAACATCTTGAAAAGCTAAACTGGTTCCGAAAAATTTTTTTAACGTAGTTTCTAGTATTATCAGCGGAATCAATTAGTTGTCAGTGATTAGAAAGATAAGATGCCGAAAATTAAATTCAGTGATTAATGTGTAGAATTAAAAGAAATTACTAGGGGAATTCGACGATATATAGCCGGAACGGAAGCTGTTGCTCTGAAAATTAAATCGTAATCATAAAATGTGTTCAGAAACAAAGGGGCATAGATCAAGAGTAACATCTTTTATACGCATGAGGCTCCCTCGCAAAACCTTCACATCTTTGAAAAGCTATCTGGTCTCCGTATATTCTTCAAATGGGTTATTTTTCTCATAGTCTATCGCTCTCGAAAGCGTTGAGCTACCAATCTAATCAGGAGCTGATTACGATCTCGTCACTAATCGATCTCGTGTCTTGGAAGACCGATATAGGACAGTAGAAAGGGAAACGGTTACCATTACTTTTAAAAGGAACATTGTGTACCACCCTCATGTACTTCCACTGAAATACGCTTCACCCCTCCAGGTGTTCTGAAGAAACCTTCACTTCCCTCTACAGTTCTGCACCATATATCTCAAGGATGACTTCGCATCTGCAACTGTCAGATAGTGAATTTCATTTCTTGCTGTAGCTAGCATTGGAGCCATTATGTCATCCTTCTTTAGAGTGCAACCTATCCAGCCGCACTTCCTCTTTCCAATTAACACTTCTGGGGGTATCCAGATTTTGGAGATTGTGTCGGACCAGAGTTCGCAGATGATATGGTAGAGACAAGTGTTAACGAAAGCTTGGAGCTCTGAGGTAACAGTGATGTTCACTCTCCACGCGCCCTTAGCACAAGTGCAGTGTACGAGTAAAACACTTCATCGATAACAAGATGGATAATATTGTTGACAGAATAGAACCTTCTCAAACTTCGCTTGGAATTTCCAATTTTGCCAATTTTACCTTAATGCAGCACGTATGATTTTGTGTGTCATATGTCACGATAATAGCTGTTAGTTTCTCCAGAATGATCCTTCTGCATGGAGCAATTCAGATACACTTCTTTTTGATTAGGTCAGTGCAGGAAGATCCAGAACGGAGAGCAGCCCATTTTTTGTCGATGAAACTTTTGCCCTGTAAGTTGGGACCCAAGAATATACTCAACATCTTCTCTGCTTGTCATAAGAGACAACTACCTACAAAGTTTGAAACTTTATTGTTACCGAAAAGTCGACAATATCTCGGATAGGGACCGACTTCACGGCAATGACCTTTTGCCATGGAAAACGGACTAACATATGATTGATTTCTGGAATGTGCTCGCGCTTCTTGATAATATTAGAGAGCGTCCTCAGAATGCTCGCTTTCTCCAGCTTGAGTGGAAATACCAGCGACATACGCTGGACATTCTTGGCCTAAGTGAAGTTAGATGATGGGGGCTCTGAAGAATAATCCTCTCCCAGAATTCTCCTCCAAGTAAGGAAGGAGGAAGAGCTGCGTTTGGGCGCAGCACCATAATGCGTTGTTCACCGCAGCGATCAGCGAAAGAGGTAGTGAGCTGACATACCCGATGTGATACCGGGAAGCCCATATAAAGAAAAGGCCTTACCAAGTGGCGCGACTAACTGTGTGGGGCGGCAACTCCAACACTTTGTAGTGTTCTTGTTCCGAAAAAAGCCTAGTCAGAATCGCTAATCCTGGCAAATGAATTTGGACATAAACTGAGCGCGAGTGCAGTCGACTGTTGTCCTAGCTAGAACCGAAGAGGCGGCCGGAACGTTCCTCCAGGTGAACGGAAAGAGGACGAAGTGCCTGAAGCAGACTTTATCAAAGTAGTTTCCAGGGCCCAAAAAAAGAAGGCGAAAGAACTGACTACGCCGTCAGAGACCCGTCTGTCCAAAGACAACGAAAGGAAGTGGGATTAGACCGCCGGCTCTGCTCATTAAGGCGACGGAAGGTATGATATTTGTAGAAGTCCTTAGTGAAATCCGCCTCAGGATGAAACCCGCAAACTACGCAGAGGTGTCCTCCATACGGAAAACGAGGAGTGGCGAAATCCTCGTCGAACTGGGCCCAAAGACGACTAGTAAGAGTACGTTCTGCAAAGCGGTCGAGGGGTTATTGGGGGACAAGACTCTTGTTTCTAGCCTAGAGCCCATGTCCTATCTGGAAATCCGGAACCTTGACTGCCTCACAGAAAAGGTCGACGTGGAGGAGGCGATGAAGCGTGAATGTCCAGAGGTAACCAATGCCCGGATAGATATCATCTCTGTAAATGCTCGAGGCCAAAAACTGGCCGTGGTGAAGGCCCCGAGCAATATGCGAGAAAACTCCTTAGCAGCCGGAGAATCACAATTTGGATAGGTGGTACGCAGGGTACGGATGTCGATAGTCCCCACCAAGCGCTGCAGGTGTTTGGATTATAGACACATGCCAGCAACTTGCAAGGGACCGGATAGGAGAACAGCATGCCGGAGATGCAGTTAAGTAGGTCATCAAGCGAAGACCTACAATGAAAGCGAAAGTTACGTTCTCTGCAGGGATTGTGATGCGTCCGGTGAGAGTGTCACACACACTGCGGGCTCGAGGCGGTGTCCAATCTTCAGGGTGGAAGTGGAAAGGGCTAAGGCGCGAATGGCATGATCCGCATATTACAAATTAACATGCACCGGAATGCAACCGCTCACCAGTTGCTAGCGCATTTCGCTGCGGAAGTAAATGCTGAACTAGTGCTAATCAGCGAGCAATACCGAAACAGGCATCTCGACTTATCGGGCACCGCTGCCACTGAGTTCGAGACGACGTTCGTGGAGTACGCCGTACCGACGAATCTTGGTAGGCGGTGATTTTAATTCCAGGGCCATTGAATGGGAAGTGGCAGCGAGAACCGGGCTCGTAGTTTTCAACACCGGATCCACGTAAACGTTTCGGCGCCTAAGCTGTGAAGGAAGTATTCCTGGCATCACTTTTGTGGAATCTCTGTTATCATCGGTGGACGGGTGGCGAGTCCTAGAAGACTTCTCGGCAAGTAATCACTAGTACATCGCGTTTAAACTGGTTGGCGCTAGCTCCCGGCAAGCACCAACCCGACGCTTCCCCTGGCTGTGGAATGTCGCGAGGGTGAACATGGGGAAGTTCGTCGAAGCTCTTGGAGCAGATAGAGCCGCACTGGAGGATGCTCCGGGGGGTTGTAGCAACGCAGCTGACACCGTCGTAAATTCAGTGATGAACCTGATAACAACGGCGTGTGAGGCTTACATGCTCCGGAGGGTCCCCAACCGCAACGAACCTTCCATGTACTGGTGGACGGCAGAAATTGCGGACTTACGAAGTGGGGGAAGTGTCATAAACTCCGCCTTTTGGCACAACGTTTGCACACCAAAGAGGAGCCATGCGCCATAAAGGCACAGTATAGATCAGCGAAAAGGAGGCTCTGCAGTGCTATAAATAAAAGCAAAGCCCGCGGCTGGCAGAACCTTATCAACGAGGTGAATGAGGACCCGTGGGGGCTAGGCTATAAATCGAGGTTCTGTCAAGGTTCTGCATACTAAGTACTGACCAAATGGACCGCATTGTATGGGCATTGTCCTTCAGACATCCTGTACGGGTTGATGTCAATAGCGCGGAAAGCGTCAAAGATTGCCCCCTTTTCACATTCATAATGAAAGAGTTCGAAAAAACCGTTCTCACTAGGCGCCAGGTCCTGATGGTATCGCGGCGTAAGTTTACAAACTGGTGTTCCGCCAACGGCCAGATTTGTTGCTTGAGGCGTTCAACGCTTTCTTGAAGGAGGGCATTTTTCCTTGTCGCTGTGGCCAATATCGCGCTGATCAGCAAGGGCAAAGGAGACCCGGAGCTCCCGTCTGTGTACCGACCGCTGTGTATGCTTGACACGGAGCAGACAAGAGACGCAACAATAAGATCAAGGTTCTCAGTTTGACGGGTCATCGCACTCTCCCTATCTGCATTAATGGGCGGAACATGCTTTAGTTCCCCTGCCTAAATCGTGGAAATGCAGTTATCTCAACACCAAGATCAAATGGAGAATTACTTCAGTGTTGCTATATGGAATTAGTACATGGAAAGCGAACTCTACTGTTACCCTAAAGTTCCAAACTTTCGTCAATACCTGCCTGCGTCGTATCATTGCAGTGCGCTGGCCTGACACTATCTCAACTGGCCAGGCATCCGTCCGTACTGTAATTGGAAGACGAAAGCGGCAGTGGAGAGGTCACACATTAAGAAGGCCGACAATCGGAAGATGCCGTTTAGATAGAAGAATTAGCGTTACATGAATACGATTCCACCAGATTCTCAGAGATATCATTCATATTTTGAAATCCTTCCCTGCTGTGATCTGTTTGGAATACTCGAAAATGAATGAAGAGAAAATCGAGAGAACTAACTGCCTTTTGTATTTATGTATCTGTTTTTTTATAATTTCCAAATTAAAAATGCAAATTATTTTTTTAACTGAAAACTAATCCGCAATGGAAGAGCGGTTTTTATTTTTTTAATTTTGAGGAAACTGCACCATTTAGCATTTTTTACGGAATGTACTAGGCAATTGCCAAAAGTCCGTTCACAGTTTCATCTATCCAACCACGTAATGCAGAAATACTTGCATACACTCCTGGATACTCTGCACGAGCGCACCCTTCACCCCATGACACGACTCCAATCAGTTTTCCTTGAAGCACCAGTGGCCCACCAGAGTCTCCTTGACATGCGTCTTTTCCACCGGCCGTCTCACCAGCGCACAACATCCTCTCAGTTACTGGCAAAATCGGTTTATTCATTTCAGCACACACTTCGTTATCTATCGTTATAACGGCGACATACTGTAGCTGCTCAGGAGGACTCCCTTCCTCCTTTAGATCGCCCCATCCAGTTACAATTGCTTTGGAACCGACGATGGTCTTCCTATTAGCAGGTGCCAAAAATATGGGTTGTATTGTTGGCCCGAATGGGATTTCAGTCTCCAGAAGAAGAATTGCAATGTCATAATCCATAGTCTCCCGGCTGAAGTTAGGGTGCAGAACTACCCTCTTAACTTTCGAACTTAGTCCAGGCAGAGTCCTTGATGAGGTTCCCGACTCAACAGTAAGTTGGATTCTATCGTAACCGTAGAAACAATGTGTCGCTGTGATGATAATGTTGGCAAGATAAATAGATCCTCCACAAAAGTGGCGTCCTTGAGAGCGTAGTGACACTTGATATGGGAAGTCTTTAATGTCAGCATCTTGTCCACCAACTATTCTTCCCCCAGATGAATTTTGAGAAGGAGAGAATTGATTGGGAAACGCCGAAGCTACAGCCAATAGCGATACAAATAACACCGCTTTCTGCATCTTGAAGGAAGTTGAAGTTATGCTCTCTGATCAATGACTTCCAGCTTTTATAGAGAATTGAATAGTGTTGAATGTGATAAGGGTTGAAGAGTGATTAATAATGAATAATAAGCGACCAATTGATCATAAATATAAATGATTTACAATAATTGGTGATAAGAATCCATTAATAATATGGGATTAACTGTAGGGAAAGCCAAGTGGGAAATTCACAATGACTTATAAATAGTTAACATGGAAACGTTAGGGAGCAGTGGTATTTCCCTAGGCTTAAGTGGGAAACTTGCATTTTCGCAGATGAACTTGGATTTGGGTCAATTTATTTTGGAAAAGAAACGTCAACCTAGATAAAGCAAGGAATTGAAACGGAATTTCCGAAAAATGGTACCTAATATATGTCGTTTAACTCTTTCAAAATAACAGATTTGAAATCTTGGTAAGGCTCGGGGAATTTACGTCAAGTATTACGCATAAATAAACCGAAGAAAAAAGGAAATTAAATTTGGCAGCCATATAAGATGAAGAAGCAACGAAGGCTCGCTAAATCACTGAATGTAAATATATGTATGAAAATTTTTCTTTTATAATAAAATTGAGGCGGTCTTAACTCTATATGCCCTTGATGGCCGGACAGACGAATTGAAGAGAAACATTCTTCAACTTCACAACAGTTCACAAACTTCTTCTTTCGGGCTCAGCACTGAAGTTTATTTAAAAAGAAAAAGCGCGATTGACGAGGAGAAGGGTGACTCTGGCCCAGGACAGAAGTGAGGCAGCATCTGATGAGTTGCCTCTTCCCAGGACGAAATCAGCGCACAGATCTCTAGAGAATTCCTGAGGGATATGTCTTTGGCCGGGTTATATGCGGTTGCCACCCTAGTAAAAGTTTCATGGGGGTTGTGGTGGTGGCCATATCCCGGGTGGAGCTGGCTATGAGCTCTAGCGTAAAATTGCGCTATACAACTATGACCTCGTACCCCTAAGTTGCGGTAGAGGTGTTTGCATGCACCAGTATGAAAGCTGAACCAGCTCAGTATAAACTGATACTATGGGTATTCACTTAAGACCAACAGGACTTAAGTGTACTTTCTTTTCAGACTGTACATGGGCAAGTGTTTGCTCATCTCTGGTGCGGGGACTAAAATGGTTATGGGAAAGATGCTCTGAAAACAAAATTAGCATTGTAGAGAAATGTTGTCCGTCCTGTGGCTCTCTATAGTTCTGAGTGCTGGCCGACTATAAAAGACAATGAACGGCGTCTTGCGGTAATGGAGACGAATAAGCGGACTCCCAGCCGTCAATATTCCTCGGCTGCAGGACCTCGTTGCTTGGTAACTTGGCCACACTGGCATCTAATCTTATAAGTGAAGAAGTGACCAAGCGAAGCAAGAATCTATCGCGGGCGGGAGCCTGGAAGGCGAAAAATGATGGGCTGAAAAGAAATCGGTAGCCGGCTAAGGCGGATCGGACATGATCCATCGCATTTGTATAAGAGGAGCGACTACAGGAGCTAATCCAAGACTTGGAAATTTTTTTTTTTTTTTTTTTTTTTTTTTTTTTTTTTTTTTCTTCAGCCTTTGTCCCGTTCACAAGCGGGGTCGGCTCGTCGTGATCGGCTTCGCCATTTGGCTCTATCAAATGCCTGATCTGGGTGCAATCTCGAGGCTTTCAAATCCCCATCCAGCGTATTAAGCCACCGTTGCTTAGGTCTGCCTTTTGGTCGTTTACCATCGACTTCGATGTTCAGACCAATCTTTGCAAGTGAATTCTCGTTTGCACGAATTGCGTGACCATACCATCGAAGACGCCTCTCTCGCAACTTTTCCACGATCGGTGCAACCCCATAACGATCGCGGATATCCTCGTTTCGGATGTGATCTAAACGTGTGACGCCACTAGTCCAACGTAGCATCTTCGTCTCCATTACCGCGAGACGCCGTTCATTGTCTTTTATGGTCGGCCAACACTCAGAACCATAGAGAGCGACTGGACGGACAACATTGCGGTAAATTTTAGATTTGAGACGTTCGTTGATACGTCGATCACAAAGGACACCAGTTGTGGAACGCCACTTCATCCAGGTTGCGTTAATGCGTGAAGCAATTTCATAACGCAGCTCTCCATTGGCTGATAGCGTTGACCCGAGGTATTTAAATCGCTCAGATCTGGGCAGATCACTGCCGCTGACAGTGATTGTGCCTGTTTCATGGGGATCGGTCGTCAAAAATTCAGTTTTGTTTAAATTCAATCTGAGACCATGTTGCATGAGGCGATCATTCCATTTTTGAACAAGTTGCTGGAGATCATTTTTGCTATCAGATGCTAGGAAAACATCATCTGCATAGAGCAGTGTGTAGGGCGCTGGACGTTGGATATCCCGTGTGACGGTGTCCATAACAAGAACAAAGAGGAGTGGTGAGAGGGCACTTCCTTGATGAACTCCAACAGAGACACGAAGCGGTTTTGATACACCCGCCATACTTCGAACTTTACTTTTCGGATCGTGGTAGAGCAATTGAACCCAGCGCACGAGTTCTTCTGGCACGAAGTGTTGTCGTAAAGCATACCAGATGAGTTCGTGTGGTACACGGTCAAACGCTTTCTCTAGATCCAGAAAGGCAATGTAAAGAGGGCGATGCTTCTCACGGTGTTTCTCCATGAGTAACCGCGCAGTGTGTATTGCGTCAGTAGTTCCGCAGTTCTTGACAAATCCAGCTTGATTCACGGTTATTTCAACGATTTCGCGAATACGGTTGTCAAGAATGCGTTCAAAAATCTTCATGGTATGGGAAAGTAACCGGATCGGACGGTAATTTGAACATTCTGCTGGACTACCTTTCTTTTTCCATATTGGAACAGTGGTACTTTCTTGCCAGTCAGATGGTGTTCTTCCTTCCTGAATAACCCGGTTAAGGAATTCACTCAGCCACGGTGTTGGGTCCCAGCTCTTTGCTTTCCAGAGCTCAGATGCGATGTCGTCAGGTCCTGTTGCTTTCCCCGATTTCATTTGTTTTATTGCCTCCTCGACTTCAGTTGCGCTGACTGGTGGAACTGCTCCAAATGTCGGCAATGATTGTGGAAGTGGAGGATGAGCAAATTCTTCAGTTGAAATCTGCTCGAAGTATTCTCGCCATCTATCCGTCGCGGCTCGACGATCAGTAAGCAAAGTACCGTTCTTGTCATTAACACAACAGAAGTGTTCGATATCCTGTGTGCGTTTATCACGGCTTTTAGCAAGTCGGTACAGATCTCTCTCGCCATCCCGAGTGTCCAGTTTATCGTAAAGATTTTTGAAATGGTTCGCTCGGGTGACAGCGACCGCTTTCTTTGCTTCCCGGTTGGCATTCTTATAAATTTGCCAATTAGCAGGCGTTTTATCGTCGAGAAATTTGTGGTAGAGGCGTTTCTTTTCACGGACCTTCATTTCAACATCATCATTCCAAAGCCAAGTATCTCGGTTGATGTACCGCTTACCCGGCTTGGTGACCCCGAGGGTTGCAGAGGCCGCTTTGTGGATCGTGTCTTTCATTTGGTTCCATGATTCTTCCACATTCGTAATGGTCGGCAATCGCATGAGTGAGACCGCTTCTTCGTTCTTCTCACCAAATCGCCACCATTTAATGCGCGGCGGGCCAGTGCGTTCCTCACGCCGTTTTATCGGTGGCTTAATTCGCAGGACAGCAATCAACGGCCGATGTTGAGGTGCGATGGTCTCATAGGGAACGACTTTGCAATCAGTGACAGTGGTAAAATGTTGACGTCTTATGAGAATATAGTCGATTTGCGTTTTATTGTTCCCACTATAAAATGTGGGAAGATGAGACAATCGTTTGATGAACCATGTATTCATAAGTACAAGGTCATGGGTGTCCGCAAAATCGATTATACGCTCGCCACCTTCGTTGCGCGTTCCGAACCCCTTTCCCCCATGGCACCTGTTACCGTCTGCCTTTTCACCCACATGACCGTTAAGGTCGCCGGCAATGATTATGTAATCGTCAGCAGGCACGTGACAAGTCTTTTCATCGAGAAGTTGCCAGAAGGCATTTTTCTCGGCATCAGGTCGGCCTGTCTGTGGTGCATACGCGGTGAAGAAGTGAATAGTGCGATCAGCTGATATAATGGTGAGCTTCATCAGCCGATCATCAAATCGTTCGACTTCTTTAATGGCATCACGGAAACCCTCTGAGATGGCAATGCCAACACCATATTGAGTGTGTGGGTTACCAAAATAGAGAAGTTTGTAGCCATTTTTACCGCGTTCGCGTTCAATGTCGCAGCTTTTGGAACCAGACCATCGGGTTTCTTGCAGTGCGCAGATGTCAATGCACCTTTTCCGAAGGGCTCTTGCGAGTTCCTCGGTCTTTCCAGTTAGGGTACCAACATTTAGCGTGCAGACACGTATTTGTTTTGTTCGTTGTGTGCGGACTAACTTGCTTACGTCCTGACGCCGTCCATGCGTCAAGAACCCTTGCCCATTTCTCGACAGGACCGGGGCCCGTCCTGCCGCGTCGACTGAGGTGGACGCCCTAGCATTTCTCCGAGGCCTGTGACTTAATCCGATCATCATGTTTGTAACGACATTCTATGCATTTTCTTGGTCGGCCTGTCGCGGGGCCTGTCACCAAGAGAGATCAGGTAGGATTTAGCATAGTGGAATAACTCCAACTAAACTCTATTTATCTCTTTCCCTGATCTCAGCATTTTATTTTTGTTTTACTGAGGATAGTACAGAGTACGTTGCCTCAAACCCTCCTCCTTTACCTGGGCTTGGGACCAGCATACTATGTTAATAGCATGGCGGAGTTTTGGAAATTGATTCATTGTAAAGAATTACTTTAATTTTTCCGTGTCCTGCAATGCCATAAACGTCTGAAATAAAATTCAGGAAAACACATTGAACGTCATGAGTGAAAAGTGTTTAAAAAAGGCGAACTTTCATAGAGAATCTTTCATACAGTTTGGAGAAAAAATAGTTAAGCTGTCCGAGTTTATTCAAGATAAGCTTAACGTGCATCAAAAACAAGGTGAGAGCCATCTAGGTCCTCTAATAATAAGTTGCAGGAAAAGAAAAGAGGCCCCATAGAGAAGTCGACACCAGCTATCCAAGCAGAGCTACAAGCGACACCGTAGTGTCCTAGACCTGTCACTAAACAATAAGTGCTGAAGAAAGATGGTGATGGTGGTGATGGTGAAACATGAGACCCATATACAGTGCAAGGATCCCGACGCAGTGATAATCAATTAAGTGATACTCAATTAAGTGATACTCAATTAGTCACAAGGCGACTACCAATGGAGGCAGCGCCTAAGTTGCTGTCCATGAGAAAAGTTCGAATTGGATGGATTATTTACCATTTAAGAGAACAGATCTCACTAATAAGGTGCTGCAAATGCTTTATGTTTAGACACTTCTCGAGGGCATGCACTAGTGGCATAGATCGATCCGCCATACTGAGCCTTCGATCATTTGAATTCGAACAATTACTAGACAATTTTGTTTTCGACGCAAGGAAAAGAAATCCAAAAGTGATTGCCGGTGACTTTAATGTGGGGATCTTTAAGTAAGGGAGCAGAGAAACTAACGTACGGGGGCGGAGTTTGCCCAGCTAGGTACGGCAACCAAAGTTATGTAAATACAAATCGAAAAAAGAGGGGAGATCTGATTCAATTGTATATCTGGCTTGAGCCCTACTTTGCACGTTATATCTCCTGTTTATGCACGTTCCCTACTAAAAAGCCTATTGAAACTGTACTCTGGCCAACTTTCAACCAGTTTTGCACCGGAGAAGGACAAGCACAAAACTTGCACACCTATAAGAAAGGCTGAACACCGTAGTTCTGTTAGGACCCAGACGTTAGTTAAACCCGCCGAGGAGCGCGTATAGAATCGTGATAGGGCAAATCAGAGGTCTTTCATTTTCGCATATCACGTGTACTAAACTTTGCCACCACGAAAGAGCAGCATTGACAGCTTCCAGGGACTTAATGCGGTAGCTTACGTTGGCGCCACGCATGGCTCCGTATTGTTGAGCATGGCGTTCAGAGGGTAGTATAAGTCCCAGGGCGAAACGTGGATTGGTACCCACGATGGATCATACAACCTGGGAAACACCTGCTGAGCCAACATCATCAACGACGAACTAGGCAACGACTAAGGAATAACGGTTTGCGCATTTTCTCATGGAACGCAGGCTCCCTGCATAGACCGAATGCTACTGCCTGTCCCAATACGAGGCTTATGTAACAGCGTTACAAGAGATGCGCTGGACAGAGACCGGTTTCCTGAAGAAGAGGGACTACACCATATATTAAAGTGGCCATCCAGTAAATAATGCGTTCGTAGTAGGTTTCTTAGTCAGCCAAAAAATGAAACCTGCTGTTATCGGCTTCGAAAATATTAGCGAAAGGCTATGCACTCTGCGTTTGCGAGCCAAATTTAGAAATATCAGCCTCATTAACGTTCACGCCCCTACAAAGGAGACTGCTGAGTCGGAGAAGGATACCTTCTACGAGGCAGTTGAGCGGGCCCTCGAAGCCTTTCCCAGGTATGATATCAAAATCATATTTGGAGATTTTAACAGTGAAGTAGGGATAGAGCCCGTATTCAAGCGATACGTAGGCTTCCTTAGCTTACACAGGGATATCAATGATAACATAATGCGGACTGTGTGGACTGGTTTGCGCGGAAATGGTGGGCCAGTACTTGGACCACTCCAGACACGACCACTTTCAATCAAATTGACCACGCGCTGATTGAACGCCGCCACCTCTCTGACTTGATGAATGTCAGAACAACATAAAAAGCGGGATATCACGCACTGCAGCAATTACAGAGGCATCGCGGATCTTGCTAGGCCGGATAACCTCATACGCCCAGAACATCATTGTCCCATACCAAAGAGGCTTCACTGCAGGCAAATCAGCAACAGATCAGATTTTCTTTCTGCGACAAGCGATGGAAAAACTGTTGGAGTATGGACGTCGTTTGCATCATATTTTCATCGACCTTAAAGTCGTGTATGACTGCGTAACCAGGGTAAAACTGTAAACGACCATGGGAGGATTTGGTATCCGGACAAAATTGATAAGACTGATTAGGCTGATCTTCACCAATGCGCGAGGTCAAATATAGCAGCAGGATCACTTTCTAGCGCAAAATTATCCTCTTCAGGGTGAAAAATCCCAACCGATGACAGCTATGACGATTAAGTCCGCGCGCGGTTGTTGGCAGCCAACAGAGTCTATTTCAGTTTACAAAAACTGTTTCGCTCAGAACGTCTCATCAAAGGGTCAAAGCACTTACTGTAGAAGGCTATGATCTTGCCAGTCCTCATGTATTCCTCGGAGACTTGGGTTCTTAGCAAAAAAGTGGGGAACTCTTGGCCGCGTTCGAGAGAAGAATCCTTCGAAGAATTTTTGCGGATGGAGGATGGACGATTCCGTAACCTACATAACGATCAAATCGATGAGCGATAACACGACCGCCAGATTGTGGATAAAATCCGGTTCAACAGGCTGCGGTGCGCGGATCACTTAATCTGTATGGATGATGATGATCCAGCCCGGAAAGCCTGTAAGGGCAATATCTGTGGTAGAAAGAAAAGACGAGGCAGATCCTGCCTGAGATGGAGCGATGACGTAGATCAAGACGGAATATAACTTTTAGGGATATCAATTGGGGGACTTCGGCGCAAGACGGGGATGTCTGGAGTTCCTTACGAAGGCAGGCCTAGACCGGATACTGGTTGATGATGATGGTGACACGTTGGGCGTATGAGATCAGGCACGTGGAGTTGAATATGATAATACTTAATTCCATAAGTTAAGGATAAGTTTAATCGCAACAAATTGCCGCTACTCGTTGTTGGGCGCAGAAACATGAGCTTCAACCGATTCTCGGAAACCTTTATTTGGTTGTTTTGCGTTTGCTTGATTCGCTGCTTTGAGAAGAGATTTCTTAGCAGCTTGAGCATATCACACGCCTGGGATGGTCAAATTCTGTGAAAGTTGAGTCAATGTTTGCTTGACTAAATATTTCTCAGTCGTCTTCCGGCTTTGGCAGCTTCCTGTCTGGCTACCGTTTCTTTATAAACTGGACACTCACGAAAACTTGCAGGGTTCCCAGTTTGGCCGCATATGCAGCAGTGCGGAACTTCCATCGTGGGTTTTGAGCATCCCCCACAAGGATGCCTTTTTGCGCATTTAACGCATCCGTGCACTATCGTGCAATTTTGGAAGATGTGTCCGAAGTTTTGGTTTCTGTAACACTGCACTTTCTCCACTGGTTTGACCTTTCCGATGGTAATCTTCTGATGAAGGATGTACTTCACCTTGAAAACTTTAGCTCTTGGGAGGGCTGAAAGTTGGCTATAAAAAGTCCAGATTGAGATTTTATAGGAAGTGGGAGATTGTCCCTGTGGAGGGCCTTATCTTGTTTAGTCGCAAAATTTGCAACCGAACAAACTTTCAGTTCGATCAGGTACTCTGAGGTGAGTTCGGCCATAATTTCTTCAGGGTCAGCTTCCCTGTGGAGACCGCGGATGATTCTAAGGGATCTAGGGGTTCTTGTGGGCCCTTGCTCTTTGATGAGCCAACCAAATTTTATCATGGTCCTCTGTACACTCTGCAAAAATGAGGGATCTATCACCCCTCTTGTTATTAGGGTCGCGTTTATGTCTTTGTCGTTAAGGGCTTTAAGTAGTGGGACATTAATATTATATACCGTAATTGGAGGCATTTTCTCTTTTTTGGTTTTAAGACACTAGCAGAGGATACATTGACACTTGACACTTTGTGAGCACTTACACTTTTAGCACTCACTTGCTGCTTTTTGGGCTGTTTCCGCCGACAGACGAAGTTCGTGTTTTCGTCAAAAAAGTCTAGCCGTAACATTTTACAGAATATACCTATCGACTCAAAGCGAAGCTTAATGCTTTGCCAGGATGCAGTGCTTACAGCTAGGATGAGTTTCTTCCCAAGCTTTTCGCACTGCTCAATATCATAATCGGATGGATCGGTGTCGTCATACAAGATCCATCCATTGGCTTTAATATTCTTGGTTACAAATAAAGGTTTTGCTGTTGCCGGCCGAACCCTCTTTGCTGCCTTGGTGCAGCCCGTAGTTTGTGATTTTCCCGGAGGTAGTTTGCCCAAAGGCTGTTTGCTGTCCGAGGACAGATGCTTACCCATGGGCAAGACTTTAACCTCAGCCGGTGGCGCCGATTAGTGCCGGGGTCAGGAGTGCTGACAGGAGGGGTCTGCTTCGGCTCGTCTATTAAGGGCTGGGTCCCAATGAGATTTGTTCCGACTTGGGTAAATGCAGAATCTGAGTCTACATTCAGATTCTCCATCGATGAGCTTAGAGTTCCCCCTTCATTTGGGGTCGGATCGTCACGATCGAAGTTTACTTTTACTTTGTTTAAAGGTCTTTTGTTTTTTAGTTTCTCATGGGCTGCCATGGCCTCCGTTTTATCGGGGGAGGGTAAGTTGATCTCGACGGAGCCCTTTTTGCCGAAACAAAGCAAGTGAAACTGGGGTTGCCTGCTACACAGAGTTCACTGTTCACGGTCACATCTTAACCCCATTCAGCGCTCGTGCGGGAGTCACACCTTGGCTTAGGGATTTGATTACCTCTTGATTTCAGGTGTCAACTTTTGTTCCCTAGAGTATCTTCCTTACTGAGCTCCCTCACCATGGCAAGGTAGGTAATCGGCGAGGGAGTGGTGGAAATGCTACTATGATAGTGAAGGCTGTAGTAGCTCGAGATTGTCTCTATCATGTAAATTTGCTGCACAACACTTGAGCAAAAATTCTAGTTTTTGACTTCTTTATTTTCTAATAAATTTCCCACTTTTTTTCATATCAAAATCAAAACGAAGTCTCTGAGTTTAGCATTATTGGTAGTACGCCAAGCTACTGTTACTTGAGACTTTCTTTATTTGATTTTATTTTATTGGAAAGGATAACAGCTTCCATTTCTTTCAGTACCATCTACTCTAGCTGTGGAAATTAGGAAAATCGACTGGTGTTTTTCTTGATACGAGAATCCAACTATGGAATACAAGAAGGAGAACTCCGGTACTCATTGCGCATGTCCGTATTCTCCAGAAAGCTTACTACATCCCAAAAGTTTTCAAGAATATTCTGATAGACCAGATGCGACTGCATGTTTACCTTCAGTTGAAGCGTGGTCCGATAGATCGTAGTACAGAATACTAAAAGCGATGTCCTCGGTCCAAGGAAATCAGTTTATTGTCGAATTTCTACATGATAAGTTCGATTCCATCTTCCTTTTCGGCTAGAAGGCTATGCGCTAGGCTCCCTGATATATATACCATACAGAGCAGCAGACAAGGAGACGTCCCATCCTACCCAATTAGTCGGACTATTTTCCGCCCAAGATTGCTTTGGGGGAATCCCTTAACCCAGTTACGAGTAGAGCTAGTGGAGTATTCTATTGTTCTGTGCCGGCCGGGTCAATAAATTGACGATTTCACGTGTCTGCACGTCCTTGATACTTTTTTTTTGCTTTTCGCGGCAAGTGAAAGTGGAAAGTAGTGAAAGCAAAGCGTGAATATTGTGGCTTTTCCGGAATTGTTTGTGGTGCGGACGATGAAAGGGATCCTATCCATTTCCTAGACGTGATAATGTGATAGTTTTTTATGTTCGGTGAGGGCGTGAAATGGTGTTGTTTTGATACGACACCCCTGAGTGTCCAGCGTAATAGAGCTAAACGAATTTCCGTGCTCTTGCAAGTATAAAGGAGTAGCGGAGTACCAACTGACGGAGCTGCGGATATGGCTATCCTACATTCATGCTGTTTTTGGAAATCCGTGCGAAAGGGGAGCTATGCTAGTGCTGTGTACGCTATGGTATGGATATTTCGATAATACATAGAAAACATATTACACTTATGCGTATCGCACATATATTTTCTGCATTAAGGAGGCGAGTTATGCTTTAAGTGCTCTGCTTTTCCGAGATGCCAATAATTTCCATAATAAGGTCAAACACAACATATACGAGTGTTATGAACATCGAAATGTGCATGTACATATTCATGAATTGTTTGTTGCAAAAGGGGCGGACAAGCTTGGCTATCCTGGAGAATGTTAGATGAAATTTATATCCTGAAATCAAAATGGGAATTATGTTGAATGTGTATTGATATTGTCGACAGCATCAATGTATATTGCTTTGACGAGGGTCCCTATTCTGCAGGGGATTTATTCAGGTATAAATCCGATTTCTTGAGAATTGGGACTTTAGAATCTCTTACATAAATTGAGGGAATTTTATGGAGTATTCATGAGCTATATTAACCAACTCAGATCCTACTTTATCTTATCAAATTTTTATCCCTCATATTGTCATAAGTCCACTTTTCGGTCCCCCGCATTTTAAAGTGAATAATATTGAAGCTGGTTGAAAGAACGCTAGCACTTAAAAGGATGTTATAGATTCCAACTAGCAAGTTTGAAATTCAATTTCAGAGGAAACATTTCATGCAGGTTGCTTAGTCCTTGAAGCAACAAGCAAGCAATTCCCTAGGGGAAATTGTGCAATATCACGATATTGCTGAGTAGCAGTTGTTGTTTGGAACTTGGCACATGTAAGTACCAGTAAACTCTATTCATTGCTATTCGCCAAGAATTTATCCTTAACGAGAATTGTAATAAGTTTTCGAATGGAAACAGTTTTTATTAAATTTGGGAGAAAAGTTATCTAGAACTTAGAAAGCTACGAATATGGGTCAGTATGACAGAATACTAATAAAAAGTTCAAAGTACTCACGAATTATTTCTGGCTAGACGATGTTTTCAGCTATTGTGGTGCAAATAAAGGAAATGGGAGATTTATGAGTTTATGGGCGATGTTAATGCAATAACTTTGTGCTGCTGGATGGGGTATAATAGGATCAGGAATTCAGAAGAAGTTTTACAGGGTGCTGTCGAATCTAGTTGGAGTCTAAAGGGGGGCTCCCCATACATGCAAAAGGGGTATTTAAAAAAGAATCATCGGATATGGTCGAGTTGGGTATCAAATGAAAGCTCTCAATTTGTACTTTCCGAAACTGATATTATTTCTGGCGTGGATTGCATGTGCGTGAGTAAGGACTCAAAATGTACGCGCTTAAAATGAGGCAAGACTCATTTTCAGAAACTACCCATCCCAAAAATCCAAAAAAAAAAAAATCAGGAAAGTGCGCTTAGATGAAATCTAGGCGTCAAAATATGTCCCATTCACATATCTGCTCAAATAAACTTACTAATAGTATATTACCAACTTTTAGAAATTGGCTGAAAACCCCCCCCCCCTCCTTAAATTCATCCTAGGAGTACTAAATTGCACCGACATAGAGGGCATTATCGTGCATATGCATGTCAAATGAAAATGCAACTATTAGTGTCAAAGTTATAGCAGCTCAAACTTATCAATTTCGTACGTTTAGACGTCATAATTCATCATCATCAACGGCGCAACCGGTATCCGGTCTAGGCCTGCCTTGATAAGTAACTCCAGACATCCCGGTTTTGCGCCGAGGTCCACCAATTCGATATCCCTAAAAGCTGTCTGGCGTCCTGACCTACGCCATCGCTCCATCTCAGTCAGGGTCTGCTTCGTCTTCTTTTTCTACCATAGATATTGCCCTTATACACTTTCCGGACTGGATCATCCTCATCCATACGGATTAAGTGACCCGCCCACCGTAACCTATTGGGTCGGATTTTATCCACAAGTTGACGGTCATGGTATCGCTCATAGATTTCGTCGTTATGTAGATTACGGAATCATCCATCCTCATGTAGGGGCCAAAAATTCTTCGGAGGATTCTCCTCTCGAACGCGCCCAAAAGTTCGCAATTTTTCTTGATAAAAACCCAAGTCTCCGAGGAATACATGAGGACTGGCAAGATCATTGTCTTGTACAGTAAAAGTTTTGACCCTATGGTAAGACGCTTCGAGCGGAACAGTTTTTGTAAGCTAAAATAGACTCTGTTGACTGCCAACAACCGTGCATGGATTTCAACATCGTGGCTGTTATCGGTTGTGATTTTTGACCCTAGATACGAGAAATTATCAACGGTCTCAAAGTTGTAGTCTATCTTTATTTTTCCCATTTGACCAGTGCGGTGTGATGTTGTTGGTTGGTTGGTTTTTGGTGCTGACGTTGCTACTACATACTTTGTCGTGCCTTCATTGATGTGCAGCCCAAGATCTCGCCCCGCCTGCTCCATCTAGATGAAGGCAGTTTCTACGTCTCGGGTCGTTCTTCCCATGGTGTCGATATCGTCAGCATAGACCAGTAGCTGGGTGGACTTAAAGCGGATCGTACCTCTTGCATTTACCCCAGCGTCACAGATCACTTTCTCGAGGGCCAGGTTGAAGAGGACGCATGATAGGGTATCCCCTTATCTCAGACCGTTGTTTATCTGCCCTCGCACATTGGTCAGGGTCAGCCTAGTCAGTCTTATTAATTTCGTTAGGATATCGAATTGTCATGACCGTGTAAAGTTTTACCCTGGCTATGCTATCATAGACGGCTTTAAAGTCGATGAACAGATGACTGATGTCTTAATTAAAGAGAATAATTGACATTCGAGTAAAAGATTAAAATTCCATTCACGAAGAATCTATTTCTCCCCAGCCCTTTTTGTTTTGTTTGCAAACTCTTCATACGTGTAAAAGGGGGGTGTACATTTTTTTTTTTCACCGAATAAAATCATGTGGGTTATAAAATGAAAGGCCTTGATTAGCACTTTTCGAAGCCGGTCTTAGTTTTGATATTTGTTAGAAAGGGGAGTGAGAGGGGTAGTAACTGATGACTTCTTTAAAGGACCCATTCTCAGATACTACCTAACCGAAAAATCTGAAAAAACTCATGAAGCTGCCTCTATATGGTGCCCAGGCGTCAAAATACTCTCCATATCGATATCTGTTCAAATTAAGTTAATAATAGTGTATTACCATATTTTTGGGAAAATTGAGTAAAACTCCCTTAACTTTATCTCAGAGTTATAAAGGTTGGTAGTGGTATAAAATATAATATGAAGCATATTATCCCCAAGTTTGATCAAAATCATACTATTATTAACAAAGTTACAGTAGCTCAAAATTTTCTTCACCGTGTAAATTTACAGCCCGAAATACTAAATCTGACATGCTAAATGCATGTACATAACGGGCTACGTACAAGTGGGATATTTCTACACTCAAATATATTATACTTACATAAGAAGCGAACAAAACCTTTCATACCTGAAGCGCCCAGCTTCCGGTTTCCCGACTTGTTTATATCTGGTGTCGGTTAAATTCTTCGCATTTGCTAATAATATTAAACTCGGAGTGTGAAGCGTATGAGGTTGACTATTATCAATACAGGGCTTTCCATCAAATGATCTATTTAAATCGCTTTCTAAAAACTAGAGGGCAATGGATACTTAACTTTGTGACACGGAGCTGTTATGCACGTAGCTCCTCATATCTTCTTCTTTTTCTTCAGCCTTTGTCCCATTCACAAGCGGGCTTGGCTTGTCGTGATTGGTTTCGCCATTTTATTTTATCAAACGCCTGATCTGGATGTAATCTTGAGGCTTTTAAATCCCCATCCAGGGTATCAAGCCACGGTTGTTTCGGCCGGCCAGAGCGATTATTGGCAAGTGAATTCTCGTTAGCACGAGTTACGTGGCCATACCATCGAAAAAACCTCACACGCAGTTTTTCCACGATTGGTGCAACCCCATATTGATCGCGGATATCCTCATTTCGAACGTTATCAAAACGTGTCACGCCACTAGTCCAACGTAACATCTTCGTCTCCATTAACGCAAGACGCTGTTCATTGTCTTTTTTAGTCGGCCAACACTCAGAACCATAGAAAGCGACAGGATGGACGGCATTGCGGTAAAGTTTCCATTTGAGACGTTCGTTGATACGTCGATCACAAAGAATACCAGTTGTGGAACGCCACTTCATCCAGGTTGTGTTAACGCGTAAAGCAATTTCATAACGCAGTTCTCCATTTGCCGATAACATTGATCCGAGATATTTAATTTGGTCAGGTCTGGGCAGGTTATTGGAGCTGACAAAACGGAGCAATTTTAATATCTCGAGTCAATGCTCTCAGAACTGCGTTATGCTTCTCACATAGGGAAAGACAAAACCGTTTATACCTGAAGCGTCAAGCTTCCAGTTTCCCGACATGTTTGCTTTTGTCTCGAAGAAATGATGGGCACATAGTGAACTTATAGCTGCATCAATATAGGGAACATCCTTCCTCTAATTTAATTAATCCTGGAACAAATTCGAGGAACCTTCTTTGGAAATTGACTTTCAAATCTTATTAGCTATTTAATACTTTCATGACAGGACATTTTCTTTCTTCATTCATTCAATATGGTTGACCCTCTTTCGTTATCAAAGGCAACTCGTTTCAATTCCTTATAAGCTAAGCGCAAAAAAATCAATCTTTTTTATTTTCAGTTGTTATTCTATTTCAAATAGGATTTCCACTTCTGTTTTTGTGTTTGAAATACACGTTGAAAGATAATACTTTACAAAAATAACAAATCCCTTTTAGTATTTCTTAGGCACTCAAAAAAATCGCCTTAACTTCAAATAAGCCTTCTTAATTCGGTCACCTTGTCTACGCACAGCGGGGAATATCTACAATTCCCGAAATTATCTTGACCTCTTATTTTTCTCAGATAATTGGGACCGACGAATATAATTGAAAAAACACAAAGGATACCGGGCATTGTTAATTTGGATTCTGAATGAAAAATACTAGTCTTGTTGTTATCGAACAAACTTAAAAAAAATACACTGTAGTCTAGGATGGAGGGATTTAATCAAGGAGTCTTTTAACAAATTAGTGAAGGACTATTTGGAATTAAAATTTTTTTTCAACATGTTCCTTCGTATCTCTGGAAATCATATCCTGCTTTCTAAAATAAGTCATGCCTGTGAATTGGGGTTCAGAAAACACTCAAAGTCTTCCTTGCTTGTCCTATTGCTACCGAAAACTCAAAAACGCCTCGGGCAGGAACTGACCTCAGGTCGAAGATCTTTGGCTATCGAAAACGCACTAAGATTGGTTTCTCCTCTATAACGGCACCGAGGGTCCTCAGAATACTCGCTTTCTCCAACTTGAGCGGGAATTCCAGCGATATAAACTATACATTCTGGGCCTAAGCCAAGTAAGATGGTGGGACTCTGGAGAGTACTTCTCTTTCCCGGCAATGTACTTTTTACTTTGGAAAGCCAAGTGGTGTACAAAGTACAATGCTATGCATCAACCGAGATTGCCGATATAGTGGAGAAAGATGCTTTCTATGAGCAATTAAACGCCGTTGAGGCGAGGCCTCGTAATGGGGACATTGTGATCGTGAAGGCTGATTTGAATACCAAGGTGGGATCTGGTAATACCTTGGGGAAACAGATTCTTGGCGACTGTAGCGATAATGGTGGGTGGTTCGTGGATTTCTGCACATTTCACCGCCTCGTTATTGGTGACACATTGTTCTAGCGCAGACCCTGCTATAAGGTCCAGATTTTAGACAAGGCAACGAAAGCGGATGCGGCGCAGTTAATGCCTTGGAAAACATCCAGTTCGATGCGACTGTCACCAGAAACCACGCTTCCTAGATATACAAATCGATTGACGCCTTTGATACTCTTGACATTATTAGAAACAGAAAAAGTATGATGACTCGTCAGACTGAGAAACTTGGTTTTCTTGGTGTTTATCTTCAGTCCCTGTGCTTCCCTTTCCAGATCCAAAGCCATTCGACCAAGGTTCATGACCCGGTGAGAGAGTAAGAACGCCTCCACGTCATCCGGACAAGGCAGCCTGCGTCACTGATAACAAAAAAAAATAATATCGATAAGAGGATGCAACTCAGGTGGACTCCGCTTTGAACCTCAAAATCCTCTGAGATTTTATCTCAGTGAAGGGCGTGATATTACCCGCCATCATATTTCGCTCTGATAATAGCTATTAGCACTCCAGATACACTCCCTGTTATCGAGAAGTTTTTCAAAATCCAAGCAGTGCAGATGCAGTAAAGATCTAAAGTCCACGCACTGTTCCAAAATAATGTGTAGGCTGTTGATTCAAAAGGATTCGAAGGGAAAATCAGCCTGGTCTCTGTCGATCAAGCTTTTATGTTTGCAACTATTATGTTTGTGATGGCAGGGAGCGGGCCACGTTACCTTGGGCATTTGAAGGAGTGCGAGCGTCTCGGGAAGTCATGGAGCGATCAGATGGACATTTCCGATAACCGCAAACGATGGCACGTAGGTGGAATTGACGCACTAGGGTGAATGGCAACCATATATATGTATATATATATATACGGGTATAAAGGCTGGATCTGGATGCAGTTACGAGGCTTTCAAATCACCATTCAGCGTATCAAATCACCGTTGTTTCAGTCGCCTTTTTACTCTTTTCCCATCAACTTCGATGTTCAAATCAATGTGGCCAAGCCAGATCCCACAGCGCGAATTACTTGGCCATACCATTGAAGGCACCTCTCTCGCAATTTTGCACGATCGGTACAATCCCATATCGATCATGTGTATCCTCAATTCGAACGTGGTCATAGAGTGCTACGCCGCTTGCCCAACTTAACCACTATCGCGATGTATCGTTCATTGTCTTTTATAGTGGGCCAACACTTGACTGCCATATTCCCGCCGGGTTAAATTCTTCAGTATTACGCACTAAAGGAGATTTCCGATATAAGCAAGAAGGATGCTTTCTGTAAGCAAATACATGCAGTTGCACAGAGGCTTCCAAAAGGTGAAATTGTGATAGTAGTGGTTGATCTGAATCATCGACTTACCGGCAAAGAGCTTCTAATCAGATCGACCATATTGCAATCAGCAGTAGATTTAAATGTGTGTAACAAATTAGGTCCAAACTGGCTTCAAAAGGGACTATCATCTGGTTGTTACTTACCTTCGCTAGCATGTCACTATTAGGTTTGCCCACGGGGGAATAAAGTGTTGACCCTCTAAATTCACTACTTCTTGCTGCCCAGATGAAAGGAACTTGGACACCAAGGACGTAGATGATCATTGACTTTAATCTATGGTAGGAATGAACTGATATAAGATGTTGAGAGCAGTGCAACAAGTGCAGGGTGGTGTATGCCATGACAAAAGGAATTCCACTAATGTGGTAAGGAAAACAAAAACTACCACAAATAGCAACAATTTGGTCTCCGTATATCGCATAACGTACGTCACCATCAACGTGCCAAATCAATGAAACTGTTCAGCTTATCTGTCCACCCCTTACAGCCTTTACAAAGTTCCCAACTCCACTTGTTCGTAAATTCTGGGCACCTGAAATTTTTCTGAGTGGGGTAAGAAGTGGGTGACCGTTAAGATTCTGGAGAAATGTCCCCACCTTGAGTGCAACAATTGAAAATGCATTTGCGTCGCAATGGTTGAGCACAGCCTCTCGATTTTGTTCTACTTCCGGAGGCCATGGATGGATAAGCTAATCCTTTGCATAACACTAAATATGTCGATAAAGAAACTCAAACATAATCTTATTGAAAACTAACACCGGGTGGGCGCCATGCTCTATGCTGAAGAATGAATATATCAACATCATCAGCATCAACGGTGCAAGAATCGGTATCCGATCTGGGCCTGCCTTAATAAGGAACTGCAGACATCCTGGTTTTGCGCTGCAATCCTCAAATTCGATACCCCCAAAAGTTATCTGGCGTCCTCAGTTACGCCATCCCTCCATCTCAGGCAGGGTCTGCCTAATTTGCTTTTTCTACCGAAGATACTACCCCCTTATAGACTTTTCGGGCTGGATCTTCCTCATCCATACGGATTAAGCCGGATTTAATCCACAACCAGGCGGTCGGGGTATCGCTCATAGATTTCGTCGTTAGAATAAAGAAAAACTGTTCAAAAAAAATCGGGAAGCGTATTATCTGCTCCCCACCAAGTTATCAAGTTGGAGAGCTAACATATACCACAAAGGTTCGGTCAATATTTAACGTCTCTGCCGTACAACCAACGGGGGTCAGTTTAAAACTCCAAGATAACTTGGTACAAGTCCTGCTTAAGTGGAGAAACATGGAATCGTAGTTTTTTATGATATTGAAATGATATCCATGGTGATTATGATGCAGCCCTGCCACTAGGATTTTCAACGGGTATAAATATTGCCGGGACATTCTACCCCCTACAATGGGCGGCACGGATGAGGATTACACCAAATTTTCTTAAACGAACATTTAAGTAGTTAGGTATGGATTGGGACGAAATCCCCACAAAAGAAATTTTGACCCATTGGAAATGTTTGGAGCCGGACTTCTGCCTGCAAACCATCCGAATTCCCCATAGATTTATTATGTCAAAGGGCATTACTGTGAGCTACACGGATTCTGCTTTGTCTTCGAATCAGCTTACGCAGCAATAGTATACAGTAATATCATCGGCTCAAGCGGAGGTCTGTCTACCGCTGCTTTGTGTCAAGAGCAAGTTGAAATCATAGAAAGCTAAGGGGAATCGGACGAAGCTAGAGTTGATCGGGGCTTTACGAACCATAGAGGGCGATACGGCGGACGACACTGCGGTAAATTTTAGACATGAGACGTTCGTTGATACGTCGGTCACAATGAACGCTATTGTGGAACGCCACTTCATCAAAGTTGCGCTCATGGGTGAAGCAATTTCATAACGCAGTCTACCAATGGCCGATAAGGTTGATTCGCGATATTTAAATCGCTTAGTTGCATCGGTGCAATCTAATATCGATCACGGATATCCAAATTTTGTATGTGATGAAAACGTGTGACGTCTCCATTACCGCAAGATGCCGTTCCTTGTCTTTTAAAGTCGGCCAACTCTCAGAACCATAGAGAGCAACAGGGCGGACGACATTGCGGTAAATTTTCGATGTGAGACGTTCGTTGATACGTCGATCACAATGAATACCAATTGTGGAACGCCAATTCATCCAAGTTGCGTTAATGTATGAAGCAATTTCATAACGCAGCTCTCCATTGGCTGATAGCGTTGACCCGAGGTATTTAAATCGCTCAGTTCTGGGCAGGTCACTGCCGCTGGCACTGATTGTGCCTGTTTCATAGGGATCTGTTGTCAAAAATTCAGTTTTATTCAGATACAATATGAGACCGTTTTGCATGAGGCGATCATTCCATTCCGAACATATGAGTTAAGTGGATGGAGTTTTTTTTTGGGGTCAAGTTGTTTGGGATAGCTAAGATTAGTTTGTTTATAATAATTGTGGTTCTAGCAGGATCCGCGCGAATAATGAGGGCAGGGAATTTTTTCCGACTTGCCCCCTTTGAATTAGTGTTGATTGATGTCGATTGAGGTTGACTGATGGAAATCTTGGTTGGGTGTTGATTGGAGTTAATCGAAACATGTGTTAGAATCTTCAGAGCGAGTGAACTGGACCGATGAAGGATGTAGATTGTGTACTGTTGAGCGGCTGCGGTTACTTTGAATGACAGTGAGCTCTTCTTAGTTCTCATGGCAACCGGCGTTCTCCTTACGAATTATTTCCAGATGTTGGTAGTTGGAGATCATTTGTCAAGGATCGAACCGCTGTTCCCGGTCCTTATGGGTTGATGGTTTGTCATTAGGGTTGCTCCAAAGAGATGCGAGCCGTTCATACTGGACCGGCTCGTCATCTTCCTGAGGGCTCTCGGGAAGTGGTGGACTTGCGGCCTCAACGTAACGACCTCTTCTTCTTCCTCGGAGACGTCAGCCTCCATTTCGAAGCCATTACTGGGGGTCGTACCAGGGCTTTCGGTAGTGCTTGAACATTCGTTTTCCTCACTATCCCCAGGGGGTTGGATCTTTTCAGGGCCAGAATCCAACTCCTAGGGCAATAAGGATCTATCGTCCATATTGCGCTTCGACCTACCATTGCCGACGCGCCTTTTCACTAACACAAACCGCGACTAACAGGGTTTTCCTATTCGTACGCAGCTGGGATGACACTCCCATTTTTCAGTGACGGTAAAATATGTGTATTTATATAATGTTATATACGAAACAAGAAATATAATTCATGTTGGACCAATTTGCTTCGGCTGAGTTTAAGACTCAAGAAGAAGGTTATCACACTGCACATTTGCGTTGTAGCCATTTTTTGGAAAGTGAAGGGAAATTTTTCTTCAATTGGCCCAGTCCGGCATTGAGTGTATGCTGACCAAAAACCCTTCCTTCCAATCCTGAAACAATCAGTCCCCCTACCTTGGCCTGTCTATTTAATTTGGGCTAATTTGTTAACTAGCGCAAGGAGAATTTCGCATTCAAATTTATAGAAAATTCAAACAAGTTGACGGGACACAAATCAATGGAATCATGGTACCAACGAGAAAGGATTATTTTTCTATGTATTATAATTCCAGGTTCAATTCGATTTTATATATCTAGATTAAACATAACAGCTTTCTGCGAAACTTCGGCAATGTTTCTACCCAAGAACGAAGTGTACTACCATCACCTTGTATAATATATATATAGAGCCACCCTTTTATGAAACGGATGGAAAAACTGTTGTGGAATTCGATAACACTCTTCCTAGTTTAAGTATTTATTGATTTCGACATCCTTTTCCGCATTCAAATAGGGAGAAAAAATGTCTTTATGAAAAGTAGGTGAAATCCCAACTGCTTTATAGATTAGGCAATGAAAATATTTTTTTGAATGAGATCTCAACTAATTCCTTTCAAAATTCATAAGATTGGGGTATTCATATTTGAAAGGTTCAGATTTTGCATTGAAAATGTAATTTCAATGGAAATTCAGATTTGTCATAGCCTAGATTTCCCTAAGGTACCTTCCTTACCAATTTATGGCTACAACTGAAAAGTTTTTTTTTGTCCTCTTTTACATCTGACAAACTTATCTGATTTTCATTTAAATTCTGTTTGGAAGACTCGACAGCGTAAAAAGGCATAGACGCAGATTAAATTTCATGCTGTTTTCCATCAATCAGTCCATAAGTTTGTGAATTTCACGAGGAGAAAAATCCAGCTATATTGTGATTTATGGACATCGAAATTCCATGAAAACTTTGCGGCTGTTGACGCCATGTAAAAATCATGAAAATATTTTTCTCGTAAATTCGTTAATATTGTTAATGATACTGTCCGGAAGTACTTAAAATTTATCCGGTCAGGATTCCTGGCTCCGTTAAACAAATTATCAAAGTTTATCACTGTCCGCAACAATAATCATCAATTTCCTCCTATGACATCCTTCAGCATAATTCTTACATAATAGAGTTGTTATCATTAAAATCATGAAGCTTGAAGTTGTTACAGGACATAAATCAGATAAATGTTTTGCGGGGCGAGATACACTGGGAAAATGTGAGGAGCGAACATTATTATGATTTAGGAAGTAAGTTGTTCAGTTGTGTGAATATTCTTCTGGAGGTTGTATTGTTTTTCCAGACAACTAGCTCACGTGTGTTTAGGCATTTTGTTAGATGTTCTACATCCCCTTCAGTATAAGACAGTGAACCAGTCAATACAACCTACCGGAAGCTCGCGTTTCGGATATAGAGGTTTTTTGTTCATCTTATGTAAAAAACTTCAACGCACATTTTTCTATCCGTATATAGTTACAAATCGAACATATTCCTTCATCATTCAGTCATTCATTCATTCTTTCCCAAACTATAATACAAATTATACGTACATAGTGCAGCCATAGATGTTATCCTCACCCTAAACAAACAAACTGCCTATTTCCGAATACTGTACATATATATACACGTATGTAAATTGATCGTAGCCATATTTCCGAATTACTTCGTGCACAAAAGCATACATATATACATATATAGTACGTGTATTAAATACGGCTGGTTTAATGTACAAATATATCTTTTTTGTGCGTACACGGAGGTGGAAAATCTTAGAAAGACACATCCGCCGCCCGAACGCCGGAACTATAGCGGGCGCATGTGGGATTCACACCCACTAAAAACCACCCCCGGTCTCTCCAGCCCCAGCCCCGCGGGACCACCATTAAGGTATTACTTCGCGGGGTAGGTTTGCTCTTAGGCACTAATCCTTCTCCTATTTGCAGCTTTCCTCCTTCTTTGTTCCTTCAGAAACTCCTCCTGCATTTGGATGATTGCGGAGCCAACCGCAAGCCACTTCTCCTCGGACTCCAGCATCTCAGTAACCAAGCTCTTCGGGGTCCCGCTCTTGCCCAGTACCTGGTTTAAGCTCCTTCTCTCCATCGCAAATCGTGGGCAGTGAAACATCACATGCTCTGAATCCTCCAGTATGCCATCGCATCTGGGACTGTTCGGAGAATCATCCAACCCAAAGCAGTGCAGATACTGCCTGTAGCAACCACCGTGTCCCGTGAAGAACTGGGTAATGTGGTAGTTGGTCTCCCCATGTTTTCGCTGAAGCAACACTCAAATGTTGGGAATGAGCCTGTGCGTCCACCGACCTTTCGTAGACTCGTCCCATCTGCGTTGCCAGAGATCAAGCGACTCTGACCTTGCGGCATTTCTACGCTGTGCATGCCCCTCCATACGGCTTGCATTGTACAGGACACTCATTTCTTTGGCCAGAATGTCAACCGGGATCATGCCTGCCACCACCAATACTGCCACATCTGATGTGGTTCTAAAAGCACTGCAAACCCTCAAAGCCATCCGCCGGTAAACCGAGTTCTTCTGCTTCCGTCTCTGAGAGTTTGCAAGCGCCTCTGCCCACACAGACGACGAGTAGAGCAGGATGGAGCGCGCCACTCCGGCTAGCACCAACCTCCGGCAATGTTTCGGTCCACCAATATTTGGCAACATTTTTGCAAGTGCCGTGGTGGCACTGGCTGCCTTTTGGCATGCATACTCTAAGTGTTCCCTAAAACTCAATTTGGTGTCAATTATTACCCCCAGGTACTTAATAGTCGGCTTTGATACGACCGTATGTCCACCGACCTCCACTTTCACAGTGTTGTTTTTTCTGCGGTTCGTTATTGAGACCGCTTCCGTTTTCGCGTCCGCCAAGGTCAGCCCGGCCTTTTCTAGCCAGGACTTTACCGCTCTCACTGTTTCCGTTGCGTATACCTCAACATCTTATGGGTGTTTTGCTGCGACAACCACAGCTAGGTCATCAGCAAAGCCGACAATCGTAGTCCCCTCTGGGACGGGAAGAGCAAGCACCCCATTATACATAATATTCCACAACAGGGGACCAAGTACCGATCCCTGTGGTACCCCGGCTGTGACAATGTACTCTTTGGGGCCCTCATCCGTCCCGTACCAGAGAGTCCTCTCTGAGAGGTAGTTTTCCACCAAATTCGCTAAGTATCCGGGGACACCTATGTCAGCCAACGCCCCTTTAATTCTATTCCAGTTGGCCGAGTTGAATGCGTTTTTCATATCGAACGCCACCACGACACAGCACCCGCCAGAAATCAGTGCACCTTTTGCCAGGTTTACCAAATTTGCCTTCCCCTATTTTCGTAGTGAGGGAACAGAGCGGTAACAATCTGTTTCAGGAGGCGCGGACAGGTCACCTGGGGTGATGTCCGCAGCCTTTTCATCACCACTCTATAAGCCTCGCCCCAAGGATTTATGTCGGCATGGTCGCACAGCTGTTTGAAGCAGTTCTTTTTGCTCCTCCGAATGGCTTCCTTTAGGCGGCCACGCAATTGCTTGTGCGCCTCCTCTCGACCGTCGCCACCGGGTTTTCCCCTGAGCCTCTGGCAAAGCCTCCTTGCCCGAAAACATGCGGCTCGAAACTTGCGATTTCGTTGTTCCACCAGTAGTTGAGTTACCTACTGAGGAGCAATCGCCTGCTGGACATAGTAGCATCGCATGCTTCCGTCACCCATCGAGTGATCTGGGTGGCTTTCTCTCCAGCCGTACCATTCAGGGATATGTCGAATTTGAGCACCGCGGAAAACGTGTCCCGCTCGAAAGCTTTCACTGTCCAGCCAACCACCCGGCATTCTGGGAAAACTCTTTTTTGAGCTCGATCCGCCCTTGATCTCTATGCAGATTGCCTGGTGGTCGCTGTGAATATAGTCCTCACTGACATGCCAAGCGATTCTACTGGCTAAAGTGGTACTCACGTATGTCAGGTCCACTATAGACCCCAGGCCGCTTCCCCGAAAAGTGTACGAAGACCCAACATTCGCCAGTACCACGTCCAGCTCCACGCATGCTTCGAGGAGAACACGTCCCCTCACATTAGTTATCCGGCTGCCCCATTCAAGAGCCCACGCATTGAAATCGCCTACTATTATGATAATAATGTACAAATATATCTATCTGAATTAGGCACTACCCGCAAACTTGATTAGCACGCATATACTATCTACCTACATACACATATGTCTGGAGTAATTGATATTCATATACAAATGACTAAAAAACTAAACCCCATGTACTTCTGGGGGTTTCCTGGTAAATTTCTAAAATGTAGAAATATATTATTATTCACTTTATTTGTGCAGATATCGGAACCGGATGTGTTTTGAGGCCTAGATTTCATAGAGATGCACCACTGCAACTTTTTTCAGATTTTTCGATTAGGTAGGTTCTAAGAACGAAGTCTGTTACACTTTTTGATGATCATATATTGAGCCCTCACTCCCCTATGTTTCACCCGATATTAAATATGGAACCAGTTTCGAAAAGTACTAATCGACCCCTTTAATGACCAGATTTTATGAAAAAAAGTTTTGCACCCTTCATTCACATATATGGGGAGTCCCCCTTAAATTTAAGACAAAATGGCGCCACTTGCTGCATGTAAAGGGATCACATGCTCTTACTAATTTTCGTGACAATCGGTCTAGCCGTTTCGGAATAAATCGGGTGTGACAGACAGACAGACGATGCGCTAATAACAATAACAAAAAAAGTGAACTTATGTACGCTGATATTCTGCCCAAGGTCACAACAGACACCTCGTTAATAGAGCTAGGTGAAAGTGTGAATCGCATAAGGCGAATGCAGAAGAGTGACCTATTGCTGGAATTTAAACCAGGTGAAAACAACTCAGAAGACTTGCAGGAAAAAATCGTGTCGTCAATGGGTGAGGCAGTAGAAGTGACGAGAGTGGACGAGATTACAACGAAGGAAGAAATTTCTCAAGCCCTCCGATCCCAGCTGGGAATACAGTCGGTCCAAGAGCGAGATATTCTACGGCTAAGGAAGGCATATGGCGGCACACAAACTGCGCCCATAAGTCTAACACTTGAAGCAGCCAAAAGGGCTATTACCGCCACTAAAGTTCGGATTAGCTGGGTCTTCTGCCGACTACGAGAGCAGAACTCTGAAAAGATGTTTGGAATTTGGGCACGTAGCGAAAAAATATACTAGCGTTCACGATTGTTCCGACCTGTGTCGTAAATGCGTCGTAATTGCAAAAGTCTGTCAAGAAAATCCCAATTGTGTGTTCTGCAGGCAAGTAATCGACATTGACAGCGCCCATATCACAGGCAGCAGCACATGTCCGGTGTATAGGAAGGCGATCAACACTATGCGCAAATGAGGTTTCTACAGCTAAACCTGAACCATTGCCAAGCGACTCAGGACGATATTGGAAAACAAAATCGACGTTACTATTATCTGCGAACAGTACAAAAATCTAGATAGTGGAGTTTGGGTCGCGGATAAGAGCGGAAAAGCAGCGATATAGACATGCGGAAATCGGGCCTTAGAAGGAACCACGAAGATTCTCGAGACTGGCTTCACTAGAGCAAAAATAGGCGGAATATCTATTAACTGCTGTTATGCGCCTCCAAGCATTACGAGGGAGGTGTTCCATTCTTTAGTGGAGAGGCTAGCAGTGAATGCAAACAAGCATAGCCCTAAGACATTAACTGGCGATTTCAACGCATGGGCTGAAGAATGGGGCAGTCGAGAAACGAACGCAAGAGGACGTATATTACTTGAAGCTCTTTCTCGTCTGAATCTTGTAGTTGCTAACACTGGATGCGTGAACACTTTCCGAAAGAGAGAAAAGGGGTCCGTGATAGATGTCGATGTTTTAGCGAAAGATCTCCAGTGGTATGTCAGTAAAGAATATATATATAGCGACCACCAGGCATCATTTTTGAAATGATACATAGTACACGAATGAAATAGTCTCGGGCGAGAGCTGAAAAGTGGGCAGTTAATAAGTTTGACAAGGAAATTTTCGAAGAAGTTCTGCAGCAAAATTCAGCGCTTGAAGGAACCGTAGAAGATAAAACTTTACAGATCGGCGAAAAGTTACGGCGAGCATGTGACGCCTCCATGCCAAAGAATGTTGTATCCCAGAAGCGTGTTCCGAACTTTTGGTGGAATTCTGAAATCGAAGAATGCCCAAGACCTGCCTCAACGCCAGAAGACGCAGTCAGGGAAATAGAAACCGATCTGGATACGAGCAGTTATATGAAGAATACAAAAGCGTTCGGAAGAAGTTACATGTGGCCATAATAAAAAGTAAAAACGACTGTGTAACGAAGCTGACACGAACCCCTAGGATGGTGCCTATAAAAGTAACATCGGAAGTCAAAGGCAAACACTCCCCACCGATTTCTTGCCCTACTCTGCTTAATGAAGTAGTAACGGATTTTTCCCACAGAATGTGAATACCGCTAACCTTCCCACTGTCGAGATAGACCCCGCCGAAGTTACCCTGGTAAGTGAAAAGGAGATCCTTGAAGCTGTAGATAAAATTGTGGGAAATGAAGCACCTGGCTTGGATAGCATCCCCAATAAAGCTCTCAAGGCAGCAGTGGGAATAGCTCCAAATATGTTTGCCGAGGCGTTCACCACATGCCTTAAAGAAGGAGCATTTTCTACACAATGGAAGAAGCAGAAATTAATACTAGTCCCCAAGCTAAACAAACCTTTGGGGAAAGCTTCGTCCTACAGGCCGATTTGGCTACTAAATAATACTGGCAATCTATTCGAACAAGTAATCTATAACAGATTACTTCCAATTGATGAAAAAGATGGCGGTCTCTCCGAAAATCAGCTCTAGTAGCTAACACAGCTAAGACCACACTTGACGAGGGAAAATGTTGCGCAGTGATTACACTTGATGTGAAGAATGCCTTCAATTCCGCTAGATGAAGCAAGATACTTGAGTCCCTAATCAACTTAGGCGTAACGAAGTACCTGGTGCTTACCGTTGCCGACTTCCTAATCAACAGGATTCTGTGCTGCAAATCAGATGAAGGAATGAAATTATACCACATGACATGCGAAGTTCCACAAGGGTCCTAGGGCCACTCTTGTGGATTATTATGTATAACGGAGTACTGTTGCTAGACCTTCCTACTGGTGTGGCCTCCATTGGTTTCGCGGACGATATTGGTGAGCGGTGATTGTGAGAATGCTACCAAATATAGGTGGCCCAAAGCAAATATAGGTAGTCAGTTCGATCCTACTGTATGCAGCCCCAGTATGGGCAGATGTGCTGAAAAATATAGTAAATAAGAGAAAGATTTGAGCTGCGTATTGCATAAGTGTACTCCGAACATGTTGTGCTTACAGAACAATATCCAATGAAGCAGCTTGCATGATAGCAGGAATGGTCCTGATTGAGATTCTGGCGAAAGAAATACAACGACTTAATGATTGAACGTATCTCATCGGAGAATCTCGTGCCCGTCGGCGACAGTTCGCACAAACTGAAACTGTCGCGGAATGGGACGAGTCAGAAAAAGGCCGCTGGGCTCACAAAATCATATGGGATATCCGGAAATGGATTGAGCGACCCCACGACGGAGTAGGTTTCGACCTAACCCAATTCTTGAGCGGACACGGAGGCTATCAGGTATATCTATATCGATTTGGAGGTGATGATTCGCCATATTTTTCATTGCCCCAGATTCGAAGCCCAAAGGGCTACATTAGAAGCTACAACTGGGAGATGGAGATGGAGATTATGGTGAAAGCAAAGGGGATATGGACCGAAGTCGAAAAGGTGATTGCAGCCATCTGTAAGAAGCTTAGGCAGGAAGAAGTCTGCCGAAAGAATGAACGCGAGAGAAACACGAATATTAACACGAACGCAGAATAAGTTCTGATTCAGCCCCGCGACGTAATACCAAATGGGAGCCCCGCGGGGAGAGTGGAAGGAGAAGGAGGTGGTTTTAGTGGGTAAGAGTCCCACATAAGCGTATGGCAGGAGCCTGCGGTAGCTTTTGAAGCTTTCCACCTTCGATCGGCAAAAAAAAGACACACGGACAGACAAACATCGACTCGATTCTAATAAGGTTTTGTCTCACAAAAAAACCTTAAAAATCATAGTATTATTTGCATTTAAGTTTCTTCAGTACCAATATCGAAATTGAGGACTGAAGATGGCTACTGACCTTAAGGGAGTTGCATGTCATTGTATATGCACATTTTTATACAATCTGATTATGCAAACATACATAAATCGCCTGTGCAGTGGAATGTTATCGGAACGGATTGAATGCATTCCTGCATGAAAAGTGCACTACAAGTTGAAATAAATGCAACGATTACCATAAGGCGTTAATTTTTCCAAGCAAATAATAAAAAATGTTCATAATATGAAACATTGTAGCACTCATTATCATTTCCCTGTATTTCCAGTGAAAATATTACCATATTGCATTATTGTATCCTGTGTCAATTGCGAACAATATGAATTTCCAACTTGGTTTTCTTGGTGTTTATCTTCAGTCCCTGTGCTTCCCTTTCCAGATCCAAAGCCATTCGACCAAGGTTCATGACCCGGTGAGAGAGTAAGAACGCCTCCACGTCATCCGGACAAGGCAGCCTGCGTCACTGATAACAAAAAAAAATAATATCGATAAGAGGATGCAACTCAGGTGGACTCCGCTTTGAACCTCAAAATCCTCTGAGATTTTATCTCAGTGAAGGGCGTGATATTACCCGCCATCATATTTCGCTCTGATAATAGCTATTAGCACTCCAGATACACTCCCTGTTATCGAGAAGTTTTTCAAAATCCAAGCAGTGCAGATGCAGTAAAGATCTAAAGTCCACGCACTGTTCCAAAATAATGTGTAGGCTGTTGATTCAAAAGGATTCGAAGGGAAAATCAGCCTGGTCTCTGTCGATCAAGCTTTTATGTTTGCAACTATTATGTTTGTGATGGCAGGGAGCGGGCCACGTTACCTTGGGCATTTGAAGGAGTGCGAGCGTCTCGGGAAGTCATGGAGCGATCAGATGGACATTTCCGATAACCGCAAACGATGGCACGTAGGTGGAATTGACGCACTAGGGTGAATGGCAACCATATATATGTATATATATATATACGGGTATAAAGGCTGGATCTGGATGCAGTTACGAGGCTTTCAAATCACCATTCAGCGTATCAAATCACCGTTGTTTCAGTCGCCTTTTTACTCTTTTCCCATCAACTTCGATGTTCAAATCAATGTGGCCAAGCCAGATCCCACAGCGCGAATTACTTGGCCATACCATTGAAGGCACCTCTCTCGCAATTTTGCACGATCGGTACAATCCCATATCGATCATGTGTATCCTCAATTCGAACGTGGTCATAGAGTGCTACGCCGCTTGCCCAACTTAACCACTATCGCGATGTATCGTTCATTGTCTTTTATAGTGGGCCAACACTTGACTGCCATATTCCCGCCGGGTTAAATTCTTCAGTATTACGCACTAAAGGAGATTTCCGATATAAGCAAGAAGGATGCTTTCTGTAAGCAAATACATGCAGTTGCACAGAGGCTTCCAAAAGGTGAAATTGTGATAGTAGTGGTTGATCTGAATCATCGACTTACCGGCAAAGAGCTTCTAATCAGATCGACCATATTGCAATCAGCAGTAGATTTAAATGTGTGTAACAAATTAGGTCCAAACTGGCTTCAAAAGGGACTATCATCTGGTTGTTACTTACCTTCGCTAGCATGTCACTATTAGGTTTGCCCACGGGGGAATAAAGTGTTGACCCTCTAAATTCACTACTTCTTGCTGCCCAGATGAAAGGAACTTGGACACCAAGGACGTAGATGATCATTGACTTTAATCTATGGTAGGAATGAACTGATATAAGATGTTGAGAGCAGTGCAACAAGTGCAGGGTGGTGTATGCCATGACAAAAGGAATTCCACTAATGTGGTAAGGAAAACAAAAACTACCACAAATAGCAACAATTTGGTCTCCGTATATCGCATAACGTACGTCACCATCAACGTGCCAAATCAATGAAACTGTTCAGCTTATCTGTCCACCCCTTACAGCCTTTACAAAGTTCCCAACTCCACTTGTTCGTAAATTCTGGGCACCTGAAATTTTTCTGAGTGGGGTAAGAAGTGGGTGACCGTTAAGATTCTGGAGAAATGTCCCCACCTTGAGTGCAACAATTGAAAATGCATTTGCGTCGCAATGGTTGAGCACAGCCTCTCGATTTTGTTCTACTTCCGGAGGCCATGGATGGATAAGCTAATCCTTTGCATAACACTAAATATGTCGATAAAGAAACTCAAACATAATCTTATTGAAAACTAACACCGGGTGGGCGCCATGCTCTATGCTGAAGAATGAATATATCAACATCATCAGCATCAACGGTGCAAGAATCGGTATCCGATCTGGGCCTGCCTTAATAAGGAACTGCAGACATCCTGGTTTTGCGCTGCAATCCTCAAATTCGATACCCCCAAAAGTTATCTGGCGTCCTCAGTTACGCCATCCCTCCATCTCAGGCAGGGTCTGCCTAATTTGCTTTTTCTACCGAAGATACTACCCCCTTATAGACTTTTCGGGCTGGATCTTCCTCATCCATACGGATTAAGCCGGATTTAATCCACAACCAGGCGGTCGGGGTATCGCTCATAGATTTCGTCGTTAGAATAAAGAAAAACTGTTCAAAAAAAATCGGGAAGCGTATTATCTGCTCCCCACCAAGTTATCAAGTTGGAGAGCTAACATATACCACAAAGGTTCGGTCAATATTTAACGTCTCTGCCGTACAACCAACGGGGGTCAGTTTAAAACTCCAAGATAACTTGGTACAAGTCCTGCTTAAGTGGAGAAACATGGAATCGTAGTTTTTTATGATATTGAAATGATATCCATGGTGATTATGATGCAGCCCTGCCACTAGGATTTTCAACGGGTATAAATATTGCCGGGACATTCTACCCCCTACAATGGGCGGCACGGATGAGGATTACACCAAATTTTCTTAAACGAACATTTAAGTAGTTAGGTATGGATTGGGACGAAATCCCCACAAAAGAAATTTTGACCCATTGGAAATGTTTGGAGCCGGACTTCTGCCTGCAAACCATCCGAATTCCCCATAGATTTATTATGTCAAAGGGCATTACTGTGAGCTACACGGATTCTGCTTTGTCTTCGAATCAGCTTACGCAGCAATAGTATACAGTAATATCATCGGCTCAAGCGGAGGTCTGTCTACCGCTGCTTTGTGTCAAGAGCAAGTTGAAATCATAGAAAGCTAAGGGGAATCGGACGAAGCTAGAGTTGATCGGGGCTTTACGAACCATAGAGGGCGATACGGCGGACGACACTGCGGTAAATTTTAGACATGAGACGTTCGTTGATACGTCGGTCACAATGAACGCTATTGTGGAACGCCACTTCATCAAAGTTGCGCTCATGGGTGAAGCAATTTCATAACGCAGTCTACCAATGGCCGATAAGGTTGATTCGCGATATTTAAATCGCTTAGTTGCATCGGTGCAATCTAATATCGATCACGGATATCCAAATTTTGTATGTGATGAAAACGTGTGACGTCTCCATTACCGCAAGATGCCGTTCCTTGTCTTTTAAAGTCGGCCAACTCTCAGAACCATAGAGAGCAACAGGGCGGACGACATTGCGGTAAATTTTCGATGTGAGACGTTCGTTGATACGTCGATCACAATGAATACCAATTGTGGAACGCCAATTCATCCAAGTTGCGTTAATGTATGAAGCAATTTCATAACGCAGCTCTCCATTGGCTGATAGCGTTGACCCGAGGTATTTAAATCGCTCAGTTCTGGGCAGGTCACTGCCGCTGGCACTGATTGTGCCTGTTTCATAGGGATCTGTTGTCAAAAATTCAGTTTTATTCAGATACAATATGAGACCGTTTTGCATGAGGCGATCATTCCATTCCGAACATATGAGTTAAGTGGATGGAGTTTTTTTTTGGGGTCAAGTTGTTTGGGATAGCTAAGATTAGTTTGTTTATAATAATTGTGGTTCTAGCAGGATCCGCGCGAATAATGAGGGCAGGGAATTTTTTCCGACTTGCCCCCTTTGAATTAGTGTTGATTGATGTCGATTGAGGTTGACTGATGGAAATCTTGGTTGGGTGTTGATTGGAGTTAATCGAAACATGTGTTAGAATCTTCAGAGCGAGTGAACTGGACCGATGAAGGATGTAGATTGTGTACTGTTGAGCGGCTGCGGTTACTTTGAATGACAGTGAGCTCTTCTTAGTTCTCATGGCAACCGGCGTTCTCCTTACGAATTATTTCCAGATGTTGGTAGTTGGAGATCATTTGTCAAGGATCGAACCGCTGTTCCCGGTCCTTATGGGTTGATGGTTTGTCATTAGGGTTGCTCCAAAGAGATGCGAGCCGTTCATACTGGACCGGCTCGTCATCTTCCTGAGGGCTCTCGGGAAGTGGTGGACTTGCGGCCTCAACGTAACGACCTCTTCTTCTTCCTCGGAGACGTCAGCCTCCATTTCGAAGCCATTACTGGGGGTCGTACCAGGGCTTTCGGTAGTGCTTGAACATTCGTTTTCCTCACTATCCCCAGGGGGTTGGATCTTTTCAGGGCCAGAATCCAACTCCTAGGGCAATAAGGATCTATCGTCCATATTGCGCTTCGACCTACCATTGCCGACGCGCCTTTTCACTAACACAAACCGCGACTAACAGGGTTTTCCTATTCGTACGCAGCTGGGATGACACTCCCATTTTTCAGTGACGGTAAAATATGTGTATTTATATAATGTTATATACGAAACAAGAAATATAATTCATGTTGGACCAATTTGCTTCGGCTGAGTTTAAGACTCAAGAAGAAGGTTATCACACTGCACATTTGCGTTGTAGCCATTTTTTGGAAAGTGAAGGGAAATTTTTCTTCAATTGGCCCAGTCCGGCATTGAGTGTATGCTGACCAAAAACCCTTCCTTCCAATCCTGAAACAATCAGTCCCCCTACCTTGGCCTGTCTATTTAATTTGGGCTAATTTGTTAACTAGCGCAAGGAGAATTTCGCATTCAAATTTATAGAAAATTCAAACAAGTTGACGGGACACAAATCAATGGAATCATGGTACCAACGAGAAAGGATTATTTTTCTATGTATTATAATTCCAGGTTCAATTCGATTTTATATATCTAGATTAAACATAACAGCTTTCTGCGAAACTTCGGCAATGTTTCTACCCAAGAACGAAGTGTACTACCATCACCTTGTATAATATATATATAGAGCCACCCTTTTATGAAACGGATGGAAAAACTGTTGTGGAATTCGATAACACTCTTCCTAGTTTAAGTATTTATTGATTTCGACATCCTTTTCCGCATTCAAATAGGGAGAAAAAATGTCTTTATGAAAAGTAGGTGAAATCCCAACTGCTTTATAGATTAGGCAATGAAAATATTTTTTTGAATGAGATCTCAACTAATTCCTTTCAAAATTCATAAGATTGGGGTATTCATATTTGAAAGGTTCAGATTTTGCATTGAAAATGTAATTTCAATGGAAATTCAGATTTGTCATAGCCTAGATTTCCCTAAGGTACCTTCCTTACCAATTTATGGCTACAACTGAAAAGTTTTTTTTTGTCCTCTTTTACATCTGACAAACTTATCTGATTTTCATTTAAATTCTGTTTGGAAGACTCGACAGCGTAAAAAGGCATAGACGCAGATTAAATTTCATGCTGTTTTCCATCAATCAGTCCATAAGTTTGTGAATTTCACGAGGAGAAAAATCCAGCTATATTGTGATTTATGGACATCGAAATTCCATGAAAACTTTGCGGCTGTTGACGCCATGTAAAAATCATGAAAATATTTTTCTCGTAAATTCGTTAATATTGTTAATGATACTGTCCGGAAGTACTTAAAATTTATCCGGTCAGGATTCCTGGCTCCGTTAAACAAATTATCAAAGTTTATCACTGTCCGCAACAATAATCATCAATTTCCTCCTATGACATCCTTCAGCATAATTCTTACATAATAGAGTTGTTATCATTAAAATCATGAAGCTTGAAGTTGTTACAGGACATAAATCAGATAAATGTTTTGCGGGGCGAGATACACTGGGAAAATGTGAGGAGCGAACATTATTATGATTTAGGAAGTAAGTTGTTCAGTTGTGTGAATATTCTTCTGGAGGTTGTATTGTTTTTCCAGACAACTAGCTCACGTGTGTTTAGGCATTTTGTTAGATGTTCTACATCCCCTTCAGTATAAGACAGTGAACCAGTCAATACAACCTACCGGAAGCTCGCGTTTCGGATATAGAGGTTTTTTGTTCATCTTATGTAAAAAACTTCAACGCACATTTTTCTATCCGTATATAGTTACAAATCGAACATATTCCTTCATCATTCAGTCATTCATTCATTCTTTCCCAAACTATAATACAAATTATACGTACATAGTGCAGCCATAGATGTTATCCTCACCCTAAACAAACAAACTGCCTATTTCCGAATACTGTACATATATATACACGTATGTAAATTGATCGTAGCCATATTTCCGAATTACTTCGTGCACAAAAGCATACATATATACATATATAGTACGTGTATTAAATACGGCTGGTTTAATGTACAAATATATCTTTTTTGTGCGTACACGGAGGTGGAAAATCTTAGAAAGACACATCCGCCGCCCGAACGCCGGAACTATAGCGGGCGCATGTGGGATTCACACCCACTAAAAACCACCCCCGGTCTCTCCAGCCCCAGCCCCGCGGGACCACCATTAAGGTATTACTTCGCGGGGTAGGTTTGCTCTTAGGCACTAATCCTTCTCCTATTTGCAGCTTTCCTCCTTCTTTGTTCCTTCAGAAACTCCTCCTGCATTTGGATGATTGCGGAGCCAACCGCAAGCCACTTCTCCTCGGACTCCAGCATCTCAGTAACCAAGCTCTTCGGGGTCCCGCTCTTGCCCAGTACCTGGTTTAAGCTCCTTCTCTCCATCGCAAATCGTGGGCAGTGAAACATCACATGCTCTGAATCCTCCAGTATGCCATCGCATCTGGGACTGTTCGGAGAATCATCCAACCCAAAGCAGTGCAGATACTGCCTGTAGCAACCACCGTGTCCCGTGAAGAACTGGGTAATGTGGTAGTTGGTCTCCCCATGTTTTCGCTGAAGCAACACTCAAATGTTGGGAATGAGCCTGTGCGTCCACCGACCTTTCGTAGACTCGTCCCATCTGCGTTGCCAGAGATCAAGCGACTCTGACCTTGCGGCATTTCTACGCTGTGCATGCCCCTCCATACGGCTTGCATTGTACAGGACACTCATTTCTTTGGCCAGAATGTCAACCGGGATCATGCCTGCCACCACCAATACTGCCACATCTGATGTGGTTCTAAAAGCACTGCAAACCCTCAAAGCCATCCGCCGGTAAACCGAGTTCTTCTGCTTCCGTCTCTGAGAGTTTGCAAGCGCCTCTGCCCACACAGACGACGAGTAGAGCAGGATGGAGCGCGCCACTCCGGCTAGCACCAACCTCCGGCAATGTTTCGGTCCACCAATATTTGGCAACATTTTTGCAAGTGCCGTGGTGGCACTGGCTGCCTTTTGGCATGCATACTCTAAGTGTTCCCTAAAACTCAATTTGGTGTCAATTATTACCCCCAGGTACTTAATAGTCGGCTTTGATACGACCGTATGTCCACCGACCTCCACTTTCACAGTGTTGTTTTTTCTGCGGTTCGTTATTGAGACCGCTTCCGTTTTCGCGTCCGCCAAGGTCAGCCCGGCCTTTTCTAGCCAGGACTTTACCGCTCTCACTGTTTCCGTTGCGTATACCTCAACATCTTATGGGTGTTTTGCTGCGACAACCACAGCTAGGTCATCAGCAAAGCCGACAATCGTAGTCCCCTCTGGGACGGGAAGAGCAAGCACCCCATTATACATAATATTCCACAACAGGGGACCAAGTACCGATCCCTGTGGTACCCCGGCTGTGACAATGTACTCTTTGGGGCCCTCATCCGTCCCGTACCAGAGAGTCCTCTCTGAGAGGTAGTTTTCCACCAAATTCGCTAAGTATCCGGGGACACCTATGTCAGCCAACGCCCCTTTAATTCTATTCCAGTTGGCCGAGTTGAATGCGTTTTTCATATCGAACGCCACCACGACACAGCACCCGCCAGAAATCAGTGCACCTTTTGCCAGGTTTACCAAATTTGCCTTCCCCTATTTTCGTAGTGAGGGAACAGAGCGGTAACAATCTGTTTCAGGAGGCGCGGACAGGTCACCTGGGGTGATGTCCGCAGCCTTTTCATCACCACTCTATAAGCCTCGCCCCAAGGATTTATGTCGGCATGGTCGCACAGCTGTTTGAAGCAGTTCTTTTTGCTCCTCCGAATGGCTTCCTTTAGGCGGCCACGCAATTGCTTGTGCGCCTCCTCTCGACCGTCGCCACCGGGTTTTCCCCTGAGCCTCTGGCAAAGCCTCCTTGCCCGAAAACATGCGGCTCGAAACTTGCGATTTCGTTGTTCCACCAGTAGTTGAGTTACCTACTGAGGAGCAATCGCCTGCTGGACATAGTAGCATCGCATGCTTCCGTCACCCATCGAGTGATCTGGGTGGCTTTCTCTCCAGCCGTACCATTCAGGGATATGTCGAATTTGAGCACCGCGGAAAACGTGTCCCGCTCGAAAGCTTTCACTGTCCAGCCAACCACCCGGCATTCTGGGAAAACTCTTTTTTGAGCTCGATCCGCCCTTGATCTCTATGCAGATTGCCTGGTGGTCGCTGTGAATATAGTCCTCACTGACATGCCAAGCGATTCTACTGGCTAAAGTGGTACTCACGTATGTCAGGTCCACTATAGACCCCAGGCCGCTTCCCCGAAAAGTGTACGAAGACCCAACATTCGCCAGTACCACGTCCAGCTCCACGCATGCTTCGAGGAGAACACGTCCCCTCACATTAGTTATCCGGCTGCCCCATTCAAGAGCCCACGCATTGAAATCGCCTACTATTATGATAATAATGTACAAATATATCTATCTGAATTAGGCACTACCCGCAAACTTGATTAGCACGCATATACTATCTACCTACATACACATATGTCTGGAGTAATTGATATTCATATACAAATGACTAAAAAACTAAACCCCATGTACTTCTGGGGGTTTCCTGGTAAATTTCTAAAATGTAGAAATATATTATTATTCACTTTATTTGTGCAGATATCGGAACCGGATGTGTTTTGAGGCCTAGATTTCATAGAGATGCACCACTGCAACTTTTTTCAGATTTTTCGATTAGGTAGGTTCTAAGAACGAAGTCTGTTACACTTTTTGATGATCATATATTGAGCCCTCACTCCCCTATGTTTCACCCGATATTAAATATGGAACCAGTTTCGAAAAGTACTAATCGACCCCTTTAATGACCAGATTTTATGAAAAAAAGTTTTGCACCCTTCATTCACATATATGGGGAGTCCCCCTTAAATTTAAGACAAAATGGCGCCACTTGCTGCATGTAAAGGGATCACATGCTCTTACTAATTTTCGTGACAATCGGTCTAGCCGTTTCGGAATAAATCGGGTGTGACAGACAGACAGACGATGCGCTAATAACAATAACAAAAAAAGTGAACTTATGTACGCTGATATTCTGCCCAAGGTCACAACAGACACCTCGTTAATAGAGCTAGGTGAAAGTGTGAATCGCATAAGGCGAATGCAGAAGAGTGACCTATTGCTGGAATTTAAACCAGGTGAAAACAACTCAGAAGACTTGCAGGAAAAAATCGTGTCGTCAATGGGTGAGGCAGTAGAAGTGACGAGAGTGGACGAGATTACAACGAAGGAAGAAATTTCTCAAGCCCTCCGATCCCAGCTGGGAATACAGTCGGTCCAAGAGCGAGATATTCTACGGCTAAGGAAGGCATATGGCGGCACACAAACTGCGCCCATAAGTCTAACACTTGAAGCAGCCAAAAGGGCTATTACCGCCACTAAAGTTCGGATTAGCTGGGTCTTCTGCCGACTACGAGAGCAGAACTCTGAAAAGATGTTTGGAATTTGGGCACGTAGCGAAAAAATATACTAGCGTTCACGATTGTTCCGACCTGTGTCGTAAATGCGTCGTAATTGCAAAAGTCTGTCAAGAAAATCCCAATTGTGTGTTCTGCAGGCAAGTAATCGACATTGACAGCGCCCATATCACAGGCAGCAGCACATGTCCGGTGTATAGGAAGGCGATCAACACTATGCGCAAATGAGGTTTCTACAGCTAAACCTGAACCATTGCCAAGCGACTCAGGACGATATTGGAAAACAAAATCGACGTTACTATTATCTGCGAACAGTACAAAAATCTAGATAGTGGAGTTTGGGTCGCGGATAAGAGCGGAAAAGCAGCGATATAGACATGCGGAAATCGGGCCTTAGAAGGAACCACGAAGATTCTCGAGACTGGCTTCACTAGAGCAAAAATAGGCGGAATATCTATTAACTGCTGTTATGCGCCTCCAAGCATTACGAGGGAGGTGTTCCATTCTTTAGTGGAGAGGCTAGCAGTGAATGCAAACAAGCATAGCCCTAAGACATTAACTGGCGATTTCAACGCATGGGCTGAAGAATGGGGCAGTCGAGAAACGAACGCAAGAGGACGTATATTACTTGAAGCTCTTTCTCGTCTGAATCTTGTAGTTGCTAACACTGGATGCGTGAACACTTTCCGAAAGAGAGAAAAGGGGTCCGTGATAGATGTCGATGTTTTAGCGAAAGATCTCCAGTGGTATGTCAGTAAAGAATATATATATAGCGACCACCAGGCATCATTTTTGAAATGATACATAGTACACGAATGAAATAGTCTCGGGCGAGAGCTGAAAAGTGGGCAGTTAATAAGTTTGACAAGGAAATTTTCGAAGAAGTTCTGCAGCAAAATTCAGCGCTTGAAGGAACCGTAGAAGATAAAACTTTACAGATCGGCGAAAAGTTACGGCGAGCATGTGACGCCTCCATGCCAAAGAATGTTGTATCCCAGAAGCGTGTTCCGAACTTTTGGTGGAATTCTGAAATCGAAGAATGCCCAAGACCTGCCTCAACGCCAGAAGACGCAGTCAGGGAAATAGAAACCGATCTGGATACGAGCAGTTATATGAAGAATACAAAAGCGTTCGGAAGAAGTTACATGTGGCCATAATAAAAAGTAAAAACGACTGTGTAACGAAGCTGACACGAACCCCTAGGATGGTGCCTATAAAAGTAACATCGGAAGTCAAAGGCAAACACTCCCCACCGATTTCTTGCCCTACTCTGCTTAATGAAGTAGTAACGGATTTTTCCCACAGAATGTGAATACCGCTAACCTTCCCACTGTCGAGATAGACCCCGCCGAAGTTACCCTGGTAAGTGAAAAGGAGATCCTTGAAGCTGTAGATAAAATTGTGGGAAATGAAGCACCTGGCTTGGATAGCATCCCCAATAAAGCTCTCAAGGCAGCAGTGGGAATAGCTCCAAATATGTTTGCCGAGGCGTTCACCACATGCCTTAAAGAAGGAGCATTTTCTACACAATGGAAGAAGCAGAAATTAATACTAGTCCCCAAGCTAAACAAACCTTTGGGGAAAGCTTCGTCCTACAGGCCGATTTGGCTACTAAATAATACTGGCAATCTATTCGAACAAGTAATCTATAACAGATTACTTCCAATTGATGAAAAAGATGGCGGTCTCTCCGAAAATCAGCTCTAGTAGCTAACACAGCTAAGACCACACTTGACGAGGGAAAATGTTGCGCAGTGATTACACTTGATGTGAAGAATGCCTTCAATTCCGCTAGATGAAGCAAGATACTTGAGTCCCTAATCAACTTAGGCGTAACGAAGTACCTGGTGCTTACCGTTGCCGACTTCCTAATCAACAGGATTCTGTGCTGCAAATCAGATGAAGGAATGAAATTATACCACATGACATGCGAAGTTCCACAAGGGTCCTAGGGCCACTCTTGTGGATTATTATGTATAACGGAGTACTGTTGCTAGACCTTCCTACTGGTGTGGCCTCCATTGGTTTCGCGGACGATATTGGTGAGCGGTGATTGTGAGAATGCTACCAAATATAGGTGGCCCAAAGCAAATATAGGTAGTCAGTTCGATCCTACTGTATGCAGCCCCAGTATGGGCAGATGTGCTGAAAAATATAGTAAATAAGAGAAAGATTTGAGCTGCGTATTGCATAAGTGTACTCCGAACATGTTGTGCTTACAGAACAATATCCAATGAAGCAGCTTGCATGATAGCAGGAATGGTCCTGATTGAGATTCTGGCGAAAGAAATACAACGACTTAATGATTGAACGTATCTCATCGGAGAATCTCGTGCCCGTCGGCGACAGTTCGCACAAACTGAAACTGTCGCGGAATGGGACGAGTCAGAAAAAGGCCGCTGGGCTCACAAAATCATATGGGATATCCGGAAATGGATTGAGCGACCCCACGACGGAGTAGGTTTCGACCTAACCCAATTCTTGAGCGGACACGGAGGCTATCAGGTATATCTATATCGATTTGGAGGTGATGATTCGCCATATTTTTCATTGCCCCAGATTCGAAGCCCAAAGGGCTACATTAGAAGCTACAACTGGGAGATGGAGATGGAGATTATGGTGAAAGCAAAGGGGATATGGACCGAAGTCGAAAAGGTGATTGCAGCCATCTGTAAGAAGCTTAGGCAGGAAGAAGTCTGCCGAAAGAATGAACGCGAGAGAAACACGAATATTAACACGAACGCAGAATAAGTTCTGATTCAGCCCCGCGACGTAATACCAAATGGGAGCCCCGCGGGGAGAGTGGAAGGAGAAGGAGGTGGTTTTAGTGGGTAAGAGTCCCACATAAGCGTATGGCAGGAGCCTGCGGTAGCTTTTGAAGCTTTCCACCTTCGATCGGCAAAAAAAAGACACACGGACAGACAAACATCGACTCGATTCTAATAAGGTTTTGTCTCACAAAAAAACCTTAAAAATCATAGTATTATTTGCATTTAAGTTTCTTCAGTACCAATATCGAAATTGAGGACTGAAGATGGCTACTGACCTTAAGGGAGTTGCATGTCATTGTATATGCACATTTTTATACAATCTGATTATGCAAACATACATAAATCGCCTGTGCAGTGGAATGTTATCGGAACGGATTGAATGCATTCCTGCATGAAAAGTGCACTACAAGTTGAAATAAATGCAACGATTACCATAAGGCGTTAATTTTTCCAAGCAAATAATAAAAAATGTTCATAATATGAAACATTGTAGCACTCATTATCATTTCCCTGTATTTCCAGTGAAAATATTACCATATTGCATTATTGTATCCTGTGTCAATTGCGAACAATATGAATTTCCATTTGGTAATCAATTCGGAAGGACATACTGCAGAGCAAACAATTTTATGGGTCAATGAATAATGATTTATTGAAGTAGCTTATGGAATGTACCATAAAATTGGATTGCCTCAGAAATCCTGAATTATTCATATTCTATTGGTTGGAGTTCATGACGGAATAATTAATGGTTACACAATACTAAGCCGACTCAATCATACAGGTATCTCATCAGACACTTGCATGCTAAGAAATCTCAGATTTAATAGTCAAACCTAATTCTTCCGCGGAAATTTTTATGCCACTCGACTACCATTTATTAATTTAAGAATTTCATACCAAAATTGAATACCCTTGAGAACCAAATTCGACTCCTTTTAAGGCTCTCCAACTTCAATAAAGTCGCTGGTAATTATGTCCAGCAAGGAGTATCCTGTCAGTGTCGAGACCGCATGGACATCTGAAAATTCGAATCCTTTCCGGTCTACCGTCCGCAACACCCGCGACCCCACCCAGTTTTCCTCCTTAGTCAAGTACTTCATTGGTAACCTGGCACCAATGTAGAACTCAGTCCTGGTGGCATTTCTATCCTTTTTCACCTAGAAAAAATTAAATGCTTTCATCTCCCCTCTCTTTAGTTTATAACAAAAGCTTCGAAGATTGTCATCCTCCTAGTCTGTAGGAAAGCACGTTTGTTGTTCCTATATGCAGATTTGGCGAACACAATCTCCCCAAGAATGACGGTCCTATTTACTTCCTTTCTTCCTATTCCAATATCCTCGATTGTGTGCTTACTTGACCCCGTTATAGTTAAAGAGTGAGAAGGTTTTTTGAATCGTCGACCAATGACTATAGAAATTATAAGCTCGAGATTTGACTTAGGCTGTTATGATTCAAGTACTTGGACTATGGCGGAAAGACCATCCGAACTGGCCGAAGCCGACCAAAAGAGTAGAGCTATTCCACAAACCTAAAAAGATAGTAAAATTGGGCATGAAAAACCACTCACAAATATGAAGTTCTACTGAATTACCTATGATAGCCATTCGCGCCCTCACACTAAATGCCTCGTTTTCCATTCGAATATACCAATCAACGTCCTTCTCCCGAAAGTAAGGAAAAAACTACTCTTCAGTTCCTTATGAGATTCGAAAAGCGAACATCTCCAACTCCATGTACGACATCAGCGAGAAAGAGCGAAATATCGGGTACGGCCAGGGATAGAACCTCGCCATAATCTTCCTTTTCCAACCTTACACACATTCTCCCTGGCTACTTGACAGAGAAGTTGTTTTTGTTTGGATTCAAAAAGCTAATCAAACTATACCACCGATGGACCCCACATTGCGCGCACTTGCAATAACTTTATGGAGATGTTGATGACCGTAAATTCGTCACAGTCGGCCAAGAAAGAGCAGAGCTTGACCAGAAAAGCGAAAGAGATGGGGAAAACAATCGTGAAGATCCACCGGCAAATACTGAAGGTATATTGAAGTGCTTTCATATCTCAGTACTAGCTAGTTAAGTCCTTGAGTGTTTTAAGTAGGTACCTGTACCTAATCCTACGGTCTTCTTAAGACACGGATTGATTTTGTGACCACAATCAGAGCCCCGTTGAGACAAGCAACAACGGTTCCAGTCTATACCAAGTGCATGGCTTAGCGTTCATACTGGTGAATGCAAGACATGCCTAAATCTCTACCGAACTAAGGAGTACGGCACCCATGTTGAAACACAACACCACGCCGAGGCCCGAAGCATAACTACAACCCCCATGAAACTCCCATTAGGAGCCCTGCCGCAAACAACCGAGCTGTACTCACATACAACGGGAGTTCACCCGAAGTATGAGAGTCCAGGAGCTATCCCGGTTCCCATGGTACCAGTATACCCCTGGTAAGGTTTCGTGGCCAATTACCACTTCAGATGAGTCCCCGTACAGACTCGGGTCTGATCGTTCTGATTAGGCCTTTGGAGCATTCGCCTACTGCATCACGGCCAGCAAACCAAAGTGAGTACAGCGTCTCCCGGTGCCACCACTATGGAGGTTCTCCTCGGCCACTTGGTTTTAGTTTGGCCGACAGGGTCTTCCTCACCGCCACCTCTGAGCACCTGTACTAGCTAGTGTCGGAAATGTGGGGAGTCATTCGTGATGCTGATGCAACTGCGTGAAGCACGATCCTCTTTACGGCCCCCAATTATTAGCCTATGCTGACGATATTGACTCTACAGCCAGAGCTGTACCAGCTATCATTATCTAGATCGAACAGATGGTGATAAGTACTTAATCTTGAGCTACATATTAATGGAAGCAAGATGAAGTTCATTATGTCAATATCAGCATCAAAAACCAAAGCAGAAATGCGAGAAATGTTTTGGCCTCCCACATGTGGATGGACGATTCCGTAGCCTATAGAACGACGAAATCTATGAGCGATACCAGAATTGTCTGACTGTGGATAAAATCCGGGTTGATAGGTTGCATTGGGCGAGAAATCTACAAGAGCAATATCGATGTCAGCTTTTGAAATCATTTAAAGATCTCTCTTGTGCAACTGGACACATTTTTATTAAGGTTTTGTATAAAACAAAACCTTATTAAAATCGGTTCACTGTCTGTCTACCTGTAGCCATTGATAGCTATTGATACCAAATTTGGTGAAAAGGTAGGAACTGTGAACGCTCCCGCATACAGTGAGTTACAAAACTCTACTACGTCGATTTTAAGGAGGAGCCCCATAGATGCAAAAGGGGGGTGTAATTTTGTTTTTTAATCAAATATAGTCATGTGAGTTACCAAATGAAAGGTCTCAGTTAGTACTTTCCGAGGCCTAGTTTTGACATTTGTCGGAAAGGTGAGGAGTGCGGGAGGAGTTGGAAAAAAATAACAGGCTGCCACTATATGGAGCTCCTCCATGCAAATATCTGTTCAAATGAAGTTGATAATATTATATTACTATAATTTTTAGTAATTGGTTGCCCCCCCCCACCTTTAGGTTCACTCTAGAACCAAGTTTGGTGGAAATCGCACTATTACTAACAAAGTTATAAAAGGTCAAAATGGTCGCTTCTTTGCAAATTCAACACTGAATGTGGATATTCTCACATAATATATGCGTATATTACATGCTACGTAATAATGGACACTCAATTGTCTTTATAAAGAAAATACACAAAACCTTTCACAGCTGAAGCATTCAATTTCCGGTTTCCCGGTTTGGTGTAGTTCCACAAGGAGGGGGGACACCAAATTCCGGAAAACATATCACTGGATCCAGAGAAATTACCGTTTAAAACCTCAACCAAATGCTGATATTCTCGAGATGTATTGTCTTAAGAGCACTTTTCTGGCGACATGCCTCACGTAACCAAGTAACCGCATTATTCCTATCGCTGGACGCAAATTGTTTCGATAAGTCATGGTTTTAAACTTATACTTGACATATGATTCGAACATCGCGGAAATCTGGGTCCCTATCTCTGACAGAGGTACAATTTCGAAAAAAGTTCGAATCGTGTACTATTCGGATTTAGATTATGCTTCTTTGTGATATTTAACAGTAACCTTTCTTCTGTTACTACCTGCAAAATTCCCCTTGATCGCTCAGCTATAAACGCTGCAGTAGGCTTGGCACATGCACTGGATAGCAATATGTAATATATCTGATTTGACGTTTTGAAATTTTTGGGATTAAGGGATCCACATCTAGTTGATGTCGGACCGGGCCAAATAGAAAGCAACTTACTCCCACTTTGTTCGGCATATGGTCCCTCTTTTTTTTGGCTTGACATCTAAATGTTCAAAATCAAAAACGAACACCGCTTTCATCCAGGGCAGAAGCAGCTTATCAAACGTTACCTCACCTGTATCTTGGAAGTACCATGACAGAAACGGCTCGCAGATGTTAATGATCATTTTTGTACATTGCGAATTATAACCAGCATAAATTCGCTATAGTTCGACCAACGCCTGGCCGTAGCTAGGCAGTTTGTTTAAGGATTGAGGAATCTTCGTCTCTGATTTTGAACATTTGCATGCTAAAGCCAAGACGAACGTGTGGGAGGAATTTGCTCTCCATTTGATCCGGTCCGTCATCAAGTGAGTCTGGACTTAGGATTCTTTAATTTTCAAAGAAAATATCTAGCTCCAGCCAGGCTTTGTCCGAAATATCACGGATTTACGCTGGATATAATTCGCAATCAAGTTGTTTTTCGAATGTATAAAAATGATCATTAAGATCAGCAAGCTACTTCTGTCACACTGCTCCCAGGATGGAGGGGAGGCAGGGTCTGATGAACCACCTCTGCCTTGTACGAAACCGTAAGCCGTTTTGCATTGCCGAAACTATCCAATGACCAATGCCTTCTTTGTTTTATTACATTCCCTTACCTTTCGCAGTTAAAATGGTAAGTATTTAAACTTGAGTCTCACCAAATTGACTAGTCATGTCTCTTTGGCACTTCAATAATGAGGCTCGGAAATACCTACTTTAGATTAAGAAGTTGCAAGTTCAATCAGGAATATATATTTCCCACTTGCCCCTGACCTTACGTTCGTTACGAGATCCTGCTGCGCCGACGTGGAGAGCAAAAGAATCTCATTAGTGTGAATTACTGAAGTCTTCTGCAATTTTTCCAATTTTTTGATTGTTGCAACCCCATATTGATCGCAAATATCTTCATTTCGGATGTAATCAAGGCTTGTTGTGTCATTAGTCCAATGCAACACCTTTGTCTCCAATACCGCAAGACGCCATTCATTGTTTTTTATAGTCGGCCAGCACTCAGAACCATAGAAGGCAAATAGGCGGACGACACTGTGGTAAATTTTGGATTTGAGGCATTCATTGATACGTCGATCACAAGGAACACCAGTTCTGTAACGCCACTTCATTTAAGTTTCGCTAATGCGTTAAACAATGCATAACGCAGTTCGCCATTGACTGATAGCATTGACCCGAGATGTTTAAATCATTCAGTTCTGGCCAAGCCACTGCCACTAACAGTCTGAAACTGTGTGGCATGAGGCGATCATTCGATTTTTGGACAGGCTCCTCGAGATCATTTTTGCTTTTACACGCCAGGTAAAAAACCGTCCACATAGAGCAGTGTATTGGGTGCTGGCCGTTGGATGTCCCGTGGGACAGTGTCCATAACAAGTACAAAGAGGAGTTGTGAGAGGGCGCTTCCTCGATGAACACCGACAGAGACACGAAGCACCCGTCACATTTCGAACTTTACTTTTTGGATCGTCGTGGAACAATTGAACCCAGCGCACGAATGTTGTCGTATAGCATATTAGATGACTTCGTGTGGCATACGATCAAACACTTTCTCTAGATCCTGAAAAGCAATGTGAAGATTCCGACGTTCTCATGGTGTTTCGCCATGAGTTAACCCGCAACGTGTATTGCGTCAGTAGTTCCATAGTTTCTGACAGACCCATCTTTGAACGATTTCGCGAATACGGTGGTCAACAGTACGTTCAAAAACATTCATGGTATGGGACGGCAAGTGAATCGGCCGGTAATTTAAATAGTCTGCTTGACTATCTTTCGCTTCCATATTGGAACTGTGGTACTTCCTTGCCAGTCAGATGTTCTACCTCCCTGAGTAGCCCGATTGAAAAATTCACTGAGTAACAGTGTAGGGTCTCAGCTCTTCGCTTTTGAGAGCTCAGATTCGATGCCGTCAGGTCCTGTGGCTTTCCCCAATTTCATTCGTTTTATTGCTTCCTCGACGGTAGCCTGTCAGGTGGAAATGGTTCAAATGTTGGCAATGCTTGTGGAAGTAGAGGATGAACAAATTCATCAATTGAAATCTGCTCGAAATATTCTCGCCAGCTATCCGCCGCGGCTCGTCGATCGGTAGACCATGTTCCGCTCTTGTCATTAACGCAACAGAAGTATTTGATATCGTGTCTGCGTTGGCGTTGGCTTTGGACAAGTCTTTCGCCATCCCAAGTGTCGTGATGGTTTTCTTTGCTTCGCGGTTAGCATTGTTCTAAATTTATCAATTGGGTAGCGTTTTATGGTTGAGAAATTTGTGGTAGAGGCGAGGCTTCTCACCTACCTTCATTTCAACATCGTCATTCCAAAGCCAAGTATTTCGTTGACGAACAGCTTACCTGGTCGCTTTGTGGATCATGTTTTTAACTTGGTTCAACGATCCTTCCATATTCGTAACGGTCGGTAATCGCTTAAGTGAGATAATTTCTTCTTTTTTCTCACGAAATCACCACCATTTAATACGCTGTCTTGTCGATGCCTTTATTTGCAAGATGGCGAACAACGGCCGATGTTGAGGTGCCATGGTCTCATTGGAGACGGCTTTGCAGTCAATGGCGGTGGTAAAATGTCGGCATCTTATGAGAATATAGTGAATATTATTATTGCTTCCACCACAAAATGTAGGAAGATGAGACAATCGTTTGCTGAATCATGTATTCACAAGTAAAAGGTGAAGGGTGCTCGCAAAATCGACTATACACTCGCCACCCTCATTGTGCGTTCCAAACCCTTTCCTCTAATGGCAACTGTTCCCGCGTGCTTTTTCACCCACATGGCCATAAAGTTCCCCACAATGAAGATATAGCATCAGCATGGAGTGTGTGGGCTACCAAAATAGGGAAGTTTGTAACCATTTTCACCGTTCGCATTCTATGTCGGAGCTTTTGGCATCAAATTACCGGGTTTCTTGTAGAGCGTAGATATTAATACGCCTTTTCTGAAGGGCTCTTTCGAGTTCCTTGGTCTTTCCGTATTGTATTTGGTCGGAGGTGGTACATTTCTCAACAGGACCGGGGTCCGCCCTGCCGAGTCGACTGCGGTGAACGCCTTATCATTTTTCTGAGGCTTCTGACTCAACTCGATCATTTTGTTCTTAACGACATTGGATGCATTTGCTTCGTCTGCCTGTCGCTGGACATATTTCGAAAAAATTTATTTCCTCAACGTACGTACTCCCAATCCTGCCCTGTTGTGCTTAAACTTCTCCATTCACAAGCATTGAAAAAACGTTCCCCACTCAATTAAGGATAATAGAGAATTTAGTTGCAGAATCGCTTTTATTAAAGCATAGCCTAGGAGCAAACGTACCATGGAAACCAAATTAACCTCCTTATTTAGTTTCAACTTTCAACAAATACCACCCCCATTAAATCATTCAACTCATTCTTGAACTTAACTCCGCATAAAAGGATTCATTACAGCAACCCAGAATTGCCTCTATACCTTGGCAAATGATACCACCGAAATTTGAATTTTATGGGTTTGTTGCCACATTCCTTGGGAACCGTTTGTTATCATGTGGGTGTGTGGAACTGCATTGTGCCACTTTATTTCTTCACCCTCGCTCCGTTAACGTTCATTCCAAACATCCGAGCAGCAATAATTACTTTACACTTCCCTTGAGAATTTGCTAAATATTCGGAATTAGAGACGAAACAGAATCTCCACCCTGGGGCCTTATGGGTGCATTATTTATGACTTGAGCCATGCGCTTCTTAGGAACTTTCTGGGAATTCTGTGAAGTTGCTTCCTAAGGCGAGAACCTTGAGTAGTAAATGCTTATGTTGACATAGCTTACGCTGCTTGAACTGTTTGTAAACTAAACTAATTGCTTTCCGGAATACGGAGTAGAATTAATGTAAGTGCATTGGGTGCAGAAGGTGAATGAGCCAATTTTAGTTTTCGCGTGAACTGCAAGTTTGGAGTTGGCGAAATTTGTGCGATGCAAGCTATCAGCAGTAAATAGCAATGTAAATAATACAATACAATAGAAAATGCCCCAATAAACGGTATTCGAAACGTTTGGGCATATGCCTATACGGAAACGATGAGGAATATACTCACTCGAAAGTGTCCGCCAAGACTAAAAGCTAATGAAGAAAAGCCATAAATATGACCTGAAGAAAAACGCTTTCTTGATTATTTTTCCCGAAGTCTAATTGTCAAAGTAAAGTTTACTCAATACGCATAATTGTTGAACAAATTCATGGAAACATTGAAAAGATATGCAGAAAAAAGAGGACTCTCCCCTTTCTCTTTAGAAAGGTATCTGGCTGCTGTAATTCGCGGCTAGATGGCGCCACAAAGGATCAATTTCTACACCATTCACATCGCCTTGAAAATTGGGGTAAATTTTTTCCCCACCCTCTTTTATACAGTTTATGTAAGGGAGGGGCGGTTGCCCTTTAAATACTAATTTAAGCTCATGACGGTCACCCTCCTTAAAAAGTTATGACCCTGGGTTTTTGCTACGCGAGTATGGAGCACGCAAGACGAAGAGGAGGTTCCTAACTTCGTTAAAAAACTGAGACAGCGCTCCCGCCTAAATGGGGATTACTTTCATGTCAAAACGGTAGGGTTTAACTTTCAACCCCATGCCCCCACGCGGGGGAAGGAAAAAGAAGGTCTTCCCTTTTCAACATTGCCGAAGAATTGGTAAAAGATTAAGACGTCCCGTTACCAATACCACCGAAACCAATAACCTCACCTACATGGATGCAGAAATTCCCGCTGCGCATCGTGACGATGATTGCCCTACTAATAAGCCTATTAAATTTACGAAAAAAAAAACGCTTTTCAAGGCACCTTCACTTTTTAAAATGAAGCGGGGGTAGAAAAGAGGAACTTTCTCATTCCTTCTCTCTTTACCTCCTCTTCTACTGATGAGGTTGGCAAATCAAAGTTTAGCATGATGAAACCAAAATATTCCCCATTTGCAACGCCTTAACTTTCAACCCCAACGAGTTTTTCATCGGGATTAAAAAGAACACCTTCTTCCCCTCTCCTTCCATATGTGCTTTTAAATTTCAGTATCATGTCCGGATAGCTGAGTGGTTAGAGCGCAAGGCTGTCGTACGGAAGGTCGCGGTTCAAATCTCACTGGTGGCAGTGGAATTTGTATCGTGATTTGACGTCGGACATCAGTCGACTCAGCTGTGAATGAGTACCTGAGTCAAATCAGGGTAATAATCTCGGGCGAGCGCAATGCTGACCACATTGCCTCCTAGTGTACCGTTACGGTCTTGAATGAAGTGCTCTAACACACTTCAAGGCCCTGATCCAACATGGATTGTTGCGCCAACGATTATTATTTCCGAGTTATCACAATCTCCGCAGATGCCGGATTTTACCTAATACTAGCACTATGTGCCAAGCATTTAGGCTCGGACGATCCTACCTACTTAAAAACTAAAGGGGCACTGATGGTGGTGGCCGGTGGTAGGTCAGTGGGAGAATCCGTCCAGTACTCCCCGCAACATCGAGCACGTATGCAGAATGATGTACTTCTGCATGGTTTGAACCAGACTGTGCGAAAGTCCCAGGACATCAAGGGAAGCCGTGAGGGATTTAGGTACAATACCTGTAGCTGACAATATTATGGGAACTACAACCACCCGCTCGAGACGCCAAATTTCTTTGATTTCCCGAGCCAATGGCTCATAGTTCACCTTCTTCTCCACGTATTTCCGTTCAATGTTGCTATTATGGGGGATAGCAACATCAATAATATACGCGGAGCGACCTGTCTTGTCAACTAACAGTACGTCAGGCTTGTTGTGTGCGGTATGGCGATCAGTCAGAACTTGCCGGTCCCAATACATGCTGTAAGCAGAACTATCAAGTACTGCTTGCGGCTCATATCGGTAAACCGGACATGTCCCCGTGATCAGCCCATGCTTGTATGCAAGGTTTTGATGGATAACCCTACATACAGCATTATGCCTGGTGATGTACTGCACCGGTGCCATAACAGTACAGCCAGAAATGAGATGGTCCAACGTCTCTAACGCCGAACCACACATTCTGCACTGGTCGTTCTCCACCCGTTCTTTCATGATGAGCTTTTTATAAGCTCGGGTGGCGACCACGCCATCCTGAATGGCACACATGAACCCCTCCGTCTCAGCAAAGAGCTCCCCAGCACACAGCCATCTGTTCGACAGATGCAAATCGACAAATGGCTGCCAAAGACAATTCACGTGTTTACCGTGCATTGCCTTCGACTTCCATTCCTCGATCCGCTCTTGGTCCGACTTCACCCCACTCAGAGGATTGAAAGATCGATCCTTCAAGTTAAGTGGAGTCAGTCCACAGTCTGCCTTACAGACAGCCGCATGCAAGGGACTCGCCTGCTCTTTACTGTAAAAATAAGCGCGCAGCGAGTCGACTTGGCGATGATGTTGTGCCGCCACGTCAACCACGCCCCTACCTCCGATGTCACGAGGCAGGTTCATCCGCTCCACGGCAGACTTTGGGTGATGCATTCGGAATTTGGACATAGTTGTCCGTATCCGCCGCTGGACGTTTTCCAGGTCGGTCTTCGTCCACGGCAATATTCCGAATGCATAAGCCAGTGAAGGGATAGCGAATATATTCAACGCGCTTATTTTATTCTTCCCCGAGAGATGCGATTTCAGCACCAGCATTACACGTCGCAGGAATTCGGACAGCAGAGCTTCCTTCAGATCACCAACTCGAGCATGGGTTCCTTGCAGAATTCCTAGGTACTTGTAGAAGTCTGTCTCGGTCATAGCTTCGATGTGGAGGTCACCAATGCTATGTCCGGCATGCGGCTCGTGATGACCTTTGCGGATGGCTTGGATTCGACATTTGTCTAATCCAAACTCCATCCGAATATCACGGCTGAACATGTCTATTATTCTCAACAGACTTCTAAGATGGTTGTCAGTACCAGCATACAGCTTGATGTCATCTAGGTACATCAAGTGTGTCAGTTCGCACTTAGCACGTAGGCCATATTTTATTGCAAAACCATGCCCTCTAGCATCATTCAGTAGCCATGAAAGGGGGTTCAGTGCCATACAAAACCAAAGAGGACTCAATGAATCCCCCTGGAAGATGCCCCTCCGAATACGGATGGGCTCTGAGGTATTAGCACCCTCAGATGTACGGACTGACAAGGTGGTATGCCACCCTTCCATGACTGTCGCCAAAAACTTTATTAGTTTCGGATCAATGCGATACAGATGTAGGATGTCGATTAGCCAGGTATGCGGAACGCTATCAAAAGCCTTGGCATAATCGATATAGTAACTGAAGAGGTTTCTTTGGCCTCTAGTTGCTTGTCCTACAACTACCGAGTCGATAATGAGTTGCTCTTTGCAACCCCTTGACCCAACTCGGCAGCCCTTCTGCTCCTCGGACAGAATGTTGTTGGTCTCGAGGTGCGCATTGATCCTTCCACTAATAATGGACGTGATGAATTTGTAGAGGGTTGGTAAGCAAGTGATCGGTCTTGTGTCTGCGGGGTCCTGCACCGTGTCCTTCTTAGGGATAAGGTAGGTAATCCCCGCAGTGAGGAAAGGTGGAAATTCCTCCGGCCGACTCATGACCTCATTTATACTGCGTGCCAACCGACTGTGTACGCTGGTAAATTTCTTATACCAGAAATTCTGCACCCGATCCAGACCTGGGCCCCTCCAGTTCTTCGAGCTGTTTATGGCTCCTCGAACTTCCTCTTCGGTAACATCCGCGAAATTCATGCCAGGTGTATTGACATGGCGGGTGCCTTCGGCGGTGATCCACTCAGCATGCTCAGCATGCTGGGCAGGTAACCCCCAAAGTCCACCCCAATACTCTTTCGCTTCCGTCACCGAGAACTGTATTGTCTGGGCGCTCTGTTGGGATTCGTTGAGAGATCTGAAAAAGCTCCGCTGATTCCTCGCGTATGTTGCATTCTGGATACGTCTGGAATAACTTTCGCCATACCGTCGTAACCGACTGCATATGACGGAAAGTTTCTGTTTTAGTGTGTCCAGAATTTCAACAACGGGTGTCTCACAGGGGATGGCATAGTTCCGGTAAACCCTCTGCACTTTGTTTCTCACCCGTCGGCTGGCATTGCCAGTGCTGATCTGAATCAGTCTAGCAATGTCCTGCCTTAGTGAGTCCCGCCGACGCTCCAGACGAATTTTCCATGGTGGATCTCTTTTGTCACTCAAACCAATAACACGAAAGCGAATCTTCTGACCGTGCAATCTGATAGCCGCAACTGCACCGCAATACACAAGAGATTGTAGTTGCAGCAGCGACATATCAGCACACAGTCGAGATGCAATCTCATCATTGATTTGAGATAGAATTCCCGGAGTTGCTGGAGATGCATAGAGCCTGGGAATGCCTGGTCTATGCAAAGGATCCATATCCGAGAATTCTATACACGCTCTTTGGAATTCGTCCCGAACCTCAGCGGAAACCTCAGCTGGACGGTGGAGAAGAGTGCTTCGGCGAGTACTGAACCTGTTGCCTGCAGTGCGGCGTGATGTTGTTGATGCCGCCGCCTCTGCCCCCATCGACTCTCGGTCACCAGTTTCCCCGATGACTTCAAGTCGAACACGTTCCCTGATGGTGGCCGGGATTGTGTCGCTGCGAGTAATAAAGCGGTACTGATCTGCGACTCGCTGCACAGTCACGTGCGCGAATTGCGGGAAACGCTCGACGAATCTCTGGTGCAACAAGGGGCGGTAAGATGTTGTACCCGCCCCCGCCGTTATTTCGTAGTAGGAGCGGATGATGAAGAGGTTCATTTCTTCAGTCCATTTCATCCGCTTCCTACGCGAACCTGCTGAAGTGGTCGCCACAGATTGTGGCGAAACAGCTGCAGCAGGCGGAGCTGTGCTCCTGGTCGTCGTGGCGCCTAGACGTCGAACCGCCCCACGACTAGCGGTTTCGACGCCGTGCTGTCCATTACGAGAGCCCGACCCAGTCACCAAGTCAGACGACTCCCGCCGGTTATCCGTACCGGACCTTAAATTTCTCCTTCTTCTCATTTTTTGGTGGTGCATTTTATCCCTAGCTGCCAGGTGTGTAGATAGCTTCCTTAGTGAGTAATCTGCAAGACTGCAACGTTCCTGCACTTTCCTCACCTACCCCCTGAGACGCTGCGGTGGCGTACAGCCATTCAGACTGAAGCTATCTATCCCTCCTCCTTTCACAACCGGGCTTGGGACCGGCTTCGGCGGAGTTATATTATTATTATTATCAAATATGTGGTTTGTGTTATTCCCCTGGGAAGGTAAATTGACAACCACTCAGAGATGGCAAACACAGTAGTCAAGTCCCAGCAGGACCTCGTCCATCAATCTTTCTAATGTTTACGCGTAACGGAGACCTAAGGCCACCGTTGTAAACTCAAATAAGCAAAATAGTATTGTGACGGCTGTTTTCGGGAAACTTTGAGTTATCGGAAAGCCTCGACTAAGTTGGTCTTTGAAAAGACGTATTTCTCAGCTAAGTTGGGAGTAACATCGTTAAGTCTGCGTTAATCACTGCACGGACCAAAAGGAGGTGTAAGGGACTTGCCTTCTTGGGCAGTTTTGCACAGATAGGCCGCCAGGCAATGAAGGGTCGTGTGTCGTGATTAGGAATACCTATAATGATTGCCCAGGGAACTCTTTTGGTAATGACAAGTATGGGACAATTTTGCTAACGGCTGATATCGATTGTTTACCCATTATGGACGCGTATATAAAAAAATCTGAGAGTTTTTGGGTCCTGATATTTACGAGCAGATCGTAATGGTTTAGAGAATTAACACCTAGAATGGAACGCGACGGTCTGGCGACACAAAACTGTCAGCAAGAGGGTAACAGCCTCAACACCCTACGTGTTAACGGTGTAACAGTAACACATAGTTTGCATAGGGAGACTTTCGTATATAGAAATGCCAGACTCGGTTTTCAGCACTAGTTTTATGCCGCGTGGCTGTTCGATGTGAGGAACCGCACGTACTACACTCGGAAAAGCTACTCTGATAATATTTCGTTTTGATGCGATGCGACTCAACAAGGGTTCGTTCTAGGACGTCGTGGGCTGCTGGCTTCCGTAGCTTTGGACGCACAATATGGCCTTCGGAATGAAAACAACCCGATCAGCTTGATGGTTGACGGATGGTTGAAGACGCTGTAGGGAATCTGATACGGATTTCCCGGTGGTACACTGAAGGCGTTGTAACAACTGCGACGGACATTAGTTATCAAGTTCTAAATCAAAAAGAAGTTGGCGCGTTCTTTCTTTTGTAACGAGAGCGGAAAGTGCTTGCAACAGCGTAGGTTTGGCCCTTGTTGAGAATATCAATCCCAACCACAACATTTCATTTTTCACAAAAACAATTTTGTTATAATAAACAGATGGAGATCCTCGTTGAATCCTCTCAGTAAGACCGTGGGAACGATGTCGATGTGAGTGTTGTCCTCATGCCACATGATTGATGACTTCAAAGTGCGTACCAGCCCATTCGAGGCTGGATGGTATGATGTTGTGCAGGTTGGTTTGCATCCGAGTAGTTTACCCAATTCTCTGAATAAAAATTACTTGAACTGAAAGCCTTGGTCAGTAGTGGTGACAAACGGTGCTCCGTACCGTTCGCGTGGAGTGCTCCAGCAACTGTCTAGGCTGATTGGTCCGGAATAAGGATGGCTTCGGACCAACGAGAAAATTTGTCCAGGATGGTCAAACAGTATCTAAAACCCTGGGACAGTACAAATGGTCCGACAATGTCCAAATGTACATATTGGATGCGCTCACTGGAAATACCAAACGGCTGGAGGCTGGTTTTAGTATGCCTTCCGACTTTTGCACGTTGACAGTTAATACACGTTCGGGACGCCGCGATGCATATTTGTGCTGAATTTCGTTTTGATCGTCCTGTATGTTGCCTGACTACTGGCATATGATCAGCAGTGTTTGATAACAAAAGCAGTTGTATATAGCGCCTCGGGAACAAGCGGTCTGGCTACTGAGGCGATATGTTGCAGCAGATTAGATGATTGTCAGTCAGTCAGTATCACTAGGACTAGCTTCAACGATGTTGAACTTAACGAAAGTAGATTTTACAACTCGGAAGTTTGGAACGCTTTTCCTGGGAGCGTGTATTTTTTTAATGTCGTTACTTCCGTGAGGCATTGTGTCGAAAAAAGTGCTGCATAAACCTTGTTAACTCGGCTGCGGTTTGTAATGGCTGGTCATCAACCGTCGCCATAATCGGTTGAAGAGTAGATGGTAGGCACCCTACCTTACGCTCAGAAAATTTGGTATCGCCGAGGCATTGCAACCGGTGGATGAACCGGGAGGGTTTCTCGTCAACCATGGAAGTGCTCTCCATGAGCTGCCTTGTTTTCTCCTCCTAACTGGCACTCAACTGCTTTATTAGTTGTTCGCGTAAGCGGCTATATGTTGTATCTGTCACTGACTCTAAAATTATGTCGCTGACTTTGGTGAAATACCGCGATGGTAGCAATGCTAAGACTAAGAAACATTGCTGTTGTGGGTCTGTTGGAAATCTTGGAACGTTGTTTACCGCAGTCGAAATTGTACTCGTGTTTGCAGGCGTTTTATGTGCTCTCGGCATTCTGGTTTTAACAGCTTCTCTGTTTATCTTTAACCCGGCAATTCTCCTTGGGGTCGCCACTTTGGGAATTACCAGATGAAGTTGATAGCAGATGTTAAATGAGAGCCGTATTAATATATTTGACTAGTTTACTTAAATCTAATATCGATCCCGCTTCTTTTTGTGGTTTTCACAAAGTGAGAGCTGTGAGTAGACTGACTCACTGGTTTCTACCGAGTGACTGCTCTACTTAACCCTATAGCAATTGGTTAACATTTAAGGGGTTGATCACTTAAGTAGGAAAGAAAATTAATTAAAAAAAGTTCTAATTCTAGGCAAGTGCCTAGTTAACGAATTAGTAATCTACTGTTACATTAGATGCATCGGTGACAAGCGCTAAAGGTGCGTTCGATCGGAATAGATTCAGCTATTGAGTCCCTTAAACGTTGTAATTCCTCTTCAGCTTCAGTTAACCACATGATATCCTTATTCTTATACCCGCAGAGTAGTTCGTTCAGTAATGCTTGATAATCAGCTGCCTTCAGCCGGAATGAATTGGCGATAATAATTGAGAGTCCCTAAGAACCTTCATAAAACCTTCACAGTTTCTGTTCGTTTATAATTTCTGATCACCTCTAACCGAGGAGTGGTACGATACCGAACCGTTTAATGTTGTATCCAAAGATAATCAGTTTCGCTTCTATCGAAAGTGCATTCGGCTGTATTGACCACTACGTCGAATTTGTCAAGAAGTTGGAACAGCATTCTAAGTTGTAGCATGTGGCGATCAGCGTTCTCTGGTGCCGTAAGGATGTCGTCAATATAGCAAACACAACAGTCTAGACTTCGTCGTTTATAAAACGTTGGAACGACTGGGCGGCGCGGCGTTCCGAAGACTGAATGTCATCAACGTAAATTCAAAACTGCCGAATGGTGTGACGATTGTTGCCCTTGAAATATCTGATTCGACAATTCGGTTTTGATGGTACGTTTTCAACAGATCAATTTTGTAGAAGGTCGTCTACCCAATCAATCCGGTGGCGATGTCATGGATATGCGATATCGGATACCGAGCAGGCTTTGCCACTGCGTTTAGCTTCCTATAGTGGCCCAGGGACCAACTTTCTGCGGCACCAGATGTAGGGAGTTAGCCTAAGGACTTTTTGAAGGGCGACAGAAACCTTTTTTCATTGAGAATTTAAATTCTGCTTTGGCAATAGCCACCTTCTACACCGTAAGGCGCCAGGGTTTCTCAGGAGCAGGCGGGCCAGACGATTCTATGTGATGAAGTACTTCGCTTTTCATAGTTATTGGGTGGCTCCATTCAGCACATTTGGGAATTCTCGATGCAATCTATGATAACGAGGAACACCTCCTGAAATTCCTGCGCAGCTGACAGTCCTCAAAAATCCTTTTGAGATGTTTTTGATTTCGGAATCTATTACGCAGCTTCCTTATATCCACTAACAAACCATAGCGCTTGAGTAGATCGGCACCAAGGATCGGAAGGGAGACGTCGGTGGCGCAGAACTGCCAAGTGAATGCACGAGGATGGACTAAAATAAGTGTGAAAGTTTCTTGACCGTATGTTTCTATGATTTCATTCCCGGCATTCAGTTGAAACGATGCTGATGACATTTCCGATGCTTATGTTTCCGTGTAACAACAAATACGCCCTCGCCTCTGTCAACAAGAAAATTGAGACCCGTAGCAGTGTCGAAGATATGGAGGCGGTTTTGTGATAACTTACTGTCAACCGGTGAAACTGCCAGCATAGAAATTAGCATGGATCCCGGCATCGATACCCAACAGGTCCGTACATATTACGGTAGTAACACCATGAAGGATACTTGGCTTCTTGCGATGGCGTTCGAAAAGCTCCGACTGTGCAATGTACTGTGCTGAAGTTTATCCTTGCCATGCGGAGAAAATGCTGTCGAAGAAACTGATGCACCATTTTCGAGAGGTTCGTCAGATTGGACGATCCTGATATACTTCAAATAGCTTGGTCGTTGCTCGGTAGCCGTTGGAGCCACAATGTCTTAAGCAAATTATCGGTTCCTGGATCCTTGACTTTCATCCGTATTGCGCGTACGAGATGGGAAGGCTTTTGGTCCACTAGTTCAAGCCCAATTACCAGTTCTCTATTTTTCGTTTCTTCTCACATTGAAAGCGCGCTTATGATGTGTGTTTTCCTTCTGCAGGAGGAATTCTATTCTAAAATGTCGGCCACTTGTGCCAAAATTTCGGGGTACAATTCACTGACAACCTTGTCGGATTTGGCATAGTCCTTTGTGATTTGGAATGTGCGGAATTGGGCTTCCAGTCGAGTGAACTATAATCCCGGTCTGGTTCGGGGGAAAACGCTTTCGTTTCATGAAAGGCAATATCTCATAATGCTGCTCAGGTTGATTGACGCCTAAATGTCACCAGTATCTGCGCTTCAATCACTCATGTTTCTCACGTATACTGAGGAGCTCTACATACAGGTCCAGCCAAGGTGGTCCAATGTGCAGAATATTGCGCAAAACGAGAAATATCCCAGTGAAATTACATGAAAAATAAATAACATAATTAGTCCGCTGTTTCGTGCCAGCAACAGACTGAGCGGGATATGCTTTCATAGCACGTTTTGCGCGATGAACACGTACATATATATATAATACTGCAATTACTTTCCGTGGAAATGTTATCAATACTATGTTTACAGCTCATTTTCATGGGTACTAAAATATACAGTATTTACTGGGCATCAACGCGTTGAACACTCTTACAAATTGAATGGCAAGTCCTTGTCATGATGCAGTTTGCCAATAACAGTGGTTTGTTAACACCATGCTCGCGCTAAATTATTATTGTTTACTGAATAGTTGAATGGATTCCGTATTTTCCATGTAGCGTGGTTTGAGTTTTTTTAGTTTAATTTGTAACAGAAGGCGCCTAACTTAGCTAACATTACCAGTTTAGATATCCCAATTTGTCTATAAATACCATACGCTCGCTTTGGGAGCAGTCCTTCTACATACCATTGGTAATCTCTTTTGGTTTTTGTTTAACAAATCCCCACTGCTTATCAAATTACAAGGCACCGTAAAAGCATCCCTGCTAGAAACATGTCCTTGGCAGATGAAGACCCTCAACTAAAAACCAGGCACCAAAATATCCTTAAATTTGCCATTTCATAGCACATTCATCCCGGGATAATCTTCAGTCATGGTTCCCAAGAGTCATTAGAATACTCTCAAACTAGGAATGTTGGAATGAAGAAGGATGAAATCTTAAGACAAAGTTCCTAATATTCCGACATGTAATCCTTTAAATTTTTCCATTTTTTTGGCTTTCTTCCTTCTTCGACAAAATATCTCCATTTGCTAAATGTATTCCTCTCAATATCTGAGTCTTACGCTTCTACTTGAACTTTTCGGCATATATAACCGCAACATTAAGATTCCATTTAATCCTTAAAGCTAAGAAATAAGATGTCAGATATCCTGAATTGGGTGACAGCTTGATCCTGCTTTGCCATAGTACCTATGTATAACCGAGAGGAATTTAGCATTTTATTAGAAAATAGAAGGTTTCCTTGTGATGTAGGAATTTGTTTTCTTTTTTTGAAAGGTCGACATTCAAGATTCCTTGGAAAGCATTCCTTGCAATTTTGCGTGTTAGCAAATTTTGTAAACATCCCCAACTTTAAAATTGTTTACATGCTAGGAAATTCGAAAGTTTCCTGGTTCTTTGTTCTTATTTAACTAAAGAATTTGAGTGTGCTCCTAAGGAACTTGAACTATTTGCGTGCCAATTTTAGCAGATTTTGGGGTTTAGAGTTTGTTGTTAAATTGGAAGAAGTGTTGAGTGGTTTCCTCCGGTTTCTTCATTTCTGGTCTTGTAATAATTTTGTTTGAAAGTAAAAGGACATCTTTTTCTAGAATTGAACGAAAATTGGACATTAAATACTAGTTTTGAAAGCACTTGCTCCCTTGGTACGGTAGCTTTTGGGCAGCCCACAATCGGGAATCTCGGAGGGTCATTTTGCATTCATTAGCGTTCCTCATGTCATGTACAAAACTTCATATGTCTTATATATGGTGTATTGGAATCCCGCCCAATAGGTTGCAGGCACTTAATCTCCCTATGGCTGAGGATGAATCAGTCGGGAAAGTCTATAAGGGCAATATCCATGGTAGGAAAAAAAAAAGAAAGCATCGTAGACCCTACCTCAGATGGAGTCAAGGCAAAGGTCAGGATGCCAGACAGCTTTTAGGGATATCGAATTGGAGGACCTGGCATAAAACTGGGATGTCTGGAGTTCCTTACTAAAGCAGGCACAGACACGATAGCGGTAGTTGCGCCGTTGATGATGATCATTGAAATCGGATAAAGATCTGAAATTCCTAAAAATTGAACAGCCGCTTGAAGCTATAAATTGAAAAATAGGAAGTCAAACACGAGCGGTGCTGGAAATTTCAGAATGCATGTACCCTATCGAGAGAGAGAAGATCTACCATTATTATTATTAGTAGTTAGTATTACTAGCAATGTGAAAAAAAGTCACAGTTAAAGGGATGGACAGTGTCCTTAGTTATAGTCAAGAGGTATTATATTGATTGGATTATTAAGAGAACATATAGTGGAGGGGTGATTCCTCTTCCTCCCGAAGTTTTTTTCAGCGAGCTTTAATTTCCCGTATGATTTTCTTGCAGCAACCGCAGTGTTGTGGCGTCTACGCGTTCAAACAATCACAAGAGAACGTCATCAATCAAAACCTACATAATCTTTGTTTTGTCTAGTGTCCGTAGCCTGGCCCTAGGAAGAGTTGGGCAGTGGCAAAGGAAGTACCTGAGTGCAGCTTCGGCAATGCCAATTGGCCAGTGTCTCTTGTAGACTGCCCTAATTTTGTATGCATTTACACGCATCTGACACAAAAGCTCTCACGACCGGGCTTTGTTACAGACGGGATGATTAGCCTTCGCCATTTGAGAACCGCGGCAACTCAGTAGAGCGAGTAGATTCCACTTCTAACGGTCGCCAACAGAACACAGGCTGTTCCAACCGAAGGACTGTCAAGTCCAGAGCTCATTCTCCTCTATGCCCTTATGGGGGGGGGATGTAAGAGGAAGGTCACTGAGACGGTTATGCGTGTTTTTGCATTGCCCCACCAACATGGAGGATGTCGTCACTGAGTACAAGGGCTTAATCGACTCTTGGCTACCAGACAGAATGGCTATGTTTCCCTTGAGACTAAGATCATCCTCCAGCTATCTCCGCTTGGAATACATTGGCGACTGCTGGAAACACGCAGTGTATCGAAGAAAATTTCCGCACTGGCTTTATGGACCATCTTTGATCCGTCGATGAAGACTATTGCTTCCCTGGTAGGAAAGTCCACCGCAAAAAGTTTCTCGTAAATTTCGGCTTGTGTGCGGCTTAGTCCGTGGGGTATACCCAGAATTCCCGAGGTGCTTTGTCCAGAATGTTTCCATGGCTGCAGGGCTTCGCGGTTCAACATTCGGACCCACGTAGTCCGAGAGCATTGTACGCTGCAGTGTATTTAACATACTGGTCTAGGTAGAGACGGTGTAGGAGTACATTGAGAGCCGCTGCGAACGCAGCTCTTTGAATCTAATTAAGCTTTGTTCTATTGTACTTTTTGCTAAGCGCAAAATTGAACGTACGCAACGATGCGGCATACCATGGCTGTGTCCACACCCAGAGAACCATCCTCGGCCGGAGACACCATTTCCTTGCGAATCTCCTCTTACAGGCATAGAAGGTTATACATGCCCTCCTAATACTTGGAGGAAAAAAAAATCGATCTTTCCTCATTTGGTCGTGAAGGTCGATTTTGGGTACCCTACTTTTAGTGGTAAACAGCATCAACTCCGTTTTGGTTGGATTTGACACCAATATCACCAAGTCGTCGGCATACGTCACCACCCCCCCCCCCCCCCCCCCCCCCACAACCCCATTCCTATCCACCCCATTCCTATCCAATATGCATAAAATTTCGTCGATGACTATCAACCAGGATACCGAAGAGATGGAGCATACTTCTGTTACCCTGAGAATCTCATTGTTGATGAAAGGTTGGTGTACTGCCACTGTTACATACAAATAGATTTGCGTTAATAATATAGTTAAAGAATGAGTTGCCTCTTTCGTTGATTTCCGAGCTGGTCGCAAAGCTTATTCCTTGTATTAGCGTTGCAGCCTATCAGGAGGTTGACCTCCTTTGCTACTATGGTAGACGTCAAATGTTGCAGTTCTTCTGACGGAGCTGATCGGTCGTGAGTCATGTAAGCCGAGAAAATATACACGTCCTCCGTTTCCACGTGCTCCAGTTTAACTATGACTAGGTCGCTGGAAGTCAGGTCTAGATACAAGCGCGCAGGCCCTTCCTGATGAGGATAGATGTCCGAGATCTTTCCCTTTCAGTGTCTCTTGTGCTGTGCAATAAATTATAATAATAATTGGACGAGCTTGTACTTATTCATGCAGACACCAGCAACCGTTCTTCTGGGGATTTTATAATTTGAGCTTTACCCCCTCCCAGGTGTCGCTGCGTTGTCAACAACTCAGAGGGGTTTCGCAGTTCCTGTTACTGCTTACCTCGACCTAGTCCTGAGATCGATTGTGTTTGAAGGCGGTGCACTTAACCTTCTGCTCGTTTCGTAAGTGTTTGCAGCTGTATTCTTTGATACCTAGTAATTGCCTTGGTATTTGGCGAGGTTTTTTCATCCCGCTCGTCTTTATTCTTTATTATTCACAATCTTGCTGAGAATATGTATAGCCTTTCGGTATTCTCTTGAGCAGGACTGATCCTCCAATTTTTAGCCGGTTTCGGTCACCGATGTTCTTGTCCGCTGTTGATTTTGAGGGACTTCGCAACGTCTAAGGTGGCGGGTTAGGAGTGTTGTAGCTGTTATTCATTACACCCAGCTCTACGACTGCGGATTCCAAGCTGGAAACCACTACTCCATCTACGCATCACTCCCAAAGGTCGTTATTGTTGGTTTCAGCACGGTTACTGTCTCCTGGCTGAATCCCGGCAGTTTGTCCTCTGCAGATGCGCCTGACATCACCACCTACTCTATCGTCGGTTCTTATCATTTTGTTGAAAACAAATATTTAGGAAATTGTCTTTTCAATTTCAGTTCATTGAGTGCTGCTTCCTTACCTTTCTGGTAGGCCTGTTAGTAGTTCTCTTAGTAGAAAATTGTTCAAATCATTATTCCGGAACGGGGGCAAATATTTCCATTGACATTCAATAGGTAAGCTTGTCAGAAGATCAAGCGGGTGAGTTCTTCACCAAAAATTCATTTCTGTATGAGGTACATAAATGTCCTGTAACTATTGATATAACGATTGTTTATCGCAGTGGTCGCTTTACAATGCTGTAAATTTATTTAGGAAAGGTGGCACCGCATCCACGCTGCAAATATGGTGGGCTACACGTCCTCTTCAGATAATGGTTCCAAGCTCGTAGTAATGCTGACAGCATGTTTATTCTCGAATCTTCAGGAACGCCAATAGTAAGTAAAGTCTCCAGTTTATCCCCAGTTTTGTTGCTTAGCAACATCCAAATGGAGGTGTTGAAGTTATTAAGCTCCTCTTTTGGAAACCAATGAAAGCACTTTTTAAACGTTAGCAACTCAGAGACGGTCTTCAGGGTTCGTTGCGCATCTTCCCTCTTATCGTTGTGAGAGGAGCAGTATTGCCTGAGTCAATCGTTCGTGCTTTCGTCGAAAAAGTTTAGTCGTAACATTTTGTGGTACACAACTGTCGATTTCAAGCAAGGATTAATGCCTTTCGATAGGAGAGGGTTCCTTTTAAGTTATTCTCACTGGTCAGTATCATAACCGCATGGATTGATATCGCCATAATCAACCATCGGCTTCACTAACCTTGGCTCCAAATGAAGACTTAAAAATCGCCCACGGAACCATCTTTGCTACCCTTTGGGATGAACAGTTGGAAGTGTCAGTGGACCGCTGCCTTTAGCCACAGATGCCCCGAACGATCCTTTCCCCTAAACTCGGCCGCAATCCTGGGGTTACTATTTGCAGAAGGCGGTTTACCTGTATGCCGTTTGTCAGGAAGCGTTGTTTTTTCCAGTAGGCGGTTTGCCAGAAGCCATCGTTTTCCTAGAAAGCAGTTTGAACTAAGGCTGTTCTCTGCCCGAAGATCGATACTTACTCGTGGGTAAAGCTTTAGCCTCAGCAGGTAGCGCGCCGGCCGAGAGAGCCTACTTCGGTTCGTTCGTTAAGGACTCCCATTTAGATTGGTCCTCAAATGAATGACGGACTCGGTTTCTCCGTCTATGAGCTCACGATTTCTCCCTCACTCAGGGTTGTATCGTCCTGATTGAAAGTTAATATTACTTTTCATTTTACGTTTTTAGATTTCTGATAATAGGCTGCCATGGTCTTTGTCTTATCAAGGAAAGGAAGTCGATCTTAGTGGTGTTTTTTAAAACTGGAAATCGGCTGGTACCCATAGTTCACCGTTCACGGCCACATCCCCCACGGCTCTACGACAGTCAGCCCTTGGCACGGTAGCCACATCTAGGCTTGAGGTTTTGATTACCGCTTATCTTCAGTGTGTAGAGACTTTCTAGCACTAAAAGACACAACAAACTTTCGTTGAAATAAGCGTATTTGTAAAGAGAATACATTTTTAGTAAAATAAAATCTCTCATTCTCTTCCTGAATTCCTTGATCAGGAGTTGCATCGTATTCTTCTGGCTCATGAAATACCATCGCAAAAAAAGGAGGATCACCGACTACAGACGAAAGAACTGAAGGTGCTCATTAGCCAGGGTATTTTGTCTCCTTTGGTGTAGTACTGTCAATTCGTAACAAGCACGGAACATACCAGAATGATTTCCTTTGGTTTACTCCCTGCTCTGTCTCCGCATGCTTGGCACGGACTCTGGTGCAACTCTTGGGTGTGTAACAATCGTTAGGTGAGACGGTAACCCATGTAGGGAGAAACTGAATCACATCTGACTAATTTTTTTACTCCTGGTCAAAATAACTTTGATTTCACTGTGTGCCTCAAAAACCAGTAGTAACTGCATCATTCCCTGGCTGCTTGACTGCCGCGAGCCTAACAAGTAATTTATAAATAAAACTCAAATATATGAACTAATTAAATATCTGGTGAAAGCTTCCATTATATTACTGGCAATGTTTCCAGTAGATTAAACACTTCTGCAAACATTTTCCAAAAGGTCCTTTTTCATTTCACATGAGAACAAAGAATCCGTTCTTGTTCGTATTCAAGAAGCCCAGAATATCTAACTCATTTACATATCTCTGTAGAGAACGTTGGCATTTAAAGTAAGTTATCTATGTTGAAATGTCATGCTTTAAGTCGTTATTGTGAGACGCTCGAAGCGAAAGGACACGCAAAGGTTTTATTCTTGTCACAGTATTTCAGTTCCGGTCTGGCTTTTCCCAAAAGGTTCCAAAAACGTTACTAATTGCTCGTCTGAACGGAACTATCATGATTTGTTAATCTGAAGGAAGAGACCCCCCGCCCCACTCTGTGTTGTTAGTAAATTTCCATTATTACTCAAATTTATTCTGAATAAATCATTACTGCTTTTGGAAATATCCTCGTTGCGCCCCTAAATCACGATGTGTCCATCCAAACAAAAGCCCTAACGATATGGATGGTTGTATTTTTGTTAATACTGGAATATTCTTATCGTAAGGCATCGACTCTTTTAGGATTTTATGTAAGCCATTTTAAAATTAATAGAAATTCATATGCTGTCACCCTTTCCTGGAGAATATTCCAGTTCTACGTAACTTTGGTGCGTCTTCGGTTCGATATCGTTACAGTCAACAAATATTTTGTATAATGGACTTCAGAGGAGTTAATTACATCCCCCATGATTGTTATAGCGTATCAGAAGGATTCAAGTAGTTAAGATGCGAATGAAGTGCAAATTTGACCCTGTTAATGGACGTTATCGTTTAAGAGCAGACAAGTTGGTCATTTATTATGTGGACTTAAGTTCAGCAGTAATTTTATTACGAACAGATAATGACTGAAATCTTGGAGATGACTCCACCTTATATTGGGGATGTGAAGTGGGTTGTAAAACTAGTAATAGTTTTCATCAGAAGACGTTAGTGAACAAATTTACTATGAAACTTGTAATAGTCATTTAAATTAAATAAAGCCTTTTTTCCTGTATTTTGAAGTTAGATGAAGCGCCGGATTCAAATGCCGGCTACGATCCTGGATATTTTTGAAAGTCTGAAGGATGTAGGATTAGTACAATGGGAACTACATTCAGAGTGATTCCTGACTATTGTGGGCCACTCCCTTGCACATGATATGCGGACATAAATACCATGGTGAATAGGAGCACGAAAACTAAGGAGATATTAGTGAAGCGAAAGGAGCAGACTTTGTTTGGATCGAATATGAAAACGCGTCGCTCGCCGAACACCTAGTGAAGGAGGTTTCAATGGATGAAATACAGGGCGAGACTCCACGGTGTGAACGATCAATTATAGAGGAAGTCTCCCACAGTGATCTGGCTAATGCGAGGACAGCAACTCAAATACTCTGCAGTGCTCCTGTTCCTGAAAGAATCCCAAAGGACTAACCAAATGGCTTGACACATAGATTTTATATTCGCATAGAAACAAAGCGTTGTGTCTTCTGGAGGGATTGTGGTGCATCTGGTGACAGCACATATTACCACCTCAGGATGGTGTCAGGTTTTCTTAACGAAACAGAATAGCTAGGACACAATTGATATAATCCTCACCGTGCAAATTAACATGCAGGGGAGTGCACATTTTTTAAAATTTCCCCGAGTCTGATGGACTACTCACATTAGCTGCCGTCCTGGGTCTTATAATACACGTAACGCAGGTATTTTCAACTGCCCTTCGCAGAGTTCAAAGTACATTTCCATTCCCCGATACCTAGATTTTGCCGAAGTTACAACGCACAACACCTTGGTCCTTTAAACTTCTCTTCGTTAAGTAGTTTCAACCATGGGTTAAGATTATTGCTTCCTTCTCCTCCTGAAGGCAATAAGTAATTGGAGTTTACTCCGTTTATTACCCGGTAAATAAATAAATATGTACGTGCTGATTATCCCACAATCATCTTGCTAGATACCAATGCAGTCTGGATTCGGCGCACTAAATCAACTAAAAGGCAATCGCTGGCCAATAAGAAAGGGGGGAGTTAGTTACAAAGTGGTCATGCGAAAAGTAATGACCCTGCGGAAGCTCTGTTAATTTAATGCTTGGATGAACGGCATTGAACGGTCCAGCTTGATGTTAACAGTGCGGAAGGGGCAGTCCATGTGCTTTCCATCATGTTAAGGCAAGAAGTAGTTAGACAAATAAGAGGGTACTAGGACCCAACAGTATCCCGGCGGAGTTATATAAACTGTTTTCCTATCATCGGCCGGACGTACTCCATGGCATATTCAGCACTCGCCTGAAAGGGCCAGTTTTCCTTCTAATTGCAAGAAGGGGAGGTTCGCTTTTCGCTGGAGGCTGTTCAGCAATCGCAAAAAAACACCCTGAACTGCCGTCTGCCTACCGACCATTGATCTAGGACCAGATTCGTCGAAGCGATATGTGCTTTGCCTCTGAAGTAGTTCAGTTTCAGACCAGAAACATCCATGGTGAATGCTGTCGTGAATCTCGTTGACCCAGTTCATCATGCTTCAATTCTGTATGATGAGTAAATATGGTAGACACAAGAAAAATAACTTGGAAGAAGAGAATTTCGACTTAGTATCCAGTGGTGATCGGCGAGTGGGAGGACTCATGAAAAACGAGTACGAGTCAAGAGGCAGATGTACCGCGCAGGTTATCCGAAAGTTAGACTATAATAATACTGAAAACATGGTAAAATTTATTACTTCTCTAATAATAATCGTTGGTGTAACACTTCATATAGGATCAAGGGCTTGTAAGAGCACTTCATTCAAGACCGCAACAGTACACTACAGTACCCTGTAGGAGGCAATGTGATCAGCATTGAGCTCGCCCGAAATTTATTACCCTGACTTGACTCAGGTACCCATTCACAACTGATTCGACTGGTAGCCGACATTCGGTCACGATAATAAATTCCTCTGCCACCAGGTAGATTTGAATCGCGACCTTCCGCTACGACAGTCCAGCACTCTAACTACTTGAACCACCAAGACTACTTCAGATTACTTCTTGGCCCAGCTTTTAAGTGGGTAGTGGGAGGTTTTCAGTCCTACCTGCGCAGAAATGAGAAGCCACGATCCCCTGATTGTCTGTTTTGCAATGGGCCTGTGGGAGAGAAGTCGACCACACTCTTTCGCCAGACTACATTGTCAGAGAGATAGATGCTGAGGAGAACTCACAGATGAAGGTGTACTGCGTATTATGTTCTCGTTCTTCGTTTTCTGATTCTATTTCTCCTCTCCCTTCGCTGGGGGCGGGAAAGCAGGAAGGCTGATCTGAAGTAATCTATCAAACCATTCCAGGCTAGTTTTCTTATCACTGAAAAGTAATTAAACGACAGTCCGACGGCTTACCGCTGTAGGATTTCAGTCTTTCGTGTCTCTAGCTATTCCATGATAGTAGGAGTGAAGTTACCATGTTCACTGACCCTTCAAACATGTTTCACCTGTGTTGTCAGTAATAAATATGACTCTGATCTTATGGCATTCTTGCTTTCTATGCATTTACTTATACGAGTTGCATTGTACAGCATAGTCAGTTTTTAAGCGAAAATGCCAACTGGGACTATGCTTCATCACCAGTTCTGTCTCACCAGATATAGTTTTAACCGCTTAATATCCTCAGCGCTATTATACGGGACTCATCTCCTGCCACGTCAAGCAATATCCGGCTTCCATCTGCCAATATTCGTGCAACTTTCCCGGTTGGAGCACCTTCATCTTGAGAACATTCACTAGATGTTCCCTGAAGTTTAGTATGACGGCAATCATAACTCCCAGATATTTGATAGCGGGCTTAGAAATTACCGTATGCCCACTGATTTTCACTTGACAATGTTTTTCTTTTTATGATCCTTTATCAAGACTGCTTACGTCTTCCTATTAGTCAGGGTCAGCGTCGCCCTTTTCCATCAAGACTTCGCGGTTTCGTACCAGGACAGAGGCAATTCGTCGGACGCTGCCTCACTTGTGACGGGTTGCTAAACCCAAATGAGGGGTCCATGGACCAAAAAAATAGGGAGTAAGTTGCTCCCCATTGGGTCCGATCTGGCATGAAGTGGATGCAGGCTTAGGATCCCTGCGAAACGTTCACCATCATAATTGAGTGGGGATGCCGAGCACCACATTAACGTTGTGAAAAGCCCTTGCCTGTTTTGATGGTAGCAGTCTATTGTAGATGACCCCTTCTATTACCTTACCTATTTCATTCAACAAACAGATCGACCGATTTGATGTTGGATCTCCAAGTGACTTATTAGATTCAGGAAACCGCGCCAAGTTTTGCCTTTTCCCGTTGGAGAGAAGTCCAGGTATACTTTGAAAGTGTTTGCGAATCGATCGTGATCATTTTTTACTAGTAAGTTCAGAGCTTCAGAGCTTTGTTTGGAATGCCCTCCAAACCAAGTGCCCCATTGTCATTTATCCTCTCGCATATTTCCCGATGCCGGTAATTAGAGGCACCGCTCCCTTCTCAGATTGGAACATGGTTTGTCTTCTGTAGGTTTGGTGGTAAGGAAAGAAAGTGATAAGCAAGTCACTTGTGATGAACTTGGTTCTCTCTACTCTTTTATTATCATCCTATGAGTTTCACTGCAAGGATTCATATCGGCAATTTCGCATAGTTGTTTGAAGCTGCTTCTTTTGCCCTTCGGAAGGTCTTTTTGCATGTGAACCATCTCCTGATAGTTCTCGGATATCCCTTCATCTAAATCATTCAGCTGGCAGCGTTACTAGATTGGTTGCTGGTGAGTAGTCGCCTTCTGGTAGTAATAACAGCATATGTTCCCGTGACCTATTGGGTAATCTAGATGTTTACCATCCATATGGTCATATCGTCCAGAGATATACAAGGCTTGAGCGCCATGGAAAGTCCTTCTCAGCTCGATTCCTCTTCGGTTTACATACAGATTACCTGGTGGTCGTTGTATTTATGGTGGTCGTATTGTTTATGGATACCAGGTCCACTACAAATACCACGACTCTTTCACGGAACATTTTTGAGTAGAATATCCCCCCTCCCTTTCGCAATGTTTAAGGTGAAGTTGTATGGACCTCTTCGGATATTTGCGTTGAAGGCTCTCCTATATACCACCGACCTTTATGTCTCCTTCCCTTTATAGTGTGCGTTTTGTGTCGGTTCGACAGTCCTTACTGATATGAGCCTTCCATCAGTATCTTCTCGAGGCTTCGCAAATTCCTCCCCCCATGTTGCTTTTTCTATGGGAAGCCCTTATGTGTAACTACTGCCCTAAGGACCTTCCATTTGCTTTAAGAAATTATCCAGCGGGTACACTCTTGGATTTCTTGAGCTCAAGTATAAGGTCTCTTCTTTCTGATACCTGCTAATGCACCTAATATTTCCGTCACAGCATTTTCCGTATATCCACCAGGAATACACAAAACGTAGATAAGATATAAGATAAGATGATATTTTCCCTATTTAGAAATAGCAATAGCAAGTAAGTTTGGTTTAGTCTATCAACAGCAGATTTACAGTTGAATCCAATCATATCTAACTACACTTATGTTAACAAGCACATAAATAGGTCCCTCCAAATATGTGATACCGAAATGGCTCCTGGAATGATTTTGAAGCTTTTTTCGGAAACCACATCACAAGTGCTTCATGAAAAACTTTTTGAGGGATATAGTAATAATTTACTCGGAAATCTCTAAATAACCACATTCGTTCATCCAAGAATAAGGATCCCATCATCGGAAGGCTATGGAAAGGGAAGGTTCCCCTCCTTAACTCCGATGAAAACTCGTGGCGGTCATCGCCTGCTCAAAAGGTTATGGCGTCACACGTCATCATGGAGAGTAAAGTTTGACAATTTTGAATTTTCAGCCTTATCTGGACGGAAGGGGAATGACGGGGATATGCAGGAGGAAAAGCAAAGTCGTTTCTAGCCTTTTGAAGAATTTTTTTCAACCTCCCTTTTCATAAAGTTGTAGCGTGCCAATATGGGCCTATTTGGATGCCAAAATGGTGGGGTATAGTGTCGAACACCACCTCCTGAGAAGCTAGGTAGTATACGGAGGAAAAAAAAGATGTTCCCTTTCGTTTCAACCTCGTCATAAAGCCGGAGTATTTTGATATTTAGGTTAATAACCTAAATAACCAATATTAATGTTATCCGCCAATGATGAGCTACATTATGAATTTGTTTCCCCAGTAATAAAACCTGGATGAAATGGCGTTGCACAACTGGCCTTCATTGTGATCAGCGAACAACAAGTCAAAAATTTACCGTCGTTTCGTCCGCCCCGCCGCCCTCTATGGTTCTGAGTGTTGGCTGACTCTTAAAGACAACGAACAGCGTCTCGCGGTAATGGAAACGCTAATGTTATGTTAGGGCAGGGGCGTAAGACCGATCGTGAAAAAATTGCTAGAGACGCATTTTCACTTGCCAAGATTGGTCTGAACATGGAAGTCGAAACCAAAACAAGTCGGGAAACCGGAAGCTGGACGCTTCAGGTACGAAGGGTTTTGTGTATTTCTTAGTACGTAGCACGTAATATATGCATATATTATATGGGAATATCCACTTTCGGATGATATTGACATTTATAGTCTTGAATTTGCGAAGAAGCGACAACTTTGACGTATTATAACTTTGTTAGTAATAGTGCGATTTCTACCAAACTTGGTAAGATCATGCTCTATGTTATACCCTATATTGTTGCAAAATTTCGTGGTCCTAGCATGAATTTAAGGGGGGTTCTGCAGCGAATTACTAAAAATTGTAGTAATATACTATTATTAACTTTATTTATGCAGATATCAGTGTGGAAGGTATTTCGGAGCCCAGGCACCATATAGTGGCAGCCTCTTGATTTTTTTCAGATTTTTCGGTTTGGTAGTTTCTGAGAATGGCCCCCGTAAAGGAATGGTCACTTTCAACCACCCGCACTCCCCACCTTTCCAACAAATGTAAAAACTAAAACCAGCTTCGAAAAGTACTGACCGAGACCTTTAATTTGATACCCCACATGACTATATTTGATGAAAAAAAAATTTATACCCTCCTTTTGCATGTATGGGGACCCCCCCTTAAATTCGTTGTAAAAGGATGTAATTCACTGTATGCGTGAGCGTTCACAGTTCCCAGCTTTCCACCAATTTTGGTGTCAATCGCTGCAACCGTCTCCGAGAAAAATGCGTGTGACGGACAGACAGACAGACAGACAGACAGACAGACAGACAGACGGACAGACAGACAGACAGACAGACAGTAAACCGATTTTAATAAGGTTTTGTGTTTACACAAAATCTTAAAAACGGCTATCGAAACAGCGGTGACGTGATACGTTGGATGATGATTTGAAAGTCTATCGACTGCATCGAAATTGGTGGACCTCGGCGCAAAACCCGGATGTCTGGGGTTCCTTATGAAAGCAGCCCTAGACCAGATACCGGTTGTTGCGCTATTGATGATGAATCAAGACGAGCCGACCCCACTTCGGAATGAGACACAGGCTGAAGAAGAAGAATAATTTTTTTAATGAAGCGGTAATAATTACCTTACCAATAAGCTTCTTAATGACGCGAAAATAGTCCTGTTGTGAGGCATCATATTTTTTTAATGTGGTCGGCCGCCGAAATTCTTTAGCAAGGCTAGAAAGAGGGAGCTTCCTTTCCTCCCATGGGAATTGGAATACAGAAATGGGTTATTTTTTACAGAAAGGTTGTTTCGCATCCCTTCTTAAAACTGCCAGACAATTAATGTATGTACATATATTCAACGTAATTTACATCAATTCAAGTTTTATCAATTCTGTTATTTATAACATACAAAGAAATACATATTGGGGGGAACTATGTAATGATAGCATTAAACATTTATTCACATTTCTCTCTCATTCCTCCCTCCCATAAGGGTTCCTTGAATTCCCAATCAACTCATACTATAAATTATGCCCATCCTGTATGGAAATTTCCGCAATTTTATGCTCCATAATTTTCCAAACGAATCATTTTGTGGCAACCTGCGGCTGTAATTCTTCAGCGAACCTCGTTAAGGACAGAATTGATTTTGCAACGAAGCCCAAATACAATCGTATCCCTACCTCCAAGCAAAATTTACGGGAACGTATGCAAATTTGTCAGCTTCATGGCGGAAATTTAATTTTCCACTTCCACCCTCATAGTGTCATGAAATGCTTTACATTCACGTCATAAACCCACATTACAATCATCATCCAGCCATCCAGCAAATTCTTAACGCATTATAGGACGAAAAACGTAGCACGAATTGTATCACATACGAAATTCTATTATTCGTAAATCAATCTTTCTCGCAAGAAATCACTTTCGCGTGCTGAAAACCACTTCATTTGGTGATCATTGAGGCTATTTGGGATGTTCGTGGCCATTATAAAGACATGCCTACGTATATTTTGCACATAGTTTGATGTAATGCGAAATAATAAAGAATAATGTGAGCGTTATTCGATGCCCTCGAAATGGGGTTTTTGGCAACAGATGAATATTCAGCCCAGATGGGTTCATTTCTGTGGAAAGCACCCAGGAGATGACCGGAAGGACATCATGAAAAATTGGCAATTGAGTTGAGAATAAAGTCCTACATTTCCTTCAATGTAATATAGATGGACATGCTATGAAGAAGAGATGTTTGCAGCATTACTTTGCTACTCGTAAGATGAGGTTGAATCATTTATGAGTTTGCAAAAAAACAGGACGATTTGAAATTTCATTTCAACAAAATTTCGTGTCAAATCCTGTCCATTTGCGGGAATGTCGATGGTAGGTTCTGACGATTAGTTTTTATACCCCAGGTTATAAAAACAAATTTCAGGTCACTCAATGGCTTTTACGATGCCAATTCATGTAGACGCCGCCATCAAATTCGATGGCATGACATAGAGTCCACCTCCTGTCCTGTGTGAATTCTTGAGCTTCCAGATAAACTCCTGTTCAGGATATCAGCACTTAATGTATCTTCTAATGTGGCATTATGCTCGCTCTATTGCCCAGCTCCCCCACGTGTACAAAGTATAATACAACCATGTTAATAGTCTCGAATCGAGAGCCGGACATGTCAGGTGTAAAAGGTGTTGCCTATCCTCTAACTAGAGATACTCTGAAAGGATATCTTTCAGTTCACTGCTTTCCCAACAAATCACTAAAAACTGACGAACGCCCATATAAATAATGCCTGAAGTTCCGCTACCGAATCCTAGTTACACTTCCTCGTGGTGGTCGTTGAAAACTTGTTAGGTAAAAACCAACATAAGAGGGTGAGAGCGAATTTCCTTAGATCGATAATGGTAACAGCAATAATATGTAATTACGATTAGGGAGTGAAGGTTCGCCATGGTACCGACTTCTGGTCTCCGTAAAATTTAAAATCGGATTGGAGAAAAATTGATATTTCTGGAATTTAAGTACGCAAGTAAGCATCCGTTTCGGACCTTTGAACTGGAAGCCCCAGGTATTGAAATATAGCATATTCTGCGACTTCTGTAATGTTCAGATACTTAGCGTAACATGACAAGTGGGCAAGCCCAGATCGATAGACGTATGCTCGCTAACTGCCGTAATTGCTCAAAAAGTCCAGTAAGATTTAAACCTACTTTGCCCTGGCGTCACTTGATCCACCTGGAAATATGCCACATGATTAGATGTATCCATCGGCCTTCGTCTTCTGCTACTCAGCAATATTTTCACCCTGTGTGAACTGCCGCCACACCAGTGACAGAAGATTCTTCGTTAACATGCGTAGTTGAGTGTAGGCTAGGAATTCATAGTTAATATTTCAACTTTTTATTTTGTTGGACTGTTTGCTGCTTACATTTCTGTCATCTTGTCGGCACCTTTCAAATGGAAAAAAGATACGATCAGCGTCGACCACAACCGCATTGCCAAATACGCAGTGAGGGGATCGTGTCTGCCCAATATTATGCAGGTGAGGCTGACAGCCTCCAGCCGGATGAGGAAACAACGAATCTCGTCCTGTTTTCGATTTACGTACCCACTTAGGCCTCCATTGAGCCGCGCGTCCATCTGCCTCTTGACTCGACTTCTCAAGAAAAACTCGTTCAAAATATATTGCCGTTTTCTACGAGCAACCGCCTTCCTTGAGTCCTCCCTTTGCGCCTGTACATGTTTTTACGTCCTTAAGCAAGGGGAGCCACTCCCATGATTACCAACAAAAACCGATTTTGCGACAGTGCAGTGGGCCGGCCCCATCCCCCAAAGTTGGGTGGACGCTAACGTTTGCGATTAACGCACTTAAAGGCGAAACTCCGGTTGCAGCCACTGTCACTGCTTTATTATGATACAAAAAAAACTCAACTTCAAGTGGAGCGTCAATTCAAAGTATTTAACTCTATAATTAGCTTGCCAATCGGCACGGTACCTAAGGTCAAGATTCTCCTTTTGGTTTTTTTTCCATTGGAAGTCTGAAACCATGCCATTATTCGTCGGATAAATATGACAAGTTCGTTTTGCACCTATTCAACAGTGTGCTCGACAAACAAGCGCCAAAACCTTATCTCCGTAACCGACCTGAATTGATTCTTCTGATAACCTTACCAAACTATCGTAGAAAATGCGCCAGAGACCTCGCCCTGTGATGGATGTTTGCGGGTTCTCCATCCTTCTCTGGCCGTCCAGAGTCTCATACAGCAGATCGCGATCTAGGGTTTTTATTATGCCTATTCTGATATCAAGCGTTACGAGAAGCACTACCCGTCGGGATCGACGACTAGCACCTTAACTCGGTGTACGGCATCCACATTCACCATAACATTATCCATTAAGTATTCCCTTGCTCTAAAACCGAACTGCCTTGGGGCAAGTCTAGTCCTAATGAACTCTTGGAACACTTTCCTAGCTGTGTCAAGAATACAGAGTCGCCGGTATGCCGATGGCAACTAAGTGTCTCCTTTGGCTTTGCTGATCAGCGCGATCCTTGCCACCCTTCCATCCATAAAGAAAAATGTGGTGGTAGTGCCATCTAAAAAGGAATGGAAGTTCAATATTGATATCTACCAAACATTCGTGGTCCTAAGGCAACATTGATCGGTGGGCAATACTGTAATAATTAATATAATTAGTATATAAGCAGTAGAAAAACCAATTATGAGGAGACGTTTAACACTGAAGAAAGGAACAGTTTGTTTCCGGAATATCGGTATATGCGTACCAAAATGAAAAAAACTAAAGAAAAAGTAAAATGTCTAGTTATTTAAAATTGACAAGCTAGACACAACGAATCGACAAAGACCGAATATCTGCAATCACCTCATTGGAACAAAACCCAGCGAGAAAACCCAGGAAGTCCACACGTGATTCTGTCAATGAAAATTGCATATCCCTGCCCGGACACGGTTGATAGATCGAGGTAACTAAAAACGTCTGTCTGGAAAAAATCAAAGCCAGACGATGGCTCCAATACCATGAAGAAAGACTAAGAATACATGGGAATGACCATCCGGGTTGACAATAGACCATATATGACTCATTAGGTAATTCAAAAAAGGAAGTCTCTTTTGGGGTATATTTACTCAGTCGCCAGTTTAATGAACTTGCCCATATTGGCTGTTGGAACAATTTCAGTAACTATCTAATATTGAATTTCATTAAAACGTCAAATGATGCAACGGTGGTACAACGGACTGGCTTCGACACTCCAATTAGCTGGCTGGATCTGCGTGACAGTCTCCAAGGTAAATTTCCTATGCGGTTACCCGACATTGGTCTCTCCGAGTGGATTCCAAGTCGGACTGAATATTTCGCCAACTTTTATTGGGGCATAGACCAAATTGTTGGATATGGAAGGCACTTGCTTCACGTACCTCTTCAAGCTCCCGACTGCTGTCTCGAATAACCCTCCTAGCTCTGGGAGAGGTATGCTGCCACACAATTCGTTTTGAGATCAGATTCCCCTCAATTTCAAATGCTAACTGAAGCCAAGCTTCTTTGAACACCTTTGACGTTCCCACCAAATTTTTGTTCCATTATTAGAGCGAACTGTACATGGCTGCGTCTTCCGCTGATAAACTTTTGGAAGGCAGCCACGAAGGGACTCGCACTCGAATCCATACATAATTCAAAATGTACTGCTCTAGTAGCCATACAAACGAATACAACTATATACACTTTCATAGATTTTGGCGTTCACGGACTAGAAGCCTTTATCTGTAGCGATCCACATAAATCCACATGGATCTGCTCAATTATTAAGTCGACCAAATGTGACTTGCCTAACAATATGTGATACCTAACAATATGTCTTCACAGTCCTGATCATCAATAAGATTCGCGTCATCTCTATTTAAGGTCCTCTTCCCAAAAGGCCCTCAAGCTTTGCTCCCATTCTTCCATTGACATTATCTGTAGCAGTATACTAAATTCCATTAATACTGGAAGATGCGCCAATTTCTTCCTCTACAGCAAAGCGTCTACTGGATGTGGGACCTGAGGAAGGCAGCCTTTAGTCGCCCCTTTGACTCCAACTGAAGGGTAATACAAAGAACTGACGACACCTTCCCGGCTGATTCTTCTTCAACCCCGGATACCTTGATTTTAGCTTTCTTCTTTTTTATATGAAATCTTTGCATCAAATTTCGGTTATGTAGCTGCTTTAGTTACCCTGATCGATAGGGGATCGAAAGGGTTGACCATCCTTTTTCCCTATTCTAACCACCGCTGTGGAAAGGGCGGTACTGGAATATTATTGCCGCTAAGCTTTCGGCACGGTGGACGGTATTACGCCTCTCTAATTAAGCCTTGCTTGGATGCGTCACTGTTAATTGTTGCTTTTTACATACTTCACACTTTAGGTACTTGTACTTGTACTCCTTTCTTGTATTTATGGGATGCACAATAAATACATAAATAGTGCTGACGAAGATGATTTTCCTTGTTGTCGCTCTTAACAAGTTTAGAACACTGGATAGTGCTATGCTTTTCCATGCACAGAAGGCACATTGACTATTTTTTCTGCTCCCCATTCGCATTGGCGAGAAGCGTCCTCTTGTATTTTCATTTTATGACTGGAATCTTCTATATTGGTTCTACCATTCTACCGATCCCATCCAGAAGCCATAACCACGTATTTATTTTCCAAAAATCGTGTGAATCAAACTCTCTATGAATTGGCACATCCACTTTCCTCGTTATAATGAACGGGATGAAAGGAACCTCTTCATCGACGTGGAACCGGGCTTTGCGGAGGTTCTGGACCACGTAGGGCATTTCGTCTAAAGCTCCCGCCTGACGAAAATCAGTGTTTTCCGTAAACAGCTGTCATGAGGTTCAGCTGGATATACCTTAAGATATTGCAAACGAAATTATTTTCATGTGTCGCTAAAATCGGTCTTGATTGGATAGTCATTCGTTTGACCTGAACTGGACTGGACGAATTAACGGAAACAGGCGGAGGAGAAGAACGTCGAATTCGGCGGTCCCTTAAAATGGTCAGGCATTAATGAGTTTTCTCTGTCAGCAGTCTTGTCAAAAGCCACAAAATAAGTGTTATGCTATTTTTAGAGGAAGTTGGTCTTTAAAGACTTCTCGAGCAAAACTTAGTTGTATAGTGAATGTAAGCTTCTTTGGCCCCGTTTTATGTTGGAATGTTGATCATGTCCCACAGAGATCTTAATGAAGTTCGTGTGCCAAGGACGGAATGGTTGGTTAGTTGCTACTTGAATGGGTAACTCACGCATTTGAAAGATATATGGCCGCGAGAGATAGCATTAGAACAAAATTTTAACACCTCATGCAATATGTGGCTTCTGTTCAGCCGTTTATAGGGCAACACACAGGCATCCACACAGTCCTTCTTTCTTATTTTTATTATGTTTTTGTTTTTCCCGGATATTGTGCTTCAGTTTCGCTTTCATCGCCTTTAACGTTATTCACATAAACCCACAACAGTGGGAAAGCATAGATAAATACAAGCACCTAGGACCTACTTGGGTTTGACCCCGGAGCAACGAAAACAAGAGACTGACGCTCAACCAACTCAGCCATCGCACCATCACCTCTTGCAATAATAATAAATAAGTACTAAAGAAAACGCTTGCCACACGTGAGGCATTTTCCTCTAACCAAGCCATAAGGAAAACCATTTCATCTCCTAAAATGTAAAAGCAATACATTCCATTGTCATCCTGAATATTCCAAAATTGAATCATACAAGCTTGGCATCTTTTCACAATATTTGTGCATAACATGGCAGCTCACGCCATTCAGATGAATAAAAAATGTATCCTACGTTCGTGCCTGAACAGCTTACAATGTTGTTTACCAACAAGTCCTGTTCCCATTCAAAATTATTACGGCACTGACACGAAAATCAATAAGCATAACAATGCCACTGTACTAAGGTGAGGCAAATTTAGAGCGTGTCCTCCCAATTTTTGCCTCTGCAACGAAAGCTAAACAGGGAACAAGTAGCATTTACGGAACTGGCAGCCATAGGATGCGGATCTGGGGCATATTCGTGGCATTGAACACCTACATCCAAGCATACAAGGCTATGTACGAACATTAGAACTCCATTCACGTCCTTGCAAGTAATTCAAGATAATGCGTATTCGATCGGATCGGTTCCAGGATACATTACTTTATGATGAAAAAGTCTGGCTCATATCACTTCCATTTCACCCTCATATCTTTCCTCGCAGTGAGTGAACGGAACTGACTGAACAGATTGTGGGCGGAGGGAGTTGAGAATCTGGAATCTTCTCCTGTTCCGGCGAATATCTTGAAAGACTCAATTCCCAAACTAGTTTGACGCCTGGTCTGGTACTCACTTAGGATGAAAAATATATTTTGACCCCTCCATGGTCCAATTATATGAACCTGCGAATAAAAGCCTGAAAGAGGAAATTAGAGAAATTATCCAGCTGAGATTCCGATTAAATGTATCTTTCGGGAAGTAAAAGGAGTTTTGTATTTCACGGTTTAGTTTTTAACCCATTCCTACTTTCGTTTCCTTTTATTTGGTCGAAGTGTTGTGCTAAAAAAAAGAATCCAATTTCGAAATGCAAACAAAACCTGCTACACTCAGAGCGAAGGACAATACTTAGACCCTAATTACTTTAACAAGAAACGAATCAGAACGGAACGAATAATATCCTTGAAGTAGCGCGCAGAGTCCAAAAGACAGTAAAGGTACATATTAAAGGCTTCCGCTATTGAATATAAAATTTTTACAAGAAGTGCTCATGAAGAAAAAAGGATATGAAAATGCACGAACTCCAAACAAATTAAATTTTGAATTATCAGGGAGGGTTCTGGTTTTTGAACATTGATGGCCATGGGACCCTTCTGGCTAAGGATTTCAGGATATCCAATAAACGCATAACGCCAATAAGGAGCTTACATATGGTACTTCGAATTTTTAAAAAGTTTGTTCAGACATCACTGGATTAGGTTGGCTTAATAAAGAATAATTGAATGGTTGAGAATGCCATGAATCATGCATAAGATACCAAACGCTACTATTTTCTTGCTACTGACAGTGGGGTCACTACTTCAATTATGCTCTCATCGTGCTCGAAGGCAATAAATTTAAACTTCCATTGCTCTTCCACTGGTCTGTTTTCTATATAAGATTCTTCTCAAATCTGGCTGACACTTTCCTTGTACCAAATATCATAACTTAAGGGTTCTTCTCTCTAGTGGTATTTCCAGCAATAACTGTAAGGTTTGCATTCTATTGACCAAAGTCCCACACATTTACATTGTAATCCAAAAAGATATTCCAACCTAAAACGGTTGTTATCCTTCTAACGCCTAATTTGATTCGGAAAAGGGACTCACTTGCCCTTCAAGAGCGCTCTGCACATTCTAAGTTTACTGTTGAATTTTTATAGGAAACTTTTTTTTATCTTCCTTCCACTCGATTTTTTAAGATGAACGAATCAATCGCGTGTTTGGTGGAGATTTGTAACCGTTGTTCGATGCCAAGGAAACTTTTTTTCTTTGAATACAAAAGATACTGAATGTCTCCCCATAGTCTCCTTCACTTGTAGATATGCATGCATTTGATGCGAGCAGGGTCGTAGTGTATTCGTGTTTATGTCCTTTTTTCTTCGAGTTATGGTAGCAAATTTCGATTGGAAGATAATTCCAGCATTAAAGGGTTCGTGGGGGAGCTTTGTTCCTGACAGCCTGTTGATTGTTGTGTAGCACGGTGTATTGGCAATCTTCTTTTCGCTTGAGGATGCCACTGTTCGGGAAATGATTTAAACTTTTCCAGGGTTTTAGCATATTTCAAGGAATAAGCTGTTGTGCTCTTTTGATGAAATAAAGAGACATAAAGTATCACTCGAGGGTTGAATTAAGGAGAGTGAGCATTTTGTTTGTAAATATTCAAAAGGGATGTTCACATCTAAAGTTTTCCTTTGAAGTGGATCAAATTCAATATTTATCCAACTACTGGGAAAAAGGGTTCTATCCAATCATTCTGTTGCCACAAAACAAGCAACATAATGTGGCGTGTGTTTTCAATTTTCTTTCAAATTGGAACGGAAATGGAAAACATTTGTGCATGAAACAAAGAATGACATATGTGACCGAATACAACCATTTTTTTTTCTATATCGCTTTTTCAGAATTCACTCTATATACATACATACATAAAATCTCAAGCACTCTTCAATGAAGCATGCCATAGCCATGGATTCCATGTAGTCTGACCTGATTAGATGCACCCTGCTGGCTAGTTCTGACTCAATCTCACCCTGATAAGTGGCTGAAGTGAGGGTAGTCTTATGCGAAATACAAATGTTACCACAAAACTCTTTCAAGCTTAACAAAACGACAAAAATGCAAAATCATGTCTTATGCTAAGCATTTTTAGGATATGAGCATGTAAGCTGTTATCCTTGGAATCAATTACTTATGTACATCTGCCCAATTTCGTTGTTTCTGGATTATTGTTTCGGTTTATGGCTCACACGCGCTTCACATTTGCCTATCGAGCAAGTGAATTTCAAAATTATTCAACACGCCCCTCTTCTTCAATGATTTGGTGGGATTAACACGCGCCCAAAATAATAAGACTAATGAAAAATTAAGTGCTAATAGTTTAGTTTATGGCGGGAGCCACAGCTCCAAGCATTTAGGCTCATTGTATTATCATCGAACATCGTCCATTCAAAAGTCTGCTACCTGCGGCATTCGCAGGCTTTGGAGCTCTAAGAATCTGAATGAAAGAAGAAAACCTTATCGAGGTGTACTTAGCTGTGATCTCAAAAGGCCGGGCAACTGCACATGAATTGGATGGCCATCTCCTCCTCATATTAGCTGCGTGAAGCCGAGGACATTACCCAATTTTTTTCTTGTGGTAGCTAAAGGAGTAGAGCCAAGTTGAAAGCCCTACTGAGGTTTCACGTCGCATTTCTTAAAGGACAACAAAATTGTCGGTCTTGCGGCCCCGGGTTCTTTCACAAAGATTTTTCCCGTGCTGATAATGCTGTCCGATTTTTGGAACAGATTGAAATATGGTCGTCACTTTCCAGGCAGGTCGCACCAGTTCCAGAATCGGATTTCCCGAGAAAGCCCCTGCGCCCGATCCGTCTTCCGTGACTGACTCGTCCCCTTGTCGTAGACCGTTGTTGATGTCGAATGGTCTCGCGAGTGATTTTGCTGCTTATATCTGGCCCCCCACATTGGTCAGGGTCAGCCTAGTCAGTTTTATTAATTTAATGGGATACCGAATTCTCCCATGGCCGTGTACAGTTTTACCCTGGCTATGCTATCATAGGCGGCTTTAAAGTCGATGAATAGATAGCGCAACTGGTGTCCATATTCCAACAGTTTTTCCATCGCTTGCCGCAAAGAGAAAATCTGATCTATTGCTGATTTGCCTGGAGTGAGGCCTCTTTGGTATGGACCAATGATGTTCTGGGCGTATGGGGCTATCCGGCCTAGCAAGATAAAGGAGAATATCTTATAGATGGTACTCAGCAACGTGATACCTCTATAATTGATGCATTGTGTGATATCTCCCTTTTTATGTATCATATGAGACAGATAATGCCTCGTTGCCAATCGTCAGGCATTGATTCGCTGTCCCATGCCTTGAGCACAAGTTGATGAAATACTGTGTAACTATTCGTCTCCATATTTTACCAATTCGGCTGTAATTTCATCGGCTCCTGGCGACTTATGATTTTTAGCCGATGAATTGAATGGACTGTTTCTGCTGTACTTGGAGGTGGCAGTATTTGTCCGTCGTCTTCAGTTGGCGAGACCTCCACCTCGCCGATTTTCTGGTTGTTCAACAGCTCATCAAAGTACTCAACCCATCGCTACAATATGCCCATTCTGTCGGAAATCAGATTTCCCTCTTTGTCTCGGCAGGATGAGGATCGAGGTGTGTAAGGCTTCATCCTGATGACTTGTTGGTAAAACTTGCGCGCCTGGTGCGGTTGCTCCCTGTACTTTTCTAGTTCACAGACTTGTTGGTTCTCCCAGGCTTCCTTTTTCCGTCTGTGAAGTCGCTTCTCCGCTCGACGGAGTTCGTGAAAAGTCTCTGAGCGTGCCTGCATTCTTTGAGAATGCAACATTACTCGGTATGCAACATTTTCCGTTCCGTTGCTAGCTTGCATTCATCGTCAACCAAGTATGTTTGTGGCCGTGTCAATAATAACGTTCTTCAGGTGGTTGTGAAGATCATTTGTTGATGCTTCATCTCCAGGTCCTCTGTTAGCTGCGGTTATTGCGGCATTCATTTCCCTCTTATAGGTGTCGCGGAGGGCTGGGTTATGGATGACTTCAGTGTTAACTCTCACCTGATTGTCAGAAGAGATTCCAGGTGGTATTGTTATTCGAGCTCGAAGCACCATGCCAACGAGATACTGATCCAAGTCTATATTGGCCTCCCATATGTTCTGACATTCATCGAGGCTGAGAGGTGGCGGCGTTTGATCAACACGTGGTCAATTCTGTTGAAAGTGGTCCCGTCCGGAGAGGCCCACGTATGTTTGTGGACCGCTTTCCGCGAAAACCAGGTACTTCCAACAACCATTTCGTGTGACCCTGCTAATTGAATAATCCGCAGTTCGTTATCATTTGTAGCCAACGTGTCGCCTAAATACGGGCTCCTTCCCTACTTAGCTGTTAAAATCCCCAAGTATGATTTCGATATCATATCTGGGACAGGCTTCGTGGGTTCGTTCAAAAAGTAGGTATCCTTCTCCGACTCTGCAGTCTCCTCTGTAGGAGCGTGAACGTTTATGAGGCTTATATTTCTAAACTTATCTCGCAAGCGCAGAGTGCATAGCCGTTCGCTTATGTTTTCAAAGCCGATAACAGCAGGTTTCATTTTTTGGCTGACTAAGAGACCTACTCTGAGCACATGGTTTACTGGATGGCCACTATAATATATGGTGTAGTGGCTCTTCTGCAAGAAACCGGTCCCTGTCCAACGCATCTCCTGTAACGCTGTTACATCAGCCCTATATTGGGACAGGGTATCAGCTAGCTGCTTATCAGCTTCATCTCTGTACAGGGAGCGCACGTTTCATGAGAAAATGCGCAAATCGTTATTCCGTTGTCGTTGCCGGGTTCGTCGTTGTATAATCCGTCCAGTCCGAGGCTCCTGTTGTGGCTTCGTAACAAGTTGTTTTCCGTGTAGGGTTGTCAGCCTACCCAACCCCCAACCTGGAGGACCAGTTGATATAATTTGTCCCATTTTTAGGCGCGGGAGACTCGCCTTCATCCTTCTCCGTCTGCAGCTTTTCGTTAAGAAAGAGCTCCCAGCGGTCACCACGTGGAGGTGGTGATAGGGTTTGGTAGTAGAGCTGTTGGTGTTGGTTCAGCAGGCATTTCCCAGGTTTTATGCTCCATCGTGGGTACGAATCCATGTTTCGCCCTGAGACCTATACTACCCTTTGACCACCGCGCGTATGAATACGGCCTAGAATGCAAACAAAGCCGCATTATAAATTGGGTCGACATCACCAGTTACTAAGCTTCTCCTGATTACTAGGTTCATGTAATGCTTTACAGACTAGTGCTTGAGTAGCTCCTTTGACTAGCCTGGTGAATTGACTACTCCTCTTCTAGCTCAAGTGAAACCTCTTGGAAAATTTGTTGACTAGTTGGTAGAGCAACTCAGTTGTTATTCACTACCATCCGGCACTGGTTGATTACGTCTTAGATCTAAAATTTACCGCAATGTCGTCCATCCTGTCGCTCTCTATGGTTCTGAACGTTGGCCGACTATAAAAGACAACGGCACATTCTTCGCTGCACTTCCCTAATTTTGCCGTGGTACCGATAATCAAGCGCCTCACTTTCATTCATACTTGTAGGAGCAATAGGAACTATCCAAGTTTTGGCAGTCAGCCACATTTTTTGGCCCCCAAAGTTCATTAATATTCTGGGGCGAGCTTCTCAAGAGTCAGTCGCCTAGTTAGAAAGGTAGTTCCCCAGTGTTGCACGAGTCAGCTGCGCTTATGGCAGGCTCAGAGCTCGAACAATGTCGTCAATGACGAAATAATGAAGGCTACAGAAAACCACAAACATCCCATCATCATTATAACTGTCGCCAAAAGTGTGCCCCCATCATATGTCCGAGCAGGATATTATCAGAGCTCGTCTTTGCATTTACGAGGTCTGATCAAAAAGTTCCAGGAATTTCTCAATAACTCTTTATTACAAATATTTCCAATTGTTCTAATTTATGCCCTTGAAAATACTCCCCCTGGGAGCAAATATACTTCTCCCATCGATGTTTCCACTGTTCCATGCATCTGGAAAACACTGTTTTATGGATGCGTTCAGCTGTCCCAGCGTTTTCCCTTGATCTCCCCTGTCGCGTGAAACCGCTGCCCATTCAATGGGTATTTGGGTTTTGTTGACAGCCAAAAGACACACGGAGTCTGGTCAGGAGAATAGGGTGGATAGGGAAGGGTTGTCATCGAGTTTTGGATAAAAAACTCGCGAATGAGGAGCGCGGTGTGACAAGGCGCGTTGTCATGGTGGAAAAACCATAATTGTGGCCTCTTCCGACGAATATTTTGGCGTAAAGTTCACAGGGTTTGGAGGTGTCGATAATAATTGATTGTCAAATTGATTGTCTCACCTTGTGGGAGGAATTCATGATGGATGACACCCTTCGAATTGAAGAATACAGTGAGCATCACTTTAACGGTTGATCTTACCTGACGGGTTTTATTTTGGTCTTGGTGGATTTTTTTACTTCCACTGGGGCGACTGCACCTTGGTTTCCACGTCGTAGCCATAAACCCAAGACTCGTCACATGTAATGATAGTTTTGAAGAAGTTTCCGTTAGCATAGACGATTTCTAAGGGTTCCCGATAAACCTCGAGGCGATGCGCTTTTTGATCCTCTGTCATCAGTTATGGAATTAACTTGGCTGCATCCCTTCTAATCTCTCTCCTGACATGACTCAAATGATATGTCCGACTCCTCTGTCATCTCTCCGATCGTCAAACAGCGATTGGAATGCGCAAGGGCATTCAACTTATCCATACGAAAATCGTCAATTGAGGAACAAGGCCTTTTTGAATGAGGGTCATCTTCCGTTGATGTTTTGGCTTCCTTGAACCGTTTAAACCACTTTTGACACCGGGAACGACTCAATACTAACCATCATGGACAAATTGCTGTTGAATGGATTGCTAGAAGAAATCAATCATCTCCTTAAAAATATTATATTCACCATGGAGATTGAACTTGGTGGTCAAAGGGTAGTATAGGTCCCGGGGCGAAACGTGGATTGGTACCCACGATGGAGCATAAAACCTGGGAAATGCCTGCTGAACCAACACCAACAGCTCTACTACCAAACCCTATATCCACCTCCACGTGGTGACCGCTGGGAGCTCTTTCTTAACGAAAAGCTGCAGACGGAGAAGAATGAAGGCGAGTCTCCCGCGCCTAAAAACGGGACAAATTGTACCAACTATTCCTCCAGGTTGGGGGTTGGGCAGGGCTGACAACCCTACACGGAAAACAACTTGTTACGAAGCCACAACAGGGGCCTCGGACAGGACGGATTTTAAAACGACGGACCCGGAATAACGATGGAACGTGCACTCCCTGTACAGAGATGAAGCTGATGAGCAGCTAGCCGATACCCTGTCTCAATATAGGGCTGATATAACAGCGTTACAAGAGATGCGATGGACAGGGACCGGTTTCCTGGAGAAGAGCCACTACACCATATACTATAGCGGTCATCCACTAAACCATGTGCTCGGAGTAGGTTTCTTAGTCAGCCAAAAAATGAAACCTGCTGTTATCGGCTTTGAAAACATAAGCGAACGGCTATGCAATCTGCGCTTGCGAGGCAAGTTTAGAAATATAAGCCTCATAAACGTTCACGCCCCTACAGAAGAGACTGCAGAGTCGGAGAAGGATACCTTCTACGAGGCAGTAGAACGAACCCTCGAAGCCTGTGCCCCTCCGGAATACCGTCATAGCTAGGACAGTTGGAGGAGCTGTCCAGTTTAAACCAATAGAGGTATTTACGGTAACCGCCATGTCCTGTGAGAAACTGCGTGAGATCATAATTTATCTCACCATTCACGCGTCCACACCTTGATACTGGGAATCAATCTATGGGTCTATCGAGCCTTTTTCGTCTGTTCCAACCGTTGCTGCCACCTGCTTAAGGATTTCTCCCTTTCGTCGTTTTTCATTGGCCGATCAGAGGAAGAATCGGGTCCATCATAGATACGTGCCATCTCATCGACCAAAATGTCGATTGGCATCATTCCAGCTACTACATAGGCCGCTTCGTCCGAGATGGTTCTATAACCACAGCAAACTCTTAAGGCGGTCTTTCTATGCACTGCGCTCATCTTTTAAGCATTGCATGTGGTATGCAATGCAGTTGATCAAATTGGCGCGGCGTAAAGCCATATAGAACTCGCCACACTAGCTCTAAGCAGTCTACAAGTGCACCACGGGCCGCCAACATTTGGAATCATCCTTGCCAACGCCATGCTAACATCGGATGCCTTGGTGCAAACATTTTGTAAGTGTTGCTTGAAATTTTGCTTCGCACCTATTATCACTCCAAGGTATTTAACTGCTGGCTTGGAAGTGATGATATGCTTCCCCATTCTGATGCGGGCAATGGTTTCCTTACTCCGCTTCGTAGTAAGCACCGCCTCTGTTTTATCCTCTGCGATTGCAAGACCTGCATCTTTCAGCCACTTCTTTATAGCAGTGATTACTTCGGATGAATAATAATAATAATCGTTGGCACAACAATCCATATTGGATCAGGGCCTTGAAGTGTGTTAGAGCACTTCATTCAAGACCGTAACGGTACACTACAGAACACTCTAGGAGGCAATGTGGTCAGCATTACGCTCGCCCGAGATTATTACCCTGATTTGACTCAGGTACTCATTCACAGCTGAGTCGACTGGTATCCGACGTCAAATCACGATACAAATCCCACTGCCGCCAGCGAGATTTGAACCGAGACCTTCCGTACGACAGCCTTGTGCTCTAACCACTCAGCTATCCGGACACTTCACACTCACACACTTCGGATGAATACAATTCCATATTCGCCAGATCTTTGCAACAACAATCACCGCTATGTCATCGGCGTAACCCTCTATTGTTACCTCGCTAGCAACTGGGACATTGAGGAGATCATTATACATGATGTTCCATAATAGTGGTCCCAGCACAGAACCTTGTGGAACACCCGCCGAGACTATGTATTCTTTGGTTCCATTGTCTGTGTCGTACCAGAGCCTTCAATCTGTTAAGTAGCTATCGACTAGCACAGTTAAGTAACTTGGTACACCAATCGCCCCCAATGACTTCTTTATAAGGTTGCAAATGGCAGAAGTGAACGCATTTTGCACGTCAAGCACCATACTTACTAGTGCCACCAGTTCCGTGCATAGCATTTTCAGCTAAACCAGTGTCCAGTTTGATGGTGTCGATCGTTGATCTGACCCTACGGAAGCCAAATTATCGGCCTGATAAGCCTCCCAGACTTTTTAACATCTTCCCTATAGTGTCCAATACACATATAGGCCTTTAGGGAGATTGTTCACCAGGGAGCTTACCGGATTTAGGCAACAACACTATCCTTTGTTTCTCCATGTCTCAGGAAAGATCCCATCCGCCAAGCATGCTTCAAACAACTCTACGAATATATCTCGACTTAACGCCAACTTAAAGGCTTTACCAAAAGCTTTCTGCATCATCTGAAGAGTTTCCGTGAACGATTTGCCCAATTTTACGCAAAATTTCATGCAAACACGTTGTTCCTCTTTCACGTTCATGACAAAAAAACGCGGAGTACGAAAAACTGGCTTCACTAAAACAGCTGAACAATTAGTTTGGAGAAGGTTAGAGCAATAAAACAAAATGGAAATTACTCAGGAAGGGAATACCCATGCTGCTTCTTACCTTTAGAAAGTCTCTCCTGGCTTGCATTGAGGTGTTCATAGAAAGCCCTCTATTCCTCTATATCGAAAGTCTATTTGTATATTTCTCTTTCACTGGAAACTTGTAGTCAATAATCTGCCTGACACCAGTTCTCAGAATATGCGAGTGTCCCTCGTAGATGTAGTAAGCATTGACCTAATTCCAGATTCACACTTACTTCTGCCAGGTTTGGCAAATTATTGCAACACAGTACCACAGGAGGAAAAGAAGTGCTCCTGAAAACCTACCTTAATCCCAAAATGCAAGGGTATATCGCTCAAATTACTGGTGAAGTTGGAGCAAAGGAGCATTTTGGGGAATCTCGGTGCTATCTTCGAGAAGAGTGCCCAAATTTCAGAAGCTAGGTGCCAAGTAGCTACCCCTTTTTGTTAACTCGTGATAATATTACGGCCAGTTTTGATAAAGTAAGTTTATTCGCCCTATGATTTCCCGAAAACCTGACACTTCTCCTCAATTTTTCTAGGTGCGACCATAGATTTTACTACATGATATTCTCTACAATAGAATCGTGGTGTTTCCTTAATGCGAGACACTTCTACCTTCTAGTAAACAGTTGTGATTGCTAGTGGTCACCATCTTACGTTTCAGCTGGGAAGTAGTTTTACAAGGAAGCCAAACAAAAGGACCTTCTTTTTATCTTTACTAACTTTAAAGACACTTTTCACTATTTTTATTGTCCCCTTAACACCCACCTCTGCAATAAAAATCACAATCACAATCAGATAATCTCACAATACATAAAACTACATCGAAAACTACTTTCACCACCCTAAGCAGTTTTCACTCCTTTTATCGGCTTTAGGAAGGCTTCAAGAACGTGGATGTAACCAAATCGGTCGCCTACACTATTCGAATCAATCGATTTAGTTCATTTATCTTTGTATTGGAAGCACTAGTTGACAAGGGATTTGCCTGAATAATTGATTGGAAAAGGATTTTGAGAAGTGGATAAGGCACAACAGACACAATGGCGACATAATTTCCCTTTCGATAGTGTCACAAAACGATAATAAACCTTGGCCTCTTGTGGATTTAAATGAACGGGAATCGTATTTTGATGATACAATCAATTGTTATTCTGTTTTCTATTCAAGGTGCTCGTAAATGCAGATTTTTGTGAGAAAGAGGAGGGTATAGGTCGGAAGCACATTAAGATTTACCCCCGTCAAACCTAAGATTGCCCTTTCCATAAATATATGAAAGATGAATGACAGGGTGACTTATTTCCCTATAAATGATTCTCTTGGGCACTTGAGGAAATTAATCAAAACAATGATAGATTGTCTGATCATTGGCTGATGTTTTATTTGGACAATACTATTGTTAATACCAACCATTGCCTTTTCAAAATTGATGGAGACGTAAGCTAGACCAAGGACTCCTGCAATGATTAATGGTTCCAGAGAAAATTCCTATTATCACCTCCAACGCATTAAATTTTAAAACCTTGTGGAAAATCAAGATGGCATGAAAATAGCCTACTAAATGGAAAGATTACGAGGATAATTAAGTAATTACTGTCATAATTAGCGCATTGTGTCTATAATTATTCCGGTTAAACGAACACAATGAATGTCTATTTAGCTCAAGGTTTAGAGCAATTAAATTAATCTTCTGATGAGGCCTTCCCGGAAGAGTAAGCAGATTTCATACTAAAGATGGATACATCTTGTGGGGTGCACAGAAAATATACCATATAACGAACATGTTTTCCCTCAGTATTACATAGGTATCTCCTCGAATAGAATGGAATCATTTGGTCAGTAAGTGGGGGTGCTAGGATTGCAAACATTTACAATCAAACACAATTAATATATGTAAGTGCGTTGAACGCGATTTCATTCCCTAAGTACCCTTCAATTATTCATTCATTCATGGGCAGACCAGGCTATTTTTGGAAATTCGAAAATAAGCTTTTCTTCTCCACTTAATACCTCGCTGGGCTGCACGTGCTTTCCATACAACGTCGCCACTCGTGAGTCAGAATATTTCCCCAAATCCTTTTCTAAATTTCAATTAAACTTTATTGCGAGCTTCACATAAAACCATAAAGGTCAGAAGTTTCGTCACAACGCTTCCTTTTAATGCGAATTGTGTTTCCTTTTCTTGTGAGATTAATTCCTGTTGTAGATATTTCACGCCTCCTGAAAGCAAATAAATTACGTTGGGCCATGTTTTTCCTGTTCAGTGGAATAAACGTTAGATTTGTTTACAGTTCATTAAGAAGATGAACTCTCAAGAATTAAATTAACTTATTCGGTTCACATAATTCGTAAGGAAGTTCCTTAATCAGACGCGACTTGAATTCAATTCCTGGAAGCTTTTAAATTATTTGATTGATTTTCCAGGAAAAATCCTTGCTTACGATAATGGAATACCCGATTCCTGGTATTGAACTTGGATTTTTACGATTCTTTCTTCTCTCAGCAATTAGGTGAAGGCAATTACTTTGTGCCTCCGGATGCCTCAGTGGTTAGAGGGCTAGGCTGTCACGATTCAAATCTAACTGGTGGCAGTGGAATTTGTATCATGAGTATATGTCGGATGGGAGTTGACTTAGCTGTGAATCAAATTAGAGTAATAATCACGGGCGAACGAGGTGATGACCACATTGCATCCCAGAGCGACTGTAATCCTGCAGAGTATCATTACGGTCTTGAATGAAGTGCTCTAACTCAGTCCGAAGTAACTGACGGTATTCGAAAGGAACCTCAATGAGTAAGCCTGACCTTATCGTGCTACAGGCGACTGTAAGACCTTTATACTCGTGGGAATTAATGATCTGAGTAATACAATAAAACAAACCATAAACAAGGGGGAGCCCATATCAAACAAAAATTGGCCCATCAGGCGGAGGCACATCTCCGCAACATTGCGAGCCAGCAGACCACACCCAAGAAGAAAGGGAAGTCAAGCAGTAAAGTCAAGGTCAACGTTCGCCTACTGGGAAGACCACAACAAACAAAAGTTCTCGCAAGGACGAGCAAAGGTATGTTTGAGGTCACCATTTCAGACTGCAGGATGGAGATAGGTCTTAGCGGCGCAGCTGCTAAATGGTACCTGCGCTACCTCAAGGACGACTTGAAACCAGTGGAGGCACTTAAGAAGGCTCAGGACAGGCCTAAGACTTCAGTATCAGAAAGCAGAGAAAGGCAGAAATTCTCCCAAAAAAACCCAAACCCCAGCCCAAGGGAGGGGAAATTTTGGTGCGGTCAGGGGCGAAAGCAGAATACACCGTTTTGCTATTCTAATGCGGCAAAAAGCTTCCTCCTGGCCATACTGCCAAAGTATTTCTAGAGCAAATATTTATTCGTGTGGAGAAAGAAATAAATGAGCACCTCATCGAAATGGAGATGTATGAGGGATGAAATAACGAGCTTGTATTCACCAGCATACGCTTTCAACAGACCTTGCACTGGTACACTTTGCGAAGGAAGGCACGGCTGACTTGGCTTAGGACTCCAGTCCCTAAACTACCCAGATGGATGGGAGCGGAACTGTCGACGGTTGTGCTAGAGTTGATATACAAGGGGTACGCATGGTGACGATTTACCTTTCAGAAGCCGCAACAATTGAGACTGCACTCGGTTCGCATCCCAGTCTTCGTGAGTGTCTGCGTCCATTTCGTACTTGTTTGACTGCTATATGCTTACCACTTGTGCAACGTTGGGTGTGATGATAGTGAAACTGAAACACAGCCAGATTGTGGATGCCCTATACTCCACTAAAGAGTGAATATGAAACACCGACTGCTTCATCAATTACGGATTACAGAACATATAGTCTGAAAGGCTGGACCGAGCAGGGAAGTACACCCGCTGCTTACAGGAGAGACAAGCTTTGACCTACACTCTCGTGGACTTAAGATCGACAGCGAAACGCAAGGAACTACCATGTTGGAACAGCACAACAAAACTGCGACATTGGAGAAGAGTTCCAAGCACTTACAGAGTCAATGGCCAGTACCCATTTTAGGTAAATCTTCACCATGTGAAAGCTACATCTGCAGTAATTGCAAAGGTGAGCTCCATGGACAACATTGGAATAGTGCTGGTTCAAAAACCCTGGGGGTTCCGGGGCCAGATCCGTGGCCTCCCAGCAGGAAGTATGCAGGTAGATTGGGAAAAACCAAAATCATGCACTATTCTCAAAAGAAACTTAAGATACATACGTCTATTATAATGCCTAACGAAGACCCCGTAGCTATCGAAGTATCTATGGAAGCCTGGAGAAGAACTCATGACGCGGTTGTGGCATGAGAATACTTCCCAGGAAGCGATACCCGCATCTCACCGGAATTAGTCGCTAGACTGGGAAAGTTCTACGAGAGGAAGAATTAGGCGGCGTCGGATGAGCTTTCTATGTCGGATCACAGAATAATCAGATTCGACATTGAGGGCAACTCGGAAGTAAATAGAATAATAAGGAATCTCTGAAGATTAGACTGGGACTGCCACACAAAAGACCTGAGTAACAACATTGCTCAGTTGCAGATGAGGGGTGACATCAGGAGCTAGAGCTAGAAACTGTGGTGGAAGGCCTCAACAAAGTAGTCATTGACGAATATAAGACCAGCTGTCCGGCTTAGACAGCTAAATTGGCAAGAGACGTACACTGGCGAAACAGGAACTTAGTCAGAATAAAAAGGGTCGTGTGAAAACTGTTCAACCGGGTTAAGCATGTCGGGGACTAGCAGAGGTACAAAAGAGCGCCGCGGCCGTATGACACCGTGATCAGGGAAGCAAAATGAATTAGCTTCGGGGAATTCTTGCTAGGGGTAGAACAAACCACAGAAACATCCAGACTATATAAAGCTATATCTCACGACAAGGTAATATCTTCTGTCTATATGAAGAGGTAAGATCATACATTTACGGAGAATGTAGAAGACAGGATACACCAGTTTCTCAGAACTCATTTCCAGAAGTCCTACTCCACGGCGGAAGGCAATAGAGTTTTCCCTGACAGCCCAACAACGGACACAAAGGAGAAAAAGGTGAACTCTAAGCTAGCGGAAGGGGTATGCTTCGAAACTTCAGAGAGATGGGTAGTAGGAGCCTTTAAACCACTAAAATGATCCGGAGTAGATAGCATTTTCCTAGCACTAATCCAGAGAGGCATAGAAATCATCTTAACATCTCTCCGAAGAGTGGTAAGGGACACTATAGACTTGGTATTATATACCAAGGCATGGAGATGGGCAAGAATGGTCTTTATTCTGAAAACGCGTAAAAAGAATCATTTTCACTCTAAGTATATACCAATTTTCCTGAAATCGTTCGTGCTTAAAACGATGAAGAAGGTCATAAACCACTATATTAGAACTAACGTTCTAATGCGCAATCTTTGTATCCTTGTCAACACGCTTACCGGGCAAGAGGGTCAACCGAAACTTTCCTGTATCAACGGCCGCATGTATTATGGGATCACATAGAAATGAAAGAAATAGCATTGTGAGCATTTTTTGATATCGAAGGACCGTTCAATTGTAAGGTTGTACACAAGGTGAGGTATTATTACCACAAATGGGGTATTATCGCCACAAATGTGGGATATGGTGGTTGATGAACTCCTAAGAGAGCTTACAAACACTGGAATACAGGCCCAATATTGGACTGGGCAAACATGAGGATACCATATGTGACGGAATTCAAACTGGGCTGCAAATTACTAGGAAATGATGCAGAAAAGCGAGGCTGTGCATAATTCAAGCCAAGAATAATATAATATCATTCACTAGGAAACGGAAGCTTGATGGTCTAAGAGTCATTAGATTACACATCATGGAGGCGGAACAAGCAACAGTCGTCAAATACTTGGGAATCACACTAGACCAAAAACTACTCTGAAAGACACATGTTGACAATATGTGCCGGAAAGTCACAAAGGCTCTGATGACTTGCAGGGCTATAGCAGGGAAAAAAGAGAGATACACCCTGACAGTGCACCACTGGATATACACTGCAACAGTAAGGCCAATGATTTCCTATGGAGCGGTAATCTGGGCAGACAGAACGGAACTCAGCACAACAGCCATGGAGTACACGGACTTCAAAGACTGATTTGTGTGTGAATTAATACGATAATGAAGTCCTTCAGGGATTCAGAATGTCTGGCAGTACTAGTGAAACAGGGAGCTGCATATAAAGAAAGAAAATTTATATTCTTTCTAGGTGGCATCCCGAATTACTACTATCAAGGAATAACATGGCAACAAGGTTTCACTTCGATATGAAGTTTGAAACACGGTGGAACAACAGGATAAACTGGGCGAGCGTGACATTGACATACTGCATAAACAAGCAACTGATTACTTAGTTCACTGATGAGCCCTTTACGTCGGAGAGAGCAGGCATCGAGGTCATTGGTTCAAGAAAGACGCTTTTTGAGCCAATAGGTAAGCATACGAGCATATTTCATAGTTTAGAATTATACGCTATCAACATATGTGCTTCCTTCAACATCGAAAGGAGCTATAGGGGTCAGAATATTGCTATTCTAACTGACAGCCAAGCGGCTACTAAAGCACTTAGGTCCTACCAGGTAAATTCCAAACTGGTGTGGAGATGCCTTAATAGACTAAACATGTTCGGCTCGCGAAATAATGTCTTGGTACTCTGGCTTCCAGACCATATTAGGTTAAATGGCAATGAAGCCGCAGACGAGCTAGCCAGGAAAAAAGCAACGACCCGCTGGACGGGCCAACGCCATTCTGTGGAGTCGGGAATCGGTTTATGGTTACCACGCTAAAAAACGAACGGGTGAGGGAACTATAGTGGTTGAACTTACTAGGAATGAAACAGTTTATGGTGCTCATGGAGGATGCGAACCCAAGCGCCCGACATATTGTTTAAACCTCACCGAGAAGAGCCTCCGGTCCATAGTAAAAATACTCACTGCTGACTGCAGGCTGAACTATCACCTGGGGAAGCTATAGATATCTACAGGCACTGCCTATAGATTGTGTGCGGAGAGTGAGGAAACCTCAGCACACGCACAGGGACAGAGTCCGACACTTGGTAGGCTGAGGCACCTGGGAACAATTTCCCCGTATACCAGTTCCGCGGGACTTGCAGCAAATTCTTCGTGATTGGTTGTCCGGAGGCCAAGTAGAACGGCTGGCAGCCTGCGACCAAGAAGCCAAGTCCCAAAGGACTAATGATGTCGAGGTGTATTGGGTACGCTTGGTGGACCGAGAGAACACTCCCTACCTCACATGCTTTGCTGTTTTGCACTTCTGTCATGCGAGGGTCTGTCTAGCCCAAGAATTAATGTCCTTGTTTATGGACGGCAGGAACACTTTGCGGTTACTAATCAATTCGTTGAATGCCTGGGTGCGCCAGATCAAGAACGGCGTGAAATACTTTCTTTCGGAAATTAGAAAGAATGCTGGGTGAACAGGATGAGATTTTTCCTGATGACCTAAGGGAAGTTGTAGGGTCAACGAGGGCCCTATTATGTATATTAACTAGCGAACCATAGTGACACAGGAAATCCGAGCCTAAGATGGGTATACTGAAGTCCGCGATTATGAAGCGTCAAGAAAACCCTTGTCGAAGTCCTAAACTCAAATCTACCTGCCTGTAGCCATACGTGCCATACGTATGATGCCGGGGTACGGGAAGAATCGAAATTTCAACGCCTGTATCGACCAGAAAGTTACGCCGGCTCAAGAGGTCGTAGATTGTGAGGTGACGTGGTGCTCCATTTCGGGTAGCAGTCGGCAGAACTGCCGGCAAGTCTGCAATTGTAGGGGCTGCTACAGTTCTTATATTTTCCAGGGAATTTACGATGGTACCAGCATGCCCTGGTGCATGCCGAAGGTCCCGACGACCTTCTAATCGGTCGCAATTTCGGGAGACGAATCTAGATCTTGATCTAGTGCTATTTCCCGGACGGAAAGCACCGACGACCTCTGCCAACTCAGAGACGGTGGCTCTTAATGCTGTCACCATCTGCTACAGCTGAGTCACTTGACCTAAGTTGTCGCGAGACATCTCACCAACCGTGGGTCCCACGTGGATCTCGGCTAGCGTATCCAGAGACCCTGAATACACGCGTGCCAGGATTGCCAGTGTGAAAAAACAATTTTCGCTGTCAAAAATTGTTTTTCGATGTCATGGCTAACGTGATTTGCACTTGCATGCATGCGACACGCAAGTTGTTCGCTCCGCCACAATAATATATTACTATAATTTAAATTAAGTAACTGCAAAACCCCCCTTAAGTTCATCCTTGAATCATGAAGCATAGAGCCTGATGCTTTATTATTTCCTCCACGTTACCTCAAGTTCAATGGATCTTTGCTGAGCTTGACCTGTGAGAGATCCTGCGGGTTCGGTTGATCCTTCCACGCAGAATACGAAGACGACGGGCGACTATGCCGCTCCACGAGTTAAAGGATTGGTTCGATTGCGAGTGACTGCGCTTCGAGACTCGAACCCGAACAAATACAAATATATAATACAAATGTGGCATGATGACATACATAACGTAAATTTTTACAGACTTAACGAGAGGTCCTGTTTCGAGAACTTGTATGAACATAACGACAGATCCGGACTCCACTATATATATGATGTTCGTGATTCTGACAATGACGATTCGCCACTTGAATGTCAAGCAAGACCGCTTAATACCATGTCCGCAGATCGTGTCAATGCTATTAAGGCATCTTGCGAACCGATATTTGATGGTACAGCAACATCCTTGCCCATCAACCACTTCTTATTCCTCGTGGAGGCTTTGACTCACTCTGCCCTACAGGGTACTTCGGTCTGCTGTATACTTAAATATATACCCTGTTCAGAGATAGAGTACCAGGTTGGTACTGGGACTACCACCAGTCTGTCGGACGAATCGAGTGAACCTCTTCCTGTGAGGCTCTTTGTCAGCAGCTTAAGGATTCCCTAGATGACTGGGATATCCTTTAACTGAGATCGCACGCAAAGTAATTTGGCACAGTTGCTACGTCATGGGCTGAGACCCGACGTTCAGAGGCAACTGCTCTTCTTTCTGCCTGGTATGGTTCGCGACATAATGCAGCAGAACGAAGTTTTATAGGAACGTCTTTCAAAGTTTTTCAAGCAGGGTATTCTGCTGAATCTGGAAAGGAACTAGACGTGAAGTGCATCTCAGGAAATCCTCAGTCGAATGATCAAGATTGTGATTATGATCTGTTTGGCTGGCATTGTTGGCAGATTGGACATTTGTGGGCGGACTTTCACGGTCAATCTCGCCATCTGTTTAGGTTTTTGGGATAGCTCTCCCCTCTTGGTCGCCTTCGGCCACGGAGGATGACCTTTTGACGACCGCTAATCGGATTCTATCATTACAACATATTATTAATGTGAAAGTGCAAGAATCACACTCTGTAAGTAGTCATTGTAAATCATCCGTCAGCTTCTTCCAGAACTGCCTGGACAGCAGTGTATCAGACTTAACACGTACGTTATGCCCATATGACCAACTGCTTACCCTTTCCCCCTTCTTAAATCACGTTGATTCAGTATCCGGTTGATGTAGTATCTACCTTGAACTGTCTCTACTTAAGACACGTTAAAGCTAAAATTTAATGACAATTCAGGGTGTCAGAAATATAATTCATTACCTTTTCACCAGGTGCGTCACGAGGCCCTGGACGTGTTAAATGGGTATAACGATGACAGATTAAAACCAAGTTGACCCTACATAGGCAAGATGCTATAAAACATCTTTTCGCAATAGGCACACTACGAATGATTCAGTAGAATGAAATTGGTGTTAAGCCATGGCTGCGAATACATCTAATTAACACCTTGGGACTGGGAATTGAGCAATTATTATTGTTGAACAAAATGTCCGTTCGTATTACTTTTCATAATATGATTTTATGGTGTTTTGCATTATAAACTTTATTTATAGCACCTGCCGAAAATCTATACTAAACCAATTGAATCCAACCTAAAATACTTTATTATAATTATTGTGAAGTCCGAGATTAAAAAATCTGCAAAGCTTCATAGAATCAAAAGAAAAAAAAAATAAACTTCTTTTGTATTTTCCATTTTTCACACCACTCGATGGATGAGTTTACCCTCATATGTCCCAGCTTGATCCACACAACATGCTTTTTAACTTGAGCTACAGGAGTTTAAGCAGATAATTTTTCCATTTAGCTTTTCATCATTCTCCATTCATAAATCATTCAAAGTTGAGATGCTCAAAGTTGAATCCGAAAATAGAAAATGAAAACACCATGTGAAATAATATTAAGTGTGTGTAAGAGCACTGGGGAAATTTTTGGTTACATACATATGAAAATAATACCCGAGATAGTTTATTTTCTGAAAAAGCATCCATCATACGTACACAAGTATGATAAAAGGGATTAGATTCAAAGAGAGAAAGATTTTGAATAATTAGCGAAAAATGAAACGAGAATTTGGAACTCACTGAAGTTTGGAGGCTATTCCTGTAGGTGATGAGAGCAGCATTGTTGGAATTTATGAATTATGAATTATAGTAAACTATTGCGTGCATATGTTGCTGCTTTTCTAGCAACAGTATGTAATCCACCTTAGAGATGGCGTAAGTGGTTTATTATTCCATCGTTCCAATGTTCCGAACATACGTTGAAAAGCTACTGTTATTGTGCGTCTTTTTCAGTATATGTCATTCATTTGAAGTGTAAACAACAATATTTTTTTTTTCACTCAAATATGTCGAACTTTGTGCCTAGAAAAGGGTTTTTGCGAGGAGTTCTTCATTACTTTAACATGAAGAAAACTACTGCCGAAAGTCATGGTATTTTGGCGGAAGTTTATGGTGAACATGCCGAAAGGGGTTTACACGATTTAAAAATGGTGATTTTGACTTGGAAGACGAAGAACTTCCTCGGCAGCCAAAAAAATTTGAAGATGAAGAATTGCAAGCATTACTCGATCAAGATTGTTGCCAAACACAAGAAGAGCTCGCAGGATCTTTGGAAGTCACTCAAGCAGCCATTTCAAAACGTTTACAAGCAGCCGGATAAATTCAAAAGCAAGGTGTCACATGCAATTTTGCTTGTCCGAAATGCTGCTGCAAAGCTACAAAAGGATCGGATTGTTACTCGTGATGAAAAATGGATTAATTATGACAACCCCAAGCGCAAAACATCATATGTGAAGCGCGGCCAACCAGCCAAATAGATTTCAATGCCGAATATCTGTATAAGTATCTCTGTATTTGGTGGGATCTGAAGGGTGTGCTGTATTATGAGCTGCTAAAATCGGATGAAACCATCAATGGAGGATGCTACCGAACACAATTAATCCACTTGAAAAGAGCAATAGCCGAAAAACACCCGGAATATGCGACCAGACATGAATCCATAATTTTCCATCATCGCCAGTCACGGTGGCGTATGGGTTACAGATTCGACTGGTGGGGCGGCGATATGGGCATGCGGTCGACAAACCATACAATGTCCTGGGAGTTAGACAGCCAGCGGCTTTGTATGGGCAAAAATAAATGCGGTATATGTGTACAGATGTTACGCCCCAAGCCTGACACTGTCCGAATTCGAGGAAATGCTTGAAAGTCTTGTTTTCGACGCAAAGGGTCCTAGTCCCAGGGTGATGGCTCGTGACTTGCGACCGTGAGTGGGGTAACAGAGAGACAAATGCAAGGGACCGCAGTGTATTAGACGTTTTTGCACAGTTGGATATAATTTTGACCAACGAAGGTTATGTAAAAAGGGGTCTGTCTCTGATATCAGGCTGGTCTGCAAAAGCTCTCGATGAGCTCATAGAGGTGTGGTTAGACCAACCTAATAAAGCAGGCGCCTCTAAATGTGACGGTAATACCGCCAGTCACCAGTAACGAGCTGCTGGAGATCTGCGCTAGAATAGGAAATAACAAGCTCCGGGTCTGAATGGCGTTCCGAATAGGCCCCTTAAGCTTGTCGTGAAATCCAGATTGGACATGTTCGCTGAGTCGTTCGAAGCGTGCATGTCCGAGGGGATATTTCCGGCACCATGGAAGGTGCAGAAGTTAGTACTACTGCCTAAAGCTGGTAAACATCTAGGGGAGCCAACCTCCTACAGACCTATTTTTCTTTTGGACACTGTCGGGAAAATGCTAGAGCAAGTAATCTACAATAGATTACTGCCGGTTGTTGAGAGCCAGGGAGGCCTCTCAGATCGACAGTACAGGTTCTGTAAAGCCAGATCAACCATTGATGCCATCAAAATAGTTACCGGTTTGGCCGAAGATGCAATCCACGAAGAGGGTAGTACTAGCAAATATTGCGTGGTGGTGACCCTGGATGTGAGAAATGCATTCAATTTGGCCAATTGGAACCGAATACGGGAATCTCTGGCGAAGATTGGTATTCCCGCCTCTCGTGTAGTTACTGTCAACAGCTATTTATAAGAACGGAGGCTTTTTTATGACACTGATATCGGACCCCAGGAGGACGTTGTCTCTACGGGGGTCCCACAGCGCTCCATACTGGGTCCACTGCTGTGGAACATCATGTATAACGATGTTCTTAATTTTCCTCTTCCCTACAAAGCCAGGACGGTATAGCGCTGGTTGTAGTCGCAAAGGATCTTGAAGATGCTGAGTTATACTCATGCGAAGCAATCAGTGCTGTTAAGGGTTGGCTAAAAAGATCTGGTCTGATACTTGCGGAGGAAAAACGGAAGCGGGGTACATCACCAAGCGCCGTAAAAGAAGTTATGTCCGTATTCATATCATCACTTTTAAGCCTGCCATCAAATACTTAGGAGTGATGTTAGACGGGAAGTTCAGCTATAAGCAGCACGTGCAGTATGCTTATGACAAAGCAACATGGGAGGGTCACGGCATGGTTGCAGCTTGCTTATAGCTAGGGTAGTGAGTTCAATCCTGCTCTATGCAGCTCCAGTTTGGAAAAAAGGCATTACAGGTCATATTTAACGCTAACATACTGGGTTCAGTTCACAGAGGAGCAGCCCTAAAGTGTGCTCGGCATTCAGGACTATCTCAGATGCAGCATTCCTCATCTCGCGAATGATGCCAATTGACATCTTGGCAGATGAGATGACGAACATATACAATGTGAAGTCTATCTCTTCTTTATCGCAGACAAAGACCGCCGAAAAGGAGAGATCTCTAAATGGATGACAAGAGCGTTGGGAACGCTCGGGAAAGGGTCGTTGGACACAGAGGCTCATCCCTGCCATTAAGGAGTGGTTGGAGGGACCACACGGTGAGATTCATTATAATCTTACCCAGTTTCTCACGGGGCACGGAGGACATCGCCAGTAATTGTTCAGGTTTAAACTAGATACCTCACCCGATTGTCCGAACTGGAATGGAGCCCCAGAGCTCCCAGAGCACGTATTCTTCCACTGTCCAAGATTTGTGGAAGAAAGGAAAAACCTAGAGGTGGCTCTAGGAGAGGTGCTCGTACCAAAAAAGGAAGACTGGGATGCAACTCCATGGTCGCATCTATCCAAACTGCCTAAGGCAGAGGAGACTAGAAAAGCGCGATTACGTACGCCGCGAAGAGATGAAAAGTGACCATACTAAAGAGAGATGTACACCTTATGACGGTTCCATGGGGCTTAGTGGAGTCGGGGGTAGTTTTAGTGGGTAAGAATCCCACACGCTGGCGTATCCAGGCCAGTGTCTTATGAAGATTTCCACCTCCTCAAAAAAAGGACAGCAGACAGACAGTAAACCAATTTTAATAAGGTTTTGTTTTACACGAAACCTTAAAAAATGGTCCCTTTATCCGACAGACGCTTTTTTTTGGTTTCGTTTTGCATATACGCTACCAGCACAGTTTCCCCAAATTTCCTCCCAGTGTGATGGATGCACCATCATCTTCCGAAAGGATCCAAATTTAACTCATTTATCTAGTGCATCCTGTGTCTTCCTGCATCCGTGCAACCACCCGGAATGCACCCGATGTTGAGAGCTCCTTTTCCTTCGTGTTAACTATACTTATATAATTTGAACACTATTTCAGTTACCATAACATATTGCCACTCTCGAGAAAGTGAAGTGCCGAATTCTCTATAAAACAGAATTTATGGGTAAAGGGTCTAATGCGTTATACATCAAATTACTTCGCCGAGAGTATGTTTGCGAATGCTTAAGTTATTCAAGTAATGTAACATGGAACCGTAAAGTAAGCAGTTTCAGAAGCCAAGTCATTATGTGGGTACAACCCCCCATCCAAACATGTGCATAGCAGCCACAAACATAATTTTGACTTCCTGAAATCGGTGCCACAGAGCTTAATCTCCGTAATTGATGACCGAACTTTGTACACTCCATCAGTTTGACGTAACCAAAATATTAACTCCAACTTATCAGCTACAGCCGCATCCATCGGAACAACAAGCACCAAAGCATGCTTCAAAGTCGCCTTGATAAATGTCGGGAATTTATCTTAAGCTGAATCATAAGTTCATTGCTTCAGTATTTTCTACTTCCTGATTCATTACAGTGTTCACGAGTGGTCCCTGCTCAATCTTTCCTTTCAGCAACATTGACCTCGTTCCTCCTTTCGTGCGGACACAGAGTCTTCCAGGATAATATGTACAATGTCGACATTGTCCGCAATATCATAGAAGAAAAATTACTTTCATTTTGTCCTTAAGTGGCTCCTAATCTACTCCGAGGATTTCATTTGTTTCGGTTTTTAGCTATACTTTGATGACTAGCCGCAACAAAAGGTATCGAAAATTGGTGCTTTGTTGGCGTGCATGAGGACGGGGGTGGACATTTCCAGTTTTTCTGAAAATGTATTATGCATGCAGTGATTTTCATGACGAGGATAAAAGCATTTTGGCTCAAACGCTTTGAAAGGCTTTTAACCCACTTCCATGTCAACTTTTTTGCTTTTAGTACGGTATTGACTAGGGACCACATGTGTAGAATGCATTGTCCTTTGTAAGGCTACAAATCCACATATACTTTTTTGAGACCGGAACAGTGTTGCTCGCTTGTGATTAACGTAATGGACAATCAGTCAGCACTTTCCTTGCTAGGATGCTCTCTGGTGTTAGGGCTGCAATGTGCTAACTGAAAACTATTCTAATTGAAGGAAGCCAAAACGAGAATATGGCGAACGTCGTACATTTTATCCCACTCTATGCAAAAAGGATTTTTGCTTTCTTGTGTAGGCATTAGCTAATGCTATAAGAGGAAAAAGGATTGATTTTACAGATTACTTTTTTTGTCTTAAAGAGATTCGTATCAGGAAAACTTCAGGCACATCCATTTCACGGAAAGTCTGCTTTTCGCAAAAATATACATGAAGCATAAAGCCAAGATTCTCAGATGCGGCGCATTACTTTCCTAGTTTCGATATTAAGTTCCAAGTTTTTTCTGTCTTGCAGGACACTCTGATTGCTTTTCTCATCTCAAGCCCACATAGTTAACACTCCTTTACTGTTGCATAGTTGAGTGAATGGTTTATTCCTTCTCTTCTTGCAAGTTCAGTTAGGATTTCTATTTTCTCGTGCATCAGTATCTACTAACTCGTAATCCGTTTAATTAAGCATTAGATAACCTTGAAAGAGGGGAACCACCAAGGTTTCAGTCAAATTCTTTGGAGTGTGGTGAAGGCTATATAAACCATTAACGGTTGTTTTAATATACGGTAACAGCAGGAAAATAATAATAATGATCGCGTTTTTCAACTGGCACCGAAAACTGGTGGAGGGCCTTCCTTGAGGACATGTGCTGGGTATGATATACCAGGCGCACACATGGTGGCAGCTTTTTTTCCCAAAGCCGCAGCTCTACTGGCGGAGGATCTTAGGGGCCTCCTAACTGAAGGCAAAGATAAATGACTCATAATCGGTACCATTCCCATAACTACAAAAAGTGTTTCGTCCGTTAACGTTCTGACGATATACTGAAGAGAAGTTTCTCAAATCCGCCTCAATATTAAGGCCTTTTGTTCAAACTGGTACTCCGTTCAGTAAAATGGATGAACATATTCTGGCTACCAACAGCCTCCTCTTTTGTAAGAGTCCTTCAATATTGGACATCATGGCAGTTAACGCAACTATTACTTTGTTTGCTTTCTCGCTCGCGCAGTTCAAGGGTTTCTTAAAGGCCAACCGATGATCAGCCTAGGTATTTAATGAAAGGCTTGGACTCTATACATGATAGCAGTTTGCGACTGCTGATCAGTACGGTTTCGACAACTCTAATCCATGTGGTACCAATCAAAACTTGATCAGCCTAATTGGCATCTCACATGCCCAGATAACATCCTCCAGGTGTTTATCTACTACAAAAATTACAATGTCGTCTGCATAGCCGACAGGAGTAGCTTGTCGCGGAAGTTTGATGCGCGACACATAGTCATACATCAGGTTCTAGAGCAGTGGGCCCGGCACTGATCCTTGAGGCACTGCACTGGTTATCAAATATTGTGCTGGCCCTACGTCACTGTCATAGTGGAGTTTTCTATCCACAAATATATATAAATAATTCCTGATGATTACCTGAATACACGTGGGCACTTTTAGCTGGCTTAAGGATCTGCGCTGATTTGAAAGCAGCCCTCACGTCGATATTTTTGGTACCACTTTACCACCTAATACCTGCAATTGTTTCCTCTGCCAGATTGACCACTGCATTGACAACATCCACCGTTGCTCGGTCAGCGCGAAAATCGTACTCCTTCTTTCTGTACAATTGGGAGCAGCCTATTGAATATAATGCGCTCAGCAGCTATCCCATACTGTCGATTAAACAAATAGGACAATACGATGATGGTTCACAAGACGGTTTGCCATTCGTTGGAAGAAGTACCAGTATCTGCTTGTTCCACTAATTTGGGAAGATTCTCACTTCTAAACAGGTATTAAAAGGGAAAATGAATCACAACCGTCTTGCTTTTATCGCTACCTTCAAAGCAACGTTCGGTATTCCATCCAGCCTGGTTTCTACTTTAGCCCCAACCCTTTTTGCAGATAATGGTCAGCTCATTCTCTGTTATACTTGGGATATCCTTTGAGGGATGCTTAGCGCAGTTCTTTAAAGGAATTTCGTTTGATCCCAGGCATCGCCTCCCGCAGTTCTCTTTGACTAATTTTATATCTCGAATTGGGGAGTTTCTTGTACATCATTCGCACGTTGGCAGTTTCTTTGTGCTTACAGACATTTGAGTCGTAGTTGCCTGATTTCATCATTTCACCACGATGACAATAGGGGATCGCGCACTTGCGTCTAACGCCAGTTCATGTAACACTCGCTCGTCTTCCACGCTTTTTGTACTTGGCAGAGTGTAGCAACTATAGATATGAACACCGATGACTTTAACCGTTATAAATCCATTACCAGATGATGGGATTATTTCTTTGAATGGGTGTCGTCTAAATCGGTCACAACGGTGGTCCATTCTGTGTTACCTTTTCCTCTTATAATTCGCTAATAATCACCCCGTCCACAACAAAATTTTAACTCAAAAGGGTGAAGATTTATCTGAATAAACCTCATTTACTCTTTGCTATTGGTTTCCTTCTAGATTCTAGGTAGCGGGTATTTACCGCTTCATCTTTACGAAACATGCTTTCAGGGTCTTTCTCACGATTTCGTGCCAAGTGTTCTTTTTCGCCACACCACCTGCATCCGTCAGACCTATCGTGCTTGCTTGTGCCATATGTGCTCCTTCGTTGTAATCTCGTCAAGGTTCCTGAACTCTACAGTTACCTCGTGGGTCAATTGCCTAACCGTAACCGTAAGTTCTGGCAGTTGAACGTCCATTCGTCCGATGTCTTCTGAAGCTGCAGGAGCAGTTATCCTCTCTGCATTCTTTTGATCATGAAATTGTGTCCTAGGCCGCTTAACATCTGGTCTCCGTTGACCTTTCGCAGAATCTCAGCGTTAGGGAAGTGACTTCTGCTTCCGATAACAATTGTATCCGACTGGCGCTTTCTTCATTTTACCTACTCCCTTGGTTTCATAGTTTCCCAAACATTTACTCCCATTTTCAGGAATGTCATTTGTAAAGCCGATTTTAAATCCAAACGTTGGTCTTGAAAGTTTTACCCCGGTATCCTTCATTCCTTCCCTCCTCGGCTTTAAGCTCTCTACAACTTTTCACTTTGGACTGAGTTGAGCGGGTCGTTATATCCTTTTGGTAGCAGTAGGTAGGATTCACTATAGAAGTCTGTAACTGTCCTGGGTTCACCTTGTCGGTAAATATTATGCTACGGCCCGACGAATTCATAGAGCGTGTTGAAGGTGCTACCGATCTCCTTCAGGCAATTTTCCACCGTGAGTACTTTTTCTAGCACTGCATCAATTCTCTCGTCGTTAGCTTACACCGCTCCTTCCTTGCTGTGCTCGATACAGCCTTTGCCACTATCAATACTTGCATACCCACCCGTTTTCATGGATCTGGATGGAGAGCGTAGCATTTTACCACTTCGCTTAAAGGGATCCAGGTTCATTACCTCCTCACTATTACTTGTTGCAGTATCAGCTCTGATAAACCCATTATAAACAAGTATCCCGTCAATATCCTCTTTTCCTTCAATATTAATGGCGTTTCGTCTCTTTCATCCATATTGTTATTCAGGTATTTGCCCCAAATTCAGTGACAGGCTCGCGTTCACGGACTACAGCTCTTCGCGTCCTGCTACTCCTCTGCTTCATAGGAGGTATTATTCATCGAGCCGTCCTTTCCTCTCTTCGAACTGCTCATCTACCAAACAGTAGACAGCCCCGTAAAGTTCGGCAGGCTTTCACTAATAACTTACCCTACACACTTCCTGAGCTAGCTGGACTAACTCAGATGTTTCCTCCAGTTTAGGGCGTGCTGCCTCCACTAAACCGCGGTTCGCTCGACTCGAGATTTTGACAAAGTGGTGGAATTCCGAAACCCGCAGGAAACGTTCAACTCAACCCATCAGTCACAACCCGCTGACACGTGCGACTGAGAAGTCCGCTTATAAGGAAATACAAATGGTTACCGTGCGTGAGGGTGTGCTTGGACGCGGTCACTGCCAACAAATTTTCACATAGCAACCACTTTCGGTTTTCTGTTCTGAGTATCCTTCCAATAGCCATTTTTCCCCACGATCCGTGTTTTTCCCACATTTACATGCCAAACATGACCATCCACACATACCTCCAAATGCATACAAGGGCATGTTCGTACACCATCGGGAATTCTCTTATCCAAAGATTTGGCCCCTTCTCACAGGATCTGCCTATCTGTCTGTCATACCCGATTTATTCGGAGACGGCTAAGGCTATCGTCACTAAACTTGGTAAGATCATGTGGTCTGTGGATCATTTTTCATATAGCAAGTGGCGTCATTTTCTGTTGAGCTTAAGAAGGGTTCCCTGTGCATGCTAAAGAAAGATGTAATTTTTTTTCCACAGAATATGGTCACATGGGATTTCAAATGAAAGGGCGTGATTAATACTTTTCGAAAATGGTTCTGATATTAGGTGAAATATAAAATCTCACTGGTGGCAGTGGGATTTGTAGCACAGTGTGGAGGGTCACAAAAATCGATGCCAGAGGTAGATACTACACAGATACCACACTCCCCCTTGCCCCCAAAAAATGAAATCAGATCGGGTACGCACGATTTCAAATTGTTTTGCCCTTGAGCATGAGCAAGATATAACCAAAATCCGATCAACTGTGTTTGACATACCGCTTGGACTTGCCAATGCATTGGTGGGATCGGAAAGTTTTTGCCTATATATAATCAGTGGAGAAATGGAGGTCAAAGGCATTCTTGAAATTTTTAAAAAGTCAGTGGACTTGAGAGGTGTTCGCTATCTGGACTACACAGTTGATGGTGACACAAAAATCATGAAGCAACCTCCGAGGCTAAACCTTATGTACAGAGCGTCCTGTTTAAAAAAAAATGTGTTTACCATGTTACCAAAAGAATGGTCTCGAGACTTAGGAACTTAATAAAGCTTCACCCTTCTTAGAAAGGGAAAGGCAAATTGACTGACGCACATAGACAAGTTGTCCAGATATTATGGAAATGCAATTCGAAGCAACCCTTTTCCGGTAGAAGAAATGAAGAAGGCCATCTATTACCAACGTGCCTCAACTGACAATGATTCTCAGCACTTTTACTGTCCGCAAGGTGAAACTTCATGGTGTGGCTGGCAGGGGGATATGGCAAAATATGAAGAATACAAGCACCAGGATGTTCTTCCCTATGAAGTTATAGCTGCAATGGAACCAATATATAAGGACCTAACAAAAGAAGAGTTTCTGACAAGATGTGCAGGAGCCCCTAATCACAATGCAAATGAAAGTTTCAACAGCATGATTTGGTAAATTGCACCACCACCACCATTGCCTTTTCAATGAAGGGCACTTCACTCTCATGATGATCATGGAAGAGTTAGGTGTGATTACAGGAAGCCAATGTTTCAGTGCAATGGAAAAGAAAAATGCAGAAAGGATTGACAAGTTAGAAGCCCAAGCAGTAGCTGCAACAAAGAAGCGAGGATTGGTAGGAATCGTTTCATTCAAGTTTTCATAAAGAATTTTCTCTTTCTTTTTATCGATTTAAATACCTTTTTGGCGGACGCTCCTCAGGGCGTAAAAATAAAGATGATTTAATGCGGTTTGCGGAAAATAACAGCTAACACATGTCATTCTTGTGTAAACCTCTAACATTAGTCTGTTTTTACACAAAAATTTATTTTTTTAAATTTTAAAATCAAAAATTTTCGAAAATTTTTAATAGTTATTTTTCACATTTTTGTTTTTAAAAGCGGAGACTTAAATGGAAGGTTCACACGATAATTACAAGTGTTCTAAGTACTATGAATTTTGGTTTTTTTGTTTCAGGCTGACCGGAGGGCTGCAATCGTGTTCGCCAATGGACGCCGTTTATAGGGGCTAGGAAGGTCTTTTTAAGGTTTTGTGTAAACACAAAACCTTATTAAAATCGGTTTACTGTCTGTCCGTCACACGCATTTTTCTCGGAGACGGTTATAGCGATTGACACCAAATTTGGTACAAAGGTGGGAACTGTGAACGCTCACGCATATAGTGAGTTACATCCTTTTGCGACGAATTTAAGGGAGGGGGGGGGGGTCCCCATACATGCAAAAGGGGGGTGTAAATTCATTTTTCATAAAATATAGTCATCTGGGGTATCAAATTAAAGGTCTCGGTTAGTACTTTTCGAAGCCGGTCTTAGTTTTGACTTTTGCTGAAAAGGTGGGGAGTGCGGGGGGTTGAAAGTGGTCATTTCTTTAACGAACCCATTCTCAGAAACTGCCTAACCGAAAAATCTGAAATCGGAGGGCTGCCACTATATGGTGCCTAGGCTTTGAAATACCTTCCATACCGATACCTGTTCAAATAAAGTTAATAATAGTACATTACTATAATTTTTAGTAATTGACAGGAAAACCCCCCTTAAGTTCACCATAGAATCACAAAATTTTGCACCAATGTAGGCTACAGTATATATCATGATCTTGCCAAATTTAGTGAAAATCTCATTATTACTAACAAAGTTATACTAGGTCAAAACTGTCGCTCCTCTGCAAATTCAAGACTATGAATGACAATATCACTTGAAAGTGGATATTTTCACATAATATATGCATATTTTACGTGCTACATGCTAATGGGATAAATGCACACTCAAATCTCTTTATAAAAGAAATACACAAAACCTTTCATACCTGAAGCGTCTAGCTTCCGGTTTCCCGATTTGTTTTAAATTGAACTATTACTCATAAGTATATTGAGCTTATCAAGGACGCTATTGACTCCTTACTTGCAAAGTGGCATAAATAATCCCTTCAATGAAAGCTGTCTCCGTTTTCTATTTCTGATAGGTAAGAAACAATAATAATCATGAAATAGATTTTACAAAAGTTATATAAAGCGTGTGTAATTTATTTTCTTACTTATTGCACTTATCCAGAATAGCACAACACTCAAACAGAACTGGCCAATGTCTGAAAATAAAATATGTTTCCTTTTCTTTTAAACAATTTGGTGTTCGACATATCTAAACATAAATGAGAACATAAATAACCGATCTAAGATCGTTCCAAAAATACATTTTACACGTAATTAATGGCCAAAGTAGATTTGACATGGATTTGTAAACAAAACTCTCCAAAAGGAAATCATTTATAATCATTTTCCAAATAAGTTGTGGATAAATATATTGCACCATCTTGAAAAGTAGTGCAAAATTTACGCCGGCAATTTGGAAAATAACTTTGCACAGAATTTCGTCTGGTCGTTTTTCTAATAATCTAAATAATTGAAATAATACAAACTCATTTTTAGTACAAACGTTTTAGCGAATTTCTTGATCATGCAATAAAAAGTCCAATTTATCTATATGCAATTGAATTGCAATTTATTTTCCTTTCTAAGAAATATTGTTCTAATAAGCGTTTCAACAAAAGATATTAACTGCATAAATCTAGCTCCTCCAACTTCAAAGGCTTTGCCAAAATGGGATGATTAATTTATTGAAGCTGTGTATTTTAGGAAAAATCTTTTTTTGTTAGCAATTGTGGAATATACATAATTATTTGTCTATGCTTCGTAAAAGCTACATTTATTGCTAGTCAATGATTAATATTATTACTATAAAGAATTTTAAAATTTAAATTAAATTAAATTACATTTTATTAATAATATAAAAAAATATTAATATTAGTAACAACTTTACTTAATTAATACAATATAATTTAAAACTTAATTTAAGCTAGCTTACATTTTGTTTTGTTTGTTATTTAAGTTTCTTTCCTCGAAAAATTTTGTCAAAAAATTCGTTTTTTTCGTCCCTCCACTACAAGGCCTAGGGGTCGTGTGAGAAATGGCCAGGTGACAAAGACAGTTGAGGATCTGAAAAATCAAAATCTCAATATTGAGAAAAATGAAAAGCTTGCAAAGTATCTAATGACACCGTCTCCAAAGGTAGCCAGGAAATAAGTTAAATTTTTTCGAAATAAATTTCGAATATTGCTAATATCGCTGCGCCACAGATATGCTATGATGACGTCAGGCACATCCTATAACTTTGTTATAATAATAGTCGGATTGCGTTCAAATTCCCAAAGTTATGCCTTATATTATCCCTTATGCAAGTGACAAATTTTGTAGTTCTAGCATGAACTTAAGGAAGGTCCCCGTCGAAATTTCTAAAATACGCTAAGATACTATTATAATAGTAGCATAGCACATAGCATTGGTGACCTTCGTATCAAATCAATGACCGAGACAAACTTCTACAAGTACCTAGGAATTCTGCAAGGAACCCATGCTCGAGTTGGTGATCTGAAGGATGCTCTGCTGTCCGAATTCCGGCGACGTGTAAAGCTGGTGCTGAAATCGCATCTCTCGGGGAACAATGAGATGGAGCTCATTGAATGTATACGCCATCCCTTCACTGGTTTATGTATTCGGAATATTGTCGTGGACGAAGACCGATCTGGAAAACGTCCAGCGGCGGATACGGACAACTATGTCCAAATTCCGAATGCATCATCCCATCTCTGCCGTGGAGCGGATGAACCTGCCTCGTGATATCGGAGGTAGGGGCGTGGTTGACGTGGCGGCACAAAATAATCGCCAAGTCGACTCGCTGCGCGCTTATTTTTACACCAAATAGCAGGCAAGTCCCTTACATGCGGCTGTCTGTGGACTGACTCCAGTTAACTTGAAGGATCGATCTTTCAATCCTCTGAATGGGGTGAAGTTGGACCAAGAGCGGATCGATGAATAGAAGTCGAAGGCAATGCACGGTAAACACGTGAATTGTCTTTGCCAGCCATTTGTCGATTTGCATTTATCAAACAGAAGGCTGTGTGCTGGAGATCTCTTTGCTGAGAAGGAGGGGTTCACCCGAGCTTATAAAAAACTCATCATGAAAGAACAGGTGGAGAACGACCAGTGCAGGATGTGTGGTTCGGCGTTAGAGACGTTGGACCATCTCTTTTCTGGCTGTATTGTTATGGCACCGGTGCAATACATCACTAGGCCTAATGTTGTATGTAAAGTTATCGATCAAAACCTTGCATACAAGCATGGGCTGATCACGGGAACTAGTTCTGCTTACAGCATGTATTGGGATCAACAAATTCTGACTGATCGCCATACTTTACATAACAAGCCTGAACTACTGTTAGTTCACAAGACGGGTCGCTCCGCGTATATAATTGATGTTGCTTTCCTCCATAACAGCAACATCGAACGGAAATACGTGGAGAAGTAAGTGAACTATGAGCCACTGGCTCGTGAAATCAAAGAAATTTGGTGTCTCGAGCGGGTGGTTGTAATTCCCATAATATTGTTAGCTACTGGTATTGTACATAAATCCCTCACGGCTTCCCTTGATGTCCTGGGACTTTTGCTCAGTCTGGTTCAAACCAAGCAGAAGTACACTATTCTGCGTACAGGCTCCATGTTGCAGGGAGTTCTCGACGGATTCTCCCATTACCCTACTACCGGCAACCACCACCAGCGCCCCTTTAGTTTTTAAGTAGGTAGGATCGTCCGAAGCTAAATGCTTGGCACTTAGTGTTAGTATTAGGTAAAATCCGGCATCTGCCGAGATTGTGACAACTCGGAAATAATAATCGTTGGCGCAACAATCCATATCAGATCAGGGCCTTGAAGTGTGTTAGAGCACTTCATTCAAGACCGTAACGGCACACTACAGATAGCCTGTAGGAGGGAATGTGGTCAGCATTGCGCTTGCCCGAGATAATTACCCTGATTTGACTCAGGTATTCATTCACAGCTGTCTGACTGGTATCTGACATCAAATCACGATACAAATTCCACTGCCACCAATGAGATTTGAGCCGCGACCTTCCGTACGATAGCCTCGTACTCTAGCCACTCTCCTATCCGGACACTATATATACTATTCTTAACTTTATTTGTACAGATATCGGAACGGGCTGTGTTTTGAGCTCTAGATTTCGTTTGCGGTTTTTTTCAGATTTTTCGGTTGGATTGGTTCTGAGAATGAGACCGCAAGTTATATTTTGAGTCCTCACTCCCCTACATCACATAAGGGACCAATTTTGAAAAGTACTAATTGAGCTCTTTCATTTGATACCCCACATGGCTACATTCTATGGAAAAGAAATTCGCACCTTCCATTCACATGTATGGGAAGCCTCCAAAAAATTAACATAGCACCCATTAATGTATATGAATTAGGTGGTAGAGATGAACCGCTCTACATAATGGGAGTGCGCGGGGCTCTCGAATTTTATTATCCAAAGAAGGGGGCTGAGAGAGTCCAAATCAAAATGAAATTCTTGACATTAAAGTGCAGCTTCCTAGGCGACTAAGGACTCCTTTGGCGCATGAAGATGAAACGGAAACTCTGAATTGCAAACTTTCAGAGTGCTATCAAGAGGCTTGTTGTATTTCTCGAGGCCGAAGCTGTAAAACGGTTCCTTGGTGGAACCGGGAACTGCAAAAATGCAGTAAATCAACCAAGCGACTTCTGAACCGTGCTTGTGTTAAGAATGCAATGAGAATGAAAACTGGTTATCTTCCGGAACTCACAGCGTGGATGTAAGAGGCTCGTTAAGGATTCGAAACGAGGTTCCTTTAGAATTTACTGCAAGGAACTGGAATACGAAAGGATGACTTCAAGGCTAGTGTAGCCTTAAAACAGATGAGTCGGCCAAGTTGGACTCTCTTAGAAAACTGCTTGGTACTTTCACAAGGCTGGAATCAATACAGACCTACTTACAAGTAGATTATGCGGGAGAACTGGTGTGAGAAGTGGAATGGGGAGAGTTGATGGTTCCTGCCCATGGGCTGCGCAGACGGACCTTTTCCTCGACATGGGTACGCGGCCTCATATGTGCTATCATTAGGCCAATATTCGTTTATGCATCCGTAATGAGGTGGGTTCAGGAGAGACAAAAAGTTTTCAGCGTGTGTATGCGAGTACTTCCAGTACCATGAGCACGACATCTGGCGGAGCTCTAAATGCATTACTCGGTTTGCAGCCCCTGGATATATTTATTCAAAGCACTGCAATGGAACAACTCATAGACTACTTCGATTTGATCTGGGGCACAAAACATTGGAAGAGTTACTGGTTACTGTAGGGTAGGAGGGAAATGAAATCTCGGATGCCCTAGCAAAACAGAGTTAAATCTCCCCATGCCGGAACCAGCAATTATAGTATACGTAACATTAACGGAGGCTGTCTTCATAAATTGAGAACAAGCTCCACATGGTGACAAGTGGCAGAGCCTAAATGCTGCTTCTTGGAAGTACACTATGCGGAAGAACTGGTGAGAGAGGAAGGGATAGATTTGGAGGTTTCTGCAACCTCTTCAACACGCAAATGTTGCAAGGCGAACTGGAAATGCTGCTAGATACACCAAACCTTTCCTGTCGAAACCTAACATGCATACCACAATAAATTATCCTGTCGGAAAGCAGGAAGACTTGCAGGAGTATTGTAGGCATTCTGAGTGTCCATAATTGACTAGCTGGACATATGTTCTGAATAGGAGAACCTATCCCTCCTGTATTGAGAAAACCTAATCCAAGGATTTTCTATGTGAATGCCCCGCCTATGGATGTATCAGACACCAGATCTTTGATGCTGATGTGCTCCAGTTGCAACCGGTAGCATCACGTGACTAACGGAAATTCTACGATACGTAAACGAATCCGAGATATTCCGTTAGATGAGGGGAGTTGAGTACAATGGGTCACCATGGTTCAAGTGCTTAGAGGCTATAGCTTCTCCCCCACCACAAACACACACACCTGGGGCGAATCATAATCGTAAGAGTTTTTTTTTGTTGGGAAATTGAGGGAGTTCTGACTCCACTTCCGCTTGGTGTAGGATCGGAAATTTCTTCCACTTTTGTGGTTCACAGACCCCTCTTCTTGGGCTGAGAACCCAAGTTTTCAAAAAGCACGATTGACAATTTTGTCCGACCAACATCGGAAGCTGCCTTAAATTCACCTTGGGAGCGCTTGGATATAATTCACACCGAAGACGTGTTTTGCAATAATATATAAAGGAGCAATTATCATCTGTCGCTCCTTCGTTCACGCTGCTCCCATGGCAGAGGTGAGGTGGACGAAACGGTCAGTCGTCCTTTTTGGAATCTTAACGGTGACTGCAAATGAGAAACAGAACGTGTGCACGTGGTATTTTTCGATGTGTTTCCTAGAGTCGAACGGGAAAGCTGATTTTGAAAACTTGTCATCAAACAAATAAACTTGTTTCTTACATTTATCTATCATTTTCCAACAAGATTTCGAAAAATTGTTCTTTTTTCTGACGTTTCGAGAAATCAAAGGCAGCTCATTTATAGGGATGGCAGTGGAAAAATATAGAATTAAGGAATCATTGGAAGACAAACATTTTTCCTCCTAAAACCTATGAATTATAAAAAATCGAATGTATTTGATTCCTCCAATCACTTCATAATTTATTTGTGAAATTTCCTGCTTTGAAGTAATATTGTCTTTTGCCATTTCTGAGAATCTTTTTCTTGAGATACTGCTCCAGTCTTCAAGGCAATCAGTATCTTTAATTCAGAAAGTGGCCACGTGGTATACATACATATATTACTCACTCTGGTCAGACTTCAGAAGTTTGAACATCTTTAATAAAATTGCCTTGGATAAATGATTAATAACATTATTCCCGGGAGCCTTTTATTAGGACTGCGCAAAAATGTCGATAAAAAAAAAGTTCTAAAGGCGATCCCAAGATCAAAGAACATTCCTTGATTTTCCCTTACGATTGCAATTGAGAAATTAGTATTCAAAAAATGATTAGACTGAAGACCACAGATCTTTAAATTAAATTCAAAAATTTGAGAAAATCTCTCCACAACATTTTTTTGTTTTAAAGAATAATTTCTTGGTTTACGAAGGCTCTGGACCCGAAGTGTTGAAAAGTTTTATCAAATAGGATTCGCAGGATCATTTCCTGGCTATTCATTTTGCCTTCCAACTTACTAAATTGAAAAAGTTTTCCAAGGGTAAGCTAAACAAAGCTCAAATGTCCTCTTGGAACTTGCAATGATGAATGGAGGATAAAAAATATTGAAAAGGTCAATCACTTTTGCATTTTCAGGACTTCTGTTGCGGAACAACTGCTCTCCTTAAGGATGTTGTTTTGAAAAAGTTGGAAAAAAATATACACACACATTTCAAAATTGGTCGACTCACATTGGCTTTTAAATTCTTTTATTTAACTCCTCGTCACTTGAAATGGTCCTGAAATATCAGAAACAGAACACACACGTTAATGAATTCTGGAAACATTTTGCTTGCTTTTGTCTTGACATTCAACTTTTTCCGATTTTCCAAGAACTAATTACTGTCCTGACCTAATTATTACACTATGAACTCAAAGCCCAATAATTCACAACTGTTTTTTTTTAAAGAATTTTAGCAATTTTCCGACGATTCTCAACTTTCCAATTTAATTTTCCGCAGATCTACTTCGGCAGTACGGGAGCCATCGTCTCGATTTTTCTACATGGAGAACAAAAGTACTTGTCAGGTGAAGTGGGTCAACCGAGTGGCGAAAGTTTTCTGGAAAAGGACGCAATTTCTTCAAGTGAGTTTTTTTTTGGCTTCCAGCTTTCCTTTCTCTAATGATATTGTCACCCGTAGGGTAAGTGTTCCACTGTTTGTTTAATGGTGAGTGGTCGTGCGAACTTATCGGGTAGCTTAGAATAATGGAGCTACTTTTCGTAAAAGTGCAGTTGTTTGCAAGAATTTTTCATTAAATTTGATTTAGGGGAAATTCGATTTAGAAGAACTTTATTTTTCCCTCATTCATGTAGAGGAAAACAGGAAGCATTAAGAAAGAAGCACTTCATTTTAAGGATGGTAGACTTCTATAGCAAAGGAAGGCAATCAATTAAGGATAGGCTTGGGTAAACTCATTTTTAACTCCTCAAAGTTTTTTTGGATCTGTGGTCCAACTTTCTTAGCCACATCACTTACCGGTCCCTCATCAGACTTGACGTCACTTTTTGGATAGATTGATATCCCCAGTGGAAAATTGTCGGGTAAGTGAGGACCACCTGCAAATGATAACTCCATTAAACTAAAGTCTTAATAATGACAGTCAGCGCAACGTATCCCGTAATCAAGAATATTTCCTCGAACAGGACTGATTGAACAAGAACGAACAAGGAACGGGATATGCGTATTTCTTGAAGAAGCCTCCCGATGTAAAATCATCACTTTAAGAAGCAGAATAACCTGGAAGTCAAGCTACAACAGAAAAGAGAAGAGAAAAGGTTTTATTTTATAATAATATCGTGAAGGGATGTCGCACTGCGTCCTAAAAGAGCTGTTGTGTCCCTTTACTAGTATGATAGTATATATAAACTATAGTCTGTCATTTAAACCTATAACCGACATATTATGTTCCCTACTTCCAAGTGTTTCCATCTGACTACTTTGGTGATAGTTTAGTCTGCAATGACCAGTAGGTATTCCTACTATGATCTGAAGGCTCTTCTTGGTGAGGTTTAAACAATCTTACGAGTGCTGGGTTCGTGTTCCCCATGAGCACCCTGGACTGCGCCATTTCTGATAAGTTCGTCCAGTAAAGTTTCCTCAGCTGATGCTCTTTCAATGGCTAAGACTCCACAGGATGGTTGTGGCCTGTATAACGTGTTACTGCTCATTTCCTGGCCACTTTGTCCGCTGCTCCATTGCATTCTAATCCATTATGACCTGGAAGCCAAGGTATCCAGACATTATTGTCCAAACTGACCGTGTTCAGTCTGTTAAGGCATTCCCATACCAGTTTGGACTTTACCTAGTAGCACCTATGTGCCTAAATGGCCGCTTGGCCGTTGGTAAGATTAACAATGCTCCGCCCCTTTATTTCCTTTCCAGGTTGAATGTGGCACATCTGTCTATAGTTCAGAGTGCGTTGTCTTTGAGCCAATGACCCCGGCACCCGGTCCCTCTACCGTAACGGATCCGATAGTATACCAGGTAATCAACTGCTGGTTTAAACTGTATATCAATGCCACGCTCTCTCAGTTTGCCCTGTTGTTCCAATTTCTTTCAAATTTCTTATCGAAGTGAAACTCCGTTCTCATGTCATCCGTTGCAATCAGTAATTCGGGATGCCGCCTAAGAAGTATATAGATTTCCCTTCAATTTAGGCAAATCCTCTCTTCACTGGCACACTCGGACATTCTGAAGATCGCCCTCCTTGCTTGTATCTGAAAGTACAGATAGAGAGGGGGCAATATCCTTTTATGGATGGCGTGGGGCAAGTTAACATTACTCTACTGATACACACGCAAACCAGTCTTTGAAGGTTATGTAACTCCCTCGCTGTTATGCTGAATTCAGTTCTTTCTGCCCAGATTGCCGTCCCACAAATAGTCATTGGGCTTACTATAGCATTGTATACCCAGTGCAGCATTTTTGGGATGCATCCCCTTTTTTCCCTGCAAGTCAACAGAGCCTTTGCGGATTTCCGGCATAGTTTTTCGACATGTTTTTTTGGTCTAGTATTATTCCCAAATATTTGACCTCTTCGCTTCCCTTGATCAAGCTCTCACCTCCTATTGAATGGTACTATGTTGGCCTTGACTGGTTTTATGCGCAATCCCGCCTTTCTGCACCAGTTACTAGTGATTCGCAGTCCGGTTTGAATTCTGTACAATAAGGTACCCTCACATTTACCTTACAGATTAAAACAATATCATCATGGCATCCCTGGACCTGTATTTCAGTGTTTGTTAACTCTCTTAGGAGTTCATCAACTACTACTAATACTCCACATTAATGGTGATAACACTCCCCCTTGTAGACAACCTTGAGTTGTATTCATGATAATAGAATTTGTACCTGTCGGTATTTACATTTGCCTAGTCTCTCATATTCTGCCCATGCAGAAGACCACGGTATTTCCCGCTCCTTTACGGATTAGGGCATCTCCTATCTCTGTGTGTCATGTGTTATTGAACGGTCCTTCCATATCCAAAACCGAACACAGTTTTATTTCCTTCATTTCAACTGATACAGAGCAGGTTCGGTTGACCGTCCTACACGATAAGCTTGCTGACGAGGTTATAGAGGATTGCGAATTTGAACGTTACTTCTAATGTAGTTGTCTATCACCTTCTCCACCGTCTTAAGTACGAACGATTTCAGGCAGATTGGTGTGAAAGATTTAGAGTGAAAAGGATCCTTTTTAACCGCTTTCGGAATAAAGACCAATTTTGCCCGTCTTCATACCTTTGGTATACATCCCAAGGCTATGCTGTCTCCTACCACTCTTAAGAGAGATCCTAAGATAATTTCTTGGCTTCTTTGGAGTAGCGCTGGGGAAATGTCATCTACTCCGGGTGATTTCAGGGGTTTGAAGGTGTCCACTGCCCATCTTACTCTGGCTTCGAGGCACACCTCTTTCGCTAGTTTCCAATTCCCCTTTTTCCCCTTCTATCCGTTCTTGGGGTGTCAAACAGAATACTTTTGCATTATGCCGTGGCGTAAGACCCCGTGAAACGAGTTGTGAGAAGCAGATTATCCTGTCCTCCTCACTATTGGCAAATGTCCCATCTTCCTTCTTCAGACAGACAGAAGATACTGCCTTGTCTTTGGCTATAGCTTTATATAGCCTGAATGCTCCTGTGGTTTGCTCTACTCCTCCACATAATTCCCTGAAGCCCTTCCGTTTTGCGTTGCTATACCCTCTTGTACCTCCGTCAATCCTCGGTTTATTTCGCTCGGTTAAAAAGTTTTCCCACCTTCGTTCTCATTCTAGCTAGGTGGACAGTCTTTAACGCTTTCCACGCTGCTGTCATCAAACCGTACGACGTGCGTGAGGAATAGTGGCTGTATAATACGGTCCACCTACTGCACCTCCTCGAATTTTCAAATTAACAGTATTTTAACCAAGTCCTGACAGTAGCGAGCTTGGCTCCTGTTTATTGCAATGCAGAGTCTCCCTTTAGCTGATTTGTACTCTGCCATTGTGATACATGCCTCCTTCTGGCCGTTTAAACGTTGTGTCAAACGATAGGGCTTATGAGATTCTTTCCAGAGCTCTGTAATTTCTGCTGACTATGAATACATAAAAGGGTTGCCACGTCTCGATGCCTTCCGCGGGCACGGAAACTTCGCAGGCTATCATTATCAGGTTCATAACTGGAGTACCCTCCAAAAGTTTCGATACATCTCTCCTTCGCGACGATCCATGCATAGAAAGAGCTCCAGGGTGGCGCACACCGAGAGGATGTGTCTACCATTTCAATACGTTGTACTGATGGTCACGTGCCAAGAAGTCTTAAAGAACTCGTCACCCATCTACCGACGACACCAGTCATTCCGGCGCAAAAGTCACGTCAGAAACAGTTCCTTCGCAATCTAAGCACCAGAACGTTGGGCTGGATCTAGTGTTTAAAACCACCAGTCCACCACCGTCGTTTCGAGAATTTGTGTCGAAAGTTCGACATCGTCTTATTCCCCGTTACCCCATTACTCATGAACAGTGAATCCAGTCAAAGACGCCCCTTCGGCCTTGGGCAAGAACCCCTTGGCGAATGTCACCTCGAGACCAGTTGGCAGTCGTACCGGATATGTCGGTTTGCCATGAAGCTGTGTCCTTGTTTCGGTATTGTTCACTGATGAGCACTAGCTTCGCTCTAATCTCCGCAACGAACTGCGCTAAAAACTCATGCCCGGTTGCACTCAGGTGCATATGGCTCTGTAGAATGTGCATGGTTTTAACCGCTTCCTAGCTCTTTCCAGTTCTGTTCTGAAGACTGGACACAGCTCCCAGCCCGCAGTATATGTAACGCTCTCATTAAACGCGCACCGAGCCCTGCATAGAATACACCAAACCTTTTCGTTAAAAGTGTTCGCTTTGAAAGCTATCTAGCGCATTTGCGGCATGTTGTCCTTCTGCCAAGCCCCGACAGGTTGCAGACGTGCCCCCAGATTATAAACATATTGAATATTTGGTGGGGGCGGCCCGAATTCATATTTACATACCCAATCAATTCTGATTTTTCCGCTGTTAAGAAATTTGCTCGGAAAATTCCACCACAGCGACTTTTTGGTCTCGAGAGTTCGCAGAGTATCCGCTATGGTTACCTCCGGACACTCGCAATTGATGGCTTCTTCTACTTCTTTCTTTTCTCCCAGGCACACAAAAACTCAGAGCTCATATTTCACGCTTCGCTGATGTTTTTTTGTGCTTCACAACTGCTGCCCATCACTTGATAATTCTTTCCTTGAGGACTAGATATCCTACAGGGACCTTATTATAATTTTTGCTCAGGTTTTTACATTGAATATTGAATATTTATATAGTTGCTATCCATCGCTAAATGGGACATTGCCCGTCAACTATGTCTTCCGCCATCGCTGTCGGTTTCTGGCAATGATTTTCCAAGAAGTTTGCATTCCTTCTCCAGCTGCAACGACTCGTTTGCCTTTCTGAGATAATGGGTTCTATCGCATGGTATAACCCACAATGGAGTTGTCTCCATTCTGAATTTGTGGCCTATCCATTGCCACTCGCTTTTTGGTCAACATGTCAAGCAGTGTCTCGTTGTACTTCGACCAAAGTCTTCATTAGTTATTGTCTTAGGCTAGATTATCCCGATATCATAACGCAATCATGTATGATGGTTTGGAACTTTTGAACAACCGTGACGGTTAGTTTCCATCCACTACTCACTTTATGGGAGCCTGGAGAGAACATTGGCGCAGAACATCCTCAACTTGATGTTAGTGTTTAGATATATGCATTTCAAAATTTTGAGCAAATGGCGCAAGTGGGATAAGCAGTCAGATTAAGACCTCAGAGAAGAAAAATTGTCGATAACAAAATGTAACCTTGGCGGACTCCGTTTTCGACTTGAAATTGCTCTGAGATTCTACATCAATGCAGCATGTCACATTTTATGCCTTAATTTGTGGCTTTAATAGCTATTATCCTATTAATACCTCCGGAATGGTCCCCCTGTGTAGAGCACGGCAGATACCTTTCCGTGTTCAAGCTGTCGAAAGTTTTCTCCAAAAAGGATGGAGGGGTGGTGAAGCGGTGATCTAAGCTGCGGATACGGACCTAGGATAATTCGAAGGATGTTAATGTGGTGAGCACAGGAGCCACACTATTTTCTGTCGACCGAGATTTTGATATGTTCCTTGTATGTTCTTGAATGATTTTAGGTAATTTATTCTCGACGGCAAAAAACGCACCAGCGTGAAGACAAACACGCAGACGGTCAAATGACTTTATTTAGGCAATGTTTAACGGGAAACTTCTGAAATGAATAATTCTAAAATATGACCTCAGTTGGATCAGTTAGAAGGAAAATCACTCTCACAAAGCAGAAAATCCTTGAGAATGTTGCTGAGTCAATTGCATAATCTTTCAGTTACCCTTTTATGTTTTCATCCTAGAGTGATGGCTTATCCATTATTTTCTCTTCTCAACCCGAAAATTCGAAAAGTGCCGCTAAACACGACAAAATCCTTGAATTTTGACTTGGATCATCTACGTTTTATTGAAACTTTATCCCTATCTCCCGAACATATCACATTCAACATGAGCAGCTACAACAACCAACCCTTATTAATCCCTTGGGTCCAGTAAGGAATAAAAGGAGTGTCAACATGCCGCTTGAATTAACAGGAACCATAAACGTGCCGCGCTAAAACCTTTCCCTCGCATCCTCCGCAGATTTACAAACTTCAAAATGTCCATTTCGAAAAGCAGTCCCTGAATTTTCCCAAGCCTAATTAGAGTTTAGAGGGAATTTCAATTCCCTTAACACCAAACCATCTAAGGAGTGGATCCACTTGATGGCACTTTACAGATTTTAATTTACACATTTTCTTCTTGGGACATTGGAAGGTTTACGGACAGGACACGGGATAGGTTACACTTTTTATTGCAAATTTTCGACTCCTGAGATTTATTCTTCATTTTGCACTCAATCTCATTACAGAATGCTCGCAAGACCAGGTGGCAACGGATTCGTTATTCTTGTTGTTGCGGCGGAGGTTACGCTATATTTAGTGACCGGATCCTAGGAGAAATTCAGGCCATTAAATTCCACTTTAAAATTTAATTCTGTTTGAATAATGTCTCTGAAACTGTAGCATGAAATTTGTCAACATTTCCACGGATGGATTCAACATGGAGCATAAATATTGCATATTTTACTGAAACAATCGAATCCCCTCCCTGCGATTACATTCATATTCACTACGTAGGAGGACTGTTTATCTGAGCGGACACTGATGACAATAGAAACATTGTGCCGATGAATAGGAGGACAATGTTGTCCTTTGAAAATATCCACAATGTATACAGGAATAATATTCAACTGATATGATTACCGGGGATACTCTCAGGTCTACCCACCTAATTACTATTCTTTGAAAGCTGAAATAGAGAGAACAAAAAATTATGTTATTTCACATGAAGATAATATTTCACATGAGGCCAAAAATCGATATTCGCTTTGTTGGAGCATATGATGCAATCTACACGTGGAGTATGTGTCAGCAGTTCCACAGCGTCATCGAAAATGTTATGAAAAATTAACTCAAGTATGCGGAAAAGGTTTACTCATGGGAGTTCAATAAAGTTAATCGACACTTTCCCAAAATAGCGCACTCGATTCCCAGCTTTATGAAATTACAGTGGCCTTAACCTGGCGAGATTACTTTTGCCTACTTTGTCACCTACAATAATATAACTCATGAGATAATAATGACCATTAATGAAAATGGATATGACTAGGTATGTTTATTCTGCTACTCATAATATACTATATTTACGGAGCCACTTCAAAGCTAATAGGAATATGAGGGTTTCTGTCACAATTATCAATTCCAAAGATCAAGCAGGTTGACGAGGATATGATAAGGAAAGTTGGTCAGTGACACCTCTTGTCAGTACTGGTGTTTGCGGCAAATAAGCCGCTTGCTCATAGAAACACACCAGGCGTTGATAGACTTGAATAGTCCCCTGCGGTAATTTATAACTTGACAAGTTGACACCGTTGAAACATCTACAGTTCTATGTAATGGATCAATTAAAGTCAATGAATTTCATGAAAAGTGAAGAAAGAGATAGGCCGCCATCAGCATAAGCGCGCTCAAAAACTTTACATGAACCAGTATACGTGAGCCCGCATAGAGCTTCATCAAAATCTGTATCACTATCAGCAGAAATAGCACCACCACCCCCTTCAACATTCCTTAATATGATTCATCTCGTTTATCTCGGGTAAACCACCACGCAGCATACTTTTCAGATAGGATCTGTGAATGGATTAATTAAGAGGCGCAAGTGGCAGTGCATAGGTTCCCAGCCGACTTCTTCAACAGGTACAGATTACTAGGGGCGTGGCAAAAAGCCATTATATGAAAATATTGGAATCATGAGAAACACTGCGTAGATAGTAACTGAAACAAATTGTCAAAAATCAGAAATATTTGGCCAAATTCAGTATAAAATATTTATCCAAAATTATATATAATAATAATAATCGTTGGCGCAACAATCCATATTGGATCAGGGCCTTGAAGTGTGTTAGAGCACTTCATTCAAGACCGTAACGGTACACCATAGTAGACTGTAGGAGGCAATGTGTTCAGCATTGCGTTCGCCCGAGATTATTACCCAGATTCGATATCGGTATGGAAGGTATTTCGGAGCCCAGGGAATATATAGTGGCAGCCTCCTGATTTTTTTTAGATTTTCCAGTTTGGTAATTTCTGAGAATGGCCCCCTTATAGAAATGATCACTTTCAACCCGCCGCACTTCCCACCTTTCGAACAAATGTCAAAACTAAGACCGGCTTCGAAAAGTAATATCCTAGACCTTTAATTGGATACCCCACACGACTATATTTGATGAAAAAAAATTGTACACCTCCCCTTTCCATGTATGGGGACTCCCCTTAAATTCAACGTAAAAGGATGTAACTCACTGTATGTGTGAGCGTTCATAGGTCCCACCTTTCCACCAAATTAGGTGTCAATCGCTATAACCGTCTCTGAGAAAAATGCGTGTGGCGGACAGACAGATAGACAGACGGGCCCCGGGATCCGAGCCCAAGTTGGACTTTAGTTAAACCAAGGAAGGTGCGAGGTGGAGCAAGAAAAATCATTACAAAACGTAATCGTCAAGAAGCGCTAGTAATAACAGCAAAAGAGGGTATATCCTATGCTGATATTTTACGAAGAGTTAAGGCTAATCCTACGCTAAAGGAGATTAGCGACAATGTAACACGAATTAGGCGAACACAAAAAGCAGGATTGCTATTCGAACTGTCGAAGGGAAAGAAGGATCACGCTGACTTCCGAAGGAATATAGAGGCTTCACTCGGTGAGAAAGCGACCGTCCGCGTAAGTCGGCAATTGGTAACGATAGAATGTAAAGACCTTGGCGAGCTCACTACCAAGGAGGAAATTTGTGCAGCGCTCAAACACCAACTGGAGGACATGCAGGAAACGGACATGAAGAACCTAAGTAGTAAGGTGGAACGCAGACAGCGACCCTGACTACGTCTATGACCTCAGCTACAAAAGCACTGTCTGCGGGTAAAATTAGCATCGGTTGGCTCGTGTGTAGGCTACTTGAGCAAATTCCACTAAAAAAGTGTTTTAAATGCCTCGGATTCGGACATATCACGAAGGATTGCAGTAGATAGATAGATAGATCCGAACTGTGAGATGCGGAGAGGAAAATCATTTGGCGAAGGACTGCAGTAACCCTCATTGCCTACTATGCAGGGAAACCAAAAATCACGATTATAACCACATAACGGGTAGCACCAGGTGTCCAGCCTACAGGATAGCTTTAAGTACATTACGTAAATGAGAGTCATCCAGCTGAATCTAAACCACTGCCAAGCCGCCCAAGATCTGCTAGCACAGAAAGTATATGAAGAGGAAATCGCTGTTGCTATTGTCTGCGAGCAATACAAAAGCCTGCATCACGGCGTCTGGGAAACAGACATAGGTGGAAAGGCTGCGGTGTGGGCATGCGGCAATAGAGCTTTACAGCAAGCAATGAAGCACCGCGAACAAGATTTTGTGAGGGTTAAGATTGATGCCCTCTACATAACATATACAGCTGTTATGCCGCCCCAAGTATGACAATACCAGAGTATTGCAACCTACTAGATAGACTGACGAAAGACGCCAAAAATCGCAACCCCAAAATTATTGCTGGCAACTTCAACGCTTGGGCAATGGAGTGGGGAAGCCAGAAAACAAATGAAAGGGGAAGAATCCTACTCGAGGTTTTTTCCTGCCTAAAAGTCACCTTGGGAAACATCGAAACAAGTTGCAATGGGCCATCACGAAAACTTACAAGTCGGGAAACCGGAAGCTGGGCGCTTCAGGTATGAAAGGTTTTGTTTGCTTCTTCTGTGAGTATATTTGAGGGTAGAACTATCCCATTTGTACGTAGCCCGTTATGTATATGCATTTAGCATGTCAGACTACCCACTTTAGTGTGATATTGACATTCAGTTGCAGTAAATTTACACTGTAAAATCAAATTTGAGCTACTGTAACTTTGTTACTAATAGTATAATTTTGATCAAACTTGGGGATAATATGCTTCATATTATATTTTATACTACTACCAACTTTTATAACTCTGGGATAAACTTACTCAATTTCCCCAAAAACATGGTAATATACTATTATTAACTTAATTTAAACATTATTAACATCGATATGGAGAGTATTTTGAGGTCTGGGCACCATATAGAGGCGGCTTCACGAGGCATCAAGGAGGCGGACCGAGAGTTAGGGCGTTTAGAGTTGTGGTGGCAATTGTGTGTCTTGTGCCAGGGGAACGAACCCTGAAATTTTTTGGAAGCGAGCGGCGAGGACACTGTGGCTTCATAGTGTTTGGCGTTCCACAGCCGAAGCAGAGTCGGTGTAATTCGCATGAGAATTTTGATGCAACCTTTCGCTGGAGGTTTCCATTGTGTCCAGTTTTGACAAGTGGCGTAGACCTGCCACTTTGACCATCTCGCGCACAGCGAAGAGATTCACAGCAATCCATATTGGATCAGGGCCTTGAAGTGTGCTAGAGCACTTCATTCAAAATCGTAACGGTACACTACAGTATACTGTAGGAGGCAATGTGGTCAGCTTGCGCTCACCCGAGATTATTACCCTGATTTGACTCAGGTACTCATTCACAGCTGAGTTGACTGGTATCCGACGTCAAATCACGATACAAATCCCACTGTCACCAGTGAGATTTGAACCGCGACCTTCCGTACGACAGCCTTCTGCTCTAACCACTGAGCTATCCGGACACCGGATGAGATCTTCTTGGTTTTCGAATTTCTCTACCCATGCTCGTAAATTACGAATAGTGGTTATGTGGATAGGGAAAATTAAACGCATGATCTCGGGTCGGAAGCTGCGATGCAGGTTTCCATCAGTTCAGCCTTCTTAGGCGGTTGCTGGAGTCTGGATACCAAACGTCGGATATGCTTATAGAACTCCATGAAGAGTTCACAGTCTTTCTGAATCCGGCTTCGGATCCGCTCCCAGAAATCAATGTCTGGCAAACGATTCCAAAATTGATCCTGGAGAGCATCCCGCAGGTCCGGCCACTGAGCGTGTGGATCAGTCCGCCGCTTCTCCGGTAAATAAAATATATGAATATTTCAATAATAAAGAAAAGTTCCCTTACAAAGTCGAATGGGCCAAAGATTCAGCTCTGGACAGGAACTTATCGGTTGGCAGAGATCCCTCAGACCCGTCATACCTTTGGCCCCAAGAGTTCAATATATGAAAAATTTTGTCCGGAGACATCGCTCCTCGAGCATAACCAGACGAAGTTGGCTGGGAGATTTAGAGGGTGTAATGGCAACGAAAGCGATACTGGAGCTGGGAGTCGATCCACCTTCGGGGGGTTTTTAGGTGTGGAGGAGTGCTGTTCTTTATCCAACGCCTCTTTAACAAACAAACTCAGCTTTGACATCAACCTGGCTTGTGGAAAGCCCCACGTTGGGCGTCATCACATTCTCGCAAGTTAATCACAAATGAATACCGCCAGAAATCGAGTAGACGATAGTAGGTAAGGGGAAGTAATGTCATTTTCAAAACCGTCAGATATTTTTCCTGCTCCCGGTGTTCCCCCTATATAAAGCTTGAATTTGAAATTACTTTTATCTTTCTTTTCATTGATTAGCGCCAGAAACATCCATTTCCCTTATTTTAACAATGACTTAAAGCTGACTAAATCATTAGAGATGCGAATAGAACGGCCAAGATACGTTGCTCAAGGTTTTCCTAATTATAAGGGAAAAAGTGAAGTTAATGAGCAAATTTACATGAGGAAAAAGTCATTAAAATTTCCATCTCTAAAATAGTAATCTGGCAAGAAATCTGAATGAATGCCTCTATGACTACGCAAAAACTTCATTATAACTGAGACTAATCGGGTTCTTTCATTTTCGTTTCAGCTACTGTGATATTTAACATTTTACTATTAGTGTGCTGTATGTGCGGTGTAATAACGTCCCTTTTTGTAATTATAGGTTTAAGATGCGTAAGTACATAGATTTCGACCTTCCGTTTTGTTTGGTATTATAATAAAATGTATTTTCTCCCCAGGACCAAAGAGAACTCCTGATTCCATGGATTGCTGTTATGACAGCCGACCTACTCGTGGAATGGTCTCATTTTGTATACTTAGTAATATTAGAAACACTGGACTTCGAACCACTTACCGCAACCCTTTTCACTATCGACTTTTTTATTATGTGTCTTAATGTAAGTACCAAGAAATTTCGCATTAATTTTTTTCAGAGTTGAATTTTGTTTTTATTTTATTTTTCGAAAAAAATATCTAAAGTAAACTTTCAGATTGAGTCAAGTCTCTTCCGGAAAGTTTAGTCTCTCCAGTTTCAACTTTGCAAAGACTCCTGTATGCTCACTTTGTTGCACAGTTTCATCACATTTTGCGCAATTAAAACTTGAGGAAAGTTTTTCGGATGAAAATCTGGATAAAACTGCAATTTCAATTACGTCCCGTCAATACTGATAAAGTATCATTACTTCTCAAAGTTCCTAAGTAAAATAATAAGAAACGGTTATTCCATCGCAAATGCGGAAAACCTTATTTTCTCCGGAATAGCATTAAATTAATTTAACGCCATCCTCCCTGTATTCTGTGATAATGGTTATCGAGTAGAAAAGCGAACTTCGCGGTGGTGTCAAATGTAATCCCCAAGGAATGGCGGAAAAATCCTTTCGCGGGTGGATAGATTTTCCGCGTGCTCCTTTCTTTCCCTTTCAATTTATTGAATCACGTAGACAAGCACGGCGCAGTTCAATGGCGGTTTAATGGCTTGCAAATGAGTGGAATTTATTCAATACATGCCCCGGCAAGATGAAATTTAAATATTAATGGGTGGAATGATAATTCTTGATCTGAACACTGTGTTTTTATGAAATTGAAAGGATTACAGATACACCGAGTGCGCATTAAAGTTTATTATTGGGATTCCACTGAGTTAGGAGAAATCATTGGATTAAATGTGGCAGTTTGGATGAAAATCGTGCATTAATGCAGAAATGATAGGTGAAATCAATGGTTCTTATAGCTATCCTTTGAATTTATCAATGGATTCGATGTTCGATATTTGCTGTACAGATTTCCCGCTGAGTAAGTTAGACGCAGCCAAGGCAAATAACACTTAAATATTTGGATAGCTGGGAATAATTGATGGCCTGCCTAATGTGGGATTTTACATAAACCTATGGAAATTTATTCCATGAAAAAGATCCCAAGCGTAACTAAACCAAAAAAAGGTTTCAATTATTTTCATAGTTAACAGTCTAGACGTCACAGACAAGGGGTGAATTTGAAATTCCCCAGTAGTTAACCAAATTTTACCCATTTTAAGCCAGTAAAGCTGTGCTGCTGAGCTCTTTAAAGATAAGGATATGTTAGGCGTAAGAAGTAGTTTGACCTTCTGGACTATATATGTTCCTAGACAGGGTTTCCTGTAAAAGCGCCCGCTTTTTCTATCTTGAACAGTTACCAAATGAACAAACTAAATACAGACGAAATATGAGAGTGAGAGTCGAGTGACATTCTTTGCTTTTTGCTTCCCAACTTCTCTACTTTGAAAAACCTTCAGAAAAGCAAGATAATAATTATGATATGCTGCTCCAGGATGCTTATTGGGGGATACGAACCCATACGCACAAAGGATTGCTTAAACCTTACCAAAAAGAACCTCCGAATCATATTGGGAATTCTCATTGGTAATTGTCGGCTGAACTATCACCTAGGGAAGCTAGGGATATCTACGGACACTGCCTGCAGGTTTTGTGAGGAGGATGACGAAATCTCTATACACGTCCTGGTACAGTGTCCGGCTCTTGTGCAAAGTAGGTCGAGCCATCTGGGAGAACACTTAATACCAGATGCAAAGCTGAAAGATCTGGAAGTGGGGAACATACTAAAGTTCCTAACGGTTATAGGCCTGCTTGAGATACTATGATCAATAGGTAGACTTTCCCTTAACAGAATAATAATAATGGTATGCTTTCGTTTAGATGTTGTACCTATCATGATTATGTTTGACAACCATCTTTTTCCCCAGACGAGGAATATCGTGAAGAGTCTTGCTTCAGAAAGGCTCTTTCTTCTGGCACTATTCAATTCGTCTGCCATACCCTGGAACCCATAAGGCTCTGGATGCCCTGATAATAATTTTAAGTGGGGACAATTTGAACGCGTTTCAACTTCAAAACCGTGAGAAATGAAATCTTGTGAAGTACACGCCTTTACAAAAGAGAATAAAACCTAGCCTTCCATTTGAAAACGGAAATAACCACAGTTAGTAATCTAATATACCTTATCAGAAAAGAACTTAGAGATAGTTGCCTGCCTTTTCAGTAAATATCAAAACAAAGACCGGCTTCGAAAAGTACTAGTGGGACCTTTCATCATTGTACGACTATATTTGGTGAAAAAAAATTTACACCCCCCTTTTGCACGTATGGGGACTACCCTTATACGGAACGTAGAATAATGTAATTCACTCCATGTGTCGTCACTCACAGTTTTCACCAAATCTCGTGAAGGTTATGGATCCGATACTGTAACGATTCGCACAGCACAGCGTTGGTTCGATCGATTTCGTTCTGGTGTGGTGGATGTTGAAGATACACCCCGTGCTGGTAGACCAATCGTCGTAGAAACCGATAAAACTGTTGAAATCATCCAAGTAGATCGGCATGTGAGCATTCGCTCGATTGGCCAGGAACTGGGTAAGGACCATAAAACCGTTTGGAACCATTTGCAGAAGATTGAATTCCAAAAAAAGCTGGATGTTTGGGTGCCACACGAGTTGACGGAAAAAAATCTCTTGGACCGAATCAACGCCTGGAATGCACTGCTGAAACCGAACGAATTCGACCCATTTTTGAAGCGGATGGTGACTGGTGATGACAAGTGAATCACGTACGAAAATCTCAAGCGAAAAAGATCGTGGTCGAAGCGCGGCGAGCCGGCCCAAACCATCGCCAAGCCCAGATTGACGGCCAGGAAGATTTCGCTGTGTGTTTGGTGGTATTGGAAGGGAGTCATCAATCCGGTACTCTACTGTGAGCAACTCGACCGTTTGAAGCAGGCGATTGACCAGAAGCGACCAGGAATGGTCAATAGGAATGGTGTCCTGTTCCACCAGGAGAACGCTCCGCCTCACACATCTTTGATGACCCGCCAGAAGCTACGGGAGCTCGGATGGGATGTCCTATCGCACCATATCCGGTCCTGGCACCAAGTGATTACCATCTCTTCCGGTCCATGCAAAACGCTCTTGGTGCTACTAAGTTGGCCTCAAAAGAGGCTTGCGAAAAGTGGCTGGCTGAGTTTTTTGCAAATAAAAAGGGGGGGGGGGGTTTCATAAGAGGGGAATAATGGCAACAAGTTTACGAACAAAACGGCGCATATTTGACTTAAATCGGATAATTCCAAGTATGTTAAATAAAGCTTTAAAATTCGATCACAAATAGGACATTACTTTTTCCCCAACCCAATATTATAGCGGCCGGCCAGTAAACCATGTGCGCTTAGTAAGTTTCTTAGTCAGCCAAAAAATGAAACCTGCTGTTATCGGCTTTGAAAACATAAGCGAAAGGCTATGTACTCTGCGTTTGCGAGGCGGAGACTTGAGAGTCGGAGAAGGATACCTTCTACGAGGCAGTTGAGCGGACCCTCGAAGCCTGTCCCAAGTATGATATCAAAATCAGTTCAGGGAAATCTGATTTCCGACCGATTGGGCATATTGGAACGATCGATTGAGTATTGTGATGAACTGCTCAACAACCAAAATATCGGCGAGTTGGAGTTTTTGGGGCAACTGAAGATGCCGAAAAAATACTACCACGACAAAGCATAGAAGAAACAGTCCGGGCAAGCGACTTAAAAACCATAAGTCGCCAGGAGCCCATGAAATTACAGCCGAATTGGTTAACTGTGGAAGCGACCAATTATACCGAGCGGGTCATCAACTAATGCTCAAAGTATGGGACAGCGAATCAATGCCTGACGACTGGCAACTAGGCATTATTTATCCCATCGATAAAAAGGAGGATATCAAGCAGTGCAGTCATTATAGAGGTATCACGTTGCTGAGTACCATCTATAAGATATTCTCCACTAGCTTGCCAGATCGGATAGCCCCATATGCCCAGAACATCATTGGTCCATACCAAAGAGGCTTCACTCCAGGCAAATCAACAACAGATCAGATTTCTCTTTGCGGCAAGCGATGGAAAAAATGTTGGAATATGGACATCAGTTGCACCATCTTCTCATCGACTTCAAAGCCGCCTATGATAGCATAGCCAGGGTAAAACTGTGCACGGCCATGAGAGAATTCGGTATCCCAACGAAATTGATAAGACTGACAAGGCTGACCCCGACCAATGTGCGAGGCCAGATGAAAACAGCGGGATCACTCTTGAGACCATTTAACATCAACGGTCTAAGGCAAGCGCATGTCCTGTCATGCGACCTCGTTAACCTGGCCCTAGGGAAAGTGATTCGCGATGTTGGTGTAAATGGGAGAGACACTATCCTCTTATAGTCTACCCAACTACTGGCCTACGCTGACGATATTGATATTATGGGAAGAACACCCAATGATGTATAGTCTACCTTCATCCAGATCGAGCAGGCTGCGCGAGATCTCGAGCTGCACATTCACGAAGGCAAGCAAAGTACATGGTGGCAACGTCAGCGCCAAAAACGAAAGAACGAACAACATCGAGCCGCATTGGTCTAACGAAAACAATGAAGATTGGAGACCACAACTTTGAGGCCGTTGAAAATTTCTCCTACCCAGGATCGAAAATCACAAATCCACGCACAGTTGTTGGCTGCCAACAGAGCCTATTACAGCTTACAAAAACTGTTTCACTCAAAACATCTCACCATAAGGTCAAAGCTCTTACTGTACAAGACAATGATCTTACCAGTTCTCATGTATTCCTCGCAAACCTGGATTCTTAGTAAAAAAACTGTGAACTCTTGGCCGCGTTCGAGAGAAGAATCCTCCCAAGAATTGTTGTCCCCCTAAATGAGGATGAACGATTCCGTAGCCTACATAACGACGAAATCTATGAGCAATACCACGACCGTCTGGTTGTGGATAAAATCCGGCTCAATAGGTTACGGTGGGCGGATCACTTAATCCGTATGGATGAGGATGATCCAGCCAGAAAAGTCTATAAGAGCAATATCTATGGTAGAAAAAGAAGACGAGGCAGACCCTGCCTAAGATGTAGCGATGGCGTAGGTCAAGACGCGTCAAGACTTCGGCGCAAAACCGGGATATCTGGAGTTCCTTATTAACGCAGGCCTAGACCGGATACCGGTTGCCGCGCTGCTGATGATGATGATGAAGGCATGCCCAGTGACTGGTGGCAAGATAGGGAGGGAAGTTTGAAGGCCAATTGAGGACGCGTTCCGCCGTGGGTCCTATCTTCCGATCACGGCACTGTTGTCTGCAGTTTTGCGGCTCTACACGTACGGTCGGGCTGTTATTTCTTTTATTTTCATTTCGCCAATTTAGCTCGCGTGTTAATCATTCGGTAGGCTGGCACAGATCCCCCTGTTTGTTGCTTTTCAGGATCTGGTGCAGAAACAAGCATCGGTTAAAAGGACATGTGAATTTTTATAAGATGACACCTGAGAGACCGAAGGGCTCAAAGCAACCTCTACATTCCCCAGATGGTCTAGGATAGAGGCAAAGAAGTACGTGTCGACGGAACACTTCGATGAGCCTTTAGTGTTTGTACGGTCAATTTCGCCTTCTTTTTAGGTTTTTGGAATAGCTCTTCCTTCTTGGTCGTCTCCGACCACTAGGATGATCTGTGGCCATTGTCCAGCTCATTTTGCGATTACAACCCTTAATTTATTAAGTTCTGATACCAGCTCCGCATTATGTCACCTGGCATGCTTATAATATCGCACAAAGCTGACATTTCCGAAAGTATATACAAAAGGACCTTGCCTAAATGTCAAAAATCATAGTTGTTGATGCGTTACTTAGTTCTATTTCTGCCAAAAAAGAGACACAAGGTTTTAAGTGCAGTAATAAAGGTAGTTCCATTTTGATTTGTTACTGCTTTACTTGAAACGGATAGCGCTCGTAGGATGAAATGTCTGTTAACGAAATAGATGCAATTACAAGTTGTGTATACAAAAAATCGTTCCATTTATAGAATAATTCCACCCTACTTTTTTATGCCCTACAAATTCATATCATTTCTCACACTAGCACACCTATTAACCACATTAACCTTAGAATAGCTAAGAAACGTAGAACAATACACATAACACAGGCACCTCCCCAAACCAATAATTTACACTCAATGTTGTGTGAAACCATAAATAAGATATTGAGGATTAAGGAGAGAATAGTAATAAACAGTATTCTGCGGAAAATTTTTATGGCCCATAACTTTTAATTACGCATTTGATCAATTAACTTATTGATATCTGGATTGATATATGCATTCAAGGACTTTGAAAGGAAAGTAAGGCGAGGGTCTAGTCACGAAAGATAACCAAATATAATGTGTCCATTGAACTTTCTTGTTAAAGCTATATATCCTAATTATTCTGGTTTATTGACTATTTAACAGTAGGAGGTAGGGATCTGTGAAAATCGAGCAGAAAATTACTTAATTCTGCCCGAACTTGAAATAATGTATTTTGGATTAAAATTTTCTTCATGAAATATGTCCTTCTAAGACAGAATATTAAGTAGATGGCTTGCAACACCGCATTTACGTAGTGTTAACAGGATTAACTAGCAGACAATTGGTAGACGCTATGCCACCCTCCGTACTCCCACAGAAGCAATTAAATCTCCACACGTATTCTATCCCTCATGTGCTAATAAAGACTCCATTATTCTCCATTTTACGACAGGTATACTGTCTATTATGCGTGATATCACAATATCAGGAGTACAGAGCCGGTCGTGGATTCGCACGCCAGGTATGTAATTAACCTTAGAAATTGTAATTTGTTATGAGCTCCCGCAGTGTTCCATCTCCGCGCAGAGCTCACTATTCATCAAAGGAATACATGGTAGAATTTTTCATTACATTTCAGCCGAAAAGTGGTGCTCGTTACATACCACCCCCTGCCTCCACAACGACCTGCCTGAATACGTTTCGTCAGAGTAAAACAGTAACGAGTCCGCTGGTGTGTCCCCAGACGAATTTCACAATAATTCCGGAGGAAACACAAATGAATGGAAACCTAACAGGTAACATGTGTGTGAACAAATTGCCTTCCTTTTGCTATTTCCTTTCAGTAAGTGATTGATATTGTTCGGAACTGGGGATTTAGCCTAGTCTTCATTATTTCATTCTAGATTTAAGTAAATGATGTATTCGGGTTATTATTCCCAAGGCACGAAATGGAAAATTTGTTTATTGGGTAAGAACCCTTTGAGAAATTGTAGAGACGAACCCCTTCTCTCTATTAAGCAAATTACACTTGAAGTTCATGTGTTCATTATTCATAATTATTTTCAGGTGTAGGGATTTAAGTTGTAGGGTGTCCATCCAATTGTTTTTGAGCCTATTCAGACCTAATTTTATTAGTATGTATGGACACGACTATCGGGTGAAATCCGGGCTAAAGGTGAAAATTATGCGGGCCCTTTATTATCCTTTTATCTGTAGGTACTTCACTGTGTGACTCTATTTCGGGCCTCTGAAGAAATTTTGAGACAGATGTCAATTGCCTCCTTCCCTTCTCCTCTCCTCAGTCCAGAAACGCCTATAAATACACCTTACATCCCCAGCATTCGGCACCATTTTTGCCTGGGTCATCCAGTCGTTGTATGATGAGTGTAATTCAGAAGCTAATTAAAACTTAACGATAAGCCTATCATTACTCATACATTTTAGCTAATTAAAAAATAAACGATGTGATTCCCAACGCTATTGAATGCTTTGTTTTCTATTTCTACCCCGCAAATTTATCATCACAGGAGCGCAAGCAGACATCCTCAAGATCTTTCCTTGCCACGGCTAAATAGCACTGGCGTTATCCATTAACGTGTCTTCTTCTTCTTTTTCTTCAGTCTTTGTCCCGTTCGCAAGCACAATTTAGTTCTATAAAATGCCTGATCTTTGTAATGGTCCAGTCACTGCCTCCCGAGCGGACCATCATAAAAATCTTTACGATAAACTGGACATTCGGAATGGTGGGAGAGATTTGCATTGACTTTCCAAAAGTTGTAACGAACGCACTCAGGATATCGAACACTTCCGTTGCGTTAATGATAAGAACGGTACTTTCCATACCAACCGTCGAGCCGCAAGGGATAGATGGCGAGAATATTTCGAGCGGATTTCAACTAAAGAATTTGCTCATCGTCCACTTCCACAATCATTGTCGACATTTGGAGCAGTTCCATCTGTCAGCGCAACTGGTGCTCAGAGGTGGCGGTGAGGAAGGTGGGGCAGCAACCCTATCGGCCAAACCAAAACCAAGTGGCCAAGGAGAACCTCCATAGTGGTGGCACCGGGAGACGCTGTACTCACTTTGGTTTGCCGGCCGTGATGCAGTAGGCGAATGCTCCAAAGGCCTAATCAGGGCGATCAGACCCGAGTCTGTACGGGGACTCATCTGAAGTGGGAAATTGGTCACGAAGCCTTACCAGGGGTATACTGGTACCATGGGAACCGGGAAAGCCCCTGGACTCATATACTTCGGGTGAACTCCCATTGTATGTGAGGACAGCTCGGTTATTTGCGGTAGGCCCCCTAGTGGGAGTTTCATGGGGGTTGTGGTTGTGCTCAAGCGAGAAGAGACCTTCGGACCTCGGCGTGGTGTTGCGTTTCAACACGGGTGCCGTACTCCTTAGTTCGGTAGAGATTTAGGTATGTATTGCATCCACCAGTATGAATGCTAAGCCACGCACTAGGTATAGACTGGTACCGTTGTTGCTTGTCTCAGCGGCGCTTTGATTGTGGTCACAAAATCAATCCGTGTCCTAAGAAGACCGTGGGATTAAGTCTCCACGACAGGTACCTACGTTAAACACTCAAGGGTTTAACTGTCAGCGCAACTGAAGTCGAGGAGGCAATAAAACGAATGAAATCGGTTAAAGCCACAGGACCTGACATGGCATCTGAAAGCGAAAAGTCGGGTTTCAACACTCTGAATTCCTTAATCGGGTTATTCAAGAAGAAAGAATACCATCTGACTGGCACCACAGTACCACAGTTCCAATATAGAAAAAGAAAGTAATCCAGCGGAATATTTAAATTACCGTCCGATCCGGTTACTTTCCCATACCATGAAGATTTTTCAACGCATTCTTGACAACCGTATTCACGAAATCGTTGAAATAACCGTGAATCAAGCTAGATTTGTCAAAAACTGCGGAACTACTGACGTAATACACGCTGTACGGTTACTCATGGAGAAACACCATGAGAAGCATTGCCCTCTTTACATTGTATTTCTGGAGCGAGAGAAATCGTTTGACTGTGTGCTAGACGAACTAATCTGGTACGCTTTACGACAACATTTATTGCCAGAAGAACTCGTGCGCTGGGTTCAATTGCAGTTCGAAGTATGACAGGTGTATCAAAACCGCTTCGTATCTCTGTTGGTGCTCATCAGGGAAGTGCCCTCTCACACTCCTCTTTGTTCTTGTTATGAACACCGTCAACCGGGACATCCAATGTCCTGCCCCCTATACCCTGCTTTATGTAGATAATGTTTTCCTAGCGTTTCATAGTAAAAGTGATCTCGAGCAACTTGTCCAAAAATGGAATGATCGCCTCATGCAATACGGTCTCAGATTGAATTTAAACAAAACTGAATTTTTGACGACCGATCCTCATAAAACAGACATCATAGACAGGGGCAGTGATCTGCCCAGAACTGAGCAATTTAAATACCTCGGGTCAACGCTATCAGCCAATGGAGAACTGCGTTATGAAATTGCTTCACGGATTATCGCAACCTGGATGAAGTGACGTTCCATAACTGGTGTTCCTTGTGATCGACGTATCAACGAACGTTTCAAATCAAAAATTTACCGCAATTTCGTCCATCCTGTTGCTCTCTATGGTTCTGAGTGTTGGCCGACTATAAAAGACAGTAAACGACTTCTTGCGGTAATGGAGATAAAGATGTTGCGTTGGACTAATTGGAGAAGGGAAAAACTATTAACAGCGACTATTACATAGCGATGGAAAAATTGCATGAATCGAGCATTGAATTGCTTCCGCATTCGCATTCTCCTATCTATATCTAGAGTCGAAAATCACAACCGATAACAACTATGACGATGAAATCTGCGCACGGTTGTTGGATGCCAACAGAGCCTATTTCAGCTAGCAAAAACTTTTTTGCTCGAAACGTCTCACCATAGAGTCAAAGCTCTTAGAGTACAAGACTATGATCTTGTCAGTCCTTATGTGTTCCTCGGAGACCTGGGTTCTTAGCAAAAAAAATTGCGACTCTTGTCCGCGTTCGAAAAAAGAATCCACCGTAGAATTTTTGATCACTTACAGGATAGACAATTCCGTAGCCTACATAACCACGATGTGGTGGGCGGGTTACTTAATCCATATGGATGAGGATAATCCAGCCCAGAAAGTATATAAGGGCAATATCTATGGTAGGAAAAGAAGACTAGGCCGACCCTGCTGAGATGGAGCGACGGCGTAGGTTAGGATGCATATAGGATGCCAGACAGCTTTTAGGGATATAGAATTGCTGAACCCCGACGTAAAGCAGGTGTGTCTGAAGTTAGTTCCTTACTAAGGTAGGTCTAGACCAGATACCGGTTTTCGCGGCGTTGAAAATGATTCGTATTCTGTAGATCTGGCCCCCAGCGTCTTTTCCTTCTCCTCAGACCTCACGAGAATGTTCGTTGGAAAAAAATGTTGGTGCCGTTGAAAAGGTAATCGCCGAAACTGAAGCCTGCTTTGGGGCTAAAGGCAAATCGTATTAAAAAAATGGTATCGAAAAATTGTGTGACTACTATAATCGTTGTATTGCTCCGAAAACAACTATCAATTTGTATATTCCTGGACGATTTTCGAAATGACAAAAAAATCACCCAACATCCTCAATGCAGTTTGACTATCACTGCAGTTTGTGAAGCGCCTGCCCTTTAACCTCTCGTCAATCACCCGGGCTGCGAACCCTAAGATCCTAATGACCTTTGCATATTGTTTCAAAGGAAAAGCTTACTTTCCGTTTTTACTCGAAAGGTAGTCTCCTGCTCCAGAATGCTTTTCTACTTTCCAGTCATCGATGTAGAAGGCCCCAGTATATTCTGTTCAACCCAGTTTTCTCTACGTTTCAGTAGTCAATTTTTCCAGGCTTCGGTATGATGACTTCCTTAACTTTATCCCAAGAAATAAGCATGTAGTCCAGAGCAAGATATGCTTGAAATAAATTGCTTAGCAGACGCAGTAAGTGCTCAATACCTTCCTTTAGCATTGCTGGATAAATGCTATCTATGCCAAATGCTATAGAGTGCTCGATATTCAATGTAGCAACTCCGCACCAATCTAGCAGTGTTCCAATTTTCCTTGCAACACTTTGGTTATGAAAGGTTGGCAGATACTGTTAATTCTCTCCCTCCCACTTCTGCCGCCTGTTCTCCCGAATAGTCTACTTTCAAGATTGATTCAACTTTGGAGGTCATGAAAGTTCGATTCGGTTTTCTCAGAGAGTTATACTTAGTCCAGTCACCCCGTTTAGGGAGTCTCGTTTGGAGCACTTAAGGAGCCTCTTATGTTATATTCACGCTGTGAGTTCCTAAAGTTTAAATATAAACTGAACATCCTTGGCCTGAGCGAAGTAAGTATTTTCGGGACTACTCCTCTCCTTCAAGCAGCAATGTGCTTTTCTGCCCTGGTTAGCCAAGTGGTAGCAGACGTGAATTCCATGTCGACTTGTTTTTGAGGGCTTCTGACGGATTGCTAACTGGAAGATTCCGTCCAGGGTCCGGATTAAGTGGCATCATGATTGCACTCTCTCTCCGGATAGCTGAGTGGTTAGAGCACAAGGCTGTCGTACGGAAGGTCGCGGTTCAAATCTCACTGGTGGCAGTGGGATTTGTATCGTGATTTGACGTCGGATACCAGTTGACTCAGCTGTGAATGAGTACCTGAGTCAAATCAGGGTAATAATCTCGGGCGAGCGCAATGCTGACCACATTGTCTCCTACAATATACGCTAGCGTACCGTTACGGTCTTGAATGAAGTGCTCTAAAACACTTCAAGGCCCTGATCCAATATGGATTGTTGCGCCAACGATTATTATTATTATTATGATTGCACTTACCTACGCACCAATGGAGACTTCCAATACAATGGAGAAAGATGCTTTCTACGAGCAACTACACGCAGTTCAGGGGAGATTTCCTAAAGGTGACATTGTGATCGTGATGAGTGATCTGAACGCCAAGGGGGGGCTCCGACCACAGTTTGCTCGCACATGTAATGGGGGAACATGGTCTTGGCGACAATAACGATCATGGTGGGAAGTTCGTGGATTTCTGCAACTTTCATCGCCTCCTCATTGGTGCCACATTGCTCGAGCATAGGGTTTGCCGGAAGATCAGTTTCATCAGACCGACACCGTACGAGCAATCAGATCGACCGCTTCGCGCAGCAGTACCGGGGTGCTGACACCTGCCTCGAAAGGGATCACCATCTGATGGTCGCTTACGTTCGCTAGCGTGTTCCGTCAACCACTTTTCGAACGGTTGGAACAGTGCGATCTATGACATTCAACATCGACCGCTTGTATGATCCAACTGCTCGATAGTAGGAAAGCTATCTTACTGATCAGACGGCACGCTGAGTAACGTACCCGAGAATATCGATTATTACTGAGTTGCCATCAAAAGTGCTCTTTCCTTGGGTGCTACACAGGTAATATGTCTCGTCCCAATCTGGCCATATGATCTGGCTGACTGCGGAATCATGGAAGCGGATCGATTAACGGAAGTGATTGAAGACTCTATTGACTGCTACATCTAATGGCGGGCGTGACACGATACCAAGCGAAATCCCGAGAAGTTCAGTATAGTGTATGCCATGACAAGCAAAAATTTGTTATTGCGCTGATCAGGGAAGCGGAAGATACTGCAGGACGCAATAATTTTACAACCGTATACTGCATCACGAAGGAGCTACCCATCACGCAAATCTGGTCCTGTGAAAGACGTCAACCGTCGACCTCTCATTCATGATAATGAGCAAATGAAAGGGTGGACAGAATACTTCGCCACAGCCCTCAACCGTGTCACATTCAGTTAAATTCCTCCTCTGTGGATGAAATGTTTAGTCACTCTAATATGCGGATACGGACTGTTGCTCCAAGCAAAAAAGAAATCATTTCGGCCATCATCACTCAAACTGAGTAGCTTCTGCAATTACTGCAAATCTGCTACTCCCACTCGTATAAAAATATTGGGAATACCAGACTTTTCCCAGAGAGTGAAAAAGAGGATGGTTAAGATTGCAAAGAAGGACACCCGTTCTGAGTGTGGCAATAGAGGGGGTACCTGCCGTCGCAGAGGTAGTAGCTAAAATATTCCTGGAACGCATGAAGGAAATTGTCAAAAGCTTAATCAACAGAGAGCAGGCTGGTTTCCAATCCGGATTTGCCAGCGTTTACTATATCAAGACGCTATCGATCAGTTCGGAGTGCGCGGTGTTTAGATCTTCCCGATAGCGTGAACAGGGAGTGTATCTGAAGTTCTGTACGCAGAGAGCATTCGGGAGAAACTAATAGCCATTATCAGAGCGACATATAATGACGCTAAATGTCAGGTGTCGAGCCGCGGTAAAATCTCGGACGATTTTGAGGTCTAAAGCGGAGTTCGCCAGGATAGCATTCTGTCGCCGATATTATTATTTTTTGTTATCGGTGACGTTCTTCATGCTGCCTTGCCCGGAGGATGAGGAGGAGTTCAATGGACTATGTCATCTTTCCTCACTGATGACATCTGTTCGCTCCCCCACATTATCTCTGACATCTGACATTATCTCAAACGAAGAACTCGGCCTGTGCAGAGACCTGCCACTCATACACACTGTGATCCGAAGGCATCAATTGCATTGCTCCTGAGACGACCGACAAATGGGTCGCCCCAAGGACACTTGACGCAGAACGATAAAGGAGGAGTGCGAGCGTCTCGGAAAGGGAGGGAAGGGTTGAAGCGCATTTCGCGAACAATAGCGCGTAAGTCTGGCTGACGCGCTATAGTCCGCCAACCATATATTACATCGAAGATTCCGCATCCTTGCGTCCAATTTCTCTGTCCATATCCTCATTCCCAAGAAGCTTCACTTTCTTCCAGAAACCCTTCCTCCGTCATTGCTTGAGAGCCCTCCCAGGATCATTGTGTTCGGTACGCTTGGCTTCATTGTCACAAGCCACATTTGACCAATATCGTGTAGGTCAGCAGCTTTCCTTTCTTCCGCTGGGAATGGTGAAAGAGAGCCTTATGACAGACACAATTTAATCTGTAGTCCCCCCTTCTTAGTAGCTGATGTTTTCTTTGACTGAACTTTCCTCTTCCCCTTACAGGTCGATATATGCGTATTCGAAGCCGACCGACCAAAGTCGCATTTCGAGTTTCCCTCAAAGTGACAGTTTCTGCTGGCTGCACCGTAGCCACTAAATGCAATCTTTTGACTGAAGTGGAAGCCATGCCTTCCACAAATTTCTGTTTGAGGAGGCCTCCAACATCCACGCTTCGGCGACGATTTGATTCTTCATAATCCTGGGAGGATTCCAATTCGGTCAGTTCTTACCACCTCGAGAATTCAAATCAATAGATTCCATATTCATATTTTAGACACCCCGGCCACAAGAAGTATATGTCCAAAAAGGCGGAAATATATGTTGCGTTCGTAAATAATATTTACTTCTACTGATAGTGATTCTGACCTTGATACCACTTCATACCTAAATATAATCCCAGCCTTATTATGCTATTCAAAATCTGAATATACGACTCTCTGCCGCTTCTTAAAACACCTATTCATCGCTTAATGGACAGCTACTCCTACTGCCTTTCGCTTTTGTATAGTCCTTTCGAATTGTCCTCCTTCGTTTTCTTGTATTCCCACACGTGTTGCCCCACATCTGCACTAACCTACGCTGAGAAAAAATTAGAGTAAGGCACAAATACGTTGCCTGAAAAGCTTTTGTTTTAAAGATAGGAAAAACTGTCTGTCAACAAATAATGGAAAAGTAGCCTGAGAGTCCTTGCCAAAAATAAACAAATGAGCGTTCATTACACTTCTCAGATTTCGATTCCCAAGTGCGTCTGTCCTACCATCATGTTTGCCCATCAGTTCCTTCCTTCAGAAAACATATTAATATGAGTGACACCAACATGCTTAACAAATTCCAAATATGCCTTTCCATTATTCCAGGTGCGACGAACAAGAGCTCAAACCCCCCGCCCGCGTACATACAGCAGAGTGTCAACAGTCTGAAGAAAAAACGTGTCCAATTTCCTGACGACCATAGTCCTGAAAGTTTGAGTACAGATTCGACCAAAAAAGTTCTACTAGACCCGAACAAAAATGGCCAACCTATGATTGATACGCCTCCAGGTGAGTTACAATTTTATATTTATTCCTTTCCGGCAGCACCCTGGCTGCCGAATTCATAAAAATATGCCCAGGAGTAAGTAGGATACCGGCAGACAGCACGATGTAAATATTTGTTCTATTTTCGGTGGAAGGGACCGATTGCCATTAAGCAAGCTGGCAAGGAATTGTTCAATTGTTTGCTAGGAGTTCGCAGGTTAATAGACGTTCAAGTGGAACAAGTGATTAGTTGAACAAATTCTCTGAAGACTTGTTAGTGAGTTATTAAGGGATGAATGCTCAAATATATTGGGGAACAATCAGTATTGATCACTGATTTGGTTTCTGTAATGGAGCACTTAGCTTTTGTGCTGAATCGATGGCTTCTTTATTGAGAATCGTTCCCGTGATCTGGCGAGCAGAAATATCGAATTCGGTGGGTCATTTCCTGTCTATTTGTTCTGATATATTTTGCTGTTGGAATGTATAGGTCAATAGGAAGCTAAACAAAGATGATAATAAATTCTAAAAAGATTTCTAGCCCAAACGATGGTTTTTCTTTCAAATACCAAGGCATAACCACTGATATTATCGAATGGAAGTTAAAACAATATTATTTAACTTTGTTTATTTATTATACATCAATTCATTTACAGAGAGGCGCCGATCTAATTCCCTACCGCGCTATGGCATAAGTGGAAACTACTGACCATGGTGCAATCCATCCATAGTGGCTTAATGTTGAGCTCCAGGTTGTGTATTCGCTGGCTTGCGTGGGACCATCTCCGAGAAATAGTGGTGCTGCCACATAGCTCCCCCAATGCTTTCCCCATGCTAAATATTGAATCGGAAGTTGGGTTTGACTCGTCGATCGCTCCTGATTGATCCTGATCGGTGATTGTGGTGTTCCGAAGTCTCGTAGCAAGTACGCTGGTTTGAGCCTGTTCATTGAAATTGTTGCTTCCCTGTCGGGCAGCTGTATGGTGTTCTCCGAACGTATCAGAACTCTAAAAGGTCTGTCATAAGGTGGTTTCAGAGGTTTTTTGGCACCACCTCGTAGAACGACGCGTGTACAAGAGGAGAGATCCTTGGGCTAGTAGACCCGTCCTAGTTGATAATGGTCGAAGTCGGCCGATGCTTTCTTCTTCAGTTTTTCCGCTATTGGTTGATAGTCTGTGTTGATCGCTGTTGGGGAAAAATATTAACCTGGAAGCCGCAAGCCAGTGCCGTTCAATTCGACTGTGTTGTGTCCAGTATCTTCTCTATGCGCGAAGCGAAGGCGTAATAGAACTGTGGGCAAATATCGAGTCCACTGCGGGTCATTGGACTGAGTTATGATAGCATTTTCCGGAGGTAGGTGCCAGCGTTCGACACATCCGTTGGTCCGTGGATAGTAGAGCGTGGTTCGGATATGGTCGGCGACTAGGTACAGCGCGAGACTGTTGAATAAGGTCCACTCGAATCGACGTCGTTGATCCATTGTGATTCTCTATAGTCTAGCTATCCAGTGGTCATAGAATGCCCTCGCGATACTTTCCACTGAAGTTTGTTCAACTGGAATAGCCTCTGCCCAACGTGTACATCTGTCGACCATGACCAGGCAGGACCTTTTTCCCTCGGACATAGGTAAAGAGCCTATGGTATTGAGGCGGATGTGCTCGAAACGACCCGCTGGTGAAAAAGCTCCTCTAGGTGTGAAGGTGTACTTTGGATCCTCGATCGTTGGCAAGCTGTGCCAGCTCGCGATCATCTAATACCGGGATTCATGTTTGGTCAGAAGTAGCTTTGAGAAACAAGTCTTCGAGTAGTTCACATGCTGGGGTGGTTGCGCCCTTGAAGGCTGTCGAAGATACTTCTTCTGAAATCGGCAAGTGGTGCCATAGCTTTGAGGTTGTTTCACACAAAATTAAGGTTTCCGTTCCGTGGATGTCCAGGAGGTTTAAGTCTAGGCAGACTTATTTCTTCCACCCTGGAGAGTGCAGCGGCAACTGTGTTGTTGGTTCCGCTCTGGTACCTTATGCTTATGGGGAGCTAATGTAGATGAGTTACCTAATTCTCCTTGGTTCGGTATTTATCTTCTGATTAAAGGTGAACACCAAACGTTTATGGTCTCTGCGGATGGTAAATTGCCTGCCTTCAAGTAATTACTGGAAGTGACGTCCGTTGAGTGTTGCCCTCAGCCTCCTTGAGAATACCTTTTGATAGAACCTAAGCGATTGCTAAGTTGCGTTGAGTCGTTTGTCAAGTACAGCTTCCACAACATCGTCTGAGACATCATAGTATAATGATATTTGCGCTTCCGGGTCTAGATGACCTAGTAGAGTAGCCTTCTGAAGATCTACTTTGTATTTTTCGAACGCTGCTATTGCAGAGTCGGTCCAGAGGATCGGAGACTTGTCGTTCTTCTTTAGCATATGTAGAAATGCGTTTAGCGGCTTCTGTGTAGTCTATTCCGTGCTACACCCATCTTTTTATCGTATTATAAACCTTACACTATTACCCTGAACATTTATTCACCCAAAGCAAGGCCATTCACCATTTTCTGTGTATGTCTCCCCTATCTTAGCCGGCTTCTTGATTATCCTAACTCTAGTTTCTCCCTCTCTCTAGTAACTCCTTCCACTTTCAGTGCAATTCCACCAGAAATCACTTAAAATGCACTCTTGATCTTACCCTCTCCAATTTGCCTGTGCGTTGCTTTCCCCAATTTTCAAATATTCCTCCTTAGGTTGCTCCTGATATCCATCATCCCGCTGCTATGTTGCTTTCTGCTTTGTTCAGCTTTCGAAAAGCCAATTTCGAAGATTTGATTTCAGTCCTGGTCACCACAAACTCCTTCATCTTCTGACGAAGCTCTCGACTTTTTTTTACCATTCTAACTAATCTATTTCCTCGTGACATCCAATACTCTGCCAGGTCCCTGTGCTCTTACCTGCTTTGTTTCAATACTGGGATTCATAAAAAGCTCCGTCTTAAACAGCAAGCAGCAGCAAGCAAGAAAAGAATACAATACTTCCTGATCTTAGTCACTTTAAAGTAAAGGCACTGATATCTAAGTCTAGGAGTGAGTGTGTGAGTAGTGTCGAAGCTATATATTAGCTTGCGGAAACTTCAAGCATCACTCCCACCCTTCTCCCACGTTCATGACGTTAGCAGGCGTTACTTTGTAATTTTTCTTCAGTTTATAACTCAATTTCTCCATCTTGCTTCCACTCCAATTTAGTGCAGCCTGCCCCGAGTCTCTTCCAAAGCCTTTCCTTACTCCTTCCTTAGTTGAGTTCCACAATAGTAACTTTAACGCCGAACTTAGTCCAGCCCCTGACAGCCATTCTAACCCCTTTTTTACTTAAAAACAAACAGTTCATTTCCTTCCATCTTCGAATAACTTTCAACAAAATCGGATGTCAACGACTGGTTAACTGCGCACTTCCTCCCCTCATAGCACAAAAATGACAAGGATTTGTGAAACGTCGTTCCACCGCTTCTAACCACCACAAACTTCGTAACCAAATTTCTAAACCCCAGGCAGGAACTGCATGTCATCTACATGAATCTTTATCAAGTTTTTGATTCTTTTGACCACACGGCACTTTTGTCAAAATTCCCCTCTATTAGTATTCCCCTCTCACTCATTACATGACCCGGCTTTTATTTCACTAATCGGTCCTGCCACGTTACTTTTGATGGTTGCATATTCCCTTCCTTTAGCCCCTCCTCTGGTGTACCATAAGGTTCTATTATGAGACCGCTATCATTTCTATTTGTCATTATTGACTGTCCCTCTCTTCCTATTATCCCTTGTTTGCTTTGCGCCTGTTCCTCCAGTCAAGCTTAGGCTGGTTCGGTGGTGTGTTACAAATCAATTGGCATTACACCAGGGACCATTAGATGTGATACCGTCTTGAATGCTCTCCCAATCTGTTTTCCTACTCTTTTGCCTGCCACCCTTTATCATATCAGTCCAAGGCCTCGGCGTAACTTTCGACAATAAGCTCCGTTTCGATAGAAAGTACGTGAATGTCTGCAACCGCCCTTCCTGAATATCTGGCCTCATATTGCGTACCTTCTCTGATTTTAGCACGATCTTACACAAGCTAATACTTTTCAACTTCCTTATATGTAGTACTCTTGACTACTGCTCCATCATTTCGTTCCCTTCTCGCAACTGTGATCGTTTTTCCATAGAAAAAACCCAATGCAATTTCACCTGATCCCTTTTCCCTTGTTCGGACTACACTACGCGACCCCACTCGTTCTTAGTTAAAACTATGCGGAACCTTCCTCGATATGTGTTCTTCCTTTAAACTTTCTACTGGACTGCGAGGTTTCTCTGCATCTGCTGATATCACATACCATACGCCTTCGTATAGTAGGCCCTGCGCTGTAGTTTTCGAAGTGTCTTCTGCAGAGCTCGCTCTTCATTTTCCCTCCTCAATTCTGAGACTATGTCGGCGCAGGAGGATGCAACTTGGAATGGTGAGTAGGCGATGGGGGTGTTCGTGGACATTGAAGGGGCTTTTGACTGTGCGCCTTTTCAAAAACTTTGTGATGCCGCCAGAGCGCATGGTGTTAATGATGCTTTAATTAAGTGGATCCATGCTACGCTAACGCAAAGATTGCTGTGCGTTGAGGTGGCGGTCGATCGCTACCTGACTACAGAAGCAACTAAGGGCTGCCCCAAGGAGGTGTGCTTTCGCCACTTCTGTGGAGTATGCTGATCGACCCACTACTATGCGAACTGCAAGATTTCCCAATACACGCTCAAGCTTATGCTGATGACGTGGCTGTGGTTGCTGTTGATCGGGATCTTAGAACGGTGTGTAGGAATATACAACGTGCCGTTGATTTGATAGACAACTGGTGCCTCAGACGTGGTCTGTCAGTTAATCCAAATAAAACTCCAATGGTTTTATTCATAAAAAGGAGAAAACAGGATGGACTTTGCCTCCCTGAGATGAGAGGTACTACCCTTCAATTCTCCGAAGAAGTGAAATATCTGGGAGTCACTCTGATAAAAAACTTCTTTAGAACAAACATGTAGAGGTAAAGATGAAACGAGCTCTCACAGCTTATGGGCTGTGCAGACGGACCTTTGCCTCGACATGGGGACTCAGGCCTCATGTGGTAATGTGGATATACGTTGCCATCATTAGGCCGATGTTCGTATATGCATCCGTAGTGTGGTGGGCTAAGGTGAGACAAACAGGTTTTCACCGTAAACTAGCCGCACTGCAAAGAACTGTGTGTCTGGGTATCACTGGTGCCATGAGCACGACATCCGGCGCAGCTCTGAATGCACTACTCAATTTGCAGCTCCTGGATATATTTATTCAAAGCACTGCAATGAGAGCAGCTCATAGACGATTAGATCTATGGGGAAACAACGGATGTGGGGGGCACAGAGCATTGGAAGAGCTACTGGGAGGACTGAATCCAGTTCTTACAATGCCTTCCGATTCTCGTGTCCCCATACATCTGTTTGATAGAAGATATGAAGTTACCCTGAAGCGTAGAGAGGACTGGGAAAACTCAGAGTAATGCGAGGCGGGATATACGGAAGTCTTCTACACCAATGGCTCAAAGACATAAGAGAGACATTCTGGAGCCGGAGTCTACCTATTGAATAAAAACGAGAAGTGGGCTTTTGCTTTGGGACAATATGCAACGGTTTTTCAAGCCGAAGTTTATGCGATCCTAAGGGCGGCAAACTGGGTGATTGACGAGTGGTTGAAGGGTAGGCACATCGCAATCTGCAGTGACAGCCAAGCTGCATTGAGGGCATTGAGTAGTCCTTTGATCACCCCGAAAATCGTTCAGGAATACAGAAACCGTTTGAACTCTGTCTCTACATTTAATACGGTGGAACTACTCTGGGTACCTGGTCACTGTGGCGTAGAAGGAAATTAAATCTCGGGTGCTTTAGCGAAAGAGGGGTCAATCTTCCCTATGGTGGAACCGGAGCCAGCAATTAGAGTATCAGTAGCATTGGCTAAGTCTGTTTTCAAAAACCGGGAACAAGCTTCCCATAATGACAGGTGGCAGAGCCAAAATGCTGCTCGACACACCAAACTTTTCCTGCCAGAACCGAACATACGTACCGCAAAGTTTATCCTGTCGAAAAGCAGAAGGACTTGCAGGTGTATTGTGGGCATTCTGAAAGGCCATAATTTACTAGCTGGGCATATGTTCAGAATAGGATTTACTCAAGATGACACGTGTAGTAGTAAGGAAGCGGAATCCACGGAGCATTTTCTATGTGAATGCCCCCCAATGGACGCATCAGGCATCAGATCTTTGGTGCCGATGTTCTCCAATTACGACGGGCAACATCACATCCACTAACGGAAATCCTGCGATACGTTAACGAATCCGGAATATTCCATTAGATGGGGGTGGCGAGTACAATGGGCCAACTCGGCCTGAGTGCTCAAAAGCTGCAGCTTCTCTCCCACCACACACACACACACACATGTCGGTGCAGTAACACATTAAAGCTGGATCAGCTGCACTCTTGTATGTTCTCTAGTTTTAAGCGTAGGTTAAGCTGTCTTCTTTCTCTTCCTTCTGGGGACAATATATTATATAATTGAAGTATCTCTGTTTATCGTTCTTAAATAAATACATATTTTACTGCCGTCACAAAATAAGCCTGCTTCATCACGGAAACTTCCATATCCCTCGATGTTTTTCAACGATAAATGTGAAAAAGCAAACAATTCATTGTATTTTTTCCTTCTTACATCTTCCCCATTAAATCCAGCAGGCACAATGCTTTTAAAGCTGTGTTCCTGTTGATTTAATCAAGTGCGCTAGTAATGCCAGTTTCTAATTCCTCCACGTGCCAGGAAATAATTCCGCTGTTAGGCATGGCAGAATTCCGTCCTCACCGCCGATTCCATAGGTTTCGAGATAATTGAAACTCTGGCTTTTTTACTTCCGATTCTTCATTGTTGATATTATGGACTCCTTGATTTCAGCCTCCAAGCATGACTTATTGAAAGAGACTCGTATCCTACAGGCGCTTGTATATTATATTTCGTTCCTCCCACCTAGGCCGATTTCTCAGTTGTTTAGAATCGTCTTACGTGGATTTTAAATTCAGGAAACGTATCTCACGACAATGGTTTCCCTTTTACACTTTTCTTCTTCCACGGAACTTTTTAATTCAGACAATTTTTATTCAAAACTCAGCTTTTGTCATTACTTTGAATTAAGGATTTAATAATGTACAAACATCCTTCTTTCATAAGACCCAGTAATTTACAAATTTAATTGTTCCATAAATTATGGTGATATCCACAAACATTCTCCTTGTTCCAAACACAAATATTTGCGAGTACAAGACATGATACCATCAACAACCGCTTCAAATAAAACTCAAACAATTATACTCAGGCCAAACCGAAATTTCGTGTGTAAATAAACCTAACTTTGCAATGAAACATTTATTTCATTTTTCTCGAAAGAAATAACATCAGGACCAAAGCCTTCCCGATTATTCGAACGCCGTATCCGTGCAGAACTTTGGAAAACAACATGAAATCTCAGGTCCTTCTCCAAACAACCATCTCAAACACAATTAACACTCCAATCCTTGAACTTTCCGCCATCCATATTGCCGCTGTCTAAATTAAACCATTCGTGTTTGTCTTAACAAAAAACTTTGATATCTTCCCACTAAATAAATACGATTAAGGTTACACTCATTTCAGATAACCCCATGCAATTTGAGAACAAAATATAACCAGAAAATAATTAGTTAAAAGGATAAGAACGAGTCCTCTTGGGATAATTTAAGTGACTAATCCTTTTATCACACTTAATTCTTCTAGAGGCATTCATTTTCTCGCAGATAAGAAGAAAGCGAGAAATTATATCTGAGATTTGCCATTTGATTTTTCTGTTCCATTTTCCGTTTTTAGGAAGAAAGAAAGGACACAGTCTCTTTCGGAAGTGGATAAAAGATTTGCATAAAATATATTTTTTCTGTGATCCCAGTCTTAATGAGATTCCGTTTAATTCAGAAAAAGCTATTTCAAGTGATAAGATTAAAAATTGGAGCATTTCTACCACGAATGATTTCAGTTTTTATGCACTTAATCCGTCCGACAAGGGCGCTTGGTTCATTACCAGAATTAAAATGAGAATCCTTAGATAGTGGATACAAATCCAAAGGAGTCATAAGCAGCACTACCGTGCTCTAAGGCATCAATGAGTTGCCATTTGGACTCTTTTCCAAGAGAGAAATATTTGTCAGACATTACACGATGATTGCAAAATTTTTCCAATGTTTTCCAACTGTCTAGACACGGACGTCCCCTGAGTTATACCCAAAGGCAAATCTTAAATTATGCTCATTAAGGTTGGAAAATTTGCAATGGACCCCAGTGATTTATGGAGGAAGCAATCTCCAACGAGTTGCAACCAAATTTTTTTTGGAACTTCGGGGCAATGCAAATAAATCACATTTCTGGAAAGATTACGTCCTAGAATATTTCAAAGATACAATTACTTACCTTCGCTTTGAAAACGCTAATATGATTTATTAGCAGTTCTTTTTCCTAATTTATTTTTCCAACAAAAGCCTAATGCGGAAGAATTGCGAATAATTTACATAATATTTCCACCTTTGTCGAAAAATTGACGATTCCCCGTAGACTAAATTTTTGCATGGCTGGGTCAAGAACGATGCTTGTGTACATACATACATTTCACGATATGACTGGTGATTTTTGGAAATGAGATGCAGATATTGCAGCAATTGGAATCAATCCAACCTAACTCAATTTCCACCACTGAAATCGATACTAACTCAGTCGGAATCCATTTTCCCAGTATATTGAATTGTATTTAGAGTTAGGACACTCAAAGTCTTCCCTAGTTGTCGCAAGAGACGATTAAAAAGGATAGAAACTTGTAGGCTAGCAACCTGCAGCTTTGGACTATCGAAAACGGACCATGATTGGCTTCTGGAATGAGCGTACACTCCGCGAAAACCGTAGCGAGGGTCTTCAGGATGCTCACTTTCTCCAACTCGAGCGGGAATTCCAACAATATAAACCGAACATTCTGGGCCCAAACGAAGTAAGGTGATCGGACCCTAGAGAGTACTCCTATGCAAATCACAACAGTTATGACGATGAAATCCGCGCGTTGTTGGCTGCCAACAGACCCTATTTCAGCTTACAAAAACTGTTTCGCTCGAAACGTCTCATCATTGGGTCAAAGCTCTTACTGTACAAGACAATGATCTTGCCAGTCCTCATGTATTCCTCGGAGACTTGGGTTCTTAGCAAGAAAAATTACGAACTCTTGTTCGCGTTCGACACAAGAATCATCCGAAGAATTTTTGGCACCCTATATGAGGATTGACGATTTGGTAGCCTTCATAACGACGAAATCAATGAACGGCTAAACAGGTTGCGGTGGGTGGGTCACTTAATCCGTATGGATAAGGATGATCCCACCCGGAAAGTCTATAAGGGCAATATCTATGGTAGAAAAAGCAGACGAGGCAGATCCTGCCTGAGACAGAGCGATGGCATAGGTCAGGACGCCAGACAGCTTTTAGCGATATCGAATTGGTGGACCTCCGGAACCGGGGTGTCTGGAGTTCTTTATTAAGGCAGGCCTAGGCCGGATACCGGTTGTTGATACGTATCTAAGACATGCTCGGATTCTTACCAACTAAAACCTAAACTCTCCCCGCGGAACCACCATCCTGGTATTGCTTCGCGGGGCTGTTCAATTCTTAGCTGTTTACACTAAACGAGTTGCTACTGCTTTGCGTGGCGCTCTGCTGCTTCTAGCTGCTGGTGGATCCGTTTCACCATTGCAACTGCAGCGTCCCATGTTGTATTTGATTGAACCATGTACCTTACCTTATCAGATTTTCCACTGGTATTTAGCTTTCGCTGTCCGGATAGCTGAGTGGTTAGAGCACAAGGCTGTCGTACGGAAGGTCACGGTTCAAATCTCGCTGGTGGCAGAGGGATTTGTATCGTGATTTGACGTCGGACACCAGTCGACTCAGCTGTGAATGAGTACCTGAGTCAAATCAGGGTAATAATCTCGGGCGAGCGCAATGCTGACCACATTGTCTCCTACAGCCTACTGTAGTGTACCGTTACAGTCTTGAATGAAGTGCTCTAACACACTTCAAGGCCCTGATCCAATATGGATTGTTGTGCCAACGATTATTATTATTATTATTATTTAGCTTTCTCCCTGAACTTTTAAATCTTGGACAGGCGAAGAAAACGTGTTCTTCATTTTTGACTACACCTTCACACGTGGGACAATCGAGTGATTCATCTAGACCGAACCCACAGAAGTAATTCTTACATCTACCGAGTCCGGTTAAGAACTGAATCAGATCGTAACTCGTCGTTATGTCTGGGATAAGCCTATGTGTCCATCGGCCATTCTCCGCCTGGTCCCATGTTGTTTGCCATGCAGCCAATGACCGCATATGCTCATTTAGCTTGTTTAGGCTCGCTTCCTGATTCTCGTACAGACCACTTGCTTCATCGGTTAGAATATTTACCGGGATCATCCCCGCAATCACACATGCTGCCTCATAAGGTGTTGTTCGGTAGGCGCAACATGTTTGGAAAGCGCTTAACCGATTTGCAGCTTGAAGCTGTCTGCGATTTTTCCCGATTTTTATCGCCAACGCCCACACTGGTACTGCATATAGAAGAACAAAGCTGATGACTTTCTCTCTGTCGATTACACGCATTTTTCTCGGAGGCGGTTATAGCGTTTGACACCAAATTTGGTAGAAAGGTGCGTACTGTGAGCGCTTATGCATAAAGTGAGTTACATCTTTTTACGTCGAATTTAAGGGGGTCCCCATACATGCAAAACGAGGGTGTAATTTTTTTCACCAAATATAGCCATCAGCTATCAAATGAAAGGACTCGATTAGTACTTTTCGAAGCTGGTGTCGGTTTGGACATTTTTTGGAAAGGTGGAGAGTGCGGGGGGTCGAAAGTGATCACTTCTTCCTCTTCTTCTTTCTACAACATAGAGCATAATTCTGCCAAGTTTGGTGGTACCTTTACTAACAAAGTTATAATAGGTCAAAGTTGTCAATTCAAGACTTTGAACGCCAATATCACGCGAAAGTGGATACTCCCACATAATATATGCGTATAGGTGCTTAGTACTAATGGAGCAAATGTTCATTCAAATATTTTTAAAAAAGAAATATACAAAACCTCCCATGCCCGAAGCGTCAAGCATCCAGTTTTCCGACCTGTTTATATTTGATTTGTGGTGGTCACAAAAGTGAGAGTTATGAATAAACTGTCCCTTCTACCGAGTGACTAATCTAGCCTAGACCTTCTAGCAATTAGCCAACTTTTAGGGAGTAGGTCACTTCTGAGAAAAGAAAGGAATTAAAAGTTCTAATTCCAGGCAAGTGTATGGAAGTAATCAACACCGCCACAAATATCTCGAAAACTTGATCGACCGACAGCCGCTTCCTCTCTAGATTCAGGTTCGGATCTTCCTGCATTGACCACATCAACACCCTACGGATCATTTTGGAACAGTGCGTGCAGTTTAGATTTTAACTTCACCTGCTCTTCATATCGATTTCGAGAAAGCTTTCCGTAGTGTGAACAGGAAGTATATCTATGCAGAAGGGGCATTCTGAAGAAACAAATAATAATTAGCAGAGTGACATATGATGATGCAAAATATCAAATGCTGCACCAAGGTAAAATTTACGTGGTATCATCGGAGTCCGCTGGCCTGATACTACCTCAAATGAAAAGCACGGTCGATCCACAGGTCTACCACTCATACACACTGTGTTCAGAAGACGCAAATGGCACTAGATAGGCCGCCCATTAAGAAGGGGCCACAATTGCATTGCGGGCTACCCCCTGCAGTGCATTCCATTTCCCAGAGATGGCCAACGAGTAGGTCGCCCCAAGGGAACTTCGCGCAGAACAGCAGAGGAAAGAGTGAATGGCAACCATATGTTTGGACATTTATCAAAGCTGAAAGGTGACGGCGTTTGATAAACATGTAGTTAATTTAGTTGAAAGTGGTCCCGTCTTGAGAGACTCATGTATGTTTGTGGGCCGCTTTACGTGAAAACCAGGTACTTCTGAAAACCATTTCGTGCGACACTGCTAGTTTGATAATTCAGACTATGTTGTCATGAAGCCAAGGAACACGGGCTCCGTCCCTCCTTAGCTGTTAAAATGTTTAATGATAATTTTGGTACAATACCTGGGTCAGGCATCGAGGGTTTGTTCCACTGCCTCGTAGAGGGTATTCTTCTCTGACTCTGCAGTCTCCGGCAGACGCGTGGATGTGAATGAGGATCATATTTTTAAATATCCCTTGCAAGCGCAAAGCGCATAGTCGTTCGTTCAAATCGAGAAGAGCGGGCTTCATTTGTTGACTGACTACTAGGCTCTTTGCCGGGAAAACGTCTCCCGTTCAGCGCATCTCCTGTAACGCTGTTACATCAACCCTATATTAGGACTGGGTATCGGTTAGCTTAGTAGCTCGTCTTCTGTACGGGGACCGCACGAGTCATGAGGAAATGTGCAAATCGTTCATCCGTTTTCGTTCGCCGTTGTGTAGTTAATCCAATCCGCGGTTCCTTCGGTTGGTTCTCCAAGTCCCAGCACTGCTTGGTAATTTTTACACTGATGTAATTTTCTTTCCTTTTTCTACTTAGTGGGGGATGGTGAGGAGGCTCATGCTACGTTCATCGTTGGAGGAGATCTGCAAATCAATAAGCGCCTCCCAAATAAATCCAATTCTCACTCCTGAAGTATGATCTGGTATCCCCTCCCCACAAATGCAGTCAGAGTTACTACATGAGAAACCCAGCAGTCTCCCCTTAGCACATCTTTTTGTCCCTTACTTATCAGTATGCTGAAAACAAGTTTTATTGCAATATTAAAACCTGCCACGGCCAATCTGTCGAGTTGTATCAGCAACCAGGAGACCGTTGGCCTACTCCGGCAAACCCCCAAATTTCCCTCTAACCCCATTGTGATTGTGTCCCCTATATGCATTTTGTCACACGCTTTAAAGACGTACAAACACCAGCCCATCACAATCTAAAAGGAAACATTTAAAGAGGCAAGCCCACCAGGAGATTTAAGGTAGTGTTGTTTTGCAAGCTTGGAGCAGCGTACCAACAAAATAGTGAAGCTTTTGATCTCTACATTTCTGGGAGATTGCGAAAATTGTTTGTCCTTTTCCTTTATCGGTTCTAACCTTGTGTGGTCAGTCCAGTCCGAAGCTCCCTCTATGACTTCGTAACCGGTCATTTTCTGTGTATGTTTGTCAGCCCTACCCAACCCCGAACCTGGAGGGTAGTTGACACAATTTGATTCTTCTCCGGCTGCAGTTTTCGTTTTGGTAACAGAACTGTTAGTGTTGGCTCATCAGGCGTTTGTTAAGTTTTGTGCTCCATTAATGATAACGATCCCGTTTTTCCTTGGGACATATACTACCCTTTGACCTAGATTGAACGGTTAGGCATTCTAATTGGAGAATGAGGAGAAAAGTTTATCAGAAGTAGGGGTTTTAAAAAGGATTCCTGGCATTATATGGTTGTAGTTTAACATTTGTTATTTTTTAATTTTCTTTCATTTGATTAGAATACCTTCCTCACGAGCAGCTTACTTCCATTCCCTATTTCGGTTTTGCTTGTATAACAAAATTTAACATCCTTGTGTCTTTGTGAAAAGATACTTTTCCACCCACCCTAGGGCAACTTGTTGTTTGTATCTCACAGAAGGAAATCAATCAGTACTCTAAACAGCTGCAGTGAAAATTCAATGTAATAATAACATCTCAAAAAATGCCAGGCCTATCGAGTATAAATATTTACGGGGAAATCAATATTTATTATCGGCTCCCGATATTTTTCCATTCTGCATCTGTTAATATTTTCGACCCTGTTTTTCCTTAGACTTTCCTTGGGCCAGAATGTTGACACAACCAATTCTTGCTTCACTCAATCTCCTTGAAGTTGCTGGCATCGTTTCCTAATTTTTCTAGGCAAAGTGACGATCTAAAACTCATCAATTCCCTAATATCGTGAAGGGCCTACAAATGACTCCCTTTAACTTAATAATTTCACGCTGAAGAAGAAAAATGAACCCAAAGCACCACCCACGACTCGTGTGCGAAAATGGTCGTATCTCCAAGGAGCAACTGAAAGTTTGAAAGATTTGCTCGTTTGTGTGTTTGTATGTTTAGCGTTGAAGAGCGTATAATCTTTACTTCGCACTGTGCCCCCGTAGATTGTGCGTTGGAACCTTCTCACCTTTTCTTGAATATTTACATAAGTCATATTATCCTAGTAATCCAGTTTTAACAAGCTGCTTTCCTTATCCTTGTTCGAACAGACGAAAAGTTACATAAAACACTGAAACTCCTTCGGGATATTTACAACACGACATAGTCTGAGAAGAGCCATAAGGATGTTTATTTCCCGCCCCCACCCAAGGTGTACATTTCAATTGAAACTTCATTCCCGTCCTGCCTTCGACTTTCTTCCGTGGGTTTGATGAAGACGTTGCCCTTTCCCTAGCGGTTGATTACATGCCTTCTTTCCAATTCGATAACGCTACGGATCCAACCACGCTTAAAGCAGGAGTATTTAAGGTCATGAAGTAGGAATCTGTCCTAACTGGGTCAAGGGAAAATAAAGAGTTTCGTCGGGATCAATACGCCTATCTGCCCATCCGTCACCAACGCTTACGTACGTCGGGAATTCGGAGCGCAATGCAGGAATTGCTTTTTGGCGTATTCTCAAAGAGACCTTTCAGGGGTTATGTGGCGATATCAAAGGATTTCATTAAAGTCTCCAATTTGCTCATTCAAAGCCGACTTTTGTTGGAATTGCTTGGAATGATGGTCTGCGAGATGCTATCAGATAATTTATTGGATTCCAAGTTAGATACTGCAGGAAACGGCTTTTTCCTCCATGCAGGGACAGCAAATTTATATTAATTTATCGAGACTGCCGAACAGGATGTATGCAGTGAGTGAGCAATGGTAGAACCTTGATCCGAATTCAGATATATTTTGGGCATGAGAGGAATATTGGGGATTCTCGAATCATGCGATTAAATCTAAATGCAAATGAAGCCGGCGTCTGGAATTTACATGCGTGAAAATAGAATCCAATTAATTAAGATGAAGGACAGGTGGTACATGAGTAGATTTTAGGAAACTTTGGGCATGACACGATTTCAAGAATAGATAAATAAAGAAGCTCTATCTTCTCGGTTTCAACTTTAAATTTGTACCGCCGTCTATATTATGTTTTCCCGCCCCTCAATCGCTCCTTTGTTCTGCCTTTAATAAACGGGAATATAATCTATATAATTTATGACTTGACAGCATCATGGACTTCCATCGTTCGACCTTCAGTATTTATTTTAATCTAACGGAGATTAGAGAGTCTTCTAACCGTGCTCCCAGCTCTTGGTTGTGGAGTCAAGTATATTTGAAGCTGATGAAGAAATAACCGCTGCAGCTTAAACGAACATCATTTAGGCAACTTAGAAGATATGTATATGGTCAAAATCCAGTGAGCGATTAAGTAGTTTACCCTGTTTGATTAACGAACTGTCTATTCACGTCATGACCTTCACTCTTCGTTGCGACGAATAAATAAATTGGAAAATAATGAAACATGAAGGGAGGACTTTAAGGATCTGATGTTCGTGGGTGGTCAAAGGGTAGTATAGGTCCCCGGCATAAAACCTGCGAAACACCTGCTAAACCAACACCAATAGGTCTACTGCCAAACCCTATCTCCAGCTCCACGTTAAGGGGGAGCTTTCTTAATGAAAAAATGCAGACCGGGAAGGATGAAGACAAGCCTCCCGCGCCTAAAAACGGAACAAATTGTACCAACTGGTCGTCCAGGTTGGGGTTGGGTAGGCCTGACAACCCTACACGGAAAATCGCTTGTTATAAAGCCAGGAAAGGAGTCTCGGACTGGATTGAAAACACAACGACGAGCCAAGCAACGAAAACGGCTAGCTCCCACAGCTTACACAAAACTACCAATGACAGCAGACTGGGGACTAACCCAACTAGCAATGTCGCACGAAATGTTTGTTGACAGTACCTGATGTGCGAGGAAAGCGGTCCACAAACATACATGGGCCTCTGCAGACGACTTGTAAGGGGGAAATGGATGCAGCTAACAGAGACCCTGGAGATGAACAACGATTAATCGTCACAACCACCTGAAAAACGATATCATTGGTACGGCTACATAGCTCACGCCAATCGCAAAAAAAGTTGGAACGACTGGTTCGAGAATGGACGTAAGCTAGCAACAAAACGGAAGAATGCTGCATACCGAATAATGTTGCATTCTCAAACAACGAGGACACGCGCAGAGACTTATCACGTATTCCGTCGAACGGAGAAACGACTTTACAGACGGATAAAGGAAGCAGTCAACAGAGGACCTGGAGATGAAGCATCAACAAATGATCTTCACAATCACCTGAAGAACGTTATCATGAATACGGCCACAAACATACTTGGCCCCAGCCGCAAAAGGAGTCGGAACGGCTGGTGTGACGATGAATGTAAGCTAGCAACGGAACGGAACAATGCTGCATACCGAGTAATGTTGCATTCTCAAAGAACGCGGGCACGCGCAGAGACTTATCACGAACTCCGTCGAGCGGAGAAGCGACTTCACAGACGGAAAAAGGAAGCCTGGGAGAACCAACAAGTCTGTGAACTAGAAAAGTACAGGAAGCAACCGCACCAGGCGGGGAAGTTTTACCAACAAGTCAGCAGGATGAAGCGTTATACACCTCGATGCTCATCCTGCCGAGACAAAGAGGGAAATCTGATTTCCGACAGAATAGGCATATTAGAGCGATGGGTTGAGTACTTTGATGAGCTACTGAACAACCAGAACATCGGCGAGTTGGAGGTCCCGCCAACGGAAGACGACGGACAAATACTGCCACCACCAAGTTCAGGAGAAACAGTCCGTGCAATTCATCGGCTAAAAAATCATAAGTCACCAGGAGCCGATGGAATTACAGCCGAATTAATTAAATATGGAGGCGACCAGTTACACCAAGTGGTTCATCAACTTGTGCTCAAGGTATGGGACAGCGAATCAATGCCTGACGATTGGCAACGAGGCATTATTTGTCTCATACTTAAAAAGGGAGATATCAAACAGTGCAGCAATTACAGAGGTATCACGTTGCTGAGTACCATCTATAAGATATTCTCCACTATCTTGCTAGGCCGGATAGCCCCATACGCTCAGAACATCATTGGCCCATACCAAAGAGGCTTCACTCCAGGCAAATCAGCAACAGATCAGATTTTCTCTCTGCGGCAAGCGATGGAAAAACTGTTGGAATATGGACAACAGTTGCACCATCTGTTCATCGACTTTAAAGCCGCCTATGATAGCATAGCCAGGGTAAAACTGTACACGGCCATGAGAGAATTCGGTATCCCGACGAAATTAATAAGACTGACTAGGCTGACCCTGACCAATGTGCGAGGCCAGATAAAAGCAGCAGGATCACTCTCAAGACCATTCGACATCAACAACGGTCTACGATAAGGGATGCCCTATCATGCGTCCTCTTTAACCTGGCCCTCGAGAAAGTGATCCGTGATGCTGGGGTAAATTCAAGAGGTACGATCCTCTTTAAGTCCACCCAACTACTGGCCTATGCTGACGATATCGACATCATGGGAAGAACCACCCGAGACGTACAAACTGATTTCATCCAGATCGAGCAGGCGGCGATTAGTGCAAGATTTTGGGCTGCACATCAATAAAGCCAACACAAAATATATGGTGGCAAAGTAAGCACCGAAAACCAACCAACCAACCAACATCAAACCGCACTGGTCAAACGAGATCGATAAAGATAGGAGACTACAACTTTAAGACCGTTGATAATTTCTCCTATCTAGGGTCGGATTTCACAACCGTTAAAAGCTACGATGATGAAATCCGCGCATGGTTGTTGTCAGCCAACAGAACCTATTTCAGCTTACAAAGACTGTTTCGCTCAAAACGTCTCACCATAGGGTCAAAGCTCTTACTGTACAAGACTATGATCTTTTCAGTCCTCATGTATTCCTCGGAAACTTGGGTTCTTAGCAAGAAAAATTGCGAACTCTTGGCCGCGTTCGGGAGAAGAATCCTCCGAAGAATTTTTGGCCCCCTACATGAGGATGGACGATTCCGTAGCCTACACAATGACGAAATCTATGAGCGATACCATGACCGTCCGGCTGTGGATAAAACCCGGCTCAATAGGTTACGGTGGGCGGGACACTTATTCCGTATGGATGAGGATGATCCCACCCGGAAAGTCTATGCAATATTTATGGTAGAAAAAGAAGACGAGGCAGACCCTGCCTAAGATGGAGCGATGGCGTAGGTCAGGACGCCAGACAGCTTTTAGGGATATCGAATTGGTGGACCTCGGCGCAAAACCGAGATGTCTGGAGTTCCTTATTAAGGCAGGCCTAGACCGGATACCGGTTGTTGCGCCGTTGATGATGATGATAAAGGAAGCTTGGGAGAACTAATAAGTCTGTGAACTCGAAAAGCACAGGAAGCAACTACACCAGGCGCGCAAGTTTTACCAAGAAATCAGCAGGATGAAGCCTTACACACCTCGATGCTCATCTTGCCGAGACAAAGAGGAAAATCTGATTTCCGACAGAATGGGCTATTGGAGCGATGCGCTGAGTATTTTGATGAACTGCTTAACAATCAAAATATCAGCGAGTTCGAGGTCTTAGGTTCCGCTAACTGAAGACGAACGGACGAATGCTGCCATCACCAAGCATGGAAGAAACAGTCTGGGCAATTCATCGACTCATAAACCATAAGTCGCCAGGAGCGGATGGAATTGCAATCTAATTAGTTAAATATGTAGGCCACCAACTTCGCCAAGCTGTTCATGAACTTATAATCAAGGTGTGGAACTGCAGATCAATGCCTGATGACTTGCAACGAGGCGTGATTTGTCCCAAGCATGAAAAGGAAGACTCCACGCACCGTAGCACATGTGGTGGTATCACGTTGCTGAGTACCATCTATAAGATATTCTCCCCTACCTTGCTAGGCTGGATAGTCCCACAGGCCCAGAACATCATTGGCCCATACCAAAGAGACTTTTCACTCCAGGCAAATTAACAACAGATCAGATTTTTTCTCTGCGGCAAGCGATGAAAAAACTGTTGGAATATGGCCATCAGTTGCACCATCTTTTCATTGACCTCAAAGTCGATAGCAGCGACCAAGGTTAAACTGCAGACAGCCATGGGAGAATTTGATATCCAACGAAACTGAGAGCAATAACTAGGCTGACCCTGACGAATGTGAGAAGTTAGATAAAAGCAGCAGGATCACTCTCAAAACCATTCAATATCAACAACGATCTTAAATTAGCGGATGCCCTGTCATGCGTCCTAGAAAAAGAGATCCCCGGTGCAGATATTAATACAAGATGCACGGTACACCCAACTACTAGCCGATGCTGATAATATTGACGTGATGGGAAGAACAACTCGAGGTATACAAGCTGCCTTCATCCAGATCGAACAGTCGGCACGAGATCTTGAGCTGCATATTAATGAAGTCAGCAAAGTCAGCACCAAAGAACAAATAAGCGACAACCTTAAATCGCACTTGTCAAACGAGAACAATAAAGATAGGAGAGTACAACTTTAAGACCGTTGATATTTCTCCTATCTAGGGTCGAATATCACAACCGGCAACAGCTATGACAACGAAATCTGTGGTAAAAACAGAAGACGAAGCAGATCCTGCCACAGATGGAGTCATGGCGTATGTCGGGACACCAGGCAACTTTTAAGGATATGGAGGTGAAAATCTTACAAGGTCACTGCCGCGCCAAGTTGCAACAGTGTGTGCGATTCTCACCCACTAAAACCTCCCCCACTTTCTCCTTCTTCCTTCCCCGCGGTACCGCCGGAAAGGATCACCTCGCGGGGAGGGTTGCGCTTTAAACGACCAAACCTTCCGTTTTTCGCATCATCCTTCCATGCTTTGCTTTTCCAAGTTCCTCCTCTATATTTTAGATTGCGGAATTCACCGCACACCATTTTTCCTCCGACTTCAGCATTTCCCCGACGATGTTCTGCGGACTTATATTGATTTTCAGAGAGTCTTCCAGACTCCTCCTCTGTAAGTAAAATCGTGGACACTGCAAGATAACATGCACACCTGAGGTGCAACCACGTTCAGGACAAAAAGGAGAATCATCAAGCTTCAATTGTTGCAGATACTTTCTATAATCACCATGTCATGACAGGAATTTCGTCAGATGGTAATTAATCTCGCCGTGGAAATCAAAGTGTGGGTCCATCGACCCCTCTGCGAGTCATCCCACCGTTGCTGCGACTTTTCCAGCAACTCTTGCCTTGCCACCTTTCGGTATTCTGTATCCTTTTCAGATAGATTCGTGCTCCTTTTCTCGTACAAAGAGCGTGCCTCATTTGCCACAATCGAGATCATTCCCGCAATAACACACGCTTCGTCGCTTGATATTGTTCTGAAGGCGCTGCACACGCTAAGCGCCACTAAGCAGTACGTTATGTTTATCCTCCTCCGATTACTCTCACACGCTAGTGCTTCCTCTCAAACTGGTGCCACGTATAATAGTGTGGAGCGAACCACTCTGGCTACAAGTAATCTGTGACTGTATCTTGAATCTCCAATGTTCGACATCATTCGTGCTAATGCTACGCTGGTTTTTGCCGCTTTCTCACAGGCATAGACCAGGTGTCCCTTGAATTGATTTTAGCGTCAATCATCACCCCCAGGTATTTGATAACTGGCTTCTAAGTGATAATGCGGCCGCAAGCACGAATATTAACCGTATTGCTCTTCCTACGGTTGGTAATCAAGACCGCCTCATTCTCTTGTTCCACAAGGTCAAGCTAAACCATCTCCAGCCAGACTTCTATGGCAGTAATTGTTTCGTTAGGGTACACTTCAACGTCTTCAGGCTGTTTCGCGACGACAACCACTACTAGATCATCTGCAAAACCGATTGTCGTGGCCTCATTTGGCACGGGAATGTTTCACAGGAGAGGACCCAACACTGAAACCTGTAGCACTCCTGCGGTGATGGTGTATTGCTTGGATTCCTCATCCGTATGGTACCGAAGTGTCCTCTCCGAAAGGTAACTTTCGAGGAGCTTAGTCAAAAAATTAGAGACACTCGTTTTAGCCAGTGAGCTTCACTCCCAGCTAGTAGAATTGAATGCATTTTTGACGTCCAACGCCACCACGGCAAAGCATTTATTAGACAACATCGCGTATCGAGCCAGCTTAAAAACCATCGATACAAATTGTCGCTCCAATAGTTCATCCTTATATAGAATGATAGGGAACAGTCTATTAAAGATGGCCTTTTCGAGCATTCGGCGGTATGATGATGGATGTCCTGCCGGCAATCTGCCGACAATCGATGCCCTTTTCCCCTTGCAAAGCATACATCCAGGTTCACGTTTTCTGCATCTTTTTGATCTGTCATAGTCGTCGGTGTATTTCGCCGCTATGTGGACAAATTGCAGGCATCTGAGAGACACCTGCTCCCTGAATTGTTGCCATTTGCGTGCCTCCGTATACCTTTCTCAGTCCTCTGATTGCGGAATCTTGCAAACCAAGTGGTCCGAACTGCTTTTCTAAGGCGTCACGGATATCCTTCTTGGTCGTGATTTCATCAATGTTCTTACATCATGACATTATGACAATCCCATGCTTTTTGGTCCATACTTGTGTCTCCTCCCTAAGGACTCCTCCACCTTGCCGAGGAAATTTTCAACCGTTTTGCCCTGAGACTTCTTCCGCTCCTGCATCAAATCTCCTTTTTAGGAGCGTTTGATTCGGCTGACATTTTCTCCAAGGTCCATCAGCTCAGGATCGGATTTGACCTTCCTGAGAATATCGGTATAAGCCATATCACCTTTTTTTGAGATGATAATTAATTCTGGCAGTAATCTTCTTTTATCTGTCGTCATTATATGGGTCTACTTAGTTTGCGAAATTTTTCATCATTCGTCGAATCTTGAAATGCAGAAGATACCTCAAACTGAAGATTCTGTGCATTTAGTCTGTTTTCAGCTGTCTTCGGACCTGGCTCTAAGTTAACCCTGCACTTATATTTATAGATTTAGTTACTGTACTATTTGACGGTGCCAAGGAAGAGCTAATTGAACGCCAACCCTATAGATGCGTACGATAGATGTGTGCGTCTGCCTCAGTGCTTTTAACTGAAATCTATGATAAATGGAAAAATGATGATTTTTACGGGGAGCAAAAGAAGAGGAAGCCTGGTAGAATGGGTTTGGTGTTACACTTTCATTAACTTTCTTGACAAATGAAGAGGGTCTAGCAGCCACACCAGCATCTGGTAATTGCAGCCAAAAATATTATTTTTTAAATCTAAGGCAAAAATTGTGCCTGTACAATCAGCCATCCCTCCAGGACCAATTAAGTTGTCATATTGGAGACCCCACGTTGGGGGCTATTTCGTAATTACTTTGAGCACCCTTAACTCTCGTTTAGAAGTTATAGCAATGTAATTACTTATAATCTTAAATTTTGAAGATCCTTGAACACAACTCACTTCTTATTTTGTGATTGATTGATTACCATCTTGATCCTGATTGGAAACAAATTGTATCTACGAATCATGTGCAACCGTAAATTCTACAATTCTCATTGGTGATTCAATTGGCATAATACCATATTTTATTCAAAAAGTAAGAAACAACTCGCCTTTAACCCCAAGTTATCAAGGAGCCGTTACCGTAAATCCCAAAATAAATATGAACACATATATTAGTTCCTAGGATCAACTTCAAAAACTACCAAAACTTTCGCTCTTCTAATAATACTTTTCCTTTTCTTACAGAATACAAGGAAAACCTAAAATCCTGGCAAGAATGAAAAATGGCAACAAAATAATCATGATATGTCCTTCGATATGTCAACAACGAAAAGCAGAGAAAAAAAATGTTGTCTGGAAAGATTTATACAAGTGAAAGCGTCTAATATGCTTTTAAGGCTCCCCAATTTCGACTGGGGGCCATCAAACAGTAGGCAAATAAAAAAGGACGACCAAGTGAATAGAACAAATGCCTACTAAATATATGAGCTACTAAAGAACTCTATGAATTTATGGAGATTTAAACGACATATACACAATGAATGGAACGTGATTTTACGGAGGGTGCGAAAATTCCGAATTTCCTTCCACTTTTTTTCTACGTAAAATGAAACAGAAGATTTTTTCTATGAAATCTAGATGTCAAAATGATTTATCAACGACACCCAGGACGATGATATAGCGATGATTTCGTTATTTTTTTATTCATTCTGATTTGAATGAGATTGTAAAATATACATATGTTTGTGAAAGTGTATGTGAATTTAAAATTGTGGAAATATATTCATATTCGTTTTTGTATAAAACAAATCGGAATGCGATGGACATTTTTATTCCTGGAATTTTGATATTTGGTAACCTTAGCAATACACAGTACACATCGTGTACCTTCCCGAATTATTATTACGTTAAAATTTGTTACAAAAAGGGGAGTGTGCAATGAGAACAAAAAGACACTAAACGATATTTTCAAAGAATGTTGATGGCTGGAACTTATTCCTGCCCTCCGAGTCGAAGAAACGTTTAAGGGTGGGTTGGAATTCTACTGTTGGATATTAAAGTTGAATTTTCCTTTGCCTTAATAGAAGCCCTGCCAGATAAGACCCATCCCAAACTTGTGTTCTGGGCAAGTAAAAGTCTTCCCCACTTGATTCAGGGCTCTGTAGTCTCCTCAAAGGTTTCAGCAACTAGAATTAGATCTATGTCCGATTTAGCATTGTAGGTTGGTTCTGCAAGTTGTGACCTCTTCTCCAATTTAGGTTTAAGCTCACTCAGACTTTCACTTAGTAGAAATGTTATCAGCGCCTCGAAAACATATCCCTTGACTGTAAGGCCAAAATTGGATGCAAAGTTTTGTGTGATTCGAACTTTCGACTGTCTTCTGGACGATAGTAGCATAAACGCCACCAGTGCCTAATATTGAAGCCAAGCTATTGCTTTTTTTAAAGCCCCATTTATTCGCTGCCCTTAACGTAATAAATGACGTTTGAGATCCGGGGTCAATTGGTGCAATTAGAACCAACAACTCCCGATGGACCTGCCACCTTGACTTTTCGCAATGTGATATGCAATTTCGGCATATCTTCGCAAATTGACATCCTTCCCTTACAGAAAATTTTTTGTAGTCATCACCAGCATATAACGCATCACTTCTTTTGCATGCACCCGTTATCCTTCAATATGGTGAAAATTTGTTTCTTCAGGGGGCTGAGCAGGTGATGACTGAGGTTGAATCGTCAAAAGCAGCTTGTATCTTTTTTAGAAGAAAGTCACAAAGCTTGTCGGCGGAAGACAGCATTTCATTACCTTCAATGGACTCTTCAAAGACGCCTAAAGTCTCGTTATCCATTTTTCGCATGACGATTCGGACTACAATTGTGCCTAGTGGAATGTCTCATAGCCCAGGTTAGTAAATCTGGCTAAGCCATTTCGCAGTATATTGTGGGCGGCGATGATGTCACTAGCAGACTTGTCACTCATCTTTTTGACGTCAATTATTGCATCTGTGGAGGCGCTGTCTAATTCACAAAATGTCGTATGATAATAGCGCGGTAAGCGTCTCGGGCATTTTCGTACCCCCCGTGAGCAGCACTGGCAGTACGGATGCCACCGTTTTGATAACGTAACTCGGAGGCCTGGTTCCGACGACTGGAAGCGCAGTTCGCACTCGCGAGTGTCACTGCTGATGTCTCGCGATTGATTAACGCGCTCGTCCGCCTGGACGAGGAGTCGATTGGACTCGTCGCCGTCGTTCTAGAGGAGTGTTCCCACTCAAAATCAAAATGTCAGTTAGTGAGTTAACAAAGCTGAATCACTTGCTGATGGAGCTCACCTTAGCCGACCGTTCCCCGAGCCAACTGCTGCTTGAGATGAAGCAGTTGGGTGGGGATAAGGTCGAGACTTCGGAGCTTCTGAAGCGCACCCAGGCCATCTTGGCCTTTGAGGACTCCGAGTCTTTGGAGGTGTTGGTAAACACCGCGGATAAAATCTACAAAGTGCATGCGCGCTCTGGTCAGTTCAATTTCTGGGTTTCAGCAGACGGCACCTCTAAGCTAGCGGCAACGATAAGATCTCTACCTCCGCAACAATCCGCCACCCGAAAAGGGCGATCGAGTGGTCGCGCTTCGGGGACCTCGACGAATCCTACAGTTTGCTGATTCCAATACATCTTTGCCATCAAAACATAGAAGTGTACGAGCCCGTGCAGGCTCTTGGCTTCAAAAAACTGAACTCGTTGCAACCTCTAGCGGCGGCTACCCAAAACCAACCTCCACGCTGCTTAGCAATATACGATCCTAAAAGTGATAGGCCAGTAGCTTTCTCCAAACTTTTTATTTATCGGTGTAGATAGATATTTCGGGAGGAACTTACCCCATTCCTCAGTACCAAGTAGCTGCGTACTGATGAAAGGGATAAGTTGTTCCCGAAATATATATCTACAAAGTAGCTTTGTACTGATGAAGGAGGTAAGTTACTCCCGAAATATGTATCTACACCGATAAATAAAAATTGTAGTTTGGAGGAAGCTACTGGGCTATCAATTTTAGGCTAGACTACAAATAGCAGACAATATATAATCTCTTAGAATATACGATCCATCGTCGTTTAACCTCCCGCCGTCATTCTGCGAATCTCGGACAGTGGAACATAACATTCTCCGGATCCTCTGGTATAGCGACGCATTCGGGACAGTCTGGGGATTCATCCAATTCGAGACGATGCAAGTACTTCCTGTATCCACCGTGTCTCGTAAGGAACTGCGTTAGGTGGTAATTCAATTCTCCGTGCTTTCGCTCGACCCACCACTCAATACACGGGATCATTGTATGAGTCCAGGGGTATTTTTCGGAATTGCCCCACCGTTGGTACCATCTAGTATGCCGCTAGTTTCAAGTGGCCTTCCAGAAGCCTGCAGGCCGAATTCACCCTTCTTTTCCGGTGGGGCAGCGTGCCTCATTCGCTTAAAGATCCAAGGGAATCATCATATTCCTTCGGCCCGTCGACCGTGTCGTATCAAGGAAGTCTCTCCGAAAGGTAATTTTCGATTATTCGAGCTAAATAACTAGGGACACCCAGTTTAACTAGGGTGCCATTAATCCAACCCCAGTTGGCCTAGCTAAAAAGATTCATGACATCCAACGTCACTACCGCCCAGCACTTACTAGCTGCCGATGCCTCCCGGGCCAGGTCCACGACTTTTGTAATGGCATCGATAGTTAACCTCGCTCTGCAAAACCAATACTGCCGCTCCGTTAGACCACCCAATAGCCCGACGAACGGAAGCAACCTGTTGTATACCACTCTCTCCAACATCTTCCCCATAGTGCCTTAACGGCAGAAAGGACGATATGTAGAGGGTGCACCAGATGCTTTTTGGGGCTTCGGACGTAGAACCAGCCTTTTCCACGGGACGGAGTATTTCCCTTCCATCATGCACGATTCAAATGTGCTTATGAACCATTTGGGCCTGATTGTAACTTCCAACTTTTGGGCTTTGTTCGGAATTGCATCCAATCCCGGAGCCTTATTATTCCGAATTCGTCCACAGATCTCACGTAGTTCTTCCTATTGTGGGAAAAGAATTGGGATTGTTTTGGACAAGAGTTGCGGCCACCTCAACTGTTTGTAGCAATTCCGCTTATTTTTTCCTATAGCATGGAGTTTACTTCGAAGATCACAGCATTTCTTCCCCGCCTGCAAATGTTTTGATTTCCCTCTTGTCCTTTGGCCAAGCCTCCTCGTTCATAGACATGATGCTCTCAGCAGCGCGATTTTTTGATTCCACCAGTAGTTTGGCTGTGATGGATCTTGCCACACGGCATTGTAGAGTCACATGCTTCAGTTACCCGTTAAGATAACTAGCTCAATTTTTCCAGTGCCGTTTCCCTCGGGCCGTAACCTCCTTCTAAAGCTGTCAGGAATGTCTCCTCTTCGCTCCAGTGGACCACCGAGCTGTGCTGGTTGTTACGCTTTTGTCGCGCACTCGACTGTCGCCTCCCCCGTTCCTTATGTCGAGAAAGATAGCCTGGTGGTCACTGTGTGTAAAGTGTCAGATCATCCCTCTCGCGAACGTCAAATAAGTCGGCTCGACGATTGATCCTAGCGTTAGCTAATACCACATCGAGCAGGATTTGTCCCCTGGTGTTCGTCACTCGACTTCCCCAATCTAAGGCCCACGCCAACAATGATTTTGGGGCTGTGGTCTCCAGCGTCCAACACCAAACCGTCTAGCATCTCCTCATATTGCGCTAATGTTGCACTAGGAGGAGCATAGCAGCGTTTCCTGATGAGTCTTTCACCCACGTAGCAATCTCGAAATTCGCCACGTTCACATTCGAGTCTCAAATGGTTTGCGACAGCAAGTCTCGAACTGCCTCGCAATCGTTGAGGTTGATTTGTATCAACCTCAACCTCATTCACGATTCAGCTCTCGCTTATATGCCGGGCATCTCCCACCACCTGCAACGTGCGTTCTTCCACTCCCTATTTCCCTCTGCACAACATGCATCGTGGATCTCCCGTGCAGTCTTTGATAAGGTGACTGTCTTTCTCACACTTCCTGCACCTTTTTGACCTATCGTGCTCACTAGTAAATGCTGCTGTAAAGTGACCGAAATCGTGGCATCTGAAGTATCTCTTGAGAGATACTTGCTCCCTAAGTTGGCACACGTCCGAACCTATTCTTACCTTATTCGTGGTAATCAGTTTAATCCCTGATTTCACCACCAAGCTAATAATAGCGATCTGTTTACCTCCATATGCCTTGTTCAACCTGTCCCATATATAAAAAGTGGGATATCACGTAGGGCAGCCATCGTAAAGGTATCACGTTGCTGAGTACCATGTCTAAAATATTCTTCGCTACTCTACTAGGAACCATCTATCATCGGCCCATACCAAAGAGGCAAATCAGCAATAGATCAGATTTTCTCTGCGGGGCAACCAAAGGAAAAACTTATGGAATATAGTCTTCAGATACACCATTTTTTCATTGAATTTAAAGTCGTCAATGATAGCGTACCCAGGGTAAACCTGTACACAGCCATGAGAGAATTCCGTATTTTGGCAAAACTAATAAGATTGACTAGGTAAACGCTGACCAATGCGCTAAGCCAGATAAAAGCAGCAGATCACCTTCGAGGACATTCAACATCAACAAAGGGATAAGACAAGGCATGCATTCTCTTAATCTGGCCTTGGAAAAAAGTGATTTGCGGTGTCGATATTAATGTGGGGGGTACCAAGCTCTTCAAGTCTACCTAACGACTGGCCTATGCTGATGATGTTGAAATTATGGGATGTTGCTCACAGAGCTTATTTCAGCTTACAAAGACTGTTTCACCAAAATGTCTCACAATAGGGTCAAAACTTTTACTGTACAAGACAATGATCTTGCCAGTCCTCATGTGTTCCCCAGATAATTGGGTTCTCAACAGAAAAAATTGCGATCTCTTAACCACGTTCCGCGTTTTCTGCGAAGAATTTTTGGCCCCTACATGAGGATGTACGATTCCATAGCCCCTATAACGATTAAATTTATGAGCGATACCCCGACAATGTGATTGGTGATAAAATCCGGCTGAATAAGTTGCCGCGGCGGTTCACTTAACTGATATGGGTGATGATGATCCAGCCCCGAAAGTCTATAAGGGCAATATCTGTGATAGGAAAAAATGACATGGCAGACCTTACCACACGTGGAGCAACGACGTAGGCCATGACACCAAACGGCTTTTAAAGATAACGAATTGGTGGACCTCGATGAAAAACCGGGATATCTGGAGTTCCTTAGTAAGGCAGGTCTAGACAGGATACCGGTTGTTGCGTCATTGACGATAATGATGAGGTATGACTCTCATGATAAAGGTTAATTCGATTGCTCGTTGGATGGCTTTTCGTCACTCTAAGCTAGCTTTTCTAAAACAATTGAAGAAAGAAAACCAGAACAAAATAAAGTTATAATGAAGAGGCAACAAAGAAATAAAAATTTTCAAACAGCAAACCAGGGACAGCACTACAATAGGTGAAAATGATTTTTAAATGACCTGGATCGAAGAATAACTTCACTTTCATCCCTCAGAGAGCGAAAATCTCTAACTTTATTCCGTTTACAAAGTAGTAGTGTAGTGTTAGTTACTCTTTCCAATTGTTCTTTTTTTTGTTCACCTTTTCAGAATAGATAAGGTAAGTTTAAATTTTGGGGGTGAAAACCAAAAGCATGCTTAGAAACGACTTATATACATTATGTCAGATCCTAACAAGACACATAATTATACTCCCAAAAGTACCCTCCAATACTGCAAATACTCAAGCCTGTAAAATTTCATTTCAGAACCAAGTATACAATAAATAAAGAAGCTCCAAAGGGATGACCTATTTCGTCCATTATATGGGATTAAAAATAAATTGAACTCCACATCCTCAATCATTTTAGCGTAAAAGCAATTCTGAAATATCCTCAATTCCCAGACGTAAATAATATTTTCCACTGCAGAATAAAATCATCTCCACATGAACGCCGAAATACTGTACAAGGCTCTTCTTAAATTTCTCGGAATTCAAAAGAATCGATCGAAACCTAACCTATTCATTCAATGTACGAGTACCACAGCGTAATAAATCCATTGGTGGGGTAGTCAGAGCCACATAATTTTACAATTGGCCTATTTCCGGTAAGGCTGGTGTCAACAATTTATGGAACGTTCCAAAGCTCCCGCAAGTTCTTGTCTCGACACTTTTCATTTCTGCACACCACCCCCCAACCCCATCCATTGTCCAAAATTCCATGTCGATTTCATCTTTATTTTCAACAAAAGTATCCAATTTCAGTTGAAATATTTGAAATTCCCATATTACCCAATGATCCAGAAATTTAAGTACGTTTTAAGGGTGAGTGAGCTTGCTTTTGCCTAGAAAGTATCCCGATTAGCTCCTCCCATGGTCTATCATTAGGTGGATGCTGAAAGCAATGGACCTTTGAAAGAGATTCTGGTGGATTTGATACTTTGTGGAAGAGACCCACGGTCCGTTGGAGCCTTAGAATCGGCAAGGATCAGTGAAATATTGAAAAGCTCTACGTTCTAAGCTAAATTATTTCTAGCATAGAAAGAGTCGCTCTTGCATAGTGTTGTGCAAGTTCCACCTTTCAATTTAACAAAGAGATAAAGGACACCTGCTCGTTTTCCATTAGGAACTATACACGCTCGAATTAGCACTCCATTCACAGTACCTTGGTTAGAAATAGGAATCCAGCCCGATACATTGGCGGAGTCGATGGCGGATATGAACAATTCAGAGTTAATTAACTAATCAAATAAAATTCGAATTTGTGGTGCGAAAGGACATCGACCGTAATGAAAAGCTAGAAAAGCTGCGAATGGTTCGTAGGTGGAAGGATGTAAAACGGAAATTGGTTCAAGGGTGATAACATACACTCGTCACGTTGTCGTTCGCATCCATCGCTAACTATAGAGTACAAGGACTCCCTCCAACATATTCATTACATAATGGAAATTTAAATTGAAAATTCACACACTCATAACCGGATGGCATCCGCAGGGTCGTTTCTGTTTATGACGCAGCCCTGAAGCGTATTGTAGTGTGTTACCATACACCTAATTGCACAACCTCGAGTGCCACATTAGCGCGATTTAAGCAGGATGCTACTTGATTAAAGGATGACTCCGCGTTTGAGCAAGTTTAATCCAAGTAGGAACTTTTATGTCAAAGGGAAGTCAAGTGTTCCACTGCAATGGATGGATATCTTATGAAGGGTATATTCCGCGCTGCAGATGAAAGTTTTGGGTGTATTCTGGTAAAATAAGATTTAATTGTGTTTTGGTACCTATTTACAGACTGAAATTCATTGTGAGAAATTGAATGCAATTGGAATTATTGAGAAATTCATATAATGAGCTCATCCCTCAATTTAACATGAAAATGAACAAACAATCAATAGACTATGGGAAGGACACTCAGAAATAAAGCCTGGAGGAGAAAACGAGTGGGAATAGGATGGGCCCCTGTGCTACCCCCGACATGACCTCATCCTCTTACCCTCTAGTGTTTCATAGATCAGGGAGCGGCTCCTCAGATAGTCCCCCAATATCCGGAAGAGATAGTTCGGCACATGGAAAGTATTGTCTAATGTGCCTAGAATGTCTTCCTATCTTACGGAATTAAAGGCGTTTATGACGTCATCCGCTACGAGGAGCACCACCCGTCAAGTTCGGCGGCTGTGTGCCTCCACTTGCCAAACCGCATCCACGACTTGTGACAGTATCAACTGTGGATCTCCCTGCTCTAAAACCAAACTGCCGGGGAGATAAATCTCGTGCAGCGCGTATCGCTTCAGCGAGTCTACTTCTGATGAGCTTTTCAAGTACTTTTCCAGCAGTGTCAAGCATACATAGTGGGCGGTATGAAGACGGCAACTAGAGGAGGCCTTTCCCTTTGTGGATCAGCGCAAGCCTCGCCACTTTCCAACGAGCAGGGAAAGTGCCCTCTTTCAGGCAAGCGTTGAATGCACTGAGTAGTAGGTCTGGCCGCTGTTGGAATACCAGTTTGTATGCCTCTGCTGGAGTACCATTGGGTCCTGGCGCATTCTTACTTTTCATAGAGAAGACTGCCTGTTCCAACTTTTTTATAGAGAGAAGTGAACAGTCCTCTGCGCTCTCCGAGCCGACGTCATCATCCCATACGGGATTTGCAGGGAATAGTGCCCTTACAATACATCTACTCGGCCTTAAATGAACAGGGTTTCCGCAGAGACCCGATTTTTCGGGTTACCAGTTTGTAACCGAATCCCCACAGGTCCCCATTCACCTCGTCGACCAGATCCTGCTAGTATCGAGCTTTGCTCTTGTTTATTGAGCTGCGGAGTCTTCTTTTGGCTAATTTGTACACCGTCACTATTGTACATACCTCCTCCCGGTCGCTTAGACGTTGTGTTAAGCAGCGGAGTCTGTTTCACTTCTTCCAGAGCTCTGCAATTTCCGCTGTCCACCAAAACATTGAAGCATAGAGGCTCCACCGTCGTTATCGGGTTCATAACTGAATTAACGGCAGAGTGGGCTGCAACGCCACCACCCCCACGAGTACCATCCAGCGCGGACCCACCTATTCCAAGAGGTTCGACAAACCTCCTGGTGTTCACTTTCGCGACGTTCTATGCACAGAAAGAGCGCCGGGGTCACGCACACCGAGAGTTTGTGTCTACCACTTCGAAGGCAATATATTGATAGTCGTTTGTCGAGAAGTCTTCCATAACTCGCCACCCGTCCACCAGCGACACCAGTGATTCCGATGCGAAGGTTACGTCTGGAATGCTTCTCTCGCAGCCCCAGCGCCAGAACGTTGGGGTGGATCCGGTGTTTTGAACTCGCAGTCGTGTTCTCACCGCTATTTCCAGAGTTCGTTTCCCTCTGGAGTCTGTGTGAGGCATGCCCCATTCAAGTGCCTTAGCATTGAAGTCACCCTCGACCCGTCCTCCAAAATATCAAGCCTGCGTCAAAAGTCCGGCATCGTCTCATTCGGCGTAAGACAGACACTGAAAAACGTTATCCCTGTGCACCGAATCCAGACAAAGCCGTCCCCGAGGCCTTGGGTAAGAACTCTAAGGAGGGTGCCGCCCCGAACCCAGATGGCAGCGGTACCTGATATGTCAGAGTGCCATGAAACTGGGTCCTTGTTTTGGTATTGCTCACTGATGAGTACTAAATCAGTTTTGGTCTCCGTAGCGAACTGGCTAGCAACTCTTAAGCGGTGCATATTGATTTGTAGGATGCGAATCATATGGGGAGCGTCCTAGCTCTTTCCAATTCTGCTCTGAAGACTGGACACCGCCCCGAGACCGCAGTGTACGCAACGTTCTCATCAGTCACGCCACAGTCCCTACATAGGACGCAGTTTTCCTTTTCATTGCAGGTGCGCTTTATGGCCTGCCTGATCGCATTTACGGCATGTTGCCCTTCTGTTAGGTCCCCTACTGGTTGTAGATGAGTGCCCATATTCCAACATCTGTAACACTGGGTTGGAGCAGCCCGGAATCGTATCATACACACTACCCAACCAATTCTTATTTTCCCGCTGTTTAGAAACTTCCACCACAGCGAGTTTTTGGCCTCGGAAGTTCGCAGAAGTGATACCAATCCGGACATTTGTTACCTCCGGACATTCACGTTTAATGGCCTCTTCTACCTCGTTATTTTCTGTGAGGCGGCCGAGGTCTCGGATTTCCAAAGAGCACACGAAAACCAAAGCTTTTCCACCCAGAAGCCCCTTGACTGCTTCACAGAACGTCACTTTATTTATTGTCTTCGGGATTAGTTCGACTAGGACTCCACCAACCTTCGTTTTACGAGCGGAAGACACTTCTGCTCCGTCATCTTCGGGTTTAATCTTGTAACGGATTTTACTGAGAACTTCTGCAAAAATCTTGCCTTCCGTCAGCTTAATAAATAGAGCACGGTCTTGTTCTCCTTCATCTCCCCACCTTTTCTTTTTGTGCTCCGTCCTTCGTGTCCGCCTTAATTTTAAGCAGAGGGTTTTCTAATGGAGCGACGTGTCGTTGCCTCTTGTTCCTCTTTGCCTTCTTTTTTTGAACCCTAGATAGTACCTGAGTGAAGTCTCCTTCAGATATCCCTTCCTCCTTTCGTTTTTTGCCCAGTTCGCTCTGCAATGGACTGTCTTCGATCCGTTTGGTCTTCGTAGTCTTCTCGTCGGGAGGTGCGGTTGTTTTAGCTTCGTGCAGATTTTCTCTTACTCCCCATGTCCGTCTATAATATGAAATCATGTTCAGGAGCTCCTCCAGCCCCATTAGCCCGTTTTTCACCTCTTTGTTAAAGTTTTTCTGGAGGAACGTCGCAGACCGCATGCGCTTTACAACAGCGACGCATTTCTGAATAAGCCTTTCCTCTTCAGCTTTCGCTAGAGTAATCCACAGCCCTTCCATTCGGCTTATATTCGAAACCATTTGGTTAGTTTCGGCAGTTCCAAATGTGCCCCTTACCGCAATTATAGCACTGCGTGGTATGGTCTGGGTTTCTGTCCTTCTCTCGGTCTGGGTGTCCCGATGTCCCGTCGGGTATTTTAGCCCTTGTTGTGTCCTTTGTTGGGCGCTGGGGCGAACGACGCAGTTTTGTGCTGCGAATAAACGCAGCCAGCTCACTCTCCACTTCCACTATCTCCTCGTTTGATTTGTTTGCAGTCCAACCTTGATAAGTAAGGAGGGGACCCCGAAAGCGACACCTCAGCGTCCCTATTAGCAGGCAAAGCATCAGATCCGTTGTGGATCTTCCCTCTTCGATCACTACTTACGGGGCGATCAAGCCGATATTTTTTGTTTCCCCATTTAGCTTCGCATGTGTTTTCTTAATTTCTCACGATTTCTTCCTTTAATATAGTGCCATCTCAATTCGCCGAATTAATAATACATGAAATTTCACCAAATGACGTGTGAGAATTCGAAGTGCCAAAAAGTCCTTCCTATATTCTTGAACTTACCTGGCACAGAAACATGGAAGTGCATTTCGACCCGATATATTAGTGAAGCTGCGCTTAGGAACTAGTAGGCCTCCACCATCAACTTTAGTTCTGCCCTCAGGTTAACCATGATCAATATGAATGCTCAAACCCGCTAACTCCAACTTCTACAGTGAGGGAAGCGATAACATACATTATATTAACTTCAAACAGTAACACCGCCATGCTATTAACATAGTATGCTGGTCCCATGCCCAGGTAAAGGAGGAGGGTTTGAGGCAACATACTTTGTACTATCCTCAATAAAACAAAAATAAAATGCTGAGATCAGGGAAAGAGATGAATAGAGTATAGTTAGGGTTATTCCACTATGCTAGATCCCACCTGATCTCTCTTGGTGACAGGTCCCGCGACACGCCGACAAAGAAAATGCATACAATATCGTTACAAACATGATGGTGGTATTGAGTCACAAGCCCCGGAGAAATGCTAGGGCGTCCACCTCAGTCGATGCGGCAGGACGGGCCCCGGTCCAGTCGTGAAATGGGCAAGGGTTCTTGACGCATCGACACCGTCAGGACGTAAGCAAGTTAGTCCGAACAAAACAAATACGTGTCTGCACTATAAATGTTGGTACCATAACTGGAAAGACAGAGGAACTCGCAAGAGCCCTTCGGAAAGGGCGCATTGGTATCTGCGCTCTGCAAGAAACCCGCCAAAAGCTGTGACATCGAACGCGAACGCGGTGAAAATGGCTAAGAACTTCTCTATTTTGGTAACCTACACACTCAATATGGTGTTGGTTTCCGTGATGCCATTAAAGAAGATTTGCTGATCAGCTGATGAAGCTCACCATTATATCAGCTGATCGCACTATTCACTTCTTTACCGCGTAAGCATCACAGACAGGTCGACCTGATGCCGAATAAGATGCCTTCTGGCAACTTCTCGATGAAAAGACTTATCAAGTGCATACTGACGACTATATAATCATTCCCGGCGACCTTAATGGTCATGGTGGGTGAAAAGGAAGACGGTAAAAGTGCGGTTTGGAGTGCGCAAAAAAGGTGGCGGGCGTATAATCGATTTTGCGGACACCCATGACCTTGTACTTATGAATACACGGTTCATCAAACAGGCACATTAAATGGTGACGACTTGGTGAGAAGAACGAAAAAACAATCTTACTCACAGGATTACCGACCATTGCGAATGTGGAAGAATCTTGGAACCAAATGAAAGAGACGATCCACAAAGCGGCTTCTGCAACCCTCAAGGTCACCAAGCCGCGTTTATCGGTACATTAACCGAGAAACTTTGCAATGATGATGTTAAATGAAGGTCCGTGAAAAGAAAAACGCGATCCGCTTACTTTCGCATACCATAAAGACTTTTGAACGCATTCTTGACAACCGTATTCGCGAAATCGTTGAAATAACCGTGAATCAAACCGGATTTGTCAAAAACTGCGAAACTACTGACGCAATATACGCTGCGCGGTTACTCATGGGGAAACACCGTGAGAAACATCACCCTGTTTACATTGCATTTCTGGATCTAGAGAAAGCGTTTGACCATGTGCCACACAAACTCACCTGGTATGCTTTACGACAACACTTAGTGCCAGAAGAACTCGTGCGTTGGGTTCAATTGCTCTACCACTATCCGAAAAGTAAAGTTCGAAGTATGCCGGGTGTATCAAAACCGCTTCGTGTCTCTGCTGGTATTCATTAAGGAAGCTCCCTCTCACCACTCCCCTTTGTTCTTGTTATGGAAACCGTCACACGGGGTATCCAACGTCCGGCGCCCTACACACTACTTTATGCAGATGATGTCTTCCTAGCATCTAATAGCAAAAATGATCTCGAGCAACTTGTCAAAAAATGGAATTATCGCCTCATGCAACACGGTCTCAGATTGAATCTAAACAAAACTGAATTTTTGACGACCGATCCCCATGAAACAGGCACAATCACTGTTAGCGGCAGTGATCTGCCCAGAACTGAGCGATTTAAATACCTCGGGTCAACCCTATCATCCAATAGAGATCTGCGTTATGAAATTGCTTCACGAATTAATGCAACCTGGATGAAGTGGCGTTCCACAACTGGTGTTCTTTGTGATCGACGTATCCACGAACGTCTCAAATCTAAAATTTACCGCAATGTCGTCCGTCCAGTCGCTCTCAATGGTTCTGAGTGTTGGCCGACTATAAAGGACAATGAACGGCGTCTTGCGGTAATGGAGACGAAGATGTTGCATTGGACGAGTGGCGTGACGCGGTTTGATCATATTCGAAATGAGGATATCCGCGAGTGTTTTGAGGTTGCACCGATCGTAGAAAAATTGCGAGAGGGGCGTCTTCGATGGTATGGTCATGTAATTCGTGCTAACGAGAATTCACTTGCCAAGATTGGTCTGAAGATCGAAGTCGATGGTAAACGACCAGAAGGTAGGCCAAAAAAACGGTAACTTGATACGCTGGAAGCCTCGAGATTGCACCCAGATCAGGCATTCGATAGAGCCAAATGCCGAAATCCATCACGACGAGCCGACCCCGCTTGTGAACGGTACAAAGGCTGAAAAAAAGAAGATATTAACTTCAAACAGATAAAAGCCTCCTTAATTTAAAGAGTTCATCCTCTTTTTAACTCCCGATAAACACAACCGCATCCTGTGAAACTAATTTTCCGCAAAGATACAAATGGTAACTCTTATCTAATCCGCTCCCTATTCCACGTGTAGATGCAGTTTATTTGATTGGGTAGTTTATTTAAATCACTCTCACAACCGCGTTGCCAAGGGATGCGCTACCAAATACTCAGTAATCGAAATAATTTATAATTAACTCGATTCGCTCCTGGCTGTACGATTATTTTCTAAATCGCGTCGATCCTGGCAACCAATTAACATCGGGTCAGTAAATTCGGAAAACACTTGAATGGAAATGGAATCACGTACCTGCATTGATTGAAATGAAATTTTGCAATGCAGGTTTTGAAATATTTCCTAAAAACAATACGTTTTACCCCCATAGCCCGTGTGAATTTTTTTACCTGTAATTTACATCAAAAAAGTATGAAGTATTTTGCTGTGGAAAGTAGAGCAAAACATCTAAAGGACACTCACATAATAATAGTCCATATAAAGTCAAAACATGACATTATGAAAAACATTTATAATAGTGGCGATCCTGGCAGTTTAGAGAGATGCGGGAAGGATATATAACCAGATTCCAGTTTTATGCGAAATTTAGCCAGAATTGAAAAATGTTCTCATTAACATCACGATTTACTCAAAGCCTTCTAGGTTGCTAACAGGAAAGGCTCTTGAGATGCGAAATATTTAATAAAAACGAAATTTTAGATTGTAAAAATGAACTCTCAAAGAGTAGGTTGTGAAACAAGCTTTAGTACATTTTTATGCCCTCATTAACCTCGTAACGGCTTCTTGGTGAGGGATGTGGACGTTCACATCCAGAAGTAGTAAATATGCAAATAGTCGTTTCTTCCCTCTCTAAGGGACGTCCACTTATTTGCGACTAAAGGTTTTCATTTCGCCATTGTCGTGAAGCAAAAAAATTCTGGCATAAGGAGGACACAAGTGTCTCCAAATGATATTAAATTATCTTGAGATTATCCTGAACCCACCAAATGAAATTTATACGAACAGGAGCCAGGACCAGCAGAATTTTGTTACGTTCCGCAAAATCTTGATACCACCCGCTTTCTAAACAAAACATAATAATTCCATATTTTCAATCAAGAATATCAATTCCAATAGCATTCAGACTAAATTGGACGTTTTCGAAATCCTTAGTCCGATTTGAATATTATCCGCTTGAAATCCAATTGTTATTGGCAGTCCTGGGAATAGAATTAAGCATAAGCTTTCGTTGACATTGAAATTGGTCGCTGTTATTGGCTTTCACTTATCCTCATTGTTTGCCTATTTGCGTCTGGTGAAGCAAATTGAAAGATAAACCAAGCAAACAATGGTGACTCTGCGTTCTACCCTCGGCTCTGATTTGTTCGGCTGAAATGACAAGTACCGGCTAAGAACTTCAGATAGCAGCGTTGCGAATAAAGAAGAATTTTGGGAACGAATATTTCAAAAAAATTGCATTTAATAAACTTGTTGCCATCACAACCGCCTGTCATGATAATCACGTCTTCCACCCTTAGTTGAACTTGGGAAATTGGTATTAAATTTGTCAAAGGGTAGGTAAGAGCAACGGCTGAATAAACGTGAGAAAGTACTAACCCTACATTTCACCTTACACCAAACTTTATCTCCAAACTAAAGATTGATTTGAAAGTTAGTTTCCTTTATTAATATTAAATGTTTACTAACAAATTTTAATTGTTAATTGATGATATGTAATCAGTTATGGAGAAAATTATCCTGATAGCGGCTAGTAGGCGCTCAGGCGAGTGTGTTCCGAGTTACTCAGTTGTGGTGAGTTATATTACGATTTTGGTGTGGAGCCCGGGTGAATCCCCGCCAGGCAGCTCACACACTGCAGCGCTTCCACTCTACCCCACCCCCAACTGATACTGGGTTTCAGCGACAAAACCCGACTCCTGACGTCAGCCCCGGGTACAAAAGGGTTTAGCCTGGACACGGAGACGTTCTTGGGTCTGCCGTCGAGGTCAAGCCTGAATTGCGCGTACGCAGTACACAGTTGTCTAATGGAATTTGAAGCCTAGAAGTTTGCCTAACTTCAAGAATACGGTAGACTCGAACAGCATTCCCTGGGCAGTAATGACTTCGGCTAGAAGTCCAAAACGTGGGATCCATTCCCGACGAATCGCCGTGCGATTCTCGCAAAAGGCCAATGATATCGATGTGGATCGTGTGAAAACGCTTGGTACACCGAGAGAATGAGGCTACTTCTTTTTGTACGTGCTTGATGACTTTACACTTCTGGCACTTAGAACGTAGAACTGTATCCAATTGGTTGGAAAAGAAGCTCAACGATTGCTAGATTTGGTTTACCTTTTGGTAAAGAACAGCACCTACTGCAATGTTTGAGACATCGACGAATACAGTTAGGGGTGCATCTGGTTAAAGAAATGAAAGGAGTGTAGCGGCCACCAGCTGTGGTTTGGCTAACTCAAACGTCTGCACAACCTCTTTAGACCTCGCAATCACGCGCGAGTCTTTGGTCTTGGGCTCAGACAAATGGGCGTTGAGGATCGCTTGATGTTTTGCGGCTTTGTGCAAGAAACAACAATGGAAGTTTAACATGCCCAAAAACTTTCGCAGATCCTTGACTGTATTTGGTCGTGAGAAGTCTGTGATGGCCTGAATAATAATATAATAATAATTATAATCGTTGGCGCAACAATCCATATTGGATCAGGGCTTTGAATTGTGCTAAAGCACTTCATTCAAGACCGAACCGGTACACTACAGTAGTGCACTGTACTGTAAATCTCTACTTGCTCCTCTCTGGTGATTGCTGGAATCGCCGTCGCATTCAGAGATTGCTGAGCAGAGCTCTTCAAAGCATTCCCTCATGGTCCACTGAATAGCCAGCCTGAGGGTTTTGTGGATTTTTTTTATAGGCTTGCTTTTTTTCGCCTGGTGATTGCCAGGTGATCGCTGTACCTGAAGCGTTCGCTGAAGCACCAGGACATACCATGCACTAGTGAAGGGCTGACAAAGGTCAGGTCGACAACCGACTCAGATCTCCCGTTCCGGAAGGTGTTTACATCACCTTCCTTGGCCAAAACTAAATTCAAATGCGGAAGATAATAAACACTAAATTGCACTCCGTTGCTATACTTCTCTTCCACTCCGCTCAAAGACCCAAGTGTTGAAGTCGCCGGCAATCACCTTTGCGACGATAATAAGATTGTGAAGCATTTTCTCGAATTCAGGCAGAGTCAGACTTGGTGGGCCATAGAAGCCACACAATGTCAATGTCGGTCTGACTCGCAGTACACTGTATTTTCTATCGAACCTAAGCCCATATCACCGATCCAATAGTCGAATCTGTGACCCGTACGCCACCGTGACAGTTTTTATAATAATAATAATAATACTAATAATCGCTATCCCTTCACTGGCTTATGCATTCGGAATATTGCCGTGGACGAAGACCGATCTGAAAAACGTCCAGCGAATGATACGGACTACTATGTCCAAATTCCAAATGCATCATCCAAAGTCTGCCGTGGAGCGGATGAACCTGCCTCGTGACATCGGAGGTAGGGGCGTGGTTGACGTGGCGGCACAACATCATCGCCAAGTCGACTCGCTGCGCGCTTGTTTTTACAGCAAAGAGCAGGCGATCCCTTGCATACGGCTGTCTGTAAGGCAGACTGTGGGCTGACTCCACTTAACTTGAAGGATCGATCTTTCAATCCTCTGAGTGGGGTGAAGTCGGACCAAGAGCGGATCAATGAATGGAAGTCGAAGGCAATGCACGGTAAAGACGTGAATTGTTTTTAGCAGCCATTTGTCGATCTGCATTTGTCGAACAGATGGCTGTGTGCTAGGGAGTTCTTTGCTAAAAGGGAGGGGTTCATGTGTGCCATTGAGGACGGCGTGGCCGCCACCCGAGCTTATAAAAAACTCATCATGAAAGAACGGGTGGAGAACGGCCAGTGTAAAATGTGTGGTACGGCATTAAAGACGCTGGACCACCTCATTTCTGGCTGTACTGTTATGGCACCGGTGCAATACATCACCAGGCATAATGCTGTATGTAAGGTTATCCATAAAAACCTTGCCTACAAGCATGGGCTAATCACGGGAATATGTCCGGTTTTCCGATATGAACCGCAAGTAGTACTTGATAGTTCTGCTTACAGCATGTATTGGGACCGGCAAGTTCTGACTGATCGCCATATTGCACACAACAAGCCTGACGTACTGTTAGTTGACGACAGGTCGCTCCGCGTATATTATTGATATTGTTATCCCCCATAATAGCAACATTGAACGAAAATACGTGGAGAAAAAGGTGGCTCGGGAAATCACAGAAATTTGGCATCTCGAGCGGGTGGTTGTAGTTCCCATAATATCCCTCACGGCTTCCCTTGATGTCCTGGGACTTTCGCACAGTCTGGTTCAAACCATGCAGAAGTCCACCATTCTGCATACGTGCTCGATGTTGCGGGGAGTACTCGACGGATTCTCCCACTGACCTACCACCGGCGCCCCTTTAGTTTTTAAGTAGGTAGGATCGTCCGAGCCTAAATGCTTGGCACTTAGTGCTAGTATTAGGTAAAATCCGGCATCTGCCGAGATTGTGATGACTCGGGATAATAATAATTGGCGCAACAATCCATATTGGATCAGGGCGTTGAAGTGTATTAGAGCACTTCATTAAAGACCGTAACGGTACATTACAGGATTACAGTACCCTGTAGGAGGCAATGTGGTCAGCGTTGCGCTCGCGCGAGATTATTACCCTGATTTGACTCAGGTACTCATTCACAGCTGAATGGACTGGTATCCGACGACAAATCACGATACAAATCCCACTACCACCAGTGAGATTTGAACCGCGACCTTTCGTACGACAGTCTTGCACGCTAACCACTCAGCTGCCCGGACACTTTAGTTTCTATACGGTTAATTTATGATGGCAGTATCCATCTCAGATCCGTACGTGGTCTGCTCAAGTCAATCTTGAGCGGCCCTGCATTGGTTGAGATTTATTTGAATAGATCTCATTTTCTCATCGCAGTCAACGCCTTCCGAAATTCCTGGCATTTACTTCGTATGGATATTTGGGGTCCCTATTGCACTCCTTTGGCAATATGGCCTTTCTCTCCACACCTTCTGCATCGATCGGTTCGATCAATGCCAATGGGTCATTCTTTCTCGAAGTGCTTTAAATATCCTTTTAGTGAGATCTGTTCTCTTAAGTGACTACCCGTCCAATCCGAATTTCGCTTCGTATCTCTGTTGTTGTCCATCAAGGAAGCTGCACCCCTCTTTCTTCTTGTTATGGACACCGTCACACGAGACATCCAACTTCCAGCGCCCTATACACTGCTTTATGCAGATGATGTTTTCTTAGCCTCTAATACCAAAACTGATCTTGAGTAGCTTGTCCAAAACATGGCAACATGGTCTCAGATTGAATCTAGGCAAAACTGAAACAGGCACAATCACTGTCAGCGACAGTGATCTGCCCAGAACTGAGCGATTCAAATACCTCCGGCCAATGCTATCAGCCAATGGAGAACTGCGTTATGAAATTGCTTCATGCATTAACACAACCTGGATGAAGTGGCGTTCCACAACTGGTGTTCCTTGTGATCGACGTATCAACGAACATCTCAAATCCAAAATTTACCGCAATGGCGTCCGTCCTGTCGTCGTCCATGTTTCTGAGTATTGGCCGACTATAAAAGACAATGAACGGCATCTTGCGGTAATGGAAACGAAGATATTGCGTTCGACTGGTGGCGTGACACGTTTTGATCACATCCGAAATGAGGATATCTGCGATCGTTATGGGGTTGCACCGATCGTGGAAAAATTGCGAGAGAGGCGTCGTCAATGTTATGGTCACGTCATCCGCGCTAACGAGAATTCACTTGCCAAGATTGGTCTGAACATCGAAGTCGACGGCAACTAACCAAAAGGTAAACCGAAACAACGATGGCTTGATACGCTGGATGTGAATTTAAAAGCCCCGAAATTGCATCCAAATCCGGCATTTGATAGAACCAAATGGCGAAACCGATCACGACGAACCGACCCTGCTTAGAACAAAGGCTGAAGAAAAATAAGAAGAAGACTCGACTCCTCCACAAGTTCTTCCAACTTGAATTGTTCCTTCAAGGCAGTGGAAATTTCTCTTTCGATGTCACTTTATCGAGTCCCTTACATTGTATGTAAATCTCATGTTTTTGGGCACGCACTACGGCATTCTCCCCCAGTGAGTTTTTAACTTCAGTGCGAATGCCATCAGTTTTGCTGCCCAGATCTTTTAGGTTGAGATCAGCTTTGACCTTTTTGAGTATCTCCGCGGAGAACAGATCGCTGGAGATAACAATTGCCTCAGGACAAATTCGCACTTTTGCCTTTTTTTCCCTTTTTTGTTGATAACTTTAGCCCATCCGTTATTTTCGTTGGTCTTGGGCTTCACAACGCTGACCAACGTTCATAAATTGGCTGTATGCTTTCATCCTTCTGAAATTTTAGTGCCGATTTTCGGAACTTCCTGCCCGCCTTTTTTCTCTTAGGCACCTGTTGATTTCTAAGAGGAGCCCCCTCTTTTTCACGTTCTCATTTCTTTGTCGTGATTCGATGGGAGTACGGTTGGGCGTCACTTGGATCGCTTCTGACACTGTCAGGCCAACAGGTTTCGGCGTACTTTCCTCCTCCAGCGATCACCGTATTCTTTATGGCTTAGTCCACGTTGGGTTTGTCCTTGATATGCTCGGATAGTTTCACCTCAAGCTGGGTATAGGGTAATTTTTTCGGATCAGGACTCTGCTCTCTATCAGTCCTGACGGGGTTACTCCTTTTATACGCTCCTTCCTTATTTATTACGGTCTTTGACATTGGTGGAGGTCTCAGAGCTGACGAACTTCTTCTGGATGGGTCTCCACTTCTGTCCGTCTGTCTGTCACACACATTTTTCTCAGAAATGGTTATATCGATTGATATTAAATCGGGTCGACTTCTCTATTATTTCTAGCAGCTTTAGATGACATAATGAGACTCACGTTATATTCAGAGAGATGTGTTCGAACTGAGTAGTCAAAGCACTCCGTCAATGGCGCAACGATCGGGAAGTCAATATCTTCTACAAGTGAGTTCTACCAATATCTTTGATATAAACTACTGAAATTCTGAATTTGTGTAAAATAATAGACTCATTTCTGTACTTTTCCTTATTTTATTGAATTCTTAAAAAAATTCACAACATCTATCCTTCTAGATGTATTTATATCAATAAATATGGACAAAAACTTTTTTAAAACTTGTAAATAGGCTACAAAATATAATATAATTTGTTAGGAAAGATAAAATAGATTTTCTATGTATTTGACTAGAAAGAAATTTGTTAAAAAGCAAACTTAGATTAGGTTCAGATAGCTATGTCCCCATGTGCTTCGAACAGTTGGGTTTCATGTCAAGATAAATGCTCATCATAAGACTTAGATACATTGCGATGTAGGGTCTGATAAACTGACAAATTCTAGATTATTTTAAGGATATTATTATATTAATCTCTTCATCGTAAAAATTGATTTGTTATGTACCAGGAAAGAGTCGGGTTAAATAACTGCAGTTTACTGATATGTTTCCAGAAGCTCTTTTTACCTTGTTCAAGACATTCTACCAGATTGGATAAAATAAATGGAAGAAAATTATCCAAAAAAGCCTCTAGACAACTTTCATACAACACTCACTTATAAAAGTTTCCGAACTACAATATATACTTTGTGTCTTAAATCTAATTTACAATTCCATCGTCAGTAGGAAAAATTGCCGCATACCCGTTGCTTCTGCTAAAACTCCTCCTCAGTCTCAAACCTCATAAACGTAAATCCTCATTTGACTCGGATTCAAGCAGGAGTCGTTGTTCTGGTCGCTTCTTTGCCGAAAATTTGCTTTTGTTCCGACGATTCGAGACACCGTCCTCCTCGTCCATCATCCTCAATATAGTAGCCTGTTTAAACAAACGAATGACAAAAGAACGGATAAGAAAACGAAATGTCCTTGCAACAAAGTCCCTGATACCGGGCAAAGATAAAGCGTGCATTAACCCACCTGGTCTGAGCAATCCATCGGTGCCACTGATATATCCCGTACGGCACGGAATTTGCCACAATTGTTCAAGTGTTCGTTTTCCAGACGGAAAAAATTCCAAAAGAATCTTCGCAGAACTTCCAGAGGACTAAGGATAGTCATCATTAGGTCACCGTCAACATAGCCCGCTTGAATGAGGCTCATCGATAACGTCCACGCAAATCTCAGCACTAAATCTTCCGCAATGGCGAAGTAGTAAAACCACTGGAGATAAATAGATTGATCTAATTATAATAACATTTCTGATCATCAGGATATGGATAGGGTTTTAGCGGAAAATAGGAGATAGAGGTAACATTTTAGAGTCGCTGTAACATTCAACGGAACGGAATTTCTTTATAACAAAACGTTCTTGGTAGTTATAACATAAATTATCCCGAAAAACTGCGCACAGGATTGCACTATAAAAACCAAAATGCTCTCTAAGGATTTAGGTACGCTTTATAAAACTTTCTGGAAAATCACTGTTCAACCTCCGATTTCTCCTACCCTCCACTCGAATAAAGTTCATATAAAAATCCTTACCGTCGATGAGTAAACAATTTCCTCACGCAGAAATTTATTATCGCCAGGCTTGGAATCGAACAGGCCCCAATCCATTTTGATGTCCCATGTGTAGGCATAGCAAGATGAAACTAGGAGAGCTACAATCCAGAAGTATAGCCAAGGATTTTCCGTCGAGATAGGATAAATATCTGCTCGTTTGTGCGGGTCCATCGTCCAAGATACCAATACCGACATGTATTTGCAGCACAGATAAAAGTATTTGAAGTAAAACAAAGATATTCGCCGGCATAGAACCGCAGCAATGAATGTGAAGCAGGCGCACGCATGGTAGGTGATAAGATTGATGATGACCCGAAGAAGAGTAATAAAAACAGGACGTATTAGTAGAGAGTTTATGCGATTAGGTTGTGTTTGAACGAGGATATCATTTTATTAGTATCATTAAGATGATTTCTATTAACTCGCCGTGAGAAAATATGTGAAAATAATGATCTGAGGATAATAAAATGAAAAAGCGCAGCCCACGAATGAGAAAATATAAGGATTTGCTTAACCACCATTACTGTCAGTAGCTGACTAAATCCTCAAATCTCTTTAAGTCTTCCCAAGAGGATGACACTATTTTTTCATCATGTACCATATAAAGTGAGCAAAGGACCCGTCAGATTTTCTAAATTTCTTTCCTATTCACTGCTAATCTTGCCTCTAAACTAACTTCACCACGGGCGACGGACCTCGCGACGAGGTTCAATGCTCCCGTAACCCTGAGGATGGCTTCTTATTTCCGGTAAACCAAAATGAAGTACGCCCTTGGGCCAAATCGAATCAAAGAATAATTCAACCTTGATTTTATCTCCATCCAAGGCATGACTTTCTTCGTAATCATACATACGTCAGTTAACAAATACTGACATCTTCGACCTGCGTCCATTACTCCGGGCTTTTTACCATAACTAGGACTGCGATTTCATTCATTGCAAGCAGTGTCCCATATTCGGCTCAAGTTTTGATATCTAGAGTGCCCAGAAATACATTTCAATCCCCCATGTTTTTTCTAAAGGTTCCCTACAAGATTGGGGCTAAGGGAATGCCACCCACTGCTCGGTAGCTTTTCACTTACTTTCCAGAAAGTTCAATTTTATCAGTCAATGACGATAATTAAAGCAGGCTTCTCGCTTAGGCGTTAGTATGAGAAGCTAGTCTGCCTTCATACTTTATTATTTGAAATGTCTGTCCGGATAGATCAATTGGTAGAGCGCACGGCCATCGTAGCGGAAGGTCACGGTTCAAATGTCACTGGTGGCAGAGGAATTGAGTACTTGAGTCAAATTAAGGTAAGCGCTTAGACGAGCGTAATGCTGACCACACTAACTCCAACAGTGTAACTATAGTGGTCCAGTACGGTCTTGAATGAAATACTCTAACACGCTTCAACGCCCTTATCCAATTCCGAGTTATCACAATATCGACAGATGCCGGATTTCACCAGGTACTAGCGCTAAGTGCCAAGCATTTAAGCTCGGATACTACTACCTACTTGAAAGATAAAAGGGCGCTGGTGGTGGTGGCCGGTGGTAGGTTAGTGAAAGAATCCGTTGGAAAATCCACAAAGCATCGATTACGTATGCAGAATGGTGTACCTCGTTTGAACCACACTGTGCGAGATTCCAGGACATCAAGGTAAGCCGTAAGGGATTTAATAGTTCATCTTCTTCTCCACGTACTTCCGTTCAATGTTTCTAATATGTGGAATAGCAACATCTATGACATATGCGAAACGACCCGTCTTCTCAGCTAACAGGACGTCAGGCTTGTTGTTCGCTATATCGCAATCAGAACTTACGGTTAATACTTCTTGTAAGCAGAACTATCGAGTATTGCTTGTGGCTTATTTCGGTAAACCGAAGATGTCCCTGCCTACAATGTCACGAAGCAGGTTCATCCACCCCACGACAAAGTTTTGATGATGCATTCGGAATTTATACATAATAGTCTTACCCACCGCTGGACGTATTCGAGATCTGTCTTCGTTCACGACAATATTCCGAACGTATAAACCAGCGAAGGGATAACGAATATGCTGTTTATTTTATTTTTCGCCCGGAGATGCGGTTTCAGTACCAGCTTCACACGTCGCAGGAATTCGGACAGCAGAGCATCCTAGTCACCAACTCAAGCATGGGTTCCTTGCAGAATTCCTAGCTATTTGTAGAAGTCTGCCTCGGTCCTAGCTCGGATGTGGAGGTCACCAATGTTATGGATGGCTTGGTTCCGATATTTGTCTAATCCAAATTCCATCTGAACACCACAGCATAATATATCTACTATTCCTAACAGACTCGTAAGGTCATCAGTACCAACATACAGCTTGATACCATCTAAGTATATCAAGTGTGTGCGCTCGCACTTAGCACGTAGGCCATATTTTATTGCAAAATTCGATGAATGCTCCTGGAAGGTCCCTTCATTTGCAGATAGACTCTGAGGTGTTAGTACCCTCAGATAAATGCAATGATAAGGTGGTATGCCACCCTTCCATAACAGCCACCAAAAACTTTTTAAAAATTTGGAATCAACGTGATATAAACATAGAACATCGATTAACCAGGTGCGCAGAATGCTTTCAAAAGTCTTGACAAAATTGATGTAACAACTAAAAGAATTTCTTTGCCCTCCAGTTTTCCGTCCTACAACAGTCAATAATGTGATTCAACTCGGCAGCCTTTCTGCTCCTCGGAGAAAATGTTGTTGGTCTTGAGGTGTGCATTGACCCTTCCACTAATAATGGACGTTATGAATTTATAGAGGGTTGGTCAGCGATGTCCTATACCCTGCCCTTTTTCGGGAGGATAGGTAATTCCCGCAGACAGGAAGGGTGCAAATTCCTCAGGCCGACTAATGACCTGATTTATACCATTTGCCAGTCAACTGTAAACTTTATATACCAGAAACTTCGCACCCGACCCTGACCAGGACTCCTCCAATTCTTCAAGCTGTTTATAATGCATCTAAACTGCTCTTCGGTAACATCCCCAAAATTAATGTCTGACGTAGCGAGTGCCTTAAGCAATGATAGACTCAACATCCTGGACGGCTAACCCCCAAAGTCCACCCTAATATTTTTTGTTCCCGGTTCCCGAAGACGGTACTGTCTGGACGCTCTGTTGAGATTCATTTAGAGATCTGAAAAAGCCCCGCTGATTCGGCCCGTACGTTGCAATCTGAACATGTCTGGAGTAACTTTCGCCATATCGTCGTATTAATGCATACCCCAAAAAGTTTCTGCTGTTATGTATCCACAATTTCAGCTACGGAAGTCTCGTTGGGAATGGTATAGCTCTGATAAGCCCTCAGTACTTTATACTTCACCCGCCTGCTAGTCTGCCAGCACTGATTTGAGTTATTCTAGCAATGTCCTGCCTTAGTGAGTCACGCCAACATTCCAAACGATTTTTCCATGCAGGATCTCTTTGGTCGCTAAAAGCAATAACGCGAAAACGAATCTTCTGACCGTGCAATCAGTCAGCCGCAACTGCATCACAACACACAAGTGATTGTAGTTGCAGCCAAGATGCAATCTCGTCATTAATTTTAGATAGAATTCTCAGAGTTGCTGGAGATGCATAGAGCCTCCGAGATTTTTATACACATTCTTTAGAATTCGTCCCGTGATGGCCCAGCATCCCGTCGCTTCTCCCCCTCCTCTATCGAGCCACAAAGATTTATTCTGGGCGCTTTATTATTTTAATTCTATATCAACGACCCTTCCCCTCCTTTTTTGTCTTAACTTGCTCTATGTCGACGACCTTAACTTGTTTTCCGCTATATCATCGCCTATGAAGTGTGTCTCCCTACAGTCAAATCTAGACACTTTTCACCCACTCTCTTGATGGATATTCCTTATCATATCAAAACTACACTGAAGGCCTCAGAGTGACTTTCGGCAATAAGCTCCGCTTCGACATCCACTGGCTCGAAGTCACCAATCGAGCTGCAAAATTGTTGGGCTTTATACTTCACTCCTCCTATTTTGACTCCATCCAACCCTCCTTGATTCTCTACAACTCCCTCATGAGAAATACTTTCGAGTACTACTTCGCGATTTGGTCACCCTCCAGTAACCGTGATTGTCTTGCCCTTGTAAAAGTACAACGTAAATTCATCCGCTCCATTTACTACGCCCCCTGCCTCCGCTTTATGAACCCCCCTTCCAACAAGAGGGTCAAACCTATCTGAATTTGTGCACGTTTTTCAAATTTTCCTCGGGTTTGATGGACTACTCTGTCTTTAACGACATCATCTGCCGCCCTGCGTCATTTACCCGCAACAAAGACTTCTTTCCTTTCGTAGAGCTCAAACTCTATTTCCATTCCTTGATTCCTAGACTTTCTCGACGTCACAGCGCACAATAGCCTGCTTCGTATCGAAGCCGGCTATCAAATACCTGGGGGTAATAATTGACAGCATGTTGACTTTTAAGGAACACCTAGAGTGTGCATGCCAAAGACAGCCAATCCCACCACGGCACGTGCAAAATTGTTGCCAAATATTGGTGGGCCGAAACACCGCCGGAGGTTGGTGTCGGAATGGTGCGCTCCATCCTGCTCTACTCGTCAGCTGTGTGGACAGAGGTGCTTGCAAACTCTCAGAGACGGAAGCAGGCGAACTCGGTTTGCCGGCTGATGGCTTTCACGGTATGCAGTGCTTTTAGAACCACATCAGATGAGGCAGTATTGGTGGTGGCAGGCATTATCCCTATTGACATTCTGACTAAAGAAATAAGTGTGCTCTACCATGCAAAACGTATGGGGGGGGGGGGGGGGGTCGAGGACACACACAGCGTAGAAATGCGACAAGGTCAGAGACGCATGATCTCTGGCAATACAGATGGGACGAGTCTACGAAAGGTCAATGCGCGGACAGGCTCATTCCAAACATTAGGGTGTGGCTTGAGCGGAAACATGGGGAGACCAACTACCACATTACCCAGTTCCTCGCGGGACACGTTGGTTGCTACAGGCAGTGGAGCGGAGCGGAGATGCTAGAGCCCGAGGAGAAGTGGCTTACGGTTTACTCCGCAATCATGCAAATGCAAGAACTCCTCCTGCTGTAGAAGCAAAAAACGAGGAAAGCTGCCAGTAAGAGGATAAGTACCTAAGGGCAAACCTACCCCGCGAAGTAATAACTTAATGGTGGTCCCGCGGAGCTGGGGCTGGAGAGACCGGGGGTGATTTTTAGTGGGCGCCAATCCCACAGGCGCCCGCAATAACTCCGGCGTTTGGGAGGCGGAGCTGATTTACACGACACCTTAAAAAGTAAATAAGGGCGCACTCCTCAGACAAGCTATTGCGATGGGAAAATTACCTTTTCGAATTAAACATTTACTTCAGAAAGCGAAAGGCATATTCCCCTATCATGAAAATATATTTTCATCTTTTCATATTATATATAGGCTCCGCAACAAAATTATACAAAACAGACCTCTGGTCGTTAACAATAGGAAAAGATGCTCTCCGTTTGGCGCAGCTCTGATATATTCAGTTTAGCTCCCCTTCTAGCGGTGTATCGTTTCATTTTTTATAAAGGTGTCAATTATTTAGCCATTTTCAAATTTTTCAAAAAAGAACAAGTCGGGAAACCGGAAGCTGGACGCTTCAGGTACGAAAGGTATTGTGTATTTCTTAGTACGTAGCACGTAATATATCCATATATTATGTGAGAGTATCCACTTTCGGGTGATATTGATATTCATAGTCTTCAATTTTCAAAGAAGCAACAAATTTGAGGTATTATAACTTTGTTAGTAATAGTGGGATTTCCACTAAACTTGGTAGGATCATGCTCTATATTCTAGCCTATATTACTGAAAAATTTCATGGTACTAGGATGAACTTAAGGGGGGTTTCTAACCAATTACAAAAAATTGTAGTAATAAACTATTATTAACTTTATTTAAACAGATATCGGCATGGAAGGTATTTCGGAGCCCAGGCACCATATAGTGGCAGCCTCCTGATTTTTTTCAGATTTTTCGGTTTGGTAGTTTCTGAGAATGGCCCCCTTAAAGAAGTGATCACTTTCAACCCCCCGCGCTCCCCACCCTTCCAACGAATATCAAAACTAAGATCGATTTTGAAAAGTACTAATCGGGACCTTTAATTTGATACCCCACGTGACTATATTTGATGAAAAAAAATTTTACACCCCCTTTTGCATGTATGGGGACCCCCCCTTAAATTCGACCTAAAAGGATGTAATTCACTGTATGCGTGAGCGTTCACAGTTCCCACCTTTCTACCAAATTTGGTGTCAATCGCTATAACCGTCTCCGAGAAAAATGCGTGTGACGGACAGACAGACAGACAGACAGGCAGACAGACAGACGGACAGACAGACAGACAGACAGACAGACAGTAAACCGATTTTAATAAGGTTTTGTGTTTACATAAAACCTTAAAAAAGATATAAACAATATATAAAGAAGGAGAAATCCGTTTTCCGTTATTAACTATAATTTAATTGAATTACTGATTCCCGTTTATCAAGCAGGTCAATTGTAAATTCTACGAAAATCCTCGAAAGGCATCCAAGCTTTGATCTGGTTAATAATTTAATCAAGTCTCCATGCATGCATGATTAGTCTTCAAGGATTTCAAAGAGCAATTGACATGATGGTCCTTGGCCGTCTATATGGGATTCTCTCCCTGAATCAAAGGCTGAATTCGCCTTTGATTCAGAAATTTACTAATTATATCGATGGATAGATATTGAAATCAGAGACGTAGATTTTCTTTCATCATTTTCAGATTCTTTTTAAGGTTTTGTGTAAACACAAAACCTTATTAAAATCGGTTTACCGTCTATCTGTCTGTCTGTCTGTCCGTCACACGCATTTTTCTCGGAGACGGTTATAGGGATTGACACCAAATTTGATAGAAAGGTAGGAACTGTTAACGCTCACACATACAGCGAGTTACATCCTTTTATGTTGAATTTAAGGGGAGGTGCCCATACATGCAAAAGGGGAGTGTAAAATTTTTTTTCATCAAATATTGTCATGTGGGGTATCAAATTAAAGGTCTCGATTAGTACTTTTCGAAGCCGGTCTTAGTTTTGACATTTCTTGGAAACGTGGGGAGTGCGGGGGGTTGAAAGTAATCATTTCTTTAAGGGAGCCATTCTCAGAAACTTCCAAACCGAAAAATCTGAAAAAAATCAGGAGGCTGCCACTATATGGTGTCTTGGCTCCGAAATACCTTTCACACCGATATCTGTTTAAAGAAAGTTAATAATAGTATATTACTATAATTTTTTGTAATTGGCTGGAAAGCCCCCTTAAATTCATCCTAGCGGCACCACATTCTGCAGTGATGTAGGCTATAATGTAAAGCATGATCATACCAAGTTTGATGGAAATCGCACTATTAATAACAAATTTATAATACGTCGAAGTTGTTGCTTCTTTGAAAATTGAAGACTGTCAATGTCAATATCACCCGAAAGTGGACATATGCATATATTACGTGCTACGTACTAAGAAATACACAAAACCTTTCGTACCTGAAGCGTCCAGCTTCCGGTTTCCCGACTTGTTCTTTTGTTATGAAAAACAACTAGAACATGTTTTCTCTTTTTAAACGATTTTCAATAGTCGGATGAACTAGAAAGCAAAAGCCTTTTAGCGTTCCGTTTGGAGGCCCAATTTTGAATTCGATAGCAATAATTTTTCTAAGAAGGACCAAGTGAAACCGCGGAATGTGTTTGGATACTGAGTTGTCTGTTCACCTTCCAGTCAATCTAATCCGACCGATTTGAAGGTCGATAACAGTTGCGGTGTGTGTTGAAATGAAAACAAATCTCGATTCTATTCATATTCCCGATTTCAGTGTAGCAAGATGAAAATCAGGAAAGAAGTGAAAATACCACAATCGTAACGGCTATCCCCCCATCTAAGCCTAAAAATCAAATACACAACCAATAAAATTCTTAAATTATTGTATATTATAGGAAATTACAGTACTAACGTTGTATCTCTAACGCAAATAGCGAACTTCCATCTTACCAGGTACGACATCATAAACCATAAATAAAGCCAATTTAAAATAATTTACCTAAGCCTCTTTTGAAAAGGAGAAAGAGAACGAGAATGCCAAGCTTTTTTATGAGATAATAATTGTGTACCTCATCGGAATATAAAAGACTTCCTTGGAATGAAGTTATATAAGGAAGCTACGAATCTAAAAAAAGTATTCTAACTTCCTTTCAACTTTTGTATTACTTTATTTTGAAGTTATTCTAAAAAACAACCTAAGAGTCAATGGACATCTACAAAGTGCGCGGCTTCCAATAATGTTCCTTACTTTGAATTTCGCATCATGTCCTTGAAGGTTAATAGATTTTCGTTTGATCTGAAATTTCTATTCTTCTCGTATGGAGTACTTCTAAAGAGATCCTTTTTTGCTATTCTGATACTATTTGGTTCATGCCATTGACAGCAAGTTGTTAGCGTAATCGAAATTTGGATGCTTCCTTGGATATCATTGAATGCTTTCTTAAGGAACTCCTTTGAACTCTCTGATTAATATTTTTGCTTCTTGATTGGTTGGCTCGGTTACCTGTTTGCACAAATGAAGTGATTTCTTGTGTGGACATATTATATTATCTTACCTCACAGAACAGAGCAACAGCCAAGTTGACCAGGCATCGGTCTCTCTTTCTCCCTCTTTTCCTGGGTTCGAACCCGCTTTGTCCTGGATATTTACGTTCATCCATGTGTTTGCCCCTTGCTTTAAGCTTATCATTTTCACAGTATTATGAGCGATGATAGCGAAACTAGCACATATTTTCTTTGAAAGTTAAATATGAGAGAAAAGAAGGTGTATCCCAACCCCACCACCTCTACAAAGGAGGAGAAATATATTAAGCTACTAAAAAATAATTGGCTTGAATTGATTTGGAAGTTAAAACAAGTCGGAATACGTCATAGAAACCGACTTTACTGTCGGTGATGGAGAAAAATAGTTGCATCTTATGAGAATATAATCGATTTATATTTTACTGTTCCCATTATAGAATATGAGAAGGTTAGGCACCCATTTAATAAACCATCTACTGACAAGCACAAGGTCGTAAGTCTCCGCGAAGTCGACAATACGATGCCCTCATTGCGAGTACCATGTTTCGGCTGCCGTTGCCTTTTCGACGACTTGACTATTAAGATTACCAACAATGACGACATTGTGCTCGGCAGGCAAGTCGTAGGTCTTCGTGTTGAGTAGTTGGCAGAAAGCGTCTTTCTCGGCATGGGGCCCACCTGTCTGTCTCACGTATGCGGTAAAGAAATGAACCGTACGTAGTCTGCTGAGATAACAGCGAATTTCATCAACCATTCCAATGATAATTGCACCCTTTCTTTAATAGCATAATAGGAACTATCAGATTACCGACACTACACGTCAAGAATTACTAGCCTCCCTCTCCTTCTTTTCGAAAACCTTGGGAGATATTTTTACAACAGGTTGATGTGACTTTGAGGTTCACTTTGGCCACATTATAACTAAAAAGCAAAACGGCTTTTTCAAATGTCTAAATTCTAAGCACCCCTTATCCACTGGTCCTCGGACACTACATTGTCGTGGTGGGGGATTGTAACTCTGCAAGTAGTAAGGAGTTGCAGAATTCAAAACCACCCGCGATTTTAAGTAATCAAGTCGCGGTTAAGGCACAGATTTTGGAGATCCCACCACGAGGAAATATGCGGAAGATATTCTCTCCACTTCAGTGGAAAGCCTGCACCTAATTTTTACGGTGTGGCAAGCCAGAAAAGAGAGTACAAAAACTCCCTTATTGAGAACAACTGGAACTCCGACTACAACCAACCTGTCGGTGATACTGGTTTTTAAGGGTGGAGACTTGACAGAAGAAAGCTTCAGGCCCAAACGAGAGGGGACTACTAGCTAGCACTCCCGCCTCTACCAGGAAAAGTGGAAAAAAGGGAGGCTGATGATGTTGACGCAACTGATTTAATTGCGGTTTAATTTCATGCAGCCAGAACACCGAGAGCTCACGGCCGGCGGCAGAAGAAGGAACTGTGACAGAAGGCGAGGCTTCTAGGGAATGTGGACATGACCACCAACCGTAGCAATATCCAGAGAAATCGAACACAAGAAAAGGGAACTTTCGGCGGAAGACTAGGACAGGCTAGTAACCCCGGTGGTAACCAAAATTTGACGCAGCAAACTCTTCCGTTAGCGCCGGCTTTTTCGTTAGAGTATACTTATGCCTAAAACATAAAGATTAGTCAAATTAACCTGCAACATTCCAAAGCCTCTTCCTATGTACTGGTAGCAAGGCTGGCCTTTGCCAGGAACTTCTAGCAGAACTGCCCTTACATGCTTCTGATACAAGAGTCATGAGTTCGTTTTGACAAATCTACAGTATTGGATCAACAATCCAAAAAGTGAGAGCAAGTTTCTCCCCATCTGGTCCACTCCAACATCAAATAGATGTGGACTTAGAATCCCTCATATTTCAAACAAAAAATTTAACTTTAGCCTGGCTTAAGCAAAAACAGAACAGATGTAGAAACGGATTGAATTCTATTTCTAGATTCAATACGGGGGAACTACTCTGGATACGTGGTTCCTGTCGTGTAGAGGGAAATTAAATTTCGAATGCTTTAGCAAAAGACGGTTCATTTTCCCCATGCCAGGACCGGAATCAGCGATTGAATAGTCAGTAACGTCGACGAATACTGCTATCAATATCAGGAAACAAGCTGTTAGACACACCAAACTTTTCCTGTCAGAACCAAAGTTTATCCTGTTGAAAAGCAGGAAGACTCACAGGAACATTGTTGGCATTCTGACTGGCCATAATTCACTAACTGAGCATATGTTCAGAATAGGAATTCTTCAAGATGATACGTGTCCATTTTGTAATAAGGCGTCGGCATTCACAGGGAGATGTTCTATGTGAGTGCCCGCCTATGGAAGACGGAAAATGTTTGGTGCTAATGTGCTCCATCTACAGCGGGTATCACCACAACCAATAGTGGAAATCCTGCGATGCACAAACGAATCCGGGATATTTGATTAGACGGGAGAATCGGGTATAATGGACCACTAGGATCTGAGTGCTCAAAGGTTTTAACTATCCCTCACCTCATTCAGACACACACGTTAACCATGCGAGTTTAACTCTGGGCTGTAGACTCGTTTAATCAAATATTACTTCTGCCTAAGCTCGCTTCACTTAACGTTTGCTACGCATTCCGTTCCTTCTTTCCATCCGCTAACGTATCACAAGGATCCATTGCGGGTTCCCTACTATTTTTATTCTTCATTAACTCGCTTTCACCCACCATTTCTCCCCACCCTTCCTTGCTTGTATAATAATAATAATAATAATAATAATAATCGTTGGCACAACAATCCATATTGGATCAGGGCCTTGAAGTGTGTTAGAGCACTTCATTCAAGACCGTAACGGTACACTAGGAGACAATGTGGTCAGCATTGCGCTCGCCCGAGATTATTACCCTGATTTGACTCAGGTACTCATTCACAGCTGAGTCGACTGGTATCCGACGTCAAATCACGATACAAATCCCACTGCCGCCAGCGAGATTTGAACCGCGACCTTCCGTACGACAGCGTTGTGCTCTAACCACTCGGCTATCCTTGCTTACTTTACGCAAATGCTCATAAGTTATTTTCCTCTCCAAGGAACTGTGTGTCCCTAGAGTCGAATTTAGACCCCCGGTTCACCACTTGTTCAAACCAGGTTAGATTTCCTCCTTTTATTATCAACATAATTTCTTGTATATATGCCCTTCTTCATTCCTTTGTGGAGAATTGAACATCCACACAGACTCTCCTTCATATTATTATTTTCCTATGTGGTTTCTGATGAAACTATGCATCGGTTTTATTGGGAGTAACACAAACATGACTACAAACGTCCGTGACTATGTAGGATTGGAACCAAATGCAACCAGATCAGGAGTGGAATATTCCTTTCTTGAAAACCTGACAATTACTTAATTGGGCTACCAGAGGCATCAAAGGCGTTTATTCTGGTTGGTGAAATGTCAAAATCGCATTTCATCTCACTGAACCCTTCACATTGCCAGTTTGGTTTAACTTGGACAAGGATTGGTACTCATCATTTGTTACCAACTCACAACGGCCACTTTCAGAAGTTGAATGATTTTGCGGAACCTAATTGCAATAAAATTTCGAAATAATATGTAAGAACTTCTAAGAATACCGAATGTAAAAGAAAAAGTCCCGAATATCGATATAACACCAAACACATTAGCGCCAGGTGTGGTAAATTTTCCCAATAAAATTTATGAAAAGAAAGAAATTATGCGGCACGAAACAGCAATTAGGGAGAAATTAATGGCCGCATCAACGAGTACGTGCAAAAAGAAATTCCAACCTGGACTTCCTAAAACCAGGCAATCAATATATATCCCTTGCCAAAGGGCCCACTCCTTTAATTTTCAATATTCTTACTTTCATACACATTCGTTGGAAAATGTTTCGACACACAGGTAAACAAGAAATGCAGAAGATCATCTTAAGAATGTCTCATCATTTCCGAGTAGGGTTGGACCTACTATTGTCAAAAGGATTCGATTAAATGCGGATACTGGGACTCTTTCGCAGCTAAATATTGCAAATCGAAGGTTCGCAAATCCCCCCCTTGCAGCAGGGCCTTGTATACCCGTTCGCATTTTGGGAGCTATCACAAATATATATTCATGAAATAACCCATTCAACCTGTTAAGATAAAAAGCCTAATCAATCAAACTTTTTGAACATTAATTCAGCTCTGCGTTCCAACGAGTCAATAAAGGTTTACACCAGTTCTATCTACCTTTCCAAATACAAATATTGATCACGGGCGAAGATAGGTGCAATGCCTACATGCGTGTTCATTCGTATTCAATCTATCGTGGGAATTCAAGGGTATGAAACAATTAGCCCGCTTTGTCCCTAGATAACCTATCTGACACCTTTGATACTTTCAAAGCTACCTCTCTCATCAAACCCTATCATACGGAAGTATAGGGTACAGTATAGATAAACAAAAATTTGTTTGTATGAGCTACCCTTGATTGCAAATTTGTGTATGGTGATGAAAATTTCAACCAACCTTTTGTTGAGCCTGTCGTCACCCTTCCTACTATCGAAATGTTTTCAATACACCGAAAGTGTTTGACAAATTTCAAAAATGTTTGATATTGTGCTATGTAAATGGAAAATTCTGAACGCTTTCTGCTGACATGGTTGCCAGACAGTTTTTATGATTTTGTTATATCGAGTTGATAGTATTTGCAGACAGGCAGGAAACCTCTTTAAAATTATCAGCATCCGACCATATCGAGGTGACGCATGGTTATACTTTTAATCGAATCTACACGGAGGCTACAGTTCACCAATTTTCCATCACTGCATCGCAGCGCAAATATTCAATTTGTATAACCAACTATCAGAAGCAATTCCAGCAAACAAACATCCCCCACTCCTGCCAGTTTCACCTCAAGTTTGGAGCCTTGTTGTGCTACACGAGAAAAATAAATCACTGAAGTGATACTTGATATTGGTGAAAATGATTTTCAGCTACGGCGAATTGCCTCATAAACGGAAAATCGATTTATATTCCCACGTAAATTTTATGATAATACCCTAGGAAACCCTCCGTTTTAAAAGGTTGTTCAATCACATTTTATGCCGGCAACAAGAAAAGTTCGTCCTCCCATTCAAACATAACGCCAGAAGTGAGGAAAAATGATGATTGAGGAGAAAATTTATCGCATTAAACAAGGAAAGGAAAAGCAGATTGTGTTGTATAAAGTAGAAAATCGGCAATGTCGTTATGGTGGCCCATTAAAGTAGCACGTTTCCTTCTGGAGTTCAAAAGTTCCATGTCCGTGATGGATGGAATTAATACTTAAGGATCAAACAACGCATTAAGGTTATGACTAATTATTATTTTGCTTAATTTGCTTAGTTGGAAAGGACAGCATGAGGTGAGGTTCACAAATCAAATGAACTTAATCCAGACATTAATTAGAGGAGTATGATTCAAAGATACACCTTTTCGCTGCAGATTATTAATGCCAATGGTTCACTGGCTTCTCCAGCAGCAGGGATAACCGCAGAGGTAAAAAATGTTGCTGATATCATTGGCTACTATGGCAGAGTTACCGAATTCATTATATAAAAACATCTTTAACTTGCGAAAGCAATTCACCTACCATTTACCACCAAGACATGAAAACTACATGCTAAATAATCCTTTATAAAATATTTGTAATACAATACGGTCTGCTACATTTTTCGCGGCAGTTTTGTTCCTGTTTCTGAACGGAGTTGTTGGCTGACAAGAATCCTTGTTCATATCCAAAACAAGTCTACTCCTACTGGTAAAATTAATTGTTTAATCACTTAATTCACAATAGGAGGTACACGCCATTTATATTAACTTTTTCAAACCTTTGATTACTTCAACTACAACGCACTCCTATCCAAACTGGTTTTACTCAACTTCATCGAATCAATTACCACGCCTCCTTCCTTTCTAGCCGCAACTACAGAATTTCTTTTAATGGTTGTTGACCCCATTGCAACCTCCTTCATCTGGAGTTCCCCAAGGCTCTATACTATGCGCCATTATTTCTATTTTTTGTTAATAACCTCCCCTCTTACCTCATCTGCCGATGCTTACTCGGTGGAAACAACCCTATATTGTTTGCCCCTATTTCACCTTCGCCGGACTAAGTTTTCTTGTCCTCTTTGGTGCATTGGTGACCGTTGAATAAGTTAACACCAAACAGCAAAAGCCACTATGGGTATTGTTTGCCCAAATCTCCTCAACATCCATTTCCTACTCCAACATTTTAGAGCTTCTTGCAAGAACTGAGTGTAACCTTCGATGAGAAGCGTCTTTTAATTTCCCACTTTGCAGACATTGTCAGTCGTGCTACCAAAATGCTGCGTTCCTCTTTCTACTTTACCCTTAAGAGTTTTCAAAATTCCCCCCTAAGAAACATCCTTGAATATTCCTTTGTAATTTCATCTTCATCCCGCAATTGTGAAGCTGGAGAGCGGAAATTCACCCAATCCTTCTTCTTTGAAACGAACCTACCCAGCTTCGCACTCTTAATCTGGATTACTTAAAATAACGCCAAAATCTCTTTGGCTTGTATACTCCTGTCCTGTCACTGTCCCCTCAGATATTATTTTCTGCATTACAAAGCGTAGCACATATAGCGCGGAGATTTTCGAAGTTCCCTTTGCAGCGCTGGTTAGCAATTTTCATTCCCCGATTCTGAGATCATGTCAACCCTACAACGCTCCTGAGCTTGTTTCCTTTGATTTTGCCTCCCTCCCTAGTTAAGCTAGTTTTGAGCATGAAATAAGCTATGTACTTTCTTTTTCCTCCGGCGATACAACGTAATTGTTTTTTAAACCGGTTAAATGTCGGTCCGTCTTTTTTTTTAAGTAGGTGAAAGTCTTCGCAATACTCTGGCCTGGATAAGCCAAAGTGAAGGCTTTTAACTAACTAAAACCACCCCAGACTCCCCCTACCCCGTAGAACCACCTTTAGATATTACAACACGGAGCGGAGTTAGCTTACTTAAGCTAGGTCTCCTCTCGTCTACCTGCAGAGTCTCGTAACCGCGCCTGTCTCACTGCTTCTCTTTTTCGTAGCTTATCCTGGGTTGCTACGATCATGGAGTTGATCGCATGATCAACCCTTCTGGCAAGCTGCCATTCTCCGGACAAAATTTTCCGGTAATAACACTTTACCTTGAGTTTCTTCTAAGTTCGTCCTTTCTTCCATGATCTTAACACATTGATGACATCATTCATGGCCGGTTAGGAAGTGGGTGAGATTATAATTGATCTCTCCACGCTTTCTCTCCAACCACTCCCCCATGGAAGGGATCAACCTGTAAGTTGAACGACCCTTTTCTAACTAATCGCTGTTGCCATCTGCTTCAGAATCTCTACCTTTCGGTTTTTTTCACCTGCGTAAATTAGAGATAAATCTCATGTTGTATATATTCATCATCTCATCTGCCAGGATGTCAATCGGCATCATTCCGGAGATGACGAACGCCACATAATCTGAAACGGTCTTCAAGGCAGAACACACCCTTAACACTGTTCTTTTGTAGCCTGCACTCAGTTTATGTGCATTGCCTAGAACATGCAGTGTTTTCCCCAAACTGGGACTGCATACATCAAGATAGAACTCATCACTCTGTAAGCTCCCTGCAAGTATGCCTCGGCTCTCCTACATTCGGCATCATTCGTGCCAGAGCTATACTCATGGTGGATGCTTTTTCGCAAGTATATTCTATCTATCTATCGCTTAAAATTGAGTTGTGCATCTATTATCATTTCCAAGTATTTGATGGCCGGCTTGGAAGTAATAATATGGTTCCTAATTCTAGTACAGGCGTAATTTCTGTTCCGGCGTTTAGTGATGAGGACCGCTTCCGTTTTTTCCTCCACGAGTGCCAGTCCAATACTCTCTAACCAGGCCTTAAAGGTACTAATTGCACAATAATTTATTGCATGCATGGGAATTCACAGTCTCTACCTTCTCACCAGATTTCGTACCAATCGGTTCAGCGGGTTCTGAGAAAAGTGCGGGTGACAGACATATGGAAATGGAGATATATACATCAACATTAAGTTGAGATCATTCGTCGTCAATGTTCTCTCCGTGGTGATCCCATCTAGCATGCCGAATCACTGCCTCTGTTACTCGAAGGTTCCAAGCTTTTGTTGACACTTGTCACTGCTGTATTATCAGCGTACCTTGACCCAACACCATCTTGAACAGAGAATGTGGAAATGGTATAAAATATGCCGACTGTGCCATATAATAAAATCTTCAATCTCTGAATAATCGTCAAAAGGAAAGCCGTAGAAAGACGAGAAGGAATGTAAGCTTCTCGGAAAAGCCTGCGGAGCTCAAACACATTTCATCCGGCCGACAATCAGGACGTTATGACGTTCAGTTTAATCTCGACAAAGTCAATTGGCGAAACCGATCACGACGAGCCAACCCCGCTTGTGAACGGGACAAACGCTGAAGAAAAAGAAGAAGAAGAGAAAGTAGGGAAACCGCGATCACTGAATTGATAATCCCTCCTACATATTTTTCTGTGGAAGATAGGGGATGGTTAGCACTTATTGGTTAGGAACACGTTTTCACGCACTTTTAAGGTAGATCAACAAGTCTTTGAAAGATCGGCTCTTAGGAAGAAGTGATTAAATGCTTGATCGATTCGGCTAGGGAAAGCAGAAATGGTTTTTAAACGCGGATTCATGACCGCGCGGTAAAAATTCGTAAGAAAGACCAGGTTTGTGTTTACCATGTGGATTGGTTGATATCTTGACGGTACTTCAGTGCTGAGCAGGCAAGAAAATTTCAGCTTCCCAAAGGAATCGTTTGGATTTTAAGTGGATCGAAATTGATAATCTGGGTAACCGGTTTGGGGTTTACATACTGAACGTTTGTAAAGCTCGATTGAGACAATTCGCATCGAAAATATCTGTGATTTTTGCAACCAAGAAATTAACAATAGCCTGTGGGAAGATGAAGGCAATCAAATGTCGATACTCAGGAAATCCCCTTTTTCATATGTTTCCGCAGACAATACTACCTAAGCCGGCCAGTCCGGGTTTGGACAAGCTGCTCATGATAAGTTTTATTGTGATGCAAGCGGGATTATGTGGCTATAGGGTGCTTATAGCAACATTAGAATACCTTATTTTTTCAAAAAAAAAAGATCAACGCGCACAGAAAACGCATCTCCTCAATCGTTCCAAGGGTAAACTATCCTCGATAGGCCATGTTCTTTATGAATTGCCGACTTTGTTTATGGATCTCGGCGTTGTACTCTAATATTCAGGTATAACCTCCAATGTCTATCTGACTTATTCAATCTCTGCCAGCGCTCTCAATACCGAACAACAAATCATCGTACATTGATTTTCACATAGTTTTTTTTTTAGTTTTATCCCCCATTTGAGGGGAAACGATTCCTTTGTTAATATTTAACTTGTCAAACAACGCAAGAATGCTTAGCGCATGATAGATCTGATCAGCATGCACAGACGGCCGATACGATACCGGGACCTCCTTTACGCGGATCGTCTCCTACCGATTGTACCTGTACATCACTTGCAATTTTCGGATGGTATCTGGGGATTTTCCACTAAAAATTGGATCAAAACACATCATCATCATCAACGGCGCAACAACCGGTATCCGGTCTAGGCCTGCCTTAATAAGGAACTCCAGACATCCCGGTTTTGCGCCGAGGTCCACCAATTCGATATCCCTAAAAGCTGTCTGGCATCCTGACCTACGCCATCGGCTGCGGATCAAAACACAAATTAATAATAAATTACTTATTTTCACGAGCCCACTAAAAAAGTTACTTTCGGAAAATAGAAACCAAACCTGCTATCGCATCCAACTAAAAATCTAAAAGAAGGTCCCCCTTCCCGAGTTCCTGAAGTAACTGATTTGCCAGACCTTATTTGCCAAACCTCGTGCGTCTGTGTTTGAGGTGGGGAGAGGCAAAGCCTCTGAGCACTCATACCTAGTAATTCATGTACGCGATTCCCCCGTCTAACGCACTGAAAGACCGTTGTGTATTGTCCCAAGGGAAAAGCCCAATTCTCGTTTTTATTTGAGAGGTAAACTCCGGCTCCGCACAGTGCTCTGAATTGATTAATGAATTCAGAGCTGCGCCGGGGGTCGTGCTCATAGCACCAGTGATACCCAGACACACTGTTCTTTGCAAAGTAGCTAGTATACAGCAAAAACTCTTCTGTTTCACCTTTACCCAGCACACTCCGTATACATCCGGAGTGCGCGAACATCGACCTAATGATAGCAACATATATGCACATAACTACCTGAGCCTTAAGCTCCCATGTCGAGGCATGCACACAGCCCATAAGCGCGTTTCATATTTATCTCTACATGTTTGCTCCAAAAAAGCTTCTTGTCTAGAATAACTCCCAGATATTTCACTTCTTCGGAGAGTTGAAGGGTTGTACTCGTCATCTCTAGAAGGCAAAGATCATTCAGTTTCCTCCCTTTTGTAAATAATACCATTGTGGTTTTATTTGGACTTACTGAAAGTCCATGCCTGTGACACCAACTGTCAATCAAATCAACGGCGCGTTGTGTATTTCTATAAACCATTCCGAGATCTCGACCAACAGCCAGCACAACCACGTCATCCGCATAAGTTTGAATGTGTATTGGCCGATTTTGCAATTCGCATAGCAGTGAGTTGATCAGCATGCTCCACAGAACTGGCGACAGCACACCTCCTTGAGGGCAGCCTGTCGTCGCTTCCGTTATTAGGTAGCGACAAACACCCACTTCAGCACACGACAATCTCTGCATTAGCATAACGTAGATCCACAGTATCAGAGTTTTATCAACACCATACTCTCTAGCGACATCATAGAACTTTCGGAAGAGCGCACAGTCAAACGCCCTGCAATGTCCACGAGCACCTCTATCGCGTATTCGCCTTTCAGAATTGCATCCTCTATCTTTAAAAAGAATGAAGTCCAGACTCACAGGACTTTCCACTTTGGTAAGCCCGTAGATTCGATGATAATAACGCCAAGGAGAGAAGGTGGAGTGGCAGAGAGAACACTGGAGAATACTAACGAAGATACAGAGGAGTTTTAATATACCCTCCACACTTTGAAATCTGCTCCTTTAAATCTCGAAGTATCGACCAAAGTGCCTACTTTAGAAATCATCAATGCGTATGCACCCTCATCGGCAGTTCATGAAAATATGGAAAAGCTCTTTCCTTTCCGCATGTATCATTCTACGCTGCGTAACACTAAAGCAGCTTACTCGGCGGCCTGCCAGAAATAGAGCAAAACACCGTCTAGTCAACAATGGAGTTATCTCTATTTCTAATGTGTGACCTATCCTCTGCTTAGATCATCGAGACAGCACAAATACGAACACAAACATCCATGACGACTGAGTTTCCGGGGTAACGAAATCAGTAGGTTGGCGTTCAACCACCACGATCGCCGTAGCCGCTGCTGGTAGGTATCAGAGGACGCTCCAAGGAGCTGAATTAGCGCTGTGGTGCGCCGTTTTGATGCCACGAACTCCTAACACCGTAACTGCTGTTATGAGAACAGGAAGGTACAGTCCAGCCGTCTCAGATCTTCAGAACCAGCCCGTAGCATTCACGAAGGAAAGCCGCTCTCCAACCCTGCAGCTAGAAATATGCCAGAGGTCCCTAAAGAATGGTTTACTCAGTGTCCGCAGCCTGGATCTAGCTAGAGCTGGGCATTCGCAGAGGAAATGCCTGAGGGTTTCCCTCTCTCCGCAGCTTCGGCAAAGAATCCATATGATCAACGGCACAGCAACTGATGTGCGATTTGGACGAACATAAACCTACTTAAATGTTTGTTTAAGAATCGAGGGATTCCTAAATCCGCCATCCACTTAATGGCAGACCGGACCAGTTGGAAAGCAACATTCTGTCTCGGTTGTGGTTCACGGAACCCCCATCCTTGGGCAGGCGCCCAAGTTGCAAAATATTTTTTGCGGCTTCGTTCAGGGCAGAGGCAACTTATCAGACGCTGCCTTACCTCTGCCTTGGGAACACGGTGATCGAAGTGGTTAGAAGCCGGTATTTGCTCCGTTATATTCATTCACTTCGATTACGCTGCTCCCAGGGCAGAGGTGAGGCAGCGTCTGATGAGTTGCCTCTGCCTGGACGAAACCGCAAGTCACACTAAACCTACTTATTCAATATCCTTAGCAACTGCCAAGTATTCTTGCTTACAACATAGCTCCATCTAAACCAGTGCCTGTCAAGTTTTCTTTATCCACCATAAAGATTGCCATCACCCTGATGTCTGAGTCGATTCTGTATCGGTAACTCACAGAATAGTCACTACTCCCGGTTTTTTCCTGATTAAATGCGACCGAGCATAGGATCGTCTTTTCAGAAAAGCTCTGATGAGCTCATTATATTATCCTTACCTCCAAATTTGGAACTTAAAAATATATAAAAGTTGGTCTTAAGTCATACCCCATGACCTTCAACAATTTTTTCAGACGGCAACACATTTTATATCTGCATGACATGCTGGGATCAAGGACCGACGCGAAAGCTACTAAAGATATTATTTGTTGTGCGTCGTTTCAAAGTAATATTTTATGTAAGTGGAACTCCTTATAGTCTTAAAACGGCGTAAGATAATAAAGAAGAGACTAAGAAACGCCGAAATGTTTATTACAATCTTTCGCAGGACGAAAAAAAACGGACGACACGAATATTGATCAATTCATTAACGTCATGTCAAGATGAGTGATCTTTTTGCAGGCAAGTCTCCTCGCAATTTACTTGAAATTCTGGCAAAAACGGGGCTCATCTCTATTAACGAAATGTCTTTATGATGGATTGGAAAATTTTTGATTAAATTATGGAGAATTTCACCGCCGAGTGGTCAATAGGGAGTTGTATCTCGAGGCAGATGCAGCAGTTTGGGAAATTACTGAACTGATGAATTGTTAATAAGGACATTGTAAAGTGGCGTCCTGTGACAGTATTTGAACAGGATGATGCCAATTCTGAAATTTGAGATGACGAGGGTGTACTTGAACGAGCACCAAATTAGATTGTGAGTAAGGGGGATTGTAGTAAACTGTAATATTTTATGTTTATGTCGAAAACTATATTTTTCGGAGCTATGAATGGTTGATATATGGAAACACTTCGCCATTATAACCCTCGACAAATAGCATTATAAGTTGTCTTTATTTCAGCCTTGCTGCATTAAGATAGAACGATTTGATAAGATTATCGTTCCATGAAATTATATCCAAAATGTTTAGTTATCACGCAAGGGATAGAAAGGAGCCCGTAAACATTATGGAGAAAATAGGGAGAAATTGAATTGGATTATCATAATCATTCTCACGCGCTTTCTAATCATACATGATCCGATTACACTAACTAGATTTCAGGAATGTGGAATGAACAAACGCTCATCTGCTCGACCCAATAATTAGGACTATTCCCAAAAGGACACGAAATCTAATCATAACTGATTGATACTTAACGACGATTATAGGCCTGTGTATGAGTACTTTCTCCTAACACCTCCCTAAGAGTATCCATTCAAGGACATTGTTCCATTATTCTCTCATAATTTTTAAGGTCAGTTCCGGATATGGTCAAATAAAAGGCAGAAGAATGGTCACAGGATGGAATCTAATGAAAATTAAAGCTCCAAACAGGATGAAATAAAAACCACTTTATGGGGCCATATACAACTTGTTCTACTCAAATGGTCCGGACAAAGTATGCGGGCTGGGCGCATACACGACTCAAATGGTTTGTAATTAATTTACCGAGGTCTATAAAGTGCAAATGGAATTTTCTAATTGCGTAGAATTAACGTTTAGATGTTTAGTGATTTGAGCAGGGTATTTGCTCACAGTGGTGACTCGTTTGTAAGGAATTAAAGACAAATTGGGGATACATGCCAAGCAACTGCGACAGCAAATATATATCAGTAAATATCTCGTAAAAAGGAGAAATGTTGAGCCATAAAAGTATGTCCACAGTCGGAAAGGGCTTTTTATAGTTAAGTTGTGGCAATAATCATGCAATCAACGGAAATAGAAATTGTTCAACAGTAGTACTAATTTGGGTATATAAGAAGGACTTTCAAATAAAAGTAAACATAAAAGAAAGTTCTCACAATAAGCTGTTCCTACATTACTGGCCGTTAGCGACGTTTAGCAAAAAACCTAACCCACTTGACCTTGCTGGAAACAGGAAGCGGAAGAAAGAGCGCACACTAAGCCAATACCATCGTATTCTAAACTATTTTCAAGGAATTTCTGAAAAAAAAAATTTTGATAGCAGAATAGCGCTAAAATCTTAGATATCTGGCGGTTTCTTCTAATAAAACTAAACCCTTCGGTGTCAGACCACATTTGGATAGTTTATATTGAAAACGCAATCCCATCTCTTTCTTTGCGTCACTTCTTTTCGACCATAGACCTGATATGGATAGAATAAATGGGCTGAATCCACCGTTGTTTCGCTCGCCTCTTAATTATTTCCCATCAGCTTCGATACTGAGACCAATCTTACCAATTGAGTTTTCGTCAACAGACCATACCAACGAAGATGCCTCTCTTGCATTTTTTCCACGGTGTCCGCAAGTCCGTTTCATGGATGTTCTCAATACCGATGGGATCATGCCACTGGTCCAACGTAGCATCTTTGCCTCTACTGTCGCGAGGCGCCATTCATTGTTTTTGAAAGTCGGCCCGCATTCAGAACCATAGAGGACGAAAAAACAGGCAATACTGTAATAGATTTAGGATTTGGACAGCCTGTCCATGTGTCGATTAAAAAGAACGTCAATTGCAGGAAGCCCTTGCATCCAAGTTGCGACAATGTGGGAAGCAATTTGATAGGGCAGGTTGCTTTCTAACTTATTCTATTTCTGTTGGCATTTTTTGACTTTCCTTACTTAATTTGGATGCATGGCCTTCCCTCTTTTGCAGGTAGTGCATCTCAGGTGTCGGAGTGCCCCGTGGCGCTTCAATTGAGTTTTGAAGTTGTGAAATGATCACATTCACGACCAGTATCCTCTAGTTGATGGTGTACACTTGCCTGACTGACATGAGGAAACGAAGATGCACTGAGTCGTTTGTAGGCATCTATATCCACAGCAATTCCACTTTTTCTTTAGACTTTGTTCCGTTCAAAAACAGGGTAGGCTTTTCGCCTGATCAAGATATAGTCGCGAGACTTTCAAAGCCCCATGCAGCGTATGAGGCGACAGTTATTTCGGCCGGCCTTTTAGACGCTTACTGCTGACTTCAATAGTCAGACCAATCTTGGCGAGTAAATTCCCTCAACCCTTCATAATGCAGAAACAGAACAATGCGACGAAACCTAAGACAGTTTGACATTAGATGCTAAAAGCAATTTTGATACGCGGACGGTGCAGTAGGATAGCTCGTTTCCTGTACCATCCAACATTTCAAACGTAACCACCTTTTGAGAGAGAATTTTAAGTTCGCTTAGGTTGTCAACCCAACGTATGCCAGTACCTCCTATGTATACGAAGAGTTAATCTAACATATCATGAAACACCTTTCCCACAGCAACCATTAGCCCAACTTCTTCGACATTGCAGACGGGCGGATCAACAACAAAATTCGGTCCTCCAAAGGCACCAAGGCCCGTTTTTGGTCCGCCGGAACTTGGAATAGAATGCATTTTTGGTAGTTGTCTCAACATGTGATCGAAGTGCCAAACGCTTACTTGCAGCAAGTTCAAGAAAGGCACCAAGAAAGTCATCCTACCCTCAAATGAAGACACTTTGTCAAAATCAAAAAAGGGAGTATATTCAGAAATGCGAGTAAAATATCGATCGATCTTTGAAACAGCTTTAAGCTAAGTTTAAGTTAAGTAGTGTTTGCCACCAAAGGCATGATAGTATTAAATCGATGATTAACTTAGTGGACTTGATGCCTAGCTGAATCTAACAACAATTAACATTTTGACAACTTTGACACTATGCCAGCAAGAATACTACATGGGCCAGCTTGAACAAAGAGAGTCGAGGTCCAATTACAACTGCTAATGCGAAAAGAGACTTCCTATTATGTGAGACATCCATCTGAGCGCCATCTTCTCTTTCTTTAGCCTTTATCCAGTTCACGAGCAGGGTCGGCTCGTACTGATTGGTTGTGTCATTTTTCTCTGTCATTTGCTTGATTGGAATGCGGTCACGAGGCTTTGAAATCACCCTACAGCATATCAAGCCATCGTTGTTTTGACTAACCTTTTGCTCGTTTCCCATAAACTTTGATTTTCGGTCCAATCTTGACGAGTGAAGCGTGACGGGCGCGAATTACTTGACCATACAATCGAAGACGTGTTTCTCGCACTATCGGTGCAATCCCATATCGATCCTGGATATCCTCATTTCGAATGTGATCAAAGCCAAAGCGTGCCGCCACTACCCCACGCAACATCTTCGTCTCCATACCCACAAGACACCGTTCAGTGTCTTTTATAGTCGGCCAGCACTCAGGACCATAGAGGGCGACAGGGCGGATGATATTGCGATAAATTTTAGATCTGAGACGTTCGTTGATACGTTGATCACAAAGAACACAAGTTGTGAAAAGCCACTTTATCCAGGTTGCTCTAATGAGTGAATCAATTTCAAAACACAGTTCTCCATTGGCTGATAGCATTGAGCTGGGTAAGTCACTTCCATTGACAGTGATTGTCCCTGTTTCACGGCGATCGGTTGAAAGAAATTCAGTTTTATTCAGATTCATTCTTCATTTTTGCTAGGAAAACATCATCTGCATAAACCAGTGTGTAAAGCACTGAACGGTGGATGTCCCATGTGACAGTGTCCATGTTAAGCTTAGCAAATTAGTTCGTGAGGCATACGGTCAAACGCTTTCTCTAGATTAACGAAAGAAGTGCAAATCCGAATCATCAGAAGTGCTCTATTCCAACAATTTGTACGCGCGCGACCCACTCCAGGGAGATTATTGAGTATGATTAATTTACATTATATAATTTAACCTGCAACGACTTCGATTAATAAACGGCTTAAACACAAGAAGAGGAACGATAGGTTTCTTTTCAAAGAAATTTATCCCAACTCAAAAAAACTGCAAATCCTCTTTAGCTCGTTTTTTCGAAAACACAACCGAGACTCTCACCCAATATTTCACAAAAGATGAACAGACATATCATTGTCACCGTGTTTGAGTGAGCCTAATGGCAACACATACGAAGAATGGGAAAGCATATGAAGAGGAAGTGGGTCAGTATCTTGAGGGAGTGACAGTGAAGCAAAAGAAATGGACACGTATATTTATCGCAGGGACGTATCGCTGACCGCAAGAGAGTACTGGCACAACGTGATGATGACCAAAGCAGCTCCATTGCATCAACCAACGATGACAATGAGCATATGCCAAAAACCTGCTTGGAAGTGCATATCAGGATGCCATAAGAGCATTCGTACAAAAGACTTCATAGTCACCGAAAGAACCATGGATGACGTCCGCCTAATCGTAACTTCAACCCGCTTATATAGAGGACACATTGATCCGAGTGAGGGCCTTCCCAGTGAACCACATTCAAGCATTATTCCCAGCGGAACAACACCCACGGGCTTCTACTACTCTCAAAGAACCTCCTTCTGCATCACAGGCAAAGAACACGTAAGCTTTCACTGCATCATATGCTACAATCTCTCGGAGTTTTCTAACTCCAAAGCACAACAGAGAACGCCAAAGTCGAATAAGCAGCAAAAACCAATATCTTGCACATGATTTGAAAAGTGACCTGAAAAACCTAGTTCCCTTTACCTACAAACCAAACAATATCCTTCTTGGTATGCTCGGAAACTGAAATCAGTCGAAGTAGATAGCATCTTCCCAGCACTAACTCAGAGAGGTTTAGAAATCACCTTAGAGTCTCTTCTGAGGGTAACAACGGGCAGCATAGCCCTGGGATATATACCAAGGGAGGCGGGGAAAGCGGGTAAAAAGGAAAGGAGCCTAACTTCGTTCATACTGTTCTCAAAAGGTGGAGAAAGGTATAGACACGATTACCGGGCACAAAGGAAATAGCAAGGAATAACACATCGCACACAGAGGCTTTCTGGAGGGGCAAAATGCTAAAAACTAAGCAAAGAGAAGTACCGACAGGTACAAATTCTATTGCCATGAATACTACTCAAGGCTATCCACAGGCATGGTAGTGCTAACAAATATTGGAATACAGATCCAGGGTTATGCGGACGACATTGTTTTAATCTGTAGGTGCAAATATGAGGATACTCTATGTGATAGAATCCAAACTTGATTAAGGGTTACTAGTGCCTGGTGTAGGTAGGCGAGACTGCGTATCAATCGAACCAAAAACCACAATATAACCATTCACTAGGGAACGTAAGCTTGATCACCTGGAAGCCATAAGGTTACGTGACATGGAGGTGAAACGAGAAATAGAAGCATGTCGGAAAGACTTCTCGAAAAGCTACAAGGGCTCTGATGAGTAGTAGGTCCATAGCAGGAAAAAATGGGGTTGCAGCCCGAAGATACTACTTTGGATATACACTGCAATAGTGAGGCCAATGATTACCTATTGGATGGTAATCTGGGGAAAAAGAACTGAACTCAGCACACAAGCCAGAGAGTTACACAAACTCCAAAGACTGGCTTGCGTGTGTATCAATGATCAATGAGAACATGTCGAACGGCATCCCTGGAAGCCCCTCTGGGATTAGGCGGTATCCCGAATTATTATTACCAAGGGATAACATGACAACGAGGTTTCACTTTCATAAGAAGTTTGAAAAACGTTCGATTAAGAAGGCAAACTAAGAGAGCGTGAATGTGACATACGGCTTAAACGGCTTAATTACTTCATGCACTGACAGATCCCACACAGCAAAGGGAGCGGATGCTGGGGTCATTGATCCAAGGATGGAAAAGTCCAGGGTGCTTATTGGGGGATGCGAACCCAAGCGCACAAAGGATTGCTTATCATCATCATCAATGGCGCAACAACCGGTATCTGGTCTAGGCCTGCCTTAATAAGAAACTCCAGACATCCCGGTTTTCTCTAAAAACTGTCTGGCTTCTAGACCTACGCCATCGCTTCATCTCAGGCAGGGTTTGCCTCGTCTTCTTTTTCTATCATAGATATTGCCCTTATAGACTTTCCGGGCTGGATCATCGTCATCCATACGGACTAAGTGATCCACCCACCGCAACCTATTGAACCGGATTTTATCTACAACCAGATGGTCGTGGTATCGTTCATAGATTTCTTCGTTCTTCTCTCGAATGCGGCCAAGAGTTTACAATTTTTCTTACTAAGAACTCAGGTTTCCGATGAATACATAGGAGGACCTGGCAACATTGTAATGTTGTACAGTACCTACCCTTTGGTGGGACGTTTCGAGCGAAACAATTTTTGTAAGCTGAAATAGGCTCTGTTGGCTGCCAACAACAGTACGCGGATTGCTTATACCTCACCAAAAGAAACCTCCCAACCATAGTGCGAATTCTCACTGGTCCCTCCCGGGTAAACTATCACCTAGGGAAAATAGAGATATCTACGGACACTGCCTGTTCTGTGCGGAGTGTGATGAAATCTCAATACGCATTCTGGGGCAGTGTCCGGCACTTGTCGAATCATCTGGGAGAACATACCAGATGCAAAATGAAAAGATTAGGAAGTAGGGAATATACTCAAATTCCTAGCGGTTATAGCCTTGCTTGAGATACCAAGATTAATAGGTACTAACCAGTAAACCAGTTCTCCTTGCTCCGCGCAGAAAGGTAAATGTTACAGGAAGAGTAAATGTTCATAAGGACATGACGTAAAAACCTTGCAAAGACGAGGCATCAAATATAGGTATGGCAATCTATACATGCCCTCCGTCCCCCCTCCCTCATCAATAGGCTAGTCAAGAGAGGCGGAGAAAGGGAGAGATTTCTCGTCCCCGAAATTTTAAACTCGGAAGCGAATTTACCACACATTCCGGGCTCGGATTTTCTCCCTGCGACCCTGCATACCAGTAATATCAGGATTCAGATCCCTATATGCTGGCACAAGACGCAGGAGTCAAACCTAAAAACTAAAAGGTGACGAAATCAACTTTTTCAGGGCAGCTTAATAAAATAAATTACTGGGAGCATATGCGAGTTAAAACTGTACGCTTTAATCTCGTAAGACGCTCCTCTTGGTTATTATCTAAAAATAATATCCTCCCAACATACCATAATTGAATATACTCCTACGTTCAGCCAGTTTTGACCATCGTACTTGTTCCCCCCTCTCTACAACCATCTATTTACATAAAATAACCCACAAATGACTTTTACAAATGGCAAAAAATGCTAATTGAACCGCAATTTCAAATCAAAATTCCTCCTCCACACTCATTCCTTCTGGGAAAATTGCATACTAAATTTCCATTCAAAACCACAATTATGGGACCACATTATTTTCGCTGCTTCGGGCAAATCTGTACCAAATCACAATTATATTGTACTCTCGCTTCAGCCACCATTACATCCTCCACTAATGAAAAAGTATGCCCCATTTTCCCAGAAGAAAAAACTTTCCACCGAAGTCAATTCAAAGAAACTTTCCCGAAATTCTGCTGGTAAAATTAAGTAGATGGAACATTTGGCTGTCTATTTTTCAGAGAGGAGGTCCACATCATTAGTCAACTCAACCGACGAGCCATTTTTCGCCAAGTTGAAGCTACATGACATCTCCAACGCAAACAATATAAATTCACTTGAATTAGTGCTTATGGAAGGGCCCACTTAGGCTCTACTCATCGCCTTCATTTTTTTCTGTCCTCTAGTCTCCAATCTTTCTCACTTCGCAGTTTCTACCATTGGTACGTCTTTCCGTCCTTTGACAAATAAATTCCTCCAAGGAGCCATACAATTTCTATAGTAAAATTGAGACATGGGGTGCAGTTTAGCGCGTAAATGTCGGAGTCCTCGCAGAACGACAGTTGTGTCAACCTTTTGTCAGTAATTCAATGCGTGCCAGGGCTTCTCTCCTAATTGAGGTGAGTCCTGCAAACTGAAAAGTTGAAAACGAACTCAAGAACATCTTGAGACAATAAATGATTTATGCAAATTGGAATTCTGAATGTACAATCGCGACGCTATATAGTAAATCACTACTCCCGCCATTTAGGCCATGAGTTATGTTGAGATATGTTGAGCCCTACAAGCTATTTGTCCCTGAGGACAGCAGACAATGTTTACTTAGTCGCGACTCTTATCTCAGATACTCTTGTATAGATACATCATAAAATACATTAAACCTAGGGGCTCGTTCCAAATTCACTCTCTCAAACCTTTAGGTTAATAGTAGGAACATCACGTTCTGCCGAACGTGCACAAATTTTCTGACTGAATTTACTCTATTGCAACACCAACGAAGCATTTCCTCATCCACCGATTTTCCTAGAAGTGGCTAAGGATTTTCCAGTTATGTGCATGACTATTTCTCCAATTTAGATAAGGAAATCAAATCCTCGAATGAACTTCAATTGACGCCACACTTTCCTCTAAAGTGAATGAAAATTCCTCGCTTAATTTTCGAGATCTGGAACGATGCGTATTAAATAGGCATAAATGAAGACCTTAAAGCACCACCAGTGCTGCGAGGAGCACAATATAACCCAGCGCATCGCACAACGTCCTCGAAATGTTCCAAAGATACAACGTCGAAACCAGAAAGACTCGAGTAATCCTATAGAGATTCATTGTGCATTTTATGGTACCATTATTCAGCGCTACTTCTACTCCATATCACATGATTTATAGTCGCCAAAATTATCTAAATCGGGCGTTCATTCCTGCTTGCCATCTGCTTTTAGATACTTTTCGTTTCGATAGCTCTCGGGCACGAGTGAGAAACTTCTGTCCGACACGGACATTCCCAATTTAATAAAATTCTCTGGCAACATCATTTCTCCTTCGAATGATAGCAATTTCACTAGTCCAGTTGCCATGAAGATGAGAAAGTAACAAAAGGATACAACTTGGCAAAGTTTTCAGTTTAAGTTTGGGGTCCGAAATTGTTGTTGTTAGCTTGTGCTTGGACAATTCCCATGCTCTGGTTGTAATGAAGAGACAAATTTCGCCTGTTTGTTGATAGAAAGTTTTAGATGGGACATCCTAATTGTGGGGAAGATGACCTTGTCTTTGAAGAGAACCAAGACAACACAAATTACAACTGTAAATAGCGAAGTAAGGCACAGCTGTACTAAGTTACTATCAATTTCAACTTTTAATTACAACATCCGAGCCTGGGGTTAACTCATTTCAAGCATGTTCTAGTATCAGAAGATTTATTCTGGCTGTTAAGGATCTCGAAAATTCTTCATCTAACAATTTTCAAATTTAAAGCAATCATTACTCTCTAAGGAATGTTGCTATCCTTAGCAATAAAATCGAGATTGTTTTCTCAACTTCCATGGGATCTATCTAATATCCAAAACATTTGAATCGTGGAAGCCGCCATGTAATGCACCTTCCAACAGGTTGAATGCATTCTCGGTTTGTCAACCTTGATCTCCTTATTTACCTTTCTGTTTACTACCTTCAAAGTATACGACAATTATACTGGGCAAAGTCACAAAAATTGTATAAGAGTAAGTAAACATTTAGTGAGAAGAACTCATCACAGAGGTCCTTATCAAAGTTTAGCTACATATAAAAGGGGATAACGTCTTCGTTCAGAATCCTCCACTGTTCATCCAGCTGCTGTGTACAGCAGATGCCCTTTCAGGTTCTCAAGGAAAGAAGTGGACTGCTGTGAGCCTATATTTGTACTTATCCAAGAGGAAATCCTCACAACCGCTTCCATCCGGAAAGCTTTTAGGAACACAAAGTTTTATCAACGGTTGACTGTCCCCAGAAATCTGGACTGGTCAGCAAACTTTTAGGAATACCGTGCTGACCAACTTTTCTGATGAAGTTTCCTTTTCTTTTAGAAACTAACAGAGGCTTTTGAAAGTAAATACGAACTAACGAACGAAGTACACACAAACTTCCCTCCACTGCGCACACCACTTCGAGTAATGATTTCGTCACTCCGTCCATTGCTGGGGAAGCCAACAAGAATGACGAAAAAAGAATCAGAAGCAAAGAAAAAATTCAAGAAGGAGGAGCAACAAGAAGGCCTGTTCAACTTTATCTGGCCTCAGAAAAGAACGAGAAGCAATTGGTGAATACTAAAAGCGTAAGTGCTTAATATCATATATGAGGTGAAATACAACCTCCACCAAAGTATTACTCGCAAAAAAATAAAAGCGGTAGAGCAAACACAGTGCCACAACCGCCAAAACTTGGGATAAATCCCCATTAAATAGTTCGGTAATGCACGAAGACTGTAATATATGTGGTTACCATTCACCCATTGGTGAGATATAACAAGTCAACCACACCTACATGCCATCGCTCCCGGTTACCCTCCTTTTCACTGCCGCTTCCATCTTCGATCACAATGCGTACGACTGACAGGCCTGCACGCCGACCAAGTTCTTCGTTTGAGGTAACTACATTTCCAGATTTTGCACAGGACAGTGAAAGCGGATCTCGCGCTGTCAACGCGTCGGACAACGTCCAGTTCGGTGTCACCGTTGTCAGAAACCACACTTCCTAAATATACAAATTAATCGACGCCTTCGATGATCCGCCCATTATCGCAGATAGGGAGAGTGCAATGACCCGTCAGATGGTTTTGCTGGCGTTTATCTCCAATCCAAATCTACTTGCTTCTCTTTCCCAATCCAAGGCCATTTGATCAAGGTCCATGACCCGGTGAGAGAGCAAACAGATATCATCAGCGTAATCGACGTGTTTGAGGAAAGATGTCATCGTCCAATGAATTCCTCCATGTCCTCCAGACAAGGCAGCGTAGATAACGCCACCGACAAAAAGAGGAAGTAAAATCGGTGACAGGATACAACCCTGTCGGACTCCGCTTTGGACTTTAAAATCCTCTAAGATTTTACCTAGGTGGAGCATGCGACGTTTTCCGACATCATGCGGTACGATTAAGAACCGTGGTTAAGTGTTCTTTCCACCTCTTTAGTTGTTCATCATCGTGGATGAGAAGTAGACCTTCACTGGTCCACCGAAAGATTTCCGACCACTTGCTAGGTCTTTCGTGATGACCAATGACGAGGCGATGGAAGTTGTAGAAATCCACAAATAACCCACCAATATCTTTGCGGCCGTGTTTCCCCATTACACGTCCAAACAAGGTATTATCAGCCAATGTCACCTGTAGGAAGCCCCTGAACGGAAGTTTCTGTTGATGCGTAGCACTGTACAATTGCGATGCTCCTTAACATGGACCCAAATTTTGCAGTTAAAAGTCTGTCAAGAACCGGGTCTCAGATGGTAGTCGTCTGAAGCAACCCGACACTGGATTCGCGTCTGCTACCACTCGACTCTCCAGAGTACAAAAGCACATTGCCGCAAGAGGTAGAGGAGTATTCGTCAGAGTCGCTTCATCTTACTTAGCTTAGACCCAGCACGTCTTTATATCGTTGGAATTCCTGCTCAAGTTGGGGAAAGCGAGCATTCCGGGAACGTGCGCGCATTCCAGAACAAACCATAGTCCCTTTTCCATAGCCAAAGATCGTTGCCGTGAGGTCAGTTCCTATTTGAGGCATTGTTGACATTTCGGTAGCAATAAAGTTTCAAAATGTTCAGGCTACTAGCCGACAAATTTCTATCTCTTTTAGTAACCGCTTACGACAAGGATGGAAGACTTTCAGCATATTCTTAAGCCAGAATTTATAGGGCGTCATAAGTATCCGGAGCCTCCCATGGAATTGAAATTTTGTTCGGTTGCAAAATTTTGTGACATAGATAGATAAGGCCCTTCACAGGTACAATCCATCGCCCACTAACCAATCTCATTGTAGACTTTCTATAACCACTTTTGAGCTTGCCCAAACGCAGAATGAAGTTTTCGAGGTGAAATATAATCTCCACAAAAGTATTAGTTTCAAAAAAATAAAAGTAGTGGAGACTTCGGACATTTTCCCGAAAATTATTCGGTAATGCACAGACGCATTAAGCGCACAAAAAGATCCGCTTGGGGATGCCCAAGATTCACAGCAGATGGTCTGCATTGCTGCAGCTGCGACCGAACTATAAAGAAAGGTCAACAGACACAAAACTCTTGACCAGCTCATTCTTGTCACCAGGAAATCTCCTCCTGAAACAGCCGCCCAACCAATCCTCAAGCAGTCACCAAATGACTTGTCGCTTTTGCGCCAATAACAATCAGCGACAATTCGCTGCAATTAAACTTATGCTTAACTTGTGGAGTTAAATAATGTTACATTTAATTCCGCACCTCTAATTTCATGCGTCCAATGTAGCACCTCCCTATTTGTTAATGACATTTCGACAGAAAATATCTACTGCATTTCAGAGGCCCTTTAAAAACAGGCATGACGTAAACTCCACCAGATATATCACTATCCGAAACAATAACACTCCCAGAGCTTAGTCGGAAGACTTTTTCAGGAGGTTGCCGAAGAGAACCTGTAAATTTCGATAACAATCCCAACGCTGGCCTCTTAGTTTGAAGGCTTTTTCAGGAGGTTGCTGAAGAGAACCTGCAGATTTCGAAAATTTATTATTACCGAATCATCAACAATACCTCGGTTATGAACCGACTTCACGACTACGATCTTTGGCTTCTAGAATGTGCGTATGCTTCACGACTACCATTTAGAGGCTCGCCAGAATGCTCGTTTTCTCCAACTCGAACGAGAAGTTCAATAACATAGACTGGACATTCTAGGCCTAACGAAATGTGAAGGTGGAACTCTGGAAAGCAATGCTCTCCCTTTTAACAGACTAATGCCTATATGTTTTTCAAGTGCCGGATTGTTACTGACGGCTACTGGAAAATACACTCCTTTGACCTGTTAGCGGTTTCTGAGAGAATCTTCATTGTGAAAGGTTCTGGTCCAGGTTAAGAAGGTCCCCAATTGTAGAGTGCTAAACAGCCAACACAGACTTCGATATTATGAACATCGATGCTTTCTATGAGCAACTAGAAGCAGCTAAGGCGAGGCTTCCTCAAAGTGATGTTATATGAGTGAGATATGACAAGATAACTTCCTCCTCCTCTCTGTAAATAATATCATTGTCGTTTTATTTGGATTTACTGAAAGTCCATGCCTGAAGCACCAATCAAATCAAAATTGTTGTGTATTTCTACGAACCGTTCCACATAAGCTTAAGCGTGGATTGCAAATTTTGAAGTTCAAGTAGTGCCTTTCGTCGATTCACGTAGCACTTTAACACACAGCAATCTCTGTGTTAGCATAGATCCACTGAATTGAAATTTCATCAACATCATGCTCTCTGACGGCATCGCAGAGGTTTTAGAAAGGCGGACAGTTAAATGTCCCTGCCATATCCATGAACACCTCCTCCTCTTGACACCTTCGAAAAATATTTCTTAGAAATTACTGTACGCGCTCAATGACCTCCTTTAACATCACTGGATAGATGCCATCCACACCAGGTGCTTTGAAGTGTTCAAAGGATAGTATAGCAGCTGTCACTTTTGGTGATCGTTTAGATTGCAAAGAAGGGCACCCGTTTTCAGTGGGATAGTTGGAATGGTATATGTTATGTGTGGTGCCTGCTGTCACAAAGATAATAGTTATGATTAACGTCGAACGCATCAATGAACATCTCGAAAGCTTGCTCAACAAGGAACAGGCTGGTTTTCGCTCCGGTGCGCGGTGTTTGGATCTTTCGGCAATTTCTCTTCGTCTATTTCGAGAAGACGTTCTATAGCGTAAACAACAAGGAGTGTATCTGGCGTGCTCTACGTAGGAGGGGCATTCCGCCAAAACAAATGCCTACTACCAAAGCGGCATATGATGGCGAAAAATGGAAAAAGGGGCAAGCATGGTTGGACTGAAGACGAACATCAACAAAACCAGGATCTAGTCTGACCCGACATCGCACTCTCCCTATCCGCATTAATGGGCATAGCATCGATCGATCAATTTGAATATCTAGGCGACGTGGTCTCTGGCAACGTTAACGTCCTTTCTGTCTTGCTATATGGGATTTACGATAAGCTATCTTCCTACACTTGTCTGGACATATCATCGGAGTACACTGGACTGATAAAGATTCAAACAAAAAAACTTGATCAGTGCACTATCGAGTTAAGAAGGCGAAAGTAGCAGGGTACATGAAGTTTCGACTCGAACGTTGAGCAGTAATGGTTAGATCAAACATTACGAAGGTGAAACAATTCTGTTGTTAGCTACGCCAGGCAGTGAAGCACACCCTCGCGAAATAGCTAACGAGTGGGTCAACACCTTTCCGGGAACGGCCAAGGTCCCTGAGAATATCGGCGTGATATGACCTTCCCTGGAGATGATAATAAATTTGGGGCGTGTCCGAATAGTTCAGTGGTTAGAGCACAAGGCTGTCGTACGGAAGGTCGCGGTTCAAATTTCATTGGTGGCAGTGGGACTTTTATTGTGATTTGACGTCGGATACCAGTCGACTCAGCTGTGAATAAGTACCTGAGTCAAATCAGGGTTATAATCTCGGATGAGCGCAATGCTGACCAAATTGCCTCCTACAGTGTACTGTAGTGTACCGTTACGATCTTGAATTAAGAGCTCTAGCACACTTCAAGACCCTAATCGAACATGGATTGTTGCGTCAACGATAATTGTTTTCATTTTGCGGGTCGTTTTCTCTTTACGCCAGTGTTAATCCACGCTTTCGTGTTTCCCTTTTGAACTTTTCTTCGTTTATGTTCCAGTCATCTAAACCCGTCGCCGCTATTTCAGCAATTTCGTGTATTCTGTTCTACTTACCCCAAGGGGCTGTTTTGCCTTTGAACATCCTGAGAGCGTCCACAAAATCATTCGCCCCCTCTGTACTCGCGTTCCATTCGGTCAAGATTTGTTCCAGCCATAAGTTCGATCAGCTTGAAAAATGTAGTTTCGAAGGAAATGGTTTGGAAATGTTCGGTGTGTTCTCATCGGAATGAAAACGGCTACGTCAAAATTTAAATATTTTGATATTTTTGCGCGGCAATTTTCCAGCACAAAAAAAGATGATTTTATGATTGATGATCAACGATTGAGGGAATCCTGAACCCGCCATCCACTTGATGGCTGTCGGAGCCAATTGGGAAGCAAACTACTCTCACTTTTTTGGTCCTCGGGCCGCTCTGGCATGGGCCAGAACCCAGTCTTTCGAAAGAGACAACTTATGGTTTCGTCCAGGGCAACAGCAACTCATCAGACGCCTTGGGAGCAGTTGTTCATTCCTTTATATTGATTCGTAAATATGCCAGCGAACGAAAATCTGTTTAACAAGTTCAGACCTAAGGCATCCGAAACAGAATTTGATTTTTTGTTGGGGGTTCAGGGAGTCTTGAGGCGAAATAGCAAGCTTACCTTTGTGCTTAAAATAAAAAACTTGTGTAAACACAAAACCTTATTAAAATCGGCCTACTCTCTGTCTACTCGTCACACGGATTTTTCTCGGTGTCGGTTATAGCGATTGACACCAAATTATGATAGAAAGGTGGGAACTGTGAACGCTCACGCATATAGTGAGTTATATCCTCTTACGTCGGATTTAATGGGGGTCCCCATACATGCAAAAGGGGGGTGTACATTTCTTTTTCATCAAATATAGTCATGTAGGGTATCTAATTAAAGGTTAGTACTTTTCGAAGGCGATCTTAGGTTTAACATTTGTTTAAAGGTGGGGAGTTCGGGGGGTCGAAAGTGATCATTTCTTTAACGGACCCATTCTCCGAAACTGCCCAATCGAGAGTTCTGAAAAAAATCAAGAGGTTGCCACCGTATGGTGCCTAGGCTCTGAAATACCCCCATATCCCCATATACCTGTTCAAATAAAGTTAATAACAGTACATTACTATAATTTTTAGTAATTGGCAGGAAAACTCCCCTTAAGTTGCTTCTAGAATCACACAGCAATGTAAGCTACATCATAAAGCATGATCCAACTAAATTTGGTGAAAATCACACTATGACTAACAAAGTTATATTAGGTCAAAGCTGTCGCTTCAAGACTTTGATGTCAATATCATTTCAAAGCGGATATTTTCGCATAATATATACATGTATTACGTGCTAGGTACTAATGGGGCAAATGCACACTCAAATGTCTTTATAAAAGAAATACACAAAACCTTTCATACCTGAAGCGTCTAGCTTCCGATTTTCCGACTTGTTGTACGTTCTATTACACAGACGTTGTAAAATTTCATATTTTAACTTGGTTATGCTAGGGATCAGTCAGTAGTCACAAATCTATAGAATATGTAGTTAAAATTTCAAGCGAGTCGGTTTAATAGTTTCCAAAATATTTACAAACGTAACCTTCAAAAATGTTATTTCAAATAAAACTCCTTTAATTTTTTTCAACTCAAAATCATTGATAATCAGAAGTTACAACTAATTGACTATGCCTGCACCATGGAGCAAACCTTTTGATTTACGAATATTTCATGAAAGGTCAATTCATGCATTTTAGATATTTCGGTTTAATAGTTTCTGAGAATGAGTCAGCGAAAGAAATTATCACTTTCGACCCACGCACTCCCTACCAACAAATGTAAAAGCGGCTTTGGAAAGTACTAACCGAGACCTTTCATTTGATACCCCACATTACTAGATTATATATTCGACGTAGAATCATATGACTCACTGCACGCGTGAGTGTTCACTGTTCGCACCTTTCCACCAACCGAGAAAAATGCGTGTGACAGACAGTAAACGGATTTTAATAAGGTTTTGTTTTACGCAAAACCTTAAAAAAATGCGTTATTTTCTCGGTCAGCCGATTAATGACCTCGAATATTATAAATCAAGTATTTTTTGATTAGACTAATTTTATAATTATTGAAATTATGGTTTGAAGGAAATTTAGATACATTATTTTTAAGGTTTATCAAAATCGATTCACTGGGTGTCTGTCTGTCTGTCTGTCACACACACTTTTCTTCAAAACGGCTAAACCGTTCCCAACGAAATTTGGTGGACAGATGGGAACTATGAAATCCCACGCATACGTCGAGTGGCATAAATTTAGGTGGAGTTTAAAGAGGGTCTCCCCGTACATGCAAAGGCGGGATACAAAAAAACTTTTCATCGGATATAGTCGTGTAGGGTATCAAATGAAAGATCTCAATTATTACTTTCCGCAGCTGATATTAGTTTAGTCGTGAATTGCAAATTGCGCGGGTGAGGAGTAGAAATTTACACACTTAAAGTGAGACAGAACTCATTTTCGGAAACTACCCAACCTAAAAATCCGAAAAAAATCAGGGTGGTGCGCTTGGATGAAATCTATTCCGATATCTGCTCAAAAGAACTTATTAACAGTATATTACCAACTTTTAGAAATTTACTGAAAAACCCGCTTTAAATTTATCCTAGGACTTCCGAATTTTGTACCAGCATAGAGGACAATATTTCGTATATAGGTGCTAAGTTATATCTATATATGTATATATGGATATTAACGCTAAAGTTATTGCAGTTCAAACTTAGCGATTTCGCGTGAATTAACTACTTCCAAAGCCATGCAAATAAGATACTGACGTCATAATTAACGGGAATAATTGACATTCGCCTGAAATATTAAAGTAGCATTTATGAAGAATCTACTTATCTGCAGCCCTTCTTAAAACACATATGTGAAATCTAATCTTCGAGAGATGTCCCATTCCGGCATCTGCTCAAATAAATTTACTAATAGTATATTATCAGCTTTTAGAAATTGACTAAAAAACTCCCCTTAAGTTCATCCTGGATGCTAATAATATTAAACTTAGAGTGTGAAGCGTATGAAGTTGACTATTATCAACACAGGGCTTCCCATCAAATGATTTATTTAAATCGATTTCTAAAAAATAGAGGGCAATGGAATTTTTAACTATGTGACACAGAACTTTCTTCAGCCTTTGTCCCGTTCACAAGCGGTTTCGTCATTTCATTTTATCAAATGCCTGATCAGGATGTAATCGCGAGGCCTTTAAATCCCCATCCAGCGTATCAAACCACCGTTGTTTCGGCCGGCTTTTTGGTTGCTTACCGTTGACTTCGATGTTCAGACCAATATTGGTAAATGAATTCTCGTTAGCGTGAATTACGTGACCACATCATCGAAATCGCATCACTCGCAGTTTTTCCGCGATCAGTGCAAACCCATATCGATCGCAGATATTCTCATTTCAGACGTGATCAAAACGTGTCACGCTACCAGTGCAATGCAACATCTTCGTCTCCATTACCGCAAGACACCGTTCATTGTCTTTTATAGTCGGCCAACACTCAGAACTATAGAGAGCGGCAGACGGACGACGCTGCCGTAAATTTTAGATTTGAGACGTGCGCTGATACGTGGATCACAAAAAAAACCAGTTGTGGAATGCCACTTCATCCAGGTTGCGTTAATGCGTGAAACAATTTCATTACGTAGTTCTCCATTGGCTGATAGCATTGACTCGAGATATTTAAATCACTGAGTTCTGGCAATGGCGGGTCAATGTTATCAGTCAATGGAAAACTGCGTTATGCTCCTCACATAGGGAAACACAAAACCTTTTATACCTGAAGCACCAAGCTTTCGGTTTCCCGACTTATTTTCTTTTTTTTTGGAAATAAAAATTGAGAAATGAATTTAGCAAGGTATATAGAAACTTGAAATTTTGTAGCTGCAAATTATGAAAATGCTTTTCTAGGAGCTCCAATAGATGTTTGCCGTTCACTAGCCAGAAATATTATCTCTAGAAATCCCCCGGCAAGGTACTCCAATCGCTACACCACATGGATGCAGAACGGAATTAGACAAAGGGATTGTTTCGCAACAGACATACTATTATATATTCCAGTCATGAAACAGAAAAGCTTTCTTCCGAAGAATTGAAACGAAATAATAACTACTCAACATTCACCAACATATTAAGCCAAATTTCCACATTCCTCAAACCCTTCATAACTCTGAACCAAATAAACGCAATTCAAAAGTCATTAAACTCCCAACTATTCCCACAGACATTGTTCCGCCACATTATCCATTCATGAGATATGCAATCCCGCCAAGATTACATTCAAATTATGAACCATTGCATAAAGATTTATGACCTCGAATTTGGGCAATATATCGTTTAACAACATCTATTGGAGCTCTGTAACCTGCTCCTCCCTCGATCGATCTCAATTATGTTATAGCTGAACCACTTTTGACTACAGCTCAATATCAATTGAATGGAATACCTGTCACATGCAATCCGGTATAATTACTATGGATCACTCTTTGGGAGTTGCAATGGACGCCAAAAAAAAACTTAAATCCATGCCAAAATTTCCTAATTTCAAATATAAATATCATAATTATTTCGTCTGCAAATGGATATAAAACGGGGTTTGTAAACGGTATTTAAATATAAGTAAAAAATTCAAAATGCCAGGCGAATTGCTATAATTTTACTTTCAATTGTGACTCTTCTCCCGGGGGCTATTGATTTCAATGTCATAGTCATTTTTCAAGTCGCAATTTTTAGTGTTTAGCATACACAGGCTGCATATTTATTTTTTTTTTCGATATTCATGCAAATATCCCCGTGCTCACTCTTTTTTAAAGCATATCAATACCAGCTACACACCATTAACACCCAAAAGCCTGCTAACCGCAAAAGCTAACAAGAAACTCGATCAGTTCAGTGGGTGATTACCAAACGGCGGCCTTGAAACAGTGAACTACCTTCATGACCATCGGACTACCACGCCATACCCCAACCCCACAAAAGCACTGAAACCCAAACAAACGGTCAGTGTCTTAACACCTGATATCTGGTTTGAAAAGATCTTTTGATATCTTTAGGCTAACATTTCCTCACTGCATAGTTAATAACAATAGATTGAGCTAATCTCGTCTGTGTCTCCGGCAACTTACCTGATGTTGTCTGTGTTTTGTATGAGAAAATCACCACGAAAAACGATGTTGCATATTTGGCAGCGTTCACGAGATGCGGGAAAGCCTCACGTGTATCGCGAAATCGACGAATACATTGGGCGAAACGAAACCAAGCTGGAAGCATGGCCACTATAGGACGTGATATCGAAAGATTTTTTATGCAAACTTGACCGTCTGTGAAGAAAAAAGAAAAGATATTTAGATAATGCAACAGATAACCTTGACTACAAATGGATAGATTTCAAATAATGACAAAAGCTATGCAGTGTGGCTGTGAATTTTTTTGGTTATTTCCAAAGGCATGAATATTTGATTACACCAACTTTGTGGGAGCACCAGTTTGGTAGAATAGGAGGTAATGAATTCAAACTACCTTTGCTGTGAATTAGGAAAACAATGATAAACTACTTCCTACACCTGAATAATTAAAAAATGCTATATGGGTCAAGGTTGGATGGAATTCGAAACATGGCTGTCAAAATAACTGACCCAATTAGTACTATTGACACTTTTATTCTTTTTATGGTGGAGCCTGTGCTTCCCTCCAGAAGTTAGTTTTACTACCGAAACCCCGGAAACAACCTGGCGTGTTCTCTTCATATTGCGCAGTCTATCTCTTAGGCCACGCGGGATAAATATGAGAGCAGATAACCTGCACCAAAGTGCTCCCCTTTACTGAGGAAGCCGACTGTGTCTCAGCGATGCAACTAAAAGTTTTAGTAGAAAATGCAGCAGCCTCCGATAAATGCAGCGCAGCAATGACGCTGAAAATGAGAAATCCTCTTAAGTCTATAAGTGTTAGGTTAAAACCGCTTTAGGTAAATTGTGTCTTTAGCTTCGGAGAGACTCCTTTGACATAACACAGATGAAGGTCAAAGAAGGATATTGTTACTGCACCAATTTCACAAGGTTCCACATTAGGACCTCTACAATTAAACATACGCTCTAAAGGCGGCTCCGTTGGTTGATTTTGCAGACGAGTAGGTGGTTTTTTTTTTTGGGAGTAGGGTAAGTGAATGCATTTACGCACAGAGTGTTGGATTCCCGCAACAATACATTGTCGGACTACAAACTAAATACTTCCCTGCCATCAGAGAACTAGCCTAGAACCGCTTGACACATGACTCCGAGCTAGCCCTCCTGCTTTCCTCGCTTTGGGGGCCTCCAAGTCAGGGAATCCCTTTCACTAACGGGAAGAGAGTGGAGGAAGGGAGTTGATTGTTCAGGAAACCCCTTACTATCCGTCCATCTGCCGGTCGATTTCAATCTACATCTTTCAACAAAACTCCAGCTGCAGCGCTCTTCAACATCTCTCAGACAATGTTGTCTGGAGGGAGCTCCTTTCATCATCATCATCAATGGCGCAATAACCGGTATTCGATCTACGCCTGCCTTAATAAGGAACTCCAGACATCCCGGTTTTCTGGCAAGGGTCCACCAATTCGATATCCCTAAAAGCTGCCTGGCGTCCTGGCCTACGCCTCCTACATCTTCTTTTTCCACCATTGATATTACCCTTATAGCCTTTTTGGGCTGGATCATCCTTATCCATACGAATTAAGCGACCCGGCCACCGTAACCTATTGAACCGGATTTTATCCACAACCGGACGGTCATCGCTCATAGATTTCGTCGTTATGTAGGCAAAGGAATCGTCCATCCTCATGCAGGGGACCAAAAATTCTTCGGAGGATTCTTCTCTCGAAAGCGGCCAAGAGTTCGTAATTTTTTTTGCTAAAAACCCAAGTCTCCGAGTAATACATGAGGAGTGGCAAGATCATTGTTTTGTACAATAAGAGTTTAAACCCTATGGTGAGAAGTTTCGAGCGAAACAAGCTGAAATAGGCCCTGTTGACAGCCAGCAACCGTGCGCGGATTTCATCGTCGTAGCCGTTATCGATTTTCGACCCTAGATAGAAGAAATTATCAACGATCTCAAAGTTGTAGTCAGTTTTTCCATCGCTTGCCGTAGAGAGAAAATCTGATCTATTGCTGATTTGCTTCGAGTGAAGCCTCTTCGGTATGTGCCAATGATGTTCAAGGCATATGGGGCTATCCAACCTGGCAAAATAGCGGAGAATATCTTATAGATGGTACTCAGCAACGTGATACCTCTATAATTGCTGCACTGCGTGATATCTCCCTTTTTATGTATCTCTGTCTGTTTCATCTTTTACAAGAGAAAAAGGTGTGTTGAGCATTGACCGCCACTCCATTGCAAAACACACAATCAGAAGATCGCGCCTTCCCAATCTTGTGCAGGTAAGACTGAAAACCTCCATGCCCGCTTAGAAGTTGGGTAAGGAAGTAATCAATCTCACGGTACGTTCGGTCCAACCATTGGTCTAAATTGTCGATGAGCCGCGCAGTGCATCTGCCTCTTGGCCCATTTGGCCAAGAAAGTTGCCACTCGGTAAGGGTGCGTTGACGTTGTTTACAGGCAACCACCTGTCTTAATTTTTCGCCCTTACGACGGTAGATATTTTTACGCTCCTTGGCAAGGAGGACAAAGAGGATCACTCCCGCGATCACCATCACGGCTGGTTCTGAGACAGTGAGATAAGCAGACGCCACTCGCAAAGCTCCCCGTCTTTGCAATTGAGCAAGGTGATGCTCCTCCTTGGCAAGCGCATCATCCCATACCTCCGCGCCATAGAGCAGCATCGACTGCGTTTGTCATTATCCGACTCAGGGCCGCAATTCCAGCTACAGCCCTGTCCGCTGCTGCTTTAATTTGCTCGAAGAAGCTCATGTTCGAATCGAGCATTAAACCAAGGTATTTAACCGCTGGTTTTGACTCTATAGTCAACTCGCCGATCGATAAGGACGCAGGGTTGGGGTTCCCCTTCTGATCAAGATGGCTACTTCCGCTTTTTCCAGCACAAGGCTGAAACCGTGAGCAATCATCCATACGCTTACCCGTCGCATCAATTTGCCAAATTTGCTTTGCGCCTGTTCAACAGTGCGTCCGGCAACAAGTGCCGCAACGTCGCCTGCATAACCGACCAAGCGCGACTCTTCGGGCATTTCGAGTCTCAGCAGACTATCAGAGGATTTCCATCCTAATTTAGCGCTCTAGCGTCTCATAGAGCAGGAAGTGGTTTTTCAGATAATCCCCCAATATCCGCAAGAGATAGCTTGGCACGTGGAATGAGTTTTATAATGTGCCTAGCATATCTGTCCATCTTACGAAATTGAAGGCATTTCTGGCATCAAGAGTTATGAGGAGCTTTATCCGTCTAGATCGGCAGCTGTGTGCCTCGACTCAATGAACCGCATCCACGACTTCCATAATACCATTCACTGTTGATCTCACTGTCTTGAACCCGAAATGCCTTGGGGATAAGTCCCCGGCAGCGCGGATCGCTTTAGCGAGTCTATTCCTGATGAGCTTCTCGAGCACTTTTCCGGCAGTGCAAACAAGCGTTACACGCCCCAAGCAGCAAATCTGACCTTTGGCGGAACACCAGTTTGTCAACTTCCGCCGGGATACCATCCGGACCTGGCGTCTTCTTGTTTTTCATAGTGAGAACCGCTTCTGTGGGCTCTCTCATTATGAAAAGGGGGCAATCTTCGACGCTTTCCGCGCTATTGACATCAACTCGTACAGGATGTCTGAGGAATAATGCCCGTACAATGCAGTCCATCTGATCGGTCTTTAGTATATTTAGCCTTCGCAGAGCCCCGATTTTCCGTGTAACAAGCTTATAACCAAGCCCGACGGGTCCTCATTCACCTCGTTGACCAAGTTCTGCCCGCCGCGACCTTTGTTTTAATTTATCCTGTTGCGAGCTCTCCATTTTGTTGATCCTCCTCGTTGACGTGTAAGCGTTGTTTCAAACGGTGGAGCTTATGTGACTTCCTCCGAAGGTCGGCAATTTCTACCATCCACCAGTCCAAGAAGGCTTGTTACGTTGAGGCATGGAAGCCTGTCGTTATCAGGTTCATCACTGAATTTACGCGTCAAACCACTTCGAACGTGATGTACTGGTGACCACTTGGCGAGAAGTCCACCAGGAAGACAGCTCTGATCCATTTTCTTCGGGTTTCATCACATAACGGATTTCACTAAGGACTTCTGCAAATACCTTGCCTTCCGTAGGCTTAATGAGCAGAGTCGACGTTCTAGTCCTTCTTCGTTTCCCCGTCTTTTCTGCTATTGGCTTTTGGTTTGCAGCCTCCTTGTCTTTCGACAGAGGGGTCTCTGGAGGCGTAGTTAGTTGTTTCCTTTTATCCTTCTTCACATTCTTTTTTTGAGCCCTGGAAACTATTATCATCATCATCATCATCAACGGCGCAACAACCGGTATCCGGTCTAGGCCTGCCTTAATAAGGAACTCCAGACATCCCGGTTTTGCGCCGAGGTCCACCAATTCGATATCCCTAAAAGCTGTCTGGCGTCCTGGCCCACGCCATCGCTCCATCTTAGGCAGGGTCTGCCTCGTCTTCTTTTCCTACCATAGATATTGCCCTTATAGACTTTCCGGGTGGGATCATCTTCATCCATACGGATTAAGTGACCCGCCCACCGTAACCTATTGAGCCGGATTTTATCCACAACCGGACGGTCATGGTATCGCTCATAGATTTCGTCATTGTGTAGGCTACGGAACCGTCCATCCTCATGTAGGGGGCCAAAAATTCTTCGGAGGATTCTTCTCTCGAACGCGGCCAAGAGTTCGCAATTTTTCTTGCTAAGAACCCAAGTTTCCGAGGAATACATGAGGACTGGCAAGATCATAGTCTTGTACAGTAAGAGCTTTGACCCTATGGTGAGACGTTTCGAACGGAACAGTCTTTGTAAGCTGAAGTAGGCTCTGTCGGCTGACAACAACCGTGCGCGGATTTCATCATCGTAGTTGTTATCGGTTGTGATTTTCGACCCTAGATAGGAGAAATTGTCAACGGTCTCAAAGTTGTATTCTCCTATCCTTATTCTTGTTCGTGCTTGTGTTTGACCAATGCGGTTTGATGTTGTTGGTTGATTCGTCTTCGGTGCTGACGTTGCCACCATGTATTTTGTCTTGCCTTCATTGATGTGCAGCCCAAGATCTCGCGCCGCCTGCTCGATCTGGATGAAGGCAGTTTGAACGTCTCGGGTGGTTCTTCCCATGATGTCGATATCGTCAGCATAGGCCAGTAGTTGGGTGGACTTGAAGAGGATCGTACCTCTTGCATTCACCTCAGCATCACGGATCACCTTCTCGAGGGCCAGGTTAAAGAGGACGCATGATAGCGCATCCCCTTGTCGTAGACCGTTGTTGATGTCGAATGGTCTTGAGAGTGATCCTGCTGCTTTTATCTGGCCTCGCACATTGGTCAGGGTCAGCCTAGTCAGTCTTATTAATTTCGTCGGGATACCGAATTCTCTCATGGCCGTGTACAGTTTTACCCTGGCTATGCTATCATAGGCGGCTTTAAAGTCGATGAATAGATGGTGCAACTGTTGTCCATATTCCAACAGTTTTTCCATCGCCTGCCGCAGAGAGAAAATCTGATCTGTTGCTGATTTGCCTGGAGTGAAGCCTCTTTGGTATGGGCCAATGATGTTCTGGGCGTATGGGGCTATCCGGCCTAGCAAGATAGTGGAGAATATCTTATAGATGGTACTCAGCAACGTGATACCTCTATAATTGCTGCACTGTGTGATATCTCCCTTTTTATGTATGAGACAAATTATGCCTCGCTGCCAATCGTCAGGCATTGATTCGCTGTCCCACACCTTGAGCACAAGTTGATGAACCACTTGGTGTAACTGGTCGCCTCCATATTTAACCAATTCGGCTGTAATTCCATCGGCTCCTGGCGACTTATGATTTTTTAGCCGATGAATTGCACGGACTGTTTCTCCTAAACTTGGTGGTGGCAGTATTTGTCCGTCGTCTTCAGTTGGCGGGACCTCCAACTCGCCGATGTTCTGGTTGTTCAGTAGCTCATCAAAGTACTCAACCCATCGCTCTAATATGCCCATTCTGTCGGAAATCAGATTTCCCTCTTTGTCTCGGCAGGATGAGCATCGAGGTGTATAAGGCTTCATCCTGCTGACTTGTTGGTAAAACTTCCGCGCCTGGTGCGGTTGCTCCCTGTACTTTTCTAGTTCACAGACTTCTCCCTCAGGGACGTCGTCCACTTTTCTCCTTTTCCCCAGCTTGCTTTACAGTGGGCTGTCTGCAGTCCTTTTGGCGCAGGCAGCATTCTCAACGGGGAGTGGAGCTGTTTATGCTTTCCAATCGTCTTCGGCTGCTCTCCACGTTCACCTGTTGAAGGAGATGCGATCCAATAGGTTCTCCAGTTCCATCAGCCCGTTTTTGGCGCCTTTGCTGACGTTCCTCTGGAGGAACGTTGCCGACCACATACGCTTCATGTGGGATTGTAACTGCTCGTCCATATGGCCTTTTTCCGGCTGCTGTACAGGTGCTTATATTAATCGACAATGTCTACCTCTGAATTGCTAGTTGTATATCACAAAGAATCGTATCCTTTTGGAAAGCCTCCGGGGTCCAACCGGGCAACCCATTTGACATCTCAAGAAAAGGAGGAACCCAGGCAAACGCAAAGTATAATTTCACTAGCTTCTCAGCGATGTGTTCCTACAACTCAACTGGAATCGTGTGAGTTTGCAAGCTTACAGAAAGTATCGAGCACTTGGCCGCTGATTAAGGACGTTATTAGTTTTCAAAGGAGACAATAAACTAAAGCAACGACAGTTTTATCGCACGATGAGATTTTTAAAGTCATTTCTTCGTTTCTCGTGGGTATAACCTAGTGCGGGTTTCCAAGTTTCTTAGAAATCCCCAGGGTTTGCAGATTGTTTTTCACAATGGTCTGGACCATGACTGGGTCCTCATTGAAGTCACCACCACAAGGAAGTACCTTGAAGTTATGAATGTGAGCAACCATAAGTGGACAAATCCATATAAACGGAACGCTACCTCCGATACGCTTGGTGATGTTAGTTTTCCTCCTTGCTAGAGCTGAATGCAATGGACAATATTTGAATCAGTCTAGTAGGCAATCTAGTGTGGTTCATTATTTAGCTGTAATAGGAGGGAGCGAAAGACACCGCACTGCATAGCACCAATTTGGTATACGTATATTTTAAGGGGCTTCCTTAGACTTTGTTGCTACAAGGATTAAATGGTGCAAAGTATCGTTAGAGAACACAGCGAATATGACGAATATGAAATTTAGGTGATGAATGGAGATGCCCATCCTTTCAGCAAATTCGTGCGCTTCGTGACCCTCTCTAAAAGTGGAGCCAAGGCTATTTTAAAGAGGAGTGAAGACAGGACGTCTTTCTTTTTGAGGTTTACTGGGTCGTAGGAGCATCATCCAACTGAGGGCAAAAATCAAAAGGGTTTAAAACCCCCTTTTACCAATTCTGTGTTTAGGCTCTCTATGAACTCTTGAGGGGCGAAAGCATTGTCTAAAGAACCATGGCCAGAAAACCTTCGGTGTAGCATCTGTTTAGAATCAACTAGAACACTGCGCCTCCAACCAATGAGCCTCGTCGAGCCTCGGGATTCGCTGCTTAGATGTTTTTAGGATCCACTGAATACGACGCAAATGTATGAGGGCTGATTATTCTTTAATACTTCCATGCTCTCGGGGAGATAAGAAACAGACGATGGATGTTTGACGTGAGTTTTAGGAACCTTATGAATATACTGCAGTGATTTATATTTATCCATAAAAGTACGCTAACTACAGCATCAAATTCAAGCTGTTTTTCAGGGTATTCCAATATAGCGCAAGCCGAAGAAAAATGTATAAGCCATTGTACCTATTGTAGAATAGTCTTCTGTGAGACTTGCTGGGAATCCCAAGAATGGGCAATTGCTTAGCAGAGGGAGTAATCTACATCTGTGGACTATTCCCCCCTTCACTTGGGTAGTAACTGTGTCACATAGAATGAATCGACCTCATGAAGGGTTTAGGGGCACAGGGGCATACGTCAGGGTTGGATGACCATGTACGGTTGTGAATAACGGCTGCGTTAACTTCAATGGTGAGAATGCAGGCGATGAAAGGAGTGGATGAGCTGCCTCCACCTGCTGAGGATAGATAAGGGCCAGCCGTCGATTTTTATTCGAGATAATAGACCAGACTGTTTGCTCAAAACAATGACTGAAAACGATAAAGTAAAATCAAATTTGTATCGAGAAAGTAAAGTAATGGTTACTCTTTTTTGGCTGGTCGACGAGCCCCGTGAGATCTCTGTTTATGAGTATTCTACTGGAGGCTAGAGCATGGACCAGTTCGTTGGCATGATTTTCCGGGTTCGAGTAACGAGGTCACCTCAAATCTCCTCTAACAATCAAAACAGATGAAGTTATTATTCAGAGAGTAAACACTGAAGCAATTCATATAAAAGTCCCGCGAAACTGTGATGAGCGCCACTATCCTCTTCAAGTTCCAACCACTTTCCATCCAAACGAAGGGCTCAAGTATCAGAATGTGCCACAAGTAGAGGTTGGAAAGTTGGAATAGTCCAACTATGGTGATTCCGGGAAAATAATTCAAACAGTAGAGCATACACTGGGTAGCATGGCTAGAAGAACTGGCCAATTAAAAGACAAAAATTATAGGTCTTTACGACTCGAGATAAGGAGATAAAAATCACTTTAGAGCCTCTTAAGTATAGCAAAGGTTTAAGCCTTCGAGTGTTCGATTCTAAACCAAACTTCGGTTAAGAAGAGACGATTAAAACAAGTTTCTTCTTGAGTAGTACGGGGTCTAGACCTACACTAATAAGGCACTCCAAAATCCCAATTTTATGTCTAGGTCTACCAATTCGATATCTAAGACAATTGTCGGAGTCCTGGTTCACTCCTTCTCTGCATCTGAGGCAGTTTCTGTAGTATGTTTTTTCTACCTAACCAATTAATAAAAAAAAACAGAGAACTCAGTGCTCAGTGCTCAGTACTCAGTACACCTCCAATGGAGGTATGGAAGTATGCCATCAGCCCGATGGCGTTAAGAAACATAAATATAATCTTTGATAATTACTTGAATCTAATACTAACTCACCTGAAACTCTCTCCCAGCTTGGATTTATTGTGAAGAAACACAAAAAGTGTTGTATATCCAAAAAAGCAGGAACAATGCTATTCAGTTGATCAGCCATCCAGAAATCGGCGAAGGTCACATAAAAGAATGGAGCCAAAAACACCCGTCCAATAACTTTAATTGCCCAAAATCGAGCTTCATGCGAGAATGTTTTAGTCGGGTTAAACAAAAACAATGTCATTAGCATGTACAGCATTATTGGCCCGGAATATGTAGGAATACTCAACGCATCACTAAATATAAAACAGAGAACACATATAGCCCAAATCACTCCGAAAATCGCGGCAAATTCCATAATATGTTGCTCCGAAAGATGATTTCTAGGATCCAACTCGAAGATCAGTACGTGATTTACTCCCGAAGACCGCCAACCATAAACGTTGACACCCCACAGAAACAGAAACTCGATGATCAAGAGCGGTCCTCGGAATAGTCGCGAAGCAATTCTCCAATCATCATCAATTCCATGGAATATCGCGGACAAAATAACCGCAACTAGTAAAATCACAAATGCTCCAGAAAACAGTCCAACCTTGAACGTTGTCCAAGGACTCTGTTGCTCGCCTAACGGGGGGACTCTCAGTCTTTTCATCGCCTTCTGCCTGTCGCCTCGTTCAATGTCCTGCGTGAATCGAGCTTCAGTTTCTTGAATCAACCGGTCAATGTCCTTATTCGTGTGAAAATGGGAAGTCTCGACATGATCACATCTCCACTTGGCTCCGTAATCCACGGATAACAATTTGTCATGCTTCTTCAGTATCTTGCGAAACCCAGTGAAATTCAAATTCTGATAATTCTGCAACAAAATCAAGCCCAAATAAAATTCACTGAAGGCTAGTCGAAGATCTTGGATTTTCCGGGCTGGGACATTTTTCTTCCGTAAAGGATTTTTTGTGCGCCAAGCTTTTTGCTTATTAACCATTCCAACCTCAAGGGCCTCAGTGAGTTCACTTCGTAAATTTCCAAATTTTCTTGTAGCCTCTGCAAGCTTTTCGGAGTAGAAAGTATTGATTTTGGCAAGCTCTTTGTCGCAGTAATGGAAGAACTCTTCGTCAAATTTGGCGAAATATCTGCTGACGACCTCAGGATCAGCCAGTTCCGATGATGGCGCTTGCTCTACGGCGGCATAAAGCATGGCTTTCATTTCCTAGTGATAAGAAAGTGAAAATTTTGGTTTTAATATATGATAATTTGAAAATTATTCACGATTATTTATTACATTTTAAATATCAGGCAAGAGTTAAATTTGAAATTACATATCTGGAACCATTTGAGATAATTCTAAAACCAAAGTCTGCACTTATGCGATTTCGAATGGGCAAAAGACGTATTTAAATTCCCTCAAATTATCCATTTTATCTATTTGATGAAAGCACAGCGATACGACATTCTTGTGGGGCCGAAAACCAGTAGTTGCCCTGCTGAAACCACCCACATAGAATAGAATTCTATATTTTGATCCAGAACCCAAAACCAAATATCTGAATTGTAACACGAGAATATTATCCACAAATGAAAATTCGACACACCAACGTAGAGCGACTTAATTAAAATCCTTTGTTGCAATGTGCAAAGCTCTCCACCCCCGCCACATACCTAAACAAGGAATGCATAAAATTATAAATTCACAGAATTCAATTCTAAAGTGCATTTATTTGAACCATAATCACGATATCCTGGCTGGATACAATGGCTACTATCACGTCCCAGCTCGTCATCCCTACAGAGTGGAATCATTAAGAACAGGACCCGCAAGAGATCTCAATAGTGATCCCAGTCGCATCTTCATCACGTTTTCCAACATAATTTTTCTAACCGGGTCATGACTTTTAATTAACCTTAATTGAGTTCGCTATCGAATGGGGCAAGTCCACAAAGTCCTGGATACAGTCTTGTTGCTATCCTGTTCGATAGACATTACGCAATACGTCCGTGAAGTATCTTGTCTTTCTCCGCTACTTTGCTATTCTCATTTTAATTGTTTCTCACTGTATTGCTGAGGGATTGAACACGAACAGGACTATGCTCGCAGAAAATAAAAATTATTCAGAATTGAGGATGTTGTTTTAAGCAAGTTTAGCAGGATGTTCCCAAAAGAGCGGCGGTTTGGTGGAAAGTAAGCAGAGGCACAACAACAAAGTACAGCTTTCTGTGTATCCTTTTAGGCAGCTAAATGAGTCGGAGTGAAATAACTTCGACATTGTGATTGAATTATCCAGAACAGTTTTCCTCAATGTTTACTGTTTGCTTAAATGAATTTTTCGTGTTTTCAAAGTATGTATTGTATTTGCAAAAGAAATGAAACACGAGGAACTCTGTAGCGACTCACCACCGTCTCCCCTGAGGCTAGAAAGTAAGGTTGTAACAATTCCTCTTCTCTGTAAGAAGAGTGTATCAAGGGAAAGTTTACTCTACAGCCGACGTGTCTGGCTTCCCGTAACTACCTAACAAATGACGACGAATAAGAGGGTCAGAAACCACACAGAACAGAACAGAAGTGGGAAACGTGGCAGGTGGCCGTAATGTGTCATGAGAACTATCATAATACTTCTTTTCGTGTGAACGGCACCCGGAAGAAAAAGACCTTCCGGTTGCAGAAACACCCTCCAGAAAGAAATTGATTTTTACCATCCTAGCTTCAGTGCTCTGTGCCTAGAATAAACCTACCCAATGAGTGGAGTTACCGAATCTCCCATCAGGTGCGTCCTTTTGTGCGGATTAGGAAACGCTCGGAGGATACGTACGAAGGCACGCATGGAAAGAAAAACTGCGCGCAGAGGCAGGTGGAGTCAACAGTGCTGGAAAGGTGGGAGCGAATGCCCAAACACCCAATCGTGATGTGGCAAGGTTTAAAAATTCACTCAAAACCTTCCTCGCTTGTCGTAAAAAGCGACTAAAAAGGGTAGAAATTTGTTGGGTCACAACCTGCAAATTTTGAAACTTTGTTGCTACCGAAACGTCAACAACGTCTCAGATAGGGGCTAACCTCACGGCAACAACCTGTGGCTATCGAAAACGAACTATGACTGGTAGCTGCAGTGTGCGCGCGCTCCTCGACAACGGTAGCGAGGGTCCTTAGAATGTTCGCTTTCTCCAACTTAAGCAGGAGTTCCAGCAATGCCCAGGGCCTAAGTGAAGTAAGATGATGGGACTCTGGAGAGTACTCCTCTTCCTCTTGCCACACTAATGGTAAAGTGCTTTTATACTCCGCAAAGCCTAGTGGTAGCAGACGCAAATCCGGTGTCAGGTTGCCTCTCACGGCCACCGCACTCTCTTGACCTGCGAGCCGGTTTCTGGCAGACTTCTAACTGCAAGATTTCGGTCCATGATAAGGAGCATCACAATTGTATAACGCTACGCACCAACGAAGACTTCCGATGTAGTGGAGAAGGATGCTTTCTATGAGCAACTAAACGCGGTTCAGAGGAAGCTTCCTAAAGGTGACATTCTGGTCATGGTGGGTGATCTCAATGCCAAGGTGGGATCTGGCAACACCTTGATCGGGCATGTGATGGGGCAACACGATCTTGGCGACCGTAACCGTAATGGTGGGAGGTCCGTGGTTTTCTGAAACTCATCATTGGTGGCACATCGTTCGAGCACAGCGCCTGCCATAAGGTCATTTGAGTTTCAAATGACCGACGCCGTACGAACAATCAGATCGACCATTTCGCGATCAATAGTAGATTTAGAAGTTGGCTTTTGGATGCACATAACAAGAGATGCGCTAACATCGGCCTCGAAAGGGATCACCATCTGATTATCGCTCACGTTCGCTTGCGTGTTGCGTCCGCTAATTCCCCCAGGGTTGAGTAGGGGGGAGCTACGACCCCCTAAGTTCAACATCGCCCCTTTGTACGACTCAGCTGTCGGTCGAGAGTGGGAGAGCTATCTTGTTGATTGAACGACACATATACTGGATGGCTGGGCTGAGAATATCGATGAATATTGTGCCGTCATCAAAAGGGTTCTTTTCTCGGATGCTACACAGATGACTGGCTAATTGCGAAATCGTGGAAGCGAATCAATGAATGGAAGGGTCAGAGTGAAATTATGCGGTGTTTCCAACGATTAATTAATTGAAATAATAAAACTTGTTGTTTCTTTTTCGTTGGTGTGGGTATTTATTCTTGCAAATACCGATATTTCGGGGTGCAAACAAGTTGCACTGATGAAGGGAACAAGTGGTTCCCGAAATATCGGTATTTGCAAGAATAAATACCCACACCAACGAAAAAGAAACAACAAGTTTTATTATTTCAATGAATGGAAGGGGTTGAAGGCTCTATTGGTCGAGTAATGGCGTGCGTGACGCGCTCAAGCTCGGATACCGCGGTAAATCCCAAGAAGTTACGAAGTACGCCATAACAGAAAATAATTTGCTATTGCGCTGGTCAGGGAAGCGAACAACGCGACAGATCGCGATGATTTCAGAACTGTGAACCGCATCACGGAAGAGCTTGCATCTTTCGATGGACATGTGAAAGACGTCAATTGTCGGCTTCTCATCCACGATGATGAAAGACTAAAGATGTGGAAAGAACACTTCACCATGGTCCTTAACCGTATTATATCCGGTGTGGTTCCTCCTCTTGTGGATGAAATGGCTAGGCATCGTAACATGCCGGTACGTACTGCTAATCCAAGCAGAACAGAAATCATTTCGGTCATCAATGCATTCAAACAGAGTAAAGGGCTTGACGGTATCCCCGCGGAGTTATTTATCGCTGAACCTGCATTTACTGCAGATTTTCTGCTTCCACTCGTACGCAAATCTTGATCATCTGAGACCTTTCCCAGAGAGTGGAAGAAAGGGATGATCGTTAACATTCCAAAAAAGAATATACCATTTGAGTATGACAATTGGAAGGGTATTTGCGTCCCCCTGCCTTTGCAAGGATAATAGCTAAAATAATCCTGGAATGCATCCATAAACATCTCGATAGTTTGATCGACAGAAAGCACGCTGGTTTCTGCTCCGGACCCTCCTGCATTGACCAAATCAACAACCTACGGATCATTTTGAACCAGCGCGCGGAATTTAGATCTGCGCTCCATCGGCTCTTCCTCGATTTCGAGAAAGCTTTCGATAACGTGAACAGGCAGTGCTTCTGCTTGACGCAAGAGGCGCATTCCGAAGAAACTATTAGCTATTATCAGATGGCGACAGTACCGAGGCAAATTGTCGAAGGTTTTTGAGGTTCACAGCGGAGTCCGCCAGGATTAATCCTATCACCGATATTAGCTCTTCTTATTATCGGTGAAGTTCTCTTTGCTGCCCTGTCCAGACTATTAGGAGGAATTTAATGGATGATAAAATCCTTCCTCAAACACCTCTCTCTCTACTCTGATTGCATCTGTTTGCTCTCTCACCGTCTCACGGGATAATGAACCTTGGCCAAATGGCTCTGGATTTGGAAAGCGAGGCAACTAGAATTTGATTGAAGGTAAACACCAACAAAACCAAGGTCCTCAGTCTGCCGGGCCATCGCACTCTCTTCATCTGCATTAATGGGCGGGGCATCGAAAGCGTCGATCAATTTGTTTAAATAGTAAGCGTGGCTTTGACGACGCGCACCAAACTAGATGTTGCCCAAACGCACGTAAAACAACAGGGGACCGAAGCGTCTCGGAAGGTCATGGAGGGAACTCCTTTCAGGGAACCGTAAGCGATAGGGCATAGGTTTCGTTGACCAAGTAGTGAAGGGCAACCATGTATGTTCAAAGTCACGCAAGAAACGCAGGTGATACTTTCTTAACATAAGGCAGGTGAAAACGCGGGGAAACGAAGTAGGGATGACATTTATGAATCCGGCGAGTGGCCCAAAAGAAAAAAGTCTCTAAACCGAAAAAGCAGAGTCGGCAAAAATTTTGGGGAAATTTGAGAAATATGAGGAAATGCTAGACCGCCTGGGATTGGACGCAAGAAACAGGTGCCCTGCAACTATTGCCTGCTATTTCAACGCGTATGCCTTGCAATAGGGAACTCAAATATCGAACACAAGGGACTAAATCCTACTTCGTACATTGGAAGTGTGCCCACTTTCCGAAGCAAAGATTAGGCTCGCTCGTCGACATTGTGCATCTAGCTTCTCCCATAAGTAATTAAGGAGGCATTATACCAAAGATAGCTGTAACCGGTTACTTAGGTTAGATAATCGAGTGTTGCCTCTGGGAGAACTGTTTGGTACGCATAAGATTCCCATCCAAGTTGAATACCTCCCCGTTTTTAGGGAGAAGGCAAAATGGAGGACGTCAACGATAACAAGAAGCAGTAATATCGGTGACCAGGTGCAACCAAGACGAACCCCGCTTTAAACTATAGCGGAAATGCGGTTATCAAGAAAATGTCTAAAAATCTTTTAGTTTAAGTCGAGGTGTGAAGCAAAAAAATCTGTTCTCCCAAAAGACACACTGTGCTAGTTGTCACCGCTTTATTGCAATCGTTTGCCTTTGTATGGCTCGGAATCGATTCCTTCCTGTTCAGCTTTCTGTAGTAAAGCCGGCGCAGATTCATCTTTCAAATGTGACTTCATCCTCAAACACTGTAAACAGAGTTCCTGCATTAGCGCATAAAGACATACATAATCGCCTAAGCCATGAGATTTGCCCGCATGGCACTTTTTAGTTCTAATAAGAATTCCCACCTCTCAGGTTGCATAAAGTTTGAATATGATAATCACTTGCAAAAAATCCAAACTCAGCTTCAGACAGTCCAAACCCATTTGAGAAAAGAGCAAGAAAAAATCATTATAGTCGGAATGGCCATGGAGCACCCAGGGGTATCAGTGCGCAGGTGGGGTAAACTTCATTCGATCAAATTGTATTTAATGACAAGCCCGGATATTTTTATCGGCAAAAGTAGTGACTCCTCTGTGAGTTGAGGGCTGAGAATTCACTCAAAATATACCACACTTGCCGTAAAAGCCGACTAAACGGGATAAAGATTTGGGGCTAATCCCCCCGCAATACCGAAATATATTTATACCACACAGTGACCATATCAAGGATGCTAGGGGGATATAGAATATAAAAAAGTCACTTACATCGGTCTCAAGCAGGGTCATTACTTGATCATTGCCTTCACTTTGGTAGTGCACCCACTCATACTCGCAACGGCACATAAAGCACTCACAACCTTAGAGTAGAGGGCAGCGAACCGGACTCTACCCAACAACAAAAATCCCACAGCATAAATAATATTTCGCCTTAACCAGAAACAAACACTAGAAATGCATTTAATAATATGCAGTATTATCAAATCTTCGTGAAAACAACAACAAAAAGGGTAAATGAATATTTTAAAATATTCGAGAATTTCCTTGTTGTTATTGAATATACTTAAGTGTATTTTAGGGTTTTGGGAAAATTAAAAAGGTGAGAGGGTTTTGAAAGTAGAATGTTATTAGAAAATCGAAATTATCATTTTAAAATTAAGGTTTCATCCTATGTGAATGTTTTGTTTGTAATATAATGTAGGGATAGGCAGTAGGAACCTGAATGGGGGTTAATGGAAGTGCTGAAAGAAACTAAATAGGACGAGGAAAATCTCGTCATAGGGCAAAGTGAACTGAAAAAAATGCATATTCAAAGTTACACATACTATATATTAAAAAAACCCAAAAAAGGTCGATTTTTAAGGTTTTCTGTGAAATAAAACCTTATTGAAATCGATTCAGCGTCTGCCTCTCTGACTGTCTGTCCGTTTATCTGTCTGCCTATTTCTCCGTCACACGCGATTTCCTCGGAAACGCCTAAACCTTTTGTCATGATCTGTGAATTCTGTTACCTATAGCAAGTGGTACTCTTTTATGTTGGGTTTATAGGAAGTGAAAAGAGGGACGAAGATGGCTACGGTTTCTTACCAGAGCAGAGGCAAATCCTCAGACGCTGCTTCACCTCTGCCCTGGAAGCAGCGTGAGCGAAGCGACTCGCAGGTGTTGTACGCTCCGAATTATAGTAAACAAGGGTACTAATTATATTCAGCATAAATCCGCCCATAGTTCGGACCGAAACTTGGACGGAATTAGACAATTTCTTCTTAGGGATTGAGGAGCCCTAAGTCCGGATGCATTTTATGTGAGAGCCAGTTGCTCTCCATTTGGTCCTGTCCGACATTAAATGAATGCGGACTTAGGACCCCTCAATTATAGGAAGCTTCCCATACATACGAAAAAGGGCTGAAATTTCTTTTTACAAAATATAGTAATGGGCGCTACCAAAACTGATCTTATTTCTGATATTGGGTAAAATATAGGGAGTGAGTGCTGAAAGGGTGTGCCCCGAAAAGTGAAGCAGGGCTCGTTAGCGGAACTTATCCAACCGACAAATCACAATTGTGCATGTGTATGAAAATGATATAGGGAATAATTCAGGAAAAATTGAGGGAACTCCAACTATATATTACTAAGAAAGTCATAGAAGGTCAAAGTTTTCTATTTCATGTGAATTCATTGGAAATTAAAGCTCTGTTCGTACTTACCCCCACATAACGTGTCAGGCACAAAGATTTATAGAAATAATAAAACTTGTTGTTTCTTTTTCGTTGGTGTGGGTGTTTATTCTTGCAAATACCGATATTTCGGAACCACTTGTTCCCTTCATCAGTGCAAACAAGTTGTTTGCACTGATGAAGGGAACAAAAGAAACAACAAGTTTTATTATTTCAATTAATTAATCGTTGGAAACACCGCATAATTTCACTCTGAAAGATTTATATACCAGCAGGGATCGCGTTACGTATGTCGGATTGAAATGGTAACTTGAACTGTCCAAGTTTTTGTTTGGCTTAAATAAATGATAACGCCGAATCCGTATACGGCTCAACTTGATCTTCACAATCACCTGAAGAACGTTATCATGGATACGGCCACAAACATACTTGGCCCCAGCCGCAAAAGGAGTCGGAACGGCTGGTTTGACGATGAATGTAAGCTAGCAACGGAACGGAAGAATGCCGCATACCGAGTAATGTTGCATTCTCAAAGAACGCGGGCACACGCAGAGACTTATCACGAACTCCGTCGAGCGGAGAAGCGACTTCACAGACGGAAAAAGGAAGCCTGGGAGAACCAACAAGTCTGTGAACTAGAAAAGTACAGGGAGCAACCGCACCAGGCGCGGAAGTTTTACCAACAAGTCAGCAGGATGAAACCTTATACACCTCGATGCTCATCCTGCCGAGACAAAGAGGGAAATCTGATTTCCGACAGAATGCGCATATTAGAGCGATGGGTTGAGTACTTTGATGAGCTACTGAGCAACCAGAACGTCGGCGAGTTGGAGGTCCCGCCAACTGAAGACGACGGACAAATACTGCCACCACCAAGTTTAGGAGAAACAGTCCGTGCAATTCATCGGCTAAAAAATCATAAGTCGCCAGGAGCCGATGGAATTACAGCCGAATTGGTTAAATATGGAGGCGACCAGTTACACCAAGTGGTTCATCAACTTGTGCTCAAGGTATAGGACAGCGAATCAATGCCTGACGATTGGCAACGAGGCATTATCTGTCTCATACATAAAAAGGGAGATATCACACAGTGCAGCAATTATAGAGGTATCACGTTACTGAGTACCATCTATAAAATATTCTCCACTATCTTGCTAGGCCGGATAGCCCCATATACTCAGAACATCATTGGCCCATACCAAAAAGGCTTCACTCCAGGCAAATCAGCAACAGATCAGATTTTTTCTCTGCGGCAAGCGATGCAAAAACTGTTGGAATATGGACAACAGTTGCACCATCTGTTCATCGACTTTAAAGCCGCCTATGATAGCATAGCCAGGGTAAAACTATACACGGCCATGAGAGAATTCGGTATCCCGACGAAATTAATAAGACTGACTCGGCTGACCCTGACCAATGTGCGAGGCCAGATAAAAGCAGCAGGATCGCTCTCAAGACCATTCGACATCAACAACGGTCTACGACAAGGGGATGCGCAATCATGCGTCCTCTTTAACCTGGCCCTCGAGAAAGTGATCTGTGATGCCGAGGTAAATGCAAGAGGTACGATCCTCTTCAAGTCCACCCAACTACTGACCTATGCTGACGATATCGACATCATGGGAAGAACCACCCGAGATGTACAAACTGGCTTCATCCAGATCGAGCAGGCGGCGCGAGATCTTGGGCTGCACATCAATGAAGACAAAACAAAATATATGGTGGAAACGTCAGCACCGAAGACGAATCAACCAACAACATCAAACCGGACTGGTCAAACACAAACACGAAGAAGAATAAGGAAAGGAGAATACAACTTTGAGACCGTTGACAATTTCTCCTCTCTAGGGTCGAAAATTACAACCGATAACAACTACGATGATGAAATCCGCGCACGGTTGTTGTCAGCCAACAGAGCCTATTTCAGCTTACAAAGACTGTTCCGTTCGAAACGTCTCACCATAGGGTCAAAGCTCTTACTGTACAAGACTATGATCTTGCCAGTCCTCATGTATTCCTCGGAAACTTGGGTTCTTAGCAAGAAAAATTGCGAACTCTTGGCCGCGTTCGAGAGAAGAATCCTCCGAAGAATTTTTGGCCCCCTACATGAGGATGGACGATTCCGTAGCCTACACAATGACGAAATCTATGAGCGATACCATGACTGTCCGGTTGTTGATAAAATCCGGCTCAATAGGTTACGGTGGACGGGTCATTTAATCCGTATGGATGAGGATGATCCCACCCGGAAGGTCTATAAGGGCAATATCTATGGTAGAAAAAGAAGACGAGGCAGACCCTGCCTAAGATGGAGCGATGGCGTGGGTCAGGACGCCAGACAGCTTTTAGGGATATCGAATTGGTTGGCGCAAAACCGGGATGTCTGAAGTTCCTTATTAAGGCAGGCCTAGACCGGATACCGGTTGTTGCGTCGTTGATGATGATGATGGGTAGGTTTGCAAGGACTTGGATCCCATCGAGTGTCAGTTTTTTGGACAAAACAAAGGGAATTTGCTTGGTTGAACAGAAGGCACTGACGCACTTGCAACCGTATGGATGGCGATGTTTGTTCCACAAAACGTTGGTGGAAGTTTGGAGTTCGCGACAACTATTAAGCGCGTGTACCTGGCATCAAATTTTTTCTGTGTACTTTTCACTTGCTTTTTACTTCTATTCACCTCTGGTAAAGTATGCAAACAGTCATGCAATCTCAGAATATGTACTATATACAAACGATCAGAGCAATGACCTGTCGAAATCATTAAAATATCAGAAATGAACGAAAAGCTGTGTAATATGCGTGAAAGAAAAATCAGGGACGACTGTTTTCTAAATAAATACCACCTGACCTCCGTTTCCATGAAACTTATTTTCAATTGTTCGGTTTGGATTGTGTTTCCTCGAATTCCAAGAATAAATCATCATCAAACTAATTTTCACTCCTTCGTGCTCTCAATATCAAAACATTAAAATGACCACAAAGATAAAATCTCTAACTCTAACCCTGTCTGTGCGAAACACGAGCTACTCACCACCAAAGTGTCTATAAACCTCCTACGATTTCCTCTAACCATTTTCACGTTTCGTGAAACTACTACGGTTCCTTCCGTGATGTTCACAACACAAATGAAGGTTTACTAGCAACATCCTGGCATTTACATCGGCACGCCACGCATCCTTCCAAAGCATTTTGCATCCACGGGGGCACTACTAATTTCGGAAACTAGTAAATTTAGAAATAAGTTTAATCCAAATGAGATAACCTGATAACCTGGGAGCTAGTTCAGTTCTACCCCTGTATGTGGGCAGCGGTTATGTAATAGTACATGCAGGCATACAATAGTACGTAGGATCCAATATTCGCCTGCGAGCTACTTAGGAACAAAGCCTTTCCAGAACAATGTAAACAGCAAATACTCGCAACATATGGATTCGGTTTTAAGCATGTACAGAAACTTTAGATAAACTCTTTTCAAGATCATTAATAACGGTTGAATGCGTTATGGGAAACCATATTTTCTGAATTTATGTTCTCTCTGTTCTGTTAAACAATATGAACAGCCATAAATTTAAAGGCAGCTCTTCTAGAGTGAATAAGCAATGAATCAAATTATGAATAAACACATGACATGTTTGATTTTGAAGGGGATAAGCTGAAATTGTACTCAACTGTACTCAACTAGAAATATATACGCACATACAAATTTATTCTAAGACTACATTTCTAGTTAGTTCAACCGTTTTGTTTTGCCTACTTTGGAATTAAAAGATTATTCTTTAATGAAGGGCCAATTCGAGCTATTTCGGGTGCCAAATGCTCCCTTCTTCAGTACATCCACCATGTATAAAATAAGTACATCATGTTTGCCCTTTGAATTAAAAAAAAACAAACTTTTACGAATAATTCCAATATATACAATTTACAATTAATTCATTGATAAAGGAAAATTTCGAAAGAGGATGAAAAAAGTTATAACCCCTCAAAATGCGTTTTTTCAGTCACCATTGTAAAGTTTGAATTTTCAAACCCCACCCCAGGCGACAAGACGTTTGTCGAATAAGCAATAGAAAATGAAACGACCCCCCTCCTCGTTAGCCCTGTTCAAGAATTGCGATTATCACCCCCTTTAAAAATTTATGGTGTCCCAAAGGGGAGGGTATTTTCATATCACTAATAAGCGCTTCGGCTAGGAAGAGGACTACCCCTTTCTCGACATTTTCTCCGGAGCTGCGGCTGCAAATTAAGCCCTACCGTCATGATATACGAATGATCCACTTTGAAGCGCCTTCATTTCTTTACGGCAGCCTTCACAATTCTCCAATGGATTTACCAGGTGTACTCCTAATTAATTTCCGGTCTTTTTGTGAATAAAACATACAATTCCAAGGGAACCGTAATAGTTATTTTATTCGAAATATTTTTCATCGCTTTCTATACATTTTTTCCACCTTCCTGGTAATTTTTGAATACCACGCCAGTAGAATTGACTGTCTTTGGAGGTGAGCCACTCAGTAAGCAATTTCCGCAAATTTTCGTACGAGTCGAAGCGCTTCTCAGAAAGTGCGTGGCCCAACGAGCCAAAGAGATGGTAATCTGATGGGGCCAGGTCTGTTGAGTAAGCCGCATGGTAAAGCACCTCCCACTTGAGAGAGACTTTCTTTTGTACCGTTGAAGCTGCATTTCACACGTCACTTTTCGGTTCTCCATTTGTCTCTCGGTCAGTTGATGCGGCATCCACTTTCCACAATTCTGAATTTTTCCCATGGCTCGCAGACGTTTCGAAACTGCTTGCTGTTGAACTGTCAACGTATCTGCAAGCTGTCGTTGCGTTTGCGTGTTGTCTTCATCCAACAATGCTTGCAATTCGGCGTCATCAAACGATTTTCGCTTGCCGGAATGTGCGGAGTCGTTCAGGTCGAAATCTCCATTTTTGAATTGTCGAAACCACGTTTCACATGTTCGAAGTGCTAATGCACGATCACCATAAACTTCCACAAGTGCACAGTGGCCCTCGGACACTTTTTTCCTTGATTGAACATGAAAAGCAATGCATGGCGCATATGCTCGAGATTCAGTACGTAAGCCGACATTTTTGACGCGCAATAAAAACTTGCTGGAGGAACTTTTTGGGGAAACGTTAACGCAGTTTAGGCACTCGCCAACAACTAAACAAAATGACAGGTGTGTAACCAACAGCGACACAACACATAGAACGCCAACTATCGAAAAAAAAACGGAAATTAATTAGGAGTACACCAAGAAATGAGATCTTTTTCTTTCTACGACATACACTTCTCTGGCTGGCTCTGGCTGGAGTTGAAAAATCAACATTTACCATGATGATAATGATAACACTCTGGGGGTATCAACATTTTTCAGGGGGTGACCCCGAAGAATTTTCAACTGAGTTGAAAAAGGAATCATTCATCTTCAAACGTTCATATGGGTAGAAGACTCCGCTATGAAAATTCTTATTTTTTAGAGCATACGGTATCTGTCTATTGAATTATGAACGCTTAGAAAATATGCAAAGTTTCAACTTTAGGCAGGAATAAAAATTAAAAAACAAAGTTTCCATTTTAGATGTACAAAATGTGGCTTTATTATTTGAGTGACATATATCTGTAATATCTCTTTACATTTAAAAGATTTGAATCCCGCCCCCATTTTTAATTGCACCTCTCATACGATCAGGTATATTGCGAATACAATTTCTAATCATTGTTTTTAAATCAATATCAATATACCATATATCCTTTATGTTTTCTTTGAAATTTGTAAGCGTAGTGTTTCTACGTTGATATGCCATTGGTTTCAGATAAGCCCAACAATTCTCTATCGAGTCTCAGTCCAGAGAATTGCCGGACAGTCCAGATTCAGTGAATTTAGATAATTCATGATGGGTATGGATGTATAGCAAGACCCGACATCGTGTATGAAGGCATATTCTATACGTAGGAGCTACAAATTGTTCATACTTGGCACAAAGACCCTTTCCTTGACATTAATGTACTGTTGAGATCGTGATTACCTTTAATAAATTGCATTGCATCAAGTCCTTCTTCGGGAGTGCAGCTACGAATCATTACTTCCAGTGGATATTTAATCTTTTTAACCATACAGAGATCAGACAAGTGTTCACCCTTTCAAGCATAATTTGCCACCACCACAGCCAAAACCGCTCGTAACCAAAACACACATGCCTATTATATTGGTTACTACCCACAAGCTTTATTAGAATATACATATACACACATATGTCCACCTGGAGTAATTGACACTGAAATGCAAATAACTAAAAAAAGTCAAAAAAGGAAAACTAAAACGTTCCCATCGAACCTGCCGTTCATACACACCCACCTCACTGTGATTTTTTTCAGATTTTTCGGTTGGGTAGGTTCTGAGAACGAAACCTGTTTCACTTTTTGGGGCACACATTTTGTTCCCTATCTCCCCAATATCAGGAAAAAGCTAAGTTTTAAAAAGTGCTAATTGAGCCTTTTCATTTGATATCCCACATGACCATGTCTGTGAAAAAAAAAATGTACACCCTCCTTTCGCATATATGGGCAGCCCCCCTTAAAATTCAACACAAAATGGCGTCACTCGTTGCATGTAAAAGGACACACAGACCACATAGTCCCACCAAATTTCGTAACAATCGGTTCAGCCGTTTCTAAGTAAATCGGGTGTGACAGGCAGACTGACAGACAGACAGACAGTGAATCGATTTTAATAAGGTTTTGTTTTACACAAAACCTTAACAAGTTGGGAAGCCGAATGCTAAACGCTTCAAATTGTAGTACCCTCGGCTTGCCTACATGTGGAGCATTTCATTCGGGGTTTCAAGAGACAATTTTAAAAGGGAATGCATGTTATAATATGTAATATTCTCCGCCTTTTCTTCCATTTTAACACCCTTACCTTTCCCAATATATCATACTTCTTCCAATTTTTTATTTCCCACCCCGATATTCACTTACATCAACCATTTAAAATTTTAAAATTAATAATTTCATTTTATTTATCAAAACTAAAATTCTAAATATAAATTAGCATAATTTAAAAATTTATCAATTTGTAAATAATGATAATTTTCGAATATTACATGACCAGTCAACAAAGAATATTGACCTTGCACACAAACTTGCCACATATTATTAGATGCAGGCCTAAGGTTTTGCTTCTGGTTGAGACGACTGAAAATGTAGGTGTTTTTGCATTGCGGATTAAGCGGGACCGGACTGATGGATGGACAGCTGATCAGCTGGACGGGGGAGTTCATTGGGTGTCTTGAAGAGACGCAGACATTTGCAGCTTTGGGGATCGAAGATTGTCCAGGTCGGCTTTGGAGGTTGAATTTCAGTACTGGAGGTGAAGGAAATATGAAAAGCAGACGCGTGGAGGCTTTATGTTTCTTGCGCGTCAGATTTGATTTTTGATTTTGATTTCCCTTCCAGTAGTTGCCCCACAGAAGCTTTAGACAATTTAGAGCGATCTGAAATTGTGAGCTTTTGTTTGGAATTTGGTACATAAAATCAGTGTTAGGTTTTTCCACGATTTTCCTTCTCCATCAAGAAGAATTGAACTAATGATTGTAATTAAAACGTAACACCATCTACTGAAGAAGGAATCAAGTTGTTCTCGAAATGTCTTTATTTTCTAAATAAAATACTCACTACTATCGGCAGAGACGGTGTTACGTTTTAATTTCCTTAAACCTTTTCCCTAGAAACACCACGAATCACACATTGATTATAAAGATAGCTCGTAGGATTTTCTGGAGTTAATTGTTTCGTGCAGTTTCTCTAAACTTGGTGGACTTTGTAGCTTGATAACTGGCAAAGTTAGCAACCGAACATGGTGAAATTGATTGGCAAGTTGAGTGCTGAGAAGGTTGATTGTTTTTGGTCATTGATGGAGGACAAGTGCAAGTTTTTTTCTCGTTTTCGTCGTGAAATTGCGGCGAGGTAAACTTCCTGTTTGGATATTTAAACGTCAGCGTTCTAGTTAGTTGACTTGATTAAACGGTCACAAACAGGCGTGAAAAATTGGCTAGAGGATTATCAGGGCGATCGAATATATCAGGGATCATCGCGCTTTTTCCGACTGCCAAAAGTAAATTTGTGTGTGGAAGGAAAGTCGAAGTATCTAACGACGGATACGAATCCGATAAAAGATAATGAACGGTAGAGATTGTGGTTTTAAAGAGCTGCCTGTGACTGTCCCTTTAAGTAGTATGTAAAGATTTAATTAGCCTTTAGAATTTCGCTCCAAATATTGGGCGCTAAGTTCAATTAATATAAAAAAGATTTGAAGAACAAACTTGGAGTGTTGTGCGTGTTTCATGCGAAACGACGTCAACAAGAGAAGCGCATCCAAGGATGACTTCTGATAAGATGCACCGATTGACTTTGAACTAACACTTTTTTAATTTAGTTTAATCTTTACTTCTGAACAGATAGAAGAAGAAACAAATGTTTGAAGTGTCAGAAGTAAAGGATTTTAAAGTTCTGGGTGAAGATTTTACTTTCTTTTATGACCTTTTTTTATTTTTTATTTTTATCTCTTATTTATTTTGTCTTGATCGTTCATTTGATTCGTAATTTGTTATTTTTTTTTTATACCAATTTGCTTTTATTTTGAGCATTTCTAATTATTGCGTGCATTATTTTGGTTTTGATTTAGTTATTTTTTTTTATTCTTTTCTTCATTTCTTTATGATATGAATTTATTGCTAAGAAGTCTAGATAATTACTTTTGTTTTGAGGAGTCCCTTTTGTTCTTTTCCTTCTCAGCCCCACAAGGCTCACATGTGGATGCCAAGGCAGGATAGGAAACTCCAAGAACGGAGGTGCGGAGTCCTAGGATGAACTTAAGGAGGGGTTTTCCAGTCAATTTCTAAAAGCTGGTAATATTCTATTAGTAAGTTTATTTGAGTAAATATCGAAATGGGACATATTTTGAGGCCTAGATTTCATCTAAGTGCACCTTCCCGATTTTTTTTCGGATTTTTGGATTGGGTACTTTCCGAAAATGAGTCCTGTCTCACTTTAAGTGTGTGCATTTTGATTCCTTACTCGTGCAATTTGCAATTTACGCCAAAACTAATATCAGATTCGGAAAGTAATAATTGAGACCTTTCATTTGATACCCCACATGACTATATTCGGTGAAACAAGTTTTGACATCCCCCTTTATTTATATGGGGGGCCCTCCTTTAAGCTGCACGTAAATTTATATCGCTCACTGTAAGCGTGGGATTTCATAATTCCCATTTTCGTTCGGATCGGTTTAGCCGTTTTGCAGAAAAGTGCGTATGACAGACAGACACAGTCAGACAGTGAATCGATTTTAATGAGGTTTTGTTTTACACAAGACAAATTTGAAATCCGAAAAAATAGTCCAATAGTACAATTTCAGATCCTCCTGTAAGCAGAGCCATATAAATCGCCGCATCGGTTCTGTTAACGTCGGCTTTTTAGCCTGTTTTCAAACAAATGCTTGTGGAGTGTATAATGCTATACCTCAACGCCAGGATCTCTCGCGTAATCTAAAATACTCTAGGAGTTTGTATTTCCAACCTCTTAAGACTTTCCCAGAATTAGTTGGTCTTCCCTTTGATTAAACTTCCGTTTTCCCCGGCAGTTTTTTCGATTACTCTGAAAAGCCTCTGGTAAGCTTCACCTTCCCTCTTTCAAAAGGAACCCACCTGGCGTCTTTTATTTTACCTTAATGTCTCCGTTTCCTGTTAAAACTTCCCGATTTTCCAGGGAAAAATCACAAAAAGCTCAACAATATTGAAAAATCAACCAGCTTAAAATACGACTTTCGTCAGAATGAAGCGAGTAGAAGGCAAATGACGGTTCTAATTCTATTTTAACATGCAACATGCAGAAACAAATTTCTCACAATCAAAAACCCAGTGATATTTTGAATTTTCTCAAAAAAGGTCATCATTCATAATTGCATAAGCCATAGTTAAGTTTGTAAAATAAATTTTTTTGTAAATTTTTTTTTAATTGGTCATGGATGCCTTTTAGCAGCATATATTACTCGATATTACTGTGCATACATACTTTCACACATACTTTAATATTATGTATAATAAGCATTCACTCCAATGGCACTTTCTGAGAAAAGATACATTGCAATCGCAGCTCCACACAAGCTCCACTAATATTATTATTCCCTGACATTCAAAGCTTTATAACAACAAAACCATAGACTTTCGACCACGTGGCTTTATTTACAATTTTCCTACGGTCAACCTACACACAACCACACATATTCATTCATGCATCCATTGTCACAGCCGCTTTTGTTTACAAACATTCTATCCACGCTTTCAATGCCACGTGCTCAGCATAACGCTTGCGCACCACTAACAATACTTCTCCGCTCATTTTCACAAATACATCGAAATCGGAAAGCAATGTCAAAACAACAATTTTCTTTTGCCATCAGCAAAATTTTCACGGCAAATTTTCAATTGCAAGAACCTTCACTTACCTCGTAGTTTATGTATTGTTTTCGCCATTCCGGGGTGATATGGGCTGAGAGGTGTTCGGCGAACTTCATTTCGAAATGAAATTTTAACTTATTCCCGGTGAAATTGATGAAAAACTATCGGAAAAATGTGAACTGCACTGATAAGGTGGAAAATCATCTGTCACTTTTCCGAAGAAAAGCTGAGCATGTACGTTTAGAATGGGAAACTGTAAGTTTTCCTTGAGTGGGAAAATGTATGCTATTCAATAGAAGATGGCGGACGTGCTGGTTTCGACCGTTAATTTTTTTTTTAAATGTTGGAAGTAGATTCAGAAAAAAACAAAACTAGTTGGGTGAATTACAAAGCCTTTTCCGTTAAAAATTCACTTATATACTCAATAGAACAGAAGCACCCATTTTTTGCCAGAAAAAAAGTGCCTTCTGAATTCTCTAAGGGTTAGAAAATTAAAGCTGAATTTGAAACTCATAAAAAAATAGTCCCAAACTCAAAATGCTGCATGCATGCAATAGTTGTACATAAATATAATCTTAAAGTTATGAATTGAACGAATCATTATTAAAATCGATACGATATCTATTAATCTTGAAAACCGCAACATAGCCATTTTCTCTTGTTGAAGCCTTTCTGGGGTGTTAGTCCATTGAATCAACCCTAGTGCATTTAGCGTACTCAATTTCACGCAGATGAAATAGATCTACTCATATTTTCCCCTCTTAAAAAGTGACGTTTGGTATGATCCTTGCCGGAACCTTTGCCGGAAATTTATTTTATTTTGAATTGTTCCTGCTATTTATCAATGGATGCCTATAATATGTACGGATTAGACGTGATAAGAATGGGTGATTTTGTTGATCTCAATGTGCCAAAAAACGTGGTAACCAGAACAACGGGCTGACGCTCAGCCAAATCAATCACCGCACCACCGCATCACCTCTGCCTCACATACCATTGTAGAGAGATACCGTGCCCTAATTAGATGCCTCTAAACTTTGCCAGAGGCTCTTTTCGGTATTTCCGTATACAACATTATTTCGATGAACCTAGCACATTGCAGTGTTCTGACGTTAATCAGGTTGCGCCAGCGCATTTAAGCACTCTTTGCGATATTCGTTGATTTCATCATTCCAACAGAAATTTGGCCTTCCCTTCAAGGATCCCGTTCGACGCGGCATATAAGCGTTCCACGCGAATTGCATTCGCTCCAGAATCTGTGCAGCCATATCCATTGCATTCATCAACCGGTATCCGGTCTAGGCCTGCCTTAATAAGGCACTCCAGACATCCCCGTTTTGCGCCGAGGTCCACCAATTCGATATCCCTAAAAGCTGCCTGGCGTCCTGACCTACGCCATCACTCCATCTTAGGCAGGGTCTGCCTCGTCTTCTTTTTCTACCATAGATATTGCCCTTATAGACTTTCCGGGCTAGATCATCCTCATCCATACGGATTAAGTGACCCTCCCACCGTAACCTATTGAGCCGGATTTTATATACAACGTGACGGTCATGATATCGCTCATAGATTCCGTCGTTATGTAGGCTACGGAATCGTCCATCCCCATGTAGGGGCCAAAAATTCTTCGGAGGATTCTTCTCTCGAACGTGGCCAAAAGTTCGGAATTTTTCTTGCTAAGAACCCAAGTGTCTTGTACAGTAAGAACGTTGACCCTATGGTGAGACGTTTCGAGCGGCACAGTTTTTTAAGCTGGAATAGGCTTTGGTGGCTGACAACAACCGTGCGCATCGTGCGCTACGACGATGAACGTCGTAGCTGTTATCGGTTGTGATCTTGTGGATAGGAGAAATTATCAACGGTCTTAAAGTTGTAGTCTCCTATCTTTATTCTTCCCGTTTGACCAGTGCGGTTTGATGTTGTTGGTTGGTTGGTTTTTGGTGCTGACGTTGCCACCATATATTTTGTCTTGCCTTCATTGATGTGCAGCCCAAGATCTCGCGCCAATCGCCGCCTGCTCAATCTGGATAAACGCAGCTTGTACGTCTTGGGTGGTTCTTCCCATGATGTCGATATTGTCAACATAGACCAGTAGTTGGGTGGACTTAAAGACGATCGTACCTCTTGCATTTACCTCAGCATCACGGTTCACTTTCTCGAGAGTCAAATGGTCTTGAGGGTGATCCTGCTGCTTTTATCTGGCCTTGCACATTGGCCAGAGTCAGACTAGTCAGTCTTATAAATTTCGTCGGGATACCAAATTCTCTAATGGCCGTGTACAGTTTTACCCTGGCTATACTACCATAGGCGGCTTTAAAGTCGATGAAAAGATCGTGCAACTGATGTCCATATTCCAACAGTTTTTCCATCACTTGCCGCAGAGATCTGACCTGTTGCTGATCTACCAGTCGTCAGGCATTGATTCGCTGTCCCACACCTTGACCTCAAGTTGATGAACCATTTGGTGTAATTGGTCGCCTCCATATTTAACCAATTCGGCTGTAATTCCATCGGCTCCTGGCGACTTATGATTTTTAAGCCAATGAATTGCACAGACTGTTTCTTCTATACTTGATGGTGTCAGTATTTGTCCGTCGTCTTCAGTTGGCGCACTTCCAACTCGCCGATGTTCTGGTTGTTCAGTAGTTTATCAAAGTACTAAATCCATCGCTCCATTATGCCCATTCTGTTGTAAATCAGATTTCCCTCTTTGTCCCGGCAAGCTGAACATCGAGGTGTATAAGGCTTCATCTTGCTGACTTAAAAAATTTGTACGCCTGGTGCGGTTGCTCGCTATACTTTTCGAGTTTACACACCTGTTGGTCCCAGATTTCCTTTTTCCGTCTGTGAAGTCGCTTCTCCGCTAGACGGAGTTCGTGATAAGTCTCTGCGCATGCCCTCGTTTTTTGAGAATGCAACATTACTCGGTATGCACCATTTTTCCGTTCCGTTGCTTGCTTACATTCATCGTCAAACCAGCCACTCCGATTCTTTTAGCGACTGGAGTCAAGTATGCTTGTGGCCGTACTTATGATAACGTTCTTCAGGTGGTTGTGAAGATCATTTGTTGATGCTTCATCTCCAGGACATCTGTAAGCAGCTGTTATTGCGGCATCCATTTCCCCCCTGTAGGTGTTACGGAGGGCTGTGTTGTGAATGGCTTCAATGTTCACTCCCACCTGATTGTCAGAGGGGATTCCGGATGGTGTCCTAATTCGAGCTCGCAGTACCATTCCAACGAGATAGTGATCCGAGTCTATATAGGCCCCCCTATATGTTCTTACATTCATCAAGGCTGAAAGGTGGCGGCGTTCGATCAGCAAGTGGTCAATTTGATTGAAAGTGGTCCCGTCGGGAGAAGCCCTCATAGGTTGTGGACCGCTTTCCGCGCAAACCAGGTACTTCCAACAACCATTTTGTGCGATACTGCGACCTGAATAATTCGCAGTCCGTTATCATTGGTATCTCTATGTAAGCGATGACGTATCCCCTGAATACGGACTCTATCTCTACTTGACTGTCGAAATCTCCAAGTATTACGTTGATATCATAATTGGGACAGCCTTCGAGGGTCCGCTCACCGGCCTAATAGAAGGTATCCCTCTCCGACTCTGCAGTCTCCTCTGTGGGTGCGTGAACCTTTATGAGGCATATATTTCTAAATTTACCTCGCAAACGCAGCATACATAGCCGCTCGCTTACATTTTCAAAGCCGATAACAGCAGTTTTCATTTTTTTGACTGACTAGAAAACCTACTCCGAACATATGGTTTACTGGATAGCCGCGATAATATACGGTGTAGCGGCTCTTCTCCAGGAAACCGGTCCCTGTCCAACGCATCTCTTGCAACGCTGTTACATCAGCATTATATTGGGATAGGATGTTGGCTAGCTGTTCAACAGCATTCGGTCTGTACAGGGGGCGCATGTTCCATGAGAAAATGCGCAAATCGTTATTCCGTTAACATTGCCAGGTTCGTCGTTTTGAAATCCATCTTGTCCGGGGCTCCTTCCGTGGGTTCGAAGCTTTGGCTTTCCGTGTAGGGTTGTCAGCCCAACCTCCATCCTGGAGGACCAGTTGGTACATTTTGTCCCATTTTTAGGCGCGGGAGACTTGCCTTCATCCTTCTTCGCCTGCAGTTTTTTCATGAAGAAAGAACTCCCAGTGGTCACCGCGTGGAGGTGAAGATAGGGTTCGATAGTAGAGCTGTTGGTGTTGATTCAGCAGACGTTGCCCAGGTTTTATGCACCATCGTGGGTACCAATCCACGTTTCGCCCTCGGACCTGTACTACCCTTTGACCACTACTTTATATTGAAAATATTGCAGTATTCATTATGATCAATGTTATAACCTGAAAACCTTCGTAAACTAATAAGAATATTGAATATGACTATTCGTTTCATAACCATAAATTAAATTAGTAAACAAGTCGGGAAACCGGAAGCTTGACGCTTCAGGTATCAAAGGTTTTGTGTTCCCCTATGTGTGGAACATAACGTAGTTCTCCATTGGCTTATAGCATTGACCCGAGATAAGGTTTTGTGTTGCCCTATGTGAGGAACATAACGTAGTTCTCCATTGGCTTATAGCATTGACCCGAGATATTGAAATCGCTCAGTTCTGGGAGGGACGGGTTACTGCCATTGCCAGAACTCAGCGATTTAAATATCTCAAGTCAATGCTATCAGCCAATGGAGAACTGCGTAATGAAATTATTTTGCCGCATTAACACAACTTGGATAAAGTGGCATTCCCCAACTGGTGTTCTTTGTGATCGACGTATCAGCGCACATCCCAAATCTAAAATTTACTGCAATGTCTTCCGTCTGCCGCTCTCTGCAGTTCTGAGTGGTGGCCGACTATAAAGGACAATGAACGGCGTCTTGCGGTAATGGGGACGAAGATGTTGCATTGCACTAATGGCGATGTTCATCTTTTTGATCACGTCTGGGTTTGGACCGATCGTGGAAAAGCTGTGAGAGAGACGTTTTCGATGGTGTGGTCACGTAATTCGCGTTAACGAGAATTCAATAACCAGTATCAGTCAATGGGAAGCAAAAAAAGCCGGCCAAAACAATCGTGGCTTGATACACTGGATGGGAATTTAAAGGTCTCGCGATTACATCCTGATCAGGCATTTGATAAAATAAAATGACGAAACCGATCACGAGAAGCCGACCCCACTTGTGAACGAAAGGCTGAAGAAAAAGAAAAAGATGTGAGGAGCAGCGAGTGCACGTCAGCTCCGTGTCACATAGCTAAAAATTCAATTCCCCTCTATTTTCGAGAAAGCGATTTAAATAAATCATTTGATGGAAAGCCCTGTACTGATAATAGTCAACCTCATGCGCTTCACACTCTGAGTTTAATATTATTAGCAAATGCCAACAATTTAACCAACATCAAATATAAAAAAGGGCTAGGGAGAATTAGATTCTTCTTGAATGGAATTTTAATATTTCACTCGAATGTCAATTATTCTCATTAATTATGACGTCAGCATCTTATTTGTATGGCTTGGGAAGCAGTTAATTCGCGCGAAAGTGCTAAGTTTGAACTGCTATAGCTTTGGCGTTAATGGCTAGATTTCCATGAAATTTAGCACATATATAGGAAATATTATCCTCTATGCTATTCGGGAGTCCTAGGATGAATTTAAGGGTGGTTTTACAGTAAATTTCTAAAAGTTAGTAATATACTATTAGTAAGTTTACTTGAGCAGATATCGAATTGGAATATATTTTGAGGCCTAGATTTCATCTAAGCGCATCACCCTGATTTTTTTCAGATTTTTAGGTTGGGTAGTTTCCGTACATTTTGACTTCTTAGTCTTAATATCAGTTTAGGAAAGTATAAATCGAGACCTTTCATTTGATACCCTACATACCCTATATCCGGGGAAAAAAATTTTTGAATCCTTTAGATGTATGGGGAGCCGCCCTTTAAACTCCACCTAAATTTATGCCACTCGCTGTATGCGTGGGATTTCATAGTTTCCATCTGTTCACCAAATTTCGTTCGGATCGGTTTAGCCGTTTTGGAGAAAAGTGCGTGTGACAGACAGACAGAGATTTAATCGATTTTAATAAGGTTTTGTTTTACACAAAACCTTAAAAAGAATTAGCTGATCCAAATAATTTCGGTTACCATAGAGTTACGATACTTTACCACACTAGATGCCTTGTTGGGAGGAATGGTCAACAAACTAGTTGGAAAATATAAATTTCCACAGTCCCTACTATAATTTGATTTATTCCAAATAATTTACACTAAATACGCTATCCAAGACAACCCCGAAGTAGATCAATCAGCACACAGGAATTGTTACTTGCATAATCTAAACAACTTTTTTTTTCCTTATTATAGCCCTGACATTCCTTTGTTTGCAATCCTCCTGAAAGTACTTCTATATAAACTCACTATCTCTCTTCATATGATAGCATTCTCCGCATATTATGCACACTCACAAACAAAAGCTCGATCAAAAGTTGATTCAACTTAATCACATAAACACATAAATGCAAAAACAAACAAAACAATCTATTTCAAATAAATTCTGCTTCTTTATTTATTGTCTATGCAAAAATATTCTCAACTGAGAAGGTGGTCAAGAAAAAGTCCGAATAGGTTGCCAAATAATTGATAATTCGATTTATTATTTATGTAAATCCAGATAAATATCAATTAATTCAATGGAAGCAAATTCACTCTTTAATCACTCAGTCACCTTTGATTAGAAATACTAATTGTACGTTTAATCCATATTTGGTATAGAAAGAACACGTACTTACTTTCGATCGCACGAGATGTGCATACACAATCTCACAGAGTAAAGAGCATTCAACATGTGGTTCAAAATAGAATAAGCGAACAGGTTAACACAGAGGTCGTTGAGGCAATTTCGCGAACGAGGGTAGATTTTTTATGTTGGATAATAACTGTAATAATATATTGTAAATATAACTAGAATTTTATTTGGTTTTTAGTATGAGGTCTGCAACTGATACACCTGGCTTTAATCATTGATTGCGATTATCCTTGTACTAAAAGCACTAGCATTTTGCAACAACTGCACTTTGCATGCGGTCGATCTGAAGTAAACATTTAAATCAAAATTATTCATTTATCATCGCCGAATATCGTGAAACTATTATATTTTGGTGTGCATAGCCATTGCACAGAGAATGCTGAATAGGTAATATTTCCACGCCACTGAAGTACTCAGCCGTGCAAATATGTGTGTAGCTTCTGATAGTGGCATGAAAACAATAATCCTCCAGAGGATCATCAGAGAAATTATTTGAAATTATTTGGTTACTTCAACGACTAAAGGCACAGATAATGGTATTTTCCAGGCATTCGCCAACTTGATTCTACGGCAATTCAGAAAAGAACTCAAATACAATCGCAACAATACATCTTTTGATCTAATACGAAAAAAAAAATGAAATGAAAAGATATCAATTCATAACAATTCAAGTATCTTAATATGAACATTCAGAAAAAAATATCAATTTTGATCAGATAATATCAGTGGGTCATATAGGTGGTCCGAAGAACTAGATAAGTTGACTTTCACTCATGATTGATTTATGGTTAGCCGCATTACATGGCACCTCTGCAAGTCGAATCCAATGAATCCACTAAATCTAATTATTGAGAACTTCAAGTTGTGGACTCTTCAATTCACCGCAGGAAGCCAAGAACATAAACAAACAAACTTAATCTAATTTGAGTGAAAGTTAATTTATTTATAGTTACTCCCAGTGATCATGAATATATCATTCGAGTCACGCGCATAAAGTGGTCAAGCTCAAAGATTTAAAGTAAAGGTTGATCATCATCTTTACCTATTCAGAAGTGTGTAAGGTGTGGTGGGACCTGAAAATGACCGAATTTGTATTATACATACTTGATTTATTATCTTTTTAAGGTTTAGTGTAAAACAAAGAAAGGAAAGTTTTAAAAGCTACCGCAGGCTCTTGCCACAAGGTTATGTGGGATTCTTATCCACTAAAACCACCTCCTCTTCCTTCCACCCTCCCCGCGGGACTCCTATTTGGTATTACGTCGCGGAGCTGGTTCAGAATTTATTCTGCGCTCATGTTAACATTCGTGTTTCTCTCGCGTTCATTCTTCCGGCTGACTTCGTCCTAACTAAGCTAAGTTCATATCCCCTTTGCTTTCATCATATGTTCCATTATATTTTCGGCTGTAAAGTGCTCCCCGGTTGTAGCTTTCAATTCAGCCCTTTGGGCTGCGAATGTCGGGCAATGGAAAAAAACGTGTTCTGCGTCCTCTGCTATATTTGGCACTTTGGGCAATATGGCGAATCATCACGCCCAAATCGATACAAATACGCTCGATAGTCTCCGTGTCTGCTCAAGAATTGAGTTAGGTCGAAACCTACTTCACCGTGGGATCGCTCGATCCATTTCCAGATATCCCATATGATTCTGCGAGTCCAGCCGCCTTTTTCTGACTCGTCCCACTTTTCTTGCCATTCCGCGACAGTTCCATTTCGTGCGAACTGTCGCCGACGGGCAGGAGATTCTCCGGTGAGATACGCTCGATGTTTTTCTTTCGCCAGAATATCAATCGGGACCATTCCTGCTATCACGCAAGCTGCTTCATTGGATATTGTTGTCCACAAGCGCCGCCTGTTCGGAGTGCACTTATGCGATACGCAGCTCCAATCTTTCTCTTGTTTGCTGTATTTTTCATTACATCTGCCCATACTGGGGCTGCATACAGTAGAACCCATCTCGGCCTTAGGCCACTTAAATTTGGTACCATTCTCGCAATCAGCGCTTTGATGCTATTATATATGCCTTGGTTACTGCACCCTCCACATACAATCTGAAGTTTAGCCTTTGATCAATCATTACGCCTAAGTATTTAAGCGCAGGCTTGGAATGAATTGTTTGTGTTCCAACTTTTATCTTCATGGAAGTGCTCTTTCTCCACTTGGTAATGAGTACTATTTCCGTCTTATCTTCTGCGAACTGTAGACCAGCATTCTCTAACCAGGATTTAATCTCATAGACTGCTTCATTTGCATAAAGCTCGACTTCTTCGATGAGGCGTGAAACAATCGTCAAACCAATATCGTCCGCGAAACCAATTGAAGCCACACCAATAGCAAGGTCTAACGTCAGTACTCCGTTATACATAATAATCCACAAGAGTGTCCCTAGGACGGACCTTTGTGGAGCTCCCAATGTCATTTGGTATAATTTCATTCCTTCATCTAATTCGCAGCACAGGACCCTATCGACTGGGAAGTCGACAATGATACGCACTAGGTACTTCGACACGCCTAAGTTGATTAGGGACTCAAGTATATTGCTCCATCTAGCGGAATTAAAGGCGTTCTTCACATCGAGTGTGATCAGTGCACAACATTTGTCCTCGCCAAGTGCGGCCTTAGCTGTGTTAGCCACCAGGACAACTGCATCCGTTGTAGACCTCCCCTTTCGAAAACCTAACTAATTCTCAGAGAGATCACCGACCTTTTCGGCAATTGGAAGTAGATTATTATTCCGTTAAGGAAAAGTCGCACCGCGTCCTTAACAGTAATATTTGGAAGGCATATGGGCCTGTAGGATGAAGCTTCACCCAAAGGTTTGTTTGGCTTGGGGCCTAACATTAATTTTTGCTTCTTCCATTGTGTATTAAATGCTCCTTCTTTAAGACATATGGTGAAGACCTCGGCAAACATATTTGGAGCTATTTTCACTAATGCCTTGAGGGCTTTATTGGGGATGCTATCCAAGCCAGGTGCTTTATTTCCAACTATTTTTTCCGCAGCTTGCAGGACTTCCTTTTCATTAACCATGGTAACTTCAAGGATGTCTAACACGACAGTGGGAAAGTTAATGGTACTCATATTCTGTGCAGAGTAGGGCAAGAAATTGGTGAGGTGCGTTTGCCTTTGACTTTAGATATTATTGTCTTATAGGCGCCATCCCAGGGGTCCGTGTCATCTTCTTTAGACAGTCGCTTAAAATGGACCACTGGAGATCTTCAGCTAAAACATCGCTAACAAATGTGACATCTATCACGGACCCCATTTCTCTCTTTCAAAAAGTGTTCACGCATCCAGTGTTAGCAACTACAAGAATCAGACGAGAAAGAGCTTCGAGCTTAGCAACCGAAATGATGAACATTCATAATACCAATTCCGTCTCTCCCTTATCGCAGGAGAGGGAGAGATCCATAAGCAGATAGCAACAGCGATGGGACCAATCAGAAAAGGGTCGTTGGACTTACAAGTTGATCCCTTCCATCTGGGAGTGGCTGGAGAGAAAGCATGAGGAGATCAATTATAATCTCACCAGTCTCTCACCGCTCATGGAGGATACCGTCAATACCTGTACAAGTTTAAATTGGACTCCTCACGTAATTTCCCTAACGGCGACAGGGTCCCAGAAGAGCCAGCGCACGTATTCTTCCAATGTCCTAGGTTCATGGAAGAAAGGAGGAATCTCAAGGAAACTCTAGGTGAAGTGTTATCATCGGAAAATTTTTTCCGGAGAATGGTAGCTTGCCAGGACGACTGGGATGCGATCAATTCCATGATCACAGTAATCCAGGATAAAACAGAAGAAGTGAAGAAAGCGCAGTTACGCACCCCGCGGGTAGACGGAAGGAGACCTAGCTAGAGTAAACTAACCCCACCCCGTGATGTGATACCTAAAGGTGATTCCATGGGGTAGGGGGAGAATCGGGGGTGGTTTTAGTGGGTAGAAATCCCACACTCTAGCGTGCCCATGTAAGAGCCTTTTGAAGATTTCCACTTCCTTAAAAAAAAAGATGGATAGACGGACAGACAGACATAAAACTGATTTTAATCAGGTTGTGATTTACACAAAATCTTAAAAATGCTAAAGAGTCGGCAAATAGAAGTACCTACAGGTACAAATTCTATTGTCATGAGTACTATCCAAGTTTGTCCACAGGGCGGGGTACTATCGCCGCTTATGCAAAATATGGTGAAGGATGAACTCCTGGACGTGCTAACAAATACTGGAATACAGTTTCAGGGTTACGGAGACGACATTGTTTTAATCTGTAAGGGCAAATATGAAGATACACTGTGATAGAATCCAAACTCGACTAAGCGTCACTAGTGCCAGGTGCAGGAAGTTGGGATTACGTATCAATCCAGCCAAAACCACCACAGTAGCATTCACTATGAAACGCAAGCTTGGTCACATGAGAGCCATAAGGTAACAGGGAATTATGCTAGACCAAAAATTACGGAAGCAGTCTTGTCTATAGTAGGCAAAAAATTAGGTTGGAGCTCGAAGATACTGCTGAGGATTTACACTGCAATAGTAAGGCCAATGATTACCCATGAGATGGTAATCTGGGCAAAAAAGACTGAACTCAGCACACAAACCAGGGAGTTACACAAACTTCAAAGACTGGCTTGCGTGCGTATCAGTGGGGTAATAAGGAGATCCTCCTGGGATTAAATCCCCTCCTTCTGCACATACAGATGCAAGCAAGGAGGGCAATATTAAGGATGGCCGGGAGTATCAGTGAGGCGAGGAGCTGCCTAAATCGAAGGAAGATTGAGATTCTTTCAAGGCGGCATCCCGAATTATTGATGCCAAGGGATAACATGACAACGAGGTTTCACTTCGATAAGAAGTTTGAAACAAGATGGAGTAACAAGCCAAACTGGAAGAGCATGGCTATGACATACGGTTTAAACCAGCAGCTGATAATTTGGTACAATGACAGATACCGCACAGCAGAGGGAACGGGTGCTGGTATCATTGGTCCAAGAAAATTGTACTTGGAGCCAATCGGTAAGCGCACTAGCACATTCCGAGCCGAAATATACGCAATGGACAAATGTGCCTCCTTTAATCTTTAAAGGAACTACAGGAGGCAAAACAATGCTATTCTCACCAAGCACCAAGCAGCGATCAAGGCACTTAGATCAACCTGGTGAACTCTAAACTGGTATTGGAATGCCTTGAGAGACTGAATATGCTCGCTTCATTCAACAAGGTCTGGATACTATGGGTTCCAGACCATATTGGCTTGGAAGGCAATGAGACAGCAGATGAACTAGCCAAGAAGAGAGCAGGGACGCCTTTACACTGGCCAGAACCCTTCTGTGGAATCGGAAACGGGTTCATGACTATAACATTAAACAAGTCGGAATACCGGAAGCTGGCGCTTCAGGTATAAAGGTTTTGTATTCATCTTATGTGAGAAACTTCAACGCACATTTTTCTATCCGTACATAGCTACAAATCCAACATATTTCTTCATATTTTTCCAAACTAGAAGACGTACGTACATATTACAGCCATAGATATTATGCTCATCCTAAACAAACAAACTGCCTAGTTCCGAATACTGTACATATATATGCACGTATATAAATTAATCGAACCCATATTACCGATTTACTTCGTGCACAAAAGCATTCATATGTACATATATAGTATGTATATTAAATACCGCTGGTTTAATGTACAAATATCTCTATCTGAATTATCATAGATACTACCCGTAAACTTTATTAGCACGCATATACTGTATACCTACATATACATTTCTCTGTTTGAAGTAATTGATATTCATATACAAGTGACTAAAAAACTAAAACAAAATAATTCTTCGCGACCCCATTCATAAGAACTCATTTTTTTGGTATTGATAAATTGATGATGGATGTGATGATGACGCCATACAGGTTGTAGAGTGCACGAAATTCACAAAAATGCAAAGTTTCACACCTTATAACTTTGGTAATAATAGTTTGATTTTCTTTAAACTTGACCAACTTGTGCATTGTGTTCTTCGTTACACCCATGCCAATTTTTATAATTCTGTAATGAATATAAGGGGGGTTGCCGGATAAATTTCTAAAATGTGTAAATATATTATTATTAACTTTATTTGTGCAGATATCGGAACCGGATGTATTATGAGGCCTAGATTTCATAGAGATGCATCACTGTGTTTTTTTTTTCAGATTTTTCGGTTGGATAGGTTCTGAGAACGAGACCTGTTACACTTTTTGGGGGTCATATTTTGAACCCCCACTTTCCTCTATTTCACCCAATATCAAATATGGAGCCAGTTTCAAAAAGTACTAATTGAGCCCTTTAATTTGATACCCCACATGTCCACATTTTATAAAAAAAAATTTTGCACCCTCCATTCACTTGTATGGGAAGCCCTCCTTAAACTTAACACAAAATGACTGCCACTTTCTGCATGTAAAGGGAACAACAGATCACACACTCTTACCAATTTTCGTAACAATCGGTCTAGCCGTTTGCGAATAATTCGGCTGTGACAGATAGACAGACAGACGGGTAGACAGACATCGACTCGATTCTACTAAGGTTTTGTTTCACACAAAACCTTAAAAATGAAGAGGAAAAGTTGAAGAAACTATACTGAGCGGGTCTACCAGAAATGGAGCAGTCCAGGGTGCTTTATTAGAGATACGAACCCAAGCTCACAAAGGATTGCTTAAACTTCACCAAAAAGAACCTCTGAAACATGGTGGAAATTCTCACTGGTCACTGGTGGCTAAACTATCACCTAGGAAAGCTACAGATATCTACAGGCACTGCCTGCAGGTTCTGTTCGGAGTCTGATGAAACCCTATACACGTTCTGGGACAGTGTCCGGCACTTGTGGAAAGTAGGTCGAGGCATCTGGGAGAACACTTAATATTATCAGATGCAAAGTTGAGAGATCTGGAAGTAGGGAATATACTAAAAATCCTAACGGTTATAGGCTTGTTTGAGATACTATGATTAATAGCTACACTATACCAGTAAAAGAGTCACAATAGTTTTTTAAGGACGCGGCGCGACTTCCCCTTAACAGAATAGTAAATAATCATTCATAGCACATGCATAAAAAATATAATCTAACTCCAGAATAAAATCAAGAATATTTACCTTTTTGCGGTTACTAATATCAAATATTCTAAAATACTTTTTTAAAAGGTATTGGGACAACTCTACTATTCCGCACATTTGCAAATCATATTAAGTTGCTTACCTCATATGTCCACGCATTCTAAGCTTATACGCGCCATGAAATTAATTTGCATGACGATATGGCTATTCACATGTGAACGAAATTTATAGATTCAAACTTGGTCATGTAAGAGTGGGCAAGCGACTTCAAGTAAAATTGCAAGTAAACGTACTCTCTTATAAATTCATTACAATAAATAAAAAATACGTAAAAGTATCTACTCTAGACTACATAAACTCTCAACTCCCCCCTCTGTAGAATAAAAGCTACATCCATACTATATGCTCCGCATAATCAAGCATGCACTCCCATAACTGCTCATATATGTATCAGTGACAGTACGCATAATTCTAGTAGATTTTGCGGTCAAAGTCAACGAGTAGAATTAGCTCAGCTGATGTAAAAGTAGCCTTTTCCGCTTTTAGATACATTGCATGAGTGCCGATGCCATGAAGTAAGAACTCTTCATGTGTTATAATAGTGAATGGCTCATAGTCTCTAGTGGCTACACTCCTCCGGATACTTGACTGGATATTCAATGCATCAAAGAGTGGAACAATTCCCCGCAGTATATCTGAGTATCTATGCTGATATGATATGATACGAGTAGTTACAGTAGCAGTCTAAATAGTAATCGTTAGATGTGCATATAGTGCCCGGCAGTGCACTACTAAGGGACTATCGCGAACTTGGAAAGTTTCTCTAAGGGGCTTTTAAACCTAAATTCATATATACTCGTACATGTAAATACAGTTAGCTTCCATGGAACTCTTTTCATCTCTGAAAGGAAATCTTTATGTTGCAACGCATTGTATCTAATGCATATCTCCGTTCCAGCTCGATTGAAGGACGATCGAATAATAGGAGTTTATCTGTGATCTCAATAGCGCCGGGAATGTCTTCATCGAAAAGATTCTGCATCACTGAACCATGTAGTTTGCATTCAATTGAGGGACAGGCTGGTGCCAACTTATACTCGAATAATATACGCTTTCAACCTTTGACACGAAAACCTTTTAATCGAGCAAATGCATGACAGTGAAAAACCGGGTCCCCTAGCGTTACACGTGAAGCACATGTCGTTTTGAATTAATTTGCACTTTAATTTGGAAATAATCGGAATTAAAGGTAAATACCAGTCTTCATAGTCGCCAGTCGAGCATTGTATTTACGAACATTCCAACCTACCAAAGGCCGCTTCCATCCATCTGACTCAACCTCGTTGACTAAACCCAAAACAATAGACCCAAAAATTAAGTAATAGATTTTTTCTGGCCCCACGACTAGCCCCCAAGAGACTCTGCGTCTCCACAATCTACATTCATTTTGCTCCCCAGTTGTCGCGCTTAGTATTTCTATTATATCTGCCTCGAGCTCCCAATGAAGTATTTTTCGCGGTTTTTAGTCCGTCAGTTGTTAGTATCGCGGAGCGGGCGTAGTATATTCTACGATCAGTCTCGATTTCATATGTGGAACTCTCATATGTGAATAGGTGATTCGTGCTCGTTCCGCGATTGTTTTTGTTGTTACTCCTCCACGGTGATATCAACGCGATCGTAAACTATGGTCATTGCGAGAATTTAATGCCTTTCGTCTAAACAATCTTTTCCTGCAGCAACCAATTTACGCACTCACGGTTTCTAGCATCACCATGCCGTATTTCGACTGTTCCGAGATAAAATCGAATCTGTAACGCAGCCTCCTAATAAAACGGCTAAAAAAAGCAAATCTGAATTGTAATCATGACCTCCTATCAAAGTTCGTCGGTGCCTTAGATAAAAGTCTATAAATAAGTGATTAGGGAAGGTGCTGATAAGAAAATATCAATTGGGAGGAAAGTTTTAAGTTGGAGTGACCGTAAATAGTTGATTCGGGAAAGTGTGTAATATCGTTTGCGAAAATGAGTGGTTCCTTGATTCCTACTGCGGAGCAGATAGAGACGCTCAGGGACCTGTTCTTTAAGAAGTTGGAGCGTGAGGGCACACCTTTTGAAGGTACGTGGGTGCGTCAAACGCATTAGAATAAGTGAAAGCGGTTTCGATCGTGCCAAGATCATTTTGTCGAAATGATTGAGGTGTTTATCAGGCGCAAATTAGGTAATGCGCTTGCGCTAGTATGTTTTAGAATAGCATGTGTATATACATTGTGGGCTAAAAATTGTTGCACAAGTTGAATTTTTTAAATTAGATATTCGAGATTCGTTTATGAAGCTGAACCTGGATTAACCAATTTTTCTATTTCGAAATTTATTTATACTTTCTACCCTTGTTTTTCAACCCATAATGTGGAGTTGTGCTGTACAACTCGGGCGTTGTCCCCTCAGCTGCAACAGAGATATTAGATAGACCTTTCATGCACTCAGTATAAATTAGTACCGCTGTGACAATTTCAGTCGGACTCTGACTGTGGTCTCCAAATCAATCCCTGTCCGAAGAGGACCGTGGTATTGGCCCCACATGATAGACATTTACGTTAAACCCCGGGACCTGCCAGTTCTTGCACCTGGAATGAGAGTATAGTAAAAATTATGCTAATTGTATTAACATTTTATTAAGTTTTATATTTATTCGTTAATTCTCTACTTTATGTTAATTTATTTACACACGCTTGTATGTGTGTTTGAGGTGGGGCCGAGGCAAAGCCTCTGAGCACTCAGACCTTAGTGGTCCATTGTACTCGAGTCCCTCGTCAAACGGAATATCCCGGATTCGTTTATGTATCGCAGGATTTCCGTTAATGGATTTCATGCTACCCGCTATAGTTGGCGCATATCAGCGCCAAAAATTCTGAACATATGCCCAGCTAGTGAATTATGGCCAGTCAGAATACTACAATACTTCTTCAAGTCTTCCTGGTTTTCGACAGGCTAAATATTGCAGTATGTCTGTTTGGTTCTGACAGAAAAAGTTTGGTGTATCTCATCATCATCATGAACGGCGCATCAACCGGTATCCGGTCTAGGCCTGCCTTAATAAGGAACTCCAGACATCCCGGTTTTGCGCCGAGGTCCATCAATTCGATATCCCTAAAAGCTGTCTGGCGTCCTGACCTACGCCATCGCTCCATCTTAGGCAGGGTCTGCCTCGTCTTCTTTTTCTACCATAGATATTGCCCTTATAGACTTTCCGGGCGGGATCATCCTCATCCATACGGATTAAGTGACCCGCCCACCGTAACCTATTGAGCCGGATTTTATCCACAACCGAACGGTCATGGTATCGTTCATAGATTTCGTCATTGTGTAGGCTACGGAATCGTCCATCCTCATGTAGGGGGCCAAAAATTCTTCGGAGGATTCTTCTCTCGAACGCGGCCAAGAGTTGGCAATTTTTCTTGCTAAGAACCCAAGTTTCCAAGGAATACATGAGGACTGGCAAGATCATAGTCTTGTACAGTAAGAGCTTTGACCCTATGGTGAGACGTTTCGAGCGGAACAGTCTTTGTAAGCTGAAAAAGGCTCTGTTGGCTGACAACAACCGTGCGCGGATTTCATCATCGTAGTTGTTATCGGTTGTGATTTTCGACCCTAGATAGGAGAAATTGTCAACGGTCTCAAAGTTGTATTCTCCTATCCTTATTCTTCTTCGTGTTTGTGTTTGACCAGTGCGGTTTGGTGTTGCTGGTTGATTCGTCTTCGGTGCTGACGTTGCCACCATATATTTTGTCTTGACTTCATTGATGTGCAGCCCAAGATCTCGCGCCGCCTGCTCGATCTGGATGAAGGCAGTTTGTACATCTCGGGTCGTTCTTCCCATGATGTCGATATCGTCAGCATAGGCCAGTAGTTGGGTGGACTTGAAGAGGATCGTACCTCTTGCATTTACCTCGGCATCACGGATCACTTTCTCGAGGGCCAGGTTAAAGAGGACGCATGATAGCGCATCCCCTTGTCGTAGACCGTTGTTGATGTCGAATGGTCTTGAGAGTGATCCTGCTGCTTTTATCTGGCCTCGCACATTGGTCAGGGTCAGCCTAGTCAGTCTTATTAATTTCGTCGGGATACCGAATTCTCCCATGGCCGTGTACAATTTTACCCTGGCTATGCTATCATAGGCGGCTTTAAAGTCGATGAACAGATGGTGCAACTGTTGTCCGTATTCCAACAGTTTTTCCATCGCTTGCCGCAGAGAGAAAATCTGATCTGTTGCTGATTTGCCTGGAGTGAAGCGTCTTTGGTATGGGCCAATGATGTTCTGGGCATATGGGGCTATCCGGCCTAGTAAGATAGTGGAGAATATCTTATAGATGGTACTCAGCAACGTGATACCTCTATAATTGCTGCACTGTGTGATATCTCCCTTTTTATGTATGAGACGTTGCCAATCGTCAGGCATTGATTCGCTGTCCCACACCTTGAGCACAAGTTGATGAACCACTTGGTGTAACTGGTCGCCTCCATATTTAACCAATTCGGCTGTAATTCCATCGGCTCCTGGCGACTTATGATTTTTTAGCCGATGAATTGCACGGACTGTTTCTCCTAAACTTGGTGGTGGCAGTATTTGTCCTTCGTCTTCAGTTGGCGGGACCTCCAACTCGCCGATGTTCTGGTTGTTCAGTAGCTCATCAAAGTACTCAACCCATCGCTCCAATATGCCCATTTTGTCAGAAATCAGATCTCCCTCTTTGTCTCGGCAGGATGAGCATCGAGGTGTATAAGGCTTCATTCTGCTGACTTGTTGGTAAAACTTCCGCGCCTGGTGCGGTTGCTCCATGTACTTTTCTAGTTCATAGACTTGTTGGTTCTCCCAGGCTTCCTTTTTCCGTCTGTGAAGTCGCTTCTCCACTCGTCGGAGTTCGTGATAAGTCTCTGCGCGTGCCCGCGTTCTTTGAGAATGCAACATTACTCGGTATGCGGCATTCTTCCGTTCCGTTGCTAGCTTACATTCATCGTCAAACCAGCCGTTGCGACTACTTTTGCGGCTGGGGCCAAGTATGTTTGTGGCCGTGTCCATGATAACGTTCTTCAGGTGATTGTGAAGATCATTTGTTGATGCTTCATCTCCAGGTCCTCTGTTGACTACGGTTATTGCGGTATCCATTTCCCTCTTATAGGTGTCGCGGAGGGTTGTGTTGTGGATGGCTTCAGTGTTAGCGTTCACCTGATTGTCAGAGGGGATTCTAGGTGGTATTGTTATTCGAGCTCGGAGCACCATGCCAACGAGATAGTGATCCGAGTCTATATTGGCCCCCCTATATGTTCTGACATTCATCAAGGCTGAGAGGTGGCGGCGTTCGATCAACACGTGGTCAATTTGGTTGAAAGTGGTCCCATCTGGAGAGGCCCACGTATGTTTGTGGAGCGCTTTCCACGCAAACCAGGTACTTCCAACAACCATTTCGTGTGACCCTGCTAATTGAATAGTCCGCAATCCGTTATCATTTGTTTTTTCGTGTAAGCTATGGGAGCCAACGTATCGCCTGAATACGGGCTCCTTCCCTACTTGGCTGTTAAAATCCCCCAGTATGATTTTGATATCATATCTGGGACAGGCTTCGAGGGTTCGTTCTACTGCCTCGTAGAAGGTATCCTTCTCCGACTCTGCAGTCTCCTCTGTAGGGGCGTGAACGTTTATGAGGCTTATATTTCTAGACTTGCCTCGCAAGCGCAGAGTGCATAGCCGTTCGCTTATGTTTTCAAAGCCGATAACAGCAGGTTTCATTTTTTGGCTGACTAAGAAACCTACTCCGAGCACATGGTTTACTGGATGACCGCTATAATATATGATGTAGTGGCTCTTCTCCAGGAAACCGGTCCCTGTCCAACGCATCTCTTGCAATGCTGTTATATCAGCCCTATATTGGGACAGGGTATCGGCTAGCTGCTGGTCAGCTTCATCTCTGTACAGGGAGCGCACGTTCCATGAGAAAATGCGCAAATCTTTATTCCGTGTTCGTTGCCGGGTCCGTCGTTTTAAAATCCGTCCTATCCGAGGCTCCTGTTGTGGCTTCGTAACGAGTTGTTTTCCGTGTAGGGTTGTCAGCCCTACCCAACCCCCAACCTGGAGGACCAGTTGGTACAATTTGTCCCGTTTTTAGGCGCGGGAGACTCGCCTTCATCCTTCTCCGTCTGCAGCTTTTCGTTAAGAAAGAGCTCCCAGCGGTCACCACGTGGAGGTGGAGATAGGGTTTGGTAGTAGAGCTGTTGGTGTTGGTTCAGCAGGCATTTCCCAGGTTTTATGCTCCATCGTGGGTACCAATCCACGTTTCGCCCTGGGACCTATACTACCCTTTGACCACCATTATCTGTATGTGTATCTAGTAGCATTAAGGCTCAGCCACCTGTCATTATGGGAAGCTAGTTCCTAGCTTTTAATAGCAGCATCAGCCAATGCTACCGACGCCCCAATTACTGGCGCCAGTCCGGACATGGGGGAAGTTGAAGCTTCTTTTGCTAAGGCATCTATGATAAAGTACCGAGAGTAATTGTACGGTATTGAATCTAGAAACAGATTTCAATCGGTTCCTACACTCTTGAACGATTTTTGAAGTGATCAAAGTACTTCTCAACGCCCTCAATGCAGCTTGACTATCGCTACAGATTACTATGCGCCTGCCCTTCAACCGCTCATCAGTCATCTAGATTGTCGCCCTTAGGATCACATACAATTCAGCCTGAAAGATCGTAGTGTATTGTCCCAAGGGGAAAGCGCCACTTTTCGTTTTCATTCGAGAGGTAGACTCCTGCTCCAGGACCATTTTCTGTTTTTGAACCATCGGTGTAGAAGACGTCAGTATATCCTGACGCGCATTTCACTGGTTCGTCAAAGTTTTCTCACCGTTTCAAGATAACATCATATCTTCTATCAAAGAGATGTATGGGAATCCCAGATTCGGAAGGCATTGCTAAAACTAGATTCTTCCAATCAATCTTCCAATGCTCTGTGTCCCCACGTCGATTGTTTTCTCATATATCTAATCGAATTAGTCTCTGAGCTGCTCTCATGGCAGTACTCTAAATAAATAAATCCAAGAGCTGCAAATTGAGTAATGCATTCAGAGCTGCGCCGGATATGGTGCTCATGGCACCGGTGATACCCAGGCACACAGTTCTTTGCAGTGTGGCTAGTTTACAGCGAAACTCTTTTTCACCTTAACCCACCACACTACGGATGCATAAGTGAACATCGACCTTATGATAGCAACGTATATCCATATTACTACTTGAGGCATAAGTCCCCATGTCGAGGCACAGCCCCATAAGCTGCGAGAGTTCGTTTCATCTTTATCTCTACATGTTTGTTCCAAAAAAGCTTCTTGTCTAGAATAACTACCAAATATTTCACTTCTCCCAAGAGTTGAAAGGCTGCACCCCTCACCTTTGGAAGGCAAAGACCATTCAGTTTCCTCCTTTTTGTAAACGATACCATTATAGTTCTATTTGGATTTACTAAAAGTCCATGCCTGAGAAACCAACTGTAAATCAAATCAACGGTGCGTTGTGTATTTCTACACACTATTCCGAGATCTCGAACAACAGCCAACACAGTCATCGGCATAAGCTTGAACGTGTATTGGCAGATTTTGCAGTTCTCGTAGTAGTGAGTTGATCAGCATACTCCGCAGAAGTAGCGATAGCACACCTCCTTTAGGGTAGCCTTTCATCGCTTCCGTTGTTAGGTAGCGGTCAACGCCCATTTCAGCACATAACAATCTCTGCGTTATCACAGCGTCGATCCACTTTATTAGAGTTTCATCAACACCATGCTCTCTGGCGGCATCACAGAGCTTTTGGAAGGGCGCGCAGTCAAAAGCCCCTTCAATGTCTACGAACACCCTCCCCTCCCCCAAATGGCGTAATTGCCTTTCAGAATTGTGTCCTCTATCTTTGAAAACAAAGAATGAAGAGCAGACTCACAGGACATTCCACTTTGGTAAGCATGTTGGCTTTCATTTAGTGGGAGCGACCTTAGCGCCTTCTGGCGAATGCACGCTCAACCAGTTTCATCAGACATTTCAGTGGAAATGATACTAAGCTGATTTGCCTGAAGTTCAAGGCTTTGGTGTGAAAACTACCTTCACCTTCTGGCAAGAGGAGGGCACGTAACCCAGAGCAAGACATCCTTGAAAAACATTTCTTGGAAGTTGCTCTAAGTGCTCTATACCATCCTTTAGCATCGCTGGGTAGATGGCATCCATGCCAGGTGCTTTGAAGTATTCAAATGATAGTATAGTAGTTCTCGCCTTTTCATTGGTAACAATCGCGTTCGCAGTGTCCCAATTCCTCTTGCAACACCTTCGTGTTGAAGAGTTGCAGAATTCTCTTGTTCCCACTTCTAAGACCCGTTCTCCGGGGTGGTGTACTTCCAAGAGGGTCTGTATAGACTCAACTATGGAGTTCTTAAAAGTACTATCTGGTGGTCTGGACTCACCCTTATTAAGAACTCTGCACAGCCAGGAAGAGAGAGAACAGTCCCATTCATCTTCCAGTTCCTCACAGTATGCTCTAGAACAGTCTCGTTTCGAACGTTTGGTTGATTTTCTGAATTTTTGCAATTCTCGTTTCCACCACGAAACCGTTTTATCACGTCTTCAAACCACTCTAAAAGTGTGCGATTAAGAGTTTCCAATTGATCTTCTATCACCAAAGGAGTCCTTAGTCGCCTAGGAAGCTCAACTTTGTCGCCAAGAAGTTCATTGAACTTTGTCCAATCCGTTTTTCTACGATTCCGTCCTTGTATTACAGGCTGCTCGCCTGCAATAGTCAGACGAAATAACGGTGATCTGAGAGTGAGACTTCATCTAGCACTCGGCAGTTTCTAATGAACTTTAACAACTTTGAAGTGCTGATTATTTTTTCACTTCTTCATGGCCTCCACGTAGGGGTACACCCTACGTTCGCGGTCATCAGACCAGCTGAAGTGTTCTCTCCTCTAGGATTACATTTGCTACTGCTCCAACAAATATGCTGAGCGTTCGCATCACAACCTATTAAAAGTTCAAGGCCACTTGATTCTGCATAAACTATCAGATCCCTTAATTCTTGCGTCGGCGGAGGACACAAAGAATCATAGGGTAAGTAAGCAGAGACAATTAGAACGTTTCTAATAGTTGTCTTCTACCATTAACCTGGTATTATTCCGCATACCTGGCTGATCGATGCCCTACATCTGCATCGTATTGATCTCAAACTAATAAAGTTTTTGGCGACGATGGAAGGGGGACACACCACCTTATCAGTGCCTTCATCTTCGGGTGCCAATACCTCTGAGCCTATCCATATATGGAGAGGCATCTTCCAGGGGGATTTGTTGAGCCCCTTTTGGTTTTGCATGGTACTGAATCCGCTTTCATGGCTACTGGATGATGCTAGAGGGCATGGTTTTTCAATAAAGTATGACCTACGTGCTAAGTGCGAACTGAGACACTTTATGTACTTAGATGACATCAAGTTGTGGGGAACAGAATTGCCTCAGCATCGTTGCCTCTAACAATTTTGACATCAGAATGCAGGCTCTCTACCTCGAGGAACTTTCTCCGAAAAAGATTCCAGTCCCCTCGACTGATCCAATACCACAGATTCTGTTAAAATGAACCCATGCCTCTTGAACCAGAAATATATGAGGACAGTCTAGCGGTTTTGTCAGCCTTGCCGCCAGTAGATATGAAGAAGCTTTGGCATGCTGCAAGTTCATTTGACTAACTCTTATATTTGTAGCCATAAGTGCAGTCTAATATGAAAACCGCCGCTAACTGAAAATTCTGCTGCGGTCAATGTGGATTTCATCGGTGTTACCAGCTTGTCCTCACCTTCCAGCGAAAGTGCCGCTTTCTTGCGTCCAATTTCTCTGGATATCGCCAGACTTGGTGGTGTAGCAACGTCCTTGTCCTCATTTCCAAGAAACTTCACCTTCTTTCACAGTGCCTTCCGTTGTCGTCGGCTAGGAGCCCTCCCAGGTTCACGATGTCGGAGCTGCACGGATTTGTTTTCACATACCTAACAACCATAATAGCAACATCGAACGCAAATACGTGGAGAAGCCCCTGGCTCCAGAAATCAAAGAAATTTGGCGTCTCGAGCGGGTGGTTGTTGGTCCCATAATAGTGTAAGCTACAGGTATTGTGCCTAAATCCCTCAGGGCTTCCCTTTATGTTTTGGGACTCTCACGCAGTCTGGTTCAAACCATGCAGAAGTACACCATTCGGCATACGTACTCGATTTTGTGGATTCAGCACGAAGCACGTTAAAAAAAAATAATTCTCAGTAATTGTCAGGACAAAGCGTATAATCGCGTATCTTATCGGACAAATAGCAGTCTAGCTAACAACACAGTTGCATGGGGGTTAGCGGAAGTGAACAGTTCCTCGCGAGTCCTTCCTTTACTGTGATGAATGCGCAAGTACCTAGTTTGCACTACTTGTGGCTGTGAAAAGTAACTACCATACACACATTTAGATTATTTATGAATTCAGTAAAGATACGCTTCCGTCAAGCACGTACCTGTCCTGGTCCTGGACAGAGCCAAGGGAGGATTGTTCTGGATTCGGAACAGCACAGCAAACACAATTCGAGTACAAGCAGGCGAAGGCACAACTTTTGCTACTGCGCACTCTGGGGTGTGGAAAACTAAATGAAGCGGAGATCTTTCCGTTACCAGAAAAATCAGGAAAAAAAGTCAATATTGACAAATCGAGTCGCAGCGCACGCAATCCCCTTCAAATGGCCTCCCTTGGATCACATCTGATCACTAGTCATCATCATCATCATCAATGGTGCAACAACCGGTATCCAGTCTAGGCCTGCCTTGATAAGGAACTCCAGACATCCGGGTTTTGCGCCGAGGTCCACCAATTCGATATCCCTAAAAGCTGTCTGACGTCCTGACCTACGCCATCGCTCCATCTTAGGCAGGGTCTGCCTCGTCTTCTTTTTCTACCATAGATGTTGCCCTTATAGATTTTCCGGGTGGGATCATCCTCATCCATACGGATTGAGTGACCCGCCCATCGTAACCTATTGAGCCGGATTTTATCCACAACCTGACGGTCATGGTATCGCTCATAGATTTTGTCGTTATGTAGGCTACGGAATCGTCCATCCTCATGTAGGGGGCTAAAAATTCTTCGCGGCCAAGAGTTCGCAATTCTTCTTGCTAAGAACCCAAGTCTCCGACGAATACATGAGGACTGGCAAGATCACTAATCACTGCAACAAAAACGAAACTGAAATGCAACCCAGCGAACTAAAAATTATTTCTCAAAACTCACGTTTCTGTTATTCGCCATTTTTTTTTTCATACAACTTTCAATAATGAATCAACTAATTCAGCCCTTCTGTGTAGTGTCCTTTGGCCCAGTTATTACCAGCACCGGATTGTGCGAACACGAAATTATCTGGTCAGAAAATGTACGTGTATGTCCGCTACGTATTGAATCCATGCTGCCAGGTTCTAAATCAACCAATACAGCACATAGCACGTATTTACCGCTGGATGCATGTTTTCCGCATTGGCCATTTGAATTTGAATGATTCCTCCTTTTGATTCACAGATTTCTTTGCATGAAATTTCAAATTTTTAAAGAATGCATGCACTTTCTCTGAAATTCAATTGTACCGCTGATCCAGTTCATCAGTTGTCCGTCGATCAACCGGTCTGGGTCCCACTAATTTCGTTCCCTGTCCATGCCAGCTCAGCGTGCGTTGCTGGATTGTTGAAAATATAAAAAAATTTAATGCGGATTATGCGTCAACCATATCATTCGCGGTTGCATGAAGTGCGCTTCAGCTCCGTCCATGATTTCCTGAGGCGCCTGCGCTCCTTCTCTACTGTTCTGGGTCAAGTGCCCTTGGGACGACTCACCCATCGGTCATCTTGGGAGAGTGGATTCCAACCACGCAATTAGCGCCCTTCCTTAATGTGTGATCTTTCCCCTGCCATTTCCGCCTTCCGTTCACAGTACATACTTCAGTCGTAGTAGACAAGGGTCGAATCCAAGCTACTCTTAAAGGTCAGCACAAGCCTCATGCCGAATATAACATTGGTGACCTGCACATCCAGGCTATGATCGAGACAGGCTTCTACAAATATCTAGGAATTCTGCAAGGAGCCCATGCTTGAGTTGTGGATCTGAAGGATGCTCTGCTGTTCGAATTCCAACGACGCATAAAGATGGTACTGAAATCACATATCTCGGGGAAGAATAAGATAAACGCATTGAATGTATTCGCTACCCCTTCACTAGCGTGTGCATTCGGAATGCTGCGTGGACGAAAACTGATCTGGGAAACGTCCAACGGTGGATACGGACTACTATGTCAAAATCCCGGATGCATCATCTAGCAAATGATGCTGTCAAGTAACATCGGAGGTAGGGGTGTAGTTCACTTGGTGACATAACACCACCACCAAGTCGACTCGCTGCGCAATTATTTTTACAGCAATGGATAGGCGAGTCTCTTGCATGCGGCTGTTTGTAAGGCAGACTGTGGGTTGGCTCCACTTAACTTGAAGGATCGATTAGTGATGAATGGGGTGAAGTCAGACCAAGAGCAGATCGATGAATGGAAGTCGAAGATGGCTGTGTGCTGACGAGCTCTTTGCTGAAACGGAGGGATTTATGTTTGCTATTCAGGGTTCTCCCATTAATCTAGCAGCAGCCCCCTTTCTTTTAAGTAAGCAGGATTGTCCGAGCCTTAATACTTGGCGCTTAGTACTAGATGAGTATTAGGTTAAATCCGGCATCTGCCGAGATTGTGACAACTCGGGAATGGAAAAATCCCATCTTTTCATATTCTATGTATGATTCAGCTTTAAGACTATCTTACTTAAGACCGAGTTTACTTCGAAAGATATTAAATAGATCAGAATAATATTTATTGCTCCAAGTTGAAAATGCATAGCTTCCATCCACATTTTCATCGGAAGCAGTTTACCATAATACTAGCAATATCACTGAGTAACACCTGGCGCTCGCCCACCCTGGCGCTCGATTCAAATCGCCAATAAATCCTGAGCAGCTTAAGATACTCGCTGTGAAATTTATGAGTGGGGGAGGGGTAGCACTTGAGCTTCCTAAGAAATACGCCAAACATAAAACATGTTGCTTCTAAACAACATATGAGTAATTTGCTTGGGTACATATTTACATATGTTATCGATAACAAGTACTTGAGCAGTTTTCGACTGAATTCTTACTTCTCGGTAATACCGACCTTGCGTATTCATACATTTTTGTATTGAATTGCGTTAATAAATCTCAAAACAGAATGACGTTGATGGAGTAAACTAAAAATAAACACATAACATGCTCACAAATCAAGTCTGTCGTAATTTTAATGATTGGATGCTCTCATGTTAAACTAGTGGGAAAAATTTTATCTACAATCGATCTTTATATAAAATAATATAATTCAAGATAAAGAAAAGCCTAATAAAATATCCGATGTACTGTAAAATGTAAAACCTTTTAATTAAATAGTTTCCACGTACATTACTGGTATCAGAATCCCTTCATAAAAATAATAATTCTTTCTTTACTAATAATTCATATTATGTTCTATCCCTGTTAATAGTGGGCTATGTGTAATTTTGTGAATTTCAAATCGGACTTTATATCACAGTTCATATTTTAGGCATATTTAAGGCAATTTTTCATGTGATCATCGAAGGGGCAATGCTATCAAATAACAGGATTGATATCTTTTAAAGTAAATAGATCGATCAACATGCAGGAAGCTTTGTTTCTAACTGGGTGCAAATAATTGCCTATTTGAGTTTAGCTATTGAACTAAAGATCAGTTTATGATAATTTAATAGAATGGAAACCTGAAATCAACAAATACTAATAAGATGTGAATAATTGATTTCAATCATGGATATTGTGGTCTGTATGAATAATTCCACGCTAGAAGTGATATCAACGCAGTTTGCTAGTAGTTAGCAAGTTTTGATGATCCAAAATTCTCGGAAAAGAATGCATAGTTGATGTACGGCAATGGGACGGATGACCTTCCTGAAGGAGTCAACAAATTTAGAAAATTCACTATCCATATCGGTTACTACTCACTGCCCCTATTTGTTGACTAATCTGGCAAATATATAAATTTTTGCGTTTTATTTCCTTCTATATTTCGTTATCAAGAAATGCAATGAGTTTACAAAACCAAAACGAGATAAAACTCGAATTCTTCGGCCTTTTCTTCACTATTTAGTCGGCGGCCTCCACGTGGAACTGATTCGTCTATGCATGGCAATGTGCATCAGAATAAACGTATAATATGTACTATATGTATGTACCCCGAAATACAATGTTCTGAAATTCGCCCACTGTCCTCGTCTTTGCACATATACCGTTCCCATTGGCCTAGGAACCAAGCTCTTTCAATTTCGACTATCTAGTGCTACTACGACCCATAACGCCATCTGCTTCACTGCAACTTTTCGTTTCTAGATTCTTCAGGTTTCTTTGTTGCATTGCGTTAACCAAAGGGGACTAATTAATTATTAATAACTAATTATTGATTGCATCATTTTCAGGTCTGCCATTATAAAAAAAATTACAGAACCAAAAAACCGGAAAATTCGCAAATGGTAAATCACTACTATGAAAGTTAACCAATGCAATCTGGCGCACACCCAGTAGACATCATATCATTTGTTCTAGGGATGAATCACTAGAATCATGCAGATGCGAATTAAATACTAAGATACGAACAATGAAAAAAGTATAAACAATATTGTTTGATACCATAATATTGTGAAATGTATTTCATGAAATTGAAGTAGAATAGGAAAAGCGGCATGCAACATTTTCAAACTTTACGGCGTGGGTTAATAAACTATTAGGTTGTTGAATATGAAATGGCCGATTTGTCAATCAAGTGAAGTTAGCTGCGATTTTGCTGTATCAAACCACCACCGATTGGCGCTGTTGCTGTCGGATAATGAAGAATAACTACTATTACATTGAATCAAGGATCAGTTTTGATTGACTTTGAAGGAAAAAAGGATGGAAAAGAGCCAAAAACGTATATTTTTTCTGCATGAGTTCAAACTCGATCATAAAGCAGCCGAGGTGACCAGGAACATTAACAGCGCATTTGGAGCTGATACGGTAAGTGAACGAATCACACGGCGGTGGTTCGAAAAATTCCGGTAAGGCGACGTAAACCTTCAAAATGAGCCACATGGAAATCCAGGACCATCGATTGAAAACGACGAGCTGCGTGTGCTAGGCGAATCCGACACACGTCAGTCTATGAGAGACATTGCAAAGAAACTGGGCTTACACTATTCGGCAGTTTCCCGGCACTTGCAACAACTTGGAAAGGTGAAAAAGCTCGACAAATGGGTTCCGCAAGCCCTTACGGAGCAAAAGATGGCGCTTCCAATGGAAATTTGCAGTTCTTTACTATCTCGCAACAGAAGCAACCCCTTTTTTGCACAGAATAGTGACATGCGATGAAAAGCGGATATTATACGCCAATCATCGCCGATCAGCGCAATGGCTAGACGCTGATGTGCCACCGAATCATATGCTGAAACCGAGCCTCCATCCGAAGAAATTAATAGTGACTGTTTGGTGGTGTACAGCTGGAGTTATCCACTATTCTTTTTTGGCACCTGGAAAAGCGATAAATGCGCAGAAATACTGTCCCCAAGTCAACAGAGATGGTGTGATACTCCTTCACGGCAATGCACGACCTCAGGTATCCAGAACAACGATTCAAAAGTTGCACGAATTGCAGTATGACACTCTGCCTCCTCCACCATATTCACCGGACTTTTCGCCAACCGCCTACCACTTTTTTAAGCATTTAGATCATTTTTTGGCGGAAACACAATTTAGGAACGAAGAGCCTGCCAAAATTGGCTTCGACAAATTTATCAATACCCGACAGTTGGACTTCTACGAAACTGGCATACATATTCTTGAATCTCGTTGGAAGAAGTATTTTGAATCGACTGACACCTATTTTGATTAAATAAATCAATTTTTGAAAGCTTTACAGTCGTTTTAAGTTTTAGTACGAAAACGGCTATTTCATTTGCAATAACCTAATAGCAGCAAAAGTTGAATTTTCAACCTCAATAAGGAGTTAATAGAAAGGAGCGGGAAGTTCCCTTTCTTCGAACCAGATGAAAACTTGTGGCGGTCACTCCCGCACAAAAAGCGTTAGTCCCTGAACGTGGAGCTTTGGGTAAGACAAAACCTTACAAAAATCGGTTCAATGTCTGCCTGTCTGTCCGTCTGCAACACACGATTAGCTCCGAAACGACTGGAGGTGTAGTCGCGAAATTTGGTGCAAATATGTGGTCTGTGAACTACTACACGTTGCATCATTTTTTGTTGTCTTTAAGGGGGCTCCCCATATATGCTAAAGGGCGAAGCAACATTTTTTTTTTAACAGAATAGGTCATGCGTGGTATCAAATGAAAGGCCTCAATTAGTACTTTGTCTTGCCTTCATTAATGTGCAACCCAATATCTCGCGCCGCATGCTCGATCTGGATAAAGGTAGACTGTACATCTCGGGTTGTTCTTATCATAATGGCAATATCGTCAGCATAGGACGAGAGTTGAAGAAGACGGTGCCTCCCCCATTTATGTCTGCCTGGCGAATCAGTTTCTCCAAGATCAGGTTGAAGAGGACCGTTGTTGATGTCTAATCTCGAAACCATTATCCTGCTGCTTTTCTCTGCCTTGCATCTTGGTCAGGGTCAGGGTCAGCGTAGTCAGTCTTATCAATTTTGTCGGGATACCGAATTCTCTCATGGCCGTGTACAATTTTATTTTGGCTATGCTCCCATTTCGCTTTAAAGTCGATGCGAAAATATTGCAACTCATGTCCATATTCCAACAGTTTTTCCATCGCTTGCCGCACAGAGAAAATCTGATCTGTTGCTGATTTGCCTGGAGTGAAGCCTCTTTGGTATGGACCAATGATGTTCTGGGCGTATGGGGCTATCGAACCTAGCAAGATAACGGAGAATATCTTATAGATGGTACTCCGCAACGTGATACCTCTATAATTACTGCACCCTGTGATATCTCCCTTTTTATGTATGAGGCAGATAATGCCTCTTTGCCAATTGCACAAGTTGATGAACCACTTGGTGTAATTGGGCGCCTCCACATTTAACCAATTCGACTGTAATTTCATCGGCTCCTGGCGACTTATGATTTTTAAGCCGATGAATTGCACAGTCTGTTTCTTCTACAGTTCTTGGTGGCAGTATCTGTCCATCGTCTTCAGTTGGCGGGACCTCAACTTGCTCCAGTAGTTCATCAAAGTACACAACCCATCGTTCCTATATGCCCATTCTGTCATAAATCACATTTCCCTCTTTGTCTCGATGGTGGATAAGCATCGAGGTGTGTAAGGCTTCATCCTCCTGACTTGTTGGTAGAACCTTGCGCGCCTGGTGCAATTGCTCCCTGTACTTTTCCAGTTCACAGACCTGTTGATTCTCCCAGGCTTCCTTTTTCCGTCTATGAAGTCGCTTCTCCGCTCGCCGGAGTTCGTGAAAAGTCTCCACACTTGCCCGTATCCTTAGGAAATGCAACATTACTCGGTAGGCAGCATTCTTCCATTCCGATTCTTTTTGCGGCTGGGGCCAAGTAGGTTTATGGCCGTATTTATGATAATGTTCTTCAAGTGATTGTGAACATCATTTGTTGATGCTTCATCTCAAGGATTTCTGTTCACTACAGTTATTGCGGCGCCCATTTCCCTCTTATAGGTGTTGTGGAGGGCGTTAACTCTCACCTGATTGTCAGAAGGGATTCTGGGTGGTGTTGTTATTCAAGCTCAGAGTACCATGCCAATGAGATAGTGATCCGAGTCTATATTTGCCCCCCTATATGTTCTGATATTCATCAAGGCTGACAGGTGGCGGCATTCGATCAACACCTCGTTAATTTGGTTGATAGTGGTCCCAACTGAAGAGGCCCACGTTCGTTTGTCGTACGCTTTCCGCGCAAACCAGGTACTTCCAACAACCATTTCATGTGACCCTGCTAATTGAATAATCCGCAGTCCGCTATCATTTGTATTTTCATGTAAGCTATGGGAGCCAACGTATCGCCTGAAAACGGACTCCGTCCCTACTTGGCCGTTAAAATCCCCAAGTATGATTGATGATGGTGTCCGGATAGCTGAGTGGTTAGAGCACAAAGCTGTCGTACGGAAGGTCGCGGTTCAAATCTCACTGGTGGCAATGGGATTTGTATCATGATTTGACGTCGTATACTACCCGACTCAGCTGCGAATGAGTACCTGAGTTAAATCAGGGTAATAATCTCGGGCGAGCGCAATGCTGACTACATTACCTCCCATAGTGTACTGCAGTGTACCGTTACGGTCTTGAATGAAACGCTCTAACATACTTCAAGGCCCTGAACGAATATGAATTGTTGCGCCAACGATTATTATTATGATTATGATTTTGATATCATGTCTGGGACAGGCTTCGAAGGTTCGTTCTACTGCCTCGTAGAAGGTATCCTTTTCCGACTCTGCAGTCTCCTCTGTAGGAGCGTGAACGTTAATGAGGCTTGTATTTTTAAATTTACCTCGCAAACGCAGAGTGCATAGCCGTTCACTTATAGTTTCAAAGCTAATAGCATCAAGTTTAATTTTTTAGCTGAATAAGAAACCTACTCCGTGCGCAAAATGCGCAAATCGTTATTCGGTGTTCGTTGCCGAGTTCGTCGTTGTGTTATTAGTCCAGTCCGAGGCTCCTGTTGTGGCTTTGTAACTTCGGTTTTCCGTGTAGGGTTGTCAGCCCTACCCAACCCCCAACCTGGAGGACTAGTTGGTACAATTTTTCGCGTTTTTAGGCGCGGGAGACTCGCCTTCATCCTTCCCCGTCTGCAGCTTTTTATTAAGAAAGAGCTCCCAGTGGTCACCACGTGGAGGCGGAAAAAGGGTTTGGTAGTAGTTTTGTTGGTGTTGGTTCAGCAGGCGTTTCCCAGGTTTTATGCTCCATCGTGGGTACTAATCCACATTTTCCCCTGGAACTTATACTACCCCCCCCCCCGTTTTATATACTATTAACAAGGGGAATTGCCCCCCGTTCAGGGAGTTTGTTTACAATTTACTCGGAGCATTCTCGGGTTGTCGTAAAAGGCGGCTAAAAAGATAAACTTTTGTGGACTAGCAACGTGCAATTCTCGAAATTCCTCAAGCTTAAGAAACGGCTACCTTGTCCCGAACTGATGATTTCGTTCATGATTGGATTTTTCAATATGTAAACGCTCTTCTACCATTGAGGCTCCCCAAAATGCTCACTTGCTGCAACTTCAGCGATACAAACCAGACATTCAGTGGTTGAACGAGGTAAAATGGTGGGACTGTGAGAAGTATTTCTCCTCCTTTTGCAATACTGTGATATTGTACTTTGGAAAGCCTGCCGGAAATAAGCGTGGTGTAGAATTAATAATACCGCATCGACTAGGCCTGATTTCATGACCTAGGAACTAGGCAGCGTACGAGCAATCAAATCAACCACATTAAATTTAACAGCGGTCTACTGGACGTGCGTAGGGAAGGGCGCTGACATGGGTCACGAAAGCGATTATCACAGGATGCTACTTGCCTTCGCTACGTGTAACATCTGTTACTTCGCATGGGGTTAGAGAACTCAACACTGATCAGACCCTCATATCATCCCACTGTCATTGAACTACATTGAAAGGGTAGATGTCTAAAACAATCCACCGTAGAATATTACTGAGCACTAAGTCGGCATTAAAAAGTTCGTCTCTCATACGCTCCTTAGGTCAACGACCACGGCGCAAAACCTGGTTGACTGTGATCAATGAACGTAAGTAATTGAAGGATCAATTAATCACTGCGAGTGATTGCGAATGTGATGCGTTCGAGCTCCGATACTGTGAGAAATTTGGGAAACATCCCATGACAAAAAGGGATTTATTATTGTGCTGACCAAGTAAGGCAAAGTTAACGAAAACAATGACAATTTCCAAGTTGTGTACCGCATCACGAAAGAACTAACAGATGGTCGCAAATCTTTTAATGGTCAAGGACGTTAATGGTCTGCTCCTAATTCACGATGATCAATAGTTTTTGATAAATATAACATTTCCAATGAACGAACGTCACAAGGCAAAAAATTGAACAGATTAGGACAAAAGACACATTCTCTCTGTAGTACTAACATGTCAACTCATAAGTTTAATATTTGGATGCCATCGTTTCGAGCGTTTCTGCAAGGGATGCGTTTTAGCCAACGTTAAAGGAAGTTTACAATGAAGGAGTCATAAATCCCCCACCCTGTATTCCTAGAATAACGAATTTTAGAGAAAATAAAATAAAACCATATTTTTATAATCAAATGTTAAGATATCAGATATTGTTAAGATATCAGATATTGATAAAATAATCTCACAATGATCTGTAAGAGGTTTATCAAGAGAACCCACCTTAAATTAGAATGATTTATTTAAACGACGGGTTTATAATGATAAAAGTGAATGATTCAACTTTTTCCATTATTTTTTATCAACAAGATAACAATTCGCTCTCATATAAAGTAGATTTTCGGATGGATTAATTCTTTTATACTTAGTTAGTGCCCCTAAGTGGTAAATCTTTTTTTGTTTTCCAATTATCGTTATCTGAATATTCGAATTCAATTTACTTTCAAAGAGAAGGTCGGTAGCTTAACAAGAAACACAGAAAATATTCGTACGTGAACTCTAGTCCAGATCCGTCAACACCTTTGTACAGCCCCATTGAAGCGTGAAGGAAATACAAGGAGTCCACTTGGACATTTCAGCCCTTCTCACATCATGTACAAAACTTTACTTATCCATGATGCATCGGGATTGCATTAAAACCTGTAATATGAAATCGGCAAATCGGGATAAGCTACTTGATCGAAAAATTCGTGATCGTAACGGCACGATCAATTAATGAAGATTCTTGACCGATCACATTCTCATCCAGTATATCTTCCACGTCCTATGTCAGTAAGGTGCAGCCTTCGGGGCCCTGACTATCTAGGCATCTACCAGCCATTAACCAACCATGTTCAAAATGGAATCAAACAATCTATACCTTATCTAATGTTATCCCAAGCCCACGTCCTAGAGAAAGCTACGTTCATCTTCAGTCCAATATCGTTAGTTTGTATAATGGATGAAGACTTTCGAAATCTCGGTGTTTTAAGCGGGATAGCCCTAGTTGCGGCAACTATGGTGATGTGAAGAATGCTTTGTAAGCACCGACTGCTCACTGGTACCCGATGACTTACCGTTCTTCGCCAAGAAAAGTACTTCCCACAAGTCAACTGCAACCGTGCTGCCAATAAATGATAGGCACCTGCGAGATACCTAGCACCACGTTTCAGGTTGGTAATGGCGCGTAAGAAATAGCACTGTCCTGGTGCCTCTGACATTGATTATGCCGAAAAATAGTATATTGCTATGTTGAAGACAGCACTTTGATACAGAGTTTCTCGTAATCCTCCAAAGAAAACTTGGCTGTTCAGACAACGGTAGTCGAAAAGACACCCACATCATATGTGCTTTTTAGGAATTGCGGGTCACCTCCATTCCAACAGATTATCCGAAGAAAAGGAAAAGACTCCTATACAATCGTGACGTAAAGGCAAATTCGAAAAATGAACCATCGTATTGAGTGGAGTACGCTTTTGAAACGATCACTAGGCCCCACAAAAGAAAATGTAGTCTCGAAAAAGTATTTTTCCAATTTAAAAAGTTGCCCGCTCAAAGGATTAAAGCTAGGTATGGATGTTTCGTACATTCATACATATTTTATCAAAAAAATACATGGAATTTGTAATTTAAACAACCCGCGTTAATGATTTTTCAAATATATTTTTTATACAAATTGGCAACTCTGTACTTAATTATTCTGCATCATTTGAAAACAATCTGTCAATCACTTTGTTAACAGCAGTTGATTGAATCAGTACATATTGATATGTAATGTGTTCGTCACGATTTTATAATGAATATTGAGATTTAATAAAGAGTTTGCCTTAAATTTTACGTAGTAAACCGAATTTCGTGTTTGGAATCATTAAGAATGCTAGAAAAAGCTTATAGTGATTCACTTTTTTTAAAAATGCAACCCTGTGGTCCTAGAACAGGGAGACGTCTGTCCACCATAGTCATGTTGTTTTTGATAAATTGAAAAAAAAAACAGAAAATAACGAAGAAGGATGAAAATTTAACATAAAATTGCAACTTTTTTGGTAAATTCCCCACGATTTTTTCCGTTAGGACTTTTTAAATTCTCAGCCACGTCATATAGAAGTTATATGTCACTAAAAAAAATGTCATGGTTCATTTTTCCACATCAAAGGCTACGATGTGGCCACTTTGTTTTTATTCATATTACATAAATGTTTTTCCACAAAGCAATATCTTGTTCCCAAGTTTCTATAGTTTCAAAATTGTTGAATGTTGATTTCTAGTAACAAAGAAAAAACAATTTAAAGATTTATTTTTTCCTCTCATTGTATACCTCTCCTCAAAGCTTTGACTCCGGCGCATAACAGCAATAACCCAGGCTGCACTGAACGGCATGCGCGTGCCTTCACCGATCTCTTATGCAAAAATGCATTTAATTGTGCGCTAGCATGCGATGGTACATAATATTGCAACGCTAATTACAAAGACCAATAAGATCAATAATAATAATAATAATAATCGTTGGCGCAACAATCCATGTTGGATCATGGCCTTGAAGTGTGTTAGAGCACTTCATTCAAGACCGTAACGGTACACTAGGAGGCAATGTGGTCAGCATTGCGCTCGCCCGAGATTATTACCCTGATTTGACTCAGGTACTCATTCACAGCTGAGTCGACTGGTATCCGACGTCAAATCACGATACAAATCCCACTGCCGCCAGCGAGATTTGAACCGCGACCTTCCGTACGACAGCCTTGTGCTCTAACCACTCAGCTATCCGGAAATGGAATGATGAAAACGATAAAAGATGCTGTGTATGTAGTAGGAAGAGAAGAAATATTGCGTAAATGAGTATCTCCAACAGAACAGCTCAAGAGACTAAGGCCGCAAGGATAGTACAACTTGTTCAGGGAAAAGCTAAGTCCTCAGTCCTCATACCCTTGTTAGTTAAATGAAACAATGAATTTCAGTGATGGTTAGATAATCTATTTCCCAACTGAAACCTAAAATTTAAGTTTAAGGTTCCTTTGCACGTCTTGCCTGGAGGATGCCGAAGACTTCTTGCTGAAATAGGACAATGATTGTACGATTCTTCTACGTTTTTCCTAATAAATAAAAGTATAGCACTGAAAAGCATGCAACAGAATGCAATGATCCCACTACAAATCTCTTTTAGGTATTCGTTACCATAAGAAAATAAACACTCTTACTGGCTTAAAGACTTCCACCTACAATTTCTTTATATCATTTCAGATGGCTTGGATGCAAGGGACATCAACCGGATTGAGACCTCCAACCTCTACCTACAAAAATTCCTGGAAACATATGATCTGGACATGAAGCAAGCACTGAAAACTTTATGGGATACATGTTTATGGCGCAAGGCATATGGGACCAACGATATTAACGAGCACAATGTTAACCAGCAGCACTTATATTCAGGAATAATATTCGCTTACAACCGGGACATCGATGGGAAAACACTATTAATTTGTAAAACTAAGCTCCACCAAAAAGGCAAGAACGACGTAGACGATCTGATACGACTCCTTGTCTATTGGGTTGAACGACTCCAACGAGAGGAGAATTACGCACAAATTTCACTAGTTTTCGATATGAATTCAACTGGACTCAGTAATATGGACATGGAATTCACAAAAAGGATAATAGAAACCTTCAAGTTCTACTATCCGTATATTTTAAATTATATTATTATTTTCGATATGCCGTGGGTTTTATCTGGTGAGTTGAAATTCTAACTTTCCTCCATCTTTCATCCATTCAGTTTTCACAATTTAAATTAAGCTCATTATAGTAATTAATAAAGAGCTCCTCCATTAATTTAATTTTTCTGATTGCAGCTGCCTTTAAAATAGTGAAAAGTTTGTTGCCACCAAAAGCTGTTGCCAAAATGAAATTCGTCAACCAAAAAACAATAAGTGATTACGTGGATGAAAGTAACGCATTATCGTGTTGGGGAGGAAAAGACAATTACGTGTATTCATTCGTCCCTGAAAACCGAAAATCCGAGGAAAATCGTGTAAATCATAATAACAATAATTATGATTTAATATCACAGAATGGAAACGAATCAGCTTCCTTATCAGCGAGAAAGGTAAGTGAGAATTATCCTGAACCACTGTTGTCTCCTATTCATTAAGAAAAATGAAGGGTAGTTGCTTTATCGAGGTACTCCTTAGATAAAAAATTAGGCAAGGTTCCGCTCAGTTAACTTTTTACTCCCAGCAATTCACGTGGTTCTATTTTTACCCCCTAAGTGGCAGTCTCTACAAAACTGCCACTTCCGCTCATCCGAAAATCCTTGGAATCTCATATCTTTCTCACTACGTGGAAGAAAGTGATGATTGTCAAGATTCTGAACCAGCGTTTTGAGTGTGACAATGGGAAAATCTAGGAAGCTTCATTGACAACGAACAGGTTGGTTTCCGATATAGATCCTCAAGTGCTGAATATGTGAACACCCTTTGTATCATTTTGGAACATTGCGCGGAGCTAAGATCTTCGCTTCATCTGTTCTGCATCTATTTCAAAAAAGGCTTTTGACGCCGTAAATATGGAGTCTATTTGGAAAGCTCTACGTAAGAATAACGTTCCCAAGATAGTAATAGCTATTATCAAAGCGCCATATGGTGGCGCAAAATTTGACGTTGTAGCGACTATTGAGAATCGAAGACGGTGAAAAGACAATGCTGAGTGGCTGGAGATGGCCAAGATAGGGGAGCTAAAAATTTGACAAAATTGAGCCTGACGATCCGTCCGAAAATTGGTAGAGGTGTAAATAAAGAGTAGGAGAAAAAGAAATATATTATGTACCAGAAAATAAATCTCCCTTGCGCTCATCACAAGGCAAAGAGAACAAAATGATGCGATTGCTGAGTAGCCATGGGGATAACGTATTGCATCAAAAATAAAACTTCGGAAAAATAAGAAGTCTAAAACGGAGTTCGACAAGTTGACATTCTCCATGAAGCTTTCTACGGAGGATGTGGAAACCGCCAATGAGCTCCTTGCTCAAACACCTTGGCTACGCTATTAGCATCTATTTGCTCTCGCACAACGCCAACGACCTTATCTAGATGACTCTAGAGTTTGAGATAAGCTAAATGTCCCACTTAGCAATGGCAACCATATATGCTATCATGTAAAGAAGGTTTTTTTTGAAGGTTGCCCAGGAGTCTACGAACTTAGAAAGAAAGATAGAGTTCAAAAAGCAAGTTCGACTGGCTGGCAAATTGTAATGATATCATCGCACAAAATATAGCCCCAAAATATAATGGTGAACAAGTTGATACGCAGAAATAAAATTCTAGTTTAAATAAGGTAAAATGTTGAAAATTTGAGTCACCCAAGATAATTCTGGTTCAAGATCGCTTCAAAAAATATTGTAGCTCTTCGTGTCCTCAAAGAAGTCAATTGTCGCTTACGCTTTTAAATTCCGAAGAGTACTAAACGACTAATTCTAGGTTGGAGTTGAAGAATTCCAAAATTTTTGAACGTTTTTCGTAACTATTGAAAAATGTTAAAATTAGTGCTGACACCCACCCACTTTAGTGGGATGTCTTAGTCCTAGTTAACTGGAGTATTTGATCAAGCTTAAGGAACGATAACACATATATAAATTCCCTTTCAAATCAGTTGCCACTCTTGCAAGAGCCAATAGCCAAGCAATTATGAGAATAATCACCAACAAATTGGCGGCTTGTCCTAGTTTCTGTAGCACCCTTTACCATGGAGCACTGATATTATAAATGTGAGACCTACGGGGACCTATGAATGCTTTGGTTTTCTAAAGCCTCTCTAATATTTTAGCAAAGTAGAATTTTCCCACTTAGGGCGTTCTGAATGGATTGTTTGATAAATGCCTGTGAGTCTTTATCAATTTACTCGAATCTTACGGTAAAAGACGAACTGATATTATCTGGTTGATAATGTCTTCACTCCGCTAGCTAGATGATACTCAATTTTATGTACTTTTCGCTATATAAACGAGCTCCCTAAATCTATCTATGGCGGATTTAACTATAACGGATTATTGGCAAGGAGTATATAAAGGTATTTAGTTTAGACTATCTTTGTCGATGCAACGACCGAGGTGATTGAGCTTGGCTGTTTCGGCCTCATGTCGCGGGTTCCAATCACAGTCACGAACACGGATGTGTCGGATGCTCAAACTGTAGTTCTGTCCCTTTTTAGAAGAATCATTAAACATCACGCATGACGGAATATGCGCTTACAATGAAAATGGCTCCCTCTCTCACAAAAATATAGTCCCTTTTTAAGGTTTTGTGTAAAACAAAACCTTATTAAAATCGATTCAATGTCTGTCTGTCTGTCTGTCTGTCTGTCACACGCATTTTTCTCCAAAACGGCTAAACCGATCCGAACGAAATTTGGTGGACAGATGGGAACTATGAAATCCCACGCATACAGCGAGTGGCATAAACTTAGGTGGAGTTTAAAGGAGGGCTCCCCATACATGCAAAGGGAGGATTCAAAATTTTTTTTCACCGGATATAGTTGTGTAGGGTATCAAATGAAAGGTCTCGATTTGTACTTTCCGAAACTGACATTAGTTTTGGCATAAATTGCAAAGCGCGTGAGTAAGGAGTCAAAATGTACGCACTTGAAGTGAGACAGGACTCATTTTCGGAAACTACCCAACCTTAAAATCCGCAAAAAATCAGGGTGGTGCGCCTAGATGAAATCTAGGCCTCAAAATATGTCCCATTCCGATATCTGCTCAAATAAACTTACCAATAATATATTACTACTTTTTAGAAATTTACTGGAAAACCCCCCTTAAATATATCCTAGGACTTCCGAATTTTGTGCCAGCATAGGGGACAATATTTTGTATGTACGTGTTAAATTTCATGGAAATCAGGCAATTAACGCCAAAGTTATAGCAGTTCAAACTTAGCAATTTCGCACGAGTTTACTGCTTCCAAAGCCATGCAAATCAGATGCTGACGTCATTATTACCCGGAATAATTGACATTCGCGTGGAATGTTAAAGTCGCATTTACGAAGAATCTATTTATCTGCTGCCCTTTTTAAGGTTTTTTTTTGTAAAACACTTATGTGAAGTCTAATCTTCGAGAGATGTCCCATTCCGGTATCTGCTGAAAAAATTTACTAATAGTATATTATCAACTTTTAGAAATAGACTAAAAAACTCTCCTTAAGTTCATCCTAAGTGTACTAAATGCACCGACATAAAGGACAGCCTTGTGCATACACATGCCAGGTTTCATGAAAATGCAACTATTAGTGGGAAAGTTATGGCAGTTCAAACTTATCAATTTCGTGTTAATTAACAGCATTCTAAGCCATACAAATAAGATGCTGACGTCATAATTGACGAGAATAATTTAAATTCGAGTGAAATACTAAAATTCCATTCAAGAAGAATCTAATTCTCCCTAGCCCTTTTTTATATTTGATGTTGGTTAAATTGTTTTCATTCGCTAATAATATTAACCTGAGAGCGTGAAGCGTATGAGGTTGACCATTATCAACACAGGGCTTTCCATCAAGTGATTTATTTAAATCGCTTTCTAGAAAATTGAGGGCAATGGAGTTTTTAGCTATATTACACGGAGCTGTCGTGCACTCGTCGCACCTCACATCTTTTTCTTATTCTTCAGCCTTCAGTTCACAAACGGGGTCGGCTCGTGGTGATCGGTTTCGTCATTTTATTTTATTAAATGTCTGATCAGGATGTAATCGCGAGAGCTTTAAATCCCCATCCAGCGTATCAAGCCACCATTGTTTTGGCCGGCTTTTTGGTTGCTTACCATTGCTTTCGATGTTCTGATCAATACTGGTTGTTGAATTCTCGTTAGCGTGAATTACGTGACCACACATCGAAAACGCCTCTCTTCCAGTTTTTCCACGATCAATGCAAACCCATATCGATCGCAGATATTCTCATTTCAGACGTAATCAAAGCGTGTCACGCCACCAGTGCAATGCAACATCTTCGTCCCCATTACCGCAAGACGCCGTTCATTGTCCTTTATAGTCGGCCAACACTCAGAACTATAGAGAGTGGTAGACGGAAGACATTGCAGTAAATTTTAGATTTGGGACGTGCGCTGATACGTCGATCACAATGAACACCAGTTGGGGAATGCCACTTGATCCAGGTTGCATTAATGCGTGAAACAATTTCATTACGCAGTTCTCCATTAGTTGATAGCGTTGACTCGAGATTTTTAAATCGCTGAGTTCTGACAATGGCAGTAACCTGCCTTCGAGATACTTAAATCGCTCAATTCTGGCAATGGCAGTAACCTGCGCAGAACTGAACGATTTCAATATCTCGGGTTAATGCTATAAGCCAATGGAGAACTACGTTATGCACCTCACATTGGGAAACACAAAACCTTTTATACCTGAAGCGTCAAGCTTCCGGTTTCCCGACTTGTTAGATATTCATCATCATCATCAACGTCGCAACAACCAATATCCGGTCTAGGCCTGCCTTAATAAGGAACTCCAGACATACCGGTTTTGCGCCGAGGGCCACCAATTCGATATTCCTTAAAATTGTCTGCCGTTCTGACCTACGCCATCGCTCCATCCCAGGCAAGGTCTTCCTCGTCTTCTTTTTCTACCATAGATATTGCCCTTATAGACTTTCCGGGCTGGATCATCCTCATTCATACAGTTTAACTGACCCACCCACCGCAACCTGTTGAGTCGGATTTTATCCACAACTTGACGGTCATGGTATCGCTCATAGATTTCGTCGTTGTGTAGGCTACGGAATCGTTCATCCTAATGTAGAGGTCCAACAATTCTTCGGAGGATTCTTCTCTCGAACGCGGCCAAGAGTTCGCAATTTTTCTTGCTAAGAACCCAAGTCTCCGAGGAATCCATAAGGACTGGCAAGATCATAGTAGTATTTCTTACCTATCTATTAACGCGCTCGCAAAAATTGTTTACATGTCTTGCAGAAAGGGATAATTCTCGGGTCTCATATATGCATAATAGAACGGTCTGATTGGTCATAATCATGACATGCATATATAAGATTTGCAGGTCAAATTCAGGATTTTCCAAATCAAATTAAAAATTTGCGAAAATAATTTCAGATCTTTCCAAATTAATTCCAGACTTTTGCAAAATAATTTCAGAATTTTTCGTTTCAAATTCATATTTTCTCACTTCAAATTCAAACTTTTCAATTTCAAAATTACAACAATTTGCCATTTCAAATTCAGAATTTTATCAATATTTTACAATAAACTTGTATACCGTTCACCACTGGATAAGAATGGAGATGGGATTCTTTGCAAAAAGTCTGAGCGGAGCATCCTCTTTCTATCATTATTTGCTTCAATTGGCGATTGTATTCTGCCTGGGAATATAATAGTCCAATGACGACCTCTAGAACGCAGTCAACTATTCTATATTTTTTGAAAATGCAATATGCGCTCTTCGGATTTAACCCTGAAATGACATCCTTGCCCTGAAGCCTACGTTCACATTTATTAAATATTTAAATAACTTTTAGGTGACAGACAACTTCCGTAGAAAATAAAGTAATGAAATCAGTTAAAGCGACTCCCGACTTCTCGCTTGCTCGGTTTGAAAGCAATTGGCAACGCCCCAATTTATACCCCTTATCTTGGGAAGTTCTCCCGATTATCAATAGAGATTCTACAGAAAATAGCAGAATTAACTGGAATCACGAGTACAGTATTTTTAATCTAGATTTCATGAAAAAAACAAAATGAAGCAAAGATTGAGGGGATTAAATTTTTTGGTCCCAGATCGAATACAATAGTTAATTGAAAAAAATAACTACAGAAAACTGACAACTGTAGATGAGTCATGTTATCACTTGTCTGGGAGCCTCAATGTGATCTCTTGAGATTCCGAGCTACCCTTTCCATCTCCGTCGTAGCCGTCAATGTACAGTCTGATTATTCTGTGATCCGGCATAGAGGGCACATCAGACGCCTTCCAATTCTTGACCAAACCGTTCATCAAAGTATTCCCTAAAGTTATATCTAGTACCTTTTCAATGTGGTTGACGAATGTTGGCATATTTTCTTTTTTATGCAATTCTAGCTAATTGCTATGAATTCAAGACCTGTTCAGTTAGTGTCGTCGCTTCTCCAGATCTCATGGTGGGTGTTGGCATTGCAGCTGAGGAGAAGTAGTGGCGCTTTTCTCTTGCAAAGCTTCGCCAGTCTATCAACTAATTCCAGTAATTCGGATATCTTCTTTTGAGAAACACGACTGCCTTTCGAATTCTCACCTCCGCTTGCAGTGAGACTTGGGCAGTCACATTGTCGGCATGCTTCCTCCTGACACACCACGAATCTGCCTGTGGCGCACCCAGGATTTTTGAGCCAGCACTATTCCAATGTTTTCCTTGGAAATTGCCCTTGCAATTACTACAGATGTAGCTTTTCCATGGTAAAGGTTTATCTGAGCTATCTTATGCTGGCCATTGGCTCCATTACTGCGTGAAGCTCCTTTTCAATGTCGGGGTAATATCCTCCTCCTTCGACATGACACTTCCTTGCTTATCGCTGCCTATCTTGAGCCGTAGAAGATCCAGATCTAGGTTCCTCAGGTTCTCTTCTGTGGGCAATAGCCCCACTTCCCTACTACATTCCTGCCCTTTCAACGATTGCTTCGATTGCTCCTCCTTGGCTTTGGGAAGGTATATCGTCCCCACCAAATCTCGACAGTCCTGTTCAATTTGAGCTTGGTCATTTGGAGGAATTTCGACAATATGGGCAGTCGATTGCTTATTACCGCGTTAGCATAACTAACGGCGGACCTCCTTCATCTTCATCCATGATCTACCCGGGATTATCTCTCTCTGGGGTTCCGATTTGGATTGAGAGCATTTCCATCTTGACAGCCTATATCTGCCCTGAGCCTCCTTAAAGGCTGGTTCTGGTTTCAGATCTTTACTCAGATAGCGCAGATACCATTTAGCACATGCATCACCTAGACCTGTTTCCTTCCTGAAGTCTGATATGCTAACCCCAGACTTACTTCTACTGGTTTGCTTGTGTCTGCCACTTGGGTTACGGTCTTCGCTGTAAATCATTGTTGACCTTACCTTCACTGCTTGCACTTCCTAATTTCTCTCTTCTTTGCTGCATTCACCTGTTTCCAGTATTGCGAAGATGTGCCTCCGCCTAATAAACCAGTTTGTGTGTGGTACCCGGTACCGCTTGTTTGTTGTTGGTTTCTTTTTTAAGGTTTTGTGTAAACACAAAACCTTATTAAAACCGGTTTACTGTCTGTCTGTCTGTCTGTCTGTCTTTTTTTTTTTCCCCCGATGGAAGGTGGAAAGCTTCAAAAGCTACCGCAGGCTCCTGCCACACGGTTATGTGGGACTCTTACCCACTAAAACCACCTCCTTCTCCTTCCACTCTCCCCGCGGGACTCCCATTTGGTATTACGTCGCGGGGCTGGATCAGAATTTATTCTGCGCTCATGTCAACATTCGTGTTCCTCTCGCGTTCATTCTTTTGGATGACTTCCTCCTGCCTAAGCTTCTTTCCGATGGCTGTAATCACTTTTTCAACTTCGGTCCATATCCCCTTGGCTTTCACCATAAGCTCCATTATATTTTCGGGTGTAAAGTGCTCCCCGGTTGTAGCTTCTAATGTAGCCCTTTGGGTTTCGAATCTGGGGCAGTGAAAAAAGACGTGTTCTGCGTCCTCTGGAATGTTTGCACACTGTGGGCAATATGGCGAATCATCGCGCCCAAATCGGTACAGATATGCTCGATAGCCTCCGTGTCCGCTCAAGAATTGAGTTAGGTCGAAACCTACTTCGCCGTGAGGTCGCTCGATCCATTTCCGGATGTCCCATATGATTTTGTGAGTCCAACGGCCTTTTTCTGACTCGTCCCACTTCTCTTGCCATTCCGCGACAGTTTCAGCTCGTGCGAACTGTCGCCGACGGGCAGGAGATTCTCCGGTGAGGTACGTTCGATCGTAAAGTCGTTGTATTTCTTTCGCCAGAATCTCAATCGGGATCATTCCTGCTATCACGCAAGCTGCTTCATTAGAAATTGTTCTGTAAACGCAACATGTTCGGAGTACACTTATGCAACACGCAGCTCCAATCTTTTTTTTATTTATTATATTTTCCAGTGCATCTGCCCATACTGGGGCTGCATACAGTAGGATCGAGCTGACCATCCTTCAAACTGCCTTCATCCAGATCGAGCAGGCGGCGCGAGATCTTGGGCTGCACATCAATGAAGGCAAGACAAAATACATGGTGGCAACGTCAGCACCGAAGACGAATCAACCAACAACATCAAACCGCACTGGTCAAACACAAGCACGAACAAGAATAAGGATAGGAGAATACAACTTTGAGACCGTTGACAATTTCTCCTATCTAGGGTCGAAAATCACAACCGATAACAACTACGATGATGAAATCCGCGCACGGTTGTTGTCAGCCAACAGAGCCTACTTCAGCTTACAAAGACTGTTCCGCTCGAAACGTCTCACCATAGGGTCAAAGCTCTTACTGTACAAGACTATGATCTTGCCAGTCCTCATGTATTCCTCGGAAACTTGGGTTCTTAGCAAGAAAAATTGCGAACTCTTGGCCGCGTTCGAGAGAAGAATCCTCCGAAGAATTTTTGGCCCCCTACATGAGGATGGACGATTCCGTAGCCTACACAATGACGAAATCTATGAGCGATACCATGACCGTCCGGTTGTGGATAAAATCCGGCTCAATAGGTTACGGTGGGCGGGTCACTTAATCCGTATGGATGAAGATGATCCCACCCGGAAAGTCTATAAGGGCAATATCTATGGTAGGAAAAGAAGACGAGGCAGACCCTGCCTAAGATGGAGCGATGGCGTGGGCCAGGACGCCAGACAGCTTTTAGGGATATCGAATTGGTGGACCTCGGCGCAAAACCGGGATGTCTGGAGTTCCTTATTAAGGCAGGCCTAGACCGGATACCGGTTGTTGCGCCGTTGATGATGATGATGATGATGATGACCACCCTTGAAATAAGGAGTCGACGGCTCGGTCTTGGGCCACCTATATTTGGTAGCATTCTCCCAACCAGCGCTCCGATGTTATATGCCTTAGTTGCTGCACCCTCCACATGCAATCTGAAATTCAACCTCTGGTCAATCATTACACCTAAGTACTTAAGTGCAGGCTTGGAATAAATTGTTTGCGTTCCAACTTTGGTCTTCATGGAAGTGCACTTTCTCCGCTTGGTAATAAGTACTACTTCCGTCTTATGCTCTGCGAGCTGTAGACCAGCATTCTCTAACCAGGATTTAATCTCATAGACTGCTTCATTTGCATAGAGCTCGGCTTCCTCGAGAAGGCGTGCAACAACCGTCACACCAATATCGTCCGCGAAACCAATGGAGGCCACACCAGTAGGAAGGTCTAGGGTCAGTACCCCGTTATACATAATAATCCACAAGAGTGGCCCTAGGACAGACCCTTGCGGAACTCCGCATGTCGTTTGGTAGGATTTCATTCCTTCATCTGATTCGCAGCACAGAGTCCTATCCATTAGGAAGTCGGCAACAATACGCACCAGATACTTCGCCACGCCTAAGTTAATTAGGGACTCAAGTATCTTGCTCCATCTAGCGGAATTGAAGGCATTCTTCACATCGAGTGTAATCACTGCACAACATTTGCCCTAGTCAAGTGCGGTCTTAGCTGTGTTAGCTACTAGGACAAGTGCATCCGTTGTAGACCTCCCCTTTCGAAAACCGAACTGATTTTCGGCAATTCGAATTAATCTGTTATAGATTACCCGCTCGAATAGTTTGCCAGTATTATTTAGAAGGCATATCGGTCTGTAGGACGAAGCTTCACCCAAAGGTTTATTTGGCTTGGGGACTAGAATTAATTTCTGCTTCTTCCATTGTGTAGGAAATACTCCTTCTTTAAGGCATGTGGTGAACGCCTCGGCAAACATATTTGGAGCTATTTTTACTGCTGCCTTCAGAGCTTTATTGGGGATGCTATCCAAGCCAGGTGATTTATTTCCAACAATTTTATCCGCAGCTTCGAGGACCTCCTTTTCGCTTACCGTGGGAACTTCTGCGGTGTCTATCTCGACAGTGGGAAGGTTAGCGGTACTCACATTCTGTGGGAAAAGATCCGTTACTATTTCATCAAGCAGAGTAGGGGAAGAGATCTGTCTGTCTGTCTGTCTGTCTGTCCGCCACACGCGTTTTTCTCGGAGACGGTTGCAGCGATTGACACCAATTTTGGTGGAAAGCTGGGAACTGTGAACGCTCACGCATACAGTGAATTACATCCTTTAATGACGAATTTAAGGGGGGTCCCCATACATGCAAAAGGGGGGTGTAAATTTTTTTTTCATCAAATATAGTCATGTGGGGTATCAAATTAAAGGTCTCGGTTAGTACTTTTCGAAGACGGTCTTAGTTTTAACATTTGTTGAAAAGGTAGGGAGGGCGGGGGGTTGAAAGTGACCATTCCTTTACGGGGGCCATTCTCAGAAACTACCCAACTGAAAAATCCGAAAAAAATCAAGAGGCTGCCTGGGCTCCGAAATACCTTCCACACTGACATCTGCACAAATAAAGTTAATAATAGTATATTACTATAATTTTTAGTAATTCGCTGCAAGACCCCCTTAAGTTCATGCTAGGACCACGAAATTTCGCAACAATATAGGATATAACATAGAGCATGATCTCACCAAGTTTGGTGGAAATCGCACTATTACTAACAAAATTATAATACGTCAAAGTTGTCGCTTCTTTGCAAATTCAAGACTATGAATGTCAATATCATCCGAAAGTAAATATTCTCACATAATATATGCATATATTACGTGCTACGTACTAAGAAATACACAAAACCTTTCGTACCTGAAGCGTCCAGCTTCCGGTTTCCCGACTTGTTTTCAATTTTTTTAGGCTCATATAATTTCTACGTGTATGGGGTTGGGAGGTGTTATTGCTCCCGTAGCATGGTAAGGTCAATAGTCAATTAAAAAAAATAACAAGAGGAAATTGATGAGCCGCTCACACTTTTTTCGAAGAATCTCAGATACACCTTTATCCACTAATTAAAAAAATTGGATTTGAAATGGAAAATCTAATTTGGAAACAGAAAAGTCAGAATTTGAAATGGAAAACTGAAATGGATTTGGAAAAGTCTGAAGTTAATTTGCAAAGTTCGAAATTAGCCTGAAATATTCTGAATTTGGTTGGAAAAATTCTGAATTTGACTAACAATATTGGTTTCGCTACAAAGGCGATCATTCGAATACATATAGAAAGAAACTCGATAGCAAGATGTATCACAATATTTAGATAAAGTGATCAAAAACTAAACAAGCACTTGGCGGACAGCGTTTTGATAATGATTGACAGATTGACGGGTTTTTGCACAATTGGCTGGATACATGCCTGTCACTTTGTGATATTTTCCAAAAACTCTGTAAACTGGAATCATTGCAAGGCCCAAAATAGTTGTGAAAAACTAACTCGCTGTTCGTTCGTTAAATCTTTAAATTAACATCAAATCAAATCAAACAATTACAAATTCCACTTGCATCAACTTAACTTTATTATTTATAGATATTCACTATCGAATCAACATTTAAATCTAATAAATTCTGTACCTGCTGCCAATGCATGATTTCCAACACAATTTAATCAGAACACTTGAAAAACTAGTTGAAACTGCTGCTCTTGTGGAATCCAGGTCAATTGTTCATTACCTTTGATGTAAACTTTCATGAAGCTGGAGTGCTTCATGTTAGCCTCGGTAAATTGTCCTTTCACTCATCGATTCATAATCACATTCTGGATCAATTTGCAACTTTTGCCATTGTTTCTGAAAATGTGGTGCGCAAAGCTGAGATGCTAACATTTTCCATGACTACGTCCTTCAATAATGTGCACATTAATTGAATTAAATGGAGCATCAGCGTAGAATGAAAAAAGTTAAACGAGAATTAAAGCAGTTTTACATTCAATACTAGTTTCATGACTGGTTTGAAGTTTAAAATATCGAATTGAATCAATGGAATATGAATTTTTTCTCGTCATCTTATCAGTTTTTGTCATTTGGAATTACTTTTCAAAATGACGCCTTTATTTTCTTTCAGAATAAAGTAGTACATCATCATCGTGGTGGTACAAACAAATTTTTTGTGTACAACAAAATCTTATCAGAATCGATTCGATGTCTCTCTGTCTGTCTGTTTGCCTGTTATTTTTGTAAGGAAGTGGAAATCTCCAAAAGACTCTGACCTGGACACACTAGAGTGTGGAATTTTCACCCACTAAAACCACCCTCGACTCCCCGCCTTACCCCGTGAAACCACGATAAGATATTACATCTCGGGGCGAAATTAGCTCATTTTAACTATTTCTCCTAGCTTTTATGCGCGACGTTCGTAACCGCGCCTTCCTCATCTCTACCGCTTTTCGCACTTTGCCCTGGGTTGAATCAACACAGTGATGGCATCCCAATCCTCCTGCCATGTTAACATTCTCCTCACCACATTTTCCGGTATGAGTGCTTCACCTAAATTTTCCCCTATGATTATCCTCTCTTCCCTGAATCTGGGATAGTGGAAGAATATGTGCTCTGGGTCCTCGGGAAGTCCCTCGCAGTTTGGACAATTGGGCGAATTGTCCAATTTGAACCTGTAGAAGTACTGAGGATATCCCCCTTGTTCCGTAGAAACTGGTTGACATTATAATTAATCTTCCCATGTTGTCTCCTCAAGCACTCCTTGATGGTAGGGATCTCCCTGAGTGCCCGCCGGCCCTTTCTCGAGTGGGCCCAACCAACTTCCCTCCCCCCCCCCCCCCGCCATCTATTTACAGATCTCTCCCTTTCGACGTTCTTCGCCTGCGAAAAGGAGAGACTGACTTCAAATTGTATATACTCGTGTTCTCATCAACTAAGATGTCAATTGGTATCATTCCGAAGATGACGAATGCGGCGGTTCTGAAGGCAGAGCACACCCTTAGAGCTATCCTCCTATAGACCGCACTCAGTGCTCAGCTCATGATATGTAAAATGCCTTTCCCCAAATAGGGGTGGCATATAGCAAGATCGAGCTAACCACTGTGGCAATGAGTAGTCTACAAGTATACCGCGGCCTTCCCATGTTCGGAATTATCCTTGCCTATACCATATTTACCGTGAATCTGTTATCATAACCATATTGTAACTTCCTATCTATCATCACTCCCAAAAATTTGATGGTCGGCTTGGAAGTGATGATGTGATTGCCGATTCTAATTCGGGCGTAAGTTTACCTCCAGCGCTCTGTATTCAGGACCGTTTCCACCAGCGCTCTCTAAACAGGCCCTAACAGCACTGATTGCTTCGTGAGAATATAACTCAGCATCCTCTAGATGCTTTGCGACTACAACCAATGCTATATCATCGGCATAACCCACCACCGTGGCCTTCTCTGGAAGGTTAAGTACATCATTGTACATGATGTTCCACAGTAGTGGGCAGAGTACGGAGCCCAGTGAGACACCCGCGGAGACAACGTACTCTTTGGGTCCATCATCGATGTCACACAAGATCATCCAGTCTCGCAGGTAGCTATCAACATTTGCTGCGAGATACTATTGATGGGAACACCAATCGTGTCCAGGCACTTTCGTATAAGGTTCCAATTGCCCGAATTGCTGGTTCTGCCCCTTCAGTGAATTACATTTTCTGCCAAGCCAGTTACCATTTTAATGGCATCAATGGTTGATCTTGTTTGACGGAACCCATACTGCTGATCTGAAAGGCCTCCTTGACTCTCGACAATTGGGAGTAATTTGTTGTAAATAGCCAACATTTTTCCCAAGGTGTATAGAAGACATATGGGGCTATAAGAGAATTGTTCACCTGAAGGTTTACCAGCCGCTTTCATGCTGTAGAGAATATCCCTCGGATAGGTAGATTTCAAAAAATTCAGTGAACATGTCCGGTCTAGATTTTACGGCGAGTTTAAGGGCTCTGTTCGGTATGCTGTCCAGGCCCGGAGTTTTGTTCTCACCTATTCTGCTGCAGATCTCCAACAGCTCTTCCGGATTATTACGACATTTGGTGAGAACGTGTGGTCTGTGAATCCCTTTATATATTGCCAGCAGCCGGTAGTGTTGAGTCCCCATAACTGCGAAAGGGGAGGGCAAAATTTTTTTTTCACAGAATATGGCCATGTGTGGTATCAAATGAAAGGGCTCAATTATTACTTTTCGAAACTCTCATATTTGATATCGGGTTAAATATAGGGGAGTGGCGGCTCAAAATATCACCCTCAAAAAGTGGAACAGGTCTCGTTCTCAGAATCTATTCAGCCGAAAAATCTGAAAAAAAATCACAATGATATATTCAGACGAAATCTAGGCAGTGATATAAGGGATAACATACAACCTTTGAGAAGTTTGAAATGAATAAAACTATTACTAACAAAGTTATATAATGACTTATATTTAAGCGAAAAGCGGAATATTTTTTCGATTAAAAATAATGATTTTTTTTGAGTAAATCACACTTTTCTCTGAAAATACGCACTCTTCATCCACCAAATTTTTACAATTTAGTGCAAGCGGTTTTCAAATGTCCATGGTGGCCGCTTTATAAGTGAACTGAGCATACCAACGGTAGGAACACGGTTTTCAAAGGTAGAGAATGGTCGAAACTCAGAAGTAAGAAGAATTAACACCATTATTGGGAGTAGGACAATAAGCCATCAAAAAATGTCTTAAACCCATTGAAACCATAGTGACTTCCTGACTACGCTTCCACGTGCGCAACCAAACCGAATATTCACGACTTGAAGATCATATTCTGTATCACATCCACATCCTCATGAATCATATCACAGGTGTCACGCCCAAATCGGTAAAGATATGCGCGATACCCTCCGTGTCCACTTAAGAATTGGGTAAGATTGTCGTCGTCTCCTTAGCGTCGTTTAATCCACTTTGCGACATCTGGGATAATTCTGTAAGTCCAGCTCCCTTTAAGAGAATCATTCGCCAAAATGTCGACGGCGACCATGCCTGCTATCCTGCATGCAGCTTCGTCAAATGTTGTGCTGTTGGCACACGATGTCGCAGTGTACTTATTTGGTATGGGCTTGAAATCTTTTTCCTATTTGCTTCATGTTCCAATACCAAGGCCCAGACAGGATCTGCTTAAAGCTAACGACTCTGGAGATAAGGAGCCAACGAGCGTATGGTTTGTTCGTCAATCCTAATCTTCATCGACGTTCGTTTCCTTCGTTTGGTGATTAAAACTACCAGCACTAGACCTGCGCCCTCTAGCCAGGATTTGATTTCCCAAATTACCTCGTTTCTCAAAATCTCGATCTCCTTGATGTCTTGTGCCACCATATTCGAACCGATATCATCTGTGAAACCGATAATGGTCACTCCTTAGGAGAGTTTTAACCTGGAAATTCCACCGTACATTATTATCCACAGAAGAAATTTGAGGACCGATCCTTGTGGAACCCCGCAGGTTGTTCGGTGTGTCTTAGGTCCACAAGTCCGAATCGTAATACAGTAGTCTCTTGCGGGGAAACATCCTTGACACTAATATCACCAAGTCGTCGGCATACGCCACTACCTTCACCGCGTTGCTACCCAATATCCGCAATATTTCATCGATTATTATTAATCAGAGCACCAGAAAAATGCCGCCACCCTGAAGAGTGCCTCTGTTCACAGCTGGTTAAGTGTTTGCCTCCCAGATCCAACTAGAGTGGCAATGTCTTCTTGCTGAATGCCTTTTCCAGAGCCTCAACCTTTGATTCCAGTTCGTCTGTCGTGCCAATCCTGCCAATTTGCGTACCGTAAAATTTGTTCTTAATTACTTGACCTGCTGGGGTCTCTGAAGGGTTTGGAGACCTCTGCGGCGAAATCTACACTGAAAAGTATCAAACTATAATCTAAGAAGGAACTCTGGTCAGACACTCTCTAGTTCTCCACCCTAAGAATCCCACTGTCGGCTAGTAGGGTGATATCAGGGAAATCCCCCTAACCGTCACAGTTCTGCAAGCTGAGGAAGTGGAAGGTTGGTGTACTGCCCCTGTTACACACCAATAGGTTTGCAGTGGTAATAAAATCAAAGAATGCCTCACCTCTCTCATTGATTTTCGAGCTGCCCCAAAGCGTATACTTTGTATTGACGTCGCAACCTATCAACAGGTTGGCCTTCTTTATTGCTATGGTGCTCGTCAAATGTTGTAGTTTCTCTGCCGGAGCTGATTGCATTGAAGCCGAGGAAATATACACGTTCTCTACCTCCACCTGCTCCAGTTTGACCACGACTAGATCGCTGGAACTCAGGTCCAGACACAAAAAAGCGTGCAGACTCTTCCTCGCGAGGATACATGCTCTAGGTCTGTCCTGATCAGCGTCTCCTGTGCTGTGGAATAAATAATAATATTTGCTTTGGAGCCCTTTGATGGTTCGGTCGCCTCTGACCCAAGGCTCCTAGATTAGTGCGATTTATCTGCATTACCCTCAGCATGATCTGCTTGCGTGCGGGGTCCGTCAGTCGCCATCGGACCATTGATCCTCATCTCCTCCAACAGCTCTTTGGCGGCATTGATTGGATCCAGGTCGTCGTCTAGTTTTGCAGAACGGATCCCTTTAGCCCTTGCATTCAGTCTACCTTTTCCAGTGCCTCCAGGCAATGTCTGTTTATACGGAGCAAAAAAAGTTGGCTGTTTTTCTGGAGTTCCTCCTTCTTGATGGCTACCCAGTCGTTCATGGGAATCCTGGGGTTTTGAATGCGCAGATATTGGACGAGCTTGTCCTTATCCATGCGAATCTTCGGCAATTACTATTCTTGTTCTTCTTTCTAGAATCATCATCACTCTATAATCCCTATAAACTTTCTTCTAGACCTTATTGAGAAAAATGAAGATAGTTTATAACTATAAGATTGGCATCGAAGTGGCATAACCCTGCATCTAAACACGACTAGATACCATCCCAATTGAAAATAGCAAAAAGCAGCAAATCTATAGGGATTGCGTGACGGATAATCCTGTTAAGAACAGAAATTGCAACCAGACAACATTCAGCGAGAACCTTCTTCCACGGCAAGCGATTCATTACGTGAATATAGATTTTATCTTAGGGCGACAGCCACTTAATACGGTCAGCTTGTCACACTAGATCGGCTAATAAAAGACAAACTTTCAGCACGAAAACTAGTCACGAAACAAAGAATTGCAATTATGCAATATTGGAGAATGTGTACTCGTCCGTGGTCTTTTAATTAAAAGTGTATTTAGCTGTTAGTGCTCAGCATTGGTGTTTATGTGGTGTAATTAGCTGTTCTGGAATTGCAATTCGCTATGTAGTTCTGATTGTGCACACGAACACGTTGTAAGGACAATTAGAGTTGACAATACCGAAATACATAGAAATGTCCTGCAACCGACTTCCATGCTGTCCCTCCATCAATTAAAACCCATTCGCAAATACTCGTACAACACAACGCAATGCTTGCATCTAGATAAGTTAGACATCAACCCAATTTGCCGCTATTTACACGCCCCCCTCCCCCCCCGCTAACCCACTTCAATCCAGAACCGCTGGCGACAAGCTTGTGTCCACCATATGGCCAACTGTGTCCTTTATAGCATATTCTCGCGTCAACAAGAATCGCTCGCTGTTCATCGCTATAAGGACGGATATCTGTGGGGAGGATGAGAAATTCAATGAAAGCGCCAAGAAAGGGGTTGGAAAGGATTTTATTTTTAGCCAGTTTTGAAGCTGACGATATGATAACGCATAAGGTCAAATCGACAACGCGAATGCCTTTTCTATCAAGCAAACACGCTCGCAGTCGATGGCTAATAGATTTTCCAGAGGGTTGTTGTTGTTGTTATTGAAGACGGGATCGATTTGGAAGGATAACAGGCCCAATGCCGGGAAAATAGATTACCGCGACGAAGGGAAAGTAAAGATAAACCAAAAAGTCGCTTTGTTCTAAATGCCTGTTGGGCACGTGGCAATTTTCTGATTGCGCTTTTCATCCCACCTTTGGAATTTTGGCAAACATGTTTTCCGTAAATACGATTTGTTTGCATTTTTCCAGGCTTTCTTTGCTTTATCAAGATCAGATTTGCAGATTTTATTGAAGCTTTTGTAAGACAAAAATACCAAATCAAAAGCAGTCAAATGTTCAGAGTCCAATGACTCTCAACTATAGGAGATATCGCAAAAGTTACCAAAAATAACATGGACAAAATAAACATGTTTATTTGCATCCTGGCTGCTGAAAATTGTTATGTAGGTGTACCGTTTTATGTTGAGTATTACGTTAACTGATACTTTTCCCAGGCGATAAGAAACACAATAAGTAGAGCCGAAAATATATACCCCCTACTCACTTAGCAGAATCGGAAAAGCAATGAGAGACAGAAGCAATTCATAATTCACTATACCGCCTGATTTTCATATTAAGTGCTGGCCAGTTGATTCAGTTCCCAAGGATAAGAGAGAGGCCTTTGCTGGCCCAACTAGGGAAGCATCAAGACCTCAGATCAACATCTATTTTCTCTAGGCGAGAATGTCAAAACGCTGGTCCACTACTAGGCGAACAATTCTAAAAGTATCATCATCAACGGCGCAACAACCGGTATCCGGTCTAGGCCTGCCTTAATAAGGAACTCCAGACACCCCGGTTTTGCGCCGAGGTCCACCACTTCGATATCCCTAAAAGCTGTCTGGCGTCCTGACCTACGCCATCGCTCCATATCAGGCAGGGTCTGCTTCATCTTCTTTTTCTAGATATTGTTCTTCCGGGATGGATCAACCTCATCCATACGGATTAGTTGACCCGCTCACCGCAACCTGTTTAGCCGGATTTTATCCACAACCAGACGGCCGTGGTACCGGCCATAGATTTCGTCATTGTGTAGGCTACAGAATCGTCCATCCTCATGTAGGAGGCCAAAAATTCTTCGGAGGATTCTTCTCTCGAACGCAACCAAGAATTCGTAATTCTTCTTGCTGAGAACCCAAGTTTCCGAGGAATACATGAGGACCGGCAGAGCTTTGACCCTATGGTGAGACGTTTCGAGCGGAACAGGTTTTGCAAGCCGAAATAGGCTCTGTTGGCTGACAACAACCGTGCGCGGATTTCATCATCGTAGCTGTTATCGGTTGTGATTTTCAACCCTAGATAGGAGAAATTGTCAACGGTCTCAAAGTTGTATTCTCCTATCCTTATCCTTCCTGTTTGACCAGTGCGGTTTGATGTTGTTGGTTGGTCTTCGGTGCTGACGTTGCCACCATATATTTCGTCTTTCCTTCATTGATGTGCAGCCCAAGATCTCGCGCCGCCTGCTCGATCTGGATGAAGACAGTTTGTACGTCTCGGGTCGTTCTTCCCATGATGTCAATATCGTCAGCTAGGCCAGTAGCTGAGTAAACTTAAAGAGGTTCGTACCCCTCGCGTTTACCTCAACACCACGGATGACTTTCTCCAGAGCCTCTATAGCATCCGCGATTCTTTTGGAGACCTCGATGGTCTTTTCACCGATGTATCCTCCGAAGTACCTCTCCTGGGTTTTTCCCTTACACATGCACTGGTATGCTGCCAAATCTGCATTTAATAAAGCAGTTACGGTGTTTAATTGCATCCAAGGATCGGCCATGTACCCCGATCATAAGAAGTTTATCTTTGCCGTCCTATGTGTTGTTACCTTCCAGCTCCAGCAGTTTAAGGACTATGGCCCTAAGCTCTGCCGTGTCCTCCGTCGCGCAGTTTACCAATTAAGACCTGGTCGAAAGCATATGTGAGTGAATGCAAGCTCCTTACTCCATCCCTCATACATCTGCATGACGATGAGATCTTCGAAAATTTCTTGCTCCTTGTTACGATGAAAACTATCGCCCAGCCAAACTTCTCTGACAGGTTTGCCAGTCTGGAACACCGACTGCGCGAGATAACATTTTGTATCGGACGGCATGTGCTGGAGATAATAATAATGCTAACAGTTCGGCGAAATGATGGCCGAGATTCTTGATCCAACAATATTATCTCCCTGTAAGAACATAAAGATTTTCTCACGTGCCTTGACTAAACAAACAAACAACTAAACCCACCCGGAGTAAACTACTCTACTAGAGACGTGAAGTTTCAAGGCAAGTTGATACCATCGATTTTGTTTTTCAAAGGAGATAAACTGCCTAAAGACCTAGAAATGGAAGGGAGCAAATCAAAAGAAAAAACTAACCCGCAGAATGAATGACGTGGGAGGATTAGCTCTGAGTTGCGTACCTTTGCAACGAGAGGCCCCTGTCTTCGTTTCTTCTTCATAGGAGGCCCGATGATATGGTCGCCCTGCGGTGACCTACCCCATCCTAATTGTTCGCCCCCTACCATTTCAAGCATAATGGAAAGATTGGCGCTTTCTGGAAGAGGTTCGAGAAAAAAACCTCACTTGACTAGCCGTAAACCCCTCATATGCTGACATTAACCAGTACCACGTCCCTCGCCACCACTTAGTGCCTCTTTTCTTAATGCCGGACTGCACCAAATGGGGAGCAACTTACTCGCTCTTCTTTGGTCCACGAACCCCTCGTTTAGGGCTTAGCGCCCAAACTTCAAAAAATATACGGCGATGATGGCTTTACGGTTTCTTACCAGTGCAGAGGCAAATCGTCAGATGCTGCCTCACCTCAGCCCTGAGAACACAGTAACCGAAGCGGCTCGCAGGTGTTAAGTGTTCCTTTATATAATTCGCAGAATACAACATGACTACGAATTATATTGAGCGTAAATCCGCCCATACTTTGGAGCAAAGTTTGGTCAGAGCTGAACACATTTTTTTAAGAATTGCGGGGTCCTAAGTCCTCATCCACTTAATGCCGGACCGCACAAAATAGGGAGCAGCTTACTCCCTCTTTTTTTGGTCCACGGACCCCTCGTTTAGGGCTTAGCACCCAAACTTTAAAAAATATTAAGCGATGACAGCTTTACGGTTTCTTGCCAGGACGCTTAATATAATTCGTAGTAACATGGTAATATACTATTATTAACTCTATTTGTCCAGCTATCGGAACGAGATGTATTTTGAGGCCCAGATTTTGTATAGATGCATCACTGTCATTTTTTCCAGATTTTTCGGTTGATAGATTCTGAGAAAGAGACCTGTTTCACTTTTTGGAGCAGACATTTCAAATCCTCACTCTACATTTCATCTAATATCAGAAATAAATCAGTTTCAGAAAGTACTAACCGCGCCCTTTCATTTGATACCCCACAGTCCACATGTTCTCACCAAATTTCGTGATAATCGGTTCAGCAGAAAGACAGGCAGACGCCCGACAAAGGAAGAGCTTCAAACACTGCTCATATCGTCAGTTCGTTGTTATTTTTGGTCGATTACCACCACCACTTGAACAGAGGTTTCGCATACGCAAACATATGTCGAATATGTTCCTTTGATCTCTTTAGAGCCTCAACTATCTCGATAAACTTCGCTTTGCAGTCATCTAAAATTTTTTTGTGTATTTTTTAATGTTTCCGTCAACAACAGCCTCTTTGAGGTGCATGGTCTTCGGTGCTCATTTCACTTTGTTTAAAGTTAGCAATTGACTTCTGGATGGTTGATTTTCCTGGTGCAAAGTCCGAATAATGTTTATCAAGCCAAGCCTTGGCTTCAACAGTAATTTGTTTTTGCCAAAAAACAATGCTTTATTAACGACGAAATTCCTTTTTATCCATTTTCTGCAAACTAACAAAAGTTGCTTCACTCAAAATGCACTATTCCACAAACTAATAGTCCGACAGCTATCAAATTTGTTCATGTATCTTTTGAAGGTTAGGGTTGACTAAAAATCATATGGATTTAATACTAGCAGCGCCGTCTGTGTGTTAGCCTAACTTTTCAACCCATCTGGAATAGTCCTGGAGCGGGCCTCATCACAACATTTATAAAATCACTGAATTCACTCAGCGAAAGTCGGGCTCATCCGTAAAACAATCTATCAAACCAATTACCACCACAAACTATCCAGCAGATTCCGCTATTAGTTAGTTTAGTTTAATGGGGGGAAACGCAGCTCCAAGCACTCAGACCTTTGCTAGGCCCATTGTACTATCCCCGGAGATCTCACCGATGGCGTTCGCAGGTTTTCACGAATCTAAGAACATTCTCCAGAGACAGACACATTCCAAGTGCGGGGCCGTCTTTTGTTTGTCCTCGCATTGGCTGCATATGGCCGAGATCACCACACCGAGTTTTTCCAATGTGGTAGTTCAAGGGGCAGTGTTCCGTTAAAACGCATACTTGAGTTTTCATGTCCCACTTCTTAAGAGACAACAAAAATGTTTTCCATCACAAAGATTTTAACGTGCCGGCTGAAGTTCAAATTTCTCCATTCGGCTTTGTGAATCCTTGTTATCCTTCAGAATAGACCTGACAGTAGATGGCTAACGCCAAAAGCTGGTTCTGGCGCTACAATTGTGGATTCAGAACCTTAGTGAGCCAGTCTGTCAGCCTCCTCATTACACTTGATGTTTGAGTGCCCTGGCATCCAGATCGGGAAAGTTTCGTTCAGTAAGCCAAGTTTCAGCAGCACCTGATGACAACTCCACACCAACTGGCTTGATATGTCGTTGCTGTTTAGTGCTGATAATGCCGCCCAACTGTCAGAACAGATTCGAATGATTTTTGCCGCAAACATTATTCTGCTGCCAATAAAATGGCATATATCTTCGCCTGGAACATTGTTCTCATTTTTCCGGGAGGTGGAGCCAGTTCCGTAATCGGATTTCCCGGGAACACCCCTGCGCCCGATCTGTTTTCCATGACTGATGTCAAGATTATTAAGTCTGTAATCCCAAAAGATTTTTCTCCTTTGCTGATTATGATGGAGTATGTCTTTTCAGGATCTGTCCGGATAGCTGAGTGGTTAGAGTACAAAGCTGTCGTACCGAAGATCGCGGTTCAAATCTCAATGGTGGCAGAGGGATTTGTATCGTGAGTTGACGTCGGATACCAGTCGACTCAGCTGTAAATGAGTAGCTGAGTCAAATCAGGGTAATAATTTCGGGCGAGCACAATGCTGACCACATTGCCTTCTACAGTGTTGTGTAGCGTACTGTTACGGTCTTGAATGAAGTGCTCTAATACACTTCAAGGTCCTGATCCAATTACATTGTTGCGCCAACGATTACTATTATATTATTATGTCTTTTCGAAGACGAATTTGGAAACCATATGATCGACGGGCATCAAAGCCAAATGATGTTTGCCAAGAAATTTCTTCAAATGATGTTTACCAAGAAATTTTCAGATGGACGCATGGTCGTATGATTGGCCACCTTTCCACGTGCCAATAATATCAAGACTATATGTGTCGTTAGCAATGTTTACATGGATTGGGGGTAAATTTAGAATAGCTTCACGTGCTACTATCGGGGTACTACTCATTGCTCCAGTAATACATAGGCAACCGAGCCTCTGAATCTGCGTTAGCAGCTTCCTGCTGTTAAGAAAATTCAGTTTCAGCCACATACATCAAAATGGGTTTTATTATAGATATATGCATCCAATGAATTCGGCTTGGTGAAAGTCCCCTGGTTTTACCTATCGCAGTCCTACACCACTGGAGCAATCTGCATAACATAAATAGTCCAGTCCTCCTAGCGTTCACCGTGAGTCCATTATGGAGGCACCAACTGTGGAGTACATGCAATGTTGCATTCATGCGCTCACACACTATGCTCGCAAACTTGTCGATTATTACGGCTAGATCGTCCGCAAATGCTTGAGCCAAAGCAAGGTGTCATTACCAGGAGTCATAACAGAGGAAACCCCTAAAGTCACTCTGCCTCAATAGACTTCTTTCCGACCAATATGTGAATCTTTATCCACTCCACTTTCTTCATATGCTATGTGAAGGATCCAATTGATTAACAGCGGATCGATTCTATGGTGTCTTGCCGCGTTGCGAATCGCCGCGAATGAGGCATAATTGAAGGCGTCTTCCATGTCCATAAACGCGCCCAAGGCGTATTCTTTATCGCACATTGTCTTGTCAATTTTTGCCATCAGTTCATGGAGTGCTGTCTCCGTGGATTTGCCTTTCTGGTAGATATGTAGCCTACAGGGAAGTGGCCAGTTAGTTGATATATGTATCCCTTAGATCACTTTGGATATATACTGCAATAGTAAGTCCAATGATTACCTATGGAGCGGTAATCTGGGCAGAAAGAACCGAACTCAGCACACAAGCCAGGGAATTACATAAGCTTCAAAGGCTGACTTGTGTGTGTATCAGTGGAGCAATGAGGACATGCCCAACAGCATCCCTGGAGGTCCTTCGGGGATTAACACATCTCCATCTCCACATACAAATGCAGGCAAGGAGGGCAATATTCAGGATGGCCGGTAGTATGAGTGAGGCGGGGAGATGCCTAAATCGAAGGAAGATTGATCTTCTTTCTAGACGGTATCCCGAATTACTGATACCATAAAAAGTTTGAAACACGGTGGAGTAACAAGGCAAACTGAGAGAGCGTGGCTCCGACATACGGCTTCAACCAGCAACTGATTATTTGGTATACTGACGGATGCCTCACAGCAGAGGGAGCGGGTGCCAGTGTCATTGGTTCAAAGAAAATGTATGATACTTTGAGCCAATGGGCAGGTACACTAGCATATTCCAGGCGGAAATATACGCCTTAGACAAATGTGCCTCCTTTAATCTGCAAAGGAACTATAGGGGGCAGAACATAGCTATTCTCACCGATAGCCAAGCAGCGATCAAGGCACTTAAGTCCAACCAGATGAACTCTAAACTGGTGTGGGAATGCCTTGAGAGACTGAATACACTCGGCTCGTCCAACCGGCGAAGCAAGGTCTGGATGCTTTGCGTTCCAGGCCATACTGGGTTGGAAGGCAACGAGGCAGCGGATGAATTAGCTAAGAAGGGAGCAAGGGGGGGGGGGGGGGGGGGTGGGAATTCTCACTGGTCATTGGGGTCATTGGGATATCTACGGATACTGCCTGCAGGTTTTGTGAGGAGTATGACGAAAACTCTATACACGTCCTGGGACAGTGTCCAGCAAAGTAGGTCGAGGCATCTGGGAGAGCACTTAATACCAAATGCAAAGTTGAAAGATCTCGAAGTAGGGAACATACAAAAAAAACCTTTTTGTCCTTCAGGGAGCGGCTCGATTGTCTCAAATTAACATTTCGCACCTGTAACCAAAGTTCGAAGACTTGATCTGAATCTTCAAACTCATAATGTGAGACAAAACAAAAACACCCATATAACATCCTTGCGAGCAACACTTTTGGCAGTATAGTTAGTCGAATACTCTTCACTGCATTAGTATAGGTTCTACCTTCACCCTTTATCTAGCCAGGATTATCTCTTTCTTGAGTTCGTATATCGATTCATGGGCTGATCTTCGCTGTTCCCCACTTTCTTGGCTCCAATATTGAAGGGTTAGGTCTATCCTGGGCTTCTTTAAGGGTCTTTTCTGGTCTTAACCCTTCCTTCAGATAGCGCAGATACCATTCAACACCTGCGCGATTGAAGCCTGTCTCCTCCCTGACGTTTGATATACTGACCTTAGATGTACTTTTGCTGGACCCTCCTTTTAGTAGGTTGCAGTCTTCGCAGTAGGTCAATGGCTGACCTTGGATACACTGCATAACTTCCCACCTTTTCCCTTCTTGGGTGTGATAACCCAACCCATGATTGGGGAAGTGTGTCTCCAGACGATGGACCAATTAGTGTGCGGTATGGAGTCTCACTTGTTTGTTTTTGTTGTTTGGCATGTTTATGCTTTTAATAAGTTTACTCTTTTGAATCCCGCTAGTATGGGGGTTAGGAGGTCCCCCGTGACATACCCCCCGTAGCACAGTAAGATCAAGCTTACTCACTCACTCAGCGACCAGGTATCAGTGAGGGCTCCGTTCGAATACAGTCAGTTACAATCAATGCAAACTATCCAAAGGGTACGATTCGCATGACACCGTGGATTGGAGGAGGTGTACTTTGACCCCTGAGTCTAGATCTGTAGCGCTTTGTTAGGATGTGGCTGTCACGACCGGCAAACCGTCTTGGTAGACGAAAGGCCTCGTGCCAAAGAAAGATAATTCCGCTCCCAGAAAGCTATATTCCGTATTAGTCTATCTTGCAATCATTTGTTTGACTGTAGTGACTGCGTTCTTCTTGCTCAGCTATTGTAACCTGATCTATCGTTCACACACAAACCCATTCATCACCCCGATAGCCTTGGCTGCAAATGATGCTTTATCCATTGTCGACCGAGTCTTCCTTGCTGCCATTTGGTGGAGGACAAAGTCAGGAGTGCTCGCAGAAGACTGCTTTGTTAAAAGCTGGATCCTAATTGAATTTGGTTCCCGATCGATTCAATGAACTAAAGGTTTCTCGTCAGTTCCATCGTAAAAATCGAAGTTTCATTTTTGTATTGATTTTTTTGTTCTTTCATAGATATTCCAAAATATTTCCATAATCTTTGTTTTACTGGGGAAAATAGATCGCCCTCGACAGAGCCCTTTTTTGCTAGGCAAGACTAGTTGAAACTGTAAGTCGCCCGGTATCCAGAAACCACCGTTTGCAGTCAAATCTCAGCTCCTGGTACCTTTCAGCCCTCGGCATGATAACGACCTAGAATTTGGTTACCATTCTCTTCCAGCTCCCCAGCGGATCCACCCTACTGAGCTCACTTACCTGACAAGATAGAGTCGTTGAAAGAGGGTACGATAAATCCTTAAAAAAAGTTTGAAAGATAAAATTAGCTATGAGTTAATTTTCAAGGAAGCATTATCAGCATTTTATCTCAGAATGGTTCCTAAAATATTTCTTCTACGGAAAAACAACAAAATTAAATTATTTCCGGCTCGCTGTCCACCCTTGTCTCAACCTTAACCCATTCTTGAGATATAAATGTGTGTGTACCATACATCTGGAAATATTTCATGAAAATGCATAATGTCAGGCTTTTTGAAAAATATTTCAATCTTATGAAAAATTGCTAGCAATAAAGGCATTTTACTAGCATGCGACATTTGCCCATGCACCAGGTCAATTCAGCGCTCACATGAAATTTCCCAGCTCCTATACCGCGCAACATATCGCCCAGTTCCCCTCTGTGTTCATGCTTTCTTGCATGTGCTTCTACGACCACCTGCTAGTGTGCGTGAACTTCTCCCACGCCTGGCGACCAATTCAGCGGAGTCCCTTGGACATTTGTGCATTGCTCTTCGCTGAGTGTACGTCTGTGCGCTGCGTGTCGTGCCGTGTCAGCTTTTGCGTTGTTTGGCAAGTGTCCGTAAACAGACAGGAAGTCTCACTCCCCAGCTCGGTTTCGCGCCATCCTGGTCCTCGCTTGCGTGACAGGTGGATAAATTGAGACTCGTTCGTCGCGCGCCCGCGGTGGCCGATGACCCGATAACGTTGGCAAAAAGACGGAAGCAGTGGCGGAAGTAGAAAGTGGTGTCCTTTTTCCGGGCGAGAATTAGCGCTTTGCGTGGAAATTCGGACACTCGCTGACCGTTGACCCTGACCCCCGGCCATGAAACGGATGGCCCTCGATCTCGACGCTGTCGTCACCGCGACCAGTTTTTGTGCTCGGTGCCAATGAGTGGCGTGTCCGTGACCAGCGATAGACGTGAAAAGAGTGCTAAAAACTGCAAAGGAACCAGTGGTGCAACCAGTTCTCAGGATTAATTATCTCAAACCCTTTAGGCCAATGATGAGGAAGGTAAGCATCCCTTTTGCATCGAGTAGCACAGAAAATCGCAACCGTGGTGGACTTCGGGACGGAGAACAATAGAATTTATGGCGTTTGGCACGGCCAAGTCTTTTTACGCGGAAAGCAAGCGCAGCCTGCGTCGATGTGCCTCGAATCCGGGTCATTCCTTCACTGCTCCCCACAGGGGATGAGGAACACGAAATCGTTATTTGCTCGAAGGCGCCTTGAAAGCTCGGATTAGGTTTCTTAGTCAGCCAAAAAATGAAATATGCTGTTATGGGCGCTTGCGAGGCAAGTTTAGAAATATAAGCCCCATTAATGTTCACGACCCTACAGAGGAGGCTGCAGAGTCGGAGAAGGATACCTTCTATGAGGCAGTAGAACGAAACCTCGAGGCCTGTCCCAAGTATGATATTAAAATAATACTTGGGGATTTTAACAGTCAAATAAGGAAGGAGCCCGTATACGAGCGGGACGTCGCTTCCATGGCTTACATGAGGATACCATTGGTACTGGACTGCGGTCTATTGAGTAAGCAATATCGCTGGAAATGGTTGTTGGAAATACTTAGTTTGCGCGGAAAGCGCGGTAGAAAAGGAAGACGAGGCAGACCCTGCCTAAGTTGGAGCGATGGCGTAGGCCAAGACGAATTGAACACCACGGCTTTAGTGCAGCTTTAAGGGATATCGAAATGGTGGACCTCGGCGCAAAACCGGGGTGTCTGGAGTTCCTTACTAAAGCAGGCCTAGATCGGATATCGATTGTTGCGCCGTTGATGATGATGTGAATCTCGGTGTCCTCTGTGGGCCCGAAAGAAGTCTTGAACCCTTCGTAGGCTGTCATGCGAACGCTCAACATATTTATTGGTAAAGTAGTGAATACAGTCTTAACGGCGGGAAGCTATTTAATTTTCATTTCAAAACATGACTGCGAACGAGTTCCTGCAAACGGATTGGGCAAAGTTCAATGAGCTTCTTGGCAATGAAGTACGGCTCCCTATGTGGCAAAAGAATTTTGGTGATAGAAGTTTAGCTAGAAACTCCGAATCGACCACTTTTAGAGTGTATTGAAGAGGCTTTTCCTATTACCTGTGCCAAACGAAAAAATTCAGCCCTGTGAGTTGGGGTTTAAGAATACAAAGCTGTGCTTGCTTGTCGTCAGAGGCGACTAAAAGGGATAACAATTTGTGGAGTGGAGTGCAAATTTTCAAACTTTATTGCTGCTGAAACATCAACAACGGTTTAGATAGAGACTGACATAACGGCTGAGACTATTGGGTATCGAATACGGAGTATGATTGGTTTCTGGAATGTGCGTATGCTTCTAAATAGCGAAGGTTCTCAAAATGCTCGCTATGTCCAATTTAAGTGGGATTCCCAGCGATATAAGCAGTAGAGTTTGGGCCTAACCGAAGTAAGATGGTTGGGACTCCGAAGAGTACTCCTGTTCCTCTTGCGGCACGAGCAATTAAACGCAGTACAAGGGAGTTTTCCTAAAGGTTACATTGTGATTATGATGGGTGATCTGAATGGCAAAGTGGGATCTGACAATTCTTTGCTCCGGCATGTGATGGGGGAAACACCGTCATGGCGACCGTAATGATGATAGCGGGAGGTTTGTGATTTTCTGCAAATTTGACGGCCTCGTCATTGATGCCCGTTGTACGAGCACAAAGCTTGTCATAGGGTCAGTTGAGTTTCAATTACCCATCACCGTACGAACAATCATATCGACCACTTTGCGATCAGCAGTACATTTAGGAGTTGTCTCTTGGATGTGCATAACAAGAGAGGCGCTGGCATCGGCCTTGAAAGGGGTAACCATCTGATGGTTGCTTCTGTGTTGCGTCTGTCACTTCTCGCAGATTTTTGGGGGCTGTGAGTTTAACATCGTCATCATAATTAATAATCGGACCGCTGATGAATAGCCTCTGAATATCAGGTTTTCCCAGAGAGTGGAAGGAAGAGTATGATCGTTATGATTCAAAAGAAGGGCATACGGTTTTTGTGTAGCAATTGGAGGGATATCTGCGTGCCCCTGCTTTTGCAAAGATAATACCTAAAATAAGAAAAATAAAACTAGGTAGCTTTCTCCTACTACAATATATTTTAATAGTTACCCTAAGTAGCTTAAATACTGAGCAAAAGAGTAAGTAGCTCTCGAAATACTTATTAAACTATTAAAATATATTGTAGTAGGAGACAGCTACCTAGCTTTATTTTTATTTAGAAGAACTACAAGCATCGGAACGATAACTACCAAAAATAATCCTGGAATGCATCAAAAGAAATCTCGACAGCTTGATCGACAGATCCTCCTGCATTGACCACATCAACACCCTATGGATAATTTTAGAATAGTGCGTGGAGTTTATATCTTCGCTGCACCTACACTCCCAGGAAATGTTATGGCTTCTCTCTACTATGTGTTTTGCGACTGCTGACGTGATATGCCGTAATAGTTTTTTTTTGCCGCTACTTATTACGGCATGTCAAGTCAGCAGTCGCAAAACATATAGTAGAGAGCGGCAATAATCAATTATGAGACGAAAGTGTTTTATCACTAGTTATATAACCAGTAGTTCCCGGTCGTAGGCTCCGTATTTACCTTCAGCCGAACGCGAAATTAGATGCTTCACAGAAAATGGACACAAGCTCGTCGAGTCAGTGAGATTTGAACCGCAACCTTCCAATGCCACACTCGGCATATCTTATAGTTCGCATTGCCGAGCTGCGAAGAAGAGGGAGAAACTCTCAGGCGCTTAGGAAAGCCATTCTTTAGAGATATTTGGATGCGGAACGGGGGGACTGCTACCCTTCATAAATTCTCACGCATCACAGTGTTAATTTGACTCAACCGATCAGCCGGATTCTCGGTCTGTTCAATATCGTTATAAACGGCTTTCATATATATTATCATCATCATCAACGGCGTAACAACCGGTATCCGGCCTAGGCCTGCCTTAATAAGAAACTGCAGACATCCCGATTTTGCGCCGAGGTCTACCAATTCGGTATCCCTAGAAGCTGTCCGGCGTCCTGGATTATGTGACCCGTCCACCGCAACCTATTGAGGCTGATTTTATCCACAGCCTGATGGTCATGGTATCGCTCGTAGATTTCGTCGTTATGTAAGCTACGGAATCGTTCATCCTCATGAAGGGGGCCAAAAATTCTTCAGAGGATTCTTCTCTCGATCGCGGCCAAGAGTTCGCAATTCTTCTTGCTAAGAACCCAAGTCTCCGAGGAATACATGAGGACTGGCAAGATCATTGTCTTGTACAGTAAGAGCTTTGACCCTATGGTGAGATGTTTCGAGCGGAACAGTTTTTGTAAACTGAAATAGGCGCTGTTGGCTGCCAACAATCGTGTGCGGATTTCATCGTCGTAGCGGTTATCGGTTGCGATTTTTGACCCTAGATAGGAGAAATTATCAACGATCTCAAAGTTGTATTCTCCTACCTTGATTCTTCCCGTTTGACCAGTACGGTTTGATGTTGTTGGTTGGTTGGTTTTTGGTGCTGACGTTGCCACCATATATCTTGTCCTACCTTCATTGATGTACAGCCGAAGATCTCGCGCCCATCGCCGCCTGCTCGATCTGGATGAAGGCAGTTTGTACGTCTCGCGTTGTTTTTCCCATTATCGTCAGAATAGGCCAGCAGTTGGTTAGACTTAAAGAGGATGGTGCCCCTCGCAGCTTACCTCAGCAGCACGGATCACTTTTTCCAAGGGTCAGGTTGAAGAGGATGCATGATAGACCATCCCCTTGTTTTAGACCGTTGTTGATGTCGAATATTTATGTGGTTCTGTTGCTTTTATCTGGCCTCGCACATTGGTCAGGGTCAACCTTGTCAGTGTTATCAATTTCGTTGGCATACCGATTTCTCTCATGGCCGTGTACAGTTTTACCTTGGCTATGCTATCATAGGCGGCCTTAAAGTCGATGAAAAGATGGTGCAACTGATGCCCATATTTCAACAGTTTTTCCATCGCTTGCTGCAGACAGAAAATCTCATTTGTTGCTAATTCGCTTGGAGTGAAGCCTCTTTGGTATGGGCCAATGATGTTCTGGGCGTATGAGGCTTATTGGCCTAGCAAGATAGCGCAGAATATCTTATAGATGGTACTCAGCAACGTGATACCTCTATATTTGCTGCACTGTGTGATATCTCCCTTTTTATGTATGGGGCAGATAATACCTCTTTGTCAATCGGCAGGAATTCGCTCCCCCACACCTTGAGCATAAGTTGACGAACCGCTTGGTGTAATTGGTCTCCTCCATATTTAACCAATTCGGCTGCAATTCCATCGGTTCCTGGCGGCTTATGGTTTTTAAACCAATGAATTGCACGGACTGTGACGTGGCAGTATTTGTTCGTCGTCATCAGTTGACGAGACCTCTAACTCATTGATGTTTTGATTGTTCAGCAGTTCATCAAAATACTCAACCCATCGTTCCAATATGAAATCGGATTTCCCTCTTTGTCTCGGCAGGATGAGCATCGAGGTCCTGCTGACTTGTTGGTAAAACTTGCACCCCTGGTGTGGTTGCTCCCTGTACTTTTCGAGTTCACAGACCTGCTGGTTTTCCCAGGCTTCCTTTTCCGTCTGTGAAGTCGCTTCTCGGCACATCGGAGTTCGTGTTGAGTCTCCGCCCGTGCCCGCGGCTTTTGAGAATGCAACAGTTACCCGGTATGCAGCATTCTTTCGTTCCGTTGTTGGGTTATATTCATCGTCGAACCAGTCGTTCCGACTTTTTTGCAACTGTCTGTGGCCGTATCAATGACGGCATTCTTCAGGTGATTGTGAAAATCATTTGTTGATGCTTCATCTCCAGGATCTCTGTTGACTGTGGCTATTGCGACTTCCATTCCCCCCTTATGGGTTTTGCGTAGGGCTGTGCTGTATCAGGGTATCGGCTAGCTGCTTGAAAGTCCTTTTTCTGTACAGGGAGCGCACTTTCCATGGGAAATTTCGCAAATCGTTATACCGTTTACTTTGCCGGGTTCGCTTTTATAATATGTGTGATTTGATTAGATTTCCTGGAGGTTGGAATGCTAATTTTATCAAATTTGGTTTAATCAGCTCAATTATGCGCGAAACGGGTCTACTCTCCGATATGAGGCTCTAAGAAATTCTGCATTTTTCCAAAGCTCTGGAGTGGCATCGCATTTTTTTATTGTTGTTATGATATAAGCAAGGAAAAAGACTGATTGCTTGGAATAATATGGCAATTAGCAATACTTCCGCATCTCTCGATACGAATTCCGTCCACAAAGAAGATTAAAATCCGCCCACGCACTCATGTAAACGCACCAAATCGCAACCCCTCACTTTCAATTTTCTTCATTCCCATCAACACCCATTGAAGAACAGAACACCAGTTCGCCAAGCTTCCCCTGTCTTCGCCGCATTCATCGGCCGAGCAAGTCAGCTGATTCGCCGCCGCATCTTCGGATTCTCGCCCGTAGCCCGGCAACAGCATAATCAGCGCTCCCCATCCGCCCGGCGACTTGGCGAAGTTCTCCACAATCTCGGCCGCCCAGCAAGCGGCGAGTGAACTGCGGTCAAGTGTCGACGCGATTCCAGGCAAGCAAACACGGAATTTTGTTTTGACAAGAGAACTGTCAAATGGCTCAAAATTACAATTTTTTTCCTTTCTCCGCTTCTCGTTTTCACTAGTTGTTTTCGCGAATATAATTTTCTTTTAAGACACGGAACGTCTTGACATCGTCTTTCGTGATTAGTGTGAGGAATTGTGCGAAAGGAGGAAAACGTTTTTTCAGTTTTAATTCACACTTGATTTGCCATCAGGTGCTCCTGACCACGGACCCCGTCCAATCGGTAAATTCCCTACAATAAGTCCAGACTTAAATTAGTGAGAAATTGAGTGTTGTTTGGTGTCGTGCTCGCTGGCGGAAATCGTGAATAATTTTGAGCTGCGGGTGACGCAGCAGCCACAGTGAAAAGCACAAAGTTGGGAGCATCTCGCCCAGTTGCGAGGCGGATTATTTTCGTATTTTGGCTGGTGTTTGGTCTCGTTGGTGAGGTGAACGCCTGGCGCTCGTCTCAGCACGCAAAAGCATCTTTGGCTGAAACTTAAAAGCGGCCAACCACCGGGCGTTTACTGACCGGAACAGCTTCCGACTTTGTGCAGGCAGGCGTCAGAGAGACGTGGAAAGTTCGCCAAGCGCGCATTCGATAGAAACGTAATTTTCCTTTCTTTACAGAATTGCATTTTCCCTTGCCAGCAATTCGGTTGTTCGCAATGCGGTGGAACTAATACATTTTTTGTTCTCTCCCGTTTCAGGTGCATTTTGCCAACTCCAGTCCGCCAGACTCTCCAATGTCGGACACGGCGCAGTCCACGAGCACCGACAGGAACGAAGGTAAGAAAAGTTTTTGCTTGGCAGGTCTACATTCGCAAAGAAAAACAAGAACTTTATCCTAGGCGCCTTTTCCCGCATGCAATTGCTCAATTGTCGGTTTGAACCAGGTGAAATTCCCTCTTTTTCTGCTCCCTTACTCGAGTGGCTTTAAATCCCCAGTGGCGGAGAACTTGCCATGCTGCGATTTGCATAAAGATTTAGCTTCGCACTGGGCACTGGATGGTTCCACGTAGGAGCGGGGTTTTGCTGTATTCGTTCAACTTTCCATAGTTGGAACCTGTTCGCCGATGATCGAATGTTCTGCTTTTAGCTCAGCCGGCTTCAACCTTCTCTCGCGCACATTATTTATTTACTTTCCCTAATGAATTCGGTATAACTACACTGGTTCAAACACGTAATCGGACACAGAGTGTTCCATGTTTTCCACGGATTTTTTTATACTAATTTATTAATTTTTTTTTTTTTTTTTCAAAATTTATATTTTCAATCTATTGCAAATCGGCAACTCCACTTTTGGACGAAATACATTTCAAATTTACCTAACTCCATCGATGCGATTATCCATACGCAAATGTGCTCCATTATGCGATTTTAGTTAGATTTTTATAGTCTCACTGTCAATTTAGTGTGGTCAAATTTACGCATAATTATTCTCAATAAAAAAGCGATTTTCCTTTAATCACACGCAAAGGTTAACCTTTTGTGTCGTTTAGATGATGCTTTTAGATTGATTTTGAAATTGTTTGGGTTAATTAAGGCCCCTCTCTCTAGATAAACAAGTCTTCTCCAGCTCAGAGAATAGTAAAGTTAGCTTCAAGGAAGGCCGCAAGCCAGGTACCAACTTTTTTAAGTGCAGTAGTAGTACATACATTCGAGGATAATCCTGGAATTGAGTCATTGTTGCTACTACTGATAAAGATGCGAATCAAATTGGAAGTTGAGTTGTGCTGTCGAATGGAGCGGACGTGCGTCGGGATCGGTCTTCACCTATGCGATACTTAATCTAGTTTCTATCACACTAAATTAGGTTTAGTAAAGTGTCAATGCAAGGGCCTTTGCTATGCCCTTTGCTCAAATTTCTTCTTTTCCTTCTTCTTCTTCTCCTTCTCCACCTACATTCTATCACCATACGAGCCATTCCACCAAACGTATGCTCCGTGATCATCATCATCATCAACGACGCAACAACCGGTATCCGGTCTAGGCCTGCCTTAATAAGGAACTGCAAACATCTCGGTTTTGCGCCGAGGTCCACAAATTCGATATCCCTAAAAGCTCTCTGGCATCCTGACCTACGCCATCGCTCCATCTTAGGCAGGGTCTGCCTCATCTTCTTTTTCTGCCATAGATATTGCCCTTATAGGCTTTCCGGGCTGGATCATCCTCATCCATACGGATTAAGTGACCCGCCCACCGTAACCTATTGAGTCGGATTTTATCCACAACCTGACGGTCATGGTATCGCTCATAGATTTCGTCGTTACGTTGGCTACGGAATCGTTCATCCTTATGTAAGGGGCCAAAAATTCTTCGGAGGATTCTTCTCTCAAGCACGGCCAAGAGTTGGCAATTTTTCTTGCTAGGAACCCAAGTCTCCGAGGAATACATGAGGACTGGCAAGATCATTGTCTTATACAGTAAGAGCTTTGATCCTATGGTGAAACGTTCCGAGCGGAACAGTTTTTGTAAGCTGAAAATTATCAACGGTCTCGAAGTTGTAGTCTGCTATCTTTATTCTCCTCGTTTGACCAGTGCGGTTTGATGTTGTTGGTTGGTTGGTTTTTGCTGCTGACGTTGCCACGTTGCTCAGGATCTCGCGCCGCCTGCTCGATCTGGATGAAGGCAGTTTGTACTTTTCGGGTCGTTCTTCCCATGCAGCATAGGCCAGTAATTGGGTGGTATTAAAGAGGATCGTACCTTTTGCATTTACTCAGCATCACGGATCACTTTCTCAAGGGCCAGGTTAAAGAGGACGCATGATAGGGCATCCCCTTGTCGTAGACCGTTGTTGATGTCGAATGGTCTTGAGAGTGAACCTGCTGCTTTTATTTGGCCTCACACATTGGTTAGGGTCAGCCTAGTCAGTCCTACCAATTTCGTCGGGATACCGAATTCTCTCATAGACGGCTTTAAAGTCGATGAAGAGATGGTGCAACTGATGTCCATATTCCAACAGTTTTTCCATCGCTTGTCGCAGAGAGAAAATCTCATCTATTGCCTCTTTGTATGGGCGAATGATGTTCTGGGCGTATGGGGCTACCCCGCCTAGCAAGACAGCGGATAATATCTTATAGATGATACTCAGCAACGTGATACTTCTATAATTGCTGCACTGTGTGATATCTCCCTTTTTATGTATGAGACAGATAATGCCTTTTTGCCAATCGTCAGACATTGATTCGCTGTCCCACCATTTGGTGTTATTGGTCGCCTCCATATTTAACCAATTCGGCTGTAATTTCATCGGCTCCTGGCGACTTATGATTTTTAAGCTGATGAATTGCACTGACTGTTTCTCCTATACTTGGTGGTTGCATCATTTCTCCGTCGTTTTGTTGGCGGGACCTCCAACTCGCCGATGTTCTGGTTGTTGAGTAGTTCATCAAAGTATTCAACCCATCACCCATTCCGTCGAAAATCAGATTTTTCTCTTTGTCCCGGCAGGATGTATGTAAGTATGTAAGGCTTCATCCTGCTGACTTTTTTGTAAATCTTCCGCGCCTGGTGCGGTTGCTCCATGTACTTTTCGAGTTCACAGACTTGTTGGTTCTCCCAGGCTTCCTTTTTCCGTCTGTGAAGTCGCTTCTCCGCTTGCCGGAGTTCGTGATAAGTCTCCTCGCGTGCCCGCGTTCCTTGAGAATGCAGCATTACTCGGTATGCGGTATTCTTCCGTTCCCTAGCTAGCTTAGATTCATCGTTAAACTAGCCGTTCCGACTCCTTTTGCGGCTGGGGTCAAGTATGTTTGTGGCCGTATCAATGATAACGTTCTTCAGGTGGTTGTGAAGATCATTTGTTGATGCTTCATCTCCAGGACCTCTGTTGACTGGTGATCGGTCGTCAAAAATTCAGTTTTATTCAGATTCAATCTGGGATGAATGAGGTGATCATTCCATTTTTGGACAAGTTGCTCGAGATAATTTTTTCTATTATAATAGATGCTAGGAAAACATCTGCATAAAGTAGTGTATATGACGCTGGAAGTTGAATGTCCCGTGTGACGGTGTCCATAATAAGAACAAAGAAGAGTGGTGAGGGGGCGCTTCCTTAATGAACACCAACAGAGGCATGAAGTGGTTTTGATTCATCCGCCACACTTCACAATTGAACCCAGCGAACGAGTTCTTCTGGCAGTAAGTGCCGTAGAGCATAACAAATGAGTTCGTGTGGCAGACGATCAAACACTTTCTCTAGATCCAGAAATGTAAAGAGGGCGATGGTTCTCACGGTGTTTCTCCATGAGTAACCGCGAAGCGTGTATTGCATCAGTAGTTTTACAGTTCTTGACAAATCCGACTTGATTCACGGATATTTCGGTTGTCAAAAAAGCGTTCAAAAATCTTCATGGTATGGGATAGTAACCGGATCGGACGGTAATTTGAACATTCTGCAGCCTTTCATTTCCCATATTGGAACTGTGGTACTTTCTTGCCAGTCAGATGGTGTTCTATCTTCCTGAATAATCCGATTAAAGAATTCACTGAGCAACAGTATCCCAGTTCTTCGCTTTCCAGAGATCAGATGTGATATCGTCAGGTCTTGTGGTTTTCCCCGATTTCATTCGTTTTATTGTCTCCTCAACTTCAGTTGGAGGATGAGCAAATTCTTCAATTGAAATCTGCTCGAATTATTCTGGCTATCAGTCGCGGCTCGACGGTTGCTAATCAAAGTACCGTTCTTGTCATTAACGCAACAGAATGTCCTATTCTGTGTGCGTTCGTTTCGCCTTTTGTCAAATCGATTCAGATCTCTCCCGAGTGTCCAGTTTATCGTAAAGATTTTTGTAATCGTCCGCTCGGGTAAGAGCGATTGCTTTCTTTGCTTGCCGGTTGGCATTCTTATAAATTTGCCAATTGGTCTGCGTTTTATCGTCGAGAAACTTGTGGTGGAGGCGTTTCTTTTCACGGACCTCCATTTCAACATCATCATTCTAAAGCCAAGTATCTTGTTGAGGATAGCAGGGGCAGCTTTGTGGATCGTGTCTTTCATTTGGTTCTACGATTCTTCCACATTCGTAATGGTTGGTAATCGCGTACGTGAGATGATCATTTCTTCTCACGAAATCGCTGCCATTTAGTGCGCGGCGGGCCGGTGGCTTAATTCACAGGACGGCAATCAACGGCCGATGTTGAGGTGACATGGTCTCATAGGGAACGGCTTTGCAATCTTATGAGAATATAGTCGATTTGCGTTTTACCGTTCCCACTATAAAATGTAGGAAGATAAGACAAACGTTTGATGAACCATGTATTCATAAGTACAAGGTCATGGGTGTCCGCAAAATCGATTATACGCTCGCCACCCTCATTGCGCGCTCCGAACCCCTTTCCCCATGGTACCTATTACCGTCTGCCTTTTCACCCACATGACCATTAAGGTCGCCCGCAATGATAATATAGCCGCCAGCAGGCACGCGACGAGTCTTTTCATCAAGAAGTTGCCAGAAGGCATCTTTCTCAGCATCACGTCGATCTATCTGTGGTGCGTACGCGGTGAAGAAGTGAATAGTGCGATCAGCTGATATAATGGTGAGCTTCGTCAACCGATCATCAAATCGTTCGACTTCTTTAATGGCGGAAACCCTCTGAGATGGCAGTGCCAACACCGTATTGTGTGTGGGCTACCAAAATAGAGAAGTTGGTAGTGCTAGTGATAGAGTGCAGATATCAATGCGCCTTTTCCGAAGGGCTCTCGCGAGTTCCTCGGTCTTTCATATTTGTTTTTTCTGGACTAATTTACTTACGTCCTGACCCCTCCATGCGTCTAGAACCTTTGCCCATTTCGACAGAACTGGGGCCCGTCCTACCGCGTCGACTAGCATTTTTCCGAGGCTTATTACTCGTACCGATCATCTTGTTTCTAACGACATTGAATGTCCCCGTCGCGAGACCTGTCACTAAGGAGGTAGCATTTATTTTCTTTACCTGACAACTCAAACCGTCTTCTTTATCTGGGCTTATAACCAGTACGCTATTTAAATAGCATCACGGAGTTACTGGAAATGAATCTTGATGCAATCAATACCACCCTGAAGCGAAACGCCAAAATTCAAAACGACACATAATCAACTCTTCTCCGAAAAATGCCGGGATGAGCAAATTCAAAGTGAAAGCGAGGATTCTGATCTCCCTTGGTCGTCGTTTAGCGTTTAGTAATAAATTTCACCTGCGAAACCTTATCGAACGTTTGTGTGCGAAGTTTCTTCTTTGTAATAACTAAGTGGATTTGGGCGGTAGTTAAAAGACCATTCTTTGTGGTCGGGGTTGGAAGGAAAAGGGGAAAATGCTGTAAACTTAAAAAGTTGGTAAAAATGATGCAACATGGGGTCTATGTGAAAATAACAAGAAAGTGCTCCTGGGAGGACCCGCTCGTCGGTAGTGAATTCCACTGCATGGCATCGCCAGCAATCGCGCGCCCTTAATGTAAAACCTGTCCATTACCACTTCGGCCTTCTGATCAACTCGTCCGCGGGTAATTGGCCTGTGCGCCCATGAAGTTCTTTATTCGAAATAGTATCAGGCCAGCGTACCTTCAGATAACTGAATTTGCAGAATTCAGGCAAGGCAGCGAAAGCGGATCTTGCACTGTTAATGGGTCGGACAACATCCAACTCGGTACCACCGGCGGCAGAAACCATGCTTCCTAGACATAAAAATCGGTCGGCATCTTCGATGCTCTGCCCATTAATGAGGCTAGGGGCAGTGCGATGACCCGTTTGACTGAGCACCTTGGTTTTTGATGTTGTCTTCAGCTCGACTCTATCTGCCTCTCTTTCAAAATCCAGGACCATTTGGCCAAGACCCATGACCCGACAAGAGAGCAAACCGATGTCATCAGCGTAGTTTTACATTTCGCTTAAGGATTTTGGCGAAAATATGCTAACTTGATGCGAACATTACAAAATAATTAAAAAGTTTAGGAGACACTGTTCCATACAGAATGTCCAATATTACTGCAATACCAAGTAAAGAAGTAAAGCAATCAATATAAGCGAACAGTAATCTCTAAGCAGCTTTATTGCAGTAAACTCATGCATACTTCCGTATTCATTGCTTATATATCAGTTGTTTTACTGCATTACGATGGACGCCATAACAATCGAGTCACTGTCCTAAATATTGTACTTTCATTCCAAAAACGTAATAAGAATATTTTCTTCAGTTCTGAATTCACTTTTGATAGAGATGAACAATTGTTTATTGTTGATTTCCATAAATTGAAATGAGGTCTCTGTTATCAATAATGGCTGAATCGTTTAATGCACATAGAATGTGTTTTAGCCGATATTGAAAATACTCTCTGAGAATAGGAGGTATTCACTGCATTTATGAAGTGCCATTTCCATCTAACTTCCCAGAATTTCACACTGTGAACAAATACAAGCCTGAAAAGAAATATAATATAAACACAAGTGTGTCGGATACTCATTTAAATTTTATTGCTTCCGTTCACTGAACTTCATGGAAAGAGCAATATAGAATGAATAAACATAGCACCTAGATTTAACCCCATTCAGAATGTTTTATACATAAGAATAATCCAGTCTGCGGGTTAATTCGGGGAATAATTTCTTCTTATGAGTAAGATCTTTGTCCAAAGAAGGTAGAAATAGTTGAAATTTGGACACTTTTGCAGGCAGACTTTGACCCACTTTATATGTGCTTTTCTTGTAATAAGAAAAAGTTATCAGATGCTTCATGGTCGCATGAATTCTAATTGTTCTGGAAGAAGTTTTGTCTTTTTCAAAAACTTGAGGGTTTTTTTGCAAGGAGTCCGTGGAATAAAAAAAAAAGTTGCGAAAAATTTCACTCTATTTGGTCCACTCCGTCATCAATATGATGTACAGTGAAGATCTCCCATATCAGTTCAACAATATTGTTTAAAAATTATCCAATGTTGTAGAGAAGATCAACGAAAGTTACATTAAGTATAGGGAGCGGATGAACTTCTTTGGAAGGGCCATATTACGAAGCACAATCAAGAATACTGTGGTCGAAAATGGTCCGACCTATTGAACTCTGTGAATTGATAGTAGTGAAGGCCAGGTATTCTGGAAGCTTGACACTGGATATCGATAAAAAGCAGATCAAATCTAAACTTGGTATCAAAAATTATAAATCCTTATAAAAGCTAAATCCTGTCAAAAGGCAGCCATCAAGGCTTAAGATAAGATTAAGTAGATAGATTAAGAAAGCAGTTAGAATATTTTTAACGACGAGAAAAAGTAAGAATCAACTAGGGATAAAGCCGTGAGGAAGATCCTATGCGAAGAAAAGTGAAAAGTGAGAGTGGGTGGATGAATAACATACAAAGGTAGGCATGAAAGAAAGCCAAATGGCCAAAATTTAGCAAAAACCAGGGGCTTCTTTTCTGGCACCCAGTATTTTATACTAAAGATCCCGAAATGAAACAAGTTGATGACAACTTCCGGATGGAAAAATTCTCAAAACAAAACTTAGCAAGGCAAGATCTAAACGAAAGAGAAAAAAATGTTCTCCTTGGTAGTCTCAAGCAGATAAGCTTTTCGTAATGAAAACTTTTAGACTATATCCTCAACGGCAATCTATACCCCACTAGACATATCTGAAACAAGACGGAGTACCACAAGCTGGTGCTTCGAGTGTAAAGGTCTTGTGTTCATCTTATGTGAGAAACTTTTTACGTAAATTTTCCCATTCATATATGGTCAAAAACTCAAAATAGTATTTCGTATTTTTTTCAAAATATAAAATATAGGTTACAGACGTGCTCACCCAAAACAAACAAAAAATGTCACTCATATGTCTGTCTCGAGTAATTGATATTGATATTAAAGGCGAGTCTCCCGCGTCTAAAAACGGGACAAATTTTACCAACTAGTTCTCCAGGTTGGGGGTTGGATAGGGCTGACAACCCTACACGGAAAACAATTTGTTACGAAGCCACAACAGGAGCCTCGGACTGGACGGATAATATAACGACGAACCCTGCAACGACAAAGGAATAACGATATGCACATGCACATGTACAGAGATGAAGCTGCTAAGCAGCTAGCCGATATCCTGTTCCAATATAGGGCTGATGTAACAGCGTTGCAAGAGATGCGTTAGACAGGGACCGGTTTCCTGGAGAAGAGTCGCTACACCATATATTATAGCGGCCATCCAGTAAACCATGTGCTCAGAGTAAGTTTCTCAAAAAATGAAACCTACTGTTATCGGCTTTGGAAACATAAGCGAATGGCTGTGGACTCTGTGCTTGCGAGGCAAATTTAGAAAAAATATAAGCCTCATTAAAGTTCACGCCCCTACAGAGGAGACTGCAGAGTCGGAGGAGGATATCTTCTACGAGGCAGTAGAACGTCGAAACCTGTCCCAGATATATCAAAACCATACTGGGGGATTTTAGCAGCCAAGTAGGGAAGGAGCCCGTATTCAGGCGATACGTTGGCTTCCATAGTCATAGCAGTCAACAGAGATCCTGGAGATAAAGCATCAACAAATGATCAGAAAAACGTTATCATAAATACGGCCACAAGTATACTTGGCCCCAGCCGCAAAAAAAGTCGGAACGACTGAGAATTGACGATGAATGTAAGCTAGCAACGGAATGGAAGAATGCTGCATACCGAGTAATGGTGCATTCTCAGAGGACGCAGGCACGCGCAGAGACTTATCACGAACTCCGGCGAGCAGAGAAAGGAAGCCTGGTCTGTGAACTCGAAAAGTACATGGAGCAACCGCACCAGGCGCGCAAGTTTTACCAACAAGTCAGCAGGATGAAACCTTACACACCTCGATGGTCATCCTGCCGAAACAAAGAGGCAAATCTGATTTCGGACAGAATGGGCATATTGGAGCGATGGCTTGAGTACTTTGATGAACTACTGGACAACCAGAATATCGGTGAGTTGGCAGTCCCGCCAACTGAAGACGACGCTCAAATGCTGCCATTCAACATCACCAACGGTTTAAGACAAAGGGATACCCTATCATGCATCCTCTTTAACCTAGCCCTTGGAGAAAGTGATCCGTGATGCAGAGGTAAATACGAGGGGCACCATCCTCTTTAAGTCCACCCAACTACTGTCCTATGCTGACGATATTGACATAATGGGAAGAACAACCCGAAATATCAATGAAGGCAAGACAAAATATACGGTAGCAACATCATCACCAAAAATCAACCAAGCAACAACATCAAATTGCACTGGTCACACGGGAAGAATCAAAATAGGAGACTACAACTTTGAGACCGTTGATAATTTTTCCTATCTAGAGTCGAAAATCACAACCGATAACAGCAACGACGATGACGACGCGATGCGCACGGTTGTTGGCAGCCAACAGAGCCTATTTCAGCTTACAAAAACTATTCCACTCGAAACGTCTCACTATAGGGTCAAAACTCGATGGCGTAGGTCAAGACTCTGGACAACTTTAAGGGGTGTCGAATTGGTGGACCTCGGCGCAAAACCGAGATGTCTGGAGTTCCTTATTAAGGCAGGCCTAAATCGGATACCGGAACCAACCTATATTAGCTTCGCAAATTGCTGAGCGTACCTGGCATTCCACTCGTGGGTGAAAACGTCTTTGAACACTGTTTTGGATGTAATGCTATGCTCCCTCATTTTGCGCTTTAAGGTGCCTTAAAGACGTGCGATGGGTTTCACATCTGGGTACTGGGCCGTCCAATCTAACAAGACAATGCCATTCTCTTTAGACCAACCCACTATGGTAGCTGACTTGTAATTGCATGAGTTAATTTATCTATTATCTAAGTCTGATCCGTCGACGGCAATGATATTACGACTTGGTAGAATATTAGGCAGTTACTACCTCCCCGCCACACAAAAAAAAATTTGGTTGCAAATATCCTTGCTCAATTACTCACTTCAACAATGCAGTCCGTAGCGACATCCTTCATCGTGGCGGCCCGGTATAAAGACAGGAGCAGTCTGGGTGGCATGCTCAAAGTTACCCTCCTATGGGATCCCGTTCGTAGGAACATAGAGGGACAGGTCATTAGGCAGGCCCGGAGTGTTTCGTTCTTAAGACTCGTTCCACATGTATACGATTTCATTCGGTTCGGTCACAACCAAAAACAAACCGAATGAAACCTTTCCACAGATGCACAGTTCCTATTTGGTAAACTGCTCATTTCACCCAAATAAAACCCGACAATTTTTAACAGCTTATCATTAACATTCACTCACTGTGAGGTCAAGGTTGAAATTAACCGTGCGTGTGTGAAAGCCTTGATTGCGTTTCGTTCCCTGCACATGAATTCAAACCGTATTGAAACCTGGTGAAAACTATTCGAACCGCATGGAATCTATTCGCATTGCTTGACATTCGCCGACTTCAAATGAAAAGAGTTCATAACTTGGACTAAGTAAATAGTATTTCGCGAACCCAAAGAGATCTCTCTTTGTAGGGTGGCGAGCTATAAGCCTTCGTAAACGCTGCTGGCTGGCTCTAAGAAGCTGAGCCAGCTAAATTCTTCTCCCCTTAACCTTCACACGAAATCACGGTCTTAGGAGTTTATGTCATCAAAACGGCGTACCATAACACTAATTGGACTCCTTGAAACGACCACTGATACCTTTGGAATTCTCGCCAATGCACTTTAGAAGCACACGATGTTTCGGAGGATATTTCAACAGGATTGACGTACAAGTAAACCTTGATTTTTGTGGGCCAAGGCCACCGTGTAAAAATATGTGTGAATGAAAGATTTGAAAGCAACTTTGCACCTCATCAGAGGGTAATGACTTCTTTTCTTGCACTAAGATGCGAAATTTATCAGCAGAGTTCTTCAGCAACTGTTGGTTCACTTTCATCACTTCTACTTCTTTTACAAGGAGTGAATATAGCTACGCTTTTGCTGAACCTCACAAATCGTACTTGAAATATATTCTCTGTGTGGTGAGAAACCTTCAACATGGTGAACTGCTTTAATATATTTTAGTTTTGTATATCTTTTTTTACCAAATTAAAAATATCAGCCTCACCTCAGCAACAGTGAGACAGTGCTATGCTAGTATACTTTCTGTGTTGCTATATGGGAGTAACACATCGAAAGTGATCCCCATTGTTATTCAAAAGCCGCAAGCCGACGTTAACACTTGTGTGTGATGTGTCATCGAGATATGCCGACCCGATACAATTTCGATCGAACAGTTTCGTTGGCGGACAGGCCAGTTAACCATGGAGTGTTGGTCAGGAAGCGGAAGTGATAGTGAGTAGGTTACATATTAAGGGCGACAACGCCGTATAGTGATATTCACTACTCCAAGATGTCCGACAAGTGGGTCGGACCAGGAACACATGATGCAGAATAGTAATAAAGATTGCAATCATCTCGGAAAGTCCTGGAGGGAGCTGAAACACATTTTAGCGAACCGTGAACGATGGAACGTAGGCGTGGTTCCGGCGAGGGAAAATAGCAACCATATATAAAGTAAAAATATTCAATCAATTTAGATTTTGAGCTGCATCGCCACTTTTCAATATGGTTACCTTTAAGGCGAAACATGGCCTTGGGACGATCGACGAATGCGTCCAGGTAGAAAAATCCAACAGGTTCGCATCTAGAGAATTCACCAGCCATTGCATCGAAGAGGTAAAGGGTGGAACGCTATTTCTCACCCATTCTTTTTTAAAGTCCGCTTTGTGAGACGGCATTGAATCTTGTTGAAATATCCACCGAAGTTTGGAGGAGGCTCATTAGCCAGTGTTCAACAAATGTGGAAAAATCAAACTTCCGTTCTTGAATCATTTTTTTTTTTTATTTATTTATTTCGGGAATCAACTACTCACTTTACTAGTGAAGAAATCACATTAATGAAGGGGATAATTGGTTCCCGAAATACAGTATATGTGTAGTATTAATTAAGACAGAAAATCTAAAATGGAAGCTTTCTTCAATTCTGACAGTAAATGCTTATTTTCCTTTAACATCGCCAGCCTAACGTTTCTTTATTTTTCATCTAGGGTAGAATGACATTTTTGAAATATTCCTTCGGTTGCTCTCTTCTCGACATATTATACTTCGAACCCTTTGAACTCACCTCTTTATAACGAATTGAAACTTAGCTGAATTGGAAACACAAAAGCATCTAATATTCATCAACACCTCGTACCATAACAAATTGTCCGTTCTAAAGTGATTTAACACTCAATCAGCATTCAAGCAGAAAATTTCTACTCATAAAATTCTATGTACCCCAACACGCGCCTTAAAATTTGCAATTACAGAATAGGTTGGTAATCTATGAGAATGGAAAATTATTCTAAGAAATTAGAGCGATGGTTTGTATATTTTTATATTAATTACATTAACTGAAGTTCCCTCAAGTATCTGACAGTTGGCCATAAATTAATCTTCTGTTCATTAAGTTCAAAGTAAACAAAAGATACGCACTCAAGCTAAGATCATTAATCTGAAGCTGTAATCTGAATTTTCGAAGATTCAAGTTTGAAGCACGCATATCAGAATACTGAATAATATAGACTCATTCATTCTGGTAGTAAAGGTTTTTACACAATTGTAATTAGTTCAAATTAGTAGAATTGTGGCATGGAGCGTTCCAAGCTAAATTCAGGAAAGAATATGTAGAGAGCCTTTCACTCTTAAAATGATTCCCAAACCTAAATTGAGGCATATTATAATAGCATATCAAGAAGTTGCTTTTGTCATCATTATCGCCAAGTCGCTTGCTAAATCAACCAGTTAAAATTCAAGTGGATTTGTTTGGCATTTGGAATATTTTCCAGCACTTGAATAAATTTAATTTATTGACTCATTTCGAGGTTTTTGCGAAGTTCAATATAACTTCGTATGGATTTCAGTCATATGAAGTGTTCATCGGCATTGTCGAGATTTGTAAATTTTTTAATAAGAATTCGAAGTGGCAACTTCCACTTGGGCTGTCAAGTTCTTTCATCCGAAAATAAATAAAAAAATTCAAATAAGTGACGCCCTTTAGGCCTGATTTGTTAGATAATTTGGCTTACATACGTAGAAAGAACGATCCAATATATGTGCCGGGAAAGGAAGAAGTCTGTATTAGGGACTTTAGGCTAGCCTATGCCGACATAAATTTACAGTATCAATCGTGGGAAAAGAAAATTCCTCCTGGAAAACTCCAGCATTCTGTGTTGTTTAAAAATTTATTTTCCATTTTGTATCAATCAATCATGTTATCTCTTTAAAAATTCACCCCTTCGTCCATGCACTGCTGGTGGGCCGCTGCCTTGGACGAAACCTCAAGTCGTCTGTATATTTTTTTAAATTTGGGTTCTAGCCCAGAATAGAGGGGTCCGTGGATCAGAAACCGAGAAAGAAAGTTTTTTTTTCTTTTTGGTTTGGTCCGCCATCAAGTGCATGTCGAATTCAGGACTCTCTCATTATCCCTTAAAAATATGTACTCCTACATCTCCTCCCCTAGGCTTCCACATTAAATACGCTGTAGCGTGTAATGCTTCAGATTATGTGAGTCCGGATGTTATTGACAGTAAAACCCTACGCCCATAATAACACCCTAGACAAAGTAATTTTGGCATTCCATATGGACCACACCATACGTAACCGGAACTTGACGAGGAACTTTGCTGCAGACTTTCCAACTAGGGCAGAATGGAAAATCGGCGACATTTTGCGAGGCTGTGGCAGCATTCTTCAAAGATAGTCTGCGGAGTTGGTGCAGAAGTTTCCTCGGATACACACAACGTATTCCAAGCGGAAATACTGGCGATACTTGAAGCCTGTTGATGGCTGGGGCATGATCCGAATTCCGAGCGTAACATAGCCATTCTGACCGACAACCAAGCGGCTATTAAGGTCTTGTACTCAGTGGCGACACCCTCCAGGCTGATGAGACAGTGCAGGAACGCGCTGAATAGTTTGGCCGGAATGCTCCTCTCTCATAGAAGACCAGGCGAAGTTCTACTCTTTACAGTCCCTCGAGGGGGATAGTCTGTGTTCCACTAAGAACTGTTAAGAGGGAAATTCACTTGCGCTACTTAGCAGCCACGGATCTTACATGACGAAAGCTCACCACCTGCGCCAAGTCAAAGAGAATTTGGCCACCTATAACAAGCACCGATCACAAAAATTCTTTTGCCAGGCGCGCGCAAATGCATACAACTTTACGATATGGTCGGGGTCACCAAGCCAGGTAAGCGGTACATCAACCGAGATACTTGGCTTTGGAATGATGATGTTGAAATGAAATTTCTCGACGATAAAACGCTCACCAATTGGCAAATTTATAAGAATGCCAACCGGAAAGGAAAACGCGCAATCGCTGTCACCCGAGTGGCCCGTTATAAAAATCTTTACGATAAAGTGGAAACTCGGGATGGTGAGAGAGATGTGTATCGACTTGCCAAAAGCCGAAAGGAATGCACACGGGATAAAGAACACTTCTGTGACGGATAGATGGCAAGAATACTCCGAGCAGATTTCAACAGAAGAATTTGCTCATCCTCCACAATCATTGCCGACATTTGCAGCACTTCCACCTGTCAGCGCAACTGAAGTCAAGGAGTCAAATGAAATTGAGGAAAGCCACAGGACCTGACGACGTCGCATCTGAGCTCTGGAAAGGGAAGAGCTGGGACCCAACACTGGCTTTTGTTCTTTGTGATCGACGTCTCAAATCTAAAATTTACCGCAATTTACCGTCTGTCCTGTCCCGCTCTATGGTTTTGAGTGTTGACCGACTATAAAAGACAATGAACGGCGTCGAGACGAAGATGTTGCGTTGAACTAATGGCGTGACACGTTTTGATCACATCCGAAATGAGGATATCCGCAATTGATATGGAGTTGCAACGATCGTGGAAAAACTGCGAGAGAGGCGTCTTCGCGCCAACGAGAATTCACTTACCAAGATTGGTCTGAACATCGAAGTCGATGGTAAACGACCAAAAGACCATCCGAAACAACGGTGGCTTGATATGCTGGATGCGGATTTAAAAGCCTCAAGATTGCATCCATATCATGCATTTAATAGGCTCAAATGGCGAGGCGACCTCGCTTGTGTACGGGACAAAGGCTGAAGAAAAAGGGAATTACGATATGCTCGGGGCACTCACATATAGAGACCCTGCCGCCAGACTCGGCATACCTTACAATTTGCGTTGTCGAAGCTGCAGAGGAACCCTCTCCTGAAGTGTGTGTAATTGCTTGTAGAAAGCATCCATTCCGGATATGATGCTCCTTAACCTGAGCCGGAATTTGACAGTCAGACAGACAGAAGTCTGTCAAAAACCAGCCGCCATGTCAAAAAAACGCGTTACGCAGTAGCCGTCAGAAGCAACGCGACACCACATTCACAGCTTTCTAGAGTACAAAGGCACATTACTGCAGGAGGAAGCGGAGTACTCGCCATATTACTTTAACTAACCTTCACGAGGCGGAATCGAAACTTTACTGTTCTCACGATAAGCTCGCTCTTGTGAGATGCCCGGGGAATTTTCGTAATAGAAAAGTCGAGATCGGATTGAAAGAAATCAAAAGATTGGACTTGTAAAGATTTGACTTGATTTACTTTATTTAATTCTTACAATACTTTTTTATTACTCGCGCTGAAGTGATCTGTCTCGCGGTTGGGAACAGAAGAGACCGACTTATTTCCATGCGGCCCTTACTGTCCCAACCAACGGCACTTTTTTACCGCTGGCTCTCCACTTCCCCGGTGCGTTCTGAAAACGCGTGAGTGGAGAGTTTCCACGTTCAGCGCCATCTACCCGTCCGCATCCGCAACATCCGAAATAAATTTCGAATGCTGCAGATCCTGCCGCGCCACATCACTCCGCCCCCAGACGAAACCTAGGGGTTTCGGCGACGGATCCCCGAACTTCGTTCGCCGTTAATCCACAAAGCGGACACGACGTTGCTTCGGGGCGCACACGGGTTTCAGCCTGGACAAAGAGACCGCCTTTTTGTGACCACCGATCTCGAGCTGGAAAAAATGTTCTCCCCGCTCGAGAACGCGGTACGGGCCCTCATATGGAGGCTGCAGCGGCTTCCGGACGGCATCCGTCCTGATCAGCACGTGCGTGCATGTGTCCAGTTCCTTGGGCGAACAAGCAGGTATGGACGAGTGTCGAGTGGGTGGTGGCGCTTTGATGCGACGGAGATTGTCCCTCAGCAGACGCACCAACCCCGACTCCGTGAGACCCGATCTCTTGTCGAAGACCGGATCGCTTGGGAGTCTTGGGCTCTCCCCGTAAACCAGCTCCGCGGGGCTGGCAGCAAATTCCTCTCGGCGGGTTGTACGAAGGCCGAGTAGGACGAGAGGCAAGACTTGAGTCCAGGACGGGTCGTCGCGTGCCATAATGGCGGCTTTCAGCGTCCGGTGCCAACGTTCTAGCATCCCATTGGACTGCGGGTGGTATGCAGTGGTCCGCTGGCGTTTAAAACCCAGGAGTTTGCCTAACTCGGTGGACTCAAATTGCATTCCCTGGTCAGTGACGATCACTGCAGGGACGCCAAAGCGCGGTATCCACTCTCGGCAGAGGGCTTCGGCACAAGATTGCGCCGTAATGTCCTTCAGAGGTATTGCCTCAGGCCACCGCGTGAACCTGTCGATGATTGTGAGGCAATACTTGTAACCGTGCGAGTCTCGCAAAGGCCCTATTATGTCGAGGTGTATTGTGTGGAAACGCTTGGTAGTGCGGGGGAATGAGCCCACTTCTTTCCTTACATGCCTGGAGACTTTACACTTCTGGCATGCGATGCACTCTCTGGCCCAGGAATTGATATCCTTGTTCATGGAGGGCCAGAAGTATTTTCCGGTGACTAACCGGTTTGTTGTCCTGATGCCGGGATGCGCCAAGTCGTGAACTGCGTGGAACACTTCCTTGCGAAATGTGGCCGGAATGTATGGCCGAGGTCCCTTTTCCGAGTCTTCGCAGCAGAGCGAGAGGTTTGAGCCGAAGATGGGCAACTCCCGAAATTTGTATTTGGGGTTGGACTTGAGGCTCTGAAGTGCTGCGTCATCCATTTGCGCCTTGGCAATAGCCGAGAAATCGAGTGAGGCGGGGATGTTGACTTCGGAGACACGAGACAAAGCGTCAGCAACAATGTTGTCCTTCCCGGACACGTGCTGGATGTCTGACGTGAACTGGCTTATGAAGCTCAGGTGTCGAAGCTGACGAGGGGACGCTTTGTCGGGCTTCTGTTTCAAAGCGAACGTGAGAGGCTTATGGTCCGTGAACACTGTGAACGGCCTGCCTTCTAGGGAGAAACGGAAGTATTTAATGGACAGGTATGCGGCGAGCAGTTCGCGATCGTAGGTGCTGTAGTTCCGTTGAGCGGGATTCAACTGCTTCGAGAAGAAGCTCAACGGCTGCCAAACTTGGTCCACCTTTTGGTGAAGGGCAGCACCTACTGCGATGTCGGAGGCATCAACAAAAACGGCTAGGGGTGCATCTTGATGAGGAAATGCCAAAAGTGTAGCATCAGCCAGTTGCTGTCTGGATTTATTGAACGCGCAGACAGCCTCTTCAGACCACACAATCTCTCGTGTGTCTTTTGTTTTGGGGCCAGACAAGTACGCGTTCAAAACGGACTGGTGATGGGCGGCCTTGGGCAGGAAACGACGGTAGAAGTTTAGCATGCCCAAGAACCTCCTCAACTCCCTCACTGTTTTTGGACGCGGGAAGCTTGTGATTGCTTGCACCTTGTCTGGGTCGGGCAGTATTCCTTCAGAGGAAATGGAGTGGCCGAGGAATCTCACCTGTTTTTGAAGGAATTTGCACTTCTCAACGTTTAAGACTAAACCGGCCTCAAGGAGACGTTGAAAAATGCACTCGAGATGGGCTAAGTGCTCAGACTCAGTAGAAGAAGCGACCAAAACATCATCCAAATAGACGAAACAGAAATCGAGGTTTCGCAGGACTGAGTGAATGAACCTTTGAAAGGTTTGCGCCGCATTGCACAATCCGAAAGTCATTCGGGTGAACTCGAAGAGTCCAAAGGGTGTGCATATTGCCGTCTTTGGAATGTCTTCAGGAGCTACTGGGATTTGGTGGTATGCCTTGGCTAAATCCAAGGTCGAAAAGATGCGGCAATTCGCGAGGTGATGCGCAAAGTCGTGGATGAGTGGAATCGGATATCGGTCAGGAACAGTCTGTGCGTTTAGCCTTCTGTAATCCCCACAGGGACGCCATTCGCCATTTGGCTTAGGGACCATATGTAAAGGGGAAGACCAACAGCTGTTTGAGGGCCTGCAGATACCCTGTTGAACAAGTTGTTCAAATTCTTTCCGCGCGATAGCCAGTTTCTGGGGTGGTAGAGGACGCACCTTTGAGAAAATCGGGGAACCAGTAGTATTTATGTGGTGCTGCACATTGTGCTTTACTGGTTTCGAGAGACTACATTCGGTAGTTATCTGGCTGAACTTTTGGAGGAGTGTCCGAACACGAGAGTCGGAGATGTCTTCCAAAAGAACGGAAAGGTTATTGTCAGCGTGAGATACCATTTGGCCCGACGAATTTAGTTTGGTTGTGGGGTCTATAAGGGACTTATTTTGCAAGTCCACCAGCAACCCATAGTGACACAAGAAGTCTGCGCCTAATATGGGGAAGCTGACATCCGCCAGGATGAAACGCCACGGAAACGTCCTACGCAAGCCAAGACTCACGTCCACTTGCCTGTACCCGTATGTATTGATGCGGGAGGAATTTGCTGCCGCCAGTTTGAGGGGTTGTGGAAATAGTCGATGATGCTGGGGTACGGGAAGAACCGAAACCTCCGCACCCGTGTCGACGAGGTAGTTGCGCCTGCTGAGGGGGTCGAAAATAGTTAGGCGACGTGGCGCTGCGCTCTGGGTGGCCGTCGCCAAGACCCCCCGCGGACCTAGTTTTTTGTGGTAGGCGCGAATTTGCAAGGTAGCGTACATCTTGTCGCTTTGTCTCCGAAGTTACGATGATACCAGCAAATACCCTGGTCCGCAGGCTGTCTTGACGACCTGCTACCCGAACGCCCTTTTCGTGTGGCAGACCGTGAGCGAGCTCGCGGCCTGGCACTCGAACGCTGAGCGTCCAACGTCGCCCGCATCTCGGCCACGCTGGCGGTTAAGGCCGCGATCTCGCGCCGTAAGTCGCCGACCTCATCCGACGGTGGTTGAACGGCCGCTATGGTTGGGCGAACGTACACCTCCTGTACTTGATCGGCCGTTGCTGCTAGTTCCTCCAAGGAACCGGAGACGCATGCTAGGATCGCCTGGGTGCCCTCCGGGAGCCGACGCAGCCAGAGCGACTTGATCAGGTCGTCGCCGATCTTGCTCCCACCCAATTGCCTCATTTCGCGAAGCAATTGGCTGGGAGTTCGATCACCCAACGTTAAACCCGCCAGCAAGTGGTCTAATTTTGCCGACTCGCTTGCCGACAGGCGCCTGATCAACTCGCTCTTGAGCTGAGCATACGATGCCGACTTCACTACGTCGGACACCAGAAGTATGGACTCTTCGTCCAGGCCGACCACCGCGTAGTTGAAACGGGTCGCGTCCGATGTGATACCGGACATTTGGAACTGTGCTTCCAAATGCACGAACCACAGCTCGGGGTTCCGACGCCAAAAAGGAGGAACGCGTACGGCGAGGGCGGTCACTTGTGGGTCCGATGGGCCTGCCGCGTCTTTATTTTCAAACGACATTTTTGCTAACGAGAAGTACGATATTGTGATGCAGACGCGGTGAGTTTATACTGAAACGCGGTGAAATTTACACCGACACGGCAGGCCGCACCCACAAATGCACGCACGAAACGAGAAAAAGAAAACGACGACCGAAGCGGACGCTCTCCAGCGCAGACCAAAAACACCGGGAAAACAGAGAACTTGCGATTTGAAACACCTCAACGCCGTCTCTTGCAGCGGCTTTAATTTTATTGTCACTTTTTCTTTAAATAATATTTCAATTTCAAACAATTATTTTGACAAAGGCTGATGAGAATACGCAAACACTTCTTCAATTGAAAATTTATCGATTTTCCGCTCGGCTGCAAGGAAGCAAGAGTTCCGGAATGCGTTGGCTCCGCTGCTGCTGCTGCTTAAGTTGGGCGGATGACGGCCGGACAGCTCTCCGATCTGTTGATTCCCGGCTCGGGCTGGCGTGAATGCGATAAGCAGTCGCTACTGCTGATCGTTGCCGCGGCTACTCCTGTCCCTGCTACGTGACTCTACCTGCCGTTTCCTTCCTGTGAGTTCCCAGTTCCGCAATTCGACAGTTGATTGACTTGACCGGCCGAGCAACGAGGAAAGGGCGACGAAAATGTCCGCCTGTGGCACTTAGACAGCTCGAGCCGTGGGCGCGCTCGGCTCTACTTGGGCGCGCTGGGTGATTCGCTCGCGATGCGATGACTGAGCGAAATGTTTTCGTACTATCCCCGACGTTGTAGCAACGCAGCGAAAGCAAGACTCGTTTTCGGGCGAGAAAAGTGCCAATCCGTTGAATGTGCTACGCGCACCGGGCTGAAGATCGAGATTTTGGGAAAACACTGCGATCCTTTCTTTGTTGTTTGTTGCGGAGCAACTGGTGGGAACGATTTATTTGGGATCGCTGATGCTGGAGTTCCCAAGGATGCTGTTCTTCGGGGTCACCACTTTAACTAACCTTCACGAGGCGGAATCGAAACTTTACTGTTCTCACGATAAGCTCGCTCTTGTGAGATGCCCGGGGAATTTTCGTAATAGAAAAGTCGAGATCGGATTGAAAGAAATCAAAAGATTGGACTTGTAAAGATTTGACTTGATTTACTTTATTTAATTCTTACAATACTTTTTTATTACTCGCGCTGAAGTGATCTGTCTCGCGGTTGGGAACAGAAGAGACCGACTTATTTCCATGCGGCCCTTACTGTCCCAACCAACGGCACTTTTTTACCGCTGGCTCTCCACTTCCCCGGTGCGTTCTGAAAACGCGTGAGTGGAGAGTTTCCACGTTCAGCGCCATCTACCCGTCCGCATCCGCAACATCCGAAATAAATTTCGAATGCTGCAGATCCTGCCGCGCCACATTACTTCTCTTATACCCAGAATGTCTAGCTTATATCGTTAGAATTCTGGTTCGAATTGGAGAAAGCGAACAGTCTGAGGACTCGTTACAGGAGGATGTTGATGTGGTTAGTGCAGAAGAATCCTGAGCGGAAACCAGCCTGATCTCCATTGATCGAGCTGAAGGTGTTACTTCATGCGTTTCAGGATTATTTTAGCTACAGTAGAAAGCACGCATATACCACCCAGTTGTCGCACTCGAAACGGATGCGATTCTTCAGAATCATAACGATTCACTTCACTTCAAGCCTGTCATTAGCGCACTTGACGGGACCATCGAAAAGTCGGGCGTTCATCTACAAGCTCTTCGTGATACAGTATATGGCACCGAAATCGTTGCTTTTAACGGTAACTTCTGCTTCTCTGGCCAAAGTAATGGTGGAATTCCTTCTATTGCAGTTTGTCTGAAACTCAGCTCCAATGCGTTGCACTTACTGCGACTAATAATCATCCACAGAAATTCAAGCTCCTTGGGCTCATCGATCCTCCGGCATATTTCCACAGTCAGCCGTGTCTGATGACGTCCCTTTGGGAGGTAATCCATAATTTCACCCACGCCGGAGGTAAAGACACTTTTAATTATATTTTCGGTTAGATGATTTAGAGTCTATGTCAACTTTAAGAAAGAGTTTCTTCACCTCGTATAGTTGTTGATAAAAAAGCGTCCTTCTCCTTTATATCAGCAGTTTCCTTTGGTGTGTAGGACTGCAGAATTAGATACTCCCTAACTTGGGCTGAAATCGGCAGGTCGTGAGTAACTGCTATGCGGTAGCCATCAGCAACAATCCGACGAGGGATTTGCGTCTATTATTATTAGGGTTTCGAGAGGACAAAGACCAGAAGAAGAAGTAGGGAAGGATTCTCATGGTCCCCCCATCTCACTTCGCTTATAAATTATCGCTCGAGTTGGAGAAAACGAACATTCTGAGTGCCCTCGAGACTGTTGTCGAGGAAGGCGCGCACATTCCAATCATATACCGTTTTCGATAGCCGTAAAGTTAGCCCCTCTCGAAGACGCTTTTGACGTTCCGATTGCAAGAACTAGTTTTTATCCCTTTTAGTTACTTTTTAAGACAAACAGGAACTGCATTCTCAAGCCCCATCTCAATGGTCACAACTTTACATTACCTTTAAGATGATTTGTATATTTAATAAGCGTATGCAAACATAATGATGGCATTATGATAATCCGCGCCCTTCTTCGCCGTCACTATTCGGGATAGTAATAATAATTTAGATTTTTTTTGTCTTTTTCTATTTCAGCTGAATTGCTTCGTATCACGCCGGACGATGCTATCGTGTTTATGAAAACCGGTAACGAACTGGTAGGAACTGTTGAAATTATGAACATATCTTACAGCGATGTAACCTATAAGGTAGGTTTTAAACGGACGTGACTTAAGGGTGGTCTCGTTTCTAATATCTAATGATTTACAGATAAAAACCACTTCCCCCGAAAAGTTTCGGGTACGTCCAAGTTCAGGTTGTCTCTCGCACGGTGCAAGCACAACAATAAATGTAGTTTTACAGCAAGGCCAATCCTTGTCGACTTTGAACAAAGATAAATTTCTTGTCATGGCGATGCCATTGTCAGCGGAAGATGCGGGAAATACACAAGCAATAGCTGAACTGTGGAAGAACACGCCCACGAATAGTCCGTCAGTGGAGCAACGCCGTCTCAAATGTACTCTGCCTCATCAGATGGCCCCTGGTGATGGCTTAAAGAATGGACGTGTAAACTCTGGTAGTTATTCAAACGTAATTGACAGCGATAGGCAATTCACTTCGATGGTGAGTACTATGTTTCGATGATTTGCATTTCAGCTCCAAAACGGTTCGTTAAATTAATCACCTGCTCTGCTATTGCAGCTCTCTCAACTGACTGAAACAACATCAAGACTTGAAAATCAAATAAAGTTTTCACAGAGTCTACAATGGATTACATTGACCGTTTTCATGCTACTCTCGATGGCTGTCGTTTACATTCTAAAACAGGAAATCAATCAAAGCGGAGCCTGCCATTCGGAATTTTGAAGCGACAAAGGGGAGTCTAGACTGCTCAAAAGACGTTCATGGAAAACCGAATGCAAGTTATTTATGTCACACATCCTATTACCTGTACGAAAACATGCCAACGGTAATTTAATTTTACACGGAGTACCTAAATCGTTGATGAATCATCAAACAATTTTCAATTGTTCAAATTTGCAAGCTAAATTCTCCTTTTCTCTTTGGGACGATTGTAGTTTATAAATCCAATCTACTTTCATTTAGATACTAATTGCCAATCGTAGATTGTCACTTTGTTTTTCGTTTGATATTTAATTAATGATAATTTTTGTGTAAGCGGAAGAAACGTGGATGGATATTTGCTTTCCTTTTAAGTGAAGCTTCTCGAAGATACAATGCATCTTGTCCAAGTAAGGTTTGTGAGTTAGCAATGCAAAAGGAATCGTTAAATATATTCGTACTAATGATACACAAATGCAAAAACTTACTGCCTATGCCAAACACTTTTAAAACAGAAAATATTGTATTTAATACATAAATTGTCAAAATCAATCATTGATTCAATTATTAAATTATTCTAATGAACCTAAAGCCTTGTAAGTAAATCCAGAACTCAAATAAATGGGTATTTGTAATTTGCTGAAAATTATTTCTATCTAAAGGAACTTTGCTATGCTGCATTCAATTTGCGTACGTATTGAAACTAAAATTAAGAAAATTTTCTATTTTACATGAAAGGGAGAAATGTCATTTGGAAGAGCTCTAGAATATTTCCTACTGTATTGCGTCGAAGATGAGTAAATAACACAAAATAGACACAAAGCAAGTGAAAAGAACTATTTTGTCTACCTGTTTGTTAAGTCTGTGACTCTGACACATGTGATCCAGATAATAATTATAATATATGAATACTGAGAAAATAAAGAAAATTACTCTATTTTAAAGACGTTGATTTATTATCCCAGAATGTTTCTGCAGCTTTTTACTTCCGGAGGCTCAAATTTGAAGGCAAGCACAACGAAGTATTTCACCGCGGACAGAACAGAGTCAACAAAGAACGAACGGATTGGGTGGATTGTTCGGTGAACAAATCCTCGTGTTGGATTTGTTTTACCAATACAGGTATTCCTCGACTTATCACACTTGACTTATATCATTTTTGACTTATAACACTCGAACATTTAAGGAGCATGCTTTGAGTTAACATGTCTTTACTTGGACTTATCACACAATTTTTAGCACTATGTGCATACATATTTTTAATTCTACACACTTTCATTGTCGGAGTTGGTTCACTTAGATAAAAGTGGATTGGAGGCTAGCGCCGTTCGGGCATATGAATTGAATATAGCTCTGAATATTCACACCAGTGGTCGGTGTTTTCGATTATTAGAAGTATTTGAGAGTTGTGAATGTGTTTTATTGATTCCTTGTTTTCTGGATCCTTAGTTATGTATTAACATATTTGTTGAAAGGGAAGAACTTGGTGCACGTGATCAAAGTTCGATGCTTGTGAACAAAAGGAACCATCTGAACAAGTTATTTTGGTTTATTATGGTTGGTTTGCAAGTTTACATGAAAACGGAAGGACATTAGAAGATTATTCTTAGATAAACAATGAGAGCGAGTTAGGTAATTACACTTTCAGATAACGCCGGATAAGGATCCGTTGCATGTAAGCAATCTGTTCAAATAAAGCCTGAAAGGATCGGACGTTGCAAATATTGAAATCAATCCAACTATGTACATAATTATCTGACACATAAATAAAAGAAGCCTCGTTAGTTTTAATTCAATCTTAGTAGTATAACTCAAGACTATAGATCGCCTAATACGATACTGGTTTGATTTCGATTAAGAAATTAACGACTACATCTTGGTTAGAATCTTTATTTTTAAACAGAGCTTCATATTCTAAGCGGCAATATTGTTTTAACAGAAAAAGGATCAAAAACCCACATAGGAGTATGGCACAGTTGCCCTAAAAAGGAGAGGCAGAGGCAAGTTGATAGACAAGTAGCTTCCTCCAAACTACGAATTTTAGTTTTCAATGTAGATATATATTTCGGAAGCAACTTATCCCCTTCATCGTTTTCATAGGATTGAAGGCAGATAAACAGGAATGCGGAAAAAATTCGCGAGCAAAGCGGGCATTTCTTCACCAGGAAGTACTATAATAACAAAACATCGACCCTTTGTATTAGAGAAGACGGAAAAATTGCTGTATGCCTGGATTCTCGACATGAACCAGAGAAACATAGCAATTTTAACTGCAGTCATCCAAGAAAAGGCGAAGAGTTTGTTTAATACCATTAGAAGTGAACACGAAGCCTTCGAATTTAGTGGAAGTCGAGGATGGTTCGGCAATTTAAAATCAAGATTTGGTATGCATAATTTAAAATTGACTGGAGAAGCGGCTAGTGGTGATTATGAAGAAGCGAAAAAATTTCCCAACATGCTTAAAAGTATTATTGATGAAGATGGTTACAGCCCGAGACAAGTTTTTAATGTCGATGAATCAGGACTTTACTGAAAGCGTTTACCGTCACGTACATTTATTTCCAAGGAAGAAGCTACAACACCAAGCTTCAAAGTCTCCATAGACAGGCTTACACTTGTTTTGGGCGGAAATGCCGCTGGCGATTTCAAACTGAAGCCTCTACTGGTGCACCATTCGGAAAATCCAAGGGCCTTAAAAATATTTCGAAAACCACGCTGCCAGTTATTTGGAGACATAATTATAAGGCTTAGGTAACTTCGGCGTTATGGCGGAATGGTTTAGAAATGAATTTTGTCCAGGAGTCAAAGAATACTGTAGGATGAAAAACTTATCCCACAAAGTTTTGCTATTAGTTGATAATGCTCCTGGACATCCTGCAACTCTCAACCAAAGCGATGAAAATGTGAAAGTGGTCATCCTACCACTTCCCTGCTGTAACCCAAAGACCTTCAACGATTCGATGGGTTAGGTTTTCGCTAGTAGTTTCTTGAGGGATAGCCACTAGAGACCAGTCAAGTAATGTCCTGGAGTCAAAGCCTCTTCATCATTAATGTCGTTGATGATCGGACGACTTGAGAATAGATTCAATTGGGGCTAATAGTGTATATAATTCTTCTCCATTGAGTAGACTGGTACCAATTTTTTTGGCAATATGCAATTTAATAGATTTAACGCCAGCCTACCATAGACCTCCGAAATAAGGACTTGAAGGTGGATTAAAATGCCAGATGATTTATTCGTTTGCTAAATATGCACTTGTATCTGCACGAACCTTATCAAATTGGTCCTTTGATTCTCGGCTTGTTCCGATGAAATTGGATCCATAATCGCTATATAGGTTCCGGCAGAATCCATGCCGTTTTTGCTAAACAGATGAAGAGGGCGATGTACGCCTTCGTTATTTTTGCCCCACGGCCGGATGACCTTTTGATGGTTATTGATCCCCCAAAGTCTAGTCCAGGATTTGCACATTTCTGCATGTTCGAGTATTTCGCCTACCCTGAGAATTCCCTTGGGATCACACATTTATTAGGTTGATGGTCAAGCCATCACAATACTGTTGAAGAATCCGCCGGGAACACTTTCCTAACCACTTGTCCCAAGCTTATTGTTTCTAAGATTTGTTTCATTAATCTAGTCAATAATTCTGTTCTACAGAATTTTAGTCTTGGTATACTTTGTATACCTTTAAAGGACTGACCCTTGATTTTAAGGTCAGTAGCTAAACCTGTGCTTCGCCGATTATATTTATAGTTTTCAAGTATATGACAGTGGCGTAGGCATCCATGGAGCCGTTGCAGAAGCCGTGTATCTCAATAAGACTATCTCGAGTAGTACCTAGGTAGCGAGTTAGCTTTAGTTTCTGAAGCTGGTTACAGTCACTAACGTATGAACGCCAATATTTGCTTATAACATCGGGAAACTCTTCTCTTCTTCTTCTTTTTGAAGCCATAGCTTTTGCAGCACTACCCTACCGATGAGGATTGATGGTTGTAACCATTCGATTGGATCGAAGAATCTAGCGATGCTAGAAATGATCCGCCTCTTGGTTGCCTTTTGCCCTTGGATGTCGGACAAGAATTTCGGAACGTAAAAGCATCCAGGGGGTTCCAATAAACACCCAGTGTCTTAATAGTGTCAAGACTGATTTGAATACAACTGGATGAAGCGTGATCCTCTTGAGGTATTGCTTGTAGAACCCCTCATTTGAGGCCCACTTCCTGATACGAAAACCACCAGCAGTAAGTAAGTCTGTGATTTCTTTGTAAGGAAGGATGACTCCCATGCTGTCGTTTGTATCTGTGAGGAGATTACCCAAGTAGAGATCCTTGCACACAACCTTTGAGATAGTAGCGTTTGTAAATTGTTCGTCGATTGCCAACTTCTGTAATGTTTTAGTTACTTGATAAGAGGCGCAGGCAGTGTCTTGGGATCGCAGGTCTCCAAACGATTCGAAGAAAATCGCGATCTCTAGCGTCTACCTCAATTTGCCGGTACATTTTTTAAAATGTCACCGGCTACTACGATTTTGTGTAGACGCCACCGTAACAGTGTTACAAAGAGAGTGCTTTGGATGGAGGGTCCAATCATTAGCAAATCGTTGAGTAAATGTCCTAATGAAGTTTGTTGGGAATCGTTAAAAGCTACCCTGATCTTCGTTGCACAACTGCTTTCTTTCAGGACGGTATGATGCATTTTGTCTATCGGAACTTTTTAATTTTTTGCCACTCACATGAAATTTTCTTTCTCAACTTCTGCTGTAGCAGGTACACAAGGGCAATATTAATCTGCTTGGCGCCCAGCTCTTTAATGCTTTTGAAGGCTTCGCTGGTTGTATTGAGTATATTTCTTATGCAATTGGGATCATTCGGGCGGATGAACCTCAAGTCCCACAACAACTTCATAAATGCGTTGGCCATTACGTGCTTGCTATCAAACCTCTCGCATATAAGCTTCCATGCTTCTGTGATGTTCAGATGCTTCCCACTTTGCTGACGAGCACAGATCCTGCATCTTCTGAACAGGATTTCGTCGAGTAGTTTCAAGGAGCATGGCTGTAAATAGGTCACAGAATGCTGTCGGTCCGTGTAGTTTCCACTGAACTTGCAAATCCTAATCCTTTCCTAGTGATTTACGGGTTCAGTCTGCCGAGCAGTTGCATTTAAGGCTGTCGCAGATGTAGAAGCTTCTTTGCTACTGCAACGGCGTAGATGTGCTTTGAATTTCATCGTTAGCTATTCAAATACTAGTTCTGCTCCCTCATATTCAACGAGGTACTCTGCTAAGGCTGTGACATCTTGGTCGATAAATTCACCAACAATGAAGAACGAATTGGCTGGATTCGTTCGTATGGACGTTATTCGATGTGACGATGTCAGAGACCACCATGAGTGACTGTGGACCAAGAAAGGAGCGATCCAAAAAACCCAAAAACAGAAAGTTAGTCAGATGTAGGAAAACCCTGACGACAGGGGCCCTTTTGCCGCTACTTAGACCACCCAAACCATATACCACTTTGCAGGAATAATTCTCTGCAATAGAAGTGATCATAAATTAAGCTTTCGCGAAATTCTCAATATTAACGGAGATACAGGCATTTAAAGTTTTTCAAAAGATTCCCCCCTTTGCGGCCATTTTCCAGGTCTAATTCTCCGCAATACAAGTGATCACAAATTAAGCTCTTTGTCGTGAGATTCTCAATATTAACGGAGATACGGCGTTTAAAGTTTTTCAAAAGATTCCCCCACTTTGCGGCCATTTTCCCTGTAATAGACTTGAAGGTAATTTTGCTGAAAGAAAGTCAAACAGCAACGGGGGATTCCCCGGTTTTGTTTTTCCTAAGTATATGCAATGACAGGACGAAATGAGTAGAAATTCATTGAATTCATTTGAGAGAGAGACAGGTTGTTTGACGAGAACCACTACATCTGCAAATGTGGAGTGAGGAAGTGCGGATGGGTTTCATACACATACCAGCGCACATCGCGCCATCTCTCGCTAAGCGTCGCGTCCACGAAGAGTGGCCTCGCTAGTATTTTGCAACGTTCTACCGTGAGCGGCAGCTGCGTCGGGAAAACGAACGTGGGTAAATCGTATCCAACGCCCTCACGGCCATTCATGGAATTAGCCATTCAAAACACAAGCGAAAAAGGTGAATATGTCACAAACTCTTCTGTTATTTACGTTTTCTTTAGCTTACTGTCGTTCGTTGGTACGTCCGCTGAAGTGAATGGTTGCTGCTGATTGAAACATCGGATTAATATCTTGTGGAAGGCGGCTGTGAATGCCCGTACACCCCCGATGAATGCGGAATCTGGTCGCCATTTTGAGAGCAGCGCCAAGTGACGATAAAATTCTGAATTGTCGCGTGTGTTAGTGGAGCCCCCTGGGTCTCAGTGAGAATTGACGAAATCTGGCGGTGGATTTTCCTTCTATTTACGGAATTTAAATGTTTTGTTTATGTGCTGAAGGTGGTTACGACATTCTTATGCAGCTTGGTGACTCTCGCGATATTTTCCATTCGGTTTGCTTGGGATATGCAGCTGAAGTTGAGATACCCAAATTGCAAATAAGATTTGCGATTTGCTGAAAGTGAACTACAGAAATTATTCCCTCGTGTGGATTTCCTTTTCGTCGTTTGGTTATTGCTGCTGGGTGGGTTATGCGTTTCATTGAGCGAGGTTTTTAATAGTCTCGCACGTAAATGAATCAGCAATCGATGACTAAACCGAGCCCCAAGTGTCAGGGAAGATATGGGCACTTACCCTTTCACTTGGTCACAGTTTCATTTCAGAGCAAGGGAAAGGAGTTGAGCTATTTTCGATTTCGTACTTTCCCCGGTTGGGTTTTGGGAGAAGATGTAGTTTGTCCTTCGTTGATGCTCTTTTTGATACCTGCGGATGTGATTAAAGCAAATTGCATTTTTCTGTCATAGCACTTCGAAGATTTCAATGATCGTCTTATTTTTGTACAGATTGTAGCTTCGGCAACATCTCAATGTGCTCTGTGAATGCGACTTAGAATACAATCCAAGCCTCATAAATAGGTCAGCATCCACAGTTACTGAGTTTTTCCCGACTACTGAGTTCTTAGAGTGCTTAACAATTTGCTATTCAAGTTGTTACTTTGGTTAGAATGGATAATTGGTAACCCCACACCGAGGTCAAGTAAATTTCTTTGAAACACTTCTCTCCCTCAGAAGGGCACAATTTCTCGAAGTCGATGAACGGCAGGTGTGGTTGCGATTTGAAGTTCACGCAATAATCCAGTATGCATGTCGATCAAGCTGTCGAGGTGTTCTTTGGTGCGTTCCAGAATAATTTTGGCTATTCTTTTATGACCACCTGTTACTGTTTCTTTCAAGAAGCTGTATATGGTAGCGAAATCATTATTGTTTACGGGAGCTTCTCGACGACGCAATAATAAACCCTCTTTTATCACGACGCCCCTTACGCAAGACTTCTTGAAATGTGTCGCGCTACCAGGGTTCAAGCATATTACGTTCGCCTTCAATTCTCTCCGCTCGTCAATCCGATTCCAAGTTTCTGCAATCAATCAAATCGTATGGCGCCCCTTTGGGACGTGACCATGAACTTGACTGTTTGTGTGTATTTGAGGTGGGGGAGAAACAAAGCCTCTGAGCACTCAGATCCTAGTGGTCCATTGTACTTGATTTCCCCGTTTAACGGAATATCCCGAATTCGTCTATGTATCGCAGGGTTTCCGTTAGTGGATGTGATGCTACCCACTGCAGTTGTAGCACATAAGCACCAAAATCTGATATCTGATGCGTCCATAGGCGGGACACTCACATAGAAAATGTTCCGTGGATTCCACTTCCTCATTAACGTTTCATCTTAGAGAATTCCTATTCTGTAAATTATGGCTTGTCAGAATGCCCACAATACTTCTGCAGGATAAACTTTGTAGTATGTTTGTTTGGTTCTAACAGGAGAAGTTTGGTGTGTTTAGCAGCATTAAAGTTCAGCCACCTGTCATTATGGGAAGCTTGTTGCCAGTCTTTGATAACAACAGTAGCCAATGCTTCTGACATCCCAATCGCTGGTTCCGGTGAGGGCATGGAAATTGAACCCTCCTTTGCTAAAGCGTCCAAGATTTCATTCCTCTCTACCACGATGACCGGATACCCAAAGTAGTTTCACTATATTTCGATATTCTTGAACGATTTTTGTAGTAATCAAAGGATTGCTTAACGCCTTCACTGCAGCGCGCCTGTCCTTCAGTCGCTCGTTGCCGCCCTCCGGATCGCATACACTTCAACCTGCAAGACCGCAGCGTATTGTCCAAGGAAAAACCCCACTTCTCGCTTTTATTCGAGAAGTAGACTCCTTCCCCAGGACCCTGTTCTGTTTTTGAGCCATTGGTGTAGAAGACGTCAGTATATCCTCACGCGCATTCTTCTAGTTCCTCCCAGTTTTCTCTTTGTTTCAAGATAACTTCATATCTTCTACCAAAAAGATGTTTGGGGATCCGAAAACCAGAAGGTGTGGCGCAAATTGGATTCAGTTCTCCCAATAACTCTTCCACTGCTATGCGCCCTCCATATCAATTGTTACCTGAATAAACAAATCAAACGGCTGCAAATTGAGTAATGCATTCAGAGCTACGCCGAATGTCATGCTTATGGCACCGGTGATACCCAGACGCACAATTTTTTACAATGCGGCGAAAAGGTTTAAGGAATTAAAAGGTAACACCGTCCCCGTCGCTAGTAATGATTATTTTATTAAGCAAATATCGATATTTTGGGAACAAAGTTCCCTTCTTCAGTGCACGGGTGTATAAACCTTGCTTAATAAAATAAACACTACTAGCGACGGAGAGGGTGTTACCTTTTAATTCCTTTTTTTAAGGTTTTGTGTAAAACAAAACCTTATTAAAATCGATTCACCGTCTGTCGCAGGCACTTTTCTCCAAAACGGCTAAACCGATCCGAACAAAACGTGGTGGATATATGGAAACTATAAAATCCCACGCATAAATTTACGTGGAGTTTAAAAGGGGGCTCCCATACATACAGAGAGGAGGGACGTTCAATTTTTTTTCATCAATGTAGCCATGTGGGGTATCAAATGAAATTAGTACTTCCCGAAACGGACATTAGTTTCGACGTCAGTTTCAAAACCCGCGAGTAAAGAGCCAAAAATTTTAACACTTAAAGACTCATTTTCGGAAACTACCAAACACAAAAATCTAAAAGGTATGTCCCATATGTCCCATTCCGACATCTGCTAAAATAAACTTAATAACTGTATATTATTATACCAAGAGAGGCCCGAGATGTGCAGTCTACCTTCATCCCGATCGAGCAGACAGCGCGAGATCTCGGGCTGCATATTAAGAAAGAAAAACCAAAGAAAAATGTCGAATCGCACTGGTCAAACAAAAACAATAAAGATAGTAGACTACAACTTTGAGACCAGAGACTATTTCAGCTTACAAAAGCTGATTCGCTCGAAACGTCTCTCCATAGGGTCAAAGCTCTTACTGTACAAGACTATGATCTTGTCAGTCCTCACATTCTAGAGAAGAATCCTCCGAAGAATTTTTGACCCCCTACCTCTACCTACTTGGTAGAATCATGCTTTATATTTTAGTCTATATTACTACAAAACTGCATGATTCTAGGATGAACTTAAAGGGAGTATCGGCATGGAAGGTATTTCGGAGCCCATGCATCGTACAATAGCAGCTTTGTGAGTTTTTTTCAGATTTCTCGGTTGGGTAGGTTCTGAGAATGGGCCCGTGAAAGAAATGGCCACCTTCTAACCCCCGCTCTCTCCCCTTGTGCATTAATTCTGAAGTGAGGCCAGCATTGCAATATACTAATCGAGATCTTTCATTTGATACTCCACATGGCTATATTTGGTGAAAAAAAATTCTATACCCCCTTTCTGCATGTATGGAGACCCCTCCCTGCATGTTGCGCATAGAACGATGTAACTCACTGCATGCGTGTGCATTCACAGATCCCACCAAATTTCGTGTCAATCGGTATAATCATTTCTAAGAAAAGTGCGTATAACAGACAGACAGGAAACCAATTTTAATAAGGTTTTGTTTTACAGTCTTAATTTGATCTTGGTGTTGAGATAATTGCATTTTCAGATTTCCGATAGCAAAGCGAAAACGGATTTAGCATTGTTAATGCGTCGGGCGACATCAGGTCAAGGCTCTTTGGAATGTAATGATCATTCCCTTCGTGCACTCTCTGAGAAAGGTTTTGGATTCCCAGGCATTCCGTATAAATGGAAGTAAAATATCTGTCCAGATAGCTGAGTGGTTAGACCACAAGGTGGTCGTACGGAAGGTCACGGTTCAAATATCACTGGGGGCAGTGGAATTTGTATCGTGATTTGACGTCGGATACCAGATACGTCGACTCAGCTGCGAATGAGTACCCGAGTCAAATCAGCGGAATAATTTCGGGCGAGCGTGTTGCTGTCGCCTATGGGCGTCCTATGGGGTACTGTAATCCTGTAGTGTACCGTTACGGTCTTGAATAATGTTCTCTAACACACTTCAAGGCCCTGATCCAATCGAATTGTTGCGCCAACGGTTATTATTATTAAAAAATCTCCAGAAAGCGCAGATATAGCGATGCGGGGAGACCGTCAATCCCAGGGGCTTTACTTCGTTTCAGTGCATTGTAGCCGATATGATTTATCCCTTTCTCTTGTGGTTTGAGGAGCACTTCATATCCACGCGGTACCGCGACTAACCATTTCATCCACCAGAGGCGGAACATCTGTTCTTCCCATCGTGAATGACGAGTCGATCGTTATCGTCTCTCACAGAACCATCGAAACGCTTGCGACCGCATGCGAGTTGCTTCGCTATGCGGTATACACTTCTGAAAGTATTATATCCAGAAGGCAAATTCTAAATCTACTGCTGATCACAAGGTGGTCAATCTGATTGCTCCTACGACCAGTTTAACACAAATGACCTTATGACAGACTATGTGCTCTCCCATCATTATCGTTACCGTCGCCAAGACCGTGCTTCCTCATCACATGTCCCAGATGTTACCAAAGCTACCTTTGCATTCAGATCACCCATCAAAATGGCACTTTTAAGAAGCCCTTCGTGGCCTTCATACAATTGCTCGTAGAAAGCGTCCTTCCTCACTATATCACTGATACTTGAATTAGCGTCTGCTACCACATCTCTTTCCAGCGTACAAAAGCGCTGCGCCGCGGGGGAGGAAGAAGTACTCTCCAGAGTCCCATCATTTTACTTCGCTTAGACCCGGAATCTCCTGCTTATATCTCTGGAACTCTCTCTCGAGTTGGAGGAAGCAACCATTCTGGGGCCGCTCGATACCATTGTCGAGGAGCTTGCTTCCTTCCAGGAATGAATCGTAGTCCGTTTTCGATAGCCAAAGGACTACGAAGTGAGGTATCCGAGACTTTGTTGACGTTTCGGTAGCAGTAAATTTTCAGACCTTGCTGGTTGATAGCTGACAAATTTGTATTCCTTTCAGTCATCTTTTACGAGAATCAGGAAAAACCCCCATTCATAAGGCATCAGTATGTATGAGTATAATGTGATCTAGAGAAAAACAGCCTGCTCTCTGCCAATCAGGTCTTTTTTGATGCGTTTCAGGATAATTTTAGATATTATCTTTGCAACAACAGGAAGCATGTTGCCTTTAAGACGGATGTCTTTCTTCGGAATCTTATTGATCCCCCCTCTTCTGCTTGAAGGGAATTATATCAACTTCCCATTACAAGTGGGCAAAACGGCCACCATAAAATATTGAAAATATGAAAAAACTCTTTTCGGATAAATTCGAATGTCAATTTTTAAACAGAATTTAATTTCCTTCTTCCATCTTTACAGCTAAAGACGTGATAACTTCAACATTTGAAAATGACTTCAAAATCCACCGCAATCAAAATAAAAGAAGAACCTGGAAATGAGCTCCAGACCTACTTGGAATCATTCAACAGCGAAATTTCAGAAGGTAACGTCAGCGGTCAGGTTATACAGTATCTCAACAGTACTGAAACTGATGTGGTGAATATAAAGAAACAGCCGCAAGAGGATGAAGATGCAGAGGAAGAAGAAGAGGAAGGTGGCACATACTTTATCGACCAAGCAGGAAACTATTACTACCAAGCCACTAAGGACTCCGACCCAGTCCTCACTTCACCACCTGAGGAATTATCAAATTACGAAATCTGCGATGATGAAGAGCAAGTCGTGCATATTGTAAAGAAGCAGGAGCCCAAGGAGCCTACTCAAAGTAAAGTTGAAGAATCCGAAGAAGGTGAAAATGCGAAAGCAGATGAGGTTCGATATGTTGTATTGATGGATGGCCAGGACGGCGATGGGAAAGACTCGGAGAGTATAAAGATTGCCACGGAAGGAGATAAAGACGAAGTGTTTGAATTTGATGAAAACGATGAAGAGGGGTTAGCTAAGGATTCAACGGGAAATCCTAAGCTAATGAAGATCATTAAACAGCAATATTCACAGGTCCATATGTGCAATTATTGCAGTTACACTAGTCCGAAACGCTACCTCCTAGCAAGACATATGAAGTGCCACTCGGAAGAGCGACCTCACAAATGTACAGTCTGTGAAAGAGGTTTCAAGACTTTAGCCTCGCTCCATAACCATGTAAACACTCATACAGGTCATAAACCCTACCATTGTAAATACTGTGAGAGCTGCTTCACTACCTCTGGAGAACTCGTACGACACATACGGTATAGGCACACCCACGAAAAGCCTCATAAATGCACGGAATGTGATTATGCCAGCGTCGAGTTGAGCAAGTTGAAGCGTCACATTCGATGCCATACCGGTGAGCGTCCTTACCAATGTCCACACTGCACATACGCATCGCCGGATACCTTCAAGTTGAAGCGACATCTGCGGATTCATACAGGGGAGAAACCATATGAATGTGATATTTGCCATGCGCGTTTTACACAATCGAATTCCCTGAAAGCTCATAAACTCATCCACAGCGTTGGCGATAAACCCGTTTTCCAATGTGAATTGTGTCCTACAACGTGTGGACGGAAAACCGACCTGAGAATCCACGTACAAAAACTGCATACATCTGACAAACCTCTGAAATGCAAAAGATGTGATAAAATGTTTCCAGATCGCTATACCTACAAGGTGCACGCTAAGACCCATGAGGGTGAAAAATGTTACAAATGTGATATTTGCCCATACGCTTCGATTTCCGCACGGCATTTAGAATCCCATCTGCTCATTCACACCGACCAAAAACCCTTCGAATGTCCTCAGTGTGACCAAGCATTCCGGCAGAAGCAACTGCTTAAACGACACATTAATCTGTATCACGACAAATCCTATACCCCACCGGCACCGCAGGAAAAAACCCATCATTGTCCGCACTGCGATCGAAAATTCCGTCACAAAGGCAATCTTATCCGCCACATGGCATTGCACGATCCTGAGTCGGGAATTATTGAGGAAGCTTATGCCTTGAGGGTTGGTCGTCAGAGACGCGTTCAATATATTGACGGGCAAGAAGTGGAAATTGTGACTGGAAATGAGGACGAAGATGATGAGGGTATGGACGAAGGGGAAGAGGAAGAGGAGGAAGAAGAAAATACAATTATTACAACTGAAGAAGTCCATATTAAACAAGAACCTGTGCAGCAAAATTTGCTGGCGGTAAAAGGTTCAGATGGACATCAATACGTAGTTCTGGAAGTTATTCAAATGGATGGCGATGGACCCAGTCGTACAGAAAACATGCAGAATGAGGAAGAGGAGTACATGTTACCAGGTAGGATCTCTTCTATACTTTATTGAAATTTGAGGTTTAATTAATTTTTAATTGTTCTCCATCAGCGGAAATAGCTAGCGACGTCATTCCTAGTATGAATACCAGGAACCTGCGGGTCGAACCACAAAAGCTTCTTCCAGCGGATAAAAATGTGGCAACATGCTTCGGATTTGATGTGAGTAATTCATGTAAATAATTTTTCAAAGCAATGTTAAATAACCTTAGAATCGTTGGTCCAATAAGATGGTTGTGAAGTTTTGGAGCAGTTAGATTATCCTTTCATTCTTTATCTTTTTTTCTTCACATCAGGATGCGGATGAAAACATGGAGACTGAAACTATAGGAGTAACCGAGCTCGACCACAACAAACAGACGATTAAGTTGGAAATAAAACAATAGACTGTGTATAATATGTACACATCCATTGAAGCAGTGATATAACTTTCAATAATTTGATGAGCTTGATGTGCTTTATATATGCATAAGAAAACCAAGATATTGTTAAGCATGTAGCTAGCTGGAGTTGAGAACGAAAGTATGCGCGGAAGAACTCGATACCTTTTTATATAAACCGGTTGTAAGTTGATCTTGATATGATCTTCATTTGTTTAGCATAGAAATAGTTTGTCACTTGAGAAAAAAGATATTGTTCGATACTATTTTTTTAAAGTTAAACTTTCCACGAGTTAGTTTCAATGAAAGTAGCTTTTACGTAATCAACTATTTTAATGTGAGTTATATTTCCGGTTTATTACTGCCAATAAAACGCACTAGTGAATAATGGTACATATATCTGTGTTCACCTGCATTTCTGTTTCAGAGAAAGGAGTTTTTACATATAGCTTAAAATAGGAAAGCGAAAATATTAAGCAAGGATTTCACTTTTATATTAAGCCCGGACACAGTATGTGACCGCTTGAATGCAATTCTGCATGAATGCCTCTGCAACGGACTCACGATGAACGATAGGAACGCTGGACTAGTTATGCTTACTAGGAACGTCAGGTGGGGCATCTACACGTCCTTAGCAGAGGCGAAAATCCAGCTGGTACAAACAATCAAGTATTTAGGAGTACATCTCGAATCCAAACTAAGATGGAAGCATCATATCCACGAAAATTATCAGGTAGAGTAGGACTGCGATAGGTAGAACCTGGTGGCTTTCATCGCAACGAATACATTGGATGCATACGTTCATAATAAAATCCATTTTGATGTACGCTTGCACAGTCTGGTAGCCGACTTAAAGAGGATCGCACCTCTTGCATTTACATCAGCATCACGGATCACTTTCTCGACGGCCAGGTTAAAGAGGACGCATGATAGGGCATCCCCTTGTCGTAGACCGTTGTTGATGTTGAATAGTCTTGAAAGTGATCCTGCTGCTTTTATCTGGCCTCGCACATTGGCCAGGGTCAGCCTAGTCAGTCTTATTAATTTCGTCGGGATACCGAATTCTCTCATGGCTGTGTTCAGTTTTACCCTGGCTATGCTATCATAGGCGGCTTTAAAGTCGATGAATAGATGGTGCAACTGTTGTCCATATTCCAACAGTTTTTCCATCGCTTGCCGCAGAGAGAAAATCTAATCTGAGAAAGTCTGATGAGTCAGTAGTAATACTAGAATAATTCTAGAACCTCTGAGAGCAGTGCGGAAGCTCTTCATATGGCTACCGCATCGCTAACGTTTTCGAGGTGACTTTCACGAAGTTCATATGTTACTTTCACTCCGCCGAGCCAAGAATTCTGCGAGAATACAGCTCCGACCTTTGTGCTCATTCTTTAATGCAATTTTTAGGAAATTCTCTATTTATTGTACATTGGAATGCGTGTACGTGGCAAACGTAATTAAAAGTGCAAATTTGAGTAGCGTGCAATATAAATACCTAAAAAATCGGTAGATTGTGGTTTGCAATTTTCTAAAGTACCAATTTTTGAAAAAGCTTAATGTTTTACATTTTTTGATCAAATAGTCAATTGGGATTCATTTCAGCAGATAATGTAATTGCAAATATTGTGCTCGTCGCCTTTGGGAGTTTTCTCATGAAAGCAAATCACCTATGCACATCTATATACGAAATACTTTTTTACTTGTATGTACATTTCAGGAGTAAACATATTCCAGGAGCTCGCGAGTACTAGTTAGAATCCGCTGTGCTACTTCACAGCTCAACCAGTCAGCCGTAACAACACTGCTCAACATCAACCTACGGTCTGAGTAGTAAGGATAACAAGGAACTGTTGCTCTGAGCTGAACGTACGTTTATGTGGCCCATTGTATTTACAGATGTATATTCAGCAACGTTCACGAGATGAGTGGTATTGAATATCGACACACTGAAGGTCTATTACCGCCTACAATGGCTGCACGGAGGGCGTACTCGAGGAGTATAGACATATCCATCCAGCGAAAGTTCAAGCACACGTAAACTGGTTAATATCCAGAATTCATTCCAATCACTAATCTGGAGAAGAGTTTCGTCAAGTGCAGATGAAAAACATTTTGAAAATTTAATCAAAGCAATCCATGTTGGAGTATCTGCGTACAAATTGAGCACTGAAGGAATGGTTTTCATTTCCACGCACAATTGCCTTGATTTTCGGAGGTTGCTCTTCGTGGTGGAGAATTAAGTGGAAATCATTCATTTCAGGGATTTAATGTGGTTTTTAGAAATTAAAGTGACTCCACCGTGCGTGTGCTTGACAAATATCTCGTCTGGTGCTTCTCCTGATTTCTGTTTTAAACGGGACTAAGATAACTAATTTCATGTTATGCATATTTCCCTGAGATGGATTTGTAGTTGCTGTTGAAATAAAACTGGTGGGCTAAGCAATTTCTCATTAGATAACGAAGTGGGAGTATTTAGCACTAAGCCTTTGCATGGTGAAACATCCTCGCTTTAGTAGCAGCTAATACGTAGTTAGTGGAATAGATAATGGATAGGTCTGGTATATACAGACGACACCAATTACTTTCGAATACAATATTGGCGCTAATTGAAATAGGTGAAAGCCAGGGGGTCGATTTGACGGAATACCAAGGAGGAGTCCGGAAACTCAGATAACATGAAACAATTTGAAGAAGTCAAGACAAAATTAAATTTAAGCAAATCTATGTAAAATGTTGTCGCGCAGAACACAAATTGGAATGGGATTGTCGATCTAAGAACGAGAACCGTCTCACTTTTTGGGGCATACAATTCGTACCCCCACTCTCTATGTTTCAGCCAATATCAGAAATAAGGTCAGTTTCGAAAAACAAGTCCCTCCATATAACTCCTTTCGCTCACCTTCCTTAAGGTCAATATAAAACGGCGCCACTTGCACTATGTAACACGATTTAAAGACCACATACTCTCACCAAATGTCGTAACAATAAATTCAGCCGTATCCGAATAAATAGGGTATGACAGACAGACATTAAGCTAATTAAAAGTCAATATAACATGCTCCTATACGACTTTTGTACACACTTTCCCTCTTCTTCTTTTTCTTCAGCCTTTGTCCCGTTCACAAGCGGGGTCGGCTCGTCGTGATCGGCTTCGCCATTTGGCTCTATCGAATGCCTGATCTGGGTGCAATCTCGAGGCTTTCAAATCCCCATCCAGCGTATCAAGCCACCGTTGCTTAGGTCTGCCTTTTGGTCGTTTACCATCGACTTCGATGTTCAGACCAATCTTTGCAAGTGAATTCTCGTTTGCACGAATTGCGTGACCATACCATCGAAGACGCCTCTCTCGCAACTTTTCCACGATCGGTGCAACCCCATAACGATCGCGGATATCCTCATTTCGGATGTGATCTAAACGTGTGACGCCACTAGTCCAACGTAGCATCTTCGTCTCCATTACCGCAAGACGCCGTTCATTGTCTTTTATGGTCGGCCAACACTCAGAACCATAGAGAGCGACTGGACGGACGACATTGCGGTAAATTTTAGATTTGAGACGTTCGTTGATACGTCGATCACAAAGGACACCAGTTGTGGAACGCCATTTCATCCAGGTTGCGTTAATGCGTGAAGCAATTTCATAACGCAGCTCTCCATTGGCTGATAACGCTGACCCGAGGTATTTAAATCGCTCAGCTCTGGGCAGATCACTGCCGCTGACAGTGATTGTGCCTGTTTCATGGGGATCGGTCGTCAAAAATTCTGTTTTGTTTAAATTCAATCTGAGACCGTGTTGCATGAGGCGATCATTCCATTTTTGAACAAGTTGTTCGAGATCATTTTTGCTATCAGATGCTAGGAAAACATCATCTGCATAAAGCAAGGTGTAGGGCGCTGGACGTTGGATATCCCGTGTGACGGTGTCCATAACAAGGACAAAGAGGAGTGGTGAGAGGGCACTTCCTTGATGAACACCAACAGAGACACGAAGCGGTTTTGATACACCCGCCATACTTCGAACTTTACTTTTCGGATCGTGGTAGAGCAATTGAACCCAGCGCACGAGTTCTTCTGGCACCAAGTGTTGTCGTAAAGCATACCAGATGAGTTCGTGTGGTACACGGTCAAATGCTTTCTCTAGATCCAGAAAGGCAATGTAAAGAGGGCGATGCTTCTCACGGTGTTTCTCCATGAGTAACCGCGCAGCGTGTATTGCGTCAGTAGTTCCGCAGTTCTTGACAAATCCGGCTTGATTCACGCTTATTTCAACGATTTCGCGAATACGGTTGTCAAGAATGCGTTCAAAAATCTTCATGGTATGGGAAAGTAACCGGATCGGACGGTAATTTGAACATTCTGCTGGGCTACCTTTCTTTTTCCATATTGGAACAGTGGTACTTTCTTGCCAGTCAGATGGTGTTCTTCCTTCCTGAATAACCCGGTTAAAGAATTCACTGAGCCACAGTGTTGGGTCCCAGCTATTCGCTTTCCAGAGCTCAGATGCGATGTCGTCAGGTCCTGTTGCTTTCCCCGATTTCATTTGTTTTATTGCCTCCTCGACTTCAGTTGCGCTGATTGGTGGAACTGCTCCAAATGTCGGCTTGGTGATTGTGGAAGTGGGGGATGAGCAAATTCTTCAGTTGAAATCTGCTCGAAGTATTCTCGCCATCTATCCATTGCGGCTCGACGGTTGGTAAGCAAAGTCCGTTCTTGTCATTAACACAACAGAAGTGTTCGATATCCTGTGTGCGTTCATCACGGCTTTTAGCAAGTCGATACAGATCTCTCTCGCCATCCCGAGTGTCCAGTTTATCGTAAATATTTTTGAAATGGTTCGCTCGGGTGACAGCGACCGCTTTCTTTGCTTCCCGGTTGGCATTCTTATAAATTTGCCAATTAGCAGGCGTTTTATCGTCGAGAAATTTGTGGTAGAGGCGTTTCTTTTCACGGACCTTCATTTCAACATCATCATTCCAAAGCCAAGTATCTCGGTTGATGTACCGCTTACCTGGCTTGGTGACCCCGAGGGTTGCAGAGGCCGCTTTGTGGATCGTGTCTTTCATTTGGTTCCATGATTCTTCCACATTCGTAATGGTTGGCAATCGTATGAGTGAGACCGTTTCTTCATTCTTCTCACCAAATCGCCACCATTTAATGCGCGGCGAGCCAGTGCGTTCCTCACGCCGTTTTATCGGTGGCTTAATTCGCAGGACAGCAATCAACGGCCGATGTTGAGGTGCGATGGTCTCATAGGGAACGACTTTGCAATCAGTGACAGTGGTAAAATGTTGGCGTCTTATGAGAATATAGTCGATTTGCGTTTTATTGTTCCCACTATAAAATGTGGGAAGATGAGACAATCGTTTGATGAACCATGTATTCATAAGTACAAGGTCATGAGTGTCCGCAAAATCGATTATACGCTCACCACCTTCATTGCGCGCTCCGAACCCCTTTCCCCCCATGGCACCTGTTACCGTCTGCCTTTTCACCCACATGACCATTAAGGTCGCCGGCAATGATTATGTAATCGTCAGCAGGCACGTGACAAATCTTTTCATCGAGAAGTTGCCAGAAGGCATCTTTCTCGGCATCTGGTCGGCCTGTCTGTGGTGCATACGCGGTGAAGAAGTGAATAGTGCGATCAGCTGATATAATGGTGAGCTTCATCAGCCGATCATCAAATCGTTCGACTTCTTTAATGGCATCACGGAAACCCTCTGAGATGGCAATGCCAACACCATATTGAGTGTGTGGGTTACCAAAATAGAGAAGTTTGTAGCCATTTTTACCGCGTTCGCGTTCAATGTCGCAGCTTTTGGAACCAGACCATCGGGTTTCTTGCAGAGCGCAGATGTCAATGCACCTTCTCCGAAGGGCTCTTGCGAGTTCCTCGGTCTTTCCAGTTAGGGTACCAACATTTAGCGTGCAGACACGTATTTGTTTTGTTCGTTGTGTGCGGACTAACTTGCTTACGTCCTGACGCCGTCCATGCGTCAAGAACCCTTGCCCATTTCTCGACAGGACCGGGGCCCGTCCTGCCGCGTCGACTGAGGTGGACGCCCTAGCATTTCTCCGAGGCCTGTGACTTAATACGATCATCATGTTTGTAACGACATTCTATGCATTTTCTTGGTCGACCTGTCGCGGGGCCTGTCACCAAGAGAGATCAGGTAGGATTTGGCATAGTAGAATAACTCCAACTATACTCTATTTATCTCTTTCCCTGATCTCAGCATTTTATTTTTGTTTTACTGAGGATAGTACAGAGTACGTTGCCTCAAACCCTCCTCCTTTACCTGGGCTTGGGACCAGCATACTATGTTAATAGCATGGCGGAGTTTTTGTACACACTTTCCCTGGCCTTGATATATATATCGCTATACATATATAACACATCTTATGTCTAATGTATTCGGGAAAGTAAATTCATACTACATTGGAAACTTTTACATATTATAACTTTGATAGTAACAGTAGGATTTCCTTTAAATTTTCCAAAAGTATGCCCATGCCATTTCGTATTTCTAAAACGAATTTAAAGAGGCGACGGCGTGATGGTTGAGCTGGTATACCATTAGCCTCTCGATCTCGTTGCTCCGGGTTCGAATCCCACCGTCATGGATGTGTTCTGTTCGTCTTTGTGCATATTCCTGCTGCCGTAAGCGGACCACTTGCACAGCATAAAGTGAGATGATAGTGAAGCTGGAGTATAGTTCCTTTGAAAATAAAAATGTGCTGGAAGAAGAAAACAATAACAACGAATAGACTGTGTGTGCCACAAAGGCGTGGACAGGAAACAAATAATGAATGTGACGTATTTTGAAAACGAAATTTTATATAGCCGCGTCTTTGCGATTATTTGCAGATTTTTCCCTTGAATAGTGTAGCACAACCAGCTTCGCAGCATCCGCATCATTTTGTCACTTTGTCCTGCAACGAGTCGGCGAGAGATTCATTTCTTTGAGTGCATCTTTCCTTTCCCTCGAGCTTAATTTCCTTCACCACCATTGCCCTCCTTTCAATTTCTTAATTCCCATCCCGATATTCACTTATTTTAAAATAGTGAATCAAAAATGATGATTTTTGCCTTCGTTTTGACAATTTTATTTACAAAACCCTCTCACATTTTAAATTGATTTATATATTTTCAAGGTTAATATTGCAATTTTCTAATATTCCGAAAATGATCATTAACTTTTTTAAGGTTTTGTGTAAAACAAAACCTTAAAGGGTTACTGTCTGTGGGCTTTGGTGAGAAGCTTAATTTGCCTTTACGTTGAGGTTAATTTGAAAAGAATCACGAAGCTATCCCTTTACGATGTCTAGGCTCCGAAATACTCTACATAGCAATATTTGCTCAAATAAAGTTAATAATGATATAGTTCTATAATGTTTAGTAACTGACTGCCGGCCGCCCTTAAGTTTACCCTAGAATTATGAATTGCAGTAGTGAAGGTTTTAATATAGAGCTGCTTTTAAAATACACAAATACACAAACCCTTTCACACCTGAAGCGTCCAGTTTCAATTTCCCCAACTTGCCTCTTCTTGTTTTCACATAGACCCGCTTATGTTGCAAAATATGAAATGCATTTCAAAACTTTGATTCTGGCTAAAGCGAAATGATGTGCATGCAGATATAATTGTTGGATATAGTGGAACCGCTATTGGGCGGATGTCGGCACGATGAGCGAAGATTAAGCGGGTGCTTTATTGGAGGAGTCAAGTGGAGTTGAGTTTGAAGTTAGTGTGTGATGCAAGTGATCGTTAACATATAAGATTTTCAGAAAGTCTTGGTTGTTTTGTCAGTGGAGACTTTTTTCGCAAATTTCCTTAAAGAAATCCTGCGCCGAACTGATTGAACGAAAAAGCTGACTAACAGTTTCTTCTAGAGCAGAGGCAACTCATCAGACGCTGCCTCACCTCTGCCCTGGGAGCAGCGTGACCGAAAGTAACGACAGATGGAAATCGCTCTACGTAAATATAATCGCAAACACATAATGGGTACGAATTATATTCAAGTGAACTCCTCGGCACAAAACCGGGACGTCAGTTCCTTATTAAGGCAGGCCTAGACCGGATACTTAAATCTACCTCCTATTCATTTGAAGGTAAAACTGAAAGTGACAAACGAAGCATATAGATTCGATACCATTGAAGCTTGGAAAGGCAGTAATCATACGGTCTTACGTCCATCATTGACAAACATCCTATAGCTCTAATGCCAACCGATCATATGATTTCTAGATTCGTTTTTGAAAAGACATATTCTGCTGTAATTACCAAAAAAAAAGAATGGTCGACAAATGGCCACGAGTTTTTGGGTTTACAGACCTAACCATCTTCACCGACAGGTCAGTCAGGGAAGCGAATCGAGCGCAGGGGTGTTCTCGGATAATCCGATTATGGGACTGGCCCGACCCCTCGGAAAAATTACGACCATATTCCAGGCAGAAACATGTCCCATTTTACTGGGAGCAGAAGAATCCTTCCGACAAAAATGACGGGATCACACCATTCGAATCTGTTACGATAGTCGGAAAGCGTTATCAGCACTAAACAGCAATAGCATATCAAGTCAGTTGGTGTTGGGTGCCAGCAGTTGTTGCTGCAACTTGACAACGACTAAACGAAACATTCCTGTGCGGGTGTCAGGACACTTAAACATCGCTGGTTTGGATCCACAATGGTGGGGCCAGAACCACCTTTTGGCATCCGGGCATCCACTGTCAAGTTTACTCTGAAGGGTGAAATGTAAGGATTCACGCAGCCTAAGGAGAAAATTTGAATTCTCACGAAAATAATAATAATAATTGTTGGCGCAACAATCCATATTGGATCAGGGCCTCGAAGTGTGGTAGAGCATTACGCTCGCCCGAGATTATTACCCTGATTTGCCTCAGGTACTCATTCACAGCTGAGTCGACTGGTATCCGACGTCAAATCACGATACAAACCCCCCTGTCACCATTGAGATTTGAACCGCGATCTTCCGTAAGACAGCCTTGTGCTATAACGAGTCAGCTATCCGGATATCGACAGGCGAAAATCCTTGTGAAAAAACAACGCAGGCTGTTGCATAATAATTTGCCAGTGGTAGAGCCAGGTAAGAGCGCTGGGCTGTCGTAGCAGAAGATCGCGGTTCAAATCTCACTGGTAGCATCCACTGCATGGCATGCAAAATGAAATTGTCGTATTGTCGTCCCTCCTTATTGTGTGGTCTATCCACTGCCACTTTCGCCTTCCCACCACAGTGCGCACGAGTGCCAGGCCTGTGTGTCGATCAAGTTTTTGGCTTGAGATCATATCAGGCCAGCGTACTTCGATGATAGGACGCAGACAGGTATTGATGAAAGCTTAAAGCTTTTGAGTAACAGCGGGGTTAACTCTCCATGTGGTACGCTCATATAGCAACACAGAAAGAACATTAGCACAGAACAGTCTCAATTTCATCTTGGTATTTCCTCGGTTGTGTGTGTCGTTTTTTCGGCTTATTTCATAATGAAAAAAGGCAGACAAATTTTATTCTTTAATGCCGAATAGTAAGTTTTTTATTCCTCATATACCGGTATTTCGATGACCAGTTGTCCTCTTCCTCAGTGAGTCCACTAACTCACTATTCAGCATTAAAAAATAAAATTCTTCTGGAGGTGGAGGAGGAGGTGTTTGAGGAAAGATGTCATCATCCATTGAATTTCTCCACGTCCACTAGACAAGGCAGCATGAAAAACGTCACCGATAACAAGAAGAAATAATATTGGTGAGAGGAAATAATATCATTGACTCCGAGATTTGACCTCGGTGCAGCACGTGATATTTTGCGCCATCATATGTCGCTCTGATAATAACTATTAGTTTCTCCGCAATGCCTCTCCTGCGTACAGCACTCCAGATGCTCTCTGCTCACGCTATCATTGTTCTATATATGTTCTCTGATGCGTTCCAATTTTCATACGAGTCCCTTCTTTGGGATCTCTCTCTTCTTCTTCTGCTCTCTGAGAAAAGTCTGGGACTCTTTCTCTTCTGCTTGGAGGAGCAATCCGCATGTTACGGTGGCTAGCCATTTCGTCGACAAGAGGAGGGTCCTCACCGGATGTGATACGATTAAGAACCATGGTGAAGTGTTGCTATCTTAAAGGGTTTTCGTGATGCCATTAAAGGAGTCGAACGATTTGATGATCGGCTGATGAAGCTCACCATTATATCAGCTAAGTGAGGAACGCACTGGCCCGCGGCGCATTAAATGGCGGCGATTTGGTGAGAAGAAAGAAGAAATGATCTCACTTACGTGATTACCAACCATTACGAATGTGGAAGAATCGTGGAACCAAATGAAAGGCACGATCCACAAAGCGACCTCTGCAACCCTCGGGGTCACCAAGCCAGGTAAGCGGTAGATCAACCGAGATACTTGGCTTCGGAATGACGATGTTGAAATGAAGGCCCATGAAAAGAAACGCCTCTACCATAAATTTCTCGACGATAAAACACCGGCTAATTGGGAAATTTATAAGAATGATTTCAACTGAAGGTTTTGCTCATCCTCCACTTCCACAATCATTGCCGACATTTGGACCAGTTCCACCTGTCAGCGCAACTGAAGTCGAGGACGCAATAAAACGAATGAAATCGGGGGAAGCCACAGGACCTGACGACATCGCATCTGAGCTCTGGAAAGAGAAGAGCTGGGACCCAACACTGTGGCTCAGTGAATTCTTTAATCGGGTTATTCAAGAAGGTAGAACACCATCTGACTGGCAAGAAAGTACTACTGTTCCAATATGGAAAAAGAAAGGTAGTCCAGCAGAATGTTGAAATTACCGTCCGATCCGGTTACTTTCCCATGCAATGAAGATTTCTGAACGCATTCTTGACAGTCGTATTCGCGAAATCGTTGAAATAACCGTGAATCAAGCCGGATTTGTCAAAACTACGAAACTACTGACGCAATACACGCTGCGCGGTTACTCATGGAGAAACACTGTAAGAAGCATCGCCCTCTTTACATTGCATTTCTGGATCTTGAGAAAGCGTTTGACCGTGTGCCACACGAACTCATCTGGTATTGTTAAGTGGTGAAATCGAAATGTGTAAAAAGCTAAAACAGACAAAATATGAGCTCTATATCTCTCACTTATTTCGTATTCGGAATGTGCAATGAGAGTTAAGGTGTCTCCGACTCATTGATTATCAATGCGCAATCGGATGAAAACTATGTAATTACATAATTGTCGTGGAAGAGGTTTAGTTAAACGTGTAGGACGAGCATGGTAACACGCAATTAGTAGACGTACTAACTTGTTGCCACAGCTTGCAATCCTACACAAATGAGAAAATCGGGAATGGATCTTGACGGAGATCTTACAATAATACATGTGTGTGGTGAATATGTGTGTGTGAAAACAGGTTTAGCTTAAAACCCTTCCATTTGTCCAGTGTTACGCTCTAAAGTAGATAAGAAAGGATCAATCGGAGATACGCGGTGAAACAATAAAGTAGAAGATTTTAGAAGATAAAAGATCTCGGTCGAATATCGAGCACAAAACATTTTAAATAAAGACAAATTGACGGACTCTTTTGTGTTTTAATATTTGTGCGTTTAAATACTTTACAGGTATGTTCTACGACAACACTTAGTTCCCCTAAGAACTCGTGCGCTGGGTTCAACTGCTCTACCACGATCCGAAAAGTAAAGTTCCAAGTATGGCGGATGTATCGAACCCCCTTCGTGTCTCTGTTGGTGTTCATCAAAGAACCGCCTTTCATCACTCCTCTTCGTTCTTGTTATGGACACCGTTACACGGGACATCCAACGTTCAGCGCCCTATATACTGCTTTATGCAGATGATGTTTCCTTAGCATCTAATAGCAAAAATGATCTGGAGCAACTTGTCCAAAAATGGAATGTTCGCCTCATGCGACACGGTCTCAGATTGAATCTAAACAAAATTGAATTTTTGACGACCGATCCTCTTGAAGCAGGCACAGTCACTCTCGATTTAAATACCTCGGGTCAACGCTATCAGCCAATGGAGAACTGCGTTATGAAATTGCTTTACGCATTCACGCAACCTGGATGAAGTCCCGTTCCACAACTGGTGTTCTTTGTGATCGACGTATCAACGAACGTCTCAAATCCAAAATTTACCACAATGTCATCCGTCCTGTCGCCCTCTATGGTTCTGAGTGTTGGCCGAATATAAAAGACAATGAACGGCGTCTTGCGGTAATGGAGACGTAGACGTTGCGTTGGACTAGTGGCGTAACACGTTTTGATCACATCCGAAATGAGGATATCCGCGATCGATATGGGGTTGCACCGATCGTGGAAAAATTGGGAGAGAGACGTCCTCGATGGTATGGTCACGCAATTCGCGCTAAGGAGAATTCACTTGCCAAGATTGATCTGAACATCGAAGTCGATAGTAAACGAGCAAAAGGCCGACCGGTGGCTTGATGCGCTGGATGGGGATTTAAAAGCCTCGAGATTGCGTCCAGGTCAGGCATTTGATAGAGCCAAATGGCGAAACCGATCACGACGAGCCGACCCCGCTTGTGAACGTGACAAAGGCAGAAAAAAAAGAAGAAGTGAAGTGTTCTTTTCATCTCTTCAGTTGTTCATCATCATGGATGAGAAGTCGACCGTTGACGTTCTTCGCTAGACCATCGAACAATTTGTAAGTAAGCAAGCTCTCTCGGGATTTCACTCGATATCGGAGTTCGAGCGCGTTACGCTTGCCATCACTCACAGCAGTCAATAGAGCCGTCAACTCCTTCCGTTCATCGATTCGCTTCCACGATTCTGCAGTCAGCCAGATCCTATAACGCCCAGGATGTCCAGCTTATATCGCTGAAATTTCTGCTCATATTCGAGAAAATGAGCATTTTGAGGACCCTCGCTACCATTATCGAGCAGCGGGCACTCATTTCAGAAACCAATTATAGTCCGTTTTCGATAGCCTAAGCTTATATCCGGATAGCTGAGTGGTTAGAGCACAAAGCTTTCATGCGAAAGGTAGCGGTTCAAATCTCACTGGTGGTAGTTGAATTTATATCGTGATTTGACGTCGGATACCAGTCGACTCAGCTATGAATGAGTACCTGAGTCAAGTCGGAGTAATAATGACGGGCGAGCGCAATGCTGACCACATTGCCTCCTACAATGTCACTTTAGTGTACCGTTACGATCTTCAATGAAGTGCTCTAACACATTTCAAGACCCAAGTATCCAAGTATGCCTACAGATAAGCAAACTTGTTACCACTGATGAAGGGAACATGTTTGCAAGAATAAATATTCACACCAACGAAAAAGAAATAACAAGTTTTTTATTATTTCAAAAGTTTGCAGGTTGCTAATCCACAAATTTCTACCCCTTTTAATCACCTTTTACGGACAGCAGGGAAGGCTTTAAGTGCATTCTTAAGCCTCAAATCACAAGGCGCAACTCCAACACTTGATCCATGTCCCAACCGTGGAAAGCTTTCTTTAGATAAGTGGTCAGCGGAAATTGCCGACCTGCGGAGGGAATGTTATAAGCCGTTTAGCGCAACGTTTTGACAAACTCAAGGAGATATATACCAAAATGACAAGGTTCAGATCAGCTAATAGAGACTCCCCAAGGCGATAAACAAAAAGTTAGTCGACGTGGTGGATGAGAATCTGCAGGGGCTCGTTTATAAACTGATTATCCGACCGTAACCCTGAGAAACAGATATTATTCTCTCCGGACCCCGTTCGGGTTGATGACAAAAGCGTGGAAGAGGTAGTCCTCTTTATGAAAAATTAGAAGTACTAGGACCCGATGGTACCCCGGGAGAAGTGTATAAACTGGTGTTTCACCATCAGCCGGACCTACTGCTTGGCCCATGCAATGCTTACCTGAAGGGGACATTTTTACATTGCGCTGGAGACTCTGAGCTGCCGTCTGCATACTAACTACTCTGTATGCTTGGCGTATAAAGAGTAGAATCGCCGAACTGATACGTGCTAGCGGAGACCTACCCCCAAGACAGTTCGGCTTTAAACGAGGAACATCCACAGTGAACACTGTTCATTGAGCTGAGACGTACAACATTGATCTGAACGAGGAGTACAACATCTAGCGCTCTTCATATTGCTATATGTAGATGATGCAAAGCATATCTTCAGCAACAACAACATCCTTATACAACACGGTCTCAGACTGAATCTGAATAAAACAGAATTTCTCGACAACCGATCCCAATGAAACAGACATATCACTGCCAACCGGCGGCCTGTCCCCAACTGAGTGGCGCTTAACTGCAGCTGTCAAACTCTATCCATATAGTACAGTAAATAAAAAAAATTGAATACCTACATATCTCGTGATTTTGCAAGGTATTTGAAAGTTGATTTTATGATTTAATCTAATAATTTGATAAACTGAAAGGGAGCTATTTCCCAACGGTTTTCTAAAGTTCCCCGCTACTAATATTTTCATTTTGCCTAAGCATATGCAATTGGAGAATGTATTCATTCAAAATAACTTGAATTCATTCGACGCACACATGGCCTACCGGGCGACACCACACAATTACAAATGTCTCCATGTAGCGTCCATACACACACCAGTGCACAGTACGCCATCTTTCGATAAGCGTTGCCTGCAATTAGTGGCCTGGCTAGTATTTTGCGGCATTCTACCGTGAGCGGCAGCTGCGTCGGGAAAACGAAAGTGAACCACGACGACTTCATTCGTAACCAACGCCCCCACGGTCACTCAGAGAACCACATATTGAAAACAAAAGCGAAAAAGGTGAATATTCCGTGAAATCCTCCATTATTTGCGTATTTTATAGTTTCCGATGGTTCAATGGTATGTCCCCGAAAGTTAATTGTAGGCAATGCTTCAAATTAAAGATGAATCGCTCGTAAAAAAGCTTATTAACAGTCGCGAATCTCCCTATGGCCGCGTAGTCTGGACGCCATTTTGAAAGCAGCGCCAAGTGACGATAAAATTTCGAATTGTCGCGTGTGTCAGTGGAGACCCCTAGACCTGAGTGCGAATTGACGAAATCTGGCGGTGGATTTTCCTACCATTCACGGAATTGAATTATTTTGTTTACAAATTGTAGGTGGTCATAACATTCCTATGGTTTTTGGTTGCTTTTGCGATAATTTCTGTCCAGTTTGTGTGTGACGTTCATTTCCCAGGGCTTCGGCCGCCATCCCCTCATTGGAAATAAGATTTGCATATTTCGGTGCCGCGGAGTTGGAATATAGCCCGAGTTGTGATGGCCAAATTTTTGCTAATTCCCCGCCCATCGTTTGATTATTGTTGCTAGGCATCCCTTGCCTTTGATGGGCAAAGTCCGCGATAATCTTCTCAAGCGAATTATATATGACTCAGTTGAACCCCAACTGCCAGACGGAACGTGAGAAGTTAACTCTTTACATCTGGGCGCGGTACCACTTTAAAGCAAATCAATTTTCACCTTTTTTGGTACATATAAGGTATTCTAAGGTTGAGCAGTTTTGGGCGTTGTTTTCAAATGATTTCCCCTCATTTTTGCTTGATTATCATCTGATTATTACTAGGGGGATTCTCTACCAGAGTCCACTCATCCTGCGTTCACATCATAGGTACCAAACCACAGGCAGATACTGCTAGATCCAAATAGGAAAGGAAGCTCTCCAACAGCGCAACTAGAACGCTTCCAGAGCAGCATGGAGTTTTTCTTTTTCGCTCCCATTTCATATACTTTATTGCCAGGAAGCGTTCCCTTAATACTACTTTTGAAGCGCTTCTGGAATGCTTCTTTTGGCAGTGAATGGTAAGCACTTCGTAGTTTAACCGCGAAAACTACGAAGTGTTACCATTCATTGTGTCCACAGTGTGGCAAGCAAAATTGCCTTTTTGGCTTACCTGATTACAAGGAAGGAAAAGATAAAGCTGGGAAGGAATGGCTTAAAGGGTTAACCGCACTTGTTGCACTAACACAGGTAATTTTTGTGTTTTTTTTTTTTAAAGAAAACTTCGAAATTTGCATCATGCTGTCACCAACACGGTAATCAAGGCTGTCCACCAACCAAATTCCTCTAACAGGTTTGCTAGTCGTGAACACACTGCGCAAAATAATGCATATGTGGAACCAGGGGGTAGAGGGCACAACCCGAATGCTAGCAATTCGGCGAGATGAGGGCCGGGGTCTTGGTTCACAAATATTATTGTCCAGTAATTAAAGCTTTCAATCTCCCAATTCTTTCAGTCAGGACCGATTGACATGAAATTTGGGGTGGGAATAGAGGATGGCATAAGAAGCAAAAGTTATAAGGCGAGAATGTGAGGGGAGTAATAAAAAAAAAAGCGAAAATCATTAGAGTTCACTTTCAAATTAAACTTTTATTCTGCAACACAAAGTATTCACTATTACAGCACAAAGTATTCAATATTACAACTTTCAATTCACTTCTTTTTTGTGACGCAATGATTTTAATTGTTCAACTCTCAAGCGGTGACAAGTCCCACGACAGGCCGACCAAGAAAATGCATCCAATGTCGTTGGAAACAAGATGATCGGATTGAGTAAGAAGCCTTGAGAAAAATGCTAGCGCGTCCACCTCAGTCGACGCGGTAGGACGGCCCCGGTCCTGTCAAGAAATGAGCAGTGGTTCTTGACGCATGGAACGTCAGGACGTAAGCAAATTAGTCCGAACAAAACAAATATGTGTCTGCACGCTAAATGATGACATCATAAACGGAAAGATCTCCGCTCTGCAAGAAATCCGATGGTTTGGTGTCAAAAGCTGTGACATTGAACGTGAACGCGGTAAAAATGGCTATAAACTTCTCTATTTTGGTAGTCACTCACTCATTTACTCAATATGGTGTTGGCATTGCCATCTCAGAGGGTTTCCGTGATGCCATTACAGAAGTCGAATGATTTGATGATCGGCTGATGAAGCTCACCATTATATCAGCTGATCGCATTATTCACTTCTTCACCGGGTACGCACCACAGAAAGTCGACCTGATACCGAGAAAGGTGCCTTCTGCAAACTTCTCGATGGAAAGTCTTGTCACGTGTCTGCTGACGACTATATGATCATTGCCGGCGACCTTAACGGTCATGTGGGCGAAAGCAGGAGAGGAGAGAATGGCGAGCGTATAATCGATTTTGCGGACACCCATGAGCTTGTACTTATGAATGGTTCATAAAACGATTAGCTCATCTTCATACACTTTATAGTGGGAACAGTAAAACGTAAATCGACTATATTCTCGTAAGACGCCGACATTTTACCACCGTCACTGATTGCAATGCTGTTCCCTATGACACCATCGCACCTCAACATCGGCCGTTGATAGTCAGCCTGCGAATTAAGCCACCGATAAAATAGCGTGAGGAACGGACTGACCCGTGCATTAAATGGTGGCGATTTCGAGAGAAGAAATTATGTCACTTTCGCGATTAGAAACCATTACAAATGTGTAAGAATCTTGAAACCAAATGAAAGACACCATCCACAAAGCGGCCTCTGCAAACCTCGGGGTCACCAAGCCAGGTAAGCGGGACATTAACAGAGATACTTGGCTTTGGAATGACGGTCCGTGAAAAGAAAAGCCTCTATCACAAGTTTCTCGATGATAAAACGCTCCCCAATTGGCAAATTTATAAGAATTCAACCCGGCAAGCAAAAAAAAACGATCGTTGTCACTCGTGCGGACCATTACAAAAATCTTTATGATAAACTGGACACTCGGGATGGCGAGAGAGATCTGCATTGACTTGCCAACAGCCGAAACGAACGCACACAGGATATCGAACACTTCTAATGACAATGCTTGAAACCTTCGAGCTGCAATGGATAGATAGCGAGAATACTTCGAGCAGATTTCAATTGAAGAATTTGCTCATACTTCACTTCCACAATCATTGCCGACATTTGGAGCAGCTCCACCTATCAGCGAGTCGAGGAAGCAATAAAACGAATGAAATCGGGGAAAGCCACAGGACCTGACGGCATCGCATCTGAGCTCTGGAAAGCGAAGAGATGGAATCCAAAACTGTGGCTCAGTGAATTCTTTGATCGGATTATGCAGGAAGGTAGAACACCATCTGATTGGTAAGAAAGTGCCACAGTTCCAATATGGAAAAAGAAAGGTAGTCCAGCAGAATGTTCAAATTACCGTTCGATCCGGTTATTTTCCCATAGCATAAAGATTTTTGAACGCATTCTTTACAACCGTATTCGCGAAATCGTTGAGATAACCGTGGATCCAGCTGGATTTAACAAAAACTGCGAAACTCCTGACGCAATACACGCTGCGCGGTTACTCATGGAGAAACACCATGAGAAGCATCGCCCTCTTTACATTGCATTTCTGGATCTAGAGAAAGCGTTTGACCGTGTGCCGCACCAGTTCATCTGGTATGCTCTACGGCAAAACTTAGTGTCAGAAGAACTCGTGCGCCGGGTTCAATTGCTCTACCACTTTCCAAAAAGTAAGGTTCGAAGTGTGGCGGGTGTATCAAAACCGCTTCGTGTCTCTGTTGGTGTTGATCAGTGTGGCGCCCTCTCACCACTCCTCTTTATTCTTGTAATGGACACCGTCACACGTGACATCCAACGTCCAGCGCCCTATACATTGTTTTATACAGATGATGTTTTCCCAACATATAATAGCAAAAATGATCTGGAGCAACTTGCCCAGAAATGTAATGATCGCCTCACGCCACACGGTCTCAGGTTGAATCTGAATAAAACCGAATTTTTGACGACCGATCCCCATGAAGCAGGCACAATGATTGTCAGCGGCAGTGACCTGCGCAGAACCGAGCGATTCAAATACCTCGGGTCAATGCTATCAGCCAATGGAGAACTGCGCTATAAAATTGCTTCACGCATTAAAGCAACCTGGATGAAGTAACGTTCCACAACTGGTGTTCTTTGTAATCAACGCATCAACGAACGTCTCAAATCTAAAATTTACCGGAATGTCGTTCGTCCTGTTGTTTTCTATGCTTCTGACTGTTGGCCAACTATAAAAGACAATGAACGGCGTCTTACGGTAATGGAGACGAAGATTTTACCTTGGACTAGTGGCGTGACAAGTTTTGATCACATCCGAAATGAGGATATCCGTAATCGATATGGGGTTCCACCGATCGTAGAAAAACCGCAAGAGAGTCGTCTTCAATGGTATGGTCACGTAATTCGCGCTAACGAGAATTCACTTGCCAAGATTGGTCTGAATATCAAAGTCGATGGTAAACGACCAAAAGGCCGGCCGAAACAACGGTGGCTTGATACGCTGGATGGGAATTTAAAAGCCTGGAAATGGCATCGAGATCAGGCATTTGATAGAGCCAAATGGCGGAACCAATCGCGACGAGCCAACCCCGTACTAACTTTTTTAACTTTCAATCGTCAACAACGACCTATTTAGTTAACTTACGTACAATTAAGGTTATTGAGGTCATAAAGCTATTTATTCTAGATGTAAAAATTAAATAATAGTAATACTAAGAGTCACATATTTCAAAATATCTAATTAAGTAGTCGAAAAGTCGGCCATTTTTACAAAAAAAAAATTAAAGCTCGAGTATCTCGCAAACGGTTCAGTTTGGGGTAGGTTGTTTCATAGTGAAATCAGTCAGAAATGGTGAATACTACACATCTTTAACGGATGTAGGTCGACTTATCCTGTAGCCCCGTATTATTATAATTATTTTAACGGTCAACGGTGAACGGTGGAATTCTAATTCTTGAATTTTCTCAATGTTATTAAAATTATCTAGTATTATTTCGTCTAAAGTGATAAAAATTATAAAAATCTTCCTTTACAGGATAATAGAAACGTTGATGATCTAGAATTTTAATTGGACAATTATTGAAATAATTATTTTTCAATGTTAATTTTCGATTGACAAAGGTCTGACTAATGAGTATGTCATTTGCATTTTGTATTACAATTGTTGCTTCATCGATTTGGATAATTTCAGTAAGTTCATTGGTTGTTAATTTGCAATCTTCCACACGAAAATCGTCAGCTGTAAATATGTCAGAATTTGCAGGAAGAATGCGCGTTGATGTGAAGCCTTTTCGGATATTCAAGACCATACATCTCTGAATCAAAGCCTTGTCAATCACTCCAACTGCACGGTGTTTCTCGAACTTTAAACCAGCATTACTGAGACACCATTGATGGACTTTCACTGCGTACGACTTTTTGACGAGACTAAAAACAGACACATAACGGTTCCATGCGGTCGTTACAATGAGGCGGCAGTGTCAAGACAGTAATGCCATTATCAATGCACAAATCGATGGCATCAATCGAAACATATGACGCGTGATTGTCCATGATCAACAGTAGCAGATTATCTTTCGAGGCCGAAGTGAACTTGATGAAATGCTTAAAGAAAACGACAAAATCCGCTACTGTCATCCAGCCGCTTTCATTTGGAAATCCAACAGATCCCGGCGGTGAATTTTCCATGAAAATGGATTTCATGTTTTTGCGAGGAAACAAAAAAAGTGGATTGGTATTGCCAGCAGTGCTTACACAGATGGCAACGGTTACGTTGGTTCCACGCTCACCTGCAACAAAAGAAACAAGTTTGGTTCCTTTCTGGCGACCACTTTCACAGGTTGGGTCGGTTCAGTTGAGAAGCCACTTTCGTCGATATTCCAAATTCGGCGTTCAACAAATTGCATCTCCTCAAAAATAGCTTTCAAATGAACGAAAAAGTCGTCCACCAATGCTCTCCAAAATCCCTTCGATCATCGCAAGCTTGTGGCTTCCGCAACGATATATTGGGATGGCGGCAAATGAAGCTGTAATACCAATCCGTAGGCGCTTTGCCAGCTTCCGCCCATCGTTTCGGCAAAGCACACGCACACTTTCTCCCATATTCGTAAGCCAAGCTACGAATATCATTTATAGATAGACCATAATTCATTTTCGCACATTTCACAATGTACGGTATCAGTTCATTTTCCTCAGGCGAATTAAATATCTAAAACGGAAGAAATGACCAATTACACATGGACGGATCATACAAGAAGGAAGAGTAAAAGGAGATTTTAGATAATAATTAGGAAAATCGGATGATCACCTTTCACCAATTTAATTGCTGCCCAAATTTATTTTGATATTTTCGTGGCATAGTTCCTATAAACGTTCGAAAATCAGTCAAAACACTTGATATAGACGTATTGCTTTATAAAATAATGATAAAGTATCGAAGCGTGAATGTTGCACATTACCCCACAAAAAAGTGTTGCACATCAGCCCAATGGCACTGTTTCGGCGATATCCTAGACGGCCTCATCCATGGGCTATTCTGCTTCGGCGTTGGCCAAGCTTGCGCACTAGCTCCTGGATTTTAAATTTGATGATCGTGGTTGCTCTCGGTCCGGGCTGCCGAAACTTAACTGCGGAACGATGGGGTATTCAAAGCTTCTGAAACGGGAAAAGCTAAAGAGTTAAAAACTATACTTACGTTGATGCTTACTTGGATTTATTAAGAACACTCGCGTTTCCACTTCTAAAAACTTTTATTACCAAAACACAACAATATTTTACTTTTTGACAATTTTCTAATTAATCCTAATAAGCGAATTAAAGAGTGACCGCGCGTAATAAAGTGTTCTCGGTTAGAACACTTTAGCTCTTTCCAGAGACTTCTTGAATACTAACAATTAAAAGTAATGTCATTCTTTAATTCACCTATCTTTGACCCTTCCGTGTTTACATATTGGTTCGAAAGTGTTCTTGTACACAACACAATAACACTTGTTTGTTATTATGTACTTTGTTGCTTGTGGCAAATCGACACCTGCTGTTGTGTTGCGAAGTGATGACACGGAAGAGAGTCATGTCGAGGCCAAATACACCATTTGGCAAGTAACATGCTGATGCAATGACGGAAAAGAATCTCACTATGTCCAAACAGGCCATTTCCATAGCATGTGATGTAACGAAGGAAGAGGTTAAATGCGCAAGTAGACTGGTTTTCATTGGGCTGGCTCCAAAGATGCGACTGCTGGAGAAAATCCGGCCAAATCGCTTAAACAGGCACTATTTTGCGCGGATTGACGTCACGCTAACAACGAGTGAGATAGTTACACACACTCTTTGGATTTCTTTTTTTCCGAAGTATTCGATTAAAATTAATTAATTAAATTAATATAAACATATGAACCTATCAGATAAATGAAAAGAATTCAAAAAATAACGAAAAACGTGGCACACAATAGAAAGTTTCACTTGTTTCTCGCACAGTGAAACAGCCTGCCTTTTATCCCGTGTGTTTTCTATTAAAACCAGGGTACTGCTAACAGAAACAGACGGCAGTATGAAGTTCTGTTGAATTTCAATATACATACCAGATATCAACAGTATTGCAAATCACCCCACTTCACCCTATTCTTGGGATGTTATCAGAAGGTAACTTATCAGTGTACAGTGTGCGATATTCTGGGAACTCTGTTCGTTCGTTCATTATGTGCCACTCAAGCTAGGAGATCAGATCAGCTCTGCGTAATTTATTACAGATCCACCGATTGCTCTTAAGGTTAGGTACCTTTTCCTTAGAAGATTTTAGCTTAAACCTTGAGAACCGTATTCCTACTTCTCATTTTGTTACTTATTGTCGATGTATGTGCAGATCATGAGGCTATGCTAATCCTAAAGATGCTAAGGTGCTTAATACTGGGGATAGGTCATCTAGTGTATATCCTCCTAATTCTTTACTTCTTTAGTCGATGTAGTAAAAAGTAACGAAGATGACGTTAAGTTTGCTCATGTATTTATTGATCAAAGTGCACATTTTGTAGATGTTTTTCTTGGTAGCTGATGACTAGAAATCGTTCAAGTTATGTAGGATGCCCCGATAGATACTAGTATAAAAGTCGAACATAACACTCCTCCTTGTAGAACACTGTTTGATTCTAAGAAGCTTGAACTGAGAGTAAAAATTGTAGATGATGTAGGGATCCGAGAATTGGTTTCGTCGCATCAAAAACCTTGAATACCAAAATTGTTCAGAGACAATGAAGCGGCTGGTTAAGGCCATTGTGAATTTCTTCACATTTTCATATCAGGCATCAAAGCCTCCTCCTTTACCTAGGCTTAGGACCAGGATGCTATGTCGATAATATGACGGAGTTATGATATTGTCCTTTGAACTCCACATTCACACAAATGTTGATGTGGTCAGTTCAGGAGGATCCAAAACGAAAAACAGCCAGCTCTCTATCAGATTTCGATGTGTTCTTTGATCCCTTTCAGGATAATTTTAGTTATTATCTTTGTGACAACAGAAAACATCATCATCATCAACGGCGCAACAAGCGGTATCCGGTCTAGGCCTGCCTTAATAAGGAACTCCAGACATCCCGGTTTTGCGCCGAGGTCCACCAATTCGACACCCATAAAAGCTGCCTGGCATCCTGACCTACACCATTGCTCCATCTCAGGCAGGGTCTGCTTCGTCTTATTTTTCTACCATAGATATTGCCCTTATAGACCTTCCGGGCTGGATCAACCTCATTAATACGGATTAGGTGACCCGCCCAACGTAACCTGTTCAGCGGGATTTTATCCACAATCAGTCATAGATTTCGTCGTTATGTAGCCAAGGATTTTTCTCTCGAACCTATGATGAGACGTTTCGAGCGAAACAGTTTTTGTAAGCTGAAATAGGCTCTGTTGGCAGCCAACAACCGTGCGCGGATTTCATCGTCATATCTGTTATCAGTTGGAATTTTCGGCCCTAGATAGGAAAAATTTTCAACGGTCTCAGTTGTAGTCTCCTATCTTTATTGTTTTCGTTTGACCAGTGCGATTCGATGTTCGTTCTTTCGTTTTTTGCGCTGACGTCACTATGTATTTCATATTCCTTTCACTAATTTGCAGCGCAATAAAAGGATGATGCAACTGATGGTCATATTCCAGCAGTTTTTCAATCGCTTGGCGCAGAGAGAAAATCTGATCTGTTGCTGACTTGCTTGGAGTGAAGCGTCTTTGGCTTTGAGTTGGTTGGTTCTGTGCGTATGTAGCTATCTAACCTAGCAAGATCGCGGAGAATATCTTATAGATGGGACTCAGTAACGTGATACCTCTATAATTGCCGCACAGTGTGATATCTTCTTTTTTTATGTATGGGACAGATAACGCCTCGTTGCTAGTCGTCAGGCATTGATTCGCTGTCCCACACCTTGAGCATAAGTTGATGAACCGCTTGGTGTAATTGGTCGCCTCCGTATTTAACCAATCGGCTGTAATTCCATCGACTCCTGTCGACTTATGGTGTTTAAGCCGGTGGATTGCACGGACTGTTTCTTCCACACTTGGTGGTGGCAGTATTTGTCCGTCGTTTTCAGTTGGCGGGACCTTCAAATCGCCGATATTTTGGTTGTTGAGCAGTTCATCAAAATACTCAACCCATAGCTTCAATATCCCCATTCTGTCGGAAATCAGATTTCCCTCTTTGTCTCGGCAGGATGAGCATCGAGGTGTGTGAGGCTTCATCCTGCTGATTTGTTGATAAAGCTTGGGCGCCTGGTGTAGTTGTTCCCTGTACTCATAGAATCATCTGAAACACAAAAATCAAAATGCATTCGTTAAAGGAGATGTTTCTCGAGGTAACTTTGGAACGATTTTTTTGGTCCATTTTCATTTTTTCGTAGCACGTGGAAGCCAAAAGCTAGATTTTTGTTAAAAAATCGTTTTATTTAAACAAATTTAAAACAGTAAAAAGGAAAAAAAGCAAAAAAGCTCCGAGGGTTACCTGAAGAATTACGTTAAGAAGCATTGTGTAAAATTTCAAAAGATTAGTACAGTAGGACTCGAGTTATGGCGCACATTGACTTGAAAGATTAACATTTTTCACACCAAAAAAGAGTCGGCCTAGACTCCGTCAATTTTACTCCGATCGGCTTGAAATTTTGATATAATATTCTTGAGATGTTATGCGTTCATTTAAATAAAAAAATGTATAAAAAACCTTTAAATACCCTACCCCTTAAGATGGAAGGCCATCGAAATTTTAGCTATCCCCCCTCTTCTTCTCCGTGGGAAAGATATCCTCTTCCCATAGTCTTCTTTTAAAATGGTCACTATGGAAGATGCAAAACGTTCTCTCCAGATAACTTCAAATATCCATTTTTTAATCGAAGCTAACTTCCCTCTTCTATCTTTACAGCTAAAGACATAATAACTACAGCATTTCAAAATGACTTCAAAATCCACTACAATCAAAATAAAAGAAGAACCCGGAAACGACCTTCAGTCCTACTTGGAATCGTTTAACAACGAAATTTCAGAAGGTAACGTCAGCGGCCAGGTTATACAATACCTCAATGAAGGTGAAACCGATGTGGTGAATATAAAACAACAAGAGGATCCAGATGCAGAAGAAGAGGAGGAGGAAGGTGGTACATATTTCATCGATCAAGCTGGAAACTATTACTACCAAGCTACTAAGGATTCCGATCCAGTCCTCACTTCACCACCTGAGGAATTATCAAATTACGAGATCTGTGATGATGAAGAGCAAGTTGTGCATATTGTAAAGAAACAGGAAGTGAAGCAGCCTGCTCGAGGGAAAACTGAAGAAACTGGAGAAGGTGACGATGAAAAAACGGATGAGGTTCGGTATGTAGTATTGATGGATGACCAGGACGGCGATGGGAAAGATTCAAAGAGTATAAAGATAGCTACGGAAGGAGATAAAGACGAAGTGTTTGAATTTGATGAGAACGATGAGGAGGGATTAGCAAAGGATTCAACGCAAAATCCTTCAAAGTTAATGAAGATCATAAAACAGCAATATTCACAAGTCCATATGTGCAATTTTTGTAGCTACACTAGTCCGAAACGTTACCTCCTTGCGAGACATATGAAGTGTCACTCGGAAGAACGTCCTCACAAATGTACAGTTTGCGAAAGAGGTTTTAAGACAATAGCCTCGCTCCATAACCATGTAAATACTCACACGGGTACCAAGCCTTACCATTGTAAATTCTGCGAAGGCTGTTTCACTACCTCTGGAGAACTCGTACGGCACATACGGTATAGGCACACCCACGAAAAGCCTCATAAATGCACGGAATGTGATTATGCCAGCGTCGAGTTGAGCAAGTTGAAGCGTCACATTCGATGCCATACCGGTGAGCGTCCTTACCAATGTCCACACTGCACATACGCATCGCCAGATACCTTCAAGTTGAAGCGACATCTGCGGATTCATACAGGGGAGAAACCTTATGAATGTGATATTTGCCATGCGCGTTTTACGCAATCGAATTCCTTGAAAGCTCATAAACTGATCCACAGCGTTGGCGATAAACCCGTTTTCCAATGTGAATTGTGTCCTACAACGTGTGGACGGAAAACTGACCTGAGAATCCACGTACAAAAACTGCACACATCTGACAAACCTCTGAAATGCAAAAGATGTGATAAAATGTTTCCAGATCGCTACACCTACAAGGTGCACGCTAAGACCCATGAGGGGGAGAAATGTTACAAATGTGATATTTGCCCATACGCTTCGATTTCCGCACGGCATTTAGAATCCCATCTGCTCATCCACACCGACCAAAAACCCTTCGAATGTCCTCAGTGTGATCAAGCATTCCGGCAGAAGCAACTGCTTAAACGACACATTAATCTGTATCACGACAAATCCTACACACCACCGCAACCGCGAGAAAAGACCCATCTTTGTCCACACTGCGATCGGAAATTCCGTCACAAAGGCAATCTTATCCGCCACATGGCATTGCACGATCCTGAGTCGGGAATTATTGAGGAATCGTATGCCTTGAGGGTTGGTCGTCAGAGACGCGTTCAATATATTGACGGACAAGAAGTGGAAATTGTAACTGGAAATGAGGACGAAGATGATGAGGGCATGGACGAAGGGGAGGTGGACGAGGAAGAGGAAGGGGAAGAAAACACAATTATTACAACGGAAACTGAAGAAATCCATATCAAACAAGAAGCTGATCAGCAAAATTTGCTGGCGGTTAAAGGTTCGGATGGACATCAGTACGTGGTTCTAGAAGTCATTCAAATGGATGGCGATGGACCCAGTCGTACAGAAAACATGCAGATTGAGGAAGAGGAGTACATGCTTCCAGGTAGGATTTGCTCTGTACTTTGTTAAAATTTGATAGATTAGCTTGAGGTTAAATTTTTTTTTAATTCTGCTCTTTCAGCTGAAATAACAGAAGACAACGTTCCTAGTATGAAGACGAGGAATCTACGAGTGGAGCCACAAAAGCTTCTTTCAGCTGATAAAAATGTGGCAACATGCTTCGGATTTGATGTGAGTAATTCATGTAAATTATTTTTCAAGGCAATGTTAAATAACCTTAGAATCGTTGATCCAATAAGATGGTTCTGAAATTTTGGATTGTCCTTTTATTCTTTATCTTTCCTTCTTCATATCAGGATGCGGACGAAAATATGGAAACTGAAACTATTGGAGTAACCGAGCTCGACTACAATAAACAAACAATTAAGCTGGAGATAAAACAATAGATTCACATCGTTGAAGTAGTGATCTAACCTTGTGATTTCATGATTTGGATGTGCTGAACACACACATGAACAGTGTATGATATTGCTTAGCATATCACTTGGAATCGAGACAAAGTCTATCCGTAGGAGAATTCGATACCTTTTTATATGAACAGGTTGTAAGTTAATCTTCATATGAAAATTTGTTTAGATATAGTTGTTCATTTGAGAGATACTATTTTTTTAAAGTTACAATTTCTACTAATCAGCTTCAATAGAAGTAGTTTTAACGTAATCAATCATTTTAATGTGAGTTATATTTCCCGTTTATTATTCATAATAAAATACATTAGTGAATAACAATAAGTGTTTCTATCTTCGTCTTCATTACTGTTTCAGAGAAGCGTAAGGTACGATCCCATTTAAGCTTCGCGAGGCGATACTACATTCAGCACAACTGCCGCGACAGGCATTCCTATATTGCACTAACGCGGCAGCCAACTACAAACAACTCCATATTTTGACATTTTAGCAGGTGGATACAAACCAAAACCGAAAAATCGTAGCAGCCAACTGAGTCCTTTATATGCAAATGGCACACGACACAGTAAAATATTTTCTGACAGGCAACTTAGCCCCAGCGCGTCGCTCAAGTGTGTATTGCTGCCTTCGAAACCATATAAAGATATTTTGACAGGCAGTGCAGTTTGTGGCCGCGTAGCGTAAATGCGGTCGTACGTTTAGTCTACAATTCCGAGCTTCTCGAAGGTTACTCTGTCTTTCGTTGTGACAGAGACTGCACTTTACAAGACAACCGCCGGAGGTGCCCCAATAGCTGTTAAGTACCCTCTCCGTACCGAAATCATCTTTTCCTCCTCCACCTACGATTCTGTGACCATACGAGTCATTCTGCCAAACATATGCCCCTTTATCATATCGTGTGTATATTTTCCCTGCCTCCCCTTCTCTGTACGAGGATTATCAGAGGTCCTAATTCTTTTGTATCCTTCACTTCCTTTCATCCTCTGTGGCGACTTTAATCTTACTCTCCTGGCCTTCCTTTCCTCCCTAATAACTCCACCCACTCTTCCCTTCCTCTATTCACTTTCATGTACATCTGTGGCGCCCTCCAGTTTAATGTTTCTAGAAACCACTTAGATCCACTTGTCCTCTCTAACCTTCCTGTGCATTGCCTTTCCCAATCCCTTCATGCCCCGTCTTACGTTGCCCCTGACGCCCGGCATCCTGCTGTCGAGTTCGATGCTACTTCAAGTTCAACTTTCGTAATGCAAACTTCGAAGGTCTGAACTCAGCCCTGGCGGCAATCAACTGGGTTCCCCTCCTCTCTCCATTTATGTGTGACTAAGCACTCAACACCTTTTATACCATTTTCTCTTACGCTCTTACCCTGCCTGTTTCACCACTGAAGTCAACAAAAAACTACCTCAAAAACACACTGCGAGGAAGGTTTTGTAGAACCTATGCTGACTTAGTTTTTCAAATCTCTACATTAATACATGAGTCCAGAAACGAATATTTGACCAGTGTTGAGGACTCCCCAAAGCCCGAAAACCTCATACCTTTCTGGTCCCACGTTCGCAACTCCCGCTCTCCTGCCCAGTTATCCCCGCCGTCCATTAAATTTTCTAGCTTCTCAGCTAACTCCCCCGAACTATCTTGTGATTTACTCTGCCGCTACTTTTCCTCAGTCTATGCCCCCCTCCGAATCCCTCCCGATAGTCGTGTAGCCTGCCCCGCATCGCCTACCATTATTCTTCTTACCCCTCTCATTGTCGAGTACCTCATTGGCAAACTTGATGCCAATTTTGGACCTGGCTACGATGGTCTTCCAAACCTCTTTTTGCTCGAAACTGGTAAGTCCATCTCCCTTCCCCTATCTCTTATTTTCAACAAACAAATCTCGAAGAGAATCATTTTCCCGGCTAATGGAAAGAGGCTCTCATCATCCCCATACACAAAAGTGCCGCTTGCCGAGAATTACCATCCTATTTCCCTCCTCTCCTCCTGTTCCAAAATCTTGGAAAGATATGTCAGCGACTGGTTTTCCGCCCACTTTGGTCACCACACAGTGAAAGTGCAATACGGCTTTATTAAGTGTAGATCCACTGCCTCCAACCTGCTTGACTTTACCAACTTTATCACCAAATGTTTAAATTCATGGCAAGAAGTACATACCATTTACAATGATTTCGCTAAATCGACACTGTAAATCACAAGATATTTCTATCCAAACTCTCGCCTCTAAGCGTTCGCATACCACTTGACGGCTGCACTTCCCTTTCCTTCTCCCCCTCCTCTGGCATCCCACAGAGATCTATTCTGGGCCGACCCCCCCCCCCCCCCCCCCCTGTCCCTGTTTCTCTATGCAGCCGACCTTAAGCTGTTTTCCGCTATATCGTCGCCTATGGACTGTGTTTCCCTTCAATCAAATGTAGACACTCTAGTTCGTTAGTGTTCTGTAATGTTCGTGTGTCTCGGTACGTCGAACAGTGAATTGTCCAATGGACAAAAACCAGGAATTGAAATATAATTTGACGAGTTTTATATTATTTGGTATTAATAAGGGGACCTTAGGCAATTGTTAAATCCAAATTTACCGTTATTTACATTTTTTATTCAGCGGTAACAATGGCGAAAGTTAAGGAATTATTCTTTTTAACGTTTTGTGTAAAAGAAAACCTAATTAAAATCGGTTTACTGTCTGCCTTTTTTTTAAGGAGCTGGAAATCTTCAAAAGACACTGACCTGGGCACGCCAGAGTGTGGGATTTTTACCCAGTAAAACCACGCCCGACTGATTGCTTCGATTAAGTACAACTCAGCATCCTCGAGATGTTTTGCGACCACAACCAGTGCTATATCATCGGCGTAACCCACCACCGTGTCCCCCTCCGGAAGCGGAAGGGTGGTGGGCCCAGTACAGAACCCTGTGGGACACCCGCGGAGACAACGTACTTCTTGGGTTCATTATCGGTATCATACCAGAGTGTCTGCTCCTGCAAGTATCTATCGATAATAGCGGCGAGGTAGTTGGGGACACCAATCGTCGCCAGAGACTTTCGTATAAGGTTCCAATTGGCCGAGTTGAATGCATTCGTCACATCCAGAGTCACCACCTCAGCCAGTAACCATTTTGATGGCATCAATGGTTGATCTGGCTTTACGGAACATACTGCCTATATGAAAGGCCCCCCTTGGCTTTCGACAACTGGCAATAATCTATTATAAATTATCCGTTCCAACGATTTCCCCATAGTGTTTAGAAGACATGGGCCTATAGGAGAACGGTTCCCCTGAAGGTTTGCCAGTCTTAGGCAGCAGCATCTGATTCTCCCGCTTCCATAGTGCAAGAAAGATACTCTCGGACATGCACGTTTCGAACAGCTCCGCGAACATATCCGGTCTACATTTGACGGCAAGTTTGAGGGCCTTATTCGGTATGCCGCCCAGATCCGGGGTTTTGCTGTCATCTATTCGACTGCAGATCTCCAGCAACTCGTCCCTGGTGACTGGTGGAATCGGCGCCGCATTCAGGGGGCGCTGGAAGGTGTCAGTACCTCCCTCTGCCTGTGGAAATAACCCCTGGATTATTTCCAAAAAGAGCATAGGGCACGTGATCTGCGGAGATGTTGGGCCTCTGATTCGTTCTGTTACGATTTTATAGGCGCTACCTCACGGATTTATGTCCGCTTCCGAAAAGAGCTCCTTTAAACATTCCTTCTTTGTCCGCTGGATGGCGAGTTTGAGGCTCTTGCAGGCTTCTCTATAGGCATGCTCCTTTTGCCCTTGATCGATCCTACCGATTGCCCTCTGAGCCATTCCTCCGGCTCTGTGGCAAATTGAATTCACTATTCCACCAATAATTGGGTCTTCTAGTGGGGAATGAGCATCTCCTAGGCATCGACGCGTTACATGCTTTAGAGATGCTTTGTGTGACATGGAGAGCCCTATCCGTGGAGGTGCCTGCTTTGCTAGGCAGGTCTAACCACACCTCCTTGAATGTTTACTCATCCATCGTGATGATGCGCCTCGCATCATCCCATCTTCTTCTATCGCCTGTTTTTTGTGGTTTTTATTTGAGTCCATGTCTTGGTTCCACGAGTAGTCCGTCTCCGTCGAGTTTATCTTTAGCTGGGACCGGGCTAAGAATCTACGAGCCTCTTTTTAAGGTTATGTGTGAAACAAAACCTTATTAAAATCGATTCAATATCTGTCTGTCTGTCACACCCGATTTACTCCGAAACTGCTCGACCGATTGTTACGAAATTTGGTGAGAACATATGGTCTGTGAGTAACTTTACATGCGGTGAGTGGCGCCATTTTGTGTGCAGTTCGAAAGGGGGGCTTCTTCGCGTAAATTTATTGCATCCTAGGATGTGTATGACGTCATCATTATATGTGTAAAGTAAACTTATATGAACGGCGGAGTGCCTCGAGACGCTTTCGCCTTTCTTTTCTAGCTTTTTTTAGTTAGTTGAATATCAGTGGTGGTCAAAGAGTAGTATAGGTCCCTGGACGAAACGTCGATTGGTATCCACGTTGAAGTACAGAACCAGGGAAACGCCTGCTGAACCAACACCAACAACTCTACTACCAAATCCTACCTACACCTCCACGTGGTGACCGCTGGAAGGTCTTTTTTAATGAAAAACCGCAGATGGAGAAGGATGAAGGCGAGTCTCCCGTGCCCAAAAGCGGGACAAATTGTACCAACTGATCCTCCTGGGGGTTGGGTAGGGCTGACAATCCTATACGGAAAACCAACGTTACGAAGCCATAGAAGAAGCCTCGGGTAGGATGGACTTCAAAAAGACGAACCCGGCAACGGCAACAGAATAACTATTTGCGCATTTTCTCATGGAACGTGCGCTCCCTGTACAGAGATGGTGCTGCCAAGCAACTACCCGATACACTGCCCCAATATAGGGCTGATGTAACAGCGTTACAGGAGATGGGTTGGACAGGGACCGGTTTCCTGGAGAAGAGCCACTGCACCATTTATTAAAGCGGCCATCCAGTAAACCATGTGCTCGCAGTAGGTTTCTTAGTCAGCCAAAAAATGAAACCTGCTGTTATCGGCTTTATTTATATATATATAGAATATAAGCGAACGGCTATGCACTCTGCGTTTGCGAATCAAATTTACAAATATAAGTCCCATAAACGCTCACGAGAAATAGCGGAAAAACGACGGCCGGAGCGACTAACGAAAATCGAGGAAAATTGAAAATTTCCACGACCCCCGGGTCGTAAAAATTGGCAAAAATGCAAAATCGACGGATTTCCTCGCGCGATACCTCGTTCGAACGGGGAGGCGGCCCAGATTCAGGAAATGCAACAATTTTCACTCTACCATGTCGGAAACGCGAGATATAGCGGAAAAACGACGGCCCGAAGGGCTCACGAAAATCGAGGAAAATTGAAAATTTCCACGACCCCCGGGTCGTAAAAATTGGCAAAAATGCAAAATCGCCGGATTTCCTCGCGCGATACCTCATTCGAACGGGGAGGCGGCCCAGATTCAGGAAATGCAAGAATTTTCACTCTACCATGTCGGAAACGCGAGATATAGCGGAAAAACGACGGCCCGAGGGACTCACGAAAATCGAGGAAAATTGAAAATTTCCACGACCCCCGGGTCGTAAAAATCGGCAAAAATGCAAAATCGACAGATTTCCTCGCGCGATACCTCGTTCGCACGGGGAGGCGGCCCAGATTCAGGAAATGCAAGACTTTTCACTCTACCATGTGGGAAACGCGAGATATAGCGGAAAAACGACGGCCCGAGGGACTAACGAAAATCGAGGAAAATTGAAAATTTCCACGACCCCCGGGTCGTAAAAATTGGCAAAAATGCAAAATCGACGGATTTCCTCGCGCGATACCTCGTTCGAACGGGGAGGCGGCCCAGATTCAGGAAATGCAAGAACTTTCACTCTACCATGTCGGAAACGCGAGATATAGCGGAAAAACGACGGCCCAAGGGACTCACGAAAATCGAGGAAAATTGAAAATTTCCACGACCCCCAGGTCGTAAAAATTGGCAAAAATGCAAAATCGACGGACTTCCTCGCGCGATACCTCGTTCGAACGGGGAGGCGGCCCAGATTCAGGAAATGCAAGAACTTTCACTCTACCATGTCGGAAACGCGAGATATAGCGGAAAAACGACGGCCCGAGGGACTCACGAAAATCGAGGAAAATTGAAAATTTCCACGACCCCCGGGTCGTAAAAATTGGCAAAAATGCAAAATCGACGGATTTCCTCGCGCGATACCTTGTTCGAACGGGGAGGCGGCCCAGATTCAGGAAATGCAAGAACTTTCACTCTACCATGTCGGAAACGCGAGATATAGCGGAAAAACGACGGCCCGAGGGACTCACGAAAATCGAGGAAAATTGAAAATTTCCACGACCCCCGGGTCGTAAAAATTGGCAAAAATGCAAAATCGCCGGATTTCCTCGCGCGATACCTCGTTCGAACGGGGAGGCGGCCCAGATTCAGGAAGCGCAAGAACTTTCACTCTACCATGTCGGAAACGCGAGATATAGCGGAAAAACGACGGCACGGAGGACTAACGAAAATCGAGGAAAATTGAAAATTTCCACGACCCCCGGGTCGTAACAATTGGCAAAAATGCAAAATCGACGGATTTCCTCGCGCGATACCTCGTTTGAACGGGGAGGCGGCCCAGATTCAGGAAATGCAAGAATTTTCACTCTACCATGTGGGAAACGCGAGATATAGCGGAAAAACGACGGCCCGAGGGACTCACGAAACTCGAGGAGAATTGAAAATTTCCACGACCCCCGGGTCGTAAAAATTGGCAAAAATGCAAAATCGACGGATTTCCTCGCGCGATACCTCGTTCGAACGGGGAGGCGGCCCAGATTCAGGAAATGCAAGACTTTTCACTCTACCATGTGGGAAACGCGAGATATAGCGGAAAAACGACGGCCCGAGGGACTAACGAAAATCGAGGAAAATTGAAAATTTCCACGACCCCCGGGTCGTAAAAATTGGCAAAAATGCAAAATCGACGGATTTCCTCGCGCGATACCTCGTTCGAACGGGGAGGCGGCCCAGATTCAGGAAATGCAAGAACTTTCACTCTACCATGTCGGAAACGCGAGATATAGCGGAAAAACGACGGCCCAAGGGACTCACGAAAATCGAGGAAAATTGAAAATTTCCACGACCCCCAGGTCGTAAAAATTGGCAAAAATGCAAAATCGACGGACTTCCTCGCGCGATACCTCGTTCGAACGGGGAGGCGGCCCAGATTCAGGAAATGCAAGAACTTTCACTCTACCATGTCGGAAACGCGAGATATAGCGGAAAAACGACGGCCCGAGGGACTCACGAAAATCGAGGAAAATTGAAAATTTCCACGACCCCCGGGTCGTAAAAATTGGCAAAAATGCAAAATCGACGGATTTCCTCGCGCGATACCTCGTTCGAACGGGGAGGCGGCCCAGATTCAGGAAATGCAAGAATTTTCACTCTACCATGTCGGAAACGCGAGATATAGCGGAAAAACGACGGCCCGAGGGACTCACGAAAATCGAGGAAAATTGAAAATTTCCACGACCCCCAGGTCGTAAAAATTGGCAAAAATGCAAAATCGACGGATTTCCTCGCGCGATACCTCGTTCGAACGGGGAGGCGGCCCAGATTCAGGAAATGCAAGAACTTTCACTCTACCATGTCGGAAACGCGAGATATAGCGGAAAAACGACGGCCCGAGGGACTCACGAAAATCGAGGAAAATTGAAAATTTCCACGACCCCCGGGTCGTAAAAATTGGCAAAAATGCAAAATCGACGGATTTCCTCGCGCGATACCTCGTTCGAACGGGGAGGCGGCCCAGATTCAGGAAAGCGCAAGAACTTTCACTCTACCATGTCGGAAACGCGAGATATAGCGGAAAAACGACGGCACGGAGGGACTAACGAAAATCGAGGAAAATTGAAAATTTCCACGACCCCCGGGTCGTAACAATTGGCAAAAATGCAAAATCGACGGATTTCCTCGCGCGATACCTCGTTTCGAACGGGGAGGCGGCCCAGATTCAGGAAATGCAAGAATTTTCACTCTACCATGTGGGAAACGCGAGATATAGCGGAAAAACGACGGCCCGAGGGACTCACGAAACTCGAGGAGAATTGAAAATTTCCACGACCCCCGGGTCGTAAAAATTGGCAAAAATGCAAAATCGACGGATTTCCTCGCGCGATACCTCGTTCGAACGGGGAGGCGGCCCAGATTCAGGAAATGCAAGAATTTTCACTCTACCATGTGGGAAACGCGAGATATAGCGGAAAAACGACGGCCCGAGGGACTCACGAAAATCGAGGAAAATTGAAAATTTCCACGACCTCCGGGTCGTAAAAATTGGCAAAAATGCAAAATCGACGGATTTCCTCGCGCGATACCTCGTTCGAACGGGGAGGCGGCCCAGATTCAGGAAATGCAAGAACTTTCACTCTACCATGTCGGAAACGCGAGATATAGCGGAAAAACGACGGCCCGAGGGACTCACGAAAATCGAGGAAAATTGAAAATTTCCACGACCCCCGGGTCGTAAAAATTGGCAAAAATGCAAAATCGACGGATTTCCTCGCGCGATACCTCGTTCGAACGGGGAGGCGGCCCAGATTCAGGAAATGCAAGAATTTTCACTCTACCATGTCGGAAACGCGAGATATAGCGGAAAAACGACGGCCCGAGGGACTCACGAAAATCGAGGAAAATTGAAAATTTCCACGACCCCCAGGTCGTAAAAATTGGCAAAAATGCAAAATCGACGGATTTCCTCGCGCGATACCTCGTTCGAACGGGGAGGCGGCCCAGATTCAGGAAATGCAAGAACTTTTCACTCTACCATGTCGGAAACGCGAGATATAGCGGAAAAACGACGGCCCGAGGGACTCACGAAAATCGAGGAAAATTGAAAATTTCCACGACCCCCGGGATCGTAAAAATTGGCAAAAATGCAAAATCGACGGATTTCCTCGCGCGATACCTCGTTCGAACGGGGAGGCGGCCCAGATTCAGGAAATGCAAGAATTTTCACTCTACCATGTCGGAAACGCGAGATATAGCGGAAAAACGACGGCCCGAGGGACTCACGAAAATCGAGGAAAATTGAAAATTTCCACGACCCCCGGGTCGTAAAAATTGGCAAAAATGCAAAATCGACGGATTTCCTCGCGCGATACCTCGTTCGAACGGGGAGGCGGCCCAGATTCAGGAAATGCAAGAATTTTCACTCTACCATGTCGGAAACGCGAGATATAGCGGAAAAACGACGGCCCGAGGGACTCACGAAAATCGAGGAAAATTGAAAATTTCCACGACCCCCGGGTCGTAAAAATTGGCAAAAATGCAAAATCGACGGATTTCCTCGCGCGATACCTCGTTCGAACGGGGAGGCGGCCCAGATTCAGGAAATGCAAGAATTTTCACTCTACCATGTCGGAAACGCGAGATATAGCGGAAAAACGACGGCCCGAGGGACTCACGAAAATCGAGGAAAATTGAAATTCCACGACCCCCGGGTCGAGGAAAATTGAAAATTTCCACGACCCCCGGGGTCGTAAAAATTGGCAAAAATGCAAAATCGACGGATTTCCTCGCGCGATACCTCGTTCGAACGGGGAGGCGGCCCAGATTCAGGAAATGCAAGAATTTTCACTCTACCATGTCGGGAAACGCGAGATATAGCGGAAAAACGACGGCCCGAGGGACTCACGAAAATCGAGGAAAATTGAAAATTTCCACGAACCCCGGGTCGTAAAAATTGGCAAAAATGTAAAATCGACAGATTTCCTCGCGCGGATACCTCGTTCGAACGGGGAGGCGGCCCAGATTCAGGAAATGCAAGAATTTTCACTCTACCATGTCGGAAACGCGAGATATAGCGGCAAAACGACGGCCCGAGGGACTCACGAAAATCGAGGAAAATTGAAAATTTCCACGACCCCCGGGTCGTAAAAATTGGCAAAAATGCAAAATCGACGAATTTCCTCGCGCGATACCTCGTTCGAACGGGGAGGCGGCCCAGATTCAGGAAATGCAAGAATTTTCACTCTACCATGTCGGAAACGCGAGATATAGCGGAAAAACGACGGCCCGAGGGACTCACGAAAATCGAGGAAAATTGAAAATTTCCACGACCCCCGGGTCGTAAAAATTGGCAAAAATGCAAAATCGACGGATTTCCTCGCGCGATACCTCGTTCGAACGGGGAGGCGGCCCAGATTCAGGAAACGCAAGAATTTTCACTCTACCATGTCGGAAACGTGGAGATATAGCGGAAAAACGACGGCCCGAGGGACTCACGAAAATCGAGGAAAATTGAAAATTTCCACGACCCCCGGGTCGAGGAAAATTGAAAATTTCCACGACCCCCGGGGTCGTAAAAATTGGCAAAAATGCAAAATCGACGGATTTCCTCGCGCGATACCTCGTTCGGACGGGGAGGCGGCCCAGATTCAGGAAATGCAAGAATTTTCACTCTACCATGTCGGGAACGCGAGATATAGCGGAAAAACGACGGCTCGAGGGACTCACGAAAATCGAGGAAAATTGAAAATTTCCTCGACCCCCGGGTCGTAAAAATTGGCAAAAATGCAAAATCGACGGATTTCCTCGCGCGATACCTCGTTCGAACGGGGAGGCGGCCCAGATTCAGGAAATGCAAGAATTTTCACTCTACCATGTCGGAAACGCGAGATATAGCGGAAAAACGACGGCCCGAGCGACTCACGAAAATCGAGGAAAGTTGAAAATTTCCACGAACCCCGGGTCGTAAAAATTGGCAAAAATGTAAAATCGACAGATTTCCTCGCGCGGTACCTCGTTCGAACGGGGAGGCGGCCCAGGTTCAGGAAATGCAAGAATTTTCACTCCACCATGTCGGAAACGCGAGATATAGCGGAAAAACGACGGCCCGAGGGACTCACGAAAATCGAGGAAAATTGAAAATTTCCACGACCCCCGGGTCGTAAAAATTGGCAAAAATGCAAAATCGACGGATTTCCTCGCGCGATACCTCGTTCGAACGGGGAGGCGGCCCAGATTCAGGAAATGCAAGAATTTTCACTCTACCATGTCGGAAACGCGAGATATAGCGGAAAAACGACGGCCCGAGGGACACACGAAAATCGAGGAAAATTGAAAATTTCCACGACCCCCGGGTCGTAAAAATTGGCAAAAATGCAAAATCGACGGATTTCCTAGCGCGATACCTCGTTCGAACGGGGAGGCGGCCCAGATTCAGGAAATGCAAGAATTTTCACTCTACCATGTCGGAAACGCGAGATATAGCGGAAAAACGACGGCCCGAGGGACTCACGAAAATCGAGGAAAATTGAAAATTTCGACGACCCCCGGTTCGTAAAAATTGACAAAAATGCAAAATCGACGGATTTCCTTGCGCGATACCTCGTTCGAACGGGGAGGCGGCCCAGATTCAGGAAATGCAAGAATCTTCACTCTACCATGTCGGGAAACGCGAGATATAGCGGAAAAACGACGGCCCGAGGGACTCACGAAAATCGAGGAAAATTGAAAATTTCCACGACCCCCGGGTCGTAAAAATTGGCAAAAATGCAAAATCGACGGCTTTCCTCGCGCGATACCTCGTTCGAACGGGGAGGCGGCCCAGATTCAGGAAATGCAAGAATTTTCACTCTACCATGTCGGAAACGCGAGATTATAGCGGAAAAACGACGGCCCGAGGGACTCACGAAAATCGAGGAAAATTGAAAATTTCCACGACCCCCGGGTCGTAAAAATTGGCAAAAATGCAAAATCGACGGATTTCCTCGCGCGATACCTCGTTCGAACGGGGAGGCGGCCCAGATTCAGGAAATGCAAGAATTTTCACTCTACCATGTCGGAACCGCGAGATATAGCGGAAAAACGACGGCCCGAGGGACTCACGAAAATCGAGGAAAATTGAAAATTTCCACGACCCTCGGGTCGTAAAAATTGGCAAAAATGCAAAATCGACGGATTTCCTCGCGCGATACCTCGTTCGAACGGGGAGGCCGCCCAGATTCAGGAAATGCAAGAATTTTCACTCTACCATGTCGGGAACGCGAGATATAGCGGAAAAACGACGGCCCGAGGGACTCACGAAAATCGAGGAAAATTGAAAATTTCCACGACCCTCGGGTCGTAAAAATTGGCAAAAATGCAAAATCGACGGATTTCCTCGCGCGATACCTCGTTCGAACGGGGAGGCGGCCCAGATTCAGGAAATGCAAGAATTTTCACTCTACCATGTCGGAACCGCGAGATATAGCGGAAAAACGACGGGCCGAGGGACTCACGAAAATCGAGGAAAATTGAAAATTTCGACGCCCCCGGTTCGTAAAAATTGGCAAAAATGCAAAATCGACGGATTCCCTCGCGCGGTACCTCGTTCGAACGTTGAGGCGGCCCAGATTCAGGAAATGCAAGAATTTTCACTCTACCATGTCGGAAACGCGCGATATAGCGGAAAAACGACGGGCCGAGGGACTCACGAAAATCGAGGAAAATTGAAAATTTCCACGACCCCCGGGTCGTAAAAATTGGCAAAAATGCAAAATCGACGGATTTCCTCGCGCGATACCTCGTTCGAACGGGGAGGCGGCCCAGATTCAGGAAATGCAAGAATTTTCACTCTACCATGTCGGAACCGCGAGATATAGCGGAAAAACGACGGCCCGAGGGACTGACGAAAATCGAGGAAAATTGAAAATTTCCACGACCCCCGGATCGTAAAAATTCGCAAAAATGCGAAATCGACGGATTTCCTCGCGCGATACCTCGTTCGAACGGGGAGGCGGCCCAGATTCAGGAAATGCAAGAATTTTCACTCTACCATGTCGTAAACGCGAGATATAGAGGAAAAACGACGGCCCGAGGGACTCACGAAAATCGAGGAAAATTGAAAATTTCGACGCCCCCGGGTCGTAAAAATTGGCAAAAATGCAAAATCGACGGATTTCCTCGCGCGATACCTCGTTCGAACGGGGAGGCGGCCCAGATTCAGGAAATGCAAGAATCTTCACTCTACCATGTCGGGAACGCGAGATATAGCGGAAAAACGACGGCCCGAGGGACTCACGAAAATCGAGGAAAATTGAAAATTTCCACGACCCCCGGGTCGTAAAAATTGGCAAAAATGCAAAATCGACGGATTTCCTCGCGCGATACCTCGTTCGAACGGGGAGGCGGCCCAGATTCAGGAAATGCAAGAATTTTCACTCTACCATGTCTGAAACGCGAGTTATAGCGGAAAAACGACGGCCCGAGGGACTCACGAAAATCGAGGAAAATTGAAAATTTCCACGACCCCCGGGTCGTAAAAATTGGCAAAAATGCAAAATCGACGGATTTCCTCGCGCGATACCTCGTTCGAACGGGGAGGCGGCCCAGATTCAGGAAATGCAAGAATCTTCACTCTACCATGTCGGGAACGCGAGATATAGCGGAAAAACGACGGCCCGAGGGACTCACGAAAATCGAGGAAAATTGAAAATTTCCACGACCCCCGGGTCGTAAAAATTGGCAAAAATGCAAAATCGACAGATTTCCTCGCGCTATACCTCGTTCGAACGGGGAGGCGGCCCAGATTCAGGAAATGCAAGAATTTTCACTCTACCATGTCGGAAACGCGAGATATAGCGGAAAACGGCGGAACCAGGGACTCACGAAACTCGAGGAAAATTGAAAATTTCCACGACCCCCGGGTCATAAAAATTGGCAAAAATGCAAAATCGACGGATTTCCTCGCGCGATACCTCGTTCGAACGGGGAGGCGGCCCAGATTCAGGAAATGCAAGAATTTTCACTCTACCATGTCGGAAACGCGAGATATAACGAAAAAACGACGGCCCGAGGGACTCACGAAAATCGAGGAAAATTGAAAATTTCCACGAACCCCGGGTCGTAAAAATTGGCAAAAATGCAAAATCGACGGATTTCCTCGCGCGATACCTCGTTCGAACGGGGAGGCGGCCCAGATTCAGGAAATGCAAGAATTTTCACTCTACCATGTCGTAAACGCGAGATATGGCGGAAAAACGACGGCCCGAGGGACTCACGAAAATCGAGGAAAATTGAAAATTTCGACGCCCCCGGGTCGTAAAAATTGACAAAAATGCAAAATCGACGGATTTCCTCGCGCGATACCTCGTTCGAACGGGGAGGCGGCCCAGATTCAGGAAATGCAAGAATCTTCACTACCACCACTACCATGTCGGGAACGCGAGATATAGCGGAAAAACGACGGCCCGAGGGACTCACGAAAATCGAGGAAAATTGAAAATTTCCACGACCCCCGGGTCGTAAAAATTGGCAAAAATGCAAAATCGACGGATTTCCTCGCGCGATACCTCGTTCGAACGGGGAGGCGGCCCAGATTCAGGAAATGCAAGAGTTTTCACTCTACTATGTCGGAAACGCGAGATATAGCGGAAAACGGCGGCCCCAGGGACTCACGAAACTCGAGGAAAATTGAAAATTTCCACGACCCCCGGGTCATAAAAATTGGCAAAAATGCAAAATCGACAGATTTCCTCGCGCGGTACCTCGTTCGAACGGGGAGGCGGCCCAGATTCAGGAAATGCAAGAATTTTCACTCTACCATGTCGGAAACGCGCGATATAGCGGAAAAACGACGGGCCCAGGGACTCACGAAAATCGAGGAAAATTGAAAATTTCCACGAGCCCCGGGTCGTAAAAATTGGCAAAAATGCAAAATCGACGGATTTCCTCGCGCGATACCTCGTTCGAACGGGGAGGCGGCCCAGATTCAGGAAATGCAAGAATCTTCACTCTACCATGTCGGGAACGCGAGATATAGCGGAAAAACGACGGCCCGAGGGACTCACGAAAATCGAGGAAAATTGAAAATTTCCACGACCCCCGGGTCGTAAAAATTGGCAAAAATGCAAAATCGACGGCTTTCCTCGCGCGATACCTCGTTCGAACGGGGAGGCGGCCCAGATTCAGGAAATGCAAGAATTTTCACTCTACCATGTCGGAACCGCGAGATATAGCGGAAAAACGACGGCCCGAGGGACTCACGAAAATCGAGGAAAATTGAAAATTTCCACGACCCTCGGGTCGTAAAAATTGGCAAAAATGCAAAATCGACGGATTTCCTCGCGCGATACCTCGTTCGAACGGGGAGGCGGCCCAGATTCAGGAAATGCAAGAGTTTTCACTCTACTATGTCGGAAACGCGAGATATAGCGGAAAACGGCGGCCCCAGGGACTCACGAAACTCGAGGAAAATTGAAAATTTCCACGACCCCCGGGTCATAAAAATTGGCAAAAATGCAAAATCGACAGATTTCCTCGCGCGGTACCTCGTTCGAACGGGGAGGCGGCCCAGATTCAGGAAATGCAAGAATTTTCACTCTACCATGTCGGAAACGCGCGATATAGCGGAAAAACGACGGGCCGAGGGACTCACGAAAATCGAGGAAAATTGAAAATTTCCACGAGCCCCGGGTCGTAAAAATTGGCAAAAATGCAAAATCGACGGATTTCCTCGCGCGATACCTCGTTCGAACGGGGAGGCGGCCCAGATTCAGGAAATGCAAGAATTTTCACTCTACCATGTCGGAAACGCGAGTTATACCGGAAAAACGACGGCCCGAGGGACTCACGAAAATCGAGGAAAATTGAAAATTTCCACGAGCCCCGGGTCGTAAAAATTGGGAAAAATGCAAAATCGACGGATTTCCTCGCGCGATACCTCGTTCGAACGGGGAGGCGGCCCAGATTCAGGAAATGCAAGAATTTTCACTCTACCATGTCGGAACCGCGAGATATAGCGGAAAAACGACGGCCCGAGGGACTCACGAAAATCGAGGAAAATTGAAAATTTCCACGACCCTCGGGTCGTAAAAATTGGCAAAAATGCAAAATCGACGGATTTCCTCGCGCGATACCTCGTTCGAACGGGGAGGCCGCCCAGATTCAGGAAATGCAAGAATTTTCACTCTACCATGTCGGGAACGCGAGATATAGCGGAAAAACGACGGCCCGAGGGACTCACGAAAATCGAGGAAAATTGAAAATTTCGACGCCCCCGGGTCGTAAAAATTGGCAAAAATGCAAAATCGACGGATTTCCTCGCGCGATACCTCGTTCGAACGGGGAGGCGGCCCAGATTCAGGAAATGCAAGAATTTTCACTCTACCATGTCGGAAACGCGAGATATAGCGGAAAACGGCGGCCCCAGGGACTCACGAAACTCGAGGAAAATTGAAAATTTCCACGACCCCCGGGTCATAAAAATTGGCAAAAATGCAAAATCGACAGATTTCCTCGCGCGGTACCTCGTTCGAACGGGGAGGCGGCCCAGATTCAGGAAATGCAAGAATTTTCACTCTACCATGTCGGAAACGCGCGATATAGCGGAAAAACGACGGGCCGAGGGACTCACGAAAATCGAGGAAAATTGAAAATTTCCACGAGCCCCGGGTCGTAAAAATTGGCAAAAATGCAAAATCGACGGATTTCCTCGCGCGATACCTCGTTCGAACGGGGAGGCGGCCCAGATTCAGGAAATGCAAGAATTTTCACTCTACCATGTCGGAAACGCGAGATATAGCGGAAAAACGACGGCCCGAGGGACTCACGAAAATCGAGGAAAATTGAAAATTTCCACGACCCCCGGGTCGTAAAAATTGGCAAAAATGCAAAATCGACGGATTTCCTCGCGCGATACCTCGTTCGAACGGGGAGGCGGCCCAGATTCAGGAAATGCAAGAATTTTCACTCTACCATGTCTGAAACGCGAGTTATAGCGGAAAAACGACGGCCCGAGGGACTCACGAAAATCGAGGAAAATTGAAAATTTCCACGACCCCCGGGTCGTAAAAATTGGCAAAAATGCAAAATCGACAGATTTCCTCGCGCGATACCTCGTTCGAACGGGGAGGCGGCCCAGATTCAGGAAATGCAAGAATCTTCACTCTACCATGTCGGGAACGCGAGATATAGCGGAAAAACGACGGCCCGAGGGACTCACGAAAATCGAGGAAAATTGAAAATTTCCACGACCCCCGGGTCGTAAAAATTGACAAAAATGCAAAATCGACGGATTTCCTCGCGCGATACCTCGTTCGAACGGGGAGGCGGCCCAGATTCAGGAAATGCAAGAATCTTCACTCTACCATGTCGGGAACGCGAGATATAGCGGAAAAACGACGGCCCGAGGGACTCACGAAAATCGAGGAAAATTGAAAATTTCCACAACCCCCGGGTCGTAAAAATTGGCAAAAATGCAAAATCGACAGATTTCCTCGCGCGATACCTCGTTCGAACGGGGAGGCGGCCCAGATTCAGGAAATGCAAGAATTTTCACTCTACCATGTCGGAAACGCGGGATATAGCGGAAAACGGCGGCCCCAGGGACTCACGAAACTCGAGGAAAATTGAAAATTTCCACGACCCCCGGGTCATAAAAATTGGCAAAAATGCAAAATCGACGGATTTCCTCGCGCGATACCTCGTTCGAACGGGGAGGCGGTCCAGATTCAGGAAATGCAAGAATTTTCACTCTACCATGTCGGAAACGCGAGATATAGCGAAAAAACGACGGCCCGAGGGACTCACGAAAATCGAGGAAAATTGAAAATTTCCACGAACCCCGGGTCGTAAAAATTGGCAAAAATGCAAAATCGACGGATTTCCTCGCGCGATACCTCGTTCGAACGGGGAGGCGGCCCAGATTCAGGAAATGCAAGAATCTTCACTCTACCATGTCGGGAACGCGAGATATAGCGGAAAAACGACGGCCCGAGGGACTCACGAAAATCGAGGAAAATTGAAAATTTCAACGACCCCCGGGTCGTAAAAATTGGAAAAATGCAAAATCGACAGATTTCCTCGCGCGATACCTCGTTCGAACGGGGAGGCGGCCCAGATTCAGGAAATGCAAGAATTTTCACTCTACCATGTCGGAAACGCGAGATATAGCGGAAAACGGCGGCCCCAGGGACTCACGAAACTCGAGGAAAATTGAAAATTTCCACGAACCCCGGGTCGTAAAAATTGGCAAAAATGCAAAATCGACGGATTTCCTCGCGCGATACCTCGTTCGAACGGGGAGGCGGCCCAGATTCAGGAAATGCAAGAATTTTCACTCTACCATGTCGGGAACGCGAGATATAGCGGAAAAACGACGGCCCGAGGGACTCACGAAAATCGAGGAAAATTGAAAATTTCCACGACCCCCGGGTCGTAAAAATTGGCAAAAATGCAAAATCGACGGATTTCCTCGTGCGATACCTCGTTCGAGCGGGGAGGCGGCCCAGATTCAGGAAATGCAAGAATTTTCACTCTACAGAGGAAACGGCGCTTCGAACCATTACGTATCATATTTAGAAAATTAACGTGTCTATACGGATGCGTGGGTTCGCACCGGATCTAAGAGTTACCAAATGAACAATGGGATTCCTTTCGCTTTTCTGCACTAACTTGCGCAGCTTGCGAACCGTGCTAGCCGGAAAATGTTGCCTCTGAACATCGGGTCTTAATCCACGACATAGCAACTTTGCCAAATTTTTTTCCGTTAAGGAATTTTCTAACCTATTGGCTAGTGAACGCACAGCTTTATGGTAACTGTCGAAGTTTCCGAATGGACCTTACGTGCGGTTTCACATCAGTTCATGGATGTCCCAATCATCTAGAGGATCCTTAAACTGTTGGGAAAGAGCCTCACGAAAAGAGGTCCACTCGATTCGTCCGACAGACTGGTTGTAGTCCCAGTACCAATATCCTACTCTGTCTGTGAAAAGGGTGTGTACATAAGTACACCGTAAATCCCCCTTGTGGGGTTGAGTGAGCGGAAGATGAATCTGTTGATAGGCAAAGTAGTTGATGTGCCGTCAAAAACCAAGTTCCAGGATGCCAGAATTGTGTAGACGCGATCCTCGGAGAACGTATTAAGCGATCGTGTCTGGCGTCCATGAGACGGGTCGCCATCGTTACCGTCGTCATACATATAGTCGAGTCCGGATCTAACATGGAAGTTGTCGGATCCGGATTTGTCATCAATTCCGTAAAAATCAACGTTACATCTATGGTCGTGCCTGTAAAAATTGTTTGTCTTTCGTGTAACATCATGTTTGTCTCCTATATGCGCCATATGAGTTGAAGCAGGCTGATGTGGTGGTGTCTGATGCTCTTCATCGGTTGCTAACTTTAAAAGTTTCCAAGCTATAAAATACACCAAAAATCACAGAAAGCTGCACTAAATAATTAACTATGGAAAAGTCCTACGAGCTACAATCACTTTAAATAAAATTTCCTTGATTGAAAGAAGAAAATCGCGGAAAACCAAAAGCAATCCTCTCGTTCGATGTGAATCAGTTGCGAAAAACTCACGTTCTTCTTTCTATTGTGACACCCCTAGAAATCCGATAGGCTCAACTTCACAAAGGATGATGACCTAACTGCTCCTTAGCGATCTGAAATAAAATCTGCTTTTACAGCAACTTAGCATGTTCGATCCGTTAGGACAACGTTCAACGAATCCCACCAATCGTTCACCTCTTCATGAAGTTATCTAATAGAAATACGAGAAACAAAATGAAAATCCGCCCGAAATAACAACGTCACGATAAAATCTCGCGATTTCGATCCACCGCGGTCAAAATCCTTCTCCTACGTTTGCCGGCACAAGGAGTAGAACTGTCAACTCGCTTCGAGCATGTCCGAAATCTCAATCAAAAATGATCTCCTCTGCCCATCAGCCGTCTTTCGATCAGCCGGTCTCGTTAAGCTTGGCCTTAACTTTTTCGAGTTCATGTTACCAGCAACATGCGCAGCAGGGTTCACGGATGCGGCAGATCATTCCCTTCTGTCATTCTGCATTAAATAATGTGCAATATGCGATGAAATTTAAGGGAATTGCACACTGAAGAATTCATTATTTGATCAAATTAATCCCGGAAAAGGCGAATAAAATCCCGCTCCTGTCACGAAGCCGTGGCCCCTACAACCTATAACAGCTATGATGATGAAATCCGCGCACGGTTGTTGGTAGCCAACAGAGCCTATTTCAGCTTACGAAAACTGTTTCCCTCGAAACGTCTCACCATAGGGTCAAAGCTCTTACTGTACAAGGCTATGATCTTGCCAATTCTCATGTATTCCTGGGAGACTTGGGTTCTAAGCAAGAAAAATTGCGAACTCTTGGGCACGTTCAAGAGAAGAATTCTCGAAGAATTTTTTGCCCCCTACATAAGAATGGACGATTTTGCAGCCTACATAACGACATTTTTTTTTTTCATTTTAAAATCATTTATTTAAAAACCAGTGACTTACATTAAATACATAGCGTTTGTTTCTTATTACTAGCCTAAATGTAGCTTATGTGTCATAATTAAAAAAAAAACGGGTGGCTATTACAATGTTTGGCCTGCCCGACCTTCTCTGACATTACTTTTTTCGGTGTATTTACTTTACACATAGATCTTGACAATTCATGATTAAAAAACTGGACATATATTTGAAAAAAAACTGCGCCTGCACCTAGAGCGCGAGAAGGCTTATTTACTTACTTATTCTAACTTAATCTAATCTAATAAATAATACTTAAATCTAATTCTTATAACTAATATTTTTATAGCGCTCACAATTTCGCGCTTAACCTCTGTGCACCCCTACCAGGCAAGGAGTGTCGAAGAGAGAGACAATGGAGGGTTTTAATGCAGAGCTCACAATTTGGCAAGGCCTTAAGGATGTGGCCAATGGGGTGGAGTTACCCTCCAGATAAAGCTGCCTCATGAGTGGATTGGGGTGATTCTCCGTTCTTTCGAAGAATCTTTCTAACAGGTTGAGAGCGAACTCTCGAAGAGGTTTAACTTTTGCTCGCCTGTACACTTCGGCGTTGCGGCCGCACTTCTTGGTTTTCCAATTGTACGACAAGCCGACGCAGTGTCTCAAAATTTTGCGCTCGAAGGACTCGCACTTCTTCATAGCTTTGGTCGAGCAAGAGATCCATGTAGGGGCTCCGTAGCAAAGAATCGGTCTTATGAGGACTTTGTATAGGGTCAGTTTAGATTTAGTGCAAAGTCCTACTCTTTTACGAAGAATAGAGTAGATTTTACTTAGTGCACCGCGTGCTCTGCTGAGAGCAAGATTTAGATGGGGGTCGAATCGTAGGTGTTCATGAAATAGCATTCCCAGGTATTTCATTTATTGTGAACTGTTTACTACGGTATTCCCGATGCGTAGCTTTAAGCGTTTAGCTTTTCTGTGGATAGATCTGGATCCCAAGTATCTGGAATTTCTCCGAAGAGTAATAACCTGAGTTTTAGCCTCGTTGATTTTTATCCCCCAGGTCTGGTAGTACTTGCAGAGATTTGTTAAGTATTTCTCTATAGCATTAGCTGCCTTACCGGGTCGGAGGCTCGGCGAGAAGATAAGCGTGTCATCAGCGAACTGTAATAGTTCTGTGTCGCTCTCTGGGATTGGAGCGTCGGCCGTGAAAATGTTGTAGAGTGTAGGTCCTGAAATGGATCCCTGAAGATCCCTCCAGAAGTGACCGGTAGGAGATCGGAATAATCATTTCTCACGCTGACGTAAAAATGCCTATCTTCGAAGAAACTTATTATAAGTCTGATCACCGGGATAGGGAAATCAAGGCTGATTAATTTGAAGATAAGTCCGTTGACCCACATGGAATCAAATGCCTTTTCGAGGTCTAATGCACACACTACTGTGGGCTTGTTATTGACGTTAAGTCTGCTACTCACTGAATCGTGAAGGTAGCTTAGTGCGTGTTGGGTCCCGTGCTTTGTCCGGAACCCGAATTGATGGTTCGAAATAATGTTTTTCCGATCGCAATGTTGGACTAATCCCACTGTCCATACTTTTTCGAAGAGCTTGCCCAAGTTGGAGAGGAGAGAGACGGGTCTGAAGTTTTGTGGTTCGTGGGAGCCGCCTTTTTTTTAATGGCGATTATCTTTGCTACTTTCCAAGTAGTGGGAAAGTAACCATTATTGATGCAGTTGTTGAAGACTGCAAGAAGGAACTTCATTGATGTCCTAGGGAGGTTTTTGATGACAATATTAGCTATTTCATCTGGTCCAGTTGATTTTTTGCCGTTAAGGCTTTTAGTGATGGCTGCGAGCTGTGATAAGCTCAAAAAGGTTTTTGGGTCATTTGGTTTGCAGGATGGGTTAAAGGTGGAGAAGGTAGTTAGTTTGAGTGAATGCTCATGAAGAAAGTCTTTGATTGTCGTGTCTACAATCGAACTGACGGCTCGGTTGTTATTAGGTAAAGGAGAGTTTAGTTGATTTAGGAAAGACTCCGCGAGTATTTGAGCTTTCCTAGCGTCACTGCCGATGTTTTCATTGTTCTTGGTAAGAACGAAGTTTTTGGATCTGTTGCGGCCTGTCAGCCTATTTATATGTACAAACATATTAGATCCGGGTTTCACATCTGCTAGCTTGTGAGTGAGTTCCTTGCTACGGAATTGTTCCACCATTTGACGGATTAATGTACTAAGGCAGTTAATCCGCGAAATTAACACTTTATATTCCGTATTAGTTCTGTTGCCATTTTTGTGGAAGTTTCGTTTGAGATTTCTGCGCCAGATTTTTCTGACTTTCAGGTGTTTCATTATCTCGTGCGGCAGTTTATTGAACTGAATCTCATCGATTTTGAGGAGCTTTGTGTTTCTGCGTGTAGCAGAGTTGATGGCATCAGTAGCCAAGATGATGGCCTCATCAATTTCTTTGTCCGTTAGGTTTTGCGAGACAGTGACTTTTTTCAGGTTTAGCTGTGGTGCTAATTCTGCCCTGAATTTATCCCAGTTAGTATGGGCGAATGATCTTATTGCGCTGGGTACTCGCTTTTGCAGTTGAGAGTTTAGGGAAAGGATAAGTTCAACTGCGAAGTGATCGGACATCCCTGGTAAAGTTTTGCACGTTAACACCTGCAGTGTGAGAGTGGCGTCTGCGGACATTAGAAAATAGTCAAGTATTGACTGACTTGCAGGCCTTGTGGGTGTGTCTGGCAAGATCATCTCAAGCTGGTTTAATGGACTTTGATTATGGATCCATTTTTCGAGGGCAACCCCATTTCGGTTTTTTGCCAAATCGCCCCAGGAAGTGTGCCGTGAATTAAAGTCCCCACCAAAAATTAGGTATTTAGATTTAGACTGGAGATCGCTCAAGATTTGTAAGTCTTGGCCCAGTTGGTCAGAGGGAGAGTTACATTTTATGTAGACTGCAGCTATTAAGATGGGTCTATTGTCGTTAGTGTAGTGTACTGTACTACAAGCTATCGCAATAATATTACCGTGCACTGTAAGCTATCAAATCGTAAACATTCATTCCAACCCGCGTCATCATCAAAACAATAAATTACGTAATCGAGTAAACAAAACTTTACAAGATATCATTCCAAGGTACTTGAACTCGATACGACCTAGAAATAAATATTCTAAAAAACGCCAGTGTGAATAAATCACATGCATTGCATTTCTTGCATGCATTTCTAGCTCGAATAAAATGTGTGCATATGGATATGAGTAATGCATATGCACACGGAATGAAATGTGAGATTTGAGAGCACGCGCCTCATGAGAATTATTGGTAAGTGCAGTGTTCGAAGTAATTTGGTGTTGAATTACTTTCGAACCAATTTAGGTCAATATTGTTGTTGGTAGATTTAGAGTTATTTTAGGTTTAAGAAATTGTATAAAAGAGAATGAAAAGATACAATATACGTTCTTATTGATTCTAACTTTGGGCAGTTTACTTTCTGCATGCCGTATCCTCGCGGCAAGGTATAGAACATAAGATACCAGTAGTAACCACGGCAAGTGTTCAGGGATGAACATATTGCCATTCTATCTGCGGTCTCACCGCTTTGTTAGGTAAGGAACATTAACTTCCTTTTGTTCCTTTTTTCACTGTCGAACTCTCTCGTTAGCTCCCTACCAGCATCTGAGGATAACTCAGACGGCTCCATCAACAGCTCTACTACCCTGCAACCTTCAACATCACTAGGCGATCCGTCCATCAAACGTTTATTATTACATTAGTTTTAACTAAGGCCGCTGCCGCGGAACAGGTCTGCAGGTTTTTGATGGAGACTTCCTCAAATGCATAGTCTTTTCTGACTAAAAGGGCGGAACCGCTGTTGGTGTCGTCCCGGATAATGTTATATCCGGTAAAATTAACGTTGTGCCTGCTTTTTAAATGTGTCTCTGAAACACAGAAGAAGTCTGCTTTCAGGGAATCGACCAACTCTTGTGCGGTGGCACGTTGGGCGTGTGAGACCAAGGACGCGGAGTTAAATGTGACGACTTTTAACTCCATAAACTCATCAAAAGTTGGATAGCGGCTAATTGTCGCTGTTCATTTGTTTGGGCCGAAGCGAGAGTTTCGACCAAGTTTTGGAAGGCCAATTTGTTGCCTTGAGGGACTTGAGGGGCTGTAGCTCTAGGAATAGTGTTCCTAGTTGTTTGGGTAAGAGGAGTTTGGGGGGCTGCAGCTCTAGGGAGAGTATTCCTAGTTGCTTGAGCGTAAGAAACGCCCGGTTTGGCCAAGCTTTGTGACATCTGAGTCACCGCCTGTTTGACTTTCATGGTCTCGGCATTTTTTTTCGCCCTGCCAGCTTCCCTTCTGGCAACCATGTCCTTGTATGCCGGGCATCCGCGGTAGTTGGCGGGGTGTCCGGCCTGGCCGCAATTGCAGCAAGTTGGTTTGTCTGCGGTGGGATTTGAGTATTCCCCTCGCACATGGGTTTTCGTGCACCTCACGCACCGGTGTACGATGGAGCAGTTGTAGCACTGCACTTCTTGAAACGGCTTGATTTTCTCAAGCGAAATTTTCTGGTGAAGGATATATTTCACCTTAAATGCTTCGTTTAGATCTTGTTCTGGCTCGAAAGTAGCCATGAACAGCCTCGATTGCGACTTCAATGGAAGCGCCGGGTTCAGGCTGTGGGCCAGTTTGTCGGCTCGTGTGACTAGATTTGAAACACTTTTCAACTTTAGGTGCGGGTACTCTTCGTTGAGTTCGCGCATTATGTCAGCCGGCTCAGTCTCTCTATGAAGACCACGGATGACCAAGGACTGAGTCCTTAAAGCCGGAGGTGTACTGGTCGTGGCATGCAGTCCCTTTTCCTTAATAAGGTTGAAGATCGCTGCATGATCCTCAAGACTTTGAGCAAAAATGAGGATCCTATCGGCCCTCGTATTTTTTAGGGTTGCTTTTAACCCTTTCTCTTTTAATATCCTCAAGAATTGAGGAACATTAATTTTATACCCAATGATGGGCGGAATTTTTGCTTTTTTTGGGCGGGTAGCCTGGGGGGAGGGTGCCTGAGGGTTTGCCGGAGGGGCATTAACTCTACTTACACTCACCTTTTCTTTGTTTCTCTTTTTCCTCCGCTGGACGAAGTTGAACTCGTCGCCTTCCTCTTCTTGGATGACGACGCACATCTCTCCATCTTGATGATGTTGTTGATCCTTCTGTTGTTGCTCCTTCAGTTAACGACAAAATCAATGAGTGGTACCACGATCGTCTGGTTGTGAATAAAATCCGGCTCAACCGATTACGGTGGACGGGCCAGCTAATCCGTATGGGTGAGGATGATGCAGCCCGGGAATGTCTATAAAGGCAATATCTGTGGTAGAAAAAGAAGACGAGGCAGACCCTGCCTGATATGGACCGATAGTGTAGGCCAGGACGCCAGACAGTTTTTAGGGATATCGAATTGATGGACCTTGGCAAAAAACCGGGATGCTTGGAGTTCTTTCGGATACGGATACGTTTCTCGAAAAGCCCTAGTACAAAGCAAATTAACTGCCAATAAATGCTATGTCGAACCCTTTCAAAAGGATAGTACAGATTTTTATCCACCATTAGATAATATCAGTGTTGATATGAAGTGGTAGTTGGTGACTGCATTGAATCGAAAAATTGCTATCCCTGACTTTGGCCGTTGTCTATCCAAATATTTCGTTTTCAAGAAACGTTAACTTGCTCACTAGATACAATTTCTGATTTTAATGTATCAACAAACGCAGTTGTCAAATGTTCTTTGTATAATACGAAAGCCCAAATCAGGTCATCTAAAGGGCCCCTTACTTTCTGAATCATAAACAAAAATTTTCCTATCGTGTTCATTGGGTTTTTTCCTGGAAATATATAAATGTTTATATGTGGGATAGGCAGGCAAATCTGCAGCGTTTAGGGTTGTTGGTACTTAATTGCTTTTAATACGTGGAGGGCCTGACTGCAGTGCCCATTAAAAAAAGTCCTAGTAAAGTGAGAAAAATTGAAACCTTTTCAGGAAGTCATTAATAACTTTTTGCCGAGGAAAGAAGGATGATTGCAATTAGAGGTAAATGAAAGTAAATTTAAATTAGGCAACTGAATTTCAGAAGGGTTTATTTTAGTTTAAAAGTGAAAGGTTTCGTATATGCTCCTTAAAAGTAACATGTTATAATGCCGGTTCAATACAATGGGGCAGTAGTGTGGGATTTCAGTGAGAGCAGTTTTCTTTACATCATGCATGGAGATTAGATTATCTTGTCTGTTACCTTATCTTGTACCTATTGCCATAGTCAGTAAAGTGCGGCAGCAAGTCTACTATTGACTCAATGTTTAATTGTACCATGCTCCTCTGTGATGTTTGAAAAGACAACAATTCTGGCGTTTCTTTATCAATTTATTTGTGTTTTTCAAAGTCAACTCATCAGTCAGGATTCGGGGTGATATGATCACATGCGGGATTTAAGATCGTTGCCGGAAGAGTTGATATGCAGTCGATCGTGAAGATCAGTCTGAAGTGAACGTGTGTAATTGATATCGCTCTGTGATTTCTCAATTAAGTGGTTTAATTTTCAATTCGCGCTTTTTGTTGTGATATCGATGAAATATCTTCAAAATATGAGTAACGGACTAATTGTGTTAACCGATCACAATTTTGTTGTAAGCGAGTGAACAGTTTTCTGAAAAAGTAGTTAAGTAAAATTCGGGTAGTTGGTACCTGAAATAAAGTCTCCATAAAAGGAGTTTCTTGATGGCATAGCAAGTGGGGTTCGCGCGGTGACAATCCTACTTTGAGGAGGAAGACCTTGAAGGTCAATCTGAATTTAACGAAGCGTTTCATTTGGGGCTCAGTGAAATTATTCAATGATGGCAGGTAATTTGGAAATGAATTGTGATAATGAGTCATTTATATATATTTTACTCTGCCATTGGCTATGTAACCCTGCAAGTATTCTTTCGAGATAAAAATCATCAGACGCTCATAAATCTTTCAAGAATAATCGATTAGTGCATTCCAAGCAACCGTCGTACAACCAATTTGTACTCAAGTTGCTTATTAGTCATATTGCGCTGGTGTTTCCCGAAAGCGACAAGAAATTGTGTCAAAGTTTCACTTCTTATCTATCTCCCGCGCAGCCGAAGTGGTAGGAATTCAAGTCTAAATTGTGTTCCATTTAAGATTGCATTGGGATGGGAATATTGGCCCCTGATAAGAGAATAAACAATGCAACAGTTTGCCTTCTGTGCATCTTTTAATATTTGCTCAATGAAGACCGATAACAAGAAAATCTTTAATGACATGTCAAGAGTTTTGTAAATAATCATTTAAGATTCGAAGCGGCGTCGTTTTGATACATCGAATTTTAGTATCAATGTGTAATGAAGAGTGGTTGTTACCGGCCGGGAAACCTTATTTCCTGCTCGTTATATAATATCAGGTTGTCCACAAAGTTTTCGCACAAATCAAAGACAGAATTCAGCAGATAAGTTTATAAAAACCTTTAATTATTTAATCTAATATATAATTGCCTCCATTAGATACGACTTCCCTCCATCTATCGGGCAACTTCAAAATCCCCCCTCTATAAAACTCTTCCCCCTTCCCCTCAAAGTACGTGCGAAGTGCACTTTGGAGGTCAGCTTCAGAAGTCATTTTTTTACCATCCAGAAAATGTTGGAGGGACCTGAACAAATGGTAATCAGAAGGAGCAAGGTCGGGACTATACGCAGGATGACTCAAAACTTCCCAGCCAAGCTCACTCAATTTTCGCTGAGTAGTTAAAGATGTATGCGGCCGGGCGTTATCATGATGAAAGACAATATTTCGCCTGTTGACCAATGCTGGTCGTTTCGAACGTAGCTGGGTGTTTAATCTGTCGAGCTGCTCGCAGTACTTATCGGCGGTAATGGTCTCGTTTGGTCCCAAAAGCTCGTAGTGTATGGGGCCACGAACGTCCCACCATATACTGAGCATTCGCTTCTGCTGATGAATAGACGGCTTTGCTACCGATGGACCCGGTTGATCTCGATGAGTGTAGGCTCGTTTCTTCGCTACGTTTTCGTACACAATCCATTTCTCATCGCCAGTTACCAATCGATTCAAAAAAGGGTCGTTTTCGTTCCGTAAAAGGTTAGCGGAGCAAATTCTCACTCTATCGGCCAGATTTCGCTCAGTCAGTTCGTGCGGTACCCACTTTGTGCTCTTCAAAACATATCCAAGACGCGTAATGGCTACTGCTACTCCTGATTTTGATACACCGAGATCCTCTGCAAGCACACGTGTCGAAAGAAAAGGATTCGCTTCCAGTTTGTTGCGCAGGATATCGTCGTCAATCGTATAGGGTCTTCCTGAGCGAGGTTCATCTTCAAGTGTCAGGTCTCCGCTGTAGAATTTTTCGAACCAATCGTAAACTGTCCTGCGCTTTACCTTTCCTTCACCGAATACCTTCGACAAATTTTCAATCGCCTTCGGCACCTTCGTCCCCATTTGAAACTCGTACAAAATGCAATGACGAAAATGTACTTTGTCGAATTCCATGTTTATCCTTGAATATCCTTCACAACACTGATCCTTCAAGGATAATTTACCATGCATTTTATAGTTAGGACTCTGACCTTTCCATTGGGATATCACATGTTGTACCTGCTGTTTTGGTTTGTCTGCTAATTGCTTTTTAATTGTCACATTAATATTTGTGCGAAAACTTTGTGGACAACCTGATACATAACTGGAAAGCATTTTAGCAGAATATTATGGCGCTCTGGATTTCTGATAATGAAATTCATGAAAACGATGCTAGACTTACACAGATACTAAAGATTTCATTCACAGTGCCTCAATTGCTGAAATATTAAGGAGAGTTTTACTTTATTGGCTAGAATTATTTGTCAGAAAACACAAATATTGTATTTCGGGAACTATCTTCTTCAGCGGTGTGTTTTCTTCTACAGAAACGAGTTCTTTTTGATGGATAAAGATAAAACCAGCTAAGCTCTGAACTTATTCATCTCTTTCTGCGACATTTCCTGTGAATTTGAAATGCCTCTTGTCGGAGTGGGCACCACCTTTGATTCCATAGGCGTTTGGCGCTATTGAACTCTCTTTAAAGTTCCTAACCCCCTTCCTCATTGTGTCGATAAACGATAGTAGTCAATCTCGATGGGTAGGAACAGCATGCATGCAGTTAAGTACTACAGTTTTGATAAAACGCTTGGACATTTTACGGACGATAGTTAGATATTCATGGCGTAATCGATATTAAGTGTTAAGGTTCAGGATCCTAGCCGACTCTAATTTCACTACTTTCTATCAGTTGAGCACTTTTCCCACGCCATCTGAAATTGCTCCTCATTCCGTTCTACCCTGTATGATTCTCCGAAGTCAGAATATTATCATTTGAAATACTCTTATTTTAGCCTTCTTTATGTTAGCCATTGCACCAAACTTCTCAGATTCATTTTATTTGTAAGGAAAATCGGGTCTGATTTGAATGAAGAGGGGGTGATCGTGATTTTTCTCAAATTTCGTTTGAGAGGCTTTAGATGTTGGTTTTGGCTAAAATTCTTTAAAGAATTAAATGTTCACAATCTTTTCACATGGACTAGGATCGTTTTGCCTTTCAAAATCGACGTTATCTTTCAGTTATTGCATGACTTTGTCCAATTCAATATTAGATAATAACCATTGTTCCACTGTTATTTTACAGATGGCATATTCCAATCCTTGGTAATCTAGAAACCCAACCTCCTTGCTTCGCTATTGAGTTTGTATCAAAACTACTTTGAACATTGCTTTAGTAATCCGAGTTGTGATTGTGCTTTTCCATAGTCAAACATATTTTGACGGTATTTCATAATCGAGCATTATGGCTGAAATCTATCTGGAGCACCTGAATGTTAAAGTTCCAGTATAGCAGTTGAGCTGAAGTTCGTTGGCTAACAAAAAAATTTTTTTTTCATAAAATTTGATTTTATTAATCATGCACGAATTGTGTCAAAACTGGCAACGATTATAACGGTCGTACAATTTGATACCATTCTTATAGTACGATTTTTCTTTAGCCTGAAAATAGGGCTCAGTTTCGGCGAATACCTCTATATTGGCGCTAAATTTCCTTCCAGCGAGCATTCTCTTGAGGTCTGAGAACAGTCGCCGGGGGGCAGGTCTGGTGAATACGGTGGATGCGGAAGCAGAATTCATGCAATTTTGCATTCGTTTTCATTCGTTTGTGACACCGTGCATTGTGCCGATGCAATAGGACTTTCTTTTTCTTCAAATGGGACCGTTTTTCTGCAATTTCATTCTTCAAACGCCCCAATAACGCTATGTAATAGTCGTTGTTGATGGTTTTTCCATTCTCAAAATAGTCGATGACGCTTTAGAGTCGATTCACCACGTGCACTCCACTCAGATAATCGTTTTGATTCTGATGTGAAATAATTATTATTATTATTCTGTTAAGGGAAAGTCACACCGCGTCCGTGAAGAACTATTGTGCCCCTTCTACTGGTTATAGTGTACTTATTGATCATAGTATCTCAAACAGGCCTATAACCGTTAGGAACTTTAGTATGTTCCCTATTTTCAGATCTTTCAGCTTTGCATCTGGTATTAAGTGTTCTTCCAGATGCCTCGACCTACTTTGCACAAGTGCCGGACACTGTCCCAGGACGTGTATAGAGGTTTCGTTCTCCTCCTCACAAAATCTACAGGCAGTGTCCGTAGATATCCCTAGCTTCCCTAGGTGATAGTTGAGCCGACAATGACCAGTGAGAATTCTCACTATGATTCGGAGGTTCTTTTTGGTGAGGTTTAAACAATCCTTTATGCGCATAGGTTCGTATCCCCCAATAAGCACCCTGGACTGCTCTATCCCTGATAGGCTCGCCCAGTATAGTTCCCTCAACCGCTCCTCTTCATTTCTTAGATTCATAGCTATGAAACCGTTTCCGATTCCACAGAAGGGTTCTGACCCGTGTAAAGGCGTCCCTGCCCCCTTCTTGGCTAGTTCGTCCGCTGCCTCGTTGCCTTCCAACCCAACATGACCTGGAACCCAAAGTATCCAGACCTTGTTGGACAAGCCGAGGTCTAATAATGGAACCATGTTTTATTTATTGTCACATATCGACGCGTAGTAAGAGCTTCAAACATTGCTCAGAATCGTCTACTCGTTGTTTTTGGTCGATTGTGAGCTCGCGCGGTACCCACTTTGAACTGAATCATGCACGATATGTCCAACACATTCCTTTGATATCTTGAGAGTTTCGATCAGCTCCACTTTGAGTTCATCCAAAATTATTTTGTGGACTTTTTTTCATGTTTTTGTCGGTAACAGGCCTCTTTGGGGCATCCACTACGTGTATCATCTTCGGTGCTCATTTCGCCTCGTTTAAACTTAGTGAACCATTTGTCAACGGTAGATTTTCGTGGTGCAAAGTCCCAATAATGATTACCAAACGAAGCCTTGGCTTCAACAGTATTTTCTTTCGCCAAAAAGCAATGCTTTATTAACGTACGAAATTCCTTTTTATCCATTTTTTTAAAATTAACAAAAGTTGCTTCACTCAAAATGCTCTATTCCACAAACTAATAGTCGGGTAGTTGTCAAATTTGTACACGTGTCTTTTGAAGGTTAGGGTTAACTAAAAATCATATGGATTTAAGTTAGTTTCAACCTTTTCATGAAATTTCGTGTTAATAGGCATAACCGTTTCTGAAAAGTGAGACAATGGAGCGTTTTTTACAAAAAAAAAACAAGGCAAAGCGACAGCGCATGGTTTGACAGCAATTTCTCAAATGTTTTATTTTTGAAAGATTATATTTTTATTACTAATTTTTACCCATTTGTGTATAGTTCCCAACTTTTGCTCTACTGTGAAATCAAAATATAGGCATATTCAAAAACCCTGTCGGCTTTCCAAAAAATGTAAGACTTTAACCATTTCCCTCAGAATAATAATAATATCTTCAGGGGATGTCACACTGTGTCCTAAAAAACATATCGTGCCCTTTTACTGGTCATAGTGTACCTATAAACTATAGTATGTGGTTTAAACCTATAACCGACAGAAATTATTATTATGTTCCTTACTTCCAAGTGGTTCAATCTGGCATCTGTATTTTTCCAGGTGCCTGAACCTACTTTGCACAAGTGCTGGACACTGTCTCAGAACATGTATGGAGGTTTCATTACTCTTTTCACATAATTTACAGTGTCCGTAGATATCCCCAGCTTTCCCAGGTGATAGTTTAGGCTGCAGTAATCAGTGAGTATTCCCACTATGATCCGGAGGCTCTTCTTAGAAGGTTTAAACAATCTTTCGAGAGCTTCCATTCCTGGTAAGTTCCCTCAGCTGTTCCTCTTCATTTTTCAATGTCATAATGATGAACCCATTTCCGACTTCACAGAATGGCTCTGGTCCGTATAGTGGCGTCGCTGCTCCTTTCCAGGTCAGCTCGCCTGTTGGTTCATTGCTTTTTAATCGAATGTAGCGTGGAACCCACAGTATCAAAGTGTTCAGTCTGTTAAGGCATTCCCATGCTAGTTTGGAATTTACCTGATAGGGCCTAAGTGCGTTAATAGCCGCTGGGCTGTCGTTTAGAATAGCAATGTACTGCTTCCTATAGTTCCTTTTGAAGTTGAAGCAGGTGCATCTGTCTATAGCATATGTTTCCGCCTGAAATATGCTGGTATGCTTCCTATTAGCTCAAAGTGCATTTTCCTTGGACCAATGACCCTAGCGCCTGCTCCCTCCGCCGTAGAGAGAGAGAGAGTCAGTGTAACAGGTTGGTTTAAGCCGTATGTTAATGTCATGCTCTCGCAATTTGCTTTGTTGCTCCAACGTGTTTCAAACTTCTTATAGAAAGGGTATCTCGTTGTCATGACGCCTAGAAAGAATATCAATTTTCCTTCGATTTAGGCAGCTCCCTATTCCCGGACATTCTGAAGATCGCTCTCCTCATCTGCATCTATATGTTCAGATGGAGAGGGGTCAATCCCAGGGGGACCTCTAGGGATGCTGTGGGGCAGGTTCTGATTGCCCCACTGATACACACACAAACAAGTCTTTGAAGTTGTGGCCAGATTACCATCCCATAGGTAATTATTGGGCTTACTATCGCAGTTGCAGTATTTTCGGGGTGCATCCCCATTTCCCCTTGTGGCTTTCCGACATATGTTTTTAACATGTGTTTTCTAGAGTAGTTTTTGGTTTAGCATGACCCCTAAATATTTTACCTCTGTTACTCGTTTCATGTCATGTAATCTAATTTTCCTTAGAAAGATTCCAGTTTAATTTAAATATGCAGTTTTTGAGGCTGAAACTTTCCAACTCTTGGTAAACAATTACTATGAAAAATGAAAGTAGTCTATTTTATCTTGAATTGCTTTATGATTTATGAAGTGGGAATTTCAAAGTTTGGATATTTTTTTCTTGTCTTGATTACCTCAGACAATATGACCATAATCCACTTTTGGGTAAAGTTTGTTTTTACGGCGGGGTATGAACTGCATGAAAAGCCAACTCATTAGGGATAATGAATTTAGATGAAAGCATGTAGATAAGATAATTCAAAACATTTACCGAGATTGGGTGGGTGGCTATTGATTTTTATTTATGGAAAATTATTATTTCTGATTTTGACGACGTGATATTTAGGGGAATACAGCGATAGCTTCTCAATTTCTTTGCCCTGGATTTGATGCCTAGTCGTCATGGATGTTTGTGTTCGGCTTTGTGTTTATCTTGCTAATGCGAATTTATCACTTGGATAGTGTTATGTGTGCTGATAATGAAACTGAACACTACTTGATGCTATATCTGTCACAAAGGCATGAACAGGGGACATATCTATATAGCTTTCGATGAATAGTTTCTAAAGTATTCTTAATAAGCCCTTAACATTTCCGAGAATAAACGTCTTTTTTAGAAAGGACTTCTATTAAAGATAAATAATGCATGTCGCATAGTACTAGAATAGTCACACACCGTGGGGGATGAGACAGATGAAGGTAAAGGCACCACTTTTCGGGCGATCAACAAAAATTTTCCATTGCTTTTTATGGTTTAAATTATTTATAAGATTGGAAAAATTATTTTCTGCTAATTTTTTGATTAAGTTGCTTCACAGGAGGAAGCTTATCTTCCCCTTCGGTCATTCACAACCTTTTACCACTCTCTTCTTAATTGAATAATGGACTTTTATAACTAATGGGCCTCACTCCTTTCGTTTAGCTGAATCATCCCATCTTTTTGCAATTCCAAAATAGATTCACTTCGTGCCAATTGCCGCCGATAGGTATAGGACTCACCGATTGCAGATGATGGGTCATAGAGGCGTCGACCCTCGTTCGCCAAGATGCCGATGGGGATCATGCCTGTTATCACATAAGCTGCTTCGTCTGATGCTGTACGGTAAGCGCAGGACGTTCGCAATGCACTCAATCGGTATGGGGCTGCGATTTTTTTTCTACTTGCTTCCAACTTCAAAGACGGAACCCAGACTGGAACTGCATAAGCAAAATGGAGCTGATAACTCTCGAGATCAGGAGCCGACGGCTTTGCCTAGGACCACCTACATTTGGTGACATTCTTGCCAATAATGTAGCCACTCCGGCAGCTTTAGTAGCTAAATTTTCAAAATGGGACTTGAATTTCACTCTTTGGTCAATCATGACTCCTAGGTATTTAAGCGTTGGCTGCAACTGTATGATGTGTTCACCAATCCCGATTTTTATCAACGTTTGCTTCCTTCGCTTGGCAATTAAAACTACCTCGGTTTTATGTTCGGCGAGTGTCAGACCAGCTTCTTCTAGCCAAGACCTGATTTCAAAAATTGCCTCGTTTGTGAGTACCTCGATCACATCAATATCTTATGCTACGATAGGCACTCGGATATCGTCTTTGAAGCAAATGATTGTCACTCCTTTGGGTATTTGTAACTTTAAAATTTCGTCATACATTATTATCCACAGGAGAGGACCGAGGACTAACTTTTGTGGAACTCCGCAGCTTGTTGTATACGTCTTAAGACCATCGTCCGAATCGTAACATAATATCCTCTCCCGGAGCAAATTCATGACTATGTGCACCAGGCGTTTAGGAACGCCCAATTTGGCTAAAGTCGCAATTATTTTGCCTCATTTTGCTATATTGAAGGCATTCTTCACGTCGAGAGTGACTACCGCGCAAGATTTATTGGCCTCCACTGATTTTTCCGCAATTTCCGTCACCGTGCTGATGGCACTGACAGTAGATCTTGCCTTTCGGAATCCGAACTGCCTGTCTGAGAGGTCTATAGGACGAAGGATCATCCAAAGGTTTATTTGGCTTCGGGATTAGCACAATCTTCTGCTTCCTTTACTCCTCCGGGAAAATCCCATCTATGAGGCATATCGTAAATGTTTCAGCGAACCATATTGGAACGGTTTCGACAGCCACTGTCAGTGTTTTATTCGAAATGCCATCTAAACTTGGGGCTTTATTTTCGACAACTTTCTTCGCTGCTTCCAAGACTTTTCAATGGTTATCTCGGGAATTTCATCGGGCGATCACGAAAATTTTCCATTGCTTGGTTTAAGTTATTCATAAGATTGGAAAAATTACTTTTTGCTATTTTTTTCATTAAGTTGCTTCGCAGGAAGAAGCTTATCTTCCTTTCGATCGTTCAGAACATTTTACCACTCTCTTCTTGATTGATTAATGGACTAATGGGCCTTACTCCTTTCCATTCTTTTTGCATTATTAATTGAAATATCTTCATTTGCTTCGAGGGCTTCAAAAATAAATTAGACCTTTCAAGTTGGTAGCTTTCTTTCAAGAACAAACGTTCATGACTATAACTGACTGATTTATTTTCTTTATTGCACTATTGAATGGATATGGTATCCGATATACCTAGCTATTAGCTTCATTAGTGCAAACAACTTGACTGATGGTCTGATCAGTTCCAAGTTCTGGGCATGAAAGTGTGAAGATTCTTATTCGGCGTACCTCAAGGACATTAATATCATAAACTGACATACAACACATTATTGCTGTCTTAGGTCTATCTAGTTTCTATTTAATACCAGGGTAAACAAATTTTGCGCTTCATCAAATTAATTTCGGTTCACCCTTAAACGATGGCTCAAACTGCACGTAGTTAATGGAAATTTAATATTGTATAAATATTTTTCTATAAATAAAACTTGACCACGGAAATCTCCATGTTACAAACCAAAATATTCTAAATAGTTATCAGAAATATCATAAACAAATTCATAATCTATAAATCTGAACTAAATATTTGGTTAAAATTACTCAATATGTGACTATGGGAAGTAGTACCAACAACAACTATTACAGAGCATTCAACTTTTAAAAGTCCGCCAGAAGAGCTGTTATTGATATATTCACACTTGCTCCCAAGATTATTGATTTTTTTTTTTAAAATTATATACATATGTATGTATGTACAATAACAGATGGATGAAGGCTATTGTAAGGAATCTGCTAATCGCGTTAGCTAACGATAATAGCACCGGAAAGTAAATATAAAAAGAATTTGAATTTTGTCCGAATAATTAGCACATTTGATGTATGCACGTCTAAAACTTGCAAATTGAACCACATATGTACCATGTGTGGATAACATTCAGATAATCTGGATGTTTCACGGCTAAATAATACAGTCTTTAATTTTGATAATTTACCATGAACTTCAAGTAGATTTTATTTGGAGGAAATTATGAGGAAACAGATTTTTGCCAGAAAAATAGTTTAGACTGACCCTCCCTTGTAAAAGTGTGTCAAATTTTGAAAGAAAAAAAATTGAAAATAGAAAAATATGTCTGTGAGTTCTTGAACTTCAACTATGGACAAATCGTCCTAAATTCCATTTATGAATTTATAAATCACAGCAATCACTGCTTTCCCATGCCCGACAACAAAAGTGTGTATTATCCGCTGTTTGATTTTTAAATATTATTGTACTTGCATATACAAAAGTCAAGATTCAACGGTAATATTTACTTAATTGTTCAGTAGACGTTACGCGTTGCTGCCGTATTGTAAATTAATTCAGTGTCCTCCATTGTTCACAGTTCAAAACTACTGTGCTCCATTTGACATATTATTGTTATCATATTTTTTGTTCGCTTTCTGGTTGATGTTTTCCTTTGTACAAAGGTACTGGTTGCCTAGATAAGCGAAATTCATAAATTAAGGTTGACTGAAAGGTGATAAAAGTTGAGATTTGTCGCAAAGTTCTTCCCATTCACGAGCTGATAGTGTGCTTGAATTTCCGCAGGATTAGTCAGCAATTTGATGGAAAAAAATGATTATCCAAAAAAAAATGGTTATACAATTTTTTTTTTCATAATTCCTTGGGAAGATTGATACCTACCATACATTACTTTAAATGTATACTCCAGGCGCGTTGAGCGAGTGAGTTCTTGAGCCCATAGAATCTTTTATCAGTGAAAGATTAATCCTTTGTGCATAATTTGACAAGTGGAATGTGGTAAATAATTCGCGTCACATGCTTTGGTAATGCATTGGGCCACATGGACGGTTCTTTCCGTAGAGGCGCCTGCTTTATTAGGTTGATCTAACCACACCTCTATGAAGGTCTGCTCATCCAAAGTTTTCGCAGACCAGCCTGAAACCTTTCTCGGTTTCGGGCATGATGGGTCTTTGCCCTGTGGCTGGATACATGTATCAAAGAGGATTGCCTGGTGATCGCTGTGGGTGTAGCGTTCACTGACGCACCAGGACTTACCACGACCTAGCGCAGAGCTGTCAGGCACCTTCGTTAGCGAAAACTCCATCTGCGCCAAAGCTTCTAATAAACTACCCCCCCTAGCATTTGATTCTCTGCTACTCCACTCAAGAGTCCAAGCGTTGAAATCACCAGCAATCACCTTTGGACTTCGCCCCCTTGCGTTGAGAACAAGATTATCAAGCATTTCTTCGATTTCAGATAGTGTCATACTTGGTGGGGCGTAGCAGCTCTATACATACACACCAGTTATGTTTGCCCATACAAAACCAGTTGCAGTACATTGTATGGCCTGTCGACCGCAAGTCCATATTGCCGCTCTACCAGTCTAATCTGTTCACTTATAATAGCAATTTCCATCTCATATTCGAACGTGGTCTGCTCAAGTAAATCCTAAGCGATCCTGCAATGATTGAGGTTTATTTAAATAAACCTCATTTTCTCATTGCAGTGAGCGCCTTCCTAAATTTCGGACACTTACCACTTCCGGCAATATGCCGGTTTTCCTGTCTCTCTTTCCCCTCGCACAATAGGCATATCAATGCTGTTGGGGCATACCTTCGCGAAGTACCCAAACATGGGGCATTTAAAGCACTTCTTTAGTGAAGTTTGTTCTCTTCAACGACAGACAATCCATCCAATCCAAACTTTTCCGGCTGCCAACAACTTCTGCGCTGCCTCCGCGGGCACTCGTATTATGGCCGTTGGAGTACCACCATAAGGTCTCCGTAAATCCACAACAGACTCCTCGGTAAGTTCTTTCAACTTGAATTGCTCCTTCAGAACAGCACAAATTTCTCCTTTCGATGTCACTTCATCGAGATCCTTACATTGTATGTAGATCTCATATTTTTAGGCGGCATTCTCCCCCGGTGAGTTTTTTACTTGAGTGCAAAAGTCATCAGTTTTGCCAACGCTGAATTATTTCAGCTCGAACATGAGATCCCCTTTCTTGGTTCTTCGGATTCTGCTCACATTTCCGCTCATATCTTTTAGGTCGGGATCTGCTTTGACATTTCTGAGTATCTCCACGTAGGACAGATTGCCCTTACTGGAGATAACAATCGCATCTGGAGAAGTTCGCACTTTTGCTTTTCCTTTTGCTTTTTTGTTGGTAACTTTAGTCCATTCATCGATTTCGTTCGTCTTGGGCTTTGTAACGCTGGTCGACTTTCCTACATTCGCTTTATGCTTTTGTTCTTCTGAACTATTGGTGCTGGTTTTCAGAATGTCCTGCCCGCCTTTTTCTCTCAGGCTCCTGCTGATTATTTAGCAGATCCCCATCTTTTTCACGTACTCGTTTATTTCGCCATGATTCGATGGTAGTATGGTTAGGCGTCACTTTGGTCGCTTGTGACACTGCTGGCATAGCGGGGTTCGCCGTGTCCTTAGTATTCTTTCCTCCATCTGGTTATCTATTATAGAGGACTCTAATAGCCCTCGCCATATTCTTTTTGGCTTGATGCACGTTGTGCTTGTCCTTGATAAACTTGGACAGCTCAACTATTTTTGCCCCAAGCTGGATGAAGGGTAATTCCTTCAGATCGGAATTCTGCTCCCTATAAGCCCCGACAGGGTTACTCCTCTTATATGCTCCTTCACTTTTGACGTTTATTGACCTTGCCTGTACCTTATCCTTCACCGTCTTTAGCATTGGTGGAGATCTCAAAGTTGACGAGCTTCTTTTGAATGGATCCTTTTTTGTTCCTGGAGCACCTCCTGCTGTCGTGCATCTTGAATATATGCGGTGGGTGTTATCACTGTCTTTGTCGTCCAACGATCTGCCTTCAGCTCATCTTTGTTTGGTCTTGTAATTGGTACTTTCGGTAAGGTCGTACTTCATTTGAACACCTCCAAATCACTATATGCCAAGGTGATTCCGAGCCCCTGCACCGTAAGTTTTTCCTTCTCTCGTCTTCCATAGTTGTTTTATGTCCTGGGTATCTTTCCCATTTTGGCCATTTTGGTTCACGCACCAGAGATGAGCAAACACTAGTCCATGCACAATCAGAAAAGTGCATGAACACATATTTACACATCATTAGGTATGCTCCAATTCGCCAGCTGGGGTCGTGCCTGATGGTAGATCTGGCCACTCCTCACAGGCTTCCCACCCACATCCTTTCAAATAAATTTAATAATAGTATTTTACTATAATTTTCTGTAATTGGCTGCAAAACCCCCCTTAAGTTCAGTGATGTAGGCTATAACAAAGAGCATGATTCTACCACGTTTGGTGGAAATCGCACAATTATTAACAAAGTTATAATAGGTCAAAAGTTGTCGTTTCCTTGCAAATTCTAGACTATAAAAGTCAATATCACCCGAAAGTGGATCCTCTCACATAATATATGCATATATTACGTGCTACGTACTAATGGGGCATACTCAAATGCCTTTATATAAGAAATACACAAAATCTTTCATGTTTGAAGTGTCCAGCTCCGGTTTCCCAACTTGTTTAAAGTTTTGTGTGAAACAAAATCTTATTAAAATCGATTTATTGTCTTTCTGTCTGTTTCAACATTAATCTTGGTAGACAGGTGGGAACTATGAATCCCATTGCATGTAGTGAGTAATATAGTTCCACGTGAGTATAAGGGGGGGGCGTGTACCCATACATGCAAATGGGAGGTGTACATTTTTTCATCGAGTATAGGCGTGTGGAGTATCAAATGAAAGGTCTCGATTAGTACTTTCTGAAATCGACATTAATTTTGACCCTAAGTTTTTTACACTCACTGGAGAATATTCCGCCTTGTCGACAAATCAACTTCTAGGCTTCTTTCTTTGTGTACTCAGCTGTTACTATGAGAAAATTATCCGCAAATTAGTATATTTCGACTTTGTTTTAGATTTTGTCACGTAAAAATGTAGAAGTCGTAAAAAGGACAGGACTTAGCTTGTCACCCTTTCGCAGCCCGTTGTCCACGGAAACTAGGTGATTATTTATTATGCGTTTTCTGTCAACTAAGGCTTCATATCATTGGGAATATTCATGTGAGCCATATAGCCTTTCAGCAGAAAAGAATCCACCTACGCATAGGCCTTGCTGATGTCTATAGACAGAGCAATAACATATTCTTTTGACTTTTCACAATGGAGTTGTGGAGGAGTATTTGATTTGGACACGAGGTGGTAAATTTTGAAAGTCAGTGATGATGTTCGTAGAAGTGTTTTAGTATGATCGTTGAGTTTTTGAGCTTGTGGAAAACATTGAGAAGATAGTTGGGATAATATATTTGTTTAAATCATCTAGGGACTTCCTTTTCTTCGAAATCGGGACAACTTTTGCTTCTAACCCCTCTAGGGGGGGTTAAGTCAGATTTTGTTTTAGAGCTATAGGAGAACTTAAGCAGATGGGCTTGGATACTGATAATGATATCATCAAATCCGGGAGCAGAGCACTTATTGCGCCTGTTTAGCGCAAAGAAAAACCGTTCCTACGAAAAGGGATGTCGAACGTACAGGGCGAGTGGCCGACGTTATGCGAACCTTGGGAGCCCGTGGATTGTGATGTTTCTTTATATGGTGAATGAATAGTATTTTGTGATCCCATTTATCTAAATAAAATTTCTGTCTCTAAAGGCCTTAGAGTTAATCTATTGCCAGAAGTCTTTGGGGTTACTGCATTCAGATAGCTTTGCCCACGTAATATTCAAGGTCACATTCTTAGCTTTTTTTACACCTTTTAACCAATCGTCCCTGGCCTTAGCAAAGGCGAAGTCGGTCTCGCAGTTCGAGATCCTTCTAAAATTTCTATAGGCCAGTTGCTTGGCTCTGAAGAGTGGTTTTAGGCAAGACTGATTCTCTGCTGTTAGATTTGAAGGTTGACAGTGAGATTAGATCTTTACTAATTTGAAACATACGCTCGATGCCAGGGGGGGAGGTTAATGGTGCCTAATACATATGTATCTGAGAAGAGTGTTTTCGATTCTGATCACATTGTTTTTGGCTATATAGCTACTCCGAATCAGCATTGGACAGTGATAGCTGTTGGAGATGTTATTCTCGGGGGTGTCTCACCTCAAGTTAAGATGCTCGAAGTTGGAAGGGTTATGTCAAAAACCGAGCCTGAGCGGGTTGTACCAGCGACGGAGTTGAACGCTCTCCAGGGCACGTCTCTTGAGGAGTTGGTTGAGTCTTCCATGAATTTTTATTTTTAGAGAAGCTCTGTAGATTGAACGATTTTGATTTTTAAGTCTGCCGACTGTCTTCCTGAGGTTCGAGTAGCCGTCAAAAAGTATCTGTTTATTACAGTTATCTACTATTTCATGTATCGATTTAAGAACATTGGAAAGAATTGTTTGATACTCCCAGACCACATGGTAGAAGGGAGGGTAGAGCACGAGAGAGAATTTCGATGAGCTAAGGGTTGTGATCTGGACGATTCGTTTCTTCATAATTACGTTTTGGGAATTTGTACTTCACTTGCGTGAATGACTTGTTGCATGGATTAGTTTGTCGCTGTCTGTCTGAGAATTTCCGGTTCTCGAAGAGCTCATTTTCAAGATTTCATGGAAGCAGGAATGATAGTTGGAAACCATTTTGGTTGCTGTTCTGTTTTTGGCTGTGTGTTGGATCAGTTTTTGGTTGTCATTTGGGGCAGGCTGAATACTAAGTTTTGTGACTGTAATAGCATAGCAAGCCTTCTTGCTTGCACAACTTAGAGGAGTGACCCAGAGGCCCCCATTTGTAGCAATATTTACGATTGAATATAAACTATTATACGGGAATATCCGTGTATATGAAGGTTATTTTTTTCAGGATTTCTCCTATTTAGATGGGTGACTTTAGTGATTTCGCCTTTAGTGATGGCATCTTTGAAGACCTTATCGCCTGCAAAAAATTAGGGCCACTTTTTGATTACACCATTGCGGAAAACGAAACTTTGCGGATAAATGGTTGAAGAAGGCGAGCTTTAACTGATGATGAAGCATTTTCATCGTTATCAAAGACATACTTTTTTTGACATCCTTGATCCCTTTTAGTTTAAGAGAAACCTCAACAACAACAATAAGTAAATATATTATACTCCAAAAAAATCGAATCGGTCCTTATATATAATTGCTGCAGAAATTCGTAGCAATTTCCAATAGCCAATATTCAGTTCTAGAGTATGGCTCACTTAGGTTTTTTTATCTGTGATCGCGTTTAAGAAAAATGAAATTCAAAAGCAACAGGATGTACTATATTTTAAGTAAAAACTGGAAAACTAATTCCCTTCAAATTTTCGAATCACAGCCAACATTTTGGAACTGAAGCCGCATACATACGAGTATATTTCCGGGAGTTCCAACTCAATTGTTTTTCAATTTACTAACTTACAGCACTTCTCTCCCTTCAAGCGTAGACACTTTCTTAAGCAATTTGCAGTTTTATCTCATTAATTCAACATCAGCTCTTAAATGAGAAAATATTTACTAACTTATCAAATGGCCTATTTGTTTACTATTCCAATTCTACAAGTATAATACATGCATTAAATATTCTTGGAAGCTAGGCCAAGTCAACAAGTATTCTGTGGCTGCCTTTCCGTTTTCACAAATACGTTTTCGTCATTTCTGTATTTATAAGAATGAATTGCAATACTAAATGCATGATTAAATCACCTCCGCGAAAGAGCGTGATTAAAACGTGAACATGTTTAGTAAAAGCACGTGTAAGATAAGAAAAAATTTATTACCTTTGGATCTTCTCTATCTATAGTGTATATGCCTTTTATTTGATAGCGTTCCTTGATGCAAATTATAATCTTATAATTTTTTTATCTTATTCAAAAATGTTATTATCTTATATTTAGTGATAAAGCATATGTAGTACTTCTTAGTAACTCATGAATCCATAGAACTGGGATTTCCAAAACGTACCGAAATGAGTGAATCTGAATTGGTAATGTTGTTTATGTTTGTGGTACAAAACGTGTAGGACTCCAACAATGGGGTTAATTCGATGTACTGAGTTTTTACAGATAGGTTAACCGTAGTAGCACCATTCCATCCTTTAATAAACATATTGTCTCCCCTTTAGATAATCAAGCACTTTCTTGATCACGCCGGATTTCAAACTTATGACGAGAAATCGATGGGGCGACACCCAACTAGCTCCGCCATTGCACCGTCTATATAGCCAAAAGGCTTCAGCATGAATAAAGATTGCCAGATTTGTACGTCTCCTGGTCACTCCTTTATGGAGTATAGAGCGCCGAAATAGTTTCTTTGTTGATATTGTCTCATTTGCCAAATGATGCTTCAAATTTCACTGCTAATCAAGCTTGACTTGATAGATGGAATAAACTGCATAGTATTCACCAATTTACTGTGATTGGATGAAGCTGGTCCTTCGATGTTAATATAGCTGACAAATTCAAACAAGTCGACAAACAGGAAGCCAAGTGTATAGCGTCCAGTTATGAAAGGTTTTGTTTACTTTTGAAAATTGAAAGAAAATCTGGTTCCCTATCTAAGAACTAATCAGTCCCAACAACGGTTAACCTTGATGACCACTTATTGAATTGGCTTATTATCGATTATGATTTTGGTATTGCGAGAAAAATCAATTATACTAGGAACGAAGCTCTAGAGTTATCATCCAATAATTTAAGCCCAGCCAATGCCTTCGTCATACTTTTTACTTTAATTTAACACGTGCAATAAATTCAAAAAAAAAGCAACGTTGACTTGCTTTAATTTTGTTAGTAATTGGAGAATTTCAATCAAACTTTCTATAATAGTTTTATTCCCTATTTTATTGATAAATTTTGTAATTCTGCGGTGTACTTAAGGTGTTGAAAATTTCTAAGATATAGTAATATATAATGATTAATACAAAATCGTGTTGTTCGTTACATACATAGGGCATCGCGTAGTGCATGCTTTCACTAAATTTCGTAACAATAGGTTTAACCGTGACTGATATTAAATCGCTTTTAATAAGGCTTTGTTTTGAAGATTATCTGAGGAAAGATAATTTATCGCCAGATTAAATTTATAATGTCGATATATGGTCATGAAAACTTAAGAATCACCCAAAGGCTTCAAAAAAAGTAAGGATTGCCTGATTGTCTGACTTGTCATTATGCGCCAGACAATCTCCTTTTAATGGTTTTTTTCGTTGCTTCAAAAGCTACCGTAGGCCTCTGCCAGACAGTTATGTGGGACCCCTACCCACTAAAATGCACCTTTTGCTCTTTCTACTCTCCCCGCGGGACACTCATGGTACTACATCACGGGGCTGGATCAGAATTTATCTTGCACACGCGCTCGTGCTCCTCACTCGTTCCTTTTTCCCGCTGACTTCCTCCTATCTAAGCTTCCTATGGATAGCTTCGATCATTTTCTGGACTGCACACCATATCTCCTTCGATTTCAGCATATTGTTCATCATGTTTTCCGGAGTGAAGTGCTTCCAGTGGTAGTTCCTAATGTGACTCTTTGAACCGTGAACCTCTGCATTCAAATAAGGCGTGTTCTGTGTCCTCTGCAATGCTTGGGCACGTTAGTAATATGATGAATCGCTATGCCCAAATCAGTAGAGGTGTGGTTGATAATCTCCGGGTTCGCTTAAAAATTGCGTTCAATCGAAACCTACTTCGCCGTGATGTTGCTCGATCCATCTCCGAATATCCTATATGATTCTGCGAGTCCATTGGCCTTTCTCTGACTCGTTCTATCTCTCCTGCTATCCGGCGATAGTTTTACTTCGCGCGAACTACCGCCGACGGGCAGCACGTTCTCTGGTGAGATACTCTCTATAATAAAGGCGTTGTCCTTCTGTCACTAGAATATCAATCGCATACAGGACGCTTCTTTGGATAGCGTTCGATAGACGCAACATATTCGGAGTGCAGTTAAGCGATATGTAGTTTCAATGTTTCGTCCATTTACTTTCTTTTTCAGTTCGCCCAAACTGGGGCTGCATATAGTAGGATCGAGCTCACCGCCCTTGAAACAAGGAGGCGACGAAGCTTGGTAGCACAACTACATTTTTGAGTAATTTCAATCATATATGATAAAGGACACTTAAAATGATAAATAGTTACAAGTTGTGATCTCTAATGACCAGGAAGGACTGACAACAATCGGTTTCAGAAATCTGTATGTGTTTCGGCCACGAGTGTTTTAGTTAATTGCATGCTTTTCTATTGGTTGTCGTTTAACGGTGAAGGCGCTATGGGAAAATTGTATCCGCTTGCTCAAATTTTGGCATCCACAGTGGTAGACCTCGTTATGGGTAATTATGGTCGATTTGTGAAGGACATCGTTAGAGTGTGAATGAGTCAATAGAAAAATTCTAGCGTTTACTGAGCATTGACAGACTACTCCTTTGAAAGATAGAAAGGACATTTAACAGTGTGTGTGACGTGACAAAATAATGCAATTCTTTTTTTTCGAACGAACGTGAAAAACGATGAGATCTAGAGAATCTGACAATAAATAATAACCGTTGGCGCAACAATCTATTTTGGATCAGGGCCTTGAAGTGTGTTAGTGCATTTCATTCAAGATGGTACAGTACACTGTAGGAGGCAATGGGGTCAGCATTGCGCTCGCCCGAGATTATTATCCTGATTTGACTCAGGTACTCATTCACAGCTGAGTCGACTGGTATCCGACGTCAAATCGCGATACAAATCTCACTGCCACCAGTGAAATTCATCAACGGCGCAACAATCGGTATCCGGTCTAGGCCTGCCTTAATAAGGAACTCCAGACATCCCGGTTTTGCGCCGAGGTTCACCAATTCGATATCCCAAAAAAACTGTCTGGCATCCTGACCTATACCATCGCTCCATCTTAGGCAAGGTCTGTCTCGTCTTCTTTTTCTACCATAGATATTGCCCTTATAGACTTTCCGGGCTGGATCATCCACAACCGAACGGTTATGGTATCGCTCATAGATTTCGTCGTTATGTAAGCTACGGAATCGTCCATCCTCATGTAGGGGGCCAAAAATTCTCCGGAAATCGTCACCATTTAATGCGCGGCGGGCCAGTGCGCACCTCACACTGTTTTATCAGTGACTTGATTCGCAGGACGGCAATCAATGGCCGATGTTGAGGCGTGATGGCCTCATAGGAAATGCCTTTGCAATTGGTGATGGTAGTAAAATGTCGGCGTCTTATAAGAATATAGTCGGTTTGCGTTTTACTATTACCACTATAAAATATAGGAAGATGAGACAATCGTTTGATGAACCATGTATTCATAAGTACAAGGTCACAGGTGTCCGCAAAATCGATTATACGCTCGCTACCCTTATTTGTCGTTCCAGACCCCTTTCCCCCATGGTACTTGTTACCGTTAAGGTCCCCGGCAATGATGATGTACTCATCGACAGGCACGTTGCAGATCCCTTCATCGAGAAGTTGCCAGAAGGCATATTTCTCGGCATCAGGTCGTCCTGTCTGTGGTGCGTACGCGATGAAGAAGTGAATAGTACGCTCAGCTGATATGCTCAGCTTCATCAGCCGATCATCAAATCGTTCGAGTTCTTTGATGGTATCACCGAAACCTTTTGAGATGGCAATGCTAATAACGTATTGAGGGTGGGGGCTACCAAAATAAAGAAGTTTATAGCCATTTTTACCGTGTTCGCGTTCTAAGTCACAGCTTTCGGCACCAAACCATCGGGTTTCGTGCAAAGCGCAAAGATTAATACGCCTTTTTCGAAGGCGGAGTTTCTCATGGCCTTATAATATAGGTATTAGGTATTTATCCTTGGAGTGCCCAACATATAGGCTTATCTAGCGATGTGTAGGCAGATTATGATTCAAATGAAAGCTCACATTTCAAATGTGTGTGTAATAAAAGCATGGCCCGTTTAGATTTGAAATACGGAAAGAGTCATACGTTTTTGCGCTATATTTTGTTTAGAATTTAATCAATTTCTGTTTTCTATCTGCACATTTCCATCTAAACTTGTTTAGTTCCTTTCCCACGAGCAGAATTTTTGTTATAAAAAGCAAAATAAGATTATGATAGTATGCACTATAAGAACGCTACAGCTTTCTTTCAATTATTATTTCTTATCGGCATCAGTCCCCATCTCTAACTCATTTTTACCGCCCCTCAATAATGTGTGGAATATCAATTGAAGAGCACTTATTCTATGCACAATCTTTCAAATGAGTAAGTAATAAAATCCATTGCAAAAATGCTTATCACAACGTTCCAATTTTCATTCTGAATAAAACAAGCGTATTCCCAGCAAGATGATGATCTTACTTGCTTCTCGATCAATTCTCAGTTTGATGTTTTTCTACGAGTTGCGAAAAAATCGCGATTATTTAACATACGCAAAAGGCGAACGAACCCCTAAAAAGTCCCAGTTTGAAAGTCTATTTTTACTACCCTCGGGAATAATCAAGTTTTTCCGTAAATCATTTTCAGCTGGTATTCATTATCAGGAGGTAGCGCATAGTGCAGCAGGGACATCAGCAAACACGGCTTCGCAGACATGGAAGACAACCCCTACAGCTCCGGTTGCAATTCAAATCGAGCCAACGGAAAGGACGCCTCTTATTAAAAAGAAAGTCACATTTGCGGAGCCGCCAAAGGCTTCCAAATGTTCTATTTTCTTGGACTTCAAAATGTTTTTGATTGGACTATTGTTGATTGTTGGATTTTCGATTGCCACCTATCTGCTTATTGTTGATAGTAAGTATGACCACATATTTTTCTTATGTAACTTAAGAATACGCTTATCAAATTTAGTTCGTTTCATTTGGTAATCTTGACCCTACCAGATCTCAATGAATTGTTAAAGACTTGGCTTTTCGATGAATCAATCTTTAGTTTGTGACACTAATTTTAAAATTTTATTCTAGATCAAGTTCCACCAGTTCGATACGCCGTTGACCTTGTTAGTCGCGAAGCATGGAGCGCGACCCCTCATGCCTTCATGGGGACTCAAATGTTGAATCCAGCGAATGTCATGAATGTCTTGATAACTCAGACAGGAGGAGAAGACTGCTATGATATGGAAAGTTGTATCCGTTTGCTAAGATTGATGGAGGTGAGTTGCAAAATCTATTCTATAAAACATTATCTAAAGTGGTCTTTGGTCCAAAAAGGTTTTAAGGTTTTGATTGAAAAAATGGGAAGTATACTCAGCAATTGTTTAGAACATTTGTATTTCAAAGTTTGCTTCACTGGGAGCGAAAATAATTCTTCAAGCAATGAGCAAATGACAATCAATGTGTACAACATTGTTTCTGTTTTGTCTGAGTAGGTCGTTGGGCCGGCAATTGTTGATTAAATATTGAGATGAGACTTCAAGCACATTCTAGGTTTATTACAATCGCCTTCAAAACATTATGGGAATTTTGGATCTTTAGGAAGAATTTTATTGGTTGGTTTACATCAATGCTATCATCTTCAAAGGAGTCCCCATTAGATATATACTTTTGTAGGGTTTCTTTCAGAACGCCTCTGGAGCCTCCTTTTTAACATAACGTTTACTTCTGCGATGTGCTTTTAATCTATGTTTGTGATACGACGGCCTTTTATACCAGATCTGGCGAATATCGAGGTAGAAACATCGGATATCACTATAGTGCTATTTTTGGTTAACAAAATTACAAACAGCAATGAAGTGCATAATTGTGGTTATTTATTGTTTCGTCCCAATGATAATAATCTTTCGTGCGGATTAGGGCCTTGAGGCATATTAGAGTACTTCATTCAAGATCGTAACCGTACACTGCAGGACTATCTTACTCTGTAGGAGGCAATATGGTTAGCATTGTGGCCGGCCGTGATTATTAACCTGACCTTGACTCAGATGCTAGTTGTATGGTATCCGACATCCAGTCACGTTACAAATTGCACCTGCGAGGTTGGAACTGGACCTTCCGTTTCGATACCCTGGCGCACAAAATGTGACGTTTTTTTCTAAAATTAGTGGTAGGTGGTATTTCTTGTGGGCCTTTGGGTTTTATGGTAAGAACTGAAGGCGCCATTAAAATCGAACAACACAATAAGCATAACCTTCATAATAGTCCACCTTATCGAGCTTTTTCTGGTCTCTCTGGTCATTGGGGCAATTGTTCCTTAGTTTCGACATCACATCTATAAACCCATGTTTCAACACTTATTAATGGCCCACTTTAGTTATGTATTATTGCTGACTTGATTAAGTGAGTCTTGAGCGATTTCAGTTTTGCGTCGTGTTTGTTCGAAATTCAATAATTTTGGAATAAATTTTGCTCTCATGCATTGTATTTCCAAAATTCAAAACTGCAACATCATCAGCGACTCCCGATTCGATGATCGTTCAGAATCATTTCTTCCGCTTTTCTACGTTTTCATTGATTGTTGATGTTTTGAGATAACCAGGAAACTAGTCATTTTCAACGCTTTCAGGGCCTCCTTAGACGCGCTTATGCCACTCATAAATTCTTGTTTTACTCATCTACCATCTATGCAAATGAAGATTCTATGCTTTTAACGTACCTGCCGTTTAGACATAATCCCAAGGTCCTCTTCGGACACGGATTGATTTGGAGATCACAACCAGAGTCCCACAAATGATTCACAAATGGAAAATCGTCGACCCTATTTTGACAGTTGACAAATATTCAATATGGCTGAAAAGGTACCGTCACCTTTCAGACATTCGAAATAACGAAAAAAATCATTCGATTTGGACTATCGGTGAAACTACCAAATTTTCACATTTTTTTTAAGATACCTGGTACATAACTATAATATATAATTATTCGTCGGGGATGTAGATATTACGAATTTCTCATGATTCTTTCTTGATGTAATATTTACCCACCCACAATTAGGTGAATTTCGAATGCGTTCTCTGCGCATTGGGCTCTTATCGGTCATGTTTTCGTGGCGATTCTGCGATGCGGTTCATTGTTTTTCCACCCTGGTCTAGAGCTCCATCTCGGAGGGACCTGTCGTGAAGCACCCTGCCTACGAGTAACGTTCTAGCTGCTCTGGAGCATGTGTTGTCGCTTTATTGTGTTGCTATCAATAGCAATCGCAGCTGGGTCGATGAGCCTTTGAGCTTAAAATTGTCATTGGGATTAACCATGTAGTATACAAAATTGTTCGAATTGATGCTCTATTATCCTTAGGTTTCATAGGTTTTTATTAAAGTAACAGTGGAACTGAACAAGCTTAAATGCCTTACGTTTTAGATACGATTAGGTTTCAGGAATGGTTGTAACCTGAACAGTTTTGAAGTATCAAGTTTAATTTTCATTTGGCGGTGTAGGTACTGCTCAGCTGGCGTGACTCGATTGATAAAAATGAAAGTTTACTTTGCACTCTGTCGATCTGTTGAATGGTTTGATTAAATTTTGGAATAAGCAGGTTTATCTATCGAATTCAAACAATTTCTAGCTCATGGAAATTGGTGGCACTTCTACTTCTAGCAGCAGTGTTATTGCTGAGGGCTTTCTGATGGAGTGGTTTTACACGAACTGACGTGTTGGCCTCAACATAATCGCAATCTCGGATGTTTTTGTCTATTTCGCACCTATTTTCCACAAAGAAGTGAGTAGGGGCATGCAGCGTCACTTAATGTCACAACGTGTCACTCCATAAGCACCCAGTAAAGGAGTCATGATGACACTACTCTTGTGATAAGAAATATTCGGTGATGTGATGTGATATACATCACCGAGTAATTAAAGTGTATCATTCGATACATCACACCGTTTTTCCCAGTACAATATAAGGGTGGTTATCGAGTGCTGATATCGACCATTATTTGCGAATCTATTGGTGTTATGATACCCTGTTCTTTTGGCTGAGAGTGGCCTGGAAAAATGATTTTGGGTTTGTTTGTGACGGCCTGTTCGTGAGAATCATGATCCCTATCATCTTATGGGAAACGGTTATGGTATTACTATCAAGGTGATATTTCTCGCATTTTTACTCTTCACAGGAAGTCGATGCTTACGTAGTTGACTATCCAAAAAACAGCAAGGTTGCAGTACTCATGTAATTATTGACGCAATAATTACTTATTGGTGAACAATCGTCATTAGAGGTTGACTAATTTGAAGAGGGTAGCAGAAAGATACCGAAAAAAGATTATTCATGGCAATGAATATTTCCAAGGCTTCTCAATTCACTGGGAACTAGTGGTACTGCGATTTCATGAACTCTCTTGTTGCAAATGAATGGTCAAGGAAGTATTGTGCCGAGCTGGATTCCATTAAATGTAGTGTTCTGTTGCACTATCTGTCGATGCTCTAGTAACAACTCGAGTGGACTAGATTATTATTAGGAAGGTTCGAAGTTAATCAATGTTCTCGAGCCTTGGCATCTACGCAAAGCGGTGGCATTCTTGGGTGACTTTTTGATATTCACGAGAATGGCCCAGGAGTTCCATTCGTCCCTGAGAAAATGAGCAACAGATTTATCTTGCATTCTTTTCTGGCTCGCCTAAGGATTGCGATGTCATCGAATCACGAATCCGGTTTAAGGAGTCTTTTTTCCGAGTGTCTGGTCAATTATTCTGTCGTACTCTGAAGTTGGTTTGATGCAACATGTTAGACAATTTACTCTAGTGGTTTCGCGGAGCATCATCAGTGTGTGAATCTCGTCTGATTTTTCTTCGTCAGCAATCTGCAAGTACAGTTTGTACAAGTCTACTTTCGAAAATTAGCGAGAATAACGCAGGTGATTGAAGATACCCTCCTTGTTAAACTGAGGCATGTTATCGACAGGACATGCTGATTTTGAACTAATTGGATATTACAGAGGGACTGGAATATAAATTTCAATGAAAAAGGGCAATTTTTACCACGGGTTTTCCGCATAATGCGCACTTAGGCCCCGGATATTCTTTTTATGCCCCTAAAGTCAACTGTTGACAGTTGGTTCCCGAAATGCAGTATTTGTATTTCTTCAATAAAAAAAATTTTAACCAATATTGGAAATTTTCTGCAAATTTGCTTTTTTTGTTGATTTTTAAGTGTTCAATCCAACTTTTGTGAATAAGTGCTGAAACGGCGATGTAGTTGTTGTCCTGCTGTCCTGAAAGTTGACTTCTTCATCCGAAGGTGAAAAAACTCCATAGCTTAGACAGTGATCCTCTTGTATCCTGATCCCAAGTCAAATTCAAATTTTACAAAATGTGATAATGTTAAGGTGGCTGAATCAATGCTTGGAGCCGGTAATTTTTTCTGTTGGTTTTAATAGAAGTTGACGATCTCGTCTCCGTAATAACTATCATATTGATACTCCCCAATGTTGACTTGTAAAAGGTTCGTCGTATCCGGCTTTGTTTTGAATTTGTTGTTTGCCAGGGATGGGATGCTTATTTGGATCTGTTTTGTAGTCCATGATCATTCCTGTTTCCACAATGAAGACAGGTAACGTAGATCCTTAATTAGTTGTTCTATGAAGGGTGTTATTTTGGTCGACGTTGGTTGGGATTCAAGTTAGATGAGCCGAATATTGTCCCTATCAGTGTTTGGTCTCTGACTTGTTTTTTGCGTAAGATCCATCGAATCGATTTTCAAAATCCTAAGGGCTATAGCCTTGATCACGATGGTGCCAAATTTTTGGATCATTTTATTGTAAAGGTGGTTTCCGGATCAAGCTGCCTCATGCTCCTTCAATAAATTAATCTCGCAGAATAATATTAGCAATTAAAGTCTTGCAGTCACATGGAGAGATGAAACTGATAAATAATCTGCGATCAATTGTTACTATGATTATTAGCTTGAGTGAAATTAATGTTTCGCTACGAACCTGCTTCCAAGTGGTATTCCAAGGGCAATTTTCATCAGCAATTTTGCACAATATGACTTATTATCCTTAGGCCCAGTTATGTACTGGAAAGAATGCCATCAACCTAGACCATGTATCTGAGGGAAGATGAAGTGATTCTCCATTGACTAGGCTAGGACCTCTAACCAGAATAGCAATACGGATGTCCCTGGTCTCCGTTTTGGACTCCGAAATTCTCTAAGATGTTAATCCTTCTCCTACTGTGTTGACGGGCGTAGTATTATCAGCTCTAAATTAATCCAAACCTTGAAATCTACTTCAATATTTAATATTTTGAACGCATGATAACTAACAAAGTATTTCTTTTCTACAGGCATCACAACACAGCAGAAACGAGGAAATCCCGTATAATTTCATGATCGGCGGTGATGGTGAAATTTACGAAGGAAAGGGTTGGTCACATTTAAGCGGATTCCCATCTATGCCACAGGAGACTTCTTTAGTTATAAGTTTTATAGGTAAATATTTTCATTCATTGAAGTCCTGGGTTTCGTCTAACTTTATTATTCACTTTACAGGAAATTTTACAAAATATGAACCACCGCAAGACCAACTGGATGCTGGCAAGGCCCTTCTCGAGGAAGCATTAAAGCATGGAAAACTTGTTCCAAACTACGTATTATACGGCATGCAGAATTTAACAATTTCCCATGAGGAAGGGTCAGCTCTCTATGCAGATTTATCAGGATGGCCCCATTTTGATACAATCTTGAAAGTTCTCTAAGTTCGGTTAATTTAATTTTATTCTGTTTACTTCACATTTTGTTATATCAGAGTTGGAAGGAGAGCTAAATAAACTTACCTATAAACACCGTAATCAGTTTTGTTGGTTTTGCAGTAAAGATTGTCAGAAAAAATGATGAAAATGAATAAAAAAAATTATATTTACATTTTATGGATATTTTTTATTATTAAAATTATTTTCTACACACTTAATGAATAACTAATCTGACCACTTGAATGCTGAATTCTACATTAAATATAAAGGATAGAAAAAATATGAGGAATTCCCAATCAATCGAACTCCAACTTCCGAAAGCTGCCTGCTATTGACTCCAGTTGTGCTGCATAAACATTCGTCCCTTTATCGTTATTGCCATTGTTATTCCTATCACGGCTTGAAATTATACCGCGATCACTGAATAGTTTCATATCATCGAGTGCCAGGAGAAGATCCCTTTTCGCAGCCAATTCTCTTTTCCAGGATTCGATCATATCTTTCAATGGGATTTTTCCACCCATTTCAGCCGGCAAACAAGCAGGATCGACTTGTTTGTGTAACTCCTTCAAATTGCTGTATATGAAAAATCGATCCTTTATTTTGGAACTAACTCTGGTTTTGACGAAATCAAGGATCCATTTTACAGAGGATGGTAGATTCACCAGATGGATTCCCTTATGTCTTACTGGAACTGACTGTTCACCCCATTTTATAATTCTTGCGAATTCTGTTGGGTTCCAGATGGTTATGTGGGCAGCGGTCAATCCTGAAAAATCGCCGACATGTGTAAATCCAAGAATCTGATTTTCAGGATCTTCAAGAAGAGTCTCGTATGTTATGAAATGGGCTCGGGCCATGTCATGGCTTGTGTACACCTTCGGATTGAGCTTTGATGAAAAAGCGATTATAACCCGCCGACCGTGTTTATCCCGGATAGGAGAAGGTACCAAGTATCCATTGCTGATGAGAGAGTTCACTTTGGGATCCAAATAGTCCAGATTGGCAGCCATGTGCGGGAATGTTTTCCTTAAATTCAAATATTTGAGGATCGTTTGTTGTGCCATGGGTATGCTGAATTTTTTGACCCGCAAGAATCTGAGGAGAAAGCGGTCATCCAGACGAACATTGCCCACATCATCGTTCTTACGAAGCCAGCTTTTAAGATTATGTAGACATTGTTCTCGGGCCATTTTGTCCTCCCGCAATTCTTTTCGAGCTACTTTTTGAGCGATTTCTGATACGGTAAGATCTTCTTCGTCATCTGGAATTTTCTTGAGTATCTCGTCGTTGTTCCAATGGTAGTTGCAGAGCACCTTAGTTGACGTCATCTTGGAATCTAGAAAGATATAAGTGAATGGACATTCAGTAAAAGTGATATTGCAGTAAATATGCAAATATTTAATAGTAATTGATTCAGCTTCAACCTAGATGGAATATATTTGTGAAAGTTTAGAGCTTCTTCGAATTTGCTATTTTATTAATAATGATAATCGTTGGCGCAAAAATCAAATTGTATCAGGTTCTTGAAGTGTACATTTTCTCCGGATTTTCCGCATAGGAGATATCAAATGGAAGGTTTTTCGATTGATACTTTCCGAAGTGGATTAGATTGAATGACATTAGTTGCTATGTGGGAGGGTGCTAGTTAAAAAAATATCAAGGAACCACTGGAGGCGCTTAATTTTTTCATTTTCATTTTATTTATTTCTAATTAGTGTCTTACATCTGATACATTTTGCTTAAAAGTAGCTTAGAATTAGCTTAGCTAGCTTAGAATTATTACAATGGGTGGCTATACATTGTTTGGCCTACCCGACCTTCTCTGTAATTAACTTTATTGTGTAAAAACAAACTGTAATTTACAACGTTCCTTGGCTTTGTATTTAATTAAAACATTACTTAACCTATTTTCAAAACTGCGTCCGCACTAATGACGCGAGAAGGTTTTGTTTTACTTACTTACATCTACCTTATTACTACTTACATTTACTTACATAAATACTTAATTCTACTATATACAATAGCACTTAATATTCATATAGTGCTTAGCCTCTTTGCACTCCTACCAGGCAAGGTGTATCGAAGAGGGACAGGATTATTGATTTTAGGTCAGGGTTCAGTATCTGGCACGGCCTAAGGAAAGTCGCTAGTGGGATTGTTTTGCCCTGCTCATGCAGTCTTCTAATTTTTGGGTTTGGATGGTTTTCAAGTTTATTGAAAAACCGCTCCGTAATGTTGAGAATATATTCTCTAATGGGGTCTATATTTGCTCGCCGGTATACTATGGCGTTCCTGCCGCACTTCTTAGTCTTCCAATTGTAAGACAATCCAGTGCAATGTCTTAATACACGGCGTTCGAAAGACATGCATTTATCCATGGCTTTCGAAGAGCAAGTGATCCACGAGGGGGCTCCGTAGCATATGATGGGCCTGATGAGAGTCTTATATAGGATCAGCTTAGTTTTGGTGCTTAGACCCACTTTTTTGCGAAGAAGAAAGTAGATCTTGCGCAATGCACCATTTGCTTTTCCAATGGCGAGTTTAACATGGTCGTTAAATCTTAGGAATTCGTTGAAATTGATTCCTAGATATTTGATCGATTTCGACCCTCTTACTATTGTATTCCCGATTTCCAGTTTCAGGCGTTTAGCCTTCCTGTGGATAGATCTAGATCCCGAGTATGTAGATTTCCTCCTGAAGATACAGACTTGTGTCTTGGTTGAGTTAATTTTAATACCCCAGCTCTGGTAGTAGTAGCAGAGGTCAACCAAGTAATCCTCTATATCGCTAACTGCCTTGTCTGGGCGAAAATTAGAGGAGTAGACGAGTGTGTCGTCGGCATACTGAATAAGCTCTGTACCGACCTCAGGGGAGGGAACATCAGCAGTGAAAATATTGTATAAAGTAGGACCAGAAATGGATCCCTGCGGCACCCCAGAAGTGACCGGCAAGAGATCGGAAATCTCATTTCCGACACTGACGTAAAAATGTCTATCCTCGAAGAAACTGATGGCAAGTCTGATAGTCGGGATTGGGAATTCGTATTTGATCAGTTTATAGATTAGCCCGTTTATCCAGACGGAATCAAAGGCCTTTTCTAAATCCAGAGCGCAAGCTACCGTGGGTTTGTTATTGACGTTAAGTCTGCAGGCCACAGTATCGTGGAGGTAGCTCAGGGCGTGCTGTGTTCCGTGTTTAGCACGGAAACCGAACTGATGGTCTGGAATAATGTTGTTAAGATTGCAGTGTTGGACCAGCCCTACGGTCCATGCTCTCTCAAAAAGCTTCCCCAGGTTAGATAGAAGTGAAACGGGTCTGAAATTACCAGGTTCACAAGAGACACCTCCTTTGCGAATGGCTATAATTTTGGCTATTTTCCAGGTGGATGGGAAGTAGCCATTATTAATGCAGTTATTAAAAACCGCAAGCAGGAACTTAATGGAGGCTACTGGAAGATTTTTTAAGACAAAATTCGTAATTCCATCTGGGCCTGCTGACTTTTTACCGTTAAGGTTATGGGTAATAGCAGTGAGTTGTGATAAACTCAGAAATTTGCTCGAATCAGTAGGCTTGTTGGAAGGGTTCTGGGCAGAAAAAGACGTGATTCTGTAGCAGTTCCTAGAAGTGAAATCTCTGACTGTTGAATCAACAGTCTTAGTGAGAGCCGTTCTGTTGCTCGGAGGTGTTGCGTTGAGCTGTCGCTCGAAGAATTCCCCAACTGTTTTTGCTTTCTCAGCATCACTGCAGACTCGCACTTTGTTTTGGGTTAGAACAAAGTTGCGGGCTTTGTATTTCCCGGTTAGCCTGTTGATATTTTGGAACATATTAGCTCCAGGCTTAATGTCTGCAAGTTTGCGGGTCAATTCCTTGCTACGGAAGGTCGCCACCATACCACGGATTAGCGTATTGAGACAGTTAATCCGGGAGAGTAATGCTTTATATTCCGCATTTATTTTATTCCCGTACTCGTGAAATTTGCGCTTAAGATTACGCCTCCAAATCTGCCTAACTTTCAAGTGAAGCATTATCTCATGTGGAAGAGAATTGAATTCAAACTCATCGACTTTTATCAGCTTAGAGTTTCTGCGTGTAGCAGTGTCAATAACGTCAGACGCCAAGTTAATAGCCTCGTCGATTTCTTTGTCCGACAGATTGCGATTATTTGAGAGCTTTTTCAAGTTGAGTTTTGGTGCTAACTCAGCCCTGAATTTATCCCAGTCAGTGTGGGCGAAAGACCTAATTGTGGTCATTACTCTCTTTTGCAGAGAAAAAGGTGAGGACAGTTTGAGATTGACCGCGAAATGGTCGGACATGCCTGGTAAGGTATCACATGATATTACCTGAAAGCTTTGCTTCATTTCCATAGACAGAAGGAAGTAGTCTAATATAGATTGACTACTGGGCCTTGACGGAGAATTCGGCAAGATCATCACGAGATTGGTAGGCGAGAAAGGGTCGTGGATCCATTTGAGCAGGGTTTTCCCATTACAGTTAATGGCCGTGTCGCCCCAGTGAGTGTGCCTGGAGTTGAAGTCGCCTCCAAAGACAAGGTAATTAGATTTCAACTGGAGATCGCTCAAGACTTTTAAGTCATGGCCCAGTTCCTCATTTCTAGATTGGCACCTAATATAAACGGAGACAATGAGAATCCGTTTATTGCCAGCCGTTTTAATGAAAGCCGCCGCGGCGGAACAGGTTAGCAGGTTGTCTATGGCGACTTCCTCGAATTCATAATCTTTTTTGATTAATAGGGCAGAGCCGGTGTTGTTATCGTCCCGGATGGTATTATATCCGGTGAAGTTCACGTTATGCCTGCTTTTAAGATGGGTCTCCGAAACGCAATAAATGTCTGCTTTCAGAGAGTCGATCAACACCTGGGCAGTGGCACGTTTGGCGTGAGATACAAGGGACGCGGAGTTAAAAGTAACGATACTTAACTCCATAAATTAAGAATAAGTTTAATGGCAGCGAATTGCCGTTGTTCATTCGTGCTGGCTGAGGTGAGGGCTCCAACCAATTCACGGAATCCAGCCGGCTGGTTTGGGAGAGACTTTGTTGGAGGTGGAGGTGCAGGAGCCACGCGGGGCAGTGATTGTTTCATGGCTTCAGCGTAAGATATGCCTGGTTTGGCCAAACTTTGCGACAGATGTGCTACTGCCTGTTTGGTCTGCTGTGCTTCTTTAAATTTGCGGACTTTGGCAGCTTCTTTTCGGGCCAGCATATCTTTATATGCTGGGCAACCGCGGAAGCTGGCGGGATGTCCGACTTTGCCGCAGTTGCAGCATTGCGGCACCTCCGTTGAGGGGCGTGGGCAGTCGCCACGCGGATGTTTTGTGGTGCATTTAACGCACCGATGTACAATTGTACAATTTTGAGCAACGTGCCCAAAATTTTGACAATTGAAACATTGAATTTGTCCCAACGGTCTTATTTTTTCTAAGGAAACCTTCTGGTGTAGAATGTATTTCACCTTGAAGGCGTCGTTGAGCTCTTGAGAGGGCTCGAAGGTCACTATAAAAAGTCCCGATTGAGACTTCATTGGAAGAGAAGGATTCTCCTTATGTAGAGCTTTGTCCTGATTTGTCAGGAAGTTGGCTACAGACCGGATTTTGAGCTGCGGATGCTCAGCTTTGAGCTCCGCCAGAATTTCTACAGCATCGGTTTCCCGATGTAATCCTCGAATAATGAGGGACTGCGTCCTCAGGGATTGAGGGGTGCTAGTTGTGGCGTTTAAGCCTTGCTCTTTGATGAGAGCGAAGATTTTGCCGTGATCCTCGATGGATTCGGCGAAAATGAGGGTCTTATCCGCCCTCGTGTTCTTGAACGTTGCCTTTATCCCTTTTGCCTTAAGGGACTTTAGCAGAACAGGAACATTTAATGAATATCCGGTAATCACCGGTATCTTCTGCTTCTTTGGTTTCTGAGCGGGGGTTGGGATAATATTTGCCTGGGGAGTGCTTTCACTAATCTTAACACTTTTGGCACTAACCTTACTCCTTTTTGACTTACGTCTTGTGACGAAGTTGAATGGGTCTTCGTCCTCCGATGTTGCAACGGTGATGTTGTTCGTTACGGTTTTGTTGGCTCCAACGTTGTTCGCTTCAATGTTGCCGGCTACGATGTTGCTGGCTTGTAAGTTGGTCGGCTCTCCCGAGACATCTCCGGCGGAAGCAGACGCACATCCCACGATGTCGTCCACTTCAATGGGCTGTCCGGCTTGCAGGTTTTCCTTCTCCTGCCGTTTTTCCCGTTCTGCTCTGAGCTCTGCCCGGAGCTCCGCGATCTCCTCCTTCAGCATTTTGATTATCTCGAGCAGATTTGCTCGATTCTCGTCTCCGGGGCTCGGGCCCCCCTCTTCGTCAGAGGGGCCCCCTGTCTTCGCCCTCTTGGCGGACATTTTGTCCCCAAGCCCGTCCTGCGTGGATGTCAGGAATTCGGTTCACTAAAAGAAAACAGAAAAAAAACAATCGCATGTAAATTATACTTTAATATACGGTGTCTCAATAATATTGAGATCCACTGTATATTGTTAACAGAACGATACTTCCTTTGTTTAATTGCTCTACAGAGCACTCCACTTAACACTTCCGTCACTTTTGTCACTTTTTAATTTTCGTTCCTAGAACACTTGAATTGCTCCGCAACACGTCCGTTCACTACGAGATCTCGAAGCGAACTGGGCGCTTAATTTAATCTAGGAATTGTTCGCAAAAGCCTCGTATACAGTGTGTGTATGTTTGTGTGTATGGGATAGAAAGAAGTGACATTCTTTAGTGGAGGTGATGTACGTTGCAGATGGAGTACCACAGTACTAAAAATCTGACGTTTAATGCGTCCATAGGCGGGACATTCACATATGAAATCCTCAGTGGATTCCACTTCCGTATTACGAAATGACCATACATCATCTTGTAGAATTCCTACTTTGAACATATGTCTGGCTACTGAATTATAAAGAGCCAGAATGCCCACATACCTTATCCATATCTTCTGGCTTTTCGAAAGAATAAACTTTGCAGTATATTTCTTTGATTTTGGCAGGAGAAATTTAGTGTTACTGTTACTGACACTCCCAATTGCTGGTTCTTGCTCCGGGAAGGGGGAAATTGAATCCTGTCTCTTCTTCAATCGCTCGTCAAACACCCAGACTTTGCTTCTAGGCGGATCGTTCCTATTTTCCCCAGGGAAGAAGCCCACTTCTAGTTTTTATTCGAAAGGTAGATCCCTGTTCCAGATGTTTTTTAGCTTCAGTATACCTTGCCATGAGTTTTTCTGGTCTGTCCAAGTTTTCTCTGCGCTTGAGGCTAATCTCATACTTTTAACCAAAAAAATGTAGGGGGATTCGAGAATTAGAATTAGAAGAACTGAATTTAGTTCTTCCAATGCTTTGTGCCCTTCAGTTCTTCATAGACCTAAACTAATTAGCAGTTGATTTCATTACGGTGTTCTGAATATATGTTTATGATCCACATTACAACCATGAACATCCCCACTGCCTAGTCGCTCTTTAGAGATGTGTGATCTTGAAAACCGATGGAGAGCACTCTTGAAACTTTCAAGGCCGGTGAGCATGTAGGTTTTCACTCAACAGGTATAACCTTAGCGCTTTCTCACGAATATGATGGTCAATCAATCTCTTGGAACATTTCAGCCAGTATGATGTTAAATTAGTAGGTTTGAGTAGTCCTCCTTAGCAAGCATGTACGTAGCCCAGAGTAAAACATGCTAGAAAGATATTTCTTTGAAATCGCTCTAGGTGCTTTATACACTCCTTTATCATCACTGGATAAATGTCATTCATACCAGATGGTTTCGTTTATGTGCTCTTTTTTCCGCTTTCGTATTAGCATTCCTATGAGAGGGACCAATTTCATTGAAATCTTCAGCTAATTTGATCAAAACATAACAGACTGGTCCTATTTACCGTGGAAAAATATTGAAATGGTCTCTAGTGCAGAGTTTTTCAAAGAGTTGCCTACCACATCTGTGTGCTGTCCTAAGAATCTATTGCATCCAGTATGGTTTTCACCGGAGTTAGTCTTTTGTAGTGTTTTTTTCTGTCGTTGTCACTAATCGCTCAAAGGCTAATTGCATACATAACACTAGCTTCCCATTCTTTCAGTTCTTCTGGTAGATGCGGATGAATTGGTTGTGACAGGTAAAATTTAGCCTGTAGTCTCCTTCGTCTCCTTACTGGTCGATGCTTCCTTCGGCCAGACCTCCCTCTTCCATTTTCTGGGCGATTTGGACGATAGTCACGCGGCGGCTGGGTTTCCAGTATCTCTTAGCATGAAAGTTACCGCAGTCTCCATAAAGAAAGGAATCAGAAAAAGAAGAAGGGGACCACAACTTGGCGAAACAAAAAAGTGGCAAAGCATACGAGAACAGCAAGAATACTTCTAAACCAAGTTGGAAAGAAAATATCAGTCGACGAAGGGATTTGTTATCACAAGAGGAACATAAGATCGACTAAATGACTGACTTAAGATACCTTCCCTTAAGTGGGTATTACAGTCGCGCCATACATTCAAACGCGCAGCGCTAGAAGAAGCATTTATTTCCTAGTAATAAGGAGACTGGAAGTACTAGTTCTACCTATTAAGGATAGACGTTTCCCATGCTAAGCATATGTTTGTAGTCCAAAAGCCTGGCGGATATTTCACAACCTGGAATACCTTTCTGCTTGCATTAACACGAGAAGTTCTGTGTAAAAGAGCTGGGCCTATTTTTATTAAAATCGATTCACTGTCTGTCTGTCACACGCACTTTTCCCCAAAACGGCTAAACCGATCCGAACGAAATTTGGTGGACATATAGGAACTTTGAAATCCCATGCATACAGTGACATAAATTTACGTGCAGTTTGAAGTCATGTGGGGTATCAAATGAAGGTCTTAATTAGTATTTTCCATTCCTTTTTCTAATATTACTTTTGACGTGAATGTACACACTGAAAGTGAGACGGGACTCATTTTCGTAAACTGCCCAAGACAATTCACGTGCTTACAGTTCATTGCCTTTGACCTCCATTCATTAATCCGCTCTTGGTCCGTCTTCACCCCACGCAGAGGATTGAAAGATCGATCCTTTAAGTTAAGTGGAGCCAGCCCACAATCTGCCTTACAGACAGCCGCATGCTCTTTGCGGTAAAAATAAGCGTGCAGCGAGTCGACTTGGCGATGATGTTGTGCCGCCACGTCAACTACACCCCTACCTCCGATGTCACGAGGCAGGTTCATCCGCTTCACGGCAGAGTTTGGATGATGCATTCGGAATTTGGACACAGTTGTCCGTATTCGCCGCTGGACGTTTTCCAGATCGGTCTACGTCCACGGCAATATTCCGATTGCATAAGCCAGTGAAGGGATAGCGAATACATTCTTTCGCTTCTGTTACCGAAAACTGCACTGTCTGGACGCTCTGTTGGGATTCGTTGAGAGATCTGAAAAACTCCACTGGTTCTTCGCGTATGTTGCATTCTGGACACGTCTGGAGTGATTTTCGCCATACCGTCGTAACCGACTGCAGAAAGTTTCTGCTTTGGTGTGTTCAGAATTTCAACTACGGGTGTCTCACTGGGAATGGCATAGTTTGTGTAAGCCCTCTGCACTTTATCACTCGTTTGCTGGCATTGCCAATGCTGATTTGTATCAGCCTAGCAATGTCCTGCTATAGTGAGTCCCGCCGACGTTCCAGACGAATTTTTCATGGTGGATCTCTTGGGTCACTAAAACCAAAAACACGAAAGCGAATCTTCTGACCGTGCAATCTGATAGCTGTAACTGCACCACAATACACAAGTGATTGTGGCTGCAGCAGCGACGCATCAGCACACAGTCGAGATGCAATCCCATCATTGATTTGAGTTGCTGGAGATGCATAGAGCCTGGGAATACCTCGTCTATGCAAAGGATCCATTTCCGTTCATTTCTTCAGTCTACTTCATCCGCTGCCTACGCGAACCTGCTGAAGTGCAGCTGCAGCAGGCGGAGCTATGCTCCTGGTCGTCGTGGCGCCTAGACGTCGAACCACCCCACGACTAGCGGTTTCGACGCCGTGCTGTCCATTACGGGAGCCCGGCGCAGTCACCAAGTCGGACGACTCCCGCTGGTTATCCGTACCGTTTCTCCTTCTTCTCATTAGATGGATTTGCATGTTATACTTAACTGCCAGGAGTGGTGATAGCTTCCTCAATGAGTAACCTGCAAGACTTCAAAGTTCCTGCACTTTCTTCACCTACCTACGATATTCACGAAGCGGCTTTGATATACCCGCCATACTTCGAATTTTACTTTACAGATCGTGGTCTGGTAATAAGTGTTGTCGTAGAGTAAAGCAGACTGTGGCACAGGTCGAACGCTTTCTCTAGATCCAGAAATGCAATGTAAAGAGGGCGATGCCTCTCACGGTGTTTCTCCATGAGTAATCGCGCAGCGTGTATTGCGTCAGTAGTTCCGCAGTTCTTGACAAATCCAATGCCAGTGATCCATCAGAGCAGCTCTGCCGATACGATGGATAAGGCAGCGTCTTTTTCTTTACGGTTCATATCTGATGCTTTCATTTAAACGAAATTTATAAATGTATCCGATAAAGTAAGGTAGTTAGTGAAAAGAAAAGTTTATTATCGAGGGCGTCTCGGGGTTGCGGGTTGATTAAAACTGACAGTTTTATAGAATCTTATTCTATACGTCAAAACCTACAATTTGACGTAAGGCTCGTTCGCGCCTTCGATGACGTGGGATTATATTCAAAATCATAACCGTTACATTCATAAATTTTGGCCAAAATTAACATGAATGAATGGTGGCTCTCTTTAGATCACGTATTTTATCCATACATTCGGTTCTCGGACTATGAGGCATAGCGTGGTGATTCAATAGGGCAAACATTTTCAACTTAGCGTAAACAGATAAACGAAAATAAAGGTGGAGAATCAATCTGTATATTCTGTAGAACCCTAGAACTGTCTAAAAAGTTTATCCGAGAATACTGATATTGCTGATGTAATATGGGCTAATGCTTTGAACTTAGAGTAAAGTTTAAGGTTCTGTTTGTTCGTCCAACACCGTTTCTCATTCCTGATCAAAAATTCATATTTACATTTACAATTTTACGCGTGACGTAACAAAAAATTAAACTTTGGATTGACATACGCCTTGAAACAAGTATCAATTGTTGGTACTTGACAATTTTCTCGCCATAACAGAGTAAACACAAACGCGAAAAAACAATTTTTAAAGAATGGTGTTTACCGACAATGTTCTGTGCCAAATATCATATTATCAGGTGATTGTTTAAATTTTCCAAAATCAACATCCAGCCATTGTTATGATTAGCTTACTTGGCAGGTATTTTGTAATTTCCCGCAAAAATGATTTGCATAATTTACCCATTACATTTAATCAGCGCACCTGATAAGCGGAAAAGATTTTGTTTCCGAAAGACAGTCAGGCTCGGCAATAACTTTAAATATTTGTTTTGAACTTATCTTGGAAAACTCATGACCAAATATGATATCATGCTAGCCAGGTCCAAAAGCTGACACCATTTTTGGGCAGTGTTTGCCCAATTTCATGCCTTGGGTTCGGCTGGCTGAAAACTTTTGCTAAAGTATCAAAACATTTATCTGTTTTCTTTGCTTGAAGGTTGCGAATTGTAATTATCGGATTTTGGTTTCCTGAGGCCTTTCCGAAGATTGTCGATATTACAATATTCGGAAATTGTTATTTGAATTTGACTTTTGTAAATTTGTTTTTTTTTGATTTTTGTAAATCCTCACCATAGTTCACATGGAACTCAATTTCATCGATTTTCTTCGGAATTTTTTTGCTAGATGAGCGAGTAGTCAACCGAAGGTTAACCAAGCTGGATCAATAATTGTAAACTAAACATTGAAAATGCTACTGTTATCGTTTATCAATCGTTGAAGGGAATTGGTGGTGGATAGAGTTGCTTTTTAATTCAACAAAGACGGGTAAACGGAAACTTCCTTAGTAGTCGCTGCAGAAACTAAGTTTCGGGAACTAGTTTTTCTTATCTCTAATAATTTTCCATGATAATCTACGAGCGGAGTAGTTCATATTATAAGTTCCATTAATAACACAAGAGGCATTTTTTTCTTTTTACTATTTCTATATTAATTTTTTTTAATTCATGTTAGAAAATGAATAAAAAGAGGAGATTGTTTTTTAATTAGGGACAACTTTAATATATTATATTTTAAATGCATATATAGATATTTCGGGAGCCAGTTCCTCCCTTTCTCACTGCTTACAATTTGTAATAAGAAGTGATGATGGGAATTTTTTTGGAAGAAGGAATTATCTTTTATTCCTTTTAATAAGGCCTGTAAAAGCCTCGAATTAATGAGCCACAAGGACGCATTCAAAATATCACTTGCAAGTAATTTCATTTAGTATGTGATTAGATGATACGGTGAGGTTTTTTTTAAATTGATTCTGCAGGTTTCGGATGAAAGACTTCCTAGTGTCCCTGTAAATGTAAGGTGGATATGGTCGTAAGGAACCTTTCAACGCCGTTTCTAGTTCAGACTTGGTCGTCCTATGTTAAAGGAACATTGCAATTGACAGGATTGAAATTGTAGAATTTGGTAAGTAGCATCAGAGTATGTTTTTTTGCGTTTTTGTCCTTGGAAACAGGTGATCCCCATCCATAAGCTATTCGAATCTTATATACGCTTTGCATCATAGTTTTATGTTTAATGCGGGTGTTCTACCAATACGCGGATTGCAGGGCTGTGCAGTCAGAATTCAAACTTTTGGGAGAGCATCCTAGCTATAAAAATCATTTCCCTAGAGTCTTGAATTTATCACATAACCACGAAATTATCTATTTAATAGACGCAACTCGCTCCATTTCATTATTTGAAATGACTTATTTTAAAGAGTTCTTGCAATATACAACGATTTTACAACGTTTTCCATCTTTTCTCCTTAGCTTTACTTAACAAGTCGGGAAACCGGAAGCTCAGCGCTTCAAGTATCAAAGGTTTTGTGTATTTCTTATATAAAAATATTTGTGTGGAGGTTTGTCCCAATAGGATCTAGTAATAGTAAGGTAATATATTCTTATATTATATGAGATACCCACTTTCGCGTGCACAGAAGCGTCAAATTTGACTTATTATAACTTTGTTAGTAAGAGTGCGATTTCCACCAATGCTATATGTCAATGCCTACATTGCTGTAAAATTTCGTGATGATACGATGAACTTAAGGGGGGTTTTGCAGGTAATTACTAAAAATTATAATAACATACTATTATTAATTCGTTATGCAGGGTATTTTAGAAAACTAGGCACCATATAGTGGCAAACTCTTGGTGTTTTTTGGGTTGGGTAGTTTTTGAGAGTGGGTCCGCGAAAGAAATGATCACTTTACATTAAATGGGATGTAAATCGCTACAACCGTCGCTGGGAAAAAATCGTGTGACGAACAGACGGGCAGATAGGCAGACAGACAGACAAACAGGCAGTAAACCGATTTTAATAAAGCTTTGTTTTATACAAAAATTTTTTTTACATAAAAATGACAAACTAAAAGGCTCGCCAAACAGCAAGCGGACTGTCCGCGTGAACTGTCCATGCCGCAGTTCGTCGCGGACAGGTGGTATCAAACAGCACGTGGACTGCTTACAGCAGGACTAGTTTTATTCAAAACGTGATTGAATGTACCACAGCTGTGAATTTCGTTTACAAGATGATGATCCATGAAAAAGAAAGCTACTACTTTTTTTCGTTATCCATTTTTCCTGTCCGTCGCGAACTTTGTAATTTTTCACACTGTGTCTGCAGTCCGCTGCAGACAAGACTGTTCCGCCGCGGTAACCCGCTTGCTGTTTGACTAGGATGATGTAATATTTCAGAATACAGAGTTCGGAAAGTAGTAATCGAGACTTTTCATTTAGTATCCCCCATGACTATATTTGGTAAAAAAAATTGCACCTCCCTTGTGCATATATGGAGACCCGTCTTCAGTTCGACCTAGAATGATGTAATTCATTGTATGCGTGGGCGTTCACAGTTCCCACCTTTTTACCAAATTTTGTGTCAATCGCTACAACGGTTTCCGAGAAAAATGCGTGTGACAGACAGACAGACAGTAAACTGACTTTAACAAGGTTTTGTTTTACACAATACCTTAAAAATGTTATTCTTTGTCCATAGTTGGTATAGTAGGCAAGGATCCGGTCTGTTAATAGTTTTCCTTTTAGTGAACTTCTACAGTTGTTTTTAATTTGTATTTGTAAGATTTGAGTCTAAATGATCAGCATATCCTGCGTAGCGGTTATAAAGTAACTTGTTATTCGGTTTATTGTAATATAGCATCTTCACAGGCTTGGTTTGGGAGAACTGTATTTGCCAGTTTCAGAGGGGGGGATTTCAACTTTTGAATATTTTCAGTGAAATCTTATCACACAAAAGTAATGAAATTAAATCCAATAGTCTCAAGTTAACTCTCCCAGTTTTCATCCAACTGGTCTAAAATTTAAGCAGTGTGAACTAAAGAAGCATATGAGATGCAATCCTGATGTAACCACACCATCAATGTGAATCTATTTCCTTGGTGTTTGTTTGATAGTCCTTTTCTTTAGCAACATCAAAAGTTCTTTATTTGCTTACACTTGAGTTGTCTGGTAGACTTATGCGACACCTATTGCTTATATGAGTACTGCGAACTCACTACTTACATGCTCCTCCTGCTATTCCACCTACTCTGACAATTGGTTAAAGCTACGAGATTCTAAAAAGATCTTTTCGATTATAGAGAACGGAGGCTAAGTGGTACCCCTAGCAATAGGGGTAACGTCTAAAGCATGTTTAAAGTCGAAACCTCATGATTTACATCTGCCTCGTCTTCTTTTTCTACCATAAATATTGCCCTTATAGACTTTCGGGGTTGGATCATCCTCATCCATACGGATTAAGCGACCCGCTCACCATAACCTATTGAGCCGGATTTTATCCACAACCTGACGGTCATGGTGTCGCCCATCCTCATGTAGTGGGCCAAAAATTCTTTGAAGGATTCTTCTCTCGAACGGGGTCAAGAGTTCGCAATTTTTCTTGCTAAGAACCCTGTCATAACCCTGTACAGTAAGAGCTTTGACCCTTTGGTGAGACGTTTCGAGCGGAACAGTTTTTGTTTTGTTGGCTGCCAACAAATGTGCACGGATTTCATTATCGTAGCTGTTATCGGTTGTGATTTTCGACCCTAGATAGGAGAAATTATCAACTGTCCCAAAGTTGTAGTTTCCAATCTTTATTCTTCCCGTTTAACCAGTGCGGTTCGATGTTGTTAATTGGTTGGTTTTTGGTGCTAATGTTGCCACCATATATTTGGTCTTGCCTTGATTGATGTGCAGCCCAAGATCTCGCGCCGCCTGCTCGATCTGGATGAAGGCAGTTTGTACGTCTCGGGTGATTCTTCCCATGATGTCGATATTGTCAGTATGGGCCAGTAATTGGGTGGACTTAAAGAGGATCGTGCCTCTTGCATTTACCTTAGCATGACGGATCACTTTCTCGAGAGCCAGGTTAAAGAGGACGCATGATAGGATATCCCCTTGTCGGAGACCGTTGCTGATGTCAAATGGCCTTGAGAGTGATCCTGGTGCTTTTATCTGGCCTTGCACATTGGTCAGGGTCAGCCTAGTCAGTCTTATCAATTTCGTCGCGATACCGAATTCTCTCATGGCCGTTACCTTTGCTATGCTATCATAGGCGACTTTAAAGTCGATGAAGAGATGATGCAACTGATGTCTATATTTCAACTGTTTTTACATCGCTTGTCGCACAGAGAAAATCTGATCTGTTGCTGATTTGCCTGGAGTGAAGCTTCTTTGGTATGGGCCAATGATGTTCTGGGCGTATGGGGCTATCCGGCCTAGCAAGATAGCGGAGAATATCTTATAAATGGTACTCAGCAACGTGATACCTCTATAATTGCAACACTGTGTGATATCTCCCTTTATGTATGAGACAGATAATGCCTCTTTGCCAGACTTCCAACTCGCCGATGTTCTGGTTGTTCAGTAGTTCATCAAAACACTCAACCCATCGCTCCAATATGCCCATTCTGTCGGAAATCAGATTTCCCTCTTTGTCTCGCCAGGATGGGCATCGAGGTATATAAGGCTTCATTCTGTTGACTTGTTGGTAAAACTTGTGCACCTGGGGCGGTTGCTCCCTGTACTTTTCGAGTTCACAGACCTGTTGATTCTCCCAAGCTTCCTTTTTCTGTCTGTGAAGTCGCTTCTCCGCTCGCCAGAGTTCGTGATAAGTCACGTTCGTTGAGAGTGCAACATTATTCGGTATTCAGCATTCTTCCGTTCCGTTGCTAGCTTACATTCATCGTCGAATCAGCCGTTCCTACTCTAGGGCCAAGTATGTTTGTGGCCGTATTTATGATAACGTTCTTCAGGTGATTGTGAAGATCATTTGTTGATGCTTTATTTCCAGGATCTTTGTTGACTGCGGTTACTGCGGCATCCATTTCCCTCTTATATGTGTTGTGGAGGGCTGTGTTGTGGATGGCTTCAGTGTTAACTCTCACCTGATTGTCAGAGGGGATTCTGCGTGGTATTTTTATTCAAGCTCGGAGCACTATGCCAACGCGATAGTGATCCGAGTCTATATTGGCCCCCCTATATGTTCTGACATTCATCAAAGCTGAGAGATGGCGGCGTTTGATTAACACATGGTCAATTTGGTTGAAAGTGGTCCTGTCTGGAGAGGCTCACGTATGTTTGTGAACCGCTTTTCGCGCAAACCAGGTACTTCCAACAACCAATTCGTGTGACACTGCTAATTGAATGAACCGCAGTCCGTTATTATTTGTGTTTTGGTATAAGCTATGAGACATGAGCCTGAATACGGGCTCCTTCCCTACTTGGCTGGTGAAATCCCCAAGTATGATTTTGATATCATCCCCCTTAAGACAATTTTTGATTAGCTTCAGTGTTTCTATGGCACGGCAATCCTTTGTTATTAGGATTCAATAAATTTATAAATTTAACCATAGAGGATTTCAAGTTGCCAACTTTTCCGATATATTCTTTGAAGTAATAAAAACTTGTTTCTTTTTCGTTGGTGTTTTAGTTTAGTTTAACTTGTTTGCACTGATGAAGGGAACAAGTGGTTCCCGAAATATCGGTATTTGCAAGAATAAATACCCACACCAACGAAAAAGAAACAACAAGTTTTTATTACTTCAATTAATTAATTGTTGGAAACACCGCATAATTTCACTCTGATATATTCTTGCTTTTTCTCTTTTAGCATCAGACAGTATAAATTAAATACTCGAAAGAATTTCTGAAATAGATTCATCTTAGTCATTGCATTTTCGTTACTTATAACAAATTAACCCATCATATTGTCACTTATTTACATTCATATGTCAGGTACCAACTCGTTGATAAAAATTTGCGATAGTCAAAATTTTCTTTGCCTATATGGAAAGTTTAAGCAATCCTATGATGTTAGTGAGGCTTTAATTACTGATTGTTATACTCATATTCATTATTCCAAGAAATATTCGTTATTTGAAGTAAGAGTAAAATTTCCTAATTCAGACAAAAAGAATAGTATCCAACCGTAATTAAAATTTCACATTGCAGATCCACAACGAGAATCATCATGCATACATTGTACATACATATTTCACGCTTAACAGAAAGATCAAATATTTGATCTTGTGCACAAGTAATGAACATATGATGCATAAAATTATCCAACAACCATAAAGTCTACGTTGATTAAAAAGATAAACACACACAATGTATCTGAAGCACTATCAAAACCAGTTTATCTTGCGTAAGTTTTGTACTTCGATTTCATAGGTAAGAAATTTCTTTTGATACTCCATTCATCCCAACTATGATTGCGTACATTTCGATTAAGGAGATGAAAATGGTAGGCCAGGTGAACGCCATACTCGTACGTACTACGCGTTAATGCTTGTAGTATGAATGCATGTCTCCGCAATTGTAGAAAGTTTTCATTGCAAAGATCTTTGACAATGCACTAACAGAATTTCTGGTTTGATAAAGTATTGCAGCATGGTTTCTACTATTTTGGTGCGCCTGGGGAGAAGATTATGGGATTGAATTGGATGCAGTAATGTAATGTTTTTGGTATTCAATTATCCGTTTCTTTGTTGCTATGAAGTCAGCCAGTAATGCTTTAATTTCTCTGTCGGGTTGATGGAGCAATAAAGAAAATTCAATAATGCTGCTAGATTGCTTCAACAACAAAATTTGTATGCACTAAAGTCATGATTGTTATATTTGTAATATTTATGATACTCCAAGCAATGAAGGAAAGTCCATAGGTACCACCAGAAAGGTAGTAGTTTGATTAATTGTAAATGGTCTTCAAATTCGTGCTCTCAAATTTCGACAGCTGAGCGAGATTAGTCAATTTTGATGAGAAGAATCAGCGTTGAAGATGATGCACACTTTTGATTTAATGCCTCAAGAATCAAGATTGTTCAATCTGAACCGATAATAATTAACTTCCTGGGATTTTGAAAAAGTATTTAAATATAATTTTGTTACGTTACTTGCTTTATGTAGACTCGTATCACTGGATTTCGTAAAGCAAGTAACCTAACAATTGGTGACAGAGGTACCAGAATGGTTAAATTCGAGGGCTTGAAAGTATATCAGCTGAAAAGGGAGCTGTCAGTGTTAGAGCTCCTTCAGACGGAAACTAAAGCAGAATTACAAATAAGATTTTGCGAAGCTCTGTAGGCGCGAGGTATTAATGAATTCCAGTGTGAGCCTACACTGTCTATCCAAGGTCGCGAGGTGGCAACTGGAACGTCCACGGTAAACAACAACGACAAAGCAGCTCTAATGCAAGCTATATGTAGAATGGAAAGGCGGCAAGAGGAAGCGGATGGACGATAAGACGAAAGGTTAGCAAAAATTACGGAAGCAGTAACAGAACAGAACGAAGGAATGAAGAAAATCATGGGAACATCCCAAACATGTGATGAACAGCTGGAAAAGAGTTCAAGAAAATTAAAGGTGAAGGAATTTATGAGAAAGTTGGAGATGACTGTAGAACAAACAAAAACATTTTAGAAATAGCACAGTAGCAAATGTAAGGCTCAGAGTGTTTGTAGGATGGCCTCAGGAAGGCTAGAAAGAACTGTGGAGTGGCAAGATGAAAAGTCAATGTATTAAGAAGTTAATATACAGAAGGAAGCAGTGCGGCGGAAGAACACCAGTGAGATTATAAAATCGATGCAGGAGATCATCCGAGAAGCTGAAGCAGGAAAGAGAGTACCAGTCAGTTGGAAATTATTCCCTTCATCAGTGCTAACAAGTCTGCTCCTCAGTGGGTTTATTAACTATTTATATACTAATCTAAATCTAGAGGTGGGGATAGAGGATTGCCCATCGCTACACTTGAGATTGTCATGAAATATTTTCCCCTGAATGTCAAATAATTTTTATTCATGCAGAGGGAAGCCAACCTCGCATATTGTACAATAAAAATACATTTGTAGAAAGGCAAAACAATATGCTGTGCAGAGTCCTTAAAAGAGGTGAGTCGGCCAAGTTGGACTCTCTTAGAAAACCCGACGGTACTTTCACGAGCTCCGATTCAGTACAGACCCTCCTTGAAGTACATCACCCGGGAGAAGGGTGAGAGAAGTAGCAAGGGGAGAGTTGACGGTTCTTGCAACCCCTTCAACACGCAAGTGCTGCAAGGGGAACTGGAACACTGCGAAAGCGGTTCTTACCTATGAAAAGGTGAGAACTGCCATACTGTCCTTTGAACATTTCAAAGCACCTGGCATGGATGGTACCTATCCGGCAATGCTAAAGGAGAGTATGTATGAAGCACTTAGAGCAATCTCTAAGAAATATTTTTCGAAAATATCTTGCCCTGGGTTACGTGTTCCTCTTCGCAAAAGATTAAGGTATTCTTCATACCGAAACCTGGGAAAGATGACTATTCTAATCCAAACAAATTTAGACAGATCAGCTTGACTTCGTTCTTGCTGAAATGTTTGGAGGGACTGGTGGAGCGTCGCATTCGTGGAAACGCACTTAGGTCGCATCCACTTAATGAAAACCAACATGGTTATCAGCGTGAAAAGTCCTGTGAGTCTGTTCTTCATTCTTTGATCAGAAAGATAGAGGATGCAACTTTGAATGGTGAGTATTCGATGGGGGTGTTCGTGGACATTGAAGGGGCTTTTGTCTTTGCGCCTTTTCAAAAACTTTGTGATGTCGCCAGAGAGCATGGTGTTGATGATGCTTTAATTAAGTGGATCCAGAGATTGCTGCAGAGATTGCTATGCGCAGAGGTGGGTGTCAATCGCTATCTGACTGCAGAAGCAACGAAGGGGCTGCCCCCAAGGAGGTGTGCTTTCACTACTACGCGTGTAGGAATATACAACGTGCCGTTGATTTGATAGGCAGTTGGTGCCTCAGACATGGCCTTTCAGTTAATCCAAATAAAACCACAATGGCATTATTCACAAAAAGGAGAAAACTGGGTGGACATTGCCTCCCTGAAATGAGGGGTACTACTCTTGAACTCTCCGAAGAAGTGAAATATCTTTGAGCCACTCTAGATAAAAAACTTCTTTGGAATAAACATGTAGAGGTAAAAATGAAACGAGCTCTCAAAGCTAGGTTGTTGTTTAGGATCTGCGGGATCCTAAGTCCCCATCCACTTGATGATGGACCGGACTAAATGAGGAGCAACTTACTCCCTCGTTTTTAGTCCATGGATCACTAGTTTGGAGCGTAGCACCCCAAGCATTAAGAATCGAAAAAATCAAAAATTTGACTGACGGTTTCGTCCAGGGCAGAGGCAACTCATCAGACGCTGCCTCACCTCTGCCCTGGGAGCAGCGTGACCGAAAGTGGCGTTTTAAGTCCAATATAACTCGCAACCTTGTCGTGTTTTTGTGATGATGAAAGGGAGTGTCTTTCCACCTGTTGGCACTTTCGGTCACGCTGCTCCCAGGGCAGAGGTGAGGCAGCGTCTGATGAGTTGCCTCTGCCCTGGACGAAACCGTCAGTCAAATTTTTGATTTTTTCAAACTCTCAAAGTTTATGGGCTGTGCAGACAGACCTTTGCCTCGACATGGGGCCTTAGGCCTCATGTGGTAAAGTGGATATACGTTCCTATCATTACTTGTTCGTTTATGCATCCGTAGTGTGTTAGGTTAAGGTGAGACAAAGAGGTTTTCACCGTAAACTAGCCACACTGCAAAGAACTGTGTGTCTGGGTATCACCGGTGCCATGAGTACGACATCCGCCACAGCTCTAAATGCACTACTCAATTTGCAGTCCCTGGATATATTTATGCAAAGCACTGCAATGAGAGCAGCTCATTGACTAATTCGATTAGATCTACGGGGAAACAACGGATATGGGGGCACAGAGCATTGGAAGAACTGATTCCAGTTCTTACCATGCCTTCCGATTCTCGTGTCGTGAAGATATGAAGTTATCCTGAAGCGTAGGGAGAACTGGGAAATCCCAGACGAATGTGTGGCGGGATATACGGAAGTTTTCTATACCGATGGCTCAAAAACAGAAGAGGGTTTTGGAGCTGGAGTCCACCTCTCGAATAAAAACGAGAAGTGGGCTTTTCCTTTGGAACAATATGCAACGGTTTTCCAAGTCGAAGTTTATGCGATCCTAATGGCGGCAAACTGGGTGATTGCCGAGCGGTTGAAGAGCAGGCACATCGCAATCATGAGTGATAGTCAAGCTGCATTGAGGCCGTTGAGTAGTCCTTTGATCACCTCGAAAATCGTTCAGGAATGCAGAAACCGTTTGAACTTTATCTCTAGATTCAATACGGTGGAACTACTCTGGGTCACTGTGGCATAGAGGGAAATGAAATCTCGGATGCTTTAGCGAAAGAGGGGTCAATCTTCCCTATGCTGGGACCGGAACCAGCAATTGGAGTATCAGTAGCATTGGCTAAGTCTGTCTTCAAAAACTGGGAACAAGCTTCCGACAATGACAGGTGGCAGAGCCTAGAGGCTGCTAGACACACCAAACTTTTCCTGCCAGGATCGAACATGCGTACCGCAAAGTTCATCCTGTCGAAAAGCAGGAGGACTTGCAGGTGTATTGTGGGCATTCTGACAGGCCATAATTCACTAGCTGGGCATATGTTCAGAATAGGAATTACCAAAGATGATATGTGTCCCTCCTGTAACGAGGAAACGGAATCCACGGAACATTTCCGATGTGAATGGGGCATCAGGCATCAGATCTTTGATGCCGATGTTTTCCAGTTGCGACGGGTAGCATCACATTCACTAATGTAAATATTACGATACATTAACGAATCCGGAATATTCCGTTAGGCAGGGGTGGCGAGTACAATGGGCCAACACGGCCTGAATGCTCAGAAGCTGTAGCTTCTTCCCCACCACACACACACACACACACACTAGAGGAGATAATGGAGCAGAATGGATTACTGCCAAATATATAGTTGAGGTACGTGGATAACATTTTGGCAGTGATCACAGAAACAAGTATTAACAATATGTTGGATAACGTCAACATGTTACACCCAAAATAACCTTCACTCATGAGATTGAAGTTAATAATCAATTGCCTGTCTTAGATATATTATTCAAACGTCACAACGGACAACTTTTTTTTCTATTTACGGGAAACCCACCAGCACCCAGCAGACAGTCTCGGTCACTTCGTTTCATAGTTACCACCATAAAATGGCAGCCTGGCAGCACGGCGATTTACCGCCCTCACTGCACGGAAAAACGGGTACCACCACCATAGACGGTGATCAGGAGACAAGCACGAAGGGTCGACTGTACAGCCAACAATCGACTTCTACCACATTAAAAAAATCAAGCGTCACCTTCTCAAATCTGTCCAAACATATAAAACGCACATTGAAAAGGTTCAAGATACTACTCGTATCTACCAGCTAAAATCTCAGCTTGTTAGAAAAAAGGACCGAAAAACGGTAGAGGTGATGAGCGGTATTTATGAAATCGCTTGCTCAGATTGTCCGAAGGTGTATGCCGGACAGAAGTAAAGGCTGGTAACCACTATATTTAGGGAGCATATGAAGGAGGCGTCCCGGATAGCTGAGTGGTTAGAGCACAAGGCTGTCGTACGGAAGGTCGCGGTTCAAATCTCGCTGGCGGCAGTGAGATTTGTATCGTGATTTGACGTCGGATACCAGTTGACTCAGCTATGAATGAGTACCTGAGTCAAATCAGGGTAATACTCTGGGGCGAGCGTAATGCTGACCACATTACCTCCTACAGTGTATTGTAGTGTACCGTTACGGTTTTCAATGAAGTGCTCTAACACACTTCAAGGCCCTGATCCAATATGGATTGTTGTGTCAACGATTATTATTATTATACGAACGAGGCAGAGACCTTGGGGAAGAGGTCATAAGTGAAGGTGTGGCAAGGGGAGGCTATGCGAGAAGGTACGAAACAGCAGCAAGAAATCTGTAAACAGGACGAGCACATCTGGCGGTACAATGCAAAGCCAGAGGAGCTGACTATTCAAGAGGTAACAACAAGCATAGACAGCAAGGAATCTAGCAATAGTGTACAAGTCGTATAGTAACTTGAAAGCGATGTTTCGCCAAGTTGTAAAAGTGAAGAACCTAACACTTATGCGCATTTTTAGAAGTGAGTGCCATGACTGGAGTGGAGGAATGTACATAACACGGAATTATAAGAAGCGTCACAGGAAGCGGAAGGAATCAGAATTGGTGGAAAAGGCAACAGTTTTGGGATAATTACTGTTAGGAAAGCGAAGGATACTCGAGTAAGTGTCGTAGGGTGACCTAATAGTGTTTATCGTTTGAGTGCTATAGCGGAGAAGGAGCTGACTTTCGAGCAAGTATGGCAAGGCTCTGGAAATGTAGTAAAAGTAAAAGAAACAATTAGTTTGGAGGAGCAGAACCAAAGACGAAACTCAGGTAAATTAATGGTTAAAATTAGGGTAGCAGACACAACAGCAGAATCTTCCGCAAGTGGGGAGATACTGGTTTAAAGTAAAGTTTCGGTAAAGTTTCGGAAAATGAAGGTCGTGGAGCTCTACAAATGTATATTGTTGCAACCAACAAGTCAGCAGGGTGAAGCTTTATATACCTCGATGCTCATCCCGCCAAGACAAAGAGGAAAATCTGATTTCCGCCAGAATGGGCATATTGGGGCGATGGGTTGAGTATTTTGATGATCTGCTCAACACCGGCGAGAGAATAGACTACTAGTATGTGACATCCTGTTCTGTTTGTTATCTTCTTCTTTTGAAGATAAAGGTGTACTTCAGCTTGTAATTAGTTTTAAACCACTGGTCAATTAGGAGTCAAACATTCATGGTGAGTAATTGAACTTTAAAAACATGTTGCTGTATCTAAAATGGAGAAAGGTAAAAAATAATAGTTAAGCACAAGCAAAAACTCATTCACAATTCCGAAGGGAGTTTCAGGTATATTAACTACAATATTTGCATCTTAGCATCTCTTGACCCGGGTTTATGCAACAAAAAACGCGTTGGATAAATGAATGTTAGTAATTTTATATTGATTACCAGTACTAAATCCACGCTCACGCCCTCATTATACCATAGCAACAACAGCACAAGCCATAATATCTAATTTATTGCTTGGAAAATGTTTAAAGCTTATTTGAGTTAGTGCATTGGGATTTCTGAATTATGCAAAAGAAATAAATCATTTTAACTCTTCAAATTATAATTATTATTAACTCCAAGTGTTTTGAGCAATTCCTAACTAATTTGTGCCTTCGTTTCCTAGTTCAGTAATTACTTTTGAATGATACGTTTGTAATATCACTAGACGCCGGTAATTGTAATATCACTACACTTGGATAATTGGTGAAATTTCCTTTTTCCAATAATGGCAAATATTTCTCATTAACCAGTCAATAAATTCAAATTACTTTCATAAACCTCGGTTCGCTATGTTTGTAGACTTTGGTTACTTGCATGAGTGGTCTTCGGATCAAACGTATCATTGCTGAGAGTGATGCAATGGTGAATGAAATACGTAATCATTTGATATACAAAGTAAATTTGCCTAGTTTATCAATTGCCTATACAAAGAGTCAACTGGGAAAAAACAACTGTGCTTGGAAGCAGTTTTATCGGTTACCAATTTTTTTTCACATCAATGAATGGAGAGAATGATTGGCTTTTCAGAGTTTTTTGAAGTAGGCTTTGCATTGCAAATTATTCGGAGATATTACAACTATTTAGTAGTAAAACTAAAGCTGGTTGCAGTTTTTATCAATTCAGTCTGTTTTTCTGGATGATTGCAAACAACAATTGGGAAAAAACGAGGACACTGGTATTCGGAGCCAGAGTTAAATTTACTCATTTACATTTCTTTACGAAGTGTAGCAATTATGCGTCAATCACATCTATTATGATAGTTTCACAGACCAATTTAATATATCGTTGCATGGATCGATAATCGAAGTCTTCGAAAGTTCACATGTGGTATATAAGTGTGTAAATATGTAGCGATCCTTGGGGAAAATTCGACATTAAGCAAGTTAATTAATCTTTTGTAGTACCTCCTCTGAAAACAAAGTGCGGGTCTCTACAATCTTCAAATTCATCATCATTATCATGAACGGCACACAACCGGTATCTGGTCTAGGCCTGCCTTAATAAAGAACTCCAGACATCCCGGTTTTGCATCGAGGTCCACCAATTCGATATCCCTAAAAGCTGTCTGGCGTCCTGACTTACGCCATCGTTCCACCTTAGGTACGGTCTTCCTCGTCCTCTTTTTCTACCATAGATATTGCCCTTATAGACTTTCCGGGCTGGATCATCCTTATCCATACGGATTAAGTGACCCGCCCACCGTAACCAATTGAGCCGGATTCTATCCAAAACCTGACGGTCGTGGTATCGCTCATAGATTTCGTCGTTATGTAGGCTACGGAATCGTCTATCCTCATGTAGGGAGCCAAAAATTCTTGGAAGGATTTTTCTCGCAAACGCGGACAAGAGTTCGCAATTTTTCTTGCTAAGTCTCCGAAGAATACATGAGGACTGGCAAGATCATAGTCTTGTACAGTAAGAGCTTTGACTTCTGCTAAAAGGACTAGAAAGACTATTAGATCGGTTCATAAAGGATACACATATTCCTAAGTGGCCAGTTCACCATAGGAAACACGCCTACCAGAAAGGCAAATCCTCGGAGACAGCACTCCATGAATTTACGGCAAAAATTGAAAAGGCGATGTTCGAAAAAGAATACACCTTAGGCGCATTCATAGATATCGAAAGTGCGGCAAGACAGCATGGAATTGAACCGTTGCTAAGCAGTTGGATCCTTCACATGTTAGAGAGGAGAAAAATCCACATATCGGATGACCAGAAATGTATTGAAGCAGGATGTCTCAAGGGCTGCCCGCAAGGAGGGGTTCTCTCTCCACTGTTATGGCTCTTGGTAATGCCGTGGCTCCTGGAGGACAAAAAAGTTTTCGCGCAAGCATTTGCGGACGACCTAGCGGTAATAATTACCGGCAAGTTTGCGAACACAATATGTGACCGCTTGAATGCAGCTCTGCATGAAATCCACAGCTGGTGCCTCCGCAATGGACTCACGGTGAACGCTAGGAAGACTGGACTAGTTATGTTCACTAGGAACGTCAAGTGGGGGAGCTACACGCTACCCACTTAAGCAGGGGCCTGGATTTCCGCCCCTGCTTAAGTGGGTAGCGTATAGCTGGCACAAACAGTCAAGCATTTAGGAGTACATTTCGACTCCAAGTTAACGTGGAAGCACCATATCCAGGAACAATATCAGAAATCCTGCAGATTGCTCTGGTGCTGTAGGAATGCGATAGGTAAGACCTGGGGATTTTCTCCAAAACGGATATACTGAATGTATACATCCATAATAAAACCCATTTTGATGTATGCATGCATCGTCTGGTGGTCAACACTGAACTTTGCTAACAGCAGGAAGTTGCTAACGCAGATTCAAAGACTTGGTTGCCCAAGTATTACTGGAGCAATGAGTACTACGCCGACTGCGGCAGTTGAAGCTATCCTAAATTTACCACCCCCCCCCCGCCCCCCATTCACTTGGGCTATCTTTAAAAAGACATGCACTGTCGCAATCACCGAAAGAGAAGAATGGTCGACAAATGGCCATGAGCCTTTTCAGATTACAGACTTAATAATCTTCACCGACGGGTCAGTCATGGAGGGTGGATGGGAGGTAGGGGTGTTCTCGGAGAATCCGATTATAGAACTGGCCCGACCATTCGGAAAAATGATGACCATATTCCAGGCGGAGATATATGTCATTTCATTGGCAACAGAAGAGTGTCTGCGACAAAAGTGGAGGAGTCGCACCATTCGAATTTGTTCCGACAGTCGAGCGGCATTATCAGCACTAAATTGCAACGACATATCAAGCCAATTGGTGTGGAATTGTCATCAGGTGCTGCTGAAACTTGGCCGACTAAACGAAACATTCTTGATGTGGGAGCCGGGACACTCTAACATCGCTGGTAATGTGGAGGCTGGCAGACTGGCTCTTGGAATCCGACCATCTGCTGTCAAGTCTACTCTCAATCCTTGCAATTTCGCAAGGATTCACGCAACCGAGTGGAGAAATTTGGACTCTTGCTGGCAAACGAAAATACTTGTGAAAGAGCCTAGGGCCACTAGAGCGGCATTTTTGTTGTCCCTTAAGAAGTGGAACACAAAAACCCTAGTGGGGCTTTTAACGGGACACTGGTCCTTAAACTGTCATGTGGAAAAGATTGGAGTAGCGGTTTCGGCTATGTGGAGCCAACGTGAGGTGGAGAAAGAGACGGCCCTGCACTTTTTATGCAGCTGCTCGGCATCCTCAGATCTCAGACGAAGACACCTCGGCAAGATTGATAGACCAGTAGCTTACTCCAAACAACAATTTTATTTTATGATGTATATATATATATTTCGAGAGCAACTTACCTCCTACTAAAACTACTTTCAGTAGCTTTGTACTGATGAAGGGGGTAAGTTGCTCCCGAAATATATATATATACATTATAAAATAAAACTGTAGTTTGGAGTAAGCTACTGGTCTATCAATTTAACACACAAATAGAAGACAATATCTAACCTTGGCAACGTTTTCTTCAATGAAGAATCTGCACACTCTCTGCCTCTGGAAACGGTTCTCAGATTCGTTAAAGCCTGCGAACACCATAGGGGGGGAAGTCATTGACTAGGCGCCATTTACAGTTCGGAGCTGCGGCTCCCTCCAGTAAACTAAACTAACTAACTAAGCACTTTGATCCTATGGAGACGTTTCGAGTGGAATGGGTTTTGTAAACTGAAATAGGCTCTGTTAGTTGCCAATGTGGGGTTTCGTCACCTCATTTTAGATTCAGTAATCAGTAATGTTGGGATTTGACATCGAGTTGGCCATAAAACTACCAATAGCATAGTAGCAATAAAAAAATAAAAGATAAGCAGGTATTGTTTTTCATAGGAGGAAGTGGATTAATTACCTTAGGAAGATAGTGAACATGTTCATATTATACTTAATTTGGCGTTTGTAACAAAACTAAAATTCATCAATCTTAACATATATGCAAGTAGGAAGTGGAGCAACTGGGAATTTGAGGCAGAAAGAAAGTCCTAGGTGGATCCTAAATGGATGAGGCTAATTCATTTTATCTTTCCGGCGACTTCGGAGGAAGCCGGCGAAATGCCAGGGATGTGTAATGAAAGGCCTTGTCGATGGCCAAAAATTCACTGCATAATAAAACATAATCCTTAAAAATTAAGAAAATCATTAAAATCAAATATCAAATACCACCCCCGAGTGTCCCGCGCGGCTTTCAAGGAGCTACGGATGAAAGTGCTGGTAAATTGTGCATCTTTCAGATATTAACGGAGGTTTCACACCAGATGAAGAGGCGTGCTAACATACCTAGACCTTGGACGTAGCCGGAATTTTATCAAATATTATCATTGAGGTATGGCATGGTGGATCAAGTATTAAATATATTAAATATTTCAGAATTTTAGGTTTATCCTATTGAGCTTGCCACTATCTTTTTCACTTCGACCAGAGAAAATTGAAGGTAGGAAAGTATTTGATTTATACATAATCAGTTCGACAGGACACTGTGACCTTGAGAAGTGTACGCGAAAGAAGGCGGGGGCATCATCTGCAGGTTTGGTTACCAAAGCTTGGGAAAAGATCTTGGATAACGTTCATCAGCGGCGAGTGTTTTAGGTTGGTATTTGAACTGAACTAAAAAAATGAGGTTACTCATGGAAAAAATCGACTGATGCTCCACTTTTTTCTGGAAAGATTGATACTGACAGTTGTCTTTGAGCGAAGTGAGAGATGATAACGAGTTTCGATTTGAATAAAATAGCGCAAACTGAAACATCTTCGATAAGCTTCTCCACAATAAACTGCACATAGAATATTGTACATCAGCAGAATCCTTGTATGGAGGCTCGAGTTCTGGGGGGAGGAGGAGGGCACACGCTAAATGCCATTTCTTTGAACCTCCAACAAAACCTTCAACAAAAAAAGAGAGTGGAAATGGAGTTGGAGACCCGAACAGAACTGCTTTAATATTAAATCAGCTGTATGCTAACCGAACAGCGCAAATTGGAGAAAGCAAAGCGTCGGCGGTCGATTGGAAATGACGAAACCTTAGTGCCCTTCGATTAGAAAGCATTGCTCCCGAGTGTGCTTACGAAGGTAGCTTCGCACTTATTCGAAGAGTGTGTTAAGATCCATGAAGAATCTACCGGGTGGAGATGGAAGGTCAAATTGTACAGCAAATTGGCATTTACATGTATGAATGAGTCTTACTTTTCATCCAGGAACGAAACCTGTAAAACAATTTCCGGAGGAGCAATGGGAAACCTTCCTTCCTTACTTTTATGTGAATTATCAATGGAGTACCTGAACGGGGATCTTTAATTGGTGGACCTAGGCGGAAAACCGGGATGTTTCGAGTTCCTTACCAAGGCAGGTCTAGGTAGAGTACTGGTTGTTGCTCCGTTGATGAAGATAAAACCAACAAAAGTCTAAAGAATTATCTATTGCATATAGAAATGACCACCATTGTTACTAAGAAGTTCCAAGCCTTCGTGAACACTTATTGTGTCGTGTCGTCGGGGTACGCTGGCTATGCCAGGCAGCCGTGCATGAGTTGATGCGAAGGCGGAAGCGGAAATGGATAGGTCAAACCAAAAGGAAAGGTAGCAACTCTATTGCTGATCACGTCATTCAGTTGAGTCCACTATGCCAAGATAGCACTGCGTTAATGGCAACAAGGAGGCCGGTACTTTCGATGATTGAGGAGAAAATGTTCAGTCTGACGTATTAGAGGAGGAGTACACTAATGCCTGGGAAACCAGCAGAAGACGAAGTCTACCTCAACATGAGGTCGAAGAGCAAAATAAAAAGGAGCAATGCGTGCAAGGGTTAGAACCTCAACAACCTCTGTAGACAAGGAAACAGCGAAGGCTAACCGACGAAGTATAATTTGCGAAACGCGGCAAGACCAGGAGCCGCTTACGGATGCCACTGGCGGTAAACTAGCACCGAAGGTGTGAGCCAGTGTTGAGGCCAGGCTGCTGGAGATTATCGAGCATCTTCTGGATGGCAAGGAGGAGCAGGAGGGATGCATTTTCTATTTTAATTCCTCTCAGGTGATCGGTGCAATTCACGTCATAGCATGCGAGGTTCGGTAAGCTGCTACGGGAGATGAAGATCAATGGTACGACGATCCCCCTACGCAAGCAGATCATGCTGAAGGTAGCGCGAATAAATCTACAGCACTCGAAGTGAATCTCAGTTAATCTGCTGGTCTTCTTCTGAGAAGAAGATATCGACGTCGAATTAAAACAGAAGCCCTGGATTTGCAATTTATTTCACACTACACCTAGCGATGTTCAAACTGGAGAAGGTGCGAGCTGATAATGTGTATATCTCCTCGACTTACGTGGATGATGACCGATTAACCTCACCAGAAGAATTACACCATCTGACGGTCATGATCACAGCAAAGAAGGCCAACTAGTTGATAGGTCTCGGCGCCAATACGAGGCATGTGCTATGGAACAGCTTGGGAAGCAACGAAAGAAGTAAGTTTCTTTTTGACTTTATTATTAACACAAGCCTCCCAGGGCGTAACAGGAGTAGTAAACCAACCTTCTATTTTCCCAGGGTGGAGCTATAAAAAGATTGCCTGAAGAGAGGCAAGTCGGCCGCGAACACTGCCAGGAAGCGGTCCTGGCTCAACTATTATTAAAACATTGAAAGCACTGTGATTCTGCGAGGCAGAATAAGATTCTGTACATGTGACATAGGAGCCTATCCTTCTTAAAAACTCGTAGGGCTTCTGGACGAAATCTGCTGATGAGATCCTGAAGTTGCTGTTCATACGAATTTCCCCGCCAACGAAGAGAACTCTGAGTCAGAAGGGTAAGCAACACCAGTCAAGTGAGATCATCAAATCGGTAATCACCAAGGATAAAGTTAGATATATTACGAACAACTTCTTCGCATATAAATCTCCGGACCCAGATGATCAAATGCCAGTCATGCTCCAGAAAAAACAAGAAACGGTTGTGCCATGTCATGTGTAGATTTACAAGAATTACACTTTTTTTGAATACGTGCAGCACTCCTGGAGACGCGCGGGTGTGGCTTTCATATCGCAAGCGGGCAGGCACAGCGATGAGCGGTTGCTACAATATAAGCAATATCCTCTAGCTGTCTTCTACGCTAACAAAGATGGTGTTGTGAAGCTGATGCGGTGGTTTTCTCGGATATACACGGTGGAGTCGAGTCGTACGGTCTTCCAGAATTGAACAGTTTATTCCAGGCGGAGGTACTGGCAATTCTGGCAGCCTATCGATGGCTGGGGAATGACCCCTGATAATTCCTGTGACTGTGAAAGGTGGAATTCGCACTACTTAACAGTCGCTGACTTCAGATGGCGAAAGCTCATAATCTGTGCCAAGTCGAGGAGGATCTGTCCCTTCCACAATATCGCGATAGCCTTTGGGGCAGACAAACGAGAAAGGGAACAGGATTGCGGCGGTCTGCGCGGGGTACTGGCCTATAAGGGATCATGCCGCTTGACTCGGCATACATTTTTTTAGGGACCTCAAAGAGAGTTGTAGGGTGAAGAGCTTGTTAATGCTACCTTAATGCTATTCGGATCAGAAGATCTGAGGCAGCTGAATTCAGCTCCCCCTGCGTTTCCTATAACATTCATGGTCTTATGAGTTTGTGGCATCAAAACGGAGCACCATAGCACTAATTTGACTCCTTATCGATATTGAAAAAAGAAGACTTACACCCCTCATACCTGTTTTCACTTGATGTGTTTGTTTCGAATTCTCTAGTACTCCATTTCAATGAAGTAGTTTTCAAGATTGCGTCCGAAGGGCAGATAGATTCCACGAATCATCGAAACAAAATAGATTCCACTACAGTAGTGATTGTTAGCATATTGTGTAGAGATTGATAGTAATCAACCAATTAGGAAATTACCGTCAGGTGCCGAACTTATCTCTTCTATTATCTCCCATTGCTAATTTATCTGTTATATCCTAATAATGTGTGAACCACAACAACACATTCTATTTGATCAAAACTGCCCTTGATACTCCTCACTTAAAATTCATGCATTTTTGAAATTGAGTTGCAATTTAATCAAATGTTGTAACGGCGTAGTTTTTCATTCAGCACTACTTGTGTTCAAATCCAAATCTCCAGAAATCCAAGATACATAAATATTAATGAAGTTCACACAGTCGTGCCATGTCTTTATCAACTTCACTTCAAACCGCCATTTACGTAATGCCTGAGGATTCGTCTTTAGCCGATTCGCAACCTGTAGAAAGTCAAAAAAACCAGCGAAAAAATGTTCCAGTCAATGTTCACTTTCACTTTCTTCTAGAAGTTTTTATGAATAATTCTCTTTCAGCCCGCATTATCTATGAATATCGATCAGATATAATCCGCTATCATTGCTTCACTTTCAGTAGTCTCGTATGTTAATTTTTTCCATAAATTTCCCCAACCTGCAATGTGACCCAGGAGCTGTATTTTTGTTGTTAATTCTGCTCACCTAAGGTCAAGGTGCAGTTGGTACATGAAAATGCTATATAAGAAACCAATTTTGTAATAATTAATTTTCAAAATTGGCTTTTTTGCTTTCTCTTATCGTGGACTACTCATAGATGTCGTATAATTCAAACGTGACGAAATAATTGGGATTTGTTGGTGGACAAGGTCGATATGACGGGGCGTATGAATGCAAGCAAATATATCATATATCGGCTTCGAAACAATATGAGCATCCGAAAATAGAAGCTGTAGAATTGTGTAATGCCGCATTTTTGGAGACACTAAGTGTGATTTGATTTTGAGATTTAGGTCAGTTTTGGATTTTTGGTGTGTAGATCCTAATAACCTTATAAAGATAGAAAATTGTTTAAAAGATTTATTGGCAATTTCCTTCTTGATTTACAGGTATTAATTGAAAAAGGAAGCATTTTTCGAGGTAAAGTTTGGATCATTTTATTTACGAGTATTGCATGATAGGGTGAAAGCAGGATAGACCGGCTCTCGCACTGGGTGCTTATCGGCTTCCGAGAGGGCAGTAAATGGCACTGCAGAAGCCAAGGTGATCTTTGAAAGTGGTCCGGATCTAAACTGGACAGATGAAAAACAACCTTAATGCAGGGCGTTACATGAACCGTAGCCATTGGATAGTTTGCAGTCCGGGATAACTAACTCCATTCATAAGGAAAACTAGCTTCTGTGATGCAGCCGCCAAGACGTGCCTGCGCGATTTGAAGGAAGCCGTGGAACTGGAAGAGGCTCTCAAGAAGGCACGTGATAAATCTAAGTACCGAAGAAAAGGGAAATAGCGGAAATCAGCCCACAAGATGGGAATGCTCTTAAGAAATCAGGGTCCAATACCAAAAAGGAGGCAACCTCGGTTTAGTCAACCATTAGATATGCTAGCGCAGTAAAGTATATTCGTCATTCTACTCAGGTCGTTTACGGAACAAATACTCACCACCCAAGAGAATCAGGAAATCATTGAAAATCCTACCATCAGATAAATGTCTAACGGGTAGAATACCCAACTTATGTTCAGCGGCATACTTGGCAGAATAGCTCTGGACCATTGTTACTAAATCGTCAGACTGGAAAGGAGTTGAATTGTCGTTATGTACTGGGGATGATGTTTTAGATATATACATAGTGAAAGTCTACCTCCCCGAAGTCGCCACAGACAACTGACAAGCTTGTAAACCAACGGCTACAGCAAAGCAAGCGACAAAATAAAACTGTTCACGACCAAAGAATGAACCATGAAAATTAAGGAGGCCGAAAGGGTAGTAACGAGCTACTTGGAACACCTGCTACCTAGTGAGGTGGAGAGGCTGGACGATCTCAGTCTTGATTTCCAAAGGTTGTCACCCTCGCCTCGAATTTTTACAGCGAAAAAAGCTTCAATCGTATGAAGCGAATGGCAAACACTAGCTCAGATAAACCGTAAAAAAGCTCCGTTTCTAGTAATCTCAAGGCCAATGTCCCATGACATTGAATAGTGCTGGTTCAACAACTTTGGGTCGACCGCTGGCAGACCATTAGTCTTCGAAAAAGTTAATTTCATACACCTCTTGCAAAAAACCTAGAACTTTTTAAATCCAAACTAAAGTATGTATGTATGCCTTTGAGAATCCATATCTATTGACCTAGTAGCTATTCAAATTGCGCCGGAATCTGGCGAGAAAACTAAGTAAAGCAGTCGTGACTTCAAGAGGTGGGCGGTGATATCAGGAATAAACTAGAAGCACTGGTGGAAAATATACACAAAGTCATCATAGAGGCGTGTTAGGCCAGCTATTCGGATTGGGCAATTACCTCTTCAAAGGACGTACCATAGTAAAACAAGAGCTGAGTCAGGAGGAGAACAAAAAAACAACGACGATGTATAGCAACAAGACTAGGAAAGCAAAGGGAAATACCTTCAGGAAATTTTGTAAATGGACCACAGAAGCATTCGCCTGCCTGAAAAAGGAGGATGGAGCTAGCTCTCCCGCTCCACCGCTTTAGGAAGTCTTCAAGTCAGGGAATTCCCTTCAAAACTGAGAGCGGGGAGAAGGAAGAGAACTGTTAGTTCGAGGAACCCGCTGCCGTTCGCTGCCAATGTTGTCCAGAGAAACTTTTCCTGCATTTTCCACAAGAAAAAAAAGGTGTGATCGGCTTCGTCCACAACTCCATTGCAAAACACAAAATCAGTCAATTTCACTATGCCTCCGATTCAACCACGGATTTATCAATGAGATACGCAATCCATCTGTCACTTGTCTCATTTCGCCAAAAGAGTTGCTACTCATCTAGTGTATGCTGCCGTTCTTCACGACCAACCCTCTCCTACCCTGGCTCTTCTCCCTTGCGTTGGCATATGACTTTACGCTTCTTAGCAAGAGTGGCAACGGGGATCACTCCCGCGATCACCATCACTGCCGGTTGAGAGAGGTGCGGTACCAAGATGCCTCCGCCAAGTTTCCGTCTCTGTACTTTCGCAAGGCACTTACGATATACTTACTTGCAAAGACCGCCAGCCTATAACTCTGCGCCGTAGAGCAGAACAGACTGCGTTTAACTCGCCAAGAGACGTCGCCTGCTAGATGTAGGACCCCCAATTTTTGTAATTAGTGGACTTAAGGCCGAAACTCCAGCAGGAGCCTTGTCCGCTGCTGTTTTGATTTGCTCGAAACAGCTCATCTTTGAGTCATGCGTGAGTCCAAGGTACTTACCCGTTGGTTTTGACTCGATTATCTACTCGCCGATCGATATGGGACGCAGGGTCGAGATTCTTTTTTTAGTTTGAATGACTACATCAGTTTTTCTTCAATGTTCCGTTGATACTATGAGCAATCATCCATCCGCTTACCAAACGCATCAAAGTGCCAGATTTTCTGGGCGCCTGTTTAACAGTACGTCCAGCAATAATATTATCGGCATAACCAGCCAAACGCGAATCACTCGGGCATGTCGAGTCTTAGCATACTACCGTGAGAAGCGTTCCGCAGTTTGTATACTCCTGCCGGGATACCGTCAGGTCCTGGCGCCTTCTTGTTTTTAATAGAGAGAATTGCCTCTTCCAACTCTTTTATTGAGAAAATTGGAGAATTATCGACGTTTTCGATGCTGCTGTCATCAACTAGTATGAGGTGTGTATTGCCTGTACAATATGGTCTATCTGCAATATCAAGAGCAACTGCTGGGGGGACTGGGTCCTGTCTCTGTCATTGTGCCTTCTCTCGGTCGTTTAAACCAACCACTACAACCACTAGCGACACCACTGATTCTCCCGCTATTTCGAGAATCCATTTCCCTTTGGTGTCTTGCTCAGGCATGTCCCATTCAGATGCCTTAGTATGGAAGTTATGTCAACTGGGACTCGCCCCCCTTTCCCAAAGATAGCACCTACCAGAGCACCAAGCCTGCGTCGCAAAACCAACATCGTCTCATTCCGTGTTAGATAGACGTTAAAAAACATTATCTCTAAATACCGAATCCAGACAAAGCCATTCCCTAGGCCTTAGCCAAAAACCCTATGTCGGCTGCCTATATGGTAGTAATATGTGATGAGTGGAGGTGCCACGATCCCTGGTGATGATTAATATCAACACTTAGGGATAAATATGAGCATGCTTTGCGATGGAGTCCGAATGAAATTGAAAATTACTAGTAACAAATACCGGGAGGGCGGAGCTGAGTATCAATCCAGCCAAAACCGCAACAGTGTCATTTACAAGGAAGCGTACGTCAGACCACTAAAAGTCATTAGATGACACTGTAGGGCATTAGATTTCAGTTTTCCGAATTACTGATACCAAGGGGGGAGCATGGCAATGAAGTTTCATTTCGATTACACAGTTGAAGCAAGACTAGACAACAGAGCAAACTGGGAGAGCTGGCAATGATTTACCGCTTAAACAAGGAATTGATTACTTGGTATATGGGTGCGGGTCCCTCACAGTAGGGAAAACGAATGAAAAAATGCTTTGAATCAATGAGGAAACATACTAGTATATTTCATGTGGATTGGCGCCATTGATAGGTATGTCTACTTTAATATCCAAACGAACTAAGGAATCAGAATAGGAGTCCCTTGATAGGGTTAAATTAAGTACGCTTAGCTCTTAAAATAAGGTTTAGATATACCATATACCATATTGATATAGACGGCAATGAAGCATCAGTTGAACTACCTAGGAAAGGAGCAGAAATACCACCCTATGGACCAAATCCCTTCTGTGGAATTAGGATGGGCCCGTGGTCATGACACTCAAGAAATAAGAAGAACGGCTGACCGAAAGATACTGCTCGACCTCAGAAGGAATCTATTAGTTTAGGGAATATATGAAGCAAAGCGCTCGACGGATTATTTGCATTTCACTGAGAATAGCTTGAGAATATTTACAGGTCATTGCAAATTAAGCTACTGCTTGAGGAAGCTAGATGTCTGGGGACCCTGTTTGCGGGTTCTGCGGGGAGAGCAATGGACATTGGCACGACAGACCAAAGTTCGTACGGACTTAAGGATTTAATTTGATGTCACCAATAGCAGAGGATCGCCGCTGGGTTAATGCAGATCGGAAGACCACTATTGTGAGTCAATATGAGCAGTTTGGTTTCATTGTTCTTAATATTGAGTGCCAACTTCCTTCTCAAATTTCCAAATAGGAAGCAGAAGAATTTTATATGAAGATAAAATTGGGTTCTAGTGGCATGACCTAGGATCTCTAAATGGCTTCGGGATTCTCCATTATTAGCTAATCTGTCAAAACTGCTATGGTACTATGATTCATGTTGTTGATGAATGAAAGTTTTAAACTATATTGAAGATAGCTCCCTGACAAGACAATATGTTTTTAGTTAATTATGCCAGAAGCATAAAAAGTGTCATCTTCACCAATAAACTTGAATTCTGATAACCAAACTGTCTACTGTGGCAAATATGTAAATATATGAATAAAAACCTGAAGTTGAATGCATGGGCGCGCATTAATCATATAAACGACCAGCCCACAAAAGAGCATATACCACAAATCTCCGTGGAAAATTTAATATCTAGACATTAATGAATTGTTTTATGCATTTCTAGCTTAAACCATGAATACTATAGTAATATGCGATGCAAATCTGAAGCCTATAAAATTTCAACACTGATTGTGGTTTATTGTACAAATTCCGACCTTCAAGTGAAACATAAACCACTGCAACAGTACTTAATTGGACGAGTTTGTCAACTTGACATGATGCAGATGCAAAGCATGGGCAGGCTTAGATGATGAAGATTCACATGACCTTCATGAATAGCATAATATTGCATTTAATCGATAAACCAGTTTGTTTAGATAGATTTGCATTAGAAGCACTGGTTTGGATCATTTCATCCAGATACTCAGTTAACTCTGTGCATGAAGAAAAGAAAAATCGATTCGCCAATCATCCGCAGTACTCATAAGATATAATTACTGTTAGTTTTGTTGATAATATTATATTTGTTGCTTACACTTTACTGCCTGTGCAATATTCTAAGCAGATTTTTATATATTTTGAATGTTGATATGGATTCACACACCAGGCATTCTGCATAGCTGATTCTATTCTGGGTTGAGGTTGTCAGAATACTTCATCTGAATCACCAAGTCTAAGAAGTGTATCATGCACTCAGAAAGGCTTTTTTTTAACAGAATATATTCTTTAGTAGAGTATATTCTCCAACAGAATTTATTCATTACTACTACTACTATTAAACAGCACAACATCCAATACGTATAAAAAATTTTTATCGGCATTGTAATCCAATGAATACATTCACCAACTAATGTGCAATAAGTAAAAAACAAAAGATTTAAGCCAGTAACTCTTATCCTTGTAGAATCAATATGGTGGAATAATTAGACCCATCGAACGAAACATACTAACTTGAGCAGTCTCCTTTTCTATAATGCTTTCTGGGATTCAACGATTTTTGCTGTTGGATTGCTTTATTAAATTTTGACATGATTTTTCCTGAAATATTGCTTGCCTATTGAAAGGAGTGAATTCACAAAATAAAAATTCCACACTATTTCGAAAATGTATTAGAAAAGTCTAATTTCACATTTTTTAACAGAAGAAAATTCTGTTGTTTTTGACATGTGAGTTGTAAGTTTACTTGTATAAAAATTTTATATTTTGACAGAGATGTAGTGTTTCCTTCGTAATTTTTAAATGGCACTTGTATAATGCTTGTGCGAGCTTATCACTTGCAGCAAATCTATCTCAAATAAACTGAATCTGAAATATTAACGCAGCAAGAAAGAATAGAAATTTAAATTGTGGATTATTTACTCGAAATGAATAAAGGAATAAAATTGTATAATGAAGGATAGAAGCAAGATTTTCACGTAAATGTTTATGAGGATCCCTTTGATCTACCCCATGGAAAGAATACGCAGATACCTAGATCTCAATCTTGGTGAACGCTTACGATTTTAAGATTCTTGGTAAAAAGTGATTGCTACTTACCATAAATGGGAAAAGTTTTTGAAGGAATAGTTTTGGAAACTAGCTAGAGTGTTTGTTGTTTTGCTATGTATTGTGGTATTGGCAATTAGATGGATAGAGGGTTGAAAAGTCATGAGATTCACTTCTTTGAAATGTATTTTGAGACTTAGATTTTAGTTATAGATAGTTTCTAATAATGAATTCTGTCTCATTTCTGTTTTTCCCTTCCTTACTTTCAAACCAATATCAAATCTGAGACTTGTTTCAAAAAGTATTAATTGATCTCTTCCATACCTCCACACCTCAGATGGCTGTATTCGAAGAAGAACATATTACATCCCCTCTTTACCCTCTTCTTCCCGGAGAAAAGAAGATGTGACAGACAGACATTAAACCAATGTTGACAAAGTTTTTACACACGGCGTTAAAAAAAAGCCCTGTAAATTCTAGGAAAATACTATTATAGAGATGTTGGAGTGATTATACTTCACCGAAGTTAGATCGGTTCACCACGGCGGGATTAGCAAGGGTCCTCGCACATGAACCATTAGACAGACGTCCAAAAAATTTCTCAGATACTTTCCACAATTTATAAATAGTTCTAACAATAGTTCGTGGAATTGATTTTATATTAGTACTTAGTTTTGTACTGAGTCCTTTCTTGCGTGATTATATTTCAATTGCAGGTACTTGCTTTGTGCAATCCATGTTTGTTAGATGGCGGCAAAGTAGTCCATATCACATACTTCTGTACTGTTTTGTACAATTACTTTGTTGTTCAGATGCTAACATCGTCGTCTATTTTCCAGCAAAAAACTTCCTTGTTGGATTTTTCTTTTCTCCTTGGAGTGCTTAAATGGAAGTTGAGATAGAATGTAGTCAACAAGTAACACAGCAACCATATTTTCTTTTTCTTAAAGCCCACTGACGGGTGAATCGTTTTGCTTTCATTACTTTCTCGTTTATTTAATTTTTTTTAGGTAGAATTGGGCGCTAGAGTTCTCGCCTGTAACTCCCTGTGCTACCTACCATCACTAACTAAGTTACTTTTCAAACTAACTAGTAAAGGACCCAGCAAGAGTATGTTGACGGTTGCTTCATTGGAGTTGCACTAAAGTGCAGGTTGACCAGGTTTACAATTCGGCCCTTTTTGCTTTTTAAAATAGCTTTACTTTCAAGGTTAACCTAACTACCGCTATACTTATCCCAAACTTTCTAAGTCACCACATAATATTAGAAAAGTACAGCTTTATGTACAGACGGAATTTTTGAGTAAACGAGAGAGGTGATTCCTGGCAGCAGTTCGATGTATTTTACGAGGAAAAGAAGAATACCAGGGGTGGATGCCAATATGGGTTCTGACAATACTTCGCTCGAATGTGGAATAGAAAATATGGTTCAAGGTTTGGTGAAAGGTTTATATATCGCTTAATCCTTACTGGCTCCTAATTGTCAGCATATAGTTTGATCATAGAACTAGAACGACCAATTAGGGTTCAAATTTGACATTAACGCAGACTAAGCACACTGTAATCGGTCTTTCGAATAGGCCTTGAAAGTGACTTTGGAGAGTCGGAATAAAAATAAACACCGATAAAACTAAGGTTTTTAGTCTTCCGAGTCATCTTACTATTCCTATTTGCATTTAGGGAAAGAACGCCGAGGCGTTGAACAGTTTATATATCTAGGCGTCGTTATTTCTGTCGTCGGAGGCACCGAACTCGTCACTCGTCGATTTATCAGCGTTAAATCCGCCTTATCTGTTTTATCTGAAATGTGGAAATGTGACCGTCTCACCAACATCAAGCTGAGGTTGCTCTGCGCCAAAGTTCTCCCTGTGTTACTGTCTGGGAGTAAGTAGTACATAGGAAGTGGCTGCCACATCAGATAACAAACTTGGTGGACGTGCTAATCGGAAAGCGGAAAGAGCAGGGAATAGATCACACATTGAAGAAAGGTGACAACCCCATTGCTGGTTATACCATTCAGGAGAATCCAATATCCTAGGATGGGCGATGACTGGGTCGTTCTAGAAGCGCATAGCGCAGAACAGTGGAGGAAGAATGCACACTTTTCGGAAAGAGGTGGGGAAGTTGAAACGCATTTCTAGCAACCGACAACTATACACCCAGGTGTGGTTAATGTACTATACCCGTGGCAACCATATATTTTCCAAAAATAAAAATAAAGAATAAAGCTGTGTGGATTCACTATACGGGGTAAAATTTGTGAGTTAATGCCAAATAGCTGAACCCAATTGAAAAGGTGCGAACCTATCAGTTTTGCCGTTCATATTTTTCTACTGTCGATAGGATGACATATGACTCCTTCTTATGTAACGTAATGTCGATTTTTTAATTTTCTAAAAATATCCTTGATCCCTGGAAGTTCTTTGTTAATGAAAAGCTGCAAACGGAGAAGAACGAAGGCGAGCCTCCCAGGCCTGAAAATGGGACATATTGAACAAACTGGTCCTCCAAGCCCGTGGTTGGGTAGGTCTGACAACCCTACACGGAGAAACCATGGTTTTGGAGCCACGAAAAGAGCTTCAGGCTGAACGAATTCTATAACGACGGACCTGGCAATGAAAATTGGCGAACGAATTGTGCATTTTTTCATGGAACGTGCACTCCCCGTACAGAAAAGAAACTGCCAAGAACTTTGGAGACTCTGTCCCAATATAAGGTTAATGTCACAGCGTAACATCGGTTTTCTAGAAAAGAGAATATCCAGTAAATCATGTGCTCGGAGTAGGTTTCCCAGTTAACCATAAAATGAAGACTGCTGTTATCGGCTTTGAAAACATAAGTGACTGCCGAGTGAAAGGTTGACAAATTGACCACGTGTTGATTGAATGTCAGAACAAATTGGATGGCCCTTATAGAATCGAATCTCTATCTCGTTGACATGGTGCTGCGAACTCGAATAATAATCCCACCTCTGGCAATCAAGTAAAAGTGAACACTGAAATCATCCATAGCAGAGTCCTCCGTAAGGCCTATAAGGGAAATGGAAAGAGAGGTGTTGGAGATGACGCATTGACAACCAATCTTCACAACCAACTGAAGAACGTTATTATTGGTAGCGCCGCAAGCGTATTTGGCCCCAGTTGTAGAAAAAATGGGAACAACTGATTTGAAGGTGATTGGTTGCTGCAATTTCAAAGTATGTTAGTGCGCGCTGAGATTTATCCTTCGAGTGGAAAAGCGGATTACAGGCAAAAAAGGTAAGCCTGGGAGAACAACCAAGTTTGTGAACTGAAGAAGTACAGAGAACAATCACACTAGGTCCGCAAGTTTTACCAACATATCAGCAGGATGAAACCTTATACACCTCGATGCTCATCCTGCCAAGAAAAAGAAGGAAATCTAATTTCTGGCTGCATATTATATTGGAGTGATGGGTTCAATATTTTGATGAACTGTTCAATAATCAGAACATCGGCGAGCTGGAATTCCCGCTAACTGAAAACGACAAATTTTGTCACCACCAAGTATAGAAGAATCAGTATGTGCAATTTATCGGTTTAAATCATAGTTTTTCAGGAGTCGATGGAATTACAGAAAAATGAGAATAACAGATGGACGTTACCATGAAAGGATTCAGTGTCCAAAGTAAATTGAAAAAATTGATTAGGCTGACCTTAACCAATATGCCAGGCCAGATAAAAACAACAGCAACTCTCAAGACTTTTCACCATCAATAGCGGTCTAAGACAAGGGCATAACCTATTATGCTTCCTTTTTAACCTGTCAGTAGAAAAGTAATCTGTGATGCTTATGTAAATGCGAGAAGCACCATCCTCTTCAAGTCCACCCCACTCCTGGCTTATTCTGACGAGATGTATGTTACAATCTCCTTCCATCCAGAACGAGCGCGCGGAGCGAGGGGCGAGACCTTGGGCTGCACATTAATGGAGGCATAACGAAGTGCGTGGTTTCAACGTCAGCATCAAAAATCAAAGAACCAATAGTATTAAATGGCACTGGTCAAACGAGAACATTGATTATTGATAATTTCTCCTATCTTGGGTATAAAATCACAAAAGATGACAGGTAAAATGATGAAATTCGCCGGTGCCCATGTATTCCTCGCAAACTAGGGTTCTTAATGAGAAAAAATGTGAACTGTTAGCTGCGTTCGAGGGAAAAGTCCTTTGAAGAATGTTCGACCTCCCCCATGAGGATCGAATATTCCGTAGCTTATATGTTATAACGACGAAACCTATGAGTGATACCATGACAGTCTAGTTGTAGATAAAATCTGGCTCAATAGGTTGCCGTGGGCACTTACTCCTTATGGATGGAGATGTTCCAGCCCGGAAAGCTATAAGGACAATACCTATGGTGCAAACAGCGGACGTGGTAGACCCTGCCTGACTGGAGCGATGGCGTAGGCTAGGACGCCGGATAGCTTTTGAGGATATCGAATTATTAAACCTCGGCGCAAAGCCGAGATGCCTGGAGTTCCTTATTAAGACGGTCTAGGCCTGTCTGCCGGTTGTTGCGCCGTTGATGATGATGAAGTAAATAAGTTAGATTAAAATTCACTAACAAAGAGGACGATAATATTTGGAAATTATTAAATTATACTCTTGGGTAATATCGGAAAAATTTTTCTTTTCTTCTAACTCCATGCTTTTCAAATGATTTTGCAACAACTGATCCATCGACCGATCAGAGTAGTGGCCACAATGCAGCACATTTTATTGTATGATTCTTAGCATCCCTTGATTCACATTTGTAGTGCGATGGTCCCAGCCCGTTATTCCTGAACTCTCTTCATGTCAGTTTCAGAAATATCGACATTCAATAAACCTTCTAGCCTGTCAGCACTATCTATTGGTTCGCTGCCTAATAACATGCAGGGTGCCGTCTTGAGACTATCTTGGTTGTTCTAGAATGTTAATTCCTCATTCAGGGGCTAAATGAAGGACTTCTTGAACGCGGATCTCAGTAACATCATGGTATATTTCACAGCCTAATAGACGTCATTGAAGTAAAAAGAGGAGAGAAACTTTGCCATTTAGGTTTACTCTTGATCGCAGACTTCTCCGAGGATCACTTTCTATTAATCCTCATATAACTCGAACGTTGTGGTTAACCCGAAGCTTTTGACTGTACATCCGGAGGTGCGTTGCTCAAAGGGAGTCGAGGCGGTTTAACAGAAAACAGTTAGCTTTTCTGCTCGGAAACAGTTGTTTGCTCATTGATAAGAGCTATTCATGTAAAGGTGACTTCCCACGTTGACCTCGAAAAACGTTTTCCTATCGAAGGTGGGTAGTGAAGTATTGACCTAAGCTGGGAAATGAAGGATACTATTTCAAACAAGGGCCACTTAATACCCATGAAGGAGCAAACTCATTATAATGGCGTAACAATAATTATCGAAAGGTAAAGTCCTTTTAACGCAATTACTTCAGCAATCAATGTTGAGCGTGGTTTTATTTGTCATCAAATTTCTTGGACCTCTCATCGAAAGGTTAGTTATTACACTTCACGCCTTAAGGATTATTTGCTTATTTCATTTACGGTCAACACTTTTAACAAGGCCCAAGCGGGAAGCATTTTGAAAACCTTTATCTCATAATTCCTCATGATCGTTGTCGAGGTTAGTTTCGAATGTTAGTGTGAGCTACCGTAGTAGGCATTGTCGAAGTGATGATTTCTATTTAGGGTACATGTATCAAGTAATCAAATAACCATAACCTCAGTACCCAGAGCACACAATCCAATTCAACTTCATTCATTTTATTCAAATTTAGGCCCATATATATGTACCCCTATAAGGGATTGTTGTCACCCCCTTTGGCATGAAAACCTCGTGACATTATAACTATCTGAATTTAATTTTTATCGTGTAAGATAACTTTCTGCTGCACTACAACCACCCTCATTTATCTGCAACACCTTTTGCGTCTGCAGCATTTCTTTACAAAGATAGACTCATATTACCAGAAGAGGCAACGATAAACCCAAATTATTGTAATAATGACTTCGACATATAAACGTACAAGGAAGTTGGTCAACCATCTATTGCAACATTTTCCGTTTTCACGAATTTTTGCTGTTTATAGACAGATGGGTTGAAACTGACCATAAAATTTGCAACCCAGTATAGTAACGGACAATTCACAGAAGATTGCCGTGTTTAGATTCAGATGACACATTACTGGTACTTAGTGTAATATCGCTCAGCAGGTTCCATTGCATATCTATTTGCGATGTGGTTTCACATTTCACATCTTAACTTGAATGATACGACATTAAAGGAATAATACACTTTCCACTCAGGCATGAAAGTTATACCCAACTCGCCGGAATGATAGAGCTAACTTTCATCGTTAGCAATTCAAGAACGAGTCGTTTATGCAGATAACTTTCAGCTTTGTTGAAGATACACAACTTGCATATAATCCAATTTTAATTAACTTCTCAATAAGTAAATGTTATGTATGCAGGTGGGTCTCTGAAATTATTATAACGTTCGTTATGGATTTCAAAACCACATCACATCAGACTTTCGCAATGTCTTTGATAGAGGAATTGTAGCGTGTACTATGCAATCTTACTTCATAGAACTATTACCACTGATGCAACTGCACCTCAAGATATTAGATACACACTTAGTCACTACATAATTTAAAGCCAGTAATCCATCATCAATTTTAGGTTCATACCTTAGGGTTATTCCGCGGAGATTCGAGAGCAGATGAATGTTAATCCTCTTTGCGTGGATTGAACCGAAATAACGAATTGAGACGCGAGTACCGAACTGATCACCTGGTGGACTAATAATGAAAGGTATCACCGTTGCAACTATACTAAAGTAGTGAATTTCGCGATAGACCTGTGGGGCTGTGGGCTAAGTGAGTCGTCAGAGGCTACGCGTTGGTTCCATCGGTCCGAGGGAGTCGGTGTAGCTGGTGGTCACCAGGTCGTGGATGAACGAGTAGATGACTTGGTGATGGTTATACCAATAGCATTTTGAGTAGATATCCACTATTCCAACCATACTATTAGGGAATGCGCACATTAGCGATGATGGTGATGTCGGAACTGGGGGTGTTTTTTGTCTCCCAATGCTAACGTCCTTCAATTTTCAATTTCTAGGACATAGAATTTAAATTAGCCTAAATTTCTATGAAGTCAACCAGGGTTTGGTATTGATGAATTACTGAACAAATATTCGCACTCAACAGATAAACTGTTGAGTTGCTTTTCTTATCAGCGTTCCGCTAACCACTTGAGCAAACCCGCTGTAATGCTGTTAAAAATGGTTAGCTCGCTATTCATAGCTCTGCTACCTCTGATAGTCTTTGATTGGATAGACAATTCACACTTACCTGGTCCAACAATCAACCTGGTCTGATTCAAGACAATGTGCCGCGTTAAGCGAAACATTTTTTTGTCTTCTGGAGACGGCTGCAAGTTAAGAAAGAAACATATCAAAATGTCTTATGCAATGGGAAAGAATTTGACCTACGTGAACAGACGGATTTCATGTTTTGGGTTTCATATTTACATTTTTTATGCAAGTTTTGAGTGCATGCTCTGCGAGTATAGCCGTCATAATATATTCATGATAGCTCTATTTGGGAAAAACAACACCGCAGTGACCGATGGTGGTTGCTATCTTGTTCGTAGTGTCTGCATAAATTTTCTGTTCCGTAAACAATTGTTGATTCGCGAAAAAGAGGCTACCAATCTTAGCGAAGCGAATCTGGAAATTAGTGGAGGGTTTTTTTCACGGTTTTGGCGAATTGGACGATCGAGACCAGCTCGCTGCTTAATCAATTAATCATATAGACAGGTACTTACGCCTTCCGATCTTTATACATATAAGAAACAACTTTCACTTTCCCAAACATTCACTAGAGAGACTGTACTTTCTACTGTTGCTCTAGGATTTCCAGGATTCTATAGGATGCATCAATGCAGTTTTTACACCGCAATCTACATTTTGGAATACTATGAGACGCTAACAGCCTCAGATACTCTCTCCAACTGACTTAAAGAAATGTGAAGGCCAAATTAGGGATGCTTTCCAAATCGGAGTAATTAAAATTTTATAGTACGCTATTTGCATAGATACCACACGCGCTTACCTATCTGTGGCCATCATCAAAAAAGATAGCTCGTTAACTGCAATGTACGTATCTTTCTTCGAATTGCATAACATCTTCAAATACCAAAATATCTTCACGTGAAAGATTGTTGAAAGGCACTTGCACTGAAACCATAGCTCAGGCAATCCCAGCAATAATGTAATGATTCATTACATTCGTGTCGGTTGTTTTCAAATGGTATCATCTTTTTATTGAAACCTATCTACCACGTTACGGGCAGAAGAAGTTAGACAATTTTTTTATGGCTGAAGATTTGAACACGGTGGTTGGTCATATTGTGGTAGATGTAACTATTGCGATAATGGAAATGTTTTTATATACTGCTTTTGCTATGAAAGGCTTTAATTACTTTAATGATTAGGGACTATTGTTTAACACTTTCTCAGTTGTTGTAATTCTGAAAGTGTTGCCCTGAATATTTGGAAGTTACTTTAGCGTGACAAAATTCGATATAAAATAAGTGGTGGTTAGGTGGAGTACAGCACGGTGGCTAGACCAGTAGTTTTGGTCGTTAAAAAAGTGCTTGAAATTTGCAAGAGACTTTGGGGTCTGCACTCCCCTTCAACTGTTCCGTGTTTTTAGAACGAAACACATTTTTATTTCCTTAATAATCATGTGAACAGTTATTTTCTTAATCTAAGGTGTTCGATTAAGGACTTAAAATTAAAGATGATGAGATGACGCTGTGTTGGACGTTGGATATTGGAGAAAAATCTCCAAAGCAAACTTTCAGTTTATGATGGTTGTCGGTGGATTGAGGGAGAGACGTAAAAAGGAAGGAAGAAAAATAAAGGGGGAAATAGAGAAAAGAGGCGATAGAAGGAGAGAACAAACGCGAAAAGAGGGGGGGTAGTTGTGGCTAGTTAAGTAAGGGTAGTATGGGTCGATAAAGAGGATGACTTTTCCTTTTTCGTTGAACTCGTTGCCGCACTCTGGGAGGTCGAGGATAATCTCTGGGGTAATAAGCTCTCCGCCTTATTTCCTCTAATGACGGAAATCACATCTATGATGCAATCTAACAAATTATTATTATTATTCTGTTAATGGAAAGTCGCACCGCGTTCTTAAAGAACTATTGTGCCCCTTTTACTGGTTATATTATACCTATTGATCATAGTATCTCAAGCAAGCCCATAACGGTCAGGAACTTTATTACGTTCCCTACGTCCAGATCTTTCAACTTTGTATCTTGTGTTCTCCCAGATGCCTTGACCTACTTTGCACAAGTGCCAGACACTGTCCCAGGACGTGTATAGAGGTTTCGTCACACTTCTCACAAAACCTGCAGGCAGTGTCCGTAGATATCCCTAGCTTCCCTAGGTGGTAGTTCAGCCGACAATGACCAGTGAGAATTCCCACTATGATTCGGAGGTTCTTTTTGGTGAGGTTTAAGCAATCCTTTGTGCGCATGGGTTCGTATCCCCCAATAAGCACCCTGGACTGCTCCATCCCTGGTAGGCCCGCCCAATATAGTTCCCTCAACCGTTTTTCTTCGTTTCTTAGATTCATAGCCATGAAACCGTTTCCGATTCCACAGAAGGGTTCTGGCCCGTATAAAGGCATCCCTGCTCCCTTCTTGGCTAGTTCATCCGCTGCCTCATTGCCTTCCAGCCCAGCATGGCCTGGAACCCAAAGTATCCAGACCTTGTTGGACGAGCCGAGTGTATTCAGTCTCTCAAGGCATTCGCATACCAGTTTAGAGTTCACCTGGTTGGACCTAAGTGCCTTGATCGCTGCTTGGCTATCGGTGAGAATAGCTATGTTCTGCCCCCTGTAGTTCCTTGCAGATTAAAGGAGGCACATTTGTCTATGGCGTAAATTTCCGCCTGGAATATGCTAGTGTACCTGCCCATTGGCTCAAAGTACATTTTCCTTGGACCAATGACTCCGGCACCCGCTCCCTCTGCTGTGAGGGATCCGTCAGTGTACCAAGTAATCAGTTGCTGGTTTAAGCCGTATGTCGCAGCCACGCTCTCCCAGTTTGCCTTGTTACTCCAACGTGTTTCAAACTTCTTATCGAAGTGAAACCTCGTTGTCATGTTGTCCCTCGGTATCAGTAATTCGGGATACCGCCTAGAAAGGATATCAATCTTCCTTCGATTTAGGCAGCTCCCCGCCTCACTCATGCTACCGGCCATCCTGAACATTGATCTCCTTGCCTGCATCTGTATGTGCAGATGGAGAGGGGTCAATCCCAGAAGGACCTCCAGGGATGCCGTTGGGCATGTCCTCATTGCCCCACTGATACACACGCAAGCCAGCCTTTGGAGCTTATGTATTATAATTCCCTGGCTTGTGTGCTGAGTTCAGTTCTTTCTGCCCAGATTACCGCTCCATAAGTAATCATTGGCCTTACTATTGCAGTATATATCCAAAGTAGTATCTTCGGGCTGCAATCCATTTTTTTCTGCTATGGACCTACAAGTTATCAGAGTACTCGTGGCTTTCCGACATGTAATTTGGCTTTCCGACAGAGTAATTTTTGGTCTAGCGTAATCCCCAAATATTTGACCTTTGTTTCTCGTTTCACCTCCATATCATGTAATCTTATGGCTCTCAGGTGATGAAGCTTACGCCTCCTAGTGAATAGTACTATGGTGGTTTCGGCTGGGTTGATCCGCAGTCTCACCTTCCTGCACCAGGCACTATTAACCCTTAGTCCAGTTTGGATTCTATCACATAGGGTATCCTCATACTTTCCCCTACAGACATTGTTGTCGTCCGCGTAACCCTGGACTTGTATTCCAGTATTTGTTAGCACGTCCAGGAGTTCACCCACTACCACATCACCGGCGGTAGTACCCCGCCCTGTGGACAACCTTGAGTAGTGTTCATGACAATAAAATTTGTACCTGTCGGTACTTTTATTTGCCTGCTTTCTAGCATTTTGCCCATCCAGAATGCCAGGGCGTTGCCCACTCCCTTGTGGCTCAGGGCATCTCTTTGTGCGATGTGTTGTCGAATGCTCCTTCGATATCTAAAAACGCGCACAGTGCAATTTCTTTTGTTTCTATGGCATCCCGTAGTACCTCTGTCAGCTGATACAGAGCAGTTTCAGTTCAATCTAACAAAACTCTCAAAGACCGTTTTCGAAAAAAAAGTTTCCTTGAAATTATCAGCGTTTTAAATTTCAACTAAATTTAAAAGTGTTGTAAAGCTGGCTTTAGCTATTTCTCCTAGCTTCTAAGCGCGACGTTCATAACCTTCCTTACCTCTTCCGCTTTTCACAGTTTACTCTGGATTGACACAATCATTGAGTCGATCGCATCTCAATCCTCCTGCGATGTTAGCATTCTACTCATCACATTTTCCGGTATCAGTGCTTCACCTAAAGTTTCCTCTAGGTATCTCCTCTTGTCCCTGAATCTCGGGCAGTGGAAGAAAATGTGCTCTGGGTCCTCGGAGACTCCCTCCCATTTTAGAGAATTGGGCAAATTGTCCAATTTGAACCTGTACAAAATAGGTAAGATTATAATTAATTATAATTAATCTCCCCTACCTTAATGGTAGCGATTAGCCTGCGTGGCCACCGGCCTTTCCTGAGTGATCCCGACGTCCTGCCATCAATTTACAGATCTCTCCCTTTCGGCGTTCTACGTTTGAGACAAAGGAGAGACTGACTTCAGATTGTATATACTCATCATCTCATCTGCCAACATGTCAATTGGCATCATTCCGGAGATGACGAATGCAGTCTCATCTGAGACGGTTCTGAAGACAGAATACACCCTTTAGGCTTCCTTTCCATAGACCGCACTTAGTTTATGAGCATTGCATGCATATCCCCAAATAGGGGTGGCATAAAGCATGATCTAGCTCACCACCCTGATAGCAAATATCCTACAAGTATATTGTGGCTCTCCCATATTCGGCATTATCCGTGCAAGGGACATACCGTGGATCCCTTGTCGTAAGCATATTGCACATGTTGTTTAAAACTTGGTTTCGTATCTATCATCACTCCCGAGTATTTGATAATCGGCTTGGAAGTGAACCCAAACTGCCGATTTGAAAGGCCTCCTTGGCTCTCGACGATCAGGAGTAATCTGTTGTAAATTACCCGCTCCAACATTTTCCCTATAGTTTCTAGGAGACATATGGGTCTATAGGCGGATGGTTCATTTGGAGGTTTATCAACATTAGGCAGCAGCTTTTGCCGCTTCCATTCTGTAGCAAATATCCCCTCGAGCATGCACGCTTCGAATAATTCAGCGAATATGTCCAGTCTGGATTTCACGGTGAGCTTAAGAGTTCTGCTCGGTATGCCGTCCAGACCCTCAGCTTTGGTGTTACCTATTTTGCTGTAGACCTCCAACAGCTCATCCGTGGTTATTGCAGGAATTGTCGTCACACTCAGAGATCTCTGAACTATATCAGTGCTCGTTTCTTGCTGAGGGAATAACTCCTGGATTTTCAACAAGAAAGTTAGGCAAGTGATATGTGGGGATTACTGGTCTCTCAACCGTTCCATTAAAATTTTATAGGCGTTCCCCCATGCTTTTACATCCGCTTTGAAGCAGAGCTCCACTGAATGGCAAGCTTGAGGTTTTTGCGGGCTATCTTGAAAACATGACCCTTTCGTCCAAGATCACTCCAACCTACTGCCCTCTGAGCCGTTCGTCTGGCTCGGTGGCAGGCTGATCGAAAGCTGGTCTATCACTATTCCACCTGTAGTTAAGCCTTCTATTGGGGAATAAGGACCTCCTCCAATGCTTTTGCATTTTTCCCTGCTCTGTGGCTCCTTCCTCAGTTCAAAGATGATTGGCTGGTGATCGCTGCCAGTGTAGTTCATACTAAGTGCAGTGCCAGTGCAGGGCTGACAAAGGTGAGGTCTGCTTGCGTGTATCACCTTCATTGGCCAAAACTAAATTCAACTGGGCAAAAGCTTCTAACAGGCTTTGACCCCTTGCGCCTGCTTCCCCACTCGAGAGCCCTAGCGTTAAAGTCGCCGGCAATCAACTTTGGACTTTGTCCCCTTGCATCGAGAACAAGGTTGTCTAACATGTCTTCAAATTCAGACAATGTGAGACTGGGTCAATCGTAGCATCTGCACACGTACACACCACTTATCTTATTTGCACCTAGACGAAGCCACTGGCCGAATGACTCATGGAGTATTGTATAACTGCGACTGCACATACAAATTGTCACTTCACCAGTCGAATCAGTTATCACTTCCTTCCTTTCCTTCGCACAATAGGCATTTGGGGTCCCTATTGCACTCCTCCACTGGTGCATACCTTCGCGAAGTGTTCAAACATGAGGCACTTTAAGCATGAATGAAACCTGTTCTCGCAGGCGGCAGACAGCCCAACCAATTCTAACTTTTCCGGCAGACAATAATTTCTGCACTGCTAGTAGTGGCATTGTGGCCGTTTGAGTACTACCATAGGCCTCTTTCAAGCTCACAGTGGATTCTTCGTCCAACTTAAATTGTTCTCTCAACGCAGTGCATATTTACTCTTCGGGATGTCACTTCGTCAGGATGCATGCACTGTATGACCTCATGCTTTTGGGCCCAAACTGAGACATTCTTTCCAAGCGAGTTTTCCACTTAGGTGCGAAAGCCTTCGGTTTTGCTCAAGGTGGATTTTTTTAGCTCAGATATGAGATCGACTTTCTGGGTCCTTCGGATCTTGCTGACATTTCTCTTCTCATGTTGTAAGTCGGGATCAAATTTCACCTCACTTTTGTTTTCTTCTTCGCTTTTTATTAACTACCTTCGTGCATCCATCATTTTCAATTCCTTTATATTTCCCTTCGATTGCCGACGCTCCCACTTGAGATACAGGTTTTTACCTTCCGTACTTTTAGTTACGTTCTTCGGAATTGCTGGCGTACTTTTTTCCTGCGCCTGCTGATTCCCTAAAAGATCACCGTCTTTCTCCCGGACTCTTTTTTTTGCTGGTAGGTCGCCAACACTACGGTTCTGTATCACTTGGGTCGCCTATGACACTGTTGGAATGACAGGTTTCGACTTTTTCTTGGGACGTCTTTCCTCCTCCTGCGACCTACTTTAGAGGACCCTATTGGCCTCCTCCATGTTTTTAATAGTTTAGTGCACGTTGTGCTTGTCCTTGATGAACAGCTCGACTATTTTTGCTCCAAGCTGCTTGAGGGGTAGTTCCTTCGGATCCGCACTCTGTTCTTTATGAGTCTTGGCCGGATTACTTCTTCTAAACGCACCTTCATTAGTAGCATTTAACGTGCTATCCTGCGTTTTATTTTTTGCCGTCACGTGATGGAAGATCTAGCAACAATTATTTAACAATATGGCGAAGATTTGCATTAATTTAATTTCTCACACTTGTAGGTAGGTAGGAAGGTATTAGTAACCGCTCCGAGGAGCCCAATTAACGCTACGATGCGCCGTTTTGATGCCACAAACTCCTAAGACCGTGACTGCTGTTATGAGAGCAGGGAGGCAGAGTCCAGTCGGGTCAGATCTCCAGAGCCAGCCCGTAACACTCACGAAGGAAAGCAGCTCACCCAAGAATGGTTTACCCACTGTTCGTAGCCTGACTCTAGGAGAGAGGGAGTGCTACTGCCCACACTGTTTAGCGCATTTCTGCACTGCTCCACCAGCCTGGAGGATCTCGTCGCTAAGCACAAGGTCTTAATGGCCGCTTGGCTATATTACGCTTAGGGCTCGGATCTTGCCCAACCATCGCTAATACTTCGGCTTGGAATACACTGGTAAAACCTGGGAAACCATACGACTCGAATACCCTATGTATATTCGAGAAAACCCCCGCAACGACTCCACAGATCGTCTTTGTTCCGTCGGTGAAGAATGTTGTGATATAGCCTTGCAACATGCCGCTAGTCTTCCCCTCTGCCCTGGGTAGAAAGTCCACAGCAGTAATATCTCCAAGGCGATCCACTCGTCCTTCACTACCATGGCCGTCCTAATTAGAAGAGGAACTCACCTCTATGGTTTAACTTTCTAGTTTTTAATTTTTGATTAAATTACGTATTAACTGCTTCGTTGCGCGCGAAAGGTTAAGCTGGGCTGGAAAGGATCCCGTTTTCTCGATGACCTTTTGGTCGCTTGGTTGTTCCCGGTTGTTGACTTGTTTCATATACGCCGCACGTGATTTTAGTAGTCGGCGTGCCCGCCGAACGCGCTTATTAGTTAGTGCTGTCAGGGATGTGAAGCGGCTCTCATGTATCGCTCCGCAGCAAAAATAACCCGGAATCGAGTAGGGAGCTAAAATTCTACAAATCAATGTCTTCGGCGACATAAAAACCAAACCGTAGAAATAAATTTGTGGCCGGGGAGCGAAATCAATGCCCTACGAGCTTGCAAATTTCCAATCTTTCTTATGTAAGCGGAGTAAAGCCAGAGTTGCTGCTTTCACTCGTTTGTCAATCTTGGGTATCTGATCATCGTATCATTTTGGAGCAATGTTCGGAGTTCAGAACACCACTTCACCTAGTTTTCACCGACTTCGAGGAGTTTTCCGATAATGGCAATAAAGTGTGTATCTGGAGTGTTCTTTGTAGGAGTCTGTCGCCGATACTATCCCTGTCCGGAGTTGGGGTTCAATAGATCTTGACGTCGAACACCTCGACTACGTTGATGATAAGTGCTTGCGTTCTCACCAAGTAATGGGCCTTAATCAAATAACTCTGAGTTCTGAATTTGGAGGATTCAAGCACGAACAGCAAGGGCATCTATCAATTTATCTATTTTGGTAGCGTTGCTTCCGCTGGGGTAATAACAGCGCTAGTCCTGCCTTCGTATTTTACGAATATCTGGAAATGCAGATACCCCAACACTAACGTCCAGTTGGGACTGTTGCACGTCAATGCTTTCTCTCGCACATGGAAAATCATCGTAGTTACTGCAGCAAGAATATCTACACTCCTCTCGTTATGCTAAGTATGCCGAATACAAAACTTTACGGGAAACATTCAGACAGGCCGAAAATTTAAATTATTACCTACGAAGTGGTCAACTTTTGTTTTTATTAGCTACTTTTAATACTACTACAATTTTTCTACAAATTTAAGTATCTATCGTACACACGCAGATAGACTTCATCCTTCCACAATCGATATATCTTTAAAAGGAAGTTCAAACATCTTGTTTTCTTGCTAGATGATTTTATTTACTTTTTACTCTTCCAAACACAGCCCCAAAACTATTCGGTAAAAGAATACTAAGACAAAGCATTTAATTTAGAACACAACAATCAAATAAAAAAAGAGATAAAAACGTAAAATTAAAAGTACAGTCTACCATAAGATGTTATTGCTATTTAGATGGTGTATGGGTGTTATCAAGTGTTCACTTAAGCTACTCTCGTAACTTCTACTTAAGGCTAGAAGACTTCTTTTTGTGAAAGGATGGTATCAGACCCATTTATTCATTTCTAGAGATTGCAGCGGCCGTTGTAGAAAATATCGACGCTGCTACCTCGGCTGACCATGATTGTATGCCTTCAATTATCGTAAGGAAGCAAAATCTATTCTTGTAAGCAGTAGTTCAACTGATGAAATGCCCTTTTCCGACAAGTTTACATCCCAAAAATCTCATAGAATTTCCTAGACAACTAAATCACTCTTTTCCTGTTCTCCGTTCATTAAGTTTTGTGTATTATTGTTCCTCTTTTTGTTCATAATACAACATAAAGTACGATTGTATTTTTTTGCTATAGTCAAAAAATATATTTTTGTTTTCCATATTAACAAGTTGCCTTAAATATTTTATGTTTTTTGTGTTTTTAAGCTACTTTCTAAACGAATCCAAAGAAAAAAAATTAACACCACTATTTTTCAGGTTTCTAACACTTTGCATCTATGCATGGATATATGTTGTAGAGTTGTTTTAAAAATTTTGTTTCTTTTTCACAATTTTTCATCTTACATGCCAACAAAATATACAATTGAAGGGGACACATTTTTGTGGCTTAATTTTGAGCTATTTGTAGGCTTTATAAAGTTGCCAAGCACAAAACGCTGCAGACAATAATGTAATACCCCTGTGGAAGTATTTGGTTCTTGTGTTATCTGAATATGCTAAAACTAGTGGTGACGAGAACTCGTGCAAATTTGGTACGTTCGCCAATTTTTTAGGATCGCGTTCAACCTGTAATGGCATGTAAAAAGATTTATTAGGAATAAAGGTAATGTGAAAAAATCATAAAATTATATATTAGTTTCATATCTATAAGTTATTCTACAGAGATTTATCCATGCTTCGGGCTGAATTCAATGTGAAAAAAAGGAAATGCAGTCCATATGCACATAATACAGCCTCTTCTTCTTTTTCTTCAGCCTTTATCCCATTCACAAGCGGAGTCGACTCGTCGTGATCGGTTTCGCCATTTTGTTTTATCAAAAACCTGATTTGGATGCAATCGCTAGGCTTTCAAATCCCTATCCAGCGTATCAAGCCACGGTTCATCGCTCGGCCTTTTGATCGTTTACCATCGACTTCGATGTTCACACCAATCTCGGCAAGTGAATTATTCTCGTTAGGGCGAATTACGTGACCAAACAATCGAAGATACCGCTCTCGTAATTTTTCCACGATCGATGCAGCTCTATATCGATCACGGATATCCTCATTTCGGATGAGATCAAAGCGTGTCACGCCACTAATCCAATGCAACATCTTCGTCTTTATTACCGCAAGATGCCGTTTATTGTCTTTTATAGTCAGTCAACACTCAGAACCGTAGATGCGTTAAAGTTTAGATTTGATACATTCATTGATACGTCGATCACCTGTTTCATGGGGATCGATCGTCAAAAATTCAGTCAATTCAGATTCAACCTGAGACTGTGTTACATGAGGCGATCATTCCATTTTTGGACAAGTTGCATCATCTGCATAAAGCAGTCTGTAGGGCGCTGGACGTTAGATGTCCCGTTTGACAGTGTCCATAACAAGGACAAAGAGGAGTGGTGAGGGCGCTTCCTTGATGAACACCAAAAGAGACATGGAGCGGTTTTGATACATCCGCCACACTTCGAATTTTATTTTTCGTATCGTGGTAGAGCAATTGGACCCAGCGCACGAATTCTTGTGACACAAAAAATATTGTCGTAGAGCATATCAGATGAACGCTTTCTCTAGATCCAGAAATGCAATGTAAAGAGGGCGATTCTTCTCACTGTGTCTCCAGGAGTAACGGCGCAGCGTATATTGGTCAGTAGTTCCGCTGTTCTTGACAAATCTGGCTTGATACACGGTATTTCAGCGATTTCGCCAATACGGTTGTCAAAAATGCGTTCAAGAATCTTTATGGTATGGGAAAGTAATGTGGTCAAACTAGAACAGGCTGGGGCAGAGAACGTATATATTTCCTCGGTTTACATGGCTCACGACCGATCAGCTCCGCCAGAAGAACTAAAACATTTGACGAGCACCATAGCAACAAAAAAGGCCGACCTGTTGATAGAATGCGACGCCAATGCAAGGCATACGCTTTGGGGCAGCTCGGAAACCAACGAAAGTGGTGAGCCAATCTTTGATTTTATAATTAGTACAAACCTATCGGTATGTAACAGAGGCAGTACACCAACCTTCCATTTCCCCAGCTCGGAGAACTGTGACCCTGCGTGTTCTGAACATCAACTGGGCATCGCCTCCCCCCAGACCTCCATATTAAATACGTTGTAGCGTGCAGTGCCGTTAGATTACGTGAGTCCGGAAGCGGGACAGTGAAACCCTACCGCCATAGTAACATCCTAGAGAAGAACCTGGGGAAATCCCAAGGACTATGCCACACGCAAGCTGAACTTCTCGAGAAACTTTGCTGTGGTCTTTCCAACCAGGGCAAAGTGGAAGACCGGCGGGGTGTTGGAAGGTTATGACACAGTATTCTTCATCGTCTTGTCCAGATAGCTGAGTTATTACAGCCCAAGGCTGTCGTACGGAAGGTCGCGGTTCAAATCTCACTTGTGGCAGCGGAATTTGTACCATGATTTGACGTTGGATACCAGTCAACTCAACTGTGAATGAGTACCTTAGTGAAATCAGGATAATAATCTCGGACGAGCGCAATGCTGACTACATTGCCTTCCATAAGGTACTGTAATCCTGTAGTGTGTCGTTGCAGCCTTCAATAAAGTGCTCTGACACACTTCAAGGCCCTGATCCAATTGAATTGTTGCGCCAACGATTAATCTTCACCGATGGATCAAAGATTGTTTGTCGAGTCGGCACAGGGGTTTTCTCGAATACACACAGTGTATCCGAGTCGTATGGTCTCCAAGGTTTCGCTAGTGTATGCAAAGCGGAAGTAGTCGCGATACTGGAAGTCTGTCGATGGTTGGAACATGATCCGAGCCCCAAGCGTAACGTAGCCATTCTGACTGACAGCCAAGAGGCTATTAAGGCCTTGTACTCAGTGACATCCTCCAGGCTGGAGCGGCAGTGTAGAAACGCACTTAACAGTCTTGGCGGTACGCTCAACGTCACGATCGTCTGGTTTCTCGGGCATAGGAACATAGAGGGGAATGAGTGGGCTGACGGATTGGCCAGGCGGGACTCTGCTCTTGGCAGTCATTCGGCGGGTACAGTTGGTATCTCGCTGGTGACTGTTAAAGGCGGAATTTACTCGCACTACTTAGCAGCCGCGGGCTTTAGATGACGAAGGCTTACCGCCTTTTACACAGCCCGATCACGAGAGCTCCTGTGCTAGACGCGTGCAAATGCATTCAGGATTACGGCAGTTTGCACGGGGCACTGGCCCATAGCGGACCATGCCGCCAGGCTCGGAATACTCTATAATGCGCATTGCCGAAATTGTAGAGAAGGGGGGAGCCGTCAGGAACTTCCTTTGAGCTCTGAGTTAGAGTTAGCCTACGGACACTGGATAAACCATTCTTTGGGAACCTCAGACAGATTTCTAGCTGCATGGTGGAAGAGCTGCTCCCCTTTGTGAATGCTACGGGCTGGCTCTGAAGATCTGAGCCGGCTGGACTCTGCCTCTGCTCTCATAACAGCAGTCACGATCTTAGGAGTTTGTGGCATTAAAACGGCGCACCTAGCTACCTAATATGGGAAAGTAACTGGATCGGACAGTAATTTGAACATTTTGCTGGACTACCTTTCCTTTTCCATATCGGAACTGTGATACTTTCTTGCCAATCAGATGGTGTTCTACCTTCCTCGATAACCCGATTGAAGGATTCACTGAGGCACAGCTCTTCGCTTTCCAGAACTTAGATGCATGTCGTCAGGTCCTGTTGCTTTCCCCGATTTCATCCGTTTTATCGATTTCACTTGCATTGACTGGTGAATTGCTCCAAATGTCGGCAATGCTTGTTCGGTTGAAATCTCCTCGAAATATTCGGCTGGACGGTAAGTATCGTTGTTGTTAATAATATAATCATCATCAACGGCGCAACAACCGGTGTCCGGTCTATGCCTGCCTTAGTAAGAAACATTCCGGTTTTGTGCCGAGGTCCAACAATTCGATATTCCTGAAAGCTGCCTTGCGTCCTGACCTACACCACCATCGCTCCATCTCAGGCAGGGTCCGCATCCTTTTTTTTCTCTATAGATTTTCTGGGCTGGATCATCCTCATCCATATGGATTCGGTGACCCGTCCACCGCAACCCGTTGAGATTTTATCCACAACCAAACGGTCGTGGTATCGCTCATAGATATCGACGTTATGTAAGCTACGGAATCATCCATCCATCTATCCATCATGTAGGGGCCAAAAATTCGTCGGAGGATTCTTTTCTCGAACGTGGCCAAGAGTTCATAATTTTTCTTGCTAAGAACCCAAGTTTCCGAGGAATACATGAGGACTGGCAAGATCATAGTCTTGTACAGTAAGAGCTTTGACCCTATAGTGAGACGTTTCGAGCGGAAAAGTCTTTGTAAGCTGAAATAGGCTCTGTTGGCTGACAACAACCGTGCGCGGATTTCATCATTGTAGCTGTTATCGGTTGTGATTTTCGACCCTAGATAGGAGAAATTGTCAACGATCTCAAAGTTGTATTCTCCTATCCTTATTCTTCTTTGTGTTTGACCAGTGCGGCTTGATGTAGTTGGTTGATTCGTCTTCGGTGCTGACGTTGCCACCATATATTTTGTCTTGCCTTCATTGATGTGCAGCCCATGATCTCTCGCCGCCTTCTCGATCTGGATGAAAGTACTGTATATCTCAGGTTGTTCTTCCCATAATATCAATATCGTTAGCATAGGCCAGTAGTTGGGTGGACTTGAAAAGCATGGTGCCTCTTGCATTAACATCTGCATCGCGGATCACTTCTTCCAGGGCCAGGTTAAAGAGGACACATGATAGGGCATCCACTTGTCGTAGACCGTTGTTGATGTTGAATGACCTCGAGAGTGATCCTGCTGCTTTTATCTGGCCTTGCACATTGATCAGGTTCAGCCTAGCCAGTCTCATCAATTTCGTTGGGATACCGAATTCTCTCAAGGCCATGTACAGTTTTACGCTGGTAAGAAAGTACTACAATTCCAATATGAAAAAAGAAAGGTAGCCCAGCAGAATGTTCAAATTAACGTCCAATTCGGTTACTTTTCCATATCATGAAGATTTTTGAACGCATTCTTGACAACCGTATTCCCGAAATCGTTCAAATAATCGTGAATCAATCCGGATTTGTCAAGCACTACGCAATAGACGCTGTGCGGTTACTCATGGAGAAATACAGGGGGAAGCATCGCCCTTTTTACATTGCATTTCTTGATCTAGAAAAAGCGTTTGACCGTGTGTCCCACGAACTCATCTGGTATGCTGTACGACTACACTTCGTGCCAGAAGAACTCGTGCGCTGGCTTCAATTGCTTTACCGCGATCCGAAAAGTAAAATTCGTAGTGTGGCGGGTGTATCAAAACCGCATCGTGTCTCTACTCTATTGGTGTTCATCAAGAAAGCGCCCTCTCACCACTCCTCTTTGTTCTTGTTATGGACACCGTCACACGGGATATCCAGCGCCCTACACACTGCTTTATGCAGATGATGTTTTCCTAGCATCTGATAGCAAAAATGATCTCGAGCAATTTGTCCAAAAATGGAATGATCGCCTCATGCAACAACGCTATCAGCCAATGGAGAACTGCGTTATGAAATTGCTTCACGCATTAACACAACCTGGATGAAGTGGCGTTCCACAACTGTTGTTCTTATCTCAAATCTAAAATTTACCACAATGTCGTCCGTCCTGTCGCTCTCTATGGTTCTGAACGTTGGCCTACTATAAAAGGCAATGAACGGCGTCTTGCGGTAATGGAGACGAAGATGTTACGTTGGACTAGTGGCGTCACACGTTTTGATCTCATCCGAAATGAGGATATCCGCGATCGGCATGGGTTTGCACGGATCGTGGAAAAGTTGCGAGAGAGGCGTCTTCTATGGTATGGTCACGCAATTCGTGCTAACGAGAATTCACTTCCCAAGACAGATCTGAACATCGAAGTTGATGGTAAACGACTAAAAGGCAGGCCTAAACAACGGTGGCTTGATACGCTGGATGGGGATTTAAAAGCCTCGAGATTGCACCCAGACCAGGCATTCGATAGAGCCAGATGGCGAAACCGATCACGACGAGCCGACCCCGCTTGTGAACGGGACAAAGGCTGAAGAACGTTTTTTTCCGGCACTGTAGTTTCAAATAGAGGACTTTGCTGATGTGCAGCCTAGACCTAAATATATGCTGCTTTGATAAGTTACGGAAGGGAATCCATGTCCAAACCGACAGATAGACATGGTGCAAAATGAAAAAGAAAGAGAACCTCTTGATTAGTGGGGGAAAGTAAAGCACAAGGCATCAACAATACTCTCTCGGAAATACCAGCAGTTTCCAGAATTCAGATTTCGGGTTGCTTAAAATCGAAAATTGAATGGTCTATTATGGAGACAGATGTAATGCGGCCGTTGTGATTCCGCCTTTGGTAAATCTGATTGGATTTGAGCTCTTCAAAAATTCAAAAAGAACAACAAAACGCCTATTGGGTTGCAAAGTTGCCTGAGTTTCGATAGAAAAGTAATACAAACGTTCTTTGGTCACCTTCTACCTGAGGATTTTAATATTGAAAGTGACCTGCGGCGGGGTTAAAAATGTTATACACAAATTGACGGAGAACAATTTAGGGATTAGTCCCGAGGGATTATCGTGAAAGATTTTGCCAATTCGTGTATGGTATTGAAATCAAATAAGCAGATGGGATCTTTCTTCCAGTGAACCGTGATGTTGAACAAAGATAACACATTGAAAAGGGTCTGAAACGGTTTTGTTTACTTAGAGGAAAGGAAAAGGTTTCAGCTGATAGAAATGCGATAGGATACAAAGAAAAATCGAGTGAAAATGTGTGCAAGGCAAAGTCATTACCTGCTCGCAAAAGTGAGTTGAGACATCAAAGTTATAAATGGTTTGAATTAAAGAACGCGCAATGATTGAATTGTTTCCATGGTGAATTCAGATAAGTTCCCTTAAGAGAAATCGTAAGTGAAGTACAAAATAAAACCTCACTTCTAAGCATTTGTCACTTTTTCTTCTCAGCCTCAGCCTCTGCTACCAAAAACTCAGAACATGCACTTTGTCTCCATATCTTTTATTGCATAATTCCCAGACGGTAAGCGGAGTCGAGATATCTCCGAATGATTATGCCCAAACGAACAGCGCAGATTCGATACAAAGTATCTCGCTTAGTCTGAATCCACACAAAGATAAGACGCAAGCGAACCAAGACTTGATGACGCAAGTAAACAAAGAGTGGCAAAGTCCTTGCTCACAGTTCGGCGAGCAACAAACGGCTCCCAGCACTCACCTGATACTGACAACACGGGTCGTAGTTCCATGACACGGTATACAAGCCCGTGCAGAAGATGGAGATGGCGCAAAGGGGGGCGCTAAACAGCGGACGATCCTGCCAAATGAGTCCAGAAACAATAGATGAGATTCCCGACAGCACAGCCGTCTTGTGCAGACAATTGCCCACGGTGATCCAGCGTCCGGTCTCGTCGCCCAGAACTGTTGGCTCGATTATTATGTAATTGACTTTGGCTTCGAGGGCCTTTTCCAGCTCCGCCTCGAACGTCTCGTGGGCATTGCCGCTGTCGTACACCTCACGGATGACATGAATTGTTGGTGATTTTAATTCCCTGCAACGGAAACAAGTAAGCAGATGCCATTATTGCAGCTCGGATAGGCTCCTTGCGGGGTGAACGACAGCCGCGCGGAAAGGTTAAGTTCTAAGGTCAAGATCGAGCCAATTTTGGAAACTTCGAAACTCACGCGGTAGAAGTGGATGGTTGCACATCAGGCGATGACATTCTTTCTACTGAATTCAGTGCGAGGAACCCGCGATCTCCTTGACGAGTCCTTGGACGTACAGACTCCTTGGAACCGGACGGAAAGTGACTGCACTCTCGAGAAATTCTTCCAGTGACACTTGTAACCGCTCCGCGTACACTTATCAATTTAGAACAACTACTTCCAGCCAGCCCTTAATCCATTTTTATTTAGAAACGAACACGGCGCTGAGTTTGAAATCCTGAGAGCTACGGAATATCGCGCGACAAACGGACAAATTCTCTTTCGAGCGACAACAACAAAAACCAACTTCCACTTGTCAAGCGGCACGACCGACGAATGTCGAACGAATTTTGTCACGTACGGGTTTTGACGGGTCGCCACTTTGTTGTAAATGCAATTAACAGCTGTAGTCAGGCAATTGGACGTAGTTATGTTGTGAAAACAAACTGTTCACAGGTAAAAGAACGAAGGGAGAAACTGCACTTACCTGTCATCTGGATTCTGGACCATTTTTATTTTGGTGTTTTGTAATTTTCAGGGGTGATTGTGAATTATTGCGGGGACTTTTCTCAGCTGTGAGAAGTACATATGTATATGGTTGTGGGGGTGTTGGATGGGACTGTCAGAATTTGTAAGCGGATTAGCAGCGCGAAACTAATTTGAAAATGGAAGATTCATAAAATGGTGACCTGGAATTGCTCCAATTCTGATAAGCACTCCTTTTGGGCGTTTGATCGGAAAACATTTAAGAAGACACATTTGAAGAGTTCATATCAGATTTTTTTATAAAATCAGTTTGCTCTATGGTGTTAGTTATCTTTTTACCAAGAATTTGTGAAGGATATGAATAATCCGCAACCTGCACACTTGAAGGGATCATCTACATTTCAATTCAAACTTATGTTTTTGAATTAATTGCCATGGAACTATGGAAGTGGTATTATTTGTAAATTAATAAAATAAAGCATTGACCAAATTTGGCGGTGAAAGGGTAGTTACAAGCTAGGGATCACAGGGCGAAAAGTAGAATGGTACCAATGATGGAGCATAAAACCTGGGAAGCACTTGCTGAATCAACACCAAAAGTTTCACTACCAAACCCTACCTCCACCTCCACGTGGTGACCGCTGGGAGGTCTTTTTTAACAAAAAGCTGCAACCGGAGAAGGATGAAGGCGAATCTCCCGCGCCTAAAAACGGGACAAACTGTACCAACTGGTCCTCCAGGTTGGGGGTTGGGTTGACAACATAACGACGAACCCGGCAACGAAAACGGATTAACAATTTGCGCATTTTCTCATGGAAGGTGAGCTCTCTGTACAGAAAAGGGTTGCCAAGAAGGCAGCCGATGTACCAATATAAGACTACTGTAGTAGCATTGCAAGAAATGTGTTGGACAGTGACTGGTTGCTTGGGAAAAAGCCAGTAAACCATATATTATACTGGCCCTCCTGTAAACCATGTGCTCGCAATAGGGCTCCTAGCCAGCCAAGAACTGAAACCGGTTATTATCGGCTTTGGAAACATAAGTGAAAGGATGTGCACCATACGTTTGCGAGACGAATTTAGAAATATAATTCTCATTAACGTTCACACCGCTACAGAGAAGACTGCAGAGTCGGAAAAGGAAGAAAAATGAATCCTGGGAGAACCTACAAATCTGTGATCTCGAGAGGCACAGGCCGCAAACGCACTAGGTGTGAAAGTGTTACCAACAAGTCAGCAGGATGAAGCGTTATACACCTCGATACTCACCTTGCCCAAACAAACAGGGAAATCTGATTTTCGATAGAATGGGCACATTGGAGCGATGGGTTGAGTATTTTGATGAACTGCTCAACAATTAAAACATCAGAGAGTTGGAGGCCGCCAACTGAAGACGACGGACAAATCCTGCCATCACCAAGCATGCAAGAAACAATCTGTGCCATTCTTCGGCTTAAAAACCACAAGCCGCCAGTAGTCGATGGAATTACAGCCGAATTGGTTAAATAAGGAGGCAACCAACTACACCAAGCTGTTCATCAACTGAAGCTGAAGGTGTGGGACAGCGAGTCAATCTCTGGTGACTGGCAATGCGGTATTATCTGTTCGCAGTGCTGCAATTATAGACGTTGCTGAGTACCATCTATAAGATATTCTTCCCTATCTTGCTAAGCCAATACTCCCAGAACATCACCGGAGGGGCATCTTCCAGGGGGATTCGTTGAGTCCGCTTTGGTTTTGCATGACACTGAACCCCCTTTCATGGCTACTGAATGGTGCTAGAGGGCATGGCTTTGCAATAAAGTATGACCACGTGCTAAGTGCGAACTGACAGACTTGATGTACTTAGATGACATCAAGCTGTAATCTGGTACTGACGACCATCTTAGAAGTTTGCTCAGCCGTGATATTCGGATGGAGTTTGGATTAGACAAGTGTCAATTCGAAGCCATCGTAAAGGGCATCACGAGCCGCATGTCGGATGTAGAATTTGTGACCTCCACATCGAAGCTATGACCGAGACAGACTTCTACGAGTACTTAGGAATTCTGCAAGGAATCGCACATCGAGTTTTTAGGTCTAACTCATGCTTCCTCGACATTTGTAATGGTCGGAAATCGTCGATGCCCACATGATTATTAAAGTCAAGGCCATGGCGATTTAGTCGTCGGTAGGCACATTGCACAGAAGAAGAAAAAGAATTGATTTTTCTCAGCTGTATATGGTGGAAGAAGGAATAGGGCAATCAGTTGAAATAATAGTGAAACAGGAGAAGGATGCAATATTGAGTCCGTAGGCTAATAAAGGAAAGAGGGTTATAGTTTCTTATTGCGTGCTATGTTGCGACTTTGGCATCGCACCATCCGGTTTCTTATACAGCATATCTGCGCTTTCCTCTGAAGGGCTCTTGGTGATCTGAAGGATGCTCTGCTGTCCGAATTCCTGCGACGTGTAAGGTTGGTACTGAAATCGCATCTCTCGGGGAAGAATAAAATAAGCGCGTTAAATGTATTCGCTATCCCTTCACTGCATTCGGAATATTGCCGTCGACGGAGACCGACCTGGAAAACGTCCAGGGGCGGATACGGACAACTATGTCCAAATTCCGAATGCATCATCCAAACTCTGCCGTGGAGCCGACGAACTCGCCTCATGACATTAGAGGTAGGGGCGTGGTTGACGTGGCGGCACAACATCATCGCTAAGTCGACTCGCTGTGCGCTTATTTTTACAGCGAAGAGCAGGCGGGTCCCTTGCATGGGGCTGTCTGTAAGGCAGACTGTGGGCTGATTCCACTTAATTTAAAGGATCGATCTTTCAACCATCTGAGGTGAAGCCAGACTAAGAGCGCATCGATGAAGTCGAAGGCAATGCACGGTAAACACGTGAATTGTCTTTGGCAGCCATTTGTCGAACAGATGGCTGTGTGCTGGGGAGCTCTTTGCTGAGATGGAGGGGTTTATGTGTGCCATTCAGGATGGCGTGATCGCCACCCGAGCTTATAAAAAGCTCAACATGAAAGAACGAGTGGAGAACGACCAGTGCAGAATGTGTGGTTCGGCGTTAGAGACGTTGGACCATCTCATTTATGGCTGTTCTGTTATGGCACCGGTTCAATACATCACCATGCATAATGCTGTATATAAGATTATCCATCAAAACCTTGCATACAAGCATGGGCTGATCACGGGAAGATGTCCGGTTCACCGAAATAAGCCGCAAGCAGTAATTGATAGTTCTGCTTACAGTATGTATTGGGACCGGCAAGTTCTAACTGATCGCCACAGACCTCATAACAAGCCTAACGTACTTTTAGTTGACAAGACGATCTTGCTATCTTCCATAACAGCAACGTCGAACGGAAATATTATACGGGGAGAAGAAGGTAAACTATGAGCCACTAACTCGGGAAATCAAAGAAATTTAGCGTCTCGAGCGGGTGGTTGTAGTTTCCATAATATTGTCAGCTACAGATATTGTACCTAAATCCCCCACGGCTTGCCTTGATGTCCTGGGACTTTCGCACAGTCTGGTTCAAACCATGCAGAAGTACACGATTCTGCATACGTGACCTACCACCGGCCACCACCACCAGCGCCCCTTTAGTTTTTAAGTAGGTAGGATCGTCCGAGCCTAAATGCTTGGCACTTAGTGCTAGTATTAGGTAAAATCCGGTATCTGCCGAGATTGTGACAACTCGGAACAACATATGTATATATAAGTTGCTACTGGACGCAAAAGCAGCACCCGTTTAATATGTACATATTGACAAATCCCCACCAAGAAACAAATGGCAGAACTGAGCACGGCCACTGCTAACTGGCACCTCGCAGCCACCAGTACCAGGATTTCTCTTTTTCATCCCGCTTAATAGCAATTGTGTCCTATAGCGTACTGTTGTATACCGTTATGGTCTTGTATGAAGTGCTCTAGCACACTTCAAGGCTCTGAACCAATATGGATTCTTGCGCCAATATTATTATTATTAATATCAATTGCTCTCGCTCTGGAGTATCTCCAGTCGAATTCTGGAGCCCCCACAGTCAAGTTCGGGGGGTATTCTATCCTTTTGTCATTAGTTTCATAATACTCATAGTTTGACGAAGCAGTCCTACTAAGCCCCGTGCAAGCACGCAGATATTTCCTTTCAAAGATTCTTCTTTTTTCCTCTCCACTCAAATTAAATCAGATAGGACACCCGTAGGTGGACACCGGTCTAACCAAAGTAAGATAGCAAATAATCTTAACCTTTCGGCTAAGATGTGGAGCATAAAAGAGTCTTCGAAGAGTCATGAATGCTTTGCGAGCGCTTTCTAGCGCCACTTGACGTGTTCGTTAAATTGGAGACGCTCGTCAAGACGCACCCCCAAGTATCTAATGCACTTCTTATGAAGAATGCGCTCAGAACTATCCTCGTTCGCGACAATGTAGAAATCTCTCCAATTCCTTTTCAAGTTCCTGACGGCGTACGCTAAGGAATTTCGAAGCAGAATCGTTTCACACTTTTGGGCATTGATTTTCATCCGCCAGCTATTCGTGAAGAACTTAATATCAGTGAACATCTTCTTAAGATCAACTTGCACCTCAGTTACCTTCTTGTGTGCCGTGTAGGATAGGGTAGGGTTGGTAGTGAGATTTTCGTCCGTAATGACAAAGTACTTCTTTGAGCGCTTTGATCCCTCACGCTTCATTAATACAAAATCACCGTGTCTATTCCGATGCGTGGGTCCGCACTGGATTCCAAAATAGATAATATTAGGGAATTTGCGACGGCCTATCGAATAACAACCAGAACGCGAACTAAAATTGAAAAATAAAAAAAAAATAGCTCGACCGCGCGCGTGGAGCTGTTAGTCTCTGGACCCGAGTGCCGCGATCAAGGAGGGTAAGATCACGACGGATCACAGTTTCGATTATTGCCTCTTTCGCCTACCTTGACATCCTCAGGCCAGTTTGTCTTTTGAGGATGTCCCTTCAGGTTCTGCGGTATCAAAGAGGAAAAGAGAGGGAGGAAATCCTCAAATTATGCAAAACTAAGTTCGAAACCGCAATGTAATTATTCCAAAAAAAACAATTCCAATATGAAAAAAATAATCAAAAATCAGAGAGAGAGAGAGAGAGAGAGAGAAAAAAAAATTAAACAAAAATTAAATGAAATTAAAAATCATTAAAGAAAAAGAAGAAATTTGAAGAAAACAAAACTCTAAACTTACTGTTGCAAGTAAACACTCCGAGCTCGGCGTGGTAGCTGCTTCCGTGAGGAAAGAAATTAGGCACATTAGGAATTTCGAAACAAAATTACAATGTTTGATATAGTTCCCTTTTTCTTTTCTATAATAAAAAGGAAAATCTCTTTGGGTGCGATTACTTCACTGCTGTACGTGAGGATTTTCCCGATCGGGCTGCGAATCCGGCTAGATGAATGGTTTTCTCGTCTCGAACTCCAAAAGACAAAGGGTTCGCGCCGTTCACTGTCACTATTAATTTCTATTCACTATTTCGAGGTAGTCCTGAAGATTTTTCGTCTCGAACCCCAAAAGACAAAAGGTTCGCACCGTTCACCTCAACCGCTCCATTCACTTTTCACCTTTTCAATTCAGTTGTTATGAGAATAAGTCATTGATTTAAATGTGACAAATTCCCCTCAAAGGCACCATCCAAAATAAACGTCAAAACAAAACCAACACTATATTAGTCGAAAAAACGAGGACTTTTCGATTAATGTGCTGCTATATTTGATAACCAGGATAAAGACTGTCTTTCAATTCCATACTCCAGTTCAGCTTCTCCTTTTTCACTCTCCTCTCAACCCAGCACCGCTCCACTTGCCGCTACATTGTCTTGAACTCTGTCTAGTCAATGTTGCGGCAACATGCGCATGCGCCTGCGGATGCGGCAAATCATTCGCCTCTGTCAAGATTAATTCACCCGAATGCATTCAATAATGTGCAATCTGCGGCGAACATTAGGGTAATTGCTCATTATTAAATGCATTATTTAAGCAAATTAATTAAGAAAGAGCCGAATGAGATTCCGCTCCCGTCGCGAAGCCGCGGTTACTACAAGTCCCTGGTCAGTGATGATCACTGCAGGGACACCAAAGCGAGGGATGCACTCCCGATAGAGGATTTCGGTACAAGATTGCGCCGTAATGTCCTTCAGAGGTATTGCCTCAGGCCATCGCGTAAACCTGTCGATGATTGTAAGGCAATACTTGAAACCGTGCGAGTCTCGCAGAGGACCTACGATGTTGCGAGGTGTATGGTGTGGAACCGCTTGGTAGTGCGGGGAAATAAGCCCACTTCTTTTCTTACATGCATGGCGACCTTACACTTCTGGCATGAGATCCACTCTCTGGCCCAGGAATTGATGTCCTTATTCATGGAGGGCCAGAAGTATTTCTCGGTGATTAGCCGATTTTTCGTCCTGATCCCTGGATGCGCTACGTCGTGAACTGCGTGGAACGGGTCACTCATTTAGTAATACATTTTATTTTACCACTTTTATGTACAATTACTTTAATTAAAACATTTTATTTGACAATTTGTCCTTACAATTAATGTTTTAGATAAAATACGAATTTAAAACGACCTGCCGGGCGGTGGTTCGCAATTTTAATATCTTCAATTATTTCTTCTTCATATTCAATTATTTTTTTTGCAATTCAAAATTAGCAAGGCCTTCTACGCCACGGAGAACACGGACGGTGGCATTTGTCAGTCGAATCAACAACATTCGAGAAATAAATTTCGAGATCGATAAAGATAAATGTCGAGATCGAAATCCGAATTGCGCATTCGACAATAATTCCTTCCTCTTGATATGCCGGTTCAAGGCTTTCAATACCAAAACCTCGAACACCTTGCAGCAAATTGATTAGGCGGTAAGGGACCTAATGAATGCAGGACTGGTGTGAAGAAATCATGAAAAGGACGGAATGTAGCAACCATGAGATGTCACTAACGACTAAAATTAAAAAGAAGCTTAGGGTCAGACAGCTTTGGCTTGATCCTATTCTTATAATGGACAGCGGCAAGTAACTTCGGAAAAAGTTTGTAAACACTACCTTTGCGAAATATGGTCGGAATCATACCGTCAAACTCATGCTAAAGTTATTTGTTTGCATTTAAATAGCCAAGTCGGATCCAGACATCTCCAATAATAGATACGTTGAAAATCTAGGAGCAGCCGATAGCCTCCTCGATGAGGCAGTGGTAAAAGGCTCTTAGTAATGGATGAATCCTTCCCTCTTTTTAAGATCGGCAACACTCGAGCTTACTTCCATTGTCCTGGAAAGAAGGAATTGTTCAATAAATTATTGAATTATTGAATTGTTCAATAAATTATTGAACAATATGCAATAATTACGAATGGTAATGTCTGGTAAATGCTTGAGGACCATGTTGGGAATGCCATCCATACCGGATGATCTCTTATTGTTTACTCTTCTGAATATGGAAGTTAACTCAACACATGAGACAAAGTAATCAAGCAGATTATCACTCGGTATGAAATCAGCCTTCAACGCAGAGCTAAACTGGAGAACTTTAGGGCCGTTCAGGCTATATTTGAAATAGTGGACATCTCGTTCTACAATTTTGGAAAGCCGCGCAATTGCTTTTGGTCATCAGCAGTGACACTATTCGTGTCTATCCCTGAGCCAATAAGGTGTTATATCTTGCTGCCCAACAGCACCCCTTCATCCAATGTTAAATGTTCATGGAAATTGACGGTTTTAACCTTGTAACCGACGAAAGGCATTTTACGAACATCCGCATCCGCTGAATGAAATCCGTGCTCATTTTTACGCTCCCCCTTTAAACTCTCTATTGTGAACATCCTCTGCAATTGATGTGTCATTCATAAAAACTGAACTGTCAACCAAAGTGTATTCTCGTTTTGTTATTACGATGCCCCGACCTTTCTTATAAGATCGGAGTAAATCGATATATCATTTGCATTGTTCGTTTGAAAACAATCCTCATGCGATTCAGTTAGTGTTTGTGGGGCCAAAGTACAACGAATTCCGCGATGTATTCAACCAAGTCGCCGAGCCTTCGGATCAACTCTGGCGACTTGAAGTGTCGCAATGGGTGCGGATTTTACGGGAACACTCAGTTCGACGGTTTCTGTTCCAAGTGCTTTCGCGAACGGCAGCAGGGGCTTGAACGGCAGAGGAAACGTGAGTTACTTTGCGAGTCGGTTGTGCTTTCATCCTGTGTTTACTGGACTTTCATTTCAGAGCGTGTCGTTGCGAGCAGCTCGACCAAAATCGATCCGCACTTTCCCCGGCAGAAAACTTCTAGCCATCACAGTGCCCGGGCCGCTACGCAGCAGCACACCTTTCCGCCGTCTCCCAGCCGGCACAAACCGCATTCACCGCAGCGAGGTGATCAACAGGAACGGGGAACTTTGAAGAAAAACGCCATTCTCTCGGTGTTTCAGAAAACATCAACCCAGAAAAGTATTGTGTCATCTTTTGTTGCGAAACAGACGACCTTAATCGATTTTCTGCTTTGATTCCAGATGTCGGCAAGCCGGAGAGACCTTACGTGCCAGATCGGACCGAAATGGAGTTCATCACGGGCTTGAAGAAGTTGCTCATTTCCGACGATGCCAAGAAGAAACTCAAAAGTGATATCCAACGGCTCGACGCCACCATTCGTGATTATTTGGCGAATCATCGAAGCATCGATGACTTGTCGGAGTGTGTACAGAATGCCTACACAAGGCTATCGGAGGTGCTGGGGCGCGACCCAAGATTCCAAACTGCTTCGCCGGAAGCGCGCGAGGAGTGCATGAACTTTTTCGAGAAAGTTGTCATGACGAGAAATCACAGGTGAGGGGCGCCTTTGAATGCTAGCTATTTCCAATTTGAAGGAAAACCTTTCCCAACTAGACCACAAATCTCTCAATAATTCCGCTACATCTTTTTCCAGTTATTTATTTTCACCATGTTTCACAAATGACGAAGAACAGGACTCGAAAATTCAGAAGCGAATCAGACAGTTGGGCTGGATCACGGTGAAGCATCTGTCCTGCGGGATTGACGAGGTGCATTCGGCCTCCAGGGAACTTGTCTACACAGCAATAACAGGTGAACGCTTGATTTTGCCACACTGGTCGCTCCTTACCTAGCCATTCTCAATTTCTGTAGAGCTTGTTGCCATGGATTCCTTCTACAGCCCGCAGGAGAAACTGGAATGCATCGTCCGATGTTGTCGCCATATTTTCACACTCCTGAAGCACGCCGTCGGCGGTCCGGCTAGTGCGGACGAATTTTTGCCTGCGCTGATCTTTGTTGTCCTCAAGGCGAACCCGATTCGCCTTCATAGTAACATAAATTTCGTCACTAGGTTTAGTAATGCTTCGCGACTGATGAGCGGGGAGGGTGGCTACTGCTTCACAAACTTGGTAAGGAGCCTTTCAATCCACATCCGAACGCTTAGCCTATTTACCAATTGGCAACTTTTCTCCTCCCTTTCCAGTGCTGTGCTATTACATTCATTGAGAATCTGACGGCTGTTAGTCTATCGATGCCCGCCGACGAATTTGAGGCTCTGATGAAAGGCGAGAAGGTCTACACTTCGGCCTGGGAAAGTGCCTTATTGGCCTGTGAAGGTTTACACTTGATTTCGGAGAACATGAAGAAGATGGATGCACTGAAGCGGAAAAACGAGAACGTTTTGAAGGGAATTGAGTGCTTCAAGGAGGATCTGAAACAGCTGCAGGTAACCGATCTCTACCTCTCTGAAAGAAAGACATCTATCGCTAATCGAATTCCATTTCAGGCCGAAATAACTCAAAAAATCGATGAAACCCTAATACGTGCGCCGTTGACAATTCTTCCTATCAAAACACCAGAATTTCTACGAACTCGGGCACAAAGTCTCATCCTTTCCGACGCTGCCGTGGCAGAGCAGCGTCGCAACAGTGGACATTTCCAATCGAATATTGTCACATCGCTCAGTATCGATCGTTCTGACGAGGGCAAGGCACTGGCGAAGGACTCGACTCTCCCAATTCCAATCATTCCGGCCGTGGTGGGCACAACGAAACCAACTGATAGAGACAAACCTTTGGTGGATACAAAACCGGAGCCTGTAAAGGAAGCGCTCAGCACGCCGACGCAATCTCCGGCCGGACGAATGTCGGCTAGCAGTTCGGCCGATCTTCTGTATTCGTCTCCAATATTTAATTACAGCCCGTTCGACACGAACTCACTAGGCGATGCCGCGACTCCGGAGGACTTTTTAAGTGGTCAAATGCCTGATTTTACAGGCGGAATTACGAATATCAACTACGATTTTGATTTGTCGGATCACAGTGGCGACAACAGTGTTGCTGAAGATACGAATATCACGACCGGATTCAACTTGGAGGAGTTCGACCCGCTTATTCAGAAGCCATCGAGCAGTTATCTGTCTTCAACTGAATCCGGGCCCGATGATCCCGATCGAATTGGTGCTGTTGAATGCGAGAAACCAAAGAGCTTGATTGAAAGCGACTCGCCGAGCGAAATCCTGCTGCCGTCACCCATAAAGCCTACGAGTGCGACCAACTACAAAGGATTTTCTAATTTCGAGATTCCATCCATATCTTGCAACACGGGCGACTTTAGTTCATTAAATTCGTGCGAAATGGCGACTGAGTGTCTGGAGGGATCTGAGGGTGTCGCGGATAAAAAGTAGGCTTGAGGCGATCCCCGCTTGCTTATGAATAAGTTGTTGAACTGATGCGCGAGATGCAGAAGGAAAAAGTTGTGAAACTGAGCTAGTCCTGACTTCGAGTATGATTTATTCATTTTTTATTGAAGACTTGTTTTAAAAATCCGAGGATGCATAGATAGTATTGAATGATGGTGTTAATTCATTGTAAAATATTAAATAAAATTAATTTCTTATTAGATACGGGCATTTATCATTTATATAATAATCGTTGGCGCAACAATTGATGTTGGATGAGGGCCTTGAAGTGTGTTAGAGCACTTCATTAAAGACCGTAACGGTACACTAGGAGGCAATGTGGTCAGCATTGCGCTCGCCCGAGATTATTACCCTGATTTGACTCAGGTACTCATTCACAGCTGAGTCGACTGGTATCCGACGTCAAATCACGATACAAATTCCACTGCTACCAGTGAGATTTGAACCGCGACCTTCCGTACGACAGCCTTGCGCTCTAACCACTCAGCTATCCGGACACCATTTATCATTTGCTCGTGGAATATGCAAGTTTGTACTGCCGCAATTTTATCCGTTGATCCCATATCCAGCGGTTAGGAAGAGGTGACTGAACTGCTTCAGGGGACCTAATTAATGCAGGACTGGTGTAGGGAAATCACGAAAAGGACGGAATGTAGTAACCATGAGATTTCACTAACGACTAAAATTAAAAAGAAACTTAGGGTCAGTCGGTTTTGGCTTGATGCTTGATCCTATTCTTATAATGGACAGCAGTAAGTAATTTCGCAGAAAGTTTATAAGTACCACCTTTGCGAAATCGGCTCGGAATCATATTGTCAAATTGAAGGTAAGGTTATTTGTTTGCATCTAAATGACCAAGACGGATACAGATACATATCCAATAAAACATATATTGAGAATCTAGGAGCAGCCGATAGCCTCCTCGATGAGGCAGTGGTAAAAGGAAAAGAGAGAGGGGCGATCAGGTCAGAAACGTTGCTCTGGATAGGGCCAAACTGCTCGGCTGCAATTTTAAATAATAGCGTCTTCTTCTTAAGGATTTGCCCCGCTCAGCTCGAGCTGAGAGGCTCATCATCATCATTTAGCGTAGCAGTCTTTTGGTTTTTCCCATCGACTTCCATGCTCATGCCAATCTTAGCTAGCGAGCTCTTGTTAGTGCGAATGCCCATTGAAAACGTCTCTCCTGCAATTTTCCCACGATGGGTGCAACCTCATATCAAACGCGGATGTTCTTATTTCGAAAACAATCATACCGTATTACGATACTGATCTAGCTATACCAGTTGTATGCATAAGTTTATACCAGTTCTACTACGAGATGGCGCTGGCGGAAAGCACGCAGCCTATTGATTTGACACGTAGGCCATTTTGTTCATCTGACAATAAGCTATAAATCTGCACAAGTTAAATCCGGCATCCATTACTTTTCTTATTCCATCACAAGAAAAAGACTGCTGAAAGTCATCATTTGCTTTTGAAAACATGCTTCTTTGATATAAACATGTCAGGCAAGGTTTCAAAAATTCAAAAGAGGTAATTTTAATATCAAAGGCAAGGAGCGCTCTTGTAACTTAAATGGCGAATACAAATAATACGAACGAGGAGATAGTGTAAATGGAGCATGAGTTGACTGCGTTTATACGCAGCATGAAAATGCGACGCTCGTCTCAGCGCCCAGCGAAGGACATAGCAATGGTTGAAATACCCAACGGGACATCGGGATGCAGACATGGGGGAAAAAGGAAAGGAGGAAGGGGCATCTGAAGGAAACTTCACTTAGGTACTCTCCAGGGCTTAAAAGAAGAAGGCGAAGAAGGACAAGATGCGTCAATACGCCGCGTCATCAGAAAAATCTCTGCTTAAAATTAAGGCGGGCACAAAGGAGAAAGCACCAAAACAAAAGGTGGGGAGACGAAGGAGGACTAGACCGTCAGCTCTGCTTATTAACCCGACGGCAGGCAAGACCTTTGCGGAAGTCGTCAGTGAAATCTATTACAATTTCAAGCCCGAAAATAACGAACCAGAAGTGTCTTCCATTCGAAAAACGAAGGGTGGTGGGGTCCGAGTCGAATTAGACCCGAGGCCAACAAATAACGGTACTGCTTGTGAAGCAGTTAAGGGGCTTTTGGGAGAGAAAGCTTTGGCCAGCCTGGAACCCACAATTTCACTGGAAATCCGAGACCTTGACTGCCTCACAGAAAAGAACGAGGAAGAAGAGGCCATCAAACGCGAATGTCTGGAGGTAACCAATGTTCGGATTGGTATCACCTCTGCGAACTCCCGGGGCCAAAAATTTACTGTGGTGGAAGTTGCGGGGCAATACGCGAGGAAGTTTCTAAGCAGCAGGAAAATCAGAATTCGTTGGGTAGTGTGTAGGATACGAACCCGGGCCTGTTGCAGATGTTTGGATTATGGGCACATGTGTCCAATTTATTGGGAACATGACAAAGGGCAACATGCTGCAAATGCAGTCAGGCAGGACATAAAGAGGACACCTGCAACAAAAAGGGGAGTAGTGTCCTATGCAGGGATCATGGCGCGTCTGATGAGAACATTGCGCACACTGCGGGCTTAGGTGGTGTCCAGTCGTCAGGACAGAATTGGGAAGAGCTAGGACGCGGTTAACATGATTCGCATTCTACAAATCAATATGTACTGGAATGCAACCGTTCACAGTTTGCTAAAGCAGTTCGCTGCGGGGAACAAAGCTGATTTAGTGCTCATCAGTGAGCAGTACCCAAACAAGGACCCAGCATCATGGCACTCTAACATATCAGCTTCCGCTGACAACTGGGCCTGCCTAAGGCCGAGGGGATGGCTTTGTCTGTAGTTGGTATTTAGGGGTAATATTTTCCAGTGTCTATCTAACACCGCACTTTCGACGCAGGCTTGATGCCCACGTCTAAACGACGGGGAGGAGGCGTGACCATAATGACAGAGTACAGATCAACCAAAAGGAGACTGCGCAGCGCAATAAACAGGAGCAAAGCTCGCAGCTGGCAGGATCTGGTCGACGAGGTGAATGGGGACCTGTGGGACTCTGTTACAACATGGTAAATCGAAAAACTGGGGCTCTGCAGAAACCCTGTTCACTTACGACCGAGCAGATGGACTGCATTTTGCGGGGCACCATTCCCTGCGTACGCTGCACGGGATGATGACGTCGAAGGAATACCTACTTTTTTCAATTAAAGGAAGAGGTAGTCCTCTCTATGAAAAAGAAGAAGGTGCTAGGACCCGATGGTATCCCAGCAGAGATACACAAACTGGAGTTCCAATTTACTGAAAGGCGTTGTCAACGCTTGCGTGAAAGATGGCATTTATTGCGTATGTATTGCGCCAGTAGTTCCGCAATTCTTGACAAATCTGGCTTGTTTCATGGTTTTTTCAGTGATTTCGTGAATACGGTTGTCAAGAATGCGCTCAAAAATCTTCATGGTATGGGAAAGTAAAGTGGTTAAACTGAAGCAGGCTGGGGTAGAGATCGTGTATATTTCAACGGCTTGAATGGCTCATGACTGATCAGCTCCGCCAGAAGAGCTACAACATTTGATGACCGCCAGCAATCTTCTGGTGAAACTGTGAGGTACTGATTGAGAGGCACTTTCTCGCCAGATTGGAAGACTTTGAGTGACAGTCTTGCTTGAAGGGTTTGCAGCCACCCCAGCCGTGCGAGACTATCAAATCAGTAATTACCGACGATAAGATCGGCTGGGCTCTAAACAGCATTTCCGCATACAAATCTCCGGGTTCAGATGGCATGCCAGTCATGCTTCAGAAGCAGCAGGAAAGGGTTGTGCCGTGGCTTGTCGAGATTTACAGGTGCTGCATCTTTTTAGGATTCGTACCATAGACTTTGAGAAGCACGCGAGTGGTTGAAAGCGGGCAGGCGCGGCCATGAATCCGCAAAGGACTTTCGATCAAAAAGCCTCACCTAGAGCGCGTCTTGGACATTCATTTAAGGGCAATTACGGGGAGAATGCCTGTCTTTAAATCCCATCATGCCTACCTCAAATCCACAGAAACCGCTTTTCACGAGGTAATTGGCATGGTTGAGCGGTCACTGCAGTACAGACAGTAGCTGCCTTCTTGGATATAGAAGAAGCATTCAACAACGTTAGTCCAACGCTATCTTACGCATTGGATTATATCCATGCTAAGAACCATCCAGTCGGATCTGGGCGGCACTTGACCAAAACCGCGAACATTGCACGTCCCAGGGTCACGCCATTTCTCTGGTGCTCTGGTTAATAGTGATGGACGAAATTTTGCGAATATTGGACAGCAGCAGAGTGAAGGTAATGTCGTATGCCGATGATTTGGTGACATTAGTGTCAGGGATGATTGCGTCCATTATGAACGACATAATGGAAGGAGCGCTGCGAAAGGTGTGTCTGGGGCTGCAAGATGCGGATTCGACGTAAACCCAACCAAAACGGAACTGTTGCTATTCACCACCAAGGCAAGGGTACTTGAATTACCGCGGCGGAATGAACAAATATTGGTTCTTTCCTCTAATGTAAAGTATCTGGGTGTAATTCTGGATCCAAAGCTAAATTGGAGATTGAATATTGAACTTAGGTTTAAGAATGTATAGCCTTCTATGCCTGTAGGAGAACCTTTGCAAAGAAATGGGGTCTCCGGCCAAGGATAGTTCTTTGAATTACACAGCCGTGGTGCGTCTAATCCTAACGTACGGCTCAATTGTGTGGTGGTAGGATTTGAGCAAAAAGTACAAAAGAACGAAGCTTAATAGGATTCAAAGAACCGCGTGTGCAGGTGCTACTGAGGCTTTTCAGGTCTGCCCGGCAGATGCTCTCAATGTACTTCTGCATCTCTTCCCCCTAGATTTCCACATTAAATTGGTTGTAACGGGCAGTACCGTCAGACTACGTTGGTCCGGACTATGACACAGTATTCTTCACTGACGGGTCAAAGATGGTCTGTGGAGCCAGTGCAGGGGTTTTCTCGAATGCATACAGTGTATTTGAGTCGTATGGTCTCCAAGGTTTCACTAGTGTATTCCAAGTGAAAATACTGGCGATATTGGAAGACTGTCGATGCCTGGGACATGATCGCGCCCTAAACGTAACATAACCATTCTAACCGGCAGCCAAGTGGCCATTTAGGCTTGCACTCAGCGACGACAGGCTGGTGGGACAGTGCAGAAACTTGCTGAACAGTCTGGACGGCACGCTCAAGGTCACGCTCCTCTGGGTTCCCAGTCATACGATACCTTTATGTTCCTACTACTCTGCTCTTGGCAGTCATTCGCCAGGTACAGTCGTGTTTCTGTGACGATTGTCAAGGGCGGAATCTACTCGCACTATTTAGCAGCCGTTGACCTCAGATGACGAAGGTTCACCACCTGTTCCGCCAGGTTTGGCATACCCTCGCATTGCCGAAGCTGCGGAGAAGAGGGGGAAACTTTCAGGCATTTCTTCTGCGATTGCCCAGCTCTAGGGGCAGTGAGTAAACCATTCAGAGAGATTTCTAGTTGCAGAGTGGAAGGGCTGCTTTCCTTCGTGAATGGCACGGGCTGGCTTTGAAGATCTTTGCCTCCTTGCTCTCATAACAGTAGTTACGGTACTATGAATTTGTGGCATCAACATGGGGCACTACAGCGCTAGTTGGGCTCTCGGAGCGGCCACTGGTACTTACCTACCTACCCACTTCGGTTAATAGTATCAATTACAGGGTTACCATTGCAACTCTGAAAACTTATTTAAAAACATGGCTCTAAAAGTGAAGTAGTTTTCACTCATCATAAAGAAGCTAGTCTGTCTGTATTGACATTATATTATCTTCTATTGGGAGTAAATCTTCTTTCTTTTAGCAGTTCTCCGTTTAGGTGACACAATGCCTCTTCGAACAGGATACTCGGTAAGCTAACAGTTTCAAAATAAAGGAGGATTGTTGTAAGTTTAGACTTAAGTAAAAATCGATAATGCTTCATAAAATGTTTCTTTATCTTTTATTTTCAATTGATTTTTCCATTCTATTTTTTTCTCTTTTATTTTTAAATAATGTTTGATTAGTGTTTCTTAATCTGCAATTTTCAACAGAAATTATTCTCCGGGACTACTTGAGTATTTCGTCTAATATCATATTTGTAATAACATCAGCATCTTTTTCTTTGTTTAACAGTAAACAATGTTTTTATTACAAAAAAATCTTTTGTAAAGATTTGATTTTTCGATTCAATGTTTTGATTTTGTTTTTAATTTGTGTCTTTTCTTTTAATTTTTTTGTGTCTTCGATTTTCATTTTCTTGGTATTAACATGATTTTCATTCCATTTTGAATTTTTATAATTTTTTTGTGTAATATAGTTTCCTGAAATGGGTTTTACTGTGTTTTCTCTTATTTGTTTACTTTTTATCCGCGAAATGATAACTTTTATTATAATTTGACGAAAGCATATAAAAACTAATTGTTAAAATCTAAACGCGTTGGTTTTCAGTCGCTTTTTAACTATTTATCTACTTTCTACCCTTAATTATATCTTTCTCGCTTCTGAAATGCCAAATAAAATGTTTAGTAACAACTTCTTTGAAGATGTATTTGTATCTCTTTGGACAGATGCGATTTAAGTATAGTTCAAGGTCCTGTAATAGATGTTATTTTAGTTAGAACGAATCCCAAGTTATTTGTAAAGAAAATCCAATGTATAATTCGCAATTAGATAAAAAATTGTAAGTATAACTGCAAAAGATATGGCAGATTTAGTTCTGAACAAAAAAAAGTTTCTATATTGTATATGCTATCTTGAGAAAACTAATTTTATTTACTGAAGTTTTATTTGGGATTCGAACAGAGTGCTTTAAATATGTAATAGAATAGATTTTTTAATGCGGCAAAGCAGAAACTATCTAAAGAAATATTAAATTTATACCAAGTAATAAAAGCCAAATATCTAATTGTTACGTTTGTTCAGTCAGACTCAAAATAATATTTAATAAAAGTAAATCTCTTGCGATACACAATCTGCAACTTGTAATATTTGAAAAGCATCCTACGTAGATGGGCGGCGTCTATTCTATGAAATCCTTATCTTTCGAACTGAATGAAAGTAACAATTTAGTTTAAATTACAAATTATAACTAATGCAAAAGAACTTATATCTAAAATATAAAAATTTGTTACTCTATGCCCTATAATATCTGTTGCTGGTTTGTTCATGTTTAGTTCGGATGTTAATATCAATATTGTAGACTTTATGGTACAATCCGTGATTTTTAAGTTTGTTGTTGCTTTAAATTTAAAAGTTAATATCATAGTTGTCTCTATATGTAATAAGCTCTATGAAAATATTCTATAATAATTAAAAAATAAATAAGTGGATATCCTATTCAAACTATCTGTTTAGTGCTTTGGTTTTTCCTTTTGTAATTCTATTTTGCAAATTTCCATTCATTTGAATATTCCAGAAAAATATCTTTCACCTATAACAGTAGTTTTGTTATAATATCGAATATCATTCTATACTATTTACTTTTGGACTGAATTTGATTTTGTCTAATGCATCTAATGTATATGTTTAAAGACAGTTGTGTATGTAGAATATAAGCATTTGGTTCGCTATCATAAGTTCAATATTTATAAGATTCATAGTATCTTTTTCAAAAAATTTTACTTTAAATTAGATAATAACTAAATTGAGTAAGACAAAAAAAATATATTTTACAGAGTAGATAGGGGGTTGTAATTGAATTTGATTATAAATCTTTTGATTGATTTTTTTGGTAGTTTTTTTTTTTTATTTTATAGACATTTATATAACGGGTCTTAGTTTTCACTTGACTACCAAGTTTTGTCTAACGTCAAAGTAATTCTTACGATAAACGTTAATATGAAACACTCACCCTACGCTACACTGTCTAATGTACAATAATTTATATTCAGTCTCCAATTTTTTTACATCATAAAATTTATAAAATACGACACATTTCATCGGTTATGTTTTCGACAATTTAATTTTAATTCGAAATTTAACGTTTAAATATCTTTTTGAGATGAAATTATCATGACATTTGGCAGTGGTGTTAATTTGTTTATTCCGCTCATTTTTAACAAAGCGCAACATAAATTGAAATTTAAAAAATTACACAATTCGATTGTATTTTAATTGTAATTTTGCCTTTTTTAAGTTAGACTATTTACATGAAAATTAAAAATGTCGGTTTTATTAATCTAATTTAATTTTCACTTTAACAAACTCTTCGTCAGTTTTTGACGATAGAATTGATACAGATAAGAATCAATCACTTAATTCGAACCAGGTTTTGTAAATAAGAGCATAGGAGTAATGCCGAACCTTGGACCTAGCCGGATCCCCACAAAGTGAAATAGTTGTAAATTAGAAAACCTGTCTTTAGAGGCATCCACTATGTACCAAAAGATTTCATACTAACATAACCTGGCCCAGAGCTGGGTGGTAGGGCAAATGAAAATTATTTTAACTTCATGTCAAAAGAGCTGAAAGAGAATTACCGCAATTTACCGCATTGTCGTCCGTCCGGTCGCTCTCTATGGTTCTGAGTGTTGGCCGACTATAAGAGACAATGGACGGTGTCTTGCGGTAATGGAGCCGAAGATGTAGCGTTGGACTAGTGGCGTGATACGTTTTGATCACATCCGAAATGAGGATATCCGCGTTCGATATGGAGTTGCACCGATTGTGGAAAAACTGTGAGAGAGGCCTCTTCAATGGTATGGTCACGCAATTCGCGCTAACGAGAATTCACTTGCCAAGGCCCAAAAGCAGGCCGAAACAACAGTGCCTTGTTACGCTGGATGGGGATTTAAAAGCCTTGAGATTGCCTCCAGATCAGGCATTTGATATGGCCAAATGGCGAGGCCGCGATCACGACGAGCCGACCCGGCTTGTGAACGGGAATGAAGTCGAAAAAGCCGAAAAACATCGCACCAAGGAACATATGAAACTCTGAAAAGCCAATCTTGCAGTTTGGGCTCCCAGACAACAATGAGAATTATTTTACCATTTATTTTCCGCTGCTTCCGAAATTTGATCCACTGAATGCTTTGTGTTGTGCGTAGACACGATGGCACTTTAGACGTGTTTAGAATTCAATACCTGAAGGAATCGCGTGGTTTTCTCAGATTATTCAAGGAAGAAATCAGAAGGCGGTACAGTCCGAAGTTCGCGTTAGTCGTCTTGATATCTACGTCTATATTCTTCTCGGTTGAACAACTGTGTCCCCCAATTTTTATAGCTGAGCAGTGTGTGACCTGCGTTATCCAATAAGTTCTCTAATCGACTCAGGGTTTTTTTTAGGTGATTGGTTGCCTTCCGGCTTTTCTTTGGCATCGAGCACCCTATGACGTCGTAGGGTAAACTCCAGTAATTCATTATGACACTAAGAGTGTCCAAAACATGAACCCGAAAGTTACGGATATTAGCTCTCAAAGTGGTAAGAAGCTATAGACTTCGAATGCTCCCATGATTTTGAGCAAACGATTTGCAGTGAAGACGCGGATTTTGTGGGCCTAACTGAATTCATGCTTTTCAATGGAGAAATCTGAGGAAGGCCTGTTTTTTACTTCACTGGAGCCAGGATTATAGGAATAAATTTAAAGTCAGTCAGAAAAGAGAATACAGCAACTTAAATAAAGCGAGAAATTGAAAACCTGGCTACAGCTTTCCCGTCCCTAGCACTATACCGCAAATCTTCCAGAAAACAGATGGGGAAAGTATGGCAGAAGAAAACCACAGGCTAAGTCCTGTCTATCAGAATCTTCCCTTCTGCCTTTATTGGGAAAAGCGGTAGGAAGAGAAGGTCTAATACCGGTATGTGGAAATAGGTCGAAGCGGAGTTGACGCTGTGAACCAGGAAAAGGTCTCAGGTGATAGCAGAAGAGGGCGAAGCCAGTTTGAAATCAGGTTGTCGGTGCATCATCAGATGTGGCAAAGTCCAGACAGACAGCCAAATCGCATGTAAGAAAATGAAATATTTGGTGGAAGCTGAGGAGATACTGGTAACTCAATTAAGACCCACACTAGAGGGGACATATTCTTCGATCAGGGGCAATGCGCGCAAAAACCGGAAAACCAATCATCAGTGGTGGGTAACGTCTTGAAATACTCCACACAGATCTGATAAGAGAAGGATGGAAAAAGGAGATTCCCTCGGGTTCGGACTTTTCTCGGCGGCCCGGAATTGAAAGGGGTAATACAAGACCCGCTTTAATTTTCAACTTTGATCCGTATAATTTTCACCCCGAGCCTAAATTTTTCACATAATTTTCGCGCCGGACCCGAATTTGATCTACACAGTCCCTAGCTCTACATTAGGGCTGATTTTCACCGTTTTTTCGAGGGCAGAATCAACGTGTTAGGATGTGATCACGTCACCGAATGACTTTAATGAAGTTGGCCTCTTCTATACGAAAACTAACACGAACGCGGGAAAGAAGAGGATATATGCACAACCGGGAGTTTTGTTTCTGACCACTGTAGTGATAGTTTCCTAAAAAAAGGTAAAGTTTGAGCGGGACAACTCATCATTGTGCAAAAAAAATTTTAAAACCTGAATCCTAGCCATAAGATCTTACAGGGGACCGAATTACACAATCGTGAACACCGAGTGGAGCGGAGTAGAGTATGTCGAATACTGCCCTTGAAGGAGGGCAGTGGAATCATTTCTATCTACCCGGGCATTGATCTCTGGTTCTGGAGCATAAAATTCAAATAAATGACATTGACAGCGCCCATATCACAGGCGGTACGTGTCCGGTGTTAAGGAAGACGATCGACACTATGCACAGATGAGGTTCCTACAGCTAAACTTGAACCATTGCCCAGCGGACCTCCTCTCCCAGGCGGCATTGGAAAACAAACTCGACGATGTTATTGTCTGCGAGCAGTGCAAAAATCAAGGCAGTGGAGTTTAGATCGCGGGTAAGGGTGGAGAAACAGCCATGTGGACATGCAGAAATCGAACCATAGAAGGCACCACGAAGGTTGTTGAGAGTGGCTTGACTAGAGCAAAAATAGGTGGAATACCTATTTATGATCATAGCCCTTATATAGTGGACGTATATTACTCGAAGCTCTTTCTCGTCTGAATCTTGTAGTTGCTAACACTGGATGCGTGAACCCTTGGGGCCGAGATAGATGTCACATTTGTTAGCGATGTTTTTGCTAAGGATCTCTGTGGTACGTCAGTGAAGAATATACATATAACGACCACTAGGCCATCATTTTCGAAATCATACACTGTACACGAATGAAGTGGTCCGGGACGAGAGCTGAAAGGTGGGCAACTAATAAGTTTGACGAGGAGATTTTCAAAGAAGTTCTGCAGCAAAATACAGCGCTTGTAGGAAGCACAGAAGATAAAGCTTTACAGATCGGCGGAAAGGTACGGCGAGCATGTCACTCCAAGGCAAGGTGTGTTGTATACCAGAAGCGAGTTCCGAACTTTTGGTGGAACTCTGAAATCAGAGAGTGCCGCAAGACCTGCCAAAAGGCGCAGTCAGCGAAATAGAAGCTGTGTAAGGAAGTTGATACGGACTCCTGCGGTGGCGCCTATAAGTCGATAATATCGAAAGTCAAAGGTAAACTCTCCCCATCAATGTCTTCCCCTGTTCTGCTTAATGGAATAGTAACGGATGTGAGTACCGCTAACCTTCCCACTACCGAGATAGACACCGCCGAAGTTCCCATGGTAAGTGAAAAGGAGGTCGTCGAAGCTGCGGAAAACTAGTTGAAAATAAAGCCCTGGCTTGGATAGCATACCCAATAAAGCTCTCAAGGCAGCAGTGAAAATAGCTCCAAATATTTGTTCCGAGGTGTTCACCACATGCCTTAAAGAAGGAGCATTTCCTACACAATGGAATAAGCAGAAATTAATACTAGTCCTCAAGCCAAACGAACCTTTGGGTGAAGCTTCGTCCTACAGGCCGATATGCCTTCCAAATAATATTGGCAGATTATTCGAACGAGTAATTTGTAACAGATTACTTCCAACTGCCGAAAAGGATGGCGGTCTCTCTGAGAATCAGTTCGGTTTTCGAAAGGGGGGGTCTACAACGGACTCAGTTGTCCTACTGGCTAGCACAGCTAAGACTGCACTTGTCGAGGACGAATGTTGTGTAGTGATCACACTCGATGTGGAGAACGCCTTCAATTCCGCTAGATGGAGGAAGATTTTTGAGTCCCTAATCAACTTAGACGTGCCTAAGTACTTGGTGCGTATCGTTGCTGACTTCCTAATCGATAAGCTTCTGTGCTGCGAATTAAATTATACCAAACGACATGTTGAGTTCCACAAGGGTCCGTCCTAGGGCCACTCTTGTGAATTATCATGTATAACGGAGTACTGGCGCTAGACTTTCTTACTGGTGTGGCCTCCATTGGTTTTGCGGATGATATTGGTGTGACAATTCTTGCATGCCTCCTCGAAGAAGTCGAGTTTTATGCAAATGAAGCAGTCTATGAGATTAAATGCTGGTTAGGGAATTCTGGTCTACAGCTCGCAGAACATAAGACGGAAGTAGTACTTATTACCACGCTGAGAAAATGCACGTCCATGAAGAGGAAAGTTGGAACACAAACAATTCATTCCGAGTTTGGGCTTATGCACTTAGGCGTTATGATTGACCAGAGACTAAACTTTAGATTGCATGTGGAGGGTGCAACAACCAAGGCATATAACATCGGAGCACTGATTGCGAGAATGCTATCAAGTATATGTGGCTCAAGGCCTCCTTATTTCGAAGGTGGTCAGTTCGATCCTACTGTATGCAGCCCCAGTATGGGTAAATGGACTGAAAAATACAGCAAAATAAAAAAATACAGCAGAAAAAGTGAATGGTCTCGATTGAGATTCTGGCGAAAGAAAGGCAGCGACTTTACGATCGAGCGTATTTCACCGGAGAATCACCTGGCCGTCAGCAGAACTGAAACTATCGGGGAATGGCGGGAGAGGTGGGATGAGTCAGAAGAAGGCCGCTGGATTACAGAATCCTATGGTATATCCGGGAATGGATCAAGCGACCCCACGGCGAAGTAGGTTTCGATCTAACTCAATTCTTGAGCATGATGGTTGGCCATATTGCCCAAAGTGCCCAAATATTGCAGAGGACGCAGAACATGTCTTCTTTCCTTGCCCGAGATTCGCAGTCCAAAGGGCTGTATTGGAAGCTACAACTGAGGGGCACTTGACACCCGGATATATACTGGAACATATGGTGAAAGCAAAGCGGATATAGACCGAAATCGAAAAGGTGATTGCAGCCAGGCAGGATGGCGAGAGAAACACGAATGTTAACACGAGCGCAGAATAAATTCTGATCCAGCCCCGCGACTTAATACCAAATGGGAATCCCGCGGGGAGAGTGCAAGGAAAAATGAATACAGCAAGATTGACAGGTTAAGGTTTCACTAATTTGGCTACTGCATGCTGTCCCTTGCTGTTGAACTACTGTTCTCGATAGTCGGTAATAAAGATAAAAAAAAGTTCATCTAGGTAGTTTGAATGGCAAGGAACAGGCTATCGCGAATCCAAATGCTATTGAATGGAGAGGTCTGACGGCAATACTTTAAGAGTTCGATACGCTGTGCTTTGGGAGGGAGGGACATTTTGATAACGCAAAATACAAAGGAAGTTGCTTTTTGGAAGCCTAGGGAAGGTGGAAGTGTACAGTCAAGGGCTGACACCGATGGCTTATCAGGGGTCGCCCAAAGTTGGGTTTTTTCCTGCCACTTCCTCTTTTTCTTCAATCTCTGTTCCGTTGAGAAGCGGGGTCGTCTCGTTTTAATATGTCGGTGTTGGGCAGATTCCTTATAGTATCAGCCGAGTAAAAAAGGATTCTCGGTCGGGCTAGAGTGGTTCCGTATTCTCCTATATCTCTTTATGCTTATAATATTCACTGGCGTGTCAAGTTAAACTTGCTGAGGAAACCAATCAGAACTGGTCGAGAATGTTGGAATACTCTCATTCATATTTGATTTTCTCCCTTTCTTTTTTTTTTGTTATTCAATAGTTTTATAGATTTTTATGAATTGAATAATTGACGCAATTATCATAATAAGTTCCATTTACAGCAAATGTCCATAAGTTCAAGTTTCCCATCTTCTTTAAAATTAAGGTTCATGCTTAACAATAGCTTCTCAAGCATTCTGCGCTTGATGTGGTTCCTTTTTAAATATTCGTAGATAAAGTCCAATACATCTCTTCACTATACATATAATATCTGATTAGTTTCAGTTCCTTGAATTTTTTTAATTTTAACAATTTATTTTTTTCGTAGGTTACTAAATCTAGTAAGGATTCCGTCAGAGTAAAAATTACAAGAACAATATACAATTAAAAACCACACAGTTTCCGTACGTACTGATAAACTCCAGCTAGCTAAAATACTTAAGTCCGGCAACAAGGAGAAATTTCTCAATAAATAGTTCAGAATCAAGGACAGCAATATGGGCTGCTCTACCGATGAGCGCATTTGCTGTGTGAGGGAGGGCATGATGAACATCGAAACGGGCTAAACGAAGCTCGGGTCTAGCTAACATTGGTGCGATTATATTGTGGACCATTTCCCTGCAAAGAAAAATTGGAAAGGCATTGTCAATATCTTAGCTACATCTAGTCTTTTTTTGATTGAAAAATGTATCTGAACTCAATAATTACCTGTAAACACTTCCTAAATTTGAATTATCACGTATAGCTGCCTTGCACAGTTCCAAACGAGCTGAATGAGGCGGAACATAGCGATCCTGACTCGATCCACAAAGCAGGACATTTTTGAAATGATGCAAAGTGCTGCGTTGGCTTAGTCGGTATAAGAAACTTTGACGTAAATCGGGGGCATCACGAAGGCATAATTGTAAAAGGCTGCCAGATTTTTTCCATTTTTGCATGAACCACATTCCTGGAATGATTTCGGAATTTGAATGTTAATGGAATTCCTGAAAAATTGTAAGGTGGACAAAGTCCATATCGAGTTGACTATTACTTACTACGAGGGCAGACTAGAAATAATTAGAGGGTTTTTGCTTTTTCGCGACCATTATTTACAGGGCGACGGGTAGCACTGCTGAAGGGAACAAGTGGTTCCCGATATATCGGTATATGCGAATAAAATAAATAATACTTGCGAAAATGCAAAAACAGTCTGATTATGTCAAGTAATTTAATCGCTTGGGACACTGCAAGAGTACACTTAGATACGAGGGTAGGGTATGTTATTATAGTTTAGAGAAATGAGAGACCACCTTAGCGGGGGTTTAGTTCCTTTTAACGACGTCAAGGAGCTTTTGAATGGACCGAACATGGCCCAACCAACCACCCCAGAGTATTATGTTTTTGGACTAGCCCCGTAACTTCTGTATTATTATAATAATAATCGTTGGTACGAGAATCCAATTGCATCAGGGCCTTGAAGCGTGTTATAGCATTTGATGAAACACCGTACCGTGCCGTATACCCTCTACAGGACTACGATATTGCGGTGTGCTCAATGTCACGGTCGTCCGCTGCTGTTGTCTGAGAGGACCCTTAACGAGGAGCAGCATCAGGGGCAGGTAGCTAGGAAGCTGTTGTCCGCTCTCCCAGAAGAGCTCTAGAGCTGTACCTCTGGCCCGCGCAGACTCGTAGGAACGGACAGCTCGTACGCTTTTTTCTGTATACGCAAAGAAGCTCAAAAGCTGTACCTCTGCCCTACACTTAGGTTCAATGAAACAAAGTGTTTGCTTTTGAAGCCTAAGTTTATCTGTGTATTTTGTTCTAATTCCTTAGCCTAATATATACAAATTATTTGCTTACCTAATCTAATTTCTTTTCAGTATTTTCACATAAGTTTTTCTCATACAAACTTTTGTTCAAATTCCACATTTAGTAATTTTCTCATACTCACTTTTTCCCAAGGTAGATTCCCATTTCAACGACCTTTCTGTCGTGTTATTTTTCTCCACAAATTGTAATATTCTGTACTTACAATATTTAATTTTTTTCCATAAGTGAAATTTGATATGCAGTCTGCCTGCAGGTAATTTCCAGGTTTTTACTTGTGCGCTTTTGTGTTTTGTGTATGATTACTTACAAACTTGGTTTTGTATATTTATTTAATGTATTCTACAGTACCCTCCAGGAGGCAATGTGGTCAGCATTGCGCTCGCCCAAGATTATTCTGGTTGGATTCGGGTACTTATATTCAGCTGAGTCGACTGGTATCCGACATCCAGCCACGATATAAATTGTTTTGCTACCAGTGAGACGTGAACCGCGACTTTCCGTGCTATAGCCTAGTGCTCTAACCACTAAACCATCAGGACACCGTGTACTGGCTACTGGCCGCCAAACTTTTGATGGCACTTAGCTTATTGGCAGTAGTCCTTATCAAGAAGAGTTTCTAGTCTCTCCGGTGTCCGGTGGAATACGAACATGAGCCCCTTAGTTTTGGAGCATCTTCTGCAGATACTAAAGTCCCAGTTCCCGGCGGTTTTTGTTGAAGAAGGCGTGTTTGATGTTATCGGCGAGCCCATTGGGTTATGCAGAGACTGATCAATTGCTTGCCATGAAGTGCCTCTGTTCGACTGGATGTATACACTCGATGATTACAGAAAAATAGATATAGGCCGGAGCACCAGGAGCGTGAGGAGGAATACAGGGATCTGCGAAGCAACCTTAAGAAGCCCATTCGGAGAAGCAAGCGGGAATGCTACCAGAAGCTCTGCATGGAGGCTAATACGAATCCGTGGGGTACAGGCTACCAAGTTGTAATGAAGAAGATCCGCGGGCGAGAATCACCTTAGGTGACATGCCCACGGCTCTTGTTGCAAATAATTACAACTCTTTTCCCGCAGCAGGAGCAGGACGAAAGAGAACCCCAACTGGCAGCTCAGCAGGACGTCTTCTCGATCCCTGATGTTACCGAAGAGGAACTTTGGGAAATCTGCAGACGCATTGGGGATAGCAAGGCTCCGGGATTGGATGGAATTCCGAACAAGGCTCTGAAGGTGGCGGTCTTGCTACCGAAGCCCCGAAAACGACTCGGCGTGCCCTCTTCATATCGCCCTATTTGTCTCTTAGACACCATGGGGAAGATGTTGGAGAGGGTGATATACAACAGGCTGCTCCCGTTCATCGAGCTTGCGGGTGGTCTTTCAGAGCGGCAATATGGGTTTCGGCGAGCCCGTTCTACGGTCGATGCAGTAGCAAAGGTCGTGGAATTGGCTCGAAATGCAATGGCCATGGGCAAATGCTGTGCTCTGGTGACGCTGGACGTCAAAAATGCTTTTAACTCAGCTAACTGGGGCTGGATTAAGGGCGCTTTGGCCAAACTGGGTGTTCCTAGCTACTTGGCTCGGCTCATCGAGAGTTGCTTTTCGGGCAGGCTTCTCTGGTACGAGACGGACGACGGGCCGAAGGAGTACAGCAGGTGTGCCTCAAGGTTCTGTATTGGGACCGCTGCTGTGGAACATAATGTACGACGGAGTGCTTGGCCTTCGCGTGCCGGAGGAGACAACGATGATTGGTTTTGCGGACGACTTGGCGGTAGTTGCAATTGCAAAGCATCCCGAGGACGTGGAGCTTTATGCAAATGAAGCCATTCATACCATCAAGTCATGGTTACGAATGATCAAGCTGGACCTGGCGGACGAAAAGACGGAGGCGGTCCTCATTACCAACCGTAGGAAGAACAACACGGTTACCATCCAGGTTGATAATCGTGAGGTCGTCTCAAAATCGGTTGTCAAATACCTGGGGGTAATAATCGATGCCAAGCTGAGTTTCAAGGGACACTTGGATTATGCGCGAGAGAAGGCAGCAAATGCCAGCTCATCCCTTGCAAGGATGATGCCTAACGTGGGAGGGCCGAAGTATAGTCGCAGGCTACTCATCGCGGGAGTGGTGAGGTCGATCTTGCTATACGCGGCCCCTGTCTGGGCGGGAGCGTTGAACCACGCTGTCAACCGGAGGAAGATATGTTCGGCATACCGGCCAATTGCGCTAAGGGTGTGTAGCGCATTTAGGACGGCGTCGACGGAGGCAGTGTGTGTTATCGCAGGAATGATCCCTATAGATCTTCTAGCGAGCGAGGCACACTGGCTCTACGAAAAACGGAAGGCAAATCCAGCCGAGGTGAATGCGGATTTCCGAAAAGCCATCAGGAGAGCGTTGTGTGGCAAGTGGCAACAACGGTGGGATAACTCCGACAAGGGCAGGTGGACCCATACATTGATCCCGTGTATCGAGAAATGGGTCAACCGAAAGCACGGAGAATTGAATTACCACCTGACACAGTTCCTTACGGGACACGGTGGCTATAGGAAGTACTTGCATCGCTTCAAGTTGGACGAGTCTCCCAACTGTCCTGAATGCGGTGCTACACCCGAGGACCCGGAGCACATTATGTTCCATTGTCCCAGATTTCTGCAGCAGAAAAGGAGGTTGGACAGCATCTTAGGGGCGGACATCGAGCCCTCCAACCTGGTGGAAGAGATGTTGAAGTCGGAGGAAAACTGGATGGCGGTAAATGAGGCAGTAGCCGTGGTGCAGACAAAACTCCTGGAGTTGGATCGAGCTCGGAAGGCGGCGCGACATGGACGAGCTGGTATAGCGAACCAGAGCCTCCCCCGCGAAGTAATACTTCACGGTGGAAGTGGGGGTGGTTTTAGTGGGTGTGAATCCCACACACTGCTGCAACCTGGCGCAGCAGCGCCTTTCTAAGATTTCCACCTCCATCCATAAAAAAAAAAAAAAAAGATATAGCTTGTACTTTTGGCTTGGCACCATGCGTAGTATCGAAGCTGAGACGAGGTCCTCTATCATCGGTTTTCCCGCTGAGCCTCCTGACAACATTACCGCCGATTCTCGAAAGTAAGGAATTGAGTGTCTATATTCTTCTCCCACAGTGCTTCAGTGGTTCATATGGACCGGGTTCGCTACTTCTATCAGTTATCAGCGTGGTGGGGGTGGAGTCAGTAATCATTGTTTAGTTTTCAATCCATTGCTATTTCAGTCAGCTTTTGGGTCGTTCAGAAAATCTGTTAAGATATGGCTAATTAATCAATATCATCGCGAGTTAGAAGATAGTACCATTGAAGGAGACTCTCTCACTTATTCTCTGTGATCGACGCAACGATATATTCACCGTAATTCACCTTATTTCAGTATTTGGAGATAAATTCATTTAGGAGAAACTTTGTATATTTCCGATGCCAGGAGTAGAGAGATAAATTTTGGGAGAACTCTCTGTGTGCAATGAAAGAATCAAAAGAAACAATCAATCCAAGCAAGACTTATAGGGAACAAAGCCCTAATTCCGAGGAATCACTCTTCATGGGTGGTTTGAGCGAAATTAATTGAGATGATCGGGTTTTTCAAGAGCAAACACATCGTGTGAAACCATGGAAAGAGGTATTAGGGTCCCTTATAATAAGCCGCTCTAGAAAGAAAGAGGTAATAATGAGAATTTCAACTTTGCTGCCTTACTACTGCTGCCAAACTTATGGGCAAATACAAGCTTGCGGTAAATAGAGTATTTGAAAAATTCATAAAAGCCAAAAATTCAGTATTTAAAAGGCAAGTGATCCAAAAAATGATTACGGCAGATGGGCTTAGGCTAGAAACAGGAGGGCAAAATAAAAGTGCTGATTTTGACATCTCCCTTAAGGGAAATTTGGTGCATGCGGACATAGTGAAAAGGTTCGACTTAAATGACTTAGACAGAAATACCAGCAGACTTCTAAGAACTCAAAAGAGGATTTCGCCCGGCCAAGTTGATGGCTTCCGCTACTAAGTTCGTAAATTTGGTAATCTAGGTGGAAACATATGGATCATTGAGTCAACTGATAGAGCAACGATATGAGTGTGGGGACTTAAAGCGATATAAAACTGTATGAGTCTTATTTTGTCGACGTTTGATAGTTTTGACTTCGATGCTAGAGGGTGAATGTGTGTATGTATGTATGTGGAGGGTACGAGGCAAAGCGTCTGAGCACTCAGACCCTAACGATCCTTTCCCCTCGTCTAACTGAATATCCCGGATTCGTTTATGTATCGCAGGATTTCTATTAGTGGATATGAGGCAACTCGCTACAGTTGAAGCACATCAGGACCAAAAATTTGATGTCTGATGCGTCTTTATGCGGGGCGCTCACATGGAAAATACTCCGTGGATCCCGCTTCCTCATTACAGGATTGACACATATTATTTTCAAGAATCTCTATTCTGAACACATGCCCAGATAGTGAATTATGGCCAGTGAGAATGCAAGCAATGTTTTTGCAAGTCTTCCTGCTTTTCGATAGGATAAACTTTGCAGTGTGTTTAGCAGCACTATAGGCTCTGCCAGCTCCCATTATGGAAACTTGCTCCCAGTTTTTGATAGCAACATTAGATAATGCTACTGACACTCCAATTTCTGGTTCGGGTCCGGATTCTGGGTGAAATTCAATCCTTTTTTGCTAAGCATTCGATATTTCATTTTCCTCTACACCGCAATGACCGGGTACTATTAGGGTAGTTCCACCATATGGAGCCTAGAAATAGAATTCAATCGGTTTCTTCGTTCTTGAACAATTTTTGAACTGATCAAAGAAGCGCTCAATCCTCTCGATTAGAAGAGGAGGCATTTTTCACGAAATCTAGCTTGTTGGAACCGTATGTCGACCAGATCAGAACGTATCCAGATGCTCGGAATAACGAATCCAGAACTGACTAGGCAATTGGAACTCTGCCAATATAACGGTGAATGATACTCTAAGTACCGACCGGGGATTCGGTGAATGCTCAGAAGCTACTCAGAAGAAGTTTCTGAGAATACCGAATCTGCTCTTCGATCGTTGCTACCCAGACATAAATAGGGAAGCATGCGATACTCTCATAGGAACCCTGAGTAAAATTTTCACTTAAGGTGATTTTTGTCGATGTACTTTGATAACTTCGTGGGCATTGCTTCAGCGGTTCGCATTCGTTATAGAACACAGGATCTTGTCGTTTTCTCGCTGGCCTTTCCATATGATCAGCTTAGGGTTACTTCACGATTCTGTAACAGATGCTATTCACAACGAATGCAGAACTGTTCAGCTGTTGGGGGCTGACTGTTATCAGCGACAACTATGGGTTGCAGACTCCCCCTCGGACACCACCTTGTCGTGGTGGGGGAGCCTGTAGTAGTTTACTACTACACTAAGGGTGTCCAAAAATATGAATATGGAAACGATGGATTTAAACTCTCCAAGTGGTAAGAAGTCACAGACTTCAAATCCACCCGCGACCGTGAGCAATCATGTCGCGGCCGAGGCGCGGATTTTGGAGGCCTCACCACATTCATACTCGCCTACAGATCAATCTGTAGCAGGCATGCTTTCCGACTCAGTGGAAAGTTTGCACTTGGTGCCTACGGCGAAGTTAGCCAGAAAGGAAAGTACGGAAACTTTCAAATTGGGAGAAACTGGAAATCCGACTACGGCTGAATTCTACCTGTCAGAACCTTCTCCTTCATCCTTACCAGGAAGAGCGGAAGAACGGGAAGCTGGTGACGTGGACGCTACTGGTTTAACGCCGGTGTGTGGAAATGGATTCAAACGGTCCGGACACTGTGAACCTGGAAAGGCCCGAAGCCGACGGCAGAAGAGAGCACTGCGAAGGAAGATGACCAGTAAAGGGGGCTAGGATCTTCTACGACGAAAAATCTATAAGACCGAGAGCTTGCGTCCTGATGTCAAGACGGTTAGAGGCAACTATGCTGAGACAATATTGTTCCCAGGACTTAGCTACGGTCGTCATACAATACCAAATAAATGGCGAGAGGAAAAACATCATAGTTGCCTCCGCTTATTTACCCTATGATTCTTTGTATTCTCCACCGGCGCAAGAACTTAGGGATCTGGTGGCGTATGCAGAATCAAGTGGTCTCGAACTCTTAATAGGTTGCGATGCGAATGCTCAACATATTTGTTGGGGCAGTAGCAAATGCAATCCAAGAGGAGAGAAGCTATTTGATTTCATCACTTCAGCTGGTCTTATGACTGCAAACGTAGGGTGCGCCCCTACGTTCGTGGGACCGAGAAGAAGCGAAGTAATTGACCTAACAATCTGTACCCCAAAATTGTTAGAGTTCATTACACACTGGCGAGTGCTAGACGAGGTCTCACTGTCAGATCACCGATATCTAGAATTCAATCTGACTATTGCGGGCGAACAGTCTGCAGTACAAAGACGGAACCCTAGGAAAACGGATTGGGCAAAGTTCAATGAACTTCTTGGCAATAAAGTACAGTTCCCTAGGCGACTAAGGACTGCTTTGGTGCTGGAAGATGAATTGAAAACTCTGAACGGCACACTTTTAGACTGCTATGAAGAGGCTTGTCCTATTTCCCGAGGCCAACGCGGTAAAACGGTTCCTTGGTGGAACCGAGAACTGCAAAAACTCAGGAAATCAACCAGGCGACTTCTAAATCGTGCTTGCAAAAGTAACAAGGACGAAGACTGGTTAAATTTCAGGAACTCACAACGTGAATATAAGAGGCTCGTGAGGTGCTCGAAACGAGACTCCTTTAGAGCGTACTGTGAGGAACTGGAAGGCGAAAGAGAGACTTCAAGGCTGTGCAGAGTCCTCAAAAGGGATGAGTCGGCCAAGTTGGATTCTCTTAGAAAACCCGACGGTACTTTCACGAGCTCCAGACTGGACTCAGTACAGACCCTCCTGGAAGTACACCACCCGGGAGAACGAGTGAGAGAGGTGGTAGGGGGAGAGTTGACGGTTCTTGCAACCCCTTCAACACGCAAGTGTTGCAAGGGGAACTGGAACACTGCGAAAGCGGTTGTTACCCATGAAAACGTGAGAGCTGCCATACTGTCCTTTGAACATTTCAAAGCACCTGGCATGGATGGCATCTATCCGGCAATGCTAAAGGAGGGTATGGAGCATTAAGAGCGACCTTTAAGAAATATTTTTCGAGGATGTCTTGCTCTGGGCTACGTGCCTTCTTCTTGGCAACAGGTTAAGGTAGTTTTCATACCGAAACCTGGGAAAGATGACTATTCTAATCCTAAGAACTTCAGACAGATCAGCTTGACTTCATTCTTGCTGAAAGGTTTAGAGAGACTGGTGGAGCGTCACATTCGTGGAAACGCACTTAGGTCACACCCACTTAGTGAAAACCAACATGCTTACCACCGTGGAAAGTCCTGTGAGTCTACTCTTCATTCTTTGGTCACAAAGATAGAGGATGCAACTTTGAATGGTGAGTACGCGATGGGGGTGTTCGTGGACATTGAAGGGGCTTTTGACTGTGCGCCTTTTCAAATGCTTTGTGATGCCGCCAGAGCGCATGGTGTTGATGATGCTTTAATTAAGTGGATCCATGCTATGCTAACGCAAAGATTGCTGTGCGCTGAGGTAGGGGTCGATCGCTACCTGACTACAGAAGCGACGAAGGGCTGCCCCCAAGGAGGTGTGCTTTCGCCGCTTCTGTGGAGTGTGCTGATCGACTCACTGCTGAAGTGCAAAATTTGCCAATACACGCTCAAGCTTATGCTGATGACGTGGCTGTACTTGCTGTTGATCGGGATCTTGGAACGGTGTGTAGGAATATACAGCGTGCCGTTGATTTGATAGACAGCTGGTGCCTTAGATATGGTTTGTCAGTTAATCCAAATAAAACTACAATGGTTTTATTCACAAAAAAAAAGAGGAGAAAACTGGATGGACTTTGTCTCCCTGAGATGAGGCGTACTACCCTTCAACTCTCCGAAGAAGTGAAATATCTGGGGGTCACTCTAGATAAAAAACTTCTTTGGAACAAACATGTAGAGGTAAAGATGAAACGAGCTCTCACAGCTTATGGGCTGTGCAGACGGACCTTTACCTCGACATGGGGACTCAGGCCTCATGTGGTAATGTGGATATATGTTGCCATCATTAGGCCGATGTTCGTATATGCATCCGTAGTGTGGTGGTTTAAGGTGAGACAAAAAGGTTTTCACCGTAAACTAGACGCACTGCAAAGAACTGTTTGTCTGGGTATCACTGGTGCCATGAGCACGACATCCGGCGCAGCTCTGAATGCACTACTCAATTTGCAGCCCCTGGATATATTTATTCAAAGCACTGCAATGAGAGCAGCACATAGGCTAATTCGATTAGATCTATGGGAAAACAACGGATGTGGGGGGCACAGAGCATTGGAAGAGTTACTGGGTGGACTAAATCCAGTTCTTACAATGCCTTCCGATTCTCGTGTCCCCATACATCTGTTTCGTAGAAGATATGTAGTTACCCTGAAGCGTAGAGACGACTGGGAAGACCCAGAGGAATGCGTGGCGGGATATACGGAAGTCTTCTACACCGATGGCTCAAAAACAGAAGAGGGTTCTGGAGCCGGAGTCTACCTCTCGAATAAAAACGAGAAGTGGGCTTTTCCTTTGGGACAATATGCAACGGTTTTTCAAGCCGAAGTTTATGCGATCCTAAGGGTGGCAAACTGGGTGATTGACGAGCGGTTGAAGGGCAGGCGCATCGCAATCTGCAGTGACAGTCAAGCTGCACTGAGGGCATTGAGCAGTCCTTTGATCACCTCGAAAACCGTTCAGGAATGCAGAAACCGTTTGAACTCTGTGTCTAGATTCAATACGGTGGAACTACTCTGGGTACCTGGTCACTGTGGCATAGAAGGAAATGAAATCTCGGACGCTTTAACGAAAGAGGGGTCAATCTCCCCTATGCCGGGACCAGAGCCAGCAATTGGGGTATCAGTAGCATTGGCTAAATCTGTTTTCAAAAACTGGGAACAAGTTTCCCATAATGACAGGTGGCAGAGCTTAAATGCTGTTCGACACACCAAACTTTTCCTGCCAGAACCCAACATACGTACCGCAAAGTTTATCCTGTCGAAAAGCAGGAGGACTTGCAGGTGTATTGTGGGCATTCTGACAGGCCATAATTCACTAGCTGGGCATATGTTCAGAATAGGAATTACCGAAGATGATACGTGTCCCTCCTGTAATGAGGAAGCGGAATCCACGGAGCACTTCCTATGTGAATGCCCCGCCTATAGACGCATCAGGCATCAGATCTTTGGTGCCGATGTCCTCCAATTGCGACGGGTAGCATCACATCCACTAACGGAAATCCTGCGATACGTTAACGAATGCGGAATATTCCGTTAGACGGGGGAGGCGAGTATAATGGGCCAACACGGCCTGAGTGCTCAGAAGCTGTAGCTTCTCCCCCACCATACACGCACGCACGCACGCATGGGTTGCAGACCTTAGCACTACTCTAAGTACTGTCTCGAATTTCGTAAGACCCCCTTAGATATCCAAGAGCTCCTAAGAACATGGAATCAGTCCTCGAAACAGTGTCGTGAACAAGGGCCGCTATGTGAATCTATCTTTGGAAATCTGATCTCTCTATTTAACACGCTGGCTTGATAATATTATATCAAACGGAGAACTTGATTAGCGTACAGGCCTGTCACCTGTACGCTGTCTGATCAGAACGCGGAAGGCGCTATTTTATCGATAGGTGGATAAGTTACACATTAAGGAGAGGCAACAATGACTACGCCATGCAGTGGAACCATTCTCTCAACATTGGCCGATGAGTGTGTCGCCAGAATAGTAGAAGACTAGGGCGGGCATTTCGTGAAGTCGTAGCTGAAGGGCATTTCAGCGAATCGCGGATGATGACGCATAGGTATCGCTGACGTGCTATAGTCCACCAAGGGGTAAATGCCCACCGTATGTTCAACACCGTCAACACTCAACGTCATTAAATCTTTACCCTCACCTAAAAGAGAAAGGAGGTATTACATCTTCCAAAATAATCATGTTACTTGTCAGCGAGGTACAATGGCCAAGTAATCGGCTAGGATTGCTTGCAATCCAGATTATCATTGTTAGTTATCTAATTAGTTTGTTGAGTAATCTAGGGCGACTGTTCATATAATCATAACATGCTGAATAGTAGCTAGGGGGCACATATTATTCTAGAGGCCTTGGATGAGTAAAGCTAATTAACAGAACGGGACAACGATAGCAGATAAGATTTAATTTGGTCCATATCCATATCTTGGGGCAGTTACAGATTGAAACACCAATGACATTCCGAAAGGGTGTTAAGAGAATGCAGTTGTTCAATTGGGAAGTTTGGCTTTTATCATGGTAGCTTCGATCCATCTGATTGCTGAACAAAGAATGGGAAAAGGGTTAACCTTAGAAAGGATACTTCTAGATAAGGCTTAAATCGAATAGAAACTTCGGGTGTTTTTGATATTCGGTCCTTAAAATAGTGTACTAGTAACCAAACTAAAACTTACCCATATTAACAAGTCCACTAGAGTTATATAGCGTTCCTAGATGCGGACCAGACAGTGATAAGAACGTATGCAGCCTAGGCAGAAGTGGCCGCATTTGTGGTCTTGCAAGAGCTGATCGGACGATGATTGTTCCTAGCGAATGAGCCACAAACGATATTCTGTTTGGATTCAATCCACAAGTTTCAATATGATACAGGATTTCAGCAACAAGTCTGACAAGAAAAGAAGAAAAAATCAGACAAATTTTCCATTGAATTTGATAGGTTTCACTTTACCGGTCGGTCATAGTGTCGAAATCCGAAAAGGTGTCACCTTGATTCCTCTCAGACATAAGAAACTCCAAGTGAGCACCAGGTAATCCTAGCTCCAAGTATGTGCGAACCAGTCTCAGATCGGCGGAATTCCCATCCAAACCATGAACACAGATAATTAAATGCAAGCCATTGGGCGAGAAGGCCCGATACTCGTCACTTATATGAAAGTACGGCAAATCGGATGCGAGCTTCGGAAAGTCGGAATATATTGATCCACCATATTTGATCTGTTTCCTAAACTCTTCCCTGCACTTTTCAAATTCCAAGAGGGATAAAGTTGACTCCTGGTTTTTTCGTTTTGAGTGTTTGTAGGGACGTTGTTCGGAGATTCCATTGAATTTTATATTTACGGAGGGATTGTAGCTATCACGATCGTTTTCGTCATCCTGATTTTCGGATTGGTTGCTGGTCATACCATTTTCCAAGCTTCCTGTTAGTTCTGTGCTACTTTGTGACTTTAGCACTGGCTTGTTGTTATTTTCCAGGAGATGAGGTCTCAACGCTTCGTAGACGTGGTAGACTGGATTATCTATGGCTCCAATAGGTTCTCGAATTGGTATGGGTTTGAAAGTGGGCGTGTCATACACTTTAGTTGATGAAGGCGGATCCCGGAATTCGTCTGGTGGCAGAAGATCATCTTGAAATTGCTTCGGGGGAGGAAGGTGAAGATTTTCAAAAGGGTTGTCTATAATATTGGTTAGATCAAAGTCGGATTTCGATTTCTCAGCAGGTTTACGGGTTTTCTTCGTCTTTTGAGGCTTTGTTTGCATTTGGTCCAGATCAGATTTCTGAAGGTGTTGTATTTCTTTTCTTATATATGGATGGAGGCCGTTCTGAACAGGTGGAGTTTCAATCCATTCATCTTCCATAGCGCGCTGCTTTTGGGAGTTTTGAATTCGTTCTGGTCGACCAGGTCGTATCGTTACTGAAGAAACTTTTCTATGTACTGGAACGTCTCCGTTTTTGCTTATCAATTTTTGCGGACCATTTGTGAGACGGTTGGGTTTCTCTAAAGTTGTCTGTTTTGATTGTTCATCAAGCAGTTTTAGTAGTTTTTTTCTTAACTGTTCCCCATTAACCATTTTCTGCTGTTGTGCATTTTGCTCTTCTTTGAGTGTTTCAGGGCTAGATGGGCCTGAGCTTCTGTGGCTTGATACCCACCCACTTTGCTCGCTGAGTGAAGACGTAGAGCTACTGCTTGTTTTTCTTTTGGAGATGGGTGAGGTGACGAATTGAGGAGGTGGTGCTAAATTTGGTAAACTTTCACTGAATCCTGGATTTTGGTCAGAATCAAGAGATTCGAGTTTGAAAGGAACACTTGCCGACGAGAGCAACCGTTTTTCTTTGGCCGCTTGTGCTTTAGACATTGGGATGTCACTTTCAGAGCTGCTCGAGTCTTTGTTGAGTGTCCCGTTTTTCATCATTTCTTTTAGGTCTGATACGCGAACCCGAGCTATTTCTACAGCGCGTGGTATTCCTCCTTGGGAGATATTTCTTAGTGTCTGAGAGGAATTGCTACGTGGAATTCCAGTTGATTGTTGGGAATTAATATTGCCTGAACAGAAAGGTGATTGCTTTTTACTTCTCACTGGAGGATAGGAATTTCTAGGAGGAACGCCCATTACTGTCCCTTTGGGTAGCGAGTTGTAGTATACGCTGCTTTGTTGCTTTTGATTTTGAGGCTTCATTGCGTGGAGATAGTCTCTTTTTAGTTGCTTTTGTTGGTCATTCGAATCAATCGGTCTATTTAGAGTTCCTCCGAAGTTTATAGGTTTTTGACTGTAGAAGTTATCGTTTCCATTGATTAAGTTATTATTTTGACGAAATCTTCTGCTTGGATCGGCTGGATTTTTATATTTTTCACGGAATTCGTTAATGTTCCTAAGAAGGTCATCAGCTTGAACTTTTCCTCTTCTCACAAGAGTGTTTTGAGGAGTAATGGGAGAGTAAGCATTTCCATTGAGATGGTATTGTACGGAACCGTTTAAATAGTTGGGCGACTGGTGTTGTACAGGAACCAAAGCTGTTTCAAGCTGGTCAAGAGATTTGCTATGTCTAGTTGGAAGTGTCCCTCCCCCAGCTGTATAAAAAGCGCTTCTGTGATCTAAAGGACACTCCCCTGCTTCTAGTAGAGTGGACACTGAATGTCTCGATAGAGTTCTTTCGTTCATGTTATGAGTTGCAGCAGGAGTGATAGTTAAACTTGCTTGCAAAATCTCCCCTCCTAAGGCAAACCTTGGAGTCATAACTCCTAGATAATTGCCCAATGGAGGTGGTCTTTTATATTCGTAGCTAATGCCGCAGGAACATTCTTTTCTGTTGCCGGTGGTTGACATACCAGCGATCTTTCCATTTTTTGGTAAAACTGGCTTTGTCACAGTAGGATCATATCCGTTCAAATGTGGATCACTGCCAATTCTTCTGCGGGAATATTTTGGTGGATCCTGATAGCGATCTTCGAATATAAGTGGCAAAGAGTTCGAATCACCGTCGAGAGGGGTACAGTGTACTGGCAAAGGAGGCAGTGACTGGAGGTAACGACTTCTGCGCGCCATTTCACATACTGCCACATAGCTTTGATAATTGTTGTCATAGCAGCCAGCCGCCGAGTGTCTAGGATTCTCCATAACAAAAAAACCTTCAGCAAATCTTCTGACACGTAGGATATGATGTTTTTTGGCAAGCAGTCCATGGATAGCTGGTTGTGAAGACACCGAAATTATTCGACGCCAATACATTATAGATTCGGCACAAAGTTGAGCGATATCGGAATTGGCACGTGCAGCGAAGTCGTCTTCAGTATCGTGAAGCTAGGGTAAGAGAGTGGATTCAAATTATTTACAAATAGGGGAATATTATATTAGGTTGGGGAAAAAGTAATGTCGTATTTTGTCAATAGATGGCGACACTTAAACATATCTTGTGTTGTACTTATCGCATCGGGTCACACTATACGGCCATTTGAAGACGACAATCTGGGCTACAGGTGTCTCTTTGACAGTGTTATGATCGTATGTTTCAATCTCAAGTTATAACGCGTCAAAGATCGAGTCCACCAAGCAAGAAATTCGTCATATTTTACGTTTTTACTACCTAAGAGGCAAACATGCAACGGAGGCGGCTAAACAAATTTCTGAAGTTTATGGGTCCGATACTGTAACGATTCGCACAGCACAGCGTTGGTTCGATCGATTTCGTTCTGGTGTAGTGGATGTCGAAGATACACCCCGTACTGGTAGGCCAATCGTCGTATAAACCGATAAAATCGTCAAATTAATCCAAGTAGACCGGCATGTGAGCATTCGCTCGATTGGCCAGGAACTGGGTAAGGACCATAAAACCGTTTGGAACCATTTGCAGAAGATTGGATTCCAAACAAAGCTGGATGTTTGGGTGCCACATGTGTTGACGGAAAAAAATCTCTTGAACTGAATCAACGCCTGCGATGCGCTGCTGAAACGGAACGAATTCGACCCATTTTTGAAGCGGATGGTGACTGGTGATGAAAAGTGGATCACGTACGAAAATGTCAAGCGAAAAAGATCGTGGTCGAAGCGCGGCGAGGCGGCCCAAACCATCGCCAAGCCCGGATTGACGGCCAGGAAGGTCTCGTGGTGTGTTTGGTGGGATTTGAAGGGAGTCATCCACTATGACCTGCTAAAGTATGGCCAGACTCTCAATTTGGTCCCCTACTGTGAGCAACTTGACCGTTTGAAGCAGGCGATTGACCAGAAGCGGCCAGAATTGGTCAATAGGAATGGTGTTCTGTTCCACCACGACAACGCTCGGCCTCACACATCTTTGATGACCCGCCAGAAGCTTGGATGGGATGTCCTATCGCACTCACCGTATAGCCCGGACCTGGCACCAAGTGATTACCATCTCTTCCGGTTCATGCGGAACGCTCTTGGTGCTACTAGGTTCACCTCAAAAGAGGCTTGCGACAACTGGCTGTTTGAGTTTTTTGAAAATAAGGAGGGGGGGGGGGGGGAGATAATTCTAAGTATGTTAAATAAAGCGTTAAAATTCGATCACAAATACGACATTACTTTTTCACCAACCCAATATAAATATATCAATATAAATAATATTAATTGATCAAGGATCGTGCCGAGTATAAGAATTAAAAATAAAATAATACCTTTGCCTGATCCGTGAGCTTTTGCAACCTTTCTGCTGTCTCATTTTCATGTGGTGTTGGTGAGTTGATGATTGTGCTCCATTGGGCCGGCAATACTGTGCTGAACTCAATAAGATTTAGCTTAAGAGACTCGACTGCTCCCAGAAGCAAGGCACAAATTTCTCGATGGACATGTCGAGCATGGAGGACCCTTCCTGCCGCACCTCCACCACATTTTGCGCTAGCTCCAACCTGGGGTCCGAAAAACACTGCCTCCAAGGGTCCCGGAGACATGCTTCCTCGGCAACTCAACTTCCCACTTCCAATCCATGGTTTCGTGCTACGCGGAGCGCTGAAAAATTTTAAAACCGCGAAATTTTATAATAGATAATAGCGAAGAAAAACAATTCTTCCGGGATGTCTACTTGAAAAATATCGGAAAGTATATATGGTAAGGACCGATATTTTCTTCGAGGAATTGGAAAAACTACTAGAGTTCGAGTCGCTATTCAGGTGCTGTAGTTTGGAATAAAGTCTTTTTTGTGGAAATGAAGAAAATTGTGATGTGGAAATGTAATCATAAGAAATCATGTAGCATGCAGTTATTAAGTGATTTTTCATTGGAAAAATGGGTCAAGTTTTACGTACATAGGAAGCTTAATTTAACCATTTCCAACTGATTCATCCGAAAATGTTGAAGGTATATGTACACAGTTTCAAGTGATTCGATACAAAAAATCAATTAATACAAATATGTTCTCAACGCATGAGCCATAAATAAGCAAAGAAGGACTAATAAACATTTAAATATTTTACAGAAATATTGAAATAAAAGTTTGGGAATATCCACAGAAAACTTTGAAAATAGAAAAGCAAACAAGTTTATTATCTTACCAGCTTTGAACATAATGTAAAATGCTTTTCCTTTCAATTTGTTTAAACATTTTTTGAAGAAATGATTTCGGATAAATGAGATATTTTTACGAATTTGATATTTTTTTTTGTTTTATTTGCAATTAATAATGTTTACCCAAGTGAATAAGCAATGAAAATGAAATGAAAAGAGATATGAGTTAATGATAAGTACAAGTTGGTGGTTATGTCTTTGTATTGTACAAGAAATTATTAAATTTGAATTTCGAATAGATAAGGCTTTATTGAGTTATTGTTAATGTTGTTGATAGTTACGTTTTGTAGAATTGATGAAAGATCTTAGCAACAAGTAAAAATTTGCCTTTTAGGGACAAAGCCTCTGTTAATTCCTAAGCCTAAAAGAAGTAGTTGTCGACCCTTTCTAATGAAAGTTATGCCGAGAATCCTTAAGGGAGTTGTTTGTTTAAGGAACCCCTCGTCATCCGGTCTCTTCGACGGTCGAGTTCAATCTTCTCCGCAATAAGAAGAGCCCGAACATAATGCGCAACACGACTCCAGCTGCAACTGCTCTTCAGCATCTCTCGGACAATTTATCTGGAAAGAGTTCCCCTGTGTCTGCATAAAGCTGCTGACGAAAGCCGCCTCACCTTTTGCAAGAGAAAAAGTTGTGTCAGCGTCGTCCGCTATTGCATTGCAGAACACACAATCAGGAGATCACGCCTTCCCAAGACTAAAAACGTCCATGCGCGCTTAGAAGTTGGTAAGGAAGTAATCAATCTCAGTGTACGTTTGGTCCAGCCACCGGTGCAAATTGTCGATGAGCCGCGCAGTCCATCTGCCCCTTGGCTCACTTTGCCAGGAGACTTGCCACTCGATAAGGGTGTGTTGACGTTCTTCACGGGCAACCACCTCTCTTAAGTTTTCGCCTTTACGGCGATAGACAGCTTTACGCCCCCTGGCAACGAGGGCAACCGGGATTACTCCCATAATCATCATCACGCCCGGTTCTGAGGCAGTGCGGTATTTGGTGGTGAATTTACGTTGCACATTTTCAAGGGCAAGACAATCACAGTTACGGGAGGGTGACCAGATCACGGAGCAATACTCGAGGGTATCCCTCACGAGGGAATTGAAGAGAGCTAAGGGGGGTTGGATGGAGTCAAAATCAGAGGAGGAGCGAAGAATAAAGCCTGACAATTTTGTTGCTCGATTGATGATATCGAGGCAATGGGTGTCAAAGCGGAGCTTATTGTCGAAAGTGACTCCGAGGTCATGAGTGGAATTTAGGCAGGATAAGGAATGTCCGTCAAGCGAGTAGGAGAAAGAAGTGGGTGAGGATTTTAGGGAGTAGCAAATAGAGTGACACTTTCTGACGTTTAGCGCTAAATCATTAGTCGAGCACCAACGAACCAGAGTGTCCAGGTTATTCTGAAGCGAAACACAGTCCATAGGCGACGATATAGCGGAAAACAGCTTAATGTCGTCTATATAGAGCAAACAGGGACAAGTAAGGAGGGAAAGAAGGTCGTTAATAAAAAATAAAAATAGCAAAGGACCCAAAATAGACTCCTGTGGGACGCCAGAAGAGGGGGAGAAGGAGCGGGAAGTACAGCCGTCAAAAGAGACACGGCAGGATCAGTTGGAAAGGTAAGAGGCAAGCCATAAAACAAGTGGTATGGGAACGTTTAGGAACGAGAGTTTGGATAGAAGTATCTTGTGATTTACAGCGTCGAAGGCTTTCGCGAAGTCAGTGAAAATGGTATGCACTTCTTGCCGTGAATTTAGACATTTGGCGACAAAGTTTCTAAAGTCAAGCAGGTTGGAGGCAGTGGACCTACGTTTAACGAAGCCGTGTTGTTCTTTCACTATGTGTTGGCCAAAGTGGCGGACAACCAGTCGCTGACATATCTTTCCAGGATTTTGGAACAGGAGGAGAGGAGGGAAATGGGACGGTAATTCTCGGCCAGCGAACGATCGCCACTTTTGTGAATGGGGATAATGAGAGCCTATTTCCACAAGCTGAGAAAATGATTCTCTTCAAGGCTTTTGTTGAAAATAAGAGATAGGGGAAGGGAGATGGACTTACCAGTTTTGAGCAAAAAGAAGTTTGGAAGATCATCGTAGCCAGGTCCGACCTTGGCATCAAGTTCGCCAATGAGGTATTCGACAAGGATAGGGGTAAGAAGGGGAATGGTAGGCGATGCAGGCCAGGCTATATCTACTATCGGGAGGGATTCGGAGGAAGGGGGAGGAACATAGACTGACGAAAAGTAGCGGCAGAGTAAATCACAAGATAGTTGGGGGGAGTTAGCTGAGAAGCCAGAGAATTTAATGGACGGAAGGGATAACTGCGGTAGCAGACGCCACTCGTAAAGCTCCTTGCCGCTGCACTTGAGCAAGGCGCTTATGATGCATGTCCTTGTCAAAGGCATCAGCCCATACCCCGCGCCATAGAGCAGAACCGACTGCATTGTTCCCATAAGAAGACCTCTCCTAGTAGATATAGGACCCCCAACATTCACCATTAGCCGGCTCAAGAACGCGACTCCAGCGAAGAAGCTCATATTCGCCTCGAACATTAAACTTAAATACCGCTGGTTTTTAACTCTATGCATGGTTGGGAGTCTCTTTCTGGTCAGAATGACTACTTCGGGCTTTTCCAGCGCAAGACTGAAACCATGAGCAGTCATCCATCCGCTTACTCGTCGCATCAATGGTGATGAGCTTCTCGAGCACTTTTCCGGACATGTCAAGCATACACAGCGGTCGGTATGGAGACAGCAGCTCCGGGTCTCCTTTACTCTTAATGATCAGTGCGAGTCTCGCTACCTTCCAGCGACAAGGAAAAGGCCTTCCTTCAAGCAAGCGTTGAACGCTTCAAGCAGCAAGTCAGGCCGTTGGCGGAACACCAGTTCATAAACCAGGACCTGGCGCCTTCTTATTTTTCGTGATGGGGGAAATCCTCGCTATTGACATCCACCCATCCATATCTGGAAAATAATGCCCATACAATTCGGTCCATTTGGTCGGTAATTAGTATGCAGGGCAGCCGCAGAGTCCCAATTTTCCGGGTGACAAGCTTATAGCCAAGTCTCCACGGGTCCTCATTCACCAGCCGCGAGCTTTGCATTTATTTATCGCGCAGCGGAGTCTCCTTTTTACTGATCTATACTGTGCCCTTATCCCGCATGCCCCTCGTTGGCGTGTAAGCGTTGTGTCAAACAACGGAGCTTATGACACTCCCTCTGTAGGTCGAGAATTTCTGGCGTCCACCAGTACATAGAAGGTTTATCACGGCTGGGCCTCTTCGGGGCATGGAAGTCCCACACATTGTCGTTATCAGGTTCATCGCTGAATTTACGACGGTGTCAGCTGCGACGTTACCACCGCCTGGAGCGCTCATCACCGCGGCTTTGCTCGATCTGGAGGAAAATCGCCTGGTGGTCGCTATGAGTATAATGCTCACTGACGAACCATGCCGTTGTCCTCGCCAATTCGGTATTCAAATATATCAGATCGACGATTGAGCCCGACCTTGTCCGACGAAAGGAGGACACACTTCCCGTATTTGCAAGCACCAAGTCTAGCTCTGCAAAAGCGTCGAGCAGGATACGGCCCTGGTGTTCGTAGTTCGACTGCTCCAATCCACAGCCCACGCATTAACATCGCCCGCTATGATTTTGGGGGTTCGGCTTCTTGCATCCAGGATCAGCATATCTAGGATTCATTCGAATTCCGCCATCCGCACGCTTGGTGGAGCATAGCAACTGTGTACGTAGATGCAGCTATTTTAGTCCTGACTAATCCCACTTATGGAAAAACCATCACTTCTTGAATGGCTTGATTTCCACATGCCCATATTGCTGCCTCGCCATTTACACCTGTAGCTCAGGCGCCACTCTTATTGTTGCGATAAGACTCACTGATTATGACAGGTTCGATTGCCTTTTCATGGATGGTCTGCGAGAGACGGTTTTGCGCTGCCTCGCAGTGGTTGAGGTTGATTTGTATTAACTTCATTTCTTTACTGCATCCAAGGCTCTCCCTTTTTACCCCTCCCACTCCCTGAACATATGACCTTTTTCCCATCTTTTTGACATGTTACAGTCAAACATTTCCCTGTTACGTGGTCAAATTCAAGGCATTTAAAGCAGCGCCTGAAGGACACCTGCTTCCTAAGTCGGCAATCGACGCAACTTATTTTTAATTTAGCAGCTGCCAGCATTTTGAACTCTGCTTCAGTTGGTAAGCTTATAGTTGCCATTTGCGTGCCTCCGTATATTTTCCTTAGCCCTCTGATTGCGGAATCTTGCAAACCAAGTGGTCCGAACTACTTCTCTGAGGTGTCGCGGACATCGTCCTGGCTCGTGAATTCATCAATATCCTTACATTATATCATAATCTCCTGCTTTTTGGCCTGTACTTGTGCCTGTTCCCGTAGGCACTTCTCCACCTTGCCGAGCCATTTTGCGCTACTTCTTCAGATTCATCATTAAATCTCCTTTTTGAGAGCGTTTGATCTGGCTGTCGCTTCCTCCAGGGTCCATCAGCTCCAGATTGGATTTGACCTTCTTGAGGATATCCGCATAAGTCGTATCACCTTTTCTGAAGATGATAATCAATTCGGTCCGTAATCTTCTTTTACGTGTGGTATTTTTCTTTCCGCCAACCTTGGTCCATGCTTCCTTAGTTCCTTTATGGGGATTTACCTCCCCAGGGTCGATTGAAGTCAGCACCGCTGTTTCCACGATCTTAGTCACTTTGTTTGCTTTCCCCTTTGCCGTGGAGAGACCTTTTTGCCTTGTTGGGTCCTGCGAGGATTCGAAAGAATCATTCGAGCCTCTTTACTCCTCTTTTCAAGCTCACCGCTCTTTGGATTTTGAGGGGGAATCACTTGTTTTGCCAGAAGGACGCTTGCTTTCTTCGAGGCATTTTGTTCGTCCTTGGCACTATAGTACAGTAGTGAATGGCTCGGACTATGTTTTTGATGGCCTGGTGGGCATTGTGTTTGTCCTTTATGAGTTCGGATATCTTTATCATTTCTCTTCCGAGTAGAGCAAAAGATGATTCGTCCGTATTCTGACATTGCTCCTCTGCTTGGTTTTCCAACTGGACACTTCCGTATTTATTAGCCTTCCGGGAGCTTGCCTTGTTTCCTTCTTCCACCTACGTTGACTTCGGAGAAGATCGCAGAATCATCGAGCTTCTCCTACATAAATAGATCAAACAGGAAGTCCTGCGGCATGTTCCGACCAGATGTAGTCACCCCACTATGGGCTGATGAATAACCAATTTTAAAGTATCTTTTCACAGCATCGATCTGTCTGTCTGTCTGCTTGTCAAACCCGATTTACTCGAAAAATATTATTAACAAGGTTATGATGAACAGAAAACCTTTTTACCCAAAGCGCGAACTTTCGATGTTGGGAGTTGTTTAGAAATAAAGTCGAATTTGAAGATTTTATGGAAAATAAGATAAGATTTTCACCAAACTTGGTAAGATCATGCTCTACATTATAGCCTACAACACTGCAAAATTTCTTGGTGCTAGGATAACTCAAGGGGGGGGGGGGGGGGTTCCAGCCAATTATAAAAAATATGGAAATATACTATTATTAACTTTATTGGAACAGATATCGGTATGGAAGGTATGTCGGAGCGCAGGCACCATGTAGTGGCAGCAGATTTTTGGGTTTATGAGATGGCACCCTTAAAGAAGTGATCACTTTCAACCCCCCGCACTCCCCACCTTTCTAACAAATGTCAAAACTAAGACCGGTTTTGGAAAATACTTCGAGACCTTTAATTAATTTAATAAAAGGATGTAACTCACTGTATGTGTGAGCGTTCACAATTTCCACCTTTCTATCAAATTTGGTGTCAATCGCTATAACCGTTTCCGAAAAAAATGCGTGTAACGGACAGACAAACAGACAGACGGCGAGCAAGCGACCGTCCGCATAAGTCGGCCAATGGTAGCGATAGAATGTAAAGATCTTGACGAGGTCACTACCAAGGAAGAAATTTGTGCAGCGCTCAAACACCAACTGAAACTGGAGGACATGCAGGAGACGGGTATGAAGAGCCTAAGGGGAGCGTATGGTGCAACACAGACAGCGACCCTGACTATGTCTATGATCTCAGCTACAAAAGCACTGTCTGCGAGTAAAATCCGCATCGGTTGGGTCGTGTGTAGGCTACGTGAGGAAATTCCACTAGAAAGTGTTTTAAATAGCTCGGATTCGGACATATGGCGAAGGATTGCACTAGCACCATTGATAGATCCAAACTGTGTCGAAGATGTGACGAAGAAAATCATTTGACGAAGGACAGCAGTAAAAACCCTCATTGCCTTCTATGCAGGGAAACCAAAAACCACGATTCTAACCACATAACGGGTAGCACCAGGTGTCCAGCCCACAGGATAAATTTAAGTACACTACGTAAATGAGAGTCATTCAGCTGAATCTAAATTACTGCCAAGCCGCCCAGGACCTCTCTAGTATAGAAAGTATATGAAGAGGAAATCGATGTTGCGATTGTCTACGAGCAATACAAAAGCCTCCATCACGGTGCCTGGGACACGCGGTGTGGGCTTGCGGCAATCGAGCCTTACAGTAAGCAATGAAGCACTGCGAACACGATTTCGTAAGGGTACAGGTCGATGACCTCTACATATACAGCTGTTATGCCGCCTCAAGTATGTGAATACCAGAGTATTGCAACATGCTAGATAGACTGGCGAAAGACGCCAAAGATCGCAACCCCAAAATTATTGCTGGTGACTTCAACGCTTGGGCAATTGAGTGGGGAAGCCAGCAAACAAATGAGAGGGGAAGAATCCTATTCGAGGTTTTCTCTTGCCTAAACGTCATCCTGGCAAACATCGGAAGCGTAAACACTTTTAGACGTGGAGAGCTAGGCTCCGTTGTAGATCTTACTTTTGTAAGTGATTCATTGGTCAAGCATTTACACTGGCGTGTTAGCGAAGAATACACGCACAGCGACCATCAGGCGATATATATTACTATTGAAAAAGGACCCAGAACAATAAATCCTCACCTGAAGAAACGAGAAACAGATTGGTCATCAAGAGCACTTGATGAGGATACATTTCTCAAGGTATTGCATTGGAACACCGAGTTTACTGGAACAGCCATTGAAAAAGCATCGCAACTGTCCCAACAGATATACCGAGCATGTGAAGCTTCCATGCCAAGACGTGCACACTCTCGGAAGCGTAACCCTAACTATTGGTGGAACGCAGAAATAGCGAAGTGTCGTGCGGAATGCTTAAAGGCCAGAAGGCGGAGTTAACGCCGAAGAAACATGCCAGAGTATGAGCAACGGTATCTCGAATATAAACAGGCACGAAAAAAGTTGCAATGGGCCATTACGAAAAGTAAAAATATATGCTTTAAGCGACTCTGTGATGAGGCAGACTCAGATTCATGGGGAGCAGCGTACAAGTCCGTTATGTCAGCAATAAAGGGTAAAAGGTCCCCTCATATTATGTACCCTAGATTATTGTGGGAGATAGTTTCGACATTGTTCCCCAACATCCGGAAACAATCTTCCCAATGATACCAATGAGCGCCGAAGACATACCTCCAGTAACCATAGACTAAGTCTTGGAAGCAGCGAAAAGGGTCTGGGAAGGCGCTGAAAATGGCAATGAGAATGGCACCAAGTATGTTTGCACAGGTATTTACAGACTGCCTAAAAGAAGGGTCCTTCCCTGCAGAGTGGAAAATACAAAAGCTTGTATTGATCCCGAACACAGGTAAGCCGATAGGTGAACCAACATCCTACAGACCTATCTGTCTTCTGAATACAATAGGCAAGGTCCTCGAGCGGGCAATCTATAACCGGTCATATCCATTAATTGATAGTGGAGGTTATTTATCGAATAGGCAGTTTGGCTTCCGGAAGGCTCGGTCGGCGGTTGATGCTACCAAACTGATTTTTGAACTAGCCAGGAAAGCCTACGACGAAGGAAAATACTGTGCGCTGGTGACTCTTGACATCAAGAACGCGCTCAATTCTGCCAGATGGAACCATATCATCGAAGCGCTCATCGCGGCACAAACACCAAAATACATATTAAATATAATCTTCGATTACTTCCGACAGCGGAAGCTACTTTATGATACGGACGAAGGGTCAAAGATGTATGTAATAATGGCAGGAGTTCCGCAGGGGTCTGTTTTGGGCTCTCTGCTGTGAAACTTAATGTATAATGGCGTTTTACGGCTTCCAGTAGCTAAACAAGCCGTTGTCGTCGGATTCGCAGATGACGTTAGAGTGGTCATAACATCCAACCACCCCGACGAAGTACAGATATATGCGAATGAGACTATACCGACGATCAAGTCTTGGCTTAAAGACCGCGGGCTGGAGCTTGCCAAACACAAGACGGAGTTAGTGCTCTTTACAAAGCGGCGGAAACAGAAAACTGTTAAAATTTGCATCGGGGCGCATGCTATTAGCTCTCAGCCATCCCTAAAATACATGGGAGTAATATTCGACTCCAAGCTGAACTTTAAACCCCACCTAAAGCTTACTGGGTAGAAAGCGGCGACAATCAGCTCAACACTGGCAAGGATGCTCCCAAATGTAGGCGGCCCGAAGTACAGTCGGCGATTACTCTTATCGCCAGTCGTCAGCTCTGTACTTTTATACGCGGCACCAGTATGGGCGTCGGCGATAAAAAACGGAGAAAATCGTAGACAGTTCCAAGCTACATATCGATTAAGCGTTCTCCGAACATGTTGCATAGCCAGGGTAGAATTCGGTATCCCGACGAAATTAATAAGACTGACTAGGCTGACCCTCAAGACCATGCGACATCAACAACGGTCTACGACAAGGGGATGCTCTATAATGCGTCCTCTTTAACCTGGCCCTCCAGAAAGTGATCCGTGATGCTAAGGTAAATCCAAGAGGTACGATCTTCTTCAAGTCCACCCTACTACTGGCCTATGCTGACAATATCGACATCATGAGAAGAACCACCCGAGACGTACAAACTGCCTTCATCCAGATCGAGCAGGCGGATATCGGCTCGAGATCTTGGGCTGCACATCAATGAAGACAAGACAAAATATATGGTGGCAACGTCAGCATCGAAGACGAATCAACCAACAACATCAAACCGCACTGGCCAAACACGAAGAAGAATAAGGATAGGAGAATACAACTTTGAGACCGTTGACAATTTCTTCTATCTAGGGTCGAAAATCATAACCGATAACCGGAAAGTTGGGTTCTTAGCAAGAAAAATTGCAAACTCTTGGCCGCGTTCGAGAGAAGAATCCTCCGAAGAATTGTTGGCCCCCTACATGAGGATGGACGATTCCGTAGCCTACACAATAACGAAATCTATGAGCGATACCATGACCGTCCGGTTGTGGATAAAATCCGGCTCAATAGGTTACGGTGGGCGGGCCACTTAATCCGTATGGATGAGGATGATCCCACCCGGAAAGTCTATAAGGGCAATATCAATGGTAGAAAAAGAAGACGAGGTAGACCCTGCCTAAGATGAAGCGGTGGCGTAGGTCAGGACGCCAGACAGCTTTTAGGGATATCGAATTGGTGGACCTCGGCACAAAACCGGGATATCTGGAGCTTCTTATTAAGGCAGGCCTAGACCGGATACCGGTTATTGCGTCGTTGATGATGATGAACATGTTGCGCCTAGAGATTCTAACCGATGAGGCAAGTCGTCTGTACGAAAATCAGGAAGCAAGCCTAAACAAGCAAAGTGAGCGTTTGCGGTCACTGGCTGCATGGCAAACAACATGGGACCAGGCGGAGAATGGTCGGTGCACATAAGCATGTGGACTAGGCGGAACCACGGTGACAACCAGCAACTAAAAGCAGCAGAAGTATAGCGGAGACATAAAAAGGAAGCTACTGCAATTAACGCCACGCAAAGCGGTAGCAGCTCGTTTAGAGTGAACAGCTAAGATCAGAACAGCCCCGCGAAGCAACACCGGAACGGTGGTCCCGCGGGAAGAGTGCGGAGAAAATGTGGGAGGTTTTAGTCGGTAAAAGTCCGACATGCGTGTCCTAGATTCCAGATGGTTATCCATGATGGATTTCCCCCGCCCAAAAAAAAAGACAGACAGGCAGACGGACAGACAGAAACCGATTTTAATAAGGTTTTGTGTTACAGGAGGAAGTGGATATCTAAATGGATCTTTCAGGCGAAGCTTGATCTAGCCGGAAGAAAAACAAATAATGGCTACAAATCTAGCGGACATTGCACTTTTATGTGAAATGAGGCAGACACTTTCTCTCCTATTGATGCGATCCTTCATCATATGGGTGGGGATTCAGGCCTCCCCTAATTAACAAAAGTAAAAGGAAAGAATTATAATCTTTCAGGCTTTTATTATGAAACAACTAAAGAAATATCAAAAGGGAATTATTGAGCTAGATTAATTGAAGAAACATTTCTGTCATTAATTAACTGGTCAGCAGCAAATAGTGCAGATATAACGTCCTTGAAATTCAGAATCAGTTTCGGTCATCACGCGTCATCGACGATGACGACATCAATAAGTAACGAACCTTAGTATCTGACCTATCCCAGACACATCCCCAATATATCCCAACTAATGAACTTAGTTTCCTCCGCAAACCTTGTTATATCTATTCAATCATAGAACTTCCATCAAATTCTTCATGTTCACTATCGATTCACCACATCGCCACATTAAAGGAAATTTCAATGTGTACCGAAGCAGATACATCGTATCCAATATTTCTCCTTGTCAGATGCTTATTACCATCATCCCCTACTTTCCGTCTACATCTCAAATCGGTTTTCCAGCAAAATGCTTTCGTCTCCGGTAGGCTATTGGGGACGTGATATAACATCTTAAATTTGATGAAATTTAGTTCCATGTAGTCTGCAGGATATTGCCTCATGTTTACTGAACAAACTGAAGAACATAAACGATAGGTATGCGCTGCTCCTGGTAAAGTTTCTGTCACTGATGGATATTGTCATTTTTAATAATGTCGAAAGATTAAAGGACCTACATCTATTTCCATCTTTCCCCAGGTGGTATGGGAAGTGAGGACAGAATCGTTGTCATAAGCAGATAAGATGAAATTTTGTGTAATGTTCGTTGCTGGGTGGAGGGGGGAGGAGGTGATGGGAGTTGGAGGAGTTACTTGAAGTTGTGGCAGTTGAATGCAAAAGGAGGAGGTTATTGCAGTGATGGATAGCATTCGAAGTGCAAACGCACAAATTAACTAATAGTGCTTCGAGTTTTAAGGGGTGGTGCTCCGCCTTCGTACGATAAATATTTATCCTTCCGCTGTTCCCTCACCTCGTATTCCGCCATAACCTCTAATCAGAAGATAGAAACATTCTCATCCAGTCATTGTATATGAATCTACATCCTCAAGTGATTCCATTAGACTAAGAAATGAGAAATTGTTGCTGACACTAAGTAAATTCAGCTCTATCTGATTATGCAATGAGTAATGGTTACTGCCTGAAGGCACCCGCGGAGTGGAGCGAAATATTTCTGAGGATGTGACGACGAATTTGAATATGTACAAAGAGCGAATAAGATTATGCTAAATTGCTGCTCCAAATGTGGGTCACTTTGGTGACAATAGATGTTGACTCGGAACATCCAGACTACATGCTGACTCCCTCAATTATTATTACTTTCGTATAATTTACATATTTTAAGCTTCATAAGGCAGACATTTGTCGGGGTGGATTATGGTTAGGCAACACGTATGCCGGCATGTTTAATGTGGACATTTGTTGAAAATAGATACAGTTTGTTCGCTTGATTAAGACTTAGCAAAGGATTAGTGGCTTTGATTTATGATCAGCGTTTTCATATTACACAAAATCGTTCCAGATATTCTCTGTTCAAAGGAGTTCACTATTTTCGATATTTCATTCGTCCTCTTTGAGTTCTACCCAATTATTTTGAATAGTCACGCTAAGCAAACATAAATTTCGCTCCTTACCTACCACTTCCCTGAGTATCTCATTCATCATCATCGAATATTTGTGCTTCTCATGCAATTCCATTCGATTTTATGTGCATTACCTTATCTATTCGAAATGTATGTATATCTAGGAATATGTGAGTGTACTGAATTGGATCACAGAAATATACGAGAGAGTCCTTGAATTGGAATAAATTTGTTACGTTTAGTGGCGCGAATAATATTATCTTTTCATTTTCGGATCGTACTTACTTGATATAGGGTTGATGCAGAGCCACTAGACTGGCATGAATTCCTAGGCTAATTGCTGCCAAATGAAAATAGTCAAAGAGCACAGGTAAATGATAGTGAAGTCCTCGTCCTGGATGGAAATTCAACTGTAAAATTCGCGATGATGCTAGAGATAGACTTTGACCTGGCTGCTCGGCAAACCAAAGTTCTAAATTTAATGAGAATTCGGCACGCTCAATTGACTCCTTTAAGTGACGACTATCCACTGGAATAAATGAAAATTAAGATGAAAGTTAGTTAATTTTATAAAAGTACTCGAGAGTAGTTCAAAGAAGTACTTAAGGTTTACAAAGAGAAATCTTATGGTCACGGTTGAATGATTGAACGAGGGACGACGGCCCTTTTAATTCCAAGGAAAGTAAATGTCCTCCCTTCAGCTTCATGGACTGTCCCCGATATCCATAGCAACATGACATGATGTTTCCGACCGTCGATGATAAAGTTAGACTAGTCATTTAAATCCATAATCTTTTCCCGTCGAGATCATAATAGAAAAGCATCTCAGACCTGAAGTGGGAATACTTCTGATTGTCATAGATACAGAATTTCCTGTAATCGTAGTTTTCTTTGGAAGGGAATGAAATCTTTCATTATTGGCGGAAAATTTCAATTCGAAGAAAGAATATTCCGAGAATAATTGGGAAACATCTAGACGTTTCATAAAGTAAGAGGGTGAAAATTTTCAAATAAAACATTGTTGCAAACAAATTGTAATTATCTCTAGAACAAGTATGAGTTTTTCTTTTGAAGCAGGGAGATATGTTTCGCCACTTTCTTCAGGTCTCGTATAATTTCTAGGTATTTAGTAAAGTAAGTAAAGACTCCTGAGGACAACCCTCTTCACTTTATCTGCGAGTAAAGTGTCATTCTCTGCTGCTTTGAAATATATGGTTGCCGTTAGCGCCTATGTGGGCTATAGCGTGGTAACCACATTCCTCCTCCACTGTTCCAGACTACGTATTTCTAGGGCGACCCACTCTTCTCCTATCCGGAATATTGGCCTAATCTGCAAAGGACTTCTCATCTTTCCTGAATGTGTGACTTGTGGATGTGGATGGATGCTACTTCCGCCTTCTCAACAACCATGTCGACGGGTATCTGGTCTGCACGCCGTTAATCAATGGATCAAAGTTTTGAGTTCCGTGTACTATTCCAGTAGCATAGGGATGTGGTGCTCACCAAGCCGGGTAAGCGGTACATCAACCGAGATACTTGGCTTTGGAATGATGATGTTGAAATGAAGGTCCGTGAAAAGAAACGCCTGTACCACAAATTTCTCGACGATAAAACGCCTGCTAATTGGCAAATTTATAAGAATGCCAACCGGGAAGCAAAGAAAGCGGTCGCTGTCACCCGAGCGAACCATTTCAAAAATCTTTACGATAAACTGGACACTCGGGATGGCAAGAGAGATCTATACCGACTTGCTAAAAGCCGTGATGAACGCACACAGGATATCGAACACTTCTGTTGTGTTAATGACAAGAACGGTACTTTGCTTACTGATCGTCGAGCCGCGACGGATAGATGGCGAGAATACTTCGAGCAGATTTCAACTGAAGAATTTGCTCATCCTCCACTTCCACAATCATTGCCGACGTTTGGAGCAGTTCCACCAGTCAGCGCAACTGAAGTCGAGGAGGCAATAAAACAAATGAAATCGGGGAAAGCAACAGGACCTGACGACATCGCATCTGAGCTCTGGAAAGCAAAGAGCTGGGACCCAACACCGTGGCTGAGTGAATTCTTTAACCGGGTTATTCTGGAAGGAAGAACACCATCTGACTGGCAAGAAAGTACCACTGTTCCAATATGGAAAAAGAAAGGTAGCCCAGCAGAATGTTCAAATTACCGTCCGATCCGGTTACTTTCCCATACCATGAAGATTTTTGAACGCATTCTTGACAACCGTATTCGCGAAATCGTTGAAATAACCGTGAATCAAGCCGGATTTGTCAAGAACTGCGGAACTACTGACGCAATACACGCTGCGCGGTTACTCATGGAGAAACACCGTGAGAAGCATCGCCCTCTTTACATTGCATTTCTGGATCTAGAGAAAGCGTTTGACCGTGTACCACACGAACTCATCTGGTATGCTTTACGACAACACTTCGTGCCAGAAGAACTCGTGCGCTGGGTTCAATTGCTCTACCACGATTCGAAAAGTAAAGTTCGAAGTATGGCGGGTGTATCAAAACCCCTTCGTGTCTCTGTTGGAGTTCATCAAGGAAGTGCCCTCTCACCACTCCTCTTTGTCCTTGTTATGGACACCGTCACACGGGATATCCAACGTCCAGCGCCCTACACACTGCTTTATGCAGATGATGTTTTCCTAGCATCTGATAGCAAAAATGATCTCGAGCAACTTGTTCAAAAATGGAATGATCGCCTCATACAACACGGTCTCAGATTGAATTTAAACAAAACTGAATTTTTGACGACCGATCCCCATGAAACAGGCACAATCACTGTCAGCGGCAGTGATCTGCCCAGATCTGATCGATTTAAATACCTCGGGTCAACGCTATCAGCCAATGGAGAGCTGCGTTATGAAATTGCTTCACGCATTAACGCAACCTGGATGAAGTGGCGTTCCACAACTGGTGTCCTTTGTGATCGACGTATCAACGAACGTCTCAAATCTAAAATTTACCGCAATGTTGTCCGTCCAGTCGCTCTCTATGGTTCTGAGTGTTGGCCGACCATAAAAGACAATGAACGGCGTCTCGCGGTAATGGAGACGAAGATGCTACGTTGGACTAGTGGCGTCACACGTTTAGATCACATCCGAAATGAGGATATCCGCGATCGTTATGGGGTTGCACCGATCGTGGAAAAGTTGCGAGAGAGGCGTCTTCGATGGTATGGTCACGCAATTCGTGCAAACGAGAATTCACTTGCAAAGATTGGTCTGACCATCGAAGTCGATGGTAAACGACCAAAAGGCAGACCTAAGCAACGGTGGCTTGATACGCTGGATGGGGATTTGAAAGCCTCGAAATTGCACCCAGATCAGGCATTCGATAGAGCCAAATGGCGAAGCCGATCACGACGAGCCGACCCCGCTTGTGAACGGGACAAAGGCTGAAGAAAAAAGAAGTGGTGCTCTGCCAGATTTTTCCAAATTCAGAGCCGTTTGGTTGAAGTTTGCGAGTCGGTGAGAAAGCAAGCAGATGTCATCAGGGTAGTCGAGGTGTTTGAGGAAAGATGTCATGGCCGATTGAACACTTCCACGTCCTCCTACAACGAAGCCACTTTGAACTTGAAATTTGTCTGAAATTTCACCTGGTTGCAGAATAGACTAATGCAGAATATAGCTGTCTGGGAGCCAACCTATCTTCCTCTGGGGTTGATATGTGGCTCTCTAACAACCAAGTCTCTCGTCTAGCAATACCATTAGTGGGCGGTGATAATCAAACTCTGTACGAGTTGACCCTAATAGTAACAAAACCCTACCGATCTATACTGAGGATTTTGAAAATGGCGACCCCCAATCCAATGCGTTATGTGAACTGTGCCCCCTAGTTTGCAATCGGGGGTAACTGACTATATTCGAACGAAGTGTCACTAATACCTGGTCGCCTCAGTGAGTAAACTTGACCTTACTGTGCTATGGGGGACTAAGACCCAGCGGAAATTCTAACTCCCATAGTCGTGGTAACCAATAAATAACCAATAAAAAGCAGAGAAAACCCCGTACCGCACACAAACTGTACATTCAAGCGAAGGCATATTTCCGCAATACTGAGAGCCAGGTGACTACACCTGAGAAGAGAGAAGTTGGAAAGTCAAACAGCGGAGCAAAGGTCAACACTGGCCTACTGCGAAGACTGACTTGTTCAAAAATAGGCACCAGCAAAAGTACGTCTGAGGTGAGGATATTAAACGGCAACAAGGAGACAGGCCTTAGTGGTGAAAGTGCTAAATGGTATCTGCGCTATCTGAAGGAAAGCCTGAAATTCGAAGCGGACCTTAAGACGGCTCAGGAAAGGCCTAAACTTTCAGCATCGGAGTTAAGAAAGCGGGGGGGGGGGGGGGATGTAGCGGAGATTAGCCTACAAGAGGGTAACCCTCCCAAGAAACCTAAACCCGAGCCCAAGAGGGGGAAATCCCACAGAGGCCAGGGGTCAAGGTAGGTGACTAGCACTCGATTGGTGCTACTACTAAAAGTATTATATTTCAGGAGCAAATACTCAAATTATTGATGACCTCATCGTCATGGAGATGTGTGAGGTGTGGAACTCGAAGTTCGTGTTCATCGGCATATGCTTTCAACCAGGTTTTATATTGGTCGATTGCGCGACAGAGGACACGGCGGATGGCTTAAGGCTATAGCCCCTAAGAGATTAGATAGATTAGATTAGATTAGATTAGAGATCTGCTATTTATAGTTAAGTCTAAAATTGATAGACCAGTAGCTTACTCCAAACTACAATTTTATTTTATTGTGTATATATATATAATATTTCGGGAGCAACTTACTCCCTTCATCAGTACAAAGCTACTCTATAGCCCCTAGATTGCCTGGCTGGAATGGAGTGAAGTTGTCGACATATGCGGAAGATGATATATCAGGGGCACACATGGTGACAATGTACTTTACCAAAGCCGCATTGATTGAGACGCGGAAGTTTCTCCGCCTCCTTATCAATCTAAACAAGAATTTTTAGACGCGATCAAAGAGGAGGGTAAAGACAAACTCCTCATGGGCGGGGTAAATGACCAATTCTTTGGGGCAATTAAACAAAGCAACTGCCTCAATTATTACAGATTTGGCACCATACCTGTGCATGTGCAGAGGGAGAAACAAAGGAAAGATATTTCGGATTACAATTCGAGTGGACGGCCTATTGAGATTCCAGAAGGAATCACGAAGGTCATAGAGTCTGAAAGCCCAGGACGAAGCAGGGAAGTGGGCCTGTTACACACCGAACGGCCGATATAGACCTTTTAAGACCCAAATTGGACAGTGCAAGCAAGTGCCATGTCAGAGAAGGAGGTTGCTACTTCGACATTGAAGAGAAGTTCTAAGCAATAATGGAGAAAATGGTAACATTAAAATAGCTCAAGTAAACCTCCACCGTGCCAAAGCTGCATCTACAATAATTGAAACAGTAATTTCAAATGATAACATTGGAATAATGCTGGCTCAAGAGCCCTGGGTGGTACCAGAGTTTCTAACTGGAGACCCTGCGGCTGTTCCACTCTAAGTGGAAGCCAGCGGAAGAGCACAAGAAACAGTCATGGCATCAGGATATTTCCTAGGACGCAACATGCAGATCCTATCGGAAATAGTCGGTAAACTGACGAAGTTCCATGAAAGGAGGGTGCAATCACTTCTCCATTGCCGAGAGGTACTAGATATATCTCTAGGAAACACTTTGATGAACAATTTGAGCGCTTAGGATGGATCCTCCACGTGGGATCACATAATAATCAGATTCGACATTGAAGGTAACACGAAAGTAGACAGAAAAATAAGAAACTGTGATGGAAAATTGCAATAGAGTGGTTATCAACCCATATGAGGCCAGCTGTTCGGCTGAAAAAGTTAATCGATTAACAGACGTACGGAATAGGAACCTGCCCAGAATAAGAACGGAGGTCCAAAAACTCTCAACTGGGTGAATCGAAACGGCGACTAGCAGGGAAATAAAAGCGCACTCACGGTATATAGCAACGCAATCATCGAAGCAAAATAAAGTGTATCAGGGAATTCTGCGAAGGGATCGAACGAACCATAGAAGCATCCAAGCTATGCAAATTTATAGCCAAAGACAGGGCGATATCTTCCGTCTATCTGAAGAAGGAAGATGGAACATTTATCGAGAATAAGATGGACAGGGTACTTTTGCTTCTTAGAACTCATTTCCCGTGATCGTTCCTAACGGTGGAAGGTAACAGCTACGGTGAACAGTGGGAACTTCTAAAGCACTGACATCAGGAGGAGTAGATGGCATTTTCCCAGCACTACTCCAGAGAGGCCTAGAAATCATGGTGGTAAGGGGCAGTATAGCCTTGAGATATATATCTAGGACATGGTCTTCATTCCGAAAGCGGGTAATAAGATCCCTTTCACCCTAAGTTGTCCAGACTAATCTACCTGACATCGTTCGTACTTAAAACGGTGGAGAAGGCTGTGGACAACTATATTGAAGTTAAGGTTCTAATGCCCAATCCTCTACATCCACGTCAACACGCTTACCGAATAGGACGGCCAACCAAAACTGCACTGCGTCAACTGACAGATGTAGGACGGGATGCCATAGAAACATAAGAAATAAGATTAAGCGCGTTTTTGAACATTCAAGGAGCGTTCGGTAATACATCCTACACATCTATGAGATTCCTTGATACCCATGGGTGTGGGAAACACCCTGGTCTTTTGGATAGGTAGAATGGTAGATTAGGTAAATCGAAATACCGACAGGTTCAAATTCTATTATCATGAACACTACTCAAGGTTTTTTACACTTTAACGTGGAATACGGTAGTTGGTACAGGTTCAGGCTTACGCTGATGACATTATTTTAATCCGTGGAGGGGAATATGAAGATACCCTATGTGACTGAGTCCAAACTGGACTACGAATTACTAACAACTGGTGCAGGAAGGCACAGCTGCGCATAATGGTTAAGCACGCAGTACATTTCGAAATATACGTCATAGATAGATGTGTCTCCTTCAAACTCGAAAATAACTAAAAGGGCAGAAAATTGCTGTTTTAGCCGGCAACCAAGTGCCTGTTAAGGCATTTAGGTCCAATCATGTTAATTTCAAATTGGTGTGAGAATTCCTTAAAAATCGAATCACGCTTAACTCGTTCAATACGGTTTGGATACCTTGGGTTTTACGTCACATGACCTTAAAGGGCAATGAAGCAGCGGACGAGCTGGCCAGGAAAGGAATACGAACACCGATACATGGACCAGAGGCCTTCTGTGGAGCTGGAAATAGGATCATGGCTGCGACGGTGAAAAGCGAAGGGGAATGGGCTAAGGAACTGTACTGGACCAACTTACCAAGAATGGAGTAATCCAGAATGCTCAATGGGATCATCGTGGAAATACTCACTACTGACTGTAGGCTAAATTGTCACCTGGGGAAGCTGGGGATGTCCACGGACATTGTCTGCAGATTTTGTGAGGAGAGTGACGAAACTTCCACACATGTGCGAAATAGATTGGAGCACCTGGGAAACTACTTAATGCCAGATGCCAGGCTGAAGCACTTGGAACTAGGTAACACATTAAAGTTCCTGACGGTTAAAGGTTTCAACGATGTACTATAGTTAATAGGTACACTAAAATTAGTAAGGGGGCATAATAGGACCCAATGTGACCTACCTATTATTTTTACCATGATGAAGCACGTGGTATTTTGCACCATCATTTGTGGCTTTGATAATCGCTAGTAGTTTGTCATTACGCTTCTTCTGGGTCGAGCAGTCCACATACACTTTCTATACGTTGTCCAAACCCTTCTCGAAATCGATGAAAAGCAGGCGGAGTAGTGTTTGGTAATGTGCCTTTTTGTATAATCGCAGGATGCTTCTCTCATCAATGCATGGTATATTCATCCGCTTACTTTGAGAAAGCCCTCAGTATCGATCCAAGGTGTAAGGTTTGGATTGCCGAAGTTGATATAACTCTGCGCAAAGGTGGATTGTTGTTCCAGTTGGATACTTGAAGACTTGTCTACAGGCCAATACGACTGTCGATTCCATCCAACGATATTTTGAGACATCATCCCATTCATTTCTTTCCACTACTTGGCTTATAAATTTGACTAATAGAACTGCGCCATAGTTTCAAACATGATATGGATTGTGTTTTGATGGGGGCTACTTTTGACTCCGATGATATTAACCGCACAATCATTGAGGGGAGGGGGGAGTAATTATTTGGATGGTTGGAAGTGGAATGGGAGGTGATTCCGTGAAATGAGCCAGTTCTAGATAATCTCATTTTCTGACGGACCATCCCAAAGATGTTTTGTCAATCAAAGTTTTTGGATCATGGCCTTACCAATAATTATGTAATGCTTTAACCGGCCAATTATGTCACACCATCACGTAGATTTACCTAATATAGGACGTGTCTAATTTGTTCCTTGTTGGCTGTAATCCGGAGTGTCATCAAAGCCTTGATGTTTTTATGTCTAGAAAGTTGCACTTCACAATCTTTTATTGGAACGCCCTTCATTAGCTAACGATGATTTGGTGCTACACTTGCGTAGTATATGTAGATGCTGAGCACTCTGGTTCTAGGTGCGAGAGGCAGGTAGCCGAAAATCGTAGCAGGCAACTGGATAACGAATGTGATTTGATGATCGTGAATGTTTGGATCTGGTGGTCAAAGGGTAGTATAGGTCCCGGGGCGAAACGTGGATTGGTACCCACGATGGAGCATAAAACCTGGGAAATGCCTGCTGAACCAACACCAACAGCTCTACTACCAAACCCTATCTCCACCTCCACGTGGTGACCGCTGGGAGCTCTTTCTTGACGAAAAAGCTGCAGACGGAGAAGGATGAAGGCGAGTCTCCCGCGCCTAAAAACGGGACAAATTGTACCAACTGGTCCTCCAGGTTGGGGGTTGGGTAGGGCTGACAACCCTACACGGAAAACAACCTGTTACGAAGCCACAACAGGAGCCTCGGATAGGACGGATTTTAAAACGACGGACCCGGCAACGACAAAGGAACAACGATTTGCGCATTTTCTCATGGAACGTGCGCTCCCTGTACAGAGATGAAGCTGATAAGCAGCTAGCCGATACCCTGTTTCAATATAGGGCTGATGTAACAGCGTTGCAAGAGATGCGATGGACAGGGACCGGTTTCCTGGAGAAGAGCCACTACACCATATATTATAGCGGCCATCCAGTAAACCATGTGCTCGGAGTAGGTTTCTTAGTCAGCCAAAAAATGAAACCTGCTGTTATCGGCTTTGAAAGTATAAGCGAACGGCTATGCACTCTGCGCTTGCGAGGCAAGTTTAGAAATATAAGCCTCATAAACGTTCACGCCCCTACAGAGGAGACTGCAGAGTCGGAGAAGGATACCTTCTACGAGGCAGTAGAACGAACCCTCGAAGCCTGTCCCAGATATGATATCAAAATCATACTTGGGGATTTTAACAGCCAAGTAGGGAAGGAGCCCGTATTCAGGCGATACGTTGGCTCCCATAGCTTACACGAAAATACAAATGATAACGGACTGCGGACTATTCAATTAGCAGGGTCACACGAAATGATTGTTGGAAGTACCTGGTTTGCGCGGAAAGCGGTCCACAAACATACGTGGGCCCCTCCAGACGGGACCACTTTCAACCAAATTGACCACGTGTTGATCGAACGCCGCCACCTCTCAGCCTTGATGAAAGTCAGAACATATAGGGGGGCCAATATAGACTCGGATCACTATCTCGTTGGCATGGTGCTCCGAGCTCGAATAACAATACCACCTAGAATCCCCTCTGACAATCAGGTGAGAGTGAACACTGAAGCCATCCACAACACAACCCTCCGCGACACCTATAAGAGGGAAATGGATGCCGCAATAACCGCAGTGAACAGAGGACCTGGAGATGAAGCATCACCAAATGATCTTCTCAACCACCTGAAGAACGTTATCTTGGATACGGCCACAAACATACTTGGTTCCAGCCGCAAAAGGAGTCGGAACGGCTGGTTTGACGATGAATGTAAGTTAGCAACGGAACGGAACGGAAGAATGCCGCATACCGAGTAATGTTGCATTCTCAAAGAACACGGGCACGCGCAGAGACTTATCACGAACTCCGTCGAGCGGAGAAGCGACTTCACAGACGGAAAAAGGAAGCCTGGGAGAACCAACAAGTCTGTGAACTAGAAAAGTACAGGGAGCAACCGCATCAGGCGCGGAAGTTTTACCAACAAGTCAGCAGGATGAAACCTTATACACCTCGATGCTCATCCTGCCGAGACAAAGAGGGAAATCTGATTTCCGACAGAATGGGCATATTAGAGCGGTGGGTTGAGTACTTCGATGAGCTACTGAACAACCAGAACATCGGCGAGTTGGAGGTCCCGCCAACTGAAGACGACGGACAAATACTGCCACCACCAAGTTTAGGAGAAACAGTCCGTGCAATTCATCGGCTAAAAAATCAGAAGTCGCCAGGAGCCGATGGAATTACAGCCGAATTGGTTAAATATGGAGGCGACCAGTTACACCAAGTGGTTCATCAACTTGTGCTCAAGGTATGGGACAGCGAATCAATGCCTGACGATTGGCAACGAGGCATAATCTGTCTCATACATAAAAAGGGAGATATCACACAGTGCAGCAATTATAGAGGTATTACGTTGCTGAGTACCATCTATAAGATATTCTCCACTATCTTGCTAGGCCGGATAGCCCCATACGCCCAAAACATCATTGGCCCATACTAAAGAAGCTTCACTCCAGGCAAATCAGCAACAGATCAGATTTTCTCTCTGCGGCAAGCGATGGAAAAACTGTTGGAATATGGACAACAGTTGCACCATCTGTTCATCGACTTTAAAGCCGCCTATGATAGCATAGCCAGGGTAAAACTGTACACGGCCATGAGAGAATTTGGTATCCCGACGAAATTAATAAGACTGATTAGGCTGACCCTGACCAATGTGTGAGGCCAGATAAAAGCAACAGGATCACTCTCAAGACCATTCGACATCAACAACGGTCTACGACAAGGGGATGCGCTATCATGCGTCCTCTTTAACCTGGCCCCCGAGAAAGTGATCCGTGATGCCGAGGTAAATGCAGGAGGTACGATCCTCTTCAAGTCCACCCAACTACTGGCCTATGCTGACGATATCGACATCATGGGAAGAACCACCCGAGACGTACAAATTGCCTTCATCCAGATCGAGCAGGCGGCGCGAGATCTTGGGCTGCACATCAATTAAGGCAAGACAAAATATATGGTGGCAACGTCACCACCGAAGACGAATCAACCAACAACATCAAACCGCACTGGTCAAACACAACCACGAAGAAGAATAAGGATAGGAGCCCGTTGAGACCGTTGACAATTTCTCCTATCTAGGGTCGAAAATCACAACCGATAACAACTACGATGATGAAATCCGCGCACGGATGTTGTCAGCCAACAGAGCCTATTTCAGCTTACAAAGACTGTTCCGCTCGAAACGTCTCACCATAGGGTCAAAGCTCTTACTGTACAAGACTATGATCTTGCCAGTCCTCATGTATTCCTCGGAAACTTGGGTTCTTAGCAAGAAAAATTGCGAACTCTTGGCCGCGTTCGAGAGAAGAATCCTCCGAAGAATTTTTGGCCCCCTACATGAGGATGGACCATTCCGTAGCCTACACAATGACGAAATCTATGAGCGATACCATGACCGTTCGGTTGTGGATAAAATCCGGCTCAATAGGTTACGGTGGGCGGGTCACTTAATCCGTATGGATGAGGATGATCCCACCCGGAAAGTCTATAAGGGCAATATCTATGGTAGAAGAAAAAGAAGACGAGGCAGACCCTGCCTAAGATGGAGCGATGGCGTAGGTCAGGACACCAGACCGCTTTTAGGGATATCGAATTGGTGGACCTCGGCGCAAAACCGGGATGTCTGGAGTTCCTTATTAAGGCAGGCCTAGACCGGATACCGGTTGTTGCGCCGTTGATGATGATGATGATGCTTTTGAAAAGGTCCTAGGAGGGAAATCAATGGGTAGATCCTATTAAATGATAGGATGTTAATTCTCTCCAAGTTTGGCGATTCCTTTGGGAAACTATCGCTAACAAATGTTAATGGGGTTCTGGTCGAAAGGAGTTTTTATTTTTCCGTAACGTAGAATAATTGAGTGCCATATTTCCTCAAGGATTTTGTGCTGTTTCCCAATTCGTTATATGCTATGAGATGTTGGTTTTCGCAGTTGACCCAAATTTCCTTCCGTCCTTTTAGCAGTTGGTCATGAGTCCTTGGGGCTCCGCCACTATTCTTTACCAAAAGAAAAGGAGTCAGTAGTGTGTTCACTCGTGTCTACTTGCTAATCCGGCGTGAAGGACTAATATTCCGGCATGAAGAACTAATATTCCCGCGTAAACTTGGAGAATCGGGAACGTGTTGCTGCCTCACAAGACAATTGGAAGAACAGGCTTGGATTTCCAGACTGAACCAATAATTGACTTATTTATATATTTGCAAATACCTGGAAAAGTTAGCTTCAATATACGCAAGAAAAGGGGGATCCAGGAATAGATAAATGCCAGCAAAAGAAAGAAGCGAGACTGAAAGAATGTCCGTTCGTTTGATAAATAGAAGAACCCTGACGCGGACAGGTGAATAAGATTAATAAAAATCAATCTCAGCTGTTGCCAGGCGGCTAAGGATCCATTTTTGCAGACCACTCGAAGGTCGAACTGTATTGGCAGAGGTATTCAATGGCGCAGTGCGTGTATATAAGCAACAGGCTGTATAAGAAATCATGGTGTTTCTAAGAGCTGTGTAACGGTCAAAAACCAATATGCCTGCATTTGCAACTTCAACGCTTCCCCTAATGTAATATAGGTACGACTTAAAAAAGTTTACACACTTTCTTGCCGAGACCTATCACCTGAAGCATGTCGACAACCCTATAACCAACCAATATTTTAAGATGTTCCCTACTTCTAGGTGTTTCAGTCTGCCATCCGCTATTAAGTATTTTCCAAGGTGGCTTAGCCTACTTTGCACAAATGTTGGACATTGTTTCACAACATGTGTGGAGGTTTCGTCCCTTTCCTCACAGAATCTGCAGATAGAGTCCACAGATATCCTTAGCATCCCCAGGTGCTAATTTAGCCTCCAATGACCAGTGAATGTTCCTACCTTGATACCGAGGCTTTTTAAAGGAGATTTGAGTTCATATTCCCCGTGTGTATCCACGACTGTTTTGATACTGGTAAGTTGGTCGAGTAGGTGTAGTTCCCTCAATTACTCCTCTTTCTTATTTATTGAGATGGCTATGAAACCCTTTTCGGATTCCACAAAAGTGCCGCACTACGGAGCAGAACTCTTTGCCTTATGACTTAATATGGCCTGGAACCATAATCAGCATATTAAGACATTCCCATGCTAGTTTAGAGTTAACCTGGTTGGAACTAAACGTCTTAATAGTTCACGGACTAGCGTCAGAATAGCAATGTTCTGTATCCTATTGTTCCTTTGCAGGGTGAAGGTGGTACTCTTACCCATGGCAGATATTTTCATTTGAAAGATGCTAGTGTGTTTTCCAATTGGTTCAAAATATGTTTTCGTTGAACCAGTGACCTCTGCATTAGCTCTCTCTGTTGTAAGGAACCCGTCAGTGTATCAGATAATCAGTTATTGGCTTGAGTGATACGTGACTGCCACGCTCTGCCAGTTTCATTTGTTGTTCGTGGTCATAAGTATTTTGTGGTATCAATAATTTGGGATGCTGCCTAGTAACAATGTCAATTTTTCATCAATTTAGATAGCTTTCTACTTCACTGATAACCCCGGGCATTGTGAATATTACCCTCCTTTTTTGTATCTGTATGTAAAGGTAGTCAAGTCAATCCCAGAAGGACTTCCAGGGATGCTGTTGCTCCTGTGATACATAGATAAGCCAATCCTTGTGTTTGTGTATTTCCTGGCTGTTGTGTTGAGTTCGGTTCTATCTGAAGATTGCGCACTTGCAGTAATAGTAATCGGTGCTATATGCGGTTCCTGTTTGGATGGGAGCAGTGACTAGCATTGTAGACCACAGAAAGCATATCTAATCGTGCTTAAAGTGTAGAGTGCATTTAGCATAACATGAAGTGAGGCAGTGAAGCTTCGTGATACCTCTCTTTAGAGATGTTCTAGTAAAGGAAGTGCAATATTTTTACCGAAGAAGGATAGTAAATCCACCCGAAGTGACTGCGGACTTTTAAAAAATTACTCGGAAGGAGTCGAACTGAAGGTGACGGTATCGCCTTTATGTATGGCGTTTCAGTATAGTGCGTAGAACGGAACGGTAGTGGGGTCGCTTGACTGATAGTCATTACTTCAAGGTTGAGCATCTTTCTTTGCCCACTGAGCCGGCGTTTGCTAGTAGGGCAGAGAACTGCAGCTGCAACCTCAACCTAACTCAGGTTCAGCATTCTCTTTTTTTGGGATTCTTAGTTCGTTTCTTATAAAAAGATATTTTCGGCCTGAGTTTATTCTTCGGTAAGTTAAACGAGCATAAGTAGATATGTACTTAATATATTATTTGCTTTTCGAATTGGAGGAAAAATTTATTTCTAATTGATTCTTCTTCCATTTGTGGTTACATAATTTGATAGTTCAGCCTTTCTAATTTAGTTGATTATTTAGACATATTGAAACAAGTCAATATATTTTCCTGAGATGATGGTGCCAGTGATCATTTGTTTAAATATCCGGAAATTCACAAATTAGGATGCAATTTTCTATAAAAAGAAGCTTTTCTAACTCGAGTGTCACATTCAGAAGAGTGGTCTATCAGCAAATCGACGAGTGAGGAAATTTCAAATCAGGTATGTCTCAAGTCGAGAGAATATCTCCAATTCTTCCTAAGGAAAGGAGAATTGCATAGTATAAGCTGAAACTGCATTGAATAAAATAATTTCGAAATTTCAGGTGAAATGAGGACCTTATTTTTACTTTTGTCATTATTGTGGGTGGTATATGCGGCAGAAAAGTGCTATGGCGGCGGTGGTGGTGGTGGTGGTGGCGGCGGAGTTTCAGCACCTAGTGCAACGAGTACGGGTGCGGGTACGGGCACGGGTACAGGTGGAACAGTTGCAGCGTCGGCACCGAGCGGTGGTATGGAACCAGGGGCCGTTGGAGGTAATGGTCAAGGACGTCGTCAAAGTGGAGGGGGACGAGGTGGTCGAGGTGGACGTGGAGGGCGGGGTGGACAAGGAAGACAGTCTGGGCGAGGTGGACAACGTCAGCGAGGGGGTCGAAGGCAAGGTCGACGGGCGGGTAATAATCGTCGTGGAAGACAAAACGGTCGCGCAAGAAATTCAAGGAATCGTCGTGGATAGATACGTCAGTTCCGGTTTAATAACGGCTGCTTCGAAATGAAATTTCTCAGAAAAATAAAATTTTATTAAGTTGACTCAAAATGTTTCAATATTAGATAAAATGAGTATATTTACGCAGTTGGCTAGATAGAAAGATAGATTATAGAGGTGCGAAAAACATCACTCATATGACATCAACATTCATTACCCTAACCTTGCATATGATGTACATCATCAACATCAAATATTAACACTCGGCAGCCCATAGTACCAAATATTACTTATTACTAGAATAATTTGGTTTGAATTAATTACATTCATAACGTAAAGTAACGGCGGCGCCAAATAAGTATCAATGAAGAATGATTGGGCCTTTCCATGCAAGAGAAATTAAAAAAAGAAAAGATATAACATGTAGATAGGATAACATTTTCTCACGCAAAAAAATGGTGGCCAAGGGTAGTATAGGTCCCTGGGCGCAACGTGCTTTGGTACCCACGATGGAGCATAAAACCTGGGAAACACCTGCTGAATCAACATCAACAGCTCTACTACCAAAACCTATTTCCACCTTCACGTGGTGACCGCTGGGAGCTCTTTTTTATCGAAAAGCTGCAGACGGAGAAGGATGAAGGCGAGTCTCCCGCGCCTATAAACGGGACAAATTGTACCAACTGGTCCTCCAGGTTGGGGATTGGGTACGGCTGACAACCCTACACGGAAAACAACTTCTTACGAAGCCACAATAGGAGCCTTGAATTGGACGGATAACACAACGACGAACTCGGCAACGACAAAGGAATAACGATTTGCGCATTTCCTCATGGAACGTGCGCTTCCTGTACAGAGATGAAGCTGCTGAGCAGCTAGTCGATAGCCTGTTCCAATATAGAGCTGATGTAACAGCGTTACAGGAGATGCGTTGGACAGGGATCGGTTTTCTGGAGAAGAGTCACTACACCATATATTATAGTGGTTATCCAGTAAACCATGTGCTTGGTGTAGGTTTTTTAGTCAGCCAAAAAATGAAACCTGCTGTTATCGGCTTTGAAAACATAAGCGAACGGCTATGCACTCTGCGCTTGCGAGGCAAGTTTAGAAATATAAGCTTCATTAACGTTCGCGCCACTACAGAGGAGACTGCAGAGTCGGAGAAGGATACCTTCTACGAGGCAGTTGAGCGGACCTTCGAAGCCTGTCCCAAGTATGATATCAAAATCATACTTGGGGATTTTAACAGCCAAGTAGGGAAGGAGTCCGTATTCAGGCGATACGTTGGCTCCCATAGCTTACATCAAAATACAAACGGACTGCGGATTATTCAACTAGTAGTGTCACACTAAATGGTTGTTGGAAGTACCTGGTTTGCGCGGAAAGCGGTCCACAAACAAACGTGGGCCTCCACTCTCAACCAAATTGACCACGTGCTGATTGAACGCCGCCACCTCTCAGTCTTGATAAATGTCAGAACATATAGGGGGGCCAATATAGACTCGGACCACTATCTCGCTGGCATGGTGCTCCGAGCTCGAATAACAATACCACCTAGAATCCCCTCTGAAAATCAGGTGAGAGTGAACACTGAAGCTATCCACAACACAACCCTTCGCGACACCTATAAGAGGGAAAAGGATGCCGCAATAACGGCAGTTAACAGAGGACGTGGAGATGAAGCATCAACAAATGATCTTCGCAATCACCTGAAGAACGTTATCATGGATACGGCCACAAACATACTTGGCCCCAGGCGCAAAAGGAGTCGGAACGGCTGGTTTGACGATGAATAAAAGCTAGCAACGGAACGGAAGAATGCCGCATACCGGGTAATGTTGCATTCTCAAAGGACGCGGGGCACGCGTGGAGACTTATCACGAACTCCGTCGAGCGGAAAAGCGACTTCACAGACGGAAAAAAGAAGTCTGGGAGAACTAATAGGTCTGTGAACTGGAAAAGTACAGGGAGCAACCGCACCAGGCGTGCAACTTTTACCAACAAGTTAGCAGGATGAAGCCTTACACACCTCGATGTTCATCCTGCCGAAACAACCGAGACAAAGAGGGAAATCTGATTTCCGACAGAATGGACATACTGGAGCGATGGGTTGAGTACTTTGATGAACTACTGAATAACCAGAACATCGGCGATTTGGAGGTCCTGCCAACTAATGACGACCGACAATTCTGCCAGCACCAAGCATAGAATAAACAGTCCCCGCTATTCATCGGCTTAAAAATCATAAGTCGGGTGGAGCCGATGTAATTACAGCCGAATTGGTTAAATATGGAGGCAACCAATTACACCAAGTGGTTCATCAACTTATGCTCAAGGTATGGGACACCGAATCAATGTGTGACGACTGGAAAAGAAGCATTATCTGTCTCATACATAAAAAGGGAGATATCACAGAGTGCAGCAATTATGGAGGTATCACGTTACTAAGTACCATCTATAAGATATTCTCCGCTATCTTGCTAGGCCGGATAGCCCCATACGCTCCCCGCCCATGGGCTCATTGGCCCATACGAAAGAGGCTTCACTCCAGGCAAATCAGCAACAGATCAGATTTTCTCTCTACGGCAAGCGATGGAAAAACTGGTGGAATATGGACATCAGTTGCACCATCTTTTCATCGACTTTAAAGCCGCCTATGATAGCATAGCCAGGGTAAAACTGGACACGACCATGAGAGAATTCGGTATCCCAACGAAATAGATAAGATTGACTACCAATGTGCGAGGCCAGATAAAAACAGCAGGATGATTCTCAAGACGATTTGACATCAACAACGGTCTACGACAATGGGATGCCATATCATGCGCCCTCTTTAACCTGGCCTTCGAGAAAGTGATCCGTGATGCTGATGTAAATACAAGAGATACGATCCTCTTTAAGTCCACCCAACTACTGAACTATGCGGCCGATATCGACATCATGGGAAGAACCACCCGAGACGTACAAACTGTCATCATCCAGATCGAGCAGGCGGATATCGGCGCGAGATCTTTGGCTGCACATCAATGAATGCAAGAGAAAGTATGTGGTGGCAACGTCAACACTGAAAACCAACTAAACCAACAACATCAAGCCGCACTGGTCAAACGGGAAGAATAAAGACTGGTGACTACAACTTTGAGACCGTTGATAATTTCTCCTATCTAGGGTCGAAAATCACAACCGATAACAGCTACGATGATGAAATCCGCGCACGATTGTTGTTAGCCAACAGAGCCTATTTCAGCTTACAAAAACTGTTTCGCTCGAAACGTCTCACCATAGGGTCAAAACTCTTACTGTACAAGACAATGGTCTTGCCAGTCCTCATGTATTCCTCGGAGACGGGTTCTTAGTACGAAAAATTGCGAACTCTTGGTCGCGTTCGAGAGAAGAATCTTCCGAAGAATTTTTGGCCTCCTACATGAGATGACCGATTCCGTAGCTTACATAACGGCGAAACCTATGAGCGATACCATGACCGTCCGGTTGTGGATAAAATCCGGCTCAATAGGTTACGGTAGGCGGGTCACTTAATCCGTATGGATGAGGATGATCCCACCCGGAAAGCCTATAAAGGCAATATCTATGGTAGAAAAGGAAGACGAGCCAGACCCTGCGTGAGATTGAGCGGTCATGTAAGTCAGAACGCCAGACAACTTTTAGGGATATCGAATTGGTGGACCTCGGCGTAAAACCGGGATGTCTGGAGTTCCTTATCAATGCAGGCTTAGATCGGATACAGGTTGTTGCACCGTTGATGATGATGATAGTATAGTCTATATTGCTACAAAACTTGATGATTTTGGAATAAACTTAAGGGGGTTTCCCAGTCAATTTCTAGAAAATGTAGTTTTAAAAAATATGGAAGTATACTATTATTAGCTTTATTTACACAAGTATCGTTATATTGAGTATTTTGAGGCCTAGGTATCATGTGCACAGACCACCATATTTCTTTTCAGATATTTTGGTTGGGTAGCTGCTGAGAATGGTTCTTTGAAGTAACTGACCCATTTCGTAACCTGGACTTCTCCCCTTTGCAAGCAATGTCCAAACTAATACCGATTTCGGAAAGTACTAATTCCAGAGTTATTGCCTTTGGAGACTCGGTAAGGTAACGTCCTTATTAATAGCGTCTGTAATAAAGACCACTGAATAATAGGGAGGTCACATTTTCGCCGATAACATACGCCGGAGTGTGCAAGTCTTCAGTACCGGATATATCAATAACAAATATATCATAGTAGCCACGTCCTGGAACTGGGAAACATTTGACACAAACCTACCTTGATACAGAGCCTAGATGTCAAGCTGAAAGATGCCTGCGGAGTAGCTAACATCAAACGTAGGGAATTGATTCAGAGCCTACACTCCCAAAATGATCTGAGGAACTTCACGGTTCAAATACAGGATCAGATCAAGTTGGCGACATACAAAGTAAGAAATGTCGAACCAGCCCAACACCAAACAGTTCTGGCTAAAGATCAGGGAGTTCGAAAACTTTCAGGAAGGGCTCAGACAACTGATATCATGGGATAAAGACAAGAAGCAAAAATTTCTCACAGAGGTAGAAGGCAACTATGGCAGCAGCTTATGTCACCTATTGCAATACAGACTTCAACATGGATGATGTCTGCAAAGTTCTCTCTAAGCACAAGATACAGTCCGCTCCAGGGAATGATAAGATACTTTACTTTTATGTAAACTGGCTGAATGAAGAAAGCAAATTACACTTTCTGAGTGCGCTTGATGGGGCTTGGAAGGAGCTCTAAACACCACAAGAATGGAGAGCAGTTAAGACTATTCCAACACCCAAAAAACACATTGATCTGAACAATACCATGAACTTCAGACCTATCTCCCCAATAAACACTTTCCCCAAAATTCTTATGTGCTTAAACGATTTGTTGCTGAGAGTACCTGTAGCCAAGAGTAAGGGCAGAGTTGTGAAATTGGTGTCTTTTGACGTCAGCAACGCGGACGAAAGGGTCGATGTATTCTTTCTTGCGAAACTATGAGAGAGAAAAACGTGCCAACTGACATAAACTCTTGGACCCTGCGCTTCCTGGAATACAGGGAGCCGAAGTTGAATGAGTGGTCGTACTCGGTAAACAGTGGACCCCAAAGAAGTGTTGTAAGCCCGGTACTTTTCGATCTGTACACAACCTCGTTTCACTTAAAACTCAATGACTCAACTGACATATACCAATACGCAGATGACTATTATCCTTGCTATGGGGACAGGTGATGGTCAGGTGGATAAGCTACTACAAGAACAGGTGGACCTTTTTGTGAATAAATGTAACACTTTGAAACACCCAGTGAGCAGAGATAAGCAAGCCTATAATAACTTCAAGATTTACAAGAAGGAAAGAAGAGTGGGAAACCTGCTGGTCTGGAGTGGGTAAGGGCAGGGAAGAAATGGGAACAGAAGCGGTTAAGTAGGGGAAGGGTTTTGCCCTATATGGAATTGATGCAGCAACATCGGCTCTGGCCTTCAGCTGTGCAGTGGTCTCTGACCCTTGAGCAATGATAACTGAAATGCTGGACACATTAAAGCAGAAATTTTTTGTCATGTGCAGTCGGTTACGTGTGATGTGTCACCTTATGTGGTTGTTGCCAGTCCACTTGGCAATCCCTGTGATGTGCCACCTTATGTGATTGTTGCCAGTCCACTTGGCAATACCTTATTCTTCTTTCTTTCTAGATTAGATTATGGTTAGTCGGAGCAGCTAAATGCCAAAACTCCAGACTAACCAGCTATGGGAGCAGCAATTGCCTGAACTCCACAATGACCTAATCAAGCAGTGTAAATTATGGGAGCAGCGAATTGCTTGGACTCCACAGAATGAAACACGTTAAGCTTGAGTTTGATAGTTCCAACGAACTACGTATTTTTAATTTATATTTCCTTTTTTATACAATTTTTACCTATACTTAGTAGGCCGGTACATATCAATTTACAGTATTTTAGGAAAAATATTACATAGTAGGCAATGATAAAGTGAATAAGTTTACAGTATTTTTAGAGAAAATATTACATAGTAGGCAATGATAAAGTGAATAAGTTTACAGTATTTTTAGAGAAAATATTACATAGTAGGCAATGATAAAGTGAATAAGTTTACAGTATTTTTAGAGAAAATATTACATAGTAGGCAATGATAAAGTGAATAAGTTTACAGTATTTTACATACGACGGTATGGCGAAAATCACTCCAGACGCGTCCACAATTCAACTTACGCGAGGAACTTCGGAAAAACACTCAACGAATTCCAACAGAGTGTTCGATGGCAGAAGTGAAAGAATATTGGGGTGGACTTTGGGGGTTACCCTCCGAGCATACTGAGTGTATCACTGCCGAAGGCATCCTCCATGCCACTATGCCAGGCATGAATTTTGCGGATGTTACCGAAGAGGAAGTTCGACAAGCCATAAACAGCTCGAAGAACTGGAGGGGCTCTGGTCTGGATCGGGTGTAGAATTTCTGGTACGAAAAATTTCTACAAATACCATGCTCGAGTTCTTCATCTGAAGGATGCTCTGCTGTCCGAATTCTTGCGACGTGTAAAGTTGGTACTCAAATCGCATCTCTCGGGGAAGAATAAAATAAGAACATTGAATGTAACCGCTATCCTTCCACTGGCTTATGCATTGGGAATGTAGCCATGGACGAAAACCGATCTGGAAAATGTCCAGCGGGGAATACGGACAACTATGTCCAAATTCTGAATGCATCATCCAAACTCTACCGTGGAGCGGATGAACCTGCCTCGTGTAATCGGAGGTGGGGACGTGGTTGACATGGCGGCACAACATCACTGTCGACTCGTTGCGCACTTATTTTTACAGCAAAGAGCAGACGAGTTCCTTGCATGCGGCTGTCTGTAAGGCAGACTGTGGACTGATTCCACCTAATTTGAAGGATCGATCTTTCAATCTTCTGAGTGGGATGTCAGATCAAGAGCTGATCGATGAGCTGATCGATGAATGCAAGTCGAAGGCACTGTACAGTAAACACGTGAAGCCATTTGTCGATTTGCATTTGTCGAGCGGCTGTGTGTTGGGAGCTCTTTGCTGAGACGTGTGCCATCCAGGACATAGCGATATACGTAGTTGACATACGTGGGTAATTATATCATTAACATGATATTGAGAGTTTGGTACATATGTCGTGTCTAGCGCGTTTCCTAATTGAGGACTGAGGTCGATATAAAGTCATTCAGAAAACTCCGAAGATGAGTAAAAGATCTCTCTATATTTTGAAGGCCTCATCAGATTCATGTTCTCAAACGGAGAGAGAGATATGCTCTCTACTTCAGTGGAAAGACTGCACCGAGTTTCTTCTACGCGGTCAGCCAGAAAGGATAGCATAGCAACACCTTTAATGAGAGGAACTGATTATGGCCGGCCAGTTGGTGAGATTGTTCCAGTTCTTCGAGAAAATGAGAGAGGAAGGCTTGGCAGAATGAAATTTCAACCACAAATGAGAGGCGACTACAGACTGGCCGATCAGAACTTTCTCCTCCGTGGAAAAAAGCAAGCTGGTGATATGTTCATAACTGGTGTACACCGGTATGTGGAAGCAGATCTATGCAGCTCGGACACCTTGAACTTGGCAAAGCCTTAGCGGAAAGTACTGCAAAGATATTGCTACACTACCAAGCTTGGTAATATCCTGAGAAATTGGACGCAAGAAAGGGGATCTTTCGGCGGAAGGAGAGAGCCCGCTGGTAACCCCAGTGAGATCTACACTGGACCCAGCAGACCTTTTAGTTGGCGGCGGTTTTCACATTATACTACACTTATCTCTGCAAATACAGAGGTTAGTGAAACTAAGCTGCAGTATGCCGAAGCCTCTTCTTGTCCATTGGCATCAAAGCCGCAAAGTTGTAGGACCACTCTTATATATTTCTGGTACAAGAGCCATGGCTTTGTTTTAGGAAATCCATCCTTGAGGCTGCCGGCGCCCGATGTCAAAATTGTTAGAGGCAACCATGCTGAGACAATTTTGTTCCCTGGACCTAGTTGCGATCAATTTACAATACCAGGTTAATGGAAAGAGGAGATAAGTCGTAGTTGCCTATGCTTACTTACCCTGTGATTCTTTGTGTCCCCTGCCGAGGCAAGGACTAAGTGGTAGTGTATGCAGAATTAAGTGAACTTGAAATCTTAATAGGTTGTGATGCGAATGCTGAGCATATATATGTTGTGGTAGTAGTGCTTCAGCTGGTCTGATGACTGCGAAAGTAGCGTGGGTCAAGCATTCGTGAATTTACCTAACAATCTGCACTACAAAGGTGTTAAAATTGATTAGAGACTGGAGGATGTATAATAGATGAAGTCTCACTGTCGAAATACTTAAAACTTAGCCTGACTGTTGCAGGCGAACAGTCTGTAATATCAAGACGGAATCCTAGGAAAAAGAATTGGACAAAGTTCAATGAATTTCTCCTTTGGTGCTCGAACATCAATTTGAAATTCTGAATCGCACACTTTTAAAGTGCTTTGAAGACGTTTGTTCTATTTCGCGAGGTCCAAGTGGTAGACCTGCAAAGACTCAGGAAATTACTCTTACGACTCCTGAATCGTGCTTGCAAAAGAATAAGAATGAAAACTATTGAAAATTCTGGAATTCACAGCGTGAATATAAGAGGCTCGCAAAACGTTCGCAGAGATATGCCTATAGAGCATATTGTAAGGAACTAGAAGGAGAAAGGGAGACTTCAAGACTCTGTCGAGTCTTTAAAAGAACTCTCCTGAAAAAGTAGATGGTACCTTTACGAACTGCAGAGTTGAGTCTGTAGTGGCTCTCTTGGATGTACACTAGCCGGGAGAACAGGTGATGGAAGTAGCAGGGAGAGAATTGGCAGTCTTTGCATAGCTATTAAGACGAAAGCCTTGCGAGGGGCTACGGACCTATCGCGTGGTAGAAGGTTAAGGTACTGCTTGGTGTTGATGAAACTTTAATTAAGTCGACCTATGATATGCTAACGCAGAGGTTACTGTGTGGTAAAGTGGGGTTGATCCTTAACTAACAGCAGAAGCAATGGAATGCCCCCAAGGAAGTGTGTTATGGTCACCTCTGTGCAGTGTGTTGATCGACACACTATTATGAGAACTATAAAAACTGGTCAATTCACGACCAAGCTTATGCTGAAGACGTGGCTATGCTAGCTGTTGATCGGGGTCTCGGAATGTTGAAATATATAACGTGCCGTTTATTTGGTGGAAAGTTGGTGCCTCAGGCATGAACTTTCATTAAATCTAAATAAAATCACATCGATAATGTTTACAAGAAGGATGGACTTCGCTTTCCAGAGATGAGGGGTAAAATCCTTCAATTCTCTGTAGAAGAAGAGTCATTTTAGGTAAAAAATTTCCTTGGAACAAATATGCAGAGGTAAAGATGAAACGTCGGCCCTCGTTCGCCAAGATGTCGATGGGGATCATGCCGGCTATCACACAAGCTGCTTCATCTGAAGTTGTACGCTAAGCGCATGGTGTACGTAGTGCGCTCAAATGGGTATGGCGCTGCGATTTTTCTTCTGTTTGCTTCCACCTTCAAAGACGATGCCCAGACTAGAGCTTCATAAAGCAAGATGGAGCTAACAACACTCGAGGTCAGGAGCCGACGGCTTTGCCTAGGACCACCTATATTTGGCAACATTCTTGCCAACAATGTAGCCACTCCGGAAGCCTTGGTTGCTAAATTTTCAAGATGAGACTTGAATTTCAGTCTTTGGTCAACCATGACTCCTAGGTGCTTAAGCGTTGGCTGCGACTGTATTATGTGTTCTCCAATCCTGATCTTTATCGACGTCTGCTTCCTTCGCTTTGTAATCAAAACTGCCTCGGTTTTATGCTCCGCGAGTGTCAGACCAGCTTCCTCTAGCCAAGACCTGATTTCAAAAATTGCCCCGTTTGTGAGTACGTCGATCTCATCAATGTCTTGGGCGACTGTAGTTACTCCGATATCGTCTGCGAAGCCAATGATTGTCACTCCTTTGGGTAGTTGCAACTTTAAAATTCCGTCATACATTATTATCCACAGGAGAGGACCGCAGGTTGTTGTATACGTCTTCGGTCCATCGTCTGAATCGTAACACAATATCCTCTCCCGGAAAAATTCCATGACTATGTGCACCAGATATTTAGGAGCGCCTAATTTGGCTAAAGCCGCAATTATTTTGCTCCACTTTGCCGTATTAAAGGCATTCTTCACGTCGAGAGTAACTACCGCGCAAAATTTATTGGCCTCCATTGCTTTTTTTCGCAATTTCCGTCACAGTGCTGATGGCATTGACAGTAGATCTTGCCTTTCGGAATCCGAACTGTCAGTCTGAGAGACCACCCACCATTTCTGTGATTGGTACAAGCCTATTGAAGACGACCCGTTCCAAAAATTTGCCGATGCCGTTTAGCAGGCACATAGGTCTATAAGACGAAGGATCACCCAAAGGTTTATTTGGCTTCGGGATTAGCACAAGCTTCTGTTTCCGCCACTCTTCCGGGAAAATGTCATCTATGAGGCACGTCGTAAATATTTCAGAGAACCACCTTGGAAATGTCTCGACGGTCACTGTCAGTGCTTTATTCGGAATGCCGTCTAAACCTGGGGCTTTATTTTCGGCAATCTTCTTTGCGGCTTCCAGACTTCTTTCGTGGTTACCTTGGGAATTTCACCGGGATCTACCTGGACAGTGGGTAGGTTCGACTCAGTTGAAACGTATGGGAAGAGAGTGCTAATGATTGCGGTGAGTGCTTTCCCTTGATTGTTGCCATAACTGCCTTGTATGCACCTCCCCATGGGTCGAGTCCGCTTCCTTGCATAACCTCTTGAAGTGTTTAGTTTTACTTCTAGAGATGGCTGCTTGCAATTCTTTCCTCGCCTTTTTATATTGGTTGTGCAACTCTTCAGACTCAGACCGGTTTCTGCTACGTTGGCTGTGTCTTCTGGCTTCTGGCAAACTTTACGAAGTTCTTCGATTTCGGCATTTCACCAGAAGTTGGGTATTCGTTTTTTGAGTAACATGCGGCGAGGCATGGAAGCGTCACAAGCTTTTTATAACTTTTCAAGGACCTGCGCCACCTTTTCTCGTGCATTTCCCACCGGCATTGCTTCCTGCAGAAGTATATCCTCGAACATTTCTTCATCAAGTTTTCTGGATGTCTAACCCGATACTGCAGTGTTCTTGATTCGCTTTCCTCCTGTCGTACGCTCCATCTGGAAGATGCTAGCCTGATGGTCACTGTGCGTATATTCCTCGCTCACCTGCCATTGGAGATCCCTAGATAATGAATCGCTAACAAAGGTGAGGTCTATTGCCGATCCCATATCCCGTCTCCGAAAAGTATTGACTTCGCCGGCTCTCATAGCCTATGGGCTGTGCAGGGGTCATATGAATATAGGTTGCTATCATTAGGCTGGTGTTCGCTTATGTATCCGTAGTGTGGTGAGTTAAGGTGAGGCAAAAAAGTTTTTATTGTAAACTAGCCTGTGTGTTTGTGGGTATTATCGGTGCTATGAGCACAACATCCGGCGCGGCTCTAAAAGCATTACTCAATTTGTAACTCTTGGGTAGATGTATTTAAAGCGCTGGAATGAGAGCAGCTCATTGACTAATTCGCTATAGGGCAACAACGGACGTGGAGGGCACAGAGCATTAGAAGAGTTATTGGGAGAATTGAATACGGTTCATACAATGCCCTCCGATTCTCGGGGTTCCATACATCTATTTGATAGAAGGTATGAAGTTATCCTAAAGCTGGGAAGTGGCGGTATATTCGGAAGTCTTCTACACCGAAAACAGAATAGGGCTCTGGAGCGGGAGTCTACCCCTCTAGTTAAAACGGGTAGTGTACTTTTCTTTTGGGGCGATATGCAACAGTTTCTTAAGCTGAAGTGTATGCGATCTTAAGGGCGGGTTTGATTGGCAGGGACATCGCAATCTGTAGCAATAACCAGGCTGCACTGAGGGCGTTCAGTGGTATTTTGATCACCTGGAAAATCCTTTAGGAATGTAGAAACCGACTAAACTCTATTTCTAGAGCGGAGTGAAATCTCGGATGCCTTAGCAAAAGAGGGTTCAATTTCCTCGATGACGGGAACAGAACCAGCTAGCAAATGCTGCTAGAAACATCAAAGTTTTCATGTCAGAACCTAGCAAGCATACTGCAAAGCTTATCCTGTAGCAAAGGAAGAAGACTTGCAGAACTGTTGTGTTGTTCTGGCTGGTTATAATTGCTGGACATACATATGTTCATTGTACAAGATGATACGTGTCCCACCTGTATGAGGAAGCGGAATCCGAGGAGCCTCCCCTGGGGAAGCATTACACCTCAGATGCTTGGTGCTGATATGCCCCACTTGCAACGGTTAGCATAACATTCACTAACTTAAATCCTGCGATACATAAACGTAACTAGAATGTTTCCTTAGACGGCTGAGTGGAGTACAATGGGTCTGAGTGCTTAGAGGCAGTACTTTTCCGCCACCTCAAACACACGCACGCACATACAAAATATACGAGAATAAGTAGATATATATCATATAATATGTGCTTTCCGAATTAGTAAAAAAAAATTCTAAATTGGCTTTTCTTCCACTTTTGGTTACATAATTTGATAGTTCAGCCTTTCTAATTTAGTTGATTATTTAGACATATTGAAACATGATGACGCCAACGATCATTTGTTCAAATATCCGGAAATTGACAAATTAGGATGCAATTTTCTATAAAAAGAAGCTTTTCTAACTCGAGTGTCACATTCAGAAGAGTGGTCTATCAGCAAATTGGCAAGTGAGGAAATTTCAAATCAGGTATGTCTCAAGTCGAAAGAATATCTCCAATTCTTTCTAAGGAAAGGGAAATTGCATAGTATAAACTGAAACTGCATTGAATAAAATAATTTCGAAATTCCAGGTGAAATGAGGACTTTCATTCTACTTTTGTCATTATTGTGCGTGGTATATGCGGCAGAAAAGTGCCATCGCGGCGGTGGTGGTGGTGGCGGCGGCGGCGGAGTTTCAGCACCTAGCGCAACGAGTGTGGGTGCGGGTACGGGTACAGGTGGAACAGGTGTAGCTTCTGCACCGAGTGCTGGTGTGGAAACTCAACCAGGTGCCGTTGGAGGTAATGGCCAAGGACGTCAAAGTAGACAAGGCGGTCGTGGTGGACGTGGAGGACGGGCTGGACAAGGAAGACAAGGCGGAGGAGGTGGGCAAGGTCAGCGACGGGGTCGACAACAACGTCAACGACAACGAGCGAGCAATAATCGGGGTGGAAGTCAAAACAACCGCGCAAGGAACTCGAACAATCGTCAGCGACGTGGATAGACACATTGAATAAGGTCTAATATGTCCATTTTTCTGAAATAAGACTTTCAAGGAAAATATATTTGTTTAGACTGATTTAAGTCATTTTAATATTAGCGAAGGTTCGTATGGTCAAGTTGAAGTATTCACTTCTGGCTTGCTGCTTCGCTTTTTACCTTACGCGATCCAGCTGTCAAGCGGTGAGCGAAGGGTGGTTGCTAAGATGGTGGCCCAACTTTCCTGTTTGTTGTTTTTGTTGTGTGAAACAAAACCTTATTAGAATCGATTCGATGTCTGTCTGCCTGTCTGTTATATCCGATTAACTTGGAAACGACTAAACGGATTGTCTGAAAATTTGATAGGAACGTGCGGAAGGGGGGTGCAAACTTTTTCACAGAATATGGCTATGTGGAGTATCAAATGAATGGGCTCGATCCCCATCGTCAGAGAGCTAGCCTGGAACCGTTTGTCACATTACTTCGGGCTAGTCCCCAAACTCTCCCGGCTTGGAGAGCCTTCAAATCAGGGAATTCCTTTCACCAACGGGAGGGGAGAGGAGGAAGGGAACTGTCAGTTCAAGGAACCCCCTGCAATCCGGCTCCTCCACCGGTCGAGTTCTATCTTCTTAGCAACGAGAAGGGCCGAACGTAATGGGCAACGCGGTTCCACCTGTCAGCAGTCCTCAGCACCTCTTCGACAATGTTGTCTGGAGAGAGATCCGCTGTGTTTAAATAGAGCTGCTGACGAACTCCATCCCACCTTCCACAAGAAAAAGAAGTGTGGTGGGCGTCGTCCACAACTCCATTGCAAAACACACAATCCGGAGATGGCGCCTTTCCAATCTTGTGCAGGTAAAACTGAAAACTTTCATGCCCACTTAAAAATTGGGTAAAGAAATAGTCAGTCTCACGGTGCTTCTGAATCAGCCACGCACCTAAATTGCCGATGAGTGGCGCAGTCCATCTGCCTCTAGTTTCATTTTGCCAAGAGAGCTGCCACTCGTCTAGAGTGTGTTGTCGTTCTTCGCGAGCAACCACCTCCCTTGGCTCATCTGACTCGCGCTTGTATGTTGTTGTTCGCTGCTGCTTTGATTTGCTCAGAAAAGTTCATTTTTGAGTCAAGACTCAACCCGAGGTACTTTACCGCTGATTTTGACTCGATTATCGGCTCGCCGAACGATATGGGACGCAGGGTCGGAATTCTCTTTTTAGTCAGGATGACTACTACGGTTTTTTCCAGTGCAAGATTGAAACCATGAGTAGTCATCCATCCGCTTACCCGCCGCATCAATATGCCGAGTCTGCTTTGCGCCTGTTCGACAGTGCGTCCAGCAACAAGCGCTGTGTCATCATCTGCATAGCCGACCAGGCGCGACTCTTTTGGCATGTCGAGTTTAAGCAGACTGTAATAGGTAGCGTTCCAGAGGTCCGGCCCTAGGATGGATCCTCGTGCTACCCCGGACGTGTCCTCCATCCACCTTCGACCCTCTAGTGTTTCATAGAGCAAGGAGCGGTTCCTCAGATAGTCCCTCAAAATCCATAAGAGATAATTTGGCACGTTGAAAGTATTGTCTAGTTTGCCTAGAATGTCTTTCCATCTTACGGAATTAAAGGCGTTTCTCACGTCAAGTGTTACGAGGAGCACCACCCGTCGAGTTCGGCGGCTATGTGCCTCTGCTCGTCGAACCGCTTCCACGACTTGCATGACAGCATCAATTCTCAATCTCCCTGCCCTAAAACCAAACTGCCGGGGAGATAAATCTCCGGTAGCGCGTATCGCTTCAGCGAGTCTGCTTCTGATGAGCTTTTCGAGCACTACCTTACACTAGACTACATTATAGTGTAGGTCGCAATTTGGTCACCTTTGCCGCCGCATTGCACGGCCCTAGAAACAACTGACGGCCTGATAGGAGACCGGTGTGAGAGTTGTTTAGATGACAAGAAACTCTCGAGTGACGGTCCGCGCGGTGGGAGTAAGCTATGCATTCGTGTAACGTTTAAAAGTAAACAAAGGCAAAAAAAACGGATTTTAATTTTTCATTGGGGAAAAACCTATCCCCAAAGTTGGTGACCCCGGCAGAAGAATACCCCCGTGAGACGATTTGAATTAGCGATTGTAACGTAATCCCGCCTGTCGACCTTATAATCGTAATCCACGCGGAGTTTCGCCGAAAAGCTGTTAATAAAGTGGGGGAAAGCAGTGCAAGAGCAATTGTTTAAGCCTTTATCAGTGAATTGGTTGGAAATACCATAAATTAACGCAACCTCCAGCGGACAAAGGCAATTTGAACAGAACGCGCCGACTCAGCCGAAAATCAATTGCACTTTGTTGATTGCAATCATCAAGGAGCACTGGATGCAGTTTATGCCAAGACGAACCAGTGGCATCTGATTTAGAAGTGATACTTAGATTAAATTTTTTTTTCACAGAATATGGTCATGCTGGATATCAAATGAAAGGGCTCGAATAGTACTTTCGGTAGCTGGTAAAATATAGGGGAGGTAGGGCTCAAAATGTGTGCCCCAAAAAGTGAAATAGGTCTCGACCAGTACATCGCGTTCGAAGTCGTTGACGCTACTTGCCGGCGAGGACCAACGGTGAACCTGATAACGACGGCATGTGAGGCTTCCATGCTCCGGAGGGTCCCCAGGCGCTACAAGCCTGTTATGTACTGGTGGAAGGCAGAAATTGCCGACCTACGGAGTGTCATAAGCTTCGCTGTTTGGCATAACGTTTGCACGCCAACGAGGAGGCATGTGCCAGGCACAGTATAAATCAGCAAAAAGGAGACTCCGCAGCGCTATAAATAAAAGCAAAGCTCGCGAGTGGTAGAACCTTGTTAACGAGGTGAATGAGGACCCGTGGGGCTTGGCTATAAGCTTGTAACCCGAAAAATCGGATCCCTGCGGAGGCCCTGCATACTAAGTACCCACCAGATGGACCGCATTGTGCAGACATTGTTCCCCAGACACCCTGATGTAAATAGCGCGGAAAGCGTCGGGGATTGCCCCCTTTTCACAATGAAAGAGCTCGAAGAAGCGGTTCTCACTATGCAAAACAAAAAGGCGCCAGGTTCTGATGGCATCCCGGCGGAAGTTTACAAACTGGTGTTCCGCCAACGGCCAGAATTGCTGTTTGAAGTGTTCAACGCTTGCTTGAAGGAGGGCATTTTTCCTTGTCGCTGGAAACTCGCATTGATTAGTAAGGGTAAAGGCGACCCGGAGCTTCCGTCTGCATACCGACCGCTAGGTACGCTTGACACGGCCGGAAAAGTGCTCAAGAAGCTCATCAGGAATAGACTCGCTGAAGCGATCCGCGCTGCCGGGGACTTATCCGTAAGGCAGTTATGGAGGTCGTAGATGCGGTTCATCGAGCTGAGGCACACAGCCGCCGATCTCGACGGGTAGTGCTCCTCATAACGCTTGATGTCAGAAATACCTTCAATTCCATAAGATAGGCAGATATGTTAGGCACGCTAGAAAACTCATTGCACGTCCCAAGCTAGCTCTTGCAGATATTGAGGGATTATCTAAAAGACCGCTCCCTGCTCTATGAGACACAATAGGGCCAAAGGAGGATGGAAATCACGTCGGGAGTAGCAGAGGGATTCATCCTAGCGCCGGACCTCTGGAACATTTCCTGCGATAGTCTGCTGAGACTCGATATGCCCGAAGAGTCGCGCTTGGTCGGTTATGCAGACGATGTTGCGGCACTTGTTGCCGGACGCACTGTTGAACAGGCGCAAAGCAAATTTGGCATATTGATGCGACGGGTAAGTGGATGGATAACTGCTCACGGTTTCAACCTTGCGCTGGAGAAAATCGAAGTAGTCATCTTGACCAGAAGGAGAAACCCGACCTTGCGTCCGATATTGATCGTAGATACCTTGGTTTAATGCTCGACTCGAAGATGAGCTTCTTCGAGCAAATCAAAGCAGCAGCGGACAGGGCTGCAGCTGGAGTTGCGGCCTTGAGTCGGCTAATGGCGAATGTTGGGGGCCCTATATCAACTAGGAGACGTCTCCTTATGGGAGCAACGCAATCGGATCTGCTCTATGGTGTTGAGGTATGGGCTGATGCCCTTGATAAGGATGTGCATCGTAAACGCCTTGCTCAAGTGCAGAGGCGGGGAGCTTTGCGAGTGGCGTCTGCTTATCGCAGCGTCTCCGAACTGGCTGTGATGGTGATCGCGGGAGTTATCCCCGTAGCCCTCCTTGACAAGGAGCGCAAAGCTATCTACCGCCGTAAGGGGGAGAACTTAAAAGAGGTGATTGCCCGTAAAGAACGTCAACGCAACCTTACTGATTGTTACCTTTTTTCTTAAAATGAGCCAAAGGGCAGATGGACTGCGTAGTTCATTGACAAATTAGAGCCGTGGTTGAATAGAACGCACGGTGAGATTAATTTCTTCCTTGCCTAACTTCTTAGTAGGCATGGAGGTTTTCAGTTTTACCTGCACAAGATCGGGAAGGAGCGATCTCCTGATTGTGTGTTCTGCAATGGAGTGGCAGACGACACTGAACACACTTTTTCCTCTTGCGAGAGGTGGGACGGCTTTCGTCAGCAGCTTTATGCAGACACAGGGGAGCTTCATCCAGACAACATTGTCAGAGAGATGCTGAGGAGCGCTGGGAGCTGGAATCGTATTGCGCATTATGTTCGGGCTCTGCTTAATGCGAAGAAGATTGACCTCGACCGGCGGAGGGATCGGACGGTACGGAGTTCCCTGAACTAACAAGTCCCTTCCTCCCCTCCCATTCCGTTGTTGAAAGGAATTCCCCGACTTAAAGGCTCTCAAAGCCGGGAGAGCGGGAGGGCTAGCGTGAAGTAATGTGTTAAACGGTTCCAAGCTAGTTCTCTGATGACAGGAAGGTGTTTAGTTGATAGTCCGAAAGCGTGCTGTTGCGGGAGTCCAACTCAGTACTCAAAAATAGAAAAAAATCTCCCTTCTTTAATTTGTCCAAAATTTGGTAACGGAGTTATCTGGTGTAGAGATCATAGTAGATAGTTTGACTTGATTTATATATTTTGCACTAAAGAAATCCCTTTCTATAGTTGAAAGGGAGAAGAAGCAGTTAAGCATAATTGATGAAAAGCAAAAGAAAATATTTAAACTTAAATGGTTGAGGAATGCTTAGCCACCACTCAAAGTAACGTGGACATAAATGCAGCGCTTGGAGATGGAGAATGCTCTGAATTCAAAAGCTAAGGTCAGACTCTGGGGTTTTTAGCCTCACTGCGTGGTTGGGTGGATTCGCTTTCACTGGGTTCCTTGTCTTCACAGAACCCTCAAAAATTGCGGTTTAAGGTCAGGGTTTTTGTGAAATGTACAATTTTGAATGTCACATTCACTGAACAATCCACAACCAAATTATTTGCTTTTATCTAAGAGAATTTTATTGGAACAAATCCATGTGTCTCAATATTTATTTTATTAAGTTGCAAAAATATATATATATAATAAGACGAAGAAATAAAAGCTTTTCATTAGTGATGATGGGGTTTTGTATATTTTAATGGGGGTAGTATCGATAATCTAATTGCATAGTGCTGGGATCACTTTATTGATGGAACTGTTCAACAAAGGAGAGAAACTTTTAAAGAAAATCGTTCAAATATTGGGCTTCTTACTTCTTCCTTCCTTCGTTTAATCGGGATGCTAGGTTGTTCCTTCAAATGTTTACTACCATAAAATTATTCGATGACCAGTGTACTCATACTAATGATAGTTTAGTCTACTTTTTCTAAGCAGAGTGGGAGAGTCCAACTATTGTTTCAGTCGATACTTATGGATAAGATTGGGTTCCCAACGGAAGAGGGAACGGGGAATAATTACTACTCATCTTGTGCGGAATCCGTAACTTGGATAGATCCACTCGAATATATGTTCCTTTAAATTTTTGATCAAGGATGGAGGGATGCTAAGTCTGCATCATTTTGATGTTCCGTTACGAAGCTGTAAGCCGTGTTCATCGCTCCTTGATGTACCTTGACTTAGAAGTTAAGATACACGTATGAGCATGGTGAGTAGTAAGATTTTCTAAAAGACCCTAAAGTTCTTTCTTTTATTTTTTAGTTTATTTATTTAAGTGAATTTTTCCATGATTATTTGTTCATCCAGAAAAATTTTCAAATTAACAGTGCTGCTTGAAAAAAAAAAATGCAATCAAAAGCATTTGTCCAAATATACGAAACGGGAGTGCAGACCACTATAAAGCGTCGTAGCGGACCTCGCTTGACATTATTTAGTGAAGTTAATCCATTGAAAGCAGCACTAATTGGAATTGCGGTAAATATAACTAAAAAATCTCTCCATTCAATACTACACTAACCATTCTGGATTCCAGAAAAATGAAGATCTTCGTTATGGCGCTATTGTTGGCGTGCACCATTTGTGCAGTGCAAGGGGCCAACAAGAAAAAGCCCAACATGAAAGCTAAGTGCTTCTGGCTGTGGAACGGAAGTGGCTCGAGTAGTGGATCATCCGGTTCAGGGTCGGGAACAGGAACAGGATCAGGATCCACAGCATCAAGATCAGCGAGTCCAGCTCAAAATCCTAGGAGTCAACTGATTCAAAGGATCAGGGAAAATAGACGTCGGAGGGCACAGCTTATTGCAAATATGTTGCGAGGTTGATTTGCTCGATTCTGTTTGAAATCGGAAATTTTGAAAAATAAAGCAAATTCAAGAAAAGGAAGTTTAGAAATGCGAGCCTTAGAAAACTGCGAAATTGGTTAATATTGAGGTAAATTGTTGAACTGAATATTAACACGTACATAGGTTGTAATTAAATAACTGGATATCGCTTGCGAAGATGATACAAGCAGCCTCGTGCACTATTGCAAGTAGCCTATATCCAAAATTCTTTGGACCTTATCCTCTTGTACGCGGACCTTAATTGAATGTCTGATTATATGTAGAATCAGAGGGGGTGGGTCGGTTTATGTTTGAAGTTAAAGTTGCATTAGCACATAAGTCCTTATACCACCTAGCTTCTGTGCTAAAACCGGTGCTTATGTGGACCTGTAATAATTAGAACGATGGTGAATTTTCGGTTTCCAGCCCAGAAAGTATAATACACTGAAAGTATTGATATTCGGAACCCCTTCTATGAAAAGTATGCTGAAAGCACAGCCGAGCTAAACGTCATTGATTTCATTACAAGGTTGATCACATTGGTAAAAAGAAAAAACACCCCCTTAACAGTACACCCTTGTGGAATTCTTCAGCTAGGTAACCTACAGGTATGCTGGTGGAGTGGATAACATTTCTACTGGAAGCAAACTTTCGCCGGCGGCATGGAAACACGTGGAGGACAAGCTGTCTTAAATGACTATTAATTACATCCTTATGTGTGAGTTGGACTATGGGATATCCATTCCATGATTAGATACCCCTCAGCTTGTCCTGTTGGTATTAAGTCATAGTGTGCGAGAACCAATTTTCTTGGAATACGACTAAGATTAACGACACTTGGGAGGGCGCAAACTTCAAGTTAATCCCACACGGTGAGGCTCGTAGGAGATCTGTTGCTCAGATTTGCCAACCGAACGGCCGTGTTGACAAGCTCGCCCAATGTCTGCGCATTTCAACTCTGCGATACCTATCAACGATTAGATGATGTTAAAAGAGGAAGATCCTAAAAAAGAATATCCCATCTCAGTCTAAATGAACTGTTTCATCAGATGAACATTCGAATTCCAACGTCGAGTTCTTCTATTGCACAAGCTAGCAATGTTGAGGATGGTGCAGATAAACCTGCCATTTTAGAAGACATTGCTGTATGTCACTTTAATACCGGAGTCATGGATTGAAGAAAACGTGACTACAGAACACTACACAAAAGGTGCCGTACGAGATAGAGCTAGCATTTTTGTTTTGTGTTTTGATTTAACTGGGGTTTCTATGGGCCCAGCTGGTGGTAAAACATAGCTTACACTTGATAGACATTATCGAAGGACCTTTAGCATCTAGAGTTCATTAACTCAGCAGAAAAACGGAACCTGTTAATAGGAGGTCCTTAATATCGCTTTGTTAACTGATAACAGGACTTTCAGGATCTTTATTAGACATTTCCATATCTGGAAAGGAAGAAATGATATTTTACCAGAGCGTATGAGGACCAAAGATGACCCTGACTGGACTATTGTTAAAATATCGAAAATGTTAGCAACGCTGAAAAAATGTAAGTGCTTATCTTTGTTTGAAGAATTATATGATTTCTTGAAGTAATTTTCTGGCAAGGCCTTGTAGCTACTGGTTCAGATACACTTTCCGCACGTCGCTATTTTTTTTGAGAAGTTTGCATTTTAAGGAATCTTTCGTTCAGCGACTAGATATAGTAATACCATATTCTTGTTGCAAATAAGCCGTTATCGAGTTATTGTATCCAGGACGGCCCATTCCTAAAAAAGACATCGGCAAATAGCTGTAGCCACCCCTCCCAATTTTTAAACGTTTTTTCTCAGCAAAAATGCCACAACACGTATTATTTGGTTTGACTAACACCTCTTTAATAAACATTAACAAAGCTGTCGAAAAAAGAAAATTTCGTCATACCACCGATTGCAACTGTATATAACCCCTTAAATCCGACTGCAAACTGTTCATTGGGCATGGCTTGCATTACACCCTGGATTGGGGGAGGAATTTTTAGATTCTAGAGTTTAGACCCGTGGCTTCTGTAGGGCAATATATCAACCCCAGAGGGATAGGTTGGCTCCCAGAGAGCTATATTTCGCATGCTTGACCCTTAATTCAATGGCATCGAATCAAAAACAATCTTCACTTCTACCATCACCACCAGGCAGCACTAACGCACGGCCGACGCCTACCTAGCTAGATTCCACTGACGCAGAACGGGCTCGGCAAAACCCATACTGCCTTTCCGAGAGGCCACCCGCTATCTCGACGAACGGAAGCACCCTCTCCAATATTTTCCCCGTAGTGACTAAAAGACAGATAGGGCGATATGAAGAGGGTACGCCTAATGATTTTTGGGGCCTCAATAGCAGAACTAACCTCTGTTCTTTCCATCATGCACGATTAAATTGTACGAATGAAGCATGTGGGCTTTTATTCAGAATTCTTGCTCGGCCCTCCGGGGATCGAAAGACATCATGTTGAACCCTTGCCTGACGTCTACTTTTTTCGTGTTGACGCAAAAAAATTGCAATTATTTTGAATTAGAGTTTCGGGTACATCACTTGAGTTCATCTTAATTTTGCCGCCTCTATCAATTCTGCTTATTTTTCCGTATGAACTTCTTAAGGCTAACTCCGCCATGCTATTAACATAGTATGCTGGTCCCAAGCCCAGGTAAAGGAGGAGGGTTTGAGGCAATGTACTCTGTACTATCCTCAGTAAAACAAAAATAAAATGCTGAGATCAGGGAAAGAGATAAATAGAGTATAGTTGGAGTTATTCTACTATGCTAAATCTAACCTGATTTCTCTTGGTGACAGGCCCCGCGACAGGTCGACCAAGAAAATGCATACAATGTCGTTACAAACATGATGATCAGATTGAGTCACAAGCCTCGGAGAAATGCTAGAGCGTCCAACTCAGTCGACGCGGCAGGACGGACCCCGGTCCTGTCGAGAAATGGGCAAGGGTTCTTGACGCATGGACGGCGTCAGGACGTAAGCAAGTTAGTCCGCACACAACGAACAAAACAAATACGTGTCTGCACGCTAAATGTTGGTACCCTAACTGGAAAGACGGAGGAACTCGCAAGAGCCCTTCGGAAAAGGTGCATTGACATCTGCGCTCTGCAGGAAACCCGATGGTCTGGTTCCAAAAGCTGCGACATTGAACGCGAACGCGGTAGAAATGGCTACAAACTTCTCTATTTTGGTAACCCACACACTCAATATGGTGTTGGCATTGCCATCTCAGAGGATTTCCGTGATGCCATCAAAGAAGTCGAACCATTCCATGATCGGCTGATGAAACTCACCATTATATCAGCTGATCGCACTATTCACTTCTTCGCCGCATATGCACCACAGACAGGTCGACCTGATGCCGAGAAAGATGCCTTCTGGGAACTTCTCGATGAAAAGACTTGTCACGTGCCTGCTGACGATTATATAATCATTGCCGGCGACCTTAATGGTCATGTGGGTGAAAAGGCAGACGGTAACAGGTGCCATGGGGGAAAGGGGTTCGGAGCGCGCAATGAAGGTGGCGAGCGTATAATCGATTTTGCGGACACCCATGACCTTGTACTTATGAATACATGGTTCATCAAACGATTGTCTCATCTGCCCACATTTTATAGTGGGAACAATAAAACGCAAATGGACTATATTCTCATAAGACGCCAACACTGTCACTGATTGCAAAGTCGTTCCCTATGAGACCATCGCACCTCAACATCGGCCGTTGATTGCCGTCCTGCGAATTAAGCCACCGATAAAACAGCGTGAGGAACGCACTAGCCCGCCGCGCATTAAATGGTGGTGATTTGGTGAGAAGAAAGAAGAAACGGTCTCACTCATACAATTGCCAACCATTACGAATGTGGAAGAATCATGGAACCAAATGAAAGACACGATCCACAAAGCGGCCTCTGCAACCCTTGGGGTCACCAAACCGGGTAAGCGGTACATCAACCGAAATACTTGGCTTTGGAATGATGATGTTGAAATGAAGGTCCGTGAAAAGAAACGCCTGTACCACAAATTTCTCGACGATAAAACACCTGCTAATTGGCAAATTTATAAAAATGCCAACCGGGAAGCAAAGAAAGCGGTCGCTGTCACCCGAGCGAACCATTTCAAAAATCTTTACGATAAACTGGATACTCGGGATGGCGAGAGAGATCTGTATCCACTTGCTAAAAGCCGTGATGAACGCACACAGGATATCGAACACTTCTGTTGTGTTAATGACAAGAACGGTACTTTGCTTACCAACCGTCGAGCCGCAACGGATAGATGGCGAGAATACTTCGAGCAGATTTCAACTGAAGAATTTGCTCATCCTCCACTTCCACAATCATTGCCGACATTTGGAGCAGTTCGACCAGTCAGCGCAACTGAAGTCGAGGAGGCAATAAAACAAATGAAATCGGGGAAAGCAACAGGACCTGACGACATCGCATCTGACCTCTGGAAAGCGAAGAGCTGGGACCCAACACTGTGGCTCAGTGAATTCTTTAACCGGGTTATTCAGGAAGAAAGAACACCATCTAACTGGCAAGAAAGTACCACTTTTCCAATATGGAAAAAGAAAGGTAGCCCAGCAGAATGTTCAAATTACCGTCCGATCCGATACTTTCCCATACCATGAAGATTTTTGAACGCATTCTTGACAACTGTATTCGCGAAATCGTTGAAATAACCGTGAATCAAGCCGGATTTGTCAAGAACTGCGGAACTACTGACGCAATACACGCTGCGCGGTTACTCATGGAGAAACACCGTGAGAAGCATCGCCCTCTTTACATTGCCTTTCTGGATCTAGAGAAAGCGTTTGACCGTGTACCACGCGAACTCATCTGGTATGCTTTACGACAACACTTCGTGCCAGAAGAACTCGTGCGGTGGGTTCAACTCTACCACGATCCGAAAAGTAAAGTTTGAAGTATAGCGGGTGTATCAAAACCGCTTCGTGTCTCTGTTGGAGTTCATCAAGGAAGTGCCCTCTCACCACTCCTCTTTGTCCTTCTTATGGACACCGTCACACGGGATATCCAACGTCCAGCGTCCTACACACTGCTTTATGCAGATGATGTTTTCCTAGCATCTGATAGCAAAAATGATCTCGAGCAACTTGTTCAAAAATGGAATGATCGCCTCATGCAACACGGTCTTAGATTGAATTTAAACAAAACTGAATTTTTGACGACCGATCCCTATGAAACAGGCACAATCACAGTCAGCGGCAGTGATCTGCCCAGAACTGATCGATTTAAATACCTCGGGTCAACGATATCAGCCAATGGAGAGCTGCGTTATGAAATTGCTTCACGCATTAACGCAACCTGGATGAAGTGGCGTTCCACAACTGGTGTCCTTTGTGATCGACGTATCAACGTCTCAAATCTAAAATTTACCGCAATGTCGTCCGTCCAGTCGCTCTCTATGGTTCTGAGTGTTGGCAGACCATAAGAGACAATGAACGGCGTCTTGCGGTAATGGAGACGAAGATGCTACGTTGCAAACGAGAATTCACTTGCAAAGATTGGTCTGAACATCGAATTCGATGGTAAACGACCAAAAGGCAGACCTAAGCAACGGTGGCTTGATACGCTGGATGGGGATTTGAAAGCCTCGAGATTGCACCCAGATCAGGCATTCGATAGAGCCAAATGGCGAAGCCGATCACGACGAGCCGACCCCGCTTGTGAACGGGACAAAGGCTGAAGAAAAAGAAGAAGATAGATGAGAAGTCGACCGGTGACGACGTTCCCAGAACCATCGAAAGATTTACGACCACATGAAAGCTCTTTCGTGATCTCTGAAATCATTAGGATCTTCGTCGTTTTCCGCTTCCCTGACCAGCGCAACGGCCAATTCTCTCTTACCACGGCGTACACTACGCTGAATTTTATGGGATTTCGTTTGGTATCAGAGTTTGGACGCGTCATGCTCGCTATCACTCACAGCGGTCAGTAGAGCCTAACCCCTTTCTCATCCAGTTCAATCATTTAAGGAAGGAATATCTGACCATTGTGAATATCACAGGTACTTAGCAAGGACTTTTTGGATCAGCTTTCCCTATTTACCCTACTGGTTTTGTATATTGTATATTGGATTTTGCTGGAGTTTTCTTCGGTATTTCTGCAAATATACGTAGTAGTAAAAAAGGAATGCGTAGGACATGTCGAGAAAAGAATGGGAACGCGGCTTAGAAATGCAAAGAAGAATCACAAAGGCATTGGCGGAAAAGGGGCTGGAAAACTTACTGATAAGGTTATTAACGACCTCACTACATTTTTTGGGCTAGCTATTCGTCGACACGCAAATTCGATAGAAGGAATGAAGCAAGAAATTTGGGCAGCTTTCTCCCATAAATGTTCTACAGAGGAAAATCCTCAGCATCAAAATTGTCCAGCAGGAGAGGACAGTTGGGGCAAATGGCGCCAAGCGGAAGCTAAAGGAGAACTGGATAGTTTCCACCACGAGAAAGTACCTTTGAGTGAAGAAGTTCAAACAGTCATCAAACCAATCTACGTGGGGCCAAGGTCGTAGAAATAGCCAGTTTTCTGGCTGCAATTATTTTCAGTGAAGGATTCAATGGCATTCTCAAAATCCTAGTGACAATGGGATGTCAAGTTGGTCACATATGTCAGGTTTATGTCGACTGCCGTAATGAAGGGCGAATTTGGCGGTCCGAACGACGATCGAATGACCCCGCTAAAAGTGCCAGAATCCAAAAAATTTAGTTTAAAAGCCCACCAAAAATTTACCTTTTAATATTTTCTAATTATCCTAGTTTGCGGACCGTGGAATATTGTCCACATTAAAATGGCGCTTAGTTATTTTTCCTCAGATGAACACAGCGCTCTCGAGCGTGGCAGCAGAAAAACACCTTTTTTTGGAGATGAGTGCATAAATTGACACGTATTCCAAAAACTAGCTACGATATGAAACCGAAAAATTTATCACATATACTAGAGATATTAATAAATACATGGTGAAAAAATCACGTTTCTATCTTTATCCAGTCCTCCAAAATAATTTTAAAAAAAAGGCAAAAAAAAACGGCCTTCACACGGGATGACTCCCTTAAATGGCTGAGGAATGCTTAGCCGCCACTCAAAGTAACGTGGACATAAATACAGCGCTTGAAGATGGAGAGTGCTCGGAATTCAAATGCTAAAGTCAGACTCTGGGATTTTAGGCTCACTAAATGGTTGGTTGGATTCGCTTTCACTGGGTTCCTTGTCTTCACAGAACCCTCAAAAATTGCGGTTTAAGGTCAGGGTCTTTGTGAAATGTACAATTTTGAATGTCACATTCACTGACTGACACTGACCCAAATTATTTGCTTTTATCTAAGAGAATTTTATTGAAACAAACCCATGTGTCTCAATATTTGTTTTGTTAAGGTGCAGAAATATGTATGTTTAGTAAGACGAAGAAATGAAAGCTTTTCATTAGCTATGATGGGGTTTTGTATATTTTAATGGGGGTAGTATCGATAATATAATTTCATAGTTCTGGGATCACTTTATTGATGGAATTGTTCAACAAAGGAGAGTTACTTTTGATGAAAATCGTTCAAATATTGGGCTTCTTACTTCTTCCTTCCTTCCTTTAATCGGGATGCTAGGTTGTTCCTTCAAATGTTTACTACTATAAAATTATTCGACGACCAGTGCACTCATACTAATGATAGTTTAGTCTACTTTTGCCTAGCAGATTGGGAGAGTCCAACTATTGTTTCAGTCGATACTTATGGATAAGATTGGGCTCCCAACGGAAGAGGGAACGGGGAATAATTACTACTCATCTTGTGTGGAATCCGTAACTTGGATAGATCCACTCGAATGTATGTTCCTTTAAATTTTTGATCAAGGATGGAGGGGTGCTAAGTCTGCATCTTTTTGATGCCCTGTCATGAAGCTGTAAGCCGTGTTCATTGGTTCTTGATGTACCTTGACTTAGAAATTAAGGTACATGTATGAGCATGGTGAGTAGTGAGATTTTCTAAAAGACCCTAAAGTTCTTTCTTTTCTTTTTTAGTTTGTTTATTTAAGTGTATTTTTTTGCATGATTATTTGTTCATCCAGAAAAATATTCGAATTAATAGTGTTGCTTGGAAAAAAATCAAAAAAGCATTTGTCCAAATATACGGAACGGGAGTGCAGACCACTATAAAGCGTCGGAGCCGACCTCGCTTGAAATTATTTAGTGAAGCTAATCCATTGAGCAAAGCAGCACTAATTGGAGCTGCGGTAAATAAACTAAAAAACCTCTCCATTCTAAACCTCTCCAATACTAAACTAACCATTCTGGATTCCAGAAAAATGAAAATCTTCGTTATGGCCCTATTGTTGACGTGCACCATTTGTGCAGTGCAAGGAGCCAACAAGAAAAGGCCCAACATGAAAGCCAAGTGTTTCTGGATGTGGAAAAATAATGGTTCGAGTAGCGGATCATCAGATTCAGGGTCGGGAACAGGAACAGGATCAGGATCCGGAGCATCAGGATCAGCGAGTCCACCTCAAAACGCTAGGAGTCAACTGATTCAAAGGATCAGGGAAATTAGACGTCGTAGGGCGCAGCTTATTGCAAATATATTGCAAGGTTGATTTGCTTGATTCTGTTTGAAATCGGAAGTTTTAACAAATAAAGCAAGTTCAAGGAAAGCAAGTGTAGAATAGAGTTAGATACAAGCCTTAGAAGACTGCGAAATAGGTAAATATTGAGCTAAATTGTTGAACTTTCAAGCATTTTCGCTTACTGATTCAAACACAGTACACGAGAAAAGAGGCTGACAATTGAAAACGCCGTCGTCGTTCCGAAAAATTTCACTATCATCATCACCAACGGTGAAACAACCGGTATCCGGTCTAGGCCCGCCTTAATAAGGAGCTCCAGACATCCCCGTTTTGCAAAGAGGTCCACCCATTCGATATGCCTAAAAGTTGTCTGGTGTCCTGGCCTACGCCATCGCTCCATCTCAGGCAGGGTCGGCCTCGTCTTCTTTTTCTACCACGTAGACTTTTTGGCTCGGATCATCCTCATCCATACCGCCCACCGCAACTAGTTGAACCGGATTTTATCCACAATCAGACGGCTGTGGTGTCGCTAATAGACTTCGTCGTTTCGTGTGCGGACCTTTATTGGATGTCTGTCTATAGAATCAGAGAGGGTGGGTCAGTTAATGATTGAAGTTAAAGTTGCATCAGCACATAAGTCCTTACAAAACCTATCTGTGTTGGTCCCCCAAAACTTTCCTCTGTTAGGCAAATAGTGTGTTAGGCTGGGCTGGAGGTATATTTAACTATCGGGTTTGAATCGTCCTAGTTTTCATTTAGGACAATACTATGGAGGCCTGTTCAAGCACGGTCTTGCAATGACGATAGTATTGCTTGTTCCCAGTCAGGAGATAGCGGCCGTCGACGACAATGCACATAGTACTTCTGTGCTAAAACCGGTGATTATGTGAACCTGTGATAATAAGGACGATGGCGGATTTTCGGATTCCAGCCCAGAAAGTACACTGAAAGTGTCGACATTCGGAGCTATTTGTGTGGAAAATCCGCAGAAAACACAGCCGACTTCAGCTAAACGTAATCGATTTCATTAGAAGTGATCAACCTTCTCAGTAAAAAGAAAAAAAATCAAAACAAAAACACACCCTTAACAGTACACGCTTGTCGAAGTTCTTTAGCGAGGTCACCAAGCGTCACCTACAGATACTGCTGGTGGAGTGGATAACATTTCTACTGGAAGTAAATTTTCGCCGGCGGCGTGGAAATACGCGGAGGTCAAGCTGTCTGGAATGGTTAATATTGTTATATAAGTTGGAGTTCCGTGGTTAGTTTCCCCTCGTCGTAGCGTGCGAAAACCATTTTTTTTGGGATACGACTACGATTAGCGATGCAGGCCTGTTGTTCAGATCTTCCAATCGAACGTCTATATTGACAACCTCGCCCAATGTTTGCGTATTTCAACTCTGCGATACCTATCAATGATTGGGTGATGTTAGAGGAAGACCCTAAAAAAAGAATATGCCCTCTCCACTCCTTATTAAAGGAAAATCTAAATAGACCCCGCCAATGAAATGTTTCATGAGGTGAACATTCGCGTTCCAACGTCTACGTCTACTATTACATCAATTAGAAATGTTGAGGATAGTGCAGACGCATGTCAATTTAATACCAGAGTCTGGGATTGAAGAAGATATTCAAGAAAATATGACTATAAAACACTATACAAAAGGTGCCGAACGAGAGAGGGCCAGAATTTTTGTTCTGTGGTTGATTAAACATAGTTTACACTTGCTCGGAATTTTCGAAGAACCTTCAGCATCTAGAGTTTATTAACACAGCAAAAAAGTCAAACCTGTTAATAGAAGCTCCTTAATATCGTTTTGTTTACTGATAACAGGACTTTCAGTATACAAAAATGGAAAATCTCTAATAATGATCTTTCTCGGACCACAGTTGAATACCCTTGAATCTGAACCTTATGATAGAGATTAGCAAGTTATTCAGGTATGTACCCGTGCATTGAAGAAGGGAGCAAGTTGCTCCTGAAATATCGATAATTGCTTAATAAAATAATCACTACCACCGACGGAAACGGTGTTACGTTTTAATTCCTTATTCAGAGATCCCAAGAGGACTGACTGGATGAAGTTTGGGGAAGTTATTGGAGTTAAACTTCCCAGAGTTCTTGCCAGTAGCAATCGTTGCACTTACTGACTGGGGTCAAAGAAGTGAAATGAATGAAGAACTGCTTGATATTAGGAACATAACTACGGAGTTCTACAATATCTGTAATCGGCGCAAATACTGATGGGCATATAACGAAAGGTGTCCGGATAGCTGAGTGGTTAGGGCACAAGGCTGTCATACGGAAGGTCGCGGTTCGAATCTCACTGGTGGCAGTGGGATTTGTATCGAGATTTGACGTCGGATACCAGTCGACTCAGCTGTGACTGAGTACCTGAGTCAAATCGGGGTAATAATCTCGGGCGAGCGCAATGCTGACCACATTACCTCGTACGGTATACTGTACGAGTAGTGTACCGTTACGGTCTTGAATGGAGTGCTCTAACACACTTCAAGGCCCTGATCCAATATGGATTGTTGCGTCAACGATTATTATTATATAACGAAGGGATGATATTGTGCAACAGCGCATGAGGACAAGGGATGACCCTGACTGGACCATTGTTAAAGTATCGAAAGCATTAGCAACGCTAAAAAATGGAAAAAGTAAGTATCTATCCTTTTTTAGGTTTTGTGTAACAAAAAAGCTTATTAAAATCAATTCAATGTCTGTTTGTCCGTCGGTACGGCTGTCACACCCGATTTACTCGGAAACGGCTGAATTTGGTGAGAACACGTGGTCTGTGCCCCTTTATATGCAGCGAGTGGCGCCATTTTGTGTTAAGTTTGAAGGGAGGGTTTCCATACTTTGCGAAAGGAGGGTGTGCGTTTTTTTTACGGGATATAGTCATGTGGGGTATAAAATAAAAGGGCTCGAATAGTACTTTGCGAAACTGCAATTATTTTTGTAATTGGGTAAAACATAGAGGAGATGTGTGCTCCGAAAAGTGAAACAGGTCTCGTTCTCCGAACCTATCCAACCGAAAAATCTGAAAAAAATCACAGCGATGCATTTATATGAAATCTAGGTCTCAAAATACATCCGATACCTGTACGAATAAAGTTAATGATAGTATATTACCATGCTTTAGAAGTTTACCGGAAAACAGAAAACCCCACTTAAGTTTATCCCAGAAATATAAAATTTGGCATGATCATAGGCCAATATAGGACAGAATTCTGAAAAGTTTGAAAGGAATTCAACTATTATTAAGAAAGTTATAGAAGGTCAAAGTTTCGCATTTCAGGTAAATTTATTGCACTCTAAGACGTGTATGACGGCATCATCATATAAAGTGAACTTACATATATGCACCCTCTCCCACATTTTCCCATAGCATCTAAGGACAGATAGGGTGATATGAAAAGAATACGCCAAGTGGTTTTTGGAGCCTCAGTAGCAGAACCAACCTCTGTCCTTTAATTATGCACGATTCAAATGTTCGTGTGAACCATGTGCGCTTTTATTCGGAATCCCGTCCATTCTTGGATCCTGATTATCCCCAATTCGTCCACAGATCTCTTGTAGTTCCTCCTCATTCACTCCGGGGATCGAGAAGACATCATTGCCTGAAGTCCATTTTTTTCGTTTGAGGCAAAAGAATTGCAATTATTTTGAATAAGAGTTTCGGGCAAGACAATTGGGTTGATTCTTGCTGACGAATCTTGTTCATTACAATATTGTAGACAGTGCTCCTGGGCTCGTATCAGCCCCAAAGCCCAGCTGCCTCTACCAATTCTGCTTATTTTCCCGTACGACCTTCTAAAACCTACTTCGAAGATCGCCGTATTCTTTCTTCGTTTGCCGATGTTCTGTCTTTGGCATAGTTTGCTCTGGTTTCACCAGAAGTTTGCTTTCTACAGCGGTGGAAACGACGTTATGGCATTTGTAGAGTCACAAGCCTCGGCTATTCGCTGATATAAATAACTCACCTTTTCAGCGCAATTTTCTTCCAAAAGCTACCAGGAATGTCCTAAGTTAGATCAAAGATTGAACATAACCCTCTGCCCGGGCAGGTAGATACAGATCAATATCCAGCTCCTCATAGGTATAATGTAGGATTTAGCTTTTGGTATTCGTCACCCGGCTTGCTCAATCCAAGACCCAAGCGTTGACATCGCGGCATTAATTTTAGGGCTGCGGCCTCCAGCTTCCAGCACCAAACTGTCTAGAATCTTTTTATATTGCGCTAATGCTGCTTGAGAGGCGTAATAGCTGTAGATATGGACGTCGATGGCTTTCGCCTTACAAATCCGGCCCTGGGGAACGCCATTGTCTCTTATTTGGTTTGCCTTCGGCATGACCATATCGCCACATCTTCGAGGATAAAACTAATTTTGTAATTAACTGTTTCCCAATATATTTATCACCTAGCGTTGCTGGGGTAATATCAGTGATACTAGGGAAGCGTACGTACCGTTCATTCAGGGATGATTGGTTCGCTCAAAGGCTGCTTCCTCTGAGTTTTCCAGGAATATACAAGGTAGTAAGTATGTCGATGAACCGGTCAGAAGAAATTCCTCTTTCTTCTTTTCACCTTTCCAACGAAAGAGGTGGGTTTTCTGTATTTCGATAGGGTCCCCCCATTGGCTGATAGTATTAACCCTAGATATTTAGATCGCTCAGTTCTGGGTCATTGCCGCTGGCATAACTGAGCGATTTAAATATCGTCAGTCAATGCTATATACCAATGGAGCACTGCGTTATGCTCTTCACATGGGGAAACACAAAACCTTTTATACCTGAAGCGTCAAGCTTCCGGTTTCCCGACTTGTTTACAATATAAGGTAATATGAATTTCGGTTAATTTTTTTTTTAATTTGAGGACTCTCTCCTCTTCTTTCGCCCCCCCAAAACCTTATTACGGACATCCTCCAATAATGCCCTGAGAATGTTACGGATGGGAGGGAATCTCAGGCAGCCGCGCCTCAATAACCCTTAGGCACGATAAATATGGCGCGGGTATATCTTTAGAATTGTTTTGGACAGAACATCCTTGAAGTACTTACGTAATTTTTCATGTTTTAGTATGGAGACAACTAACTTGAGCCTTTTCTCCGAAAGTTGAATGTGATATAAGATGAAATTGCCTTGGAAGCTTTACAAATTGAATTGCTGGACAGACTCGGAACATTAATTTTTCAAAGACATACGGGTGTATTGGGTTGGATTCGCTAGCAAGGATAAAGCTACCAAAATATCTACAGGAAAGGTGTGAACTAAGTTTTTGTTCCCTTTACATCAAGTCTCTTCAGTAATAGTATTTGAAAGAAAACATAATGTGACGAAAACCACTTTGGAAAATTATGTGCGACGTCATGGTGAATCGTAGTTATGACAATTAGCCAAGAGGCCAAAATTGTATAACAGTAGGGCGAATATTTAGTTACGATAACTGTTAATAGATGACTCTAATGTCGCCAAGAAGATTTGTCAAAGGCGCAAAGTAGCTTTCTGGTAAAGTATTTACATGCCTTTCTGGAATATTCCACGTAGTATAAAAGGGCCGCAAATCCGCCCACAAAGCCAATCTGGTTCTAGAGTTAGGACAGATTGCGTCGGGTATGAATACGCCTCGAATCGTAATAGTTAAAGAATTGTTCTATAATTCATTATACAGTACGGATGTATAATTTAGTGTTTAATAAACGCTTGTATTAAAGTTATCGAACTGGTTTTTTTAGTGCTACGCAATCCAGTGATACGAGTCTACATAAAATAAGTAATGTAACTAGTGACGAGCACGAATAGCTAAGAACGTAACAATAAATTGCATCTGATCAATTGCAAACTACATTTTACCAGCGTTTAATTTAACAGATATTGAGCTCAAATGTATTCATTTGATGTCTTCTGAACATTTACAACTTGTCGGATCCTCTTAAGCGGATCATTAATAAAACAGATAGTGCCAAGTCTATTCAACAAATCAAACTGTCTATTCAGGTGATATACGTTTCTCACCTTTTGTAACAAATCTTGCGATAACAGCCAGCTTCCTATCTAAATTTGGAATTTGGGTCGATCCCAGACATCTTACTGACACTCTATTTATAAACCGTGTATCCTAAATACGATATATCTCCTCGCCTCGGAAGGGTGGGCGCCACAAATCCATGGACTAGGTAGAGCAGTGTACAACATCATCTACCCAACACCATGTGCTTTCTACATTCAATTGTTTCTCATAAATTATTTCTGTCGACATTTTTTCCCTAACCCTCTACGACTCTTGGAAATATTTTATTCACAAACCGCCACATATTCGCCACACTATGGAGCCGAAAGGGAATGTCCCTGTGACTTCATGTGTAGTACATAGGGTTCCATGCTGGTATCTCTCCTTATTACAGCGCCCCCTAGTGGATCCTCCTCCATTCTTGCAATCTTTGAAGTCATTCTCATACGACCCCTCCGGTCGGGCGTCCTCTCGTGACTGCGAATAAACCGACGAACAAGTATTGGAACAAATTCCTTTTTTCCGGTATATCTTCCACTCTTTGTGAGGCATCTTTAAATAAAGAAGTTCCTTTTCGTACGCGAGGGTATGATTTGACTGCTTCCAAGGAAGGACAAAGCACGATGGGAGCAAGCAGATAAGAAAACTTTTTACCATGTATCCTTTGCAATGTGTTTTCGGGGAGGCAGATGGTTTTCATTCTTTTCTGTTTTTCGTTTTGGGGGTATTTTCCCAGCAGCTGCGGTGTTGCTGGGGAGTCCAACGACTCTTAGCTGATTAAATAGAATCGACAATAAGGACTTTAATTAGACTATAAAAATCGAACGGTCGTTTGTGACGGTCCTTCTGATATGGCGTCCATTGTGAGCAGGGTGAAATGAAGGAAGAATGGCTTAGCATATTGTTTGACCTGAATTTTCAGATGTCGTTCTGGCAGTTGCAGAAATGGAAGGAAACGGAAAATTTTATGACTCTATAGAGGGGGTGTTTGGGTGGCTAGATTTTATAGTCCAAATGGACGCCCTAGCATATTCACGTTTCCTTTTTAATAACTTGATAACTTCGAATCAGCTTCTGTTTACTAATTCGTACATAAATGACGTCCAGGACTGCCCCCATTTCTTTGTGTAGTAACTTAACAAGTGGCTCATTTTCCGTAATCTTCTTGTGCTTTCACTTGCGCTAAATTGAGCAATCAATGAAGCTTACGTTCGTGCCGACTTTGACTTTCTCCTTAATTTGCTGAAAACTTTTTTATTTCAGCAATTGACCCCTTGTCATGACATTCTAATCCTCAAATAATTGTAGGAGAATAACAACAAAATGTATGCGATGTTACCGAGCAGGACTTCCGTCCTATAGAGTTTTTGCCGAAGTCTTTGGAATCTCGCGAGAATAAATTTGCATTATCAGCAGACACATTAGCTACAGCAAGAAAACAATCTAAATTCGGAATTCTTGCAATCGTTTCAGGCTGATTGCCTAAAGACACGGAGACGGAGCTTAACGTGAAAAGTGCTCCCACAAGACGGAAATGGGGATATCCTCCCGCCTCCGTAATCTGGCTATATGTATCAGCACAAGATTCCAAGATAATTTTTTATTCGTTTTCTTTTATTCTCATCTTCCTTTTATTGGTTGCGGAAAAATCTTTTCCTTTTCCACGCCTGGGTTTGTTGTTATTATTGTCTGTCTTTAATGACAACAATAATCTGCAGTGGATCAGGGATTATCCTGGCACGACTGTGCCGCGCCCAATTCTGTCATTGCAGAAGGAATGGAGATATTAATAACATAATGTGAAGAGAGCAGATAATGGCTATGTCCACAACTGGGGATTGATTGAATGGGCAAGCTCCATGACGATTCTTAAAGAAATGACCTTATTAATGGTGTTACTGTGGGCGATGCTATTTATGTTCATTGGCCTTTAATGCTGATGTGATGGGACGAAAATGGGGTGCTTCGGTGGAATTGCAAGTAGATGCAAGGATATTGAGAGTTACCTTAAAGAAACTTTCCGTAAAGAGTGATTTTAAGCTTTTGGGAGTTGTTAGTTTTGTCGATCCCTTATGTAAACACTTGGCGTGCTATCAAGGAATCATATGGCTTAGCCTTCTGATATGCTTCATTAGTCCCTCGTTGTAAAATATGTTATTTTGGAAAATTTGGGTCAGACAGCCAGACGAATTGGGAAAGTTGGCGGACTAACGTAAGCCAGGCAGATTATTAGAAGCTTTTATTCTGTTTGGGGGGTCTTGAAGGGGCAGCCGGACAATGAATATGAGAGGACTTGTTCTGCTCGAGGCATTCTGTGTGGTACTCGCAAATGTTGGGACCTTATACAAGTTCGAAAAAGAGCTCTCACAGTATGCCGAGTGGGTTACCGGATGAGAGGGTGAATGCTTTCGAGGGGGACACGTTCACTTAAATCATCCAATGGTTGACGAAAGCATGAGACGCCACTTTTAAAGGAGGCGATTTGCAAAAATAAAACGAACTGCTTCAAACAGTTATGCGAAAAGCGATGTAAACCCTTGGGGTGCTCATATGGGAGGCGTATTTATTTCGAACAAATGAATCCCAGGAAATTCTTCTTGACAGGTGACCTGTAAAAAAGACGGCTTTGGTACGACATGGACGGCGGACCCAAGGAATACTTTTTATCTGCGAGTAATCTATTCTACGCTATTTTACACAGTTGCATTGAATATGCGAGGAGAGGCTCAATCTCTAAACAGCAACACCTTGGCACCCTAGCCTGAGGGAATATCCCATATTTCTTTATGTGTCGCAAAATTTTTGTTAGTGGATGTGATGCTATCCTCTGCAAATGCGTCCTTAGGCAGGGCATTCGGATAGGAAGTCTTCTGTGGAAGCCACTTTCTCGTTATAGGGTGGGAACGAATTATCTTATAATCCTCTAACTCTGAATACTCCGAACATATAAGCAATTAAGTTATGACCAGCCAGAATTCCCACAATACTTCTGTGGCGCGAAAGGATTCGCAGCATTTGAAATTTATTTCGAATGTTGCGAATGCGGACAAATAGATGGCGCGGAGCTCTCCATTTGTTTTTAGAACTCGCCACGGGAGTGGAGGATTAGCGGTGAGAAAGTGCCGTTGGTTGAGACAGGAAAAGACCGCATGGAAATAAGCCGGTCTCTTCTGTCTCCAACCGTGGCTGCGGACAGTCGCGCTCTAAAAAAATATAAAATTAAAAAAATAAATATACAACGTGAATAAACCAAAGATCCGAATCTCTCATTCCCGTCATTTCGATCTGTGCAGTTTAGGTGACGCCGCGCATTAAATTAAAAGCGCCTGGTAAAAGTTCTTTCCTAAAAAATTATTCTGTGCATGAAAAGTGTTCTGCTTCAAGTTTCATTATTCGCTTTCTGCAAAGCCTTTTTTTCAAGTTAGAGCAAAGGAAGTTAAGCGAGTTCCAAAGTGGTGACCCCGAGAACGCGCAGTCGACCGCCGCCACAGCCATAAGGCGCCGCCGCCGTAGTCAACGCTGTGATGCTTTTCGGCAAGAAAGATTTTGCCTCAGCTTGCTTGTTTTTGCTGTTGAGTTTGATATGTGTAGTCTGATCAGCATTGGTAGCGACAGCAGAGCTGTATACGTTGAAATACAGGAAATCTTTCGCAGGATTTGTGCTAGCCATGTATCACCAAACGGAGGAGGGCTGACAACGCTTTCTCGGGAAATATCAACGTGCCCAGGAACCCAGGATACAGCCTTGAATTGGACTGATCAAACGGCAACGTATAATAAAATCTACTCCTCATTTGGGTCTTGGAATGTGAGACGCTTTTTTTGAATGAGTACACTGCTGATGCTTCCCCAGGAAGTATCCCAACACCATTAGCATCCTCCCGCTCCAAGAGACGAAATGGCTCGGGAGCGAAGTAGATGATTGCGGACCTTCCACAATATTTACCAGCGAAAAAGAGCGAGGAATCAGAGAATTTGGTGCCGCCTTTGTCATAAACAACACATTCAGGCAGCTGCTAACTGGTTTCAAACCGATTAACGAACGAATCTATCTAATACTCCGATGAAGCTTCTCAATGTGTGTCAATATCAATTGCCATGGACCAAGGAAGACAAGGAAGATGATGCCATCAAATACGAATTCTACACGCGACTGGACAGAATTTTTGACGGTTGCTCTCAAATGGCATCAAAGTATTGGGAGACTGCGACGCTGAAATTGACATCGAACTGTTCCATAGAGGTACAACAAGAGCGCAGAACCTACATAATAAAACAAACGATAATGGCCAAAGACGTATTGAGTTTGCTAGCAGCAAAAATTAAATCGTAAGCTCCACTACCTCTTGCTGGTCCTGTGGAAAATAATGACGAAATGTTACGAAACTTAGGGATGGTATCCAGAGTGCAGCTGAAAACACCTTTGGGCATGTAGGGGGAGGAACCGTAACGAATGGTTTAATGATGCCTGCCTGGAAGCAATTACAAAGAGAAACGCTTACCAACTCCTCATCGGAAGATGAACCCAAGCCAGAGAAGACAAGTATCGCGAACTAAGGCGATACGCTAAGAAGACCTGCAGAACAACGAAAGTTCAATAACAACAAAATTTTAACACTTGACGACAGCTTGAAGAAGAACGCCGTACGAGTAGCATTTAGCACAGTGAAGCAGATGAGGATAGGTTTAAAACTGCGAACTACTCTAAGTGCAGACCAGAATGGCAATATCATCAGCGACGCGACTCAAATAAAAGCAAGATGGGTTCAGTATTTTCTCAAATAAAAGCAAGATGGGTTTAGTATTTTGAAGACCGTTTGAACTTAACTATGACAGATTTCTACCCTTTTATCATTACGGATGACCCAAATGGAGAACGAATGCCCACACCACCGGCTTGTATGAAGTAGAGGCACCTTCATTTAAATTAAAATCACATATAGCCCCCGGAATCGATGGCATCTCAGCCAAACTTTTAAAAGCAGGGGGAACCGAGGTCAACGATTGAGCGTACAAACTAATCAGTAACATCTTCGGGGAATACCAAGCCAGCTTCAGATCTGGACAATCGACAACGGACCAGATATTCGCAGTTAAGCAGGTTCTTGAGAACTCTTGGGCATATGACATAGATGTGCACCAACCATTCGTTGATTTCTGTCAGGTGCACGATAGTGTAAATCATCATCATTGCGCAGGACAATGTCCAGCTAAAAATACCACCGAAGCTAGTGCTGCTAGTGAAAGCCACAATTATACATACAATTGGGGCCTGGTAAAAATCTTAAATGAATTGACATCAAACATTCCTATATTGTTACACCTTAAGTAAGGGGATGGTTTCGCCCCCACTCTCTTTAACTTGTTGCTCGAATATATCGTCAGGAAGGTGGCTTCATTTGATACCAGAGGTACCTTACTTGTTAAATCTGCGCAACGGGTGGCGTACGCAGGCGACGTGGATATTCTTGCCCGATCCATGTTTCGTGCGAAGAAAATATTTGAGCAGGTCGAGCCAGCACCGAGTGAAGTTGGACACACGGTCAATGAATCCAAAATGAAATACACGATCCAAACTCGAAAGGCGGCTACTAGTATGCAGAACATCGCAATAGGTGGACCAATTCGTCTACCGGAAACGAAAAATACGAACTCCATATGCGGATTACTACTGCTCATAAAGCTCCGTCCCGTGATGCTGTATGGATGCGAGACGTGAACCTTGATGCAAAAAGCAGGTCGATATCGTCTGGAGAAAAAAATTCTCCGAAAGATTTTTGGAGCCAGTCGAATTAGATACAATTATGGGTTGATGACCTACCAGCATCGACACTAGTCAAAATCCGGAAAATGCAATGGGCTGGCTACATCAAATGAATGCACGAGGGAAGGATTCCGAAACGAGAGCTGAAAGGCGAAGCCGGTGGTAGGCGACTAACAGGAAGGGAGGACGTTGGAAGGACTTAGTGGATACAAATTGCAGACCAATTCTAAAATTTTCTAACTGGAGGACGCGGTTTTTGGGTCCTGGTAATTGGAGACGATGCGGGAAGCCAAGCTCGATTTCGACTGTAGCGCCATTGAAGATGCGAAGATACATATTTGCAAACAGGAAGCGTAGCGAATCCACACAGACAGACAGACAGGATTCTTGTGCGCTGTGCTAGACAAACTACCTGCTGTAAACGCTATAAGTGTGAATACAGTTCTCTTGTGCCTGTGGATGATCTGGCAGGTTTAGAAGAACAATTTTCTGTGTGTCTGGTACATACATATTCATGAGTTTAGTTTTCAAATTGAAAATGGCCAACGACATTCGACTTAATTTACGGTATACCTATGCTGTGTCTGGTGCTACGTCTTTGTCAGTATGAATTTCCCCCGAACTAAAAACTTAAAAAACAAAAGAATTCAAGAGCACTTTTATGAAGACGATCCAACCCTAAGCGAAGAGGCGAGTTCTTCGATGGAGAACCTGAGTCTTGACTCAGATTCGCCATTTATTCAAGTGGAACCCAGTCCTTAACGATCGAGCCGAAGCAGTCCCCTTCTGTCAGCATTCCTAACCCCGGGTTCCAATCGGCGCCACTTTCTGAGGCTAAAGTCTTACCTATGGGCAAGCATCTATCTTCTGGCAAAACAAAGCCTCTGGACAAAAGCCTTCGGGCAAGTCGCCTCCGGCCAGACCGCCTTCGGGTAAAACACATCCTGCGGACTGATGAAGGGAATGGATTGTCTGGGACATCTGCGGGTAAGGGCAAACCAAAGCGCAGCGGTCTTCTGACGATCCCAGCTCTTGGTTCAAATGGCTATAAGAAACGCTCGGTCGGCAACGACTAAGTCTTTATTTGCTACCAAGGCTATCGAAGCCGATGGATGTCTCTTGTATGACGACACCAATTCTTCCGGTTACGATAAAGGGCAGTGTGGGCGACTTAGGAGAAAACTCCTCTTAGCTGTAAGGACTGTATTCTTGCAAGGAATTACATTACCCTTTGAGTTGGTAGGTGTATACAGTAAAATGTTACGGGTAAACTTTGCCGACGAAAGCACTAAAGATTGGCTTAGACAGTACTGGTCCTCTGAAGAGGGTTTCCGAGCTATCATCGTCTAAAAGTGCTCTCTGGCTTCCAGAAGGGGAGCGTAATGGTTCTGAGGTTCTGGAACAACTTGGAGTCCAAAATAACCTCAACACCTCCACTTGGACGCTATTAGGTAGCAAAGCAGGGAGAAGAACCGATAGGCCTTGAACTATTCTCACTAAAACCATCGAGGGGGACGTGCAGCTCACGGCATCTTCATCTGAACCGTAGATAGGGCGCCATATTTCGCAGATAAATTTGCAGCATTATAAAGCAGCGACTGCACTTACCTAGCCATGTATATACCTCATACAAGAACTATGGGCTGTTGGTAGGGAAAGTAGGGGATTAAACTTCAGATATGCTGACTTGTTGTACGTGAATGCAAGTGATAGACTCCACTCCTGCATGGTGGTTTCAAAAAACTTCCCAGCTATTTTGGTTAACAACTTATGTGATAGCGACACCACAACGATTAGATTGACCATTAAAAGCCAATAGGGAGATAAGGAGATCTTATGGTGTTCTGCTTATTGGAATATTCATAAGAGCTAGCCAATATGTCAAAAGTAAAGGCATGGGAATAATTGCAGGATGTGATGTTAATGCCCATAACATATGCTGGGGAAGTTTCAACATCAACGCGAGAGGATCGAGACTACTGGAGTATCTGGTTGGAACTGAATTGCAGATTCTCAATTTGGGTAATGAACCCAGTTTTTTCAACGTAGGTAGGCGAGAGGAGGTCATCAACATCACGGTGGCATCCCCTGACATTGCGGCTCTTGTTGGAGAGTGGAGGGTATCAAACGATGTCACGCATTCGGGTCGCAGGTGCATTTATTTGGTAATGGGCATGGATCCACCTCTACCAACCCAACTCCATTTCGGAATCCATGTAAGACAGATTGGACGACGTACAAAATAGAACTGAGAGCCCGAGTTTCGATCCCTGGGAGATACACAAAAGCCATTGCTGGAATTTAGAAAAACCCCAGATCACAACCAGTATGGGAGAAGCTTTCGAAAAGAGCTGCTCACTCATGATGCCAAAGAAGGGTAAAACACCATGGTGGAACTGCATGACGAAACAGAGAAGAACAATAAGGGAGCTTCTCAACGGAGTTCTAAAATCTGATTCAGCCGCTTACTGGATTCGGCGCAAAGAGGCTCAAGAAGCTCTAAACAAGAGCATAAGGTCGACGACACGATCATCATGTCAACCGCTTTTGCGAAGGGACCAACGCTCATGAGGCAACCTCAAAGCTAAAGCGGATCTTGGTCAAAGAACGTAGCCAGCAGTTGGGTTATCTGCCTTTACAGAGCAGGAGGTACAGACACGTACAGCCTTCAACCGGAAGATTGGACTCTGGTATGCAAAGTAATTTCACGGGAGCGATTGAAATAGGTATTTGACTCGTTCCATAGATACAAGTCTGCAGGTCCGGATGGCATTATTCGTACTCTACTAATACAGGAAATGGATGTCCTGGGCGTACACATTCGGAATATATGCCGCGCTTGCCTAACACACGCATATATTTCAAGAAGCTGGCGTGAGCTGAATATAATATTTATTCCCAAACCAGGGAAACCTACCTACACAGTCGCAAATAGCTTCCGAGCGATCAGTCTAACTTCCTTTCTGCTAAAAGGGCTGGAAAGACTAGTAGATCGGATCATAAGGGATACACGTATCCCCAAGCGGCCACTTCATTGTAGGCAACATGCCTACAAGAAGGGAAAATCCAAGGAGACAGCACTCCATGAACTAACGCAAAAATTGAGTAGGCCATGTCCAATAAACGATATGCCTTAGGCGCATTCATGTACATCGTAGGCACCTTCAATTATGCCTCATTCGCGGCGATTTATAACGCGGCAAGACAGTATGGAATCGATTCGTTGTTAATCAGTTAAATCCTGCACATGTTATAGTAGAGAAAGACATATTGGTCGCACGGAAGTATATTGAAGCAGGGTGTCTTAGGGGTTGCCAATAGGGAGGGGTTCTCTCTCCGCCGTTTTGGCTCCTGGTAATGCCTGAATGCAACACTTCATGATAAACTGCATGTTAAACCTAAAGAAGAGAAATCCGTGGACCATAAGAGACTAAGTTGCTTTCCAAGTGGTCCGTTCCGCCTGCAAGTGATGCTTACGCAGGACTCCCAGCATCCAGTTGGTGCCTTCGCAATGAACTCATGGTGAACGCTAGGACTAGTTATATTTACTAGGAACGTCACGCTACCGACCTTAGCAAGGGCGGAAATCCAGCTGGTACAAACAGTCAAATATTTAGGAGCATATCTCGACTCCAAGTTAAAATGCCATATCCAGGAACAATACCAAAAATCTTGCAGATTGCTCTGGTGCTGTAGGACTGCGATAGGTAGGATCTGGGGACCTTCACCAAAGCGGATTCATTGGATGTATAGACTAATAATAAAACCCAATTTGATGGATGCGTGCATCATCTAGCGACCGAGACTGAACTTTTCTAACAGCGGGAAGTTGCTGACACAGATTCAGGGGCTTGGTTGGATAAGTAGTACTGGAGCAATGAGTAGTTCGCCGACCGTCCATCATCCATGCGTTCATCTAGAAAATTCTTGGCAAACATTAGGTGGCTCTGATGCCTGACGATCATATGGTTTCCAGATTCGTTTTCGAAAAACATATTCCGTCGTAATCACCAACCACCACCAGAGAAGAATGATAAATGGACTCGAAATCTTTTCATAGACTTAATAATCTTCACTGACTGGTCAGCCATGGAAAACAGATCGGACAATGCGAGTATGGAACTGGCTTGACCTCTCGGAAAAATGACGACTATATTCCAGGTGGAGATATAAGCAATTTTATTGGCAGCCGAAGAATGTTTGGGGCAAAAATGCAGGGGCCGTATCATTCGAATCTGTTCCTACAGTGCGGCAGCATTATCAGCACTAAATAGCAACGACATATCAAGCCAGTTGGTATGTAGTTGTCATCAGATGCTACTGAAACTTCGCCGACTGAACGGAACATTCCTGATGTGGGTGCCAGGGCACTCAAACATCGCTGGTAATGAGAAGCCTAACTCGCCAAGGTACTGAATCTACAATAATTGGGGCCAGAACCAGCTTTTGGCATCCGGCCATCTACTGTCAAGTTTACTATGAAGGGGTAAATTGCAAGGATGCATGCAGCCGAATGGAGAATTTGAATTTCTGCCTGCAGGCGAAAATCTTTGTGAAGGAATCCGAGGCCGTTAGAGCGGCATTTTTGTTGTCCCTTAAACCCTTGTAGGGCCTTTAACGGGACATTGCCCCTTAAACTACGACATGAAAAAAATCGGAGTGGTGGTCTAGGTCTTATGCAGTCAATGCGAGAAGGAAGAAGGGACGGCCCTGCACTCCACCTGCCCGGTCTCATCAGACCTCAGATGAAGATACCTTGCTAGGGTTTTCTTCAACGAAGAGTCTGTGCATTCTCTGAGTCTGGAGAATGTTCTCAGATTTATGAAAGCCTGCGGATGTCGTGAGTGAGAGGCCGATGAATAGGCGATCTCCGGGGATAGTACAATAGGTCTAGCACAGGTTTGTGTGCTTGGAGCTGCAGTTCCCCGCATTAAACTAAACTAACTAACTCGAAGATGTCTTTAATATAAATCAACCCACGCTACCCGCTAGCGAAAGCGTGTTCGAGCGAAATCTTAGTGTAACTAATTGGCTGGTTGATAAGGAAACGTTCTGAAACCCAGAAAAAGACTATCTTTAACAAAACGCCATTGCTTTGAAGAACGAATTTTGAAGAGCAGATCCGAAGGTTTCTACCAACCAAAGGTCAGCTTTTCCTTCACATCATCGTCTAATGATAGGATGTCTCAAAATGCAGCAAAATGTCAACTAGTGCTAGTTGGGCTTCTTGTTTCTACCTTATTCATTCTTGACAAAAGTAGAATTTACTTTTGAGACAATAAAATAAAGGACATTGGAGGTTTGGAGCCTTTTAAGTCAGTGCTTTTTGGAGTTGGTTGCCGCTTTCCTTGTTCACCCTTTTATGAAACATTTTTGTTTGCCTTTATTCATCCCACACGCACTGAGCCATACATCCACAACATGCAGACTACCTCAATAGAAATTTACTATTGAGCAGAATTCCATTACAATGCAGAACAATATGTATATCATCTCATTAGAGTGTCCTCAAGATGCTACTAGAGAGTATCCTTTACATAACAAATGTACACACTATGCGAATTCGCCTGAAAGGCGTTGGGCGATGTGACCGACAAACTTTTCAACAACAAGGACAACATCAACTAATGCAAACACACTCCTATCCAAGTGATTGCAGACAATATAACAAAACTTTGTTATGGTCGTGTTCTGATTACATCCTTGCAAAATACAACATTCATAGCACCGCCATGCCGGCTGGGTGACGAGAAAACCATGTTCTTGTCTGTAATGTTTATTGTTTCGAATAGAGGTCCTTTAGGTTGGCGACACGACGATGTTGTGGCGTTACGCAGCAGACACAACCATAAAGAAGAGTTAGAAAACAATAGTGATTGACAGCAAAGGATTTATGCCACCTCCGCATCTCGTATGGAGAGGCTAGCGAAAACTAGGCGGGATAACAAGGGTTGACAGCGGAAGAAACTCATGTTTTGCATTTGTAAATCAATAAACTTGGATTAATTAAACTAATTCAATTAGTGCAGCAATTGAAATGGAATTCTCGACCCAGATTTTTTCCTTTATTAATTCATCGGTATACGTATATGGATCCGGCAGAATGTGTAGAATAGGAAATGGGAGCGGAAGCTATCGTAGGGGACGAAAGTTGGAAAGGAGCTTTTTCTAGCATTTAGCACGAAAGGAAAAATCCAATTTACTTTCTTTTCTTAAGCTGCTGAATAAAGAGTATTCGCAGGACAAATCGCTTTTAATTGGTTTGCATTCATAACTACCTTGTATGGCCTTGGGGCACACCGATGGTATGCATTTACGATATTTGATATGGGCAAAGGTAAGGGAACTACACTAATTAATTCTGCATAAAACCCTCATTCACGTGCCATTGGGGCTTATTTTCACGTTTTCAAATTATTTCCGCTTTGTAAATTGTGAAAGCTCGAAAAATTTAAAAAAAATCCTGGCAACGATACTTCCATACGCTGAATCCTTTCCTCCACTGGGTGTCATGTAACGCATAGACACCACATCACGTTCCCACTTATTGCCACCGGAACGATGAATACGAATGTAAAAAACCTCGTAGATGATGGCCCAGATACGTCTCCCACTAACAGGAGTTATCGGATTGGACAGGACAGAAGACTGCAATTAGGTCTGCATTCCTGCACGTACTAGGATTGCGCTCATCACCATGTTGTTTTTTACTAACGCCGGCATAGCCATTCGATGTTGTTATATTGTATCACTTGGCTAAATTAATTGCGAAGCCCAGATAGGATTTTTTCCACTTTATATATTTTTCGTTAGATGCAGGACGATAACGGTGACATGCGAGCCCAAATACAGACATAAAAACGGCATATACAGTCTGAACCGGATATTCTCGTCCCTATGTGTAGCATGGAAAAGGACATCAACTCTTGCAATAAAGCCAACGTCGACGGTTGCCGGGAGCATAAAGTCATTGCTCGTTATCTTGCTATTGCCATCCAACCATTCAAGGACTGAGAAGTGCATGCACTTAAGCCATTGCTCGAGAAGTCCCTACATTATGAGGTAACTCACGGGTACTTTGGAGGCAGCATTCCGGGATTCATCTTCCTTTTTTGTTCGGCTTTTCTACTCGTACGACTATTCCAATGGCATCTCTAGACAACACCCCAATGAGAACGATGATCTTACCGAAGGACATTAACGGTGTAGTTGAACGGAAGTAGTAGAAATGTTGGCGTAGATGGGGACGGATTATATAGTGCTACAAGGAAATATAGTTACGGAATGTTTTGAAATTTTAATGAGTTGAGTAGCTTTTGAAGATAGCATCAGTACTAGGAAATGCAAAGAATGATTTTACAAATTCAGATGAAGATAAATTTGACTTCGTAATGCGTTTTCGAAACTGCCACTGTCTGGGGATAAGGACGAAATGAGAAGAATCCTTCTGATTATTTAAAGACAATCAGGAACTTGAATTGGAAGTACCAAGATGATGTTACAATCCAATTTCCTTCTTGTTTACTTTCAAAGTAAATGGTAGTTCTCCCTTAATTAGAGGATTTCGAGTTTTACAAAGGATACTATTGCTTTTCCTTATAATCTTTTTAATAGGAAAATAGCGATCGTTTGCAAAATTTAAAATGATTGGATTAAGTTCAGATGAATTAATTATCAATTTCTTTAACTGAAACCTTGAAATGACAGCCAACCTTTCTTGAAACGCTGCTTACCTTGAAATCGGAATGAGAGGTTCGGTTTCATCAATTTTCAGAATTGTGTTTCATTTCTATTCAAAAAACGTGGCTTAAAGTAAGAGGAAATCTAAGGATGATAATTAGCATTTTTATGAAGTGGAAACTGTAGAGGAAATACGACCAGGTTTCAAAGGAAACATTAAGGGATTCTGGTATCACCTACCTTCAAATTTAAGGAAAGGCGAAAGATGAAAACGGCTTGATGATTGAGAAATCAGTATTAACTCTCCCAGGTTCCTGGGCAAATGACGGGTAAACCAGAATATAACCCAAATCAAATTTAAGCCAGAATCGAAGGGTGTACTCCCAACGCTATAACCTTTTGCTACCTGTCGTGGAGAACAGGACGATTTGGTAATACTGTGCCATATTAACGCTGGCTATCACAAATCCATTTATTTATGCCAATTGAGGTTCGTAAAAAGGGGCATTGATATTACATGATAATAGGTATTACCAAGTATTTTGTGAATCTGGTCGAGAGTTATCTTTCGAATATGGAGTGAACATTGTAGTTTTCGTAGTATCACGACATGCACATCCTTTTACTTTACTGTGTCGATTTCTACGAATCCATTTGATGGTACGCAGCATTTTCAGTTTTCGTCCCATTTTAAATTTGCTCCATCTATTTCCAACTTTTCTTTAGCACAAATTAACATATTTCAAATCTTCATTTTAAATGGGCTTTTTCCCTTTCAAATTTCCTACCAAAACGTATCAACCTTAAGATCTCCTACAATATTAAATACTATTTAATATATATATGCAATCATTTATAACAGTTCAGTATACTAAGATGATATAATTAGCATCACAATGCTATGTACTTCCGCATGCTAGCATGCAATCAAGTGTATTCCTATCTAGCGATGCGATGTCCGCAATGGAGAAAAATGTATGTACGAAATATTGTAAAGCTACTAATGCGCACATGGGGGATAGGCTGCCTGAATTTTGGTTCGTATGACCAGTTGATAATGCGGCTACCGGTGATGTTAAACAAAGGGCTAGTGAGTTTGGTACGTTGAACTAACTAAAGTATCTCCTGAAATACGTATATATAAGTATATACATTATATATAGGAGAAAAAGCTACTTGCTTTTATCATGAGAAAAAATACAAATCTGACCGTTGAAGATCAGAAAGTCTTAGGAATTAAGGGTGCCTGATTGGAATTTGATTCAGGGGGAGTTTTTAGTACAATAGTATGGTAGTCATCTGGGGAATATTTTAAGAAGAAATGTTTCATCTATTATACTTTCGGAATATTACATGTTAGTTAGAAATCCAGGGAGCAGCTTGACATTGAGAGCCTGTGCAGCATCTTTGAAGTTTTCTTTTCGATTTTGGTTGAAATTGTATTCAGAAAGCTGATAAAAAATTGATCGCCGAGCTTGCAGTTAGCGCATAAGGGAGTTTGCATTATAAGTTCTTCAATTGAGTGTTGTGTGGTTTATGAGATAACAAAACGTCGAGGCGCTGCTATTGATTTTTACTTATGCCGAAGAGAACTCGAATTCAAATGAAATTCTAAGGACGTGTGAGGAGTACTGCTTTTGGAAATATTTTAAGAGGTGGATTTCGACTACTAAAGTCTCGAAAATGCGTCAATTCAATTGGAGAGTAGAAACCTCACACTGCGGGAACATCAATTGAGTGAGCAGGAATTTATTTTATTAGCAATGGGGGCCAATAAATCTTCTGCGGTTGTTAATTTCAATTCAATTTCACAAGAGGGGCAAAATAGTTGAGGCTTAAACTGCTTTAGTGGTCCCAAATATTTGATGCGTATCGTCATAGAATTTTTCTCGAAGAGGATGCTGTGCTCCGATTCGGAGGGTGAACCTAGATTGTATTGGGCAACCTGTGAAGTACCAAAAAAACTGAAATAGTTCAACTCACCAAACGAAGAAAGCTGACATCCATAAAGAGTAGAATTGCCGAACAAACCATATATCCACATTCAGCGCTCAAATACTTACAAATCATGATTGATAAAAAACTAAACTTCAAGCACCTAAGAGAGTTTAGCAAGGAAGGCATTCGGAGTTACTACAATGTTGGCGAGAATATGCTAAAGGCGTTAGCTTCTTGCCTCGAAAGTTGAAAGATCGATCTTGCAGTTCCTATTTAGGACTGAACATTGGAGCATGAACTAAATAGGAAAAATTTGCAGCCCCGTGCCGATTACGTGCATTGCGAACATTGTGTGCCTACCATACTACATTCGACCAAGTAGCATGTATGATAGCAAACATGATCCCCATCGACATCCTGTGAATGAGGGTCGACACCTCTCTGACCCAGTATACGCAATCAACGAGTCCTTCGCCTATCGTCGACAATTATTAGAGAGGGTTCACCTCTTTAGATCACATGTTCTATTTTTTTGTCGAAAATTATTTAGGGGCTATTCACCCACCACTGAAGTTTTCCAGATACCTTTGGGGGGAACGGCCATTCTGATAGCCAGACCGACCGGCAAGCTGTTGGAAATTTGAAGTGGAATACAGGATAAGGTTTCAGTATGAGCTGCATACTAATTAAGGCCACTAAGTGAAGCTAAAACAGGCATGTTGGCAGAGTTACTCAAAGGATGCCTGTTCGAGAGGACATTTTCTACATCGTAGGTGCGGCGGAAGCAGGCATTGCCTCATTTACGGAATGATGTCGATTAACAATGAGAGGTATATGTGTTACGTAGGTCTGAATTACGATGGGAACGTCCAAAAAAAGGTGGCGGACAGCCCACCTATCCCAGAGACTGGGGAGTGATTGCAGAGAAAGTATGGGGTAATCAATTATAATAACACCCGGTTTCTCATTGAAATAGGAGAAATAGGAGTGTGTATATTTTCACTCGCACAGATTCATGAATGAAAGGTGAAATGCTGGTACCGGAAAATCTAGTCTTGAGGACGCTAGCGTGCCGGGAGAATTGGAATGCGATTAATTCCCTGATCAAGTGTATTAAGTCTAAACTGAAAAAAGCACCAGAAAAGCCCGATTATGATCGCCACATAGAGAGAAAAGCAGATCTAGATAACTCCGTCATATGATGTAATACCTAATAGTGACTTCATCAGACAAGGGGTGAGGGAGACTGGGCGGTCTTAGACGTTGAGAATTCCACCCATTAGCGAGCCCATAATTTTTTTAAACGGTTTTCACTCGCTTAAAAAAAAATAAAGCGGAAACTGGCAACTCGGTACGTCAATTGATGTTTAATTTTTCAACTAAATGCAACAATGAGAAAATCCAAATCCTCTAAAAAGTATTAGCCACGTTCCACCTGCTACTGGTACCCTGTAGTCGTTTCCTTATCATCGCCAGGACCTAGTTGCATTTTTTTAATGGCGTGAAGCAAGTGTAAGTATCGATTCAATCTGCCTTTTTTCATCGGGCTCAATGTAACTTATCACTAGTTTTTACATACTTGGCCAAACGAACTGACATGTTCTTCTTTAGAAGGCTCATCCGCTGGGGTCGTGGATCCTTAATATAGCAAAACTTCAACATGATAGTTTTGCTATATTAAGGATCCTGGGACGTAGGGGTGAATGGTCTTAGCGAAAATATCACAATATTTCGTAGTCTCAATTTTATCTGGTCTGACTGGTTGCAAGTCGAGCGCCGAAAGCCTTTTCATAGCAACGGAGTTCGTAGTAATGAGACCAACAGAAGCGATGAATTCAAGTAGCCCCTCTTCGCTAGGAGTACCCTTTTTACGTTTTTAAAAATTATGTTAAGCATTCCAATCAGAACCTAGTAAGGGTTCAAAACCACTTCATTCTGCCTACGTTATCAAATCTCTTTGTTTATGCTTCGGCGAAAACTATCACGTTTCCTCTTTCCTCCTGCTAACCTGGTGTTATAAGATGACCGTAACTAGGCCCTAGGTTCTGAATTATATAAGCATAGTTGCTTTTAACAATTTTACAATAGGACACAGGCTCAGAACCCTGTGGGTCTTTCATAGTAGAAGATCGTAGCCCTCTTAACTGATTTTGTTAGACCGAACTCATGGCTCCCGAACCGAAAAAATCCTGCATTTTTGCCAGAAATGAAGAGGTATATTGTATCAACCAACTTTTATTTTTGTTTACATAAGGGTAGTCTTCTGTGTGATGCGAGACAGTTAGAAGTGTATGCCGTGATCATTTTGGATCCCATCGTCAAACACTTCCGATCGATTTCTCGAGATAGTCAGAATCGCCCAAAAAGATCTCGTTCGTTTTCTTCCGTTTTCCCTTACTATCACTTGCTCACTATTACTGTGGCCTGTCGTTCCTCCGCCAGTGCGAACCCTCAGATAGGGATTTTGCCAATGTTACATGTTCTCAAAGTGAAGGACCATAATATATGGTTGCTATTTCCCTTTGCTGGGGTATAGCGTGTCAACCCCACCTACGTGCATCGCTCCCAATTACCTGAAATGCGATTCAGCCCTCACTATGATTCCCCGCCCCTCCTTAATGTGTGACCTATCCATTGCTACTTCCGCCTTCCGATCATATTTTGTATGGTTAAAGTATCGGACCAGCACACCCCGATGATACGTCATAGACAGGTGCTGACCAAGGCTTGGAACCTTCGAGTCAAAACGGGGTTCACTTTTCATATCCTGGTCCCTAATAGCAGGACAGAAAGAACACTGGTGGAGAATTCTCAAAATGATCTTGCAACCCTAGCGCTGTTAGTACATCGGAAAACATCCACGCTTTCTACATGTATAAATTGACCAACCCTTTTGATGCGCTCCCCATTAATGCAGATCGGGAGAATACGATAACTTGTTAGTTTCTTGGTGCTTATTTTCAGTTCCTGTCTTTCTTTTAAATCAAATAATATCGGTGACAAGATGCAACCTTGACAGACTCTGCTCCTCTGAAATTTTACCTCGGTGCAGCACGTTACGTGTCACTCTGATGACAGCTTTTAGAATTTCCGAAATGCCCTTTATGGGTAGGGCACTCCAGATGCATTCCCTGTTTACACTATCGAAAGCTTTCTCGAAATCGATGAAGAGCAGGTGAAGTGAACTCCGCGCATTGTTCCAAAATGATTCGCAGGGTGTTGATGTGATTAATGCGGGAGGATCTTGGATCCGGAGTGGAAACTACTTTGCTCTCTATCGACCAAGCTTTCGAGATGTTCTTTGATGCGTTCCAGGATTAGTTTAGGTATTACCTTTGCGACGGCAGGGAGCACGCAAATACCGCTCCAATTGTCACACTCCAAACAGGTGACCTTCTTTGGAATCTTAACGATCATCCTCTTCTTCCACTCTCTGGAGGTTTCGAATTCCCAGATCGCAATAAATGCAGATGTAACGACAAATAACTCTGCGGGGAGACTGTCAAGCGCCTTTACTTCTTTTGAGTGCATTAATGGCCGAAATGGTTTTTTTTTTCTGCTGGAAGGGACAGTCGTTATTCGCATGCTGCGGTGATTAGCCATTTCATGCAGAGCCTTACCAGATGTGATGTTATTAAGAACTGTGGTGAAGTGTTCTTTCCACCTGTTCAGTTGCTTGTCATGATGGATGAGAAGTCGATCGTTGGATTCCATCACAGGACCATTGAAAGATTTGCGACCACATGCAAGCTCTTTTTGCTGTGATATACACTTCTGAAATCATTGCGTACTGCGTCTTCCTTCGCTTCTCTGTCCAGCGCATTAGCAAATTATCACGCGCGCACTACACTTCCCGAGATTCCCCCGGTATCAGATTTCAAGCGCGTCATACCCGCCATCACTAGCAGTGGCCACTAGAGTCTTCCGGCCATCGATCTGCTTCCACGATTCCGCAGTGAGTCGGATCCCTCTCTAAGTACCTCTCTAAGGTTCAATTCGAGTACCAAGCTGAAACCATGCACATCTGAGATCGATGCCCGCGTTCTAACCACCAAGCATGTGGATAGTGTCGCCTATCCAACAGACTCTGTCCTGTTTCGCTCGGTGTTCATAATAGTGAATTTAAGCCGGTCGCTAGAACTAATAGCTGGGCTTGCCTGCTGGAGCCACTTTAAGATAGTTTTATCAGTGAACTCTAAAGAGGAGCTCATCGTAAAAAACTTGCTTATTGAGCCTCCCTCACCATTGTTCAAAGCTCCAAGATTTTTTTCCACATGCACTCTCGTAGGGTAGTAAATGTTTCCTTAGACATTTTTTCAAGGAAACTCTCATTTTAAAAGTCATAAAAGAGGCTGCAGCTTGGGCATATCTCCTTTTCTTTTATTGAGATCTTTCTTGCTAATTTGGCCACCTTCTAATACATCATTTCTACTCCCTGCGAAAAAGTGGTGACAGTAGACCTTAGTGCGGAACAAGTCAACCACAGATGTGCTAGTCCTGCGTCCAGTGTGGGTTTCATCGGGGCTACCACTTTGTGCCCGCTACCGATATTCACTTGATAAAACCTTCATTGAGGTTTCATTGAAAGAAAAGGACTACGTTTGCAATTTCTATCCGCTTGAATTGCAGGAGGCTCCAATATCATAATCGTTCGACGAAGATGTAGCTTACCTTAACGATTAGCAAATGTCATTTGTGGTCATTGTTCAGCTTACATTTTACAGGATTTGAACACTCTTATTAACTAACTTTGGTGACTATGGCGTGGCTCAATGCCCAATCCTTGGCAAACTAATATAAACGTGATCTCATATTTTTTTCCCATTACTGTATCCATCCAGGCACATCCTTATAAAGCTGATAGAAACTTAGAACGGTATTTTGCACTCAAAACAAGAGACTTAGACTATTTTTTTTTCTTTTAGTTTTCACGGGAAAGACTCTCGAGAAAAATAAACAAAAATTTCAAGAGTATATTCTCCCCCTATGTGCACAGATACCAGATACAATACGTTTTCATCTCCGGCGTCTGCAATATTGTGCTGCAATATCACCGGAGGAAGTTTAAAGAAGGATTTGGAATGTGTGCGATTACTTTAAAGATATAAAATGAAAAGTTCCGTGTGCAATATATGAAGAGCTATGGAAGGACATTAAGAAAGGTTATAGTGTGGAGGACTTTGTGGTGGTTTCTAGTATGAAGAGGGTTTATGAGTAAATCACGCCTTTGGATGCTTCCTGGCAATATTGTTGCCTTTGTGGAGTTATGAGGAGGAAAGCGGTAATGACGATGAGTTTCTGTGGCTGCCATTATTTTTTGTTTGGATGGAATGAAGATTTAGATGGGTCTCAGCAGGTTATTGGATGCTATTAAAAACGAATTCAGCTGCGTTGTCATCCAGAAAAGGGGTTACTCTCTGAAACACCCTAACTGCATCCCTAACATTACAAGTTTTCCGCATTGATTTCCATCCTATATGTGAAGTACATAAACATTTGCATTCAATTTTGTTTTCGCAAATAATTCCAACAGAATGGGTTGGAACGGAATTCCAGGGAACAGAAAGGTGGTACAGCCATGTTCTAACCGCCTAATAGCATACGAGTACCTTAGAGTTCTCCATATTTACACGTGCAGATGAATATGCCATGGCAGAAGCGATGTGCATTCTAGCATTGCTTACCGGGAAATGTGGTTTTAATTGGGGCACACTCTCCAGTGCATATGTTGGCCGCTTTTATGCTCATGTACGGAATGTGCATATATCGGCGCTTAATCGTATTTGGACAAGGACATGTGGTCACCTGGTAATGAGTGGAGTAGCTACCATGTCCGTAAATTGCAGAATAGTCTTTGCATATCAGTTGACCTACATTTTTTCGTTGGTATTTATTCAAATGTGTAAATATGTGTTTAGCCTTTGGGTATACGGAACTTCTGTATTCGCTCGGATCCTGATGTGTGTACATACAAATATGTGCAAGCTTAAAAATTCATTTATGAGATTAAATTATTGAAAGCTAAATGTGATCCGAAGTGGCATCAGAAAGTTTGCTGACGGGGATTCGAGGATTTGCCAGAGGATTATAACGAAAAAAAACAGATATGAGTCGAATTGGAGTATGCTGGTCATGGAGAGCTGGACGACTTTGGAATTCAAGTGTTGCAGCAATCTGATAGCAGAATTGTCCTTGATATGCTTGACATTGGACTGAAGTAGCATTTGATCCATTTTGAACACTTAAGAAGGGAAAGTGATTACATTTATTTATCTACTTATTTTAGGTAGAAATTCAAATCATCTATTGTTATCAGAGGGGATGAGTGCTGAGCCTGCACTTAGTATAAACCAGTACCTCTCCGCCAGTCATTGCGGGGCTCTGATTGTGGTCTCCAAATCAGAGGACCGTGGGATTAGGCCTACACGGTTTCTATGTTAAACTCCCAGGACTTTCATCTGGCCTCAGAAGGAGTGTTAGTGCCATTTTGGAGGAACTATTTCTGAGATCCGAGTCTTCGGTCCCTTCTGACGATAGCGCTGGGAAGGTTGAAGAAATTCCTCTTGTGAGATCGAGGAGAGCATGGCGAGGCTCAGGTCTCAGAAGTCATCTAGCTGGGATGGGATGACTGTCGAGATGTGCAAAGCCGTCTATCCCATCTTATGACCAGGTCTGTATAATTGTTGTCTACAGGAGGGCTACTTCCCTGCTTTCTAGAAGGCTGCTAGGGTTATTGTGTTTCTGAAGTCGCCAAAGAGGGATAAGAGTAATTCTTGGTCGTACGTAGTTATATCTCTTCTCCGGGCCTTTGGCAAGGTCCTGCAGAGGATTATGGTCTAGCGACTGCTGGTGGGGATCTAGTGTTACACAGGCAGTATGGCTTTCGAACTGGCAGGTCCACTAACGACATCGTAATGTATGTGAAAACCTTTGTTTTAAGTTGTGTTTACACATATATCTCCTTGGAATCTTCGTACATTTCATAGGTGCATTTGGTTACCCGAGTTGGTCATTTCTGCTCTTAAAACTTTGCCTGTGTTGCAGTCAGGAATTAGCTCTATGGAACAGGTACGCCCGTGGTAGGAAAGCATTCGTCCAAGGGGGCATGTTTGGGTTAATGTGGAGCGCGGCTGCTCGCAGGGGTCCATCGCTGGTCCGTTTATATGGTGATTGAATGTGTTGCATATGCGGATGATCTCCTCACTCTTGTTGAGGAGAACTACCGACTTGTGCTTGAGAAGCGAGGTGCTGAGTGCATGCACATCGTAAACGTGTAGTTTCTTAAAGAAGGTATCGCGGTCTCAACGGAGAAAACCGCGATGTTTCTGGAAGGCAACTTACGTCGTTCGCCCCTAGTAAAGTCAAACGGAATAAATTTGAAATACCGGTAAAAAATGACATGCTATGAAGTTACAATTGCGGAACGCATGCGGTAGTCTCCCCGATTGAACTCGAGGCACGTTTAGCGAAATTGGTATGCATGTTGAGACGTGTGAGGAAGTGTGACAGGAGAACTGCTAGATCCATATCTGAGGGACACTTAAGCTTATTAACAATTGACGTTGTTACCCTGATTTCTTGTATGTCGGACAGTTTCGACTGACGTCACGCAGGTTTGCTTGGGTGTTCCTGCTCTTGATTTAGAGGTAGCCCGGGGTGCTGCGGCTTGCAGGATGAAAAGGGGCGTATCTTTGCTGCAAATTGAATTTGTTTGTGCGGATCAGGTGGAAGGGTTTCTTGTTTGCGATTAAAAGATTGTTAGACGATATTGTAACATCTAAGTGGCAAATTAGATGGCACGAATGTGAGGAAGGTCGGGTCATATATAAGTATGCTAAAAGTGTGTCATCATGGGAAGAACCACCCGAGACGTAGAAACTGCCTTCATCCAGATCGAGCAGGCGGCGCGAGATCTTGGGCTGTACATCAATGAAGGCAAGACAAAATATGTGGTGGCAACGTCAGCACCGAAGACGAATCAACCAACAACATCAAACCGCACTGGTCAAACGCAAACACGAACAAGAATAAGGATAGGGGAATACAACTTTGAGACCGTTGACAATTTCTCCTATCTAGGGTCGAAAATCACAACCGATAACAACTACGATGATGAAATCCGCGCACGGTTGTTGTCAGCCAACAGAGCCTATTTCAGCTTACAAAGACTGTTCCGCTCGAAACGTCTCACCTCTCTTACTGTACAAGACTATGATCTTGCCAGTCCTCATGTATTCCTCGGAAACTTGGGTTCTTAGCAAGAAAAATTGCGAACTCTTGGCCGCGTTCGAGAGAAGAATCCTCCGAAGAATTTTTGGCCCCCTACATGAGGATGGACGATTCCGTAGCCTACACAATGACGAAATCTATGAGCGATACCATGACCGTCCGGTTGTGAATAAAATCCGGCTCAATAGGTTACGGTGGGCGGGTCACTTAATCCGTATGGATGAAGATGATCCCACCCGGAAAGTCTATAAGGGCAATATCTATGGTAGGAAAAGAAGACGAGGCAGACCCTGCCTAAGATGGAGCGATGGTGTGGGCCAGGACGCCAGACAGCTTTTAGGGATATCGAATTGGTGGACCTCGGCGCAAAACCGGGATGTCTGGAGTTCCTTATTAAGGCAGGCCTAGACCGGATACCGGTTGTTGCGCCGTTGATGATGATGATGAAAAGTGTGTCTGCCAGATACGATACGATTAGGCCTAAACGGTCAGAACTCACGTTAAGAGAGAGGGGAGGGGAGACTAAATAATTTATTGAATTCTCAAAACTAGGAACAGAGACTGTGCGAAGAAACTGAGCTGGAGGACGTTGTAACCCGGCGGAAAAGGTAGTGGAAGTAGGTATCGAGTTTCTTGAAGGGAAACTCGAAAAATTCCGCGTTACGTGTTTTATGAGAAGCAATACAGTATCCGAGGAGTGTTAATTGAAGACTCGATGGTGTAATTTGATGACGTTGAGTTTATTCACAGAGTATTAGCACTTCAAAATGTTTATATTGAATTGTAAGAAGCGCATCCCAATGGCGATGAAATAGTAGCAAACAGTTTAAAATAAAAATGGGGCCAAGTATAGAAGCTTGGGGAACATCAAAGGAAGGAGAGAAATAACAGGATGAGCAATCATTAAAATCTTACGTTGCAACATAAAAAGGTAGGATCGGCTATATCATTTTTAATGGGAAATAATTGAGTAAAGGGAGGAGAGTATTTTGTATTCGTTGGAATCAAAGGGCTTGAAAACTTGATGTGTGTGCCTTGAGGCCGATATTGGACGAACCAGCGGTTAACATATCTGTTGTGGGTTTTGACAGAGGAGAGGAGAGCTTGGAGAGAAGAGTAAAATAGGGCGGTATTCCTCAGTAAGAATAGGACAACGATTTTTAAGAATAGGAATAATATGGCCCGCTTAGCCTTATAATGGAAGCTATACGTGCCTAACGGAAGTAGCTCCGAGAAATAAGAATCTGCACCAAGGAGGGAGTAAGGAGAAGAATGGTGGGCGATTCAGAATACTTTACACTAAGAAAGGGCTCAGAGGGCGGTGATGACAAAGACCTGGAACATGGAAGAAAAATAAGAACGAAGTATTTCACCGGAGGGTGTGTAGCTGGCAGTGATGCGAATATGCTAGTTGGGAAAGATTAAGTAGGATTACTGGAATTGAGAGTGCGGTTGGTCAAAAGGGTTCGAAATTTCTCCGTATCGTTTATGCGGCTTTTCTATCCTTAATTTCAAGGAGAAGCGGGGTTAACCAGAAGCTTTTTTTATTGTGTATGGGCTAGACGAAGGCTATTATGGACCTCTGTGGATAACCGTACTCAGGCACGTGGGGGACGAGGAGGAAAAGCCTGATAAAGGTGGAGATTGGAAGATTGGTGTTCACAGTGTTGCGAGTTTCATCGTTATCTAGTATATGATTTCAATGGATTGCTGCTAAACCAACGTTTATACTATCTCAGTTGAGTTTATAGTGTTTAAACTTCTCTGGCTTCTGCATATCGTGGAAGGCTGACCAATAGAGCTAGATATACACAAAGAGCTAGGGAGAGCTGACGCTTGAGCTGGTTGAAAGGTCCACAAACATACATGAGCCTCCTCAGACGGGGCCACTTCATGCATCCTCTTTAACCTGGTCCCAGAAAAAGTGATCCGTGATGCAAGTGTAAATGCACAAGACACTATCCTCTTCAAATCCACCCAACAAACAGCCCACGCTGACGATATTAAGATTAGGGAAGTTCAACCCGAGATGTATAGTCTACCTTCATTTAGATCGAGCAGGTGGCGGTGGGCGCGAGATCTTGGGCTGCAATGAAGGCAAGACGAAGTAAATGGTGGCAACATCAGCACCAAAAATCAAAGAACGAATAACATCAAACCGCGCTGGTCAAACGGGAAGAATAAAGATTAGAGACTACAACTTTGAGACCGTTGATAATTTCTCCTATATCATCGAAACATCTTACCATAGGGTCAAAGCTCGACGAAATGTATGAGCAATACCATAACCGTCAGGTTGTGGATGAAATCCGGCTCAATAGGTTGCGATGGGCGTAGGTCAGCACACCAGACAGCTTTTAAGGATATCGAATTGGTGGACCTCGGCGCAAAACCGGGATGTCTGGAGTTCCCTATTAAGGCAGGCCTTGGTCAGATACCGGTTGTTGCGCCGTTGATGATGATGATGTTGATGAATTCACTTCTAAATACGAAGTAAAAGTGGTTGGGTGCAGCGACCTTTTAGCAAATTATTGAACCATGCTGCTTTTTAAGTGATTCTTGTCTAGTTTTGCCCAGGATCATTCGCAATTACTCATGCTGGTTCGCCAAAGGTTGTCCTGAAGGAGCTAGGTATCTTAGCGTCACAAAGCGGTGCATCTCGTATATCTACCCATGATTGCTCTCAAAGCTCAGTACTTCCTCCCAAACCGGCGTCAAGTAGGGTGGAACAAACTCCTCCGATAATCAATAATCTGTGGCTGTATCTCTGGCCTTCATTGTTACGCATCATCTATGTAAGCGATACATCATCTCCAGGTACTTGATAATCGGCTTCGAAGTGATAATGTGGCGAATGACCCTAATACTAATTATATGTTTTTCGTGGTTCTATTGGTTGTGATTAAAACCGCTTTCGCCTTTTGTCCCAATAGTCAAGTTCGACCATTGCCCTTGGTGAAGCATAACAACTGCATATTTGAGCGCCAGCTATTTTTGCTCTGACGAATACAAAGTCTCCGCTGTTGTTATAGCGATAGGAATCGCTGATTATAGCCAGTTAGATTTTCTTCTCATAGATTCCTGTGAGAGTTGTTAGTCATTGGTTGAGCTTCATAAGTATCAATAGCATTTCTTCATTGATTCAGAGATTCTTCTAGATACTAGGTACTTGCTGCTGCTTGCCGCAGAGAATTGACGCTCTCTTTCCCTGTGCATAAATTTAGTGCATCCTAAGACATGTCGGTGAGTGCCGTCCCTACGTACTCAACGAGGGCGCTCAGACCGGAATCTGCAGGGTACTTATCTAAAATGCCTCATACGAGGAAGCCTCAATGGAGTTTATTTGGTTCCATGGGCTCTCCGAGAGTATATGTTCCAGAAGTTACCCAGGAGGATGGGTTTTCGGCTCCATTGTGGGACTTTCATGGTGGTTGTAGCTATATCTGTTGTATTGCGGTTAGAGATCCTTGTGGGCTCAATGTGTGGATTTAAGCTTAAAATGCAAAACTTCCGATAATTGGATGCAACGGAGAGCTAGTTTCTGACAATATTCAAAAAAGGCATGGATTCCATTAAATAGTGCCTCTTAAACACCAAGCATACAGGGTGCATTATGAAAGTAATGCGCATTGTTTTATTATGACGCAACTATGTGAAAGGTGGCGCAACGCCTTCAAGGATGGCCGAGAGGAGGTTACTGACAAGCCTTGTTCTGGACCTCCAACAACAGCCCGAACTGTTGAAAAAGTCCAGGATGTGCGTAAAGATTTGAATTTAGACCGTTGGTTAAGTATCCAGGTAATCGCTGACACACTGGGCTTGTCTGTAATCGCGGCCTGACATCAAAGATGTTTTCAAGCTTCCCCACGACAATGCTCCCGGTGACACGGCCTTCATCGTTACCAACTTCCTGACACAGAACAAGACCTCCGTGGTGCCCCAGCCTCCTTACAGCCCTGAATTGGCTCCATATGACTTTTTTGTCCTCCGACTGAAAAAAGAGCTGAAGGGAAAGCACTGGAAGTCGGTGGAGAACATTCAAGCTCAAGTTACAAGGTTCGTGAGGGGCATTTCAGTCGACGAATTTCCGGGTGCTTTCCAGGCGTGAAAGAATCGTCTCCGCGGGTGTATTGATGCAGGAGCAGACTATTGGAAAGAATTTTAATCGTCTGTACCAATTGGACGAATAAATTTATTTTTACCGGTAAATGCGCATTACTTTTCCAATCTATCCTGTAATTCTTTTGGCGCAAATTAGAAAAAAAATATGTAGCTGGTTAAAGAAGTGTTGCGAGTTGTAAAACATACGTGGCGAGTTCCCTCATTGTATCCAAGGCGGCTTTACTTAGCTACCTTTCAATAAAAGAAGAATAAAGTGGAAAACTCTCCCTTTTCCTGTTGTGCATTGCATTTAGATCCTATTTTTAATCGTTGACCTCTGAATAATTTCCTAACCGCAGAAGTAGGTTTCAGTAATGTACTAATGCACCACTTACCAGAATAATAACCCAACCGTTTTCGAGAACAAACACAAACAAAAGGTTCGCAAGTTAGAATGGCGCATGGAGAGCTAAAGAACAAACAATCCACCGTGAACGCAGAAACTTCTCGTCCTTTCCTTATGAAAGGATATTCCATTCCAAGTACGATTTCATAAAATGGGTCATGCATTCTACGAGATACGATGCTTTGATTACGTCATCGATTTCCACATGAATTTTATAGGTCATATGTACAGATGACTGTGTGCACGCTTATCGAGTTTAAGATTCTACCCGAAGCTGATAGTGTCCTTTAGCGAATCCCCATGAATATGTAAATGGATTAGATTTCGCAGTGCATACGATTCTCAATGATTCTTCGTTTTCTGAAGTAGCGTCGTAGCTAGATGACTTGGAGCTTGCTTCCATAAAAAAGGACATTTGATGATATTAATCTCATTGTGTCTACACAGACGCATAGCACCGCTACAGTACTCTGGGAATTAATTATTCGATATGGATGACAGTGAGTGGAAGGACAGAATGGCTGAGAGAAATTATCGGGATCGAAAATGGGTCATGCGATGGGATTGAGTGGCAAAAAGGAGGAAGCGCCTTGTATGCGGCGTGGACATGAATAGAGAGCAGTTTGTTCCTTCCTTTTTTGTTTTCCTACTTATATCATTTTCATTCTTGGGTGGATCGACATAAAAACTGTGCAAGACGCTTATAAGGATGTGGTGTGACAAAGAATACGACATGCTATTGTGAGCATGGTGTGATATGCACATATCAACGTGTCGAGATAGTTTCAGGACGAGGATACGTCCTTTCGTTTGAATTTCTTCTCGCATGTTAGCGATTGTTATTGTAAGGATTGCAATTTCAATACGTTCTCGTTTCAGCTTTTGTGATAGAATCTTTTTATTCCCAATAAGAATGGGAAAGAGATTTGAATCATATTTTCATGAATTTATTATTTCGCAAAGTCCACAACCCCTTTAGACTTGATGCTGACGACATTGAAAGCTGGGGTTGAATGTCGTTTTCAGATGCCGTTAAGGAAAAAGGGAGGCATGGTGCATCCGTTTCTTTGCCAATATGTAGGTTGGAAATAGGTTGATGTACTAATAACTGGGAACTTGACACCAAGCTCCCATTGACATTCAAAAGTTCGCTGCTATATGTGATACATATGGGCGCGGAATATCCCCGATTCGTTTATGTATCGCAGGATTTCTGTAAGTGGATGTGATTCTACCCGCTGCAGTTGGAGCACATCAGCACCAACAATCTGATGTCTGCTGCGTCCACAGGCGTGCCACTCATATAAAAAATGTTCCATGAATTCGGCTTCCTTATTACAGCATGGACATGTATCATCTTGGATAATTCCTAGTCTGAACATATGCCCAGCTAGTGAATTATGGCCAGACAGAATGCCTACAATACTTCTGCAAGTCTTCCTACTTTTCGACAGGATAAACTTTGCGGTATGTTTATTTGGTTCTGACAGGAAAAGTTTGGTGTGTCTGACAGCATTAAGGCTCCGTCACCTGTCATTATGGGGGTTTTTGAAAGCAGAATTAGCCAATGCTACTGACACCCCAACTGAAGCTGAACCCTCTTTTGCTAAAGCACTCGAGATTTCATTTCCCTCTACACCACAATTACCAGGTACCCAGAGTAAATCCACCGTATTAAATCTAGAAACAGAGTTCAATTGGTTTCTACATTCCTGAACGATTTCTGCAGTGATCAGAGTATTACTCAACGTCCTCAATGCAGCATGACAATCGCTACAGATTGTGATGCGCCTGCCCATCAACCGCTCGTCAATCATACAGGTTTCCGCTCTTAGGAGCGCATACACTTCAGCCTAAAAAACCGTTGTGTATTGTCCCAAGGGAAAAGCCCACTTTGCTCCAGAATCATTTTCTGTTTTTGAGCCATCGGTTTAGAAGGCGTCAGTAAATCTTAACACGCATTCTTCCGGTTCGTCCCAGTTTTCTCTTCGTTTCACGATAACATCATATCTTCTACCAAATAAATGTATGGGGATCCGAGAATCGGAAGGCATGGCGAAAACTAGATGCAGTTCTCCCAATAATTCTCTGTGCCCCCCATATCAATTGTTTCCCCATAGAATCGAATTAGTCTATGAGCTGCTCGCACTGTGGTGTTCTGAATAAACAAACCCAAGGGCTGCAAATTGAGGAATGCATTCAGAGCTGAACCAGATGTGGTGCTCATGGCACCTGTGATACTCTGACACATAGTTCTTTGCAGTGTGGCTAGTTTACAGCGAAAACTCTTTTGTTTTCACGTTAACCCACCATACTACGGCTGCATAAGCGAACATCGGCCCAATAAATATATATCCGCATTATTGATCCAAAGAAGCTTCTTGTCTAGAATCACTCCCAGATATTTCACTTCTTTGAAGATTTGAACGGTTATACCCCTCACATCTGGAAGACAAAGACCATTCAGTTTTCTCCTTTTTCGAATAATTCCTTTGCCATTTTATTTGGATTTCCTGAAAGTCCATGCCTAAGACACCAACTGTCAATCAAATCAACGACACGTTGTGTATTTTTAGACATTACTCTGAGATCTCGACCAACAGCCAGCATAGCCACGTCATCCGCATAAACTTAAACGTGTATAGGCAAATTTTGTAGTTCGCAGAGTACTGAGTTGGTCAGCATACTCTACAGAAGTGACGATAGCACACCTCCTTGAGGGCAGCCTTTCGTGGCTTCCGTTGTTAGGTAGCGATCAACACTCATTTTAGCACACAACAATCTCTGCGTTAGCATAGCGTGGATCCAGTTTATTAGAGTTTCGTCAACATTATGCTCTCTGGCGGCATCGCAGAGCTTTTGGAAGAGCGCACAGTCAAACGCCTCTGCTGATTTGCTTGACGTTCTTTGGATTTGTCATCCACCTTGTAACCACTTCGGTCATGCTACTCGCAGGGCAGAGGTGAGGCAGTGCCTGATGAGTTGCTTCTGCCCTGGACGAAGCCGCAAGTCATATACCTTTTGCAGCTTGGGTGCTTGCCCAAGAACGAGGGCCCCGTGGACCATAGCTGATTCGGCCCGCCATCAAAAGGCTAAACTGTTGTGTCTGCGTTGCAAGTATTATAACGTGGAGGACAGCACATGATGTCGTTAGTAGCGGAGCAGTCCATCAGACCCGAAGAAAGCTTGAAAAATATGCATAAATCTAGATAAGTTCTACACTGTTGTAGGAAGGGGAGGCACAGAAAGCAGAGGCAGGAGAGACAGTCCACACGAAGAAAGTTTTTCTTAAAGAAGAGGGATCGGGTGAATTTACGTTGCACCTTTTCAAGGGCAAAACAATTACAGTTCCGGGAGGATGACCAGATCACGGAGCAGAACTCGAGGACACTTTTCACGAGAGAGTTGAAAGGTGTTAAGGAGGGTTGGATGGAGTCAAAATCAAAGAAGAAGCGAAGTATAAAGCATGACAATTTTACCACCAGATTGGTGACTTGGAGGGAGTGGGTGTCGAAGCGGAGCTTATTGTCAGAAGTTACTCCGAGGTCTTGGGTGTAGTTCTGATTTGATAGGGAACGTCCGTGAAGAGATTAGGAAAAGGAAGTGGGTGAGGATTGAGGCGAATAGCACATAGTACACTTTCTAAAGTGTAGCGCTACACCATTAGCGGAGTACCAGCGAATCAGGTCTAGGTTAGATTGAAAGGAAAAACAGTTCATAGGTGACGTTATAGCGGACAGAGGGAAGTAAGGAGGAAGGAGGTCGTCGTTAAAGAATAAAAACAATAAAAGGTGCAGAACAAAGTCTTTTGGGACTCCAGACAAAGGGGAGGACGAACGGGAAGTGCAGCCATCAAAAGACACGGACAGGATTGGTTGGAAAGGTGAGAGAGAAGTCATGAAACAATTATTTGGGAACGCCGAGAAGGATGAGTTTGGACAGAAATATCTTTTATGAATGGGAATGATGAGACCCATTTTCCACAGGATAGGAAAATCCTCGAAGAGAGATTTTGTTGAAAATAATGGAAAGTGAAAGGGAAATGGACTGACCAGTTTTAGTTAGAAAGAGGCTAAGAAGACCGCTGTGACTTGGGCCATTAACGTCAAGTTTGCCATTGAGGTACGCAACAAAGAGAGGACTAAAAAGTGGAATGGCAGGAGATTCGGGGGAGGCTGCATCCACTAATGCGGGAGAACAAGAGAGAGAGAGTAAATTAAAAGATAGTTCGAAGGGGTCAGTGGAGAAGTCAGAGAATTCAATGAAAGGAGGAGATAACTGGGCGTGGCTGCGGGAGTTGTAAATGTGGGACCAGAAAAGTTTGAGGTTTCCGCACTACAGTGAGTTTTCAACACTGGCCAGATAATCCTTTCTGGACTTAAATATTAAGGATTTGACCATTTTGTGAAGTTTGTAAAGCTTCCAGAAGACAGGAGCTTCTCCTTAGCAATAATTTTTTGACGAAGTTTTGGGGACTTGAGTGGTGAACCAAACAGAGCGCAGAAATTTAGAAAAGAGCTTCTCGAACCTGAAATCGACCCGGGGCCTCGTGGGTGGCATGGCATAGCTACGACGCTGCACTGGAGATATGCATGACCTTACCAAGTTTGGTTGACATCGGACGATTACTAACAAGGTTATAATAAGTCAAAGTTGTTCCTTCTGTGTAAATTTACTGATATGATATATGCCTATACATTAAGAGCTATGTATAAATAGGACAAATTTCCGTTCAAATATTTTTATATTAGAAATACACAAAACCTTTCATACATGAAGTGTACCGCTTTCTGGTTACCCGACTTGTTTCCAATCCTGAAATTAACTGTGCTATTTGGCATTGTGTTTGTTTAGCGACTTTGTTTTTATCTCATCATCTCAGATGCTAAAATTGCATTCTTTGTTGGATTTCTTTCTTTGGTGTAAAAGAAAGGATTGATGAGGGCATCTTCAGCAGATACCCTGGTTGAGAATTGGCTTTTTAACGATGCTAAAATTCTGAACGGTTCTTAATTTCTAGGTGTGTTTCTTATTGACCATTTGACCATGTAGCAGTTTTTAGTGAGAAGAACCTTCATATTTGATCGAACTCGTTGATTTTTTTTGGCTTTGTATAATGAAGGTTAGAGTAACCTTCCCGGGTGGAATGAGATCTGTTGACGAACAGTTTCGGGAAATTCTAGTTAAGAATGAGCAGAGGATGTCGGCCAGGTTTTTAGTTTTATATTCCGGGTGGTGTTGAGGCTAAGTCGTCACCCACTTTCGAGGGTGTTCATTGCATAAACATTCTAATGTGCATGTATGTCCGTATGTCGGACAGATGCCTGCCAGTTTCACCGACTATCGTGCTGTCCACCCGGGAAGGTAGACCGTGACTTGGCGGAGTATAGCTTGTCAAAAAATGCACTTTAACTCCTTCCAGGACTTCTCGATAGAAAAAAAAACATTTGCCCAGAACAGTCCTAATTTGGTGTTGAGCTAATTGCATTTGCAGATTTAAGACTAGGCAGCAAGCGACATACAGTTCGGTGTCAGTGTCAGCAAAAATCACGTTTACTAGAAATACAAATTGATCAACATCTTCAATAGTTTGCCTATTAATGCAGAAAGGATGAGCGTGATGGTCCGTCAGACTGAGGACTTTGATTTTATTGATCTTAATATTCAGTCCAATTCCAAAATTTCTAAAACCGGACCCATTTGTCCAAGGTCCATGCACCGATGAGAGAGCAAACATATGTCATCAGTGCAGTCGACGCATTTGAGGAGAGATGTAATCGTCCGTTGAATTCCTACACGTCCTATGGGTACATGAAATACCTCACCAATAACATGAAGAACTAACATCGGCGGTAAGATTCCGATTTCGACCTCAAATTGCTCTGATATTTTAGCTCGATCTAGGGGGCGACATTTTGCTCCAGCATATGTTGGTCTGATAATAGCTTTTAGTATTTCCGGAATGCCGAATGAAAATTTGTCTGGTGCATAGGCGCGTCTTATTAAGGCAGTACATTGCTAGGTTTATTCAAATCAGTACTGACAATGTTGGCAGATGAGTTCGAGCGAAAACAAGGAGAACTGAATTACTGTATAACGCATTCCCTTACGGGACACAGTGGCTCCTGTACTTCTGTTCCGCGTCATATGTCTTTGAGGCGACTCACTCATCGGTCATCATGGGAGAGTGGATTCCTTTGTATGGCATAGCACGCAATTCAAGTGTCGTTCCTCCTTAATGTGTGACCCATCCACTACCACCTTCTTCTTCAGATCACATGGCATACGAGTGCCAAGCCTGTGGGCCGATAAAGTTATTCGTTTGAAATATTGTCAGGCCAGCATACTTCGATGATGGTACGCAAACAGATATTGACGAAAGCGTCGATCTTTTGAGTAACAGTGGAGTTCACTTTCCATACGCTGTTCGCACGTAACAAAACATAAAGAATACTAGCACACAACAATCTCAACTTGATCTTAGTGTTGAGATGACTGCATTTGCAGATTTTAGATAGCGCCTCGAAAGCGGATCTACCGCTGTTAATGCGCCGGGCAACATCCAACTCTGTGCCGCTAAAACCAAGGTCCATGACCCGGTGAGAGGTAAACAGATGCCATTAGCGTATTCGAGGTGTTTGAGGAAAGATGTCATTATTCATTGAATTCCTCTACGTCCTCCAAACAGGGCAGCATGAAGAACATCACCGATAACAAGACGAAATATCATCGGTGACAAAATGCAACCCTGGCGAACTCCACTTTGGACCTCAAAATTCTTCGAGATTTTACCTCAGTGTAGCACGTGACATTTTGCGCCATCATTATAGGACAATTTTCACTATTTTTTTGTAACGGCAGGGAACACGCAGATACCCCTCCAATTGCCACACTCCAAACGATTCCCCTTCTTTGGAACCTTGACAATCATCCCCTTCTTCCACTTTCTGGGAAAGGTCACGAATTCCAAAGATTTCCGTACGCGAATGGATGTAACAGACTACAGTAACTGCAGGTGCAGCGATAAATTACTCTGCGGGGAGACGGTCAAGCTCAGCGGCTGTACTCCATTTGAGTGTATTGATGACCGGAATGATTTCTCCTTTACTCGGAGGAACAATCTGTATCCGCATATTATGGAGGAGGAGGAACCTCACCGGATGTAATATGGTTAAGGACCGTTGTGAAGAGCCCTTTCCATTTCTTGAGTTGTTCGTCATCGTAGATGAGTAGTGGATCGTTAAAGTACTTCACAGCAACATCGAAAGATGTGCGACCACATGCAAGCTCTTTTGTGATGCGATACACAGTTCTGAAATCAGTGGAATCTGCAGCATCTTCCACTTCCCTGACCAGCGTAATAGCAAATTCTCTTTTGCCACGGCGTACACTACGCTGAACTTCATGGGATTTCGCTAGGTATCGGAGTTTAAGCACATCTCGCCCGCCATTACTTGCCGTGATCAGAAGAGCCGTCAACGCCTTAAGTTCAGCGATCCGCTTCCACGACCACGCAATCAGCCAGATCTTATGCCGTCCTTTTGGGATGTGGTCGACGACTTGGGCAGTACCCGAAAAAAGAGCATTTCTTATGACGGTCCAATTCTCATCGATATTCTCAGGCGCGGTACTCAGTCGACGTGCTGTTCGATTAACAAGATAGGTCTACCACTGTCGAGGTACGGCTGGGTCGTTCAAGCGGTAGATGTTGAACTTAGGGGGTCGCAGCTCCCAAACCCTATGAGAAGTGGGGTCGCAACATGCAATCGAACGTAAGCGACCATCAGATTGTGATCCATTTTGAGGCCGATGTCAGCATCTCTCTTATTACGTACATTCAGAAGACAACCCTTAAATCGATTGCTGATCCCAAACTTATATCCAGGCTCTGTATTCGAACAATGTGCCACCGATGACGAGGCGGTGGAAGTTGCAAAAATCCACGAAACTCCCACCATTACCGTTACTGTATTTTCCGAGCTGTCCGAGTAAGGTGTTGTCAGATCCCACCTTGGCATTCAGATCAGCCATCACGATCGCAATATCACCCTTAGGAAGCTTCCCTTGAACTGCGTTTAATTGCTCATAGAAAGCATCCTTCTCCATTACATCGGAGGTGCTCAGAGGTGGCGGCGAGGAAGATGGGGCGGCAACCCTATCGGCCAAACCAAAACCAAGTGGCCGAGGAGAACCTCCATAGTGGTGGCACCGGGAGACGCTGCAATCACTTTGGTTTGCCGGCCGTGATTCAGTAGGCGAATGCTCCAAAGGCCTAATCAGGGCGATCAGACCCGAGTCTGCACGGGGACTCATCTGAAGTGGCAAATTGGTCACGGAACCTTACCAGGGGTATACTGGTACCATGGGAACCGGGAAAGCCCCTGGACTCATATACTTCGGGTGAACTCCTGTTGTATGTGAGGACAGCTCGGTTATTTGCGGTTGGCCCCCCTAGTGGGAGTTTCATGGTGGTTGTGGTTATGCTCAAGCGAGAAGAGACCTTCGGGCCTCGACGTGGTGTTGCGTACCAACGCGGGTGCCGTACTCCATAGTTCGGTAGAGATTTAGGTAATTCTTGCATCCACCAGTATGAATGCTAAACCATGCACTTGGTATAGACTGGTACCGTTGCTTGTCTCAGCGGGGCTCTGATTGTGGTCACAAAATCAATCCGTGTCTGAAGAGGACCGTAGGATTAAGTTCACGACAGGTGCCTACGTAAAACACCATGGGCTTCCACTACATCGGAAGTCTTCCTTGGTGTGTAGCATTGGACAATTATGATACTCCTTAACCTGGACCGAAATCTTGCAGTTAGAAGTCTGTCAGAAACCGGCTCCCAGGTCAAGAGAGCGCACCTTGTGGTAGCCGCCAGAAGCAGCTCGTCGTTGGATTCGCTTTTGCTACCACTTGGCGTTCTAGGATGCAAAAGCACATTGCCATTAGTGTAGCAAGAGGGAGAGGACTACTCTCCAGGGTCCCACCATATTATTTCGCTTAGACCCTAATTTTCCAGTTTATATCGATGGAATTCTGTCAGGCTGGAGAATGCGAGCATTTTGATGACCCTCGCCACCGTTGTCGAGGAGCGGCTGGTAAGGCTTTCGATAGCTGAGTGGGTCTTAAACTACCTCATGAAAATGGAAATTGGTGTGGTGATCTTATTCAATAAATTCGCATACTTTCTGTCTATGGAAAATGTTCTCAAATTCACAAAAGCCTGCGATCGCTACCGCAAGCGGGAAACTTCTGAATCAGTGGTTTGAGGGACAGTAAAGTGTGCCTAACTAAAGGCTTGATAAATTGGAGTTGCGTCTCCACCCATCAAACAAAACTAACTTGTTAAGACTTCCAGAGGCTCTATTCTCAATGGTGCTGAGGTTCATAGCGACTGCTGTACTATATAGCGTTGCTTATTACTCCTTAGTCATTTAGTCTATTGTTTAACAGAAGGGATGGAGACCCCTTTTCCCTTTTGATATTAAATTACCAAAAATTGCCATTGCAAAGTCAGGACATGTGGGACATGGCTATTACTATGCAAAATATAGAACCGAATATCTCCTGGAAAGCCTCGAAGCAGATGACAGGGGTTGGTATTCAATCAGCCCCATCCATGCGGATTGATTGATTGATAACTTCATCGTCCTGCCAAGGACACATATTGATCTGCGACGTTATAGACGAGAAAGATGTTTTGTTATCAAAAGCTAAAGAATGCTGAGGGCACATTCATGTGGACATAACTATGTACTAGTGGAAGCTTCCCGGTCGTAATAGACTTACTACGCTTCACAGTGAAAAATATAATTTTATTTTGTATTAAATTTGCATCACATACATACATATAAGTTTCCGGAGAGAGCCTTTAATGCCTGCTTTCACAGAAGCTTGAATAGAAATGGGCCAGTGCACAATTTGCATTTCATTCCAGTAATGCACTTTATTCAAAATTAGAATGCACTCAGCATGAAAACATTTTCCCAACATTTTGCAATACGTATATTTCATGCTACAGGGGAGCATTATCATCCCCATCGAAACATGCACATCTAAGTACATTAGCTACCCTTTCACAATTATCCGCAACCACCCACTACAATATTCCGTATTACATAATCACAACATAAAAATGGATTCACTTTAATTCAAAAGTAACTCCCCCCGGCTTTCGTAACGATGCCACTTTAGATACCCCCAATATACATAAGGCATACAAGATAAAGGCTCCATACACACATGAAGCGATACCATCTCGTGATTACGTCTGCAAAATTCAACAACAATGTATACTACATTATTTCAACATTCATTCGTCCTGTCGCACAATTATGTAAGGAGAGGAAAAAAGCCGAGCGGAGCTGAAAACATGGCACCAGAAGAGGAAACCTGGTGGGAAACTAAATCCGATTTCATTGTTGTCGCCGGGGCTGGAAAAGCTCTTGCGGTTGCCTCCATAATCCGCAAACGGTAAAATGAATCATACTCGAATGCGTCGTGGAAATAATGTTAAGGTGAACGTATGTATTTATTTCCAGTTACACCAGGGTAGTAAGCCTAGTCATGAAAATTCCACGAAGTCTATGAAAAATACATGTGAGAAAAGTCTGTGGTGATAAAGATTTTATGGAAAGGAAAATGCGCACGGCATTTTAATTCTGCTTTCAGCAGGGACAATGCGGACTTGTGCAAACTGATGTCGTAATTTCAGGATCAAATTTCAATTGGAGTGTGCTTCACGGGGGTGTCTGGGAGACTCCCCTGCTGTCTATACATTTCCTCTCAGGACAAGAACCAGAACTCCTTACTTATTCACTGGCCTATGGTTTTGAAACAGAAGATCCCTTAAAAGTATCTTGAAATCCCAAAGGAACAATGAATACCCGACGCAATCAAAGAAGACTTTTCTGAAACTTTCTCACCTTTTTTCCAGCATCGATTGTAATCCCACCTCATAAAAAAATGAAACAAAGGTAAAGGACACCTTGCAAGCGTGTAGCGAAAAATTAGGACTTGATACATGCATGTGTCTCCGGTCACATTAAGCTCACCTGCTAGGGGTGTAGCTGAAGTCAAGTGGGGCCGGAGCTGATTTTGCCAGGAGAAAGAGGACAAACGGCTTAGTCGACCTCAACACTTGACATACAATTTTCCACCCTCGCTCCACTGATCCTTTGTTATGCCCTCCCTGATTACGGGCTGTGGCTTTTTTTGCAAATTTGCTATTTGGGGCAAAGTAAGAATGCGGTAGTAGAGAAAGTCTAAATCAAGAGAAGTTTCAACGTTCCAGGTCAAAGAGGATAAGGACCATTCAGTGCTGGCTGAATTTATTGAGAAGTTCTAGTGCGCCAACCTTTTTTGAAGTTCGCTATGCACACGGCCTATGAGATTTGATCGCTTTGATTTCTTTCAGGAAAAAGAGGTAAATTGCTGAGAGAGTACAACGAAGAAGGAGCTTTCTAATTGGGACGGTATTGTTTACGTGGTTGAACGATAAGTGGAATTGTTAGTTTCGCCATCAAAGGTGAGGTTTTCTGGATTCAAATTAAACTTTGCAGATTGATATCATTATTTCTTACAGTTTTCGACTGACATTGTTTGCGAAGTGGATGAGGCTTTCTAATAATACTGAAATGAGTTTTATGTGAAGTAAGACAAGGACTGTTTGAGGAAAGCCCAAATTATTTTTGCTTTAACTCTTGAGAGTATCTTATAATTTATAAGTTGAAATTCACCGATCCGGACCTATCTTGGTCGTAATACTCTGTATCTATCGTGTGCATCTCATCATTTGTCCTGATTGCTTCGGGAAGTGATGTCAATATGCTCGAAAGTATCATTTAGAACGATCCTTTTTGTCATGAAAACTTTTCTTTTGAGCTTTTTTGGTTTCAGAGTACTTTATAGCCTATAGTATAATTGTGAAGTGGTTGTGGGCTAAAATGCCCTTTTTGAAAACCGAAGGTCTTGCCGTCATGCTGTGTATGCTAAGCCAAAGTAGTACCATCTTAAAATGTAAAATATTCATATGTTAGGGATGATACAGAAAGTATAGGCGGATGCTCAGCATAGCTAGGATATCTTCACAATTCTCATTTTTTTCTCAATCCAAAATATGACATTTCTCGTCAGCTACTCTGCTCTTCACTCCTGTAGCGAGGTCTAAACTGAGTGGAGAGCGCCGGTGACGTCGAAATAAATCGAAAATTCGAAATAAATTTCGAATGCCGCGAATCCTGCCGCGCCACAAAGTTCCTTGATAGTGAAATTCAGGATCTGAAATCGAGTAGATTCTTCAAGAGGGGGGGGGGGGTTTCTGGAAACCGAATCGAACTACTTTATAATTCGGTGCGCCAGCGTGACGTTAAAATAATGGACGCCAAACTCGGTAATGAGTTGTTTCATCAGGCGACAAATGGTAGTTTAAGCCTTCGTGGAGAGTAATGATAACGGACAACACCTCATTGATTTTGCATATAGCAGAAATAGTTTCATTAGCTCGACATGCCGGTCCATCACTGAATGACCAAAGTTTTAGTCAAGTCGACCACTTGCTAATCCTAAAATGGTGGGCGTCTAGCATTCAGATTTTACTGGAAGTTGCCCATATCTTAAGTGCTATAGGGATTTCCCCACGGGTTTGGGTGGACTTCTAAGTAGAGCCCCTTAAAGCATTTCCTTTTTTTCCTTAGATGGTGATTTTGGAGGTTTTACGGGCTTCTTTATAGGTGCACTCTTTTTATACTTGATCGATTTTACCTATTGCTCTCTGAGCCGCTCTTTTGGCTCGGTGGCTTAGTTCACTATTCCACCATGGACATGGGAATGAGCACCTTTATGGACACATCACATGCTTTAACGATACATTAGGCCATATGGACAGCTCTTTCCGTAGTAATACCTGCTTTATTAGGTTGGTCTAATCATACCTCTATGGAATTCTGCATTTATAACTTTTACAGACCAGCCTGAAATTTTTCTCAGCAGCTTTACTCCTTTTGAGTGCATTTATGGCCGAAATGATTTCCCTTCTGCTTGCAGGAATAGTCCGTATCCACATGTTACGGTGATTAGCCATTTCATCCACAAGAGTTCCTCCTCACCGGATGTGATATGGTTTAGAACCGTCGTGAAGCGCGAATTGGTTTTGCGAATGAGAAGTCGAACATTAACGCCTTTCGCAGGACCATCGAATTTGTCAAGGCGGGACTTCGTTCGATACGGGCGTTAAAGTGCGTCACGCCCGTCATTATTTGCAGCAGTCAATAGAGCAGCTGAAACAGTTAATCAAAGACAAGCGCATCGTGCACCAAGCTACCAAAAACATCGTAACATCCACTGGGGTTCCATATAATAGGTTGCAGGAAGAGGAGAGAGGTCATAAAGAAAAACTGGTCCCTGCCATTCCACCAGTATCACCGGTGACTTTGGTGACACTTAGCCGTAGTGTCATCCACCTGGTACCAAAAACCAGAGTGCGCGGTATCTTGAGGAAATCAGCAGGCAATTAAAAAAAAGAGGCACACTGGCAGTTGCGAAGAAAGGAACAAAAGTATGGAGGGTAGAAATTCGGTGTTCTAGTACGAGTGTCGATAATCGAATCGGCCAAATCTAAGGGGAATAAAAGTTGTGGATGGTCTAATATTGGTAACAGAAAGGCGTAGAAAGGAGCAAAAGTGCGAATTCGCTCAAAGGCAATTGTTATCTCCGACAAAGGCAAAGGCCCAGTCAAAGGGTAGTACAGATTCCAGGGCGAATCGTGGATTGGTACCCACGATGGAGCATAAAACCTGGGAAAGGCCTGCTGAACCAATACCAACACCTCTACTACCAAACCCCATCTGCACCGCCTGTGGTGATTGCTGGGAACTCTTTCATTATGAAAAACGGGACAAAATATACCAATTGGCTGACAACCCTACACGGAAAACCGATGTTACGACGCCATGAAAGGAGCCTCGGACAGGATGGGTTTTACAACGACGTACCCGGCAACGACAACGATTTAACGATTTGCACATTTTCTCATGGCACCTGCGCTCCCTGTACAGGCCGAATGCTGCTGAGCAGCTAGCCGATACCCTGTCCCAATATAAGGCTGATGTACCCGCGTTGCAAGAGATGCAATTGACAGGGACCGGTTTCCTGGAGAAGAGCCGCTATACCATATATTATAGTGGTCATTCAGTAAACCATGTACCCGGAGTAGGTTTCTTAGTGAGCCAAAAAATGAAATCTGCTGATGTCAGCTTTGAAAGTATAAGCGAACGGCTATGCACTCTGCGTTTGCGAGGCAAGTTTAGAAATATAAGCCTCATAAACGCTCACGCCCCTACAGAGGAGACTGCAGAGTCGGAGAAGGATACCTTCTACGAGGCAGTTGAGCGATCCTCCAAGCCTGTCCCAAGTATGATATCAAAATCATACTTGGAGATTTCAACAGTCAAGTAGGGAAGGAGCCCGTATTCAGGCGAAACGTCGGCTCCCATAGCTTACATCAAAATTCAAATGATAACGGACTGTGGATTATTCGATTAGCAGTGTCACACGAAATGGTTCTTGGAAGTACCTGGTTTGCGCGGAAAGCGGTCCACAAACATACATGGGCCTCTCCAGACGGGACCACTTTCAACCAAATTGACCACGTGTTAATCGAACCCCGCCACCTCTCAGCCTTGATGAATGTCAGAACATATAGGGGGCCAATATAGACTCAGATCACTATCTCATTGCTATGGTGCTACGAGCTCGAATAACAACACCACCCAAATTCCCCTCTGACAATCAGGTGAGAGTTAATACTGAAGCCATCCACAACACAGCCTTCCGCGACACCTATAAGAGGGAAATGGATGCCGCAATAACCGCAATCAACAGAGATCCGGGAGATGAAGCATCAGCAAATGCCAATCACCTGAAGAACGTTATCGTAAATACAGCCACAAACATACTTGGTCCCAGCCGCAAAAAGAGTCGGAACGGCTGGTTTGACGATGAATAAAAGCTAGCAACGGAACGAAAGAATGCCGCATACAGAGAAATGTTGCATTCTCAAAGAATGCGGGCACGCACGGAGAATAATCACGAACTCCGGCGAGCAGAGAAGCGACTTCACAGATGGAATAGGGAAGTTTGCGAGAACCTACTGGTCTGTGAACTAGAAAAGTACAGGGAGCAACAGCACCAGGTGCAGGATGAAGCCTTACACACTTCGATGCTCATCCTGCCGAGACAAAGGGAAATCTGATTTCCGATAGAATGGGCAGATTGGAGCGATGGGCTGAGTACTTTGATTAACTACTGAGCAACCAGAATATCGGCGATTGGAGGTCCCGCTAACTGAAGACGACGGACAAATGGTGCAACCACCAAGTATCGAAGAAACAGTCCGTGCAATTCATCGGCTTAAAAATCATAAGTCGCCAGGAGCCGATGGAATTATAGCCGAATTGTTTAAATATGGGGGCGACCAATTACATCAAGTGGTTCATCAACTGATGCTCAAAGTATGGGACAACGAATCAATGCCTGACGACTGGCAACGAGGCATTATCTGTTTCATACATAAAAAAGGGAGATATCAGACGGTGCAGCAATTATAGAGGTATCGCGTTGCTGACTACCATTTATATATATTCTCCGCTATCTTGCTAGGCCGGATAGCCCCATACGCCCAGAACATCATTGGCACATACCAAAGAGGCTTCACTCCAGGCAAATCAACAACAGATCAGATTTTCTCTGTGTGGCAAGCGATGTAAAAACCATCTCTTCATCGACTTTAAAGCCAGGGTAAAACTGTACACGGCAATGAGAGAATTCGGTATTCCGACGAAATTGATAAGACTGACTAGGCTGACCCTAACCAATGTATGTGGTCAGCTAAAAGCAGCAGGATCACTCTCAAGACCATTCGACATCAACAACGGTCTACGACAAGGGGATGCCCTGTCATGCGTCCTCTTTAAGCTGGCACTGGAGAAAGTGATCCGTGATGGTGAGGTAAATGCGAGGGGTACGATCCTCTTTAAGTTCACCCAACTACTGGCTAATGCTGTTGATATCGACATGATAGGAAGAACGACCCGAGACGTACAAAGTGCCTTCATCCAGATCGAGCAATCGGCGACTGGCGTGTGATAACAGCTACGATGATGAAATCCGCGCACGGTTGTTGACAGCCAACAGAGCCTATTTCAGTTTACAAAAACTGTTCCGCCAGAAACGTCTCACCATAGGGTCAAAACTCTTACTGTACAAGACAATAATCTTGGCAGTCCTCATTTATTCCTCGGAGACTTGGGTTCTTAGCAAGAAAAATTGCGAACTCTTGGCAGCGTTCGAGAGAAGAATCCTCCGAAGAAATTTTGGCTCCCTACATGAGGATGGACGATTCCGTAGCCTACATAGCGACCAAATCTATGAGCGATACCATGACGGTCAGGTTGTGGATAATATCCGGCTTAATTAGTTACGGTGGATGAGGATGATCCAGTTCGGAAAGTCTTTAAGGGCAATATCTATAGTAGAAAAAGAAAACGAGGCAGACCCTTTGCCTGAGATGTAACGATGGCGTAGGTCAGGACGCCAGACGAATTGGTGGCCCTCTGCGCAAAACCGGGATGTCTGGGGTTCCTTATTAAGGCTGGCGTAGACCGGATGACGATTGTTACCCCGTTGATGATGATGATAAGCTAAAACAGCTTGGCAATGGAGAAAATTTTCTGGTGGGTATTCTGAAAAACGAAGTGTATTGTTCGAAACTGATTGACTGCAAATATCCTTCGATGGGATTTTCGAGAAGCGGAACGAGGCAATCAATCAAACCTAGCAAGAGAAGAGTTGCATTGGGTACACATGAAAAATTCTCAACTAACTTTCAAATTTAACTTCATTATCACTACGCAATTGATAAGTCTGCGATATATTGGGGAAAATAAGCAAGTTCAACCATCAATAATAGAAATATATTATTATTGGTAAATGATATGCTTTTTCTACGAACATTTAATATCCATGCCAGTGGGTGACGAGTAACTTTCATCCCTCAAAAAAAACCTTTCGTTTTCCTTTTTCAAAACAGAAAGGAAAATATTAATCAGTGCAACTGCTGGAAGTTTCACGAATATACATATTGCATTAACCACAAGCTACGACATATTAATTTTAATCGAGCGCCGAATCATGAATACTTAATGTGGAGCAAATATTTATTTGTAAATTCAGTCCTCATCCGGTGGAAATGAGTTTCAATGACTAATTTCAAGTATATTTTGAAGCTGGATTGGTCGGGGTTTGATAATTTAATTTTAGCTCTGTTATATCTCGTTTCAAAGTATCACATCCGCAGTACATGCAGATCGTGCTATGAAATTTCCGCATCTAAAAAAAGATGCTTTTAACAAGCATCTTTTTTTTTAAATATTTTGAAATTTGTCACAATTGACAGAAGTGGATCCTAAAAAATTTAACGATAAACGAGCAGTTCATCTCTCAACACCTCGTTCCCACACTTTGGGTACGTCAGCCTTAATTTTTCATAATTTCCTTTCCCTTCCCTAGGCCCCACGTAGTTATTTCTCAATCAATCTGTTCGCTGGTTATAGTATTTATTTATATATTAATAGCCCATAAAAAGTTCACACTTACCGAGAAGATGTGCCCGAAATAAAATCACGTCACGCAAATTGACTTCCTCATTACGATAAAGAATCTGAAAAACGCGTGACGCCCCGCATCCGCCAACGATGCATGCGGAACTTGGGACGAAATTTCCTTGGTGTTGCTGTTGCTGCTGCTGTTCTGACTGTTGTTGGTTTTGTTGCTGTTGCTGTTGGGATTGTTGATGATGTTGCGTTTGTTGGGATTGTTGTTGATTACTTGGCTGCAGGGGATACTGTTGCGGATCGGGGATACAGGTCTCAACTTGTACTGGTAGGCGTGGGGCAACGCGAAGAGAGCATCGCACTTGGTAGAATCTGAAAATAGAAAGTGCATATTAGTAAGTTTTGCAGAGATGCAGAAATGTATCTTTAAATTTATGATGTTTCTATAAAAATCTGATATGCACAAATTGCATAAAGATTTAGAAAAAGATAAAGATTATGAATCTATTCCTAAGACGAATGTGACGACATGTGAGGACTGTTGCAAATATCCTACAAAATATTAAAAACTAAATTCAACAAATAAATAATGTTTGATATTTTGAAACACCAAATACTTCAGTAAATTAACAACAACTCGGGAAACCGGAAGCTTGACGCTTCAGGTAAGAAAGGTTTTGTGTTTCCCTTTGGGAGGAGCATAAGGCAGTTCTCCATTGGCTGATAGCATTGACTGGAGATATTTAAATCGCTCAGTTCTGTCAAGTAACCTGCCCATAACTGAGCGATTTAAATATCGCAGGGCAATGCTATCAGGTCTGCGTATGCACGATACTGCCCTCTATGCCGGTGCAAAATTTAGTACTCCTAGGATGAATTTAAGGGGGTCATCCCGTGTGAAGGTCGTTTTTTTCGCTCTTTTTAGAATTTTTTTGTGAAGAACTGGATAAAGATACAAATACGACTTTTTCATTATATATTTATTAATATCTGGAGCATGCGTAATAATTTTTCCAGCCCGATAGCATAGTTCATTATTGAAATACAGAGCAATACACCCAAAAAAAAAGGTGTTTCTGCTGCTACGTTGCGATCATCTTGCAGAAAAGAAGAAAAGAGAAAGAAGTAAACGGCATTTTAACGTCTAGACTTAACTACAGTCCGCAAACTAGAATTATTAAAAAATTTTTGGTGCCTTGTTAAACTTTTTTTGTAAATTTTGGTGTTTTTTTAAACCTTCTTTAATGAATAAAAAAAACTACTGAATGAATCGCAATTATCCTAGTTTGCGGACCGTAGAAATATGTTCTGAATAAGTCGTGAAAATTAAGAAGAATTTCGTTGGATAGATTTTGGGCTATGGTGGCAGCCGATTATCAACATACAGTTTCGAGAAAAACGCATTTAAAAAGTAGAATGTGATTTGTAGCCATAAAATCTTAACCGATCATTAATCTTCTATACCTAATCCATAAACCTTCGGTTTCTTCAAGAAACACATGTATAGCCTTGGCTTCAATTCTTGTCCTTTTAACGAATTCATTCGAACATCATTTGGACCGATAAATACCCGCCTTATTACGGCGATCGTTATAAATCTGGCAAGTGATTTATTACGTGTTTAACACTATAATTTCCGAAGAATTCCGAATATCAAAAAATCACTTTGCCCATATATTCTACACTATATCTAGATACAATTGATGCCAAAAAAAAATTCGATTCCACGAATCCGACACACGGGATGACCCCCTTAAGTCAGTCAATTTCTAAAAGTTGGTAATATACTATTAACAAGTTTATTTGAGCAGATATTGGAATGAAACATATTTCGAGGCCAAGACTTCATCTAAGCGCACTTTCTTGATTTTTTTCGGAATTTTGGGTTGGGTAGTTTTCGAAACTGAGTCCTGTCTGACTTTGAGTGCGTACATTTTGACTCCTTACTCACGCACTTTGCAATTCACGTCAAAACTAATATCAGTTTCGGAAAGTACTGATCGGAGCCTTTCATTTGATACCCTACAAAACTATTTCCGGTGAACATTTTTTTTTAAATCCCCTCTTTGCATGTATGGAGAGGGGGGCTCTCCACCTAAATTTATGTCACTCATTGTATGTGTGGAATTTCATAGTTCCCATCTGTCCACCAAATTACGTTCGGATCGGTTCAGCCGTTTTGGAGAAAAGTGCGTGTGACAGACATACAGACAGACAGACAGTGAATCGATTTTATTAAGGTTTTTTTACACAAAACCTTAAAAAGGAGCCATTTTTATCTTCGTAGGCCATTTCAAAGCAAAAAAAAGTATTTGACAAAAAGTGCAATAATCTAATTCAATAAAAAAAATTTAATATTTTGTTGCTCTTCCTTTACGAAGAATTACTCCCCGCAATCGTCGTGGCATCGATTGCACCAATTTTTTGCCGTTTCTGCGTCGATTTTCAGCCACTATTCCTTCAGGATCTCCTTCATCTGGTTAACATTAGTGAAGTGACAGTCTCTTAGCCTTTTTTCCAAAATACTCCATACATGCTCAATTGGGTTGAGATAGGGGCTTTGGGCTGGTGTTTTAATGACATTTGGGCAATTGTAAAGAAGCCAAAGCTTTGTGTTGTGAGCTATGTGCTCTGGGTCGTTATCCTGATAAAATTTATAGCTTTGTTCGATTCCGAGTTTTTTATCACTGTCAAGCAAATTTTCTTTTGAAATGTTAATATAGTATCGATGGCCCATAATCCCTTTGATTGGCACTATATTTCCCACCCCTGATGCCGTCATACACCCCCAAACCATCAAACCACCTCCGCCATGCTTCACAGTGGAAACCATATTTCGTTCTTCCAACTCAGTGTTTGGCTTTCTGTACACAATCACTCTTCCATCGCATCCAAAGAGGTTGTATTTGCTTTCGTCTGCAAAAATAAAATCAAACCAAAATCCTGCGGACCTGTTTACGTATTCCCGAGCAAATTGAAACCTTTCCTTGTGGTTCTTTTTGGATATACTCGTATATCACTTTTATTTGAGCCGACCTGCTTCATAGCTATTTGAAAATAGGTAATTTCTGATGGTTTGGGGTGTAACCTCTATATCTAAATGTTCCTTGGTAGCTTTTGTCAATTTTGCGGCATTCGTCTTTGGTCCCTTTTTAATTTTCCTTGCCAGCCAACGCTCTACAGTCTCAGTCAATTTTTTTGGTCGACTAGATCTGGGTTTGTTGCCAACTGAATTCCCTTCTTTAAACTTTTTAATTATAAAATGCACAGTTGTTCTGGGTCTATTCACGGTTTCCGATATTTTGATGATGTGGAGGAAGTAAGAAGGACTCCTCAACCTGCAAGGGAACCAATTTCGGGGAGAGGGTGAGAACCCCCTATAGAGGATGTAGAATCCCGGAGAAAGGTGGCTCTTCGCAAAAAGAGAGATAGGAGGAGGATACGACCGGAGGATATCATCATCTCCAAGCATGGCGAAAAGTCATACGCTGACATTCTTAATAGAGTGAAGGCTGATCCCACCACTTTCTGAAATAATGTTAGCCGCATTAAATGCTGGAGCTCAAGAAGTCCAAGGATATGGCAGCGGATACATTCTTGAGCCAAATTGGAAAGTCCTTCGGACAGGAAGCCGAAATCAGGGTTAGCATATCGGAGATCTTTATAGTTTGCAAGAATATAGGATATAGATGAGGTCACCACGAAGGAGGAGCTTCATGAGGCTTTGGGAAAAGAGTTCGACCTCATTGAACTTCGAGAGTCAGCGGCCAAGACGCTACGAAAAGCCTATGGTGGGACACAAACAGTGGAGGCAACATTTAAATTGTTGCAGCAGGGAGAGTTAAAATAAGCTGGGTTATGTGCCGCCTTAGAGAGCAAGTATTGTTGAAGCGATGCTTTAGATGCCTTGGCTTCGGTCATATCGCGAAGGCATGTTCCAGTGCCGATGAGAAGTCGAAACTATGTCGGAGATCCGGAGCGGAGGGCCACATCAGCAAGGACTGTGGAGCCGACTCGAACTGCCTACTGTTTAAAGAGAAGGCGGGGGTGGACCATCGGCATGTTGCAGATAGCAGCAGATGCCGGGAATTCAGGATAGCCCTTAACACAAGTCACAAATGAGGTTGATACAAATCAACCTCAACCATTGCAAGGCGGCACAGGATCTACTTTTGCAAACCATCCACGAGAAAAACATCGCTTTGTTAGGGGTCAATGCCCATAATTAGTGAGCCATATCGAACCCACGGTGGTAGCATTTGGGTCAAAGGCCAATCGGGCCAAGCAGCGCTATGGGCTTGTGGAGAATAAGTCTTCGAGGAAATAATGGATGGAATCTGGAAAAGGGCTTCATCAGAGTAGAGATGAAATGCGTCCATATCTACAGCTGCTACGCTCCATCCAGCGCTACACTCGCCAAGTATGAGCAGATGCTTGCCGCTCTGGTTTTGGATGCAAGTGGACTTTGGCTTACCATAACTGCAGACGATTTTAATGCATGGGCTTTTGAGTGGGGCAACCGGATAACTAATGTCAGGGGACGTGTTCTCCTCGAAGCATTCGCGGAGCTAGACGTGGTACTGGTGAATGTTGGGGCCTCGTACACTTTCCGGGGAAGTTGCCTGGGGTCTATGGTGGACCTGACATACATGAGTGCCACTTCAGATAGTAGAGTCGCTTGGCATGTCAGTGAGGACTATACTCACAGCCACCTGCATGCAATCTGGATGGAAATCAAGGGCGGATTGAGCGTGAAAAGAGTTCCCGCAGAACGTCCGGTAGTATGCTCGGTTGAACAGCGAAAGCTTTCAAGGGGATACGTTTTCCACGGCGATCAAACCCGACGTATCTCTGAATGGTGCTGCTAGAGAAAAAGCTACACAAATCACTCGATGTGTGATGGAAGCATGTGATGTTACTATGCCCAGAAGGCGATTACTCCCCAGTAGGCAACCCAACCACTGGTGGAACAATGAAATCGCAAGCTTGCGAGCCGCATGTTCCCGAGAAAGGAGGCTTTGCTAGAGGCTCAGGGGAAAGCCTGATGGCGACGGTTAAGACGGCTCAGAGGCAACTGCGTGACCGCCTAAAAGAAGCCATTCGGAGGAGCAAAAAGAACTGCTTCAAACAACTGTGTGACCATGCCGACATTAACCCTTGGGGCGAGGCATAAAGAGTAGTAATGAAAAGACTGCGGAGATCACTCCAGGTGATCTATCCGCACCTCCTGAAACAAATTGTTACCATTCTGTTCCCTTATCACGAAAATAAGGAAGGGCAAACGATTGTCCAGCTTGGGTTCATTGAGTTAGATAAAAATGGAGCCAATTTCTTCGGATACATACCCATCGTATCAAATGATAATTGGTAGGTGAATTTCTATTTTTAGACGACAGATTACCTATTTTTGCTCCGCTCTTGTTGTGGTGCTCATTATTTGCCTGTAGTCGTTTAGCTTGAACATCTAAAATTAAAGGGAAAAAGGAGGCTTTTGCTTTAGTCTTTCCATTAAATGACCTGCCCTACGTTTTCTTTTATCAGGTAGGTCACTTTTCGGCTTGAGGCGTCAGTCCCATTTAAAATGAATGGCTATTGCTGCATTAGGTCAATCGAAGTTGCGTTTATTACTTGCAAGCTCAACTAAGATTTATTTACTATCTTGAGCTTATACTTAAGGTCAGTAAAGGGGCACCATTTCTTGATGATATTATTAATTAGAGATGAAAATTTTAACTCTCAGGAAATGCTAAATCTAAAAGCAAGATTCGTGCTTTGAAATTGAATTGATATTTCTAGATTTAAATAAAAGATGGGCACATAACATTGGCTATGTGTTCATACAAATCCACGAACATATCTTTAGATTTGACTAAGTACATATTCAATTTCTTCTCATAATTTGCAAAATTATCAATTTTAGTTCATAGAACCCCACAAGGTATATATTTAGCTTGACGAATTACACTTCAGCATGCTTTGAACGTGTCTATTTTGGTTGCCAAGTTATGCCGCTTTGTTAGGGGTCAGTTCATTGTAAATGCGAGGCGTTTGACGAAGCATTTCTCATGATGGGGTGCCAGCCCATCTAAATCATTTGCTAGCATGCTAGAATTAACGCACAGATTAAAATAGATGGCAAACAAAAACGAGTGTGATGCGTGAGAAATAGGAGGATCAGCTTTGTTTGACATATTGCCCAAGGGAATATGCGGAAATTTGTTTATAGTAGAGGCTGGTAGAGGAAAATTTGTTGGAGGGTTTTCTACTTGGGGTGAATTTATGCTTATGCTAATAAAAGTTTTGTGTTTATGATAGGTTTCTGGACGGTAAGGTCAAGTTTGTTATGTTGGGTTGAATGCAATGGGGCGAAGGGAGCCATAAATTGCCAATGGACAGTGTTTAGTGGATTTTTTTATCATATCTAACAAGAGATTGTAGATTTCGAAGCGGTAAACATAGCCAATAGATTTGGAAGATATCTAGATCTGATGTAAAAGTAGATTTATGCGTGCATATGTGCACGACACAATGAGGGGCAAAAAGAAATATTCTTCAACCTATCTATGTAGTATTTAGGGCATGAAGACATTTCGGGGCATTTTGCTTGGCATAAATTTGTTGGTTTCTAAAAACATTGTGCCAGCTATTAAAGAGAGATTTTCTGATAATCCCTTTATTTCTTAATTTTGTCGGTGCCAACATTCTTAGATTTGCTTCTTAATGAATTTCAACATTATGAAATCTAAACTTGTTCATTACGAAATGAATAAATGTTTCGGATTTTCTTGTTAAATATCCAAGTATCCATGTGAAAAATAAATGCAATAACTTTTTTTAAGGTTCTATGTAAAATAAAAAATTATTAAGCTCTGTTTACTGTTTATTTCTCTGCTTGCTTGTCCGTCACATACACTTTTTTCGAAGGCAGGTTAAACGTGGGTACCTGTCGTGTAGGTATAGTCACACGGTCCTCTTTTGGTATTGATTGGAAGGCCAAAATCAGAGCTCCGCCGTAACTAGTACCGTACTACTGGTTTATACAGGGGCACAACCAGAACCACCATGAAACTACCACAAGGAAGTCAACCGCACATAGCCGTACCAATAACATATCGCTCAGGAATTCTCTTCGAACATACGTTCCCATTTCACTTTTTATGGAAGCAGATAACCTCCGGTGAGGCTTCGCGGTAGGGACCACTTCATGTGAGTCCCTTGCAGACTTGGGTCTGATCGCCCTTCTTGAGTACATGGGGATGACACTGCATAATAGCTTGACCAGGGCGGAGAAGCGCATTGAAACCTTTCCACCAGCCAATTACCGCTCTGCGTAGGTGATACACGCTGTACCTATCGATAATTAATTATGGATATATTGAACCCAAAAAATTTCACGAATGTTTAGGCCAGTCGCCAGGCATACATGCAAAAGGACAAAAAGTCGTGATCAGTGTTTTACTGGAGGACATGTACGTCATTTTGTTTTTTTATTAAGAGATTCATTTCATCACACGCAGCATTTCCCCTCTTCTTACTAAATAGCTCTTTTATCATATCAGTTCCAGGTTCCTGATTCGCATCCAGATTTGACGTTAATAAAATTTAAAAATTTGATTTTTTAATAAAACTTCTAACCACCAAACCCCTTCCTGACTCAGGGGTTGTCAGCGACCTTTAACGGGTCTGTCGAAAATGATGGGGTCGATGGGGTGATGTGAGCGTAGCTCTGCCAATGTGGCAGTTGTGGCAGAACCTTCACAACGAGATGAATGAGAACCCGTGGGGACTTGGCTATAAGCGTGTCACCTGGAAAATCGGGGCTCTGCGGTGGCTCTACATACTAAGTACCGACTAGATGGACCGCATTTTGCGGGCATTGTTCCCCAGACAACCTGTACGGGTTGACGTCAATAGCGCGGAAAGCGTCGAGGATTGCTCCCTTTTTACAATTAGAGAGCTCGAAAAAGTGGTTCACACTATGAAAAACAAAAAGGCGCCAGGTCCTGATGTCATACCGGCGTTTACAAACTGGTGTTCCGCCAACGGCCAGACTTGCTGCGTCCAACACTTGCTTGAAGGAAAGCATTTTTCCTTGTCGTTGGAAAGTGGCTAGACTAGCGCTGATCAGCTGTGTATGCTTGACACGACCGGGAAAGTGCTCGGGAAACACATTAGGAGTAGACTCGCTGAAGCGATTCGCGCTGTCGGGGATTTATCCCCAAGGCAGTTCGGGCTCAGAACAGGGAGATCCACGGTGGATGCTATTACGGAGGTCGTAGATGCGGTTCATCGAGGTGAGGCACACAGTCGTCGGTATCGATGGATAGTGCTCTTGATAACGCTTTATGTCAGAAATGCCTTCAATTCCGTAAGATGGGCACTAGGCACATTGGAAAACTCATTTCACATGCCAAACTGTCTCTTCAGGATATTGAGGCATTATCTGAAAGATCGCTCCTTGCTCTATGAGATGCTAGACGGCCAATGGAGGATCGAAATCACTTCGGGGGCCGCAACTCTGGAACGCTTCCTATCGTAGTCTGCTGAAACTCGATATGCCCGGAGAGTCGCGCCTGGTCGATTATCCAGACCACGTTGCGGCACTTGTTGCCGGACGCAAGCGGAAAGCAGACTTGACATATTAATGCGACCGGTCGATGGATGGATGGCTACTCACGGTTTCAGCCTTGCGCTAGAAAAAAACCGAAGTAGTCATCCACCGGAAGAAGAATCCTGACCCATCGTCCCATGTCGATCGGCGAGTTGACTATAGAGTCAAAACCAGCTGTTAAATACCTTGGTTTAATGCTCGACCTAATAAGCTTCTTCGAGCAAATCAAAGCAGCAGTGGACAGGGCTGCAGTTGGAGTTGCGGCCTTGAGTCGGCTAATGGCACATTTTGGGGGCTCTATATCTACTAGGAGACGTCTCCTTCTGAAAGCAACGCAATCGGTTCTGCTCTATGACGCGGAGGTATGGGCTGATGCCCTTGATAAGGAAGTGCATCATAAGCGCCTTGCTCAAGTGCAGAGGCGGGGAGCTTTGCGAGTGATGGTGATCGCGGGAGTGATCTCTGTTGCCCTCCTTGCCCAGGAAGTAATGTATCAAACGGCTCCAGGCTAGTTCGCTGATGATAGGGAGGTGTTTAGTTGGTAGTCCGACAGCGTACTGTTGCGGGAGTCCAACACTCTGTGCGTAAACGCATTCATCTACCTTACCCAAAAAACCCCTCCTAGTTATGATACAACAATAATTTACTTTGGAAAGCTAATTATCACTGCAATGCTATGTGCCTTTGCATGCTAGAGCATAATTTAACGCACTTTTCCCTAATGAATCGTGCCAATAGAGAAGTGCTTATTGCTACGTGTGGAAGTTGCAATTTTTGATGATTATTTAGGCTCCTTGGCTTCGAATAACCGGTTCATGTTCTGGTAGAACGGAGGAGACCGATTGTGCAAAACAAAGAGCACCGTCTTTTTCCGGTGACCAGTGAATCGTGTGATAGATTATGGGTAGAACATTTTTGGATGGCGACGACAGTCATCTTGAAGTGTATCAACTTGAGAAAAGTAGGGAACAATAACCAACAATTTTAATTCAACTATGACCACTAAAGGTGCGTTAATAAATGACTATAGTGTGAATAAATTTGATAGGTGCGTGCGTATAAGACGATTAATTTAGACTATATCTGGAAAATTCCAGCCGTGCCTTGTTGGGTGAGAAGGAAACTACGTAAACGTCTCCGATTTATTGCTACAGAACGTGATGCGCTTAAGGGATCTTTGTCACGGATTCGGTTCTGGAGGCAAGAGAACCGGTGTTGTCCTAGTTTCGGCTGAAGAAGGGAATTTAGATAAAAAACTATAAAACATAGTCGTACAGGAGGGTGACAAATATTTCTAGGTATCTTGATTCAGAAGCAACGACTGAATACGTCGTGAAATTAGAATTCACCCACTCAACCAAGAAGCATAGATATAGAAGTCCTTCTTCTTTCGGTAAGTTATCAAAGTCTAGAGGGTTCGCCGGATCTGGGTAATTTACTGTGTAAGTGATTAGGCAGGTGGAGGCACTTCTGAAAACCGTTTTTCTATGATAGTGGGTTGATTCGCAAAAAAAAGTGTAGTTTCGATCTTAAAAAAATGTGTCGGGACTGAAGGGATTGTGCAGTGTTGGAGGATGGCTTTGGACTTGGATTCGGAAAAATTAGTGACATAAAAGGAGTTGGTTCTAGTTGTAGCAATGTGGTATTTAGTCACCCTTGTTAAGGCTTTGTGTAAAACAAAACCTTGCTCAAATCGGTTTACTGTCTGTCTGGCTGTCTGTCTGTCCGTCACAAACATTTTTCTCGGAGACGGCTGTAGCGATTGACACGAAATTTGGTGGAAAGGGGGAGACATCCTCCTACGTCGAATGTAAAAGGAGAGTGTACATTTTTTTCATCAAATATAGTCATGTAGGGAATCAAATTAAAGGTCTTGGTTAGTACTTTAAAAAGCCTAGTTTTGACATTGGCTGGAAAGGTGAAAGGGGAGTGCGGGGATCAAAAGTGATCATTTCCGAAAAATCTAGAAAAAATAAGAAGATGTCACTGTATGGTGCCTAGGCTCTGAAATAGCCCTTATAACGATGTTCAAATAAAGTTAATAATAGTATATTACTATAATATTTAGTAATTGATTGCAAACCCTCCTTAAGTTCATCCAAGAATCATGAAATTTTGCAAAAATCTAGGCTATACAGCATGATCCTGCCAAATTTGGTGGAAATCGCAAAATTAATAACAAAATTATAGGGTCAAAGTTGCCATTCCGTAAGCCTATAAGCCGCAGATAAGATTTTCTCTCTGCAGCAAACGAGGTAAAAACTGTTGCAAGACGTGGCTGACACTTCCTCATATAGAGCGATGGCGTAGGGCAAGACGCTAGACAGTTTTTAGGGGTATCGAATTTTCTCAGGGAAGTTTGCAAGTTAGCTTAGCTTGATGCTAACTTGGTAAATGGTTGAAATACTGCTTCCAAGGGGCTGCGAATGCTTTGTCCTCATTCCTTTCAGCCTAATCTCCTAGTTCTTAGCGGGGGCTCTCGGATCGCTGAGCTATTTATCTTTTAGTAGCTTCCCGCAATGAAAAGTCATTGTATTCTGAAGCAGACAGCCACCACATGAATCGTTGAATATCAAACTCCTAATTCTCAATAAGCGGCGATTTAAGCTGTTTTGTGGTTGTGGTTGCTTGGGGAGACCTATGCGGTAGCCATTTCCTTCGAGCTCTTTTTTTATCCATTAAATTTAAAATTTCCGATGAATAGACTTCTTTGAATTCGGCTCTCTTCGAAGTATTTAGTGTTGCTTTGAAGGCGGCTTCCAGTAAAATTTTGTTGAATCGCTCAAGCACTTCACCGATGTTAGATTTACTTCTTAATCGAACGCCCAGCGTTCAAGTCTCCAACGGCGATGAAGCTGCGAAAGGAGAGTGTAAATCTTTTTTTACAGAATGTGGCCATGTGGGGTATGAAATGAAAGGGCTCAAGTAGTACTTTTCGAAACTGGTTAAATATTTGATATCGGGTGAAATATAGGGGAATGAAGGCTCAATATCTGACCCTCAAAAAGTATAATAGGTGTCGTTCTCAGATCCTATCCAGCCGGAAAATACATCCAGTTCCCATATCTGTACAAACAAAGTTAACAATAGTATATTAGCATATTTTAGATATTAAGCCGGAAATCCAACTGAAGTTCATGTTAGAAGAATTTGGTGGTGGTATAAGGGATAACATAAGGCATAATATTGGGAAGTTTGAAGCAAATCCAACTATTGCTAACAAAGTTGTGGAAGGTGAAACTTTTATATTTTATGTCAATTCTAATTCTAATTCTTCATTCTAAAACATGTAATATGTAAAACATAGAGCATCAATTCGTCAACAGGGATCGCATGGAAACATATTGTTTCTATTTCAATTTCTCGGGACAGACATATGTATGTATTTATATGTATCTATTTGGCATCGTCTGGCGAGTTGCCTCTGCCCTAGCACGAAACCGTATCCGTCTTCGTCTCTCTTTTCTTTTTTGAACTTTGGGTGTTAACCCAAAAAGAGGAGTCCATGAACCAAAAAGAGTGGGAGCAAGTTGTTCTCCATTTGGTTCGGTCCGACATCAAGTGGATGCGGACTTACAAAGGAGATCAATGTGATAAGCTTTCTAGAATAGGATAACTTCAGTTCTGTGTTGGCTAGGGCCGTTTGCATTCCAATGAGCAATTCTTATGGTATTTTTTTTAAAAGGATCTGCAACATCCAATTTTGGTTCTTTATTAGTTCCTGGATCATGTTGCTGATAGTATTCATGAACTGATTCAGATTATTCGACAGTGCATCAATAATCGAAGATAGGTCTTAATGTGAACTGTTAGCGACAGATTAGTCTTGGCCTTGGTTTTTCACTACATCAGCAAATCGCACTCGAGGACAAATAAATGGGGTTGGTAAGCTAATGGACCCAGCCAGAGTTTGTGTTTTAGCTACAGAGTTCATTGGGTGTTGCACCCATATTTGAACAGGCAGCGTGTTTTGTTTCAGGGCAGTATGGTTTCGTCTACAGTTACTGGACAGAACTACTGCGTTCATGTGGTTCCTCCACTGTGATTCTTCTGTGCAAGAGGTAGCGAAGATTGTATATCGGGTGGACCACTTCTTTTTCCCAGTTTGTGAGCCTCTAGATTCTGCTCAAATTTGAATAATATCCTGTTTCGATACATTATTATACTGACTGATTTCACTATATATCCTTTTTCAGTAAGTTCCTCTTTTTTTTTCATTGGGATCAACTTCCGATTCAATGTCCTTGCTCACAACACACAGGCCTTTGCTGCTCTTAAGCTGGTATGTGTATAGTATTGTTAATTTTCCGTGGCGAAATCCTTAGTTATCTTTCTAAATCTATTCTCAGAATAGATTTGTATTTTTTAGTCTTTATGTAACAATTCATCCTATAGAATAATCAAACCCCCCAATAATAACAGTAATTAACCACAAAATTACTTTTGCAAAATCTGGGTTAGTCCTAGCCTCTCAATCTATGATAAATGTATTTGGACAGGATGCCATTCTGTTTGGATTTCACATCCATAACATTCCATTTCAATAACATCCTGATGAAGTGGTTATGACCGGATATTGTGCAGTCTAGAATCCCGTGCACAATTGGGGAATGCATCAGGAGGGTCAGTTCACATACACCGATTGAAGGGTAGGTCGTGAAATCTTGGCTTCTATTTATCTGAGTGCATATGTAAACATCATATGCTTCCCAAAAAAGCCATAGTTTTCATAGGCATGTATTGCAGTATGAGTGACTCATTTATTTATGAGGATATGTAGAAAAATATGCCAGCGCATTAATGTGAAAGGAAGTACCCTCCAGCATTTAGGGCAATAGACATGGGTGCGTGGTTTTTAATGGGGCAAAAAATGCAATGAGAAAATGCACATTCTGAGGTTATGGGCTTTTCCAGAATTCTATTCTGCACTCCTTGTATAAATGCTAGACGTGGTTTGAGGGCACATTACTATGTACATATGAAGGATGAATGAATTCTAAAAATAAAGCCTGCAGGAATTCAGCCTAAGTGAATTGGAAATAAAAATTTTATGAGAGTTTATTCTTGGAAATGTAAAGAAGTTGTTAGAGGGAACATTTTTGAATATCTGGAAGTTATAGTCATTTACATAGTTAGCAACTAAGAGTTAATTGCGATCTGATGACTAAGGGCTATAAAAATGAAGAGGCTTAAGAATTTGCTTCACAATTCAGTAAAATGGTTTAGTTAACCACTGTAGATATAGAATTAGGTACCTTTTGCAGGTAGCCCATTGAGCTGGGGTTTAAAAACAAACATAAAGTATTGCTTGCTTGAACATATTAAAAGAAGGCAGGAACGGATAGAAATTTGTAGGCTTAAAACTTGTAAATTTCTTAACTTTTTTCCTACCAAAACCTCAACAGCGCCTTGGAGCTTACGCTACGACTACTGGTTATAGTCGCAAAAAGTTGGGAAATCGGAAGCTGGAAGCTTCAGGTGCACATTTGCCCCATTAGTACGTAGCACGTAATATAGGCATATATTATGTGAGAGTATCCACTTTCAAAGAATCCACAAAATTTGACCTATTATAACAATAGTGCGATTTATACCAAACTTGGTAGAATTATGCTCTATATTACAGCCTACATTACTACAATGTGTGGCATTAAGATGAACTTAAGGGGGATTTCGCAGCCAAATAATAAAAATTATAGTAATATACTATCATTTATCTTATTTGGACAGATATCGGTTTGGAGGGTATTTCGGAACCTAGGCACTACATAGTAGCAGCCTCTTGATTTTTTCCAGATTTTTCTGTTGAGAATGGGTCCTCTAAAGAGACGATCACTTTGGACCCCCCGCGTTCCCCACCTTTCCAAATGCCAAAACTAAAAAAGTTACACCCTCCTTTTGCATGTATGGGGACCTCCTTTAAATTCGACGAAAAAGGGGACAGCTGGCCGTTAAGTCGAGGGCGGATATATTCGTAGAGTTGTTTGAAGCATGCTTGGCGGATCGGATGTTTCTTGAGACATGGAAAAAACAAAGGTTAGTGTTGTTGCCTAAACCTGGTAAGCCTCTTGGGGAACCATCTTTCTGCAAGTCTGTATATTTACTGGACACTATGGGGAAAATGTTGGAGCGAATAATCTACAACAGATTGTTCTCGGCTGTAGAAAGTCTGGGAGGCTTATCAAACCGACAATTCGGCTGCCGTACGGTCAGATCAACGGACGACGCCATCAAACTGGTCATCGGCGTAGCCGATGACATAGCGGTGATTGTTAGTACAAAACATCTGGCTATAAAGAACTGGCTGAAAGATGCAGGTCTTGCATCGCGGAGGATAAAGCAGAGGCGGTGCTTATCAGAATGGGGAAGCATATCATCACTTCAAAGCCAGCAATTAAATATTTTGGAGTGATGTTAGATGCGAGGCTGAATTTCAAGCAGCACTTACAAAATTTATGCACCAAAGCGTCCAATGTTAGCATGGTCCTGGCAAGGATGATGCCAAATGTTAGGCGGCGCAATGCTCTCGTAGACTGCTTATTGCTTATACCTAGAGTGGTGAGCTCTATACTGCTTTACGCAGCGCCGATTTGGTCAACTGCATTGCATACCGCATGCACTGCTCAAAAGATGAGGATGGTGTATAGAACCATCTCGAACGAAGCAGCCTATGCAGTAGTCGGAATGATGCCGATTGACATTTTGGCCAATGAGCTGGCACGTATCTATGATGGACCCGATTCTTTCTCTGTTCGGCAAATGAAAAACGCCGAAAGGGAGAAATCATTAAGCAGGTGGCAACAACGATGGGAATAGGCGAAAAAGGGTCGATGGACCCACAGATTGATTCCCAGCATCAAGACGCATAGAACGCATGGTGAGATCAATTATGATGAGTGAGTTTCTCACGGTACATGGCGGTTACCGTAAATACCTCTATAGGTTTACAGTGGACAGCTCACCTAATTGTACTCGTTGCGACGATATTCCGGATAACCCGGAGCATGTTTTCTTCCATTGTCCTCGATTCGTTGAGGAAAGGAAGAGCCTGGAGGAGACGTTGGGAGGAACACTAGCACCGGAAAATATAATTGGAAAAATGTTTGCATGTCAGGAGAGCTAGAATGCAGTGAACGATACTGCAGAGAGGCAGAGGAGACGAGAAAGGCGCGGTTGCGAATGCAATCTATGGACGAAGGGAGAGACTAGAGAGTGTCTTTAGAAGATGTCCACATCTGGAAAAAAAAGACAGACTGACGGGCAGACAGACAGTAAACCGATTTTAATAAGGTTTTGTTTTATACAAAACCTTAGAAAACGGTTTTGAGTGATTTCTGGAGTGTGCATGTTCCTTGATAGTGGGATCGAGGGCTCTCAGAGTGCCGTTTGCTTCAATTCAAATGAGAATTTCAACGACATTAGCTGGCCATTCTGAGCCTAACCGGGACGAGATTGTGGAACACTCAAGAACATCATTATGGCGCTTGACTTTTGAAGTCTGGCAAGGCCAACAGTAGTATATCCCAATTGAGCTTTGGAGAGATAATAACAGTTACCGGACGATGGTCTTTCATAAACTGGGAGCCGGTATTAGATCGACTGCATCGTGATCAGCAGTATATTCAGAAGTTTTCCCATGATCTAATGCCTTGCCTTGGCTTCTGTGCCTCTACTGCATTTGATCGCAGAAGAACTGGGCATCTCTGCCGATACTATAACACAGGTCTTCGCAATTCAGCTATCTTCCAGGAATGGGAGACTTGCTTATTGGTCACACAACAGTAAATATTATGACCTATTGATGAGACCGCCTTCAACAGCGCCTTTATTTATGGACCTGCAACAGCACAAAGCCCGAGATGCACAGTGTAGCGTACAGTACGACAAAAGGAGTTCCACCATTATGTTGGTGGGGGAAACAGGAACTGCTACAAATAGAAACGATTTCGCTAGCGTATACCGCATTACGAAAAAGCTTGATATCTATCCTAATGAGGGAACAAACGGGCCATCGTTTTGAATCCGAAGAAGGGTACCGATTCTAGGGCGATCTTTTTTTCGGCCACTTTTGGGTCGTGGATTTCATTGCACGGCATAGCCCGCAGTGCAGCCTACTGCCGCCCTCTAATCCAGCTCGTGAGCTGCTCTCATAAATCAATTTAGAGTCGAATGTTGCCGTGGGGTGTGGCGATAATATACGGCCCGTACCGAAATTGTAACACCTGGGTGAGCATATATCCGGTAACACATAGTAGGACAATCTGAGGAAATATTCGACAGTTAGATGTTAAACGATAGAGACCCCAGCCTTAAAATGAACGCTGATGAGTTCAACGCATCGCGCTCGAAGTGAGGGTACAGAGTGATATTATATATATATTCGCAGCAAGAAATCCACCACTGGATAGGAACTACGGAAGATCAGCAGGCGTATTGGAGACAACACGGCTTCGGGAATTAGACGGAATTTCGAACTATGTTCTCAAATTATCTGCCAACACTAGATTCAAGCGGTTCATGAGCGTATTTGAATCGTGCACGTTTTAAGGAGTGCTATCAAAAACATTGGAAGAGCCAGAAGCTCGTCTTGCTGTGGAAGCTCCAAACACGTTGAACACTCCCGGAATATGCTGGACAGGGAGATATATAATAGGATATTCCCGTTCTTAAAGCTAGGGGGTGGTCTATCGTAGCATCAGAATAGATATGACTAAGTCTTTTCTATGGTCGTGGAACTGCTGCGTGGTATTGACACTAGATGTCAGGAATCCCAACGAGGGTTAGGCTAAGGGCACTTTGGTAAAATGGGATGTTTTTGGCTTCTTAGCTTCTTTAATCGAGAAGTTTCTGTGGTATGAAATGAAAGGGGCGCCGACAAAATGCATTGTGATGGTATACGTTCCTTAAGCTTCCTGGCCTGGTTTTCACACTTTAGAGTAGATGTTGATTATTGGTGCAAGCGGCTTGGTAGTGTAAATAGTTGCCAAATATCTGAGGAGCTCATGGAAGTGAAACCATTAATATCACCAACTCATGCTTTAATGACAAAATTGGATTGCGATGGTCTAAGATCATCCTAAGTGGTCGAACGCAATCGATATTTGTTATTAGAAATGGCGCCCAACGTGGGGCACGATATTTCCTGGGTTCCGGATACCTGAATCATTGGAAGACACCCTATTCCGGCTCACAACTTCGTTTTGATGTGTTGGGTGGAGATCCAATATTGTTATCGGCTAGGCTCCACATAGAATTGACTACATCTTTCAAGTTTTAGATGTTACGCCTTTTTCCTAGAAGAAAGTATTCCTTTACCTCAATTTCCCTTTCCACCTTGTAGAGTAAAACTTCCTATCCTATCCTTGGTAGTTTATCTCAAGAGCTGGTGGTGTCTTGTATTTGTTTTTGGACGTTGGTCTTCCATGAATCTCTGCATATGTTGAAAGGTATGGCAGACGGTATACCGGACATGTTCCCATGATCAGCTCGTACTTGTACGCATTGTTTTGATGAATCACCTTACTTACAGCATTATGTGGTGGTTTATTGCACTAGTGCCATAATAGTGCAGCCAGAAATGGGATGGTCCAACGTCTCTAATGCCGAACCAAACATTCTGCACTGGTCGTTCTCCACCCGTTCTTTTTTGATGAGCTTTTTATAAGCTCGGGTGGTGACCACACCCTTCTGAATAATACACATGAACCCTTCCGTCTCAGCAAAGAGCTCCCCAGTGGAGTCAGTCTACAGTCTGCCTTGCAGACAGCTGCATGCGAGCGACTTGCCTGGTCTTTGCCGTAAAAATAAGCGCGCAGCGCGTCGCCTTAGCGGTGATGTCCCGCACGTCAACTACGCCTTTACCTCCGATGTCACGAGGCAGGTTCATCCGCTCCATGGCAGCGCTTGGATGATTTATTCGGAATTTCGACATAGTAGTTCGTATCCTTCTCTGGACGTTTTCCAGACTGGTGTTCGTATCAGGCAATATTCTGAATGCATGAGCCAGTGAAGGTATAGCGAATACATTCAATGCGTTTATCTTATTCAGTACTAGCTTTACATGTCGCAGGAATTCGGACAGCAGAACATCCTTCAGGTCCCAACAAGAGCATACGCTCCTTGTAGAATTCCTAGGTTTTTGTAGAAGTCTGTATCGGTCATAACTTGGATGTGAAGGTCTCCAATGCTATATCCGCTATATGGCCCGTGATGACCTTTGCGGATGGCTTGGATTCCGCACTCGTCTGATTCAAATTCCATTCGAATATCATTGCTGAACATGTCTATATTACAGACTTCTAAGATGGTCGTCAGTACCAGCATACATCTCGATGTCATCTAAGTACATCAAATGTGTCAGTTCCCACTTAGTACGTACGCCATATTTGATTGCGAAAGGGTGAAAGGGGGTTCATTGCTATGCGAAACCAAAGGGGACTCAACGAATCCGCCTGGAAGGTGCCTCTCCGTATACGGATGGACTCTTAGGTATTGGCAACTTCAGATGAATGGACTGATAAAATGGCATGGCTCCCTTCCTTGACTGTCGCCAAGAACTTTATTAGTTTAGGATCAAAGCGATACAGACGGAGGACATCGATTAGCCTAGGTACACGGGACGCTATAGAAAGCCGTGGCATAATCGATATAGCAACTAAAGAGGTTTCTTAGGCCTCTAGTTACTTGTCCTAAAACTACCCATCCGATAATGAGTTGCTCTTTGCAGCCCCTTGACCCGACTCGGTAGACCTTCTTCTCCCTGCCTTAGTGAGGCCCACCGACGTTCCAGACGAATTTTCCCTGGTGGATCTCTTCAGTCACTAAAACGAATATCACAAAAGCGAATCTTTTGACCGTGCCGTAACTGCATCACAATACCATTTGGTCCGGTCCTGCGTTAAGTTGATGCGGACTTAGGACCCCATCATTCCTAAAATGAATGCATCACAATACACAAGTGATTTTAGTTGCAGCAGCGACATATCAGCACATAGCCGAGATGCAATCTTATCGTTGATTTGAGATAGAATTCTCGGAATTACTGGAGATGCATAGAGCTTGGGAATACCAGGTCCTTGCAAAGGATCCATAGCCGAGAATTCTATACACGCTATTTGGAATTCGTCTCGAACCTCAGCGGAAACCTCAGTTGGGCGGTGGAGAACAGTGCTTTGGCGAGTATTGAAATTGTTGCTTGCAGTGCGGCGTGGCCTCTGTCCTCGTCGACTCTTGGTCACCAGTTTCCGCGGTGACCCCAAGTCGAAGACGTTCTCTGACCTGAATCTCTGGTGCAATAAGAGGTTTAAGATGTAGTACACGCCCTCGCCGTTATTTTGTAGTGAGAGCGGATGACGAAGAGGTTCATTTCGTCAGTTCACTTCATCCGCTGCCTACTTGAACCTGCTGAAGTGGTTGTCACAGATTATGGCGAAACAGCTGCAGCAGGCGGATCAATGTTCTTGGTCGTCGTGGCTCGTAGATGTGGAACCGCCCCATGATTAGCGATTTCGACGGCGTACTGTCCATTACGGGCAGTTACCAAGTCAGACGACTCCTGGCGGTTATCCGCACCGGACCTCGAGTTTCTCCTTCTTCTCATTAGATGGATTTACAGTTTATACCTAACTGCCAGGTGTGGTAATATCTAGCATTATTCAATTATTTATTTATTCCTTTTAATATGTACATTATTTTCGTTTTAGTTTTTCTTTGGTTATTTAATTTGGATTTTCTTTTGATATATTTGTTTTACTATTGCATTAATTACGTTTGTTCCGATTTTATTATTTCTTTTTGCCTTGTTCAGGTCATTTGACTTTCATGTCTCTTTTTGCCTTTCAAATTTCGTTTCGTTTTTTCCGCGTGGAGAATTTGATCCTTGCTCGCAGGATGCAAAGGCGACGGACACATTTTCCGCTTTATGAGTTGAAGCATTGGTTAGAAAGCAATTGACTGCGCTTCTAGACGCTTCGACACGTGCTTAGTGCATCAGGTAACTCAACAATAATGACAGACGTGACTATGGATTTAAAAATTTGTAAACTTGACGATGGGCGAAACATTAATATTTAGGGACTTGACGACAGATCGGGCCTCGACTACTTGTATGAATTTGACGACGATGACGACGACTTATGAATGCCAGGCACGATCGCTTAATACCCTCCCAGCGGATTGCATCTCTACAACCTTTGAATCTGGTTTTTGATGGTGTTCCGACATGTTTGCCCATCAATCCGTTTTTATTTCGCGTGGAAGCTTTCACTCACTCGACCCTATCCGCTGGATTGATTTCGGTCTGCTGTATACTTATGTACACGCCGTGTTCAGAGATAGAGCTGCAGATTGGTACTGGGACTACCAATCTGTCGGACGAATCGAGTGGACCTCTTTTCGTGAGGCTCTTCGGTAGCAATTTAAGGACTCTCTAGATGATTCTTTTTTTATTTTGGGAGTAGGGTAGGTGAATGCGTTTACGCACAGAGTGTTGGACTCCACAACATCACACTGGCGGACTACCAACTTAACACCTCCCTGTCATCAGAGAACTAGCCTGGAACCGTCTGACACATTACTTCGGGCTAGTTCTCCCACTCTTCCGGCTTTGGGAGCCTTCAAGTCAGGCAATTCCTTTCACCAACGGGAGGGGAGAGGAGGAAGGGATTTGTTGTTAGTTCTGGGAACCTCTTACCGTCCGATCTTCGCGATAAGATGATTGGGATATCTTTGAACAGATGCTTGACCGCACTCAAGGTCCATCCGAGGATTTCGACAGTTACTATAAAGCTGTCCGTTCGTTAGCCAATTGGCTAGAAAATTTCTTAACGGAAGATAAATTGGTAGAGTTGCTACGTTGTGGGCTGACACCCAACGTCCAGAGGAAACTTCTCCATTTTCCGGCTAGTAGTTCCATTAGTGCAGCAGATCGAATTTGCACAGCTATTCTGCTAAATCTGGAGAGCAGGTAGACATAAAGTGCATCTCAGGAAATCCTCAATCTGAGAATCAGGCTTTGGATTTAGATTTGATCTGCTAAAATTGTCGGCAGATTGGACATCTTCGTACAAATGTTGAGCGGATCCCAAAGTCTTTTATTACTATTTATTAAACACCCGTAAGCATATGTGTCCAATATGTCGAGTTCCACAGCACAGTCCCAGTCACCAGGGAGGCTGTGACTGTGAAGGCATTATGACGACGTCTGCCTCAGTAACTCCGTATGGTATTATGTTGCAGTGGTGCGGCACTTTGACATACTCGGATTTGATCATCGCCAGTCCCATTTAGTCATTGGTTATAAATGTTCGCATTGGACTTACGGACGAAGAAAGAAGGTCCTTATTACCGATCACAGAGCAGGGTCACTTTCTGGGTTAGTGATCATGATGTTACTGCTGCTAAGGCTAAGCTGAATTCCAAGAGACACAGGGATGTGGAAATTCATTCTTTGTGAGGCTCTCGTCTGAGCAGATGTGGGGAACTACGCTGGTGATAGGTGTGAATTGAGTTCGCTATACGGATCAATTGCTTTGGGTATGCACAGTGCAGTTGTTTAAGTCGTTGCGGGTTAATCATTATAAATCTTCCAGCAAATAATGCTTTACCAGGGATGGGAGGTGAATCTGTCCAGATTTCCGAAGCCCCACAAAAAAGGATCTATATCGCCGTTGGATATCACCTTTCTCGAATCAATTGCTAACAGGCGGAATTCGGAGAGATCAGAGGCGTCATAATATTGAAATGCCTGTTGCTTTTGGAACTATGAACAGAAATTGATGGTAATCTTCCCATATTTGCTTTGATGGAGGGAAGTTTCTGAAACAATCTGAAGTAAGCCGATAATTAGGAGGGATTAGAGTAATGAGTAAAAACCTATTTTTAATTATTAACCTCGAAATTTTCGAAATACTTTCCAGTTGAATATTTTTTAATCATCCCTTCCCTGAATAGGAGTACATCCATTATTCACAACCTAATATTACGTAAAATTTGCTCATATTATCCTTTTCAATTCCCAAGGGTATCAACATTTTTCAACAAAGGAACATATACATGCCTAAATCTACCGACAATTCCCGCTTATAAACGTGAACGTACCATATCAGATAATGCAATCAGACTTCTCCAATTGTTCCACCTCTGTTCAAGGTTTAAAATAAATTTCCTTTTCCAGACACGGAGGCTCGTACATTTACATATGCCCGTTTTCGTCTGCAATCGATTTTTCTCTTCAAAATAGAATCATAAAAGTCAAAGGTTCCTTCGAAGGATAGTTCATTCATTAAAGGGGTCGACTGCCCAGGTCACTTGGAGGATTTTCCAACGTTTAAATGATGCTATAATGCGATACTGCTCGAGGAATACCTTTCACCTGTTATAACAGGACGTCAGTGGTCTGAAAATAAACCCAATCAAAAATTCAATGTTAAGACGAAGCCTACATCGTCGAATCCTAATTTTGCTTCCAACGGTTGTATTCTTTCGTTTCGTCCTCTTATCCTGCTGTGAATGCTTGTGTAGGGATATATCTAAATGGACCTATATATTTGCTTGAGAAAGGCCGTATCACCCTTCCTTTGAAATTTTCTGTCTTTGAAGGCCCTAAATTGGAAAGCTCCGACTCCCGTGATCAGGGTTTGATGTTTTCATCACGCTTCGCCATATGCATGCCTTCCTTGTTAACGCAATGAATGTTGCGTGGACTAACCTTTAACCTTTCGGCTGGTGAATAAATTAAAGCACTTCAATCGATCCAGCAAGAAAGGCTCCATCTCCTGAAATCCTGAATACAGCATCCATTTTACGAGTTTGTCAGGATGTCGAGCACGCCCGATTCGGGTCAGGCTCGGAACTTTCTGTTTATCTTGGCTTTATTAACGAAACTCATCGGAACGGAATCTGAACAGGCGACTGGAGCTCTAAAAGCTTATTAGGTCCTGGTTGGAGGGATTTAATTAAAAATCTTATTAAGACTTTTTGAGCAGGAGAGCCGGCTCGCCGCTCGCCACTATTTCGAGAGGTAATTGAAAATCATCATGAAAAAATGGAGCAAGACAATTTTCCGGGGGCTTATTGTTGAAAAAAGTTGCCGGGAAGCTCTAGAGGAAACTACGTGCTAATGGCATCGTTATTCGTCACGCCGCTTAGATTTTTTCCGCACTTTGACTCTAATTTACATGTTGTTATCGCAAGTCGCCTGGTTTGGCAGGGGGAAGCGAACTCCATTGAAAGGGAATGATTTAACACGGAGGGACTAAAAATAAAAGAAACACAAGCGGAAAAATAAAGAGACGGCAAACTTTCCTCCCTCGAGGAATAACTTTCCTTCCTAGAAATTTTCTCACGTCAGATCTTTCTAGTCAGGCATATTTTCACAATTTGCCTGAGCTTTCTTATTTGGGTCGGAAAATTCAATTTTTCTATTTTAAGTCATTTTGATGGCTTTTCCTGTCGTTTCTCTCGCTTGCCTGCAATGAATCACGACAGAACTTCACGTGAAAACATTCCGATGCCGACACCTGCCGCGTTGGCGAAGCCCCCGTGCCAGCCAGCTGGGGTGGATAAATTAAGTTCAACGAGGACCAGAGAACTTTTTACCTGTGTAGATATGTAAGTTCTCGAGTTTTCATTTCTGTAACAAATTCGCGGTAGAGTTCCGACAAAAGATCCTTTGTGTAGGTATGCCAACGCTACACGACTCAGGATAACGCCCGACAGGATATGAGGAATGAAGCGGGAATGATGAAGCGGAGAACGGGAAGAATTTTCCGAGATGAATTTATTGTTGACGCAATGAGATTGAATTTTTTCAAAGTTTTATAAAATATTTGAATTTGTTTATGATTTATGGAGGAATTCAATGAGAGTCTTTCATTTTGTTTGGGATAATTGGACAACTTTGAAGGCTGCATATTAAGGACGGTTCAGTGGATGCTTCAAATGCGCCGAGAAACATTCAAAGGTCGTCAACTGCCTTCCAAGCTCCAATTACCAAGTTTTTTTTCGAAAAACTTTTGATGTTACAGGTGAACTGCTAACCATCCGTTGTGAAGTCTTGGGCTCTCGTAATGAGAGCAAGAACAAGGTGCTAATTTGCAGCACACGTTCACCGCCACTTGTACAAAGTGCCATTTGGAGTAGAGACGATAATGAGTCCGGCGGAATACTTGGTTAGAAGAGATGGAAGAGTGGGAGGTTTCCATTTCATGTAAATGAGCAAACAGGTACTTCACCTCAGAAGGCAGCAACAGCAAGGAGTCTGTTGAATCATGTCATGGAACCTTTGTGTTAGGAACATTTATTAGAGTAGTTTTCGCTGAGATATCAGACGAGAGTTAAACAACTGTAGGATTCCCTTAATTACAGTTTCCGTTTGCCTAGACGCAATGAAGTCTGCACTTGAAAGTGACGCACTTACCTTGCATTGTTTGTTTGCGGAGGAAATGTTTTGTGAGGTTGAGAAGGCTAATGGGTTTCAATTGAATCCTGTTGATTTTGCTTGGTCATGTAACTGATAAATAAGACAATCCATTGGAGAAACATCGGGGCTAGCAAAAGATAGTTGCACAGACAGATTTTTGAAAGATAGATAGGTCTTCTAACTAGATGGCGAATAAGGATATACTTTGGTGCGTAAGTATATGCTGAGATAATACGAGGTATCCACGGCAGAAGTGATAGGTGGTCGAAGGGTAGTCCCAGGGCGAAACGTGGCTTGGTACCCACAATTGAGCATAAAACCTGGGGAACGCCTGCTCAACCAAGGCTAACAGCTCTACTTCCAAACTCTATCTCCACTTCCACCTGGTGACCACTGCGAGGTCTTTCTTAACGAAAAGCTGCAGAAGGAGAAGGATGAAGACGAGTCTCGCGCGCCTAAAAATGGGACAAATTGTACCAACTCGTCCTCCAGGTTGGGGATTGGGTATGGCTGACAACCCTACACAGAAAACCAACTTTTGCGAAGCCACAGAAGGAGTCTCGAACAGGATGGACTTCGCAACAACGAACCCGGCAAGGGCAACGAAATAGCAATTTGCGCATTTTCTCATGAAACGTGCACGCCATACGATACCCTGTCCCAATACAGGGCAGATTAACAGCGTTGCAGGAAATACGTTGGACAGGAACCGGTTGACTGGAGAAGAGCCACTACACCATACACTAAATGAAGTAAGTTTCTTAGTTAGCCAAAAAATGAAACCTACTGTTATCGGCTTTGAAAATATAAGCGAAAGGGTGTGCATTTTGCGTTTGCGAGGCAAATTTAGAAATATAAGCCTCATAAACGTTCACGCCGTTCAGAGGAGACTGCAGAGTCGGAGAAGGATACCTTCTACGAGGCAGTTGAGCGGACCCTCGAAGCCTGTCCCAGGTATGATATCAAAACCATGCTTGGAGATTTCAACAGTCAAGTACCAATGATAACGGACTGCGGAATATTCAGTTAGCAGTATTGCACGAAATGGTTGTTGGAAGTACCTGGTTTGCGCGGAAAGCGATCCACAAACATACGTAGGCCTCTCCAAACAGGACCGCTTTCAACCAAATTGACCACTTGCTGATTGAACGCCGCCACCTCTCAGCCTTGATGAATGTCAGAACATATAGGGGGCCAATATAAACTCCGATCACTATCTCGTTGGGATAGTGCTCCGGGCTCGAATTACAACACCACCCACAATCCGCTCTGACAGTCAGGTGAGAGCCATTCACAACACATCCATCCGTAACACCTATAAGGGGAAAATGGATGTCATAATAACCTCAGCTAACAGATGTCCTGGAGATGAAGCATCAACAAATGATTTTCACAAACACCTGAATAGCGTTATCATTGATACGGCCACAGGCATACTTGGCCCCAGCCGCAAAAAGAGTCGGAACGGCTGGTTTGACGATGAATGTAAGCTAGCAATGGAACAGAAGAATGCTGCATACCGAGTAATGCTGCACTCTCAAAGAAGTCGGGCACGCGCAGGGACCTATCAAGAACTCCATCGAAAGGAGAAACGACTTCACAGATGGAAGCGGGAAGCCTGGGAGAAACAACAAGTCTGTGAACTCGAAAAGTACAAGGAGGAATCGCCCGAAAGTTTTACCAATAAGTCAGCAGGATGAAGCCTTATATACCTCTATGTTCATTCTGCCGAGACAAAGAGGGAAATCTGATTTCCGACAGAATGGACATATTAGAGCAATGGGTTGAGTATTTTGCTGAACTGCTCAACAACCAAAATATCGGCGAGTTGGAGGTCCCGCCCACTGAAGACGACGGACAAATGCTGCCATCCAGCGTAGAAGAAACATGTAAACATTCAATCTACCGGCTTAAAAATCATAAGTCGCCAAGAGCCCATGGAATTACAGTCGAACTGGTTAAACATGGAGGCGACTAGCTACACCAAGCGGGGACAGCGAATCAATGCCTGACGAATGCTAACGAGGCATCTATCCCATACGTATAAAGGGAGATATCACGCAGTGCACTAATTATAGAGGTATCATGTTGCTGAGTACCATCCATAAGATATTCACCGTTATCTCGCTAGGCAAAATAGCCTGGTAGGCCAAGATATCATCAGCCCATACCAAAAAGGCTTCATTTCAGATAAATCAGCAACAACAATTGGGCCGCAAGCGATGGAAAAACTGGTCGAATATGGCCATCAGGTGCGCCATATTTTTACTGACTCCGAGCCCGCCTATGATACCACAGCCAGTGCAAAACTCTCCACGCCTTGATAGGCTGACCCTGACCAATGTGCGAGGCCAGATAAAAGCAGCAGGATCACTCCAGACTATTCAACATTAACAACAGCCTAAGATAAGGTGATGCCTTGTCATGCGTCCTCTTCAGCCTGACCCTGGCGGTACTGGTAGTTCGGCCGTTGATTATGAATTGTTGCAACGGATGAACGATAAAGGTGTAAGTCAGGTATTTCGCACTTTTTCATTCACCCGTATGTGGGGCTTTGGGTGTCAGCAACATCTATGCGCAGTGGGTTTGAACTTGCTCCAGGAAATCATCTGAGAAATTCTTGTGTTGTTTAACAAAATTTGCCGAGGGTATGTGTATATCTAGAATACTTGGAACAACTGTGCTGAAGTTGTGCAACAATAAACGTAAGAGGCTGCAGGTTCGCAGAAGTGAATATAGAAGAAAGAATATAATTCTCTTTCAGATCCAACTTTCGTTAGTAGTGGGTTAGCACGTGGTATCTCTCGGCACGTACTCTAAATGAAATCCACCCACAGCAATATTTAAGGAGTGACCAAAGGGAGTAGTCTTAATGTAGGATGTTTATGGCTAAATGAGTTAGACGTGAAGCTATCAAGCTGGTTTCCAAACCTAAAGGATGAAAAAACTTCATGGTAATTTGGTTATTCCAGATTTTCACCTACGGCATCTACCACCTCCAAATTGCCTCCAAAGAAAACTTTCCTTAGAAGAATACCATCGGCGAAATTGAACAGAGCCTCACTTATAAAAAGGGCAGACTTAAGGTAAGGACTTAATGTAACGAACCATTAGGCGACCATGGAAAGATGAGTGCAAAGGCCCAGATGAGGTCACCTGGCTGGAAAATATTTTCACTGCATATCAAGGGCAGTTCAAACTCAGTGACTTGAAGGCGAATATCTAATTGAGGCACATGGAATATTATTATTAGCTTTCTGGCGGAATTGATTCTGAAATTTTTTTTCTAGGCACAGTAAAAGCACGTTTGAACATTCAGGAAGCGAATATCGTTAAAGGGAAGTGTTAGAGCCTTCAAATTCAGATCATTTTCTTTTCTTGGTATTATGATCACTAATACCAAGAAAAGAAAATGATCTGCCACCGAATTTAATTAACAGCACAGTTACTCGTGGCTTCTTCCAGAATAACATATTTATCTTTGTAAACATGGAATCTGAATCGCTTGGAGAAATACCCTTTAACTTCTCCCGCCATTGGGAGTTCATTTCATTTATGTAATGTTGACGGATAAGATCCCGCGCGATCTTTAGAAGTGATTTGAACTCAACCAATATGGGATGATGATAGTCCCCATATCTCCGATAGATTTTGTTGATGCGAGTGAGCAGAAGGCTTTTCACTTTTTCAGCCGTTTTAATTGTATCCAGCGTCAAGTTCTCTAGCATGAGAATATACTGAAGTATTTCGTCGTTGCTCAAGTTCCTGTCACCTGGCGTAATTGTACTATCGTTTTCTCAATCAAGAGGTGAGCATTCCTCTCGATATCCCCGAATAAACTTCTCTTGGAATTCCTTCCAATCTGTTTGTTTAAAGTTCAGCCTGTGGACGCCACTGTCCATCGGCAGAAGGCGAACTCTTCGTCCATTAAACAGAACCTTAATAAGAATGTGTGTGTCCAGATAGCTGAGTGGTTAGAGCACAACGCTGTCGTACGGAAGGTCGAGGTTTAAATCTCGCTGGCGGCAATGGGATTTGTATCGTGATTTGATGTCGGATACCAGTCGACTCAGCTGAGAATGAGTACCTGAGTCAAATCAGGGTAATAATCTCGGGCGAGCGTAATGCTGCTGCCTCCTACAGTGTTCTGTAGTGTACCGTTACTGTCTTGAATAAACTGCTCTAACACACTTCAAGGCCCTGATCCTATATGGATTGTTGTGCCAACGATTATTATTATTAATAAGAATAGCGTTATGGTCGCTATCGTCAGGAAGAGTCTGCAGTTTCCTAAATTTAACGTTCAGGAGCGCGTCAGCAGTGCACAAATCCAGATAGGAATTTGCCCTGGGCCAGGTTGGACTCTCTGGCCCATATAATTTGCATTTATACTCTATCTGGTATTGCTCCTCTGGGATTGTTTGTGGCGCTTAGCCACGAGGTATGCTTAACGTTCAAGTCACCAGAATTCCTCCTTGAACTTGGCTCCATTGTTTCCAACTGCATAAACTGACAGAATGTATAAATTTCATCCTCTAGGCAGTGAAAACAAAATACAAGAAACTTCCAAACATTCAAAGGTTTCAAATGCAGGCCTGTTAATATGCCTGAAATGATAGTGGCGACCCACAAGTATTCCGGTATCACCTCTCCCATCACGATTTCGTTTATCGTTCCTCACGAATTCAAAATCTTTGAATGTTATAGAATGCCTCGGACTGAGGTGGGTTTCTGAAATCAAGACAATGTCAATTTGTTGCCTTGCAGCGAAATCAAGGGGCTCCGCTCTTCGGTGGATTCCCACGATGGAATTCACATTAATCGCAGTGATCCCGATATCATCCAGTGGCAGTAGTGACTGCAGACCTAGCAGCGGGCATGCTATTTGTGTAAATATTCTGTTATACGGTTTATTTTTGTATTGTGTACATGTAGGATCCCCGGGACGATTGGTGCCGAAGGGACGGTACCGTTCGACGCCGTTGACACCTTCGCCCTTTAGGCCCATCTTGACGCCTGCTGCCTTGTGACCTTAACATTGCGGTATGCAGGACATCCACAGTACGAAGCCAGATGCCCTCCGCTTTCGCAGTTGACACAGAAGGTCCTTGCCCTCTGCATCAGTCAGCGAACATTCGGCTGCGGTTTGACCTTTCCCGCACTTTACACATCGTAAGTTCATTTGACAGTTCATTGCCGAGTGACCATAGCGCTGGCATCTTCGACATTGGACTATTTTGCCTTTCAGCAGGCGCCTGGTAATTAAGCGACCTGGTGCCGATCAGATCGCTTCCCCGGTTCTCCGGGCTTATCTGCACGAGGAAGTGTGGCAGGATTCGTTTTCCCAAAACGGGTTTCCTCGTACTAAAACGTGACACTGAGAGGAACTTGATCTCAATTCCCGTCTGCCGGAGCATTTTGAGCACCTCATCAGCCTTTTCTTTCTCATCTAAGCCTTTCAGAAGGAAGGTTGGTACCTTCTCTTCCTTGGGAGTGTAGGTGAAGTTAAGAGCCTTCAGTCGCTCGAAGACCTCCAGCGCTTTCTTGTAATCCGCTATTTTTTTACATTTGATTTGGACTCTCTCGGCCCAATCTTTTTGATAATAAAGTTTGAGAGCCCCGCGCTCCCATTAAGTAGAGTGGCTCTACCACCAAATTCATATATATTAATGGAGGCACCCTTTCCCCCTTCTGAAGATTTTTTTCGGGGAAAAAAGACTATTTCCCCTTTGCTTCTTTGATTGATATCATCAAAAGTTCCCTTTTTCTATAAAAACATAATATGCTGTACTGAGCGGATTAGGTTATTGGAAAATACCTTACCTTCCTCGGCAGCGCTCATTTGACCCCTTTTGCCTTACGTTCGTTGATCAATTAACTAATACAGGAGTACTTGTGATAGTAGCTGAGTACTAACTGAAGACTATTAGCACTTTAGTTGTCCTTAAACCCTTCACGTTAATTCTAGAATCGAAAATTATGGCTACAGCAGTTAAAAAATGGCTCGTCGTTGGCCTCAACATCAATTAAGGAATTTCTCATTAGCTAACAAGAGAGAAGCTGCAAAGAACATTCTTCAAAATTACCCTTCAAAGAATAAATCAACTCATACATATGAGCCTGGGGCTAATCCGATTATATCTAAATAAGGCCAAGTAGGCGGGAAAATCAGAGAGCTGAGAAGCTTATCAACAACATTCCACATATCAATCAATCAAGTCATTCAACGGAAGTACTTTTCGTTATTAACATGTTATTGGGGGAATTTCGGAATGATAAGTCGAGTGGATGGAGGATATTGGAGTGGAATCGAAAAGGCGAACGTGAATCGCTTGTATGGATATTGGCAAGGCTGTTCTAGAGGGGTGAAATCTAAAGTGAAATGTTGTGGAAATTTCAGGTGAAGAGAGAACATGCTCTGCATTCATACTACTTAAACTATGGATTCAATTTTGGTTTTCGACCATTAATTGATTAATAATTTTTGAAATACTTAAATATTTCCAAATGGTGGTGTGACGGCTTCTGCTTTATTAGGCTTAGTTGATGACTATTGGTTTAATCTTCAAACTCCTAAGATATGGACAACGATTGGTGAAAGGCAGAAGAAGTGTCAGGTCATAATATATGATGAATATCAGAGTTCAACAAGGAATCTATTAAAAGCCCTTTCTCACATTAGAAATTCAAATATCTTATCGAAAAAGGAAATAGTAAGATAATTTCAATCTTCAAGTTGATGATGTAGATACAGTTTAATTCTCATAAGAAAAAACAGAGCTCTTCCGTAACATCTAATGAATTTTCTAGACGACGAACAAAACACAGAGAAATTTTTGAGCTATCAACTCCCAAAGATGCATTGCTACAAAAAAAGTGATTCCACATTAGATAAGGGAAAAAAGGACACATGTTCGGGCTCAAATGAACTCTCTTATTGCTACCCTTGGTAATTGTGTCAAGAGCCGGAACGAGAATTCCGCGATCATCGGCTGGTGATTGTCAGTTTGGATAATATGAGATCCTTCGACGAAAATATGTCCCAATTCATTCATTGTTTCAACAGAAATCTACCTACTTATATCTTGATTGGAATACATTGTTCTTGCTCAGAACACTTAGAACACGTTGTGGAACGTCAGTAGACTCTTTTAGCTTAAGGTAAGTAGTATGCAGTTTCAGAAGTTACCTTGATAATGGTGATGCTGCAAAAGAGTTTTCACATCGGCTTGAAAAAAGCCAAATACTTACTCGTGAGGAGCAGGAAACTATCGAAGACCTTGTCGTCAGACAGATCTGCAAGGCATGGACTGCGAAATTTGTGTTCACAGGAATACGCTTTCGACCAGGTCACACACTGGTGGACTGCGCGACGGAACACATTGTAGAGTGGCTTAGGACTATAGTTCCTAAATTGTCAGGCTGGGATGGAGCAGAACATGGGAGACGGAACATCTCATGGACCTCCTAATCGCTCAGAATGAGGATCTCCAAACGCGGTTATGTAAAGTCTTCAGAAGCAATGTGGAGGGCGAGGAAAGACTCCCCACGATCGAGGTAGATGTCCGATTGCCTGTCGATTTGGCAACATACCTGTGCACGTGGACAGGGAAAAGCCGAAGAAAGACTCCTCGGAGGAGACACCGGGTGGAAAGCGTACCGAGGCCCCCGAAGAAATCTGGGAAGCCATTGAGGCGGAAAGGATTGGATCAGCCAGGGAAGTAGACCTGCTGCCTGGTGGAGAGCAGAAGCTAGACGACCTAGACCTAGGACTTCTAGGGATTGGGGTAGACAGCAACGCGTAGGAAAGTGCTCTGTCGAAGAAGCAGGGTGATACTCCGATAGAGGAGAAGAGCTCCAAACAATAACCGAGCCAATGGCCAGCACTAAGATAGCCCAGATAAACTTCCACCATAGGAAAGCTGAATCTGCGGTAATTGAGCAAGTTCCAAGGAGAACATTGGAATAGTGCTGGCTCTGAAACCGTGGGTGTACCGGGGGTAGATTCGCGGTCTACAAGGAGGAAGCCTGTAGGTAATTTAGAACTTCTCTTGTGAAAAACCAAGAGTTTCATAGTTCTTAAACGTAATTTTGAAACATATATGTCTTGCGGAATTCCTGACCAAGAACCTAGTGGCTATCCAAGTCTCACTGAAAGTCGGAAGGAGCACTCGAGAGGGAGTCGTGGCATCGAGCTACTTCCTAGGAGACGACATCCGGGTTCCACCGAAGCTAGTCGCTAAACTGGTGAAATACTGTGAAAAGAGGGCGTGAATAATTCTCCACGGCTGAATGCAAAAGTCCGTCACGAAGTCTGGGGAAGCAGCGACATCAATCGAAGAAAGACTCCAAAGACTGGCTTGTGTGTGTATAAGTGGTGCAATGAGGATATGCCAAACGGCATCCTTGAAGGTTCTTCCGGGATTAACCCCTTCCATCTGCACATGCAGATGCAGGCAAGGAGGGCAATATTCAGAGTGGCCGGGAGCATCTTTGAGGCGGGGAGCTGGCTAAACCGAAGGGAGATTGATATTCTTTCTAGGCGGTATCCCGAATTACTGATACCAAAAGATAACATGAATAAGAAGGTTGAAACACGTTGGAGTAACAAGGCAAACTGGGAGAGCATGGCTGAGACATACGACTTAAACTAGCAACTGATTACTTGGTACACTGACGGATCCCTCACAACAGAGAGAGCGGGTGCCGTTGCCATTGATCCGAGGAAAATGTACTCGGAGTCAATGGGTACTTATACTAGTGTATTAGAGCCGGAAATATATGCCTCCTCTAATTTCCAAAGGAACTACAGGGGGCAGGACATCAAGGCACTTAGGTCCAACCAGGTGAACTCTAAACCCGTATGGGAATGCCTCGAGAGATTGAATACACTCGGCTCGTCCAACAAGGTCTGAATACTCTGGGTTTCAGGTCATGCTGAGTTGGAAGGCAATGAGGCAGCGGACGAACTAGCCAAGAAGGGAGCAGGAACGTCTTTACATGAGCCAGAACCCTTCTGTGGGATCGGAAATGGTTTAATGGCTAGGACAATAAGAAATGAAGAGGAACGGTCGAGGGAACTATACTGGGCGGGCCTACCAGGAATGGAGCAGTCCAGGGTGCTTATTGGGGGATACGAACTCATTGCTTAAACCTCACCAAAAAGAACCTCCGAACCATAGTGGAAATTCTCACTGGTTATCACCGGCTAAACTATCACCTAGGGAAGCTAGATGTATCTACTGACACTGCCTGCAGGTTTTGTGCGGAGTGTGATGAAACCGCTATACACGTGCTGGGACAGCTTTCAGCAGTTGCGCAAAGTAGGTCAAGGCATCTGGGAGAACACTTAATACCAGAAGCACCCTTAATAGAGCACCCTTAATAGGATAATAATGATCTTGATTGCAATACATTGTTTTTGCTTAAAATTTTCCACGACGTCAGAACACTTTTGACTTAAGATAAGTAGCATGCAGTTTTAGGAGTTACCTTGGTAATGGCAATGTTGCAGAAGAGTTTTCACATTGGCTTAAAAGAGACCATCCATCCTTGCTTGAGCATGAAACTTTGCTTGAATTTTGTATTGCATGTTTACAGTGTTTGCGTCTAGTTCCATTGGCGTTTAATGGTCAAGTTCATTAAGCTCTTCTGAACGAGCGCTGTTCGAAAAGTCCAATTAAGGTAGTACTGTGGCGCGTTGCTTTGGGGCCAACAACTGCTAAGACAATGAATTCTGTGGTAATAACAAAGTCTGCATGGTTCAGCCTACTCACATGTTCAGAGCTAGCCTGTAGCATTCATGAAGGATACGAACCTTGCAACTAAAGATCACCCTAGTGCCCACAGTCTGGCTCTAGCTTGAGTTGGACAATCGCAAAAGTAGTGCCTAGGTTTTCTCCCTCCTCTCAGCAGCCTCTGCAATGCGAATTGTAGGGTATCAACTCCGGCTGCATGGTCCCCTCTAGGTCATTGTACCGTGAAATTTTATACTCATTTTTATGCGTCTGCCCTAAAAGCTCTTACCATCGGGTTTTATTATAGGCGGGCCAAATCCGCCCAAAGTGCCCGAGGTACTTCGTCTAGGATGTTATTATTCACATAGTCTCACAGCGCATTTAATGTGAAGGTCCAGAGGGGGGACGTGCAGAAGCACTTGTGTACGTAGTTCAGTGAATCGTATAAAGCTTGGTTATATTGTTTCCTTGCTCGACGCTTGTCACCATATAATATAACCGTACATTAGGCTGGAATGGACAACGGCTGTGTATATCTAGGGCCATCTTCAACTGAAGATCCCACTTTCTTACGAGGGTCCTATTTCAGGAGTAGAAGGCAGTAAAGACCTTCTTAAAATTCAGTTCTATGTTCAATCTCGAATGTAACCAATCGAATCAACTAATCTGTGTTCATTTAGCCGCTGGAGGTGGCTCTCGAGTACCCTTGCCTTGGCGGTAAATAGCATCAACTCTGTCTTTGCTACACCTTTCCTAACAAGCCCTCCATATCCAATATCATCAAGCTCTCGGCATACTGTCTAATATTCGTAGAATGGGTTCATCATCATCAACCAGAACCTCGGAGAAATGGCGCTACTTTGGGGAGTATCTCTGCTTACAGCTTTGGTCAGATGTCTACCCCCCAGGTCAGACTGAACTATCCTAGTTCTTAGCGTGGAGATGCTAGTGAGGCTGCTTGGCCGAAAGTTATTCGCGGGCTCATGGCCGCATTTGAATGCTTACGACATGAAAACTACGCGTGCGTCTTCAAGAATGTGATATGTATCTGCAAGAAATGTAGCTTCTGGAAACCTTTACAAGCCACTACACAACTCTTTTTTGCTATTTTTGTGGCATCACTGGCATTATACCGTCTGGGCTTGCTGATGTATATACGGATAAGCTGTTTGTAGCCCAGCCAATTTCATTCAAGGTAATTACCGATTTGCTAATTCCCACGACTGGGGCTGTATACCATCTAAGCAAGACTCCGAGTGACAGTCCTCTTCGCTGGTGAGGATGTGTGTTTGAACCAACAGTTTCAGGGTCTCAATGACTTGTACTTGTTCAGGCAGTCCTTGTTTTGCTGGCAATATTTACCCCTGCAGGAGTTGTTGAACACGTTGCAGGTCAATATTTGGCAGGAAGACTTTAAAGGCGGTTTGAAATACCTTTTCTAGAGCTCCAACCTTTAAAGTCCGCAACAACCGACTGTTCTAAGTGCTGGGCATACGAACATATTACCGGGGGTTGCAAGGGGCAGGACACAAAGCAAAGGCTTGCGAGTTGGCAGAGTGTTGTGTCCTTTGCAAGGACCGCGGACTGCAAAAAGAAAATACGGCTCATATTCTCGGTTCTGGCTGTTGGCAGATCTTGTAGGAAGAGTTACAGAAAGCGAAAAGTCAAGCACCAAGGTCCACATCCTGCTAGGAGTGCAACTGCTCACGATCTGATGGCTTGCTTCTCAACGAGCAGTACCGAGATAGGAGCTTATGATCGTGGTATGCCGATATATCTGGCACTGTTGCCATCTAGGTGTGAGATAAAGTTAACTTGCGAATGCGGGCCCATGGTCAAAGAGACGGTTTTATTTGGGCTCGTTATGTGAAAGTGACGGTTTATTAGCTTTTATCTCATGCCAAACGAATCTATGCAAGCTTTTCGGAATAGGCTCGCCGCCTTGGAGGACAAGATTAGAAACACGGAAGGGAGAATTTTAGCCGGAGGAGATTTTAACGTTAGAGCTCCAAATGGGGTATGCCTTAACCACCTCAACTACCAGGTGGAACATCGGGAAAATCGGCACTGCAAAATTTGTCGAAGCTTTCTCAATAGGGGTAAATCAGCGACAAGAGCCAGGCGTAGACAGAAGAATCGCAACTGAGTCGCTAGTTCATTCAGCAATCCACCTTATCATTGCAGCTTTTAATGCATCGGCTCACAAAAGGAAATTGTGTCCCGGGAAATTATCCGTGTACTGATGAACGGCTGAAATTGCAAACCTAGGAAGGAACTGCCTCAGACTTTGGTGGATTGCCCAGCGCGCAAGAGGCCAAGGTGGATCGACGCTTAGATCTACAGAGTATAAGAGTGGGAAAAAAAAACTTCGCCACGAAATCAACAGGTAGGAGACACGCTGCTGGCAAGAGGTAATGAACTACGTAAGCAGAGAGCCATGAGGGGTATAATCTTTTTACTAGAAAACTAACTTTCCATCAGCCATCCTGTTCTATGGAAACAGCGAAGATGGAAAGCGTGCGGGCCCTTTTTCTTGTCCACCCCATCCGAACTGACGCTGTCGATGAAGGAGTGAGTTCTGAGGTACGCCGTCTCTTTGCTGCAAGGGAACTAGAGGATGCAGTCTTGTCCACGAGGGACAAAAAAGTACCAGGACCGGATGGTATTCCCAGCGAAGTGTTGAAACTCGTATGTAAAAACATATAAGTGTAACTTGCTTCTCGATTCAACGCATGTTTGACAGCGGATTTTCTCCCCCCCCCCCCCCCTGCTGAAAAGTTGCGAGACTTGTATTGATAACCAAGGGCAAAGGTAGCCTCGAGGCGCCGTTAGCGTATCGTTCGCTCAGTACGTTGGCCAGAGCGGGGAAGCTGCTCGAGAAGCTCATCAAGCCACGACTGACAGAAGCAATCCGTGCTGCGGTAGACTACTCACCAACACAATATGGTTTTAGAGCGAGGCGATCCACAATTGATCCTCCTTGGTTCGGATCTTTGGAACACCTTATACGATAGTCTCCTACGATTTGAGGTGTCTGATGAATCGCATTTAGTCGAGTATAGAGATGATGTTGCGGCACTGGTTACCGCACGCACGATTGAGCAAACTGGGAATGGTGATGCGGCGAGTAAGCAGGTCGCTGGCTAAGCATTGATTCTCCCTAGCTATGGAAAAAAACCGAAGTCGTTGTGCTGACCAAGAACGGCATTCCCGCAGTCCTCCCTATTCAGGTTGGTGAAACCATAGCCTTGTCGAAGCCGGTGGTGAAATGCCTCGGCATCATGATGGACACGAAGACGAGCTTCTTTGAGGAGAAAAGGATTTGGATAGAATGTTTGCTGATGTCTAATGTCGGAGGTCCCTTATCCAGCAGACGTCGCTTGCGAATGAGTGCAGTTCAGACCATCCTCCTTTACCACCCTCAAAGTGAATATCAGGATGACATCAAGGACTCCTTTCCAACCGTCACAGTTCTTTGAGTTGGGGATATGTAAAGAAAGTGTACTGCCCCTGTTATGCACCAATAGGTTGTGGTAAGAATAAATTCAAAGAGAGCCCACTTCATTCATTGATCCTCGAGCTATCGCAAAGCATATGCCTTGCATTGGCTTTGCAACTTATTAGCCGTCTTTTCTGCAATGGGCGTGAGCCATGTAAACCAAGGAGTGAAACTCAGGTCCGGGCACTGAAAAATGTGTAGGTTCTTCCTGGCAAAGAATAAACCGGAATAAATTATAATATTTACGGTGAAGCTCTTCACTGCGTCGGCATTAATGCATCGTCAATATCTTCCCCTAGGAGGAAAGCTAGCAGATTAGTTGAGGAGCAATTCAAGTACTGCTGATTTATCTGCATTACCCGCATAATCTGCTTGAGTCAGGGGAGAGTCAGTCCCCTTCGGACCGTCGATTTTGATCTCCTCGAACAGCTTGTTAGCGGCAGCGCGTGGATCTAGGTATTCTTTGCGTTCCTGATACCCAACCACAATCTGTAGTTCGCCTTTGTAAATTTCGAAATATAGGCCTTATTAACGTTCAGAGTCGGAGAAGGATATCTTTTACGAGGCAGTTCCGTGGTGCCTAGAAGCCTGTCCCAAGTATGATATCAAAATCAAACCTGGAAATTTCAGTAGTCAAGTAGGCATGGAGCCCGTATTCAAGCGATACATCAGTTCCCATAGCTTACATATAATTCCAATAATAACGGACTGCGGGTTATTCAGTTAGCAGTTGGAAGTACCTGGTTTGCGTGGAAAGCGGTCCGCGAACATACGTCGGCCTCTCTCTAGACGGGGTCACTTTCAACCAAATTGACCAAGGGGTGATCGAACGCCGGCTCAAGGGGACCAATATAGACTCAGATCACTATCTCGTTGGCATAGTGCTCAGAGCTCGAATTACAACACCATCTACAATCGTAAAAAGAGTAGGAAGAGTAGGTTCGAAAATGACTGTAAGCTAGCAACGGAACGGATGAATGCCGCATACCGAGTAATGTTGCCTGCTCAAAGGATATGGCCCGCGCAGAGACTTCTCCTTCATAGACGGAAGGAGGAAGCCTGGGCGAACAAACAGGTCTTTGAACTCGAAAAGTACAGGGAGCAACCGCACCGGGCGCGCAAGTTTTACCAACAAGTCAGCAGGATGAAGCCTTATACACCTCCACGCTCGTCCTGTCGAGACAAAGAGGGAAATTTGATTTCCGACAGAATGGGCATATTGGAGCAATGGGTTGAGTATTTTGACGAACTGCTCAACTACCAAAATATCGGTGAGTTGGAGGTCCCACCAACTGAAGACGATGGACAAATGCTGCCACCACCAGGCAAAGAAGAAACAGTCCGTGGAATCCACCTGCTTAGAAACCATAAGTCGCCAGGAGCCGATGGAATTACAGCCGAATTATTTAAATGTGGTGGTGACCAACTACACCAAGTGGTTCATCAACTTGTGCTCAAGGTGTGGGACAGTGAATCACTACCTGACGACTGGCAACGAGGTATCCGGCCGGGATATCACGTAGTGCAGCAATTATAGAGGTATCACGTTCCTGAGTACCATCTGTAAGATATTCTCCGCTAGCAAAAGAAGACGTGGCAGACCCTGCCTGAGATACTGCGATTTCGTAGATCAAGACGGCAGACAACTTTTAAGGACATCGAGTTGGTGGACCTCGGCGCAAAATCGGCGTGTCTGGAGTTCCTTATTAAGGCAGGCCTAGATCCGATCCCGGTTTTTCCGACGTTGATGATGATGAATTTACAAAAATAAATTGTTTCTGAGGACAGCTGGTTTGACGAGGATATTTTCAAAGAAGTTCTGCTGTAGATCCTAATGCTAGAAGAAAATGAATAAGACAAGGCTTTTCAGATCGTCAACAGTCATGCGAGGTGTCCATGTCAATGTGTACTAGTGGCCAGAAACGAGTACCGAACTTCGGGTGGAATCCTGAAATTGCAAGATTTACCTTAAGGTCAGCGAAAAAGGAACCGGTAAAAGGTAACACTTGATGCGGCTGTGTAAAGATGCTGATTGGTTTCCCTTGGGTGGCGTAATGCTCAAAAGTAATGGGGTCCAACCATTACTTGCCCTAGATTTCTACACGGGATTGTGACAAATCTTTTCCCATAAATTGTGAATACCGCTAACATTCCTAATGTCGAAGTGGATCCTGTCGAAACCCCAATGTTAAGCGAGGAAGTGATCCTGAAAGCTGCATCCTGGCTTGGATGGTATCCGCAACAAGGCAGCGGTGAATATAGAACCTAATATGTTTGCCGAGGTATTTGCCGCATGCTTTAAGGAAAGAGCACTTTATACAGAGTCTAAAAGGCAGAGGCTAATTCTCATTCCCAAGTCAGACAAACCTCTGGGTGAACCTTCATCTCACAGATCGATATGTCTTCTAAATAATATTGACGAAGATGGAGGCGGTTAATTTGGTGACTAACAGAGCTAAAGTCGTGCTCGAATAGGAAACATTGATAACTCTCGACGTGAAGAACACCTTCAATTCCGCAAGATGGGGCTAATCATTAGAGGCCCTAATTAAATTTTGAGGGTCAAAGTACCTGTTGCGTGCCATTGCCGACTTCCTAATCGATAGGCTTCTGTTCCACGATTCAGAGGAAGGACCTAAATCATTTCATACATAATACGTAGTTCCACAAGGATCGTCCTAGGACCAATCTTGCGGATAATTATGTATAACCGGGCTCTGACGTTAGATCTTTCTTCCGGCGTGGTCACCGTCAGCTTCCCGGATGACATTGAGCTGACGGTTGTTGCACGCTTGCTTGATGATGACCCTATAGAAGAAAGTTTGGAGATTACCCTCCACTTGCTTAGTTTAGTACACCTTATAAATAAGAAGTGTCCCTGAAATGAAAAAGCCTATTTATTTCATTGTGCGTGTCATTAGAATATTCATTCCCCATACCCTCGCTGATATCCTGAATACCTTGTGCTTGCTCACTCTCTTTATACTTGATCCAATCTGCACGTGCCTTTTATCAATACGCTCCACAAACTGAATATCATTAAGACGTTTGTATAATTTGTTTGTCGCCTACCAGTTTCTGTCATTAATTCAGGACTATTTGAAAATTACAGTCTACTCTGATTTCCTCCTTCAGCAAATAGCCAACACATAAATCTGAATTTCAGCAATTTGCGTGCTTCTCCCAAACTTCATCACCAGAAATTCTTGAGTAAAAACGCAAATTGAAAGGAAGACCTTACATTATTCAAGCACGAGGACGGAAGGACGTAGGACCCGCCTAAGTATACTTTTCGACAAGATGTAATTGTTGTAATCTACAACTTATACTTTAATCTTATGCGCCGTTACCATGACTCTACTATGAATAAAAGGATCCTGTCCTGTACTTACCCTCTCTGGAATAAGTCAACATTGTAAAATTTATACAATTCGACATAAAACTCGACGGTTGCTTGTAAATCTCCCATAATATTATCCGCAACTCGTTAGAGTTCTTTTCACGTTGTTCTTGCGACAAATCCTCTACGTTGTTAGTCCTTTAGAAATGATTCCGGTGACGAGAGACGCGGTGAGACGACAATATTTAAGATGATGTTGTTGCAATAAATTTGTCCAAAGTCACATTGCTTCGGGTAAATGTATAGACCGAGTATCTGCACAGGACAAATGGGAAACATTCACCTAGCACGAGCCACTACCACGGCTCCTACGCTTGCTCGTTGAACGTCGCTTGACAAGGAACAGCAGGCCTGGACTTAAGTTCACTAGGGTTTCCATCATATTTCCATATCATAAATTTACCATATAAAATTCAAGGATATCACTAGGGGTGGGCGGTTGAGATAGGCAACCGACGGTGACTCGAAGGAGGCTAGCCGGTGAGGTGGGGCGCGAGCGAGTAGGTGGAAGGACGAGTCATCGTGCAAGTCATTATATGGTCGATATATGCAGAGATAAAATTGCAAGTCGTGTAATATCCGGCGTGCGAGTCCGTTTTGGTGGCGGTTTTATTGGGGAAATCACATATTCTTGAATTGCACTATTCCGTTGGATGAGTTATCGATTTCACTGGATTTTATGCAAATTTGTCACGCCGATGGGAGGACGAATTTATTAACTTTTATTCATTTTTATGCTTTGGTTTATTTTTGACACCAACATTTTTAATATATTCGATTAGAAGACTTTTATGGATTACTGTTAATACGATTTAGCGAGTACATCACTTGGGTTAACCTCCTGTAATTATTCAAAAAAAGAAACCTGTTTAAATTAAATTCACGTTATGCCTTTTTGAACCCATTGTACCACTTTCCCGGAACCTTTTTCAATAAACTCTTTAAAAGACTTTAAACTAAATGTTGTGTATCTAGGATCATTTCAAGTAAAGTCTGAGCACCTAATCATCATAATAAAGGCCTTTAAAAATGGTTTGTCCTGGATTTCGCAACGTAAGTAGCCCCTTGGTCTGGGATATCTTCAAAACACAAAACAACACCCGAATCACCTAATAAGCAGAATTAGCTCTTACACCTTTTCGAAAAGCCTGTCATCTCCCAATGGACCAGACATCATCCTTGCCTATCCTGCAAATGTCATCTTCCAGTAAAACATAAAATATTCGATTATCCCTTCAGTCTAATGACTCATTAGCGAACATCATTCGACCCGCTTATCACACCAACCACATAGGCTAAGTCCTGTCGTTATCTCGAGTAACACTTCCCATCCAAGTTTTAATGTCGCACAAACAGAACATTGTCGACTTTGAAAATCGGTAAATCCTCATTTCAAGCGTCTCATTCAGCACTTTCCACTTTTACTATAAATCTTCGACCAACAACCCGAAACCGGACATTAGACCATTGTCAGACCATCATCAGCAAAGAGGATCAACTATTTTGATGTCTGCCGCAAAAGCTTTAAAAAAAAACTTTTCCTGCATGCACGTCGCCTTCATCGTTGTCCTCGAAAACCATCTGCAGGCATTTTTCATTGTGGCAAAGTCCTTTGCTGTCCGTTAAACACAACCAGGCAGCGAGTTGATGTAATAACTTTAATATATCCATGACGTCACATGTTGAACAACTGTCGACTGACGTCATGACTATCACCTGAATAAGTCAATCTCTAGTTGCAATGTGCCTATTCTCTTTTTCGCCAGCAGCCAGGACGCATGCTCCTGGAGAAAGCGAGTGTGGCGCTCTTAGGAGGAAGAAGTCCTGAAGATCTCAAGAGAACCCTGCAATCTACTATCCTGCCCTGAGCAGGTTGTTTGGGTTTTTCTCGTGGCCTCCTTCTTGCTATCTTCCGTCGTTCTTCTCGTTGAAGGATGTGTGTCCTGTTTCGCCCTTCCTCGAGAGGGCATGGGGATTATCCTTTTTTTGCATCAGGTCCTAGAATACCGGCTGCCTGGTTATTAGCCTAATTATTTGCACTTGTACAGGGCAAGAAAAATTGTGCCTAATGGTGGCACTAGCTCATGGGTTTAATTTGCTAGAAGTGGGTGGATGTAATTATGGATTGGAACAAATGAGTTGTTGGGGCTGGGGGTAGTGAGGAAGAGTTTGCCATGTTGCGGACGTATACCTATGCGATTACACGACCTTTTTGTTACGCTCTTGTAATATTGACAGGCAGACAAATTACAGGTGTTTGTATGTCATTTATCTGTTCCAGTATAAGGCGAATATGTGCGACAAGAGGAAGGCATACATGTAGTGAAAATGTACGCTCCTGAGTAAGTGAGTTCTATTTGATCTCAAGACACGTACTTTGCGTGAGCAAAACAGAAGAATTTTAGGAGGAAATATTCTTATGGGAAATTAAATCCTTCTTCAATCTGGTGTCTGCTGGTTTTTCAGTAATTTCTGATGATTTATCTTCTTTATTTATCTTTATTTGAGTTTTCACTGGAATTTCCGGTTTAAATATGATTAATGTGGCCTTCCTATAGGTAGATATTGTCTCTATATTGGCTTCCACGTGTGATATCTTTTCTATCTTCTTTAGCCCTGTTTCGTTTTTTTTTTTTTGGGTAGGGTAGGTGAATGCACACAGTGTTGGACTCCCGATTCGGTACGTCGTCGGACTACCAACTAAACACCTCCCCATCGTCAGAGAGCTAGCCTGGAACCGTTTGTCACATTACTTCGGGCTAGTCCCCGAACTCTCTCGCTTTGCGGAGCCTTCAAATCAGGGAATTCCTTTCACCAACGGGAGGGGAGCGGAGGAAGGGAACTGTCAGTTCAAGGAACCCCCTGCAATCCGGCTCCTCCACAGGTCGAGTTCTATCTTCTTAGCAACACGGTTTCACCTGTCAGCAGTCCTCAACATCTCTTCCACAATGTTGTCTGGAGAGAGATCCCCTGTGTTTAAATAGAGCTGCTGACGAACCCCATCCCACCTTCCACAAGGAAAAAAAGTGTGGTGGGCGTCGTCCACAACTCCATTGCAAAACACACAATCCGGAGAACGCACCTTTCCAATCTTGTGCAGGTAAGCCTGAAAACCTCCATATCCACTTAAAAATTGGGTAAGGAAATAGTCAGTCTCACCATGCTTCCGATTCAGCCACGCACCTAAGTTGCCGATGAGCCGCGCAGTCCATCTGCCTCTAGTTTCATTTTGCCAAGAGAGCTGCCACTCGTCTAGAGTGTGTTGCCGTTCTTCGCGAGCAACCACCTCCCTTGCGCTGTATATGGCCTGACGCTCCCTAGCAAGAAGGGCAACGGGGATAACTCGCCTGTTTCGTTTGACAGTGCAGGGTCTGGACGAGGTCGGTATTTCTTTCGATCCCAAGTTTGTTGCGAGGACGCCAGAGCCTTTCAAATCATCGTCTGACGTGTCAAGTTGATGCTGTTTCTATTGACCTTAGGATCGAATTGAGTCAACTTGTATGTTTATGTCAATTTCAGTTAGTGAGTTATTGTAAGTGTAGTTGATAAGACCAAATCATCGGAGTTGCTGTAGCGATTACGAATGTCCTTATTTCGGGCGTGATCATAGTTACTTATGCCACTGGTCAACTCCATGCCCATAAACAGTATAATCCTCATATAATAAGATACTTCTCATGCAATAACTTTCCAAATTTTTACTATAATCAAATAGCCTGAGGAGCGGGTGATATAGTGGTCACATTGCAGGCCATGGTAAATGGAGAACTCTGAATTCCCATAAAAGCGATTTCCAAATAACCCTTTACAGCTTCACTGTTGGACTCCATGCTTTCAGCCTTCAATACTTCCGAGCATTGTGAAACTGAACACAGTCTAAAATATGTCTTCAGATATTTATTGAGCAGGTCATTGAGTTTCAGGTCAAGCAGGTGGCATCAAGTTAAGGGCCTAAACCATCCACGTTCCTATCTCCGTACGTAGCTTTAGCCGACGGAGCGCCACATATATTAATACAGCACTCAATATATTTTGGATATCTTTTTTATCCGTAGTTTCTGCAAATTTATTCGTTTTATCTGCTTCGAAGTAGCCAAACCATATTTCAGAAGTAGTCATGATTGGGTTCAGTGTTAATATCTATGCCTTCCGCAAGGTCGCTTCGTCGTTCATTTCGATATCCTTTTTAAGGATGGTTGAGGAAAATGTGTCCTGTATGCTTTCGCGATATTTATTTTATTACTGTTGTGATGTACTGTACGTTTCGTTATTCCGACGGTCTAGCCCGATATCGTCTCGAAAGAGAATTCAATTATCCTTCTCCTATACTCGTCGTACTGCACATCGTTTCAAAGTTTGCCTTTACTGCAAATTACTAGCTCCCATATTGAATATCTACACCTTCGTTTAGTCAAATTTATATTTTAATATTTAGTATATGGGGGGGGGGGGGAATTTGAATATTAAAACTGCTTACACCCTCGCTTGCGAAATTATTGAATTGAAATTCTCATGCGTTGATATTGTTATCGTGCTATTGTTGTCATTGAATCAATTGAACGTCCCGTTTTAGATATAGCTAGCGAAAATTAAGGAGGAATAATTGGAATGAACTTACTTTTAGTGTTTGCAATTTCATTTTTCACGTTTACTTGTCTAGGTCTGATGGAATTCTAAGCCACAAGCTAATGGAACTTTACAGATCGGAAGGTCTAGCAACGAAGGTGTATCGCTTTCAAACTTTAATACAAAACGTTCACTCGGAATGGTTTTGATAATTAGAGGGAAGAAAGCTCATAAAATGCTCTATTTTCGCAGTGATGTCTGAAGAACGAAGTATGAAGTACCCTACCTATTTTCTCAAACTAATATGAAGTGAAGAGGCCTACATCTGCGTGCCCACTGTGCAACCGTGCCACTTCCCTTAGGTGGTTGGGGACTTGAACGCTCAAATATTATCTGCAACCATCTGGTAAATTACGGTACCTAGAGTTTTATTGAGATAGTGAATCTGGTGGCTCACTAACAGTATTTACCATTTGCCCTAAAATATGAAAAAAAATCTGGGCAAGTTTTGATATTAACTTATTTGACAACTATCTTAGACTAATGCATAAGGTGAGAAAAATCGTGCCCTCAGCAAAATCTGAGGCACAGTTAGGAAAGATGGCATAAAATGAAAAAGATATAATAGAGCGAATGCAATCTGCTCTAAGATGGACGAAATGTCTACGTCCATGTTAGTATTTGACGGTTCTAGTGTACATTTCCCGAAGGCCACTTAAAAACATGGCGAAAGAAAATCAGTAAACAGGAAACTTCGGAGCAAACAGGAGGCGCAATGACCTACATAAGCCTTTCGACAATAAGTTACAATCGTTCAAGCTAAAATGATTGGACAGGAAACGGCACTGGTCTGTATAGCCACAGAAAAAGGTAGCGAAAATAAGATATCAGATTATTGCTATCGCCAGCTATTCAGGCAGCCGGATTCACAAAAGATTATCATTGTGACATTTATCTAAAATTAAAGGGCGTAAGAATAGTATGGAATTATTCGCTTATATAAGTTTCCGATGTGAAGAAGAAAGATGTTTTCAATAAGATCAACATGTAATCCTTGGTACCTCTTAGTAGTGACGTCGCCATCTCAATAAAGATAAAAGGCCGGCGCGCTCTATGCAGCGTTGTCTGGAGAAGATTTATAGCGAAAAGCCAGGTTCAACAGTACAACGGTAAGTTCTATACTTTTTTATCAGCCTGACGTGACGGAGTCTGTAATCTGGCGACACGTTAACGCAATTCAGATTATTCAATTAGCAGTGTCGCAGGAAATGGTTGCTGGATGTACCTGGTTTGCCCGGAAGTGGTCTACAAAAAACATGGGCTTCTCCAGATGGGACGACTTTCAACCAAATTAATCACGTGTTAATTGGACACCGCCTTGATGGATGTCAATGCATATAGGGAGGCCAATATAGATACGGACCATTATCTCGTTGGCATGGTCCTCTGGGCTCGAATAACAACACCGCCTAGTATCTCCTCTGACAATCAAGTGAGAGTGAACACTGAAGCGATCTACAACACAGCCCTCTGTAATACCTATAAGGGAAATGAGTGCTGCAATAACCGCAGTCAACAGAGACCCCGGCGACGAATAATCGACAAATAATCTTCACAGCCACCTGAAGAGCGGATGAAGGAATGGATTGTTTGGCGATGAATGCAAGCTAGCGACGGAAAGGAAGAATGCTACATACTGAGTAATGTTACACTCTCAAAGAATGCACGCGCATCATGAACTTCGTCGAGCGAATAAGCGACTAAACAGATGGAAAAAGGAACCCTGAGGGAAGCAACATGTCTGTGAACTCGAAAAGTAAAGGGAGCAACCGCACCAGGTACGGAAGTTTTACCAACAAGTTAGCAGAATGAATGATGATGTTTGGAGAAAAATCATATTTACGACAGAATGGGCGTATTTCAGTGATGAGTTGAGAGAACTACTGAACATCGAGGATATTGGCAAGCTGGAAGTCCCGCCAACTGAAGCGTCGAAGATACATTCCGTGCAATTCATCATGGGAAACTGTTGGAATATAGTCAGCAGTTGCTTTATCACTTCATCGACTTCAAGCCCACCTATGACAGCATAGCCAGGGTAAAACTGTCACGGCGATAAAAGAATTCGGTATCCCGACGAAATTAATAAAACTGATTAAGCTAACCCTGACCAACGTGCGAGGCTAAATAAAAGTAGTAGGATCAGTCTCGAGACCATTCAACATTAACAACGGTCTAGGACAAGGAGGTGCCCTTTTTAACCTGGAAAAGTGATCCCTGATGCTGAGGTGAATGCAAGAGGTGGTGCAACAACATCATATAGCACTAGTCAAATAAAAACAATAAACTAAAGCTTTGAGGTTGTTGATAATTTCTCCTGTCTAGGGTCAAAAATTATAACTGATAACAGTCATGACGATGAAATCCGCACACGGTCGTTGGGAGCCAACAGAGCCTCTTCCAACTTACAAAAACTATTCCGCTGGAAACTTCTCACCATAGGGTCAAAGTTCTTACTGTACAAGACAGTGATCTTGCCAGCCCCCATGGATTCCTTGGAAACTTTTTCTTAGCGAGAAAGATTACGACCTCTTGGCCGCATTCGAGAGAAGAATCATCCGAAGAAGTTTTGACGCCCTACAAGAGGATGGACCATTCCGTACCCTATATTACAACGAAGGTTTTGGGCAAAATCCAGCTGACTAGGTTATGCTGGTCGGGTCACTTAATTTGTATAGATGAGGATGATCCAGCCCGGAACGTCTGTAAGGGCAATATTTATGGTAGAAGGAGAAGACGTATCAGAGCCTGCCTTAGATAGAGCGATGGCGTAGGCCAGGATGCCAGGGATATGGAATTGATGGACCTTTTTATAATGCGAGTCAAAATAGATTGCCAATTTTTAACCTGGAAACAAGGGAAGGATGCTAGTTGTCGCAATCAAAAAGCCACGGAAGAAACGAAAATTCGCTGGCGTCTTTTACAATATCTAGTAGTAAAATGTCATTCTTCAATTGCCAGGAGCAGGGAGTTCGTGGCGAAGTAGATGACATCAAGTACTCGGCGATTGTTAGTGAATACAAAACAAACGCCTGGAGAACTAGCAAAATGCAGAACTCACTGTAGTTAAACGTAATCGATTTCATGAGAGGATTGATCATGCTAACAAAAGTAGTAGTAGGTAACCATGCGCTATTTATGGGCTGCTGGTATCACGTCATAAGATGCACGGACCAGATCTCCTGGGATCTTATCAGTTCATACATCATTAAGAATAGCGATGGCTCGGAAAGCGAATGGCTTAGGTGAATTCTATATAACGAAATTTCTTATAGATCTCTAGCTTGTTTTTGGCTACCAAAGGTCTGTAAGTTCGTCCAATGCTTGCTCTTTCACAACCCTGCCACAACTATGGACGACTAGACGGAAAGAATGGTCAGTCTTTCCTATTACTCATTAATGCGGAGTGACTGGGAAATGCAAACCAGAAATTAACCTAAGGTCAAAGCCTTTCAGTCTTCGAAAGGTCTATATGAGATGCTGGAGGAGGTGGAAATAAAAGTGCAGTTCAAACAGTGGCACTTGGCTAATGTGCTAATTATCCCAAGAGCCCTAGGCTAGAAGGCGCAACTTCAAGGTATCTATTATAGTATAATATATTCTACAGCACAAAAGATGTTGGTCGGGAGAATTTCAGAACCTGTGTTGTTGCCTAGAAGGGTTTGCATGCTTCGGCTGCTGGGATAGTTGGTTGATATCACCTCACTTACTGATAGGGTGGAGGATTGGACTTTCCAATCTGAAACTTGTTGTAGGGATTTCCAGATCATTCCTAGAACTTCTCATAACTCCCCAGAACTCACACCATAGACAAACTGGAGTCATAGGTTAAGACTTTAAAGAAGGCAACGGAAGTCACCTTTGAAGTCTCGAGCCAAATGAAGACCAACACATATAATTTGATAGTTCTTTAATATCTGCTACAATCATAAATGTCGGCTGTCATATAAAGACTGTCAGGACTGCTAAGAGACGGTCGTGGCTGAAATATTTCCAAAATATTAAAAGCATCGGAAACTCAGGTGGCACCAATAATATTCTCAACAAAGAGCCCAGGAACTCATATTTCCTTAAAAAACCGGATATTTTCTGTATTGAATCTTCCGGCGAGAGCGGGAAGATGACTGTAGGCTAGAATTGGTTTTCATGTTACGCAATTCCAATCAAGAGAAAACTGTGGCACTACCATCGGGACACTTGGAAGTGCCTAATATTGAGCCCAATTCGGCATTTGGATCACCCATTACAATCATAATGTCACCTATACGAAGTCTTTTCTGAACTGTGAACGGAAATTGGAAATCTTCGGATTACAAAAGCACAATGCGTTTATGGAGGAACGAAAGAGCGTTCGCATATTCCGCAAGCGCTGCTGACAATTTGTCTGTAGGTTACTTTAAAAACCTGCAGGTTAGTACCCAACAGATTTCGGCTTTTGCGGCAGGGAATATTTTGAGTGCATTTTTAAACTCCGGCTCAGTACAGTCGTAATGAGTGTGGTGTATTCGTGGCTCTAAGATCTAGGATCCTGGAAATGCTGGTGAGAACCATGTTCGTGGTCTTAAACATCGGACCTATACCACCGTTTCGGCGCCCAGGCTATCAAAGAAACGTGCTTCACGTAACCAGAATCACAGACGTCGTCGGGAGGTCAGTTCTGGAAGCTGTCTCGGCAAGTGACAACTAATACATCACGTTCGAAACGGTTGACGCTCTTTATCATGAGAGATGGCTTCTCACTCTATGAGGGGTTAGAGGGCCAGATGGGGATGGAGATCAGGTGAAGGGAGTGACATGGATCCATTCTAGCGCAGGCCTTGTGGATAGTCTACTAAGATTCGGCATGCCAGAATAATCGCACTTGTCAAATATGTAGATAATGTTGCCGGACGCACTGCTGAACAAACGCATATTAGCCATATTAGTGCATGGATAAGTGGATGCTCATGGTTTCATGCTTGAATTGGAAAACCGAAGTAGTCATTTTGACCAAAAAGAGAATCCCGACCCTGCCTCGCATATCGATTGGCGAGTTGATTATTGAGTCAACACCAAATTTACTTGGGTTAACGCTCGACTTAAAGATTGGCTTCTTCTAGCAAATCAAAGCAGCAGCGGACAAGGCTGCAGTATTCACGGCTTTAAGTAGGCTAATGATAGACGATGAGGATTCTATATCTACCAGAAGGCATCTTATGAGTGTAACGCTGTTTGATCTGTTCTACGGCGCGGAGGTATGTGCTGATGCCTTTAACAAGGAGGCGCCTTTCGGACTGCAAGGGTGATGACTCAAGAGAGAGAAGAACGGCAACGTACACTAACTGAGTAGCGACTCTCTTAGCAAAATCGATTAGGAAGCCGATGAACTCTGCCGCTTATTGGACCCATGGTTGAATCGAAATTATGGCAAAATTGATTACCTCCATACCCAACTTGTAAGTGAGGAAGTCTTCAGTCTTACTTGCACAAGATTATGTATATTGTCTGTCCTGCAATGGAGTGGTGGACGGTGCCAATCGTCCTTTTTTCTCTGGTTGACGGTCGGATGGGATTCTTAGGCGTCTTTATGCAGAGAAAGAGGAGCTCTATTCAGAATACCGTATCATGAGATGCTGAGGAGGGCTGGAGGATGGAGTCAAGTTGCCCATTGTGTTCAGGTTTCTCTTGTCGCGTAGAAAATATAGATCGACTGATCGAGGGACGGGATAGCCTGCAAGCAGTTCCTTGAACGAACATCTCCCATCCCCCTCCCTTCTCATTCGTGAAAGAAATTCCTTAACTTGAAGGCTCCCTAAGCCCGGAAATGGGAGAGCTTGAAGAACACCATCTACTGGGCTAAGCCGATTCACTGAAAATTCTACCAAACGCTTAGCACTAGAAAGGAGTTAGTTTCAATCAACCCAATTCCCTAGTTGAGGGATGCCTCACAATTAAGAACAATAACGCAAGTCCTTACTTTAGGTGCAGTATCTTCACTCAGCTGCTCAACTGTAATGAATTCTCACTACCGTTGTCCTTCGCTCCATTCGATTTCACTTTTTATTGGCTTTGAATGATATTTGATTAAAAATGCACTAGATGTTAAGATTAAGGCCGTGTGTTCTAGGATAGAGATGGGGCAGATTAAAAATCGACGGGCTCAATATTTTGAGGAGCTATTTAAGACCAAAGGAACATCAGAATGGATGAAAATGAAATGGTATGCTCCTGTTCAAATTACCCCAGATAGTAGCCTATGCGGATGGTGTTTCCGATATTGGAGAATGTGGTTGTTCGGCCGAGAAGAGTGGAGTCGTGGATTTCGGGAGGCCAAGGATTGACATTACCAGTTGTTGCCTTTTCTTAACCTGCGACTTGTCAGCATTCTCGTCTTTTGATCAACATGTCGCAGGTGTAAAGATGAGCAATAAGGGTTATTGCAGATAGGGAACACGCGGATAGTGTCCGCGTCAAGCGTCACTCGGAAGGAGCCTCGAATAGGATGGATTTCAAAACGACGAACTCGGCAACGACAACGGACGATTTGCGCATTTTCTCATGGAACGTGCGCTCCCTGTACATGCCGAATGCTGCTGAGCAGCTAGCCGATGCCCTGTCTCAATATAAGGCTGATGTAACATGTACGTTACATACTATAGTGGAATGACGTGCTGAGATAGGATCATCACTTCACCGCTTTATATGTATAAAATTTAGACTTGACTAACACTAGAAGTGCATATGGAGTTTTCTTTGCGTAGTACGATGCCCTTGGCTCCTCCTCGGATACCACCTTATCAGGGAAGAGGTACAGGAAGGGTGTCTAGAAGATATGAAGATGAAAGTAATTGATTTTAACTCTCCAAGTCATAAGAAGTGAAAGACTTCCAATCCATCCGCAACTTCCAAAAATTACGTTGCGGCTGAAACACGGATTTTGACGGCTTTACCAGATTCATATTCCCTGCGGAGAAATTTAGGGTAGACATCCTTTCCACTTCAATGGAAAGCCTTCATCCAGTGTCTGCGGTGCTATTAGTCAGAAAGGAGTAGGTCCTTTAATGAGAGGAATTGGAAACCTGACTACGGTCGATCAGTCGGTGACATGGTTGTCTAAATCTTCCAGAAAATGGGAGAGGAAGGCTCGACAGAAGGAAGCTTTAGTCGCAAAGGAAACGGAGAAACAGGATTTTCTGCCAGAACTATCTTTTCTGCCTCTACCAGGAAGCGAAAGAAAGAGGTGATGTAGTCGGAGCTGGTCTAGTATGGGTATGTGGAAACAGATCCAAGCAACCCGGACACCTTGAACTTGGGAAGGCGGTGTTTTTTTGGGAATGAGGACACGGAAGCTGCTACACTACAAAGTGCGGCGATATCCAGAGAAATCGGACTTAAGAAAGCGAAATTTTCGGCGACTGCTAACCCCGGTGAGATTCTTCAGTTAGCGGCGGTTTTCACATTATACTACACATTACACACTACATTACACTACACACTACACATTAATCTGTAGCATGCCAAAGTCACTTCCTATCTACTGGCATAATAGCTAGCAAAGTTGCAGGACGGATTTGTAGAGCCTTGAGTTCATTTTAACAAAATTTGTGGGATGTGTGGATCAATAAAGGGCGTGGGGATCATCTTCCATGAGTGATCCTCGAGAGCGAGCCCTTACGCCCTGATCTCAAAATTGTTAGGGGCAACTATGTTGAGATAATTCTGTTTTCAGGACCTAGTTGTATAAACTTACAATACCTTGCTAATAGTAAGAGGAGAAACGTCATAGTTGCCTCTGCTTGCTTACCATACGATTCATCGTGTCTGTCCCCTGCCAACGTAAGAACCAATGGATCTGGTAGTATATGCAGGGTTCAAGTAGTCTTGAACTCTTAATAGGTTGGGATGCGAACACTCAGCATACCTGTTGAGGCAGTAGTGAATGCAATCCTAGAGGTTGTTTGATTTTGTCACTTAAGCCGGTTTGATAACGTAGGTTACGCCCCTACGTTTGTGGGGCTAAGAAGAAGTGATGTAATTGCACTACAGATTGGTTAGAGTTGGTTAGAGGCTGGCGAGTGCTAGATGAAGGCCGGCTCTCAGATCAATGTTCCTTAGAATTCAGTCTGACTATTGCAGGTGAACAGTCTGTAATACAACAGACAAAATCCTAGGAATATGGATTAGATAAGCTTCAATGAACTTCCTAACAACACAGTGCAGCTCTTTAGACAACTAAGGAGTCCTTTGGCGATAGAAGATCAATTGGAAACTCTGAATCGCACACTTTTAAACTGCTTTGAAGTAGCTTGCCTGCTAGCTTTTCCGAGGTCAAATAGTAAAACGATTCCATGTGGAACCGTGAACTGCTAGGACTCAGGAAATCAACCAGGCGACTTCTAAATTGCGCTTGTAAAAATAATAAGAATGAAGGCTGGTTAAATCAGCGGATATCACAGCGTGAATATAAGGGTCTTGTAATGAGACGAGAGAAGCGAAACTCCTTTAGAGCACACTGTGAGGAACTGGAAGAAGAAAGGGTGACTTCCAGGCTAAGTCGGATGTGTGGATTAAGTTGGGCTCCTATCCCTCCCGGATGGAACTTTCAGGAACTCTAGAGTTGACTCTGAACAGACCCGGGAGAACAGGTGACAGAAGTGGGAGGCCGAGATTTAGCGGTTTCTACAAACCTTATTATAACACGAAACTATTGCAAGGGAAACTGGGACACTGCGAAAGCGTTTGTTACAGTTGACAAGACTAGAGTTGCCATACTATTTTTTGAACACTTCAAAGCACGTAGCATGGCATATATCCAGTGTATAAAGCACATAAAGCAACCTTGGCAGATGGTTAAAGTTGTCTTCATAAATAACCCTTAGAAAGATGATTATTGAAATCAAAAGAACCTCAGGCAGATTAGCTTAATCACCATTTTTGATGAAATGTCATTCGCGAGAAGGCGCTGAGGTTGCACGTCCTAATTGACAACCAACATACTAGCCAACGTGGAAAGTTGTGTGCATCTACTCTTTGATTGGAAGGATAGAGGACGCAATTATGAAAGGCGACTACGGGGTGGGAGTGATATCCACGATCGAGGGAGTGTTTGACTGTGCGCTTTTCCCAAAAGCACTGTGATGTCCCCAGAGAGCATGGTGTGGATGAAACGCTGAGAATGCTGTGCGGTAAAGTAGGTGTTGACCGCTACCTAACAATGAAAGCGAGAAAGGTTGCCCACAAGGCATTTCTGTGCAGTATGTTGATCGACTTACTACTATGCGAACTGAAAAATCTGCAAATACACGTTCAAGGTAACCTCGGAATCGTGTGTAGAAATATGCCTTCTCGAGAGGAGGACTACAACCGTTCAACTTTCCGAAGAAGTGAAATATCTGCCTATGATTAGGCCGATGTTCGCTTATGCATCCGTAGTGGTTAGCCAAATAGGGTCCAATTTCCCCCACGCCGGGACTGGAACCAAGAATTGGAGTGTCAGTAGCATTGGCTAATACTTAATGTTGCTTAATACACAAACTTTTCCTGTCAGAATCTAACAAGTATATTGCAAAATTTGTCCTGTTAAGACTTCCAGAAGTATTGCAAGCATTTTGACTGGTCATAATTCACTAGCTGGGCATATATTCAGAATAAAGAATCTTGAAGATGATACGTGTCCATCCTGACATCAGGAAGCGGAATCTACGAAGCATTTTTTATGTGAATGTCCGGGCCAGGGACGTATTAGACATTTTTAGTGAGGATGTGCTCCAGCTGCAGCGGGTAGCATCACATCCACTAATGGAATTCCTGCGATACATAAGCGAATTCTGATATTTATTTGAGTATAATGGACCAATAGGGTCTGATTGCTCAGAAGCTTTGTCTCTTCCTCACCTCATTCACACATTAGAGGCCATTAGACTATAACAATATGCATATTATGACTCAAGGTCATCTCTTTGCTTACGGGACAGCGGCAGGGACGAAGTCCAGGGTAAACATAAATTAGCCTTCAACAATTCGTGATTAAAACTCATGGTGACATCCGTGTTTGACTCAATCTGATATCAAGGATCGTCCTGGTATGTGCATCAAATATCGAGTTGTTGAAAGATAGCGGAAGCTGTGGGTAGGGCTCCTGTTAAGGAAAAGTGATGATTTCAATGGTAACTTTTCCAATATGTTCGCTTAATTATTCAGCAATATAAAGAGTTCACCTTTAGAGCTTCATGATGTATACAGTTAGAAGAAGTGTTTACAATTTTCAGAAATCTGGGGAAAAGCTGAGGCCTATATGACGGGACCATGGCTGTGAATGCAATCCATCAAAGGGACCACTGCAACAAAAGAGAATCAGTGGACATTGGGCCAAGCTCTTATTCAACAACTTTTCTTTACAGGCTTAATACATAAAAAGTTGGCCCAACCGTTTTAAAAAAACTTACTCCTCTCACATTTGTAACTGCCTAATTGAAGTGACCACTTGTAGTTCGTCAGTGCAATATAGGGAAAAAATTCAAAGCTAAGCAATTCTAGAATATTCAGGAGCTATTACGAAAGCTGCAAGGAAGTACTCGTTTTGCATGTAAATTAGCTTCCGAGATGAAAATTATTTAGCAACCCCAAACCTTCAAACTCCATCAAACTTCCTTATATAAATTCAGTAACATGCCTAGATTATAAATTCCCCAAAATCTGGAAATAACCTACTTTTCACGCACTTAAGTCATCACTTGTCATGCCACTTGCAACCAAAAAACATCGTGGAATTCCGTAAGGATGTGGAAACAACAAATAAGCCAAATTCCTGTTCTCTCTCCGTACGATATCGCTCTTTGTCTCCCGGAAAACCACAATGTTTCCACTTTCTCCGGCGAAGAGTCTCTTATCTGGGAAAGCCCCTCTCTTGCGTAAACTTTGCATTTTTCGTCCCGTGTCTAGTTGGCATTCGCTTTTCGCATTTTCGCATTACTGTTTTATTTATACGCTTGCATGTAGAAGGAGACAAGCGCAAGCGATGAAATTCTGTCTTGGAAATTTGTAGGGTGGGTTCGCTAATTATTCCCGGATTTTATTGAAAATTCATTAATGTCATCTTGATTAATGCTTAAGTGAATTCCGGGAAAGTGGTCGTCGAAATCAGACTTGTCAGGTTGGAATTGGATTAGATGGGCAAGGAAAACGGATTATCGAAAGTTATTGCTTTTGGAGAGAGTCCAATTAATTTTTTTTTAATGAAGGAAGCGTTAGCATACCACACTCATAATTCAAGATATCATCTAGCTCAGGCGAGTGTATCCGAAACTAACGAATTCGTTATTTGACTGCAGTAAAATCTTGACTTCCTGATTAATTTTCGCGAGTCACTTTTTTCGTTTTTCACCTTCACCTAGGCGAAAATTGCACTTCACTTTAACTTTCTCAAGGTTCGTTGGAAGTAGCTGAACATCATCCAAAATCGTTGAACACCCACATTTCAAACACTCTGCACTATCCTTTTTAAATTTTTGATTTTATCGATTTTATTTTGATTCCCTATTCATTAATTATTCTAGGAAAACGCATGATGACGCACATAGAACGGGACAAATTTTCGATTTTCGCAACACACAATGCACCAATGAAAAATAACCAATAATTTCCTCCCAGAAAGGAAAAATCAACACTTATTAACAATTTTCCACCGACGACCAAGCGAAGGAAAACTTTCGACCGACGACGTAGAACTAGTACTGAAAACTCAACGGAAAATCATAGGCCTTAGCTGCCAAGGAGTGGAAATTGCAGATTTTCTCTTTGCCAACAAGTTGGAAAATTTCTTCTCTTAGTTTGCGTTTGCTGAGTTTAGCACTATGTTGTGTGGAAAATTGGTATTTTCCGTTGACATTTCGAACAATATTTGTCGTGTTTGGTGCCTATTTCTGTACGTCTGGGAAATTCATATACGATTTTCCCGTTGATACGGGTTACGTCGATTAGGCTGGGGAGCTGTGATGCGGGGAAATCCCCACGTTCTTTATACCATATCTATGCAAATGCGCAACGGAAATTCGAGTGTGGTATGGAAAATTCAATTCGGTATGTAATATTTTTATAAGGTTCATCGGAAGAAGGGGGTGGGTTTCCGGTTTGCAGATTATTCGTCTTTCTAATAATGATGGGGGTAATGCATGGAATGGAGTGCTGTTGTGTGGCTGCGAATGTGGCGACATTCCTTCGGACACGTTGTTGTTGGAAGAGAGTAATGAGGAGCAATTCGTAATAGCGTTTAAGTAATAGGGCTGCATATTTCTTGAGAAATAGAAGAAGATTTTTAATTTGAAATATTCTACGAAAATGTGAACGATGGGAACTGGATTTTCAGAAAGCAAAGTATTTATGCAAACAGGATACTATTACATTCATCTTTCGCGTGGCTTTACACTATTGTACCAATTTTCCGGATACTTCTGCCCCTCTCCCCAAATGTAAAAGTCCTTACATGTTGTAAGAACTGCAGAGAGTCTCGAAAATCGAAGTTACCTTATTTTTAACGAGCCAGTGCAGTTTTTTGACCTGAAAAAAGTTCATTTTTTGGCCTTAGTATATTCTATTCAAGTTAGCTTCCTATCATATTTTCCTATCCTCCTAAAACCTTATTAAAATAGAACAATGTCTATCTGTCTGCCACACGCACTCTTCTCCAAAATGGCTAAAATAATCCCAACGAAATTGGGTGGACATATGTGAACAATGAAATTCCATGCATGCAGTGAGTGACATAAATTTAGGTGGAGTTTGCATATATGGAGAGCTCTCCATATATGCAAAGGGGGATGAACAATTTTCCATCGAATATAGTCATGTAGGGAATCCAATAAAAGGTCTCGATTAGTACTTTCGGAGTCTGATATTAGTTTCGACGTGGATTGCAAAGTGCGCGAGTAAGGAGTCAAAATGCACACACTTAAAGTGAGACAGGACTCATTTTCGGAAACTACCCAGATCAAAAAGTGAAAGCTTGGCCTCAAAATATGTCAAATTCCGATATCTTTGTTTGAGGTGGGGAGACGCAAAGCCTTTGTGCTCTCAGACTCCAATGGTCAATTGAACTCAATTCCCCTGTCTAACGGAATATCCCGGATTTGTTAATACATTGCATGATTTCCGTTAGTGGATGCTATGCTACCCGCTGCAGCACCAGAAATCTGATGTCTGATGCGTCCATAGGCAGGGGAAAGAATTCCTACTCTGGACATATGTCCAGCTAGTGAATTATGGCCAGTCAGAATGCCCACAATACTTCCACAAGTCTTCCTGCTTTTTGATAAATTTTGTCGTATGTTTGTTTCCTTCTTCCGACCCAAGTTTGGTAATAGTGGCACGGTAGGCTGCAGACACCGGGTATAGATTTTCCACTGAAATGGAGAGCCTTTCTACCACAGATTTCTCCGTGGGGGAACATGAATTTGGTGGGGCCTCTAAAATCCGTGCCTCGGCCACAACTTGATTTCTCAAAGTTGCGGGTGGATTCGAAGTCTGGGACTTTTTACCACTTGGAGAGTTACGGTCCTTTGTTTCCATTTTGATGTGTTTGTGGACACCTTTAGTGTAGTAGTAAATTACCACAGGCTCTCCTCCACTATACGAGTAAGGTGGGGGGGAGTTAAATAAACTTACTGATAGTGTGTTACCAACTTTTCGAAATTGACTGAATCCTTGATCCACCCTTCTATCCATCCTTAGGTTTATCCAGGAAGCATCAAATTGCACCAATGGTAAGGTTAAATTCCCAAGTTTTTCAAAAAAAGTTGACTGACAATTTCAGATAGGCCAGAGGCAACTCATCAGACGCTGCTTCACCTTTGCTCAGGGAGCAACGTTACCGAAAGTAGCGACAGGTGGTAATCACTCTATTTATATATAATCGCAAACACGACAGTCAACTTTTTTTGGAAAACTTGGGTATTTAACCCAAAAAAGAGGAGTCCAAGGAGGAAGTAAGTTGCTTCCCGAGTGGTCCGTCATCAAGTGGATGTGAACTCAGGACTCTCAGCATCCTTAACAAAAAAAAAATCACTTCGGCCTGAACTTACGACGGATTTCACTTCAATATAATTCGTACTCATGCTTTGTTTGCGATTATATATAAATGGAGCGATAATCACCTGCCGTTATTTTAGATTACGCTGTTCGCAGGGCAGCGGTGAGGTAGCGTCTGAAACACAAAACTTTTTATGCCTGACGTGGAGGCCTTGTTTGCAAGCATCCTGAAAGAGTGGTTACTGAGTAAAAATTCAACGACATTGGCGTGGAAAGGAGAAACAGAGATGATAATGAAACTTATGAAGGTATGCATGACGGAGAGCTACCTGACATTCAGAGGGAATTTCTACAAAGAAACCAGTGGTGGCAATGGTGAACCCCCTATCGCCCTTTTTGAGTGACATATTCATGGACAAGATTAAGAATAATGTACATTCCAAAGGCGTGCTCCCAAAAATCTGATAAAAGTGTGAAGATCACATTTTCACCTTTGTACATGAAGACAAACTGGCGAAGATGCTGGAACTCCTGAGTAAGGTACATCGAAACCTAAGATTCACAATGGAGGTAGAAGACAATGGAGAACTCTCATTTCTTGATTTAAGGATCATTAGAGAGGTAAATGTGGTCCCTTTAGTTACACACATGCAGCGAATTATTCCGGAAAATACGAACCACTCTCATTCACATAAAATCAACCGTTTCCATGCAATGATCCATCGATTGGTTTCCGTGCCTCGCAGTGTTGAAAGATTTAGGAAAGAAAGGGGAGATATTATCGACATCGAAATAAAAAATGGCTTCCAACCGTCAATTATTGTAAAACTCATTTGGAAAAAGGCGAAACGACAAGAAAAAAAAAGAATAGTGGTAACATATTCTGTGGCTTCATCAAAACTTATAAAAACGAAGAGAGGGTTAAAGAACGACATGGTGCTATCTAATAGGATTCAGCTGCTGAGCTAGAGGAACCCTAGCTAGGGTTCCTCAAGGAGTGCATATTAAATCACGAATTCGGTGAGATATATAAAGTGACATATCATGATTGTGAGAAGTGGAACATAGAACAAACGAGAAGACTGGTTTCGGTATGTTGCGGAGAACCCGAGAGAAAAGCGGAAACAGCAAGGACAAAGAATAAGAAGAGCACAACGCTGTTGCCATTACTGTGAATTTCTTTCCGATTTGATTTGAGTTTTGGCTTATTTCCTGGTTAGCTCATTGCCTTCTAATCCAATATTGCATGACAGGCAGAGTACCCCTATTGGATGAGCAGATCGTAACCATAAATACGGTTACGATCCGCAGACAATTCTATGCTAGTGCCTTGATAGGCGCCCAGTTGCCGGTTAGAATTGCAATGTGTGCTTACTAATAGTGTATTACCAACTTTTAGAAATTGTCTGCAAAATCCCCTTTAAGTTCATCCTACGAGTACTTTTGCGCCAACATAGTGTCCGAATGGCTTAAGTAATTAGAGCTCTGGGTTGTTCCAGCGGGAGGTCGTGGTTAAAATCTCACTGGTGGCAGAGGGGTTTGTTATCCTGACTGATGTCGGATACCAGTCGACCAGTGGTCGCGGAAGTGTCTAGAGGCACACATACGACATTGGTGGACGCAGTCTCCCAACTTATGGCGGTTGTACGTGACTGCAGAGCAGTCCATAAGGAAATTACATAGTTTGAAAAGGGTACATATATTATGGAAAATGTGGCGTTGCTGTAGGCAATGGAGATTGAGGGTGCGGAGTCATGAGGGATAGTCAACCGGTGGAAGGTTCTTCTTGTAAAAGAGGGTCCGGGTGAATTTGCGTTGTACAACTTCAAGAGTGCGTTAGTCACGGATGCGGAATGGGGACTAGATTGCTGTGTATATGCGAGATCTGCTATGTAATATTCAAGGATATTTCTGACAAGGGAATTGAAGACTGTTAAGGAGGGTTGCATTGAGGTATAGGCGGATGTGGAACGTAGGATAAGGTCAGACACTTTCGGAGCTCTATTGATGATGTCAACGAAGTGGGAATTAAAATGAAGTTTGTCATTGAATATTACACTAAAATCTTGGAAAGAGGTAAGTAGTGAAAGAGGTTGCCTACTAAGGCAATAGAGAAGGGTTTTCGCCCTTGAGGATAGGGATGATATGGGCCTCTTTCCAGAGATGGGAAAGTAGCATTCTTCTAGACTTTTGTTGCAGATTATACACAGGGGGAGGGAAATTTGTTTTCTACAGTTAACAAGGAAGAGGTTAGGAAGCCCATCGGGGCCAGGTCCGATATAGGTGTCAAGATTACCAATGAGGAACTCAAACAAAGAAGATGTAAGGAGAAGAATGACCAGAGATTCGGAGCAGTCTGCAGTTAGAAGAGGCGAAGAAGGTGGAGTGGTTGAGAGAGAAAACATGGAAGAGAAGTAAAAGCAGAGAAGGTGGTAGGATTGCTGTGGGGAGTTGGCAGTAGAGTCAGCAAAACTGATGGCAGTTGGGAGAGATTGAGAGTGATTACGGGAATAGCGAGTATGCGACCAAATCGGTTTCAAGCTACCGCGGGCAAGGGCGGCTTCGAAGCTCAACAGGTACCTTTTATGCGTTTTTTTAATCATATACTTCAGAGTGAATGGCATAGCCTTAAAGTTCGGAGTTTAGTATGGCATCGTCCAGCAATCTTTCGGAAATACAGACGGCATGGTGTTGATGAGCCAGAGCGGATAAATTGAAGCTTCGTTCTTAAACCCATAACATTTTGTTAGAACAGGCGGGCAGTAAACAAAAATCTAGTTATATTGCTTGGCGAGGCAAGTGAGTTTTCCTGAAATTTGCCTGCGAATTGGTGGTGCAGGCCAGAAAGAAGGATTGCTGGTGACGTCAAATTTGTAAGGATAAGTAACTTTGAAAGACTTATCACTCGGTCGATGTTGGGGTCTTTTGTCAGTTTGGCACTGGAGAGAGTAAACCACATTTGCTATTTATGTACTCAAGTGCATCGTCCGTGAATGTTGCGAACCCTAGCCTGTAAATAAATAACTGTTTAGGTGTGAAGGCCACCTTTAACCCGGGGCCACTGGTACGGGTGTCGCGATGGAGTGAGACCAGATCGGAGACTCGATGGACCGTAGCTCGTCGCATAGGCACCACTGAATCAAATATGGAGAGCCAGTTTAAGCAACCCTGATGTAGAAACCCATTACAGATGAAATCAAGCCAGATTGCGAAGTATCTTGCACAGACTCCCGAGAAGTGCATTTTCAGACGCCAAAGTCTCGTCGAATGAATTCCTACACCTATGCTTAGCAGATCGTGGCATTTTTGGCACCGCGTGTTGCGCACCTGTATTGTGATTCCCGTTCTCGAGGGTATTTGGTGACTGTGTTCGTTGTGCTTGGTTAAGTCGACGTTAGCAGAAGAAAAAGCGGAAATAGCTGAACCCGTCGTAGCAGAATATATAGGTCATATTGACATTAGAAGAATGCCAAGCGGCTGCGGTACCAAAGTAGAAGCGTGTGGAGCCATGGCAGGTGTTGCAGCGATAGGATATGCTGTTGGCAAATTTTGTTCGAATCTCCGAACATATTGCAGGAATACCTAGGCATTTGATGTGGTAAGATTTGCCGCAGTAGCCGTCGCAATCGAGAAACTTAGAGCGATCCGATTCAGGTTCATTCCACTGCGTGGAGATGACGCCATTTTCAGAAAACAAAATGCCACCGAGAATCAATAAAGTATCTGGCTATAAATATGAAAATCGTAGGTGAATGAATATGTACAGATAAAACGAGCAGTGAGGAACCACTTGCTAGTATGGTGTTGTGTCGATTATTACGTAAACGAAGTATCACGCCGATGGGGGCAGAATGGAGCAATTTGGATGACTGCTTCACACCGAAATAATATCACGAGGAATGCAATAAATATGAAAAGTAGTTAAATGTAATTAATGATTTTAAAGGCAAGCAATAATAATAATTGAGCAAATTATTGTAAAAAGCAAAATAACAAATACTCAATTCAAAGGCAGCCGATACGATCCAAAGTATACCGATGATCTCATTGTTTATAACTCATATCTAGACTAGCTTTCCTAATACTTTGTGAGTGGAAACTAGCCTTAGATCTTCCAAATGAGTATGACGAGTGAGTATGACGGAATGACTCCGAAAATGTCTTCCGGCGCCAAAAACATGTCCTCCCATCCCTAGCGTCAAGCAAGTTATCTATCTAGGCGTCATCCTCATCTCTAAAGTTTTCGCGAGAAGGGCAACTAAAATTTTCGGTGGAAGGTTTAATAAAAGAAAACACCTTAATTAATAACAATAATATAGTTTAATAAAAAATACCTAAAATATAAAATTTACATTTTACAATAAACACACTTTAATTTTTATATAATTGTATCTCGAACCCTTTTCGAGGGGGTGGTGAAAACAGAATCACTGCATATTATCTAAGAGTGTGGTGTATGACTGAGGTTCCAATACACCAGATCGAATTCTCCCGTGATTGAAAATTTTTAGATATAAGATAGAATTCCTTATAGTATACAGAGTATTTTCTACAAGAAAATATATTCGTAATAAAAGAAAATATGAAAATATAGAAAATTTCTCATTTCAATTTGGAAATTTCAACAATGGAGAATGATGTCTTCAAAATTAATGAAAGTTGTAAATGACGGCAGGAGAAATTCAGTTGTCCAACCGTAAAATGAAAACTTTTTATTATAAAAAGTAACTTTGATTTCAGAACTACTTTGACTGGCTCTCTATCATTGACAAATTGAAGACAATAGCTCTTTGCAAGGATCTTTTTTTATAGCAAGTATTCCATCTTTTTCGCAACAAACGATGTTCTGCAGAATATTTTGTTGTAGAAGTTGTTTTTTTATTTGCGTTGAGTAGTTTCTGCTGAAATCTTTATACTATGATGCCTAATCTACTGGAAGTTTTCCATTTTTCATTGTACTTCGCATACGAAATAAGTTTCGAAACTACATGGTGAATCGTTCCATTTGAGTCCTTTACCGTCACGATTCCACAATTCGAGACAATTCTCTTCTTCGCCGTTTTCATAACGGAAGTTATTCGGTTCACCAGCATTCCAATTTGTAAAAGTAATTGGTCGTCCATTTGCCATCCAGAAAAAGTGTCCTTCATCAGCTAAATCTGTACCAGATATCCAGAAGTGTTCGTGACCGAGACCTAAAATGAAAGGAAGGAAATCGGTTAAGTAAGTTATTAAGTAAGTGGTGGGCAAAGTGAAAAGTATAAACTAACAATCCGAGTATATTACAATAAAGGTTTTACGATCAAATTTAATTTGCGGATTCAACTATGACTGTACCGCACTGACAACGGCATGAATGAACGTCATCACATACTACAGAGTGAAATATAAATTCATTTAGTACCGGGTTTTCGAGGCTTTGTTGAAAACAAAACATTATTAAAATTGGTTTACTGTCTGTCTGTCCGTCCGTCTGTCTGTCTGTCTGTCAAATGGACTTTTCTCAGAAATAGTTGGCACGAAATTTGGTAGAAAAGTTGGAACTATGAACCCCCATACAAGTGGTAAATCATATTCTTGTACGTTGAACTTAAGGCGGGGGGGGGGAGGTTCTCCATGCATCTAAAAGAGGGGTGCACAATTTTATTTCACCTCATATAGGCAAGCTGGATATCAACTGAAAGGTCTCGATTAATACATTTCGAAGCAGGTTTGGACATTAGTTGCAAGGTAGGGCGGTGGTCCGAAATGAGTCAATTATTTTAAGTTCCCATTCCCAGAAACCCAACCGAAAAATCTGAAAAAATAGGAAAATCAAGGTACATGGTATCTAAGTCCCGAAATACACTCTTTTACGACATCTACTGATATCTGAAGAAATTTTTAATAAATTGTCCTGCCTCCAAAGATAAGGAAAGAAAATGTAAAACAAACGGGAAACAAATCAAGGATCCGGGAACTAGACGCAAAAAGTTTTTAATAACAATGATCCTTAGTGCGAAAATCCAACTGGGTCTGTGTCTTGAAACATGTTCAAGACTGTGATGGTACATTACAGAACTAGAGTGCACTATACGAGGCAATGTGGTTAACATTGCACTCTCCCGTGACCATTTTGATTTGACTGAAGTATTCATCCTCCAGTTTAGTGGTTGGGTATGGCTGACAACCCAACACACAAAACCAAAGTTAAGAAGCCACAGAAGGGGCCTAGGATAGGATGGATTTCAAAACAACGAACCCGGTAAAGACCACGGAATAACGATTTGCGAATTAACATTTACATTTTCTGTACAGACCGAATGCTGCTGAACAGATAGCCGATACCCTGTCCCAGTATAGGGCTGATGTAACAACGTCGCAAGAGATGCACTGGACAGGGACCGGTTTCTTGGAGAAGGGCCGCTACATCATATATTATAGTGGCCATCCAGTAAACCATGTGCTCGGAGTAGGTTTCTTAGTCAGTCAACAAATTAAACCTGCTGTTATTGGCTTTGAAAATATAAGCGAAAGGCTATGCACTCTGTGCCTGCGAGGCAAATTTAGAAATACAACCCACATAAACGTTCGCGCCCATACAGAAGAGCCTGCAGAGTCGGAGAAGGATACCTTCTACGAGGCAGTTGAGCGCCCCTCGAAGCCTGTCCTAAGTATGATATCAAAATCATATTTGGAGATTTCAACAGTCAAGTAGGGATGGAGTCCTTATTCAGGATAGGGGTACCAATGATACCGGACTTCGGATTATTCAGTTAGCAGTATCACACGAAATGGTTGTTCGAAGTACCTGGTTTGTGCGGAAAGCGGTGCACAAACGTACGTGAGCCTCTCCAGACGGGACCACTTTCAACCAAATTGACCACGTGGTGATAGAACGCCGCCACCTCTCAGCCTTGATGAATGCCAGAACATATAGGGGGGCCAATATAGACTCGGATCACTATTTGGTTGGCATGGCGCTCCGAAGTCAAAAACAACACCACCCAGAATCCTCTCGGTCAATCAGGTGAGAGTTAACACTGAAGCCATCCACAACACAGCCTTCCCCAACACCTATAAGAGGAAAATGGACAGCATAATAACCGCAGTCAATAGAGATCCTGGAGATGAAGCATCAACAAATGATTATCATCGATACGGCCATGAAGATACTTGGCCCCAACCGCAAGAAAAGTTGGAATGGCTGGTTTGACGATGAATTTAAGCTAGCTACGGAACGGAAGAATGCCGCATACCGAGTAATGTTGCATTCTCAAAGAACGCGGGCACGCGCGGAGACTTATCACGAACTCCGTCGAGCGGAGAAGCGACTTCACAGACGGAAAAGGGAACTGGAAAAGTACAGGGAGCAACCGCACCAGGCGTGGAAGTTTTAACAACAAGTCAGTAGAAATGAAGCGTTATACATGCTCATCCTGCCGAAATGCTTATACATGCTCATCCTGCCAATGCTGACGATGTCGACATCATAGAAAGAATGACCCGAGATGTACAGTCTACCTTCATCCGGGTCGAGCAAGCGGCGCGAGATTTCAGACTGCACATTAGTGAAGGCAAGACCAAGTACATGGTGACAATGTCAGCGTCAAAATACAAAGAACGAACAACATGGAATCGCACTGGTCAAACGAAAACAATGAAGATACGAGATAACAACTTTGAGACCGTTGATAATTTCTCCTATCTAGGGTCGAAAATCACAACCGATAACACACGATGAAATCCGCGCACGGTTGTTGGCAGCCAACAAAGCCTATTTCAGCTTACAAAAACTGTTTCGCTCGAAACGTCTAGCCATAGCGTCAAAGCTCTTACTGCACAAGACAAGCCTTGTCAGTCCTCATGTATTCCTCGGAGACTTGGGTTCTTAGCAAGAAGAATTGCGAACTCTTGGCCGCGTTCGAGAGAAGAATCCTCCGAAGAATTTTTGGCTCCCTACATGAGGATGGACGACTCCGTAGCCTACATAACGACGAAATCTATGAGCAATACCATGACAGTCAGGTTGTGGATAAAATCTGGCTCAATAGGTTACGATGGGCGGGTCACATAATCCGTATGGATGAGTATGATTTCGCCCGGAAAGTCTATAAGGGCAATATCTATTGTAGAAAAAAAAGACGAGGCAGACCCTGCCTAAGATGGAGCGATGGCGTAGGTCAGGACGCCAGACAGCTTTTAGGGATATTGAAAACCAGGATGCCTGGAGTTAATTATTAAGGCAGGCCTAGACCGGATACCGGTTGTTGCGCCGCTGATGATGATGATGATGCACCAACAAGTAATGTGAAGTGGGAGATAGTTAGATGTGAAAATTGTGTGAAGGCAGAAATGACTCCTTTGCTGAGAGTTAACAGATTTATATTACACTTTAAGAACCCTGCCTTTCTCCTTCCGCCCCGTGCTGCCGATAAGACTCTGATTTAAAATAGAGTTCCTGACTTTATAAAAGCCATAAGATATCTAACGTTGCCTCAATTACAGCTGAAGTTGAAAGCCAAATCAGGTGAGGCGAGACTCTTCAAAGGTTTACTTTTCCTCGAATGTGGCATCAGAATAGCAAGACTTTCCCCTCTACGAGTGGGGTTGAGTAACTTATATTTCCCATCGTTTTAATATTCTGATTAAGCTGTCTACATTTATTATAGCTATCACTTTTGTGTTGAAAAACTTATTCTGAGCGTGGGCGGAGCTGCAGTTGCGTGTTGGCAGATTTAGAAGGATAAGAATTAGTCAGTTTTTTCTTTCTTAGGTTGCTCTTGGATCCTCATGGTTGACACAAATCAATTTGTGTATTAATTTTTGGTCTCTTCATCAAAATTTATTCATCAAAAGGATTTAATTATCAACTAAATTGGGTAGAAATATTCGGTGTTGGCTTTTGTGAATGGAAATTCTATGCTCTGAACTATTCGTAGTTTCGTGGTATGCTATTGGCCCTCCATCGAGTGAACATTTGTTTGTATGTAGCATCTGTCGTGACATTTTTGACTAGCGGATCGGCACGTGCAATTGAGAAACATTTATTTGTTTATGTTCTTCTGCGAAAGAACTGACCGTATAGAGCTTGGTCAACTTATTTAGAGGTCATTGATGTTTTGCTACTTAGCCTCAAGTGGCTATCAATTGATCGGGGAATTGAAAAAGAAATTAATGCAGGAAAGACAGTGATGGGTCCGGAAAAGTGAAAAGCTAGTTTCCAAGTAAAGTCTAAATCCGGTCTTTGCTGCAGCATCGGGAATGGGAAAGGAGAGAGTTCTAGCCTATTCAGCAAAGTTGGTAATTTTTCGACTGGCTGTAAGTTATCGGGACGGTTCGTTGGGTGCGAGTGGTTTTTCTCCTCCAATTCTTGTTCATTATTTTAACTTCAAAGAAAGGGAGGCAATGGTCTATTTCCATATCTAATGCAAAGACAATTTTCCTGCGGAGATTGTGAAGACTTGTTAAAGAAGAGCTTGCATAACTACGGCAAGAATATTATCTATGTATCTTACCAACAATACTGGGATTTTTACCTTCCGTTCCATCTTCTTTTCCATTTTGCATCCCATACTTGACCGAGTAATGAAGAAGCGGGTTACTCATTGCGACCTCTGAGCTTGTCTTGTATGTTAAATCTTCTTCTGAAACTGAAATTGGTTTCGCTCATGCATAGGGAGAGCCTCTTTTCCTCTATAGCAGTTCTTCTTTCAAGTAGCATAGCGAAGGATATCAGCATTTCATTTATATTCTCAGATACGTCAGATACGGCCGATGAATGCTGTTTTCTCTGCCTGTTACCCCGTGTTCGCTTTCGAGTCTCCCACTGCTTAGTTTTGTTATTAACTATTTCGTCAGTTTCTGTGTTGGCGAGTCTGTTGCGTCGAATAACTTTCTCATTTTGTTTTCGAAGCTATCCATTTTTGGGAAGGCATTTGATCCTTGAAAGACATTCTCACTTCGATGACGCCTTTGCGTTCATTTTTAGCACGTTTTATGCACTTCACTAGAGGAGTTTGCGTTGTCCAACTTGCCTATGGCTGCTTTGTTGCAGTCGTTCCTGCTCATAATGACAATTTCGTTTCCTCTATCTTCATTCACTTAGTACCTTTGAGGTTCTTGACAGGGGCTGCGTCCTTGCTCCTCGTTTTGTTTCTGCAGTTTTTAATAGTATCGTCTAGTGTAATTTTGGCTAAGCCTTTTCTTACGGTATTCTTTTTCTTCGTTTCACCACGCTGAGTGGCTGATTCAATGTTCACGACTAAGTCTTCTATTAGAAGTCTCCTTCAACTAATTTTTTAATTCAGTTCAATTTCTCATCACACTCTTTCATAGGTAGGAACCTAAAGGCCGTCCTCCATTAAAATTTTAGGCAGGAGGCGCCACAGTCTAAGGCGCCGAATCAAGGACGCGAGGGACTGGAGTCTTAAAAGGACATCCCCTCCTTCCAACTGTTTTCAGTAACATCCTCTCGCTAAAGAGAGAAAGTTAAGCATTGGATGGGCGACTTGCGGTTTCGTCAAGGGCTGGGGTAACTCATCAGACACTGGCTCATCTCAAACCTGGGAACAGCGTGGCTGAAGTTATTCATAGTTGGTATGCTTTTTAAAAAAAATAGGTGCTGGTCCAAAATATAGCGACAGAGTTGATCTTCATTTGGTCACATCTGCCATTAGGTAGGTGGTTGACTCAGGACTCCCTTAGTCCTAAAACAAACATTTAATTGCATGGTTCAATGAAAGTGATTATCTATAACAATCTGAAGAGATGGCTCGAATCTTTTAAATTATGGAAGGAAATTTCAAATTGGGCCACAATGGAAGTGGGAATGATTTACTTTACTGCATCAGCTAATTCTAACATATCCAAATGATCGTATCTCTGACGGCACATAAGTAAGTATGTCAGATACAAAAATACTCTAGATTAATGCATGAAACAATTTTTATCTAATTAGCTTAGCGAAGTACTTTCTGCATATAATTTCAGATAAAGTTCGTTAAAACTTTAAGACTCTCCAGAAAAGTTCACGTTTTCATATCCGACCAGAACGTCACTTCTCTGGCCCACCTACAATCCAGTATGGTTACCTGTATTTACGTCGACTACATCCTCCCATCATCAAATATGATAATCATCATCATAAACTCACTCTTCCAAGTTTGACCCGAATAACAAGATTTGCATATCATGTCGTAAAATATGGAAACGCGTTTACGAGTTCCATAAAAAAACGCTGGAAAAAAACTTTTTTCAGGTCAATCGAACCCACGGTAATCTGGGTTGCACGGACGGATAATCTCATTACAAGTGGCGGTTAATTCCTTTCAATCATCCATCCATCCGGTATTGCGTCAATATTTCAAGGGTGTTAACCCTCTCTGTTGGCCAATGCAGGCGCGTATACGTTTCGTCTATCTGCGAAGTCCTTGGAGTATTTTTAATGTACCTCCATCAGACTCCCTGCAGGATTTCCTTCTACCGGGAATTACGTACTGCCTGATTCCTCTCAGTGCGACACTTGCACGGTCCCCGGGAGAATTTGTAATTTCCTTTGGAGGCATTTAATTTTACGCCATAAGTTTCATCTTTCTCAGAAATTGTGCCCTTAACGTTTGCTCATTTAATAATTATGCTGAAGTTCTTGTGGGGCTTATGCCGAGTGCAGGAGGACCTGTTTCAGCCCATTGCACTTTGAGTAGCTCAACAATTTTCATTTTGATTTGCTTGGAAAACTTTATGTGGTGGTGGGATTAGAGTTAACTGAAGTCACGCGCGCTTAATGGAATAGCAGTGAGTATTACATACATATGATGTATGTATATCCCTTTGGTAGCAATCAAATATATAACCTTGAATTACCCGGACGATGGGTGTGGGGATGCGACTTATTGTCCCCACCACCATAATTTGGTGGGCTTTAAAAAGGGGTTTAAAACTGATTTACCTATATATGGTTCCCCAAGGGAGCTGAGAAAAATCCCGCTCCTTTCATAAACTCAGAATTCCAAACGGCTTTCCCAAGGTCTTAGTGTAAGAACGTACTGAATAATTCCAGCCATGAATGCCGAAATATCACATTTCAAAACATGCTTTCTCCACGTCAGCCAAACACGTTTTCCACCTTGCACTTTCACCTCTAAAACCATAATCGAATTTAAGTTCTTCAAACATAATTGCACATATCCAGTTACATAAAGACTTTTACTTCGCCAAGAATGTCTTGTCTCCGCGTATGTCGTGTAGAATGTCAATCCCTGCCGCTTGTATGCTTTTCACTTTCGCAACTTTTAAATTGGGTTCGGGAAAGTTTCAAATGTCATAGCCAGTTGTCCCGTGTATGCTTTCTGGATTTCATCCGCAAACATGAGAGTATTCTGTTGACGTACATACATATATATGCCGGATATTATATTCAATAACTTCTTGAAAGCAGCATGCACTGAATGAACTCTGCCTTCGCCACACGAAATAGAGGAAAATATTGTGGAAACCACTGCTGCTCCTGCTGTTAAGATACTCGTCTCGTCGGTTGAACAGCTGGCTTAGGTCGATATTCTCAATTCAAAGGTTGCTGTCGCTCATTGTTATGTTGCAATCTAACAGAGTTAGCAGCATGAACGCTGGGTTCTGTCCGAACTAAACAAATATCCAACCAGCAAGTCATAGAAATGAAAATTTTTGCAGTCATGACCAGCAGTAAGTTATTTGTTCCAGGTGGGTTTTATGAACGGGGATAGAGGAGAGCACGGTAAAAAAGATTAGAGCACTTCAAGGCGTGATAAGTTAAAACTCCGTCATAGGTGGTCCCAAGCTAGTGTGAGAGAAGAAGCGGCAAGAGTCACTATAATGTGGCATGGAACATCTTGATGTCTCAGGTAGTAGGTGCGGTAAACTCCACCCGGACCAATGGGTAGTCTAAGGCCCTTACGCACAGACTCTTGGTCTCCCGCAATGATACGGCGTCAGATTCTTAACTAAACACCTCGCCGTTGTCAGACAATAAGGTTGGAAATGTTTGGCACATAACTCCTGGCTCGCCCCTCCCCTAACAGCCGAGCTCAATTTTCTTCACAACAACAAGGACCCGAACATAGTACGCCGCACGACTTCAGCTGCCAGCACTCCTCAGCGCATCTCTGACAACCTTGTCTGGAAAGTTGTTGACGAATTCCATCCCGTCTTTCATAACAGAAAAAGGTGGGAACTACATCGTCCACCACTCCATTGCAAATTACACAGTTAGGGGATTGTGACTTGACCCAATGTTGTGCAGGTAAGGTTGAAAATCTGCACACCCTCTTAGCAGTGCCAACAGAGTTGCTTCTCATTTAGTATAGGTTGTCATGCTTTGCGAGCAACCACCTCATTTGGATCTTCTCCGCTCGTAGATGACTTTCCTTGGCAAGGAGAGCAACGGGGATGAACAGTGTGTTAGGCAGACGCCACTCGCAAACCTATCTATCTTTGCACTTGGGCAAGGCGACTACGATACACCTTCTTGCCAAGCCATCACCTCCATGCCGTAAAGCAGAATGGACTGCGTTGCGCTTATCAGAAAATGTCTTTTGCTAGATATAGGGCTCCCAACATTCGCCATTGGCCGGTTTAAGGCCAAGATTTGCTTGAAAAAGCTCATCTTTGCGTTAACTGAAGGTCCCTTGGTTTCCATTCTACAGTTTAAATGCCAACCAAATGGGGTGCAGGGTTGGGATTCCCTTTCTGGTTGAAATTATTACTTCGGTTTTTTCAGTGTAAGGTGACACCATGAGCAGTCATCCATCCGCTTATCTATCGCGTTAACATGTCTTTATTTAACAGTGCGTCCGGCAGCAAGTGCCGCAACATCATGCGTATAACCGATCAGGCGTGACACTTCTGGGATGTCGAGTATTGGCAGACTATTTCAAGAAGCGTTTCAGAGGTCAGGCTCGAGGATAGATCTCTGTACTAAGCTCAACATGATCTCGATCATTCTTTCTGGCCTCTCAGATAACCTCTTAACATCTGCAGCTCGGTACGTGAAAAGAATTTTCTAGTATGGCTAACATCTCTGTCCACCTTGAATGCTTCATGAGAAGCGCTTCACGTTGAGATCGGCGGTTATGTGCCTCAGTTCGATGAACCGCATCAATGACCTCCATAAGAGTACTCATCTTGGACCTTCTTGCCTTAAAAGCAAACTGTCTTGAGAATAAGTCCCAGGTAGCACTTAACGACTAAACGAATCTACTTTTTAGCTTTTCGATCACTTTCCCGGCCATGAAGTCGTTACAGAAAAGGCAAGGCTTTTTGTCGTTGAAAGTCTTCGCTTTGTGACCTACCTGGCCTCATGTACGTCACGCTGGCCTCCTGTCGGATGCCTGACAAGATGTAGACGTGTGTCTGCAGTTTAAGCACCTGCAATACTTGGTGTAGGTTATCTGTATTCGTATCCTACATATTATTCATTCAATTTTGATTTTCCCGCTGTAAAGGAGTTTATTCATGTATTCGTCAGTGACTTCTACCACAGCTAATTTGGGTCTCGAGAATTAGCAGAGGTGTTACCTATCCTCTGGGCATTTACGCTTGATGGGTTCTTCCCACTTTGACTTTTTCTATGAGACAGTCTAGATCTCGGATTTCAAACGAGCACTTAGGCTCCTTGTCCTCGGGCCTAATCCAACGAGGGCTTGGTTACCCTTAGTTTTCCGTAGGGACTTTTGCTCACCTTGAGTTTGTGGCGATTACTCCGCGTATCGTGAACGACCCGTTAAAGATCGCAGACGATCCTTGAGGGCTCTCGGTCTAACAGTGTATTGTTTAATTGAGAAATCGCTTCCCCGGTTAGGTAGTGTCTTTCCTGTGAATTGATTTTACTCAAAGTACTCCCTACTTGCCGTTGCCAGACTGACCTTCCGACAACGAACTTGCTTTCATGACGAGGACTGTAAGTTAGAATGTCGCTTCGAGTTTATGCAGCCCCTTCGTTTGTGAATATTGGCAAATAATCAGCCTTTCCGCATGTAAATTTTGGGTCGAGACGATATAATGTCAGTTTTGTTAGAGAAGTAGCAAGAAAGGATTGCTCTGTGGCTTGTATATGGTACGCGGTATGAGAAAAGGACGCGGGGAAGGGGGGCCATAAGTCAGCCAAGGGCGTTAGACCTTTCAGTCTCACCTCTTTCGTATTGAAGACCGCAGAACGCGTCCTCGACATGCACTTAAAGACAATCATGGCGAAGTCGTCATGCTCCAAATCCCAGCATGCCGACCTCAAAGGCAAATACATGGAAACAGATCTTCACGTATAACGACGGATGTTGAAGAAAGATTCAATAACGTGAGCTCCACAGCCATCAATCAGGACCACCAGAATTGAATCAATGTCTTACACAATGGGTCTGTCCTAAGAACGAGGATAATCCAATCTGAGAGTTACCCACTTGACCAGAGCTGCTGGTAGGAGAATGTTTCTGAGAGGTGCCATCTCTCCGGTGTACTGGTCAATAATGATTGATGGAAGTGGGATGAAGATGTTGATGTATGCCGACGGCTTGGAGATGCTGGTGTAAAATATGTTTCCTTCCATTTTTTGAGCTTTGCACACCTGTCTGGCAGATGCTCTTAATGTACTTAATGTACTTAATGTACTCTATTTCATCCCACAGGAATTTTAGTTTTGGTTTTAGTTTAGAATAATGAGAAGAGCTGCAGCTCCAGGCCACCAGGCCTTTTGTTAGATAGTATCCCCTAAAATCGTCTACTCAATGGTCTCTCGCCTGAGGCGTTCGTAGGCTTTTGAGAAGGACATGTTGCAGATACAAAGAGTGTGCAGATTCTTCCTTGAAGAAAATCTTCCAGAAGTATCTTCGTAGATGTAGAGAGGTCGGGGAGCTGCAAGGCTGTCTTTTTCTCTACAGTGGTCACGTATAGCCGGGGCAACCACCACGATTTGCAACATTTGGTAGTTTAAAGAGCAATGTCTCATTAAAATCTCTGCATGCGTTTTCATGTTCCACTTCTTCAGCGACAACAAAAATGCTGTCCCGGGTTCATTCCTAAAGATTTTCGCATGTCGACTGTCAGCTGCTTCATAACCAGTGATATTCGTGTGCCCTGCTACCCACTTCAGGAATGTTTCGTTTAGTCTCCCAAAGTCCCAAAGTCTTGCCTATAGTAACCCTGCAAGCCAATCTGCAAGATTTCTGACATTGTGCCCGCATATGGTGCTTTCACGTTAGCTTGGAATCGGAAAGTGCCCCTAAATACTGGACCGTTTATTCCAGGTAGATTTCCGCCTTGGATAAGGTGGGCAGCATATAGCTGCCCTCCCTAAAGTTCCCAGTGACCATAACTAATCTAGTGTTCCTAACGTTCACGGTGAGTCCGTTATGATAATTATTACGGCTAGATCGTTCTTCCCGATTGACTTTTGTGTGCTCCAGGACTCATAACAAGGTTTCCATTGCCAGGACCCAAAAAAGTGGAGAGAGCACTCCTCCCTGTGGATAGTCTCTAAGATACCCTGCGGATCGATTCTGTCTGCGACATAATTTGCCTCGAATGATAATAATTGAAGGCGCATTCGAAGACCGTGAATGTATCTAACGTATATTCTTTTTCGGACATCGCCTTTTTCATTTTTGCCGTTAGCTTATGGAGCGCTGTCACCGTGGATTCGTCGTTCTAGTAGGTATGTCCTCCACAGTGAAGTCGACAATTAGGATCTACTAGTCTTTCGAGGCCTTTTAGTTGAAAGGAAGTTAGAATGATCGGTCGGAAAGTTTTTGCGTGGGAGTAAATATTCATATCACGCTAGCTAATAGAATATAAGTGTTTGCTAGGCATGCACGTTTAATTCCTGGCTTTAATGATCGACAAGGAATCATGTCATCTTAGCCCGCAGACTTGTATCTATGGAACGAGTTAAATCTCCCCATTTTACGCACTCCAGTGATACTACTTTGCCTGCGAGAGTCTAGCCTCTCGGTTAAGGAAATTGTTAGTCCCGAGTTGAAATTTTATACTTTGCCTGACTTTGCCGTTTCTTCATTGTTTTCTGTGTATCTCCCGCTCTGTATATGTAGATAGCCCAGCTGCTAGCTACTTTTGTGCGCCAATTATATGACCACACCATTGAAGACACTCCTTTTGAAATTTTTCCACGATCAATCGCGAATGTCCCCATTTCAGTTGTGAGCATGACGTGCTACGGCACCGCTCCATCGAAACGTTTTCGCCCCCCGAAGCGCCGTTCATTGTCTTTTATAATCGGCCAACACTCAGAACTATAGAAGGCGACAGCGTGAGCGACACTGCGGTATGTTTTGGATTTTAGACGATCGTTGATACGTCGACCACGAGGAAGGCCAGTTGATGAACGCTACGCTTCATTCAAGTTGAACCTAGTTGTAGGTTGCGTTCTTTGATAAGCATCCACTTCAACTTTGAGGTCGACTCGAAAGAGTCTCTTCGCAAAAGCGCTCTATTTTATTCATTTAGCCAACCTTACGCTCTTCTTTAGAGCTTTCTGAGCTTCTTTGTACCGATCCCACCCAATAGCTGATGCTGATTTCAGTGCTCCGTTGGGAAGTGCCTTTGTCACTCTATCCTGTTTTGCCAAATCCGATTCTACCATGGTGGGGGTTTACCCTTTGTAGCTCTCTTCGAAAACTGGTCTCATGCTAGTTGCGGTTTTTTAGATTGTTTTCTCAATTTTAGCAGTGGAGTTGATGTGCTTCCCAGGAACGCTCAGTTCTATGTGCTCCGCGGATAGCTGAGTATCGGGAACTGAGGGCTTCTTTCGCCGTTGCGAGTGGTGATGAAATAAATGAGTTGGTGCCCTAATTGAAGAGAAGTAATTATTACGCTGATCACGGAGGTAAAAGCTCCCCAGGGCCGCTCAGTTCTATGTGCTTATTATTCACCACCAGGACTTTCATAATCATCACTGCATCTTCGTTGGATCCTGGGCAGCGAAAAGGTACGGCTACAGTAACAAATTAGATGAAGCACCAAGTTGCCCATCACATGACAGCGAACCTTGAAAAAGAATTTTAGGATGGGACTTCTAGGCTGGAATGCCAGTAATGTGTTTTTCTTGATGAGACAATATCTTTTATCGACGGTTTAAAGTTGGAATACTGAGTCCAAGCGGGAGTAGCTCGAATACGCATTGTATAGTGAGTCGTAGAGTTTTTCACAACCCACTCCCAGCAGAAGTATTGGCGATACCGGAGATCTGTCAAAAGCTGGGGTTTGATTTGAGCTCCATGTACAACATAAACATTCTGACCGACAGTCTCTGCCGCCATCAAGGTCTTGCAGTCAGTAACGACATTTTGATGGGGTTCTGACCGAGAAAGTGGCAGCACCATTGGCGGAGTATACAACAGCAATTTTTGGGTGTGAAAGCAAAAGTGGTGGGATCCAGTGGATGAGAGGTGCGAGAGCTTTTTTGTAAGTACATATAGAATCCCCAACTTATGTTGGAAGTGAAAGAGCCACTGCTGAGCATAGCTTGGTAAAGGAGGCAACTGGGCTCAAGTTTTAGTAGTAATATCGGAGTCTACATGTCTGAGATTCTATGCATGGTTTTGGCCAACATTGGATGATTTGAACAGTCACTTTAAATTCATATTCCGTTGAAACCAATCTGACTCCAACCTCTTCATGATTGCTATCACGAATACTTCTACCGTTTGCAGTCTAGTGTCAAATAACGTCTTCAATTTTAAAAGTAGAAATGGGTCAGTGCTATTAAATGAATTTAAAACACTAGACTCCATGACAAGGAGTCTGGAAGAAGTTCGTTGAAGAAGAAAAAGGAGGATGCCTACAGACAGTCAGCCAGATTAGTTTACCTGCGATATAAAAGATTTAGAACAAATTCTTGCTGCATTGACTTCCCTCAGCGTAATCCGACACTTTATTCCATCCCTGTTCCCACCCGACTTGTGTTACGAGAAGGAAATTTGTAGATGTTAGAATTGCAACCCAATCCCTCAGAAAAAGGATTATCCGATAAGACAATTGAAGACAATTGAAGAAAGTGCATATACTCGAAATTGTACTGGAGTGAAAAGAGCTTATTCCTACTTTGAGCACGGAATACATTTGCCCCGGTTTCCACCTATGAAATGGAAACAAAGGTGCGGTACCAATGAAATTTTTACCAGCAATGAAAATAGTTTGCCAATAAGCGGCTTTCTGACAAATGCTGCCTCGAAACAGTGGAAAAACGTAATCGAATGTGATCGATCGATTTTCATGGCGAAAGTAATGAATTGGGACGACAAACATCATAACAATTTCACAAGCATTGGCTGCTCTTAGTGAATGGTAGGAGGTTCTTTTATTCCTTTAAACTTTGACTTGATGACATTCCTGTCGACTCCAATGTCTGCACACATGTTCGTATGTACACATCAGTCTCCTTCTCGTGTCTAGCAATAAAGAAATTTTCGCAAATCCCGCTGAAATTGCTGAGAGCTTATGGCGGAACGTTCGTAGGGAGAATCAATGGAAGTAATGGTTTGGCTTCGGCAAATGATCATTTAAAATCAATTTCTTCATTTATTGGCCATAAGGGTACATGGGTTAGAAGAAGTAACATTCTACGGCATCCGGTCCATTCGCTGGCTTTCTTCTTCGCTTCTTTGTTTGCAGTTTGAACTTCGGCGGTTAATATTTATCTACGTGGAAATTAATTTGGTTCTGAAGCTTAGAATTTAACCAAGTTTTTATCGGGGGTGGTTTGATTTTATTACAACCAACGTTTTATGGGTTCTAAATTGTTCCATCCGGTGTGGTTTAGTTCGATTAAGGACTTTCAAGAATGGGCTCTTACAATTTAAGGCGACTGTTAGACACTTTATTACCTGACCATTCAGCGCTAATGAAAGGGGGTAACACCACGAAGGAATCACGCAATGGAATCAAGTTAAAATCCACAAAAGTCTGGTGAATGTACCTCAATGAAAAAGCTATGAAATTCCACCCTTTTAAATCACATCACTCTGCTTCCTTGGTCTGATTTAGGTCATTGAATTGAAATGACTTTGTCCTCTGATGTCAAGCAAGTTGACTTCCAAAGCTCCAGTAAAGTAGGTAACAATGGCGTTCTCCACCCGATTCTTCTTCATCACAAACAGAATAATTTCAAGCTTTGCAGACATTAGGTTTTTTCCTCGCGCTTTGTTCCTTTACGTCTTCCCATTTCGCCTTATTTTCATCATTTTACTTATTCCAACCCACCCTGACTAGGCGTATGCCGTTCATTTCAATTGATACTTTCGTAGGAAGCAAGATACCTGGCTTCACGTAACTGAGATAATACCAAGGAACAGCACAAAAAACGAATAGAATCCTTCGAACAAGACAGACAAAAAAAAACACTGAATGGTAAAAGAAAAAGACTGAAATCTCTAGTCCTTGAAGTAGACGACGATGACGACGATCTAAAGGACTTTTCTTATAGATAGAAAATCGTCGTTGGCAAATAGAAAAGGTATAGTCCGTATTTGTGTTCCGGGAAAAGTCACTAGGATTCAATTTATACCAATTTAAAGCGTTTTGTGTTGGGTAATTGCTTTCAATCGATAACCAGGTTGTAGTGAGAGCTCCTTTTTTCATTTTCGTATTTTTTTTTCGTTCACGTTGCTTTTATTATTTTTCACCTGGGATGAAAAGATCTATTCACTCAGGGGATTTTCTAGAGGGAATATTGTGTGTATGCGAGTGTGATCTAGCTTGTATGTATGAGAGGAGCGAAATTGAATTATTTCAAATGAAAAGAATGGGTGGAAGCAATTGATTTGATTCGATTAGCAAAGAAATTCCAGGGAATCCCGGGGGTATGCGATTTACTTGGAGCTGGTTTTAATTAAGCGGATAATGATTGAAATGGCATTACAACTAGAGTAATAAGGATTTATGTACGATGAGATGTTGAGAGGCAAGCTGAAGTGGAGAAGATTCTATTTATGTGCTACTTAGTGTACTATAGATGATACAACTTCTGCCCATTTGTTTAAGCTTGTTACAATGAGGAACTCAACAGGAGGAGGAACTCTTCGGCCTTCGAATAATTGACTTGCCTGAGTATGAATCAGTTCAATTTTTCTCCACATTTGTATGCAAATAAGGAAAATTTATTGGCGCATTTGCATATGTAGCAATGAACGAATTCAGGACGTTAAGAAACCCGAAGCTGGGCGCTTAGGGTATCAAAGGCTTTATGTATTTCTTATGTGATTCACTTTATTATATTATATTATTATTATATATATTATATGTATTTTATTCTATTTCGTATTAGCTGACAATGTAATTTTACCGAATTTGTCCAAGTCTGTATTCTCCATCTACTTCATTTTGGATCGCAATAATTTCGAGGAGCAACTGACTCCTTCATCCCAGCACACCAAAAAAAATCAAATTCATAAACAGAAAAAATTCTATCTAGGCTTCAGCTCGCCATTCACGTTCAATTCGGTCTGTCAGTTATACCTGAATAATCCGCGTTTAACCGGCGGTCGTAATACAAAATATCTAAAATTCTCGTCGCCTTCCGCGTCCGGAATTGAGCTACTGATGTTGCGGCTTGTCGGTACTTGGATGGTGCTTTCAATTTAACTGGTGGCCGGGTGTATTGCGGGCTCTTCCGAAGTAACTGACATGCTGAACTGAATGTAGATGGCAGACTTAAGAGTAGCTAAGGTCTGAACCGAAAGTCTCTCGCTCGATATCGGATTTTTTAATCAATATAGGCGAGGCAGTGCCGGTATTTTCGCAAATAAAAATAATGGTCGTATTTTACTATCTTTTAGTAGTCAATTAAAAAAGCTGGTATTCGCCTGAAAGAACAGTAGTCCGTTCCCTCCTATGAAGGAGTGAGTTGCTCCAGGTGCAGTCTCAGCACCATTCCCATTCTCAAATAAAAAGGTGAGCCTTCGCATGGACCCATCGAAGTAAATTTTGTTCAGATTTCTGTTTTGGCTAAGTTCTGAGAACGAGACTGTTTCACTTTACGATGAATATATGTATTTGAAGCCCTATTTTTCCGGTGTTCCGGCTGATATCAAAACCACTACCAAAAATACGGCGCTCGGAAATGTCGACAGCCAAAGGGATCCAAACCCAAGTTGGGCTTGACTTAAATTAAGAAAGGTCTCATGCAAAGCAAAGAAGAATATTCGCAACTAAAATTTAAGGTTAATCCTGTGATCCGAAACTTAGCGACAATGTAACGGAAGCGCATCAAGGACATTAAGCCATCCTCCGGCAATCAAGCAACGGTAGGTGCAACTCATTCCAAAAGAATATATAGATCCTATCAGGGAGGAAATTTGCACAATCCTTAATTCCAGGATGTGCTGAAACACAGAGAACCACCATTAGCATCAGCAAGAGAAGCACTTTCTGAAGGTAAAGTTCGACCCGAATGGATCTGGTTAAGAGAGCAAATATCGCTAAAGAAATGCTTTAAATGTTTCTTATTTGGACCCATGGAAAAGAGATGCACTAACATTACCGGTAGATCAAAGCTGTACCGAGGATGTAAACAGGGAAATCATCTCGCTAGCGACTCTAATAGAATCACTCATTGTCTTTTATTTTGGAAAGTAAGGGTCGCAACTGCAATCATAAAACGGGTAGTACCAAGGATTCTGCTCACATAATCGCTTTATATAAGTTTCCTCCAGCGAAACATAAACCACTGCCAAAACTGCTCGGTACCGCATATCACAGAAGGTCTATGAAAAGATGATCGGCTTTGCCACCGTCTTCGAATCATGAAAGTGTTTCTATTGGTATAAATATCTATAATATATCTGGAAATTGGACATAGCTGGCAAGGTTATGGTGTTCGCAATTTCGCAAGTGGGCATGACTTTTCGAAGGTTAAGTTAATGCATTATTCTTTGGCATCAGACATGACATGGTTGCCATTTACCGCTTAGTAGGACGCAGCGCATTAATCACCCTTATGCGCTATCGTACACGATTCGCTGAAAGTCTTTAAATTCCTTCCAAGACTTCCAGAGAACCCTCTAGACTTCCTCTATTTTTTTGCACCAGCATATAGTAATACAAAAAGAACAATAGCACAGAATAGTCTTAACTTGATTTTGGTGTTGGGATAAGCCAGCGAAAGCAGATATAGAGCTGTTAATGGGATGAGCTAGATCCGGTCCGTAAACCACGCTTCCTAGATATATGAACTTCGTTGAATTACTACAGGCAGGAATAGTGTGATGACCCCACCGATTGAGAACCTTAGTTTAGTTGGCATTTATCTTCAGTCCGATTCTACTTCCCCCTATTTGCAAATCCAAAGCCATTAAAATAAAGTCCATGATTCGATAAGAAAGCAAACAGTTGTCATGAATGTAGTCGAGATGTTTGAGGAAAAATGTCATGGTACATCATAGGCGATTTACATCGTCCTCTACTTGTCAAGTTGAACAGGCTCGGCCCCTGTAGGAGTTTCATGGCGGTTGTGCCCATATCCCCGACAGAGCTCCTTGTTGGGTCAATCATGGAATTATGCTGGACAACTCAGGCGCCGAACCCCTCAGTTGCGGCAAAGATGTTAAATAGACCTTGGATCTACTGGTATGGATACTCGCCTGCACTGGCGATTACGCCTCCAAATCAATCAGTATCCTAAGAAGACTGCGGGATTATGCGTACATGGCAAGTACTCACGCAAAATCCCCAGAATCTTCCATTATACGGGAAATCTCCGTACAATTGTGATGCTCCTTAATTGTGCCAGAATCTTGCAGTGAAAATGCTGTCAAAAACCGGCTCCCAAATCAGGAGACCATTGTCGAAAAGTTTGTTTGCATTTTAAAACCAATCAGAAACCGTTCTTGATAGCCGAAGGTGGCAGCCCAGAGGTCAGTCTTCATCGGAGTAGTTCCTGACGCTTCGAAATTTGCATTACATTAGCTCACACCTTCTAATAAGTAATTCATAGCCATAAACCTAAAATAGGTTAACCATCAAAATAATTTGATGAGGACAGATTTCTGGACGCATTTCGGTGGAATACTGAGTTTATTATATCGGCTATCAGAAGGGCCACCATATCTCCTGGTTGATCGCGAAAATAATGAAATGCAATATATATGCAGGCCACAAGGCTAGGTCAGGTAAAAAGATGCCATGGATCTTCGCGAAAAGTAGAGAGTGTTGAGGGAATGGAAATGACGAAAGCTTATGGGGGGGGGGGGGGGAGGGGGGGGTAAGCCGTTATCTAACGCCTGGTGGTCCCATTTGTCTTCTGAATAAAAGAGGCACTGTTTATAGGTGGCTACATCCAATCATTGATGATTATAGTTATTTTCCACAATGATATTTTGGCTTCCAAAATGTCCTATTCCCCAATAACCACCTTTCTATGGCGTTAAAGTTCGTAGTCTATTCATTTCGATCAAACGCCAGCACCCTCCAAGCCATGAAACCAAGCTGTGTGCAACTCGGGTCGTCCACTGAGTTCTTCGACTTGTGGCAGTTAAAGCTCTTGAAAGTTTCAGGGTTGCTGAGCAAGTAGTCTCCCATTTGGTACCCAGGAAGTTCTTTACAAAAGGATTAGGATACTCCAGCCATCATATCTTCATCAAAAACTAGGAGGACTTTTTCGCAACTAAAAATATCCTTGATAGGAATAAGAAAAAGTTGTTTACGTGGGGATAGGAATACATTTCTAAAAATCCCAACTTCTTAATTATCTGTAGATTAGAGCATACTTATAGTTGGCAGCGGAAGGCATCAACAACATACCAACCATCAAGCCCTTCTTTTCAATACGCGATGAATACGATGTTTGAAATATAGCAACTCGCTCAAGTGAATTGAACTAATCCGATTTACATAGATCACTAAGAAACGAATTTTGGAGCGCAAAAATTTTCTCTGAATGGCAGTGGCAGCGATAAACCGATATTTGTATCGGAGAAAGAAAATCGGTACAGGTACCAGCGCTCCGTCAAATGCCATGATATGCATGTCCAAGGTGAGTAGATAAACCTGCGAGACGAAGACACCAACTGCATGACTGGTTACCATCCTTCCTTTTGCAGAGAGTTGTGGCAAGGAGACGTGCTTTACTAGAAAAACCAGAATGTACACGATTAGAATTCGTTCGTGCACCCTTCCGTCCCTGTCATTCACCTGTGCCCTTCCAGCGGAAGTAACCTCAAATCTCCGACAGACAATTGCGCTAATTCATAAGCATGAACAGCGGTCAGCTTACTAGTTTTCAACTATGTTCGGACATAGGGTTAAAGTGTAGCAAAATACTTTAGTCCTTTAGTTGATTAAACTAGAGTTTTAAATGACTTTTAGCAAGTTGCGTTGCGGTAAGAGGAAATCATATCCTCTTAGGCGAATCAGCCTTGCCTACTGCAAATCGCGATCCTTGGTCATAAGAGTTACCCAAATTCCAGATAGAACTCCTGATTAGATACGTACGTCAGCTCCACCGCTCCACGTGGGTAATTAGATATCGTGCTGCATACAACATCTCCGAATACCTCCCAGCCTTATCTACTTTCAACATAAGAAATAGCACTCTCGTCTGGACCACTTCACCAGGCATCAACACCCTCATTTTAGTAACACAAAACCCGAACACTTTTTCATTCTTGTAAATCGTTCTGGGTATTAATGACCACGCTGCCGTAATTTTAAATATACCGCTTCCAGCCCGAGTCATTTATTTATCGCTGTTAACAGCACCTAATTCTAGAAGTGCCAATTGACTATTTATCTATTGGTCTTCCGGTTTCAGGCTATCCTATCTTGAAATCACAAGAGACCAAATGTTCCTATAGGTTACACTACTTGCCAGCACCCTTCTGTCGGCATCCGCTAGGATATCCACCTTTACGGTTCGGTTTAACTTACCGAATAAATTCAGTCTCTCAAATACTCGTCCCCCTATGTTCAACGTCCTACGAAATGTAGGTTTACCTAAATTATCTCTCTCACAAGAGAAGAATGATAATCTTCTCCTTACTCTCCTAACAGTTTTGAGTGTTTCGTCAAATCAATGATTATTGGCCTCTGCGAAGCATAGCTGCTTAAAGGAGCAATCATTCGCATCATGCATTTGAAGGATTTACACAGCTGCTCTCACGTTTTTAAATGAGTTGGCTGCATTCGAAAGAGCCCTAACACAGGTCCTTGTTACGCGTTTTACCGCCCCGAATAGTGGAATTTCGTCATTGAAGACAATGCTAAAGAGAAACTAACAAAGCGAAATTAGCGAAAGCACTTCAACTGGTCATCCAAGATATTTAATATTCCTAGTTCACCTTGTGCTCGTCATTGCCGGGAGGATGGATGTGGGGGTCCAGCATGTCGACTTCACAAAGCTGCACGAAGAAGTAGGAATTCTAGTCGGATCGCGCTTAGGACTTACTCGCATTCAATCTTAATGAATTTGTTTGACTCATCTGGATGGCAACGCTGACACCTGTGGCTTTTGGCATATTCATAAGTTTGCCCTACTGTTCCATCATATACAGTCGAACCTGGATATAAGGAATTGCAAGGGAAACTCACTTAAATTCCTTATAAACAAGTTTTCCATTTATCCAGTTTTCCTTATACAGAGGCTTTCAGCAAAAAATTCCTTTTATCCAGGTTTTTAAAATCACCTGGTGTATTTAGTATAGTATGTAATAGGTTTCTAGGGAGGTATAGGACAAACTACAACTGTATAAGCCCCTTTTCTCGACAGGTAAAGGAAAAATACACTTTCTTAACTCGAAAATAAAAGCGTAAGATGAATTTAAGACTTTAAATCGTTTAACCATTTGTAATGTTATGATTTGGTTCGAAGGTGCAGTTTGCAGTGAGAACATTCTGGCAGTTTGCAGTGAGATCATAATAAAGAATTTATCTCAGTTTTCTAATATGTGGTCGAATTATTTTCAAACTTGCATCATCTCATGGAGCAGTACATACCAGCTTCATTCATCTATCTGGTTTTAACCAGAATACAACTAACTCTAGACTCTATTTTTTAAAGGTGGAGGTATATATATTGGGAATAAATTACTAGACGATGCGCAAAACAGCCAGAGCTGACTCTAGCCGCCATCATACACTCCTGACATTGTGGGTCCATCATTACAGCAGCTAAACGGAGCGAGCCTATTTTGATTAGGCTCCATCATTTCTGGAGTTAATTTGGAGAGTTTTATTACTAGATTAATTCTCGAATTACTGCTATTTCACATGGACCTTCACCAACTAAATATTACGTCGACCAAATCCTCGGGACAACATTCTACCCCACTAGAAGCATAACCTCAATGAACTCTGGTCCACCTTGACCTGCAGTCACTCCTTTTTCCAAGTTTTGAGTCTACTCCATTGTTATTACACGGCATCAGTGCAGGAGTTCAGCGGGTCGGTTGAAGTTGTCTCACTGCTTTTGCCATGGTTACTTCCTGGAATATCTAGGTCTAGTCATGCCTCTCATAATTTTAACGTTTTGCATACTGTGTTCAACCACTTGTGGGTGTGATCAGAAAATTATACCGACGGGAGTTTTGTCAGCCATGGAAAGCAATTCAAATATAATTAGGGCCAGCGATTTCTGGGCTATAATATCATTCAGTACTGAACACAAAAAAGTAACACTATCCTAGGTTTCTCTTCACTGATCAACTAGGCCATTCGATTGAACACGCCTTCTTACGCCACTCTATTCTAGTGGGGCACATGCATATCTTATTAGTCACATTATATTATTATAGTAAAGTGCCCTCTTTAATCGAGAGTTATGACATTTTCTTACACAGCTACTTCGTCTTAATTTATCTATCCATAAAAGCTACAGTTCATTGCAGTTCACCAATAAATTTGCAATTACATGAAGTTCAATGGCAGAGTTCGATGCAACATTTCTACGTAATGCGGGTATAACAAGAATTATTATTTCAAGGTTCCCCTGATTGGTTCCACACACATAACGACTTTATAACGAAATGGACAATAACCGCACACGCGGCGAATTCAGCTGAAATCTTAAAAATGAGACAACCTTCACTTTGAAAATGACTTCACCGAGTACTCGTACTTGATGTTCGCACTTCATGTTCATTTATGAGTGCCAGATTATTCATAAATTGCTGGACTAGTTGTTATCGCGTGCACCCTCATTGTCAATGTGTCTATGAATTATTTATTCAACTGGAACCATTTGAAAGTCCGCAGCTTCTGGAACGTGTTTTGTGATTTGTTTAGATAAAACTTGTTCGGAAGCTAAGGAATTTATTTATGGAAGTATCTATTGTAATTATTGTGGTAGGTAGGCGGTCTGTATCACTCACCGAAATCTCGAATGTGTTTTTCCAGTCGATCGTTTTCTTCCTGTGATGAAATACTGGCCAAATGCATACCGTGGAAACGACAATACTGGGCTGCCTTGAACCAATTTGCCTGGAATGGAATGGAATAATTCACTTTTATTACTAAATATATTTCACATTGTAGATATCTTATTAAAATTTAGAGCGTATTAACATTGATAGCTACCTTAGTACTAAAGATATGATAATAAAACATAATCTGAAAGTGGCGCCCAATGTGGGCAATTTATATTGAAGGATAACGTTCCATGTCAACACGAAGTTGAAGTTGGTGACAGTGGAAATGGTTGATGTAAATACCGAAACGAATTTTAATGGGGAAAATTATGGACAGCAAGAAAGCTAGACCAATGAAATTCTGGGTGTGAATATCAGGAAAGTCTGCAAGAAATAAAAGCCTAAGTTATTGCCAGTTCCTCTTTTTAGGTTTTCGATGACTTTAAACTTGAGTTGCCTAGTTCTGCCATTATGGAATATTAAATTAGACAGTGGCAATGAAAAAGCAGAAAAATTAGTCAAGGTAGAAGAAAACAAATCGGAAACCTGGGAAACTCGGTTCTTCAGATATAACAGTATGCGGATCTTTAGAGAATATTTAGGTGCACGATGGTTCGTCCTTCGTGCTGTATGAGTATGCCAGACATAGAGCTTATTTTGACTTATTATAATTTTATCAATAAAAGTAGGATTTCCACCAAAATTTCAAGTGTGGTGGTGGTGGTATGGCTCTGTTATGCAATTAAGAGGGGATTTGCAATAAATTTACCGCCCGGAATTGTAAACGCAGAGCTGCATGCGACCAGATGCATATTATGAGTTTCCCAGGTCGGGAAAGGAACCTCAGTCTGAATCAACCAGAAGACTTCTAGTCAAGTATTTGGAATTTAAAAGCGGTTGGCCTACTATATGCGTTCATGCAAGGCCCTCCCGGGAATGAACACGGTTGTCCCGACTGAAGCTGATATTGGAACAACCAGGAATTAATAAAATTCACAACTTCTGACTAAAGCAGTTCAAAAATAAACGCAGAGTATAGGTAAATTATTTTTATCAAGCCTCTTGCTCCTTAACACGTCGACCAGTTATAGACTTCCCACTATTTAAGGAATTTCGCTTCAGTTCTCTACCCGAACACCCTGAAATATTTTGACGTATATACATTCGCAGTTGGAGAGCAAAAAGGATGCGAGTAGAGCTCCAAAGGACAACTCACAATCGATATAGCAGTTGTAACGAAGGCTTTCCATCAGCAAGGAAATGTCTCGATAACAAAGGATTGATTATAAATCAGCGTTTGACTCTATATCACGTTCGTGGTTGCTACAAGCTTTACACTTGCACAATATCAACTTGAAAGTCGTTTTTCTCGTAAGAACAGTGATGAAAAACTGGAGAACGAAACTCTCGGTATCCTCACAAACATCACAGGGGATACCAATTAGGTCTGAAATATATCAAGGCGACCCCCTAAGCCCAGTGTGTTTTTAGTTAACTTTCAATCCGTTATCCCATCTCTTGCATGAAAACAAATACGGGTTCCAAGTCGAACATGCCATGTTGTCGAAATTTGTATTAAGCCATTTACTGTATATTGACGATATGCTATTGTAACGCGAAGACGAAAATCAATTTTACACCTGGCTGGACTTTTGGATCCTGGATTAATAAAAGTGCTACATAGAAACAATGACCCGTGGAAAACACATCGACAATGAAGGGCACAGCCAAAAGTGACATCTTTATTGAAGGTATGGATTCTAACGATCTGCACCTTGGCATTTTGTAAGTTAATTCATACCTACGTCATTGTCGCTTTTTAAGGTTTTGTGTGAAACAAAACCTTATTAGAATCGAGACGGTGTCTGTCTGTCCGTCTGTCCGTCTGTCCGTCTGTCTGTCTGTCTGTCTGTCTGTCTGTCTGTCTGTCTGTCTGTCTGTCTGTCTGTCTGTCACACCCGATTTATTCGGAAACGGCTGGACCGATTATCACGAAAATTGATGAGAGTATGTAATCTGGTGTTCCCTTTACATGCAGTAAGTGGCGCCATTTTGTGTTAAGTTTAAGGGGGGGCTCCCCATACATGTGAATGGAGGGTGCAAATTTTTTTTTTACAGAATGTAGCCGTGTGGGGTATCAAATGAAAGGTCTCAATTAGTACATTTTGAAACCGGCTCAATATTTGATGTTGAGTGAAACATAGGGGAGTGAGGGCTCAAAATATGTCCCCCAAAAAGTGTAACAGGTCTCGTTCTCAGAACCTATCCAACCGAAAAATCTGAAAAAAATCACAGTGGTGCATCTCTACTAAATCTAGGCCTCAAAATATATCCGAATCCGATATCTGCACAAATAAAGTTAATAATAGTATATTTCCACATTTTATAAATTTACCCGGCACCCCCCTTATGTTCATCCCAGAAGTACAGAATTTGGCATGCGTGTAATGAAGAACATAATGCACAGTTTGGTCAAGTTTGAAGAAAATCAAACCATTATTAACAAAGTTATAGGGGGTGAAACTTCACTTTTTTTTGCGAATTTCCTGCACTCTACAACCTGCATGACGTCATCATTGCATATCAATTCGTCAATACCACAACGAAATGAGTTCTTATGGATTGGGTCGCAGAGAATTATTTTGTTTTAGTTTTTTAGTTATTTGTCAACCAGACATGTGTGTATGTAGGTATATAATATATGCGTGCTAATGAACTTTGCGGGTAGTGCCTAATTCAAATAGATATAAGAAGTAAATCGGAAATATGGGTACGATCCATTTATATACGTGCATATATGTGTACAGTATTCGGAAATTGACAGTTTGTTTGTTTAGGGTGAGCGGAATATCTATGGCTGTAATATGTACGTATGTTTCGTAGTTTGGAAAAATATCAAAGATTATGTTGAATTTGTAGTTATATACGGATAGAAAAATGTGCGTTGAAATTTCCTACATAAGATGAACACAAAACCTTTATACCTGAAGCACGAGCTTCCGGTATTCCGACTTGTTTTATATACTTTCGGAGAGTGGAGAGTCAACAGATTAGATTAGTTCTTGGAAACAACAAAATGCAAAATTGAGGATCACTATTAAATGCCATCAGGGAGGAAGCCGAGTGCCCTTATTAAAAAAATGGTTCCTTTGAACTTGAAAAGCAGAGAGTATGCTGATTAGTAGCGCGTCAACCACACCTATGCACCATCGTCGTGGTTACCTCAAGTGCGCTTCCTTTTCTAGTGTTCTGCGCCAAGTACCCTTGTTACGATCCACTCATCGGTCGTCTTTGAAGAGTGAATTCCACTGAACAGCAATGGGATTGCCACCTTTTACGGGCCTGTACGCTTGCAAATTCTGCGTACTCCGATGATACGGCACAGGCAGGAGTCCGCAAAGGCTTGGAGCTTTTGAGTGATAATGGAGGTTGCTTTCCTTGGGCTACCCCATATAACAATACCGGCAGTACACTAGTATAGAACGGTATCAACTTGATTTTGGTATTAAGGTAATTGCATGCATCAACATTCAGTCCGGTGCCTTCGTCAGCAGAATCCAAGCGACCTGGTTGACGCCTTGGATGTTCTACCCATTAATGCAGATAGGGAAAGTGCAAAAACCCGTCAGACTGAAATCTTGGTTTTCGTGGTGTTTACCTTCAATCCAATTCTACTTGCCTCTCTCTCCAAATCCAAGGCGCATGACCCGGCGAGCGAACAAACAAATGTCATTAGCCTCGTCGAGGTTTCTGAAGAAAGATGTTATAGTTCATTGAACGGCTCCACGCATTCTGGACAAGGTCACATAATGTTACCCAGAAATAATATCGGTGACAAGATACAACCCTGCCGGACTCCGCTATCAAAGCTAAATTCCTCTGAAATTTTACTTATTATTATTATTTTGTTAAGGGAAAGTCGCACCGCGTCCTTGAAGAACTATTGTGCCCCTTTTACTGGTTATAGTGTACCTGTTGATCATAGTATCTCAAGCAGGCCAGTAACCGTTAGGAACTTTAGTATGTTCCCCACTTCCAGGAGTTTCAGCTTTGCATCTGGTATTAAGTGTTCTCCCAGATGTATCGACCTGCTTTGCACAAGTGCTGGACACTGTCCCAGGACGTGCATAGAGGTTTCGTCCTCCTCCTCACAGAACCTGCAGGCAGTGTCCGTAGATATCCCTAGCTTCCCTAGGTGGTAGTTCAGCCGACAATGACCAGTGAGAATTCCCACTATGATTCGGAGGTTCTTTTTGGTGAGGTTTAAGCAATCCTTTGTGCGCATGGGTTCGTATCCCCCAATAAGCACCCTGGACTGCTCCATCCCTGGTGAAGTTTTACTTACATCACGTGGTATTTTAGACTCCATGTGTGGCTCTGGTAAAAGGTATTAGTTTCTTCGGAATACCCCTCTTGGATGCAACACTCCAGAAACCTCCTTGTTTATGCTACCGAAAGTTTTCCCGAAATCGATGAAGAGCAGATCAAGCGAAAATTTAAGCTCTGCGCACTGTTCCGAAATGATCACTAGCGTGTTAATTTGGTCGATGCAGAAAGATTCGACGAAAACCTATAAGGTCAACTGCCCAGAATGTGAAAAAGTATACATTGGGCAGACTAAAAGACTAGTGACCACTAGATTCGAGGAGCACCTAAGAGAGTGAATCAAACGAAAAAGCGATGATCCTCGAAACATCAAGCTTATGGTTACAAGGCATATAGTGGAAGAGGGACATTCCCTAACGATGGACACTGTGGATGTTATAAAGCGGGTGCGGAAACCCCATCTCTTAGATGCAGCAGAAACCATATAGATCATCAACGAAGGGAGGCATGTAACCTTAAATCACGACGAAGGAAACTGTGCAACGACCCTGGTGAAAAAGCTATGCCGCAGGTAATAAAAATAAAAAGATGTGGGAAATATGGGTAGGATCAGTAAATTAAACAACGTAATTAGTAGGGCTAAAAAGCTTCGATATAAATAGGGGTAGCTTAAGATTGGTTAACTAATTAGGTACTTGCACTGAGGAAGGAGGCACGTGCTCTCCAAAACGATTGTATGCGGCAAAAAATAAAAATATTTACAGGATAAGAAAAAAAACCTAGTTCTTTTTTCAACTTACTTTAGTCATTATATTTCTGAGGGCAAGAAAAACGCAGATACCCCTCCAATTGTCGCACTCAAGACGGCTGCCTTTCTTTCTAATCTTAGCAATCATCCGCTTTTTCCAGTCTCTGGGGAAAGTATCGGATTTCCAGGATTGCCGTGCAATTGGCCGTATTGCATATCAATAGTAACTGCAGGTGCAGCGATTAATGACTCTGCAGTCAGACTGCCAGGTCCACCAGGTTTATTTCGTTTGAGCACGCTGATGGCCGAGATGGTTCACTTTCTGCTTGGAGCATAATTCCGTCTCCACATGTTACGATGATTAGCCATTTCATCCACAAGAGGAGACGATTAAGAACCGTCGTGAAGTCTTCCTTTCATGTCTTCAGTCGCTCGTCACCCTTCACACGACCATAGAACGGTTTGCAACCCCATGCAAGTTCTTTTATAATTCTTGCAAGTGCTTTCATAATGCGGTATACACTTCTGAAATCAGTGCATAATATTCCGCTTCCCTGACTAACAAAATAACAAATTTGCCTGAAGATTTCGCTCGGTATTGGAAGTTCCGCACGTTGGGCACATCTTTACTCAGAATGGTCAATAGAGCCTTCAATACCTTCCGTTCACTGATCGTCTTCACGACTCCACAGACATCCAGATTTCCTATCGGGACGTGGCCGATGACTGGCTTTGCACTTGAGAAAAAGAGCAGTTTTGCTGGAACGTCCAATGCTCATCGATAGTCTCAAGCAGGTTGCTCAGAGTAACTGCAGCTCAATCAAAAAGATAGCTCTCTTATTCTCGAGCGATAGCTGGATAGTACAAGCAGTGTGATCAGGAGTATTTTAGAGCTGCTACTCTAGCAAACGCTAGCGATCAAACGCAAGAAAGTCTATAAACGAAGGGTTCTGAGCCGCTTCAAAATGTCGAAGAAACGGGCCAATCCAAGGATCTCAAGTCTACAAGAAGAGAAACAGAGAAAGGGAGGATAACGTCGGTCCGATTTAACCTCTATGCTAGCTATTCGATTCAGAAAGGAGCTGATAACATGGCTTCCTAGCAATCTGAACAGTGCCTTCCTATCATCCTTCTTCTGTACGCTGGTCAAATTACAGTCAAGTCGTAGCCGGAATTGAAACTGAAATTCCGCCCCATACTTCCTCATGGCTCATCAATGTGATCTGAATATGTTGACATGCCTGAGAAAGGGATTGCATTTTCTAGAGCAGATTCCACACAGTGAATGACATTTTTTGGAATGGAAGTGGCAAAATGGTTGATCTCAAATTCAATCTTGTCACGTTTTTTGCTAAAGGGTTTCTACAGTTTTAAAATATTAAATAATAGATGAAAGCTACCACGAAGGAACTTGGGGATACCCAAGCAGCGTAACTCACTAGTCACGCTGCGCTGTAAATTCGGGAAATCTCGTTCCCTTCCTCTATGAGACTTCGAGCTTTTTCATTACTAAGTAGTGGTTGGTAAAAAAATTGAAACCAACATCATGTTTAGGAAACGTGGGGTCTTGTATACACTTAAGTGATGCGAATCTGGATAGCCAACTTTTGCCACTTCTACTGTTTTTGGGAAAGTTCTGGCCATCTCCAACTCATTACAAATGGCGCCCAACGTGGGGACCATATTCGCTAGGTTTTAGAACAGTCAAACTATGGAAGCCAGTCTATCTCGGCTTTAAGTTAGGTTTTTGGCTTGCTGGTTGCAGATGAGATTCATCCCTCAACTTTGTTCCCGGCTTAGCTCCACGTGTATTTGGCTTAATTTTCTAAGTTGTGTAATACATGCCTTTGCCCTTTGCATAAAGCAAGTTTTCCTGTTTCTTTCCTATCCCACCTTATCAAAGAGAGCTTCCTATCCTCTCCTGAAGACCATCACAGTCTAGTCATTTTGGTCATTTTCAACATTTATGCTCATTATAAGTTTCACTAGAAGGATCGGCTGTAAATGCTAGAATTACTAATTTTTATAGCCAATCTTTTGGTAAACCTAGTTTTCTTGCTCGTGCTCGTTAGAAACGCCACGTTATAAAATGAAGACATGGTAAAACTATTAATTACTTTTTTGACTCTTCGGTGAACATAAGTGCTTTTGCCTTTAGCTATCTAAATTTACAAAAAGGATCCTTTCCCTTACGACATCTCGATCTCTCCCCTATGAGATAGTGGCTGATAAGGAAATTGCAGTTTTTTGTGAAATGGGAGGAGTAGTATCATATTGGGCAACCAACCTTGCAACCTCGGTTTTGAGAGTTCGAGTTTAGTACTTGAAACAAGCGTTCCCAATCGCGTATTGCATTTTCCGCGCAATGCATTATCGTATATGTAAATCGAAAACAATTAAGGAAAGTGCATCGATTGCATAATATAAGAGCACGGCGATAGTCTCATGGCTTCATGTTGTTATAACCATTCCAAGTAATGATATTTGGGAAATTACACAGCAATATGCTAAAATGTCACCACACTTTCAATTGCTCGGTAATTCTATTATTTCTCAATCAAGAAAGCATCGTTACCCCAATCCACGTCCGTTGCCCACAAATTGCCCATATATGCACAAAATCTGCATAATTCCCACAAAGATATTCAGCTCACACAATCTAATTTTTCAGCTCCGCATCAAATTTCTGCATATGCACATCTATGGGATCCTTGACTTTGTTTCAATGATTTTAATAGTACCCTTGACTTTCCCGCCGATTGGAGTGGCTCTCACAAAAGTTCTTTCGCACCTCCGCCGATACACCTGTGCCACCTGATGGTATCCACGTAGCCTCTGTGTTGCACGAAACTCCGATGGTTAGACCACCGATTTAATACCATTTGAGGTTTGATTTCATTCATGAATTCAGCGCTAAATGCATTGAATATGTGTGTCTGGCTATAATGGATTGGGTGTGACTAGGCCGACGCGAATCGTGTTCTTATTTTTAAATTTATTAGCATTAATGCAGTTTTTGCTAGCGGGCGCTGGTGAATTTCATATCAAGAATGAATATTTTGTGGTGGAGTAGAAATAAAACGAGTAAAATGTGGTTTGATAATGAAATGTTGGCTTTTGAGGGTGGATTTGACTTAGTTTACGATGTGGGAAATAAAAGTTATCGGTCTAAATAGTAGGAAAATAGGTATTCCGATATACGAGAGAACGAAGTATTTATACTGGTTAGTAACCTTGCAAAATAGAACTTTCAGTTAGAAGGTGCTGATTTTGCATTGCGATAAGAATACTGAACACGAAGAGCGAACTATGAGTGAATAATGATATGTAATATCAAGAGATATTTGCACTGCGAAGAGATAGTATGTTCCTTTGATGATTATATAGTGACTTTTTATACTCGTCGTCTACCAAAACCGTTAATATCGTTGGAAGTAAGCTACATCCTATACGATGTGACCTGACGCTTAACAAAACCCTCTCCCTCAACGAAGGGTGTAATTCGAATCGCACCCATTGGATAGTTCATAATTTAGGGCAATGGGCTATGTTCCAACTGAGCTTGACAAAAATCTGGTCATCTACATGAGTAAGTCAGAACTTACCGTGCTACTGTAGGCCATAGCACAATGTATCTCTTGACCCTTATATGCCTGCGAATGGGCACATCGATAGATACAAATAACAAAAAGAACAACTAGGCGGGTCCTTATAGCGCACACAAACTTGTGCGTCATGTGAAGGAATATCTACGCATCATTGATAACTGGATGATAACACACAAGAAGGGAAAGCTTAAAACTTGAACAAGATTGATGGTCGCGAAGACTACAACCAGCAAAAATCAAGGACTAGTGAGGGTACGTATAGGGTTAGCATGTCAGACGTTAGAAAGAAAACAAGTGCCTGTGGTGCGGGGGATTGTTATCGTTATTGATCATGACGATCATTATACTGTACTAATCTCAATTGTAATACCTTGTTAAGTCCTGTAAACAATAGACAATTTGAGATATTAGCTACTTCTAACTACTTGTTACCTAAAAGGGCTCTGTGCTAGCTGAAAGAGCGCTTCCAGTTCAAACAGACCTCTAAGGAAACTCAGGATAGACCAAAGCCTTCAATAGCTGAGCTAAAGTTGAGAGCAGCAGAGGAAGGAGATCAGCTCCAAAGAGGTAAATGCCCTCAATACGAGGAAGCTTTGGGTAAACTAGAGACTAAGGGAGGAGACAAAAGACCCAGCCTTAGTTATCCCAGCGCGGTCCTGGGTATTATATACCTGTGTAGAATATTATATATATTATTCAATACGGAGCATTTCAAGAGCAGCTAAATTTGCTAAAGATTTAGGTGGAGAGCGAATCATTGGTTAGTGCTACATCACAGAAGCATGGTGATATTCTAACATTGGGGAAGAGTTCCAAATATTCCATCACCACGGCTACTATTTCCGCAGCCTTTTCATTACCAATCTGTAAGCCTCACGCAAGGGTTTATGTTGGCATGGTCACACAGCTGTTTGAGGCAGTTCTTCTTGCTCCTTCGAATGGCTTCCTTTAAGCGGCCACGCAATTGCCTGAGTACCTCCTCTCGACCGTCGCCACCGGGTTTTCCTCTGAGCCTCTGGCAAAACCTCCTTGCCCGTAAATATGCGGCTCGCAAACTTGCGATTTCGTTGTTCCACATAGTATCATGCTTCCGTCACCCATCGCGGTGGTGGGCTTTTTCTCTAGCCGTACCATTCAGGGATATGTCGGATTTGAGCACCGCGGAAAACGTGTCCCCCTCCAAAGCTTTCGCTGTCCAGCCGAGCATACCACACGGTACTCTGTGGGAACTCCTTTTCAAGCTCGATCCGCTTTGATTTCTATGCACTGACATGCCAAGCGACTCTAGTGGCTTAAGTGGCACTCACAAATGTTAGGTCCACTATAGACCCCAGGCCCCTTCCCCGAAAACTGTGCGAAGACCCAACATTCGCCAGTACCACGTCGAGCTTCACGAGTGCTTCGAGGAGAACACGTCCCATCACATAGGTTGTTCGGCTGCCCCATTCAAGAGCTCACGCATTGAAATCGCCTGCCATTATTGTCGGCCAACGTCTTCTTGCATCCAAAACAAGAGCGGCAAGAATCTGCTCACACTCAACGAGTCTAGCGCTGGGTGGAGCATAGCAGCTGTAGATATGGACGCCCTTCATCTTCGTTCTGATGAAGCTCTCCTCCGGTCCTGCATTAAGTTGATGCGGACTTAGGACCCCCTTCATTCTCAAAACGAATATCTCCTCCGGGTACTCCATTATTTCCTCGAAGGTTTGTTCTCCACAAGTCCGTAGCGCTGCTTGGCTTGATTTGTATCAACCTCATCTGCAATTTGTGCTAAGGGCTCTCCTGTATTCCGGGCACCGGCTGCTGCCTGCAATGTGCCGATGTTCCACTCCCCTCCTTTCCTTAGCACAGTAGGCAATTTGGGTCAGCTCCGCAGTCCTTGCTGATATGGCCTTCCACTCCGCATCTCCCGCATGGCTTTGACCTGTCATTTGAACTAGTGCATGCCTTCGCAATGTGACCGAAGCCAAGGCACCTAAAGCACCGTTTTAACGCCACCTGTTCCCCGAGACGACACATAACCCAGCCTATTCTCACTCTCCCTGCTGCTAACAATTTGAGTGCGTTCTCTTGTAGTCCGGCAATATCGAACTGCCTCTCCAACGCTTCGCGAATTTCCTCCTTCGTCGTTATTTAATATATATCTTCGCAGATTATAGTGATCTCCGGCTTGCTAGCCGGTATGTCGGCTTCATGTCCTAAAGTCTTTCCGATTTGGCTCAAGAATTTGTCCGCGGTTACATCCTTGGATTTCTTAAGTTCCAACATAGGATCTCCCTTCTGGGACTGTCTTATGCGGCTGACATTTTCTCCCAAATTGATGAGTTCGGGGTCTGTCTTCACTTTCCTAAGAATGTCGGCGTATGATCCTTCGCCTCGTTTGGAAATGATAATCACCTTATCTTCCTCCGATCATTTCTTTTCCGCGGTTCTACTTTTCTCCAAACTTCCGCATCCGCTGTTGAAGGTCTGATCGCTTTTCTCGAGGTCGCCGCTGCAGTAATTTCACTGGCAGCTTCAGTTGTAATTTTCATAAACTCCTTTGGGGAGTTGAGTCCTTTTTTCTTTTCGGCCTGTTGAGTCATTCGGCTTTTCGCGCAGCCTCTTCCCCGGTTTCTCCCCTTTTGTGTTTTGAACAGGCGTTACATGAGTTGTCTGGTTCACTTTTCCAATCGACGACTTCCCTACTCGTTCGTCCTGGATCTTGCCGTACGCCAAACGGATGCGGATAAATATATATATATTCCTGGCGTACCAGGTTTATCTTTACCTGAGTTGCAAACGCAGAGCTGCATGCGACCAGGCGCGTGTCATGGGTGTCGGATAATGACATGGCCTACCGGGTCAGCTACGAATATCGCAAGTTAATCTTGTAAATAAGTAGTTGCGGAGAAGCAGAACGTTGCCCTTTGTGTTCGCCCTCCCTTACCGATTCTTCCCTTTCAGGGGGAGTAAACCTCCTTAACAAATCCGTAATACGGGGTGAAGGGATCGATCCACCTATCGGATGAATTGCAGTGACGTTACACTGTATTTCAGCGGCTCCCCTCCAAATACCTTCCCTACCTTTGGAGGTAACCATGGGACATTGCAACATTGGGGCTCTGTTGCGAGGTTGACTGCCTCCCCAACATTCGTGGGAACAAAATTGGGGATAATAATTCTTTTGATGGGACCCCAGGGACACGAAGACAGTACCCAACACGGTTAAGGGTCGTTCAACAACACCAGAGCGGCTCTTCGCCCTTGGATGTTTTGGCGGTTATGCGTGGATGAACCAACTTAACGAATTTATCGTCCGCGCCTATTACCGTGTCACGGATTTGGAACGGAATCCATCAAGGTACAGACACCGACTGACGCGTTCATAACCCGCTTCCCGGAACTAAGTCATGTTCTGGAGCAGATCGTTGTTAATCAATACCGAGTGATAGTGAAAAATAATCGAGTTGCCCTACCAACTAGGCAACAAATATTCCAAGAGGTTTCACTTGAGCTCGGTCTGGAGTCACCAACTTACCGGACTGAACAGAAGAGCAATACGAATACTCCACTTATAAGGCACTCCATGAACCCAGTAATCAGGAGAAGCTTCGTCGTCGTCGACCCAATTTATAATGAGGCTTTGACCGCATTCCAGGTTGCATTCACAGAGTATGCTGGGATTCTCCCAGACGCTACGCCAAAGATCCCGAAACTGAAGTTTACTTCGGCAACTACTAACATCATTGCTGCCGTTGACAGAATTTTGGCTGATCGTTTGGCTAGCGAGATTACTGCTACAGAGATTCACAGCCTGATCTACGTTATAGCTGCCACGGTTATTCGTCTCCATAATCAACATCTTAGAGCGAATAACAGAGGTATGCGCAGAAGGACTTTACCGTTCTGGGTGTTTCGACTCAACAAAAGAGTCGAAAAGTTGAGAAAGGAGATTGGTCGTGTGACGCAAGCACTCCTTGGAAATCCATCACCAAGAGTGCACAGATGCGTTGCGAACATCATTGAAAACTACCATCTGTCCAATGATCAATCGAAGAAATCCTCGAGGTACTGAAGCAGAAACTTGCGGTAAGCTCCAATCGCATCGGTAGGTATCAGAAAAGCTTTCAGCGAAGGACAGACAACACCTTGTTCTTCTAGAACCAACGGGGATTCTACAAAAATCTCACCAACTCAGATAGGGAAAGTAACCTCGATCTGGATCAGGCAGAAGACTTCTGGAGAGGTGTTTGGAGCGAATCCAGCCGTTGGAATTTAGAAGCAGCGTGGCTCCCACACCTTATGCGTTCATGCGAGGCCCTCCCCGAAATGACAAGGCAGGTAACTGGAAGGCGCCAGGAGTTGACAAGATTCACAACTTCTGTCTGAAGCGGTTCAAGAGCACTCACAGGATATTGGCAAATCAACTTAATCAGATGATTGCCGATCCTGATTTAGTTCCACCATTTTTCACCAAGGGGATAACTTTCCTCATCCCCAAGGAACAGGGTGCCTCTTGCCCTTCAAAATGTCGTCCAATTACTTGTCTTCCTATCATCTACAAGGTCTTCACTTCAGTTCTGTGCGCGAACATCTCAAAACATCTTGATGTTCATAAATTGATAGCTGAGGAGCAAAAAGGATGCGCAAAAGGCTGCCGAGGCTGCAAAGAACAGCTTATAATCGATACGGTAGCTGTAAAGCAGGCTGTCCACCAAAAACGAAATATCTCGACAGCCTACATCGATTATAAATTAGCCTTTGACTCCATATCACATTCGTGGTTACTACAAGTGCTACGCTTGTATAAAATCAACCGACTGTGGTTTTGTTTGGCTTTGAATCCAAGTCAAGCATGGCATATTGTCGAAATGTACATTAAGCCATTTGATGTACATTGACGACATCAAATTGTATGCCAAAGATGAGAATCAACTTCGCTCCTTGCTGGACATCACCATTCAGTTCAGCAGGGATATCGGCATGCAGTTGGGTTTGGAAAAATGTCGCATAAAAACAATTGTTCGGGGAAAACACACCGACAACGAAGGATACAGCCAAAATAACATCCGAATTGAGGGTATGGGTTCGGACGACGTCTACAAATACCTCGGCATATTGCAAGCAACAACACCCGCTGTGGCAATAATTAAATCTAAGTTGCTGGGGGAATTTGAGCGGCGTCTGGATCTTGTCCTTAAAACTGAGCTGTACAGGAAAAATAAAATCATGGCAATCAAGACCCTCGCCATTCCCGTCCTTCTATACACTTTCGGTGTGATACAGTGGAGTAATACTGATTTAGAATCTGTCAATAGAAGGGTGAGGGTAGTTCTTGCAAACAACAACATGCACAATAGAGCTACCGAAAAATTGAGGATCACTATCCCACGTCATCAGATAGGAAGGGGGGTACTTGATTTAAAAACGTTGCACTACAATCAAGTGCATTCTCTTCGTGGGTTTTTCTATGAGAAACAATCCTCTAGCCAAATACACCAGGCTACCGTCATGGCAGATAATAAATTATCTCCTTTGAACTTGAGAAGCAGAAAATGGGATCCCATGTCGAATGTTACTTCAGTCCAACAGTTGGTCGACATGTGGAAAGAGAAACCCATTCACGGAAGTCATATAAAAAATTTGTTGTTGTCAGGCATTGACATCGAAGCCTCCAACAAATGGTTGACTAATGGTGTACTTTTCTATGAGACCGAAGTATTCCCAACTTCAATTCAGGATGCTTCGCCCCCAACAAAAAATTATAAATGGTACATTCTTCAGCGACTCCTCAATCACCAACTCCAGTTGTAGGTTATGCAACTGTGAAGAGGAGACCATCCAGCACATAACATCTGCGTGCTGGATGTTGAGCAGTACCGAGTACACCAATCGTTATAATTCCGTATAACTTAGTGGCAACCTACCATCCTTAGTATAAGTGTACTCCGTAGAGAATCTTGGAAAATGATCGGGTCAAACTACTGTGGGATCACACTATTGCCACCGACCACAGTGTTAATCATAACAGACCCGATCTAGTTCTGCTTCTGAAGGAAGAACGAGCGTGCTTTATAATCTATGTAGCCGTACCGTTGGATCGGAACACTGTTGAAAAACAGCACGAAAAAATCCGGAACTGCGGCCCCTTGGCAGAAGATATAAAGCAGACTTGGGGACTACAAAAGATCGAAGTAGTCCCAGTGGTAATTTCAGCGACGGGATTAGTCCCGCAGAACTTACATAAAGTGCTGAAAACGCTCGATCTTAGGGCTGGACTATACGTGGAGATGCAAAAAGCGGTTATCCTTGCAACCTGTGCTATAGTCCGAAGAGTCCTGTCCGGTAACAATCTGACCTAATGGGTTTCAGTCTTGATCCGCACTGTCTTCGATATAAGATCCATGTGTCTTAGTGTAGAACCTCCGCGTCATTGCTTGAAGTGTTTGCGACAATCGGGATGTAGCAATACATTTTCGCATGGCCGCAGACACTTTGCGTTAAAACGCATCACCGCTGTGATGCGGGCCTTTGGATGTTGCCTTCAGCCCATCCTTCGGTTAGTCGCCCCTCGGTCCGGTTGGGCGGGAAGAGGGTCCGTGGGCTTTTTTAACTATATCTTGTTGCAAATAATTACAACTCTTTTTCCGCAGCAGGAGCAGAATGAAAGTGAACCCCAACTGGTAGCTCAGCAGGACGTCATCTCGATCCCTAGCGTTACCGAAGAGGAACCGGGATTGGACGGAATTCCGAAGAAGGCTCTGAAGGTGGCTGTCAAGGCCAGACCAAGGTGGTTCGCAAGCACATTCGAATCGTGCATGGCGGAAGGAGTATTTCTCGCCCAGTGGAAGAGGCCAAAGCCCCAAACACCACCCGGCGTTCCCTCTTCATATCGCCCTATTTGTCTCTTAGACATCATGGGGAAGATGTTGGAGAGGGTGCTGTACAACAGGCTGCTCCCGTTCATCGAGCTTGCGGGTAGTCTTTCAGAGCGGCAATATGGGTTTCGGCGAGCCCGTTCTATGGTCGATAAAGTAGCAAAGGTCGTGGAATTGCCTCGAAATGCAATGGCCATGGGCAAATGCTGTGCTCCGGTGACGCTGGATGTCAAACACGCTTTTAACTCAGCCAACTGGGGTTGGATTAAAGGCGCTTTAACCAAACTGGGTGTTCCGTGCAACTTGGCTCGGCTAATCGAGAGTTACCTTTCGGACAGACTTCTCTGGTACGAGACGGACGACGGGCCGAAGGAGTACATTGTAACAGCAGGTGTGCCTCAAGGTTCTCTATTGGGACCACTGCTATGGAACATAATGTACGACGGAGTGGTTGGCCTACGTGTGCCGGAGGAGGCAACGCTGATTGGTTTTGCGGACGACCTGGCGGTAATTGCAATTGCAAAGCATCCCGAGGATGTGGACCTTTATGCAAATGAAGCCATTCATACCATCAAGTCATGGTTACGAATGGCTGAGTTAGACCTGGCGGACGAGAAGACGGAGGCGGTCCTCATTACCAACCATAGGAAGAACAACATGGTTAACATCATGGTTGGTAATCGTGAGGTCGTCTCAAAATCAATTGTCAAATACCTGGGGGTGATGATCGATGCCAAGCTTAGTTTCAAGTAACACTTGGATTATGCACGAGAGAAGGCAGTAAATGCTAGCTCATCCCTTGCAAGGATGATGCCTAACGTGGGAAGGCCGAATTAGTCGCAGGCTATTCATCGCGGGAGTGGTGAGGTCGATCCTGCTATACGCGGCCCCTATCTGCGAGGGAGCGTGGAACATGCTGTCAACCGGAGGAAGATAAGTTCGGCATACCGGCCAATTGCGCTAAGGGTGTGCAGTGCATTTAGGACGGCGTCGACGGAGGCAGTGTGTGTCATCGCGGGAATGATCCCTATAGATCTTCTAGTGAGCGAGGCATACTGGCTCTACGAAAAACGGAAGGCAAATCCAGCCGAGGTGACTGCGGATATCCGAAAAGCCATCAGGAGAGAGTTATGTGGCAACAACGGTGGGATAACTCTGACAAGGGCCGGTGGATCCATACATTGATTTCGTGTATCGAGAAATGGGTCGACCGAAAGCACGGAGAATTGAATTACCTCCTGACACAGTTCCTTACGGGACACGGTGGCTATAGGAAGTACTTGCATCGCTTCGAGTTGGACGAGTCTCCCAACTGTCCTGAATGCGGTGCTACACCCGAGGACCCGGAGCGCGTTATGTTCCACTGTCCCAGATTTCTGCAGCAGGTTGAACAGCATCTTGGGGGCGGACATCGAGCCCTCCAACCTGGTGGAAGAGATGCTGAAGTCGGAGAAAAACTGGATGGCGGTAAATTAGGCAGTAGCCAGTAGCCGTGGTGCAGACATAACTCTTAAAGTTCGATCGAGCTCGGAAGGCGGCGCGACGGAGACGCGACATGGACCAGCTGGTATAGCGAACCAGAGCCGCGAAGTAATATTTCACGGCGGTCCTGCGGGGAGGGGCGGAAGAGTGGAAGTGGTTTTAGTGGGTGCGAATCCCACAGACTGCTGCAACCTGGCGCAGTAGCGTCTTTGTAAGATTTCCACCTCCATAAAAAAAATATATATATATTTATTTATATTATTATATTATTATATATTATTTAAAATATACATATATTTTATTAGCTCACGTTCCCAAGCTTCCACTTTGGCCTGTATATCCGTGTTCTAATTAATGCTTTTATCCTATTGAATTTAGGATTAATTTTATGATGTAGCCAAATTTTTAGGATTAAGTATTAGGAATAGGTATAAATACAACAACGCATTGGCTTTTTCTCTTATAAACCACTGATGAAGTTATCAAGTTGCTGCCGAAATGTGTGTTTGGAACAATAAATCCCTAACAGACTTAAAAGGAATAATTTTGGGTTTTCTATGAGATTGTTGTCCATAAAAAAGATGGTACTTCCTCCTTGTTAATTTCAAATACTTGATCAGGTATACTTGATTTTACAGATTTACGTAAATACTAAATGATTATGCTATATATATATTAGATGATTAAATCTACGGATTCAAGGTTCGCTCCACATTCAAGCCGGAAATACGCAAATCGAAATTGATCGGCTTATTCAAATATTGCAAACTTTCTTACAAATGTCCACATCTAATAACCAGTTAGCATGAAAACGTATATCAAATCCTAAGTTTAGAACAAAGAAAATGTGAATCTAATCTTGACGGCGACTCACTTGAGAGTAACTAGTCAAAATTTCAGAGTAATCAGATCATTCCTCCCTACTTTACGAGTATATAGTGTTATGCAATACAATAAAAACAAAACCAGCTTTTAACCTAGCAACCATGGATCCACTTGAACTGACACAGCTAATTTTTCAGATACTATTCAAAATGTTAGATTTTTTTTTATCTAACCCTGAACTTTAAAAAAGAGAAAAACCTTCTCAATTGGTGAATCTATGCTGAATGTAAGGAAAAATCCCAAGACGACATGTGATTGGACATGTGAACAGTTTATAATCTCTGTCGCGGCTCTGTAGGAAGAATATTTTGCATATGACACAATACCAGGAAAATTATGAACAAGTTTTGTGACAGCCACTATTATTATTAAATTCGTGGGTTACTCTTTTTTTCGCAAGTTTCAATGAATTTGTTAGTTATACTACAGACGTCCCAAGCGGACTGGTTTAAAGTTTAATGCCTTGCTGCAGTTACGCAGATAGACATTAATTATGCACTCGGGGGAGTCGAGGCACAAAAAGTGACTCTGAAATATCTGAAGTAAAAGGAGTGGAAAAATCTAAACTTCTGGTGTTGGAAGAAGGCCAAGAATGCAGGCTTGCTTAGAAAGCTAATTTTTTTAAATGGTCACTTTTGTGATAGAATGTGATATGATTAGTTTAAAATATTCATAAATATACTCGTCGACTCCCAACTCCCCTGAATTTTAAAATTTCCATTAACCAAGACTGGTTTCACCTTTCCATGAATGCAACTCACCTTGAAGAAGATTCCAAGATAGTATCGTTTTTCGCCGAGTTTCAGTAGCGGCATCGTCCACTTGTTGGTGAATTGTGAGTCGTCAACGCAATTCGGGCAATCTGCGGAAACATAGAAAAAAATTTCTAGTTTTAGATACTTTTATTTATTGATTTTTCGTAATATCTGAAATTATTGCAAATTTATATTGTAGATGTAGGCGATTGGGCTGAATGAATTAGGAGGAGCTGGCTTATATCTGGGTGAACTCAAGCATTTATCAGTCTTGTTAGTGGGTAATATGCGAAAACCAAACATAAATAAAATTTACAAGTCACATGAATATCTAAAACATAATTTGAATTTAAAGGTAAACCAGGCTGTAAAAATTTGAATAGTTGGAAGAATGTTGGCTACTCGTATATTGTTTGCAAATAGATAAGTTAGCCGGGAAAGCATAGTATTTTTCATTGTCAGTTCCAGTTCTGTGGACTTCATACTTGGAAAACTATTTGAGCCAATCAATCGAGTACAAATCTAATCATTACATTGCTATTTTATTGGAAACCTACTTGGTTATCTCTGTCAACCACTACTAAATGCCAAATCCCAGTGGAACACTTTTAAACTTAAACCGCATTCGAAATCATTCAAAGATACAAAACTACTGGTGATTTCTGATCAATGCCGTAGCTCTAACTGGTATTCTCCCATATAAAGGGAACATATACGGATCGAGGTACTTTTTAATTAAGAGTCTAACTTTAGTGGACCCTGTTGCTTCTGGGTATGTTAACCATCTCGCTAAGAGTCACAATCTTTAGACAATATGTGTCGCATGAATACACCTTCAAACTTGTAGCGAACTCCCGAACTCTTCTGTTAACTAGAAATATGTTTGCAAATCAATATTCATGAAATTGAGGCGTTTGGTGTAATCGTGCTGTTAATTTTACCATGGTTGGTTTTTTCCAAGGAAGCATTTTACCGATTAACTTTCAAAAGTTTTTAGTTTTTAAATTTGGACAAAAGAAACGTAATCCAGTTCCAGTCAAGATATTCGTTTTTTAAAATTCAACTTGGTTCACAAAGCAACTCCAAAAAGTCACAGGGTTGAGATCCTAAAACCAGTATTCATAGACGTGTAAGAGAAAGCGCATACGTCGAGCGGAGAAGCGACTTCACAGACGGAAAAAGGAAGCCTGGGAGAACCAACAAGGCTGTGAAATCAAAAAGTACAGGGAGCAACCGCACCAGGCGCGGAAGTTTCACCAACAAGTCAGCAGGATGAAGCCTTACACACCTCGATTTTCAGAGCAAAATCTGATTTACGATAGAATGTACATATTGGAGCGATGGGTTCAGAATTTTGGTCCAGCCAACTGAAGACTACGGACAAATGCTGCCACCACCAAGCATAAAAGAAACAGTCCGTGCAATCCACCGATTTAAAAACCATAAGTTGGCAGGAGCCAATGGAATTACAACCGAGTTTCTTAAATATGGAGGCGACCAACTACACCAAGCGGTTCATCACGAGAGAATTCGGTATCCCAACGAAATTGATAAGACTGACTAGGGTAACCCTGATCAATGTGCGAGGCCAGATAAAAACAGCAGAATCATTCTCGAGACCATTTCAACATCAACAACGATCTACGACAAGGAGATGCCCTATCATGCGTCCTCTTCAACCTGGCCCTGGAAAAAGTGATTCGCTATGCACATGTAAATAAAAGAGGTACCATCCTCTTCAAGTCCACCCAACTACTGTCCTACGCTGATGGTATTGACATTGTGGGAAAAACAACCTGGGACGTACAGTCTACCTTATTCCAGCAGGCGCGCGTGATCTTGGGCTACACATTAATGAAGGTAAGACGAAGTACAGGTGGCAAATTCAGCGCCAAAAACCAAAGAACGAGCAACATCGAATCGCACTGGTCAAACGAAAACAAGAAAAATAGGAGACTACAAATTTGAGACCGTTGAAAATTTCTCCTGTCTAGGGTCGAAAATCGGCGCACGGTATTTCAGCTTAGAAAAACTGTTTCGCTTGAAATGCCTCACCATAAGGTCAAAGCCCTTACTAGACAAGACTATGATTTTGGCAGTCCTTATGTATTCCTAGGAAACCTGGGTTCATTGCAAAAAAAGCTAACTCTTGGCCGCATTCGAGAAGAGGATTCTCTGAAGAATTTTTGGCTACCTACATGAGGATGGACGATTTCGTAGCCTACATAGCGGCGAAATCTATGAGCAACATAACGACTGCCTGGTTGTGGATAAAATCCGGGTCAATAGGTTGCGGTGGGCGGATCACTTAATCCATATGGATGAGGATGATCCAGCCCGGAAAGTCTATAAGGGCAATATCTGTGGTAGAAAAACTAGACAAACCCTGCCTGAGATGGAGCGATGGCCTAGGCCAGGACACCAGACAGCTTGTAGGGATATTAGATTGGTGGACCTCGGCGCAAAACCGGGGTGTCTGGAGTCCCTTATTAAAACAGCCCTAGACCGGATACAGGTTGTTGCGCCATTGATGATGATGAATGAAAATAATAAGGAATTTTCACCAATGATTACTGTAAATGTGAATTGAAATTCAAAATTTAAATCGTATACATGGGCTGCAGAGGAGAACTATAAAACAGTTCATTGTTCATGGTCCATAGTTCATTATATCCTGTCTTTTGGAAGCCATAGTATTCACAAATTATGTTGTAATCATATGGTGTGAATCCAGTTTGTGGAATTTTCATCAGGACCGTTTAGAACTCACGTAACAATGAAATGCTATGAATTTGCCCTCCTTGATGATAGTTTGGGGTTTTCCAGTATTCACATCCTTGAGCTCATTCGAACCTGGAATTCTATTGTTGTTTTTTAGCATCCGCCTACCCTACCTTTAGATTTCATCGGCACTTGCCACTGAGGTGTAAGCACGTTGAGGTAACCTCATTGATTTGGTCCTCGGATGAAATTGCAGTTATTTTGCAAAATATGGTAATATACTATTATTAACTTTATTTGAACGGATGTCGGAGAGCTTTGATTTGTAATTTTATTCAGAATTATGTGGTAGCAGTTGCTTAGAATGGGTCTTTAAAATAAGTGAGTATTTTATAGCCCCGCAAACTGATGCCAAAGCCAAGTCCTGGTTCGAAAAGTACTAATTGAGGCCCTTCATTTGATGCCCTATCTGCAATGATTGTATGTCGAAAAAGGAACCACGGAAACATGGACTGAAATTAGCGCAGAGAAAAAGCATCATGCAAAAGAAGGATACGGCCCGTATCGATTATTGTCACAAAAAAGTGTGATATAACGTATGCCCATATTCTCAAGTCAAACTCAATCTGGATCTGATGCACTTTGGAGAACATGTCCGTCAAATAAGACATTCCTTCAAAAGAGATTTAATGCTGGAGCAGAGGAAGTCTCCAGACAAGACGTCAGAAAATTTCTCCGGCACCGTGGAAAAATCTTCAGGGGAAAGATGCATACGTGCCAAAAGCATTCAACTGCCATACAATGTGAAGACATTCATCAAGTTAAGAGGCAAAAGGATATCTGCGAAGACCTAGAAAAATGATTCGGGCCGCTCCTTAGATCAAACAGTGCAGCTGTAGAGAGGAAGGTCATATATTCAAGGAGGCTGACCTTAAATGTGTTCTTTGTAAGGGGAAAAAGAAGGTTGACTTTTGGCGTGTGGCAGATGTCCAGTACGTAATGACGAAATAACTTTGGTGCAAATCAACCTTTTAACCATTACTAAGCAACGCAAGACCTTTTTTCACAGACCATCTATGAAAACGAGGTTGAGTTAAGGATCTAACTGCCAAACCGATAGTATGGAGGTGTGTAAATTAAGTTATCCAAGAAGTCCAGAAGTCGAATTCATCAAAGCAAAAATAGTTGTCATTTACAAATACAGCTGCTATGCTCCACCAAGTGCTACGATACGAGGTGCATTGGTTTCAGATGCAGTAAATCGGAACCCCAAAATCATAACGAGTGATTTTAATGCATGAGCAGTAGATTGGGGCAGATGGATTACTAGTACCTGGGACCGAGTTCTGATCGAGGCTTTCGCGGAGCTACACTTATTGCTTGCACACGTCGGAAATGCACACAATTTTCGAAGGACAGTCTTGGGCTCAATAGCCGACCACGTTAGCGAGAAAAATGATCTGGTATGTTAGTGAGTACTGTATTTATAGCCACCATCAGACAATTTCCCTCCAGATTGAAAATGGACCATGTGACCACGCGTGTTCCTACGATTGGAGAGCTGCAAAGCAGGGTTGGTCCACTAAAGCGTTTGAAGGTCAGACATTGGATGAGATGCTATTGCTACCAATTCAAGGCTTCACAAAAGATAGTAAAAATAATAAGAGACATAACATGTGCAACGGATTCTCAGTCAAGCAATTGGTGGAACAAAGAAATCGTGGAGATGCGGGCTGCATGCTATCGCATAAAGATTCTGTCAATGTTTCAGAAAACTGCACTTCAGCAAGATATCATGAAGTGTACCCTCGAGATAGGCTAAAGCAAAGTACATGCACCAGCAACCGGGGACATTTTAAACAAATTTACCCGGAGGCAGAACTATACCCCTGGGGAATAGTGCACAAAGTTTTTATGAAGAAACTAAGGAAGTTAACACCTCATGTAATCGACCACTTCTCTTTCTTCATATTGTCAGGAGGGTTACCAGAAAAAGTATAAATAAGCGTTGGACACCTTCACCAAACTTGCGATAACTGAGGAGAAGCTTATGTAGATTTTGCAAGAGAATCCAACAGAGTCCTTGGGTTCGGTGTTAATAACAAACCTGAGTGGCTTATCAGCGTATTTGAGGTTTGCAAGAGACAGTTTTCTCCGCACAGTGGAAGAAATAGAAACTATTATAGCTTGCTTCCGAAATTCAATTTAAAAGCTGCAGGCTCGACCTGCCTTATTTACCGATAGGAAAGATGCTAGAAGGCTTCCTTAATTATAAACTTTTTCTTGATCATTGAATATAGGAATGACTTATAGGAGCGAAAGTTTGATTTTCATCAAGCTCATTCTACGATTAGCGTTATAGACGTGACTTTGAAGTCAGCTCGCGAGGTAATATACTCCAATATATGTTGCACTGCGGTAATGTTGGACGTCAAAAATGCAGTTAAGTCAGCCAGCTGGGAATTGGTAAAAAGCTTATTGGTTAAAATTGGTGCCTCGGGTCACTTGATTAAGGTAAGGCAGAAAGGACATTTTGTTACGATCTGGAAGAAGGATCGAAGCAATACACCGTGAAGGCAGGAGCACTGCAGACTAATTGTTGGGTCCCCTTACGGGGAACGTGATATATAATTGGATCATTTTGCATCTCATGAGGAAGCAAGCTATGATAATCGGTTTTACAAATCATCTGGCTGCTGTTGAAACATATACTAATGAAATCGCCAGCCCAATAAAAACCTGGTTGTAGATGGACGAGCTTGACTTAGCGCAACAAAAAGCGGAGGCAGTCCTGATTATCAACCAACCGAAGGAATACAATTAGTATCTGTGTTGGTAACCACTCGATCATTTCAAAGCCGGCTAACAAGTATCTAGTTATGATGATTGAAGAGAAGATATATCTCGAGACCGGTTAAGAAAAGCGCGAAGAGCGAAAGGCTTAGTCGGTTAAAGCGCAGCTCTCCCCGTAACGTAATGCTTTGCATCGGCAGCCCGCGGAAGGAAGAAGAAAGTGGGGGTGGTTTTAGTGGGTGGCTAAAACCTGGTAGTGTCTCGCTAAGACTTCCAGGTCCAGCCATAACAAGATGACCAACAGGCAGGGATATCGATAGACAGACAACAAACCGGTTTTGATAAGGATTTGGTTTAAACAAAACCTTAAAATTGGAAGTGGAAACATTTGGTAACCGATGGCTAAAAATAGGCCTTTTGAAAATGGTAAGACTTAGAGGGATTGTCTAATTGAAAAGTATGAGACCTCATTTTTTTGCATCAGAATATGACGAGGTAGAATGTTTGACGAAGTTCATTGTAAATAAATCGCAGCAAACTTTATCGCTTGACCTTCTTGGCAGTGGAGAAAAGAAATCGGGCACTACAACTACAACTACTTCACTTTTAGACAAAAGTTGTAAAAAATTCGTCAGGTGCGCCTATGGGAAAACCCGCTTTAACTTCATAGAAGAAGTATTTATGGGACATATTCAAAAGAAACCTGAGGAAAACAACCATTTCTCGATAGGTTGGAAAACTTACGTAGATGGCCAGGGCCATAGAGAGAAAAACCGAAGCCCGGATGAAAACTATGTAGGAAAACTGGGCCGTTAGTGAAAATTTGCTGGGCTCTCTATTAACCCCATTTCCATTAAAATTCCTATTCTGGGATCCAGGAAACACTTTTGACCTGTTAATAACGTTTCCAATGTGGGATCAAAAATTAGGTAGGCGACTTACAAGAAAAACTGAACACAGTGCACTGAACGATTACGTTCACTTTAAATAAAGAGCGTGAGAAGTAGTTCCTATTGTTGAATTTCACCATCATGACCAACAAAGGGCCTTCAAAATTTGAAGTATTCAAAAAGGACACTTCAGAAAAATTGTCCCAGATGACTCTAACCGCTGTTTCCCTCACCAAATGGCTCCTTGTCACTTCTTACTTTCTAAGTTCTAAGGGTGGTAGGGACTTTCTACTTTCTTTATTGATTAGGGATTTACCATTCAATGATTACTGCGTAATAAAACGAATTCTTCTCCGGTTCCCATTTATCTTAATATCTTTTAAACATTGTACATCCATCATACAACAATACCAGTGATTAGCTAGGTAAGTTTCCTTGATTTTATGGTAATTCTTCGAAATCAACAAAAGATAGTAACTTTACGGTGAAAATTGATTAAAAGTTCGAAACACGGTGATAATATGAAATTCTACGCAATACTGGAATAAAAAAAAAACTGGGTCATGGAGATCAAATGATTTTGCAAAAATGCATTTGAAAATGTCATGTGATCATAAATTTTCAGCTTTTTAAGATAAAGTTTACATAGTTGCATCTGATGTGCATACGGTTATCTTATCTGTTTCTTATCAAATTATGCATGGAGAAAAAGTATGTTACAAGGTTAAAGTACAGTAGGCGAATTCTAGTTGTTTTGCCGTTGGCAGCTCTTTTCACTCCACATGATAATGCATCAACCCTGATCAGTAATATCTATACCTGAGTAGTAATATCTTTGGATATTAAAGGAGATGGTCTAAATGCTTCGCTTCTCCCCCACCTTGTACAAGAGGCTCAATCTGATTCTTTTGAAAATGGAAGGTTTTACTGTGTTATTGGTTAACTAATCGGAGAAAGGATGAAATTGTTAAAATTAAGGAAGGACCCACGGATAATCCGGCCGGGGCTTCATTGGTTGGGTGGGAGGAAATTCACGGAGAAATGTTTGCAGGAGGGTCTCCATTACACTACCGACAGCAACGTTTTACATAATATACGATTGGATGTATCATCTAAGAGAGATGAATTGCCTAAATCCTTCAACACCGGGTAATTTACACTAGAGCAAAAATTATCGGATGGTCAGGGGCTGAAATTCTATATCACCGTGCACTGTGTCTTTTTTGGACTGGAGATGAAAATCTAGTGCTTGTTTTTGGAATATCATCGAGACTGGTTTGACATATGGTATGACCGTTAATTGCCCAAAGTATACAACGAACCAACTGTATTAGACAGACAAACAGACAGGAAGGAAGCGAACTCCGACCCAGGAAGGTGCGTAAATGGCAGTCTTGGCATCAATCAAGAGTAAATGTTTGCCACCGATAGATTTCGATGAAACTCCCGAGGTAGCCACTGAAGAAGTCTGATAACAGAAAGGAAGAGGCCTCTCAGATTTGGATTCCGAAACGCAAGATCTACTGTCAGAAGTTGCTGAGGAGCCAATAGAGGCCAATAAATCTTGCACGATAGTTACTCTTGACATGAAGAATGCCTTCAATACTCCAAGTTGGAGCAAAATAATTGCCGGTTTAGTCAAATTGGGTGCTCCGAAATACCTGCTACGGATAGGCTATTGTGTTGGACGGTGGACTTAAGACGCATAGAACAACTTGCGGGTTCTATAATTATCACTCCTTGGTCCTCTCCAGTAGATAATAAATTATGATGGTATTTTCAAGTTAGAACTACCCAAAAGAGTGACAATCATTGACTTCACAGATGACATCAGAGTGATTATCGTAGCACAATATATTGAAGAGATCTTGGTCCTCACTAAGTAGGGTAACTTTTGAAAGAAGATCTTGGCCAGAAAGCGCTATTCTGATGCTTGCGGAGCATAAAGCCGAAGTTGTTTTTATCACCCAGTGAACGAAGCAAAAGTCAATCAAGATCCGAATTGGCGAACACATCATATGTTCGCAACCAACGCTTAGATACCTAGTAGTCATGCTTGACAAAAGATTAAAATTCAAACCCCATCTTCAGAATTCTGCAATAAGGGGTTCCGTGGTTTCTACATTGTTGGCAAGAATGTTACTGAATGTATATAGGTGGCCCTAGGCAAAGTCATCGGCTCATTATCTCGAGAGTTATCAGCTCTATTTTGCCTTATGTAGCTCCAGTTTGGGTATCGGTATAGAAGCTAGAAGCAAATAGAAGAAAAATAGCAACCCCATATCGATTGAGTGCATCGCGAATATCGTGTGCTAACCGTACAATATCAGACGAAGCAGCATGTATGATAGCAGGCATGGTCTCCATCGATATTTTGGCAACCGAGGTTCGACGCCTCTATGACCCATCATATTCAATCTGCGAGTCATGTATCTATCGTCAGCAATCAGCATGATGTGAAACGATTTTTTAGTGGCAAATAAGATGGGATTTTTCAACTAAAGGACGCTGGAGTTATAGGATTATTTCAGATGTCTCAAAATGATCAAATCAAACGAAGGCACGGTTAAGTTAGCTACGACATAACTCAATTGCTAAGCGGACCTGGAGGGTACCGTGCATGCCTTTATCGCTTCGGGCGTGACGGTTCTCCATATTGCCCATCATGTGATTCCGGAGGAAGCAGAGCATGTTGCTTTTAACTAGCCGAAGTTCGCCGCACACAGAGCGGAGGTGGATATTGACGCCGGTCATTGCACCTTCCAACGCTTTCACGTCGTTCTTATCATAAATGAGGGGTAAGGAACATCTTTGAAAGAGAGACCTTGATTTAGCTGTTTGGTCACCAGTCGTCCACTAGACTCCCACCTTGATTCAATTGTTGTGTCACCCGGGGAGACATTCACTTGATGCTCGTTTATGTTATCCTGTGAGCTTCGGCTTCCAAACCTCGGTATGGTCCACTTTTTGGACCTTACTCGTTAGTGGCAAAACTATCTTTGCTGATCGAATGACAGATATTTCGAACAACTTACCGGATAATATTCATGACAGCCGGGTCAGCATCAAAAGTGATTGCCTCTCTACCACAAATGAAGCGGTTAGTTCTGTCTTGAAGGCGCATCATAAGATGGTGACTGTCGGGACATGGGGGCGGATCGAGGAACGGTGTGAACTAAAAGTTCTTAATTGCTCCTGCAAGTGGAGACGAACATGATATGCTTGAGTACAATTTTGTTACTGTATACTGCTTTAAAAGGAAACTTTCAGATGGTCACACATTTTTCAGCGATTATGATGATGAGCAGCTTAAAAAGTGGAGGCGACATTTCACTAAGGTTCTCAGCCGTATAACATCTGAAGTTTCTCCTTTTGTGAATGGAGTGGTTAGCCACCCTAGTGCGCGGACACAAACTACTCATCCAAACAAAAGTGAAAGTATCGGTCTTCGATGCCACCACAAAATTTTTTACCACAATTCCCCTCAAGAGTTTCTTCTTCCACTACTCATTAAAAATTTGGAAACTGGGATCTTTTTCAGTAAGTGCAAGAAAAAAATGATTGTTGAGATTCCGGTACTAATTTCAAATGTTACGATTGGAAGGGTATCTGCCTGGAAAAATACTAGCTAAAATAATCCTGGAACGCATCAAGGAACATCTAGAAGGCCTGATCGATAGAGAGCAGAGTGATTTCCGCTCTGTATCCTCCTACATTGGCCGGGTCTAGATCTCCGTTTGACTTGTTCTGCATTGATGTCGAGAAAGCTTTTGGTAGCGTGAATGGCTAGTGTATCGTATCTACGTAGGTGGGGCATTCCCGAGGAACTAATAGCGAAATATAGTGGTGCAAAATGTAATATACTTAGTACGCCAGTAAAATCTCAGATGAATTGGAAACTCAAACTAAAGTTTGCCAGAGCTGCTACTTGTCACCGATATTATTTCGTCATTCTATTGATGGGATTATTCAGGCTGCTTTGTCCGGGGAATGCTTCGAAGGATCCTGTTATATTTTCTCAGGCAGCACCTCAACTACGCTGATTGCATCGGTTTTTTTTCTCATGGACCTTGTTCAGATTGATCTGCATTTTGAAAAAGAGGCAAGTAGAGTAGGCGTGATGATAAATGCTAACAAAACCAAAATTCTCCGTCTGACCAGTCACTTCGCTTATCTTATCTGCATTGACGGGCAGAACATCGATGTCAATAAATTTATTTAAGTCGGTAGTATTGTTTCTTCTGACTGAGGCACCAATCTTGTTGTCCTCCGACGAACTAACAGCGCTAGGTCAGCTATCTATTTGTTTAAAATCTGGAAAAGCAAATACCTTAACATTAACATCAACTGGGGCCCGTTCCGCGCCTTGTTCTATATATAATGTTTTATGGGTGCATCTCATGGAAAGTGACCACCGCTGATTCCGTTTACGTACATCTGTTGATTAGAGGGAGGGAGTGGGAATGGATCAATCAGACTTTAAGAAGGGGTAATAACTGTATTGTTTTTCATTCCTTGAGATAGAATAAACTATCCCAGGATAGCCCAAGGGCGACCTGGGAGAACTGAAGCGAATTTCATCGAACAGAAGGCAGTGGCGCGTAGACGTGGTATATGCGGCATGCTCCATTAAGGCCATGGTCACGATATAACTACTTCAGATGCACAAACTACCTGAGTCAAAGGAGTTGTCGGCAAATGGTGTATCCCTTTATATTAAACATTACGTATTGTAGGTGATGTTTTCGGAAAAGGTGTGAAAATTTAAAAGGTTCTATACATGGTTGCAATTTACTCCTGGTGGGGTATAACGCGCCAGACGACACCATCGTTTGTGACTACCTGAGATGCGCTTCAGCTTTCCACACGACTTGCCGAGACTTCCGCACTTGTCCTCTACTGTTCTGTGCCAAAAGCCCTTGGAGTCACTCACTCGTCGGCAATCTTGAGAGAGTGGATTCCGAATGATTTCCAATACAAAATTAAGTTCTTTAGTTATAACTTTATTGACATTTTTGGGAGTGATACAGGATAGTCCTACGAGATTTTATGACCAATTACCGGTATAAGAAGAGAGAGAAGAGATCCCACAATGTCGCTATTAGGGCAGAAGTCTATTCATCTAATCTATTTTGTTGCAAAGCAACTATCCTGTTGGAAATGGGCAATGTATTTTTCTTCCATTTCGTATCTGATGAGACTACGGTTCAGCTTTACAACTACAATAGCCGTGGGTAATGTAGAGGTGCTGGTTTATACTGAGGGAAGCATTCTTTGCCAGTAGATGCAAGGCTCATTTAATATCTTTGCAACAATTAAGGAGTACAGCAACAAGCTCCGCAACCCGCGATATGGAAGATATCAGAATTTCCAATAGAACTCCCACAAGGAGGCAAACAGCATATAATCCTGCTGAAAACACCTCCTCTAGTAATTCCCTTGGAGCTCATGCTTTCAGAGGCCAACCTAGGGTCTCATGGTACCAGATAACCTCTGGTGAGATTTCGTGGGGAGAGCTATTTCAGATGAGTCTCTTGAAGCCTCGGGTCTGATCGTCCTCCTCGAGTACTTGGAGACGTGATAAGTCTACAGTAGCGGTACAAGCATAAAGCCTAATATAACTGTCCATTACCACAACAAAGTTTTAAACTCTGTGTACGAGATCGAGAGACTTATGCTCAAATAGCTGGTCTATCTCACTGTCAAAAGAAGAAATAGATAAGTTAGGCTAATCTAATTAATGATCTTTTTCTTATATTTTTACCCAGGTATTTCACTTAATCGTGTAGACAATAGTCAGAAGGAGGAAGAAGGCAGAAAGAAACTATTTTAAAAAGGGTGAAACATTAGTCAGTGCTTTATATTACGAACTTGAAGAAAACACCTTGTAGACGATTAACATTTAACTGACTGCCTCAGGCTGATAATATCCAAAACAAATTAATCTAACTTTCCTATCTGCTCATATTTATGTTTTTATATTATTCTCTGCAATAATGTTAGATAATGAATATGCAAAATTACATCAATCCGACTAAAATTAATTAAATTCGCTGAAGACGGACATTCGCTTTTGAATAATCATTAAGCAAAACCATCTTCAGATAAACAAACATATTTTCATTCATTAATCCAAAATAAAGATAAATAATTCTTTCCGCTTCAAAAATATCCACACCTGAATCACTTTTACAACTTCGCATCAAATTTAATCTAACTGGAAAAATGATGAAAGTTAAAGTGTTAAAATGCATCGATTAACAGATTAAGATTTAGAAACATTTCATATTGAATATCCTCCCATTAACAATCTTTTTGCGAATAAGAGTGCATAACGGATTACGCTGATATCTGTTTAGTTGCAAAATGAGTAATATAATATTTGGCTGGTGATACCTAAACCGTAGCGTCTTTCTATTTTCCAAACTTTCGCTTTCCTTTGACAACAACAAAGTCGTTGGACCATGATCTCTGTCTACAATGAAAGTATCTACTTAGAAAAAAATAAAACCCGAATGGTTCGCGAAACCATTAATACCTGCTCCGGTATTAATCTTGTTTATAGCGGAAAGTGTTGCGAGACTGGATTCGCTTTCAATGGCTACGCAGATGTAGCCGGACTTGTTTTGATTCCAGTAGGGAAGAATAGAGCTGGCGCAATATGACGGTCATAATGTGGTGATTTCTGTGCATTGTGATACTCCCTTACCCAAATTATGAAATTTAGTAATTCAGAAATTGGAAATTATTCATAAGCTGCTTCAATTTTACCGCTTATTCCAACGTATAAGACATGGAGTCTTACATGCAGCTTACCTAGATTCAAGTGACAACACTCACATTATTCGAAACGCCTAACGAACAAACTTATTGAGCAACTCAACTGTCATGGTCTGATGGCGAAGCATCTCCATGCAACGTACTGAGTGTTGTAAATTCAAACAGACATACCTGGATGTACATGGCTAATTACGGACGTATTGGATCTCCGTCACTAAATAGTACTTTAGATGTATAATAGCGAATAGCCTTCTTTAGATACCAATCTCAGATGCGCACTGTACTCTGGTCCAAAAGGTAAAATATCGAAGGTTGAAATTCCAAAGACGGAAAAGTTGCAATGTGTATAGATAAATGCTTTCATCAATTTAGATTGATGCCATTAGGTACAGGCAACGGTTTGTTTTGGGAAAAAAATGGATATTTGTTCACGGGAGGTCATTGTCAACACTTATAAAATCAGATACGAAAAATTGTTAAGCGATTTTTAATGACACCCTACTGAAGGCATGGTCTACTCCACTTTTAGTTGATGTTGGCTTTGATTCAGATGAATGAATTGAATGAAAAAAGGCATATCTATGTATGATATAGAATTGACTACATCAACAGCTTTAGTCCATTGAAATAGTTTTTTATGTATGTACGTAAACGATTGTATCTACACTGATATTTTAGTCATGAAGGGATCTTTTCAATTGTCACTCCTTTACAAACAGGAAATAGTGCCTAAGATGGAAGTCAGGCTTTGACAATACAGAGTAGTACGAGAATTAGATTTGGAGAAAGTAGTGTTTAAACGTAGTGTCACCTTACTGAGAACACCAGTAATAAAGCCAAAGAAAGATGAACTGAAAGCAGCTAGACGACGTATGCTCAAGAGGGCTGTCAGCAGGAAATACTCCAGAACCAAGGATCTCTGCCAGTGTCAAAGACTGTAAATGATAACGTACAGGAAAATTCAATACATGTCAAAGGTGAAGGAGCGAATAGAAAGAGTATTGTTAATATTGTCCGGACTTATAGAGAACAGAACCCTGGTCTGGAGGAATTGCTCTTCACCCTGTTTGGGTCAAACATAGTTGAGCTGCTCAAGTTTGTCAAAGGTAACCATGACATGCACTAATCCATAAAGAATATGGTAAGAACTTCAGAGTCCTTTATAACAGATCGCAGGAGGAAGAAAGAGATTCTAAGGAGAAGTCGAAACCAAATCGTATAACCATTAAATTACCGTCAAATAAAAGACTACGTGAAAAGAAGGGAGATCCTCTAAATAATCAACAGGCATTTAAGAGGAATAAAGGGGTATAGGCGATTCCGAAAACTGCTGCTAAAAGTTCAGAGCAGTGAAACCATGCAGCCGAAGTACGAACGTCAGCCAGTGTAGCGAAGCTTATAGGGAACGTAAACAATAGATGGACTAAGGTTGCCAACAAAAAAGAAAAAAGGAAAGCAAAAGCGCGATTTCACCCAGAGGCGGAGATATTCAAAACTGTCAAAACTGATTCCGACCTAAGAGATCTGAGCGAAAATGTGAACAGAATCCAAAGAACTCAGAAAGGGGATCTCACGTTCGAGCTGAAAAGATCCAGCGCAGGCAGATCTAATGGTTTTCGCATTGAAATTAAAAACTCAATTAGGGAGAATGCCGTATTGCGTTGGCAGAAACATGAGATCTACATAAAATGTAAGGATCTGGAGAAAAGAACGTGCGGGTGAGTCCATTGTAACTTATTTTGCGCAAAACGTTAAAAAAATCCAGTAAACAAGTAGATTCAAGTCAAACAAATCCCGGGGGAGTATTCAAACACTTTCAGGGTCTGGATAGGATCTTACTTAACTCGTAGGTCGAAAAAAGGAGTTTCATATAGAAATCACTTGCACTTTGGTATTTCCACGAAGGATACCAATGAAGAATAATCTCGCTATTTTTTTTGATCGGACGAGAAAATCAATTAGCTATCCTATGCGGCTGGCATAGTTTTGTCTTCCAACTAGGAAGTTATAGGAAACGAAAGTCATGCTGGATACGAGAAAAGGTTGAGATTTGAAAATTATTATTTGAATAGATATCGGTATGGAAGGTATTTCGGAGCCTAGGCAGCCACTTGTTTTTTTTTGCAGATTTTTCGGTTAAGTAGTTTCTGAGTGTGGGTCCCTTCAAGAAAACATCATTTTCGAATCCTCCCCCTCCCATCCTTGCCAACAAATTTCAAAACTAAGATTGGCATTAAAAAGTACTTATCAAGACCTTTCATTTGATAGCGAGCATGACTATATAAATGTACACCCCCCTTTTGAATGTATGCAAATTCGACGTAAAAGGATGTAACTCGCTATATGCGAGAATGTTCACAGTTCCCACCTTTTTAGCAAATTTAGTGTGAATCGCTACAACCGTCTCCGAGAAAAATGCATGTGACGGACAGACAGACAAAAACCTTAAAAAGTGTGGAGTTGGTGCAATGGAAATTTATATCTGTGGGATAGCAATCTGCAGATACCGGTAATGACCCTTGGCTATCGTATCAGAATACGAGATGTGAGAGAGAAGAGACAAGAATGTTCTCTGCGATAACAGTTTCGAAGCGTCAGAATTCTCGGTTTCTAAAACTTGGGATGGTGGGATTCTGGAGAGCACTCATCTCCCTCTGCGCAAATATGGTATTGTATTCCGGAAATCCTAACGAAAGTTAACTTAAATCCGGTGTAGGATTAGTACTTATGGTGATTCTAAGGCATGCTCTCATTGCTTTGGAGCCGGCTTGGGAAAGAACACTGACTGCGAGATATCCATTCGAAGTGATTGATAAAGCTTTCGTTCGACAGTAGAAGAGCTATCTTACGGACGGTATATACGTTGAACACTCCCTGCCTGAGAATATTGAGAAGCATTGGGCCGTCATTAAAAATGTACTTTTCTCAGGTACTCCGGTTATAGATCACGTCCTGTAGGAGCACCACCAGATCTGGCTGAAGTCTACATTGATCAGTGTGTGTCGGGAAGTCCAATGTTGTGTGCACTGTCACAAAAGAAAATTTCCTAATGCATTGATAAAGAAAACTGCTGGGGAACGCAGTGATTTCAGAAGTGTATACCGTACCACGAAGGAATTCGCATATGGTCGGCTCCTTATTCATGATGACGAGTAGCTAAATAAATGCAAGGAATACTCCACCATGCTTCTTAACAGCATGGTATTCAATGAGGTTCTTCTAGTCACTGTAACGTGCGGATACGGACTGCTCTTGCGAACAGAAAAGAAATCATCTCGGCCATGAATGCGCTCAAACAAAATAAAGCAGTCAGCTCTGCGGCAAGACCATCAATTGCCGCAGAGCTTTTCATCGTAGCTCCTACAGTTTTTGAAGATCTGTTATTTCCACCTTTCCTCAAGTCCAGGTGATTCGGTATTTTCCCAGAAAGTGGAAGGAGGGAAAGATCGTTAAGATTTCAAAGAGGAACACCCGTCTTGAATGCCACACAACATCTTGAAAGCCTGATCGATATAGAGAAGGCTGTTCTTTAGCTTTCATTCTGAATCCTCCTACGTTAACTGCATAAATACCTTGCGGATCATTTTGGAACAGTTTAGATTTTCATATCATCTGCTTTCCATCAATTTCGGGAAAGCTTTCAACAGCGTGAACAGGGTGTGTATTTGGCCTGCACTAAGCTGGAGAGGCATTCCTGAGAAACTAATAGCTAATATCAGAGCGATAAATGATGACGGAAAATATTAGATGTTGCATCGAAGTGAAATCTCTGAAGAATTTGAGGTCCAAAAGGGAGTCCGTCAGTGTTGCATCTTGTTGCCGATATTATTTCTTCTTATTATGACGTGACCTTTTCTATGCTGTTTTGTCCAGAAGGCTTAAGGGAGTTCAACGCCCCATGACACCTCAAATTCCACGACTACACTGCTGACATCTGTTTGCTCTCTCATCGGGTCATGAACCTTGGCCAAATAGCTGTAGATTTGGAAAAAATGGCAAGTAGACTCGAACTGAGATAAACAGAGATTTTCAGTTCAGTTTGGTTGTATATTTATCTCAGGATGGCTGGCGAGTTGGCCGCCAGAAGAGTTGCATGAAGCAGAGCTGTGATGGACGAGTGCAAGGGTCTCGTTTCTCATTTCAGCAGACCACCAACGGTGGCGTGTAGGTGCGGTTGGCGCGCTATACCGCACTAAGATGCAAATGGCAGCGATGTATTAATATGGCTAACAACCCTCTGGGCTTCCAAGGTTTTTGATTCTAGTTGAAAACAAGATTCAACCAAAAGAACTCTCGACGTTCTAGCAATTGAAATCGTCAGCTGCAAAGAATTAAAATAATTGTAACGATTGGAACTCGTGGTTGTAGCAACCATACTACCCAAACCATTATAAAGAAGGTGGATAATCTTTGTAATTTAAAAGCAAACATATAAAATAATGTCGACAAAATGTAGTGGGTATATGCAACCTACAAAACCTTCCGGTCCTTAACAAGGGGGATTTGAAGTACATATAGAGAGGGTATAAATGATCTATCTCCAAATATATTTACCCTAGTTATCAGAAGCTTTCAGTGAGTTTTTTTAGTCTGATCGTGTCTCTAGTTTGAAGTATGAGATTAAAAAAACAAATTGGGTAGAGTAGAGTATGCAAGGCTCTGTTATCAGGAACAGTCCAATTTACTAACTCAAAGGTGTTCATCGGATTCCGAATTCGAGGTATTTTAATACTTTTCTCGAATAAATTCATTTCAGATATTAGATTTAAAACTCGGGAGGCCTGGATGGAATTCCTTTCGTTTTTAATATGCCGAAGCAATTTGACTTGGTTAAACTCTTCCGTTTCTGCTCTAATTCTACTCCGCGGCTGATCCATCGACGCGTTACAGATTTGGGAGAGCCTTTCCGCTGTCGTGTTAACAAGCGTCCTAGCATTGACATTTATTTCGTCTGAATTTTAGTTTTTAACTGTTTCTGTGTTATCAAGAATTCTTGTTCCTGCATTGAATTGCTTTGCTTGTGTAATATTTTTCAGGTTTTGTGTAAAAGAAAATCTTTTTAAAATCGGTTTACTCTCCGCCTTTTTTGAGAAACGGATGCTGTACAAAATTTGATGGGAAGATGAAAAGTAAACCTCCACGCACGCAGTAAGTAACATCGTTCTACGTTAAGGCGGGAGGGTCCCCATTCATGCAAAAAGGGGGTGTAATTATTTTTTTCACCAAATATGTGGGGCGCCAAATAAAACGAAGCTACTCAATCGAAAAATTTAAAAAAAATCACGAATCTCCCACTATACGGCGTCTAAGCTCCAAAATACCCTCCATGCCCTCTTTTCAAATATAAATAAATAAGATTACTAATAGTATATAAGTACATTTTTTTAGAACTTGACATATATTGCAGGAATATAGGTCATAATGTCAAGCGTGATATTATCAAGTTTGGTGGAAATGACACTATTACTAACAAAGTTCTAATAGGCCACAGTTGTCTGCTTTGTGCAAATTTAGAGCAATTTAAGGTTTTGAATGTCAGTATCATACTAAAGTAAATAATCTAAACAATAATAATCTAACACAAAACCTTTTTACCTAGAGCTGAGCCTCTGGTTTCTCGACTTGTTTATTTGTAGAAGTGGGTATGATTTATTTATTAAGTCTATTCGAACTATGACTAAGTACATAATATATAAACAATTCTGGCTTTTGAAATGGCAAATGTTTATTTCTTGTTATGAATAAATTTCTCTTTATTCACTGGAAACTGTGTTTTATATTAGCCTGATTCCAATTTGTTATCATAGGTATTACTTCATGTAATAGGTATGCAATCTGTACTCGTATAACTTGAACACAATTTATGAATATGGACAGTTTAAATCTTCATCAGGTCCAATGGCTATCTAAATATATACTGCCTGTTTCGTGGCTGAACTGGTTCAACTACCCTCAGAAATGTATGCAAAAATAGACTCTTATCGGTCTTATTCAAATCAAAATGATTTAAATACCCTACAAGTCATTAAGATTGCTTAAGTAGGTTGTTTTGACAACTTGGGAATGCAAATATATAGAGCTTGTGTACGTATAATTTAAATCACATTTCAATTACACATCCATATGTACGTTCTCTAGCTTATCCTGAAACTAGTTCCTACAAAAACTTAACAATTATCTCTTAATAAACATACGATTATTAACGAATTTTATATTATAACATTAAATATTATTAATAATTTTTATATCAAGAAAAATATTACGTTTGAGTAAGTACTCACTAGAAGAAGAAGAATGCCTGTCAGGATATAATGACGTCTTCTACACCGATGGCCCAAAAGCAGAACATGGCTCTGGAGCAGAAGCCTACCTCTCCAATAAAAACGAGAAGTGGGCTTTTCCCTTGGGACAATATACAATGGTCTTTCAGACTGAAGTGGACGCTATCCTAAGGGATGATTGACGATGGGTTGAACGGCAGTCAAGCTGCATTGAGGGCGTTCAGCAGCCCTTTGATTATTTTCAAAATCGTTCACCAATTGCCAATTGGCAAACTTATAAGAATGCCAACCCTGGAGTAATGAAAGCGACCGCTGTCACTCGAGGAGCCCATTAAAAAAATTTTCACCATAAACTAAACACACCGGATGGCGAGAGAGATCTGTATCGACTTGCTAAAACCCGAAACGAGCGCACACAGGATATCAAACACTTCAGTTGCGTTAATCACAAGAACGGTACTTTGCTTACCTACCGTCGAGCCGCAACGGATAGATGGCGAGAATATTTCGAGATGATTTCAACTGAAGAATTTGCTCAACCTCCACTTCCACATTCATTGTCGACATTTGGACCAGTTCCACCTATCAGCACAACTAAAGTCAAGGAGGCAAAAAAACGAATGAGATCGGGGAAAGCTGCAGGATCTGACGACATCGCAACTGACCTCTGAAAGGCGAAGAGCCGGGACCCTACACTGTGGCTTAGTGAATTCTTTAATCGGATTATCCAGGAAGGTAGGACACCATCCGACTGGCAAGAAAGGTAGTGCAGCAGAATGTTCAAATTACTGTTGGATCCGGTTACTTTCCCAGACGGTGAAGATTTTTGAACGCATCCTTCACAACCGTGTTCGTTTAAATAACTGCGAACCATGCAGCAATACAAGCTGGGCAGTTACTCATGGAGAAACACCGTGAGAAGCATCGCCCTCTTTACATTGCATTTCTGGATCTGGAGAAAACATCGGACCGTGCGCCAGACGATCTCATCTGGTATGCTTTGCGACAACACTTAGTACCAGAACAATTCGTGCACTGGGTTCAATTGCTCTACCGCGATCCGAAAAGTGAAGTTCGAAGTATGGTGGGTGTATCAAAATAGCTTCGTGTCTCTGCTGGTGTTCATCAAGGAGGCACCCTCTCACCAATCCTCTTTGTTTTTGTTATGGACACCGTCATACGGGATAGCCAACGTCCAGCGCCCTACCCATTGCTTTATGCAGATGATGTTTTCCTAGCGTCCAATATCAAAAATGATCTCTAACAACTTGTCCAAAAATGGAATGATCGCTTCATGTAACATGGTCTCAGATTGAATCTGAATAAAACTGAATTTTTGGCAACCGATCCCCATGAAACAGGCACAATCATTGTCAGCGGCAGTGTCCTGCCCAGAGCTGAGCCATTTAAATATCTCGTTATAAAATTGCTGCACCCATTAACGCAACCTGGATGAAGTGGCGTTCCACTACTGGTGTTCTTTGTGATCGACGTATCACCGCACGTCTCAAATCTAAAGTTTACCGCAATGTCGTCCTTCCTGTAACCCTCTATGGTTCTGAGTGTTGGCTAACTATAAAAGGCAATGAACGACGTCTTGCGGTAATGGCGACGAATATGTTGCGTTGCACTAGTGGCGGGATACGCCTTGATCACATTCGAAATGAGGATATCCGCGATCGTTATGGGGTTGCATCGATCATGGAAAAATTGCGAGAGAGGCGTCTTCAATGGCATGGTCACGTAATTCGCGGTAACGAGAATTCACTTGCCAATATTGGTTTGAACATCGAATGATAAACGACCAAAAGACCGGCCGAAACAACGATGGCTTGATACGTTGGATGGGGATTTAAAAGCCTCGCGATTGCATCCATATCAGGCATTTGATAGAGCCAAATGGCGAAATCGATCACGACGAAGCCACCCCGCTTGTGAACGTAACAAAGGGTGAAGAAAGAGAAGGAGATCGTGGAAGAAACGGTCCCACAAAAAGAAGAAAGTAATGATTTACCATCAAGGCCGTGCGCCATGTCACATGTCAATGACAACGCTTGCTTCCGCACCCACCTTATTCGCCAGACTGGGCCCCCAGCGACTACTGGCTGCTCGCAGACCCCAAAAAATGCTCCACGGTAAAAGATTTGGCTTCAATGAACAAGTGACTGCCAAAACTGAAGCGTAAAGTTGAAAAAGCGTTGCAAAGACTATATTACTTTTGAAGGAGCTTGGGGACTTGTTGACTGATGTGTTACTGATTTTCGAACATAAGACCGCTTTCATTTGCAAGATGCCAGCTCTTAGTGATCCAACGCATGCTCGTGTCAACACGAGGTTGGTTCATCCCACCTCTCGTAAGCACTTTCAGTAATCATACACATCCTAGTCTAAATAATCCTTTGTAATCAATTATAAAAAAATATTTATAGGTACGCCTGCTTTTTATTATACAAATCTACCAAATAAGTGCCACTAAAAAAAGATGATACAATTTTTTTACTGACAATATTGCAATCGATTTCAGATCTGCCAGCAATTTAGTAAGGTTCAATGATTTGAGGTTGTCATGCTGAGTGAAGCTTCGTCTTAGAATTAGTGATAATTGTGTATTCAAATGCTAGACAATTATATCATAGTAAACGTAAGATTGCAGCTAGTTTCATTCATTTTACATAAATTTCCAGCTATGCTAATAGATAGATAGATAGTAGATAGTGGTGCTGAAGAAAAAAAACGAAAAAACCCGTTTCCTCAATCGAACACTAATTGAAAACGAAATCGATAGTGATACGTTACAATGCTTAATAAATCTGAGATGTCTGCTTAATCTTCGGCAACTCATTACAAGATAAATGCATACTAAATATGCTGCCCTTAAATATCAACCTTCAATCCGTCATAGGTGCTGAAAGGTCCATTGAGTATCTCATTACAGTTGCCTAAAACTGCAATTGATTAATCAACTTTTTTTCCAGAATCGAGACGTATTTCAATTTGTAGTCAAACCAGATACATTGGAATTTTCTCTTGAAATGGCAAATATTTTCTGAAATCTGGACGTAGACCATGACTAACTGTTGAATTGGTGGAATAGATATTTATTGGACATTATTAAAATGATGTAATTCGTCATAGAAACCTGTTTGAAAGTGAAAGTTTAAGATGCCGATTATGCTTTGGGTGTTGGAATATGTTTATTTGTATTTGGATGATTTGGATGACAATTTGATAAAGTTTAAGGGAAATTGGTTCAAAGTTTAGACAGAAGAGTACTTGATGAGTAAAATCAACGACAATGGCTCAAAAACGGACTTAATTCCCTTGCATGAAAGGAGCAGAAATTTAAGTAACATTGAGTACTGCTTTATTTTCACCGTAAACTAGGCGCACTGCAAAGAACTGTGTCTGGGTATCACTGGTGCCATGAGCACGACATCCGGCGTAGCTCTGAATGCACTACTCAATTTGCAGCCCCTGAATATATTTATTCAAAGCACTGCAATGAGAGCAGCTCATAGGCTAATTCGATTAGATCTATGGGGGGCACAGAGCATTGGAAGAGCTAGGAGGACTGAATCCAGTTCTTACAATGCCTTCCAATTCTCGTGTCCGCATACATCTGTTTGGCAGAAGATATGAAGTTACCCTAAAGCGTAGAGAGGACTGGAAAGACCCAGAGGAATGTGTGGCGGGATATACGGAAGTCTTCTACACCGATGGCTCAAAAACAGAAGGGGGTTCTGGAGCCGGAGTTTACCTATCGAATAAAAACGAGAAGTGAGTTTTTCCTTTGGGGCAATATGCAACGGTTTTTCAAGCCGAAGTTTAAGCGATCCTAAGGGCGGCAAACTGGGTGATTGACTAGCGGTTGAAGGGTAGGCGCATCGCAATCTGTAATGACAGTCAGTATCAGTATCATTGGCAAAGTCTGTTTTCAAAAACTGGGAACAGGCTTCCCATAATGACAGGTGGCAGGGTCTAAATGCTGCTCGACACACCAAACTTTTCCTGCCAGAACCGAACATACGTACCGCAAAGTTTATCCTGTCGAAAAGCAGGAGGACTTGCAGGCGTATTGCGGGCATTCTGACACGCCATAATTCACTAGCTGGGCATATGTTCAGAATAGGAATTACTCAAGATGATACGTGTCCCTCCTGTAATGAGGAAGCGGAATCGACGGAGCATTTCCTATGTGAATGCCCCGCCTATGGACGCATCAGGCATCAGATCTTTGGTGCCGATGTTCTCCAATTGCGACGGGTAGCATCACATCGACTAACGGAAATCCTGCAATACGTTAACGAATCCGGAAAATTCCGTTAGACGGGGGTGGCGAGTACAATGGCTGTAGCTTCTCCCCCCAACCACACACACACACTGCTTTATTTAAAACAAAGGAACATTTTGTTATGATGCACATCAAAACCTGCATGGGCAACGATGGCGACACGCTATTGGCCCATATCTAGTCGTCAAGGAACACAGAGCTTCATTCAACCGCACACACACAACCTCTAACTGTTACGTCTGTTCTGAGGTTTGCCGAATTATTGTGCGGATGGGAATTATATGTCCAGTGTACTCACAAATACAGTGAAAACTTTTATGGGTGGACACCGACCTTCAAGCAAATTTTGTGCGCTCAAGAGGAATGTCCGTCCATAAGGAATAATACAATTTTTCGAAAAATTCTGTAAAGGGAGGTCACCTTTGTAAGCAAATTAATACACTTTCTAAAGATATGGCAAACCTTAAACTAAAGATTTATTCAATTTTTATTTACATTACATTTTTCAAAAAACTCGGAAATTGTGGACTGACGTAACATTTTCTGCTTTTCTTGCAATAGCAGTGTTTGAATACGTTCCTCTAGATTTTTCAAATGTTCGAAGGTAATATAGCCATTTTTACAAACAAACTTTAAAACTTGAAATTGAAAGCAGCCTGATTTGACAGCACCTCTGATGCTTGCCCAGGCAGTTCAGTGTCAGAATCCTCTTCATCTAAGCAGATTTCGCTACTGGAACAGTCGATCTTAAGCTCTGGAAGTGTTGATGGGGGCTCAGTGGATAATTCTTTATCGATTCCGAGAAATTCTCTTGCTTTGGAATAGCCTTCTCCAAGTGTTTCTGCCAACTGAAAAATAGGAAACAACGTTGCTAAGGGCAAGTCATCCTCAGGGTTGAATTCTTCTGACTCCGAATCATTTTTGTCAAATCCAGCGTTTCTGGAGCAGTTTATAATTGCTATTAGCTGCACCTGAATTCAGGCTGCTTTCATGAAATGTGTGTTGGTTTCTTCGGTGAGGAAGTGTCAATGTTTGCCAAGATGTGTTTGACATGAATGCTTCAATAGTGAACTTTGAAAATTTTAATAATATCCTGATCTAACGGCTGACAAGCTGATGTCATGTTGCTTGCTTTTCTTCCAATACATTTGTACATTTCGTAATTGCAAATCGCGAGGATGCGAAGTTGCATTGTCTATGAAAAGCAAAATTTTCCCTTTTTGCTGCCTAATTTTTCGGTCGAATTCCATTAGCCACTGAGTCATAAATTTGCCTGTCATCTACGCATTTTTATTGAAATGCCTAATTATTGGCAACCGCTTGATGTTCTTGGAGGCTAATGCTCAGAGACGTGCATATTTCCCAATCACGAGTGGTTTTTCTTTGTCTCCTGCTAAATTGCAGTAAAATGGTTTACCTTTCTTTGGACAATTTTCCACCATCCAATTTGAGACCAAGGGTTTTGTTGGGTAATACTCTAAAGAAAAGACCTGTTTCGTCGACATTTTAAATGTCTTGGGATCTATAACCAATTAGAAGTGCTGGAAGTTTTTTTAAAAATTGTTCAACATCTTCTAGATCAACAGCAAAGGCTTCACCAGAGACATCGAAATGCTATGTTATGTCTACTTCGAAATCTTTGCAGTCAACCATTAGATGCAACGAAATCTTTAACTCTAAAGTCCAAAACAGTTTCCTTGGCTTTCTCTTGAATAATTGGTCTCGATAATAGAGGGTTTGGCCTCTTTGTTACGCACAATAAGGGAATCCTGCGTCTTTCCTGTGTCAAATTTGGTTGAGACACGTCAAACTAATTTATCAATATAGGTAGGTAGGTATCAGTGACCGCTCCGAAGAGCCCAATTAGCGCTATGGTGCACCTTTCTGATGTCACAAACTCCTAAGACCGTGACTCCTGTTATGATAGCAGGGAGGCAGAGTCTAGTCGGCTCGAATCTACAGAGCCAGCCCGTAGCATTCAGGAAGGAAAGCAGCTCTCCCACCCTGCAGCTAGAAATCTCTCTGAGGTCTCCAAAGAATGGTTTACCCAGTGTCCGTAGCCTGATTCTAGCTAGAGCTAGGCAATCGCAGAGAAAGTGCATGAGGTTTTCCCTTCCTTCTCAGCAATTTCGGCAATGCGGATTGTAGCGTATGCCGAGCCTGGCGGTATGCTCGCCTATGGGCCAGTGCTCCGGGCAGAACGCCGCAATCTTGAATGCGTAATCGGGCTATCTTATAAGTGGGCCAAATTCTCCTTCACTTGACACAGCTCGTAAGCCTTCGCCATCTAATGCCCGCGGCTGCTAGGTAGTGCGAGTAGACTCGGCCCCCGACAGCTGTCAACGAAACAAGGACTGTATTTACCGAAGGGCTGCCAAGAGCAGAGCAGAGCCTGGCCAATCCGTCAGCCCGCTCATTTCCTCTATGTGTACGCTTTTAAGTGGTTCGTGTCCGGCTATGAGGGTTTTTTTTAATTATAAAAGGCGTCTCCACCCAAGAGAGGCAAATTGTTCTGACATATACAAAAAAAATCATAATCAGAGAAAAATTGTCCACCCAAGGGGGCGTCCGTCTATTACGGGTTTCCGCTAAGAGAGTTTTCACTGTACAAGCTTTATTTTCATCAAAGTTGAACCGCGATTTCCTAGACTATATATGCCACCCGAATGGCTTATTTGCATGTTCTGGAAAGTTGAAATTCTTGTTTTTAGTAATATTGGGAATTACTAATATGTGTAATGATTTCGCTGTACATTGAAGTTTATAGCTTAAGCTTATTGGTAGTCGGGTTTTAGTGTGGCTGCGGTTACATTGTTTTTAAGGTTTTGTGTAAAACAAAACCTTATTAAAATCCATTCAATGTCTGTCTGTCACACGCACTTTTCTCGAAAACGGCTAAACCGATCCGAACGAAATTTGGTGTACAGATGGGAGCTATGAAATCCCAAGCGTACAGGGGGTGGCATTAATTTGGGTAGAGTTTAAAGGGGGCTCCCCATACATGCAAAGGGGGGATTCAAAAAATTTTTTCATTGGATATAGTCGTGTAGGATATCAAATGAAAGGTCTCGATTTTTACTTTCAGAAACTGATATTATTATAGTTTTGGCATGAATTTCAAAGTGCGTGAGTAAGGAGTCAAAACGTATGCACTTAAAGAGAGGCAGGACTCATTTTCGGAAACTACTCAACCTAAAAATCCGAAAAAATCAGGGTGGTGCGCTTAGATGAAATCTAGGCCTCAGAATATGTTCCATTCCGATATATGCTCAAATAAACTTACTAATAGTATATTACTGACTTTTAGAAATTTACTGAAAAAACTCCCTTAAATTCATCCTAGGATTATCAACTTGTAGAAATTGATTAAGAAACTCCCCTTAAGTTCATCCTAGGTATACTAAAGACCGACATAGAGGATAACCCCGTGCATACACATACCAAGTTTCCTGAAAATTCAACCATTAGTGTCAAAGTTATAGCAGTTCAAACTTATCAATTTCGTGCGAATTAACAGCATCCTAAGTCATCCAAATAAGATGCTGACGTCATAATTAATGAGAATAATTGACATCCGAGTGGAATATTAAAATTCCATTCAAGAAGAATCTAATTCCCCCCAGCCTGTGTTTATGTTTGATGTAGGTTAAATTCTTGGGATTTGCTAATAATATTAAACTCAGAGTGTGAAGCTTATGAGGTTGACTATTATCAATACAGGGGTTTCAATCAAATGATTTATTTAAATCGCTTTCTAAAAAATGCAACACGGACCTGTCGTGCACTCGTTGCTCCTCACATCTTTTTGTTTTTCTTCAGCCTTTGTCCCGTTCACAAGCGCGGTCGGCTGGTCGTTATCGGTTTCGTCATTTTATTTTATCAAATGCCTGATCAGGATGTAACGCGAGGCCTTTAAATCCCCATCGAGTGTATCAAGCCACCGTTGTTTCGGCCGGCCTTCTGGTTGCTTACCATTGACTTCGATGCTCAGACCAATAATGGTAAGTGAATTCTCGTTAGCGTGAATTACGTGACTACCCCATCGAAAATGCCTCTTTCGCAGTTTTTCCACGATCGGTGCAAACCCATATCAATCGCGGATATTCTCCTTTCAGACATGATCAAAACGTGCTACGCCACCAGTGCAATGCAACATCTTCGTCCCCATTACCGCAAGATGCCGTTCATTTTCTTTTATAGTCGGCCAACACTCAGAACTATAGAGAGCGGCATACGGACGACATTGCAGTAAATTTTAAATTTGAGAAGTTTGTTGCTACGTCGATCACAAAGAACACCAGTTGTGGAATGCAACTTCATTCAGGTTGCGTTAATGCGTGAAGTAATTTCAGTATACTCCTTACATAGGGAAACACAAAACTTTTTATACCTGAAGCGTCAAGCTTCCGGTTTTCCGACTTGTTTAATCATTTTCTCTGCAGACAGAAGGTGACAAATTCAGAACTTAGATCGGTCTGATTACTTAAAGACACCCCTTCATTGGTGTACAAATGAAGGATTTACATGCAGCCGAATCCACCAGCTTCCTAGATGTTTCAGGTAAATTGGATGCGTACAGTGGAAGATAATTTTAAATAACACTAAAAGGAATCATTTTTTATGTGACTTAAGTATATGTTATTCTTTTTGTTTTTCTTGTTAGTAACGAAGCAAACAGCGGGCTTAGTGTTACTGAAAGCGTAAAGCATCTTAAGATATATCTCTCATATTTGGTTTTTCAAACTAAAATTTTGACGTAGTTGCCGAAAAAGGACCATTCACCCAGTGCTCGTAAGCTTATTCCCACAAATAATACAATCTTGAAATTAACTTACGGAACCGGCTATAAACAAAATTTTCAATTTCTGTGAGTAAACTTTCGTTGGTTGATTTCGCATAATCGTTTTCCTCGTATCGATCTTCAAAAGGATTCTTGCTTTCCTCTTCGTACTGATACTCACGGCGACTCTGGTATAAATTCTCATTTCGATTATTACTTTCAGACTGACTTTGACTTTGACTTTGGCTTAAATCTTGATTGTTATCATTTTGACTAGCCTCATAGCGCCTATCGTACAAATCCTCATCGCGCTTATCAAATTGGTTTTGATTCTGATATTGATTACTGTCATCGTAGCTGTTATCATACTGTTCATGATAGGAGGGCTCAATTTGTTGTCTGTAGCTTTTTTGTTTGTCTTTGACTGTGGAAAAAGGGGGAGGTTAAAAAATTCCGGAACTTTACCGAGTTAAAACTAATCTTTATTTCAATCTTGAATGGACGCTACTGCTCGGTTGGATAATTTGGAAAAGCAATCTAAGTTTTACGAGTATTGTGGAGCCAAAGTGTTTTGGACAAAACAAGATTGAAGAACGCTTTTGTAGGTACATGTGTTCGGTTGTATTTGTGATTACAACTTACAAGCATTGTAGCTCGCGATATTCTCAAGAACACTGAATAATCCTCGAATCCGTTTCGAGTGTCCTAGAATAAGAAAGTGAACACATTAAAGGAATTTGTACGATATTTTTTATGGCTTTTGTTGAACTTATTTAACGTACTTAATGGGGATTATGATGAGTTAAGGGTGGATTACGAGAAGTATTGCTTTGTTTTGTTTTTATGCCGATCGATCCGCTCCTATTTGAACTCACCCTGAACTGACCAATAAATGCCTGCTCATAGCGAATTATCTCGAGGAAAACGATTTGACGATAAACTATAGCTTTCTCACAACTGATCTCTTCAAGTATAAAAATTTAAAAAAAAATGTGAAATATATTTTTCTCAGAACTCTCTTCCATAAATTTGTACCACATATTAGTTAAAAAAAGGTGTTAGAAAGGAAAAATTGAAAAAATATGAATATTAAGTATGTGCGACCCTAGCAGCGTAGATGTAGATGTTGGAAGAAATTTGTGATTTAGTAAAATGTGAAACGATAGCATAAAAAGTTGGCATAGTAGATAGAAGTGAAGATTATGAACAGATATTTCTCAAACCAATTGAAACTCTTACAAAATATAAGTGCGGAAACCATTTGTATTTACATAGCTTAGTGTTCTAGGTGTCACGCGTAATTCCACCTATAATAATTTATAAGATACTATATTTGCCCTCAGGTTAAGATTAGGGCAAATCCAAAATTGTTACGGAAAAACTCAATAAAATTATATTCAGTTCTCATACTCCACTCGAAGTTGGATCAAAGGGCCTAAAAAAGGTTCTTCTTTGGTAAATGCCTTTGGTCATTGTGGGGTTTTCACAAAGTTTTCGCAGATTTGTTTGGAAGTTTCTTCTTCGTGTGTAGTATCATCATTATCATAAACGGCACAACAACCGGTATCCGGTCTAGGCCTGCCGTAGTAAGGAAGACACCCCGGTTTTGCACCCAGGTCCACCAATTCGACATCCCTAAAAGCTGTCTGGTGTCCTCACCTACGCCATCGCTCCATTTCAGACAGGGTCTGCCTCGCCTTCTTTTGGTATGCAATATAGTCTGCGAAAGTTTCGTTTTATTTCTAACTGGCGGTTAGGGCCTGGCCTGCCGTGACATGTCATTTTCTGACACTGGCAACATACTTTCAATACTTCGTTACTTGTATCTTCTAATTTGCGTGGCTAAGGATTCGTGATTAGTTTCCTTAAGTAGTTGTTTAATATTTCTTTCGGGCAGAGTGTCCTATTGTTCGTAGGCGGGATGGAAGGATACTTCTTCTTCGATTATCATCATCTTTCTCGTTCTCTTTTAGTTAATGTTTACTTATTCTTGCCCACTTTGTAATGATCTTTCGCGCCTTGCTTTGTTATATTGTATGGAGATACGTTGACGTCTCACCTTTATTTACGAGTAAGATTCACAGGCGCCTTCTCCCAGCGAAGCAAGGGTTCCTAAATTTTATTCATATCCTACTTCGTAAAGAAGATTTCCCTAGCTTTTCCTTTGACAAGATCTTCGCATTTCTTGTTTTTGCCTTGAGACTTATCGTGTCGTCTTCTCGTGGAGGATTGCCTCCCAGAAGTGCTTAGGCCAGTATATAACTAGCTTATAAGTGCTGCATACCGAATTTCTGGAAAATGTTTTTCTCTACCTTCATGTGCAATGACAATCCCTTCCCTCATTTGTTGGAACATTTTTTTCTTTTTATCGGGGTATGGCAAAGGGTAAGATAAATTTCTGTAACTTAGTCCCCACTCTGCTTTCCGATCCCACGATCCGTGGCCAAAGCACAATGAATACGAGTAAGCGGATGTCGAAAGAAGTTAATTGCACACACACAATGTATACTGTCTCTCGTTTGCAAAAAGTTAGGACGTTTTACGTCGACGAGGTGGAGGGTATTTGACGTCATTCATAATTTGACCACAATTTTCGATTTCGGCTGTTAATTTTTGAATTTGTTTGTTTTTTAACTGACAAGTGCTAATTACTAATTAGTTTTGGATTCAGCAAGAGTCCAACATAAAATATACTCGCAGATAAATTGTCCGCTTACACCTAGAAGATCACTTCCAATGTTGAGCGTGCATTTAAGGGATTTATGGGCGATGATCAAAAGATGATCCTCTTTTGTCGAAGCCCATCAAGAGGGGAGAGCTATCACAAAAACCCAATAAGTGAGTTGAATTCGCCTTGAATGTCCTCCCGCAAATACTGAAGCTTCATTGAAATGCCCCGTCGACAGCGGCAGTTGCGAATGCGGCAAGGGGAGCCCTTTGAATACTTCAGTCTGTCGAAGCTAAAAATGAAAACAAACAAAAAATGTCTGTTCGGCCGCATGTGATCAGGAGAAAAGCTCCACGATGGATCATTTCTTCAATCGACACTTCCTTCGTCTTAGGTTTTCGTTAAGTGCGGCCAGGGGTCCTCTCCTTTCTTTGACATCCTCAAACCATAATAAGGTTTTGTGTAAAGAATGGAAGATGCCACTTGATACTTTGTGTGAGTTTGTGGAACTTAAGAAAAAGAAATAATGCAAACGAAAAAATAGACAAACATGAACAAAATTATAATATTCCTTTTCCGTGTTATTGGTTTGAGGAACTGAAGAGACTCACCATGGAAATTTATTTGGACCGTCAGGACGACTCATTGAGGCAAAACATTGCTAGACTGACTAAAATCAGCACAGTGCAGATGATTTATCGAAATTATGCCGTCCTCAGTAAAATACCCGTAGTTGAAATTCAGGAACTACTCTAGCAGAAACTGTCTATCTTATGCGGTCGAACCTAGCGAAAATTACTCTACAAGTATCCAGAATGCAACATACGCGAGGAACGAGAGAAATGCATCCACACAGTGGAGTTTTCGGGAACGGAAACAACAGATTATCGGGGTGCACTTTGAGGATTACTCGTACAGCAAAAAGAAACACGATGCAGGACCTCGGAGAAACAAGGCCTATTATTTGCTTATCAACCCTCTTGAAATTCAAAACATCCTATTTTAGTGGAGTCAATGCGCACCTTGAGATCAACAACATTCTATGCAAAGAACAGAAGGTATGCCGAGTTGGATCAATGCATGCAATGTCCAGAAATCAACCATTTTTTAAACATACTCGCCATTGCGAGGGTTTTCCACAAATTTTCCCACTATCCTACAACCAGACAGCACAACCAAAGCCCCTTATATTTTTGAGCAGGTTGCATCGTCGAGACAAACTGCTTAGTACTTGGTGTTAGGTACAATCTACCACCTACCAAAAATGTGCCAACTCGAAAAAAAATAATAGTTGATTAAAGAAAATATAAGGAATGTATGAAAATTAAAAATGCAAATAATAAATAGCATGAGCCAATCACGGGAACTTGTCCGGTTTACCGGTATAGCCGCAGGTAGTACTTGATAGTTGCGGTTGCAGCAATGAGCAATGAGCCACTGCGTCGGGAAATCAAAGAAATTTGACGTGTCGGCAAAGAGGTTGTAGTTCCCGTAATTTTGTTAGCTACAGGCATTGAACCAAAATCCCTCATGGCTTCCCTTGATGTCTTGGGACTTTGACACAGTCTGGCTTAAATGCTTGGCACTTAGTCCTAGTATCAGGTAAAATCTGGCATCTGTCGAGATTATAACTATCTATTATCTGCTCCAATTAAGTTAATAACATTTGTGCGGAAATTGACTAGAAACTCCTTTATGTTTATTGTATTGCAGCAATATAGACTATAGTATGAAGCTTGTTATCCCCAATTTTGATCAAAATTGTACTATTCCTAAGTTAAAGTGGCTCAAAGTTGTCTTTACCGTGTACATTTATTGCAACCCAAAGTATTGTACTAAATATCAATATCACACTAAAGTCAGTTAGAACGATCTTAATGGATAGCGGAGGATATACAACTATCTGAAATCTCACTCAATGTTTTTATTGAGTTTTTATCAAAATACTAATTACATGTGGTAAATATATGAATATACATACACTGAGCCTACTTTAATAAGGTTTAATGTCCTCTGGATTTCAGGATGTAGGAGTACGCATGGAACGAAATTAAGTGGTCTACGAATTCGTAAACAATGTGCGTGTTGATAAAATTTAAATAAAGTAGAATGCTTTAAGACGGTTTGGTTCAAAAATTTGAAGATAGTATTCGAAATTTTTTTGAATACGACTGGCATTTTTTAAGCAAGCCAGTAACTAACCCAATTTAGGAATTATCAATATTTAACAAAATTTCGTATAATATTTTCATCAAATTTCCATGTAGCACAGGTGAAAGTAACTATGATACAATGTTTTGTAAGATAAATTATATAATTTGGAAGAGAAGTATTTACTTTTATTACTGTTCCTTAATTCTGCACTTTACATAAACACAACACGCAATTACCTACTACTATTTATTAAAATATGTACATATGTACGAGTATAACTACCTTGCAATCATCTAAATTAGGTTTCATGATATAGTTAGATGGGAACATGTTAATTACAAAATTAGTGTAACAAGCCTAATAGAAGATAATTCCTAACTTTAAGTAGAAAACAACCACTTCATAGAGTAATGCATTTAGCCAAAAGTTGCAACATGGATTAAAATTGTAGACATTCGTAACATATGTATGTAGTTATAAAAATGCAAGATTGCATTCACATAATGTGACATACATACCATATTCGCTTGCACTATACAAAGTATTGTAGTTATTGGAGTATGTTGCATTATAATGATGTATTGCATTTAGGTGGACATTAGCCCAATTCGTGTAAACACTACATGGGTATCTACTATAAATCAACATTCCATTAAATATTCAAATGTGTTAACTTTAGGAAATGTATAATGGCAGAAGTAGTTAATTGAAGCTCTTACATTTGTGAATAATACAAAGAACTTTTAAATTTTTTCTTCCATATTGAAATCTATGCCAATTACGTGCCCTGATCAATCATTCTCCTATATTATTAGCCTCCATTCTACCTTTTTAATAATATGTACTTTAGTACTTTAGTACACCTAGTCTTTGAGAGAAAATAAGTTTTTAAATAAATTGATCAAGATGTTATATACATAGTTGCTAAATACTGGCTATCTAATAGATTCATATCTGAAAATCATAACCTGAAGGCAACAGCAAAGTTTAGTAATTATATCTATGCGATCAATTGAAAACGCTAGATATCTGCTAGACTGCACCAGAATTTGACCATTGCATATTAAAATTAAATATAAAGTAATAAAGTCTAACAGGGTAATGGGTACCGGAAGGAATTTGATGTTAGATTTGAACGAGGGAATACTACTAAAGGTTTGATTTCATATTTCCGAATGTTTGCATAAAGAAATATCTGACTGTCTGTGTTTCATGTCTGAGTCCTAATAAAAGTAAACAAGCTTAAAATGGGGAGTATTAAATATTTCGGTAAAAAGTTGGAAATATGTAATATATATAAACTTTCAGAATAGGGGGGTCCAAAACCGTGTACCAGAAAAGTGGCTAACAATGGTGTTTGATACTAATATACGAGTAGTTAATTATATAACCAAAGAAAGAATCTCAGCAATATTATGTATCTGCATCCTTAAAGGTTGATAAGAGATTGGCAAACGCCTTTTCGAGGCTAACTTCGATTTTATGTGGATTTGAAATTTAAACAAAATAGAGTGACAGTGATGGTCATGTACCGAAGAAAAGTAAGCATTGGTTGTAATATTTGAGCACGCAACTATCCAAGTAAAAAATGAATTCTGACTACATATCTGCTTTCTTTCTTACTTCCGTGCTCGTGCGGGGAGTTTGGCTTCTAGACGGTTATCCAACAAAACTTTGGCCTCTTCTTATCTACTTATTAGAATGTGTAATGTAAACGGTTTCATTTTCGGATCTCATGAAACCCTAGATCCTATTTGATGGTCATATCATAATATACGAGTATATTTCAAGCAAGAAATGGTAATTTGCCACTTTTTCTAATAATTGTAATCACAATGTTATGTATATCTCCATGCCAGTGTGTAATTAAGGGCATTTTACCTAAAGGATCGATGTAGGCAATGGAAAAGCATTTGAGTACGTAATGTTGAGAAATCGTGCGCGCTAATGTTTGTATTTTCTTTTATTTCCTATGAGCGTGATGCAATTCGGGCGACTGGTAATGCGAAACAAATACGAATTTTTTTTAAGGAAACAGGCGATCACCGTATGGAAGGAAGAGTTTGGGATCTTGCCATCGTCTGAATTTCGATTGTTAATTTTGTAAATTATGTCCATTTGAGATGGATAGAGGATGTGAAGGCGCCGTCTGTCAAGTTAAGAAAAGTATATGCCTTGAGCGGCAAGATGGAGAGTGAAGGAATAATTGTAATCCGTCTGGAAGAGAGGAATTACAAACGTTTAAATGAGGAATTGAGCTTATCGAGGGGCCGATTTTTGGTCTAAAATTCTAACTCAACATTTTTCACAGATTTTCCCTAAGAGCTCTTAACCGATTTTTTTTTATTTTTTTTTTATTATTTTGTTAAGGGAAAGTCGCACCGCGTCCTTGAAGAACTATTGTGCCCCTTTTACTGGTTATAGTGTACCTGTTGATCATAGTATCTCAAGCAGGCCAGTAACCGTTAGGAACTTTAGTATGTTCCCCACTTCCAGAAGTTTCAGCTTTGCATCTGGTATTAAGTGTTCTCCCAGATGTATCGACCTACTTTGCACAAGTGCTGGACACTGTCCCAGGACGTGCATAGAGGTTTCGTCCTCCTCCTCACAGAACCTGCAGGCAGTGTCCGTAGATATCCCTAGCTTCCCTAGGTGGTAGTTCAGCCGACAATGACCAGTGAGAATTCCCACTATGATTCGGAGGTTCTTTTTGGTGAGGTTTAAGCAATCCTTTGTGCGCATGGGTTCGTATCCCCCAATAAGCACCCTGGACTGCTCCATCCCTGGTAGGCCCGCCCAATTTAGTTCCCTCAACCGTTTTTCTTCGTTTCTTAGATTCATAGCCATGAAACCGTTTCCGATTCCACAGAAGGGTTCTGGCCCGTATAAAGGCATCCCTGCTCCCTTCTTGGCTAGTTCATCCGCTGCCTCATTGCCTTCCAGCCCAGCATGGCCTGGAACCCAAAGTATCCAGACCTTGTTGGACGAGCCGAGTGTATTCAGTCTCTCAAGGCATTCCCATACCAGTTTAGAGTTCACCTGGTTGAACCTAAGTGCCTTGATCGCTGCTTGGCTATCGGTGAGAATAGCTATGTTCTGCCCCCTGTAGTTCCTTTGCAGCTCTTAACCGATACGATATGCCCTTCTTCCTATCTTGCATGATTAATTAGGGTGAATCATTTGCTCAAATAAGCTTCGCATCTTATCGGTATTGATTTCTTCGTCCTTTCTTTTGTTGCTTTTTCAAAGTTTTGTGTGGAACAAAACCTTATTAGAATCGATTCAATGTCTGTCTCTGCGCATTTTTGTCTATCACACTCAATTTATTCGGAAGCGGCTAAACCAATTGCCACATCAAATTTGGTAAGAACTTGTGGTCTGTGAATCCCTTTATTTATAGCCAGTGACGCCATTTTGTGTTGAATTTAAGGTGGGGGTCCCCATATATGCGAAAGGAAGGTGCAGAATTCTTCTTCATAGAACATGGTCATGTGGGGTATCATATGAAAGGGCTCAATTAGTACTTTTCGAAACTATTTTTGATACTGGGTGAAATTTGGCGGAGTGAGTGCTCAAAATATGACCACCAAAAAGTGCAACAGGTCTCATTCTCAGAATCTACCTAACCGAAAATCTGAAAAAAGTCACAATCTAAACGAAACTAGGCCTCAAAATACATCCCGTTCCGATATCTGGATGAATAAAATTGATAATAGCATATTAACATATTTTAGAAATTTTGCCGGAAACCTCTTTTAAGTTCAGCTAGAAGCACAAAATTTGGCAGTGGTACAAGAGATATCATAAGGCAATTCTACTATTATTAACAAAGTTATAGAAGGTAAAATTTTTACATTTTATGTGAATTTTGGGCATTTAAACGTGTATGAAGTCATCATAACATATCAGTTTGTCAATACCAAAGCAAAGTGCGCTCATATGACTGAGTGGTCATGGTTCAAATCTCACTGGTGGCAGTGGAATTTGTATCGTGATTTGACGTCAGATACCAGTCGACTCAGCTGTGAATGAGTACCTGAGTCAAACCAGGGTAATAATCTCGGGCGACCGCAATCCTACAGGGTACTGTAATCCTGTAGTATACCGTTGCGGTCTTGAATCAAGTTCTCTAACACACTTCAAGGCCCTGATCCAATATGGATTGTTGCGCCAACGATTATTTTTATTATTATTTGAAAGGAGTTGTACCGGAGAAGGCAGCAATGGTTCAATAATTTGGAGAAAGGGCGCGGATCGTATGTATTGAGAGGTGGGGCAAGCGAAGGCGCGGAGAAAAAAAATACCACTTGGCACCTTACGGGCATGGTGGTTGTATTATAGTAAATATTTACATCGCTTCGAATTGGACTAGTTTCTCGAATGCTGTGCTACACCTCAATACCCGATGCATGTTACGTACCGGTGTTCGAGAACGGTAGATGAAAGTAGGGGGTTTAACAATGCCCTCAACGAAGCCTTCGTACCCTATAGTCGCGCGGGGATGAAGCCTAGGTCTGAAAAAAGTTGGAACGATGCGGAAGCAACAAGAGTCATGCGTAGAAATCCCGGACTCAACGTGCAATTTATCTGTGGAAATGTCTAACTTTAAATTCATACTCATTTTCCGCGAAATGTTGACCTGTGTTGCACAAATCAGGTCTGAAACAGTTTCCCTCAGATGATCGAAATGTTGGAAACTCGTGGTTCATTTGAGGGCTTATTCAGTGAAATGTCTCTCAGACGTGAACTTCATTTTCCAGAAGAACTAAGTCTATCACACGAAGCAGATGAATTTCGTACTTGTGTGTGTTTATGTGTCGTAAGTAAGATCACATGGAGAAAATCTGAGCCCGGGGTGAAAATTATGAAATTGAATAATTAATCCACTTTTAGTCTCTCGGCCTGGGTGATTCCCACTCCTTCTTTCGCCCCTTTAAGTAGGTCCACCTCAAAATATTCTTTTCGATTTTTAGATCCTATTTTTTAAGGAGTTGTCAATTTTTTCCTGGGAGCGCGATGAGGCACCGATTTATGCATTCTACAGTTAACAAATGTGTACCACTGGATATTTCGGGTTGCTTATCTCAACAACGCGGATGAAATAGGGCCTAATATTGCAATTTTTAACGTTCAAAGTGTCAATTTTCCAGAGGTAGACCTAATAAACGAAGGAAGGAAAGAAGATGATTCTTCGCAGTAGTCCTGAAGTTTTCGATTGAGTATGGACTGAAATGCCTGCCACAGTTTTCATCCCAGACTCGGAATGTCTACCTCCGGTTCTGAAAGGGAATGACTGGGAAGTGTATTCAGATTATCAGTGGCGATGTGAAGACGTTTTTCATTCATTAACCAAATTTTCGGACGTGATCCTCTAAGAGTTCAGCAAGTATAATAGTTCAATGTGACTTCATACTATTGGGTAGGGTCATCAGTTCTCTTATTTTAGGAACTTTTAAGTGGGCCTGTACATTTCATTTGTACCTGATAATTGGCGGTATCTTTACTTTTTAGATGGAGAGAGGGGACCACTTTGTCATAATTTCCATTTGCGTAATCCAATATTACGCATCCTTGTCGCCTTTATTACGGCTTCGATACGCGATGCAGACTGTTCACCTTTATTGTTGCCATTGCTGTTACCAGCCTCAGCTATCTACTTATATTTCGGTCATAGGGCTTAAATGTGAGGAAACTTATATATACTTTCACCGAAGCTGTTCAGCTCTTTAAGTAACTTTTTTACACAATAGGGCGTAGTAAAAAAGTGAAAAGGACCCACACAGGTTACACAACTCTAGATTTCGTTTTATATAGTATTTTCTAATGTCACACCAGCATTTTTAATATGATGCATAACAGCATAGATGGATCCCGCATATACAATATTTTGCATGAATATATGCGACATATTTGCATAGGCTTGAATAGAAAGTTGAGAGCGGCCTTAAGTGACCATTAAACATTTTGACGCAAAATCTAAGACAACACTTCAAACTGATGAAGTATTATCAGATGCAGCACAAATTGTGAAATCGATTTTGATAAATATCAAATTGAAATCCATCTCAATATCCAATATGAAATCTTTAAAATATCACAAAGCAATTCGAATTTAAAATATAAATCGCAACATCTCCAACGCAATCAAAATCGATTTTTTGCCTGTGTTTCATCACATCTCTGCCCTACCACAAACTCCATGAGGAATCCCAGGAAAGCAATTGCAATTAAAATCTGATATGTTGAACTAAATGCTTCATCCAAAACAAATTGGATACAAAACAAGCTCAGAAATTATCTGGGTGCTCCTATCAATTTCACTTTTCAGAAAACCTTAATTTGCACACACATGAACTTGTATATACGCCATCAATCATTACGGGGAAAAATCGTGAATTCTAATTTGATCATTTCAATGAAATCCTATTTCAAGTTGCAGACCGCAGCAATTAATAATTGTCGTAATGATGACAAAGTGGAGGTACTCCGCAACATGACGTCTAATGGCGGTTTAATTATGATGAGATTAAAATACAATTATGAGTATATGGGGCGCACAGGAGAGCATAAGTCTAGAGGGAGGTTAACCCTCCAGTGGATATCCTAAATGCTGCAGTAGACTCTTCATCGAAGTTGGGTCAATGTCTCTTACCGAAGATAACAATTTTGTGGTAAGCTTAGGTTAGTAATCTGTCCTAAGGGAGAGTACCAGCTTTGGAATGAGTAGAATCAAGGTCTGATGTGCATCACCGTAAAAACTAGTTCAAGGATGAAGGCACATTTCAGCTCAGCCGAACAAGTTCGCCAGGGGGTTAACAATTCAGGCCGACTCCCACAGCACATATACATGCATAGGTATTGTCGCCCCTCTGTTCACATCCCAGAGTAGCCTTATTTCATATCATCTCAAGTGAAATAATCATTTGAATGAATGATTCGTGTGCGAGCTCTGTACCGTGGTCGTATTTAAGTGGAAATATTTTCCACTCCACAGGGTCCCCAGCCAAACTGAAAAGCGACGATTGCCATCGGATCCTAGAAGTCTGATCAAACTGCAATTAGAGACACTTGAATGGACGTTTCGGTACTTGGATGTGATTTTTGAAGTGTCATTAAGATTAGAGATTTTTCGCAATTGAATTTTTATGATTTCTGGTGGCACCAGGGTATGAGGTTTTCGCAACTTATGAACTTAAGTGGGTTTTGATATCGTCTTTTGAGGAGTTGCTACTAATTACGGATTTCAGTTGAATGCCAATATTATCAATTTGTAACAATTTACCAACATATATTGTTACCATCCATTTTTGGGGGGCAAATTATAATTGTATCTAGATAAGATATCTCATCTGATAGGAGCAACCTTGTCAGCTTTGGCACAGTTTCACTTACCACATTCAATTCTCAACGTTTTCAAAGGATATCACAAGCTATGTTTCTATATATTTACTGATATATAGCATTTCCGCTCAAATTAAGAATATTCCATATGAAATTGATAATTTTCCAAATCGAATCAACGGCTTTCTAAACAAAATTCTCATTTTTCCACATCAAATTCACGGCTCACCTTTCATGGATCGTTTGTATTGTAAACTAAGTAATAATTTAATCCAGTTTATTCGATTTGGAAAATTGTCAATTTTATCTAGAATGTATAGTAGTTACTTTGAGGTGAAAATGCTATATATCAGTGCCACAATATAGTGAACCGTTTGAGATACTGAAAGACGATATATAGCACTTTTATCTCAAATTAATGACACTCCAGACGAAATTAACAATTTTCCAAATCAAATTAACATCTTCCTAAGTCAAATTTACAAGATCAAATAATTACATAATCAAAAAAAAACTATGTATGAAAGATGGGGGTGTAATTAGCTTTCATACTTTATTTTTTCGATAACTTGATTTGGAAAGATATTAATTTCATCTGAAAAGTGTTAACTTTATTTGGAAAGTGAATTTGAACTGGAAAAGTGTCAATTTGGTATGTTAAGCGGTTAATTTGCTTTGAAAAATTGTTAATTTCATCTGGGTTGTCGTTAATTTGAGGTGGAAATGCAATATGTATACAGCGATTTGGATGGTTACATCTCATTTTTACTATTTTTAGCATAGACAGGGATACACGTAAATGAGGTAATTTTGAAATTCGGAAATATATAAACGAACATTTTGAATTTTTAGGTATGTATGATTGGAAAAACTAGTATCGGGAGCTCCTCACATGAGAAAAGTGTAAACTTGTTCATACTTGAAGCGTTCACCTTCTGATTTCCTCACTTGCTAGTACCATTCATTTTGCCCACTTTGTCCCTGTCGCTAAAGGATACTAAGAGAATATAAATCAGGGGTATATTAGTTCATTCTAAAACCAATTGATGGTGTCACTGCCTTTTCTAGTGACATTTCCTGGACATCATGGATGCTAGTGAGTAATGAAATTATCAGATTTTGTAGAACATTCCCCTTCTTCCTGGTTGCCACACAAGAAAGCTAGTGCTATTATAAGTGACTTTGCTTTTCTCGAAGGTTATTTAGTAGTTGAAAAAGACCAGTACGGACCAGTATCGATGACACTTGATATCCAAATTACTTTAATAAGAACTGATATAAACACAGTTGCTGCCAATAGTGAACGGCAGAATTTGTGCCTGTGAAGATGGATAGACTAGGAAATGCAAAGTGAAGTGAATGTTAAGAGATTTTCCAAACTAAAATCATTGAAAATGTTTTACCGACAGTAAACGGGCATGAATGCCTTTGGGATGAATAGCTGCCAAGTAATCATAACTAATTAGTCTTCTTCTGAAACAGGTTTAATTCATGACCGTATTCGTCATAACAGTAGCGGTTTATAATGAGCGCAAAGGTGATATTCATACTAGTGAAAGCAAAGTCTATATAACGTCTCTCGCATGGCAGAGGCGGACGCCTCAAATGCTGTTTGCAGAGTAGCATGGCCGAAAACGGTTAAGGATCTTGCTTGCTCCGTCTCCATCGAAGTAGTCAGCCAACCAAAAAATTATTACGCATTTGACCAAGAAAAAGAATAGTTCCCGCACTACAACGAAGGAGTAAGCAGCTTGTTAAATTAGTACAGTCCGCCCTTAAGTAACATAGATAATGAATTCAGGACGACTCCATGCTCTAACAAGAAGCCTTTAACATAGTTAAGGAGCACTGCGTCCAAATTATAAAGCGCAACTAGATACAACGAAGAAGTAGGTAGTTCATCAGATTAGCACAGCCCGCTATTAAGTAGATAATAGGTTCAGAACCACTCTACACCCAAAAAACTCAGACTCAGTTAAGGTGCACCGCGTCCAAATTAGAAGCAGCAACTCGATTAGATGTGTGTATTTTCAAGGCCACCATGAAACTTATACAGGGGATTACTCAGGTAGAACACTTATCACTTAAAATAACCCCCTAAAACGCAGGACCCCATAGGGCTCCGGTCTCCATGGTACTGGATGGATACGGCTTAGTGCCAAGATTTACTCTAATTCTTTTTTGATTTAGGTTTAATCATCCTCATGGGTTAGAATTTTTCGATGCAAGCAAATGAAAAACAGTTAAAGGGGGGCAAATGAAATAAAAAAAATCAAATGTGTATAATCGTGTCCTTCGAAGAAAACAAGTCCATTGTAATGCAAGAGAAAAATATTTTGAAACCCTCCCTTGTTGATCAACTAATGGTCCCAAAAAGAAGGTAGGACATAAGCAACAACAAGTTGGAAACCGGAAGCTCGGAAAACTCGGTATAAAAGGTTTTGTTGATCCTTCATGTAATAATATTTATACATTTATACATATCCCGCAGTGTATATACGGTGAATGTACTCGAAATTCAATTCGATGTGGTAGTGACATTTTTTCTCTTGGGAAGTACCAATTTGACGCAGAAGAGACAACTTTGTTCTACTATAACTTTGTCAATAATAGTATGATTTCCACCAAACTTTCCAATATGTTGCCCAATTTTAATGGAAATGCAAATTTTACGGGTCTAGGATGAACTTAAGGAGGGTTCGGAGTAAATTTTAAAAATATATAAATATAATATTATTAACTTTATTTTATTATGGATGCGGTATGAAGGGTTTTTCGAAGTCGAAATGTCATATAAAGGGATCATCATGATTCTTTCCGATTTTTCTGGTCGGTTGTTTCTGAGAATGGCCCCTTAATTTAAGTGACTCCTTTATAACCACCTCATTTCCCCTTTACACAATCGGTTTTAAAACTAAGACCTGATTTGGAAGGTACTAATTGAGACTTCATTTAATGTTCCACATGGCTATATCCGGTGAAAAAAAAATGTACACCACTCTTTTGTATACCTGGAGACCCCTGTAAGTTCCGTCCAGAAGGATGTATCTCACAGTTTCTGAGGAAATTACGTATGATAGGTAGGCAGACAGACGGACCGACAGGCAGACAAACAGACAGCAAACCTTAAAAGGGCTATATTTTAATGGTGTAAGAATCGGGAAAAATTACAATGTTATATATTCTAAATCAACAAAATATACTATCTTCATCTGACTTTTTGAAAACGGGGTGCCAAATGTTTTTCAATTTTCTCGGTCCAATGTTGGGCGCCATTGTTATAAACTTCGGAGGTTAAATGCATGTATATGTTCTGCGTGTATTCTGTTACACGGTTGACATACCTTCCTTTTAACGGGTTTCACGAATAAAAACATGGAGAAATATTGGAGAATCACCATTGTTTCAATACTGCCGGATAACATAATGCACAACTAATTCCTCCTATCTATAAACCTATCATATACCTTCTGACTTGTATGACGCTGAGTTTTCCGGAAGCGCCCGAATAGACTACGATAAGCCGCAAATTTTTCACAATTCTGTTTAAAGAATTATTTTCAGATGGTGCATAAATTTGAGAATAGTAGACGGACACATAGTGCTGTGTGCGTTTCCAATGTGCTACGATAAATGAGAACTTCCGAAGCATCGCAACTGACCAATTAATAACGAAAGTTGGATTTATTCATTAATTTCAGCAAAGCATGGTTCGTTAGCTTTTCGACGTTTACTGTCCAAGTGGATTATGTAAGCTGCAAATGCTACCAAGATTTAAGAAAAAGGCTTACTCATGGAAAGCTTCAATTGACAGCAACGGAAATAACAATATCAACCTATTTTATCACCTCTCTCTCAGATTTAGAGAAGGGCGCAAATGAAACTGGTCTGCGGATACATACAACATAACCGAGGCTCTGACAGGTCAGCGTACTATTCATATTTGCATTAAGGAGTAGGCATTGGTGGCGTATACCTGTGCAACGTGTACTAACAGGCTAACGGCAAGTCGAGAATTTGGGCGCTACATTTCTTTATATGATACTATACAGGAGCAACACATGGAAAGTGACAACCACTGTTATTCGAAAGCTCCAAATGTTAGTCAATATTTGTCTTTATTGCAACCAATGAGTAGATTATCCTAGAGCTATATAGTGAAGATCAGTTAAAGAGAAGTGTAAGGTTTCCGGAAAGTACTGGAGGAAGCTGATCGTTGTAGGCGAAAACCGAACAAAGGCGTAAGACTACACCACGACAATGTGTATCTACATGTCTCGCAACAAAGGAAGGACTTAATCGAGAGATTTGGCTGGGAAGTCTTTGGTCATCAGGTTCAACGGATTGGCGGCGGACTTCTTTGAGGCGGGAATGCAGAAGTGGATTACTCGTCAGAAAAAAATGGCGACTGTGTAGAAAAATTGTTCAAATTTCAACGTTCCCAATGGTGTATTCGTCTTTTTCAAATAAAAAATTCCATACGCCTTGAAATGTGAAATAACCTTCGTATACGATGGAATTTCTTGAATGGTTTTAGTTTCATTCTAACCCTTAAGTTGCCGAATGCCTGGGAATTGAAAACAGCGAAGAAAATTTCCTCCGCGCGGAGGCTACCACTCGCAAATCCAATACATTTTCCCACCGACGTGACCCACGTCGTTCCTAAACTACTTTTCCATACTCGGTTCACATGTAAGCCCTTTGCGGTCGTCCGAATTCCGCTCTTCTGTTAACCTGAATCGACGACAATGATTGGAAGTCTTTTGATCATCTTACTCAAAGTGCCACACCATTGGTCAAAAATGTTTTTGACACAATGATCGTGCCCAAAATTGAAGGCATCTCCAATGAAGCACGCTTCTCGATATGATTTACCTTCCAAAATATAACAAACTGATTATGGTTAGGTTTTGATGTGTAACCTATAATACCAAAGCTTCAATAACGTGTCCAAATGAAGTAATATTGAAATCAATCTGTTAATAGTGTCTCTACTTCACAAACGGTAGTGGTGTCTTCTCAATATAGGATATCAAGGAAGCTATAAAAAAAAAATGAAAACACACATACCGCTCCTAGCGTCAGTCATTATATCGATATCCAATATTTCCAAAATCCGAAAATACGGTAAAAACTCGATTCACTAGAGGTGAATTATTGGTCGAAATGATTTTCTTTTGTCTCATGCACAAGCAGCGTTGTGATCGATTGCGCCATTTTGTTTTATCGAAGGCCTGATCTGGATGTAGTCGTGAGGCCTTCAGATCACCATCCGACGAAGCAACCAACCATTTTTTCGGCCGGTCTTTTGGTCATTTACCATCGACTTCGATGTTCAGACTAACTTTGATGAGGGAATTCTCTTTAGCGCAAATTACATGATCATACGATCGAAGACGCCTCTCTCGCAATTTTTTCACGATGGATGCAATCCCATATCGATCGAGGAAACCCTAATTTCGAATGTGATCAAAGCATGTCACGCCGTTAGTCCAACGCAACATTTTCGTCTTCATTACCACAAGACGCCGTTCATTATCCTTTATAGTCGGACAATATTCAGAACCTTAGAGGGGAACAGGACTGATGACATTGTTTTGGTTTTGGAGAATTATTCACTTTAAGCTACTACAGTTGGATTAGGGCCTGACCCTGCTATCGAAGAAGGTAGCAGCAGGCAAAAATGAAGTTGAAGTTGATCAGCGAATCAATTAAGGAAAAGAATTCAGCTGAGTTGCGATCTTCCAGCTAAACATTTGGAGATCACATACATCGATCTGACAAAACCTTAAAGAGTTTGACTGAGTAATTTTGATCCATCCACCATCCAGCCGTCGCATAGCCCCGTTAAATTACTACTGATATGTTGAGAATTTTCAAAAAGAATCAATGTTTATCTTTGGAAATAACTTCTGTAAATTTTTTCGCTAGAACCTTCAGAAATGCTGGGAGGTAGGGAATGTGGTATTTAGTCAAAGGGTAGGGACCATGCCTGAAAAATATTTTGATTAAATTTTCTTTAATTACGTATTTTCATCGTTATATTTGTTCAATCTTGGGATATGAAAAGATCAGACCCTCAATTTTTATTGCCCTATGGTGCAAGTGAGGCACTGTCCAGATGTGTCTGGATGGCTCAAGTAGTAAGAGCGTTGGGCTGTGGTAGCGGAAGGTCGCGGTTCAAATCCCACTGGTGGCAGAGGGGTTTGTTATCGTGACTGGATGTCGGATGTCGGATGCCAGTCGACTCAGCTGTAAATGAGTACCTGAGTCAAATCAGGGTAATAATCTCGGCCAATGTACTGTAGTGTACCATTTCGCTCTTGAATGAAGTGCTCAAACACACTTCAAGGCCCTGATTCAATATAAACTGTTGCGCCAACGATTATTATTATTATTATTAAGTGAGACACTAGGGTTTAGTAAAAACATAACTATCTTCTAGTTCACTAATTTTATTTTTAACGAAAAAAGAATTAAGCATTATAGATGTAATACTTCTAAGGATATCCTACTTTATCGTCACTTCATAATATTGAAGTTGTAATAAGGTTTATCATGACAGTTGTTTTCAAACTTTTTCAGATGTCAATACACTCTACTGAGTTTCCATACTGAATTTGTAGTATTTAGCATAAGTACATATATGTTGTTGCATAAGATATACCACTATCAATGCACACAAAAATTTATCTTACATACCCATCCTGGGGTTTAAACTGATATTACATACATGCTTCTGGTGCCCTTTTGGAAATGTTATGGTTATCTGTGTCACCTGCAAAAGAGCAACATTAAAGAAGCTGCGTAAAGTATAATTCAGGAGGGTGTAAAGATCGTAGAAAAGTAGTGAAATGAAATTTGCTTCAAGCACGTGCAGAAAATAGATGATAGCTAAGAGAGGTTGAAAGGATACTTTTGAAATTTTGTTTGGAGTCGAAGTTCATTGAAGCTACCTTGTCCGTATGTGTACATAGCTGACAAGGGAGCCATGTAACAATATCTTCCTCTTGTGAGCATTACAACTGAAAGTTAAAAATAAAGATTCACCTGACAGGCAACCCCTCAGATGTACTTCAAGCAACTGAAATACTTCCAACTTCTGGATTTAATCAGGCTCCTTGCTCAATCTAACTACAAACAAGCAGAAGCTGTGGACTGACAAGCTACAACAACTTGCTCAATCACAATGAATTCTTCGTTCAAAATGCAAGCGACATGGAGTGGGGCGAGATTTCAATTGTCTTTGCGTAATCCTTCCATCTGCTGACCAAGCGGTGAATAAATGCTTTTCTGCGAGTATATATGTACATATGCTAATATTATTCTATTTCTGCTTAGTCATACCATTCAAATTGCGGCACTTTTAACAATAAATCAATCAAAAAGAATGCAAACTTAAGTTTCATTGCTAATTCATTAATTTTATTCAAACGACGTAGCAGGAGATTTCCAATTATGCTGGAAAGAAAATTCACTGCAGAGACACGTATCGCAGAAATATATTCGTATGGTAATATCTCGAGAGTTTACGTTTTAATTCAAGAACTTGTTCCACTAATGCAAGATATTATGCAGACACTATTTAAATGCAAAAAGTCGCCGCTGAAGCTTGTTTTTGTGCAGCCTCACCAGAATGAAATGCCACCTAACTGCTTAGTAAAATATTAACATTAAGATGACCACCAAGTTTTCCCTCGTCCGACTGATTTTCGATGATTGCTGGTGACATTTCTTCGCATAGAAAATTCCTTGAACGACGTAACATTAATCCTAATAATGATTTTTTAAGTGGTATTGTTATAACCAACGACAAAAATTTATTGGAATTGGATTTGGGGAAGGTGAAATTGATGACTTCCTCAAAAATTTGCAACCATGTAGAATTGCTAGCTGCATTTTTTGTTGGTCAGTGAAATTTTTCAAGGATTCCAATTTGAAGTTTCAATGGCTGACTTTCTAAAGTAGCGGACAGTCTACCTGTACAGCAAGGATTTATGTGATACCAATTTTTCTTTAAGTTCATACAGCATAGTTGCGAAAGACAATTGCTCATAGCTACTTGATTTTAGGCTGTGTCTGATGACCCTTTTTAAAGTTTTATGTAAAGCTAAATCTTATTAAAATCGTTTTAATGTCTACCCGTTTGTCTTCCTATCTGTCAGTCTGCCACATCCGATTTACTCGGAAACACTGAATTGATCATCATCAAGTTTGGTGAGAACATGTGATCTGCGTATCCCTTTACATGCAACGAGTGGCGTCATTTTGCGTTCATGCGAAAGGGGGGTGTACTTTTTTTTCGCAGGATCATGTCATGTGGCGGGTATCGCAATACTTCTCAAAACCAACTGTTTCTGATATTGGGTTCAACATAGGGGGGATAGGGCCAAAATATGTACCCCAAAAAGTGAAACAAGTCTCGTTCTCAGAACCTACCCAACCGGAAAATCTGAAAAAAATCACAGTGATGCGTTTATATGAAATCTAGGCCTCAAAATACAAAATGCATTGTAGGTAATAGTAGGATTCCCTTCAAAATCCCCACAGTTATCCCTTACACTGCTTTCAAATTTTGTACTTCTAGCATGAACTTAAGGGGTATTTCCTGTAACCTTACCCAAATATGCTATATACTATTATTAACTTTATTTGTGCAGATATCGGAACAAGATGTATTTTGAGGCCTAGATTTCGTTTAGATACACCGCTGTGATTTCTTTGCAGATTTTTCGGTTGGATAGATTCTGAGAACGCGACCTGTTATATTTTTGGGGTCATATTTTGAGCCTTCACCCGTGTCATGTCAAATGTGGAGCCAGTTTCGAAAAGTATCAATTAAACCCTTTTATTTCATACCTAACATGGCCATAATCTCATATGTATGAGCCCCTCCTTAACCAGCGCCACTTGCTATATGTAAAGGGATTCACGTACCACATATTCTCATCAAATTTTCGACAATTCGTCCAGCCCCTTCTGAATAGGTCGATTGTGAAAGACAGTCAGACACTTGTATGGATCCGGAAGCTAGGGAGGCGATAAGCGAGCCAACATCCTACAGGATGTTCTTGAGCAGATAATATATAATCGCCTATATCAAATAATTGACAGTGGCGGTCATTTATCAGATAGGCGTTTGGCTTCCGGAAGGCTCGGTCAGCGGTTGATATCACCAAAGTGATTTTTGAACTGGTCAGGAATGTTTTGATGAAGGAAAATACTGCGCACTGGTGGCTCTCGACATCAAAAAAGCATTCAATTCTGCCAGATGGAAAAATATCATCGAAGTGCTCATCGCTCCACAAACCCCAAATTCTATATTGAGTATAATCTTTGCCTACTTCCGACAACGGAAGTTACTCTACGATTCGCATGGAGGGTCGACGAAATACGATGTAACGGCATTCATAGATGGATGGCCATAACATCCAAACACTCCCACGAAGTAGGAATTTATGTGAGTGAGTCTATCTGTATGATCAAGTCTTGGATTGAAGACTTTGGACTTTTTAAGAAGCGGCGGAAACGAAAAACCGTCCAGATCTGCATCGGCTCACATACCGTCCGCTGGGAGTAACTTTCGACTCGACTCATTAACTCGACATTAGCAAGGATGTTTCCAAATATAAGCGGCCCGAAATACAGCCCACGAATACTTTTATAGCGAGTCGTCAGCTCTGTCCTTTTATACGCGGAAAGTTTGAAGCTGCACATCGGCTAAGTGCTTTTCGCACATGCTCCGACTACCGGACAACATCGTATGAGGCAGCATACCTAATTGCGTGGCTACCTCTATAGGTTCGATTTTGATGAATCGCCAGATTGTCCTACATGTGAAGGCGGCAGAATACATTTTCTGCGTCTACCCAAGCTCCAAATGTCCAAACAGAAACCTCGAGAATGAGCTGGGCTCCGCGTTAACGGTGGAAAACCTCGTTAAAACCTAACATGGGCAGATTGATCGGGGTTTTTCTAAGAAGGATCATCTATTCACTGGTACTAAAATAGTCTACTATGACAAAATTTACGAAGTCTAAAAATAATATTCTATCAAAAGTTTACATATTATAAAACATCAGAGAGGAATTAGGAATTAGGGAGACCACAAGAAGGTTGTATAGGATTCGACAGATCACGACCTTATTACATACTCGTAGGTTGGAGAAATGGATTTTCATGGTTTAGAACGGTATTCATAACACTGTCCGTGTCCGGATGGCTCAAGTGGTTAGAGCGCTGGGCTGTCGTAGCGGAAGGTCGCGGTTCAAATCTCGCTGGGGGCAGAGGAATTTGTTATCGTGATTGGATGTCAGACACCAGTCGACTCAGCTGTGAATGAGTACCTGAGTCAAATCAGGGTAATAATCTCGGGCGAGCGCAATGCTGACCACATTGCCTCCCACAGTGTACTGTGGTGTACCGTTACGGTCTTAAATGAAGTGCTCTAACACACTTCAAGGCCCTGATCCAATATGGATTGTTGCGCCAACGATTATTATTATTCATAACACTAGTGCCGTAAAGAAAAAATTCGCGTCTGGGTGAAAATTATATGGGCAGTTCTTGAGCCGGGCCCAGGGAAAAATCACTCCCTTCCCTTGATGACTACTGTGAGAGTGCTAATTCTGAACCAAAAACACATGTTCTAGGTTACAAACTAGTAGTCCGTTTTCCGTTGCCGTAGTCTTCGTTATTCCAAGGCAGTTTTATGCTGTGAACAGGTTATTAGCAAGTTCCAACATGTAGAAATATTTGGCTCATTTTTGTTTTACGGCTGTTCAGGAGTTACTAGTATGGAGGTGAGAATAGAAGTTGGTAGCAGTGCTGTGGGCGTTAAATCCGTATGTATTACTCAGGTATTTATTGATGGTTAAAGTGTCCAATTTTCAGACCTCTGAGATGCGTACTACCCATTACCCATTGATGCTAATCAGTTATTATTTAGGTGGAATTTTTCTGTGAGTTCCCATAGAATTGAATGCGAATAGGTTACTGAGTGTACCAAAAATTCCCTCCAAATCGGCAATACTTGCATCAATTCTTAACATAAAACATAGACAGAGAATTAACCTATATATTGGGTGATCATGATTGCCTGCTAATTAACATGGATATCTAGTACGGCATATTCTTGAAAGTAACTTCCTTACGGCCAAAAGCCATTATAAACAGATAATTAAAAAATAATAATAATTAATAAGTTCGAAACAAAGAGGTTCGTGGACCAAAAGCAGAACTAAATTCGCCTTCGCTGTTTTGTGCACAATTTATACACCAATTACAACTATTCCAACACTGACATCGAGTTAAGGTTGTTCCTTATAAGCTTTTTCGTGCAATGGAACCCATTATACCAAAATATACAAGTGGGTAGCCCGCGCTTCAGAAGAAGAACCACACGACAACAATGGCGTGTAGGTGTGGTTGAAGTGCTATACCCCACATGTCGATGGCAGCAATAATTTAGTCTTGAAAGGACTGGACCCTCTGGAATATCGGTTGCTGAGTGATTAGGAATCAAGTACTCTGTAAGTAACATGACTACCAGAAACGCTACGGAGATAGAGCTAAAGGAACGGGGGAATTCATCTTCGCGGTTATTAACTTGAAGGTGAAGTGGATGACAATCAACATAAAACGACCACTATTGATCCTTGAAAATGTCTAAGCGCTTGGTTGAAAATTTTTGGGTAAACAGGTTCAGAAGTCTACAAATCATATAATTTCCAGATTCATCATTGCAAGGGCATACTGTCGTCAGATAGCTACAGGTCCTTTGGGATGGTGAACATAATATTCTTCACCAACGAGTGGGTAGTGAAAAAGTATCAGGTTCAAGGATTTTTTTTTTCGGAAGACCGGATCGACTGACGTAGTCCTCCAAAAAATAAAGATCAAATTTCAAATGGAAATGCACGTCATTCTATTGGTACCAGCATAATGTTGGCGGGAAAACTGGTGAAAATACATCCTTTGAGTCTATTTTGCCCGGCATTCCAGGTTGTCACCATTAAATGGTCTAACCATATCAAGGCAGTTGTTTGTAGCTGTGAACAGAGGCTACTTTCACTCAATGGACTGAATGAAACGCTGTTGATGTGGGTGCTTCTGCATACGGACTTAGCCTAAGAACCAGAGTTGACTTTTGGCTTTAAGTCGACTGTGAAGGACTAAATCGCAAAAATTCACACAGTGAATTGAAGAAATCAGCACTCTAGAAATTGAATTCCGTCGAACATCTAGTTGGAGAAATTTGAGTCTACTTGAACGGATTTTTATGGTTCATTAAAACATGGGTATGAAAACCTTGGCATCGATTCGAACAGACTCTTAATCCCAAAATTACTGCTTTGAAAAATTCGAAACGATGAGTTGAGTTATCTGCAGCCATTGTGAGGAATCTGCTCGTGGTATTTTTCCAGCATTGCACTTTATATGCAATTGCTCAACTTCTTTCGACTTAAGGGGGTCATCCCGTGTGTCGGGTTGGAGAAATCGATTTTTTTTTTTTGCATGAATTGTATCTATATATAGTGGAGAATATGTGGGCAAAGGGATTTTCCGATATTCCGAGTCCTTCAGAAATTACAGGGTTAAACAGGTAAGGAGTTCGCAGCCGCGGCTAGAGTACTCGATGAGAAAGAGCATCGAATCTTTTTTTACCTGTTAGTTTTTTACCTGAGCCTTATAAATTCGAACACAGGTATAAATAAAAAAAGATGGAAAACCAATCAATTGTCTAAACTTATTTGCTGTTTAGAATAAAAAGGATAATCCAGTCTAGAGTGAGCACTGAAAGGCGTTCAAGTTATACTCAGTTATATTTTGTTGTAAGTATTGTGCTGTTTGTGTGTTCAGTGATTTTTTCAAATCGATCGTACGAAGGGAGATCGCTTTAACGTTCAACGTCATGCTCGCACTAAAAAACGAGTATTTCATGGGAATCGATAGTTATCAGAGAAGAAAAAGAACTTCGCATCAACATCAGCAAAGAAACTTTTAGCAAGCATGAACATGGATGTTCCAATTGCGACAAGTTTTGTATATTGTATATTGGATTTTGCTGGAGCTTTCTCCGGTATTTCTGCAAATTTCTGCAAATAATAAAATATACGTCGTAGTAAAAAAGGAATACGTAGGACATGTCGAGAAAAGAATGGGAACGCGGCTTAGAAATGCAAAGAAGAATCATAAAGGCATTGGTGGAAAAGGGGCTTAGAAACTTACTGATAAGGACCTAACTACATTTTCTGGGCTAGCTATTCGTCGACATGCAAATTCGATAGAAGGAATGAAGCAAGAAATTTGGGAAACTTTCTTCCATAAATGTTCTACAGACTAAAGTCCTCAGCATCAAAATTGTCCAGCAGGCGGGGACAGTTGGTGAAAACGGCGCAAAGCGGATGCTGAAGGAAAACTGGATAGTTTTCACCACGAGAGGGCACCTTTGACTGAAGGACTTCAAACAGTCATCAAACCAATCTATGAAGATTTGTCACGAGATGATCTCTTGAACAGATGTTTAGGAGCAGAGACCCAGAATAACAATGAGTCGTTAAATGCATTGGCCTGGATTTTCGCTCCTAAGCACCTTCATTCTGGGGCCAAGGTCGTAAAAATAGCCACTTTTCTGGCTGTAATTATTTTCAATGAAGGATTCAATGGCATTCTCAAAATCCTAGTGACAATGGGATGTCAAGTTGGTCACATATGTCAGGTTTATGCCGACCGCCGTAATGAAGCGCGAATTTGGCGGTCCGAACGACCATCGACTGACCTCGCTAAAAGAGCCACAATTGACACCAGAGAGCAACAATCGACCTTACAAGACTTTTTTGAAGAAACGGAGGGTGCTCTCTATGGACCAGGTATAGCAGATTAATGGTGGGCTAAAATTTTACTGTTGATAATCATATATAAATTTTCAAATGCGTTTTTCTCGAAACTGCATCTTGAAAATCGGCTGCCACCATAGCTCAAAATCTATCAAACTAAATTCTTTGAAATTTTCACGGCTTCTTTAGTACATATTTCTACGGTCCACAAACTAGGATAATTGCAATCGGACGGGTAGTTTTTTTTTATTCATAAAAAAAGCCGTAAAAAAACACCAAAATCCAAAAAATTAAGTTTAAAAGCCCACCAAAAATTTACCTTTTAATATTTTCCAATTATCCTAGTTTGCGGACCGTGGAATATTGTCCACATTAAAATGCCGTTTAGTTTTTTTTCCTCACATGAATACAGCGCCCTCCAGCGTGGCAGCAGAAAACACCTTTTTTTGGAGATGGGTGCATAAATTAACACCTATTCCAAAAATTAGCTACGAAATCAAGCTAAAAAATTTATCACATATACTAGAGATATCAATAAACATATGGTGAAAAAATCACGTTTCTATCTTTATCCAGTCCTTCAAAATAATTTTTCAAAAAAAGGCAAAAAAAAACGGCCTTCACACGGGATGACCCCTTTAATACAAGGATATCTAAGAAAGGCCTTTTTCAATGAGTTGTCTGGGTGTTCTTCCAAACCGTATAAATATAGATACCAAGCGATAGTACAATGGGCCTGACATATGGGATCTGGTTAATTCATCCATTCAATTCAATCAATATCCTTGCGTTCATGTGGTGTGGTCGGAAGGATCTAGAAAATGAGTCTGCTAGGCTATTAAATCGGTTTGCAAAGCGTTGGAGGAAGGGAGGGGCTTCCTACGCAGTGAACAGAATCCATGCAAACAACCAGGATAATCCAATCTGATCTCAAAAGTAGCCAATCGACTAGAGCTGTGAGCAGAGCGACGACACCACAGGGTGGTCCCATCTTTCCAGTCCTCTGGTTGATGGCGGTGCAAAAAATTCTATGGATATTGGACTAAAGCGAGGTGAAAGTTTTGGCGTATGTCGACCAGGTAGCGATATTGGTATTAGGGATGTTTCCATCGGTTTTGAGTGAAATTATGGAGGTCGTGTGGAGAAAGTTCCGCCTGTGGGCTGCGCGATGCGGACTCGGAATAAAGCCAACCAAAATGTGGTGGATTTACCACTAAGACAAAGGTATCTGAATTCGATCTCCTGCGGCTAAATAAACAAACATTGGTTCTTTCTTTCATGTGAAGTATCTAGGTGTGATACTGGATCGTAAGTTAAATTGGCGATTAAACATAGAACTTATCGCTGGAAAGGTATGTATAGAAGGCCTGCAAGAGCACCTTTGTAAGCAAATGAAGTCTCCGGCCGAGGAAGGTTCCCAGGATGTACACCGCCGTGGTTCATATCAACCTGAAGGTATGGTATGGTGGAAGCCGCTGAGCAAAAAATACAATATAATCAAGCTTAATAGAATTCAAAGAACTACGTACGCAGGTGCTACTGCTACTGCAACAATGTCCGGTAGATGGCCTCAGTCTAATCTTCTACCTCTTTCCCTTGAGCCTCCATATTACAGCTCCAATGTAGCATAAAGTACTGCTAGACTACGTGAGTCCGTATATCGGACAATGAAGCCCTACGGCGATAGTTACATTCCCAATGGAATACGGAAAACGGAAGTCGAGCTTCACTAGAAGCTTTACAGAGTGGAGAACCAGCAACGTGTTGCAAGGTGATGACAATATGTTTTTCGCTGGCGAAGCAAAGATGGTTTGTGAGGTCAGTGCAAGGATATTCTCGAATACAGAGATTGCAGCCGAATTCTGTAATGCACGGGGCACTGGCTTGTAAGGAACCATTCTGCCAGATTCGGCATATCCCACAATCAACATTGCCGAAACTGCGGAGAGGTGGGAGAAACCCTTAGACAGTTTTTTTGCAATTAAGTAGCTCTAGCTGGATTTGAGCTGCCGACGCTAGGTAATCAATTCTTTGAAGGTCTGTTTACCTTCGTAAATGCTTCGGACTAATTCTAAAGTACTAAGCCGGCTGAATTCAACTTCCTTTGCTATTCTCGCAGTAGGCATGACCTTTGGAGTTTATAACTTTAAAGCGACTCTCCACAGCGTTAATTGGGCCTACCAGGGCGGCCATAGACAGGTAGCAATGCATAGCGCAAAGGACTACTTCTTGGAGGTGCGTCATCTCACTTTGTTAAAAGTTGAAAGAGCAACCGGTACCACGGAAATTTCAACTTACACATTGTGGAAATTCTGCAACCACGCTTTAAATCGCCTTTTTACTACTGAAAGGATGACTGGATTCCTCTTATTAATTTAGAGGAGTAAATGATAAAGCTCCAATATCCTTCCGGAGTAGTTAATGGTTGTTTTATTTATAGGTTAACCTTTTGACTCTACAAGACAGTGCTTCCCAATTTTCGTCTGCTTTTCTTTTATAAGAAAGAGAAGAGAAAAGTGATGTCCAGGCACGGGTGTCTATTCAAAATTAATCAACTAATCATATTTTAATCGTTCGCATTGAAAGTTCATTGAATTTCGCATACACAATGTCAGAGGCAATCAAATTGAAAAAAAAAACTGGTTTAAAAACCTGATAAATAGTTAATGAAGAGAAAAAATTTTTTGACTTCCTGTTTCAATATAGAAAATAAAGACAAAAAAATATTAAAAAAGGTTGTCTGGTTACAAAAGCCGTTTATCAAGTTTATGAAAATTGTCTAATATTTCGTTTCGGCGGAACTAGTTCCACTAGTACAAAAAATTGTCGTCTTAATTTTAAGTTTGATTTTAATTTTGAGTTTCAAATTTATATTTCTGCAAATAGTCTAAAAATTCATATCCAACGCTGTTATCCCCCCTGCCTCGCCTTCTCAAATATGTTGAGTACCATTTTCCCATACTTGTCCTCCCCCACAAAAACCATGGATTCCACTCCGGAATCATAACTAATTATATCATCAAACATTTTGGATTATCAAATTCAGAGAAGAGTCTTCAAAAAAACCGGAAGCAAATCCCAAGCAAAATCCCCCACGTGCGGCCTCACCTGTTTGTGCAGCCTCCGCATCATGTATGGAGGGGAGTTTTGTAAGAGATGCCATTGAATTGCAAATCCCGATATATCACCATCAAACGCATAATCAAGATGGTATCGCTACCATCTTCGTAGATGGCCAAGGGAAATTTCACTTTTGAATGATGCGCCCATTTGCATTTTTTTGCAAAATATTCGAATTTATTTACACGATGGAGTTTCGTAATTGGCTTTCAGAGGCAGTTTGATCAAAAATTATTTTTTTCTAATCAAAAGAAATACCTTTTGATCTAAAAATTTTGATTAGAAAAACCTAAAATTTTTTTCCAAAATTGCAACATGTCAGCAGCAATTTTCTGTAATAGCGTCAACACTTTCGTTTTCACTCCTAAAAGGGTTTTCGAAGAGTAGAAAAGAAACATTTGTACAGTATCATGCGTTAGATATCTTGAGTGTAGCAATCAGTATCACTTAATACATTTGAAGAGATAGGAAACATCCAATCACCAGATTAAATGACAGACCAGCGATTAATAAAAAATTACACAACAGAAAACAGAAAACACAAAACACGACACTATCTTTCTACCTAAGAAATCTCTACGAAGATATTCCGACAATGGATGGATTGATGGATGGATGAATGGATGAAATGAAGTACGTGATAGTTCGTGCTTGATAAACATGAGAACAATATAAGGAAGTGGCGGTCCTACCTCCTGGTGATTTCGCCGACAGGGTCACGGTGTATCCTCCGGATAATTCCAAAAATATCACAGCAATTAACATATTCCTAATCATATTGAATTTACTACTAACATGCATTCTCATTTTGAATAATTTTGACTACGTCGTTAGAAGGAAGTGGTTTGACAATTTTGAATTTGGATTTATTGATTGGATCAATGTAAAAAACCAGAAAATTTCGCTATGATTCACACTGAAACTAATTTCGATTTGTTCATCTCTAACTGCACCAAGAACCGCGGCTACGACTATTGCAACATCGGCTTTTGCATTTAACGTTTCAATTAACTCTTCCGATTGCAAAATAAGAAACCGCCACAGTTGTTCACCACGTGGGAGACCTGGATTATATAGTCGCTTTCTTTCCCGTTTCAATTAGAAGACGACCAAAAATCCAAAGCTTATACTCAACCCGAACCGCCTGACCAAATCGTAACTAATGGTAACGACCCAATACAGTTGTTAATAAGACGAAAGCTACCAAACTACTAACTTCTTGTACGATCCCCGAGCCCCAGCTTGATGGCAGAAGGTGGTGGGCAAGTACGTAAGTAAGTAATATTTAAGAAAAACACCAACGGAAAAAATGTTAAAAGACGGGTCCGGTCTGCTCGACTGTTCAGCGGTGGACAAAGCTGCTCCATCCAAGTCAAGATCGGATGATATGCAAGTATCTTGGTTTGTCGCGATCGACGTAAACGAAAGATTTGTACCGCCGCCAATCGCACATATGACGACATATCCGTTAAAGGCCAACCTGTGATCCGGTTTTCTCAGATGCGTGAAAACACGTATGCGGATCGGTGATTACCTTGTCTTGATTTCCCGCCATGCAATCTGAGATGATGCCTGGTAATGGCGGTGTTATGTCTTTGAGAAGCATAACCATCCAGGCATCTTACCTTTTAGCGATCTTTCCAATCGATTTAATTGCAACTGTGAGGAAACACTCATTAATAGAAAGGTAGAAATGCAAATTAAATGCAAGACCGCTGACTGAGATTTATTCATCCAACACCATCATAAACGCTCATTAGAGAGATTTTGTGTTTGCACTCTTGCAAATGTTCAACGAATTCCTCACAGGACAAGGTTGTGGATGATGCAGCATCAAAACTTGTTTTCTAATATAAAAAATGTCAACACAGAAAGGAAATTTTTTTAACTAATTTGTTTCTGTCACTGAAGGGGGGAAAGTTTCTAGATAAACCTCCCCACTTACTTAACATTGTTATAGATAGTTGGATCCCCTAGAAGTTTTGGCCAGAAGCACCTATGAGTAGCGAATCCTCAGACAATTTGTCATTTAGAGCAATGCCCCTCTTGGTACTAGACCCAATCCCTTTTCCTTTTCCAGATATTTTGAAATAGTACATGACTAACGGCCAGTGGAATTCGATATCGTCTACGTGTGACAAACCAAGCCTAACTATTTTACATGCTCATGGTCTTGAAACCAAAGATCCAAGTGTGCTACTGTATCTGTTCCATTGCCAAGCAAACTGGATCAAAGTCGAGTTAATCTTATCTAAAAATTTGCATTTGTTTTTATTGTTGGTGGTTTTATACCTATTTACAAAGTATTATTGAGAATAGATAGGTGCACGCACCTGGTAACTGAGAGTACTTCAATTATTCTGATAAATATTTTAAGTAGGATGGAAATGCAAGAGATTGTAAGAATATCCGAAGAAAAACCTCGACTTTGAAAAAGTGTAAGTGGTTTAAAAGTTTGCTCGATTGATTGTATATAGATATGTATGTATCTAAAACCCAGTACTTATTTTCATTTTGCGGCTGAAAGTAAGGAAGAAATGGATTTTAATCTTAGTCTGTTTGGTTTTAATCTGTATTTGCTTTTATAATACAATTTAATCATACACTTTTGTGAAAAGATTACAAAACCAGGGTCTAGTTATGAAAGCTTTATCATTTCTTATGTAAAATTTTTCAGGTGATCGGTAGTTCCACTTTGGTGTGATTCTGACAGCCTCTAATACCTTACGGAGTAGTAAATTCATGTGAAAATTATGAGTTTGAGCTACTTCAGAGTTGTTAATAATAGTAGGGTTTTTCACCAAACTTTCCATTTTCGGGCTCAGTATTACTGTTTCCGTTGTTGTAGTTGCACTATACACTCCCAAGAGCAAATTGAGGGGTATTTTACGAAAATTTCAAAAATTTTGTTACTATTATTATTTTTTGAGCGGACCCCGCTTCTTAACGGGGCAAATGTTTAAGAAAAAGATACAAATATTATCATTATTTAAAATGATACTGCATCCCCGGGTGAGGAAATTACAAGAATTGTTCTATTTTAAATAAAAAACTTACTTAAATAAAAAGACTTACTACATCATCTGGCAGCTAGACCCAGAACAGTTTGACACAGTTGAAAATATTGTGGCCATCACTAGTTAACATACAGGAATATGCATAACTTGATGCCTTGATGGGGAAGCTAGTTGCCAAGCGGCGGCGGCGACAAAAGCTACACAGGACACCATGCCATACTCCGACCAGCGGGTCCAGTCCTTAGCGAAGACCTGCCTGCCAATCACACACATATCTCAGAAACAGGTATACCGATTGATATAAAATTTGGTGAGAAGGTGGGGGCTGTGTACGTTCACACATGTAGTGAGTTACATCTTTCTACGTTGAGAGGGGGCCTCATACATGCAAAAACATAGAGGTTAAAAATTCTTTTTCACCGAATATAGTCATGTTGGATATCAAATGGAAGCTCTTGCTTAGTACTTTTCGAAGCTAATATTAATTTTTATATTTGGTGGGGAGTCGAAAGTGGCAATTTCTTCAATGGACTCATTCTCAGAAATCGCCCAACCGAAAAATCTGAAAGAAATGATGGAACTGTCTTTATACGGTTTCCAAGCCTCAAAATACTTTCCATATCAATGTCTACTCAAATTAAGTTAATAATAGCGTATTACCATGTTTTCTGGGGGAAATTAACTAGAAACTCCCCTTAAGATTATCCAAGAATCGCAGTAATATAGACTATAGTATCAAGCATAATATCCCTAATTTAGATCAAAATCGTACTATTACCAATAAAATTACTACAACGCAAAACACTAAATATCAATGTCACATTAAAGTGAGTAATTTAACATGCTAAGTATATATCATATATTTATTACGGGTTTCGTACAAATGGTGTAGCTCTACACTCAAACATAAGAAACAAACAAAACCTTTCATACCTAAAGCGTCCAGCTTCCAGTTCCTCGACTTGTCTATGTATTCCGCTTTAGATTTGATCCCATTAGTTTTATGTATCAGTTTATACATTCTTTCGAAAATGAGATTAATTCAATTCATTCAGTTTTCCTCCAAAAGCTCCTTTTACCTTCCGTCAATATTTTGCTTTCCGCCATTACTGAGAGCCAGCGAAAGATCTTGTAAATGTTCTTCAAAGTAAAGAGCTATAATGACTTCTTTTGTTGTGGAGTTCCCAAAAGACGATCCCGGTTTCCCGACTTGTTGAAAAATTGGAATCACTAACCTATCAAAATTATAACAGCATGGATCATAAAAATGGATAATAACCATTCTTACGGATTTGAAGTGCTATGCAAAAGGTTCAGCTTAACTAAGCCAAAGCTTAACTAAGATAAATTTTCAAAATTCTTGGAGTCGATGGATTTGGATGTGTCAAGCATTTTGAAGGCTCTGGTATCAAAGGAGCCGAACAAGCAAGCTTTATCTGGCGATATGAAAGTGTTAGTTTAATCGATAATGGAAGCAAAGAGAATTGAAAATCATAATTTACATTTGAAAAGATATTAAGATTATATATACACATATATGCTTGTCAGAGACCTAAACACGGGCAAATCTCGGTCCCATCGCTGTTGGTACCTGATGACCTGTGCACTGCCACTTTCATCCTCTCATCAACTCATCCATGGTAACTGACCCATGCATCGGTGCAATCATTTAAATGACGCCTTCCATATTGTACCCATTAATGCAAATAATCGAGGTGTTAGAGGAAAGATGATATCGTCTATTGAGCTCCTCCCTATCCAGTCTTCCAGCACTACCCTGGCTGGAGAAAGTCACAGCAAGAAGAAAAATATCGGTGACAAAGTGAAACCTTAACGGATTTCACTTTGGACTTCAAATTCCCACGAAATTTGACTTTAATAAAACACTTCACATTTTACGTCTCCTTCGGTCGCCCCTGCTGCGTAGAGCATTCTAGGCGCACTACCTCTTTCCGCTGTCAAATGCCTGCCAAAAAGCGACGAAGAGATAGTGAATTTTGAATCTAAACTCCACACACTGCTCCACAATGATCAAGTGTTTAATGTGGTCAGTAGGAAGGGAAACCCACTTTTTCCTCGAGAAAGCTTTGGAGGTGTCCCTTGATGCATTCCAGGATTGTTTTTGTTATTTTTTTTTGCGACGACAGAAAACACACAAATACTCCCCTAATTGTTGCACTCAAGACGCCTGTTCTTTTGCGGAATCTTAATGATCATAATGTGGGTTCTTCGAACACTTAGATCCCTCACGTGTCTTTGGCGGCGCATGGGTCCGCATCAATCACATGACATCCGCAGGCTATTAAATTTGAGGACTCTCTTTTTCTCTCCTCCTCCTTAGCCCGCAAAGCTCTCGCATAAAATGACCTGCGGATTTCAAGGAAGGGTGGGAACCTCATATGTCACACCTTACTAAACATTTGAGGTGGGAGGAACAATGATTGAAGATGTGATCCGTCGTGCAACCTCGCTTTTGATTGCGGTACTCAGGTCCGAAGTTTTTATGGCTCTGCGCGCTCGGTCGAGTCCTCTTTTTCGTTATTTTTTACTCCCAGGTTTAGCTCGCGTGTTGGTTATTTCGTTAGGCTCGCGGGAATCCTCGTCTTTGGTTTGTTTTTCAAAATCCGGTCCGGACCCACGCACCGCCAAGGATACTTGAATTTTAATATAACATCACTTCGATGGAGTTTCAAGATTTGCAGGTAGACCTTCACAGTCAATTTCGCCAACTTTTTTTCTTTTAGGTTTTTTAGATAGCTATAGTTTTTAGGTCGTTTCCGGCCACACAGGATGGTGTTTTGATCACCCCCATCCCAATTGGACATTACAGGTTTGCATTCAATTTGTCGACGCCTTCAAATTTTCGGAGATCTACAAGCCTTTCATCGTTGTGATATGGTCTCCAAGTAGTGTGTCCCTATTCATGTCCGATATCTAGCGTATATTGGCAAAAATTCTTCGATACCGTTGCCAATTATTAGATACCAATCCTGAAACTTGTGCACAGCTAAAGGTACTAATGGTCGTGCTACTGATACTTGGTAGCAAGAAATTTTAGAAATTTGTAGGTTGTTACTCCACAATTTTGGGTCTATCTTAGTTGTTAAGTAACTGAAATTTTTTAAACGGTTACAAACATTAAATTTTTGTTGAATTCAGTCACGCTTAGAGTTGAATGCTCTCGAGGAAGCATATTCAAAGGAGAATCATTGACTGTTCTCAGGTTTGAATGGCACTGAACCTCTTTTTAAATATGCACTTCATGCTAATTCCATACACTGGCAAGAATTCTGAAAGGAACCAATGCCTTAGATGATGAATTAAGAGACGCTCAGGTGCTTCTGTATCATCTAAAACTTATGTTGAAATGACATGTCTCAGAGAAGAATAAAAAAAGTATTGAATATTTCATGAGGACGGAGTGTCCAAAACGACTCCCCCATATTCCCAAGCCTGACTAACAAAGAGGCATATAAGCTCGTGTCGGCGGAACACGCACTTATACCGCGAAATTCACAACTTTTCTCTGGATAGGGTGATGATGATGAATATATCATCTCTATTATCCACCGAATCATTATATATGCTCATTCTCCCTTCGATGATCATTAGGTCGATGTACGCTTATGTATCTGTACATATAGTGTATATAGTGGGCAAAGGTGAAACAAAACAGCTTTCACCGTAACCTAGCCTATTTCGCTAGGTTTTTCCCGTTGTAAACCTAACCACTTTTTCAATTAGCAAATCAAATTTTACCACTACTCTCGTGTATTCTTAAAGTACGTAGTTCATAAGCAGAAAATTCGTATTAAAATATCAGAATTACTTATCCTTTTCAACCAGCTTAACTTCGCGGCAACTTTAAACTACTGATTTAAACATTTCTTTTTTAGTTTGTGTGCCTAATCGGTGTGAAATCGAGGGACTCTTCAATCGCTATCAGTTGTTTCGGTCGATCTTTGTGTCATACCCGATCGACTTCGAAGTTTGGGCCCATTTAAGCAAGTAAATTCTGCACAGCGCAAGTTACATATTACAAGTACGTCTCTCCCGAAATTTTTCCCCGATGGGCGTATCCCCATATTAATCATTTATGTCTTCATTTGGGACGTGATCACAGCATGTTTGGTTACTCATTCAACTCAACATCTCTGTCTCTATTACCGCTAGGCGGCGTTCATTTCTTTTTGAAGTGGGAGTGCAATTAGGAATCATGGAAAGCCACACACATGGAACGACAATCCGCAAATTTTTGATTTGAGACTTTCTTTAATGCATCATTTGCACGTCAATTGTAAAGAGCAACTTGACCATTGTTGGCTGAGAGCATTAATCCGATCAGCTGTTGGCAAATCGCTTTGACTGATAGTGATATGCGGTGTCTATTTCAATGGAGTCGATCATTAAAACGTCCATTTATTAAAATTGAATTACAGAGCGTATAGGGTTTCCATTCCATTTTTTGATGCATTGAACGAAACCAATTTTGCTATGAGACGTTTGGAAAACATCATCTGTATCGAACAGTGTGTGAAGCACTGGATATTGGATATCATAAGCATGGTAGTGTCCACGACAAGAGCAAGAAAGGGCACTTCTTGATGAAAACCAACATAGATATGAAGCTGTTTTGATATATGCACATGCCACGCTTCAAATTTTGCTCTTGGGATTGTGGTGGAGCAATTTAACTCACCACGAGTCCCTCTGGTACCACAGGTTTCTTCGAAAAGCATGCGAAGGGATTTCTGTCGCACACATTCAAATGCCTTCTCTATACCGGGGAATGCAATATATAAAGGTCGATGCTTCTCGTGGTACTTCTCCATGAGCAGCCGCGCACCGTGTACGACGTAGATACATCCACTGTCATTGACTAACCTGACTGGGTTAAGGGTAATTTCAACCCTATCGTGAATGCGATTTTTATCTGGATTTTGCCCAAAACTTTTCGCGGCATGCATCTTTAACCAAACCAGTGTTTTCAATAGACCTAAATGCTTTCGTGGTTGATTCTTTTGTTTTCTGTCATTTTCCTCTGCGATTGTTTAGGATGGGCTCTTATTTAATTTGCCGTTCCTTATTGGCTTGAATCATTTTTTTCTCATTTATTCTGTTTTCCTAGTTTTAATTCTAACGTAAGGCCCTCTCGTTATATCCCGATTGTAATACAAATATGGTGTATGGCAATGTAGTAAAGCAAAGGGTAAAGAATTCAATCGCAGAAAGTATTTCGGAACATTTAAAGTAATGTTTAATTTTATCCTTTTAATTTTGAAGATTTTGCTTAAAACAAAACCATATTAAAATCCACAATACGGTGCTTAGGCCTCAAAATACCTTCCATACCGATAGCTGCTTAAGTTAATAATATTATAGATATTACCGTATTTATGATAAATATATTTTTACGAAATTAGTTTGTAACCCCCTTAACTTTATCCTAGAATCATCGAGTTGGCCGTAATATAGGTTATACTATATGACACGAGCATGAGACTATCATGTTTGGTAGAAATCACACTACTACTTACAAAATTTTAATAGGTCAAAGTTATCTCATTTGTTAAAATTTGTTGCATTCTAGGACTTTGAATGTCAGTATTATAGTGAAGTGAATAACCTGGCAAACTGGACCAGGGATGGAGCAGTCCAGGGTGCTTATTGGGGGATACGAACCCAGGCGCACAAAGGATTGCTTAAACCTCACCAAAAAGAACCTCCGAATCATAGTGGGAATTCTCACTGGTCATTGTCGGCTGAACTATCACCTAGGGAAGCTAGGGATATCTACGGACACTGCCTGCAGGTTCTGTGAGGAGGAGGACGAAACCTCTATGCACGTTCTGGGACAGTGTCCGGCACTTGTGCAAAGTAGGTCGATACATCTGGGAGAACACTTAATACCAGATGCAAAGCTGAAACTTCTGGAAGTGGGGAACATACTAAAGTTCCTAACGGTTACAGGCCTGCTTGAGATACTGTGATCAACAGGTACACTATAACCAGTAAAAGGGGCACAATAGTTCTTCAAGGACGCGGTGCGACTTTCCCTTAACAGAATAATAATAATAAAACCTGGCAAACTGACTGTATAGATATTAAGAGCTAGGTTCAAATGGGACAAATGCCCACGCAAATATTTTTATATAAGAAATACACAAAACCTTTCATACCTGAAGGGTTCAGCTTCCAGTTTCCAGGCTTATTATTTACGGCATTCCGTGTATTTATATCTGATTTATATATTCTGCTCTTTTATTTGAGAAGTAGATTTTCAGCTATTCTTTTAAATTTTATTTACAATATACAAAATATTGTTAGATACTCCCACGATTAGGTTATTTAACTAATTTTATTCCATTTTTCAATTCCAAACAATTAAGTTGAAATTTGTCGCATATTGCGAATAGTCTGGCTGGGTAAGCATTATATCAATTAATATATGCACAAGTCAATTTAGTTTTAATAGACTGCAATGCGTTTAGCGTCAATATTTGCCCTCCCTAACCAAAATCGTCACCGATCATCAAAAAGTTACACCAGAATTGATTTACCAGAACTACTAATGTTTGAGTTACTAATAAAAGAGGAAAATGCACATGCACGATGTCCAATTAGATACCATAAAAACGCATATGCTTACTGAACAAATGTTACTAATTAACCGAAGTTTACCCAAATGGGAAATAAACTTTCAGCGTGCTCATGCACAAATGTCGTGTATTTTCATCATTTGGGAGAAGAACGTGCTAATTATGTTAACCTTAACCGAAATGCCCAATCGAAAGTTTGGCTGTAATTAGGCTTTGTGGTAAAATATCATGTAATAGTGAAATTAAGTAAGGTTTAAGGTCATAATGCCCCTCTGAGAAAATGTGCTAATCAGAAAGGTTAATTTTGTCAATATTTTAATATTTATTCGTTCATTTATGGATGACTTTTACTAAACTCAACTCAAAAAAAAAAAACAAAAATAGTTAGAATAGCTTTATGTACTGTATTGAAAAAAAATCTATTTTTAGAAAACGAATTAGTTTGCTGTAGTTTAATACATTGTTGCCTTTTGCCTATTGCTGCCTTAATTAAATTAACCTTTTCCGATTATAATGTGGGAAGCGCAACTACACTAAATAGTTCATCAACTTATGCTCAAGGTTTAGAACAGTGAACCAATGCTTGACGATTGACAACAATGCATTATCTTATCCAATACAGTATATTATAGATATCCGTAACAGCTATAAGATATTCTCCGATATCTTGCTAGGCCAGATAGATGTCCAAAATATCATTAGCCCATATCAAAGAGATACATCATCAAAAAAACTGTTCAAAAAAGTCCAAAAACTGCACCATTGACTTCAAGTGCGCGTACTTCTGGGCCTGTTATACCATTTTCTTGAGACAATCACAAATATCTCTGAAAGATGTAGACAAACTACTGGCTTCCGAGATTTATCTGATTTCTAAACCCAATTCCGCGGCGCTTCTGTTTAATATCATGATGACAGGTCACCCATTGGCCAACAGATTTACGAAAGATAGTTGATCGGTGGAAGAAACGAAGATTTTCCAGTCCCCGCAATTAACTCTTCTACATTAAATGTCAGAACTGATGCGAGCATTAAAAAGTAGTATCGGAGACCTTTCGTCTGATACCCCGCATGACTTTGGTGAAAAAAAACCCTCCTTTTGCATGTATAGAGAACTTCTTAAGTTGATTAGTTGGTTGCATGGGCGTTCACAATTTTCGCCTATTTACTAAATTTGGTGTCAATCAGTGTATCCATTTCTGAGAAAAGTATGTGTAAGAGGCTGACAGACAGACGGGGATCGACCGATGAGGCAAGCCGCTTGTACGAGAATCATGAAGCTAGCCTAAACAAGCAAAGTGAGCATCATTGGCTGTGTTGCAAGCAGTATAAAACCAGGTAGAGGATGGCCACTGGACACACAGGCTTATCCCAAACATAAGTACGTGGACTATGCGGAAACACGGCGAAACAAGTTGCGATCCGACTCAGTTCTTTACGGGATACGGTGGGTACAGGAACTATAATACCTCTAAAGGCTCAGTTCAACGTGAAAAATTCGGTAAGGTACATGGCGCAATCAAATATAGCATGGAACGCAGTAGTTGCAATGGCGAAATAGATCCACCACCAGCTAAAAGAAGCAGAAGCGCATCGGAGGAATAGAAGGGGAGCTACTGCAATTAAGACCATGCAAAGCGGTAGGAGCCCATTTAAAGTGAACAGTTAAGAACTGAACAGCTTCACGAAGCAATACCAAAACGGTGGACCCACGGGGAGAGTGTGGAGAAGATATGGCAGGCTTTAGTCGGTAAATGTCCCCCATGGGTGTTCTAGATTTCAGATGCGTATCCATGATGAATTTCTTCCAGTCAAAAAAAGACAGACAGACAGTAAACCGAATTTAATCAGGTTTCTTCTACGCAAAACCTTAAAAAGGCCAACTAATCATCCTAATCTAAACCCATTCGATTGATCGTAAAACAGGTGCAATAGAAAAAAATTTGAATGTACCTGATTGCAGGTAAAATGATGAAAGATTTATCACACCCGGCTCTTGTTCACCTACTATGCCTACTATGTCACTAAACAACCGATTGGTTACGTAAACTTTTCGGACGATAATAATATCTTTGGGAAACATAAAAACTGGACAATTGATTCCCCCGACCCCGTCGTTCAAAAACTTTGGACTTGAATGGGGAACAACAAAATCAAAATCAAAGTTGAAAACCGGAAGCTTGGAGCTTCATGTATGAAAATTGAACTAGAAGGTCACTGTAATATGAATTTAATATGACAAACTATTCAATTTAGAGTGATACTGTTAAAACTATGCTGATAATAGTATGATTCCCTTCAAACTTTCCAACATTATATTTGATGTTGTGTTCACATGTTTGCGAAACTGTATAACCCTAGGATGTCTTTCGGTAAAGTTAATATAGTAACACACTATTGTTGACTTTGGGCACAATAGTCCTTTAAGGACGCGGTGCGACTTTTCGTTAACAGAATTGTTGACTTTATTTGAACAGAAATCAACATGATATGTTGAAATAATAAAAACTTGTTGTTTCTTTTTCGTTGGTGCGGATATTTATTCTTGCAAATACCGAACTTGTTAGCACTGATGAAGGGAACAAGTGATTCCCGAAATCCCGAAATATGCAAGAATAAATATCCACACCAACGAAAAAGAAACAACAAGTTTTTAAGGTTTTGTCTAAACACAAAACCTTATTAAAATCGGTTTACTGTCTGTCTGTCTGTCCGTCACACGCATTTGTCCCGGAGACGGTTATAGCGATTGACACCAAATTTGGCAGAAAGGTGGGAACTGTGAACGCTCACGCATATAGTGAGTTACATCCTTTTACGACGAATTTAAGGGGGGACGCCAAGTAGTCATTTTTTCAACGAACCCATTCTCAGAAACTCATCATCAACGGTGCAACAACCGGTGTCCGGTCTAGGCCTGCCTTAATAAGGAACTCCAGACATCCCGGTTTTGCGCCGAGGTCCACCAATTCGATATCCCTAAAAGCTGTCTGGCGTCCTGGCCCACGCCATCGCTCCATCTTAGGCAGGGTCTGCCTCGTCTTCTTTTCCTACCATAGATATTGCCCTTATAGACTTTCCGGGTGGGATCATCTTCATCCATACGGATTAAGTGACCCGCCCACCGTAACCTATTGAGCCGGATTTTATCCACAACCGAACGGTCATGGTATCGCTCATAGATTTCGTCATTGTGTAGGCTACGGAATCGTCCATCCTCATGTAGGGGGCCAAAAATTCTTCGGAGGATTCTTCTCTCGAACGCGGCCAAGAGTTCGCAATTTTTCTTGCTAAGAACCCAAGTTTCCGGGGAATACATGAGGACTGGCAAGATCATAGTCTTGTACAGTAAGAGCTTTGACCCTATGGTGAGACGTTTCGAGCGGAACAGTCTTTGTAAGCTGAAGTAGGCTCTGTTGGCTGACAACAACCGTGCGCGGATTTCATCATCGTAGTTGTTATCGGTTGTGATTTTCGACCCTAGATAGGAAAAATTGTCAACGGTCTCAAAGTTGTATTCCCCTATCCTTATTCTTGTTCGTGTTTGTGTTTGACCAGTGCGGTTTGATGTTGTTGGTTGATTCGTCTTCGGTGCTGACGTTGCCACCATGTATTTTGTCTTGCCTTCATTGATGTGCAGCCCAAGATCTCGCGCCGCCTGCTCGATCTGGATGAAGGCAGTTTGAACGTCTCGGGTGGTTCTTCCCATGATGTCGATATCGTCAGCATAGGCCAGTAGTTGGGTGGACTTGAAGAGGATCGTACCTCTTGCGTTCACCTCAGCATCACGGATCACCTTCTCGAGGGCCAGGTTAAAGAGGACGCATGATAGCGCATCCCCTTGTCGTAGACCGTTGTTGATGTCGAATGGTCTTGAGAGTGATCCTGCTGCTTTTATCTGGCCTCGCACATTGGTCAGGGTCAGCCTAGTCAGTCTTATTAATTTCGTCGGGATACCGAATTCCCTCATGGCCGTGTACAGTTTTACCCTGGCTATGCTATCATAGGCGGCTTTAAAGTCGATGAACAGATGGTGCAACTGTTGTCCATATTCCAACAGTTTTTCCATCGCCTGCCGCAGAGAGAAAATCTGATCTGTTGCTGATTTGCCTGGAGTGAAGCCTCTTTGGTATGGGCCAATGATGTTCTGGGCGTATGGGGCTATCCGGCCTAGCAAGATAGTGGAGAATATCTTATAGATGGTACTCAGCAACGTGATACCTCTATAATTGCTGCACTGTGTGATATCTCCCTTTTTATGTATGAGACAGATTATGCCTCGCTGCCAATCGTCAGGCATTGATTCGCTGTCCCATACCTTGAGCACAAGTTGATGAACCACTTGGTGTAACTGGTCGCCTCCATATTTAACCAATTCGGCTGTAATTCCATCGGCTCCTGGCGACTTATGATTTTTTAGCCGATGAATTGCACGGACCGTTTCTCCTAAACTTGGTGGTGGCAGTATTTGTCCGTCGTCTTCAGTTGGCGGGACCTCCAACTCGCCGATGTTCTGGTTGTTCAGTAGCTCATCAAAGTACTCAACCCATCGCTCTAATATGCCCATTCTGTCGGAAATCAGATTTCCCTCTTTGTCTCGGCAGGATGAGCATCGAGGTGTGTAAGGCTTCATCCTGCTGACTTGTTGGTAAAACTTCCGCGCCTGGTGCGGTTGCTCCCTGTACTTTTTTAGTTCACAGACTTGTTGGTTCTCCCAGGCTTCCTTTTTCCGTCTGTGAAGTCGCTTCTCCGCTCGACGGAGTTCGTGATAAGTCTCTGCGCGTGCCCGCGTTCTTTGAGAATGCAACATTACTCGGTATGCGGCATTCTTCCGTTCCGTTGCTAGCTTACATTCATCGTCAAACCAGCCGTTTCAACTCCTTTTGCGGCTGGGGCCAAGTATATTTGTGGCCGTATCCATGATAACGTTCTTCAGGTGGTTGTGAAGATCATTAGTTGATGCTTCATCTCCAGGTCCTCTATTGACTGCGGTTATTGCGGCATCCATTTCCCTCTTATAGGTGTCGCGGAGGGTTGTGTTGTGGATGGCTTCAGTGTTCACTCTCACCTGACTGTCAGAGGGGATTCTAGGTGGTATTGTTATTCGAGCTCGGAGCACCATGCCAACGAGATAGTGATCCGAGTCTATATTGGCCCCCCTATATGTTCTGACATTCATCAAGGCTGAGAGGTGGCGGCGTTCGATCAACACGTGGTCAATTTGGTTGAAAGTGGTCCCGTCTGGAGAGGCCCACGTATGTTTGTGGACCGCTTTCCGCGCAAACCAGAAACTACTCAACCGAAAAATCTGAAAAAAATCAGGGGGCTGCCACTATATGGTACCTAGGCTCCGAAATACCCTACATACCGATACCTGTTCAAATAAAGTTAATAATAGTACATTACTATAATTTTTGGTAATTTACAGGAAAACCCCCTTAAGTTCAGCCTAGAATTTCACTAAAGGCTATTTTGACATAATCTATGCATACTTTACGTGCTACGTGCCCCATTAGGGACAAATGCACACTCAAATCTCTTTATAAAGGAAATACACAAAACCTTTCATACCTGAAGCGTCTAGCTTCCGGTTTCCTGACTTGTTATTATTTCAATTAATTAATCGTTGGAAACACCGCATAATTTCACTCAGATTAACATGATATGTATTTTGAGGCCTATATTCATTTTTTTTCAGATTAAGTTGGTTAGTTTCTAAAAATGAGTTCTGTCTCCCAATTCTAGGACTTTCCTAGCTTTTCGATTGTATCCCATCCTTGTATGGGACTTCTCCTTAAACTGCACTCACAGGCATACCATTCGCTAAATGCATGGACTTTCATTGCATAGGTGCGTCAAATTTCATCTCAATAGGTGTAGCCATTTCCGAGAAGAGTGCGTATAACTGAATGACACTGAGTGTAAACCGATTTGATTAAATTTTTTGCTTTTACACAAAACTTTAAAAGTGGGCAGTTGCCCGAATTTGGCAATTTATGATTAGGCTCTTTTCTTACGTTGGGTCTTTTTCCGAACGGTATGCGAAGGTTTACGTAGGAACTTAGCAAAAGCGGCGGTGCTTTATGTCAATCAATGAAGTTTAGGTTATTAGTGGAAAACTGTTGAACAGGGGCGTAATATTAACCGAAAGGACATATTGTGTTGACTTAAAACTTTGTTCTTCTCTAAAATCATTTGTTTATCTCACGAGCAATAAGTTCAGCTAGTTACGGGCTTCTATCCGTATTACCGTATGAAGCAAATTTCTGCATATCTAACTTCGGCCTGTGTTGTAACGTTTCTTGTTCTTTTCCTTATTCCTGAATGACAACTTTTGTGATTATTTTTAAATACATAGTCTTCCTGGTTTCTAAGTGTCTCCAAAAATGCAGACCTTTCCCGATAGATCCTTAAATATTCTTTTCGTCCAAGTCTCCCATTGTTTTTCCTTAATAATAATAATAATCGTTGGCGCAACAATCCGTGTTGGATCAGGGCCTTGAAGTGTGTTAGAGCACTTCATTCAAGACCGTAACGGTACACTACAGAACACTGTAGGAGGCAATGTGGTCAGCATTGCGCTCGACCGAGATTATTACCCTGATTTGACTCAGATACTCATTCACAGCTGAGTCGACTGGTGTCCGACGTCAAATCACGATACAAATCCCGCTGCCACCAGCGAGATTCGAACCGCGACCTTCCGTACGACAGCCTTGCGCTCTAACCACTCAGCTATCCGGACTATCCGGTCTTTCCTTGCCTTGATATAAGGGGCAACTCTTTTTCTTAAATTACTACAATTTTCGGACCCCGTTTTTACCTAATCAGGTCTATATCGAATTTTATATTAAACTCACTTTAAACAAGTTCAATATGGTGTTGACCAGCGCGATTATCATTACAGCTATCTACTGTTTCCCACGGTTTAAGCTGCCAACTTAACCGGCTAACAACACATTTCATGGAACATGCACTTCCTGTTCAGAAGAGGAGCTCCCAAGCAGCTAGCCGATACCCTGTCACAGTATGGGGCTGAGGTAACAGTATTGCAAGAGATGCGTCGGACATGAGTCGGCACCCTGCATCTCAAAATATAAGCCTCATTATCGTTCAAGCCCCTATAGAAGAGACTACAGAGTTGGAGAAGGATACTTCTACGAGGCAGTGCAATGAACCTTTAAAGCCCGACCCAGGGATGATATCAAAATCATACTTGGAGACTTTAATAGTCAAGTAGGGACAAAGCCCGTACACACGCGGATTCCCCTGTTTATATGGAACTATCAATGACAATGGACTGCGGATTACACAACCACTGGTTTGCGCGAAAGTGGTCCACAAACATATATGGGTCTCTTCAGACCGGGTCACACAACCAAATTGATTACTTGTTATTCGAATCGCCACCTCTAAGTATTGATGAATGTCAGAACATATACATAGGGGGCTAATATAAACTTGGCGTACTATCTTGTTAGCATGGCTCTCTGATCTCGAATCGCAACTCCGCCTAGAATTCCCTCTGACAATGAGGTGGAACCACAACTAAGCCCTCGGTAATACCTATAAGGGGGGAATGAATGCCGCAATAACTGCAACTAACAGAGTTCCTGTAGATGAACCGTCAACAAATGATCTTCGCAACCACCTGAATAACGACATCTTTGGTACTACATGGCAGACCTGCCTAAGATGGAGCGATGGCGTAGCCCAGGATGCTAGACAGCCTGTAGGGATATCGAATCTGGGGACCTCGGCTAGAGTTTCTTTCTAAGGCAGGCCTAAACTGAGTGCCGATTGTTGCACCGTTGATGATGAGATCGTAATCTGATAATAAGCCAGCCGTGCTATAAATTGTTTTCACACAACTCGCTGACCATAATGAAACCTGCGAGCATATCTACAATAAGGAACAAATGTGAAAAAGGAATGAATGGGAAATGGCTCGAAGATATAACCCAATTGCGGAAAAAATATGGAAGGAACTTTGAGAAATCGCAATCACCTAGATGTCAATTCTTTGGGTACATTTTGCATTCTACCCCAGGTTTGGGCCAAGGAAATTTCAGAGACCGTACTTATTTCTAAATGTGGAGAGGGTCGAACCAAAGCAACGTCTTAGAAGCTCTTCAGCTTCAGCTCTTCCTTCTCACAAAATTCTTCAAACAATTACTAATTTTGAGTATCACATAATACCAATAAATATTTAGCATAAGTTAAGATTTCATGAGAAGTACGGTACAATCCAGTGAGTTCACAAGATTAGTCCACTGGAAGTAAGAACGTATTATTAGACAGTCTTCTTGGATTTGGCCCAAGTTTTCCACGAGGTGTGGCACGAAGACTCTATTTAAAGAGGAAAGAATTTGCTTATAGTACAGTTCCATGGAATTTCGAAAACTTTGCTCTAGGAAAATTCTGGATGAAGTATAAAAACTCCATGTTTGACGATTAGAACATCCATGCTAGAGTTCCCCAAGGTGGCGTTCAAAAACCGACACTTGGTTTCAATTATACTAAGAATTTACTAATTGACTCTAACCTGGCAATTTCAAGGTTTGGAAACGATACTGTAATTTTAATTACCCACTCTGATTCTCAGGATGTATACTTATGATGCTAATCTGCGGTCAGTGGTGTAATGATCTCTCAACAGAATGAATTAAAGCATTTTAGTATGCACTTGGATAGATGAATGACATGAAGCACACACATATTAAGGCGAAAGCGCTGCAAATGAAGCTAAAAACAAAAAGCATACAGAAAAGCGCAAGCGCCTGCTTTACAAAGCCATCATATCGCCAATCTGGGCTTACTGAATTCAGCTTTAGCATGCGCACATTATACTGAGTTGCGACAGAGAGCCAAGTCCAGGATACTGTGAATGATCACCGATGCAAGCTGGTATACGAGAAACGTAAATACCTACAGAGGCCTCAAAATTATGATAATAAGAGAAGATGTTACATTTTAGATACATTAGGTGTACCAGCAGACTAGCTTTCTACCCTAACCCCCAATATAGGACCCTGCTTCAATAGTGTAGTGTGAGTTCATTAGAAACTTTCAGTCCTACGCCCCACATGGAGGTTTAGGTAACCATATAGGAATACTATTTGACAAACCATCATATTTGATATTTGATTATGTGAATTTAGAACAAAAATAAGTTTTTCCTGCAAATGGTCCCATATTGCAATATTTTATATATTGGACTTCAAGTTTCCGCATTTTTCACTAGGATTCAAAGTACTTTGGAAATCGCTTAGCCATTATCTCATCATATTAACTTGCTGCCCAAATCTCTCAATTATACAAAATACTACTTAAATTTAACAACAATTACAAATTGTTACAGCACTGCCTTCGCCCTTTCTTGATACTGCAAATCATCCTGTTGCAAACATGGCCAACAACATTCAATACCTCCGCCCGTAATTCACAATCCCGCGAGCAATTTAGGCGGTACAACAATAAGTTTCGCCATCTGTCTATGATTAATAAATGAATGTCACTTACGAGATGCTTTGGAACGATGTGGGGCCACCCCGCTGGATGACTCCATTCCATCTCTGCACTGCACAATATAACCAGAATTTTCATTGTCGAAATAACCTGATTAATGCTCAGCATCTTTCAGTCGACAGATTTATCTGTTCATATTAGTCTTTTACTTCACGGTAATGGATTTCATTGTTAGTGTGATATCGCGAGGAAAGAAAGTTTCAATTAGCCGAAAATGTTTCATTGATGTCATTCGTTTTATTTTATTGCATTTTTGGTGGAGGTATTGGAAAACCTGGTAATTAATATTTCAATAATTTGACAGGATATTGTTAATTTTTCAGACAAATGATGACAGGTATTGTTTTAAGATATATAGAGAGAAAGATAATAATTAAATTAATTAACATGAATACAGGAGATAGGTCATGAACAAAACATCTCAATAAAACCTATTCTGGAATTTATTATCCATTTGTTTGCGCCTTTACCTGCTAGATGTTTTGAAAACGTCGAGGTTCACTAGAACGGACGTCTTTCTAATTCCTTTTGTTTTACATTATCTTGTATTATGACACTGAGCTTGTATTGATTCAATACCAAAATGATTCTATTTTTTTCTTTTTGTAAAATAGACAGGCCCATTCCTACATGCTGTCATTGTCACTCACTTGGTGCTCCGAAAACGCATAAGCCCCTTAGAAAATGCGCATGCAGTTCGGTTTCAAAGAACCCCACTTGGAAGGGTAAAGAGTGTTATAACATTAAATAGCAGCACCCACATGACTATATTTTATGAAAAAAAAGTTACCCCCCCCCCCCTTGCATGTATGGGGACCCCCCTTAAATTCGACGTAAACGGATGTAACTCACTATATGCAGGAGTGTTCACAGTTCTCACCTTTCTCCGAATTTGGTATCAATCGCTACAACCGTCTCCTAGAAAAATGCGTGTGACGAACAGACAGACAGACAGTAAACCGGTTTTAATAATTCAAAAGGGCTGGGGAGGAGTAAATTCTTCATGAATGGAATTTTAATCTTTTACTCAAATGTCGTTTATACTTGTTAATTATGACGCATAACTTAGGACGAAGCAAATTCTCGCGAAATTGATAAGTTTGAACTACTATAACGTAGTCGTAAAGCTGCTTCAACACTGGTCTAATGTTTCTATCTGATAATATTTCCACAAACCCTTTTGTTTGAGTGATCCACTCTTACTGGACCTTTCAGTTATTTCGAGGAGAAACTTCTAATAAAAGTTAATAATTTCTAGGAACTTTCTGGGTTCTGAGACGTTTTGGGGCTTCGAAAAATCCTGAAGCTTTCAGGTAGAGGCTACTTTCCTAGAGTTCACCCAGAGGTTGGATTCCTTGCGTTCCGGTAGGGGTTGTGACTTCATTTCTGTCTAGCTTAAGTGGCATTTGACAAGGTTGAAGTAGGTTTCTTAGTCAGATAAAAAATGAAACTTACTGTTTTCGGCTTTGAAAATATAAGCGGAGATTTTAAGAGTCAAGTAGGGACGGAACTCGTATTCAGACGATTCATCGGCTTCCATAGCTTGCATGGAATGAAATGATTATTGAAAGCGCCTGGTTTGCGCGGAAAAGTGGTCCAGAAACATATATGGGCTTCTCCGAACGGGACCAAATTGACCACGTGCTGATTAAACGCCCTCACCTGACAGGTGTCTTGATGAATGTCAGAATACATAGAGGGGCTGATATAGATTCGGATCACTATCTCGTTGGCATAGTGCTCTGAGCACGAATTGCAACACCACCCAGAATCCCCCCTGACAATCACTGAAGCCATCTACAACACAGAACCCTGTAACAACTACAACCTGAATAACTGCAGTCAACAGAGATCCTGGAGATGACGCATCGGCAAATGATCTTCACAAGAACCTGAAGAACGTTATCATAAATACGGGAACAAACATACAGATAAACGGGTAGATCAGGCAGTGCAGCAATTATAGAGGTGTCGCGTTGCTGAGTATCATCTATAAGATAGTTCCACACGCTTGGCTCCATTTCAGACTCCAGCATTTTTCGACAGGCGTTCCCGGAGGATGTTACATTATCCCTCTGATATTTTGCCATTCTTGGAGGAAACTTCCTCAGCAGCAGTCAGAACTGCAGCTTGCGCATACGTACACTTCCTTCCCGCTTTCGTGTCGTTTATCCCCACATTCCGCCGAAGATTCCGCTTCCTTGTGGCACATAACCCCACCTAGTGGTACAGCCATGTCCATGTCCTCATTCTCAACGTGCTTCACCTTCCTTCACAGTGGCTTCTTCTGTCGCTTGCTTAGGGTTTTTCCAGGTTCCCGGTGTCCAAGTCGCTTGGGTCTATTTCCATATACCGGCGTTAAACCTGTAGCGTTCACGCCACCAGCTTCCCTTTCTTTCGCTATTTGCCCTCGGTAATGGTAAAGGAGAAGGTTCTGACAGTCAGGATTCAGCCTGTAGTCTCCCCTGCATAGTTGCTGAAGTTCCCCTCGGCCGAACCTTCCTCTTCCGTTTGTGGGTAGATTCGGGCTGTGGTACCGCGGGCGGTCTTGCCGTAATTTGATTTTCAGTTTCTCCCAAGTGGAGAGTTTCCGTACTTTCCTTTCTGGCTAGCTTCACCGTAATTGTCACATATAACAGGAAGAAATAATATTGGCGACGTACGATCATAGCGCAGGGCAATTTGCGTTAACGACCACTATCCCATCAGGGCAAGACGTCGATGTCGGACAGTATATAATGGGGTCAGCAGAATCACACCTGCTGAGAGTTATTGACCAGAAGCTAAAGTTCAAACAACATAGAACATCTGGAAAATGCAGTGACCCAGGTATATAACACCGGGGCACTGATCACGAAAATGTCACCAAATGTATTGACTCAGAAACGAAGTATAGTGCTACTACACGCAGCTCCAGTTTTGGTCAATTCACTTCATTGCAAGGAAATTAAATTGAAGAACAATTGGAGCTGCATATCACCTAGGTATCACCTAGTGTACTCTAAAGTAATTACGCTTACGGAAGAATATAGGATGAAGTGGTCTGTATGATAGCAGAGTTGTTCCCAATTGATATTCTATGGAAAGAAGAAGAATATTTTTATGATCGTGCTTACGCCATCAGAAGATCTTTTACATTCCGGCTGTAGTCTGCATAAACAGGGGCGGGACGGTGGAGTGAATTCGAAAAAGGCCAAGGTTTTTTATCCAAAGCATAAAGCATCTACAACTTAAAAATATTATGGAGGGTTGAACTCGAAGGAGATGTAAACCAAAGCCGAAAAGGCGATGAAAACAATCCAGGAATAGTTTAGGTAAAAAAAGATCAGTCGAAAAGAGGAGAGGGAAAGAGGACCATATCAATTCTTGAAACCTTTTACCTCGTCGTGAATAGTTGTTTATACTGAGTGTAGGCTAGTGGATGCGAAGCCTATTTCTTCTTCTGCAGTTAAAGAGTATACCCATCTCCCCGTCTATAAAGAGTAACTCAATGCATTGAGCCTATGGGGAGCTTTGCGCACACCATAGGGTGAAATTACAGCACGAATCCCTTCTATGAGACTTTAGGCGAGATGCACGATTAGGCGGTGGTATGGCTCGACAAGCTGTCCACATCTAGGCGTATAACAAAAATATTCAACGCTACAGCGCCCAATGTGAGGTGTAAGTTTTGCAGCTGAGGTTTATTGATCGTATTTTGAAATCGATCTTAAAATGAATTTCCCCTAATTGAAGGATGGATCACAGGGCGATCTTTGGGGCATCGTTCCCGATAGAGTGTGAAAGGCTAAGGCACCGTCTCACAGGATAGTTAGTTAGTTAGTTTAGTTAATTGGGGGAGCCGCAGCTCCGAGCACTCAGGCCACTATTAGGCCCATTGTACTATCCCCGTAAGTTGCCTATTCAATGGCTTTCCGCCTACGGTGTTCGCAGGCTTTAGTGAATCTGAGAACATTCTCAAGAGGTAGAGAGTGTGCAGATTCTTCATGGAAGAAAACCTTGCCAAGGTGTCTTCGTCTGAGGTCTGAGGATGCCGGGCAGCTGCATAAAAATCTTTTCCATATAGTAGTTTAAGGGGCAGTGTCCCGCCAAAAGCCCTACTAAGGTTTTCATGTCCCACTTCTTAAAGGACAACAAAAATGCCGCTCTAGTGGCCCTAGGCTCCTTCACAAGGATTTTCGCTTGCCGGCAAGAGTCCAAATTTCTCCACTCGGTTGGGTGAATCCTTGCAATTTCACCCTTCAGAGTAGACTTGACAGTAGATGGTCGGATTCCAAGAGCTGGTTCTGGCCCCACCATTGTGGATCCAGACCCTCGCGAGCCAGTCTGTCATCCTCATTACCGGCGATGTTAGAGTGCCCCGGCACCCACATCAGGAATGTTTCGTTCAGTGGGCCAAGTTTCAGCAGCACCTGATGACAACTCTACACCAACTGGCTTGATATGTTGTTGCCATTTAGTGCTGATAATGCCGCCCGACTGTCGGAACAGATTCGAATGGTGCGACCCCTCCATTTTTGTCGCAGACATTCTTCTGCTGCCAATGAAATGGCATCTCACAGGATAACTGGGAAATACTTTTGCAAACGATATGCTTAGTAGGTGAGAACTGATAGAAAAACCTTCATGGTCCTACACAGAAAGGTATCAGATTCGGACGTTTATTTAAATCTAAAAGCTAGTAATATACTATTAGTAAGCTTATTTGAGGAGATATCGGAATGGGACATATTTTGAGGCCCCCCCCCCCTCATTGGGTAGTTTCGGAAAATGAGTCCTGTCTCACTTTAAGTGTGCACATTTTGGTTCCTTACTCGCGCACTTCACAATTTATGTTAAAAGGACCAATCGCCACCTTTCATTTGATACCCGACATGACTAGGCTCGGTGAAACAAATTTGAATACCCCCCCATTTACATGAAATTTATGCCACCCAAGCGTAAGATCGGTTTAGCCGTTTTGGAGAAAATTGTGTATGACAGATAGACAGACAGACAGCGAATTGATTTTAATAAGGTTTCGTTTTATACAAAACCTTAAAACTAAACATTCTCAAAGTGTAAGTCACCTCTAGGCCAGTTATCAGACACTTGGTGGTAATGACTGACGACGAATTGAGCTTTAAAGCGTATCTAAAGTATACAAAGACAACCAGCGCCCCCATTTGCTATAATCTATTTAAATGTTGGTAGACCAAAACACAGGTGATCCATTTTACTTTGGCCGCACTGCGTGGGCGAAGGCAATCACATCACATCAGATAAGGCGATTCTAGGACGGCGAGTGTGATCCCGGTCGACACTCGAGAAATTGAGTTTACTGTAATAAGATAGACACAAGGGAATCAACTATTATATTACCTCGCTCCTAGCTGTTTACTACAAAAAGTGTCTATACCCTTCTTGGATTGGGTGATTCACCGAATTGTCCTAAATATGGTAGCAGACCCATATGATGTGTGACCGCCTGAAATTCCCAACGGAACGAGAAGGATTTAAGGATTGACAAATCCTTCTCGCGAAATTATACATAAATAGTGGTGTTGGGGGGCGAGGCTGAAAAAATCAGGTAGCCTAGCTCCGATGCACACCCGCCTAAGTTGGAGCAAACTTGTTTTTTTTATGAATTGTACAGCTCTGTATAGAGCTAAAAAAACATGCACAGCAAAGAGGTTTTGGGGTGTGCTCGCAGTGATAATAGCAGAGCTGGATTTCATGAACTGCCAAAAGTAATCAAAAGAATTCAACAGAGAAGAAAAGACATTCAAAATATGCTCGAATACAAGATGAATTAATTTTCCACTTACAAAGAGTTACTCATAGAGTTTGCCGAAAAAAATAAATGCCTACTTGCTACTTGAATATATGCTTGAATAAGTGCTTCTGACCTTCAATGTGCATTCAAATTGATGCCACTATAGTTGAGACTAATTCTCATCAAATTTTCATCTTTTTCTAAAATAGTTAAGCAAATTTAAATTAAGGTAATTTCGGAGAATATTGGAAAGTTCGAAGTATTCAAATTAGAGTCTATTGGCATAAAAAATAATGAATAGTCCGTTCCCCAAATCATTCAACTTAAATAAATATGTACAAAAAAAATCACGTCCACGCATATTTCTCAGTTTAATAAATTTTTGCAAATTATCCCAATTGAAAGTGAACTTGGAAAACCCAACTCTTCTTGTGTCAAGAATACCGTGATGGAGAGTGGTAATAAATTTTAAATACATCTCCCAAGAGGTTACAATGGCTTTATTTTTTTTTTGCGACAACTCTGAAAATGCCTTCTTTTCAGTTGAATTACAAAATTGCAGAAGGTCATCAAAGTGTAAAGTGAACGGCAACATTATGTTTTAAAAGTTGTACCCAATGCACTAAAGATGGCAAGAAAAATACTTAACTTAAATATAAATTACGTTGGTTATTGTTCCAGAACAAAAAAAAATGTCTTTATGGGGCTCGTAGCTTATGAACTTACCATAAATATTTTTTAAGATTTTATTATGGAAAAGAAGTTTGAACCAAAAGTACCTTCAAATTTATTAAGACATCCAATAGCAGTTACCTTCGGTGTCAGAATGGAATGTAAAAATAAGTACATCAATGTCTATATGTAATATGGTGCATCATGGAATGACGAATCAAGAAAAGTCTTGTGTAATGGTTAAAAAAAAATTAAAGAAGCATTTTCCATTGTTGGTCGAAATCTGTATACATTTACATGTGTACATTTAGGACACCAGATATTCCCTTCTTCAATCCGTCTTCTTCTTGAACGAGCAACTAGTTCCCGAAATACTGGAAATGCATAGTAAAACACATCTTAATCAATAACGGAAAATTCTTCCTTAATATCTTTTTATAATTACTCCGCTATCCTAGACAATTGCTTGATTTTCAATTTTCAACACCATAAAATGATGAAAATTAATCGAAATAAAAAAAGAAATTAATCAAAATTTGTATATGTAAAATGATAGATTAGTTTCTAACAACTTCCAAAACCGATGCTAAACTCTGAGAACTTCTGTCAACTTCTATCCTTAGAGGGAAATAAACAAAAGTGTCATAAAATTCTATTAAATTTAAAGAATGTATCTTCTCATTTTAAAAATGAAAAATAAAACAAAAAATATTATTTATGAATATTTAATTGAGACTATTTCTTCACATTCAGGTTAAAGAAATAAAATATCTTTTTCTTCCTTTCTTTAAATCCTCATATCCAGTTTCATAATTTTTTTGGGTGATGATCTAAACTTGCTTTTACACTTCAACAAATTTATCTGTAATACTTTAATCGAATGTGATGGACAAAATTTTGATGATAATGTGCATTCAATTCTCGACAAAATGCATAATGGTCACCGCAATTTGTGGTGCATTTATAATGGGGATTCACATACTTGTAAGTCCGGATACAGATAGCATTAAACCACTCATCGTCTCTTATAACTGGTTTTCAGATTTCCAAGTTTTACCGAAATACGATTACAAGCGGAACAGTTTTTTTATCCGTTATTTAGTATATATTTAGCTTATTCAAGAGTGATCTCAGTTATGTTTCGCAACTAAAGATTCTTGAGGTGAGGCGATCATTTTGTATCGAATCATGTAGTCCATTTATCTTAAGTCTAAGTGGGCAGTTGAACTGGTTCCCAAACTATTATTTTTACCTTCATACCTTTTTATTTTCATTGAGTTTGCTTTTATGTATCAGCATACAATGAATAGATAAGCAAAACTAAAAATGTCAAACAAGTAGGACCTGGCAGTCTCATATGTCACTGAAAATTCACATAAGATTCGAATAGCAATTATCTCATCGCATTTTATATACAGATATACTTGGTCTTTTTCCCTTTTGCCCTTAGATTATATACTTAAATGATTGAATGAATCCGTAGGTATTCCCTATGAAATGACTTCACCACTCCATCTAAATTTTCTGCCCTCCAAATTGCTATCTTTCTGAATAAAAGCATCTCTGATAGCCAATATTGGTTTACGCAGAAGCTGAAGAATCAGGCACTGACGCGAAATATAGAAGAATACAGTATATTACTTTGGAAGGTATACATCGATTTACACTAGAGTCGCTTTTCGAAACATATCCTTACTCTCATCGGGGAATAGTTTCTAGTTCTAGAGTTTGATTTCTGATAATTTTTCTGCAAACGGTACTGGTTAGCCATCGTACTGAGATATGACACCGTAATGTCCACTTGTCCCGCTTCCTATACCGTCCGCCAATTCGGTTGTCAAACAGGTTGTTGGCTTATTTCTTTCTAATTCTCGTCTCATTTTTCTCTTTTTCTTTACCTTAAATTTACAGTTCCCCTACTCCCTTTTTGATCTCCCCTAATTCCATCAAGACTTACTTTGTTACGGTAAATTCCTCACCCATTGTGATTATGATATTGCTGGTGCTAGGGACAACTAGATGGACAGTAGGGACATGGCGTAATCAGGTATATGACGGAGATTCATCGCGGAATAAGTTAAAATTTCACATCAGATTATGCTGTATAGGAGGCTGCTTACCGGAAAAAACGGATTTCTCCAGCAATTGAGGAAGAGAGCCACTCTTCAGCAGACAATCAAGTAGTCTCTGAATGGTGGTCTAAGAACAAATTTAATGCGTGGAAGTTTTTCTTTGTTTCCAGAAAAAAACATTGTCAATGCAGGCGTGATTGGATAAATCATTTCATTGTTCGCGGCGTAACGGTAATTGTTTGTATTGTGGGAGTACTAATCGGCGCTTGTCGTCACTTCAAAGGAGTAGATTTAACCCTGTCGCGAACAGGTCCGTGCAAGGACACTGAATCGTTGTAATTCTGATCTGCCGCTCATAAAACGCATTACAATTGGATTTCCGACATAGCATTAACCAAAGGCCATCCTAGAAAGCGTCAATACTCTCGATACGGAGAAGAAGAAATTTCTTTTAGAAGTTAGATGCCAGTCAAAAGCCTCAATGTGGCTTTTAATTCAACAGGAATATTGAAAGGATAAACCCATTGAACAATTCGTTACTCCAATCGAAGTGGCATGTAGAGGGGAACTTTCTTCCTCAGGTGCCTTCATCGATACTTATTCCGATTCATCCGCTGAATGCAAATTGGAACAAAACGGTAGATCCTTGTATGGCGCCCCTGACATATTTCTTGGGATACTTGGAGGTATGTAGCTGCAAAATTTGTTTACAGCTCCCTAAGGGCCAGGTTTGTTGATCAGTACAAAGCGGCCCGATCAAATTCAAACGTAATCTGGTCGAAGCTAAACTAGATTCGGTTTAGGAAATTCAGGGACTCCTGCTCGATGGCGGATCAGACCAGTTAGAAAACAACTTATTTCCACTATTTTTGCTCCACAGATCCCTGTGTTTTGGGCAGACACCCAATTCTTCAAATCTCGATGAATTACGCTTTTGATCAGACAATGATGATGTCAGTTCTCATGTATTCCCAGGAGACTTCTTAACAAGAAAAATTACGAACTCTTAGCCGCAGTCGAAAGGAGATTCCTGTAACGAATTTTTAATCCTGTGCAGAGGGATGAACGAACCATCTGGACCACAAACAGTGGAAGAATGTTGCTTCCCAATTGGTCTTGTTCGCCATTAAGTGGATAGCGGATTCAGGACTCATCTCAATTTCATAAAAAAAAAATCTAAGGAGCTAGTGAAACTTCTGGTTAAAGCAAATTTGAAAATGTTGCATCAATAGGTGTCACTACTTCTGAGAAAAGAGCGTGTGACAGGTGGACAGACTGGCAAATAGACAAACAGTTTCCTACTGGACTTGAGCAAATGTCTTGATTGCTTCAAACGCAGAAAGTACTATACTACTTAGCTTAGGCTCGAGGAAAGTGCATTCCACAATGTCCCTAAGAAGATTCCGTCATCACTGAATGAAGCAGCAGAGATGAGTGGATTGTGAGTGTATGCAAAGATTTAGATGAAGTCACGACAGATTCGAAGGTAAGCGAGGCCTTAAAAACGCAACTCGGGTTACATTCGATTCTTAGATCCAATATAATAAGACAACGTAATACATGTTGTGGTACTCAATCGGCCACAATAATCCTCCCAACCGAAGCACGGAAAAGACTGTTGTTGTTGATGCAGTGGCTAGGTCGGTTACGAAAGCAGATATTACTAAAGAGGTGCTTCAATTCCTAGAATTTGGATATATCACGAGAAGCTATTCGAACAGAGACCTTACGATTTATAGTAACCCATTATCCAAGGACCTCTAATGGCAAGGATATCGGCACAGCAAGCAGCAGGATAGCATTTTCCAATTGAAGCGTGGAATGAAAATAAAGCAAACCAAGAAAACTCCAGTAATGGTTTGCATCCAGCAAATTCAATAAGCAGATTTTCGAGGAGGCATTATTGCATTAAACGACGCTAATGGGAACCCCAAAAGAAAAATTGTCACAGATTGTCGAATCATATCATGTTGCGTTGTATCCAAGAAACGAATGCCCAGTTGGTGGATCAAAATAAATTGAAGAGCCTTAAAGTCAGGACATGTAGGAAAAATATTGGACACTAATTTCTGTTGAGTTGAGTTGCACAGCTAATGTAGAAAAAGAGGCAGCCATTTCGAGAAGTAAAACTGGATTCGTTTAGATGTTCTGGAAGGAAGTGAACCCCATCCATGGAGCGGTGCGTACAAATCGGTCAAGTCATCAATTAAGGGTGGACACCGCACCGCAGATAACAGTATTCTCTTCCGACAAGTGCCAAGTGAATCGAACCTGAAAACCGTTCACCTAATTCCTCATAAAATTACCGAGATAACCACCGAAGAAATCCTTAAGGCTATGAACAAGATAACCGAAAACGTAACATAACATAACCCTTCTTCCATAAACATTGTAAATGTTGAAGCGGACGTATTTATACTCTCTGACAGAACTTGATATATCTGTCAGAGAGTATAAATTCGTCCGCTTAAACATGTACAACGTGCTTGGAAGAAGGGTTATTTTTTCGTAAAGTGGGAACTATTGCTAATCACGAAGCCATAGAAACTCTGGGCGATCATTCATTTTATAGACCTAGAGGAAAATAATTAAGGCCTTGACCAAATTAGAGGCTCCTAAATATCTGATGCGCATTGTCATTTCACAATTCAGACGATGGGCCTAAGACGTATCGAACTTGTGGGATTCCATAAAGATTGCTTGGTTCTCGGTTCTCTCCTGTGGGCAATAATATACGATCGAATTACAATTACAGCTTCTCAAAAGGTTGACCGCTATTGGCTTCCCAGATGATATCGGAGTAGGTATAATGTATATTTGATATTAAGGAAATGGAGGTCCTGACAAACAATTTAGGAAATCAGTTCCTGGCTGGAAAACGTCTGCCTCGTACTCACAAAACACAAAACTATAGTTCTAATCACCAAAGGAAGAAAGAAAACATCAATCAAGATTAGGGTTGGCCAACACAGCATATATTCGCAATCAACGTTCAAGTGCCCAAGCCACATCTTGAGAGTTTAGCGACAAACGGTTCTGGAAGTACTACATTGTTGGTGAGATTGTTGCCGAATATGGTGATGGTGGCTCAAGCCGTCGACTCCTTGCCCCAAGAGCTGTCAGCTGGATCTTAAGTTACGCAGCTTCTGTCTAGATTTCGGTACTAGAGTAAAGTCAAATAGGAAAAAAATGGAGCCCTTACTGATTAAGTGCATTTCGAACGTCGTACACCTATGTACAACATCAAACGAATCAACATGATCCCATCGATGTTTGGGGAACGAGGGACGACGCGACGACATAATCAGCGAGCCATGTACCTATCGTCGGTAATGAGCACCGAATGAAGCTATTTTGGAGTGACAAAAAAGATGAGACGATTCACTTAAAGGACTCTGGAGTTACAGAACTATGCTAAGTTGTTTCAAAGTGTATTCAATGACGAAAATCAAACACGTTGAGTATAGATTCATCGCTTCGGGCGTGATTACTCCCCCTTTTGCCCGACATACCAGAAAAGTCCTCAGAATGTAGGGCCTGTTGTTTTTAACTACCCGAGATTTGTTTAACGCAGGAAATTATCACCTGAGAACTGGTGTCACCCGAAAAAATCGTAGATCGTATGTTAGGTAAATAACAGCACGGGACGTTATTCGTACCTGATCCTTCCCGCAGAAGTGGTAGTTCCGTAGGCTAATCGAAGGAGATTTCCATCTTCCGAAGACAAAATTAAAATAGGTAGACAGTTAGATGGACAGTAAACCGATTTTAATAAGATTTTATTTTCCATAACATTGAGGGAGTCCTGAGTCCTTACCCTTTTGTTGTCGAATGGCATTAAATGAGAGGAAGATCTCCTCTCATTTCTGGTACAAGACTCCCCACCTGTGCAAAAAGCACTAAACATTTCCTCAACAAGTGGAGGGGTGATTTCCTCTAGTCATAAATGGGGAAACATTTTTTGTGTGTTATCAAATGTATGCGGATCCCAGTCTCCTTCAGTACCAAAAAAGAAGCCGAAAACCGATATTCAGCACGTCACTATCCACTTTAGTACGATATTAATATTCTGGGCTTTGAATTTACACGAAACAGATAATTTTAACTTACTATAACTTTGTTAAAAATAATAAGACTTTTACCAAACTTTTCAGTATCATACTCCATATTATGATTTAGGATGAACTTAAGGAAGGTTTTCAGTCATTTTTCCGAAAATATTAAAAAATGTCACTATTAGCTTCATTTGATGTTGGTGTTGCTTTGCTATCGACAACTGGATACACAGTTTTCTCTTTTAATATACAGGCAGGTTTATTTTCCTTTCGGGGACCAGCTGTGCTTTAAGAAAAATAGCGAGTGGAATATAATGCAAGATCATTTTCAATGGGAATGGAAGGAGAATGAAAGTGAACAGCCAGGTAAATTTGCCTGAAGTATTAACTCAGCTACAGATTGCAATGTGGTTTCGAGTCATCAAGTCATTTCAGTTTTTTTCGTCGTATCAGATTTGTTAGTTGTCAGTATCGTATCAAGCAACGACCACTGATACGTGAGAAGTCTGACCATTGAACATCGGTATGGCAATGACGATCATTTTTTCAAGAGTCTCCTTTCTGCTCTCTTTGAATGTGGCACCATGAAAAAGGTGGTTTATGCGAACAGCCGCAGCAAAGCAACAACTGATTTTTCGCGCGTTATATAAGGTCAAAATCGGGTTCACGGGAACACAGTCGTGGTGCTAGATAAGGCGCGACTAAGATCGGGAACATTTGCAAAAACACATCCCCTGCACTTAGTACAGTAGGTGACAAAGTGCTGCGGTGTATCAGCTGATCAGGAAAAAAATGACCGAATTATTTCAAGAATGTAACTTGCCAAACCCTTGATTTTATTTTTAAAATGAAGCGTAACAGCAGTTCATCCTCTGCTCAAAAAGCTCCTGGAGCGAAATGTCTTCCAAAACTAATTTTCTGAAGTAAGAAATATATCACATAGAACTCACTATTCCAATTTACACACTCAAAGTTGTATTCAGAAATTTATTTTATAAAATACTAATTTTGTTGATCCTTTTTACAATGAAGAAGTGAAATTGTTTTCTCTGGAATATTGCAATTTTATCCCTGTCTTTGCACTAATCCAATCCAAGTAATATGCAACCCTTGAAAATCCACCTGGGTAACCACTATCACAGCCCACAGCATTTCCAAAGCTAGTAATTCCGACCAGGGTACGCGTGCCATTGAGTACAAGAGGTCCTCCTGAATCACCTGAGCAAATACTTTCCAAGTGGGCACCTTTAGCACAGATAACGCTAGGCCTTATAAGGACCGAGTTGTAGCTTCTTATGCATTCTTCATTGCTGAGCACTTGCAGTTCGGCATATTGGAGTTCACTTGCAGGATGACCTGCAGACATAGATTGCAATCCCCAACCGCTTGCTACAACTGTTCTTCCAACAAGTAAGTCCTGAGATGAAGGGAGTGCGGCTGGTTGAATTCTGCTTGTGAAATTCACTTTCGTTGGAAGCTTGATTAGTCCTATGTCGTTAGCAGCTATGCTCGCGATGTAACGTTCATGCAGTACGTACTCAAACGAGTAGTAAATTTCTCGTCCTGGTTCGGTGTGGTCGTAGAATTTCAGGGCACCCAAATGCAGTTCGAAACCATATGCGCCGTTGATGCAGTGTCCTGCGGTAAGAACCCATTGATTTGAGATTAAGGTACCTCCACAAAGCGTCTGTCCGTTGGAAATAATCGCGATTATCATAACCTGGTATGGAAACTGCCCCTAGGCACTTGTGGTTCCATTAACTATTCTAACCTTTGGAACCACAAATCCCTGCGCACTGACGAGGATTAGTAAGAAACTTAATAGTAACACTGTTCGCTGCATCGCGAATATTCAGCACGTACGAATTTATTATAGAATCACGGAGTGGAAACTTTAGTGAAATTGCACCCCTTTTAAAGAGGAGAAGCTAAACTAGCTAACAAGTGGAATAAGATAAGGGAAACTGATAAGGGATTTTCCGCAAACGTTGCACTGATTGCTTTGATTTATCTATCAATATTTTTTACAGAGATTCCAAATATGTGTTTCCAGATGCAGTTAACCGATGCGCTCAAAAATTGAGATTGCAGCTTGCTGGGTACTTCCAATTTCCAAATAGCAACCTCTTAATTGGTTAATCTCTCTTATGTACTCAATACTATGTTTATATCGACAGAAGCTGTTTGTATACGGAAGTTTTTTCTGCTAGACAAACTGCATTACTCAAATGAAAATATATATATATCTACTGTCCACTGATGTTTCCATTAATAAATAGGCTTCAATTTTGAATTTTTCAGCACCCAATACGCATGTAAATAATACACATTCTGCACATGAGCAATAATTCATTAAATTTGAATTGGTTTGATTAGTTCACTTATGATAACGCCTCAAGTGCTGTCTCATCAGTACGTTAGTACAAAATTAGTAGTTTGAGTGTACATTACCGGAAGACGCAATTTAATAGAATACTCATCCATTTATCGATACAGAAAACAATGTTTATTTTTATTGGTTTATATTTGAAAACGGTGACTATTCACCGTGATTCATTTATAATTAAACATATGATCGCAATGAGAAGTAATATCCTTTTGCTAAAAACCCTATCTCGAGTCCCTGGAAACGATTTCGGGTCTCGAAGAAGCTGCTTGTCGATAAAGTGGGTTCCGTACCCACCATCCTTTCATCCAAATTATATCTCATCAAAATAGTCCAGATCTGCCAAAATCGGTTCCACAGTCAGTAGAGAAAGGATAGAAGAGATGGCACTACAGTCTAACAGCCTGACTAACAGTTCTCTCGGGAATCGAGTGGGGTATTTCCAAGCATAACGCTCAGATTACAACCGTCCATGTCCTCCACCCCATAAATTACTGCTCTAACTCTGCAGATGAATCTTACTTTTACAAACCCCCATTTAGCTGAGCGTTAGACCGCCTTATCGCTGTATTTAACTGAAGACCTGTTTTATAAATTATAACTCTTATTCTGCGTTTCCTATATATATATAAGATATAGGCCTTTGACTTGAATTGAGATATGGTCGACCCAGACACATGACAAAATCAATTTTCTACAGTCAACCATGAAGGTGTGATTGGTTCATAAGAAATTTGATCAAAACGTCATCTGTCACCATTTCGGATGATGTATCGTTTGCATATGCTGAGAATTTGCACACTATCGCTCTGTCTATGCTAGATATTCTTGCTCAGTTAAAGTGAAAGTTTTCTATGTTGAGTAAGCTGTTTTCAAATATAGGCCAACGAAGCTTTATCGCGCTCTTCTCTCTTTCGCATTAGAACTGCTTATTATTTCCGCTGGAAAGATGACAAATTGAAATAACGTTCGCAGGCCAGAACTACTGGCCCTTATTCAGACACGTACCTGACTGCAAAAGGTAGAGAAGCGTATTACGCATAAGGAACCGCCATGGTTGCCTTTTACTTTTCAGGTGTAAGAAATCAGACATTCAAACACATCAATTCAGACCGTCCGTAACGAAGGGAAGGGCAAACCCAAGTCTGCCACAAAACCTCACCGGAGATTATCTGCTACTATGGTATGGTGGTTATGGCCCCCTCCCTCTGGGAGAACTCTTGGAGGATGTGCTCTCGGCCCGGTTATTTGGGGTTGGTCCCCTTGTGAGAGCTTCATGGCGGTTGTGGTTATACCTACATCGCGGGCAGAGCTCCTTGTAGTTCAAACGTGAAGTTGCGTTGTTCAACTCGGGTGCCGTACCCCTTAGTTGCGGCAGAAGTGTTAGATAGACCTTCCATCCGCTGGTATGAATGTTGAGTTTGCGCTCCGTATAAACCAGTACCGCTGTGCCAGTTATGACAGGGCTCTGATGGTGGTTTCTAAATCAATCCCTGTGTGAAGGATTATGCCTACACGGCAGGTACTCACGGTAAACCCCCTAGGACGTCATTACAACTTATGTAACGGGTGCAGCGCCAAAAATACCGGCCTCCTTGAAATAGTAGGAAGTGAAAATCAAATTCACCTGGGTTTAGCGGTGCAGTTGAGGAGACCAGGAGTATATTAGGTTTCGCCCGCTTACTCAGAGAATTCCGAGGCGTGATGCGTTTTTTTGGATCAGAGGTTTTCTACACTATAGTTGGCGTGTGTTAAGTACAGTAGTAAAAAATACTCCTTCATGCAATCTCAATGACTAGCTTACTGGCAATTGGGATATCGATTGCAGGTAATTTGCTTTACGTTTTGGGATCGATAGTCTGCCAAAGCTGATGTACCAGCCACACACTCGGCTGGGTGATGCCGAGGGGAAAGCTCTTATGTTTATAGTCCCTGCGGACAAGCCACGCCTCAGATCCGGCTGAATTTTTTTTTTTTCAATTTCAGTTTCGCTTTTGCTGTGAATGTTTCAGACCCCGTACAATGTCTTTCTTATTTCGATGGCATTCTACTACAAATCCGTTCTAATAGGTGAAGTTCATATAATCAATCATTTAACTGATCACCACCGCCATTTTCAATTCGGCTGCCTTCCGGAGTTTTACCTAAAATAAACATGTAAGCGCACTCGTACAAAACGTAAAAATTTGGCCTATAAACTGCAGCGTAGATTCCCAGTAGATGAGTGTATCCGTGGGTAGCGAACTTCAGCTTCAACAACTTTCAGTAAAGTGGAGCCTCCAGGAGTCATATCAAGAGGATCTAAAAAGATGTTCAGGGAGTTTTCAGCGTCCTTTGAGACAAGGCTTTCAATGTGAACAATGCTACATGTCCTCATCCACTTTCTTTACAATCTATGATATATAATTTGTCCTTAAATGTAACCTGACTCCTCTAGCTAGTCTTCCAATAATACGTAAGGATGAAAAGAAGGGGGAAAGAAATCTGAAATAAAATTCTGGCGCAATTTTCATCATTGAGCGATTGGTTTTTCACTATAAAATGTGCTCGATATATTCGGTACCCTACAACTGAAAACGACGGTAGCAAAACCTCGCCTCAACTTCGAAAATTTATATGAATACAATAAAAAAGAAAATGGAATCACGAAAGAAAAGACTGTCAATTTCGCATTACTAGTTGAGGAGGTGGTAGAAAGAGGGAGATTCTCCCGGGCCCGGGAATTTCTCGGGAATAGAGCAGAAGTTTCAATGAAAACTGTAGCTTTAAGGACATCCTGCATAATTTTCACCTCCAACTCGGATAATTTCTACCCCGGGTCCGAATTTTCTCTGTGTGGAGATAGATCCAAGGGATCCCTACCTATCAATCCAAAATTGAGCTTTGAAATCGGAATAAGGTGTTTCCTAAAGTTTCACATAATTTCCATACTTTATTTTTTATCTTTATGGCCCTGCTTCGAACCAATAATGTTGTGAAATGGATTCAAGGCATCCCTATCCATCAACACAAAGTCAAACTTTGAAATCGGAATAAGGTATTTCCTACAGTTTCACTTCAATGAAACTTAATGACTTAAAGGGCCCACGTTCAACGCCTTTTAAAATAAACCAGAGGAGCAGTTAAATGCGATCCGACTTGACTACCAATTCACTCCGGCCACTAAGGGATAAGCCTTAATAAAATGAGTCTCTATCCAAACTCAAAATTATGCAGTCGATAAATTTAATAACTTTCGGAGTAATATTTGGATTTTCCTACCTATCAGCTATGGCGCCAAGACAATTACTCCAAACATGGGATGTCCTCGATTTTAGCAAATTACGCAAAATGTTACGCCTCTATCTTCCTATCATGTCAGGGAACAAAGCACAAAGCTATTTAGCAGTAAACTGTCGAGTGCTCAAACGCTGACATATATAACACTGATTCATCTTTCCCGTTGAACCGCTTACAAAGCAGCAATTTTAACTAACATCATCCTTGAGTATGTTACGTTGGAATATGGCCATCAGTTGCACCACCTTTTCATCGTCTTCAAGGCCGCCTATGATAGCATAGCCAGGGTAAAACTGTACATGATCATGGGAGAATTCAATATCCCAAATTGAAAGACTAACTAGGCTAACCCTGACCAATATGCGTGGCCAGATAAAAGCAGCAAGATCACTCACGAGATCATTCAACATTAACAACGGTCTAAGACAAGGGGATGCCCTTTTATGCGTCCTCTTTAACCTGGCCTTGGAAAAAGTGATCCGCGATGCAGATGTTAATGCAAGAGGCACCGTCCTCTTCAATCCCATCCAACTACTGGCTCACGATGACGATATTGACATTATGGGGAGAAGAACCTGAGATGTAGAGTCAACCTTCATCCGGATCAAGCTGGGGGCGCGAAATCTTGGGCTTCACATTAATGAAGGCAAGGCGAAGAACATGGTGCCAATGTCAGCGCCATAAACCAAAGAACGAACAAGATCAAAACGCACCGATAACAGCGATGACGATGAAATCCATGCACGGTTGTTAGCTGCCAACGAAGCCTATTTCTACTTACAAAAACTGTTTAGCTCGAAACGTCTCACCACATCTTCCCAGTCCGTATGTATTCCTCGGAGACTTGGGATCTTAACAAGAAGAATTGCGAACTTTTGGCCGCATTTCAGAGGAGAATCCTCCGAAACATCCCCTGCACGAGGATGGATGATTCCGTAGCCTACAAAGCGATGAAATTTATGAGCGATATCATGACCCTCTGGTTGTGGATAAAATCCGGTTCAACAGGTTGCGGTGTGCCGCTCATTTCATCCGTAGGGGTAAGGATGATTCTGTTCGGAAGGTCTATAAGGGCAATATCAATGGAAGAAAAAGTAGACGTGACAGACCTTCCCTCAGACATAACGACGGCGTGAGCCAGAACGCCGGACAGCTTGTAGGGATATCGAATTGGTAGACGTCGGCGTAAAACCGGGATATCTGGAGTTTGTTACTAAGGCAGGCCTAAACCGGATAGCAATTGTTGCGCGGTTGGTGATGATGACGATCTTAAGGGTGGTTCATTAGTTTGTCAAAAACACTAAAACTGAGGTCTAAGAGTCTCAATCCTTCGTTAAAGTAACGAATTTTTTTTCTCCCTTCTTCAACTTGTATTTAGTTTGATAAAATCTGCTGCCATTTTCGTCAAGCGCATATTATTAAATGAAGTTATCGAATCCTTGCGGTGGAAATTTTTATCTTCGAAGTCATCGACCGTGCTGAACATCATCAACACTCCCTCAAATTATCTGGCAAATCCCTCCAGATTCTATGCCCCTGCCTTCAACTTAGCAACCAATCAATAAAACGTTTAATATGAACTGGAGAAATAGAATGAAACCCTCTAAAACTTCAAAGGATATTTAAATCTTATTTTAATTAATTTTAAGGGAAGGTACGTAAAGGCGGCTATTTTGGAAAGTATCAGTCCATTTTTGCTTTGGTATACAAATATAGTAGAGGATTCATAACGATTTTCCAAAGTATGATCCGGTAGTTACCGTTCCCCAGGTTCAGATCCTGGTTGGGTCATAGATGCTTGGGTATATTTTGTGCTTGCACTGCTATCACTTACATTTTAAGCAATAAGTGTTATGATAATGAAATTGAAGCATAATCTTACCGAAAATGGAATGGATAAAAAAAACCATAACGATGGAGACGCTATCTAGATGTCCTAGGCCCCGTTAAAAGAGCAAACAGGGGACACAAAAAAAATTTGACTGAAGGAAAGTATCAACTTTAATTTCTGGCGAGATGGCAAAATGAACTCCGTAATCGTCTTTATTGTTTAAAGGTGAAGATAACTTCACTCAATCAATTATATCGAATCTCGAACAGTTTGGGAGCCATCTACAACCAAAAGATACTTCCGAAGATATCGTCTTCATCCTACATATCTACTGCACACAATCCAAAGTCATCTGACTAAATACTGCGCATATTTCCCTCTCAATCATGTTAATCATGAAGATATGCTAAAAATGAAACACCTAATAAAAAAACCATCTTGGCGACCTTGTGATGGTCGAACCATCAGATAAAATCGAGAAAGTGATTTTATTGCATGACCAACAACTGACTTGGACGCACAGTGGACAGACGACCCAGCCAACTTGTATGGATTCAGATTCTTTTATTTGATGTCTCAGCCGAATAACTGCCATATAGGCTTTCATAGTTACTGGGTGACGAACAAAAGCTTCAATTGTTCATACCCACCGTGGTTTTGTCGAATATTTTTCCCAACATTATGGTCAAGCTGGCACGATTGCTGTCACAGAACGGTGTAAAGTGGAAAACGACATTCCGCTGCGATGACATTTTATGGAGCGCGACTAGTTGACGGTCAACAGCTTTGGAGGTGCCAGTTTCAAATAAAAAAAGTTGAATGATTCTTACGCTTTTGTTGAGATTGACTCCTGAATCTTTAAGAATTGTGTAGTCATTGACCGGGTACTTTCAAGGACTCTCGATGCCGAGCTACTTATAGATCCACGCTTCCTACAACTTTGGATGGGGAAGTGTAGTATGATCCACTTCCAAATTTATCTTTTTTCCGCTTTGTACAATGTGGCATGGAACCTTGATCTTGGAATTATATTACCTGACGTTTACTATCATTTTCATTAATTAAAGATGGAATGTGGTTCGATTGCGTCTTTTGGTGCGCATTTAAATATTATACGAGTAACAATCGCAAATATGCTATTTTCTGGTGTAATTATTACAGATCGAAGCCCATTATAATGTTATAATGAAATGGATAAGTACAGGACATCCTGTGTGGAGTTGCTAAATCTCCCATCAGATGCGTTCCTTCGTGCGGATAAGGGAACGCTCGGTGGATGCGTTATGGGCGTGCACCTGATGACCTGATGCATGCATGGGCATGCCTATGCACAGGCCGGGTAGGTGGGAAGTAAACGCCAACCCGTGGATAAAAATTGGCTATGGAACAACACCCAGAAATCAAACCAACCATATGGAGGATGAGAAGGGTAGTTTTTTCACGGTGCAGGGCTTCGGAAACCCAGTACCGGCGGTTTTTGAGAGTGGGCAAGCGGGCTCCCGGCCGTCGATATCCAACGATCGCAGTGCCTCAGTAGTGGGAAACTTGGCTACTTTGGCATCTAATGCTACAAGAGATCTTAGCGGAGTGGCAATGAGATCTACACCGGATCCTTTTCGAAAAAACTCAAAACTTGGGAGGTCACCACTGAAGGCAACTTTACCCTTAGGCAATCGAGATTCGTCGAGGGATTCGGAAAAGAACTTGGAGAGTCTCCGGACTGACATAACTATCGATGTTGTAAAATGCGATCGTGGAAGGCAGCAAACTGCAACAGCGTTTGTTTCATTAGGGGAACGCATCAATGAACTCTGTTAGTTCATTAAAGACAGGCGGAATATCCACCAAAATATCAGAACTCTGATACGAGGTATTAATTTGTCCTATATTAAGGGGGTGGAGGAGAAAAACGCCCAACCGTCATGTGACAAAGTCACACGAGAGACGGAGGTGACGCCACCTCAACGTAAAGTAGATGAGAACGCGGACAAACGGAGTAGGGAAAAAATGAATGAATCCCATGGTGCTCAACAAGCGGCGAAGAAGAAAAAAGCCTCCTCGCCCAAGAAAGCTGTGCCGACGAAAGTTCCGGGTAGTTCTTCGATTACAAGTCCAACTGTGACAACAGGGGAACAGCCTACAGCTCATAAACCCGAAGAATGGCCAAAGGTGGCCGACACAAGGAGAAAAAGAAGACTCGTCCGGAAGTAATCATTATTTCCAAGAAAGGAGATATGGCTACGCTGACATTCTTCGGAAAGTCAAAGCCGATCCGGAACTGACAGAACTGGGTGGCTGTGTGAGCCGTATCAGGCGTACGCAAAAAGGGGATTTGTTGCTGAAACTTAACAAATCTAGTGAGAAGATAGTAGATAGCTTTCGCGGAAACAACAAATAGTGATCGAATGCAAAGACCAAGACGAGGTCTCATCACCAGAGGATATCTGCTAGGGATTAAACTGATTACCGCGGACAAGGTAAGAATAGGTTGGATTATGTGCCGACTTAGGGAACAAATATCTCTGAAAAGATGCTTCAGATGTCCCGATTTCGGTCCCTTTGTAGCAGCATGCACTAGCGAGTAGGATAGGTCGAGAAGGTGTAGGAAGTGTGGTGAAGAGGGCCACATTATCAAAGACTGCAATGGAAATCTACGATGCATGTTGTACAAAGGATGAACGAGAGAAGATGACTAGCACGTTGCATGTGGTGGCAGCTGCCCGACTGGATCGTGAGGGAGCTGGATCGTAAGGCTAAATGAGGTTGATACAAATCAACCTCAACCATTGCAAGGCACCTCAAGGCTTGTTCTCGCAAACCATTCGAGAGTCGAATGTGGACGTGGCGGTAATATGTGAACCGTACTGAAATTATGAAAGTGCTACGTGGGTGAAAGACTCATCGGGAAACGCGGCGATATGGGCATGTGAACGGCAAGCCATTCAAGAAACAATTGCATTCCCGAGAGCCGGCTTTGTACTGGCAAAAGTCAACGGCGTCTATATCTACAGCTGCTATGCTCCTAATAGTTCAACATTAGCGCAATATGAGGACATGCTAGACGGTTTGATGTTGGATGCTAGAGACCATAGCCCTAAAAACATTGCCAGCAATTTCAACACGAGGGCATTAGACTGGGGAAGTCGAGTGACGAACACCAGGGGCCAAATCTTGCTTGAAACCTTCGCGGAGCTAGGCATCGTACTCGCCAACGTTGGATACGTGGCCACCTTCCGAGGCAGAAGATTAGACTTAATCGTCGATCTAACCTACCTCAGTACCTCGTTGGCGAGAGGGATGGTCTGGCGGGTGAGTGAGCACTATACCCACAGTGACCATCAGACCATCTTTCTCGACATCAGAAACAGGGAAGGCGACAGTCGAGTGAGCATCAAAAGCGGGAAAATCACAAAAGCTGGGTGGTCCCCTGGAGCTTTCGAGATAAAGACATTTCTGACGGCTTTAGAAGGAGATTACGACCCGAAAGTGAGTCAGCTACGTCAACTTATAACTGATGCCTGTGACTCTACAATGCCACGACGCAAGATCCATTACAATAGGGAACCAAATTACTGGTGGAACCAAGAAATCGCGCAGTTGGGAGTATCGTCTCCGTGAGCGAGGAGACTTTGCCAAAGGACCAGAGGGAAGCCAGAACATCAGCAGTCGGAGAAAGAATACCCCAATCTTCGAAATAGCTTTAAGAAGTCTATACGGGAAAGTAAGCGGAATTGCGACAAGCAGTTGTGCCTTGAAGCAAATACAAACCCGTGGGGCGCTGCTTGCAAGGTGGTAACGAACAAGATTCCTGGACAAAGATCACCTCAAGTGTTCAAAATAATCGTAATCCTTTTCCCACAACAAGAAGAAAGCGAACCTCATATAATGGTTCGACAGGACGTCTTCACAATCTCTGGGGTGACCGAAGAGAAACTACGGAAGGTCTGTGGTCGAATTGGTGGCAATAAGGCTCCGGGATTGGACAGGATTCTGAACAAAGCCCTGAAGTTGGCTGCCAAATTCAGGGCCCGCATAGTTCATAAGTACATTTGATCCATGCATGGTTGAAGGAGTGTTTCCGCTCAGTAGAAGAGGCTGAGGTTGGTTTTGCTGCGCGGTGGTAACGCTGGACTGGGTTTCCCTGGTTACTTAGCTCGAATAATCGAGAGTTACCTTTCGGAAAAACTTCTTTGGTACGAGACGGACCGAAGGAATATACTGTGACAGCAGGTGTACCCTAAAGCTCTTGGCTGGCTGGTTTTGCAGACCACCTGGCTGTGGAAGCAGTTGCGAAACACTCCAGGACGTGGAACTGTATGCTATCAAAATATGGCTATGGTGAAATTGGACCTAGCGGAAGATAAGACGCAGGCGGTCCTTATTACCAATCGGAGGAAAAACAACACTGTCAAAATCCGGGTTGGTAATCATGTTTCAAAAAGGATCATTTGATATCTGGGGGTAATGATCGATGGCAAGTTGAGCTTCAAGGGTCACCTGGGTTGTACTCATGAAAAGGCAGCAAATGCTAGTTCATCTCTAGCGAGGATGATCCCACAGATTGGAGGACTAAAATCTAGCCGCCAGCTGCTTATCGCAAGGGTGGTGAAATCTATTCTGCTATACACGGCTCCTGTATGGACGTGCGCGCTGGATAGCACAGCCAACCAGAGAAGAGTAAGTTCGGCATACCGGCCAACCGCGCTGAGGGTGTGCAGTGCATATAGAACGGTATCAAGTGAGGCAGTGTGTGTCTTCGCGGGAAAGATTCTCTTGGATCTTCTGGCGAATGAGGCACACTGCCTCTACCGGAAAAGGAGGGTGAATCCGGCCGAAGTGATTGCGGGATTTCTAACAGCCACTAGGAAGGAGCTGTACAGGAAATGCAGCAACGGTGGGATAATTCGGAAAAGGGGCGCAGGACCCATACGCTCATTACATGTATTGAGAAATGGGCCCAAAGCCCTCCTCGCATAGTAATACTTCACGGTGATACAGCGAGGATATAGGCGGAGAAGCGCGGGTGGTTTTAGTAGGTGAGAATCCCATATACTGCTGCATCCTGGCGCAAGAGCGTCTTTCTAAGATTTCCACTTGCATCCATAAAAACAAGAAACACAAAAGTACTGTGACATGGAAAGGACTAGTATTTTCTAATTGCATATCTTTGTATACGTAGAAATATGAAGCAGGTGAAATGAGAAATCCTGAAAACTTTCCGAAATGAGTATAATTTTCGCTTTTTACTTTGGGGTAGTTATATTTTACATAAAACCTAATTATCTTGTACTTTGAGGCAATCCCGAACCTGCTGCAAAGAACAAAACAGAAATTTTCAAAATATTTCTTTGGAAATATCCTGACTTCCGTTCTCGGGCTAACTCGGTTTCCTTAGCGTAATTAAACCTTTATATCGATTTTTATTTTCACAGTGAAACAATTCCACTTTTAACTTATTTCACTTCCATTTCAAATTCTGCACCCCAACCCTTACCATTATCCAGATACTCCATACAAGTTTTCAACTATGTTTCTTTCTGTTGCCCACAGGAAATTGTTACAAAACTCTTATTAGACTTTAAGGGATGATCGACTTTTAACTTGCCCCGGTTGTAAGTGCACTTTCGGAACTTTCAATTGCAAAATTTATGAATAACTTTTCTAAGTTTGCCTGAATTTGGAGTTGTGTTTGCAACAAAGTTACTACACATGACGATGAAATGGAGAAGTTTATCTTTTAGATAGTTGGCCCCATCCTATTAATATTAGATTTAATAAAATTTGCAAGATAAGGAATGTTGTAATCCAAACTAACTTTGTATAAGAAGAATGAGGTTAATAGGAATGAGCTCAAAGTTATAATGCACATGTTGCATTTTGCAGGTTTTACTTCGCAAATTTCCGGTAGGTGAACTTCCCTAACCAAAATTGCAGCCAGCAGCACTGAATGGAGAATTGTCAGCTATTCTAGACCAACTAATTTAGTCACAGGCGAGGCATAACTATGACTGCAAAGTAATTAAATGTTTGACCTTATTCGTAACACAAGAGAGCTCAGAGATAACTATCCCCAACTGGAAGACATAAATATCCTTTCAATTACTTCATTTACATATAGGGAACAGAAAATGATTTCAATTATACATCGTATATGCATATTTGTTTCTCCTTCTGAAAACTGGAAGAGATAACACAAAAGGACCTAGTCGACGACAGTTATAGTTACCAATATGTTAGGCTTAAGGAGATAAAGTAATGGAAGAACTCCTCGAATGATAGTCCAAATGCAGTCTGTGTATTTTGGGTAATGAGAATAAACCGTAAAACAAAATTTGTTGAAGATATCAATACAAAATTTTAGAAGTCTGCTAGCAGCCTCTATAGGCGAGTTTTCCTAACTGCATGCGCTCTTTCAAAGTTAGCAACCTTCAATCCTTCAAAACTTGCGTTCAAGCCGTTTTTACAGCCTCCAGGGTCCCGTGGTTGCATCCCACATTCCGGAAGAAGAATAAATCTGCCGGAGCAATGGCGGGACTGTATGGAGGCTGGGGAATTATCGCGATGCCATTTCTTGTCAGGTGCTCGGCAACTACGAAGCAGGTGTAAGATGACACATTGTCGCGGTGGAGCATCTATGTTAATTGGCGGCAATGTCTACCTACACTGGGTTGACCCGTCGTTTCAGGCATCCTTGACTGCCTATCCTCCGGGCACAAATTCAGAATGGGCAACAGTCTCTTGTCAAAGAGAGCAATAAACATTGCTTCGAGGTGGCGATTGTTTTACGGTCCTAGTAGTCCAAAATCGAATTTTCATCCCTGATAATAACGATATCAAAAAACTCAGGGTCTTTGTCAATGCATCCTAAAAAATCTTTTGAGATCGCCCTGGGTTTGTTTCTCCTCATCCGTCAACATTTTCGGGAACCCAAGATTCTCGCCGATGATTTTGTGTACAACCATTTTATTGATTAACAAGATATTCGTTATCATACAAAAATTTAATCGCTTGCCCGTTCTTTTCGGTTCTAGGGGTTGACCGGTGACCATCCCGGGGTTCGTTCTCCACACTCTCCTGATATTCTTTATGTCGGCTCCACTCGTTTGATACTTGCTGCAAACTACAAACCTCCACAAGCATTTGGCGAACAACATCGCCAGCCATATGCTTGCAAGTGCGTTCGTAATTTCTGAGTAGGCAAGCGAATTCCCCTTGATTTCCCCAAAAAACCTATATTTGATCGGTTCGGTTCCAAATACTCAATCCACACGTTTGAATTTACGGTGGCTTGTTGTGGTTCGCAAAGATGTGTTTGAGACATTGAAAATTCTGTTCCACGAATAACTCGAGCATGTGATAAGCTTTCACTGCCGTACGTTTGCTAAATCATTCTCAACGTTAATGCAACAAATTTTCCAAGGCAAGCACAAAAAGTGAGTTTCATAAGGAGGTGGGGGGTTAATGCCTTGCTTCACTTTGAGCTTGTACACATTAGCCTTTTCATCATAAAGTATGTTCTTGGAATGGGTATCTGTGACTTGAGCGCCAACCCTAGCCAACGAACTAAAAAGGGAGGCTTTCCAGAAGCTTCGCTACTACTACTTCGACATAACGACCATCGAGCTAATGCACGAGTATCATCATTAAAATTATCTCGATAAAAAGAAAAACCATTCACAATCCTATTGAGAGGATCGAAAAAGATTCTTGTGAATGGCAATCACCTTAGAGGCATAAAGTGTCAAGACGATCACAAGAAAGGACAACCTCTTAAGGTAAATTTCCAATAGAAGGACAGTGGAGCCGCTTTCCATTAAGAGTAGATCTCTCCTCTAGTCGACTTCGGCCAACTAGAGTGGTCTCATCCTCAGTCCACTAAGTTATTACAGCCTCAGCTAAAAGCTATGGCATTCGCTTACAATTAGATGTCGAAAGCAAGTCAACAGGCCGGCCTTTAAGGACTTATCTAAACCTTGGGAAATAGGTTGATATGAGGTGCTAATTTTCACCCAGTGTAAAGTCACGAAAAATTCCATTCTTTCCATATTGCTCCGCGACCCACTCGTTGGCCATCTCAGGATGCCATTACATGGCATAACCGGTAGAGGGGTTTGCGCATCTTCTTAATGTGGCTTATCCACATTTCCACCTTCTTCTTTGTTATTTTCGGCAGCTATAGTTTCGTCTAACAACAAAGTAAAATCACAGTAAATGCTACTGTGAACTTCCTATATTTTGTCTCTAACTCACAGCCAACAATCGAGCTGAAAGCCCCTTATATTCATCAATTTGACTTCACGTTTTTGTAGTCAGCCAGTGCCAGTTCATAGGCGAGCACTCCAACCGCCCCAAATAGGCATTTTTATGGCGGCCTGCTATTCGTCTATATTCACAAACGAGTCATTTGTTGTTTGTGAAGCAAGGAAGTTTTAGCACTCCTGGACGACAACTGGATCGCAGAAACCGCCTATGGTGAATTTGAGGGGACAACGCGATATTTTTCAGCAAGTGAACGCAACCGCGGAATGTAAACGAAAGTAGATAAACGACCCTCAGATGCTAAAACCATCTTTGCTATGCACATTCCGAGGCCAATCAGTAAATCTACTCCTGATCACCATGTGGTTGATCTGAATAGGCATTCGATTGGTTGAAACCTAACTAACCTTATGGCTGACAGAAATTTATGAATGTTTTACCGCTGCTTTTATGGTGCCTGAAACTTTGTGTCTCGCTCGAGAAAGCTGTTGTCAAAACTCATTTTGGCAATCAAAGCATACGTCTCCATAACATTGTCTCCTTTAGGAAGCTTCTCTTCAAGTTCGTATAGTTGTTCATAGAAATCGTCCTTCTACTCTATATCAAAAATTTTCGTTGTTGTATAGAATTGTACATTTGTGATCCTCCTTATCGTGGGCCAGAGTTAGGCAGTTGAGGCTCTTAGAAACCAGTTATGAGAGCCAGGCCTCAGGTAGTTGCCAGCAGTAACTCGATATCAGATTTATATCTAGCGCCGCTGAGCATTCTGGGGGTCTTCCATACCGTAGTCGCACATTCTGAAAACCAATTAAAAACCGTTTTCAGCAGCTTAAGATTGCAACTCTGAGGCCATTTCTTAACCGAAGCATTGTGGACGTTTCAGTAGCAATCATCTTTTTAAACAAAATTCGATCTCCCTTAGTCGCCTTTCACGATAAGCAGAGAATATTTTAATTGTATTCAGCTGGGTTCAACGCGTTGGCATGAAGCAGCAGATTAAAGAACTAATAACCCTGATCACCTTTCATGCCGGTCCCACACGCTGGGCACTTGGCGAACTTTGCTAAGGCATGGAGTGACCGCACTGGCTACTTACTTTCTATCTTATGGTCAAGTTGTAGTGGCCGCGGCTTTGCGACATTGACCACATTCCTTTTGCCTTCCCCAGGGGCAATCTGGCGGGAAAATGCTTTTATTAATATGCAATATTCCTTCGTTTAATTCCATCCTAACAATTTATCCATTCCTACCCCTACATTCCAATTTTAACTTTCAACTTGAACATGGAATCTTTAAGTTAGGTAATTTTATTTATTTTATGAAAAAAAAACCAACAACTGGCCTCTTTTCCTACCCCCAGGAATTTATTTAAATTTGCGTAATTCCAAATTTTATTTTTAAATTTCCTAAATAGTGCAAGCCAATATTGAACCGTGATAACATATATTCACCTCAATTGCTGTACCTACATAATTTTGGAACGTTGTTGCGTTTTCGCAACACAATTTTCCAGCATAGCGAAGGGATCATCGTGTTGTTGAATGCTTGCTCCAGTGTCCTTTTGGTTCTGAGGGGGGCATAAGGTGTTATTGTTGTCCCTGAGCAGACATCAATTTCGAAATTCAAAGCCAGGTTTAGGGGGACCGGCTTATGGAAGAGACAGCTGATGAGTGGGAGATGTGAAAAGAGGAGATCGTTTTTGCGATGCGTTTTGAGGACATTGGTCGCAAAAAGGGCTGTTGCGTTGTCGTAAAGGGAAGGATACTTAGGGTAGTTTTGGAAAATCAGAGATTGACGAGTTCGAATCGCGTGTTAGATTTCAGTTTGAAAATTAAGGAAGAAAAAGTAAACCCGTAGAGTATTACGTCTCTTGGATAACGCGTGTGAAAATTTTTTCTGCGTAAGGTTGAATGTTTGTTGTGCGATTCGCCCCTTCCCAAATCAAAGTGAAAGTAACCAAACATTAGTGGAATTATCAAAGTGAGCAAGAAGAAAGTAAGTGGCATCAAAAAGGAAGATTTCAACGGGAAGCTTAATGAATCTGTGGCCTATAATCACGATAATTTTTGGCCCGGAAAGGTGCTCGATTCCAAAAGAGTGAAGTGCAAAAAGCTGATAGAAAGATCGGAAACACGAATTCCAACAGAAAAAAAAATGCCCCATTAAGTTTGTTTTTTTAAGGAATATTTATAAGTTGAACTCAGAAAACATGGATTTCTTTATTAACGGACGAAAATAATACATTCCGGTGTGAACCGATCTTTCGAGAGCTCTCAAGGAGAAAGGGGCCTTCATTTCTCGATAAGAATTATATTTACTTTTTTACCTAGTCCTATTTTTATTTTTGCAGTTTTATTTTTATTTCCTTTCCGAGCTGTCACTATTTCCATCATCATCATCATCAACGGCGCAACAACCGGCATCCAGTCTAGGCCTGCCTTAATAGGGAACTCCAGACATCCCGGTTTTGCAAAGAGGTCCACCAATTCGATATCCGTAAAAGCTGTCTGGTGTCCTGACCCACGCCATCGCTCCATCTTAGGCAGGGTCTGCCTCGTCTTCTTTTTCTACCATAGATATTGCCCTTATAGACTTTCCGGGTGGGACCATTCTCATCCATATCCTATTAAGCCGGATTTTATCCACAACCTGACGGTCATGGTATCGCTCATAGATTTCGCCATTGCGTAGGCTACGGAATCGTCCATCCACATGTAGGGGCCAAAAATTCTTCGGAGGATTCTTCTCTTGAACGCGAACCCAAGTTTCCGAGGAATACATGAGGACTGGCAAGATCATAGTCTTGTATAGTAAGAGCTTTGACCCTGTGGTGGTTCTTCCCAAGATGTCGATATCGTCAGCATAGGCCAGTAGTTGGGTGGACTTCAAGAGGATCGTACCTCTTGCATTTACCTCAGCATCACGGATCACTTTCTTGAGGGCCAGGTTAAAGAGGACGCATGATAGGGCATCCCCTTGTCGTAGACCGTTGTTCATGTCGAATGGTCTTGAGAGTGATCCTGTTGCTTTTATCTGGCCTCGCACATTGGTCAGGGTCAGCCTAGTCAGTCTTATTAATTTCGTCGGGATACTGGATTCTCTCATGGCCGTATACAGTTTTACCCTGGCTATGCTATCATAGGCGGCTTTAAAGTCGATGAACAGATGGTGCAACTGGTGTCCATATTCCAACAGTTTTTCCATCGCTTGCTGCAGAGAGAAAATCTGATCTGTTGCTGATTTGCCTGGAGTGAAGCCTCTTCTCTCTCTGGTATGGGCCATTGATGTTCTGGGCGTATGGGGCTATCCGACCTAGCAAGATAGTGAAGAATATCTTATAGATGGTACTCAGCAACGTGATACCTCTATAATTACTGCACTGAGTGATATCTCCCTTTTTATGTATGAGACAGATAATGCCTTGTCACTATTTTGATTTGCTCAAAATCATACTATTACTAGCAAAGTTATGGTAACTCAAAGTTGTCTTTATCGTGTAAACTGGCTGCAACTAAATATCAATATCACACTAAAGTGAGTAGTCTGACATGCTAAGTGCATATACATAACGGGCTACGTACAAATGGGATACTTCTGCACTCAAACATACTCACAGAAGAAACAGAGAAAACCTTTCATACCTGAAGCGCCGAGCTTCCGGTTTCCCGGCTTGTTTGGTTTTTGGGATAGCTCTTTCCTCTAGATCATCTCGGGCCACTCAGGATGTTCTTTTGACCATCGACAAATCTATTTTATTCATTACAAAATGTATAGATGGGGCCTAAGCAGTTGCGAGAAATTTCCTTTGATTTCAGCCAAAAAATCGATACTCAATTGGAACGGCTGCAAGTATTATACTTGCAAACTTGTACAAATCAAGCCAAATATAAGGCTGGCAAGCATGTAGATCCGGCATCAGAACTGGCAAGCAAGTTAGTCGTGCCGAGGAAGGAGACTTTCGTGAAGCACCAAAGTCGGAACGATCATAATTGTCAGTTTTCTTCAGTGAGGTATAGCTCTACCCTCATCCCGCCAAGTCCAACCATCTGATCCTCCCCTAATTTATCAATTCATTACAAAGTCAGAACAAGCATTAGATTCACTGCAAAGTACATTCGATTGCATTCATCTTTCTACGGAACACTTTGCTGATGGTTTGATGAATGGTAATGAAACAATAAAGGTCAATTGTGGGTCATGACTATACTTTGCAGACACCATCTTTTCAGAACCCATGGATATATTTTATCAATATTCCATAAACGTTATTTTATTTATCATTATCATTATCCATTTCTATGTTTGATGTGGACTACTTGTAAGTTCCTTCATTCTTCCTTTCGTGTTTCTGAATTAACAATTTTCTCGGAAGTTTCCATGTCTGGTTGTTTCTTCAAAAAGTTTAATCATCTTCTTATTCCTAATATCTGGCATGTATTTAGCAATTGTACTCTTTTGCAAATGATTTGAGGTGCCTACATAGAGACTGCTCTATCTTATCTAAAGTCGGATTTGTTCATCATTTGACTAAAGGCATTTAAAAAAAATTTAACTTGAAAATAAATTGAAACCCGTTTTACATACATACTTGCTTAATTGATGTGATTACATAACTAAAGGTCCAAAGACCCATCCTTTCCGAGAACATTACCGGCAATCATAACGAAAATAAATATCAAATAATAACTTACTGCGTCATCCTTTATCAACATGAAAGCCACCGTTCCGAAGCTTTTGATAAGTATCTAAAAATCCATTACCTGAAAAGGAAAAATACTCATTTACTTTGAGATACTCTAGAAATGAATGTTCACTTCATTTATCATAATTGATTTGATTATTTATAGTGCGAGCAGTACTTGCGTAGCAGTTACGGATTGAATTTGTCACATTTGTGGCGGGAGTTCAAGGTAATGGGGTGCGCTATAATCGTGGGCTGATCTAAGGCGTACGACATACCCATATGATACCTTTCAGAATGTCAATTTGTGAACGTTCTGTCAGTACCTGATGGACTCAGCAATTTACAAATTACTAATATACATGGCTGGAGGCTATTTTTGTTTGACTTTGGGACTATTTTAAGCTAGTGACCAGACAGAACTTATTTCATAAAAGTCAGGCAAAAGTTATAATTAAATGGAATTCAGATTGAACAAAATATGTCAGCATATTATGTACAAAACCTTCAGTTTAAATCGCATTTGTAATGAATTACTGATAAAATTTATATTTTAACCGTTTCTGACGTTCAGTGTTGAGGCAGATAAAAGCATGCAATTATCTTGTGTGACTTTATTGAGTTGTCGCATTTACTTTCACTTACGCTTATTTTTTTATCCACCATTTAACTCGCATTATCGGAAGGCCATAAAAGCACCTCTTGAAATTTTAAAATGAAATGGGATCAAGCCCATTACATTAAATGCATATGTGCATTGATGGGGAAATAAGAATTTAACTCGTCAGATTGCAGGAATGGCAGGTCATCGTAATCGGTATTATTGTGCCTGTCAATATTTATTATTATACAAGGTCCAACCGGACGTCAGGAGTTTTAATTTTTTTCATAACAGGAAGTAATTTAAAATTAAAAGTGTTCTTTATATGATTTTCTGCGTTATACATAAGTTAAAGTGTACTACATATTTGAGTCAATTGGTCGTTTTGTGTCCTTGAACTGTTTGGTACTTATTCATGCAAACTTTACCTTTCACGCCCCCCAAAGAGCCTAATAGCATTAAGTCGCCTGATCTTGGTGACTAACTGATATCTGTTCATCGCGATTCTCAATTAATTTATGCCGGAATACCGGAAACTTGCGCTTCGGGTATAAAGGTTTTATGTTCATCTTATGTGAGAAACTTCTACGCACATTTTCCTACCCGTATATTGCTACAAATCCAACATATCCCTTCATATTTGTCAAAACTCAGTCGAAACAAACAAACTGCGTATAACCGAATACACGAATAGATGACATGGAGGCGAAACTGAGAAACAAAGGTTAAATATTTGGGAATTGCGCTAGACCAAAAGTTACTCTGGAAGCCGCATGTCGAAAACACTTGTTGTGTGTTGTAGATCCATAGCGGTAAAAAATGGGGTTCCACACAAGACACAGATTTACACAAATTCCAAATACTGGTTTGCATGTGTATCAGTGGGTGATGAGGATATCCCCAACGGCATCTCTGGAGGTCCTTCTGGGATTAACCCCTCCCTATCTGCATATACAGGAGGGTAATTTTCAGGATGATCGGGAGTATCAGTGAGGCCGAGAGCTGCCTAAATTGAAGTAAGGCTGATATTCTTTCTAGGTGGCACCCCGAATTATTGATACCAAAGGATAACATGACAACAAGGTTTCAGTTCGATAAAAAGTTTCAAACATGTTGGAGTAACAAGGCAAACTGGGAGATCGTGGCTGCGACAGCAGCAACTGATTACTTGGTACACTGACGGGTCCTTCACAGCAGAGAGAGGAGTTGTTGGGGTTATTGGTCCAAGAAAAATGTACTTGAAGTCAATGAATAAGCACACTAGCATATTTTAGGCGGAAATATTCACCATAGGCAGATGTGCTTCCTTTAATTTGCAAAGGAACTACAGGGGGCAGAACATTGCTATCCTGGCTGTCAGCAGAACAGCGATCAAAGCACTTAGGTCCAACCAAATGAACTTTAAACTGAATACGTTCGGCTCTCTTAATAAGGTTTGGATACTCTTGTTTCCAGGCATGTTCGGCTGGAAGGCAATGAGGTAGCGGATGAACTTTACACGGGCCAGAACCCTTCTGTGGAACCGAAAACGTGTTCATGGCTATGACATTAAAAAATGAAGAGGGACCGTTGAAGGAACTACACTGGGTAGGTCTACCAGGAATGGAGTAGTCCAGGGTGCTTATTGGGGGATACGAACCCAAGCGCACAAAAGATTGCTTAAAACTCACCAAGAAGAACCTCCGGATCATAGTGGATATTCTCACTGGCCACTGCCTGCAGATTCTGTCCGGAGTGTGACGAACCCTTTGTACAAGTTCTAGGACAGTGTCCGGCACTTGTGCAAAAGTAGGTCGAGGCACCTGGGGGAACACTTAATACCAGATGCAAAGTTGAAAGATTTGGAAGTAGGGAATATACTAAAATTCCTAACGGTTATAGGCTTGCTTGAGATACTATAATTAATAGATATATGTAACCCCTTTTAGCAAATAGTTCTTTTAAGACGCGGTGCGACTTCCCCTTAACAGAATAATAATAATAATAATTACCACATTTTTACCAAATTTTGCGACAATTGGTTTATCCGTTTTCGAGTATATCGGGTGTGACAGACTGATATCGAATCGATTTTAAAAAATATCACAATTGGCAAATATAATTTGTTCCTATAGAACGTTTATAATTTCAAATATTTGAGGAAAAAGTTGTCGAGGGACGCATATAAAGTACATTTAAAAAAACATCCCCATCATAACCCTAATCTGTGTCTATAGAAAAATTACTACGTCTACAAAACTTGGCTTTTCAATCAGATTTTTGAGAAAAAAAAACTAAATGCCTTTGAACAAAAATGACAGGAGGTGAATCCTTATGAAAGACACCAGCACGGTATATATGAAAGTCCAGAGAGTTTCTCTACTTTGTAGGGATAATCCCATGGTCTTCCTCGGCAGAGATTGCTTTGGCGTCCAAAATCAGGACCCCACTGCAACTGGCATATCAGTGCTGACTCAACATTCATACCAAAGGAAGCCAGGACTATCTGGCACCCTGCCGCAAAAAAGAGTACGGCATCTGATTTGTACAGGCCAATTCCACCACGCACACGGGAGATGTATATAACCGCTACCACCATGAAACAGCTACAGGGCAGCCAACTGCAAATAACCGTCTCGAGAACACATCCTCCAGAAATTATCCTAAAGTATATGCTATCGGCGGGCCATCCCAGTTGCCGTGATACAAGGTAATCTCCAATGAGGCTTCATGGCGAAAGCTACTCTAGATGAGTCCTCTTGGAGACTCTTCAAGAACATGGGAATGGCAGTACGTGCGTATGCATTAACGCATCGAAGCGTATCCTTGCTAGCAAAGCATTGGATAAAACCATAGATATCGTTCACTACATGTCGTCTAGGTTGCGGATGTCACAGCGCGCTGGACCGACACAGAGGACATGAAACCAGTCCTCCAAATCTGCCCCACCCAGAACACAACCCTGACTGGAGGTAAATTCCTCCGAGAGAAAGAATTAATTCAGGCTACAATACCTCATTAGAAAGAAATCCACCTCTAGCCCGAAATCCACTGTACAACCACCACTGGTTGACAGAAATTACTTACGTAGTCTTTGGTTCCATCTAAACAGTCACTGAGATGTGACACTCTCATCTTACAAAATTTTAACCTAAGTGTAATTTCGCGGTATTTCTAGCGATTAAATTATTTGAAATTATTAAGACTTGCTTTTTTATATTCGCTAGTTTTATTTATTGGTCTTGCAAATACCAATTTTCGGCAACCACTTGTTCTCTTCACCAGTGCTAACTGTTGACTGAACACTAGTGAATAGAAAAAAGCAAGGTTTAATTATTTCATTTTAAGCGCGAGCAGTTGTAACCCCACCACCTAATCACCCACCACAAACTGAGTACGTTTGTAGCAGAAATAAGCTCGTCTTGATCCTGTAGGCTGTGGCACACCAGACTACCTCTAGATCAAGAGAAACAACATACAACAATATCTGGATGCTGTCAGTTGAAACCGTGCGACATACAGGCAATTTCAGTTCATTTCTGCATGAGTAGAGTATAGTATGAGCAGTATCTAGAAGGCACATGAGTCCGTAGGAAGACATTTTGCTTGCAGATTTATCTACTATTGACAAATTTATCTACTATTAACAGCTTCAGTCGCTTTAAAGATGCAGAAAGTATCCTCTCCGATATGCATGCCTCTATAAAGAATGTCCCCACCGATATGCATTATATGTCTGAAACATCTCTGGTCTCAACTTCCTCTATTTTGTCCGGGTTTTCATCAGGTTGTCTCTGGTTCCTGCAATTTGCGAAGACGAGCGGCCCCTGGATCGTTCCATAACAAATCTATAGTCCACCTCTAAACAGAGTTTCTTACAAATTCTTTCTGCTTTTCCTGAATAGCCAGCTTCGGGTGTCTGATGGATTTTTAAAGACCTATTATTTCTCCTCCTGGTCGGCCCTACCTCCTAGCTTTAAGTCACTTATTAGCTTGAAGATAAACCACTAGACGATAACCCTCTGTTTCACGCTAACGGACTAAGCCATATTACACACTGAAAAAGATCAGAGCGGCAGTTACGTCCTCGGTAGTTTAACGTGAGTACTTGTCAAGTTGACTTAAATACATGGTCTTCTTAAAACACGCATGAAGAATGGAGACAAGCACAACTGTACCAGTTTATCCTGAAAGCATGGCTTAGAGTCCATATTGCGTTTGAGGCCTGAAGGCCGTTTGTTCGCTTGGACGGAAGCACAACCCCCATGAAAGTCCCACTAGGGGACCAACCGCTAAAAAAACATGAACCACAAATTCTTTTGAGACATATAAATTCAGAGGCTATCCCAGTTCCAGTATACCCAGAGTTAATTGTCGTGACCCAAGTCACTTCAGATAAATCCGCAAGCAAATCTGGGTCTGATGGTCTTTATTAAACCTTGAAGCATTCGCCTATTGCATTACGCAATGTAAACCAAAGTGAAGCGGTTACTTGGTTTTGGTCTGACCGATAAGATTGTCGCCCCGTCTTCTTCGCTCTCATTGGCCACTATTACTTCCAACTACGCTCCTAATAAACTTCGACCCTGTCATTTGCTTACATACTTCCTTACTCCAGAATTTAAGGTTTCGAATTTTATCGCCTTGCATCGAAAATAATATTCTACCTAGCAAATCTACTCATACACCCTGCTTATTTTCGTCCATACAGCTTGCACTCCTGATTCACACCTCAGAATCGGAAATGGTCTACTCAAACAAATTCTGAGCGACCGTGTTGCACTTCTTAGCAATAAATCCTTTCTACTTAACATTTTTTGAATCGGCCAGAGAAATAACCATACATAGAGCATTTGCAACATTTCTTAATTTAGGTTTGTTCCTTTAGACGGCAGGCAACATTTAATGCAAACTTTTCTTGTTGTGATCATAGGATTTCCCCAAACTCATAAAAGATTCTCTTTCAAGTTCCCGTAATCTGAATCGTTAATTTAAGGCAATATGGCGTTTTCCTCTAGCTTTCGATTCATTATCCTTGCCCTGTATATAAATTCTATATTTCGGCATGGTGCACCTTTCTCTCCAAGAGAAGAATTTTTCAATTCAACCTTAAAATTTCTTTCCAGGTTTATTTTCATCTTCGTCTTTCGGTCCGAGAATTTGGTGGATCCAGATTCGATTTCCTTGAGCTTCATTTCGCCTGGTTACACCCGTACTTGTGGCACCTAGTTTCCACCTTCCAAATTTGTACCATCACTTGTCACTTTTTTGCTTTTGGACGCCTACTAGTTTCATGGTTTTATTTCTACCTTTTCCCGTACTCCGGATGGCGAATTTTTCGTCCGCTAAATATTATCATCCGTGGTATCAAATGGAAGGTCTCATTCGTACTTTCCGATAAAAACTTTGGTTATGATAGTAAAGTAAGGGAGTGTTTGTTTTCCCTCACTCCTTTTTTTCCGGAAATTACCCAGCCGGAAAATCCAGAAAATATCATATAAACATATAATATCTAGCCTTCAAGACATTGAAACTAAAGGGGGTTTCAGCATGGAACCAGACGTACCCTCACTCAACCTAGCTGCGACTAATCAAAATGAACGCGTCGCGCGCCTATCGCCCTGGTCACGTTTTCTTGTTGGACGAAGAGCTTTACTCGAGCCAAGGAGACCCCTTTGATCGTCCCCGACGTTGAGGCTATAATGATATCGGCCTAGTTCGAGGGCTTCGAAGGGGCCCTCATAAGGTGGCTACACTTCGAGGAGCGTCCGCCCTGACTAAGACATGTGTACAGGATTCGAGTCCTCTGAGCAAGTCCGCCACGACTTTCTTGCAGCAAATTCTTCGCGGTTGGCTGTTCGGAGGCCAAGTAGAACGACTGACAGGGCCTGAGACCAAGAAGGATCATCTTGGACCATTATAGCGGCCTTCAGTGTTCTATGTCACCTTTCGAGTATCCCATTGGACTGCGGACAGTAAGCGGTTCCGGTTTGCCCAACTCGGAGATAAGGGAGGACTCAAACTGCATTCTCTAGTCGGTGGTTATAATTGCTGGCACACTAAAGGGTAGAATCCATTCTCGACAGATGCTTGGCACAAGATTGCGCAACAATATCTTTCAGAGGTATTGCCTCAGCGTGAAACTATCGATGATTGTGAGGCAATGTTGAAACAGTGCGAGTCTTGCAAAGGGCTAATAATATCGGGGTAGATTGTGTGGAAATGTTTGGTGGACCGAACGAACACAAAATTGTTTTTCGATGTCATGGTCGCCACGATTCACACTTTCGTGCGTCCGACACTCATGTTGCTCGTTTCACCATAAGTACCATATCCGCTCAAAACAGTTAAAAATAATTAATAAATTTACTGGAAATCTCCATTAAGTTCATTGTAAAATAATTTTTAGCAAAGTTACGGTAGATCCAAATTATCTTTTTCGCGAAAATTGACTACATTCAAAATAATCATATACGGAATGCTAGTATCACATTAAATGGTTTCTCTGACATGGAAGGGTGGGAACCGCAAAGGCGCGCCTTCTAAAACTCTGAGGCATGGAAAAGATCGACCGAGGATGCAATCCATCTTCCATGGATCCATGGATCTTCTCCCTCAATGTTAGCACTCGGGTCCACGCGCGCAATCCAGTTGCCCGTAACCTTATTAAAATCGATTTACCGTCTGTCTGTCTGTCCGTCACACGCATTTTCCTCAGAGACAGTTGTACCGATTGACACCAAATTCGGTATAAAGATGTGAACTGTGAATGCTCACACATATAGTAAGTTACATCCTTTTACGTCGGATTTAAGTGGGGTCCCCATACATGCAAAAGGGGGGTGTACATTTTTTTTTCATCAAATATAGTCATGTAGGGTATCAAATTAAAGGTCTCAGTTAGTACTAGCTGGTCTTACTTTTGACATTTGTTAGAAAGGTTGGGAGTACGGGGGGTTGAAAGTGATAATTTTTTTAACGAACCGATTCTCAGAAACTACAGAACCGAAAAATCTGAAAAAAATCAGGGGGCTGCCACTGTATAGTGCCTAGGCTCCGAAATACCCTCCATACCGATACCTGTTCAAATAAAGTTAATAATAGTAAATTACTATAATTTTTAGTAATTGACAGGAAAGCCTCCCTTAAGTTCACCCTAGAATCACAATTCTAGGCTATGAATGTCAATATCACTTGAAAATGGATATTTTCACATACTATTTGCATATATCACGTACTACATACTAATGGGACAAATGCATACTCAAATCTCTTTGTAAAAGAAACACACAAAACCTTTCATACCTGAAGCGTCTAGCTTCCGGTTTCCCAACTTGTTTATGTTCTCCAAATCAACCTTCACGTGCATTTTTGGCTAGATTTCAGCGATATTCTCTGCATTGCATTTGAATTTTCATGTGAGTGCATGCACCGACCTAATAGAAGATGAAAATGAAATGTGAAGGACTGAAGTGCCAAAAGGACACCTTCTTCCAGCATTCCCGGTGCAGGTTGATGATACAATTCAGTGAAGCTGGAGCGTTTGCGGGCGCACCTCCACGGTCAATTGTGCTATATATTTGAGTATCTAAGATAGCTCTCCTTCATAGTTGACTTCAACCAACTTGGATGGTCTTTCGTCTTTGCGCAAACCGCTCAGTCATTACAAAATAGTTGGTATGTCTGACAGACGGAAGCCTTCAAAATACTAGTTTAGATAAATTCAGTTCAATTTAACTTCTAATTTGCCGAAACAAAAAAGTTTTCGAACAATACTTTAATTGCAAAAGCCTAGCATTTATAAATATTCAAATAAGGATTTTTTCCTGCTGTTTCGCACCCACTTTATAAAAAGTTTTATCACTTCAGCACAAATCAAGTGCATAGCAAACAACCTTAAGAGCTTAATTTCGCAATTTGCTTGCTGCTAAGAGGATAGACAAATTCTCGAATTACGCCCAATATTTATCGCATTTGCAATGTGTGCAGCACAACTTTAAATTAATTGCAAATAAAATTAGCATATATTTTTGAATGTGCTCCATTAGAGCGAAGATTGTGCAAGTGAGGAGAAAACTCGCGGTGACTTTCGTTGGGGAAGGTCTCCTCATATTACCCAATTACAAAACTTGAAACACAAGAAGAGTTATCTAAACAATTTTCACGGAAACTCATTTTCGGTATTGGTTATAATTGGAAGATGCAGCTACGCATGCCTTATCTCTATCTGAAAGCTGAGGGGTCCTAGCTTCAGCTAAATAACTCTAAACGAGCCGTGCGTCGCAGAAACTGCAAAGTCACGTTTAAGGTGTGAATTAATGAGTAGCTTGTAACAAGAAAATATAAATGGGAAATACCACTTAAAGTAGGCGAGCTCGCAGTACTTTTGGAGCCAAATATGCTTCAAGAGATTTCAGATTGATTTGATTGCATGCACTTCTCGCCTAATTAACTCACTAAAAACTTTTTTAAGATTCGAAGTTTTTGGCCTATATTGCTCCTTTATAAATACAATGGTAAACATTCTAAAGCAAATTTGGTCACAGCCTGTCTAATATAGCTAGTATGGTGAATAAAATAAATTCCAAACTTAACACCTGTCCAAAATTTAAGATGCAAACGTTTCTGTTTGCATTGCACCTCATTAGCTAATTCACACGCTAAACAAGAAAGTGAAATTTTGCTAGTGACTATGGCCTCACTATCGCGTGCGCATTATGCAAATTTTAGGTAGACATCTGAAAATATCTAATTTATTATTTGAAGGTCTGTTTAGTTATTAGATAACAACCCCACAGGTAGTAAGAGTATATGGAATTATGTATTTGAATTGATTCGTTAGTTTTAAGTTATTTTGGAAGTTGAAGATTTACAAAAAAAGATAGTTTTCCTATTTTATCTATTCAACTGGGAATTTACTTGGAAGGAAAAAAGTTGGAAAAATATGAGAATCAAATGCTGTGAATGAGTACCTGACGTCAAATCACGATGCAAATTCCACTGCCACCAGTGAGATTTGAACCGCGACCTTCCGTATGACAGCCTAGTGCCCTAACCACTGAGCTATCCGGACACTTGGGAATTACGCTAGACCAAAAATTACTCTGGAAGACACATATCGGAAACAATTGTCGAAAAGCCATGAGAGCTCGGATGACTTGTAGGTCCGAAGATACTGGTTTGGATATATACAGCAATTATAAGGCCAATGATTACCTATGAGCGGTAATCTGGGCAGAAAGAACCGAACTCAGCACACAAGCCAGGGAATTACACAAGCTCCAAAGACTAGCTTGCGTGTGTATCAGTGAGGCAATGAGTATATGCCCAACGGCATCCCTGGAGGTCCTTCTGAGGTTAACCCTTCTCCATCTGCACATATAGATGCAGGCAAGGAGGGCAATATTCAGGATGCCCGGCGGTATCAGTGAGGTGGAGAGCTGCCTAAACCGAAGGAAGATTGATATTCTTTCTAGGCGGTATCCTGAATTACTGATACCAAGGGATAAGATGACAACGAGGTTTCACTTTAATAAGAAGTTTAAAACACGCTAGAGTAAGAAGGCAAATTGGGAGAACGTGGCTGGGACATACGGCTTAATCCAGCATCTGATTACTTGGTACACTGATAGATCCCTAACAGCAGAGGGAGCGGGTACCCGTGTCATTGCTCCAAGAAAGATGTACTTGCAGCCAATTGGTAGGTATACTAGCATATTCGGAAATATTCGCCATTGACAAATGTGCCTCCTTTAATCTCCAAAGGAACTACAGGGGGCAGAACATTGCTATTCTCACTGACAGCCAACCAGCGATCAAGGCACTTAAGTCCAACCAGGTGAACTCTAAACTGATATGGGAATGCCTTGAGAGACTGATTGGCTGTGTCCGGATAGCTGAGTGGTTAGAGCGCAAGGCTGTCGTACGGAAGGTCGCGGTTCAAATCTCACTGGTGGCAGTGGAATTTGTATCGTGATTTGACGTCGGATACCAGTCGACTCAGCTGTGAATGAGTACCTGAGTCAAATCAGGGTAATAATCTCGGGCGAGCGCAATGCTGACCACATTGCCTCCTAGTGTACCGTTATGGTCTTGAATGAAGTGCTCTAACACACTTCAAGGCCCTGATCCAACATGGATTGTTGCGCCAACGATTATTATTATTATTGAGAGACTGAATACGGTTGGTTTGTCCAACAAGGTCTTGATACTGGGTTCCAGGCCATGCTGGGTTGAAAGGCAATGAGGCAGCGGACGAAGTAGCCAAGAAGGGAGCAGGGACGCCTTTACACGGGCCAGAACCCTTCTGTGGAATCGGAAACGGTTTCATGGCTATGACATTAAGAAATGAAGAGGAACAGTTGAGGGAACTATATTGGGCGGGTCTACCAGGAATGGAGCAATGCAGGGTATTTATTGGGGGATACGAACCCAAACGCACAAAGAATTGCTTAAACCTTATCAAAAAGAACTTCCGAACCATAGTGGAATATTTCACTGGTCCCTGTCGGCTAAGCTGTCACCTAGGGAAGTTAGGGATACCAACGGACGCTGCCTGCAGGTTTGTGAGACCTCTATACACGTTTTGGGACAGTGTCCGGCACTTGTGCAAAGTATGTCGTGGCATCCGGGAGATCACTTAATACCAGATGCAAAGTTGAAAGATATGAAAGTAGGGAATATACGGTTATAGGTTTGCTTGAGAAACTATGATTAATAGGTACACTATAACCAGTAAAAGGGTTTAAGGTCGCGGTATGACTTTCCAAAAATAATAATAATAAGTACTGCTACATCGTAAGCCAATAAGCCTCTACTAAATTTCATCTTCAAATCTAAAGGACGCAAAGTCGTGAAAATAAGAGTAAGCGAATTCCACAATGAGCATATAATTGTGAATACCTTTACGGTCCTATTTAAAGTGGAATTAATTTTCTGCAAACAAATCTTGGCGTGGAACACCAGAGTGATACCGACTTTTTTATATTGAGCAAAAGTTCTGTATTCACTCCTGTGCAAAACTTAACTTAACCGACAGATGTGTAAGATTCCAAAATTCTAAAGAGCTAGTCCCACGGATTATGTATATAATCAGTGTTTCAAAAAAGAGTGCAGTGTTTCAAGAAAGAATTAACTTGCCAAGATTGGTCTGAAGATTGAAGTCGATGGTAAAGGCCGGCCAAAACAACGTTGTCTTGATACGCTGGATGGGGATTTAAAAGCCTCGAGATTGCGTCCAGATCAGGCATTTGATAGAGCCAAATGGGGAAACCTAACACGACGAGCCGACCCCGCTTGTTAACGGGACAGAAACTGAAGAAAAAAGAAGGAGGGAGCGGAGGTAAAAGTGTGCACTTAAATCTAAGACCCATTTTCACATGTACGGAACAAACAGATCTGAAAAAGTCACACAAGTGCCACTAGGCCTCAAGATGCCTGCCCTTCGATATCTTAATATATAAAGTTTATAACAGGATATTATTATATGTTAGAAGATCAAGTTCATTGTAGAAGTAAATTTTGTGGTAATCTTAGCCCTGATGTGGAAGATGATATTAGAAAGTTTGATGGAAATCATCATGCACATATATGCAATCAAAATGAATTGTGTTCCCCCAACCGTACGGAAGGACGGCTAACCTAAGAATGGGTTGAAGGCCATCGTCATAACGATGACGAGTGTGTGGGCCCATGCGAAAATGTATTGCTACATCCCCGGTTGTCTCAAACACTTCAGGCCGTGATGCAGAGATAGAATAGAGTTCGCAAGAGCAGACTGTTACTGAGAGGACTCTTCGGACTATAGCTCAGGTGGCAAAGGTGACAGCTTTTTGCATCTCCATGTGTAGTCCGACCCTTAGATCAAACATTTTACCACTAAGTTCTGTTTCAACGCAAGGTTTAAATGAAGAATCTTGCAGATGTTAGAGTTATGACGACTGGTGTACTCAGTAGTGTTCTACAGCTCCATAACCTGCAACTGGAGTTGGTGATTGAGGAGTCATGAAAGGTGTATCAAATCGAGGAGTCATGAAGGATGTTCCTTTTATAATTTTTTTATGGAAGCGAAGCATCCTGAATTAAAGTGAGGAAGATAGTATTCGACATGAGACCCAATTCCCTGCTTTTCAAGTTCAAAGGAGGCAATTTATTATCAGCCCTGACAGTAGCCTGAAGTAATTGGCTAGAGGATTGCTTCTCATAGAAAAACTCACAATGAATGAATGAGCTTGATTGTAGGGCAACATTTTAGAATCAAATATCCCCCTTCCTCCCTGATGTGGTCGGGTAGTAACCGTAAATTTTCCGCAAGATCTATTGTGCATGTAGTTGTGTGCAAGAACCACCCTTAAGCGTTTATTGACAGATCGTCATCATCAGGGCACTCCGCTCTATGGCACCAAACGGATATAGAAGGACAGGAATGGCAAAGGTGTCGATTGCCATTGTTTTATTTTTCTCGAATAGCTCAGTTTTCAGGACAAGATCTGCCGTTCAAATTCCCCCGACTGCTTAACTTTAACAATTGCCACAGCAGGCGTTATTGATTGTAATATGCCGAGGGATTTATACACGTCATCCGAATCCATATGGTATCTTCAATTAGGATATCATTGTAGCTTCATTGGCGGTGTGTTTTCCCCAAAGGTCAAGAATTACATCCGGATTGATTTTGCGCATGCGTAACACTTGTAGTTACCACGAGTGTGTTATAGAGTTACAGACTAATTTATAATCGGTGTAGGCTATTGCGATATTTCGTTTTTGGTAGACAGTATGTATCGATTGTAAACGCTCCTTTACAGCCTCTGGAGCTAAATTAAAATGATTTGCCAACACCCAGTGAGCTCCCTTAAACCATTTTAGCCAGCAGTATTGGATATTTTCTCGGACCGCCGCCTTCCAATTACTTGCCTTTTCAAAGGCTATTTGCTTCAGTGATATCAGGCGTAATCATTGCACTGAGAACGTCACATAAACGCATAAGGTGTGGGAGCCATATTACTTCTAAATTGCAAGGATTAGATTGGCTCCAAACATTTCTCCAGAAATCTTCTGCTTGATCCAGATTACGCTCCTGATCTGAGTTGCTGAGGTTTTTGCAAAATCCTATTTGGTTTCAAGCCAAGGCGATGTTGTCTGTATTTCGCAGAAAGCTCTTTTGATAGCTGCTAATGCGATTGGAGGATCTGTACACTGTTGTGATACATTTCCAAGAAGTGCTTGCGTCGCGCGGTCAATCTCTCTTGTTCTCTCTTGTTGAGTCGAAACACCCAGCAGAGTAAAGCCATTCTGCGCATACCTCTGGGGTTCACGATAAGCTATTGGATGTGGAGAAGAAATACCAGGGGCAGCCGCAACGATGATCAGACAATGAAACACTGTTGCAATAATCTCGCCAGCCAAACGATCCGAAGTAAACTTTAGTTTGGAGATCTTTGGTTTAGGGCCACGGAGAACCTAAGCATATTCTACGAATACGACGCAGAATGCGGTCAAGACCTCATTTATAAAGTGAGCCGGCTTCATGGAGTTCTTTACAGGTGCAGAATCCAAGTTGCTCCTTTGATTAGTCTGGTTTGTTGAAGATTCCATATCGAGCTCAAGTAAAACTTCCTGGAAAATTTGTTGCCTAGTTCGAAGGGCAACGCAATTATTTTTCACTATGACCCGGCGTTGAATGACAACGTTCTCTTCGAAACACGATTTAGTTCCGGAAAGTGGGATTTTAACAGCCAAGTAGGGAAGGAGCCCGTATTCAGGCGATACGTTGGCTCCCATAACTTACACGAAAAAACAAATGATAACGGACTGCGGACTATTCAATTAGCAGGGTCACACGAAATGGTTGTTGGAAGTACCTGGTTTGCGCGGAAAGCGGTCCACAAACATACGTGGGCCTCTCCAGATGGGACCACTTTCAACCAAATTGACCACGTGTTGATCGAACGCCGCCACCTCTCAGCCTTGATGAATGTCAGAACATATAGGGGGGCCAATATAGACTCGGATCACTATCTCGTTGGCATGGTGTTCCGAGCTCGAATAACAATACCACCTAGAATCCCCTCTGACAATCAGGTGAGAGTGAACACTGAAGCCATCCACAACACAACCCTCCGCGACACCTATAAGAGGGAAATGGATGCCGCAATAACCGCAGTCAATAGAGGACCTGGAGATGAAGCATCATCTAATGATCTTCACAACCACCTGAAGAACGTTATCATGGATACGGCCACAAATATACTTGGCCCCAGCCGCAAAAGGAGTCGGAACGGCTGGTTTGACGATGAATGTAAGCTAGCAACGGAACGGAAGAATGCCGCATACCGAGTAATGTTGCATTCTCAAAGAACGCGGGCACGCGCAGAGACTTATCACGAACTCCGTCGAGCGGAGAAGCGACTTCACAGACGGAAAAAGGAAGCCTGGGAGAACCAACAAGTCTGTGAACTAGAAAAGTACAGGGAGCAACCGCACCAGGCGCGCAAGTTTTACCAACAAGTCAGCAGGATGAAGCCTTATACACCTCGATGCTCATCCTGCCGAGACAAAGAGGGAAATCTGATTTCCGACAGAATGGGCATATTAGAGCGATGGGTTGAGTACTTTGATGAGCTACTGAACAACCAGAACATCGGCGAGTTGGAGGTCCCGCCAACTGAAGACGACGGACAAATACTGCCACCACCAAGTTTAGGAGAAACAGTCCGTGCAATTCATCGGCTAAAAAATCATAAGTCGCCAGGAGCCGATGGAATTACAGCCGAATTGGTTAAATATGGAGGCGACCAGTTACACCAAGTGGTTCATCAACTTGTGCTCAAGGTATGGGACAGCGAATCAATGCCTGACGATTGGCAGCGAGGCATAATCTGTCTCATACATAAAAAGGGAGATATCACACAGTGCAGCAATTATAGAGGTATCACGTTGCTGAGTACCATCTATAAGATATTCTCCACTATCTTGCTAGGCCGGATAGCCCCATACGCCCAGAACATCATTGGCCCATACCAAAGAGGCTTCACTCCAGGCAAATCAGCAACAGATCAGATTTTCTCTCTGCGGCAGGCGATGGAAAAACTGTTGGAATATGGACAACAGTTGCACCATCTGTTCATCGACTTTAAAGCCGCCTATGATAGCATAGCCAGGGTAAAACTGTACACGGCCATGAGGGAATTCGGTATCCCGACGAAATTAATAAGACTGACTAGGCTGACCCTGACCAATGTGCGAGGCCAGATAAAAGCAGCAGGATCACTCTCAAGACCATTCGACATCAACAACGGTCTACGACAAGGGGATGCGTTATCATGCGTCCTCTTTAACCTGGCCCTCGAGAAGGTGATCCGTGATGCTGAGGTGAATGCAAGAGGTACGATCCTCTACAAGTCCACCCAACTACTGGCCTATGCTGACGATATCGACATCATGGGAAGAACCACCCGAGACGTTCAAACTGCCTTCATCCAGATCGAGCAGGCGGCGCGAGATCTTGGGCTGCACATCAATGAAGGTAAGACAAAATACATGGTGGCAACGTCAGCACCGAAGACGAATCAACCAACAACATCAAACCGCACTGGTCAAACACAAACACGAACAAGAATAAGGATAGGGGAATACAACTTTGAGACCGTTGACAATTTCTCCTATCTAGGGTCGAAAATCACAACCGATAACAACTACGATGATGAAATCCGCGCACGGTTGTTGTCAGCCAACAGAGCCTACTTCAGCTTACAAAGACTGTTCCGCTCGAAACGTCTCACCATAGGGTCAAAGCTCTTACTGTACAAGACTATGATCTTGCCAGTCCTCATGTATTCCTCGGAAACTTGGGTTCTTAGCAAGAAAAATTGCGAACTCTTGGCCGCGTTCGAGAGAAGAATCCTCCGAAGAATTTTTGGCCCCCTACATGAGGATAGACGATTCCGTAGCCTACACAATGACGAAATCTATGAGCGATACCATGACCGTCCGGTTGTGGATAAAATCCGGCTCAATAGGTTACGGTGGGCGGGTCACTTAATCCGTATGGATGAAGATGATCCCACCCGGAAAGTCTATAAGGGCAATATCTATGGTAGGAAAAGAAGACGAGGCAGACCCTGCCTAAGATGGAGCGATGGTGTGGGCCAGGACGCCAGACAGCTTTTAGGGATATCGAATTGGTGGACCTCGGCGCAAAACCGGGATGTCTGGAGTTCCTTATTAAGGCAGGCCTAGACCGGATACCGGTTGTTGCGCCGTTGATGATGATGATGAATATTATTAATAACTTCATTTGAACAGATTTCGGTATGGAGGGTATTTCGGAGTCTAGGCACCATATAGTGCAGCTTCCCGACTTTTTTCAAATTTTTCGGATGGGTAGTTTCAGAGAATGGGTCCCTTAAAGGAATGATCACTTACAACTCCCCACCTTCACAACAAATGTCAAAACTAAGATCGGCTTCGAAAAGCACTAACCGAGGCCTTTCATTTGATACACCACATGACTATATTTGATGGAAAATAAAATTACACGCCTCTTTTACATGTATGGGGACCCCCCCCCCCCCTAAATTCGATGTAGAAACTCACTGTATGCAAGAGCATTCAAAGTTCCCACTTTTCCACCAAATTTGGTGTGCATCGCTACAACCGTCTCCGAGAAAAATGCGTGTGACGGACAAACAGAGAGATAGAGCAGAGCAGGCAGACGGACAGACAGACAGTGAACCGATTTTAATAAGGTTTTATGTAAAACCGCTCAAGTCAAACACGGAAAGAATCTTAATTAAGGCTTCGAAGTTGGCACTGTTTAGGTTTAATTTGTATGTCTTGCGACGCAACTCCACACTGCGTCGATTAACAAGTATGTGTTCGTGGGTACGAATTTGAAGATAAAAATCGCGAAGAGATAAAAGAAGATTGATTGATTTGAAAGTATATCCTGGAACATTTCCAAAAAGCAGGAACAATGAACGCCTTTTCAGGATGAAATGCGAGCAGCCCGGGGACAGGAATATGCTACTTATCGGCGCAGATAGTCTAAACCGCAATAGTTGAATAAATCAATTTTTGCAAATTTTATATTGGTGAATTTATCGTCTTTCCGAGGGCATCCAAAAGGAACTTCATTGGTATCTGCACTCTACGGGAACCTGTCAATGTGTCGACATAGAATATGGCAACAAAAGTGGTTGCCAACTCCTCGGCTTCATCATCTCAAATTCTATTAAAGAGATAAAGTGATTTGATGACTGGCTGTTAATGATGCGCCCCAAAGATGTCGACCTGGTTCCTCAGGCAATCCCTCGTAGCAATGACGATCCCAAAAGAAAAGTAGATAGCCGCCGATTCCACGGCTTCGGCAAAATCAATGGAAGTAGCGGGCATATCGTCGATTTTACTAATGCATGGTCTATTAACCTTTCTGAAATCTTCGAACACAAAATGAGTGCGACTTATATCAAACGCAAGTCCGCCCACACTTCAGACCAAAGTTGGAGAGAGAAGGATGCCAGATGGACCTTTTCCTTCCTACTTTCGTAGGAATGCACTTGATGCAGGACCGCAACAAATGAAGAGCAACCTGCTCCCACTTTTTCGGGCGAGGGACTCCTCTACCACCTAAAGTTCAAAAATTAAAAGAGGGACGAAGACGGCTTCAATTCCTAAACGAAAATTCTATCATAGTGAATTTTTAAAGTGTCAGTTTGGAGCATAGGAGTTAATGAAAACTGTATAATTTAAAACAAAAATGCTAAAATGAATGTTTGAATCTAGAGCTTACTATAACACCCAGACGCTACAAAATGATATAATTCACTCTGTATCCAAGTCTTTAATGCACTTCACCTCAAAATTTGCATCTTTTTGTTTTGAAACTAAAATCTGAATTTTTTGGCCATAATAGTTTGCTCAATAGTTCAACAAAGATTGTAGTATACAATTATGTAACTTAACACATATGTATGTATGTATATATAACAGATATGTGTAGTTCGGAAGCTTCCAATATCTTAGGGCACCATTCCAAAATAAGCTTAACACAACGACATTGAGAACATCTTTAGATGATTAATGAGATTAATATGGAAACGATGACCTAGGAAATCCGGGTTTTTGTGTAATTAAAAATACAATTAGTAATCTAAAAACAAATAAGTATTCATTATGAAGGTTTTAATTCAAATAAACGATTAAAAGTGAATTCCTGCGGGTATGAATCACTATTTCTTTTATACCAATGAGCAGTTTGAAAATGATTTTCTAATGCATATGTATATGTGTTGTAACGTATAAAATCAGTAATTAAGGAATGACCACACCTTACACAACCTTATCAAGATTATGTTCAACGTTAGTGAACTTCTCTTAATTATGTAAATTTTCGTTAGAAGCTTTGATATTTTCATTATATGAATGAAGATGTCTTAAGTAATTGGATCTAAATATCAAGGTCTACCTTAAATTTATTGGTATTTGTTTGGTGATTTGAAGAAATATTTTTGAAATCTTAGAAAATAGTCAAGAGGTTCCCAGAAGGCTCTTAGAGTTGGTAATTTATGACTTGAAAGATAATTGAAGTGAGTTCATTCTGTTTCATACCTTATTTTATAAGAATTTTTTGGTTATTGTACCCGCGTACGGCGTTCGCAGGCTTTAGCGAATCTGAGAACGTCTGAGATCTGAGGAGACCGAGCAGCTGCATAAAAAATGCATGGCCGTCCCCTCCTCGTCTTCAAATTCGCTGCACATAGACGAAACTACCAACCCAATCTTTTCCATATGGTAGTTTAAGGAGCTGTGTCCCGTTAAAAGCAATACTAAGGTTTTCGTGTCCCACTTCTTAAGGGACAACAAAAATGCCGCTCTGTTGGTCCTAGGCTCTTTCACAAGGATTTTCGTCTGCCGGCAAGAGTCCAAATTTCTCCACTCGGCTGCGTGAATCCTTGCAATTTCACCCTTCAGAGTAGACTTGACAGTAGATGGTCGGATTCCAAGAGCTGGTTCTGGCCCCACCATTGTGGATCCAGACTCTTGGCTAGCCAGTCTGTCAGCCTCCTCATTACCAGCGATGTTTGAGTGCCCCGGCACCCACATCAAGAATATTTCGTGCAGTCGGCCAATTTTCAGCAGCACCTGATGACAACTCCACACCAAGTGGCTTGATATGTCGTTGCTATTTAGTGGTGATAATGCCGCCCGACTGTCGGAACAGATTCGAATGGTGCGATCCCTCCATTTTTGTCGCAGACATTCTTCTGCTGCCAATGAAATGCATATATCTCGAGGGGTCGGGCCAGTTCTATAATCGGATTCTCCGAGAACACCCCTGCGCCCGATCTGACCCGTCGGTGAAGATTATTACGTCTGACCAGTCTTCTCTTTCGGTGATTACGACACTGTCTGCTTTCAGGTAAATTTAGAATAGCTTGAAGTGCCGCAGTCGGCGTAGTACTCATTGCAACAGTGATACTTCGGCAACCAAGTCTCCGAATTTACCGTAGCAGCTTCCTGCTGTTAGCAAAGTTCGATCTCGGCCACCAGGCGATGCATGCATACATCAAAATAGGTTTCATTATGGATGCATATATCCAGTATATCCGTTTTGATGAAAGTCTCCAGGTCTTACCTATCGCATTCCAACAGCACCAGAGTAATTTGCAGAATTTCGGACATTGTTCCTAGATATGGTGCTTCCACGTTAACTTGGAGTCGAAATGTACTCCTAAATACTTGACTGTTTGTGCCAGCTGGATTTCCGCCCCTGCTAAGGTGGGTAGCATATAGCTGCCCACCTGACGTTTCTAGTGAACATAACTAGTCCAGTCTTCCTAGCGTTCACCGTGAGTTCATTGCGGAGGCACCAACTGTGGATTTCATGCAGAGTTGCATTCAAGCGGTCATATACTGTGCCCGTAAACGTGCCAGTAATTATTAGGGCTAGGTCGTCCTCAAATTCTTGCGGGAAGACTTTTTTGTCCTCCAGGAGCCACAGCAGGGGAGCCATTACCAAGAGCCATCACAGTGAAGAGAGGACCCCTCCCTGTGGGGATCCCCTAAGACAACCTGCTTCAATAGACTTCTGGTCGACCGATATGTGAATTTTTCTTCACTCTAGCATGTGAAGGACCCAACTTATTAGGAGCGGTTCGATTCCATGCTGTCTGGCCGTATCACAAATTGCCGCGAATAAGGCATAATTGAAGGCACCTTCCATGTTCATGAATGCGCCTAAGGCGTATTCTTTTTCTGACACCGCCTTTTCAATTTTTGCCGTGAATTTTTGGAGTGCTGTCTCCCTGAATTTGCCTTTCCGGTAGACGTTCTGCCTATAGTGAAATGGTCACTTGTGTGTATTTCTCATGAACCGATCTACTAGTCTTTTTAGTCCTCTTAGTAGAAAAGAGGTTAGACTGACCGGTCGGAACCTTTTTGCATCTGTGTAGGTGGGTTTCCCTGGCTTGGGAATGAATAGCACCTTCACATCACGCCAGTTAATTGTAATACGAGCGTGTGTTAGGCATTCTTGTCATATATTCCGAATATATAGACCCAGGGCATCCATTTCCTCTATTACTTGCGCAGGAATGATGCCATCCGGACTTGCAGCTTGTATCTATGGAACCAGTTAAATGCCCATTTTACTCGCTCCAGTGATACTACTTTGCATTCCAGATTCCAGTCTCTCGGTTGAGGGCTGTATGCACCTGTTGGCCCCGAGATTAGATTTTGGATGCTGCCTGGGAAGTGCACTTCAAGCAAATGGTTTGCCGTTTCTTCATCTCTCTCTGTGTACCTCCCGTTCTGTAAACGTAAATAACCCAGTTTCTGGCTACGTTCTTTAACCAGAATCCGCTTCAGCTTTGAGGTTGCCTCAAGAGAGTTAGTCTCTTCGCAAAAGCGTCTCCATATTATTATCGTACATAGTTTAAATTTACCAACAGAGCAATGCCCGCCTTTATTCCTTTTTAAACTTGGATCTGGTGATACTTCATCCCTAATTTTATCGAAATTTAATTGGTACTAATATTTTTTAGGCGAAAGTTTCAATTTTTCATCTACTGGTGTCCAGATTGTTGTGACAATTATTTCTAATAAAAAGCTGTGTAAATAATGTCAAGCCAGTTCAAGCCAACATACAGGTATGTATGCACGAATTGCTTTGAATCAAGCGGTTGCGGTACATTAGGCAGCCATTGACTGATGAGCTCGGGTTTATAAACGCCTGTTCTTCTTCTCAAGGTCATCTATCCACTTGCGAAATAAGTGGAGGCATTTAGAGATAAAATAATGTAGGCAGAAAACTGGAAAGGAAGCCATGCAAGTTGACCTGATCGTTTTGTACAATAATCGCGATTTTCTAGAAGAAATTGCAGCCAAGGCGAGGGAAGTCGAATCAACCAAAGTAGTGATCTAGAATCGGCAAACATATTGGGTTGGGAAAAAGTAATGTCGTATTTGTGATCGAATTTTAACGCTTTATTTAACATACTTAGAATTATCCAATTTAAGTCAAATATGCGACGTTTTATTCGCAAACTTGTTGCCATTTAGAAGGTGACTCCATTATCCCCCTCTTATAAAACTCCCCCTCCTTATTTGCAAAAAACTCAGACAGCCAGTTTTCGCAAGCCTCTTTTGAGGCGAACTTAGTAGCACCAAGAGCGTTTTGCATGGACCGGAAGAGATGGTAATCATTTGGTGCCAGGTCCGGACTATACGGTGGGTGCAATAGGACATCCCGTCCGCGCTCCCGTAGCTTCTGGCGGGTCATCAAAGATGTGTGAGGCCGAGCGCTGTCCTGGTGGAACAGAACACCATTCCTATTGACACATCCTTGCCACTTCTGGTCAATCGCCTGCTTCAAACGGTCGAATTGCTCAGAGTAGAGGACCGAATTGAGGGTCTGGCCATAGTTGAGCAGCTCATAGTGGATGACTCCCTTCCAATCCCACCAAACACACAGCAAAACCTTCCTGGCCGTCAATCTGTGCTTGACGATGGTTCGCTTGAGATTTTCGTACGTGATCCATTTTTCATCACCAGTCACCATCCGCTTCAAAAATGGGTCGAATTCGTTCCGTTTCAGCAGTGCATCGCAGGCGTTGATTCGGTCCAAGAGATTTTTTTCCGTCAACTCGTGTGGCACCCAAACATCCAGCTTTTTTTTGGAATCAAATTTTCTGCAAATGGTCCCAAACGGTTTTATGGTCCTTACCCAGTTCCTCGCCAATCGAGCGAATGCTCATATGCCGGTCTGCTTGGATGATTTTGACGATTTTATCGGTTTCTACGACGATTGGCCTACCAGTACGGGGTGTATCTTCGACATCCACTACATCAGAACGAAATCGATCAAATCAACGCTGTGCTGTGCGAATCGTTACAGTATCGGACCGATAAACTTCACAAATTTTTTTTGGCCGCCTTCATTGCGTTCTTATCTCTCAGATAGTAAAAATGTAAAATATGACGAATTTTTTCCTTGGTGGACTCCATCTTTGACGCGTTATAACTTGAGCTTGAAACATACGATCATAAAACTGTCAAAGAGATATTTGTAGCCCAGATTGTCATCTTCAAATCGCCGCATAATATGACCCGATGCGATAAGTACAACACAAGATATGTTTAAGCGTCGCCATCTATTGACAACATACGGCATTACTTTTTCCCAACCTAATATTATGAGCCACATACGAAATCCATGATCGACGGCATGCCCTGAATAAAGTGCTCTGGAAGTGTGGGGGAAATTGTTATCAGGCAGCTCATGCCGGAATGACAAATGGTCTGTGCGAATCCTTTGTAACCAATTCTCTCTGATATTCTGGGACTCCTTGAATTTTATACTTTTGGACCAGGTTTTATCAGTATTAATTCTAATTACTTGAAAAAGTATCCTTCTTCAGCCTTTGTCCCGTTTACAAGCGGGGTCGGCTCGTAGTGATCGGTTTCGCCATTTGGCTCTATCGAATGCCTGATCTGGGTGCAATCTCGAGGCTTTCATATCCCCATTCAGCGTATAAAGCCACCGTTGTCCGCTGGTCTTTTGGTCGTTTACCATCGACTTCAATGTTCAGACCAATTTTGCCAAGTGAATTGTCGTTAGCACGAATTGCGCGACCATACCATCGAAGACGCCTCACTTACAATTTTTCCAGGATAAATGCAACAGGACGGACGACATTGCGGTAAATTTTAGATTTGAGACGTTCGTTGATACGTCGATCAAGAACACCAGTTGTGGAACACCACTTCATACAGGTTGCGTTATATTCCATTTTTGGACAAGTTGCTCGAGATCATTTTTGCTATCAGATCCTAGGAAAACATCATCTGCATAAAGCAGTGTGTAGGGCGCTGGATGTTAGATATTCCGTGTGACGGTGCTCATAACAAGAACAAAGAGGAGTGGTGAGAGGGCGCTTCCTTGGTGAACACCAACAGAGACACGAAGCGCTTTTGATACACTCGCCACACTTTGAACTTTACTTTTTGGATTGTGGTAGAGCAATTGAACCCAGCGCATGAGTTCTTTTGGTACTGTTGTCGTAAAGCATACCAGATGAGTTCATATGGCAGACGGTTAAACGCTTTCTCTAGATTCAGAAATGCAATGTAAAGAGGGTGATTCTCGCGGTGTTTCTCCATGAATAACCGCGCAGCGTCTATTGCGTCAGTAGTTCCGCAGTTTCTGACAAATCCGGCTTGATTCATGGTTATTTCGACGATTTCGCAAATACGGTTGTCAAGAATGCGTTCAAAAATCTTCATGGTATGGGAAAGTAATCGGGTCGGACGGTAATCATCAAGTCGTCGGCATACGCCACCACGTGCTCCTCGCTGGTGTCCAATGTACTCAAAAATTTCATACATTACTATTAACCAGAGCACCGGTGAGATGACGCCACTCCGGGGCGTGCCTCCGTTCACAACTCTGCCTCCCAGATCCGACTGGATTATCCTTATAGCATGGATATAATCCAATGCATGAGATACCCCTCCAATCCAATACTGGTCAAGGCTTCCTTGATGGAGTTGGTACTAACTTTGTTAAAAACTCGCTCTATCCGAGAAAGAAGGGTATACTGCTTGTACTGCAACGACCGCTCAGCCATGCCAATTATCTAGTAAAGGGTGGTTCCTGTAAATTTTCCTTTGAGGTAGGCATGCTGAGATTTAGAGAAAGGCGTTCTCTCTATAATCGTCCTTAAGTGAATGTCCAGGACGCGCTCTAGGGTCTTCAGCACGAAAGAGGTCAGGCTGATTGGTCGAAAGTCCTTCGCGGACTAATGACCGCGCCTGCCTTCTTTCCGGATGAATACCCCTTATGCGCGCCTCCAGGACTGTGGTACGTATCCTAAAGAGATGCAGCCCTGGCACAAGCCTTTCCTGGTGCTTCTGTAGCATGACTGGCATTATGCCATCTGGGCCTGGAGATTTATATGTGGAGAAGCTATTTATAGCTCAGTTGATCTTATCCTCGGTAATTACCGATTTGATAGGGTCGCACAGCTTGGGTGGCTACAAATGCTCCCAGCAAGTTTCTGACTCACAGTCCTTCTCACTGGTAAGTGCGTTTGAACCAGCAGCTCCAAGGTTTCGCTAGAAGATTCTGTCCAGGAGCCTTCCGACTTTTTAAGAAAGGATGGGCTCTTATGTTCCTTGGACAGAATTTTACTAAACCTCGCCGATTCACTAGTGCCTTCGATGTTGTGACAATAATCCAACCAAGACCGTCTCTTGGCAGTCCTGATGGCCGACTTGTACTTCTTCAGACAGTCCTTGTATGGCTGCTAATATTTTTGCCAGTAGCAGATGTTAAAGATTTCTTTGGTCAGCTTCCTGAAGCTGGAGAGATCTTGATTGCATCACGGTGGCAGTGTATTTTTGCTGTACTTAGTAGGGCATGAGACTTTAAAGGCGGTATCGAATGTCTTTTTCAGAGCCCCCACCTTTGACTCCAGTTCGTCTGTCGTGCCAATCTTACCAATTTGCGCATCTTAATTACTTGACCAAACTCTCTCCAGTCGATCCTCCTGCAGACCTTTGCGACGAGATCTAGCCTGAAAAGTATCCAACTGTGATCAGAGAAGGATCTCTGGTCAGACACTCTCCAGTCCTCCACCCTAAGAATCCCATTGTCGGTTATTAGGGTGATATCAAGGATCTCTTCCCAACCTTCACAGTTCTCTGAGTAGGGGAAATGGAAGGTTGGTGTACTGCCCCTGTTACACACCGATAAGTCTAAAGTAATAATAAAATCAATAAATTACTCGCCTCTCCCGTTGATTTCCGAGTTGCTCCAAAGCGTATGCCTTACATTGGCGTCGCAGCCTATCAACAGGTTGGCTTTCTTTGTTACTATGATGTTCGTTAGATGTTGTAGTTCTTCTGGCTGAGCTGATCGGTCGTGAACTATGTAAGCCGAGGAAATATACACGTTCTCTGCCCCGCCTGCTCCAGCTTGACCACGATTAGGTCGCTGGAAGCATCTGGAAATACTAGTGAGTAATTTCCTTTTCAGGCGTTACCAAGGGATAGCATGACAATGAAATTTCATTTCAACATGGCGAACTGGAGGAGCGTAGCGGTGACCTACGGCTTAAGCTCTGGATTCAGTGCCATGTTGACAACAATGGGGCAGCAGACCAGCTGGTCAGGATGGGAGCAGAGGGGCCTCTATACGGACCAGAACACTTTTGTGGGATCGGAAATGGGTTCATGGCTCCGACATTGGGCGAACGTACCAGTTGAAGCTGTTCAGAGTGACAATGGGCGGATACAAACCCAAGCGCCCAAAGAATCATAGACTGAATACCCACTGGTCATTGATTGATACAATTAAATTTTTGGCTTTTCACGTAAGACTAACGCAAAACCTTTCAGACGTGGAGCAGCTGCCGGCTTAGGACCTTTTTGTAAATTTTTGCATGATTCAATTTCCTAATTTTTGTTTTTCTTGCTTTTTTCGTTGTCTCTTTCATGAAATGATAGTGAAATCTCGCGTGCTCCAAGTCATTTGGAGTCAAGACCCATTCAAGACAATTCGGAGTATTATCTAACCCGAAGCGGTGTACTTCCTCTAATAATCGTGCTCGTAATTCATTGTAATAAATTGCAATTTACCTCTAGATCTACTAGATCAGTCTGTGGAGGATTATGGCTCATCTGATCGATTATTGTCTAACCTTTTAGCTATAAAAAAATGAAAAACTTACCTTGATCTATTTCGTTGATTGCAGGATCCGCTGTGTAGCCATCTGGGTAATACTGATGTTGTTTGGACTCCACACTTTGTAGTGATTCCGAGTCACCTTCCTTGTCTTCGAAATCGTCCAATAAGGAGTCATCTTGATGATTTACATCTTCACTAGGATAATCTTCATTCTCTCCTCTCCTTTGACGTTGATTACTGTTTGTAATCTTAATTAAAGTAGGTTCTGTGCTTTTTGGTAGAATTTCGTCTATCGTTGGTGGTTTCGGTTGAAACCTTCGGTTAGGAAATAGCCGTCTTTCTACATAATTTGCGAAAATCTGTTGTGTTATGCGATTCTGTCGTTCAAGTTCTTTGAGTTCACCGAAACCTGTGAAAAGATATTTTTACTATTAGCCAGGTCAATACGGTTTATTTAATTTCATTTTTCATAATTAAATCAAATCTGAATATATCGGAATTTAAGTTGTCAAACTAACTAAAATTATAACACCATTATCTAACATTCCATTGTATCTACTAAATACGAAAATGAATAAATAAAGCGATGTAGCCTATTTTCCCAAATCCCAAAATTTCTTCAATATTTCCGCCTGTGAAAACTGGCTTATCAAGAAACCTCACGCATGCACCATTCTTCACCCACTTAATTTCAAACAGCATATTTGTGGTGAAAATTTGAAATCTCTGCTTTTTGGTGATAACCACTTCGTTTTTCATCTGAATTTTGATTCATGTCAATAATGATTTAATGTTGAATTTTCCAAATACCTCATAATCTACAAAATTTAAATCGTAATTTCGTACGAAAATCAGTTCATAATGATCTGAAAATTAGGGACTAACCGAGAAAGTGATTTAAAATTCACGAAAAGATGATGGATACGCGTGAATCTTATTCAAAAATATGCTAATCACAGTAATAATTTCTGTGATTAGTAGATGCTTATGCAAAATATCTTTTTTGGCGAGCAGTGCTTATGTTCATACAACTCTCTGGTCTTTTGTTCTCTCGTATTTCTCATTTCAATATTCAGAAGGCAAAAGATAGCATCCGAAGATGATTGCGAAACATAATAGGCTTTGATTGCAAAGAATATTATAATAAGATGAAATATAGCTTTGGATTTCGAAAACTAGATAATACATACAAATGTTGAGCAGTATAGTAAATTGTGGGATCCAAAGTCACAGCCAGCATTTCAGTAATTTCAAAACTAAATTATTAATTTCAGAAATTTGCAAAATTATATTAAATCTTAAAGATGCAATATTTCCTCCAATAAAAACCTTATAAATAATAATGGATAATCTTAATAAATATCAAGTAATTTTTCATTTGCTTGTAATGGATCTTTTCCTTGAAGATGTTTGCATCATAATGCGCAGAAAACACTTCTGTGAACTTTGCTTAAGGACAACAATGAGGTGCAATATGAACCATCTGGGAAAATTAATCGTTATATTAAATTTACGATTTCAACACCATCGTGAGCGTGCCATGCACACCTTCTAACCTCTTTCCATCATTAAGGATGCAAAAGTTGTTACATTACTGGTACATCATCTGCAGCTAAGATGCTGCGCCAACTAATCTCACTCTATTTTCCACCATTTAATTGAGCATTTTGAAAAGAACAACCTCGAAATACTTGGCCTGCCAATTACGAAATGCTTGACTGAATGGACCGTAACCTGATCCAGATGTTGCAAATTCTTCAGCGTTGTTTTATCAATTGAGTCACGCTAGTTGTAACAAGAAAACGTGCAGGTCAGCATGAATGTGCATTATTTTTTCCAACTATTCTGCTGCACAATTGAAAGTACAAGAAACGTTGATAGCGATCTTTATTTCAACGTCAGCTACTGAAAATAATAAAGCAAAAATGTTTTCTATAAGCGAACGTGTTGAAAATGAACTTCGCCGTCAAGTGTTGACTGAATGCAGAAATAAGTATCTTGACAATTAAACTGTTGTATTTTGACGGCTTTAGGCGGCTGTAAATGGGGCTTCTCCGCTATCACTTCTTGGCTATATGCGTCACTTTGACAGAACCCATTTTCGAGTGTATACCTTCCATGTGGGCCAAGTGAATTCAGGATGCTCCATTGTGATTAGAAGCATACTTTTTCCACGGTTCGGGCTTTTTGGCAGCCGTTTTTTTCCACCAGCTTGGAGGTAACCTCATCTTGGATATATGATATTTAGCGCACCAATTCTACATTAGCCGCTTAATAGTCGCAAGGATGCAATGCATCATAGATTCACTAGTAGGTACTGGAAAAGGCGGACTACGAAGTGCAGTTCGGAGTCAGGACCGCAAAGGTGAAAGTATTCTGCTCCGCGGACGACGGACGACGACTTGGATCCAGTCGACTTCACCTACGAGCTGTCGGAGGAGATGAAGGTCAACACTCTGATGGGAATTGCCGAACCCCCTACACAAGCAGAACCTGCTAAAGATACCGCAAATAATTCTGAAGCGTTCGAAGTGCGCCTCAGCTAATCTGCTGGTCTTTCTCCAAAAGGACGACTTCGACGTCGCACTAATATATGAGCACTGGATCGGAGACGAAGGAGCCATCAAAAAGCACTCTAAAGCAAATATTATAATTTATTCCACAACACAAGAGACGCCGACCGGGACAGCCCTAGAGCATTTATCCTCAAATCGCAATTGGAAAATTTTCCGTCTAGATCTCGCCGCATAGGTCTCCAAACCTCTCAAAGGCCCCAGAAGATTCGACTGGATGAAGTTTGGTCAAGTTATCACACTCTTTCATACTCAAATTTGTAAGATTGGCGGGACAGACGAACTGGAGTCAAATGTCTGCGTTCTGGAAAAGTTATTCAAAACCACCTTTAGAGTTTATTGTCCTGCCAAATACAGCAAGAAAATATTGCCACCGTGGTGAAATGTAGATCTATCCAGTCCCAGGAAGCTAACCAAGGAGATCTTCACCATATTCTATAAGTAGAACTATTGGCAGCAACACATACAAGGACTGCCTGAAAAGTACAAGTAAGCCATCTAGACTACCAAGGGGTGGTCCTGGTTTATAGTCAGAATATTGAAAGCACCAGTAAATCTGTGAGTCTCAGTAAGACTCTGCCTAAGGAAGATAGCAGCCTATCCTTTTTAAAAAGTCGGAAGCTCCTGGGCGGAATATTTTAGTGAAATCCTGGAGCTGGTGGTTCAGAGGACTGTGAGCCAGAGCCTTGTTTGGAGGGGAGACTATCAAATCGGGAATTAGCCAGAATAAAATCGATTGAGCTATAATCAGTTTCTTCGCATATAAATCGGACAGTCGGACACCAACAAGAAAACATTGTGCCGTGGCTTGTTGAGATTTATCGGAGCTGTATCTCTTTGGGACACAGTCTTGGGGACGCATTCGCATGGTTTTCATAGCGAAAGAGAGCAGTCGCGACCGTGAATCCGCAAAGGACTTCCGACCAATCAGCCTGGTCCTTTTCATGTTGAAGACCATAGTGCAGGTCCAGGACATCCACTTAAGGACGATTCTGAAGAGAATGCCTTTTTCTAAGTCTCATCATGCCTACTTATAAAGCAAATCCACAGAAGCCGCTCTCCACGAGGTTATAGGCACGGTTGACCAGCATAAGGATCTGGGAGGTAAGTAATCTGAATTGATGCTATTCACCACCAAGGCAAGGGTAGTTAAATTCCACCTTGATCGGTTAAATGAACAAAGATTGGTACTTTCCTCTAATTTAAAGTACCTCAGTGTAATTCAGGATCCGAAACTAAATGGGAGATTGAACATAGAACTGAGGGTTAAGAAGGCCTGTATAGCCCTCTATGCCTGCAAGAGAGCCTTTGCAAGAAATGGGTTCTTCGTCAGAGGATGGTTCTCTGGATGTACACAGCTGTGGTAACGTACGTTGCTATTGTATGGCGGCTGGCGCTGGCAAAAAGTACAATAGAATGAAGTCTAGTGGGATTCAAAGAACCCCGTGTGCATGTGTTACCGGGATTGTCCAGTCCTACCCGGGAGGCATTCCCCACGGACTACGAAACACGCAAACCGCACTTCCAATCTGGGCACAGTAGCAGACGGGCGGCATGTTGCAGGATTATGACACAGTATTCTTCACCGACGGATCAAAGATATCAGGATTTGCCAGTGTATTTCATGGGGAAGTATTAGCTATACAGGAAGCCTGTCAATGACTTGGGCATGATCTGAACCCCAACATATCCATTCTGACCAACGGCCAAGCCGCAATTATAACATTGCAATCAGCGGAAACATCCTCTAGGCTGGTGGGCAGCGCAGAAACGCGCTGAACAGTCTGCGTTGTTCACCCTCCTCTGAGCTCCCTGTCATAGGAACATAGAGGGGAATGAGCGGGCTGACGGACTGCCGGGAGGAGGCAGTCTATCAAGTGTGGAATCGTTTCACCATATTTAGCAGCCGCGGACCTTAAATGACGAAGTCTTACCACCTGTGCCAAGTCAAGGAGAATTTGGTCTGTCTATAACAAGATCCAATCGCGAGAGATCTTATGCCAAACTAGTGCAAAATACACACATACGATCTGCATTGGGCACTGGCCCATAAGGGACCCCGCCCTACAACTCGCATTGTTGAAGCTGCGGAAAAGAGGGAGAAACCATTGGGCACTTGCTTTGCGATTGCGCAACTCTAGCTAGAGCCAGGCTAAGAACACTAGGTGAATCATTCATTGAGGACCTCCGAGCGATCTCTAGCTGCAGGATGGAAGAGCTGCTTTCGTTCATGAATGCTACTAGGTGACTCTGAAAATCTGAGCCACCTTGCACTTATCAGAGCAGTCATGATCTTAGGAGTTTGTGGCATTAAAACGGCAAACCACAGCGCTAATTGGGTTCCTCGGAGCGGCCACTCTCGAAGGGTAGGTATCTTCTTCGAGAATCCTAAAGGGCTTCAAGGCGCTTGAAACAATTTTATAACACAGTTTCCTATTGGCTGATACCATCCATCCGAGATATTTAAATTGCTCATTTCTGGACAAATCATTACCACTAACAGTGATCGTGACTAATTCATTAGGGGCAATCATCGAAAATTTTGTATTTTTTTTTTTTCAAATTTGACCCAAACTACGTTTCATAAGGCGATCATTCTACTTTTGTTGTTCGAGCTCTGCGGATTGAACAAAATTCTTCTTCGAAACGGAATTGGAAAGAGTAAGGATCCTTATCTCACCCATTATTTTACTATGATCTTGAAGATGTTCGCCCTCCTTGAAGCAAGCGTTGAACGTCTCAAGCAGCAAGTCTAGCCGTTGGCGAAACACCAGTTTCAAAACTTCTGCTGGGATGCCGTCAGGACCTGGCGCCTTCTTGTTTTTCATTGTGAGAACCGCTTCTTCAAGCTCTCTCACTGTGAAACGGGGCATTCTTCGACGCTTTCCGCGCTATTGACATCAACCCGCACAAAATGTCTGGGGAATAATGCCCGTACAATGCCGTCCATCCGGTCGGTACTTGTATGCAGGGCTTCCGCAGAGCCTCCCATTTTCCGGGTGACAAGCTTACGGGTCACCTCGTTGACTAGGTTCTGGAAGCTGCGAGCTTTGCTTTTATTTATAGCGCTGAATCTGAATCTTGATTTTGCGGTTGTTTATGGCGTATGCCTCCTCGTTGGCGTGTAAACGTTGTGGCAAACGGTGGAGCTTATGACTCTCCCTTCGTATTTCGGCAATTTTTGTCGTCCACCAGTACTAAGAAGGCTTGTTGCGGCTGGGACCCTCAGGGGCATGAGAGCCTCAAATGCAGTCGTTATCAGATTCATCACTGACTTTACGACGGTGCCAGCTGCGACACCATCGCCCCCGTAGTGTCCTCCAGCGCGGCTCTGCCTGCCCCAAGAGGTTTGACGAGCTTCTCGATGTTCACCCTCGCGACATTACCCAGGAAGGGGGAGCGAACGCGATGTACTGGTGATCACTTGCCGAGAATTCTTCTAGGACTCGCCACCGGTCCACTGATGATGCCAGAGATTCCGACGCAAAAGTGTTGTTAAAATTACCGCCCACCAGGATCCGTTCCTCCATGCTCGAAACGACGTCCTCCAGGGCATCAAGACGGCGCCGAAAGTCCGGCAGTGTCTCGTTTGGTGTCAGATAAACGCGAAAAAACGTTGTCCCTAAACACCGAATTCAGACAAACCCATTCCCTCGGCCTTGAGCAAGAACACGAAGTCGAACATCATCCCGAACCCAGATGGCAGCGATGCCCGGTAAGTTGAGATGTCATGAAGGCGAGTCCCTGTTTCGGAATTGCTCGGTAATTAGCACTTGATCAGCATTTACTTCCACAGCGAACTGTGCTAGCAACACTCCGGTGCATTTTAATTTGCAAAATACAGAGCATGCCATTCACGCCCTAGCTCTTTCTAATTCCGCCCTGAAGATTGGACACCGTCCCGAGCCCGCAGTGTGTGCGTCGCTCTCACCAGACGCGCCACGATTGCTGCAGAGAAGGCAACTTCCGTGTATATTGCAGGTTTTCACTTCCGCAAATGTCTTGCCTTCCGTCGGCATAATGAGCCGGTCTAGTCCTTCTTCGTTTCCTCGCCTCTTCTGATCCTGGCTTTTGGTTTGCAGCCTCCTGGTTTTTGGAGCGACGGGTCTCTGGCAATGGAGTCAGTTGTTTTCTTTTCCTTTTTCCGTTTTCTTTTTTCTTTCTTCGCCTTCTTTTTTTTGGGCCTGGAAACTATTTTGATAAAGCCTTCTTCAGGCACGTCGTCTTCTTCCCGCTTTTTCCCCAGTTCGCTTTTTAGTCGGCTATTTGCAGTCCGTTTGGCGCAAGCAGCGTTTTCACTGGGGAGTGCGGCTGTTTCTGCTCTTCAATCGTCTTCCGCTGCTCTCCGCTTTCGCCTATAGAAGGAGATGGGGTCCAATAGTTCCTCCAGTTCCATCAGCCCATTTTTGACGCCTTTGCTGACGTTCCTCTAGAGCAATGTTTCCGACCGCATACGCTTGACCACTGCTGCGTATTTCCTGATGAGCCTTTCCTCTTCGGCTCTAGCCAGGACAGCCGACTGCACTTGCACTCGGTTTGTGTCCGAATTCATCTGCTCAGGACTAGCGATTCTGACTGGGCTTTTTTCGAACAGGGGCACTACAGGGTATTGGCGTTGCGTCCCGGTGTCACATCGAGTATGTCAGCCCTTGCTAACTCTTTCGTTGATTGCTGCAGTGAACGACGCATTTTTGTGCATAGCTTTAAGCATATTTGTCACCAGAGACCTTCATGAGGACATGCATACATTTAAATGAAAACTAGTAGAAAAATACATGTCAACTAGCTGCAATATCGGGATTAAAACGGGAGAGTAAAAACGATCATTACTTAATGTGTTTAAGGACCAGCCAGTAAACCTGACGATGAAAAAAAAGGAAGAAAACTCCTTCTAGAAATTTCACATGGAAAAACATTCCTTCTTCTAAATGAAATGGTGACATAAGCCACATATTGTCAATCGGTCGATGGAAAATAGATAAATCTAAATTATGCAACAAAATATCGATTAATAAAATTATCAGTTACAAAATCTTTGCATATTTCTGCTTCATCTATAAAACTTTGCTATAACATTTTTCAATTTTCCAAAGCAATGGAAAAATTGCAAATACCATTTTCAAACCGGTTACAAAAAACATTATTTATAGACAAATTGAAGATGCATTGCATTCATGTTTACATGCTTCTTACACCTGATCAACATGTCTTATGGAAATTGCACTATGCAGTTGCATAAGTGCATTCAGAGCACCATGCATTACCCTTTACCCGTTTCGCTTTGATTTATTCAACATTTCAAGGCTTAAAGACCTGGTTAGCTCAAATTCAATTGTTTCAGCTGAAGAGCACCATCAATCTCGCTTTCTGACTAACTTCGACTCAAGACATCCTTCCTTATTAGGGTTCACGGCTTTTCTTGAAGATTCAAGAGAAACCAAGTGTATTTCGAGATCTTTAAAAGTTGAGTGATTTATTGGATTCCATTATTTGATGCGGATAATGTGTTTGATGTAAAAATGTGGAAACAATGTTTTGTTGTTAAAACTTTGACTGATACAAATGCTTGCAATTATATAAAGTGGGCTTGAGACTGCAGCACTCGCGTGAGTCTATTTATGAGTTTGCGGAACCTTGTTCAGGCAATCGTGGATAAGTACCTAAAAGAGCTCATGCTTCCGTTTGTTTGCACAATTCAGGTGTTTTTTTGATAAATTACTGCACTTTATTCAAATGTTTCTTTCAAAATCGGTTGAGATATAAAAATTTATTAATTTCATTATCTATATTACCTAATCATGATGCGGATATTTCAACACGTGTACGAGTGTAATTAGTCTTGTTTACATGACTTCGAGCAGGTTTGTCGAGTGCTCTTAGTTAAATTAAAACAAACTGTCAATGTTTTGTTCTAAACAACTTTTTAATCAAATCAATTATCCATAATAGAAAAAAAAAATTTGATATTTGTATAATTTTCCAAACAAAAAGGGAAAAAATTATTTGTTGGGATTAACAACACAATCACCAAAAGGCCGCATACCTTGAGACATATCTTGTGATAGTAGTTAATATCCTCTTCAACATGGATTACTATCAGATTAGCGCCGATATACCACAAAATTCAATCTGAATGAAAAACCATTGGAGAAGATAGTTTCACTCAAAGAATGATAATAATTTCTCAAGGTCGGTATTAGGCAAATCTATAACCAAACTATCAGCTTCGTAACCTTGAATCCGCTAAGAGCTCACGTAAGAAAACAAGGCATATGCACTATAAATCGTTGACCTAATAGACATTAAGCATTTAACCTGAGAAAAGAATTTCCCATGCCAAGATGAAAGCATTGTTATTCAAATGGTGTTAATTCGGTGCTCATTGAGTCCATTTGTCTTCCAAGCACGTGTTTTTTAATAGAAACAGAGGAGTTTATAATGAATTATGTATGAGATAATGTTAGACTATTTGGTCTGCATTTTGGGAGCAAATAGTCACTTTAAAATGAATTATAGGGTGTGTCAATACATACATTAACACTACATAATTATTATTATAAGGTTTATAGCTAACAAAGGGGTCAAAGTTTCAAGCTTTTTGACTCGTTTGAAGGCGCAGTTTAGGGACACTATACTGTCCAAGAATTGACGGCCAAGAGGAGTTCTATCTCCACCTTCACGTGCTGATTCCTTGGAGTTCTTTCTTAATGAAAACTGCAGGCTGAGAAGGGGAGAAACGAGACAAATTGTCCCAGCTTGTTACCCAGTTTGGACGTTTCGCAGGGCTGATAATCTTTTACGGAAAGAGAAAATATTGTATTGTATCAAAATCAAACTTCGAGACCGAGCCTCTGTTCAGGCAATACGTCGGCTCCCATAGCTTGCAAGAAACTACCAATGGATAGCGGACTATCTAACTAGCAGTGTCGCACGAAATGTTTGTTTGGAGCATTTGGTTTGCGAACACAGGGGTCCACAAACGAACGTGGGTCTCTCCAGGCAAGACCACTTCCAAACAAAATTACCACGTGCTAATCGAACACCGTCAACTCTAAGCCTTGATGACGCGGACCATTATCTCTTTGGCATGGCGCTCCGAGTTCCAAGAATAGCCATGAAGCCATACAAAACAAAGCCCATAATATTTATAAGGGAGAAATGTATGCCGAAAAAACCGAAGTTAACGAAGTTAAAGTCCTTGGAATTAAACATCGACAAATGATCTTCACAGCCACCTGAAGAACGTTATTATTGGTACGGCCACAATCATACTTGGCCCCAGTTACAAGAAAAATGGAAACAACTGGTTTGACGATGAATATAGCAACGGAACGGAAGAAAGCTGCAAACTCAAAAACGCGAGTACACACGAACTCCGTCGAGTGGAAGGCAACTTCACCGACAGAAAAGGAAGCCTTGGAAGAACCTACAAGTCTGTGAAGTCGAAAAGTAAAGGAAATAATAAGAGCAGCCGCAAAGTTTTACCACTAAGTCGTTAGGATGAAGCCTCATGCACTTTCATGCTCGCCCACCCCCCCCCACCAAGCATAGAAAAAACAATCCGTGAAACTTACGGACTTAACAATTCTGTCCGGGATAAAATACGGCTGAGTATAGTGCGGTGAGTGGCCACTTCAACCGTGTGGGTGAGAATTATCCAGCCCGAAAAGTCTATAAGCGCAATATTTATTGCTGAAAAAGGAAACATGGAAGACACTGCTTCAGATGGAACGATGGCATAGGCCAAGATACCAGGCAGCTTTTACGTAGTGGTTGATGATGATGATCTTGACTTCAGTCAGCTCCAAGACAGAAACAGAAAGTGAAAAAAAGGTTAGGCTGGAGAACTGTGAGAGACTTCAGAATGGATTCCGACCAGAAAGAGAGTATTTTTTGAGATGTATTGTCATATCCGATCAGACTTGGGATACATGAATCGTAAATATTTCGTTAGATGAGGGTACAATGGACTACTATTGCCTGAGTGCTCAGAGGTTATGCCATAAATACATACATACACGTGCACTCTGCAATAACAAATAGCGAGTAAGGAATGGCGAAGGAAGGACGAAACCTACCCAATAAGGTCAAAACTAGGTTCTCATGCGAAAAGCTACTCGCAATGATTTTTTTCTACTACAGAGGAATTTTGCCTGATGATTTTCATCAGTGGCTTTTATTTTCCAGTTGTTAAAATTAACGGAAGCAACTACCAAACTAAAAGACTTGCTATACCCATTTTGTGGTGATTTTTTTCACGGACTGAACTCCAAAACTGCCCAACCGAAAAATCTAAAAAAAATCACAAAGTAGCCAGTATATGGTGCCTAGGCTCTGAAATACCCTCCATACCAATATCTGTTCAAATAAAGTTAACAATTGTATATTACTATAATTTTTAATAATTGACTGCAAACCCCCCTTAAGTTTATCTTAGAATCACAAAATGTTGGGGCAATGTAAACTATAATATAACATCAAGGGTTGTTGAAAACTGAAAGAACTGAAATGAAACAACTTCTGGACTTTGATAATTGATTATCGATTCGTCTGATTGGTGAAAGGTTAATCCTTTTCTACGCCAGCATTCAAATTTGGCAGTGAGGGAAGAATTTTGAGTGGTGAACAACTCTTTAACGTGGTTCCCGGCGAGGGGTTTCCAGTACTATCCGGAGACGAAACATCAAAGTTTTAAATGGTACACAATCAACAACCACCTACGGAAACTGTTAGTGTACAGTTTTACGCAGAAGTGTTCGGTTAGTTATGAAAACCAGCCAGCCACCTGCGACCAAACAACTCCCGCTGGTGGAAGCTCGATACCAAAAATACGCCATGCCACACCGTCATGTTCCTGCTGAAGTGGCTGGCTCGGTATTGCGTTGCCACGTTTCCTCTCTTCACCGGACTTTTTTTCCTTCTCTTACTTGAGAGGGGCCATCAAGGAGCAACGATTCGACTCCATAGAAAGCATCCGGCAAATAACTTCCAGAAAATGTTTGATAACTGGCAAACACGTTATCGGCTACATATCTTATTCATAAGGTTTTCAATATAGCCTACATACATATGTCATATAGAGCGCTTAAGTATCATAAAACGATAAGATTAAAATAAGCGAACGGCTATGGTGTGTACTTTGCGCTTGCGGGCCAAATTTAGAAATATAAGCCTCATTAACGTTCAAGCCCCCACAGAGGAGACTGCAGAGGAGGAGAAGGATACCTTTTACGAGGCACTAGTACGAACCTTCGAAGCCTGCCCCAGATATGATATCAAAATAATACTTGCGGATTTTAACAGCCAAGTAGCGAAGGAGCCCGTATTCAGGCAATTCATTGGCTGCCATAGCTTACACCAAAATACAAATGATAACGAACTGCGGATCACTCAATTAGCAGGGTCACACGAAATGGTTGTTGGAAGTACCTGGTTTGCGCGGAAAGCAGTCCACAAACATACGTGGGTCTTTCCAGACGGGACCACTTTCAACCAAATTGACTACGTGTTGAACTCTCAGCCTTGATCAATATCAAAACATATAGGGGGCCAATATATATACTCGGATCACTATCTCGTTGACATGGTGCTCCGAGCTCGAATAACAACGCCACCCAGAATCCCCTCTGGCAATCAGCTGAAAGTTAACACTGAGGCCATTCACAACACAGCCCTCCGCAACACCTATAAGAGAGAAATGGATGCCACAATAACCCCAGTCAACACACACACACACAATTACCTGAAGCCGCAAAAAGAGTCGGAACGGCTGGCTTGATGATGAATGTAAGCTAGCAATGGAACGGAAGAATACTGCATATCGAGTAATGTTGCTTTCTCAAATGATGCGGGCACGAGCCGAGACTAATCACGAACTCCGTCGAGCGGAGAAACGACTTCACAGACGGAAAAAGGAAGTCTGGGAGAACCAACAGGTCCGTGAACTCGAAAAATACAGGAAGCAACCGCATCAAACGCGGAAGTTTTACCAACAAGTCAGCAGGATGAAACCTTACACACCTCGATGCTTATCCTGCCGAGACAAAGAGGGAAATCTGATTTCCAACAGAATGGGCATATTAGAGCGATGGGTTGAGTACTTTGGTGAACCAATGAACAAGCAGAATATCGGCGAGTTGGAGGTCCCGCCAACTGAAGACGACGGACAAGTACTGCTACTACCAAGTATAGAAGAAATGTCCGTGCAATTCCGTGGTTAAAAATCATAAGTCGCCAGGAGCCGATGGACTTACAGTCGAATTGGTTAAATATGGAGGCGACCAATTACACCAAGCAGTTCATCAACTTGTGCTCAAGGTATAGGACAGCGAATAAATGCCTGACGACTGGCAAAGAGGGATTATCCATCTCATACATAAAAAGGGAGATATCACACAGTGCAACAATTATAGAGGTATCACGATGCTGAGTACCATCTATTAAATATTCTTCGCTACCTTGCTAGGTTGGATAGCCTCATATGCTCAGAACATCATTAGCCCATACCAAAGAGGCTTCACTCCAGGCAAATCAGCAACAGATCAGATTTTCTCTCTGCGGTAAGCGATGGAAAAACTGTTGGAATATGGACATCAGTTGCACTATCTTTTCATCGACTTTAAAGCCGCCTATGGGGCAGGGTAAAACTGTAAACGGCCATGATAGAATTCGGTACCCTGACGAAATTGATAAACTTGATACTCTGAACAATGTGTGAGGTCAGATAAAAGCAGGAGGATCACTCCCGAGACAGTTCGACATCAACAGTGGTCTTAGACAAGGGGATGCCCTATCATGCGTCCTCTTTAACCTGGCCCTGGAGAAAGTGATTCGTGATGCTGAGGTAAATGCAAGAGGTACGATCCTCTTTAAGTCCACCCAACTACTGGCCTATGCTGACGATATCGACATCATGGGAAGAACCATCCGAGACGTACAAATTGCCCTCATCCAGATCGAGCAGGCGGCTATCGGGGCGAGATCTTGGGCTGCACATCAATGAAGGCAAGACAAAATATATGGTGGCAACATCAGCACCGAAGACGAGCCAACCATCAATATCAAACCGCGCTGGTCAAACGGGAAGAATAAGGATAGGAGAATACAACTTTGAGACCGTTGATAATTTCTCCTATCTAGGGTCGAAAATCACAACCGATAACAGATACGATGATGAAATCCGCGCACGGTTGTTGTCAGCCAAGAGAGCCTATTTCAGCTTACAAATACTGTTCCGCAAGAAACGTCTTACCATAGGGTCAAAGCTCTTACTGTACAAGACAATGATCTTGCCAGTCCTCATGTATTCTTCGGAAACTTCGGAAAAGGGTTCTTAGCAAGAAAAATTGCGAACTCTTGGCCGCGTTCGAGAGAAGAATCCTCCGAAATATTTGTGGGCCCTACATGAGGATGGACGATTCCGTAGCCTACACAATAACGAAATCTATGAACAATACCATGACCGTTCGGTTGTGGACAAAATCCGGCTGAATAGGTTACGGTGGGTGAGTCACTTAATCCGTATAGATGAAGATGATCCACCCTGGAAAGTCTATAAGGGCAATATCTATGGTAGGAAAAGAAGACGAGGCAGACCCTGCCTAAGATGGAGCGATGGCGTAGGCCAGGACGCCAGACAGCTTTTAGAGATATCGAATTGGTGGCCTCGGCGCTAAACCGGGATGTCTGGAGTTAGGACCGGATACCGGTTGTTGCGCCGTTGATGATGATGAATTACCTAAATTACTTTTAATAATTTGTTTAACTATCAGCCTAATTACCTGCTAATTAACGCGGCGAGTTTTTTATTTTTTCGGGGTCGCGTCATCTCTCAAAATTTCTTAACTTTCCCAAGGGTCGAAGGTTGTCTTTTGGTTTGCATGACGCGAAAGTTCAAGACTTTCCCTTTGACTGGTATAGCTTTATTCAACTATATGCGGTGCAACTGATGATCTTATGCACGACTTTTGTTTCCGAACACTACTTACCGCTTCCTTGATGGGTTCATTAAATCGTATTACAATCGCTGTACGTTATTCGGGAGACCCCGTTTTTTTCCTCCTCTACCAAAGGATCATTGATGCTTTCCAGTAGATTCTGCAAAGTGGACGATCGACTCGAACCTACGACTTCCAGCTGAAGCTTTTTTATCCAACTCCTGATGTTGTTAAAAAGGTAAGAATACGGGATACTTATCTGTCTTGTGGTTGCCCCCATTTGCTGCGAGAATAGTGTTATAAGGGCGTACGTATTGTATTGCTTGATTTTCCTTACAATCATACATAGCCTGAGGATTATACCCATTCTTAATTGCGGTGTCGATATCGTCTCTTTTAACAATCGCAAATACGTCGTCTACATACCTAAACCATACTTTAGACATTATTCTCCTTGAATCAATTTCTTCCTCGATTGATGACTTGAACTTTTCAGTGAGTAACGGCGAGAGGGGGTTCCGCTACTCCCGAAATAGTTTTGTAGAATCTATCCCGAAACGTTAAATAGTTTTCGTTCAGGCAAGGCTTGGCAAGGTTTACATAGATTCGAACTGTTCTTCTCCATTCCGGGTCAGATCCAAACTGCCACAGCCATCTCTCGAGTTAGAAAATTGAGTCTTTCACTGACGTGTTGGGAAACAATGCCTTCACGCCGAACGACACCATTACTATTCGTCGTCCAAAGGGCCTGGCACTCATTGATCAACCACTTGGCGATGTTGTACGTCGGTGAGTTCGAATCCGCAATGATTTCTCGCATATCATTCCCCTCCTTGTGGATTTTCGGTTGACATCTGATTCTTGGAAGCGCAGGATTAGGCATTCAGAATCGCCCAATGCTCGTGAATACCGCACCAGCTTCCTTCAACGCTTAACCTCAGGAAAACATAAATTTGCGGGAAGCTTTAGTCTCCATTCTTTTCAATCGTTGGCAACATATTTTCCTTCATGGTTGGAAAACTGGTGGCATAAAACTTACATCCAGAATCTGTCAGCTTTGTTTAGCACCAAGAGACATTACACCGGCTCTACGTTTCTGCGACTTCGAAGAGTACATAAAGGAAGGTTATCACCTATTAAAGGGCTTCACTTGGCCTTCCGATAAGTCGAGGAAATTAAACAGGAAAACGTTCTACTAGTGTCGTTCCATCTCAAAGCGCAAGTATTAAGGTGAGATTGACATTCATTTTCAGATAGCATCCGAAGACAAAAATTCCACGGGGTAATATGTCATCAAAATTTCAGTTACGCTAACTGACCATCTTTAAGTCACCAAATTCATAACGAAAGTATTTAACTTGCAACTTACAGATGCACTGAGGCGTACCCGTTTTGAACCCCATATTTCACTAGTGTAAATTGCTAACTACACTTGTCGTACCACAAAACAAGAGAAAGCCCAAAATGATGTTCACCTAGAATACAATAAACGAAAGTGAAACCAACGGGATATACATATGTGAATATGTTAATAGGCTGAGCTTGATGACCACATGCACCTGATGTAATCAAACATAATTAAAACTAATACAACATTCTTCACGTCTGGTGACTTCATCACAACACAAAATATCTTCACTGACCAAGGAAACCAATTTCTCTGTTTTTCTCCATTTGCTAATATAATGCAGTCATACGTAAAAGAATGAAATCATAATTGTGGGTCTGGCGTCTTACAGCCCATTCAGACTTGACTTATATCAACCTCGACATCTTACATTAACTTTTTTAAAGAGTCAGCTACCCACATTCAGGTTAATTAGTCACGGTGTAACGAACAGCTTGATCATACGAAATATAATTAAGAGCACCGAAATGATAATTGCAGTTATTGAGTTCCCTCGGTAACAATTATAAGCTGGCAATTTATACGAGGAAGCTATCTGTACAGTTCAGGTGGAAAGCGAGTAAGTGTCTCTTATATCAACGACAAATAAGGCAACTGCATGTGTGTATCTACGTAGAGTTTAGTCAACATTATTGCCAACAGGATTCATTATGAATAAAAGTTCTCAGTTTATAAGTCCAATCAAACTCTGATGGGGACATTTTCTAAATTGGGAAGTCTCGAATTTCAAGAAAGGGTTTCATCACAACTCATACGATCAGAAGAAATGTATGTCAATTAAGTTGATTTACTTTCGTAATTAGGTTGCACATCATCATGTATTCGTCCGTTTAATCCACAAGAGAAAACTGTTAATTTTCAACCATCAGAATAATACTTAAAGAATGTTACCAACAACCTGTTACATGGTTTGCAATTCGTTCCGCATATTATGAAAAATCGATTGCATAAGAGGATCAGCTAACGAAGTGCCACTTAAACTCAGTATGGAACCTTTCAACCATCATACGGCTGGTGCTCCAGTTACTTTTGAATAATTATTCGCCAGAAACCATCGCGCAGATATATCAAATGGATATTATGCTACACTTCTTGGACCCTTGCGTGGTACACGTACTCGTATTCCGTGAGAGGCTGTATATCAATGACTATCGATCAGACGGGAAAGTCTTAACAAAATATCTCACTTAGACTGCCTCTCACCTTCGAAATTTTATAGTCCCATTAGAGATACAACAAAAGGCTGATCCATCTATTGGTTCAGTTTTTCACTGAGCAAACGATTGTTTCGCACAACAAGGAAGTGTAATGATATAAAGCGCACTTAAGGAGATCATATTCAAAGCATCGCTTTTTGTGCTCTACATCTTGAAGTGAAAGTCGCCGTTGTGAGAAACTAATGCAGTTGAGTGCCTTTCGGTCTTCTATTAGGGGCAAAGATAGCTATGGAAATATCTAGCTCTGCTGATGCAATCTATGCAACGGAGGTTTTCTGCATCAAATGACCATTAGTAGATTTAGAGGCAAGCATCTCAGGGCTACCACTGAGTACGAGTACCTCAAGATAGTCTAGCTTGTTTGCGTGATTAAACAATGGATTGTGTGACTACAATAGGAAGGAATGCATTGTACCAAATTGCAGAGTTTTGATCAATGTCTGCCCATCTGGCAAATGGGAAAGTATAATTGCACTGCAAACCAGCAGCAGCGTTCACAGAATGCAGAAAGGAAGAAACGGCATGTGTGTGCATGTATGATCAGTGACACAAAAACCGGCATTTGATCTTCATGTTCGGTAGCCAAATATCATAACTACTTCATGAAAAGGGATGCATTCTTACAAAAGTGACATTGAAGGAGATATAACCGACTGAATATTAATAATAACAATTAATTGTGGGTATGTAATAAGCTCTAAGCTCGAAACACGAACTGAAAGTGACAAGATCCAGTGGATGGTAGTCCAGCTAATTCTGAATTTCTTGGCCATTGCCTTATAGACAACAGGTACTCTCAAAACCCAATTAAGTGACAATGAAACTGGCACACCATTAATACCGGAGGAATGCCGTGTTTCGTTTGAATCTCAACATGCCACTCGCACGGGGACTTTCAGAAGTGTCTACCATTCAAAATACTATTCCAGACATTTTTATTATACTCATATGTATCATTATCATCAACGGCGCAATAACCGGTATCCGGTCTAGGCCTGCCTTAATAAGGAACTCCAGACATCTCGATTTTGCGCAAAAGTTTCACCATCGCTCCATATGAGGCAGAGTCTGTCACGTTTTCTTTTTCTACCATAGATATAGCCATTGTAGACTTTCCGGGCTAGATCGTCCTCATCTATACGGATTAAGTGACCCGCCCACCGCAACCTATTGAATTTTGTCTACAACCATGGTATCGCACAAAAATTTCGTCTTGGCATAGTCTACGGAATCGCACATCTTCTTGTAAGGGGGCAAAAATTCTTCGGAGTATTTTTCTCTCGAACGTGGGCAAGAGTTCGCAATTTTTCTTGTTAAGAAGTCAAGTCCCCGAGGAATACATGAGCACTGGCAAGATCATTGTATTCTACCGTAGAAGTTTGCACCCTATGGTGAGACGTTTCACGGAATAGTTTTTATATGCTGAAATAGTAGTCTGCGACCCTAGATAAGAAAAATTACCAACGGTCTCAAAGTTGTATCTCCTATCTTTAATATACTTATTTGACCAGTGCTTTTTGATGTTGTTGACTCTTTGGTTTTCGGTGCTGATGTTCCGTCCATACATATATTTCACCTTACCTCCATGTGCAGCTTAAAATCTCGAACCACCTGCCCGATCTGGATGAAGCTAGATTGCACATCTCGGGCCGCTCTTCCCATGATGTTGATATCGTTAGTATAGGCCAGTAGTTGAGTGGACTTAAAGAGGATGGTACCTCTCGCATTTACATATGCATAACTGATCACTTTCTCCAGGGCCAGGTCCTAGACCGTGGTTGATGTCGAACGGTATCGAGGGTGATCCTGCGGCTTTTATTTGTCAGCCTAGTTAGTCTTATCAATTTCGTTGGGATACCAAATTCTCTCATGACCGTGTACAATTTTATCCCACCTATGCAGCCTCGATAAAAAAATGCAACTGATGGCCAAATTCCAATAGTATGTGACTATCCGACTAAGCAGGATAGCAGAAAAGATCTTATAGATGGTACTCAGCAACGTGATACCTCTATAATTGCTGTGATATCTCCCTTTTTATGTATGGGACAGATGATACCTTTTGCCGGTCGTCAGTCATTGATTCGCTACCCCACACTTTGAGCATAAGTCGATGAAACACTTGATATAATTAATTGCCTCTATATTTAACTAATTCTGCTGTAATTCCATCTGCTTCTGGCCACTTATGATTTTTAAGCCAATTAATTTCACGGATTGTTTCTTCTATACTTAGTGGTGACAGTATGTGTCCGTCGTTACCAATTGGCAAGACCTCCAACTCTGTGATATTCTAATTGTTGAGCAGTTCCCATCCCCATCGCTCTAACATGTCCATTCTGTCGAAAATCAGATTTCCCTCGTTGTCTAAGCAGGATGAACATTAAGGTGAATGAGGCTTCATGCCACTGACTTGTTGGTAAAACTTCAGCGCCTGGTGCGGTTGCTTACTGTATTTTGCGAGTTCAGAGACCTGTTGGTTCTCCCGGGCTTCCTTTTTCCGTCTGTAAAGTCACTTCTTCGCTCGCCAGAGTTCGTGATAAACCTCCGCCCGTGCCCGCGTTCTTTGAGAATGCAAAGTTCCTCGGTATGCAGCATTCTTCCGTTGTCGAACCAACCATTCCGACTATTTTTGCAGCTGGGGCCAAGTATGTTTATGGGCGTATCAATGATAACGTTCTTCAGATGGTTGTGAGGATCATTTCTTGATTCTTCATATCCAGGACCTCTGTTGACTGCGGTTATTGCGACATCCCCCTTATAGAAGTAACGGAAGGCTGCATTTCAATGTTAAATCCTATCTGATTGTCAGAGGGAATTCTAGGTGGTGCTGTGATTCGAGTCTGGGGTGCCATCTCAACGAAATAATGAAGTCTGTATTGCCCCCCCCCGCCCTATTTGTCCTGGCATTAATCAAGGCAGTGAAGTGGCAGCATTTGATTAACAACAATTTAGTTGAAAGTAGTCTCTTCGCTACCTAGCGTCTGCGAATGAAAAATTGTGTGAGCAGATTCTACCTTAAACACTCGCCTGCAGGACGCCAACTGTGCCCACTGAGTGACTGTCAGGGGCAGAATCTCGCCTAAGGGTGACTTTTGAGCCTCGCGATCAGTCAGTTCACAGGCTATATTTACTCCATCGGTGAAAAGTATTGCATAATAAGCTTGCCCCACGTTGCTGAGACTTCACTATACCCTGGTTGAAAAACTCACAGTAAAATTACTCTTAAAGCCCGGCTTGCATGTGGTGTAATCCGTTGCAAATGCCCTGAGTTCCTGAGGTACTTCATGTACGGTGTTTCTATGAGCTTCCCTACCTAATATCCGGCCGGACCGTAGTCTGGCTGGACTGCGCCCTACAACGTATTCAATGTGAGGGCGCTGGTCCTGCACATACGGTTTCTTGCATCCTGTTAAGTTTAGTTCCATTATATGTCTTGCTTAGCGTCGGCCATAGCACAATAGAACTGTACGTTACAATGGAATGAACCACGGCTGTATACATCCAAAGAACCATCTTCATCGAAGACCTCATTTCCTTACAAAGGGTTTCTTACAGGTTATACAGACCTTCTTAACACTCAGTTCAGTGTCAATTCACAAGTTTAATTTAGGATCCAGAATTATACCCTGATACTTTACTTTGTAACTAAGTTTCATAACCATGGTTTTGTTGGTATTTATCTCTATTCCAACTCTTTCATGTTCATGATTAGGTGAAAGAGCAAGCAGATGTCATCAGCTTTGTCGACGTGTTTAAGGAAAAATGGCACCGTCCATTGAATTCCTCCACGTCCTCAAGTCAAAGCAGCATGAAGAATAACTTCGTGTGTGTATACTTAAGATAGTCTTTAAGGGGGTCATCCTGTATGTCGGATTCGAGGAATCAATTTTTTTCTAGCATCAATTGTATTTAGATATAGTGTATAATATATGGGCAAAGTGATTTTTTGAAATTAAGAGCCGTTCGGAAATTACGATCGCCTAAATAAAGCCCGTATTTATCGGTCTGAATGACTTCGCTGAAATCATAAGAATTGAAGTCAAGGCTTTATGTGTGTTTCTTCAAAAAAAACCTAAGGTTTGTGGACTAGGTATAGCAGATTAATTGTCAGTTAAAATTTTATGGTTAAAGATCGAATTCTACTTTTTAAATGCGTTTTTCTCAAAAGTGCGTGTTGAAAATCGGCTGCCTCTATAGCCTAAAATCTATCCAACGAAATTCTTTCAAATTTTCACGATTTATTCAGAACATATTTCTACGGTCCGCAAACTAGGATAATTGCGATTCATTCGGTAGAAGCCTTGAAAAAACACCAAAATTTACAAAAGAAAAGTTTAACAAGGCACATCCTAGTTTGCTTACTGTCCGCACGTTAAAATGCCGTTTACATTTTTTCTTTAAAATGGTCACAGCGCCCTCTAAGTTGGCCGTAGAAAAACACCTTTTTTTGAGATGGGTGTATATGTTGCTCTGTATTTCGAAAATGAACTACGCTATCGAGCTGAAGAAATTACTACACGTGCTCAAGTTATTGATAAAAATATGGTGAAAAATTCGTATTTGTAACTTCCACCAGTTCTTCACAAAAAATTTCTAAAGAAAGCGAAAAAAAAGACCTTTACACGGAATGACCCCCTTAAGTTAACTATTATCAGCACGACTGCAAATGACAGTTGACATCCTAAGCGAAGCCTTGGATTCTTTTGGTCATCTAATGGAATCGGACTGTCCTCCTATCGTGAGCAAAGTTAAACCTTGTTGACCGAAAACTGACAGCGAAAACATATAACTGCAATTGACGATAAATATGCCCTTCTTATGGTCTTTAACATATTGCAGCTGTATGCCACTTTAGGTTACAGTAATTTGCGTGCATGAAAGAAGAATCTTCCACAGATTTTCTTCTGAAATCGATGCAGTACTCTCCATATCTGGAAAACAATCTTGCATTTGTTTAGTTTGGTGAACCAAATTGGTGATTGGTGGTGGCCACCTCCTTTTTGCTCTATTTGATAATTTACAGATGTTAATTTTTGATTGGTTATATTAAAATTTATTTGAAAACGAAAATGGCGGAAACTTCAGAAAAATTTGATTTATTTGAGAATTTTGCTGCGATGGAATAAACAAGGCGATGCACAGGCGAGATCTATTAAGTATATGTTATATGTTATATAATTATTGAAAGCTACTGCTTTCGCGCTAAATTTTGAAGAGAACGGCACATTTCGCTTTCATCTGGAAATGGATACACAGCAGAACTGATATACCTTAAACTGTTAGGCCGCAAAATATCACAAAACTACCTAACATCACTTAACACAACCTTATCGCCACATAGTAGAGTAGTCATTATAATGCTTTATACCCTTGATAATCAGATTCGACATTGAGGCTAACTCCGAAATAAAAAGAATAATAAGGAATCCCAAGAGAACGGATTGGGAATCCTACACAACGCACCTGAGCAACAACATTGCCCACCTTCAAGGGGGCGGTGACATCAGGAGCGAACTGGAATTAGAAACGATGGTGGAAAACCTCAACACAATCGTCATTGACGCATATGAGACCAGCTGTCCGGCCAAGACAGTCAAGTCATCAAGGGATGTACCATGGTGGAACAAGAATCTAGCGGCAGGCGACAACAATCTGCCGGACACCCCAACAACGAATAAAAGGGGAAGGAAAGAGAGCTGGAAACTAGCAAAAGAAGTATGCTCAGAAGCTAGGCTAAGATGGGCAGAGGGAACTTTTAAACCAATGAAATCTCCCAGAGTAGATGGCATTTTCCCAGCACTTATCCAGAGAGGCCTAGGAATTATGTTAGAGTCTCTTCTGAGGGTGGTAAGGGAAGCATAGCACTGGGTTACATACCAATTTTTATTTCGAAAGCGAGTAAAAAGGATCCTTTTCACCCTAAATCTTTCAGACCAATCTGCCTAACATCGTTCGTACTCAAAACGGTGGGGAAAGTCATAGACAACTATATTAGAACTAACGTTCTAAAGCGTAATCCCCTACATCACTATAAACACGCTTACCGGGCAGGACGGTCAACTGAAACTGCTCTGTATCAGCTGACAGAGGTACTACGGGATGCCATAGAAACAAAAGAAATTGCACTGTGCGCGTTTTTGGATATCGAAGGAGCATTCAACAACACATCGCACACAGAGATACAGGATGCCCTGAGCCGCAAAGGAGTGGGACACACCATGGCACTCAGGATGGGCAAAATGCTAAAAAGCAGACAAATAGAGGTACAAACAGGTACAAATTCTATTATCATGAACACCACTCAAGGCTGTTCACAGGGTGGAGTACTATCGCCGCTGATGTGGAGTATGGTAGTGGATGAACTCTTGGACGTGTTAACTAATACTGGAATACAAGTCCAGGGTTACGCGGACGACATTGTTCTAATCTGTAGGGGCAAATATGAAGATACCCTATGTGATAGAATCCAAACTGGATTAGGGGTTACTAGTGCATGGTGCAGGAAGGTGGGACTGCGGATCAACCCAACCGAAACCACCATAGTACCACTAGCAGGCGTAAGCTGGATCACCTGAAAGCCATAACATTACATAATATGGAGGTGAAACGAGAAACAGAGGTCAAATATTTGGGAATCACGCTAGACCAAAAATTACTTTGGAAGACACATGTCGGAAACACTTGTCGGAAAGCCACGAGGGCTCTGATGACTTGCAGATCCATAGCAGGAAAAAAACGGGGTTGCAGCCCGAAGATACTACTTTGGATATATACTGCAATAGTAGGCCAATGATTACCTATGCAACGGTAATCTGGGCAGAAAAAACCGAACTCAGCACACAAGCCAGGGAATTACATAAGCTCCAAAGCTGGCTAGCGAGTGTATCAGTGGGGCAATGAGGACATGCCCAACGGCATCCCTGGAAGTCCTTCTGGGATTAACCCCTCTCCATCTGCACATAAAGATGCAGGCAAGGAGATCAATATTCAGCATGGCCGGTAGTATGAATGAGGCGAGGAGCTGCCTAAATCGAAGGAAGATTGATATCCTTTCTAGGCGGTATGCCGAATTACTGATACCGAGGGACAACATGACAACGAAGTTTCACTTCGATAAGAAGTTTGAAACACGTTGGAGTAACAAGGCCAACTCGGAGAGCGTGGCTGCGACATACGGCTTAAACCAGCAACTGATTACTTGGTACACTGACGGATCCCTCACAGCAGAGGGAGCGGGTGCCGGTGTCATTGGTCCAAGGAAAATGTACTTTGAGCCAATGGGCAGGTACACTAGCATATTCCAGGCGGAAATTTGCGCCAGAGACAAATGTGTCTCCTTTAATCTGCAAAGGAACTACAGGGGGCAGAACATAGCTATTCTCACCGATAGCCAAGCAGCGATCAAGGCGCTTAGGTCCAACCAGGTGAACTCTAAACTGGTATGGGAATGCCTTGAGAGACTGAATACACTCGGCTCGTCCAACAAGGTCTGGATACTTTGGGTTCCAGGCCATGCTGGGTTGGAAGGCAACGAGGCAGCGGATGAACTAGCCAAGAAGGGGAGCAGGGATGCCTTTATACGGGCCAGAACCCTTCTGTGGAATCGGAAACGGTTTCATGGCTATGAATCTAAGAAACGAGGAGAAACGGTTGAGGGAACTATATTGGGCGGGCCTACCAGGGATGGAGCAATCCCGGGTGCTTATTGGGGGATACGAACCCATGCGTACAAAGGATTGCTTAAATCTCACCAAAAAGAACCTCCGAATCATAGTGGGAATTCTCACTGGTCATTGTCGGCTGAACTATCACCTAGGGAAGCTAGGGATATCTACGGACACTGCCTGCAAGTTTTGTGAGGAGGAGGACGAAACCTCTATGCACTTCCTGGGACAGTATCCGGCACTTGTGCAAAGTGGGTCAATACATCTGGGAGAACACTTAATACCAGATGCAGAGCTGAAACATTTGGAAGTGAGGAACATACTAAAGTTCCTAACGGTTACAGGCCTGCTTGAGATACTATGATCAATAGGTACCCTATAACTAGTAAAAGGGGCACAATAGTTCTTCAAGGACGCGGTGCGACTTTCCCTTAACAGTATAATAAAATGATACTACTCTTGTCATGAGCAGTATTTTGTGATGTCCATGCCAATATGATGTCACAACACAAAACATCATCGAGTACCGATGATGACCTTAGAGCGCGAATCTGTTAGTGCTTTCTTTTCTTCTGTCTGGCTTTGACCTGATTTCTGGTTTATGTGTGATAGTAAAGTTTATTAACTATGATTCGGATCGGTAGATTGGATCGGATACGTAATATTTGCAAGTCTAAGGAATTAGATGGAAAAAATTTAATGGATCGAATTTTCAAATGCAAAGTGCAGTTGAAATGGACCTTGTGCTTTTAAACCTTTGAAGCATATAGTAATGAGTGATGAATTAAGCAACAAGGTTTAGTTTCAATATAATAACGCCAAAACGTATAAATTGTTTATTAATAATAACAATCGTTGGCGCAGCAATCCATATTGGATCAGGGTCTTAACGTGCGTTAGAGCACTTCATTCGAGACCGTAACGGTACACTACAGGATTACAATACCCTGTAGGAGGCAATGCGGTCAGAATTGCGCTCGCCCAAGATTGTTACCCTGATTTGACTCAGGTATTCATTCACAGCTGAGTCGACTGGTATCCGACGTCAAAGCACGATACAAATTCCACTGCCACCAATGAGATTTCAACTGCAACCTGCCGTACGACAGTCTTGTACTCTAACCACTCAGCTATCAGCTTTTATTATTCGTGGAAAATTGAAAGATCTCTGCTAAAAATTTGCATACATTCATGGCATAGTTCCGCTTTATCACTTAACTTGATATGGCATAAAATTGACATAAAAAGGAACCAGAAATCACAATACTCAAGCAAAGGACTCCAGTAATTTGACACTAATCCATAAAGAGGTCTAGCCGAAATATAGCAGGTTTTCAAACAAATGGAATCGTTCGATAATAATATCTATTGAAAGAAAAAATAATGATCGGATTTTTAAGCACAAAAACCTCAATGAATTCTTTTTCACCTGAAAATAAACTGGAACTTATTCTATAAAATCTCTTAAGAAATGTATTGAAATTCAAGTTTTTTCAAATTTAACTTTTCAGACAATGGAGCCAACTAGATAAGTGTTTCTAATTAATTATAGAAAAAAGCAAATTTTATCTCGTTATTACTAATGACAAGGTAGCAATTTACTGAAATATCATTGTTTGCAGCTTTCAGAGTAAAAGCCAAATTGCATCTTTCTGAAATATTACTAGAAAGGTCATGCAGCAGCAACTAATTTAGTTAATATCGCGCTTGAAACACCTCGGATAAGGTATGCATCTCTAACCAATGTAAATCTGAAAACCCAATTGCTTCATCAAATCATCCAAACAATAGCCTTAATTTTGCTTGTTCAAACAGACATAAATAGGGTGATTCGGCATTTTGGACCAATCTTTGTTGCCTTTTGGAGACTGATTCACAAACAAGTGCTCAGGATAGTTAGGCAATCACCGGGGATAATACGTTTTTAAGTGGTTTTCGAAACCTTCTCCTTAAACGATTATTATCCACTGCAAATGGCATGGAAATAAAAGCTAACATAGTAATCTTTTTCATTGTCATTCTTTGGTCTCTATACTTAAGACGCTTAAGCACTTCCAATTACCGGGTAAACTATTGTCTGAAGTACTTGCACGAAATATGATCAGGTTTTGAAAAAATCAATGGATGCAATATGAAATTGTAGTGAGATATGTTGATTGAATTAATGCATTGATTTTAGATATTTGCTTTCATAACTGATGGAAGCATTAGTGAATGCCAATGCCAGACTGGCGGTGGTACATACGCAACCTGATAGATTGCACATGGAAACGTGTGGTTTTAACCATCGAACGCTTCCGCTTGGTTTCCCAATTTGATATGTTGAACGTAAGTTAATTCAGAGGTTACGGTGGCCCCTACGTATTCATTGGCTGCAAATGGTTTCTGATATCACATGTCGGGAACTATTATCTTACAAATTTCTGTCTCAATTAATTTCAGGAACCATCCATTCAATCTAAGTAACTAATATGTGAAAGGAGAACTAAACATAACTCCTTAGTCAAACTTCCGTTCAAAGAACGCAAACGAAAGTTATCCAAATCTTATAATTCTTCAAGGGTTAAGAATTCAATCTACAATCTGTTCCGCCGCACATTGTTCATATAAATTATCTGCCTTTCTCATTGGAATCGATCAACATCATTTTTCCATCACGCGGTACAGATTCAACCTTAAATGCTTTACGCTTGATCAGCTACTCAGCAGACTATTAGCAGTCGCAATTCTGCTCGTGCAAAAAAGATGAAATTAGTATTAAACTGGAACCACTTGATATCTTGATACCTCCGGATGGAATGCGTTTGCAATTCTTATAAAAACATCACGATTGTGAGATACCACAATAGACCGTCAAATATATTGGAAGCAGCAAATGATTGCCATTCTTTATCCTCATTATTTGCTTTATATATCATAATGTTGGCATTGGATGCGGTGAATTTAACAATGAATATGAGATGCACCTTTCCGGAAAAGTTTGGGTTTTCTATAGTCGTAGAGGTCGGTAACATTTTAACTGAATGAAGTGTGAAGGACGAAAGATGCATGACGAAAAGTTAAATTTTAATACGAGTTGTAATTAAAGAAATTATCAAGTGGACGCCAACGTGGGTTTTTGAGGGTATACAGTAAACATACCAATTAGTCTAAAGGTGAGCGTATTTAGGAATATAATAGGTAAGTTCCGTCTGTAAAGTTTTGACTTAGTAATTGTGTAAATTACAAATATGAATTTGGTAAATGTCATGGATCCTAGGACAATTGGAATTAATTATAGCCACTGAGCGCGGGTAGACCAAAGAATCATCATGTTACCTTACCTTATGGTAACCAAAACGTACTACGTTGTCTTCATGCACATTATATAATCATCCTATGCGTATAAAATATGTATCATACAGAATAAACTGAGATTGATTTTCTGACAGAAAATTTATTTATATCACTCCAGAAAATTTATCTGAATGAAATCTGGAGAAATGTCGATAAGAGCAGTATCACGTTGCAATTATAATGAAGCGGTTGTAGGCGGTGAAGGACAAATTGTCCCGCCGTCAAAGTTGTAACAAGAGAATCTTACGATAATATAATCATTCCATCATCAATGATTTAACCCAACTGCAACGAAACTCGAAAGGAGGCTTCGAAATGAATAGGATTATAGGAAATGGCCTATACGCGCTTTATTGGATCGTGGATTGCACACTTCCTATTCAGATCTTTAACACGAGTAACCCTGGTCGGCAAAAACGGTAATCCAATCGGCGTCCCGGCTTAAAAACGAACTCCGAACATCCCGATTCTGCTGCACCAATTCGATATCCCTAATAGCTCTCTGACGTCCTGGCCATTGCTCCAATTGCTAAAAAGTTTTCTGTGTTATCTTTTTCCTTTCTTGGTATGAGCCAGTGATGTTCCGGTCGTATGGGCCTATCGTGCCTAGCAAGATAGAGGAGCATATCCTATAAATGGTACTCAGCAACGTGATATCTCTATAATTGCTGCACCCTGTGATATCTCCCTTTTTATGTATGAGGCAGATAATGCCTCTTTGCCAGTTGTCAGGCATTGATTCGCTGTCCCACACCTTGAGCACAAGTTGATGAGCTGCTTGGTGTAATTGGTCGCCTCCATATTCAACCGATTTGGTTGTAATTCACAGATCATCTCTGAGAAGGAAGTGGCGATAATTTGCGAGCCACAACAGCAATAGAGGCTGGGCCAGAGATGCAATCAAAAAATCCAAGAATTGGTGGAGTTACTGAAAGTCGGATTCATCAGGACGAAAATAGTTAGCATTTAGAGCTGTTATGCTAAATATGGTATTTGAAATCGATGAAAATGCTCCCACTTCTTGAGGGAGAATATCGCACTCAACCGTCGATCTGTCATATATGAGTACCATATTAGCGAGAAGAATGTGTGTGGCTTCTTATTGAGCACTTTAATACGGGATCACCAGGCAGGTTTAGTTCAGAGCGTGCATGGGGAATACAACTGAACAAATTTCCCGGGAGTGAAAGCTGAAAATGTAGGTTGGTTTTTGAAAACGTTTGAGGGAGATACTTTCGAAACAATGTTATTAGAAGGCCAAAATTTCAAACATGTGGCATCAGCAAGGGGAGCACAAATGACTAAATGTTCGCCGGAAGCTTATGTACCAAGGCAGGGAATTCTCACCAAAAGACAGCTCAATTATTGATAGAACGATTAAATCACCCAGTTACGGGTTGCATGCTATCGTACGAAAAGGCTCAATCAGCAAGCCTAGAGGAAACCGAACTTCAGTGAAAAATGGGGACAATACGCGAACCCCCATAAGCAATAAAAAACCGGAAATTCTGGAAAAAATGTTGCATGGAGGTAGATTTCAATCTCATCCTAACAAGAAAAAGACTGCAAAAAATATAAACCAGCTTTAGGGACCTATTGGAAATGAAAGCGACCTTGCCAGAAAATGGGTGGTAATAAGTCCCCCAGTTTATATTCTGTTTCCACCCCGCACCATGCTCATTAGACCCCCCCCCCCCTCAACTCTGACTAGCTTGTCAGCGTGAGTGAAGTAACGTAGTAGAAGGAATCTTCCCCGTTTTGTTGAAACGGTAAAAACTAGTCTTATCTTATAAAGTCGATAGCGACAATATCATGGAATACGGGAGTAGCTTGGAAGTAATTTCTCCATATACGATCAACGCCATAGATGTAATTTTGAATCTAGCTCAAGATGTCACACCCTCAATAAATGTTGTTCCCAGGTATCGTCAGATGTCATTAGATGTCAATCCGGTCAGCTGGGAATGGATTAAGAACTTATTGGATGAAGGGAGTGTTCCTAGTTACTTGACTAAGCTAATTGAAAGTTGTCTTGGTACAATAAGTACCAGGACCTACGAAATACATTACCACAACAGGGATGTTACATAGCTCAGCGCTTGGTCTATTCCCATGGAATATGATATTTGTTGTGGTTCCTTTCCGTTTCAAAGAAGGTTACGATAATCGGTTTGCGGATGATTTGGATGTGGTTATCGTCATAGAGCAAACTGAAGAGCTGTGCAATGGAGCACTAGCGAATCGAAGCAATTCGAGGAGAGTAGAAATTACCTACTATGTATGAACGCTACCATCTGTCACGCCTTCAGGAAAATTTGAAGAGAAGCGGCGTATATTACTGCATTAAATAGTCCTACCTAATCACAGGGTCCATTGAAAAATAGTTCTCTCCACAAAGTAATAACGACCTGCAGTTACTTGAGATCATCTACTTACCTTCGTACGTCAATCCTGGGAATTTACAACGTTTCCCGGTGAGCGAACTTAGGGGTGGATCGTAAAGATTCCAAAGAAAGGCACTCGTTTTAAGTATAACAATTAGCAGGGTATCTGCACGCTTTCTGCACTTGCAAAGATAATAGCTGGAAGACATCTCGAAAGCTTAATCGATAGTGAGTAGGTCGGTTTCCGCTCCAAATTCGCTTGCATTGGACACATCAATACTCTACGAATCATTTTGGAACAGTTCGCGAAGTTTAGATCATCGCTTCATCTGATCTTGATCGATTACGAGAAAGCTTTCTACAGTGTGAACAAGGAGTTTGTCTGGCGTGCTTGACGCAAGAGGGGGACTTTGGAGAAAATAATATCTATTATCAGAGCGACATATGAAGTTGCAAAATGTTATCCGCTGCGCCAAGGTAAAATCTCAGGGGAATCTGAGGTTCAAAGCAGAGTCTGCCTGCATTATGTCACCTATATTATTTCTTTTTGTTGTCGGTGGACTTCTTCATGCTGTCTTATCCGGAAGGCGTGAAGGAAATTATGAATTTCTTTGAACAACTCGACTACGCTGACACCGTCATTTACTCTTTCGCTTTGTCATGGACCCCGGCCTTATGGCTCAGGATTTGGAAAGAGACGCAAGTATGCCTCTCTTTCCAAATCCTGGACTAAAGACAAACACCAACAAAACCACGCTTCTCAGCCTGACAGATCATGGCACTCTCCCTATCTGCGTTAATGATCAATTTATATATCTAGATGTTGCGACGAATTAACAACGCTAGATCCCCTTTCGCTGCTTTCGTCTAAAATCAGGAAATTCAATTATTTCCACACCAAAATCAAGTTGAGACTGTTCTGTGTTAAAATTCTCCCAGTGTTGCTGTATGGGAGTAGCACATGGAAAGGGACCTCCACTGTCCTTCGAAGTCTCCAGGCGTTCATCAACATCGCTCTGCGATCATCGGAGTACGCTAGCCTAATACTTTTACAAACGAAAAACTGCGTTAGCACATAAGCTTGGCAACAGTACGCGAAGGTGGAAGTGACAGTGGATAGGTTACATATTAAAGAGAGCCGATAATTGCATTGGTGGTTATTACATGCGGTGCAATCCACTCCTCCGAAGAGTGAATCGCCTCAAGGGCACTTAATGTAGAACAATAGAGAAAAAATAAGGGCATCTTGAGAAGTCCTGAAGCTCATTCCGGGTAACCACGAATGATGACAACTAGGTGGGGCTATTGCGCTATACCCCACTAAGTTGTAAATGGCATCCATATGTATATATATATTGCTGTTTTACCTTGTAACTGGTATCTTTGATTTTAAAGCTGCGGACAATCCTCTCAGCAAGGTGGAGAAATCCTTAGGACAATAAACTCAAGTACCCACTAAAAGGGAGGAGATCGCCATCCATTGTAAGGATATTGGTAAATTCAAGTTAAAAACAACTTCCGCGAGAACATTGAAAAATTATTCGGTTCACTCGAACTGCAAATCTTCAATCAAAGGACTCAAGGAGGCTCATAAAAACACGCAAACGGCAGCCATCAATTTACCCGCAGAAACAGTGATCAAACCGGTAGCATATGACAAAGTGGAAATAAGCTGGATCTTCGAGCCTTGGGCCAAAAGTAAAATTGCTTAGGTGGCAATATGGCCATGTGGAAATCATATCTTACAAAAAATTATAGATTTTTCTTCGAAGCCGGATTCATCGGAGCAAAAATAGCTGGTGTTAATATTTACAGTTGTTAGGTTCCACTAAATGTGATTGTGGCACAAGATGAGGGAATGTTGGTATGTTGGCTTCGAAGGCAAAATATTGAAACCCCCTTATCATACCTGATGACTTTAACACTTGGACAGTCGAATTACAAACTTCAGGGCTCATTATCCTATTCGAGGCTTTCAGCTGAATGCGGTAGTCACAAACACTTCCTTAAAGACGGGAACGAACTCAATAGGTGATCTTAAGTGTATGAGCACTCATTAATGGAAAGAATGGCCTAATTCGTCAGCGAGCACTACATACAATGGGATGATATCCGTATCAAAACCATATGCTCCAGGCGAATTTTCACCAAAAAATGAAGGTAAGATGCAGGTACCGAAATGCGTATCTGGGTATGTGGTATTGAATCTAGATCGAATCCCACAAATGTTGTGCCAGTAGGCCAGCTAGGGATGGATTAAAAGCTCAATAGCTGGGATATGTGTCTTGACTAAGCTGGTCGAAACTGATCTTTCCTAAAGGATAATTCGGAGGGATACGGGAGAGGACCTAAGAAGTACACCATTACAGCAAGAGACCCACAAAACAGAGTGATGGGTCTACTCCTATCGAATATGATGTAGATTCTTCTTCTTCTTGTCCTTCTCGTACCGAAGGAAGCTACTATAATGAACATTGCGGATAATAATAGTTGTGTAGAAGATATTGAAGTTTACGCTAATGAGGCCATCTACGTCATAAATAAAAATTGTCGAGCTTTATCTAACAGAACTAAAAAAGGAAGGGGTCTTAATCACCAGTTGCAGTAAAAGGAATAGGATTAGTATTCAGGTTGGTGGCCACCCCATAACCTCAAAGGCGGTTATCATGTACACTTATGGACATCTGGAGTATGTCGGCCAAAACAGGCAAATACTAGGGTACTGGATCAATGCATGAAAGCGGAAGATAAAGTCGCAGATTACTTGTGGCATTCGTTCCACCTTTGTATACGCGGCACATAGTCGGCGATGCAGCACTAGCCAATCAGACTAATCGCAGGAGGGTAAATCCCACATTTTGAAATCACTGGTATGTATGCAGTGATGTGTAGTGGGGAAGAGCGAGCTTTAAATACATGTTTGAATCAAAGAACCCTCCTCAGGAAGTACCAGATTGACAAATTTGGAAAAAATGGCATATAGGTCTCTAATATCTGCTCAGATGAAATTAATAATACAACGGTGGAACTCCCTCTTAAGTACACTATTGAATCAATACCAATCTCGCAACAATTTGATATGGAGGTGGCAACAATTTGATATGGAGGTGACATTGGAAAATTTGGTGGCAATACTACTATCATTAACAGCAAATTTAATGCCACCATGTGTCAAATTACAACACCTATAATTTGGCATACTTAATACATAAACACTCCGAGCTATGTACAAATGATTCAGTCGTACATATGATTACATAATATACATAAAGGCCCAAAGCTTTCAGTTTCCAGCTTGTCGATGCTTCCAAGAATTTTCCCTTTATATTATTATGAAAAAATCTAAATACAATAAAATGCAATTGATTTACGAATTATATAAAGGAGCACTCAACATCTGCGAGCCGCTTGGGTCACGCTGCTAGCAGGACAGAGGTGAGACAGCGTCTGACGATTTGCCTCTGTCCTGGTAAGAAACGGTCAAGTCGTCTTCACCTCACATTCATATCAGCTTAAGAATTTCTACCTACTACTTTTTTATATCATTATTCAATCTCATTCCAGATGGCTTGAATGCAAGGGACATCAATCGGATTGAGACCTACAACCTCAATCTACAAAAATTCCTAGAAACATACGAGCTAGACATGAAGCAAGCACTAAAAACTTTATAGGATGCATGTTTATGGCGCAAGGCATATGGGGCCAATGATATTAACCAGCACAATGTAAACCAACAGCACACTCAGGAATAATATTCGCTCATAATCGGGACATCGACGGAAAAACACTATTAATTTGTAAAACTAAGCTCCACCGAAAAGGGAAGAATGACGTAGACGATCTGATACGACGCCTATTAGTAATAATTGTTTGTGCAACGATCCGATTGAATCAGGACCTTGAAGTGTGTCAGAGCACCTCATTCAAGACTGCAACGGTACAGGATTGCACTACCCTGGAGAAGGCAATGTGGTCAGCAATGCGCTTGCTTAAGGTTATTACCCTGATTTTGACTAAGATACTCATTCACAGCTGAGTCGACTGGTATCCGACATCCAGTCACGATACAAATTCCTCTGCCACTAGTGAAATTTGAACCGTGACCTTTCGCTTAGCGCTCTAACTAACACTGCCTTCATTTGGTGGTTAGAGTTGCCTGGGGTTTAACCGCGAGACAAGCGTTGTCAAACCAGGATCTAATTTCCCAAATTGTCTCGTTTGTGAAAATCTCGATCCTTTCAATAGGTATCCGTCCGGTATAGTCATTCCGATATTATTTGCGAAAACAATAACAATCGCTCCCCTGGGGAGCTGTTACGTCAATATTCCATCGTACATTATTATTATTGACAAGAGGATACCGATCTTTGTCGAACCCCACTGGTTGCCTAATGCGCTTTAGGTTCATCGTTTGAATCGTAACACAGCAGCCTCTTCAGGAGACATTCTCTGATGGCACATACAAGATATTTGGGTGCTCCTAATTTCCCTAAAGGCTCAATTATTTTGCCCCATCTTGTAAAATTGAAAGCAACTCTTACATCCAGAGCAATTACTGCGCAAAGTTTATTGGCCTGCGTTGCTACCTCTGTATTTTTCATCCACGTAACATACTATCGCATAGATAGTAGTTATCGCCTCTCGAAATCCGAACAACTTACCAGAAGAACCACCTTCCTTTTCTGTGGTCGCTTGCCTGTCTGTCTGACTCTCTTGCTATCTAATCATTACACGCACTTTTCTCAGAAATGGTGACACGAAATTTGGTGAGAAAGCTGGAACTATGAACCTTCATGACTGCAGAAAGTAACATCGTTCTACATTGAGTTTTAAGAGGGAGGGGGGAGACAACCCATAGACGCAAAAGGGAAACATTTCCGGCCAAAAGCAATTGCATTTTATTTTATTTAGATTATTTTAGAAAGCGTGGTTAGAAGCGTCGAAATTGAAGTTGGTGATTATTATGAAGTCAAAAGGTGAGTTTTGAATGCAAGCTATGTGTGCTTTTAGAAAAAACATCCATTTTTAAACAATTTGCTAAATGTTCATAATGGCCAAACTGATTTAATTGTATTTATACAATTTCAAATCAAATATAAACAAGGCTGATATTCTAAAAATTATTTAGTTTGTTATATTTTATTTACAAATTCATTTTTCCCACCGAATCGGGAGTTTTTGAATTCTGTCGTCTTTCTTTGAACATTCCTGAAACTAGTGACACAAGAACTCCTCCACTACCGCGTCGTCGTTAAATTGCTTTCCTCCTAGTGCCTCAAAATAATGAAAATCGCTAGGAGAAAAGTCCAGACTGTAGGGAGGATGCTCTTAATTTTCCCAGCCAAAGGAGTGCAAATCTGTTTCGTTGCGTTGGCTACGTGCGGGCTTGCGTTGCCATGAAGAAGAATCACGCTTCTGACGGATTTTGTCTTCTTTTTCCGCCGAAATGCCAATTTCGCGGCATTCAGCATTTGGAGTAATACTGTGCACTAATAGTGGAGAAAATTGAGGTGAATAATGCCTTACCCGCTGACAATCTCGCTCTGGCCTTCATTGGACCCCTTTCGTCACTCTTCGTCAATTCCATGGTTCCCTGTGTTGAGTGTAATGGTGAAGCCAAGTTTGGTAACACGGGCGAATTTATCCAAAAAAGCGTCTTTCTCTCACTCGAATCGTCCGAACAGCTGCTGAGAAACTTTCAATCGATGCCACTTGTGGTCTCGCAAAAGGAAACGTGACACCAATCTAGCGGAGACTTCAAAATTTCAAGTCATCTGTCCCGATTTTTTGGACTTATGTTGATTTCCTGAACGATGTCGAATAGGAATATTCGTCGATTTTCCTCTGAGAATGCGGACCACTTCGATGTTTCAGTGGTAACAATTTTCCTAAAGTAGCGATCGTGGCCAAAATTCTCGAGTTCCTCGAGCCCTCCAAAGATGTAGGACATTGAAAGGGCGTTTTCTCCAAACTCTGCGCGCAATCGCTCCAAAATTTCGGTTGGATTCACTCCTTCGTTGGCAAAAAGTTAATAATAATTCTTTGCTCGACGGACACATGCGCTTCTTTCTTACTCGTGGTTCTTATCGATACTAAAGCCTTCGGGAGAACTACGGTCAATACGGCCTTTTCAATCAAAGTACCGGTTTCCTGCACATCAATCCTTTCCAAGTGTAAGACCCCTCGGTATCTTAAAAGATAATCCCACTAGATTGTACGACTGTTATGGTCGCTTGAAAACGTGATAATTTCCAAAAGTACGCTGAACTGGTAAAATAGAAACAAAACTATGGTACCGACTAGCTTGCTAGTTTGAATGACAAGGAGTAGCTATTTCATGACCCACAACAGCTGAGGAGGAATATGAAGTTATATCTGAGAATAATGACGCGTAAAAATTTTCAGAAAAATATTTATATCTACTATCTGCTTTGTCCAGGTGACATTATAACTTGGCGTGGATTATTGCGAAATTTCTCAAGTGTGAAGCGTTACATACGTAGGCAAATCAAATCTTTCAGATGGCGAGCAGTTGTCCTGAAACTCCAGCGAAACTCTGACAATTGAATCGTGGCAATGGCACATCGGAGAAGCTAAGCTTATTCATCCTAAACCAAAGGTAATCAAAAGAATTCGATACACTGCACGCTGAGGAAACACCCGCAATTTGGAACAATTGTCATCGACAGGATTTATTAAACTCATGACCGCAAGGAAAAGAAGCGCGTGATACCAGCGGGAATGGAGCCTCCTTACAGCCTCCATAATATACAAACCAGAAAAGCAGAAAAAAAGCCAAAATTATTTTATATGAGCAAGTCAAACACAAAGGAAAAGTTAATAAAATAATTTATTCACTCATAACGTTGTGAAGAGCAAAAGTTACATTTTTTCTTAATAGATCACTTTGATCAAACTGCCTGTTTCGTTTAATTCAAGACGACTTTACCCAATTGCTGATACATCAATCAGATACAATAAGATCTAATCGCATAAGTCTACGCCTAAACACCTTGATCAATACGAGAATGACCCAAATTTTCTTTTCTTCCACTTTATTTCCTCTCTACGAAAGCAATTATATCCAATGATATTTCGTTGTTATCTGGGCACGACATTGCCTATTGTACTAAATCACTTCACATAGCCTCACAAAGTGGATATCGGAACAGGAGATAATCTCCTTCGATTCTGATTGATTGAATTAGGAAAAGCCGCTTGGTCTGATACAGTCTCAGCGAACAGGTACATACGTAGATATGTATCCGCACAATAGATACAACACCAACTACAATTGATTTATTCTTCTACAATAAATGTGACCATTATTCACGGCTAAATTCTTTCGCGAATAATATTATGCATTCAAACGTGATTATGTAATCCTATTATTAACATCGATAATCACGATATCTTGGGTAATTGATTTGGAATTGTCGTGATTTATAATGGATGTTTGAATAGATAGTTCGGTGGAGAACGTGATCCATTTTGCGGATTTTTGCATGACATATTTTTGTTTTTATGTTTTTAAATTTTTTAAAGTTCAAATATTACATATATGCATGCGGAAGAAGTTTGCCTGAAACGATATTATAGTATTAGGAACTAAGCTATTTCAAATTTCTTGAATATTTGTCTTAAGATTTACTTTTAACTCAAAAGAAATAGGTGCAACGTTATTGAAAAGTCCCGTCCACAACCGCTTATACGCTCTGTGTTAGTCAAACTCGGAAATGTGTGGGGAGGCTCCTTTTAGGCAGTTCAGACCATCTCATCTCCTAGATAAAACCTCATATTCGGTAGTCATTAAAGCTTCCAACCTTCGATTTTTTTCAGTGAAGACCGATTGACATGAAGTAGAAGTAAGAAGAAGTCTCAGAGAAAAGTGTAATCTACCCCAAAAAATTCCTTTTTATTTTTGAACGAAAAAACTCTTCTTTTCTTTAAATATCTGAAAAAATAAAAAAGAGGGTGAACAAAATAAAGAAGTGCAAATATGTGGCGTTTTTCTCGCTCAAATATTAATTCAGCCGTTTTTCACTATGGTTTTTATTTTTTGAGATATTTTTTAAAAAATGTTTTTTTGGAAAAATGAAAGAAAATTCTCTTGGGATAAATGACATTTTTTTCGAAACTAGGCACTTTATAGCCACCAAATTTTCAGAATTTATTGCGAGGGGTTAAATGCAGTAGATTCTGCAAGGATTCGATTTATTTTCAATTTATATAAGAATATCAGGTTTTGATTTGATTGATTTTTATATAAAAAATTCAGATAATTATATTATTTTGATCATAGCTCTGTTATTATTCATCCCACTGCCTTCTATCATACCTCATTTTAAAGACCCTTGAGACACTTTAAAAGAGCTTACAGGTCTCAGAAAAATTGCAGCGGGCTTGCGATGCCTCTATGCCGGCGTAGCATTTTCCGGAGACGAAATCCCAATTTCCGGTGGAATTCAGAAATTGAGGAATGTCGGAAAGTCTGCCTCAGAGCTAGGAGATGCTCCCAGCGCAGAAGAAATCAACCTGAATTCGATGAGCTACACATGCAATACAAAAACGCCAGGAAAAAATTGCAAGTAGCTCTCACCAAGAACAAATCCGAACATTTCAAGCGGATGCGTACTGAAGCTCTGATCCTACAGCTCGGTAATGTTATCACTGAAAGGCAAACGTTCCCCATCGATTACCTGTCCTAAATTACTACAAAACATAGTGGAGAATCTCTTCCCAGAGGATGTGAACTACACTAATCTGCCTAAAGTTCATGTAGAAGAGGAAATTCTAGATGCAACAAGGAAGTTCGCTGAAAATAACACCCCAAGGCCAGATAGAATCCCGAGTATCACCCTGAAAGTGGCAGCCAGTACAGCACCAGGTATATTTATCAAAGTTTTTATGGCATGCCTTACAGAAGGAGAATTCCCAGAGCAGTGGAAGCTGCAAAACTGATACTTATTCCGAAGTCAGGTAAACCATTGAATGACCTGTGGGATCATATAGACCGATATGTTTGGTCAATACCATTGGTAAACTATTTGAATGAGTATTATACAACAAACTGCTCGTTGTTGCGGAAAAGGAAGGAGGCCTATCCGACAAGCAATTCGGGTTTCGTAAAGGGATATCAACCGTCGATGCAATCAACATGGTGACTGGTCTGGCTCGCGCTGTAAGACAAGATGACAAATGCTGCACAGTAGTGACACTCGATGTAAAAAATGCGTTCATGCAAAGTGGACGAAAATTGTAGAGGCTCCGATCCAACTACAGGCTCCGAAGTACATTATACGCATCGTTGTTGCATTTCTTCTAGGAAGAAGATTGACTGAAATGTATGACGATGGATTGAAATTATTCCCGATGACAGGCAGCGTACCATAGGGGTCTGTCTTAGGTCCCTTGCTGTGGTTAATTATGTACGATGGAGTGTTGACGCTACACCTTCATAACGGTGTGACAACCATTGGGTTTGCGGACGATATCGGGGCAAAACGCTTAGACGAGATCGAAATCTACGCAAACGAAACGATATGAGAGATCAATTCCTGACTAGAAAAGTCCACTCTACCACTTGCCGAACATAAAACGGAACTAGCGCTAATCAGCAAAAGAAGGAAGGACACAACCGTGAAAATTAAAGTTGGTGAACAAACAAGTTACTCCCAAGACTCGCTTAAATATTAGGTTGTTGCAAATGAAATGGCCGTTTTGGTACTAAAATTTGAAATGACTGTAAAGCTTACAAAAATTTATTTATTTAGTCAAAATGGGTGCCAGTCGATTCAAAACACTCCTCCCAGCGAGATTCAAGAGCATTTATGCCAGTTTCTTAGAAGTCCAACTGTCGGGTGTTGATAAATTCGTCGAAGGCAATTTTGATGGCCTCTTCGTTCCTAAATTGTTTTTCCGCCAAAAAAATGATCCAAATGTTTAAAAACGTGGTAGTCGGTTGGCGAAAGGTCCGGTGAATATGGGAGATGAAGCAGTCTCATACTGGAATTCGCTCAACTTTTGAACCGTTGTTCTGGATACATGAGGTCGTGCATTGTCGTGAAGGAGTATCACACCATCTCTGTTAACCAATCCCGGCCGTTTAATACTCAATTTTTGGTGCATTTCCTCGAGTTGGGTACAGTATTTCTTTGCATTTATCGTTTCTACAGGATGGTGAACAACTCCAGCTGTAGACCACCAAACAGTCACCATTACCTTCTTCCGATGGAGGCTCGGTTTCGGCATATGCTTCGGTGGCCCATCAGCATCTAGCCATTGCGCTGATCGGCGAAGATTGTCGTATAATATCCACTTTTCATCACATGTCACTATTCTGTGCAAAAAGAGATCGCTTCTGTTGCGGGTGAGTAAAGAACTACAAATTTCCATTCGAATCGCCATGTTTTGCTCCGTAAGGAAATGCAGAACCCATTTGTCGAGCTTTTTCACCTTATCAAGTTCTTGCAAGTGCCGGGAAACTGTCGAATAGTGTACGCCCAGTTTATCTGCAATGTCTCTCACAGACTGACGTGCTTCGGATTCGACGAGCAAACGCAGCTCGTCGTTGTCAATCGATGGTCCTAGATGTTGGAGGTTTACTTCGCCTGGCCAGAATTTTTCGAACCACCGCCGTGTGGTTCGTTTGCTTACCGTATTAGTTCCAAATGCGCTGTAAATGTTCTTGGTCGCCTCCGCTACTTTATGACCGAGTTTGAACTCATACAGAAAAAGTATACGTTCTTGGCTCTTTCCATTCTTTTCTTCCTTTCTATTCCCTGTTATCCCAACGATGGTCAAAACTGAAATGACTCCTTGATTAAATGTAGGAGTATTTATACTTCATTATCCGACACCATCAGCGCCAGCTGGTGGTGGTTTGATGCAACAACTAACTTCACTTGATCGCCAAATCGGCCATTTCATGTGCAACAACCTAATACTTGGGAGTCCTGATTGACAAAAGGTTCAACTTTAAAAAACACATTGAGCGCGCTGCAACTAAAGCGTCTTTCATTGCTGTAACGATCTCGAGAATGTTACCGAACATTGGTGGACCAAGACAAAGTCGACGTCGTGTTATTTCAAGGGTAGTTAGTTCCGTGCTACTCTACGCAGCTCCAGTTTGGACAAATGTTCTGGAAAGCAAATTAAACTGCGGAAAACTACGACTGGTGTATCGACTAAGTTCACTCCGGGTATGCAGTGCTTATTGAACAACATCAGGAGAAGCAGCATATGTACTGGCAGGAACAATCCCCATAGAGATCTTAGTGAAAGAAGGCCGGTATCTCTACGATAAAGATATGCAGTCGGGGAGACTAGTGTACTTCGACGGCAACCCGCACGGCGGGAATGAGACACAAACTGGCCGCTAGACCTACCATATGATTCCACACATTCGAAGATGTATTGAAAGGGGTCACTGGAACTAAGCTACGAGCTAACACAGTTTTTAAGTGGACATGGAGGTGATCGGGCTTATCTACATCACTTAACACCTGAAAATATAGTGGAGTTTATGCTGGAGTCGACGAAGGCTTGGAATCAAGTTAAAATTGAGCTGAAAATGATTCATAAACAGCTAAGGCATGAAGAACTGAGAAGAAAACAAGAAAGGGAGAGACCAATAATGAGCCACAGTTAAGAACTGATCCAGCCCCGCAATGCAATGCTTATAGCAGTCCCAAGGGGAGAGTGGAAGAAGAAGGAAGTGATTTTAGGGAGTAGTAGTCTCACATAACTGCAGGGCAGGTTTTGAATATTTCCACCTTCCAACGATGAAAAAAAAGGCAGACAAAACCTTAAAAAAATGTATTTCTGCTTCCTTAAATTTTAAATTCTTCATTGACATTCCGATCCTTATTCATCAATTAAAACACCTCTTACACAGGTATGCTTTTCAAATTAACGAAAGCTTTCTTCAATCAAAAAATTCTTCATTACGATATACTCGAACACCAAATAGAACAATTTAGAGTTAAGTATATTTTCATGCTATCTCAAAGGTATACATACACTGAACACCATAACGACGTTATTTTGCCTTTAACTTATCTTCACTCCTTTTAGTTGCCGAACCTTGCGAAAGTCCCAAACTAGAATCGAATTAAAATATTTTGAATATACTGACAATGGTACATCGCTAACTCATGAATACATCGGATTCCCAATACTTCTCCATAATTTACATTACGCTGTGAAGCTGATTAACAAAAAATTTCATCCAAGTCCATTCACTTGTTAATGATATCCTTTGTAAATGGTTCGATTGTCATCATAATTCTAGTCACTATGACTTCTACATATGCGATGCATCGAGCAACAGTATCCCGCGCACTCTGCACTGGACATACATATAATACCTTCACACCAACCCTCTGACTTCCACCCTTTCATGAGATTCGAGAGATAATGCTATGTGCGGTGTTGATAGCAAATATTCCTCCAATTTTCAGTAGTTTTAGGTCCACTGCGTCCAATTTGAAGGACCCAGCATTCAACTCGTATTAGAGCAGAAACGTATCGGTAAATGAAAGATGAATGTAGGGTATGTACTGGAATTACCTTGGACAGGCGTTTTTCCAACAGCACTGTACGCGGCCTCTCTGTCGACACAAAGGAACTTAAGTACGGTATTCACAATATTGAATGGGAATTTATGACAAAGGATGCCAATGTCGACCTTTCGGCTCGCGAAATCACATGAATTTCGCACATTGAAATAATAGTGAGGTTCCGTGTGATATTATCGTTTATAGTCCTTTCTATGGGTGTTGAAGGGTATGAGGAGAGCTTGGGCTAATCTATCAATGAAATTGGCACACTACCATAACGTTCTTATGCTACCAAGGATAGCCCGGGTGTTCGCACCTAGTGAGTATGCTCGAAATTAATCAAGATATCAAAGTTGCAATTAAAACAGACCCAAACGATCTTGTTTGAGTGACCAGTTCTTAATACGAATAAAGGCCATCAAATTTTTGAATGTCAAAAAATAGCATCAAATCAATTCTATATTTTGCTTATAAGATTCCAAATACTGTTTTCGTAACAAATTTCTAGCATGGCTTAGTATAATAGAATCGTAATCTAACTTCCAATCAAATCTTCCAAGATCATAACATTAACAACTATTCAGATACCGGAAAATGTAATCTCAATGGCGTACAATCTTCTCTGGCCGAGCCACCAATTTCGGTAAGTTACAAAAAATATTTTCAATGATGTAAACGAATTCTATGCAAATTTGCCGCCGATGGTAACAACAACGTAATGGGAAGCTACCTAAAGACCGTAAACAGCTGGAGTCTTCTTTACGATGTAACTAGTTTTCCCTATCTGCAGACGATACGTGTCTACGCGGTGGCACTGTAAACGACCTTGCCTATCAGTGAAATTACAAAACTGAACTTTCAATGAAAACTATTCGGGGTTTTGCTGTAAAAGAGCTACCAATTTGCAATGGGCGTTCTTACTACCAGTTGAAAAACGCTTCCATGAGAAATATAAACTATAAAATAAGAATTGATCTTAATATATTGTATATTAGAAGATAAACTGGCGGATATTGTAAATTTATTACATATTCTCTCTAATAAACAGCATAATTAACATTTTCATATTATAAACAGGTCACTGACAATTTCTCACTAATTTAAGTATTGTCTAGTAATAATAGCGCCATAAACAACGATAATTGGAAATGTTCCAAGAAATAGTCATTAGATAGATGTGAATAAACTTTCAGATTTAACTGCGTAGTTTGCTTGTATCGAAATAGATGAAATAAGGTTATAGAACTCTCGAAATTTATTTACGTAGATATATTAATAATGACCCAACACCCTTCGTATCATTCCCGGGTAAACCATATTATCTTTGGATCCAAATATTTTGAACTCTTTCACCCCAGATTGATATCTATTTTATTTATTATTTTTAAAAACTTCGTGGCAGATTTTTGCCGTAAACATATAAATTTATATTTATAATGACGAAGTCATTGCACTAGGCTCCTTGTTGGAAGGATCATTTATTTCATTTTTGGTGATGGAACATGTTAACTATTTCGATGAGGTAGAGCTGTTATGGTAACAAACCTATTTGCATAAGATACAGAAAATATTGTCCGATTTCAAGTTGGTTGTTAGGCCACTATATATTAATCAGTATCTCCAATCGTTTCAATCATTCACTAATATTAGATTCATTGAATTCGCTATGCCTTAATAACTTCAAAAAACCAATGTTCGACAAACTAGTTACAGAAATATGATACGTGTGGAAAATAGTTGAAAAGTTTTTAACAAAAGATAGGGAAATTCACCAATTTCTATTTTAAGATTTTTTCTGTCTTATTCATAATGAATTTCTTAATGAGGACATTCAACCGGAAAGATGAGTGTAACCGCCACTGAAACAAATTCCAAGATATCTTTTGCATCTTAAAGATGGCAATAAAGAATTGAAAATTATTTGAGGGTTGGAGGATATGAACTCTTTAGTCAGATCATCGATGGGTGGAATGCGCATCAAAGGTGGGAATCAAATGTTGATTTAAATATTTCCTTCTAAGTTCCTAGCAAAGACAAATCGGGAACCGGAAGCTGGACGACTCTCGTATGAAAGGGTTTGTGATTTTTTTTTAAAGAAATTTGACTGATTCAATCGTGGGACCTGTCCATCTTGGCAGGAAACGGGCATCTTATGCACTGATTTTTCTAAAGCTTTTGACTCCGATAATCACACGGTACTTTTGACTAAACATTTACATTTTCCCGCCACTTATTACGTGATCCACCTCCTATCCCTCTAACCGTTCCTACCACACTTCTTTTGACGGCTGCATATCCCGGTCCTTTCCTGTCATTTCCTATAGTTCAAGGTTCCATTCTGGGCCCACAACTATTTCTTTCTTCATCAACGACTCTTCTGTCTCTCTCCTCGCAGTCCCTTGTTTGCTCCGCCATCAGCCGAGATTGTGACAATTCGGAAATAATAATAATAAAAATAAAACTCAATCTTAGCCGGTTCAAAGCCCGGTTGTGAAAGGAAGAGGGGTGGATAGCTTCAGTCTGAATGGCTGTCCGCCACCGCGGCGTCTCAGGGGGTAGGTGAGGAAAGTGCAGGAACTTTGCAGTCTTGCAAATTACTCACTGAGGAAGCTAACGCCACACCTGGCAGTTAGGTATAAAATGCAAACCCAAAAATGAGAAGAAGGAGAAATTTGAGATGCAGTACGGATAACCGGCGGGAGTCGTCTGACTTGGTGGCACGGCATCGAAACCGCTAGTCGTGGGGCGTTTCGATATCAAGGCGCCACGATGACCAGGAATGTTTCTGCGCCTACAACAGTGGTTTCGCCACAATCTGTAGGGGCGTGGTTGACGTGGCGGCAAAACATCATCACCAAGTCGACTCGCTGCGCGCTTATTTTTACAGCAAAGAGCAGGCGAGTCCCTTGCATGCGGCTGCCTATAAGGCAGACTGTGTGCTGACTACACTAAACTTGAAGGAATCCTCTGAGTGGGGTGAAGTTAGACCAAGAGCGGATCGATGAATGGAAGTCGAAGGCAATGCGGGGTAAACACGTGAATGCGGGGTAAACACGTGAACAGATGGCTATATGCTGGGGAGCTCTTTGCTGAAACGGAGGTGTCCATGTATGCCATTCAAGACAGCGTGATCGCCACCCGAGCTTATAAAAAGCTCATCATGAAAGAACGGGTGGAGAACGACCAGTGCAGAATGTGTGGTTCGGCGTTAGAGACGTTGGACCATCTCATTTCTGGCTGTACTGTTATGGCACCGGTGCAATACATCACCAGGCATAATGCTGTATGTAAGGTTACCCATCAAAACCTTACACACAAGCATGGGCTGATCTTGGGAACATCTCCGGTTTCCCGATATGATCCGCAAACAGTGCTTGATAGTTCTACTTACAGCATGTATTGGGATCGGCAAGTTCTGACTGATCGCCATACTGAACATAACAAGCCTGATGTACTGTTAGTTGACAAGACGGATCGCTCCGCATATATTATTGATGTTGCTATCCCCCATAACAGCAACATTGAACGGAAATATGTAGACAAGAAGGTGAACTATGAGCCATTGGCTCGGGAAATCAATAAAATTTCGCATCTCGAGCGGATGGTTGTAGTTCCCATAATATTGTCAGCTACAGGTATTGTACCTAAGTCCCTCACTGCTTCCCTTGAGGTCTTGGGGCTTTTGCACAGTCTGGTTCAAACTATACAGAAGTTCACCATTCTGCATACGTGCTCGATGTTGCAGGGAGTACTCGACGGATTCTCCCATTGACCTACCACCGGCCACCACTACCAGCGCCTCTTTAGTTGTTAAGTAGGTAGGATCGTCCGAGTCTTCAAATCAAAACCGAACTATTAGTGAAATAGCGAATTATCTCAGATTCGTTCAGCTTATCCCCTGGCCAAAGCAGCGGTAGACAGGGTTTACCAAGGGATGATACAACGCTGCTGCAAAAAAGCTCGCAGAAACTCCAAACTAGCTACGCACCGAAAAGGAGCGGGCATTCAGAGAACTGCACGGAAGCGGGAATACACACCTGGGGTATCACCCACAGAAGGATTATAGAAAGTCTGTGCAACTTATCCGAATAACAATATGACATAAAATTGGTTATTTTCGCTTATATCGCTTTGGTACAAAACGAACAAAGGACCCCAATAGTATCTTGTCTCCGCAGATGTTTCTTAAGGCTCTACGCTGGGCCAGCTGTTGCAGGATATCATGCTTAATGAGTTATTTAAGGTCCCTGTTGCTAAGGAGACAATGATAGTGAGTTCTACCTTCGAAATAGCAGTGACTGTGGCTGCAAATGTTGAACTTGTACTGTCTTGTCTAACACAAAGCGTCATAAGGAGCTTGCATGCACTCCAGAGTACATACCTATTAGAGATAGCAATGATATTATCATTTTAAAATTAGCTCAAAATACAGTTGAGGATAATAGAATTCGGTCTAAATTTCAAGCAGAATTGACAAGAATGATGCCAATAAATGATGCATCTAATGTCAGAAAATACGGCTACCAATAGGGCCGTGCAAAGAGTTGTATTATGTCTTCAGAGCCAGCTCAGGCGATGCGATTGTCGCTATTGTCGGAATGAAGCCGGTCGAAGTTTTATTGTTTGTTTTTCTGATGGGTGTGGGAAGATGCGGAAAAGGAAAGGGATTGTTGAACACAAAGACTAATTGGCAACATCACGGTTTAAATTCAGAGAAGTCACAAAGAATCCACCCAATTTCTGCCAGTGGTGGAGTATACCTCAAATATGTGCACAACCTTAAATTGGACAGTTCTTTTCATTGCCTTACCAACGATGGTGTCGTAAAAGATTCTAAAGGGTTGATACAAGGTGAAAATTAGGCGCCCCTTAATTTATTTCTGTTAAAATTTGTTTAAAATTGTTCTTCCATCGAAGATAGCCATGTTGATTATCAAATGAAAGGTACTTTTCGATGTATTTGGTATATTTGTTGGAAAGACAAGGAGTGGGAGGTGTTGAAAGTGATTATTTCTTTAACGGACACATTGTTGGAAACTACGCAACCAACAAATCTGAAAAAAATCATCAAGCTGCCTCTATACGGTGTAATGTAATATATCTACCCATTTTTATCTTCGCAACTCCCATTGGCCAGATTGACTTCTTAACGAGCATGGCACCTCTCAATTACCTGCAACGACAAATAAAAGGAACTGCGATTATTGATACTTTCAGGAGAAACTATGTTAAAGAGTTATTATAAATTATCAATTTAATAAAAATGAATTATACATCGGGATGGTTGGATTGGTTGAGCCTCGGCCTTTAGACCCGGTTGCACTTGGTTTACATACATTCCATCGTTAGACAGGTATTTATAATTGTGTTTTCCTCACTGCTGTGGAGGCACAGGCTAATTAACACGGATTCGTCCAGGCTTCACACGGGAATGATGTAATTCACCTACCTCGCCTACCTATGAGTAGCGGGGTGAGAGTGACGAGGCTGGCGGAGCAATCGGGAAATAAAAAGTCAGTGAGAAGTGATGTAAAAAAAAGAAAAGCTGAGTCAAGTTTTTCTCTTCTGTACTTATTAACTTATCCGTCCAAATGTCCGGTCTGCCATCAAGTGGATGCGGACTCAGGACTCCCAGCATCCTCAACAAAAAAAATTCACTTCGGCCTGGTGTATGTTTGAACTTAGGATGGATTTCACTTCAATATAATTCGCACTTATGTATATAAATGGAGCGATTACAACCTGTCGCCACTTTCGGTCACGCTGCTCCCAGGGCAGAGGTGAGGCAGCGTCTGATGAGTTGCCTCTGCGCTGGACAAAACCGTCAGTCAATATTTTTGCTTTTCTTTTTGAACTTGGGTGTTTAACCCAAAAAGAGGAGTCCGGGGACCACAAGGGAGGAAGTAAGTTGCTTCCGGGTTGCTTGACGGACCGGACCCGTCATCAACTGGATGCGGACTCAGGACTCCCAGCATCCTCGACGAAAAAAACAAATGTCATTGTTTTATAATTATATTTTATGAATAATAAATGATTTCAATTATTGGACAAAAGTCATCATCAAGGAAGCGCCCTCTCATCACTCCTCTTTGATCATGTTATGTACACTGTCACACGGGATATCTAATGTCCACCGTCCTATAGACCGCTTTATGCAGATGACATTTTCCTGGCGCCTCATAGCAGGTTCTGAGTGTTGGCCGAATATAGCAGGCAATGAACGGCGATGAAAATGTCGCGTTGGACCGAAATGAAGATATCCCCGATCAAAATGAGGTTTCACCGTTCGTAGAAAATTTGCGGAGGGGCGTTTTCGATGGTATGGTATTCACTTTGAATAGGATTGGTCTGGACATCGAAGTCGATGGTAAACGACCAAAAAGCCGGGCGAAACAACGGTAACTCGATATGCTGGATGAGGATTTGGAAGTCTCGCGACTCCATCCAGATCAGGCCTTTGATAAAACAAATGGTTTTTGGCTTGTGCTATGTGTTGATAGTTGCCGCTATTTTGTCAAAGCAAAACATTGTTGTTGGGTATCAAACAATAAGAATAGTAGTTTCATCCAAAATGTTATACAGGCTAGGCCATTTAATGTGGTCCCATTTGTTTCTGGAAAAAAAACATGAAAAGAAAACATTTTTTTGCTGTCCATATAAAAAATCCTTTATTTTAGTTCAAAAAAATTTGTTCCAGCTAATTTTTGAAAATGATATCTTTTAAATGTTTGCCTTTCGCCTTGATGGCCAAATGTGCTCTTTCTTTTAGCGTTTCCATCGTTTTGGCCAATGTTTCGGTCGATATGCCGGCTATTTCGGAGCAAATGTTGTTTCCGAGTTGAGCAAGAGTCCTTGGATTGTTGAGGTATACCTTGGATTTGTGATAGCCCCACAGAAAAAAGTCTGATGGCATCAAATCTGGTGACCTCGGTGGGCATGGAAAATCATATCAACCTTCCGGGGATCAATGGGTCCAGAAAATCGATTGTAGCGCGTGAAGTGTTCTGCTGAAACCAGAAGCCTTCCGTGTCATTTTCTTCGATGATTGGCATGACAAAATCACGAATCATAGCCCGATAACCTTCGCTATTGATGGTAACAGATGCTCCTTCGTTATTTTCGAAAAAGAACGGTCCGATGACCTTTTCCGCACAAACACTGCACCACACAGTCACTTTTTGATCGAAGAGAGGCTGTTCTTCAATTAATTGGGGATTTTCGGTAGCGTAGAAGCCACAGTTTTGCTTATCTACGCCTCCATTTAACTGAAAATGGGCCTTGTCTGACATGAAGATTTTTTGTCAAAAGTCTGGTTCATTGCGAACAATTTTGACAGCCCGTTTGGCATAATCAAGGTGCTTCCCATAATCAGCTAAGTTTAATTTTTGTGACAATTGAATTTTGTACGGAAACATTTTTAAATCGATACGAATTATGCGCCTGAGTGTGCATCACAGATCATGGCAGAATGTTTCTGCACCGAAAAGAAAACAGTGGAAACAGCAGCTTTTAAGTTATAAACAATTCAATTTTTGGCTTTATGCGGCTTCGAATACGTTTTTCTAAAAGCTTTCTTTATATTCCTCAAGATTAGGAGTTTTTCAAGTGAACTCGGTACTGCAGGGGGTTCAGAACTGCTCGTCGGGGATACTATTCCGAATTCGGAAATGCTACTGACGCATAAATTGACGTCATCGAGTAGGAAAGCGAACCTAATAGCCGCTCCTTATCTATAAGTAAAGCAAAGGTAGCATCGGATAAGGATGTGGTCCGTCGTGAATTTCCCCCTTTCGAACGTTGTACTTAGGTCATGAGTTTTCTGGCTTCCCTTGTGCAGTCGAGTTGTTATTTTCTTGTCTCCTACTTAGCTTCTTGTGTTTAAGTATTTCAGGTTCTGATGCAATATAAGCGCAGCATGTTTTAAGTCACATGAAATATTATACATGGCGTGAAAGGGACTGAAGGGTCTAAAAGAACCTTCCCACATTACCGGGTCTATCTAGGAGACTCCAGTGGAGCTGCAATTGGGAGCTCGAACACCTGCCCTAGTGGCTGACTTTAATTAACCCAGATGATCGTTTTAGCCACATCTTGCTTCTACGCTCATTACACTTGCTCAATAGTAAGGTGGAATGCTAAAATCGTCTGTAACAGCCCAAAGTAGTTAGAAGAGCCAAAGGGGCGATAGAATCTTTCGCTGTTTAGGCTAAGTTCATTCATTTGTAGAGTTGTATCAAATGCGACTTCCTTTCTCTGCTAAACAAGCCCAATTCTACTTTTCAAGGTTTTGTGTAAACACGAAACTTTATTAAAATCGGTTCACTGGCTATCAGTCTGTCTGTCTGTCACAAGCATTTTTGTCGGATACGGTTGTAGCGATTGACACCAAATTTGGTAGAAAGGTGGGAACTGTGAACACTCACGCATATAGTGTGTTACCTCCTTTTACGAGTAAATTTAGAAAGTGTGAAGTGTAAATTTTTTTACATCAAATATAGTCATGTGGGGTATCAAATTAGAGGTCTCAGGTAGTACTTTTCGAAGCCGGTCTTAGTTTTGACATTTGTTGGAAAGGTGGGGAGTGCGACGGGTTGAAATTGATCATTTCTTTAACGGACACCTTTCTGAACACTGGGCATTTACTGCTTCTTGCAATGTGGGCAGTGTCACTATTTTTCGTTTCCACACAGAACAGTATTTGGGTTGTCTGTCTGTCACACGCATTTTTCTCGGAGGCGGTTGTAGCGATTGGCATCAAATTCGGTCGAAAAGTGGGAACTGTGAACGCTCATGCATACCGTGAGTTACATCATTCTAAGTCAAATTTAAGGGTATGGTCATGGGGGGTATCAAATGAAAGGTGTCGATCAGTACTTTCCGAGGCCGGTAATTTTGACATTTATTGAAATGATGGGGAGTGAGGGAGGTTGAAACTGACCATTTCTTTAACGGACCCATTCTCAGAAACCACCGAATAGCCGAAAAATCTGAAAAAAGTCAAGAAGTTGCAACTGTATGGTGCCTAGGCCCCAAAATGCCCTCTATACCGATATCTGTTCAAATAAAGTTAATAATAGTACATTACTATAATTTTTAATAATTGGCAGGAAAAACCCCCTTAAGTTCCTCCTAGAATCACAAAATGCAGCAATGGAGGCTCTGCCAAATTTGATGAAATTGGCACTATTACTAACAAAGTTATAATAGGTCAAAGCTGTCGCTTCTCTGCAAATTCAAGACTTTGAATGTCAATATCACTTGAAGGTGGATGTTCTCACATAATTCAATATATGCATATATTACGTACTCATCGGACAAATGCACACCCAAATCTCTTTATAAAAGAAATACACGAAACCTTTCATACCTGAAGCGTCTAGCTTCCGGGTTCTCGACTTGTTTTTATTCAGAATCTTAACTTATCTTATCCGACTAAAAAAAAATTCAAACTTTAGCAACTAATCTTTCTTTAATGTAATCCCGTGACTGAAATCCACATCCATTGGCGTTTATCCATTAGTACTAAAACATATTGCAGTTTTCACATTTGATTTATGTATCTGCAATATTTCAATGAAATGGATTAAGATGGTTATTCTTTCAGGTATCTGCCGTAATAGCGCATAGCAAGTGTAGAATTATGTATGCCACTATGTCATGGAAGGCAACCGATTAGCTCTTTGTAAGGCACCAAGCCGGTTTCTATGCTGGAGATTATAGCGCAAACTAGACTGATCATAATCTAAGAATTCAATTTATTTGTTTTGCCAACACTTTTGGTAGTTAGATGCACCAAGCACCACAGAATATTAAATAGCCTTGGTTTGAAAAGTAATAAACATTTATTAAATTATTCGATGCAATAACTCAATTGGCTGAGTCACAAGTGTCGATTCGCATGGTTTGATAGGAACTAATTGTTTGATTATTATTTTCATGTGGTGAAACCAGAAGTCCGCTTGCATCAAGGTTTGGTCCATGAACCATTTGAAATAATATTTGGAATATTGGGAATTTCAAATTTGAAATGCAACAATGAATATTACATTCAATTATTGTAACTTTCCGCGTCCGGAACAAAAATTACATAAAATTATTGATAAATTAAACTAGAAAATAATTAAAGATAAATCAGCGTAAAAGCATTATAAACCATGCCCGACATTGAAAAGATAAAGGGAAGCAAACAATTACAAGTGCTGGAAAATTAATTTATACCATGTCAACGGGCGACAAAATATCTCCACAGTATTTTGACTGCACCTTATACTTTATAAATCGATAATTACTGTCATGCAATGAGAAGTAAAATTAATTGAAGCAAGCACAGCGAGAAAGTAATGCATCTCGTTTTTACTGACTGATATAATTTTTTATTGCTTTTCAATAATTATATGTCACCGATTTTTGCTGGGAACATGCTGTGCACCATCACAGCACATTCCATTCCGGCCCAACGTGGCTGGGACGCAAAGTGAGGTCTGCAATTTATTGACAATCTCCTGCACAGTGGAAAGTAAGCAAATGATAACTCACTCTGAAAAGATAGTGAAATTTGCAAACCAGTTACTTGCAATCGCAGCCTTTCATATGCATTACGGAGGAGATAAAACGTTTCAACTTATTTTTATTGGAAATTTTAATTCGACCTTACAAAAAAAAAATTATGATAAACATCTCATTTGTATGAACGTGGGTGTGCAATTTGGGAAGGATAAAAAGTTGAAAAATTCGCATGATTTTAAGAGGAAAAGTTACTTTGTTGGAAAATATTAATTACATTTTATCCACAGCAAATATATGCACGGTATAAACAGTCCTCATTGGACCATGATACTCGTGGAATGTTAATGGATAATTGTTTATAATTGCGGCTGTTTGGATTTTAAGGCCCTTGATTCAAGGCACTAAACGCATATTTAAACGGTTGCAAATAGCTAACTAAATTTAAATTCAATTTATTTAAATATTTTCACAGTTATTCATGAAAATGGAATACTGCCGGGTTTTCCTAGCTTCATAGGAAGTAAAACTTCGTTAAAAGATGATACGAAACCGTATTTGTAATGAAAAGATTTCATAGTTCGCTTCACAACACGCAAATACTGATGTTTCTTCATTCACTGATACTAAGCTGATTGAGAAATTTATTGAATTGCCCTTGACATTTCTCTTTTCACCTTACCAAGCCTTTTCATTATATTTATCATCCTGTCTCTAAAATAATCATCTCTGGAATATCCATTTTAAATGACCAAAGTTATTTATCTTCGGAATTTTCATCAAAACTTACCAGCTTTTGTGGTTCCTAAACCTTCCTAAATCCCATCATTGTATACATTTTAAACGAAAAAGGATCATTGGTTCCTTTTTTCTAATAGTTAAAATAACAATATAATGTGCATGCCTGCGCCCACGTGCAATTGGATGTATTTAGCCTAACGAATCGATACCGATGATGAAGAGGCGTGTGGGTTGGAATTTTGTAAAGAGTGAAATAATTAGCGGGTTTAGGACTAAGGGGGGGGGGGGTCCCCAGTGACCATGCAATCTGCTGACCGTGGTATCCAGTTTTCGGTTGTCCCGAAAAGCTGATCGTAAAACAGGCGAGGTTGCCCTTTCATTTGAATTAGTTGACGAACATTTTCCCCAGGGACAGTTCTTTTGACCGTCTTGCAAAAAAGACAGTTCCCGTTATTTGGTACGCAAAATTTATGGAGAAAAGGTAGAAGAACAAACGAGCTTCAATCAGCGATTTTAATAGGTTGTGTTTCAATTACATATATGCAGAAATTCCCGTAGGTGACAATCTTCGACTTTCATGACCGTGAGTCAAAATCGCTGAGTAAATACTATCGTTTTGGTTTTGGGAGACAATTTACTGCCATAGATGGCATAGGCATAGGCATAGATGCACTGTCTGGACGCTCTGTTGGATTCATTGAGTGATATGAAAAAGCTCCGCTGGTTCTTCCCGTAGGTTCAATTCGGAACATGATTAAAATGACTTTCTCCGTACCGTCGTAACCGACACGCGATCTCATCATTAATTTTAGACAGAATACTTGGAGTTGATATATAGAGCGTTCGTTGTTAGCGGAGACTTCAGTCCGACGGCTTCCGCGAGTACCAAAACTTTAGCTCCCCGATCCTAGCCGCGATTTTGCACAGTCAGATGTGCCTATTGCGGGAAACGTTCTAGTAATCTTCTATGCAACCTACTGATTAACATATGTTGCGTATGGCCCCACCGTTGCAATTTCGTAGTAGCAGTGAAGGCAAGTGAATGCTTAATAGAGTAGTAGTATTGTAGATCTGCATATCGGAAGTAATCCTTTCTTTATCTAATTAAAGCCTACGTCAACCATGATTATAATAATAATAATAATCGTTGCTGCAACAATCCAATTGGATTAGGGCCTGCAAGTGTGTTAGAGCACTTCATTCATGACCGTAACGGTACACTACAGTACACTGTAGGAGGCAATGTGGTCAGTATTGCGCTCGCCCGAGATTATTACCCTGATTTGACTCAGGTGATCATCCAGAGCTGAGTCGACTGGTGTCCGACAGCAAATCACGATGCATATACCACTGCCAACAGTGACATTTGGACCACAACCTTTCGTACGATAGCCTTGTGCTCTCAGCTATCCGGACTCAACCATGATTCCTAAATATTAATCGTCAGTTTAAGGGTTGGGGCCAAAATAAAGTAGACCTAGATCCTCTAGGTTTTGAATTACAAAGACTTTGGTCCTCTAAGTTTAAAATTGCATAAAGTATGAAGAGCATATTTCCGTACAAGCTCCTTTTTCAAGAACCAGGAAAAGAGTTTGAATTGATGGCATAAGAAAGAAAAATAAAATACTCCTTTGGAAACTTTCTGCCACCTTTTTTCTCCACGCAGTCCTTAAAACCGTCAGTCGTCCTCGAGAAAGTTTCTATGACTCAAGACTCCATCAATCACTTAACAAAAACTTGTTATTGACAAGAGGTGCAGAAGTACATTGAAAACATCTGTCGGACAAGACTGGGGAGCTTTTCAATCTTCAATTTAGTTTCGAATCCAGGATTACGCCCAGATATTTTACATTGGAGGAAAGAAGCAATCTTTGTTCATTTAGCCGCACGAATTGGAATTCGGGAACCCTTGTCTTAGTGGTTAATAGCCTCAGTTCCGTTTTGTTTGGATTTCTGCCGAGTTTGTATCTTGCGGCCCACAGGCATACCTTTCTCTTTCGTGATGTCGCTCATAGTAGAGGGAGACATCCCTTACATCAATATCACCAAGTCGTCGGCATGCGCTACCACCTTCACCCCCCTCTTGTCTAATGTCCATAGAATTTCGTCCATCACTATCAACCAGAGCACCGGAGAGATGGCACCACACGGGGACATACCTCCACTCACAGCTCTGGTCAAGTGACTACCTCCTAGATCAGACTGAATTATCCTAGTTGTTAGCATGGATATTATCCAATTCGACTTGGGCAGGCGGTTAAGGTTTCCTTGATGGTGTTGGTACTAACGTTGTTGAATATTCCCTCTATATGCCGGAAAATAATTGAAATGCATCACATCTACTATAGGGATACAAATTTAAAGATTTGAGGAGCCTTAATCCAATGCTCATCTCTGCGAACGCAGTTATTCCACAAATCTCCGAAGGGCAGGCATAGCAATAGGTATAGTGATTAAGTGTATAATGACATATGGTTGCCCGCCAGGCCCGGCAGCCCCCGAAGGGTGTGTATGCATAAAAAATAAGCATTTGTAGTAAAAAAAAACTTTGTGTTTCCATTTCTGAAGAAGACTACAAGTATCAGAAACGATAACTAGTTTCTTCTCAAGAACCTTCACCGAACATTCAAAAACATTGTTAGTGCATCACCAAAGTAAACTGATCAATCTAGACAAGCTGTCAATACAGCACTATCTATCTATCACTATTCTCTTTTATCTTACTAGGCCGGATAGCCCCATATGCCCAGAACATCATTGACCCATACCAAAGGCAAATCAGCATCAGATAAAATTGTCTCTGTGGCAAGCGACATGAGTTGCAATATGGATGATTCCGTAGCCTACAGCGATACCACGACCGTCTGGTTGTAGATAAAATTCGGCCCAACAGGTTGCGGTGAGCGGGTCACTTAATCCGTATGGTTGAGGATGATCCAGCCCGGAAAGTCTATAAGGGCAACATCTATGGTAGAAAAAGAAGACGACGCAGACCCTGATGAAGCGATGGCATAGGTCAGGACGCCAGACAGCTTTTAAAGATATCGAATTGGTGGACCTCGGCGCAAAACCGGGATGTCCGGAGTTTCTTATTTAGGCAGGCCTAAATCGGATACCGGTTGTTCCGCCGTTGATGATGATGACAAGACACATTGACCGATACGGATACCGAGCATGTATCCTGGACCTGACTTCGAGTGACCAGCTGGAACAAGCGGTGAATCTCTCTTCGACTTTATTAATGGCCTACCTATAAGTGGAAAATCCAAACCGTTTCCTTTTACTTCGGTTTGAAACTCAAGTATTGAGGAAGGTGACAAATAGGTACCGTAATATGCATATTTGCAAAGAAAATTACTACTAACTTTTCGACAGTACACCAACTTTCCAATTACCCAGCTCGCAGAACTGTAGCGATTGGGAGAAAGTCCTTGGTATTATTGTCCTAACCAACAATGAGACTTTCAATTTGAAAAACTGACAACACTGGCAAACTAGCTGAAGTGAAAAACTGAAGAAACTCGCTGCCAGAATATTGAAAGCATCAGCAAGTCTGCAAGACTGAACAATATTTTACAAAATGAACATGCTCTCTTAAAAAGTCTGAAAACTCATGGGTGGAATCTTCTGGTGAAACCCTGTAGGTGATAGCCCATATGCACTTCCTTGCAAGAGAAGAGGACTGTGAGTCCGAACCTCGCTTAGACAGTATTCACCAGTGTGAGATTACAAATCGGTAATTAACGAGGATAAAATCATCTGGAATTCTGCGCATTAAATCTCCGAGTCCAGACGCCACAATACCAACCATACTCCAGAACAACACAAAAAGGGTAATGTCAGAGCTTGTAGAGATTTACCGGAGCAATATTTCCTCGGATATGTACCACACTTCGAAGACATGACCGTGTGACTTTCATATCGAAAGCGAGCAGGTGCGGCCATGAGTTTCACGTCTCATCGCACCTACCTCAAAGCGCAAGCATTCAACAACGTTAGTACCAAAGCCATAAAGGACACTCTAACCGGAATAGAATTGGAAGGGTATATCCAAGCTAATCTTCTTTTTCTTCAGCCTTTGTCCCGTTCACAAGCGGGGTCGGCTCGTCGTGATCGGCTTCGCTATTTGGCTCTATCGAATGCCTGATCTGGGTGCAATCTCGAGGCTTTCAAATTCCCATCCAGCGTATCAAGCCACCGTTGGTTAGGTCGGCCTTTTGGTCGTTTACCATCGACTTCGATGTTCAGACCAATCTTTGCAAGTGAATTCTCGTTTGCACGAATTGCGTGACCATACTATCGAAGACGCCTCTCTCGCAGCTTTTCCACGATCGGTGCAACCCCATAGCAATCGCGGATATCCACATTTCGGATGTGATCTAAACGTGTGACGCTACTAGTCCAACGTAGCATCTTCGTCTCCATTACCGCAAGACGCCGTTCAGTGTCTTTTATGGTCGACCAACACTCAGAACCATAGAGAGCGACTGGACGGACAACATTTTAAATTTGAGACGTTAGTTGATACGTCGATCACAAAGGACACCAGTTGTGGAACGCCACTTCATCCAGGTTGCGTTAATGCGAGAAGCGATTTCATAACGCAGCTCTCCATTGGCTGATAGCGTTGACCCGAGGTATTTAAATCGCTCAGTTCTGGGCAGATCACTGCTAATATCCATGCTAATATCCAGGATAATTCAATTTGGCTACCACTTGGCCAGAGATGCGAGCAGAGGATTGGCACCGGTACTTTCTACTGAAGGATGAAATTCAACGGATACTGCACAGGAACGGGGTAAGAATTCGGTGGCTTGGTAACTTGGTAATATTGATGACAGGGATGTTTCCCTCTGTTATGAGTGACTTCATGGAGGGCGCGTTTGGAGAAGTGCGCTCGTGTACCACAAGATCCGGATGTTACCTATCGTAGTCGGACTCTAGACAATGATTATTTAATATATGCAGAGCCAGCTACATCCATAGTCGCTTTCAGCGGAACAGAGATGAAGTAGCATTTGATAAGTTCGCCTTTGCCTTGCCGAATGAAATCGTCAGTCAGCAAAAACCTTTTGTAAAATACAGTGGAATCCTGATAATGCGTACATCGATCATTCGTATTTCCGGCTAATTCGTATTTGGTATTCGTCGAAGGAAAAGAGTGGTCCGTGCAATACTAGGAAGGAGGGGTCTTTCCTCAAAATTAGTGCGGCTTGCCTTTAAATATATGGCGGGCGTAGGATTACTCTATACTCGAACATAGCAAGAGTTTATATGTTTTTTAGTCCGTAAGATTTGATCTGAAGCTGTTAGCTCTGTAAAAAAAAAATAATTTACAACAATAAAAGAAGTTGGAAAAAAAATTCTGGAAGATAGGCCCTAGGCAGAAGTAGTCATCGGCAGATTCAGACGCACAACAATAGATAAGCTCTTCAGCATGGAACTCTCGCAAAGTTCGTCAACTCCAAATAGGTATATGGTAGAATCAATAACAAGTCGGGAAACCGGAAGCTGGGCGCTTCTGATATGAAAGGTTTTGTTTGCTTCCTCTGTGAGTATATTTGAGTGTAAAACTATCCCATTTGTACGTATGGTAGCCCGTTATGTATATGCATTTAGCATGCCAGATTTAGTACTTCGGGTTGTAAATTTATACGGTAAAGACAACTTTAAGCTACTGTAACTTTGTTAATAATGGTATCATTCAATCAAACTTGGGGATAATAAGCTCCATATTATATTTTATACTACTACTAACTCTGGGATAAACTTAAGGGGGGTTTCCCTCAATTTTCCCAAAAGTATGGTAATATACTACAGGGTGCGGCAGCATAACTTCCTTTTTTAAAATGCTCGTCACTCAGTTAGTTGATGTCATAGCGGAGCGCTAGTGGTCTCGTTCAAGAGGGGATACTGTAAAGTTTTGTCCCAACATGGTTCAGTCGCCATCATGCGTTGGAATAGTGAGGAGCGGGCCCTTGCCGTTGAGGTTTACTTTTCAAGCGGATGTTCGGTTATTGCAACACAGCGTGCATTTCGGAATCGCTTTAATTTAGCCCCGTTGGCTTCCGTCCCAGACCGCAAATCAATTGTTACATGGGTCACTACATTCAGACAAACTGCAAGTGCGACAAAAGGAAGAAATGGAATCCCTCGGCCTGTTAGATCACCTGAGAGCATTGAAGCAGTGAGAGCGTCAATGTTGCGATCGCCACGGCGTTCTGCGCGCGAACACGCATCTGCCCTTGGACTATCCGATCGTTCTGTGAGAAGAATTCTTCGTGATGATCTTCATTTTCATCCCTATAAGATGGCGATAGTGCTGGAACTTTCAGAACGTGACTTCAATTCTCGGATGAACGCGTATGAGCTTCTTCTTGATGTCGTTCCCGAGGGTGCTATTGTTTTTTTAGCGATGAAGCCCATTTTCATTTGTGTGGGTCGGTTAACAAACAAAACATGCGCTACTGGGCTGACACCAACCCTCGAGAATTGCATCAAAAGCCTTTGCATTCACCCAAAGTCGCACTGTGGTGTGCAATTTCCTCAGCTGGAATTATTGGTCCCTGTTTTTTTGTGGAAAATGAGGTTACAGTGACAGTGAATTCGGACCGGTATGTAAACATGTTACAGAATTTTTTTTTCCCACGGCTAGAAAATTTGGATTTGGGGGACACTTGGTTCCAACAAGACGGTGCAACAGCACACACTTCAAGAGCATCGATGGCTGTTTTGAGGGAACACTTTCCAGAGCGCCTTATCTCAATTAGAGGCGATTTGGAATGGCCGGCACGCTCTCTCGATCTGTCCCCTTGTGATTTTTTCCTATGGGGTTTTTTGAAATCCCGTGTTTATGTGAACCATCCAAGAACCCTACAAGATTTGAAGACCAACATTCAAGAAGAAATTGCCAACATAACACCTGCTATGCTAACAAGAGTCATGACAAGCGCCAGAAATCGGTTTACGCAATGTATGGAGAATAGGGGACGTCACCTAACAGATTTGATCTTCAAAACAATGTAAGTAAAAACTTTAGACATGTACCTACATTATAAAAAATAAATAAATATTTTCCAATGCATACAATAGTTTTTATTGAGTTTTGAAAAAAGGAAGTTATGCTGCTGCACCCTGTATTATTGACTTAATTTGAACAGATATCAATATGGAGAGTATCTTGATCCCTGGGCACCATATAGAGGCAGCTTCATGAATTTTTTTTTTTCAAATTTTTCGGTTGGGTAGTTTCTGAGAGTGGTTCCGCTAGAGAAATCATCACTTTCCATTCCGCCTACTCCCCGCCTTTCTAACAAATAGTACTAATCGAGACGTTTCATTTGATACCCCACATGACTATATTCGGTGAAAAAAAATTTTACACCCCCCTTTTACATGTATAAGGACCCCCCCCCCCCCCTAAAGCTCAACGTAGAAGAATATAGAAGAATATCACGCAGTGCATGTCTGGGTGTCCACAATTCCCACCTTCTCACCAAATTTCGTGTCAATCGATATAGCAATTTCTGAGAAAAGTACGTGTGACAGACAGACAGAGGGACAGATAGACATTAGACCGATTTTAATAAGGTTTTGTTCGCAAAACGAAACCACAAATATACTGCATGCCAATAATGCAAAACTAGTTCGTCGGGAAACAATGACGGGCTCAAATTCACTGGAGCGGATCCAAAACGGAACTTGGCCCTTGAAAATACAATTTGAAAAATTCACGATGGTCAGTATCTTATCGTGCTTCCTCCTCGGTGCTAAAGAAATCTTCGTGAAGCTGGACGGTATAGCGTCGTCAATCAACAAAGAACCAAGATCATAGTCCAAATGGGAAAAGAAAACGATGGAAGAACTCATTATTAGGTAGCAAAAAGAAGAAGAATATTTTGTTACTTCAATTATTTACAAAACGCTTCCGGTATGATACAGCAATCCTTAAATTTTTTTTGCGTTATAATTTTGTAACATCTTAGCTACTTCCTTTCTTTTTCTTCCTCATTTCACTTTTTATAAGACTGCCTATCATTATCATATGCAGATTATAAACTTACAGCAAACTGCGGATCACAAAAATAAACACAAATACCCATGACGCAACCGGGATTCGAACTCCGGGCAAGAGGCGAGCAGTAAACATTTGCGACCATCGTACCATTAAACGAAAACATCTTAATATAAATTCAAATCACAATGGTGAAAATAAATCAAAGCATAATCAAATATACACTGAAACAAAGAAAATTAATTTTGAAAATAAAGCAGATTTGCATCACATGAACTCGTTAAAATGCATTTCAACAACCGAAATTTTCATATTACAATCAATTTGACTAGAAAATGTCAACGTGCATCACTAATGCAATAAAGACAAAAACCTTTTAAAGCTTTACATCACACGCTTGTTAAATTTGGATTTCTCTTTATTTTATGGCATCGTTGAGAAAATATTTCAGTAATACGTAAGAACAAATATTATCGAGATAAACACAGATAAGGCAGATAAAACCGGGAAAAAGTCAATATTTCTGATAGTTAATTTTGCATATTTTGTAAATCTACTGCATAAAAATCGAACCTTTTCCGAAGATTGTAATAATATAATTTCTCTTTTGACTTTCATCGCCACTTTCAGTACTAAACGATCTTGTCTTTACGATCAATCTCTCATGTTGGGGCGTTTACTATGCACACATTCCGCAGCAAATGCATCTTTTCAGGAAGCATAATCGTAAATTATTGCAAATAGATTTTGCCTTTGGTCGGTGAATAATATCCACTACATAAGCCGGATTTATTATAAAATTAACGAATTTAAAAGAAATTCAGTTTGAATAATTTAATTTGGATTATTTGTTTACAAATAAAAGAACGTTATTGGGAAACATGTCAGATTTCTTTGTGCAGATGCAAATATATTCAAATGAGTAAAGCCAATAAAGTAAGACGTTCAAATTTGGTAAAAATTGGTAGATAAGGAAAGTGCCCGTCAACAATCCCCAAATATACAAATTTGAACTAGTTTATGTCTTGCAATCTATCAAAGAGTGCACATCTGCCTCCAGGGGCGGGAAATTGCACATTTCGATTGACTTTTTATATGGAAAGAGGTGAACGGAACGATAAAGTATTTTGGAGGAGTTACATCACAAAATTTATTTGCCATTTTTCGATCACAGTTTATTTTATGGAGTTCGCGGATTTCATCTCAACCGAGAAGCCTAAGATAACCGCGTTATGACATTTTCCAGCCACTTAAACTGCCTTTTCTCGTGCAATATTTAACTTAAATTTTACCAAATATACGAAATGTTTTCATAAAGTGGATTGCGACATCCTAAAAAAGTGTTGACGACCAGCTTAACGCAACAGACTGACTTGCATATTGGAGCGACGTGATGCAAAGTGGCCACTTCCTTTGCTGCGTTGCATACCAGTTAGTCATTAGGAGAAATGGTATTTCTTCAATGTTCAACAACCTCATTCGAATTCTTTAAGTGTTAATTTTGGTAGCGAAATATGTACACATTCGTTTAGTTTTAATGAACTTATCAGTTGTTTGTCGAAATTTTTATGTAAATTTCCGACAGTTTTTGCGTTTGTTTAGAAATTAAAGTTGTTGTCCGACGGATTAGCAAAAATAACATAGAAAGCTTGTCACCAATAATAACGTAATTAGAATTCAGAGAAAGCTCCTACGAAATTGATTTTTTATGATCAACTTAAATATGAATAAACAAACATATGAATAAATTAATACAAAATAAAAAAAATACAGAATGGAAATAAAGCAATTAATATGAACATTTAGATACAAGAACATGTTGCAGAATTTAATAACCACTTCCTGCTAAACAAAGTGGGTAAAGTTTTCAAAACAGTGAGTATCACTATTATGAGTTTCGCTTTGAAACAGAATAAAGATCTAAATCGTAACACAGGAAGCGAAAGTATTTACGAAAGGAGATTTCTCCTTTTCTTCTCCCGTTTAGTAGCGGGGATGGTTCATCTGGATAGAATGCACCATTTTTTCCGGTCACCAGCTTGGTCCAAGTGGAGTAGAGAGGTTCTCAAATGACCATCTAGCATATCAAGCCATCGTTGTATCGATCTACCTTTTGACCAATATCCATGGACATCGATATTCAGGCCAATCTTTGCTAGTTATTTCTTGTCAGTGCGAATTACATGACAGTTGAATACGTCGAATTTTGGTGGTGGACAACACTGCTGTTAATTTTGGACATGAGGTGCATAATCATTGGTGAGTCAACCACAAGGAACGCTGGTTGTAGAATGTGTCACTTCATCTATCCATCCACCCGCTGATGCATGAAGTAATTTCAAAACGCAGCTCATAAGTGCCAGGTAGCATTGCTCCGAGATACTTAAATTGATCAATTCTCGTCAGTTCACTATTACTGGCAGTGATAGTAACATTTCATTGAAGTTAGTTGGCAAAAACTTTGCCATGCGACTCTGGAAAAATTGTTCGAAATCAGTTTTATTATCAGACTCCAGCAAAACATCATCTACATTGAGGAGTGTATAAGGCGGTGGTTAAAGGCTAGTATAGCTCCCAAGGCAAAACGTGGATTGGTACCCACGATAGAGCATAAAACCTAGGAAACGCCTGCTGAATTAACATCAACAGCTCTACTAGCAAACCCTATCTCCACCTCCACGTGGTGACCGCGGGGAGTTTTTTCTTAACGAAAAGCTGCAGACGTAGAAGGATGATGGCGAGTCCCTCACGCCGACTATGCACTCTGTGCTTGCGAGGCAAATTTAGAAATTTAAGCCTCATTAACGTTCACGTCCCTACGGAGGAGACTGCAGAGTCGGAGAAGGAAACTTTCTACGAGGCAGTAGAACGAACCCTCGAAGCCTGTCCCAGATATGATATCAAAATCATACTTGGGGATTTTAACAGCCAAGTAGGGACGCAGCTCGTATTCAGGCGATGCGTTCGCTCCCATAGCTTACATCAAAATACAAATGGTAACAGACTGAGGATTATTCACTTTGCAGTGTCACACGAAATGGTTGTTGGAAGTACCTGGTTTGCGCGGAAAGTGGTCCACAAACATACGTGGGCTTCTCCAGATGGAACCACTCTCAACCAAATTGACCACGTGTTGATCTAACGCCGCCAACTCTCAGCCTTGATGAATGATGAATATCAAAACATATAAGACTCGGATCACTATCTCGTTGGCATGGTGCTCCGAGCTCGAATAACAACACCACCCGGAATCCCCTCTGACAATCAGGTGAGAGTTAACACTGAAGCCATCCACAACACAGCCCTCCGTAACATCTAGAAAAGGGATATGGGTGCCGCAATAACCGCAGTCAACAGAGACCCGGAGATGAAGCATCATCAAAATCACCTGAAGAACGTTATCATAAATACGGCCACAAATATACTTGGCCGTAAAAAGAGTCGGAACGGCTGGTTCGACGATGAATGTAAGCTAGCAACGGAACGGAAGAATGCTGCATACCTAGTAATGTTGTATTCTCAAAGGACGCGGGCACGCGACTTATCACGAACTTCGTCGAGCGGAGAAGCCACTTCACAGACGGAACAATAAAGCCTGGGAGAACGAACGGGTCTGTGAACTCGAACAATACAGGGAGCAACCGCACCAGGCGTGCATGTTTTACCAATAAGTCAGCAGGATGAAGCCTTACACACCTCGATGTTCCTCCTGCCGAGACAAAGAGGGAAATCTGATTTCCGATAGAATGGGCATATTGGAGCGATAATGCGATACTTTGATGAACTACGGAGCAACCGGAATATCGGCCAGTTAGAGGTCCCGCTAACTGAACACGACGGACAAACACTGCCATCACCAAGTATAGAAGAAATAGTCCATGCAATTCATAAGTTGCCAGGAGCCGATGTAATTACAGCCGAATTGGTTAAATATGGAGGCGACCAATTACACAAAGTGGTTCATCAACTTGTGCTCAAGGTGTGGCACAGCGAATCAATGCCTGACGATTGGCAAACAGGCATTATCCGTCTCATACATAAAAAGGGAGATATCACGCACTGCAGCAATGATACCTCTAACATTGCTGAGTACCATCTATATACCCATACCCTCAGAACATCGTTGGCTCATACTAAACAGGCTTCACTCCAAGCAACAGATCAGATTTTCTCTGTGCCGCAAGCGGTGGAAAAACTATTGGAATGTGAACATCAGTTGCACCATCAATTCATCGACTTTAAGGTCGCTTATGATAGCATAGCCAAGTCAAAACAGTACACAGCCATGAAAGAACTGGGTATTCCAACGAAATTGATAAGACTAGCTAGAGTGACCCTGACCAATGTGCGAAGCCAGATAAAAGCAGCAGAATCACTCTCAAGACCATTCGACATCAACAACGGTCTACGACAAGGGGATGCCCTATCATGCGTCCTCTTTAACCTGTCCCTCGAGAAAGTGATCCGCGATGCTGAGATAAGTACGAGGTGTACAGTCCTCTTTAAGTCCACCCAACTACTGGCCTATGCTGACGATATCGAGATCATGGGAAAAACAACCCGAGATGTACAAACTGCCTTCATCCAGATCGAGCAGACGCCGATTGGCGCGAGATCGTTGGATGCAAATCAATGAAGGTAAGACAAAATATATGGTGGCAACGTCAGCACCGAAAACCAACCAACCAACAACATCAAACCGCACTGATCAAACGGGAAGATTAAAGATAGGAGACTACAACTTTGAGACCGTTGATAATTTCTTCTATCTAGGGTCAAAAATCACAACCGATAACAGCTATGACGATGAAATCCTCGCATGGTTGTTGGCAGCCAACAGAGCCTATTTCAGCTTGCAAAACCTGTTCCGCTCGAAACGTCTTACCATAACGTCAAACCTCTTACTGTACAGAACAATAATCTTGCCAGTCCTCATGTATTCCTCGGATACTTGGGCTCTCAGCGAAAAAAACTGCGAACTCTTGGCCGTGCTCGAGAGAAGAATCGTTTGAAGAATTTTTGGCCCCTACATGATGATGGACGATTTCGTAGCCTACATAGAGACGAAATTTATGAGCGATTCCATGACCGTCAGGTTGTAGGTAAAATTCGGTGGGCGGGTCTCCTAATCCGTATGGAGGAGGATTATTCAGCCCGTAAAGTCTATAAGGGGAATATCTATGGTAAAAAAAGAAGACGAGGCAGACACCAGCGATGGAGTAGGTCAGGATGCCAGACAGCTTTAAGCGATATCGAATTGGTGGACCTCTGCACAAAACCGGGTGTCTGGAGTTCCTTATTAAGGCAGGCTTAGACCGGATACCGGTTGTTGATGATGATGATAAGGCGCTGGACGTTGAATGCCCCCCCTGATGAGCACCGACCGAGTCACGAAGAGGTTTTTACAGAGGAACATTGACATACCTGTCCCACCCTGAACTTTACTTATCGGATCGCGGTAGACCAGTTTAACCCAACTCATGAGTTCTTCTGTCATTTGGTGATGCTGCAATACATATCAAATAAATTTATGTAGGAAGCTGTCAAATAACTTCTCAACATCCAACAACGCAATGAAGGAAAGGCGATGTTTTTCGGGGCTTTTCTCCATGAGTAACTATGTACAGTGTATTGCATCCGTAATCTTGCATTTCTTGACAAACCCAAATTGGTCGGGGGGGATTTTAATTTTTAATTTTAAAAAAATACGTACCAATGAAGGGGCTTGTTCCAGATATACAGCTTTATTCATTTTATGGTTAGCACTCTCAGATATACAATTACATTTGTTTGCAAATACATCAATTATTATATAACGCGGCGACTAACAGGAAAATTTCTTAACTTACCAGCATTTGGAGTTCTCTAAATACTTAGAATGTTCTGAATAGAATGAAATTTTAAATTAAATTAAAATTGAATGGCGGTTCTTAATTGAAACTGTTATTGATTGAAAGATCATCTTTCATGTTCGAATAAATACTATTGAAATGCATTTAAATCTCAGTAGCACTTGGCCTTACTTCAATGTACTGAAAGGTAATTATGGAATTGTATACCACAATCTCTCAAATATAATTTCAATCCAATTCTTCTTCTCCAAAATTTTCTTGGTAATTTTATTGCAATTTGTATCTCAATTGTGGCATTTTTTTACTATCTAAGGCCGATCGCTGGGTCAAATAATATTTTTTGCTTTCATCTTTAAATTTTATAGTTCCACAAGTACCGCTTGTTATTAAATGAATATACATTGCATTTCAAAATGATAAGGTCAAGGTCACCCTTTTCTTACGGATTAACACTTTTGGAAAACAGCCTCTAGAATAAATGATGATTTTCTGATATGCACAGCCCGTGCACTTAAATGGAAACTGGACGCATCAGGTGTGAAGGATTTTGCGTACTTCTTATATAAAGATATTAGTTAGTACATAACACGTAATATATTCATATATTGTATTATGTGAGAACATCCACTTTAAGGTGATATTGACATTCAAAGTCTTGAATTTGCAAAGAATCGACAATTTTGACCTATTATAACTTTGTTAGTAACAGTGCGATTTCTACCAAACTGGTAAAATCTATATTGTAGCCTATGTAGCTAGGATGAACTTAGGGCGGTTGTGCAGCCATTTATTATAGTAATATACTATTGTTAATTTTATTTGAATCAATGTCGGTATGGAAGGTATTTCGGAGCCTAGGCATCATACAGTGGCAGCCTCTCGATTTTTTTCAGATTTTTTGGTTGGATAGTTTCCAAGAATCGGTCCGTTAAAGAAATGTTCAATTTCGACCCCTTCCACATCCCACCTTTCCAACAAATGTCAAAACTAAAACCGGCATTAAAAAATACTAATCAACACCTTTCATTTGATACCCCACATGACTATATTTGGTGGAAAAAAAGTACACCCCCTTCTGCATGTATGCCCTCTTAAATTAGACGCAAAAGGATGTAACTCACTGTATGCGTGAGTGTTCAATGTTCCCATCTTTTCACCAAATTTGCTGTAAATTGCTTCAACTGTCTCTGAGAAAAATGCATGTGACGGACTGACAGACAGACAGTAAACCGATTTTAGTAAGGTTTTGTTTTACACAAAACCTTAAAAGCTTATACTGAAAAGGAGAATCGAATTTTTTGAGGAATCTTTAAATTCATTTATATGATTTATTTGATCGATATAGTGTTAATTTTATGTAAAAGCTTTGCAGGTCAATGTAAGTCTTGCTCTCAAATTTGACGTCCATTGCAATGTGTTATCGTCATTCCTTCCTTGGACAAAATAACAAAAACAAAACTATCTTGTAGTAATTATTTCACTTGTTAAACCGGTCAATACTATTTTTATCTTAACTATTTGTACAAAAATGAATTTTTCTATTGCTCGGATAGTCTTAGACTTTCTTATTTTGATATTGTCCAGTTAGTTATTTTGCAAAGAATACGTTTTGCACATCATTTACGATAAATGCGAAATGTTTATAGATTTCAAAACTGCAGGAGGCTCCGCAGCTTGATTTTATCAAACCTGACGGCTATTGTATGGTGATACAATCTATAATAATACATTTGTAGCTGCTACATACATTAGCATATATTACACACAGTTGCAACTTACATTTTGATGCTCTTGAACTTCAAGTGGATTCCAAATAGTGGAATAAGAACATTTAGTTTAGGTTGACATTGGTGCGCGACATAACCACTTATCATTAATTTTTCAATTTGTTTTTACATTTAAAATTTGAAAGCTATCTGAAAGAAAGAGCTCATACCGAATATGAACAACAATTCTTGAGATTCTGAGTTTGTTAGAAGCATTGTATTGGCTCGATCGCCTATATTTAGCTTTGCTTCCAAATAAACGAAAGACTTAAGCGAGTAACTCGATCGATATTTATATTTTAAAATTTAGCGAAATTTGTTAACAAACTACAAAAAACTGACAAAGCTATTAACTCTATCTCGAAAACAACGCAATAATCGTTAAAGGGAGTAGTGTGCTTTGTATTTCTCAGTCAATTCACCAAAATACAGAATGATCGATAGATTTTCCAAGCAGTTTCTCCTTGCATTAACATATTTCTTATAACTGTGAATTACCTTCAATACTTCGGATCTCAGGTTCAATGCATCCTCGATCCACATGGTAAGCTTTTACAAACAACAATTTAGTCTTTTTAGTTTTAGTTTTTTTTCCTCACTATAGCTATTTCATGTGTTCACCATGGCGTCAAATATAAAAATGCTTACTTCAATCAACTTTTCGAACATGACGACTATTACTACTCGTTACCATCAATTTCACTCCAAACAAAATACAAATTCGTTGTTAAGTCTAGAAATGCATCACTGACTACATTAATTTCACTTGCTAAACGGGTTTCCTTTTCTCCAAATCACTGCTATAAGAGTAAATATTTAAATTTCTCCCTTACAGTTGATGATTACTGATTTGCATTGCGGTGCTAGCATTGAATAAGACGATTTGCATTATTGCCAAATATTGGGAATATATTACATTTGGTATATTTTGCTAATTAGATGTTTTGGAAAAGAGATGGGACGGAGTTGATAGGATCTCATGGTAAATATAGTATTATTAGCACAATGTCAGGGTCATAAACTACGTTAAAAAATGGGCGAGATTGTCCGTGATGGCCAACTACAACTTTGGTGAATCGGAAACACGTGTGTCATACATCACGTATTTATTTACTTATTTCTTGAGATGTAGGTTTTCGATATTTTAACCTGTCTGCATGCAGTAGCGACCTTGACTCCCTTAATGAGCTTTGACATGTAATGGCAGCCTTAACACCCTTAATGAGCTTTAACATAAAAAAGGTGCCTTATTCCGTTGATGCGAAAAATTAAAAACTTAAAAATAAATATGTTGGTGCATTTTTCTTGACTTATCAGCAACAAAAAGAATGTTCATGAAAAATTTTATTTAAGTCTCTAACTAACATATATTATGTCATCTTTTAATACCTACTAATCTCTAGAGCATTCCAAGGACCGCAAAAACAAATAAAATTAATAGCCAACTTGTAGTGTCTGCATCTTTGCGACAGGTGCAATCCTTCATTCGCCTTTTTTCAGAGACAATCTAAACCGGGAATGCATCTACTAATATGCAATATTCTCCCATTTTCTTCCATTTTACCACACACACAATATACTTCTCCCGATTTCCTTTTTCCCTTCGTGGACTTTCATTTACATATAACATTTAAAATTTTAAAAATCGATAATTTCACTTTATTGATCAAAACCTACCACCTCTTGCCTCTCCCTAGCAATTCTGAAACTCATTTATACATTTATATATAAATTGTCAATTTTCACATAATAACAATGTTCGAATATCGCATAACACATCGACATGCATTTAAACTTGACCAATTCGTGTATTTCGGAATGCAGGCCTAACGGTTGATCTGGTTGAGGAGAGTGAAAATGCATTTTGCATGAAAATTCGCGAGACCGAGACTGACTAATAGTTGAATAAATTCCCTGCAGCTGCTAAGGTTCATAGAAATCCTCCTATGCCTTATATTTAACAGCCAACGGCACTTTTGACCAAGTGGCCGCAGGAACATTTCAAATTTCAGTGGAAGTTTTCTAAATTGCAGAGCGAAGACTATCAAAAGTGAATAATATCCAGGCGGACAATTTTCGTAACACAACAATTTGTCGAGTTCAATTTGAAAAAGGTAATGACAGTGTTTTATATGTTGGCTTAACTGAATGGATATATCTACGTATGATTAAAGGAAGAGTCAGAGGATTCAGAAGGTTCTAACTCAATGCTTATGTAGATTGGTAAGGCTCCAGCTGCAACCGCGATCTGTACGCGATCACACAAAGCGGTCCCTTGCTTTTCTCAGTAGCATAGGAGGACGCGCAAAACTTAAAAATTGTCCTCCTCAACGGAAAGAAAAATGACGTTTTATCCTCTATAACGGATATTTTTGCACACAGTGATCTTAGAAACTTTGAACAATATTTGGTGTTACATTTGGGAAACTATCTTAGAAACAAAACGTATGTGATCGTGCAAAGCTCAGGGTGAGGTTTTTATTCTTTTGTTTGTTTTGTCATTTTACTTTGTTTCATTTTCTTTTTGTTTCTTTATTTTAATATTTTCTTTTCCTTTCTTTTAATTTTTTACCTTCATATCAATTTATTCTATATTTCATTTATTTTTCTTTGTTTGATTGAATTGCATGATTCGTTTATTATTTATGGTATATAATGAATATAAGTTTTTAGCATGAATCCTTAACGCCGCAGAACTCTTCTTATAGAAGGGATATCCTCCAACATAATAGCCTGAGGATGTCAAGGCCGGACGGGAACCTTAGAGGCCGCGTCTCAAAAAACATCTTAAGCAAGATGAATATCGATCAAGGATGTGACTCGTCGTGGATCCTCCTTTTCGATCGCGGCATTCGGGCCCACGCTCGCTGTTGAGCAATTCTTTTTTTCATTTTTTTCATTTCCAGGTTTAGCCCCCGTCTTGTTTCTTTCGACAAGTGCGTGCGAATCCTCGTGTTTGGTTTATTTATCAGAATCGCGGGACCCACGCACCGGAAGAGACACATGAATTTTGGTGCAATAACACGTGATACATCGAAGTGCTGAAGGATCCCCGCCACATTCCCGAGCCTGGCTAGCTTAACGACGTGCAAGCACGTATTGACGGAGTGCCTCCATCAGACGCTGCCTTTTTCCATCTGATGTCACTTTCGGTGACGCTGCTCGCAGGGCATAGGTGAGGCAGCATCTGATAAGTTGCCTTTGCCCTGGACGAAACCGTTAGTGACTCTTTCTATCTTTTAAATGTTTGCGTGCTATGCCCAAAACGAGGAACCCGTCGATCAAAAAAGTGAAAGTGATTCGGTCCAACATCAAGTAGATGTAAACTTAGGATCCGTCATATAGATAAAAAAAGGTAAAGGATTCTTTCCTTTGCCTTCTTTAAGTCTATTTTAAGTTTGGAGTATCCTAAACACTTAAAGGGGTCATTGTTGCTTACCGGAAATCACATATCTGTACGAAGAATAACAAGTCGGGACATCAGAAGCTAGATACTTTACATATCAAAGGTTTTATGTATTTCTTTCATATTCTCGTCAATTAGTAAGCCCCGGCACCTCCCCCTCCCTCTTTCTGAGCGAGTTTTCGAAATGAGGCCAGCTTTGGAAAGTGGTAATCGAGACCTTGGACCTGAATGGAAAAGATGATGATCATTTACAACGAAAAATGGTCAACTTCGTCAACTGGAACCGAACTAAAAGCACATTGGATAAAATGCCCGGAAATTTAACGAATTTGGTCGAGAATCAGCTTTGGGATAGGGTTTTCTGATACGGAGCGGATGAAAACGGTAGAGAGTACACCGTCAAAATGGGGATACCACAGATAAACTGTAGAAAGAGGAACACTATTAAGGTAGCAATCTGTGGACAGACGGTCGTCTATAAATCGGCAATCAAATCCCAGAGGGTGATGATTGAAAATTTAAAGAGCAACTAGGGTATTCATGCCAAAGAACAGCCGCTGCCAAAGTGATGTTTGCCAGAATGCTGCCAAATGTCAGCGAGAACGAAACACATTGCTACCATACGCGTCACCCTTGTAGCCGAAGGCGGTGCAAACTTGCAAAGACCAACATTTGATGGAAATGAGGGCCTACAACGCCTTGAAGACCACACCATAGGATGCGATGGTGAGCATTCGACATTCTCGCGCCAGAAATTAATATACCGTAACATGCATAACTTATGATCGCTAATAACATGAATGAAACAAGTCCTCAAAGTGTCGGTGAACACATAAAATGATTCCCAACATTAGAGAATAGCTTGAGGAAGATGCTAGAAGACCAACTACCATATTAATCGTTTTCCCTGCAGACAATATTTGCACCGCTTTGGAGTAGACGATTCTCCCAGGACGCGGTAGTATATCAGAACAGACAAAGAATGTGATATTCCACTGACCAAGTATAATTGCAAAATGCTCAAGCAGAAGGAGCGCCAGCCTCCCGCAATTGTAAAAATAATGGAGAAGTTGGTGAAGGAGGCAAGGAACAGGAAAGTTGAGAAAGCTGAATGCACAAAGATCTGGGAAGTAAACCAAATTTACGAACTAATATCTAACTAGTGATCCTGCATGGTTTCGGCTGGTGAGACCGCATGTAGTTTGGTGCTAATGTGGCTGAACTTAAATAGACCGGAGCGTATCCATTAGTTAAATGACAAAGAAAGCTTACATTTTTGTCTAAGGTAGTGGCAGCTCATTAGACAATACCCCACCTCTGCTCATTTTGCGAACTAGATTCTTGCTCTAACCAAGTTTTGGTGTAAAGTACGATGGATTCACGTGCGTTATGCACCCACAGTATGAAAACGATCGTTTAACACTTGCAAGTCGCTTTGATCACGCTGCTTCCAGGACAAAGGAAAGGCAGTGTCTGATGAGTTGCTGTGTCTTTGATTTTTGGCGACTTTGGTGCTAAGCCTAAAGAGCGTAAATCGCTCTCTAGTTGGTCCAGAGGATATGGACTTAGGATCCCTCAATCCTTAAATAGCTAAATAGCAGATATTCGTACGTGTACCTCACAAGCTAGTAATTAGCACTTATGATGATTCGCTATCTAGACTAGTATGCCTACATTTCACTTTTCACATGTCTTTCACTGCTTTTCGAAAAAGGTACAATTACGAGAACAAACATTTTATAGTTCTTTAAAAATTTGTTCTCGGCTTTTAAATATAAAAGAATAGCATTAATTCATACACGATGTACTGAAATCAAGGTAGTCGAACTAGTCCTTGAAGATATTTAGCCTTTATCTCATTCAGTTACGGAGTCGGTGCTTTCCTTGATTATAGGTTTGGCCCAGAGAGAGTCGAGGGGTTCTTGAATTACTATCTAATGTCAATCAATTCATCAGGATTTTGGTCCCTCTTTGAGTCGTTTCCCATCAACTTCGATATTCACGACCATCCAATTGAAGTGAATCCTTCTTAACGCGCATTATATGACCATACCATCGAAAAACCCTCTTTCAAAATTTGTCTACAATTAGTTAGTATTCGTCTTCATTGCCCCTGGGTGGCGTTCACGGTCTTTGTTATTCGACCAGCACTCAGAACCATTGAGGGAAGCGGGGGAGCGGTAAATTTTGGATTTAAAACGATAGCTGAAGTATTGATCAAAAAGAATGAATGGTTGTGCTGATGTTTGAAGCAGTTTGGTGGAGTAATCCGCCATGGACTAAAAGCAGCGCCTTTGAAAATGTTGCTCTCGAGATCAGCTTTGTTGTGAAACTTCAGCAAAAATTTAATTCTTTTAAAGTGGTGTGGCGAGAGGGCAGCTCCTTAATAAACTTTGGCAGAAACGCGGAACGATTTTGATACACATGCTCCACTTCGAAATCAACCAGACCAGATCAAATCAGATCATCAGATCGTTCTAAAGCAGTTTACTCAGGTCACAGTTTCTTTAGCACTAGATGTTGTTACTGCATATACTTGATGAATCTCTTTGTTTGTCTTGCGGACGACTTCCCTAGGTCCAGAAGAGGACATACAGAGAAGGCGATGCTTCTCAAGGTGTTTCTTCATAAGCGGCCTTCTTATTGGTTGGTTGGTTCTTGAAGAACCACGCTTGGTTTGTCGTTAGTTGAATGGATCGAACAAAGTCTAAATCATTTTCCCGTATTTCTTTGTTTTTTTCATTAATCAACATGAAAACGAGTAACTTGTAATTTGAATTATACTGACACGCTGGTTCAACAAACGAGAAGTTGCGATTGTTTTCCCGAATCAGACCATTATAATAGTGGAACAAAATCACATAAGTTAAAGTCAACGATGACATTTATAGAAAAAGTTAAGTTGCCGTTTGAAAAATGATATGATGAGCAAAGATGCTCAAACAGATTTGCCCTTTCAACAAGTAAAGACAATAACTCTCTCTGTGAAATTAAAGGCTTGACAGGACTGTGAATAGCTTGATAAAAGATATAGGTGAAGGCGGATAGATTTCACATTAAGAAAACGATTCCATTTTTAGATAATGCAAAAGAAATTGCTACCCCAGTAAGACTGGTGAGAGGTGTGGGGGCAAACAGGCAAGATGTAATACAAGACACTGTAGCGCGATGTTTGAGGTACTTCCCAACAGCTGACAGCCACGGTGCATAAGCATTGAAAGTCTATCCTTACTTACCAGCAGCTAGCTTGTCCAGCACAGAGCGTGTCAGATACAAAAGAATCCGTCCATATATTCACAAACGTTTCGTATCTGCACAGACACTGCACAGCACAGGGCAGAGTTCTTGTAAAGAATATTTGTCCCGTCCTGGAATACGTCCCAACAGGGAAATTTTAAAGAAATTCCATTATAAGCCAAAAAGCATAGAAATGGGTATGGATTTCTTTTAGGAATTGTTCCTTTGGAGGCCGATCTAAATCAATATGTACCTCTTAAGAGTTCAGGCATGATTTATACAAATATAAATTGATTCCATGTGTAGAGTACAATGCGAAATTCTAAGCATGAAGTTTGACACGGAACTAAACCCACATAAACGAACGATTTAAGCGAGTAACTTGGTAAATTTTTTATTCGTTTGAAAGGTGAAAAAAATAGCAAAATCTATTTAATTTTAGCATTTGAATCTATACATTTTTCTACTCATTAGAAATTGTGTTACTTTAGTCGGCTTTTTATAAAAAAATGCATATTTCATTAGTAGATACTTGAAATCCAGAACCATTTAATATTTTCTAATTATGAGATTGAAAGCTTATATTATAATAGATATTCGTACTTTAACTAGTTTTCTCAAATTCTAGTGATGTAACGTTTGCATCTTTTTCTAAATCTAATCCATGCCATTGAAGATTCCAACTAGCTCCAATGCGTCAACTGCATTCTGCGTCACTCTTTTCGTGCGCATATACGAGTATGTATATATTAGTCGTCAACAGATAAAATTGTGATTTTATTTCATTGTTAACACCGGATTCGGGTTTTTTTCGAAACTGGTACTGAATGGTAACCATATTAGATATCATTAGTTCGATGACTTCTCCTTCTTTGTGATTAGTTCCTAACTTATATGCTTTATGTTACAAAGTATCAGTTCCAAATGGAAACATATCTTCTGAAGAACAATAACCATTTCAGTTATGCTTTCAAACATGACGTGGACCAATACATATTGCCTCAGTCTCTTGCCCAGACGAAATAAAAATTTGATACTATCTCAAGAACTGCATCTCTAATAATAGCAATTTCACTTGCCGGGCCGGTACCACGCTCATTGATTCACCGCCACCAAAGTAGATATTTAGATTTCTCCCGATAGTCGCACATTGCTAATTTCCATTATTGCCAAACACTGAAAATATTTTACATTTTGGATTCACACAATGCTTTTGCAAAAGGAGGCGTTTTTTTCCTCAAATTTACATAATTTATCCAATACGCGTGTGAAACCAATTGCTCGGAAATGTATCAAAAATTGAGTCTGACGGTCATTGCAGTGTCGGCATGTGATTTTGTAATTTGGACACAGAAGTACAAAGCTTGTTACATCGATTTGTTGGTGTTTTCTGTTTGCCTCTGAAGATGAATGAGTTGGGATGAATTATGTATGTCGCGAGCGTGACATTGGAATCATTTGGGAACGACAATGTTGCAAGAAATGGTAGCCTATGAATGTGAAGGTTATTTAAGGTCGAAATTAATAGGTACCTATCTATGTCGTGCAATTTTCGGAGAGCTTAATGATTCAGCAAACTATATACTTGTGTATGTTTATATGATACAACAACTATAAACATCTTTAAACCCATGGCAGCAAGATTGCTTAATTTCTAAAAATCTAGTCAAAGATTTGCGAATTGTTGATGTTCATTGATATATTAATATTTCATTCATTTGATTCATCCCAAGTCAACATTGGAATTTTAAAATCCCAGTATCTTACTTGAGGCAGATAATCTTAGCGTTGGTTATTTGAAGGCTATCTTTTAGTTTGTAAACTGATCATTATTTAGAGGAGGTAGTTGTTGTAGCCAAATCAGAAGATCACTGTATCAACTCTTTTCTGTGTATATAAACGAACATTATTGGCAAGATTGTCAACACTTGACAAAAGCTGTAGTTTTTTGCGTAATACCAACATATGTACTCGAAGTTTGGGAAAATCTACGACAAATTAAATATTGGCATTCATTGGTAATATTCGCGGGGTTTGGACTATTATCCCAATAATCACGAAAAGTAAATTTGCTTATTTGTTATTTCTCTGTCACGTACACATAATTGCTCTTTCGAAATTTGATTTTCGGTACTTTTTGAAAGCAAATAATTTCAGATTTTTCATTTTTAAAAAAAGATTGATTGAAATATGAAGACTTTTAGATGGTTTTGTAGTCAACATATTGTAATGACAAATTAGAGCTTGACGGTGGTCAAAAGACCATCCTAAGTGACCGAGGACGACGAAATGACGAAATGGGGAGAGTTCTCCAAAAAACCTAAATAAATGGCGAAATTGGCCGCGAAGGTCCGCCCACAAATATAGAAACTCCATCGAAGTGCTCCATCGACATGTGCGTGCTGCTTCTGTACTAGTCAGGCTCAGAAATATGAAGGGAAAGGGGGGGGGGGGGGGGGTATTCCAAGAACAGTCATCCAACTAATAATTACTGAAATCTATTCCTTCTACTTCCGCTTTCTCATGATATGTTTTGAGTATAATATGTAAATGAGAATTCAGAGCACTAAAAAAAGATTGTCATATTAAGGACCCGACCATGGACGTTTCAGGCCAATTTTCAACTAACTTTCATACTTCCATATTTGCTAACAAGTGGGAAAGCCTGTCATAAACCCCGTTGTATCCACCACTTCTACTCTCGAAAAGTACTAACATCATTTTTCTGTTTACTCTAGTCACCCGTAAAATATGTCTAGTAGTCCTCATCCCATTCTTTCCCTTAAAACCTAACATTTTATGGATTTCCTTTATATCAAATTTCTAGTTTCTCCCTGTTTGCAGCCTCCTCAAACCCATTGATCTTCAGGCTACTATCAAAAAATATAAATTCTTGCCATTGCTGGCATTGTCTGCAATTAAATAGTCGATAGGGTCGTTAGGTTAACTCGTTTCTTGAAGCTTTTCTTTTGTTAGTGTCAGCTTCGGACTGCAATGGGAATTTGAATTTCCTGCTCTTTTTCCTCCTAACTTTCAGAAAAGCCTTCACGTTTGAAGTGAACAGTTAAATTTAAGTAAACCAGGAAAGAAAGCAAGCAGGTACCCTACAGTCAACGCCTCATTAACAACTGTAGCTTGGAAGAGGTTTTAAATTATGATGCTATCTGTTGGTATTTTCAATCGCAGTAGCTTAGCGAGTTCGCAATCGAATCATATTTCTAGAGCAGCTTTTGTTTTGCGATCTAGCCATGCCTAGCCACAGTTTGAATAGTAAAGTCCATCATAAATGCAGTAATCTCAAAATGCGTAATTTTTTTATAGCAGGTGATGGTCCAATTCACAAAGATTAAGCCCAGTACTTGCATATTAAAACTCACCAATTTTCAGAAATGAAATGACTTGGATAATTACCAGAGAATCTTCTACTATTCAGATTCATTTCGTGCAGCTCTCAATCATCACCGATCATCCCGATTATCGATGAGCATAATCCAGATATTGGTAATGCTCATCATTTGGATAGGCAGTATTTCCCATTTTCGGGCAAAAACTTCCAATATCAACCAGAAGACTTTATCAGCACTTAAGGACTTTTATGCTTTCTTTCCTGCCTTAAAAAGTGGCCTATTGCTTTCTTGCCTGAGGAAAATGGCCGGCTCAGTGTAAACTGATTCAATTTTTCTCTTTGTACCAGCATTTAAGGAACTTTACCTTTATGTTCATCGCAATTAAATACCAAGGAAGGAAGAGCCCCACTTACGGCAACGAACTTATTACCATTTCTTCTTCTTTTTCGTCAGCCTTTGTCCCGTTCACAAGCGAAGCCGACTTATCGTGGTCGGTTTCGCCATTTGGCTCTATCAAATGCCTTCCAAAGAGAATAAATGAGCAGAACAAATTTAATACAGCCCAACTATTTCATATACACGTTATGATCAATTGATTTCGGCACACATAAAGTCTAGGTATCATATAAAAGGATCTAAACATTTTTATTCAGGTCTTTCGATTAGTTAAGTGAAGGAAGATCTGTCCTTTCGTGTAATATGCAGGTGTTCCGCTTTCACAGATTCAAAACGAAAATGTCTCCTGAAAAATACGTGAAATCCCAAGCAGGGTAGGCAGCAGTAAAATTTCCAACAGCAACCTTTTAAAGAAATTAGCAAACACTAATTCTGATATCGAAAAATTAGATCAGAAGCCCTCGGTATGGTATAGCACATCAACCACACCACGCGCACTCGCTCGCAGTTACCTGAAATACGCTTCAGCTCCCTCCACGACTCTCCAAGCCACCTGCATTCCTGTTCAACTGTTCTGCGGCAAGCGCACTTGGGAGAGTAGATTCCACTGCATGGCATAGCCAGCATTGCAATTATCGCTCCTCCTTGATATGTGACCCACTGCCAGCTTTGTCTTCCTATCACATCGCATAAGAGTGACAAGCCTGTGTGCCGAACAAGTTGTTCGTTTGAGATAGTGTTAGCCTAACGTACCCAGATAAGACGGTAGGAAAGATTAGAGCTTTTGAGTAACAGTGGAGTTCACTTTCCATTTGCTACCCCCATATGGAAACACAGAAAAAATACAAGGACAGAACAGTCTCAACTTGATCTTAATGTTGAGATAGCTGCATTTCCAGATTTCAAACAGGGCAGTGAAAGCCCGTCAATGCAGATAAGGAGATTGCAATGCTCCGTCAGAGAGAGAACCTTGGTTTTGTTGGTATTTATCTTCAGTCCAACTCTACTTGCCTCCCTTTCCAAATCCAAAGCCATTTGGCCAAAGTCCATAACCCGGTGAGAAATCAACAACAGATGTCATCAGCATTGTGGAGGTGTTTGAGGAAAGACCTCCTCCACGTCCCCCAGGCAAGGCAGCACGAAGAACGTCACCGATAACAAGAAACAATAATATCGGTGATAGGATGCAACCCTGAATCGATTGTAAGGCACACAAATTTAACTTCCGTATGACCAATTTCCTGGCAATGAATAAGTTTCTTCCCGCAATTGGCGAACAAAAATTATCATGCGATTAGTCCCCCTAAAAATTTTACAACTTGAATAATTTGCTTCCTTGCTTTGCTCTTCTCTGTTTTTCTCATCTGCGCAAATACCTCATTTGGTTCACTGGAGAAATCCGTGATGTCCTAAGTACGAAAAACCTCTCTCTAGTGAAATTTCGTCGTTGAGAAAATACAGAAATTCGGGCTAACTTTAATGAAACATGTAGTTTCCCAGTCTTAGTAAAATGGTGAGATTTTAAAGTTTTTTGGCTCCATATTCATACTTCTTGTTCCTTCTATAGCTTATATTAAATTCGCTGAATTTATTTCTAATTCTCCTCAAACAGTTTCTGAGCTTTCCTGTAATCATTTTACTTCAGCTTTTTCGACGTCAATTCAAATTATAAAAACTTCTCCAAAGCTTCCCGTTGATCACCACCGTGGATCTCATGGGTTTCCTTCAGCTGTTCTGACCTGGTTTAGGTACAGTATATCGTATCTCCTTCAATAGTAGTGACTCAACTCCCTTTCCTTAGTTCTATTCTGTTATCATTCTTGATAAGTGATATTTCCTCTTTATTTAATTGCCTCTATCTTCTATATGCAGACGATCTAAAATTGTTTTTTATTGTTGACTAACCTGTTCAACAAAGTTACACCTAAACAAATTTCACAGAGTATCTCGATGGAGTCCTAGGAATAAATTGGCGTTTAATATAAATAAATGCTCTTGATTTGTAGCTCTCCCCTCTCTAGCCACCAGTTTACTACCTTGATAGTCACCCCGAGAGCATTACAAAAGTCCCTATAATGGTCTCCCCGACAACAATCATCATCATCAACTGAAGTCTGAAGTAAAGCGCTTTTAATTTTAAACCATTGCTGAAGGGAAGCAGAAGGACATAGGAGTACCTTGATTTCCCAAAACTTTAACTACGCTTGGGATATGTCAAGACGCTGTTGTGATACAAGATCCAACTCCAACTGCTTCAGATTATTGAGCATTCGAAGAACGTGATGATGCCAAATGTTGATTGTCAAAAATTTATCCAAAGATTGTTCACATCAGAAGTGGTGCGATATACCATATACTGCTATATTCAATGCCTGGTTGAAAATGATGAAAAGAAATCCAGTTTGCACTTGCACCACATTTGGGATGAGAACAATTTTGAATTGTTCTTGATGGAGAGCTAAGAAGTGTTGAAAGGAAAAGTATATCTGCGAAACGTTCTAGCTTACCAGATGTGTCCCTCTAAGGGTTTCACAAATCCAAGCCGTAAAAAACACCTATTCTTTGGCAGCATGGTCGAATGGAAAATGAAATATATTTTTTCACTAATTTTGATATTACATCAACATATATATGCGCAGCACCTGAAGCATTCCTTGGGAAAAGAATCATCTCCACATAATTCGTTGTCGGTTCATTGAAATATGTTTCAGCCCTTTCCAGGCCTAGACGAGAAGTTTGCCTCACTCTACTGCTTTCTGTGTCATGCAACTCCTGAATGACCCCCCCCCCCCCCTCGGCTATCCAAGGGAGGAGTTAAGGAATAGGGATCAAATGCAATCCTCCTTCAAATTCTTCCTGAATTTTACCTCCAAGTGCAAGGGTAAGGACGCTCAGTTCCTTAGGTCTTAGTCGACCCGCTTCCAAGTGTCCATGGCCAAATCTTATAACATCGCTTCGTGCACGATAGTTTGGCTTTCGCCAGGGAAAAGAGGGCTTTTGGAGGGGGTACTACACTCATAAATTTTCGCACCGGAGACATCAGCGGGCCAGTCAAACAGATAATCCTCTCACAGTCAAATGACAGCCAGGTCACGAAAGCAGACCACGTTGAGCTAAGGAAGCTGAGACTCTCCTCACGTGCAAGTAAATACGGACGCAATATGCGCCAAGCGACCATCAAATGATGATCTCCATCGAAGCCCTCTTGTTGCACACATCCAGGAGACAACTCCTAAGACTAATGATAATTGCAGAGGAGTCGAACTGATTGATTGTACGGTATGGCAGGCCCTGTACTCAAACAATGTGCCAATGATGAGGCGATAGTGGTTTCAGAAAGTCAAAAACTTCTCTTCATGGGGTTACCAAATCCTTGTTTTCCCATCACTTGTCAAAGTAAAGGATTATCAAAGCCTACCACGGTTTCGATTACTCAGCACGGTGACAACATCACCTTTAGCAAGCCACTCTTCAACTGCATTCAATTCTTCATAAAAATCCTCTTTCTCCTCATTATACGAAGTCTCCGTTGCTATATCTCATTCCTCATTCTTATTCTATAATTTCGCGGACAATATTCCTGTCTGACACTGGAAGCGGGGGAAGAGGGGGAGGGAGCTTCGATACCGTCATGAAGAAGCATTCGCTCATAAGAGAATTCAATCATAAACCGGTGAGTAAATAGTAAAATCCTTTACAACAAGTAGGAAATACTTTGAGAGAACCTTCAACCCCAGTTCGCAACTGGGTATCAACTTCCTGTCTTATCAGTAATTACTATTAATAATAACCGTTGGCGCAACAATCCATATTGGATCAGGGCCTTGAAGTGTGTTAGAGCACTTAATTCAAGACCGTAACGGTACACTACAGGATTACAGAAACCCTGTAGGAGGCAATGTGGTCAGCATTGCGCTCGCCCGAGATTATTACCCTGATTTGACTCAGATACTCATTCCCAGCTGAGTTGACTGGCAATCACTGGAAATCACGATATAAATCCAACTGCCACCAGTAAGATTTGAACCGCGACCTTCCGTACGACAGTCTTGTGCTCTTGTCACTCAGCTATCCGGGCACTAATTATTATTGGTCTGAGCAAAGTTCCTTTTCTTAAGGCCTGAAATGTCTAGATATTACACGGCACATAGATTATTGTCATGCCCGACAAGGCTGTATTCCCCATCAGAGGCACATATAATCAGAACTCCGTCGAAAGTTGAATTCTATTATAAGCACAAAATACATTTTATGCCTCCCTTCTTGAATGCATTTGATTTGTTATAGGAAGCCTCCTTTTTGCATTAACTGATAACCTCAAACCGCTTATTAGATCATGGAAAATTTCCTTTGTTCCTACATGAAAATGGATTCGCATTTAACTTCGCAAAAGTTACTAAAATGCAACAATGCATCCCTGAACAAAAAAGCCAGTGCAGTGTAAGAAGTATAGCGTTCTGTGCCAGGTTTCAAGTATCCCATTGGATTGCGGATGGTACGTTGTTGTCCCGTGCCGTTTGTAGCCGAGAAATTTGCCTAACTCCGAGAAAAGGTGGGACCCAAAATGCATTCCCCGGTCGGTGATTGCTGCTGGCATATCGAAGCGTAGAATCTACTCTCGACGGAGGGCCTCAAGTTTTGTCGAGAAATGTAGTTCAGCCTCAAGAAACCGCGTGAACATATCGATGATTGCGAGGCAATACCTGGAACTATGCAAGTTTGGGAAGGAGAGGCAATTAAATCGAGATAAATTATGTGAAAGCGCTTAATAAAGGCGAAGGAATACGTCTACCACTTTCCTCACATGTTTTGTAGTCTTGCACTTCTGACATGCGATCGACTGTCTGGCTCAAGAATTAGTGTCCTTGATTTGGGACGGTTATAAATATGTTGCAATGATTAACCGATTCGTTGTTCGTGAAATACTTTCTTGCGAACATCAACCGAAATATATGGCCTTGGTCCCTTTTCTGAGGTCCCGCAGAATATACTGGACGCCGAACCGAAGATAGGAAACTCTTTGAATGTGTATCTTTTCCGGACAGGTGTTAAATGTTGAAAGTGAATTGGTTGATAAAGCAAGTGTCGAAACGGTTAATAACCCACTCTCTATTTTCAATTCCAACGGGATTTGAAAAACATCGTCTTTACTGACTCTCAAAATGTTGCTTTTTAAAACCATGCCCACAAGACGTGGTTGTTGCGGCTTGATAAACATCAAAATCAAAGGGGGATACCACGTTGTACTGAAAGATATTGTAGAACTAACAGTAGGTGGGGTAGGATCCAGGGTCAATACCTTGTAAACCGAATACATATCTCAAATGCGAAAAACTCTTCCTTGTGGCAAAAGGTCACTATAGACCAATAAAATTTCGGTTAGGTAGACCAATTCCCCTACCTAGGGACCATGCACCCTAACGCCGGCAATCATCACCGAATTAGTGACGAATCACGGCTACTCATAAAGCGTTCTATGAGATTCGTCTAACGTCAAGTCAAGGAAGGTCCATAGATAAGCCGAACTAGGCATCTAAAGAGTCATGATACCCCCCGTGTTACTCTATAGGAGCAAAAAGCAGATGTCACTATCATTTGTCAGATATATGTCTTTGAGCGGGTAATTCTAGGGAATGCATCTCAAGAACTAAAGGAGGAAGAGTTGTAGTGAGCTGGGTATTGCCATGAGTTGTATTTTATGAGCTATTGCCATCTACTTTGATGAAATTTCGTACACTGCATTAGATCAGTAATATAGAGCAGATGCTCGAGGATTGAAATACGATTTTATAAGGACAAAGCATGAGGAAGCAAACAGAGGAAAAGCCTTGAGAAAGTAGAGCCAACTGCTAGAGGAACCGCTTCACACGTTCAGACCTTCGAAATTCAGGATGAAGAAGGAAGGATGAAGATACGTTAGAAAGACTCGTTGGAGCACGCCTTTCTGAAAATGCAAACCGCAAAATATTAAAGCAACCTAGACTAACCCTCAATACATTAGATAAGTCGAGCTACTTGTATGGGTTGCCTTCGATTGAAGAAGACCGTGGGGGGGGAGTAAAGCCAAAACATATCTAAGATTGACATGGAGCCTATACGAAAACCAATACCGCATGGTAGGCCCAGAGAACTCTACTCAACACTGCCGGGTTGCATGCAAAACCAAATTGAGATAGTTAAGGAGAATGTTTCCGATTTTTCCCTCTACGCAAGTCCAATCCGCTTGGCATTTCGGAATAATTTGTTTTTTTCTTTTGGAAAAATTTATCAATTTCCGTTGTAAATATTGCGTTCTCTTTGGTTTTTTCCATTTTCAATAAATCCAATAATAGAAACATGTTCATGCCCCGAAGGTAAAGGCATAGAAGTTATGAATGAATAATTTGGACATTGATAGCTTGCAAGTGCATCAAAATGCTAATTTCAAAGTAGTTCCAAATAAATTATGGTAGCTAACACCGACTCAGTGAAATTTTTAAATGAGCTTTTCAATCTAACTAAAGCTAGCATTCATTAAATTTTCATGTTAATTTGATAAATAATATGCTCCCGGTCAAACCAGTCGACAAAATAATGAAATCTATTAGTTTTTCCATTCATAATAAATATATAAAATGAGTTTTCGTTCCTATTAGAGGAAATTAGGCAAACGAATTTCACTACTTTCGAATCTCTTTTACGCGTGGTTAGCACTCACCGGTCTAGATTGCTTCGTTGCTTAGGTTAAACCAGTTTAGTCCCTCATTCAAAAATTATGCTTGTTAGTGTTTTATTTTTATACATTGCTGTTTTGTTAAGAAGAAAATAAAAGTGCCGTATCTGCTTCTGAACATACAGGAAAATTGCATTGCTTCAGAAATATTAGTCTTAACTTTGACTAAGCTCTAAGATGTGAGTCGAAGATACTTTATCTGTCTGTTTTAATCTGTTAAATGAATTTTAACTTCCATGCACAATTAAATTAGCGAAACTTGATCGGATGAATGATAGTGAAAAGAGCTTAGGTGATAAACAAGCTAAGAAATTCTATTAAATTCGAATTATCGAAGTGAAATTCTATCCTGGAAGAAAGTGGACCAAATCCTGCTTTGTAAATGCAAAAAGATATTATGAACTATGTACGAAGCTTGCATTGAAAATGAAATCTTCTTAGATAAGTTAACTTGGTAATATTATATGATATCTTTGAAACGGGCAATAGCTCACTTTTACATTGTGATATGAGCCTACGTGATGTAAGGTCAAAATGAATCATTGGCTTGAAGAAAGAGGGAGCTCAAGTCAATACCCCACTACCCCATTACCTCCACACTGCTTATATTCTATAATTCTGGTAATAAAACTTTTTGCGCTTTGGAATTTCGAACAAAATAAAAAGACGGTTTGTGCTCTGTTACACTTCTTCTTTCTCTTCAACCTTTGTCCAGTTCACAAGCAGGGTCGGCTCGTCGTGATCGGTTTCGCCGTTTGGCTGTATCGAACGCTTGATCTGGGTGGAATCTCAAGGCTTTTAAATCCCCAGCCATCATTTTTTCGGCCTTCCTTTTGGTCGTTTACCATCGACTTCGATGTTGAGACCAATCTTTGCAAGTGAATTCTCGTTAGCACGAATTGCGTGACCATACCGTCGAAGACCCCTCTCTCGCAATTTTTCTACGATCGATGCAACCCCATAACGATCGCGAATTTCCTCATTTCGGATGTGATCAAAAGGTATAACGCCACTAGTCCATCGCAACATCTTCGTCTCCATTACCGCAAGGCACCGCTCATTGTCTTTTATAGTCGGCCAACACTCAGAACCATAGAGAGCGACAGGACGAACGACATTGCGGTAAATTTTAGATTTGAGACATTCGTTGATACGTCGATCACAATTATTCTTTATTTTCCAGCGGCCTCGGCCAATCTTCAGCAAGTTTTAAATTGTGACCGAGAAAGCACATACTAAAAAATATTCTTATCATCAATTACGAGTACATCATATATTCAGTTATTGCATTCTTAACTAACCCTGCTACCCTAATACAATCACTCTCCTTTTTTAGTGACGAAATGGACCACTTCATCTATTTCTTTCAAAACATTTCTTTGCGATTTATCAAAGCAGACACATAAAAAAAGAATTGATCAAAAAACAAACTAAATTGTCGCTTAAAATCGCAAATCTTTTTAGTTCCAAAACAGTGGGAGCATCGAATTAATTTAAATTCATGACCAAATATATTCACCTGATCTTCCGTGGAGCGATGAAGATGATGATGATGATGAACGTTGAGCAATGACCATTGATATACATAAAATTATAACACAGACACGAGCCATTTTCTTATGGTTTTGTGATAGGAAAGGAAGATGCTCTCTTATAAATTAGATAACAAAATAGAATGGATTTTCAATATGATTTCAACACTGCTTGCCAAAACTGTATTTGAGTTCACTGGGTTATAAATTAAAACGATAAAATAACTCAAAATTCAGGACGGTTTGTTTTCAGACTATAGCTCCACTTTCTTGATAAAATGATTTGATTATAATTACACTATTGCACCAACTATTCTCCGAAAAGGACCTTGGCCCTGTATATATTGCACACTCACATACCTCACAGGCAATTGATTGTAAACAAGCCCGAAATTGCGGAAGAAAATCACTAAGTCAAACTATTTTGAAAGCACAAAAACTAAGCAACATATGAAACGCAATGATCTTGCTATGCTCCGCGCCGGCAACAAACTTCATTTGTAAACACACACCATGCAATTTCTTAAGATATCGGAATGATATTGGAATGCATCCAGTTTCCAGGCGTCGAGGCTGGATTTGACCATCACCAGTCTCCAGAGACTCCTCCACCAAACAGCTGAGTGTAAACTTAGTAGTCACTAGAAGAGACGCTTTCCAAACAGAAGATTCATAACAACGTCAAACACAAGCTAAGTCGACCCGTGTCTACCGGCGAATTGCTGCGTCTATGTACTGCACTAGTCAGCTTGTCGGATGCTGCAAAGCTCAAGACTGTTGTAATTTCAGTATTTACTAGCCGAGTAAGTACTAACTTTAAGCGAAAAACTAACCCGCATTCAGTAAGGTACGAGCAAAAACAGTCAGTTTCCAGTGCCCCGTTTATGACGACGATTCCCGCGCTACCAAGACGTTGAGCATCTTTAAGCTCGAGTTGGCAGTATTCACCTGACTATTACAACGAATGGTATGGCGAATCGGAGACCACAGCCTGTAGTATCTTAGTTACTTCGGTGAATGAAGATTAGTACGTAAGTATTGTAAGCTACTCATATGGTACACACATGTGGCTTCAAACAGCGAATTTCACCTCTAAAACACACCTCCAGTCGACTAGTTGAGACGTTCGCACAAGCGGTCACATCGGTTGATACCAAACGCAAATTTAAAAAAAAAATTTAACCCAATGATTCTTCTTATCTGACCGCATATTTTCAACCATGACATCCTTGGCATGGAAATAATGCGACCAAAAATTATTGCGAGGAAAAGGATTGGAACAAAGTAGCCAGAAATTCGGGGCTCTTTAAATTTAAGTAGCATTGGCTCTTAGACATAAAAAATAATACCATTGGACATACACCTAAGAACTCCCAATTCATATTTACTTTCTGAAATCTATTGCATTTTCAAATTAAGGTTAGATTTCGACCACCAAATCAGCATTATCTCTAAAAGCGTAACAGTGAAAGCTTCTCAACTACTTCATTTCACACCCACAATCAGTAATACATATATTATAATAATATCTTTCTTTAACATAAGATACTATACAGTTTCAGGGTTAAAAATGCCTCAATCCGTTGGTCATATTAAGAAATTCCAAGCATCGCTATGAGATCCACTCGAGATTGAATGACAAAATCTCGATGACTGTGACACAAAATTGGAATCTTAGCGAAAGTGTCCATGAACTGAACTTCGATTGGATTACAATATTGATTTTGTTAAAGAATGTGAACTGCAACCCGGAATAATTTGATAACAAAAGGGTCAAGTGGTTGAAATCGTGACTGAAGAGAAATTTCTTGGCCTTAGTGATCAATTAATCGTACCTTTTATAATAAATCCGTAAATTTTACGCCGACTACAGAATCGAACCAAATTTTGGCAAAAAGTCAAATTTATGAATTAAATTATCCCAGAAGCAATGGGGGCTAGTTCTTGGTTTGTTTCCTCTATTCTTTCGTAACTATTATAATTTATGTTTATAATCCATTATTTTATGTCACCCCGCTAATTAACGTTACTAAGATTTCACTGCATTCTCTAAGTTATTAAGAGTGCTTTCAAAATAGACGGAAATTCTAACTAAACGAAAGATTGAAGCGAGTAACTTTATTTTTTTAAGATTTTGTTTTACAATTAAAATCGGTTAACTGTCTGTCGGTTTACTGTTTGTCAGTCCTTTTTTTTGTTTTATGGTTGAAGGTGGAAATCTTACAAAGTCACTGCACGCCAGGTTGCAGCAGTGTGTGGGATTCTCACTCTCTAAAAGTACCCCCACCTTCTCCTTCTTCCTTCTCCGCGAAACCGCCGAAAATCATTACTTCGTGGGGAGGACTGCGCCTTGCCGCCTTTCGGTATTCTGTATCCCTTCCAGGTGAATTCGTTCTCCTTTTCTTATACAGGCAGTATGCCTCACTTGCCAGGATGTCCATCGGGATCACTCCCGCAATAACACACCCTTAGCGCTACTAAGCTGTAAGTCATGTTTACCCTCCTCCGATTACTCTCAAACACTAGCGCTGCCTCCCAAACTGGTGCAATGTATAATAGTGTGCGACTCTATTTTGGACTTCCAATGTCAGGTATTATCCCCGCTAATGACACGCTGGTATTTGCCACTTTCTCGCAGGCATAGTCTATGTGTCGCTTGAAATTGATTTTAGCGTCAATCATCACCCCCGGGTATTTGATAACAGGCTTCGAAGTGATGATGTGCCCACCAACGCGAATATTAACCGAATTCCTCTTCCTACGGTTGATAATCAAGACCGCAACCGTCTTTTGTTCCGCAAAGTCAGTCAAACCATCTCCAGCCACGCTTTTATGGCGCTAATGGTTTTGTTAACATACACTTCAACGTTTTCAGGTTCTTTTACACAGGAAGGACAATGACCTCATTGTACATCACACCCTACAGAAGAGGAACCAACACTGAGCTCTGTGGTACTCCTACGGTGCCAGCGTTCTGCTTGGATCCCTCATCCGTATCGTACCAAAGTGTCCTCTTCGAAAGGTAACCTGAGACACCCGTTTTAACCAGGGAGCATCTTATCCGCTCCCAGCTAGCGAAACTGAACGCATTTTTGACGTCCAACATCACCGCGGCACAGCATTTATTAGTTGAGATCGCGTCTCGAACCAGGTTCAAAACAACTTAACAGCGAGTTTAAAAACTCTATTGGGGGGGGGGAGCTTTGTTATCACCAATTCTCCGGCAAATTTGCACAAGTTCCTGCTCAGTTACCGCAGGTATGGTGTAGTGGTCGAATGCTTGCTGGTGTTTCCCCTTTATCTGGGGGAAAGAGCGCCATCACCATATTGAGCAGAAGATTCGGGCAGGTCAGTTGTGGTGTTCGCCCCTTCAGCTTTTTCATAACCACCCTGTACGCTGTTCCCCAGAAGCTATGCGCAAGTTCCTTGAAGCATTCTTGCTTGCTAGTTCAGATAGCCTCCTTAAGCCTACCTCGAAGGTTCACATATACTTGCCGTTTGTCGTCGAAGACTGGTCTTCCTCTAGATCTTCGGCAGATCCTTCTAGTTTGAAAACATGCAGCCCGCAGCTCCACGATCTCTTCATTCCGCCAATAGTCTGATCGCCTTTTTGCGAGGACTCGCCGCCTCTGCATAGTAGCGTTGCATGTTCTCGTTATGCATCCCATCATTTACTCTACCTTTTCTGGCGCAGCACCATTGTAATTCTGGCCTCCCAATAGCATCTCTATGAATGCATCCTCTTTAAACTTTTTCACGGACCAGCCCCGGTTTCTAACTCGGCGGGAACGCACATCGCATATGGCCCATATTCGATCAAAAGGAAAATTGGCTGGTGGTCGCTATGAGTATAATGCTCACTGACAAACCATGACATTCTCCTCGACAATGGGGTACTGACATATGTCTAATCGACTACAGAGCCGACCCTGTCCCATGAAAAGTGGAAACATTTCCCGTATTTGCAAGCACCAAATCTACCTCCGCGAAAGATTCGATCAGGACGCGGTCCTTGGTCTTCGTAGTGCGGTTGCCCCATTCCGCGGCCAACGCGTTGAAATCACCCGATATGATCTTGGGATTTCGACTTCTTGCATCCGACACTAGCATACCTAGCATTCCTTCGAATTCTGCTATCGTCGCGCTTGGTGGAACATAGCAACTATACATATAAATACCAGCTATTTTTGCCCTGACGAATTCAATTTCTGGAAACTCCATCACTTCTTGAATGGCTTCATTTCCACATGCCCATATTGCCGCTTTGCCAGTTACATCTGCAGTCCAGGCACCGCTCTTATTATTGTCATAAGGCTCGCTGATTATGGCAACTTCGATTCCCTTCTCGTAGATAGTCTGCGAGAGAAGGTCTTGCGCTGTCTCGCAGTGGTTGAGGTTGATTTGTGTTAACCTCATTTCTTTACTGTATTCAAGACTCTCCTAAACACTTGGCATCTGCTGCTACCTACAACATGCCGACAGTAGACGCCTTTTTTCTCCTCGGAGAGCATACATTCAAGCTCAGCCTTTCTGCAACTTTTTGACCTGCCACGGTCAACGGTGCATTTCGCCGCTTTGGGGCTAAATTCCAAGCATCTGTAGCAGCGCTTGAGGGACACCTATTCCCTGAGTCGACCCAACCTATTTTTACTTTACCACCCGCCAGCAGTTTGAACGCTGCTTCACCTGGTAAGCTTGTGGTTGCCGTTTGAGTTCCTCCGTATGCCTCCCTCAGTCTTCTGATTGCGAAATCTTGTAAGCCAAGTGGTCCGAACTGCTTTTCTAAGGCGGATATCCTCCTTGGTCGCGATTTTATCAGTGTCATCACATTTTATAACAATCTCCTGCTTTCTGGCCCATACTTACGCCATTTCTCATAAGGACTTCTCCACCTTGTCGAGGAAATTTTCAACCGTTTTGCCCGACTCTTCTTCAGCTCCAACATCAAACCTGCTTTTTGGGAGCATCTGATTCGGCTGAGCTTTTCCAAGCTCCATCAGCTCAGGATCAGATTTGACTTTCCTGAGGATATCGGTATAAGTCACCTTTTTTCGAGACGATAATCAATTTTTTTGCCCTTGGCACTATTGTACAGTACAGTACAATCGCTCGGACCATGTTTTTGAGGACCTGGTGGACATTTTAAAAAAGGACAACCTTTATGAATTGGGACAACTTTATTATTTTTTCTCCGAGTAGAGCAAACGATGATTCGTGCGTACTCTGACATTGCTCGTGCTAATGAGCTGGATAGGGGATTTGAGTTGAGTACTTTGGAAGATTGTTTTTGGCTGTTGAAGGAAGTGAATGGATTCCTAGTTGTGATGAGTGGGGACAGGATTTCTGATAGTCTCGGCACAAAACAGTTTTAATTAAATTACGGCCACTGTAAGAATTGAGAAGAAGTAATTGGAAATTCGTCCTATAAAGAAGTAGATGGTGCCGGTCATGAGTAACTGAGTGAGGTTTGCTTTGTGAGAGAACCTAAAGGTAAGTAAATAAAGATCCACAGGTCCCCATATATTGTCTCACATGGAATACATAATTTTTATGTTTCTTTAATTGTTCTTTTTTTTATATTATGTTTCAAAAATTTTCTTTATTTTTTTCACATTTATTTTATTTTTCTTTTTTCATAATGCAATGGTCAATGATGTAAGTGATTTAGATCTAACGAAAGAGGTGTTCAAACGAAGTACGACCTCATCCAGAGCACCATGAACGAATGCAAATAATGATGAGCTGAAAAGAAATCGCTGGCAAAATAAGGCCCACTGGATTTGTCCAAGAGGGACGACCACAGAGGGTACTCGAACACCCAAAAAAATTGACCCCTTTCCATTCAAGACAAACTCCACAATTCTTTGATCTCCACAAATACGAAAGAGCAAAAAATAAAACTCTGGAATGCTAAGTGTGAAGAAGTCTTTAAGAAGAGTAATCCTATGCACAGTTTGCACCAAATTTTCGAAAACATAACGAAAGCCATTAGGGTCATCTATAATAGATCACAGTAGAAAGCAAGAGGTTTTAAGGAGAAGCTTTAAATTACAATCTCAACAGTGTCATAGGCGACCCAACACCTAACGGTAGTATTATCGATCTGTTACCGAACAAAAGAGTATGGGAAAAGGGAAATCAGCACGCGTCTAAGAGGAAAAAGTTAAAAGTTAAGATCTCACTTAGAGAGAATGCCACAATATGGGCCCAAAAACATAAGGACTATATACAATACGAGAATCTCACCAAGTTGGGAGAAATCTGCACTACTTTGAAGGAACAACTATAGTCGAAGGCAGTTATTAGGAGTCCACTGTGAGTTTGTGAAAACCCAATGGTGGTACTCAAATACCCACTAGTAGAGGCAGAAGTTGCTGTCGGCCGAAGGTTCAGATTTGATGGATTAAGAGAACAGGCCTCATCAAAGAGCTGCTTCAAATTTCTCGAACGCTTTGCGACGAAAGTGTATGAAAAAAGGCCAAATGCATATTGTGCCAAAGAAAGCAGGGGTGGAACCAGCATATTGCCGGAAGTGGTAAATGACTGGAAATTAGGAATTTATTCATTATAGAGTTGCTCAGAATTAACTTTAACAGACAACCTTCGAATCTGAGAAGGAGATTGCTGTCATAAGTAAACCCTACAGAAATCATCATCAAGGCATATGGGTCACAGATTCGACTGGCGGAACAGCATTATTTCCATGGATTCGCCAAAATGTACACAGTGAGTGAATCTACTAGTGGCTTTTTTTGGGCGAAAATAATCGGTATGTACCCATACAGCTGCTACGCTCCTCCGCGCCTCACATTATCTGAATTCGAGAACATGTTGAACAACCTTGTCTTCGACGGAAGGCGAAGAAGTCCCAAGGTGATTGTCTTTATTTTAATGCGTGAGCCCTCGAATGAGGAAGTTAAGAGAATAACGCAATGTAAGCATGTAAGCAACTTTTGGAAAGAGAGGTCCGTCTCAATCGTAGACTGAACTTTTGTCAGACCGGCACCGATGCGTGATGTCCTGGTATGCGAGGAGGACTTCACTTTTGAGCTTTGGCAGGGAAACAGTGTAACCAGCCGAGAAGGGCATCAGAGTGATCTACATCTAGTATTAGACGAGCAAGCTTTCATTAAAGTGTGGCTAGACTTCTAACGGAAAAAGCTGTCCATGTGATACAATACATTAGCAAAGCACGTGACACGTTAAAACCTAAAAAATAACATGAATTAGCCAGCCTTCAATTACCCTGCCACCGAGCGAAACTAATTGCTCAACGAGCACTAAATAGAATCAATAAGGTGTAAAAAGAGCTCGAATATAAGGAAGGCCGCAAAAACCTGAAGTTGGCTATCTTGTGAAACGAGAAGAAATGATTTAAGGAGATGCATGGCAAATCTCTGAGTGTGACGGCAATTCTGCAGTAACCGCAGAAAAGCTGGTGGAAATCTACAATTGAATAGGTGACAACAAAGCACCAGACCTGAACGGCACACCGTATAAGACGCTTAAGCTCGCCGTGAAACCTCCAGATAAAACATTGTCCTATGACCCATATGTCTTCTAGACACTATGGGGGCAATGTTAGGGCGGATAATCTACAATACGTTACTTCCGGTTGTTGAGAGCCAAGGAAATATTTCAGTCCGATAGTATGGATTCCGCGCAGAGACCGCGACTGGTGAAAAAAGTAGTATTACTCCGGATTATCGAAACTGCAATGGAGTTCAAGAAGACCCAGAGCACGTATTTTTCGATTGTTTAGAATTCATGGGGGAGAGCAGAAGCCTAGAGGAATCGTGAAATGTAGGTATAACAGGAAGATTGGGATACAATCAGCTCAATCGTCGGATCTATCCAGCGTGAACTGCGTAAAACGGAGGAGACTAGGAAAACGTGATTAAAAGTGCCACGTACACAAAAAAAGATGTTGATGGCGGAAGGGGGAGGGGGATTTTAATTGGTAAGAATCCCACAGACTGGCGTGTCCAGGGTAATGCCTTTTGAAGATTTCCACCTCCTTAACAAACAGGCAGGAAGTTAACCGATTTTAGTTAGGTTTCGTTTTACGCTAAACCTTTAAAGTGGGATAGCCATCGGGTATCTCCTGGAGCAATGCTGAAACCATATAGACATAGTAAAACAAAACCTTCTTAAAATCGATTCACTGTCTGTCTGTCTGTTACACGCGCTTTTCTCCAAAACGGCTAAACCGTTCCGAACGAAATTTGGTAGACAGATGGGAACTATGAAATCCCACGCATACAGCGAGTGACATAAATTTAGGTGGAGTTTAAAAGGGAGCTCCCCATACATGCAAAAGGGGTATTTAAAAATTTTTTTTACTGGATATAGTCGCGTGGGGTATCAAATAAAAGGTCTCGACCAGTACTTTCTGAAACTAAAATTTACTGAAAACTTCCTTAAATTCATCCTACGACTACCAAATTTCACACCAGCAGAGAGGACCACATTTCGCATACACATGTGATGAAAATTTTGCCATTAACGCCATAGTTATAGCAGTTCAAATTTAGCAATTTCGCGCGAATTTACTGCTTCTAACGCCATGCAAATAAGATGCTGACGTCATAATTAACGAGAATAATTGACATTCACGTTAGATGTTAGAATCGCATTAATGAAGAATCTACTTCTACGCAGCCCTTTTTAAGGTTTTGTGTAAAACGCTTATGTGAAATTTAAGCCTCGAAAAATGTCCCATTCCGATAAACGCTCAAATAAACGTATTAATAGTATATTTTCAACTTTCAGAAATTGACTGAAAAACCCCCCTTAAATTCATCCTAGGACGACCAAATTTTGCACCATAGAGACCGCATTGAGGACCACATTTTGCATACGCATGCCAAATTTTATGGAAATCTGGCCATTAACGCCAAAGTTACAGCAGTTCAAACTTCATTCGCGTGAAATATTAAAGTTGCATTAATGAAAAATCTACTTCTCCCCAGCCCTTTTTAATGTTTTGTGTAAAACACTTATGTGAAATCTAAGCCTCGAGAGATGTCCCATTCCAATATCTGCTAATATAAGCTACAGGCTACAGGATAGGTTATAATCCGACCAAATTTGTTGAAAGGGTAGTATAGGTCCCGGGGCGAAACGTGGATTGGTACCCACGATGGAGCATAAAACCTGGGAAATGCCTGCTGAACCAACACCAACAGCTCTGCTACCAAACCCTATCTCCACCTCCACGTGGTGACCGCTGGGAGCTCTTTCTTGACGAAAAGCTGCAGACGGAGAAGGATGAAGGCGAGTCTCCCGCGCCTAAAAACGGGACAAATTGTACCAACTGGTCCTCCAGGTTGGGGGTTGGGTAGGGCTGACAACCCTACACGGAAAACAACCGTTACGAAGCCACAACAGGAGCCTCGGATAGGACGGATATTAAAACGACGGACCCGGCAACGACAAAGGAACAACGATTTGCGCATTTTCTCATGGAACGTGCGCTCCCTGTACAGAGATGAAGCTGATAAGCAGCTAGCCGATACCCTGTCCCAATATAGGGCTGATGTAACAGCGTTGCAAGAGATGCGATGGACAGGGACCGGTTTCCTGGAGAAGAGCCACTACACCATATATTATAGCGGCCATCTAGTAAACCATGTGCTCGGAGTAGGTTTCTTAGTCAGCCAAAAAATGAAACCTGCTGTTATCGGCTTCGAAAGTATAAGCGAACGGCTATGCACTCTGCGCTTGCGAGGCAAGTTTAGAAATATAAGCCTCATAAACGTTCACGCCCCTACAGAGGAGACTGCAGAGTCGGAGAAGGATACCTTCTACGAGGCAGTAGAAAGAACCCTCGAAGCCTGTCCCAGATATGATATCAAAATCATACTTGGGGATTTTAACAGCCAAGTAGGGAAGGAGCCCGTATTCAGGCGATACGTTGGCTCCCATAGCTTACACGAAAAAACGAATGATAACGGACTGCGGACTATTCAATTAGCAGGGTCACACGAAATGGTTGTTGGAAGTACCTGGTTTGCGCGGAAAGCGGTCCACAAACATACGTGGGCCTCTCCAGACGGGACCACTTTCAACCAAATTGACCACGTGTTGATCGAACGCCGCCACCTCTCAGCCTTGATGAATGTCAGAACATATAGGGGGGCCAATATAGACTCGGATCACTATCTCGTTGGCATGGTGCTCCGAGCTCGAATAACAATACCACCAAGAATCCCCTCTGACAATCAGGTGAGAGTGAACACTGAAGCCATCCACAACACAACCCTCCGCGACACCTATAAGAGGGAAATGGATGCCGCAATAACCGCAGTCAATAGAGGACCTGGAGATGAAGCATCAACTAATGATCTTCACAACCACCTGAAGAACGTTATCATGGATACGGCCACAAATATACTTGGCCCCAGCCGCAAAAGGAGTCGGAACGGCTGGTTTGACGATGAATGTAAGCTAGCAACGGAACGGAAGAATGCCGCATACCGAGTAATGTTGCATTCTCAAAGAACGCGGGCACGCGCAGAGACTTATCACGAACTCCGTCGAGCGGAGAAGCGACTTCACAGACGGAAAAAGGAAGCCTGGGAGAACCAACAAGTCTGTGAACTAGAAAAGTACAGGGAGCAACCGCACCAGGCGCGGAAGTTTTACCAACAAGTCAGCAGGATGAAGCCTTATACACCTCGATGCTCATCCTGCCGAGACAAAGAGGGAAATCTGATTTCCGACAGAATGGGCACATTAGAGCGATGGGTTGAGTACTTTGATGAGCTACTGAACAACCAGAACATCGGCGAGTTGGAGGTCCCGCCAACTGAAGACGACGGACAAATACTGCCACCACCAAGTTTAGGAGAAACAGTCCGTGCAATTCATCGGCTAAAAAATCATAAGTCGCCAGGAGCCGATGGAATTACAGCCGAATTGGTTAAATATGGAGGCGACCAGTTACACCAAGTGGTTCATCAACTTGTGCTCAAGGTATGGGACAGCGAATCAATGCCTGACGATTGGCAGCGAGGCATAATCTGTCTCATACATAAAAAGGGAGATATCACACAGTGCAGCAATTATAGAGGTATCACGTTGCTGAGTACCATCTATAAGATATTCTCCACTATCTTGCTAGGCCGGATAGCCCCATACGCCCAGAACATCATTGGCCCATACCAAAGAGGCTTCACTCCAGGCAAATCAGCAACAGATCAGATTTTCTCTCTGCGGCAGGCGATGGAAAAACTGTTGGAATATGGACAACAGTTGCACCATCTGTTCATCGACTTTAAAGCCGCCTATGATAGCATAGCCAGGGTAAAACTGTACACGGCCATGGGAGAATTCGGTATCCCGACGAAATTAATAAGACTGACTAGGCTGACCCTGACCAATGTGCGAGGCCAGATAAAAGCAGCAGGATCACTCTCAAGACCATTCGACATCAACAACGGTCTACGACAAGGGGATGCGCTATCATGCGTCCTCTTTAACCTGGCCCTCGAGAAGGTGATCCGTGATGCTGAGGTGAATGCAAGAGGTACGATCCTCTTCAAGTCCACCCAACTACTGGCCTATGCTGACGATATCGACATCATGGGAAGAACCACCCGAAACGTTCAAACTGCCTTCATCCAGATCGAGCAGGCGGCGCGAGATCTTGGGCTGCACATCAATGAAGGCAAGACAAAATACATGGTGGCAACGTCAGCACCGAAGACGAATCAACCAACAACATCAAACCGCACTGGTCAAACACAAACACGAACAAGAATAAGGATAGGGGAATACAACTTTGAGACCGTTGACAATTTCTCCTATCTAGGGTCGAAAATCACAACCGATAACAGCTACGATGATGAAATCCGCGCACGGTTGTTGTCAGCCAACAGAGCCTACTTCAGCTTACAAAGACTGTTCCGCTCGAAACGTCTCACCATAGGGTCAAAGCTCTTACTGTACAAGACTATGATCTTGCCAGTCCTCATGTATTCCTCGGAAACTTGGGTTCTTAGCAAGAAAAATTGCGAACTCTTGGCCGCGTTCGAGAGAAGAATCCTCCGAAGAATTTTTGGCCCACTACATGAGGATGGACGATTCCGTAGCCTACACAATGACGAAATCTATGAGCGATACCATGACCGTCCGGTTGTGGATAAAATCCGGCTCAATAGGTTACGGTGGGCGGGTCACTTAATCCGTATGGATGAGGATGATCCCACCCGGAAAGTCTATAAGGGCAATATCTATGGTAGGAAAAGAAGACGAGGCAGACCCTGCCTAAGATGGAGCGATGGCGTGGGCCAGGACGCCAGACAGCTTTTAGGGATATCGAATTGGTGGACCTCGGCGCAAAACCGGGATGTCTGGAGTTCCTTATTAAGGCAGGCCTAGACCGGATATCGGTTGTTGCGCCGTTGATGATGATGATGAAATTTGTTGAAAATCGCACTATTACTAACAAAGTTATAGCAGGTCAAAATTATCGCTTCTTTAAAAAATCAAAGCTTTTAAATGTCAATATCACTTGAAAGTAGATATTTTCATTGTGTTTATATTTCGTTCAGCTTCCGGTTTCCCGACTTGTTTGTATCTGTTATAGGTTAAATTCTTCGCATTTGCTAATAATATTAAACGCAGACTGTCAAGCGTATGAGGTTCACTATTATCAATACAGGGCTTTCCAATAAATGATTTATTTAAATCGCTTTCTAAAAAATAGAGGGCAATGGAATTTTTAGCTGTGTGACACGGAGCTGTCATGTACACGTCGCTTATCACATCTTCTTCTGTTTCCTCAGCCTTTGTCCCGTTCATAAGCGGGGTCGATTCGTTGCGATCGGTTTCGCCATTTTATTTTATCAAATGCTTGATCTGGATGAAATCGCGAGGCTTTTAAATCCCCATCCTGCGTATCAAGCCACCGTTATTTCGGCCTGGCTTTTGGTCGCTTACCATTGACTTCGATGTTCAGACCAATTTTGGCAAGTGAATTCTCGTTAGTGCGAATTACGTGACCATAACATCGAAAACGCCTCACTCGCAGTTTTTGCACGATCGGTGCAACCCAATATCGATCGCGAATATCCTCATTTCGAATATGATCAAAACGTATCTCGCCACTAGTCCACCGCAACATCTTCGTCTCCATTGCCGCAAAACGCCGTTCATTGTTCAATGGGCAGCATTGCGGTAAATTTTAGATTTGAGACGTTCCCTGATACGTCGATCACAAAGAACACCAGTTGTGGAATGTCACTTCACCCAGGTTGCGTTAATGCGTGAAGTAATTTCATTACGCCGTTCTTCATTGGCTGATAGCATTGACCCGGGATATTTAAATCATTCAGTTCTGAACAGATTACTGCCATGGACAGCGATTTAAACATCTCGACTCAATGCTATCAGCCAATGGAGAACTGCGTTATTCTTCTTACACAGAGAAACACAAAAACCTTTTACACCTGAAGCGTCAATCTTCCGGTTTCCCGACTTGTTTTATATTTTTGCCATTGGACATTGTATTATTAATAGATATCCAGATTTTAGGATCCATCCAAATATAAGTCCCAAATGCATGAAACACCTGAATTTTGGCATGGATCTGTTAGGGAACGTAGAAACTTTTCATCAAGTTCATTCAATAAGTTCTGCAGTATAATTTTATTTGATTTTGGCTGTAATCACTTCAAATATTATCTTTCAAATACTATCATCAAAGTACATTCCATGTCTCCGCAACAAATCACTTCAGTAAATTTAAATTTGCCTCTATTAAATTCAAATCATGGATATGTGATAAATTATTCGCTAAAACGCCGCCAATTTGACATAGCCCAACATTCAATTAATTATTCTGCATTCAATCAGCCAATCATGTCCCCATTCAAATTTCCTAGGTAAATTACTGACTTCGGTATTCACAATCCAATCAAATTTATCTGAACCATAAGTTATAAATATCTGAAATTTTCTCGCAGATACTTTGGGCAATTTTGAAACTAGTTTATTAAAATTTCAGTTTCAATTTTCCTATCACCAATTAAAGTGTCACCCGAAGATAAGATCTAAAGGCATTGCAGCTATGCTTGGGGTGCATTTACTTTTTCCTGCAGACACAGTTCAGACTGCCTCCGTAAAAAAGGGAAAAGCTCGAAAGTGCTGTGGAACTAGAAACGCCTCTAACTATCTGTGTCATGCTGTAATTAGTGTGCCAAATGTAGCACTTTCAATTAGATATTAATTATAGGATTTTAGTTCGAAATCCATTTATGAATAAATGAAAGTGGTATTTTGAATGTGGTAGGCTCTGTGGTTCGAAAGTATTCTAGTGCGTGACATATTTTTCACTTTGATTAGTGTTTTGCTAATATCTGTAATTTGAAGCTATGTTTAGATAACAGTAAACCATGTAGAGGTTTGTAATGAGTTTATGTGAACGGCACAAATAAGCATGTAATTTAGACCGGGCCAGATAAAGAATCATAAATTTCAATCTATAAATAAATTTTACCAAAATCTATTTGTCTATAATTAAATTTGAATTAATTAAACTTCAAATTGACGTGTATTTATGCCCCAGAAATCAGGCCGTTATAATCACCCTCTCAATATTAATTCTCTGTATTTTTCTAATTCATTAAAGAAAATGGATTTTAACAAACAATAATTGTTGTCATTCATTAAAAGATGTGAAAGGAAAACCGAAATTTTTTTTCATAGTTTTTCTATTTAAAAAAGATAATACTCCATACAAATGAAAATAATTCGTCAATCATTCCTCTTCAGGACCTAAATGTATCTACCAGGCAGGAGGATTTTAGAAAGCGTTTCACCTGTACAAATAATATCAATAGTGCTCATTCACAGATCGAATCTCATTATATCGATGTCTATTTTAAAGATTCGCACATCTAATTTGACGATTGATTACAGCGGCAATTTCATGAATAGTAACTAAACAGACTGATTAATCGAAAAAATATTTCTTTAGTTGCTCATATAAAAGATATTTTAGACCTCAATGATGAAAAGGCATTGTATCTTTTGATTTGATATATGTGAAGATCTTTGTATAAACACTTTTCAGTCTTTACTTTGTACCGATAGTCCTTTAAAAAAGCAATTTTAGTTTTGGTCAAATGGAAACATGAGAGGGATTAATAAATAGAATTTCGTTGATTCAAAAAAAAATAGCCAAAATCTATTTAAACATTGACATAAAATCGAAGTAGTAAGAAGTGTAATCCACAATCAACAATAATCTGCTTTAGAAACAGCCATTGTGACATTCAAAGGCTCTGCTATCCAAATAGGTGGTGCCTTAAAACTTAACCAGACCTAGTACTCCGCACGTCTTCAACATATTATATAATACGGGCGCTACCAGAGTTTACTCTTCAAGATTTTCTCAATTTCGTAGCACAGGTAGCAGATGCATCAAAAGCAGCCGAAATACACGAATTGTTAGAAATCCTTAATATTCCCTCTTCCTATGCAGTATGAAGGAGTACAGTGACCTATCGGGCGAATTACCTTAGCTTCATTAAAATTAGTTTTCGTCCCGACTATAGTGGTCTTTTTTGCAGACATAGAGTCAAGCTGGTGATAGCTGTGTAATTATATTAGTGAGCCCAATTGATACTCACTTGAGTTGATCTTACTAGAGTTATTAACAATCCATCACAACTACCCAACATCCTTTCTGAGATTTCAAGGAAGGGGGTACGTTATATTTTCGATGTCTCCCTATATGCGGGAGCAACCAACACCTGGCAATCACTTTTGATCATGGTAATCCCAAGGCAGAGGTGAACAAAGTATGATGCATTTTTGGCTAATCAGCACTTTATTTCATATTTTGTAACCGATTAATTTGGATTCAATGTTATGTCAGTAATGTCTTAATTAGAACATGCGTACAGGATTGGAATTCCTGGGAACCTTTGCCACGATTTTCGCGTGGTTGGTGGGTGCTGACGACTTCAGCTTTGGCATTGCGTTCTTAAGCAGACGCAACAGACCGTGTTAAGTCCCGACCTGATGTTGAGAACAGGGTCGCAGGGGAGTCTCAGGTTCTCCCCATACACCAGCTGCACGGGACTTGCAGCAAATTCTTCTCAATTGGCTGTCCCAAGACCACGTATAATTAGTGGAATCTGCGCCCAAAAAGGGTCGACTTGGGTCATTATAGGGGCCTTCAGCGTCCTATTCCACTTTTCGAGCATCCTATTGGACTGCGGGTAGTATGCGGTTGGTTGGTGGCGTTTAAACCCGAAGAGTTTACCCAACTCTGAGAAAATCGAGGACTCAAATCGCATTCGCTGCTCGGTGATTATAATTACCGGCATACCTAAACGTGGAATTCATTCTCGACAGAGAGCCTCAACACAAGATTGTGCGATAATGTCTCAGACCATCACGTGAACCTATCGATGATTGTGTGGCAATACCTGAAACCGTGCGAGTCTCTCAAAGCCCAATGAAGTTGAGGTAGATTGTGTGGAATCGCTTGGGGGACCTAGAGAACACTCCTACCTCTTTCCTCACATGCTTTGTAGTTTTGCACTTCTGGCATGGAATGCATTTTCTGGCCCAAGAATTAATATCCTTGTTCATGGACGGCCAGAAATACCATGCGGTAACTAATCGGTTCGTTGTCCGAATGTATGTATGCACTAACCGATTCGTTGTCCGAATGTATGTATGCGCCAGATCGTGAACGGCGTGAAATACTTCCTTTCGGAAATCGGTCGGAATATATGGCCTTGGTCCCGCATCTGAGGTCTCGCTGTATATACTGAATGTTGAGCTGAAGAAAGAAAACTCCCTTAATGGGTATTCGGAGTTGATCCTGAAGCTCTGAAGAACTGCATCATCCCTCTGCCCCTCGGCGATTGTTGGAAAATCGAATGGCGGGGACCTTGACTTCTCGAACACCTGACAAAGCGTCAGCGACCACCTTATCTTTTCCAGACACGTGTTGAATGTCAGAAGTAAACTGGCTGATAAAGCGCAAATGTTTCAAAGCAAAATTGAGTGGCTTATGGACCGTGAATAATGTGAATGCCCTGCGTTCAAGAAAATACCGAAAGTATTTAACTGAAAGGTTCATGGCGAGTAACTCACGGTCATAAGTGCTGTAGTTCCGTTGAGGGCTCTTGGGCTATTTGGAGAGAAGCCAACACTGCCAAATTTGGTTCACTTTTTGGTTAAGAGCACTACCTACGGCAATGTCTGAAGCATCGGCGAAAATGACTATGGGTGCATCTTGCTTAGGGATTGTCAGAAGTTTAGCATCCACCAGCTGTTGCTTGGTGGTTGCCTTCATCCTGGTGGCCCAGACAATGGCGTTAAGGATCGATTGATGTTGGGCGACCTTGAGCAAGAAATGACGATAGAGGTTTAACATGTCCAAGAAGCTTCTCAGATCCTTAACAGATTTTGGAAGCGGGAAGCCAGAAATCGCTTGCACCTTCACTGGTCGAGCATACTGTAGCCAGCCAGCCCTATCCACTGCCACTTCCGTCTTCCGATCACAGTGTGACCTGTTGCTTCCTTTTGTACGAAAAACTTGGAAATCCATACCTTTCCCAAAGGGCGCTTTGAGTGTGACAATTGGAGGAGTATCCGCGAGCTCCCTGCGGTTGCGAAGATAATAGCTGAAATAATTCTGGAGTGCTCTACACAGAAGTGGCATTCCGAAGAAACTGATAGCTATTATCAGAGTGACATATGGTTTCGCAAAATGTCACGTGCTACACCGAGGTTGAACCCAAAGTGGAGTTCGCCAGAGTTCCATCCTGTCACCAATATTATTTCTTCTTGTTATTAGTAACGATCTGTATACTAGCTTCTTCGGAGGACATGGAAGAATTCATTGGACGATGACGTCTTACCTCAAACACCGCCACTACGCTGATGACATCTGTTTGCTCTCTCACTGGGTCATGGACCTTGGTCAAATAGATCAGGATTTGGAAAGTAGAGTTGGGCTGAAGATAAACATCGACAAAACCAAGGTTCTCAGGCTGACGGGTGATCGCACTTTCCCCATCTCTTTTCGCCCTGTCTAAAATCTGGAAATGCAGTTACCTCAATACCAAGATCAAGTTAAGACTGTTCTGCGCTGATGTTCTTTCTTTATTGCTATATGAGATTAACACATGAAAAAGGATCACCACTGCCACTCAATATCTGCAAGAACTCGTCAACACCTGTCTGCATCGTATCGTCGGAATAGACTGACTTCATGTCATTTTAAACAAAGAACTTGGTCGGCGCACATTCTAGTTACCCGTGGACAATGTATCAGAAGGCGGAAGTGGCAATGGATAAGTCACACATTAAGGAGGGGCGACAATTGCATTGCTAGCTACGCCTTGCAGTGGAATCCCACTCTCCCGACCGGGAGAGATCAACAAGTGGGTTTCCTCAAGAGCACTTGACGCAAAACAGTAGTGGAACAGTGCGGGCTTCTCGAAAGTCCTGAAGAAGTTGAAGCGAAGCGAACCGTGAACGATGGTATATATAGTTAACGTGCTATAACTCACCAAAAGGTGATAGAAACCATATCATATATTGTTTATTTACAATTAATTAAATAATATTCAATTGCTGTTAACTAGTGTTTATAATCAGCGCCTTAGACCCTTTTTTGCTTCCGGAATATTCCGGAATAGTACGCGAAAACTACTTTAATATCAGAACTTCTTACTGACGTTCGCGGCATTTGTAATCAGTTCCTGGTTTAAGCCGCATGTCATTGGTAAACTCTCTGAGCTTTCCGAATTCCTTTTCGACATGAAACTTCATTACCATACTATGCTTCGGTAACAGTCATTCAGGATACCACTTAAAAAAAATATCGATTTTCTCGAAATTTACAGAACTATCCACACGGTCTTGATGAAACACCACTTTCTTTCATTTTATGCTTTAAAAGCTCCAATAACGCTACTTAATAGTCACTGTTGATGGTTTTTCCCTTCCTCAGGCAGTCGATGAATATTATATTATACTATGCGCATTCCAAAAGACTGATGTCATAGCCTTGCCAGCCGACTGTAACTTTGCACGCTTTGGAGTCAGTTCCCCACGTCCAGTCCACTCAGATCACGATCGTTTTGAATTTCATCATCACCATCATCAACGGCGCAACAACCGGTATCCGGTCTAGGCCTGCCTTAATAAGGAACTCCAGACATCCCGGTTTTGCGCCGAGGTCCACCAATTCGATATCCCTAAAAGCTGTCTGGCGCCCTGACCTACGCCATCGCTCCATCTTAGGCATGGTCTGCCTCGTCTTCTTTTTCTACCATAGATATTGCCCTTGTAGACTTTCCGGGTGGGATCATCCTCATCCATACGGATTAAGTGACCCGCCCACCGTAACCTAGTCATGGCATCGCTCATAGATTTCGCCGTCATGTAGGCTACGGAATCGTCCATCCTCATGTAGGGGGCTGAAAATTCTTCGGTGGATTCTTCTCTCGTACGCGGCCAAGAGTTCGCAATTCTTCTTGCTAAGAACCCAAGGTTCCGAGGAATACATGAGGACTGGCAAGATCATAGTCTTGTACAGTAAGAGCTTTGAACCTATGGTGAGACGTTTCGAGCGGAACAGTCTTTGTAACCTGAAATAGGCTCTGTTGGCTGACAACAACCGTGTGCGGATTTCATCATCGTCGCTATTATCGGTTGTGCCTTTCGACCCTAGATAGAAGAAATTGTCAACGGTCTTCAAGTTGTATTCTCCTATCCTTATTCTTCTTCGTGTTTGACCAGTGCGGTTTGATGTTGTCGGTTGGTTCGTCTTCCGAAGAGGATCGTACCTCTTGCATTTACCTCAGCATTACGGATCTCTTTCTCGAGGGCCAGGTTAAAGAGGACGCATGATAGGGAATCCCCTTGTCGTAGACAGTTGTTGATGTCGAATGGTCTTGAGAGTGATCCTGCTGCTTTTATCTGGCCTCGCACATTGGTCAGGGTCAGCCTAGTCAGTCTAAATAATTTCGTCGGAATACCGAATTCTCCCATGGCCGTGTATAGTTTTACCCTGGCTATGCTATCATAGGCGGCTTTAAAGTCGATGAACAGATGGTGCAACTGTTGTCCATATTCCAACAGTTATTCCATCGCTTGCCGCAGAGAGAAAATCTGATCTGTTGCTGATTTGCCTGGAGTGAAGCCTCTTTGGTATGGGCCAATGATGTTCTGGGCATATGGGCTTATCCGACCTAGCAAGATCAACTTGTCCTCAAGGTATGGGACAGCGAATCAATGCCTGACAATTGGCAACGAGGCATTATCTGTCTCATACATAAAAAGGGAGATATCACACAGTGCAGCAATTATAGACGTATCACGTTGCTGAGTACCATCTATAAAATATTCTCCGCTATCTTGCAACGTCGTTACATCAGTGTTATATTGGGGCAGCGTATCGGCTAGCTGCTCAGCAGCATTCGGTCTGTACAAGGAGCGCACGTACTATAACAAAGTGCACAAATCGTTTTTCCGTTGCGGGTTTGTCGTTTTAAAATCCATCCTGTCCGAGGCTCCTTCTATGGCTTCGTAACTTTGGTTTTCCGTGTAGGGTTGTCAGCCCAACCCAACCCCCAATCTGGAGGACCAGTGGGCACATTTTGTCCCGTTTTTAGGCGTGGGAGACTCGCCTTCATCCTTCTCCGTCTGCAGTGTTTCATGAAGAAAGAAATTCCAGCGATCACCACTTGGAGGTGGAGATAGGGTTTGGTAGTAGAGCTGTTGGTGTTGGTTCAGCAGGCGTTTCCCAGGTTTTATGCTCCATCGTGGACGCCAATCCACGTTTCGCCCTGGGGCCTATACTACCCTTTGACCGCCTATCCCACAAACTAATAGTCCGATAGCTGCCAAATTTGCACACGTATCTTTTGAAGGTTGGGGGTAACTAAAAATCATATGGATTTAATATTTTCATTTTTTAGCCCAACTGTTAGGGTTTTTGAAATTCTTCTTCTTGTTCTTTTACTCTCCAGTTGCGATCCCCTTCCACAATCAATTGAATTAGCACTTACCCTCCACAAAGTTCAGAGTTCCTGATTTTGAGCTCTTCATCCAATGCTATACCTTTGCTGCAATTAGTGAGTACTAATTTTAATTAGTTGGGCTAAAGCCGGTCCTAAGTGTAATGGATATTTTAAACGCACCGAAATATCTTAAATGAATTCTTTTAATGATGTATATGTGCTTATTAAATATCCGTATGATGGTAAACTCTTCTTATAACTAATGAAGCTGTACAAGAAATAACAGATCCGATCCAATTGTTCATACTTCTCATTAAACAAAAGAAGCCGTGAAGGCATACGCTGGGTTTGTCCTTGAACATGAATTTCGTTTTTATGGCCATTTCAGTTCATCAATAAGATCTTCTTGAGCAGCCACTACAGGCAGTGCATCAACATCAGGCACTTCCGTAATTGAATCAGGTTTGATTGCAAAGGTCATATAAGTATACGAGTATGTTATGCTAACCTGTTTTTATGCGAAAATACAATAATAGTATGCTGTATATCGGATATACATATCTGTAGCCCACATCTTTTCGCGTCGTTTCTGAGGTCAATTAAATCGAAGCCCACACAACCTTTAAGTGTTCAGATATACATATTTGTACATATGTATATGCTTTTGAACATCACACTAATAAATTGTATTTATAATCTGTTGAAAAATTGATCTATCTTAATTTACCCACTAACAATCTTAAATTGATTCAAAAATAGTAATGGTGCCCTCATGGCGATTATAATTTTTTTTGAGAAAAGTGCTTTCAAATATTCTATCAAAATATGTTTTTAAGGAAATGATGACACTCCTACATATTCATTGAAAATATTGTGAAAAATACATACAATAAATCGTCAAACTAAATTTATGAAAAATGTTAAACTTGACATAACTAATATAATATCATTCAAAAAAAAACATTTCAAATATAAATTATTTCAATTAGATAGAAAAGCTATTTAGCAAATTAAAATTAGTGGACTTTGCGAAGCTTTTCAGGAGATGAAACTATTTCTTTTTAAATCAAAATAAAAAATTTTAAACGAAAGTTATAAAATTAATTTGTTTTATGGAACTTAAGGTTAAATATAGTTTCTTGGATTCAAATTAATGACCTGGTTGAACTTTTGCCTCATCCTCCAACCGTTACTAACGAAACTACGCTGAATCGCAAAATTAAATGCTAATTTTATCGGATAAAATATATAATTTAGTATGAAACGATTGCATTCAATAGACGTTTAGTAAAATATTCTCAATAAATTAGTTTAAAAAAAATCTAGAAAATATTCAAGTGGTAAAGCCAACAAAATGTTTGTTCAAATTCGAAATTATGTAATCATAATTTCATAAGGCTCAAAATGGGCTGGGAAACAAATTAGTCTCTTTGTTCGACGCCAAGCGTTATCAAACAATTGGATACTTCCCCTTTGTTCTTCTTCCCTGTTACCTTTACCTACCATCCACCCAAAAGCCAAGTAATAATGCAGGAATTGGGTCATTTGGTCAACCACGAAGGCAGATTTACTCCCAAAACCTATACAAAAGTCAATTGAGAGTCCAGGTCTGCCAACATTCATGTAATTGCAACTCCCATGAAGTGCTAACCAGGCTCGGGAATGTGGGCGGTGTGAGCCCTTTCGGACACTTCAGGAGGTCATCTCGTGTGAAGGCCGTTTTTTTCGTTTTTTTTGGGAATTTTTTTTGTGAAGAACTGAATAAAAATACAAATGGAAATTTTTAACCATATATTTACTAATATCTTGAGCATACGTAACAATTTTCCCAACAGGATATCACAATTATTGAAATACAGAGCAACTTATCCATCCATCTCCAAAGTAGATGGGGAAAAGAGAGGCCATTGTGCTCATTCTAAACAAAAATATTGACGGCATTTTAAGGGTGTGAAATATGGCACGGTTCGCAAATTAGGATTATCAAAAGATAAATTTTTTGTAGCTTGTAATTATCCTAGTTTGCGATCCGCAGAAATATGTTCTCAATAATGCTGCCTTTACATCTGAAACTTGTTTCGCGACATTTATGTGAAGAATGCCAGACATATACTTGTATATTTCAACCGCCAGCTATTTTTGTCGATACTTCTATACGAGCAGATTTAAAGACCAGTTGTTCATCTACTTCTCTGCATTGAGAAATAAGTGTGGCTGAATACGGGTGAGAGAAAAGAGTCGTTTAAAGCCGAGATGGAAAAACTGAATAACATGTATCACAGTAAACCGGAAGTATCGGATATAACCAACAGTAATTATCAAATAGACTCTAAAAACATGATGCGTTAAAGGAAATCATCATCATCAACGGGGCAACAACCGGTATCCGGTCTTGTCCTGCCTTAGTAAGGAACTCCAGACACCCCGGTTTTGCACCAAAGTCCACCAATTCAATATCCCTAAAAGCTGTCTGGCGTCCTGACCTGCGCCATCGCTCCATCTCAGGCAGAGTCTGCTTCGTCGACTTTTTCTTCCATAGATATTGCCCTTATAGACTTCCCGGGCTGGATCATCCTCATCCATACGGATTAGGTTACTCGCCCATTGCGACCTGTTGAGCCGGATTTCATCCAAAACCAGAATTCTTCGGAGTATTCTTCTCTCGAACGCGGCCAATAGTTCGCAATTTGTTGTTTTTTTTTTTACTAAGAACCTAGGTCTCCGAGGAATACGTAAGGACTAGCAAGATCATAATCTTGCACAATAAGAGCTCTGACCCTATGGTGAGACGTTTCAAGCGAAATAGTTTTTGTAAGCTGAAATCGGCTTTGTTAGCTGCCAACAACCGTGCCAACAATCATCATAGCTGTTATATTACCGGGACACAAGTATAAACGGCTCATAGATTTATTCCAAAATTTTCGAAATAAATATCCGTAAGTTCTATTATACTACTGTAATCAAAAAGTAAGGTGAATTTGTTTATAAAATGTAAATTCCTTATCTATTCTTCCAAATCAATTTCATCCCCTTGAAAGTAATCCCCGTCAATAATAAATTAAATGCTGAAATCAGGGAAAGAGATAAATAGAGTATAGTTGGAGTTATTCCACTATGCTAAATCCTACCTGACCTCTCTTGGTGACCGGTCCCGCGACAGGCCGACCAAGAAAATGCATATAATGTCGTTAGAAACAAGATGATCGAATTGAGTCACAAGCCTCGGAAAAATGCTAGGACGTCCACCTCAGTCGACGCGGCAGGTCCCGGTCCTGTCGAGAAATGGGCAAGGGTTCTTCACGCATGGGCGGCATCAGAGCGTAAGCAAGTTAGTCCGAACAAAACTAACAAAACAAATACGTGTCTGCACGCTAAATGTTGGCACCCTACCTGGAAAGACCGAGGAACTCACAAGAGTCCTTCAGAAAAGGCGCATCGATATCTGCGCTCTGCAGGAAACCCGATGGTCTGGTGTCAAAAGCTGCGACATATTTTGGTAGCCCACATACTCAATATGGTGTTGTCATTGCCATCTCAGAGGGTTTTCGTGATGTCATTAAAGAAGTCGAATGATTTGATGATCGGCTGATGAAGTCCACCATTATATCAGCTGATCGCACTATTACTTTTTCACCATGCACGCACCACAGACAGGTCGGCCTGATGCCTTCTGGCAGCTTCTCGATGAAAAGGCTTGTCACGTGCCTACTGACGACTATATCAACATTGCCGGCAACCTTAATGGTCGTGTGGGTGGAAAGGCTGGCGGTAACAGGTGCCATGGGGGAAAGGGGTTGGGAGCGCGCAATGAGGGTGGCGAGCGTATAATCGATTTTGCGGACACCCATGACCTTGTACTTATGAATACATGGTTCATCAAACGATTGTCTCATCTTCCTACATTGTCCCTGTACTATACAGGGTGCGGCAGCATAACTTCCTTTTTTCAAAACTCAAGAAAAACTATTGTATGCATCGGAAAATATTTATTTATTTTTTATAATGTAGGTACATGTCTAAAGTTTTTATTTACATTGTTTTGAAGATCAAATCTGTTAGGTGACGTCCCCCATTCTCCATACATTGCGTAAACCGATTTCTGGCGTTTGTCATGACTCTTGTTAACATAGCAGGTGTTATGTTGGCAATTTCTTCTTGGGTGTTGGTCTTCAAATCTTGTAGGGTTTTTGGACGGTTCACATAAACACGGGATTTCAAAAAACCTCACAGAAAAAAATCACAAGGGGACAGATCGGGAGAGCGTGCCGGCCATTCGAAATCGCCTCTAATTGAGATAAGGCGCTCTGGAAAGTGTTCCCTCAAAACAGCCATCAATGCTCTTGAAGTGTGTGCTGTTGCACCGTCTTGTTGGAACCAAGTTTCCCCAAATCCAAATTTTCTAGCCGTGGGAAAAAAAATTCTGTAGCATGTTTACATACCGGTCCGAATTCACTGTCACTGTAACCTCATTTTCCTCAAAAAACCAGGGACCAATAATTCCAGCTGAGGAAATTGCACACCACACTGTGACTTTGGGTGAATGCAAAGGCTTTTGATGCAATTCTCGAGGGCTGGTGTCAACCCAGTAGCGCATGATTTGTTTGCTAACCGACCCACACAAATGAAAATGGGCTTCATCGCTAAAAAAAACAATAGCACCCTCGGGAACGACATCAAGAAGAAGCTCACACGCGTTCATCCGAGAATTGAAGTCACGTTCTGAAAGTTCCTGCACTATCGCCATCTTATAGAGATGAAAATGAAGATCATCACGAACAATTCTTCTCACAGAACGATCGGATAGTCCAAGGGTAGATGCGTGTTTGCGCGCAGAACGCCGTGGCGATCGCAGCGTTGACGTTCTCACTGCTTCAATGTTCTCAGGTGATCTAACGGGCCGAGGGACTCCAGTTCTTCCTTTTGTCGCACTTGCAGTTTGTCTGAATGTAGTGACCCATGTAACAATTGATTTGCGGTCTGGGACGGGAGCCAACGGGGCTAAATTAAAGCGATTCCGAAATACACGCTGTGTTGCAATAACCGAACATCCGCTTGAAAAGTAAACCTCAACGGCAAAGGCACGCTCCTCACTATTCCAACGCATGATGGCGACTGAACCGTGTTGGGACAAAACTTTACAGTATCCCCTCTTGAACGAGACCACTAGCGCTCCGCTATGACATCAACTAACTGAGTGGCGCGCATTTTAAAAAAGGAAGTTATGCTGCCGCACCCTGTAGGAACAGTAAAACGCAAATCGACTATATCTCATAAGGCGCCGACATTTTACCACTGTCATTGATTGCAAAGCCGTTCCCTATGAGACCATCGCACCTCAACATCGGCCGTTGATTGCCGTCCTGCGAATTAAGCCACCGATAAAACAGTGTGAGAAACGCACTGGCCCGCCGCGCATTAAATTATGACGATTTCGTGAGAAGAAAAAAGAAATGATCTCACTCACACAATTACCAACCATTACGAATGCGGAAGAATCGTGGAACCAACTGAAAGACCCGATACACAAGACGGCCTTTACAACCCACATGTTCGCCAAGCCGGGTAAGCGGCACATCAACCGAGATACTTGGCTTTGGAATGATGATGTTGAAATAAAGGTTCGTGAAAAGAAACGCCTCTACCACAAATTTCTCGACGATAAAACGCTGATCAATTGGCAAATTTATAAGAATGCCAACCGGGAAGCAAAGAAAGCGGTCGCTGTCACCAGAGCGAAACATTACAAAAATCTTTACGATAAACTGGACACTCGGGATGGCGGGAGAGATTTATATCGACATGCTAAAAGCCGTAACGTACACAGGATATCGAACACTACTGTTGCGTTAATGACAAGAACGGTATTTTGCTTACCAACCGTCGACCCACAACGGATAGATGGCGAAAATACTTCGATCAGATTTCAACTGAAGAATTTTCTCATCCTCCACTTCCACAATCATTGCCGACATTTGGACCAGTTCCACCTGTCAGCGCAGCGTCAGTCAGAGGTGGCGGTGGAAGTTTCATGGGGGTTGTGGTTATGCTCAAGCGAGAAGAGACCTTCGGGCCTCGACGTGGTGTTGCGTTTCAACACGGGTGCCGTACTCCTTAGTTCGGTAGAGATTTAGGTAATTCTTGCATCCATCAGTATGGATGCTAAGCCATGCACTTCGTATAGACTGATACCGTTGTTGCTTGTCTCAGCGGGGCTCTGATTGTGGTCACAAAATCAATCCGTGTCTGAAGAGGACCGTGGAATTAAGTCTCCATGACAGGTACCTATGTTAAACACTCAAGGGCTTAACTCTCAGCGCAACTGAAGTCGAGGAGGCAATAAAACGAATGAAATCGGAGAAGGTCACAGGACCTGACGACATCGCATCTGAGCCCTGGAAAGCAAAGAGTTTTGACCCAATACTGTGGCTCAGTTAATTCTTTAATCGGGTTTTTCAGGAAGGAAGAAAACCATCTCACAGATAAGAAAGTACCGCTGTTCCAATATGGAAAAAGAAAAGTAGGTTCAGCAGAATGTTCAAATTACCGTCCGATCCGGTTACTTTCCATACCATGAAGATTTTTGAACGCATTCTTGACAACCGTATTCGCGAAATCGTTGAAATAACCGTGAATCAAGCCAGATTTGTCAAAAACTGCGGAACTACTGACGCAATACACGCTGCGCGGTTACCTATGGAGAAACACGCCTTCTTTACATTGCATTTTCGGATCTAGAGAAAGCGTTTGAACGTGTGCCACACGAACTCATCTGGCAGCATCTGGAAACCCCCTCTCACCAATTCTCTTTGTTCTGGTTATGGACACCGCCCTATACACTGCTTTATGCAGATAATGTTTTCCTAGCATCTAATAGCAAAAATGATCTCGAGCGACTTGTCCAAAAATGGAATGATCGCCTCATGCAACACGGTCTCAGATTGAATCTAAACAAAACTGAATTATTGACGACCGATCCCCATGAAACAGGCACAATTACTGTCAGGCACAGTCACTGCCCAGAACTGAGCGATTTAAATACCTCGGGTCAACGCTATCAGCCAATGGAGCACTGCATTATGAAATTGCTTCACGCATTAACGCAACCTGGATGAAGTAGCGTTCCACAACTGGAGTTCTTTATGATCGACGTATCAACGAACGTCTCAAATCTAAAATTTACCGCAATTTCGGTTCTATAAAAGATAATGAACGGCGTCTTGCGGTAATGAAGACGAAGATGTTGCTTTGGGTTAGCGGCGTGACACGTTTTGATCACATTCGAAATGAGGATATCCGCGATCGTTATGGGATTGCACTGGTCGTGGAAAAATTGCGAGAGAGCGTCTTCGATGGTATCGTCACGCAAATCTCGCTAACGAGAATTCACTTGCGAAGATTGGTCTGAAAATCGAAGTCAATGGTAAAAGACCAGAAGGCAGGCCGAAACAACGGTGGCTTGATACGCTGGATGCGGATTTAAAAGCCTCGAGATTGCACCCAGATCAGGCATTCGATAGAGCCAAATGGCGAAACCGATCATGACGAGCCGACCTAGCTTGTGAACGGGACAAAGGCTGAAGACAAAAAAAATAAGGAGGCTCAAAAGTGCATGTATATTCAACAGTGCGGCTTTGGAAACGGACATTGTCACCATGTGTCACATGTCAACAAGCCTAGTCCTAAACCATTCCACGCGTTCTCCATCGTGCATTCCACCAGTGTAAGACCTGGTCGAAAGCATATACCGGTGAACACGAGCTTCCTAGTCCATCCTGTTCCTCACGAGTGTATATTTGCTACTGTAATACTTTCGGCAGTAAGGTCAATCGAATGCCCTTCACCATACGGCGAGCTTGTTAATTCGACCTAGCCGCAATTCCATTCCATTTAACATCTGCACCGCTGAGACCTTCTCCTTCCTGATGGCTGATATTCTAACCTCAATCGGACTTTTGCTTGTCCCTGCCTTCTGAGCGAGGCCCTAGATTGGTTGCGGTCTTCGCAGTAGGCCAATATTAAGCTTGACTCCACAGTTTGAGTTCCCAACTTCTCCCTTCTTGGGTGTAGTCACCTAGATATTGCAAAAATGTACCTCCGCCTGATGAGCCAGTTTGTGTGCGGCGCGGGGTCACGCTGTCAAGGAAAGATCCAAGACACAGAACACCCCCATCCAATCTCTCTCCTGTCATAAGTGTAAATGATACATGGTCTTTGGGGTCCTTTCCCAGCCTCAGCATCTATCACGCTTTGTTTATAAAGACGCTTCTTCCATATTATATTAACTCTACGGGAAATAAGTACTCACAGCAAATTTAACGACGTAGGAGCATGTTTAAGGAACCCAAAGATCTCCTAAGGACCAAGAAAAGTCCGTGCGCAAATATTAGTAAATAATTTCATCATCATCATCAACGGCGCAACAACCGGTATCCGGTCTAGGCCTGCCTTAATAAGGAAGTCCAGCCATCCCGGTTTTGCGCCGAGGTCCACCAATTCGATATCCCTAAAAGCCGTCTGCCGTCCTGACCCACGCCATCGCTCCATCTTAGGCAGGGTCTGCCTCGTCTTCTTTTTCTACCATAGATATTGCCCTTATAGACTTTCCGGTTGGGATCATCCTCGCCCATACGAATTAAGTGACCCGCCCACCGTAACCTATTGAGCCGGATTTTATCCACAACCGGACGGTCATGGTATCGCTCATAGATTTCGTCATTGTGTAGGCTACGGAATCGTCCATCCTCATGTAGGGGGCCAAAAATTCTTCGGAGGATTCTTCTCTCGAACGCGGCCAAGAGTTCGCAATTTTTCCTGCTAAGAACCCAAGTTTCCGAGGAATACATGTGGACTGGCAAGATCATAGTCTTGTACAGTAAGAGCTTTGACCCTATGGTGAGACGTTTCGAGCGGAACAGTCTTTGTAAGCTGAAATAGGCTCTGTTGGCTGACAACAACCGTGCGCGGATTTCATCATCGTAGTTGTTATCGGTTGTGATTTTCGACCCTAGATAGGAGAAATTGTCAACGGTCTCAAAGTTGTATTCTCCTATCCTTATTCTTGTTCGTGTTTGTGTTTGACCAGTGCGGTTTGATGTTGTTGGTTGATTCGTCTTCGGTGCTGACGTTGCCACCATATATTTTGTCTTGCCTTCATTGATGTGCAGCCCAAGATCTCGCGCCGCCTGCTCGATCTGGATGAAGGCAGTTTGTACATCTCGAGTGGTTCTTCCCATGATGTCGATATCGTCAGCATAGGCCAGTATTTGGGTGGATTTGAAGAGGATCGTACCTCTTGCATTTACCTCGGCATCACGGATCACTTTCTCGAGGGCCAGGTTAAAGAGGACGCATGATAGGGCATCCCCTTGTTGTAGACCGTTGTTGATGTCGAATGGTCTTGAGAGTGATCCTGCTGTTTTTATCTGGCCTCGCACATTGGTCAGGGTCAGCCTAGTCCGTCTTATCAATGTCATTGGGATATTGACTGCGCTCATGTCCGTGTACAGGTTTACCCTGGCTATGCTATAATAGGCGGCTCCAAAGTCGATAAAAAGATGGTGTAACTGATGTCCATAGAGAACAGAGAGCAACTTTGATCTGTTGCTGATTTACCTGGAGTGAAGTTTCTTTGGTATGGGCCAATGATGTTCTGGGCGTATGGGGCTATCCGGCCTAGCAAGATAGTGGAGAATATCTTATAGATGGTACTCAGCAACGTGATACCTCTATAATTGCTGCACTGTGTGATATCTCCCTTTTTATGTATGAGACAGATAATGCCTCGTTGCCAATCGTCAGGCATTGATTCGCTGTCCCATACCTTGAGCACAAGTTGATGAACCACTTGGTGTAACTGGTCGCCTCCAGATTTAACTAATTCGGCTGTAATTCCATCGGTCCCTGGCGACTTATGATTTTTTAGCCGATGAATTGCACGGATTATTTCTCCTAGACTTGGTGGTGGCAGTATTTGTCCGTGGTCTTCAGTTGGCGGGACCTCCAACTCGCCGATGTTTTAGTTGTTCAGTAGCTCATCGAAGTACTCAACCCATCGCTCTAAAATGCCCATTCTGTCGGAAATCAGATTTCCCTCTTTGTCTCGGCAGATGAGCATCGAGGTGTATAAGGTTTCATCCTGCTGACTTGTTGGTAAAACTTCCGCGCCTGGTGCGGTTGCTCCCTGTACTTTTCTAGTTCACAGACTTGTTGGTTCTCCCGGGCTTCCTTTTTCCGTCTGTGAAGTCGCTTCTCCACTCGACGGAGTTCGTGATAAGTCTCTGCGCGTGCCCGCGTTCTTTGAGAATGCAACATTACTCGGTATGCAGCATTCTTCCGTTCCGTTGCTAGCTTACATTCATCGTCAAACCAGCCGTTCCGACTCCTTTTGCGGCTGGGGCCAAGTATGTTTGTGGCCGTATCCATGATAACGCTCTTCAGGTGATTGTGAAGATCATTTGTTGATGCTTCATCTCCAGGTTCTCTGTTGACTGCGGTTATTGCGGCATCCATTTCCCTCTTATAGGTGTCGCGGAGGGTTGTGTTGTGGATGGCTTCAGTGTTCACTCTCACCTGATTGTCAGAGGGGATTCTAGGTGGTATTGTTATTCGAGCTCGGAGCACCATGCCAACGAGATAGTGATCCGAGTCTATATTGACCCCCCTATATGTTCTGACATTCATCAAGGCTGAGAGTAAATAATTTGGTAATCGTAAAATAACGTGAGTATTGCATTTGAAGCACATTCACAGAATGAATTGATGACGTATTACTGAAAATATCCATACAAATCGGTTTGTGCAGACAGTTCAGAGTTTCATTGGAAAACAAGAAATTTCGATTAAGGACACGTACAATTTTGTCAACAATATGAAAAAAACGTGACCCCTTCTTCCACATAATTTCAAGCCTAGTATTAGGGGTCCTTTGGACACTTCGATCCGTCATCTCTTGTTATACGTCACGTGTCCTTTTAACCGATGCGTGGATCCGAACCGGATCCTAAAAATTCACAAACATGGGCATTCGCGCGAGTCTACCAAAAGATCAACATGCAAGCTAAATGGGAATTGAAAATAAACAAGTCGGGAAACCGGAAGCTGAACGCTGAACGCTATTTCAGCTTACAAAAACTGTTCCGCTCGAAACATCTCCCCATAGGGTCAAAGCTCTTACTGTACAAGACAATGAAGAACTTTTGGCCCCCTACATGAGGATGGACGATTCCGTAGCCTACATACCAACGAAATCTATGAGCGATACCACGAACGTCTGGTTGTGGATAAAATACGGCTCAACAGGTTACGGTGGGCGGGTCACTTAATCCGCATGGATGAGGATGATCCAGCCCGGAAAGTCTACAAGGGCAATATCTATGGTAGAAAAAGAAGACGAGGCAGACCCTGCCTGAGATGAAGCGATGGTGTAGGCCAGGACGCCAGACGGCTTTCATTGGTGGACCTCGGCGCAAAACCGGGATGTTTGGAGTTCCTTATTAACGCAGGCCTAGACCGAATACCGGTTGTTGTGCCGTCAATGATGATGATGATTGAATTTTTCCTCCTATATTATTTTTACATACAGAAAATCATTTATTTTTTATTCTCCATTTTCACTTAGTGATGGTATCATTTTAGTTGGTTAGGTGTATCCGGATGACTCAAATGGTTAGATCGTTGAGCTGTCGTAGTGGAGAGTCGCGATTCAAATCTCACTGGTGACAGGGGGATTTGTTATCGTGAGTGGATGTCTGATGCCAGTCGACCCAATTGTGAACGAGTACCTGAGTCAAATCAGGGAAATAGTCTCGGGCGAACGCAATGCTGACCACATTGCCTCCTACAGTGTATTGTATTTGGCCGCTACAGGCTTGAATGAAGTGCTCTAACACACTTCAAGTTCTTGATTCAATATGGATTGTTGCGCCAAAGATTATTATTATTGTATCATTTTAGTTTCTTATTTTATTCTTGATTTAAGTAGAATACCATGAATTTCCGCTAAATTTCTTTTGATTTGAGGCTTCCGTTTTCCCTCCCTCTCTCTGCCCCAGCAGAAATTTATTACAAAAAGGGATTCTTCAATAGAATGGTCTGAGGATACCAATGCAGGGAGGAATCCTTGAAGGTCGCGCCTCACCATACATCTGAGGTAGGAGAAGCATCGATTAAGGATGTGATCATTCGTGGATCAACCCTTTCGATAGCAGCACTCGGATCCGGAATTTTACGCCTATATGCGCGCGGTCAAGCCGTTATATCTTTCTATTTTACTTCTAGGTTTAGCTCGGTTGAAGATCTTACGATAAGTACGTGTGAAACATCCTGTTTATGAATTTTCAGCAACCGAGGCAGACCCACGCATCGGTTAAAAGGACACGTGAATATTTGAATGATGACAAGTAAGTGAAGTATTCAAAGGACCCCCACATTTCTCAACCTGGCTAGCACTGAGTCATTCAAGCACGTGCCCAAGAACACTTCGATAGAGCTTCAATTTTTGCGGGGGTGCACGGTGAATTTTGCCATCTACGTTTAAAGTTTTGGGGTAGCTCTCACCTCTTGGTCGTTGCCGGCAACTCAGGTTGATCTTTTCACCATCGTCCATTCGTTTTTCCCATTATACTATTGTTCATTAGAGACCATGTGCAGAATTGTTTTTTTTAATAGTTACAATCCTTTGTTTGTAATATATGTAGCTTTGACCGGGGTCTAAGAGAGCACTAATTGTATTGATGGGCGTTTTCGTCTACTTTGAATATGTTTCCCTCAGGGATCACAGGATAATTTTTTTCTCGAAATCTTCATAACAACGAAAATATAAGCGGTAAAAAATTTTCAAAGGATTTATTTGTCTTCCGACCATTTTTTAAAACTATTTGCTTGTTTTTGGCAAGATTTTCGTTTGCTAATTTCATGGACAATTTCCAGCGGAAAAATATTACTTTACTTCAGCAAAATATTTTTTTTCAGTTTGTGATAATAATTGAAATATTATTAGCAAACGTAATAACAACTCAAAATCAAGAAAATGTCGAAAAGAAATGAGTATAAATATAATAAGTAAAATAAAATCGTACAGGCAAAATCTGTAAAAAAAAATACAGATGAAAAAAAACGAATTCAAATTTGAGTTGACAATTTCAAAGCATTTCATGTAAGCCAGACCATGGGCGAATATTTGAAGAAGTTGCAGTTCAGTGGCTGGTAGTTACAAGGAGCTGTCAATGTCATTTTCGTACCAAAGTTTGTCACTATTTCTTATCAGAGAAGAGGCGACTTATTAAAAGGAAATTATACCCTTTGAAGAGGACTTTTGTTTAAAGTTTATTGACAAACCGCAAAATAACAGACTGTACTTTGAACTGACGAAGACTAGTGATTGGCGGACAGTGTCCGGACATTAAATTCGGGTTAATATGTCGGCTTTCACCGAGAGTGCGTTGATTAAAAAGTTGAATGAGTTAAATTCGAGTCAGCAAAGCATCCAAACGCTCTCGCTATGGCTCATCCACCATCGCAAACATCACGTAGGAATAATAAAGACGTGGTATCGTGAGTTGCAGAAAGGTAATTTGCCAAACCGTTGCAGGCGATTCGCTTTGGCCACTCTAACCTAAAATCTGTTTGCGAACTTCCACAGCGCCTCAGAGCAAAAAACTGACCTTCATGTACTTGGCCAACGATGTGATCCAGAACAGCAAAAAGAAAGGCCCCGAGTACGGCAAGGAGTTCGGCGTGGTGCTGCGCAAAGTGTTCAAACACATCAACGAGCACTGCGACGAGGAGAAGCTCTTCATGAACGTCGATCGCATCCTGAAAATTTGGGAGGACCGCGGCGTTTATGACCTCGACACCATCAAGGAGTTCAGGAAGGACCTCTTCAAGACGACGGAACCGCAGAAATTCAAAAAGCCAGAAGTCGGTGAAAAGAGGAGTCACGACGGCAGCAACTCGGTGCACAGCAAAAAGTCTCGGATCCAAAAGGAACACAAATCCGAGCACGAAAAACGCGAGAAAAACAGAACTGAAACCGTCGAAATCAACGGTAAAGTAGAGACGCACGTGACGCTCAGTCCGCACGTGCCTGTAGGAGACCCTCCTGAACCACAAGAGTTGATCAAGGCTCTCAGTGACCTCGAAAACTCTGCCTCGAGTGACGCCGTGGTGCGCGAGCGGATCGCCAACCTGCCGCCCGAGATCTCAGAGCTTTCGAACCTATCCAAAGTGGAGGACAAAGAGACTGCATACAAATTGATTGAACAGGTAACGTAGGCGCAGGGTTTGACCGCCTTCTGGCTCTGACGGTTTGTCTGTTTTAGGTAAACGAAGCCGTTCAGCTCCTCAACGACTACAACACGCGCCTGGCCGCCGAGATGGAGGACCGGAAGAAGCTCACGGTGATGCTGAGGGACTTCCAGGCCGAGCAGAGGGAGCTCCTGGTCCAAGCAGAACAGCGATTAGAGGTGCGAGTCACTTGAAAACAATTTTTGGATATTCGTAGTTTTTGTAGCGGTAAATGCGAATGAGATCAGAGTTACGGGTCGAGGTCCAAGTTGGCCCGATTGCGCACTTTAAGTGATTGCAAGTTCGCCGCGCGGGTTGGCCAGAGGCTCAGAAAGGAGCCGAGCCAACTTTTAGGCAAAGTGACTGTTCCGTTTTTGTACTTGATCAATAAATGTTGAATAATAGTGTTTGGGTGTTAAATGGCAACGGGACGGATGGGGATTTCGATTTTGATGGAGACATTACTGCTCAGCCGGGAAATTTGCTTGAATCCTATCACGGGTGCGAGTGTTTTCGTTGCACATCTGTTCCGCTGTTTACGCTGTTTCGTTTACTGTTTGAAGTGCTAAATTGATATGCAAATGAGTTTTATGATGGATGCTTTCTGTAACTAAAATGACTTTCCTCATGTTTGTTTCTCCTTTAGGCGCAAAGGTTGATTAAGGCCTTGATCTCTTTCTAGGCAAACCTTCGTTCTTTCTCTTCTGTTGTGTACGTCGTTTTTTCGGCTTTTTTCATAGTGGGGAAAAAGGCTAAATTTTGTTTTTCAAATGCCGAGCAAAGAGTTTCATTGCTCATATACCGGTATTTCGAGGACTAGTCCTCCTCCTCAGTGAGTTCATGTATGATTATGAGCAATAAAAACCCTTTATTCGGCATTTGGAAAACAAAATTTAGTCTTCTTTTCCCGCTATGAAAATTCGTCCATCCTTCAATTTTCCTAGGAGGGGCTGCATTGAGATAGGTTTTTATCGCAAAGCCCCGTTTTTGGCCCTCGGTGCATCCTCGAGTTCGGTAACCTCACAAGATTTGTCTTAACTTCGTCAATTACATGCTCTCAGCATTTTCACCGCTTGTCGTGAACCCGGACTCCCAGCATCCTTTTTGGTATCCTTATTGCATTCATTTGTTCGAGAAACCTATCATTCAAGAGCGTTAATCTACTTCCCCAATTCTTCGACTTCATTACTGTTTGATACATGCAAGGTGTTTCGAAACCAAAATGGTTAGATCTCCTTTGTTATTTAAATACAGTAGAATATCATAATTCGTATCGTCAAAGGACTGACGATTTTGAACGAAATATTGAGATTACCAATTATCGGGAATGAAAAGTAAAGAAAATTACCTTTGGGGACCGGCAAATTTGTGCCAATTCGTGCGGAATTCGAATTATTGATGAACGAATGATCGGGACTCCACTGTGTTATATTTTAAGGAGTGATATTTTAATTGTTATGTGTTACTTTAATTAGGTGTACTCAGGGTATCGAGGTTTGGGTAAGAATGAAGGATTTTCTCCGTTGTCTCAATTGCCACTTCGCTCGCCAGCTTCGATTGTATATTATCCTTGTCGGGGTTCAATCTTTTACCCTCTGGTTCCTGTAAGGTCGCCAAGCTTTCTTGTGCATCTGGCTTTCCACTGTTCCGCATTCCATTTGATGCTGTGCTCTTTCTCTATGATGTGCCGTGTTATCATCGTTTTCGGTGTTGCGCTATTCCTTTTCTTCTTCCTGTCCGTTTCCGCTTCTCGCGCTTACTCTGCCTAGCAGATTGATAATCTGGACATGTGATTTTGTATATTGCGCTGGGTTTGTTTTTAATTTTTAAGTCTTTTTTCTAAGGATCCTAGCCTGGTTTTGATTTGGTGCATCCTACTCGATGCCACCACGACGATTTTCAATTCTTCTTTCTTTTTCTTTAGCTTCGACGAGGCCGCATCTATTTCATCATCAACGGCGCAACAACCGGTATCCGGACTAGGCGTGCCTTAATAAGGAGCTCCAGACACCCCGGTTTTGCGCCGAGGTTCACCAATTCGATATCCCTAAAAGCTGTCTGGCGTCCTGACCTACGCGTTCGCTCCATTTCAGACAGGGTCTGCCTCGTCTTTTTCTACCATACATATTGCCCTTATAGACTTTTCGGACTGTATCATCCTCATCCCACCTTAATCTATTGGGCCGAATTTTATCCACAACCTGACGGTCATGATATCACTCATAGTTTTCGTCGTTATGTAGGTTACGAAATCGCCCATCCTCATGTGGGGGGCCAAAAATTCTTCGGAGGATTCTTCTTTCGAACGCGGCCAAGAGTTCGCAATTCTTCTTGCTAAGAACCCAAGTCTCCGAGGAATACATGAGGACTGGCAAGATCATTGTCTTGTACAGTAAGAGCGAAACAGTTTTTGTAAGCTGAAATAGGCTCTGTTGGCTGCCAACAACCGTGCATGGATTTTATCGTCATAGCTCTTATCTGTTGTGATTTTCGACCTCAGATAGTCTCCTATCTTTATTGTTTTCGTTTGACCAGTGCCATTCGATGATGTTCGTTCTTTCGGTTTTAGCGCTGACCTTGCCACCATGTACTTTGTCTTGCCTTCATTAGTGTGCAGCCCAAAATCTCTCGCCGCCTGCTCGATCTGGATGAAAGTAGACTGTTGACATATCGTCAGCATAGGCCAGTAGTTGGGTGGACTTGAACAGGATGGTGTCTCTTGCATATATATTGGCATCGCGAATCACTTTCTCCAGGGCCAGGTTAAAGAGAACGCATGATAGGGCATCCCCTTGTTTTAGACCGTTGTTCATGTTTAATGGTCTCGAGCTTGATCCTGCTGCTTTTATCTAGTCTCGCACATTGACCAGGGTCAGCCTAGTCCGTCTTATCAATTTCGTTGGAATATCGAAGTCGCTCATGGCCGTGTACAGTTTTACCTTGGCTATGCTGTCATAGGCGGCTTTAAAGTTGATAAATAGATGGTGCAACTAATGGCCATATTTCAACAGTTTTTCCATCGCTTGCCGCAGGGAGAAAGTCTGATCTGTTTCTGATTTGCCTGGAGTGAAGCCTCTTTGGTATGCGTTAGAGACAGATAATGCCCCGTCGCCAGTTGTCAGGCATTGATTCGCATTCCCATATTTTGAGAATCGATTGATAAAGCGCTTGGAGTAATTCGTCGCCTCCATATTTAATCCATTCCGCTGTAATTCCATTGTCTCCTGGCGACTTATGGTTTTTAAGCCGATGAATTGCACGGACTGTTTCTTCTATGCTGGTGGTGACAGCATTTGTCCGTAGTCTTCAGTTGGCGGGACCTCCAACTCGCCGATATTTTCTTTGTTGAGCAGTTCATCAAAATACTCAACCCATCGATCGAATATGCCCATTCTGTCGAAAGTCAGATTTCCCCGTTTGTCTCGACAGGATGAGCATCGAGGTGTATGAGGCTCCATGTTGCTAACTTGTTGATAAAACTTGCGCGCCTGGTGCAGTTGCTCCCTGTACTTTTCCAGTTCACTGACTTGTTGGTTCTCCCAGGCTTCCTTTTTCCGTCTGTGAAGTCGCTTCTCCGTTCGACGGAGTTCATGATAAGTCTCTGCGCGTGTGAGAATGCAACATGAATGCAACAGTACTCGGTAAGCGGAATTCTTCCGTTCCGTTGCTAGCTTACATTCATCGTCAAACTAGCCTGGGGCCAAGTATCTTTGTGGCCGTTTCAATGATAACGTTCTTCAGGTGGTTGTGAAAATCATTTGTTGATGCTTCATCTCTAGGACATCTGTTAGCTGCGCTTATTGCGGCATCCATTTCCCCCTCATAGGTGTTACGGAGGGCTGCGTTGTGAATGGGTTCAGTATTTACTCTCACATGACTGTCAGAGGGGATTGTAGGTGGTGTCGTTATTCGAGGTCGGGACCCTATGCCAAGTAGATAGTGGTCCGAGGCTATATTGCCCCCCTATATGCTCTTACATTCATCAAGGCTGAGAGGTGGCGGCGTTTGATCAGCACGTAGTCAATTTGGTTAAAAGTGGTCCCGCCTGGAGAAACCCATGTATGTTTGTGGATCGCTTTCCGCGCAAACCAGGTACTTCCAATAACCATTTCGTGCGATATTGCTAACTGAATAATTCGCAGTCCATTATCATTGGTATTCCTATGTAAGCTATGGGAGCTAACGTATCGCCAGCCCTACTTGACTGTTGAAATCTCCAAGTATTATTTTGATATCATACTTGGGACAGGCTTCGAGGGTTCGCTCAACTGCCTCGTAGAAGGTATCCATCTCCGACTCTGCAGTCTCCTCTGTAGGGATCTCGCAAGCGCAGAGTGCATAGCCGTTCGCTTATGTTTTCAAAGCCGATAACAGCAGGTTTCATTTTTTGGCTGACTAAGAAACCTACTCCAAGCACATGGTTTACTGGATGGCCGCCATAATGTATGGTATAGTGGCTCTTCTCCAGGAAACCAGTCCCTGTACAGCGCATTTCTTGCAACACTGTTACATTCGCCTTATATTGGAACAGGGTATCGGCTAGCTGCTCCATCTCTGTACAGGGAGCGCACGTTCCATAAGAAAATGCGCAAATCATTATTCCGTTTTCGTTGCTGGGTTCGTCGTTGTAAAATCCATCCAGTCCGAGGCTCCTGTTGTGGCTTCGTTGCAATTTGTTTTCCGTGTAGGGTTGTCATCCCTACCCAACCCCCAATTTGGAGGACCAGTTGGAACAATTTGTCCGGTTTTTAGACGCGGGAGACTCTCCTTCATCCTTCTCCGTCTGCAGCTTTTCGTTAAGAAAGCGCTCCCAGCGGTCCCCACGTGGATGTGAAGTTGGTACTAGAGCTGTTGGTGTTGTTTCACCAGGCGTTTCCCAGGTTTTATGCTCCATCGAGGCTACCAATCCACGTTTCGCTCTGGAACCTATACTACCCTTTGACCTTTGTTCCCTTCATCAGTGCTAACAAGTCAGACTTGTGGTTCCCGAAATATTGGTAACACTAGCAAATAGAAAAGAAAGTTTTAATTATTTTAAATAATTTAATCGCTAGAAATGCTGCGTAATTACACTCAGATAACTATGCAGTGTCCTAGAACTCCCGGCTGATAAACACAAGTGGTCCATTGGACAAAACCACGTCAACTACCCTCGGCTCAGGGCCAACTGAAGTTGCTATGCTTTTCCTAATATAGAGTCCCCGACGTAACTCTATCCTAAAGAGGGCCAGAATCGGCTTGAAGCCAACTAGTGACCAGCCTGTCTAGAGGAAGTAAGGCTGGTACTTTCCCTATCCGTGACTCGACTTTTATTTTAATTTTGTATTTGCTAGAATCGGCAAAGATCCATAATTGCCAAAGTTCAGACATCAATCTTCCGTAGCAATAAAAAAATGCAATTCATCAACATGCATGAATAAAAACGTATACATAAAAAACTGATTATTCGTAGCACATGGTGAAAACTAGTAGGCACGGTTTAGGTGGATGTGTCAGTACTCCGAGCGAAGCAGCATAGGTGATTCATTCGCTCTCTACGCTGGCTCGCTTCGGGATAGTACTTTGCTACTGTTACGTACCAAAAGTGTGTGTCTAAAGCTTTTGACGTGGACTTTTCTTATCATAACAGACATTCAAAGCACTTTGTAATAATCGCCTGTTCGACAATGCATTATCGTGGTGGAGAAGTACCGCAGCTCCAAGTTCGTTCCATCAATGCGAAAGAACCTAAACCTGATGTTGGCATTGAAACAGCTGCATTTCCAGGTTTTGGATAAAATAGCGGAGACGATTTTAGAAATGCCAATACGTCCAACATTAAGCATGGGAACATCGTTTGTAGGAACAACCCTACTTAGCTATTCAAATTGTTCGACAACCTCCATATTCTGCCCATTAATGCAGTTGGGAGGAGTGCAATGCCCCGTCAGATAGTGAACTTTGATTTTGTTGGTGGCCTTTTAGAGTCCGATTTTCCTTGCATACTAGATAACCAAAGCCATTTGGCTAAAATATCTGATTCGGTAAGAGAGCAAACAAATGCCATCAGCGAAGAAGAAGTGCTTGACGTAAGATGCCATAGTCCAGTAAAACCCTCTACGTTCTTTGCCAGACCAGCAGAATGACATCAGCAGCAATAAGAAGAAAAAGTATTGGCGATAAAATGCAATTGTGGCTTTGGACCCTAAATTCCTCTGAGATTTTACCTCAATGCAGCAAGTGTTATTTTGTGCCATCTTCACTCTCTTCTTCTTTACGACATGAGGAAGCAGCCAACCCAACCCAAAATTGTTGCACTCGAGACAGCTGCCCTTTTTCGGACTATTGAAAAGCTTACCAGTACCAGCAAGATCTTTCGCAGTGTCTCCATATTTTCGCATTCAGCCAGGTCTTGTGGCGGCCCAGTGTTCACTTTTAGCATTCTTAGGTGAGTTACGCATTTACGCACACAGTGTTGGACTCCCGGTTCGGTACGTCGTCGGACTACCAACTAAACACCTCCCCATCGTCAGAGAGCTAGCCTGGAACCGTTTATCACATTACTTCGGGCTAGTCCCCGAACTCTCCCGCCTTGCGGAGCCTTCAAATCAGGGAATTCCTTTCACCAACGGGAGGGAAGAGGGGGAAGGGAACTGTCAGTTCAAGGAACCCCCTGTCATCCGGCTCCTCTACCGGTCGAGTTCTATCTTCTTAGCAACGAGAAGGGCCCGAACGTAATGGGCAACGCGGTTCCACCTGTCAACAGTCCTCAGCATCTCTTCGACAATGTTGTCTGGAGACAGATCCCCTGTGTTTAAATAGAGCTGCTAACGAACCCCATCCCACCTTCCACAAGAAAAAAAAGTGTAGTGGGCGTCGTCCACAACTCCATTGCATAACACACAAACCGGAGAACGCGCCTTTCCAATCTTGTGCAGGTAAGACTGAAAACTTCCATGCCCACTTAAAAATTGGGTAAGGAAATAGTCAGTCTCACCATGCTTCCGATTCAGCCACACACCTAAGTTGCCGATGAGCCGCGCAGTCCATCTGCCTCTAGTTTCATTTTGCCAAGAGAGCTGCCACTCGTCTAGAGTGTGTTGCCGTTCTTCGCGAGCAACCACCTCCCTTGGCTCATCTCCCTTGGGCTTGTATATGGCTTATCTCCCTTGCGCTTGTATATGGCTTAACGCTCCTTAGGAAGAAGGGCAACGGGGATCACTCCCGCGATCATCATCACGGCCGGTTCAGAGACAGTGCGGTACGCAGACGCCACCCGCAAACCCCCCGATTTCTTAGGTGAGTGGATCAGAGTTTCTGTCACTCTATGTTACTCTGCAAGTTGGGAGAAGGAGCTTCCTACTACTAGACGACAACCAGGTTGCAGAGACGGCCCGAATTGAATTTAAAGGCCGACACTTTGTTCCTCTGCGAGGTTACACAAAAGCGATACGCGACGTATGTACGAGACCATTAGATTATGGTCCTTTTCGTGGCACTGGCCACGAAGCCCCCCATTTTGTCACCAAAATGAAATATCCATTAACGACAATATATACGTAACCTTTCGGCGGTAAAATCATGTGGGAAACATAAATAGCAAATATAACTTCAGTTACAAAAACGTTGTCTTTAGCTCAAGTTTTGTATTTTTTCTGATGCTGGATTCACAGCCTATCACAGAGTTCTTTCCTAGGTACTTCAGTTACGCTAATCAGCGAATCATGATTTAAATTCACAAAATTCTGAGTTATTCAAAATTGTCTATTTTTTCAGGAATTCACGCAAAAACTCTCAAAAATGAAAGCCGTACAGAAGGAAATTCGTGATCATCTCTCCAATCTGCCCGATCTCACCCAACTACCTGATGTAACTGGTGGCCTTGCACCTTTGCCGTCTGCAGGTGATTTGTTTAATGTTCACTAACATAGACGTGGCCTGCAGGATCTCCGAGAGTTTATTCAGAAGAGAGTGCAGAAAATGAAAGCCGCAACCGATGTACAGAAAAAGGGAGAATGACCATGTAAAATGTTAAAAGTATTTCCCGTTAGATGATAAAATAATATAACTACGATTTGAGTATCACAATCCAGAGTAAATTATGAGGAAATCACAATGAGAATGATGAATTTAGGTTAAGTAAAAATAGGCGTTTACACAGACTGTATAATTGTACATTGCGTAAATAATCCAGAAATTTGTATAAATTAAATTTTCGATGCAATCCTTTCTACCTACGATCAGGGTATCCAAGCCTTCTGAAAATATTAAATATAAAATTATTATTAATTAGATACCAAAGGCAACAAGGTTCATTGAGCACGCTCGAATTACACATAAAATAAAATATTTACATTGTGCCCACTACAACGAAGCTTCCGATTTAATGGAAAAAGCATATGCAGCCAGCGCCGTATTGCATTAACTGGAATGTCAGCCGACCGCATTGTAAAAGCGCGCTTTCTCCTCCAATTACGCGTAAATGTACTGATGGGACTTTGTAGCCTTTGATATTGCACCGCCGATGTGATCCTGGCAACTTTTGGGGTTTAGAAATAAATTGTAAAAAATATATATTCAGCATTGTAACTACTCAATTGATAATTATTAAATAATTTAACTTTGTGTTTTTGATGAACACGCGATTTACTTTATTATCTTTTAGTTTAAAACTTCCGGGGGTTGATTATATCCTGTAATACACACAAAACTCTTTGTGTAATTTTTATCACTTGAAACCTCTTTACGCTATGTAACGTTTACTATTAACCAAAACAAAATGAAAACGATGCAGCATTAGGTGGTTTAGTTAAAAATGTTATCGAGTTTCTTATCTTTATTTTTGTTTCCTATAACATTACCAAAAAACATGAAAGTAGTAAAGTTAGGAAAGTTTGGCCGATTGTAATGCAAAATACGCTGGTGATGTTTAGGGTACACATATGCATTATACAATGATGTGAGATAGAATTATGATATACATAATTATACAAAATTTCATAAATTTCATGCAAAAATAAATGAAAATGTTATTCTGCAAATTTCAACATTTTCCCTTAAGTTTTAAGAACATTTTCTAAGTAATATTATCTAGGTATATTTGCAGCAACCTCCAAGTAGCTCGCAGCAACGGTTGCTGTTAGCGTTGCTATCCATGAGTTTCAACGGTGGTGGAAAGTTCCCCGTCGAAACGTGGTTGTCCGCAGCTGTGCTAGCCAGGCTAAAGAATGTGGTGGGTGGCTGACACTTGGATACTACGGTCCCTTTCGCGGCATTGTGAAAATTACACATGTTCTGAGTCCGATAATCGAGGAAGTCGCTAGGTAAATGACAGCAAGCCATCACAAAACCGCCTTCTTATCTTCAACACTGCTACGGGTATAAATTTCCTTATAGTAGAGAGATAAAATGCATTTACGCACCAAATGCCGAACTTCTGTCGTTAGCCAGGCTACTGACTAAAACACCCCCTGCTGCATCTATCACGCTATCCCGAAACCATTTCACATATAACCTTAGGCCAGGCCTATTTAGTGTCGTCTCTCCAATCCATCTCCTTCCTTTTCATCTTAACAATGCCTTGAGTTCAACGTGCCGCTTTGCTCCAGGTGTCCTCGCGCTGTAGTATCTTCTTGTTTCTTCTTTTTCTTCAGCCTTTGTCCCGTTCACAAGCGGGGTCGGCTCGTCGTGATCGGCTTCGCCATTTGGCTCTATCGAATGCCTGATCTGGGTGCAATCTCGAGGCTTTCAAATCCCCATCCAGCGTATCAAGCCACCATTGCTTAGGTCTGCCTTTTGGTCGTTTACCATCGACTTCGATGTTCAAACCAATTTTGGCAAGTGAATTCTCGTTTGCACGAATTGCGTGACCATACCATCGAAGAGGCGTCTCTCGCAACTTTTCCACGATCGGTGCAACTCCATAACGATCGCGAATATCCTCATTTCGGATGTGATCTAAACGTGTGACGCCACTAGTCCAACGTAGCACCTTCGTCTCCATTACCGCAAGACGCTGTTCATTGTCTTTTATGGTCGGCCAACACTCAGAACCATAGAGAGCGACTGGACGGACGACATTGCGGTAAATTTTAGATTTGAGACGTTCGTTGATACGTCGATCACAAAGGACAACAGTTGTGGAACGCCACTTCATCCAGATTGCGTTAATGCGTGAAGCAATTTCATAACGCAGTTCTGCATTGGCTGATAGCGTTGACCCGAGGTATTTAAATCGCTCAGTTCTGGGCAGATCACTGCCGCTAACAGTGATTGTGCCTGTTTCATGGGGATCGGTCGTCAAAAATTCAGTTTTGTTTAAATTCAATCTGAGACCGTGTTGCATGAGGCGATCATTCGATTTTTGAACAAGTTGCTCGAGATCATTTTTGCTATCAGATGCTTGAGAAACATCATCTGCATAAAGCAGTGTGTGGGGCGCTGGACGTTGGGTATCCCGTGTGACGGTGTCCATAACAAGGACAAAGAGGAGTGGTGAGAGGGCGCTTCCTTGATGAACACCAACAGAGATACGAAGCGGTTTTGATACACCCGCCATACTTCGAACTTTACTTTTCGGATCATGGTAGAGCAATTGAACCCAGCGCACGAGTTCTTCTGGCACGAAGTGTTGTCGTAAAGCATACCAGACGAGTTCGTGTGGTACACGGTCAAACGCTTTCTCTAGATCCAGAAAGGCAATGTAAAGAGGGCGATGCTTCTCACGGTGTTTCTCCATGAGTAACCGCGCAGCGTGTATTGCGTCAGTAGTTCCGCAGTTCTCGACAAATCCGGCTTGATTCACGGTTATTTCAACTATTTCGCGAATACGATTGTCAAGAATGCGTTCAAAAATCTTCATGGTATGGGAAAGTAATCGGATCGGGCGGTAATTTGAACATTCTGCTGGGCTACCTTTCTTTTTCCATATTGGAACAGTGATACTTTCTTGCCAGTCAGATGGTGTTCTTCCTTCCTGAATAACCCGGTTAAAGAATTCACTGAGCCACAGTGTTAGGTCCCAGCTCTTCGCTTTCCAGAGCTCAGATGCGATGTCGTCAGGTCCTGTTGCTTTCCCCGATTTCATTTGTTTTATTGCCTCCTCGACTTCAGTTGCGCTGACTGGTGGAACTGCTTCAAATGTGGGCAATGATTGTGGAAGTGGAGGATGAGCAAATTCTTCAGTTGAAATCTGCTCGAAGTATTCTCGCCATCTATCCGTTGCGGCTCGACGGTTGGTAAGCAAAGTACCGTTCTTGTCATTAACACAACAGAAGTGTTCGATATCCTGTGTGCGTTCATCACGGCTTTTAGCAAGTCGATACAGATCTCTCTCGCCATCCCGAGTGTCCAGTTTATCGTAAAGATTTTTGAAATGGTTCGCTCGGGTGACAGCGACCGCTTTCTTTGCTTCCCGGTTGGCATCCTTATAAATTTGCCAATTAGCAGGCGTTTTATCGTCGTAGTATGATTTCAGTTATCGTGTCGAAAGGTACTTGGCAACCTCCTGCCGACAGTTGATGGCGGCTATGCTCCTAGCTCTTGCAGAAGAAAAAGATGTAGATATCATCCTTCACATCCTTGTTGTAAATACTGTCCGCCGACGGTAAATTCCCGATTATGTGCAGGTGAGACTGAAAATACCCGTGTTAGTTTAGCAGCTGGGTTAGGTAGCAGTGAACTTCACCGTGTTTTCGACTGAACCACCGCCGCACGTCTATGATGAGATGCGTGGTCCATCTACCCTTCTATACCCATCTACCCTTCTTTACTACGATTGCTGCCATGTGTTGCCGCTCCTTTCCTTCTCCTCCTCTGAATTATATAGACCTCCCTTCTGTAGTTTGCAGGGCGATCGGAATAACTCTCGCTGTTACCATTACTGTTAGCCCCGAGACGGTACGAAAAGTGAATGCAACTCGCAAAGCCCTTCAGCATTGTACTTACGCTAGACACTTGTGGTACATCTTACTGAATTTGCCGGCCTATACTTTGGGACTTTACAGAAGGATGGACTAAATCGTATTTATCAGCAAACGACGCTTATTGGATAAGGCACCTCCTACATTACTGCAAAATTTTACGGACCATGGAGGAACTTAAGGGGGATTCGCAGTAAATTTTCAAAATATAATAATATAGAATTATTAGCTTTATTTGGGCAGATGTCGGGGCTCAGGTACTATGTGTATGTAATTGACCCCTATCGGACCCCCGTATTGCTCCTTGTAACCAACGTCAAAATTAGTAATTACCAATTGAGCTCGATGTGCAGCAATGCAATTCACCGCATGTGTAATGGCTCGCATTTTCAATCGAATTTCGTGTCAGAAGGTGAAACCACTTCAGGGAAAAGTGCATGCGACAGACAGTGAACCATATTAAATAACGTTTTGTTTTCAAGAAAACCTTAAAGAAGTTATACCGTCCTTCGAGAGTCCTTTGGAATATCCCCTGCATCTAGTTCCGAACCCGGAAACTGTAGGCTATGTGGTAATTGCAGGCGACTAAATGCAGTCACACCAAGTCATTATCACAGGAGTGATTCGAAAGGGAATTACAGAATCAATCTATTGTGAGCATATCGCTAAATTCAAATTGCCGAATTTGACCTTCCAAAGACAGACACACCTTTCCAAACACAGCGCTTGGCCTCTGAACCGCCGCCTACTTTTGCCAAGTATTTATGATTATTATTATTATCAAATCAGTATCGCCCCGTCAGCTCCACGGGTAGAGGCGATTATAAACTATAATTGCCATGCAGCTGTGAGAAATCTATAAAAGTTCTGGAATTACTACTGCAGATTCATTCCGAAGGCAACCGACGTTCATTTTCTTTCATCAAATTCAACTTTATTGAAGCTGACACTAGTCATGTTGGACAATCATTTAACCTAGATCTGCCACAGTAGTAAGGCTGTTCGTTCCCGAGGCACTACGAGAAACTGTTTTTTGACGCTGTGCTTACCCCGGTAATCAAACTACCAGCCGACAAATAAAGAAAACATTGTTTGACCAAGTATGACTACTCCACGTATATGTATTAGGTTTCACGTAAATATTTTACGTCGAAGTGGTTGGAATACCTAATGGACATGGTAAAGATTTAATTTTCAATCCCATCCTCGGAGGGAATGGAAAGCTCATGGAAGCGGAAGAGGGTGGTCCTTCTTCAACCCCGATGAAAACTCATAGCGGTCACCTCACTTAAAATGTTGTGGTCCTTTAAAGTAGTCTTTTCTATATTATCATGATAAGGTTTCAATTTTCATTCCGAACCTGCGAGGGAGAGAAAGTGAGGGAGGATTGCATGATGTAGGAGGGAGGGGAAGATGCCTTCTTTCTAGCCCCGTCAAAGAAGTGCAGCGGTCATCCCTTTTTAACAAGTTATGTCGCCTCAAAGTGGGCCAATTTTCATGCTATAATGGTAGGATTCAATTTTCAGCTTCATCTCCGGATAAAAGGAGGATATAAACTATTTAGAATAATAAAAACTAGTTTTTCCTATTCGCTTATATTTTGCAAATACCGATATTTCGGGAACCACTTGTTTCCTTCATCAGTGCTAACAAGCTACACCCAGGGTATAGACGGAAAAGTGAGAGATCCTCTCTCTCTAACTCCGTTGGGAAATCCCGGAAGTTATCCCAACCCAAAAAGGTATGTCCTCTTCAAAAGGGGGATATTTTTATATCATCACAGTAAAGATTGATACCCACAGCCCTGGATAGGGCTCTTTCTAATACCGTGAAGGAATACCATTGTCCTGCTGGCACTACGAAGCAGTTTTAAGGAGAATTTCGACGTTTTAGCGGCCGAGGAGGAGAGTGCCGTCATATTTTCTTGCGGAAAATTAGACATCACATAAGGGGGTTTTGCTTGAAGTCAATGGCATGGCATTCGAACAAACTTTTGGTTACGTTCTCATTCGTTCGTTAGAGTGGACTCTGTTAAGAAATCGCAAACGCAACCGTATACGGGTCCACATCGTATGACCAGTCGATTGTTGTCATCAATCTGCATCATTGATATGAATGGCAAGGACACCAATATCTCCATCGAGCGGTTGAAGTTAGCGTATCTTTCAAGGAATACAGAAGCTTCGTCGTATCAACACTACCGTTGTCTAGTTCGGCTTCGTATTCACGAATAGGTCAATCCTCAAAGGTAAATGGGGATGTGTTCACTATTCTATCAAGTTCAGCGATTCAGCAATCGTCAAGTACTTCTTAATGTAAGACATACAAATCGTCCAACTATTCGTCTATCTATCGCAGGATTGCTTGCTGATGGTTATGTTTACCCATCATGCAGTCTCTTAGCTCATTGTATGTTCTACCAAAGTTCACTTATATGAAAAGTCTCGTTTTACTCGTCAGGCTAAAGAAATAATTTAAATAATGATCGAGCCCTTCTTTAGGGTTTGTAATTTTTCAGGGGGTGCGTTTCCATTGCGAGAGTGCAGAATGGAAGGCTGTCTCGTCCTTTCCATTGCAAGGCTTTGATATTGGTCGTCCAATATATAGTAGATTCCAATCGTGTGCAGATATTTCCTTAGAGAACAGTGCTGTGACAGGTTATTAAACCCATTATTGCTTTCATTCAAAGTTCATCCATTTTTGTTCTGCCTCTAGCTTACCTAAGTCTCGCACTGATTGGCTAGTTATTAGAGCTTCCATAAATCGTGTTTAGGATTCCTTCCTTGCAAGTTCATCTGCTGATCTTTGATAGCCAGATCTGGTTAAGGGTGACGTGAGGGCTTTTAATATTGCCTAACTGTCAGAGGGAGTGTAGATTTTAGCATGTTTCACCTTTCTTCGTAGATTCTTCCCGGACCCAGATTTACTACATACATCGTATGCTGTCTTAAACCCATACGTCTATCATAATATTATGATGGTTAATATTCCAATAGACTCAGTTATCTTTAGGTGTCGTGGTTTTTGGAAGCAATAATTGGGTGACATAAAATAATTTTGGTGATTCTTCTATGCCCACGTGATGTTCAACTGAAACCTGAAGGCTACAACGTCACCTCCCCCTTTGCAACGAGGCCCACAAGGCAGTCTAGAACCCTTACTTCAAGGGTTGTACGTGGGTTCGAGACTAGAAATATGCTTTCGTACCTAGGATGCTCTGACTGCTTTGTAGATCGTTTTATTTGACACAAGTTCTACAAATATATGGTCGGTTCGAAACCACCGGATAGACTAATAAACTATTTCAGCATTTTGTAGGTTGCTGCATCACTCAAGGTAGATGTTCTTCTTTTTCATCCATTTTCTTTTATCGATTGTTTGTTCCCTTTTCGGTGGACTGACTGACTTTTTCCTTCCGCGGAGATCTTTCGCTGGAAGATCTTAGTAACTTAGCGTTTATTTGTTGAGTACCCTCTCTTCCTTTATTTTGGTATTCCGAATGCATTCTACTTTTCTTGGTAAAGCCACATGCTTCTAAAAATTTCAGCTCTCATTATTATTCTTCATATTTTTAAGTATTATTGGTGTTTTTTTTATAACATTTTATTTGTGGGTCTCAGTTTATGGCCACGATCTCCGTTACAGTATGCAGTCGCCTGTGATGATTTTCATGATTATCTATGCAAGCAAGGAAGTCACGCACGGGTTGATAAAAATTCACATGAAGGCTTGCGTTCTAAATTTGGAACTAGCGTTAGCTAGGAGTCTGTCTTAAGGAAGCTTCATGGTGCCTTATTTTTTGACGTACTTGTAACTATCAAGACTATTTTCGGAGGTTAGACCTGTAAGATTTCTACGAAATGTCATTCTAGTGTGCGAAGTGTACGGAATACCACTGTTGTTGACTCATAAGCAAGTAATTTCTCATAATTTGCTAAATCATAAGTCCATGTCGTGCAGGGTGTCCCTCATGATAGTTGATCCGGAAGCCAGCCAATAACTTGGTCCTGCGGGTCCGGGCCTATTTAGTTCCAAAGATTTTACATAGGGGTGTTGAGGTTTGGAATGAGGAGAGAGAGAGAGGAGGGGACGTAACTAGACGACTTGTGGCGGAGCGAGCAATTCGAGAGGTGAACGCACGCAACGACCTTCGACTTAGCCAAGGCATCTCATGAAATTCTTATAGCCCCCGAAGACATTTCGAAAACGGCAATATGCGCAACTTTCGGACCTTTCGAGATCATTAAGGTGACTTTTGAACTGTGTGCACATTTTTCAAAAATTCATTCTGTGCAGCAAAACCTCAACTTTTGTTCCGTTTATTTGAATGATATTCTGGTCGTGCCTTCCTTCCTCCCTTCCTTCAGACAGCCAATCGCGAAGAATTTGGTAGAAGTCCCGCAGAGCTGGTATATGGGGAGGATCTAAGACATTAGGTTGGGCTTTATCACCACCGGATCATTGCGTCTGTACAAGGACTCCCGCACGCATGTCCTAATTAGGACCGCCACCTTTTAAGTGTCCCTACGAAGTACCCGAGCGAAGCCAAATCAAGAGAGTCTCCCTGTTCCGGGTTTAGCCTTTCATTCTGGAAGAAAGCGTAGGCAGGAAGGTGAGGCAGCGTCTGATGAGTTGCCTCTGCCCTGGACGAAACCGTTAGTCAAGATTTTTTCTTTCCTTTTTAAACTTGAGTGTTTAACCCAAAAAGAGGAGTGCGTGGACAACAAGAGAGGAAGTAAGTGGACCGATCCTTCATTAAGTGCATGCAAGACAATGTGGGGATTGCGATTTAATTTATTCTAGTTGAGGTTGAACCAGAGTAGTGAGAAGTGAATAAGGCAGGGAACAATACAAAATAAAAATAATTACGTCATGCGGAGTAGCACATACGGTGAAGTAGTCACAGGCCCAAATAAAAGAGATAAAAGTTGTTAAAGTTCGGAAGGAAAGGATAAATGCGATCAGGGTATCAACGCCAAGGGATTTTTTTAGTGCGACTCAATCTTTATCACAGCAAAAACTGAGAGTTTTCCGAGATTATGTGATAGCTTGAAAAAGGTCAGGGTGTAACTACTGAGCTAACGGCCAATGGCCACATTTGTTAAAAAGGAAAACAAAAATAAAATCCAATGAATGGTGTGGGTTGGTTAGAAATCAATCCATTGGAACCATGTGTTTAACGGACGACGCGAAGCAGGCCCTTTCTTCCAGTACTCCTGACACTAGAGTCTAATTGGCGTCATTTGCTTAGGAAAAATCGTTATCTATGGATAAGCGTTTGTCTTGGATGCGATGTGGGAAGGGGTGGGGGGCTGACTAGCTCTAAACAGGTTACTGAGCTTCTATCGTTCAGTAGGTACTTTCTTTGTATTCAAGATGAGGTTTTAAATGGTGCCGAGGTTCAGGAATAACTTAGTGGCCGAAACAACCTGGATCAGGCTAGCCAGCAGACCAGACGCAAGAGCTGATAACCCCGGAACATTTCTCATTGAACCGGATGTCAAGAAGGTTTGATGAAAAAAGGTCAGCGACTCTTCTACGAGTTTGCGACTATTACCACTCTGCGCATTGCTCTGGTGCTATGAGACTGCGACAGGTAAAGCCTGGGTGTTTTAACTATAGTAGGTTTATTGAATCTGCACATACATAATGAAGATCCCTGCGATATATGCACACATCGTCTAGGGCCGATACTTTCAAAATAGGTCCTAGGGTTCCAAAACATTAAGTAGGTGGTTGCGATAAACAATAACGCTTCTGTGCAGAAAGAGGAGACGGTCCAGAATTTCATATGCAGCTATCCGGTTTCATCAGACTCTAGACGGAAGTACCTAGGAAAGGTTTTTCAAACAGGAATATGCACACCCTCTACCTATGGAAGACATCAACGGTACATATAGGAGACTGTTTAAAAGGAGATTTTAGGGGATAGTAAAATGGATCTAATTCAGATTCCAGGCGTGGTTTCATTCAGTCTGATGATCTAAGCTCAACCTACAATTGAGGGCCATTGAAGTAAATAAGGGAAATATCCGTACTGAAGATGGTAGTAGTTTGCATTAACAGCAATGACCGCAAGGTGAATTAATTGTGCGACGACTCGAACTTTAATTTTTTTAATGAAGATAGTGCGTTGTGAAAAAAGCTTCAAATTTGGTCCTCCCTTTTTAGTATTCGGTTCCAGATCGACCTCTTGCATTTAAAAAGACAAAGAACATTTCAAGTTGAAGTTCAAATGATAGAACGTGAAATTTATTTAATGCAATACAAAGTTAGCAGGTCCACATAATTTTTCAATGAATTCTATTATATCAGGAATTTTACTCTGTGGAGCCATTTTTGCTGCAACATTTAATTTACTCCAAGCATCACGATTGGCTTGCTTATTAGAACGCTGGAACGTGACTGGTTGACGCCCTACTACAGGATAGCCAGAAACAATACACGCGACATCAGAAAGACCCAAACTGGATTCAAAGAGGTTCCGGTCGTCAACTGGGAGGGTCTATGAAAAAAGTCACTTGTATCAGGTTAAGATTTTACCAAAACAATTCTGTATATCTTACCTGGTCAACCTTCTGGTCAACACTTATTGCAAGCACCCATTCACGGATATCCTCATGGAGATTTGGTTCATTTTTCAGATGCAGTTCCTCTGGGATTGGAACTGAACTGGGAAAATCAGTTGTAGAGAGATCAGAGTGGTCTACCAAGTTTCCAGATCCCTCTTCGATAGCTTCACATACGTCGAGGTAGTGGTTCAAAATAACGAATGCTTCTGATTCTCTGCCCACTGACCTTAGGTCGATTCCCGCCTCGTAGTATCCTTTGTCTACAGGAATTATGTCGGTGTGTCGAAGGAGTGCTACTGAAATTTTCACAGACATAGCGTGTAAAGCTTGAACCTCTCGACAAGCAGCGCGTGTGGTGTAGTAATGTGCTATGAGAAGGAGCAGGTCAAATCTATCAAGAATTTCAGTTTCAGAATGTTCAGAAGCTTTTATGGTCTGAAATTTTTAAATAGAGGTTAAATATTCCATAATTACGGTGATGTAAGCCGCAATCAAGTTATTTATCCTACCTGTGTTAACTGGAACAAAAATGCCCGCAAATCTTTCCAGATTTCCGATCCAACTTGTTCCCTTAATGCAAAACATTCTAGGGCAATTCGATTGTAGATGTTGAAATTCTGCTGAGCCGCTGGTGCCCCATGGGTTAAATAAAGCACCAATGCGGCTGGTCCTTCCCCATCTCGTATGAGTTGTGCTGCATAAAGTGCCAAATATTTATGTAGTATTTGTGAATTTTGTTGCTTAGCTTTTTCAATACACCGCGTCCATTGTCCTTGTTCAGCTAACATGTCTAATGCGCTCATAATATCTGTGAAATTTGAAGGGATGTTCAGTAGTTATAAGGAATCTTGAGGAGTCTGTCATGAGTTAAGTTTATCGCTTCTGTACTTACCAATATCAGCAAGTTGTTCAATATTTCCATCAGTTTTCAATCTAGATTTCTGCCTGGTCTCAACATAGGATACCAGATCGGTGTCAATCTCCTTCGCCAAACGTCTAGCCTTACTCCACTGTTCAGCATGTATGAACACATCGACTGCCTCCTTTGGAAGTTCAGCAGCCAAATACAGTTGCGCTGCAGGCCCAATTTGATTAATCTGAACCAACCTGGGTCCTAGTTGGTGAGCAATTTCAATCGCTTCCTTCCCTTCTAAAAATTGATTACAAATTTCAGCGCACCTTATAAGAGCCCGCTCAACTGTAGCTTCATCAGCATTAGAAGTGTCGATCATGAGAAGACATTCTGCGGCTTTTTTGAATTCTTCGTTCCTAGCGAATTCTGAAGCATGTTGAAGATATGATTTTGAATCTCCCGGATTACTGGACGCACTTTGACGCTGTTCTTGAGCCTGAATTTTCTTGAGTTCTGCCACTGCAGCAGGAAGATGCTCTTCGGCAATACGAATGGCATCCTCGTACATTTGATATTCTCGATAATGTTGAATGACCAAATCAGGACGTTGGGCACGAAGTAGAAGAGCTTCATATTCTGGATAGTTACGAGTTTCTAACGCGGAACCAGCTTGACTAATAAGAACCTCATTGACTACCTCGGGTAAGTAAGTTTCCGCAACACGTAGTGCTGATTTCCAATCTCCACTGTGAGTATGCATCATAATAGCTTCCTTTGGCTTGTTAGCACGTATGAACTCCTCCTCTGCCTCCAGAAACTTTCCTTCGTCCTCTAACGCCATAGCAATCTTCAAATGAACATCATCTGCAGGTTTTCCAGTCAGTCGGCACAGATCCATAGCAAAGTCAAAATGACCAGAATCGCAAGCAAAACCTAAAGCTGTATCAAGAAGCCCAAGTTTGGTTAGGAGCCGAGCTGCACCTTCGACAGGAAGGGATTTAGCCCACATGTAGGCCACCTAGAAATGAGAATTTCCAACCACAGGGAACAAATTTTCTTCTTGGATTTTTTTTTACCTGATTGCTAGCTCCCTCTGTACCTTTTTGTTTAGCAATACGAAAGCCATCTTCCCAACGCCCTGCACCACAATACATGTGCACAACTGACTTCCAGTCCCCTCCTGCGAGAAAGTGCATCTCTGCATTCTTAAGCTTCCCTTTCGCTTCTAGTTGTCTCGCTAAATGTAGGTGCGTACTATCTACTAGGTCCTTGTGGTATTTTTCCACCAAGCGGATCATAGAATCATAGAGTTCAAGTCTTTTATACATAGCAATGGCAAGGTCAGGCTCATTGATGGCAAGAAGTACCTTCTCAGCATCGCGGTATTTACCTAAATATTACAGATATAAAAAAGGTATTTTTATTCTATTTGATCTTTGATTTGATCTTTTCTATCCAATCTTACCTTGTTCCTCCAAACTTGCAGCCAAATTAACAAAAGTATCTCTCATTTCTTCCGTACCCAAATACTCCTCAGCAATGTTATAAGCTCTTTCCCACTGGCCATGTTTATTCAAGAGTTCAATTGCATCTTTATACAGTTTTGACCGTACTAAAAGATCCTCAGCTCCGGCAAGGTCCCCGGTGAAAGATAAATGTCTTGCGAGCTCAGGAGCATATTTTTGAATGGTAACAGGTTCGTCTAGCACTTTCGCGATTTGAACAGCTTTTCTCCACTGTTTCGCTCCAACAGCTGACTCCAAAGCCTTCTCCGTCGCCCCGGCTTCAATATAATGGTTAATAGATGCATCTAGCTGCTTGTTGGAAACTAACCAGTCACCCCACTCTTCTTCGAGAGTGGTGACATCATCAGGCGATACTTTCCGCGCAAGTTCCAAGGCTCGCGCATAAGCACCACCTTTGCGGTAGAGAGTAAGAGCTGCTTCTGGGCGAGATAATTTTTGAGCAATATCTCCAGCTAATTCGAATTGCTCTGCGCGGATTAAAGCCTCGGTGACTCGCCCCATTAAGTCCTCGTTGTTTAGTAAGTACGGAACTTTCATTGCTAAACGTGCAGCCCGAGCAGGCTTTTTTGCTTTCAAATATAAGGACATTGCCTTTTCGACTTCCTCTTGATCCTCCAAGGCTCTGCCGGCTTTCTCCTCCTGCTCAGTAGATAGAAGGAAGCTCATTTGTTGTTCGCGAAGTTTATTCAAATCTGAATAGCCTCTCCGTTCAGCTAAAGCTATAGCTTCATCCCATAATCTAAGATTTTTATACATAGTCAATGCAGCTTCAATGTCACCATTTTCTAGGTAAATCCTCTCAGCTGCTCTGAGATCTGAATAGAGAAGTGCCATTTTTGCTCTTACTTCGGGACACTTAACACCTGGCCCATATAACTCTTCATATTTATCTGCAGCTTGAATCATTTCCCCCAGAAAGAACGCTTTAGATACATTTCCCAATGCTGCAAAACATTTTTGAGCGACGCGAAAGTTCTCCTGTTCCAGTGATATTACAGCTAAGTTATGCCACATGGCTTTCGCTGCAGGATTATCTCCTAAGGACTCCAGAAATGTAACAGCTCTTCCGAAATCACTATCATTGACTGCAGTTCCGAATTCAACGAGGCCTTCATCTAGTTGGTAAGTGTGTTCGGAGGGACCTTCTTGGGTGTGGACGGTGGTTTTTCCCTGCAAAATAATTTCGTCCCTTACTAATAAAGTGAACAAATAGTGGAAGGGAGTATACATCTTCTCTAATAACATCGAAAGCTTCCCCACGTATAGGAATGATTGTGACATGTTCCGGAAGGTCAATGTTGTACCAAATTGCAAGGTTGTTATCGCTTTGAGCCACGGCTACGTCACTTTGGATAACCCATTGGACAAAGGATACTTTGCCGAGTAGAGTTCGTTTTTTGCTGGTATAAATGTCCACTAAAATTAATCTAAAAGTGAAAGAAAACATTTTTATTTGTTAGGGTATCTTAGGATTAGGGTAATAGAGGCAAAGCTTTGGTAATATCTTTCTTTTTTCAATGTACAAATAAGTTCTGGGGAATTCCTACAGAGAAAACTAACTTCATTTAGCGGAGTTGTAAAGCACTTTTATGAAAATCAATCCTTTGCGATCAAAAGGTAGTATAGGTGTAGATCCGGGGTGAAAGTATCGATTGGTACTTACGATGCGGCACAAAATGTGTACCTGCCCAACCAACACTAACAGCCCTGCATCCAGATCCTACCTCTACCTCTGGGTGGTAATTGGTGGGGGCTCTTTTCCGCGTCTAGAAAACGGGAGAAACTGTACTAACTGCACCTAGGTTGAAGGCTAGATGTCACTGATAATCCTAAACATAGAGAAGTAGCCGCGCAGCAGCTAGTTGATACTCTGTCCCGATGTAAGACAAAAGTCACTACCATGCAGGAAATCCGCTGGACAGGGATCGTTTTCCTAGAGAAAATCGACTGTATTATAGCGACCATTCAGCAAACCATGCGTAGGAATAAATTGGACAATTGGGGGAATAGTTATGAACTTGCGAGGCATATTTTGAAGCACAAGTCTCATTAACGAAACGTTTATGCCCCTACACAGAAGACGGCAAAGTCGGAGAAGAATACCTTCTACAAGGCAAGGCAAGGATGCCTGCCCCAGGCATCATCATACTTGGTGATTTAAACAGCCAAGTAGGGACGGAGCTCGTAGGTAAAACTTCTTATTGTACAAGACCATGTACCTCCCCATATATTCATCGGGGGCTTGAGTGAAGAATCATCTGAAGAAATTTTGGTCCCTTACAGGAAAATTGTCGGCACTCTAGCCTATATAACAATGAAATTTATGAGCAATTCGGCTGAATAGGCACCGATATTCGGGTCACCTAATTCCTATGGGAGAGGATGATTAAGATCGGAAAGTTTGTTAGAGCCATATCTATTCTAAAAAGAAGACTTTGAAGACTCTGCCTGAAATGGAGTGTAATATAGACCAGGTTGCCCTAGTAGCTGCGGTGGTATTCTCAAAAAGAGATCTACGTCATTGTATTGGCAGAATAATATCTGTGATGTTGACCACTCTATCCACACAAAAAGGTGCCACCATGCAAAGTTAGTTGGTGTGGAACTGCCTCCAATTGCTGATCAAAGCATGTTGACTGAACGAAACGTTTCTCATGTAGGCGGCAAAGTACCTAAACGTCACTCGTAATGGGGAGGCTGACAGACTGACTTATCACGGATCCAGATTCACTATGATGGGAGCTGTCTTAAGTTAAGTCTGCTCTGAGGGGTGAAGTCGAACCCAGGAATAAGGAACTGAGGAAGACGGGCAGCTGCAGACGAAATGCTGGGCCGTCATATTGTCTTTCATATGTTGGTAAGATATAATCGAGTTTACATCCGTAATCTTCATCATGTGGTACTTTATTCCTCTTAAAATTAGTAATTCGGTTTTCCTGTTCCACTGTTCCAAATAAATGGGAGCATAGCCGTTCGATTCTTCATTTTTCATGCGTCGGTTTTACCAAGTTACTTTCCTTTTCCACTCGTAGATGCCTTTCGGAGAGAAGGGGGACTTTCGAGTCGCGCTGGATGGGGATTTAAAAGCCTTGCGATTGTATCCAGATCAAACATTAGATAGACAAAGGCTGAAGAAATAAAAGAAAAATGGTGTATGGGTTGGGGTCTTTAGGCAGCGGAAAAATGGCCGGAAGTGGGGGAATCTTTTGAAAGACTTTTTACGTCCGTATCTCCGTTAATAATATAATAATAATTCCGCGAAAATGAGCGTAATTCGTGATCACTTGTACTGGGGAGAATTAGACAAGCGAAATGATATATGGGTTGGGGCGCCTAAGTGGCGAGAAAATGTGGGGGAATCTTATGAAAAGTTATAAACGCCCGTATTTCCGCTGCCGCTAGGGATATCGAATTGGTGGACCTCGGCGCAAAACCGGGATGTCTGGAGTTTCTTATTATTAAGGGAGGCTTAGACCGGATACCGGGTGTTGTGCCGTTGATGATGATGATGATCTCCGCTAATATTGAGAATTTCGCGAAAAGGAGCTTAATTCGTGATCACTTGAACTGGAGGGAGTTGGTTTACGGGTTGGGGGGTCTAGATGGTGGAAAATGGCCGCAAAGTGGGGAAACTTTTTGAAAAATTTTAAATGCCCGTATCTCCGTTAATGTTGAGAATGTCATGGAAAGGGGCTTAATTCATGATCACTTGAAAAGACACTTGAAAGACCTGAAAAGTGGTATATGGGTTGGGGGTTTAGGTGCCCGGATAGCTGAGTGGTTAGAGCCCAAGGCTGTCGTACAGAAGTTCGCGGTTCTATTCTCACTGGTGGCAGTGGGATGAGTATCATACCTTTCAATCAGTGCTGAGACTGATCGAAAGGTACCACGCTATTAGTCGGATCTGGACCCGGTTACTAGCGAATGCTTTATTATGGGCATGTATATCTAGTGAGCCCATTGGCATAAAAATCCTCAAGCCTTATCTGTCGCCATCGTACATCACCACAAGAAATTTATAGGGCTTTTGATTTTTTTCTACATACCTACAGTACTTCCACGTTCGTTTAGAGGGCATATCGCATGGCCGCAATGATCTCGTGGGTGATTTCTTTTCCCTGTTGTGGCCTTTCCTCAAAGCAGATCACCACACAATTGAACCATAAGTGAGAATTGTATAATACTACTATATGGACGTACATCCAGAGAACCTTGTTTGAAAAGCGATCTGAATTATCCGCTCAATCCTCCCCATCACATCGTGGAGGGCAGTCACAATGGATCTGCCTGAGTCCCCTTAGTGACGCTTCATTGAGGATCTTTCTAATATGCAGATCTAATTGTTGTTTTGGGATTGAGGATTCCTGAGTCCGCCATCCACTTCATGGTGGACCGGACCAAATGGCGACCTCCTTCCATTTTTTTTGGTCTACGGAACGCCGTTTTTAGCCTAGAATCTTATTTAAAAAAATCAGATAATTTTCGGTTACTTCCAGAGAAGTAACTCATCAGACGCTGCCTTACTTCTGCCCTGGGAGCAGTTGAACCGATGCGGTCTCTAGGTTTTATTCGCTCCATTACCTAGATCCGCAAACCTAACATAGCTGTGAACTATATTGAGATGAAAGATCCTTAGTAGTCCACCGTTTGAAGCTGTCTCGCGTCGCGGTGTCGCCTAATAAATTTTGTGCCGTGGTGACTTTGGACGTAAAAAATGCGTTCAATTTGGTCAGTTGCGAGTGGATAAAAAGCTCTTTGACTACAATCGGTGTCCCTAGTTACTCTATTAAGCCCCTCGGAAAGTGGCCAGACTCGTGTTGATTTTTTTTTTTTTTTGGAGTAGGGTAGGTGAATGCGTTTACGCACAGAGTGTTGGACTCCCGCAACAGCACGCTGGCGGACTACCAACTAAACACCTCCCTGTCATCAGAGAACTAGCCTGGAACCGTTTGACACATTACTTCGGGCTAGCCCTCCCTCTCTCCCGGCTTTGGGAGCCTTTAAGTCAGGGAATTCCTTTCATCAACGGGAGGGGAGGGGAGGAAGGGAGTTGTTAGTTCAGGGAACCCCTTACCGTCCGATCCCTCTGCCGGTGAAAGGAATTCCCCGACTTGAAGGCTCCTAAAGCCGGGAGAGAGGGAGGGCTAGCCCGAAGTAATGTGTTAAACGGTTCCAGGCTAGTTCTCTGATGACAAGGAGGTATTTAGTTGGTAGTCCGCCAGCGTGCTGTTGCGGGAGTCCAACACTCTGTGCGTAAACGCATTCACCTACCCTACTCCCAAAAAAAACCCTCGGAAGGACACTTTGGTACGATACCGATTAGGGACCCAAACGGTACACTGTCACAGCAGGAGTACCACAGGGCTCAGTGTTGAGTCGTCTCCTGTGGAATGTGATGTACAACAGGGTCCCACGATAATCGGTTTTGCAGGTAATCTAGTCGTGGTTATCGTCGCGAAACAACCCGAAGATGTTGAAATGTACGCTAACAAAACCATTAGCGCCATCAAAGCGTGGCTGGAGATGGTTCAGTTTGACATTGTGGAGCAAACGTCGGAGACGATCTTGATTATCAACCGTAGAAAAAGGAATGCAATTAGCATTCGTTTTGGTGGCCACATCGGCACTTTAAAGCCGGCCATCAAATATATGGAATAATCATTGTCGTGAAGATCAATTTCAAGAGGCAACTGGGCTATGCTATGAGAAAGTAGCAAATACCAGCGTATTGTTAGCATGTATGATGCCTAATATTGGAGGCCCAAGATATAGCCGCAGATTACTAATGCCCAGAGTGATTCGCTCTACACTATTATACGCAGTAACAGTTTGGGAGGAAGCACTCAGAGGAGAGTAAACACGACTTATTGCTTAGTAGTGCTAAGGGTGTGCAGCGCCTTCAGAACAATCTCAGGCGAGCAGTGTGTGCTATTGCGGGAATGGTCCCGCAAGTCAGGCATCTTGCCTGTACGGGGAAAGGAGAATGAATGTACCTGAAAGGGATTAAGAATTCCGAAAAGCCGCAAGGCGGGAGTCGCTTGAAAAGCGTCAGCACCGGTGGGATGACTTGCGGAGGAGATGCTGGTCCCACCCTTTGGTTACCCATATTGGGGCATGAATTGACGACACGGCGAGATTAACTATCACCTGACCCAATTCTTATCAGAGCATAGTGTTTATAGAAAGTATCTGCACCAATTCAGATGAGATGATTCTCCCTTTTATCTAGAATCTGATTTCACACCTGAGGAGGAGCCTGGAAGGCTCTCTAAAAATCAGCTTAGGCCCGCCGAACATCTTCGAGGAACTGCTGATATACGGCGAGCACCACAATTAAAAGGATTCAGGCCAAACTTCGAAAAGCGAAGTGCGCAAGGAGGGCGCGAAGAGCAGACGGCTTCGTCGCTTAAAGTGTAGTTCCCGCGAAATAATACTTTGCGACGGATCCGAGGGGAGGGAGAAGGAGAAATTGTGGGTCGTTTTAGTGGGTGAGAATCTAACTGGTGGAAATCGCTTTAAGGGGGTCATCTCGTGTGTCGGGTTGGAGAAATCGATTTTTTTGGCATGAATTGTATCTACATATAGTGGAGAATATGTGGGCAAAGGGATTCTCCGATATTCCGAGTCGTTCAGAAATTACAGTGTTAAACAGGTAAGGAGTTTGCAGCCGCGGCTAGAGTACTCGATGAGAAAGAGCATCGAACCTTTTTTACCTGAGCCTTATAAATTCGAACACAGATATAATTATAAAAAGATGGAAAACCAATTAATTGTCTAAACTTATTTGCTGTTTGGAATAAAAAGGATAATCTAGTCTAGAGTGAGCACTGAAAGGCTTTCAAGCTATACTCAGTTATATTTTGTTGTAAGTATTGTGCTGTTTGTGTGTTCAGTGATTTTTTTAAATGGATCGTACGAAGGGAGATCGCTGTAACGTTCAACGTCATGCTCGCACTAGAAAACGAGTATTTCATGGGAATCGAAGCTTATCAGAGAAGAAAAAGGACTTCGCATCAACATCAACAAAGAAACTTTTAGCAAGCATGAACATGGACACTCCAATTGCGACAAGTTTTGTATATTGTATTATATATTGGATTTTGCTGGAGTTTTCTCCGGTATTTCTGCAAATTTCTGCAAATAATAAAATATACGTGGTAGTAAAAGAGGAATGCGTAGGACATGTCGAGAAAAGAATGGGAACGCGGTTTAAAAATGCAAAGAAGAATCACAAAGGCATTGGTGGAAAAGGGGCTGGAAAACTTACTGATAAGGTTATTAACGACCTCACTACATTTTTTGGGCTAGCTATTCGTCGACACGCAAGTTCGGTAGAAGGAATGAAGTAAGAAATTTGGGCAACTTAATTCCATAAATGTTCTACAGACGAGATTTATCACGAGATGATCTCTTGAACAGATGTTTAGGAGCAGAGACCCAGAATAACAATGAGTCGTTAAATGCATTGATCTGGACTTTCGCTCCTAAACACCTTCATTCTGGGGCCAAGGTCGTAGAAATAGCCACTTTTCTGGCTATAATTATTTTCAATGAAGGATTCATTGGCATTCTCAAAATCCTATTGACAATGGGATGTCAAGTTGGTCACATATGTCAGGTTTATGCCGACCGCCATAAGGAAGCGCGAATTTGGCGGTCCGAACGACGATCGACTGACCTCGCTAAAAGGGCCAGAATTGAAACCAGAGAGCAACAATCGGGCGTACAAGACTTTTTTGAAGAAACGGAGGGTGCTCTCTATGGACCAGGTAAAGCAGATTAATGGTGAGTTAAAATTTTACTACTGCCACCATAGCTCAAAATCGATCCAACCAAATTCTTTGAAATTTTCACGACTTCTTTAATACATATTTCTACGGTCCGCAAACTAGGATAATTGCAATCGGACGGGTCGTTTTTTTATTCATAAAAAAAAGCCCTCCAAAAATTTACCTCTTAATATTTTCTAATATTTCTTGTTTGCGGACCGTGAAATATTGTCCACATTAAAATGCCGTTTAGTTTTTTTTTCATCAGATGAACATAGCGCCCTCCAGCGTGGCAGCAGAAAAACACCTTTTTTGGAGATGGGTGCATAAATTGACACGTATTCCGAAAACTAGCTACGATATCAAGCTGAAAAATTTATCGCATATACTAGAGATATCAATAAATATATGGTAAAAAAATCACGTTTCTATCTTTATCCAGTCCTCCAAAATAATTTTTCAAAGAAAGGCAAAAAAAACGGCCTTCACACGGGATGACCCCCTTAAACATTTACTCCTTTTAACGGAACCCCATGAATTACATCTAAATCCGAAATCAAACTGCATCCAAAGTACGGTATCAACATAATACTAATTTACAAATTGGTTGATTAAATCACACCAACAATTGCCAATTGAGAAAAAGTTAAAGTCATTCAACGAGTAATTTACGAACTTTTCGTCAGTGAATAGAACGACTTTCAGTAGACGATAATGCTGTGAAAGGACTTTTGAATATTTAAATAAGAGCCAACGGATTAATGGTCGCGGTAATGGGTCAAGATCCTAAAACTTTCTGTTTTGTCCATTAACAGGATGGAAGGGAGTATTATACATACATATGTGCATAAATCGTCTTTATAACCTTAGATAATTTGGGGGTTATCTAAAGTTTAAACCATTTAACGCAGCAAAATTTGGTTAGCAATGGAACTATATCAATAAAAAATAATGGTCTCAGTTGTTCATCGTTGTCAACACTTAATTGCTATAAAATCCAATAAAAATATCAAGAATTTTTCTAATTAATTTCAAAATTGCACAAATAGCCGAAACCAAAGTGATTACTTGCCTCATTTTCCGATCCCTAAACAACAGCTTGTGGCCAGTCTCACTAAGCTCAATCCAATCAATTTTGGAGTCATGGCCCACTTGCGTGATGGTCGATTGCGTAATTAGGTCAACCACACAAATGGTTTTCATATCCAGAAGGAACGCCAGCTTTTTATTATCACTGTGCAGACAATGAAAACATTAAATCCAATTAAAATGCAATTAGCATGTTATGCTAGTCCAGAGCAATTTTCATCACATTCCTACTTACCTCGAATTCCCTCTTTCATTTAGCCGAACTGAGATGACGTGAGGATTTACAAACTCCGTGCGAACTGATCCTAGAATTGAGTTCTCACCATATTCAACTAGAGATAGTTCGCCAGCATTGAAGATAAGGCACACATTGGGGTTTTCAAAGTAGAAGCGTTCTTGTCTTCCCGTGGTGGTCCATGGGACTTCACTAGTTAGATTCCGTGTCAGGTCACAAAGGAGTAAGGACTCTTCAGTTCTTCCCAAGAGGTAATTATCCTTGCCCATGATGCGAACATCATCGATTTCTAAGCCAAGTTGAGATTCAATGACCATCTGCAGTGAAGTATTTTGCATTGACTTAACCAGGATTTGACTCGGAGCGATGAATATTAGCTCGAATTTATCTTGCCAAATGGTACGGCGAAGAACAGATTCGAATGTGATAACTGCACCGGACACGGATCCTACAGCGAGACTAGAAATAAATGGAAAATTAGCTTTGCAAGACCGCTTTGAAATCTTTTCTAGTAAAAGATATTTTCAACAATACAGAACTAAAAATTTTTGGCTTCTAGGGAGCTGACAATGCTTCTCGTACTATATTTTCTCATATTGAAATTTCCTATTATTTTATAACAGATTAGTAACGATTGCTTAAGTAATAATAATAGCAGTCGCAAAGCATGCACTACTGCAAAATTGTTCAATGCTAGCTATGGTAAACTATCTAAATCGCACGCGCTACAGCTGCTGCTTTGCCGAAATTATCTTTCCGGCATTACATTTTTCCTCCACCTCCGCCACCAATTGTATGGTGACCCACTACTGAGCCACTTTGGGATAGTGAATTCCATTGTATGACATAGCCACCAAGATGGTTCTTGCCATTTTTAATGTGACCTACCCGTAGCCATTTTCGTTCCTGATCAATAGGCTCACTGGTACCTGTATAACGACATAGTTTCGGGCTAAGTACATTGAAGACACCGCGGAGCAGCCACTTTCTACGCGGCGTGTTCATAAAAAAACACGGGGAGAACTTTAGCACGAAACAGCCCTAATTTTATGTTGGTATCCAAAGTGTGTCCGGATGGCTAAAGTGGTTAGAGCGCTGGGCTGTTGTAGCGGAAGGTTGCGGCTCAAATCTCACTGGTTGCAGAGGGGTTTGTTATCGTGACTGGATGTCGGATACCAGTCGACTCAGCTGTGAATGAGTACCTGAGTCAAATGAGGGTAATAATCTCGGGCGAGCGCAATGCTGACCACATTGCCTCCTAGAATGTACTTCTATAGTGCACCGTCACGGTCTTGAATGTGTGCTCTAACACACTTCAAGGCTCTGATCCAATATGGATTGTTGCGCTAAGGATTATTATTATCCAGACAAAGTAGCATAAAGGACGTTAACGAAAAGGAAGAGTATTTATGACACAATGCGGTCATGACGCATTCCACTTTGGACTTTCTATTTGTTCGAAATGTTACGGATATATTTTGTGCCATCACATGCCACTTTGAAGTCTGAAATCCACTTCCTTGATAGAGCACGCCAGCTTCCTGCTGAGCCTGTTGAAAACCTTCTTGAAATCTATGAAGAGCAGGTGAAACGGAAATCTGAACTCTGCCCACTGCTCTATAATGATACTAAGGGTGCTAATGTAGCCGGCGGTGGAAACCAGTCTGCACTCTGTAGATGAAGTATTCTAGGTTTTAGCTATTGTCTTTGAGGACAGCGCTTTCAAAACCTCCCCCACTGCTTTTCAAAATCATAATAGCCTCATCTTTCGGTTCGTTCTCTTTGGAAGAGTAGTTCGTATTCAGATGTTACAGTGACTAATCATTTCAGCGACGGCAGGTGGAACTTCGTCGCATGTTATACGATGAAGAATCGAAGATCTTCTTTTTCAGGTGCTCATCATCGCAAACAAGGAGCTTCCCATTAGCGTCCTTGGAAGGACAATCCAATGGCAAGCAATCACTGGCAAACCATATGTATTATAATCTGACTCTAGCCTCGTTAAAGAAATATAAAAGGTCATCAATTATGTAAGCATCTCCGCTAAAAAAGATTTGTTCAAGGTTAAAACCAGCATGCACGTTGAAGAAAAATGGTGCTTTGACCTTTGCAAAAGGTCATTCTCCCACTTTGTATAGGAGTGTTCCTGAATTGACTTCAGAACATCTACAGGGGAGGATTCGACCAAACTTGTGGGCTAGAGTCCAGGGCGTTTTGGCCTTTAAATGGGTGAGTTTATTTAAGGGCTGACTTGCGTGCGCGGGAACCATAGAACTTTCAAAGACTTAAAAATGGGGGTCCAGGTCATGTATTTTGCTAACTAGGTGATGCGACGGCGTAGTTTGGTGGAGTAATTTACAAGTATAGAAAGAGTCTGTAATGATCGCAACCTTTTCCTCACCCATTCTGAAAGCTACCTTGATGGCCTCAAGTACGGCAAAAAGTTCACCCGGCAAAACCGAACTGACATCCAAGGAAAACATGAGACTTGCGTTCCATCCGGACTAACCACCACACAGGCAGAATTACCAGGCAAGAACGCAGCATTAGATCCAAGGACTAGAAAACCCTTTGATTTGAGGCCCTCCACCACCCTGCCAAACCCAGCTGTCACCTATGCTCTGCCACAGGTGGCCCCAAATCATACGACAGGATCACTTGAATCTTATTACAGGTTGCGGGAATAACATTGGGAATTAGAGTGTCAAACAAGCTCCGGAACAACTTATAGATTGAGGAGAGACCATTTTCAGCATCCGGATTCTGACTCATCAAATGATAGGTTCTGAGTTTTGTTTCCTTTAATTTGAAAAGTTCTTTGGCTATTGGGGGCCTTCTGAAACGGAGAGGCGGCTCGTTGGCCAAAGTAAAAATCTAGTGCAACGGGGTGGTTCTGGTCAACTCCATGCATCTTCTTAGGATACAAACAGATATTGATTTGATTGAGCTTCAAAATATTTTGGCGGGTAGATAGTGGACGTAGCGGCATATTCTAACGTGGACCTTACCACTGATCTATAGAGATTTATGGCCTTACGGTGTATTAGATCCTAAGAAAAACCGATTGGTCTCTGGCCGAACTCGATTGGATTTGGCATGGGCAAAGGTAAGATTATTAATTTTAACGAGCAGGAGTGTTATCCTGTTTATCTAGAAGGATATAGATTGGGATTTGGTTATGTTGATTGGTAGGCCCAATCTTCGAGATGCATCATCAAATGCATTTACCTCCTTTTGCAAACATTTGGAAGGCGACAACCAATCGTCTCCTGTGGGCAAAATGAGGAAATCGTCCGCATATTGGAAAATTTCATTGCTATCAGAGCATTTATTATGCAATGATGTTGTATATTAAACTACATAGGACTTAAAACGCATCCTTGGGGAATGCCATTTCCAGTTTCAACGCTGCCCAGCCCTAGTCGTAGGCATCGATTGGATGTTATCCTTACCACCCATAATCTCAGCAGGAAAGCGGAAATGTGACATTATATCGTTGAGGGTAGCCTGATCAACCTTCGCATAGGCGTTCTTCACATCCAGCATGACAGCCAACACCTGACGACCCTTACGTTTTGCTATCGAAATATGTAAAAGGATATCATTGATGCAAGTAGACGTAGGTGGAACGTAAAGCTATCTACAGCAGCAATGGCGAAGATTTAAGAGAGGTAGTTCCCCATGAAGAACGTCAATGCATACTTCTCGAGTGGCGACTTTCTTGGCAAAATGAGCAAGGGCAGATGGCTTGCTCATCGCCAATTTAGATCCGTGGCTAAACCGAACGTATGGTGAGGTTGATCACTTCATTACACAACTTTTAACTGGGTATGGAGGTTTTCAGTCTTCGTTGGACAAAATTGGTAATTTTTATGTGTGCTCTGCTATGGAGTGGCGGACGACGCCGAACACACGTTTTTCTTTCGTTAGCAGCTTCATTCAAACAGAGGCGACCTCTCTCCAGACAACATTGTGAGAGAGATTCTGAGGAGCGCTAGCAGGTGGACTCGTGTTGCGCATTATCCTCGAGTTCTTCTTGTTGGGAAGAAGCTTGAGCTCGAGCGGCGGAGGCAACGAATGGCAAGGGGTTTCCTGAATTTCCTTTTCAACCCTGTTGATGAAAGGAATTCCCTATCTTTAAGGCTCTGGAAGTCAAAAGAGCGGGAACCCTAGCTTAAAGTAATGTGTCAACCGGTTCCATGCCAGTTCTGTGTTGACAGGGAGGTATTTAGTTGGTAGTCCGACAGCGTACTGTTGTGGGAGTCCAACACTCTGTACATAAATGCATTCACCCACCCTACTCCAAAAAAAAATATCTTCAACTTCCTAAACAGGAAGCTTTTTTGGAAAAAACAAATAGAAGTAAAAAAGAAATTAACCCTCTTACGGCTGTACAGGCGGACCTTTGCTTCGACATGGAGACACAAGCCTTTGCCTCATGTGGACATATGTTGCCATTATAGGCCGGTGTTTGCTCATGCATCGGTAGAGTGGTTGGTTTAGGTGATACAAAAAAGTTTTCACTGCAATCTGGTATTGCTGGTGTCATGGGCACGATATCCGGCGTATTTCTTTCAATTTGCAAACCCTTCGGTTTATATATTCAGAGCACAGTAATAAGAACAGCTCATAGACCAATACGTTTAGATCTATGGAAAAGCAACGGACGTGAGTGGTACAAAGCATTGGACAATTTATGGGGAGAATTGAATCCAGTTTTTGCAATGTCTTCTGATTCCCAGATCCCCATACATTTGTTTGGTGGAGGATATGAAATTATACTCAAAAAACTGGGACGAATCAGAGGAATGCGGCAGGATATACTAAGGTCTTCTACACTGGTGCTCAAAAATAAAACAGAGTTCTGGACCAGAAGTCCACCTTTCGAATAAAATCGAAAAGCTGTAATGAATACTATGCTAGGGGCGGCAACCTGGGTGATTGATAAGCAGGCAGACGTATCGTAATCTAAGGCGATAGTCAAGCTGCTTTAAATATGTTGATATCACGCATGAATGCAAAAATTGTTTGATTTTTATTTTTAGATTCAATACGGTGCAACTGCTCTGGATACTTGGCTATTGTAGTATTAAGGGAAATGAAATCTCGGATGCCTTAGCCTGTTTAGCCTTTTTTGGGGGGAAATGTTCGAGATGGGGAGACTCTCGTAGGAATCTAGTCTCCTAACGTCGTTCACTTTCTTCAAAATATTGGCGTTGTCCAACGGCAAATGGTGTGCCAGCTCTATTATATGTCTGCAAACGCGTACGTTATGTGTGGGTTATTCTTATTTTTAGCGGATTCGGCCTCCTTTATGTGCTCTAACAACCTGGTGTGGATTAGCCCTATTGTTTGCTCTACGTAAATCTTGTCGCAGTCTGGGCGGGAAATCTTATAAATGCTGCTTTTTTCCTACACTCTTTTTTTGTTTTGGAGAAAATCGCACTATTACTAACAAAGTTATACTAGGTCAACTCTGTTGCTCCACTGTAAATTCCAGACTATGAATGTCAATATCACTTGAAAGTATCTATTTTCACATAATATATGCATATTTTACGTGCTACATGCTAATGGGACAAATGCACACCCAAATCTCTTTATAAAAGAAATACACAAAACCTTTCATACCTGAAGCGTCTAGCTTCCGGTTTCCCGACTTGTTCTTGGCTGTTTGCAGGATATAGTTCATTTCTTTATTTATTCTTTCCTCATTGAGCGGTGCTATGACCATCTTGTGAATCAAAAAGTTATATGCCGCCATCTTATGGTGGAAATCGTGGTTTGAGGTGTATGTGATGGTTCATTGTGTCCGGGTCGGATTCCTGTAGATGTCGAATTCAAAATCCTCTCTTTCCCGGATTATTTTTAAGTCTAGGAACAGTATCTCCCATTCCTTTTCGATCTGCATGGTAAACTCGATGTTCGTGTGTGCCCGGTTGAGTTTCTCGAGGATTGTTCCCACTTCTTCCCTTTTGATAATTGCATTATCCATGAATCTCGGGAGTGCCCCAGCTTGCTCGAGTTCATTCTCCAGGTTCTCCATAAATACCTCGCATAGCAGCGGTGAGAGGGGGTTCCCCATTGCTGCCCCGAAAGGTTATTTTATAAAATTTATTCCTGAATGTGAAATAGGATTCACTCATACACGTAAAGGCCAGTTTCTTATACAGTTTAGCCTTCTTCCTCCATTCGGATGAGTTTTCGTGTGTCGTGATCGATCTTCGAACAAGTAGAGGGCTTCCTTCTTCGGTACGCTTGGGAACAGCGCCTTTACGTCGAAGGATACTGGTATTTCATACTTTGTATCCCCCAGCCTCATTGAGTCTGGCAATGACTTCTTTGCCGTTTGCCACCGTTCGTTTTCCTATTTTTAGGCCTAACCTTTTGACTTTTTCTAAGAGCCACTTCGCAATATTTTGGGTCGGTGAATTCTTTGCTGGTATTACCCTATTCGGGACGGACGCAGAATATCAAAAGCTGGCTCCATAAACTTGGATTCCGGGCCACCTCGATCAGCGCACGATACCTACTTAGGACCCGGTTACAATCAGTCAAGGGCAAAAAAGAGTGTAGGGAAAAAGGGGCATTTATAAGATTTACGTAGGGCAAACAAAACGGCTCGTCCACACCAGGGTGTTAGAACACATAAAGGGGACCGAATCCGATAAAAATAAGAATAACCCACACAAATGATCCGCGGTTGCCAGACATATAATAAAGCAGGGACACCATTTATAGTTGGACAACGCCAATATTTTGAAGGAACTGAACGACGTTTGGAGACTGGATTTCTACGAGAGTCTCCACATCTCGAAAATTCCCCCCGAAAAAAGGTCTAAATATGGGCAACCATTTTTCCACCTTGGTGGGATTGTTAGGGAGGACTAAAAGAAGAATAGAAACTTAATTAAGATATTATAATCACAGGAATGGCTATCAAAACCCAAATTGTGAAGGAATTTTTCAGAAGATAAAACACTGAGCGCTGTATAGATTACCAAATGCTTCTAGCCAATAAAAAGGACAAATATTGCCAAGTTGATCCTGTCGAACAACAGGAAGACTTACAGAAGTATTGTGGGCATTCTGACTGGCCATAATTCACCAGCTGAACATATGCCGTTCCAACCGGCTTACTAACAACCATTAGTAAGTCTTGGTGTCCACATTTTCTTTCAAAGTACCAACCAGCCATTTCCAATCGTAATTTATCCTAAAACTATTTTGTGAGCAACTATGATCTTTCCATAAGTTGAACAGGACTTTGTGGGTATTGAACAATTGTTTCACCATGAACATATGAAACCTCAATCGTTTATCAATATCCTCAATTCAAAACCAAATTGAACAACTTTCTGTAGTATGGCAGGAATGTCAATATGGGATCCTATCAAACTTTAGACTCACCGTGCTCCATCTCGCCTCCATGCCAATGACGTCGTCGTATAAAAGTTATCGATTTCTTTAACAGCACTTTCGTTCCAAGAGGCCAATCGAGGACTCCATGTGAATATCCGAATACGTTCACAGCCCCCAAAGGCCACTGCCTGACCGTTAGGACTACTACTCGCCACTGCAAAGTCTCGTTCGGAGTCGTTACGCGAATAATCGAAATTTCGAACTTGCCTTCCCTGAAATCATTCCACACTTAGCTCGGGAGACCAATAATGGAAATTGCATCAATCACCGATACCTGCAAGTCATAAAAAGTGACTTTCCTATCGCATCCTGCAACAGCTACTCCACCTTGTGGCCAGGCAAGAGCGAACGGTGGTACGGGATGTTGAAGAAGTCGTCCTGATGCTTCTCCCGATTCAGATGCCACGAAGAAGCGAATAACGTTTCCATCATCATGACCTGAGAGGAATCCTGTTCCTTTGGTGTTGGCAGCTAACGAAATGGTCATACTTTCGGCATTGTACAGTGATTGCGATTTGTTCGTTTTGCAGTTCAAGGCACGAACTTTGCCGTCATCGAGTCCTGGAAAGAGGGAAATGTGTACGTACATTCAATGCGAGCATTATAAATGATCATCACTTAATAATGTCGTACTTAAATGAGGACTAGCAGCGGAGTAGAGCTTGCTACGTTTCTAGGACATAGTTCAGTATTCAATTTTCTACTCATGAAATATTGAGGAAAGTTTTCCCTGGAATAATCCACTTCTTAAAAGATCTCATTCACCATTCAACTCTTTATCCTACGTTTAATATATTCCGGAATACCAACCAGCTCCATTATCCTTGTTCACGAGAGTCGGAGGAAAGTTACATTCAGTAAATGTGCTTCGGAATAATTTAAACATTTTGCAAGTTTGAACGGTTCCAATTTCGGAGTTTACAAGGAGTTTACTCCTGAAAGCTGGGGACGTATTATGGAAGCATTTATCCGGAAATTCTTGCAAATTAATCAAGATAGAAACTGTTTTTTCCCTGAAATTAAATTATGAGTTGAATAATTTGGTCCTCTTTTAACGAGATTTAACATGAGTCCGTGCTTCCGAATCGGTTGAAAACGAACACAATAACATTGTTCCCAATTAAGTTAATTCATTTTCAGTTGAATTCCAATAATTTCTCCATTTTTGTCAATCATAAAATAATAATCCCAAAAATATGAATCTCCACTAAAGCACTGCCACCTAAATCTGGTGTGTACCCACATATCATGAATCTGAAAAGCTTCATTACCCACCTGCTATAATAGGTCCCGAGGCCAACCAAATCAGGGCCGTAACAGCAGATGATTGTGGAAATTTATTGCAGATGACCTTCTTGTCGGACCAGGTTTCACCCAACTTGTACACATAAACGATGCTATCGCTCTGGGCCACTGCCAATTTTGTGGAATCAGGACTGAAGGCGATAGCTCGGATCACATAGGATGCCTTCCCGAGAGCCGGATTGCTGGGTTTGGTTGAGAACTTGTCACGTCGTTCGCCGGCCTCGTCGAATAGCAGGATATGACGGTCGGCGGTGGCCACAGCCAACTTCTGGTGATTCGGAGACCATGCCAATCCTGCTATGCGGTTGAGATGATCCTGGCCAACGATAGACAGGTGGGAGAAATATGAAACATTTAATTGAAATTGAAGTGGTTATGAGATAATAATTTGTTTTTAATTACCTGACCGTCGAGGAGAGTTTTGAGGTACTTTAGCTGCATGACTTTATAAGGGTTGTTCGGATGTGAAAGGTTTTCAATTTGTTAGGACAACTGTTGCTATGGTACCAAACGGGGTGGTTGGTTCATTGCGTTTTGTTGTTAGCAACGTTTATGAACATGGCAACGAGTATTACATGGGAAAGCATATCAACAAGGTTTAGCAGGTACTGGAGTTTTTTAAATTAGTATTAGATTCAAGTCTAAGTTTTAAACCAAATATTTTCCTGTACAGTTATAGCTTCATTGCTTTACCACAATAAACATCTTAACTAAGTAATAGGATCAAAATTACAGCCAATAAGGGAATCTTAGCTAAAGCCATACTGTGGGGACCGAAGAGTGGACATAAGAAACAAATGGCCTACATAGCGTCCATTATAGGCTGCTTTTAATATCTAGTCTCAGCAGTAGTGGATGTGCGTATATTCATTAAAAAGGATTTTGCGATGATGAAAAAAACGGAAAAATGTTGTAGGGACAGTGCATGCAATGTGGGGGGATGTTTATTTCAAAATAAATGATGGAGTTAATTTACGTTGTACCGACTTCACTGTCAGAGGGTTGTAATAATTTTTGTTTGAACTCGCAATAAATTGCAAACCTGTGACCTCCATGAAATAATAAGTAATCAAAATTCTCGTCCTTGAATTTGAATATTTACTTCTGCCTCTGGATTTTTAGTTTCTTCATCTTCACGTGGTGACCGCTGGGAGCTCTTTCTTAACGTAAAGTTGTAGACGGAGAAGGATGAAGGCGAGCTTCGCGCCTAAAAACGAAACAAATTGTTCCAACTGGGGTTGGGTAGGGCTGACAATCCTTCACGGAAAACCAACGTTACGAAGTTACACAAGGAGCCTCGGACAGGATGGACTTTACAACGACGAACCCGACAACGGAATAACGATTTGCGCATTTTCTCATGTAACGTGCGCTCCCTGTGCAGAGATGGAGATGCCAAGCAGCTAGCCGATACCCTGCTCCAACATAGGGCTGATGTAACAGCGTTGCAGGAAATGCGTTGGACAGGGACCGGTTTCCTGGAGAAGAGCAATTACACCATATATTATAGTGGCCATCCAGTAAACCATGTGTTCGGAATAGGTTTCTTAGCCATCCAAAAAATGAAGCCTGTTGTTATCGGCTTTGAAAATATAAGTGAAAGGCTATGCACACTGCGCTTGCGAGGCAAATTTAGAAATATAAGCCTCATAAACCTTCACGTCCCTATAGAGGAGAAGGATACCTTCTTCGAGGCAGTTGAGTGGACGCTCGAAGCCTGTGCCACGTATAATTTCAAAATCATACTTGGAGATTCCAACAATCAAGTAGTGACGGAGCCCATATTTAGGCGATGCGTCGGCTCCCATAGTTTACATAGGGATACCAACGATAACGGTTAGCAGTATCGTACGAAATAGTTGTTGGAAGTACCTGGTTTGCGCGGAAAGCGGTTCACAAGCCTTTCCAGATGGTACCACTTTCAACCAAATTGACTACATGCTGATTGAATGCCGCCACTTGAGTGAGAGAGTGGATACTGAAGCCATTCATAATGCAGCCCTCCATAGCCCCTATGAGGAGGAAATGCATGCCGCAATAACCGCAGCTAACAGATGTCCTGGAGACGAAGCATCAACAAATGATCTTCACAACGACCTGGAGAGCGTTCTGCAAAAAAGTTGGAACGGCTCGTTCGATGAGGAATGTAAGCTAGCAACGGAACATACCCAGTAATGTTGCATTCTCGAAGAACGCGGATACGCGCAGAGACCTACCAAGAACTCCGTCGAGCGGAGAAGTGACTTCAAAAACGGAAGAAGGAAGCCTGGGAGAACCAACAGGTCTGTGAACTCGAAAAGCACAGGAAACAACCGCACCAGGCGCGAAAGTTTTACCAATAAGTCAGCAGGATGAAGCCTTACACACTTCGATGTTCATCCTGCCGAAACAAAGGGGAAAATCTAATCTCCGACAGAATGGGCATATTGGAGCGATGGGTTGAGTATTTTGATGAACTGTTTAACAACTGAAATATCGGCGAGTTGGAGGTCCCGCCAACTGAAGACGACGGACAAATATTGCCACCACCAAGCATAGAAGAAACAGTCCGTGGAGAATTACAGTCGGTCCATCAACTGATGCTCAAAGTGTGGGATAGCGAATCAATGCCTGCCGATTGGCAACGAGGCATTATCTGTCCCATACATAAAAAGGTAGATATCATACAGTGCAGCAATTATAGAGGTATCACGTTGCTGAGTACCACCTATAAGATATTCTCCGCTATCTTGCTAGGCCGGATAGCCTCATACGCGCAGAACATCATTGGCCCATACCAAAGAGGTTTCACTCCAGGCAAATCAGCAACAGATCAGATTTTCTCTGTGCGGCAAGCGATGGAAAAACTGTTGGAATATGGACAACAGTTGCACCATCTATTCATCGACTTTAAGCCGTCCATGATAGCATAGCCCGGGTAAAACTGTACACGGCCATGAGAGAATTTGGTATCCCGACGAAATTAATGAGACTGACTAGGCTGACCCTGACCAATGTGCAAGGCCAGATAAAAGCAGCAGGATCACTCTCAAGACCATTCGACATCAACAACGGTCCACGACAAGGGGATGCCCTATCATGCTTCCTCTTTAACCTGGCCCTCGAGAAAGTGATCCGGGATGCTGAGGTAAATTCAAGAGGTACGACCCTCTTCAAGTCCACCCAACTAATGGCCTATGCTGACGATATCGACATCATGGGAAGAACCACCCGAGACGTACAAATTGCCTTCATCCAGATCGAGCAGGCGGCGATTGGTGCGAGATCTTGGGCTGCACATCAATGAAGGCAAGACAAAATATATGGTGACAACGTCAGCACCGAAGACGAATCAACCAACAACATCAAACCGCACTGGTCAAACAGGAACAATAAGGATAGGGGAATACAACTTTGAGACCGTTGACAATTTCTCCTATCTAGGGTCGAAAATCACAACCGATAACAGCTACGATGATGAAATCCGCGCACGGTTGTTGTCAGCCAACAGAGACTATTCCAGCTTACAAAGACTGTTCCGCTCGAAACGTCTCACCATAGGGTCAAAGCTCTTACTGTACAAGGCTATGATCTTTGCAGTCGTCATGTATTCCTCGGAAACTTGGGTTCTTAGCAAGAAAAATTGCGAACTCTTGGCCGCGTTCGAGAGAAGAATCCTCCGAAGAATTTTTGGCCCCCTACATGAGGATGGACGATTCCGTAGCCTACATAACGACGAAATCTATGAGCGATACCATGACCGTCCGGTTGCGGATAAAATTCGGCTCAATAGGTTACGGTGGGCGGGTCACTTAATCCGTATGGATGAGGATGATCTCACCCGGAAAGGCTATAAGGGCAATATCTATGGTATAAAAAGAAGACGAGGCAGACCCTGCCTAAGATGGAGCGATGGCGTAGGTCAGGACGCCAGACAGCTTTCAGGGATATCGAATTGGTTGACCTCTTTGCACAACCGGGATGGCTGGAGTTCCTTATTAAGGCAGGCCTAGACCGGATACCGGTTGTTGCGCCGTTGATGATGATGATAGTTTGGGGAAACCTATATAGCCTATATAGCGTGTATATTTATTGAAAAGGATTTTGCGATGTTGAGAAAATGATGAAATTGTTGTGCAGACAGTGCATTCAGTGTGGGGGATGCCTATTTCAAAATAAAAGATGGAGTAAATTTAAGCTGTACCGACTTGACTGCAGGGGGGTTGTATTTATTTGTGTTTGAACTCCAAACTTATGACCTCCATGAAATAATGTAAAATTCTCGTCCTCGAATTTAAATATTTTCCTCCTCCCTCTGCATTTTTAGTTTCTCTTTGGTATATTTTTACCGAATTCCAAAGAGTAAGTAGTCGAGTTTTGGTTTTGACCCTAACTATCAACGAGGTGGGGTAAAAGTAATCACCCGGTGCTCTTCATCCGACACCACTACCGTCACCTGAGTCTTTTCGACTCAGCGGAAAGCTTGCATTTAGTGCTTACGGTGAAGCTATCTGGAAACTAAGTAGAAACTTGAGAGAAACTGGAAATCCGTCAACTGCCGGCTCGTTGGCTGTACTGTAGCCCAAATCTCCCCGCAAGAGGAAGGCTTGGCAGCCACTAACGGGGGGTAAGGGGGAAGATACAACAACAACAAATCCTGCGTGTCAGAACCTTCTCCTTCATCCTTACCGAGAGGGGCGGAAAAAAGGGAAGCTGGTGACGTGGGCGCTACTAGTTTAACGCCGGTATGTGGAAATGGAACCAAATGGCCCGGACACCGTGAACCCAAGCTGGCGGTAGAAGAAGGCCCTGCGAATGAAGATAAAGTACCTTGGGAATAAGGATATGGATGTGGCTGTACCACTAGGCGCGGTAATGTCTAGAGAAATCGGAATCTTCGGCGGAAGGTGGTGATAAACTGATAATTGATAAGGTGAAATCCACATTGGACGCACCAGACTCTTCTGTCAGCAGTAACGCGCATAAGAAGCGTAAGGCCAACACATCTGTGATGGCCAAGGCTCTATTGTACTCCGCACCAGTGCTTACATCCACGTCTCACGCGGGGATTAGGACCGGTGTGCTGGGGGTGATCAAATCAGCGGGAGAAATCTCAATGAATTCGGACGCGAAGGCAGGAAGAAGGTGGACGTATGCGCAAGCTGCAGCCTCAGTTCTGACTGCTGCCGTGGGAGTTTCCTCTTAGTATGGCAAAATGTCAGAGGGACAATTTGCCATACCTGTGGAAAAAATGCTGGAGCCTGGACGAAGCCAAGATTTAACAATCAAGGTTTTCGCGATGGGCTTCTTCATTTGGAGTGCACTGCTGAGGCTGCCTTAAAATGGCTTCAGCAGGTAATCCAGGCTTTGAGTTCCGGCGGTCGGCCCAATTTCACTATTGTGAACACTGAGCTGCGCAGGACAGACCATCTCTGATGTTGATTACTGGGCTCTCGAAGGAAGGCAGATGACATCATCCGCATGCTGGATGAACAGAACTCGGGCAGTGACTTTGGACACTGGAGGGTAAAGTCCATGAGCGCCAGGAAGTTTCAGCTTGGTATTCGAACAGGACCAAAAAAAGTCTGAACATGCTCAAAGGTGCTCCACTTTTTCCTAGAGACTGAGATTCAGTCATATCAGGAAACTCTAGAGCATCATCTGCATTTTGAGAGCGACGAAAAATGATGGTTTTCAACTCATCCAAGATAGAGCAAATTGCAGCATCTTCGGTGCACTCTCCCACAATGGAGCTGTTCGCGGAGGATAGTGCATACAGTGGCAGAACCCCTGTATGGGGGTTCACACTGGTGGACGGACAACTGTACCTGCTAGTAACTTCTCCTACACCTTTTAAGGAATAGGCGGAAGAAAGGGAAGTCAAATGTGTGAACGGAACTGATTTGATGCCAGTTCGAGTGATCGAATCTATGCAAACTCAACACCGCAAACCAATCAAGGTGCTAAGTGGAAAACAGATGAATGAACTGCGGAAGAAGATGACACTTTTCATGGATGCGGACATGGAAACTGGTGTACTTCCAATTCTCAGTGAAATCAAACACGAGATTAGTACGATGTGTGGGAAACTCCGTCACACGCGCACCGCGGCATACGCTTCTAACCCTTTTCCATTACACATTAGACATTAGACTGTGTCCGGATAGCTGAATGGTTAGAGCACAAGGCTGTTGTACGAAAGGTCGCGGTTCAAATTTCGCTGGTAGCAGTGGGACTTGTATCGTGATTTGACGTTGGATACCAGTCGACTCAACTGTGAATGAGTAACTGAGTCCAATCAGGGTATATAATCTCGGGCGAGTGAAATGCTGACCACATTGCCTCCTACAAGGTATTGTAATCCTGTAGTGTACCGTTACAGTCTTCAATGAAGTGTTCTAAAACACTTCAAGACCCTGATTCAATATGGACTGTTGCGCCAACGATTATTATTATTATTAGACTAAGTTTATGCCGAAAAACATATTACACACTGGCGGGTGCTTGATGACGTCTCAATATCAGATCACCGATAGCTAGAATTCAATCTGACTATTGCGAAGAAGAATAGTCTGAAATACAAAGACGGAATCCTAGGAGTTCAATGAACTTCTTGGCAATAAAGAACAGCTCCCTAGGCGACTAGGGACTCCTCTGTCGCCCTGAAGATGAATTGGAAACTTTGAACTGCACACTTTTAGAGTGCTATGAAAAGGTGTGTCCTATTTTTCTTGTTGGAACTGGGAACTGCAAAAGCTCAGGAAATCAACCAGGCAACTCTTGAACCGTCCTTGCAAAGGCAATAAGAACGAAGACTGGTTAAACTTCCGGAACTTACAGCATGAATATAAGGGTGGTTAGGTGGTCGAAACGAGACTTCTTTAGAGCGTACTATAAGGCTGTGGAGAGTCCTTAAAAGGGCTGAGTCCGGTAAGTTGGACTTTTTTAGAAAACGCGATGGTACTTTCACGAGCTCCAGGCTGGAATCAGTATAGACCCTTCTGGAAGTACACCACCCGGGAGAAGTGATAGGGGGAGAGTTGACGGTTCTTGCAACTCCTTTAACACGCAAGTGAAGCAAAGGGAATTGGAACACTGCGAAAAGGGTTGTTACCTATGAAAAGATGTGAGCTGCCATACGGTCCTTTAAACATTTCAAAGCACCTGGCATGGATGCTATCTATCCAGCAATGCTAAAGGAGGGTATGGAGCACTTAGAGCGATTGTTAAGAAATATTTTTCTAGCAAGTCTTGCTTTAAGCTATGTTCCTACCTCTTGGCAGAAGGTTAAGGTAGTGTTCATACCGAAACCTGGGAAAGATGACTATTTTAATTCAAAGAACTTCAAATAGAGCAGCTTGAATTCATTCTTCTGAAGGGTTTGGAAAAATTGGTTGAGCGGCACATTCGTGGGAACACAATCAGGTCGCATTCACTTAATGAAAACCAAAATGCTTACTATCGTGAAAAGTCGTGTGCGTCTGCTCTTCATTCTTTCGTTACAAAGATAGAGGATGCTACTCTGAAGGGTGAGTACGCGATGGGGATGTTCGTGGATATTGAAGGGCGTTTGACTGTGCGCCTTTTCGAAAATTTTGTGATGCCACCAGAGCGTTCTAATTAAGTACTAGGCTAACGCAGAGATTGCTGTATGCTGAAGTGGGTGTCGACCGCTACCTAACACTCACTACTACGCGTACCTCAAAATTTTCCAATACGTGCTCAAGCTTCTGCGGATGACGTGGCTGTGCTTGCTGTTGATCAAGTAGGGACAAATAAAGAGGGGGGAATGCCGTTGGTAAAAAATGAAAATAATAATGGACCCAGGAAAGATCCTTGCGGGACGCCAGAAGGATCGGTTGGAAAGGTAAAAGGCAAACCATAAAACAAGTTGTATGGGAACGTTTGGAGATGAAAGTTTGGATAGAAGTACCTTGTGATTTACAGTGTCGAAGTCTTTAGCAAAGTCAGTGTAAATAGTATGCACTTCCCGCCGTGAATTTAGACATTTGGCGACAAAGCTCGTAAGTCGAGCAAGCTGGAGGCATTGCACCTACGCTTAATAAAGCCATGTTGCTCTTTCACTATGTAGTGTCACTAGTCGACAGACGACCAGTGGCTGACATATCTTTGCAAGATTTTGGAACAGGAGGAGAGGAGGGAAATTCTCGGCAAGCGTACGATCGCCACTTTTGTGATTGGGGATTTCCACGAGCCCTAAAAATGATTCCCTTTAAAGCTTTTGTTGAAAATAAGGAATAGGGGAAGGGAAATAGATGGAGTTTTAGGCAAAAACAGGTTTGAAAGACAATCGTAACCATAGCCGATATTGGAACCAAGTTTGCCAACGAGATACTCGGCAACGAAAGGAGGTAAGAAAGGGAATGGGGAGGGAAGAGGAGGAAGGAGAGCGAAAGGTAAAGGTAAGCGAAGGGTAAATCACAAGATTGTTGGGCGGAGTTAGCTGGGGAGCCAGAGAATTTAATGGGCGGAGGTAATATGTGTTCCCTTATCCGCCATGTGTCCGAATAGCTGAGTGGTTAGAGCGCAAGGCGGTCGCGGTTCAAATTTCACTGGTGGCAGTAGGATGCTGACTACCTTGCCTCCTATAGGGTACGGTTACAGTTTTAAATGAAGTGCTCTAATACACTTGAAGGTTTGATCTAATTGGATTGGTTCGTTAACGATTATTATTATCCGGCGCCAGTGGTTACGCCTTATGGGAGGCAACTCCTCACATGTCTGTCTGTCTGTCCGTCACACCTTATATCTCGGAAACGGTTACTCCTATTGAGACGAAATTTGGTAGAAAGGTGAGACCTACATATAGGGGGCAATATAGTTCCACATTGAGCTTAAGTGGGGGTCCCCATACATGCAAAAGGAGGTGTATATTTTTTTTCGCCGGATAAAATTACCCTTTATTTCGCTATATTCAAATGCCACGTGTAGGATTTTCGCCGCATTTGCCTAGGATGTTGCTGCTTATTGAGGGAAGGTATTATGTCGGCGTAAAGACGTTCTAAAGGATTAGAACCAACATTGTTAAGGATATTTCTTTAGGTGATTTATAGAGTTTTAAGTAGAGTATTTTAAATGAAATACATGGGTTTCACCAAAATTATATACCTTTGCTCTTGTCTTTGTCAGTCTTTAAAAAAAAAGATCTTTTTACTTTGAATATTGGAGATTGCCAAATATGCTCTGCCTAATTGTGGGCCAGTGATATGAGGTTGAAGGCAGGAACAGGAATCTTGAAGTTACGCGTCCAGTCTCCATTGGAAATAAAATATAATCTGTTTGGTAGGCATTATTGATTGATATATTCAAATAACCATATTTTACGTATTTCACAAAATCTGCGGAGAATGTTATTATGTGAATTTTTCTCTAATTGAAGATATCATACCGCACGTGCTATCGTTCTGAAAATAACTCCAGTTCCCTGAACAATATAAAAATTCTCACGAATTTACCCATCAAATCCGTTTTGATGGAAATCGTGTTTCAGCATCAACTGATATAAAACGGATATAAATATATCCGTATGGACTCAAACAGATACATTATAGATGTATCTGTATAGTTAGGGTCCTCGTGGAAACCTGTGCACTTTAGCGGGAATTTTTCAATTTCTTTCAAACGTTTTCCTCGCCATGAGAACTTCGCACTTGAGAGACGCAGAATACACGATTACGAACCGTTTCAGGTTATCTCATCTAAATTGAATTTCAAATGTCGACATTTTCCGGAAACGATGGAGACGTGAATTTTACGGTTGTGAACACATTGTGATGATTTAGTAGGTTCCAATTTTATTTGGGTGTATGTACATTTCCTAGTGATTTCCTCGCTTGTACTGCCTGAATATAAGTTAAATTTCTGGCGGTTTTCAATGGTGTATTTTTAACAAAGAATTGAAGAAAATTTATATCAATCCAAGAAAAGGTGGTGCGAAGCAATTTTTGAGAAAGTTTGGAAATCTGCACAGGTAGAAGTACATTTAGTGATCCTAATCCCCTTCACTTGACATGAAATACCTAGTTCGTCTAGCCCACATCTTAAATACTTTAATTAACTTGCGGTTAACATAAACGGAATAAAAATAAAAAAAAAAAACAAGAACAAAATTTGTGGACACTGTCCCAGGACGTGTATAGAGGTTTCGTCCTCCTCCTCAGAAAACTTGCAGGCAGTGTCCGTAGATATCCCTAGCTTCCCTAGGTGATAGTTCAGCCGACAATGACGAGTGAGAATTCCCACTATGATTCGGAGGTTCTTTTTGGTGAGGTTTAAGCAATACTTTGTGCGCATGGGTTCGTATCCCCCAATAAGCACCCTGGACTGCTCCATTCCGGGTAGGCCCGCCCAATATAGTTCCGTCAACCGTTTCTCTTCATTTCTTAGTAAAAACCCATAATGGTGACTACTTATTAAAAGGTAACGCATAACGGTGACTACTTATTAAAAGGTAACGCACCCGTACTGCAACCTTCCTTGCAATAAGTTTATTAATGATAAGGGAATGGCCCGGACAATTCTCCAACGGCGTTAGAAAGGAAAACATCCTGCTTTATCATTTTTTTGTTTTAGATTGTTGCATATGAAATGGCCGTTTTGGCAATCGAGTGAAGTTAGTTGCGATTTTGGTGTATCAAACCACCACCAGTTGGCGCTGTTGGTGTTGAATATTTAAGTTAAATACTCCTACATTTAATCAAGGAGTCATTTCAGTATTGACCATCGTTGGGATAACAGGGAATAGAAAGGAAGAAAAGGATGGAAACGAGCCAAGAACGTATACTTTTTCTGTATAACTCATACAGAAAAAGTATAGTATATATAAAGTATACAAACTCGGTCATAAAGCGGCGGAAGCGACCAAGAACATTAACAGCGCATTTGGAGCTGATACGGTAAGCAAACGAACCACACCGCGGTGGTTCTAAAAATTCCGGTCAGGCGACGTAAACCTTCCAAGTGAGCCACGTGGGCATCCAGGACCATCGATCGACAACGACGAGCTGCGTTTGCTAGTCGAATCCGACACACGTCAGTCTGTGAGGAACATTACAGAGAAATTGGGCGTACACTATTCGACAGTTTCACAGCACTTGCAACATTTTAGAAAGGTGAAAAAGCTCGACAAATGGGTTCCGCATGCCCTTACGGAGCAAAACATGGCGCTTCGAATGGAAATGTGCAGTTCGCTACTCACCCGCAACAGAACCGATCCCTTTTTGCACAGAATAGTGACATGTGATAAAAGGTGGATATTATACGACAATCATCGCCAATTAGCACAATGGCTAGATGCTGATGAGCCACTGAAGCATATACCGAAACCGAGCCTCCATCCGAAGAAGGTAATATTTGCTGAAATGCTGTAGACCACAGCTGGAGTTATCCACTATTCTTTCTTGGCACCTGGAGAAACGATAAATGCGCAGATATACTGTGCCAAAGGCGAGGAAATGCACCAACATTTTTGGATTCAACGGCCGAGATTACTCAACAGAGATGATGGGATACCCCTTCACGACAATGCACGATTTCATGAATCCAGAACAACGGTTCAAAAGTTGAACGAATTGCAGTATGAGACTCTGCCTCATCCACCATATTCACCGGACCTTTCGCCAACCGACTACCACTTTTTTAAGCATTTGGATCATCTTTTGGCTGAAAAACAATTTAGGAACGAAAATTTTTGTAAGCTTTACAGTCGTTTCAAATTTTAGTACAAAAACGGCCGTTTCATTTGCAACAACCTAATAAATATCGAGATGTTCTTTTCATTATGTTAATATTATCGTTTCAGTATTATGGACCACTTTTTCTAGAGTAAGGTTAAAAAGGATGTATGAGGGAGTATCCTCGTAAGTCAAAATTTCTCGTTTACTTTACTTTAGTAGGAGATCGTGCAACATGAGAAGATCAGAGTGAAATTATGCGGTGTTTCCAACGATTAATTAATTGAAATAATAAAAACTTGTTGTTTCTTTTTCGTTGGTGTGGGTATTTACTCTTGCAAATACCGATATTTCGGGAACCACTTGTTCCCTTCATCAGTGCAAACTTGGGTTTGCAATACCCACACCAACGAAAAAGAAACAACAAGTTTTTATTATTTCAATGAGAAGATCGTTCCACTCTTGGACAAGCCGTTGGAGATAAGCAGTGTGGAGGGCGCTGAAAAACAAAGAAGCGTGGTTTGAGGGCGTTCCCTTGATGAACATTGACAAAGACATGAAGGTAAGGACATTAAGGAAGATTCTCTAGCCAACTGGAGGTAAAACTTGAAGTTTTGGGTTAGGCAAAACGCCAAGCTGGAAACGGTGGACTCTGGGTACCAGACGATGCCCAGTTTGAATTAGCGTTGTGTTGGAAAAAAGGAGCTTATCGACAGTGACCTACTTACCTATATTGAATACACCTAATTATGATCGAACTAAAAAAACACACCAAAATCAAAAATAAATTTCGATCAAAATGATCCGAATCTGAGTGAGGAGATCGATGGAGAACCTGGGTATAAACTCAGGTTCTCCACTCATGCAATTGGGACCCAGCCCTTAAGGGACGAGCAGAAACAGTACTTGTCTGTCAGCATTCCCGACTCCGACATGTTGATCTGCTGTTTGCCAATGCAAGCGCTAGACCCGTGCCCAGTATAGTGGTTTCGAAAGACCTGCAGGTTATGTGATAACTACACCACAACGATCAAACGGAGCATAAGAACTTAACACGTTGACTGCCAACTACGAGATAACTCGTAGATTGCGATCTTTTTTAGAACGCCAACTACGAGTTATCTCGTCCTATGTTTACTTACCATTTTTGTGCATTTACGGTAAAACTCGTAATATATTAGTGCTAATATAGATAGATGGCTTCTAGGAAAAGAACAAAAAATCAATACTAGCTTGCACGAACAGAAAATTTATTTAGAAATCCATGTACACTGCGTATCCCTTATCCAGATAGTCCTCCAGTAAATGTAAAACAACGTCAGCAGTGTGCCCTACTTTATTATCAGTTTCCTCACATTTTCCGCTATAAATCTTTATTTTCATGACAAGACCGTCGGACTCACATAGTTCATACAGTTTGATACCATATTTGTGTTTTTTATTTTTTATATATTGGCGGAAAAGCAATCTTCCTCGCCATAGCATCATGGATTCGTCAATACAAATATTTCTATGTGGTACATAGCTTTCACGCATAACATGATTGAAATGATTTAGTATCGGTCTCACCTTGTATAATCTGTCGGCAGATGGTATTGAGTTATCAACCAAATGAAAATAACGCAGTATCAACTGGAATCGATTTCGACTCATATGTGAGCGCCAAAAGTTTACATTATATATCATAGCTTGTTTGTGCTCCAGTAATGTTCGATTGATGGAAAAGTGCATGGTCCCATTTGCAACAAAAGTCCAATAAAAACTTTCATCTCTGCAGCACTGATGTCTTTCCACTGTGATAACCTGTTATTTTTTTTTATTACTTTGCGTTTTTCCATTTCTTGCGCAGCATATAAATTAGTTTGTTCCACCAGTAATGCAAGAAATTCATCCGAAAAAAATAAGTCCACCAGCGTATGTATCGTAAAATTTGCCGTATCCAATTTCACACCAATATTTTCTTGGAAAATAAATAATTCAGGATTTTGTTGAATTTCTGTCCACAAATCATCATTCGCATTTGATATTGTTGTTTGAGAATCATCGTTATTATCTTCAGGTTCAGGATCAACTTCACATTCGGAGACGACCATATCTTCACTCTCATTTGAATTATCAGAAGGTTCATAATCACTACTATCGTTATCATCCTCATCAAACATCTCGTCAAATTCTGAATCACTGAGATTTGCGTAATACTCCATTTCATTTTGAGTCAGTGGTCTTTTCTTTTCCATATTGGGTTCTTGATAATTTAATTATAACAATAATTATAAAACAAAACACTCAAGAGGAACGTAAATGTGATGTACTCGACAAGTTCTGCAGCACTACTGATGAAATATGATGAAATATGCACGCGTATCTATGATTCAGAGATTAGAGAAGCGACAGGTAGAAACGTGTCTGTGCACGAATTATCTCGTAGTTGGCTTCCGCGAAGAGATTTCTGTTCCAGAAGCCAACTACGAGATAATTCGTATGCCCTTTTTTTATGAAAAAAGCAACAAAAAATTTTTTTTTATTATACCTATGTACTAGAATTTGAGTTTTTAATAATATTTTTGAAAATTGCCTTGGCAGTCAACGTGTTAACTGGGAGGTAAGGAGATTCTTTGGTGCTCCGCTTATTTTCTCTATGACAAGGATGAAATTCTCAGTGGATCGTTCGTTGGAACTATTAAATATATCAAGAGTAAAAGCTTGGGGGTAATAACAAAATGTAATGTTACCGCTTACCACATCCGTTGGGGAGTTATAACATCAATACGAGAAAATCAAAACTATAATATTACAATATCTGGTAGGAAGCAAAGTACAGATACTCAAATTAGGTAAGAGCGACATGGTGGTCCTGTTGGAGAGGGGGTAGAGATTGATGTCAATATGGGCATGGACTCACCTCCAACCGCTCCATTTTGGAATCCGCAGAAGACCGATTAGGCGAGGTACAAAACTGAATTCAGTGCCCGAGTTACGATCCCTGGGAGGCGCATCATCATGGTGAAATTGGGAAAACAAACTAGATTATCACACCAGGGAGACGAATTTGTGAAGAGATTATCTCGCTTGACGGTTGATTTTGAAGTTTGTGGTTTCTAGTCAAAGAAAATAGCCGGCTGCCAGTTATTTATATTTTAAGAACGGAAAGTAAACAGAAACCATTTACTTGAATTACACTTCCCAGTAAGCATCCAAATGATGATTTAACTCACTCCACGCAGGCCCGGATAGCATCATTCATGCTTTGGCCTCTATTACTAAAGCATGGATGCTGCTATTGGATGCATTTTGTCGACTTATGCTTATATTCCAATCCGATATCGAATTTACTAACAGTAGAAGATGCTGACGGAGATTAAAAGGCTCGGTTGGCTAAGTATTATTGGAGTGATGCGTAGTATACCAACGGCGGTACTTGAAGCTAGAATGGACCTGCCCCCTATTCGGACGCACTTCATTCAACATCGCAACGATACACTATTAGGTAGGGGGCAATGTGGTCAGCATTGCGCTCGCCCGGGATTATTACCCTGATTTGACTCAGGACCTCATTTGCAGCTGAGTCGACTGGTATCCGCCATCCAGTCACGATAACAAATCCCTCTGTCATCAGTGAAATTTGAACCGCGACCTTTCACTCCGACAGGTCATTGCTCTAACCACTTGAGCCATCCGGACACTTATTGCTACTATTGGCGGGTGGAAAGGTGACCAGTCATACGGCCATGCGTCTTTCTGGAAATCCATTGGTAATGAGTTTCAAGATTTGTGTTTGAGAAGACATACTCCGTTGCAGTTATCAAAAGAGAAGGACGGTCGATAAATGGCCACAAGTTTCTTCGGATTACAGATCTAACAACCTTCATTGGAGGATCAGTAATCAAAGAGGGATCGGGCTGAGATGTCACTGTCAAGTCTGCTCTGAAGGGTGAAATTGCAAGAATTCACGCAACCGAAACTTTGTGGAATAACTCGGGGCCCTTAGAATGGCACTTTTATTATCCCTTAACAGGATACTGTTCATTAAACTATCACAAAAAATTGGGGTGATGATCCTGATTGTATGTGACCATTGTGAGAAGGAAGGGACGGCCATTTCATTTGTAGCTGCCCGGCCTCTTGAGGCGTCTGACGAAATCACCTTGTCTGGTTTTTTTTTTCAATGAAGAAGAAGCACAGAAGAATCTACACCCTCGCTGCCCCTAAAGGATGTGCTGAGATTCGCAAGTCTGCGGGAGGCCTGGGGTCGAGTAGAGCGTAATTCGCATTTTCCAATGAGTCCATGTCTTGCTGCCGCAAAACAGGACTGGTGGAATCAAGGCTGTGAACTTCGTTGTCCTCTGTATATCTCTATTTTTTAGAATCGCCAGTACGAGGATAAATGCTTTGTTGAGAAGCGTGATTTGTCTATTGACCTCATCTATTGTTGCTGTCCTTTATGAGAGTTGGGAGTAACTACACATAACTGTTAATTGACTCGAAGTTACAATAGTTAAGTACCTCGCATTATCTGATTGTCGTTTTTCTTCAGGTTTGGAGAAGAGTTCCAAACAATAATGGAGCCAATGGCCAGCACTAAGATAGCCCAGATAAACCTCCACCATGCGAAAGCTGCATCTGTGGTAATTGCAAGGGCAATTTTCAAGGAGAATATTGCAATAGTGCTGGCTTAGGAGCCCTGCCGGTACCGGGGGCAGATTCGCGGTCTGCAAGGAGAAAGCATGCAGGTAATTTGGGAATTTCAGAGTTCCTGACGGGGAACCTTGTGGCTATTCAAATTTCATTGGAAGCCGGGAGGAGCAATCGAAAGGTAGTCTTGGGATCGGAAGAAATCCGGGTTCCACCGGAACAAGTCGCTAAACCCGAGAAGTGTTGTGAGAAGAGGGTGTTACCACTTCTGCTCGGCTGCGATGCCAACGCCCATCACGAAGTTTGGGGAAGAAGCGACACCAATCGAAGAGGTGAGTACCTGCTTGAATTTATTCTCAGCAATAAGTTAGAAATATATAACTTACTGAACACTCCAACATTTGTGGCCAGCAAAAGACAGGAGATACTGGACATAACTCTAGGAAATACTGCAATGAATGGGATGGCCAGGAATGGGAGGGTGTCGGATGAGCCCTCTATGTCTGATCACAGAATAATTAGATTCGACATTGAGGGTAACTCCGAAATAAAAAGAATAATACGGAATCCCAAGAGAATGGATTGGGAATCCTATGCAACGCACTTGACCAACAAAATGGCCCACCTTCAAGGGGGCAGTGACATCAGGAGCGAACAGGAACTAAAAACAGTGGTGGAAAACCTCAAGACAGTAGTCATTGAAGCTTATGAGACCAGCTGTGGTTAAGACAGTTAAGTCATCAAGGGATGTACCGTGGTGAAGCAGGAACCTGACCAGAATGAGAACAGAGGCACGAAAACTCTTCAACCGGGCAAAACAAACCGGGGACTGGCAGAGGTACAAAAATTCACTGACTGCGTATAGTAACGTAATCAAGCAAGCAAAATGGAACAGCTTTAGGGAGTTCTGTGAAACGATCGAAAAGATCACAGAAGCAACCATGCTTTACAAGGCTGTAGCCAAAGACGGGGGAATATCCTCTATCTGTCTGAATCAGGAAAATGGGGCAGTTGCCGAGAATGAGGAGGACAGGGTAGACCCGCTTATTTGAATTTATTTTCCGGGGTCTTACCCCACGGCGGCAGGCGACAAAATTCTGCCTGACACGCCAACAACGAATAAAAGGGGAAGAAAGGAGAACTGGAAACTAGGAAAAAAGGTATGCTCAGATGGCATTTTTCTAACACTTATCCAGAGGGGCCTAGGAATCCTCTTAGAGTCTCTTCTGACGTGCTAACTCTCTGGACGTGCTAACAAATACTGGAATATAAGTCCAGGGTTACGCAGACGGCATTGTTTTAATTTGTAGGGGCAAATATGAAGATAGCCTATGTGATAGAATCCAAACTGGGCTAAGGGTTACTAGTGCCTAGTGCAGGAAGGTGGGACTGCGGATCAATCTAGCCAAAAACACTACAGTACCATTCATTAGGAGACGTAAGCTTGATCACCTGAGAGTAGAGGTCAAATATTTGCGAATTACGCTAGACCAAAAATTACTCTGGAAAATATATGTTGGAAACACTTGTCGGAAAGCCACGAGGGCTTTGATGACTTGTAGGTCCATAGCAGGAAAAGATGGGGTTGTAGCCCAAAGATACTACTTTGGATATATACTGCAATAGTAAGGCCAATGATTACCGATGGAGCGGTAATCTGGGCAGAAAGAACTGAACTCAGCACACAAGCCAGGAAATTACACAAACTCGAAAGACTGGCTTGCGTGTGTATCAGTGGGGCAATGAGGACATGCCCAACGGCATCCTTGGATGTCCTTCTGGGATTATCCCCTCTCCATCGCATCTGCACATACAAATGCAGACAAGGAGGGCAATATTCAGAATGGCTGGGAGTATCAGTGAGGCGGGAAGCTGCCTAAACCGAAGGAAGATTGATATTCTTTCTAGGCGGTATCGCGAATTACTAATACTAATGGATAACATGACAACGAAGTTTCACTTTAATAAGAAGTTTGAAACACGTTGGCGTAACAAGGTAAACTCGGAGGGCGTGGCTGGGACATACGGCTTAAACCAGCAACTGATTACTTGGTACACTGACGGATCCCTCACAGCAGAGGGAGCGGGTGGCGGTGTCATTGGTCCGAGGAAAATGTACTTGGAGCCAATGGGTACTTACACTAGCATATTCCAAGCGGAAATATACGCCATAGTCAGATGCGCCTCCTTTAATCTCCAAAGGAACTACAGGGGCACAATATTGCTGTTCTCACCGATATCCAAGCAGCGATCAACGCACTTAGGTCCAATCAGGTGAACTCTAAACTGGTATGAGAATGCCTTGAGAGACTGAATACACTCAGCTCGTCTAACAATGTCTAGATACTTTGGGTTCCAGGCCATGCTGGGTTGGAAGGCAACGAGGCAGCGGACGAACTAGCCAAGGAGGGAGCAAGGACGCCTTTACATGGGCCAGAACCCTTCTGTGGAGTCGGAAACCGTTTGATGGCTATGACATTAAGAAATGAAGAGGACCGGTTGAGGGAACTATACTGGGCGGGCCTACCAGGAATGGAGCAGTCCAGGATGCTTATTGGGGGATACGAACCCATGCGCACAAAGGATTGCTTAAACCTCACCAAAAAGAACCTCCGAATCATAGTGGGAATCCTCACTGGTCACTGTCGGCTAAACTATCACTTAGGGAAGCTAGGTGCGGAGTGTGATGAAACTTCTTACACGTCCTGGGGCAGTGTCTGGCACAAAGTAGGTCGAGCCAGCTGGGAGAACACTTAATACCAGATGCAAAGTTGAAAGATCTGGAAGTAGGGAATATACTAAAGTTCCTGACAGTTATAGGCTTGCTTGAGATAGTATGATCAATAGGTACTCTATAACCAGCAAAAGGGGCACAATAGCTCTTTAAGGACGCGTTGCGACTTTCCCTTAACAGAATAATAATAATTCTTCAGGTTTGTATCATGATATGCAAAAGAGAAATTTGCACCGAAAATAAATAGTGTTTATGAGGTCGTAAAGCTTGGTCACCATCTTCACACTTCTCGTCGTTAGTAGTTATTCAGTAGCAGGTATTCCATCCCAGCGTTTTTGTGCATCCTAGATTTTTTTCGACTGTACGAGACTTGTGTCCACTATGCCTTCGATGTGAGGAAATTAGGTTGTGGCATGTACTATTCGGGATTCCGCGGTGAGGGAAACTAGTCGATTTGATAGTAAAAATGAAGATGTTAAATCGTCGTGCATTAACCACATGTTTTTTTAGGACTGCAGTACCATTTCTGAAACACATATTACCTTAGAACTTCCATTTACTTTTCCAACTCCATTTGTATAGTAGTAGGTTGACTAGTTGGAAGTTGAGAATGAACCAAGTCTGGTAATTTTCACAACAAAACTTTCTCCTGATGCTAACGAAGTTTTAGATAAAATATTGTCTGCAACATCGGGATAACAACCATAGGAAGCACAGTCGTCTTAAGCAAAGATACTCCACGAAGAGCTATTATTCATATCTGAAACTAAAGCACACTATTGTTCTCCAGACCTCCAAAACATTTACTCGCCATTATGAGTGATATATTCCATGCCATCAGCCAGGATTAAAGTGCACAATATTTCACCACGTCGGGGACCGAAGTTACACACAAATGTTTCCCAGCTTTCCCATACAAATATATCCTGGATAATACGCAAAACGAAATTATTGTGTATCCCTAACGCCCGGGTGCTTTCACAACTCTGGACATGCTGAAGAGGCGAGTAAAAATGGGAGCAAATATTTCCCACTTAAATAGAAGGGATCCTTTCCATTAGATGCAAATATGCAGGAACTGGCGAAGTCATGAACATCTTTATAGGCAGGATGCAACGGAATATGGTTTATTGTGATAAATGTAAGAGTAAATTGAGATATACGAGCATACGGGTACATGGACGAATAGAGGGCAGTTAGGGCAGGAATGTAAGGATAAGAGTCATTGCGACATTGTTCGAGTAAATTTCTGAAAGGAAGAAATTGACTGACACGATGTCGTTGCATTTGGCTTAAGAGGTATCTCTTGTAATATGAACTCCTTCGAAATTTCGACTTAAAAATGAGGTAACTACGTATGTACGTATCCTTACGCTCCTTAAAATCTGTTTATGTATATATATGTATACGTAATTACATAGATCTACACATGAATTTGCATGTTCAAAAGGGCAGAACGTTTACATTCGGTTTCTGCATAAATACCTGAAATATCTGACCTTCCCAATCAAGGTATCTCAAGATGACCCCATGTTACGAACGAACAGGAAATGTGCCCTGTTTGTTTTGACCATTTTCCATATGAACATAAATTTTGATTATCAAGCCTCCATGCGAGGCCAAGGATCCGCATGGAAGTGTATCTCTAAGGAGAAAACTTTTAGGCAGGTGATAATAACAGCACTTAAATTTGTAAGAATGTTACAGAAATAGTTGTGTATACTCCTGTGTATCTAAAAGTGAAAAGTTCACTCAAAATATGGGTATGTATCTACTGAAGAAGGCTACGATTTAGGTGGAACTACTCCACGTTCTAAATTTTAAGCTGCAATTTAAGATCTCTCCAAACGGCCATACGCTGTAATAAAATATGTTATAAATCAAATTTCGGCAAAGAAAACAAACCTCCATTTGTTCTTCTGTGTCGTTGTTCCTAAAGATATATTCATCTACCTGACAAGGTAAAAATACGTATGAATTGGGAAAAACTTTTCAGGTAAACAAAGGAAGCTTTCCGTTCTTTTAAAAGACACAATGGTAAATTATGGGCATATATATATACAAATATACACCGATGTGTATCCTCATGTAACAAAATTCTTAGGCTCTCGGACTCATATATGAGAATTCCCTACAAGGGTGGTAAAAAGGGGGTGGATTATCAGGGGACCGAGTGGTAAGTGAAAGCGAGACGACTAGCTGGTGTAAATTGAGGGTTCCAGGGAGCGCATGTCACCTGTTGCAAATGTTTCATGCACGTTATCATTTTCAGGGAGAAGGTCAGTGTGGGTACGAACGCTTGCAACAGGCTTGATATATGAGTCTACACTATCAGTTGCATGCGATAAGGTTAAAGCATTGAGGTACAATGTATGTGTTTATTATCAAGACAATATGTATTGTATGCATGCATCATGTGGGGTGAAGTGACACCCACGTTGGGCGCTTTTTTATGAAAGTTAGGAAAACACTTTTTCCTTTGAACTAAATGCATTTAAGGCGACTTTGAGGCTCTCAAGATTTTTTTATTAGATTCAAGTACATGGTGATTTCGAAATAGAGCTGGTGACAATCCTTAGCAATGGAGATAAAAAGAAAGTTGAAGTTTGCTAATTGCAACCAACATCATTAGGAAGTTCCTAAATGAACTGCTAGCTTCGATCTTTTACCATTAATTTAGGGGAACAGATTCTTTTACTGAGTTCCCAGATGAACTAAGGTTATTCAAAAATGCAGGTCACTGCAATTACTTAGATGCATTATCACTGAATTCTTGTCTATCTACCCTTTGCAAACTTCTCTTCCTCATTCCAACCGTTGTTTTCTAGATTGAATTACTCACTCGCCTCATCTAGACTTTTTCTACACAATTACCACTATCACCTTCTATTTTAATTAATGCGTGATACCCACTTAGGAATATCCTTCAAAACAGCTGGGGTAATTCTAAGGGGGCACCTCCTTTTGATGGTCAATTCTGAATATGCTTTGTTATACGATACGTTTTACCACCATCGTTCGTATCGTGGAATCGACGAAGAATTTGATAGCGATATGGCCAGATATCTGAAAGCACTCAATCGGGGTTAACCTTCAATTATTTGGTTCCATTTCATAGAATTAAAGATGTTGCTTACATCGCGAATTATTATCTTCTTTTTCTTTAGCCTTTGTCCGTTCACAAGCGGGGTTGGCTCGTCGTGATCAGTTTCGCCATTTGGCTCTATCAAATGCCTGATTTGGATGCAATCTCGAGGATTTTAAATCCCCATCCAGCGTATCAAGCCACCGTTGTTTCGGCCGGCCTTCAATGTTCAGACCAATCTTGGCAAGTTAATTCTCGTTAGCACGAATTGCATGACCATATCATCGAAGACGCCTCTCTTTTAGTTTTTTCACGATCCATGCAACTCCATATCGATCGCGGATACCCACACGACGACGTTCATTGTCTTTTATAGTCGACCAACACTCAGAACCATAGAGGACGGACGGAGGGACGACATTGCGGTAAATTTTAAATTTGAGATGATCATTGTTACGTCTATCACAAAGAACACCAGTTGTGGAACGTGATTTCATCCAGGTTGCGTTAATGAGTGAAGAAATTTCATAACGCAGTCCTCCATTGGCTGATAGTATTGACCTGAGTTATTCAAATGGCTCAGTTCTGAGTAGGTCACTGCCACTGACAGGGGATGGGGATCGGTCGTCAAAAATTCAGTTTTATTCAGATTCAATCTGAGACCGTGTTGAATGAGGCGATCATTCCATTTTTGAACAAGTTGCTCGAGATAATTTTTGCTATTAGATGCCAGGAAAACATCATCTGTAAGAGTAGTGTATAGTGCGCTGGACGTTGGATGTCCTGTATGACGGTGCCCAGAACAAAAACAAAGAGGAGTGGTTAGAGGGCGTTTCCTTGATGAACACCAACAGAGACACGAAGCGATTTTCAAACACCCACTATATTTCGAACTTGACTTTTCGGATCATGGTAGAGCAATTGAATCCAGCGCACGTGTCCTTCTGACACAAAGTGTTGTCTTAGAGGATAGCAGATGAGTTCGTGTGGCACACGGTTAAACGCGTTCTCTGGATCCAGAAATGCAATGTAAAGAGAGCGATTCTTCCCACGGTGTTTCTCCATGAGTAACCGCCCAGCGTGTATTATGTCAGTAGTTCCGCAGTTCTTGGCAAATCTAGCTTCATTCACGCTTATTTCAACGATTTCACAAATACGTTTGTCGAGAATGCATTTAAAAATCTTAATGGTAAGAGAAAGTTACCCGATCGGACGGTGATTTGAACACATCTGCTGGGGTACCTTTCTCTTTTCATATTGGAACTGTGGTACTTTCTTGCCAGTCAGATGATGTTCTTCTTTCGTGAGTAATAATAATAATAATCGTTGACGCAACAATCCATGTTGGATCAGGGCCTTGAAGTGTGTTAGAGCACTTGATTCAAGACTGTAACGGTACACTAGGAGGCAATGTGGTCAGCATTGCGCTTGCCCGAGATTATTACCCTGATTTGACTCAGGTACTCATTCACAGCTGAGTCGACTAGTATCCGACGGCAAATCACGATACAAATTCCACTGCCACCAGTGAGATTTGAACCGCGACCTTCCGTACGACAGCCTTGGGCTCTAACCACTCAGCTATCCGGACACTAAATAACCCGATTAAAGAATTCACTATAATAACCCAATTAAAGAATTCACTGAGCCACAGCGTTGGGTCCCACCTCTTCGTTTAGCAGCGCTCAGATGCGATGTTGCCAAGTCCTGTTGTCTTCCCCGATTTCACTCATTTTGTTGCCTCCTCGACTAAAGTTGCGCTGACAGTTACGCCACCGTGTTTTACGTGAGTACCTATCTCGTGGACTTAATCCCACGGTTTTGTGACCACAATCAAAGCCCCGCCACATCAAGCTACGACGGTACCAATCTATACCTAGTGCATGGCTCAACATTCATACTGGTGGATGAAAAACATACCTAAATCTCTACCAAACTAAGGAATATGGCGAAGGTCTCTGTTTGCACGCAACCAAAACCCCCATGAAGCTCCCACAAGGGGGCCAACCGCAAACAACCGAGCTGTATTCACATACAACGGGAGTTCACCCGAAATGTGAGAGTCCAGGGGCGATCCCGGTTCCCATGGTACCAGTATACCCCTGGTGAGGTTTCGTGACCAATTGCCACTTCAGATAAGTCCCCGTGTAGACTCGGGTCTGATCGCCCTGATTAGTCCTTTAGAGCATTCGCCTACTGCACAACGACCGGCAAGTCAGAGTGAGAACAGCGTCTCTAATCGGGCCGAGAACACACCCTCCAGGAATTCTCCTGGAGCATATGCTCTCAGAGGGCCATCCCGGTTCCCATGGTACCAGATAACCTCCGGTGAGGCTTCGTGGCAGAGCCACTTCAGATGAGTCCCTTGCAGACCCGGGTCTGATTGCCCTCCTCAAGTACGTGGGCCATGTATCATCAGCATCATCAACGGCGCAACAACCGGTATCCGGTGTAGGCCTGCCTTAATAAGGAACTCCAGACATCCCGGTTTTGTGTCGAGGTCTACCAATTCGATATCCCCAAAAGCTGTCTGGCGTCCCGACTTACGCCATCGCTCCATCTTAGGCAGGGTCTGTAGATATTGCCCTTATAGACTTTCCGGGTGGGATCATCCTCATCCATACGAATTAAGCGACTCGCCCACCGTAAGCTATTGAGTCGGATTTTATCCAAACCGGACGGTCATGGTATCGCTCAGAGATTTCGTCATTGTGTAGGCTACGGAATCGTCCATCCTCTTGTAGGGGGCCAAAAATTCTTCGGAGGATTCTTCTCTCGAACGCGGCCAAGAGTTCATAATTTTTCTTGCTTAGAACCCAAATTTTCGAGGAATACATAAGGACTAGCAAGATCATAGTCTTGTACAGTAAGAGCTTTGACCCTATGGTGAGACGTCTCTAGCGGAACAGTTTTTGTAAGCTGAAATAGGCCATGTATGGCTGTAATTCCATCAGCTCCTGGCGACTTATGGCTTTTAAGCCGGTGGATTGTACGGACTGTTTCTTCTATACTTGGCGGTGGCAGTATTTGTCCGTCGCCTTCAGTTGACGGGATCTCCAACTCGCCGATATTTTGGTGGTTGTTGAGCAGTTCATCAAAGTACTGAACCCATCGCTCTAATATGTCCATTCTGTCGGAAATCAGATTTCCCTCTTTGTCTCGGCAGAATGAACATCGAGGCGTATAATCCTTCATGCTGCTGACTTGTTGGTAAAACTTGGGCGGCTGGTGCGCTGTACGCGCTGGTACTCCTTGTACTTTTCAAGCTCACAGACCTGTTGGTTCTCCTAGGCTTGCTCCTTCCGTATGTGAAATCGCTTCTCCACTCGGCGGAGTTCTTGGTAGGTCTCTGCGCGTGCCCGCGTTCTTTGAGAATGCAACTTTACTCGGTATGCGGAATTCTTCCGTTCTGCTGCTAGCTTACATTCTCGCTAAACCATCCGTTCTGACTTTTCTTGCGGCTGGTGCCAAGTATGTTTGTGGCTGTATCAATGATAACGCTTTTCAGGTGGGTGTAAAGATCATTTGTTGATGCTTCATCTGTTATCCGCGGTTATTGCGGCATCCATTTCCCCCTTATATGTATTACGGAGGGCTGTGTTGTGATTGGCTTTAGTATTCAATCTCACCTGATTGTCAGAGGGGATTCCTGGTTATGTTGTGATTCGAGCTCGGAACACTATGTCAACAAGATAGTGATCCGAGTCTATTTTGACCCCTATATGTTCTGACATTCATGAAGGCTGAGAAGTGGCGACGTTTGATCAGCACATGGTCAATTTGGTTGAAAGTGGTCCCGTGTGGAGAGGCCCGTGTTACTTCCATGTTAGACGTACTTCCAACAACCATTTCGTGTGACACTGCTAATTGAATAGTCGGCAGTATATTATCATTTGTATTTTCGTGTAAGCTATAGGAACCAACGTATCGCCTGAATACGGGCTCCGTCCCTACTTGGCTGTTAAAATGCCCAAGTACGATTTTGATATCATATCCGGGACAGGCTTCGACGGTTACATCAGCCCTATATTGGGACAGATTATTGTCTGCGAGCGCAATGCAGACCACATTGCCTACTACAGTGTACTGTAGTGTACCGTTACGGTCTTGAATGAAGTGCTCTAATATACTTCAAGCCGCTGATCCAATATGGATTGTTGCACCAACGATTATTATTATTATTGGCTGCATCTCAGTACAGGGAGCGCACGTTCCATGAGAAAATGCGCAAATCGTTGCTTCGTTGTCGCTGCTGGGTTCGTCCATTTTGTCCGAGGCTTCTTCTGTGGTTTCGTAACATTGGTTTACCATGTAGGGTTGTTAGTTGTCAGTTGGTACAATTTGTCCCGTTTTTAGGTGCGGGAGACTCGCCTTCATCCTTCTCCGTCTACTACTTTTCGTTAAGAAAGAACTCCCGGCGGTCACCAAGTGGAGGTGGAGATTGGGGTTGGTAGTAGAGGTGTTGGTTGGTTCAACAGACGTTTCCCAGGTTTTGTGTTCCATTCTGGGTACTAATCCACGTTTCGCCCTAGGACCTATACTGCCCTTTGACCACCATCTATCTCGCAGCTATTGTCGATAGTTACCTGCGAAAATGGACGCTTTGGGATGACACGGCTGATGGACCCGAAGGGTACAATGTCACCGTGGTTGTCCCAAAAGGCTCGGTACAGGGCCTACTATTGTGGAACATCATGTACAATGATGTACTTAACCTTCCGGTTCCGGAGGACGCCACGACGGTGGGTTATGCCGATGATATAGCATTGGTTGTAGTCGCAAAGCATCTAGTGCTACTTAGAGAGCGCTGGACTGGCACTTGCAAAGGAAAAAACGGAAGCGGTCTTTATCACAAAGCGAATTAGGATCGGGGATCACATCATGACTTCCAAACCGACCATTAAATATTTGGTATTGATGATAGATACGAAGCCATGTTTTAAACAACACGTGCAATATGCTTGTAACAAGGGATCCACGGCGAGCCTGGCCCTGGCAAGGAAAATGACGAACATGGGAGGGCCACGGTATATTTGTGAGCTATTTGTTGTCTGTGTTGATCTTTGCAGATCAGATGACGAGTATATACATTCTGAAGTTTGTCCCAGACCGCTGAAAGGCAGAGATCTGTAAATAGGTGGCAGGACATTGGGACCACTCGGGTAAGGACCGGTGTCCAGACATACTACCATCAAGGAGTAGCTGGGGGGACAAGAGAACAACATGGGGAGATTAATTATAATCTCAACAAGTTTCTGACGGGGCGTTGGGGACATCACTAGTACCTCTACAGGTTCAAATTGAACAATTTGCCCAATTGCCGCGGTTACGTTACGCATAGAAGCTAGGAGAATTAGCTAAAGTGGGCTAACTCCGCCCTGTGATGTAATATCTTATGGTGGTTCCACAGGGATTGGGGAGTCGGGGGTGGTTTTAGTGGGTAAAAATCACGCTCACAGTCTTTTGAAGATATCCATCTCTTCACAAAAAAAAGAACAAGACAGACACACAGTAAACAGATTTTAATAAGGTCTTGTTTTACACAAAATCTTAAAAACATCCTTTTATAAATACTAGTTAGACATCAAAGCACCAAATTTTTCATTCCAACCCTTATGTAGCATGCAATAATTTGCAGCATCTCTATCATCCTTGCTATAGAGCATTTCTCTCATGCAACACTCATCTCATCTCATCTCACTTTGTTTTACATCTTTTTCAGTCCGTAAGACTCCCCATCAACAGATTCCTTGTTGTCTGGGTTTAACACCTCCACAATCACATTTCGACAACAACACACTCTCCCGGTACCGGAATATAGAATTGCTTGATGAATGCGAGGCGTTGGTGGACCTACGATAAGGCATTCCGAATAAGTTGTTATCAGACTCCATCCTGGAGCCAACGAGCACAGACGTTCCCGGATCGCTACGTAGTGTCCTTTATCTCATATTTTTACAGACAAATCTGAAATGTCCTGAACGTTCCTAGTCTTTGTTTCGTCGCGAGAAAGTTCACGTCCAAAAACTAATTTGAGGAGTTTTGATGTTCGGTAGTTTTGCGTGTTTTAAAGCATTTTTAACGGTCGTCGTCCTTTCCGTCTAGCTGCTTCAAAGGATGCCTACAGTTCCTCGTCGTAGTTAGCAACGTCCAGTACATGTCGTTGTGTTAGTGCAAACACTTGTCGCTTCCTCTGGAGAAGTTACGCGGTATTGAAATTATCTTTGAATTATCACAAAAGATGCTCTAGTGGAGTGATAAGATAATCCTGGTTGAATGCATAGCGATTCATAAGTCTGGTGTGGGTGCTTCCAAAGTTTTAAAATTGCAAGTGTTGTTGTTTGAAATTGTGATTTTCCAGGCGGTGAAAGTTCTCCTGAAAAGTGGAAAGTAATATGTGCTTGGGAAAGTGAAAGAGCACTTAAGTTGTTGCGTGCTAATTAGTGCTAATACTCGACGGGCGGCTTAATATCGACTTCATAGAACGTTTTCTTGCCATTAGAGGTGCTGGCTGAATTTTGGGTGATACCTGTTTTGTAGGTAAGATTAGCTTGTTCTAGTGTTTACTGTAAAAAAGTATTCTTACCTTTCTTACCTTTCAACATTTCCTTTTCTCTCGAACTTTGTCTGGTCGGTGCGTTGGTTTTTCCCAATTGGCTTGACGATTGGTCCATTTTGCCAGTATAGGGAATAACGTTGTCCGGTATTTGCAGTTCAATAGTATTTGGAAGAACCTAATCACGAAAGGAGTAAATAAAAAAATGTTAAATTATTGCACATAGGACAGGCTGCCTTCCATTAGGCTGTTTTGAGAGAAAGCTTTTGGTGTGATAGCTCCATTACGATTAGAATAAGATCCTTTTAGTTGAGATTAGGTTTTGTCAGTTTAAAAAAGATCTCTTTCCACATTTGTCGGAATTTTCATTGGTTTTATTCGGACAATCTGCTTAGTTTTAGTTTTACTATTAAAATGTTAAGTGATACTGTAGAATATCTAATGCATGAACGAAGGAGCTAGGAATGGTGAGGCTAACAATGCGTCGAGAGCACTTTAATTTCTCCCCCATAAGCTTTCCTAAAATCCAAGGTTCATCTCACAATTCCAAGCTGCGGTTTTCCATCCTACGTACGAATATTTTGGTTACATGCTGTTTACAAGTCCTTTGTCCCGAATTATATTAAAGCTTATACAAACATTCATAAAAATATATTTCAAGACGTTCGTGATTGTTGCTAATATAGAGTTAGTACCATGACATAACAAATTCCTTCAACCCAGCTGTTTAGACGAATCGACATTTTATGGAAATTGCTATTCGGCGCCGCTGTCTGGGTAAGTGAAAAAATATTTTTCGACTTCATTTAACCAGTCTTCAGAAAAATGAACTGAACCGAATCAGTATCTATAATTAATTGGGAAATCATTCGTACATACATACAGTACCGAAGGATCACCTGCAAATACCTTCCACCAAATTTCAAATTCTTTGTTTGTTTCGGTCCTGCTCACCTTCATGAATTACTAAGAAACGTCCTTTCTCTCCTTGTTCTTAAAGCCTACTTTAATAGGGACCCTTGTCAATACCCTGAAGAAAATACGAGTAATATCATGGTAAAAGAGCTGAACGAAATAAAAATCGATCCGTGAGTCTTTGCTTGATTTTCGTCCCTGTGGCGCAGAGTGTGCACCATCAAAGTCCTTATATTTTTCTTGGGATGAAAATAAGAAGATTTCATCTTTGGTTAATTCGGGGAACATTTTATATTGGATATGTATGGGGTGCTGTTCTACACGGGACGATATGTTCCTTGGGATAATAGCTATTTCGCCGTCACAGTTTGTCTTCATTTTTTCTTCGATTTTCGTTACGGACATAATGTTTGACGAATCGTGTAATATGTAAGTAGAGGTCCAGCTGAATAACGGGTGGCCTTTGCCCACGTAAATGAACTTTAGAGAAAATTCCTTAAATCCCAACATTCTTAGCTGATAGGATAACATAAATCGGAAGTTGTCTAGGATGTAAAAGAATCTCTCAATTTTGTTTTTATATTGAGTTCTTATCCACTATTCTAGGACCGGGAAAACAGAAAGGTCATTTTTTAGCTTCAGAAATGTTGAATTCTCCTCGTAGATATTGTGTTTCCGTAACTCGTTGACTTTATGGAGTACTTGCGTTTCATTGCGTAGTGTCAAATCATATCCTTGGAATATATTTACAACTTTCTTGCTAGTCGACCATAGAGCAAGGGAGTAAAAATTGGTAATATACATTACACTCAAAAAATTTGTCCCATAGATATTCTCCTTATCCGCGAGTCACCCTGGATGATATCTTAAGGGGGTCATCCCGTGTGAAGGCCGTTTTTTTTTGGCTTTTTTTGAAAATTTTTTGTGAAGAACTGGATAAAGATATAAATACGAATTTTTCACCGTAGATTTACTAATATTTTGAGTGTGCACAGTAGTTTTTCCACCCCGATCGCATAGTTGGTTATTGAAATACAGAGCAATTCATACACCCAACTCCAAAAAAAAGTGTTTTTCTGCTGTCACGCTAGAGGGCGCTGTGATCATCTTAAAGAGAAAAAAAAGTAAATGGCATTTTAACGTACAGACTTAACTACAGTCCGCAAACTAGGGTTATTAAAAAATATTAAAAGCTAAATTTTTGCTGCCGTGTTAACTTTTTTTTGTGAATTTTGATGTTTTTTCACGGCTTCTCCAAAGATAAAAAAAAACTACTGAAAGAATCGCAATTATGCTAGTTTGCGGACCGTAGAAATATGTTCTGAATAAGTCCTGAAAATTTCAAAGAACGCATTTAAAAATTAGAATACGATTTTTAGCCATAAAGCATTAACTGACCCTTAATCTGCTATACCTAATCCATAAACCTTAGGTTTCTTTAAGAAACACATATGCAGCCTTGGCAATTTTTGTCCTTTTAAGGAAGTCATTCGAACGTCATTTACGGCGATCGACACAAATCTGACATGTTACTTATCATGTGTTTAACACTATAATTTCCGAACGACTCCGAATATCAAAAAATCACTTTGCCCATATATTCTACACTATATCTAGATATAATTGATGCCAAAAGAAATCGCGAATCTGACACACGGGATGACCCCTTTAATATCAAAGAGATACTTTGGATAAGAACGTTTCCAATTGAATGAAAGATAATTATTTTTCATTGGTTTTTCTCTTATAATTTATTGACTACTTCATCCCAGAATGAATACAACTTCTATCACTACTTATGTCTCTTAGGTTATATTATACTTTTATAAAATGAAAGTAGAGCTTAAATTATGTCCCTTCTCTGACCGGCGGACGAGACTAAAGTGTTGACAAATATCACTCTTGACATTTGCCACCCCAGTTTCAAGTCAGGCCGTCAACTGCTTCTACGACCATTGAATACAGTGGCAGAAATGAATTCACAATTCCAAAGCGCGGAATCCACTCTCGACAGAGGATCTCGGCACATGATTGTGCCGTGATGTCAGACAGAGATATTGCTTCAGACCACCGCGTAAACCTGTCGATGATTGTGAGGCAATATTTGAATCCGTGCGAGTCTCGCAAGGGGCCAACGATGTCGACATGGACGGTGTGGAAGCGCTTGGTTGATCTAGGGAGTAAACCTACCTCTTTCGAACGTGCTTGTTGGTAAGGGGACGGGGACGGGGACGGGGACGGGGACCTGCTTTTATCAAAGTGCGAAAATAAGGCCCTTGTAGTTTGTGAACGCGGTGAACAGCCTGGCCTCAAGGGAAAAACAGAGGTATTTTATAACGAGGTTCGCGGCGAATAGCTCACGATCGTGGGCGCTGTAGTTATGTTGAGCTGGGTTGACTGTTTTGAAAAGAAGCTCAACGGTTGCCTGATTTGATTCACCCGTTGGTGAAGAGCTCCGCTTTATCTGAAGCATCGACCAACGCAGCTAGCGGTGCATCTGGCTGAGGAAATGCCAGCAGTGTTGCATTAACAAGCTGTTGGTTGACCGACTCAAACGCATGGATGGCCTCGGCAGTCACGCAACCTCGCGCGAGTCTTTGCTTTTGGGCCCAAACAAGTAGGCGTTGAGGATCGCTTACTGATGAGCGACCTTGGGCAAGAAACGACGATAGAAGTTTAACATGCCCAAGAACCTTCACATGTGTCCAACGTTGAGGATCGCTTGGTAATGAGCGGCCTTGGGCAAGAAACGATGGTAGAAGTTTAACATGAAGGTTCTTCACATGTGGCCAAAAAATTTCTCCTGCTTCTGTAGGAATCTACATTTTTCAATGTTTAGAATAAGTCCGGCTGCAAGGAGACGTTGGGAAATGAACTCCAGATTGTCCAAGTGCTCATATTCGGAAGCGGAAGGGACCAAAACATCATCCATGTAGACGAAACAAAAGTTCAAATTTCGCAAGACAGTGGATGAACCTCTGGAAAGTCTGCGTAGCATTACATAAGCCGAAAGTCATCCTGGTGAACTCGAAGAGTCCGAAAGGTGTGCAGATAGCCGTCTTCGGAATGTGTGACCATCGTACAGCATCAGACGAAGCAGCATGTATGATAGCAGGCATGATTGCCGTCGTATTTTGGTGAAAAAGGGTTAAGGCTATGATCCGACAATCGGCGAGTCCTAAACTATCATCGACAATTGGGATGAACTGGAGGAATACTGGAATAACAGGAGAGACGGTATGACTCACCTAAAGGACGCTGAACTTACAGATTTATCCTGAATGTCCCAAAATGAATTAAACAACGGAATGGAGTAGTAAGTTACGGCCTAACCTAATTCCTAAATGGACACGAAGGAGATCGCGCTTCACGGGTGACGACCCCCTTATTTGTTGTTTTTAATTGTTCGAGTTTCACCACACACATTGTCCCTCTAGTAGGTCGGGTTAGAACTTTCCGCTTTGCAACGAAAAAAAGGCAGACAGACAGTAAGCCGATTTGAATAGGGTTTTGTTTTACACAAAATCTGAAAAATGAATTTTTGTATCTGGTCAACAAGACAATTCACACATCTACTAACAAATCAAAATGTCCCATGTCAAGCGGTAAGCAGTCAGTAACCTTTGAAGAGATGCTGAACTATAATTGGACATAAGAGGTTAACAGCAGCCTTTTATCTTTCATTGCCGTTCAGATACGATCAGCAGATTACCAGATATTGGATATGGACGGGAAGACTTTGATCGCCCATAACACCTAGAGGCAAACCATTAAATATTATTACACACAGAGATTTTCCCAGTGAAAATGATTAGACGGTTTTTATTTTTCGTTAGTATTCAATATGCATAAATCGGGAACTACTTATTCCTTTCTTCAGGGAACAGGCGGTTCCCGAAATATAGGAATATGCTTTTTGAAGTAAAATCATCATTACCATCAATGGCGCAGCAACCGGTATTCGGTCTAGACTACTTTCCTTCCTTACTAATTCCAGATATTTTTGCGCCGGTGTCCACCAATGCGACCTCTCCAAAAGCTGTTTGACATACTGGTCTACCACATGTTTTCTTTTTCTACCATAGATATTACCCTGGCCTGGATCATCCTCATCCATACAATTTAAATGACCCGCCCACCGTAGCCTCCTAAACGGTTGTATTATCGCCCATACATTTCGTTGTTATATAGGCTACGGAATCGTCCGTTCACATGCAGGTGGCTAAACATTCTTTGAAGGTAGGGACTAACGGTTTCGTCCAGGGCAGAGGCAGCTTATCAGACGCTGCTTCATCTCTGCCCTGGGAGCAGCGTAACCGTAAGTGGTAACAGGTGGAAAATGCTCCTTTTTATATATCCGCAAAAGCACGACAAGGGTGCGAATTATATCCAAGTGAAACCGCCAATAGTTTGAGCCTAAGCTAGGCTAAAGCTAAATTATTGCTTAGGATAGTGAGAGATCCTAAGTCCACATCCATTTGATGTTGGATCCCTCACTATCCTAAGCAAAATGCTCCCAGGGCATAGGTGAGGCAGCATCTGATGAGTTGCCTCTGCCCTGGACGAAACCCCAAACGAAGGATCCGTGGACCAAAAAACGTGAGAATAAGCTGCTCTCAATTTGGTCCGGTTCAACATCAATCATCCTTCACTATCCTAAACAATTCTTTGAAGGATTCTTCTCTCAGACGTGACTAAGAGTTTGTTGAGAACCCAAGTCTTCGAAGAATATATGAGGACCGGCAAAATCATTGTCTTCTACAGTAAGGAGTCACGAAAAACAAAAAAACCATCCAATCATTTACACTAATTAAATCGCTAGAGACATCGAGAAAACACACTCAGATATTTACCAAGGCTATTGCGGACTTTCAACCCAGACAGTACAAGAATTCTAGTAGCTGCTAAAATGACCTTTAGGAAAGCTACTGGATTCGAGGAATCAGGAATTTTACTGCGAGACGTCGTTCATTGTCTCTTATAGCCGGCCAACGCTTAGAACCATAGAGAGCGGATGACTCTGTGGCAAATTTTAGATTTGCGCGTCTGTTAATATGTCGATCACAAAGAACGTCAGTTGTAGTTGCCCTAATGCGTGAAACAATTTCAAAGCGCAGTTCACCATTGGCTGATATCATTGACGCCAGATATTTAAATCGCTCAGCTCTGAGCAGGTCACCTCCTCTGTCAGTGAATAAGAACAAAAAGGAGTGGTGGGAGGGCGCTTCCTTGATGAACACCGGCAGAGACACGAAGCGGTTTTGATATCCCCGGCACACTTTATACACGTTATAGCGAGAGAGCATACTAGATGAGTCTGTGTCGCACACGATCAAACGCCTTCTCTAGATCCAGCAATACAATATAAAGAGGACGATACTTCGCACAGTGTTTCTTCATGGGCAATCATGTTGTGTGTATTGCACCAGTATTTGCGCAGTTCTTGACAAACCCCACCTAATTCATGATTATTTGAGTGATGTCGTGAATATGGTTGTCAAGAAGGCGTTTAAAATTCTTCATGGGGCAGTAACCGAATCGGACGATAAGTTGAATACTCTGCTGGATTACCTTCCTTTTTCCATATTGAAACGGTTGTGCTTTCTTGCTTGCCAGATGGTGTTCTACCTTCTTCAATGACCCGATTGAAGGAGTCATTGAGCCACAGTAGTCAGTTTCAGCTCTTCGTTTTCCAGATCTCAGATGCAATGTCCTTTCCCTAATTTCATTCGTTTTATTGCTTCCTTAAGTGTGACCAATCCCCAACTTCCCCCCCAATCAAAGCCAAAACTAAAATCTGCAAAGTACTAATCGACAACCCTTATGTCATACCCCCTAATCATTTGAATATAAAAATTAAATCCCGATTGTTCTTTAAACATCTTTTCGGGCTTAAGTTAAGAGAGTTAAGCCCCCCCCCCCTCCGCTCTAAAGGTTCAGAATACGAATATCATTTATTTAATTAATCAAAACTTCCGCGTATCTTATTATTTTATTAGAGAATAGATTTCGAATTTGATATTATACTTTACGAGCCTATAAATTTGTATCCCACGCTTTGAATGAGTATTTTATCCTCTAAACTCATACAAACTGAAGGGAGATTAGGGCGTTAAATATTTGGTGGCTACTATTAAGAGAGAGCAAGATTCTCTTATATACACCTAAGGATTCCTTCTTGTTTTTTTGATCATTCTGACTATATTGACTCGTTCCTCAACCTTTTTCAAATGGACCTGCCGCCACTATTGCCCGATTTTCTACTCATCTTAGCCGTTTCTTTTTCAATGAATGTTTTTCAAGGGTCCTATCATAGACCATCCAAGAGTTGAAGTAAATCTCGAGCTCCGCGAAGGGTACATCAAAAATATCCGCACTACGTCTTTTATGAGACGAGGCGATACGGAAAGTAATATCCGATTTAGCGGAGCAGTCCATCAGATAATTGCAGAGTTTAAAAAGAGTACACATATCAAGGAAGATACGTTGCTGTTGGGAGGGGAGGTTGACGGTGCGGAGTCGTGATAACCAACCCGTGGAAGGTTCTTTTGGTAAAAGAGGAAGTTGTTTTAATAAAAGAGGATTGGAGGTTCTTTTGGTAAAAGAGGGTCGGCGTGAATTTGCGTTGAACAACTTCAAGAGCGCGGCAGTCACGAATGCAGAAGGGGGACCATACTACACAGCCATATTCAAGGATGTTTCTGACAAAGGAATAGAAGAGTGTTAAGTAGGGCTGAATTGAGGTAAAGTCGGAGGAGGAACGTGGGGTAAAACCAGACATTTCGGAAGCTCTATTAATGATGTCAAAAAAGTGGGAATTGAAACGAAATTTGTCGTCAAAATTACACCCAGGTGTTTGAAGGAGGTCAGTAGTAAAAGGGGTCCACTGAGAGAATAGGAAAAGGATGTTGGGGAGGGTTTAAGCGAATAGCATATCCAGTGGCATTTATTGTTGCAGCTTGTTGACCGAACAGAAATGGACTAAATTATCAAGGTTGGACTGTAAGAAGGCACAGTGCAGCGGAGAAGAAACAGAGGCAAACAATTTAAGGTTGTCTGCGTAAAGCAAATACGGGCAGGTGAGGTTGGAGTTGAGGTCATTGATAAAAAACAGGAAGAGTAACGGGCCAAGTATAGAGCCTTGGGGAACACCAGAGGAAGGAGAGAAGGAACGAGATGAGTAACCATGAAAATAAACTTTGCAGGAACGGTATGAGAGATAGGAGGAAAACCAAGAGATGACTGAGGGAGGAAAATAGTAGTAGAGTAATGAGAATTTAGAGAGGAAAACGTTATGGTCAACGGTATCAAAGGCTTTGAAGAAATCGGTATAAATAGCATGTACTTCCTGTTGTGACTTGAAGCATTTTGCCACAAAGCTGGTAAAGACCAGAAGGTTTGGCGCCGTAGATCTATGTTTCACGAAACCATGCTGCTCTTTGACAATGAGGTGACCGAAGCGCGCGGTCAACCAGTCGTTGACGTATCTTTCCAGGATTTTGGAGAGGAACAAGGAGAGGAGAGGAGAGGAGAGAAATGGGGCGGTAGTTCGCAGCAATAGAAGGGTCTTCGCTGTTAAGGATAAGGGTCTCTTTCCAGAGACGGGGAAAATTGCACTGATCTAGACTTTTGCTGTAGATTATACTCAGGGGGAGGGAAATGTGTTTTTTTACAGTTAAGGAGGAAGAGGTTATGAAGCGCATCGGAGCCAGGTCTGACATTGGGGTCAAGATTACCAATGAGGAACTGAATCAAGGAAGACGTAAGGAGAGAAATGGCCAGAGATTCGGAGCAGTCTGTAGTTATGAGAAGTGTAGAGGGTGGAGGGCTCGAGGGAGAAAACATGGAAGAGAAGTGGGTGCAGAGAAGGTCTGATAGAAGAAGGGAGAGATTGAGTGGGATTACGAGAATTGCGAGCGTGAGACCAAAAGGGCTTCAAGTTACCGTGGGCAAGGGCGGTTTTGACGCACAATAAGTACAGCTTTTCTGACTATTGACTTCACAGTAGAGCGTCTAGTCTTAAAGTAACCAAGGTCGGTGTCATTCTTAGAAGCCTGAAACTTCTTCCGCAGTGTATGTTTCAGGCGAATTTAATAAGAATTTCCGTTTTGAACCAAGTTGGGTACGAACTTAGGCAGGGAGGGGAAGAAGGAACATAACAGTAGAAGAGATCGGACAGGATATTGTAAAAGGTGTTTAGAGTTTGGTCACAGGATGAGTTACTTAATATATGTACCCAATTGAAGGACGCTAAAGCTAAGTTCAGACCGTCAAAATTGGCTCTGCGGAAGTTGAACTTAGTAGTTTTACGCTTGGTTTTGGGTTTTGAACGACCTCCGCTCCGCTTTAAATTCAACCACGGGGTGGTGAGCGTCAGTTTTGACATAAGGGAATATGCAACGCAATAAAGAAAGGTCGCGCTCGGGGAGGTTGGAAGAGCAAGTGTTCATAAAGGAAGAAAGTAGAAGGGAAGAATGGGTTGGTATTCCCGTTTTCTTTTCTGTTAGTTTAAAAAACACATTTTTAACAAACTGATTTGATCTAATTTGGATTAATTGTTTGGAAAATATTCATAAAAAAACCGCTAGCCCAACTCCCATAATTATGATCACAGAGCAGACCCTGGTCGTTCCATTTGAGTGACTGCAATCTATCAATCGATTATGAGAGAAAAACTGTCAATATTTTATTTCCAATTTTCATGTAATTAATCTTTAGGGGTAGAGATTTTAATATCGAGTCGATATTAATAATATTATAAATAAAATATGTTAATCCGCTAAAAGCTCTACAGTATGTAAAGAAGGTGCAGCAGCAATTTTAATGGGAGATTTAATTTATTCGCGTATATATTATTTATTTTTAAACCCACAAGACAATAATCGAATAAAAGCATTATTTTTAACCTATTCTCTTGTACAGCTATATAACCAGCCAGGTAAAGCCGCAACGATAACCATATTCTTAGCACTTCACTGAATCGTAACAGTAACTTTCTAGCACTTGCATAGCTTATCAACCTGAATGCACCCAGCGTGATGCACTTTCTATTTGTTCCGAGAAGTATTCAACAAGTTAAAATACACGTTGTTGCAAATTTCACGCTCTTATCTTTGCATCCTTGCCTCCATCGTTGTAGTATTATATATTATACTATAAAATGCACTAACAAGCGGACGAACTCATATGCAGTTAAATATAGTTTGTAGGATAATTCCAGGAGGAAAGTTTGTGTTGCGGATGAATTCATCCGTGTGGAAGGGCGTTTTCCACAGTTGACGTGAAGGAACTTTCCAGTGACTAGGGTTTAAGGACTTATTGTTATTGTAAATTGGGTACGTAAGCCATGCCAATTTAGGAAGTTTCACATCGGGATATGTGTACCCGTAATGCGGTAGTAAAATGCAGAGGAAGCGAAACTCATACTGCTTGAGATAGTTACAGGTAATCAGGCCTTCTTTGAGATAATAACAATCAATGTTTATGAAGGATAACGAAGGGCATGTTTACACTATAACAAAAGTGAGAGAAAATTTAAGAAAATTACGGTTTTTGGCAAATTATGAAAGTGTGAAGCGGAACGTGAATCTTTTTATAACCCCGAAAATTCCTGAAGATTTCAAATTTCTAATTCCTATAAAAAGGTTAATTAAGTAAAAGTCTTACACTTTTGAGACACTTGAAAATTAACCAATTTCTGACTATATGAGCGGCGCAAAATACCCTAAGATGTCGCTATATAAAGTATTCTGATATTTCCAAGTTTCATTTAAACTTGTTGAATAGCACGCGCGGAGACTTACCACGAATTCGAGTGAAGAAGTGACTTAACAGACGGAGCAATGAAGCTCGCAAGAACCAACAGGTCTGTGAACTCCAAAAGTATAGGGAGCAACCGCACCAGGCGCGGAAGTTTTACCAACAAGTCAGCAGGATGAGTCCTTATACGCCACAAAATTTGATTTCCGACAGAATGGGAATATTGGAACCATGGGTTGAGGATTTCGATGAACTGCTCAACAACCATAATATCAGCGTGTTGGATGACCCGCCAACTGAAGACGAAGGACAAATGCTGCCACCAACAAGTATAGAAGAAACATTCCGTGCATCGTCTTAAAAATTATAAGTCACCAGGAGCCGATGGAATTACAGCAGAAGTGGTTAAATATGGAGGCGACCAAATGCACCAAGTAGTTCATCAACTTTTGCTCAAGGTATGGGACAGCGAATCAATGCCTGACGATTGGTAACGAGGCATTATCTGTCTCATATATAAAAAGGGAGATATCACGCAGTGCAGCAATTATAGAGGTATCACGTTGCTGAGTGCCATCTATAAGATATTTTCCGTTATCTTGCTAGACCGGATAGCCCCATACGCACAGAACATCATTAGCGCATATCAAAGAGACTTCACTCCAGGCAAATCAGCAACAGATCACATTTTCTCTGTGCGGCAAGCGATGGAAAAACTGTCGTAATATGGGCATCAGTTGCATTATCTTCTCATCGACTTTAAATCCGCCTAAGATAGCATAACCAGGGTAAAATTGTACATGGCCATGAAAGAGTTCGATATCCCGACGAAATTGATAAGACTGACTAGGCTGACCCTGACTAATGTGCGAGGCCAGATAAAAACAGCAGGATCACTCCCAAGACCATTTGACATCAACAACGGTCTACGGCAAGGAGATACCCTATCATGCGTCCTCTTTAACCTGGCCCTCGAGAAAGTGATCCGTGATGCTGAAGTAAATGCGAGGGGTACGATCCTCTTTAAGTCAACCCAACTACTGGCCTATCCTGACGATATTGATATCATGGGAAAACAACCCAAGACATACAAACTGCCTTCATCCAGATCGAGCAGGCGGCAATCGGGGCGAGATCTTGGGCTGCACATCAATGAAGGCAATACAAAATAAATGGTGGCAACGTCAACACCGAAAACCAACCAACAACATCAAACCGCACTGGTCAAACGGGAAGAATAAAAATAGGAGACTCGAAACGAGAAGGATCGAAAATCACAACCGATAACAGCTACTATGATGAAATCCGCGCACGGTTGTCGTCAGCCAACAGAACCTATTTCAGCTTACAAAAACTGTTCCGCTCGAAACGTCTCACCATAGAATCACAGTTCTTACTTTAAGGCAATGACCTTGCCAGTCCTTATATATTCCTCGGAGACTTGGGTTCTTAGTAAGAAGAATCTCGAACTCTTGGCCGCGCTGAGAGAAGAATCTTCCGAAGATTTTTTGGCCCCCACATGAGGATGGACGATTCCGTAGCCTACATAACGACGAAATCTATGAGTGATACCATGATCGTCAGGTTGTGGATATAATCCGGCTCAATGGGTTACGGTGGGCGGGTCACTTAATCCGTATGGATGAGGATCCAGCCCGGAAAGTCTATAATTCTATAAGTCTTGGCGCAAAACCGGGATGTGTGGAATTCCTTATTAAGGCAGGCCTAGACCGGATACGGGTTGTTGCGCCGTTGATGATGATGATCATCATCATTGTGTACGTGTTATACGGTTAAGGTAGGTTCGGTTGAGAATGTGGATGGAGGCGTAGCTCCAAGCATTCGGACTTCCTGAATCAGGGATATAATATTATCTTCTGGAATATTTATTTAGACTGGATCATGCTCGAGACGCAGAGATGTAGATTCTTGGTTTAGAGAAAATCTCTCTGAAATTTGGTAAAGCTTCTTTGACTGTTTGTAATTGAAGTCATCACATCAAATTTGTCCGCATTGCTATCGAAACCAGCCAATGCGCTTTGAAAAGCCTTACCAGTGATTTCGTACCACTTTTCTTCAGGAAGAATAATTCGTTGCGGAATATTATTATGTCTGTAATCCCAAATATGTACTTCATAGGCATCAGGCAACAATTCTTCTCACATGATAAATTTCCTGCTCACTGCACAAGGAAATGATCGCAACTTGCGATACCGAGTTCGCGAATTCCAGGTCGGAGATATCGTGTATAAGCGGCTCTTCAATCTAAGCAGTGCGAAAATGCAGTTGAAACCAAACTGGATCACAGGTTCCTTAAACTGGAAGTGATTGGGACAGTCGAAGTGGCGTTGGACAATACGGACGGTTGTAATTTGGTTGTCGCCTACGAACGAGACCTGAATACCTAAATTAGCATCTTGGCGCTCACTTGTATTTTCCCGAACAAGTCTCCGTCCTTTGGCTTCTCTAGTTTCTTTACTTTCTTTTCCGAGCTATTGTAGAAAACCACTTGATTGTACGCAGCATTTCCCTCTTTCCCCATTACATAGCATCTTCTATTATTTCAATCCCCCATCCATTCGAATTTAATCAATCCCAGCTCCATTCCACACTAACAAAAATCAAATCGTTTGTTTGTTGGGGACCCGCTTAAACTTAATGTAGAACAATGTAACCCATTCCATGCTTGGCCGTTTACAGTTCCCACTGAATTCCGTGTCAATCGGTGTAAACGCTGCTGTGAAAAGTGCATATGACAAACAGAAAGACAGACAACAGACAACAAGCTAAGTAAGTCATATGGCGGTACTCAAATTGCGTCGATAAGTAAAATTTTTGAAGTGGTGAGAGCTACCACTGCCAGCAAAGTCTGGATTGGTAGGATCGTCTGCCTACTACGAGAGCAGATTTAAGTGAAAAAATGCTCTAACTGTCTAGAATTTCGGCATATGGGAGAACAGTATAGAAGTATACACGACAGGTCCGAGCTGTACCGTAAATGCGGAAAAGAAGGTCACGTTGTTAAGAATTGCCAAGGAAAACCCAATTACCTTGTCTGCAGGCAAATAAACGACACCGATAGCGCCCACATCACAGGCAGCAGCACAAGGGCGAAGTTTAGAAAGGCGATCAATACTATGAGCAAATGAGGTTCTTACACTTAAATCTGAACCATTGCCAAGCGGCTAAGAACCTGTTCTCCCCTACGGTACTGAAAACGAAATCGTCGTTGTCTTTGTCTGCGAACAGTAAAAAGCGATATGCAGATGCACATGCAGAAATCGAGCCAAAGAAGGAATGAATAAGACCCGCGAGAGTGAAACCATGGAATGCACTAAAATAAACTGGCCCCGGAGGACAGCTAGAGGATGAGAAGCCACCAAGTTTGACGAGGAATCTTTCAAAGAAGTTTTGAAGCAAGAGAAAAGGCATGAGGGAAAAGCAGATCATAAGGCTTTACAGATCGGCAAAAAGTTATGGTAAGTATGTAACGCATCCATGCTAATATGTTTTATTTCTCAGAAACGAGTGCCGAACTGTTGGTGGAACTCTAAACTCGGGAAATGACAGTTCCGTCTTTGTGGGTTTTACGTGAGCAGCTCTCTTAATTCCACTGTCTTTTTAAGACACGGATTGATTTTGTGACCACAATCATAGCCCCGCTGAGATTTGCACAACGGTACCAGGTGATACAGGACCTACCTAAATTTCTACCGAACTGGGAGTACGGCACCCGTGTTGAACCACGTTTGAGTCCCCAAGGTGTCTTGCTCGCTTGAACGTAACCATAGCCTCCAAGAAGCTCCCATAAGGGGGTCAATTACAAAAAAAAACGAGCTGCTCCAGGATTTCTCCTGAAATATGAGAATTCAGGGGCTATCCCGGTTCCCGTGGTACCAGTATAAGTCTGGTAAGGTTTCGTGACTGCAGCTATTTCAGTTGGCTCTCCGAACAGACTCGGGTCTGGTCGCTCTGATTAGGCTATAGAGCATTCGCCTGTTGCATCACGGCCATCAAACCAAAATAAGTGCAGCGTTTCCCGAGGCCACCACAAGGAGGTTCTCCATAACCGCTTTGTTTTGGTTTGGCCGACAAGGTTGCTGCCTCGTTTTTCTTCCTGCCACCTTGAGCACTAGTTGTGCTTACAGGTGGAATTACTTCAAATATCGGCAATGCTTGTGGAAGTGGAGGATCAACAAGTTCTTCAGTTGAAATCTGTTTGAAATATTCTGAACAAAGTACCGTTCTTGTCATTAATGTAACGGAAGTGTTCAATATCCTGTGTGCGTTCATGTTGGCTTTTGGTAAGTCGATACAGATCTCTCTCGCCATCTCGAGTATCCAGTTTATCTAAAGATCTTTGTAATGGACCGCTCGGGTGACAACGATCGCTTTCTTTGCTTCCCGGTTGGCATTCTTAAAAATTTGCCAATTGACTAGCGTTTTATCATCGAGAACTTTGTGCTAGAGGCGTTTCTTTTCACGGACCTTCATTTGAACATCGTCATTCTAAAGCCGAGTGTTGCATAGGCCGCTTTGTTGATCGTGTCTTTAATTTGATTCCACGATTCTTCCACATTCATAATGGTTGGTAATCGCGTAAGTGAGATCACGCCTTCTTTCTTCTCACGGAATTGCCAAGATTTAGAGCGCGGTGAGCCACGCATTACTTACACTGTTTTATCGGTAGCTTGATTCGCAAGACGGCAATCAACAGCCGATGATGACGTACGATGGTCTCATGGTGAAAGGCTTTGCGATCAGTAACGGTGATAAAACGTCGGCGTCTTATAAGAATATAGTATTCATAAGTACAAGGTCATGTGTGTCGCCACTCTCATTACCTTCGGCACCTGTTACCATCTGCTTTTTCACGTACATGACCATTAAAGTCGCCTGCAATGATGAAATAGGCGTCAGCAAGCATGATACAGGTTTTTGCATAGAGAAGTTGCCAGAAGGCGTCTTTCTCGGCATCAGGTCGACCTGTCTGTGGTGCATATGTGGTGAAGACATAAATAGTGCGATCAGTTGATATAACGGAGACCTTCATCGCCCGGTCATCAAATCGTTCAATTTCTTTAATGGCGTCGCGGAAACCTTTTGAGATGGCAATGCGAACACCGTATTGAGTGCGTGGGCTACTGCAATAGAGAAGTTTATAGCCATTTTTACCGCGTTCGCGTTCGATGTCGCAGCTTTTGGCATCAGACCATCGGGTTTCTTGCAAAGCATAGATACCAATCCGTTTTTTCGAAGTGCTCTTGCGAGTTCCTCGGTCTTTCCAGTCAGGGTGCAGACACGTATTTGATTTGCTCGGACTAATGTACTTGTGCTGAACCCTTGCCCATTTCTCGGCAGGTCCGGGGCCTGTTCTTCCATGCCGACTGTGGTGGACGCCTTATCATTCCGATCATTTTGTTTTTAACGGCATTTTCTTGGTCAGCCTTTCACCTGTCCCCAAGAGAGATCAGGTAGGATTGAACATAGTGGAATAAGTCCAACTATATTTTATTTATCTCCTTCCCTGATATCAGCATTTTATTTTTGTTTTACTGAGGATAGTAGAAAACGCATTACCTCAAACCTCTTCTCCTTTAGCTGGACTTCAGACAGGATGCTATGTAAATAACATGGCGGAGTTATGGTGGAGATTTTATGAAATTAAATAAAACTTTTATCGCTTAACTAAAAGAAAGATTGTGGCATGGTAATGCATCGTTTGTAATGAAAATGGTTTATTAAAAAAGTAGGGAAAGATACCCTCCGGAATAGATATGGTAAGATAGATGCTAGCGGATCTACACGATCAGCTTCGCCAGTTTTTGGAATAGTTCTACCCTCGTCAATCCGGACATTCAGGCCATGCCCAACTTTAAAGTGTATGCTACAATAGTTTCTATTCAATTTTTAACTCTCAGTGAGGTGAACAACTGCTTCGCCGGTAGATAAATTAGCACTATGTTTCCTCTCGCTCTTATTAAATTGCTATGATTACCTCAAATGTTTAATATGTAATCAGCATGAGCCACTCTAACTACACCTGAACAGCGAAGTTCACCTCATCTCAGATCTCGTCACAAAATTCAAATTAGTTCCATTAGATAGTAAAGTTTACACAATTATCGCCTGAAATCATATTTGCTTTCAACTACGGGGATGCTGTAATTGCTCTGGTAATACAAATATTTTCAAGCTTAAGATAACTGACAACTGTTGCATGTCCAAGCGTTGAAACTTCCAGAACGACAGTGATTGCACATTCTCCTTTGGGTATCCACTTGCTATCATACGTATTTATAAGGATTAGTATCTATACACATGCATAGTAAATCTATTGACTGAGGGATAAATGTCAAAGGAGGTCTAACTATCATACTTCGGCGGCCACTTGTTTGCACGCCTTGTCCCTATCTTCCACTTCATTCAACCAACTGCTTGGAGTGAGATCGTAAGGATAAAGGTTGTTATTAATCGGTCCAGGCTTTAAGTTTCTCGAGAGAGGTAGCTTTATGGTATATATCTTTAGTTATGATATGGCTTTCCACATTCCAACGGTATTACATGCATCCCTGTGCGTGCTTCTCCGCACGCTGAGAAGCTAACTGGAGTAATATAAACATTCATTAGTTACAGAAGGATGTGTTTCGTTTGCAATTACCTTAATGGACAAGTTGCGTAGCGAGATGATCCTTCGTGTGTAGATTGAAGCCAAGAAAACATTGGAAGACTAAAGAATGTGGAATTTGCTTAGGTATATACACACGGATCCTTTCATATTAGGATGTATCTCGACGGTTGGCATTTAGGCTCCAGAAAAGCAATATTCTACTGCTCTCATCCCTTCGACAGCACCTGTCTGTTGTCATATTATGCAAAGTTACTGTTTTAATAAAGCTTTGTGACGGTCTCATGGATTTTCTTCGAAGAAACATACCAGAAAATGGAATAAGAAAGGATGGAATGCTATACAGTGAGATACTACATCGCGGAGGGTGAGAGTTGAATGGCTTCCATAGGAATTAGAGAAGGTTTGTGATTCTAATTGCACGCTCGTTCTTAGACAATATAATGCTGAATAATTTGCGAGTTAAGCATATCTGGTCGGGAATATAATGGAAATAATTAATTTCTCAGAACATTAACTGCTTGAAATATACGTACTATGAAGGCTTGAACCGGCAACAAGCCCTAATTGCCTGATATACACTACTATGTACTTGAATATTTGAATCAATACCGCTGCGCCTTTATCCGAATTAATTATTTTCGACTTACTAAAGTACCAGCAAAACCCTACTGAACGGATAACTTTACTTCTTCGTTCCGGTAGGCGGATGATGAGAGCCAGCTCGCTTAATGGTGCTAATCCAAATTTAAAACTTCCACTTTCGCTGTGTAGACTATTCTGCTGAGCCACTTATATCTAGCAGATTTTCGTATCTAGCACATTTTATTCGGAAGAGCCCTGTAAAAGTCAAATTCAATTAAGATATAAAAGTCTCGCAACTGTGAGTTCAGAGCGTGGAGCATACCAAAATTCGTACTCAGTACGACTCAGCGATCCTCAGCACTGTAAAATTCACTTTAAAGTTTGGTCTCGACCATAACTTGGTTATCCAATTTCCCTTACTCGCTGAGTTCGAGTATTCACGCTTCTGAATTTTGAATCTTCTAGATTCACCCAAACAAAATGTAATTGTCCTATATTTTGCAAGTAAAGCGAGTTTTCCTTTCGCTTCCAAATTTAATATGTTGTGACTGCATTTCGGTGTTAGGTCTGCTCCTCGGATATCTATTTCTGCCTTAGCTGGGATAATCTGTGTATATGCATCTGTTGTAAACCAGCAGCACTCTGCCCGTTCTGGCGACAATTATTGCTAGACTTTGGTCCTTTGGATGGAGTCAATGCAAGTGTCGAGCGGAAGAAAATTACGGAGAGACTGGAACATTAGCCGTAGATTATGGTCATTTGGGGACTTGCGGTAGTTGTGCAGAGTGAAAATAGTTACTCGTCCCGGAGCTGAAGATAAAATTAGGATTTAAGTTCCCACTTCAATTACTTTTGATAAGAGGTGAAAGGACAGTGCTTTTTCTCGGTTGACCAATTATTGTTTACATCGGAAGAGTATAAAGGATAACATTAATAAAGTACCCTGAACTTAGTCGGCAAAACAGGAGGAACGATTCAGCTTAGTTTGAATACTAGAATTGTTGTTTGTGGCCTGATGTCACAAAAGGACAATACAGATGTAGCTCTGTAGTTAAGATCTTCCTTTAAGTTTCTACTGTTGTCACAATAGAGTTCGGTTTTCGGTTGCAAGATTTTGCTATCGAAGATGGTTATAGATAATTTTTTCAGTCTAGCTGTACTGTATGTTGCTCCATGTCGTGCCAACTACCTGCTCTGTTTTGAGCCGTAAAAATTTCTCAATCTTGGCATTAATAATAATAATCGTTGGCGCAACAATCCAATTGGATCCTGGCCTTGAAGTGTGTTACAGCACGTCATGCAAGGCCGTAACGATACACTATAGGATTACAGTACCCTGTAGGAGGTAATGTGGTCAGCATTGCGCTCGTCCGAGATTATTACCCTGATTTTACTCAGGATTCACAGCTGAGTCGGCTGGTGTCCGACGGCAAATCACGATATAAATACCACTGCTACCAGCAAGATTTGAACCGCGATCTTCCATACGAGAGCCTTGTGCTCTAACCACTCGGCTATCCGGACAGTAATCTTAACATTCGGAGCCCTAAAGTCTTATTTAGTAACTATCAGATCACAAAAATTGGAAAAGAAAATTATAATTCACCTGTGTATATGTGTGTATGGTGGGGGAGAAGCTACAGCTTCTGAGCACTCAGACCGTGTTGGCCCATTGTACTCGCCACCCCCGTCTAACACGTTAACGGATTCGTTAACGCATCGCAGGATTTCCGTTAGTTGATGTGATGCTACCCGTCGCAACTGGAGAATATCGGCACCAAAGATCTGATGCCTGATGCGTCCATAGGGGGGTCATTCATATAGGAATTGCTCCGGGGATTCCATTTTCTCATTACAGGAGAGACACCTCTCACCTTGAATAATTCCTATTCTGAACATAAGCCCAGCTAGTGAATTATGGCCTGTCAGAATGTCCACAATACACCTGCAAGTCCTCCTGCTTTTCAACTGGATAAACTTTGAGGTACGCATGTTCGGTTCTGGCAGGAAAAGTTTGGTGTGTCGAGCAGCCTTTAGGCTCTGTCACCTGTCATTGTGAGAAGCTTGTTTCCAGTTTTTGAAAACAGACTTAGCCAATGCTAGTGACACTCCAATTGCTGCTCCGGTCCCGGCATCCCGGGATTGACCCCTCTTTTGCTAAAGCATCTGAGATTTCATTTCCCTCTACGCCACAGTGACTAGGTACCCAGAGTAGTTCCACCGTATTGAATCTAGAAACGGTTTCTAGTAGTAATTATGGTTATTAGCCAACATATCTATTCCTTTCTTAAATTAATTAGGCAATTATAATCGCTTTGAAGATAGGAAGATGAAAGGTAGAGAGATTTTCAGGAACGCGCATTACCACATAAGCCCGCATAAACTTTGTTAGTTAACAGTAGATAGGATTCTTCGATTTAATTATGATTGATCAAGTGATTACTGTTTGAGGTAGATTTACTTCTTATTTGGTACAAAGAGGAACAAGTTTTCGGTTCTGGGACTATCAAATTATTTTGCCACTGTAGGTAGGGGGTTCAATATTTTTCGCTGCTGCTCCTTTAAGTGGAATACACCTTTTCGGTTAGGTTTAAATAGGAATCGGAAAAATATCCAGGACAGGGTTTAATTGTTGCCTTTGATTTAAAACTGAATGCCTTTGTTCTGTTTTGAATGGTCAATTTCGCTGCACAAATTATATGTGGGTTCTGCAAACCTTGAGGGGCACAGTGCATCAACCCCACCAGAGCATCATCATCATCATCATCAACGGCGCAACAACCGGTATCCGTTCTAGGCCTGCCTTAATAAGGAACTCCAGACATCCCGGTTTTGCGCCGAGGTCCACCAATTCGATATCCCTAAAAGCTGTCTGGCGTCCTGGCCCACGCCATCGCTCCATCTTAGGCAGGGTCTGCCTCGTCTTCTTTTTCTATCATAGATATTGCCCTTATAGACTTTTCGGGTGGGATCATCTTCATCCATACGGATTAAGTGACCCGCCCACCGTAACCTATTGAGCCGGATTTTATCCACAACCGGACGGTTATGGTATCGCTCATAGATTTCGTCATTGTGTAGGCTACGGAATCGTCCATCCTCATGTAGGGGACCAAAAATTCTTCGGAGGATTCTTCTCTCGAACGCGGCCAAGGGTTCGCAATTTTTCTTGGTAAGAACCCAAGTTTCCGAGGAATACATGAGGACTGGCAAGATCATAGTCTTGTACAGTAAGAGTTTTGACCCTATGGTGAGACGTTTCGAGCGGAACAGTCTTTGTAAGCTGTAATAGGCTCTGTTGGCTGACAACAACCGTGCGCGGATTTCATCATCGTAGTTGTTATCGGTTGTGATTTTCGACCCTAGATAGGAGAAATTGTCAACGGTCTCAAAGTTGTATTCCCCTATCCTTATTCTTGTTCGTGCTTGTGTTTGACCAGTGCGGTTTGATATTGTTGGTTGATTCGTCTTCGGTGCTGACGTTGCCACCATATATTTTGTCTTGCCTTCATTGATGTGCAGCCCAAGATCTCGCACCGCCTGCTCGATCTGGATGAAGGCAGTTTGTACCTCTCGGGTGGTTCTTCCCATGATGTCGATATCGTCAGCATAGGCCAGTAGTTGGGTGGACTTCAAGAGCATCGTACCTCTTGCATTCACCTCAGCATCACGGATCACTTTCTCGAAGGCCAGGTTAAAGAGGACGCATGATAAGGCATCCCCTTGTCGTAGACCGTTGTTGATGTCGAATGGTCTTGAGAGTGATCCTGCTGCTTTTATCTGGTCTCGCACATTGGTCAGGGTCAGCCTAGTCAGTCTTATTAATTTCGTCGGGATACCGAATTCTCTCATGGCCGTGTACAGTTTTACCCTGGCTATGCTATCATAGGCGGCTTTAAAGTCGATGAACAGATGGTGCAACTGTTGTCCATATTCCAACAGTTTTTCCATCGCCTGCCGCAGAGAGAAAATCTGATCTGTTGCTGATTTGCCTGAAGTGAAGCCTCTTTGGTATGGGCCAATGATGTTCTGGGCGTATGGGGCTATCCGGCCTAGCAAGATAGTGGAGAATATCTTATAGATGGTACTCAGCAACGTGATACCTCTATAATTGCTGCACTGTGTGATATCTCCCTTTTTATGTATGAGACAGATTATGCCTCGTTGCCAATCGTCAGGCATTGATTCGCTGTCCCATACCTTGAGCACAAGTTGATGAACCACTTGGTGTAACTGGTCGCCTCCATATTTAACCAATTCGGCTGTAATTCCATCGGCTCCTGGCGACTTATGATTTTTTAGCCGATGAATTGCACGAACTGTTTCTCCTAAACTTGGTGGTGGCAGTATTTGTCCGTCGTCTTCAGTTGGCGGGACCTCCAACTCGCCGATGTTCTGGTTGTTCAGTAGCTCATGAAAGTACTCAACCCATCGCTCTAATATTCCCATTCTGTCGGAAATCAGATTTCCCTCTTTGTCTCGGTAGCATGAGCATCGAGGTGTATAAGGCTTCATCCTGCTGACTTGTTGATAAAACTTCCGTGCCTGGTGCGGTTGCTCCCTGTACTTTTCTAGTTCACAGACTTGTTGGTTCTCCCAGGCTTCCTTTTTTGGTCTGTGAAGTCGCTTCTCCGCTCGACGGAGTTCGTGATAAGTCTCTGCGCGTGCCCGCGTTATGGTATGCGGCATTCCTCCGTTCCGTTGCTAGCTTACATTCATCGTCAAACCAGCCGTTCCGACTCCTTTTGCGGCTGGGGCCAAGTATATTTGTGGCCGTATCCATGATAACGTTCTTCAGGTGGTTGTGAAGATCATTAGTTGATGCTTCATCTCCAGGTCCTCTATTGACTGCGGTTATTGCCGCATCCATTTCCCTCTTATAGGTTTCGCGGAGGGTTGTGTTGTGGATGGCTTCAGTGTTCACTCTCAGCTGATTGTCAGAGGGGATTCTAGGTGGTATTGTTATTGGAGCTCGGAGCACCATGCCAACGAGATAGTGATCCGAGTCTATATTGGCAACCCTATATGTTCTGACATTCATCAAGGCTGAGAGTTGGCGGCGTTCGATCAACACGTGCTCAATTTGGTTGAAAGTGGTCCCGTCTGGAGAGGCCCACGTATGTTTGTGGACCGCTTTCCGCGCAAACCAGGTACTTCCAACAACCATTTCGTGTGACCCTGCTAATTGAATAGTCCGCAGTCCGTTATCATTTGTTTTTTCGTGTAAGCTATGGGAGCCAACGTATCGCCTGAATACGGGCTCCTTCCCTACTTGGCTGTTAAAATCCCCAAGTATGATTTTGATATCATATCTGGGACAGGCTTTGAGGGTTCTTTCTACTGCCTCGTAGAAGGTATCCTTCTCTGACTCTGCAGTCTCCTCTGTAGGGGCGTGAACGTTTATGAGACTTATATTTCTAAACTTGCCTCGCAAGCGCAGAGTGCATAGCCGTTCGCTTATACTTTCAAAGCCGATAACAGCAGGTTTCATTTTTTGGCTGACTAAGAAACCTACTCCGAGCACATGGTTTACTGGATGACCGCTATAATATATGGTGTAGTGGCTCTTCTCCAGGAAACCGGTCCCTGTCCATCGCATCTCTTGCAACGCTGTTACATCAGCCCTATATTGGGACAGGGTATCGGCTAGCTGCTTATCAGCTTCATCTCTGTACAGGGAGCGACGTTCCATGAGAAAATGCGCAAATCGTTGTTCCTTTGTCATTGCCGGGTCCGTCGTTTTAAAATCCGTCCTATCCGAGGCTCCTGTTGTGGCTTCGTAACAGGTTGTTTTCCGTGTAGGGTTGTCAGCCCTACCCAACCCCCAACCTGGAGGACCAGTTGGTACAATTTGTCCCGTTTTTAGGCGCGGGAGACTCGCCTTCATCCTTCTCCGTCTGCAGCTTTTCGTCAAGAAAGAGCTCCCAGCGGTCACCACGTGGAGGTGGAGATATGGTTTGGTAGTAGAGCTGTTAGTGTTGGTTCAGCAGGCATTTCCCAGGTTTTATGCTCCATCGTGGGTACCAATCCACGTTTCGCCCCGGGACCTATACTACCCTTTGACCACCCAGAGCATCATCGCTGACAGTTTTTGCAATTTGTTCTAGTTCTTTCATGATTTTCCAGGAAACTTGCATTCTTGCTCCACTTTCCACCGCCAGAGAAACGAGTTGGCTCTATTCACTAGCTTTCTCGTCCTCATTTTGTCAATTCGTTCGCATTCTTTGAAAGCTTGCTTTCTAGCTATGTAGAATTGTCAACATTTTCAAAATTTTATTAACGTAATATTCTGTCGAAGCAACATCCTTTTTCTCGTTTTCATCATTGCTTTTTTTGTTTACAATTTCTCTAAAACATATTCCGTCGTAAATAGTTGGTCTATTGTAGGTCGTCTAGCCATAAAGCTCTTAGACCTGCGAATTGGGGCTTAAGAATATATTTAAAGTCTTCTCTTCTTGTCATAACAGGCGACTAAAAGAGATAGAAATTTATGGGTCAGCAACCAACAAATTTATAAATTTTATTGTTACCAAAATGCTAACAACATCTCGGGTAGGAACCTACCTCACGACGAAGACCTTTGGTTGTCGGAAACAGACTATGATTGGTTTCTGAAACGTGCGCACGCAACAGTGGGAGAACTGATTAACCCGTCTGAGAATATCGCTAATCATTGGGCTGCCATCAAAAAAGGTCTTTTCTCTGGTGCCACACAGGTTGTCAGTCATAAGATCCGGTTGACTGCGGAATCGTGGAAGCGGGTCGATGAACAGTAAGGGTTGAAGGCTCTATTGACCGCTGCGAATGGTGGTGATGGTGATGCGCTCGAGTTCCGATACCGTATGAAATTCCGAGCAGGTTAGCGTAGTGTGCGTCGTGTCAAGAACGAATTTGTTAATGCGCTGGTTAGGGAAGCGGAACATGCCGCAGAATTCGATCCGGACTGTCGCTCCTAGCTGAAGAGAAATCATTCTAGCCATTAATACACTCAAACGGAGTAAGTTCTCGTAGAGTTAATTATCGCTTCCCCTGCAGTTACTGCACATGTGCTACTACTTCAACTTGTTCGGAAATCTTCGGAATCCGACACCTTTCCCAGAGAGTAAAAGAAGAGAATGAGTGGTAAGATTCCAAAGAAAGACACTCGTTTTGACAATTGCTGGAGAGGGGGGAAGGGTTGGGGTACCTGGATACTTCATGCTGATAATGGCTAAAATAATCCTGAAACGCATGAAAGAATATCTCGAAAGCTTATTTTTCAGAGAGCAGGCTAGTTTCCGCTCCCCATCTTCAGTGCGCAGAGTCTAGATTTTCGCGGCGCCTGCTCTATATCGATTTAGAGCAAGATTTTTTTAGTGTGAACAGGTGGTGTATCTAGAGTGCTCTACACAGGAGGGCCATTCCAGAGAAACTAATAGGCATTATCAGAGCGATGTGTCATGTACTGAACCGAGGCAAAATCTCGGAGGATTTTGAGATTCACAATTGCATCAGCTCACCGATATTATTTCTTCATGTTATCGGTGCCGTTCGTCATGTTGTTTTGACCGGAGGACGCGAAGGAATTCAATGGACTACGACATCTTTTTTCAATCAGCGTGACTACACTGATGACATCTGTTTACTCGCTCACCGAATCATGGACCTTGGCCAATTAACTCTAGATTTTGGAGCGAGAGGCAAGTAGAGTCGGACTGAAGATAAACACCAACAAAACCAAGCTTCTCTGTCTGACTGGTCATCACACTCTCCCTACCTGCATTAATGGGCATCGAAGGCGTTCTGTCGACGATGGAGGATGTCGAGGATGACGCATTAATCAATAATCATTAGATTAAGTTGATATTGTTTTATACTAGTGTCCTTTCTGTTTTCGCTATATGAGGGTATCAGGTAACCATCATTGTCACTCGAAGGCTCCAAGATTTCGTCAACGCCTGGCCTGGTACTACTACAAACGAAGAAGTTGTTCGGCGCCCAGGTCTGTCATCCACACGTGATGTGATTGGCAGACGGAAGTGGCACCATGCAATGGAACCCACTCTCCCAAGATGGCCGACGAGTGGATGGCACCAAAGGCATTTGCCGTAGGATAATAGAGGAGGAGTACGGGCATCTGGGGAAGTCCTGGGAGCAGCTAAAGCGCAACCACGAACGATTTCACTGTACGCCTTTTTCTTTTCTATTTGTGAACAGGCCAGTAGAGAAGAGGATAAGAAACGGGGGGGGGGGATAATTTTGCTCCCTGGCCCCTTATTTTATCTCTGCAATGCTGTTTGAAAATAATGTCAAACGATAGTTTCCGAAAGTTAGATTAATTTTGAAGGTAAGAACGAAACGAAAGAAAAATGTTAGCTTTGACTGTGTAATATGTTCATAGAAGTAATTGTGTAAATAAATAGAAAAGATAACCTTATATAATACTCAATGCACACATGTACCTATATTTCAAACTATTGCAAATGGAATCATCGCGCCCTCAATATTCTTACACAAGAATTCACATAACCTATCATACCTGAAGCGCTGCTGGTTTCCGACCTGTTTTTAAGGTTGCGTGTGAAACAAAACCTTATTAGAATCGATTCGATATTTGTTTGCCCGTCTGTCTATCTGTCTGTCTGTCACATCCGATTTATACGGAAACAGCAGGATGAAAAAAATGTTACATCTTAGGCGAGGCAGCATGTGTTATTGAGGGAATGGTCCCAATATACCTTCTGGCTGAGTCAAGCTGTCTGTACCAGATAAGGAGAATGAATCTACCTGAAAAGGATACAAAATACCAAAAGGAGGTAGGGCGATATTCTCTGAAAAAATGGCAGCAAAGATGTGATGCCTCGCAAAGGAAACCACTGGACCCATACTCTGGTTCCCCGTATTGAGGAACGGTTTCAGCGACAACATGGCGAGATTAACTACTATCTGACTCAATTCCTGTCAAGGCATGGTGGTTCCAGGAAGTTTCTACACCGATTCGGGTTAGATAATTCTCCTTTTGCCCTGAATTTCCTTGCACATCTAAGGATCTGGAGCATGCCATTTTCTACTGTTCCCCATTTTGCTCTGAGAGGAGGAGAGAAGACCCTTTGAAAATCAACTCAGAACATTTTTGGGAAATGCTGAAGTCGGAGGTAAACTGGTACGCGGTGAACTCCGCAATCAGAAGGATCCAGGCGGAACATGGAGAGTTACTTAAAGCGTTGTCCTCCACAGGATGTAATGCTTTGCGATGGTTTTATGGGGAAGGCGAAGAAGAAAGCATGGGTGATTTTAATGGATGTGACTCTCACACACTGTTGCAACCTGCACCGGCAATGTCTATCAAAGATATCCACCTCAAGCTACAAAACAAGTCGGGAAACCAGAAGCTGGACGTTTCAGGTATAAAAGATTTTGGGTACTTCTTTTATAAAAGTATTTGTAACATAAGTACCTAGCACGGAATATACATATATGGATACATTATGTCAGAATATCCACTTTTACGCGCTACTGACATTCAAAGTCTTAGAATTTGCACTGAAACGCGAAATTTGACCTGTTATAAATAACTTTGTTAGAAATAGTGCGATTTACACCAAACTTGGTGGGATCATGCTCTATATTATGGCCTATAATAATAATCGTTAGCGCAACAATCCATATTGGATCAGGGCCTTGAGATGTGTTAGAGCTCTTCATTCAAGACCATAACGGTACACTGCAGGATTACAGTACCCTGTAGGAGGCAATGTGGTCAGCATTGCGCTCGCCCGAGATTATTACCCTGATTTGACTCAGGTACTCATTCATAGCTGAGTCTAGTGAGATTTGAACCGCGACCTTCCATACGACAGCCTTGTGCTCTAACCACTCAGCTATCCGGACACGGCCTATATTACCGAAAATTTATAATTGCGGATGGAATTTATGGAATGGATGGATTTATGGGGGTTTCTGAAGTCAATTACTAAAAATTATAGTAATATTATTAACTTTGGTTGAATAGATGTCAGTATGAAGGGTATTTCGAGCCTAGGCACCATGAAGTGGCAGCTTCCTGATTATTTCCAGATTCTTCGGTTGGGTAGGTTCTGAGAATGGCCCCGTGAAAGAAAGCGTTCGTTTTACACAAAACCTTTAAAACCTTTTATAGATATGTACATGCCTGCTGTTCATTCGACCGTCGCGATGGTATTGTGGTGAAAAGTAGAGTGTAGGAATTGTCAACTTTAGATAAAGGATGTTATGGGGTTTGAGTGTACAAACTCTAATGAAATGACATATATCATCACTTTCTTTTTCTTTTCTTTTTTTCCATTCGATATTATGCATGTCAAGGGTTGGGGTTAGCCTCTTCTTGGGACTATATTTTTCATGATATGAAACCCCAACGAAAGGTTATCATCCCGTGGCTAGAATCTTATTTAAGAAAATCGATTCTGCTCCAAAGGGGTGGGGGCAGGGCGGTTGATTGCAATATATGTCTAGGTTGAATTGTTAAACAAGATATGCGATATTTCACTGCCTCTATACAGTAGACGAGGCTCTTTTCTAGTTGAACATTTAATTGCGTAATTATTTTTCGTACAATCAATTAATTCCTTAAAAGAAGGCGAATTATTCCTCATGTTATTCCCCATAAAACACATCTACTGTGAAAATCTAGGTACAAATCTGCCTCATAATGATTCCAATATTAATTGAATTTTACCCCCCACTTGCTATTGAAACACCACTTCCATAATTTATCACTAAAATTCCCATTCGCATTCCCTTTGGCCGACCTAGTGTGGGAAACACTCCGGCGTTGAACGGAATATTTTCGCAATATCGTTCCCACGTGATTCATAAATAAACACCCGCGCGAAAAGTTATTGCCTTCATAGAGAACACATGGTTCAATAGAAAGTATGGATCCTTGTGTAGTTTTCTAGGGAAGCTTTATCACAAGGACGTCAAGCTGCATGTGTATGTGAATATGTAATTGGAAGTGAACGATGACACTTATGGCATACCAAAATGATATATCCTGTGAAAGGCGTCCTCCGCTGATATTTCATTTTAAAATTTCATGGAATTTATGGAGCATAGCCGATTGTCATTCGATGCAAACAATGTTCAGAAAGTTTTCATGGCTGTCTTGCATTATTTATAAGGTCTGCATATTTACATGAAGATTTCTGCAATTCTATGGACTGGAAATGAGAGAATTGCAACAGTGTTAATATTACGACTGATATCAGTGGAATCCATGATTATACTCTAATAAAAAGGATTATTTTTTCTTGTTATAGATATGTAATTTTGTCGTCTCGAAAAGCGCCTTCTAGGATACTTTCCAGGTAACGAGTTCCATTTTTCGGCTTTTCTTAACTTTTATTTATTTTTTATGACAATAATAAGTTTCCAGTAATAGTGGGAGATATCTGTACTAAGGCAGCCCTTTCTGGCCCAATTTGAAAACAATGGGTTGAAGTGAAGATATAAAATCACGCTTGGTAAAATTTTCAGTAAAAAATCTATTGTTGAAATTAATTTATTTGGGATTTCTACCCACTAAAATCATCTCCTTCTCTTCCCTCTCTGTAACTATCTATCGTGGGTATCAAGCTGGATCTCCTTTCTTTCATTGGTGGCAATCCTTATTGTGCCCTCTTGGACTCATCCGATTGTCCTTGCTTATATCAGGTAGAATTCCAATTCGCCTGGTGGGCGAGGATGCTCCATTTTAGATTTTCCGGTTTCACCAATTCAATTAAAGTTTTTTCCAGACTGCTTCTTTTGTCCTAAATCTCTGATGGATGCACTCTCCGAATGTTCGAGCACTCCATCACAGCTTGGACAATAAAGTGAAATACCTAGTTTAAACCTTCAAAGGTTCTCATAGTATCCCCCATGGTTCGTGTAAAACGCCATTTATAAATGATATAATTCACCCAAAAGAGTTGAGATCATTCTTGGTATCAAAAGTTACCACCGCGCAGTAGTATCTGCGGCTGTTTTGGTTACATCAATATATGATCGAGTTTTTAAGAAGCCAAAATACTTTTCGGACAAACAATCGCTGCTACCAATAATTGGGTGTAGAATTTTGTCGATTATCCCTAATTTATAAGAATGTCAACCGTAAAGCAAAGAAAGCAATCGCTGTCACCCGAGCGGACCATTACAAAAATCTTTATATAAACTGGCGAGAGAGAACAGTACGACCTGCCAAAAGCCGAAACGAACACACCCAGGAGATCAAACACTTCTGTTGCGCTAATGACAAGAACGGTATTTTGCTTACCAAACGTCCCAGCGCAACTGAAGTTGAGAAGACAATAAAAGGAATGAAATCGGGGAAAGCCGCAGGACTTGACAAGATATGCAATCTGAGCTCTGGAAAGCGAAGAACTGGGACCCAACACCGTGGCTCAGTGAATTCTTTAATCCGGTTATTCAGGAAGGTAGAACACCATCTGATTGGCAAGAAAGTGCCACAGTTTCCATATTGAAAGTACCACAGTTTCCATATTGAAAAAAAGAAAAAAAAAAGATAGCCCTGCAGAATGTTCAAATTATCGTCCGATCCGGTTACTTTCCCATACCATGACGGCTTTTGAAGGCATTTTTGACAAGCGTATTCGCGAAATCGTTGATATAATCGTGAATCAAGGCCGATTTATGAAGAACTGCGGAACTACTAACGCAATATACGCTGCGCTCATGGAGAAACACCGTGAGAAGAATCGCCCTCTTTACATTGCATTTCTGGATCTAGAGAAAGCGTTTGACCGTGTACCATACGAACTCATCTGGTATGCTCTACGACAAAACTTAGTGCCAGAAGAACTCGTGCGCTGGGTTCAATTGCTCTACCACGATCCGAAAAGTACCTAAAGTTCGAAGTGTGGCGGGTGTATCAAAGCGTTTCGTGTCTCTGTTGGTGGTAACCAAGGAAGCGCCCTCTCACCACTCTCCTTTGTTTTTGTTATGGACACCGTCACACGGCACATCCAACGTCCAGCGCCCTATACGCTGCTTTATATACATAATGTTTTCATAGCATCTAATAGCAAAAATGATCTCGACTAACTTACCCAAAAATGGAATGATTGCCTAATGCAACACGGTCTCAGATTAAATCTGAATAAAACTGAATTTTTGATGACCGATCCCCATGAAACAGACACAATCACTGTCAGCGGCAGTCACTTACGCTGAACTGATCGGTTTAAATACATCGGGTCAATGTTATCAGCTAGTGGAAATCTGCGTTATGAAATTGCTTCACAGATTAACGCAACCTGGATGAAGTGGCGTTCCACAACTGATGCTCTTTGTGATCAACTTATCAACGAACGTCTCGAATCTAAAATTTACGGCAATGTCGTCCGTCCTGTCGATCTTTATTGTTCTGACTGTTGGCCGACTATAAAAAACAATGAACGGCGTCTTGCGATAATGGTGACGAAGATGTTGCGTTAGAATAGTCGCGTGACACGTTTTGATCACATCCGAAATGAGGATATCCGCGATCGTTATGGGGTTGTACCGATCGTGAAAAAATTGCGAAACAGCCGTCCTCGATGGTATGGTCATACAATTCCTGCTAACGAAAATTCACTTGCCAAGATTAGTCTGAACATTGAAGTCGATGCGATGGTAAACGACCAAAAGGCTGGCTAAAGCAACGGTGGGTTGATACGCTGGATGGGGATTTAAAAGCGTCGAAATTGCTTCCAGATTAGGCATTTGATAAAATCAAATTGCGAAACCGAAACCGATCACGACGAGCAGACCCCACTTGTGAACGGGATAGAGGCTGAAGAAAAAGCCAAAAAATTTTATAGATTATCCGCTTTAGAATTTTATTTCTGATATTCAGAATGTAAAAGGTCTGCAGGAAGGTGGTTCACTCAGTGGCTTATTGTTCCTTCTTCTGCATACCTTCTTTTGAATTTCAAGATTGTTTATTTTGGGATTTATGCAGGTAGTTACAATATAGCATCTTAATTGCCTAATTATGCTACCAACCGAAGTATCATCATCAACGGATCAACAGCCGGTACCCAATCTAGTCCTGCCTTAGAACGAAACTTAAAAATCCCGGTTTTGGGTCGAGATTGGTGGACTGCCAATATCCGATATCGATATCATCTTTTCTACCATAGATATTGTCTTTATAGAATTTTCGTGCTGAATCATATTCACTCATAGGGATTAAGTGACTTCTGTCTCCCCCACACTTCGCATCCTATTCAGTCGGATTTTATTCACAAGCAGACAAGCAATTCGTCCACCATGTAGGAGGCCAATAATTCTTCGAAGGATTCTTTGCCTTGCTGAGAACCCGAAGAATACACGATGACTGACAAGATAATTGTACAGTAAGAACTTAAACCCTACGGTGAGACATTTCGAGCGGAACAGTTTGGAAAGAGGCTCTGTTGGCCGTCAACAACCGTGCGCGTAGTTGTTTTCGATTGTGTTTTTCGCCTCTAGATAGGAGAGGTCCCACGCTGCTTGTTTGGATGAACGTTGACTGTACATCTCGGGTTGTTCTTCCGATAATGTCAGAATTGTCAGCATAAGAAAGTAATAAGGTGGACTTGAAGGGGATTGTGGCTCACCCACTTACATCAGCATCGCCGATCACCTTCCCCAGGGCCATAATATATGGTTTAGTAGCTTTTCACCAGGAGACTGGTCCTTGTCCATCGCATCTCTTATAACGCTGTCACATTTGCCTTATATTGGGACAGGGCATCGGCTAGCTGCAGTGATTCTTACAGGGAGCGCACGTCCCATGAGAAGATGAGCAAATTCTTACTCCGTTTTCGTTGCCGAGTTCGTCGCTGTGTAATCAATCTAGTCCGAGGCTCTTTTCGTAGCTTTCTAAGTTCGGTTTTCCTTGTATGGTGGTCAGCCCTACCTGGCCTTCACCCTGAAGGACCATTTGGTACAATTTATCCCGTTTTAGGCGCGGAAGACTCTCTATATCCTTCTGCGTCTGCAGCTTATATTAAGAACTCCCAGCGAACGCAACGTGGAGGAGGTGATAAGGTTTGGTAGTAAAGTGTTGGTGTTGGTTCAGCATGCGGTTATCAGGCCTTATGCTTCATCGTGTGCACCAATCCTCAGTCCCTGGGGCCTATACTACCCTGTGACTGTCATTGGTATAACCGGTTTGTAAGCTCATGGATATGGGTTGAAATCGGCACCACCCTTGGGACATTTTAAGTATTCCCCTTTATTATTTTCGATGGCTGATCGCTGCTTCTTGCGCATATATTTGTGCCGACATTCATAACTAGAATTTTTTTTTTTAAAGTTGACTTTATCTACGTGTCCGGATAGCTGAGTGGTTAGAGCACAAGGCTGTCGTACGGAAGGTCGCGGTTCAAATTTCGCTGGCGGCAGTGGGATTTGTATCGTGATTTGACATCGGGTACCAGTCGACTCAGCTGTGATTAAGTAACATACCTGAGTCAAATCAGGATAATAATCTCGGGCGACCGCAATGCTGACCACATTGCCTCCTACACGGTACTGTAATCTTGTACCGTGTACCGTTATGGTCTTCAATGAAGTGCTCTAATACATTTCAAGTTCCTGATCCAATATGGATTGTTGTGCCAACGATTATTATTATTTGTCTACTGGCTTTTAAATAATCTTTGCGCAATCCATTAACCATTTAGGGTTACGATTTCGAAAATACGGATTTTTTAGAGGTATGATATTTGCGATGAACATATTTGTTGTATGAATTGCTTTATATGCAACTGCATTGGTACAATGAGTAACTAGCCACAATATTTCCACGGACATGCCGTTATCGAGTGATGTTTTTAAGACTTTCATTGATATGCCCAATATATTCGGATACCCGGATGGATGACTCCGTAGCCTACATGATCACGAAATCTATGAGCAAAACCGGGCAGGTCTAGATCGGATATCGGTTGTTGCGTCGTTGATGATGATGGGAAGCGCATTTGATGGCTTTATCGATTAATTTAGTTCAGTAAAAGCCAAATTGTCAATCTAATAAATTTCCCTGACTCTCAACAAGAGGAAGGGACAGTATTGCATCTTATTCAGTGAAAGTGTATATTAGTGGGTAATTATCTGGAAAGACCTAGCTTATCAAACATGCCTTGAACTTCAGAAAAATGTCCGAATAGGCTTCGAAAAAAACTCAGTTCATTCACTGTATGGCTAAGTGCTGCTCTTCCACCTTTTAATTAGAAGAACCTAGAACCTAATGCTTTCTGAGTTGCTCGTTTAGCACAGTGGTATGCCGAACAAAAAATTTCCATCGTTAGCTAACCCGAAGCAATATGTCAAACTGTTCCAGGCTAGTTCTCCTGGCAGGCCCGCTGGTAATCAAAGAGCATAAAGAACTGTTTTCGACGGTGTGGCCCGTAGGCTGGTTTGGTCTAGCAAACCCTTCATAAATGTCTGTTCATTGCTTTCTCTGTCACTGGCGTATTTCTCAGGTAAAGGACCACTGGCTTATTTCTAAGCTAAAAGACCACTGGCTTGTTTTTCAAGTAAAAGACCGTTGTCCAATGAGTGGAGTGTTTACCAACGCTCTAAGACTCCATCTTATCGCCCTTATATTGGAGCTCAGACTGTTCCACATGTCATTGAACTCGGCTAATGTAATGTTTGATCGAGTGTAGTGACTATAAACATATATGTCACCTACTTTCACCCAAAAGAAGTCGTCTGTAGCTGCCCAATGTATCTCACGCCCACAACGCCAGTTCACCTGTCGAATTTAAGTAAAACGCGCCTACAATAGTGGTTGAAGCTATTTTCAATTAATCTTCTTCGTCACGTTGCAGGTAACGTATTTTCGGAGTCCAATCTACGCTCTGCTTCTAGCAATATTCTTGCTATCCATGACCTCCTCCACACTCCCTATATCCTTCTGGACCGGGCCGACGGTACACTTGCATATGCTCTCGCAAAATGGCCCTATAAGATGCACTTGAAATAGGAGGATATGTCAAAATCGATTAGCTCCTTTCCATCTAGGAGTGGTTGGTAGTAACCTTGCATCCCCAGCGCTTTCCTCTTGATGCACCATCATTATCATTACTTAAAATGAAAGTCCTTCAATTCCACTCTTGAACGGTCAAGAGTAAGGGAGGTGCTCCCCCTCTCCAGTCCTTCTCGAAACTCGTGTCAGTCACGTCTCCTTACAAGTTATGGCACTCCCAAAGGGTGGGGGTTGGGGTAGGTGGAGAGGGAAGAAGAGTCTCTTGCTAATTGTGGCAGTAATTGCTTTACAAAAAACTTAATAATGATATGAAAATATCTCTTTTTAAGGCCATTTACCATCATAATAACGTAATACCACTGCGGTTTTTAACAAGGTTAGGAAGAAAAGAGGCTACTTTTCTCTCTATACTTTCCCAACCTCTTCTATATGTATCGTTCAAAACTCAAGCCTACGGTTTTGGCATTAGAAAGCCGCATGTTGAAGGACCACAACTTTTCAAGGTGAGCTGGCCGTCCCAACTCTACAGCGGGGTTAGAGATTTTCTTCCTTTTGCATACTTATCTCATCTCGTGCTGCTGATAGGGTTGAAAGTTCATTCTTTGCTATGGTGATATGGAAAACGAGTCGAAACGCCATAACCGCCATAAGGGGAGTGGCCGTCACGAGTTTTCATTGAGATTGTAGAGGCAAATCTCTCCCTTCTCTCTGGGTACGGTGTTGAAGATTCATCTTTAGCTTTGGATTATCCGAAAGAATTTTATATGCGAATCCTCATAGGAGTGTATGGTAGAATTCAACGGATATGCAAACCAAGAACTAAGGGTGTCAGGACCTTTTGGTATTGAATGATTAAGTTTTGTTTATACGAAAGTTGAAAGCAATAATTTAATTTTTCTTTCTCAAATCCCTAAAAGTTCAATTAATATTTTTCCAAACTAAGGACACTTTTTTCTGTGTAACACCTTTCGATACTACCCCAATGTATTCAGAAGAGAACTGTTCACTTATCCAGTTTTTTATGACATAAATGTAAGTTATCCTAATCCTTTATCTCTTTTCTATGAAAATGCTACAAAGCTATCTTGAAATTATTTCCAATGTTTTATCTTTAAATCTAATTACACTCTCTTTTCGCTGTAAATATACAAATTCACAAACTGATTTTTTCCATTTAGAAGATAAGTTTGCATTGCTCACAAATGGAATGCGTAATTTCTGCGATTTCAGTAGAATTCTGTTGTTTCGTTAAACTGAATTATGCTAATCCCTCAGCTGTGTACGGTTTTATCGATGTGAGTATCCGAAGTTTGCTTGTTGAGAAAACATTTCTAGTACTGCTCGAGTAGGGGCTGGGTTTCGCAAAATTCCATTCAAAGAGGATTTAGGAGTACACATAATTTATACATACACACGAATACGGAGCTCAAAAGCCACCCCATCGTTGAATAAAAATGGATTTGGGGAGGGGTTCATTCCAACAATTCGAGTGTCTAATTGATAACCGATTTCGCTTTGATACTCTCCTCCAAATCCTATTTCCCTTTGTTCTAGGCGTTGTGTGCTCTTTGATCACAGTTGATTCAATTCGACAAGAACCAACCCCCTATTTTCCACTTGAAAATATTCTCATCAAAGCTAACGACAAAATCCTGACTCAGCGTTTCATGTTCGATTCTAGCTGGATTTCGTGATAAGCTGGGGATTAAGGTATAATTTCCTCATAGACAAAAGTGGATGCTATTCCGTAAAGTGTTTTCTGCATGAGAAAAAAGAGAACCGGAAACTGCCAACACAACACACGTCCTTCGAGCGAAAACGTGATTATGACCCGGAAATGTGTATTAATTTTCTGTGATGGATGCTCTTAGGGCTAGTCATGGCTCCATGATACTTCCACTGAATACGATGAAATACTGGACTGCATAGATAGTGTCCTTCACATGAAAATTAGGAAGTGAGCGAAGCGTGGAAATTAGTTGGGAGACTTATTGAAGGATGGTACTGAGAAAAGTGCCTTGAGCGTATTTTTGTAAATGCATGAGCTATCCTTGGGTTCTCAGCGGAAATTCAAACGTGGAGCGGAGCTTTTCGCCTACAAGTCATATGATAATTGCATTAACGTTGATATCAAAATATGCGAGGTAATTTGGAGGAAGTAAGTTCGGCTTATCTATAAATGACTTTGAAAACCTTCAGCGTGTACCAAGAAGGGTGGGAGAAAGCCTCTTCCCAATTGGTATATCCGTCATCAAATGGATGTGGACTCGGGGCTCTCTCAATTCCAAAACAAAACCACTTTGAACCTATATTAAATTTTCAACCATCTGTGATAGCTTTACTTCCCCTGATACACAAGTTTCAATGGGCATTGATTTCGAATTCTACACCATTTTATTTAATTCGTTCCTAATAAATTGACTTGATTGATTGATTAACTTTTTGATGTTTTGAATGAAGTTCGACTTCCAGAAACACTCGTTTTGAGTGACCACTTCTGTTGCTTTTCATTTAAAATATTCAGCACCAATTGCCTTTATTGTTTTAGAAATAATATTTTCATTCTTCGTTTCGATGTTGGAGTAATCCTCCATCGTCAAGCCGTCAGTGTTGCTCTCAAGTTATATACGGTTTTCGTCATGTTGCTCGTTAATCACAACTCGCAATTCTGACACAGATTGTACTTGTCCTCTTCGCTTCTTCTGTGGCTAATTAATAATCATAATTGATCATAGATGAAGTGTTTATGTTATGTCACGTATATTTGCTTATGGGGGAGCCTGGGTGAGCCGCAGTTCCGAGCACTCAGGCCATTGATAGGCCCATTGTACTATCCTCGTAAATGGCCTATTCAATGGCTTCCGTCCTACGACGTTCACAAGCTTTAGCGCATCAGAGCACATTCTCCAGAGGTAGAGTGTATGCTGATTCTTCATTGAGGAAAACCTTGCCAAGGTGTCTTCGTCTGAGATCTGAGGAGGCCGGGCAGCTGCATAAAAAGTGCAGGGCCATCTCCTCCTCCTCCTGACATTGGCACATAGCCGAAACCAGAACCCCAATCTTTTCCAGTTTAAGGAGCAGTGTCTCGTTAAAAGCACTACCAGGGTTTTCATGTCCCACTTCTTAAGGAACAACAAAAATTCCACTCTAGTGACCCTAGGCTTTTTCACAAGGATTTTCGCCTGGTGATTTCTCCACTCGGTTGCGTGAATCCTTGCAATTTCACCCTTCAGAATAGACTTGACAGTGGATGGTCGAATTCCAAAAGCTGGTTCTGGCCCCACCATTGTGGATCCAGATCCTCGGCGAGCCAGTCTGTCAGCCTCCTGATTACCAGTGATGTTAGAGTGCCCCGGCACCCACATCAGGAATGTTTCGTTCAGTCGGCCAAGTTTCAGCAGCACCTGATGATAACTCCACACCAACTGGCTTGGTATGTCGTTGCTGTTTAGTGTTGATAATGCCACCCAGCTGTCGGAACAGTTTCGAATAGTGCGACCCCGCCATTTTTGTCGCAGGCATTCTTCTGCTGCCAATGAAATGGCATATATCTCCGCCTGGAATATGGTCGTTATTTTTCCGGGCGATCGAGTCAGTTCTATAATTGGATTTCCCGAGAACTCCCCTACGCTCGATGTGCCCTCAATAGCTGACTCGTCGGTGAAAATTATTAAGTCTGTAATCTAAAAAGACTCATGGCCATTTGTCGACCATCCTTCTCTTTCGGTGATTACTACAGTGTATGTCTTTTTTTAAAAACGAATCTGGAAACCATATGATCAGTCGCATCAGTGCTACTGGATGTATGTCAAGGAATTTCCAGATACACGCATGACCGTGTGATTGGCCGCCTTTCCACGCCCAATGATATTGAGTCTATATACGTCATTAGCTGCTTTCCGTTTCACCTCCAAATGAATGCAGGATAGATTTAGGATAGCTTCAAGTACCGCAGTCGGCGTAGTACTCATTGCTCCAGTAATACTTTGGCAACCAAGCCTCTGAATCTGCATTACCAGCTTCCTGCTTTTAGCAAAGTTCAGTCTCGGCTGCCAGACGATGCATGTATACATCAAAATGGATTTTATTATGGACGTATAAATCCAGTGTACCTGTTCTGGTGAAAATCCCCAGGTCTTAACTATTGCATTCCTACAGCACCAGAGCAATCTGCAGGAGTTCTGATGTTGTTCCTGGATATGGTGCTTCCACGTTAACTTGGAGGAGGAGGAGGACGAAACCTCTATACACGTCCTGGGACAATATCCGCCACTTGTGTAAAGTAGGTCGAGACATCTGAGAGAACACTTAATACCAGATGCAAAGCTGAAACATCTTGAAGTGGGGAACATACTAAAGTTCCTAACGGTTACAGACCTGCTTGAGATACTATGAACAATAGGTACACTATAACCAGTAAAAGGGGCACAATAGTTCTTCAAGGACGCGGTGCGACTTTCTCTTAACAGAATAATAATAATAACTTGGAGTCGAAATGTACTGTTGACTGTTTGTGCCAGCTGGATTTCCACCCCTGCTAAGGTGGGTAGCGTATAGCTGGCCCACCTGACGTTCCTAGTGAACATAACTAGTCCAGTGTTCCTAGCGTTCACGGTGAGTGTATTACGGAGGCAGAGGCAGGATTTCATACCGAGTTGCATTCAAGCGGTCACATACTGTGTTCGCAAACTTCCCGGCAATTATTACGGCTAAGCCGTCCGCAAATGCTTGCGCAAAGACTTTTTTTTTCTTCCAGGAGCCATAGCAGGGTATCCATTACCAAGAGCCATAACAGTGGAGAGACAATCCTCCCTGTGGGCAGCCCCTAAGATATTCTGCTTCAATAGAATTTTGGCCGACTGATATGTGGATTTTACCACTCTAGCATGTGAAGGATCCAACTGATTAGCAGCGGTTCGTTTCCATGCTATCTTGCCGCATCACAAATTGCCGCGAATGAGGCAAATTTGAAGGCACCTTCGATCTCCATGAATGTGCCTAAGGCGTATCTTTTTTCGGACATCACCCTTTCAATTTTTGCCGTAAGTTCATGCAATGCTATCTCCGTGGATTTGCCTTTCTGGTAGGCGTGTTGCCTATGGTGAAGTGGCCACTTAGGAATGTGCGTATCCCTTATGAACCGATCTACTAGCCTGGCTACTGATTCAAGCCTGACGCCTGTACAAAGGAAGATTTATCCTGACACTGCCTTGGAGGGCCTTACTTCCAACCCAATTTCTGAAGTTGCACTCAGTTAGCCAATGGCTGCTGTGGCGAATTCTGTCGCGGCGGATGAGTTTACTGTCAACCCCCAAAAACTAACAAAGTTATTTCCACTAATTCCTCTAAAATCTCTGCACTTACCTGCCTAAACGCTGACTACGTTTCCTGTCAGGAAATTGTCCCTCTACTTTCGGAATCTGTTCTAGTGGAAGCTCCAAATTGGACCCCCAAAACTTGGTGGACCAGGCTCTTACTTATAAAGCGAAAGTCCCCCTCTTGTATGATTTCGTACTTCAGAGGAAAAGTTATCCAGTCTTAGTGGAAAGAATTAAGATTACAGAAACGACTCTTCTTAGCTTAAACTCATTGCAGTTACCAAATGAAATCAAGTTGCTTAATATTCAGAATGTGTTCCACTCTGTACAGGCCAGTTGAATCACTGTTCAAGTGCTCTTTAAGGATCCTGTTAGTGCTCATAGGCTGGTCCGTATGACGTATGCTGGATGATAATATTATACGATTTAGATGTATCTACAGATATGGGGGGATTAGAAACATCCCTCTCTGTTATGACATGCAGACTATTATAAACGCTGAATCTTCGGGAAAAGTTGTTAATGCTAAGCAACTTACTGGTAGAAGTAATGAGCCGGGTGGTGATAGAATGCCTTCAACCATTACGAGGGTAACCTTCCCAGGGAACAATTTACCTGATCATATCTTGTTCGCCTATACGAGAGTCGGGGCCTCCTACTGAAACTAAAGGTATCGCAAGGGTTTAAGTGTAGTAGACCGGGCCACATGAACAAGTTTTGCAAAGCCCGAATCTCCAGATATCTTAAATGTGAGGTCAAAAAATGCCAATTGTTTGGGGAGGTCTCTCACAACGCTAGGGATATGAGATGCCCTAAACTCTGGACTGGAAGGTTACTAAAGGCTCAGCCAAGTATAGTAATGTTATCAAGAAGAGAAGTCCGGGCTTGACCCAGCAGAAAGCCCACACAAAAACATTTCCCAATGTTTTCAAACCATCGCCCACTAAGGGGAAATTAGCAAAATATTGCTAATGCTCAATGAATCTGTTATAAGATCGGATGATCAAGAACTTAAGAGTAGAGTCTCTGACAACTTGAGGACACTTAATCAAACCGATTTAGAAAGCGATCACCTAATTTCAATTGGTAGAAATGGTGAAAATTCATCAGTATAATATTCAAAGCGTAAGGGCAAATAAATCAAACCTAGATATATTATGTTAATAGCAACAATTTCGATATTCTTGCCCTGCAAGAAACTTATACTATTAACCATTCTCTCCTCTCAAATTTTATTTCAGAAAGTAATCTAATAGCAAAGTTTACGGCTATGGTGGCGTCATTTTGGCGTTCCGCAAGTCCATCCGTTTCCGCCAAGTCAACCGTTTTTCAGATTATGATATTGTCATAGCTGAAACACTCAACGTATATCCCCCTCCCAGTATCTGCAACAGGGAGTTCAACAGGGCGTTTGGTAGGATCCTCACTTTTTGTGAGAAATATAACAATGTACTCATCATCAGATCCAAAAATCTGGGTGACTATCTCAGTAATGGCAAAGGAATGAGATTGGAGGCTGTTGTCCTCAGCTCCTCATTTAATTTTTTTAATAATTGGATGCCTACTTTTTTCAACCCACCATCTATATCTAATCAATTCGGTTCGGTTCTAGACATATCCCTTGTTAATTCTGCTAGTCAGTCAGTTGGCAGTGGAATCCGATTATGGATAAAATATCTAATAATCACCACACTCCCATTTGTATCTCTATGCAGGTGGTAAATGTGTCTCCTAAATTCAAGATTGATTCGAATAGGTTAAAGGAGCAGATCAGCAACTTGCGCCTCAGGTAGATATTTCTACTCTTACTAACACTTTGAAAAGGGAAACCGCTGGTGCAACTAGACCTTCCACTAATCACATCGGTCAGCCGAAGACGTGGTGGACCCCGGGGCTTAAATTGTAGTTTAGTTTGAGCACGTAAAATTTTCACTTATTTGGCCAAAGATCTGTGGAAGGTGTGGAAGGTGTGGAAGGTGTCGTTGATAACGCAAAGCGGAAACGTTGGCGTGAAATGTGGTCTGATTTATCTGTGACAAAAATGTCAAGTTCTTCTGGAAATCTATGAACGGTTTTCATGGATAGCTCAGCGACAAATCCCCAGGTTGGGATCCTAAGAAAAACCTTGAAAATCTTGATTTTCTGGCTGGGCAGTACGGCCTCCCTTACTTCTCTCTTCCGGATATCCTAATATATCCCACTGTTTGTAGACCCTTCCCTCTAGAAGAACCGACTGCAACTTTGCTTAGACACAAGCGTGCCTCCGGCCCTGGTACGGATAATATCACTTATCAGCAAGTACGCTAGTTAGCGTCGGAAACAGTCTCTGCGCTGCTACAGGGGTTAACCTCATCTGGTGCAAGTTGAGTCCTCCTGAGGACTGGTCCATTATTAGGATGGAACCCATCCCAAAACCACTTAAGGACCCAGAACTTTTAACCAGTTACCGCCCTATTGCTCTTATTAATGTGTTTGCCAAATTGCTTAATGCCATTATCAAGGCTCATGTCAATAATTTCATTGATGAATATAAAATCCTACCTGCCAAATGTTAGTGGCCATATTAGCCATGTTTGCAATGGCAGGTAAATGTGTTTGTTGATGAATCCCGAAAATTGGGCCTACCAATCAACATAACCAAATCCTAATATATATCCTTTAATAGAAGCAGGGTAATACCCCTGCTCATTAAAATTAATAATCTTACTCTTGTCTTTGTCAAATCCATCGCCTTTTTAGGCAAGGAGATAACGAAGACGAGTTCGGGCAGAGACCACTTGAACTCCATTATTCCTAAAACCGTAATGGCAGGCAGGTTGATTATTTTTCAATTGATTTTTTTTGGTGTTTCACACACCGTAAGGCCATCAATCTCTATAGTGTAAGGTGGTAAGGCCCATTATAGAATATACCGCGACATTCGCTAGAAATCCGCCAAAATACTTTGGAAACATGCTCAATTCAATATCGACTTGTATCCTGAGATTCTTACTTTGGTCAACGAGCTGCCCATCCGTTTCAGATGGCTTTTCCAGGCAGCCAAAGAACTTCTTAATTAAAGGAAAGAAAACCCATCATTTGGTGGTTCTGAACCCGGATGCTGGAAATGGTTTCTCCTCGATCTATAAGTCGTTCCGCAGCTTGTTTGAATTTGTAGATTCAGGTTAACCTGTCGTATGATTTAGGGGGCACCTGTGGCAAAGTCCAGTTGGCGGCTTCATGTGGCAAGTCTGTGGAGGGCCTCGAATCAAGAGGTTTTCTGTTCCTGGCGTCTGATGTTGCGTTCGTGCGTGGTGGATCTACCTGTGCGGTGGTTGATCCGTCAAGTCTCACGTTTTTCCTTGGATGTCAGTTCGGTTTTACGACTGAACTTGTACTAAAGACCATCAAGGTGGCTTTCAGGATGGGGCAGGAGAAGGTTGCTATCAGTACAGATTCTCTCCATGCTTGTAACTAATTCAAACAAAGTGCACCATCGCATCACCTAGTGGGCAAAATACATGCCCTTGTTTCTGACCCTTTTTTTGCCACGTAAGGCTCTGGGCTCTAGTCCCACAATTTTAGTCGAATCCTCTCCTGCAATTCAGGAACACTCCTATAGAGAATGGAAGGACGACTCTTTGGCAATATCACATGTCAAAGGACTATTTTTCTATAACATTCACGCTGCTTTATTCAACCGTAGGTTACGCGTGCGCTTACAGCTTCCGAAGAAAAATTACTGACTCGTTTTCAAACCAATCACACATGTAACAAAGTTTTTCTCAAAAGGTTTGGAAACATAGATTCGGACAAATGTAACACTTGCATGATTAGAGAAACTAACGAACACATAATCTTCCCGTGTAAGTATAGATGGCATAATAAGTTTTTTAACCTTGAATAAATCTTTTTGAATAGAGATCCTTGCACCTTTCGTATTTGTTTAAGGAGGCTAGAGTCGGATTATAATACATACAGTTTTAGTTTTTGCGCGGCACGGCATTTCCTGCCATCTCCGTTCTTTTTTCTTCCATTGATCTATCATTACATGATTAGTACAGTTGCGGAAGAGTATCTGATCCACACGGTGTCAGATATCTTGAAACTACCGAGCAGGGTCTATGTGTTCGCCCGTTAAGTTGCTGCCGGCTTTCTGGTCTGGGCTGGGAGCCTTTCGGATGGAGGATGCAGACAAGCTTTTATTTCACCCGAAGAAATACTGAATCTTGTTTATCTGGACCTCAACCACCCTTGATTCTACAATGCATCCAGTTTTTCTCGGATCACATCTTTTTTATTATAAACTCAATAACGGCTAAACATTCATGATCCAAAAACATTAATGACTAATACCTGTTAAGTTTGGAACACGTGTCCAATCTTTGCGGGCAGGCTTTGACACTTATTTGTTTTTAAGTGTATCGGCTAATTAAGAAAGAATCTGTTTTGCTGTTTTTGGCCATAAACGAAAGGGTGTTTCTGGTAACATAGGCAAAGTGTCCGCCATCAGTCCTTTTGTGCACTTCGTGGGTAGTAGCAGGCCCTGTTTTGGACTGTTAGCCTTGGGAAAAACTTTAAACGCTTTTATCTCCGTTAATATTGAGAATGTCGAGACAAGGGGCTTAATTCGTGATCACTGTTATCGGGGGAGGGTGTGAGCTTCAAAATGATATATAGGTTGGGGGGTCTGGGTGCCAAGAAAGTTGCTGAAATTTGGAGGAATCTTGGGAGAAACTTTAAACGCTTATATCTGTATTTACAATTATTTGAATTAAAACATTTTATTTTACAATTAATATTTTAGATAAAATACGAAATTAAAACGACCTGCCTGGTCGGTGTTTCGCAACTTAATGACTTCAATTATTTCTTTTTCATATTCAATTATTTTATTTATAATCCAGAGTTAGCAAGTCCTACTACCCCACGGAGAACGCCGGTTGTGGCAAGTGCCAATCGAATTAACCCTGCTGCGCCACATATCTCCGCTAATATTGAGAACCCAGGAGACAAACAAAAAACAACAACAACAGTAACAAAGTAACTTACGAAAATCACATATTATAGTTTAGTTTTCGTTTTCAAATAGCAAACGCAAAAGCTCTACACCGATAGGATAAACCTAAAAAGTAGCAAAACAGTATTGATAATAATAGCCCGCCAACATTACATCCCAACTTCAACAGATACTTTAAAACTTTTCATCAGGACATTTTGTCTGTTTATTCTTCCGCATTCACTTGTACTCACCCGTTCAAGTGACCTTCAAAAATGTTGGTTTGGTGAAGAATACAAAATGGAAAATTCTCTGATTCTATTCAAACCATCAAATGGAGTACATTGTCCATAAACACACAGAATGCTCCTGAATAGTTGGGATTTTATGCGCTACATTTATTCATAATGTAGTTTCCACTCAGTCAAATTGTGTGGCTACGTCACAATTCCTATTCAAGATAGGACAGGAGTAGAGTTTCCTAAAACACGATATTCTGAGGAAAATATGATCACCATTGTATGGTAACTACGATTGATAGCAATGGAGAGGTTCCCTACATGGTGGTGGAGAAAATTGCTTTTTGGCTACATATAAACGACTTTTTGATAGTCGCCCGTTGGGTATGAAAGCATTAGGACGACAGGTAGGGATTAAGGAGATAGCGCTCATTCAATTGTAGGAACTATGTAATTCCCTTTCAGTGTTGATAAAGAATTTGCATTCATGAATAGGTACCGCTTTCTTTTTGAGTAGTTACAGATTATCCTGGTTCTACTTTGTGTAGTTTTTAAACGATGAAAGCTCAAGATAGCAAGTCCCTGATATACAAACTGGATAGTAACGAAAAGCTTAAGGAGTCTACTTTCGTTGGCCTTCGATTTTTCACTTGAAGGCAGGTTGGTAGTTGATTCGAAGGATTACTTACACAGAGGGGTTATTCAGATAGTTGCAAAATATCAGAAGAGAATTGGAAAGCGGCAAAAGAAAAAGAATATTTGGCAATTCAGGGGAGGCTTAAAAACATGATAATTTTAGTGACCTGTCACTAAAAAAAAGTGGAAAAGTTAAGAAAAGAAATATCGAATTGAAAATCGGTATTGGCGGTACATCGAAACTCTCTACACACAGCATAACTATGAAAATCAAAGCCTCAATATATAACACATATATGTAGCATTATTCTGGGGGTAATGACAGTTGCTTTAACTAAACCTTGAGTTTCATTAAACCGACTTTCAACGTTTCCCTTGCTATGACCTCTGCCTAGTGAACTCTTTTCTTTTTTCCCATAGCCCCTTCACTACATACCTGTATGACCCATTGCAGTTTTTCAAGATTTTGTGAATGACAAAAGAGGTTTACTCAACTATGCATAAAATAAAAGTCTTTGTCATTGTCCCTCGTTCTGAAATATTTACATAGACAATATAATATCCAGGCAAGCTGGAAATGAATGGATCCTAATCAATGTATCTATTTTTAATCAATTAATATGATTATACCGATATCCAAATCTCAATATCAAAGAGTTTCAGCCATGTTGCTTTGCTGTTCCCCCAAAGAAAGCGAAATAATTTCCTGCACAAAATAACTTCTAATTTGTTATCAACCCGAAGAATTTTTGGGGCAAAGGTAAATGGAAAGCACCATATCTATTGAGAAGGTACCAAGGACTATTTGCTTGTGAATAAAAAACACGAATGAAGTAAGAAGGCGTATTTTTTTATCACTAGTATTGTTATTGAGCCTGCTTCTTATATGCAGTTCCTTTCTCAATGAGGACGTCCCATCTAGTGAGACCAACGTTCTTTTATAAATCCTGCGAAATAAGCGAACCAAGTCAGTAAGTTTGCTATGTTTCAGTTGCAAGCGTATTATGATATATAAGCCTGCTCCCGTTCTTAATGAAAGAAAACAAGTCGGTAAACGGGAAGCTCGGCGCTTCAGGTATGGTTTTGTTTGTTTCTTCTGTGATTATATTCGTGTACAGAACTATCCCATTTGTACGTAGCCCGTTATGTATAGGCATTTAGCATGCCAGACCACTCACTTTAGTGTGATATTGATATTTACTTGGAATAAATTTACACGGTAAAGTCAACTTTGAACTTCTGTAATTTTGTAAGTAATAATATCATTTTGATCAAACTTAAGGATAACATGCTCCATGTTCCAATTTATGTTACTACACATTTTTATAAGACGAGCATAAACTTAATTTCCCGAAAAATATAGCAATATACTATTATTAACTTAATTTGAGCAGATATCGATATGAAGAGTATTTTGAGGCATGGACACCGCATTGAGGCAGGTTCGTGATTTCATATTTTTCTCTCGGATAATTCCTGAGAATGGGTCCGAAAAATCATCACTTTCCATCCCTCCCACTCCCCGCCTTTCTAACAACAAACATGTCAAAACTAAGACCGGCACTAAAAAGTACTTATCGAGACTTTTTATTTGATACCCAACATGACTATATTCAGTGAAAAAAAAATGTTACGCCCCTTTTACATTTATGAGAACCCCCCTTATCTCAACGTAGAAAGATGTCACTCACTGCAGATCTGGGCGTTCCAGTTTCCACCTTCACACCAAATTTCGTGTCAATCGGTATAGCTGTTTCTGAAAAAAGTGCGTGTGACAGACAGACAGACAGACATTGAACCGAGTTGATCACCAGACTGACCACACGCTTTGCTGAATTTAACAATTTTATTATTCGGAGCAATGCTTGCCAAGAATATCACCCTGGACGAGTAGGAAATATGGAAACCACATACGGCGTACCATATTGAGAAGCAAACATAGGCCAAGGTCATTCGATACAATTTATAGATTGAGGGTGATTTTTGAATCCAGGCGGATATTAAGAGAATCGACAATCGGGTTTCAAAGATGAATATACGATGGCACAGTTAAACTACCAAATATAAATCACTGCGATGCTCCTCTGAAACACCTTTTCTTTTAATTTTCTAGTGATAGCTAGAGATATCGATGAGATTCTAGACCTACCGGTAATCAAAAAAAGAAGAATGGGATTGATCGGGATAGCCGTGAATTACTACAAGCAGCGGAATATAGGTACAGCAGCATTATTTGCATTTATGGAGTCTATGTACCAATTATAGCTGTTAATTTCGACTAAAAAAATTATTTTGAACTGCACACTCTCTGTTTATGAAGGACAAAAATGGTGTTTCTGTGTTCTAGATAAATCCTCGTCAAGGAATTCAAAACAAGATGGAGCAACAGGGCAAACTGGGAGAATGCACCAGTAACCAACGGTTTAAATCAGCAACTGATTGTTTGCTACACTAACTGGTCCTCAGAACAGAAAGAGCGGGCACAATGATCATTGACTCAAGGAATCGTACTTTGAACTAATGGGCAACCACCCTAGTACATTTAAGGGAGAAATATTCGCCACAGATACGTTAGCTTCCTCCACCTTCCATAAGAACTATAGGAGACAAAACATTGCTATTACCCCCTTGCATAATAAGGTACAGATACAGATAGATTTCAGGCTCACATCGCGACAGCGGATGAGCTGGCGAGGAAAGGAGCAGAGACGCTGCTATGCGGACCACGACCATTTTGTGGAATCGAAAATGGGTACCTGGCTGTGGAACTAAGGAATGAAAAGGAACGATTGACGGAACTATACTGAACGAACTTAGCTGGAATGGAACAGTCTAGGATGCTCATAGGGGAGCAGAATTGTTTAAACCTCACAAAGAGGTTAAGGAACCTAGAAGAATAGTTAATACCGTGATGGCATGTTGCAAAAACCTGGAAGTAAGGAACATCTTGCAATTCCTGTACTTGACTGATATATTATAATTAATAGGTAGGTAATAGGCGTAACTTGATCCATGTTATTATTATTACAGCGAAAATTCCCTTCCATTTCCTAACGTAACCTAAACCGGGCATTAAAAGATTACAATAGTTGATTTCAGACTCATTTCTACTTTTGAATTAACTTTACTAATTCACTTCTACTTTTAAAAATAGTTTTTTACTTTTAATTTATCTTAGGCTTGTCAACTTGTTTCCTTGAATCATGGATGGATTTCCTACCAGTTCAAAGCAGTTCTTGTAACTTTAATCTTTTATTATCGTTTATTTATTTTCTTTTCTAGTATTTAGTCAGATTTAATTAGTACTTTTTAAACAGTGGAGACGTGGTACTGATCGCAACACTCACTATCAACTTCCAACCCTAAAGGTAGTTGTTCGGTTCTTCACTTCACCGTTCTATTCGACTTCCCAATATTCAGCATAATCTGCTCTTTAAGACTTGTCTGAAAAAGGAATTATCCAATATATAAAAAGACTAGGCGAAAATCCAAAGAGAGCGGCGATAATTAAATGCAATATAACTCGACCTGCGAAAAGGCAAGCCGCACTAAATCTCCATGGAAATACATAAATTGGACAATCTCGCCGTCGAAAAATTAATTTTCAAATCGCATTTTCCCGTCACATACTTGACTTCTCAATTACCAGCAGCTTTACACCAACACATTACTCAACAAATGTTCCGTGATTGCCTGAACTTATCCGCTAGGCTAAAATGCACATTGCTAGCACATCAGAGTGGGTAGGAAAATATCCTATCAATGCATTTTATGGGGAAGAATAACTGTTTGGATTTTGAGAAATTATGTAATTAAACTCTAAGAGTTTCTTGGAATTTAAAAGTGAGAGATTGTGGTGTCCTCGGCTTTGCGACAGGTGCAATCGTTCATTAGCCTTTATTTTAGCACCCCTTACCTTTCGCAATATACTTCTCCCAATTTCCTTTTTTTCCTCCACGACATTCATTTGCATCCACCATTTAAAATTTCAAAAATCCATCATTTCATTTTATTTATAATATCAAAAACCTTTTACTTCTCCTTAAAAATTCTAAAACTCATTAACACATTTCTTTACAAATTGTCAATTTATACATAATAACAATGTTTGAAAATTGCATGAGCAGTCAGTCGCCAATTCATATATTTCGGAATGGAGGCCTAACGGTTGATCTGGTTGAGATGTGGAGGAGTGAAAATGCATTTTGTATGAAAATTACCGGGACCGGGACCGGTTGATCGATTGACAGAGAAACAGCTGGATCGAGAAGTTGAGGTTGTGCAGTACGGTAGAGTAGAAGGGTACTCAAAAAAAAAAAATTTAGTGGGAAGGATGATGCCGTGTTGGCGGATGCTGACTCAGGCGGTGAATGGTACTTATTGAGCAAATGGGCGCAGGGACATCTCAAGTTTTAGTGGAAGTTTTCTAAATTGTTGAGGGAGACTATCAAAAGTGAATAATATTTAGGCGAACGATTCCGATAGCACAACAATTCGTGGAGTTACATTTGAAAAAGGAAGTGTCAGAGGATTCAGACATTTCAAAATGGATTAGATGCTAAACCAATACTAATCTCTTGGTATTTCGATACCAATTTAAATGGACGAATACTTTGCGCTGGATCGAAACGAGTGATTAGTGGCGCGTTTCTACTATTCTTTGACAGACTTCATAGGCAAAAACTACGTGGTTATTGTGAAAGTCATGAAGATAACATAATAGATACATATCGCGTTTCATTCAACAAATCCGGATTCGTTAATTTCGGGCTGAGCCGATGGTTCAGTAAATGTTTTTGATATATCCAAGGACAACAAGGATGATGCATTGATTGTGGCTATCAGTACGGAGACTAGCGTACAAAAATTGTATTGTCAAGAAAGCTGTTGTGGAAGTCGTTGAAGTCCTCGGCATCTGGCGTTGGCGGCGTCGCTAATTTGCGATTCGCCCTTAACTCAATGCTTGCGTCGATCGGTATGGCTCCAACTGCGACCGCCCCTTTGTTCGGTCCCTTGAAGGCATTCTGCCATTTGCGGGATTGCTTGATTTTGGTGCCTTTAGGCACGTGAGTCAGTTTCAGAGTTTTTATTTTGCTGCGTTTAAGAGTTTTACTGATGAGTCTGACCCCAATGGATCCATCTCAGAAGACGTTCAGTTTTATGAATCAATTTGCAAACATGGGTTAGTGAAATAGACTGCGCTGTACTTTCTGTCAGGTTTGGATTTTGTTAATGGAGAATCTTATTGGTTGATTAAGATCTCTTGGTCGAATTATTGAGGCAATGATGGATACATTTTAATGTCGGCGTGTAATAATAATTGCGGCGTTATGACAATTCTTACGTATATTTTTATGTAGGTGCATAGGTCGTAATAAGTTAGAGAAGAGCATTGGAAAACTTTATTTAGAAGAAATAATTAGAAGACATTTTGTGAAGAAAGAGAAGAGAAATAGAAGGAAGGAGGGAAGAATAGTAACTATCGCACCTTATAAAGGAATGGGAATCTGCTGTTGAATAGTACTTGCATTATATTGCTGATAGCAGGTCAATTACAATTGCAGTAATTTTTCTTTTCTTTGGCATTGCACATGCTCTTTTGTGAAACAGTGGAGGGCATCGTATTTTGGTAAAGTAAACTTCACCTTTGGGGCTCTAAATAGGAGAGGGCCTGAATTCATGCTTGTTTCCTCCTTTTGAGGCTTTGTGTAAAACAAAACCTTATTAAAATCGGTTTACTGTCTGTTTGTCTGTCCACCACACGCATTTTTCTCGGAGACTGTAGCAGCGATTGAGACCAAATTTTGGGGGGAAGGTGGGAACTGTGAACACTCATGCATGCAGTGAGTTACATCGTTTTAGGTCAAACTTAAGGGGAGGTCCCCATACATGTTAAGTGTTCTCTGTCACTCAAAATTCTCAATTTGTTACTTCTTCACAAACGAACTATTTGAGCCCGTGGTGCGCTCGCTAATGGCCGGGACAGAACCGTACAAACGTAGATGTTTGTCTAGAAGCGAATAAGCCAATATCCAATTCGGATGACAATACACACTTTAAACGTCTTTGTTTTTATTAATATTGATTACAGTTTTTAATTATATTTATACACAATTATTTCAGAGATAAAGTGAAGTGTGTCCCGTTGGATCGGTTTGAAAAGAACTACGTGCACGTCGCACGACGGTTGGAGCAAGAGAGCTATGTGTACGAATATTCGTTTTTATATGTACTGTGACATAATACAAAAGAAGGCACTGCATTTATTGATACACACTATTATTGTTTTTATGCTGTCTGAAAAATTGTATTATAGTCAAAGAAATTTCGCTAGACAAGATGTGAGAATGAAGATAATAAAATACTACGACTCAGCCGTGCGTCCGCACTTTCCGGTGGTCAAGACAGGAGAGACCGGCTTATTTCCATGCGGTCTTTTCCTGTCCCAACCAACGGCACTTTCTCACCGCTAGTCCTCCACTCTCGTAGCGAGTTCTAAAAAAAGTGGAGAGTTCCGCGCCATCTGTTTGTTCGCATTCGCAACATTCGAAATAAATTTCCGCCACACATGCAAAAGGGGGTGAATTTTTTTTTACCAAATGTAGTCATGTGGATTGTCAAATTAAAGGTCTCGGTTAGTAGTCTCCAAAGCTGGCCTCAGTTTTGACATTTGTTGGAAAAGCGGGGAGGCCGAGGGGTCGACAGTGATCATTTATTTAACGGAGCCCTTCTTAGAAACTGCCTAACAGAAAATCAGAAAAAAATCAAGAGGTTGCCACTATATGATGACTAGGCTCCGAAATACCTTCCATATCGATATCCCTTCAAATAAAGTTAATAATAGTATATCACTATAATTTTGAGTAATTGGCTGCAGAACCCCCCTTAAGTTTGAACGTCAATATCACCCGAAAGTAGACATTCTCACATAATATATGCATGTATTACGTGTTACGTACTAATGTGACAAATTCACACTCAAATGTCTTTATAAAAGAAATACACAAAGCATTTCATACCTGAAGCGTTCAGCTTCCGGTTTCCCGACTTGTTTTTAATTTTTTTTTCATTCATCATTTTTGTTTATCATTTTATTATAAAGAATATCATTCTAGATCCTTGAATTGTAGTTTTATTTCTTTTTACTTGTTTTCTTTCTCCTTTTCTAATTTTTTATTATTTTATATATTAATTAATCCTATAATTTATTTTATATATTATATTTTTTGGCCGGAATTCCACGAACGCGGGCGAGCCGCGTTTTTTATTTTCTAGTTTAGCTCGCGTGGTGGTATTTCGTTAGGTACATGCGAACCCTCATGTTTGTGTTTATTTTTCAGGATCCGTACCCACGCAAAAGGACACATGATTTTTGTTGTATAATGACACGTGAGGGATCAAAGTGCTCAAAGACCCACCACCCCACCACCACTGATTATCGCTTTAGTTTTCAGGGAAATGCCGCCTTTATTGTTTTTTAATGGCAAGGTTGCCTAACTACATAGTTACATGAATTGTTGGAAAACATCACAGTGCATGTTAACAATTCCAAATCATGTAAATAACCGAACCGTAAAACGGCTTTATTCCAAGAGAGTGTCATTTGTATGCGAAAGTCCGTGTTCCAACAAGCATTTATGCATTACATGGTCTCCATGGATGCAATATGCGAAGCAATGTTGCATGAGAAGGACATATCCTTTGAATTATATATTTGCATGCATGAAATACATTTATGTAAACACATGATGCACATGGATCAACTATTCACGTGCCGGCTCACGTTAGCGAATAAAGACAATAATCTATTCAAGCAAGCAACCGAGCGTACCTATGGCATCCGGTGGATAAACCTTAATTTTATCACAGGAATGCTCCAGTCAATTATGGTAAAGTGGATTTCGATTTTATGCCACAATAATCCAGCTAAACGGGGACGAATTCAATAATATGACTTAAAAGGATGCATTCATATGGACTCAAATGTCCGCACGGACACTATGATTACGTTAATGTCAGCGCGAAATGAAGCTATTCAGTGCCCGATTTGAGCTATGGATTTATCCACTTCAATGAAGATTTCAAAGCAATTTGATGTTTCCGTAGAGAATAGGAGTTGAATGGCAATCAGGACTTTTCAAAAGGTAGATTGCATAGCATTGATATATGAAATATGAATTTATTTTCATAAAATGCACGCTATTAACACCACAAATGTATTTGAAAAATGGACAGATACGAAAATTTCGTAAACATTTGTATAAGTAACGTGAATTGTCACTGCAGTCAAAGGGCCTAGATATTATTGCAGGCTATCATACGGGAAGGTTCAGCAGTGGAAAACATACCGAGGCCATGGAGTCGGGCAAAGGCGTTCTTATTTCAAAAGTGGGTGGGTTTTATTCTAAATCGTTCAGACTAATTTGCCTGACATTGTTCGCACTGAAAATAGTGAAGAAAGTCTTCGACAACTACATTAGAACTAACCTTCTAGAACTTTTTTTTTCTTCTTTTTCTTTAGCCTTTGTTCCGTTCACAATCAGGGTCAGCTCATCGTGATCGATTGGGCCATTTTATTTTATGAAAGGCCTGATCTGAATGTAGTCATGACGCCTTCAAATCACCATCCAACGTATCAAGCCACCGTTGATTCAGCTGCCCTTTTGGTCGCTTACCATAAGGTTCAATGTTCAGAGAAATCTTGGCCACTGAATTCTCTTTAGCGGGAATTACATGACCATACCATAGAAAATGCCTCTTTCGTAATTTCGTACCATACCGATCGTGGATATCCTCATTTCGGATGTGATCAAAGCGTATCACGCCACTAGTCCAAAGCAACAACTTGGTATTCGTTACCACAAGACGCCGCTCATTATCCTTTGTAGTCGGCTAACACTCAAAACCATAAAGATCGACAGAGCGGAAGACATTGCAGTTAATTTTGGGACGTTCAATGATACGTCGATCACCACTTCTGAAATGCCACTTCATCCATGTTGCGCTGATGAGTGAAGGAATTTCTTAAAGCAGTTCTTCATTGGCATTCTCATAAATTTGCCCATTAGCCGTTTTGGCGTTTTGCCGTTGAGGACCTTGTGGTAGAGGCATTTCATTTCACGGAGCATTATTTAAACATCATCATTCTAGGTATCTCGGTTAATGAACCGCTCACATGATTTGGTGACCCCAAGGGTTGAAGAGGCCGGATTTTGGATCGTATCTTTAACTTGGTTCCACGATTATACTACATTCGTAATGGTTGCTAATCGCCAGCTATTTATTACTTGATACTTCGACAAGCTCCTTTCAGAAGAGGGAGCGCAGGCGTGTTCGGTCTATAAAAAAGTACAGCATATGTCAGGAGAAAATAAGCCATATTAACCTCCAAAGTGATCATAGGGAGCAGGGTATTACGATCCTACCTGACATTCAGACAGGTATCAATACTCTCGAGTCCAACCAGATTAACTCTAGATTCATATGAGAATAATAATAATAATGTTTGGCGGAACGGCAATTTGAAGGAATTTGCTCTTTTTGAAGCTATTCAAACTATGCTGGAAATTTCAAAAATGGCATCCACTCTTCAATCGCAAAAGGCTACATCTAAACAAAAAGATCTAACAAAGTTAGGGTATAATATTCCAGAGGAGCTTTGGTTGATATACATGCTGTATGATGAAGGCTTGGAGAGGCAGTTGGATTCTCCTCGCTTCATCGGGGGACGGAAATTGAGGTAGCGTGTATAGTCAAATATTTAGATTTAGAAAGATAAGCCTAATAACGTTCACGCCCCTACAGAGGAGACTGCAGAGTCGGAGAAGGATAACTTCTACGAGGCAGTAGAAGGAACCCTCGAAGCTTGTCCCAGATATGATATCAAAATCATACTTGGGGATTTTAATAGCCAAGTAGGGATGGAGCCCGTATCCAGCCGATACGTTGGCTCCCATAGCTTACACCAAAATATAAATTATAAAAGACTGCAGATTATTCAATTAGCAGTGTCACACGAAATGATTGTTGGAAGTACCTGGTTTGCGCGGAATACGGTCCACCAACATACATGGGCCTCTCCAGACGGGACCACTTTCAACCAAATTGACCACGTGTTGATCGAACGCCGCCACCTCTCAGCCTTGATGAATGTCAGAGCATATAGGGGGGCCAATATAGACTCGGATCACTATCTCGATGGCATGGTGCTCCGAGCTCCAATAACAACACCACCCAGAATCCCCTCTGACAATCAGGTGAGAGTGAACACTGAAGCCATCCGCAACACAGCCCTCCGCAAAACCTATAAGAGGGAAATGGATGCCGCAATAAGCGCAGTCAACAAAGGACCTGAAGATGAAGCATTAACAAATGATCTTCACAATCACCTGAAGAACGTTATTATTGATACGGCCACAAAGATACTTGGCGCCAGCCGCAAAAGGAGTCGGAACGGCTGGTTTGACGAACAATGTAAGCTAGCAACGGAACGGAAGAACGCTGCATACCGAGTAATGTTGCACTCTCAAAGGACGCGGGCACGCGCAGAGACTTATCACGAACTCCGTCGAGCGGAGAAGCGATTTCACAGACTGAAAAAGGCAGCCTGGGAGAACCAACAGGTCTGTGAACTCGAAAAGTACAGGGAGCAACCGCACCAGGCGCGCAACTTTTACCAACAAGTCAGTAGGATGAAGCCTTATACACCTCGATGCTCATCCTGCCGAGACAAAGAGGGAAATCTGATTTCCGACAGAATGGGCATATTGAAACGATTGGTTGAGTACTGTGATGAGCTACTGAACAACCAGAACATCGACAAGTTGGAGGTCGCGCCAACTGAAGACGACGGACAAATATTGCCACCTCCAAGTATGGAAGAAACAGTCCGTGCTATTCATCGGCTAAAAAATCATAAGTCGCCAGGAGCCGATGGTATTACAGCCGGAGTGGTTAAATATGGAGGCGACCAGTTACACCAAGTGGTTCATCAACTTGTGCTCAAGGTATGGGACAGCGAATCAATGCCTGACGATTGGCAACGAGGCATTATCTGTCTCATACACAAAAAGGGGGATATCATGCAGTGTAGCAATTATAGAGGTATCACGTTGCTGAGTACTATCTATAAGATATTCTCCGCTATCTTGCTAGGCCGGGTAACCCCTTAAGTCCACAACATCATTGGCCCATACCAAAGGGGCTTCACTCCAGGCAAATCAGCAACAGACCAGATTTTCTCTGAGCGGCTAGCGATAGAAAAACTGTTGGCAGCATAGCCAGGATAAAACTGTACACGACCATGAGAAAATTCGGTATCCCGGCGAAACTAATAAGGCTGACTAGGCTGACTCTGACCAATGTGTGAGGCCAGATAAAAGCAGCAGGATCACTCTCAAGACCATTCGACATCAACAACGGTCTAAGATAAAGGGATTCCCTATCATACGTCCTCTTTAATCTGGCCCTCGAGAAAGTGATCCGACATCATGGGAAGAACCACCCGAGACGTACAAACTGCCTACATCCAGATCGAGCAGGCGGCTATCGGGGCGAGATCTTGGGCTGCACATCAATGAAAGCAAGACAAAATATATGGTGGCAACGTCAGCACCGAAAACCAACCAACCAACAACATCAAACCGCACTGGTCAAACACGAAGAAGAATAAGGATTGGAGAATACAACTTTGAGACTGTTGACAATTTCTCCTATCTAGGGTCGAAAATCACAACCGATAACAGCTACGATGATAAAATCCACGCACGGTTGTTGTCAGCCAACAGAGCCTATTTCAGCTTACATAGACTGTTCCGCTTGAAACGTCTCACCATAGGTTAAAGCTCTTACTGTACAAGACAATGATCTTGCCAGTCCTAAAGTATTCCTCGGAAACTTGGGTTCTTAGCAAAAAAAATTGCGAACTCTTGACCGCGTTCGAGAGAAGAATCCTCCGAATAATTTTTGGCCCCCTACATGAGGATGGACGATTCTGTAGCCTACACAGTGACGAAATCTATGAGCGATACCATGACCGTCCGGTTGTGGATAAAATTCAGCTCAATAGGTTATGGTGGGCGAGTCACTTAATTCGTATGGATGAAGATGATTCAGCCGTGAAAATCTATAAGGGTAATATCTATGGTAGAATAAGAAGACGAGACAGACCCTACCTAAGATGGAGCCATGGCGTAGGTCAGGACGCCGGACAGCTTTTAGGGTATCTAATTGGTGGACTTCGGCGCAAAACTGGGATGTCTGGAATTCCTTATTAAGGCAGGCCTACACCGGATACCGGTGGTTGCGCCGTTGATGATGATGATGATGGTGAGATCTTCACCAATCACCACCGTAAGTCACTTTATACGCTGCAGCTTGTAATTTTTGAAAATCAACTTTGATAAAAATAACATACAAATTGGTACTTATCTTTCTAAAAGACTGCGCACAGAGAGAACTAAACGACCAAGGACCAGTTTGTTCGAAAAACGCAACTGAGCTTCCTAAACATACTTCGACCTGCTTTCAACTGGCTATGACTATTAGTTGCTAATTGTTTGTTCAGCAAAATAATTTCGCTTGCAACGGGGAAACTGTACATCGAGCTGACTCCAATAAACACAATGGCAGCAAATCGAAAATATAAATGAATATAGTACAAGTGTTAAGTGTTTTAGAGAGTAATACACGAAAGAGTACGGAAGGGTAAAATATATAAAATATCAATTTGATTAAAGAAAGGTGTATATATTCTATAGGAACTAAAAAAATGCAATACTGTACAAAAGGAATAGAATGAAGATAACAGGATGTAATTTCTGGGAGACACTATAGCAGGCCAAAGAAAAGGCGGAAAACATCAGCAAGCTAGCAAAGGGTGGACAGTTTTACAGTGAAATATGCGTCTAAAGATAAATGTTGATGCGATTAGGGAAATAGTCAAAAACTTCTTTCAAGTTCATTAGCCTCTAAACAAAGTATTATGAAATATTAAATTAAATAATTAATTTAAAATAATTATAAAGCAGAATGAAACATATATTGATAAGTTGTATTCAGGAGAAATAGAATGGAAAATTTGTATTACAATTACTCTAAAGTTCTTCTTCTGTTATTTATTTGTACGTTTTCCCAACAGTTCTTTGATTGAATTGGTATTTTATGTATCCGAACATCAATCATTCTACTCTGATGAAAATAACTAGAATCTGCGAATTAATTTCCTCCGAATAATAGTATCACTCAACAAAAAGTGATAGATAAAAAAAATCCAATAAAAAAATTGGAAAAAAACCAAGATATTCTACTATTCCCGAATTTCTACTTCCTGTTTCGAACGTGCTACAAAAAGTTTAATTAAAAGATACGATCAATTTCCCAATTGTTCTGTGACTGTTTTGATTTACTCAATATGTGGAAGCTTGGAAATATTGATTTTCGAAGAGAAATTACAGCTCATCCTGTGGAACATCAAATACTATCTAAATTTTGGATTCATTGAAGTTTAAGGGGGAAGAGTTCTCAAGCTGTTCGCATCAAGTTTATCAAGTAAAGTTTATCAAGGCAATACGCACTCAATTAAAATCCAGGAATGTAATTAGAGTTGAATCTAATCTCCGTTGATGGTTTTGGATACTTTGGGTATTGCAAAATTTTGTTATCAACGTTAACCAGGTAAATGTATCAAAGGAAGGATGATTGAAATACTGGAGTCCGGAATCAATGCGACTACATACAGTCAAAAGTAGAATTCTGTTTGAATTTGTAGATACGCATCGCTTTTAGCAAAATAAAACCAAATGGAGTCTTAAATGTGGGGAATGTCTGGGTAGTATTTTGGACATCATCAATCTAGGACAAGGAGCTTACAAGTGGCAATATGGTTTGAACTGAATCATAACGACTAAGGGCTTATAATGGAGAAAAACGACCTTTCCAATTATACTTACGACCCAACTTTTTCAAAAGGCTACCATGGGAGACACAACCGTAAAACATGACAAGACCATGAACGGCAACAGCACACGTGAATAGAATGTAATTCAGGTACCCAGAGCGGTAGCAGTGTATTACATGAAAGATCAAAGCCAAAGGGGATGTATTGATTGTATTGAATGAACTATAGAGAAAACCCAGGACTGATCCTCCATCATAACTCGTAAAACAGTTCAACAAAATTATCAGGGAATGTGAACCAATCTGAGAAAACAACAGAGGACTAAATGGCTTCCCAAGTTCCATAAATTGGGCGAGGAAATGAAGGAAACCGTTTCCGCGGAAGTGCCAACGACCCATCAAATAGCCAGATGGTTAGTGAAGGAATTGGAAGTTGGTAAGTGGACTCGAGGAAGATGAAGTCGTGGTTCCGTCAATGATATTTTCCGAGTACTTTGGTCGCCCCAATAGCAGCAGTAAGGTGGTCGATAATGGAAAAGTAAAATGGAGTAACATATGATGCTAGTCAGAATCTGCATGGAAAACAACTTTCCCATCGAATATTAGAAGCAGCCGAAAGGAGCTCTGATAGGCAACCCTCTTTCCCATTCGTCAGTGAGGTCTCTATGGTAAAACTAAAAGCGAAGTTAGCTTCGGCCGATCTGATATCAAGATTTTGGAGGAGGTGGGCATTATCAGCAACGGTGACATTAGAAGCATGCTCAATTTTTTCAATAGAATATTTTCAAATACAACATTCAGACAGTTACCATTTTTAGGCCTAGTATTTAGGAGGAAACACCAAGAGATCTTCCGATCACCGAATGGTACCTAACCAATCATCTCCAATAAATCGAGCTACATATGATCCATCGGGTGTTCACACCCTCGGCAAGGAGAAGGAAACGAGGCAGATTCTGGAAGCCGCCAGACTTAAGACAACAACACTTTGATCGGCTGAGTTAGAGAGCTTCTCAGCGACAAGCTCTCACTAAGCATATTACAGATCAACATCAATAGCCCAAAAGGAGAATAGCACTATTGTTTAACCAGATCTCCCTTTTACTAAAATAGCTGTGGAAACATGGTATGCACCCCGTTCTCCATAGCAGAAACGGATAGGGTGTACGAAATTTCTTACGCCCATTGCAACAAAGTATTCATTGGGTTGATTAGAAGGAAGGTGGAAATAGCCCCCGGTGGGCACCTAAATCGGGCAGAGTTGGCGGGAACGGAGGTGAACAAACGCCTACTTAACCCAAAAAGGCGCGCTTCTCAATAAAGCCAAGCCAACCAATGTCCCTAGCTATTCGAATTTATTAGGTCACATCTATTCCACTGTTATGACGAGAAATCATGGGAAATTACGGGTCAAGTCTCTACCATGCGGTAGGCCTAGTAGCACCAGCAGCACACAGAGTGCTTTGAATTCTACTGAGTCTGGTTCTTTTATGTTTCTTGCTCAGCGTCGAAGATCACCCACACAATAGAATCGTACGTTAGCATAGGAGAAACCATAACTGTGTATATCCAAAAGTTATCGGCGGCCGGATGAACGTATCTTGAGGGAAAAGAAGACCATACAGACTTTCTTTAACCCTTCTTTTAGTATCTAGTGTTAACTTTAAATCCACGACCACCCGCCCGTGTATAGTACCACTCTAATACTATTCTGGTAAGAGCATCCTTGGTGGTTTCGCCACTCATGTTGTTAAATATCCCTCAATATTAAACCGACCAATCGACCAAAAAACCCTCATGAAAGCAGTATCTGTGGTTTTGCCTTAGAGGTAAGGGTGCTGAAGTTCGTAATTAAATGGATAGCCAGGAAGCGCTCTAGGGTCTTATTTATGAAAGAGGCAAGATTAATTGGCCGAACGGCGTTCGTGGACTCATAACCGCGTTAGGCCGTTTTCGTCATAAAAACCAAGGGCGGTGATTTCTAGCAGTGCGATACATATTCGAATAAAATACGGCCCTGATAATTCTTTCTTCCTTGCTGCTTGCGTAGCAGCTATTTATAGGCGAGCTAACTTTATCACTGGTGGTAATCTCTTACGATTGGGGCTGCATAACCAAGCGAGGTTCTGACTTACAGTCCTCTTCGTTGGCGGGTCCGAACTACCAGCTGAAGAGTTTCACCAAAAGATTCCGTCCAAGGCTCGTGTGACTTTTTTTAGAAAGTAGGAGTTCCAAGGAACATTGGCCAAAAACTTACTGAATTCCTCAGATGCCTTTGGACATCGGACAGTAATCCAGCCAGAATGCTTCCTGGCATGGTTGATTAATACCTCTTTACACAATTTTTGTTTGGCCGCCAATATTTGGGTAAAAAGTCCCCGGTTACCCTCCTAAGATTGCACAAATCTTAGTTTTACTATGGTGAAAGTGTCTTTTTACTGTGTTTTGCAGGGCACGAGACTTTAAAAGTGATTTCGAAAGTCTCCCCTGAAACTCGACATTCGACTCCAGTTCATCCATCACGCCAATGTTATCATTAGAAGCACAAGATAGTTTGGTCTTAGTAATGTATAACGTGGCTGAACTTTCTCCCGCCGTTTGTCCTCAGGTTTCTAAAAGGGTAGGAAACCCGTACATCGGGATTTAGAGTGAAAAGGATACAGCTCTAATCCAAGGAAGATCTCTGATCAGACACCCTCACGTTCTGCGTCTGGAAAGTCGAAACCATCACAACTCTCCGAGCTGGGACAGCGGAAGGCCCTGTTGCACACTAATAGATTTTAGTATACAATGAAGTCAAGGAAAGTCTTATCTCTTTCGTTGATTTCCGGATTGCCCCGTGTGTCTCGCATTGACATTGAGGCATATCAACAGGTTTTTGTTCCTCGTCAGGATAGTGGACGTCACAGATTTTAGTTCTTCTAGTGGAGCAGTGTTAACCGAGGGGATCTACATATTCTTTGCTTCCGTCTGCTGGTTCGCCCGCAAATATTGAAGCTCCATCGAAGCGCTCGATCGACACGTGCTTGCATATTTCTATGCTAGCCAGGCTGGGGAATGTGTGGAAGGGGGAGGGGGGGGTCCTTTGAGCGCTACGATCCGTAAATCTCCGGACAAAGGTGCCGCGATCGAGGGGGATCCAGGACGGATAACAGTCTCGATCAGTGTTTCATTTGCCTCAGATGTTTATTGAGGCGCGGCCTCTGGGGTTCCCTCCCTTCCTTGACACCCTCCGGCCATTATTCTGGAGGGGCTTTTACTTTCAATTAAAACTGGCGATTTCCTTCGCTTTCTAATTTAGGAAATACTAATCACATGAAAAACAAATGAATCCGTAAATCATGGCAGCTGTTTATTACGTTCACTCTTTCCGCGGTCACAATTCTTCTTCCCTTTTTGTCGACACAACCAATCGAACAACAACCTCAGCCACTCCTCGACATTTAAAATCTCAACTCCCTTCTCAAACAGCCAAAAATGATTTCCTGCTCATAGCTGTCCCTCGATCAGCCGGTCCCACTGAACCTGTCCTTGAACTTTGAGGTTCATGCTCATGGTTAACGATAACAACAACACCTCA